>NC_090931.1:144029161-149029161 GCF_040938575.1 Ambystoma mexicanum
TCCCAGGCTAATCCAAAAATTCCGCCCAACCTCTGTCTGATTTCCAGTCTGCCTTTTGACGCTAAGATCCAGGGAAATTAGCTAAAGACGGACTCAAGAAATGCAATGAAGAACAGCTGTTCCTTGACCATCATCCAGGATTCAGACCAGCTAGATGTATGGAAATCGCTATGATAAACATTCAAGAGAAGATCTTAAAATCCCTGCACACTAATTGCTGTGCATTCTTGATTCTGCGGGACCCATCGGTGGCCTGTAGTTGATGAGACTATTACACCACCTTGAACATTGCGTTGCGCTAACCGATCGGCATTTCCTCTGGCTGCTCATTTTTACATGAGGCCTCTTGCCTCCCTGTTAAGTGTATTTCTGGTTTCCCCTTCGACCCTTACCCATTCCCAGAACAGTTATTTGCCTGTGGAAAGAAAAGGAAAAGTTTCAGATCTCACAGATATCACCGCACAAGACAGTTTCCTGCTCCTAAAACACAATGAAAACGATGAGACCACCAGGGGGCGCGGACCATGACGGTCCTCTAAAGCTCACGCTCCGTCACCACCGCAGGGCCTAGTGGGCCGTACCAATCCCCGGCCGGGATTTCAGAGCGGATCCGGGCGTGATCGGCTCCAGAGCGGTCTGCTCAGCACGACACACCGGTTCGGAGACCCCCTCCCACGAAAATTACCCGCAATCCTATGCTCGGGTGAGCAACTCAAGAGGGAGATAATAGCGGGGCTATTTCCAGCTGCTGGCGCCACCCGCCTCGGATCGGGGGAGGGACCCGCACCCCGACACCGGGAATCCCCGGGTGGAGACGGGTGGAAACAGGAAGTGTGGGAGCCTGCCTCGGTGCCCATGGGAGAAGCGGGAAGACTGTGTGGGACATCCCAGCTGACATGGCCCCCAATCAGGGTGCTCGGTGCCGTCGAGGCAGTCGGAGCACGGGGCCGCGTATTACAAGGAGAGCCGCGGCGGCTGGCCTGCGTGCTGAGACGAGGAGCGGAAAGTCGAACCAGCGGAAGCGAAGGAGGCGCCCTCCGGCGCAACAGACTGCCGGACCTCACTCGGGACCCTCCCTTGACGCACCATCGGAAGCAGGCCGGAGCCCGGGAAACTGCGCCGGACATACGGGGGAGCGGGAGGCCCCAGACGGAGAGCGGTGAGGGGACGTTGGAGAAGACCCCGAGTGACGGGGGGGGGGCCCCGGTCCCGTCCCTCCGGCACCAGTGGGGAGACAGGGCCTGGGTGACCACACCCACATGAGCTACAGAGAAGAGGCCAGAGACAGAGACCCCCGGCGCGTGCCACCGACACTCCCAACTTATCCCTGAGCAGCTGGGGAGCCCTAGGCCTGAGTGGTGGGCCCATAGAGCGAAGAGGAGGCCCAAATGTTGGAAGGGCCCACGGAACACCACCAGGGGGGCCCAGCCGGACATACCCCCCCCCTTGAGGAGAGCGATCCTGGAGCAAGCCTCGCCCAACAGTGCAATTCTCTCGCTTCAGTGTTTCCGCTGGACTCCACCACAGAGCGAGATCCCCAGACCTACCATGCTGGCAGAAGACCCCCCCCCCCTCCCCCCAATCTGTGGCGCTCACCAGAGAGGACCTTAAAGATATCCTCCAAGAGATCAAGGCAATACGTACCGACATTCAGGCCTCCGTGGTGGACCTTAGGGGGAGAGTGGACACCCTCGAAGAGAAAATGGGGGGGGGGTGGAGAACAATCGCCTCCAGAGGGATCTACTAGATATGAAATACGATGCGAGGCTGACAGACTTGGAAATGAGGGAGGAGGATATGGTCCTGAAGATGGACGACCACGAAAATAGGGAACGCCGGAACAATCTCTGTATTTTAGGGGTGACCCAGCAGAAAGGAGAGACAGCAGCCAATGTGGGGTGGAAGGTACAGGGTCTGATAAACCAGCTCTTCGCGTTGGAAGGGGGTAAGGAAGTCCAGCTGGAAACAGCACATCGAGGAGGGGGTGGCGGAGGGGGAGGCCCCAGGTCGATTGTGGTGCGTTTTCTCCATTATAGAGAAAAGATGGAGGTTTTGGAAAAAGCTAAGAGACTTGGAAGCTTCCCCTTCGAAGGGGACACAATTAGGATCTTTCAGGACTTGTCTTCACTTACTCACCCGCAGACGTGACTGTCTCCCACTTACACAGTGGCTAACAAGTCAGGATATACGCTACAGATGGGCGTTCCCGTTTGCGCTTTCCTTTGAGAGAACCGGGGTGGACTATAGAGTGATCAACGGTAAGGAGGCCTCGCAAGTCCTTCAGGTGCTAAAAGGGAACATCCAGACGGAGAGCAATGAAGAGGAGAATCGTGCAACGCCGCACGACAGTAGGGAACCGGAGGGTCCCTGGTCCACTAAGTAAAAAGCAAAGGGCAGAAGAAAATTCCGGAAACCAAATACCCCGACGAGGAATGAAGGAGATGACGAAGAGCGGAGAACCACTCCGATGTATTTCCCCGTCCGGGGGCACAGAGTTATCTAGGGGAACTGCGGTGGGGAGCATAATTCTCACCTGATGGCTTGCCCGTTGGCAGGCGTCCTGAACTTGGGAGGGAGGGGGGAGGGGTGAAAGAAGGGGATTGGAGTTTTCCACGATCAGAGTCAGCACAGATTCAACCAGAATCGGGACCAGAGTAGCCCCCGTGACATTTGTGAGGATAGCAAGGCGAACCCCCAATGTTGGGCAATGAGAACAGGGACCGGGTCGAGACGCTTAGGTTGGGTTCCCTCCATGTGAAGGGGCTGAACTCTCCAGCGAAGCGCTCCCTGCTGGGGAGGGAGATGAAAAATGCAAGAGTGGACATTCTCCTGGTGTAGGAAACGAGGACGATAAAAGGTCAGGAGAGGGCCATCCCGAGCGCGCATGTGGGTCAGACTTTCTGGGCATCCGGCCACGCTAAAAAAGGGGGCACAGGCATCATTTTGCATAAAAAAAAACAGAAGCTCACTGAAGTGTCTAGATGGGAAAGGGAGGACAGGAGAGCCCTGGTGGTGACAAGCAATTTACATGGCTCAAGAATCTCTCTGGCGGCAATATACTGTCCCAATGTTGGCCAGATGGATTTCCTCCGAGAAGCCCTGTGAGAGGTGATGTCAAAGGCCGAGGGACTCCTATTTATGGAGGGGGGGGGATTTCAATATGTGGGCCGATCAGGACCAGGATCATAGTGGGAAAGCCGTCCCCCCTAATCGGCAAAGTGAGGCGGCCACAGGGGGGCTTTCGGGATCTGATGTGGAAGTACGGGCTGGTGGACTTGACTTGTGGAGGGAAATACACCCAATCAGAAAAGGGTACACTTTTTTTCCTCTGCGGCCCATGGCACGAGAACCAGAATTGACAATCTGTTCACGGGGCATCGGCACATGAGTAGGATAGAATCCAGTGAAATAAAACCAGTTAGCTTGTCGGATCACGACCTGGTCTGGTCAGACATCAATATGTCGGGCTTGAAACCCAGGGAATCCCTATGGAAATGCAATGACTTCCTCCTTAGGGACGCTGTGTTTAAAGAGGAGATGACAACGGCGATCACTGAGTTCTTTGAACTCAATGATACAGGAGAAGTTAGCCTTGGAATAGTATGGGATGCGGCTAAGGCTACCTGGAGGGGCAGGCTGATAGAGAGGGGGCCTCCAAGAAGAGACTCGGGACCTTACGGGCACGTACGTTGAGGTCAGAGATACTCCGACTGGAGCAATCGGATGGAAAGGAGGGAGACGTGAGGGAGAGGGACCTGGATGATGCCAGAGGGAAGAGAAGGGAACTAGAGATGGGCAAAGTGGTAGCTGGCCTACAACATCTCTGCCAAAGAAACTATGAGAAAGGAGACCAGGCCGACGCAATGCTCGTGGCCAAACTCAGGGGTTGGGGTGGGGGGGGGGGGTCAGAGAGCAGATAGGTGGGTCTCAAGGATAATAGGTGGAGATGAGGGGGAGGTGTCTGACCCTGAGAGTATTCCCGAACAATTTGCAGGATTCTATGAGAGGGAAGGGAACATGGACCAGGAAGCGCTTGGCGCTTACCTAGACAAGGTCTCCCTCCCCACCCTTGGAGCCACTGTGGCCTCAGCCCTGGATGCCCCTATAACGGAGGAGGAGGTACTCGAGGCGATTTCGGGTTTGAAGCCGGGTAGAGCCCTGGGTGAGGATGGGTTCACTGCGGTTTTTACAAGGCCTTCTCGGGCTACCTGGCGGGTTTTCTGACCGGCCTCTTTTCTAATGTCATGGCAACAGGGAAAGCCCCCCCATCTTTTGGTAAAGCCCTACTCACAGTGATTCCGAAGGAGTGGAAGAACCTGGCAGACTGCCAGTCATATAGACCAATCTCACTCTTGAAAGTGGATGCCAAACTATTCACTAGAATTAATGCCACGAGGCTCGATGGCTATATGCCTGGGCTCATACATTCTGATCAGGTGGGTTTCATACAGGGGAGAGGGGGAGCGGACACCCTTAGGAAGACCCTACATTTTATGAGAGGCAGCACCAGGGGGGGAATAATCCTGTACTAGTGTCAATCTACGCCGAAAAAGCATTTTACCGGGTAGACTGGGGATTCCTTCATGGTGTGCTCCAAAAACTGGGTTTTGGGGAGGGTATCCGTCAGGCGATTAAGGCCCTGTATGTGTCTCCATCGGCTAGAGTCGCGGTGAATGGGCGCCTGTCGCGTGCCTTCGATCTCCAGAGGGGGACTAGGCACGGCTGCCCCGTCTCCCCGCTTGTTTGCCATGACTATGGAAGTACTTGCAGAATACATTAGAAGATCAGTTGGGGTTCAGGGCATAGAGGTCGGGAACCGCACCTTCAAACTGGGACTCTATGCTGATGACATCTTGCTACATTTGAGAGACCCCACTAGGTCAGTCCCAGCTGCCCTACAGGTGATCGAGAGGTTTGGTAGCTTTTTGGGCTTTAAGATAAACATAGGCAAATCAATGATCTTCCCCTTCGCATCAGACACAGACAGTAACCTGGTAGAACTGTACCCTCTGGGCCTACATATTTGTACGGAAGGGATAAAATATCTGGGTATTAATATTATTAGACCCCACGAAGATCTAAACCAGGCTAATTACCCTAACCTGTTCGACAAAATATTTAAAGACATGGAGAGATGGGGGGTGGGGGGAGGAGGGAAGCCAAATGTCCTGGATGGGTCGGATAAACGCCATAAAAATGAACCTTCTCCCCAGGGTGCTATACACCTTCCATTAGAGGCCCCGGAGGCAAACCTGGTAGAAGCTAAACGACGAATGCTGAAATTTATATGGCAAGGCCAAAAACCCAGAGTGGCATATGAAACCTTCACTCTCCCCAAGGAAAGAGGAGGAATGGCCCTCCCGGACCTCCAGACCTACCATAGAGAGGCCCAGCTCAGACCGTTAGCCCCCCATTTTAGAGAGGACCCCAACAAACAATGGCTATATCTGGAGAAACTTCTACCTGCGCCCTGTCACAGTGGGGGAGTGGTTATGGGTCCCTCTGAAAAAGCTAACTAACAGAATAAAGAACCATCCGATTCTGGGCACTATGTGGAAAGCATTGGCAGGAAAGGGTCATAGAGACAAAATAACCACATGGCCCTCTCCTTTGAGCCATATTTGGTCTACTCCAGTATTGGAAGAAATACTGGGTCATGAACACTACCAATCCTGGTTCGATGCTGGACTTTGCAGGGTCGGACAACTCGTGAGGGAAGAGAAGTTCATAGGTATCCAGGAACTGGAAGAGGCATTGGGAATTGGTACCCTCTCCCCCCTCCTATAGCTACGACTTAAGGGAGTCCTAATGAAACCCACCCTAAAACCATGTGTACAACGAAAGCTCACCCTGGTTGAAAGGATCCTGGACACCCACACAGAAATGAAGGGACTCATATCTCTCCTTTATGGTGCCCTCCTGACTACTCGGGAAGGTACAACCAAATGTCTCCGGAGAAAATGAGAGGCTGACCTGAACATTAAAATTGGTGATAAACTCTGGGGACGCCTCTGTAGTAGGGCATACAAGACCTCAATCTCCTGCCAGTATCAGACACGCGCTGTGAAATTGCTTCACAGGTGGCAGTACGACCCAATCAAACTCTCTAGGATGTTCCCAGATGATGTCCCCATGTGCTGGCATGGCTGTGGAGAAAGAGCGAACTACTAGCACATGTGCTGGTCATGTGAGAGGGTCAAAACATTCTGGACGGAGGTCCTGAGTTGGCTGAAGGAGGCAGGGGAGGGACCATACCCGTTAGACCCCATGCTACTGATCTTTGGGTTGCAACGAAGAGACGAACACTGGGAAAGGCTTCCGGATCTAACGCACTCACTATTACTAGCGGCTAGAGCTGCCCGAGCCAGGACTTGGAAGAGAGCGGCCCTCCCCGGGAGGAAAGAATGGGTAGCAGTAGCCAAGGACATCTATTACATGGAGAAACTAATGGAAGCAATGCAGGGCTCGAGCTTGCATGCAGAATCCGAGTGGCTACAATTCATGGAGGCGTTTGGCGACATGGGCACCTGACCCGGCCCCGCAGAACCTACTGGAGCTTAGAACACTTGGGACTTGACTCAAGGGGGTCAGCCTATCATTGAGGATTGTGAACCCGGGGGGGGGGTGCTGCCTAGAGACGTTTCTGAACGATTGAACTGAATCTGAAGTGGGAAGGATGGAGGGGGGAAATGGCAGAGAATCGGGGGCCTTCAGGGGTCAGTGTTTGGGGCATGAGCCCAAAGTTGTTTCAATTTGATGTGCTGCGTATTCATGTTGAAAAACTAATAAAGTAGATTTACAAAAAAACAAACACAATGAAAACCAAAATACTGTCTTGAGGCCCCAGAATACCCCTAACCTTCTTTTCATATGATCAGCAACCATGGGATCACCAACAGCTGCAACATTGCAAAGTCTGGTTGTCACCTTAGACTCTCTAGTGTCTTTTAAATACTAGATCGACAGTTTTTATAGGAGCAAATTACAGCTGTGCATATTTCAAAGAATCCTTTTCCTATAGCGTCTTCGCAACAAAGTTGATACCGTCCATGTGTTGGTCCCCACCAAATAAGACTACTGTAATAGCATGGATATAGGTGCACCAAAAAGCATGCTAAAACATCAGTATGTTAGTCGGAATAGGGCCGCATTACTGATCCTGGGTCAGAAAATAAAGATCGATCATTGGCAGAGACTTTATTGATATCCAATAGAAGCCAAAATGATCCTCAAAACCCTATTGCTTACTTCATCAACCCATCTGGAATGGGTGCAGCCTACATCTCCACACAAAGCTAGCTGGTATACGTCTTCAATTCACTGCCCTCTTCAAAATTCCAAGAGTTCAGCAAATCCTCCAAAAAGAAGACCCCCGAAAGGTAAATCTTTATACAATTTTTATCATAGGTAGTATAGTACATTTGTCATGTTTTAGGCCATTTTTTCATTTGTCTAAAATGCCATTGCCTTAAGAGTGGAATTCTCTAAGGGCCCCTACCGAAGATGTATTTTGTCTGATAACAAAGCCTAGTTACAGCTGCAACATCTATAACATATATGTTTCGCTTGCCTGTTTTTCCTGGGATTGAATATCAGTATTTTGGTCTTTGTAGGATTGATCTCCAAATTCAACTACTGCATATAGCTGCAAAAGGGAGTTTAACAGTCTCTGCAGGCCAATCCGTGTTTAGCCCACTAAAACGGTGTCTGCACATACTAGATGATGTATGTGCACATGACCCAATTTGGGAGGTGGAAGGCCACACAGTTCGAAAGGACCCTCCCCAGGTCCGATCAATATATATTTATATTAAAGAGGGTCGTGGCTAAAGCGCATCCTTGGCGTAGTCCGCAGAAGGTTGGTATCGCATCAGAGTGCACCTTTGGAATCGAGATGGATTTTGACTACAGTATCTGTGTGTATATATCTCAAGATGTTAACAATGGATGCCTGGCATCCCACGGAGTTGAACTTAAACCATAGGCTGTCTCGGCTATATCAAATGCCTGGGTCTGATCCACAAATGGCAGATAAATCGGCCTATGCTGGTAAAGAGATTGTTGCTGGATTAAGGAAAGGAGGAAAGTATTGTCCATTTTGTCTTGATTTGCCCACACTATCGCAACTCACTCTATGGCTAACTGCTTAGACCATGGAGGAGGTGGTCCACAAATGTACCTTAATGTACGGGGGTTATGTGAGGTATGTCTAGTATTAGCCCTTGTGTAGAGTAGTTGAGCATCATCTCAGGAATCTGAGCAGGGGTCTTGTTGCTGGGTTTTTATCATTACATCTGAGTTTTTGAGTGTGCATTGTATGTTTGTAGTGAGTATATTAATGCAGGGTTCGAAATTGAGGACAGCTAGGAGCTAATTGGCGCCTGCTTAGAGCCTGGCTAACTTGACACCAACAGCTTGCAGGAGCTACTTTTGGCTCCCCAGGCCAACTAATGTCAAACATCCACACACATGTGGATTTAACTTTGTGAATTTGCGGGGAATGTATACAGAAACATTAGGACACATCTATACATTTAAAGTATATGGAGTAATAAATAATGGGAAAAATGATGTTTTCATCTTATATGGAAGCTAGATTTGTGGAACGCTATGTACTAGCTCCTCGTTCCCCACTGGTAGCTCCCGGTCCCTGGTGAAAGCTGGATACCTAGGAGTTGCGTTTAGCTCATGCTTAGCCAAACTTAATTTCGAGCCTTGTTAATGTATTTGAAGCAAGAATGCTTTTGAAATGTCAGTTTTCGCTTACTTGCATATTTTGCCATTGATTGCACAATGTTCTTGACATATTTTTGTACATTTGTTTGCACAGTATTTTAAGGTCAATTTGATATTGATTGTGAAGTATTGATTTTTATCTTTGTATTGCATGTATTATGAATATTGTATGGCACGTTTTTTCCGCAATAAAGCTCGAAAGGATAAGACCTTTTTAAAGAAGTGTTCATACCTTTTCTGAACCCAGATTGGTTCTCCGCTCTAATCTTATACCGGGTGAGCCATTGCTCAATACTCTTCAGTATTATGGTTGAAAACAAATTTGCTGGTTGAATGCAGAAGGGCAATAGGTCGGTAGTGTCTAGTTAGCTCCCTACACTCCTTGAAATTGGGACAAAAAGTTGAATACATTTAGAAGAAAGCTTTAAGACGAATCCCAGACAGGGATATAGTAATTTATTAAATGCTTGAGAGGGTATTACAAAGAGTTAACAATGGAAAAGAAGGATGGCAGCCTGCAATGCTGCCTGGGAGTTGATTGGGGTGGTAGCTCAGTCTAAACAGTGTAAGGCTTTCTGGGGGGTTGTGACTAAAGTTATTAGTGGCTTTTTACCCAGACTTAAACTAATGTCCATTCCGGAAATGTTTGATCTTCACTTCAGTAGCACGTACTGGGAACCCCTTAGTTTTTAATGGCTGACGTATGGATCAAAATGAGCATTTGATCTACAGGAACCACAAACATTATCTGAGATTTAGCATCACACAGTAAGCAAGGGCTTCCTCTGGGGAACTCGGCATTGTTACATGGCATGCTGCAAATTTCACTACCACCTGCGGTGAAAACTATAACTTTGTGTTCATTATATGGGACTCCTAATGCTTTTGTCTTCTAGATGTATTCTTATCTTCATTTATACACAGTTGGCTGCATAAATGTTTTTAGTATGGCACCATTCATCCTGGGGTTTCAAAAGTAGCTGTTGCTATCAAGCCAACCACGCTCTCCTATGGTGTTATCAGGAGCTAAATGGCGCCCCAAGCAATTTCAAACCTCTGCTGGTGAGGAAATTGTGAGGAATCTATTGGTGAAATTGTGGGAGCTTTGGATCCTGACCCTGGGGATGGAGTTTCGAGGGAGGATCACCTGGGTGTAGGGTGCTTGGAGATTGGGGAGAGGTTGTCAGCAGACGAGACCTGTATTCCCCCTTTTCCTTGTGATAACCAACCTTGCCCTCCCCCTGCCTTTATAGGCTGTTGCCAATCACTTCTGTTCATTTCCCCTCATTCATATCACTTTAGTACTGGTACGAGGAAGAGGTGACTAGGAATGGTACACACCAACATGCCATTTCACTACTCTGGTATTGAGACGAGGAAGAGGCCTGAGGACTGTTGAGGGTCAGGCATGTCCTGGGAACATCACTAATTATAGTCAGGCAATTATACACAATGGCTCACACCTGCCACTTGTTAGGGAGACACAGGTGTTTAAAAGGTGGAGCCAAGAGCATGAAAGGGGAAGCCAACAGGAGAGACGCCGGGCCGGGAGAAGCGGGCCTGAGAGGGCAGACATCCTGCAACGAGGAAAGCTGCTGAGGATCCTGCCTGGAGGCCAGGACGCTAGCGTATGCTGTCAGGAAGCTGTGAGAGCGGGACCTGAGTGGGCTCGTAAAGGAGCAAGGCTAAGGGAATGCCCCTTGCTGAGTGCCCACAGCCGGAGCTGTGGGACACAGAGGACTTGAAAGCTCTGCGGGCCACCGATAGCTCTGCATCCTCTTTCTCAGGCGCTATCAGCAGTCCACAGCAGAGTTTGGGGCAAGCAAGTGCTGTTCGTGGGGACACAGGGGTGTACGCAAAGCTGACGAGAGAGAGAGGGAGGCCGCCCGGCAGAGTCGAACTGCTTTACAATTATTGAATACCAAACTAAGGGAAAGCTTTGTGAAGCTTATGAATAGAATCGAATCAAAGGTGAAACACATGTAATGGACATTTTAAAGGCAAAGAATGCAACAGTATGAATAAAGTGAAAAGCAAGGAGTGGAAGAGAGTAAGCACCACAGAGTAAGGTGTGTGTGGAAGAACACACTGTGGCAAAACCAAAAGACTGGCAAGAAGAATTCAGAGTGAATGCAAGCTGAAACTCTGGTGTGGTGACGGAAAAGCTCTGTGGGCAAGAAACCTAGGGTTATCGGTTGCGTGCCCTGTAGTGGGTGGACCGTGTGGTCCGACAAATGTGCCTTGACTGAGGAAACCCTGTCTGGCAAAGTCATAAAAAGTTAAGATAAAGAATATTTTATTGGTAACCAAGATTGCAGAAGTGAATGAGAAGAATAGCAATTTGCAGTACCTGAATTTGAAGGGTATTCAAGGTGACCTGTGAAATACCTCGGGGTATCTCACATAGCGAGGCCTGAGAAACCCTTATTCAGGTGGCCAACAAAGGACTGATCTGCTCATATGCCACTCTAGGGGTGAAAGAGTGAGAAAGGCTCACCAGAATGGGGGAGCTCAGGTTTTACTCAAGGGAATAACCCAAGGGAGGCGCAGTATTGTACCGGAGGAGAGGAGGGCGAAATCCCTGAAATCTTCATAGGCTCTATTACGTCTGCCTCCCTCCCCCCACCCCCCCCATTAGACATCTCCTGTCTCAATCCAACGCCCCCTTCATATCTGATAAATAACCGAGGAGCATGAACCACATTAGCATCAAAACCTGTCTCTCTCAGAATCCTTGTTTTCCTGTCCCCTATCTGAATACTCCCTATCATTCTTCTTCACATCCTTCTAATTATTATTTCCTGACACCCATACTGCATTGATAACACTACGTTCCCACAATCCCCTCTCTTCATGCCACGATCCCAATTACTCCTGTATGCTTCACAGACCCTACCAAGCCCATCTGTCATCTTCCAAAACCCAATCTACTATGACAGAATACTACCGTTCCCACAATCCCCTATGTTCTGTTCTCCATCCCGGTAAATCTTGTTCGTTTCACAAACCTTCCACATCATATTCCGTGAGACAAAGAGCAACTCCCATATTCATGTATCTAACATGTCCCAATACCAGCGTTGGGCAATCTCTCTCTCACTCACTCACTCACTCACTCACTCACTCACTCACTCACTCACTCACTCACTCACTCACACACACACACACACACACACACACACACACACACACACACACACACACACACACCCCCCCCCCCGCTTCCCCACTTCCCCGCAGGGCTACAGCGTTCACAATTGAGATTTGATGAGCAAGAGCAAAAACCTGCTCCTGGGTTCGGGCATCGCCCAGTAGTTGCAAGTTCCCGCGGCGGAATCAAAAGCTACCAGAGATGCTCCTTAACATTTTGTATTAAACATTGTGTTTCAATATGTATTTTTCTTTAACATTCTCAAATACTCTCACATTTACATGTTTGGAAGGCACCAGTTGAGCCCCAGGAGCCAAAAGTAGTCGCTCCGGGTAGCTGTTGGTTTCAAGTTAACCAGGTTCTACTATGCTAGAAGCAGGAGCTAAATAGCTCCCAGCTCCTTTCAATTTCTAGCCCTGGGGATAAAAGGTGGAGCAAAAGAGCACAGAGAGCAATGCAAGCATGGCAGACAGCAGAAGATGGTTAACCAGACACAGCAGTTCAAGAGAAGGAGAAAGGTGACGGGAATCAAGAGGGCGGCGAGGAGTGAAACAACCTTGCCCTTTTCATCCCAGGCCCGCAGAACCTTCGTGCAAGAGGACATAAGACAGCGAACAATAGCACAAGTGTCTTGCAGCAGATGTCATCGGTACATGGGGCAAGCTTACGCCGATAAGCTCCAACGACTGTGGTACTGGCCTTGACTCAGTGAAGCCGAAAGCCAAGCGGTTCATCGCAGCCAGTGAGTGGAGGGGAGAACCGTTAAGAACCGGGCTGTGTTGAATGAGAAGCGCAAAGTGGCAAGTTTGAACCAAGTTCAACGAACTGTAAATGAACTGTAAAAAAGTGTTAAAGGGAAACCAGCACCTCGTGGGCGCTAACTCGAGAGACTCTGGTTGATCCCCCATCTGAGTGAAACCTACAAGTACCAGAAGGTCATGGAAGAGTCACCCGAAATAGGTCAAAGTGGTTATACTGAGGGTCTAGTAAAATCCCTGTACAATCGAAAGACTTTGATCTATGAACAGTAAATAAAAGTAAGGGACGTGGATCCTGCCGTAATTGAAAGTAAGAGGGGTCAGCAACCAGAAGAGGGGGACCCTGGGGTGAACCATTATCACCCTAATCGAGAGCCACAGTGAACCCATTGGAGGGGGCTAGCAATCTAGAAGGGGTTGGACCCCGACCGAGGGGGATCAAGGGTGAAACGTGGTCACCCAAACACTGGTGAAAGTAAAACCCAAAGTAAAAATGAATGTGAAACTGGCAAGAGTGAACCCGACTAAGGGATGCCAGTGAGAAGCGGCAAAGTCTAAAGTCCCACAAACGTGAACCCGGCCGAGGGATGTCCACGATGAGCTGTTTGAAAAGACATTGAGAAAGCAAGGGAAGTGAAACCCACTAAAGTGAGAGCCATAGTCAACCCAACAGTAGGGTACTGACAGTCAAGAGGGGTCCGAGCCCGACCGAGGGAGATCAGGGGTGAAGCTATCACACAGAACTCTGTTATATCACCCTACATGAACTGTGACTGAGGATTGAGAAGGGTCAGCGCTCAAAAGAGGGGGGACCCAGGGTGAACCAATATCACCCTAACAAACTAATTTGGTTAAAGGGATAGTTTGGTTTGGTTATTTGAACACGTCCGGCCCTTGAAGGCAAGAGACTTTCAAAGTGAGGCGAGACTTGGCCATTGAAGGCCCCGATAGTTGAAAGTTGAACTGTCATCTCGTGCTGGGAGAGCTCGAGAGTGTGCTGTGCTCCAAGATGCCACCTTACCCCGTGCTCAAAACTTGGGGAAGGGGGTATACAGGCTAGCGCATCCGACATATTATTTGAGAACACTTCTATCTTTTCTTGAAAACTATCCCACACCCTTTTTTGTGTTTGTTGTAAGGTTTGGCAATAGTTTTTTATTATTTTTTTTTAGTATATGCCCTTTTTTTTTATTTGACACAACGCCACAAGGACTTCCTTATTTTTCATTTGATGATTGATGCCTGCTCCCATCATAGATGTAGGTTTAGATTGAGCGTTTTTCCACCACCCTGCATTCATTGTTCAATAAACACCCTTGAACTGTCATAACTTGTGTCTGTCTTACTTGTTGCCACCATGAGTTCCTTACACCTGGGACTGGTCATGAGAATTCAGAGATATTTGAAACTGATAATACATTGGAACTGTGTCACCTTGGGGAAGATGACCCTAAAACCGTTTGAACTGTTGCAGCCTTGGGGCAAGGGAACCCCTGAGGCCCTTTTGAAACGGTGTTACTTAATTGGAGAAAGGACCCCCAAGGCCTTTTTAAACTGCTTTGAACTTCGGGAAAGGGATTGAAGTGGAGCCCTGCTAATTTGGTTAACATTTGAAGACCTGCAAAATTGCTTACTTGCCTGCCTCAACACCCCCCAGGTAAATGTGTATTGCACTATAAGGCCATCCTGCAGAAGACACACCCTGCACTGACTTCTTCAAGCTTACTTTCCAGCTCCCTTATGCTAACTTGTCTCCTCTAGGCTACACGCAGGAGCTATATAGCTCCCAGCACTTTCCATCCCTGCCTAATCCCAGCTCCTTTTCAGACGTCCTTACTGGGAGGAACCACTCCTTCCTAGAGTGTTCCCCAAACCTTTGTTCCCCCAAACCTTTGTCTTTCTTTTGAACCGTACCAGATACCTGCGATGTAAAGGTAATGGAGGAGCCCATAAAATACTTGGAGAAGAGTTGGGGCAACAGCTTTGAAAAGAGCTTCTTATGTTCGATCCTATTGTACTACACCATTTTATAAAGCTTTTTTATACTGGTGTCTATAAATTAAACCTCGTGGTCTCTTCTTAGGTACAGAAAACCATTGAACCATCACTGAAGTCCTGTTAAAAAGAAAAGTATTGGCAAATCCAGAATTGTGGCTTTTGTATAGGTATAAGGCATTGGCCAGTCACTGCTATTTGATGCCCTGGTACTCGCACCATTTTGCAGTTGCTACCATTGATGGCACGTTAATTTCACAAGGGCAGTGCTTGGCAAATGCTTTGCCCATGCCTATACAAGAACCGAAACGGTTGGCATTGCCAATGCTTGTTTAATTACAATTGAAGATCTGTGGAACTGTATTTGAGCAAGTGCTTCATGCTGTTGTCAGCAGAATGTAGATCCCAGGGAAGTGGAAGGAAAGAAAATCAGCTATAATCTTTAATTTATAAATAAGTTGTGAAATATTAGGACAATAAAGGGCTATTATTCAAAAAAACAAGTGAATCCTAGAGAATCTCTTTGTGCGGTTCGGAGCGCCACGTGGTCCTTTTTGTCACAAACGTCTTTATTCGAGTCTTACTGCAGGCGCGATTTCACGATTCACTCATATACATGGGTTAGTTAGGATCCCCTAAACTAAGTATAAAGGGCCTTAGCACTTGCTGCAGAACTACTTGGTTCGGACCATTTAGGACTTATGCAATGTGACCGGTTACTTACAAGAGCGCACCTCTTCCTCCAAAGTAAATGAGGGTCTCTAGGCGCAGTTCTACCATGCATTTGAAGATGCAGTGTTTCATGCAGCAGTTTGATTTTTTGGGGGGATTTGGAGAAATCGGTTTTGCATTTGTTAAGCTCCACATTAAAGAAACTCGTGGTTGAGCGAAATGATTAATGGGGGATGGTCCTGGAGCTTTCTAACCCATCTAGATAAGGTGGAGAGGCTGCAATTGTGCTATTTGCTGGAATGCCAAAGGCAGTAAATAGTTGTTTAAACACCATGGCAGTTTATAGCTGGAGAAAGCTTTGGTCGGGTAGTGATACTCTATGACCCTCCTAGTGCCAGTTCAGCTGAGAGCTCTATTGCTAAAATTATTCCTGTGGATCTTTCAGCTCCGTGGTAACGGGAGGCTGGCTATTGCTGTCTTTGAAGGAAAAATGTGCCACTTGTAATTGAAGGGGGGGGGGGCATTGAAACCATAGCTCACTTCTTCTGCCCCTATTGGGTCAGACATTCCTTTTTGACATTTAATTTTGCTATCCGAGATGGCTTCCTTTTCCTGACTTACCTTTGTCAACAGAGAAAGTTCTCCCCAAACCTCACTGACTGCCATTCACTTTGTGCTGCTCTGGTACACTATAAGGTACTCTCAAAATGCCCTATTTTTCCGTGGGTACCAAGAAAGTGACTTGAATTACAGGAAATGGGAATGGACATGTAAGCCCGGGCTTAGTGCTCACCAAATCCCCCCCCCCCCCCAACCCCCTTGCTTTATTGGAATTCAGTATGGAATGGGTGAGGGAATTGCCTGGGTGATTGGAAAGGTGTAAGATGTTGGAATGGTGCACAGATGTTGATTGGAGGGCTTGAGTAGCCTGCACCTTCTTGGCACTACTCTATAGATGAGGGAAGAAGATGCTCCTGAGGATCCTGGCTGGACATTCTGATGCGAACTCCTGATTCTTCTGAAGGCGAATCTCCATCTCTATGAACTTAGGGGAAGTGGTTTCAGGATGTTCTTTCCTTTTAATCTGATGGATGTGGTCAGATCCTCTCCAGACCTGCGTTCTCAAAGTCCCTGGATTAATATGGATTTCTGGAGCAGGCGTGGGATCCCCTGTTAGAACGTGTATGGCATTGTTGTTGTGCTGCTTAATTGTTGGACTGGTCAGGCTGAACCCTGCTGCTGTCACTCATCTGAGGAACCCTCTGTTGGCCTGTTTTTTTTTTTTTTTTTTTTAAATTTTTTTTGTTTGTCTTTTAAAAAAAATTGTAATCCATTTTGCGGACTGGTGCATCCTTTTATCTGATACAAAGGGTTACTTATTCGGCTTTCTGCTTCTGCTGTCAGCAGCACCTCCTTGTGGAGCTCTTCCAATGTGGTCAGCATAGTCTGTCTTGTCCATCTTTCAGAAAGGGGTCTTCTTACAGTTTCTGGGGCCGAGGGAGGGGTTGTGACTGGGGCCGAGGGAGGGACTGGGGGACGGACGGACGGACGGACTCTGGGTGAGAAGGTGGGGGTGGGAGGGACTGGGGGAGGGACTGGGGGAGGGGGAGGGACCGGGAGGGAGGAAGGAGGGAAGGAGAGAAGGAGGGAGGGTGGGAGGGATGGACTGGGACTGGGACTGGGACTGGGCCAGGGGCAGGGGCAGGGGCAGGGACTGGGGGGATGGAGGAAGGGAGAGACTGACACTGGGACGGGACTAGGACGGGACTAGGACGGGACTAGGACGGGACTAGGACGGGACTAGGACGGGACTAGGACGGGACTAGGACGGGACTAGGACGGGACTAGGACGGGACTAGGACGGGACTAGGACGGGACTAGGACGGGACTAGGACGGGACTAGGACGGGACTAGGACGGGACTAGGACGGGACTAGGACTGGGGACGGGACTAGGGACGGGACTGGGACGGGGACGGGACCGGGGACTGAGGGAGGGAGGGACCGGGGGCAGAGAGGAAGGGACCAGGACTGGGGGAGGGAGGAGTGTGGGATGTATTGACCCACTCTGCTATACTACACAGCCTCATTTCTGCTATCTATGGTGCAAGAAATGGCAACAATGGCGGAAAAACCTTTTGTGCGCGCTAAAACCTCCAAAACCGCGTTTTTCAACACGCAAAAAGATGGCTGCACAACCTGCCACCCATGGTGCTTGTGTAATGGAATAGAGCACACGCTGCAGAAAGAGTGCCAGTGGGCTCCATGACAACAAACATAGAGTGCAGAGGAAAAAGCAGTGCTTTGCAAGTGAAACTGCAAAATTCCCCTGTAAATGACATTTACTTTGCTGCTAAAACTCCATAATGCCTGTACACAACACTCAAAATCTTGCTTGGCGCTAACCTTTATTTAATCTAATGAAGCACTGTGAATGTACAAAGTCCTGAAAGGTTAAGAGCAAAACATTTGTCAGTAAAACTGGATTGCCTGTGAATGACAGTTCCTGTCAATAGGCTCTCATGATTAAGCTTTAAAGTTATTTAAACTAAAAGTCTGCCGGAACAGTAAATATAAAAGGATTGTTGCTGATAGAAACACAGATTTCAGTTGTTTTTGATCCCACAGGTTTAAATCTAAGAAAGTAATTTATCTGTCATTTGATGCATCAAGTTTGTTTTCTGCTGGATTTTAAGTAAAGGAATCAATAATAAATTAGCCTGACTGGGCTGCAAGAAGTGGAAAAACGGGTTTCCCCCAAGGGGAGGGCATTCCTCTCAGCAGATGCTCACTGTCGTATGATAATTATGGGGTTGGACAGACTTTTGTCTGCAGCAAGAGACTGAACAATGGCAGATTCTCCAAGCCAGGAAATGGACATGTGAAAAGGTTGTAAACTTGGCTTGCAGAAGGTTCCCAAAGGTGGGGGCTACTCCTTGAGCTCCAGGGAGAGGCAAAAGGCGGACCATTTGCTTCCAAGAACATGTAATGAACAATTGTTGGAGACTCATAACTTGTTATCAGAAATGGCGAAAAATATCAAAAGGGCAGATTTGTTAGTCTAAATTTTGGCACTGCATTTCAAAATGTGGTGGAACTGTGTAGGAACAGGAATGGTGATATATGTGATTTTATGGGAACTGTATTTATGCTAGAATTGTTAAACTTTACACACACATCCGTATGGTAAACACACATATATGTGGGAAATTTGGAGAAAGGTTGGAAATTGTTTTCATGAAGAAATTGACAAAATTCTGTAAATGAAACCAGATACCACAGCTGTGGGATTTTTATGAACAGATACTACATAATATATGGAATCCTTGTGTGTGATTTCTGTAGAGGTTACAAATGTATAAATATGTATTTAAGAGAACATTCGATTTTGATACTAGTGGCTAGGGGAGGTTTCTAAGGATTGTACAAACCAAACCATAAACTTGACATCACCTGTGTTTGAGCCAATCACTCAGATGCAAGGCGGAGATGAGGCTCTGATTCAATCCCAGTCCACAGGGGTGAGTTTAGTTAAGCCGGCCCATACACCCATTTTTGTGATGTCATTTGAAAGGATAAATAGAGACAGCTGACGACACAGACTCCCTCTTCTGATTCCAGCGAAGTACTCTGATCCAGCATTCAACATCCTTCCAGATGCCAAGGACCAGGCCACGCAGTAGCGGAACCATTTTCAGTTAGGCCTTAATCCTCAAAATAATCCGTACAACTCAGTGAAGCACTGCGGTGTGAGAAAGCATCCTCAAACTAGCATCCTAAAACTATCTGGCTTGCTACCATAAGGCTTGCCTGATGAACTCGCTATCCTGCTGATGGGAATACCCAGATACAAGAAGGGCAGATCCTGTGCCATTCCGGTGACCGGCCTAGCTGATCCAGTCCCGCCCTGATGTGCTGTCTTTCCTTGATAGATCCAATCCATTGACCAGAACCGTTACTGTCCAAAAATCTTAAAATCCCAGTGGATTGTAAGTATTAATAGGACACTAGAGAACAATGGTATACCTTGCATTATCTTGTTCCATTCTGATCTCTGAACTATCCCTACTTTCCTAATTAGTAACCGTGTGAAAATATTTAGTGTTCTCTTATTCTGTCTAGTTGCTAAAGTTTAATTTTCATAGTGCTCTTTATTTGTTTAACTCTGATCCATAGATCCCACTTTGAGTGTTTGGACTAGTGCTGCTGGGTAAGGTGATGGGGTTAGTGAAGTCATGAATCTGTCTCTGAGCTTACTTCGTCCCGACTTGGTTGCCTAGCCTAAACGCTCTAGCCTTGAGTGAAAGCGTAAGCCATATTTTCAGATTCAAAATTGAAGTCCTTGTTCAAATTCGTGTCTTTATTTTTGAAAAAACACCTCTCACTAAAACCTCTATTACTCCCTCAGTTTTTAAAATGGAAGCGAAATTTCAACTCCCACTTGTACCTAACAACATCCTCAGCTACATTCACAGCTCAAGATCTCATTGCGAAACAGTACGATTGACCCGTTATATCAAAAATTGCATAAGTAAATGTTTGCCGCGAATTGACATTTGGAAAAAGTTTTACACGTGTGAATTACCTTTAAATTATTTCCCACTTGGCCTTTGAGATGTTTCCTTCTGATTAAATCATTGCTTGCGTTTGCTTGCATCTGCTCAAATCAGCTCCTGTAGGAATTTGTAATAAGTTAAGCATTTTGAACATATTTTGTGTTTTTGCTCAGCCAATTTCAAAGCCAAACTGACAGTTGAAAAGTCGTATCTGTTGTTCTCTTGTGTTTAAGGGGGGTAGGTGGGAGTGATATTCTGTTTGGTCTGCATTATTCCTGAATACCTGCTCGCTCCTCACATCTATTGAAATTTCCTATTGGGGTGTTGCAGGGGGAACCCCTAACCATAGTGCTATCTGTTCCAAACCAACAAAGAAGTATTCTTTACTTTGCATACTTTTTGTGTTCATTACTTCATTCCTAGTGCATTAAAGATGTTGTTTATTTTTCCTGTCACCCCATTGGTGATTGTTGTTACCTATTAAAAATATATTGTGATTTTAAATTCTAAATAAACAAATAATTACCTTTACAACTAGCCTGATTCCGGGTTCAGTGTAACCTGGGGGGTATTTTGAGGAGGGTGTGATATAAGTGGTATATCATTCAGAATATTGAACTTATAGATAAAAATGAATAAGGGTTTCATTCGCGCACTACATGCTGGGCGAGACTTGGGTGTGTGCCTGATTGAAATCACTTACAGCTGGGACCAGGACTGGGGGAGGGACCATGACTGGAGGAAGGGAGAGGGACTGGGGGGAGGGGGACCAGGACTGGGGGGGTGGGAGGGCTCGGGTCTGGGGGGGGGGGGTGGGAGGGACTAAGAGGAGGGAGGGAGGGTGGGTGGGAGGGAGGATGGATCAGGACTGGGGGAGTGACTGGGACTGGGGAGGAGGAAGGGACTGGCACTGGGGGGATGGGGGGCCGGGGGGACGGGGACGGGGACGGGGACGGGGACTGGGAGGGAGGGAGGGACAGGGACTGGAGGGAGGGAGGGACCGAGTCTGGACGGACGGAGGGAGGGAGGGACGGCGGACGGACGAACGGACTGAGGGAGGGACGGGGACTTGGGGAGGGAGCAGACAGGAGGAGGGAGGTGCCGGGACTGGGGGAGGAAGGAACTGGAACGGACGGACTGAGGGACTGCGTGAGGTGGGGGGGGGGGTATACCGGGGGTGGGGAGGGGAGGCACCAGGACTGGAGGACGGATGAAAGGGCCAGGACTGCAGGAGGGATGGATGGACGGACGGACGGACGGACGGACGGACGGACGGACGGACGGACGGACGGAGGGAGGGACAGAGGGACCAGGATGGGGGCCGGGAAGCAGGGAGGGAACGGGACTGGGGGTAGGAGGGAGGGAGGGGACTGGTAGAGAGATTGCGGGCCTGGGAGAAACTGGACAACTGAGAGGGAGGAGAGACTGAGGCAGACGGGGACTGGGGGAGGGGGCAGACTGGGACTGGGGGAGAGGAGAAGAGGCAGAGGGGGACTGGAGGGAGAGGGACTGGGAAAGGGGGAGAGGGACTGGGACTGGGACTGGGACAGGGAACTGGGGATATGGGGGACTGGGAAATGGGGATATGGGGGACTGGGAAATGGGGGGGGGGGGTGGACTAGCAAAGGGATGAGGGGACTGGGAAAGGGAGGAGGTGGACTAGGTAAGTGGGAGAGGGACTGGGGGAGGGACTGGGGGAAGGGACTGGGAGAGGGAAGGGGGAAGGGACTGGGAGACGAAAGGGACGGAGGGGGGAAGGGACAGCAGGTCTGAGGCTGGGAGGGAGGGGACTGGTTGGGGGACTGGTAGACTGGGCAAAACTGGACGGGGGAGAGGCAGAAGGGGACTAGGGAGGGGGAGAGGCAGAGGGGGACTGGAGGGAGAGGTACTGGGGGGAGGGACTAGGAAAGGGGGAGGAGGGCGACTAGGAGAGGTGGGGGACTTGGAAAGGAGGAGGAGGGGGACAGACTGGGAAAGGGGGAGGAGGCGGACGGACTGGGAAAGGTGGAGAGGGGAGGACTGGGAGGATGGAGGGGGACTGGAAGAGGGAAGGGTGGAAGGGAATGGGAGAGAGATGGGGGACTGGGCAAGGGTGAGAGGGCCTGGGCGAGGGGACTGGAGAGAGTGAGGGGGATTGGGAGATGGAAAGGTCGAAGGGGATAGAGGGCCTGGGAAAGGGGGGACTGGGAAAGGGGAGGGACTGGGAAAGGGGAGATGAACTGGGAGGTAGGGACTGGGAAGGGGATTGGGCAAGGGGGAGGAGGGGGGACTGGGAAAGGAGAGGGGGACAGGGAGGGGCAGGGGGAGAGGGGGGACTGGGAGAGGGAAGGGGAGAAGGGCACTGGGAAAGGGGGAGTGGGAAAGAGGTGGGACTGGGAATGGGAGAAGAGGGGTACGGAGATTGGGAGAGGCGGGTAGGAGCAGCACTGGGAGAGGCGGGGAGGGACTGGAAGAGGGAAGGGGGAAGGGACGGACGGACGGACGGAGGGAGGGACGGGGACTGGTTGGAGGACTGGTAGAGAGACTGGGCGAAACTGGACGGTGGAGAGGAAAGAGAGACCGAGGTAGAGGGGGACTGGAGGGAGCGGGACTAGTAAAGGGGGAGGAGGGCGTCTAGGAGAGGGGGGACTGGGAAAGGGGGAGGTGGGGGACAGACTGGGAAAGGGGGAGGAGGGTGACGGACTGGGAAAGGTGGAGAGGGGACTGGGACTGGTAAGAGGGACTGAGGGAGGGGGAGGAGGACTGGGAGGAGGAGGGAGGGGGACTGGGACGGACTTGGCCTGGGAGAGGGACGGGTGGAAGGGAATGGGAGAGTGGTACTGGGAGAGATGGGGGGGACTGGAAAAGGGGGAGAGGGACTGGGTGAGGGGACTGGGGAGAGTGAGGGGGACTGGGAGAGGGAAGGGCAACAGAGGGCCTGGGAAAGGAGGGGGAACTGGGAAAATGGGAGGAGGGGGTCTGAGACTGAGAGACAGGAGGGACTGTGAAAGGGGAGATGGACTGGGACTGAGACTGGGAAGAGGAGAGGGACTGGGCAAGGGGGGGAAGGGGGGACTGGGAAAGGTGGAGAGGCAAAGGGCGGGGAGGGATAAGAGGAGAGTGTGGGGACTGGGAGAGCTAAGGGCAGAAGGGGACTGGGAAAGTGGAGGCGTGGGAAAGTGATGGGACTGAGAAATGCAAGGGGGAGAGGGACTGGGAATGGAGGAGGGGGACAGACTGGGAGAGGCGGGGAAGATGAGGACTTGGAGAGGCGGGGAGGGACTGGGCAAGGAGGAGGAGAGGTAGGGGGACTGGGAAAGGGGGAGGCGAGGGACTGGGAAACAGGGAGGAGAGGGACTGGGATAGAGGGGGATGGACTGGGAGAGGTTGGGAGGGATGGAAGCAGGGAGGAACTGGGAGAGGCGGGCAGGGATCAGGACTGGGAGAGGTGGACTGGACGAGGAGGCCTGGGGGAGGGACTGGGACAGACTGGGGAGGGACTGGCGGGCGAGAGTGACTGGGTGGAGGCAATGGACAGGTAGAGGGACTGGGAAAGGGGAAGGAGGGGGACTCGGACTGGGAGAGGGGGGGAGGAGTGGGACTGGGAGAGGCGGGGCGGGACTGGGGGAAGGGGACTGGGAAAGGGGGTGGAGAGGGATAGGGACTGGGAAAGGGGGAGGCAAGGAGGGACTGAGAGGCGGGCCAGGACTGGGAAGGGGAGAGGGACTGGGGCAGTGACTGGGAAAGGGGGAGAGGGTCTGTGACTGGCAAAGGGGGAGAGGGACTGGGACCGGGGGAGGGGGGCTGGGAGACGGGACTGGGAGAGACGGGGATTGGGACTGGTCGGGGGACTGGTAGAGAGACTGAACGACAGAGGCAGAAGGCGACTGGGGGAGAGGCAGAGGGGGACTCGGAAAGGGGACTGGGAAAGGGGAGGACAGATTGGAGACTAACTTGGGAAAGGGAGGGGGAGAGAGAGACTGGGAAAGGTGGTCTGTGTGAGGGGACTGGGATGGACTGGGTGGGGGTGAGTGACTGGGACAGGAAGAGGGATTGGGACTCATAGGAAGGTAGCAAATGACGATGAGGTTTAAACTACTCTGCTCTTTTCCATGGCTTTAGGGAGAGGACGCAGGTGGGCCTTAAGAGAGTGATAGCCTTCATGTCTATGATAAGGAATTGGTGGAGGCGAGGAAACCATATCGGGCAGATATGAGGACATTAAATGGACTACTAGTCGAAGACGGTGCTATTTTGGAAAGTTTGAATACCGCAAAATGTGAAACTTTGGTTACCTTCTAGTTATTTGTGTTTTTGAACAGGTGTAGGAATGTTTAGAGTGAGGATATTTTGAAGTATGAACTGTGTGCCTTACACTTGCAATCAAATGATGGAAGAGTTTAGGGAAAAGCCTTGCTCATGTGGGATGAAGGGTAGAGGTTCCAATAGTTGTAATGCATTATCAAATTACAAATTAAGATTATCCATATTTAGTCCAAAACAGTCTTGACCATTCCTGAGGTGACTGCATTAAATAAAAGCAGTGTAGACTTTTGGGTGGTCTTGTAGGCCTGGGGTCACAATTAAAGATGTAATATACAATTGGAAGGACAAGGCAATCCCAAGTTTATGTATCTGGCACGGGTTTTGATCATCATTTGAGTGAGGATTTCAAAGAGAGTTTTAGTGATGGTGATTATCGTTGTGTAAAAACAAAAGTTGGTGAAGACCATACGAGGAATTCACGTTGTCTTCAATCTGCTTTTCTGCCTACTTGGAGAGCCAGATGACACAGGGGAGAAGTGTCTTTCTATGTGTGGATTAGTACATCTATGAACCTTGGAATTTGGGGTAAGCGGGCACTGTTAGGCCAATGTAATGGCTGCTCCTAAAGCTCTGATGATTGCACCCATTTAGATATCGTCATGTAATAGTTTGGGGGCATTTAGGCCATTTGATACGGTGGTTGGTCATTTTTTCGAAAAAATGTCGAATGACAATTTTTTCGAAAAAATGTCGAAAAAAATGTTGAATTCCGTTTTTTTAAATTATATATTTTGGGGTTCGGGATAAAAAATGGGTAAAACAAAAATTTTTAAAAAGGGGGGTTGGGGGGAACCCCCATTTCGAAAAAAAATACATTAAAAAAATGTCCATTTTTTTTCGACATTTTTTTTTTCGGAAAAAATGACTTTCGACATTATTGGTTTCTACATTATGACTATAAACCGTTTGATACATTGCTGGTGTGCAGGTACAGGGCAATTCCTTTTTGTATTCCCTTAGAAGGCAAGGGTGTTCCGTGGCAAACCTACAGCTAATCTACACCTCTTTTGGCTCAGAGATTTCAAGATGTCTACTTTATGCTGAAGTTGGCACAGTGATGTTGAAACCTTTTTGATATGTTTGTACATTTCTGTGGTTGTTGGTATTTATCTGACTAACTTCTGCTGAAGACATTAGAAAACCAACAGTTCATTGCTTTCTATTGCTGCTAAGCGATATAACCACACAAGACGGATCTTGGTGAAAACGGAGTCCTTCCTCAGGAAACCACTTTTTAAGCGCCACATAGAAAAAACGAACTCCTCACTCTCATTTATTAGTGTCTCTATGCTCTCTCCAGCGATTGGAGCATCATTCTTTCGAACACTATCTCCATTTACTGGCATGTCCGTTTATTTGATCAAGACTTATCTAGATTCTTTTTATTTTTAAATGCTGAAAGGTTACTTTTTTCTTTTTATTATTTGTATAGTGCCCTCCTAATAGTTGTGGCGGTGGGGTGGGGGAACGGGGGTGATATTTACATCTTTGTGTAATGCTAAACCTGCCTCTAGTAGCCACTGGAGGTGCGTTGTAGTAAGTGCTCTTGGTTAGCCTTGATGTGGGTCTGTCTGGATGAGGCAGCCTTTTCTCTGGATATTTACAGAGGAGACAGGTAATGTAGTTCTGGGTTGAGGCGGGGTCAGGGTGGTGGGTGATGGAGCAGGCACATTCACTGAAGGGCAGATGTGTCATTGACAGATTGTAGGGAGTGTGAGTCCATCTCTTACTTGTTTGCAAACCTGCTCTGTCTTGACCAAAAGTATGTGCATGCCACTTAGTATCCCAACCCCCACTTCAACCTAAGCCGCAGTGGAAATGGAAAACTATTTCAGGATAGAGCCTCCGCACAGGAAATTGGTATGTGTGTAAGGCAAGTGTCCCCATAGAGATCAAACCTATATTTCGGAGCCTGTAGGACCTACTTAGAAATGGTGTTTTTTCAGTTCTCGTTTGAGGCCCTGTGGCTAAAAGTCTAATAAAATAATACGCAGAGAGGCAAAATAGTATTCTGATGTGGGCACACTGGAGTTGAAATTGTTGCAAGGACGCATTATTTGTTTTTTTAGTTCTTCTCTCCACATCTGTGGACGCGTGCACTCTAGCGGTCTGTGGAGGTAGCCAGCCTAGTTAGTCTATTCATTGATCCCACCTCCTTGAGTGGTGCTATAGACCATCGTGGCCCCTTCCAAAACCTGGTACTCCTGACTATCGCGGCCCTTGCCCTCTTTCATCCGATCTGCAGTGCGTTCATGCTGATGAGTCTTCTATACCTATTGAGTCTTTCTGCAGACGCCTGCTGTATGGCTTGCATGCTTCAGAAGAAGGGTCTGCCACATTAACAGCAGTTTGCAATCTCCTTTTAGTGTTTCTTATGGGGGCTTAAAATAAAACCTGCAAAGAAGCATGGAACCCCGGATTTCTTCAGATAGGTTTTCCACAGAAGCATTACTGGTTCATTGGCCACCTGTTATGTATGGGTTATGTTGGGAGCACTTGGAGACCTGTGCTGAAGAGCATTGCGTACGGGGAGGCTGCAATTAAGTGCAGATGTATAATCAAGTTAATTGTTTTGTGTATAGGGTTGATGCAGCAATCCTCCTCATCCGAGAGAGTGGCTTGTAACTAATGACTCATACCAACGTGCCATGCAAGATATGAAAGTGTTAGTGAGAAGCGGATTGAACAACAGGAAGCACAGCCAGGGACGTGTGCACACTAAACTCACCCAGGTAGACGTGGGCAATGTCCATGTCACATGCGACCGAAGCCTGCTGACGGGTGACGTTGGCAGAAAGGCAGGTTTGCAGTAACACTTGTGTTCATCGGGGTATGGCTCTAAAGTGTTATTCAGCAGAGGCGGGGAGTGAAGCCTGGGGCAAAACTGAAGAAACCCCCACACCCTCTTTGCCATTAGTCGCAAACTGCTAGTGTCGAGTGTCTGTTTAGTTTGACCTCCTCTATCCTGCAGCAGTATAGCTCAGACATGCGAAACACTTCCTGCTAGGCCAAGAGACTAAAACGGCAGGTTGCATGCAGTCTGTGTTTCTAGCGACTTGAGCAGAACGTCCTTTCACTTGTCGTGCATGCATCTCACAGCCGCCCCTGGATGTTCACCTCTTGTGATTGGAGGGACACATCATTTAATGAGTGCATAACAATGATTTGCTGTCTGTTACCAGGAGGAGAACTTCCAGCAAATGCTACTGTTGGATTCTCACGTGTCCGTGTTATTTTGTTTCCCGTCTTTTCATAGCCCACTCTGACAATTTGGTGAGCACCACACACCTTGGGTAATAATAAGCATCGCTCAGATGCCTGAGGGCTCGTAGCGCTATATAAATGCTAAATTATTATTTATTTTCTTCAATAGTTTGCTTTCAAGTCCAGCAGCATTGCAATCTTCATGCAATAAGCTATTACATCCACATGCAATAGATGAGATTAAACGTAGGACTGAGGCATCATGAAATGAACACTAGCTGGGGGTGGGGGCATATATTTTCCTCAATTTAGACACTATACAAACCTTGGCCCGGGTTTTGGGGGAGCGAAGGGGGGCGGGCAGACGGGCCGGGCAGACGGGCCGACGTCTGATCAGTAAACACTGGCTGTGCTCTGGCTGCTTTCCCAGTGTTTGGCAGAAGAGTTGCAAATGTTCACCGCTGGCGTGTTGTGTTGTGAAGCGTGCACCCTTCCTGTGGTTTAGCCTCTGACCACACGGTTGCTTAACAAATGGAAATGGATCGCTTGCAGCCAGGGTGCCCATAGATCGTTTTCAGTCAAGAGCCCGACTCATTATGTGACTCGACAGGGGAATCATTAAACTTCATTACGCAGGATGCACGGTCAGCTATCGATTGGCTGTCCAAACGCGCAGCTGCCGCCATAGAAATCTACATATGGAAGGATGGCCTATTCTAACCTGGCGTGCTTTCCCCTATTCGTGATTCATGTGTGATCTTTCTTTTCTTTTATCCCATTTTATCAGTCAGCCGAATTGCAACACCTAGATACAGGGAAATGCTGTAACGAGCAATGTTACATATCATGGAGCCCGGAACTTCAAATCGGGCTCAGCTGTGAGGCACAGAGAGCAGTAGTTGCAGGGCAGAAGGTGTGGCAGCAATGAGGCACCTTCCCAAGACGCTGGGAGGTAGAGCGTGATCCAGTGCAGTGAGCGAGAGGGGCCCGTTGGCAGTCTGAGACGAAGCTGAGGAGGCAGTGCGGCATGGAGCAAAGCTATCGGGAGCGTTGGAGAGACTCCCGAATGCTCACGGGTGCAGGACCACTGACTGCAGTTTACCGGAGCTTTGAAATGAGCACCGGGGAAGCAAGAAAGCTGTGCAAGATGCTCCATGCATGAAAGAATCAGCGCAAGCAGACTGCGAGCGGAGACGGTTCTCTGGAAAACTGCAGAAAGTGGATCCGGACCGTGAGAAGGGCAGTGAGTCCACCTGTGTGAAAAGGGGCCCCGGACACGGTGGATGGACAGTTCAGTGCAAAAGGCACTTAATTTTGAATATCTGAATTGAATATAAGGAAACCAATATGAGAAAGTAAATAACATGATGAGAAGACGTAAAAGCAAGCATTGCCAAGAATCAAAAAAGCAAGTGTTGTCCAGAGTTAAATAAGCAGCATGGCCAAAAACCAAGAATAATTGCGCGAAAGAACTATAATAGTAACAGTCTGTATGCAAGAGAAACCTGCAAAAAGGGCACCAGATGCCCTGATCAAGAAACCTGAAATGGAGAGTATGTTTCCTAGCAGGAGAGCGCACTGGGAAGTTTATAATGGATTGTAAAAACACAATACCTGGAACGAACAATGCACCTAAATAATCTTCATGCACTAAGATGAAGTGATTCCTATAATTCTGTTCTTCCTTGAGCATTTGTTCACTATCGTTCACAATGACATTTTTAAAGTTGGACTTCTACTTCTAATATGTGTGGCCTAAACTAAATTTCACACAAAAACTTCATTTATGTATACTGCTTTTAAAAACTCTGCTGTTAATCTTTTATTGTGCACAAATGTGATGATTTTAGGATTTTAGAATCATTGATGTATACTGCTTTAAAAAAAAGAACACCTTACTTTGATTTTATTGTTGTGATGATGGTGAGACTTTAGCTGTTCATCTGACCAAACCTTTTTAATATGTCTTTATTCTGATTTTGCTGTTCTGAAATATGATGATTTTAAGACTTTAGTAGTTCATCTCAGTGAACCCTCTTAACATATGTTTATATCATTTAAAAGTAAATTCCAACTAACTTCATCGATTGTCTAAATAACTTGTAAAATAACCTTCTGTAACATTCAAATTGAAAAAGTTGATATATCAACTAAACCAATTTTTCAATAAAAAAATAGATTGTGCAAAATAACTATAAGAATAACTGAGTGTCCTAGCAGAGAAGTGTACTAGGAAGCCTATGTTCTTGCAAGTGAATGCTACTAATCAAGTGAATGATGACAAAAGAAGTGAACATAAAGCTTCAAGGGCACTTGAAAGGATATTAAGTCAAGCCTCATTGTGAAGGTGAAACTGGCAAGATACCTATGAAACAGATCCAAGTAAGTTGTGTCGGTTGCGTGACCTGGAATGGGTGGTCCGACAACTGCGCCTAGACCAAATGCACCCACCCAAGCAAAAGCCACTTTGTGATTGAATTAAGGAAAACCAGTGTGAACTGCAATTAAGGTATTGCACTTTATAAATTGGTGAAAGGCAAACCAGAAGAGCTGGAAAATATCCCAAGGAATTGTTATTTTGGTATATTGAATATCCCCAGGCATTGTGGTGTTTTGGAACATTGGAAAACTTGAAAGCTTGGGCAAGGGGGCCCCCTCTTTTGTAAAGTGGATTGTTTGACTTGGGGAAGGGAAACCTTTTCCCTTTATGTACCTAAGAGCTGGAAGAAGCTCCGAACATGTGTTTTGAACACTTCTCATTTGATGCTGACATCCCTACATATTGTATACAATTAAATGTGAGAGCGAGTATAGGTTTTGGGCACAGACATTTGCTTTGGACTTCCTGACAGTCTTATCATTGGTTTTATTTAGCTAGGGAAATCCCACCTTGGTATAGGGCACGTTAGGCCTTTTTCCACCCCTCCTTTTTAGTTGATTAAAGTTTGTATCCCAAAACTCTATTCAGTTGTCTGTCTACACTTCATGATGCCTTCACACCTTTGAATTGCAGAAAAAGAACATTCATCCTCTTTCATTGACCTTCAATTTACTTGAGCTCCCCTGGTCTACGGTTGGTGGCCTCGCACACATTGGGGAAAGGAAATGCCCTTCTCTCCAAATAAAGCCAAATCTGATTCTTCAAATGCTTCCTGGATATCCAACTGTTAGAGTGCTCACTGATGCATTTACAGTTTTTCGGTATGAGCCCTTGCACTGTTTAATAGTGATTTAGCAAATGTCTTCAACTCCTCCATATCCTCTGCATGTTGTAAGGATTGGGTCTCAGTTCTTGTTGTAGTCTGCTCTGCGGTGTCGCCCGGGTTTACGACTGGCATGGCTCCTACATTTATCTTATCCGAATAAGTTAATTTTTCAACTCTGCACAACAGAACCATGACTACTAGTCAGAGTTTCGTCCCAAGTGTAGCATCGAGACAGCCACCATCCAGATGGTGAATGATGCTCTCCAAATCATGGATAAGGGCGACTCATACCTCCTTGGTCTTTCAGCGACATTCAACACCGCTGACCACCACAGTCTTCTCCCGCTGCTTGCTGACCAGATGGGATTCTCTTGCACTGGCCTGAATTGGTTTACCTCCTACCTCTCAGGCAGCCATCAGGCTGTCCAGATGAGACTAACTGACTCCTGGTCTCTTGTGAAGTCCCCCAAGGCTCCATCCTCTCACCAATCCCTTTTAACCTTTACATGGAGCCTCTGGGTACTCTCCTCAAAGATCGCAAATAAAGCCATCCACCAATATGCAGACGATACTCAGTTGTACATGAGTAACTAGCACGCAGGAAATCATTTGTCTCCGATTATCTAGCCATCATCCAGTCCTGGATATTGACTGCCTACTTCATACTAAATCCATCCAAGACTGAATTTGTCCACATCGGTGTGCCTGCTAAAAAACAACTTGTCCAACAATGGCTTAATGTTATGTGCCTAGAAGGATTTGATCCACAACTCTCATACCACCAACCTGTGATGCAACCTTCGTAGATGCCTTCACAGAAGCAATCGCTGTCCTAGCCATCAAACACAATCACCTGATAGTCCCCGGAGACTTCAACATCTGGCTCAAAAGAGAAACCATGACCATGCAAAAATCGCTAACCAGCCAAATAGCAGCAATGAGCCTACAACAACTAGTCAAAGGAGCAACCCATTCGGCAGGGCATACACTTGACGCAATCTTCGCGAACAAACTACTCCTTACCATGGCACCCCCAATACAAATAACCTGGAGCGACCACCTCATCATCCCCTTCCTAACCAAAATGACCACCCCAACAGTCAGTCAACTGGACAAAACAATGAACACCATGAAAAGAAATTGGAGAACCATCAAAAACTCCAACCTGAGTGAACTCCTGGAGCTAAGCAAACCACACCCAACATTCATGGAAGAAGATGATCTGGACAAAAAAGTAACCATGCTGCATTCCTGGATTACAACTACTATAGACAACATCACCAAAGAAAAACCCTTCATTTCTTCTCATAAACGGGCAATGGCAAAATGGTTCGCCCCACTACTTAGCACCATGAAAAGGAAAAAGCGAAGACTAGAACATGATTGGAGAAAACAAAACGACGCAGCAAACAAACTGAAATTCCTACAACACAAGCGGGCTTACAAAAAGCAAATACAAAAAGCAAAGAGGAAACGCTGCGACAACCGAATCTTCAAAGCACCAAACACCCAAAAAGAACTCTTCAAAATCATAAATGAAATCAAAAACCCTCTGGGATGTAACATCGCACCAACTCCGTCCTCGAAACCTTGCAATGACCTTGCAGACTACTTCAAAAACAAAATCTCCAACAACCCATACAAAGCAGACCGTCTGATCAGACCACGACCCCTATCTACACCCAGGAGGAACACCCAAACAAACTACGAAGCATTCCAGAAATATCAGTGGAGACATTCGTCAAACTGGTGAATGAAAGCACTAACTCTGGGTCCCCCGGAGACCTCTGCCCACCAGACATATACAAATTGATTCTTAAACAAGGAACGCCCATGGAATTTCACAGGAACGTCCTCAACCATTCCATCACAACTGGGAAAGTGCCACAAGCCTTCAAAACTGCATACATCAGGCCACTACTGAAAGATACAGCAGGAAATGTAGAGGACCTCTCCAACTACAGACCCATCTCCAACATCCCGTATACAGCCAAGCTGCTTGAAACGTACATATACAAAACAACCCAAGAGTTTATAGAAGAGCACATCCTACTAGACCAGGCACAAGTTGGATTCAGACCACTAAGAGGAACGGAATCAGCTCTACTCTCAATATGGATGATCTAAAAATCAACGCAGACTCAGACAACAGCACTGTCTTGATACTCCTATATCTATCGGCAGCATTCAACACAGTCCACCATGACACCCTCACAACGAGATTAGAAGGACTTGGAATAACATACACCACCCTACTATGGATCAAATCTTTCCTAACAAACAGAACGGAAACCGTGTGGATGAAACCCTTCAAATCCAGCCCGAGAGATTCCACCTGTGGAGTACCACAACCACAAGGATCATCCTTCTCCCCACTACTATTCAACATCTACCTGTATTTACTTATCAGAATCATCAAAAGTCACGGCCTCACCTGCTACAACTACGCTGACGATACACTAATCTTCAAAATGCAAGACAACCCGGAAATAAACTCAACGCTAGAAAACTGCCTCTGCGATGTATTCTTCTGGATGAACTCCAACTCCCTCAAAATCAACCCAGGCAAAACTGAAATGATAGTCACAAAAAATGGAGGAGAAAACCAATTCATCCCTTGGCCAAGGGAACTCGGGGCAAACCCAGCACCCTCGCCGATTGTAAAAAAAAAAAAAACCTGGGGCTCTTGAAGGACAATAATCGTAAGCTAGAGCCACAAGTAAACGCTCTCCTCAAGAAATGCTTCTTCCTTCTGCGAGTGGCAAAGAGGATCTTACCGTTCCTATCGTTCGCCAACAAAACAACCACCATCGTCCTCGTCATGTCCGAAGTAGACTACGGCAATAGCCTACACCTAGGCATGCCTGAACGACTCTTTAAAAAAAAAAAAATGAACACATTCAAAACACAGCAGCCAGACTACTCCTGAAACTACCCCGAAGAGAACACACTGCCCCAGCGCTGAAAACACTACATTAGCTACCAATAAAACCACAAATAAAATTCTAAACCATGTGCATTACGCACAGAGCAGTACAGAATGAAGGCACTGAGTTCCTAAGAGACAAACTGCACCTAGATCATCCAACAAGAACGCTCAGATCAAGCATGGACATCCACCTGGAACCGAAACCCTACAACAAAAGAAAACTTGGAGGATCCTCCTTCTTTCACCAAGCCCTGAAAACCTGGAATGACCTTCCAAAATACATATGTAACACAAGAAACCACCTATTGTTCAGGAAATTACTCAAAACCTGACTCTTCACGTCATAGCTAGAAAGACCGGTCACAGGGGCACACTCGCAACTAAAACATCAATGAATGTAGAGAGACCCTGATACACACTGATCAATCAATGGGGAAAAACCCAAGGTAAATATCCCACGACATACTAAACGACCGAACGGGAGACAGCCGCAATACGACCAAAGACTGTAAACCTAGCAAGACAAAGACAGAAGCACTAGGACGAATCATCAAGAGGACCATGACCTTAAAATATAACCATCCTAAACAGTGCTAAGGACTAAATATAGAGAGGGAAAGGAAGCACTGCACCACGAGCCCCAATCCAGTGGTTGAAAAACAGAATGTTTCATCACTACACACTGTCCACCAATACACAGCAGGAAGCACAATGCCCCACCACACAAAGTACAACTAAACAATAGCCCCAAGGATGTTCACCCCATGGAAACCAAAGAATCAATGGATAGACAGTCAGGACAGAAGAAAACAAACAAATGAATACACAAGCTCACCAAGACGGATGCCCTAGGACACCACATCAACACCACTCTGACCCTGGACCGTTCAAAGCCTCGACCGACCAGTGCCACACTACATAACCTGAGAATAGATATTACCTACACAGTCCCACACCCGAAGATAAGGTTCCGACGCACCTACCAATCGAAACAATACTCACTATGATGCTGCTGGATCAGCGCAGCACCAACAAAGCGATAATCCTCTGCATACTTAAGCCACACAACCATCTCTCTCCCAGCAATCCGCACGCACTTTAGCACACCGCATCAACAACACATAAACATCACCCACAGCACTCAAGGACTCGCCTGATCCGATACTAGCACCAAAGCACAGCACTCGGTGTATACCGAGCTGAAGCTGCCAACAGCACACCACTTCTCCCACTCTCCTTCTCCTCGCCTCCCGACTAACCCTACCCGTCCTTCCTGTTTACAGATCCGCCAGTGCGCCTGGGGACCAATTCCGTTGGTGACGGTGCACTATACAAGTACCTTTAACATAACATAACTCCTAGGCTTCAACATTGCCAGTCCTTCCAGACAGACATAGCCAATAAGCCCCAAATAGCCTGGCTCAGAATCTCTGCCCTTCAAAAAATCAACCCTTCATCACATTGCAGGACTTCAGGACCGTAGCGCAGGCCTTTGTGGTCTCACACATCAATGGGAGGAAATGCTCTCCTGACAGAGATCCCAGCTGCTCACTTGGCTCCCCTAAAAGCAGTCCACCACACTGTAGCACGTCTTATTACAAAAGCACAGAAATGTGACAGAATTTACCACATCCTATGCGAACTTCAATGGCTTCCGCTCCAAGCCAGCATACTGTTCAAGACTGCATGTCTCATCTACAAAGCAGTTGAGAGTAGCACACCAGCGTACCCGGCGGCAAAGCTCCAAATCTGGTGGCAAGCGCTCCTCGTGTAGCAAATCGACAAACCGACTAGAATCGCAACTCGTCCGCAAAGCGAAGACCCGCAAACAATCCCCTTGTCATGCGCCCACCCTCTGGAATTCTATCCCGGAGTGTGCTCAGAATGCCCCCACTATTCTCCTATTTTGCAAATCTCTCAAAACATGGCTTTCAGCAACACCTGACCAAGGACTAATTCCAGTGATCACACAGACCCCATAGTAATGCACTACTGTTAAAAGATGCCAGTTCTAATGCTGGCTACCCACAGTTGTACACTGGTCCGCTGCTCTGAAGCCAGGTCTGCGCTTTAAACAATAAAATTTAAAAATAAAATAAACGTTGCCTTAATGGTGTGGCTAGAATGGAAGGCTTAGCAGGAAAACTTGGCGCCCATTTGATTCCCTCTTGTATTTTGCTTCTTATGGTAAAGTCCGACTTTCTGATTTCCTTTTGTACTCACTTGTGGGCCATTATCTAAATCACTCTGGGCTTGATCTGTTAAATTGTGAAATCAAAAGGCACATTAATTCAGCTAATGTCTGTTGGTGACACCCTCTGGAGGACTCCAATTGGTGGTTCTGGGGTCATCCCCAGGCAAGGAACTCTAGCCAGACTTGCACTTTGTCTGCACCATCTCCCATCTTTGTATATTGCCCAAGTGCAAAGATCTTCCTACGTCGAGAATGAACATCTCCTTAGACCCTGCTGTCAGTGTGAGGCCCCTGCTCCTTCCTCCCACATTTCTCTCTCATTTGTTTGCCCATACCATGGTCTCCAGCCAGGGAAGAGCATACTTTTCTTCACCTGACTGCAGTGTGGATGTCGCTTTTGGGCCGCCCTACTACTTCTGGACCAGTTCTTGTCTTCTGGGTTTACTCGTGAATCTCCACACATCGTTTGCTGAATCCGCAGCCCACACCATGGCATGTACCTCTGCCCTCGGTTCAGTGCTACAGAATGTTGCTCCTCTCTTGTTACTTTTTGCATCCGCACCAGTGAGGTTTCCTAAAGAATCGACACACCTACATCTGCCGTTGCTAATGCAGATTGTTCTGCAGAGGCTGAAGTGTTTTGAGGGCAACAAGCGTTGCTCCAGAATGATATGACCCAGTTTGTGGAGAATCTTGGCTGTGTATCGCTTTCTCTATGTACCCATTTTCCTTTTATCTGGTGTCCAGCACTCCAGTAGTTCACCTTCATGGTAGGGTGGGGACAAAAGGCCAAGGTCCTTTAATAGTCTTGCCAATTAAACCTATTTTCAAGCAGCCTTAGAGCAGTTAAATATTGCCCTTTTCATTGATGATCAAGCCACAGTCCACCTGTGCTCTTTATATTTGATTGGAGGGAGGGGGACATTTCCTCTGCAAAGCATGTCTACTACACTTTTTATAGCTAGCCGTCAACGCCTACGACGACTGTTTATGGTCACTTTCTGAGGTTCTCTCCTGAGCCACAGACCCTGATCTGCACCGAACAGGATGAGATATTTATTTATATTTATTGTTTGCTTGTTAGGCGCTTATGCAATAAGAATAAACTGTTTCAAAGCGCCAACATGGCAGGGAAGGAGGGTACATTACAAGTGCTGAGGGGAAGATGAAGAGGGACAAACCTACTATGCCTTGTGAGTATTCAGAACGTGCAAGTGCAGAAAGGAAGAGGGAAGAGTGGGTAAGTGCTGGGGAGTCTGAGCTCATGGGAGCGCCATGGTGGAAGTGCTAAGAATGTTGAGTGCTACACGGCCGGGGCCGCGGGAGGTGTAAGTGCGAGTCTCCAGAGCGGAAGGTGTGCAGATGTAAAGTACTGTGGATGGACAGGAGCTGGGAGTAATCGGTGAGGGAGGTAAAGGCTCTACAAATGCATAAGGGCCAAGGACACCAATTCAGTAACTGTGGGACTAGCAGAGGAGAGAAGGTGGGAAGGAGGAGGGGAAAAAAGGAAAGTCTTAAGGAGCTTCCGGAATTTGAGAAGGTCTTGCTTAAGGCACAGGGGAGGGGGAGGCTATTCCAAAGGAGGGCTCCTGCAGAGGAAAGTCAGCGCCCCCCCTGCCCTCTTTTTAGCAAAACGCTTTACACACAGAGTTGGTGCCTGAGGAGCGATGAGGTCTAGTGGGAGAGTATTTAGTGAGATAGAGTAGAAGATGGTGTGGTCTCCGGCCCCAGACCGCCTTGTGGATGATGCAGAGATTTGAATTTAATCTGTGCAGCAACCGCTATCTTTCATTGCAAAATGACTATAAACAAAGCAAGACCCAGATATTGGATATGCCACTCCCAGCACTGTGATTTATTTTGTGCTTGTATTCAGAAAAGCAAAATGTTCTTTTGCCCTATGGGGCTTATGGAAGGAAAATGCTGTTTTTCTGTTGAAATGAAAAGGCATAACTTTTCTTTTCGGCCATGGGCTGTGTGAACTACCTCCCTGATAAGTGATGTGTTACTGCAAAGTACCCTTTAAGTGCATCTTGGTTCCAGAGCCCCTGGCACACTCAAGACTTTGCATTTCACCTTGCACATTGCCTTTTTCCAAACAATTCTTCAATTACTTTAGTCAGGGTTACAGACATGATATTGAAATGGTGTTTTGTACTCCCTGCTTTTTGACGTTGGGAGTAAAATGTATTTTTTGGGGGAGTATAAAAGGACCGCCCATTCCATATGTGGGGTGCGGGTATTGATTTTTATTTTTAGCAGATTCAAATATAGACCTTATATTTAAACCAGCATTTGTGATTCTTTAAAAAATAAAAAAAATAAAATGTCATTATTTGTGTCGCTATTTTGTGCATTTTTACCTTTTGTAGTCCTTTGAACTCTCCCATTAGTACCAGGACTGTGACTACCTTACAAAAGATGCAATTGCTTTGTTCATTTTGTATCCTAGTCTACTAATGCTCAGGTTCTGATATCAGTGTTCCAAGGGAGCTACTATCCCATATTCCATCCCCTCCACCTCACACAATACAACCAGTGTAGGCCCATGGACATTCCCCAATGATGCATTGCAGCTAGTGATAGGTACCACCTACTGTCCTCGCCATTCTTTTACATTACTGTTGAACGTAGCCTACATGTTTGGCGAGTGCTTAAAGGCTGCAGGCAGATCTACCTTACTCTCTCTGGGATGTTCTAAGGAATCGCCTGGTGCCCCACAATGTAATTCGTGATTTTCAAGAGGCCCCCTATCCCATCACACCCTCACTCTTATCCCTGTTCTTCTCCGGCATTATGTCTCTCCATTGTTCAACTCCTACTCTCTCCTCCCCACCTCTGGTCTGCACTCCTCCTCCCCCTGGAGCCTCACACTCCTCCTCCTCCTCAGTCCCTCTCACACTCCTTCTCCTCAGTCCCTCTAACACTCCTCTTCCCCCCCCCTTAGTGCCTCTCGCACTCCTCCTACCCCCCCCGGTGCCTCTCGCACTCCTCCTCCTCCCCCAGTGCCTCTCGTACTCCTCCTCCTCTCCCGGTGCTTCTCGCACTCCTCCTCCTCCTCCCCCATGGTGCCGCTTGCACTCCTCCTCCTCAACCTCCCCTGGTGCCGCTTGCACTCCTCCTCCTCCCCTGGTGCCTCTTGCACTCCTCCTCCTCCCCTGGTGCCTCTTGCACTCCTCCTCCTCCCCTGGTGCCTCTTGCACTCCTCCTCCTCTCCTGGTGCCTCTCGCACTCCTCCTCCTCCCCCGCTGCCTCTCGCACTCCTCCTCCCCCTGTGCCTCTTGCACTCCCCCCGCACCCTCCTGGCTGCCTCTCAGACTCTTCCTCCTCCCCCATGGTGCCGCTTGCACTCCTCCTCCTCAACCTCCCCTGGTGCCTCTTGCACTCCTCCTCCTCTCCTGGTGCCTCTTGCACTCCTCCTCCTCTCCTGGTGCCTCTCCCACTCCTCCTGGTGCCTCTCATGCCTGCCTCCCTCTCTCTCTCGCTAAACTCCCCTTCTACTACTGTCACCCATCTCCATCCTCACCCTCTGCCTTTCACTCACACTTCCCCTCCCCTCTAACCTACACTCCCAACTTCAACCTTTCACACTTGGTACCACTCTCACATCCAATACCTTATTTGCACTCTTATCCCACAACTCCATAGACATTTAGCACTCAGTTCCACCCTCTCCCTTCCTCCTGGTCTCAGTCACTACCACACCTGAGCACCTTTCGATCTGCCTAAGGGGGTCATGGGTACAAAAGACCCACGTTTGTTTCTCTGGTTCCTTCCCTTTCCTATTGGTTTCATGCTTTATCTAACCATTCGGGGTAATATAGTCGGAGACTTTTCCCTGGGGCAGGGTAATTGTGGTACATTGTTCCCAAAACTCCTTTAGGCCCGTCCCATTTAGTTTGCACGTTTTCCTGCAATCTTGGTGGTAAATTCAGTTTTACTTTTGCCAGTCAACTCACCTTACATCTTCTTTGTTTGCTCATTTAGTTTGTTTGCCGCTATGTTGAATTCTGAACATTATGGTACTGAAAATGGTAAAAGAAAAATCTGGTGAAAAAAGTCAGGTATTGTATGATTGATGGTGGTACCACCAGTTGCAAACCTGGTCATTTGGAGGTGGGCGTGGACTGTCGCAACACCCTGCCTCTGGTGTAGGATAGGCTCTGACATACACCATGGTAGGCTGCCTACTCCATGTCAGAGGGGTATTGTTTTCCCCTGACAAGTTGAAGCCCCTGGCACTAAAAGCAAGGGAAACCCAACTACAGGTAATTTCAAGTCGTTGTAAAGCCAACTCCCTTATTTAAAGGCCCCAAACAGAAGTCCCTTTAACATGAATAGCAAGATTTTAAGCACAAACAAAGAAAAACGGCCTGGCTTTTGTGTTACCAATGGACAAGCAACATTTTAATTTAGAAAAGGAGGAATCCAAGATCCCTGTCGCATGGAAAACAGGATTTTTAAACATTGATACAAAAACGACCTGCTCATTTGTGTGTAAATAAAAACTGCTTTAAAAAGCAAAAGTGGAAAAAATATCACTGCTCACAGGAAGACAAAACATGTGTGAGTTGACAAAAGCAATGTACATTATGGTTCACCTACAAAACTCCAGTGACATTTGAAGTGCCACTTTGTCTTCATGGAAAATGTCAGCCCAAGGCAGACCCTGTTTCTGGCTGTGGTCAAAACTTCACAAAGGGAAATCTCCCACTTCAGCCTGGATGTCGCATCTCCCATCTAATGACCACCTGCAGTAACATTTCCTGCTGAAGGTGTTGAAAGCCCAGTGTTCTCCAGACCTATTGGCTCTGAAAGTAGGGACTTCAAGAAAAGTCACCATTGGTTGGAGCACGACTAATATCTGTCAAACTGGGGGCACCCACTTCAAAGAGCAAGCTTCCAACACAAAGGAGACTGATGAAGGTACAAGCTGACCCTTTGAAAACAAATGGCTGGAAGCAGAAATTGCCATTTGTCCGACAGGAAGATTCAAAATTAAGTTAAAGGTCTATTATCATTTAGGCCCTTTTCTCTGCAACCATAATGTGGATTGATTTCACTTTTGTACCATTGTTTTTATGTAATTTCCATAGCAAGAGATCTTTCCATCATCAACAGATAAACAGTTTAATCAGTCACGTTCAGTTAAAAAAAAAAGTGCAAGTATTACTAGAGACAGTTAACATTAGATCTTGTCTCTTCTGTTTGGTGTGGGAGGTAACTTTACCAGTTTTTTCTATGTATTTATTCACCACGTAGGTAGAGACCTGCCAAACATCAGACCTTGTTCTGGATAGTTTAAAAAATAAAATAATAAAGCAAAAAGCCCCCAAAAGCCAGGGGGCCCCTAGAGGCAGAGAGCCTCACTAGGGGATTTTGTTGACTCTACCGTGTTCGATTTGCCTTATAAGAACATCATCATGGTCATGAGCTATCACTATTAGATAGGCGGCGCACCACCGGCCACCTAGGGAGAGCTTTCCCTGACAAGGTTAGGGTGTGCTTCCAATTAGAGAGTCTTTGTGTGTGTTTGACAGTAATTTGTAGTTGTACTCCTTCACCCCTTCTTTTCTGTGCAAATCGCAATTGCCATATGTTGCTCCAGCCCCCTAAAACAATCCTGGCTTGGAGGCTGGGTTGGGAGGCGAGAGAGTGGTAACTGTCCAATCCTAGTGGCAGGAATCAGGAATTATTGCTGGGTACCTCGGCAGGATTGTAAAATTGGTGATGTCATTGCTGCTATATAAGGGGAACTGCACTAGGACAAGACGCACAAAAAACGGGCAGAAAAAGGAGAAAGACAGGAGGACAGAGAGAAGAGACAGACTACCAGGAAGGATGCTGAAACTTATCTGACAACAGTAAGGAGACAACAGAGGAGAATGCTGAGAGTGCATCTGGGTGGAGCTGTCTATCTCTAGGAAGGCATCAAAGCTGACTGGGTCCTATGGTGGAGAGTGGAGGCCATCTTTGAGAGTGGAGTGACCAGACCCCTGTCCTATCTTTACAGAGTGTCCTGAGATGCAGCTGGCTTTCCTGAACCTTAAACAGAGGCTTGCTATGTAAGTAGAACTGAGCTTTTGGAAACCAAAAGGTGATGGAGTCTTCCGGCCCTAATCTTTTTGCTTTAATGTTGGTTGGGGGCAAAACAGTGTAGATCCTTAGCCTATGTAACCAAAAATATTAACTCCCCATTTGGCAGAACAATACAGGGTGAATTTTGTTAAAATTTGAAATTAACAAAGCTCACTTCCTAGTGTGCGCTGACAAATATAGCCTACAATTTAATTGGCTAATCCTTGTTGTCCAGCTGACCCAGACGTCTTTAAGGAATAGGGGTGTCTTCGTTCTTAAATCAGCCCAACCTTTTTTATCCAGCTTCCCCAACACAGGCCTTTCAGTAAGGGGGGTTTGGAATCCAAAATTCCCCAAAGCATTCCAATTTTTCTGTCTGATTTCCCAACATAGACCAAAGCAAGGGGGGGGGGGCTGAAAAACAAAGCAATAAATCACCCTGTGTTTGTTTTAAACCAAAGGTTTGGGCGAAATTATATTATTGATCAGTGTCATTATTTCATGAAGTGAAATTAGCAGAAAGTGTACAATTGTGATTGCGTTCTTTTTAACTCACTTTTGTGATGTATTTATGCTGAGAGAAGTTGATTGTGTTGTGCCACGGATAAAGTGGTGTTTTCGATATTTGTGTGCTAATTTCTATTACTGTTAAATTAAATAAATACCCATATATTTCCCATACACCGGCCTGGTTCTTGGTTAATTATTAGCTCGGGGAGAGGGATCCAAGGGGCATAATATGTCTGAGATGGGGCTAACAAAAAGTCTGTTAAACAGTTTGTTGAATAACCACTTGAGTGGGGAGGGAAGGGACTCCGTGTTGATGGTGGCTTCTCAATAAACCGTTACACACTGAAATTGCATCTGTTGGTTTTTGGGCTATTGCAATATAGACTAAAGTAACATCCCATAAGGTGAGTTCAGTGCAAAGCCGTTTAGTTCTTGCATTTTTATGGACGCTTTGTTTCGCTCACACATCCTGTAACAAGACCGCATAGTGGCTTTAACAAACTGTGTCACGGTTTGCAGTGGGTACAGAGGAGGTGGGGAATTGGCTGCATGGAGCAGGACTGTCGTTTTTGGGGACATGGTTGTGGATAAGGCTCAGTTCAGCGATTTGTAGAGGTCTGCATTTGCGATTACAGTGAATAAATTAAACCCGGACCTAACTTTAGTTCAGTCACATGATGAGAAGGTCGATCCAACCCCCACGTTTATTCAGTGTGAGCTCTGGTATTCTGCAAAACCGGTTTTTATACTGCTTGGTTATCGGTGCATGTTTGCATTTTTTCCTACTTAATTGCTGCAAACAGTTGCTCTGTTGGTTTACGACTTCCTTATTTTCAACAGTGTGCACTGACGTTTCTGCTCATGCTGCACAAGAAATGTCACAAGATTGCGCAAGTTTGTTCTTTGTTATTTATAGGCATACCAGTAAATTTGGGTTTTATATTCAGTGACGAATTTGGCAGGTAGGTTCTTTTAGATGTTCTATTGGGTGGCCTGTACGTGGAAGGTGGACATGTATCCCTGCTTTGAATAAGGAAACCGAGACTTGTTTACTGGAATTTGCTGTAGAAGTTCCGCATAAATACACCCTACAAAGTGTAGCATACTGCCATTTGCTCTGTGGAGTGATCGAGCGCAAGGTGTCTCCTATCTAATTTCTGATGTATACTGAAGGGACTCAACAGATGAGTTTGTGAGGTAAAACTGTGCGACATGTATAGGAATTGAAGCTTCAACGGGAGCACCGTTTTGCATCCACCAACAAACTGAGACTGGGTCTGGCTTTCCTTCCCTAAGATGTAATCCCCCGTCTGCAACCCTGTGTGCCCCCGTTGTTCAATTCCTTTCCAAGTGTGCCCTTAAAACTGTATACTAATTGTATCATGTAAGTGTGTCGCCATGTTGTACGGCGCTCTGTTGCTTCACAGCTTGGTGTGCGAACGTACCCATGTACAGGACCATAGGGGATGGGCTGCAGGCTACACTTTGCTTAATTGGGAGATCCATCTTAATCATGTTATAGTTAACATTAAGTTACCATAGTCACGAGAAAGGGTTGTATTAATGAAAGATTTGAGAAAGCACCTACAATTTCTATTTGGCTCTTGATCATCTTGTTCAAATAATGTGGTGTGTGGTGTGTGTTGTGTTTTTTTTTCCATCCATAGATCTCCTGATTTGGTGAAGCCCCTTTAAACCTTCCACCTCTGTCTATCAAGGAGTTACTACAAACAAGTTATGCTATGTTTATTCTGCATTTGTATAGTGCTTTTTTTACCAAAGGTATGATTCCAAAGCGCTATGGGTTGAACGCCCTTGGGTATCGCAGTCCTGTTCAGTGGAGAGAGTAATGTAGTAAAACGTGCCTGGGTGCACTTGGTATGTGTGCATCTATTGTGGAATAATGGTGTGTAGCTGCATTTTAGTGCTAGGTGTGGTGGTTGTATGAGATCAGTAGAATGTGTGCAGCAAGGCTAATGGACTTGGTATCTGCTTTCTGGCGGCGCTGGGGTTTGTGAATGCGATTGTGTGCAGCTAGACCAATTTTGATGGGTATAGCTGTGTTCTAAAGACTGTTGAGGTGGTCGTGAAGGTGTATAAGTGTGTGAGCAGCTAGGCTGAATTAATCGAGGGATATAGCTGCATTGTATGGTTTGTTGGTGCAGAGGAAAGAGTTGGCATAATGGTGTGTTTGAGTGTCTGTGTGCTTTTCAGGGGGACCCTGTTCCTGTTGAGCTTCGAGTTCCTATCTAGGTGGTGGTATCTCCCTTTGGGTTCGGGCTGTTAGGCTATGGTCCTCCCTGTGTCTTGTTGGATCAAATTGCTTTGGGGAAGACTGACGGGTGGTGACAGGTAGATCTGTTCCAACTCGAGAGACTTCCTCGGTTGGTAGTTCTCCTAGATGGGTTCCCTAATAGGTAGTTCTGCTAAATACATTCCCAGATAGTTGGGATTAGCCAAAAATAAGTGCTCGACGGTCCTTGGTACATTGTTCTGCTCAGGGATTTCCAGATGTGTAGGATTAGCAAGCAAGGGCATTTCCTGGACTAATGGCGTAGTGCATATTTGCAGAGCAATGATCAAGTTCATAAGTGCAATTAGTGATTGGGTTGGTAGTTCTACTAGATGGATCGCTGGTAGGTAGTTCTGCTAAATATATTCCCACATGGGTGCGATTAGCAAAATGGGTGGTAGATGCCCCGTTATCTAGTTCTGCTCATGGAATTGCAGATGAGTGCGTGTAGCAAGCACGTGCATTTCTGGACTGATGGCGTGCAATGCAGAGCCTTTCAAACATGTCCAGCCTTGTATTAAAGAGTACATCTCGTACAAAAATGTTTTTGGACGCCATACTTGGTGCTCCCCACTTGACCTATGTGTTCTCTATTTGCGTGAGCCAGCCTGCTGCACCCGTTTGTAGCAAAGTTCCTCTGGTCATCTCTTTACCAGACCTGAAGCCAATCACCGGAGAGGACACACTATTAGTGTAGGCACTGTCGGAATGACCCAGGATAGAATCTGGGGAACACGGCAGAAGGGAACAACTCTGCCAACTCTTAGGGCAGGGATATTTTCTGTGTGACGCAAAGGAAGTGGAAAAGAAGCTCTTAAGAAATGTATGGGCAGCATGGGTTATTGTGGTGGATTTGGCATGGAAGACCCATTGATTTAAGCTTACAACACACACAGTTGACATGGTCTACAAGTTTTTGTTGGTTTAAATTCATTTTTACACTTTAATTCCCCCCCTTTTTTTTTTTTGGAAAATGAAGTTTTATTAATTTTCGTGCATGTATTACAACAGTACAATGCATGTTTAAACATAGATTAACAAGAAACCAATCGTAACACACCCCCCCTCCCCACCCCCTACAGTTCTCCTTAGTTGCTTGTTGCTAGATTGATGGGTTCTTAGAAAGCATAACAGCGTCTTCACAAAGTGCACTTGGCACGCCAAAGTCAATTCCCCCTTTTTTTAGCTGCTTATATAAAATGTTGCTCCATGTATAACTTTGCTTGCCAGACTTTTAAAAGGCTTAATTTTTAGGGAAATATATAATGTCTGTCTGTGTAGTAATTTTGGAAAACATGTTTGCCAAAAAAAAACTCTGGTTACTGAATAGGAATTTTATCCCCCATGTCCATTGCATCAAGCAAGCGACTCCTAGGGTTTAAAGTCACCTTTTGAAGAGTTATTCCTTCTCTTTTGCGAAGGGATCCATACTGCCTTACACATGCACACTGCTCGTTTTCCGTAGCATGTCGAAATATCAGTGCAAGGCGCCACTCTACATCTGAGAATGCACCATTGGGTCAGGAGGTTGGGACGTGGTCTTTAGAACATCTGGTTGGGGTTGTGCTATACCTCACTTTATTTGCATATGCTTTGAAATATATAATTCTCCTGCAAACGGATGCTCTCTGATGAAAGGGCATGTTTGCATAAAGGATTGTGTAGTGTGGCTCTAATGCACACCACCAGTACAGAATGGGCGTGCTAAAGATGGTACGTGCATGGTCTGTGTAGGGCACTGCAACAAAAACCTTAATCATTATTTATAAGGTCTTATATTTTTGTTTCATTGGGAGACAGGAACTGGTCAGTCTTAGAAAGCAATGTTGGCTGTGTTGACTTGGATCCAGAAAACCCCAGTCAAAAGAAAGCTATGACTTAGATGAAACAAGACAACATCGAGGGAAAAAAGGCAACCCACAGAGCTGATGTAATCTCATGGGGGGCAGGAATAATGACAGTTGAAACAAGCAAATTTATTAAAATTCTTAAATACAAAACATGTTCACTTAGGATCACGTTTTAGGCTAACTCTACATTTTATTAAACTAAATCCAGCAAACGCTAGTTGATCAAATTTATCTATGTACTACTGGCTGCTTATCAGAAGACATAATTATAAAATGGAGACTGGATTACTCGTTGCATTTGATCGTAGAAGACATCATGATGTAAAATATTCTACTCGGACTATAATTACTTCATCTGTGCCCCAGGCTGCAAGACCTCCTTCTAAATAAATATATTTCCCCGTTGCAGCCCACATATGCAGATGAAATTTGAATAACTTGAACTACGATGCCCAAATCTGAGTAGTGAATGATCAGTTATTTCTGTCAAGTTCGCACACGTATTCCTGGCAGTTATCCAATACACTGTTTCTAATGAGCAACATTTTCCAAGGCCCCAATCCAGCTGTACTGATGACGATTGTTCAGCTAAACCGAGCACTGCATTACAAGTCTGACCTTCATTTCCTTGTGATGCAGTTTTTCCTGCCTTTCTCCTGATGCCTTGGCATTTAGGGCCCTAGAAATCGAACTCTTAATTGCTCGTCTCATCCACCAATGAGGAAACATGGTTTGACAATGAAGAATAATACTTGGATAAGTTCTTAGACTCCTCTTTATTGTCTTCTTCTTTTACAGGTTAGTCTGAATGATTCCCACAATCAAATGGTGGTTCACTGGGCCGGAGAGAAGAGCAACGTGATTGTAGCACTAGCCAGGGACAGTCTGGCCTTGGTTGGACCCAAAAGCAGTAATGTAAGTGCAACACCTATTTTTACTTTGAAGAAAAATGAAAGGGGGGCCGGGAGGTTAATTTCCTTTGGCTATTTGGCTGTGCCCCTTTCAGATTGCCCAGTAATTGAAAGTAAGTGTTTACTTTTTGAATCTCTTAAATAAAGGCGACCATACCAAAAAAGGAAAAGCACTTTAATGCAGAGTTCTAAACTTGTATTTAGGTTTAGATTCGATCCTCCTTTAGCAACACACACTATTTAATTTCACCCTTCTACAGTACGTCAATATTCCTGCTATTGTTTGGGTGGATCTGCTGTCACAGTTCTATTAGTATTTAGAAGGTTGTGTTTAACGACTGCCAAGACTGGCCTAGGGATTACTCCCAACAGTATTGTTTCAAAAAACCCATAGAAGCTTGAGCAGTCACAGGTGCTCTTCAGCTATTCATTACACAACTCCATCCCTCGGTGTTCCAGAAGTATCCACATGTGCGACGTTGCCGATTTCCTTGTTATCCAGTCTACCTACAGCTAAGCGCAGGGTGGCATAACCTACAAATATTGTTTTGCGGAAATCCTGCTAATATTTCCTTATAACTATTGTTGAATGCAAACCAGGCATGTTTATGTAGGAGCTGTGACCCTGCTAGCGTTCCAAATGAAGGCTTCAAGAAATATTCATATGAAGTTCAGCCCAAATTGTGCCAATTACTTTGGGTTACGGCTTGGTAAAGTTGGCTTTCGTCAAATGCTGATGCAGATTTAAAAAATGTTTTTAGAAAATTGCTTTTAGATCCTGTTTTTATCCATACTAAATGTGAAAATGTTCCTAAAAATTCCACCCCTACCTCTCCACTCCTCTAACCCGCCACATCGTCGACATTTCAGGCATGTGGTCCCCATGATGGCTTGACATCTCAACCAATGATTCTCCCCTGTCGCACCCTTCAATGTTTCCTGGTGAAATGGTTCTGCACTTACTGTTGTATTAAAGAAAAAGAAAAAAATCCTGGAAATCGGTTCTGTCCTCAACTTGAGCGCTTAGTTTACGTTTGGGATGGTCATGATATCCTGAACGTTTAGTGGGGTATTTTTGTTACCAATACTTTTTAAAGCGATACTGTTTTTGTGTATGCTCTACTTCATTTTCTGATTCTCAATATAGTTTTAAGGTTGTTTGTTCAAATATTTATCTACCTAGCTATCTTTTAACAAAGCTAGTCCCCCTGTTCAGACCTACAGGAAAAATAGCTTTTCGTTTCATCACCCATTTTAAAATCTAATCTACAACTAAAAGCTTTGACCTCATTTTCTTACCCCTTGCTGTGCCTCCCCTAAACAAAATGTAGTGTCACCTACAAAGGATTCTATGATGCTCCGGTTACTTACTGGTATTCTTCATTTCAGCGAGTCTCCCTCTCCTTTTCACAGTCCCAAACAAATGAGGCTGTGGCAAACACTGAAGAAAACGATCCAATCCTTCATTAAAGTGACTCTCCCGGTACCATGTCGTTTCATCGCCTGCCATTATCACGACTGCTATTTAAACATGTATTAAATTACGAAATAGGGATTCGAACATTTTGCGAGGGGTGGGGGGGCGGGAAAGGTCAAATAAGGGTTGGGGGGGTTAGTGAATAGAATAGTAAAAAATAGGTGGCAGAGGGTGGGGGTCTGTTGGGAGGGGAAGCCCCCAAAAAGAAATGTGATTACCTTTTTCGTAATTTTAATACACGTTTAATTTGCAGTTGTAATAATGACAGGCGATGAAAGAACATAGAACACTCTCTTCTCTCTCTCTTGTACCAAGCAGTAAAAAGAGGTTGGGCAAGTCTTGTCCTAGGAAGAATGGACACCAAATTGTGACGAGAAAATGTAGGCCTCTGTGGAATGAATGTTATAATTTGAGCACTACCCACTAGTCTAAGTCTTGATCAATTGAGGACATGAACTGTCCTTTATGCGCAATGTCGGGTAAATGATCAACTTGTGCCCTCACACAAGCACTCTTCTGTTTAGTAGGACACAATATTCATGCTTCTTTGTCCAACACAGCATCAGCAAAGGCATCGGATAAAGCACTGCCTAGTTACGAACAGGCATGCTGTATAAAGGAATACAAGGTGGTTGAGGCTTCTACATTTCAAATATGCCTGAGCCCCACACTTCGTTCCTTTTTGCTTAAGAGGTGGTTATCCACCATAGACAATTCCCCCATAGCTTCTGGTCTCTTTTTGTAACCTTTAAGGTTCTTTTTGTAACCTTTAAGGTGAAAAATTCAAGATCAGGAATCGGTCTCAACTAGGAGTCACTAAGTTCAGTTTACAGTTTGTCTTCTCTCAGACCAATGTAATTGAATCCCGTTATAACGCTATGCTTAAAGCCTCCCATTGAGTCGGTAGCAGACATTGCAAGCTTAAATACTCAGGATTGATGCTTAAGTCATGTGGCCTTGAATCCCCATCTCAAAGAGTACAGGAAGAAAAGGAGCAAAGCCAGTACCATCTTCAACAACTCTAAGTAGATGGAACACGGTTCTTCTGACCTCCGGTTAGAGCATGGTGGTCTTATTGGTGGAGCGGGAGAAAAAAAGATGCCTTGCTTTATTTGGAACAAGGAATAAACTCTCAGCAATTTGTCAAGTCAGACATAGGAGACAGTCACAAAGACATGTTTCAAGGTGTCCGTTTTATTAAGGTAAAGAAAATACCTTGTGTATTCCTAGTTCTGTGATATAGGTACCCTGTTCTAAAAAATAATCCGTTGGTCGTCAGGACATCTTCCAAAAATAAACCTTGCCCTCTGACTGACCCTACCACTAACTATAAGGAAAACTAACTTGGCCTGCAGATGCGTTTTCAAACACACCCCTGCTTCTTGGTTTAAGCTGGTTGGTGCTTGTCTCTCAAATTCTCCTCTTGGTATTTCAGACCTTGGCTCAGGTTCTGTGAGTTTCTATATGGAAGGGGGACTTCTGACACCCTCACAAAAGTTTTACTTAACTTTGAGTATTTGTTCCTTAAATACGGGACTTGAATTTGTAAACCATCCAATTTTGTAACTGCTATCTCCTGCTCACCCCTCCTGGGTGCTTGAGTTCCTTTGAAATAAAGGATTTTCTTAGTCCAGAAGGGGCCTTCTGGCAGTTTTAATTTAATGTGTTTTCCACTCTTTGCGAGAGGCTTGGTTTCTGGACCCGGACTGAGCTTTCTGCTACTTCAGACCTTTTGATTCTCTGGTGGCTCTTAACCCCATGCAGGGTCTTGCTTTCAAGTTTACCCCTCCCAGGTGTTTCTATTTCTCTTAGGTCTCTGGTACCCCCTCGTGGGGAATTGGTTTCTTTTTCACCCCTCCCAAGTGTTTCGTTTTCTCTCGGTTAGCACCTTGTGAAGTCTTGGTTTCAGGTTCACCACTTCAGAGTGTTTCTATTTCTCTTATGTCTTTGGTAGCCTCAGAACTCTGCCATCCTCCTCCTTCTCTGTGTTGGCCATGTTTCCGTGACCACCTTCGGGGGAGGCGGCTGCCCCGGTAGTGCTCTTCTCGCATAATCGATTCCACCGCACTGTTTCTTAGTCTGGGCTTTGTGATTGGTGCATGCCAGTGTGCAGCGTCTGTGGCAGTTCGCTCTCTCTCTGCCAGAGACCTGTGTACCTGGGACTTACCTCGCTCTTGGACTCTGCAGTGTTCCTCGGGCTCTAAGATCTCGCCACCCACCACGGATGCATTGGCTCTACACCACAGGGTAGCTTTCGCTTTCGCTGTGCGCTGTATTGCTCAGGTTGGCCCTCTAACGGCTGGTTCGTCACTTGCAGGTAAGGTTCTCAGCCCTTTTACGTTGCTATCTGTAACAAGAGATGCAACACCATTGGTTCAGTGTTTCTGACATGAAGGTGATGTCAGCAGCCAAACCACACACATGTAAAACCCCTATATATTATTATTTTGTTCAGCCCCCCATGTATCCAACACACACTGGGGACTCTGGTGTTAAGGGAGAAGATGGAAGACAGCCAATATAATTGCAATCTTTAAAAGCACAGGGAGGGCGGATCCATCTAATTATAGGCCCATAGCCCTCCTTGATGTAATGGAGAAAGTACACGCATCCCTATTACTGAAGAGACTGATTAAATGGCTTGAGCAGACCGTTTACAGGATCCATTTCAAGCAGGATTCGTAAAGGGCCTAGGGACGGTCCCCCCTGCCTTCATCATCTCGATGCTAAAAGCCAAAGTCTTGAATTCCAACTTCAAAATACATCTCGCTATTTGTAGATTTCACAAAAGCTTTCGATAGCATTAGCAGAGATCAACTATGGGCTGAACCGAGAGTGAAAAACTGCCCAGAAGACCTATTAGAGCAAATTGAAGGCCTTCATACTAAAACATCCCTCAGATTAGTCTCTCAGTAGCTGGTGAATTGAGTGAAGAAATCCCGACCATCTAGAGGTGTTAAGCAGGGCTGTGCCATGGCCCCTGCCCTATATTACTTCTATATTTCGGATCTGGATGTGAATATGGCAAAGATCCGAAGCTTCTGCTGCCACAGGAGCCACCTTCTTTCCGCTAGCCTTTGCAGTTGTCCCCTGGGGACATTGCAAGTGGAGCCAAGGGTAGTCTGAGTTTGGTCTGTGGAGGAAAGGAAAAAAGAAAAATATGGGGGGAGGGTGGAAAAGTAGGAGTAATATGAAACTGACTGCAATTGAAAGGATGCAAAGGGGTTGAGGGAGAGGAGCGTGTGTAATTGAAATAGTAGGGGCCAATGTATAGTCATTGGAAATTGACCAAGTGAGAGTGCTGCTCAGAATGAAAAGGTATGTGGTGATAAAGATGATTCTAGTGGTGGCACATTCTTGTACTTGTGGTATTAAAACATACTCCAAGCAATGCTGTGTGATGGATACAAGATGTGCTCGGGCGTAGCCTAGACGTAACTTGATTGCCAGTCAATGGTTTTATGCATACCTTGTCAACACCCCTGGAACTTAATCTGGAACTGCCAAGCCAACTTCAGGAGTGATGGTGCCAAGAATTGGCTGTGTGAAGAGAACAAGTAGATCACGATGGGTATGAGGGAATAGGGATGATTGAGGTGGAATCAGCCCACCAGGAGCCATACACACATGCCTCTCGGTGTCTGTGAGCTGACTAATGTGAGGTCTAGGTGCACGAACATGAAGAGGATGGGAGGGCCTATCCTCATGCAGTGACTGGCCATAGCGGTGCAATGTCGTTTTGGTATAAATTCAACGTCACTTTAGCAAACTACTCTTACCTGGACGCCGAGGAATAAGTGCAGTGACTGAGGAATGGGAATAGATTGAAAGCAGAACTACCTAATGTAACTAAAATATGGGATGTAAGCCTGTGGCATTGAACCACGTAGAAACTGGGACTGGCACACGTTCATGATACCAAGTGTTACCCCTATATTTGCAGCGAGTGATTTGTTTATGCAACATGTTGAAGATGACATCAAGAGGGCTCTTGGATTTTGTCTTCATAGTGTCTTAAGAGGCCCCATTTATTAATTGAATACAAAATGCAAAACATTGGACAATGCGGAGTAGCATATAAACTCATTTGATTGTAACTTGTCTAAAGTACTAGTCATTAAAATGAAATCTAGTCAAAACGAAGTATTTACAGATGGAAAACTGTGGACTCCACTAAAGACTCTTCAGATGTTTGGATTAAATCTCCCATGATGCCACACCACTGAATGTGCTGTCTAGCACTGATGGGTGTTGTAGTCCAAAGCAAATCGAGAGCCAAAGGTTATACACACCTGCACTGAAGTGAACCTAAGTCTTGCAGAGACACCATCAACTCACTAGCCCTGAGCGGGTTTGGATGTCTCATTCAAGCGGGAGACTTAGCTGGAGAGACGACTTGAAGGCTCCTGAATTAGATAACATTCTGCGACAATTTTTAAATAAAGCCATTAATAGGGGGACTCCAGAATTGCATAATCAATCTTTCACTCAGCGGATTGATAAGAGTCAAGTGATGGTGCTGGATCTTCCACGGGAAGTGTAATACTCCAATCACATGAGTCAGTCCAAACTCTGTGTCAACAAAGTCAGCGTGGATCAACAAATGGCAAATCCCATTGATGTGCGGATCGAATGATTACGCTTAGTGCCAATCTTCCGTAAAGAGATAGCCAAGTGGAGGGACGATCAGGAAAAGACCAACAAAAAGAGCCTGGGCCCAGTTCTAATTAGGGCTGATGCAATTAACAGTCGTTACCTAAGACGGCCAAATGAGGAGCAAGTCACATTCGGGGAGGTCGGGGAAATCCTGTCCCCGCCGGGGGAGCAGCTTGTGCCACACTGGAACGGGGTGGCGGTCAAAAGTGATGAGACAAAGCAAATGAAGGAAATAAGCCCCTTTTCTTTACCAACAGCATGGCTGTAGAGAATCGACCTGATTAAGGGTTAAGCTAGCCTGAATCAGGCAACCATTTTAGGAATAAGACACATTCCGGACCTCTACTTACACTCTTCCCATGACATTGAACGTATACGTTTCCTGTATGACCATGCAACGAATATAGTTGAGGTTGTAATGAAATCTCAGATGGCTGCTTAGCCCATGCTTAATTGTGGGAGGAAATTTTAAAAATTATGGTTACATGTCTTTTCTATTCTGCTGCAAGGTCTCCAGCAGCAAAATAATGTGTCTGCCTGTGGTCATCTGAAGGGAAGAGGGTATTCATCGGAGAGAGAGAGTCAGGATGGCTGAGTAAGATCTAGAAATAGGGGTGATGAAGGGTCTGAGAGGAAGGGACGGGAAGGCGAAATAAATGAGAACTGGGCAATCCTTCCGTAGATGCTCACTGAGATCTTCCAGAAGCTGAATGTGAATGGTCTGGAGGAGTTACTTTAGTTAGGGAACATTTGAGATTTGTTAGTTGGAATACACAGGGCTCCAGTTCTTTTAAAGCTGAGGCAACGAGGAAGTATATCTTCCAAGACCACAATCTGATTCTCCTACAGGATACATGATTGAGGGAGTGCTTTAAATTGGATGGATTCACTGTCTACAGTCAAGCCGCAACCAACATAAATGGGGGAAGACCTTCAGGGAATCTCCTGGTTGTGGTTCGTAATCATTGGGTGACAAGTAATGAGCAACTTCTATTGCAGAGATGTTTTTTTATTTTATTTTTTACAGGTTAGGATTTCCCTCCAACCCTTATTTTGCTTTAAATCGATGGTTCTGATTAATCTCTAATGGCACCCAGCCCATTCCTACTTTGAAAGCTTCTTGGAGGATCTGGCAGACATATTGACGATTGTTAGATTTCTTTTCTGGAAGACTGCATATTGGTTGCTAGAGATTTGAACTCCTGCTGCCTGCGGGGGAGTGCCTGTGGTGCTTATAACCTAAGATCCTGTGTCAATGGTGGAAAATGGGCAAACTTTTTTCAAAGATGGGAATTTAAACTTCGCCAATAGTAACATGATTGGGGATATTCCCCCTATGAAAACTTGGAGAAAAGGGTCATTGTCTTCCACCACTGATTATTTAGTACTATCTGCAAGTCTTTTGAGGACATAGGCACTAGTGATCATATACCCCTGTCGGCAAAGTTTAGGTTTACAACAATAGGGCAGTACAAGCTGTCCTCTGCTGCGATGCTATCAGTAAACTCGGCAGGGAATCGATTGGCTAGGTTCAAACATAGAGGGAAGGACCTCAATCACAAACTCAAAGATTTATTAGAGGCTGTGAACCCAAGACCTTAAATAAACTATATAATCCTATGACCTTTGTTGAGCTTTTATGGAACCTGGATAAACTAGGGACCAAACTAGGCCCCATGCACAAATCTCATGTTCATAGTTTCGGTTTAGAGACCAGAGATCGGAAGCAAGCACTTCGAAGTGATATCCGATTGTTAGCTAGGGAAGGTCTATAATTATAGGTGTTCCTTCTTGAAAAGAAGACCCTTTGACACCAATATAGAAATTGGTCTCGGAATCAAAAGTTTGAGAGAAACAGTCAGGATGGTTTATCTATGTTGAAAGCAGTGACGGAATGTAACTCGCGAAACTTCTGGGGAATTATTAATCCCCAGTGTCCGGAGCATTCTCCAGTCCAATCAAATATGATCACTTTATCAGTGTGGAGAGGGTATCTATCTGGGATCTTTGAGGAAAAGAATTCACTGAGCTGTGGATTGGGACCTCATGTGAAGTGGGATGTTCACTTCGAAGATGGGATCGAAGGCTTAATATATACTTCCTCGAGATCTAGGGCAGCTGGTCCTAATGGTCTTACAAATTAAATGTTGGACTCTTCACTAGCCTTTTGCACCTCTATCCTGTTTAATCTCTTCAATAACAACATATAAATGAGGAAGTGCCCAGACTCCTGGAGCAAAGTCATAGTGATACCCATATACAAGAAAGGAGACCAGGAGGACCCTGCTAATTATCGCCAAATTGCTCTGATGGACATCGAGAGTAAAATCTTCTCGAATGATCCTGAAGAAATTAGAAGATTGGGCAGTCCAGGCAAATATTCTCTAAATTCCAGATAGGCTACCGGAAGGCTCTGCCCATGACATTGAAAGGACTAGTGTTCAAAATTGGCATAATAATCCTCCAATCTATGGAGTGTGGATAGACTTTTCAAGCACCTTCGATACAATAAAAAGAGGTAATCTCCGGTGTAAAATAAGAGTGGGGCATTTCTAAGGGTCTCTTAGCGTGCCTCGTCCACTTGCATAGTATAGTAACACAGTGATAAAAGTGAGACTGGACTCACGAGACCATCTTTCCTCTCCAATTAAAACTGAGAAGGGCATAAGGCAGGGATGCATTGTCGCACCCTGCTTTTTTACTCTTCTTGGCGGATCTCTGGAGTAAGTTGACATTTTATTGTCTAGTTGCTCCTTCATTTGGTACCCTTAGAATTAATGGGTTGGCTTATGCTTATGATGTGGTTTTGATGTACCACACGCCAGTAGGCCTTCAGCGTTTGATCACAGCTTTTGAAAACTATGCACTTTCAAATGGTCTGATTTATTAACCCCAGCAAGACCTTCGTAATGTCTTATAATCAATCAATTAAAGAGATTGTAAGTTTCGAGTGGAAAATCGCCAAACGGATTCTGCCGGTAGTGAAATAAATCAAGTACCTGGGTTTTATGAAGTCCTTGTATGGCTTCCCTAGAAGCAGATCTTGAGAAAAAGTTTGACAGATGTATCATTCAATGCTTTTGAACCACAATCCATTCCTATGGGCATTTTTTACTCTCTTTAGCTAGTCTTTTACTTTAAAGAAGGTATTCGGGCATCTGTGAATTGGTCTTGACCACACCCCTAAGCAAGCTGTCTAGATCGTTCCTGTGTAACGGCGCAGATAAGATAATAACTATGGAATGGAAGGCTACCAGAGCAAACGGTGATTAGGGAGCCTTGTCGCTAGCATTTCCACCCATCACGTTGTTTTCTCATTGAGCCCCTCTAAGTAGGGTGGGCTATGCCCAGGTGTGGTTCAAAAGCTTGTTTAACAGATAGCGCCTCGATCTATATGTACTTTTGCCGTTCCTTTAACTGTATTACTGTGTATCAGGGATCGGTTTGGGATGATCCCTTTGACGTCTGGCACAAGGTTTATTTACAAGGTCCATCTCCTGTAGTGGCACAGATGAGCTAAAAAACAATGAATTTGATGAGGCCCAGAAGAACTTGGTTTATAGGAAGCAAACCTGTCCATCCCTCACTTTATTCTTATACTTACTATGACCACCTAGAAGGCCATCAGTTTGTTGGTGGACCATGGCATATGCAAATAGAGGAATTGAGGGTATGGGTTGAATGGCCCTCCAAGACTGATTGAAGGAATTTCGAATGGAGAACATTTGTATTTTGTTCTTGGGGAATTATACCGCATGCTACTGCCATGCTGCCATTGGCATGGTCTCTATGTGCTCTGGTGGATCTGAAAGACTGTAATGGGAACGTTAGTGGTAGAGGAGAAAAATGAAAGATAGCTTTGCCGCTGTTAATGCATGCATTTCGGAAGTACCTGGTTACTGTGTGTAAATGATTTTTCAAAGCTGCGTTTGATATACAGCATACTCTGTTTCTAAGCACTTCTTTATGGCTGATAAAGACGCCGAACCAAGTGATGTCAAGCCATTAATCCAGGATCTCATTGTGTAGTGCAGTGGGGAACCAGGATTAGGACCCGAGTCTCCTGCTCCCCTACAGTCAGCCACCTTGGCGTGATTCATATGTTGCATTGCCTAAACTATCAGTCATTTAATATCATCCTATTGTGCACACATGCAGCTCTTTGTAAATGGGAAATATTGACAATTCTGGGAAGTTGGCAGTTGCCCAAGAGATTAATGTTTTTCTCACGCGGTTTTGACTGACATTCCGTTAAAAAATAGAGCGTTTTGGGTCCAAAGACTCTGCATCTGTTTATAATTTTCCGCACGTCGTACCAGACGCCGAGCTGCCTATCCCACAAGCTGCCTATCCCACAAGTTGCCTATCCCACACGCTGTCAGCACCCGAGTTTTCTTGTTTGCTTAAAGTGATATTGAACCTTGCTCTGCCAGGCGCCATTGAGTTCTGATGTTTTTTGATTATCAACGTTTTAGTAATTGTTTTCAAGCCACGAATGTCATCAGTGTAAATGTTAAAAACATTTTCATAGAGCGATTCAAATAAAGTGTAGTGCTGTCTTCCTAGGCATGGAACTTTCACTTCCCCTATGCACCCCCCCCCCTGTGTGTGGTGATTGGGCGTCCCCATAGTGCTGGTTCTTTGCCACTCTGCTTCGGGTAATATAAGGCTGTGATGATAATATGAGTGTAGGGCTCTGGTTTAACTCGATGTATTTGTAAGGTGCCTCTTCCTTGTTTACTTAAGTTCTGTATATGTAGGAATGGGCTGCAACCTGTGGGAGACCTGAGCAAAGGAGTCTGACACCTCACTGCACACATGTGCATACCAGGAGTACCCAGGGGGCAAAGTGGATGGACCTTAGTAAAGGCCAAGGGGAGGTTCACCCATATGTGAGGCGGCTACACCAGGTCCCCTGATGAAATAGACAGTCTGCCTTCTTATAACATGCAAGGAACGCTTTCCTTTATATATCCTTGTTTCAGTCAAACCAACCCTTGTTAAACATAGCTCTCTTAAATTACAGAGCTCCTAACTGAGACTCTCTTGAATAGTCCACAACAGTATCAATATTAAACAGTTTTACATTTCATCACTTAGTTTACATAAATCACACATTTTCTGTTTTAGATTTCTCAGTGGATCCTGTGGGGCCCTTGGGGACCCAATTCATTTCCATTTGCTGAATAACTATTCATATATTTAACACAGTAGTACCTGGGAAGTTTGGCCCACACCTGTGTTCAATTAATCTTCACATAACTCCGAGATGTCCCCTGAGAGTGCATTCATCTTTGGCAACTACATATTCAAATATACCATGTAGGTCACATGACAAGTGCACGTTTACCTTTTGGTAAATAAATATTAACATAGGTCCAGTAGACCACCTGTGGAAGTGCGCATTCACCTTTGGTAAATAAACATTCAACTAGTTCAGGTATGTCACATGAGAGAGGGCGCTTTCACCTTTGCTAAATAATTATTCACATATGTTCAGTACATCCCCTGCGGAAGTGCACATTCACCTTTTGACACCTAAATATTCATCTTGCATGGACCCACTACCCCTTCTCACAGGTAGTTGACGACTACCACTGGGAGATACCAAACTCCCTCCGCAGTGTGTCACACTCCCCTGTCTAGTTACCAGGCTGTATCCCCTCCACACGACATTCGGACAGGGTGCCTCGGATAAACCATCACAGAGGGAAATATTGTGTTCTGCGCCCAGAGCGGGGGAAATTACGACTAACGCAAGTGTCAAGTCAGTCCCTTTGGGCCAAAATGTCACCTGACATCCGGGACCAATACCCCACTATACCAGGGGCCAACTGAGAAATGTGAGGAATCCAACCATCTGGGTGGCCCGTCCCCCTCAGGGCACCACAACACCTTACTTCAGCGTATTCAAAGTCAGATCAAACCCTGTATAATTGGAGCGTACCTTAACTCGCATACCTCCCGCATCTCAGATGGAACCCGAGAGGAGAATGTTCTCCTCCGTCAAGGCACGACACGGCCCACATGGACTCCGGCTGGTGGGTCACGCATGTCTCGGGGTCCGTTACAAGTTTTCCCTCTCATACCGGACTATTGTTCTTGGCGCAATGCTGCCCGCTCTCTCTAGGTAGCAGTGTCTTCCCAGCGGAAAGACCCACCAATTGTGCCCTTAACCAACGGGCCCCTCACACTCCCTCGACCCCGGGTGGGAGAGAGACTGGCAAACGCCAGGCGAACGGCCTAGCGAAAGGGGCCATCACTGGAACTGAGGACCGGATGCCCTCCGTGCAGGGGCATTGCTAGGGGGGGGGGCTAAGGGGGCTATAGCCCCTGATCTTTTGGTTGTAGCCCCGGATAGAATCTCAGGAGCTACAGCCAAAAGACTAGCTAGCCCCCAGTCCCAACAGTTCAGACATCAGCGTAGCCCCGGGTCTTTTCTAGACCTAGCAACTCCCCTGCCTCCGTGCCAGGCTTGCTCTCCTCTCCTCATTCGACTCGTCGTTCACTCCCCCTGCCGATCCCCTTCAGGCTACTTATCCTCCACGGGAGCTCTCACACTCTCTCTGCCAGAAGGGGGGCCCGCGGCAGACCTGAGGTGAAGTCACCTCACAGGGAACCCCGCTCCCCCTGCTGGTGGAGCCTACCGTCACAATCTCAACACTTTAATGCCACCAAAAAGGAAAACCCTCCGTATGACCGAAAGGATAGGAGAGTGTAAACAAACATGAAAACCAATGAAATGTGACAAATCTTCCATGCTCATGAAAACCCACCGGAAATGCGGGTTTACCTATTGTTTTCAGAATAGCATGAAGAGTGTAAGCGATGGATCTACTTGAGGTGCGGTTGCAGCAGGTGAGGTGCCTCCTATTGGATGCTTTTGGGGTCCGTGGTCCCCTTTCACTAGGACATTAAGGGTTAAAAGCATATGAGTAGCTGGTGAGCATTGCAGCACCACTATATGCCTGGGATTGTCATGCAAGCACCAGGGTGTCAGTTGCGTATGTTTGACAGGCGTTGGATTGGGAGGGCAATCCTGAAGCAGATAGCGTGCGATTGTTCAAGAACTGATAAATCAAAGGGTTAATCATGCTGCTGGGTCTGATTTTTATATAGAGGGACCTCGTGCGTGAGAGCCCAGGGAGAACTCGGGCATAGGCTACCATCTCTGCTGGGTAATTTCTCCGTTTAGTGAGCTCGTTCTCGACCATTGCGTGACCCAGCCATGAACCCAATGACCATGAAGCACATAACCAACCTCTTCAAGTCCCTAAGCCGCCTTCAGGGAGGATTTCATTATTCCTCCCGAGCATCATCGACTAGCTCTCTGGGCAGCGCTCAAACTCATCTCACCATCTTTCAATAACTCTCTAGCAACATGCGCTTTTCCGTCCACACTTGAGACTGGCCAATTCCGACCCTCTCCAGAAGAACCCCCCCCCCCCCCCTAGTTTTTGAAGGTGCTCGGTCGAATCTGTCAAATCCGCTTGGGAATGGGGTACCCCCCCCTTACGGCTTCCTCATCCTTGCTGCACTATATGCAGCTTTGGAAAAAGTCCATCCATCTGCGGTCTGACCATTCTCTGCACCTATGAGCACTCCGTCCCGCAGTGGTTTGTATCCTGGGATCATCCAAAGTACCCTGTATGGCTAGTCACATGGAAACCACAAGAGCTCTACCCTCTCCTTCCCCTGTCGCTGTCCTCCTGGGCTACGTATTATACCCCCTGGTCATTACAGATAACCACTGGGAGAGGTCTGCCAGGTAATCGAGTGATGGCTATACACTCGTTGCTGATGGCAATTAAACCTGGAACATCTTGTCCATCTGAGATCCTGCCCACGCATGACCTTATCGGATGCCAGGAAGTACACGCAGTTAAATAAGATTTCAGAAGATTACAAACATTTAAAAAAAATGCATCCAGGTTTCAATTGGTTTAACGAACAGCTTCGTTTTAAAATTAAAATGGGACCACTCATTTAAAAGCATGATCCCAGGTTGGCGTGCTGCTGGCGCTTGCAGCTTCGCGGAGTTGAATTGTGGCCCAGCAGTCTTACGTTGAAAGAGTGAGCATTACCCTGCAAGAGGGCGGCTGGCTCATGGGCCAGCAAGCTTGAAAAGAAATCGACAAATTAATCTGAGGCAGCACACGGAAAGTTCTACATCTCCAGACAGCCCGACCCCACCAAAACAAAAGAAAAATGAACATTGGCAATGCCAACAGTTTGGGCTTTTGTTTATATGATGAGCTTTTTCTAGGCACTGCTGTTATGGCACTAACTGTACATTGATTGCAGTTGCACAATTGTGAGAACGTGGCCATGTATCCGTGCCTTGCAAATTCCTATGTGATGGCTATACGCGAGCCAAAACAGTAGGCGTTTCCGATAATCCGGACTCCAGTGAAGGACACGCACGGTGCTTATAAATGAAGTGGTTCAAGTCACACTTGAGGATTTTTTTTTATTGCAATAGTAGTGCTTTCACAACTCCAATGAAGCCCTTTCATCTTCAGGTGACTGCTTTGAAAAATAACACTTGTAGGCACTTTGGACTCAGAATTTGATGTTAGTGCTTGATAAAGTGATTTTAGGAGGATGTGTTTTGGGTGGGGGATGCAAGTTGGTGGGGATTGCCATCATTAGCATGGCAATGGGTGGGTAAACAACCAGAACAACACTGCGGTGTCCCTCCTCATATCACAGACCCGTCCCACCTGCACGCCAATGTATTTATGTATGTGCCACATAAATAGCCAAATCTAATATGTGCTCACTTAACCCTAAGGCCCGAGACAAAAGCCCCATCAAGGCCCCACACCGCCTGGTATGGCTCTGGTGCAGTCGAGGGCTTTACGTTACTGTGGGACTTCTGTCTTGGTTTCTTTTAATCGGGGCTCAAGTCGAGGGTACACGCGGTGGGACGCAGTCCACCCACTTTTTTCAGAGGGTGGACTCGGTTCCCCCAGCTAAAATGAGCAACATTGAATGTCGTCTGTGAATTTATGTATTAAAGCCGACCACGGGGATCAAAGCACAGGTTTGTTGGCGGGACACTTCACCACTGCACTATAACATGAGGAAAAACAAACTAAAGGTAAAATGGCCCATTTCTATACTGCAAGTCCGAGGGAAAACATCTGTATTGGTTCTTGGAGTTTAAGACCTGCACACCTTTTAACGTTTTCAAAACCAATATTAGAAGAAAATATCCTTTCGTGGGTGTGTTTTTGTGTGTGTGTGTGTTTATTTTATGAAAGGAAAATGCCATTTGTCCTGGGCAATTTCATGCAAAGCCAATGTGCGCATTTCACATTGATATGTGAATTTCTGGCGACGTCACATTCCCCTACTTTAATTTTTAGGGCTTGACCCCCCTGCTTTTAATGCATTTTCATATGATGACCTTTGTCACATGACTGCTTACTTGCTGTCCAACATCCCAACAGGCTGCACCCTTAGTTAACCCGCTTGGACATTGTGAGTAGAGGCCATACCCCTAATAGTGGCAGCCCTTTCCCCTTTTTAGGCGCACCCCCCTCGCCTAGAGTTAAGGCCCCACTCCTGGCCGCATGCAGTGTCTGTAGTGCTGCGTACCCTCGCACGCAGTGTGCGTTTATCGCCCCCTCCGTATTTGCAATCCTGCCCCTGTGCCACACGTTCCGTGGCCCTGTTGGGTGGGCTCCAGGCTTTCACAACAGCCTGTGGCATAACAAAGGAGGTCCGGGGCTTGCTCTCATCTAAAGCTCGGCGCCCCACATGCCGCAGCTGGGGATGTAGACTTTCGGAGGGGGGGGGGGGGTCCCGGCTTGCCAAAGGCCGTGCTTGCCGTGCGGGAAGAGCGGATTGGTGCGATCGGAGTGTCCGTCCAAAGGCGCACAAGATTAATTTAAATATCAGCGACCGCTTTTCTTTCTACTCCGGTCTTGTGATGCGGTGCACATTTCAAAGTGCCGCTGTTGCTGCATCAACGGGCAGCCCTTTGTGACGCCTTTACACGCATCACAGTATCTCCTATGCCAGCCTTTTGTGACTGCGGCAAAGTTGCGCCCGCGCCCAGTCCCCGCAGCTGCAGGCGGGCAGATCGGGAGTCGGCAAGGGGCAGGCACAGGGGAACCTTGCCAGGTACCAGCCGGAGAATGTTGGCAGAGGATGGGCGTGCTGCAGCCCTGCTGCCAGAGGGCTATCCAGGCCTCGTGGAAGGATTAGATCTCACAGACCAAGGATGCTCCGAGAATCTGGCGGAGCGAGAAGCAACACCACTGGGGCTAATTGGGCTCCGGCTGACACCCCCCCCCCCCCGCCCCCGAAATGATATGTCATTAGCGTGGGACATGCTGAATTTCGTAGCCGTTATGAGCAAGACGAAAAGCAAAATTAAGACCGCGTAAGCCTGGAAGTGTTTTAGTGGGAGTGGGGGGGAGGGGGGGTGGGTGAAGGGAGGTCGGGGGCATGCAGGTGACCAAGTGACAGGGAAGACGGGTATGATAGTAATGTGGTGGAAAAACTTTGGCCACAAGCTTTATTGTAACACAAGCCATGGTGCAAAAGAAAACCAACCATAAAAACATCAGAAAAATAACACCAATATATTTTGGGGAACAGAGGGATCAGGTGAGCGGGGACCCTACTCCCACATAGGGCCAACTCGAGGCTGATCCCTGCCGCCCTTCCTGCGAAAAGCTTGTGACATTGGATGTACCCAGCGTGTGAGCTGTGTCCTGTTTACCTTCATATACTTTATACTTGACTTCCATGCTGCTTCTTTCCTGTTTTTTCCCATGCAAGCTGGAGAGGTATACGCCTTTCATCCACGGTTGTGTGCTTTTCCACGCTTTGAAGCACCCTCTGAGGTGGATTCTGGATCTTTGGCTCCGCTTGTCTTCAGTTGTTGGGTATTGTCCTTCCCTTGTGCCCTTGGTGGTTTGGCCTTTTAGCCTGTTCCACTGGGTATAGGCATCCTTTTAGCTCACTGATCCACTTGTGATATGGCCTCTAGTGAGACGTTCTTACTTTTCATCCTCAGAGGTGGGTTCTTGAGCTTCCACTTGCATCCATCCTGATCTGGTTTTGGGCATCTGCCCTCCCAAGTCCTCACGGTGAGGAAGGGGGCATCCTGCCTTTTCCCCCTGCTGCCAAGTGCCCTTCTTTTACTTTGAAGGCATGTTTCGGCATTCCCTTTGCTCATGATCCACTTGTGTTTGGGCCCCTTGAGAGGCGTTATTGATAGAGGTGGTTACTTTGAGCTTGGGTTTTAATGTCTGGATTCCTGTTCCCACGAACGTGCGTTGACTCCAGTTTGACAATTTGAATTTGGTTATTATTTGTCTATTTTTAGTAGGCGTTTTGCCTTTGTGGATACATATCTGATTTTTATATTGTTGCCTGCTCCATTTGAAAAAAGCTTTATGTACTATGGTGTTTCTACCTGGCCCCTTCTTATGTAGTTCTTCCTGAATTTTAGTGGGTGGGAGGGAGGTTTTATTTATCAGATGCTGGATCCCGGAGTCCAGCGCTGGAGCCTGGGTAGCGGAGAGGAAAGGAATGAGGGGCTACCTTGCCTGCCCTAGTTATAGGCCAAAAATGTCCTGAGGGCAAGGTAGCCCCGCTTTGAACATCAAAGGCCTCTTGTCTCCACGTCCGTCCGGATGGGAGATGGGGCCTTTGATGAGAGGTGTCAGGGGCGCGGACTACATGATGCTACCTCCCTTCCGTAGTGTGCGCCCGGCAGTCTGGGTCCCCATTGTAGTGGGGGCCTGGATGCCCACCCTGACACCGGCATGCTAATTGGGCAAGCAAGTAAAAGTTGATTCCCTGGCCGGACCCACAACAACCCTACCTCCCAGCTATGGCCCCTGGGCCTTCCATACCAGAGGGCCCATGTTTATAATTACGTTCCCTTTGTTCTCAGCAGTGCTCTACGAATTGTTAGGTAACGGGCAGTGCAATGGGGCATTTACAACTGAAAGACGCCCCCCTTCTTACAGCGCCAATAAGCTAGCAATTCTGTGCTTTCGAGTCAAAGGGCCTGATGTTTGGCGCCCCCTGTACCGGCATATTCTAAAGTAGGTATGTCCGAGTACAGGGCATTCCAACCCCACAGGCCCACCATTCTCCATTGAGCCTTTCACCACACACCTTTCCCCAGGTCCCTTTTGTTCCAGACCTTAGTTTGGGGGGTGGGGGAGGGCTCTCCACTGTTTCTAGTGGCAGACCTTCATAACCAAGTGAGAAAACGGGCCTGCTGCTCAGGCCAGAGAGGAAGGCTGCTGTGTGGAGCTTTGATCATGGTGAGCTGGCCACTGTCTCACCAAGACATTCTCTACAAAGACTCCAGAGTCTCTGGGAAAGGCCATTCTGGCTTTTCAGTTACTATGAGCCTCAGTGCAGTCCCGTCCCCGATTCCCCTTTCCTGTAATCCCCATTATCCTCTCCTCTGACTCTGCCTGCTCACGCTGCTGCGGCATACAGTGCTTGAGCCGTAAGTAAGCTGTTATGGGCGGGTCTCCCGTGTTGTTCTGGAACTCCCCACCAGAATGACAACTGAAACTAATAAAAAAACAGACTCTCTAAGCTGGTAGCTTACTATTGACTGACCTCTCCTTTGAATAAACAAGATGTGAAACTTAACTTGAGAACTTTAAAAGAGTTATAAATGAGGCTCCAACTCCCAAGATCTTCAGTGCGACTGCCTCAGAATATTATTGCAGTTGACACCAGCAATGTAGGGTTAGGCAGAGTGCTTGAACAAGTACAGGAAAAAGGCATAGTACCAATTTCGTTTGCTTTGTGTGCTTTAGAATTAGCTGAGTTAAATTACTCGACAATGGAAAAGAAGGCACCAGGGGGGCATGGCTAACCGCCATGTGAAGAGGACGCGTCTTGGGTGAGCTCTGCGCGATGTGCCCATGATAAGCTGCTTTTCGGGCACTATAGAAGCCCTAAATACTTGTAAGCCACCATACCCGTCGCAGAAGACATCTGGAAGCCCCAGACGGAGTCTTGTGACCGAGAGCGCCTTGGAAGATCCGATACACCTCGCGAAGCACCACAGTGAAACCGCGCCCAAGTTGGCGGCTCCCAGGCAGTAGCCCGCGTATCATTGCGCACGCCGAAACTGAGCAGCGGCCCCAGCCCGCGACCAGTCGAGCGGACCTGAGGCCCACGAGTCCGGAACGAGGGAGCGCACTGCCCCGTTCTGGGAGCTGAAAAAGAACAACCATAGATTCGGACCGGCAGAAGACCCCTGGCGGAAGAGGCAACAACTGTAGAGCGCTTGGTGGCAGAGGAGCGCGGTGACCTTGGGGGTCGCCACCAGAGAACCCATTCCGAGGGGGGCGGACAAGCGCGGGAGAGGCTGTGGCGAGCGAGAAATGGAAGAGGCGAGCAGAGAAGGTGAGCGCCCCAGCGGACCCCCCCTCCACACCTAGGCAGTGCTGAAGGCAGGCGCAGCACGAACAAGCGCAGACAGCCGAGCGGCCTGCTTCGGACGCTTGCAAGCGGCGCCCCAATGAACAAACCCCCCGGCCTCTGAAACCCATAGCAGGCTCAAGATGCCGCTGCAACCTGGCTGTGATGTCCGTAAAAGGAGCGAGGGCCAAACGGCGCCAACCACCATGGACACCTACACTGCTGGAGGGCCCACAGAAACCACAAATCAGGCACCTGCCAAGGCGCTGCCAGACCCCTCTGAGGAGGCAACTGAACCAAGCAACACTCAGATCCTGGAAGCCATCAAAATGTTCCAAACAACGATGGAAAATAAAATCGACGCAGTGGCTATAGACCTAGGCCGACTACGACAAGATGTTCGCTCCCTGGCCAGCAGGACTGAAACATTGGAAGTCCAGGTGCGCGAAAACACTGAAGCTAAAACACAGCTCCTAAAACGTGCTCGACATGCTGCAACAGAGGGTGAAGAACCTAGAGGACAGGGCCGAGGAGGCCGAAGGCGAGCACGCCGAAATATCGACTTTTGGGCTTGCTGGAGGGAACCGAAGGATCAGACCCCACAAACCATGTAGAGACCCTTTTGCTACTGGAAATGGGAGCTGGAAAACTCTTGCAGGGATTCACGGTCGAAAGAGCCCATCGATCCCTCACGAAAACTTCCCCCGGGCACCCCGCCTAGACTGATGATAGCAAAAGTGCTTCATTACAGGGACCTTGAGACCATCCTGGCTTTCTCCAGATCCGGGGGCCAGATACAGAGGCTCTGCAAAAATAGCCAGCTACCCGGACTACACCTTCCAGGTCCAGATGAAGAGAGCACAATTCATGTACACAAAAGCCAGATTGAAAAAGGCAGGTCTGCGATACATGCTCCTATACCCGGCGAAACTAAAGGTGATGCACAACAACAAGGCTCTTTTGTTCGACACCCCTGCGGAGGCTCGGGAATGGATGGACGGGGAACAGATCCCGGATGCCGATGTGAAAAGGCGGAGGTCGCAGTGAGCCATAGCACAGGGCCGCAAGCAGGGCCCTTGACCGGTAGAATATGGGAACAAAATGGCCGAAGCTCGGAGCAGCTGGAAGGATTCCTTGAAGAGCGACACCAAAGACTAACACCCCTCTACCCCCTGAAGTTATCGGTGTATATTTACCCGCCCGTAGGGCCCCAGGAGACCATGTGTGGTCAAACGGAGCGGAAACGGGACAGTCGTAACGAGGGGAACCTCGCTGGACCTGTTTTAGTTTGGGGAGTTTAAAGTTATGGGGGGGGAATGCGGGAGTTGGCACCGTAGTTGGGGACTTAAAAAGGGAAACACCAAGACCACTAGGAACCTTTGAGATTAGATCAACGAATAATCAGCCTCGAGTGATACCTCGCTCAGATGCTCAACCACCCGACACCCATGGCTGATAAAATTATGACATGGAATGTCCGAGGCATGAACAGCTTCGTCAAGCAACGCTGCATACAAGCATACTTAAATAGATGCAAGGTTGGGATTGCCATGCTCCAAGAGACCCACCTAAGCGCAAAAAACTTGAAGCGATTGCCAAGACCTGGCGTGGAACTCTAATGGGATCCTCTTATTCCTCCTATGCCACAGGGGTCCTGATCTGGATCAGCCCGACAATCCCCATCAAGCTGGTTGGCACCAAAACAGACAACGATGGAAGGATGGCGCTAGCACATGGCACCATTGAGGGAAAAGCAGTATGCCTAATCAGCACCTACGCACCCAATCATGATGCCACAGTCGTCTTCCGCTCACTATACTCACGGCTCAGCCCTTAGAGATTGCACCATGATATGGGAGGGGGATCACAACTGCACTGTTGATCTCCGTAAGGACAGATCAGATGACAAACACACTCGTCCATCCCCTCCTGCCAAAATTCTACTATCACACCAGCTCCTACTCCAACACCTATGGAGGGAACAACACCCGGAACAACAGGAATACTCCTACTCCCCACCGCATGCATTCCTCACCAGATTGGATTATATATTTGTGAGCCAAGAGCAACAGGCCGCGTTTGGGGAGGCATACTACCTGCCCAGGGTACTATCTGACCACTCCCCTATAGCGATCACCTGGGAGGTGCTCCCGCCCAGGCCTTCCGGTGCCTACCTCGAGGCTCAGGAGCGAAGCCCTACTCGACTCAGCTTTCCGGGAACACATTCAAGAAAGCATGGAGGAGTATTGGCAGTCAAACCTGAATAGCGTGAGGAGTATAGGCACGGTATGGGAAGCATATAAGGTGGTCATGAGGGGGGACATGATTGCAACGGTGGGAGGTGCCCAAAGATCCATCATAACCTTGCTTGAGCGCACCGAAATAGAGCTGGGAGACCTGGAGGCAAAGGCTGACTAAACCCCTGAACACCTGCAGAGGGAGATCGAACTTAGACAAACCTGCCTAACTCACTGGGAAGCCCTGGGGAAATTGAGCTATGACAAACACACCGAGAAAACCCATGCCCTGGCGGACAAACCCAGAAAACTTGGCTCTATAAGAGGGAAACCCCCCCCCCCCCAACACCTATCTGCCACATTTGCAAACCAGATGGCACCACTGCGCACACGCAGACAGAAATAAACTCAGTCTTTTCTGATTCCTACCACGACCTGTATTCCGACGCCGCATCCCCCACGGACATGGAACTAGATGATGTCTTGGATATTATTAGACTACCCAGATTAGACACGCAGATGGCGGAAGCCCTTGATGACCCCATTACACCCAATGAGGTTAAGGCAACCATTAGATCCTTGCCGTCTGGAAAATCCCAGGGCATGGATGGTGGTCTGGGGGAATTCTACAAGACCTATGAGGAGACTTTAGCCCCCTTACTGGCCCAAGGGTTCAATAGGCTTACGAGACCGGTATTCTCCCTGAATCTATGAGGGAAGCCGTTATCATTCCCCTCTTGAAACCTGGTAAGGATGGTGCGGAGTATGGCTCATATATGCTCCTCTCCATGTTAAATGTAGACCATAAGATCCTAACGGCCCTACTAGCGAAAAGATTGCGTAGAGTGATCCCCCCTGCTGATACACCAGGACCAAACGGGCTATGTACCCGGGCGCTCCATCACTGAAAACCTGCGCAGGCTGCACCACGTAACGTACAGCACCGAAGGCAGGCCCCGGAAGTATGCGGTGGCGTCCTTGGACGCTACCAAAGCTTTCGATTCTGTTTGGTGGAAATGGCTGTACGCCGCCATGATAAAAATGGGGATAGGGCCCGCCTTCCTCAAATGGACCCAGCTGGTATATACTAATCCCACTGCCAGGGTACGTACTTATAAAACGTACTCCAACAGATGGGCTCTCCACAGGGGCTCGAGACAAGGATGCCCGCTTTCCCCTATGCTATATATTTTGGGCATAGAACCCGTAGCAGCTTGCATAAGACAGGAATATGGAGATGGGGGGGCATAGAGATAGACGGCATATCCCACCTCATCTCAATGTATGCCGATGACATGCTACTATACCTACACAACCCTGAACACCTCCTCCCATACATTCTTGAAACACTTGACGGATTCCACAGATTCACGGGGGATCCAGATTAATAAAGACAAATCTTCTACCCCCTCGCTGCGCTGTGTGGCAACGAATATGGACCTCTCCCCCCATCCTCCCCCCGCCCCCCAATGGAAGACAACCTCCTTCATATACTTGGGGATCACTACACATCAAACCCCCAGAACTGAACACATCAACACAGTTAGAGCCAAGGATGCCCTGGCGAAATCAATGGACTTCTGGGAGAAAGCTGCCGCTCTCTGTGGCAGGGAGAGCTGGCCTCCTCAAAATGGTGGCACTGCCCAGGCTACTACACAACTTCACTAACGTCCCATTTAATAACTCCCCACCCCCTCCCTTCTTCAGTGAAATAGACAAATATTGCAGACGGTTCTTGTGGCAAGGAGGCAGACACAGGGTGGCACTTGAGACACTACAGAGACCCTATGAAAGAGGAGGCATGAAAGTCCACAACTTCAAACATTACTTGTCAAGTCAGGCCAAGCATGTTGTGAAATGGATGGCGGACAAAACCACAACCGACACTCGACTCTTACAACCAGCCCTGCCTCGGCTGCTACTCAGGGACCTCCTCTGGGTCCCGACCGCCACACTGCAAAATAGCCCATACCTGGTTAAGCTGGGGACCCGGCTGTGGAAATGCACCTGCAAAACCGTGAGAGAGGAGGATCCATATTCCCCACAAATCCCCATAGCAGCAATCAGGGTCAACAGACCCTGGGGACAAATAGAAACACGCAACAAATGGGAGCCCCACGGCGTGGCCACGCTGGGGGACCTGGTTCAGGAACAAGTGATCCTAACGTCTGCAGAACTCAACAAGACCACAGGTCTACCGCCAGGGCAGTTCTTGCTCCATAGAACTGTGGTGCGGAGCATGGTGGACAGATGGCCAGAAGCCACAAACATGGTAACAGAACACGAGGTCATCGAAAACATGCTAAATGCGGCCGAAGGGGGTCACAAAACCTCACAACTATATGGGGCACTGACGGAGGGCATGACCAGAAACAAGCTCAAAAGTAGGGTAAAGTGGGAGCATGAAATGAGCCTGGAATTTGACGTCCAGGAATGGGAGAAAATAACTCGCTATCACAAAAAAATCTCCAGAAATGCACGCCTGCAGCTCATCCAGTTCTACATTAACAACAGAGCATACCTCACGCCAGAAGCGATTTCCAAGTTTAGGGGTGCGGGGAATCCAGGCATGCCCCAAATGCAATGAACCCAGGGCTGCTATGACTCGCATGTTCTGGGGATGCCCAGTGATACGAGAGTTCTGGACACAGGTCGCAGCAAAAATGGCAGGGATGGGCATTGACATGGATGTGTTGACACCGGCGGCTTGTATATTGGGAAGGTACAGACGTAGCAGGAAAAACAAGCCTCTAAATAAACTCAAGGACCTAATTATTATATAGATAACAGCGAAAGGACGCATAGCCATGGGATGAAAAAGTCCGAAAAACCCAAGTGTGACATAGTGGTGGTGGGGGGGGGGGGGATCTCCTGTCCTGGGTGACTGCCGAAACTGGAGCATGGGAGACCGCGCTACAGGAACAGAGACTAGACAACAGTGGCGATCTGCACCAATGGGTGGCGCTTACGGTGCCTCTGCTCCATCCCGGAAGGGAAGACCATGTCCCAGAGGACCCAGATAACCCTAACTTTAACGCTGGCACAGGGAGGTCTGACACACAGACGGTGGTCTTGGTGGGTGGGGACTGGGAGGAAAGGGAGGGAATTAAAGATGCTTGTATTTGATTGTGCGCACTTATATTGTTGGATGTTTTGTTCATATTGTTAAACCAATTAAAAAAAAGTTTTTAAAAAAAGAAGACACCAAGGGTGGAGTGGATTTTAGAGCACTTTAGGACCTTTAATATGGGGTTTACCAGTGATTGTCAAAACTGACCACAAGCCATTAATACACATTTTGAATTCTAGGAACCTGCCTTTTGCTTCCCCAAGCATACGAAGATGGATCTTCGATATAATGCAGTACAATACAAGAGTGATCTACACACCAGGCAGAGGAAACCTAATTGCAGAATGTTTTATTTTCATGTTGCCATGGAGTAAAGAGGAACAAGAGCAATATAAAGAAACAGATGGAGAGTGTATCATTGCAAACAGGAATTTCAAATGAGGCGTGGATCAAATCATCCACAGATGACTCGGATCAGAAGCTATTACTACAGGCTCTTCAAGGAGGGTGGGAAATGGTAGGAATCGGCCTCAACCAGTATTCCCAGATACAAGATGAAATTGCGGACAATGCATTATGTATATTTGAAGGGGATCGCATCATTCCACTGGTCTGTCTAAGGGAGAAGATTGTAAGTCTGGCACATGAAGGTCATCTACGGAGAAATCTCACCAAAAGAAGACTTGGGGAGACTTAATGGTGGCCTGGAATACTAACTGATGCAGAAGATCTGGTGAAGAACTGCCAAGCATGTTCCCTTGGTGACGAAAGTAAGAAAAGGCACATTGCACCATTGCAACCAGTGGAGGTTTCATACTCAGTTTGGACAAAACTGGCCATGGACATTACTGGACCGTATGAGACTTTGGGAGCACACCGCTCTACATGGTGGTATAGTTCATCAACACCCCTAAGTGGGTTTGAAAGCGGAATGGAGTTCATTTGTTTCTGAAGCAATGCAGTCATTTTTGCAAGACCTGGGCATTTAGCACAAGCTTACATCACTACCATCCTGTGGTGAATGGACTTGTAGAGCGCATGATTGAATTTTTGAAAAGTACACTTCAATTAGCAGTTGCAAGTTCTTTACCATGGAAATGCGCTTTCAAGGAAGCTCTCAATGCCTATAGGGAGACTCCCCATTTCATAACAGATGTGGAGTCGTTTGTCATGAGGGGCAGGCTGCCAATGCGAAAGACAGAGCCCGTCATGGTTATCTTTGAAGAATGTAAAGAGTAATGAAAAAGAGGATGTACTCAAGAGTCAGAGAAAATACAAAGATTTCTATGACTGTACCAAGGGGAGGGAGGGAGGGAAGGAGGGAGAGGGGGTCCTCTAGGGCCTTTCCAAATTCAGAGGTGCTCAGATGATGCAAAAGGTGTGAAGGAATTTTGTTACGTTGGATGATGGAAGAAGATGGTGTTTTGATGATGTGGTACGTTCCTCTGAGAGTGCAAGACTGGTTCCTAAGCCTGGACTGTCGACAGAGGAAGTAGATTAACATTCGATGTGTGGCACCAATTCGGCCAACATGATGCCTTTGAGGAGCAGAACGATCATTCCAAACTTGAAGAGTGAATATATTTACTATTGCTAATTTGTACCATTTATTGACTTTACTTGATCTACCTATCAAACTACTGCAAATGTTTTCCTCTTTTCCACCGTTTTCCCCTGTCACTCCATAAATTTAGTTTTTCCAATGATATGGAAGTGAGATGTTATGATTGGGTCTCATGTGTTGTTCTGGATTACATTTCTACCGTTTTTTACGTAATTAAATATTTTGTTGATGTCAAGCTCCTTTGTTAAAACAGCCATGGGGTATGAGCGAGTTTGGTCTAAAACGTTTTGACAAAGTAAAATGTGGGAAGTTGAAATTCTGAGTTTTCACAAAGTTCGTTTTTGTTGGAATGGTGACCGCTGGTGAAAATGAATAACTATTTAACTGAAGGACAAATGATAATATGACTCCCGTTTTACCGACAGGTCTACGTGTCCTATGATTATGGAAAAGAGTTTCAGCGAATATCCGATAAATTTAACTTTACGGATGGCAATTCGACTGACGTGGCTGTTGCTCAATTTTTTCATAGCCCAGCTGACAATAAGCGGGTAAGTAACGCAGTTTGATCGTGATTCGCACATTGAGAGTTTATTGAACAGCAGTACTAACTCTCTATGCAGGGCGTGAATATTTTGCATCTTTAATTGTATGCGACATCTAGGCCTCCATGCATTAAGTAACAGTCATTGTTACTTTCAGACTGCAAGTTACTTGTAGTTACCTCCTCTGCTTGCAGAGATTTGAACTCTGAAAAGCAGCTGGGGATCTGGTCCTTCTGCACTGCATTGGGGTGGCTAGTAGAAACGTGAATTATTTAGGCATATCCATTATGATGGACACCCTCAAAGGTGTTTCAAATGAATACGTTAATTGAAGGGTTTTGCAGTTTGCCAAAAGTAGAAAAAGCTAATATTCTCATGCACCAAAGGTTTGACTTGAGAAATGATTTTGTAGTGTGACCATTTTGCTCTCAGGTTGCTCATGTCTGGTGCAAGTAGCTCATCCAGTCTTGTACTGTTTCATTGCGTTTTGGGTACTTTTTGTTTTTGTTTTTCTTATGCAGAAAACTCATTGGATAAGCTACTTTTGCTTAAAATAGAAGAGCTTGCACCTATCAAGCAGTTGCGGCATCTGTAGTATTCTAGGGGTCATTGCCAACCAGTAAGTTGTGGCATCCATAGCATTCTAGGGGTCATTCACAACCAGTAAGTTGTGGCATCCATAGTATTCTAGGGGTCATTCCCAACCAGTAAGTTGTGGCATCCATAGTATTCTAGGGGCGATTCCCAACCAGTTGGTTGTGACATAGTTGGGACTCCAGGTATTATTTGCAACCAGCAGGCTGTAGCATCCAAATTATTAAATGGGCAATTCTCAACCAGTAGGTTGTGGCACACATAGTACTCTAGTTGTCATACTATGGCCGGTAGGATAGCTCGGGGGCAATGCATTGACTTTGGAAGCAAGCCGACGCAGAGCAGCACAATTGTAAATCGTGATCCCATGCTTGGAGACTGGTCTCCTGTATTACATGTGTAACAAAAGATTAATTCCCAATGCGTAGGTTGGGGCATCCATAATACTCTAGTGGCCATTCCCAACCAGTAGGTTGTGGCATCCATAGTAAACAAGGGGTCATTCTCAGCCAAGAAGTTATGGGTCCTTCCTATCATCTATCTCCCTCTCTACCTGTGGTGTTCCCCAGGGGTCTAACCTCTCGCCCTGGCTTTTCAACCAATACCTGGCAACTCTCGCCCACTGCATTGCCATTTTCTGCTCAAATTTCCAGTGCTACGCTGATGATGCTCGACTCATTTTCAGGCTGTCCTCTGCCACCTCCTCGCCTTCTCTCATCTCTGATTGCCTAACTGCCATTCAAGATTGGTGTGCCGCCAATGATCTTTGTCTGAATGCCAGCAAGACAGATCCTCCTCATTGGCACACCTTCACCATCCTTTTCCCTCACTCGCTGGCTGGCCTCCCTTGGCACTCCTCCTAGCCCCGCCTGCGAGGCTAAGAACCTCGGGGTCATCTTTGACTCCACACCTTCCTTCTCCGCCCACATCTGTCTCTAAAATGTCCAACTTCCTACTGCACCTCCTCAGAGGTACTCTGCCTTTCCTCTCCTTCCCCCAGAAGCTCACTGTCTCCCAAGGTCTGGTTCTCTCTAGGTTGGTCTATTGTAATAGCCTCTTTCTAAATCTACCTGCCTTTACTCTGCAACTAATCCAGAACAGGACTGCAAGACTTGTCCTTGGCCTCAAGACCTGGGATCGTATTTCTCCAGCTCTGAAATCTCTACATTGGCTCCTAGTGGATGCAAGGATTGCATTCAAAACCCTCTACATTGTCCAAAAGGCTTTCTGGGGCCTGGGTCCAAAATACCTTCAGCTATCCCTCCGTAAATACCTCCCCTCTCGAGCTCTATTCGCTCCCTCAGGGTCAGTTGTTTTTCAAAGAAACGAGCTGGGGGTAGATCTGTCTTCGGCTGGAACAGCCTCCCTGCCACTCTAAAACTCGAGAAGAACCTTCTCTGGTTCTGGAAGCACCTCAAGACCTTCCTCTTTACATTTGCCTTCGCCCCCCTCTCCCCACAGCTGATCTGTTCTCTCTTGGCACCGTGCACCTGGCCACCCTCTGTCCTCCGGGCCCAGGTACCTGCTCACCATGCCACCCTCCTGCACTGCCTCCAGGCCACGCCTTGCACTGGGTTCTGTATCTTTACCCAAACAGCACCCCCCCTTTTTCTTCCTGTACTTATCAGACCTACTGTCTGCTGCCTTAAGCCTAGCACTTTCCACTTGCTGGCTGCAATACCACTGTTGGTGCCTTTTATTATTCATTTATTTATTATTATTTATCTGTTTCTCCTTTGCTCCGCACTTTCCACTTCTCCCCCTTCTATGCACTTTTCCCCTCCCCCTCTCCCATGCACTTGCGCGTTCTTAATGTCACTGGGCCTAGTAAGATCGTTGTTTTGTTCTCCCCTGTTCTCCTCCGAAACACTTGTTTACAAGCACGACAGAAATAAAATATCAATTCAATTCATAGTACTCAAGGGGCCATTCTCGACCAATAGTTTGTAGCATCTATAGTACTTATGGGGTAATTCCGAACTAATGGGGTGGTGCGTCCATAGTACTCAAGGGATCATTACCAACCAGCAAGCTGTGCATCATATGGCTTCCATAGTACCTTGGGGGGTCATTCCCAACCAGTAGTTTGTGGCAACCACAGTCCTCCAGTGGTCATTCCCAACCAGAAGATTGTGACTAATGTAGTACTCGGCAAGGCATTCAAAAAATGATTGTTCAAAAAAGGATTGTTATTAGTGATGTTGAAGTGTAAAAGCATCTTCAAAAGCACTGTATGCTTTTAGTTTGAATGCTCACAGAAATCAGTCTTGGCAGATGAAATATGGAATGCAGACATTACTAGTAATTGAACAGGTGTTTGTGTTATGTCCACCAAGTGGACCCCTGCTCTGAGTATTTTCACTTACAATGTCTTTCTTCTCCTGTTTGTGCCTCCCTAGTACATATTTGTAGATGGCAATGCTCAGTACCTATGGATCACATTTGATTTTTGCACCTATGTCCATGGGTTCTCTATACCATTCAAGCCGACTGATCTGCTTTTGCACAATTCCAACCCGAACCTTGTTCTTGGGATCGATAAATCCAGTGCAAATAAACAGGTACGTTCATGCCAAAATGTTAAATTGTAGAGAAAATGAAATGTTGATTTAAAATGATATTTTAAATAATTGATTCAATATCAGGCAAGTATCCGTAATAAAAACAAAACCCAACATGGACAGACTTGTGATGTCAGTGATTAGTGGGCTTTGAAATAATTTGCTAGGGGCATAGGTGTGGCCTCCCAAGTTACATAGCACAGTTCTCATATTCTCTAGAGCTGGATATTGGGGTTTAGTTGGTGATCAGAAGAGGGCTACAGGTGTTGTCCCTTGATATGTAGTGCTCTTGAATGGTGGTTTACGGGGAAGTTGGTGGTGTGAGGGGGCAGCGGGTTTGTCCCAGTAATGTAGTTTGGGTGTGCGGATGCTTTGGTGCTTGGAGCAGGGGGGGGGGGTCTACGACCCTTGTCTCACCAGATGTTTTGGATTACTACTCCCATTATCCATCATACCTCTATGGTGAGGGATCATGGGGGGGGGGGGAGGAGTCCAAAACATCTGGAAAGCAATCTGTTGCAGACCTCTGGTAGAAGTGAGGGTGTTGTTGTGGGGGGGGCGTGGGGTTTCAGCAGAGGGATCTTAGCAAGGAAGATCAGACTGTTGCATAGTTCAGGTAATGGTTGACATGGGTTGGGAGGGGGGGGGGTCAACCGAAGAGGTTATGCCAAAAATATAGACATTTTCCCATTGAACACTCTAAAATTAGTTTGTGACATTAATTGTCATTGATACCCTACACATTTTGGAAGAGACCTAGCTAGACCTTAATATTTATGATATTGCATATATGTGCATTGTGACAGTTTTTACTTTATTGCTTTTATGTATAGCTCTGGAAGTCTGAAGATTTTGGCCAGACCTGGATAATGGTTCATGAACATGTTAAATCCTTTTCCTGGTGAGTACCGACACTTTTGTAAGTTAATGGCACTTTACTGTATAGGCACACAGGGCTGGTTTGTGAAAGCCAAAAGATGGAAGCTTCCATAGTATTCAGTACATGGCCTATCGGATTGCTCGTACATTTACATTGTTTGAATACTCCCTAGTCCTAAAACGGACTCTTTAGTACCAATAAAAGTGGTAGCTGTAATATATAGTCTCGCCCCCTCTGGATGGTCTTTTTCCACATGACCACAGAGGTGGAGGCACTGAAGCCCCACCTCTGAACACCATACTCTGATCCAGCATGATGTTTACATGCAAGCTCTATGCATGTTTTATATACAGTTTATTTTCCTCTGCTGCTTACTGAGAAGGGTGTGTGGTGGGAGCTGTATTTATGTTGTGAAAGCCATATGCTGGGCTGCTGCGATTCTCCTGTTGGTTTCTAGGTATATCCATTTCCGACTGTGCCCAGCGTTCATACCTATAGAGTGAATGGATGTGAATGTAGGGGGCTGTGAGACCTCTAGGGTGAAGGAGTCAAACTTCAAAGGTTGTGGTAATTGTGGAACACCAGTTTTCTCAAATCCCCATAGGAATTGCATGTAAAGCCCCCCCCCCTTTTCTCCCGAACATCTAATAGGGCATTTTACATAAGGAGACTCAAGTCTGCCTATGAGAACCTTATGTACTCTACACTCCTTAAGTGGAGTAGTTTCTCTATCCTCTGGATTGGCACTGGGTAAGAAGACTGAGGCATCCGTTTTTGAGGCAGATCTAAAGAAAAGCAAACTAATTAAATAAACTAACACCCCACCTGAAGCTAGGTTAGCGGAGGCGAAAGACATCAGCTTGGGTTAGAATTCAGCCTCTGAGAAGTTTCCACTGACTGTGCCTTCAACTTCAGAGACTTTGTCCATATGCACTCTAAATAGAAGGTTCATAACGCTATGAAAATGGCTAATCTGTGCCATTGCAGCAAGTCATCCAAGTAGTCCATGAGTCAATGGGAAAGTAAATGTGATTTGGTGTTAAAATATTGTTTTATTTAAAAACAAAATGTAGCTTTAAAGTACATCATTTTCTTCAAGTGTTTTGTCATCTCCATGCTTAGAATCCACATTTTCCGACATGAAATTGCAGTGCATGCAAGATGCCATTTCCTCTTCAAGAATATATGTAGCTACTGGTCCCTAGACTGTGGGCCCTTGAATATAATAATCTGTAGACTTTGTAATAGAAAAGTGGTTAAGGAGATTTTAAAACACTGGACCATTAATTGTGAGGCTCTAAGCAACGAGAGAAACACATTTGTCAGAGATGCTTTTAAACAAATATATATTTTAACTTTCTATGGGCCTTGCATAAGCAGTTGACCGCTCTCCCTAAATTTGGGGTTAGGACAAGCACAAACAACAAAGATGGAATAAATCCCCAATCTGTCTTAAAAGCATCAAAATCCCACTGTACCATGTAAGTGACCCACTCCATAGCCATAAAATGGCAAACCTTCTAATTCAGTTGGAGGATGTTTCTGCTTCCACCTCTGAGCAATAACCAACCAAGCGGTCACAAGCAGGATCATCAATGATTTTTTTATGGGCATTGGAGGACAGCTTAACCTCTTGATCGGCTAGGCCTAATAGCCACTCCGGTAACCTAACCTTTCATTAGTCGAGAAAAGGTCCTGCATGTTGGATGTAAAACTAACCCAGAAGGGTTTTAGGGCTGAACAGCTCCACCAAACATGCACCCATTCCCCATGCACTGGGCATCCTCGCCAGCATAATGGAGGCAAATTGGGATACATCAAATGTAGAACAGCAGGGGTTAAGTGTCATGAAAGAGTTTTATACCAAGCTTCTTTGATCTGGATGAATCTGGACAACATGGATACATTACCCCATAAGCATTCCCAATGCTCCTTTAGTATATCGCTCTTGAGCGACCGCTCCTGTTCTTTCATGTATGCCCAATTTGGGAGTGAACCCTCACCCGTAAGAATCTTGTGTATGGTAGATATTAATTTCTTCTCACGAGTACGAGTGAATATAAACCTCTAGAAAACAGTTCTCTAGAAGCAGCCTCGCTTACGGTAGGTTTTAAAAGCCAATGTCTAAGCTGTGCATATCATCTTCCTTTACCCCGAACAAATGTTTGCACTCCTCGAATCTACCCACCGTCCCCTCCAACATATCCCTCACCTTGAGACATCCTGCCTTTTGGCTTTGCCCAAATGCTCCACGTTCCGTTCCCAGAGAAAACAGGATTCCGAAATAGTGAGTTAAAGGGAGCAAGAAAGGCGGAGAGACGTCCCGGGATCACCACCCTATCACAAATGGTGAGGCAATGAGGAAGTACACTGCTCAATTAAGCATTCAACACTCTATCAACTCTGTCCAACCTCAATATCCCCTCCTTAGGGTCCGTGCCACAGTCCAATCCATTTCCACCCAATGCTTGGACCGATCCCCGGATAACCTGAAACTGAGCCACTTCATAGTATTTTCTAAAGGTAGGGAGTCTAAAACACCCTCTAGTACAGGGGACCATTAAAGTAATCCAGGCCATGCCAGGTCTCCTATTGCGCCATATAAACCTAAATATTTTTCTATTCAAAGACTGAAAGAAAGACTTGGGAACTGGTACAGGAAGAGCCTGGAAATAATACAGAACTCTTGGTAAAATCACCATTTTGACCGTGGCCAGGTGACCCAACCACGAGAGAGTGGATTCAGTTTCCGTAGCTGCGCTATCACAGATTTTAACAGTCTAGGGAAATTAACCTTCTGAGATTGGGTAAATATTGAATCGATTTCTCAGCCCAGCTGAAATGGCTTGTCCCTGCCAAATCCATAATTTCCCACCTCTGCATGTTGATCTTTAGTCCCGCTAAGGCACCAAAATCCCCCCAACACCACACATAATGCTACCAATGATACTTCTGGGTCCGTTAAAGCCACCAACATGTTGGTGAAAGCAATTACCTTGTGTAACGGCACCAAAATCTATCCCCTTTTACCGCCTCGGACATCTGAATCTTAGTCTGTAGAGGTTCTAAATATAGCGCATTGAGTAAGGGAGAGTACGGGTATCCTTGTTTAGTTCCAACCATAAAAGGAATACACCTAGATAGTGGTCAATTTTTTAGTGGTCCATTTATCGATAGTACTGTGGAAGGAGACCTCTAGTTTTCCCTGACTGTTAATAAATTTGGAGCCAAACCCCATGTGTTCAAGTGTTTTTAAAAAGGAAGGACCACTCCAGCTGGTCAAACGCTTTTTCAGCATCGAGTGATAATGTCACGGGTCCCCGTTATCGTAACTTTTACCATCAAGTGGCACACGCGCTAGATATTAAACATTTGTCAGGATGGGATAAAGCCAGATTGACTAGGTGCGATCAGCGTAGAGAGAAATGGGTTAATGAATAATTTCGCATCTGTATTAATTAACGTGATGGGTCTATATACCCCCCTTCAGCCTTAAAGTAATTAAGAAGTTGGGCCAACCGAGGGAGCAATCTAGACTTGTATTCCTTATAGAAGAGAGCTGGAAACCCATTGGGGCCTGGCGCTTTAAGCAGTAGAGAATTAATCATCTCTGCTATTTCTTCTTCAGATATCTACTTCTATTGTCTCTTGCTGCCGCCGTCAGTTTTGGCAAAGAAAGGCACCTTTTGAAATATTCAGACTGTAAGGGGGATGTATTGACCTCTGATGTATACAGAGACTCATAGAAATCTGAAAACGCACTGATGTTGGACTCCTCATCTGTGACTACCTTTGTGTACCTCCTCTATTTTAAGAACTCTCTGAGCAGCTGTATGATCTTGCAGCTGTCTGACTAATAACCCATCGGCCTTATTTGCACCATCGTAATCTTCTGTTTTACTAATAGCATATATGTCTCCATGCGTTGCGGGCAAAGTAAGTCGAGTACATTTTCTATACCATACCTACTTTGAGTGACCGGTGTGGAGGGGCCGAGGGAAAACCTCATACGTTTCCCTAACTCGCTCTCTATAGCAGGGGCAATTGTGGAAACATCAGTGATTTTTTAGACCTACACGTCTCAATTCCCATTTTTCGTAGAAGCTCTGAACGATCAAGCATTTCAACTTCGGGGCTTTGTACATTACCCATCGTGCGCTCAACTTTATTCAACTCTTTCAGTTTAAATGTCTTTATTGGTGTATGGACCTCTAAAATCCCCTCCACACAATCACACATCAGTGCACCCGTCTTAAGCTCTCTTTCAGCCGCCTCTGTCAGATTTAATGACTGCAGACTTGACGTAGGCAGCAAATCATCACATATAGAAGTGCTGACTTTATTGGTCACCTCATGGGAATTTGAGCACAACGAATTTGCACATGAGGCCTCAGCTGTCTCCATTGACAAACCTAGGCACAGCTCCAGCAGAGACTCATGGAGTTTGCGGCCGCTACAGAGTCTGTTAACCATTCTATTCTTCTCTGCAGTTCATTGCAATCTGCCACACACGCACACACAGGAAAAACCACCTCCCCAACAAGAAAGCTCAATTACAGTAATGACCCTCCGCTCCACCACACAACAAACTTTGTTGGGAGTAGTGTCCCCAACGGATGTGCGCACAAGAGATAAAGAAAGAGAAGACTGAAAGCGATATGCAGTACCACAATGCTGGAACATATGCAAGGACATCTGTAATCGTTTAACAAATAAACGATCTACAAGCACCAACATCAACCCTGCCCCAGTCCCAGTCAAACAGTCAGTGCACTTTCTCATTCCAGGATGCGCGCGCACCTGGATTATATACGAAATTGAGGCTTGGGTTGGGAGCGTGGTTTAATGTCCGCTGAACAAATGCTCCTGTAAAAAAGAGAGGAGAGCTGGTTCAGATAATTGCTCAATGTGAGCACAAGCACAACACCAAATCCCAGCACCAAACAAGTCCCAGCTGATTACTTGAGAATACGTCTTTAAACGTCCTTGAACACCAAAGTCCAGGTTTCACAGGACGCATTGCTTCTTCTTGCCGCGGGCACTCCGTAGGAAGCAAACAAAGCTACCAACACCGAAACAGCAGGACCAGTAAAACAGTGCACTTTCTCATGCACTTCCAGGATGCAGGCAATGGTTAGTAAATTACCTGCGAGCATTGTCCCTATGGAGGAGGGTGGCATTTGTACGGGTACCCTACAAGGTAGACTACTCTATGGAGGACTAAAATCCAGCTCTCCAACTGATGCAAAAGTGAATTCCAACCCGTTGGTTGCTTCAGCGCTCTCTGATCATGATCTAGCCATGTCCTTACAAAACTCAGGGACGAGGGCTCTTGAACCTGGTGCTGCAGTGGAACAGCATGTGCTGGATCGTCCAGCATTAGGCACTGATTTTCCTGTACTGACTAGGATCTCTGCACTCACCAATTTAATAGGATGACTTGCAGGCAAAATATGGGCAAACTGTACCCTATATGTTGAGCAATGACCAAGAATCTAGTCCAAAGTTAGTGTTGATGTTATGCTCACCTGGTATTCACGGGGGCGCCACACGATACTGGATGGAGGTCTAAGCGCTATCCCGGACCCCTCTCTGCTTGGTTATTTGCCAGAGGTTGGGTAGCACCTATAACGGGAGAATGGAGGGTTAAGATACTGGTTCTGTGATGGATGGACTCCCACCTCCCTCTGGTCCAAATCCCCTCCTTTAGGGTTACTGCTCACCTTGGGTTTTTGTGCGTTGAAGTCTGTCCTGCGTCTATGTGCAGGGGCGTGTGGTTGGTGCGGGCGTTCTGTGGGTCTAGTTGCTTCACTGGTCCGTGTGCCCTTATGTCGGGTCCAGACCGGCTGTGACTCAGACTCTGCTTGCTGTCTTCCAGGTGAGTTATGTCTTTTCCATCTTTATTCTGTCTCTTTCTTTTCCTCCGTTTTCTGTCTTCTGGCCTCTTGCTCCACTACGCTGTTCCCTAACAATGTCTCTTTTTTTGTTTTCACAGGGATGGTTGCGATCTTGGCGTTGCCGCGCCGATGGCGAAAACCACGGTTAGTTATTGATGCGTGGAGCGCTGCGCTGTTTATTGGTGTTAATTGCTAACCTTTGTTCTCTACTCTTCTTTGTACAGGTTGCGGTGATGTTCCCGAGTGATGAGCGATCGAAGCACTGCTTGCCCAGGTAAGTGCTTTGGTAATGCTGACCTTGTTCCTTCGCCCTTGCAGGTTGCGGTGAAACCCGGAGATGGGCGAGGTTAGAGAAGCGTGGGGTGCTGCCCAGCTAAGAATTGTTATTAATGCTGTCCTTGTTTCTTTACCTTTGCAGGTTGCAGCGAACTCTGGAGATGGGCGAGGTAAGCGAAGCGCAGGATGGATTCAAAGCCGGTTACTTCACAGGTAAGTGTTCTTGCTTGCTAATGCTGTTCTTGTTCTTCCAGGTTATTAATGGAATCCGAATCTAGGGCTACAGGATCGGGCCACCGGAGAAGCAGATGAGCAGGAGCTGGACACGGTGAGCGGTACGCTGCAGGAGTGCAGAATAACGCAAAACGTGTTCTGCTGTTTGGGTGTGGTTTAAATAGCCTAGGTAAAGTAGTTCCAGGCCAAGGCCCAGCCACACCCAAAACACTAGACCTCATGGCTTGGTTCTAAAGAACTGAGCTGTGTAATAGGCCTCCATGTTGGATTAAGGACCAAAACTGGTATTGCTTTATTCCTGATGATGAGCCTGGCACCTTGGCGCCAGGACTGACTCCATGTATGTTTCTGGTGGGGTTTTAAGGCCCTTGGGGCCGGTGTGAAGGGCTTTAGCCAGGGGGCTGTTATACCTGAGCGGGTTAGGGGCATGGATCGTGACTGCTGATTAGAAAACAAAAAATTGGCGTCCAGGGTTACAAAAACGAAGGGTCCATCAAGCCAAGAATCTTAGTGCTGCTGCAAGAAGGTCTAAGAACGACTTCTTAAAGCTAAATGTCAATCCTAGCTTACCCTTTAAGGATAGAGGTAATCTATCTAATGATGATGAGACTTACAACAGCTCAACCAAGAATCTAAAGCGTTATTGGACTTTTGATTTTGCGAATGTTGATCGATCACATCAGTCACTTAAGGCGAAAATAGTCAACAAAAGAATACGAGAATCAGTGGTACAATTAGGGTCAAATGCCAAAAAGAATGATGTGTCCCTTACTGAAGATCTATTGGGCTCCAGTAAACCTAAGCAATTAGACTTACTAAATTTCTATCCCTCAGTCCACATCAAAAAAGCAACCAATAAAATCAAAAGTTCTGGTGGGGCAAAACCTCCCAATATGACGCACGCAGGAAATGACAGATGAGCATATTGGGCGTTGAAGGGGCTTAACCCAATACCTGCTTCCACAGTCTTCCCTGAACCAAGTCCAAGAATTCCTCCGTCTCAAAAGTGCAGATGACAAGGGCATTAAGTAGAATTGGTTCCACTTTTAAAAGGTAGAAATGTATACTAGGTAACAACAAAAATGAACTGTATCTGTGATAAATGATCTTCATCTGGGGAAGTAAGCGACTTCAGTTTTTCATTAAGCACCTCCTTTCAAATAGCAACAGAATAATTGGACGAAAGCTGATAACCCAGATACCGAATTGAGAGGGTCTGTGGTATTACGGCACCATTAAGACGCCAGGTAAATTTAGATATTTTCCTCTTGCCATCTGCAAATGAGATAATGAAAGATTTCGATGAATTTACTTGTAAATTGTTCTTAGTAGCATAACTATGGAACAAATTAAGTTTGGCCTGAACTTGGTTTACTACCTTTGTCTGCCAAATGGCACTAGAGCATGCTGAACAGTTACGTAAAAATGCTTGTTCCACCCAAACAGTCCTTATATGAAGATCTGGCTGTTTTGGTAATCGAGGGGCGCCCCCCTTCCATCTTGGGAATTTAAAAACAAAATGGATGCAATATTAGAGGGAACGTTGATCGCTAAAGAGGATTTAGTTGCTAGTCTTCCCACTTGCAAAAGGAAATTCCAGTCTTCTTATTAGTGTGTATTGTTGGAGCAAATAGGCAACAGTAAAGCTTTCTATGAATATGCGAAACTTAGGAGAAAATGGGATGAGCGGGCACAATATTAAGAGATCTTTCTGTGCAATAAAGCAAGAAAAGCTTACTTACAATTTAAACTCAATCAACTTATGACTAATGAAAAAGTGTAACATTGGGATCATAAATTGGTGGATATGTCAACCGGAAGATGTCAATTTTGTAGTTACTGTAATGAGTTTGAAACTCTGAAGCACTTGATCATTTACTGTGCATTCTTCGAACCCAAGAGGGTTGTGATTTTTGGATCATTTCTGTTTTCTTTATCTTTGGTGTGGAGAGAGAGCTTGTGGGAAAGATGGATGCGGGGGAACAGCCAACAGCTCTTGCTCAGACTAACAAAGCTTTGTAGATTATTGAGGAGTGTCTGCTATAAAAAAGAATCACGCAAACTGAGGTGACCTGACTGCCTAGGGCTGATGATGGTGGTGGACCTATGTTAAATTCTAAATGTAGCTTGGTCTAGGATGAAATATTGTTAAGATAAGACATTCTTGCAATGTGGAGGATATTTTTGTTATATTGTGTGTGTTCTGATTATAATTAGTGGGGAAGTTGTGTTGGAATATTTTTTTCTTTTTCGGGGTTTTGTTTTCATGTAATATGAATTTGGAAATGGAATTCTTTTATGCTTTTTATTGAGTTTTGTAAAGGTTTTTCTTTAAACTAAATACAATAAATAAAAAGAACCATTTAAAAAAAAAGTCCAGTTGGCCTTGGACGGATCGAAGCATCTTTTGTAGCTACCCAGTTCTCTTCCCAGACAATTCATTCATTGTTTCCTTCAACTACCTTTCCATCTCTTTTTCCATAGCTACCCATTGCTTATTGCTCCTCACTTTAGCTGTGATAAGTTGTCCTTGGATAACTACCATAGAAGAGTCCTATAAAAGATCTCTACGAATCTCTGGTGCATCATTCTCCAAGAAGAGAAAATCTGTCTTCTCCCCTATTTCCTCTGAATTGTTCATTAATTCAAAGGGAAACGTCCATCTCCAAAGCCCACTCCCCCCATCCCGAAGTTGTAATTGCCACCAAAACCAGTCCATGATCATACAGGGAAATGGAACCCAGATGTAATCAATTTTGGACACATGAAAAGTATGTGTATACCCTTTCTCTACCCTTTATATCACTCCACACATCTTGAAGGGCCCGAAGATCAAATTTCTGTAGCAAGCGGCCCGATGGGCCCATCGCACCTGACAGCCCACCCACACTCCTATCTATACAGGGGTCCTGAGCCATATTAAAGTCCCTGGCTAACGTAATCTCCCCGACCTCTAACTCTTCTAATCGTGTTAAAACCTGCCAGAGAAATCTGTTCTCACCAGAATTGGGCACATAAAGAGAAACTGAAGTATGAGGGACATCATTAATAAGAGTCTGTGCAAACATATTCTGACACTCTGGGTTGACCAGTCTTCTGCAATTGAACGTGCAGTGTGTTCAGAAAGGCTATTAGGACCCTGCATCTCTTTTCCAAAGTGTTGGCTTGAATCATCAGGGGAAATGATTTCAACCTGATCAAATCTCTGTCCCTCTTTCTAATGTGCGTCTCCTGCAGTAACACTTCAGCGCCTTCCCGCTTCAAGAACACCTCCAGTTTCTTTCTCTTATTAGGGGAATTCATGCCCTGTATGTCATGTCAAACATTAGAATTTTGCATGCACTTTACTCGCCTCTACTGACCCACCCCCTGATAAAAATGGGGGCGGAACCCTTATCTACCTCTAAGCCCACCCCCCGCCACCAAAAAAAAATCCCAACAACCAGAGTCAGTCACGGTTCCTAGTGGCTCTGAAGATGAGACATCCCCAGCCATAACCCTTCAGGATTGTTGACTGTGCGAGGTCTTGGAAAAGGAGTACCTCCGCTCCGTTTATGCTAATATGTCCTGCCAACCAAGTGGCTCATAGAATCGGTTCTATCTGATCATACACTGTAAGTGCTGCCAGTACGTCCCTTGGATGCTACCCCTTGTCCGTCCTCTTCGGTCCCACAAGATGGATGCAATCAATCCCAACTTTATCACCCGGAGGATCTGTCAAAAGCTTTCCAAAGCAGTTATGAACTGTGTTTCAAGTCCTTATCTGGTATTGCTTCTGGGACGCCTAGGAGACAAATGTTCGCTCTGTGGGATCGGTTTTCTAGATCTTCAGATTGTATCTCCAGGTTGTGCGCTAGATTTGATAGCTGTTCCAGAGCTTCATCTGTCCACCTCGAGTCGTCGGCCACCTCCTGCAGCGCACCCTTCTTGGTATCGATACGTTCAAGTTTCCCAATTTCCACCTTTTAGCTTTCTCGTCGATTGGTTGATCTTCTCTTGCATATCTTGGAGATTGCCAGTGGGAGCCATGGCCGACTCTGGGATTCTGCCCCCAATAGCAGCTTACATTGACCGCTCGCCTTCTCACGTGGGATCTTCCCCCAGCACTGCGTCACTTCACTCGGTGAAGAATTTTGAACTTCACATGCCAGGAGAGCCTCCTTCGATTAAGGTTGTGACCTCTTCCAAACTCCTCCGCCACCACTGCCCCCACAACCTCCACCACCCAAGGGCCCCTAACCTCTGAGGGTCCTGGATGGATCTTCTCAACAGAACAGGATCCCCTAAATAGATGACACTTATAGTCCTCAAACAACCTACAGTCAGTCTGAACTGGAAGAGTCTGGTTTATGCCCTTTTACCACAATCACAAAGTAAAAATTAAGGGCCACCAGCAAAGGCAAAAGAAATAGAATAGACACTACTACTCCACAATCCCCGCAAAATCGGTCAACCACCACATGCCGGGAGCTTCCACTGCTGATGTCTTAGCCCGACCACCAAGCTCATCAACTAGTACCCTGCTTCTCACTGCTGCTGCAGGCCAACCGCTGCAACCCAACCGCCTGTGACTCTGCTGGCTTCTCACAACAAAGAATCCATGCACCGTCCACCAATAATACCAGTAATGGCTCAGTGAAATCTAGGCCGGCCTCCTGAGCAGGAAAGGTTTTCCCGAAAAAGATGAGGGGCATGGGGGTGGGGGTGTAATCGCCCACAAAATCACACCTCTGGTGTCCTCTGAAATCTAAGGCCAGAAGACGAACTCCAGCCCTCCTATCTTCCTCTTACTCCACTTCATGACCTCTGGCGGTCTGCGCAGAGGAGAGGCGTCACCCGCTCACCTTCTATCCCGTTTCCTGCTCAGGCAGCTATGGCACTGTCTGGATTGCCAACACCTGCTCTCCCTACTTTGGGCTATGGCACAGTGATGCCAGCAGGCCGCCCGTGTCTGATCCCCTGCCACTCAGCAACACTGGTATCTGCGGGCCTCCAACATTGGCGAGTCCGGAGCTGGACCACCACTGTCCTTGGTCGGGCCCATGCATTCTCTAAATAGGTAGTATTTGAATGGGGGTCGGGCTGCACATCTGACGAGGCCCAGTGAACAGAGCCTTCAACACGTTCATGCTGTAACAGGTGCCGTCTTGGAATGATCTTAACTTTTGTAATGATTTCAACGAATCCGTTGTGGAATTTCATTTCTTGCCAGTTTTAATAATAGCCTCTAGTCGGGCATCCTCTGGGGGTAACCCCAGTGTCTTTAGTTGCTGTACAGGAAACCTTGAGACTAGTCCTGGTACGTTTAAACTAAACTTGGAAACCTCAGGAACTATCCCAGTGAAAACATCCCCAGAAAGGCTGGACCTAACTTAACCCCCAGATGGGGAACCTCTGATGAAGATCCAGTCCTGACAGCCCCCTTCCAAGGGACCCCGGAGTAAACTCCGGAGTCCAGGTTAGATCCCTTTTAGGACACCCTCAATTGTGTGGTTGAACCGATCCTGCTGAGGGGGCAAAGAAGGAAGGCAAATTCAAGTACTGTCCCCGGTGAGGTTCCCTCACCGAGGGCTAATTCTTTAGCAAAATCTAAGGTCTCAAAAGGGCTCCAATTCTGCTAGCACCGGCTCTGCTGAGGTTCCCTGTCACAAGGCTAAAATGGATAAAAAGTCCCCTGATGCCCCTGTGGTGACAATGGCCTCACTAACACCTGTGACGCAGTTCACTTCGGGCAGTAGCAAAATGGCGGCCAAACCCACGCGGTCTGATGTGGCCATTTTGACTACCTCTCAAACCAACATGCTCAACGGCTAGTACAAAGGGGCCTGTTTCTGGGGCCGAGCAGCCTTTCCCACACAATGTGGACATTAGGAATCCGTTCTGCCCTCCAATGGATTGAATGCTTGTTTTCCTCTGCCACACATAGTTTTGCTCCCTCCTAAGTCTGCATCCATAGTTTACATTAATCCTGCTAGTTGTGGGCCATCCTGGCAACCAGCCTCTTTGCAATCCTGGGGGTATGCACCTTAAGAGCAGCTTCTACCCACTCCTGTGCCTAGACCTTTCTCGGAGGACGTGTTTTTTGGCAAATTCCAGGCCCTTATGTACTCTGACCGGATGAAAGCATACTTTAAGGATTTGTTCAAAGAAATGTATCCTAAGCCTCTCGAGCCGCAACCTTCTCCGGCAACTCCTCAGCAGGTTCCGGTAGTGCTGCCCCCTCCTCCCCTACCACCTCTGCCTCCACTTTCACGTATACGTAAGACTCCTGTTGCGCACTCAAGTCTGCCCACGGGCTCTGAGGTGCCACATGCTGCGGATAAGGTTTCTGTTCCTGGTGCATTGGATGAAGATCAAGCGGACCAGGATAGTGAGGACCCGGCCTACTCTGTCAGAGCCTTTCATGGCCGGGTTTTAGATATGATGGCGTTGCAAGATATTCCGATACCCGAGCCTCTGGCTCTGCAAGAAGGTGTACTTCCAGGAGCCTTTACTCTTTTGACAGAAGTGCGCACAGGCCTTTTCCTTGAAAAGGATGTGCTAGCTGTAGCTCCCATATTCTGGGGAAAAACCTCTTTCCGGGCAGCACCTGAACAGGAAAATTGATGCTCGCTACACTCATCAGAACACATACCCTTGACTGCATGTCCACTCCCTTGATCAACGGTGGTGCCAGCAGCTAAGCTCCAGTCTAAGCCATCCTCGGCATCCTCTACGGCAGCTTCTCAAGTCCTTTCTAAGGAAGACCAGCTTCTTGATGCCATGGGGGGAAAAAGTGTTTTCCAATTCTGCTCTCCAGCTGCGACAGGTGAACAGAGGTCATCCTGTCCGCTGCGAATCTCAAGCTGTGGAAGGAGCTTGCTGAGTTTCAGAAATGTATTCCTCCTAACAGGCTTGATTAAAGACAGCTTATCCAATGCCAGAGTGCTTGCTCAAGACCTGCTGGAGGCCGCGGCTCATGTTGACACTTCAGCTCAGGGCCTTATGGTTGGAGTAGACCTCTCCCACCAGATGTGGCTGCATGCTGCAAAGTTCTCGAAGGAGGTTCAGGACAAAGTACTTGATCTTCCCTTCAAAGGTAAAGAACGGTTTAATTCCTCCACCGATAGGCAACTCACTAAAACAAAGGCAAGCACTAAACAGCTAAATCTTTGTCGGTCCTTGCCAAAACACCAGCTAAAGCAGCCTATACTCAGAGGTTGGGCACCAAACAAGGTCCTTCTCGGGTTTCAGAGGGTTCCAGGAGTGCCGGGCAGAAGGTCCCACTGATGGGCCTCGCTGCAAAGGCAAGGTGGCCGGTTTTTCTCTCGGTCAGCAGCCTCCTCTTCGGCAACAGATGGTTTCACCGCTGATAAACCATCTAAATTATGTTTTTCATCGGTCTCACGAGACTCTGGAGGAAGGACGAATATCGTCTCATCTGGAGGTGTGGTAGACCATCACAGAAGATTAATGGTTTTTGTCCGTCGCCCGAGCAGGCTTCCGCTTGACCCCTCCCTCATACCCCATCCTCACCCTCCTCTTCAACAGGCTGTGTCGCCCTCCATTGGAGCTGAGGTACAGAAAGATCTTGACCTTGGAGGAGTGGATCCTGTTCCCTTGCAGGAGCATGGGGAGGGCTATTACTCCCGTCTGTTTACAGTGCCCAAACCCAACCATGCTGGCCTGCACACTATCTTCGACCTCTACGCCCAGCCCGATAAGGTTCTCTCCCCGCATGGGCGATTGGCTCACTGTAGTAGATCTTCAGGACGCTTACATGCATATCCTGATTGGGGCCCACATCGGAAATTCCTGCAGTTTTCCATGGAAACTGAACATTTCCAGTATCGAGTGCTACCGTTTGGTCTCAGCTCGGCACTGCACGTCTTTCCGAAGATGATGGCGGTTATCGTAGCATTCCTCAGACTGCAGAGAATTCATGTATATCCATATTTGAACAATTGGTTTCTGCTCAATCCTTGCCCATGAGCTGCAACAGCCAATCTTCAGTCACTCCTCCAGCTCCTGTTCCAACTGGGGCTCAAGACCTGATTTTTCTAGGTTTCCATTGGGGTACTGTCAGGGCCAGAGTGTTCCTGACAGAGGACAGAATTGCAGACCTATCGGCCATGTGCCATCCTTTCCTTCAGTCCTCCCACATGTCCGCTTAGTGGTTCCAGAGACTCGTGGGCCTTATGGCTTCTTGCGTATTAGCCCTACCTCTTGCAAGACTAAAAACGAGGCGCGCACACAGCTTGCTCTTCGGAACTGCTGATCTGAAACTCTGGACCCGGACTCCAAAATGATTCCCGTTTCATCCTCCATGACGGCGGATCTTCAATGGTGTTAATCCGCCAACCACCTTTCGGTGGGAACCTCCTTCCAGGAGCCCTTCCCACAAGTCACGGTTACAACAGACTCCTCCCTTCTAGGGTGGGGGGGTGACGCTACATCACCTTGAGGTGTACGATCTGTGGACGCCCCAGGACAGACTGTCCCATATCAATTACCTAGCGCTTCTGGCAGTTTTTCTAGTGCTAAAGGCTTTTCAGTCTTCTATCAACAACAGAGTGGTTCGAATTTGCACGGACAATTTCGTAGAGATGTTCTATATCAACGAGCGGGGGCATCAGGTCCCCTCCTTTGGTGTATCTAGCTATCCAGATTTGGAATTGGGCAATCCAGCACAGTGTCTGGCTGCAGCCAGTTCACATTCTGTGTCCCATCAATGTTGCGGCAGACTCCCTGAGCTGCCAATCGGTGGCGAGTTACGAGTGGGAGATGAACAGGAATGTTCTTACCAGGATCTTCCCGAAATGGGGTTTCCCAGCAGTAGACCGATTTGCAACCTCAACAAACAAACTTCCTTTTTATGCTTGCAGGGATGGTCTCGGAGTGTCTTCTTTGGGGAAGACTCTCGAGATTTCTTGGCACTACATGAAGGCTTACACCTTCCCTCCTTCGCCATTGATTCATCGGTCTCCCTGGAAACTCTGGAGCGCTCCCAACTGAACTCTCCTCTTCATAGCTCCTTGGTGGCCAGCCAGGTTCTGGTTTTTGAAGCTGCCGCACCTGTCGTTAGGCAACCCGATTAGGTTGCCACAGATTCCCGACCTTCTCCACCAGAGCAATCACCAGTTGTGGCACCCCTCCCCACAATTGTTCAGCTTGGCGGCCTGGTACAGAAGTTCAGGTCCTTAGCACAGTTTAATCTTTCAGAGGATAATATGCGCATAATTCAGGCGGCATGTAAGCCTTCTACGAGGGCTTGGTACAAAAGCCAAATGGCTTCGATTTTGTCATTGGTGTCTAGCTAAACTGCTTGATCCTCGACAGGATTCTTTTAGCTGTGTCTTTTCTTTTATATCGGACCTTGCAGCCTGTGGCATCCATGTCTTAAGCTGGACGCATTGATCTGCTATTGAGGCTTATCTATCTACAGACAGTTGCTCCTTTTCACTGGCAAACCCAGTAATCAAGAGCTACTTCATCTTTTTCCTCCAGTCAGGCCTCCTCATCCAAAATGGATCTGATTGTGGTCCTCACCGCTTTGTGTCAAAAGCCATTTGAAACTATGGCCACTACCATAGGTATCCCCCACTCCCCCCAGATTCCATAAGCGCTTTGAAACACTTTGATTATTTATATAGCGCCTATACACAATCTACCGAGCTCAAGTATCTTTCTTGGAAAGTGGCCTTCTTGATTGTGGTAACATCGGCGAGAATAATAAGTGAGCTTCAAGCTCTGTCGAACATCCATTCCTAACATTCCACAAGGATAAGGTTGTGCTTCGCACACATCCTTCCTTCCTTCCAAAAATAGTCTCGGAGTTCCACATAAACCAGTCAATATCCGTACCGGTTTTCTTCCCGAAACCGGTCTGCGATGCAGAGAGGGTTCAATACAACCTAGATATCAGACTAGCTCTGAAGTTTTACCTCCACAGAACAAGCAAACTTAGAAATTCTTTGCAACTCTGTTAAGTTTGGTGACCCAAAAGGGAAACCGGCTTTGAACGCATCCATCTCACGTTGGATAGCTTCCTGTATCTGAGGCCTACACTATTCAAGGTCTTCAGCCCCCAAAGGGCGTTCATGCACATTTAGTCCATGGCAAAGCAGCTGCTGTTGCCTTCCAGAAATATGTCCCTTGGGAGTCAATAGCCGATGTGGCTACGTGGGCTTCCCCTTCAGCTTTTGCAGACATTGTCTTGACTTTAGCTCCCAGGCTGATGCCCAGTTGGGCCAGGCAGTTATTAAAAACTTGTTCCAATAAGGGAAATGTCAATCCTCCTGTTTTCTTTGGTCAGTGCTTGTAAATCTTCTAAAAGTATGGAGGAAAAGGGACTGGACTTAGGAATATGACAGTTACTCACTGTAGTGACTACTTTACTCGTAGTCCATTGTCCCCTTTCCTCCATACGCCCGGCCGCCGTCCCTTCCAAGTATCCTATATTTTGCAAAATGATACTTCGACTTGGCGATAGAAAAGGACTGAATTGCAATGCGTGGGGTGGAGCTCGGGAAGGCGGGGCTACGGTCACGTGCAGTGGCCCTGCGTAAAAATAAAAGGACAATGTTATTTTTTGATGCTTAAAAGGTGCTCCGGTCCTGTCCCAATGGATGGAATGTCCCAAAAGTATGGGAGAAAGGGACCATGGACTAGGAGTAAGGTAGTCACTACGGTAAGTAACTTTGTCATTCTTCAAGGACACCAGCTCCATTTCGATGATGGGTGCTTCCAAGGCTGCAGCCTGTTCTGCCGACAACTGGGTTATATCTTTTTGGGACAATGTGAATTCACCTCTTCCAATTCCCCATTGACTGGTAATACTTACTGGGATCACCGGTTTGCCTGCATTCGTCATTGACCATTGTGATCACGTGCCTTGGTTGTTCATTCTTGCAGAGCCACGCCAGGAATCTACCAAATTTGTCTCCCTCATCATTCAGTCTGGGCACATACACACCATAGTCAAATTTCCGTAGTCTCTTCCATGCCGCTGTGTCCTGCAGCCTAGGAGTTACCAAATCTGCCTCCCTAGACTCATTGGGAGACTCATTCTCTTCCAAACTCTGTATAGTGCCCTCCATCTTCCCTAACTCGATAAGCAAAGCTTTCCGAATACCACCAGCTTTGGCAATAGTCTTGCCCCATCACCACCACTTTAAGTGCCTCCCATATGGACCCCCACCTATCTACACTCCCCAGATACTTATTATTGTGTCCTTCAAATGCTCTCTAAAGTAGTCATCTGACAGGGCTTCTGCCGGCACACTCCACGTTGGTATCGGAGGTATCCCCACACCCCCAGATTCCAAGTCCCAATCAACGGCGAGTGATCAGAGATCGATCTACCCGTGTATACTGCCTCCCTGAACTCATCCAATTTTTCTCACCCAGAGAAAAATTCATCATTTTGGGTGTGAAATTTTAGGTGGGGTCGACTTATATGAATAACACCTATCATCCTGGTTGATGGCCCTCCAAACATCCACCATTGAAAGGTCACCCAGCATGGTACTAAAGGTTTTAGCAGCCACAGAGGGCTTCTCTTATTTAAAGTCTGACCTGTATCTTGGGGTCCAACGTACAATTAAAATTGCCCCAATCCAAAACGTCCCCATGCAAAGTGTCAATCTACCATATTGGGAATGGAAAAAAGTAAGATTCTTCATGGTTAGGAAAATATAAATTAACAATGCATATTTCCCTGTTTTCAATATAAACTTCTACGATTACCAGTCTGCCTAAGTCATCTGATTCCACCTTGTGCAATTTAAAGCGGGCCAAACCCACACTCCACAGCAACTCCCCTTGCATATGCCGAGTAATGAGCTGTATCCCATCCCACCCCCACTCCATCAAGCGAAAATCCTGTCCAGGTCATCTCCTCACAAATGTGTTTCTTGTAGAAGGGCTATAGCCATCGTCTTCCTATGCAAATAAGAGCCAATCCTGATCTGCTTCAAATAAGTGTTCATTCCCTAGACGTTCCACTTTACAACCCTTAGTGTAGCCATTTTACTTGAGTGTTCGCCATCACTCTTTCAGCCCATCATTCCACACCCTCAAATTTCCAACTTGACATAGATTAGTCCTCACATTAGTCCACTCTGTAATGACATCTATCTCAAGTCTATCCCAACTCCTGCTGCCCTCTCCAAGCCACCACTTCTTATGTGCGCAGCTACGTAGTCCTGATATAAACCAAACAAACACAATAAACAAGCCAAAAAAATAAAAATAACGGTATGTCACTGTTCACATCCTGCTCTTCCAGAGCAAACATACTGCAGATGTCAGCAGGTGGAGGCCTATGGGCAACATGGGAGTACCCCCCGAAGTACCAAACCTCTGGGTTGCTGGCCACTACCTTGGAGCTGTGGTTCACCAGATTTCTGACTATGAGGGTCCGTGCTGGGCTCCTCAGAGTTTACATAATACCAACCAGTGCGCTAAAAATTAAGTCAGGAACCTAATAGATCAGTCTGCAGGTTAGGCAGTCCCTAGCGATTTTTATGCCTTCAGAGGAGCCAATCTTTAAGGTTCCTCTGTTGCCTTCCAGGGGGACGCGTCGACCATCCATTATTGTCCATATATTTATTGGCTTCTTCTGGACCTTCAAAGAATAAGGCTTTCTCTTTATGGAGCACCTTCAGTTTTGCCGGATACACCAACATATATTTAAGTCCAAGATGTCGGAGCCTCTTTCATTGGAACATACATGTTTTATTTTCTTCTGGACTAGCGGTGTATAGTCTGGATATATTGCCAGTTGAGAGGATCCACATCGTATGATCATATCGTCCCTGGAATACTTCAGGATCACTTCTCTATCTCTGAAGTTTACCCATGCTATGATGGGCCTTGGTGGGTCCCCTGGTGACAGTCTTTGTGCTGGAGACCGAGACACGCTCTCAGTTATGAAGCCTTGCGATATCTTCCCTGGGCCAATACCCTGTAGGAGCATGTTCTCGATATACGTTGTTTGGTCTCTCCCCTCTGCGTTATGTGAGTCCCATAACGCAACAGACCTTAGTCGTCCCCTTCAATTCTACCACCATAGTTGTCGGGGCCTCCGTCGTGTTCACGTTTGCAGTGAGCCGCTCTTCAGTGTTGGTGACCCGTTCAGACAGCGAACATACTTCTTGCCGTAAAAGGTTAACATCATTTTCTTAACTCTTCTATCTTACTCAATCAAGGTATGTAGTGCTGCTATCGCCACCAGAACCTTGTCTTCTTGGTCCAATGGTCGGGTTTTCCAATTCGCATCATGCACCCCCTCTGTGGGTAGTTGGGGTTCCTTCTGCACACATCTGGAAGCAAAGGAGCCTGTGATGGACCTCTTCTGGCCCCGTTTCGATCTAGGGTCCAGCAGGCATGTATGCTGTAATGTGGTCCACAGCGTTGGAGCCAACCCTCCAGATCGAGCTGCGTGTGTGGTGTTCTCCAGGATTCTTCTTACTATTCTGGTATCTATAGTTGGAGGAGCCCCACTTGTGGTAGTTTGGTTGTGTCCACCAAGCTACAGCCACTGGCCTCGGCAGTGTTTTTGTAAGCCGCATGTGTAAGCCTTTCAGGTTTATCTGTTAGGCTGTTGTCTGCACAACCGCGGAAATGCCTCTTCCTTTACCGCTCTGTTTCTCTTTGCACAGCTCCCCTGTGATCACCTCCCATTGGGCGCTGTGGCGGCAGTCCCCCGCTGACGGCCCATTCTCCTGCACCGCTGCACCCTGGTTACCTGGCACCGGCCACACACTGCCCCATGATGGCCCTCCAGGGGGCAGAGGAGCCAATTATGTCACTTGCAAACGGCAAAGGCATACCAGGGAGCCCCACTGCACCAGCTCCCCGGCAGCGTCTCCTTCCCGCCTCTCTCCTGTTGTCGGGTCTCCTAGGCTTGGCCGCCGTGCTCTGCAGCCTACTGAAAACATCCCTGTCCGGCGACAGTTCGACTCAGTATTTAGGCTGTCTGCTGCTTCATCTCTTGAGTGCTGTCCATACTCAAATCAATTTTGCGCACACCTCTTAGGGATCTTTATTTAGGATCGCTCTTAGGAACTCCCCACCATCCGTTTCTTTATGGCATTGAAATTGCCCACGCCCTCTCGTAGTGTGTAGGATATTTGCATTGGCCTCTCTTCCACCAAGTCAGACAAGGAACTCGCCACCACCACATACCATTTCAGGAGATCCAGCTCACATGCCTTGATTTCCCCCCCCCCCTAATTTCCAGCCTTCCATGTTAGCAGTCTGGCTGATTCGAGCCCCTGCAGTGTTACTGAGTCTGGGGTGCACAGGTTCAGGCAGCCCGTAGCTTCTATGCCCCTCTCTGTACCACACAATTGTCAACCTCCACTGGAGGTGGAGAGTCAGTGGATATCGGCCATGCAGCCAGTGACCGTCAGCCACCCCAGTCCTGGGATCCCCTCACCATCTCAGCCTCCTGGTGACTAGGGACTGTAGCCGGAGAGCTGCCTACGGCCTCCCGATCCGTCAGGGATCCCCAGGGAGTCAAAGCACTGGTCCGATCACCGCTGATGGTCCCCATGCTAGTATGGAGTTACCTGATTGGATCTGCAACTGTATTGTGGAATTACAACGTGCGCTCTAGATCAGGCAGAACACCCATTGTCTCCAGTATCTTCATCAGCTCTGGTATAGCACCACGTCAGCTGATGCAGGCTTCGGCCCGATCCAGAGCCGCGTCACCATGGGCATGCAATACGCAGCAGGCAGGTTGTCTAGCCTGCCAATCTGAAGGGTTGGCTCCATACTCTTTGAACAGTGGCAATGCGATGCACGGAAGCCTGCTGATGACATGAGGTTGTGTGCTGGAGATCTAGAGTTGGTTGGCAGAGCGTGGCAGCTGCCCTTTGCCATGATTGGTGAGATTGTTGAATCAATGCTGCAATGTGGACTGCAAAAAAAACGGTTTTGAAGTCGATGTACTATCTGACCAAGGAAGGGCAAGGAAGAATTTAATTTGCACCAGCAAGCTGCAGGTCTGCTGTATATCAAAACAAAAGCCTCTGGGCTCAAGTAGGTGATAAAGATTGCTGCGCTATGGGCAGGACCGCAAGAGTGTGGAGGGTGGTTCTCAGCAGCTAGTGCTATGCAACAAAATGTTACTTTGTAGTAATGGCTGCGTGATGCGGAGTAGCTATAGCGGATCCATTATGAATTTGTTTTGGTTTGATGAGTGCTAGTAGGGAGAAGAGGTAGTGCTGGCCTCATCCTGCTGAAAGAGGTACAGTATTTTTTTGAATGACCTTGATTTGATTTAAGGGCAGAATGGTTTATCAAGTGCAAGCATCTAATGATTGTTTTCTTGAACTAATGATTAATCCTCTGCAGCTTTAGACAGTGGCACCTATTCTATTATTGCTACTGTTATTTCTGCGTTTTGGCAGCAGGTTTGAGGGATCTAAACTCGACTTGTTGTAGTACGAATCAGTGCTGAGGGCATTTATCTAATTTTGGAAGGTGCTTTTATTCTACTTTTAGAGTTGGTTTTAAATTAACTTTGTGCAATTCCTTATGGAGTAGTAGACCAGGTGTTCATTCAGTGAACAGATTCTTTTTTTTTTTTTAACAAGCTTTAATTAGAATTTTCTTCAAGCAATCACAATAGTCTCCATAAACGAGAACAGATGATGCATAATCGAATAATAAAATAAAGGAAAGGAAAACAAAAGAAACACTATGCCAACAAAATAACACTATTGGTTTCTTGGTTAGATTCATAGAAGATCAAAATTGTAAATTATCAGGGGTTCATGGGTTTGATGTTCGTGGTCCGTTAAGTAATCAATAACAGATAATGTCTGATAGGTGCCATTCAGGAAAGCATTGATCTTTTCCATTGCCTCTAGGGACCAGATCCTTACCAGCATTGTGCTTCCATTGAGCCTTCTGGTCTCTTCCAAGCTGCCAGGGTGAGTCTAGTCACCAGGAGAAGTTGAGTGAGAACCCTTGCTTTTGGCCCTCCCATGGGGTAATGCCCCTCTTCATCCATGTCCCCTAGTAGTCCCATGGGAGTAAGAGCCCTCTCATATTGGAAAGTATCTCCTTCCAATAAACCTGGAAGACTCTACATTTGCACCAGAAATGTCCCATAGTACCCTTTCCCCACAACCCCTCCAACAAGAACCTGGGATACTAACATTTATACCACAGTCTGTTCGAGGTCATGTACCAGCAGCAAAGGATTTTGTATGCACATTCTTTAAGACCATTGCAACTAGAAGCCCTGTTTGCTCTTTCGCAAATGTGTCCCCATGATGTAGGCTGAATTTCCACTCCCAGATCCTCTTCCTGCTTTTGCATATACGGTAAAGGGTCTGTATCCTCTACCCGATCCAGTAATCTAACATTTCGATGTGCAAGTCTTGGCTAAGTCCTCTGAGACAGTTAATTCTAAAACCCTGTGTTCCCTCGTGCCCCCTTTATTTATCTCCCTGTTAGAAATACAATTTCTGATTTGGATGTAGCGAATCCTCTCCTCCTCTCCCAGGTTAAACTTAGTTTTGCATTCTTTGGATGTGAGAGGCTTCATATTTGAGTATATATGTTCCATCCTGAGTGTTTCACCAGATTGCCAAGCCTTAAAGGCTTCTGTCAGCATTCCAGGGCTAAGGTCCGGGTTCAGCAAAATCAGCATATGGGGCCCGCACCTCCTGGGATCCTCGCCATGTTTCTCCATCTCCCATTAGTTGAGGGAGGCCTGAGTAGTGCTCAAGAGTTGACCGCCTCCATCCTGATTACGGGGAGATAAAAATTGTACGTTTATTAGTGGAATGCCGTCCTCCCTTGTTATAGCTGCACCCATTTTTGCAGGTTTGTACTGACCCAATCGGTGCTCCAATTTGGGCAGCCTCTAAGTACCGTTTTAATGATGTGACTCCCAACCACTCTGCCTATGAATTTCAAGACTGCTTCTTTTAAACCTGTAATGGGTGCAGTAGGCACTTTAACTGGGAGATAATTAAAGGCATGTAACGGTCTGAGCACAATTGACATCTTCATTACAGTTATCCTAACCAGCCAGGAATTCTGCTGGTTCTCCCACCGTTGGAGATCCCATTGGCAGTCTTTAAACAAGGCTGGGAAATTCACATTGTATAGTTCTTCATAGCTTGGGGTTAAGACGACCCCTAGGTTGCTTAATTTATTCCTGGTCCAAGAGAGTCGCGTTGTATGCTATAGTTAGTTCAGGTTATGTCTGAAATATTAATTCCCATGGATTCAGAATAGCTAATGGCGGAACCAGAATGTCTACCAAATTCTTCTGATTCCCAAGGTGCTATGTATGGAATTTTTTGCGTTGGTAAGGAGCAGACGCACATCATCTGCATATAATTCTATTTTGTGCTGACCAGTTCATGTAACAATGCCCTCCGTGTGATAATTTGCCCTGATTTGCTGTGCAAGGGGCTTCTTTGCCAAGGCAAACAATAACAGGGACAGGGGCCCCCCTGACTGGCACCAGCACGTTTGATCTCTATTGTATTTGTGTGTTCCTCGGTCACCTTTTATTCTAGTTGTAGGGGTATAAAAGCTGGCTAGGATCATCCTAATAAACCCTGGGCCCATCTCATAGGCCACCAAGACCTTCTCCATATATGTCCAGAGCAGGCTATAAAAAAAACCTTGTTTGCATCTAGTGAAAGGGCCACCACATTCTGGCCTGTGCAAACACTCAGTTCAATTCAATCGATTGCGCGTCTAATATTATCAAAAGTGGACCGCCCCCAAATAAACCCTGTTTGATCACTATCAATAAGTGGGTATCGGTGCAGAGCACCTGTTGGCCAGAATCTTGGTATACATGTTTGCGTTGCAGTTGAGTAAAGCATTAGGCCTATACGATCAACAATCTGTTGGGTCTTTCCAGGTTTTGAAATGATGCGAGTCCTACCAGGACTTTATTCGCTTTATCACCCTTGGATTAATATTGTTTAGCGTAAAGCAGTGACTGTGCTATCGACCCGCTTGTAGGGCTTCTAATTTGGCTTTCACTGTTTGCAGCTCTCTGAGCGACTTTACTGAGCATCTCCACTTATGATTCCCTCTCTGTCCCTCAATTCCTGTTATGTCTCCTTAAGTTGGGTTTTTGTATGGCATCGGGCTGCAGTCTTCCCAATTAATTCCCCCCTGAACAATCCCAAGTCCATGTCCCCCAGGTCATTTTCCTTAGTTATCGATTACTTCCCCCATCTCTTACAAATCACTGGATCCCTTTAGGTTTTCACTAATGAATTGCGAAGGTGCTTGCCTCCAGTGTAACTGTGATTGGGGCATGATCTGTAAGGTGAGTAGGCTGTCATGGTCATGAAGTCAGGGGCACAGGCATGCAGGGGTCGCATGCACAGGAGACCTGGGTGGACGCTGTCCTGGCACCTTTGGCACCAGGCTCATGAACAAAAGTAAAAGAGGACATCCATTTAACACCAAAAAGCTTTTATTATGGACATAGTACTTCAGATGCATTAACCTTGAACAATCCATCCATTAAGCAGCCCCAAGTATATTCTTGGGTGTGGCTGCTAATGGATTTCCTTCGCATGTGATCACTCTCTAGGTGTGGCTGGTAAGCCGGCCCTAATGGGCGTGCCCACGATCTCAGCTATATAAGCTGCCCCGATCCTCAAGACAGGCCCTTTTGCAAGTAGCGTAACGCTCACTGTTGCCTGAGGTCAGACTTACCTTTTGAAGATCCTGCTTCGTGCTAGCATACTTACCAACTGGGGGAAGCTGTTCTTACATCTACATCTCTTCGGCGAACCAAGTATTCATCTTTACACTTTCCGGAACGCCGAAATCTTCATCTTGGCATCGCAGCACGACGCGCTCCATCATCGACAGCAATGCTTGCAAGGAAAAACAGAAGACTAGGTTAGAAATCGAAAAAACAGTCAGTTTAAGGTTGCGCCATACTTCACGCTTTCCTTAAACCATCCCTTACCTGCTGTTGAACATTGCGGTAGCATCCACCTTCCAACCGGCCGCGTCTCGCGGCTGCATTGAGGCCATATTTCCATCTAAGGGAAGAAAACGGAAGAGACATTATTGCGGGCATAAATAGGAGAAACATATAAAGACATTAAACGGAACGAACAGCATCACAAGAGCTCAATAAAGACTTACCAATCATAAGGAGAAGTATAGTCGCAGCTGGACTGGACTAATCCTTATCAGGGATGAGTGAAGGAACTAGATCCCATTTGACGTGCCCCTGCCAGAAGTAGCAAGATGGAGAGCTTATCTTCCATAATTCACAGGTGAGGTTTATGACCCGGCGCATGCTCATAGAAACCGTACTTTGGGATGAAGGTTTCGAGAGGTATAACAATCATAGATTGGTGCACTCACACACTCTTATCTCCAAGCAGGAGCAGTATCACCATGTACCATCGCTCACAGCTTTTCTACTGAGGGAGAGGCCTGAAGGGGGTGATTAAAGTTCAGGGAGGGCTGCAACCGTGCCCAATGCCTCCAGAGACCAGGTGAGCGTAACATAGACTCTATCTCTATGGCGCTTGTGTGAGGAACCAAGAAATAGATCGATCCTGGAGAAGGAATTATGAACTGCTGAATAAAATGTGTAGTCCAGCTCGTCTTGGTGTTGAAATCTCTAGGTTTCTGTAACATCTACCTCTCGCAGTAACTGTGTAATGGCTCTTAAGTTGTGGAAGTCTGCTGGGGAGGCCGTGGAGGTCTTGTCCATCTGCGGGTCTATTCGGCAATTAAGATCTCCCCCAAATGTCAAATCCCCTGATCTAAAAACCTGGATAATGGGTATGAGCCCTGTGAAGAGTTTGTCCTGGTTGCCATTCAGAGCATATAGTACAACCAATGTGACTGGGTTCCACATCGCACATCCCGCTCACTGCCAACTATCTTCCACCCGTGTGCCGTAATGCATCATCAACCCAGAATTGGACATATCTAGACAGTAGGATGGCAACCCCACTTTTCTTGACCACTGCACTGCTAAAATATCCCAGAGTATGTGTCTGATCCTACATGCGCAGTTCATCTTGGGGGAGTAGATGGGTTTCCTCTAAAAAAGCTCACCTCAGAGCCCTCAATCATCCCAAAATCATCTTATGTTTCATAGGGGAATTCAGACCTCTTACATTCCACGAGCCCACCCTAAGTGACAATGCTATGTTAGTGAATTATACCATATCCTAGAATTTCTTTCAAACAGTTCAGTAACCTAACAGCCAGTTTCTCAGTGGGGTGACTTCTGTGCCTCGGCAACCCCAATGGAGCCTCTGAACCCCTTCATGAGCCTCACTACCCCACCAGCTCCACCCACCCAGTTTGCTTCCCAAAACCCTTGGTTCCTTCCCTCCAACCCCCACCAGTAACATCCCCCCTTGCCCGTTCCTGAAAATTCAGGAAGCATACAGCGTTACTCCCAGCAGGTCTAGTTGCATTTCAGGCCAGCTGTGGTAATCGGACCAAGTCAGAAGTCCCATGGATTTTCATCAGGTTATGATGCAAACCAAAAAACCTCAAGAACTAGAGGACTTCAGAAGACTGTTTTGCCAGATTTGTTCTGTCCTCTGCCTGGGGAATGTATTAGTCTAGAATGCTTTCTCCATGATTCTTGCATAAAGTCTACAAGTTCCTCATAGCGACCAGCTTTTGCAGGGTCTGTGCCCTCCATCAGTGCCGAGACCACCTCTTCTTTAGCTATGGCATACCTCTTGCCATCTATCTCGAACAACTTGCAAGGATAACCCTATCTATATGGGATTTTTCTATCCCGTAGCCAGGCTGTAATCATATTTGGCTTCCGTTGTTTGTAAAGCATGGTGTGTGATAAGTACTGATAGATCAGAAGCTCAAATTCCTTATACTGATTCTCAAGTTCGCAGGCTTCCCGCATGATTTCACTTTCTGGTGGTCAAAATTAACCTGCGTTAGGTCATCAGGCAGAAGGTTGTTCTTACCTTGGTAAGCGGGGCCCTATGGGTCCAGTCCAGGATGATGTTGCTGCCCTCTAACTCCGGAGGCAAGGTGCGGAATAGGCTTTCCACGTAGGCAGGTAGGTCTTGGTCCAAAATCTGTTTCGAGATCCCTCTGATGTTGATATTATTCCACCTCAAAAGTTTTTCAGCAACTTCTTGTCTACTCTGTCAGTCAGGGCAGAATGTTCCCGTGCCTGGTCTCCCACCTCTCCGTCCACCAGTCAAGCTGCAATTCTGGTGCGGTTATGTGGGTCTGCAAGTCGGAGATGGACAGCACTAGCTTGTCTGTATTGCATTGCATGTCCGCCTTAAGCTCCTGCTTAAGATCGGTCAGCAGATCTGATATCTGCCTTCGTGGCAGGGACATCATCTGTTCTCACTCATTGAGTTGGGCTACAGGTAGCGTGGACCCGAGCATTGACCTGGAGCGGTTTCTTAGCAAGAAGTTCTTGAGCCGTCAATAGTTGCTTGATATTGCCCGTCGAGGGTGCTTTCCCTTTAGGGGTGCCTGCAGCCGTGTTGCAGAGTGAACCCTGTAGACTTTGCTTTCCCCAGCCCACAAAACTGTGCTCTAAGCCCCAATTCTAACTCGCTCAAACCAGCAAGGTCACCCTCCCCAGGCTCTATGGGTATCAGTCTGCAGGAAGAGCAGACACCAGTGCCAACCACCTGGGACCGATCCTACCGGCTTCTTGTGCTCTCTCTACTGCTAAGAATGGGTGCCTCCTCTGAGCCTGCCTGCCCAGCTCACTGGTGCCTCCAAAGATGCATAGATGCGTATTGTATAGTTGACCACAGGGTGCTTCGCCTGTCTCCGAGCGTGATCAAGCGTTCATTTGCCCATGGTGGCGCCTTATTACCATCACACGTTCCAGCTTGGCCGAGGCTCGAATCTGTACGAGAGGGGATGCAGTGGCAGGAGTGCCTCCTGCTGCAGCCTCATGGGGACGGTCAGCAGGGATGCACTGACAGCCCCGCTGCCTAATGTCTCCAGAGGCCAGCCGAGCTCTCTGTGGCCGGAACGCTGAAGCGGCCCCATGGGCGCTGGAGCAGCGTGCACAAGGATTACCCACTGTGGGCACCCCAGAGCCAGCAACTACCTTCCTCGTTGGCCGCCTCAGATGGCAGCAGCCATCTTGCCTTTGCCCAGTGGGGGGGAACAAAACGGAAGATCCCCGCCGGCGGCGGGAGGTCAAGGCCCTGCCGACTGATCCAAGATGCACACATCTTTATTGATTTGTAGCGGAATTCTGCTCCCGCTGGGGGGCTCTGAGTAATGTTTGAAGCGGGCCGTGAGCCAGCTCTGGTGGCCTTGTGACGGCAACGTGGCACCCACAGGAAAGTTCCTACAAGTTTTAAGGGATCGTCGTCAAGTTGGGGCAGATGATGTGGTGGGAGGGAGATGGGGCTGGGGAAATAGGGAAGTTGTAAAATGTTGTTGCTACCAGGACAAGTTGGGGACCTGGGGGGGGGGCGGATTGGTTGAAACCGGGTCTGGCGGGTGCAGGCTGCGCCCACATCAGGTAAATTCAAGGTATGTTGAAAACAATGGCACGACACAATTTATATGCATGGGAAAACAGGTGACAGGGTGAAGATAACCTTACTATCCTGGAATGTCCGGGGGATAAACCCGATGAAAGCCAGGAAAGTGGGGAATTATGTCACCAGACGCGGTCCTCAGATCCTAATGCTCCAGGAAACACATGCTCAAGGATCTGTTAATATAAGCGTAATGTCTAAATGGGGCAAACTACGCTACTACACAGAGTATTCCTCACAATCCAGGGGCTCATAACACTTATACATCCCACACTGGGATTTCAGACCAAAGGACACGAAGTAGATCTAATGGGAAGGTATGTGCTGGTGTGGGGGGAGTTGCCTGGTAAACCAATAACCCTGGTTAACACCTATGGTCCCAACATAGAATACCCAGACTTCTATCTGAAAATATTCAAAATCTTTAATAAGCACGACACGACTACCATCATATGGGGCGGCGACTTCAATGTGGCACTTGACCCTGTACTGGATAGGTCTACCAATGTGATGAGAGCGCCTGCGAAAACGGCAGTAACTCTAAATCAACTCCTTCCACAGTTGTCACTGAAAGATGCATGGCGAGTGATGCACCCGGATTATAGACGATACACATTATTAATCCGTGCATGACAGCGAGTCGCGCATAGACTACTGGTTTATATCCTCAGATATTTCGAGTGCACTAAAGCACGCTGTCCGATCATTTCCCGGTCCTACTGGGCCTCGTATTCAAAGATGTCCCCAGACCAGCGAGAAGTTGGAGAATGCCGGGAGGCTTGCTGGGGATGCGAGCGTGGTCGAGACCCTACACGAGGAAATAACCAACTTTTTCGTAGATAATCCGGGGACGGTGGATTGGGTCTCCACGATGTGGGAAACCTTTAAGGTCTGGGTCAGAGGGATCCTTATGTCCAAATCAACTGGCCTTTTGAAAAAGGGTGTGAGGCGGAAACCTGAGGGGGTGGAACAGGAACTAAAAGAACTTGAAGAGATCTATAGTCGCACTCGTGACAGGGACACCCTTGTTGAAATCCACAAACTCCTTAGAAACTTTGACAACTTAGCCATCAGGGAGATACGCTACATTGTGGGCCCTACACGGGCGTACCATTATGGAGAGGGAAATAAGGCGGGGAAGACGCTGGTCAACTTAATTAGACATGATAGGCAAATGACCCCGATCGCCGCCATCCAAACAACACCAAATGTAATGATCACAAGCGAAAAGGGTATCAACGATGAATTCGTCCAATTCTATAAACAGAGACCAGAAAACCCCTTTTGAGATAAAAGAATATTTGGCCCCACTGAGTCTCCTGACGCTCACAAACGAAAACAGAATGGCTCTGGAACAGCCTGTCACGGTAGAAGAAATCGGTGAGGCAATCAAAGATCTCTCATCGGGTAGGGCCCCGGGTTCGGATGGACTGGGGGCCGAATTCTATAAAGAGTTCCATGAGGAACTAGCCCCTATTATGCTGAGAACATGGGAGGAAGCCCTAGAACAGCACATATTGCCCCAGACAATGAGGGAAGCCATAATTACAGTGCTGCCCCGGCGCCCGCCCCAGGATATGTCTTCTTACAGACCTCTCTCGCTTATAAACACTGACGCCAAGATTTTTACAAAGGTCTTGGCGAACCGTATGCTACCCATAGTGCCCACACTGGTCCACTCGGACCAAAGTGGGTTCATTCCCCAGAGATCCACCACTTTAAAACTTTGCAGGCTGTTTGGGATAATGGCACAAATTGATCCCGACAGGCAAGCGGTTGCGCTGTCCCTCGATGCAGAGAAAGCGTTTGACTCGGTCTCGTGGGAATACCTCTTCTCGGTGTTGAAGGTGTTCGGGGTGGGACCCAATTTTATTAGATATGTCCGGTTAATGTATACAAGACCCGGGGCAAGAGTATGTACCAACAGAACCATGTCTGAAATGTTTGAACTAGGCAGAGGCACCAGACAGCGGTGCCCGTTTTCACCAATTCTATTTGCCCTAATGATAGAGCCCATGGCTGCTGCTGTCAGATTACGACACAAGGATAAAGGTATTGTGATGAAAGGCGCTAACCAACTGATTTCACTCTATGCGGACGACACGCTATTATATATCCGTGAACCCGAAAACAATATTGCACCCATAATGGCAGATGTACATGAGTTTGCTGACTACTCCGGATACACAGTGAACAATGCCAAATCAGAAATTTTCCCACTTACCCCCTCCACTAAATACCCGGAAATAACGTGCAGACTAAAATGGTCGGAGGGATACATTAGATACCTGGGAGTACTGGTCTCCAGAAGCAGACAATCCCTGTACGCTGACAATCACGATGGGGCACTACAGTCACTTAATGCAAAACTACAAGTGTGGAGACACCTCCCCATCTCCCTTCATGGCAGGATAGCAGTACTTAAAATGATAATCCTTCCTAAGCTACTATATCTATTTGTAAATATCCCGATATGGCCTGGCAGAGACTTCTTTTCCAGACTGCGGTCAATGGTAATCACATTCCTCGAACGGAAAGACTGCTAGAATGGGGTGGGAGAAGATGGTGGAACCATATGGCTCTGGAAGCATAGCTGCCTCAGACTTTGAACTCTACTATCTGGTTGCACAGGCACAATTTGCGAGATATTGGTACGATGATGTAGACCGCGCACCCCATGCATGGATAGAAACCCACACAGTTGCACCCTCTGACATAAGATCAATTATCTTCGATCCACGACAGAGACATATGTGAATATGACCCAGCAAGCTGCACTGTCCGAGCAGGGGGGGGGCAATATGCAGGAGACTTAAACTGGAAAAACCCTATAACCTGCAGTTTCCCTTGTGGAATTTTCCCGGTATCCCTCCCACATTTGATACAGATATACAGGAAGTGTGGGACCCTAATGGGGAAATGGTGGTGGGGGTGATGTTCATAGAGGGGAAATTCGTTACTTTAACAGATATCACGAGGGCCCAGGGACGGGGGGCCACTTCGGACACTCCAGTATTTTCTAATGAGGTCAGCATTCCAGGCAAGGTGGGCGCTATTCCCTGATGAGCCACCTTCACACCCATGTTTGCAATTGATTACAACTCGGGGAGGGCTGAGAATCTCCAAATTATATGAATCGGTGCAAGCCCACACCCCTACGATTAATAATGTCAAACACAAATGGGAAACGGATTTACAGATGACTATACCAGATGAGATATGGGTAAAATATAGTGCACTCCCAAAAAAAATTTGCTTAATGTGGGACTACGCCAGATACAATTCAAAATCTTAAATAGATTACACTATACACCGGCTAAAATAGCCAAATTTACACCAGACTCCCCAAGCGAATGCCCTAAATGCAGCACCCCACAAGCAGGACCCTTCCATATGCACTGGGACTGCACTGAGCTGCTACGGTTCTGGGGGATGGTGGCCAAATTGCTGGCGGAAATTACACAAATGTCTCCATACTTGACCCCGCAAAAATATTTATTTGGGGATATTGGGAAGTGTTCTGAAAAGACTAGAAGACTTTTTAATGTATCATGCGCAGTTGCTAAAAAATGTATCCTGCAGGCTTGGAAAAGCCCTGCACCTCCAAGCATGAACACTTTTCTACGAGAACTGACATAAGTCAATGAAAATGAGGAACAGTATGTACTGACTCAACTGAAAATGAGTCGGCCAAAGGACATTTGGGGCCCGTTCAGGGTATACTTATGCGAACTGCTTTCGGACAATGAAACCTCTATGTAAAATATGTGCCATCTGTGAGATTGTAGAATGTGCCACTGTATGATATGTTAGATGTGATGTTGAGAGCGAGCCATTGTACCTGATACGACCATTAATAAAAAGAGGTTTAAAAAAAAAAATGGGCTCCGTTCTGGAGCACTACCACAGTGCTCCAGTGGGAGCAGAACGAACACCGGCCGGAGCCCGCAGCATGATCTCGGACCCAGTGGTGATAGCATGAAGAGGCACCCGTGTGAGCCCAGCATGATCATGGGCAAACCCCAGCAGGATCCGGAGCACGGGCGGTGACTGTTACTATGATCAGAGCCCACAAAGAAGGGCAAAGGTGGCATCCGTGCCTGCATCTGCTGCCAGACCCACACGAGAGGTAGCACCAGGAGAGGGCCACGCACCTCAAAGAAGATCCCGGGCTGCTGCTGCTCTGGAAGGAGCATTGAAGAAGAGAATGCATGCTCCCCGTCAGAGCTCCTGGCATCGAAAAGGGGCCCTATTGAAGATCCCAGGCCTTGCGGTGGCAGCAAGAATTAGTCCCAGCGAGGTCCCAGGATGCCCAGTGGTAATGGATATAGCAACTCTAGGCCAGAGGCGCCCCAGCAGCTGGTCCCAAGGCGCAACCCATGGGAGGTACGGCACCAGCGCCCCCAAGGACCACAACACCTCCACAGTAGGAATTCCACCCTCATGCTCATCGAGGCTCCAATCCAAGTTGTTGGAGCGTCCTGCGATCTCTGCACTGTACACTGCACTAACGGCGCCATCTATGAGGCGCTGCATGGAAGAGAGATTCTGCACTGCCAGGCACTCCGAGACCGAGTATCATTGCACACCTGCCATGCCAGTACTATCCAGCAAGGGATGCGGCCTGAGCAAAGCAGGACGAGGTAAAGGTCCTCAGCACGATTCGAGAGGGTGGCTCCCACCACACACACCTGTGACGCCAACCCAACCCAGCCCAGCATTGGCAGCCAGACAAGAACTGCCACACCGGTACAGCAATCGGAAGGGAAGGCCAACCAGCACAGAAGTGATCATCTCCTGGCACAGCGCCATCGATCACAAGCCACCCTGCCTACCATGTTGGTGGCCTGGACTGCCTGCCACTGAGGTCACCCTGGCGGCCTGTGACTAATGACAACCTGCACGCTATGCCATCGAAGGACCAGGCTAAACGGGGCTTTGGGGAGATACCTGCCGGACCCCCTGAGTTCAGCTGACAACTTGTGTCCGACCAACTAACCAGGCAGCCCTGGACCCCAGCACCAAGAATCAATGCATCAGGCGAGAGATGGGTTGCAGCTCATCATGAGTGCTTGTGCACCCTCCTGTGCTCCTGGAGGAAAGACGTGCCAGATCGGGAGAACATCGCTAATGAAAGGGGTTTGTGATGTCCTGTCCACCCGTACCCTATCAACAGCAACGTGCCCTACCAACAGCACATGGAGCAGCCTGGATGCCCTGCGACCTGCGCCTCGCTGCTCTGAACATAGAGGGACTATGCCGAGGTGGCCCCCTGTTACCCGCCAGGTGCAGCTTTGCTGGCTGTGAACTGTACCATCAATGGACCTGGACTCGGGAAGTGACTCCTGAACGGACGCTGATGGAAGATGAACTGGTCTCCTGCTATAGTGCAATTGATTGAAGAGGACTCCGTAATCCTGTGTGTTTTGATGTTGTGAACCTGCATAGTAACTACATGCTTTAAGTGGTTTCAGTAAAGAATACTAAGGTGAGGCTGTGATCCCGCAGTCACAAGGTGTGCATTTAGTGCCAACCCCCAACCATGGCAGTGTTTCGGTAGTTGCCGTTCCAAACCCCAGGATAATAAAGGGTTTCGTAAACTGTGGTAGAACTGCCTTTATTCCACCACCAGCTCACTGGCCACGACTGTCACTTGCTGAGTGTGTTTAGAAATGGGTTAGTACATATTATGTCTGCAACTGTTGGAGTTAGCTATGTATGTGTCAGTGACATACCCTATTATCGGTATACCCTGCAAGTTCTAAGTGATAAGTATTTTGTCGTTCTGTAATGGGTGGGATGCATGTATGTTTTAGCAACGTTTGGTTTGTCCTTTATGAAAAAGGAGTGTTGGGTGTGACCCTCCCATGTGTATTGCCCCTCTAAGATGGGCCATGAATGTGTAGTGGCCCAAGCTAATAAAGGAGCCCCTGCAGGCACGTGAAGCAGAACGGCTGCAAACTCCATACGAGGAACTCCTGAGTCCGTGTCTCATTAGTATGTAGGCTGCAGGCCTACACGTGGAGGTAAAGGCCTGCAGGCCCTGATGCCGTGGGACCCTCGGGCCAGGACGGTGGCAAAGCACCATGGGGCCTGCCGGAGTTCCAGGGCAGGCCCCTAACCCCTACAGGCACTGGGCCTGTCATGTGCTGCTGTGAAGGGCACCTGGGGTGCCTGCCAGATGTCCATGGCAGGCAACCCCTAACAGGCAACAGTGCTCCGTCAAGTCATACTTTGCCAGTGTGCATCTCAGTCTCACGGGAAGAGCGCTCCCTCAAGACAGACTTTTCCAGTGTGCATCTCCGTCTCACGGGAACAGCGCTCCCTCAAGACAGACTTTGACAGTGAACAGCCATCTGTCTTGTTGCGGCCTAATTCCACCCGTGCACTATCTGTTGCAATCCTTCCAGTCTTTGCCCTGCTTTGCTCAATCTCTGGGGGCTTGAAGCCAGTTGCGTGTCTTCTGTCTTGGCATTCCTCCACCAGCACGCATGGCTCTCTTGGCCTATGCTTGCTGCTCCCTCCTTTTTAGTTTGTGCTATTAGGTGTTGCTTGCAACACCTATACGCTGAAACTATTGCATTGCAGTACAGATGGGGCGGAATGGCATATGCGGAGGGACACCGCATGTAGGTATTGTTTGGTTATGTGCCCACCTATTGCCTGCCCATGGCCACGCTAATGTCCATTTCCAGCCATTCCTGCGTCTGCCCACCCAAAACACGCGCAAACTCTTTGAGCTCCCTCACCACCATGCTTTGCATTCGAAGTTCTGGCCTTTGTTTGTTCAAAGCAATGTTCTAAGAGTTAATGGCTCAATTGGAGTTATAAACACGCTACTGGTGTAATGACAAGCTCTCATCAAGCGTGCCTTCTGCCACTCGATTTATAACCACTTTGCATGGCCTTCACTAAAGTCCTGTTAAAAGCCCCTGATGTCATGTTTAAAACGAGCAGTTTTTAGCTTCTGTATACGTTTTGGGCTTTTGCCAGGCACCACTATTAGAACCCCGTGTACTCGCGCCATTTTGCGCCTGCTACCAGCAATGGGTAGTTAATATCGCCACGGCGGTTCCCGGCAAATACCTTTCCAATGCCTGCACAAACGCTCAAACTGTTGGCATTGCAATTGCTTGTTGGTATTGGCTCTGCTCAGGTAATCACGACGTTTGCCTTTTATATGGGTAGTCTGTGGTGGGAAAAGTGTGTGTACCTCATCAATCTCGTAGCACACATTTGGAAAATATGGCACCCGCTATAATAGATTTTCATTTAATGATGAGCAGCAATATTCCACATGTCAGGAAGTTTCAGTGCTGCCCACCTGCTGTTCTCGATAACAGACCTTTCAAGTTCTCTTTTCGGGTCTATGGCTGGACTAACCTGGATCACCTCTTGCAGATCTCCATCCGCGACCCCTGGCTCTCCGGATCCCTGAGCGAGTCTCGTTTTCCATGGTTTCTTATCACCGTGCTCTCCAGCTGGCAGCCGGTCTCTGCAGCACATCCCGAGGAATCTTTCAATTACCATGTAGGCCTAAAATGACCCTTCCTCCTTAAGCTTTCCTTGGCTGTAAATGTATTCCCTGGTTGTGACGAGTCTTTTTTCTTACGATTTTAGATTTTAGCAATCGTATTGAATGACCTATGAGTGCGGTTCTGGACACCAAACACCTCATTGCCCAGCTAAAACCAGGTTTGCGTGAAAAGACCGAATTAAAAAGTCTGAGTCCCAAAAGTCCGAATTTTGTAACACCCCCAGCAACACCTTACCCCTATACATTGTTATTAACTTTACCCCCCCCCCCACATACATATATGTAAACAAATAGGGGTCAGACTTTTGGGACTCAGACTTTTTGCCCTGAGTCATTTTGGACGAAACCGCTAAAACCTGCCCTCTACGCCTAGCAAGTGCTGTGCCAGAGAAAGCCAGCCAGCGATAAACCCTTTTTAGCTGTGGGTCCGTCTCCTCCTTTCCCCTAATCATAGGAAAGAGAAACGGCATTAATACCCAAACATAGAAAACGTATTGCTGCTGTGACTTGATGCCCTCAACAAGGGAAGTAGAGTAATATCTGCCCCCAATGTTTCCTTACAGAATCCCTTCCCCAAAGCCATTTTCAGAGGTTAAGTTGTGATTATTTATGCTTCCTTTTTAGGCAAAGCGTTATGAACTTTTCACAAATAATTCCAGCCTTTAAGCATAATGGTCAAAGTGTCCTACTATGGCAACATTCTAAACGAGCATTGGAAATGCCAACAGTTTGGTTTTTTTATGTATGAATTGGAAAGGCACTTGGCAGTTAGCAGGCACTGCCATAGTGGTATTAACTGGCTGTTGATAGTAGCAGGTGCAAAATGGTGCGAGTACCTGGGCATCTAATAGCAGTGTCTGGCAAATGCCTAATACTTATACGCAAACCAAAACTGTTGGCTTTCCCATGCTTTTAATTGTACTTCAGTGAATGGCACGCATAGTGCTTATCCGTCTAGTGGCTGACGGCAGACCTAGTTAAGACATTTTTATTACACCACTTGTGCTTTTGCTACTCCAATTACGTGATTAACAAACATGGTGAAGCCTGTGCGAGTCAAGTGCGATTTTTCGTTCTACAAACACTGTTTCACTGTGCTGCGTGCCGTGCTGTGAAACGACCACGTACTACACTGTGCCAGCACGAGAGAACACGAAGGAGAAAGACGGCATGTGCCATGGGACAGAGACAGAGGACTGCCAGTCCCATAACTTATCAGCGTCCCGGCACTGTCTCTTTTAAGGACTCCAAGAACACTGAATTGTGAGGCTCCGCCCACAGGTAGAGGAATATAAATATACAGAACCTGCACCCTTGCAGCGTAAAGCCTGTGCGATTCAAGGGCGATTTTCTTTCTACAAACACTGTTTCACTGTTTTCTGCTTTGCCGGGAGCCGGGTGACCAGAGTATAAAATCCTAAAATTACTATTACGAAGCCAAGAGACGGTGACAAAGTGTGCGGCTTCACTAAGAAAGGAAGAGGGATACTACTGGCTGCCGGAGTACAAGGCAGAGCGCGACCCAAGAGGGAGGAGAAAGTCCACGGAGATCAGCCAAGGTAAAGACACACTTCCCACTATTATTTTTTAATCACGAACACTCAAGACAGTCTCTTAGCACAGGATCCCTAACTCAAATCGTTGTGGAGTGTATGACGGGAGGGGTCTGGACTTGCATAATATAAGATCAAAGATCAAGTAAAAGTTGAGAGCGGTCAGTGTTCTGGTAAACCACAGAAATGACGCCAAAGGGTGTGTTATTTCCATCTATTGAGATATGCAAAGAAACCCCATCCTACGAACATTTGATCCAACCCCACAGGGAATAAATAAATTAAACTGCAAGTCCCATTAACTATGTCGGTTGATATAAACGATGCGGTCGACCAAACGCAACTCGCGGCAAACGAGCACTTGACTCCGGAAGGTACAGCTCCGGAGGACGAGATACTGGAGGAAAATCAGACGCGGGGTGGGGTGGGGGGTTGGAAGGGTGGGGGTTCTTTGATTCCGCCTGACCGTAAACTGACTGTCTCGCCCACTTCCCCAAAAGATTTGCAACCGATGGGTCACGGTGGCTTGTTGCCACTAGTAAAAACACCCCTAGAGTTTGGGGAGAGGGGAAGCCTAGCAAATGCTAGGCCTTTAAGGCACCCATTTATATTTGGAACAGTTGCACAGTCCAAACGGAACCCGTTATGTCACCAGGCAACTGTCAACCCTAGGTTGTTATCCAGACATCTTTTTTTCCAGTTCAAGCACGAAGAACGCAAACGTCTTTTCACAGGGTAAAGTCCCCACAGACCCCACTTCAGCCTCTCCTTCCTTCAAGCCCTCAACGAAAGGAGTAGGTCCCGATCTACTATCAAACGGCGCAGGAAAGGCATTATATCAGAAGTTCCTATCACATAGGAATGGGGGGGGGTCCTCCAGCAGGTACATACCAGCAGTAATTCAACAGCAGGTGCCTTTTTCAAGTAAGACATCGTGGCCCAGCAGCCTTGTCTGACGAGGATCTTCTGTTAGGGAGATTTCTCCTTCTAGGGCTAATTTCCCTCACCTAGGGAGTCCCCCAGCAGCTTTGCTTGATTTCTGGAGTTTATTTTTCCACCTGGTAAGAGTGTACATCCTTTTTCCACTCTTACAGGTGTTTTGGCCTATGTGTTTTTACTCATTGTATGATCTTGGGCACTGGAGCACGCCACTCCAGGTGCCCCTGTTCTTGTGTGGGTTACACAGCACCTTCAGTGTAGTAACCCAGGGTTGTCTTTAAGACAGCCTCTGACTCCATTTCGCTGGGGCTGACTACTGTCCCCCAGAGAAAGGTAAAGTTGCCATTTACTTTACCTAGTCACTTTTATACAGACCCAGTACACCCCATCTTACATGGAGTACTGGAAAGGGCTAATCCGTACCCCTCTTCTGTCTGTACCTCCCTGCGCATTGTTTTGCTCTTTTAACATTTAGAGTTGGCTGGTGGCAGTGGTATCTACCTTAACTTTTCTACCGCGATTATATTCGATAAATGTGGTATTGTTCTTGGCTATCATATTAGCCTCGAACATAAACCCGCTTGACCAAATCGTCTTTCTTTTGGCTCCGGTCGGGTTTATTCGCCATTTCATTTTGTTAAAGTCCTTCTTGTGTTTTACTTTGTGCGGCAAACTAGGTTTGCCTTCTTTGTTCACCGTCTTTTGGCGGGCTTCTGCAGAGAAGCCCTCCTCTTGGCGCCTGGCTGTCTAGGTAGACTATGTGGGGAAGGGGTGTAGTCACCCCTTGCACAGGGTATCCTAGGAAACCGAAGTCGCACTTTGCCATGATTGGCTGAGGTGGTTGTCCCGGCTGGACAACGCCCCCCCCCCCTGCTGCGTGATTGACAGCCGGGCTGTGTGAATGGGGGTTTTGCGCATAAAAGGCAGGTCTCTTGGGCTAGAAGTCAGTCGCCTCTGGAACTACAAGGAACCGAAGAGAAGCGGAGAGAACGTCTGATGCTGCAACTACCCCGTCCCGGTGAAGCCCTGCTGCAGTCCTGAGCTATCTACCCTTCAACGACTAAGAGGAGATCCAGTCCGGAGTCTTCTTCCCTTGAGCCTGGTGGGGATAACCAGCTCATCTTCTTCAGCCAGAGGTCTCCTTCGTGGTCGAAATCGCTGCACACTGCTGTAGTGGTCCAGGTAGCCACCTGCCAAGCCTCTCCTGTTTTTAAGGAGCACACCTTTTATTCATTGTCACTGCTGCCGGCTTCATCCCTGTGTGGGGCAGATCCCCTTCAGACATCCTCCTTCACAACGAAGCTCCAGGAATCGTGGGTCTGCGGGAAACCAACAGGAACAACTGCGAGGGCACCAGCTGCACCATTGGAATAAGGTACTGTGTTCTGCTTGAGGGAACTGGGTGAATCCCTTTTCTGCATCTTCAAGGCTTGCCCTTGTCTTCCCTCCTTCTTATAACTTTTGCTTCCAAACATTGACAATATCAAAGTACTCTTGGCTAACGCTGAATCGTGAACTGTCTAACGGTGTGATCTTCGACAACAGGTCTCCGGTGTCACTTAAACCTGGCTCCGGCCCTTTGACTTTTGAACTCCTGTTTCTGAGTGTTTCTCGACTCTGTCTGCCTAACCTAAATATTGCCTGTGATTTTTGCCTCCAACTCCCTCTGGGTTTCTCAGGTGCTAAGTGTGTTTTTGCCCTGGTAGCATTTCATGTCACGGATACGTGTTTATTTAGTAGACCGAACTGTCAAAGTGATCGCAACTGTATCCGCGGTATCGTGTTTTGTTCATAAGCCCGATCTTTCAAACACTGGGTACTTAGCATGAGACATACTGTACAAAGTGAATTGGTTAGTTGTAGTATATTGAACGTGTGGTTTTGTTTAAAGTTTAATAGAAGTGTTGTGTTTATAACTGATGGTTTAAAAATACATGTTCTTATATTTTTCTACCTGAAACCTTGAGTCAGTGTTTGCTTGAGTCACAGTAATTGTGGTCCCTTTGTGTAATCTCTGCTACTGCTCATACTCTTGAGACATGCCTGGCTGCTCCGCCACTGCTACCACTGTGACATAGTAGTACATGCTTGTACCAAAGGTAAAACTTGTATTGCCACCTGTAGTCTTAATTGTGTCTAGTGGTCCCTAAGGGAACTGCACAGGATTGTGTCTAGCATCTTCTAATGGACCTAGCAGCGGCTCCGGTCAAAGACAAGTCTCATGGAACCACGAAGATTGACGCAAGAATAATTTCAGCATTTACAATTACACTGACACCATTCATGAAATCAATTGATACCCGAATGAGTAACTTCGGGATCAGACAACAGTAATTGCTATAATGCATTCGAAGATTATCTTTGTGGAAGGGTTCATTACAGCTCTTCAGTCTAATTTGGACAAAAACTACCAAATTACGCAAATCCTTAAGAGCATACTGGATCCAATAATTATCCAAAAAGAAAAACAGAGAGCTGACAGGTTGTAACTCATTGTCAACAGGAGCCCAAATAGACCTCATACGCATTGAGGACCTTGCTACTCCTATCTCACCGGCATCACCTCCCCCAGTTGCACTCACAAGGGAGGAACCTATAGTTGTCACAAAAGACGCATCAACGACTACTGAAAAGCACTCTGAGACTACACTGAATCCGGCGACAGTAGCTCCGGATACAAAGTAAAGTAAGGAAGACTGCTCTCGCCTGCCAAGAAACAGCTTGGGAGATGAAGAAAAACTGTGATTATCAAACCCCGCAAATTAAAACGTATGAAATGTTCAAAGTACAAAAAAAAGACCCAAGATGACTCAAAGTATAGAGTTGGTTCTCAACAAAAAGGGGACCAATACTTAACAGAATCAACCACCTCCTCCTGAAACTAACATCTCAGAAATCAACGTCTCAGAAAGTAATTCAGCTCAAGACTTGGCTAAAGAGTTATAGCCGGAAGTGCAAACAAAGCAAACTTGGCTTACCAACAAACATACAAAGACCAGGAATTGGGGAAGTTGTAACAAGAAAAACGCTAAATACAAGAGGTTCAACAACCCGCACAGGGATTGACCTAGAAACACTGAGTGAAGAAGATTCAGAATATGAGACGTCCAACATTGACACAGAAAATGACTTGATGAACTTGTCCATTTATACGGAAGATACAGACTCAAGGGGATCTGAGGGAAACAGACTACCAGGAGGAGTTAAGTAGACCATCCCCAAGTGCCCCTGAAATTCAAAGTGGTACATTAAAGGAAATCATCAGTGTGTCGGACCCAAATGTGGAGAAGGACTTAAACAAGTCCAGGGAATCTAGGTGCTTTGCCCAGACCCGGAAAAAGGACAAGATATGTCCAAAATGGAGGTCGAGAGTAAACCAAAATGTGTCGACTTCTGACGAATCGTCAGATTCGGCTGAGGAAAGTTTTCCATAAAAATTTGAGAAAAACCTCTTGACAATGGGACAAAGGAACCATTGCAGAACAGAGGAAACTAACAGAGGTGGAGGTGAAATGCACAAACAAGATACTTAGGGGTGCTTCAGCGGGGGCCCCAACAAGATCCGTCTCATGGGCAGAAAACAGTAGGGCGGCAGGAGTAGATACAAGAGTAAAACGGGTAAACACGCAGGAATCGAACACCGCTGCACAAAACGAGGAGTTCAAACTATTCTTGGAAAGAACTTTAGGATTTGCTGATAATCTCATGATGAATAGGAACACTGAAATGAGGTTATTGCGATGTGTCCCGGCTCTGGATCAAGTTAATTTCAAGGACATTGACCTGATTGAGTTTCCCAGTGAAACAAGTTTTGACAATGTGATTCTCTACACAGCATCACGGAACACCCAAGAATCTACTTATCAGGGAAGGGTCTAAGCTGAACGCACGTGGGTTTACCTTAAAGGAAATGGATAATCAAGGAAAAAGCACAAGTGCAATCCCATGTTGCAGTCAGGGTGGAGGTGAAAGAGAGGTCTCCCAAGCCAAAACAGACATCCTCAATAACGCAGACAACAGTTATAAAGAGGGTACTGATGACAGAACAGAAGGTCGACCGCGGTGACGACTGGAGCTGGCTCTCGGAGAGCTGGCAGGAACATCGTAACGCCAAAACAAAAGTGACCTCGACCCCTCCAGGACTGGGAAAATTGCTAGTTGGAACATGAGGGGATTTGTGAACTTATTTGCAAAAGTAAGATAAACCTACCAAAATACGTTTTAATTTGCCTCCAGGAAACTTGGTTAAGGAAACACCTGTCCTGGATGGTTTTGAAGTTCACATAAACCCTGCAATAAAGGGAGCCAAAGGTTGACCAATGGTAGGCCTTCTAACGGCTGTAAAAAGATTGAGTGGTCTAACTGTAATCTACAAATACAAACCCCGAAATCCAACTATGACCACACCCCATTGGGAACCAAAGAAACGGACATTGTTAACTTGTAACGTTTACTGGAGAAGAAGTTTGGGGTGTGAGCAAAGCACTAAAAACACCTTACTAAGGGAAATTGATGAGGCTCGGACAACCTGGCCAATCTTGGCGGTGGTATTTTGTGGAGATTTAAACATGGAGTGTTTTGACAGTGAAGGCACTAAAATAGAAGTGCCATCAGTTGGAGCGGCAGAGAACATAAGAAGGGGATTGCACTTCGAAAGGGAGTTAATAGAGAGAAACATCTACATGGCTACCTGCAGGGCGATAAACCCGCGGCCGCAACATGGAAACGGGTGGGTCAATCAAGTACTATTGACTATATTTTTGCCACATGAGATTCGGTAGCAAAATGTATCTCTCTGCACGTGATATCTACAGAGTTGAGTGATCACAATCTCCTTGAGCTTGAATGCACAGACTGGGCTACCGGAAATCCACCAATGGGGTTCCACCAAGAAGGTCTGAATCTCGAGGTGACCCTGGGAGGAAACCGTCTTCGTATAAATAGAAGAAACTTGACGTCTATAACATCTTCCTTGTTGGCCCCGAATTCAGATTCACCATGTACTAGTGGGGGCATAATGAAATACCCAGACTTTCTACAGGCCTTTAGAGAAAAGACAGTAAATTCTAAGAGGCCAGTTTTTACATCTAGGCATGCTTTTGATGAGCAAATCACCGGAAGAAAGAGAGTGGTAAATAGACTGGGGAGATTAGATTTTGGGGCGTTTTTGTGTTTTTTTTCACTAGTCTTGTTCAAAAAAGCTAAAAAGAACTATAAGAACTGGTTATTTCAGCACAAACAACAAATCGTTCAGCAAGACGGGGAAAGAATGTTGATGCTCGCCACTAAGAAAAACACAGCAGGTGTGTGGAAGTTAATAAATGATTTGAACACCCCGGAGGACTCGAAAATAACAAACTCTGTGTCTTCACAGGTGTGGGAGGCGCATTTCAAATGCCTATATGAATCCAGGGGCGGATGGGGGTTCAAATCGAGCCACATATACACTCAGAAGCTCCCTGGCATTTCAAATTCGACAATCAAGAAATATTTGATCTCATACAACACTCGATCGTATCGAGGGCGGCGGGTCCGGATGGCGTGACAAAATTTTGTAGAAAGATCCCATCAGATGGGCAAAATTCATGCTGAACTTATTCACCACTGTTGTAACGGAGAGGAAAATTCCAGCATCTTGGACTCTGTCCATAGTGGTTCCCATTTTCAAGAGGGGTGATAGGCCTATAGATGTGGGTATTGGACCTATCACCTTTCTAGATTTGGTGGGCAAGATATTTGCAGCAATCATTTTGAGGCTTCTCAACGAATGGAGCCTGATGTCTCATCAGGACCAGTGGCAGTCGGGCTTTCGAAGGGGGATTGGTACCAATTTAAATATGTTCATCATAAACCTACTCAAGTGTGTGGTCAAACAGAAAAGGATACGGGCCATTTACATCACCTCGATCGACCTGGAACAGGCTTTCAATTCAGTGGACCGGAGAATCTTGTGGGCTAAATTGAAGAAATCAGGGTGCCCTCAATCTCTGAGAGAACCTATGGAAGCTCTACGCAGGGGCATACCCTAAAAATCAGGTTGGACCGAAAGGGCTCACTATGCAACAAAATTCCCTCTGAAATTGGGCTGAAGCAGGGTTGTCGTCTGGCTCCAGCGGACTTTTGTCTATTTATTTCAGACATGGCAGAGGCATTTGGGAAAACAGGTTTCTTTCCGCCAAAATTTGTGGGTCATTCAGTGGGACGACTATTGTTTGCAGATGATTTGCTACTGCTTGACCAGACGGAAATTGGGTTGCAGAGACAGCTGACAGACTGGTCCCTATACATCTACAAGAACGCCCTAAAGAAAAAATGCAATAAAAATCTAAAATTCTGATCCTGGGAGACAATGGCAGGGTCAGGAAGCGGAGAAAAATGGACATTAAATGGAGAACAAATACCAGTTGTCGCATCAATGGTGTACCCGTGGATAACCTTAAATAATAGCACGAGCGATGCTCCAGGTATTGACCATTTGAGAAGTAAAGTTAAAAATTTGGCGTCCCAAGCCCTGATTATTAAAAGGCGCTACTGTATATTTCCATGGTACCACTTCTGGACTTCTATAAAATGAAGTTGTACCAATACTTACCAACGCTGCAGAAGCCAATCTCTTCATTGATCCTAAAAACTGGCCTCTTTTGGAAGAGTGTCTTGACATTGCCAAACCAAATACCAATAGAACAGGTTCGGAGAGAACTGGGTTTGACATCTTTAAATTCCCAAATGGAATGGAAATCACAATCTTTCTTTAGGACATGCCTCCAACCACCAGGTGTCAGTGGGGTTTTGATCATTAAGGAGGCTATGGAAGGGAAACGGGTTGAAGTTCTAAATGCCTGGCAAGAGGCTTGCTGTTTCATATTGTCCAACATTGCTCTCTCGGAAAAATCATTAATTGAAAAACCGATGAGGGTGAAGTTAAAATTACTGACATGGACTGGATCTTGACCAACCAAAAAGTGAAATCTTACAAATTTTCGTAGATGAACCAGACAAACACTACAGAAGAGGAACAGTTTTGCCCTATTTTGACAGGTTCCCTTCACAGTTGCAACGGCAAAACTTTCTAAGACTTCGCTTAAACCTTTATCCAACACGGGAGGTTACAGAAAGGAGAATAAAGGCACAGGAAGAGAACCTTAAACTGCCAGATTTGTGGAAACCGTACTGAGACCGTGGAGCATCTAGTACTAGTGTGTGAGCCTCTAACCTCTATAAGAGACACTCCTGGGACGATTCCTTGGGGAATCGATTATAAAAATGCAGGAGGACTGGTGGGCCACCATGAGATTGGGTGGGAGGCTTTCTTTGACGCTAGCTCTGCTTCAGTTTGTGAGGACAATTTTCACCATTCTGGAGGATAATGAAAACCCATCGGTCTAATGAAATGGAGATCTACAATCCTGGCACTTTGGAAAAATGGGGTTCTTCCCTTTTTTAATTTTTTCTCTATTTCTTCTTTCTGACCTTCTCCTTTTTTTTTCTTGTGTTTAGAAGAAATTCATGTATGTATTAAGATAACTTTGCATCTAAGGTTTAATAGTGATGTGTAACAATAATTAAAAAAAAATGGCACTTCGGTTGCAAGATTAAAGCGAGGTCCGAGCTCAAAGGAGATGTTTTGGTCAGGGCGGTGTAGGAACCGGGTGCCTAATGGCTATGGGGATTAGCATGGTCATGTGCAGTCAATGGGTGGGTAATTTGTGTCCCATTTCATATGCCATTTCTCCTAGGGTGACCGCAAACATGTGAACACCTGGTTCTCGCCACACCTAAAAGTAATTAGACAAGAGAAACGCTGATGGGAAAAAATATGGAGACTTGGTCCATCTTAGATTAATAAGAATAACCTAAGTAAGCAAGTGTCCCTCTACAAAAAATAAATTATTCTTGCCAAACAAACTGCCTACAACCTCCGACTCTCTCATGCTAAGTCCAATACCAAAGAGCTCTTTACAATTCTGAAAGAGGTAGAATCCCCCATCCAAACTCCAGACTCCTGTCTCCAGGATAAAAACTGGTGCACGGGCATACAAAATGCGCTGGCCAATAAAATTATAACCTTGCAAGCCAAGATGAACAACAAAAAGGACACCCTTCTCACCACTTCCAAATCTAGCAACATTAATGCGACAGCGCCGCAATCTATCTTGACTCCACCTTATGTGGCCATTCCCCACGTCAACTTTCGCAAAGTTTCCACCAAAGAGGTTGAAAAAGTCATCCTTACCCTCAAACCGTCAAACTGCCATGGTGACTTAAGGCCAGCACAACTCATAAAAGACGCAGCTCGTGAACTCTCCCCTTTTATCACCAAATTAATAAATGCAACCTTTACCTCAGGCACCATACCCAACAATTTGAAACAATCCTGGGTCCTCCCACTCCTCAAAAAACAAAACCTGGATCCCTCCATCCCTACTAATTACCACCCTATCACCATAGTGCCATTCCTACTCAAAATCCTTGACAAAATGGCATACCTACAAATCCAACACTACTTAGAATACAACCACCTCCTAGGAGTTCGACAGTCAGGTTTCAGACCCCAACATGGAACTGTCACCGCACTTGTAGACCTTGCACAATTAGATGAGCTGAGATGAGGGTAAGACGGCATTACTGCTGTTCCTTGATCTCTCAGCAGCATTCGACTTGGTTGACCATGAGATCCTCTGCAACCACCTTGAGTCGGCAGCCCACTTCTCCCAAGAGGCAATTGACTGGATCCAGTATTTTCTCAATAACAGAACAATGCAAGTCTTCTCCCCGTTAGCAGCTGCTGACCCTATGCCTATTATCTGTGGTGTGCCATTGGGCTCCTGTGTCTCTCCCACACTGTACAACATCTTCACAAAGCCCCTTTTCAATGATCCTGATGGTCTGGGTATCACCTACACGAATTATGCTGATGATACTCCGATCCTCATCCCGCTGACTGGGGATTATGACAAGGATTTGGCCTTTGTAAACAGAGAGTACCTCATCAACCAGGCATGGATGGCCTCTCATGGTCTATGCCTGAATGATGACAAAACGGAACTCCTCATTTTAGGCACAACAGCTAATCTCAAGCTAGGCCAAAAGTACTCCTTGTTTGAAATTGACAATAACATCATCGCCCTGACCAAGGAGGTTAAAACTCTTGGCTTCTATCTAGACTCCACAATAACATTAAAAAAACAGGTAAACTCAATGGCTTCCGCTACCTCTTATACCTGCAAACTTATCAGAGCAGCCAAACCTTTTCTCTCTTCCAATAATTGTATCACCCTAGCTAGAGCCTTGATCTTGTCCAAGTTGGACTATTGTAATGCTCTTTATGTAGTTAGTAATAAATACATTACAAACAAGATTCAAATCTTGCAAAATAATGCTCTAAGAGCAGCCCTAAGTCTCCCGAAGAAAGCCCACATTTCAGATTCTAGAAGATCTGTCAACTGGCTCTCCACGGAAGACAATTTCCCTTAAATCTGTCTCTCTGACTCACAAATGCCTCCACGATTCTGCCCCTCAATACCTTATAACGAGATTCACTAGACAAGCATCCCGCCGCCCTTCCAGAAAAGCTAATGCCAGCCTTCTACTGGTGCCAAGATTCAAACGTACTATAACCGGGGAGAGCAGCCTCCCTGTCAAAGCAGCACAACATTGGAACTCCTTACCGGCATCCCTAAGAGAAGACCTTACTTACAATTTAGATCTAATCTTATCCACTGGATTAAGGAACATGACAATTAACGTACTGGTACTTTCACTGACCTATCCCGTTCAGATATAATACAAACTTCTAAATTGTGTATATCTTATTTTATGTGAATTTTACTTATTGTATCTGTTCCCTGTATATGTATATTTTATTTTATGTAAGTTTTACTTATTGTATCTGTTCTCAATGTTGTTGATGTGTCCAGTACTGTAACCATAGCTGGACTCTATCCACAGTGCCTTATGTAACCTAAGCTATACAATCCTCTTGTTGCTCTTGCGCCCTGTTACCCCTGGGTTAGGCGCACATTACAAATAATAAACAAACAAATAATAAACGTAAACAAACATCCCAGTGTTGCCAGGAATGTTTTTGAATTTGGCCCTCTGTCCTAAGAGTTTTTTTATATTTAAAAATCTCATCCTGGTTTTCGGGAAACTGAGGGTGACCATTGAAACATTCCAGGTCGAGTGCACAGACAGATTCAACATAACAAACAGTTCTACACTGTATACACATTTTCCTAATTTTGCGCTATTACTTTTCATCCCAAGGATGGCCTCGAACCCACAACCTTTTGGGTAGAAATCAAAGGCATTAACTGATTGTACCACAGGCTGGCTGGCTGTGAAATGTATACATTCTGAAGCCTACAATAGAAATCCAAGGACTACAACATGTATATTTTATAGCTATGTTACAAATGAAATTAATATACTCTGCGAGCCCTCGAGTTGGGGGGGGGGGAGGGGAGAGGAGAGTTGGGGGTGAATTTTCAGGTGGCATTGTTGGAGTTGGGATGTATCCTACTTTTATGTTTTTGCCCGTTCCTGTTTTTTTACTTTGAAAAGCTGGTCACCCTAATTTCTCTCCATCTGTACTATTATGCAATAGTTTTGGCATATAAGTGCCACAAGCATCACTTAGTAGCCCAAACTAAAAACTGCTTAATTTATAATAATTTTGTTAACCCTATATTTTCTTTTTCAACAAATAATCAAAACATTATAAAAACTAATATACAGGTTTTAGGTTATTATCAACTCCAACATTTTGGAATTCTAGCCAAGTAATATATCTATCAAAACTTAATTCACCCAACAACTAAAACCCCAGCCCAGAGTATAACAGACCCCATACCACACATAAAACAAACATATAACAAGACGTAAGACAGAACAGATTGTGGAGTATCGTTGTCCATGCCAATGCGCCACACTGTACCCCTTTGCCAATGGGTAAAGAAAACTGTCAAAAATTGAGGAAATAACCCTGTGCGTGCCAAATCTGCAAAATTGTGCATGGTGCATAAAACCACAAAGAGCTGCACACCCTGCCACACAGAGGCAAAGTTGGTGTAACAACAGGAATCACTGCTGTCATCTGTCACTTGAAACAAGGCCACAGAAGAGCTAAAATCCGAGGTTGCCCTTAAATACAGTTTCCTAATCAATGGCAACCTTCAAAGTGCTGTTTTGGCACTAAATTCAGTCATTTTCCCAGAGAATTATTGAAAGGAAAGTGTGCTGAAATCATGGATTCTCCAGGCATTCAGAGGAATCCAGGCCTCACTGACCGACAGCTACATCAGAAAATTGGCTGTCAAACCCAGTTTAAAAGTATTTTGTTGGTCCTGAAATATTGTAAAATCCACTATTTCAAGCATGTTGGTGAAGGGCTAATTCTTTTAAAATGTTTAAATCCTTTATAAACTGTGCTTATATTTTATATGGGAAATTAAAAAAACTTTAATGTCAAAGGGCCCAATCTGGGACCGATCCACTATGTAATTCTGATCTGATAGCCTGGCCTGGGAAAACTGACATCTCAGCTTGGCACTTCCTTGAGAACAGGAAGGCTAATGGCTGTTAATGGTTCCTGCATAATGAAAACAAGGATAGCCTCAGACATTTGTCTCCTAAGAGACCCAAGGACAAAGGAAGGCTTGGACACCCATCTTCCTAAAGGAAAGCCGGATGTGGAAGAGGTTTCTCAGTGAACTTCAAAGGACTGGCCATTTGCTCACTTTGAAAGTAAGAAAAAACACCTGGAGTGGATTTTGAATGGAAATTACTTTTTTTGGCCTCAGAACTTTGACATTTAACATGACAGCCAAAATTAGTAGAAAAGTGAAAAATACAAACTTATAAATCTTAACTCCTGCCAGACAGTTAAAGAGGTGGTAGGAGTTCGTACTACTTAAGGAACCAAAGATACACTAAAACGCTGATTGTGGCAAAACTATAAATGTTGCAAGCCTGAAATTGTATGTACACGATCCCCGAATCCGCAGCCAGAGATGTATCAAATTAGAAATGATTAATCCAAAGTGTTATGGGTAAAATTGATAGAAATCCATAGAATGGCCAATACAGCTCTCACAAAGATGGAAGTGAATGTAAATGTAGATAATCGAGTATAAAGTATGTGTACAATTTTATGAGGGTACATAATGTTAGAAATGTACATTTGTGCAAAAGTATGTTTTGGGTAAAAATCCAGGTGGGAGTTCCTAAATCCCGTCATAAGATGACAGCTCTGTTTAGGCTGCCAACCAGGACAAAGCACACGCCAGTAGCCACTCAGACATGGGGTTGTGTTTTCAAGTTTTGCCCACACCATAAACTGGGGGTTGGCATTTGTAATGTGAAAATATAGAAGACATGCTGCTTCCAGAACAGACTGATTCCAGAACACACTGCTTCCAGAACCCATCCAGATGTCCACAAAGCACCTTATTGCAGACTTTTTCATCTTGTAGCGGACTCCAGAATCCTTTGAAAGATCCAGATTTCTTTGCAGAATCCAGACTCTAGCATTGCAAAATTGTTGCTAGCCTGACCCAATTGCAAACATCCCAAACTTGAAGGGATTTCATTCTGATTGGCTTGCTACCACTAAGGCTGGGCCGCTGAATATTTGCACCCTGCTATCTACTGTGACCAGTAACCAGAAGGGGCCCATCCAAATCCGGTCTGAGGTGCAGTCCAAATCGAACAGAACCATCTGTAAGTATCAACAGGAAGAACAGTGACTCTTAGTATATCTGCATTGTATTATCCCTATCTCAAACCCATCCCATCTTTAATTCAGATTCAGAACTCCAGTATTGTTAGAATCCTTCTTGCGCTGATTGTCTCACCTGTTTCAAAACCATAACTCCATAGTGATTCTGAATAACTAAAGTAAATCCCAGGAAGTAAGAGTATCCACAGCAAGACAGGTTATGCTGATCACATGACTATAAGATCCATATATGGCAGTCTCTTTTTCATAGTCCTAATATAGTGTAATCAAACCCATATGTAATTTTCAAAAGCGCATTTCTGTTTTCAATTTCGTGCCTATTTTTGCAAAAACGCCTCTCACTAAAACCTCTATAACTCCCTCAGTTTTAAAGATAGAAACGAAATGTCAACTCTCATTGATACCTAACATACTTGGCTATCTCCACCTCGCGCAACAGTGTATTTGACCCGTTTTTCCTCAATATCGCATAGTAAAAGGTTGCCGCGAATTTGCAACATGCCCAAGTTTACACTTGTAATTTCCCCATTTCAAAGTGCTTTTTCCATCCCATTCTAATCTCAAGTGTGTATTGTTGTTTATATTATAGCTCATGTATGTAAGGACCTGATTAGTTGCTTACTTTGAATTTCTATCGATTTAAGCATTTTTGCACCTGTTGCAGTATTTCACAAAGCCATTTTCACCTGTCCTTTTCAAAGTGTCATTTGCCAAAATAAGGTTTTCTCTCTTGTTTGGGAGGGAGGATTGCCTATAACTCTAGACATTGTATTTCATTCCTGAAAACTTGCTGATTACTCACATTGGTATAGATTGCTCCTTTGTATTTAAACAAAACTTTGCAGGAGGATCATTAACCTAAACGCTATATGTGTGCAAAACAAACTGTTCTTTTTCCCCGTGATTTTTATTTTGCCTCCTTATAAGTGAATTCAATTGCTTTGCTTATCTTTCTGAATTGTATTGTCACCCTTTGGGTGATTGCTGCCCCATATATATCTATATTAAACCTATGTGTGATCGAATATTAAATAAATACATCCTTACCTTTATAAATTAGCCTGATTCCTGGTTGTGTGACCTGGGGGGTATTTTGAGAAGGGTGTGATATGAGTGGTATAGCATTCAGAATATTTAACTTGTAGACAAAAATAAAATGAGGGTTTCATTTGCGCACTACATGCTAGGCGAGACTTGGGTGTGTGCCTGATTGAAATCCCTTACAAGATCCACACCCCCACAACATACCCCCTCTACTTCACAAACACCCACAACACACACACCATGCCCCCTTACAATATTAGTTTTGCACTCAACACTCTAGTCTATTATCACCCCTACATTTCATTAAAAGGTCCCCATAATTCCACACACATTTCCTCCTTATGTTGCCTATGAAAACCTAATTTTGTCAAAGTCTGAAAGTATTTGCACATCAAGGAGCCATCTTTCAACAAGCAGCTTTTTCCTCGTTTTCAACAATGTCTGTATTTGTTTAGTTGCCACCAATAGGGCTTTGTTGATCCAACACAATGTTACATAGTCAGTATTCCGTCCACTTCTTTGGGAATGCAAAATCACTGCCAAAGGATTCTGTGGGAATGTAATGTTCCAGATTGTGTCAATTCTGTCCAATACGTCCTTCCAAAAATCCATCACCCTCTCACAATCCCATAATGTGTAACAATGTACCTCTCTCTTTCTGACAACCCCAACAACGTTCGCTATCAATCGACCCCAAAACATTAATTTGCACAGGAGTCCAGTAAAGGCGTCCTAATATTCTTTGATGGCTGTAACGCAAGTTCAAATCAATCTTTGCTCTAACAGGAACTTTCCAAAGATTCTCCCACTCCTTTACCACGATATCCTATCTCCACTCCTCAGACCAGACCTGCCTTAGCTTCTCCCATGGAACCAACAAATGACTCTCCAATGGCATACGTTTTAAAATGCTTGACACTTTCTGCAACATTGCAGCAAATAGATTACAAACTTGAGGTTTCTGCATCAGCGGTTCATTCAACATCTGCTGTCTTCCAGATATCGAGATTTCGATAACTCTATATCTTGCAAGCTCCTTAAAGGCTCACTCCCCGACTTACACATCCATATCCAAGAAATATAAGAAACCCCAATGGGGAACGAGACTAAGAGAACAGGTTGCAAGATTTAGTAGGTTTATGTAAAGTTGGCATCCAAAGAACTCTGTTGCCCAGAGAGCGCTCTGGCAAACACTAAAATTACATGAACTTATGAAGGGAAAAAGTATCATCAGTGATGTCATTACATAAGGGATTACAATAGTTCAGGATTGGCGGTGAGCAGAGCAATATATGCATCCATAGGCGCTGCTGTCTTGGCTGCTCAGTTGGCTGGAGGGTGAGCGTTACGAGGTCCATCTGCCGGTGTCCGGGCGGGGTATGGGTTAGGTCACGGTGAGATAGGGCGGACACTAACTAAGCTAGCATGAAAAACTACCACTAGACATGCAATAAACAATGATCAGTAGTATACCTTTTGAATACATCTAGAAAACCTATAAATTGCATGCATGTGATTATACCATCTTTCATTAGGACTTTTACGGGGTACAAGGTGTAAAGGGTGTGTCCTCTGTGATAATCGGAGTGACTGGGTGGTTCTTGGTTACTCAAGGCAAGTGGGGAGTTATGACATGTGTTGGGGGTTTATTGGGGGCACTGTTGGGTGGGCTGCACAGCAGGGTCACACTTCTGGTACATCAAGAGAATACCTTAGGAGGACACAGGGTTACATTAGCAGTAATTTTCCAACAGCGGCGGCAAGGGAGCAGGGGCAGGTTTTGTGGAGATGGATGAACTACAAAGCATGGTTCGAGCCGGTTCACACAGGACAGTGATCACAGAGGAAGAGTGAGATGATACATTAGTTCATTTGTTTCAACTATCCCTGGTGCATCCGTGAGAAAGGGAGTTGTGAAGCTTTCAGACAGGGAAGAAAAGGTGGGCGCCATGAGCGCTGTGCGCGGCGCTGCAGAGGAGAGAGAAGCCTTTTCGTACTATCGAAGTGAGGCCTAGTCCAAAGATGGAGTAGAGGGCACACAAAATGGAAGCCAAGTGTCTCCCGCAATAGCCCCACTTATGCTAATGTTAGCATACTGGAAATGGAGGCGTCCCCCCACTATTACACGAGCAAGTGGTCCATAATGTGTGAGGAGGGCCCAAACGACCCCTCACTCCCACACACTCCCTTTTATTTAGCCCACACTTTCCATTAAACTCTCAAAGGAAACCACTCCCCCATCACTCAGACATCCACAATTACCAAGATCCCTTTTATTAATCCAACTCCACCAATACAAAATTCTATTATCCACATGTAGCCCTGGATTGTGCCAAATTGATGCATCCTTGCACATACAGTCCTTGCCTGCTACCTAATATCAATGATGTAAATGCATCTTTAATGACAATTTGCTTTAGGTTCATTGCTTGTTTAGGTAATTTCCCAATTAGTATAGACTCCTGACATGATATGGCTCCAACCTTCGCCTTTCTATTATCACCTACAATGATATTGAGCACCCTTCTTCATCAAAGTAGCCGATTGATTTTTTTCAAATTTCTTTTATACAAAAACCCTCTACAGGCATTCTCAAGTATAAGATATCTAAATCCCCCTTCCTGAACACACCGAACCATAATATATCAAGGTATTTCACCCTTTTATCCCACACCCCACAAACATTCCTGAAATAACTTGTCTATATGCCGAAGGACCTTTTTTGTAAACCGCAAAGGAAGCAACTGAATAAGCATTTTGATTGCATTTGTCTTTGTCCAGACACTCAGAGTATACGTCACCATTTCTTAATTTCCCTCCTGAAGAACTTCAATTATTTTATCCACATTGTATTCAGCAACTCTCTTTATATCCCAAACAAGATAGATCCCCAAGTACTTCACACATACATATTCCCACTTACAATTACAACCCAACAAGTGATTGCATGCCAGGGTATCCCTAACCGAAAATACCACTGATTTCCCACAATTAATCTTATAACCTGACAATATTCCCACCTCTTCAGTCATACTCTTTGAGAGGGCCCCCTTCTCCAGGATTATTCAAAATAATTGTGACGTTGTTTATTTTGATATGTTTTTATTGGTATTTAGAAATACGCAGTGGTGCATAATAGTTATACGTTCTTATTCATTTCCATGCCTTTTATTATAATTAAAAACAAAACCAACATTCAACACTAACTGTCTTCACTTTGAGGTTTAAACATTCTGCTTGATCTTTCATAAGGTTAGGTGATTCAGGGCACATCTTGAAGTCCACAACTTCCCTCTTTCTGGTGTCCCCCACAAACCAGACGTGCTACATACATTTTCTGACTGCACCTCAGGACCGCGCCATGTTACGAGTGGTGTACAAGCCTTCATGGGGGTTTGTCGTCTGAGGGGTGGAACGTGTCCCAGACGAGCATTTCCGTGCTTCATAGGGGGCACTAGCATCTGTGTCTGACAGGACCATCATGTCACCCCACACACTCATTTCCACTTCAGCCCCACATTCAAATTCCTACATATCTCGGGCCCCTGGGAGATTTCCATGTCCTTGCAATACATCTTTTAACCAGTAAACCTGCCATATCCATACATTTTAAGATGTGTTTCAATTTGCCATCCCTGGGATATGCACCTAGCAAACATTCTTTTGGGTTCTAGGCATATTGTGCAATCCCTGCTCTTCTACAAGCGTGTTCTATTCGCTCCCAGAATCCTCGTGTGCACGCATCCCCAGAACATATGGGTTAGATCCGCACCAGCCTTGTTGCACCAGGGGCAGGTCGATGGTGTAGCCCTGTTGAATTTAGCTAATCTGTGTGCCGTACAATACATTCAACTGAATTAGTCGAAAGTGGGAATTCCTAGACACTTTCCGAGGGTGAAGTAGTATACGTTCCCAATCCTTCTCTCCTATATCCTCCCCCTGGTCTGCCTCCCATTGTTCCTTCAGCCTTGCACTCTCAGGGTTGGGCCTATTCACTAGGAGTGCATACATTCTGCATACCGGTTTCCAGCCATCGCTCAGGCTGTACATCAGGGTCAACAAGGGGCCTGCTACTGGTTCCTCCGGCCATTCTACCTTCTTCTCTTTTGCAGTCCTCCTCACCCTCTGATACCACAAGAATTGACCTTTGGGTAGATCCTCCTGCTCCATTAAGGACCCAAACTCCCTAAACGCACCATCCACATACATGTCCGCCCATTCGTAGATGCCCCAGCTTTTCCAGAGCCTCATCACCACCAGGTCCTCCTTGCCTTGCAGACATCTGCAGCTATTGGGGCCTCGGGTGGATAGGAGTGCTCCAATTTCAGTAATGTCAGCGTCCTATGCCACACTTGCCGTCGCCATGACACAAACATGGGGCTGTGATCAAAGCAGCTCAGTGTCAACCACAGAATTCCTTTCAGGCGTGCCGAGCAACCAGACGCTGCAGCAGCACGGATTCAGAGGTAGCCTCATCTGAGAGCCACCTAGTAACACAGCGGAGTTGCGCCGCCAAATAGTACCGCTACAGATCCAGCAGCTGCGTCCCACCCTCTTTTTGAGAGAGGCGGAGCGTTGCAAGCGCAAACTTATGGAGAGCCGTACCCCACAGGAATTCCTGTATTGGCACCTCAAGCAAGCAAAAAAAGGAGGCCCTGATGTAGTAATGGACATTGTTGAAGTACAAAATTCTCGGCAGGATTATCATTTTAGTTATTGTAATCCTGCCCATCAACGACAAAGGTAGATTGGACCAGATCGTCATAGACTTCCTCAAGCCCTTGACCTCACTCGAAGTGTTGCTCTCTTGTATTCCCTCAGGTGAGCACCCCCAAGTACCGGAATGATTCCAGTTGCTACGGAAGCCCCACCTCTGGTAGTTATTCTTCCCTCACCCCGGCCAGCGGAAATATACTGTTTCTTTTTACTGAAACAGATACTGGACCCTTTCGCATAGTTATCTAGCACCTACATAAATACTGGGGCATTTTGGCCTGGATTCTTCAAATATAGTAATACGTCGTCTGCATATAATGAAATCGGCTGTCCTACCTCCCCCCACCCTTATTCTTGCCTCCTGTAACTGCTTACGTAGGTAGAACTCTATTGGTTCTAACCCCAGCACATATAGCATGGGCGGGAGTGGGCAGCCCTGTCTAGTACCTCTTTGGATATCCCAAGTAGATGAAACCAACCTCCCAGATTTGACCCTCGCCACAGGTTTGTTATATAGTTTCTTTACCCAACTTGTCCCCAAATTCTTTCAGTACTGCTAGTAGCCATTCCCACTATATCAAATTAAAGGCATTTACCACCTCCAGCAAAAGTAAGGGATACTGCTCTTGGGAGTCAGTAGTTTGTGCAATGAAATGTTCTAAGCACCGTAAGTTCAAGGCCGTGCTGCAACCTGGAATAAAACCGTTATGGTCCTCATGTAGCAGGCCCCCAATCACCTTGCGTAGCCGCCCAGCTAAGATTGTGGTGAGGATCTTCATGTCGTAATTCAACATGGCCAAAAGCCTATAGGAATCGCATTCATCTGTAGGTTTCCCAGGTTTGGGTATCGGCATCACTAGCGTCTCCCTCATGCTTGCCGGGAGCACCCCTTTGTGTATGCTTCCATGTATACCTCGTGTAGCACTGGTGTCACTACTGACTCGTACGTTTTGTAAAACTCTGGGGGGGAAGTCCATCGCTACCCAGGGTCTTGCTGGTGACCACTGATTTCATTGCCTCCCCAATTTCCTTGGCCGTTATGTCTTGTTCCAGTGCCTCGCATTGCGGTGTACCCAACCTGGGCAGCCCTATTTCCTCCAGTGTGCCCAAAATATCCTCCTGGGGAACCAAAGTGTCATGCTTGTATAAGTGAGAGTAAAACTTAGCAAACGTGTCCTTTATTTCTTGTTGGGTCCTGAGTGTAGTGCCCATCTCATCTTTAAGTGCTGTAGTTAAGTGTCTCAGATGTTCCCGCTTAAAGAGCCACAACAGCAATCTGCTCAGTGATTCCCCCCCGCATGCTCCCCAGTGTTTGCATGTAGTCAAATTTGGATAGTTTCACCCATGCTTCCTGGCAAATACTCCTGGCTTCAGCCAGTTCCGGCTCCCTAGCCCCATCACCCTGCGTCCGGTTCTCCATTCGACTATGCTGTCTTCCAGCCTCCCCAGCTCACCTCTTAGTGTTTTACGAATACCACCTGCGCTAGCGATGGCTTCACCCTCACCACCACTTTTATTGCCTCCCACAATGTGCCCCAGTCTTGTACGCTACCCACATTATGCTCCAAATATTCCTCTAGTTTCACTTTGAGCCTGTCCCTAAATATCTGGTCCGTCGGGGTGTCAGTGGGCTTGCGCCACAACGCTATGGGAGGCATCGGACCAAACCTCTTCCACTCCAGTAGCAGCAGTGAGGGGTCTAAGATCGTTCTGCCCAGGTATTGTGCTGAGGCTATTTCTGCCACTTGAGTCCTATATAAATAAAGAAATGCCATATCATATCCGCAAAAAAAGAATCTATTCTGGTGTACAACCCGTGGGGCGAGGAGTATTAAGAGTAGCACCTATCCACTGGGTGTCGCTCCCTCCATTCATCCACAAGATCCAGGTTGTGCAACACGATATTGAGTGCCAAGGATGTGAAAGTGAGCGTTCCCAAAAATTCAATACAACAATCCCCAATGAGGGTCAATAATGGACACACCCCAGGAGGGAATGAGGCCAAGACCAAGTGCGGGTGAAGGTAAAAAGTAAGTTTATCCAAAAACCAAAATAGGCCAAGCAGGGAACTCTGCAAAAACCGAGAGCGCTCTGAGAAACATCAGAAAACATCTACATTTTGTTACAAAACCATGTCACCTATGACGTGGGAGCTAGGGATTACATTAATCGGTGAGATTGGGCAAAGGGGAAAAGGCATTATGGAATATGTAGGGTCGAAGCTTCAGGATTGGTGAGGCCCTGCGTATCATGATGATGCTTGTAGGTCAGCTGGGCTCATCGGGGTGGAGTGCCGGATCAGGAGATCTCTGAATTGATACATCTTGGCGACTCTTACATTTGCCCTTGTGGCCACACATACTCATTCAGTGTTAACGATAATTCATAATGCTCTGTAAATCCTCCAAACTGTTAATCTAACATCACAAGAGAAATAACACAACTCTAGGTGCTCTTATATCATCATCGTAAAAACACACCATACAATAAAAGGACTGCTTCATGAGTTCAGGTGCTTTGTCAGGGGGCACATGTCAGGGATACCTCTAGCATCCTGCTTTTTTAGTTCTAGTGGGGGACATCTTTATAGTATGTTAGTACATGAGTAAATATACTGCCACGATGGTCAGTCGGGGTTGGGGTGAGCTTGGATGCTATCTGGTCAGAAGGCACATAGCTGGTACATCAAAAAGGAAGTGGGATGGGAGGCTTGTTGCCTATATTTCACATCGTTAACAAAACGAGGGCCTTTAGATGTCAGCCCGACCTGAGGCGGGAGGAAGGTGGGGGCTGAGTATGCGGTGCTGCAGAAGGGAGAGAGGGCCCTGTGGCTTCTAGCTGGTCTACTGTGCGGGGTTACATGCAACTCATTTAGAATGTGAGGTTGGATTTGGCCAGTGTGGTTGCAGGTACATCGGGCAATATGCAAGCTTATAAACATTGTATAGGTTACACGTTTACGTTTATCATGATTACCATGTTACAAAGTAAATTCTATCTACAACAGTCTTGTAAACTTTACCGTCTTGCATTATATACATTTGGACCAGTATGCAAGTTGATCATATTTGTGAACACACGTATATTTGAAAAGCCAGTGGACATTTGGAGTGTGTACCTTGTATATATCAAACGAGTAAATCAACACATCGTGCATTAGTGCAAGTGTTTTTCAAAAGACCAGATTAGTTCAACAGTATGGGGCTTAGACATATGACCAATAGATTCATGTGCATTTAAAATGGGTGAAGATCTTCTTGTTTTGTTTTCTGGATTTAGCCCCTTAACACACACCTACATGAGAGGATTTATAACCTTCACAGAGGGATTAGCAGTATGGGTGAACTAGGGTGGCACACAGGCGTAGGATCTATATCTGTTACTTCAAAAGGAGAACCATGTTTGGGGGGGGGGGGTATCCACAGTGTATGTCATAAATGTGGGGTTTGCAAAGGGACAAGGCATGTTTGTGGAGATGAATTGTTTTCTTTAAACCCAAGCCTATGCCCGGTCATCCGCAGGTCAGTGATGGACTGCAGAAGGTGAAAGATACAGTGTTTGTCATGTAGCTTGTTCGCGCCTAGTCTCCCGTGGTAACAGGCCTTCTGCTGGGACGCAGATGGGAGGAGGGTGAGGGAGATGACAGGCTTACTGTGCGTGATCTCGAGGGGGAGAGCTGCAGCTCTGCAGGCAATCTTTGTCTATGAGGCCTGTGGTACCATATACAAAATGGAGTCTGGTTGTGGCACAAAATGGAGTCTGGGATCAGCTTTCTTGTCAATGTGTGCATAAACATATGGGTTATCCCGCATCCCTGGCCACAGGCGCATTTGGGTGGTTGGTGGACAAATCATAATCCTCACGTGGGGTTAAAATGGAGGAGAGGGGGTCTCAAGGACCTTTCCTCCCATACAGATGCCATACCTATGTTGTTCAGGGGTGGGAGTGACGTGTCTAGCTCTGGGTCTTTGACACAGTTAAAATCTCCCCGCAACCCTCCAAATTAGAATGCATTCCCAGTGTGGTGCAATCCTTGCGCACATTTTATGAAGATGTGCAGAAATTCCATGGTTAGAGAAGTAGGAGTTGACTATTCATACCTCCACTTGCTCTATATAACCCTGCAGTACCAAGCACCTCCCCTCCGTGTCAGCCTCCACCTCCTGCAATCGAAACGGCACTGCCACATTTATCCACGTGAATACCCCACAAGCATATTTGGAATAGGCCACCTCATACCCCTGCGCCCCACCCCCCCAGCGTTCTTTCATCTTTGCCATTCCGCACTCCGTGAGGTGGGTTTTTTGTAACGGTGCAATGGCCACCTTTTTCCTGTTGAGGAATGATTTCACTCGGTTCCTACGCAAATATGTACCCATTCCCCTTACATTTCACGTTAATACCTTGATGCTAACCGCCATATTTTATGCAGCCGCTCCCTTTCTCCCTCCCAAGTCCGCCACCCAGTGCTCTCCCCTCCCCTGCTATTCACCACCCTAGTTTTCTCAACCATCTCGATTTACAACTGCCCTCACCACTTGCCATTCCCTTTTAGCTACCCTCTTACGTGAAGGACCAACAAGCTTACAAACCTCAAACAGTAAATAAAGTTTGCACCGAACAGCTGTACGGTGCACACAGCGTTCTGGCTCCCCCGCACCTTCGTAGCCCGTCCAGACCATCATGCTCCGGAAATCAGGTGTTGGCAACGGGCCAACACAAACTTCTGTTAGGGGTAAACCTCAGAGCCCAAAGCAGGTGGCCCACCACTGCCCTCGTCCAGGCTATGATCAGCTGAAGTGGATTCTATCGTCACCTATTCAAGCCTGACAACCAACCACAACCATATGTACAGGCTTTAGAGACCCCAGGTCTCCCCCTTTCAGCAGTTCTTCAGCTCACATGACCGGTTCTTCCCCCTCCATCCAAGTTATGTTCCAACCCCAAAGTTGCCAGTGTTGGAGTTTCAAGGAAGACCGCTCTACTTTTATAAATCACCTTAAGTCTGGACGGATATATGAGCATATATTTGATCAACTGTCGAAGTCTGGCTTTAATTGGCACAAAGGAGTTGCGTGCCCTCTGAGCAGCCAGCGTGTTATCGGGGTAGATGGCTATTTTAGAGTTGTCTCGCTGTATCACTTTAGAACTTTGAAGTTTAACATTTTTGCAATCACTAGGCGAGGGTGTGACCCAGGGCGGGGGCTTTTTTTGTAAGGACCGGTGGGCCCTTTCCACCACAAATCCCTGCGATAGGTTGCCAGTCTTGGCCGCATTGTTGAAGGAGTCCATGATTGGTTGGGGACATGTCTTCGCTCGCAGGTGTGCGGGCAGTGCCCCGCAGTGGTCGTTGTCTGGCACGGGCACCTACTCGTCCCTTGTAATCCCCCAAGACCACCGCCCCGAGGGTACTGCCTCCTCTCAGCAGCACTAAAGGATGCCTCACTGTGGTCTGCAAACTGCGTTCATCACATTAGGGTACATATCAGCTCGAGTCGTGGTCCCAATCACTGGAACCACAGCACTGCTGCCAGGCAGTGCCCTTAGTTGTCAGGTCGGGCCTTCCCCAACTCGTGCACTGCTCCCCGATGCTTCGTAGTGACCTCTGTCTCAATTGGGCCTCAGTCTTCTATCTTTGCTTCCCTAGCCCCTGTCCTCCAAGCTAGCCAGAGCAGTGAAGCCTGGGGTCCTCTTCAAGCTGCTCTCATAGAGGCTGTTTCCTTCAGGCACACGTCAACAACCGGCCCTTAGTGCTATTGGTCAAGCACCACTATCCGACTCCTGGGCCCACACCGGCTCACCCCACTCAGCAGCCACTGCGATCCTGTTTGGCCACTTTCCTGTGTGTAGCCTAGGTCTCCTTTGTTCACTGCCTCACAGTGCCTCGCTAGACGTATTGCAAAATCTGTGGCTCTGCCCCAGCGCTGCAGGCATCTGATGCTTAGACTGAAGTGTATCGGTGAGTTTGCACCCTCAGGTGGCTCCAGTTCGACCAGGCGCTAACCCAGTGGCGATGCGCCCACTCTAGCCAGGCGCACTCCCCTGACCGGCACCAGCCGCCCGTCAGCACCCCCTGGGCAGTGGGGGGGTCGCTCTTACTGTGCTGAGCTTTGGCCCGGGCCCACCTCGTATTCAATGGATGTCCGTTGTTATGGCGCGCAGGCGACTCCTCGGCCGTGCCGCGTGTACCCATTCATGCACCCAGCAGGCCAACAACATGCAGAGCCGAGGCCCCACTACTCCGCTTCCCGATCCGTCCACACACTTCGCTACACAGTTGCACAGCAGCACCCCGGGCTCTCAATGGAGTCCAGTCGCCACTACGCCAGCTCCGTGTCTGATGCCACCAGACAGTCTATGCTGCTTGCACTTTGCCGGTGCCACAGGCTTGATACCAATGTTTGTTCAGCACTCCAGTCGATGCCCCAGCACAACACGTGGCAGCGCCAGCCCAGCAGAACAATCTTTCATGTGTCCGAGCCCCTTCCACTCTTCCCCCCCCCCCCACCTCCCCTCTACAGGCAGTCTCTGCCCAGTTCCGTACTCGCTGCCAAACACCATGTGCTGGCTTCCAAGTCTGCACCTAGTTTGCTGCTTGCTGCCTCACCACCGCTCCATGCTTTCCTCTGCCGACCCTTATCCCCTTGGGCATAACCGCAAGGCGGCTACTGTTTGCTGTCCGTCCGGCCCCTCAGCCGCGTTGTGCCGAACTCCAACCACCGTTGGTCATGTGTGCCCCAGTGCCGGTGCCCCCTCAGACTACTTCTGCCTGGAAGTGCCACCCGGTCATGTACACTGCTGTACCTGCACTCACTTCTCTGCTGCAGGCACCCAGTCGCCCCGACACCGCACCACCTGTCACCTTTGAGTCGTTTGCCCTGGGGTCTGTCTGCAGTGTATCCCTCTAGCCAGTCAGAGCTCCACCCTGCTTATCGTGTCGGGCCTCCACCTCAGGGTGCCTCTTGCCTGTGCCTGTGCATGTGATATGTGATCCGGGCTCCGGGTCGTGCTTCCCCGTCAGCAGGTCTGGACAGCGTCTCGCCACCAACTGCAGCCACTGTTGCGCTCCTCTTTCATCGGGGTGCCACCGGTCAGTTCTCCATCCTCACAATGCACCACAGGGGCCTGCACACTGGCTATTGGGTAGCCCGTGCTCAGTCAGCCCTGCAGCGTTTGCCATCATTTTGTCCAACGGGGGCCCTGGCTTCCAGGTCTCCGCAGGGCACCAGGATGCACAGTTTACCAGCAAAACCTCGACAGGGGTGTGAGCAACCCCTTCTCCCACTCATGTGCCACTTCACAGCACTGCAGGGTCTGCCACTTCTGCAAATGGGATCAATGGAGGATTGAGACAGGAGCTCCGTAGCTTCACCTCCTGCACTCAGGCCACACCCCACCATGACTGTGACATCATCTGCATGAGCCAGGACCTTAACTTACCCATCTCCCACACACAAACCTCTAATGTTCTGTTTCTGCTGAATATAGGCTAACGGGGGCTCTAGTGCTAAATTAAAAAGAAAAGGGGATACTGGGCAGCCTTGCCTTGCACCTCTAAATAATTGAAATGATACCGATAATTCCTCATTTACCCAGACTCTAGCAGTTATTTCTGATTGTAGTGCCCCCAATAGCATTAATGAACAATGGCCCAAATCCCATTTCCAACAATGTGTTATTCAAAGACATCCACTTCACCCTATAAAAAAGCCTTCTCAGCATCCCAAAAAATTAACAAAATATCCCCTACCTCTGAATCTGGTAGGCCAAACACATCCAAAAGCGTTCTAATATTATCATATCCATATTGTTCCCTCATATACCCTGCCTGCGTTCTGTCAATCGGTGCCCCATATATTTATCCAATCTGTTAAAATCTTAGTAAAAATCTTTGCATCCACGTTAAGTAGTGATATAGGGCTGTAATTACAACACTTAATTGCGTCCCTCCCTAACTTCGGAAATATTGTAATAGCCTCCTTCATTGAGGGACATAAGACCCCTTCCACTAGAAAACGATTATACAAATCACATGCGGTGAGCAGTTATGGTTATCAATTATGGGTCTTAGTCGTCAGGGTTTTATGTGTTCAAAAACTGTGTATTGGTAGGATGGCTGCTTTTGAATATGGATTTAAGTAAACTCAAAGTTAAACATGATAGGTAGTGTAGGGTATGCGTTTGGAGAAGCATCTTTCTTAGCTATTTTAAACAGGTCGCTAGATAGTCCATAGATGTATAAGTAGATATGTGAGAATTGACGGGTGTTCTGAAGCTATCTAATAATTTGAGGTTTGGGTTGAATTTATTGTAAACTATTAATGAGACAATAATAAGGTTTGAGGGAACTTTATATTGACATTTTAGTACCGTTGTGTATCATTGGCAATGAATAGAGGAAGAATAGAATAAACTAGATAAAGGGCGCAGGTTTCTGGGGGCATAGTTAGGAATAGCATTTGTAATGTATATACCAGTGTCTTAATTGAGTCCATCTATCTATGTTTTTGTGGTGTCTTCAAGTTTGCCTTTATGGGGAAGAATGCAATAAATTACACTCTAATCTGCGGTAACAATGAAGGGTCTGAATTTGTTGATGGAAATGTCAAACTGCTGCGGATGCTTGTGCACTATTACCAAACACATTATGAGATTATACCTGATGGGGAAGTACAGTTTTAAAATGGATGCTGAGAAGTAATGTGAAATGGGACTATTGTCATCGAGTACTTGGAATGTGAAAGGTCTGAATTGTCCAAAGAAAAGGAAAAAAGTGTTGTCTAAACTCTGGCGGGAGAAGATCGATGTGGCTTTCTTACAGGAGACGTACTTGATAGAAGGTTCAGGGAATTTGCTTAATAATCCAAAATACACGAAAATACTGTTGAATTGTCACTCTTCAAAATCGAGGGGAGATTTTGCTTCGAAGGGGATTAGGCATGTGTGGTGATAGTGAGCATGGATGAGAAGGGACGTATTATTTTAGCTGATTTGAAATATGAGGGCAAATTAATCACATGATGTCCTATATATGGTTTGTGCGTTGGAGGGGGAGACCTTTTTGAGTCCTTAGGAAAGCTGTTACGTGATATGAGAGTTGAGTCTGTGATCTTGGCGGGTGACTTTATTTGTGTTTTGAATTACAAAATAGATTGATCTTCAGCATGTAATTTTACAGGACAAAAATCAAGTAAAGAATTTCAGGGATTGATGTATTTGATTTGGTTGATATTTGGAGAAATGTGCATCTAGGGGAAAGGGATTCCTCATTTTATTCTCTGGCGCATGATTCTTATTCCAGAATAGATTACATTCTAGTGTCCGATTAGTTGACCCGGTAGTGGAGGCAAATATGGGGGAACGAAATCTCTGACCACTCGATGGTAGAGATAAAGTTGAACCTTAATTCTTGTAGACAAGGTATTTTTACATGGCGACTCAAACCTTTTATTCTAAAAGAAGAAAGGTCTTCAAAGGCTTTCAATAGTTTCATAATGAACTATTTTAGGGAAAATAAAGGATCAGCTGATAGCCGGATGGTCTGGGACTCTTGTAAAGCCTCTATTAGGGGGCAGTTGAACTGGACTGCTAGAGCAATGAGAGTGGGAGGGGCAAGGCTGAATGAGCTTGAACTAGAGTTGGGAGACTTACAAAGGAAGTATGCCTTGTCTAAAGACAGAGGATAACATTAAATTGGATAAAGTAAAAGAAGCTTTGAAGTGTGAGATGGGCTCGCAGGTTGAAAAGGATATATTCTACTTGAAGCAGAATTATAGGGAGGAAGGAGATCGAAGAGGTAGGTTATTAGCTACCAAATTGAAGGGTTTCTCAGAAAGATCATATGTTCATAAGATTGATAATGGTTTGGGAGGTGTAGCTGTTAAGAGGGAAGAGATGGGTGAGTGTTTTTGTTCTTTTATGCTGATTTATATACTAAAGAACTTACCCCACCGGTGCAAGAACTAGCTGATTTCATTAAGAAGATTGACATCCCTTGTCTATCTGATGAAATTAGGAATTCCCTAAATGCCCCAATTGTTATCTCTGAAGTTTTATTGGCAATAAGTGAATTGAGTGTTGGAAAATCTCCAGGTATAGACTGATTGCCTGTCGAATTCTATAGGTCATTTGATGTGCACTTGGTTCCAGAACTATGTGATTTGAATAATTTGTTGTTTCTATCACACTTTTATCCTAAGTGCTTTACAGAACATATTTACATGCATTATGCAGACCTCTACCTTCTCACTGTACCCCCAGCCCCATGTGCCTCCCCACGCTTCCACTCCTTCCAACTCTTGGCCCCCCCTACACTGGAACTCCCTCCCGCTCTCCATCCGCTCCACCCCCACCTACTCATCCTTCCACTCCTCCCGGAAAGCTCTTCTTTTTCACTCCCCCCCCCCACCCTCATCCCCTTTCCTTACCCCCTTTCCCCCTCTAACCCTGCCCCCATTTTCCCTACCCTTAACCCCTTCCCCAATGACCTCAATTGACCACTGAAACTACGTAGGGCATTGGTAGTCACCAGATAACTCCTCCTTCCTCCCACTCCCCTGACCTCAAAACAGACATTGTAACCCCCATTATCTCCCACTTCTCCCCTCCCCCCACTCTCCCCCTCCTTTAGTAAATTGGTCTACATATTGTTCTAATGACTTGTTTCATGTTTGTAAATATGCTTCTGTCACTATTGTACCTGTTAAACTGTAAAGCGCTTTGGCTTAAAGCGCTATATAAACTCAAGAAACATACATCATTATTACCCAATCGAATTGGTGCTCACTTTTATCTACCCTGGAAGGATGAAAAGCTGAGTCGACCGGGGCAGGATTTGAACCTGTGACCTGCAGATAAAAAAACGATCACCACAACTGGCTTGGAAACCCTTTCTTAGCAGCAACATTTAAATTAATCTGATGTATTAGTTTTGAAATATTTCTATTGGTTTATAAACATTATATATTGTCTAGTGATTTATGTAAACACAATCTTCATCTCAAACCAGAAAGGTAGCGTAATCTGTTCAAATACCGCTTCAGAAATGTGACTATTCCATGGCTACAATTGGACTTTTGGGTTAACGCCCTCAGCCCGCCTACCCCCTATAACGGCTCATTGTTTCGGGTTTCTTCTTCTGTTCTGATTTTAGGAAGCTTTTCTGATTTTAGGAAGCTTTTCTTTCCAAATGTACACTTGACTGATTCGTTTAACCTGGCTGTGCCTGACTGGCTTTCACTTTCAGTGTGGATGTGGTGTTATGATGTTTGTGATGTTTCTTTGAGCCTGTGGCTAGTCGGTGGCTCTCGTTCTGACTGCTTGTGCTTCCTGCAGGTTTTTTCCACACTGCTTCGACTCGCGTGGCTTTCTCTCTTGTGGCTACGGCAGGTTCCTTGATTTAAAATGTACATTTTTATAATAATGGTAATCATTTATTTATTTAGCCCTTACGCCTAAGTGCTGTACATTGAACATATTTACATACATTAATAATCCCAACCAAAGTTGGTACTCCTTTCTCGACCACGGAAGGATGAAAGGCTGAGTTTCGATTGGATCTAGCTGAGCGCTCTGAGGCCTATAGAATAGATCCTTAGACACACACACACACATCACAGCATCAAGTGTTCAACCCGCTGAGCTATCTTAACGGCTCACAGTAGCAAATGCTGCTCCTGCTAGCAGGACCGTCAAAGGAGACGCAATGTGTTGCCAAGGGGGATAGAGAGGCGCCGCAACCTGAGTGGGCTGTGAAGAGGACCAGAGCCCTGGCAATTACTGGATCTTCTGGAGCTGGGGAACACGGAAGGCTCCCAACAACTGCGGGCCGATGTAGCAAGGTTTTCAGGTGGCGACTACTGCTCATTGAAACTCCCGATGCTTACCCGGGAGGAAAGTGGAAGTCGAAGGAAACGTCCGGAGGAGCTGCCGAGGATCTGTGAGTGAGTGAGGGAGGGAACATTCGTACCGGGTCGCTCCAGGGGAGGGGAAATGGATATTTGCAAGTATCGATTCAGCTAAAACTCCTAAGAGTGGGGTTTGGAACCCCCCAAGGAAAGGATATTGAGCAAACTGGAAAGTACTTTTTGAAATGCCACAAGATTTATTGAATACCGAATAAGCTATAAAGTACCTTTTGAAATATACCAAGATCTGTTGACTACCCAATTGAGGAGAAAGATGAGGAAATAAGATGAGAATACCGTACAAGTGAAAAGCGAATGCTGTACAATTGTGAATGCAGAGAAAACCCTTTCAGAAGCGTTTGATGAACAAAGGGAGAGTTCATAATGAGCAATATTGAATCGAGCAGAAAAGACAAGTTGATAAACTTGGATGGACATTGAGAAAGCAGTGTGGGAAAAGGGTTTACACCAGAGTGACACACGTGAATACAAGTTGTGGCAAAGCCAAGAGACGGTTATTGTGGAAGCTACAATGAATGTGAAATACTGACACCGGTTCAAGAAGGAAAACCTGTGTTGGCCATGGAACATCAAGAGAATCACAAAGTGCCAAGGGTTATTGGTTGCATGACCTGTAATGGGTGGACCATGTGGTCTGACAACTGTCTAGACCGAATAGCCCCTACTGGAGAAATAACCCAGGAAGCCATGAAGTAAAGGCTGTGCTGCATTGTAATTGCTGAAGTTAAAGAAAGCAATTATTTGAGTTATCAAAAGAGACTAGAGGATTTTAAATTTAAACCTTGAACCATTCAAGAGGCTCATAGCAGTTCTGTTGGTGGAGCTGCCTACGTGCGGAAGGGAAACACCGGCTTTTGTGAACTGTTGCACACAACGCTCATAGCAGTTCTGTTGTAGGAATTGTCTGCTTGGGGAAGGGAACCTCAAGGTTTCTGTGAACTGTGCCTACTTGGGGGCAGGGAACCCCCAAAGTTTCTGTGAACTGTTGAACTTGGGGAAGGAAACACTGAGCTTCTTCGGTACTATTTTGAACCTGGAAAAAGGTGAAATTGAAACCAAGCCAGAGCTGGAAGAAGCTCAGAACTTTACTTTGAACAGTGTTTCTTTTGGTGCTGGCATCCCTACACTTTGTATAGTTTTAGTTGTGAGGGCAAGTATAGGTTTTGGCCACACAGGTTTTTAAGTTGAACTTGAACACAGACTGGCCTTAGTTATTTTTAGGTATGGAAATCACACTTTTAACTTAGGGCAAGTTTGGTGTTACTCCATCCTGACACAAAGACCAATAAAGTTTTTTTATACGAAAGGTTAATCTGTTGTCTATGTCTTGCTTCATGATGCCATCACATAACTTAAAGAAAGTTGTGCATAATAGGAGCCTCCGCACCATGGCTTATAATTTGTGCCACATGTTATCTTGCTCTGTTTGTCTTGTAAAATATGATTAGAAATTAACAGCATATTGGTGGATTGTAAAGTCCTATACTGTTTCCCGATTCTATGGGGTTTCATATATTATGAGGACGAAGATTGAATTCTAGTGGGATGCAGTGTGGTTTCAGTGCTTGGTGGGAGGAAAGTATTGTTTTACCAATTGAGCATCTAGTACTGTATGAAAAAGATCAACAATTGAGACTCCGCCATCAATACCGGAGTGCGTTTGTGGGCTTGAGGAGCGCTGTGAAATCAAACTAGCACTGAAGAGTGATCAAGGTATGTGTAGACATAGCTTGCGTTTATCTAGGTTTCTAAAAATAGCATCCACAAATTGCAAGGCGATGGTGTTGCATTTTGCCCGATTACCCTCCCTGCCCCCGATTGGTCTTCCAATCGGTTTGTTTTCGATGCAATCTTAATTTGTGTGGCAAAGGAAAGATACTTGTTGAGATTAGATCCCGCCTTAAAAACCTTCTAAAAACTCGCTTTGTCGTTGTTTAGAGTTTCTGAGTTTAAAGTGGCACATGTGAAAACTAATGAGCTTTGGCTGCGATAGGGCCACTTGGTGGCTTAAGTAAGGCAATAGTTCCTTCAAGGCTGAGTTCATGCAATTTGCTGCTGATTTGTGTGCAAGTGTGGTGCATGCAGTGATTGTCTGTGTGGCTGCTCAGATTTATTGTCTGATTTTCTGTATTTGATTGAAAATGAATCAGCATTTTTTTAATAGAATGAAGGGCAACCAGAATGGATGTGGAAGAAGAGGGATTCAAGAATGCTTTGAGGTGCACCCCAGTACACCGACGTCTGTCAGGTTTTCTGACCTTTAGATTTGCCTTTGTTTGTGCAATCCTTCGTCATAAGATGCTAAGGAGGGTGGAGGGGGGGTGGGGTCGTGTCACACCATTCTACTTTGGTCCAGTTGAGTCTGCCATCCGGAGTCAGAGTATTTAGGTTGGACAGTAGTTTTACAATGTCTGTGTATAAGGGGACATGGCAGTGTGCTGGCTAAGGTTGTCATTTAAAATTGTTAAGATAGAAACTGAAGCAATAGACACAATTCCATAAAACACTGGTGTTCACTTAGTAGAAATATATTGCGTGATCTTGAATGTAGTTTTATTAAAATCACAAATGTTGGTGTTAAAGGGACCATAATGGATACATTACTTTTTTACATCCTTAACATGTTTGGGGTGGGAGAACTTTTATCAAAGGGCCTAACCGGCAATACCTAAAGGTTCACATTTCTAACACCCCACAAAAACGTTTAAAAAAAGATAGAAAAATGAGCGACTGGTCATGCAGCAGCAAAATAACAGTTGCAGGTGTACATAGCATGTGTACTTAGAACCAGAGCAAGATTAATAGTCTTTTTGTGCCCTCCATGTTAATGTAATGTGTAGCAAACTGCACTGGCTCGCACTGCAAGCCCATATCTTCAAATCCTGCTGCATCATCTACAATGCTGTCGCTCTGAAGTCCCTAAGCTACCTCATTGATAAACTGTGTCTCTGCAGTCCTAAAATCCACCAGAAGTAAGGACCTGTGCAGACTTGAACTCTGTCAGTGCTGGCAGTAAACAACCAGAAGACCAGCCATTTTTGGCTATGCCCCCAAAACTCTGGAACCTCCTTTCCGTCAACATCAGATGTGCCCAAGACACTCTTCTTAAAGGAATGCCTCCTCCCTAACATTTGGGTCCTTACTCCCTCAATTCCACCATCTTCCTGAGACTGGATGAGCTGCTCCCCACTCTTTCCTCCCCTAGTTTCTTGTAGATCTATTGCTGCCAAATTTCACACCTACCCCCGTCGCAATTGTCAGCTGCCCGCTCCCTGTTTCTCTGCTTCCTTCAGTGTTCTTCCTCTAATCAATGTATTATAAAAAGTCTTTTCCATTCAATGTCTCCATTCACTTGGCAAATTGATTCTCTTCCAGTGGTTTGATCACAAATCAAATCAATTGTTAATATTTTCACAACCTCCTGATTGGACAACAAAAGTATTTCCCTTCCACATACTTCCCGTGTGAGATAACAAAAGTCTTCTCCTCCAAACATCAATTCATAAATCAAAAGTAAGCATTCTTTTCTTAACAGGCCAATCACTTGTAAGAACCTCTTACATCACAAACCTTTACCATAGTCACGGGACTGAGAATTACTACTTCTTCCTGGACCACTCACCTGCGGGTGCTAACTTCAATTGTTCCGTGTACTTGTCTACTCGCCTGCCTTGAAAAAACTCCTACTTCAACAATGTTGTACTCTGTGGTAATGCTTGTTTCAAACTCTCCACACAAGAACCTTAACAGGAGATTTGAACGAGCAACTGCTTCTCTTAATCTTTTAGCTTTCATCAAAAGGGTTCACATATTTTCACAATTCATATTTCACAGGAGGATGATTCTTATGTTGCTAGTCATTTGGCTTTTGTCATTGCAAGTTACAATTCTCTCCCCATTGGGGTTTTGTGCAAGGAGTGCTTTGCTCCTGCAACCATTGTTTCTGGTTGTACAGCCTCTTGGTAGCTGGTAATCCGGATTACAATCCCACTAGACCTTTCTTGCTGGGGGAGTTGTACCCAATTTTCTTGGTATTAACACTTAAGCTGATTTGACTATGGCTTAAAATCTCCTATTGGTATCCCTTTTCAGGAGAGTTATGTCCAATGTGTCTGTACATCAGCCTCCTATCACTTTGACAATGCGGGTTACATTGTTCCCCTATTTGGAATCCCACATTAGGAGTGTTGCGCCAGTACGCCTTAATTCAATTGCTCGATATTCAAAATAATTCTGATCACCTAGTGGTCTCCTTTTTGAGTGCCGTGTGACGCCTGTTTCAGGCCAACTCACTGGTATGCCTTGGCGTCTCCAGACTTGCTGGTGTAACCTTTTCTCTCTTTGGGACCTCATCTGCTTGTGACAGCTCCTCGCTGTCTGCTGCCTTGTGTGTTGACCTAGGGAGCTTTCGCAGCTCTGCACTCTCCAGTTTGAAGGAAGCACCAGAGCAGTTCACGGTGTGCCGGGGGCATTTCTCCCACATGGCATCGCTCGCTTTAGTACCGTTTCTGACTGTGTCCTCTGCGTGGCAGCATTGTCCTGAACTCAGCCACATTGGTTACACAGTGTTCGGCTGCTGCCACAACACAATCTGCTTCCTTCCACTGCTGCTTCTCTCGCACATGAAGGACCTTCACCTTTCTAAAAGTCACGCTCAGGTGTTCTGCACTGAACTATACCGCTCATATCCATTCTCCAACTGAGTTCTCCTTCCTCGTCTCAGTACTAAGAGCATGAAGTCCATAATGTTCTTATCTATTTTTTCTTGGTTATTCCTATCTGATTGGGTAACAGTGGTCTGATTTAGGGGAGGTTATTAAAGGAGTTGGTGTGTTTCCTTTTAGGTTTGGACCTTGATATCTGCCAAAATCATAACATCTAGAAGATAGGGTGTTAACCTTTTTATCTCTGACTATGCGATTTTCATGTTTATCAAAAGGATCTCCGGGAGAGCGAATCACACAATGACAACATGCCATTAAATAGTTGGGCATTAAGGAAATCTCATCCTCACGAGAGTGAAAGGTGTCTCCTAATGTAGTCACCACCTCTCCCTGACAGCAGTCGCCTCCCAAGTGATCCTCCCATTTGATACCGGCACCAGGGTTCGGATCAGGTAGCAGCGGCCTTCCCGTGGCCACATGGGATGAGACTTTAGGGTGCGGTTTAGTGATGACTCTGCAGGATTCATCACAAATTGCTTTACCCATATCTTATCTAATGTATTTTTTTGTTTTCTTTCCAAATGTGTTTAGTAATGATCTCATTTTGCACTTTTTCTTTTTTCTAATTTGTTCTACTTTTCTCTCTCGTTCCATGTTCGTTGTGCTATCCCCATCGTTGTTGATTTGATTGGTGTTGATTCTCTTTCTCTCACACACACACCACACACGCACACACCAACACACACGTAATAAACAACTTTAATGGCAGACCATCTGATAAAGTAGTCATTAGAAAGCTATTCACAAGTACTGAGTTCTGTGCGCAGGTTGAGTGACACACTCACTTCTGCATTCGATTTCTATGGAACTCTTGGCTGGCGTTCCTGTAAGTTCCCACCCCTGCAGGTTTTACCTATGATTCAAACAGACATGAGAGCTCAGACTCAGAAAAGGCCGTTTGATAGCATAATCAATAACATTTGAAACGTGCCAATAGAAGAATGCATGCAATCCTGCTTGCTGATTAGATACGCAGCTATTTGTCATGGGCAAAACTGAAACGTGAACAGCGTGCTCTTATAACCAGAGAACCCTTCAGTGCTTTGCGGTTAAGCAGCATTACTGCAAGTGGGCTGGTTTATTGTCGCTTGACAAAAGTTGCCAAATCTGTAATGCATCACATGAGGACTGGTTACATCTGTTCTTTTTCTCTCCGGCATATCCGAAATCGCGTTAACACTTTTTAATCCCGATACTTGATCAATGAATTTCGGGCCCTGGAAACCACCAGCGTTCTATTTTCTGCTAAAGCTAGAGACACAAGTAGTAGCTTGGACTTTGTTTGTTTCCTAAAATGTACCTTGAGAATCAGCCTCGCTGATGGAGATCAGATGATGTTTGCGTTACTAAATACTTGTTTAGAGTAATACACTCCAAACTGTTATGCATGTAATTCTAATGTATCTTCTTTTCACGTTTCGCCTTCTCTTCACTTGTTTATAGCCATGGCGTACTTTACGAATGTATATTTCTTTCCTTTTTATTTTAATTTATCCTGGTGAACTTTATTTTATTGTACAGTTTGATGCAAATCTTTCAGAATAAACTTTTACAACAACAAACCCTTTTAGTATTCCAAACATAGTTTTGAATTGGTTTCGATTTAGGCTCCATTCCATCATATGCCAGGAGTCCTTTCTCGGTTTATATTTTCCGTCTATGGATCCCTTGTATTCTGTTGACCCCCTATCATAACATTTCTTTTTTCAATCTTTTGTATTTCTTTCTTTTATTTTTCCTGTTTTCGTTTTGCAATAGTTTCTGCAGTCATCCACTTGTGCAGCTTTGCTTTGTGGTATCTGATTGCAGGATTTAATTTTCCAAGTTTGTTGGAAATTCTGCATGTCAGTGAGGTTCTTTTCTGGTTCAACTCGTAGTAATTAAACAAAACAAATGCGATAACTGCGTTCTTTTCCATTTCTAGGGGTGTGGAGCCATTCGACAAACCCAACACAATCTATGTTGAACGCCATGAACCAAGCGGCACTTCCACTGTCCTACGCAGCACTGACTTCTTTCAATCCTGGGAAAACAAAGACATCATCATAGAAGAAGTCGATGACTTTCAGATACGAGAAAAGTACATGTTTGCGACTAAAACCGTGGTATGTCAAGAGTACATGACTCATTTGCTGCAGATCCAGTTTGATATTCACTCTTCTTTGGCTGAGCCAGATGCTGGTTCCTTTTGAACTACCACTGTCTCTTCTGGTTCGGTGTCCAAGGTCCCCTTTCAGTTGTGAGTCGCCATTTTGCAAGGTGGCTACATCAACGTCCCCGAAGTGAACCTTCCATTACAAAAAAGTTGTAATGCCTGTGCAGTGCACTCTTGCAAGTCTGCCTTTTTTCAGTGGGGCGGGCACTTGGGCCTGAGACTGCTCCCCTGTGCAATGGTAGAGGAGCCAAAGCGCCATGCTCTGAAGGGGCTGCAGAATTGAGGGGGGGGGGTGTATTGGAGATGGCTATTTTTTAGGCAATTAAAAATATAGATTTTAATTTTGAATAAGCATTTTTCTGGTATTCCCAACATTGTTTTGCAGATAGCAATTCCTGTACATTGAGGCATCGTTTTGATCATGGAGGGAATCTTCATATGCGATGGCACTTAGATGGAGGCTTTCACATTTAAAAAGTTGTGCTCTTGCCACTGTTCTGAACCAATCGAACAGCGCAGGCGGCCTAAAGCAGTCGGGCACATTGTGCCTGTTCTACCCGTTTATCTTTGCTAGTATTGGCTTATTTTAGGAAGTTTAACTGGAGGATAACCTACATATCCGGAGCTGTGGCCCAATCTTATATATGAAATCACGTTTTATGTCCTGCTCTTTTCAACACGGTAAGAATAGGACCCGTACACTCTTAAGAATCCATGTTGACAAGAGCTGTGGAAAGAGAATATTCAACCTCCAAAAAAGATTGTGTAATCTGAGACTGCTCCAGGGAGTGACCTGGCCAAAACTTGATATACAAGTGCAGTTAATGGGCAAAGGCTAGCCCCAATGAGAGGGAGCTTTAGGAGGAGGAGGATTAGGATTATTATTATTTAGGGTAATGACCCTTTTAAAGAAAATGCAAATATAAAAATACTCGCAATTGAAAGTCAACTTTCGTACAAGACACCTGAGATGCATCAACAGCACCCAGGCTAACACAATCCCCACATGGCATTAAACACCCTCCTATTAATCTACCTCAAGTGACCATCCCTCCTCCCCAGAAATGAATTCTACATTTGCAGGTTGTCTATATTTCTGTAGTTGGATTTTATTTTCCCTTTATATTCTGTAGTCTGTTCCATATATTTCCATCTGTGCATTTGCATCTTTTTTTATTTATTTAAACCGATCGGCACTTGCTCCTTTTTTATTTTTTCTATACAACCTTACCCTTTTTTGCATCCGTTTGGCTAGTTCCCTGAAAAATGTGCACAACCAATGTGAATGTGCAAAGCTGTAAATGCACAGATGTAGAGACCTGTCGCCCTGAGTTCGGTCTTTTCAAGGTCCTTATTTTCATTGCTTACTAGGCTGTACTACCTTCTGACACACGTTTCAGAGCATTACAGGAAGTGGTCGAAGTGTAAAGTAGTAGAGCTATGTTCCCTGCTGGCCTGCCCCCGCTCCCCACATACCCCGTCACCATTCCCCCTCCCACACACAATACACACCCCCAAAGACTTGCAAAGTGCTGTTTAAGGGAACATTCAGTGCAGTGCACTGAAAGTGCAAGCTGCAACGTCTTCCTACACTTTTATTTTAAAACGAAACCATTCCGGAACGGTTTCTTTTTTAAAAAAAAAAGTTAGGAGCTGTAAAATGTAATTTAAAAAATTAGAGGAGCAACGCACCCTCACTTCGACCCCTGATTACAGGAGGTGCACATCTTTGGTGCCCTATTGTTGTTTCAAATGAGGCACGTGTTCGAGGTCTAGCAACCTACTTGACCCTTTGTCTTCTTTCAACAGCATCTCTTGGGCAGCCAGCAACGATCGGTTCAACTCTGGGTTTCCTTCAACCGCAGTCCAATGAAGGCTGCGCAATTTGTGACGAGGCATCCGATCATTGTACGTATCCCTGTTAAATGGCTTCTGTTTTTGATCTGTTTTTGCACTGAGTTTAAGAGTTCTCTTGGGTTGGCCACTGGGTTGATGGGTGGCCAAGAAGGTATTCCTGCTGCACTAGTACAAGGACATGCCCTTGCTCTAAGCTTTCAAAGTGGAGAGGATAAGGAGGGTGCATTTGGAAAGTGGAGGAAGAGCATATGGAAAAGGTATCCCAGCGTAGGAAAAAAAAATGCAAGAATAAACGGAGGAAACATGGAGACGAGTAGTAAATGGGGAGGCGGACTAAAGTGCAGAAGGTGGAAGTGGACGATCAGGAGGAGTGCGAGGGATAACATGGATATCTGCGAGTATTTTGGGAGTGAAGACGAGGAAGACTATGATGCCAAGGACATTGATTTGTCGAATGTGGGAAGGATAAACGTGTCGCAGAGAAGGGATGTGAGGGCTAGTACTGTAAAGCAGGGGTCTGCAATCTATGGCTCTCCAGACTTTTTGGACTACAACTCCCATCAGCCCTAGCCAGACAAGTCAATTGCGAGGTATCATGGAATTGTAGTCTAACATCTTGAGAGCCACAGGTTGCAGGCCCTGGCGGTAGAGAATGAAGGAAGGCGTTGAGCAACATGGAATCCTAGAGTCAGTATAAAAGAGAAGGTGTGAAGGAAAGGAAATGTGTAGACGTGGATCAGTAGAAACAGATGGAAATAACTAGGGGAAAGGTGGGCAGTGGCGAGTAGGGCAAGCAGGACGTATCTCGGGTAAATGTGAGCAAGAGAGGCTGGCACAAGAGCCCATGTTTGAGGTTAGCTGATGGGAAAGAAGCAAATGGGCGTCAAGTGGGATGGAATTGACGTTAAAGGGTATGGTTTAAATGGATGAAGAAGAGGGCAAAAGGAAATGGTCAACACGAGTTTTAATTAAATTGTTTGGTTTTAAATATCTGTAAAGCAATTTTGTTTTACCTCTGTGCACGGAAAAGCTTCCTGTGGTTTTGGCATCTGAATTTATTTGAGCGATATGAAGTTGTGTGCTTGGAAACCATTTTGTTTCTTAGGAATATTACATAGCGGATGCCTCAGAAGACCAGGTGTTTGCGTATGTTACACAAAAAGACAACCGGACACACCTTTACATCTCTGAAGTCGAAGGCCTGAAGTTTTCCTTGTCCCTGGAGAACGTACTCTATTTCAGTCCTGTAGGAGCAGGCGGCGACACCCTGCTCAGGTAAGAAGGGATGATGTCCAGTGCATTTAAATAATCCTTCTATTGTAGCGGGCTGGTATTTGTAGTTCTGCTCTCACCTAGACGTCGAGTGGTAGATATTCACATTATAAATCTAAGTATGAGCAGGGCCTAAGCCCCATGTAAACATTGTACCACTTATACATTTTAATACTTGAGCTTAGCGATATGAACAGTACACTTTTAACTGGATAGCGCTGCTTGTAATCATAGTTCAATGTCTACCGTTCAACACCTATTTTACAATGTCTCTGGGAGCTGTGAATATTTCATCTCATGCTAACCATGTTACACCATCCACATCTCCTCTTTGAGGCTTTAGCCCTTGTAATGCAAGCAAGAATGCTTTTTTATTGGAGCAGGAAAGGAAACTGCCCTTGCACAACGTTCTGAATGCTCACAAGGCCTAGCAGGAGCGCCTCTTTCTTCATTGTTATGATAGTTGCCTTTCTTTCCCATGTTCCCTCCCCTTTGCCCTGTGGGCGCTTTGAAACACAATTTACTTGCTGTATAGGTGCCTTACAAATGCACAACAAAATAAACTAAATGAAGGCGCATATGCCAGGACAAGGCGGAGGAAGTGCTGAATTTAAGCATACTTCCGCAACACATAAATTAGTGCCTGTTGGTCATTTTATTTAGACTGCTCCATGATCTTCTGCTCAGGTCGCAATTATTATGAAAGGTGCTAAAGCCCCCTTTCTAGCTCCAATTCTGTCCGCCATTTTGGATGGTATCAGTTAATCGAGAAAACATACATTCCACCTTTGTACTCAAAGCACTAGCATATAATGTGTCGTCTGTTAAGGGACACTGCAATTTCCATCTGCCAATAAACATCAAACCTCTAATCTGTACACATCTTCACAGAAAATTCATTCTATTTCAAAATTTCAGGTCTAGATGCATTACATCAATATATCGCTGGAGAAATGCCTTCTGAATTAAATACCTAGCCGGTCAAGTGGCACAGCAAGTATAGAGTGCTTCCTTTGACATCTGTGCAGAGCTTGCTAACGCAGGTTCGAATCCCGGCAGGGCCCAACTTAGCCTTTCACCCTTCGGAGGTCGATAAATGAGCACCACACACTATGGGTAATAAGCAGCGCTCAGATACCTGATGGTTCGTAGCGCTATATAAATGCAAAATTATTATTACTATATTTCGAATGGATTGTGTCCTCGAAGTATTCCTCATCTTATAACAAATCGTATCCCAGCTCTGTTGCTTCGTAATTTTTTTTTTTCACCAGGAGGCGCTGTGTTTGAGACTGGAGTCGAAGTCCCTTGAGGGCCGCCGTCGGGCGTCGACGTCATCTGCTGTATAAAGGGCTCGAGCAGCGCCCGTTACCTCAGTTCCGTTTTTCCGGCGCAACTGCTTCGTGTTACGAACAACGCATCAGAATTTTCTTCGACGATATCCTCATCTTCTACTCCCTCCACACCCAAGACAGGGTTAAAAAAAGTCTTAAGTGTGGCAGGAAGATGTCTATAACTGACCCCCATCGGAATTGCCTCTGGTGCCTCAGCCCAGACCATCAGGTTGATGTGTGCGGGTCCTGTCAGGCCATGTCCAATAAGGCTATTGGGGAACGCAGAGGTAAGCTGGCGGTGGGGGAGGAGAAATCCAAGTCTCAGAAAAGACAAAAGGATTCGGATGGTGGTCTTCCTCCTCCTCCTCGGCTTCTTCTGAGAGGAGAGTAACTTATCCATCAAAGCACGGTTCCCCAGAAAAATGGAAGGACCTTAGGGCTTCGATGCTTAAAACATTCGAAAGCAGCCCAGACCCTCTCAAAGTTGCCGCATGGTGATCATGCCTCTACTCCAATCTAAAAGTGACAGAGGAAAATCAAGATCTAAACACGCAAGAGTTGAAAAAGAGTAGAGAGTGTCTTCAAGGCAAAGTTCCCTGATGCCTCGCACAAAGTCAAAGCCTGCGGTGCATAAATCGGGGCTAGCGGAATCGACATCGAAGTCAAAACTCCATAGCGCTGAGACCGCTGACGAAAATGATGTTGACACCTTTAGCTGTATCAAAGCCTTCTTCGACAGCATCGACACCTCCTACGACACCGTTGAAGCCAGCGTCTTCCCTATTGACGCCTTTGACGCCTTTATCGAGGCCTTCTTTGATACCAAGCCCCAAGTCGATGCCATTTTCCATGCCTAGGCGAATTCCACCCTCTTTGCCTGATGAGATTTTCCACCCTCAACCTAGACAGGAATCTTTTAGATCCATGTCATCTATATATGAAGAACATTCCTCTGAAGAGGATGTCACTCTAGCTGGAGTTAGATTTGGAGCCAGAGAGGTCCCTGAAGAACTAGTGGACCCACAGTCTAAAATAACAGACGTTTGACTGTCTCCAATATCAGTGGCTTAGACACTTCACCCGAAGTGGATTTTGAAAGACCAGATCCTACAGAGCAGGCTGATCCCAGTTATAGGAATCTTATGGGAAGGGTCATTGTGTTTATGGGTTGGAAAGCAGCTTCCCCATTTTTTGACCAGGATGACATGACTGACCTCCTGAGTGAGGGCCCCTTGAAAGATCCTGTTCTTCCATTCCATAAAGCACTGCAAAAAAGGGTAATGGTAAATTGGAATACTCCTGATTTGATTGTAGCATTAAATAAGAAACTGGTACCAAAATATAGGCCAGCTTTATTAGATCCAGAATATTTATCCAAACATCAGTCTCCTGAAAGTCTAGTGGTACAAGCTGCAACCTCCACTAGGCAATCCACTTGCCCATCAATACCACCAGACAGGGACGATAAAGTTGATGCTTGGGCCCGGAAAGCTTTTCTTCGGGCAGCATGGCCCTGAAATCGACTAATGTCACTTGCACATTAGCAAAATTTACTTATACCCTGTGGGACTGCATGTCATCAGCGGCTGAACGCAACCCGGAAGGTGAGGAACAGAATGGTTTCCTGGCTATAGTGAAGGATGGTAAAGAGGCTATGGAGGAATGCCTTCAGTCAGGATTGTACACTGCCGATAGTATAAGCAGGTCCATGGCATCTAGCACGGTCTTGCACAGATTCGCATGGCAAGGAAATCTGGTTTTTCATCTGATGTGCAGTCTAGATTAGTTAATATGCCTTTTGACAGCTTGAGGTTGTTTGGCAGCAAAGCGGACGAGAGCTCGGAGAAGCTGCAGACCTCGAAATCGGCAGCAAAATCACTTTGCGCCGCTATAAGGCAACCTTAGCCCTCTTACGCAGGCTCATCTTCCTGGAAGAATCGCCCCTTTCGCTTCTAGTCCTCTTTTGGAAAAGGGAGGGGCCAGGCCAGTCAGAAAGGCCAACCGAGAAAACCCTTTCGTGGTGGAAAAGGGAAAAGTGCGAGATCAGCCACAGCAGCGGCTACTACCTCCTCAGCCACTGCTGCAAAGCCACTTTGAGGTCTTAACCCACAAAACCCCGGAGGGAGGCAGAATCACTCTGTATCGGGACGAATGGCGGGGCATTATGTCAGATGCCTGGGCACTAGAGATAGTGACACATGGTTGCTGTCTTCCTTTTTATCAAAGACCTCAAGATCATCCACTGGGCGCCAACTCTGTAAAAATTCCAGACCCGCTCCTTGTGCAGGAGGTTTTAACCCTGCTAGAGAAAGGTGCAGTAGAACATGTACCTGAAGTAGAGAAGAACACTGGCTGGTACTCCCCATCCCCCCCCTATTTTCTCATCCCCAAAAAGGACGGAGGATTGAGACCCATCTTGGACTTGAGAAGCTTGAAAAAGTTCCTCAGCAAGGACAAGTTCAAGGTGGTGACCCTTTCTCAGATCCGTCGCGCTCTTCAGCTTCAGGACTGGCTGGTTTCATTGGACCTTCAGGATGCTTACTTTCATGTGCCAATCCATCTCGAAGCACAGAAAGTACCTGAGGTTCACAATTGGTGGTTCTCATTATCAGTTTCGGGGTCTACCATTTGGGCTGACCTCCGCCCCAGGGGTTTTCACCAAACTGATGGCGGTGTTGGCCGTGAGTATCAGAGGAAGGGGATTCATGCCTACCTTTATCTGGATGATTGGCTAATCAGGGAGAGTTCATCCGAACGAGCCCAGGAACATATGGCCTTGACTTGCCACTTCTTACACAGTCTGGGATTCTCCCTCAATTACAAGAAGTCACAAATGATTCCAAACCAAAACCTCCAATTCATTGGAGCGATCCTGGACACTTCCTCGGGGAAAGCCTCGCCTCCCGAGGAGAGAGCTCACCACATTCTGCAGATGGTAATGAAGTTTCAAAATGCCCAACATCTACCGGCTTTCAACTTTCTAAGGTTGCTAGGCCTCATGGCATCCTGCATTTCTCTGGTGCCAGAGGCCAGATTGAGATCCCTTCAGTGGCCCCTCAGGACTCATTGGTCCCAGTATTTGGGGGAGATGTCAAACCTTCTACAAGTCCCGACCAAAGTGGCTCAAGATCTCCTATGGTGGGCTTGCAAGGAGAATATCCTCCAGGGGGAACCTTTTTGGCAACCATGGCTGGAGATCACGCTAGTGACGGATGCCTCACTCACGGGAAGGGGAGCCCACACCAACGATCTGACAATCAGCGGTCATTGGTCTCCATCGGAGTCCAAACTACACATCAACCTTTTAGAGCTGAGGGCAATCAGACTAGCGCTGAAGGCTTTTCTGCCCTCTGTACAAGGAAAGAATGTCCTGATAATGATGGACAACATGGTGGCCATGTACTACCTCAACAAAAGAGGAGGCGTAGGATCACTCCCACTGTGCAGAGAGGCAATGCAGCTCTGGTTCTGGGCAATGCAAGAAGGAATCTCTCTATCGGCAGTTCACCTCGCTGGAGAACTAAACACGGCGGCGGACGCTCTGAGCAGGCAGAGCAGTCTCCCACGACTGGGAACTAGCTCAGGAAGTGCTTCAAGAGATCTTTGCCTTTCGGAAGTGCAAACTGTATTGCTCAAGGGGATTTCCCCCGAGAGGAGCTCTAGGGCATGTGTTCGTAGTGGACTGGGTATTTCCACTCCTTTACGCGTTTCCTCCAGTCCCCGTTATTCCTCACGTAATCGTGAGGTTGAGAAAGTTCAGGAAAACCATTATCCTAATTGTCCCGGATTGGGCCAGAAGGACGTGCTACCCGGACCTTCTGAGCATGTCCATCTGCCCTCCAATACGTCTTCCACAAAGGGAGGATCTTCTCTCGCAAGAGGAAGGTCGGGTTCTCCATCCAGAGGTCAAGGCACTCCGCCTTCACGCATGGTTTCTGAGAGGCCAAGATATAAGGATTGGGACCTCACGGATGACGAAATGGAGGTTTTGCGTTCGGCCAGAAGGCCAGCAACAAAATTCCTCTATCTGTCGTTGGAACAAGTTCAGTAACTGGTCCGGGGATAAGAATGTGGATCCATTTCTTTGTAATACTCCAACAGTACTTTCTTTTCTCTTACATTTAGCCAATTTGGGGCTCCAGGTTGGTACTATAAAAGGATATTTAGCAGCGCTATCTATTTTTAAGTGCTCCTCGGAAGAGGCGTCCTATTTTAAAATGCCTTTTAGTCATTCAATTCTTGAAAGGGCTGACACATGTATACCCTCCAACACCTTTTCAGGTGCCCATCTGGGATTTAAATCTAGTCTTAAAATTTCTCGAAATTTCTCTTTCGAACCTTTACTTTCTTGTCCATTAAGACTTCTCACTCTTAAAACAATTCTATTGGTGGCTATAACATCAGCCCACAGGGTAAGTGAGTTGCAGGCACGGTCCTGTAAGCCTCCTCACACCATTTTCCATAGTGTCTGATTTTCATCTGTCACAAAAAATTCTTACCTTCCTTTTATCCTCCACCTCACACTAGTAAGGACAAGGAAAGGTTGCATAGACTGGACCCAAAAAGGGCTCTCAGTTTCTACATTTCCAGATTGGCAAATCTCTGACAATGTGACCAACTATTTGTTGGTTATACTGGGCACAAATTGGGCCTTGCAGTATCTAAATAAACTCTATCCAGATGGATAATTCTAGCAATCTCTGAATGCTATAAACTAGCTGGGAAAGAGCCTCTAGATGGATTAAGGGCTCATTCAACCAGAGGCATGGCAACTTCCACGGGCCTTCAGAGGGGCGTTGCGGTGCAGGATATTTGTGCTGCGGCCACCTGGTCGTCAATGCATACCTTTGTAAAGCATTACTGCTTGGACTCCACTTCATATCAAGGAGGACTATTTGCAAAGGCTGTCCTTCATTCAGTCCATAATTAAGATTTCTAGTACTCCCACCTCCTAAATTACCACTGCTATGGGAGTCTATCATAATATGAGGAATAGGTGGGAGGACACAATCCATTCGAAGAACAAGTTACTTACCAACTGTAACATTCTTTCGATTGGATGTTCCTCCCACGTATTCCTCATCGACCCTCCCAACCTAGCCCTCCCTACAATTTATGCCAGTTGCACTCTAACTTCCTTAAGAGCCTGAGGACTTAAAACCTGATCAGCTGATTGCGACGATGAGCACCGTAAAATTCAGAACTGAGGTAACGGGAGCTGCTCAAGCCCTTTACACAGCGGATGACGTCGACGCCCGCCGGTGGCCTTCGAGAGACTTCGATGCTGCGGTCTCGAACACAGCGCCCCCTGGTGGAAAAATGTTTCCAAAGCAGCAGGGCTGGGATATGATTTATCATAAAATGAGGAATACGTGGGAGGAACATCCAATCGAAAGAACGTTACAGTTGGTATGTAACTTGTTCTTCTCACCTAATGTCATGATGTAACTTTTATAAGGTTTTTTTTTTTCACTGACCTAATGTTGCCTTGTAGTCCATACCAACATCTTAACTCAATTTTCTCAACTTGCATTCTCGATTTGACTAAGCCGGAAATTCCGGCGATCACTTTCAGCGACCTGTCTTGGGACGAAGAGGTTCCTTTAGGGGCGCCTCATTGCACGCGACATCAGGTCGCAGGTAGCTGTGCGTTTGCTTCAATATATTTATTTGTAATTATTTATTTATTTGCATTTGTAAAGCGCCCAAGGGCGTCAAGGTGCGGTTTCTACTGGTTACATTCATCTTATGGAAATACACAGCTGTGTCCACTGTTCTATAACGAAGCACAGAAAAATGCAGTGCTCTGGTTGACCGTATACTTAAGCAAACACTAAGACTATGAGATCTGCCCAAGGGGCTCCGCCGGAAGCGCTGCACCAAAACACACCATAGGAGTCTATTTCAAGACCAGAAGGCCCTTTAACTTATTAAGCAGCAATAACAAAGTTTCAAATTTTCAAGAAAAACTCAAAGAACTACAATTTCCTAGAAACTGATAGTCTCTTGTGGTTTCAAAACTCGATTGCTCCTCTAGTCTTGTGATGTTCCTATAACCCTATGTGTTTCCTCTTACATTGCTGCTTGAGCAGCAGAAAAGTACCTTGCCTTCCTTATTCACATATTGCATCTTACTACTGCAGCGCATCGTGCAAGGTCCCAGGTACGTGTAGGCAGGACGCAGTGCAACACAGACTACAGTTGAGTCCCTACAGGACTCCTTCTCCTAGTAAGCTGGACAGTTCTTGGCCGAGACCAGGAGGTGGAGTGGCAGCGCATTTGAACTGTTTTATGCAGTTTCAGGGTGCCGCACTGCACTTCTCTCGCAGTCCGGACGCACGAATTAGCTATTTGACTTGTTCCAGATCAGCTATTGGTGTTTTCAGGTCATACTATAACCGGGAAGTGCTATTGCTGCATCAGTTGAAGCGACTGGCTTTCCCTGTGCTGTAGTTTCGGAGCACTGGAGCACAACAGGCCACCTGCTGGTGGTGGCGGTCAAGTACAGCAGTGGTCCCTCACAGCAGATCAGTCTCACACTGTTGGTACGGGCCTATGTCCCAAGTAAACCTGAGGAGCACTGAAGTTTTATAAACCTAACCCCATACGACAAGTATGCTGTGTAGACCCCACCTGGATGTGGTGCATTAGTACGGTGTCAGTACATCAATCACTTTGCCTTGTGGGAACCCCAGCATTGGGAAGCTATTGAGGGAGACATTATCCGATAGTGACTCAACACACTATTCTCTAAGGAGTTTGTCCAAGAGCCACTTGTTAAACAAGGTGGTGCTAGGGGGACTGTGGCCCCTGTCGGACAAGTTGGATTTTTATTAATGACTGGATCAACTTCTCACAGGGCCCTAGGGCTCTCAGATCCCAGAAAGAGGAACCAGTCAAAGGGGGAAGCCTACCTCCATCTACATGATGCATGTAGGGCCGCGAGAGCCCTGAACACCCTCCTCCCCCCACCCAGACAATGAACAAGCCCAGGGGCAAGCAAGCCCATTCCAAAAGTCTGCAGTCTCGGTCCAGAAGCCGTGCATGGCCCAGGTACTTTCCCTCCAGGCCTGTGGAAAATCTACAGGGCGAGGAATCTAGCAAGCCGCCCGGCTACATGGTGCGAAGACTCTGTGCCGAGAGAACGCTCCACTGCTTCCTCACGCTACATAGGGAAACCTAGTAAAAAGCACAAGAGCCTTCAAGAACAGTCCTACATTGGGTTTGATCCAGACTTGTTGGTGGACCTGAGGTACTATGAGGGGGAGCCTCTGAGCAAGGCTGCAAAGTATTTGAGCAGGCCCCTTCGCATTCTGTTTTATGGGGCTCCGTGGGCACTTTTGTATGGTCGGCAATGCCGACTGTGCCGTAGTCGCAGGCCGAAGGAGGCCTATCCTAGTGAAGATTGACCCAAAGCTTTGGGAATTGGCCTCCTCTGAAGCAGCAGCTGTGTCAAAAGGGCTGCTTTTTGGGGATGCTTGAATTAAATACATGTCCAAGTTCGTCCATACCTTCAGAGCTCTGGACAAGGTGCAGGCCACCCTGTGGAAGGTCTTCAGGCAGGATGGCAGAGGGAACGGCTGCTCAGCCAGCTAAGGCCTTATGACGGAAGCTCCTGCTGAGGACAGGACGACAGCCAAATCCCTTCTTCCCCTCCCGCAAGAGGGGGAAATGGTAGGTGCTGAAGAAGTACCAGCAGACTCCTGGTCCGCACAGCAGGTGAGAGCAACATCCAGCGTGAGCAGTGTAAGCACCCCCTATTCCTTATTTCAGCCATTGGAGGCAGGCTAGCATTATGCCAGCAGAAAAGGCAAGAGCTTCCTGGAGACGCCCTGGTTTTAAACCGTGCGTGGCTTCCAGCCAGAGTTTTTCCAGGGGCACAAGCAAGAAGAGCCTCTGTATCTGATGTACATCTCAGGGCAGGATCATATCCTCATGAACAATAAGTCTAGGAGTTTCTAAGGAAATGAGCAATCGGTCCGGCCGAGGAAGGGCCAGTAGGTTTTGTGAGCAACCTTTTCTGTGTAAAGCGGATACAAAAGGTCAGGCTGGTCATAAATCCCCTGGCCCTCAATGCCCATCTGACGTATCGCCACTTCAAGATTGAGGGCTTTCATGTCTTGTGGGACATTCTGCAAGAGGGGGACTGGTTAGCACAAATAGACTTGCGAGACGCTTATTTAGCGTTGCACATTCACGCGTCCCTTTGGCTGTACCTCCAGTTTTGTTTGCGGGGTCGGCAGTGAGAATTCAACTGTCTACTGTTCAGTCTATCCTCCGCTCCCTGGTGTTGCACCAATTTGCTCAAGCTGGTAGTGACAATGCTGCGTGAGCAGTGAGTGACATTGATGGTCTCAGAACTCGATAAACCTGCTTCCAATGGCACGCTAATTGGGTTCTTTACTGACTTAGTCTCACTCCCACTAGTCCACTCCTCACCTGATGTCCTGGCTGGATCTTCCTCAGATGAGATGTGCCTTCTTTCTGTCCAGGTCTCTTTCTGGTCAGAATTGGAACGAGCTCGCCTAGAGGGCACTTTGCCAATTGGCAATCTTGCTCAGCAGCGGGGACCCCAGGGAGCTCGCCCCAGGCCAGGGAAAAGCAAGTGCCGAAAAACCCTGGTGATGTGTCTGGAGCGGGTGTGGTGTTTCCGGTTGGTGTAAATAAGGTAAGTCTCCGGTGGAGTTAGTATCTAGTGGCAAGTTCCAAACAAGCGGAGAGCTCCAGATACACACTACGTGAAGTGTCCATTTTGGCGGTGCGCCGATCACAGGGAGAAAACTACAACTCCTGAAAGAGTCACAGAGAGGGAAGGTAGTTGTCCGCAATCACTGAAACTAATGGGTAAGTAGAGAGGGTCCACGCGAGCAGCAAAACGGTGGAACCAAGAAGGAGCCGCCCAAGCAGTAGCAAGTAAGCAAAGACAAAGGGTGGAAGGAAAGTATGCACTGAAGAGGCGATGCCAGGAGAGAGGAAAACTGCAGAAGGAAAAAAGGACAGGACCAAAGCACTTTCAGACACAAAGCACCACCGCAACACAGAAGGCGAGTTGTAACGCTCGGAGCCCATACACAGGTGGGCGGATATAGGAGCATAATCCACCATCTTGGAAAAGATTGGACTGTTACTCAGAACATAACATAACAGAACAGTCACAGGCTGCTAACATGTCTGCCAACTATCCCAGACCCTCCAAGGTCGCATCATGACAGTATGACCCCTTCTCAGAGGTCTTCCTCCCTGCTAACCGGGTCTCGGTCGGTGGAATTGTCTGAGTCTGGGGGCTGGTATATTTCTGATTGGGTCCCAAGAACATTCTTCCATGGGATACCCTTCCCATTTCACTAAGTATTGTAGCACCCTGTTCTTATATCTTGAGTCTAGCAAACGGGATACTTTGCATTTTTCACTGCAATCCTGAAAACGGCTCATCACCTTCTTGAGTTTCCTAGAGTACTGATCAGGAGTGTAACTCTTAAGTACCGATGAATGAAATACAGGAAGCATCCTCTTGAGACTAGTTGGTAATGCAAGTCTGTAGGCCACTGGATTGATCCTTGCTGTTATCTTATATGGACCAATGTATCTGGGTGAGAACTTTCTGGGATGAACACACTGGGGTAAAAATTTGGTAGACAACCAGGCCCTAGTTACGATCTCCCAAGATGGGTTGGGTCTTCTTTTCTTAACGGCCCATCTTTTATAGTTTTGTCGACTTATCTGCAGATTCTGTTGGGCCTTTTTGCGGGATTGTCAAATTGTGTCCAAAAGATGATCAACTGTGGGCACCTTAAAGATTAAAGCTCCCGATAGAGGAATGTGTTTGGGTGTGTACCCGTGTGTACAGTTAAAAGGGCACATTCCGATGGCCATGTGACATGTGGTGTTATACAAAAATTCAGCCATGGGCAATAGCCCGTGCCAATCATCTTGTTCTTGATTACAGAAGCATCTGATATATTGCTCTAGGGTAGCATTTAAGCGTTCCATCTGACCATTGCTTTTTGGATGAAAACCAGACTAAAGGGCACGTTGAATCGGTAGTTGTTTGCATAGGTTGGTCCAAAATTCTGAGGTAAACTGTGTTCCTCTATCCGAGACAATGATTTGTGGTAAACCATGGATCTGCACTATGTCTTTCAGAAACACTTCTTCTGTGAGAGAGGCCGATGATATACCCTTCAATGGGGAAAAATGAGCCAATTTGCTAAAGGTATCAACCGTGACCATTATTACTGTACAACCTTGTGAAGGTGGAAGCTCTACAATTAAGTCCATTGACACATGTTGCCATGGCCCTGTAGGTGGCCAGGTGGGCTTGTTGTAACGTGCCAAGAGGCTTTGCAGTGGAATACTTATTCTGCGCACAAGCTGGACAAGCAGATACATATCTTTTGACATCTATAGTGATAATAGGCCACCAAAAATGACGAGCTATTCGTTCCAGGGTAGAGGACTGACCTTTGTCCTGCCTGGGAAGATCATGACACCATGACATCGCTTGAGGCTGAAGCTCTTTGGTGGGTAAGTAGAGTCTTCTTTGAACAGTAGATCACCTCTTCTGTTGAGTCTGGGCACCAATCTGGAGGGTTGTTTCCTTAGTGCATCTTGTACTTGTTGTAAGTGTTTCCATTCTTCGCATGCCTGTCTAATCGCCAGAAGCTCTTTCTCCAAAACCGAGTAGTTCTCACTGGGGTTTAGGGTACGTGAAAAATAGGCTATTGGATGTTCAAGTTCGTCCTCCCTTTGTAACAAGGCTGCCCCGATGGCTCTTTCTGAAGCATCTGTCTCCACCATAAACTGGAGGCTTTGGTTGGGTGGTCGAAGTATGGGTGCTGACACAAAGGATTCTTTTACAAAGGTGAATGCTTAGTCTGCCCTCTGATTCCAACAGAACTTGACTTCTTTCTTGAGCAAGGACGTGATGGGCAGTACGATGTCATAAAATTTAGGTATGAATTTCCTGTAGAAATGTGAAAGTCCTAAAAACCTTTGTACATCCTTGACAGAACCTGGAGTGGGCTACTGAGTAATAGCCTTAATCTTGTCTGGATCCATTTGTAGTTGACCCAATGAGAGGATAAAACCTAAATAGGGTACTGTATCGGCTTCAAAGATACATTTCTCTGGCTTGACTAGTAGGTGGTTTGTTAGTAATCTGTGTAACACTTCTTTGATGTGTTTCCGGTGTTCTTCCAATGTGTGTGAGATCAAAATATCATCCAAATAGAACACTACCGATGTGAACACTAAGTCTGTAAAGATCTTGTCCATGAATCTTTGGAACTGGGCTGGTGCATTCACTAATCCAATGAGCATAACCCTGCATTCAAAATGACCTAGAGGGGTTCTAAAGGCCGTCTTCCATTAATCTCCCCCGGCCAAGGAGATGATACGCCCCTCCAAGATAAAGTTTGGTGAAAATCCGAGCACCATGAACAGCTTCAATAATATCCTTCATTTATGGCATGGGAAATCTATCTCGAATTGTCAGGCTGCCCAAACCCCTGAAATCAATGCAATGTCTTAGCTCTGTAGTAGCTTTCTTTGAAATAAAAAAAAAGCAAAGCTCCACATGACGAAGTTGACTCTCTTATCAAACCGTTCTGGACATTAACTGCCAAATATTCCTTTAGTGCTTCCTTCTCGGGTAAGGACAAATGAAACATCCTGCCAAAAGGAACTGTGGATCCGGGCATTAAGTCAATCCAACAGTCTTCCCTATGTTGAGCAGGTAGCTGCCTCGGTTGGATGTCCATAAATACATCTGCAAACTCACTGTATACACTGGGTATAGAGTTAACACAAGCCACAGAACAAGGTAAAGAAACCCCTTTCTGAACCTCTTCAGTCTTCTGAAAGCAGTGTTGATGACAACCAGAATTGAACTGCATTGTTAGTTCCCAGTCAATGCTGGGGTTAGGTCTCCTTAACCAAGGTATCCCTAATATGACTGGAAAATGTGCAGCTCTGATCAAGTCAAACGTAAGTGGTTCATTATGGGATTTCATCTTGATCTCAAGATTTTCAGTCTCCTGGATGATTGACCCGGAGGTTAACGGTGTTCCATCCACTCCTTCCACTGGAATGGGCCTCAACTTTGCTTTTCTGGGAATCTGTTGTTCCCTCGCCCAGATTCACTATGAAGTTGCAGGCTGCTCCGCAGCTAAACATTCTACTGGAACCTTCCCTTTCCTTCCCATTCAAGCGTGATCTTTAATACCATCAGGTGACTCGCGATATCCATGAATTTGGCAGTGGCTCTGGTAGTGTCACAGGGACTGGTGGAAAAAAAACCTTCCTTGTCCCTGCTCGGGGTTGGGGTTTGTCATTTCCCTGTCGCCTCGGGAGTACTTCTGGGCAGTTTTGTAGAAGATGATTGCCGGAACCATAGTACATACAAAGTCTTAAATCCTTTCCTCTTTCAATCAACCGTCGTGAGCGGTCCTCTGGCCGTTCCAATCTGCATTTGTTCATCAGTCCTAGGTTTCTTAGGGAGTGTGGGTGGACTAGTAAGTGGTACATTGAGTCTAGGTCTTTTCTGTCCTTCTTTCTGTTGATCTGAATTCAATCTGTGATAAGGCAATCAAATCCTGAAAGGATGCTGGTCGTGCAACTCTGGCCAGGTCATCCTAAATCTCTTTGTTTAATCCTCTCCGAAACAATGTCTGTTGAGCCTTGTACAGCCATCCTGTTTCAGTAGCAACCCTTTGAAAACATGTAACATAAGTCTGTACATCTGAAGTTCCTTGTCTAATGTCCAGAAGATTTTCATATGTGGAAAACAGAACCTCCGGTCTCTCAAAGCGGTTCTCAAACAGCTGTATAAAGTTGCCATAATCATTATGAGAGGGATTGGTGCTGGTTACTAGAGGTATTGCCCATGCTAAAGCATTGCCGGCCACGTTAGAAATCAGAAATCCCACCTTGGCACGTCTGTCTCGAAAGCCTTGGTACGGAATGTGAAGTATATGATGCAAGCATCCATAAATTCTTTTAGCTTTCTGGGATTTCCGTCAAACTTTCCGCAAGATAACATTACTGGAGGAAGGTCGCTCCTGTGCTCCTCCCTCTGTGGAACTTGCGCGGTGTTGTCTGCTCTCAGGGTTTGGACTTCTACTGTAAGGGCGTTTACGAGCTCTTGATACTGTTCTGTACTGGCCGTAATCCTTTGGTGTTGCAAACTCTCAGAACTCGATAAACCTGCTTCCAATGGCACGCTAATTGGGGTCTTTACTGACTAAATCTCACTCCTACTAGCCCACTCCTCACCGGATGTCCTGGCTGGATCTTCCTCCGATTGCTCAGATGAGATGTCCCCTCTTTCTCTCCAGGTCTCTTTCTGGTTAGAATTGGAACGACCTCGCCTTGGATTCCACTTTGCCAATTAGCAATTTTGCTCAGCAGCGGGGACCCCAGGGAGCCTGCCCCAGACCAGGGAAAAGCAAGTGCCGAAAAACCCTGGTGATGTGTCTGGAGTGGGTGTGGTGTTTCCGGTTGGTGTAAATAAGGTAAGTCTCTGGTGGATTTAGTATCCAGTGGCAAGTTCGAAACAAGCTGAGAGCTGCAGATACACACTACGATCACAGGGTGGAAACAACACCTGAAAGAGTCGCCGAGAGCAAAGGTAGCTCTCTGCAAACACTGAAACAAATGGGTAAGTAGAGAGGGTGCCACACGAGTAGCAAAACGGTGGAGCCAAGAAGGAGCTGCCCAAGTAGCGGCAAGTAAGCAAAGACAAAGGGCGGAAGGTAAGTACGCACCGAAGAGGCGGTGCCAGGAGAGAGGCAAACTGCATAAGGAAAAAGGAACGGACCAAAACACTTTCGGACACAAAGCATCACCGCAACACAGAAGGAGAGTTGCAACGCTCCAAGCCTATACACAGGTGTGCAGATATAGAAGCATAATCCGCCATCTTGGAAAAGACTAGACCGTTACTCAGAGAATGTAACAGAACAGTCACAGGCTGCTAACGTATCCGCCAACGATCCCAGACCCTCCAAGGTCCGATCATGACAGATAGTGTACCTGGCTGACATAATCCTGATGGTGCAGGCCGCCCTCCTTCAGGTGCAGGCCGCCCTCCTTCAGGTGCAGGCCGCCCTCCTTCAGGTGCAGGCCGCCCTCCTTCAGGTGCAGGCCGCCCTCCTTCAGGTGCAGGCCGCCTTCCTTCAGGTGCAGGTATCTCATGCAACGAGTTTACTAGAGGATTTAGGATTCCTGGTGAACTGGGAAAAGTCTGAGGTCAAGCCTTCAGAGGCTTGAGTTACTCAGGTTTGTAGTATACTCGGTGAAAGGTACCTTGAGTCTACCGGTAAGCAAAGCCAATGACATCAAATGGGAGATCAAGATAAGACCGTGCTAGCCAAGGACCATATATCTCTGAAACCGTTAGCAAGGATCGTAGGACAATTAGCATCCTTCATTCAGATCCTTTACATTATTGTGCCCTGCAGCACCTGAAGATAGCGCTATTCAGAGATGGGTTGTCCTATGAGCCAGTGGTCCCGATGTCCCACGAGGCGAGTACAGAACTGTACTGGTGGTTTCAGCACATCAGCACATGTAGGCTTGGAACGAGAAGGCAATCTGTGGTTCGGCTCCAGATCTAGTTGCATGACAGTTGCAGGGGTTGGGGAGCCTGCCGTGGACAGATTTCTACAATGGCCAATGGTCCCCATCAGAGGACAGGCTGCATATCAACTGGCCAGAACTTCTGGCAGACAAGCCTGCCATCAAGAGCGTCACCTAGGACAAGGTGCAGTGTTAAAGCCTCTTGAGAATGGACAATGTATCAGCCATGCGTTACATCAACTATCTGGGGGGGGAGGGTGGGGACAAGTTCCAAGTTGCTGGCAGATCTAACCAGGGAGTTTTGGCACTACTGTCTGGACAGGAATCTGAGTGTGACCGCAGAATACCTTCCTGGACTTGCCAACCAAGTGGCAGACTGGAACTCGAGGTACCTCAGGGACTCAGTAACAAAGCTAAACAGGACAGTATTACTGATGCTAATGCAGTTCAAGAGGCCGTGCGAGACGGACCTCTCTCCGTCCAAGCCGGAGACCAGACCCGGAAAGCCAATGCTGGGGGCCTGGTGCGGCCTATGCAATTTCCTCCTTTGTGATGATATCAAGAATTCTGGTGTGTGCGAGATGCCAGCAAGCAGAGCTTGTGACGCCAGATTCGAGAGGTCCAGTTTGGTTTCCCTCCCTCCTAAAGCCGTCTTGCGTCTAGCTGGTCCTTCTTCCAAATCAGATTGACCTACTGCAGGATCCAGCCCCCTAGTCCTTCAGGGGACACTAGGGTTGATGGCGTGGGTGATTTCAGGTGTGCTTGGAGATGGCCGGGCTTTTTGGGAGAGGCTGAAAGAGCAACCTGTCACAAGTGGTGCAGCTGGTGTGTGGCTAGGAACGTACATCCTGCTTCTGTGTGTAGGAAACTTCCTAGCAGCCCTGGCAGCACAAGGCACGGTTTACAGATGGTGAACACCTTCACATCGGCCATTTTGGTAAGTCTCGAGCAAGTTCTGGGCGCTCCAATAGGGCAAGCAGGCCCTGATTTCAAAATTGCTGAAGTGAGTAAAGGCCATCTGCCTGCCAGCGCCTAAATACTCAAGCTTATGGGATGTGTCCTGCGTCTTTTTCTAATTTAGTCGGACTATGGCGACGCGGAAGACTCTTTCGGCCAAATTGGCTATGCCTTCCGGTCTACTGGCATGCAAACAAGTGTCCGACGTGGGAGCTTTGGAGTTGCACAATAGGTCATTCTCCACAGAAGGGTTGACCTTCCACATCAGGAGGAGGACCAAACCAGTCACTAACAGTCTGTTTCCTCCTTCCCAGTCCAGCCAAAGCTCTGCCCGGTCAGAGGTCTGAAGGAGTATTAAGCAAATAAATGCCTGGCTCGCACCCGATGGGAAGAATAGGGTGTTCATTGTGCTTCCCAAACCCTTTAAGGCAGTGTCAGTGCCCACCTTGGCAAAGTGGGTCAAATGGGTTCTGCAACAAGCGCATGTATAGCGCATTTGACGCCATGGCTTCTAAGGCTTTTGCCAGCGGAGCCTGCCTACCGGACACTTTAAAAGCGGCAGATTGATCTAATGAATCTACTTTTAAAACCTTTTTATTTTAAACCAGTAGATCAAGTTGCCTCGCTAGTGGTAAGCAAACTTTAAACAAGACCTCTGGGTCTTGATGTAGAATTCAGAGTTTCCATACTACTGTTGACAAGTCATACTTCTATTAAAGACACAGAGGCAAAGTATTTTCCCGCACGCACAATGGATGGTAGACTAGACAGAGCGTGCGTTGCTGAGGCTAGGGCGGCAAAGCACGGCTACAAGGGTGCAGCAGCGCTAAGAGAGTGGATTGCTACATCGTCTACTATAACGATTGCACAGCCAGGAAGTTAACAAGTGTGGTTTGTTGTCTGTTTCTCCAAGGTCCGAGGCTAAACCCGCATGCTCCTGAAGCGCAGCAGGCGGGCCACCAGTAGGCGTCAAGGTGACGCAGCAACATCTCGTGGAGTTACCAAGGCGCTGGTTATTCCGGTTAAATATCCTGTTCTACATCGTTCAGCATTAGGTTGGAAAGTTTTCAGAAGACTGCAAGTTGAGCGGTGAAAGAAAGAGGAAGGTGGAGGAGATACTGAGAAGTTTATAGGCGTGCAGCCCCACTGGTTGGTTGTGGGGGGGGGGATCATCACATGACTAGAGGAGCAGTCGAGTTTTGAAACTACAAAAGACTATTGGTTTCTAGAAATTGTAGTTCTTTGTGTTTTTCTTGAAGATTCTAAACTTTGTTATTGCTGTTAGAGTTGTGAAGTAAAAGAAATGGCCTAATACTTTGCCTCGTGTCTTTAATAGAATTACGACTTTCCTGAACTTTAGTATGGAAAAATGTGAATTTGTCAACATTTCGTTTCTTAGTCATGCAATGCCATCTAGTGGACTTTACTGGCATAACAAGACATGGAAAACAGTACATGTTTCGCACACATAGATTTACGATATTTTTTCAGCCTGGGGTCTTGCATGAATTCACATGCTGATGAATGTTCCTCACTTCGTCGGGCTTGGAATCCTCAGTAAAAAAGCAGTTTACCTTCTAAACTTTAAACTGCTAGTCTCCTCTGTAGCCTATCCCTGTCCTTTGCGGCATACTGCCCCCAGTCAATGACACTAGTCATCCTAAGCGCCACCCGTGGTGGCCATCTTCTGATTTTACCACACGCTGCTAGTGTTGGGAGTACTTGTGCTTCGTTCTTTGAAATTCGCAGGTTTTTTCCTGTTTTTTGCTATTTTTTAGCAAAATAATCTTCGATATTATTCTTCGCTAACTGTCACTCGGCGACGACTGAAAGCGGGTCCCCTTTGTCGGTGAAGATAATTCAGTCCACTGCCGAATGATCAACCCGTGGCACCAACAGGCCCAGGCTTGGGCCTACACTGTGACCATTGCTGATGCCACAAAGAAAAGCCTCTTCAGGACCTGTGAAAGCTGCGGTCTCAAGAAAATCTGTCGGGGACAGGCACCTCGAGTTGTTGGGTGTCTTGGCCCACGTTCAAGTTATTATGCTGCAACACTTGGTGCTGTGGGCTTAGGAAATCCAAGAGGGCAGAAAAGCCCACATTTGCGCCAGAATCCTGGAGAACTGTGCAGTTTTGCGCACAGCAAAATGGTCCCCTGACCTGCCACCCACCAGTGCGAGCGTGAGGGGCTAGGAGTGCCATGAGTGAAATGTGTGCGAACGAAAAACGGCAGTGCCGGTTCTTGAAATCACCTTTGTTTCTCTGAAATGCAAGCTAAAAATGCCTATTTTAAACATTGCAAGATATTCAAAAATCTCAATGAACACCAGCAGACATTTGGCAGAATGTATTCATGTGTGAATACTAAATCTGGAAAGAGAAAGAGCCCAAAACAATGTTTATAACAAAACTGGCTGAGCTGTGGATGTCGGCAGCTGAAGTGAAATTGGACTGAAAGACTGAGTGTCACATAGTTTGCAACTGTTGAAATGTCATAGTTTTGAATTTAGAATCAGCATTCTAGCTGCATGTGTAAAAATTTAGAAAACCGGGTTCCAAAGTGACATTTAGCTGAAGCCGGCTTAAAGAAATTGAATTCTGCCTGACAACCACCCCGACAGGAGTTGAAACTTGATCAGCAGCTGTGTTCCCAGGCCTGGCTGCATTCTGCTGCCCCTGCCAAAAGGAGATGACACCTCCCTGATTGAATCAGGGGAGGAGCATCTGGGGACTACAGGAAACTAAACAAAGCACTGTCCCTGGCCCAGGCAAATGTTAAATTAGGGGGGTCGTAAATGGCTTCCTCTTGGAAGGAAACGGGGAGGGGCACTGCATGTGAGCAAGCTGAGCTTGGGGGAAGTGGATAAATCAGAAATTCCACCATGTGCTTTGGAAAACCACACCCCTTTGGGGCCAGACCATAATTTTAAAAAGATGGATAATTCATAGTGCGGACTTGTAAAAATTATATAAATAACATAATTCTTGTGATTTTTCTGTGCACATTTTAAGAGGTGTTAGGACTCTGGGGTATATTCTTGGGGATAGTAGCGGAAAAAAGGTTGTTACTCCAAATGTATGCATGTTAAAAATCTGACAGTTTATCATCTGAAACCCATATCCCTGGTGCACATTTGTGTAAAATCTGGAAAGGTTTAGAGGTTATCTGGATGAAAAGGGCAGAATTCTGTCATAAGTGGACACAACATCTTACAAAGACAGGGATCGGATGGTTTGGTGCTACAGAAAATATGTTAACTGGACGTATAATATTAGAAAAATGGTACATAGATAAATATGTATTTGGATCAGAAATAGATTTGTGTGCAATTTGAGAAGGGGACGATCCTCTGACCATAAACCTACCTCATCACTCTGACTCACAACCCAGTTCCCCCAATCAAGGGAGAGAGGAGGAACTGGCCAATGATAAGTTGAGAGGGTTGGGCATAGAAGATGAGCCGACCCTCCCACTTTCTAAACACATACAAGGAGGCTGTGCAGGACAGGTAGGGGGATTCACTTCCCACTTCAAGCTGATTTCTTGCGGAGCGTTTTGCCAGAAGACACCAGATCCAGCACTTAGACTTCAAATCCAGACAGAGACCAGAACTTTGAATTCAGACTTCAGAATTTGTCAGCAGGCCTCAAAATCTTTTGCAAACTGATTTACTCCAGACTTCCAAGGGGCACATCAGAGTAAAACAGCTGGGCTGAGCTGTTTGATTCTGGCCTAGAACCCTGTACCAGAAACACCCAGAAAGCAGAGCTGCACCCGGAACCAGAGACCTAACCTTTGTGAAGCGCTGAGATCCAGACCAGATCGCTGTGCAGTGCTGAGAGCTGACCCAGATCGCTGTGCACGGAACCAGTACCAGAGAACCGCAGCCAATCCTGACCCGATCCGTGACGAAGTCGCATTCCTGTCCAACATATAGTGTGAGTACTCAGCCAGGACTGTGCAAAACCAATCTCTTAGTTTAAAATAATCTCATTCAAACTATTTTAACCTATTGAGAACTGCATCATAGAAATCGTGTCCTTTCCTTTTGATTCAAAGCTGGAAAATTGTCCTCTGTCATTCTGAACTTTACTTTTATTTTGAGAATCTACCTTCACAAAATCAGCCGTATCTCGGGAACCGTTTGTCCTAGGAACATCTTAAAGCTAAGATTCTGGGCTTTCCAACGAACCCAGAACCGACTTTGTACTCCTTATACTTCCTCCGTAATTGCGCTCGACGCACTCGACTTTCATTTCAGCCACGTGTAAAAATATTTGTCTGTTTCCTTTGCTGAAATTCGTTTGCAACCTGGCAATCATTCATCGAGCATTGCTAAAGTGATCCTGAACTCATTTAAAGTATCCATCACTCACCCTGAACCTCCCATAGGGAATTAAAAGCAATTTGAGTATATTTTCACTTCATTGCCACCACCTTTTAAAAGGATTTTGCCTGTGTTTAAAATCATCCCTGTTTATCTAAGCTTGCTAGGGGGGAACTGAATTGGGATTGTACTGTGATTGTATTCCTGAAGACTGTGTGTTACTTCCATCTCCTTACATTGCATAGGGGGGGGGAGTGAATTGTCAAAGAAAAAGTAATCATATTATCTTTTGCTGAAGTCATATCAAATTATTTCTGTGTTGCATTCTGTCCCACCTTGCATTTCCTTGAACCATATAAAGCATTCTCTGCTACCTTATTCCCCTGTTCCTAGTCATAAGTCACCAGAACTGTGCTATTTTAGGATTACCTATTGATGATTACTGCTCATATTCACAAGTGTGATATCAATTATTAATTTATTATAAAAGTGTGATATATATTGTTTAATTCTCAAATAAACCTTTTAAATTTGCAAAACAAACTTACTTCTTGGCTCAGTGGGGGTCAGGGGGATTCTAAGAGAGGGGTGTTATATAAGGGTGGTCATCCAGAGTACACAAACTGGACAATATATAAATAAGGGCTTCCCTTGAGCAATCCCAGACAAGGCACTGACTTAGTGGGACTGCTTGATTGTAGTCTTTAACAGAGTGCCTTTGTTGTCACCCTGACCATGCTGCGAACAGATCGTAACTGGAGGTTAATGTCTTGGATAGAGGAAGGGAAGGCCTATGACGCATCCTGCGGGCACAGTCATGCCTCTTCCACGACCGGCTGGTCCCATGAGTGTACTCCCTCTATTAAGAAGTTCCACACTCCATCGGCGTCCTTGTCATTCTTGGAATGCGTTAAGATGGATTTCTAAGAAGTTTAGGAGGCCACCCTAGTTTAGTGAAACAGGGGAACCTTCTGGACAAGCCAGACCAATCAAGGTAGTTTGGCGGCGGTCAAGACTAAGTCTCATGAGGGGTGAGAGTAATTGGAAGCCCACAATGAGCACACACAATAACGAGTCCCAGACTACTCTTAGACAGGTGTAGATCAAAGATACATATACATTTATTATAGGCCTTATAATCAAACACGAATAACTACAGTAATAAGGAACAATTACCACACAAGCGTATCACTAAGTTACTTTTAGCCTAATGCAAGATGGGGGGGAAAACACATCCACAACCTGTAAGAGAAGGCGGGGTTAACACAAGTATTGCATTGGACGATCTTCAGAATCCATACCCTAACTTAAGCAGTCCAACTCTACGAAGTGGGGAGCCTTGCGCTCAAAAGTACAGCAGTGCATTTGCAACGCGCGATCGTGATCAAGAGCGAACATAGTATCTCGCTAAGTGGGAATCTTTTAAGGGATTCTCATGCGTAAAAATGTATCTGCTGTGCCAAGGGCCACCGTTGAGTGAAGCAAGTCTTCACCTCCCCTCAGCACAGGTCGGACCAAACGTTGCCAGTTTAGTTGAGCTCGTTTGTAGGTTTGAGCTCTACAGTTTCTCAGCGATCCAGCTTTCAGCGGCTGCAGGACAGGACGATTGTCCGTGACAGGACAGTATCCTTTTTCTTAGCTCATGAAGAAGAGGAAGACAATTTCAATGCAGCAGGCTTCAGGACACAGGAGGGCAGAGAGGCAAAGCACGTACGCCAACCGCCACCACAACATAGTGACATGGGAATCACAAAAGCTTGCGGCATGGCGCACTCTTTGTTCGCAACTCAGAGGAGCTAGTACTACGAAATTTGGCGGGAGAGGGCACAGGACCACAAGTTAATGATTCCCCAAGTCTCGAGTGTCAACTCAGGACAGCAGCGCTCCTATGCGATACCCCGGGTGGAGCTGGTCAGTTCACTGGACAGCCAAGGAAGACTTCAGAGAAGTCTCTTTTGGCGGGTAATCAGCAGGTGCCAAGAGTAGTTGTTCCCACTACTCCAAAGGGTCGAAGCGCCTTTGCAGGGCTTAAGGATAGATGACAAAAGCAGGGATTTGACAGTACAGCAGTGTGCTCAGGATGCCAAACCTTCCAGTGCGTCTCCGGCAGTTCCACGGGTCTGTTTCAGCATTTCAGGATATTTGGCTCCTTCTGTAGTTCGGAGTGAACTTCATTTGATCGACCTGGAATGCATGTAGAGCCCCTTCCCTTAACCAATATTTGGTTTGAGCTCAAATCTGGGATAACTAATGAAAGATCTACTCTTGCATGCAAGCCAGGCATGGGCCAATCATGGTCCACGGTCGTCTATCATTCAGACATCCTGGCACCATTAGTGTGGATTGGGACCAGACTGTCCCAGCCCTCTTCCAGGGTACCTACAGATGTGACCTGCAGTAGCCTGCAAAAGAAGCAGCTTTTGTGGGAAACTGTATGCCCAAATAAAGAAGTCCCAGGTCAAGCAGACCGGGGGGAAGGACGAAGGACAAAATGGCCAAAGCAACAGACAGCTGCTTTTGGCACAGCCATGACGGCCACTAGCAGCAGTCAAGAGCCAAACGCAGTAAGCACGGTATGGCTCACTAAAAAGTTGTAAAAAGAAAAGCTTCTGCTGCTGCCTGTCTGTTTCTAGGCACACTGTACTGTCATCAAAAAATCCTTAAGGGATGACTGTGGGCAGTGTTACTTTTTTGAACTTCTGTGTCCTGGGGATCCTTTGTCTTTCGGTTGGCTTCTGCTGCATGCTCCTCCCAGTGCCTTGCCAGGTCCTTGCGGGGGGGGGGGAGGGTGGCGAGGGGCTCGAGGGGGGGCAGAGTCATTAGTTAAGCAATCACCCTTTGGATGCCGTCCTCGGTTATCAGCTTTTATGAGTAGCCCTCGTGCTCAATGGATATGGAAAAGAGAAAGCCCCAGTGGTATCTCACTCCATTTTCAGTGAGCTATTTCGTCAGGTGACCACATTGCTTTCGTCTGGCAAGCGTGAAGGCCGACTGGTCTTGATAGATTATCTTGGCGGGGCCATAGGCCTCTTGGCCCACCTTTCTCAGGGAAGTAATGGAACCTTGCTAGAATTGTTCTCGGGCCTCCCGCCCATCCACCTGCCTGGTGCGCTCGGCCAATCGTCGGCTCATCAATTTAATCTGAGCCAAATGGGAGTGAAAGTGAGCAGTCCCCCAAAATGCAAGCAAAACTCCCCAATGAGAGTCAATAAAGGACACACCCCAGGAGGGAATGAGACCAAGACCAAGTGCGGGTGAAGTTAAAGGTAAAGTTTATCTAAACCAAAATAGGGCAAGCGGAGGACTCTGCAAACTCAGAGCGCTCTGCCCAACATTAGTCTGACATTACTTTAAAAAGGGTGACAGCATCATGAACGATGACATTGTATAAGGTACAGAAATTACAGTTCATTGCAGGAGCCGTAGATCCAGTATAGTTTCATAGGCGCCGCCTTCAGATGATTGGATAGTTGCTTGGCAGGAAGACTGACATCACATGCATTAGCCGGGCTGGTCAGTGTGAGGTGAAGGTTATGTGGCTCCGGGTAAGGTGATTGAAGTAATGTTTAGATTAGAGAGTTGGTATCAAAGTACGTAATAAGACACCCATGAAAAATAACCATTGACGACATAACAGTTGGGGGGAGAACCATAGATTTCACAGGTTATATATACACATATATTTGTCTTGTACCCCTGAAAAGGAGAAAGGTATGAAGGCCATCTTGTGTCAGGGGGCATGGGGGTGAACACTCTGTGCGGGCCCAGTGGAAGTAGGAGAGGTTACATTTGTTGCATTAAGGCATCAGTGAGACATGGGCCTTTGGCCGCAGCACTATCATAAGGAGGAAAAATGGTGGGGGCTGTGCGCTCGTTGTGCGCGGTGCTGCAGGAGAGGGGAGTGAAGGCCCTTTTGACTCTTCAAGTTTGGCCTAGTTCCATTAGTGGAGTTTTATAAGTAAACCATTGGAATGGGGTTTGAACAGGTTTCATTTACAACAAGTAAAAAGGAGTTTCTGATTACATCGTGGGCTATATCTTTGCATATGCTATGGTCCCCATGCTACAAAATTGTTCTCTTTACATTGGCCCCATGAGCTGCACCTTCTAGATCACACACTAGTCTCCTAGCATCTTGACATGTTTGCGAATATGCACAATACTAAAAAACAGTTAATTTACAGCATCCCACAAGAGCATGTGGGTTCTAAATATCATATTTATTTATTTATTGCATTTGTTATACGCCCAGAACCATAGGTATCAGTGAGGTTACAGACAGCGTGTAATGTTTGTTGTACAGAGTTACAGTCAATCAGAAGAAAACATGGTGATGCACATAACGAATCTTCATTTCAACATATATACCAAAAGACAAATAAAACAATTATTGTTACAGATGACCGGTCAAGGGCACCCTAGTATCAGTTAGACCGTAGCAGAGAGGGGAGAAATCATATTAATTTCAACTTGTTTGATGTATTATTTATCGATTGCTCTGTTACATCTCATAGGGACAGCTTCATCACATGTTAACACAGAAGGGAATTTATTAACAGAAACGGGGAATAGCATTGTGGGTGAAGCAGGGTGGTACACAATCGTGGGGCATGCATCTGCCACATAAAAAGGGTGTGAGGTTGGGGGGGCTATAAAGATTATATATCTTATGGACAGCGTCTGCAAATAATGAGGCAGGTTTGTGGAGATTAATGGTTTTTTCCAGGCCCAGGCTCTGGCCCAGTCATTTGCAGGGCAGTGATGTAAGGAGGAAGGCGATAGATACAGTGTTTAGTTTGTATCCGTTCATGCCCAGTGAGAACAGGGCAGCTTCAGGGACACCATAGGGGAGGAGGTGGGGGGAGTGGCTGGCTAACTGTGCACAGCTCTAGGGGAGAGCTGCAGGCCTGCAGGCTGGCTTTGCTATGAGGCCTGCTTGGGCACATACAAAATGGAGTCGGGCTTCATTACAAAATGGAGTCAGATCCCAGCCCTCTTACAGGTGCTGCACCTATGTGTCGACCCAAAGCTGCTTGGCACCTCTAGCCAGAGGTGTGTGACCAGCCGTGGGGTGAGAGTGGAGTGGATTCGGGGATAGGGAAATGGAGGAGAGGGGTCCAAAATGACATGTGCTCCCACACAGGAGCCTCAACACTTCCATGATCGACCTCTTGATATCTATCTCCCTCGGTCTCTCCCTTTCCTTCCGGGAACCCAAAAAAGCAAAGGTTGTTCCTTCGCTCCCTATTCTTGAAATCATCCATCTTTAGCTCGGCTTCCGACTCCCTCCTTTCCAGTTCCGATAACCTCATGTCCATTTGTGTTTCCAATTTATCGAGCAAGGTTGATACACTCCAGGCATTGAACCCTCATCAATGGCGTCCATTCTCTGGTCCATCTTGGCCAGTCAGAGGCCAAGCGCTAAGCGCATTCCTCTTATTTCTTCAATCAGCGCTGCAATGTCCTTTTTGGTGGACACAGGGTCTTCCTCCATTCCTCTGACCTGGTTGGAAATGATCAAGGTAGTGTTGGGTCGGGGGGGCCAGGAATTTATTTCTCCAAAGCCGTCCTCCAGCTCATTTAGCTCCGAGCTCTCGTAGTTCCCCACCACCCCTTTTGTATATATCCCGGCTGTACCTTTCCAAGCTGGGATTTTGGGTCCAGTGGGGTGCGGCATTGTTCACTGTCCACACGAATCCTGCGTGTGTTGGGTGGGTACGCTGGGGGATCTGAGGGTCAGGGGAGGGCCCCCTTCACATTCATGGTTGCTGATTGTCCCCAGGTGCTCTCTGGGGGTTATGTGTCACTCCTTTGGGGTTCTTTCTTTATGTGCCTCCACCCCTCAATTCTGCTGCCCGAGCGTCTCTCCTCCCTCTCCACCGGTACAGATCTGCCACAGATTTGGGTGTTGTGGCGAGGCAGGCACATGCCCCTCCAAGTAGAGGGGGGAACCACACCTCTCCACCTGATCCCACTGCTGATATTGGGTTCCAGCATCACCTTTCTGTGGAGTGTCGGGCCCGGGCATTCCCATCAGACTCCCTTCTCCAGACCTCTCTGGCTAGCTCTTGTATTTGGTTCAGGTCCTGGCTTGCCCCCCAGGATGGGGGCTCGGAAGCCCCTCCTCTCTGCTTGCTCACCACCTCTCCCTCTGCTCTCCACACCCTCACTCCACTGGATCCATGGTCATAGGAGGATGGGGGGGGGTGGCAGGTCCTACCTCTCAGCCTCACTGGGGGCTTCTCCTGGGTTCCAGGACTTGCGGGAGGCCCTTCCTTCTTCGCGCTGTATTCTCCTTCACTTTGGGGATCCAGTCTCTCCCTGCGGGTCCTCTGGACAGATGTGCTTTCTCCCGACGTCTGCGAATCTCCGGGTGGGAAGCGTGGCCCACCCTGCAGGACTACCTCAGCCGTGGTTGCCTCCCATGCCTCTCTGGCGTAGTCTGCTCACACTCTGCCTTCTCAGCTGGGGGTCTCCGGTGCGCTGCACTGCACCCGCCAAGGACTCTATGCCAAAGATGACATTTGTGATGTCATCTTTGATGTCCTGGGTGTTAGTCTTAGCAGTACACGGCGGTGGCGCGAGTTATGGTTGCTTAGTTTATCATTACTGGCACATTTCTGGGGTTTTACTTGTAACCATAATGTCCCATTAACAAAGTTTTTTCAGTGAACTTTATGGGTTTTACCAGTGCATGCTATTTTCCCACAACCTACTAATACTTGCCCAATATAGTAATATTTTTGTCCAATTTACAAAGTTTCACCTTAAAACTCTGCCATTTCCCACCTTCTAGCATAATCTTTAACACTTCTATACACTTTTTGCAACCTTTTCAACTAATTTTGTGTCCGTAGACATCCGGGAACATCTGACTTCATCACGGACCTTTCCGGACAGTGCCACGTGACCATATGCTTGTGCGCAGCATGATGATTTGTTTGCGAACGGGTCCGCACTTCACAATCGGATCCGTGCTTCGAAGACAGTTCGGAACTGCATTTATTACTGATCTATGAACTTTCTATTTCAAAGTTTCCCTTGCACAGCTCCTACACCTATTCTTACTCTTTATCAATTAACAATCTAGTACACTACCAAAGTGAAATGCACAGAGAGTAACTTTGTACTCCGTCACAGACTACCTGGACAGTACTCCTACGGGACCACCTCCATGTACTGCCGCACCAAATCCAACAACCGCAATGCTCTCAGAAAGGTTGTTCTTTTCTTAGCAAGTAGGAGGCTGTCTTCCTCCACCTCATCTTCAACCAATACTGTAACCACACAGCCTACTTCTGTGGGACACAAACTCCCAACAGATGCCTGGCAAGCAATAAAAGAGGCTTTTGATCCAGATGACAACAGTTCTCCGTATGTACTACAACACAACATTCTGCAGAGGGAAGCAATTTCGAAGTGCTTTTGAAGCTGCAATCAAGGAGCATGTGAAACTCTGCCTTAGAAGTAACACACATGCAAAATCTTCCCCGGTCCACTTGCCCCTCCGTATTCGTGCTTGGTGCCTTTTCCCTCATTTCCCTCCCCACTTTTCGTTCTAAGCTCTCCTGCAAAAAGAAAATGCATCAAAAAAACAACGAAAGAAATGTTCCTTTTAGGAACCACCTTTCACGGTTAAAAAAATAGAACTAAAGAAACGTATAGGCTCCATCTACATTAGATTTCTCAGTAAAGTACATAGACTCAATAAGACTTTCCAACATTTCCATTAGCATTTTGTGTTATACTAATGGGAACATTGTGGTGTTCATCCCCCGTTCCAGGGACTGGAACAGTGGACAATGGCCCGGCCACCAAAGTTATCAGCCCAAGCGAAGCAAGAATGGATAACGAGGTCTCCGGACCATTATCCCCCATTCCAGCCCCTGCAATGGGGTTAAAGGCCATTAGCACCCCGGGTTCCCGTCCCAAATCAGGAACTTGGGGTACTAAAAATAAAAAGGATTTTTCTTCCTACACCAGGACGCCTGTGACATCCCGGTGTAGGAATGAAAATCCTTTTCTAAGGTGGCCACCATGGAAATGGAAGGCGGGGATCCATACAGGTCCCCTCTTCGCTTTCCGTGGCAGCCTGCAGAAGGCGAATAGAGAACCCTATGACCATATTACCACAAGCACATTTTTCTTCCCTTTCAAACCTATCCCACTTTCGAAAGAACTTTACCACAAAGCCTGTCCCAGGTGGATATGGCCACTTTAACCCCATTTGTTGTCCCTCGTGGTCATGGCCAGTAGCCCGATTTTCTGGGTCAGGACCTTATTCCATGACTCGGACAATCGTGCCACTGCCCATGCCCACAGACTATACCTCAGTCACCAAAGGTATATCACTTTTTTTGTACCTACATTATGACACTTGTCAAAAAATAAAACACAGGCACATTTGCATAACCATGCTTCAAGGTCCTTGCCAATGCTCCTTACACAAGTTTGCTGGAAATCCACCCATGTTTTATTTTTTCAAAAGAGTCAAATGTATGCACATACAATAGTTGTATAACTTAGCCCCCACTTGACAAAATCCATTCAGACTTTACACAAACATTCAAGGTTGGATCTATAATCTTTCTGAAAACATTTGTCCACATTCGTCAAACAGCAACAAAGTTATAAGCCTTCTAAAATGTTGAGGCCCCTTCTAATTTAGCCCAAACTTAACAAAACCCCACCAAACTGTACAAAAACATGAAGATCTAGATATAAAATCATTTTGCCAACTTTTGTGTAGATTCGTCAAATGGCACCTCATGTATAAGCCTTTACAATATTTTGGGACACCCCTCTAATTTTTCCCCCTCATTACTGAATCTCACCAAACTTTGCCAAACCTTTCGGACCTGGGTCTAGAACAGAATTCCATGCAGTTTCATTGAGTGGTGCCAAAGTTATAAGCCATCCAAGAACACGAACCCTGTAATACAGAAATAGGCACGGATGTCTGCAAACTTCACAGGACTGTTTGCAAACATCCGGACCATTCGCTGACTTTTACGGTGAACACCAGCCGTTTTTTGGCTTCTTATTGCCATATCCAATCCCATCCCATCCTCCACCTCCCAAGAGATTCTTGAGTTTGACAACTGCAATGTTGCGTTTTTTTATTTTTTTCATCCGTGAACACTGGCAAGTCTGCGAATCCAACATGGTGGGCGTTTCAAGAAAACCAACACATTTCACGCTTTCCCCATCCAATCAGCGGGTGCGCCCAATGTCCACGGACATCCCGCTGCCCAATGGGCCAATCCGATCACTGTGCGCGGACCGAACAGGGAAATGGGTCCGTGGAGCAGAGCCAGATATCACACACAACTTTTTTGACTTACTTTTAGCCCATTTTAAAGAAAACTACTGGACGGATTTACAGCAAATTTCCAAAAGCACGCTTTTGGGAGCAAGCCGCCGCTCCTGCCACAAATTTGGTGAAAATACGTCCAGTGGTTTGGGCTGTAGGCATGAGCAAATTGTTTTTCCCATTATGTCTATGGCAAAACACACATTTTTGGGACCCCTCCTACAACTCAACCCCCCCAATGGTCCCCTTGACGGAAGTTCACCGAACTTACCAAAAAAATTCAGAGCGGGCTATCTACTTTTTTGCAAAGATTGGTAATGATTCGTCCAGGTGGAGCAAAGTTATAACTCTGTGGGCTACATTGACCCACTGAACAGAATTTCGAATGGATTGTGTCCGCCAACGTATTCCACATCTTTGACATGTAATGTCCACAGCTGTGCACTTCGGAAACTTTTTCAGCAGAGGGCGTCCTGCGGCGCCTCGTATGTTTCATCGCAGAGATGCCTTTTTTTCTTCGACCCCTCTGACTCCGCAGTCTGGCTTCAAGACTTGCCAGGACTGCAAGTTGAAAATGTCGATCACTGATGTTTGTGGTGCTTGGGCGAGAGTCCTGATACCGATGACTGTTCAAAATGCCAGTCGCCGACTGCCAAGGCCTTGCGGGAGCGTAAGGGGAAGCTCCAGGTAGGTAGAGGTTCTAAGCCCAGTAAGTCCCGTACATCTAAATCGAAAACCAAAGGGGTGTCCACCGACGATTCGAGGAGCGACTCTCCGTGTCAGGAGGAGGCCCTAGGTTCTCGGTCCGGGAGTGGTTCCCGCCATTCTTCCTCATCGTTGCGTTCTAGGAAGCGCCGTCACTGGTCTCCTTCCCCGTCCTCCTCGGAGGATGGAGCCGCGAGGCAAGTGGCATGCCCGACGAAGTCCTCGACTCCGGAGGAATGGGCTGCCTTTAAGGAGCAGATGTTAGCGATCTTTAAATCGCAGAGCACTATTTTGGTCGCACCTTCTTCTGAAGCTGGCAAGGAATGGTCTTGTACTGTGGCTCGCACGTCTCAGGCTCGGGTCTGAGACGCGACTCGCACCGGGAACCTTTGAGGTCCCGTTCGAACAAGGTTTTGGATAGTCGCAAGAGACGTGCTTCCAGGTCTCGGTCCTAGTCTCCAGCAAGATCGCTGCAACCTGGTAAGGGCTTGAAGCCGGCGTCGACTCGGTCAGCGCCTTGTCTGTCCGACTCGGATGCCGACACTTTGCCGTCTTATCAGCCTCGGCACCAATGTCGATGCCAAAGCCTTCGGCGCCCTCGATGCCTTCGGGTATTTTTGCCCACAATTTACCATTGGAGTACCCTGATCTGGTGGATCCTGCAAGGAAGGCTATGGCGAAGTCTGTGAGGCCAGTATTGGACTCCAGACCCTCTTCTGTCCCTAGGCCAGGGTTTCACCTCCCTCTGGAAGACATGTATGAAGAGGAAGAAAGGTCTGAACTTGAGGACCCTTTTGAGCATGCTGTGGCTCCAGTCTTTTCTGGAGACAGTGAATTGGAGGAGTTGAGGCAAACCCTTCATGATGCCAGTGGGTTGGCCACTTCTCTGGAAGTGGAATTTGGCAGGCCTGAACCTGGGGCTCATGCCGAGTCTTCATACAGGCGGCTCACGGCTAGGGTCTCGAAATATCTGGGCTGCTCCGGTCCTCCTGAAGACTTTGTGCAGGATGATCTAATGGACATTTTAGATCAAGGTCTGTCCTCTGACCTGGTGTTGCCTTTTCAGCTCACTTTACAGAGAAGGGTGGCAGCTGCTTGGCAGTCACCGGAATTTCTTCTGGTTGTTAATAAGTCTTTGACAAAGAATTACTGCCCTTTTGTTAGCGACCCCAGCTACTCATACACTCGCCCCACTCCCGAGAGTTTGGTGGTTTAGGCGGCTACGGCCACCTCGAGGCAGGCGGCATACCTTACCATCCCTGCCAATAGGGATGACAAACGCTTTGACGGTTGGGCTTGCAAGGTATTTTCTTCGGGGAGTATGGCGTTGAAATCAGCCAACTCCACTTGTGCCTTAGCATGGTTTTCACACACTCTGTGGAACTGTTTCTCTAGCGGCAGAGCATATACCGGAGGGGGAAGAAAGGGATGGGTTTGTTGCTCTCGTGCTGGATGGCAAGGATGCCATGTGCGAATCCCTTCAGTCGTGTTTGGATACGGCTGACAGTGTTAGCCGGTCCATGGCTGCATGCACCATTATACGCAGGTTGGTGTGGTTGCGGAAGTCGGATTTTGCCCCGGATTTGCAAGCCCGTCTTTTGAACATGCCCTTTTTTTGGCGCATATTTGTTTGGCAACAAGGCTGACAAGATCCTTCAGAAGTTGCAGACCTCGAAAGCTGCGGCTAAATCTATAAGCGCAGCTGTGCGTCAACCTCTGCCTTTTCGTCCTAGGGGACAGCAGTGGAGGGGAGGTTCTTTTCGTTACTACTCCTCCTTTGGTAGAACGAGAGGGGCAACCAGTCAAAGGGGTCAGCGGAAAAGTACCCGTGGTGGTTGGGAAAATAGAGGTGCCAAAGCCGCTCAGGCAGCTGCCTCTTTGCCTTCAGGAACTGCCGCAGCCGCTCCAAAGCTGTCTTGAGGCCATGTCACATGGTTCGCCGGTTGGAGGCAGACTGTCTCAGCATCTCAGCATCTCGAAGAGTGGCGAGCCATTACTTCGGATGCGTGGGTTCTGGATACGATAGCCCACGGCTACTGCCTTCCATTCCTAAAGCGGCCTCACAACAATCTACCGGGGAAACTCTCTTTGAAGCTTCCAGATCAGCTTATTTTTTGATCCCAAAGAAAGACGGGGGGGATTGAGACCCATCCTGGACTTGTGTTGGTTGAACAAACCTCTCAGGAAGGACAAAGTTCAAGATGGTTACTCTTTCTCAAGTCCTGCAGGCCCTTCAACTTCAAGATTGGTTGCTGTCTCTGGACCTACAGGATGCTTACTTTCATGTGCCGATTAATCCCAGGCACAGAAAGTACCTGAGGTTTGTGGCTGGAGACTCGCACTTTCAGTTTTGGGTCCTGCCGTTGGGATTGACCTCTGCCCCGAAGGTCTTCACCAAGTTTACGGTGGTGGTGGCAGCGTACCTCAGGCGAGGGGGGGGGGGGGGACTCACGTCTACCCCTACCTGGATGACTGGCTGATCCGGGCAGACACTCCCAAGCAAGCATTGGATCACCTCTGTCTCACCTACCGCTCCCTTCACAGGCTCGGCTTCTCCCTCAATTACAAAAAGTCGCATCTGACAACTTCCCAACAGCTCCAGTACATCAGGGCCATTTTAGACATGTCCTTGGGGGAAGTGCTCGCCTTCCAAGGTGAGGGATCATCACATTGTGCAGATGGTGGGCACGTTTCAACATGCCCAGAGTCTCCCGGCTTTCAAATTCTTAAGGTTGCTCAACCTCATGGCAGCCTGCATTTTTCTGGTGCCAGAGGCCAGAAAGAGGATGAGATCCCTGCAATGGGTCCTCCAGATGCAGTGGTCGCAGTTCTCAGGCAAGATGTCAGATTCCACTCTCGGTCTCCCAGGATCTTCTGTGGTGGGCCAATGAAGGGAACCTGATGAAGGGGGAGCCAACCATGGCCGGAGGTGACTGTAGTGACAGATGCTTCCCTCACAGGATGGGGCGCTCATGCAGACGACTTGACCGCCAGCGGTCATTGGTCTCTGTTGTAGTACAAACTCCACATCAACGTGTTAGAGCTGAGGGCCATCAGTCTAGCCCTGAAGCCTTTTCTGCCATCTGTACAGGGGAAGTGTGTCCTGATCATGACGGCCAACATAGTGGCCATGCACTACCTCAACAAAAAAGGGGGGTAGGGTCACTCCCATTGTGCAGAGAGGCAATGCAGCTCTGGTTCTGGGCCATCCAACAGGGAATTTTGATCTCAGCAGTTCATCCGGCCGCAGATGAAAATGTGGCGGCGGATGCTCTGAGCAGGCAGAGCGCGGTCTCTCACAAGTGGGAGTTGGCTCAGGAAGTCCTTCAGGAGATCTTTGCCCTTTGGGGAACCCCACAAGTGGATCTCTTCGCCACCAGTGCCAACCGGAAGTGCGAGAGATTTTGCTCAAGGGAATTTCCTCCGAGAGGAGCCTTAGGAGATGCGTTTGTGGTGGATTGGTCATTCCCACTGCAATACGCATTTCCTCCAGTCTCCGCCACTCCTCAATTGTTGCAGAGGGTACGGAGGTTCGGTTCCCACGTGATCATCATTGCTCCGGATTGGGTCAGGAGAGTGTGGTACCCGGACCTTCTAGAAATGTCCATCTGCCCTCCACGCCGTCTTCCCTACCGAGAGGATCTGCTCTCGCGAGAGGGGGGGGGGGGTGGAATCAGGTTCTCCATCCGGAGGTCAAGACTCTCGACCTTCACGCTTGGTATCTGGAAGGTTGAGATGGATTGGGACCTCCCGGATGACGTGATGGTGTTTCTTTCAGCCAGGCGGCCAGCAACAAAATCCCTGTACCATTGCCGTAAGGTCTGTGACTGGTGCAGAGGACAAAATGTTGATCCCTTTTCAGTGCTCCATTCCTATGGTTTTGTCTTTCTTTCTTTAGCCCACAGGAGCCTTCAAGTGGGTACCATTAAGGGTTACCTGGCGGCGCTGTCTATCTTTAAGCGCTCGTCTGAAGAATGTTCTTACTTCAAGATTCCTCTGATTTGCTCAATTTCTTAATGGACTGACTAATGTGTTCCTGCCGTCCCCTGTGCCATTTTGGGATTTAAATTTGTTTTTTTAAATTTCTCATGGGTGCTCCGTTTGAACCTTTGCACTCTTGTCCTATGAGATGTCAGGCTTTTTTCCAAACTTCTTTTTTGTCCATGGAAGCTGCTGAACCCCCACAGTCCCCTATTAATGCTGACCTCTCTACTGATAATTAACAGTGTAGCTGTTAGCATTCCCGAGGGAAAGGGGGACAATGGGACAAAATAACAAACTCCAGGTCTCATTCTGATTCTTGAAGTCACTCAACCTAATGGGGGGAAAAACAATATAAACAACATTTTGTTTACTAACCTTTAGTTGTTACAAACTCTACTTCCCCTTCAAAATTATATCCCAGATTAAAGAAGAATCGCTTCACCATACCTGATAATCCTCTTCTCTATACTTGAGGATTACATTTCTTACTGTGGAATATTCTGAAAGTCACTAGACGGTGTCTCTCCTGTTTTTAAAACTCCTTACTGGAAGACTGCTGAACAATGTTCTTGAAGTAGTCAAGTATCAACTCCTTATAGATGTTTGCACATGTATAAACAATTGACCTTGCCGGGAAGCGTCTTTAGTTTAATACACATGCGCGACAGGAAAACAGTTTTCAATCATAAAATGTTTTACTTGAAGTATTTGGCATCCGCGTAATAAATAGACTTGCCGGGAAACGTTCTTGGATTTATACGCCTGCCCGGAAGACTACTGTTTTCAGTATTAAGACGTTTCCTTTTGCGCCTGTGTAGAAAAATAGTCTTGCCGGGAAGCGTAGTTGGATTAATACGCATGCGCGACAGAATACTGTTGCGGAAAGTGTCTTTAGTTTTATCACGCATGCGTGTGTAGAAATACTGTCATCCGACTGCAGTAGGTGATTCCCATTGAATGAAGAACACGCACGCAAATTAGGATGTTAGTTTAACGTAACAAACCGCTTTCAGCATGAGTCTTCAGTACTTTAACCTAACACGGTGTCACTTGCGCAGACAGTGTAATACTTCTAAACCGAACGAAAAGGAGCACAAATAAACACACTGCGCTCTGAATATAAGTATATGTTAAACTACGTCTCGCAATACTGTAACGTTAATGAAAAAAATAGCTAAAAAAGAAAAACCGAACACGTGCACGCATTACAGCACAAGTACTGAACGCTATGCTGTTAATAAGAGAGAGGTTTAAATCCAAATGAACGCTCTCAGATACTTTCTTTCCTCTAAGAATGAGATTTTAAATGTAAACATAAAACTGAAAACAGAATTAACACAGGAGATTAATCTTTACAATAAAATGAGCTGATGAAGTAAAATAAAGTCACTTAGCTTGCTTCTTTCTTCATAAGATCTCAGGAATGATTCATTCCAAAACTCTCCAACCAAACTCCAGAATCCTGATGATTCAATTTTAATAATTTTAATCTCAAAATGTACCAGCTCTTCATACATAGGACCTTCCTGCTGGGCTGCTGACAATGAAAGGCAGTTTAGAATGTTCTGACAATGCCTTTTCTGAACTTCTGACCAATCAGGAATGTTGCTTGAAATCACCATCTTGGCTTGGGAATTTCTCCACACTCTGTACTTCTGGTTAAGGCCCAAACCATTTAGCATATTAAACACACATATACTTCCCCACAATCAACCACAGCTCTTGAAACCTGACATGAGATTGTTTGCAGTTATTTCCGCTCGTAGAGTGAGTGAATTGCAGGCACTTTTCTCTAAGCCGCCCTTTACTGTGTTCCACAAGGACAGTGTTGTACTGCGGGTACCACTTTCCTTTCTACCTTTCATTTAAGTCAGAAGGTGGTTCTCCCTTCTTTCTATCCTCCTCATCCTGGTAAGGAAGAAGAGCGACTCCATAGGTTGGACCCTAGGAGAGCTAATAGTTTTTACATTGCTAGGGTGTACAGGGTCAGAGTGGACGATCAACTCTTTGTAGGATATGCTGGACACAGATTGGGCCAGGCTGTTACCAAACAGACCTTGTCCTGGTGGATTGTCCTCACCATTACGGAGTGTTACTGATTGGCGGGTAAGGACCCTCCTGAAGGGTTGCAAGGTCATTCCACTAGAGGTGTGGCTACTTCCACCGCCCTCCAGTGGGGTGTTCCTATTAGGGATATTTGTGATGCCGCTACATGGGCTTCGCTCCACACCTTTGTTAAACATTACTCCCTGGATACGATCCATGGTCAAGATATGGCCTTTGGTAAGGCGGTTCATTATTCCGCCATCTGATTGGGTAATCTAAATTCTTTTCCCTCCTGCATTTTCTGGTACTGCTTTGGGAGTCTGTTAAAGATGTGGAATACATTGGAGGACACAATCCATACGAAGAACAAGTTACTTACCAACTGGTAACGTTCTTTCGACTGGATGTTCCTCCAACATATTCCACATCTCCCTCCCAGCCTCTGGAGAATTTCCTATGCGATTTGCAGCTTACGTTTCCGGAAGGCTATGTGCAGTCTAGCAGGAATGAGACTGGTGCCACACGTTCTGGGTGAAAAACTTAAACTGAGGCTACTGGCACCGTGCGTCCTATTTATGACATCCGGTGACGTCACCCTCGACGGAGGCCTTCGAGGTACATCGACCCGACGTCATCCACACAGGACGCCCACTGCCGAAAAAGATTACGAAGTGCACAGCTGTGGACGTTACATGTCAAAGATGTGAAATACGTTGGAGGAACATCCAGTCGAAAGAACGTTACCAGTTGGTAAGTAGCTTGTTCTTCTCCATAACCAAGCTGCGCTTCAGCAGAAACAGCAAAATTGCTGTGCTGGCTCCAGTGAGCACCATTGCACCAAAACTGCATTTTGCAGCAACAAAGATGGCTTCACTGTTTTGCCATGCGGCATTGGGCAAGATGTAACAGGAAGCACCCCGAGAAAGGCTACTAGGGTGTGTTCTTGTTTGTCTTAAAGAAATGGAGTGAAAAAGCAGTGCTGCTTTGCTGCAAGCCCAAAATTCCCATTGAAAAAGGGAATTTCGCCTCTAAAAGGATGCCGCTCTGTCCCTTTTTTCACCAAACTGCTTTTATCAAAAAGACCCTGTCATGCCCAGGCATATTCACATTGTGATCCATAAGAAAAAAGCTGTATTCCTGAATGTCAGGCTGTGCCAGTCAAACCTGAGAAAATCGACAAAAGCTTTCCTTCAGCTACATGGGAAAGGCTTAAATTGTGCTACAAAATGTCAAATATCACTGCTTGAAAAGAAAATCGGAGCTTTCTGTGCACTTGTCAATTCATGGAGACCTTTGCTTGGTACAGACTGTTGTGTAAAACAAGCTGGCTACAGCTACAGAACCATATTGGAAAGGCAGATGCAGAAACCGAATTTGAAAGGAATATGCCCGCTTTCACCACATGTCAAAATCAGCCTTTGCAAACTAAAGAAGAAAATGCCTGTTGGAAGGTACTATGTTGAACAAAAACTTCTCCCTGCCTAGCAATGTGAAGGGGGTTTGTGCTGTGAAAAAAAGCCTGTCCAGCCATATACTTCTGTGCATTATAAATAAGAGTCCATGACAGAGCTCCAGACAGACACTCTCTCCTGAATTTCCTGCATCGGCGTTCCTGATCTCCCTTCATTCTGCTGATTCCAGATTTTCCCTAAAAGGCCAAAGCATTGCTTACCCTACTCCAGAGCCCACTGCAAAACCCAAGCATAGCTGATTCCTACTCCAGCAAGGCCATTGATCCAGAAAAAACCCACTAATATCCGATTAACAAAAAGGGGAAAGCGGTGGTACCTTTTGCATCCTGAAATCAGACCGGTTTGCGGCCCACTAACTGCATGCCCGCTGCCATCCAGCTGTCCATAGCGTCCGGTGACCAGACCTTACCCAGCTGTCTATTGCCAGGATTGTCCGCTACCTGGTGACCCGAGCCCTGGAGACCGGAACCTGTTGACTGTCCAAAAATTCCAAAAACTCAAAAGTGGATTGAGTATAATCCCCCACCCCACAGAAACACCTAGCTTACTTTGCCTTGTCTTCATCCTTATCCCACTCTATAAGCACTCATATTTATACCCTGGTAACTTGTTGAAACTGTTAGAATTATACGTGTACCTGTCCTTGACTTTCTAAAATGCCAGCGCTATCTCTTTATTTTGTCTTCTGTAAAACCTAAGCCCTTAGTCATATTTTGAGTGATCAGACTAGTTTCCACTTTGGGTTGGACGCTGGGGTGATCGCGAATCAACCTTAGATCTTACTGTGTCCCTTTTTGGCGGTGTAGTCTGAATAGTCTAGTTTAAAGTAAACCTTTTCTTGTCTCAACTGATTTTTTTTATTTTTTTTTCCTATTTCACAGCTTTATTTTACTGAAATCAACCCTTTTTATATCTTGCATATCTCATCCAGTTTTTTAGCTAGCCCAAAAACCGCACTTCAAATCAGAGTATTTCACCCGTTTTTATTAAAAACCGTTTGGGTAATTTAAAGTGGGAATTGAGAAAATTAAAGTTTTCCAACATGTCATTTGGCAGCAGCATGCTCTAAACTTTCCACTCATCTTTCAATTGTATGCCTTTTGCTGATCCATTGCTTTGCGATTGCCAGTGATATAACATACATGCTATTGTGATAGAACATATGTTTATTATAAATTTAACCACACATTAATTGTTTCTAAAGGTCGAGTGTTATTTTAGGCCTTTGCTACCTGCTGCTTCTTTCTATTCACTCAGAATTCGATTATTTGTGGGTTGAGGTAACATTGCAGGCGGAAACCTTAACTTGTGTGCTATTTGTCCTCATCCAAAAAGTGCTCCTATTCACGTGTGCTTTGTATATGTTCTAGGAGAAGGTTAAGCAAGTGCATTGCTTCCATTTTCATTGTAAATATCACCCCATTGGTGACTGCTGCCCCATATTAAAATTGTATGATTTCTTTTGAATTTTAAAAATAAATATTGCATTTTCACCAACTGGCCTGGTTCATGGTCCATTGTGACCCAGGGTATTTGAAAAAGGGGGAGTGATACGAGTTGTGTACAATCTCAAATTGAATTTGCATATAATAAAGAGAAAGGCATATCAATTGAGCGCTACATCCTAGGCTGAGACCAAGGTGTGTGTCGTCTGATTGAAATCCTTAACCAGTCGCCCAAAAAGTTGCCTTCCTATGAGTTGAGCAACTTAAACATAACTACATGGTCGATACTGCAGGTCATGTATTATATATATACTTTTTTTTTCATGGGAGACCATTGAGTCTTATTTTGGCTGCAGCCCCCTCAACTTCTCTGTTCAGAACTGTTTGCTACCATTTCAGAAACTCTGGGAACGGATGAAGACTAGAGGGACTGGTTGGTGCAATTTTTAGACTTGGAACAGTAGTTTGTGTCTGCCGTCTGCCACAGTTTGATCAAAGCAAGAGTGTAATCTGTGGTCAAATAGCGAACGCTCTGCTCTGGTTGAGTAATCGAGCTAAGGGGCCCACAGCGCTAGCCAAGGAAATGACTATACTTCCCTTTTGGAGCCTCGCTGTTGTTTTGGTAGAAGCCAGTGGTCATGCCAGACCTGCAATTTTTTGCCCTCATCATTTCGCTGCAAGCAGTCCCTCCAGCTGATTGGAATATGCACATATCAGGGCTCCAGTTGAGTCAAGGAACCACTGAAGGTGGCCACAATGTTGTTCTTTGGGTTTCTACAGCAGGCTTCCATCACCCACAGACTTCATCACTATCTTGGGAATGCTCCTCTAGATGCACAGTTTCGGCATGTGTGGCTATTGCTTCTGTGTGTCACCTTTCCCTTCAAAGGTGTTTCCAGGCACATCGAGGCATTACACTTCTGAGGACATGCATTCCGACTAAGGTATCTGCTTCAAATTTTCCAGGGCAGTTGGAGCTGTAAAATCAGGTGTCCAACTGCCTCCAATGCTGCCCATGCTCCTCTCCCTCCAGCAATGTTTAACCTTTGTGCATTTAGAGACTGGGGTGTCTGGTCCCAGTTAGTCTAGTATGGAAGTTGCTGGACCTCACAGATCCTCTTATGCGTCCTGTATGCCACTGCTTTCTCTTATCTGCACCCATGTGCTAGGAGCATTCCTTGTGTATCTTTTGCACAGACATACACACGCACTTGGTCTGCTTGGTGTGTGCATGAGCCACGTAATGAGGTCTAAACGCTTTTTTTGGGCCACCTTGCTCTCAGGTGAGGTCTTGTGGTTTGAGCTTGCTCAAAGTACACAGATTGAATTTTCAAGGTGCTCACTGGCAAACAAAGCTCCCTCTCACGTGCTAGCGATTTTAAGGTGATGGCACCTGCAGGTTTTTTTTCTTTTTAACTAGGCTGTCAAACTCAGATGGGAGTAAAGGTTGAGCTTGGGGATATGATAAGGTCACTCGAATCTCTGCAGTTCTTTTACTCTCTCTACTCTTGCAGTAAGCATCTACTGAGCTTTAGCTATTCCAAAATCTCGCTGCTTTTGAAATAAAAGAATACAAGGTACCACCAGTCAATGCAGCAACTTGTCCTACAAGGATACTTTAACTCTTTTTTTCATAAACTCTCTGTAAACAGGACATTTGCAGATTCCCTGCACCCCTCCAGAAATTAGGGGTTGTCGATTCAAGGTTAGGGATGAAAGTCAGTTGAGAATTCCCTCCAAGATTCCACAAGAACTCAGTGGACCAATCTGCTTCTTGGTTCTTCACTTCTATCTTGGAAAGTCCTACAACATTCTAAAGAGTAGTAGTTCAGGAAACTCCCAACCTTGCTCTGCAAACAGACTACCCCAGATCACGCTTCTCCTAAACCTGCAGTACCCCCTGGAAGTGAAGCAGCCCCACCTAGGGGACCTGAAGGCATGAAAGTGGGGCCTAAGGACACCTGTTTAAAGGCAAGTCACCTAGTGCTTGAGAATGTTTTCCATCCCTGCAGCCCGTCGGTGTGCAAGGGCCAGAAGGCAATGCCAGGTTTACCAAAGGAGAAGCCACGAGTAGCAGCTGCTACCTTTAAACGACATCCATGTTGAAAGACCTTTTGAAGGTTTTATGGTTTCTTCAATAGTCCTCTCCTTTGACGAATCCACTTTTACAGTACTCGGTTGCTTTCCTTGATGTTGGTGTAGCAGCCAGCATACTGACTGGACGGTCCCTGGATGTGCAGGTGAGCCCAACGCTGGCCCTGGAAAGCAACAACTGTGCCCAAAATCATATACTTCTAAGATGCACAGCGTTGCATATTTATAGTTCACTGACGTTTTGAGGTCTGAGGTAGTAATTCCCAACATTTGCCATCGACAATTTGATCTAGTGTTCTGACAAACTGTTAATAACCCCACTGCCTTTTCAGTTCTTGGTGAATCAAACTACTCTAAATTCAGCGTCTTGCCCTGGCTATTCTTCCTGGCTTGGTGGCAATGCTGTTGTCAGAACGGTGTCATGCTTTTTTTGTTTACCTTAACCTTTCCAATCGAGGTTTTTTTTTTTCTTCTCCAAACATCCGTTTGGTAAGTGCACAATAATAATTTACTACGTTTTTCTATTGCTCTGAAATGCGGCTTTTCAAACCCCATTTTATCACTATGCAGCCTTATTCAACAACTCCTAATATCGGCAAGATCTGTTATATACAAAGTTACATTGGAAATACAAATGTACATTGAGAACAACCCACAGGACACACCGTCACATCCAACTCCTAGGCACAAACATGAAGTGCTTCACACCCTCTTTACCCACAAAATGCAAAACCTTTCTTCCAGTCTCCAATAATGTTACTCAACAAATTTGCTTAAATGATCTATCTATACAAATAGCATATTTGAGACAATTGCTTAAAAAAAGTCAATCAATTAATTGCATTGGTTTGTCAAGCAAAATGCTGCCCATCTTGCCGTAGAGTCCATACTTTGAAGTTAGTGCCCACATCCTAGCTCTTTTTGGGGTGTGATCTTCAGGAGATTCCAGCTTGCACTAGGCAACCCCGTCACCCTTTTTCTTTTAAATTATTCATTTACAGTAGCTTTTATCACCTATTCATCCTGTTTATAACAACCGTAGCTATAAATGCTATTTCCTATATTCATTTACAACCAAACATTCCTACAAAATCACGACTGCAACTCTGCTTCCATTTATGGCTGCACAAAGAGACCATATGACTAATCAAATAGACCCAGGTAAATGTTTAATTTTCTGTGTAGTGCATTCATACAATGTGGCTCAGTTTACTTTCATGCACGATGTAGCATAACCTGTACAGTATCAGGGTTCAATTGATCAATATATTCTTACTACTTTGTAACAGTGACTTCCATGTGGCAAAACGTCCTTCTAAAATAACTTCCTATAGGAGTCCATTTCCGGGCACATTGTAGTTGGCGAATTAGTCAGTTGCAGTTCTCCTAGGTAGTCCTTCAGTGGTTTGAAAGGGAAATGATGCATATAAGCATATAACTGCATGGGCAACAGCATGTTCCTTCCACGATACAATATGAAACCTATGTTTTGAATGTTTGTTTCTACTAGTGCTCTCGTATACTTTTGGGGAGGAAGTCTAGAATTGTGTGGCTCCAATTTCAGTCGTGGCATCTGGAGACTAGACACAAACCGGCGTTTCCACTTTTTTAAAAATTGTATAGTCCTTAACACAGTTTTACAAAGGTAGCGGGCGCCCCTCTCTCGCAAGAACAGACATGATAACCTGTTCAGTGGTTATTAACCACTTGAGAGTTCGCAGCCACTGCTTTTACTCACTGTGCCTTTCACAGATGGGAAATATCCATTTGCATATCAGTCTTTGTCCTGCCCAGGGGCAGTCCAGCACCGAAATACAATGGCAATTCCAATCTGAACGAGAGTACCACCAGCAACCCCATACACGTGTTTCACCCTTGTTGGGGATCATCAGTGAGGTGAAGCTGATGCCTCTCTAAGCACAGTGAGAGGGAGACCACGTCTGGTTGCCCCCAGGAGACCTAGGGTTACCAATCCCAGGTTCCTTAAAAAATAGTTTTACAAAGGTAGCGGGCGCCCCTCTCTCGCAAGAACAGACATGATAACCTGTTCAGTGGGTGCCCTTCACAGATGGGAAATATCCATTTGCATATCAGTCTTTGTCCTGCCCAGGGGCAGTCCAGCACCGAAATACAATGGCAATTCCAATCTGAACGAGAGTACCACCAGCAACCCCATACACGTGTTTCACCCTTGTTGGGGATCATCAGTGAGGTGAAGCTGATGCCTCTCTAAGCACAGTGAGAGGGAGACCACGTCTGGTTGCCCCCAGGAGACCTAGGGTTACCAATCCCAGGTTCCTTAAAAAATAGTTTTACAAAGGTAGCGGGCGCCCCTCTCTCGCAAGAACAGACATGATAACCTGTTCAGTGGTTATTAAACACTTGAGAGTTCGCAGCCACTGCTTTTACTCACTGTGCCTTTCACAGATGGGAAATATCCATTTGCATATCAGGAACCTGGGATTGGTAACCCTAGGTCTCCTGGGGGCAACCAGACGTGGTCTCCCTCTCACTGTGCTTAGAGAGGCATCAGCTTCACCTCACTGATGATCCCCAACAAGGGTGAAACACGTGTATGGGGTTGCTGGTGGTACTCTCGTTCAGGTTGGAATTGCCATTGCATTTTGGTGCTGGACTGCCCCTGGGCAGGACAAAGACTGATATGCAAATGGATATTTCCCATCTGTGAAAGGCACAGTGAGTAAAAGCAGTGGCTGCGAACTCTCAAGTGGTTAATAACCACTGAACAGGTTATCAGGCCTTGTTCTTTCGAGAGAGGGGCGCCCGCTACCTTTGCAAACTAAATTTCAAGGAACCTGGGATTGGTAACCCTAGGTCTCCTGGGGGCAACCAGCCGTGGTCTCCCGCTCACTGTGCTTAGAGAGGCATCAGCTTCACCTCACTGATGATCCCCAACAAGGGTGAACACGTGTATGGGGTTGCTGGTGGTACTCTCGTTCGGGTTGGAAATGCCATTGCATTTCGGTGCTGGACTGCCCCTGGGCAGGACAAAGACTGATATGCAAATGGATATTTCCCATCTGTGAAAGGCACAGTGAGTAAAAGCAGTGGCTGCGAACTCTCAAGTGGTTAATAACCACTGAACAGGTTATCAGGCCTTGTTCTGTCGAGAGAGGGGCGCCCGCTACCTTTGCAAACTATAGTCCTTAACACAGTTAACACGATCACAGTGAAATTTAAATACGTACAGATTAACGAAGAACGGAAGGATTTTTTTTTTTTTTTTACAAAAATCAAACCAAGACTATCCTTTCCCAATAAGCACACCAAGAAAGAGAACACTTCAAGTCAATCTCCAAAAATCTGCTACAGATGTATTCAAAAACCTTGTTTCTTTTGTGATGTCTCAGAATAACCCTCTCAATGTTGGAAAAGGGAGTACATCTCTTGAAGCCATTCAGATTTGGGGTGAAAATTGGTGGATTTCCAGTTTCTCAGAATAATCCTTTTGGCCACCAAAGAAGCCCTGAATAGCCAGCTCTTTTGTGAATAGGCCAAGTCCTCCAGCTTCATATCCTCTCTACATCCAAACCCAGATCTTGGTTCTCTAACTCCAAGGTCTCACTCCAGAAGGTCCTTGCTTTGTTGCAGTCCCACAACATATGTTCCAAACATTCAATCTTGTGTTTGCATCCCCAGCAGGCATTGGAGACACATAGTCCATGTTTGCACATCTTCTCTGGAGTCCAGTATATTCTATTTAAGTTTGGGCTGCCTCACTTGTTCACCAACATTAACAGACATTCTATGTATATATTCCTATGTATTCCTATGTCATTTCAGTCATCTCTGAAGAAAGGCAACTTGACAATGTCCCCAGGAGCTTTGCATTCCTTTCCAATGTGCCACTCCAATGCATGTAAACAGCTGAGGCTATAAAGTCTGAGGTGAACAATAATCTCTCTCTAAAGTCACAATCGGCGAGCTTTTCCACAGGTATAGCAGATCTGTGATCTCTTTATTCTCCAAATGTACAGTAATTGAGACCATTGATGTCTCTCAGATTCAGGCTTCAGATTCCACTTGATATATTGCCGATTTTCCCTCTGGTGTAAGTCATTTTGTTAAGATCTTCCATTGTCTTTGGACCAAAATTGGTAGCGCCTGCATAGAAAGGCCAGTGCCCTTATAAAAGATTTCCTTACAATTTGAGAAATAGAACTCAATTAATGTACTCCTTTCCTTCAGGTACTTTGCGAATGAGCCGTTTGCTGACATCCATCGTGTTGAAGGAGTAAGGGGGGTCTACATTGCCACTCTCATTAACGGGTCGTTCAGTGAAGAAAATATGAAATCGGTCATCACCTTCGACAAAGGAGGAACTTGGAAGTTGCTTCTCCCGCCAACGCACAATGAATATGGAGAAAAAACAAATTGTGAGGTAAACCTAGTACATGAACACTTTGTGAGATTGCAATGGTTAATGCGCAAGACCCTGGAAAGGCATATAAAATGTACCATTTGTATTTAAAGGGTCCAATTCACATGTTGACCTGTTCTAAGAGATTTGGTGAAAAATAATTTGATTGCATTTTAGAAAAGCCTAGGTATGACTTTTTAATATTGGAGATGACGAAGGTGTCCTGTCTGAGAGTTCTTTGTCCGCTCCAATATTAAGTGATATCAGTCATACATGCAAAAAAGAGTAAAATAGATGTTTGTTTCCCGTTGTGAAATTTTACTGATTTCTCCCAGACCCAATTTCCCAGGAGGTGTACATTTTGGGCAGGATTCCCCTCATCCTTCCTCCCATTCATAGCTGCTTTTTTCTCCTGCCCGCCATCTAAGACTGCCACACGTTTCAGTGTTGTTCCCCTGATGGTTTCGCAAATATATGTTAACAAATTGCATTTTCAGGAGGAAGTATCCTGAACATTGTGGTCGATCAGAACAAGGTGGCATTGGGACTGACTTTCCTTTATTATCAGCTGCAAACCTATCTTTAGGTCTAGATCCTGAACCTATTCTATAAAAGAAACTGTCAAAGGGTGCCCATCAGGAAGGTCGTTACAAAACCAGAAAGTCCTCTGTTGAAAGGTCTACATTAACTTAGACTTTCCCTACCACTTACAACAAAACATACAAATCAAAAAATTGAATGGTTGTTGGTTTCTGAGCTTCGCCCAGTTATGTTTTCCTTCCTAGGGCTCCTCGCCCTTAATGCACAGTGGTCTATATGAAATTTCAATTGTTCTCTCCCTAGCACAGTTCATTCCAATCAAATAAGTGTCTTTGTCTGGTTCTAGTTCTCTCCGCCTCCCTCCCCCTTTTTGAGATCATCTACCAGGAAGGATCCAGGTGTTCTTGCCTTCAAGTTGGTGTGTTGGTAGTGGCCCACCTTTTGCTTTTTGTATTTCTTGCGCCCCACTGCATATTCTGGTATCTCCCCTGCCTTGGGGTCCAGTTGCTCTCGCAGCATCTGGGGTGTTCCCCTCTCTTGCCCCGCCTTGGGTCTTCTCTCACCCTGCCCTGGGGGTATGGGTTCGGTCACACCTACTTTGGGTGTCTGGATTCTTTTAACTTTCCTTGAAGTCTTGTCCTGCTCACCCCACCTTGGGGTCTTCCGCTCTCCCTCTTGTTCGGTCCGCAACTCTCCCTGCCGCCCTGTCTCGGTTGATTCGCAGCTCTTCATGTCTCCCTCTCATGGTCGGCCGGCGGCTCTCCCTTCCCTTCCCTCCCCTATCCCTCCCTTCCTCCATTTCTTGATTGTCGGCTCTCCCTTCCTCCTTCTCTTGGTCAGTGGCTCTTGGTGGCTCTCCCTTCCTCCATAGGTTGGTGGCTCTGTCCCCCTCCCCAAGTCTGTCCCTCTCTCGTGCACATGCATTGTCTCTCTCGCGTGCTCGGTCTCTCTCTCGGTGTCTCTCTCGGTGTCTCTCTCGGTGTCTCTCTCGGTGTCTCTCTCGGTGTCTCTCTCGGTGTCTCTTTCGGTGTCTCTTTCGGTGTCTCTCTCTCGGTGTCTCTCTCTCGGTGTCTCTCTCTCGGTGTCTCTCTCTCGGTGTCTCTCTCTCGGTGTCTCTCTCTCGGTGTCTCTCTCTCGGTCTCTCTCTCTCGGTCTCTCTCTCTCGGTCTCTCTCTCTCGGTCTCTCTCTCTCGGTCTCTCTCTCTCGGTGTCCCTCTCTCGGTGTCCCTCTCTCGGTCTCTCTCTCTCGGTGTCCCTCTCTCTCTCTCTTTGTCTCTCTCTTTTTCTCTCTCTCTCTCTTTGTCTCTCTCTTTGTCTCTCTCTTTGTCTCTCTCTCTCCCTCTGTCTCTTTGTCTCTCTCTCCCTCTGTCTCTCCCTCTCTCTTGCGTGGTCTCGCCCTCTGTCTCTCCCTCTGTCACAATCCATGCCCCTGACCCCCTCAGGTATAACAGCCCCCTGGCAGCAGTGGGGCTAAAGCCCTTCACACTGGACCCAAGAGCCTTAAAACTCCATCAGAAACATACATGGAGTCAGTCTTGGCGCCAGGCTCATTATCAGGAATAAAGCAATACTGGTTTTGGACCCTAATCCATCATGGAGGCTTATTACACAGCTCAGTCCTTTAGAACCAAGCCATGCAGTCTGGTGTTTTGGGTGTGGCTGGGCCTGGAACGACTTGGCCTGGAACTACTTTACCTGGGCTATTTAAACCACCCCCAAACAGCAGAACACGCTTCGCGTTATTCTGCACTCCTGCAGCGTAACGCTCACCGTGTCCAGCTCCTGCTCATCTGCTTCTCCGGCGGCCTGATCCTGAAGCCCTAGATCCGGATTCCATTAATAACCTGGAAGAACAAGAACAGCATTAGCGAGCAAGAACACTAACCTATGAAGTAACCGGTCTTGAATCCATCCTGTGCTTCGCTTACCTTGCCCATCTCCGGAGTTTGCCGCAACCTGCAAAGGTAAAAAAAAACAAGGACCGCATTAATAACAATTCTCACCTGGGCAAGCAGTGAGTCCTGGCAGCACCCTGCGCTTCTCTTACCTCACCCATCTCCGGGTTTCACCGCAACCTGCAAGGGAGAAGGAACAAGGTCAGCATTAACAAAGCACTTACCTGGGCAAGCAGCGCTTCGATCGCTCATCACTCCAGAACATCACTGTAACTTTGTCAGGCTGGTAATATCCACATCCAACGCAGGAGCTGCTGAGTCCCACGATCCCACGAAGATGTCTAGCTCACAACTAAACTGAACAGCTGAGTACTAGACACCCCTGGGAGGAAGGGGGGAAAAGTGGATAAAATAACAATTCAGACACTGGATCTTCTATCTTCATCTGGTCTCTGCATGAATGAAAATTGTTAAGCATTAAATAATATTACAAAACTAAACAACTATTATTTTATGAATATCAACAATCCTACCTGAATACCCTCTGCAAAAAGCCCAGAGGATGATAATTATTTCTATATATTTTTTTTAGTTTTGAAATAACTTCAACTCTTTTACCCTAAAAGCAAACTTTGGTGGTCATGTTTCATAACTGTGCTGCTGAAAACCAATGAACTGAATGTCATTACAAGTGACTAAACTGATGGAGGTTCCTTGTGGAAATAAATGAACTTGAAGAAAAGAAAATGTGTTTCCAAACAATGTCAATAAAACTGTGAACACAAACTCCAGAATGTCTCAAGAAGATGAGTCTTTTGAATGAAGCACACTTGAAAAAATAGTTGAAAACACAGAAATAATCTTTTGTTTTCCTTAAAATGATACTATTTCCTTAATCAGTTCATTCCATTTCATTTACCTCTCTTTATGGAAATAGTTCAACAACCAAAGGAAATACCATTTAATGTTGAGTGCAGATTTAAAGTAAAGTTATTCCTCAAAAACGTCTTTGCATGTAATGAGATGCATTTGGAAGATTCCTCATATAATATGGTAAACAAGTCTTATATATTTTCCTCTTTGTTAAAAATACCTTGGCTCAAAAATAAATATCCTTCTTGGTGCTGCTTTTAAAAAACAAGGTTGCCTGTGTAGTCATTAACTTTAATAGCCTTTAAATATCATGTTTTCATGACTTAATCTCTGATGAATGAGTTTGCCATGTAAAAACACTGGCTTTACAACACAACGTCTTTTAATCCTTGCACTTCAGAGGAGAAAATAACAGAAGATAAGGCTAACTTTGGCAGTTCATTTAGATTAATTACATAAAAAGTACTTAGCTTATTTTTTGCTTTAGAAGACCTCTCAGCATTTTCTTCCTAAGAGTTTTCCAAGGCCCAAAACATAGGAGATAAACAGAAACATGACCAGCTCAGGAAACTAAACTAATGAAAGGCAGTTTAGAATGTTGGGAGTCACACCATTGTCAACCTGCCACCCAATCAGAACTCCTGCCTCTGCCCTCCATCTTGCCTTGGGGTATCTGCAGTACTCTGAATATGGAAGTTAAGGCCCAACCATTTTAACAGTGAAAGGACTATATTTAGTTTTTAAACCTAACAATGAAATAAACAAAGAACATAAGGATAATAATTCTTTAATTACCACTTATTTACTATGGAACCTGACAAACTTGAACAAAGAGAAGAGAACACAGGTTTGCAATTAACACCAATAAACAGTGCAGCGCTCTGCGCATCAATAACTCAGTGATCTTCGCCATTGGCGCGGCAACTCCGAGATCGCAACCATCCCTGTGAAAACAAAAAAACATTGTTGGGGAACAGCGTAGTGGAGCAAGAAGCAGAGAAGACAGAGAAAACTGAGGAAAAGAAAGACAGAATAAAGACGGAAAAGACATTATAACTCACCTGGAAGACAGTAAGCAGAGTCGGAGTCACAGCCGGTCTGGACCCGACAGAAGGGCACACGGACCAGTGAAGCAACTAAGTCCACGGAACGCCCGCACCAACCACGCGCCCCTGCACAGAGACTCAGGACGGAGAGTTCAACGCACAAAAACCTAAGGTGAGCAATAACCCCAAGGGAGGGGATTTGGACCAGAGGGAGGTGGGAGTCCACCCATCACAGAACCAGTATCTTAACCCTCCATTCTCCTGTTATAGGCGCTACCCAACCTCTGGTACATAACCAAGCAGAGAGGGGTCCGGGATAGCGCTTAGACCTCCATCCAGTATCGTGTGGCGCCCCCGTGGATACCAGGTGAGCGTAACACTTGCTCGCTGTCTCTCTCGCGCTGTGTCTCTCTCGCGCTGTGTCTCTCTCGCGCTGTGTCTCTCTCGCGCTGTGTCTCTCTCGCGCTGTGTCTCTCTCGCGCTGTGTCTCTCTCGCGCTGTGTCTCTCTCGCGCTGTGTCTCTCTCGCGCTGTGTCTCTCTCGCGCTGTGTCTCTCTCGCGCTGTGTCTCTCTCGCGCTGTGTCTCTCTCGCGCTGTCTCTCTCTCGCGCTGTCTCTCTCTCGCGCTGTGTCTCTCGCGCTGTGTCTCTCGCGCTCTGTCTCTCTCGCGCTCTGTCTCTCTCGCGCTCTGTCTCTCTCGCGCTCTGTCTCTCTTGCGCTCTGTCTCTCTCGCGCTCGCTGTCCTTCTCTTGCTCGCTGTCCTTCTCTTGCTCGCTGTCCTTCTCTTGCTCGCTGTCCTTCTCTTGCTCGCTGTCCTTCTCTTGCTCGCTGTCCTTCTCTTGCTCGCTGTCCTTCTCTTGCTCGCTGTCCTTCTCTTGCTCGCTGTCCTTCTCTTGCTCGCTGTCCTTCTCTTGCTCGCTGTCCTTCTCTTGCTCGCTGTCCTTCTCTTGCTCGCTGTCCTTCTCTTGCTCGCTGTCCTTCTCTTGCTCGCTGTCCTTCTCTTGCTCGCTGTCCTTCTCTTGCTCGCTCTCTCTTGCTGTCCTTCTCTTGCTCGCTCTCTCTTGCTGTCCTTCTCGCACGCTCTCTCTTGCTGTCCTTCTCGCACGCTCTCTCTTGCTGTCCTTCTCGCACGCTCTCTCTTGCTGTCCTTCTCGCACGCTCTCTCTTGCTGTCCTTCTCGCACGCTCTCTCTTGCTGTCCTTCTCGCACGCTCTCTCTTGCGCGCCCTCTTGTGCGCTGTCTTGCACACTCCTGCGCTGTCTCGCGCTCACTCTATTGTGCTCGATCTGTCTCTCGTGCCCTGTCTCGCGCATCCTTAACTGAGCAGTTAGGAAGAAACCACCACTCAAACATGGACTCGTCATCACCCCTGGCCTTAAAGCTCTACATTGTCTCCCTGTGTATTGTTTCGTACCCTTGGCAACTGTCGTTCCATGTAGCTATTTAGAGAGTCCTGGAGATGTCTTCATAGTAGCGAAATCGGGACCACAGTGAAAGCATATATATATATATGTCAACGAACTTCTTTGAAAAGATTTGACTCTGGTAGTTGGACTATACCGGTTGTGTCCCAGAAACTTTGTAATCGTCTTCCCTCTGAAATGAGAACAGAAGGAAACTGCACGGAGTATGTATGTATGTATGTATGTATGTATGTATTTATTTTTTGTATAGCGCCGATAGCCCGTGAGTTGAGCAAAGATCTGAAGACCATGTTCATGGAAGACTTTAATAAACCTTTAACTTTATTTTCTGGACTTGCTTCCTTGTTTGCTATTGCAATATTGTTCTGTTGATGCCCGGGAATGCATGCGTTGCTCCTGAGCGGCTGCTACACTGTACCTTATGACCCTCCCTCCCACCCCCTACTCATACTGTGCTTGGAAGCAGCCCCCTTGCAGTAGTCTCCATATAAAACTCCAGTAATCATTTTTTTTTTTTTAATGGAACGTTGGCTCCCCAGAGATGTAGTGCGTTTCAAACGCTTTGGGAAGCTTCAATCAATTTGTAGAATACTGGTGCAATAATCTTGAATACAGGCCTGCCCATCTGTTACTTGCAGACATACAAATTGGGAAAGTAAATGTGTTGAAATAGCTCTATTTTATTGAACGTGATCCATTCTCAACATGTGCTTGAATAGCTTGACCGATGTACCAGTCTAGAGAAGGGGAAAAGCCTAATTACTGAACTTCAGTGATCTGAAATTGAACCAGTTTTTACAACTAGGCAATTTAATTGAGACATTAGCTGGTAAGGTAGCTCAGTGAGTTAAGCAACTGGTTTGAGTCTGCTGACCTAGCCTTTGGCCGTTCTAAGATCTGTAAATTGGATACTGTGAAACATAGGGAAGTAATACAACCTGTAATACAACTTTAGCCAAGCATGAAGAGCCACTCCGCTTTGATTGTATTATACCGAATGGTAGGCATACATGCAAGTAGGTTTAGATGGTGTGGAAGATGTAAATGTTTGTCATGTGAAGGTTTGTGTTGCAGGTGGTTTGAAAAGTGGGATGTTGGTAAGTAAAAGGTATAGTTTGTAGAGAACCATTTTGTGGGTTTATGAAGTTTGGAAAAAACATTCTATTTTGGGGATTCAAATATTAAGGAACTTGTTAGTTTTCCAACAAAGTGGAAATCGAGACCAATTAATTTCCAACATGCTGAATTTATTTTTAATGTTGAACCGGATTCTGTTCAGGTAAAAATGTAGTTTACGATGCAACTTGGAGGATTTTATTTCTTCTGTTTGTTTAATGACAGTATGAACAATGCTTTGATATCCCACTTGGCTACTGTATTAAGTGTGGGTGATGCATTGTTTTAAGCAAAGATTACTACATGTTGGATATATGTATGTTTTATATGGATGTAATGTTTCCAGTATCCTTGTATTTTGCCTATTGGTGTTTATTTGCAGAAAATCTCATGGTTGAGAGAGATACTATTTAAATGTCACTACTCTTGTAGATTAAGCACAGCGTTCTTGCATTCCTTGTTCCCACCAGCATGTGCATCCATACCCCTGGGTACTCTTCACATGTGTCCACTCACAACACTATTTATTAAATGGTCACCAAACATGAGGACATGGTCCATTCCTTTGGGCAGATGGTAGCCCAGACCTTTTTTCTAATTTTTTTTTTAGCATTGTTGTCCTGGATCTACCTATTCTGTATCCAAGAGTACAATCCCATAAAGAAGAGATCAGACTGGTTTACCATCATTGGCCATATTGCCGTGGATGACCGACTGAGGCTACAATTAAGTTTTATGTGGTGGCTATGTTGCGAATGAGTTACACATGTGCAACTTGTGCACTACTTTAGCAGATATTTTCCGAAAGCCAAATACTTCTGAGTGTGATGATCGCAGCAGCGCTTTCTGTAAGCATGGGGGGAATGTGGAATTTGAGTTCCATTAAGGAATGACATGTTGCTAATTGTTTGTTTTTGCAGCTTAAGAATGGGTGCTCTCTACACCTGGCTCAGAAACTGAGCCAGCTGCTCAACCTACAAATGCGTAGAATGCCCATCCTCTCAAAAGAATCCGCACCGGGCCTGCTCATTGCGACAGGTAAGTGTCAAACATGTTCTCATAGAGGTCTAGCTTTCAGAAGGTGTACAACTACGGCTGTGGAGTCTTTGAAAACATCTCTGTTGCCTAGATGCCTCTGGGCTGTAAGTGCGCTATACAAATGCAAACGCATAACATTACCTACTTGTTTACTGTAACAATCTTGTTACAAATGAGGAAATATAAAAACTACCGGAAACCATCCTTTTTAGGTCAAATAGTCCTTTGATTATTCCAAACTTCCTAGAATACTTGTTTGTTTCAATTTCTGGAAAGGTCACAGTAGCCTTCTGAATGCCATTGTTACTTACCTTAAAACTTCTAAGATAGCTCAGTGGCATGAACGCTTGCTGTTGAGATCTGCAGGTCACAGGTTTGAGTCTCGGAAAGGCAAACTCGGCCTTCCATCGTTCTGAGGCGAAAAATGAATGGCAACTTTGGTTGGGTAATCTAATTGCATATAAAAACAAGTTCTGTGTACGTTGCTTTGGCAAAAACGCTATATATATATATTAATATTACTGTTATCTTTGCTCCTGGCTACACTTGTATAAGATCACCCACTACATCCTTTAAATTGGCAAATCGGCTCCCTGGACTTTTGAAAGGATGTTTATGCTCAATTGCTGCGGTAACTGGCACTGTCCATGCCTCCTTCCGTGCTCTCCTCACTCCCAACCGTTGCTTTTTTAAAATAAATTACAACTTGTACCCCATTGGTCTGCCCTGTTCACAAAGCTCCCAAGAGATGTATTTCTGTTAAGCCTGCATATTATCGTTCCCTTCTGGCAGCCCCGATATGTTTAAGCCCCACATCTTCAAAATGGGCTCCACATACACACACTCCTTGCATTGCAGTATTTCTGATGGCGCTCAGTTTGAACCGCTGCGAGTTCTTTGAGTGAACTCAAGCTTCTTTCTTTACTCTGGTTTCTGAGACCACCCACTAAAGAATGTAAGTTGGCACTTTTGCTTTCTTTTTTCTGAGGTGCAGGTCTCTCTTCTAAAGGTTTGCTTTTAACAGTTACTACTCCTTTGATGACGTCACCTTTCTAATAGATGAGTGATGACATCCGTTCATGTTTTTTCATTTAAGAGGTGGGATGCCTTATAGTACCAGCTTGCACTCCCTCTTTGTAATGTCTACTCGATACCCAAGGCATCATTACATTATTTATATGACTTTGCCTTCCTCTCTGCTGTTTTGGCAGCACTCCTAAACACCTTTGATGGGGTAGTTCACTCAAAAATGTTATCTCAAAAGATGGGCCATAATAGAAAATATGTATTAAAAATATTTTTAAAGCAAGTTCCTTAGCATTTTGGGGGAAATGAGGCTCAAAGTTTTGAAATGGGAGCATCCATTTTGTGAAATGAAGCAGCCTCCTCTGCTCATGTTAAGCTCTGTTCTCGCAGCACTAAACAAACAAAAGCCCCGTACTGGGAGCTCTTGCTTACTGCTGTCATAGAGCACAGCTTAACATGAGGATGCCGCCACAGTAATTGCCTTGACTTTCTTTTTGTTTCCTGTGCTCCCCAGGCGGAGTACAGAAAACATAAAATAAAAGGCACAGCAATTATGAATACTTCGCCGGTGGAATCTTCATAATTGCTGTGAAACTGAAAACGAAAGTCGCTGCAATTATGAAAACTCTGCCACCAGGCGCCGAAGTATTCTTAATTGCAGCACCTTCGAGATCTGCGAAAGCACTGGTGAAGCCTTGAAGCTGTGCTGACCCCATTTTCCCATCGACTGGGAAGCTTCGCCAAGGATGACCTCCTCCCTTAGGCTGATGCGACCAACTAGCCTCAAGACCTGCTTCGTTCTGGACAAACCCCTGTGTCGCTCTGACCATCCTGGGCTGCTATTTCCCAATACCCGGGGCACCTGGACCATCGCAGAATGCAACGTCTTCCAAAGGATGAATACGGCTGAACCAGGAAATCTTCATCCAGAGTCCCCTCAGCACCATGGAAATTCCAACCAGGGATATTCATTTTTCTTTGGGCTGAGAAAGGCACCAAAACCACAAAGGGCTGCTGAAACGAGTGGAATACATTCCTACAGAGTCCCTCTCGAGAGTGCTGATGGAGAAGCCTGCCAGACGTCCTTCCTTTCGTCACCACGACCAAAGTCCAGGGAAAAGGGTCTGCATCAAGAAGGAAATCAACTGGAACATCTGCTTCAATTCTAAGGTACTGTGGGGCTTTGCGTTTAACCACCTTTAGCCAAATCTAGTGCTACCTAGCTTGGGGAGTGCTCCTTTCTATCCTTTTGAATTACTGCACTTCACTTTTGCAGGCCTAACAGCTTGTGCACCCTCTGCCTACCCATGGTTGAGGGGCTACCCCCATACACGTGTTTTTGCCATGGGGCCCACCCACAGATTGCAGGTTGAAGTAATTTAAACAGCATTACTGCTGAAACCCGGCCTGTCTCCACTCCCACCTGGCATGCTGAATCCGATACTGCCTCCATTAAAGTTGCTGATACTAACCCAGCAAGCACACCATTGCAACGCTCTGCACGGAGACAACACACGATGGAAGCCCACATTCTGAACCAGCTACAGGTAATTCTCCTGGAAATGAAGGCTATTGGACAGAGGACACAAGAGACATAGACAGACATACTGTCCAGGACATTAAACGTGACCTGCAGGATGTCCATACCCGCCTCAATGCACAAGCGGACAAGACAAAAGATAATGAGTAGCTAGAAAGCAACACAGACACAGCCGATACCGACATCGATGTCCTAATTAAAGAGGTGCAACACCTGGGTGTGCAAATGGAGGACCAGGAAAACTGGCCTGACGCAACAACCTCCACGTGGTGGGCCTTTCTGAGCAGAGTGAGGGGTCAGACCTTTAGTCCTATCTATATTTTCCTCCATGAAAAACTCTGGATCCAGAACCTGAAGAACCTTATCCAAAGGGTGCATTGGGCACCGATCCCCAAGCCCACCCCAATTGAACGAACGCGCATAATTTCTATGCATGTCTTAAACTTTCAGCACAAGCTTACCATACTCCGAGCCTTCTGGACCGTGGGCACAATGCGCGTACAGCGGTGCCAATAACCAGATATTTAATGACATTTCCATTGAGATTTCGATGCACAGAAAAGCGTTCAACCCCATATTTGACGCTCTAAAAGGTACAAACTACAAACACTACCGGAAATTCCCTGCCGTCTGGTGTATCTTGCCCGACAAACGGTGGCACTCGTCCAATGACCCAGAGGAAGACTGGCACTTCCTGAGGCAATGAGAGTTGGCCTCAGAGTTCACGGCCACAGAGGTCGGGAACCCTGGAACTGAACACACGCCACACCTCCTAGACTGCATTGCCGATCCAGACTTCAGGGCCTCTGACAGAGCGCAGGCAAATGCTCAAGGGGGCCAGGACGCAGCTATGAGGTCCCAGTGAAATGAGTGTCACAAGGCTGTCACTATGGATCCTTACCGGGGAGTTATTCGGAGATCACCGTACCCAAGGCACGCACACAAGAGCCCACACCTCATGGAAAAGACTGGCCGGCCCCCTAGCGGGGAACCTACAAAGCACCCAGAACACTATGCAGCACTGCGGCAGATAGCACCCACGTCTCCACTGTTGAACTGAACTGGTTGGCAGATCGCAGACGGAACGAAGCACCACCTGCCACCCTGGGCTCATCTACCCCACTGTTGGTTTTGTGTTTGATGTTACTGGTTCTATCTCTTGATTCTACTGGTTTCCCCTGAGTGGGGGTGTTGGTATGCATGGGAAATGACGAGGGTCCTCGGATCCTCTCAGCCCAACCCCTAACATGGGCTATTTTTGCTCTGTATTGGGACACAGTTTTTTGGTCCCAATTTTGTACTGGTTATTTATGGTTTGGGGTGTTTGTTATATGGTATCCTCTGTATATATCGTCTCTGTGGTTCTGGATTCTGGTGAAGGATCTAAACCATGAACCCATGGACTGTGGGTTTCCCCCCCTACCCCCCTCAAATTATGGTTACCTCCCTTACATTCATAAACGTCAATATACAAGAGTTGGGCCATCCAATTAAGAGGAAACAAATGCTCAACTTTATTCAAGATATATGAGGGGATATTATTTTTCTGCAGGAAATCCACCTAAATGCGATAGAATCGGAGAAGCTGGGCCAAGGGGTAGCAGTGCATTCTCCATGTCGGGGGGAAAAGAGGGGTATCTATTTTAATTCATAAGCGGGTTCCCTTCCAGGTTTTCAATACATTGGCAGATGGGAGATGGGAGAGGCAGATATATACTGGTACAGGGCCGCATACAACATAAACTTCCCACCCTTCTTAATATCTATACACCCACGCCCGACACACAAACCTCCTTAACCCATGTATTGTGCATGCTATATGAGGCTATGACACTGACACTTATTGGAGGGCATCTAAACGTGGCTCTAGACTCAACACTGGATCGACAGAGCTCATCCACAGCACCACAGATCAACCCACGAAAGCCAACCACCATTCTATCCCTGCTTACAGAGCTTGGACTCAAAGATTCATGGCGAATCACCCATGAACAACGAAGAGACTACACCTTCTACTCCAATAGACATGGTAGCTACTTCAGACTAGATTATTGGTTCCTCCCCTCCAGTGCTACATATATCATTTGTAAATGCATCATATTGGCCTCTACTCTCTCGGACCACGCGCCTGTCCTACTGAGTATCGATCTACTGGAGGTTCCACACAGCAGACCGTTGTGGCATCTTAACTTAAGGGCCCTGGGATACCCCGACTTCCGTGAGCATATAGAGTGGGATATGGATATGTTTTGGCAAATTAATCTGTCCTCAGTACCCCTCACTGAGCTGCTGGGATACGTACCAGACCTTAATTCGGGGACAATGTGTCTCGAAATGGTCGCATAAGCTGAAAGCATGGGGGGAGCTAGAAGAACTTTCCAAGGACAGATACACTGTGCATTGAAAAACGCGATCCACAAACATACACAAAACTCATGGGGCTCCGATCAGACCTGAAACGGATGACCTCTTCCTGTGCGCAGAAGTCTTTCACTAGCTGGTCACAAAGATATTACTGCGAGGGAGATGGACCCCTAAATCTTATAGCGCTTGACCTGCACAACAGGCAGGCAGCACAGATTGACTCCATTCGGCCAAAATTGGAATATAATTGAAGGGGCGGGGCATATCAATGCACTGTTTGCGCTATTTTATGGTACACTGTACAAGAAACCAGCCTCAATCCACCCTCACCTTATAAGTTACTTTCTGACGACCATTGAGCTACCTAAATTTGACATAAGCCAGGCAGAGGGTCTTGCCACACCAATTACTGCATCAGAGGTGACCCGAGCAATTCAATCCTTGTCAGCGGGTAAGGATGCTGGCCCAGATGGGCTTCACATCAACTTTTATAAAGTGCTTGGTGACCTTCTTGCACCCACTCTTGACTCAGTGTTTGCAGGAGCAGGGGCCGGCGGCCACCTTTGACGCTCCATGCTGGCGGCCAACATTATACTATTTCACAAGAAATGACACAACCCTAGGGACAGTGTGTCTGTCAGGGTCCGGCTTGACTGAATTCCACAGGAGCTGATGCTGGCCCCACAGACCCTCACCAGGAGTTCACCTCTCAACCCTTAAATAAAAGCAGAGCTGAAAACCCCAAGAAAGGGAAAGGGGAATTTGGAGAAAATAACAACGGAGACACAGCTGCCCTTCAACCGTCTGGTAGGCTCTGGTATCTGTGATAAACAAATACACCAGGTTACTAATATAATAAGAAAACTTCTTTTCTAACTTATGCTAAATAAACTCTAAACTCTTTACCTCTTAAACCTCAGTAAAAGACTTTGAGGTTAATAATCTTTGTGGAAGATCTTGTAAATATATCTTGTATTGTGCAAATAGTTCAAGCCAACCTAGTCTCTTTAGAATCCTAAAGTGATGGCCTTTGCAACATCTTTTCAGAATTAGATATTCTTCTTACTTCAAAGTTCTTCTGATCTTATGTAGTTTTCAATGCTTACATAAATTGCAGTCTTTTTCTGAAAACATTGAGTTCTATTTGCATAGATTACTTTAAATTATATTCTTTAACTTCCTGGAATACTGCTTTCTTTCTGCGTGTGAATTGCTTTCCTTATTTACACATTTACACAAAGAACGTATAGTTTCTTCCTGATGAAATCGGAAGACGAAGAATTGTCCTTGCGTGTAAAATACACACGCGATTATTTTACAAACCCGCGCGCGTAAAAAAATACGTAAACTCGATAAAAAATAACACGCGCTGATAAAAATGGACTCGTGCTCTATCGCAACCCAACACGCGCTTTCTCTTGAGACGTATTTCGCGTAAAAAATATACACGCGTTAAAGTTAACTTGCGCAATTCTTTAGGGCACGCGCTCTATCGCAAAACCACACGCGCTTTCTCAGGAAACGACTTTCACGTGAAAAAAAATGTACACGCGCTAAAATTCACACGCGCAATTCTTTTTGGCACGCGCTCTATCGCAACCACACACGCTTTCTCAGGAAACGACTTTCACGTGAAAAATGTACACGCGCTAAAATTCACACACGCAATTCTTTTTGGCACGCGCTCTATCGCAAACCACACGCGCTTTCTCAGGAAACGTCTTTCACGTAAAAAAATGTACACGCACTTTAAAAAGAACACGCAAACGACAACTTGCGAGCTCGCGCACACATTAAACAGTCTTGAAGAACATTACACGCAGTTAATCAACTTTAAAATCCTACGCACAATCTTCAAGCTTGTTTTCCTTATAATAACTTTAACTGTAATGTCTCTTTTCTCAAATGAACTTGAAACCTTTTTACTCTTTAAATTTTCTTATAAAAGAAAATGAAAGTTCACTGTGACAATCTCAAAATCTTTAAAAGAACGATCCCACCTGATGACTTCTTGTTCAAATTGGATCAGCAAACGATATTCTTACTTCTTTGGTAGATTTTCTGAGTTCTGGAAAGGCCTTACTTAAGGAGCTTAACTAATACACAACCAGCCACTGAATTTCTCTGGATGAAAGGCAGTTTAGAATCTGCTCATCTCCCAAGAATCAAACCCATTGTCCTCTCCACCAATCAGGCAACCAAACATATCATTGTTTCTTTAACCAATCAGATTAAGTTTCTTTCACTCCATCTTGACTTGGGCAAGCACAATGTTAATTCTATGAACAAACTCTTCCTGTTACTAAACCAGCCAGTTTTGAAAGCACATCTAACCCAGCCAGCTCTAAAGGCACAATGTTAATCTAGTTACTCTTCCTGTTATGAAACTAGTACTAGTCAGTCCTGACAGTGTCCTACTGCAACATCTCCCTAATTAGTGCCAACCCGAAAATCCTGGCAAAGTGCCTAGTGCAGTGCATTGAGAGACTTATCCCACTTCTCATCAAACAGGTTTTATTTGCGGCAGGCATTCCACGACAATGTCTGCCGACCGCTGCATGTTATCGCTGGGGGGACTGATCCTGAGGATGGGATCTTATTTCTTGGTGCCGAGGAGGCATTTGACAAGGTCCAATATTATGTTTCGAGTGCTAGACACCTACGGTTTCCCGACCGCATACACTAAAATGGTGAAACTTCTGTATACTGTCCTGACGGCCTCGGTTGTCACCAACGGGGTTACATCAGCCCCCTTCTCCCTGTATTCGGGTACAGTACAGGGACGCCCCCCCTATCTCTCCTCTTATGTGCCCTAACCGTAGAGCCCCTAGCAGCAAAACTAGGGGCTGACCTCGGATGGACAGGCATTTTTACGGGGCGCCGAGGAGCATCTAGTGTCCCTCCATGCAGATGACCTATTGATATACATCTGTAAATATAAGACATTGCTACCGAGACAGTCAGCTGTTGCAGGATATCTGTCCCTTGGCCGCCTATGTAATTAATTGGGTGAAGTCAGAGAGACTTCTCTTGGGATCCGGGAGGGGGGGTCCCATTCAAGCTCCAGCTTAACTGTATCACATATTTGACTGTGCAAATCGGTCCCGTCCTAGAGGAGATTTTAGGGTTTAATTATCCCCCGGTTCTGCAAAAAATTAAACTGGACCTGGATTTGCTACCGCTGTCCCTCACTGGAAGAACAAACGCCTTCAAAATGAGTTCTTTACTGAAGCTGCCCTATCTGGCTATGATGCTACCCTTGGGCCCCAATGAAGCAAATGTTCAAAGAACTAGACGTTTGTATTTCCAAATTTGTTTGGAAGGGTAAGAAAGCGCAGCTCAAACGAGATCCTCCAGGCCTCTAAGACTGACGGCGGCTTGGCGCTACCAGCATGGAAGATGTACTATTTGCCCGCTCAGGTGTGGTGGGCTAAATGATGGATGAATTCAGAGGACCAGACCAGTTGAAAATCTATGGAACGGTCCCTGTTGGCGCCATTCACGCCATCTGAGGTCCTGCAATCCCAGCAGCTAAACTCCCCAATGTGATCAAGAGTCACCCAATAATCGGGCCAACGCTCGCGCAATGGCACATATTACAGTCCATTCTCGGCTGACCTATTCAGATGGCACCAGCCTGACGCAGTGTGAGAGTGATCTTGTCCTATGGATTCAACTATAAATTACACCCAAACCAAGACCCGGCATGGCTGCACGTTCGGGTAGTAGATCTATATGAGGAGAATTCCCCAATTAACTTCCTGGAGGCTAAGTGGGTGCTTGGACTACGGGAGACAATTGGCTCCAATATATCACTCTATGGTCAGTAATTCGCAATTACACTGCAGAACAGACCTGACAGGTGACATCGACTGGGCAAACTTGAAATGGAACAGAACACAATGTCATACCCACATCTGCGCAATTTCTAAACTATTTATGCCCCTAACAATGTTAGACGTAACCAAATTCTCCAATGGTCCGGTGAGCTGGGGATTGAGCTTGACCCCAGCGATATATGATTTTTTTGGAAGTCCTACCGGCATCTCACTCGGCATTCGGAATAGGGATATCCAATACAAAATGATCCAACGGCTGTACTACACACCAAGCAAGTTTTTTAGGATGGGTCTCATACACGATGTTCCCACGACTGAAACAAAGAAAAGTGGTGGCCTAGGGACCAGCCACTCATCAAACCCAGGAAGACTCCCCAGTAGCCAGCAAAATGGTTCCAAGATGGGCCAGCCAGAAAAGAGGACCGGAGGAGGATGAAGAAAAGTCCAGGAAAGGATCATAGCAGTTTAAGAACAAATGGGGTCAAGGACATAGGAGCCAGGCTCCAGATAATATGGCTGAACCCGGCCCTCTGATGTAGCAGCCCATCTTTAAAGCAGTCCTCCTGCAATACCTGTGTAAGAGTCTGAGGAATGCACAGGATCGCCCTTAGGTAAAACTATTCTCTTGGGGGCTGGCCCAAGTCAGTCCTCCAATTGTACACCAAGCAGATATCCAGCTATTTTTCCAGCCAGCCAATCTGAGCTGGGCCTCAAAACTTCCAAACACTTGCCCACCATCACAGTGTGTGTATTGGGCACATCTATGGCAGAAAACCAGGGTAATCCATAATAGTCTCGGGCTCTAATAAGAAGACTGTTATACTGCTAAAAGCATGCACAAGTGTGGCTCTATTTCGGGTGCGTTGCTGTATGTGCACATGCACCCAGCATAGTTTTATACTTTTCTTCATCAATGCAGCTCTGCTTCATACTCCTGTGTGTCTCCTTCCTCCTGACAATATCCCAAAGGTGTGGAGGAAAGGGGCCTATGGACTAGGACAGTATTCCATTTGCTAAGCAACTTTGGCTTTTTTCCCCAGCACTGCACTATTTTGTCAGTAACTTTCAAACTAGTTTTAAAACAAGAATGTATATATTTATGGAATTAAAACATTTTGGGCTATGTATTTCAAACACATATAAAAGGTTTTGCTTTCCTTCCAGGTACCGTTGGGAAGAACATGGCCAGCAAACCAAACGTGTATATTTCCAGCAGTGCCGGAGCTCATTGGAGAGAGGTCACTATTTTACTTTTCTTTCTTCTTTTTTAAAATCCTGTCATTTCAAATGCAAAGGCTAGCATGGTTATGTGTACAAGAGCCAGACAGATGTGTTGATAAGCCCAGTTTCCTTTAAACGTTTGCTGCACTTGCTTTCACCCCAGGTTTTGGTGGTCTTTCACTGCCTTGTGAGAAGAACGAGTTGTGCCCAGGAAGTTTGATAAAGATGGAGGCCACGGGCCTGCCGCAAGCCTTCCAGAATCTCCTTGGTCCCCCGTTTGTTTTATTAGTCCTCTTATTTTGTGCCTGAACAGATGCATACCTACATTTCTCCATTCTTCTCTTCAAGATCATCTTCTCACCTCTTCCAACCATAAAAAATGTAACACCATGTTAATTGCCTCCCGTCTGTCAGTTTGTTTTATTTCTGGTATTTTGCCATTTTTGAGCAGCGCTTACACATCAGTGCTTTATATATTGTGAGTAAAATATGATAGAACTCTTAGGGTATCCGTCACAGTCTCACCTGATGAAAAGTAGTTGTTGTTTTCCAGTCTCTTGCTAGTCATTACATGGTGTATGTTCAGATGGATTTTCAGAATCAGCCCTTTGGACAGATTCTGAGAAGCCACCCTATTCTGGTGTGCAGGGACAAATACTAAGGTCTAGTCAAACTCTAGCTGGGTATTGTGGATGAGCAGAAATGCTTGGACTCGGAACGGTGTGAGAGTAGTGAAGGGTTAATTTAAGCACATACAAATCACTCTTCTCAATGGAAAAACCACAGGTAAGTAAGACAATAAAATATTCACCACCATTGTATACACATTCACGCTGGTGTACTTGTATACACATTCACCCTGTTGTATTCTGCCAAGAGTACCAACACTTCATGTTTAAACACAGTTGTATGCATATTTCAAGTATGTAAGTTCAGCAAAGCAAGTGAGTAAAGAAAATAGAACCAGGTAAATAATACTTTGAGCACTAATATGTTTAGAATAAAGGAGTAGCAAGCGGTATACAGAAACTTATAAATAAGGTACTAAAATTAAAAAAAGTAATTTGCTAGCTAGAAAAGCAGCAGTCTAGTGCCCTTGGAGCCCCAGATCCCTATAAGTATTTTCAGGAGGCTGTGAGTTTTTTACGAAGTTGAACAAGTGTTAGCTTGAGCCAGAACGTAGTTCTGAGTAGTCCAAAGTTAATAAAAGTTAGAGGAAAGTCTTTAAAAGACCCTCTCCACTTCCATCCACCTTTGGGGGGGACACAGGAGGGGACACAGGCTGCAATATCACCCTTTAGGGCTAGGACTTCACACCCAAAGAACACTCTGGATACAGAGAGAGGCAAAACCTGCATGTTTACCTATTCCCTGACTCATAATTTCTCATGGATCACAGTGGAAGTTCCTGGAATCTTTGGGTCTTCTGTATGTGGGCAATCTATTGGTGAAGTTCAGGGGTCACAGGTTGAGAGGTAATTTCAGTCATTTGGTTGTTGGGTCTGGCCAGTTGGTGCTTCCAGGCTTCATTCAACTGGTTCTGGACATTGGATAGCTCGACACGGAGGACACGCTAACTTTGGGACCACCATTCTGTTGACGATCTCAAACTCCCACGATGTGATGCCGAGGTGGACAGCGATGACCACTCAACAAAAGTGCAGAAGCAAAGAAACCTGTCCTGCAAAGCCCCTTTACGTGGTGCAGAACTGCAACCTCATGGAAATGCTTCTTCTTCCATAAGCTGAGGATCTGTGCTGTCCCAAGGCAGTGACCATTTCAGTGAGGGAGCTCTGGATGGTATCCCATTGTTTAAATGCACAAAATTACTTCTAAGTAATTTACTTCAATGGCATTACTTTGAATTTTGTCTGTATATTGGTGGTTTTAGTGGTAAAAAGGGGGTGGGGAGGGGTTTGGAGTAGTGAAGGGAAGGGGAAATGTGGGACGGGGGCTGCCTCCAAATTAAAATAAACTAAAAAATCCGAGTACAATTTGGATGTAATGCCTTCGAGGTCATTTACTTCGAAGTAATTTATATCAGCAAAAAAACATGGAACGCTCGGATTGACATTTGGCTAATCCACGGGATGCTTCCATAACTGTTCGGAGTGCTTTCAGCAGCTTGCTCTTCGAGCAGAGGATGGGACTGGTTGTTCCCGCCAGTCCATGACTCAAAGCACTGATTGGTCCTCTTGAGATTGGCAGAGAGATGGGGCTTCACCAAGCAAGTTTAGAAAGGGATGCTGGTGTTCATCCAGCGACAAGATCTGGGTCTTCAGCGGGCTGCTCTCCTTTAGCACAGCCATTTTAGAGTGTATGGTACTCTAATTGGCATGAAACGGAAAAATGGGAAAGTGCACAAGACTACATAAAAAAAAAATGCTAGAAATAAAACTGCTCCTGCCTATCTTGGATACATCATGCAAATAACCACAAAGCTCCTATGAAGAAAGTTATAGGGATACAAGGTGGACACAAAGCGTCCCAAACACAATTCACTTAAGATATTCAATGAAGGAAAAATGAAAGAAAAATATGGATAACGGTCCTCCTGCACTGATATCCATTAGGACTGATCAGTGCCCCCAACAGCAAGTTAAGTGGAGCAGAAAGGCTTCATGTATGTTTAAAAGTCAGAACAAAGACAGTAGCAAAAAGGGAGGGAGTCCATGTTGGAGGGAAAGTAGCAAAAAGCTTTCCTTACCCACGTACATATTCAGCCTTGGGTGTTAACAATTGCTTCCACTTCTCACAGGCGATGGGCGCCTCGCTCCTTTGCCTCAAATGGATACGGTACAGTCTCTGTTATGGTTACCTAATGAGACAATTGAGATGGTTGTGAAATGCAAGCACCTGCCATAGGCAAGGGAGAATGCAGTGCCTTAATCTACAGGGTCTCCCACAATAACAAGGTTGCAATAGCAGCCTCTTAACAGAAGTCCACATATTCACTCGAGGCTGTGCCCCGAGTGTCCTGGGCCGGGAATTTAATATGGGAATGTACTTCAGTCTTCTGAGGTTGTTCAATCGTTTGCGAGTTTACTTTCGGATAATTTATTCGCCTAGTAAGGTCACACCCAGTCCATTCTTATTGGTCCTAAGGCTTCTGCACAGCTTTAGCCAGAGGTTGGTGGCCAATGGCAAGGTCCCTCTGCAAGGTTACTGGTACCCCACATCTGGCCACAAACAAATACCATTGCTTCACCCAGAAAAGCTGGGGCTTTGCCTGATTAAGGGCCTTACCATATGTGTATGGCAAATCTGGCCTTGAGAGGGCAGGAAGGAGACAGCACAAGATTGGCAAAGGCAAAACCTTGTGGCACAGCTATTTTAGAATTTATGGTACAAGACATTATGCAGTCAAATGCAAAAGGTTCACATGAGAAACTTTTTTTAATTTTTTTTTTAAACGGTTCAAGTATCCGCTGCCACCAGCCCATCAAGGCCACATCATGCGAGTAAACAGAGTTCCAAAACAAAGAGAAAGGGGTACAATGTATCTCTTCCACACTTTATTGTAAGGTGATGTGTGCAGTGTAACACAGGGAATTTCCCCTGTACTGATGGCCATAAGGACTGATCATTGTCCCCAGAGCAGATGAGCTTAGCAAGGTAAATGAGGTAAAAAGGCTTTACTTGCCTCCGATAGACCGGTCCGATTCAAAAGCATTGGGGTGAGGGTGGGAGGGGTTCTAGATCTCTCTGGTGGTAGGAAAGCTATTTATTTTGCTGCTTTCCTTCCAATATTTCACTTAGTTTCCAATACTTTTCTGAAGCAGAACCCAGTTGAAAAATGACCTCAGTTCTTCAAAATAGATATTGAAAACAAGTATATGCAGGCTTGGCGAGCAGAATGACTTTTGTATGTTAATGTATTTGTGACTGTGCCATATGTTTCTGCATTTAAGCTGCTGCCTTCGTATTCCACACTCAATGTTGAAGTCAATTTTTTTCATTTTAATAAGGCCCTTCATGGACCACACTACTATGCCTGGGGCGATCATGGAGGGATTCTCATGGCTATCGCTCAAGGAACAGAAACAAACCAATTGAAGTAAGTTTTCATCAACTTAATGCACTCTTATCGGGAAGAAATGTTCTCATGAAATCTGCAACAGTCTAATTTCAATATTAGTCTGCTGTGTAACTATTCCCCTCCACCCCCAAGACACGTTGCTTATATAGGGAGCCTTTTATAGACAAAAACCTTTACATACAGTTTCCAAAAGTATGCTTTTAACATGGTAGTCTGTGTCCTAGCTCACTTCTTTTACATTCAGGGAATGAGTTTGAGAGATTCTGATTTCCTTGTATGACCTTAGAAAAGAGATGATAATATTGCATAGCGAGGCCTAACCTGCAGGCTATTTAAATGGAAACTTCAAGGATCAGAATCAAGACTGGTGTCGGGCATCACCCAGCACTTTAGGGTCTGTATCTGCAACCCTACAGCTGCTTCTCTCTGCACTTATGAGCCACCCGCTGGCTGCACTTACCCCTTCCTCTCTGGCACTTTGCGCCTTCCATCGTCCCCTTTCCATCTTCCCCACACTTGTGCGATCTGAATGACACGAGGCCTAGTATAAGATTGTTATTTTGTCCTCCCTTGTTTCACCCCTCCGTCGTGCCTAGAAGCACTTGCGTACAGGCGCGTTATAAATGCCACATCTTATCATATATTGCAGAAGATACCTCCTTGTATTATAGGAGGTAATACATAGCATGCTGCAAATCTTGCTTCCTCATAAGATGCAACTATAACTTTGTGTCCATTACATATGACCCATTTTCAGATGGATTTCCAAAATCATTCCTTGGCGCCGGGATTTCGGGAGTCAAACTATTTATATTAAATGGGAAAGACCGAGAAGTTATCCAAAGCCAGTCAAGGTCAGGTAGCTCGGCAGTCGAGGCTTTGTCTCGGGAAAACCGCGAGACTGGTGTAGGGCAAAAATGAGTCTGCACAGAGCAACACCAATAATTCTAGTTTAGCAGTAAGTATATAAAAAGTTATTTATTAGGCCTTTAGTTGTACAATAAGCATATCAAAATCATTAAGTAATGTCACACAGAACCTTACACACACACATTCACCATTAGGAGAATTGGATTACATATGAATTATCAGTGCAACACTTGCAGTCAGATGCATGGAAAAATGAGCAGAACCAACAGCTTAATAAATCCAACCCGAGATGGTATGGGACTTTGTGCCCAAAAGTCACAAGTTCCAAAGTATAGCTTCTTCAGGTAGGTTTATATAGACAAGGATGCATTTGGCTGGGGTGGTGCTTTTCGAAAGTTTCCAAAGTTAGGTAAAAGTTCAATAAAGTTCAGGTAAGTACTCCACTCAATCTGACACACTACGATAGGCCTAACTGATTGCTCCCTAAACCAGGGTCCACCACTGAAGGTCTGGGCAGAGTGAGTTAGGGTCAGGACTGTACACCCAATATTACCCTATGGAGGACAGGGGGGGACAGACACAGGTATGTTAACTTACCCCCATGACTCCGATTCTTCCAGATACCACTGCATGTGTTCCAAAATCTGTTGGGGACATAATCTTCTGCGCTTTGCCTGGGTGAGGTAGGCCCATGGTTTGCGGGTGCAGAGGTCTCTTTAGGCATCTGGAATCTGTCGTGGTGCACAGCAAACGTTCTAGACTTGATTCCTGATGAAGACCCAAAACGATGAAAGATCAAGACTTCTGTTGTGCAGAACCCCTGAAGACACCTCATTGGGATTGAAGGAGTGTTCCAACAAAGACTGCTGCGATCAGGCGATCATACAGTTGCAAACACAAAAGTAGCCCCAAGTCAGCGTGCCTTAGAGTTAGGCCGCTGTGCATGCAAGAGCAGGTGACTTGTAGTATAAACTGAAGATGTACACATTTCCAAGGCTCTACACTGAACGGCGTCGGCTGCTGCATGGTATCCCAAGAGAGCTGGTCAGTCCGCCAGCTAGTACAGGGACACCTCTGAAGGTATGGATCCTTGAGCAGGTCATGGGGTTGAAGCACCAACAAGGGTCTTCTTGAGATTAGTCAGAGGAGTACGGCTTTACCTGGCCTATCACTGGTGTCAGCGGGCTGCCCTTACTCGTAGAAGTCTTGCTTCCAATGATGATCTAATGGCTGCAGGAGCCCTCATTTCGTCCAAGTTTCAAGCTGGGAGCTAGCCCAAACCCACCGTTGGTAAGAATCAGCAACATTCAACCACCCCAGGGTTGTCCAATCCTGGACAACCACTGGTCATCGCATCCATCCAGCAACAGACCTTTGTGCGCCAGTGGATGTGGACTGGGACCCGACGGCTCACACACAGCCCACTTTCCAGTGAAAGCAGCTTTCACCGATAAAGGGGTTACCACATATGGCATTTCCTGACCTGAGAAGACAGGAAGATGGCCAAAGAACAAGATGACCAAAGAACAAGCGAAAATCTGTGGCACAGCCATTCTAGGGTGCTAGCTGCCAAAGTGCATGAGAAAAGGATCACAAAAATGTTAAAAATTGCACCCCTCCCACCAGCTTGTCTTGGGTGCACATTGGCAAAGTAAACGATGGATATAACACATCCAAACTGCACTTCACTGTAAGGTGATGTGTGCAAACATGCATGCATCAATAGAGACTGTGAATAGGATTGAGCTAAGCCTTTTCTACAGGTATATCTCACTTTGAACGCTTTCTAAAAGCACCACCACAGCCCACTGCATTATTTCTGATTAACCTTACATCGGAACTTGTGACCTTTGGGCAGAAGACTCCTCCCCCCCCACCCCTATCATGTCAGTGATGGACTTAATTAAGGTTGGGGCAAGTGTTCTTGTGTTAGTTTTACTCATCGACTACTTGCTTGTATAGCACTGATAATTGAAATAATTCTATTCTCCTAATGGTGACTGTGTATGTTATCTATGTTTTTGTGTGACAATACTCACCTTTGACTTTCCTATGCTTGGTGTTTAAAGTCCCAAAAATAACTATTTTATATAATTACTGTCTTACCTGAATTATTGAAACTTCTTTGTTTACAATCGTTGTAGCCCTAGAACACTCAAACGCTTTTCCTGAGACTCAGCCTTTACTGCTTAGCTACCTTGCCTTGATTGGGTTTTAGCTAACCTCTAGGTGTCTTCCCTGTTTACCAAAAATAGGGTGCCTCCCAAAATCCTCCCACCAGGGCTGATTTAGAAATCCTTTTTAACACTCCCACTTCAATGTTCCAATCAGACTATATTAAAGGCCTGCCTGCCCGGGGCGGTCTCTCTCATTCTCACTTTCACGCGCGCTCACTCTTTCTCGCGTGCATGCTCTTTCTCGCGTCTTTTATGCAGGAGAATGGCGGTCTGTAAACATTTGAGGTTCACAAAGATAGTACTGGCTCCAGCAGTAGTCCTGGCATCACTGGACTAAAGGTTTCCATGTGTCTGAGTGGTGGGGACAGGGCCCATGAGATCCTGCTCCAACCTCCCATTGTGAGGCACCAAGTTCCCTATGGCTCAGCCCTCTCTCAAAACCAGATGGGGGAGTGTGTCCAACTTCTCAGATCTCATCAGACCAGTTTGCCACTGGCAGGTACACACATTTCACATCTTCCATAAAAGCCTTTACTACTGGGGCATTCCTTCAAAAAACCTTGAGTTGATAGGTTGGGTATGCTGACCGTGTGGCCATGTATACATTGAGAGAATTGTAGACGAAGACAGCCTAAAAAACCGAGCAAGTATGAAATTATATTAATAAGCGGAGCTGGGGGCAGATTGTTGTAGAATGTTAAGTGGTAGAATACACAGGGCTTGGTTGCAACTAAGTGCCATCTTTGTCTCCCATTAAGCCACACCTCAAAGTTGTGTTAGCTTAATAAAGCACCAGAACCAACATTCTACATGGGCAGCGGTTGAATGTTAAAGATTAATTCAAAACTCCTGTGGAATTGGATGTAGGTGTGTCTTGAATATTCAGGTATTCATTGAGAGTCGATCAAGTCCTTTGCTTGCATATTGTCCCTGATGTTGTGCAACATTTATATTGTTATGCAGAATGTTGCATGCATAATGAGCTATACTATTTATGTAGTTCAGAAATAACGTTATGCAGATGTAGGTTTGACCATACTTTTATGCCCTCTAGGTACAGTACAAATGAAGGCGAGAGCTGGAAGACGTTTACCTTTTCCAAGAAGCCTGTTCTTATTTATGGACTTCTGACAGAGCCGGGGGAGAAGAGTACCATATTCACCATCTTTGGTTCATACAGAGAAAATGGTCACAGCTGGCTCATCCTGCAGATCAATGCCACTGATGTCCTTGGTACGTGATCATTGCATTATGAACCAGTGGATGAGGGATGAAACGTAGCACTTAATTTATCGTTTCACATATAGCGAGGAATATTTTTTCAAAACAATTTTTCTTTTATTCTATATCCATCTTAAAAAAACAAATCAATTTCTAAAAGTTAAAACAATTTTTCGGCTCACACGCACAAATCACCACCATCTACTCGCGCGGTTCTATCTTCACACACTTCCCAAACTTCATACACATATGACCATCTGTATCAGTCACTATCTTCAATTCACAATTTTTAACAATATTAGTTTCCCTTTGTCCATTATCAGGTAATTCGATCTGTAATATCAATATCCACTGGTCCATATTTTTGTTCTTATATATGTTGTATAGCCTGAAGGACCAGGGTTTATAATAGTCACCCCTCTTTTTTGATTTTGTGATCATTGCATGAGTTATATTATTTAAGTTTCCATAATTTCACGATTATAGTAATGTAATGAATGTGAAATATCAATATAACTCTTAATGACAATAGTACTGATAAAATAAATGTTAGCCATTATAAGAATAGTGAAGGTTGCAATTCAACATGTTTCTCACAACTATATTATTCTACATATTCATATTTCAACTTTGTTCCATTTTAAGCATGTTTTCACTTTTGTCATGCATTGATGTTCAGTTGGTAATCATATTGGTGTATTCCTCTGTGGGCGCTTAGTACTGACTTTCTCAATTATTTAAGATAGTGTAGTAGAATTAACGCGCGGGCCAATAAGCTGTGATTAGTTTTCTATAGGTTGAATACTGGAACTGCACAACATTTTTAATATTTGCGTTAGCTTAAAAGTAAAACAAACCTTGCCCCAAAATCCTGATTGTACTGCCATTTCAAGCCAAAATCGAGCCTAGCGACTGACGACCTGCTCCAAGGGCTCATACAACCTGGATTTGAAAGTTTTCTGAGGGTGACACAGATTTACAGGGAAAAATTCCTTGCCATTGCTCAAAGTAAAATACCATCCTCATTCCTCAACACTCTTCCAGTATTGGCCTCTCTCAAAATGTTGAAGCAGTCTGTGGTACTGTAATTTGTAAATTCAAAATGGTGGTTAATGTATAATTGGTTTAGGAAAACATCTCTCCTTAGCTTAGTTTGGAACAACACTTTATACACCATTATTGCCTTCAAAATCAAATTACTGACCAAAGTCCTTTACATTGGAAAGTGCACCAACTTTGGAACTCTAATAGTGAAGTATGACTTTATTTTATTTGTTTACATGCGGCCCAGACCCTTTCCTTCGTTCTCTTGGAATGTTCGAAGGAACAGGAATCGGCAGAAGCCCAAGCCTGTTGCCAAGCAGATTATAGACCTCCAAGTATGTAAAAGCATAGGCGCGCAGGTGGCCATGCCACTGCATGGCTCCTTCTCACCCATCTTTCAGCCGCTTCTTCCGTGTCAGAGTGGACGGTGGCTACTGCAGCTGTGCATTGTTGTGCTGAAATGTATTTAGATTTCGCTGCTTCTCATGTCCAATGTATCTAAACCTTGTGCGGTTTGTTCACACAGTTACTCCCCTGCAAGCCTTCACAATTTGCCTGTTTTTCAATGGAATGACACACTAGTGGTACCTCAGCACTGCGTGTGATTCATTCTCAGGCCTCTTCCCTACTTTGTGCTTGGTGGGAGTTCGTCTTTGGGATCGCCTCCGAAGGACATTGAGCACTTAATCTCATCGCAGACCAAGGTAAGTGGTAATCTTTTGTGCAGGGAACATTTGCAGGGTACTCCCTATGGTCCCTCAGATGGTGAGGGTGTTCAATCTGACCCTCTAACATCCATTCACCAGAATCCTGTCCAAGGTCCCTCTCAGGAATTGTACATCGATCCAGTGCTTTCACAAGTCGCTTGTCTGGGAGGAAGAATTCTCACCACCACACAGGCTAAGCAGAACTGTACTCTGTGCCACACCGAAGCTGCTAGAGTGGGAGCAATGACAGCCCTTAACACAAGACGCTTCAAAAGCACAAGGCTACCCCTGTTCGCTCTTGAGGGTACACAAGACACCCAAGAGCGCTCTGCTCTTTCAGGGGAATCATCAGGTTCCGGAGCCAGTCTTAAGGCTAAGCACAATGCTTTTTACTGGGGTTTTTGCTGTTGGCCACAATTGCTGCCACCCCCACTGAAGCACAGCTTTTGTTGTAAACTATTGGGTGCTCAAATGGCACCATAGGTAACCCATGCCACTGGCTAAAGGATCCAACAGTGTGTTGCACAAATGGGGTAACCCTGCAAATAAGACCGTGTCCAGTGCATTTCTGCTGTGCAGGGGCAGTACCCAGTCCCTCCCACTATTGAATAAGAGACACCTGTTCAGCCTTCATGGAGTATGAACATACCTCATCAAGCACTCCTTTGTGACCTGCTTCCAATGGTCTCTACCTGTGAAGGAACCCATCTTAAGCTCTACTTTCTGGTCTCCTCCCAGACAACAGGATCATTAGCCTCTTCACAGTACAGCAGGCCTTGCCACAGCAACCAATTTACTTTGCCCAAGTGGGACACAGGACTCTTCTTGGCCAGCACGACAAGTCTCCTATGAGCTGGTTCCACCATTTCCTAACCAGTCTGGATGCGAGATACTTTTTAAGGACATTTTCCATCAATTCCTCCCACGATCTTTGCTCCATCCACCGCAGCTGGGACCATTGGAACTCGGCCAGCCGTGTATTGATGGGAGACGAAGCAGACCATGTTCAGGAGGCTTTAGCCAGCTCCTCATTAGTGATCACTGCACAGGACAATTTTGAAACGGACTCTGACCCACATTTAGATGCAGGGGAAGAGGATGAGTGGAGTGGAACACCCTTACTGTGTTAAACTGTTCCATGAAGGTATCGTCATTATAATGGATTTTCTCAAGCGCACTACTCCCCCGGGTGAAATCTGCAGGAGTGGCGGATATTCTTTCCCATTCGCTAGACAACGGCAGGATCCTGCTTCAATCCAACATACTGGTAGCAACAAGAAAGAAGTGAGAAAAGCCACACAATGTGGCCCCCACAAATAAGCTGTGTGCACGATACAGGCTGCTTCCAATAGAGAAACCCTGTGTCTGCACAAACCCCCTGCACAATTGGAGGTTATTTCTGCCACTTTGGCCAAAAGAAAGCTTCCCTCTTTATAGACTTCAGAATCTTGGGTGACCTCACTCCCTCTTGTAGGGAAGAAGGGACCCTGGTCTCAAAGGGCGAAAAGGTGTACAGCAACAGTGCACTTCACTTGCACCAGGCTAATTCTGATGCTGTATTTGTGGCCTGCTATAGTAGATTTTGGTATGAGATGTAGGATTTTTCAGCTGAAATATCTGGGGGGGTGGTAGACCCCTTGCTGGTCACACATGGACGGACCCAAAAGCGCACTTAGGTTTGTTCTGGTCAGGTGGCAGCCAACAGCTTCATGATGCAGCCCTTGGAGGTGGTGAACTGAGGACCCCTCCCTGTACTTCCAAAGTCGCCTTTCTGGACCCTCATACTATGCCACGCTATCACCTTTGCATATGAAGAGGTATAGTGTCCACCAAAAGGAAATCTGAGGGTTGGGGAAGGGTGCTTAGTACTACCACTCTGTGACGGAGAGTAAATTGGGTGAAAGAAACAGAGAATTGGCCCTATAACCACTTAAGAAATGTGAAGGGAATGCAGGACCCCAATTGTAGTTTAACAAAGAGGTACTGTGTAGCAAGCGCACCTCTGGTGCGCAATCTTTACATGGCAGCGGAGCAAAGCAGACACTATGTCTGCCTACATAGTCTAGCATTCTAACTTACTTGCAGCATTTACAGCACTAATACTGGAGCGCTAGTACATTCTTGCCTGACTCCAAGATGGCCAGGTAAAATACTGAATCTTATCTCCAGAACATGCAAAACCCCTAAATACAAGTGAGAGCCATGGCATTGGTAACCCACCAAACAGCTAGCCTAAAACCTAGGGGGAAATCCTCAGTCTAACTTTACAAAAGAGCTAGAATCCTCCAGACTTTGAGGAAGTTACTACATTGTTAGCGTGCTTCTATGAAGAGCGGAAGACAATGCTAAGAAACCATAGATGGCCAAACAAAGGTGGACCACCCTTTGAAAAAGCCTGGAATAAGGAATTGGCTAAGCCAAGGGGGGTCACACTTTAAGATAGCAGAGATACTAAGGTACCCAAGGGAATTGGACCACACTTCAGAAGAGGCATGAAATTAGAGCTGGGTAATCCAAATGGGCTACTCTGTAAAAGTTTGTTGGCAGGGGAGTAATGTAATGGTTGTATTGGGGGCCATGACACAGAAGCTGGCAGGGGCCCAAAAACGCTACTGAGCAAGAGACCAGTTCACCTGCTTGGGGCCCTCTTGCAGATCCAGTTTGCTGAGAAGCAACCAAAGCTTAAGAAGCACCTTAACAAGAATATCCTAACCAGAGCCTCATTCTCATGCAGGTTTCCCTTACCTGGGAAGATAGGGGGCATAATTACAAAAGCCTGAGAAAAGTCTAGGTGGATGGCGGGGCGAACCATTGGAGCAAGAGTCTGGATACCACAGGTCTGGCCTTGTAAATAAAGAAGCTTCAGAGACCCCTAGGTTAAGGGGGGGATGTTGCATGTCTTGCCTCATTAGGAATTGATCCCAAAACATAACAAGATGTCAATTGTGCTGGGGAACTTAAAACTACCCTGGGTATGTGAGCAAAAAAGGAGATGCTTTCCTCTGTGTAAATGTTCCAGAATTGTGTGGATTAGACTCTGGATTGGACTTTGGGTCGTAGGTACTTTTGGGACTCCTTTAGCATAACTTGGAGGAGGTCTTCCTCCAGCCTGACAGTTTTCCTGATAATCTCCTTTTTTGTATTTTAGTTGGTGTACTTTATAAACTTTGGGTGTTTGTCCAACCTTATCACAAGATCTAGTAACCTGGGCTGAAGGTCACTAGCCACAATGATTGTGATCCCCAGAAGGGAGAATCAAAATAAGTCTTTGCATCACATTTCTGTATCTTGAGTCATGTGTGCCTTCTCTCCAGTGACCAACATGAGATAGTAGCTCCTTTTCCCTCGCTTATTTGCATATGCCTTAAATCATGCTACCAAAGACCAAATGTTTCTACACTACGCTTAATTCACAAACATGTCATTGTGTCTCTATCGATTCCTCATGGAAGGTGATTGTACTGCATACTCACAGTATACTGCAACATGCCTTAACCTGGAACTGCACAACACTTTATTTCTCCAGCATTGGATCTTTCATGGATTCACATGATGTGAATATTCGTTGTCAGGCTGGGAACCTCGGTCACTTCAACCTAGCGTTTTCCAATGGAAAACTTTGACACTTTGTGTCCCATCAACGTCCTTTTTGGGTGCTTTAGTCCCCACCAATAGGACGTAGGGTATAAATAGCCCCACCCCCGTGGCTTCCCTTCAGATTTCAACCGTCTCCAAACTGTTGGGATCACCTCAGGTTCTTCGTGGTTTGCACGTGTGTTTGCTACTTGTGTATTGAGATGGCTTCTGGGGCTCCGAAGAAGTCTCTTTTCGGACCCAGTGCGGCTTTTTTGGTTTTACTTAATCTTGCTCTGTATAGAATGTTAAGACTCATAAGGAAGGTCCCACACATTCAGAGTTGCAAAAGAAAAACACTAATGAATCAATAACTATGAACAATCATTGTCACAATAATATGTGAATTTTTGGTGCTACCAATCACTGATGCAACAAAGCACTTAGTTTGTACATGTTTTCACTAAAATGTACTGATTGCATTTTACCCGGGGACCAATTGTATGAATGTATTAGATAATTTTGTCATTTATGAATTATCTGTGGACTGATTTTTATATCATGTTTTTTTCCCAATTTTTGAGACCTCGAGTGTACAACAGGACGCAGTGGTTGAGGGTAGTTTTTCCACTCTGACATTGGTGTAGAGGAGCAGGTAGCTGATATCTTGCTAGCTCTCGCCCTCTCACCACCGTCCTATTGGAACAGTCGAAGAGCCATAAATGGGGCCCCCTGCATCGTTCCTATACCTCATAGAGTATGAGACGTTATGCTCTAACAGCCATACAGAATGCACTGAAAGTGTGGAAGGATGTTGCATGGAAGAATGCTACATGGAAGGATGTCTCTTTCCAAGATGTCAGAATGCATCAATGAATATCGTGGATGGGGATGTTAAAGTGAAATCTGGCTAGGACAAAGTGGTGGCATAAAGAAGATATATGAACCTATGTTGAAATGATATAAAAATACTAAGTAACAATGTAACTGGAGCATTAACAGTAACATGAACCTAAAGCTAAAGTAATCATGGATCTAAAAAAGATTAAGTAACTTACTGACCAATAACTGTAAATACGCAGTAAAGCAAGGTAGAAATATAACATATAGAAGCTTGCTATAGAAGAATATATAACATGGTAAGGATGGCCATATTGGGGAAAATGGATGCTGGCTCACGTTGAAATTAACAAAGCTACCTCTGAGACAGGCCGAGACTGCAAGAATCAGGAGATGCAGGAAAACAGTTTTGTGCGCAGAGCCGACGAGTCAAGGTTGTCCAAAGCGAAGATGCTATTTGAAGAAGAATGAGCACAAAGAGTGTGCATGGATCCGCTCTAAAGGTGGGGATATTCTTCTTCTTCTTGGATGTGTAAGGAAGGCATGGTATCAAATAGTAAAACGGACACAAGTACTCACAGTTCAAGGGTGTTTATTGAACTTCAATTGGGTTTGAAATGTGCCCATCTAATCCCAAATCTAAAGATAGTAGCAAGCTACGACCATCAAATAATAACAGTCCTAGTAGAGTCAGTCAAAATAAAAGGGCCTATACTAATCCTTTTGCCAATCCTTACTTCTAAATACAAATAGTGTAGGCAACAATGTTATGCAAAAGAAAAGTGTTCAAGAAATGATTTATTAGGATATTCACGCCGTTGGCTTCCCTTCCCCACGTTTTCAGCACGGGACAAGGCGGCACACTCAAGCTTAGCACACTCTCTGGCTTCGCTTAGCATGAGGATGCAGTTCAAAACTTCAACATCGGGGCCTTCTGTGCAAAAGTCTCTTTGCCATTCAAAGTCTCTTATTTCAGAGGGCCTGATGCAACATGACAAAACATTAAAAGTTCCTCACTTTTCAGGTGATTTACTGTTCACCCCGGTTCCACTTCCGCCGGGCTCAGACCCACTTTAACACAAAACCTTCAATTGGTCTCCCTCTGTTGGGCTCGACCAAATTCATGTATTTGCCCAAACTTTCTCTACTTCATCAAAATCGAAGACATGTGATTGTGGGCATGATTTTGCTTGACCTGTCGCAGGACTACTTGGATTTACATTTAATTGTTTATCAATTGATCTCCGTCCACTGGGCTCGGACCAAATCGATCTACTTTTGTCATGTCTCAGCTGGATACCTTAAAGACCTTTGATTGAGCACCCACGCTGTGCCAGACCACTCTGGCAAAGGTATTGTAGCTTGCTTTAAAGTTAAATCACTCACTAGCTGTTCAACTTCAGTTGCCCCTCTGATCACACACGTTTTAACAATGTTTGTTCCAGCACTCGCCATACAAGGTTGCTGCTTGCAATCTTGGCTTCAAAACACTGGTCTTGTATCGGTCTCCCCAACTCACCCACTGTGTTGATTTCACTGAAGCGGTTTTGTTCTTGGAGCCAAAGACGGTACCACGGTGGCTAGGGATTTTTCCCACCTTGATTATTGACGTAGATGGGCCCTGGGTATCTGACACACAATGCAGGATTCTTAAGCCTGGTTTCCTGGTCTTCCCTCTTCTATTCTTGCAGTCTCTGGAAAGTAAAGGGTCCTTGTCGAAAAGCTCAAGGGGAATTGTCCTTCTTGCGTTCCCCTTCGGTTTTGCCATCTTTCCTCTCTTGCTCAGCTGCCATCTTGAAACTGCTGTTTCCTTGTGTGCTTTGCGTTGCTCAGAGTGTGCTCTTGTGCTCTGCCTTTTATCCATGTGGGGAAGTGTAATGGAAGTCGGGTGTGTGTGATGGTCAGTAATTGCCTGACCTTGCCTGACCATTGTTTTGGGACATGTTGGGTATACTGCTTGGGTGTTTGTCTGTTTTCTCTCGTAGCGTGCTGTCCATGAGAAGGTGTTCGGTGTTCTAAATGGGGGCCGTTTTGTTTGTTTCCCTAGGAGTTTCTTGCATGGAGGCTGATTATATTCTCTGGTCACCTGCGGATGAGCAGGGCAACGAATGTTTGTTGGGGCGTAAAACAGTTTTCAAAAGAAGAACACCTCACGCGACTTGTTTTAATGGTGAAGACTTTGATCGACCAATCATGATCTCGAACTGCTCCTGCACCAGGGAAGATTATGAATGGTAACTGCTAATCTCAAAATTGCTACTGTAGCCTGACATTTTAGTAAAAATAATTCTTAGAGCATTAAAACCTGTTAATGCGACCCGTCGACTTTGTGGATTACTATTTTTCTTTATTTGCAGTGATTTTGGATTTAAATTGAGTGAAGACCTGTCATCCGATGTGTGCGTGCCTGATCCAGAGTTTGCTGGTAAACCCTCTGGACCTCCAGTCCCGTGCCCCGTGGGCAGCACTTACAAAAAAACAAGAGGGTATGTTGTGTTTTCGGACCGTACTTTGTTTCTGTACTGAAACTGTGTAAACTTAGTAGTTCCCTTTGCTTTTGTCAAGCTGTAATTGAATGTATATGGATTATTTATCTTTTAGTTTTTATTCAAATAAAAGCATAAAAGAAAATGTAGCATTTCAGAAACAAATTGTGTTTTCAAGCAAGCCTTCAACTCTGATAATATCTTGGCAAAAGGCCTACATTAAGAGTTGTATCCAAATTGAAATCTAATGATTCCAATACTGGGAGTGGTCAGTGTTGAATTGCCCTCCCGAAATGTAGCTCATCGTGAAACCTTGTGTGTTCTGGACGGGAGTTCCATAGGGGAAGGGCCAATACAGACACCCTCCACCGCTCCACCCAGCCAACCGAAACATGTATGAGCACATATGGTGAATCATATTGGACTTTAGTGTTTTTCAGTGTTCTGGAATGCAAATAAGACAATTGCATTGCATATTAATTCTGGTCCACCTTTGGAAAAGCTGAACACACAAGCAAAGATTAGGATTGCGAAAACTGTTGAATGGATGCGAGGAAAGAAATTGAGGGCTTGATGATGGTGTTCTGAAAGATTCACTCTCATGAGAATTTGTGCTGACACTGCACATTTTTGATATCCCATTTCAAGAGACCAAAGTTGGCTGTTTTAAGATTTGTTTCCTACTTTTAAAGACTTTTATTTGACCAAATCCATAAAAACATTTCATTTCAAAATATGCAATTGGAAATTAAAACGATGACGTCCTTCAAGCAATTAACATTGCACAGCAACCCCTCTACCAAATTAGCAGATTTAGCAGTTGCTCAGCAATTCGGATAAAAACGCAGAAATGCCCACACATTCATAAACTCCCATCACATAAAAATACATCAGCCTACCTAGATTAAAACCGCAAACTCCTTGCACTGAAAGGCGACCAATTGCATATACAAATTGGAACCATATTTTTAAAAAGTTATTGCATTTAGAAATAGTTCTACCTCAATCCAAGAGACCATATTTAACAGGCAAACATTTGTACTGCACATCCTTTGTGGACAAAGGCATGGCACTACACTAAAGGCAATAAATATGCACATTGTGGGCCGCAAGTTTGTTTGTTTTATTATTTATAATGCGCGAGCGTACCCGGGGGTATCAGGGTGCAGCCTTTACAAGAATTTTCGAAGCTTGGTTACAGTACACGAGGAATATACATAATACAGAAATATGTACACAAATGTTATATACAATATATACAAATCAGCAGTAAGGCCAACAGGCCGTAATATAATATACAGGTAAGCAAGAGGCACACGTGGTTACGATGTGTGCGTGTAGCGCTGGACACTACCTAGTCTTAGTGGGTCTCCAGTTTCAGCCAGGAGACTAACTTGGAACGGAAGTTCTGATAAGGCAGGTCTACTCTAAGGTTTGGAGGCAGGGAGTTCCAAAGCTTGGCAGCTTTTACCGGGAAGCTGTTGCCTCCTATGGTGGCCCGTTTGTAGTGGGGAACAGATAAACAATCTTTGTATGCGGTTCTGACGGGTCTTGAGGAGGATTGTTTGTGGAACCTGTTGATCAGGTAGGTTGGGGCTGCGTTGTTAAGAGACTTGTGGGTGAGTGATGCCGTTTTTAAGAGAATTTTATCTCTGGTGGAGAGCCAATTGTTCTGTTGACTGAATCCTGTGATGTGTTCTCTTCTGGAAATGCCCAGAGCTGCTCTGAGAGCGTTGTTCTGAAGGGTTTGCAGTTTATTGGTGGTGGCCTTGGTGGATCCTAGGTAGAGGGCATTACAATAGTCGAGGCGAGACAGTATGAGGGCTCTGGCGGGTGTCAGACAGCTAGTATCCGACAGGAAAGGTTTGGCTGCACGGATTAATTTGCACGTGTAAGCCGTGGAGGATGCGAGGGAGCTCACTTGTCTTTTGAGGGAAAAATTGGAGTCTAGATAGAATCCCAATGTTTTGACCTCCTGTCCGACTTTAATGTTGTTCCCGTCAATCATGAAGGAGTTATAAGCCGGGCCAATTTTCTTTATACTGATTGCGGTGCCTAAGATGATGAGTTCTGTTTTATCATCATTCAGGCATAGTCCATGAGTAGCCATCCATGCCTGGATGATGATGTACACCCTATTTAGCAAGGCCAAATCTTTTCCATAATCTCCTGAAAGCGGAAGGAGGATCTGAGTATCATCTGCATAGTTAGTGTAGGTGATACCGAGATGATCCAAATCATCGAAAAGGGGCTTGGTAAATATGTTGTATAATGTGGGGGAGACACAGGAGCCCTGAGGAACACCGCATGTGATGGGTATAGGGTCTGCTACCGCCGTGGGAGAGAAGACCCTCATAGTCCTGCCGTTAAGGAAGGATGTGATCCAGGTGATGGCCTCACTGGAGAAGTGAGCTGAAGTGTGGAGGTGTGAGCAAAGGACAGAGTGATCGACCAGATCGAAGGCTGCAGATAGGTCGAGGAGGAGGAGTAGGGCGGCTTGCCCGTTGTCTCTGAGCGAGTCGATCTGCGCTTTCAAGTCAATAAGGGCGGTTTCGGTCCCGTGTTGGGGGCGGAATCCAGATTGTCTAGAGCCTAAGAGGTTGTGTTCTTCCAGGTGCTTCTGTATTTGTACATAGGCAACCTTGTCCAGAATTTTTAGTAGAAAGGGAACAGTAGTTATGGGTCGGTAGTTTGTGGGTATGACTGGGTCAAGTGTGGGTTTTTTCAGTAGAGGTAGTACCCAGGATTGTTTTAGGTTGGTAGGGATGGAGCCAGTGGCGAAGGAAGCATTGATCAGTTTTGTAATGAAAGGGGAGAGGTCGCGGGCAGCATCTTTAATGAGCTCTGCAGGGCATAGATCTCCCTGGCAATTAGACGGTTTCAGGGACAGGATAATTTTTTCGACTTCCAGTATGTTGACTTTGGCGAATTGGAAGCGGGCTAGGTCGGTGGGCATGGGTTTGTCCGGAATTTTTGAGTTGGGGGTGTCATTCAGGGATGCTCTTTTGCTGGAGATTTTACTTTGAAGAGTCGCAATCTTGTTTGCTAGGGCACTTTGAATTTCTGAGCACCAGTTTTTATCTTTGGTGCACGTGTCAAGGGGTGCTATGGGGGTTTCTATTTCTTTAAGGATGGAGAAGAGTTCTTTCATGTTAGATTTAGCTTGGGATATACGAGAGTCAAAGGAGGCTCGTTTGGCCAGGTAGATTTCTTTTTTGTAGAGTGCAGCTAGTTTGGAGAGTTTTAGTTTGTTAGAGACTGAGGGGGATTTTTTCCAGATGGCCTTGCAGTTTCTTTTTTGCTGTCTTAGTTTTTTGAGGAATGGTGTGTACCATTTGTGAAGGTGCGTTTTCAGTTTACTGGATCTCAGTTTAAGGGGGGGCGATGCGGTCCAGTGAGGTGGCCATAATCTTGTTATATTCTTCAACCAAGGACTCAGGGTCCAGGTTATCAGGAAGTGAGTTGAGTGTGGGGAGTAGGTTAGGGATAAGTCTTTCTACTGTCATGTTCTTCTTGTTTCTAGTGAGAGTGGGTGGGGCCTTAATGGTAGGCGGGGGTGGAGGTCTGTCGGTGGAGAGCATGAATGATACCAATGGTGGTCAGTCCAGGCTTGGGGTGAGATATTTGTGATGTTCGCTAGGCAGTTGTGGTCGGCCACCCAGTCAAGTGTTCTACCTTTCGTATGCGTGGGTGTCATACATCTTTGCACAAAGCCTAATTCAGTAAGAGTATTAGCTATGGTGCTAGCGGGATGGTCTTCTAGGTCATTGTAGCCCAAGTTAAAGTCTCCTAAGGTGAGAACTTGAGTGGAGCTTTTGAGGTTGCTGGATAGGATGGAGTTAAGGTCTTCGTCGAAGGTGCCAATGGGGCCTGGCGGGCGGTAGATCAAGTAGATGTTAAGAGTTTGGGAGTTAGTGAGTGGTATTTTAACTGCTAGTGATTCGGAAGAGAGGGCATCGGTCGAAGTAGCTAGTCTCATGGTGAGACTGTACTTATGGATAAAGGCGACACCTCCTCCTCTAGAATTAGGGCGGTCTTGTCTCAGGATAGAATAGTTATCTGGGACTGCCAACATAAGCATAGGGCCTGCTGCTGGGTGTAGCCAAGTCTCAGTGATGGCGAGGAAGTCAAGGTCTTCAGTGAGGAGTAAGTCTGCAATTTCTGTAGCATGAGCTACTAGCGACCTAGCATTGATCAAGGCTCCCTTGATATTAGGGCTAACTATGTTTTTAGAAGTAGTGGCTATGTTTTTTGAAGTAGTAGTATGGCGCTTGTCTTGTGTAGGTTTAGGGGTACCCTGGTTGCGGGGGTTCTGAAGGGTTTGTAGTGGGTTACTGGTTTGCGTGGAGGTAATTGGTCGCGGTGGCAACGTTCTAGAGTTTTGTATAGTGGGCAGTGAGCGGGCAGGGGGTTCATGGATTTTGGCTGGTCTAGCTCTAAGTCCTAAGTTCCTTTCTGTAGTGGTGCGAGGGTGACAGGAAGGTAGCAGTACCTGAAAGTCGTTTAAATCTAGGTATGGTACTTGGTTGTTAGGCCTAGGTAGGGCTGGCATGTTGGGTAGGTGTGGAGCCATCTTGGTCGGAAGTGTGAAGATCAGGAAGTAAGCAGGCAAGATAGACACATGCTAAATGGTGGGGTCGAGAGTGTTATGAAGCGCTAAATAATACCTGAATTAAGGTGGCCACACGTGGTTGGGATGGTCTATGTAGCCCCTAGATAAGGGTAGTTGATAGGGCTGTGATGGCGGGGGCGGCCTGGGTTAGAAGTGTAGGGCAGAGTTACTGATAATACGTTGAATAACACCTGGGAGGTAGGAGAGATATGGCAGGATAGCTGCAGTGCCTGGGTCGGCAACTAGGTGGAGGTGGTGTAAGTTGGCTAAAATATGAATGACGCCTAGATTAAGGCCGCATAGATTGGCCACAGTACCTGAGTACTAGCTTCAAGGTATGGCAGTATGTCTAGAAAGCATGGATAGGCTGCTGGATTCAAGATGAGGCAAATTGGCTGGAGTGCATGGATATACAGTTGGAAGTCAATCAGGCAATCTGGTGCCACTTAGCAGGTGACATTAGGATCAGCATATTCACACAAGATGAAAATGCAGTAATTCAAGTGCAGTTCTATGCAGAACAGATTTGCAGGCAGTCTGAATGCAATTTCAGCAAATGAGGTTAGAATCAGAATAGTTGCAGCTTAGCAACTTAATATAGTCAGATAGGCAGAAGTCATTGTAAGACTATACTGGAGGTCGTGCTGACATCTAAGTGGTAGGTTTAATGTGTGTAGAGGGAGCTTCAGTGCTATGCCTAGCAGATGCTAGTTATGGTTGGAACCCTTCTAAGCTAGGCAATGCAAGAAAAACACAAGTGCAATTGTGGCGCGAGGCCCAACTAGACTGGTCAAATGTGAAAGCACACAAAGGCTAAATGCAATTGTGGCGCGAGGCCCAACTAGACTGGTCAAATGTGAAAGCACACAAAGGCTAAATGCAATTGTGGCGCGAGGCGTAGCTAGGCTAGTAAAGTGTAAAAACACACATAGGCTAAATGCAGTTGTGGCGCGAGGCACTTTAGGCTAGTTAATACAGTAACACACATAGGCTAGATGCGATACACAGGGCATATCTAATGTATGTTGTGGGCAGACATAATGCTTGTGTAGTAAATAATGAAACTAAGCTATTATCAACAGGTATGAAGTACTGTAAGCGGGCTGTGCAGTGATGTAGTGAGTGAAGCTCCGGCTCTCGTGGGCGAGGTGGGGGCTTCCTACTCGCATACTAATCCAGTGCTGTAAAAGCACATGTGCTGCTTACAACATGTAAACGCCTATTTGCAAATGAGATAAAGCAGTTGAGTAAGTGTGTGCACAGTGAGTCAACATTTAGTGGCATTCGGTTATCAGACAGTATAATGCTAAGCGGTTTTGGTCGAGAATCATCGGTCCGAGTGTTAGCAGAGTGTGACCAAATTATGAATGGGCGTATAGTCTCTGTAAGTAGGTGCATGCGCACGCTTATTGTTGATAGTGGAGCAGTTTGCAGGTTACCTTATGTGGAGGCAGATCGAGACGTGCAGGGGTCTGGCAGACGGCAGACACGGGCACGTAACGGGCACGTAACAGGCATGAAACAGGCACTAGCCTTGTTTCTGTGGGCCTTGGAAGAGGTGGGCCGGCTTCGCCTGCCGGTGCCCAATCAGAGGGAAAAAAAGCTTGGCAGCCTATCAGGATGCAGTGCCTGGTTCTAGTTAGGTTAAGTATGTTAGGTTAAGTATGTTATGAAGTGACCCGTTTTCTAGCACATGCAGCAGGAATCAAAGTTTTTCTTCTCCGTTGTACATGATGCATGCAACAACCAGCAAATACAAAAAGCCAGTAGAGAAAATGCCTGGAGACTTTTGGAAGTAGACACAAGAGGCCAAGAAACACTGCCAAGCAGATGTGTTTGGGGACTATGAACAAGGAGGGCTAGCACCAGTAGCTCCTCAGTCTGTCCTACCAGCAAGGACTAGAACTGAGACCCTATCACCAACACAAGTACACAGGACCATTTCCATAAGCTTTGAGCGAGCCGGGACCAAGAAAAGCTGCAGGACACTGCAGTGCTGAGGTGAGGTATATGGATGGCGAAACACCCGAAGGGCGTGAGAACTAAAATTCAGACTAGACTTCCCAGACAGATATCAGCCACCAGAGAAATGGAAATATCCTGTTTGGTGCAAACCCTGAATCAGTGACGGTAAATGCAAGGAGTTAAGATGTAGCTGCATTCTGAGACTTGCAGCCACAATTCCTACAGCGGGTCTATGTGAAATTTCTGAATATTGATGGTCGCACACAAAAAAAGGGAGTTTTTGTTTTTTTGGCCGATTTTGGTGCGGCCCTCAATATTGTCCCACTGATCGCCTTTACTCTTTAATTCGGGGGGTAAGGGTTTCCCCCTGAACGCAGCCCCTTTTTCTCACCATCAGTCACTTCCCTACCCACCCTCCAACTCACATGCACCACACACACACACCACTTAGCTCCTGCATCCATGGCTTCCGTAAGGCCTGGACATGCCGGTCATACCCTGCGCACCCTGCAGTCTTTCTAAAGTGATATTTTTTTTATAGGCAGAATAATAAATAAATGTTCACTCCAGGCCCCTACAGCACGTGGAGAGAAAGAAAGCCCAGGATTGATATGCAAAGAACAGCATGTTGACACCAAAGTCAAGGATCACAAAAAACATTCAATCCTCACTCAGTGAATTGTTGCATGTTGGAATGATGAGTTGGTTACCTGAATCGCTTGAGAAAGTGCACTTGTTAGCAACTGTTACATTCTAGTGCTAGAGTCAACATTGCAAGCATACCATTGAGAAAATACACTTAAACTGAACTGTTGTATGCTACAACTGGGATCCGCTTGAAAAGAAACGCTCACAGAAAAATGTTGCCTGCTAGGATTTGGTCTCAGGAATCATTTGAGAAAACAAATTTAATATCTGTTGAATCATGGAATTCTAACCTTATTAGCACATTACCATGTCTAAGTATTGTGGCAAACACCCAGAAAAGAGTAATTGGCATCCTGACACTGGCTTTCCTGTTCCAGATTTTGCTCAAAATTGTGTTTGCACGATCGGCCGCACAGAGGGTTTACTTTCCATGTAGGCTCCGCGCGAGGGTCCCGAAAAGTGGACTGAGCCCCCACCACAACATCCCCCCCATCCCCCCCATCCCCTCCCCCGCCAGCCTGAATATCTACAGAATTTGGCGTCGGAGGTGTCTGCGACGCACTGGGGAAAACCCCGACCACCTAGAAGTACTGTGCAAAGATGCGCTCGGCCCCATGAAGCCCACCTGAAATGTTCGCCGCCCTCGGGAGGTTGTGCACACCCCCACCCCCGAGACCAAAGGTCCTGGAAGAGGGCCGCTCGTCCATCGGGTGCTGCCGGCACCGTCCCTACACGACCGCGAGGAGACTGTTTAGGGACCTGCAGTTTAAGCGGTCTCCGCTGTTGCTTTTACCACGGGCGCATACTCCGGTCACGGTAGACTGAGATGCCCGCGTGGAGACTACGCGCTCCCTCGTAGTATGGAAACATCCTTCGCCCCACAACAACACAGTACTTGCTCCCCGCAGCATACTTGCTCGAGTTGTCCTAGCAGCTCATCATATGTAGACTCTTCTTGGACGCTACGTACAAAGCGGGCCGCGGGCCCCCTCTTGGATGCCAGCACGTCCGGACGGCTACACAGGAAGTGAGTATGTTGATCAGCGCAGAGCCGTTCATGACACATTCTCCCTCTCGGCGTCCTGCACCTGATCCTCGACCCGTGAGGGACATAACTGGTTGCTGGGCCTGACATCACGATACCGGAACCCCGAAGAGGTGGAAGAAGCTATAGAGCCATAGGTCCTATGCAATAAAGGGCACTAGTAGATCTCACTTAGGCAACAAAGGACTGAGGGTTGGGCCCCTGTCGGACAGGGCGTGTGCGCTCCTCAGAGCCCACATATACATCTAAGCTCACCAGACTTAAGAACAGGACCCCAGCATTCCGCTTGGTGTGGATCCTGCGCATGAAGATTACTTAAGGTGGTCGCACGCTGGCCGCAAACTGATGTCCCTCTCTCTGGGGGAACCACCCTGGAGCCTTCTGACGTGCTACATTACAGGCAAGTCCCCATCAAAACAAAACAAAAAAGAAATAAGAACCACCAAGTGGCGCTTGGTCACACACGGGATGCTGCTTGTTAAGGGAGCTTTCCAAAGCATCTTGCCTCAGCCACGCTTGGCCACCGGAGGACACAGCTCGCATACACAAGCACATATTTCTCAAATGACCACCCCGGCGTTGTAGTCCTCCCACGCGCAGTTGTGACCCGCCGTCCACGGACCTTAAGGGCAAACTGGCGAAATACAAGTTCACACCAACCAGCGAACCCCTGAAGTTGCTCACTAAGTCCAAGATGTCGACTCCAGGGTCTGATGCAGCTGCAACCAAGGCGGACGTCGCTGACCTACTTACCGAGATGAGAAGCATGAGAGCAAACATAGGCAGCAAAATAGACAAAATTACACAAGGATGGACAAAACAGAAGACGGGCTGGAACAGGTCGAGCATAATCGAACCTCCCTGAATACGTTGGAGGCCCAAACGGACCACAGAGAAGAAGAAATACACATCAAGGTTGATGATCTTGAAAACAGGGAGCGCCGTAACAACATATGGGTGTTTGGCGTTCCCGAGAACATACCTCTCAACCTTTTCAGACTGCTTGGAGGGTGAGAGCCTGGGTTGGACACTGGAGGCGGTGCCCAGGGTTAAAGGAAGTGACATCACAGGAAGGTGTGTGAAGAAAATACCACTATTAACTTACTACACTGCTGCAAAACTAGGCTCTTTTGCATGCAACCATTGTACCAAGTAAATTCAGTTGGAAAAACAATACACATGTTCTTTCTGTACAGTTTATTTTTTTTTCCCCCAGAAGCAAACCTGCCTGCAAAATAAATGTAGAACTTTCACAAGAAACCAACTGTGCTCACGTGATGTTTAAACTCGAAATAGTGGAACAGAGGCAGTACATCAATCTGGAGACTAAAGCCTCAATTTGAACAATTATTCATTGGTCAGTTTGCAATTCAAATACCTTAGTTCTTATGCTTCAGGTTGTATGCTCGTGTAGCCTTTTTGGCTAGCTCTATCAAATCATCATTTGGCTTCAATCTGTGGCAAGGTTGTGAGGCTTCATTGGTGTGTAATTTTACTCGTATAATTGACGATAGTGTTCTGGACAGCTCTAAGCTGCTTCTAAATTCTGTTTTGTTCTTTATCATGGAGAACACACTTTCTTCCCAACATTTGAATGAGGCAAAATTAAAATTAGGAGTGCCAGTTTACAAAGAGGAGGGAAGAGTTTTAATTTAGTAAACCTTGCCCAGATTGTGTCCATCCTTTCGGGTGGCTCATCAATGTCTTTATTTGATGAATCCCAGGGAATTTCGTCATCAGCCAAAATCTGATACTCCACTTATCGTGAAGGAGATATCTGTCAGAATTCTTAAAAAGGTGGTTGTACCTATCTAAAAAGTATTCAATAGACTCAAAGGAAACCATTTCCCTTCTTGTCACATCAACAAACCTTACATGCTTTAGGAGGGCCTCATTAAATGGCAGTTTTTGCAAAGCATAGGATGCTGCTGCTTCATAGAACTTCCGACATGCTGCAAAAAAAAACCAGTTTGTCTTTGCGTGATATCCCCACCTTCGAACAGTTTTGACAGGGAAGATCGTGTTAATTCCCCAATGAATAAGCGGTCATCACTTTGCTGGGTTTATGGGTCCTGATATTCAACGCCTACTGGGAAATCAAAACAAAACGGGAAAAAATCTTGTTGACAAAAGAACACATATTGTGATAAAGTAGATGAACCGTAGGCTCTTCTCGCTGTAGAAATGTATTGGTCTGCTCAAAAATTGGCAGTACTTGTGAAAAGAAAAGCAGGAATATTTCAGTCATTGGATCACTGAATCGATCTTTCAAACGCTGAAACTTCCCATTTGCAAGATCCTTTGACATAAAATAGCTTTTTAGGGCTGGATACAGCTGATAAATTTGTGACACTGCTTTACCTAAAGTGAGCCACCTTGTGCCAACATGCTTCACCAAGTCTCTATATGTAATGTCCGTAAAATCACAAAACTCAATATATTCCCCTTTACGCTGAGCACAGCTCATTGGAGCACCTAGCCTTGTAATCAGTCAAAAGTGTTGTGTATATAAGGGACCACCAAATAGAGGTTCCACCTAAAGCACAATCTGGTCCCCAGTTCTTCCCAGAGCCCATCCCACTACTCAACCCAGTCTATCGCACTGCCTAGGGCTTAGCTCAGCCCTGCCTGGATCCCAACACACTCAAAGGCCAGTGATACATGGGCATATAACAGAAAAAGCTGGCTAATGTTACAATTGATACAAATGGCTATAAACATACCATGACTATTGGCTTTGACCACTAATATTCCTTTGTGAGCTTAAAAAACACCTGCTAGTTAGGAAGCCATTTCTATTTTTGGATGTGAAGTGTGCTATTAAATGTGCACATCACGTAAACTGGTGATTCATAGAATCTTTCATAAACAGTATGCTGCCCTGCCTCTGATGCCACTCACCAGGCTATGTTGTTGTCCTGTTTAGAAGCTGAAGCAGCTCTGCGTCTAGTTGGTTATCAGCTCTGGTGCACACTCCCTCTGCGTTCTCACTGGCCTCAGCCCTGTTTCCTCCACTGGTTGCGGACTAGAATCTGGTCTGTACAGTGCTATTCGTGCCCCTCAAAAAATTGATATGCTTGTTAATGTATGGCACTTAAACACATACTCTTATTTTTTTTTATTTTTTATTTTCTTGTATATAATCAAAATACATGATTTTTACAAGGCTGACATCTTCCTAGAAAGTCTGGAAAGCCGATCTTATTTAAGAAAGTTCCCGTCTACTTTTAAATAGACACAGTGTCACGTACGTGAAGAAATTCCATAACACCCCCCCATGGCACACTGAAGCAGTTAGGGCGAGGAAATACGCAGGGTTAAGCCGTGCCCAAGGGCGTTGATTGCTCAACATATTTCTATGATGACGTGTATAATCTAAAGCTAATTATGAAAGGCATTTTTACAAATAATGGATTAGTGAAGCACATGAAAGGCAAAGGGGAACCTTAATAAATATCTATATCAACTAAACTTGTGAAGATGTGGTCTGTGGCTTAAATTGTCAACATCCCAGTTCCACCATTTAACCAAAGTGTGTGATCCTGGGCAGATCTGCAGCTCTGTGTTTTACTCTGTAAGTGTTTGACTGCAGAGCGTATGTTAAAATATCATGCTGTTATTTAAAAAAGGCCCGACTATAGAGTTGCCCCATATATAACAATCGTGCAATTTAGGTATTTTGAACCACAAAGTTATTTGCCAATTGGCTTACTTATGGCAACGTATTCTAAAGTCTACATCCATGGTGCCTCACTGTAGCAAAAACGGATGCAAAGCCCTTTTCTGTGAAGTCACTTCTGTTGGTGCAATGCATATACAAATTAAGAGGTTTATATGAATTTTGCCCCATAGAGCATGGACAGAGCTCTAATAGATGAGTTCCCTGCATCTGTAATGATTTCAAGTTTCTTTTTTTGTTGTGTCAAAATGCCATGTTCTGTTTTTATAATTGTGGTGGTAGACAGGCACAGTCCTGCCGCTCCTATGCAGTCTACCTACGACAGAGAAATAATCTATAACCCAGGATGAAGGGCAACAATGACAGCAACTTGTATGAAGACGCTACATAGAGAGGCAGCTGGCCAGCAGCAGGCAAGACTTTCCAGCACTCCACAAGTGAGGGACATTCTATTAAAGTGACATAACTTTGATATTCTTCATAGATGAGTATTTCACTTATATCTCTCTCATCCACGAGTAATATGAACCACCCTGCTCAGCATGTGCCCTTGAAGGTTGGACGGGGAATGCTCAGCGCAAATGTTAATTCCGTTTCATGCTCTTTCTCGGCCTCCAAATGGCTGTAAAATGCCTAGGAGGGTGAAGGTAAACACACCCGGCTTGTACACCTTACTTTTGCACTTGGGGGCTTTGGTAAAGGCCCAAATGTTTGCAGAATTAGATTGGTGGTCACCCTGGCCTAGTTCCAAACTGAGCCCCGCCCTGGGCCCAACAGGAGATTGGCCAACTCATTGTGCCCAACTCCATGCTGGAAACACCCTGTGCCATTACTTGGTATAACAACACCTTCTGCCAGCACCAGACTGAGCAACATTTTGCCCAGTAACAGACTGAACAACTCCCTGTCCCAAACAGACTGAACAGCAGCCTGTGCCCAGCACCACAAAGGGCATGGAGGTATCCCCAGAAGTCATGCGAGTCTCTCTCTCTCCCCCCTCTCCCTCTTCATTTCCCTCTCCCTCTCTCTATCTCCCCTTCCATCTCCCCCTCCCCTCCCCCCTCTCACCTCCCTCACCCTCCGCTCCCTTCCCCCTTCCTGTTCCTCTCCCCCTCTCCCCCCTCTCCCCTTTCTCCTCATCTCTCGCCCTCCCTCTCGCTCTCCACTTCCTTTCCTCTCCCTCTTTCCTCTCCCTCTACCCCCTCCCTCTCCCCCTCTCATCTACCCCTCCCTCTCCCTCACCCCTCTCTCCCCTTCCCTCTCCCTCGCCCCTCCCGCTCCCTTTCCCCCTTCCTGTTCCTCTCCCCCTCTCTCCCCTCCCCCCTTTCTCCACATCACTCTCCCCCTCCTCCTTCCTCTCCCTCTACCCCCTCCCTCTCTCCATCTCCCCCTCCCTCACCCCTCTCCCTCTCTCCCCGTCCCTCTCTCCCCTTCCCTCTCATTGTTCCTAAGTAAACTACACTACGAAAAATATGGTTATGATTTCACTAAGGTGATATACATTTCATACAAGAATGGATCACCATACGTATCATTAATATCTGTGTGTATAGATCCATATTGTCAAATTACTGTGACTCCAAGCAGACGTCCAAGGCCACATGATAATATGGCATTATATAGCACTTACCCTTAAGCTCTTTTTTATATAACAAATATGCATACAATATCATTGCAGTGAATTATTTTTGAAACGTGAAAAATCCTACATTTTTTTGGTCACAGAATGTTGGCAAGTTACGTAGTGGGGCTGACAGCACTTTTCTTACCTGGACTCAGGCTGGCTTTGTTTTCCTGAAGTAATGTAATCCTCGCCTCCACGACGGAATTCAAAGGTGGCAGGCAGCAGTGGCTCAGAGTCCTTGGATCCGAGGCTGCAGCAGGCAGGCAGGCACTGGCACTCCGAAACGAGGTCTGTCTCAGGCGAAAAAGCTTACAGGATGCAGCACGTCGCACGCAATGAGAAACCAAACTACTTTGGTTTCCCGCGCACTGGCTCATTAAACATGCCAGAGATGCTGTCGGGGTCCGGCTTGACTGAATTCCACAGGAGCTGATGCTGGCCCCACAGACCCTCACCAGGAGTTCACCTCTCAACCCTTAAACATAAGCTGAGCTGAAAACCCCAAGAAAGGGGAATTTGGAGAAAATAACAACGGAGACACAGCTGCCCTTCAACCGTCTGGTAGGCTCTGGTATCTGTGATAAACAAATACACCTGGTTACTAATATAATAAGAAAACTTCTTTCCTAAATTATGCTAAATAAATTCTAAACTCTTTACCTCTTAAACCTCAGTAAAAGACTTAGAGGTTAGTAACCTTTGTGGAATATCTTGTAAATATATCTTGTATTGTGCAAATAGTTCAAGCCAACCTAGTCTCTTTAGAATCCTAAAGTGATGGCCTTTGCAACATCTTTTCAGAATTAGATATTCTTCTTACTTCAAAGTTCTTCTGATCTTATGTAGTTTTCAATGCTTACATAAATTGCAGTCTTTCTCTGAAAACATTGAGTTCTATTTGCATAGATTACTTTAAATTATATTCTTTAACTTCCTGGAATACTGCTTTCTTTCTGCGTGTGAATTGTTTTCCTTATTTACACATTTACACAAAGAACGTATAGTTTCTTCCTTTACTAGCGTGTGCGATAAACACGTGAAATCAGAAGACGTGAAGAGTTGTCCTCGCGTGTAAAATACACACTCGATTATCTTAAAAAACCCACGCGCGTGAAAAAATACGTAAACGCGATAAAAATAACACGCTGATAAAAATGGACTCGCGCTCTATCGCAGCCCGACACGCGCTTTCTCTTGAGACGTATTTCGCGTAAAAAATATACATGCGCTAAAGTTAACTTGCGCAATTCTTTTAGGCACGCGCTCTATCGTAAAACCACACGCACTTTCTCAGGAAACGACTTTCACGTGAAAAAATGTACACGCGCTAAAATTCACACGCGCAATTCTTTTTGGCACGCGCTCTATCGCAAACCACACGCGCTTTCTCAGGAAACGACTTTCACGTGAAAAATGTACACGCGCTAAAATTCACACGCGCAATTCTTTTTGGCACGCGCTCTATCGCAAACCACACGCGCTTTCTCAGGAAACGACTTTCACGTGAAAAATGTACACGCACTTTAAAAAGAACACGCAAACGGCAACTTGCGAGCTCGCGCACACATTAAACAGTCTTGAAGAACATTTCACACAGTTAATCAACTTTAAAATCCTACGCACAATCTTCAAGCTTGTTTTCCTTATAATAACTTTAACTGTAATGTCTCTTTTCTCAAATGAACTTGAAACTTGTTTACTCTTTAAGTTTTCTTATAAAAGAAAATGAAAGTTCACTGTGACAATCTCAAAATCTTTAAAAGAACGATCCCACCTGATGACTTCTTGTTCAAATTGGATCAGCAAACGATATTCTTACTTTGGTAGATTTTCTGAGCTCTGGAAAGGCCTTACTTAAGGAGCTTAACTAATACACAACCAGCCACTGAATTCCTCTGGATGAAAGGCAGTTTAGAATCTTGCTCATCTCCCAAGAATCAAACCCATTGTCCTCTCCACCAATCAGGCAACCAAACATATCATTGTTTCTTTAACCAATCAGAGTAAGTTTCTTTCACTCCATCTTGACTTGGGCAAGCACAATGTTAATTCTATGAACCAACTCTTCCTGTTACTAAACCAGCCAGTTCTAAAAGCACAACTAACCCAGCCAGCTCTAAAGGCACAATGTTAATCTTGTTACTCTTCCTGTTATGAAACTAGTCAGTCCTGACAGATGCCTGCGCCCAGAGCCAGCAGCACGCATGCGCAGTGCGACTGAGTCTCGTGAGGTGGGGGAAGGCGGGTGAAACCAAGGAGCTGGCGAGTGTGTGGATGCTTTTGGTGGGTGTCACCCACCAAAAGCGGGTGAGTTGAGAGCTATGCGAGAAAGAAGGTGAAACCGAATTTGATTTAAAGCAAACCCTGCACGTTATTCTGAAGCTCCTCTTCAAAGATGAATTGGTGGATGAACCCAAAATTGACCTAATTCATAGAGCTGGAGGCAGACCGGGAGGCCCGAGATCGGTGCTAGCTCGATTTCACAATTATGCGGACAGAGCACGGATCCTAGAAAAGGCCAAACACATTCCACAACTTTCATTGGATGACTCCAATATTTCACTCTACCAAGACTTATCATCACTCACGTTGGCAATGAGGAAGAAGTGCTCCCCAATCATGAAGATGCTAAAGGACAAAGGCATTAGATATCGATGGAGCTACCCATTCTCGCTCACCTTTGAGTGGGAGGGCTCGACAATGAGACTTGTTTCGGAAAAGGACATTGTAGACTGTATAGCGGACCTGATAGGTCCCCAGGGGGAGGGATCCTCCCTTGGTAAATCAAAAAGAGAAGAGGGCGAGTGGCGTACCAAGGGCCCCCGGCAGAGAAGGATTCAGGGAACCAGGAAATTCCGGAGGATGAACAATTCTCAGGACATGGAGTACTAATCCAGTTCCCAGAGTGTCACTTCAGACCGCACGAGGCAAAGAAAAGATGGGGTGATTGGTATGGCTGAAGCTGGGAGCTTGAACGCCACCCGACGGTGGTTGGAGTAATTTAGGTGCATTTGATGGGGAACTTGTGCTCGGTATACGCCAACGATGCACCCGACTTCAAGGTCAGAATTTGTCATGATCACTACCCCTGGGCATCCAGACCAAGTCCATCAACCCCAGAAGCAGGCATCATGTTACACCAGAGAAAGCCCAGCAACCCCTGTTAGGGGCTATATGGGTACAGTCCTGGTGTCTATGGCGCCAGGCTCATATGGGGCATCAGTCCTGGCGCCATAGGCGCCAGGCTCATATGTTAAAACTTACCTGATGCAGACCATGCTGCAAGAGATCCAAGCCCATGTGAGGCTTGGAAGGGACTACTTTACCTAGGGACTATTTTGTTACTCGGGTGTGGTTGTGGAGGAATACTTACCTGGGACTACTTTGGGAGGCTATTTAAACCACGCCCGAAGAGCAGCACACGCTTCGCGTTATTCTGCATCCTGCAGCGTAACGCTCACCATGCCTGCAGTCAGCATCCAGCCTCTTGCCACGCCCGCCTCGAGTCCAGAGTGCCTAGAAAGAAGGGAAAGAAAAAGAAAGGTTAGAACAAGAACATTATTGGGTTTCTTACCTGATTCCGGATTCATCGCACCTTTGAACCAGAAACAGACTTTATTTTAAACACGTCACATCGCCAGCAGCAGCGCCGCGCCATACTCGCCGTTCCTCGCAGCATCTCTACGATCCGGCGCAGTCTCCATCATTATGTTGCCGCATTCCAGCAACTAAGAGGGACAAGAAAACAACAAGTTGAGCCGAGGGAACAAACCAGGACAATCTCTTGCCACCATATACTTACCTGATTTTACCGCCGGAGGTATTATTCACCAGCAAGCCAAATCATCTTACGCCGCACCTGTAAGAAAGAGAAAGCAGCGAGTTAAACCTTGGCATCATTTAACGGACAGTGTGGGATAACACAGACTCTTACATGAACGCTTTCAGCTGCCACAAGACTATCTTCTTTTGGGTCTAAGCTGCAAGATAAACAAAGGAATTGGACAAGAGTGATTATTCAGACATTTTTGAACTCTTAAGAACTATATACTTACGGTCCTTCGCCAGAGGTTTGCATCCAAGATTAGTCTAGAACTCTTCCAATATCCTCAAGCCAGTGGCCATCTATGCGCCCCTCCCTTCCTCGCAGGGAATATCAGAGGTGATAAATGGGGACGCAGTGAGGGGCTATTACTTAAATCCATGGGTGGCTAATTCCCTTTCTCTGCCTTTAGGAGACTACTTCTACAGGTCAAGCAGACGGGCTAGTCCAGTCAGTCATCTCTGCACTACGCATCCCGTTGGTGGAGACCATGGCAGTCCAGTTCCCCTCGACACCCCTGTGGGAACCAGGTGAGCGTAACAGAATTCATGTCTACTTGTTTAATTTCAGTCGCACAAACGACGAATTTGGACCCGTATATTTGGGGTGCCTGATAGACTTATGAGGTAAAATAGACAATGGAATGATGCCCAAGATGGGGGACAGAATTTATACTTACAAGTTGGTTGTGTTGAGCTATGAGTACACAGTTGGGGGCTCACTGTTAAAAATGTTCACATTAGGATAGGACCGCTTGTTTCGCCGTTTCCATTGGTGGTCCGAGGCCGACTGGGTGAAGCTAACCTGGACGGACCGGACGCCGAATGTATGGGGGGGTGGGAGGGACTGGAGGGTGGGGTGGGAGAACGACATATAATACATCAGAAGGCAGACCTGGGGGGCGGAAGAACACGAAACGGGACCATGAAGGGACAAGATGCAAACTTGACGGGTGAATCACACACTGTGCTACCAAACATGACATGGGCCATGAAGCAGGCGATTTGGTCATTTAAATATTCATACGAAGCTCGAGATGTCACCTACATTCTCTAACGACACATTACGCATATGCACACTTAATGTGAAGGGTTTGAATTCCCCCACAAAACGCTCCATGGTGGCCAGAGAATTCAGGCGGTCAAGCAAAGATATTTTATTTCTCCAAGAAACATGATACCGAAGAGGGGAGGAGAAACTGATTCCATCTCGTGAGGTGGGCCTTTCCTTCTGGAGCTCTAACATCTTAAAAAAAGGGGGGGGGAGTGGGGATTCTAATTCGCAAAGGCCTCAGGATGGCAACTCTCGAGTCATGGACGGACAACGATGGAAGGGCTCTCGTGGTGGGAAACATTTGCGGCACAATTGTCACTCTTGCCACACTCTATGCACCTAATCAAGGGCAGAATAGGTTCCTTCACAAGATTATGAAGGTTTTTAACATGGCACAGGGACACATAGCTCTTGGTGGAGATTTCACTAAGTGGATGGACAGTTCAGTGGACAGACAAACTAGGGCAGATGCACATAACCCACCCACCTCCCGAGATGAAGCTGAAATCAAAATAACCCTTGACCTATATGGCCTCACTGACAGTTGGCGCCACCTGCACCCAGCGGATAGAGGCTTCACTTTCCACTCCCTCCCCCCTGACACGGTTACGCATATTGATTAGATCTTCCTTTCCGATGGCCTTCTGCGGATACTTTGTGCGGCAACTATATACCCCGCCGCATGGTCAGATCATGACATGGTTACGGTGGATGTGTGCTGCAACGACCTGGCCCCTCGGAACTCTAAATGGAGATGCAACGACTCCCTATGGGCTGACTCGGTTTTCAAAAACTCTTGAAACTGAGATCGAGCAATTTTTTCTTACAATGATACAGGAGAGATTGGGAAAGCATCCGTATGGGAAGCAGCTAAGGCCACTTGGAGGGGGGTGCTCATTAGGGAAGGGGCCCAAATAAAAGAGAACGTACCCTGATAGAAAAGAACATTAGGGAAAAGCTCTATACAGCCCAAAAGCTGGCAGTCCTCCCCATGTGATAGAACCAAGTACATGGCCGAAGCCAGACGGCTCAGAGAAGAGCTAAAATTACTCATCGTGGGCAAAACAGCCCAAACCCTACAATATCTAAAAAAAAATATTATGAAAAGGGCGATAAAGCAGATGCCCTCCTGGAGGCTCGTCTTTGAGCGCAGAAAGCAGAGAGATGGGTCGATCTTATCAAAAGGACTGATGGCACCCTCACAGATACGATAGTAACATCTCCGGAAGGTATACAAGAAGCATTTGCCTTCTTCTATGAGGATTTACATACATGCGACCCTCTCCCCCTCCTCCTCTCCTCTCCCCTAGGAAGCATTGACACATCTTAAAGAGGTCCGGATCCCCACACTCGCATCCACAGAGGTCGAATCCTTAGACGCACTAGTCACAGAAGTAGTAGTTACGGAAGCCATGAAACGCCTAAAGATGGGAAAGGCCACGGGAGACGATGGTTTTATGCCCGGTTTTTATAAGACGTTCTCTGCACTCACCACCCCCTTCCTTGCATCCTTATTCAATCACATCTTTGAAACAGGCCAAGCACCCCCGTCCTTCTCCCAGGCCCTTCTCGCTGTCATTCCAAAGGAAGGGAGAGACCCCACATGTTGTAGCTCTTATCGCCCCATCTCTCTTCTTAACATTGATGCTAAAATATATGCTAGTCATTGCTGCCCGACTCGAAACGTACTTACCACGACTAATACACTCTGATCAAGTTGGCTTTGTCATTTGGAGACGGATGCAGAAACCATGAGAAAAACACTTCACTTAATTTATGAAGCACAGGGAATGGGGGGGAGGGGTCCGTCCCTTCTGTCATTAGACGCCGAGAAGGCCTTCGACAGGGTGGCATGGGACTTCCTAGAAAGGGTACTAGTTTGGAATGGGTTTGGGACCGAAGCTCCGCCTCGCCATTACAGCACTGTACACATCTCCTACAATGTCAGTGACAGTGAACGGAGGCTACTCACGATGGTTTCCTTTGGAAAGGGGAACAAGGCAGGGTTGCCCACTGTCAGCGTTACTATTTGTGCTATCAATTGAACTATTGGCGCAGAAACTAATGCAGGATGGTACAGTTAAGGGAATGACAGTGGGAGAATGTGAATATAAACTAGGCCTCTATGCTGATGATATACTATTACACCTAACTGACCCCCAAAATTTTGTCCCGGCTGCGATCATCATAATCAAAGAATATGGAGAATTGGCTGGCCTGAAAATCGACACCAGGAAGTCGATCCTCCTTCCAATTGACAAAAGTAGAGATTCTGAGGTAACTGTGTGTCCTTGTCCTGCACGTCAGGCAGCAGTCGGAACCACAGTGGATAGCCCTGGACAACTATCATCTTCGACCATTCAGCCTAGGCGAATGGCTATGGGTTCCGGGGCCCCAATTACGAAACAGCGTCAAAAGTCACCCCATTATTGGACCAATATGGGCCATATGGACACCAGGCAAGAAAATGATGGGAGTTACGACCTGGCCCTCTCCCCTGGGACATCTATGGCCACGGGGTAAACGGCGCCGGCACCTTTTACGGCGCTGTTTACCCTGTACCGCCAGGGTCGTAATGAGGCCATATGTTTTATATACTGCCTCTCTTTCTGTGAAATTTTTCATATATGACCTATTGGTGGAAAATGCCTGTAAATGATTGTCAAACTTCTACCTTGAAAACTAATAAAATTCAAAATTAAAAAAAAAAGTGTTGGCAGTAGGTTCAGAAGTCTTGATCCAGAAGCCCAAGCGACCACTGTAACCTGCAACTTATCATGCCTGTATGCAAGCTTAAGCATCAGCGAGCAAACAAAAGGATTGGATTTATACAGCACCTATGAATACATTATCCTGCATTATTCACCAATGCCTGTTTCAAAATGACCAGTAAATGAAGATTTACAGTGCTGCTGTGGGGGTTCATTCCCAGGTCTGCTATCAACCTGAATAACTTTGCTCCAGGAGCTGGTGTCCTGGGCAAGAACTGAGAGGTGGGGGTGGGGGTGGGGGTGGGGGTGGGGGTGGGGGTGAGACTTGGTTGTTCTGCTTTTTCATTTTGAGACCCTTACCGTAGAGAGATGAAGGGGTTTGCCCCAAAAGACAGAGTATAAAATTCTGAATGCGAGTGTTAGTCGCATTCGGCATAGGTTTAAAAAAAATATATATCGTACCCAAAAATATTGAACTGGGTGAGCAGGGGTTGCAAGGGTGTCCCTCGCTCCCCTAGTTCGGTATTTTCAGGTTCGGGGGTTCCGGGGTGTTCACCCCGCATACTTGGAAGAGAAAGCGGGGGGACAATTGCACTATTTCCGAAAAGCTCGAATTACAAAATGCAGTAAAATGGTCTTTAGTATTTTGTATTTCAAGCTTTTCAGAATTCGCAATAACGTACATCAAGATGAAATGGGGCTAGGCTAGCTCTGTTAATATGTGAAATAATCTGCTACCCCACATTGGTGGCAACAGAGACCTTGGTGGGGAGTTCAGAGGCTTCATTTTGCAAACTCAGCCTACATAAATATCTACTACTGATCACAAATGCCTAAACCAGTCCAACAAGGTTACATAGACCTCACAATTGTCTCTGAACTGGTCTTGTCTATCTCCCCTGACTTTCACTGCACAGATGAAAGACCCTGCAAAGCCTGAATTCCTATTTTGGGGATTCTAATGCTATTATTTGGGGCCCACCAGTTTTTTCCCCCCTGTAGTGGTTTTGGCATAAATGACCTTTTTGGGGGCAGTGTGTGGTATCTGGTCACCCCTATGGCGCCTACTCCCAGGGGTGGCCGTCAGCATCCCTGTTTTTGCTGAAGGGTGATTTTATCACCCTGGATAGGTTTTAGGGAGTAGCATGGTGGCCGCTAGACTTAGGTTTTGGATTCACAGAGGACAGACACCTTTTTACAGCATTAGTAGACCAATGTACCTTTTTGGTAGCCATTGGGGTACTGATGTTTTTTTGTATAACCTGCCCTCTGCCATTTTGTATTTTGGGGTTTTGTTTGTTCAGTTTGACCACGAGGTAGACTGAAAATGTCCATTCTGACCATGTGGACTATTTGTAACCGCCACAGTGGCAGTCTTCATATTGGTCCTAACTGGTTTAGGCCAGTGTAGGTCCCTGGGCCATCCCTCTCACTTCCTGTGGGGGTGGTTTTGGCAAAGTAGCCATTCCAGTGACCAACCAGGATGGTTTATCACCCAACCCTTTTCCCTCAGCCTCTTTTAGTGATTGGCTTGCTGACCTTTGGCAAGCCCCTTTGTGCCAAGGTATTTAGGCTTTGGCCTGCCCCAGCTTCTCTCCTCTTGCTGCTTTTGTTCCTTTGACTTGGAGGTGGCAGGTTTGCCGGCCTGCAGAAGGATTTTTCCCATACTTCCTGCTGTTTTTGCCATGTTTAAAGCCCTGATCTCACAGCACTTCCTTAGTGTAGTGGCTTGGGCATATTCCAGTTAGAATTTTTTGCCACTAGAGGTGTTCAGGAAGGACAGATTGAAGACTCCTGCTAACTCCCCAGATCTGCTGGGTTGAGCCCTCCTCTTTGGAACAGTTTTCTAAGTTGTTTGATATTGCATCCCACTGTCTGCCACCAGGTTCATTTCCTTGGCTCTGAGTCAAGAGGGGTGTTGAGAACTTCATCACCCTGTCATTCTTCAACTTTGGATGTCGGAGGCTGCCTTCAGCTGTTGTTTCTATGCTTGGAACTGTTACTGCTGTGCTACCTCCAGCTTTTATCTGAGCCACCGGAAGCCATCTTTGCAGGTTTCTACTTCTTCCTGAAGTCACCCCGCCGAAATCTCTAAATCAGGTTTGAGGGGTGACATCCTGGAAGAGCCTTTGTTCCATTCCAGGGTCGCTTGGATCCTTGCGAGCTCGGTGTGCAAGTCCAGGAGAGAGAATGCGTAAGGTTTCCCTTAACACAAGACTTCTATGGAAAAAGACTACTACTGGGGCAGGGGCATACCTCACCCAGGACCGGCCGGTCCGAGGAGCAGGCATCTAAGTACTGCGAGGGCGCTCCACCCGTGGGGACCCAAGAAAAGGCTAAGCACCGCAACTCCATTTCCGTTGGGGGGCGCTGCGCAAGCGGGTCCCACAACGGGGAGGGCGCGCTCATCCTCGCCATCTGACTCCAGCTCCTCCTCGAAGAGGAAGTCGGCTAACCCAGGGAAGCTGCGGGAGAAGACAAAGGTGGAGGGAAAGGTGTCCGACCTACCCCTGAAGGCCCAGGCGGCCCAGGCGAAGTCATCCTCGATGATCGAGCTGGCGGCGCCCACCCACTCGAAGGCAAAAGGGGCTGACCCGGTCCAGGGTGTCCCAGTGGTTCCCAGGGTATCCCTTCCCCCGAGGCGGGAGGCCTTGGCCAAGCTGGTGGAGAAGAGGATGCCATCTCTTAGCCCAAGACCGACCGCTCAGGATGCAAAAAAGAGGAGGGAGAGAGGAGGCCTCAAACGTGCTACAGGGCACAGATATTCCTTCCTCTGAGGACAACGTGGTGTCTGTTCACACGGTCCCAGAGGACGTGGGGAATGACTGCGGAAATGCAGACAACTAGGGTGCTGGGCCCAGCAAACCTACACCCCTCCCCCTTCCCCTCCGTCTCAGGCTCTGCAACACCGGGCCTACACCGCTGCATCAATCTCTGCGCATGTCCCCTCCCACACGCCCCCGAGGGATACAGGGACAGACATGGTGACTACGGACACAGTCCACCACAACGTTTCACCCGCCGCCAAGGGCTTCTCCCCCCAGATGAAGTGGGGTTGTTCATCCCATGGTGGTCGTAGCTCTTCCAGCTGATGTCAGAAGAGACCAAGAAGGAAGGTTTCCTTTACCACCGGCGTGAAGCCAAGAGAAAGACCATTCTAGCTGTGCCTCTCCTGGATGACGTTTGGGACGAGGACTTGGCATTGATGAGAAACCTACTCTCTGCCCCGGCGAAGAGGTATAGGCTGGAGAAAAGGTACTGGGTGCTCGAGTCTGCACCCAAGTGCCTATGTTCGCAGCCTTCTCCGGACTCTGGTCTCGGCGGCAGCAAGATAGAAGTAATCTAATCTATCGTCTTCAGCCTCCATCCTGCCAGATAGCGGGGGAAAGAAGTTAGATGCCATGGGTAGGAAAGTGATTTACTCGGCGGCAATGACAGTCAAGGCAGCTAACGTGTTTGCAATCCTGCGGGAGCTGTGGTATAAGATGGCTCCGCTGCTGCAGATTCTGCCCGATGACAAACTGGTCAAGGTGCAGGAGATCCTTCAGAGGGCGAGGTGGCAGCAGACCATGCCATCACTGTGGCCATGGACATCGCGTCAATGGGGTTCCGCCAGATGGGGAATGCTGTCTGCCTCCGTTGTCGTGGCTGGTTGAAAACCACGAACTTCTGTCAGGAGGTCCAGATGAGGGTGCTGGACATGCCCTTTGACGGGGACAACCTCTTTGGGAAGGCTGTCAACAAATCATTGCAGGCCATTAAGACTGACACAGAGATGGCTCGTGCCCTGGGCACGCTTCAGCAAAATAGTCCTTCCTTTCGTGCCTGAGGAGGAAAGTCCAGCAGGTCTTCGAAGGGCTTCGGCGTGGGATCCTCTTTGTACCGCCAGCCCTTACGACCCAGGAGGCCTACAGGGGCCGCTCCAAGGCTTTTGGAGGTGGCTGACATCGCTCCCAAGGCTGCACACAGGCCCCGAAGCAAGATTGAACCGGCCAGGACGTCGGGGGGCCTCTGCCTTTGCACCCCAGTGAGAGGCCGGCTGGCAGGTTTCGTCAGCGACTGGGGAAAGATTTCTGACTGTTGGGTGCTGGACGCTCTCGCCCATGGACACACTCTGGAATTCCAACAAGTGTCTGCGGATGCCGCCAGAGGCCTGGCAGGAGCAGCACATCCCTCAGCCCCTGCAGGAAGTACGGGCCATGATTAGAAAAGGGGCGATAGAGCTTGTTCCAAAGCATCACCAGAGCTCCAGAGTCTACTCCAGATACTTCTTGGTAAAGAAGACCAGGGGCTGGAGACCCATTCTAGACCTGCAGCGCCTCAACAAATACCTCAAGTCCCAGAAATGTAGGATGGTCACGTTGCAGCAGATTTTTCAGAGCCCCCATACCAGGAGATGGTCACCACGGATGCTTCCCTGGAGGGCTGGGGAGCCCACACCGGCCGCCTCCACGCCAGAGGACTGTGGCTTGGGGGGGGATCTCATCAATGTCCTGGAGCTGCAAGCAGTGTTCTGGGTCTTCAAGTTGTTCTTCCGTCCCTCAAGGGCAAGGTGGCGAGGGTCTTCATGGCCAATACCACCACGATGTTCTACATCCGGAAGCAGGGGGGCACCAGATCCCCAGCACTCTCCAGAGAGGTGCAGGACTTGTGGCACTGAGCTGTCGCCCAAGAAATGTTCCTCGTTCCTTTCCAACTGGCCGGAGTCAAGAACACCATAGCAGGCTCCCTTCGCATGGAACTGCCCTCTTAGCACGAGTGGGAGCTTCGACAGGATCAAGTGAACATCCTCTTCCTCATATGGGGCAGACCCCAGATCTATCTGTTTGCGACGGCGACAAATTATAAATGCCAGAGATTTGCTAGCAGGTTCCACCAGCCGAGGAGCATGGGGGATGCGTGTTCCTTCCCGTGGGAAGGCCTAGTCCTGTACGCATTCACTCTGTTGCCTCTCCTGCTGCGAGTCATCAATCAACTCAAACAGTGCCGATGCAGGATGATCCTCATTACCCTGGCGTGGCCGAGGCAGATTTGGTACCTGGACCTTCTCAACCAGTCAACGTCGCCTCCAGTCAAGCTGCTAGTGGTCGCAGATCTGCTCACCAGAGGAGGCGGCACAATCCTGCATTGAGATCCTGGATGGCTGAAGCCTTAAAGTTCGGAGGGCAGTTACCGGCGGACTGCAGGGAGGTCCTTGGCAGGGCCAGAGCGTCATCGACTCTTAAGTTCTACGGGCAGTTCTACGGGCATAAGTGGAAGCGTTTCGCTATGTGGTGCTGGTTGCAGAAAAATCAACCCTCTGAGGGTCATGGCCCACAGTTTCTAACGTACTTGTTGTCTTTGGCCAAGGCGGGACTGGCCTCTATCAAGGAGCATCTGGCGGCTATCTCTCGCTACACCAGGTCTCCTGGACGGTCTTCTCTTTGGTCCCACCGTCTCATCAAAGAGTTCCTCAAAGGACTGTTTTGATTGTTCCCGCTGGTTAAGGTGCCTGCTCTGGCGTGGGAACTCAACGTGGTACTGACGAGACTCATGAGGGCCCCCTTCGAGCCTATGTACCAGGCCTCTCAAGTTTATGAAGACGGCTTTCCTTGTGGCCATCACCTCTGCCAGGAGGGTGGGTGAGATTCAGGCCCTGGCCTTCAAACAGCCTTATCTGACTTTTCACGGCACATGGGTAGTGCTACGGACGCACCCCTCCTTCATGCCAAAGATTCCGTTGGAATTCCACCTCAACAAGCCTTTGGTGTTGCCTGTGTTCTTTTTGAAACCTTAATCACCAGCTGAAAGGACTTTGCACTCACTGGATGTGGCTCATGCTGTGAAGTCCTATGTGGTATGCACAGAGAGTTTCTGAAAGACATCTCAACTGTTAGTGAACTTTGGTCCTGTGAACCATGGGAAGGCTTCCATCTCCAGGTGGCTCTCCGGCTGTATCACACACTCATCAGTTGGCAAACTGACCTCTGCTGTGTGTGCTCTGAATCTTGACAAGAGGACTCCTCCTGCAGACATTCTTCAGATCTACGTTGGCGCCAAGAATCCTATGACGAAGAGTCGCCCATTGTCGACCTAAGAATGACTTTTGCAGTGGGTCGGCATCCTCTCCAGTCTCTGGCCCAGTGAAACCTTGCACCTTTGTAAGATCTCAGACTTTCGTTGGTGCTGCAACCCTTGCACTAGTGGGACCAACTAGTCTTGATGCCTACTACAGGTTGCATGCTCGAGCCTTCGGAAATGTCCCTGGATTGCCCAGCGTACTGACCAGCTAGCTCGTGGCTACCTCACCAGACACCTTGCTGTTTCGTCTTCAACCCCAGAACATTGGTGGTCGCCAGCATGTGCCATTTGTCTCCATCTCCTGAAATATGAGCTTCTTAGCATCAAGCAAACCGGTCCTGGAACTACTTTTGTGACTGGAAGATCACCTCTTGTAGCCAGCAAAGGTTGACCATCGCTGGCACTCAGTTTCACGCAGTGTCCTTCCACAGAGAAACTGGTCTTGGAATCTGTGACCTTTGGGCACTATGCCCCATACATCTTAAGATTGGACTTCTTCAGTGAAAGGGAATTGTGATTGTGCTGGTTCTATTAATTTTACTGCATTTTAATATTACCTGACACACCTGGGTACATTGACTGCATTGTAAGAAAACCTAAATGCGAATGTATATATTTCTAATATATGGTTGTGTGTGATACTACCTGCAAGTTTAATTTCTTAGTGTGTTCTCAAAGGCCTAATAAATAACTATTTGTATACATACCGTCTCAGCTGAATAATTGTTGTGTGAATTGTAAGGGTGCAGGAGGGGGAGACTGACCGACAGGTGGCATAGTGATTGATATTAACATATATTGTTTAAGACAATAAAGAGAAAACTTTCCCCAACTCTAAGAGGGGTGTTCTTGCCTGAACTAAAAGACTAATGGCTCAGTCCGAATGTCCTTGTAAAGCAATAGTTCACCAACCTGCGTCAAAACCCTACTTCGAATGGATTGTGTCCTCCCACATATTCCTCATCTTAGATATATATCCTTACCTTTTAGGTTTCGGTTTCGCCTCGGAAAATGTTTCCTCTCTCCAGCAGAGGGCGCTCCACTCGAGGCAGCGACGTCTATGTCCCTTGGCGGATTCCGTCGAACACCGACGTCATCCATTGTGTAAAGGACTCGAGCGCGCCCGTTGGCTTCAGTTCCGTTTTTCCGTTAGCTTTGCTTCGAAATAAAACGGCGCTTCAGTCACAGCGAATTGTCATCTTCTTCAAACCCGTCTACTCCGAAAACGGGTTTTAAGAAATGCCTAAGGTGTGGAAGAAAAATGTCGCTGACCGACCCTCATCATAACTGCCTTTGGTGCCTCGGGTCCGAACATCGGATCGACGACTGCGCTTCTTGTCAATCTATGACCCATAAGGCCTTGAAAGAAAGACTAGGTAAACTGGCGATGGGGGAGGAATCCTCGAAGATTTCTTCGAGAGGGAAGAAAGACTCGGCTGAGTCTTCGGTGAAACGGCATAAAAAATCCAGATCGAGGAGTAAATCAAGGAAGTCCTCTTCTTCTTCGTCCAAAAAAGCGAAGAAAAGACACCGATCTCCCTCTTCTTCTTCCTCGACTACATCGGAGGAAGTTATTACTTGTCCAACAAAACATGACTCCCCAAAAAAGTGGGAAGCATTTAGAGCATCAATGATGAAAAATTTTGAGAATGCAGCCCAGACCCCCTCAAAAATGTCTGTTGAAGATCATGCCTCTACGCACAAAAGTGACAGGGGAAGGTCTAAAACTAGGAAATCCAACAAGAAATTGTCAAGGATGTCTTCTAGGGACTCTTCCCAAACACCTAAAAAGAAAAGCCTTCCAGTGCATAAACAGGAGGCAGACCTTAAGAAAAAGACTTTAGACGTTGATACTTCATGAAGAACCTTGACGAAAACCTCTTTGAAGCCTCGGTCGAAGGCTGTCGAGTATAAGGGGTCGACGACCCAGCCGAAAAAAAGTTACGTCGAGTACTTTATCGACTACCTCGAAGACTCCTTCGTCGGCGTCGATTGTTTCGAAGGCTCCTTCGATGATGTTGATTGCCTTGAAGATTCCTTCGAAAACATTGAAGAATGCCTCGATAACATCAAAGGTAACGGCCACGACTTTGACGCCATCGACGCTTCTGTCGACACAGATTACAGGGGTGAAACCTATTCCTGAGAAAGTATTTCACCCAAAAAACAGACCTGATTTTTCCCAAACTTTGTCATCTATATATGGAGAAATGTCTTCAGGAAATGAGGAGGATGAAGAAGATGATGAACCTGAAGTTTCATCAGAAGGAGTAAAATATGGTGCAAGGGAGGTCCCTGAGGAATTAATCCTCAATCAAAAATGCAAGACCTGTATGAATGTTTACAGTCTGCAAGTGGACTAGATACGTCCCCTGAATACGAATTTGAAAAAACAGATCCAGCAGAACATGCTGATTTGGGCTATGAAAAACTGTTACTTTGTTCATAATTTTATGGGATGGGGTAGGAACTCACCTGTATACCAGGATGATGATATGACAGATCATTTTGTCAGGAGGTCCTCAACCAGAACCTATACTTCCCGTTCATATTGCCCTGCAGAGGAGAGTAAATGCTGCTTGGGAAAAACCTGAATCCATTCCAGCAGTAAATAAAAAATATGTGGCAAAATACAGACCTTAACGTAACTCTGATCCAGAGTATTTGAGTAAGCATCCATCTCTTGAGTCTGGTAGTTCAGGCAGCCACATCAACAAAAAATGCTGCATACCCTACAATTCCCCCTGATAGGGATGACAAAAAGATCAATGCATGGTCGAAAATGTTTTTACATCGGGGAGCATGGCTCTAAAATCCACAAATGTATCTTGCACTCTGGCTAGATTCACCTATACTCTGTGAGACTGCATGTCAGCGGTAGCTCAACACATCCCTGAAGGAGAGGAACGTGATGGTTTCCTGTCCATAATTAAGGATGGCAAGGAGGCTTCGGGAGAATGTCTTCAAGCAGGTTTGGACACTGCTGACAGTATCAGCAGGTCCATGACGTCTAGCGCAGTGCTATGCAGATTTGCGTGGCTAATGTTAGGCAGAAACCTGTGCAGTTCCCTTAGGGACCACTGCAAAAGGTTTAAGACTACAGGTGTTGGCAGTAAACCCAATTGGTAGCAGTCTGTACCACCCAGATTTACCTGGTAGCTGTGGCTGAGCAGCCAGACTTCTCTCAAGAAGAGTTAGACAGTATATAGAGTATACAAGATAGGTACCAAAATACAGTAGCCCAAGCAAACACTGACCAGAGCCTTGGTATCAAGTATATAATTATTTATTTAAAGACGCACTTAGAAACACTCCAGCACTATTATTTTAAGTAAGTTCAAAAACAGTCACTATTATCATATGTACATCCCTTATTCCTTATTAGACAAGTCTTAGTTAACACCACTTATTTCCAGTCAGAGGTGAGCGCTTAACTAAAGATGGCACTCCAATAAGTTTAAGAAAAAGGGAGGGAAAAGGCAGAAATTAGGAACAGCACACAACACAATCCTTCAGAACCACTCAGCAAGGCAGGAAAGTCAGTCTACTTGTGAGCAAAAAGTTCAGTTAGCCAGCCTAGGGCCAACCCAAGTGGTAAGTTGAGGCTTTAAGAGTCACCCCACACAGACCGTTGCAAGGGAGGCCAGGTGGACACAGTACCTTTAAAGTGGAGAGGATCCTCTAGCGGGGGCAGTTGTTCCTGGCAGCGGTTGCAAGTCGCTGCGTCGTCCAGAGGAAGAGATGATCTCGACGTGGAGGAAGGCTGAAGGTCGTTGCATTGCCAGGGAAGAAACCAGCCCGGGAGTTCTCCGGTTAAAAGGTACTACCCTTTTATTCGCAGTAGTGGAGAAAACATGGAATCCCGGTTGCTGGGGTGCTTGGCACAGGGCCACGAGATGATCCGGGAAGGCAAAAAGGCGGGCAAACTGGTTATCCCCACCAGTCAAAGGAAGAAGACTCTTCGGGATGAAGATGATCTCTGTCGTCGGGAAAAGTGGTGAGACGGTTCAGCAGGGCTCCACCGGTGGTGTCGTCGTTGCAGGTCGGCTAAGCTTCTCCCTCTTCAGATTCTTTGGTCCTGTGGCGACATCTGAAGTCCCAGTCCCCAAAGCCCTGCTTTTATGCAGAAAAACCCCATTCATCAGTCCTAGCTGTCACTCAAACATGCTAAGTGGTGAGCCGGGTGGCTCACCACTGGGCCAATCACACAAGAGTGCGACTTGAGTTGCCGAGGCAGCTCAGTCCAGGGTGCCTAAACCCCCTCCCACACCTCCTGTGGTACCCAGACAGTGGCACCACTTTTGGAGGCTTCTGCGGAGAGGCCCGCCAAAAAGTGGAACAAAGGACTCTACTTAGGTTGGAGTCACAGAAGCGAACACAAACGCCATTTTGGAACTGAGTTTCGGCAAAAAATACCAACCGGTGAATTTATATTTAATAAACCGGCGGTATGTTCGAGGCTATATTAAAAAGTGGTAGCCTCGAACAATGGGAAAATCCCATAGGAATAGATTTGCGGTTGAATATAACAGGTAGTATCCACTGCCACCAGCCTAAACTCCGGTCGGGGGGACTGGACAGTGCCCCCTCGAACAACAGACCCCAGGGCAATCGAACTGCCCCGACCAGTACGTCCACAATATGATGGTTTGTACTGGTTCTGTTCACAATTTAAGACTAGTAAAGCCAATGGTGACTTTACATGCCCTGGGAAACAGAAGTCAGTCCCAGGGTATGGAGTCTGTTTGGGGGTCGCTACGGCACCCCTGGGTTACTGCACGGAGAGTGCTGTGTAACCCACATACCAAAAACACGTGAAGCCCTATGGGGCAAAGGACCCCATAGCCCATAAAACACATACAAAGTCAAAGGAACACCTCAAATCATGTCTAAGAATGGGAGAAAAAGAGTCCCACTCTTAGCAGGAGAAAAAAATAAACCCCAAAAATCCAGCAAAGTTGCTGGGGGGACTCACTAGGTTTGGGAAATTAGCCTCAACAGAGAATTCTCCCTAACAGCTAAGGAAGTCAGGTTTCACACCAGATGTTCAATCTAGACTTCTTAATATGCCATTTGATGGCTCGAGGTTGTTTGGCAGCAAGGCGGATGAAAGTTTGGAGAAGCTGCAGACCTCCAAGGCAGCAGCAAAGTCACTCAGTACCGCTATAAGACAACCTCAGCAACGCCCCTACACAGGCTCATCTTCCTGGTCATCCCTTTCGTTTTTACTCCTCATTTGGGAGAGGAAGGGGACAGGCCAGTCAAAGAGGGCAAAGGAAATTTCCTCGGGGGCGAGGAAGAGGTGCTAATCTGCCCCTTCAGCCGCTGCTGGAGCTGCCGTGAAACCACTCTGAGGTTTTGACTCACAAGACCCCAGTGGGAGGCAGGATCTCACAGCATCTGAAAGAATGGCGGGGCATTACTTCAGATGCTTGGGCGCTGGAAACAGTATCCCAAGGTTACTGTCTTCCCTTTCTAAAGAAACCTCAGAATCACCCACCCGCAATAGTACATGTACCTGTAGCGGAAAGGAACAAGGGTTGGTATTCCCATTATTTCCTCATTCCAAAGAAGGATGGAGGACTGAGACCCATCTTGGACTTGAGAAACTTGAACAAGTTCCTCAGGAAGGACAAGTTCAAGATGGTCACACTTTCTCAGATCCTTCAGGCTCTCCAACTCCAAGACTGGTTGGTATCATTGGACCTTCAGGATGCTTACTTTCATGTGCCAATACATCTCAAACACAGGAAGTACTTGAGGTTTGCAATTGGCAATTCTCACGATCAGTTTCGAGTTTTGCCTTTCGGGTTCACCTCCACCCCAAGAGTTTTCACCAAGTTGATGGCGGTAGTGGCAGCGAGTCTCAGAAGAGGGGGGGGGGATTCATGTCTACCCCTATTTGGACGACTGGATGATCAGGGTACGTTCACCAGAACAAGCCCGGGACCATCTATCCAAGACTTGCCACTTCCTTCACAAACTAGGGTTTTCTCTGAATTTAAAAAAGTCAAACATGATACCATCACAGAAACTCCAGTTCATAGGAGCAGTCTTGGATACTTGTTCGGACAAAGCCTTGCCTCCCGAAGAGAGAGCTCACCACACTCTGCAGATGGTAACAAAATTCCAGAATGCCCAATATCTACCGGCCTTCGACTTTCTCAGGTTGCTCGGTCTCATGGCATCCTGCATTTCTCTGGTGCCAGAGGCCAGATTGAGAATGAGATCTCTTCAATGGGCTCTCAGGACTCAATGGTCCCAGTTCTCAGGGGAAATGTCAGATCTTTTACAAGTTCCAACCAGGGTGGCACACGATCTACAATGGTGGACTTGCAGACAGCACATCCTCAGAGGGGAATCTTTTTGGCAACCATGGCCGGAGATAACCGTAGTGACCGACGCCTCCCTTGCGGGATGGGGAGCTCACACCAACGAGTTGACGATCAGCGGTCGTTTGTCTCCATCGGAGTCCAAACTCCATCTCAACCTATTGGAGCTGAGGGCAATCAGACTATCAGTGAAGGCCTTCCTGACAGCTGTACGGGGAAAGAATGTCCTGATAATGACGGACAACACAGTGGCCATGTACTACCTCAACAAGAGAGGTGGTGTAGGGTCACTACCACTGTGCAGAGAGGCAATGCAGCTCTGGTTCTGGGCAATACAAGAAGGGAACTCTCGATCTGCCATTCACCTAGCAGGAGAGCAAAACATAGCATCGGATGCTCTGAGCAGGCAGAGCAGTCTCCCACGAGTGGGAGTTAGCTCAGGAAGCCCTTCTGGAGATCCTCACCCTTTGGGGAACCCCTCAAGTGGATCTGTTCGCGACCAGTGTCAACAGGAAATGCAAACTGTTTTGCTCAAGGGAATTTCCCCTGAGAGGAGCTCTAGGAGAAGCATTTGTAGTGGACTGGGAGTTTCCACTGCTATTCGCGTTTCCTCCCGTCCCTGTGATCCCTCAATTAATCAGGAGGTTGAGGAAGTTCGGGAAAACCATGATCCTAATTGCCCCGGATTGGGCCAGGAGAACGTGGTACCTGGACCTTCTAGACATGTCCATCTGCCCTCCAATACGTCTTCCAAAAAGAGAGGATCTTCTCTCGCAAGGAGGTAACGTTCTCCATCCAGAGGTCAACATACTCGACTTTCACGCATGGCTTCCGAGAGGTTGAGATACAAGGATTGGGACCTTCTGGATGATGTAATGGAGATCTTGCTTTTGGCCAGAAGGCCAGCAACAAAATCTTTGTACCAGTGTCGTTGGAACAAGTTCAGTAACTGGTGCAGGGATAAGAATGTGGATCCCTTTTGAATGTGATATTCCAATGGTATTCTCTTTTCTGTTACATTTAGCTAATCTGGGGCTCCAGGTTAGGACGATAAAAGGATACGTAGCAGCGCTATCCATCTTCAAGCGCTCGTCAGAAGAAAAATCTTATTTTAAGATGCCTTTTAATAATACAATTTCTAAAAGGTTTAAACCATGTTTTTCCACCAATACCTTTTCAAGTTCCTGTGTGGGATTTAAATTTGGTACTGAAATTTCTGACATGTGCACCCTTTGAGCCTTTACATTCTTGCCGTTAAGGCTTCTTACTCTAAAAACTATACTTCTAATTGCATTGACATCGGCCCGCAGAGTGATTTGCAGGCACTTTCAAGTGGTCCTCCTCACACCATCTTTCATAAAGTTGCCCTTCAAGTCAAGCCCTCTTTTCTGCCAAAAATAGTTTCAGACTTTCACCTGTCACAGAAAATAATTCTACCTACGTTCTTCCCTCCTCCTCACACAAGTAAGGAAGAGGAAAGACTACATAGGCTAGATCCTAGAAGGGCTCTTAGCTTTTATATCTCAAGATTGTCAAAAATACATCAGTGTGACCAACTGTTTGATACACTGGTCATAAGTTAGGACTACCTGTAACTAAACAAACATTATCTAGATGGATAATCCTAGCCATAACAGAGTGTTATAGGCTAGCTGGAAAAGATCCCCCTGAGGGTTGGTTTAAGAGCTCATTCAACTAGGGGCATTGCAACTTCAACAGCACTTAAAAGGGGTGTCCCTGTACAAGATATTTGTGCAGCAGCCACATGGTCATCCATGCATACTTTCATAAAACATTATGCTTTGGACTCAACTACCTCTCAAGGAGGTCTATTTGCCAAATCTGTGCTACATTCAGTAAATGACTAAAAAGATATCTGTACTCCCGCCTCCAATAGAAAACTGCTTTGGGAGTCTTATCTAAGATGAGGAATACGTGGGAGGACACAACCCATTCGAAGACCAAGCTACTTACCAACTGTAACGTTCTTTCGATTGGATGTTCCTCCCACGTATTCCTCATCGACCCTCCCAACCTACCCCACAGTACAGTTTACGTGGTTTACACTCTGATTTCTTTTGAGGCTGGAGTCAAAAGAGGCACGCTTTTAACAATGGTCATGGACTCTGATATACGGAAAAAACAGAACTGAAGCCAACGGGCGCGCTCAAGGCCTTTATACAACGGATGACGTCTGTGCTCGATAGAGGCCGCCAAGGGACATCGTCGCTGCCTTGAGTGGAGCGCCCTCTGCTGGAGAGAGGAAACATTTTCTGAGGCGAAACCTAAAGGTAAGGATATATATCTAAGATGAGTACGTGGGAGGAACATCCAATCGAAAGAACGTTACAGTTCGTAAGTAACTTGTTCTGTCCTGTACACTTAATACTAAACTTCTGGCATTTTGTTTACTTGTTTGCACAATTCCAGATCACCAGGGGGGAATGACTCCCTTCCCCTGACCTTCCTCTCACTTTAGGGGGGAAGGGAGGGAGGTGGGGGAACCATGCCGGTCACCACACCGGTCTGGTCAGAGAGGATTCGGGGTCACTATCGTTGCCTTAATTTTTCAGGTAGAACTAGGAACTTTTGATAGGGACATATATAATTTATTATGGAGGGAATATTGATAAATGAGTACCAACTTCGGTTGGGATAATTGTATGTATATATGTTATATGTACAGAGCTTTGGTGAAAGCGCTATATAAATCATTAACATGGCAAGTAGCACATTCAAGTAAAACACTGGAGATCAAACGAAATGTTGTTTACCATGGATCACAAGTCTGTGCTACAATTCAATATTCTGCAGGGACTGCAAAGAAGCTGAGGGTCTGGAAGGGCTGCAGCAAGCCCAAGGTTATGGCTGGGTTGAGAAGCTTATCCATGGGTGTACACGTGGTGAGAGATGAACAGTTAGCTTGTGCAGAACAGTGTGGATGGTTGCCAAAAGAGCTTATGGGCTAAGTGAGTAGAGCTGCAGCACAGTGAGGCATGGTCACAAGCGAAGCTTTATGTTGGCATTTCTTTTATAGTGTTTGGGATAACTCCAGAGTAGGTGTGTATGTGGGGTTCCTATGGATAAACAGATTAATAATTGTTACCTATTCCAATAATGGGGACATTTTGTCAGGGCAAACTATATATATCTGGCAACAGAATCTGTAGAGACTTAGTGTAGGTGCATGGTATTTCAATCTTGCGGTGACTGCTGGTGACCTTTGGGGTGCTGGGGAGAATTGTTGCTCGTTGAGGTGGTTTTTGGATGCCACAAGAGTGATTCCTTCAATGTTGTCACAGGAAGACCAGAACAGATATGACGGAGTAGAGGAGGGAAGGCGTCCAGAGGTAGGTTGTGCGTCCGTGTATGATGTGCCAATTCCAGAACTGGGTTCAATTTGTTATACCAAAAAAAAGGTGGAACCACCCTGGCAATAATGAAACCCACTTAAGGCAAATGTTAAAGGAGTTTCAAAAAAGCTTTAAAAATTGAATGAGTCTGGTAAAATGCATGCCGAAGTAAGTGTGATTGAAGTAAGCGTGCATTTTGTGCCATATAGTTTACCATTTGCACTGACACATATTCTCCTTGAAAAGCATGACCTCGGTTTATTCTGGTAGAAGTTAAGCTGGAAATCCAATATTTTATTGACTGTAGGCCTTGATACCTAGCTGGTATGTATGTATGCATGTACACATGTCCTTTATGCTGCATATAGCTTCATGTGAAATGCACAGAACATGCATTACATATTCACCTCACTGGAGGTCATTCTGGATCTCTCTGTAAATGGCAAGGGGACCACTTGGAGATATAGGGGTGGGTCCAGGGTTCCTTTTTAGATTTACACCTGTGACAAAATTAATTGTAACTGCCACCAGCCATGTCCTTGAATTGCCCAGAACGCATTTATACGGATTCCTATAAAGCCTGCCAGCGTTTTCCAGGTGCAAGGAAATGCCAATTCAGTATGAAGCATCTCCACCCACATTTTGTTTTAAAAAGGAGAGAGAAGACTAACGCACAGATGGCATGCCGTTGGATATATTTGACAGAGCAGATTGGGGGGGTGACAGATTAGGAAATTACGACCTGAGCTGTCTATAAAATCCCTAAAGATCGTATAGAAGCGCCATGGACCCAACGTCATGGTGCTAGTTACTATTGCAGTGAGATCAGCTGTAGACTCATAGCAAACCTAGAAATCGCTATGTGGCACAACATTAATTGCAGAGAGAATCAGAGTTACTACCGAACTAATACAGCTCACCTACTCTGCTCTCTCTGTTCAGTGCTCACTTCGTGTTCCTTATAGTAGGCAGGAACTCGAGCCCAGGGCCTGGGGCAGTATAGCAGCTGCAGGGGTCCATCGCACGCACGCAGGCCGGCAGGTCGGGGAAAAGGTCTCCGACTGGTGTCAGGGCAGCAGCACACAGAAGTGGGGAGGAAAGGCGTGGTGGTGGTACGGTCCATCCACGGGTGGGTGGCTAGCATGCCCACATATACAATGCAGCACAGGTTCAGCAAAGGGTTAAAGGGACACTGCAGCATTATGTGGCAACTCTCTCAAGCGTGGAAGGCTCCCTGGGCAGTGCTGCAACAGGAAACCGAGCAGTGTGTACGTTTTTTTTTTTTTTTTTTTTTTTTTTTTTTTTTTTTTTTTTTTATTGAAACATTTACTCAGTTTAAAAAATAAAGAAAAACTGAGTTATCAAAAGTAAAACGAAATTGTCCTCTCACTTTCCTTCCCTTTCCAAGGAAAAGTCTTCACGCAAAGCTACCTCACTCTCCATGTACGTTTCGACTTTAAGTGGATGACAGAGAAAGAAAGAAAGTCTATCCTTTATTGTGATTGCGATGAGGTGTTATGAGTATTTATTTCTTTCATCGCTAGCTCTATTTGCTTCGCCATTGCCACTGCCCAATTCGTTTTCTCTCCTGAGATTAGTCTATCCCACCACTCGTCGGGCTCCAAGATCCAGGCGTTGTCTAGCAGAGGGCGAAGGTAAGCTATTCTGTTTTCTCTGGTCATTGGACAGTTAATCACAAGGTGCTTGATGGATTCAATCGTATCCAGGTTTTTGCAGAGACGGCAGGACTTTGTGGTCTTAGGGTCACGAATGGCCATGATCTCCCACGTAGGGAGTAAGTTCAATCTTGCTTTCAATAGAAGGTTTCTCCGTTTTTTATCCGGGAATTTTTGACAGTATTTTAACAGCGTTTTTAATTTGTTGAAGGTCGAAGGTAGGGTGGCTAAAAGTTTGTTTTTAGTTGCCTTTTCCACTGTGGTGATCCAATCCCACTCTTCCATTTTGCGTTTGACACGATCCGGATTTTCCTTCAGGTCTTGTTCGGAGCAGGCTATTTGGGCTAGGTCATTTTCTCTTTTCTCTTTTCTCTGCCCAGTTGGATAAGGCAGTGCATTTCCCTTTTTCCTTTTCTTTCCTCAGAATTTCATATAATCGCAGGGAGTCAGACATGATGATTTTTCTAAATAGCCTCATTGTGCTTTGATCCACCATGGATGTCAGTGAAACTAGGCCCAGTTCACGCCTAATTGCCGGCATGGAGGTCGATTTGGGTAGACCCAGAACTGTTTTCCATACGTAACCCTCCAGTTTGGGCCATAGCTTATGTGGTAAACACAGCGATGACTCGGCACCATATAGTATTGATGGGACCACCTTTGTTTTATAGAAGGTTATGGCTGGGATGAGTGAGAATTTGCCGTATTTTCTGTCCACTGCTCTTATTTGGGCAGTCAGCCGCTTTGTTTTCTCCCAAAGTTGACGTTGCCAGGACCTGTCCACTCCAGAACAGTCCATCAATACCCCTAGGTATTTGATGGTTTTTACAGTTTCGATTTCAGTATTCTCCAGAAACCATGTCTGCTGTTTTGTTCTTTTTTTGCTTTTTTCGAAGACCAAGATCTTGGTTTTTGACTCATTGATTTCCAGGTTATTTTCTCTCATATACTTTGCCAGATTAGTCAGTTTGCGCTGAAGACCAACTGGAGTTTGGTCGATTAGTATGACATCATCGGCGTACAACAGGCGAGGGATCTCCGTATTTCCGATTTTTGGGGGAAATGTTCTAATTTTTCTTTCTGACTGGTCATAATCTCCCAAAAATGCATTGAACAGGGCGGGGGCCAGTGGACAGCCCTGTTTGACGCCTCTATAGACTTCAATCTCTTCAGATAATGTACCCTGTTGATTCAGTTTGACCTTGATTTTTGTCTTCTCGTGGAGGGCTTTTATTGGCTCCAACACCTCTTCCGGACATTTCCAGTGGTGTAGTTTTGACCATAACTTGTTACGATCAATCTTATCAAAGGCCTTCGATAGATCCACGAAAGCCAAAAAAATCCTGGGCGCCCCATCCTTGACCTTGGCTTTCAGGATGTTGAGGATTAGGATGTTTATTGATGTGCTCCCGTTTTTTTGGAAACCTGTTTGGAGGAAGTCCCTCGACGGGCTGTTTTGTTCCCATGATTTAAAGTGGGTCAATAGCAGCGTCGCAAAGATCTTGCCTATAATGTCCAAAAGAGCGATGGGTCTATAGCTTACTGGCTCATTTCGGGCTCCCTTTTTGTAAATAGGGACGATGATCGCAGTTCGCCATGTTTCGGGGATCATCTTTTTTCTGCCACACTCCTGAAAGATTTTGCTAATCAATTCTGACCATTTTTCCGGGTACCGCTTGAGGTCCATATTAGTAAGGCCATCCGGACCGGGGGCTCTTGATGTTTTTAGTTTGGTAATTGATGCTTCTATTTCACTGGGGTTGGATACATCGATCCAGGATGAATTCGACCGATTTATCTCCGTGTACACTTCGCCGTCTGGTCTCTTGAATTCTCTGGTCAGATAAGCAATCCAGCTGGATTCGGCCACCGCGTTTGTCTGCGCTGAGCCTTGAGTGTTTGTCATTTCTTTTATAAGGCCCCAAAATTCACTGGATTTTTTTGTCTGTAATTTGGACATCATAAGCTCCGCATCTAATTGAAGTTGGGAAGCTCTCTGCTGTTTTAGCCAGTTTTTGTACCCTTTTGTTTCTTGCTTCCATTTCTCCCAATCAGCGGAGGCATTTGTTTTTTTCGCTATTCTTTTTCGTTTGCGCACCTCTTTTCTTTTGTCAACCACTGCTTTGTTAAATGCATGTCTTCCGGTCCCGAGTATCTTAGTGGACTTTTTAGCCTGGGTCTCGTAGGCCAATAACAAGGGTAAATAGTTTGGTCGTTCATCTCGGTTTGATTCCTGCAATTTATCAACCTTTTCGACCCAACCTTGCTTGATTTTAGCGATGTCCCCTTCGCTTATCTTTAGCCTTGTTCTTTGTCGAGCGTTGTTCCATATGTTTCTTTAGACGGTTTACTGCCTTGCCAAACACAAGTAAGCAGGTTATGATCACTGTGTTCTGTTTTTAATACTTTAAAGCTTGTGATACCTGCTGTAAGGCCGTCAGAGATAAAGATGTAATCAAGTGTCGCGTTTGCGGAGTTTCGTTCCCATGTTGGGAGATTTACTTGTAAGGGGAAGAGATTGGCAACGTTTTGGATATTTCTTGCTTTAATAACTTGGTTCAAAGCTTTCCCTCGTTCGTAAGCTGCTTCTCTTGATCTGTTCCCTTTTTCATTACCCAAACCAGTGGGCCTTAGGACACTGCATTTTGCGTTAAAGTCACCGCATATTATGATGTCGATCGAGTCAAAGTTCTCATACAATTTATCAATGGTACCCCTCATGTTGTCACAGAATGTTTTGATAGACATCCGTTGAGGGTTCCAGTAACAATTTATAATTGCTACATTTTTTATAGAGCTGATTTCATTTTTGTCGCTTATCTGTTTCCACGAGGTCAACACCACCAATACTTTGTATGCCTCCTTCCATTTAATTGGAGCCGATAACCCTTTGCCCGTTTTAATCGCCACCAACAGGCCAGACGATGGTCTGCCTAATAAGCCTTTCACTGCCGGTGAAATTTCAACTGTGTAGCCGTCCAATGCAGGTTTATCCATCAGCCATGTCTCTTGGAGACATATCATATCGTAAAACCCCAGGTTTACTTCACCGACCTTTGTCAAGTGGGCGTGCCCTCTTGTATTCCACGAGCACAGAGTGAAGGTCTCTATTTCAGGCCGTTCCTCATCGTAGCAGAGTGTGAAATCACCAACGTTGAACGGCCCCGGTCCTTGCTATTTTTTGTTGTTTTTATTCCATTTTTGAGTGAACCATTTCCGGGGGCCTGATTCCTGGTTTACAGATTTTACACCATTTCTGGGGTCTGGAGAACTGTTTTTGTCGTCTCTCCTCCTTACTTCAATGCCGACCTCACTCTGTTGCTCTGGTTTCCTTCCTCGAGGCGGACTACTTTCAGAACGACTATAAACCCTATCCCGCTGATTATTTCTGTAACGTCGCCAGATTTCGTCACGAGTGTCGTGATATCTCTTTCGTGTGGTTTTCTTTATCTCCTTGTCCCAGTGGTGGTCACGGAAGGGCCCTCTTAGTCCATCCTTCTCTACTGCCTCTTGTCTGCGGTTTTGGCGATACAGGTCTTCCGTCCTTGATTTATAGTACACTGATCTAATGGCGATATCAGCCTTTTTCTTACTCGCCAATATTTGCTCCGTTGGCTTTGTGATCTCAGTCAGGGTGAAACCCAATGACTTTAATTCTTCGTACGCCAGTTTGTCAATCCGCTCAGTTTCTCCTGCTTTAATGTGAACATAGGCTTTGGCCCTTTTCTCTCTGTGGTATGGTTCTACTAACACCACATCTGCTGGTCTGATTTTGTATAAAGATTTCGTTTTGTTCATAATCTTCATGATTGTAGGTCTGTTCAAAATCAGGTGGCCGCTCTCTCTCTCTTTGCTCAAGCTTGAACACTCTTAGTGCGTCTTTATTCATTTTATGATCTACTCTTTCTCCCCTTTGGGCTCTTAATTTCACTGGGCTGTTTTTTTCATTGAGTCCTTTAGGCTTGGTACTTGCCTTTTCTGAAGCTGTCTTAAGTCTCTCTTTAGGGACGACGACTCCTCGGTTTTGTTGCGGTGTCGCCGTGGCCTCTTTATTTTCATTTTCCATTTCGACTCCTCTATTGTCCCCTTTTTCGTCCTTTTGATGTAAGTGTAGTCCGACAATTTGCCCTATCTGCTCTATGTCTCTGCTTTTCTCTGTTTGCTCGTTTTCTTCATAGATCGACATATTCATTAGGTCAGACTGTAGCATAAATTCTTCTGCCGTTTGTGGTGATTTGGGAGAGGTTACCTTCTTTATGCAACTTTGTTGGCTGTTTAAATTTACTTTTTCTTGCAGGAGTGCCTTCGTTTTTTTGCTGTTTATTAGGACTCGGGACTGGTTTTCGTCTTTAGGTGGACTTCTTAAATCGACTGTCTGGTGATGGATTTCGTCAAGCCTTTTGGATGTGGATTTATTAAAGAAAACTGGATCTTTCCACGCCAACAGCGTTTGAGTGGTATTTCCTATCAGTTTAGGCTGCGGCTGTGATAACTGAATTTGTGGTTTTTGGCTGTTTAGTTGAGCCCTCTGCTCGTTATTTATTTGTTCCATAATTTCTAACTTTTTCTCGAGTTTACTGATTTTGCATTCCCAATTGCGATAAGGAGAGGTAGCACGATTTTCTATGGCTGTGATATAGCTTTCAACGTGAGACATTTTATTCATCATGTTGGATAAAATTGCAGTGTTGTCTTTCACCTCTTCTTTGATCGCCTCATATAATTTGCAAAATGGGGCCAGCACAATAGTCATAGCCGACCATGTCTGGTTTTTTACTCGGCGACTCTTTTTGCATTGCTGCCGCTATGTCACTTAAACGTCTCTTTTTTGGAGATGCCAGGATTTGTTCTTTTCTTCGTGTAGTTGCCTGGAGGTCGTTATATGAGGAGTCTCGTCGAGGGCTATGGGCGTTTTCATTTAGCATGGTTTGATTACTTCGCCCCTTATTCGCTAAAACCTGGTCCCAAAGGGTTTTGGGCAAGTCCTTTACCTCTGAGACTGATTTGTTTTGAGAGACCAGCAACAGATGTGGTCTTGTCCAAGCCGCCCGCTGCTCCCCATCAACTGCTTGGTTTTTCTCTGAGTTTGCATCGCTAATGATCTGCCCTTCTACTTCCTTAACCACCTCCGATCCCTTGCTCGGGTTTTCTGCTTGGCTTTTCATCTCTTGAATTACTTTCTTTGGGTAGGAAGTAGGTTGGCTAATTAAAGAGGCCGTCAGTTTTTCCCTCGCACCTTGATTCGTATTCTCAGCTGTTATATTGTTTCTTAATAGCTCTTCCGTGTCTTTTAGACTTTGTACTTTTGCATTTTCGTTTTGCTGCTCCTGTCTCTGGATGTCATTTGCGTCGAAAACAGATTTTCTCGCTTTAAGAGCTTGTGGGAGATCCCCTACTGCTTCCAACAAGTCTGCGTCCGATACTTCGTCTTCTGTTAGAATTTTTCTTTTTTGGTGTTGAGTGAAGAAGGCCTTCAAGAAGTTTTGATTTGGGGGGATGGAGGGCCCCTTTAGTTGCACATCTCTTCTAGTTCGTACTTTTTTGCTAGTTTGTTCTGGCGTCTCTGATACGAACTTTGATCTTTTGTGACCATTTTTTTTACTTTCTTGGAGTACCCTCTTTCTTCCTATTTTTAAGAAGGTGTGGTCGGTTGAGCTTTTAATTTCCCCTTTTTCCAAGATTTCTGAATTTGATGCAACCTTTGATTTCTTTATCAGGTCAGCCGATTCTTTAGTTTCGGTATCTGAGTCCACTTCGATCGCTGCCTCGTCGTGTCTTATTAGTTCTTCTGTATCTGTAGTTAAGTCCGTATCTAGGTCTGAGTCCGTTTCGCTGCTGTTTGTCTCCGAGCAGCGCTTCCGTTCGTTTGATCGTCTTTTAGGATGTTTACTCGCTTTTTTTGTTTGTTTTTAAAGTGGGTGACGCAGCACTAGGATTTCTGTGGATCAATGCCGTTACCTGAGTGGCCTTATAGCTGCCATCAAGGCCTTCCTTTTGTGGTACATTGAGCGGGGGTTGTTGGGGATTTTGGGTTTCCCCTTTCGCTCCTTCACCACTTTCAGAATTTGTATCAGCGTACTGTATACTCATTTTTGCATGTGGGGCGCCACCCGTTTTATGGCTTGGTTCGCGAGTGCACGCCCGCAGATTTTCCTTTTCCTTTAGCGTTTGGAGCTCCTTCATATCAGTTATCTCCCTTTGACCCGCCACTCCATGGCTCTCGGTGGTCCGCGTGCCGGGCGTCCCCTTTTCACCCGTCGCGTTTTCCCACCTCACCTTACCAGTGGTCTCCAGACGCACCCTAACGATGTCCCCTGGACTCACGGAAGGGGTCGGGATGGGGGTCCTAGGATCCAGGAGGTCTACTCTTCCTGAGGGCTCGGCTAGGGACTGGGCTTCCAAAGGTGTAAATGCGTCAGGATCGATATCGATATCACGTTTGCTTTGTGTTTTCTTAGGGTCACCCGGGGTGGGGGACGGCACCATAATAGAAGTACATACAGGTGGAGTCGTGGCACTATGCTTGCTTGACCCTTGATTTGACCTCTCCGGCCGAGCCTTGGGAGCACCTTCAGAAAAAGTTTACCTCGTAGAGGGAGGTGAAGGTGGAGTTGGGGGAGTTTAAGATGACAGATTCACTCACCGTTCCCTCTGAAGGCAGGTGCTTTTGGATCGCTGTCAGGATTTCCATCCGCTCCGTGCTCCTTTGCACTGCGCCGGTTCTTGCCGGTTTCACGGCCGATTCGGATTTAGTTCTTAGTTTCTTTCCCATGGGGGGTGACCACGCGTGGAAAACTGGATGCGGTCTCACGTCAGGCTCCATCCTGCTACGACTCTGCGTATGCAGCGGACTGCAGCAGACTGCTCCCAACTCAGCTCGCAACTCCGCTCCGCGGTGTTTTCGGTGCTGTTAACCACTTCCTGGACACAACGATGTGGTCAGAACACAGGACTGCAGCAGACTGCTCCCAACTCAGCTCGCAACTCCGCCGTATGTTTTTAATAAATTGCAATGCTTGTGGTAAAAATAAATCCCTGATTTTACATAAACAAAATACCTGATTTCGCATACATATTTCAGCGCATGTTCTGCAGGGTTGTAAATGTAGGAGTCCAATGAAAAACTTTAAAATCGCCAAGTCGTCGGCTAGACTCGTTTTGGGCGATGAAGAAGTTGAAGTCAATGGAGAGTGAGTACCAATGGACGGGCAGTTTTGTGAGGAGTGAGCCCCTGAACGTTTATGGAAGGCATTTAGATGCATTGGGAGGGTGACACTCTGCAGATTAAGGGGGAGTTGAGGGGTATACACATCCATTTACAGTCCCCTCCTAATCGTCGTATCAATGGCAGTTAAGCATACATGAATATTTGTCTGCGTTTTTATATCCCGTTTTGAAACATACTTGCCATCATTCTTTGACCAAAAAGATGTAGGATTTTTCAAGTTTGAAAAATAATTCCCAGAAACAATGACATAGCAGGAAAATACAAAACATACAAAAAGCACAACATGGAAAGATGTTGAAATGTTAAAAATGTATAATTCTGAATGCTAACACCAAATTGTGGGCAGATGCTGTGTGATGGTGTTACACTCTGCCACTTGCTTTCACTGCTGGTTCACCTAAGGGTTGTACCGGCAAGAGTGCAGGACAGAGCCAAGTAGCTGTCAGATCAGTGGATTGGTCTGAGTGCAATGAAAGTAATCACATACCAGCCCACTGTACAGACAGACTAATTCATGTGTTGCATGCTCTGTCCTGGAGCCTGCCTTAGAATCGCATACATTACCTGCCACTGTTAAAAGCAGTAGGATCTGTTACTGAAATCTGTAGGCGGTAGGGCTGCTTCAAAAGCAGTAGCCTACTGCCTAAATCTGTAGTGTTGGCAAGTATGAAACAATACTCTCACTGCATGCATTAGTCCCGCAGACGTAGCTGATATGCCATAAAATAAGAGCCACAGGACTAAATAAAATCACCAAAGTGATGCACTGTACCTTTAAGGAGTAAACTGGGTCAATGCCTGCGCCCTCGCTGGATAAAGCAGATTTTCCTCAGTTATACAGATACAAAACAAATACAAATTACTAGCCCAAAATCAACTTCTTTCCTCCCTGAGGCCAGCCTTCTCTCCCACTCCTGAGAGTTCTGCTCTGACCATGTGTTCCAGCAAAGCGAAGGCACTTTCAGTCAGCCATTTGTCTGACAGAAAGATTGTTTAAAGTTGCAGAAATAAATTGGCCAGAAAGCATTTTTTCGCCTCGTTCCTGAGGTTAAAGAAATGTTAGTCTTTGCCGAGGCTGGAAGAGCACATTTGCTTTAGCTGCTGCAGTAGCAGCACACATAAACTGATCCAGGGGCTGAAAGCAGGCACACGTCCACTTGTTTCAGGAGGGTAGGGAGAAGGGGGGGGTGAGGGGGTGGACCATTTGCTACATAATATCAAATGTGCCCTGATCGCTGTGCGCCTGCCTGCCTAGCAGGCTTCAGATTGTCTGGGGCTGGCTGGTCACATTTATAAAATGGTACGATTTTCAGCATCTGCAGTGCCTAGCGTGGGATGATACTCTTGCCAAATGGATCACCCCAGGTCAGGCAGGCAGCAATGCAAGGGAGAGCCTACCTGCGCCTGCCGCAGAGTCACGCCGCGGGATTGTTGCTGCTCAGCACACAGTATTTCTTTTTTTTTTAACATCGATCCGCACGACAGACGCTTCGATTCTGAGTGGAGCGTCCGACAGCTTTTGGGAGGCTGCAAACTGCGTTTTGGGCCCACACACTCTGAGCCGGAGAAGAAGTGCCTCTTCAAGGCTTGCTCAAGGTTTGGTCAGAAAGAAGTGCATCTATCGTATGCACCCAGACCACGTTACAGACGCATTTGCCATCTGCCAGTCCTTCTCCTCAAAGAGTAGGAAGGATCGCCAATGGAGGTTGCTGGCGTAGCTTGAGGAAGGTAAGGCTCTAACTCAGAGTATGTATGCAGAAGTAAGAGTGACACAGTGGTGGCATATTTGTTGGCAACAACTTTCTTATAAAAGGAAAATAAAAGGAAACGCCTATCTTGCCCTATTTCTATGAGGGGTTGCCCAACCTCAACAAAAATACTAAGGAAACTGTAAGGATGTCCAGTAAAGTAAAATGTCCACCGTCCTGTGTCCAAACCTATTTCTGTTCCTTACACTCTAGACTAGAAAACTGGGTGTCTTCTTGATCCAGAAGGAGGTCCCTCTCATTCTGGATACAGACTCAAATTCTTGACGATAAAATCTTGTGAATTAATCTTTAACTTAAAAGGTCTGTCTTAAATGTTTTTTTTTTAACTTTGTTTATTTTAAATCAAGGCAGGATGACAATTGTACAACAGTTTATAACATCGTTGCAGCATTTTGAGCATGTTAACCACCACGCGCTCCCATGCGCCCTTCCACCCCCTACCCCCAACCTTCGACCAGGGTTCCGTCCAGCTGAGCGGTCTGTCCTGCACCCCCGTCTGTGTCTCTTTCGGGGTTTCCCCGATCCCTCAGGGTCCAACAGGCGTTAATGGGTTTATAGGTTAGGGCTGGGAATTGCTGGTCGTATTCTAGGACCGGGGCCCAGACATTCTGAAATCTGTGGAGGGTACCTGCCTTTGCCTCTGTGATCTTTTCCGCTACCAGAATGTCCCAGAGCTTCGTCCACCACTGGGCCAAGGAGGGGCCCTCCGGGCCCTTCCAGGCGCGGGCCAGGGTCGTTTTCGCGGCTAGTAAGCATTGAGTCAGCAGTTTTGCTCTGTTGCCGGCCCATGGGTAGGTCTTGGTGATCGGGGCACCCAACAGGACGGGCTCCGGTTCTAGCAGGATTGCTGACCCAGTGATTCGTGCGATGGTCTCTAGGCATGTCTTCCAAAATTGTTGAATCCGTGGACAAGTCCACCACATGTGGAAAAAGGAGCCCGGGTGGCCGCACCCCCTCCAGCAATGGTAATCCACTTGGGGGTACATATGATGCAGTCGGAGGGGTGGATAATACCACCGTAGCAAGACTTTGTAGGCGCTTTCCCTGTTAGTGATGCAGATAGAAGAGGTGTGTGTCCGAGTCCAAATGTCCACCCAGGTCTGGTCTTCTATCGGGTGACCTAGGTCCGCTTCCCACTGGGCCATGCAGCGTGTTCTCGTGCTCAGGAAGTCCCCTAAGAACTGCCTGTATCGGGTGGATATTCTCCCGCGCGCCGGGAGGGCCCTGAGCGTTAGTTCCAGGGCGGTAGGGGGCCGTGTAGCTGCCTGCTGAGTTTGAGGGTGTGTGCACCAATGACATAGTTGAATATAAGTGTACCTGTCCCGTTCCTGGAGTTGAAATTTCTCTTTACATTGTTCGAATGTTAGGGGTGTCCCCTCTCCGTATAGCTGGTCTAAAGTTTCAAGGCCGCCATTTATCCAATTTTGGAAGTTCCGGGGGCTCGCGCCAGGCGAGAAGGCCGGGTTAAAGAAGATCAGGGATTGAGGGCTCAAGCCCCTTGGAATTCCTTTCCGCTTCAGCGCCCAGTCCCAGGACCTCAGAGTGTGCTTAGTTGCCAGGAGGAGGGCTCCCCAATGTGCGCAGAGAGGGGGTGGGATGTGTGGCAGGAAGCGCAGTGGTAGTGGTGTTCGTGATTGCTCCAGCTCCACCCATCTGGGACGGTTTGTAATTATCTGCCATGTGTGGATCTGTGCTAATTGGGCTGCCACCCCGTAGGCCTGCAGGTCCGGGACTCCCAGGCCTCCCAATTTTGAGCCCCCTAAAAGCGTTTTCAGAGGAATTCTCGCCTTCTTACCTCTCCAGATGAATTTCAACATCTTCCTCTGTAGGTTCCAGAGGGCTGGGGCGGGGATTGCCACTGGGAGGGAGGCGCAGGCATAAAGGAACCTCGGAAGGAGGTTCATCTTGCACGCTGTGATGCGCCCTAGTAGCGAGATCTCTTGTGTTGTCCAGCGTTTCAGGTCCCCTTCCAATTCCCCGAATAGCCGGGGGAAGTTTGCCTTGTAAGTGTCTTTCGGGTCTGATGGGATATAGACCCCTAGATAAGGGATCGCTCTTCTTTCCCATGTGATTGGGCACATTGCAGCTAATGGTTCCCGTTCTCCTGGGGTGAGGCCAATGCTTAGAGCCGTAGATTTAGTGAAGTTCACTGAGAAGCTGGAGACCTCTCCATAGTTAGTTATTTCTTCCAGTACGTGGTGTAGGGATGAGCTGGGTTCCGAAAGCATGAGCAAGACGTCATCAGCGTACAGAGCTATTTTATGTTGCAGAGAGCCGACCATCGGGCCTTTGATCAGATTATTCAGCCTGATTCTTTGGGCAAAGGACTCCATGGTCAGGGCAAAAAGCAGTGGGGACAATGGGCAGCCCTGCCTAGTCCCGCAGGTCAGGGGGATCGGGGCTGAGGTGTGTCCATTGAATCTTAGAAGTATCTTCGGGCCTGCATAGTTAGCTAGTACCATTGATTGAAATATTGAGCCAAAGCCGAAGGCCCCCAAGGTGTTTTTCATGAATGTCCAGTCCAACCTGTCGAAGGCCTTGGTCGCATCCAGAGCCATTAGGACCAATTTCTGGGCGTTTCGGGTGGCAAGGTCCACCAGGTTAAGCGTTCTCCGAATATTATCCCCAGCTGCCCGGTGTAGGATGAAAGCAGCCTGGTCTGGCTGAATGATCTCAGGTAGGATGGGACCCTGGCGGTTCGCCAGGATTTTAGAGTAGAGGTTTGCATCAATGTTCAGTAGTGCAATTGGCCTGTATGAGGCCAAGTCCCTTGGGTCTTTCCCCGGTTTAGGTAGGAGGATGGTGGTCGATTCCTGCATCGAGGGTGTCACAGATCCAGTATCTCTGAAGGAGTTGAAGAGCGTGGCCAGGGGGGGAACCAGTTGGGGCCTAAATAGTTTATAGAACCTAGCTGTGAAACCATCTGGGCCCGGGGCTCGTGATTTGAGTCTTGATGGCCTTCCCAATCTCCTCTTCTGTGATGGGTGCCTCCAGCTTCTCTCATCGTGTCAGAGTCGGGGCAGCGCAGCTTTATCTAGGTATTCCATTTGTTGTGGTTGGTTTTGTGGGGTGGCTGTCATGATCTTGGTGAGGTAGTCCACTGCCAATTGTTGCTTTTTGGTTTCCGAGAAATGGATGACTCTGTTGTGGTCACGTAGGCCCGCGATAGTGTTCGTTCGCCTTAGTTTGACTAATTTGGCCACTAGGAATTTATTTGCCTTGTTGTTCGACGCGTAATATGATTGCTTGGCCCCAGCCATGAGAAGGGCGGTCTGTTCTGCGTAATGGGCTTCCAATTTCTTTCTGGCGATCCGCAAGACTTTCTGTGCCCTAGGGGACCAACCCTTCCTTTTGAGGACTTGTGCTGCGGCCCTTAGATCGTCTTCCAGGGCTGTCTGGGTTTGTCGCCTATTCCAGTGGTAGGCCGCACCTTGGGCGATCAGGGTGCCTCTGATCACCGCTTTCATGGCATCCCAAGTGTTCGCTACCGAGGTGTCTGAGACAGGGTTCTCTTCAAAGAAAGTCTTGATGGATTTCGCGATCTTGTCTCTCGTTGCCATCTCATTGAGGATCGGGACGTATAAAGTCCATCTGCGTGGGCAGTCAGCTTTTGGGTTCTGGACCCGGATTCCCAAGCTTACTGGGGCATGGTCTGATATGGCCTTCGTCCCGATGGTTACCTCCTTCACAAACGCTAGAGTCTGAGGGGAAGTTAGGAGGTGGTCAATCCTTGAGAAGGATCGGTGGACGCCTGAATAAAAGGAGAAGTCCCTTTCGGTGGGGTGAAGTACCCGCCAGGCGTCAACCACCTCTAATGACTGAAACATCTTGAGGAGGCTCAGTGCCTGGGAAAAGTCGCTCGGGGTCGGGGGGTGTGATCTATCCTTTGTGGGGTCCGGAACGCCGTTAAAGTCTCCTCCGATTATCGTTTGGCCTTCTATGAAGGGTGGGAGGGAGGACCCCAGTGAGTCATAGAAGTGTGATTGCCCAGTGTTGGGGGCGTACACCAAAATAAAAGTACATCGGTCTCCCAGCAAAAGACATTTGACTGCTATATAACGGCCCTCCGAACAAGTTTTAGTCTCCATGATCTGTGGGTGTAGGTCCTTCCGAAATAGGATTGCAGTGCCCCCTTTTTTAGTTCCTCCGGAGGCGAAGAACTGGAGGGGGTAGCCACGGGAGCGGAGTCCAGCAATGTCTGAAGGCGGCAGGTGCGTCTCCTGGAGCATGGCTACCGCCGCCTCTTCATCTTGAAGTTTTCGTAGGATTGACTTCCTTTTAGCAGGAGAGTTCAGCCCATTGACATTTAAGGAGAGAAATGTCAGGGTTTGGTGGTCTGCCGGCGGATCAGGCGTTGTGAATCGAGCAGGGGGAGGGGGGGGGGGGAGCCGAGCGGGGATGGGTCAACTGCCATTCCTAATGTGAGTTAGAAGTGTGTCATCCTGCACTTGGGGTTTTAACATGCGCCCCCAACTGGGGGGTGTAATCATAAATAGCGGGTGGGCCGACATTGTGTGTGTGTGTGTGGGCGCACCCTCGGCCAACTGGGCCAATAAAGGAAATAAAGTTGGTTTTCAAGGATTCAGTGTTGGTTCTATCCTCGGAGTGGGTATGAGCCGTGGTTGTGGCCCGCCGCCACCGTCGAGGAGCTCTATTTATCCGAAAGTGAGCTGGTGGTTCCTAAGTGGGTGTAGGCAATCAAGTTGTGGGTAATGTAGCTTAGATCTCTGAAGAGGGCTTCCTCCCCAGTTATCTCCTCCTGTTGTTTCGCTGGATCTTTGACCAAGAAGATCGCCTGGGCTTTGGGGAGGGGGGAGGTTCAGCGTCCCCAGGTTTTTCATGATTCGGCGAGGGGGTATCCCTAGGTGAGGTTGGGTGCATGATTCTATTTGCGTCTTCCAAATGGCAGATGCGTTGAACCGAGCCTTGGTAAGAGAACTGTAGCGCCGTTGGGAATAACCATCTGTACCGTATCTTTTGGTCTTGGAGAAAGAGTGCTAAGGGGCGGAGCGCCCTCCGTTCTGTAGAGTGAGCAATGAAAGGTCTTGGTAGATCGGCAGGGAGTTGCCTTGGAACGAGAGGTCATCTCCCGTACGGCTAATCGCTGAAATAGCCTCCTTATTTGTGAAGAAGTGAACCCTCGTGATCACATCTGGGGGAGGGTCGGAGTCCACTCCCTGACGTGGGCGCAGTCGGTGGGTACGATCTAACAGCATTTGGGATTTGTCTAAATCCGGGAGCAGGGCTTGAAAGAAATCCCCCACGTATTCCCCTAGCTTGTTGTCGGGGACAGAGGATGGGACCTCTCGGATTCGAAGATTATTGCGACGCGCCCTGTTTTCGAGGTCCTCTTGTTTGAACTCTAGGATCTCATATTTGCCCTGTAGGACATTGATGGATTGCTGGATTTCTCAGAGGGAGGCGGTGTGGGCTTGTGAGCGGTCCTCGATCTCCCCCAGCCTCTGGTCAACCTCTTTTACCCTCTGGTCAGTCTGCTCTACTTTGGATGTGAGTTCGGCTAAGCAGGAGCGGAATTCAGATTTAATGTCCGCCATGAAGGCAACCAGGTCCTCTCTGGTAGCCAGGGCGTCTTTTTCCTCTGTCTGTTTCTGTGGGGTCAGTTTGAGAGGGTCCAGTTTCTTACCTTTGTCCGCCCCTGCGAACATAGTGGGAATGTCTGTGGCTTTACCGCCCTTTCTTTGCCTGGACATGGTAGCTGTATCGGAGGGATTGCGTCGAGGCGATCCTGGTGGCAACCTGGAGGGGCCCAAAAGCGTGAAGGAGGCCTTGTCGGGGGACCCTCTTGGCGGGCCTCTCCGGAGATCGAGTTCTGCGAATGCTTGTGGGTTGACCGAGTGACTGCGTATGTCCCGTCGTGGCTGCCGTGAGGAGCCCGAGGTTCGTAGCTCCGTTACAGGGTGGGTCAGTGAGCTGGTCGAGCGTGGGCCGGGGCGCCCCAGGAAGGTTTCGGGGGGTAGGAGTTTGTTAGATTAGGACTTAGCCGAGGGCGCTCTAGTGTGCTGTGGCTCCGGGGCCCCCTCTGTTAAGCGCCGGTGCTTCTCATCGGCGGGCACCCTTGTCGGAACTCCGGGTGTGGAAGGGCTCCCGGAGGCTGTGGTTCTCCCTCTCGCGGGTGGTGCAGCCTTCTCCCGGTCTCAGGCCGGTTGCTGGCAGCAGATCTGCGGCTGCTCGCGTTCTCAAGAGTCAGTGTATCCAACCTCTCGGCATTACGGCAGCTCCTCCCAGCTTGGGCTGTTCTCTACGCTGGGCTTCGCGGGCGTCCGCCATCTTGGATTTCGCGGCCGGCCTCGGGTGTAGGGTTTGAGAGTCGAATTCAGGCATAACGCGCGCACGTTATACAGTGAGCTTGGGCCGTGTTGTGCCCGAGTGGTCCCGGTCATCCCAGATGGCATTGGTGGTCTCGGGGCTAGAGTGGAACCGCATAATATCCGCGGCGGCGGCAGGTCATCCACGGGAGGCTTTAATGGAGCGACCGCATCAGTGGCGCTCCAAGCCACGCCCCCCCGTCTTAAATGTTTCTTGAAACATAAAAAACACAGTTCCCAGATTCAGGGGGGGAAGCCTCTTGACCCGTCCTGTCTTCAGCTCATAAACGTAGCATCAAGTCTGGTTCACTATCTTGACAGAGGACCTCCTGTTAACAAAACACAATTTCCAAATATCTTCAGTTCACCAATGTGGTATCATGTCTGGCTCACTATCCTGCCAGACTTGATTGTGTATTTTAAAGTTCCAAAAAAGCGTCTCTCTTTGGCAGTGCCCCCGACCCCTTATTCTGGTTTCCTGCAGTTTCCTAGTTTGCTTTGGGTCCAAATCCCTCTAGGCTGTTTCGGGATATGCCTGATTTGTTCTGTCACTTGTCGCTCGTTTCTCTTTTCTCTGAGTTCCAGGCTCCTCTATTCTCTTAGACTTGGTTTGGGACCCAGCCCATTGATTATGTACTTCTTCGTGCTTGTGTGGGTTCTTAACTCCTGTATACTTCTCTTGCAGCCTTTGCCCACTTCCCTATGGGTCCCAGACCCTGATGTGCACTGGCGAGGCTTCCCTGTTTTCATATGGGACCCAGACCCTGGTATCCTGTTTCTGTGGGACCCCAGTCCCTGTTTCAACTAATGCCCAATTGTACAGATTTGGTGTACTCTCCTGCCAGATATTGTTCCACATAGGATTAGTCACAAAGTTTGTCTCGAACTGTATAACTCTTCCGTTATCCTTTTTTCTTCTTGTGATGTATTAATGCGCCTTTGAATCCATTTAGCTCCCTTCGTGCCCCAGTAGCCGGCCTATCCCTTTCCCGGGAAGTGTTGGTGCGGTCTCTGCTCTATCCTGGGAGCAGCGAGGGGCTTCTGTGTTGCTGCCATGCTCAATTTTCTATCTTTGGTGGTTCTGCAGTGTTAGGCTCTCCCTCGCATCTTTGGCTGCGTGCGTTCTCCTTCTCTCTTCGCCGGATGGGTTTCTCTTTGCTCCACTACCAGCCAGGTCCCTATTGTATGGACCTCCTGGAGAGAGTCGTCCTTCCTCGACAGCGTCTCCGCTTCTTTGCTTCGGGTCCCTTGCCATGGAATCGTTGTCCGTTTCCTCACTACTCCAGGGCTTGCTGGACGCTGTATGCTGTCCTTTCTTGCTTTTTATCACTTAGGCTGTCTCTAGTAAGCTGTTGGTTCCTGAGTGGGCTTTTTCCTCCTTGTCTAATCTTCTTTGTGTCGGTGATGATTTGTATTAACCTGGGTACGCCTCACACCTCCTTGTCCCAGTATGATTAATGAAGTCCTCTACTCTACTCTACTGAAATACATGGAAGTGTGCAGGGAGTACTGGGGACTGAGTGTGGTGAAAGGACAGTGGGCACAATAATGGAGGGGGTGAATACTGCATTCTCCCAGGGCTATCGTCACTGGTTCCACAGTGTGTTTCCCTCACCATGAGATCCCCACCTCAGGAGTACCACCACCGCAGGGGGGACTATCAGGTAGATATGCTGGAGAACAAGAGTTGCACGTAAGTAACTTGTACCTTCAATACCACCAGGGTGAATAACTCCATTCCACTGGCCCACGTCTCATGTAGCTTCATATTCACAGTTCATGTTTGTTAGAAGGGTCCCCTGACCCTGACTTCTTCTCTTCTTTGATTGGTATCTCTTTACCAAGTACTGCGACAAAGAAAACAACTTGTGATACTTGCTGATTTTGGGTCCCAGACCCTGGCTTCCCTGTGTTCGGTTTGCCCCACTTGGCTGACTCTCCTGCCATGTATGACAATGAAGAATATACCTCGCTCCTTGATGTGGGTTCCCCGAAACTTGTCTCTCACTCTCTGGTTCAACTCATTTAGCTTACTCTTTCGCCAAGTATTGATACGAGGGCAATGCCTTGCTTCATGGTGTGGGTCCACGACCCCTCTGGTGATCAGTGGTTTTGGTATCACGTAATATCTCCAACAACATCGCCATATATATGGTCGTTGGGAACGGCCATAGGTGATATTTTTATTGGGGATAATATTTGGGGTTTTTGGGAGCGAGGTTGCGGTGGTGTCTCCTGCTCCCTTTAAAATAATACAGGGGTTGCGGAGCTGACCCCTGCAGGTTCCATGCCTTAATATCGGGGCAAAAATATGGCTTTTTTTTTTGTCTGCGATATTTTTGCGAGGATATTAACACATGGAATCGTGGTTTTCGTTGGACCACTGTGCCGAGGAAGTGTTCCTCTGATGCAGGACCACTTTGCCACCTGCCTCGTGTCCCTATTGGGCCTCCTGAACTTCCCCGTAGCTGCTTTGGGATCGGGTAGCTCTCCGGTTCTTCCTGCGATTGGGCGTTCTTACGGTAGCACAAGCGTTCCTTCTCCCTTGGCGCGGTGGCTGCTCGGTTCTGCAGTTTGCTTCTGATGGCTTTGCCACCGCACCATTCTTCAGGCCTGGTGGGGAGGCTGCTTCCTGCTTGGCCTCCTCGGAACTTCCGCTGCGCTGCCTGTTTATTCTCTTGACGCAATTCCAAATTCCGGGGTTCGTCGCTGGCTGAAGACTGCAAGTCCTTGTTTGGTTTCCTATTTCTTATGCAGGCTCCAGCCTGGCGCAACGTCCACACCTGCAGTGGTGGCTGTCATGTCAGTCCTTATTCCTCCTATGGGCCACCTTGTCCCAGTACTTGGGTCAGGCAAGCCCTCAGAGCTCTCAGTGATCATCTTCGTCCCAGTACCTTTTGTTAGGTTAACCTCACAGATGTTCCAGCAGTACATGGGCCTACTCTCTCTATGGTAGTCTGTGTTGGAAGAGTGGTCGAAGGACTCAAGGGGTGTATAGGGCATGGGAGGGTGTGTTCACTGCGTTCTCCAAGATGTTCTCCCTTGTCCCCAGAGGGGAGGTCTCGTTTCATGAGATCCTCCCACTGAGTAGCACCTCCAGGGGGACTGTCAAGTAGCAGCCTCACCACCCTGGCCTCACGGGAAGGGGTTTTCCCTCAGGGAGAATTGAGGACATCTCTGAATTCATCGCAGAACTTATTGGGGGCCATAGACAACTCTCACTCGCTCCTAAGATTAAGCTTTGACTGCTCTCCTACATACCTTGTTCACCAGAACTAGGGTGGACCCCTAAAAGCCCTCCCTTAGGTTGATTTTAGAAATTAATCGCAACACCCCCCCCACCCCCAATGGAAGTCTATGTGGAATGCAGTAGATACTCTGCTCCAAAGAATCTTGGCCATAGACCAGAGGGTCACCTGAGGGTATCACAAATAATTGCCTTCTTCAGGAACTAAAGGTAGGTACTTGCATCAGATGTTTGTTAAAATGGCTCCAGCAGCACAAAATAACACCATCAGTAGAGGGCTTCCCTTCTGGATGACGTTTACATGATCCAGTGTCTAGGGTCTTCCACCCTGAGCCTTAAACCCAAAATGACCAGAAGAGAAGCAAAGGACCTTCCCACAGCATCTAACTTCAAGTCAGAAGTGGAAAAATGCAAGAGTAAGACTCCTGGAAGACGCAGGAAACCCGTGAATACAGCTTTCAGTGGCTTGGTATACTAGAATTGAGGCAGCTCAGCAGCAAACTATCCCAGGAAGGGGACAACAGCTAGAGCCAGACTTTGACTTTGACATCCTAAGCTGAAGAGTTGGTTGGGTGGTGAAGCCTCATGACCCCTCTGAACACCAGCAGCAATCCACAGCGAAGCAAAAATCCCAACGAGAAACTGCAGGATGCAGCAGTAAACTATTCGAGAATGGAGGGCGTGGCCCAGCAAATGTTGGGAGCAAGCAGGTTTCTTAAGGAGCTCAGATTGGATTTCCAGAGTCAAAAAACCCTAACTAGGATATACTCGAGGCACTGCATATACCCAAGCCACAGCATATGTCAAGGTCACTGCACTTAGCAAGTATTGCAAGTAAGGGATTTAAAATTGTCAAAACAGTGTGGAAGCGTGGGAAAAATCTTTGGCCGCCTCCAAGTTCCAGAAGTAAACCAGCAAGGGAGCGGAGCAGAGTTGTGACATTTACCAGTGAAACTGACTTCAGTACTTGGATTTGAAGAATAAAATTGTGTCAAGCTTGAATCACTACTGACGCTTATTGACAGATCCAGTCTCTGATGTTGTATGTTTAAAATACATGGTTATAACGATACTATGTTGGGTTCATTTCACTCAACGTGTTGAAAGGATTTGGAATTGATTGGTATAACATTTGCATGGCCTTTTTCGCTTCATGTGCATGCTCACCACGCCACTTTCCTAAACATGGCAGTGGCTTTCCTCTGTCCATGGCTCATGCAGAAATAAAATGCGATCAGCTTCGACTGGTGTGCTCTATATTATAAGTGTATACCCAAATTGTTGGTTAGTTGATACATTGGTCAAATTCCAATTTTGATCTCTATCTTTGTCCAAGGGATAGAAATGTGTTGAGAGCATGTGTGTATCCTGGATTCAGTTTTTTTTATTTTTTTTATTCAGGTACCGTAAGGTCTCTGGAGACACCTGTAGTGGTGGGGACGTTGAAACAAGATTAGATGGTGAAAAAGTGCCATGTCCAGTTGACGGTAAGTCTGAATACCTGTACCGCTACCATAAATATTATTCAGTTTTATTTTGTGAGCTTAGTTTGACTACAAATCGGTGCATAATGTTATTGTTTCTGTTAAATGATTGAATACCAAATCTCAGCAAAATATCATTTGAAGTGTTGGGAGTGCAGTGAGGGCAATCATAGACCAATTATGTGACATCTCATCAGAAATCAGTAAAAATGCCAGGGCAGATGTACACTATATAAATACACCACAATTAATATCTGTTGGGAATCGAGAAGGGTGTTTAAGTGGGTGGAACTGATAACTGGGGAATGCCTGTCGGGTATATACTCTTCTGTCATCAGGCATACAGCCGCAGTTTGTGATGCAACAAGAGGAATGCACAACATTCTGGATCATTGTGCCTAAATGGCCACAGTACTGCACTCTGCGTTTACCAAACCCTGTGCCAAGGTTAGGAAACCTGCACAGGCAGGCCAGGGGTGGTTTGACACAGAATATCTTTTATGCAAGATGGACAGTTTGGCCTGTATTAAAGAGAGACCAACAGCAGATGTAAATTAAGGGCTTTTAGATCAAAGTATAAATTCATGAGTGTGTCGAAAAATAAATCATTTTACCAAGAAAGATGGGAATCCTTGTAGGAGGCAAGCAAGGCATCAGACCCAGAAGCTTTTTAGTGGCTTGTGGTGGGCAGGTCCCATGATGAGCATAATGTTTTACAATGTAGTATGGCTCTGGACATTTGGTGGGCACACTTTACAAATCTGTATAAAGCCTTGGAGGTCCCTCGCGATTATTTGGGTTACCAGAAAGATCTGCCCATGGACGCATTAGATTTTTTAGTGCGCACAGATGAGGTACTCCAGGCCATTTCAGCCCTGGGAGGTGGAAAGGTGCCGGGCCCGACAGTATACTCAATAGACCTTTTTAATCATGAGTAAACAATATGGGATCCAGTCTTGGCAAGAGTTTTTAACGCAGTGATAGAGACCGTGTTAGTCCCAATCAACTGGCGAGAGACTGCGATTGTGCCGATCTTTAAGAAGGGTCGAAAAGACCAACCAACAATCACCGCACCATTTCTTTGTTAGATGAGGCAGGGAAATACTTTGCAAACGCTATCCTGGGACACCTCCAGGAGTGGGCAGACTCAACTGGACTAATATATTCTCTTCAAGTGGGCTTCCAACAGGGGATGGGCACTTTGGGCAAGTGTCTGAGACTTGTCCTATTTGTAAAATAAATACACGTGCATGAACAAAAACAAGTTGTACACTGTATTTACTGACTCAAACAGCATTTGATGTCGTACCACGCAATACATGGTGGCAGGTTTTACATAGTTACAATATTCCTGCTGGCCTGTTATCAATCATTCAGTTATTATACTCCAACAATAGTGCCTCTGTGAGATGGGGATGAGCAGAGAAAATACTGAAAGTTTGAGGTCCAGCGTGGGGTTCTGCAGGATTGCATACTTGCCCCACTCCTCCCCTGTATCTACATCAACAGGCGCTGAAGGCAGGTGGCATGGACCCACCTAGGAATGGTGACCTTCGATTTCCTCCTCTTCTTCGTGGACAACCGTGTTCTCAACATCCCTGATCAGCATAAGGCACACGGCACAAAACTGCTAGACATGTGAACGCACATATAGAGATGAGCGGGGTCATGTTGGAGCAGGTCAATACTTTGGGCCTTTGCTTTTCTGAGAACGGCTCATGGAGGGACCAAGTATCCAAAGCTACTACGACACTAACCAAATATTGTGTGGTGTTAGGTAAGATTTTTATATTTATGATAAATCTTCCTGACCTGTCTACCCCAGAACTTTTTGCATGGGTGGTAACCATTTACCTTGTCCTTGGGTGAAGGGGAATCTTTTTCCCCTTTCACCTGGCCTTTTACTCTTTTTATGGGTGACCTTTTTATGTCTCTGTAGTGTATGGTTGAATTTATAGTTTCCTACAACTTTTGGGCTTAAGCTGGATTGCCCCTTTGGGCTCACCAGTTAATTTCTATTTCATGTACTTGTGTGAACTACTGTTACCAAGTAGTAAAGAGGGATTTTCATCCCCTTTACATTTTGTATAAGTGAGCCATCACACCCCACCTTATGTGGAATGCTCGGGGGATACAATGTAGCCCCTTTCTTACTTGCCTGATAACATTTTTGTTAGAATTGCGAGTTTACTTGAATGGCTGGTGGCAGTGGTTTTACCTCTGACTTTGTGATTTTTTTTTTCTCGTAGGTTGTTAATTCAGCCTCCGTAATGCACAGGACGGCCACCATTTTTTTCTAAAATGGTGGGCTCCTACTTTTTTCGCCATTTCTTATGTGCTTGCTGTTTCAGAGGCCTTCCCCTTCCATTCTAGGTGGGAATGACCTCTGTGGAAGTTTTGTTTTTGGAGGGAATCCATTGGATTACCCGCCCAGGCACCAAGTGTCTGAGAAGGCAGGGCGCAAGGGAGGAGTCCCCAACTCTGCAGCCTTTTGTCTTCCACCTTGCCCGAAAGGAACCAACTCCTAGCGAGGGGCTGGCTGTTCTAATTGGACAGCCAGAACACCCCTTTCTGTAAAATTCAGGGGGGGATTGCAGAAGTTGTGCTGTAGTTACTGTTAAATACTCCGAACCTGGAAGCTGCTGACAAGTTGACCACTGGAGCGGAAACTGAAGAGGAAGATGAAGAGAAGACTGCTTTAGTGATTTCCAGTGACAGGAGTGCCTGCTGTGTAACCGGGGGGTCCTGAGAACTACTATCCCAACCCAGAGCCTGGTGAGATACACTAGATTAAAAAGACCTGTTTCGAATGGATTGTGTCCTCCCACATATTCCTCATCTTTGATATATCATATTTCACCAGCTTTGCCACTTCGGAAAAACATTTTCTTGGCAGAGGGCGCTGTACACAATGTCGTAGCGTCGATGTCCCTTCAAGGCCTCCGTCGACGTCATCAGTACAAATAGCTTGTGCAGCACCCATTGGCTTTAGTTCAGTTTTTACGAAAGCTTTCGCTTGGAGTTACTAACTGCGCGCTTCAGTTTTCTTCACAGAAAATGTCTTCATCATCGACCCCTTCAACCCCAAAGTTAGTTTTTAAGAAATGCTACGACTGCGGTGTGAAAATGGCTCTAACAGAGCCTTGCTGCTTCTGCCTGTGGTGTCTGGGTTTCAGGCACCGTACCGATGACTGCGGGTCCCGTCAGTCCATGACAGAAAAAGCTCTCTGAGAACACAGAGGTAAACTGGCAGTGGGGAGGGTGGCTTTGAAGTCTTCTTTGAAGAGAGGAGTCTGGTGAGTCTAAACGCTCCTCCCGGTGTGAAAGAAATCAAACTCCTGGTCGAGGAGTCGATTGGGGCAGTCTTTATCGCCGCCTTCTTCAAAGATCTCCCTCTTCATCAGATTCCTCTACTGAGATAATCAGGTGCCCGACAAAATCAGATTCCCCACGAAAATGGGATACCTTTTCATCTGAAATGATGCAGATTTTCGAGAATGTGGCCTCGACCCCCTCGAAAGAATCACGCAAGAGCCATGCCCCAGTCACTCCTTCAGACAATTCGGGGAAGTCGAAGGCTACTACTTCAAAGCCGAGCATGAAGCAAACTATATGTCGAGAGAGTACTCGACCCGACGATAAGTCGTCGAGAGTAGCGACTCGAGAACAGAGTCCTTCTTCGATAATCTTTGAAGAAACACAAATCGTTGAACTAGACTGTCGATGGCATCGGTGTCAAACATCTCGATGCCAAAGTCGAGTAAATCAGCGCCATTTTCGAGGGCCACCTTTGACGAAAATTTCAACTTTATCTAAGCCTTTTTCTTATCAGGAGAAGATATACAAGCCAGTTCCAAAAAAATACTTTGTCTATGTCCTCCATATGAGGAGGAACTGCGCTCTAATGCCTCTTCTTTTGGGGTGCAATATGGCACTCAGTGTGCCTGAAGAGCTCATTGATCAAGGATCTAAAATGAGAGATCTTTATGATTCTCTCCAGGCGGCTGTTGGTCTTCACACCTCGCCAGAACTGGAGTTTGGCAGGCCTGAACCCTCTGAACATGCAGATTCCACTTATGGAAATTTCATGAATAGCGTCACAGAATATATGGGTTGGAGCAGAGCTTCCCCTGCGTATGAACAGGATGATATGACAGACATCCTAGACCAAGGCCCTCAAAAGGACCTGATTTTGCCCTTCCACAAAGCCCTTCAGAGGAAGGTTACAGCAAATTGGGAAGCCCCAGAATATGGACCTGCAGTTAACGGAAATTTCTCAAGGAAGTATAGACCCTCCAGCAGCAATCCAGACTACCTGACCAAGCACCCTACACCTGAGAGCATGGTAGTTCAGCCTGCCACAACAAGTAGGCAAGCTGCTTACCCCTCTATCCCCCTGGATAGAGATGACAAAGAGGTAGATGCCTGGGCTCATAAGATTTTCACATCAGGCAGCATGGCCTTGAAATCTACCAGTGCCGCCTGTACTCTGTCAAGATTCTCTTATACCCTGTGGGACTGTGTTGCCATGGCGGCCGATCACATCATAGAAGGCGAAGAAAGAGACGGCTTCCTGGCTTTAGTTACAGATGGAAAGGATGCAATGGGGGGAATGTCTCCAGTCACGATTGGATACTGCAGACCGCATCAGCAGAGCCATGGCTGCAAGCACAGTACTACACAGGTTTGCATGGTTGAGGAAGTCAGGGTTTGCACTGGACGTTCAGGCCAGACTGCTCAACATGCCCTTTGACGGCTCAAGGTTGTTCGGCAGCAAGGCGGATGAGTCTGGAGAAGCTGCAGACATCCAAGGCAGCGGCTAAATCCCTTGGCGCCTCCATTCGACAACCTCAACAACTTATTCAGGCTCATCTTCCTGGAGGGGTTGTTCTTTTTGTTTCTATTCCTCAGTTTGTAGAGGAAGAGGACAGGCTAGACAACAGGGACAAAGAAGATTTGCTCGTGGTGTACGAGGAAAGGGTGCTAAATTAGCCCCAGCAGCAGTAACTTTACCCTCAGTCACTCTGAGGCCTTGACCCACAAGACCCCGGTGGGAGGCAGAATTTCTTGGCATCCTCTCCTTGTGCAGTAAATTTGAACCCTGCTAGAGAAAGGTGCAATAGGACATGTACCTGTAGCGGAGAGGGACAAGGGTAGGTACTCCCTCCTACTTTCTCATTCCCAAGAAGGATGTAGGATTTAGACCCATCTTGGACTTACGAAACTTGAACAAGTTACTCAGGAAGGACAAGTTCAAGATAGTTACCCTTTCTAAGTTCCTTGAGGCTCTCCAGCTCCAAGACTGGTTGATATCAATGGACCTTCAGGATGCTTACTTTCATGTGCCAATCCATCTCAAGCACAAAAAGTACCTGAGGTTCGCGGTTGGCGGTGCTCACTATCAGTTTCGAGCTCTGCCGTTTGGGCTGACCTCCGTCCGAGGGTTTTCACCAAGGTGATGGTGGTAGTGGCAGCAAATCTCAGGAGAGGGGGTATTCATGTCTATCCCTACCTGGACTATTGGCTGATCAGGGCTTTCACCCGAGCAAGCCCAGGAACATCTCGGTATTACCTGCCACTCACTTCAGACTGGGCTTCTCCCTCCATTACAAGAACCATATGATACCATGCCAAAGACTCCAATTCATCGGAGCAGTCCAGGCCACCTCCTCTCGGAAAGCCTCGCCTCCTGAGGTGAGAGCTCAACACATTCTGCAGATGGTAACAAAATACCAGAATGCCCAGCATCTGCCGGCCGTCGATTTTCTGAGGTTGCTCGGTCTCATGGCATCCTGTATTTTTCTGGTGTCAGAGGCCCGACTGAGAATGAGATCCCTTCAATGGGCCCTCAGGACTGTGGTCCCAATTCTCAGGGAATATGTCAGATCAACTGTAAGTTCCGAGCAGAGTTGCTCAGTACCTTCCATGGTGGGCTTGCATGGACAACATTCTCAAGGGAGAATCTTTTTGGCAACCATGGTCTGAGATAATGCTAGTGACGGACGCCTCACTCACGGGGTGGGGAGCACACACCAACAAACTGACAATCAGCGGTCGTTGGTCTCCATTGGATTCCAAAGTACACATCAACCTATGTGAGCTGAGGGCAATCGGACTAGCGCTGAAGGACTTCCTGTCCTCTCTTCTGGGAAGGAATGTCCTGATAATGACAGACAACACAGTGGCCATGTATTACCTCAACAAGAGAGGAGGCGTAGGGTCACTAGCACTGTGCAGAGGCAATGCAGCTCTTGTTCTGGGCAATACAAGAAGGAATCTGTTGGCAGAACATGACGGCGGTCGCTCTGAGCAGGTAACAGCCTCCCACGAGTGGGAACTAGCTCAGGAAGTCATTCAAGAGATCACCCTTTGGGAACACCTCAAGTTGATCTGTGCATGACCGGTACCAACCATTTTCACTTCTGTACGCGTTTCCGCCAATACCAGTCATTCCTCACGAAATCGGGAGGTTGAGAAAGTTCGGGAAATCCATGATCCTAATTGTTCCGGATTTGGCCAGGAGGATGTGGTACCTGGACCGAGGATCTTCTCTCACAAGAGGAAGGTAGAGTTCTCTATCCAGAGGTCAAAACACTCAGCCTTCACGTATGGTTTCTGAGAGGCTGAGATACAAGGATTGGGACCTCCCAGATGACATAATGGAGATTTTGCTTTCGGCCAGAAGGCCAGCAACCACATCCTTGTACTAGTGTTGTTGGAATAAATTCAGTAACTAAGCTTAAGAATGTGGATCCAGTCCAATGTGGCATACCTATGGTGTTTTCTTTCCTGTTGCATTTGGCTAACCTGGGGCTCCAGATTGGAACCATGAATGGATACCTGGTAGCGCTTTCCATCTTTAAGCGCTCCTCTAAAGAGGTGCCCTATTTCAAAATGCCTTTAATTGTACAATTTCTGAATGGACTTACTAATGTGTACCCCCAGTCCCATTTAATGTACCTGCTTGGGATTTAAACCTTGTATTAAAATTTCTGTCATGTATCCCATTCGAGCCTTTACATGTCTGCCCTTTAAGGCCCCTAACTTAACCTAACCTACAACAGTCCTACTTATCGCATTAACATCAGCCCGCAGGCTAAGTGAGTTGCAGACTCTTTCTTGCAAGCCGCCGCCTCCTACTACTTTGTATGAGGATAAGAGTAAAACAGTAATTCCTACCGAAGGTAGTCTCAGACTTCCATCTGACAAGGAAGATAACGCTACCAACTTTCTCCCCTCCTCCTCATTCAGGCAATGAGGAAGAGAGGCTACATAGATTAGACCCAAAAAGGGCTCTAAGCTTTTACATTGCAAGAATGGCTAGATTTCGCCACAATGATCAACTCTTTATTGGGTATACCGGCCCCAAATTGGGCCTGGCAGGCACTAAACAAGCTATATCCAGGTGGATCACACTGGCTATTGGAGAATGCTATAGACTTGCGGGAAAGGACCCCCCGGAAGGGCTAAGAGCTAATTCCACAAGGGACATGGCAATCTCTGCGACTCTCCAAAGGGGTGTCCCAATAAATGACATCTGTTCAGCTGGCACTTAGTCATCCATTCACACATTTGTCAAGCATTACTGTTTGGACTCCCCCCTCCTCTCAAGGAGGACTTTATTTTCTAAAGCCATTCTCCATTCGGTCCAGGATTAAATTAATTGATACTCCCGCCTCCAACTTGTCACTGCTTTGGGAGTCTATCAAAGATGAGGAATACGTGGGAGGACACAATCCATTCGAAGAACAAGTTACTTACCCCTGGTAACGTTCTTTCGATTGGATGTTCCTCCCATGTATTCCTCATCGCCCCTCTCAGCCTACCCCGCCGTACAATTTACATGTACACTCTGCGTTTTCTGAGAGCTTGCAGCCTTGGGTATGCCTGGTTAGTTCCTTGATAAAGGGAAACTGAAAAACAGAACTGAAGCCAATGGGCGCTGCATGAGCTATTTGTACGGATGATGATGTCGACACTAGATTGAGGCCTTCAAGGGACATCGATGCCACAACATCCCGTACAGCGCCCTCTGCCGAGAAAATGTTTTTTGAAGCAGCAAAGCTGGTGAGATGATATATCAAATATTTCGAATGTGGGAAGAACATCCAATTGAAAGAGTTACCAGGGGTAAGTAACTTGTTCATCTTAAGCATCCCACGTCATGTTGCAACCTTGCAGGGCTGCAATACCCCAATACCCAGGGACCTAGAGTCATACTGCGTGTCTTCCGAAATCCGAATCCGTACAAAACTTTGCTGGCTGCCTCCTGGCCATGGTGCCTTTGGGCAAACTTGCACTTTATAAATATCTATAACATAACATCTGAAGCCCAATATTGCTGTATTTTCAAACCCAGTGTCCAGTGTGGTCCCATACGACCAATATAGAATGAATTGAAAGAATTGACTTAGGAGTGTCATCCTGCTTGCTAAAGTCTTAATGGCTGTTGGCCAATGAAAAATATATAGTTTCCATTTGTCTCGAAATTACTTGTTCCCAGAGCCAATATGTGTATTTTACCTAATCACGTAAGGTGTCTTGTTAGGAATCACCCTGGTAGGTCACATGTGTGCCGCTAGGTTGTTAAGGGTGTCACTTCTTGCAATTCAATATTGGTCGTATTGGGGCCACACTCGACACTGGGTTTGAAAATACAGCAATAGTAGCCTTGACAAAGGATGTCAAAACACATGTATGCTGTGACTATCTCCATCTCGGAGACTACCTCCTTCTCGGAGACTATTAAATATTGATTCTCGAGTACCATTCCAACTATTCACCTGCTTCTGTACTTATACTAATTCTGATAACTTAGGTTACAATTGGCATGTGGCTAAGCGCGAAGAGCTAGTAACATTCTTATACTGTTCTATGGTCTTGTGGTTTGGGGATATTCAGTTTATTAGCCACGTGGCTGGCCTCGCCATTTTATTACATTTATGTCTCAGCGTACTTACAGGTGGTTGTACCCCAGTCCTTATCTCATTTCATCTCTAAATGTAGTTATAGGTTCATACTATTGTACGTATTTGTGTTCCACTATTCCGAAAAGTATCCTGGCTTGGTTTACTAAGTGATTCCTTAACCGAGCGTCACTGAATGACTGACAGGGTCTACTACCCTTGAAATACTGACTGTATTCAAAAACTATATAACCTGGTTTTACTCCCAAAGAATAGCTGATTGCATTCTGAATATGTAATAGGTTTGACTTTCCTTGACTACTGATTGTTTTCTTAATAAGGTAATTATTTGGGTTGTATCCCTTAAGTATTGAGTTGGTTTTTATAATTGTATTTCTCCAGCATGGGGTCTGGCACGGATTCACATGCTCATGAATATTCCCCCTCGTCAGGCTGGGAATCCTCAGTAAAGAAAAAATCAGTTTGTTTCGTTTCTGAACTGTCTTTCTACTAATAACCAATCACTGGTCTCTGGGTCATACTGCCCCCAGCCGATGACTGCCCTCTACCTAAGTCTCTCCTCTGGCAGCCATCTTCAGATTTTTACCGCACGTTCAAGCCCTCGTGCTGTAGCTCTTGAGCTTTTACTGCGTATTGCGTTTTTTTGAAGAGTTTACTCTTATTTTCTCGGTCTATTCAAGCCTCAAGCTCCACCGGTTCTTCTTCCGATCAATGGGGACCCATTTCGGAATTTTCTACGCCCCTCAAGGGCGGATTTTCAGCGAATTACACTTCTTGGAGGATTCCGGAAGACCTTTGAGGCCTACCCCGTTTCGGACATGGCCCAGGACAAAGGAGATTCGATGCCTACTGGATCCAAACTCTTTAGGAACTGCCGAGGATGTGGACTGCAGAACGTCTTCTACTGCCTACACGCCGACAAGTCGCATGTGGAGGACTGTGCGTTCTGCAAGAACAGGTCTGTCCGGACCATGAAGGACTGCAGTAAACGACTCGCTGGCTGGCTGGATGCGAAGAGCCCAGCAGCAGTTGAGTAGAAGTCTGAGCAGTCTTCTAAGACCTTGGAGGGTGCTCCGGCGACGGGGGCCCAACAAAAGACAAAGCACCGTGAGTCCACGGGCACCAGGAGCGCCGTTGGTTCGGGCTCCTCAGCGGCCAGGCAGGGCGTGATATCACTGACGCCATCATCCACGAGCCAATGCTCTGGCTCGGGGCAAAAGGAAGTTGGAGAACCCGGGTAAGCTTCAGGAGAAGCCCTGGTTGATCCCGACAGAGAAAGCCAAGGGGGTGGGGGGGAAGAGGTGACCCTCCCCCTAAGGTGAAGGCCTCAGATGCGCCCAAGGTCGTCAAGGCCCTGATTCACCCGGCGAAGGCCTCTATTGAAGGAGTCGTGGCGGCCCTGGCGAAGCCTGCAGAGGCTACCCCAGTGGAGACGTCTTCCGGGCCTAGAGTTTCTCTGCCACCCCGAAGGGAAACATCTTTCCAGCCTATCGAGAAGACCCCTGGGACAGGAAAGAGGGGGGGCACGGTAGCCTTAACTGACACAGGTACCACCTCCGAGGATGAGCTGGCTCGCGTCAAAGCTATCCTAGACAAGAAGTTCGAGGCCTACGGGAAGGATTCCGACGAGGTGGACCTATAGAGCAAGAGTGGAGCCGCCAAGGAGCCGTGGCCGTGCCCCAGCCGTCACAACAGATGCCTACGCCACAGGACAATTCAGGAGCAATCTTGATGGCTTTGCAGACCCTGTGTACAGAGATGTAGACAAGGTTGTCCTTACCCCCAGGGGACGATCCAGCAGTGCCTGGACCGTCGGGGAGCCCACCGAGCAAGCAGAGGTGAATCCATCCTCCCCCCTACCTTCCATTCTTCACCTCCATCGCCTCAACCGAGGGATGAGACAGGAACGGAGACGGCGGGGACGAACGACGGTAGTGACGACGGGACGGTCCTCCCATCACCCCCTGCCCGGGCCTCCCCTCTCGACGAATTGGCTCCTTTCACACCATGATCGCCAGGGCATCAGAGCTTTTCCAGCTATGCCCCAAAGAGCAGAAGAAGGAAGGTTTCCTCTACCAACGACGAGAGGCCAAAAGGAAGACTGTCCTCTCGGTCCCGTTACTGGACGACATCTAGGACGAAGGACTGTCCCTGCTAAAGAACCCGTCCACGGCCCCTGCGAAGAGGGGCTGGTACGAGAAGAAGTACCTGTCCCAGACCCCGCTCCTATGTGCCTCAGGGCACAGCCGTCCCCGGATTCAGTGGTCTCTGCGGCGGCCAATAAGAAATCAGCAGGGGTGACGGCATCAACTTCCCCGTCTCCACCGGACGGCGAGGGGAAGAAGCTGGACGCCATGGGACGACTGGTCATCTCGTCGGCAGTGACGACCATCAAGGCGGCCAACGCCCTCGTGATTTTGGCACGCTACGACACGGAGCTGTGGTTCAAGATTGCTCCCCTCCTGGACTTCCTCCCAGACGACAAGAGGGAGGAAGCCCTTGAAATCCTGCAGGAAGGCGAGGTGACTTCGGACCACGCCATCACGGTAGCCACGGACATCGCCGACACCGGCTTTTTCCAGATGGGTCACAGCGTTTGCCTTCGTCAGTGCGGTTGGCTCAGGGCCACCGATTTCAGTCTGGACGTGCAGATCAGGATACTGGACATGCCCTTCGACGGGAACAACCTGTTCGGCAAGGCAGTGGACGAGTCACTGCAGGCCATCAAGGCGGACACCGAGACGGCCCGGGCCTTGGGTTCTCTTCATCAAGGACGGCCGTCCTTTCGGACCTCCGGAGGCAAGTCTCAAGGTGCCTCCAAATGATTCGGCGCCAGTTCCTCGTTGTACCGCCAGGTGGCCAGCTCCTCGTCGCAGGAAGCCTACAGAGGCTGCAGCAAGACTGGAGGACACCGTCCTCGTCGCCAAGGTGGCAAGGCCTCGGCGAAACAAGACTGGACCAGCCGTGATGTCGGGCCTCCACCCGAGCACCCCCGTGGGAGGCCGGCTGGTGAATTTCATCAGCGTGTGGGAGTTCATCGCCACAGACCATTGGATGCTAGATGCCCTGGCCCACGGGCACACTCTGGAGTTCCAAAGAAAGTGTCCCTGTTAAACACCTGTGGCCAGGAAGGAAAACCACGTGCCACAGCTGCTTCTGGAGGTACAAGCAATGTTAAAAAAAAGGGTGTGATAGAACTCGTCCCGAAGAGGCTCTGGGGCTCTGGAGTATACTCGCGATATTTCCTCGTCCGAAAGAAGACCGGCAGCTGGCGGCCCATCCTAGACCTTCGCCACCTCAACAAATACATCAAGTCCCAGAAGTTCTGGATGTTCACCCTTCAGCATGTGCTGGGACAACTGGAGGAGGGCGAATTCGTTGCTGGACTTGGAGGATATCTACTTCCACATCCCCATAGACAAAGGACATTGAAAGTTCCTACGATTCGGTAGGATCTAGTACTACCAGTTCAAGGCCCTGCCCTTTGGGTTGAAGTTGGCGCCAAAGGTCTTCACCAAGTGCCTGGCACCTGTGGCGGTGCGGCTGCACCTGCAGGGGATCCACGTATACCCCTACCTGGATGATTGGCTCATCCGAGCAAAGTCAAGAGAGCTCACTGTCGATCACACAGCGAAGACCGTCCACCTGCTCACGGTTCTGGGATTCTCAATCAACTTTGCCAAGTCACACTTGGTACCGTTGCAGGATGCCCTGTTCCTGGGAGCCAGACTCGACACAGTGGCACGGTTGGCTTCACCATCAGAGGAGAGGATGAAGGCCATCCTCTGCAAGGTACAACGGCTGTTGACCATGGAAGTGGCCAGGGTGAGGTCCATCAAGTCGCTGCTCGGCTTGATGTCATTGTGCCTCTACTTCGTGCACCTGTGCAGGTTGTGGATGCAGCCACTGCAGGAGTTCCTCGACGCCTGTTGGATAGAAGCAGCGGGCAGTTTCGAAGACCAGATCTCCCCCAACGAGACTTTCCATCAAGCAATCCGGTGGTGAGGCACCCGCGCGCATCTCGAGGCATGCATGGACTTCCAGGCCCCAGTGCATCAGGAAACGATGACGACAGATGCCTCCTTGGAGTGATGGGATGGGGAGGGCACACCGGAGATCTCCACACAAGAGACCTTTGGCTCCCGGAAGAGAGGTCCCTGCACATCAACGTCCTGGAGTAGCGGGCGAGTTCTGCGTCCTCAGGTCTGTCTTTCCTTCCTTCCCTCAAGGGCAAAGTGGTAAGGGTCTTTACTGACAACACCACCACATTGTTCTACATCCGGAATCAGGGGGGGCACCAGGTCCCCAGCCCTATCCAAGGAAACGCAGGATCTGTGGCACTGGGCCGTTGCCTAAGGGATGTCCTGATACCCTTCCATCTGGCAGGAACAAAGTACACCATCACAGACTCACTCAGCAGGGAGCTTCGCTCTTGCCACGAGTGGGAGCTTCGGCAGGATCAGGTGGATCTCCTATTCGGATGATTGGGCAATCCCCAGATCGATCTATTTGCGACGGCGACGAACACCAAGAGTTGGAGGTTTGCCAGCAGGTTTCCCCAGCCGGGGAGCATGGGCGATGCATTCTCTTTCGGTCTGTTACTGTATGCATTCCCGCCGTTGCTGCTGCGACTCATCGGACAACTCAGACGGTCCCGATGCAGGATGATCCTCGTCGGACCGGCGTGGCCGATGTGGCCGAGGCAGATTTGGTTCCTGGACCTTCTGGACATGTCGGTGCAATCCTCCACCCCCCCCCCCAGTCAAACTGCCGGCGGACGCAGATCTTCTCGCCAGGAAAGGAGGCGCCATCCTGCATCACAACCCAGGATCGCTGAACCTGCAGGCCTGGCTCCTGCAGCACTAGAGTTCGGAGAGTACGATATCCCGGTGGACTGCAAGGATGAGCTTGCAAAGGCCAGGGCGTCCTCGACTCAAGTGCTATGGACATAAATGGAAGAGGTTCTCTGTCTGGTGCCGTGCATAGATCAACCCTCTGCGGATTATGGCCCCTCAAGTGCTGCTGTACTTGCTGTCGCTGGCCAAGGCGGGGCTGGCTCATGCCTCCATCAAAATCCATCTGGCGGCAATCTCCTGCTACACCAGAACTATGGGGCGATCGTCGCTGTGGTCTCATCGCCTGGTGAAGGAGTTCATGAAAGGACTGTTCTGCTCGTTCCTGCCGGTGAAGGCTCCGACCCTGGCGTGGGAGCTCAACGTGGTATTGACCAGGCCCATGGGTCCGCCATTTGAGCCACTGCATTCGGCACCATTGAAGTTCCTATTGTGGAAGACAGCATTTCTTGTGGCCATCACCTCCGCACGACGAGTGGGAGAGATCCAGGCCCTCTCCTGTAAACCTCCATATCTGACATTCCACGAGACAAGGGTAGTTGATGGGACGCACCCCTCCTTCATGCCCTAGGTGCTGTCGGACTTCCATCTCAACGAGCCCTTGGTGTTACCTGTTTTCTTCCCGTCACCGGCTGAGAGGACTTTGCACTCGCTGGATGTGGGTAGAGCGCTGAAGATCTACGTGGCCCGCACAAAGAGTTTTTGGAAGACATCACAGCTGTTTGTGAACTTTGGCCCTGTGAACCAAGGGAAGGCCCTCTTGAAAGCTTCCATTTCCAGATGGCTGTCCGGCTGCATCATGCACTGTCACCGGTTGGCAAACCGACCGTTGCCCGGCCGTCCAAGAACCCATTCAACCAGAGCGATCGCTGCTACTATGGCGTTCCTGTCTGTTGTGCCCCTGCTAGACATCTGCAGGGCTCCTACGTGGAGGTCAACACACACCTTCATGAGATTCTACTGCGTTGACCGGGATTCCAGGGAGGAGTCCAGGGTCGGCCAGGCAGTGCTGCGCAACCTGTTCGCTTGAAGGTGAGTCTGGTGAGGAAGTAAGAGAGGCTTAATGTTGAGTTGTTGAAATGCTTAATGTTGAGCCTTGCCACCTCCTATGGTTGTGCATTTGTGTGCTGCTATGTATTATTGTATTCATAAGCATGTGAATCCATGCCAGACCCCATGCTGGAGAAGGAACAAGTTACTTACCTGTAACTGTTGTTCTCCAGCATGGGGAAAGACGCTGCACATAAAACTTCCACTACCGAACGTCTGCCGACGTGGCAGAGGTTTTCCCCAGTTCTGAAACGCGATATGCTATGTCGAAATAGGCAGAAAAGCCTAGAGGTTCAGGGTTATCACATCTAGTTAAAAAACATGTCCCTGAAAGCCTGATTAAGGCCTCTCAATCCGAAAAATCTTCCTCAAAGAGCCCTAATAATAGAGACCAGTCCCAGAAAGTTAAGGACATGCCTCATAAGGAAAAGTCTGTCCCTTCCAAGGAAAAGGACACTGTGCCACAGGAGGAAGATGCGGGTCTTTTATGCGAGGCCCTACATAACAAAGACCCCACACCCCTAGACCCCCTTAGACCTACTCCAGGGGTCATTCCCAGCTTGGCCCTATGGTCACCTTCACTACACAGCACATGGTCTGTGGACTCGTGTCACAAAACCAAATCAAGCTGCTGGAACTACTAGGAGTACTCAAATCACTTCAAGCCTTCGAAGCACAACTGTCGAACCAAGCGGTTCAAATTCTAACAGACCGCACAACTGCCATGTTCTACATCACCAAGCAGGGGGGGGGGCACACACTCTCCAAGTCTGTCCAAGTTGGTGCAGAAAATATGGAAATGGGCACTCAAACAGGGAATGTCCCTATCCTCCCAACACGTTCCAGGGGTACTCCACACTCTAGCAGACTCTGAGCAGAGATCCCATACCAGAGGAACATGAGTGGCAACTAGACTCTAGCTTCGTAGACCACATCTTCTCTCAGTGGGGTTACCTCACACTAGACTTGTTAGCTACAGGAGAAAACGAGCAATGCCCAGACTTCGAGTCCAGGTTCCCCCAGCCAGACTCCAAGGGGAATGCCCTATGGATGAACTGGTCAGGGAAATTTGCTTATGCTTTTCCCCGCACACCATTAATGAGCAGGATAGTGAACAAGATGCACAGAGAATAGATCACAATCATCCTAGTTGCTCCTATGTGGACGAGACAACCGTGGTATATACATCTGTGCAAACTGGCGGTGTGCAACCCCATCAAGCTTCTGTACCTAACCAACCTGGAACAGTGCACCCACAACCATGCTCCATTAACTTGGCAGCATGGCTCCGGAAGTCAGAGTTCGGACACCATAGTCTATCAGCGGTGCGTGGATATCCTCAAGGAGGCACGAAAACCGCACACTAGGCACTGCTATTTCGATAAGTGGAGGAGATTTGTAATTTGGTGCCAGTCAAAACAAATAAACCCCAATGTACTCCTTCACACATTCTAAATTATATGCTCCACTTGTTAGATTCAGGGTTAGTATTTAACTCTATTGGTCCACCTGGCAGCTTTATTGGCTTATACCACCTCTAAAGTAAAGTATTGTGGTGGAAGGATCCAGTCATTAAGGCATTCATGGAAGGAGTAAAGAGACTCCATCCCCCAAATTCAAATCCTCCGCCAGGATGGGATCTCAATATAGTACTAGCAAAGCTCATGGGGCCCCCATTTGAGTCTATCCATAAGTAAAGTTTTAACACCTGACATATAAGACTGCCTTCTTAGTGGCTATTACTTCCGTAAGAAGATTTAGTGAATTGCAAGCATTGTCGGTGCAGGACCCTTTATCATCTATAAAGATAAATTGGTTTTACGTATTCACCCTAGTTTCTCCCCTAAATTCATTTCAAAATTCCACGTAAACCAATCCATTGATCTATCAACTAGCTCAGCTGAGGTTAAACGCCACACACTAGATGTGAGGAGGGTGGTCCTTTATTACGTATACAAGACCAAGACACTTAGGAAAACAGATCAACTGTTTGTCTCCGTAGCACCAGGCAGAGAAGGAGACCGCATTTCAAAGAATGCCATCTCCAGATGGATAGTCAGATGAATACCATTATGCTATTCATTATCGAACAAAACACTGCCTTTCGCACCAAATAGCTCACTCCACACAGAGCAAATGAGCTACTCTGGCTTTTATAGCAAATGTCCCCTTAAACGGCATTTGCAAAGCAGCTACATGGAGCTCAATACACACCTTCACTCAGCACTACTGCATTGACGCACATTCCAAAGCAGATACACAGGTGTGACAAGCGGTTCTAAAACATCTATTTGCCGCTGCTTCTTCTCACAACCCACCACCACCTTCTAACAATGCTCACTTATCTATGCATATCATATGATCTAAGCAGATTCCACAAGCCTCAGAAGGGATATATTACTCACCGTAATCGTATTTCTGATGCTTGTATCTGCTTAGATTCACATGGGCCCACCCTTCCTCCCCTGAGAGAAGGTGCACAGATGTTATGAGCTTTCTGTTATCTATCTGCTAGGATACACCTGTACTCACGCTACACTTCATGCTACCTCATGTCAGAACAAAACAATCTGAGGGACCCCGATGTGTGAAGGACCATGGGTTCAGTGGATGTCACACTAGGGATAGTAGTACAGGCACGCCCTGTCGACTTCCCTTTTCGAGTTTTGAAAACAACTGTAATACTCCGCAGCTTCTACTAGATGTCAGCCTATGCATAGCATGTGAATCTAAGCAGATAAGCATCAGAAATAAGATTACGGTGAGTAATGTATCCCATATATATATATTGTGATGGTACTTAATTATCCAAGATTCATCCTGAACTACTTGTATTTAAATAAACCATTTATTTCTACAATACATAGTGTTTCAATGGTTCTTTGGATGATATGTATGCTACAATTTCTTTGTACCAAGCTACAGCCCTCTCTCCTTCCTAAGTAAGCCTAACGTCTCTGTCTACGCCACCAAATACTCGGGTGTTACAGCCTTATACTAAGAGTGTAGTTGTGTACTGTCTCAGTTTTATGGTTTTACTAAGCCCTTAGTTGGACTTCAGAAAAACTGTCCTAACATGGGGGTATCCGGAAATTTCCACTCACCGCATGAAAAGGGCACCTTGACCCTTGTCTTTGAATTATATAGACTAAAAGCTATACCCGCAGCAGTGTACGGTGCAGAGATTTGGGACACTGCTAAATCAACAGCCTTGGGAGTTATAGAAAATAGATTCTTAAAATCAGTTAAGGTGCAACCGAATAGTGCTCCAAACACTATATTGCATTTACAATGTGATGTGTGCCCTATCAGATTGCTGTTAAACCTTTAAATCTCTGGGTTCATATCTGGACAGTGCCCCGTCTACACATGTTCAAAGAACTGCTGATAAAATGTTTATTGCTGGAAGGTAACCGCTTGCTCAACGTCGTGGCTCAAGCAAATGAAATACTGGTGTAGCATACTGGGACTTCACCAGTACTGGGACCAGCCCTCAAGTATGAATCCAGCCAGCAAGGAATTAGTGAAAATGGCCTGCATAACTAACACAGAAGAGGTATGGTGGCAGCTTGTGCAAAGCTCTCCTGCGCCCAACAATATCTACGGGTCAAGGAGGTCTTTAGTTTTCAACATTTTCGAGATCTTATTTGGATTTGGATTTATTTTTGTTTATATAGCGCTTTACACCAAAGAGCTGCACATTAGAACAACAGGATACATATGATAATAACATTATAACAGTAACAGTAGAAGCAATTAACCATTGAGAATCAGGCCAACAAAACAATAAGTAGAGCAATTAACTGGGGGAGAGAAGGAGAGTAGCGCAGTAGAACTGAGAGGGAGAGGAAGAGGGGAGTAGGGGGAGAGGGGGAAGGGAAAGGAAGGGGTGAAAGGAGAGAATGGGGGAGGGAGAAGATCAATCATTATTGCACCCAGCTTAGCCTGCTCATTACTATATGATCCGAGATCAGGGACCCGGCGTGTGGCCTACTACATAATAAACTGGAGCAACCAAAACCACCCAGGTTGTTTGGCCTATGGGGCCCTTACCAAGACTGCATCTCATTTCATGTTTCGCACCAGACACAGTGACCTAGGAATCTCATGCCCATTTTCATATTAAAAGGAGCTTGAAGGAGGCATTGTAATACAGTTTGAGGAATGAGGATCTTAAAACCTCATACTTTGTAGCCAAATATTTCTATAGGGCTTGGTTGAGAAGAATGAACGGACTGCGTAGGGAGAATGTTTAGTCAATAAGCTCTAACAAATTAGGCTATTTTATGTATTTGTATACATTTTTGTTTTTAGACCAGATAAAGAAACTATTTATTTGATATTTAATCAATTTTAACTTATTCAGGTTTTATATTGGTTGGACCTGTGTTTGCTCAAATCAAGTTTTTTCTAAATGTATGCAATAACGGAATTTTAGGTATGGATTTGTTTTAATGAATGTATTAATTTGCCACTTATATGGTTCAAAACCGAAATAAAGTTATTATTCATTCATATAAATTAGTTGCATCTCTGACAAAAGCAGAGTTTAACTAATCAATACCATCCATGTTTTATCATAGTCACTAAGGGCTTTTAGACTGGTTAGAATTTAAACCTGAGAAAACATTTCAAAGAGGAAGTGTTGGTGTTTCAGAATGGTTGACCCGCTTGCTGTTTCCCTTGAAATGTATTGTGCTATCAAATCTTGGAGTGTAACTAGTTAAATGTGAAAATATAGAACTGTTCCTGTGAAACAAGGCTCTCCTGTTCCCCAACCTCCCAAAAGAAAAATGGCTCCCTAGCCAAGGCTGTCGCTAGTGGTCGCTCTGGAAAAGATCAATCAATCTAAACCTTTTTGCCTGGCTGGGACGCTGTACGCTCATACCAACACAGGCCATATTCTAGAAATCCATCTCAACATTGTACAACCTGGTTTTAGCTTCTAAACCAGGTTGTACAATGTTAAAATGGATTTCTAGAATATGGCCTGTGTTGGTATTAGCGCACAGCGTCCCAGACAGGCAAAAAGGTTTAGATCGAGAAAGACCTAGCAGCATGACATATTGTGGCAATAGGCTGAGGGTTGCGCAACAGAAGGTGCGTGTATGGTGCTCTCCGTATCTATCATCTTTTGTAACTGCTTCTCTATTTACTATCCTGCTCACCTCACTAAATCTGGTAGGAAGAAGTTTACAAAGCACATCCTGGTCTCCAACCCAGGCCTCCTTATCGTTGATGCCTATACCAGTGCCTCCTCCAGGCAAAACCTCACCGACATCCTCTCTGTCATTCCCTCGCAAGACCTATGGACTCTTCATATGGTCTCTGTGCTCTCTCCTTCTTCTTCACCCATTAATGGTGGCGCTCGGTGGGAGGCCCTCCTTGCCTCCTTCCACTCCTCTAAGGTCATCATTAATGTTTACCTGAATGGTACTGTCTTGGTCCAAGGCCCTCAAGCCAACCTTCTCCTCTTTGATGGACGCTTCCCGCGCCTCATCAATTTCCTTTATTCTCCTGCTATCCCCTCTCTCCCCTCCACGGCGTCCTCGTCCCCACTGCTGTCTCCTCCTTGGCTACCTTGCCCTCTCCTCCATCCTCTTCTGCCCCCCCCCCCCCCCCCGGGGCTTCTTCTACACCTCTGCAGGGCATATCTCTGATTTATACCCCTCACCGTAAGTCTTTCAAGGACGGCAACCTTCTCCATATTGCCACTCAACTGTCGCTCAGCTGTCAAAACATTCCTCTGACTCTTCCACCTCCTTGAGGAATTTGACCTTGATGTCCTCTGTCTCACCGAGACATGGTTCACTGCCAGCTCTGTGACGAGCTTTGACACTCTCCTCCCGGATGGCTACTAGATCCTCTCCGTGCCCAGATCCAACTGTTCCGGAGGGGGTGTAGCCCTAATCTTCCCATAGTGAATTCCTGCCTCTGTCATTCCTACGCAGGCCTACTCTTTCGAATGCCTCGTCCGCATGCTCTCTTTTTCTCTGTCTCTGTCTCTGTCTCTGTCTGTCTCTTTCTCTTTCTCTCCTGGCCATTCCCTTACTGTGCCCACCATCTATCGGCCACTTGGTCAACTCTCCTCCTTCCTCCGAGTGGGCGGACCTCTTCTTTTCTCTCCTGACTTGGACCACTAAACTCCTCCTCCTTGGAGACTTCAGGATCCACCTGGATGCTTCATGTCCTCCCTCTGGACTCTTTTGCAACCTCTGCAACTCTCTCTCTCTCCTATTCTCCCCTCTGGCCCGACTCACTCTGCAGGGCACACTCTGGATGTTCTGATCTCTTCAGACCTTCCCCTTTCCATCCCTCTCACCACTCCTCTCCTAGAGTGATGACTTTCTCCTTTCCTCCCAGCTCACCCTCTCTACCCTTCAGGCCAAACCAACTCCAGCACTGTCGCCTACCTTCTCGATTATCCGACCCATGAAGCACGTGTCAGTGGAGGCTTTCGCCTCTGCTTTCTCACCCCCCTAACTCTCCTTGGCTGACTCACACCCGGGCACAGCTGTTTCTATGCTCCACTCTGTTATATCTGATACTCTCAAAGTTCCAAGTGCAACTCTTGCACTGACCTCGTCACCTTAAAACGCAAGTTCCCGTTGGCTTAGAGGAAATGGCGTGCTTCTGGTAAATCCTCTGACAAACTGGCCTGCCGCCTACTCCAAAAGCAATACCGGCTCTCTGTCCGCGCCAAGAAGAGAGCCCCCATCCAAGCCCGCGTCTCTGCGGCATCTAACAACTCAGCCAACTCTTTAAAATCTTCAAGGAACTGGCCAATCCTGCTGCAGTCTCTACATATCCTGTCCCCTCCCAGGCTCTCTGCACGGCACTGGCATCTCATTTCATCTCTAAAACTCGGGACATCCTGTCCTCTCTCTTCTCCCCCTCCTCACTCTACTTCCTGCTCTTCACCTGGCCCTTCTTCGCCCACCTCTCCTCCTTCCTTCTCTGCCTTTCCCCTGTTCTCCCCAGACAAGGTTTCTAGACAAGTCTGATCTATAAAAGTCCCATCAAAACAGGTTCACCCCTGTTCCTCCAAAACCATCAAGGACCACATTGACACCCTGGCTCCTGCTCTGGCTGACTTCTGCAACCACTCCTTCGCCACTGGAGTCTTCCCTTCCCATCAAGAGCACTCCCTTGTGCACCCTCTTAAGAAACCCTCTGCCCACCCTACCTGCCAGGCTAACTATCACCCAATCTCATCACTCCTTTCCTGGGCAAACTCCTGGAAAAGCTTGCCATCTTCATGCTGAATCTGTTGGTTTTCTCCATGACCATCAGTCTGGCTTCAGAGCTGCAAGAAGCACGGAAACTGCTCTCCTGAACATCCGTGAAGACCTCCTCTCCAACCTGGATTCCAACACCTCCTGTGCCCTCATCCTACTTGATCTCTCTTCTGCATTTGACATGGTCAACCATGCCATCCTGCTCCACTGTCCCCGTGAAAACCTCGATCACCGACCAGGCACTGGCTTGGCTGACTTCTTTTCTCTCTGATCGACCCTCCTAGGTCCAACCTGGTTCCTTCCTCTCCTCTATCTCTACCAGTGGTGTTCCCCAGGGGCCTAACCTCTCTCTCTGGCTGTTCAACCAATACCTGGCACTTCCTGGCAACCGCATTGCTGCTCTCTGCCCCAACTTTCAGTGCTATGCGGATGACGCAACTAATTTTCAGGCTCCCCTCCGCCGCCTCTTCTCCTCTCATCTCGAACTGTCTTTCTGCTATCAAGGAGTGGTGTGCCGCCAATGATCTCTGCCTTAATGCAAGTAAGACCGAGATTCTCCTCATCAGCGCACATGCTCCCTCCCTTCCTGTCACCATCTGGCCGGCCTCTTTTGGCCCTCCTCCTACTCCCACCTGTGAGGCTAAAAACCTCATGGTCATCTTCGATTTCCTTCTCTCCTCACATCTCTGAAGTCTCTAAGAAGTCACACTATCGACTGCAACTCCTCAGTGGTATTATTCCTTTCCTCTCCTTCCCCCAGAAGCTCACTGTCTCCAGAGCTCTGGTTCTCTCTAGTATGGACTATTGCAACAGCCTCTTTCTAAATCTCCCTGCCTCTACTCTCCGCCCTCTGAAACTCATCCAAAACAGAACTGCAAGACTTGTTCTTGGCCTCAAACCCAATGATCACATCTCTCCAGGACTAAAATCTCTGCACTAGCTCCCAGTGGTGGCTAGGATTAAGTTAAAAACCTCTGCATTTTCCACAAGGCCTTCTGGGGCCTCCATATTTTCAACTCCCTTCCTAAATATCTTCCTTCTCAAGCTCTTTGCTCATCTGCCTCCAACTCCCTCAGGGTCAGTTGCTTCTCCAAGCAACAAGTTGGTGGTAGATCTTTCTTATGCTGGGCCCTCCCTCTGGAACAGCCTCCTTGCCTCTTAAACTTGAGGAGAACCATCTCTGGTTCCGGAAGCACCTCATGACCTTCCTCTTTGCTTCTGCGTGCTCTCCTCCTCTACCCTCCCTATTTCCTGGCTGAAACTGTAACTGCACTGGTTACCTGGCTACCCTCTGATCTCGGGCCCAGGTCCCCGCCCCACCAGTTGCGCACCTGCTTTGCACTCGGGGGACTGTTTCTGTATCCTTACAGCCCCCTCACCATCACTTGACACCTGATGTCTGCACTTGCCACCAGCTGGCCGCATTTTTATTTATTGGCTTATTTATTTATTGGCTTTATTTATTTTATTGTCATCTTATGTACTACACTGCCTCTACTTCCCCCCGCACTTTTTCCTTTCTCCCTTGTCTGCACTTGCGCGATCTCAATGTCACCTGGCCTAGTAAGATCAATGCCTCGGTTGTCCCTCTGTGCCCCCTCCCTTGCCACGCCTTGAAACATTTGTGGACAGGCACGTTATAAATGCCATATCATATATCATATTGTATTTAATTGGGGTTAATACATATTGGATGCTTAAATATAGCAACACGGAAAGAGCAACACATGTACTACTGTTGCGGTTGCAGAGGTTATAAGTAGGGCAGTATTATAAGCCCAGTGTTTAGTTGATGCATTCAAAGTTATGACGGGCAGTGAGGCGCTCAGAGTTGAAGCCGGTGAAAGATGGAGTCAGAATGGTACCGTGGTAGAAGCGAGGTCAGCTTGTAAGCTTCCAGTATAGCAATACTTCGAAGGGATTGTGTCCTCCGACGTATTCCTTATCTTTGATAATACGTTTCCAGCTTGTTGGCCTCGGAAATTTTTTCTGTAGAGGGCGCTGCGTGTCGACGTCCGCCGAGTCGATGTCCCTCGACGGCCACCGTATCGGCGCCGACGTCACCATGCCCATAAATGGAGCGGCGTCCGTTGCTCAGTTCCGTTTTTCTGCGCTTCGTGGGGCCTCGGAACATCGTTGCTCAGTTCAGTCAGATAAACCTTCTACATCTACTCGAATATACCAACTCGTTCTCGATGGCATCTTCATCGGAACCGACAACGCCGCGATCCGGCTTCAAAAAATGTCGAGACTGCGGTAAAAAAATGTCGATAATGGATCCACACAGGATCTGCTTGTGGTGCTTGGGAGCCGAGCACCATTGTTCGGAGTGTGAGGACTGCATGTCCATGACGGCGAAAGCCTTGAAGGAGCGCAAGGGGAAGCTCGAGAGAGGTAAGTCAGTCAAAACCTCCTCGAAAGTTTCTTCGGCTGAGTCGAGGCATTTGTCTCCTCACCGTCAAACATTCCCATTCTAGAACTCGAAGTAGCTCCCACCATTCGTCGAGATCAAGACACTCAAAGAAGAGACGTCGAAGATCCCCTTCCTGGTCTTCTGTTTCCCCAGAAAAGGTCTCCTACCCCACAAAACACAGCTCTCAGGCTGAGTGGGAGGAATTCAGGAAGAAAATGTTAGTGTCTTCGAGAAAGCGGCCTCGACCTCCTCGAAGACAGCTGAGGGTGATACCCTGGGTGAAAAACCCAAAAAATCAAAACGCTGTGAGTCGCAGCATGCGGGGAAACATTCCACCTGAGAGCGCCACGGGCCATCGGGTAAGAAGGCACCGTCTTCGACGCCGTCGTCGAAGATCCCTTCGACGCATGGATCGGCGCCATCAACGCTGTTGTCGAAGGGTTCTTCGACGCATCGGTCGATCGACCGCGATGAAAGAGAAGACCACGGCTACTCCACAGCCAACAGTGATTCCAAGAGGCTCCGGCACGACGCCGAGACCGTCGTCGACATCCTCGAGTAGGATCCCGATCCTCTCGAGTTCTTCGAGGCCTCTTCCAGTTTTCTCGACGCCGTTCTCGGCGCCTTCGAAGCCTGTCACATCGGCGTTGACGACATTGACGTTTTCTCGCCCAATAATGACGAGTTTGGCTCCTTCTGCCTTAGAAATGGGTTTTATACCATTTCAGAGGTCAGAGTACCCTGGATTATCTTCAATTATGAAGAAGGGGAAGATTCTGACCAGGAAACCTTCAGGTTGCAGAGGACCACACTACCTGTTTCAGAGGATTTCACCTCTGAGGAAAGAAGGTTGAAAGACCTACAGGAGTCATTACATGAGGCAAGTGGGCTGGACGCTTCCCCAGAAGTGGATTTTGTTAAGCCAGACCTAGGGGAACATGCCGAAACACCCTATAGAACCCTGATGGCAAGGATTATTGAATTTATGGGTTGGTCTGCGTCTTTGCCTGTTTTTCAACAGGATGACCTGACAGACATATTAGACAAAGGTCCACAGGAGGATCCTGTGGTCCCCTTGCATGCAGCCTTACAAAGCAAGATTGCATTTAATTGGGAAACTCCTGAAGTTATCCCTGCTGTCAATAAAAGATAATCAGCCAAGTATGGGGTAGCTGCAGCTGACCCTGAATACTTATCGAAACATCCGACTCCAGAGAGCCTGGTGGTCCAAGCGGCAACTTCATCAAGCAGCAGGACCGCTTACCCTACTGTCTCACAGAATAGAGATGACAAGAGGTACGATTCCATGGCAAAGAAAGTCTTCTCTGCTTGTAGTATGGTGTTGAAGTCCCTCAACGCCACCTGTACGCTCGCCAGGTTCAGTCACACACTGTGGGAGTGTGCTTCATCAGCGGCTGACTGCATACCCGAAGGAGAGGAAAAGGAAGCCTTCCTTAACATTATTAAAGATGGCAAAGATGCCATGTGCGAGTCACTTCAAACTGGCATCGATTCCGCTGACAGTATCAGCAGGGCCATGGCGGCAAGTACAACAATCCGCAGGCATGCGTGGTTGCGAAAGTCTGGCTTTGCTCCAGATGTACAGGCCAGACTTTTGAATATGCCCTTTGACGGCTCTTCATTATTTGGAAAAAAGGCTAATGACAGTCTGGAAAAGTTGCAGACAACTACAGCAGCAGCAAAATCTTTAGGAGCTGCTATCCGCCAAACTCCTTTTCGCCCCTCAGGAACCTCGGAGAGGAAAGTCCTTTCGCTATTATTCCGCATTCGGGAAAGGCTAAGGACAGCCGGCTCAAAGAGGCCAAAGGAGATCCACCCGAGGTGGACGGGTCAAAAGTACTAAGGCCGCAGTAGCCGCAGGTACCTCTTTACCCTCGGCATCTGCATCAGCCGCCCCCAAACCACTCTGAGGACTTTCCATACAAAACACCTGTAGGGGGCAGGTTAACTCACCATCTGACGGAATGGCAGGCTATTATGTCAGATGCTTGGGCATTGGAGACAGTTGCCCAGGGTTACTGCCTACCCTTTCTACACATCCCTCAGTCATCCACCGGGGCACAGCTCTCTAAAAGTTCCAGATCCGCTCCTCTTGCAGGAAATTATAGACCTGCTAGAGAAAGGCGCCATAGAACCGGTACCTGTAGCGGACAGGAACAAGGGCTGGTACTCCCCGCCCCCTCCCCGCCCTCCCACTCCTACTACTTCATACCAAAGAAGGACGGAGGACTGAGACCCATCCTGGACTTACGAGAATTGAACAAGTTCCTTAGGAAGGACAAGTTCAAGATGGTAACTCTCTCTCAGATCCTTCAGGCCCTCCAGCTCCAGGACTGGTTGTTATCTCTGGACCTTCAGGATGCTTATTTCCATGTGCCAATCCATCTCAAACACAGGAAATACCTGAGGTTCGCAATTGGTGACTCTCATTATCAATTTCGAGTTCTGCCATTTGGGCTGACCTCCACCCCGAGGGTCTTCAGCAAGCTAATGTCGGTAGTGGCTGCGAGTCTAAGGAGGGAAGGGATCCACGTCTACCCTTACCTGGACGATTGGCTGATCAGGGCTGTATCTTCGGAACAAGCTCAGATCCAGCTAGATTATGTCTGCCACTTCCTTCACAAACTGGGCTTCTCCCTCAATTTAAAGAAGTCACAGATGATACCATCACAGAGACTCCAGTTCATTGGAGCGGTCCTGGACACTTCCCTGGGAAAAGTCTCGCCACCAGAGGTGAGGGCTCAAGATATTCTGCAGATGGTCAACAAGTTTCAAAATGCCCAACGTCTCCCAGCCTTCGACTTTTTGAGGTTGCTAGGCCTCATGGCATCCTGCATCTTCCTTGTGCCAAAGGCTCGCCTGAGAATGAGATCTCTTCAGTGGGCACTGAGAACTCGGTGGTCGCAATTCTCAGGGAGAATGACAGATCTCCTCCGGATTCCGGACAAGGTAGGCCGCAACCTTCAATGGTGGGCCTATCCAGAGAACATCTTGACAGGAGAACTGTTTTGGCAACCATGGCCGGAGTGAACAGTAGTCGGACGCCTCACTCACGGGGTGGGGAGCCCATGCCAACGACTTGACCATCAGCGGTCGTTGGTCTCCATCGGAGTCCAAACTACACATCAACCTATTGGAGCTGAGAGAGCGATCAGATTTGTGCTAAAAGCTTTCCTGCCATCAGTACAGGGGAGAAATGTCCTGATAATGACAGACAACACGGTGGCCATGCACTACCTCAACAAAAGAGGAGGCGTAGGGTCACTGCCACTGTGCAGAGAGGCAATGCAGCTCTGGTTTTGGGCAATTCAGGAAGGCATCTCTCTATCGGCAGTCCACCTAGCCGGCGAGAAGAACTTGACAGTGGACGCTCTGAGCAGGCAGAGCACAGTCTCCCACGAGTGGGAGCTAGCTCAGGAAGTCCTTCAAGAGATCTTCGCCCTTTGGGGAACCCCTCAGGTGGATCTGTTCGCCACAAGCACCAACAGGAAGTGCAATCTGTTCTGTTCAAGGGAATGTCCCCCTAGAGGAGTGTTACACTTCAGGCTTCCCTGCGGGCATCCTTGCCGAATACAACTTCTTTACAGGCTCCTCTATGGTCCAGGTACAAGCTACCATGGCGTCTGTACAAATGTTGATGCATTCCAGGTCACCTGACACGTCTTGTACGTGGAAGACGTACAGCAAGCCACGTCCCTCTTACGACTATAAAACCACCGTCTTCCAAGGGGCTCGTTGCTGCTAATTAGCGTTACCAGCTACTCGTGGTTTCGTCCGTTCCCTCTTCGTGTCTTCTTACACGAATCCTTATCTGAACTCCTGGTTTTGACCCTTTGCCTGACTTTGGATTGCCTCGTCTCCTCCTTCATTCCTGTCGTGCTCGTCTGGTTGTTGGACTCGAACGCTACTGGATACGCCTCTCTTCTGTGTCTTGCTGTTCTTCCCTGGTTACCGCTCTGCACTTCAACTTTGCTGTCTACTATCCGGATCATCTCAACAGCTATTCAACTATACTCGTGTACTCAGGTACATACCTATTGCCTTCCATGGATATTGTCTTCTGTTGGATTCTGGGACATTGAGTGACTTTTCAGTGAGATTGCTCTTAAGTGCATATGAACGCCCTTCTGAACTGCACCAACCCGGCACTAGTGCGTCCCTCGTGCCGTTCAGGGTTACTTACCTATACTAACTTCCCTGTTTATTTTCTCCTGTCGTTGTCTTCAGAATCCTGAACTCCTCTTACTCCATTATCTTTATTCAGGTCAGTTGTTTATCAAATCTATAGCTATAGTGGGAACCAACACTGATTTAGTTCAATTCCACTCATTTGTGTCATTCTTTGTAGATCGTCCCGGGGGAAACTCAACTCAACTCCACTCCAATATCTATCTAGGTAGTTGTCTAATCATTTCAACTGTTCTAATCACTTGTCTAATATCAACTCTGTCTAATATCTTGGTATTCTTTTGCAGCATTGGTATTGGCGGTGTGTGTTCTCCCCGCTCTTTTACTCAATTGACACCTCTGTCTGTTCTAACTGAAACAGCAGAGAGATACATTGTGGAAAAGAGCCCTTCTTTGAGGAAGCCTGAGTATTGTACTCAGGGGAGCTGGGATGGAAGGCTGAATTTGGAATTTTATACCACCAACATCTCCAAGGTCATTTTTTCTGCATCTTCGGCCTATTCGGAGTGGTGAGTAACAAGGAGCTCGAGGAGACATGTTCGTAGTGGACTGGGAGTTTCCACTCCTTTACGCGTTTCCACCAGTTCCTGTTATTCCTCAAATGATCAGGAGGTTGAGAAGATTCCGGAAACCATGATCCTAATTGCCCCGGACTGGGCCAGGAGAACGTGGTACCCGGACCTTTTAGATATGTCCATCTACCCTCCAATCCGTCTTCCACTCAGAGAATCTTCTCTCGCAGAAGGGAGCTCAGGTTCTCCATCCAGACATCAGAACCCTCAACCTTCACTCTTGGCTTCTGAAAGGGTGAGGTACAAGGATTGGGATCTCCCTGATGACGTCATGGAGGTGTTGCTTTCGGCCAGAAGGCCAGCAACAAAGTCTTTATACCGCTGCCGTTGGAACAAATTTTGCAGCTGGTGTAGAGAAGGGAATATCGACCCTTTTTCATGTGGTACACCAACGGAGTTATCGTTTCTACTCTACTTGGCAAACTCAGGCCTTCAAGTTGGCACTGTAAAAGGCTATCTCGCAGCGCTTTCAATCTTCAAGCACACTGCGGAGGAACCATTGTATTTCAAACTACCTCTAGTGATACAATTTCTCAAGGGATTAACTAATGTTTATCCTCCAAAACCATTCCAACTTCCCTTATGGGACTTAAATTTAGTCTTAAACTTCCTAATGGGCACTCCATTCGAACCATTTCACTCTTGTTCGCTGAGATTTCTCATGCTTAAAACTGTCCTATTGGTAGCACTAACATCTGCTAGGAGGGTGAGCGAGCTACAAGCTCTCTCCTGTAAACCCCCACATACAATTTTCCACAAGGACAAAGTTGTCCTACAGGTGAAGCCTGATTTCCTCCCCAAGGTGGTTTCTGAATTTCATATTACTCAGAAAATTACCTTACCTTCGTTCTACCCTCCTTTCCATCCGGGGAAAGAGGAAGAAAGGCTACATAGGCTGGACCCAAGGCGAGCTCTAAGCTTTTACATCAGCAGAATGGCTAGGATCAGGCAAGCAGACCAACTGTTTTTTAGGATGCTCAGGTCACAAGTTAGGATTACCCAGAACAAAACAAACCATTTCCAGGTGGATTATTTTGGCCATTCTGGAATGTTACAAACTGGCAGGGAAAGAGCCACCATAAAATCTTAGGGCTCATTCAACCAGGGGTATCGCAGCCTCTTCGGCCCTCCAAAGAGGGCTACTGGTCAGAGACATATGTGTGGCTGCCACATGGTCGTCCGCACATACATTCACAAAATTTTACAACCTGGATTCCTCCACTAGTCAAGAGACCAGATTTGGCAAAGCCGTATTACATTCGGTCCATCCCTAAAGGGATACATGACATTCCTACTCCCACCTCCAATTACATGCCACTGCAATGGGAGTCTATCAAAGATAAGGAATACGTCGGAGGACACAATCCCTTCGAAGAACAAGTTACTTCTTACCTTATAACGTTCTTTCGATGGGATGTTCCTCCGACGTATTCCTTATCGCCCCTCCCATCCATCCCTGCAGTAATACTTCCCTTGTGGTTGCAGCTTACGCTCCTTCAAGGTCAATAACCAATTCAGGCATGACTTTTCTTATGCTACAAAACAGAACTGAGCAACGTACGCCGGGCGTGGCTATTTATGGCCATGGTGACATCGGCACCGATACGGTGCCCGTCGAGGGACATCGATTCGGCTGACGTCGACACGCAGTGCCATCTACAGAAAAAATTTCTGATGCCAGCAAGCTGGAAACGTATTATCAAAGATAAGGAAATAGGTCGGAGGAACATCCCATCAAAAGAACGTTACAAGGTAAGAAGTAACTTGTTCTTCTGGCGTATTAAGGCCTGGTACACTTTAAACAGAATAGAATGCAGGCCTTGAAGTGGAGCTGCGGCTCCGTGTTGCTCATCTCCAGAAACAAATACCCTTTTCTGTTCCCCGAGCCGAGGTCAGAGGCATCCGCAGTGCACAAATAAATGCAAATTGTATCCAGCTCTAGAGCCTGAATAGGGTGTTCACAAAATGTGAGCTGTGGGGATAGTTGGTAGGGATGTGCCCTCTAAGGGATAAATTCATGAGAACAGGGCATAAGGTTCTGTGATGCCAATGGGCATGAATGGCTTTAGAGCACTACTGCCCTGCACAATGAGTGGTCATCCTATATGAATTACAAGTAGACGCACAATGAAAAGCAAATAAATCCCAGAAATTCAGACTCGAGGGCGGTGCCAATCACGTCATTACTGGGCACCTAGGGTTCGAAGGAGAGTAGGGGAAGCTGTGTCTGGAACGTTCCATGGTTTGGGATAGGAGGAACTGAGGTGATGCCAAAAAAAATTGTACAAGGTTGGGGAGGCAACTTGTGTGTGCCACGCCATGGCGTCTGCTATAATGAGAAACCCTATTGTCTATTAATGCAGAGATGGCCTCCCATTTTACTTTGATAGTGTCTGGGCCGGATGGTTGCACATCACGTGATGCTTTCAATTTATCAATGTGTTTTGAGGAGTCAAGAATGAAACACTGACACATTTACTGTTTTGGTCAAAGACATTTATTAAAAATAAAAGGGGGTGGAGAAATGCCTCAGACCCTTATCTAAGAGGTGGTTCCCTACTTAAAACCAAAACTAAGCATCTGTCAATGTCAGAATGTCCAAAGCAAAACTGATCTGTGTCCAAAGTACTATTCTGATCCTCACATTCTACAAAAATTGACTCTAAGGTGAAAGGGGTAATGTCTTTGGCCTTCAATTGTGTATAAATGTTCAAAAAGGAAATGCGTAACTCCACATAAAAGTTCCAGAAAGGCAGAGTTCCTTTTCCAGAGGGTAATTCCCTTCCCCTGGATTTCTGGATTTCTATTCGCTTTGATATTTTATTACGGTTGCTTTCTGATACATTTCGATACCAGGGCTTTCTCACACTTATAGTTCACAACCCAACTGGTACATACAATTTGATTGTTTTGTCTTGTCGTGATATCTGGTGTACTCTCTTGCCAGTTTTCTTTTCTTTCTCTCTCTCTCTCTCTCTCTCTCTCTCTCTCTCTCTCGCTCTCTCTTGCTCTCTCTCTCTCTCCTCACTCTCTTTCTCCTCTCTCTCTCCTCTTTCTCCTCACTCTCTTTCTCCTCTTTCTCCTCACTCTCTTTCTCCTCTCTCTCTCCTCACTCTCTCTCTTCACTCCCTCTTCACTCTCTCTCTTTCGCTCTCTCTCTCTTTCACTCCCTCTTCATTCTCTCTCTCCTCACTCTCTCTCCTCTCTCCTCACTCTCTCTCCTCACTCTCTTTCACTCTTTCACTCTCTCTCTCTTCACTCTCTCTTCACTCTCTCTCACTCTCTCCTCACTCTCTCCACTCTCTCTCTCCTCACTCTTTCTCTCTTCACTCTCTCTCTCCTCACTCTCTCTTTCACTCTCTCTTCACTCTCTCTTCACTCTCCCTCCTCACTCTCTCTCTCTTCACTCTCTTTCACTCTCTCTTCACTCTCTCTCTTCACTCTCTTCATTCTCTCTTCACTCTCTCTCTCTTCACTCTCTCTCTCTCTCACTCACTCTCACTCACTCTTTTGCTCTCTCCTCACTCTTTCTCCTCACTCTTTCTCCTCACTCTCTTTCTCCTCACTCTCCTTCTCCTCACTCTTTCTCCTCACTCTTTCTCCTCTCTCTCTCCTCTCTCTCCTCACTCTCTCCTCACTCTCCTCACTCTTTCACTCTCTCTTCACTCTCTCTCTCTCTCTCACTCTCTCCTCACTCTCTCTCCTCACTGTCTCTCTCCTCTCTCTCTCTTCACTCTCTCTTCACTCTCTCTCTTCACTCTCACTCTCTCCTCACTCTCTTTCTCCTCACTCTCCTTCTCCTCACTCTTTCTCCTCACTCTTTCTCCTCACTCTTTCTCCTCACTCTTTCTCCTCACTCTCTCTCTCCTCTCTCTCCTCACTCTCTCCTCACTCTCCTCACTCTTTCACTCTCTCTTCACTCTCTCTCTCTCTCTCACTCTCTCCTCACTCTCTCTCCTCACTGTCTCTCTCCTCTCTCTCTCTTCACTCTCTCTCCACCCTCTCTCTTCACTCTCTCCCTCTCTTCTCTCTCTCTTTCTCTCTCTTTCACTCTCTCTTTCACTCTCTCTCCTCACTCTCCTCACTCTCTCCTCACTCTCTCCTCACACTCTCTCCCTCCTCACTCTCTCCTCACTCTCTTTCACTCTCTCTTCACGCTCTCTCCTCTCTCTCCTCACTCTCTCTTTCACTCTCTCTCTTCACTCTCTTCACTCTCTCTTCACTCTCTCTTCACTCTCTCTCTTCACTCTCTTCTCTCTTCACTCTCTCTCTCTTCACTCTCTTCTCTCTTCACTCTCTCTCTCTTCACTCTCTCTCTCTTCACTCTCTCTCTCCCTCTTCTCTCTCTCTTTCTCTCTCTCTCTTACACTCTCTCTCCTCACTCTCCTCACTCTCTCTCTTCACTCTCTCATCACTCTCGCTCTCTTTCTCTCTTTCTCGCTCTCTCTTTCACTCTCTCTCTCCACTCTCTCTCCCTCTTCACTCTCTCTCTCCCTCTTCACTCTCTCTCTCCCTCTTCACCCTCTCTCTCTTCACTCGCTCTCTCTTCGCTCGCTCTCTCTTCGCTCGCTCTCTCTTCGCTCGCTCTCTCTTCGCTCGCTCTCTCTTCGCTCGCTCTCTCTTCGCTCGCTCTCTCTTCGCTCGCTCTCTCCTCGCTCGCTCTCTCCTCGCTCGCTCTCTCCTCACTCTCTCTCCTCACTCTCTCTCCTCACTCTCTCTCCTCACTCTCTCTCCTCACTCTCTCTCCTCACTCTCTCTCCTCACGCTTTCTCTCGCTTCACGCTCTCTCTCGCTTCACGCTCTCTCTCGCTTCACGCTCTCTCGCTTCACGCTCTCTCGCTTCACGCTCTCTCTCGCTTCTCGCTCTCTCTCGCTTCTCGCTCTCTCTTCGCTCTCTCACTCTCTCTTCGCTCTCTCACTCTCTCTTCGCTCTCTCTCTTTCTCTTCGCTCTCTCTCGCTTCACTCTTTCTTAACTGCTTTAATTATATTTATTGCACTTTGCCTGGCTTTCCAATATGCCCCGGGGTCCCCGTTTCAATTGGGTGGACTCACCGGCTTTGATTGGTGTCTCAGTTCTCCCGCTGTAAGCCTATGGCTGTCTTTTGGCATTCTGCCTTCTCTCGCCGCCTATATCTCTCAGCTTCAGGGCTTCCCACGGTTCCTGCCGTCCGCTTCCACGGTTCTCCTGGCTTCAGTTCGGTGAAGTCTGCCTTGCAGTGCTGGTGTATGCCCAGAAGTGCTCTGTCTGCTTCTGGTGTCCTCGCTGCGGATGTTCGCCTCCGGTTTGCTTTCTTTAGTCGAAAGCTGCTCCGCGGACACTGCTCCAGCCCTCCGGTACCTGGGTTTGTACGAACAGAAGTCGCGATCTCCAGGCAGCAAGGTTGAACTGTTAGCTGTTTTGCTGGTTTAAATCTCCCGGCTTCAGGTTGGTCTGCTCATGACTTCCAGTGATTCTCATTACTCTGTTCATCTTTCTCGTCCCGGTATTCTTGGGTTTATGGTATTGGTAGTCTAGCTTTGATAACTTATCTTCAAAGTATGTAAGGGTTTCTAATGGTGTTAAAAAGCAAATCTGGTCTTGATGAATATACAGAGCTTGAAAAAGTGTTTGGTGTCCTTCCTAAGTGGGTGAGGGGAGACATGACGATAGGCCATGATTTCATTGTGGAAGACCTGGCAGCGCTCATGGTGTACTGTAGATACTCAAAGCATGGTCACCTCAATGCGTGCTAAGTGCAATACTGCCACAGTGACTTCACTTTCCCTTCTCTCTGAAGTGTTTTTAGAGGCTGCTAATTTGGCAGCTCCTCTACACTTGGTTCAGCCCTGGAGGCTGCCATCTGAGCCGTGGTTTACTGAGCAGCTGAATGATGCTCGGCTCACACTGAGAAAGGCCGTACGAAAATGGCGGATAGCATATGACCCAATTCAAAAAACACATTATAAAGCCTGCTCAGGTGTTTATTCAGCTGCCATAAAAGTGGCGAAAATACTATATCATACTACTAAAATTGAGTCTGCATTTTGTCATCCCAGGGCCCTTTTTGCCGTTGTTGAGGCTCTTGCCTCTTCTGAAAAGCTGGCCCCTAAGGTTGTTCATACCCAGGAGCTATGTGATGCTCTGTCACAATACTTCATTGAGAAGATTGATACTATTCATCTGAACATCTCGACTACCATCATTGTAGCCCCACCCACTGCCAATAATCTAGCTGCTCGTGTTGCTACTGACACACCTTACCGTCCACATAGATCTCCTCTGCTCTGAGCCTTTCGTTGGCTCCCGGGGGCTTAGTGGGTCCACTTTAAAGCTCTTTGTATAGTTCATTGTTCCCTCCACGATCAGGGTGCTGAATACCTCCAAGCTAAGTTCACCCGTTATCTTCCCAGTCGTAGTTTGTGTTCCATCTCGTCCAATCGCGTGGTGGTCTCGACCTATAAATGTGTACGGGTTGGTGGCTGGGCCTTCTCTACTGCTGCGGCTATCCTATGGAATGACCTCCCGCCTGCTATTAGGGAAATTACTAACTACCTAGCCTTTAGGAAAGCTATAAAAAAACAATTTTTTCTAGGTTTGCTGCTCTTTGCTTCAACCTTGTCTCCCTCTCTTAGCGCCACGATGCCTTTGATCGACTGTGCGCTCTATAAGTAATGTTAACATAACATAACGCCACCAATGCTTTGGGAGTGGTGGTGGTTTCCTCAGAATAAACGGGGGATACCATGTCTCATCCAATGTCGTGACACCCTCCCGATGGCTGCCCCCCCCCATTTTATCCTACTTCATATAGCCAAACCCAGGGTCAAGATCAGGTAGCGGCTGCTGTCCCCTGGGGACACATGGGGAGAGGTCACCTTGGGAAAGGAAGTGATGATCAGATTCATCACATTGTCAATAAGGTTAAAGCGCCCATTCAGGTCTTGGTGTCAATGGTGACGATGATGTAACCCACGTGCAGAGGTGAATGGGCTTAGGCTAGATGTGGCCTATCGGTCCAGAGACTATAGGGGACATTGGCATGTTATATAGGTGGCAGCCAATGAGGGTGTAGGGATTATTTTGTATCTCATGTTAGTATTAATTATGGTTTATCAGCCTATAAAAGATATAACTCTTTGAAAAAATCTGAGAGCTCCATGTCAGTTCGGTTCTATGGAACTGCCTGAGACGTCTTTGCATGTAATACACATGGTTTTCCCTTGCATAGAGGTGCAGCGCTTATTTGACTTTTTGGTTCATTTTTCTGTGCAGTTTTTGGGATACTTTCTTTCAGCTGGTGGGCAGATTTTAGGAGGCCGCTTGTCGGGGCACTGCAGGGAATATACTCTAGGAAGGGGAAGGTGTTGCACAGGTTACTAACTAACTAAATATTTTCTTGTATAGTATAGGTTGGAGGATGTTTTGCCTATTGGAAGTAGGGGGGTTGTTGAGTGTGTGTGTTTTCACAAAAAAAGGTTTTCTTAACAGCGGTTTCATCAGGAGACTGGATTCACTTCTTTCCAAGATGGTGGGAACTTCCCTTGACTCTGATTGGTTGGAGGCTAAAGAAAGGCAGCTTAGAATGTTTAATGGAATTCTAAACTGCCTTTCATTCAAGACATGAACTGAGCAAGTCGCAGCAAGCCAGAGCTCCAGACAAAACCGAGAACAAGCTGAATTACAGGAAGAAACCTAGAAGTATGATCTTCAAGAACCACTAAGCTAACTGTATTTAGTTTATTAGTTTCCACTATGAAAGCGCTGTCTTGGAGTGAATGACGTCCAGTTAAATAATTGTAAATGGTAGGCCAGAAATGTAAATATGTTTAAGTGCTTACAACATGTGTCCAACTGCTGGGACTTCAGGTAACTCAGAAGATTAACCCCTTAACTGCCATGGGTTCCCCCCCCCCCAATCCCCAGTGCCAAGGCCTTTTTTGGTGATTTTGGCATGTCGCCATTCAATCCGTTGTAACTTTTTTTGTTACATGAGGAATCCTAGTTCGCTGTAGTGGGTGAGAGAAAATAACCAGAAAGGTAGAAAATGTTAGGTTTTCTCAGAAAATGCCAATAAAATGATGTACAAAGAAGCCTGTGGTTTTTTTCCTTGTAAGACCTAGGATCAAATGGTTTGCTGTGCTGAATTTACCATTTTCCAGGCTTTCAAGAACAGGTTGAGTGGAAAGAAAAAAAAAATGTTGATATGCTAACCAGCCATTTTGTGAGAGTTAGGCGATTTTGACTTTTTTCCAATAGGACATGCGTGGGCGGAATGGAAGGAAAGGGTAGGAAAGCTGAATGGAAAGACAGAAAGGCATACATTTCTGAAAAGTAGACAAACTTCCAAGTTTAGGAAGGGTTGATTTGCGTAGGTCAGGCAACAACTATGTAGGGAAAAAAATCCATAGTTTGAGGAACAATCGGGAAAATGACAGAAAATAAAGGTATGTGGTGGACATGGTTGGGCTGTTAAGGCAATCTGTAAATTTTGAGAAAAACAATGCTATGCTACATTCCCCTGACTCTTGCAGTTAGGAAATCACAGATTTTTCATAATGTTTCACAAAACAAGCAATACCACAAGCCAAAAGCAGAGCCATGGTACACACGAATTTTATGCTTACAGCCTAAACGGACATACTTAGCATGTGTAAATAAGGAAAATAAATGTGGTGAGGAAGGGCAAGCATACATTTTCTGAAAGAGCACAAGCAGACCTTTTGAAGGGTAGGTGACTTGTGCAGGTTACAAAAGTGTATAGTGCCTAAAGCAGCGACTAAATGTAGGTCACATTTGGGGAATAAAAGGGTTGTGTGACAAAGTGCAGCAGCAAGTGTGTCAACGTTATGAAAACCACGCAAACACAAGAAATGTCATACCATCCCACGTTCCCGATGGTGTCCCGAAGGAAACGTTACCTCACATGTTTAGGTACACCTACCTGGGCGCAAAGGGAAAAGGCTAAACCACTGGTAAACCCCAGTCTTTTCGGCAGAGCAGATTTTCAGGAATTTTGCTCATGTGGACAACCTACAGATTTGGGCTTAGGGTGTCGAAGCTGCCAAGGAAAATGGGGAACCCCATGCATTCTGAAAAGATGACACCTGTGGGAATCCAGAGGTCTGACTTGTGCCAACTGCCCCAGAATTTATTACCCACAATTCCCGGCAAAGTCAGAAATTTGGTGGAAAAAAGACAATTTTCAGACATTTCACTCTGGCCACCCACCGAAACACGCAACCAACACATGTCCTACCTTCCCTCGTTCCCACAGGTGTCCCGAAGAAAATAAAAAGAAAGCGCTCCATACCAAGTGCGCATTGCATGCTCAGAAGAAATGACCATCTGCATCAGTAGCGCAAACACATTTCAGAAAGTGGTAGTCATTATGTTTACCAACATTTTTTCCCTACAAAGCAGCCAACATCCTCTATTCAGGCCACACCCATCATTGCCCCACATTACCGCCCCACTTCCAGTTCCCACCCATACCACTAACACTACTGCCACAGTCCCTCCCACCAAAGTAACCATCCACCCCCACATTACAATGCATACTAAGAAAAAGAAATTCTGAACTACTTACATAAGTCAGCGAAAGCTTTAGATTATGCCACAACTGCAAAGGAAACACACAAAAATTACAATCTTTACTCAGCCCACCAATAACACATCCAAACTGTCAGGCTGCTATCTGCAAAAACTTTGATTCCTTCAACCAGATACATGGCACATCCCAGTCATCTACCACCACGGAAGGGTGAACTGCACACTGATGGGAAATGGAAATAAGACCAGTGGGTGTATGGAAACCCCCACCACAAGGTAAACAGTATGCAGATGGCATAGTGGTAAACTGTCCTCCCATGGGAACAGCACTGTTAAGCTGGTCTGGGGGCTATTTGTGGCCTGCCCCTGCAAGTGGGTCCCAGGCCACCACAATGCCTCCCCCAAGCACCCACTCCCACTCAAACCACCAACACTATAGCCCCAGTTCCCACCCACTCCACTAACAATCCACCCTCCGCGTAGTATACAATGTTGAAAAAATAGCTTGACCTGTACATGACATGTAAAGGGGAAAAAAAACATATCTGTCAGCCCAGCCAAAAACCAACCCACACTGCCATGCTCTGTCAGGTCCTGTCTTCAAAGTTCCTCGGAAGCTGCTGAACCCCACAGACCCACAAGTGTCTTGTTCTCACCATATAGTGATCTACAGCTGAACTCAGGACACCCCTGGGGGGAAAGGGGAAATGGGACAAAATAATAAACCCAGACAATGGCTCCTCCTCTTCCTTAGGATAGATATCTGCATGAAGGGGAAAAAGGACACAAGGTAACTTAGACATCGACTCACCTCCCACACATATCCCCTAAGATATGTAACCGTACCTGAGGATTCCTCTGCAAAAGCCTAGAGGATCAGTACAGCTTCACAATTGCATAAGAAAACCTGAGTAATTCTGGGATGCAACGGTCTTCTTGACAATATTCAAAAATGGCTTTTCTTCAACAACAAATGACGACTTCAATCTGATTTGTACTGAGGGTATTCCTTTTAGTGACCCTTAAATCCGGAAAAGTCTCTGATTTTAAAATATAAAGTCACAGAAACAGTTTTCTTCTTCTTTTAGTTGCATTTTGACTTGGAAGGATTGATTTATCTCCTGACCAAGAAATCTTTTTCCTAACCTAAAGTATCTGACTTCTATGGCAGTTCCTCTGGAACTGCAAGGACCAGAACTCCCCCTTCCTTGGCTGATCAACCTGTCAACCTATTTAGATATTTCTTTAAATTCAATTTATTTTCGAGTTAAAATTACCAGATAACACGAGTAAATATTCTTCGAGGGGATTGGGTCCTCCGACGTATTCCATATCTATGAAAGGGAATGTCCACAGCTGTGCTGCTTCGGAAAATCTTTGGCGTTTGCGTCGATGCGCCATCCCCGAGGACCTCCTCCGACGGCCGACGTCACCCAATGTGATGAGTAGGACGCTCGACGCCCATAGTTCTGTTTTTTCCGCGAGCGTGTTTGCTTCGTGAGTCTCGGTACGCCTCGACTAGTTGGAGTTGCTGTTTTCTATTCTCGGTTCATTGAACCTGTTCGGTTGGTTGTGAAGACTTGTTCGTGGCGATGTCTTTCTCATCTTCGACCCCGTGTCCGGGCTTCAAGAACTGCGGGGACTGTGGGTCCAAGATGTCGGTCACGGACTCGCACGGCACCTGCCTCTGGTGCCTCGGGGAGGCCCACGATACGGACGACTGTGTCGACTGCCAGTCGCTCGCTGCAAAGGCCTTGCGGGAACGCAAGAAGAAGCTGTCGGTAGGCTGGGTGTCTAAGCCCCGGATGTCGAGGTCTGCGGGGCTTTTGACCGATGACTCGAGGGGTGACTCTCCGCATCGTCGTCGGAAGTCCGGTGGGTCTCCTTCCAGGAGTCGGTCTCGCCACTCCTCCGCCTCTTCTAGGCATTCCAGGAAGCGCAGGCATAGGTCGCCTTCCCCATCCTCTTCTGAGGACTCCGCCCGTCGGCGGGTCGCTTATCCCTCCATGCAAGCGACACCAGAGGAATGGGCTTCCTTCGGGAAGCAGATGCTAGCGATTCTGGAATCGCAGGGTACTGGTCTGTCCGCGCCTCCGAGTGGGGTCGGTCGGCACTGGTCGAGAGACACCGCCCATACGCCTTCGGGCTCGGGTGGTCGGCACGGCTCGCGGGAGAGGTCCCGCTCGGACAAGGGTAGCCGTTCTCGCCATGCCCATTCCCAGTCCTCGACGCGCTCGAGACCGCGTGATCCTGTGCCGTCTTCGAAGAAGACGTCGACACCTATGGCGCCAAGGTCGTCGACTATTTCTCTCGAGGTTCCGTCTTCGAGGGGGTCATCGATGCCGTCGGCGCCCAGGTTGTGGAGAGACACGCTCAGAGCTCCGGCTTCAAGGACTGTCAACGCCGCCGATGCTGACGGTGCTGCAGCTGTCGTCGACGCCGATTCGCTCGACGTCAACGCCTTTTCTGTCGACGCCGACTCGTTCGGTGCCCTCGACGCCTTTTCTGTCGACGCCGGCGCTTTCGAGGCGGTGGTGTCAGAGGGGCCCCGTGGCACGGGGTTTGCCCCTAGAAAGGCTATGGCTAAGGTCCGGCACTGCTTTGGTCCGCAGAGGTCTTCCTCTCCCCGCCTGGAGTACATTTCAGAGGGTCATGAAGGCTCTGATGGCGGCTGGGTTCCGGTTGCGGTTCCAGATGACCTTATCTCGGGCCATAGCCAGTTTGATGACCTGAGGCAGTCGCTGCATGATGCCAGTGAACTGGACACCTCGCCGGAGGTGGAGTTTTGTCGGCCGGAGCCTGGCACTCATGCCGATTCTTCATATCGGCGCCTTATGTCTCGGGTTACCGAATACATGGGTTGGTCAGCTCCCCCAGGGGAGTTCGTTCAGGATGATCTCATGGACATCCTTGATCTCGGTCCACCCACTGACCCGGTTTTGCCTTTTCATATGGCTCTGCAGAGAAGGGTGGCGACGGCTTGGACTGCTCCGGAGAGTCTCGCGGCAGTGGGCAAGTCTTTGTCACGAAAATACCGTCCAGCCAGTAGCGACCCCTGCTACTTGTCTAGGCACCCCACCCCGGAGAGTTTGGTGGTGCAGGCGGCTACGGCCCCGACAAAGCAGGCATCGTATCCTACCATCCCTCCGGATAGGGAAGACAAACGTTTTGACGGCTGGGCGAAGAAAGTGTTTTCTTCGGGGGGTATGGCGCTTCAGGCGGCCAACTCCATATGTGCCTTGTCTCGTTTCACGCACACTCTGTGGAACTGTGTTGCATTAGCGGCTGATCATATTCCCGAAGGGGACGAACGGGATGGTTTCCTTGCTATGGTTCAGGATGGCAAGGATGCTATATGTGAGGCCGTTCAGTCGGGTTTGGACTTGGCGGATTGTGTCAGCCGGTCCATGGCGGCGAGCACCGTAATGCGCAGGTTTGCGTGGTTGCGGAAGTCTGGGTTCGCTCCTGATGTGCAGTCCCGGCTCCTCAACATGCCTTTTGACGGTGAACACCTTTTTGGCAGCAAGGCTGATGAGAGCCTTGAGAGGTTGCAGACCTCCAAAGCTGCAGTAAAATCGTTGGGTGCTGCAGTTCGCCAACCTCCGCCTTTTCGTCCTAGGGGACAGCAATGGAGGGGAGTTTCCTTTCGCCATTACTCGTCCTTCAGTAAAGCGAGAGGAGCTAGCAGTCAAAGAGGCCATCGTAAGAGTGCCAGAGGTGGAAAGGTACTCGAGGTGCCAAGGCCGCTCAGGCAGTTGCCTCTTTGCCCTCAGGCAACGCCGCAGCTGCTACCACTCAGTGATGAGGCCAGGTCCCATGGTTCGCCGGTTGGTGGAAGGCTGGCGCAGCATCTTGTAGAGTGGCAAGCCATTGCTTCGGATGTGTGGGTTCTGGAGATCATAACCCACGGCTATTGTCTTCCTTTTCGGAAGAGGCCTCCCGACAATCCACCAGGGAACCTCTTTGAAGAATCCGGATCCGCTCCTTGCACAGGAAATTCAAGCCCTGCTGGAGAAAGGCGCCATAGAACTGGTGCCTGTAGCGGAGAGGAACAAGGGATGGTATTCCCCTTATTTTTTGATTTCAAAGAAAGACGGAGAATTGAGACCCATCATGGACTTGCGCGGTTTGAACAAACTCCTCAGGAAGGACAAGTTCAAGATGGTGACTCTTTCTCAAGTCCTCTAGGCCCTTCAACTTCAGGACTGGTTGGTGTCTCTCGACCTCAAGGATGCTTACTTCCATGTGCCGATCCATCCCAAGCACAAGAAGTACCTGAGGTTCGCGGTTGGCGGCTCGCACTTTCAGTTTCGGGTCCTGCCGTTCGGATTGACCTCCGCCCCGAGGGTTTTCACCAAGCTCATGGTGGTGGTGTCAGCGCATCTCGGGAAAGGGGGGATTCACGTCTACCCCTACCTGGACGATTGGTTGATCAGGGGGAGCTCTCCCTAGCAGGTCCTGGATCATCTGTCCGTCACCTGCCACTCCCTTCACAGGCTGGGCTTCTCCCTCAATTTAAAGAAGTCCCATTTGACACCAACGCAGCGGCTCCAGTACATCAGAGCAGTGCTCGACACATCCCTGGGGCAGTGTTTTCCTCCCCAGGTGAGGGCTCTTCACATTCAGCAGATGGTGCACAAGTTTCAGTTTGCCCAGAATCTCCCAGCGTCCGAGTTCTTGAGACTGCTCGGCCTCATGGCATCCTGCATTCTTCTGGTGCCAGAGGCTCGTCTGCGGATGAGATCTTTGCAGTGGGCACTCAAGTTCCAGTGGTCTCAGTCCTCCGGCAGGCTGTCGGACCCTGTTCAGGTGCCGCCCTCGGCAGCCCGGGACCTTCTGTGGTGGGCTGTCGAGGGCAATGTGAGGAAGGGGGCCCCATTTTGGCTGCCCTGGCCGGAGGTGACGATCGTGACGGACGCATCCCTCACGGGATGGGGAGCTCATGCCAACGAGTTGACAGTCAGCGGTCGTTGGTCTCCGTCGGAGTACAGACTCCATATCAATCTGTTGGAGCTGAGGGCTGTCAGGCTATCCCTGAAGGCTTTTCTGCCGACTGTGCGCGGGAAGAGTGTCCTGATTCTGACGGACAACACGGTGGCCATGCACTACCTCAACAAAACGGGGGGGGGGGAGCAGGGTCACTTCCGCTGTGCAGGGAGGCGATTCAGCTCGAGTTCTGGGCCATCCAGCAGGAAGTTTCAATCTCGGCTGTTCATCTGGCCGGAGACTACAACGAGACGGCGGACGCTCTGAGCAGGCAGAGCACGATCTCTCACGAGTGGGAGCTGGCTCAGGAGATTCTCCTGGAGATCTTCGCCCTTTGGGGGACCCCTCAAGTGGATCTCTTCGCCTCCAGTGTCAACCGGAAGTGCGAAAGGTTTTGCTCGCGGGAATGTCCTTAGGAGACGCGTTCGTGGTGGAGTGGTCATTCCCACTGCTGTACGCGTTTCCTCCAGTCCCCGTCATCCCGCAAGTGCTGCGGAGATTACGGAGGTTCGGTTCCCGGATGATCCTCATTGCTCCGGCGTGGGCCCGGAGGACGTGGTACCCGGACCTTCTAGACTTTTCCATCTGCCCTCCACGTCGTCTTCCCTACCGAGACGATCTGCTCTCACGGGAGGGGGGTCGGGTTCTCCATCCAGAGGTCAGATCCCTCAATCTTCACGCTTGGCTTCTGAAAGGTTGAGGTATAAGGATTGGGACCTCCCTGAAGACGTGATGGAGGTGTTGCTCTCGGCCAGGCGGCCGGCGACAGTCTCTGTACCGTTGCCATTGGAGAAAGTTCTGTGACTGGTGCAGAGTTCAGAATGTGGATCCTTTTGAATGCGACATTCCTGTGGTTTTGTCTTTTTTGCTTTCTTTGGCCCACAGGGGCTTGCAAGTGGGGACCATTAAAGGATACCTCGCGGCGCTGTCCATATTTAAGCGCTCGTCTGAAGTGTTCCTATTTTAAGATTCCTTTAATTTCGCAGTTTTTGAAAGGGCTCACTAATGTGTTCCCTCCGTCACCTTTTTTGGTGCCAGTTTGGGATTTGAACCTTGTTCTTAAGTTTCTTATGGGTGCTCCGTTTGAGCCTTTACATTCTTGCCCTTTGAGGCTGTTGACTCTGAAAACTGCGTTTTTGGTTGCGGTTACTTCCGCTCGCAGAGTGAGTGAGCTACAGGCACTTTCAGTTAAGACATCCTTCACTGTGTTTCACAAGGACAGGGTTGTCCTTAGAGTTTGTCCTTCTTTTCTTCCGAAGGTGGTTTCGGATTTTCATTTGAGCCAGAAGGTTGTTCTTCCGGCGTTATATCCTCCTCCACATCCTGCTAAGGAAGAGGAGAGGCTCCATAGGCTTGATCCTCGGAGAGCGTTGAGCTTTTATATTTCGCGCATGTCCCGGGTCAGAGTGGACGATCAACTTTTCATTGGTTACGCTGGGAAGCGTTTGGGACAAGCTGTGACGAAACAGACTTTGTCTCGGATTATTTTAGCTATCTCCGAGTGTTACCGCTTGGCGGGTAAGGACCCTCCGGCTGGCTTGCGGGCCCATTCTACCAGTGGAGTGGCTGCGTCTACTGACCTGCAGAGGGGAGTTCCTATTCGTCACATCTGTGATGCGGCCACCTGGGCTTCAGTACATACTTTTGTACGTCACTATTCCCTTGATTCCATCAGAGGTCAAGATCTGGCCTTTGGCAAGGCAGTTCTCTATTCCGCAATTTGTTTGGGTATGCTAAATTTGTATTCTAAATTCTTTCCCACCTCCTTGCTTGGTTCTGCTTTGGGAGTCTGTCATAGATATGGAATACGTCGGAGGACCCAATCCCCTCGAAGAACAAGTTACTTTCTTACCTGGTAACGTTCTTTCGATGGGATGGTCCGACGACGTATCCCATATCGCTCCCTCCATGCCTTCCCCGCTGCAGAATTTCTTTTGCGATTGCAGCTTGCGTTCCGCAAGGCCCTGTGTGTCTGACTGGCAGAAAACTGGTGGCACACGTTTTGGGGAAAAAACTATAACTGAGGCTATGGGCGTCGTGCGTCCTACTTATCACATTGGGTGACGTCGGCCGTCGGAGGTCCTCGGGGACGGCGCATCGACGTCATTGACGCAGGACGCAGACTCCAAAGATTTTCCGAAGCAGCACAGCTGTGGACATTACCTGTCATAGATATGGAATACGTCATCGGACCACCCCATCGAAAGAACGTTACCAGGTAAGAAAGTAACTTGTTCAACCAAATGCCAAAAAGGGTTGAACATGTGCCGCTGTTTCCCCTACTGCTGAGTGAAAAGGTACATAAATACGTACTTATGTGAACGAGCGATTCGTGTATATTGCCAAGAAATACCACGAGCACAGTTAAAATAGAGAAGACTGCTGTGCGCATCACCAAATCAACATTAAATACTGAAATGACTCGCAGAAGAAAGTTACATGCAATTACGTTAGCCGCGTAGGAAGGAAAACCTCATCTTCACGATCAGCTATACCTGCTTATAAATAAACAGCCACTGCCTCCTCCCAGGAATCGGAACTAAGACGGAAACACGAGGAAAACAGTTGTGCTGCCCTGAAAGAAATAACAACGTGAGACGTGCATGCAATTGTAACGAAAATGCGGTCCACGTTTTGAAAACTAAGTAACAAAGCAAATCCTGTCCCACGCACAGAAATCTACTCACTCACGAAAACACGAAAATGAAAGCGGAACAAAAGGAAATAAGGATTTACCTGCAAATACTAAATAGTTATAAACTTTGTGAAAGCCATTTAAACCCATTTATTCCTCCTTATTAAAACAAATGCCACACTTATCTGAAATGAAGATGATGACACAAGTCTTTCTGCTTTTATTTCTTCACTTAATTCTTCTTGGAGTTTACATTTAATCTTCTTGAAATCTTTAATGACACTAGGCCCAAAAAAACAGAGAATTAAACTTGACCTATCTCCTTGACAAATCTTAAATAAAGGCAGATGAGCATGTTCTGCCCTGCCCTTTGTTCAATCTTCAGCCAATCAGGACTCCAGGTTATTTCCATTTTGGCTCGGGAAATACACCTCACTCTGAATAGAATGTTAAGGCCAAAACTAAACATGAATTAAAAACAGGAAGAAATATGTATTAACTAGATTACACAGAAGCATGTAAAAAAATTAGTTTTATTGGCCACTACTGCCCTGAATCCTGACATGCTCCCATCAACTTCCACTGCGGAGCACCGGGGGGTACTCACAATATTCATTCTTTCAAAATGCCCAATGCCCACTTACTCTGGTGCTCACTTCCACTGTCCAAATACTGTGCACAGGAAGTAAGCACCACACCAATGTGCTGTGCCCTTGCAAGGCGCAGATCCAGCGATCCACACCCAAAACTGCACTTCCTTTCCTTTCAAAGCAGCCAGCCTCCTACATGAGGTGCCCCATCCACTTGGGGTGGGGGGAGAGGGCCACCCCCCCTTTCATTGCCGAATAATTCCCGGTGGTCTAGTGGACCCACCACCACTCCACCACCACCCCCAAAATTTACCCATCATTTCTTTTCATTTCTTTTATTTTGATTGGGCCCTTCCCGAGGGGCAGATGGGCACCCCTTTGCCCTGGGGGTAGGGGGGCAAACCTACGGCCCCATCCTTTGGGGGGCCTGTCCACACTTTTCAATTGGCCCTCCCCCCGACCCCACATGGATGGGGGGGCATCTCATGTAATCCTCCCTGGCGGCAGATGCCCCTTCCTAGGGTAGAAATCTGCCCCAGAGAGAGCTACATGAGGTGCCCCCCATCCACTTGGGGTGGGGGCGAGAGGGCCACCCCCCCCCTTCAATACAAAAAGACCTGGTGGTTTAGTGGGGGGAAAAACACCCTTTTTCTTTTTTTTTTTCTTTTTTTTTTTGGTTTGGGCCCTTCCATATGGGCAGATGGTCTCCCCTTTCCAATGACACCTCACTCGATCTCAATGGCTCAATAAAGCCGGAGATCGAGGGAGAGGGAGAAGGGCACTTGCCTTCTCTGTCCACCGCAGCATCCGAAAATGGCTGCCGCTGTGAATTTGCCGACTTGAAACTGAAAGAAATCCAACCCCCGGGCCTTGAGGAGGAACCTCCGCCTCACATAGCCCAGGGGTTGGATTTAAGTTTTGTGCGATCCCTGCTTTGAATGCCAAAAAGGACAAGCTATCTCGTTCTTGGCACTGCATTCGTAATGTCAAGGATGAGATAGCTCGTCCTTGTCATTTAAGATGTTAATAAGCATGGGTTTTCGTTACCTGATTCCTCAGCCACACAACTGAATTACGCTAGGGCGAGGTAGAGGACAGATCCTCTGTGCACTGGCCGCAGTGACATCATGCAACTCTTTTTCCTAGCAAGGCAACAAACTAAACGCGAGCGCAGTGAATCTGTACTGAGGCGAAGTGAAAGCAGAGCGCGACAGCGCAGTGGGTTTAAAGCAATTGAAAGCCGAACGCTAGTGCAGGCAACTATAGAAAAGGTAGTATGAAGGTGCAGCATAGCTACCTAACTGAAAAAATAAGACGAGCTTAGGCAGGAACCTATTTTTAAAAGAAAATACGATCTATAAACACTGATAAAGATTGGGATAACACAGACCAAGCAAGAGAAAACTTCACAAAAGACTAGATTAAACTGAAAAGGGCAGAAGTTTTAGAAAGACAGGAACAGTCAAAGAAAGTTCAGGTAAAGATAAAATCCCAATAGAGACTTCCTTTGAATCCCCCTTACTGAATCCTTCAGTGGAGAGAATTTCAAGTGAACAGTAGCAACAGTGAGTATTGAGAAGATTAGTGAGAGAATTCGGTGGTGCCTTCGAGCTCTTAGAGGAGGCAAACAAGTAATCGGGAGGGAAGTTATTACAGGAGGAGAAGCAAGAGCTTGGAGGTAAGAAGCTAATAACCTCTTGCATTTGGTTTCTAGGTCTTCGGCTTTTGACTGGTGAACAGAGGGAGAGCAGTTTCCCATCATTTGTTTATTTTTTCCATTTCCCCTTTCCCCATTGGGTTGTCGGCTTAGCAGTAGTTACTACAACTTGTGGAGTCCACAACTTTGTAGGGGTTAGTGGGTTTCTTTAACCTCTGCGCAACCAGAAGCTGGGACCTGACACCACCCTAGTTATAGTGAACAGGGAACTCTGAAAGGTTAACCAAAACCCAATGCAGGTAGCAATGGAGAACAGTCGAGGCTATTCTCATGAATGTGAGAGTGGGGTCAGGGGACCTTAATGAGTCCACACCATATGATGCACAAAAATTCAATTTAGACAGGTAAGTAATAAGATTTATTCTAGGCATTTTACACACACTGAAAAATGAAAGATGATATTGCATAATGCTCAATAATAAGCATAGATTCCTTCACGATAGGTTCATAAATGTATTCAAATTACTTATTAAACACAAGAGGTAACTTATTCAGTAAATGATGGAACTAGTTCACACGTGAATTCCCCAACTTAAGCAGTCCAAACTCTAAGAAGAATGGTGCCAGGTCCCAATAGTCCAGTCCCTCAGGAGATACTAGGCCCCACTCATCCCTTTGAGCGTTCTGTCTGCCACCTCTCGAATACAGTGGCATTCACCACACCCCCAGGATAAAGGGGAATGGAACAAAATAAACTTCAAGCAGCATAACTCTTCTTCTCGCGATTCACCTTCACGCTAAACCTTCAAAACCCACATACATAGTATTTAATATTCCGCAGAATTCCTTACTATATTGGAAGTATTTATAAATGCACTTCTCTCATTACCTGATGGTCACTGCTGAATGCCAAGAGACAAATGTGTATTGTGTTCTTTATTTTTTTACAACTCTAAAATACATGTTCATATGTTAACTAAATGCTAAACTGGTAACTATCTACATCTTCTCTCAAAACTAAAAGATATATTTTAAAAACATATGATTCTCCAATTGCTTTAAAGAGCCTTAACGTGTAGGGAGATCTTCCATGCAGTCTAGATTTCACGAAATGTACTTATTCTGCTCCTGAGTGAAAAAGTATGAAGGATTTCTTGCTTGCGTTGAATGAAGGTTCTGGCACGCGATTCTGCATTGAATAAAGCTTCCTGTAATGATTCCTGTTTTGCTATGGCAATGCTAAGTGTCCACCGAATGAGAAGACCTGTTGCACGCAACAGTGTCCTGTGAGAAACCTGAAGGTGTCTCCTTGACTAGTCCCCGGGGGATCTGTCATCTAGGTGGCCAGGACACGGCTATCGCTATTCGATCCAGTTCCTGGTGGTGGACCAGTGCGGGCGGATCGCCTGGTTGAGGGGTCCTTGTGGAGTGGAAGTGGGACACCGATGGGTGAGACGCGGTACCCCCTTCCCTATAACACCTTTTCCCCATCCTACCCCATAGGATATTCAGAGGTTCTACCCCCCCGCCCCTTTTCCAGCACAAACCTTCCTACACTGTGACAGACGAGGACAAACACCCGAGCTGTTTACCTGACATGTCCTAACACAAGTGTCAGGCAGAGTCAGGCAATTGACAATAATTACGCATACTTGACAGCCCTTCCCCTTCCCCAGAGGGATAAAAGGCAGAGCACGAAAGCTCACTTGAGCAAGGCTGAATGCACAGGGAGGAAATATTCGATCCAGCAGTTAAACGGAGGAGAGAGTTGGAGAGACCTGGAGCGATGATGCCGAGGAATTTGCCCTTGCCATTTTCACCTCGGACCCGCAAAGCCTCTGAAAGGGAAAACATAGGAACGAAAGGTCCAGTTGGAGTGTGGTGTGACAGGTGTCAATGGCACATGGGGCCCTCCTGCGCTTATAGTCAAAGCGGGGAGAAACACTTGCCACTGTGGTGCTGACCTTGACTCCCGAGACCAGAGACTCCAAAGGTTGAGCACAGCTATTGAGTCGGAGAAGACAGGTAGTGAAACTGAACTGTGCTGGGCCCAAGGTTGCAGGCGGTAACCTTTTTGAACGAAGAATTTGTGTAATTGAACTTTAAAGGAACTCTATCAAAAGGTTCAGAAGCAAAGTGGTCAGACATTGCAGAGCGCTCATTCGAAGGACTTTGACTGAAGTCTGTTTGAGTTTGTGTTGTTGGTTGAAACTACGAAGACCAAGAGGCCTTAGGAGGGGCTAGTGTAAAGTGTCAGTGGTCCTACGAGGGTCGAGCAAAACCCCTCTTACACTCGAAAGTCAATGACACATGGGAGAAAACCGATTGAACTGTGAAACTGGCAAATGCGAACCCAACTGAGGGATGCCTGTGAATTGAGAATAACTAGTAATATATTTGTGAACATTGTGAACATTGTGACGACAAGTGTGAACCCGGCTGAGGGATGTCCATAATGGATAGTTGGTGAAAGGGACATTAAGACTGTTAAGTGATACATTTTGAGTGAAAGGCTGTAGTGAACCCGATTGAGGGAGGCTAACGTTACAAGAACGATCAGAGCCCGGCTCAGCGGGATACAAGAGGCAAAGAGCAGTCACCCAACATGAAAAGATTGCCAAAGCAACTTTTTGTTTATTATTTTGGTACCGTCGGCCTTCTAAGGCAAGAGACGTTTGCAGGAAAGAGACTTGGCCCCGGAAGGTTGTGGCATTGTTGAAAGGAACTGTAACCTCGTACTGGCGAAGTGCAGGAGTGTGCTGTACTTGAAGGTCCTGCTTTGTCCTGTGCTAAAAACGTGGGGAAGGGAGACCTAGCTATACCATCCTGATTTACCATTTGGTGAACACGTCTTTTCTTAAGAACATTATCCCACACTATTTTATAACTTGGTTGTAAGGATTGGCAATAGGTTCTTTAGTATAGGCCCTTTTTATTTGACAAGACTCCACTACGACTGCTTTATTATTATTTGATGGTCGTAGCTTGCTCCCATCTTAGATTTAGGTTTAGAGCAGGTGTTTTTTTCACTCCATTATACAGTCTAATAAACACCCTTGAACTGTGATCACTTGTGTCTGTCTTTACTGTTGCCACCATGAGTTCCTTACAGTCCTTTTCTCAAATCTGTGCAGATGCCCTCTGTGCGCTCGGCCTTGACACGCGCACCGTGTGATGCAAAGTGAAAATGCTGCTCCTCGTGCTCTGCCCTGTCTCCCTTGATATTGCAAGTCACACCACTAACAGATTAAGCCTAATTACATGCCCCTCTAAAATGATAAACTCGGTTTGCTCCACAGATGGCAGCTTATTTCTCCCTCCGTGTAAATTCTGCTTCTTTCATACTAAGTAAAAAATGAAAGTACTTTGTTCCAATAAGCATATCAAACATTTGGAAAAAATAAGGAATGTTCCCATCGGTAGTTTTCATTTAAAATGGTTCCTGACTTCTAACTTCATTAACTCCCTCTTGTGTTCTCACCATTCTTCTCATAAAAGGCTTTAGTACCGGAGCTCCCTGACAAGGGACCTGCTTGCTCTAAAGTTTCAGATTAAAGGCATCCTAGAATGTTCCCCACGTTCCAAGTGCTCCAGTCTCGGGAGGATAGCTCAACGTCAACATGCTCGCCTTGAAAGCAAGACAACACGCAGCAACACAGGTTCGATTCCCGGGTCCGTGCTTAGAAACCTCTGGGTATTAAGCTTGTTATAAATAACCCATCATATCATATATCACAACAATGACATCCAAGCCAATCATTCTTCCATCTTGGAAAAGGGCATTAACAGATTCATAATCAGAAATATGGTTATGGAAAACTTTGCCAAGCCCTACGAAGTAATCTAAAACACTGCACTAAAAATCCATCCAGCTCAGCAAGCTCTCTGCTCTTAACACTTCATCCAGGAAAAGCATCCACTTTGTGCACTTCCTTGGGATGTTTATCCTTTCTTTTACACAGCGATGACCTCAGAGACCTGGCACTCACAAACCTGAAAAATGCGGCTTTGTGCCCAAAAGTCACAGGAGTCACAATGCTTCTCCCCAGAATTATTATTTGCAGGCAAGTTACAATTTACTGGTGCTGGTGATGGAAAAATACTCTTCCACAATATTACTAGGTAAGTAAATAGTCTTTTGTATTTCAGGAGTTACTTTGCAGGTTTGATGACCAAAAGGCAGTGGAATGGAAAGTTAGGAGCAAAGGGACTTATTCCCAATGTTATCCTATGCAGGACGGGGGTGTGGGAGGACAGATGTACTGCTTTATTTCACCTCTTTGATGCAAATAACCGCAGGTGACATGATGAGTCATCTGGAGGTTGGATTTCTTGTCTTTGGTTCCAGTGAGAGGTGCAGAGGAGCTGCAGGTGCAAGGATTCTTCCGGTCCAGATGCAAACCCAGGTGGTGAAGATATGCAAGATTCGCTGATGCAGGCCTCTTCAGGACACTTCACAGGGCGTGGGGAAGGCAAGTGGCAACAACGGTCTACGCACATAGTAGATGACAGTCCTGCCAGTCGTGGTTGCAGTTCGTTCCCCAGGACAGTATCCCTTGTTGCTGGGCCATTAAAATTCAGAGAGAAGGGTGACTTGTACCACAAGCTGGCGACTACCAAGTTCACGAGAGAGCTAGCCAGTCCACTGTTCGGTCCAGGGAAACTTCTGAAGACTCAGGATGGCTGGGTCATTGAGAAGGTGTTGAGACTAGTTCAAGAGCTGAAGCACCGCTCCACGTTTTCGGCGAACAGGTAGTCCAACAGGGCTTCACCAGGCCAGATGCAGGAAGAGTCTTCTTCAGGAGTCTTCTTCGGATAGTCATTTGGCTGTTCTTCTTCAAGGGATTCTTGTCTCCAACCATCATCTGAAGAAAAATCGCCCTAGGAGTCCTCTTATCCAAAATTCTGGCTGGAGGGAAGTCCAAGCCCACCAATGTTAAGGATCTGCACTATTCAAACTGCCAGTAGTTGTCCAGTCAGGGACAACTATTGGTTTTGCTCATGCCCCACACCTAGACTCTCTGGCACATTTGGGGCACTAGCCACGTTTAGTAGCCATAAATGGTAAACGCGAATGCGCACACTATATAAAATTCAAACTTTGTAAAAATGTCTGCTGCCACCAGCTTGTCTTTAGGCACATAGAAAGGTAGTCAAAAATCCCAAGTGTCAAAAGCTAGGGTGATACCAAAATATCCCCATTGCACTGCATTTTAAGATGCAGTGTGCAATGTTAAAAAGTAACAAAAGGGAAACAAATGAGCAAAAGCAAGGAAATTGAAGCTGAAGGCTTGTTTTGATAAACTTGCGTTTAACTCTAGTTGGGTTAGACTTTCAATCATCCCTTTCCTGAGTTTAAGATGTTACTGAGTTTCAATAGTGTTCATATATAACCTGTGTTGCCCCTCGCACTACTTTGGTTTGGCTAAGTGGATCCATCAAAGCACAGAGGAAGGGTGAGAAGAATCATTTGCAGTGGAGATTTAAAATCCTTTACCTGCAAACTTTGTGAACCATGCTGTGGATCACTTTTAGGTTTTTCTTAGATAACTGCCAATAGAAGCCATGGATCATTTGACAGTGTTTAACCCTTTACACCTAATGGGTTAGCCAGAGGTTGGTCTGTATAACCTCACCTGTCCCTAGCTTGCACATCCACATCATCGCAATTGTTAATGATTTCAAATTGTATTGGGCACAATGACTGTATCCACATAGGTGATTGATGGTAGTTTCTACATTTTACAAGAGTAGCATGCTACTTTATTGCTAATATTAGGAACTGTATATATTGATTGATTGTTTGTTATGCGCTTAAGTGTTTCAAAGCGCAACCATGCATGGGAGGGGAAGACATAAGGAAGACGAGCGATCTTACTAGGCATGGGACATTCAGATCATGCGGGTGCATGGTGCGGCGGTGTGGGGGGGGGGTCAATTGGGACCAAGTGCGCCCAGTCCTGTCAGAACATGGGTTAAGTGCATAGAGATACCACTCTAATGGGTAGTACCATAAGTGCAGTAGTGCTGCGCTGCAGCAAGTGCAAGGCCAGGGGGGTGAGTGCAGAAGACTGGCGAGGAGAGCTTGCGACCTGTGAGGCTCTGAAAGGTACACCAGGCAGCCAGTCAGCGATACTGAGCAGAAGTAGAGGAGAGCGAGTGACAGAGCAGAAAGAGGTGGTTGGCAGGGGAGAGGGAGAGAGAGGGAGAGGGAGGGAGAGAGGAGGAGGAGGAGGAGGAGGAGGAGGAGGAAGTGGCGAAGAGGAAAGGTTTGAGTTTACGGAACTTGAGATCCGGCTCAAGACGGAGAGAGGCAGGGAGGCTGTTTCAGAGGGAGGCACCTGCAGTGGATAAGGACCTTCCCCCAAGTCCTTGCTTGGAGAAGCGGCTCATCCGCAGAGAGTTGGAAGACGAGCGGAGGGCTTGGGAAGGAGAGTATTTAGGAAGAGAGCGTTGCAGATGGATCTGGCCCATGCCCCAGAAAGCCTTTTGGACAATGCAAAGGGTCTTGAGTTTAATCCTTGCAGCCACGGGGAGCCAGTGGAGGGATTTCAGCACCAGAGAGATGTGGTTCCTGAGCTTGAGGCCAAGTTTAGTCTTGCGGTTCTGTTCTGGATGTGTTGAAGAGGATGGAGGGTAAAAGAGGGAAGGCTGAGAAAAAGAGGCTGTTTCAGTAGTCTAGCCTAGAGAGAACCAGTGCTCTGGAGAGGAGTCTCTGGGTGAAAGTGAGAAAAGTTCAATACCTCTGAGAACGTGCAGTTTGTAGTGGGACTTTTAGATATGTCCGCAATGTGAGATGAGAAGGAGAGCGTGAAATGGAAGATGACCCCCAGAGATCTTGCATTTGGTAGGTGGAGGTAGCTCCCTGGGGGACACTGCACATAGAGTGATAGGTGAGAGAAAGGCCCCCAATTCCCCTGGCATGGCTGGTCGGGGAGAAAGGTTAGCCACGCCAGGGCCTGATCAGTAATGCTCAAGGTATCAGAAATGTGCGATCAGGGTGTTGTGGTTCACTGTATCAAAGGCAGAGGAGAGGTCGAGTAGAATGAGGACAGTAACTCCTGAGAGTTGGAATCAAGATTTGAGAGCAGATCTTTGTTAACGTGTGTTCAAAAGAGCAGTTTCTGTTCCTCTGGATGCTCTAAAGCCAAACCGGTGGTCATTGAAACAGCCGGCAGATTCATTGTGGAGGGTAATCTGAGAAATAGCCAATTCTCCAAGAATTTGTCCAGGAATGGAGTGATAGAGATTGGGCAATAGTTTGCCGGAATGGAATGGTCAGCAGAAGGTTTTCTGAGGAGAGGGCACACAAGGGACTACTTAAGGGCAGTGGGTAAAACTCCAGTGGTGAAGGAGAGGTTGCAGAGGTCAGCCAAGGCTGGGGCGAGCGAGTCAATGTTGTCCTTGATGGTTTTGGAGGAACAGGGGTCCACCTGTTTGGAGGAGGCTTTCATAGACCGGACTTGTCTAGTGACCTCCTCAGGTGTGAGAGGGGAGAGGGGAGAGAAGAGGGGAGGGTGGGGGTGGCCATGGCCGGTACATGAGATGTTGTTGCATGAGGTGGTAAGGAAGAGAGAGGATAGGATATCCTGTGTTTTTGAGGTGAAGTGTTCACCCAGGATCGAGCAAAGGGCCTGGGTGGGTGCAATGGTGGAGGAACCTGTGGTAGGATTGGCTAGTTCCTTGCAGACTTTGAAGAGTTTGGCCGTTTTATTGGATGCCGCGGAGATGCAGGCTTGAGCAAAGACTCTTTTCTTGGAGCGGATGCAGAGTTCATACTGTCTTTGAAGGAGGCCGGCAGGCCAGTTTGTCAGAGGGTGTGCCATAGGAATCGCATTTATGTTCGACTGCCCTTTACTTGCGTTTAAGAGCGGCCAGTTTGGAGTCGTACCAACAGTTGCACTTTTTGGTAGGCTTCAGTCGTACCCTCATGACTGGGGCAAGATTATTAAGAGTGTTGGAAACGGAGAGGTTAAATTTACAGAGGGCTGTGCCAGGGTGAGATTCAGCCACAGGAGTTGAAGGAGCAGAGAATGTAGAGGCAAAGACAGCCATTGACACACTTTTCATAGGTCGGATGACCTTGTAAACTGGAGGCAGTGCTGGGCTTACCGATGCAAGAGGAGAAAAGTTTAAGGGCGATGAGAGGAGAGAATGATCCGTCCGTGGGAGGGATAGTTATAGGAATGTCAGTTGAGATGACAATTATTTGACATTTGTATTTTAAATACTCATTTGCTATCTATACAAGAGAATAAATACACATTCATTCAAAACAATAGAGAGTGCATGATCAATGTCTATTTGGTACAACATTGTTAAATTGACTCTTTTTTTCAATGGGTTTTTACCAAAAGAAATGTCTCCCAAAAACGAGTAGAAAAATATATGGGGTTGTGTGGATAAGGGTAGATAAGGAGACCCCTGGGTTTTTTCGAAAGACTGTTTTAATAACCCAGAGCATTTCTACTATATTGCAAGTGCAAACACTTGTTAGTTTAGTGATAAAACTGTGTAGAGAATATATTGTTAACATCGAATATTTATCATACACACATGGGTGATCCATAGATTCTCTGAGGGGGGTGGACTTGCGACAATATTGCTATCCAATAGTAAGCCTATCAGGTGTTCTTGGTGGTAGTTTCTTTTGCACTAAATCGCAACTTTTTCCAGAGCCTTGCTTCTGGTACATTACTATTCTCTGCTGCAAAACCTACCACAACCACAGGTGCACATTCAAATAATCACCCGTTGAATTTCCCATTTTTATACGGCACTTAAAACTGGTGTTCAATCTGTTTCTAAGTGCTGGTAATAATTTGCATTTTATGGAGATGGCGTTGGATCAGTTTGATGAAGAGATTTGCCCATGTGCAAATTTGAGTTGCACGTTAATTGTAAAACATCTCTGCCTGCATAGATATGATTTGGTTGTCATTTGAGACCCATCACCTCCCCCCTTTGTCTTTGTAAAGGAAGGTGGCGTAGAGAGGTTTCTCTCATGCCCTTCCCCTCTGCTTTCTCTCCCTGTTAGCTTGGCTTTCTCGCACCTTCTCCCCCTCGCACTCGTTTTTCTTGCTCTCTTCCTCCTTTTGTGCTCTGTGAGCCTTGTGTAGGAACTGTCTGCAGAAGCTGCCAAACCTCGCAGACCCACAGGAGCGTGACACTCAACTTGTCCAAGAAATAGCTAAGCACGGAACACCCTTGATGGAAAGGGGAAGTGGATAAAATAAATTAAATCTGATTCCAGTCTTCAACTCATAGGGGAATCTGTAGGGGCGAGAAAAAAAAGATAGCATGCATGGTTGGCTCCAACAATCTCACTATACCCTCTCTTCTTCCCAATGTTACTACCGCCATGTACTCTAATTACCTGGAGTTTCATCTGTTAATGCCAAGAGGATTTATTTCACTTTGTAAACTTTTAAGTCTCTTGAATCTTTCAATAAAAACTGGACATACTGTTCCAAACCTAAAAAAACTATAGCAGTGCAGAACTTACTCAGATAACTGCTTGCTTGTAATAAAATCAACTTTTGTTCTTTAATTACATTGTATATGCAAACTAACAGTTTTCTTTTTTCCTATTGGCTTTGCCTGAACTTGGACCAGTTGATTTGACTGTTTCCTCTCTCCGAGCGCTCCTGAACTTTGTTTATTCACTGCGCTTCCTGTGCCTTAATAAAGTCTCTTTCCAAGTCTCCTGCCTTCAGAAACTGTCTACGTAAGCCTGAGCTGTAGCTTACTTCAGATATTGTCACTGCGCTACCTGTGCTTATTTATTAGTCTCCAGATCACAAGGAAAGGCACTGCCCTGCCCGTGCTTAAATATTAGTCATAAAAACATGCCACTCTGCTTGCGCAAGCAAAAACAGTCACTCGTGCACACGAAAACCAAGAAATAACTTCTCTGAAAGGGAAGCCCTGACAATTCCTGGTGGCAAGATAACTAGTAAGATGTCCTCCCTAGGGCCTTGCCTATAAGAAGTCTGTTCACAATGAATGAACGACTTTCTTGGGAGCACAAGCCTAGCCATGTGAACAGCTGTAACTTTTTGGAAAGGTTCCAAGGATTATTAAGTCAATCCTTTCCAAGCAATTCCACAATATTTAATATCTCAGTACCTTTACTAGTAGATAGCAAACAACTTAGCTTTTCTACTGGATTCCTGGTGCCTCACTTCTTTAACTTCCAGTTTTCATGTCCTGACAAGTTCCTCCTTGTCAGGCTGAGTCTTGAAGAAAACATCTGCTGAAACCTGGCAGACCCACAAGAGGCTAAGATTTTTTCCTGCTATCCCTCAGAAATCTGTAGCGGCAAGATGGAGACGACATGCTACATTAACATTAACATCAACATCCTCACTCAACACTCCCTAATTGCCGAAAAGCTCATTCAACAAAATAAACTTAAATACCTGGACCTCCTCTGCCGTCTGATAGTCAGTTTCAGAGTTATTTTTTTCTCCTTCAGTCTCTGCTTCTTTGTACCTTTACATTAGTAACTATAAACATTTTTGTTGGGAAAAAAAACCACTGACCACTGCATTCACAGCTCTGCATTCACAAACGTGCACATTAATTCTGCTTTCTTTAACGTGTATAAGAAAACTGATTTTAAAATGGCATTTATTTGATGATTACTGATTTCACCTTTAATCCTTATAATGTAGAACCTTCAAAACTGACTTTGAAGGATATATTTTCTTAAGAACATAAGTATCTCAAGTAGGGCTGTTCAATGTACAACAAACAAACAAAACATTATCACTTGGCTTTAGCATAAGCAATCCAGAAAACTTTGACCAGCAAGGTAGGCCCTTTTTTCTGGAACACCTGACTTTCTGACCTTCTTAGCTGGGCAGAAGACAATGAAAGGCAATTGGGAATGTCCAGCAGCTGAACTTATGCATTCCCTAGCCAATCAGGACCCCGGGTGCGAAGCACCATCTTGGCCTGGGAAACTGTCCACATACAAACAATACAGTTAAGGCCCAACAATACTCAGAATAACACAAAGTAAAATAAAATGCAAATATTACTAAAGGAAAGAAGAGTAGGGACACCTGAAACCTGACACTCCTGAATTATCTTCCTATAATGGCTTCTTGCAGGATGTAGGCCCAGTTTATAGGGGTTCCAAAATACTGACCTTCTCAGCTGGGCAGAAGACAATGAAAGTCAGTTAATGTTCTGCAACTGACCAAGATCCTTCCCATCAACCAATCAAATTGCAGGGGGCCGACCACCATCTTCGCCTGTTAAAGTGTCAGCTCTCTGAATGACCAAAGTTAAGGTCCAACACTCAAGGGGAATACATACATTAATAAATACTAATTAAAGGAACGCTCATTAAAACATTCCAATCTTCATTCACACAATGCATTTGTATAACATAAAGATGACTACATGTGTTCAGGGGCTTGAGGGCCGAGACGTGCCCTCAAAGCCGAAGTGAGCGAAGAACACTAGAGACGGGAGTGTAAGGAGTATTGCAGACAAGAAAGGATAGGCAATACCTACAGACAGGCAACAATGGCAGTGAACAGAAAGGAGCAGGGAGTACAAGTAAGACAAACATGTTAGGTTTCCACTTGGGGTGTATGCAGAGTGGGGCAAGAGCTTCCCACAGGTTCTAGCCTTCTGAGCTGGTTACTGTTACAGGGCCCCACTCTGTTCATGGAAAGCAGGAGTGGGTGTTTGTGTCTGGAGCCTAAGGCACGAATGAGGAAACGGTACTCACAAGAATGAAGCCTGTACAGGTCCAGCAGGAACTGAACGACTGCCTCCTTAAACGGGAACCAGCACACTGTTAACAATATGGCACAAGGTACAATACTGAGACGCGACAAAGGAAATGGGCTGAGATTGCCCGCTGGCAAAGCCAGCAGCCAAACTCTGAACAAAGGAATTACACAAGCACAAGTGAGGACAAGAGCAGTAACAAAAATATCCAGGGAAAGAATAGAAAGTCAAAGTGAGGAAGGTTCAAGTCAGAACAGGAAGAAAGAGGAAACGCAAGAAGACAAGAATCAAAGGGCAATGGTACAGTTGACTGGAACTGCAGACTATAAACTAATGACCGGAATCATGGAACAGCAGACTGAACTATAGACCAGCAAAAAGAAAACTTAACTCTGGACTAGGATAGCAAGCACTCAACTACAGACTGTTTACAAGGAACTGTAACTATGGACTGGAATAACAAGGGCAGGACTGCAGATGGATAACGAGGAAACCCAGTACTGGACTTTAGGAAGCTAAAGGTAGCTGATGCAGACTATGGGCACAGAACAAGGAACTGCAGGCAGGGAACAAAATAATTGGTGGTAGAGAGCAAGGGGCTGCAGACAGGATACAGAAGACTACAAGCAGGGCTGCAGTGCAGAAATCATGCAGTTGCAGGGCAGAGCGCTGGCGAGTTCAGGCAGAGTAGCAAGACTGCAAGGCAGAGAGCACAGGGCACTAGCCAGGAGCAGGTTCTGGAAGCAACAGGACATAGCAGACATCCAAGGATCAAAGCATGAGGGTTTGCTAGCAAACTCAATGCAAGAGCCCTGTGCTCCTGCAGGCAGCTGCTTAATTACTGACCTGCCCAGTGCTAAAGCAGGGTCATTAGCAGCACCCAGAGCAGCGCACCTGAAGGCAATCTGCCCCCTTCTCTCTGGTCCTGGGAAAGTGACAGCAACACTGAGCTCTCAGGCTTCTGGGGATTGTAGTTCTAAGCCTACTGCATAGTAATATCCAGAGAATGAGAACTGCCACAAGGTGAATTATAGGGTATGTCGTTTTTGAAATTAAATAAGGAAGCACCAAAGTTTTGCAAACGGAAAAGGAAGACAAGAATATGAATAGGTATTGTCCGGTGAGGATTATGGTAATGAGTCCCAAATAGTCCAAAATGGGTGCCAATTGGTGCTCCAGTGGCACAGTCATGACATGAGGACCTGACACTGTCCCCCTCTTTTGCGTGCTCTCTCCCACTCCTTTTGCTTATTCTCTCCTCAGTGGCGTATTTAGGTTTTGTGCTGCCCTAGGCCCAACAAAGTGCATCTCCCATACTTCACTCTGCCCTGTTAGCCAGACTCTGCCCTCTTTGTCAGACTCCTGCCCCAGCTCCCCCCACCCACAGTTATCGTAAGCATTTAGAAGCGGACATTAAATTGGAGTGGAAAAGTCATTCTGTCCCCACTTAGGTTTTTCCATCACTGTACTGAGCAGGTTTGGGATTTTTATTCTGTTTAATTGATGTAGTTTACTGCAATTGTGTGCTCTCCCAGATTTGGAGAGGAAATGCACTTTTGCTTGTCGCTGTCAACCACACTAGAATTGTACACACATAGTGCTGAATGTGTTCATGGGCAAGCCCCATTGAGCAGTAAGATCACACCAAGGCCTCAAACTATATTATTGGACATTTACACATCTTTCATCACTCATATGTAATAAGAAATTACAAAATTACAGTACCTTATCGCATTATATAGTAATGAATTACAGCTAAGGTGTGACATCACAATGCATGCTGGTTGAGCCACCACAGAATTCCTGCTGCCACTAGAGCACTTGATTAAATTAGGTAATAGATTTTTCAGATTCCCTCATTAAATACCTCCCTGTGATAAGTTACCACAATTATTTGATAAGAGACTGTTTATGGTTGTATTTCTTTGGACACTGATGGAGTTTAGCAAGGAGGAGCAACATTCAATTTGCAGGTATTCACTTATTTTAAAACATAAAAAGGCTTTTAAGTGCTGCATATTAAACCGCTTACATTTATTTTGCAACACCTTCCTAGATGTGCATTACTGTTTTCATCAGAACACATTATATATACATAGATTTGTGTATAACTATTGTGAGGGGTCAGACATGAGAGCCGGACACAAAGGTATGGTATTCTCAAAATCAGACATTTTGTTAAACAAAAGTGGGTTGGGAAAACACCTCTCTAGCCCCATTCAAAAGAGGAATTTACCTTCCTAGAAAACTAAAGATCTATCTGTGCCAATTAGTCTGTAACCTAAAAGCCATCCTTGTGTCCAAAACACCCTAAGCTGACCCTCACATTAGAAACAAAACAACAAAGGGGTGCAAGGAAATGTATTTGACTTGATGTTAGCAAAAAGTGTTCATAACCAAAAATATAAAGGTGACTCTACCAAAAAGTGTTCTCCAAGAAAAGAACCTTGGATCCAGAGGGTAGTTCCCTTCCCCCAGATTTTTAGGTAGGATGACAAGAGTGTCTCTTTATCCAACAGTTCCTTTGTGTCTTCACTGGACTCACAAAGTTCTTGTTCAAACAATAAATTCCATAAGATTTTCTTTAGCTCTTTGTGTAACGTTTCCTGATTGCGTGGTATACTCCTTGCAGGAATTCTTCTATGGGTTTTTCAGATCCCTTGGGATACTCTCCTTCCAGGTATCGTCCCACAATGTCAGAGTCTTTATACAACTTCAGTAGCCTGGTTCTTATTTGTCACTTTACCACATTAGCATATACCTGAGGTCCTCGATATATTTTCCTATGGTAACACTTGTTCAGCTTTTCCCCACACTGACATCTCATGCATCTGTACTTGCTGGGGGTTTGTTGCTGTACTTTGTCTTGTCTGGATTCCAATATTCTTCTTATTGGGTATTGAATTGTTCCCAACATCTCCGACTCTTGGCGTGCCTCTGTGGTGAAACTTCTCACTGGTTCGGCTTCTCGTACTGTGCAGACATTCCCCCAGTCTTTCCTGCAACTCTGCAATCACTCGCCAGATCTTCTCTGTGGCATGGACCAAAGAGCATCACCTCTCTGCATGACAGTACCTACAGCAGCTCTTCTGAAGCTCCTAGTGTTTCCACGGTCCCTTGGGTGTGCCTGCTGTGCCTCTGCTGCTTTTTCGCCACACCAGTATGTGTCTCGTGTTCGCGAGCCGCCATCTGGATTGGCACGTCTTCTCTTGCACTGCTTTCTCCTGCACTGTCTTTTCCATGAATGCAGATGTCATTTTTAAATGTCCTGTGCACTTTAGTTCCAGTAAAACTAGCCTGAACATTAGTCTTCAGGCTTCTCTTGGTTTGCATAAACACCTTCCTCCTCCTCGTACCTGAGGATTTATGGGCGTTGAAGTCCATAGATGTTACTGGATTTCTTGGATGGTGGTGTTGAAAAGTCTTGCATAAAGACATATCAGAAATAGAAGTTGTGTGAGTTGTGAGTGTTTGGAGAAGTGACTGGGTTACTCATCAGTGAGACTGATGAATTTTTGATGCTTGTGTGACTATTTGAGTCATAGATGGAGGCTTCACTAGAATGATAGAGGAACATTTTTCAGACTTTTACTAAACGGAGGAACCGTTGGGTGACAACAAGCCATTAAGAACTCTGGTATTATAGGGTCTTCCTTGGGGGAAGATCCTGTCTCATCTGACGGACTCCCCATCCACCCCCCGGTAGTTGTCGCTCCCATGTGAGCCTCCCTCATATAGCCACCCCCAGGGTCAGGATCAGGTAGCGACTGCTCTCCCCTGGCCACATCGGAGGAGGCCACCGTCGGGGAATGGGTGATGACTCCACGGGATTCATCACACTCAACAACTATAAGCTCTCATGCATTACGGTAAGCAAGAGATCAAAGGGTATGACAGTGCAGCCATGTACTAAAAAATACATTACCCCCTACTGCACATAAAGGACGCAAGTCACCACAGAATTCATTAACCTTATTAAGGAACTCTGCCTTTGACCTCAACTCTCCATTTGGTCACGGAACTCCTCTGTGGCTTGCAATATCCCTATAACGTTCCCGTGAGTGGGTACTTTATCCTATCCATAATATAGGCACATTTGATTTCAGGCCTAACTATAATGCACACATTTTCACACATGGGGTATGTTCTCCCCGTGGTCAGGCCACTCCATCCTGGTGCTTGAGGGGTATCTATATACCATAACTGCAGTGATTGGTGGGGTGGTGGGAGGTCAAAAGCTGTGCAGTGAGACTGACCTTTATTGAAGCAATGAAACGGTTTGGTAGGGTTGAGACTGAGTAGACTACGCTGTTTAGGTGGAAAACTCATGATTTCACCACAGAAAAGTCCTCTCCTCATAGCCCCAAATAGCTTCTATGATTTGGGCTACCTTCCCCCACCCAACTCGAACATGTGCCTTTGCATTTTATAAAAGCAAATCTTGGCTGTCACTGAGGCATGCTAAGAGTATGAAAGGGGCCCCTATATGGCCCCTATTATATATATATAACCAGCAGTTTGTTTTCTTCAGGATTGCATGTGTCATGTTCATGATTAGCAATAATGTATTATTCCCAAAACCTTCCCTGTGTTTTTCTTCCATTGGGGGTAGGGTATAAGTGATCACCTGATCCGGGCTTTCAGTAGTGGATATATTAATTATTGGTAAAATATTTCTAATGGGTGTATTGTTTCTACCCACCATATTATTAGGGCTGGTGATATTGGTGCTACCACGCTCATAAAGCACATCATTATCGTTAGTGTCAGCATACAATTTGTTTTACCATGCGTTTTGCCTGTCCTTCTTTTTTTTTTTTTTTTTTTTTTTTAGCCTGGATTCGATTATTCGTTTTTAGGCGAGATCACTTGTCCCTCTTTATACTGCTCAGAGGACCTTTGATCAGTTTTCGCCTCAATATCATGCGCGCCCAGCTTGTCCGCTCTGGTTCCGGACACAGGTACTGTTAATCAATTATCTCACTTGCCATAGTACCATGTGCGCCCAGCTTGTCCGCTCTGGTTCCGGTACATGTACTTTTATGATCACACCTAGGAGCCGCGAGTCTTGAATTGTCCAACTTGCACAATTCTCACGCTTCTCTCCTCTACACCCCTCGTTCCTTCTCCGTCCATGAGCTTAACCAGAGGTTGACATAAACACCAAAAGAAAAAGAATGCAGATCACCTTGTCTTCCGAGGCCGCAGGTTGTATCGCCTTCCTCCTGGTATCGTATGATCCGTAAACGGTGCCGGTGCACTTTCAGATTCAGGCTTGAAGTCAGCCTGCTGCGTTTCTGCAAGTGCTGGTGGGCGCCAAAGGGGTACACGATTTGTTTCTGCTGGTATTTGCAAGGCAGATTTCACGTCGGTCAGCAGTGATGTCGATTCTGATGGGCAACGTTGGGGCACTCTTTGCCCTTCCCCCTCTTTGGCAATCATCTCAGGCTTTGTTTCAAGTTTCACTTCATGTTTTGGCAGATCAGGTGGCTGCACACTGGCAACAGTTTCTTTTGTCTCTGCAACCACTGTATTTTCCCAGTCATCGGTGTCAGGCAAGACTTTCAGTGCAGTTGGAATCTTCTTGGCATGGGTAGCATGGATCCACGACTTCCTTCCATCCACCCGGATTGCCGTTTGCGTCGCCAAAAGTACTTGATGGGGCCTGCGCCACCTTGGTGCTAATGATGACTTTCTTTCGAAGTTTTTTAGCAGCACCCAGTCTCCTGGCTCCAGCGCGTGCCCCGGACTGGTATACCGCACGGGTAATGCCTCCTGCACCTGCTGATGAATCCAACGCAATTTCTGCATTAAAAGGCCACAATAAGTACTAAGCACAGGATGTTCTATCTCACTGAGTCGTTTTGGCTGAGGTGCGCACCATCCATTTGCCGGCCTCCCCATCATGATCTCGTATGGGGAGAGCCCAGTTTTAGCCTGTACAGACATACGCATGCATAATAGTGCTATTGGTAATGCATCCACCCAACTCAACTTGTTTCCCGCACAAATCTTGATGCACAGATTACCACCAAGACGTATTTTAAGTTTTGGCACCTTTCCATCATTCTGTCAAAATGAACTACCTCAAACGGCATGGAGGGCGGGCCAAAACTTCCTGTTGGTGTCACTGTTCCCTTTCCTACATTGTGTTGTAAACACGTGATACAGTTCTGTACCAACCTTTCTGCATTCTTTTTTTATGTTTGCATTCTGCCATACTGTAGAAAGGTGCTGTATCATTTTCTTGGCACAGATGTGCGTAGGACTGTGGGCCATTGTGACCATTGCAGTCACATATAAATTTGGCAACATCCAGTTTCTAGTTCCCTTGTCCACCCAACAACCCTCCAAATCTAACTCGGCAGATCCCTCTGCCCAACCCTGTATTTCATTGGCCGTAGCCTCGGCCTGCATTTCTTTGACAGTCGCAACTCCCATCTTCTATCATACAGGGTACTTCCTCTGTCTGAACCGTCATCATCTTGGTATTTAAATCGGTGGCAGTTTGTTTCGCAATCCTGTCTGCAAACGCGTTTCCCTCTCCTATTTTGCATGTTACTTTATGTGCCTCGCATTTCACTATTGCGAGGCGCTTTGGAAACGTGAGTGCAGACAGCAATCGTACAATCAAAGGGCCATATTGAATTCTGGCACCATGTGATGTCAGAAACCCTCTCTCAGCCCAGAGTCGTCCAAAGTTATGAACCACTCCAAACATGTACTGACTGTCGGTATATATATTCACGTTCAAATTTTCAGAAGTCTCGCAGGCTCTGGTTACTGCTATTATTTCCGCAGCTTGTGCTGAATTATAGGGGATTCTTTTACTTTCTACAACACTCTCTAGAGTAGTGATAGCGTATGTGGCAGTTGTCGTGCCATCTGGTAATTTAAAACATGAGCCGTCACAAAATAACTCTTCATCCGGCTCTTTCTGTGGAATATCACTTAAATCAACTCTCCCCTTGGTTTCTTCCTCAGTGACCATTAAGCAATCGTGGGGGGGTGATTCATTCTTCCCAATTCCTGTTATGGTTAATGGCATTAATTCTGCAGGATTCAAAGCGCTACACCTCATAATTTGGATGTGGGGCGGAAACAAGATAATCTCATATCTTGTCAATCTAGCAGAGGTGAGGTGTTGCGTCTGTGTCCTATTTAATAGAACGTCTATGGCATGTGGCACCATCAGAATTAAAGTGTGCCCCAATACCATCCCTTCCGTTTGTTTCACTGACGCAGCAGCCGCTGCGACAGATTGCAAACATCGTGGTAGTGCGCGCGCTACAGGGTCCAGCGCAGATGAAAAATAGCCGCACAGCCTATTTCTTCCATCTTGTTCCTGTGTCAAAACCGCCAATGCACATCCTTCACTTTCACACACAAATAGTCTGAAAATGTTCATATAGTTCGGCGTACCCAAAACTGGAGCCGAGCATAATGCAGTTTTCAATCCATCAAATGCTCTCTGACATTCCTCATCCCATTGCAAAGGCATAACTACATCTTTTCTAGTCAAATTCACTAATGGTTTCACAATCGATGCAAAATTACCAATCCATTGACTTCTTTTTGTGTCTTTGGAATAGGCATACAAGAAATACTTTCTATGCGTTCTGGCGTTAGTCTTCTCCCTCCTTTTGAAAGTAGGTAGCCCAAATAAACTACCTCCTTTCGATTATACTGAAATTTCTTCAAACTAGCTTTATGGCCATTAGGGGTGTCACGGTATCAGTTTTATGACGGTACGATAACCTTCTTGCCAAATGATGGTATATCATGGTTATCGCAGTATAGCAGGTGGAGTTAACTAATCTTAACAAATATTTTCTAAAAAGGTCATACATTGACAGATTTATCATCACAAACAAAACCAGGCATCCAGGGCCAGAATTGGGCTTTTCAACATACTTTCCACTGAAATGCCACCCCTTGCTTCCACCAAACACAAACACACATGTGGAGAGGAGGAGGAGGAGGGGGAGGAGGAGGAGGGGGAGGAGGAGGGGGAGGCGGAGGGGGAGGGGGAGGGGGAGGAGGAGGGCAGACCTGCTGCGACTGGCATAGCTTTTCTTAAGTGGTCATTTAGGCTTTATGCTCCCCCACTGGCTACTGGTGAAGATGAACATGTTGCCATCTTGATAACCTGCATGCCACCGATCAATGGAGGCTGATGGTAGTATACGCTTGTGCGCACACACACACGCACACGCTCTCGCTCTCTCTGTTACAGCCTTTAGTTTACTTGCCGGCCAAAAGGTGTTCAGTACTCACGGACATGTTACCCTTTGGTATGGCAGCAGGGAATACCCACAGAGATGAGTGAATTTCGCAGTGTGACTTATTATATGTAAATTCAATGATAGAACCAGGGAAATCCCCCATTGCCATATGTTTAGAGAACATTATCCATTATAAATATATAAACCCCAAAGCTGCCAACCCAAAGTAAACCCTTTTCCTTCTTGGCACTGTATCTATTCTTCCTATTGCTAACATATTGATTTTGTGTCAGGCACGTGTGGTTTATGGAATGGCATTAAAAACTGCTCCAACTGAAACTACTTGGCAGACGGCACATCCAACAGTGCAAGACCAAGACTGCGCAGCACTTGCTTACTGCAGCCTTTCCAAATCAGATTGAAAAGCACACTTTACGGTATGAACGGTATAAACAATGTGACGGTTATTATTGTTCAATTAAGTGGTTCACGGTATCTTTAACGGTATACCGTTACATCCCTAATGGCCATGTGCCGCTAGGTGTGACAGTAGTAATACAGTGCTTTCTTTACAAATCTCCTCTGTCTGCAGCTAGTAATAAATCGTCTATGTATTGCAAAAGTACACAACCCACAGGTAATTCCAGCATGTCTAGCTGCTCTTTTAATGCTCTACTGTAAATAGTTGGACTTTGTGTAACCTTGTGGAATCCGTGTAAATGTAAATGATCGTCCTCCTAATGTGAACGCGAACAAGTATCTACTGTCCTTGTCGACTGGAATACTAAAGAATGCGTTCTTCAAATCTATTACACTAAAATATTCTGCTGAAACAGGTATCATTGTCAATATTGTAGTGACGTTTGGCACTAAAGGAAATTGCGGATGTACTACCTTGTTTAATGCGCGCAGATCAATTATGAAACGGTATGGTACCTCATTACCTCCTTTTTTTATAAACCGGAAGGATCGGGCTGTTACATGTACTGCCTGTGATTTCCTCTAATACCCCTAATTTCATCAAATCGGTAACAATACTCTTCAATCCTTTCTCACCTTCAACTGAAATTTTGTATTGGGGTATTCACGGTAGGGGAAACACCTTCTTTTAAAATAATCTTTACTGGCTCTATCTTTAAACATCCCACATCGTTGTCATGCATTGCCCATATACAGGTTGGTACTTTACTTAGTTCCCCTGGTAACGCTTCGGACATGAATTCTGACACAGGGGCATCGTGTGGCCATATCGTTAGAAACACTTCGTCTGCTGTGCAATGTATAACAGAACCTAGTTTTTTCAACAAATTCAATCCCAACAAATTTTCTCCACAATTTTCTGTTAGAAGGAAAGGACAATGTTCAGTGAATGGTCCTATGGTAACTGGGACTGGTTTGGACACTGGGTTTATGACTGGTGTACCTGCGAACCCTACAGAAATATTCTTTTGCCCTGACAGTGGTATATTCGGAACCAAGTGATGGTCTATTGAACACTTCTGTGCTCCTGTATCTACAAGAAAGCAGTGTTCCTCATTCCCGACTCTCATTTCTACGTAGGGTCCTCTCTGATTCACGGGAATAGACACTGGTTCCGACCCCTGTCCTAGGCTGACCTATTGGGGAAATAACACATCGTCCAATGTGTAATCATTACTATAATACGTGTTTGGCTGTGTATCGGAAACATTTCCACTCTTCCCTCTATTTCCCCTATTCTGATTTCCATATTGTTGATTTTGCTGTCCCTGACTCTGGTTTGGGGCATTTTGGTTTTGGCCTTGGTTTTGATTGCCTCCATTATTATGATGCTGCTGCATACTATTCCTATTTGGTCCATTCGCTCCTGGGTGTCCTCTTTGCTGTCTCCTTTGACCAGACCCATTTCTGTTCTGGAAATGCAGGCATTGCGCTCGCCAATGTCCTTCCTCTTTACAATATGCACACTGATTCGGCCCCACTGTTCCCCCATACATATTCAAACTACTCCTCACTTGTGCGTTCCCTCGCCCTCTGTTATGTCCTACTACTTGCTGCATTAATACCCGTGTCTTAATTAGACATTCCTTGAGGTCTGCCCCCACCTGTTTTAGCAACGATAATTCGTTCACGATCTCCTTCTGCCCCTGCGAAGGTAACTGCAGCCGTTTATTATGCGACCCCTTTTCCTTTTTCCCCGGTCTCCCGACTTCCCTACTCCTGTACCCAGGTGCAGTAAACACTTTGATAGGTGCAGTAAATGTTTCGACATAATCATTATCTAATTCATCTCTAAGCTCAAAAAGTCTATACACATGTTCTCCTACTTCTTCATACCTCTCCCTACAGCGTGCTAATGCATTCAAATCTAACAATCGCTGCGGTGGTAATTTCCCAATTAGCTGTTTCCATCTCTCCACCAAATATTCACCGATGCATTCCAACACTACCTGTCTTTCGTTGCTTCTACGAAAGTCATATATCGAAGCCAATGTTGCCGTCCCATCATTCCCGTCTATATACATCTCTGCCTGTTGGTGCAATTCCACCTTCCTCTCCTTGCTGATTGCGCTGCGGGTTACCCTTGTGCACTGCCGTTGGTCAGATCCGCCTCTTGCCCCCTCAGTTTCAACTTCAACCCCGGGAGGAACGGATGGTACCGAGTCTGTGTCTAAGGCGGGAGCTGCGGATGGGACAATGGGAACAGCGAGTGTCTGTTGTGGGCCTGGTTGGCTAGTAGGAAGTGTTACATGCGCGGTCTGTGGCTGTGGGAGGGCTTGAGCTACCGGAGGGGGAGCTTGAGCTACGGGCGGGGTCTGAGCAATAGTTACTAATGTATCTGGTCTTTCTTCTGATCTTGGGCCATGTTTTGTATGAGTCAATATATTTTCTATCAATTCATCTGTCATGTGTAATTCTCGTTGTGGGTATATCTTTTCTATATTCAACTGGTCACGCCTGCCTGCCCTTCTTAGACTCTCAGTCCACTCCTCTTCTTTTTCTTCCGCTACCTCACCTTTTGATTTATGCCTGCGCGCATGCTTGTCTTTCCTTTTAAATCGGAGCATTGCTTCCTTTCTCCAGTCTTTAATAGTTTCAGCTTTCTTTCTTATCAACACCCTTTCCAAGTTATCCATCCTCGCCATCTCAAAACTACCATTAATCGGCCACCTGTGGTCTTGTTGCTTTCTGGTTTGCCTATGCCAAGTCTCACAGAATATTATCACACCCACTCAATACTTCATACATCTCATACGCCGGCGTTCCCCCAGGTTGTACAATTTGGCCATCTTCCAAAGATTGTCTACCACAGCGGAAAAACCCCCCGCTAAGGTGGACAATACCCCAGGCATGTTTCAACCTTCCCCTTGGTTAATCAACCTTACCTAGGGCGTTTGATTTTGCAAAATCAACTCTCAACCAATATCAGGATGCTATGAATTGGGGAATGACTTGCCTGATAAATCAAGTCGTCTGTATACTGACGCACCAAAGGACATCGTGTCTGTGTTTCTTGGCTTCCGCCTCGTTTCGGGACCCTCGCCTCCTTGTTCTCTAGCCAGGCACGTCAATCAGGGATCAAATGTGTGCAGATCTGCAAAGGAGTCTTCACTTTTACAGGGCGCCCCGAATACCTCTTGATCCCGGCTCGATCGTCCCGTCCTCGCCGTTCTCTGCCATTCTCAATTACAAAGTTACGCGAAGGAACAAGTGGGGGAGGGTCCCTATTCGGGCGCCATCTTGAAAGGGGCCCCTAGGGGACTCTGACGTCTATGGAAACAAGGCGAGTCACCACACGATGGAGACGCCAGACACAAGGTTGTATTCCCAAAGCTAGGGTTTTATTGCAAGGCAAAGGTCTCAGTTGGCCAACTCGGTCTCGACGCCCCGCGACGTGTATCTCTAGACCTCGTGGGAAGCAAGAGAGCGAATTACGTACATCAGTTACATATATACAAAATGCATATCAAACAATCAGCTATGTCATGGTTAACACCGCTCTTCATTGGGTTTCTTTGAACTTGGTGTGACGATGGCCATCTCCGGCCACTATGACACCTTCAAACATCTATTCTAGTAACAATTTGCAATTTGTGAGTGCGTAGGCATCTTTCGGTTATTGAATAGAACATGGTGCTTCTGTTCTTGGAAGCAAGCTACATGCAGAGGGGGGTTACATTCCGGACCTTGCTATCTATCAGGTGCTATTTGCGTCCTGGGAGCCGACCTGCTCTTAGTGGGCTCAGCAAAGGGGGACCATTAGAAAAGCATAATTCAAGCCTTTAGTGGTATTATTCTAACATATTCTACCATATAACGAGACTGGCTGGCATCTGTGAAATGATTAAATGCCCTGCGGCTCTGCTTCAAGGCTACATTAAGGAGGGAGCCGGCCATTCTTCCTGGCGCTGCCTACGTTTGTGTTTCAGCGAAACTCTTGTTCCCCTCTCGGCCCTGTGGCCTTGTCCTTTTCATATACAGACAGCATTGTTCCTCAGTCGAGCAGTGTAAGTGAAAAATATACTGCGAAGCAATAGGAACAGAAAGCAATGAGCAATGGTTAGAAAACAAAAAGGCGATTCCTGTTACATCAAAATGGCTGTTCATTAGAACACTCAAACCTATATTCTGTCATATTGTGCATGAGACGGTTGGCCCAAGGCCACCAAAATATGTTTGCGGCCTCGAATTAGATTTCTAGACTGACAAGTATACCTCTCACAAACACATAAAGTTGTAACGCTCACCTGATTCCCGTAGAGGCGCTGGTCTTGACTGGGCGTATACCGTATCTGCAAAGGTGATGTGTAACACACGGCTGGCTCTTTGGGCTGGACCTCTGTGCACTGTATGTCTGACTTGAAGGGTAAGATGTCTGCAGATAGAAAATATGGGATTAAGGAACTGGGTTATTGAATGTCTCTCTCTTCTTCCCTTTCTCTTCTCCTGTAGAACCCCAAAGGTTAACGCTCTCACCTTAGGTAAGTGAACGCCGTGCTCTCCATCTGCCTCGGGGCAGGGTGCTGTAACCAGTTTCTTCACTGGATAAGGGGAGCAGGCCTCTTGACTTCAGAGGACTGCTATCCGTCGTTTACTGCACGAACGATAAGTTTCGAGTAATTCTAATGTCTTTAAAGTCTTTAGTAATGATGTTTCTTGTTTTGCAGGGTTCCGGCGATGGCGGATGACGGGCTGAAGTGAGTTGAAGATGGAGCCCGTGTGATGAATAGAAGCGCCTGGAAGCACGTAAGTAAGCGCTTGTTGCCTGCTTCACGATGCGCTCTTACTGTCTTTTTATTTTGCAGGTACAAGTTCGGAGCGGCTGCAGGGTGCCGGAATACCCACTGGGTTAGATGTGGAAAGGAGTAATGGCACGTGAGTATTAAAGTTCCCCAATGTCTTTAAACGCACCGTGTTTTGTCTTTCAGATGCGGGATGCAGTGCCGAAGGCCCCCGGAGTGTGCGAAGAGTTGGTAAGCTTTTGTCTTTCAGATGCCGGAATGCAGCGCAAGGCATTGGTGACAGCCGATGGACCAGGTAAGTGAAGAGCTGTCACTGAAGACCGTAATGCTAACCTGTTCTTTCTTGTCTTTATAGGTGTTGCTGAAGACTGGATTCAGGATGGTAAGCCTTTTTCCTTAGGCCCAGGATCAGATGCAGAAGACACGATGAGCGTTCTGCTGCAGAGGATGCAGAATAACGCAAAGCAAGATTCATCCATCGGGTGTGGTTTAAATAGCCTCCTGTAGTGCTTAGGTGTCTCCTTCCACAGCCACGCCTAGGTAAGAAAAGAGTTCCTGCTTTCCAGAAGAGTTTCAGTGTTCTGAATCTAGGGAGTGGCTCCTGCCCCACCCAACAGGAAAAGTAGTTCCAAACAGAAGAGGATCAGAGGCTCAACTGGCAGGCAAGTAAGCAGCATGGTCTGCTGCAGGTAAGTCCACCCAAGCATTATGAGCCCGGCGCTTCCAGCGCTGGGACTGGGCATATTTATGAGCCTGGTGCCACTGGCGCCAGGACTGGGTCCAAAAGGTCCCAATTGGGACTGGTTGGCACTCGGAACCTGGGTTATGGATCTGCTTCCAAGGGAGTTGGGAAAACCCTGACCTTTTGGAAGCAGAGATCATGACAAAAGTTCAGAAACCTAAGGAAATCAATGCTGATCAGTGCCCAACTACAGAGAAAGCGCATATAAATGTTAATTCTCATTGATCATACATTCGGATATTGAAAAACAGCCCTGCGATTGGGCCCAGTTGTAGGGCATTTCTTTTAATTGTAAAGGGCCTGTGACTCTGAAAGCATAATGGCTTTTCTTAAGTGGTCATTTGGGGTCCCAGGGCAGGCTGTCTTTTTTTTTTTTTTGGTTCTCTTGTGCAGAGGCCAATAACCCTGTGCCGTGATAGTTTGCAGCCATTAACCCATCTCCACTTAGCTTTAATTGAATTTTGTCCCACATTTAAGCTACAAGTTGTGGCTGACCTTTATTCGCATAACTGTCACTTTCACAAACAAAAGCAGGTGTCACTTTAAATGTTAATTTGCTTCCCAAAAACGTACCTCTCCAAAAAGTGTTCAATAATAACACACGTGTTGCTTAGAGCCGTCTTTCACCTCTCTGGTATGGGTCTGTAAATATGCTTGGAGATTAATGAAGTGATATGGAACCTTGGTGCAGCAGGGAAAATCACCCACTGCAATTTGCATTAGAAAATAAGGCCAATGCCAATACTATGAGCCAACTCGCTGCTGCCTCTGGAAGTTGTTTGCCTAGATTGCAATCAATTTGAAGGAGCACATTGGGCTGCCTTTCTGTGAGGACTTGTCACGGTGAGATCTCGTTTACGGCGAGACTTCGAGTTCGCACGCTCAGTGCGATTAACACGGATTCGTGCCAGAAGAGGAAAGAGGCAGAGGAAGACGTTGTGCCTTGGCGCTCCTCTTTAATGAGGTAATCAAGCCCTCCTGTGGAGTCTGACACAGCTGCAGATCCCTGAGAACTGGAGCGTAATACCAGGGCTGAGGACAACCTCCTGGGAGCTCCAGTCAGCAGGGTAAATTAAAGGCCCAGCACACTTACCAGGCAGTGAAACCTACTGCTCTGGGCACCAGAACTGAACTGCGAGTACTGCCCCATCGTCGCCCCATCGTCCCCCCTGGACTTAAATACCCCCATGCTACTCTTTATGTACCAGGTGTCAAACACCTCTTCCTATCACTCAAGCGTCCTTTGATCATTGAAAACCACTACATAATTGGCGACGAGGACCAGAATTCACACACCCAGGAACCATCCAGGGCGCCACACTAACCCCCCGCCTTCCTCCAGTCCCCTGGCACGCAGGCAATTCCGTGGCAGCAATGGGCACCATTGTTCTCCACATATCTGGAAGCATTGGGAGGTACGGCCTTTCCCCGGCCAGAAAGAAGGGCATGCTACTTGATGCAATGGGGCTTGAGGGGCAGTGCTTTTTTTGTAGGGTTGAAGGCTGTGCCCACCACAAACCAAGGCGATGCTGTCTACAAAGAGGCAGTTCAATGAATAATCAAAAGGTTCTCCAACAAAGAAAACGTGGTCCTCCACAGGCTCAAATTTTACATGAGGAAACAGGAGGGTAACAAACCTGTCGATGACTGACTACATCGCCAGGATGAGAAAATTGGCAGCTTTGTGGGGATTCCGGGACAATGTGGAACAAGTCATGTGCGGCAAGTTAGTGGTCCACACTAATCCCTGCAAAGTCCAGGATAAGTTCGTACATGACAAGGAACTAGACCTAGATAAAGCCATACAAATTGTGAGGGCCGAAGGAGAGACCTCGAGTAGGCGCAGAGAAGTGGACCGTCGCCCGCACCCTTAATGGCTGTGGTGCAATGGAAAGGGCGCAGAGAGAGAGAACCGCGAGACGCCGCCAGAGAGAAAGTGGAGAGAAGCACCCAAGTGCTACAGATGCTTCAAGTGCAGACGATTTGGCCACGTTGCCGTAACCTGCATGTGGCAGGAAGAGAATGTTGCCCACATTGACGGAGACAGAGGAACAAGCAATGAAGAATATTCGTACGACAAGCCAATGGTAATCCTGATTAATGCTCCTCGAGCAAGGAGTAAACGTGAGTCATGGCCGATTTGGGGTCCGACCTGACCATCCGCCCCCATTCAGACATACAAAGACATGATGGGACACAACTGGGTCGAGATCAGAAGCACCAAGCAAAAGGCCCAGTCTTCGGGGGAGCCACGGTTGACCTATTGGGCTACATCAAAGCCAAGCTCGAATTCAAGGATAGGTGCACCACAATGAGTCTACTTTTCATCCAAGGGTCCAGCTGTACTGGGATGGGACGACCAGCATAGATTGAGCATCCGGTTAAACACCAGCACTACCAAGCAAGTGCTGCTGGTCTCCTCAGGAGGACCGCCGAATCTCAAAAGTGCATTCCCCATGCTGTTCTCCGAAGCACCCGGGAAAATAAATAATTACGTGCACAAAATTCGCTTAAAACCCAATGCACTACCAGGCAAGCACAAGGTGAGGCCTGTTCCAGCAACAGCAAGAGTGGCACTCCTAATCCCAGCTTCAGAAGATGGTCAAGGAAGGAACGATTGATACTGTTGTGTCCTTCAAATGGTTGAGCCCGGTGGTCCTCATTAAGAAGTCCTCCAACGAGTTGTGCATAGATCTATGCAGCCTCAACCTGGAAGTGGTTACGGACAGTTTCCCCTTGCCCAGCATCAACAAAATCGTATTGATGATGAAGGAAGCAACAGTATTTTCAAAACTTGATATGCGTGAGGCCTACCATCAGATTGATCTGCACAAGGCCTCACGCCAACTCACAGCATTCATCACACCATTCGGCACATTCCAATATACACGAATGCCTTTTCGGTTTCACATCTGCTGCCTCAGCTTTTCAAAGAATAATGAGCTCACTATTGCACAGCATCGACAACGTGTCGTATTTCCAAGACGACATCCTGGTATACGCCAAGAACACTGAAACCCATGACAGAGTGCTAGGAGAAGTACTTGGCAAACTACAAAGCGCAGGAGTCCACCTGCATCATGAGAAGTGCATATTTGCAGTGGGAAAAGTAGAATAGTTGGGTTACTGCATTTCTAAGGAAGGAGTAATCCACAAGAAACACCTTCTATAAGCTATAGTTGATGCCCCAGCCCCGACCTCTAAAGATGAACTTCGGTCGTTCCTGGGTCTTGTTGAGTATTATGCGAACTTCGTCCCCAGGTTCTCTGAAACCACATCACCTTTGAGAGAGCACCAGAAGACAGGTGCGACGTACACGGGGCAAGAACAAGAAGTCGAGGCTTTCGTCAAAATCAAGAAAAGAATCCTGCACGCACCATGTCTAAAGCCGTTCAATCCCGAATGGGAAACCTACATACCGACAGACGCTAGTGCTTTCCTTCGGACCCAAAGTGGAAGATGCATCTTAGCTCCCCGATGGAACAGAGCGTCCCTCGCACACTCTGCTGGACGTTTTGGGTGTGCACGTGTGAGCGTGCAATCCCATGCTCGCATTCTGCTGCTCACTGTGCCCAAAGTGAGCATGCACAAAGATGTTGCTTCACACTGTGCACAGCTTGCACTGGGGCACAACTTCAAACACTGTCACTTGACGTCTGAGCTGGCTACTAGACACAGGGGAAAAAAGACGGTAAAGTGGCAACAAAAAAGACAAAGTAATAATCTATATGAAAACGTGCCGCTCCTCTGCAATGTGCCTACTTGGCCTTATTAAAAAACAGTTGCAGTCTCTCACCCTCCTTTTGCTGGCTCGCTTGCCCCCCTTTCTTTTGCTGGCTCGCTTGCCCCCCTTTCTTTTGCTGGCTCGCTTGCCCCCCTTTCTTTTGCTGGCTCGCTTGCCCCCCTTTCTTTAGCTGGCTCGCTTGCCCCCCTTTCTTTTGCTGGCTCGCTTGCCCCCCTTTCTTTTGCTGGCTCGCTTGCCCCCCTTTCTTTTGCTGGCTCGCTTGCCCCCCTTTCTTTTGCTGGCTCACTTGCCCCCCCCCCTTTGTTTTGCCGGCTCACTTGCCCCCCCCTTTGTTTTGCCGGCTCACTTGCCCCCCCTTTGTTTTGCTGGCTCACTTGCCCCCCCCCTTTGTTTTGCTGGCTCACTTGCCCCCCCTTTGTTTTGCTGGCTCACTTGCCCCCCCCCTTTGTTTTGCTGGCTCACTTGCCCCCCCCTTTGTTTTGCTGGCTCACTTGCCCCCCCCTTTGTTTTGCTGGCTCACTTGCCTCCCCTTTGTTTTGCTGGCTCACTTGCCCCCCTTTGTTTTGCTGGCTCACTTGCCCCCCTTTGTTTTGCTGGCTCACTTGCCCCCCTTTGTTTTGCTGGCTCACTTGCCCCCCTTTGTTTTGCTGGCTCACTCGCCCCCTTTCCCCCCTTTGTTTTGCTGGCTCACTCGCCCCCTCCTTCCTTTTGCTGGCTCACTCGCCCCCTCCCACCCCTGTTCCCACCCCCTTCCTTTTGCTGGCTCACACGCCTCCTCCCTTCCTTTTGCTGGCTCACTCGCGCACATCCCCCTCCTTTTGCTGGCTCACTAGCACCCTCATCTAATCTCTTCCCATGTTCCTCTCCCATTGTGACTGCATACTCAATTTAACAGATTCATTACAAAAATGTTAGTTATCTTATTGATTTGTTGCCCTTGCTTTCATGGTTGAAGTTTGCAGATTTCGAGGTGAGAAGTCCTAAATTGGGGTGGGACTATTTTAAAATATTAGTTTGTAGATTGTCCTCTTGCCTATTTGGAAGAAACTGATTGATTCTACTCTGAAAAATGCCTAGTCCCTTCAATCCAGTGACATGGCTAACTTGTAAGCATGAGTTTGATGTAGGCTGTGTTCATTATTGATTTCTCCAATAGAGAGACGGTATGGTTTTCATTCATTGTGATTTTGGAGCCTGAGAATCAGTAATAAGATTACCTTGTTTGACAATCCCTTATTTAAATGTTTTTATTTTAACAAGTCTTATTTTTGTTGCATGCAGAAGAGAATGACTTTATTCTATATGCCATGAGGGATTCAATCTTCCGCTATGACCTGACTACTGGGCAAAATGAGAAACTGCCTTTAGCTGGACTGCGGGGAGCAGTGGCGCTGGACTTTGACTATCAGCAGAACTGTGTCTATTGGGCTGATGTTTCTCTAGATAATATTCAGGTAAGAACTGTTTGTTTATGTTCTCCCTGGAAATTGGAAAACAAAAATGAAAACCTAGTTTGTGGTGCTCACTCGCAGTGTGTCAATATGTTTTAATTGCGCAGAGTACTTTTGTTCATGATTGTTTACTACTTTATAATGATTTTGTTGATTAAAGCTCAACATTTTATTCCTTATTTATAGGTTTATAGGCCTTAAAAAAAATCTCTCGAAACAATGTGTAGCTCATCTGGAGATTGAGACAGCCAGCAATTATTCATGGATCATTGAGCTCCCAATACCCCAAAGATCAAGCAAGAATATTATGGAGTCCACAGAATTTAGGAATATTTAATACTTGTTTGTATACATCTACCTCATATGCTATAGGTACCTCATGTGACGAATCCTTGGATGTCACTTCTCCCCGAGGGGAGCCCCTTTCCGATCAGGCCAGGGTGGTGAGGCTGCTACCCCTGGCTCCCCCTGGCTATGGTAGGATCTCATGGGGAGAGGCTCCCCCTCTGGGGACAGGTACGACCATCTAAATGGAAACGCGGTATGACGCCTCTCACCCAACAGCCGCACATCTTACACCACGCCTCCTTGTACGTCTGCAAAACTAAGAGCTATAGACCTCCTGAGACTAGGAAGAGTAGGGCTGACTGAAATAACACAACTAATGGAGACACTGAGATGAGGAGGCGCAAAGGCATGTTGAGCCCTCCAAGGAATTGGAAAGAGCAGTTTAGATTCAATTATCCATTACAGATAAAAAGTAATGGGGGGGACTCGCATGGGAGTCGGACCCTCCCCGGAGGTACCGCAAGGGAGGAGGATGTTCTGCTTGGGAAGGAGACAGAACTGCTGACCGGAACACGAGGGGGAGAATCCAGGCGTGCACAGGCAGACTGGAAAACAAGCATGGGGAGGGTCTGGGTGGAAGCCACCAAACCACACGGTTGCTGAGATGCACAGCCTGCGATGCTGCTGCGATCTATGCAAAAGCAGCAGAAGAACAAAAACCATCAGTGTTGTTCGAGCCCGAGAGCAACAGAGAAGATCCAGCCGCAACCCGTAAAGGTACAAGGGTTAGGACCCAGAAATAATAACGCAGAGAACCTGGTGTCATTATACCTGGCAGGATAGTGAACCGGGTAAAAGGGGAAAAAGATACAGTGGGATCTGCAACCTGAGGAGAAGAAAATCCTCATTGTTCTTTTTCTTGGCAGCACCTGGTAGGTTAGTGAACCAGGTCTGCCCAGAATGAGCCACTAAAGAAACCTGGGTATGAGACCCACAACAACTGCCTTGTTAAGCCCGAGAAAGGCCTGGTGAAGGGAGACATGCCCCCTCGTGATGGGAACTTTACCACTAAAGGCAGGCAGAAGTGGTCATTTCCCCTGGTACTGTAAAGTGTAAAAAAGAGCCTGAGGGAGCCAAGGGAAGGAGCCATGCCCCCTGGTATTGTGAACTGTAAAAGAGCCTGAAAGAGGCCAGAGAGGAAAGGAGACATTCCCCCTGGCTTTGTTTGGGGAAAACATTGGGATCAAGACACCTGGAGAAAGGTGCCACTCTCCAGGAACCCAATAGTGAAGAAGCAAGTATGGTCAAGAAGGAATGTTAATGTTTGAACTGGAACTTTACCTTTTGAGTTTGAATTGAGAACTTAACTGCTTTTTTGCATTACAACCTGGAACTTTGTTTTGCACCTTAGAAAAGGGATTACGACTCAGTGAAGGGGGTCATTCCATCAGGTAAAGATCCCACCTACCTGGAACTGTGATGTGCTGACCAGAATAAAGGAGCCATTCTACTGGACCAAGAAGATCCACTACCTCTTTAGTTTAGTTATGAGTGTGAGAGATAGAAGTAGGGGTTTGACACAGGACGTTGGACTGTTGATTTACACAGACATCGTGACAAACGTGTGAGCAACTTTTGTTGAGTTAGGGAAACCCCTCTTAGAGTTAGGGAAAGTTACTTTTTTTCATTTTCATTACTAATACAAGTTTATGCCAACAACCATGCCACCTGTGTCTCCTCCTTCTGCACCCTTACACCCAGCAATATGTATTGGATATAGATACGTGTTGGGAAATATTTTCTTTTTGCAACTTTACCCCCATATATCGCAATGGGATACCCTTTCTTTTTGTTTGTTTAGAACTCTGTCCTCACCTTTTGGAGGCAGGTAAAGCCTTCTGCTTTACTTCTCTCTTGCCTGGTTTGCTAATTCTTATGGGGAAACTGACTAGTCCCAAAGACTATCGGTACTGAGAGAATAAGTCTCTTTGAATTCTTGTATTGTTACATTTGCATACATCACCTTACAGCAGGTCTTCAAACTTGTTGATGAAAAGCCCCCCTTGAAAAAAAGGTTTGAAGTCGGGGGCCTGACTAGTCATAGGGGTTGCTGGAAAGGAGAGGGTTAGGCAAGGGCGTGGGGTGAGGCAAACTTGCCAGAGGACAGGTCACCTACTCATGAAAACAGGGGTTAGTTGGGAGCAGCACTCCCACCCCTACTGTTAAGTATAAGTACTTTTGTGTATCTCAATAGGTGGCATTAGAAAAATGTAAATGTGTCCAAGGACAGTGAGCTCATCCAAATGTAGGATAGTTGTGCTTATGCTGTGGGATGTGTGAGGCTGAGGTCTGGTCCCCGAAGCCCCAGGGCCCAGGTTGTTTCTTTACGTATGGGTGGGTACTGGCATGTTGATTTAAAACCAGACAGCATAAGCACGTCAGTTACTAAGGAGTTGCATAGTGCAGGCCAGCCCCAGACTTTCTCATATCAGTATCTTGTGCTTTTTAATGTATGTGCCTCATTTTCAGTCAGTAACCGCTGCCCTGCTCTCCCCAAGTTCCTCCATTGCTCATCTCCTCTGCTAATCGTTTATCTTCTTCATTCTGATACCTGTTCTGTCTCCAATCTGTTACTTGTCTTGCCTTCATCTTTCACTTTTTACTGTTCTCACCTTCCCTTTTGCAACGTCTTGCTTGTCATCACTGCACATTTTACTTCTTCTCCTTGTTACACCCTTCTGCTCTCTCTCCCTTCATCCTCTGGGTTTGTCGCATATCTATCTCATTTGCTCCTTCTCCTTTGTCTCTTTACCCTATCCCTCTGATTCTGTCTCTTGACTCCCTCCATTTTGGTCTCATTTCACTTGGCCTCTCCCTGACCCCAAATTATGTCTCATGGCTTCACCTCTCCTTCGGTTATGTCAAGTTTTTTAATCTACAAATAAATATGTTGCCGTCTAAAGCTCAGTCTTTTTTCTCTCACCACCATTCAGTCTCAACCCTTAACCTCCAGTTCCTTCTCTTCCCCCATCCATTCCATCTCTTATTTTACTTTCTCAAACAATCATTTTCCTTACATTTCCATCTCTTCTCTGCACCTTCCATCCTGTTCTCTGGTCACTCTCCTTCCCATTTTTGTTGTCTGTCTTCAGATCTTTTCCACCCCATCTGTTTTCTCCTCATTCTGTCTTTCTCTCACTCTGCCTCTTCCTCTCTTTCGCCATCTTTTTCCCCTCCCACACCACCTAAATCCACTACCCTTTCTGAATGTATCCCTCCTGTTTCCTATCCTTTGCAGTCTGTCTCGCTCTCCTATTCTATCTCTCACCCTTCTATGCTCTGCCTTGAATTCGGTCTTTTGCCCCATTCCTAGTGCTTTGTTCCCCCTTTTTCACCTGGTTCTTTCTTCTCCTCGAACTCTGTTTTATCCTCTTGACACCACCTTCTTTTCTTCACATTGTCCTCTGCTTATCCAGTCTGTGATGGTGGTTGCACCTATCCATGCATGGGGATGAGGGCACAGGCCACAGTGCCTGCTCGCCTTTCCAAAAAATGAGGACTGCGCAGACAAAGAAATAAACCTAGCGTGGATGCTCTTCCAGGCTGTATTCACTATCTAAAGTGCACCTTGCTCTCTGGGAAAACGGCTGCACTTACTGCTCAACTTAGCTGTTGATTTATGTTTAAGTTTTGCAATTCACCCCCTTGACTCCTGGCAAGGCTCTGAGCCGCGTCAGGGGTGCTCGGTCCACACTTTGGAGAACAATGCCTTACAGTGAAGTGCAGTTGGGATACTTTGTATCCTTGTAACTTTTTATATAATCGGTATTTACTTACACAATGTACCTAAAACAAGCTGGTGGCAGCTGGGATATTTATACCGTTTTGTCACATTTTACTTGTGCACTTTTACATTTACCCTGAATGGCTATTAAAGGTGGATAGCACCCTAAGATAGCTGTGCCACAAGGTTGATCACTTGTTCTTTGGCAGTATATTGTTTTTTGGCCGCCTTGCTGCCAACTGAGGTCAGGAAAAGCCTTGTAAGGAAATCCCTATCCCAGGGAAAGCAGTGGCTTTTGCGGGCTAAGGGGCCTATGGTGTGTGTGTGCGCGCCAAGGAAGGGGGCTGGGACTGTCTAAACCGATGGTCTTCAAACATTTTTGGCTTGGACCCCTGTAGGGGAGGACTGATCCAGGAGACCCCTCTCGCCTGCGTTTTCTCCCCAGGTGAGGGCTATGGCTCATTGGGCGTTCCCTCGTGCCACCCGGGCCCAGGTGGTGGAGGGCTCACCCGCTGGAGACATTGCCCACACGTATCAATTGCCCATACAAATTTAGCTAGGCCCAGAAACCATTTTTTGTCTGGTAAAGATGGTGTGAGCTCAGCGCACTGTAGCGCGGCCCCCACCCTTGGAGAGTTTCATCCCTGTTGCCGCAGCACCCTGGCAGATCCGCTGCGAGCACGTTCCCACGAACAAGACGGACATGAGCTAGCGCAATACGCTAACATTGTAACAGTTCACCTCCCGCAGTGTACTATCACTATCAGCATGACCCGGCCAGCAGGCCTGAACAATGAGAAGAACGGTAAAATGGTCATCTGATGGCAGACAGTCTTAATATATATGTATATAGTAATGTCAAGACCACTTGCAAAGTATGCTTCTTCCACAAAATCTCTTATATTACAAACGCCTGTAGAATGTATTAAAATGAGAGAGCATGCTCCCATGATATAAGCAATGGCGAGCTCACACCATTACAGGTGGATGCTAATAACAAAGGAACGCTCCAGGGATCTGGTTGTTGCGTGTATCACTGGGCAGCCTACCTCCCATGGTTTTGCGCCATAACTAAGCTAATGCTGCTAGAGTACACGAGAAAGCGAATGCAACTATACTATGAACTCATGTAAAGGATGCGCGAGAATGCACTTATCATGTGTGTATGTCTAAGCCCCTTATGTGCCACCACCGTCACGTACAGTGGCGGGTCGTTTCTATGTACTCCACCGACCCAACTACTACCTCATTTACTGCGGATGTATATGCATGTAACTAAAATACTGTAGCTGCTAGAATATAATGTACAAATATGGTGCTCGGACTGGGTATAATCGAGACACATCCAGCAAAGTTTAAATGCATGTTTTGAAGCGATGTTGAATAAGTATTATAGAAAGTGTTCAAATGTTTGTGATGTCTTTACCTACATTCAGCAACACACGAGGGAGATACCTTTGTGAATGCGTACAAGGCCATTTCCCCCTCCCACCCTGCGAAGGCTGCCAAGACATGAGAACAGAGGCCCGCTCTGCGCTATCCCACCTCCCCTGACCGGACTGGAGCCACTTCAAAGATTTGTAGCCCCACTGCAGCACCCAAGGCCGCGACCAGCCACCTGCATTATTTACAGCACAGCAGTAAACCTTTGTCTAAACTCACGCGCCCCCTCGTAAACCCCACAACCCACCGGACCGTCTTAGACTTATGGCCCAGTGCAATCAGGACACCCAACACTTTGACAACACACAGCGGAACATCCATAACAACTTCTAACAAGACAGAAAGACCTGTACCACCCGTCCCAGGCCCCGAAGCTTAGCCCCTCGACCTATGGCCCCGGTCAACAGGACACGGGTAACCAGGCCTCGATGTATTACCTCCAGACCCCTCACAAGGTGCATTCCTCCTGTGTTGCATTAACCTATAAAATAACCTATTGGAAGATTTACTAAAGAGAATAACACTGTAAATGACTGAATGACTGCGGTGTGCATGGCTGAGGGCAAGTAAGTCAGGAAAGGCATTCGTCTCTGCCACAAGCCGCCTTGGCACACCAACACCGCCCGGATGAACTCAAGCCGACCTGCCAGGCCCAGCCCAACCCACGAGGGTGACCAGTGACGTCCCCCAGCCAAGACCAACCACGCCGCAGCAGCACCTATAGTTAGTCGTCGCCACCCAATCCCAATGAACTTGTGCCCCCTAGTATGTAGGTTTTGATGACGTTTTTTGTAAATATATACGCCTGTCTTTGCGATTGTCAGTCAGAGCGCTCTCGGAGTTTGCAGAGTTCTTTGCATGCCCAATTCTGATTGATAAACTCCCATTTACGCTCACCCGCACTCTGTCTTGGCCTTATTCCCATTTTGGGAGAGTCCTTCATTGTCTCTCATTGCGGGGAGGATCGTGCTGTTTGGGGACACTTGCTTTCACCCCCCAAAGCAAAATGTGTGCATGCCTAGCTCCCATCCCTCTCTGGCCTCCCTCATCCCACTCCTAGCCCAGCCCTGCAATCGCCCCACCACAGACCCTGGGCCCTCCCCACCCACCCTGCTCCCACCAGAGTCCCTGGCTCCCCCACCCAGCTCCCAACACAGTCACAGGGCCATTGGCGGCTGGTGATTATTATTATTATTTTTTTTTAAGTGAAGGGACATAACGATTTCCCCCAGATATGCCATAGCGACTGAGCGCCGTGGGAGAGCCCGAAACAATCAAGAGGGGTGTACCTCTGGGACATTTTTTCAAATAATGGTTTCAAATGCTTCATTTTAGAACATACCTTTTTTTAAAAATTGGGTAAAAACCCAAACAGTTCGCAGTTGGCACTGGGGGGCCCAGAGGGATAGGTAGGGTTTTCTTTACTGGACATCAGTGACAACTGCTGTATTTCGCTATGATCCATTTATATTCTAAAAACTGAGAATGTCACTAACAAGCAGTATGCTAAAACAATTCCCAAGATTACTTGAATTTAGAGGATGGATGGAATGTTGCAGTATGTCACAAGTGCACAGGGTATGTTGACCGTTTTACCAAAAGGCAACAGTATTAAATATACTCTTTAAAAAGCCACAGCTATTTAGTAGGGTTTGGAATATCAGGAATCTGATATGGCCTGCTAAATCCAAACACTGCAGGTTGCATGCCTGCTAGCCGTAATGCTGCGGGTGTCTGTCTGAGTGACAATAAACCTGGCTAACCATGTAAGGATTTAGACATTTAGAGTTTGACAGTCTGTTTCCAGAATAACCCTTTTCTACTTTGATCCAAAATCAATTATAATTCACATTTTGTGATTATTTTTAAATGCTAACAAAGCTATTCTGTTTTACTTGGTCTGGAATCTTCTCAAGCAACTTTGGGAAGCACTGGGGTACCTGTGATGTCTGGGCTTCTACATACTTGTTGACATTTGTCAGCTGGCTATAAATGGCGCGTTTGCTAAATCTGGTCTTCAGCTTGCAATGAATATTGTGTGTAATGGTACCCTTTACCTGCATACGGCTATCAATACACTAAATGGTGGTAGAGCTGCTGTTGGAGGATGCAAGCCTGGGTGATTGGAGCCAGTGGGTTCCTGTTAAGCAACTAAAGGACACTTTATGTAAGAGCAGTAAAGGAACTTGTGTAGTAACTTACCCGAAGCATTACAGAGTATCCTTTACAGCAAGAAGCCTGATAGAGGGAGAATCTCCTACCAAAATGTACCCAGGAAGGGTGCCAATACCTACTGCATTCGCCACAGAGAAACCTCAAGGGCAAGAAGGATCCAATACAGGGCTTACCATGGTTATAATTGTAATACTGCAGCCCTATCCTGTGATCCAGTACCAAGACATAGGTCAAAACAAAGTTTAAGACAAGCACAGCAAAGTTACTGTTAAATAAGTGTGCTGGGACACTTTTAAACCTGTGTGAGTAACTTGCTGAACACTGTCCTTGATGCATGCCTAGGAGTTTGATACCTAGTATCGGGTATTAACTTGATACAGAAGGTCCTTGACATTACGCCTTTCCACTGCCCTTCTGTTTTGCTTAGATTCTTCTATGTTATGATTTTAATACTCTCCCACAGGCCATGTGACAACCCAATCCTGCTAAATTCCAAAATAAGTGTTGAAACCTAGCTGTTGTGTGCGTTTCTTGTGGTCACTATCCATGCCATCTTGTAGCATAATCTGTGCCTGTGATTTCCATTTCTAGTCTGTGCAGGCTTGCTTTTGTATTTGCAGTTAATTTTTCTTCTGTAGTTGGTTGCAGTGATTATCCATTACAGCCTTCAATGAGAGCAGCTGGAACATTGGCTATCACCATCGCCCTTGCTCAGTTTTTAGAAATAGGACAAACACTACTGCGTCTCTGGAGGACTTGCCATGATTAAAAAATACATTTCAAAAGTGGAGACAAAAATGACTACCCAAATAAACTAATTTTAAAAGAAGCAATTGATAATGCTAGACCTCAAAAATGGGTATCTAAAAGAAACTGTAACTTTGATAAATTGGTATTTAACATTACACACTATTAATTGCAAGCTGAAGACCAGATTTTGTGTTTTAGTCTAGAATCAAGGGGTTGCGCCCCACAGTTTGAATAGCACTGGTCTAGACCCAATCCACTTCTCTGCTGCCTGATTGTCTTTTGCTAGGCAGATGTGGTGACCAGTGGCCATCCACTTTACCACCCAGACAAAGAGGAGATGGTGAGATGGTCTAAAATGGCGATTGACCACCTCTATCTCGCCCACTAACACCACAGACTCTCCTGCTTCAGCCCAACAGTCTCTGGGCAACCTGAACACAAACTTTGACTACACCATCAACTTTTCAAGCCACCATTCCAACCACCCTCGCCATCTCCATGAAACCAGTGGCCGAAGTGTAAAACTTTCCATCTTTCCATTTAAACAACGACATAGTACTTCGTTTTTTGCTGATCCTAAGGACGAGGCACAGAGAGATCTCCACTGCGTGGACGTGAGGCGTGCCCTGAAATTCTACCTTGACTGGACCAAGGGTGTCCGCAAGTCAGACGCCCTATTTGTCACTTTTGGAGGTGCAAGACCAGGCTTTCAGGCCTCCAAGACCTCCATATCCCGCTGGATGGTCCCGGTCATCAAAGAAGGATACGAGGAGCAGCATAGGCCACTCCCTGGCAACATGCACACCCATGCAGTCAGGGACAAGGCAAGGGCCAATGCATTCCAGCGCCATGTCCCTTGGCAAGTCATAAGCACGGCGGCCACCTGGGCCACCCCTTCGGCTTTCTGCAAGCACTACTGTTTGGATGCTGGCTCTAGATCAGACGCGGCTTTTCGGACAGGCGGTTCTCAGGAACCTGGTTGCTTAAGGAGGGTCTCCTCTCCACCCTGCGGATACATTCAGTTTTGATTGCCCATGCAGCATGGAGGAATGGGGAAGGGACTTAAGAGTAATTATAAGTTACTCACCATAGTGACTAATGTGCTCTTAGCCCTTAGTCCCCTTTCCTCCATACGTCCCACCATCCAACCCCCACCCCCTAATAAAACTGGTGTCATTAGGCAATGTTGTTGACACGTCTATGGGGACTGAGGTGTGGCACCGGAGGGCGGAGTCGGGGCAGTGCATGCTCCCAGGGGCGCACCCTGCACGCCTCTAAATTTAAATGTGAAGGTTTTTTCTAGTGAAAAAGGTTCCATCTCCCGTCTCTTGGAAGGGACGCCCATGCAGTATGGCAGAAAGGGGACTAAGAGTACATTAGTCACTACAGTGAGTAACTTATAATTTCTGGTTGGAGTTCTAGGGAGAATCCCCTAGTTTTGTATCCAGAGAAAGAGGTAGCAGGGTCCAGGAGTGAGGTTGGAGCAGGGAGAAGGATAAGCAATTCATCTTCAATATCTTTTGTGACTTCACCATTGGCACCTCTGGAGCGATTTGCTGGTGTTCCGTGAACATTGAAATCCTTCTTAATGCAATGTGAGTTGCATTTCCTGTTCAGTCAGAGTCATTTTCTAGTGGAGAGGCAGCTGCATGGTCAGTGCCTTTAGTCGGTGGAAGAGTCGCTGAGCTAGATAATTGGGAACAGTTTAAGGCAGAATTTAGTAAAATGTTCTATCGTAGAACCTTGACCCAAAGAATGGACAGATAACTTTTAGAGTCGAAGCAGTGTAGTCGAGACCTGTCTGAATATTGTATGCAATTTAGGGCCATGATGTTGGAGAGTGGATGGCCAGAATAAAAGAGCTCATCTCTGTTCTATAGGGGTTTGAGGAAGGAGCTGAAGGACGCTTTGGCAGCAATAGTGGAAAGACCAACTTCCTGCGAAGAATTGATCACGTTGGTGTTGAAATTGGATGCTAGGTTGTCTGAAAGATGTTTAGAACAGAGAAGGAGTTTCCCTGAGGGAAGGTCATGGGTTCGGAGTGAACGACCCAGAGTAGATTCAGTTTCTATGGAAATTAAGATTCCAGGGCGTGAAAGACAGTTTAGACCACCTTTATCTAAGGAGGAGAAGGGGAAGAGGTGAAAAAGAAAATCTTTGTATTGTGGGAATAGTGGTCATTTTGTAGGAAATTGTCCAAGAAATCCTCGAAGATTTCAGACATTCATGGGAAGAGGACCTATCATGGCCAATACGATCCAGACCTCTGTGCCGCACATTACCCTGAATGTATCCTTGCATTGGAATGCAGGTTTGCCATGTGGGGGTCCTTGTATGTTAGATTCCGGTGCCACTGGGAACTTCATGGATTGGAATTTGGCAATCTGCTTGGGAGTCCCTATTGTTAAGGAGGTTCCAGAACATGTTAGTGTGGTAGATGGGACCCAGCTCACTTCAGGGCTTATTACTCCGACTACGGAGGTGTTGGGACTTAAGATAGCTGAAGGTCATTGGGAGGAAATTAAGTTCGAGTTAATAGACGCCCCACAGCTACACATATTCAGAATGCCTTGGTTAACCCTCCATAATCCTCTGAATGATTGGGCTAAGAGAACTGTGGCGTTTAAGTCTGAATTTTTGTTTGGAGCAGTGTGCCAAGGGGGAAGAGTATGTAGGTCTAGTGGAGGAGAGTTTGGGAGAGACTTTGGCTAGGGTGGCTGTGGTGGAGCATGTGGTAGGGGCTATAGTGAGAGTACTTCCAGAATGTTGTTGCGATTTGGAGGAGGTCTTTTGTAAGCAGGAAGCCTGTGAATTGCCTCCACATCACCCATATGTCCGCAAAATTAATCTGGAGGAAGGCGCTTTGATTCCCTGGGGTTGAATTTACACGCTAACAGAGGAGAAAGAACATCTGAAGCAGTATTTACAGGAGAATCTAGCTAATGGGGTAATTCGTCACTCTCAATCTTCTGCAGCGTCGCCCTTATTTTTCGTGTCAAAGAAGGACAAGACCCTTAGAACATGTAGAGCCCTTAACAAAATCACTGTGAAGAACCGATATCCATTACCTTTGATTTCTGTGATGTTGGATAGGATACAAGCTGCCAAAATATTTACTAAACTGGATTTTAGAGGGGCATATCCTCTTGTGCGGATAAGAGCAGGTGATGGCGTTCCACACCCGTTTTGGCCTGTTTGAATATCAGCTGATGCCCTTTGGGCTTTGTAATGCTTGTGCAGCATTTCAATTTTTTATAAATGAAGTGCTGCAGGAATATCTTGATATTTTCGTGGTTGTTTACATTGGCGACATTTTGATTTTTTCACATGAAGATGTACGGAAGGTTTTGTTGAAATTACGAGAACATAGTTTATTTGCAAAGCTTGAGGAGTCAATTTCACATGCTGAAGGTACAGTTTTGTTCTTGGCTTTCAATCCAGTGGTTGAAGTGGGTGGCAGTGGTTGAGAGCGGTGCTCCTCTACTTTCCAGAATGGTTTCATTTTAAATTGAGTGTAGGAAGCTGTTGAATCATAGACTTTAGTGTGCTGCACTGAACGTTCCCTTAAATAGCAGACCCATTTGTTTGGGGGTTTGTATTGTGCGTTGGAGGGTAGGATTGCCCCGCTCCAACCTGCGTTAATGACATTCAAAGTTTCATTGGATTTGCACATTTTTACCGTAGATTTATTCAAGATTTTTTTCATGTAGTGACTCCAATCACTCGATTATTGAAGAATGGAGTAAGATTTGTTTGGGGAGGTGAGGCGGAGGAAGCTTTCTCATCTTTGAAGAAGAAATTCACTACAGGACCCATCTTATTACATCCTGATGTTGGATAACAATTCTTTGTGAAGGCGGATGCCTCAGATGTGGCTTTAGTGGCTGTGTTGTCTCAGAGAAATCTGGAATCTGGACAACTTCATCTTTGTAGCCTTTTACTCCGAGAGGTTTTCGGCTGTGGAGAAGAATTATACAATCTCGGATAGGGAGCTTCTGGCTATCATAGCGACATTTGGAGGCCCTATCTTTTAGGGGCCCGTCACCGAGTAACAGTACTTGCTGGTCATAAGATCTTACATTTTTGCATTCAGCCAAGACTTTGACACCACGGCAATTGCGTTTGTCATGATAGCACCACGCCCTTGGCGCACGGTTTCTTTAGATTACATAGTCTCATCTCCCTCCAGATCAGGGGTGTACCACCATTTTAGTGGTTGTGGATGTGTTTTTCTAAAGCAGGTCATTTTATTCCTATTAAGGGAGCAGCAACAGCCACTTCATGAGCTCAAGCTTTCTAGCAAAACATTGTAAGGTTGAATGGTCTTCCCTCGCAGGTGATTTCTGACCGGGGGGTCTCAGTTTGTCTTAAGGTTTTGGATATCATTTTGTAAAGAATTAGAGTGCAGTGAATCTGACTACTAGTTTCCATCGTGAGGCCAACGGGCAGAGAGACAGAGTTAATCAGGAACTCCTAGTATTTACGATGCTATTTAATTTCTGGTAGGAGTTGGGTGGAGTTATTATGGTTAGCTTAATTCTGCTACAACAATACGTGCAAAGACTCAACATCTATGTCCCCATTCTTTTTAAATCATGGGTTTCATCCTAGAATTCTTAGAGAAGTGAGTCTGGTTGAGGTGCTGGATGTGGAAGAAAGACTAAAAAGCACGAGGGAAAATAACAAGGCGGCTATGGAGATGTTACAAGAAAGCAAAATCAATTACAAGAAGAATGCAGCCCGCAAGCGGCGGGTTGCGCCTAAGTATCAGAAGGGAGATTTGGTTTGGCTTTTGAGTAAAAATATAGCTCTTAAAGGAAAGAATAAGTTTAGTCCATGATATATTGGCCCATTTGAGATTATGCAGTTTTTGTCTCCAGTGATTGTTAAATTGAGGTTACCCTCTAGTCTCAAGATGCATCCCACATTTCATAGGGTGAGGCAATCTCCAGATCCAGTATGTATTGAGGAATCGGGAGAAGAGTATGAGGTAAAGGAAATCCTGGACTCCCGAGTTGTGCAAGGAATTTTACAATATTTGGTGGATTGGAAGGGTTTTGGTCCGGAGGAAAGATCTTGGGTGAATAAGAAAGATCTGCATTCTCCAATATTGGTTACAAGATTTCATTGATTGAGACCTGAGAAACCAGGCCCTGGGTCAGGGCATTCAGGGGGAGAGGGGGATACTGTCAGGTTTTCTTACATTTGTCACTTAGGTAGAGGAGTCCAGGTTCTCGTTAGTAGGACCGTCTTGTTTGTTTGGATGAACATTCCCTTAACTACTGTAGCAGATATCTAATACTGTCTCTATCCAAGATGGTGAGGCAGCAGGACCACAGTGATTAACTGGAGTACCTGTTTGATACCTTCAAAGGGGCTTCTAACTGCCTTTCATTCAAGCAAGACACCAGAGAGAACATAACTACAGAAAGCTTCAATGATTCAGAAGATTAGAGAACACCTCAGTAATTCAACAACTCCAGAGAGAGAGAAAGCCTGAGGAGAAACAAAGCAAAGTGCCAGGATCAAAAGGAAAAGAAATATATATATATATATATATATATATATGTATCAACTGTGAAGAGATTTTTAGATACTTGGTGTCCGGCACCAGGATCTTAAAACATTTAATGTTGAGTATAGTTTTAGTTCAGCTTTAGTATAAGTAAGGAATGAGACGTGTATAAAGTTAAGCCCTCTGAGCTGCCGAGTCGCGAGTGCTCGTTCAGAACAGCTGATAGACATTGCACGCATAACGTGTAGCAGATTCCGTCACGCGCGTGCACCAATCAGATGAGAGAGGCTCAGTGTGCGGGCACATTACAGTGTAAATATTGTTTTACTGTTATAATTAGACTGTAGAGGGTCTGAGTTTTCGTGTTGCGAACGTATTTCAGACTCTCACATTAGAGAAAGGCACCTGACGCCATGCTGTGCGTCATCCGTAATCTTTATTTTGAATGCATGTGAGCCCCGACACAGTTTTTGCACAGACCCTCGGCAGAGCGTGTGATATTTTTTCTGTCAATTTCACTACGCGCCAGGGCAACAATGAACTCTCATTGTGTCGGAAGGTGAAACAACTCAAAAAAGCCTTCTGACAATTTTGTGAAGCGCCAACGCTTCGTGAGAGGAATATCACGTGTGTGAAGTCTGGGCAGAAAAAAAATATTAACCATTTAACGCCCAGAATTCTAGTTCCTAAAACATGAAAAGTTAAAAGGACTTTATTGTAACATTTCATAGACCTGCAAAGAAAAGAAACAGAAAAGAGCCTAGATGCAACAGAGTTTTTTCAAAGACTAAAGCTTGTAAAGTTTATTCCTGAAGGCAAGAACTCTCAGAAGTTTTCTCCCTGTCTACAGAGAAGAGTTTCTAAGGAAGAGAACTTTGGCTATTCTTTAGATCTGCAGAGGTACAGTGAAACCGAATTCCAAGGAGCCTTCAAGCTTGGGGCGGAGGAAGTCTGGTAAGGTGGGGAGTTTTAGTTTTAAATAAGGAAGAAGGTTGAGTAGATGTATCAAGAAGTTTAACCTAGCTGTTTAATTTGCAGGTAATTTCAACCAGAGAGACAATGTGGGTCAGGAGTTGAAGGGTGTAGAAGGAGACCTGACGGTTTATTGCTTTAGTCACTTCCCCTTTTCCCTCAGCCTGGTTAGTTCAGTAATTAAGGACAAACTGCTGAGAAAACCAGAATGGGGTGTCTGGAGGACTTAGCATCTGTTCCTGCAGGAAAACAGTGTATGGGAACCTTGTATGCTGTTTAAGGCAATGTTGAGTGCAGTGCAATGAAGTGCTAGTTTTAACTTCTTCCTACACTTTTATTTAAAAAAAAAAAAAAAATTCCAGAACAGTTTTGTTGAAGTAAATGGTAAAATGCAATAACAAAAGTCAAGGAACACCGCTCCCAACCACTTCGACCACTGCATGCAAACTCCCACACCAGGTCTGCCATCACCATCATCTCTTTTCTGCTTTCAGCCAGCCCTTCGCAGACAACCTTCCACCACACAAAGTTCCCAACCAGCACGTAGAGCCCCTATTCACAAATAAAGTCTCTTCAAATGCATTCTCATTAATGCCAAAAATCAGCATAATATGTATGCTCTAATCATCCGTGTCTTGACATCCTTTTCCTTCATGAAACCTGGTTTTCCCAAGATTTCCTCCCGATTCCAAAGTAGGCCTTTGCACTGGGATACAAACTAATTGTCCAAAACCGTGCCAGCAGGGCAGGTGGCATTGCCATTCTCCACAATGTTTTTTTCTGCTTCTCATAGTTACAATTCTCACCCAATCCCAGACTTTGAATTCCTCCCAGTCAAACTATTGCTCTCCCTCACCACAATACATTCCTTCATATTCCATCGTTGCCAACTTGGTCTGCCATCCCTTTGATAGTCTCTGGACCACTAATCCATTCCAGCATCGGGAAAGCAATTGAAGTGATTTCTGACCCTGCAGAGATACTACTAGACTCCCTGACCACCCTTTCTCATTCCCCCGCCCATGTCTCCATCTCTAACTTTGATAGAAACTCTCTGTAGCACTCAACTCCCTCTGGACCTTCAGATCTTTCTCAAATAGAAAAAGCCATTCAGCCACATGGTTCTCACAATATCAAAAAAAAATAATTACAAAAAAAAACCCTGAAAATCTTGAACTATATTTTTGAGCATAGATGGCGTTCAGACCAATCTACACCCAACAGACTTGCCTACGCCTCTCTGCTCAAACACTATCATGCAGAAATCTGCAAAGCAAAACCATCCTATTTCAGGAGCAGAATCTCCAAAGACGCTTTAAGCTCATTTCTGAACTCCGAGCCCCTGCATGCTCCACTAGCTCACTGCCTCACACACAATCCTTTGTGACTCTGACCACTTTTAACAGACAGACAGACAGACAGACAGACCTCTCCTAACAGAAAACCCACCAACCCTTCCACTTTTCTTCTCCTTTTGCCCTCAGAAATACTCCCACTACTGTCACAGCCATCCAGCAGGCTCCCCAGGTGTCGCCCTCATCCTGCTCAAGGAAATCTTGTCCTCCGTTTGTGCGGGCAATCTTGTACTATCCATCAACTTCACTTGCTTCCGGCATCTTCCCAGCATCATTAAAAACCTTCAAAATAAAACCTCTCCTTGAAAAGGCTTCCCTAGATCCATTACAGACACAACTTGAATAACCGCTATATAGCTAAACTAGCCGACTGAGTGGCATATTTATAACTATGCCTTTTTTCAGAATCTTACAGGGTCCTAGATGCTGTTCAATCAGGCTTCAGATCATTATGTGGAACAGAATCAAGTTTGGTTTCCATTTGGTACGATCTTAAGACATACCGACTCAGATGAAATGCTGCCCTAATCCTCCTCAACCTCTAAGGAGCATGCAATACCATAAACACTTCCATTCTCACTGAGAGACTCTGCAACCTGGGCATTGGGGATCCAGCTCTGAACTAGAGTGCCTCCTTCCTCTCCAACAGATCTCGAAACCTGTACTTACCTCCGTTGTCGTTGCACCACCCAGTCCTTCACAGGGTGCAGCAAGGTGCCTCTCTCACCCCTCTCCTTTTTAACCTCTACCTGAGCCCGCTTCCCACCCTCATTTGATCCCAGTCTCTCATGCTACAACTACACCGATGACATCAAATAATCTTCAGAATTTCAAATAACCCTTCCTCTATATCTCCTGACCTCGCAACCTTCCTCTCTGAGATCAAATGCTGCATGATGGCCATTCATCACCTCCCCACCCCAGGCAAAACTGAGATTATGCTATGTGGAAAACGCTCTTCGCTCAACCCATCCTCTGGCCCTGCTCTCCGGGCTCACCACTTTTCACCTCTATCACAGTTAATCTCTGGTGTTTTATGGACTCCGGACTCTGACCTGACTCTGTTTGATAAGCGGTTTCCTCCACATCTGTATCCTTCAACACTTTTTTTCCTCTCCAAATCTTTCCACACGGTTACCACAATCATACCATCATGCCTAGACGTATGTCACCAATGGACTATACCTAGGAGCTGCTGCCACACATCTGACAAAACTTCAACAAGTGCAAAATACTGCTGCAAGACTCCTATACTTCGGTCCTAGAGAACACATCTCTCCTACCCTCCAAGTTCTCCATTGGCTTCCGATTGTTCGACACGCTACCTTCAAAGTCATGTGTATCACCCATCGATCCTTCTCCAATAAACAACCTTAATACCTGCAGCAAAGCTTTGGTCACTACAGGCCAAACGCAAGCCTCAGATCTGGCTCTGCACTCCTACTCGTAATTCCAGTGACCAGATCAACTCTTACTGGGGGGGAAACCTCCTTCTCTGAACAAGCACCCCCAATTTGGAACTCACTCCCTGTAAACATCCGCTGCATAGAGGACCGCAACCTCCACTTCAGTAAAGATCTCAAAACATGTCTCGGCCACCTCTCCAACCCTCTTGCATACCTAATCTGATCCCCTTACCCCAGCCCAACAAACAACCCCCTCATATGCTCAAACCACCTACCTAAGCTAGCACCTTCTCCAGCATGGGGTCTTGCATGGATTCACATGCTCATGAATATTCCCCGTCGTCAGGCTGGGAATCCTCAGTAAAGAAAAAATCAGTATCAGTTTCGTTTCTGATCTTTCTTAGTAGTAACCAATCGCTGATCTCTGGGTCATACTGTCCTCAGCCAATGACTGCCCTCTCCCTAAGCCCCGCCTCTGGCAGCCATCCTCAGATTTTTACCGCACGCTCAAGTGTTGGGGTCCTCGTGCTTAGCTCTCGAGTTTTTTTGCTGCGTTTTCACGCTTTTTCAGGAAATTTTTTCGGTTTAATCGAGCCTCAAGCTCCACCGTTTCTACTTCCGACAACGGGGACCCGTTTCGGAATTCTTCTACGCCCCTCAAGGGTGAAGTTTTCATCGAGTTTACACTTCTTGGAGGTTTCCGGAAGATCTGCGGCCTACCTCAACGGACATGGCCCCGGACAAGGGAAGCTCGACGCCAGGATCCAAGCTGTTCAGGTGCTGCCCTGGATGCGGATTGCAAAACGTTGGAGGACGAGTATTCGCAATGTCTCTACGGCCTTCATGAGGACAAGACGCACGTGGAGAAGGACTGTGCATTCTGCAAGAACCTTTCGGAACGGACCAAACAAGATCGTCGTTCCCGCCTCGCCACCTGGCTGGAGAAGGGCGCAGCAGGTGAGAAGGCAAAGAAAAAGTATGAGCGGGCTTCTAAGTCCTGTGAGTGCGCCCCAGCGACAGGGGCCCAACAGAAGGCCAAGCACCGCGAGTCCGCGGGCACCGGGAGCGCCGAAAGGTCGGGTTCTTCGGCTGCCAGGCAGGGCGCTACTTCCCCGGCACGTTCGACCACGAGCCAGCGCTCTGGTTCGGGGAAGAGGAAGTCCGAGAACCCGGGTAAGCCGCTGGAGCGGACCCGGTCGATCTCAAAAGGGGAGCGAGGCGCTGACCCTCCCCCCAAGGCGAAGGCCCAGGACGCACCTAAGGTGGTGAGGGCTTTGATCCAGCCGACAAAGGCCTCTATCGAAGTGGTCGCTGCGACCCTGGCAAAGCCGGCTGAGAGTACGCCAGTGGAAATGGCCTCCGGTCCCAGAGTATCCCTGCCACCGCGGAGGGAATCCTCTTTCCAGCCCATTGTTAAGACCCCCGTGAAGTCCCCGGCGGAAAAAGAAGGAGCGGCGGGCCGGTGGCCATTACAGACTCTGAATCAGCCTCTGAGGAGGAGCTGGTGGAAACCGAGAAGGGCCTCAACGAGAGGTACATAGGTCTCAACGAGAGGTTCATAGGCTTCAACGAAAGGTTCGAGAAGGTTCCCTGCTGAAGTGATCGAAGATAGCGACGATGGCAACAAAGAGGGCCCAGTGTAGCAGCCATCCCGTCCGTCGCAGCCATTGCCCGAGCCCCAGGATAGCTTGGCGGCCATTTTGTTGGCAATCCAATCCTTATGTACCGAGGTAAGGACGAGATTACCATGGACCCCGACGGAGGATCCAGAACCAGGCCTGTCGGGAAGCCCCCCGAACAAGCAGAGGAGAGTACACCCCGCTCTGCCCTTCGTGCCTGCGAGACCGTGGACCCCTCCTCGCCGGATCCTAGAGAGGATACGGTGACGGATACAGCGACGGGGACGGACGATAACGGCGGCGATGACAGTGGACATTCCGTCATCACCCCCCCCCACCCCCACGGGCTTCTCCAGCCCACGAAATTGGCTCTTTCCACGCCATGATAACCAGGGCATCCGAGCTCTTCCAGCTCTGCCCTGAAGAACAAAAAAAGGAAGGGTTTCTGTACCAACGACGAGAGGCCAAGAGGAAGACTGTCCTCGTGATGCCTTTGCTCGACGACATCTGGGACGAGGGGCTTGCTGTCCTCTTCTGCCTCAGGGCCCAGCCCACGCCGGACTCTGTCGTCTCGGCAGCGGCTAAAAAGGCAGCGGCTGCGGCGGCTTCAACTTCCATTTGCCCGCCGGACAGCGAGGGCAAGAAGTTGGACTCCATGGGACGACGAGTCATCTCATCGGCGGCGATGACGATTAAGGCGGCCAATGCCTTAGCGATCGTGGCACGCTACGACAGGGAGCTCTGGTTCAAAGTAGCTCCCCTGCTAGACTTACTACCTGACGACAAGAGGGCAGAGGCCCTAGAAATTCTGCAGCAAGGCGAGATGGCGTCGGATCACGCCATAACGGTGGCAACGGACATTGCCGATACTGGGTTTCGCCAACTGGGCAACGGAGTTTGCCTCCGGTGACGAGGATGGCTCAAGTCGACAGACTTTCGCCAGGACGTCCAGACCAGAGTGTTGGACATGCCGTTCAACGGCAACAACCTTTTTGGCAAGGCGGTGGACGAGTCTCTACAGGCCATCAAGACTGACTCGGAGACGGCCCGGCCCTAGGGGTGCTTCAACAGCGACGGCCCTTTCGGAGCTCCGGAGGCAGACAGGGTACCTCCAAAGGATCCAGCGGCGGCTCCTCCACTTACCGCCAGGCGGCCCGCTCCTCTTCCAAGGAGGCCTATAGAGGTCATGGCAAGCAAGGGGGAATCCTACCGTCGTCGCCAAGGAGGCAAGACTGACCCGGCCGTGTTGTCGGGCCCCCACCGAAGCACCCCGGTGGGAGGCCGGCTGACGAAGTTCATCAGCGTGTGGGAGTCCATCTCCACCGACCGTTGGGTGTTGGACACCCTGGCCAACGGGCACTCACTGGAATTCCAAAAGAAGTGCCCTTGCATTCCTCCTGTGGCCAGGAAGGAGAATCACGTCCCTCAACTGCTGTTGGAGGTAAGGGCGATGCTCAAGAAAGGTGCCATCAAGCTCGTCCCCAGGAGGTTCTGGGGCTCCGGAGTGTACTCCAGGTACTTCCTCGTCAGAAAGAAGACAGGCGGTTGGCGCCTGCGCCGGTTAAACAAATACATCAAGGCGCAGAAATTCAGGATGGTCACCCTCCAGCACGTGCTGGGACAGCTGGAGGAAGGAGACTTCCTATCATCGTTGGACCTGGAGGATGCTTACTTCCACATCCCCATTCTAAAACGGCACAGGAAGTTCCTCAGGTTCGTGGTTCAGGGACGCCACTACCAATTCAGAGCCCTACCATTCGGATTAAAGTCGGCACTTGGTGAAAACCCTGGGTGCCAGGCACCAGTGGCGGCGCGGCTTCGCCTGCAGGGGATCCACGTCTACCCCTACCTGGACGTGGCCAGGGTGAGGTCCATCAAGTCCCTTATCGGGATGATGTCCTCATGCATCTATCTTGTGCCCCTTTGCAGACTTCGGATGCGTCCGCTACAGGAGTTCCTTGACGCCTGCTGATTTCAGGCGACGGGCTTTTTTGGGGACAGGATCCCTCTCGACAAGTCCGTCGGGCGATCCCATGGTGGGGCACCCGTGCTCACCTCACTACAGGCACGGACTTTCAAACCCCGCCGTTTCAGGAGACTGTGACGATGGATGCCTCTCTGGAGGGTTGGGGGGCCCACACCGGAGATCTCCACGCAAGAGGCCTTGGGCTCCCGGAGGAGAGGTCTCTCCACATCAACATTCTGGAGCTCCGAGCAGTGTTCTGGGCTCTTAAGTCGTTCCTTCCATCCCTCAAGGACAAGGTGGTGAGGATCTTCACCGACAACACCACCGCAATGTTCTACATATGCAAGGGGGCACCAGATCCCCAGCCCTATCCAAGGAGGCCCAGGATCTGTGGCACTGGGCCGTCGCCCAGGGGATGTTTCTGGTTCCCTTCCACTTGGCAGGAATAAAAAACACCATCGCCGACTCACTCAGCAGGGAGCCGCGCTCGTGCCACGAGTGGGAACTGCGCCAGGATCAAGTGGATCGGCTCTTACAATGATGGGGCAAGCCCCAGATCGACCCGTTTGCAACGGCAACGAACTACAAGTGCCAGAGGTTCGCCAGCAGGTTCCCACAGCCGAGGAGCATGGGCAATGTTTTCTCTTTCCCTTGGGACGGCCTGTTTCTATACGTGTTCCCTCTGTTGCCGTTGCTGCTCCGCCTCATCAACCAGCTCAAGAAGTCCAAGTGCAGGATGCTCCTCGTCGCACCGGCGTGGCCGAGGCAGATCTGGTTCCCGGACCTTCTGGACTTGTCAACGTCCCCATCAGTCAAGCTGCCGGTGGACACGGATCTCCTCTCCAGAGAAGGAGGCGCCATTCTCCATCACGACCCACAGTCGCTGAACTTGCAGGCCTGGCTCCTGCAGCACTAGAGTTTGGAGGGTACGATATACCGGCTGATTGCAGAGAGGTTCTTGCAAAGGCCAGGGCGTCCTCAACTCTCTAGTGTTACGGTCATAAATGGAAGAGGTTCTCTGTCTGGTGCCGTGCACAGAAGATTAACCCTCTGCGGATTACGGCCCCTCAAGTACTGCCGTAACTACTGTCGCTGGCCAAAGCTGGACTGGCTCACGCCTCCATCAAAATACATCTGGCTGCCATCTCTCGATATACCAGGACTACGGGACGGGCGTCCTTGGGGTCTCATCGCCTGGTGAAGGAATTTATGAAGGGACTATTCCTATGGTTCCCGCCTGTGAAGGCTCCTTCCCCGGCGTGGGAGCTTAATGTGATGCGGACCAGGCTCATGGGGGGGCCCCATTTGAGCCTATGCATTTGGCGCCTTTGAAGTTCCCGTCATGGAAGACGGCGTTCCTTGTGGCCATCAACTCCGCACGACGAGTGGGAGAGATCCAGGCCCTATCTTGCAAGCCTCCATACTTGACTTTTCATGACAGGAGGGTGGTGCTGAGGACGCACCCCTCCTTCATGCCCAAGGTGCCGTCGGACTTCCACCTCAACGTGCCCTTGGTCTTACCAGTTTTCTTCCCATCGCCTTCGACGCCGGCCAAGAGGACTTTGCACTTGCTGGATGTAGCTAGGGCGCTGAAGTTCTATGTGGACCGCACAAAGAGTTTTCGGAAGACGTCACAACTGTTTGTGAACTTTGGGTCTGTGAATCAAGGGAAGGCTCTCTCGAAGACTTCCATTTCCAGATGGCTCTCCAGCTGCATCATGCACTGTCACCGGTTGGCAAACCGACCACTGCCCGGCCGTCCGAGAGCCCATTCGACCAGAGCGATCGCTGCTACCACAGCGTTCCTGTCTGGTGTGCCCCTGCTGGACATCTGCAGGGCTGCTACGTGGAGGTCGACGCACACCTTCACAAGATTCTACTGCGTCGATCGGGACTCCAGGGAGGAGTCCAGGGTCGGCCAAGCAGTGCTACGCAACCTGTTTGCCTACGGTGAGCCTGGTGAGGAGGTAAGAATTGCTTAATGTTGAGTTGTATGTAATACTTAATGTAGAGCCTTTGCCACCTCCCGTGGTTGTGCATGTGTATACTGCTATGTATTATTTTATTCATGAGCATGTGAATCCATGCCAGACCCCATGCTGGAGAAGGAACAAGTTACTTAACTGTAACTGTTGTTCTCCAGCATGGGTCTGGCATGGATTCACATGCGAACCCTCCCATCTACCCCTCTGCGGCTCTTCACTTGCACTTGGTCATACTGTCACTTGGCGTGCTACCAAATCTGAGGATGGCTGCCAGAGGCGGGGCTTAGGGAGAGGGCAGTCATTGGCTGAGGGCAGTATGATCCAGAGATCAGTGATTGGTTACTACTAAGAAAGACAGATCAGAAACGAAACTGATACTGATTTTTTCTTTACCGAGGATTCCCAGCCTGACGATGGGGAATATTCATGAGCATGTGAATCCATGCCAGACCCATGCTGGAGAACAGTTACAGGTAAGTAACTTGTTCCATCTCTTTGCTTCAAAACTGAACATAACCCTTTCAGCAGTCTTATTTCATTTCGATTTTCCCTGCTGTGGCAAGAGCCAGCTAATGCCAAGTGAATACAATTAGCGTCTCCTACCATAAGCTGTTCTAGCCCCTTCCAGTGCCCACCTGATACTGAAGCCTTCCACAGCTTGTCATTCCCAAGGCATCCCCCGCACCCGGGAATTCAGCATATCCCTCAGGGCCCGTTACGATGCTATGCAGGAACCTTCCCAGACTTATCATTCCAAAGGACTCCTCAACCAGAAGCAAGCAGTGATTTGCCTATTGAGCATGCCTTAGGGTCCACCGATGAATAGACATGCATTACAATATGTCACTGATGTGAAGGCTAAGTTTGCAAGTTGATTATGTTTTTTGTCTTTGTTCTTGCTGCTTGGTTTTGGGCTTGTAGTGTTGCAAGGGGTATTGCAGGGTCCAAAGGGGAGCATAATACTTTGTCGGAATTTCCACTTTCTGAGGATCAGGCACTCGGGACTCCTCCAGGCAGGGAAATGGACGTTCAGGGGACTTGGGTGGGTGAGTCAGGGGATAGCGAGTGGTTTTTCTCTAGAGGGCTGGATGTCTTGGAGACTGGTGATTGCACAGAAAACTAGTTTGGTATTTTTCTCTCTAGGTGACTACGTATACCACCACATTGGAATCCAATATAACAGACTTTTACTGCCTTAGGGAATTAGCGAGATGGTACAAACAAGTGGACAAATGCTGAATGTATCTGTCTTATCTGTTAATTGTGCATGTAATTTGCAAGCAACTGAATGTTGGTGATTGTGGATGTGTTCTGGATGTAAAGTATAGCCGAGCCCGCAACTGCAGACAGTTGCCCTAGAGATTGGCAACTATTTATAATACCCATGCCTCTTTTGCATTGCAACCCATAGAATGCAGCGGAATCCCATTAGAAATTTGGTCCAGCCTTCAGTCACGGACCTAGTAGTCTTCCCTACGCCTGGGCAATATGCCCTGTATGATTTTAAAATGGTTTAACCTAGTCATCTCTGCTAATCGCCGAATTCTAGTTACTGTTCGCATGCGTTGTAATACTCCTTTTATTTACATGTTTGCTCAGACTATGGTCTTCCAAAGAGCATTCATCCACTGCAGCACCTTAAAGCCATAACATTGGCAGTAGGCGCTATACAAATATCAAATAACATAGCATTATTCTAAAGAGTTCTATCTATTTCTATACATATGAATAGTTACCTGTGTTTTACTGGTCGTTGCATCAAATGCTATTCGATTTTTCCTGAGGGTGAATGTATATATCTGTTTTTTAAGGTTTTGTGAGATATGTGATTTAGAGGTATTAGTTGCCTGATGTGTTATCTAAAGGCCTAATAAATATCTTTATTTTCATACCCATCGGTCTAACTGGAATTACTGACGTAGCTCTGTAGACTCATTGTTGCCATAGACCACTCTCGCACCCTTCCTGGCACTAAGCTTTGCCGCTCTATCTGACCTATATTGGATTGTCAGTGTCTACACTGTTGGCCAAAATTGAATGGCCTCCCAAAATCCTCCCACAAGGGGTGATTTTGGAAATCCATCTTAACGAGAAGTGTAGCCTTTCTTCTGTCATCTGAGAAGGAAGAGAACATTTCTGCAATTTTGTATGCAATAATCCAAGTTGAAGGTAACCATTATACTCTGTATGTGGCACAATTCAGGACAGAAGCAGTCTATAAAATATCAGAAACTGCACTAGTGTCCACCTCCACACAAAACTCTAGATTTTCCCAAAATGTGATGCATAATGAAATTAAAAGGCCATGACTACGAAAAGCTTTAACCTTTACTGCATTTTCAGTCTACTACTAATGTGATATGCTTGCTCACAAAGTAGAAGATTGCAACTTGTTTTCTCTACACCAATCAAGCAAAAGTGATTTCGAAGTGCATTTTGATGATACTGAAACGCCTAATTAGATGTGTCAAGATGGATTTTCAGAATCAACCCTGCGTGGGTGGATTCTGAGATGCCAACCTATTATGGTGTTCAGGAAAGACACTGAAGTCCAATTCCAATTAGACAGAGAAGTATATCAATATACATTCTTTATTGGGCCTTTAAGATACCTTACCTACAGTTTTCATTGCCTTGTGTGCATTGCCACACATCTATTATCAAATACATATCATATCTAGAACCGTCAGCTTCAGGGATGGCAGCTTGAAAGCTGACGTCCTGCCTCGCGTGTTGTATCCATGACTGAAGCTTTGATTCCTGAGCCCTCCGAGCCAGCTAAGTGGCCCAAAGGTAATGAAGAAGGGGGGAGCATTAATAAGGAGGAAACCGATGTCAAGATTTTGCAAATGCTGATTAAAGTGACAGCTGCCATTGCTGATGTTAAAGCTAAACTGTACAATTCAGAAGAAAAGGGCCAGAAGATGTTCACTAGGATTGATGGATTGGACATGCAAACAAATGAAGTGGATGAAAAGGTTACTACTATAGCTAACAACATCAGGGAACTTCAGCTGCACAATGAGAGAGTTAGGGAGAATTCTCTCTTTAGGCTGAATTTCCTAACCTAGTGAGTCCCCCAGCAGCTTTGCTGGATTTCTGGAGTTTGTTTTTTCTCCTGCCAAGAGTGAGACTCTTTTTCTCCCACTCTTGGACATGATTTATGGTGTTCCTTTGACTGTTAATGTGTTTTATGGGCTATGGGGTCCTTTACTCCATAGGGTCTCATGTGTTTGTACTATATGTGTTACACAGCACCCTCCGTGCCGTAACACAGGGGTGTCATAGTGACACCCCACCATAGACTCCATACCCTCGGACTGACTACTGTCTCCCAGGGCATGTAAAGTCCCCATTGGCTTTACTAGTCCCAAATTATTAACAGAAACCAGTACAAACCATCATATTGTGGACGTACTGGTCAGGGCAATTTGATTGCCCCGGGGTCTGTTAGTCGAGGGGGAACGTCTCCGTCCCTCCTGATCGAGTTTTGGCTGGTGGCAGTGGAAACTACTTTTTATATTCGACCGCGAATATTTCCCTATGGGATTTTCCCATTGTTCGAGGCTCCCAACTTTAATTATTTAATTCTCATAGCCTCGAACATACCGCCGGTTTATTTAATTAATATTAATTCGCCGGTTGGTATTTTTTGCCAGGACTCGATTCTAAAATGGCGTTTGTGTTCTCTTCTGTGTCTCCAACCCAAGTCGAGCCCTTTGTTCCACATTTTGGCAGGCTTCTCCACAGAAGCGTCCAAAAGTGGTGCCACTCTGCCTGGGTACCACAGGGGGTGTGGGACGGGGTTTAGGCACCCTGGACTGAGTTACCCTGGTAACTCAAGTCGCACTCTTGTGTGATTGGCCCAAGTGGTGAGCCGGCCGGCTCACCACTTAGCATGTTTGATTGACAGCTAGGCTGAGTGAATGGGGGTGTGCTGCATAAAAGCAGGGCTTTGGGGACTGGAACTTCAGAAGTTGCCACAGGACCTGAGAATCCGACGAGGGAGAAGCTGAGCCGACCTACCACGACACCACTGGTGGAGTCCTGCGGAACCGACTCACCACTTCCCGACGACAGAGGAGATCTCCCGGCTGGAGAGGCTTCTTCCCCTGACTGGTGGGCACAACCAGTTTACCTTCTTTCTTCGCACACCAGACCGGTTTGTGGTCGAATTGCCCGTGCCAAGCACCCCGGCAGCCGGATAGCCACTCAACACTGAACCGCGAATCAACGGACCGCTCCTTGTACCTGAGAAATTCTGCGGCTGGTTTCTTCCCTGGTAGTGCAATGGACTCCTGTCTTCCTCCCCGACGAGATCCTCTCTTCCCCCGGACGAAGCACCAACTTGCATCCGCTGCCAGGAACAACTGCCCCCGCTGGAGTATTCTAACCACTTTAAGGTACTGTGTCCGCCAGGCCTCCCTTTCTAAAGATTGCTACAAGGTAATAACCCCTTAACCTTCTGGACTGGGCTGGCCGCCTTGACCTTCTAACTGATCCCTTTCTTTTGGTCCAACTCTTTTTGAACCTTTGGAAGACTCTCGTGCACTGCAACCGTGTGACCTTGGACACATTTTGTTTGATCCTCTTAAAGTGGATCCGGCCTACTGAACTCTAACTTCACGGTTTTACTTTGCCTTCCTCTCTTGTTGTGTTCTTGTAAAAGTGTTGGGATATGTTTCAATTTATTCTCTGCTTTTCTCTCCCTTTAAAAACGAATTATTAGAGTGCCATCTACGTTAAGCGCTCAACGCTGTCTGAAAATAAGTGGGACTTTACTTAAGACTTGTCTAATATTCTTTTAAGGGAGTGTGTATCTTTTAGTGACCGTGTTTTTAAATTGCTTACTATTAGTGCCTGTGTGTTTTTCTAGATGTGGTTTTAAATAAATAATTATATATCTTTTATACCAAGCCCTGGTCAGTGTTTACTTCTACTGTGTTCTTTTGACCTATTGTGAATACTCTGTATACTGCCTAACTCTTCTTGAGGGAAGTCTGACTGCTCAGCCACAGCTACCAAGTGTATCTGTGTGGTACAGACTGCTACTAAGTGGGTTTACTGCCAAACACCTGTAGTCTTAAATCTTTTGCAGTGGTCCCAGAGGGAACTGCACAGGTTTCTGCGTAACGGAGAGCCTCAGTCAAAGGCGACCTGAGCAGGAGAATCATTTGGGAGGAATAACATGTGTGGCTGTCTTTCCTGAGAATGCGGAGCATGGAAATCCCACTGAATTCATACAGGAAAGTCTCTCACAAATACTGAACTTCAATCCCAGACATTTTGTGGCCATTGAGAGGGCTCAAAGGTCCTTAGGGCCTAAACCTTCATTGGGACAGCGACTGCGCCGTTTCATTGTGAAATTCTTGATGTTCCCTGCTGCGGCAGACACAGGAGCTGAATGACTTGTCCTGGGCGGAAACAGGGTTATGAATTTTGGAGATGTTATTAGTGATATTATGCAGAAGAGGAGCCTGTTTTCGGTGGCAAAGAAGGTGGTGAGGCAGAAGAGTGAAATACTAGAATGGGCAGGTACACTGATCATGTGAGGGCAGATGCATTTCTGTCTGATCTGAATGAGCAGGAGCTGGAACACTTGGAACAGACAGCTCTCTCTCTCCTAAGAAATCCCCTACCAGGAGAGTCAAAACAGAAATGCGGGCCAGTCATTGATGTTGGCTTGAGTGAGTACGGGGCAGCGTGTGTTTTTTCCTTTCAAACCTCTGTGCTCTTAGGGTTTTTTACATTTTAACTTTAATGTTAGCCCAAAACCGTTATAACTGTTGGGCTCGCATACCTTTGGTGTAAGCTTGTACTACACAGTTTTGGTAGCGTGTTCCTAACAGAGGAAAACATAGACCCTTGTATATGAATGCAAATAAACGACAAACTGGGATACTCTGCAGTGTGTGAGTGTGCGCCTGCCTAGCTATATACACGCGGCCCCTGGTCCCATCCCATATTGACGGTACATTGGGGTACTCCCAGGCAAATTGATACAAATCATTGGGACCGGTCGGTCCAGAGGCGGGACGCTGGATACTCTGCACAGGTGGTTTGGCTGGCCTAAAGCACTGGAGACTCCTTGAGGGCCCCCACAAGATTATAACATTGCAAACTGGGATGGGTCCTGTAACCAAGTGACACATTACGTGGGAGAACACAGTCCATTGCTGGTGTATGAGCCACGAAACCTAAGACCCTAGCCCTAATCATCTCGCCAAGCACCACAAAAGAACCAGGGGCAGGGGGGTGAAGGCGTGAGAGGTGCCCTGCACCCACTCAGTAATAGTAACAACGACAGTTTGTGGTGGGGCGGCACCATGGGCAAACCACAAAAAACTGGGAGAAGAGGCAAAACCCCCAGCAATAGGAAGAAAGGCCCTATGGCTGCATATACTGGCAGCCAGGCGCAAACCACTGTAGCGGACATGCACGTCAGCACTAATGAAACCCTGAATGCAGAGAACGAAGATCAAGAAGACCGATTAACTACAAATGTGCAAAATGGTTTCCGAGCTGTGAACACAAAGCTGGATGACATAGTGTCCACTAAAGGCTCACTAAAGGCTAGGGTCGAAAAAGAGTGCACGTGTCACGGACACAGAAAACAGAATAAGTACAAACGAAGATACTATTGCACACCATAGCCGTGACATCGCCCAGCTCAAGGAGGCTATGTCCAAAATGCAAAATAAATGTGAGGATCAAGGCGCAACAACATCCGCGTGGTGGGAGTGGCAGAGACATTCGGAAAAGGCCAAATGGAAAAACAACTCAAACTGCTACTTAAAATGATATTCAGTCCGGAGGCATTTTCCGAACATTTCTTGGTGGAGAGAGCACACCGCACATTGGCCCCGGCCCCTAAACCAGGCGCACCACCTCGCACAATAATTGCCAGACTCCTTAACTACAGGGATAGAGACGTAATCCTACGTCTGGTTAGGGAGGCTGGAACACTCCAATATGAAGAAAACCAAATACACATATACCCGGACTTCTCCGCCGGGGTTCAAGCAAGCAGAAGATCCTACGAACCTGTCAAGAGACTCCTTGGGGAACATCACATTCCATATGCCCTGATGTTCCCGGCCAAGATGAGGATTCAACATGCGGGTAGGGCGCACTTTTTTGAAACCCCCGCCGAGGCCACGCAGTACATTGAGACTCCATACCCCTTCCTCCCAGAGGGGGAAGGCCAGCACAGAACAATAGACCCAGATCACAGGATTAAGGTTCGCCGGCAGTCGGTACACTTTCCCCTCTAATGTGTTGCCAACTGCAGCTCTACAGATCCGATAGACAAGGCAACTCCATTCAGCGCGACTATTGGAGTATGGAGACAATCTGGCGGTCATGTGAAGCAACATGTCTACCCCTGGAAGGCTCCACGAGTTTTGTTGGGTACATCGTCAAGTTGGGGATGATGATGAGGGTTGGGGGGGTGGTAAGAGGGCACGGGAATTGGTGGTTATGTTTTGGAATTTTGGACCACTGGAAGAGGCTGGATCCAGGTGGTAGTTGGGCTACGGTCAACCGTTGGATTAACGTTAAAACTGTGGTTGCATTGAAACTGGCACTGCTTGGCTTGCACCAAAGACATGATTGTGATGGTCGTGAACATGGGGACATTTTATACCACAGGTCAAAGATCTTGGGTGAATAAGCGGAATGAGAATGTAAGGGGTTTAAACAATCAAATGAAAGTAAATAAAATTAGTAATCACATTACTAGACGTGGCCCTCCGGTCCTAATGCTGCAGGAAACACACACAATGGGAAGTAGTAACATGTATATAATGCCCAAATGGGGGGAAACAACGATTCCACACTGACTACTCTACTCAGGCCAGAGGGGTTATCACACTTATTCATCCAAGCCTGGGATTTGGACTAGAGGGGCACAAGGTGGATCAACAGGGCAGGTACGTTGTTGTGTGGGGCAGAGTAGCGGGCCAGCAGTTACTCTTGGTTAATACATATGGACCCAATATAGATGATCCGGCCTTTTATATGAATGTATACCAAATGATTGCACCCTATGGTATGTCCAACGTGATCTGGGATGGGGACTTCAATGTGGCACTGAACCTGGCACTAGACAGATCCTCCAAAATTGCTAGCGCGCCTAGTAAGACAGCCCTCACCCTGAGCAACATTCTTTCGCAACTGTCACTGATAGATGCGTGGCGGGAATTGCACCCTTGTAACAGGAGATATACATACTACTCTATGGTTCATGACTCTGAATCCAGAATTGACTATTGGTTTGTTGCATCGGCTATGTCTAATATATTGCAGAACTGTGGAATTTTACCCCGCACGTTCTCAGATCACTCCCCTGTGATGTTATAGTTACAGCTCCAAGATGCACCCTGTCCCGTGAGAAGATGGAAAATGGTGAGTGGGATTTTGGGAGACCCCGGGGTGGGGGAAACACTACATGTTGAAATAGCAGAGTTCTTCACCAATAACATTGGAACGGTGGATAAATACTCCACAGTTTGGGAATCTTTCAAGGTGTGGACTAGGGGTGCTGTTGTCTAAGTCTGTAGGTATGCTGAAGAGTATGCGCTGAACTAGCGAACACTGAAAGTACATTGGATAAATTGGAGGAAGACTCCACCCGCACACAGAATAGGGAGTTACTTTGGGATATACACACACACACCGCTACCTACAGGAATTTGATAAATTGGCTGCCAGAGAGGTGCTCTATGTGGCAGCCTCCATGCGGGCACGCAGATATGGGGAGGTTAATAAAGCTGGCAGAACACTATCCAATCTAGTCAAAAAAGACAAGCAACCCAACCAGATCACTAGTATACGTACACCACAGGGGGAGATACTCTTGAGGAAGGAGGAAATAAACAAGGAATTTTTCAAATTCTATAAAAAACTATACTCTAACCAAGACAAGAAATCCCTCGCTGACATCCAAACTTACCTTCCGACTCTTGCCCTCCCCAAACTTTCAGAGGAGGTCCGCTTGGCGATGGACCAGCCGATATCCGCTGAGGAGATCACAGAGGCAATAAAAGCGTTGGCATTGGGTAGGGCACCTGGGTCAGACGGGATAGGGGCTGAATTTTATAAAGAGTTCCGTGATGAGCTCGTTCTGATGCTGGTGTTGGAGGAGTCCCTGGAATGTAACATACTACCCCCTTCCATGAGAGAGGCGGTGATCACGGTGCTCCCCAAGACACGGCGACCACCACAGGATGTATCTTCCTATAGGCCCCTGTCACTTCTAAACACCGAGGCCAAGATATTTGCGAAGGTTATGGCTAATAGACTCTTGCCGGCAGTCCCTGGCCTGGTTCAACCTGATCAAAATGGGTTTATTCCGACTAGGTCCACGGCCCTGAACCTCCATAGGGTGTTTGGCATAATGGCACAGATAGACCCGGAAAGAAGCGCAGCGGCCATATCCCTTGACGCCGAGAAGGCCTTTGATTCGGTTTCCTGGGTTTATCTCATAGCGGTTCTGGAGGCATTCGGGATGGGTCCCAATTTCATTAGATACGTTAAACTGTTATATACTGAACCTGGAGCTCGGTGCTAACTAATAGATCCATTTCTGAACTGTTTTTGTTGAGTAGAGGTACCAGGCAAGGGAGCCCGTTCTCGCCCCTGCTATTTGCATTAACTATAGAGCCGATGGCAGCTGCGGTGAGACTGCGACACGCTGAAAAAGGCATCAAAATGAAGGGGTCTACCTAACTGATATCACTATATGCCGATGACGCATTATAATATATCCGGGAACCGGAGGCAAATGTAGCACCCATAATGGCGGAAATACAAGACTTTGTAGCCTATTTGGGGTACACGGTAAACAGGGCCAAGTCGGAGATATTCCTGCTTACACCAGCCACCAAATGCCCCGACGCAATAAACGGACTCAAATGGTCCGAGCACCACATTAGATACTTGGGGTGCTTGTGTCCGAGAATAGGCTCACGCTATACTCTGACAATTATGAGGCCACACTACAGACCATTAATACAAAGCTTCAGATGTGGGGGCTTCTTCCGATAATCATTGTACGCCAGGGTCGCTGTCCTTAAAATTATGATTTTGCCCAAGCTGCTCTACTTTTTTGTCAATATCCCCATATGGCCGGGCAGGACGTTTTTTTTACTAAACTCTGATCCATGGTGGGGATGTTCCTCTGGAACAGAAAGACAGCTAGGATAAGCTGGGAAACGATGACGGAATCATACCCCACTGGCGGTATAGCGGCCCCCGACTTTGAGCTCTACTACTATGTTGCACAAGCACAATTTGCAAAATATTGGTATGATACCGCATATGAGGTACCCCATGCATGGATAGAGGAATACACCACACACCCCACGAATATACGATCAGTTATGTTCGACATGCAATACAAAGACACATGCGAATACAACCGGTTAGCTGTACGGTCAGGGCATGGGAGGCTATATACAAAAGATTGCAATTGACGATGCCCTATAATCCAGAAATACCTTTATAGAATTTCCTGGGTATACCTCCCACGCATGACACCACTATACGGGAGTCCTGGAACCCGAATAACGAAATGAAAATGGGGGACATGTTCATAAATGGGAAATTTGCAACCCTATGGCAGCTGCTGAGAGCACTGGGAGGTGGGCCGCTTAGGACACTCCACTACTACCCTATGAGGTCGGCATTTCAGAAGAAATGGCCGTTGTTTCCGGATGAGCCCCAGCCACACCCATGTGTACAGTTGGTAACCGCTAATGAGGGCCTGGGAGTCTTCAGATTGTATTCAGCAGTTCAGGCACATACCCTCACAGCTAATCAAATTAAAGAGAAATGGGAAAGGGATTTGCAGGAGTCCATTGGGGAGGAGAAATGGTCTAACTATTGCTCACTCACTAAGAAGGTGTCTCTAAATGCAGGACTGAGGCTAATCCAATTTAAAATATTGAACAGGCTACACTACATGCCGGCTAAAATGGCAAGGTTCACCCCAGGGTTCTCTGATGCATGCCCTAAATGTGGGAAGCCACAGGCAGGAGATTGGCATATGTACTGGGAATGTCGGGTGGTGGCAGGCTTCTGGAAAGAAGTGGCTTTTATGCTGGAGGAAATGACAGAGATCCCCCCCCTGACCTGATGCCCCAAAAATATCTATTTGGAGGCAAATGTTCTGAGAAGACTAGACTATTTAATATTGCTTGTGCGGTGGCCATAAAATGCATCCAACAAAAATGGAAGAGTGCGGGTCCACCGTGCATGAACCAATTTCTTCGTGAATTAACGCATGTAAATGAAACTGAAGAACAATATGTCCTGACCTGACCTGTAGACCCAAAGACATCTGGGGCTCATTCAGAGTCTACCTGTGTATTATGATTTCTGATGATGATGATGAAACTATATGATTATATATGAATACAATGACTGTAAAATGTATATTTTCCAATTGTATAAGGTGCGGTGTGAGCCGGTGCTATGTATCTCTTTGTGACCACTAATAAATAAAGATTAAAAAAAATAACACAAGATCATCAATGTTCTTAAGCAGGACAAATACTTTTAGATTGCAATAGAAGAGTCATTCAGTTCAATAGGCTAAGCCAATGTCAATGGGCAAAAGTCTTTGTATAGGATGCAGCACTTCAGGTAAGTAAATGGAAAAGTCTTTGCACAAGTTCTTAGGAGTCTTTGATAAAAAGAATCAAATGTAGGGCCACAAGCTGATTAGACTTGTAAGTTACAGGGACTTTCACAGCAAGAGTTAAGTTCTTAGACTCGTTTTACAGTACCTTGGTAAAGAATAAAAGATGCAGCTGATTACTCCTGTTCCTGTGCAGCTCTGCAGATCTCACTGTTCCTTGGCCTCAGTCATGGAGACAAGAGGGAGGACGTCTGGGGACTCCGGCACTGGGACTCCCAAAACCCGCAACCGGGAAACAACACTTTCAGTGGCTGTTTCGCGTTTCAGCTACCGCAAATAGCAACAACACGGTTCCTGGCAGTCAAGGTGGACTGTCCCTGCTTCGGGGGTCCCGTACTCTGCTGAGGGGGCTCAGGCTTGGTCAGTCCTGCTTTGTGGGAGTCTGGATGGTCTTCCAAAAGCTTTAGGCCAGCTTAAAAGTAACACACACAATCTGGTGTCCCTCTCCTTGGCTATACACTTTCCCTGCAGCAACTCTGAGGAAATTCAACCAGCTCTGAGATGGGTGTCCAGGCGGCTTACTTTGAAGTTGATTGGTCCCACCAACTCAAAGGGCGAAGTCGTCCTTGCAGGAGCTTCTCCGTCGATACAAACTTGGCAAGTAGGCACTTCAGCAGGGATTCACCAGGCAAACCAACGGTTTAGGAGTTGCAGCAGGCGTCTTCTTCAAGACCTTATTCGGTTCCTTCGTCCAGTGGTTGACTCTGACTTCCAAGCCAATAGACTTGCCGTTTATTCAGTTCTCCCCCATTCATTCCAGCCTAGCTGTCACTCACCCAGCAGGGTGGCTGTCCTTGCCGGACAGTCAGCCAGCCAATCACCACAGAGTGCATTTGGGTCTCCCCGGAGACTAAGCACAGGGAGTTTCGGGCACCTCCCTCACTTCCTGCCTACCCCAGACACTCGGGCACCAGAGGCGAGTTTCTCTCAGAAACCCTGTCAAAGGTGAAATGAACAAAGAGACCAAACCTGGTTTGGTGCGCAGTGAAACTCTCTAGAAGGACCTTTCCACAAAGACATGGCGAAAAAAGACCAGGGGCCATTGTATCAAAGATGGCTCCCGCAGTTGATTTACCGGAGCCATGAATGGTCGCGGTAAATGCGAACCACATTAGTTAATCATGAAAACCACTGCCATCAGCCATTCAGTGGGGAAAGATTAACATAAAACATGTTACATAAGAAGCTAGACAAAGGGGATACTAAGTAAGCCCTCCAGCACTCTGTGTATTGGATCTAGAAAGCTACAATGCTAAGTAAAGTCAATTTCACTTTACTGCTCTGGGAAACAGTAGTTGATTCCAGAGAAGGTATTTCAACTTTCCTGTGTCACTTCAAAGGAGGTGCTTTGGGACACCATTTGTAAAAGATGATGCCTATGGCGTTAGTTCGACTCCATAACCGAAAGAAACTCAGTGCATAGAATCACATTAAAATACATGAGAGAGTGGGTTAAAGGGTCACACTCTCTCCAGGTTAAAAAAATCACGTTGCTAGGGGTCTCTAAGGTGGAGAGAATTAACACATTTTTGAGAATTCTCCCTAACATGCGTGGTCCTCTGTGACATGGCGCTGATGTGATGAATACTCTTTCCTTCCTCTCTGCGTCATCCGCTGCCGGAGCTTTGATGCAGCCTAGCGAATGAACTCCCTTTATGGCAGCGCATTCATGTACAGTTCCATGAGAAATCCGGATAGATAGTAATGCAAGGCTGGCTATGTACAGCGTAACGTTGGCTGAGAGCTGTATGGTCATGCATTGCTTTGTTGGAGTTGCTGTACGAGTGCCGGTTCCTGCACAGTGCTGTGGCGTTGGGGTGATCTCTGAAGCCGGTAACTGTGTGTGGTGTTCACTTTGTGGAAATCTGCCTCATGGATTGCCCTTGTCAGGATATGGGTGACTTACTTTCTGAATATATAGCCGCTCTTCTGCATATTGTGCCTGAGATTTTTTTTTTCTTAGATTTGGCATAGATAATATAATTTTCTTCGGGGTTGCAACTTTCGAATTTATTTATTTGTGTGATTTAGTTTACAGAGAAAATCTTCATATTCACATAGAAAAGTTCAGCACATTAAAACGAGATTTACAAAATAATTCAACATCATAAATACAATGATAAAAACCATCATAAATCAGAGATTTCATATTGCGTCAAAAGCAACTTTGGTAAATTCGTTGTGCTAATTAGCAAACGATAATTGGGATTAACTAATAAATTCCACCAGAACATTTGCCTATTTAGCAAAGGGCAAGTGATAAAATAAGACTTAAAAACTTCCTCACGTAGAGCAGTTGGGGCCAGTCAATCGACAATTCTGTGTTTCAAGGTTTCCTCAGTCCGTCTACAGCAATCGCTAGGTGGCGCTGGAGACCACCCACCAAGACATCATTGGTTGGGAGTAAATTTAATTGTATGCGTAGCCAGAACATTTTAAAGAATCTCAAGGCATGTTTTAACATACATTTCTGGGGAGAATTAAAAGGTTTAATATCCCAATGAAAGTGCTCGAACAGCTTATAAGAGCAGTTTTTTTCTATTTTCGATTGAGTCATTTTCAAATAGTATCTTTTTAACCATGGCTGGATTGCGCTCTAATTCTTCAAGTGAGTGTTAGTCAGAAACCTGTGCAGTTCCCTCTGGGACCACTGCAAAAGATTTAAGACTACAGGTGTTTGGCAGTAAACCCACTTGGTAGCGATCTGTACCACACAGATTCACTTGGTAGCTGTGGCTGAGCAGTCAGACTTCCCTCAAGAAGAGTTGGGCAGTATACAGAGTATTCACAATAGGTCAAAATAACACAGTAGAACAAGTAAACACTGACCAGGGCTTGGTGTAAAAGAGATATAATTATTTAAAACCACATCTAGAAAAACACACAGGCACTAATAGTAAGCAATTCAAAAACACGGTCACTAAAAGATATACACTCCCTTAGAAGAATATTAGACAAGTCTTAAGTAAAGCCCCACTTATTTCCAGACAGCGGTGAGTGCTTAACGCAGATGGCACTCTAATAATTCGTTTTAAAATGGAGAGAAAAGCAGAGAATACATTGAAACAGGTCCCAACACTTTTACAAGAACACAACAAGAGAGGAAGGCAAAGTAAAACCGTGAAGTTGGAGTTCAGTAGGCTGGATCCACTTTAAGAGGATCGAACGAAATGTGTCCAAGGTCACACGGTTGCAGTGCACAAAAGCCTTGAAAAGGTTCAAAAAGAGTTGGCCCAAGGAAAGGGACCAGTTAGGTCAAGGCGGCCAGCCCAGTCCAGAAGGTTAAGGGGTTATTACCCTGTAGCAATCTTTAGAAAGGGAGGCCTGGCGGACACGGTACCTTAAAGTGGTGAGAATAGCGGATGCAAGTCGGTGCTTCGTCCGGGGGAAGAGGATCTCGTCGGTGAGGAAGACAGGAGTCCGTTGCACTGCCAGGGAAGAAACCAGCCACAGAGTTTCTCGGGTAAAAGGAGCGGTCCTTTGATTCGCGGTCCAGTGGTAAGTGGCTATCCGGTTGCTGGGGTGCTTGGCACAGGCAATTCGACCACAAGCCGGTCTAGGGTGCGAAGAGAAGAAGGTAAACTGGTTGTGCCCACCAGTCAGGGGAAGAAGCCTCTCCAGCCGGGAGATCTTCTCTGTCGTCGGGAAGTGGTGAGTCGGTTCCGCAGGGCTCCACCGGTGGTGTTGTCGTGGTAGGTCAGCTCAGCTTCTCCCTCGTCGGATTATCGTCCTGTGGCAACTTCTGAAGTTCCAGTCCCCAAAGCCCTGCTTTTATGCAGCACACCCCCATTCACACAGCCTAGCTGTCAATCAAACATGCTAAGTGGTGAGCCGGCCGGCTCACCACTTGGGCCAATCACACAAGAGTGCGACTTGAGTTACCAAGGTAACTCAGTCCACGGTGCCTAAACCCCCTCCCACACTCCCTGTGGTACCCAGACAGAGTGGCACCACTTTTGGAGGCTTCTGTGGAGAAGCCCACCAAAAAGTGGAACAAAGGGCTCGACTTGGCTTGGAGTCACAGAAGAGAACACAAATGCCATTTTAGAATCGAGTCCTGGCAAAAAATACCAACCGGCGAATCAATATTAAATAAATAAACCGGCGGTATGTTCGAGGCTATGAGAATTAAATAATTAAAGTCGGTAGCCTCGAACAATGGGAAAATCCCATAGGGATATATTTGCGGTCGAATATAAAAAGTAGTATCCACTGCCACCAGCCAAAACTCAATGAGGGGGGACGGAGACGTGCCCCCTCGACTAACAGACCCCGGGGCAGTCGAATTGCCCCGACCGGTACGTCCACAATATGATGGTTTGTACTGGTTTCTGTTAATAATTTGGGACTAGTAAAGCCAATGGTGACTTTACATGCCCTGGGAGACAGTAGTCAGTCCCAGGGTATGGAGTCTATGGTGGGGTGTCACTGAAACGGAGGGTGCTGTGTAACACACATAGTAAAAACACATGAGACCCTATGGAGTAAAGGAGCCCATAAAACACATTAACAGTCAAAGGAACACCATAAATCATGTCCAAGAGTGGGAGAAAAAAGTCTCACTCTTGGCAGGAGAAAAAAACAAACTCCAGAAATCCAGCAAAGCTGCTGGGGGGACTCTCTAGGTTAGGAAATTCAGCCTAAAGAGAGAATTCTCCCTAACACTTGACACTGCTCTCTTTCAGCATGGCCAAAACAGAATTCACCCAGGCCTTAAGAGGCACACAGTTACCACGATTATAAAGTGCATTCAATTGAATAAATAGGGTAGATGCTGGCGGAAACATAATGGATCGTAAGAGCAGAATTCTTCTCCAGTGGACCTTAGTGTCGACGGATGTAATACCCAAAATATGTTTAACCGCAGGGAACGGAGTGCCCCCTGGAAGGGACAAAAATTGTTTCCAGATGAAGGACTCCCATCTTGGCCCATTCCAAGCCGACCTCATGAACCTCAGCCCCATAGGTGAATTTTGTAACTAGCACCTGGTTATACATTTTGAGTGCTGTCAGTAGTGAGAACCAGCCATATTTTCTGTCCAGTACTCGAAGTGCAACCACTGAAATAGCATCAAGCTTCAAGGCCTGGTTAGCCAGGGACACTGATGGATTTTGTTTTAATTACAACACCAAGATACCTAAAGTCAGTGACCACCTCCAGCTTCTTACCGTCCATGTACCAGCCAAAGTTCGAATTACCTGACTAGATCTTTCTGCGGTTAATAACTAAGATTTTAGATTTGGTCACACGGATATCCAACCCAAGGTCCCTCAAGAAATCCTGTGTCGGCACAAGAGATTTCTGTAGACCTATTACAGTATAGTCGAGTAACGCAAGATCACCAGCGTACAGAAGATACTGAATTTTGACGTGTCCCAGCCTCGAGGGATTAACCCCTGTGCCTTCCAATGCTGCCCTTATTTCAAAGATATATAGATTGAACAAAAAGGGAGCTAGTACACACCAGTGGCACCAGCCGTGTTCAGAGAAGTCTACCCCGAATACGTTCCCTTTTTGTCCAGCCTTACCTTGATTGTGATATCTTTATGTAGGAGTTCCAGCATCTGAACCAAGGCTCTGGACAGCCCCATGACCTGAGCATTCCCTATAGCCTAGCTCGATCCACACAGTCATATGCCTTAGAAACATCAAGAAAAGAAAGATACATGGTACGTTTGGATTGAAACACCTGATTATTCACAAGTTGTAACACAAAGCAATTCAGAGCTGTGCTAGTCCCCTAGCCAAAACCTGATCGATTAGTGTCCAACATATTGGCATAGGTAACCCATCTCTCAAGGGCGCGCAACAGGAAGCCGGAGAAAATCTTGTAGGAAGCATCCAAAAGGGATACAGGGCGGTAATTCCAGGATTCCCCCTATCGCACTTTTTGAAGAGGACTACCACAATGTACTCCCTCCAAGTCATAGGCACCTGGCCCGCCCAACCACATTGCAAAACATTGAAACAGCACCTCGGCCCATAAAAGTGGCGCTGATTTTAATGTTAAATTGGAGAGGCCTTCAGGACCTGGGGCATTCGAAGACTTGGCCCTCCTAATAGCCAAATGAATCCCTACAGGATCAATGTCTAATAGCTCAGAAAGCCTCCATACTCAGAGCCCCGTCCCTCATATCAACAATAGATCAATCTTAGCAATAAACCGGGATGCATACTTGGTCTCCAAATTACAGCCTGATTTCGATGATTAATATCAATGGGATCCAAAATCTGATCAGGGAGATCCGTTATACCAATGGCTCCAAAGCATGCCCTATGGAACAAGTGGTAATTACAGGTCTTGGAATCAACTCTGAAACAGTTCATAATAGAGAAAATATTAACAGAAACAAATATGAAATCCAAGGCAGATTTGTAAGAGCCATCTGACCAAATATAATTGCGAGGGACATCATCCAAGATATTCCCGTTTAAGGGTACAAGGTCCAGGCTGTCCAGAAAAAAAACGGAATAGGATCCCTCAGGCTCTTGCAGATTGAGTGAAGCTTCTGGTCGCCCCAAGTCGATACCACTGGGCATCTAAACATTCCGAATTGAAATCGCCCATAACCAAAAAACACACCTTGGGTAATAAAGCATAGAGATCAAATGCATTAGTAATAAATAAGTCTGCCAAGGAAGACGATACAAGATTAAAATAGATATTTAAGACAGTCGGCACTCTTAAAACTTCTTGAGATGGGTCAAACAATGTTATTTTTCAACCCAGGATGCCAGGACGAGCCATGCACAAATGTTCAATGTTCGCACCAGGAGACACACGCCGGGGACTAATTAAGCCACCATAAGGCCTACCCTTTGATCCTTTCTTGGCAGGCTCATGCACAACAGTGAAGCCATCCACGAGAGGAGTATCAAGCATGAAGGATTCTTGAATACAAATCGGATCGGCTTCATTCTATAATTACTTATTAGAGCGAAGATTGCACAACCAACACGTGTTCCAGGAGAGGATCCTAGTTGGGCAATGCAACGGGTGCCCCTTTGCAATGGGTTATGTTCATGTAGGGAATTTTGTCAGGGTCCGTCTTGCTATTGTTCCGCAGAAGCTGATGCTGGTCCCACAGACCCTCACCAGGAGATCCCCTCAACCTATCTGCTACAGCTGAGCTGAGAACCCCAAGAAAGGGAAAGGGGAAGTGGAGAAAATTACAAACGAGATACTGCTGCCTTGCGACCTTCTGGTAGGCTCGGGTATCTGTGATAGAAACAAAGATGCTTGGTTACTTATACATTATGCTGAAATCTCTTCTCTAAATGTATGTAATGTAAATTACTCTGTTACCTGCTTGACCTCTGTTTATGGCTTAGAGGCTCAAAAAAATCATATTGAAAACTTTCCAGGAATTGTCTTTATACTTTTAAACTCTCTGGGTAGTTATCTTTTGTAGATGCCTTACTGTCCCAGATATTCTACAATTGCTTTCTGAAAATGAACCCTTCTTAAATTCTTGCAAACGTAGTGCCTCTGGTTCAGGAACTCCAATTGACTGCACCTTTTATATATGCAAATAGCAAGATGATTGTCCTCTTTCAATTTCCATGAAAAAGACCTTGCATGTTTCCTGATGAGAAGTCTATGTAATATTTTTAGTGTGTCAATCTCTTGTAAGCACTTTGGCTGAAGTCGTTCTTGAAACAGTAAGAGTTGTAAAAATACTGAGCTAATGTGTTAGTGTCGGCGCTTAGTAACTAATGCTCCAAAAACAGTTTGCGTGTACTTTCGTAAACCTTTCCGAACATGTGCTGTATTTCTTTTAATACTGTGCCTTAATTTGAGTGTGTTCAAAGACACTTTGGAAAACATTTCACGCACTCATTACTCATTTATCCCACGCTTGATACACGCGCTTTAACTTACTACTTCCTCGCTTGTTACTCCGTACACCCGTGCTCTTTACTCGCGCTAATTACTCACGCCGCCTTTAATAACTTTGCCCACAATTCTCTCCTAAACGAACTTGCGTTCAGGCCTCAATTAACACGCGCACTGTTGCGCATCACACAAACTTCCATGAATGACGCAGCTGAAGATGCAAAGACTCGCACTTGTGCTGTTAGAAATTTCATCGCGCGCCACAACAGCGCTGAAAACGTTTCACACACAATTCTTTTTTCATCTACTTATTACTTTAAGCAGTGTTTATATTAGTTCTCACACTGCACAGTCATTAAACAGTATCTGCTCAATCGTATTCTTTAGGTACTGGCACTAGACAAGTTACTTAATGAGCTACAGCTTGACTAATAACTTTTTACACGAAAATATATACTGATGCTAAATTTTTATCTTTTCTTATCACAGTCATTCAACAAATGTCTTCTTATTTTCTTGTCTCAAAGTTACTCTTTCACCAACGTTACTGTTACTTTAGATTGAAAATTCTTTGTGTAAATCTATGAACTTTAAAAGGAACAATTCCACCTGAAGTCTTCAAGATCGCACAGTTACTGCTTTCGGTCTTCTTCCTTCTTAAATGGATTCTATGAAGTCTGGAAAGGCCTTACTTAAGGAGGTTAATAAATGTACAACCAGCCACTGAATTACTATGGATGACAAAGCAAACCGATCATTGTTCTTTAAACCAATCAGATAAGGTCTCCTTCCCTCTATCTTGACTTGGGCAACTAACCATGTTTCCAAAAAACAGCTTCCAATTCTGTGAATAACTACAGGCCCTTTCCTGCTACCAACCCACCTACTCCAGCCAGCCCTGACACATTTATAATGTGAGACCAATCATATGTCACAACACAGCTGAGCGTCTGGGAAGGATCTTTCTTGGATGTGTTTGTTGCGGCAGGTTTTACTTTTATTTTTAAGGGTTCTCGTAGATTGAGTTTAGGACCGCCATCTCCACCCTGAGTTAGTCCCTTTTTTAGATTATTTTGCGGCCAATCCTCCGACAAGAAATAGCCCATATTCTGTGGGCCTACCGGCCTCAGAGCACACACAAAAAAAGTCACAGACAAAAGGTGGGGAGCAGGGTATGTCAGCAGAGAGAAGGCCGGCTATGTTCAGCCCGGGTTCAGGTTAAACAGGAACGTTTTTATTTCTTTTTAAAGAGCCAGGTTTTTTGGCCATGTGTGTATGTTCTGGAAGAATATTCCACTGCAGTGGTGCTTGGGTATTGAATGAAGTGCCTCCAAAGCGCACCAGTTTGTACCTAGGTTTAATGAGTGAGGGACAAATGAGTGTCAAATGCTGCAGAGAGGTCAGGAAGGATTAGAGCTGTGCTTTTGTCTGAGTCTGCATCAGTCTTTATATCGTCACAGATTTAGAGCAATGCCGTTTCTGTTCCCCTCATCAGTTTGAAGCCTCCTTATGCTTGGAGCAACAGTTGGTGCTCTTCTATGAATTCTTGTTATTCTGTAGACTTTAGTCTCAAGTAGTTTAGCTGGGTAGGGGATATTGGATATGGGTCTGTAGTTGGAGAGGTCTTCAATGTTTCCTGCTGTGTGCTTTAGGAGCGGCTTGATGTATGCCGCTTTGAATGATTGGGATACGTTCCCTGTTGAAAGCGATTGATTGAAAAGGTTTCTGTAGTATACCAAGGGCGTTGCATGTTGTAGTCAATTGTTCTGCTTTGTATGATCTGTTGGATGGTAGTGATTTTGTCTTTGAAATGTTCTGCAAGGTCATTGCACAGCTTCAGTGAAGGTATTGGAGCATTGTTGCAGCCAGGAGGGTTTCTTATTTTGTTTATGATTTTAAACAATTCCTTTTGGGTGTTGGTGCCTTTGGTGATTCTGTCGTCATAGTATTTCTTTTTGGCCTTATGGATTTCTTTCTTGTATGAGTGGATTTGTCTCTGGAGTTGTACTTTCTTCACTTGATCATTATTTTTCCTCCATTCTAGTTCAACTTTCCTGTTTTTCCTTTTCATGGCACAGAGTAGCAGTGTAAACCATTTTGCTGTTGCTCTTTTGCACAATTGGATGAAGAGATCCTGTTCCAGCAATCCATTTATGAAGTATTTCTGTTTTTATTTAGATGTCAGCTTCGTCTAGGATCGTTGTTGGTGGTTTGTTGACTTCTAATAGTTCTCCAGTTTCTTTTCATGATTGTTGGCAGTTTTTGTGGTTTATTTGCCGTTGTTGTGGGGAGTGTGATCATGAATGGAATGACTAGGTGGACTGGGCATTAATATAAAAGCAAAGTATAACCTGCTTTTTATTGCATGTTGCCCTGGTGTTGGGATCTCCACACAGAATTGCATTTTCATTCTGTAAAGTATTCTGCCAGTGTTCTAAAGTAACTGCCTACATTTCTACAACTGTAGTTTTGAAGTTAAACAGTGCTTGGTAATTTTGGTGCATTTTATTCAAATTATCAGTTGGTGCATTGTTGCTAAAGCCAAGAATAACTGTGGTACCAGATAATACTGTATTGTGTTAACTGCTGTTGAAGTATAGTTCCTGGAGTACAAAAGGAGTCTTGTATCTGTATATATTCGCCTAAACCTAATGTTATCTCATAAAGGAACTGTTAGCACATAACATAGTGTGTGGACATTGCCTGTGGGGGGCCTGGGGATTAATTGCACCAAAGAATCAGCCTGCAACACCTCCCTTGAGTCTCAGCCTTGGTTCCTCTTTATTGCTACCATTTGAGAGCCTTGGCTGGGGCGGGGGGGGCCCTCTGTGTCACTACCCCAGCGATACCGCGGGTAGTACCAAAGACACCCCACTCCATTCTTTACAGCTGGGATTGGCAGCAGCCAAGCTACTAAAGCATGCTGGATGGTCAAGTTTGAGGAAGGATGCTGTTTTTGGGCAGGCTGTTTTGCAGAATATCTTTGCTAAATAATACCAACCTCTCCCTTTTTAACTAAGGATGCTATATAGTATGGAGGAAAGGGGGTGGGACGTAAGAGTATGGAAAAGTTGCTCACTGTAATGACACTGGTACTTGGTCCATAATCCTCTTTCCTCCATACACCCACCAATCCCAGTTATTTTAACACTTCCAAGTGAGACTTAACAGAAAGGGACTGACGGGTGGGTGGCGCACATGGGGAGGTACGGTACGGCACACAGTAGTGTGCATGTCCAAATAAAGATTATATAATGCTGCCTAGCCGCATGCTCTGGCCTGTTGCGAAGGACATCCCAGAAGTATGGAGGAACTATGAACTGAGTACCAGTTTCTCTGTGTTGAATAACTCTTCCGTTACACATGACATTTCTCTGTTGAAACTTAAATAGCACTGTGATTGCTCTTGGACCTGTGAACATTAGGTTTCTCCGGTCTAAGCAACTCTTGCTATCCTTATCCAAGTAATTTGCATGTTTTTTACACAGAGATGGCAGAAGTCCTTATGTAACGGGTTTTATACCGCACAGTGCTGCCATTTGCATGGTCTCTAGGTGCATTAGTGGGGAGAGAGTGAAAATTCTATATAGGTTTGCTGCTGATTTGATGCGTGCATTTCAGAAATACCCGGTGTGTAGGCATCATGAAGCAGACAGACACCAGGTTCAAGTTTTGGTCCACAAAGTTGTATTAACTCAAAAGGCACGATGGAATGAGGTCTAACTTGCCCCATTGTTAACATGGGATTTCCCTACCTAAATGGCTAGTCTGTGTCAGCAAGTCCAAAGCAAATGTCAGTCTGTGTCCAAAACCTATACTTGCCCTCACAGGTAACTGTATACAATGTGTAGGGATGCCAGCAACAAAACAAATGGTGTTCAAAGTAAAGTTCAGAGCTTCTTCCAGCTCTTGGCTTGCAATCAACTTCCCTTCGCCAAGTTCAAAATGGTTCCAAAAGCATGCGGGTTCCCTTCCCCCCAAGAGTTCATATCTTCCAGCTTTTTAAAATACAATCCCCCGGGAACACTTGATGGTGTTACTTTTCACTAGTTCAGTGTGAGAAACCTGAAGGTATTCGACAGACTAGACCTCAAAAATCCCTTGTTCAGGTGGCCAGGGAAGGGCTGGCACTCTCAGATGCCAACCCTGGAGGTGGATGAGTGAGGGAGGATCACCTGGGTAGGGGAGCCCAAGGTTATGCTTGGGGGGGGGGGGGGAGTGCCCCAGGTGAGGTGTGGTATTATACCAAAGGAAGAAGGAAGACCAGGTCCTTGAGGTCTTTATATGTTGTACCAACTTGACCTCCCTTCCACCCAATGAACCTCCTTTACCAGAATCCGACACCCCCTCCGCATCTAGTAAATCCTTTAGAAACCCTATTGCACTCGAAAACCACATCTTCCAGAATCCCTGTTTCCTACCCACTGTGATTCTTCTCCACGTCCCTCCTGTTTGTTTTCCGAACTCCTAGTCTACTTGGGCAAACCATACCGTTCCCACATACCGCCCTGTTCATTTTCTGACAATAATCCTGGTGATTCCCGTTTGTTTCACAAACCCTACAAATCTTGTCCTTGAGTTTACCAAACCCCCTAGTATGAGGGCTCAAATTTCATAGAACACCGTTTTTCCATTCTACCCCATAGGATAGTTGTAATCTCTATCAACCCCCACCCCCGCTTTCCAACACAAACACTTTCTCACACTGCGACAAACAGGCTCACACCAGAGCCGTTTACCTGACATGTCACAACACAAGGGTCCGGCAAAGTGGGGGCAATTGATAACCATAACCACCCAAAGGCCCTTTACTTTCCCCATAGGGATAAAAGGCAGAGCACACACAGTGCAAGGTCAACCACACGAGGAAGCAGCTAATTCAGGACGGCAGTTCAAAAGGAGACGAACGGTGGCAAGACCAGAAAGGACGACAAGGAGGGAGATGCCCTTTCCCTTTTCAAACCAAACCTGCAAAGCCTCTGAAAGAAGAAACATAAGATTGGGATTTGCAGCTGACACAGGGTGTAGCAGATATAAACAGTGCATTGTGGCCTCCTGCATTGATAACCCTGGCAGGGAGGCACTCTGGTTACTGTGACACCGCCCTGGACACCAGAGGTGAGACAAGCAACGGGTTCTACACAGCCGGTGAGTCAGACAAAGCTGATTGCGAACCGAACTGTGTTCAGCCCAAGGTTGCAAATAGCAACATTTATTAACACACGAACAAAGAACTTGTGTGTTAATGAACTTTAAAGAAAGCCCAGTTAAGGTTGAAGTGCAGAGAGGTCAGGCGCCACATGGGTGCTCATTCGAAAGACTCTGACCGGGACCTGTTTTGAAACTGCAAGTACCAGAAGTCCCTGCGAGCGGTTGGCGTGAGGTGTCAGAGGGGTCTTCCAAAAGTCACGTCAAATCCCTTGTATAATCGAAAGTCTCTGACCTGTTGCCGAAAGAAAGCCAGGGGAAGGGAACCCTGATTTCTGAAGTGTGCGTAAAAGCATGAACTGTGTTAAAGATGGCTATGTGAACCTGACAAACGGATGCCATGGGGAAAGCTAGGAAGAGTGAATCCTGCAGTGTGTTAAAACCATAGTGAACTGTTTAAAAACACATTACAACTTGTGAAGGCGAAATAATCTTTGAAATCAAGCCATAGTGAACCCAAAGGAGGGAAGCTAACATTCGAGAGAGGTCTGAGCCCGGAAGAGGGGGGGACAGAGGGGTGAAGAATCATCCCCCAAAAAAGAAGGAAACAGTCTGGAAGATCAATGCCCAGCGGAGGAAAATCGAAGGGGCGAGGAACAATCAACCACGTACAAGATTACCTAAGGAACATTTGTTTGTTGTTTTGGCGCAGTAGGCCTTCTAAGGCAATGCCGTCTTGAAGAGACGTCCTTAGGAGCTTTCTAACCATGACAGACCCTGAAAGGTGTAAAGCACTCAACCAACTATTTCACAACTGAGCCCTCCACACCCCTGTGGGAAAGGGGAAGTGGATAAAATAATAAAACGTTGGATTCCTCCTGTGCATCAGGATATCTTTATTGGGAGGAAGAGAGAACAACAACACTGATTATATTATTACATTCTCTCTCATACCACCCTGAGACTCTTAACCAAATATTTTAAAATGTATACCTCTTATTACTGTGCTGCTATCCCAGAGGAAGTTCTTAGTTTTTCTTTTCACTGGGTTTGAAAATGTTGGATTGCAGTATTACATGAATAATCTTCTTCCCTTGGTTATTTGCTCTTATTCAAGACACCTGCTAAAGTCCATGCTGTAACAGCTAACTTTTCAACTGCTGTTTAGAGTTCCAAGTCACTTGCTCCATTAATCACCTTTCGATTTTGTTCAAACTTTGTAAAACAGCATTCTCATATCACCTTACTACAATGGGTTAACTTCTCTGTATTCAGAATTCTCTCACCTTTTTTCAAACTCTGTTGTTGAGATTGCAACACTCCATGCTCTCCTGTCTCCACAGAAATAGGAAAATAGTTGCTGCACAACCCGTGAGTATAAAGAACTAAATTGACATGAAAAGGTGCCTCCGTTCTTCTGGAGAGACCAAGCAGCGTCAAATAAACAAGCCGTGCGAGGGCTCCATGTGACCCTTGTGAGCCAAAGTGAGAAACTGACTCTGCGCTTTCCGCTTCCTGAAGAGTTCAAGTGGCACTGTAATGAAACTCACCAGCGTTGCCATTTAAAAAAACAAACAACGCTGCTTGAGTAAAAAAAAAAAAAGTATGACTGCACATGAGCGAAGAAAGAGAAATCTGACACCTGCGATTTCCAAATGGCGGAATAGCAAGTGATCAGTTTCCTTCAATAAACAGTGCAGTAACGAAGGAAAAAATAAACAAACTGTCTCGCTCGAAAATCGCTGTACGAGCACACAGGAACACACACGCACAGTTCAATTCAATGAATACTCTCTAAAGTGAAAACCTTAGCAAGTTCAGTCAGTAGCGTTAACCCATTACTTCCAATACTTCGGGGAAACTTATAAGAAGAGATCCTCTGTTTTCTTGAGAATTAAATATTGCAAGTTCACTTAGCTTATAATTTGAAGACTGCTTTTCAAGTTGTTTTAGTCTGCTTGTCTTCAGAAAAACGTCTCACTTCTACCTCAAATCCTGACAGGACCCCAAGGTAATGGGCCCCAACAATTGGAGTGCTTCCTTGTTCTTGACCTCCTCTGCTGGACAAAGGACAATGAAAGGCAGTTGAGAATGTTTTTCAACTGACCTTGTCTATTACCCAACCAATCAGATCACCGGCTGAAACCCTCAATCTTGGCTTGGGCTAGTGTCCACACTCTAAATAGGACAGTTAAGGCCCAACTCCATAAATAATGAAACACAAAATTTCACCTCCTAATATTAACTCCACCCATCAACAACAAACAGTGAATTGCCAACAACACTACTTCAGTATAGAACCCTGACAGGCAAGAGACTTTGTACAAAAGAGACTGAAGGTCCTGGGATTGTTGACTCGTTGACTGGAACTGTGACCTCAGGCTAGCGAGGCCCAAGAGTGTGCTGTGCTCAGAAGACCCTCCTTGTCTGTCTAAAACGTGGGGACGGGAGACCCAGCCATACTATCCTGACTTATCATTTTTATGAACACTTCTTTCTTTTCTGGTGAACATTTTCCCACATTCTTTTTCTACACGTAGTGGTAAGGATTGGCAATATTTCTTTTTTTAGTATAGTCCCTTTCGAGGGGATTGGGTCCTCCGACGTAGTCCATATCTATGACAGTAATCACCACTGCTTCGGAAAATCTTTCTGCATCCTGCATCGATGCAATGTCCTCGACGGCCTCCGTCGAGCCGACGTCACTGGATGTTATAAGTAGGACGCACAACGCCCGTAGCCTCAGTTCCGTTTTTTTCCGTGAACGTGTTCGGTTCGGAGATCTCGGCACGCCTCGGTTCTTCTGAATCCTGTTCTTTCGGTTTGTGTATTGAAATGATGTCTTTGGCTTCTTCCACCCCGCGGTCAGGTTTTAAGAAGTGTCGGGTTTGCGGGTCCAAGATGTCGTTGACTAACACGCACGAAGCATGCCTCTGGTGGTGCCTTGGGGGAGGACCACGATACGGATGACTGTGTCGACTGCCAGTCGCTTACATCGAAGGCCTTGCAGGAGCATAAGAAGAAGCTGTCGGAGGGGGGGGGCGGGAGTGGGTGTAAGGTGGCCAAGCCCCGGAAGTCGCAATCCACTGGACTTTCGATGGATAATTCGAGGGGCAACTCTCCGCATAGTCGTCATGAGTCCGGGGGGTCTTGGTCCAGGAGTCGGTCTCGCCATTCCTCTGCCTCTTCGAGGCACTCACGGAAGCACCATCACAGGTCGCCTTCTCCCTTTGCAAGGTTGCGTGTCCCAACAAGCATTCCACTCCTGAGGAATGGGATTCCTTCCGAAAGGAGATGATGGCGATTTTTCAGTCGCAGGGCTCTGGTCCGTCCGCGCTGTCAGAAGACTCCGGCCGTGACCATGCTAGAGACGCCACTCGTACGCCTTCGGGCTCGAGCGGTCGTCACGACCACTGGGCGCCTTCGAGGTCCTGGTTGGACAAGGATGGTCGCTCTAGACATGCCAGTTCCAGATCCCGGTCCTCGACGCCCTCGAGACCGCAAGAGCCTGTGAAGTCTTCAAGGAAGACATCGACGCCTTTGGCGCTGAGGCCTGTGTTGGCGCCACGCTCGACGTCTATGCCAATTCCGTCTATGCCTTTCAAGGCTGTTTTGTCGGAGGTACCCCGTGGCACGGTGGAACCCCCCAGAAAGGCTCTGGCCAAGGCTAAGAATGTCTCTGTCCCTTTTTCTGTGCCCTCCTTCCAACCTCTTGATTATATTTCTGAGGGGTCTGAGGAACGTATGGTGCCTGAGGAGGTGCCTGACAAGATTTTGTCTGGTCACAGCCAGATTGAAGACCTGCGTCAGTCACTGAATGACGCCAGTGGTCTGGACACCTCTCCGGAGATTGAGTTCTGTCGGCCTGAGCCTGGCACCCATGCCGAGTCGTCGTACTGGCACCTTATGTCGAGGGTCACGGAATACTTGGGGTGGTCTGCGCCACCTGTGGATTTTCTGCAGGATGACCTGATGGACATCCTCGACCAAAGTCCTCCAACTGACCCGGTACTGCCATTCCATATGGCTTTGCAAAGAAGGGTTGCTGCAGCTTGGACTGCTCCGGAGAGTCTCCCGGCAGTGAGCAAGTCTTTGCCGCGAAAATACCACCCATCCAGTAGCGACCCCTGCTACTTCACCACGCACCCCACTCCGGAGAGTTTGGTGGTGGTGGCCGCGGCTACGGCCCAGCAAAGCAGGCGTCGTACCCTACCATCCCTCCTGATAGGGACAACAAGCGTTTTGATGGCTGGGCGAAGAAAGTGTTTTCTTCAGGTGTTATAGCTTTACAGGCAGCCAACCCTGTGTGTGCCTTGTCACGTTTCACGCACACTCTGTGGAACTGTATTTCATTGGCAGCTGAACATATTCCCGAAGGGGAGGAATGGGATGGGTTTCTTGCTATTGTACAGGATGGCAAGGATGCCATGTGTGAGGCCGTTCAGTCGGGTTTGGACATGGCAGATTGTCAGCCGGCCCATGGCAGCGAGCACCGTAATACGCAGGTTTGTGTGGTTTCGGAAGTCGGGGTTTGCTCCTTATGTGCAAGCCCGGCTCCTCAACATGCCCTTTGATGGTGAACATCTTTTTGGCAGCAAGGCTGACGAGAGCCTTGAGATGTTGCAGACCACCAAAGCTGCAGCGAAGTCGTTGAGCGCTGCAGTTCGCCAACCTCTACCTTTTTTGTCCTAGGGGACAGCAATGGAGGTGAGGTTCCTTTCGATATTACTCATCCTTTAGTAAATCGAGAGGAGCTGCAAGTCAAAGGGGCCACCGTAGGAGTGCCAGAGGTGGAAAATGGGGTACTCGAGGTGCCAAGGCCGCTTGGGCAGTTGCCTCTTTGCCCTCAGGCACTGCCGCAGCCGCTTCAGCTCAGTCATGAGGCCATGTCCCATGGTTCGCCGGTTGGGGGGGGGGGAAGGCTGGCACAGCATCTTGTAGAGTGATGTGCCATTATTCAGATGTGTGGGTTTTGGAGATCATAGCCCACGGCTACTGTCTTCCTTTCCGGCAGAGGCCTCACGACAATCCACCAGGGAATCTCTTTGAAGAGTCCGGATCCGCTCCTTGCGCAGGAAATTCAATCCCTGCTGGAGAAAGGCACCATAGAACTGGTGCCTGTAGCGGAGAGGAACAAGGGATGGTATTCCCCTTATTTTATTATTTCAAACAAAGTCGGGGTATTGAGACCCTTCATGGACTTGCGTGGTTTGAACAAGCTCCTCAGGAAGGACAAGTTCAAGATGGTTACTCTTTCTCAAGTCCTCCAGGCCCTTCAACTTCAGGACTGGTTGGGGTGTCTCGACCTCAAGGACGCTTACTTTCATGTGCCGATCCATCCCAAGCACAAGAAGTACCTGAGGTTCGCGGTTGGAAACTCGCACTTTCAGTTTCAGGTCCTGCCGTTCGGATTGACCTCCGCCCCGAGGGTCTTCACCAAGCTCATGGTGGTGGCAGCGTATCTCAGGAAAGGGGGATTCACGTCTACCACTTCCTGGATGATTGGTTGATCAGGGCGCGCTCTCCTGAGCAAGTCCTGGATCATCTGTCTGTCACCTGCCACTCCCTTCACAAACTGGGCTTCTCCCTCAACTTAAAGAAGTCCCATTTGACGCCAACCCAGAGGCTCCAGTACATCGGAGCAGTGCTTGACACATCCCTGGGGCAGTGTTTTCCTCCCCAGGTGGGGGCTCATCACATCCAGCAGATGGTGCACCAGTTTCAACACGCCCAGAGTCTCCCTGCGTTCGAGTTCTTGAGATTGCTCGGCCTCATGGCATCCTGAATTCTTCTGGTGCCGGAGGCCAGGTTGCGGATGAGATCTCTGCAATGGGCCTTCAAGATGCAGTGGCCGCAGTCCTCCGGCAGGATGTCGGACCCTGTTCAGGTGCCGCCGTCGGTTGCCCAGGACTTTCTGTGGTGATCCGTCGAAGGCAATCTGATGAAGGGGGCTCCATTTTGGCTACCCTGGCCGGAGTTGACGATCGTGGCGGACGCATCCCTCACGGGATGGGGAGCTCATGCCAACAAGTTGACAGTCAGCGGCCGTTGGTCTTTCAGCGTATCGAAACAGGACGCAGACACCGAAAGATTTTCCAAAGCAGCACAGCTGTGGTGATTACTGTCATAGATATGGAATACGTCGTCTGACCATCCCATCGAAAGAACGTTACCAGGTAAGAGAGTAACTTGTTCTTCTATTTGACAAGATGCCACTAGGACTGCCTTATTATTTGCTGGTCGTAGTTTGCTCCCATCTTAGTTTTGGGTGTAGACTAGGCTTTTGTCATACCCATTATAAAGTTCAATAAACACCCTTGTGCTGTGATCACTTGTCTGTCTTTACTGTTGCCACCATGAGTTCCTTGCAATAGGCAGTTCAGTTCCTTGACTTCAAAAAACGCATGAGGTTGTTGTAAAACACAAACTACTTTTATAGATTCTTTGTGGCTTTTTCATACAAAGGTGGGCCCTCTGTCTAGGTGCAGTTTTCGGATAGCACGGTCCAACCATTACAGGTCACGCAACTGATAGCCCTTCTTGGCTTCTTTTTCATCATCTCTATGCCACAGCTTCAACTTGATAGAGATGCTTGATTCATTTACCTGTGCCCCACTCCCCTGACAGTTTGGTTCTATTTGACCTAAAACATTTCACCTAATCACATTTGATAGAATTTATTTGACCTTTTTTCGGTCTAAAATGTGGGGGAGACCACCCGCAACATCTCCCCACTTCCCCTCAACCTAAGCTATACCCTTACCAACCCCATATATATATTTAAATACATTTGAGCAAAAAGGAGGTCAAAAAAATGTTATCAAATGTTTTAGGTCAAATGTTTTTAGGTCAATTATGCTATTATCGTCCTGACATGGTATTGTGGCTTGTTTGGCCGCTAGGTTTTTCTCAGTGTCTTGCATTCTCCTGACTCTTGCCAATGCTTGTTTCCTCATGAGATAGTTCAGTGAATTCTCTTATTGTTGCCAATGCTTGTTTTCTCATATAAAGCACAGTTCCTTGTATCAGGCTTCTCATTCGTGCATCAAGCAGATTCCCATTCTTTCTTTCACTCTGCTCAATGTTACTTAGAATTGCTTTCACTTGGTTCGATATTCACAAGTGTTAGGTAGAATTATATGCAGTACCCTTTGGGAACACTACACACAATTAAGACTACAAGTGACAGTACACATTCACTTTTGGTACAAACCTGTACTACACAGTAAAAGTGGTAGCGATGGCTGAGCAGCCAGACTTGTGCCAAGAACAAGTGAGCAGTATCAATAGTTGCACAAAGGACAGCAATTACTATGATTCAAACAAACACTGACTCAAGGTTTCTGAGTAAAAGAATATACATTTATTTACACATGAGTTGTATAACGTTTCACTAAAGTAAAGCAGTTTAAAAATCAAACTCTTAATACACCACACCACTCCCAATAGGTTCCAGACAAGTTAAGCTCACAAAATGAAGTGGGATCAAAATGGCACTGGAAAGACAGTTAGGCAGAATTTGAACAGCACCAACAGGTAAGTAAGCAGGGCAATCTAGAAAGAGGAACTACAGTGAGGGAATCAAATCAAAAGGGCTTAGGGCCAAAGTCAATAGGACAAAAGTCTTTTGCTCAAGATCACACAGCTCACGGTAGTTCGCGGTTACGTTTTTGCCAAGAGTTCCGGATGAAGTTGGTCGGCAGAAGAGTTAGGTTAAAGAGTAGAGAAGGACAAGCCCTCGGATTGGAGAAGGATTTCACACACTTTCACCGCGGCTGAACGAAACGAACAACCAGATTTGAACAGTACCTTTCAATGGAGAAGAAGCTGTACCTGAGGCGGACGTTCCTCGTAGTTCCTGCAGCCTCACGGTTCCTGAAGCGACTGCCGGACTGACACGAAGTAGGAAGACTGGGGGACCTGCACTACCCAGGGAAGAAACCAGCAGCAGAGCAAAGCAACAAATAAAAGGTGCGCTCCTTAAAACCCAAGCAGGGTCCGACCTTCCTGGCTATCCGGCCCACTGTAGCTCTGTACAGCGAATTCGACCAGAGGAGGGAGTCCTGGCTTGCAGTTTGGGCAAACTGGTTGGTCCCACTAGCTCAGGGGAAGAAGATGCCTGGTGGATCTTCTGTCGTTGGAGTTCAAGGATTCGGACCTGCAGCAGGGCTTCACCGGGCGGTTCAGTCGTGGCAGGGGGCCTCTTCAGTCAGCTCCTCGTCAGTTCTTTCGTTCCAGTGGCAACTGTGCTGTTCCAGACCCAGAGACCTGCTTTTTATGCAGTTTTCCCCCATTCACACAGCCTGGCCATCAGTCACACAGCAGGATTGCTGTCCAGCAGGGACAGTCACCACAGCCAATCATTTCACAGTGCGACATGGGTCTCCAAGGAGACCCTGTGCAGGGAGTCCTAAACCGCTCCCTCACATCATGTCCCCCCAGACTTTCAGGCGCCTAAGGAGGGCTTCTGCGTAGAAGCCCACGAGAAGACGGTGAACAAAGGAACCAAACCTGGTTTGGCGCGCAGAGTAAAACATGAGAGACATTTTCAAAAAGAAATTGTGAATAAACCCAGTCAGAACCGAAATAAAACATATATGGTCTAGCGGGTTTAAGTTCGAGGCTACCAAGATAGCCTAAAACAATAACAAGGTTATTTAAGATAACCGCGGAAGGACAAATAGGGTAGTTACATCTGCCACCAGCCAAGTCTTGATGAAAAGGGAGCGAACCAAGGCTCCAAGAGAAACTGACAAAAAGGGATGAGTGTTAACCCTTTCCAGTACTCCATGTAAGATGGTTTGTACTGGGTCTGTGGTTTTACAGAGGCTAATAAAGTTGATGGCAAATTTATATGTTCTGGGAGACAGTAGTCCGTCCCAGAAAATGGAGTCTGAGTTGGGAAGTCTAAAAGGCAACCCTGTGTCACTGCACTGAAGGTGCTGTGTAACACACAGTAAAAAGATGCCTGTGGAGTAGGCGAGACTCCACAGTCTATGAACACAAAAATATTAAACACACACAGCAAAACACATGTAAGAGTGGGAAAAAAGGCTCGCGCTCTTACCAGGTGAAAAAAATGAATCCTAGAAATCCAGCAAAGCTGCTGAGGGACTCAGTAGGTAAGGGAAATTAGCCATTCTGGAGAATTCTCCCTAACAACAAGTACTTATAATTGCTTTCTTTTAGTTTTAAATCAATGTTCATTGCCTGCATTGCATATGCGCCTGCCAATCCGATGTTCCCCCTTCTTGGTACACTCACCGGTCGGATCTTATGGCTCTTCTGTGAGGTCCTCTGCTGCCACAGGTTTTCTCTTTCCCATGCAATTACTCACTCTGTCTCCCAGGTGCTTCTCGTGGCTCTGCTCACCCACCTATTCTCCATCTGCAGCTCGGTATCCTTAGGACCGCTTCGCTCGGTCGTGGTGGTCTCCCTCTTGCGGTCTGCCACTGGCTTCCAGCTTGAGGGTTTCTGCTGGTCACACCACCGATACGGAGAGGTCTGCCTGCACCCAGCAGTACGTAGCCCTGCTTCCACAGCAGACTTAATTTTCAAAAGGATGTCAGCTTTTAAAGTTCCTGCCACCATAATGAGTCCAGGAAAGACTAGACCACTCATCATTAAAACGGTAGTCCTACCTTACTATTGGGGCCCTCCTTCTCGTCCCAGTACACAGTTGAGGCTGATATCTGTCTGTATTAACAAAATGAGGTTGTATCTTTCTAGTTGATCTCTTCCTTGTCCCAGTGTTGAAATGGTGTTTCTTGGCCTACAAAGGCCTGAGGGATAAGAGGGTTCATTATGAAAGGCACATGAGGGGGATACCATGTCTCGCCTAAGAACGTCCTCTTCCCCACTCCCCACAGTAAATGATTCTCCCTCGCATCTCCACCCTTGTTCAGGATACAAAAGCGATGGCCTTTCCCTGGCCACCCGAGAGGAAAATACAGGGGGAAAGGAGGTGAGGACGCCCTGAGATTCCTCACACTGGGTACTGTGCACATGTTTCTTGGTGGTCTTTGTTGAGGGAATGGAGCATTTGTGTACAGATCAGAGCCTTGTGTGCCCATAGCTCTGTGTAGGCTATTGTCAGCCCCCTCCCTGTTCTCCCCTTAAAACATTTCCCAAGAAACACCATTCAAATGAAGTCATTTGAAATTACCTTTTTGTTTAATTCAGAGTTTTATGATTTGTGTTTTGATCATGAATGTTTATTAAAGATTATGTACAAAATACACAAAGCATCACACAGAGCACTCATGTCCCTCCTCCCTCATGATCAGAGATAGGGCTCCTGGCTGTGCCCTGATTTACCCAGGTGGGTATTCACTTATATACTCGTACAATAATCAGGGTGGTAGAGAACACACACTTTCAAGGTTGTACCCCTACATATAAAAGAACCTTGATAGTCTGATTACATGGGGGTAAAAAAAGGTTTTGGCCCAAAACATTTTAATTCCTATTAGTTATTGTAAAATCATCAGGGACACTTATTCATTTGCAGGTTTGTACTCAAAATACATAGAAACAGTCCAGTCAAGTTAACTGAAATTGGTGAGCATTGAACATGGTTCTTCCTTTCTAACAGTGAAGATCAATTTACAGATAACATGTGAGAACAACATAAAATGCACAAATAAGTGTTAAGTGGTGGACACTGGTATAATGGAGGGTCATCGACACTACTGTGTTTCGGCCAAAAAGGGGAAGCTTTTTAATGAAGCTTGCAAATGGTTGCCCTTCATCAGGACGGAGGAAATAGTGGTAGAAGGGAGTGTCCTGTATATCTTGTGTGCAATGTTTTTTTTTTTTTTGCTACGGTGGACAGCTCAGGACTTGTGGTCTTGAGCTAAATAATAGACTGGTCAATCCAGTTGCGTCATGGGGGGGTGATCCCAGTCGCTCGTGTGGGGTTAAATTCCCTTTGTCCATTGATGGGAGACACTGCTTCTCCATTCAGCGTGGAGCGAAGAATGCCTGGGGCGAGGTTGCGGCTCCTGCCTCATGTGTCTAATTAAAACTCCAGTTCCAGAAAACGGGACCAAACATAAATGATGATTGTCTTACAGGCTTTCCACAGCACCCGCTCAATCAAGGACATTCTGTGCATTTACTGTACCCTTTCCAATTCAGTTGGTGATGGCACAGCTTTCCACCCCTTTCAGATCAATTTGTTCTTCCTCATAGCTGCTCTGAACGCAAAACACTTTTTGTGTAAAAGATAAGTCATTAGATTGTGTAGCCCTACCTATTATGAGAGTGTCAAAAGTGAAATCCAGATCCATCGCTGTACTGTATTAATGGTACTTGTTACATATGACCAAAAACTGATGTTGGCACATTCCAAAAACACATGTTCTATAGTACCCTTTCTTTGGCTACAACCGCGGCATAATTCCAAATAACAGAGACCTCTTTTAAACATAGTAACTGGTGTCCAAAGAACTCTGTTCAGAATCTTAATCTGACATGCTCGCCCCTCCCCCCCGCCACCCAATATAGAGAAGACAATTTGATATTGCAACCAAATTCAGACCAATCTCCTTGGGATATTTCTTGACAGAACGCCTCAGACCATTTTGAAAACAAACTAGGATTGCCTTGTCCTGTGTTTTGGAGTAAGGAATACATTGCTTAGGCTACATGTCCCTCATCACCCATTCATAATATGACTTTCCCTACACTATCCTTCCTCATTTCCTCATAATAAGATATACATGTCTTTGAAATAAGATTTTTTATTATCATATTTTGTTTTTTAAAGGGTGGGGTATGTTGTAATTCTTAGTTTTTATCATCAGTGTGTGTCTTTTCTAACTAACCTCTGTATCAGAAGCACTAAACTTGAGTCCTTATTTTTTCTTTTTTAGCGTCTCTGTTTAAATGGGAGCTCTGGGCAAGAAGTCATCATTGGAAGTGGTCTGGAAACGGTAGAAGCATTGGCATTTGAGCCCATTAGCAAACTGCTGTATTGGGTAGATGCTGGTGTTAAGAAAATTGAGGTAGGTAACCACAGCCACTGTGAACTGAGATGGGGGTCGTAATCTAATATGAATTTGGCGTCTGTATGCTTACGTGTGAAAGCTTGACATTTCAATGTGATGATTAAATTATTCATAGCATTGCTTTAGCCTGAATATAAGATATAAACTCCCCATTCACTGCTGCCCTTCCTTAAAATGCACAAATGGAACTTGCTATGATTATTCCCTGGTGAAGATCTTGCGCAGTTGATTAAAGGACACCTTTAGAAGAGTGTTGGTGGTGTTTGACAGATCCAGGGAAAGTTTGAATTAAGATTAACCGCAAAGATTTCAAGATGACCAGCTAGCAATATATCCCTTGCTGCAATTGACTTGCTTCTCAAAATATCTCTCCAGCTAAAACAATCTAGTTCATGCATCTTCGTAAAACCAGCTGCACCTTTAGCTATTTACCATAGTCTCAAATGAAACCGTAATCAAAATGGGAGAGTGAAGCAGAGATTTCTGGTAGTCCATTCCAACGGTTTCCAGCTTCACAGATTCTTCCAGCTGCCCGCTCTGAATCACTCCTTGCACTTTGAGCCGAATAAATGTCTGCCTGTGCAGTAAAAGCTACACTTCCCTTTACTTTTTCTGATTCTTGACTCCTGTTTGGTGTGAACACCGACCCGGCATCTTATGGCCATTGTTATCCTGTCTATAGCAGAAGCCCGAGACTGCAGCTAATGCCAAAATATACCACAGTTTTAGTGTGAAAATGATTGGAATGATACTTCCCCTAATAAGGACATGCTTGAAGTCTTCTAGGTTAATAAATCATACTTGTGTTATCAAATTATTGATGTCTCGGGAGGAATAGTTTAGGGGCAACGTGCTCACCTTGGAAGCAAGACAAGGAGCAACACAGGTTCGATCCACAGGTACGTGCTTAGAAACCTCTGGGTATTAAGATTGTTATAAATAACCTATCATATCATGTATCATATCAGATGGACTCGTGAAGACATTTCCTTAAGTGCTTCAGCAGTTGGGGTTTGTTCACCTGAGGGACTGTAGTCCGCCTCTGAAGGATTTTTTTCGGGAAGTAGTGGGGGCATTGATGAACCGTCTTTATATCGGTAGTCTTACTCTTCCTTGTCTGCCATTTCTCTGGTGGACTAAAAAGGTCTCTTGCCATATCTTTGAGTCTGACTGAAAGAACAAGTTGATTGTTTTTCGTTTGGCCCGTCTTAAGGTTATAGGTAATATTCTCTGAGCGTCCCAGGCTGGCTTTGTGATATGCTTTTGGGGGTACATTTTGTGATGTAATCTCAATATATGAGACTTTTGAACTCTTCTCGTGGAAGAGTCCTTCCCTTTTCCACATCCAAACTATCAGCCTTATTTTTGGCCTTTTGCAGGGTTATTCGTTGTGGTGAAAATGAATCAACATGAGCTAAATGATGATCCCTTGGCATTACTCTTCTGTGAAAACTCTAACTTTGGTGATAATATTTACAAACCAAAGCCACTGCCAAACATGCCCTTAGTCGCGATGGCACTTGCAATCCTTGCGATGATCCAAGGGATGGTCGGAAGTGCTTGTTGCTTCAATGATGGGAGGAGGCATTGACATTCCAGCTTGTGTTGGGTCTAATTGGGTGCATTTGTGTTGACTGCAGTGGTCTTAGATTATGTGGGGGTGAATGGTCCCAAAGATTTCCAAAGCTTTTTTACCCATTAGTTTGACCGACAAATGGTGATTTCCCAGTGCAAGAGGGGGAGTCCCTGTGGAAACCAGGATATGTAAAGGGAAAGATGGGCCATATTAAAAAATATATAAAAAGATTTTTTAAAGAAAGTTCCTATTTATTATTTATTTATACCACGCCAGAGCCCGCAGGCATCAGGGCGCAACACATAAACACAAAGGACTCTTAACATACAGGCCACAAGACAATGAATGTCATAGAGATTACAGGTAGGGGGGTCATAGACCATCTCAAAGGGGAGTTATCTTGACAAGTGTCTTAAGTTTTTTTCAGAAAATACTGTATGAAGGCTCAAGTCTTATTTGTAAAGGAAGGTTGTTCCATGAGGTAGCAACTTTAATGTGGAAGGCTTTGCCCAGTCCATTTGTTTTCCTAAACCTATTGCTTTCTAGTTGAAGCTTCGGATCTGAGGGCACGACCCGGCACATGAGCAACCAACTTCGTTTTGAGGTAGGCAGGGGCTTTCCCATGTATACATCTATGAGCCAAAGTTGAGGCTTTAAATTGAATTCTGTCCTCTACGGGTAACCAATGAAGGTTTCTCCTGTCTTCGTTAATGTGTTCCATTTTCCTTTTTTCTTTTATAATCCTCACAGCGCTGTTTTGATTTTTTTTGCATTTTGCAATATGCCCTTTGTTTGCCCCCAACAGGAGTGCGTTTCTGTAGTCCAACCTGGTCGCTCTTACAACTGTGGCACAATTTTCAACACTCAAGTAAGGGAAAATTCTATGCAAAAGTCTTAGGTAATATGAGCAGTTCTTAAATTGCAATTATGAAAACTCCTCCGGCGGCTGGCGAAGTAATTATAATTGCTGTGCCTTTCATTTTACGTTTTCATTGCTTCCCTGGGCGTGGGGAGCACAGAAAAATGTAAAATGAGAGCCACGGCAATTACTATGGCACCCTCCTCTCTTCATGTTAGCTCACTGGCAGTATTAAGCAAAAGCTCCCAGTAGGGGAATTTTGCTTGATTAATGAACTTTCCCTTTAAGGGGTCATGCCTGTTTTGACTGTTATAAAATACATGTATATTTAAGAAGTAACTGAAGTCTGTGTCCATAGGTAATATTTAACCTGCCGTCCTTGGTACAGGAACACGCATAAACAATGTAGAAAAAAATCCTGTAACTGAATAGTGTGGAGAGGGAAACTGCTCTATAAGCATCCTGTTGCAGAGAACATATTCCTTGTTTTACCAAATAAACGAACTTTTGATCTACAGGATCAATGATTGCACTTAGACAAGTGCTGCTTTTGAACTACAGTAAATAATTTGAAAAGCAATAATCACATGCATTTAAATGAAATTGCATAATTTGCAGGGATGGAATTGCTTTGTGTGTCAAGATGTGTAGTTTTTAGTACAGTAGTGAATTATACTTTTAACAAACCCCTTTGAACTTAACCAAGGTAACATTTCTTTAGTGTGCCTAAATTGTTTGACTGGTCGTATTATGAACTAGAAAACTCATTTTCATAGTGCATGTCCTGGCTTACTAGAACTAATATAACTCCACTGTAAAGTAATAACTCTGCGAAATATGCTTTAATTGTTGGTGACTCGGGGGGAGGGAGGAGGGGGGATAGCACAGGAGCAACAGGCTCGCCTTGGAAGCAAAACGACTGTGAGCAAGGCAGGTTCGATCCCCGGTCTGCGCTTAGAAACCTCTGGCTATTAAGCATGTCATAAATAACCAATTACTATTAAGTACATTTATCATAACCAGAAAACCTACATTTTCATTACATCATCCATTAAAACAATATAGTTCCATCCCTGCATTTTGTGTCCTCAAATTTAGGTCGCCAAACCAGATGGAGACTTCAGACTCACTGTGTTAAATTCTACTGTACTGGAACGGCCAAGAGCTCTGGCATTGGTGCCTAGAGATGGGTGAGTACCTAATGTAAAGAGATGTTTTTTTTCCAAGTGGCTTCTATTCTTCTACTGCAAAAATAGTAGATCAGTAAAATAGCTTTGTTCTTTTTGTTTATTTTTCTAGATGTATAGAAGTATTAAAGATACAATTATGGCAAAAACTGTTAGCTGCATAGTTTTTATATCTTTAGTGATGGTTTGCTGAAGAATATCGGAAGTGTCAAGTAGCATTCTGACAATGTCATATTGGCAATTCATAAAGGGTACTCCCTGTTGACACCCTGGACAGATCCACTTTGAGTTGCTGAGGTTTTTATGCTTTGAGAAATGAACTGTGCAAATTGGGTTATTGTAAGTTGCTTGCTAAAGTTGTATCAGCTACTCTGCTGTTTAGAAACTACCCCATTGCCTAAACATACAGATCTTGGTGGCCAGAAGTGTGCATTTTTTAATCAATGAGTTTCAATTCAGCCTGTTTAAAGCTATGGTTTTGCTGTCACTAAGGATCCATTTCTTTGGGATGGGTGCAAAAAGGAGAGAGTTTTTAAAAAGTGAGCATTTATCCAATGTTGGGAAAATCTTTCTTTTTTCAGCTTCTCTCCCATTGACGCCAGTTGAATTCCCATCATTGGCCACTTTATGTGATGTCCGGCAGGGACAATGTACGTCTCAGTCAAAAGTTCTAATGAATCATGCAATGAGTATATTACATTTTATGTCTTTTATATAAGGTGTCGGGATGGTTGGAGATTTAGTCTTCTCCAACACTTCACACAGACACTGTATGTTCTACTTTACTGGGTTAGTCGAGAGGGGACTGTTCTACTTGCTTCACCACTTCCCTCTCATCTGCTGGACCAGGGTGGTCTACCCTTTAATTCTGTGCTGTGTCTGGGGCACTTCTACCTTCTCTATGTACAGGGCCTCTGTCCTTTACTGCTATGTTTCCTACATTGCAGAGCCCTCATCTTCACCTCCTGTCTTTCCTTCATCAAAGACCGCTGCCTTTGCTTCACTTCCCCTTTACTTAGTAGGGCTGTGCACAGGTCTCTATTCACCTGCCTTTTGGTATATGCTTCAATCTCCTCTCTTCTGTTTTCTGGTCTCAGGCTTTGTCTCCACTTCTCCAGGTTTTACAATCAATTTCTGTCCTTGGTGCAGCAGAGAGAAGGTTAAAGTTTGAGAGCACCAGAGATGGGGTTGAGGGGAGCCCTGGGGCTCAGAATAGTGGTGTACTCCAGTGAGGGAGAAAAGAGCCCTTTGGACTCAATAAGAGATGGTTGTACTCCAATGAGGGTCCGAAGAGCCCTAGAAACCCCAGAGGAGGGGTGTGGTCTAGTGAGAAGCAGACGAGCCCCCTAACCCCAAAAGAGGTGTGCGAGGAAAAGGTGAGCCCCTGTGACACCAGAAGAGGGTATATTGGCAGACAGATGATTGGAGGCCAGCCTAGTTAGTGAACAGAGGCAACCCTTGGAGTTGTAGCCAAACCAATCAAGGTAGCATGGAGAGTGCTCAAGGCTAAGTCTCAGGAAGGGGTGCGCCTGGTCAAGGGTCCACAATGAGTCCACACGGTAAGTAATCAAGGATTGCACTTGGACAAGTGCTGCCTCCTCATGCCTCCTCATGCTCTACAGGCTACTTGGCCTACAGAAGCACTTATTGAAAAGGCTGGGACTGAATACTGGACATGCAGCTCATGATCTTGAGGACTGGTACACGGCCTACTGAAACCTCGGGTGATGAAGGACGACCATTAAAAAGACAGCCAAAGCCCCTCCAGGACAATCTCCATTGGCCTCCGAAGGCCCTGGAGGTAGGCTTGTGGGTGTGGCTGTTAAACATCATCCGCACGAGACACAAGATGCTGCTGCCTGAGGTGTGAAGGCTGTGAAGTGAGGTGCTTATGTTCATTTCCATTATGGTAAAGCTTTTTAGCTAACAGCAAAGGTAGGTTTAGGTGACACCCAACCTCTCTTCTATCTTCCTGCCTTCTCGTTATCCTCCCCAGAATGGTTATCTGCTTAGCAAAGACTTCCCTTGTATGCCCCTTGGGCCATACAAACTTGTTCCGTTCATCTCCCCTCCCCCACACCAGAAAGCCTTCTGCTTCCAAGCACAGCTTCTCTGATGCCCTGCGACAACCCTTCATGGTCTCTTCTTGTCATTTCACCACTTCACGCCCTAGGTGTCTTGCCTTCATCTGACACCTCCACCCACCTTTCAAGATGACCCGACATGTGGATTCTTTAGACTGCCCGCCTTAAACTCCAACCATATGACTGCCACCAGGTCCCTGGGTGGCAAAGTTGTTTTTGGGGCCCCATGGGGCATGCCCAATCATTGTCCCCCCGCCCCTAAACCTGCTTTGTTCTTATAGCTTTGGACTCTGCTCCGACTAAACAATGCACCGTTCGCATCATGCAGGGATCAGAGCTGCTATCCGTCACCTGTGAAGAAAGTGGGCAGCCGAAAGAGAGACTTTGTGATTTGCATACATATGGGTCACTATTAATCGCCTGGATGATTCAATGGGATTGGGTGTATAACTTGTCTGACGAGGTAGCACAGCGCGTTGAGCTCCTGCTGCAGAAATGTGCATGTATAACCCGTAGCTTTCATGTTGGGATTAAAGCAGGTTTGACTTAATTTGTCAATAATAGGCACTCTTAACAAAAGGGGAACAAAAACAGGGTTTTGTTTTCCACCATCCTTGGTGTGCAACCATTTTACAGTTTGCATAACAAAAAGTCTCCTGTCTAAATAAATGCTACTGTTAAAATAAATCACCAATTTAAGGCTAAAAATATCCAATCTTGGCCTGCGCCAATTCACTTTTATACCTTACTTTTGTAATGGGGCGTTCTCCTCTGAAATATCATCCTTTGGTGTCTCTAACTTCACCCCTTGTCTTTCGCAGACCTGTCTGTACTTGTGCCTTTCTACTTTTGTTTGCTTTTCTAGCTGTTTGTTTCTCTAAGGATGCACACAATACGTTTTTCAAGGATTGCATCGATTAACCCGTGCAAGAGGTAACCTCAGCAGCCTGTTCATGCAATAGCAATCTGCTCTCAAGCATACTTTTGCTGCAGCACGGGGCTCCTGCCAAATGTTATTTTGTGGTGAGTTTGTTCGGAGCATGTTTGAAATCCCCTTTTTGTAAAATAGATTTGCCCCACCTATTTGTGAACTGTTACGGAGAATTCTCCGAAATTTGCTAATTCTCTTCACCTTAGAGACCCCCAGCAACTTTGCTGGATTTTGAGGACTTGATTTTTTTAATCTGGAGAGAGTGCAACCCTTTTTCCCACTCTCTCATGTATTTTAATGTGAATTTTACCTGTGTTTCTTTAGGTTGTGGAGTTTGACAAACTCCATAGGCATCATCTGTTACATTGTCACACAGCACCTTCAGTGCAGTGACACAGGGAGGTTTTCCAGATTTCCCAAAGGTTTAACTATCTTCTCTGGGATAAACTACTGTTTCCCAGAGAAGTAAAGTGAAATTGACTTTACTTACCATTGTAACTTTCTAGCCTCAGCACACACTGGCCGTCGTTACAAGTCAGGTGGTGGACCATGGTGCTATTAGCACCATGGTCCATGCCGGATTCCGCCAGGGTGGATGGCGGCATTACCGCCCCATTCCAAGGTGAGTGGGGCGGTAATTCCCCATTCACCATTTGCCCTTCCCCATTCCCATTTTTGCCCCATAGGGCATAATGGGGATGGGGATGGGGAAGGCGCTAATTACGGCACCGTAAATTACGGTGCCGTAATTAGCACCAAGGTCGCTTAGCGCCTTGGACTTTAACGCCTGCAAAAAGCAGGCGTTAAAGTGTGAATCAGGCGTTAAGGGTTTAATGGCGCAGACGCTCTTTACGGCGCCGTTAACCCCTTAACGCCTGACTTGTAATGAGGGCCACTATCTTAGAATAGCTTACTGGAGGGGTTACCCAGTATCCCCTTTGTCTAGCTTCTCAGTAACATTTTTTATGTCATCCTTTTCTCATCGAATGGCGGGTGGTTCGTTTGAACTACCATGGTGTGCATTTACCGCGGGCTGCGTTCACAGCTGCTGTAAAACAACCACGGGTGCCATCTTTGTCAAAATGGCTCCCGTTCTTCTTTTTTCGCCATTTCTTTGTGGAAAGATCCTTCTTGAGATTTATTCTGCGCGTCAAACCAGGTTTGGTCTCTTTGTTCATTATGCCTTTGGCGGGATTCACAAGTGAAACCCGCCTCTGGCTCTAGAGTGTCTGGGGTAGGCAGGAAGTGAGGCAGGTGCCTGAAACTCCCTGCGCTTAGTCTCCTAGGAGATCCAAATGCACTCTTTGGTGATTGGCCGGCTGACCAACTGGCAAGGACAGCCACCCTGCAGGGTGATTGACAGCTAGGCTGGAATGAATGAGAGAGAACTGAATAAAAGGCGAGTCTTTTGGCTTGGAAGGCAGTGTCGACCACTGGACGAAGGAACCGAAGAAGAGCTTGAAGAGGACGCCTGCTGCAACTCCTGGACCGTTGGTTTTCCCGGTGAAGCCCCGCTGCAGTGCCAAAACGCCAAGTTTGCATCGACAGAGAAGCCCCTGCAAGGACGACTTCTCACTTTCAGTTGGTGGGGACCAATCAACTCCAAAGTAAGCCACCTGGACATCCATCTCGGAGCTGGTTGGAAACCATATAGCTAGGGAGTGGAACACCAGATTGTGTGCGTTGCTTTTAAGATGGCCTGGAACTTTTGGAAGATCCTCCGGACTCCCAGGAAGCAGAACTTTCCAGGCCTGAGCCCCCTCAACAGAATGCGGGACTCCAGAAGCAAGGAAAGTTCATCTCGCCAGCCAGAAACCTTAGTGTTATTTGCGGTAGACGCGAGGAGCTGAAACACTAAACAGCCACTGAAAGTGAAGTTTGCCGGTTGCAAGTTGTGACTGTCCCAGTGCATGGGGTTGCCTATACCTGTAGTCAGAGTTGTGTGTAATGGTCCCAGAGGGTAATGCATACAAACATTGCCTAAAATGAACCACAATATGCTACTATACATTTACCCTGTGTGTTACTGTGTGCACACTGAATAAATCCTGGTAAAGCAAGCATTGAAACCTACTGCTGCCAAGTCCAAATAAAATGCCGCTAGGATCTACATATTTTTTTTAGTATATGGTTTATTACAAACCTTTATTAAACCATAACAAGCAGAGAATACAAAATCTAAAAACAAATATTCTCGAAGAAAAAGAAATTCAAGCAGGTTAAAAGAAAATGAAATTATATTTCATAACATTGTATAAAAAGACATTGGGCCTCATTATGAGTATACCGGTCCGGTTACAACTGTGCCGGTAAGGTAAGCTACCGGCACCATTGTTACCGGACTGGTACACTCTGAGTTCTGCGGGTGGGTGCCGTCCTGCCCGTCAGGTCTGACCTGGTGGGCGGAACGGCACCCGCCCGCAGACTTTGACGGAAGCACCGGCACTGTTGCACACTGTTCCACACAGTGCCGTTGCTTCCGTCCTCCCCATTCCCATTGACTCAAACAGGAATGGGGAGTAACATTTTCCAGCACTTGGCTGCAGGGACCGCCGGGGCTGAAATGCTCCGGTGATTCCCTAAAGCCAGGCACCGGAAAAAAACACACTGGAGTCGTAATGAGGCCCATTGTATAAAAAGACATATAAACAAAGGACAAAAAGAAAGGACCATTTGCAGTGAACACAGGCCAAAGTCACTCTAAAACATTTGTGAACTTCCAATCAGTTACCATCACGGTGACTGATCGCAGTAACTTTATGACCTCCCATGTTAACTGCGTTTCGTGGGCCGAACTTAATCTTTCCCAAAATGTTGGCATGTCTATCCACCCTTCATTGTCCACAAATTTTGCGAACGCCTTTGTTCTCATTTCTCTTGTGCCATCACAAACCAACATTGTATCTCAAGTTTTGCATAGGTTGGCTTTACCACACATGGGACATAGATTGTCCTCGTATTGTTCCTTATATCTGATGAAAAGAATCTCCCTTGTCGGCAATAGGTTCAGGCGGAATCTAAGAAAATCTGATCTAAATCTGGGATTAGGGAAATGTTTCAGATATCTTACCCGGAAACCTATTAAAAGAAAATAGTGACTGGTGGAGCTTGGTGTTCAACATTTCTACTATTGTTTCAATCCAGACGATTAATTTTTTCAAAACGCCCTTTTACATACATTGGGTTTTCTGTCAGATCTTTCCAAAGACAGTCACAATTAGAAAGTATTACTAACGCGTAGGTTCTTAGATCTCTCAAATTGATTTGTATAATCCTCCAACATTGTTTTATGTCAACATGTAGTGAGTTATCTTTAGGGACCATTATCTGCCTATAGAAAGTACCCTCCATTTATCGTGATAACTAAGGGACTGGAGACCTAGTTCATATCTTAGACTTGCCACAGGAAGGCATTGGGGAAGGGTTAACACATTTTTCCAGAGTTTACCTTCAAGGCCCCCCCAATTCATTAGTTTTATGACTGGATAGATTTCCACACTGTATGTTAATACGGTTCTATGTCATTTCATCGTCTGGCATTTCAAAGCCTGCAATTTAAACGTGTTTGACAGTTTGACAGTTCATCCATTTTTTTGGGGGGGAGGATTAAGGGGGGCCCTGATCCCCCCCCCCTGCACCTATTTTTACCTATACCAACCCCCCAACCACTTATCATCCCCCCCAAAGAAAATGTGATGAACTGTCAAACACGTTTAAACTGCAGCCTTTCAAATGCCTAACAATGAAAGAACGTTGTACCGTTAGTACAGGGATGACCCTGACAGTGTAAAACTTGATATGGGGTTCCAGCGTGAACTTGCAATAAGCCTGATTATTTTTTTTTTCATCTGGCAGCCAAGTTATTTTAGCTTACCCTCTAGAGCTATCCTAACATGACATAAGGACGGAAAAGATCTAATATTGAAGCCTAGATAAGTGACTTCCTTTTCTAGATGGATGTTGAGCCCCGCTAATGACCATTTCTGAGGCCGTCTCAGTCTGAGGTGGTTCTCTTATGTTATTATTGTTTGTTTCTCTTTTTTTGTTGCATTTTCTATAAATTGTTTTTCAATTATGTTGTAAAGATACTTTATATCGTAAAACAACAATAAAATAAAAAAAGTGACAATTCTGGATTATGATGGATTGATCTTTACCTCATTTAACTGTGCATAATCCTCCAAAGCTTTCAATGGATCCTGAAGGCCAACTGGGTGCGACCCAACTTAATTTTTCTGTGCCGTTCTTTGGTCTCGCTAAGCCACGTTACCTTAAGTGAGCCGCCAGTTCCGGTGAGATCGATTGTGAAGCTCAACTATGATGCTCAATAATTGACGAGGGAGGCCCCATTGAGTTTCTGCCACAGGCATGCTCTATTCACAGTAGCAAAGGTCTGTGACCAATCAATCCATGCTCCAAGCAAAGGAGGCCCCCTTTCAAAAAAGATCTGCTGAGCTTACAATTAGACCATTCAATGAGGTTGACAAGCCCTGTTTAAGTCCTGTTTGATGTTTAGATAAAATACCATCCTTTTCTGCCCATGATTCCAATTTCCCCAAGATATCTGCAAGATTTTATGGTCTACACCTAGAAGCGAGATCGGGCGATAATTTGTCGACTTTTTTTGTAGATTGGGAAGACTATAGCACCTGGCCATGGCTCAGGGATGATCATGGAATTTATTATCTTATTAAAAAGTTTAAATGGTATTTTTGACCACAACCCTGTGTTGGATTTTAGGATCCGATTTGTTAGCCCATTCTGGCTCGCTGCTCTATAGAGCAAGGACTTCTTTATTAGTTCCTCTATTAGGTCCTGAACATATTTCATATCCCAATTAATTTTTTTCAGTCAGGTGGTCAGACACATATTTTGATGGGGCATATAAAGATGGTAATGTGCCTGTCATAGCTCCTTTTTAATTAAATTACTCTCTGAACTGTTTTGGGAGCTGAATTGAGAGACCAAAATAGTTTGCCCTGCCCACTGATGTTTGCTGATCCAAAAGTATACTGTTGTGTGCAAGATTAAGTTGTACGCTATATTTTTGGATCTGAACACCACCTTCAACACTGTTTTAAGGAATACACTGTGGCCATTTTTATTTTTTAAACTTTATTTAATTCAGTGCAAAGCATACATCCTCACATACAATCTTTAACAGTATTGCAGCATTTACATCGGTCAAGGTTATTTTAGCAACCAAGTATGTGGATATTGTATATACAGCAATCTTATTGTAGTTACATTTGCATAGTTGTCATTAAGCAGTTCTGCGTTTACTTAAGTATTCTCTGGAAGCTTCCCAGATGTCCTTGGGCCTGCAGCTAGGTACAAGTGCCACACAGGACTCCTCACATTCATTGGCATACGTCATTTCACTAATCCACATTCTAATGTACGGAGCAGTCCTAGACTTCCATTTAAGTAGTATACATTTTTTAGCCATCAAGCACCCAAAGTTAAAAAGATGTCTTAAGTTGACTGTTACCTTACCTATATCTCCAAATTAGTATTTTGGGAGTGACAAACCATGGCAGATACCCCTGCTTTCATGCAGACTATCAGCAACCTCCTGCCAAAATTGGGTTACACGCGGGCATCCCCAGTACATGTGGTAGGCATCAGCAACATCCACGCTGCACTTACTGCAGCCTCTGTCCGTCGTAGGGGCAAACCTAGCTATTTTTGCCGGGGTGTAGTGCAGTCTGAGTATATTAAATTGTATGAGTTTGTGCCTATCATTGAGGGATACCTCCTTGGTCATAAGACACCACCGGATCCGCTGGGTGTCATCCAGCGGTGTTCCGAAATCTGTCTCCCAGCTCTTTTGTTCTCTGGGGTTGATAGCTTCTTGGCATGTCTTGTATAGTCTAAAAACCAGCCCTCTAGGGCACCCGCCTGTTACCACCATCATACTAGCACCTCACACTCCTTGGGTTAATTCGGGAACGATGTCCAGAGCCCCCTGGCGCTGCTCTTATTCTATAATATTGTAGTGTTAATGGACCAGTGCCCAGTTTCTCAGAGGATTGAGCATGTGTGACAAATGAGCCCCCCGAGAAGAGGTTGTGCAATGCCAGTGTATCGTCGGGATCCCATTCCCCTCTGAATGGCCTGGCCGTATTTTGGAGGGAGACCCGGGCAGTCCCAAATCGGAATTGTGCCTACATGTGGCTCGGTGACGCATAGCCTCTTAAATATCCTGACTCCAGGTATTCACCGTCGCCCAGACCGGGTCAAACGTGCAGGTATCTGTGTGTTGGTTAGTCAGTACTATTGTGCGCAGACTAGATGCAAAAAATGCACGCCCCGGCAAAGCTGGAATATTTGTGAAGTAGTATAATAATTTGGGAACCACTATCATTTTCAGGAGGGACAGCCTGCCTTACAGTGAAATTGGAAGCCTTGCACATAGGTTACTTTATCTCCTAGTATTTGCATATATTTTTCGTGGTTTTCAGTTAATTTGTGGTGTTGGCGGGTGACCGTTTTGCTCAGATATTTTATCCTGGACCCATCAAAGTCCTGCTGGGGGAGTGGTGGCTTTGTTTAATGTGAACTGTTTGGACTTTGCTTCATTGACACGATACCCCGAATAGATAGCAAATCTGTGAATTTCATCTACTATTGGGGCAAGGTTCGTAGCCGGGTTCCTAATGTACAACAATGGGTCATCGGGATAGAGTGAAATGATGTGCGTTGGGCCTGTCATGTGTAAGCCTCGATGTATATGTTTAGTGGCTCTATGGTGCGTGTGAACAGGGACTATAGGCATCCCTGTCTCGTGCCTCGGCCGAGCAGAAACATCGGGGATATCGTGGATCCAGTACGGACCCTAGCAGTCGGGGAGGCGTACAACAGGCGGACACACTGAATGAAGTATTTTCCCACTCCCATACGCCGTAGTATCGAAAACAGGAACTTCCATGAGACAGATTTGATTGGCTCCTCGGCATCCAGCGAGGCCGCCACTGCTTGTGCATTTGGGTTGAGTTGTGAGATAATCCCAAACAGTCTTTGCAGGTTAAATGCTGTTGACCTCGTAGGGATAAAACCTGATTGATCAGGGTGCACTAGTTTTGTAATGTGCAGGAGTAGCCTAGTGGCTAGTAGTTTGGCAAAAGTCTTTGGATCTGCATTAATTGGGGACAGCAGCCTATATGAGCCCATTTCAGAAGCATGCCTATTCGGCTTCACTAATACTTTGATCACTGCTTCTGAGAGAGATGGAGGAAGATTGCCAGATTGGAGTGATTATTCCCATATTCGCAGCAAGTTGGGAGAAAGTGTGGAGCTTAATTCTTTATATAGTTCAATTCCTAGCCCATTGGGGCTGGGTGCCTTACCAGATGGGAGCGATTTAATGACTTTGATTATCAATCAGTGGTTAGCTCCTGATTAATAGGCAGTCGGGCCTCCTCTTAGAGCTCCGTAACCGGTATCTCATCTAAACAGGCCTCGAGTTCAGACGTTGAGCAGACATTTGAGTTTGGGTATAAGAATTCATAAAACCTATACAATTCGTTATTCACTGCTTCCGGGGTATTCGGATTGTTCAGGAGGTACTGCAGATTCCAGTAATATGATGCACCCCGGATTCGCTTTTGATCACTTTCGCCAGTGTGCGTCCCGTTCTATCTGCCTCACCATATCTCCTAGCCCGTACTGAGCAGTTGGACCGCCCTGTCCACAAGTTACCTGAAATTTAAGAGGTTCCCTTTGATGCAACCCAGTAGGGTGCAGTTTTGTCTGTTGGCATACTCCTTTAAGCTTTTTAAGGACAATTTCCACCTTTCCCAGTTCCAGTCTAGTTTCCTTTAATGCCCCAGAAGCCATGGAAATTATCTCCCCCCTGACCCATACCTTAAAGGCTTCCCACACCGTACCGTGGTGCTGCACAGTCCCATCACTTCTTTGGAAAAACTCCTCTGCCCCATTGTGCAAAGAATCAAGGAACTCTGGGTCTGTCAGGCATGTAGGGGGCATATGCCAAAGAGGGCGTGGGGTGACTTGTCCGCTCCATCTTAGTGTCATGATAATGGGGGAATGATCTGATATAGTGCGGGGGAGAATCTTACACTCAGCCACTTCACGACCGAGTTAGGGATTAACCAGTAATCTATTCTCGAGTGTGCATCATATACTGATGAATAGTACGTGTATTCGCGTGCGGTTGGTTTACGCACTTGCCATGCACCCGCCAGACCAAGATGCTTTGTTACATTTATCAGCATCCGGCCCGCGTTGGTCAGGTCCCGCTGTGTAGCCCTGGATCTGTCCATGACAGTCTAACATCAGGTTAAAGTCCCCCCCCAGATAACATGTGAATGAGGGCGCACACGTAGGATGTCTAAGATCTGGCCATATGAGATTATTAAGGTTGTGGTGGTACATGCTGGCTCGCCCGAGAAGAGAACATATCTTCCCTGTGGGTCTATACTTCATTGGGTCTCCTGAAACGGAATAGACCTAATGTATTAATGTCATCACCCCCCCTGGACTGCGAAGAGTAGTTGGTGTAACAGTGCTGTGGGTCCAATGCCTTAGCAAATGAATCATTAATGGCCCCCTGGCCGTGCGTCTCCTGCAGCATCACAATTTCAAGTATGCCACAACCTTATACGCCTTGATCAGTTGGTTGAGCCCACGGATCTTCCATGACAAAAATGTGAAATTAGTTCCTTCCATATCTGGAGTGCGCTCAATGGAGGCCCGGGCACTGCCGGGCTGAAACTAGGGTGTGACTGTATTATATGATCGAGGAGCAGCCTGCACTGTTTTTCTAACTTAAACGTATCAACTTTAAACAGCAAACCTGTAAGGTTTGAACATACGCAATTAAAATCAACCTCTTCCCTTCCCCCACCCACATCACCCCCACCTTGACGATGGAATCCACAATACCATACAACATTCTATATCACGCTTGGGGTGCACTGTGTGCAGTCTGTGGAACTGCTCAGCTGTCCGCCTTACTGCTACAGGCTCTGTTCCTTGATTTTACCCATGCCCATGATCAGTTTGCATTTCAGGCCTGACTTGCCAGAGGAGGTCAGTCTTTGTTCATGTTGTCTGGATTTTTATTGCCTACTGGAGAGCTACCCCCGCCATCACGGTCCCTCTTCGGTAATGGTATTGAGATCTTGGATTCAATGTATGCAGCTGCTTCGGGATCCTCAAAAAAATGAGACCTTCCCCCCCATGTTGTATGTGCAGCTTAGCTGGGTATAACAGCGCATATTGACCTGGCGGATATGCAATAGTTTTTTGACAGGATCATATGGCTTGCATTTAGACAATACATTTGCGGCAAAATCAGGTTGTGTATATTTGCAGATTCCTATTGAAGCTCTCCTTTCTTTCTTGCCATGCGCAAGATTAGATCCCTGTCACGATAGTTAAGCAGTTTGGCCAAAGTAGTGCATGGAGGGGCTCCAGGTTTAGGAACAGGGGCCAGGACCCGGTGAGCCCTTTCCACCATGAAGTGTTGTGAGAATCTGAAGGGGTCAAATAGTTTTTAATAGGTTTTCCACGAACTGGTCCATTGGTCCTTTACAGGCCGCCTCGGGGATCCCGACTCTCCGGATGTTGTTCTGTCTAGAACGTGATTCTAGGTAGTGTCATGATGCCTACCCCCGGGGACCCAGACCATGTCCAGCAACCCCGGAAGCAGGCATCAAGTTATTCTAAGCAAGCCCAACAACCCCTGCTAGGGGCTATTTGGGTGCAGTCCTGGCGCCTATGGCGCCAGGCTCCTAGATTAAAACTTACCTGATGCAGACCATGCTGCAAACTCACCTGATGCAGACCATGCTGCAAGAGCTTCAAGCCAAAAGAGGCTTGGAAGGGACTACTTTACCTAGGGACTACTTTTTTTTTACTCGGGTGGGGCTGGGTAGGAATACTTTCCTGGGACTACTTTGGAGGCTATTTAAACCACGCCCGAAGAGCAGCACACGCTTCGCGTTATTCTGCATCCAGCAGCGTAACGCTCACCGTGCCTGCATCCAGTCTTCTGACACGCCCACCTTGAGTCTGGAGCTCCTAGAAAAAGGGAGAAAGAAGGAGAAAAGGTTAGAACAAGAGCAATACCCCCGATCCATCGCGCCTTCGAGCTGGAAGCAAAAAGTTTTTAATGAGCGTCGCCTCGCCTGCAGCAGCGCCGCGCTGAACTCACCGGCCTTCGCAGCATCTTCACATTCCACTGCATCCTTCTGCATGTTCCTGCCGCACTCAGGCACCTAAGGGGAAGACAAGAACAGCAAGGTGAGCCAAGGGAATACACAGAGGCAATATTAATTACCCCCCATAGACTTACCTGATTTTACCACCGGGGGTACTATTCCTCTTCACGGGTCGGCGCAGCTTCCACTGCATCCTCGCTGAACCCCGGCCCCTAAGGGGAAACCAAGGAACAGCAAGGTGAAACAAAGGGACAAACAAGGGGAAACCTCCTCACCACAATAGACTTACCTGATTTTACCGCCGGAGGCATTATTCCCCGAGACTTCATATTTTCTCTCAGCGCCTGAATAAGGGAGAACGCAACAGGTTACATATTGACATTATTTTATCGAACTGTGTTGGATAATACAAATCCTTACCTGAATATTACCGGTTGCCACGAGGAACTCTTCGCTAGGGTCAAGCTGCAACCTGCAAGGAATCGGACAAGAGTGAAAGTCAGACATTTGAACTCTTACGAACTACATACTTACGGCGTTTTGCCGTGAATCTGAGTCAATATTGTTCTGGAACTCACCAATTCCTTCGAGCCAGTGAAGCAACTGGTTATCAACACGCCCCTGCGCTCAATGCAGGATGGAGAGCTCATCTTTCCAAACCATCAGGTGAGACTATAAGAGGGGACATCAAAGGTGATCAGTGGGGAGAACAGCGGGAGGGTTAACGCTCAACTCCACGGGTGGTTAATTCCCTTTCTCCATTTGCAGAAGAATATTCCTACGGGCCAAGCAAACGAAGCTAGGTGGGCCAGTCCAGTCCATCTCGGCACTACGCATCACATTGGTGGAGGCCGCAGCTGTTCAGTTCAGATCGACGCCCCTGTGGGAGCCAGGTGAGCGTAACAGGTAGTCACACTTGTTCCGGACTCTGCTGAACTCTTGCTGCAGGTGTGTGATGTCGCGTTCATGTTGCGTGACTTTATCTTCGGTTTCACTCACTCTAATTTTGACTTCCATGATGCAAGCTCATTCCTTCTCAAGCTTAGACTTCAGAGACCCGATGGTAGAGACTGTCGTCCAGCTTCACATTCACGGCCATGAAGCCATTCTGCATCGCAGCAAGGAGGTGGTCATCCCTGTAGAATGGAGAGGCAGAGGGTTGCTCATTTTAAGGTGAGGTCTCAGCAGGTCTCAAGCTCTAAGCTGGGGTACTAGTGTATGTGTCCATTGGGCTCTTCTTTTTGGATCCGGATCCCTTCATCATGTTGTCTTCCGTTGGGTATCTACACTGAGATTAATTAGAGGGGAGTTGTTGCTAGTTGCTACCAGTTTCGTCGTGTATTCCCAATGTTTAGAGATCAGCTTCCTTCCTCCATTATTTGGAGGTATTGCAATTTATCACCCGCAAAAAGTCAACCCGAGCGCCTCCAAGGCGTCACCGCGGCCAGTTAAGCGACTGGCAGGCTATACCGCGGTTTGCGGTGCCATCACTGTCGACCTGGGTGCGATGCAGTTGTTTTCAGTACTATGAATTGCCAATGGATCCTGATGTAAGGCAGAGCGTTGGGGCGATATGCTGTTCCGAGCATGCAGTCTCAGGGCAAGTTGCCCAAATTCGTACATGCTGCACGCAGCCTCAAGACCACCTCTTATTTACTGGGAGCCCACGCAGACTTCTGGGATGGGGTCGCTGACAAGCACGCCATGTCTCAACGGTGCCTCCATGCAGTGCCCCCAGTGCACGACTCTGCTCTCCACCCTATTTCTTAACTCCAATATATGCCAATGAATGTTAGCCGCCCGTACCCATGTGGTATTTCACAAATATGTCCTGTGTCCCCAGCCTTCCTGTTTAGTTTCCGCTGGCAGTGTATGTAGGGGTCAGTAGATCCAAGTGTGCCATCACAGCATGGCTGTATTCAGGATATCCATGGGGTATAATAAACCCTGTGCGTTCACTGTGTTTTGGTGGATACCGGGCCAAGTGTTAAGCTGCGTAGCCCAATCTTGTTGGACACGGATCTGTGACCCGGTCGCACCACGTGGAGTGGAGCTATGAGTATGCGATCATGATGAGCGTAGGGCCGCCCTCCCAAGACCAGTGAGGCGATCTGCTCTGCCGGAGTTAATGGGCTAGGCACATCCAGTGCAGTCTCCCCCGACTGTGGCAGCCAACAGACCCGTTCCCCTTCACTCTCGAGGGCAGCACCAACTTTACTTCGCCCACACGGTGAGTGAACGTGATCAGTTGCAAGATTCCACGCTTGTGTCTGGATTAATCGGGGCAGGTGCAGAGGCCGTAATCACAACATACTCCTCAGGAGAATCTTAAGCGACACCTCTGCCTCAGTTTTCCGGGCAGGGACATGGGTCGACGCACCCAGTGTGGCTGCCCCAGCCCGCCGTTGCCTCCTTATGTAGGGTGTCACACTGAATCGGTACCAGGATAAGGCCCAAGGCTATGTCCATGTGTTCTGTGGCTTCCTTACACCGCTCAGCTCATCCACAAACACGTGTGCGCTGCACAGAGTATGCTGCAGTCACACACAATAGTTTGTGTTCGTATTCACATTCCGGCGTCCCACAAAAGTTAAAATCAACTGCTAACTACTACTGACTGGCCGCGTCAAGTGGTGCACTCCCAGAAGTCTCCAACTGCGGCAAATGCCACAGCAAGTCTCTGGCGCCAGCAAAGGCCAATGGGGGCCGATGGGACCTCTCTTCTCCAGCAACGGCAGTGGTCTGGACAATCGCTGAACATCCAGCTCCTCACTCGGTGGGTGCGCTGCAGGGGCCGCCACCCGCCGGTCCCCTCTTTAGGGGTTTGCAGTGACTGGAGCAGTAAGGTCGGTGACCCGGCCCCACTTACCCCCCACGGGAGTGTTATCGTCACCTCCGCTGCAGGATATCGAAGGGGAGTCCCCTCTGCAGGGCGCCCCTTCAGCTTCCTCTCCTCCACTCGGTCCAGACGCTGATAGCGTTGGAGTTTTCGGTCGCTCACAGCACCTCTGTGATGGTCCGGAACTGTGCGAAAGTGAACCCACAGGTTCACAGAACCTCGAACTCTCCAGCTGGTATCAGATTCTAACTCATGTAGGCACAGCAGAGCCCCCCAATGTGGCAAACTGGTGAAAGCAATAAAATCGTTGTACTCTGAAACCCAGGCTTCTGTCCGTTATGGGTTGGGCGGTGAACAGTCAGCTCCTTTTGCAGTGAACAAGGGCGTTCGCCAGAAGTGGCACTTCTCCTCTTTTGAATTTATATCCAGGGTATGGTGGATGTACTGGAGGGGGGGGGGGGGGCTGCCTCGATGCCTCCAAGAATTGGATCTAGGAAATTGCCAGTGCTTTTTACATTGATGACACTGCGATTCTTGCAACAACCCCAAAAGGGTTGGAGAAATCACTGGACATCTTTCTGGCCAAGAGCAAGGAGCTTAGTCTGAAGATGAATATTAACAAAACCAAAGTCATGATTTTCAAACCATGTTTTGTTAGGAGTGGCTCCGTGACAATAGCAATTTATGGAACAAGGCTGGAACGACTATTTAGAGACCAGGTTCCACAAGTCAGGTGGTTGGACCAAACAATTGCTTAAGGCCAAGATTAGTCTAGGGAAGTAATGTGGAGGAATACAACCTTTTTTTCCCTTCCGCAATGGCAGCAGAGCAATTTCCCCGGCCCTTGACTTGTATGAAAAACGAGCTCTACCTTTATGGGTCGGAGCTCTGGGTTTACGGCAATGCAGCATCTCTATCCACATTGGAAAACAAATTTATGAAACAATTGCTTGCTGATCAGATTGCTCTTAAAACTATGCTACATTGGGTTAGGCTCTGGAGCGCGCCAGGTCTGCAATTGTACTGGGACTCTCTGGAATATTTCTTATTACTGGAGGGGGCGAAGAGTTGTAGCTGGCTAATACATGTTGAACATCTGTTATGTACGTTGGATGCTGGCTCTATGGGACCATCCCACTGGTTGCTTGAGGTCCTTAACAACAACTCTTAAAGCAAGTGCAAAGATAAAATGTAGAGAAAATCTGGAGCTCAAGAGGACTTCACTTAGAAGCGGTCCAGAGTTTTTGCCTTACCGTATGATGGGAAAGATGCAAGTGTTCTTTGATGAAATTCACCCACCATGCGAACAGTCTTTGTCCAACTGAGGATCCTCCACACATGGTATACCCGGTTATGGTCGCCCTTGAGGTCTGGTTTATATCTCCTGTGTGGACTCACAAATGAAACAATTGTAAACTATGTTAATCTACCCAATCACTGCAGAATTGAGATGTATGTGCTTAAAACAAGTATTGAATGATGGAGGGATTCGAGGAACACACAAGGCAAAGCTGTTTTTAACATGCTCATTAAATTGGAAGGTCATTTTTGCCACTGTAAGTTATACCCACAGAGCCTGGCTGTTAAGACAGAGGATTGTGGGTAGTATGCCAGCCTGTTTAGGAATGTGAACTAGCAAAATTCAACAATTGAGGCTGCAAGACTTCTGCTCTCCTCTGTTTTAATAGGTGATGGATTATAATGCCACATTATATGTTTTAGTCACTTGAATTTTTATTATTGTGAATTTTACTTATGACTTTTCTGCTTTCATCTGTGTAAACCCCCTTTTTTCCTTCTTATTGTATTGTTGTAATGAATGTTGCTAAAGGTTTTATACTATACTGAATAAAGCTTGAAAAAGTAAAGTATTTAGAAACCATGAAGTGGGCCCAACATGCCCAGTGGGCAGTCGTGAGCTCTTTGTGAGACAAGTGATGCATCCTGTGGTAGGTCAGGAGGCAGCAGACAAAATGGTGGCATTATTACCAATGAATTTATTGACATAATAAATAAAAGGCTGTGTATCCCTAACAAAAAGGGTGTTGCCCTCCTTACCCTAAATCGAACCATGGTGCTCATCGTCAGTGATATAGTGTAAAGCAAATAGTCCATCCTCCGTTCAAATACCACCCTGCGCTGACCCTATCACTAATCAAAAAAGAGGGTGCACTAACCAACCACTAACCAACCAAAAAAAAGTTCCAGGACAATGGCTCCCTTCTCCGGAACAGGCTATCAGAGCCTTAATAGTCTATATTAAGATAGTTCCTTTAATTCCTCAAGTAGACTCTTCCACCTTCTCTTAGGTATCCCCGTTTTGCTTTATTTACAGTTCCTTGTTTCCCTACTTGACCTCCACTCCTGTGGGTTTCTTTTAGTGACTTCTCCTCCCTTTCAAAAGACTGGCTTTACTTCAAACCATTCCTTAGCATCTAATAGATCTCTCACTTTGTTCAGTCTCCTCTTTCTCTTCTAAGCACTTTTACTTATGGGGACTAACATAAAGATTGTTCTGTCCCTCTTTGCTTGCTTTCTGGTATTCCCAACTGCTGAGATGGGTCTCTTGATATTCTTGACTAACGAGTGCGAGTCCTGTAGTATTCTTTATTTTCTTTACTGGCTTAATTTCCAATGGGAAGAATGTGAAGTATCCCTTAACATTCTTGATTAGTTTCACTATCTTCAAAACTACTGGGACGAGGATGATTAGTCCCAGAGTATTCTTTATTCACATTACTGCTTAATGCTTGCCTGCTGCCCCTCCCGGGTCTCCCGTGTTCCTGTTACATCTATTTTGCCAGGTTGACGTCACTGGTTCTTCTTGTGGGGTCGTGATCACACTGTATTGGTAAACTCTTCCAGTGTTTCCTTTGTCTCACGCTGTGACTCCACAGAGCCCTTTGCTTGGCAGTCTAAGCTTCTTTTGCAGACTGCACAGTCCACCTCTCCGAGGTCACGCTATCACCTTGGAATGCCTTGTACACAGGGGAGTCTGCTCCCTGCCAACTCCTGGACTGTTTCTCCTTGGTTCTCCATGTCCTCTCGACCGACGACCTCCCAGATTCTCCTGACTCCTAGTTTTCAACTTCCCTGGCTTCACCTGATCATTGATGAATCTCTAATGCAAGTCCTTCTTTACTTTTTAATGTGGTGAATCTGGGTCCTTCCCAGCAAGGATCATTGTCCTTCCTCACTTTCCATGATGTTTTCATTACTCTGTGGTTCACCCTCTACATAGTGTGGTCTATGTTCCATGGAAGAGTGATCAGCATAACTACACCACTCTTCACAGTATAGTTGGGTTCCAACCTATTGGCACTCTTCATGCTTTCTTCACTCTTCCTCTTCTCAGTTGATTTGAGTTTTGTTTGAGTATTGGAAGTTGTTACAGTAGCAAAACGTGATCTGCTCAGGTTGGTTTTTCTAAGATACCGTTGGTCTGAGGGCCTCATAAAGTGTGTCCGGGAGTTCCTTTACGGAATGGGAGTCCTTATCACCAAAAGGGGAGTCTACCCCTGTGAGGTCTTGCTTACCGCCACCTGTAGGGTGAATGTTGCCTAGCGGCCTGCCCACCTCACTAGCCTAACAGGGAAGGGATTCCCTCTGGGGAGAAGCGACGAGATCCTGTCACAATCCCCTAAATTGGTTTTGACTGGTTTAGTCTAGTTTAGACCGGTCTCTGTCTCTGGATTTCGTCTGGGTTGAGTGGCAGATTTAAGGACCAACCTGAGCTGGCCACCTAATCTTTTGCTGCTAAGTGATTGGTGGCCATTTTAAATACCAGATATGGCCATACTGACTGGATGCTGCTCTGTACTTGGATTGTCTATAGGTTGTTTTACCACTAGCTTGATGCCATACCTCAGTGGTTTTCCTGTCTTCGTGCTGGTTGCCGTCACCGAAAGGGTGTTGAGACTCAAATATCCCACCTAATCTGCTCCTCCGGCCCATTTGAGGTCGTCCTCACCATAATCTTCACCATGGGACTGTTTATTTGTGGCTGAGCTGCCCTCCTTTTCTCGTCTTTCTGGAGTGTTCTTGCCCATTGCATTTCTTTTGGGCTTGAGGGGTTTCTTCAAGGAAAGCCGTTCTTATTTTCCTTCATTGGAGTCCCACTTGGCCCAAGGTTTAAGTGCCTGTCGATTTGCATCCTGTAAACTGCACCTAGAAAAGCTCTGTACTTACAGCATTGTTGCCATCTCATGGAAGCGACTTTCTGGCAGACAATGATGTGAGGGTGTACCTCTGGGCCCTGGAGTGGTGGGTTATTCGCGTTACTGTGGGGGGGTCCCTATTGTGTAGACTAATCAAAGGTGGGCCTCAACTGCAATTCCCCATTGGCTTCCATTGGGGCTTTTCCTGCTGTGCTGCATCTTCTGTGTTCCATCTCATGACCCCTTCTCTCTCTGTATTTCTTCATTTGGATCTCTGCTGTGGATGTGTTGCAACAAATCTGCACCTGTGGGGTAGAACTGGGATTTGCATGATTTTTTTTCCCCATGCACACAGATGAACAAGTTACTTACCAACTGTAAAGTTCTTTTGATTGGATGTTCCTCCCATGTATTCCTCATCTTTGATATATCCTTACCTTCAGCTTTGCTGCTTCGGAAATTTTTTCTCTCCACCAGAGGGTGCTCCACTCGAGGCTGCGGCGTCGATGTCCCTCAGCGGCATCTGTCGAGCGCCGACGTCATTTGCTGTATAAATGGCTTCGAGCGCGCCCATTGGCCTCAAGTCTGTTTTTTCCGTATATTGTAGCCGATGGATTGTAGTTAATGGCGTGCCTCTTTTGACCCAAGCCTTAAAGGAATTTAGAGTGTAAACCACGTAAACTATATTGTGGGTTAGGCTGGGAGGGTTGATGAGGAATACGTGGGAGGAACATCCAATCGAAAGAACGTTACAGTTGGTAAGTAACTTGTTCTTTGAATGGATTGTGTCCTCCCACGTATTCCTCATCTTAGACTCCCAAAGCAGTTTTGTATTGGAGGTGGGAGTACAGAAATGCTAGTCATGTACAGAATGAAGTACTGATTTAGGAAAAAGACCTCCTTGTGAAGAAGTCAAAACTAGAGCATAATGTTTTATAAAAGTGTGCATGGATGACCATGTGGCTGCTAGGCAAATGTTTTGCACAGGGACACCCCTTTGAAGTGCTGTTGAAGTTGCCATTCCCCAGGTTGAATGGGCCCTCAGCCCATCTGGAGAATCTTTCCCAGCTAATCTAGAACATTCAGTTATAGCCAAAATTATCCATCTAGATAATGTTTGCTTAGTCACGGCTCGTCCCAATTTGCAGCCAGTGTATCCCACAAAAAGTTGGCCACTGACGTAGTTTTGCCAATCTTGAAATATAGACACTCAGAGCTCTTATGGGATCTAATCTATGTAGCCGTTCATCTGCCTTACTTGCGTGAGGAGAAGGGTAGAAAGTAGGCAGTGTTATTTTTTGTGGCAAGTGAAAATCTGAGCCAATTTTTTGGCAAGAAAGCGGGTTTTACCCTAAGGACCACTTTATCTTTATAAAAGATGGTGTGAGGAGGCCTGCTAGAAAGTACCTGCAACTCACTTACCCTACGGGCTGATGTAATTGCCACAAGAAGTATTGTTTTTAAAGTAAGGAGCCTTAACGGACAAGAATGGAAGGGCTCAAATGGAATGCATGTGAGGAACTTTAGTTTTAAGTTTAAGTCCCACACAGGTACTTGAAAAGGTTTGGAGGAAACACATTATTTAGACCTTTTAAGAATTGAGTTATGAAAGGTATCTTAAAGTAAGATTCTTCCTCTGAGGAGCGCTTAAAAATGGATAGCACTGCTAAATAACCTTGTATCTTGCCAACCTTGAGCCCCAGATTAGCCAAGTGTAACAGAAAAGATAATATTATGGGAATATTACACAAACGGGTCCACATTCTTATCTCTGCACCAGTTATTGAACTTGTTCCAACGACACCGATACAGAGATTTAGTTTGTGGCCTTCTGGCCGAAAGCAAGATTTCCATGACGTCATCCAGAAGGTCCCAATCCTTGTATCTCAGCCTCTCAGAAGCCATGCGTGAAGGTTGAGTGTTGACTTCTGGATGGAGAACGTGACCTTCCTCTTGCGAGAGAAGATCCTCACTTTTTGGGAGATGTATTGGAGGGCAGATGGACATGTCCAGAAGTTGTCGGTACCATGTTCTCCTGGCCCAAACCGGGGCAATTAGGATCATGGTTTTCCAGAACTTTCTTAACCTCCTGATTAGTTGAGGGATCACAGTGACTGGAGGAAACGCATACAGAAGTGGAAACTCCCAGTCCACTACGAACGCGTCCCCTAGAGCGCCTCTCGGAGGAAATTCCCTTGAGCAGTACAATTCGCATTTCCTGTTGACACTGGTTGTAAACAGATCCACTTGCAGGGTTCCCCAAAGGGCGAAGATCTCTTGAAGGACTTCCTGAGCTATTTCCCACTCGTGGGAGACTGTGCTCTGCGTGCTCGGAGCGTCCGCCGCTGTGTTTTGCTCTCCGGCTAGATGGACTGCTGACAGAGATCCCTTCTTGTATTGGCCAGAACCAGAGCTGCATTGCTTCTCTGCACAGTGGTAGTTACCCTACTCCTCCTCTCTTGTTCAGATAGTACATGGTCACCGTGGTGTCTGTCATTATCAGGACATTCTTTCCCCGTACAGATGGCAGGAAGGCCTTCAGCACTAGTCTGATTGCCCTCCGCTCCAATAGGTTGATGTGTAGTTGGGACTCCGATGGAGACCAACGACCGCTGATTGTCAACTCGTTGGTGTGAGCTCCCCACCCTTTGAGTGAGGCGTCCATCACTACGGTTATCTCCGGCCATGGTTGCCAAAAATGATTCTCCCTTGAGGATATGTTCCCTGCAAGCCCACCATTGCAGATACTGTGCTACTCTGGCTGGAACTTGCAAAAGATCGGACATTTCACCTGAAAATTGAGACTTTTGAGTCCTGAGGGCCCATTGAAGGGATCTCATCCTCAATCTGGCTTCTGGCACCAGAAAATGTAGGATGCCATAAGACGGAGCAACCTGAGAAAATCGAAGGCCGGTAGATACTGGGCATTCTGGAATGTTTACCATCTGCAGAATGTGGTGAGCTCTCTCTTCGGGAGGCGAGGCTTTGCCCGAACAAGTATCCAGGACTGCTCATATAAACTGGAGTTTCTGAGATGGTATCATGTTTGACTTTTTTTAAATTCAGAGAAAACGCTAGTTTGTGAAGGAAGTGGTAAATTTTGGACAGATATTCCTGGGATTGTTCTGGAGAACGTGCCCTGATCATCCAATCGTCCAGGTAGGGGTAGATGTGAATCCCCCCCTCTCCTGAGACTCGCTGCCACGACCGCCATCAACTTGGTGAAAACTCTTGGGGCGGAGGTCAACCTGAAGGCAGAACTCAAAATGTATAGCGAGAATTGCCAATCGCGAACCTCTGGTAGTTTCTGTGCTTGAGATGGATTGGCACATGAAAGTAAGCATCCTGAAGGTCCAATGATATCAACCAGTCTTGGAGTTGGAGAACCTGAATGGTCTGAGAAAGTGGGACCATCTTGAACTTGTCCTGCCTGAGGAACTTGTTCAAGCTTCTCAAGTCCAAGATGGGTCTCGGTCCTCCGTCCTTCTTTGGTATGAGGAAATATGGGGAATACCAACCCTTGTTCCTCTCTGCTACATGTACATGTTCTATTGCACCTTTCTGTAGCAGGGTTAAGATTTCCTGCAACAGGAGCGGGTCTGGATATTTGACAGAGTTGTATCTCGGCGGGTGATTCTGAGGTTTCTTTTGAAAAGGAAGGCAGTAACCTTGGGATACTGTTTCCAGTGCCCAAGCTTCTGAAGTAAATGCCCCGCCATTCTTCCAGATGCTGTGAGATCCTGCCTCCCACTGGGGTCTTGTGGGTCAAAACCTCTGAGTGGTTTTGCGGCAGCGGCAGCAGCGGCTGAAGGGACAGTTGCTGCTGCTGGGGCAGATCTAGCACCTTTTCCTCGCCCCCAAGGAAATTTCCTTTACCCTATCTGACTGGCCTGTACCCTTCCTTTCCCAAATGAGGAATAAAATCGAAAGGGACGGCCCCTCCAGGAAGATGAGCCTGTGTAGGGGCGTTTTTGAGGTTGTCGTATAACGTCACTGAGGGATTTGCCGCCGCTTTGGTGGTCTGCAGCTTCTCCAAACTTTCATCCGCCTTGCTGCCAAACAACCTCGAGCCGTCAAATGGCATATTAAGGAGCCTGGATTGCACATCTGGTGCAAAACCTGACTTTCTTAGCCATGCAAATCTGTGTTGCACCGTACTAGATGCCATGGACCTACTGATACTGTCAGCTGTGTCTAAACCTGATTGAAGGCATTCCCCCGAAGCCTCCTTTCCATCCCTTACTATAGATGGAAACCCTTCACGGTCCTCACCTTCCGGGATGTGTTCCCACAGGGTATATGTAAATCTTGCAAGGGTGCAAGTTACATTTGTGGATTTTAAAGCCATGTTCTTTCTGGACCATGCATCAATCTTTTTATCATCCCTGTCTGGGGGAATTGTAGGGTATGCAGCATTTCTAGTAGAGGTAGCTGCTTGAACTACCAGACTTTCAGGAGATGGGTGTTTTTTTCGGGATCTGAGGGACAGGGTGTATATTTTGACACATACTTATTTACTGCCGGAATAGATTCAGGGTTTTCCCATGCACTGTTAACCTTCCTTTTTAAGGCTACATGAAAAGGAAGTATGGTGTCTTGCTGAGGTCCTCCTGAAAGGATGTCCTTCATGTCAGCCTCCTGATAGACAGGTGAATTTCTACTCCATTCTATGAATTCATTTACCCTGTTCATCAATGTTCTATAACCCACATCAGCATGTTCAGCTGGGTCAGGCTTTTCATATTCTGGAGATGTATCCAGACCACTTGCTGACTGCAAGCACTCCTATATGTCTTGCATCTTAGAGTTAGGGTCAATTAACTCCTCAGGGACTAGCTTTGTACCAAATTTAACACCAGCAGGTGAAACCTCTTCTGCTGATGATGAATCTCCTTCATAAATGGAGGACATGGTTCTAAAAAAATCATGTCTATTTTCTGGATGAAACTCCTTTTCAGGTGGCATAGACTTTGACGTTGGTGTCGATTTTGTCATTGGAGTGAACGAAGACGTCGACAAAAGCATTGATGTTGTAATCATTACTCTCAATATTGTCGAGGTAATTTTCGACACCTTCAAAGGAATAGTCGACCCCATCGAAGGAGTTGTCGAGACCATTGACACCTTCAAAGGGAGCCTTTAACGCAGTCGACTGTGCACTCGATGTAACCTTTTTGGGGTGGGTCATCGACACCTTGTGCTCGACCGCCTTTGATAGAGGCTCCGAGGACATTTTAGACGAGGACTTTGATGGCGTATGAGAGTCTGATGCCATTTTCTTGAGTTCTACCTCCGATTTATGCACTTGTAGGCTTTTTCTATGAGGTGTCTGGGAAGATTCCCTGGGCGACACCCTTGATGATTTTTTGTAGGATTTTCTCGTCTTAGATCTTCACCTGTCACTTTTTTTGTGAGCAGTGGCATGGTCTTCTTTAGACTTTTTTGAGGGGGTCTGGGCCACATTCTCAAATTTTTTTAACATAGATGCTCTGAAAGCTTCCTGCTTTCTTGGGGAGTCACGTCTCGACGGACATGTTATGATTTCCTCAGCCGATGTCGAGGGAGACAGGTGCCGTCTTTTCTTTGCATTTTTAGAGGAAGAAGAGGACTTCTTGGATGTAATCCTCGACCTAGATTTTTTTGTGACGTTTTGCTGAAGACTCAGCCGAGTCTTTTCTCCCCCTCAAAGAAAACTTTGAGGATTCCTCTCCCACCTCCAGTTTACCCCTTCGTTCTCTTAAGGCCTCCTCTACACAGTGGTCGGAACCGAGGCACCAGAGGCAATTCCGATGGGGATCAGTTGGCAACATCTTTCTCCCACATTTCTGGCATTTCTTTAATCCAGTCTTCGGTGTGGCAGGATTAGATGAAGACATAATCATTGTACGAACTGAAGCGCCATTTTCTCGATCCGAAGCAAAGCCAACAGAAAAACAGGACTGAGGCAAACGGGCGCGCTCGGGGCATTTATACAGCGGATGACGTTGGCGCTCGACGGATGCCGCTGAGGGACATCGACGCCGCAGCCTCGAGTGGAGCGCCCTCTGGTGGAGATGAAAAATTTCTGAATCAGCAAAGCTGAAGGTAAGGATATATCTAAGATGAGGAATATGTGGAAGGACACAATCCATTCGAATGTCTGTCTATTGATTTTGTCCCGTTTCTGTGGGAGCGTTCTCTCAGCTGAAACACTCAGCAAATTGTAGATATTTCTAATGGCATTGTATGGAATTTGGAATACCTTGGTGCTCTTATCTTAAATGTCTCGTATTTTGGTGGCTTCTGGTTGTAATTTAGTAACTTTTTCCCACCGTGAGGCCTATATTTACTGTTTGCATTTGTATTTTCCAAATACTATGTCTTTGAGGTTTAGAATGACTGAGACATTTATTGTTGGCATTAGTAGCCTGTAAATGCTATTTCTCCAGCATGGGGTCTGGCATGGATTCACATGCTCATGAATATTCCCCGTCGTCAGGCTGGGAATCCTCGGTAAAGAAAAAATCAGTATCAGTTTCGTTTCTGATCTGTCTTTCGTAGTAGTAACCAATCACTGATCTCTGCGTCATACTGACCACAGCCAATGACTGCCCTCTACCTAAGCCCCGCCTCTGGCAGCCATCTTCAGATTTTTACCGCACATTCAAGTGTTGGGATCCTCGTGCTATTGCTCTCGAGCGTTGGTGCTATTTTTCACGTTTTTTCTCAGAATAATTTCTCTTTTTTCGGTCAAAAGAGCCTCAAGCTCCGCCGTTTCTTCATCCGATCAACGGGGACCCGTGTCGGATTCGTCTACCTCCCTCAAGGGTGAAGATTTCATCGAGCCACGCTTTTGGAGGACTCCAGAAGTTTCTCAGGCCCATCTCGGACATGGCCCAGGAGAAGGGAAGCTCGACGCCCGGAAAGCTGTTCAGGGTCTGCCCTGGATGCCAGATCAGAATGTCTTCAAGGAGGACGAACACTCGCTTTGCCTTTAATGCCTACATGAGGACAAGACGCACGTGGAGAAGGACTATGCGTTTTGCGGCAATATGTCGGAGCGGACCATGAAGGACCGCCATCAACGTCTCGCCAACTGGCTGGAAGGAAAGAGCCCGTCAGGCGAGAAGAAGAAGAAGAAGAAGAAGAAGAAGAAGAAGAAGTCCGAGCGGTCTTCTAAGACCTTTGAGGGCGCCCCGGCGACGGGGGTCCAACAGAAGGCCAAGCACCGCGAGTCCGCTGGCACCGGGAGCGCCGAACGGTCGGGCTCTACGGGCGCCAGGCAGGGCGCATCCTCCCCGGCGCCATCAACCACGAGCCAACGCTCTGGCTCGAGTAAGAGGAAGGCTGAGCACCCGGCGAAACTCCTGGAGAGACCCCGGTCGTGCCCTAAGGCCCCATCGGAGGGGGAGCGAGGTGGTGACCCTCCCCCCAAGGAGAAGGCGGTGAGCGCACCTAAGGTGGTGAAAGCCTTGATCCATCCGGCCAAGGCCTCTTAACGAGACAGTCGCGGCGACCCTGGCTCAGCCTGTGGAGGCTACACCAGTGGTGGTGACCCCGGGGCCCAGAATCTCCCTGCCACCGCGGAGGGAGTCCTCTTTCATGCCCATCGACAGGACCCCCGTGAAACCTCCGACGGAGAAGAAAAAGGGGGGGCAGGAGGTCGTCGTGGACTCGGCCTCAACCTCTGAGGAGGAGCTGATCGAAGTCTTAGGCCACGGCTCTGGCGTGGAAGAAGGCCATCCTTTCGGGAGGGACCCTGACGTGGAAGACGACGAGGGCGTCGAGGATGCCGACGGGGCTCCTGATCGCCCGTCGGATCTCCCTCAACCAGTGCCGCAAGACAACTCGGCGGCCATTTTGTTGGCTATACAGTCCTTATGCTCGGAGATAAGGACGAGACTGCGTTACCACCAACGGAGGAACCGCTCCCGAAAGGGGACCCGGAGCCAGGCCCTTCTGGGAGCCCTCCCCCCTAAGAGAAGGAGTCATCCTCCACCTCCTTTTCAGCCATCGCGCCCTGTTCAGCCCTCCTCCCCGTCCACGACACGTGGGGATGATACGGGGACTGACACGGCCGCGACGGGTACAGACAACGAGGTTTACGACGAGGCTCTCCCGTCGTCACCTCCCACCCGGGCTTCCCCGCCCGACGAGATTGGATTGTTTTACTCCATGATCGCCAGGGCATCCAAGCTTTTCCAGCTCTGCCCGGAAGAGAAGGAAGGTTTCCTTTATCAACCGCGCGAGACCAAGAGGAAGACGGTCATCGCTGTACCTCTAGTAGACGACATTTGGGATGATGGCCTCGCCCTCCTCAAGAACCCATCCACGACGCCGGCTAGAAGGGATCGGTACGAGAAGAAGTACCGGGTCCCGGACGCGGCCCCCTTGTGCCTTCGGGCACAGCCGACCCCGGACTCCGTCATCTCCGCGGCGGCCAGGAAGAAAGCGGGGGGGGCGTGGCCTCTACGTCTGGGAAAGAAATTAGACACGATGGGACGCAGAGTCATCTCGTCGGCAGCGACGACGATTAAGGCAGCCAACGCCTTGGCTATCGTAGCCCGCTACGACAGGGAGTTGTGGTACAAACTGGCCCCCCTGCTGGACTTCCTACCGGATGACGAGAGAGCGGAAGCCCTAGAGATCTTGCAGGAAGGAGAAGTGGCGTCTGACCACGCAATTACGATTGCGACGGACATCGCTGACACTGGATTACGCCAGTTGGGCAACGGCGTGTGCCTTAGGCGGCGTGGATGGCTCAAGGCTACTGACTTCCGTCAGGACGTGCAGACCAGAGTCCTGGACATGCCTTTCGACGGAAACAACCTGTTTGGGAAAACAGTGGACGATTCCCTTCAAGCCATCAAGGCGGAGATGGCCCGGGCTCTTGGGGTTCTCCAGCAACGGCGGCAGCCCTTTCGGAGCGGCGGAGGCAAACAGGGTGCCTCCAAAGGTTCCAGCGGCGGATTTTCCACCTACCGTCAAGCGGCCCGTTCGTCGTCACAGGAAGCTTACAGGGGACGAGGCAAGTCAGGCGGACCCCGCCGTCGTCGCCAAGGAGGACAAGGCAGCAAAGCTTCGTCGAAGCAGGACTGAACCGGCCGCGGGGTCGGGCCCCCACCGAAGCACCCCGGTGGGAGGCCGGCTGGCGAGCTTCGTCAGCGTGTGGGAGTCCATCTCCACCGACCGTTGGGTGCTGGACGCACTAGCTCAGGGTCACGCGCTCGAGTTTCTAAAGAGGTGCCTGCGCGTCCCCCCTGTGGCCAGGAAAGAACATCACGTCCCTCAACTTCTCTTGGAGGTAAAGGCGATGCTCAAGAAGGGCGCCATCGAGCTCGTCCCAAAGAGGCTTCGGGGCTCCGGAGTTTACTCAAGATACTTCCTCGTGAAGAAGACGACGGGAGGATGGCGTCCCATCCTGGACCTACGACGACTGAACAAATTCATCAAGGCACAGAAGTTCCGGATGGTCACCCTCCAACACGTCCTGGGTCAACTGGAGGAGGGCGATTTCCTGTCGTCGTTGGATTTGGAGGATGCCTACTTCCATATTCCCATCCTAAAGGGACACCGAAAGTTTCTCAGGTTCGTGGTCCAAGGGCGTCACTATCAGTTCAGAGCCCTTCCATTCGGATTGAGGTTGACACCCAGGGTGTTCACCAAGTGCCTCGCACCGGTGGCGGCACAGCTGCGCCGAGAGGGGATCCACGTCTACCCCTACCTGGACGACTGGCTCATCCGAGCAAAGACGAAGGAGCTCGCCGTGGAGCACACGGCAAGGACCGTCCAACTGCTCACGCACCTGGGATTCTCCATAAACTACGGCAAGTCCCACCTGGTGCCCACGCAAGACGCACTGTTTCTGGGAGCGAAGCTCGACACAGTGTCGCTTCTGGCCTCTCCGTCGGAGGAAAGGAGAAGGGCCATCTTGGGCAAGGGGCAGCGGATGCTGGTTGCGGACGCGGCCAGGGTGAGGTCCATCAAGTCCCTCCTCGGAATGATGTCCATTTATCTCATCCGCCTGTGCAGGCTCCGGATGCGCCCGTTGCAGGAGTTCCTGGACGCGCGCTGGATCCAGACGACGGGCAGCTTCGAGGAGAGGATCACACTCGATGAGAGTTTCCGACAAGCGATCCGGTGGTGGGGCACCCGCGCGCATCTGATGGCGGGCATGGACTTCCAGACCCCGGGCCACCAGGAGACAGTGACCATGGATGCCTCCCTGGAAGGGTGGAGAGCGTACACCAAAAATCTGCACGCGAGAGGCCTTTGGCTTCCGACGGAGAAGTCCCTCCATATCAACGTCCTGGAGCTCCGTGCAGTGTTTTGGGCCCTCGGGTCCTTTCCTCCGTCCCTCAAGGGCAAGGTGGTGAGGATCTTCACCGACAACACCACCACCATGTTCTACATCAGGAAGCAGGGCGGTACCAGATCCCCAGCCCTGTCCAAGGAGGCGCAGGATCTGTGGCATTGGGCCGTCGCCCAAGGGATGTTTCTGGTGCCGTTTCATCTGGCAGGGATAAAAAACACCATCGCCGACTCGCTCAGCAGAGAGCTGCGCTCGTGCCACGAGTGGGAACTACGACAGGATCAAGTGGACCGCCTCTTCCGACGGTGGGGCACACCCCAGATCGATCTGTTCGCGACGGCGACGAACTCCAAGTGCCGGAGGTTCGCCAGCAGGTTTCCCCAGCCGATGAGCATGGGCGATGCTTTCTCGTTCCCCTGGGAGGGCCTGTTTCTATACGCGTTCCTTCTATTGCCATTGCTGATCCGGCTCATCAACCAGCTCAAGAGGTCACGGTGCAGGATGATCCTCATCGCACCTGCGTGGCCGAGGCAGATATGGTTCCCGGACCTTCTGGACTTGTCAGCGTCCCCGTCAATCAAGCTGCCAGTGGACGCAGATCTTCTCTCCAGGGAAGGAGGCGCCATCCTCCATCACGACCCGAAGTCGCTGAACTTGCAGGCCTGGCTCCTGCAGCGTTAGAGTTTGGAGGATACGACATACCGGCCGACTGCAGAGAGGTTCTTGCAAAGGCCAGGGCGTCCTCAACTCTTAAATGCTATGGACACAAATGGAAGAGGTTCTCTGTCTGGTGCCACGCACAGAAGATTAACCCTCTGCGGATTACGGCTCCCCAGGTACTGCCGTACCTTCTGACGCTGGCCAAGGCTGGACTGGCGCACGCGTCCATCAAGATTCATCTTGCTGCGATCTCCCGATACACCAGAGCCACGGGGCGGACGTCTTTGTGGTCTCATCGTCTGGTGAAAGAATTCATGAAGGGACTGTTCAGATCGTTCCCGCCGGTGAAGGCTCCGGCCCCGGCGTGGGAGCTCAACGTGGTGCTGACCAAGCTCATGGGACCTCCGTTCGAGCCTCTTCACTCGGCTCCGTTGAAGATCTTGTCGTGGAAAACAGCGTTTCTTGTGGCCATCACCTCCGCACGAAGAGTGGGAGAGATCCAGGCCCTTTCCTGCAAGCCCCCGTACTTGACTTTTCACGACACGAGGGTAGTGCTCAGGACGCACCCCTCCTTCATGCCCAAGGTGCCGTCGGACTTCCAGCTCAACGAACCCTTGGTGTTGCCTGTTTTCTTCCCGTCGCCTTCGTCACCGGCCAAAAGGACTTTGCACTCGCTGGATGTGGCTAGAGCGCTGAAGTTCTACGCGGACCGCACAAAGTGTTTTCGGAAGACGTCACAACTTTTTGGGAACTTTGGACCTGTCAATCAGGGGAAGGCTCTCTCAAAGGCCTCCATTTCCAGATGGCTCTCCGGCTGTATCATGTACTGTCACCGGTTGGCAAACCGACCGCTGCCTGGCCGTCCGAGAGCCCATTCCACCAGAGCGATCGCAGCTACCACGGCGTTCCTATCTGGTGTGCCCTTGCTGAACATCTGCAGGGCTGCTACGTGGAGGTCGACGCACACCGAAATTCTACTGCGTCGATCGGGATTCCAGGGAGGAGTCCAGGGTCGGCCAAGCAGTGCTGCGCAACCTGTTCGCCTAAGGTGAGCCTGGTGAGGAGGTAAGAATTGCTTAATGTTGAGTTTGATGTAATGCTTAATGTTCAGCCTTTGCCACCTCCCGTGGTTGTGCATGTGTGTACTGCTATGTATTCTTTATTCATGAGCATGTGAATCCATGCCAGACCCCATGCTGGAGAAGGAATAAGTTACTTACCTGTAACTGTTGTTCTCCAGCATGGGTCTGGCATGGATTCACATGCGAACCCTCCCGCCTACCCCTCTGCGGCTCTTCACTTGGTCATACTGCCACTTCACGTGCGACCAAATCTGAAGATGGCTGCCAGAGGCGGGGCTTAGGTTAGAGGGCAGTCATTGGCTGTGGTCAGTATGACGCAGAGATCAGTGATTGGTTACTACTACGAAAGACAGATCAGAAACGAAACTGATACTGATTTTTTCTTTACCGAGGATTCCCAGCCTGACGACGGTGAATATTCATGAGCATGTGAATCCATGCCAGACCCATGCTAGAGAACAACAGTTACAGGTAAGTAACTTGTTCCTTTAGCTGTATTTTTAATGTTCTGGTTACCTTTACTTCACATCTAGTCTATTCAATGTGCCCATTCCCACATAGTGGATTTATAGTATAGTGCAGGTGTATGGCATTTACTGTTTTCATAATACACTAGATGTATTTTTACTGTTTGTTGTTTACTAAAGTAAATATTTGATAAATGGAAGTGCATATTAATTAATCTTTTATCGTGATTAATACTGGAAACCAGTCTCTGGTCCAGGATTCAAACCTGTGTTGATATGCATTGTCTTGCTTCCACGACAAACGCGGGGCCCCTGAGCTATCCTTTAAACTTTGGTACATATTTTTCAGTATACTGGTGTGATGTATTTTCTTTGGGAAAGTGTGCAGACTCGTTGAAATGAACCCTTTCTCAGTCTATTTCCATGTCCTAGAGTTAAGCCTGACTAATATTTTCAAAGAGGTTTGTGCCATAGTCTCTGTCCCAACTTAAGGTTAGTGGTTGTGCGGTGCGCACCAGAGGCCTGTGCAAACTCTGCATTAATGGCCTTGATGAGCCCTAGGGTAAAATATGTTAGCACTATGGGTATTGAAGAGGAACCAGGTCTTGCTTCATCTTAGAGGGGAGTGAAAAATCATACTCTGTTGGTGGGATTTAGATTCTTAATCATTTGCTTTTTTGGGGGATTAGTTTGTGAGTAATATGATATATTTTATTCATAGCTCACCTATACACAAGTGTTTCAAGGTGCGATGAGGCAGAGGGAGAGGAACAAAGGGACAAGACAGTGATCTTATTAGTGCCAAGTGACAGAGAACGTGCAAGTGCAGGGGAAAGGGAAGGGGAAAAAGTGACGGGAAGGGGAGGAGGAGAAGTGAGAGGCATAGGATAGAAAAGGAAGTGCAGGTGGCGGTGCAGGGGTTAAGTACGGACAAGTGTTGGGGGACTGTAAGGTTGCATATACAGCCCCAAGTGCATGGTTGCCAGAGGACCGTGCAGGTGCGCAACTAAGAGGGCAGGGTCCTGGGTTTGTGGTTCAGTGTGGCCAGGTAACCAGTGCGGTATCGCACAGGAGTTCAGCAGGGAAGTGGAAGATAAAAGGCAAAAGCAAAGAGGAAAGTCTTGAGATTCTTCCCAGAACCAGAGAGGGTTCTGCTAAAGATTTAGAGCGGCAGGGAGGCTGTTACAGAGGGAAGCGCCGGCCAAAGAGATAGATCTGCCACCAACACATGTGCTTGGATCCTCAATGGTGTATGGCAGCAGGTGCTGTAATGTGATTTTTTTGGGTTGAGTTACTTACTCTAGACAGTGGCCACTAAGGAACTACCATTCAGTCACACAGAAGACAAGTCTCTCAACCAATTGTGATGATCCGTCAGATGGCGTCACCTATCCCCAGGGGAGAATACCTTCCCATGAGGCTAGGGAGATGAGGCCGCTAACCAATATCCATGTGTTATTGTGAAATATCGAAGCCCTCTGATGGCAAAAGTACTGAGATGAAGAAGCGCTCAAAAATGCTACGTTTGAGCAGGTCGTACACTTCTGTCAATTGGAAGGATGTTGCGCTAGAGCTGTCCCCGCTATTTAAACTGAACAGCAAAGGACCGGGTTTTTCATCATACACTGACCCGGCCCTTGCAGTTCTGGCAAGCTGGATGCTGAGGTACAACCAGAGGGAGGACCCGGCAACCGAGGAGGCCTCTTTGAAGCCTGTAAAGCTGGCAGAGGGCTTCGGGAGACTGCAGCGATTCCTGTCTCCAAGGCTGAGAAGAGGAATAGCGGGACACCCGAGAAATGTTTTGCCAGTCGTTTGGCAACCAGTGCGATAAACCTGCAGAGACTGAGAGGTGGTGGCACGACCTATAGTGGGTGGACCGTGCAGTCTGACAATGGTACCGAGACCACCTACCATAGACTAAAGCAGTGCCATGTAGGTAATGATCCAGAGAGAGCTAGAGACTGTGGAGGAGGTGTAACCTGTCTCCACGGGACCAGGGTGTCAACGGCTATGCTGAGTCAGTCCACAATAACTTGAGGTGGAGAGGGGCGAGAAGTGGAGGAAGACTAAAGGAAGAAGTTGAACTAAGAAGGGTGGACCTACAACCCCTGGTGAAATCGATGAAGAGTTCCCCGGGAGAAAGTAACTGGCACACGTACAAGAAGGGGAGAGGGAGAGAAAGGTATGAGACTGTAAGCCATAAAGAAATGGTGACAACCATAAACCATTTTGTGATACAATTCCCAGACCAGTTCCACAAATGTGTGGTGCCGGAGTGTCGAGAAGGAGCTTCATCATCCCAGTGGCGGCAGATCAAGAATTGTACAAAATCTAAAGATTGTGAAACTCTCCCTAAGGGAGCTACAGACCTTAAGAACTGCAGCTCCCTAAGCTGTGAAAGTCATTGAGGAACCAGGTAGGAGGAGGGTGCCATTCTGTTGGGCCCACCAGAACTCAATGCAACTGTTTCTTTTCTTTTGGGTTACAGAGAACTCAGAACTTTGTGGAACTTGTGCTTTTGAACAACGTGAAGTGTTTGGACGCTTTACATCCAGGAAAAGGGAGTCATTCTAGATTACGAACAGTAGCTGGACTTTATGGTGTTTTGTTGTAGTGACAGGGATAGAGTAGAAGCCTTTGTGACCGGGACAGTGCCTTTTTGTTTTGACTCGCATGGACTTCCTGATAAGCACCTGAGTTTTCTTTAGTTTAGGTAGGGCTATCCCCTTAGAGTTATACTTGTAAAGACCGATTGAAATGATCAAGCTCCCTCACTTTTGCACACTATTCCAAAGAGACACACCCACAGTAAACCACTACTTTGGTGACAAGAATAGTAAGTTAACGTATGTAGTCACATGCCATGCACTTTATGTACCAGTTGTAGGAAACGGACACAGCATACGACTAACATTTGGAGCCATATTTGGAACTTCTGAGTGATTCACTAAGGCCATTCTTGTATTTAGTGCATGTAAGAGGTACATAGAATTTTCAGATTAATACTGTGACCAATTTTATTATGCAACTCATGTGCATGGTGTGGGTTGGTACGTGCTGTTTACCTCTGTTGCCAAACCGAGGGAGCTAATGGTGGCAAGAGAACACAATATATTACAACCTACCTTATTATAAGCTGCTCACCTCACTTATGCAGTCCTTCTCTAGCAAATAAACTATTCCGGGTCTCAAAAACTGTGCTCATGCTTGATTGGCCCGAGGGAAAAAAGCACAAAGTCCCCAATCACTAATGTAACCGTAGCCAACAGTTGAATAAAAATGCCTTTTCAAAAGCACCTCTTGCGGAAAACTGGTAAGTAACAGAAATTAGGGGTACACTCTGAATCCTACCACATTAGGTGTTAGCCGGTGGGGTGGAATCTTGACTAGAGCTCCACCTATCTCAGCCAGGGTGTGGTCTTTTCCCCCATGCAATCTGTCGTGCAAGGGGAGGCTCTGAGACATGAAAGTTCCAGTTGCACCCCTTTAATAATTAAGGTGCTCGATCCCGGTGACTCAAAGCAGGGGATCAGGATTCAAACATGTGTTGCTCTACATTGTCTTGCTTCCAAGACAACTCATTGCCCCCGAGTTGTCCTGCTGGCCCTTACTCTGAATTTACGTATTGCCACCTTTTCCGGCACCCTGAATTGCTGGAGACCCTTCCTTCAACCATTGGTTCTGTCAATGCAGGACCACGGGTTGCATATGCAGTGGCTGAAGTTTGTCTGGTTTGGGTCTGGCTATGTGACGGTTCCGATCTCCAGTTCTTGGATGGCTCTGACAAGTTTGTATCTGGACAGGCCAGGCACTGCAGGACAGCGGCTCCCAACAAAGAGACAGGACCACCAGGATCCGAGAGATAAAGAAGTGTGGCAAATATAAACCCTGGTCAGGTCGTCTGACTCGTGCAGGCGGCAAGAAATAGGCTCTTGGAATGGCCTCTCTTCACAAGAGCAGCAGAAGTGCTGTAACTGCGCTACAAGTCGAGGGTTAGCAGTGTCCCAGGCTCTATCTCAGGAAGCCGACCGTAGCAGCAGAGCGGCATTGGATGTGGATGGGCTGCCTACAGGATGGTCTTAATGGACATCCAGCAGCAGGCTTCTGGTGTAGGATGCTGGACTCTTTGACATCACCGGGGAAGCAGGCACAACCTGGGTCTTCTCTGGTCACAGGAGGGGCAACATAGTATCACTGATGGATGGCTTAGACAATGCTATTTTTCTGTAGAAGCAGTCTTGCAGGTCTTCAGTGCAGGCTTTCCTTAATCAGACTTTTGGTTCAAGTGGACGACAACCAGAATTGCCGCAGGGCTCCCCTGCCCTAAAATCCAGGCTAGGGGTTACCCCCATCCCACCGATCGCAAGCATCTGCACAGTTCCTATGGGTAAGTACTGTCCAATCACTGAAAAGCAACAAACCCCACATCTGCATTGCAATACACACTTGCGGGAAGTAGTTTGTTTTGAGACTAGACTGTACCAAACCCCATCCTTACTAGTTTAATTACACAAAAATTATTGCCCAGAATTCCAGGCTGTTTCCCACAAATGTGCATGTCCTTATTTGGAATATCCTGACTTGGGTGGTAATGAAGATGGACAAAAAGCTCAATAGCCAAAGAACAGAACATACACCACATGAACAGCCATTTTTTTGTATATGGTACTCGAAATGGTGTTCCGCAGTAAAACATGATGCCTGGGAGTGCACTGGAAAAAGATGAATAACCTGGTTCACTGCCACCAGCCTGCCCTAGGGACATCAAAAGGGCATACGGACTGTTGCCAGACAAAAGTGAAAAAGACGGTTTCTGCTACATTAAAAAGAAAATGGGAAAACATGACTGAGGGATAACAGTCCCTCTGCACTGGTAACCTTGGGGGCTCAACATGCACCCAACATAAATGAGCTGAGCTGGGAAGTACAGCCATAGATTTTCCACTTACCTCAAGTCAGGCCAGGGTTCAAAACAAAGCTACTGGGATACTATTGGAAATCTATGATGATAAAATGCAAAAACGAAATTGTTCCCGAACAATGTTTTTCTGAACCAGCCCTATGGGAGGGTTCAGAGAGGCCAACCTAGATGAGCAAGGGCTTTCCACACTTAGTCTTGCAAAACACTTCCAGGTAGCAGAGGCTGAGCAGTGAGCCAGACTTGTGAAATCAGGGTCTGGTGTGATAACTACACAGAGAGACAATCAAGTAATAGAGTTCAACACGAGTATAATCTATTTAAACCGGTTAAGTGAGAGAGCATGTACTAGAAAACATAAATCATGCACCCTCCGTTGTAGTTTTAAGGCAGTATCCTGTCTTGAGTCCTTCCTTGCAAGGTAAGTAGTTTGGGAGTGAGCTAAAGTAACCAGTAAGTACCTGAAAGTGGAGATAGGAGGTCTTAAAGTACCCCTGCACACATTTTGGCTTCAGAAAGTAAGGAAAAGTAGTTTAAAAGCACCCGTTTTGGGGACAAGGTTTTATCACAAAACTAGGGGTGCACTACCGATACACCAGCATTACTCCATGGGAAGCTAGGCTAGAAATCCACCAATCACAACCAGGTAATAGTGCTAAAGAGTGCATTTTGCCACCATACGGTCCCTATGGAAATGACTGGGCAAAAAGGGTGGTAGGTAAACCCTGAACTCTGATTTTCCAAGTATTCACCGATTAAGGTACTCTTATTCACAGGGTACACTTCGTTTTGTTTGCTCGATCCGTGCCTGTCCAGGGGTCATGGGTGCAATGAATAAGGGCTTTGGTTTGGATGTGGCTAGGCACTGGTTTCAATCTCCAGTTACAGGATGGTTTCAGCAGACTTTGAGCAGGAGGGTCCAGACACCACAGGACAGCAGGCACAACCACTCGAATGATGTAGAGGAACCCCTAGGGACACGGCAGGTGAAGTGTTGTAGTGAAGAAGCCCCGGTTAAGGGCTTGGTTCATGGTGGCGGCTAACCGGCTGGATTACCTGTCTCTGGAGACTGGCACCTCTTTAAGCAAGAGACTGGTAATCCAGGCATCAATGTTACTATGTTGCAGTTGGAGGATCGGCAGAGTTTGGGATGGCGACCATAGTAGCAGATTGGCCTTGTTGTGGATGGGCAGCCCACAGAATAGATCCAGGACACTTCACAAGACCACAGATTTCAGGGAAGTGATGCAGGACAAGTTGATGCCACCAGTTCAAGGGAAGAAGGCCCTGTTAAGGTTCTTGGCTGCAGGGGACTCAGGAGGGCTTCATCAGTGCATAACTTTGGCAATGCTAGTTGTTTACAGCAGCAGTCTTCCGGGTCTTCCGTTTTCAAATTCTTGTCTCCAATGGACGACTCACTGAATGGCTATAGGGCTCCTCTTAACCCAAATCCAGGCTGGGAAGTTGCCTCGGCTCACCAATCTAAAGGATCTGCACCATTCTAATAGGTAAGGGCTGACCAATCATGGATGGCTACTTATCCTGTTCCCCTGGCAGCAGACCTTACCTGGAAGAAGTGTGGATTGGGACCAGACCATTCCAATCACAGTTTAAACTAGTTTACTCACACAAAACACTTTGCCTGTCAGTCCAAGCCAGACCCTGTGTAAGTCAATGCCATTATATGGTAGTTTCTAACCTAAAAGGGCAGGAAGGTGGCCATAGCATGATGGCCAAAGGACATGATTGATGCCACGTGGGCAAGAAGTTTTTGTGGATATTTTACCCAAATCAGCATTATGTGGATAACAATATGGCACATGCACCCTAAAATGATATAAAACACGGTGGCCACAAACTAGCTTGTCGTAGGCACATCACAAAGGCATGAACACATTTCATCAGAAAAGAGAAAGTAATTTAAGTTTGTGTGTGTTCCATATTGCTTGCCCTAGTGGCGTACCAGTGCCCACAAAATAAATGAACAAAAGATTATGGGTGTGGGAATGTGAATTGCAAGCAAGTAAAACTAGATTGTAATTGTGTTAATCATCTGTAATATGATATGCTAGGATAAATAATTTCAGAATAGTATAGTATTTATTCCAAATTGTGATCAGCCTACACACGTTTCGACCAACTGATCGTTTTCAAGGCTGTGGTTGTTCAACGTTACAAGTAGTTATGGTACACAAATTCAAAGCAAATGGATCGTCCAATTGATCCTTTGTGACAACATCATAAAGTTTTAAAAAAGTAACATGAAACCGTTATAATAAATTAGAGTACAAAATAACAAACCAACATTAGTAATTATCAAAACAAAACATACCACATTTCGGGTTGAAGGTGGAGGAGTCAATCAATTTGAAGAAAAAAACGGAAACAGATTAAAGAAAGAGAAAACAAAAGTAAAAAGAGAATTTAAGTTTTCATATCCATAAAAAGTGCATCATGTACATGTTCAGCATTCAATTTAAGCTTAAGTATTGTGCCATGATAAGGGGCACCATGCCCAGCTAACTGGCCACCAAGTTCACCCATTATACCCATAGTGTTGGGCTAATCACTAAATCAATCCATTGTTTGGAAGGTTAAACATATGGCATTCCAGTCATGTGAGTTGAACCAATGTATATTGATAAAATGATAGATCCCTCATGTGATTTCTTAGGGTTGAATAGCTGCTGTTTTCGAAGTAAAAGTGCAAAAGACCAGGAGAAAGATGTAAAAGCACTCTTACCCTGAATCAGGATTCAAAGTAGATGCTTTTGAAATAAGTAAAATAGTCTTTTGAAAAAGTGGTGTATTCAATGGACATTACTCCTATACAAATTGAATGAGAATGACAGTTAGGCATGTTGTAAGGTCAAGCCAGTCCTATGAAGGTAGAGTTTCTATTTCAAATAGTCTGGTCAATTCCAGTGAATCGTAATTTGAGAATTTGGTTGAATCTAAAATATAACCCAATACGTATATTGTAAGCGATCTAGAGATCATTGCAATAATAATGCATAAATAAATAGGGAGGATCATACCTGAAACCTTACTGAGATTACGTCTGGTCCCAGTTATCAGAAAACCTTTATTGATCACACCAGATGGTTTCACACAATCATAGCCCTTCAAATGTGAGCAAAGTTGACTATTGCCAGGTCAATAATTCCTAAAACCAATATTACAACCGTTCTGCGTTAGCTCTGCGATAAATTAAACAGTATATACTTCATTCATTTGAAGCTCTCCTTGTAATCCGCTCGACAATTCCTTTCCCGTAATCGGTAACGAAACACGTATGAGGCCCGATCACTGTGGACTAAAGGTCGCGTCCATGAATCTGAATGAGTGCGCACCATCATGCACCCTTATCAGCATACAGACATGTCACGGAAGTGACGTTTTAACGTAATGACATCACGTGCAATAACGTGCGACGTCAGATGTAAAGATTGCGAGTCGATCGCAATATAATATGATTCGGTTCTATGCCTGGTTACTATTGCAGCCAAAAAGGTCTGCTCTTAGTAGTGAATAGAACATTTGCACAAACTGAATTGGGTAATGTGGCCATTATTAGGTGATCAGGTCCCAATGTAAATAATATAAATCATTAAATTAAAATAACAAAGAAAGACTACACGGTCGGATAATTGTAGTAGGCATTCAAGAACAAACTTGTCTTGTTGGAAATATATTTCATTATCCCAAGAGAGAATTCTTACATCAGCCCTTGAATGCTAATGGGCCAGTAGGTCAAAGCCTGTGAGTCAATCTCTAGTATAGAATGAAGGCATTCAAAAATTAAATATACTTGATTTTGTAAATTTAGTCTGGTCTAACTTGCGGATTGGACACAACCTATGCTAATTAGTATAATCAATAAAGATACATTTAATATTGTGATTGGTAGGTGGGTGAGATTGGCAAGCAAGTCAGCCTGGTATGTAGTGCCCCAGATAAGAAATTATTGAAACAAATTAATGTCATGATCACTGTTAAAACCCCAGTGGTGCATCTAAGAAAACAAATTAATTTGGATTCCAACTGTCTCAATTTAAGTTGAATGTTCCCACCTCTTTCCCCCCCTCTTACCTTTCATGAGACCAATGAATCTAAGGTCAGCTTTATTGTGTAACTGATGTTCAAGTTCCCAATGTAAAGCCAAAGGTGATTTAGGTTCAGTCCTCCTCAGACTCCCCAGATGTTCTCTAATCCTTACTCTCAATTGTTTAATGGTACTTCCGATATACATCTTACCACAAACACATATTATGGCATATACTACATAACATGACTTACAATTAATAAATTCTTTGATCTTGATCAGCGTACCAAAATTGTCAGTAAAGGATTGTCAGTTGTCAAAAGCATGTTTGCATAAATTGTAGTTACCACATTCAAAAAACCATTGGTTGTCTTAAGCCAATTTTTGTTCGAGATTTCATCGTTAATCTCTAGAAAAGATGGACTCACTTTGCGTTTAATTGTGAGTGCTTTCATAAAGGTGAATTTGGGTCTATCAGACTAATCCTAATTGTCATTCTCGTTCAATTTGTACATGAGTAATGTCCATGGAATACACCACTTTTTCAAAAGGCTATTTTACTTATTTCCGAAGCATATATTTTGAATCCTGATTCAGGGTAAGAGCGCTTTTACATGTTTCTCCTGGTCTTTTGCACTTTTACTTCGAATATAGCAGCTATTCAACCTTAAGAATTCACATGAGGGATATTATCATTTTATCAATATATATTGGTTCAACTCACATGACTGGAATTCCATATGTTTAACCTTCCAAACGATGGATTGATTTAGTGATTAGCCCAACTCTATGGGTATAATGGGTGAAACTTGGTGGCAAGTTAGCTGGGCACGGTGCCCCTTATCATGGCACAATACTTAATCTTAAATTGAATGCTGAACATGTACATGATGTACTTATTATGGATATGAAAACTTCAATTCTTTTTATTTTCTTTTGTTTTCTTTCTTTAATCTTTTTCTATTTTTTTTCTCCAAATTGATTGACTCCTCCACCTTCATCCCGAAATGTGGTATGTTTGGTTTTGATAATTACTAATGTTGGTTTATTTTGTACTCTAATTTATTATAACTGTTTCATGTTACTTTTTGTAAACTTGATGAGGATGTTGTCAAAATGGATCAGTTGGACGATCCATTTGCTTTGAATTTGAGCACCATAACTACTTGTAACGTTGAACGATGACAGCCTTGAAAATGACCAGTTGGTTGAAACGCGTCTCGGCTGTTCACAATTTGGAATAAATACTAAACTATTCTGAAATTATTTGCCCTAGCATATTAGATTTCCAATGATGAACATAATTACAATCTAATTTTCCTTGAGCGCAATTCACCTTCCCACACCCATAATCTTTTGTTCTATATATTTCCAACCTTGGTTGATGAGTTGGAGAGAAAAGAGTGATCGCTGCCGGTCTTAATTATACTTTTTTGATATCCAATTTCAGAGTGGTCACTAGCGCACAATAACATTGTACAGAATCCACCAACTATCATTTTTTCACAAAGTAAATGAGCTGAGCAGGTAAGTAATGCTAAAAAGGCTTTACTTGCACAGAAATCGGCCACAGTTCCAGGACTTAGTCATATATGCTGAGGTCCCATTGAAATCAAAGGTACTAAAGTTGCAAAAAGAATATTTTTGCTAACAGTCATCATTTATACAGTGCCATAAGGTTGTAAAATTTAATTGCAAGTGAGGCCACTCGTGCAAACTTGTACCCTGCACCAATGTTGTCCTAGTTCTGGTAGCAGATATATACCTGGGAAAGCACATGCATGGAAGTTGGCAAAGGTGAAAGAAACTTGTTTAATTAGATTGCATCCTTGTGTTTCTTGGTTGTGCTGCTCAGCTATGGTTAATGGAAATTACATTTGTGTTCAAAGTAATCTTCAATTGTTTGACTCCTATGGTAGCTTTAGACCTTTATTTTGTGAGTAATACAATGTGCTGCATTGTCCTTGGTCACCATTTTAGAAATTATTTATGCGTGGGTACGCTATTGCACATAAATTACTAGTTTTAATTGCATGGAAATCTACATTGCTGTGACTTTAGCCAGTGTCTGTAACTTCGGAAAACATATTGAGGTATGATTCTCTCCGACCTTTACTTTGTTCTAGATCATTTAAAATGGGGATCTATTGTTCTGTATACTCAGCATTTGTTTAATATTTATGCATTAGGGCTTATCTTAAGGCAATATTTACAGTGCCTTGTGAGCTTAAATGCAAAATTATTTTATTGATGCAACATTGGAATTATGTAATCATGGTTTTGTTTTCAATTTCATGTAAATGTCTTTTTCATGGCACAATTAGTATTATGTTCTGGACGGACTGGGGCGATAACAGACATGGAATTTATAGAAGTGACATGGATGGCTCATCTGTGAAGCGATTGGTGTGGGAAGGTGTCACATGGCCCAATGGCATTTCAGTGGACGACCAATGGATCTACTGGACAGAAGCTCACATGGACAGAATAGAACGCATTGATTACAATGGTCAACAACGGTCCGTCATTCTAGACAACCTGCCTCACCCGTACGCAATAGCAGTGTTCAAGGTAAATGTGTATTTTTTCCTTCAATTGTTTGCCTGAAATGTTTGTTGAGTGTTTTGAAATATGTTGCAAAGGGGAGATACCAATTCCCAGTGCCAATAATTTGCTCTTTGAAGACATTTTAAAAAATGAAGCACATCCGTTTCTTTCTGTACTCTGAAAGAACCTGTGTGCTCCACTTAGCAGAGAGTAAGCAGGTGTATTTTTCTCAGGGCTAGGTTTTGGTAGGAGCCTAGTATGCAGTTTGTATGGTGATATTCAGTTTATCACAATCTGTATACGTAGATAATTTAAATCACTGTTAATGCTTGTTGACATTCTTAGAGTCCTAAAAAGCTGCAATTTGAGTTCTTGACTTTGCTTGTGTTCGGTTCTCATTGTTTCATTTGACTTTGTCATGAGCAGGAAGATCAATGTCTTTTCATTTCCTTTGCCTCTGTCACCGGTAATGCTTGTTTTTGTTTCAGAATGAAATCTATTGGGATGACTGGTCGCAGCTAAGCATTTTCAAAGCATCAAAGTACACTGGCGCACAAAAGGAGGTTTTAGTTGGTCGTTTAAGTGGCGTCATGGATATGAAGATTTTCTACAGAGGAAAAACAGCAGGTACACAAATAATAATTTGGAACACAGTTGATGCCTCCTGTAATGGTGCAGAAGCAAGAGTCTGACACAGTGGTAGCATATTTGTTGGCAAAGACTTTTATTATAAGGCAAATAAAGGAAAACCCCTATCTCTCCCTAAAACTAAGAGGGGTTTCCCCTGCCCCAAATCAAACGCTAAGGACTTGGTCAGAATGTCTGCCAAAATAGTCCACCATTCTTTGTCAAAATGCCTATTTCCAACCCTAACACATTTAACTAATAATGAAGGTGGAAAGGGGCTTCCTGATCCAGAGGAATGACTCCCTTCCTCTGGACAGTGCGCAATTGTACGTGGGAACCTTGCCTGTGAGTATGGCTCCCTTCTCCAGGTTTCAGTTCTCCTCCAAAAGGCCAATATAAATTTCTAGATTCAATCAAAGCAAATGTTCCAGCACAAAGATTTCTAGGCAACACCGGGGGAATGACTCCCTTCCCCTGGTCACAGTATTTGCAATGCCAAGAGGTTTCTCGTCTCCTGGCTCTCCACAAATTTGACAGTGCTAAGAGTTCACTTCTCCTCTCCTTTCTTGGCTTCTCTGGGTTCTCCCAAACAGCACCAGGCAGAATAACTCCTTTCCCCTGGTTACAATGTTCATAGTGCCAAGAGGGACACCTCCCTTCTCTTGGCTTCTTAGGGTTCTCACAATTGGCACCAGGCAGATTGACTCCCTTCCACTGGACACATTGTTCGCAATGCTCAGTTCACGATCTTCTTATCCTCAGCCTGCCTGGAGCGCACTCCTGCCAGGCGCCGGGTCATTCTTTCTTCCCCCCCAACTTGGTCAAGGATAATATTTTTTCTTAGCCTTATTTGCTCTTCGTGGCACAGCCAGCCTTGTTCGCCTTTCACCCGGGTACTGTCCCTTGGAAGACTACTGAATTATGTATTCTTCAAATGGGTGTGGATACCAGATCCACTTTACTCCTTTGAGGTTTTCTTCTCCCTAGCCTTGGTTTTCTCTCCTGCAAAGGACTATGTTTGGGCTGCTTCCTTCTTATTAACAAGCACCTACTTGGTTCTTTCTCCTCCAAGTACTAGTTTGCGGATGTTGAGGACAGTTAACCTTCAAAGACTGGGGATCTCTTTTTGTCCACAGGACCTCCTTTCTGCTCCTGGTTGGTATTGGCCCTCCCCATGGGTCTCACAGGTGTCTTCCTTGCTTCTCTGACCTAATGATTATTGTCCAATATTGTAGGTATTGTCTCTTTTAGTTTCTCCTTTTCCTCTCTTGGGACGTCTGTTCCCCTTCTTGTGTGCGATTCTCAGTTGTGCCCAACAATACCCTTTCACCTTCTTGTTCAACCCTAGGTTTTTCTCCTTACGCCTGTTCTGTGGGTTGTCTCTGCTCGTTGCTTCCAGCCTGCACGGTCCTCTCGCCCCCGGAAGTCATGCTGCGGCTCTGCAGTCTGGAATCCCTCACAGGGGTCGCAGCTTTGGTTCCCTCTTTCCGGACACTTGCTTCTCATGGTGCGGTCTTGGTTCAACTCTGGTTGACCAAGTGGAGACACTCCTGCCACCCTGACAGCGTCCTGGTCCCTTCTAACCCTTGGTTCCTCCAGTGAGGGAGTTTCCAGCTTCCCTCAGTTCATTGCACAATGCTGGTGCTCAAGGGTTCCCCTAACCCCCTCTCTGGCTGGCACACTTGTCCACAGCTCCTTCTGCTTCAGCACACCATTCTTTATCCTCCGGTAGGACTTGACAACACTCCCTGTTTTCCTTCCTCTATTTCTACTACTGTTGGACTAATAGGAAGTCGGTAACTACTAGACTGTTTAATTTGGTTCCCATAGGTAATCCTCGTGCTTCCACGCTTCTCCCTCATCACAGTATTGATCTTAAGTCTCCCTTGTGAGTCATTGGGGCTCTTCGAGGGGATTGGGGTCCTCCGATGTATTCCATATCTATGACAGGTAATCACCACAGCTGTGCTGCTTTGGAAAATTTTCTGCGTCGATACGCTGTCCTCGAGGGCCTCCATCGAGCCGACGTCACCGGATGTTATAAGTAGGACGCACGACGCCCGTAGCCTCAGTTCTGTTTTTTCCACGAATGTGTTCGCTTCGGAGATCTCGGCGCGCCTCCTTCATCAGAGTTCTGTTTTTTCGGTTCTTCGAACCTGTTCGTTGTGTAGATTTCCTTGATGTATTTGTCTTCTTCCACCCCGCGGCCGGGTTTTACGAAGTGTCGGGACTGCGGGTCCAAGATGTCGTTGACGGATTCGCACAACCCCTTCCTCTGGTACCTCGGTGAGGACCACGACACAGATGACTCTGTAGACTGCCAGTCGCTTACATCGAAGGCCTTGCGGGAGCGTAAGAAGAAGCTTTCTGTAGGTAAGGTGGCCAAGCCCCGGAAGTCGAGATCCACTCGGCTTTCGACTGACTATTTGAGGGGCAACTCTCTGCATCGTCAGCGTAAGTCCGGGGTGGTCTCGGTCCAGGAGTAGGTTGCGTCATTCCTCTGCCTCTTCGAGGCACTCGTGGAAGCGCCGGCATCGGTCGCCTTCCCCGTCCTTGTCAGATGACTCCGCCCATCGGAGGGTAGCTTGTCCCAACAATCATTGCACTGCGGAATGGGATTCATTTCGGCAGGAGATGATGGCGATTTTTTTAGTCGCAGGGCTCCGGTCCGTGACCGTGCTAGAGACGCCGCTCGCACACCTTCGGACTCGAGCAGTCGTCGCGATCACTGGGCACCTTCGAGGTTTCGCTCGGACAAGGATGGTTGCTCTAGACATGCCCGTTCCAAGTCCTGGTCCTCTACGCCCTCAAGACCGTCGGAGCCTGTGAGGTCTGTGTCGAAGCTGTCAGCGCCACGCTCGACGTCGATTCCATCGACGCCCTCGACACCTTTCGAGGCTGCTTTGTCTGAGGTACCCCGTGGCACGGTGGAACCCCCTAGAAAGGCTCTGGCCAAGGCTAAGAATGTCTTTGTCCCTTTTTCTGTGCCCTCATTCCAGCCTCTGGATTATATTTCTGAGGTGGATGAAGGGCCTGAAGAGGTGCCTGACGAGATTTTGTCTGGTCATAGCCAGATTGCACAACGCCAGTGGTCTGGACACCTCTCTGGAGGTGGAGTTGTGTAGGCTTGAGCCTGGCACCCATGCCAAGTCCTCGTACCGGCGCCTTATGTTGAGGGTCACGGAATACTTGGGGTGGTCAGCGCCACCTGTGGATTTTCTGCAGAATGATCTGACGGATATCCTTGACCAAGGTCCACCAACTGACCCGGTACTGCCATTCCATATGGCCTTGCAGAGAAGGGTGGCAGCGGCTTGGACTGCTCCGGAGAGTCTCCCGGCAGTGAGGAAGTCTTTGCCGCGAAAATACCGGCCAGCCAGTAGCGACCCCTGCTACTTGACCATGCAACCCACTCCAGAGAGTTTGGTGGTTCAGGTGGCTACGGCCCCAGCAAAGCAGGCAGCCTACCCTACCATCCCTCCTGATAGGGACGACAAGCCTTTTGATGGCTGGGCGAAGAAAGTGTTTTCTTCAGGGGGTATGGCTTTACAGGCAGCTGTTAGGGAGAATTCTCTCTTTAGGCTGAATTTCCTAACCTAGTGAGTCCCCCAGCAGCTTTGCTGGATTTCTGGTGTTTGTTTTTTTCTCCTGCCAAGAGTGAGACTCTTTTTCTCCCACTCTTGGACATGATTTATGGTGTTCCTTTGACTATTAATGTGCTTTATGGGCTATGGGGTCCTTTACTCCATAGGGTCTCATGTGTTTTTTTTATGTGTGTTACACAGCACCCTCCGTGCAGTAACACAGGGGTGTCATAGTGACGCCCCACCGTAGACTCCATATCCTGGGACTGACTACTGTCTCCAAGGGCATGTAAAGTCACCATTGGCTTTACTAGTCCCAAATTATTAACAGAAACCAGTACAAACCATCATATTGTGGACGTACTGGTCAGGGCAATTCGATTGCCCCGGGGTCTGTTAGTCGAGGGGGCACGTCTCCGTCCGCCCTGATCGAGTTTTGGCTGGTGGCAGTGGAAACTACTTTTTATATTCGACCGCGAATATTTTCCTATGGGATTTTCCCATTGTTCGAGGCTACCAACTTTAATTATTTAATTCTCATAGCCTCGAACATACCGCCGGTTTATTTAATTAATATTTCGCCGGTTGGTATTTTTTGCCAGGACTTGATTCTAAAATGGCGTTTGTGTTCTCTTCGGTGAGTCCAACCCAAGTCGAGCCCTTTGTTCGCTTTTTGGCGGGCTTCTCCACAGAAGCCCTCCAAAGTGGTGCCACTATGTCTGGGGTACTTAGGAGGGGTGGCGGGGAATTTAGGCACCCTGGACTGATTTGCCTAGGCAACTCAAGTCGCACTCCGTCCTGATTGGCCCAAGTGGTGAGCCGGCCGGCTCACCACTTAGCATGTTTGAGTGACAGCTAGGCTGAGTGAATGGGGGTTTGCTGCATAAAAGCAGGGCTTTGGGGACTGGAACTTCAGAAGTCGCCACAGGACCTAAGAATCCGACGAGGGAGAAGCTGAGCCGACCTGCCACGACACCACGACCGGTGGAGCCCTGCTGGACCGTCTCACCACTTTTCCCAACGACAGAGGAGATCTCCCGCCAGAGAGTCTTCTTCCTTTGACTGGTGGGGATAACCAGTTTCACCGTCTTTTCGCTTTCCCGAAGTATTTCGTGGCCGCCTTGCCCGTGCTAAGCACCCCGGCAACCGGGATACCACCTTCTACCACGACCGCGAGATAAAGGTATCACCTTTTACCGGAAAACTCTGCGGCTGGTTTCTGCCCTGGTAGTGAAACGACCTGCATCTTTCCTCCACGTCGAGATCTTCTCTTCCCCTGGACGACGCCGCAACTTGCAACCACTACCAGGAACAACTGCCACCGCTGGAGGATCCTTCCCACTTAAGGTACCGTGTCCCGCCTGGCTTCCCTTGCAACCGACTGTCCGGGTAGATTTAGCCCCCGGCTTTCGAACCTGGGTTAGCCTGGGACACCCTGGCTAAACTCTTCTAAGCCTCTCTAAACTCTTCACTGAACCCTCTGCAAGACTTTCGAAGCCTAGTGTAACTGTGTGATCTTTGGCGCATTTGTGCTCTGCTGAGTGGGCCCGGTCTTTGGACTTTGGCTCACCAGTGACTTTTTGCTCTCTGCCTTGCTAATAGTGTTCCTGAATCGTAGAGTGGTGTAATCCTGCATATTCTGTCTTTTTTCCCTCCCTTTTTCACAACCTTAGTATAGTGCAATCTAGTTAAACGCTCACCTCTGTATGGAAATAAGTGGTGTCTTACTGTGATTTTCTAATAAGGGGCGTATATATCATAATAGTAACTGTGTTTAGAATATTTTACAATAAGAGTGCTGGAGTGTTTCAACTGTGTGTTTATAAATAAATAATTATATACTTTGATACCAAAGCTCTGGTCAGTGTTTGCTTGTATTATTGTATCTGAGTGCCTATTGAGTATACTTTGCATACTGCCTAACTCTTCTTGAGGGAAGTCTGACTGCTCAGCCACAGCTACCAGGTAAATCTGGGTGGTACAGACTACTACCAAGTGGGTTTACTGCTAACACCTGTAGTCTTAAATCTTTTGCAGTGGTCCCTAAGGGAACTGCACAGGTTTCTGCCTAACATCTTGACGAGCCCATTCTTCCATCTGAGTCAGAGACATGGCTTTACGAATCTCCTCCAACTTGCAATTCTTCTGAATTCATGCCAAGATAAGTGATTTGGAGCTATTACTGGTAACTGCTCAAATTCTGACTTAACTTCACGCCTTGGAAATTACCAGGACCGAGCATCCGCCTTGCCATTAAGTTTACCAGGCTTGAATTTTACCACAAAGTCATAATCGGCAAAAAATATCAACCACCCAAGTTGCCTTGGAGTAAGAGTCTTGGCTGACTTTAAAAACAACACATTTCGATGATCATTTAAAACTGTAACAGTATGTCTTGTACCTTTCAAGAAATGTCGCCATTGTTCAAATGCAAACTCAATCGCCAACAGCTCCTGATCTGAAGAAAACTTTTTTGAGTAAAATGCAACTGGATGTAACTGACCCGAAACCTCATGTCTCTGAAAGAGAACTGCCCCCATTGCTTGCCTCCACATAAAAAGGTTTAGAAGGAACAGGATGGATTAAAATAGGACCCAAAGCAAACCTCTTCTTCAACTCCACAAAGGCCTCCTCAGCCTCTTCACTCCAAAGAAAGTTGACTCCTTTAACAATCTAGTAATTGGATTAACCAACCGCGTAAAACCTTTGATGAACCTTTGGTAAAAGTTGCCAAAACCCAGGAAACTTTGTACCTCCTTAGCCTTGGTCGGAGTTGGCCAATCCCGAACTGCTTGAACCTTATTGGGATTGATCTCCAAACCTCTTGGAGAGATGATGCATCTTAAAAACTCTACCGACTCCGTATGGAACTGGCTTTTCTCTAACTAGGCGAAAAGATGATTTTCTCTGAGTTTCTGCAATACCTGCTTGACGTGAACTGTTCAGATGGATTTCTGAACTCTGACCTGGAGGGCCAGAGGTTCAGAAGGCCAGCCTAGTTTCTTGGAACAGGGTAACCTCTGGACAAGCCAGACCAATCAGGGTAGCGATGGCGGCGGTCAAGACTAAATCTCAAGAGTGGGAGGGTGACTGAAAGACCTCAATGAGCACACAAAGCAAGGACACTTACAAATTACTCCAGACAGGTGCTGTAATAAATGTGTCTATATTTTTAATATAAGGCCTTTGTAACATCGACCATAGCAAAGAATCACAATAATACTAAAGTAAACCAACACATCACAATCAATACAATATATATACAAGACCGAGGGGTCTAAGGAGTTAGAAGCACAAAATATGTAGACCACCTAGATGAGGAGGAAAACAGGCAGTGCAAGTAATCGTTAGACCCAGTTCGACATCAGAAATGCACTTAACTAGGAGGCAGTCCAAGCCAGACGAAGAGAGGAGCCTTATGCTCAATAGTACATGCACGCGCTTGTGCCTATGGACAAAATAGGGTCTCTTCAAGGGTCTCTGACAGTTCAGGAAGGTGGATGAGGCGATGAAGAACAAGTCCCCACTACTCAAGCAAGACCTCCACTTGCGGGCAGAGGCAGGGTGAGTGTGGGATGGATCCGCTATTTCGCAACAGCGGTAGAAAAGAAATGGGTTCCTGCGCTAGGGACCACGGGTTGGGGTATGGACTACTCACCGGTCCCCGACGCAGGCAGACCCAGACTTCGCCAGTTCAGGTCTCATTGCTGGCTGGTTCGGATGCGACAATCGGGACGTCTCGACACCGGGTAGATTCCGCGGTAGCAGGATTCAGGGTCGAGGGGGGTCACAAATGCAGCGAACGTGCACAGGTTGTTACCACAGCAGGGCAACACAGCAACTGCGTTTACTCTGGTCCGGGCGCACTCGTCTCACTTCAGACCTGGGAATGCCAAGTGTCCGAAATTCGGTGTGAGAGTGCCGTGGACACAGAGCTAGCAGTACGCCAAGTTTCAAGGACTTCCCCGAAACGGCAGCGGTGACAGAGCAAATGTCCCGTGTAAGCTGGTCAGCCCACTGGTTGGCCCAGGTACACTTCCGAAGAGGCTTACTTGCAGGGTTTGATGAAGGCGCAGAGAATAGTTGGTCCCACTATTCCAATGGGTCGAAGCGCCTTCGCAGACCTAGGACGATCAGATGCAGAGGGGTCTCGCGGGACGACAGTGGGCTCAGGGTGCCAAACCTTCCAGCGGGTCACCAGCGGTTCCTCGACTCAGCTTCTTGTTGCAGGATACTTGGCTCCTTATCCCTTGTTCAGTGTGAACTCAGGAAATCGACCTGGTAGTGGTGTTTTCGGCCTCCTCTTATCCAAAGTTCCCTTCGCGCCAAAACGGAGAGGACCCAATGGGAGATCTGCTCACAAACACTCACTCCATACGTGGACCAATCACGGACCACGGTGGTCTCAGGCAGTCAGGACACTCCAGACTCTCTGGCACCCAGGATGTGTATTGGGAACAGACATCCCATCCCACATCCTGGAGGCACACACAAGGCATGCAGAAGCCCGCAAAAGCTTTGGGTTTCGTGGGAAAGTGCATGACCAAATAAGGACTGACCCGGGTCGGCTCGACCTGGGGAAGGTGAAGGGGCAAGATGGCCAAAGGACAGGACAAAGAACCGCGTGGCATGGCCATTTTTGAGCCAGGCCACCTATTCGTGCCAAATGCGGTAAGCGCGGATAATATGGCAAAAAAGGGTTCCAAACATAAGATAAACGATAGCTGCCACCAGTCCTGTCTGTGACACATCTGCACAGTTCATAAGAAGTCCAGCAAGAGTTTCTAGGGCCTTTGGAATGACTAGAGACACAAGAGTGCGGTAAAGTAAGTTACATTGCACTCTTGGTACATGTTGCACAAAAGCTGCAACATGAGGAAAGGACTAAGGGAAACGAAGTCTCCTAGTACTGACTGTCTTAAGGGCATGTCAGTTTCCCCATAAGAATTGAGCGAAAGACCAGAAGAGTGCGGCAGAGGGCTGCACTTCTCTGGCAAAGGTTAGATCAGGGTGTAAAACAGCAGCAAAAAGTTTGGGGGTTGACACATGGAGGGAAAATTATATTCAAATATGAAATCTTTCCTAACATGAACCTGATGCTCCTCCAAATTCTGGGAATAAATCAAAATGTCATCAATGAACACAATTACAAATCTGTCCAAGAACTCCCCTAGCACTTCAGCCATAAAAAACTGAAAAGCCTTAGGAGCATTACACAGACCAAACGGCATTACTTGTTATTCATAAAGACCAAATCTGGTCTTAAAAGCAGTTTTCCACTCAACCCCCTCTTGCACACATATCAAATGGTAAGCTCCACATAAATCTGGCTTAGAAAAAATTGCTGCCCTTGAACCTGATTCAGAATCTCAGAAATGAGAGGGAGAGGATTCCGGTTCTTGACGGTCACTCTATTCATTGCCCTATAATCAATACAAGTCCTAAGGGACCCATCAGGCTTGGGCACAAAAAATAATGGAGACGCTGCTGTAGTCTGGGAGTGCTCAATAAATCCCTTTGCCAAATTTTCTGCTGAGTACTCCTTTAATAATTTTCTTTCGCGGTAAGAGCATACAACCTACTACTGGCTAACATGGCCCCTGGCTCCAAATCTATCTTGCAAACAAAACTTCTATGAGGAGGTAACTCTCCCGCCACCTTTTCATCAAACGCATCCCTGAAACTTTGGTAACAATGGGGAAGAACTCCCATTATAGCTCTATTTTCATGACCATCCTTCCCCACCTCTGCCAAAAATGATGACTCTGAACCTTCTTGCATCTGCTCTCCCGAACTACTCTGTTCATAGAAACAATGTTCCATGCAAAAACTAGATTAAAGTTCTACCACACGACCACTCCAATCTACTTTAGGGTTGTGTAACGTTAATCAAGGCATTCCCAGGATGATTTTCAAAAGCGGGCATCTATCCACTCAAAGGAAATCTCCTTTCGGTGACCTCCCACTACTTCCATGGTCAAAACACAAGTCTGATGAGTAATAGGGCCCGAAGAAAGTGAAGTACCATCAACTGCCCTAACCTGTTCCACAACCTTTTTTGTACTATAGGAATATCTAAAGCTTTAGCCACCGCCCAGTCCATGAAATTCCATGTAGCTCCTGAATCCAGCACCACCAGACCTGTTCCCTTCACTTCTGCCTTTAAAAATTAAGGATATGTTCACCATGATATGCGGGACTGCTGTCTGCATTGTGTTTGCAATCTGCTGTGCCTTGCCTGTAGACGAAAAGGACCTCTTGGGTGTAAACGGGCAGTTTCCCAAATAATGACCACTCCTGCTGCAATATAAGCACAAATTATTCTCTCGTCTCCTCTTCTCTTCTTTTCCTCATTAGTCAAAGGCCCCCTCACCAGAGACTGTTCACCAACCTTTGTCTTTATTCCCCTATTTACTACCTCCAACCTAGGCCAATCACCTTTTATTGGCAACCTAATCTCTCCCTGCCAACTGCGACGACGCTCCGCCCTTCTTTCACTCAAACGAAAATCTAGCTGAACCACCAGATCTATCAGAGCGTTGCAAGAGGTACGGCGTTGCACCACACTAGTCAAAGCGTCCTTTAACTCCTGTGTCAAGCCTCTATAAAAAAGCGATAATCTCTTTTCCTCCAACCAATTACTCTCTAGAATTAAGGATCTAAATTGGATAATATAGGTAATTAACTCCAAGTTTCCCTGCCGCAGATCTAATAACTGCTCCATCTACCTCTAAGGAGACTTGCCTCTTGTCAAACATCTTCCTAAATTCTTGCAAGAAGAGGGTGACATTTTTTGAAACGGGACTCTTTTGACTCACCAACAATCCAGCCCAAGTGGAGGCCTCCCATGAAAGATAAGACATCATAAAAGTAACTCTGGCTGGACACTTCTGAAGGGAATAATTTGCGAAGGCTGAGATATTGTAACTCACACTGTCAGAAAAACCTGAAACTTCTTTGAGTCCCCATTATAATGTTCCAGAGCAGCCAGCGGAACAGGCATAACCAAAACCTGAAAACCTCCACCCTCTGCTCCTGCACCAGTGTTGGAGGTTTGCTCCTCAACTTCTGTCCAAAACTGGAAGAAACCATCTATTCCCTGAAACTTATTCCAACCTCTGAAACTGGGTAACCTTTTCACTCAACTCATCCACCTGCCTGCCTAAATCCATGGTCTCCCTATGAGCCACCTTCAATTCCTCCCTCAACTCCCTTATCAGGGACCCTATTGTCTCCATAGAGGCCTCCTCAGGGTTCATAGCAGCTTTGGCAAACTTGTATCGTCTGGCCTTTTATACTGTCAAACTCAATTCTCAGTGGATGTGCGCGGAAGCTGCTGAACCCCCATAATCACACAGAAATGTAACCCTCTCAACTGAGTGGAGACAGCTAAGCTGGGTACATCTCTAAGGGAAATGGGGAATTGGGATAAAATAATAAATGCCAGGTCTTGTCCTTGAGCTGAACCTCTCCACCTGTTAAAATGACAAGAAAAGAATAGCATACTTTATTTAAATAACCTGGTCTATGTACAGCTGTTTCTTAAATCCACTTTAAATAAATTACAAAACCATACATGGCTTCCTCTGCTAATTGCCTAGAGGACGAAATTACTTAAATTGTAGATAGCTGACTCTTCCCACTGGTACTTGAGACTCCCTCCAGAGAGCTGGGGAATTTCTTTGTCTATCTCTGGGTAAGTATTTTCCAATTGTCTTTGCTTGGGCAGAAACTGTATTTGAATTTTAACTCTCCTCACTGCCTCTTGTAACGTTCTGACTCAGGTACTTTGAGAGAAGTTAATGGCTGCGCTAAATGGTAAGTAGCAGATGTGAAATGAGTTCCCAAAACGTTTACTCAAAAAAACGAGTTGCCGCTGCCTCTATGCACTGTGAGTTTTTCTCAAGTCTCCCATACCGCGCACTCACAACCGCATTGAGTTTGTGTTGCTCCGTATTGAGTCTTTATTACTCCTATGTCCCGTCCCCGTTCCTCCATACTTATGGGACATTCCTCCGTCCGTGGGACGGGACCGCAGCACTTTGTAAAGCATGAAAAAATCTTTGCAAAAATGTTTTGTCCTTCCTCTTTCTACGCGGGGTACTGCAAGTGGCCGTAACCCCGCCCATCTCAGCTCCGCCCCGTGCATCGCCCATCAGTCCTTTTCTCCGCTCGTTCGGGACTGGACGCACTTGCATCTGCAGAAGAATTTCTTCCTTTTTTCCTCCTCTCTGGCGCTCGCTAGCGATCGCGTAGTTTTCTGTCTATGCCATTTAAGCTAGACTTCCCAAATTGTTCTTCGTGTAAGCGGCGCTTTGTGAGGGTGGATCCCCATCCTCTTTGTTTATAGTGTTTGGGTCCCGATCACCGTTGGGACTCCTTTTTCTATAGAGATTCCCTTTCAGTTCTGGCGCTTCAACGTCGATTGGAGCGGTGGGAGGAGGTGTTCCAACACACACCCCCATTGCATTTTCTTACGTTCATCGAAGAAACGCCCGGTGAGTTCTTTACTTTTTAGGGCATCCCGGCCGGGGGACTCCTTTCCGTGGTGTTCCTGGTCTGGGAGGAGCGTCGACCGCTCTGTCACCGGGCTAGCCCCGAGTTGCCTTCTGGCCCTAAAAAGTGTACTGGAGCTTTCTCCGAGGGTCTCCGTAAGACCCATCCTGTGGGGGCTGCTTGTAGACCTAGTTCTACTGAATAGTGGGGTACCGGAGCTTGCTCCGAGGCCTCCTTATTGGCTTCCCTCAAAAGTACTGTGGTGCGCCGAGGCCTCGGCTGGGCTTAGTGATACCGAACGTGTGTTTGAGGCCCGCCGTGAAGAGGCTTCTACCGGTCCCGGGTCCGAGGTCCCTCGTACAGAGGCTAAGGCAACCAACAGTTCTGAGAGGCCTGAGAAGGCCTTATGGGTGAAAGGTGTTTCGAGGGGATTGGATCCTCCGACGTATTCCATATCTGACAGTAATCCCCACAGCTGTGCTGCTTCGGAAATTCTTTCGGGGTCTGCATCCTGCGTCGATGACGTCGATACGCCGTCTTCGAGGACCTCATCCGACGGCACCGGATGTTATAAGTAGGACACACTACGCCCGTAGCCCCAGTTATGTTTTTTCCACAAACGTGTTCGCTTCGGAGTTCTTGGCGCGCATCGACTCTTTGGAGTTTCTGTTCTTTCAGTTCTTCGAACCTGTTCGTTGTGAAGTTTATAGAGATGTCTTCCTCATCTTCCACCCTGCGTTTGGGCTTCAAGAAGTGTGGGGACTGCGGGTCCAAGATGTCGGTGACGAACTCGCACGACGCCTGCCTCTGGTGCCTCAGTGAGGCCCACGACACGGATGATTGTGTCGACTGCCAGTCGCTTACGTCCAAGGTCTTGCGAGAGCGTAAGAAGAAGCTGTCGGTGGGTAAGGTGTCCAAGCCCCGGAAGTCGAGGTCCACTGGGCTTTCGACGGATGATTCGAGGGGCGACTCTCTGCATCGTCATCGTAAGTCTAGGGGGTCTCGGTCCTGGAGTGGGTCCCGGCACTCCTGCCTCTTCGAGGCACTCCCAGAAGCGCCGTCATCGGTCGCCTTCCTCGTCCGAGGACTCGGCCCGTCGGCGGGTTGCTTATCCCACCAAGCATGCGACTCCGGAGGAATGGGCTTCCTTCGGTAAGAAAATGTTGGCGATTCTTGAATCGCAGGGCACCGGTCTGTCCGCGCCTCGGAGTGGGGTCGGGCGTGACACCGCTCGTACGCCTTCGGGCTCAGGTGGTCTGCACGGTTCACGGGAAAGGTCCCGCTCGGACAAGGGGAATCAGTCTAGTTATGCCCGTTCCAGGTTCCAGTCCTCGACGCGCTCGAGACCGTGTGCACCTGTGAAGTCTTCGAAGAAGACGTCGACGCCTATGGCGCTGAGGTCGTCAAGGGACTCTCTCTCGAGACTTCGCCTCCGAGGAAATCGTTGTCCCCATCGGCGCCCAAGCTGTCGAAGGACACGCTCGGGGCTCCACCCTTGAGGCCTGTGTCGAAGCCGTCAATGCTGTCTGCGACGTGTTTGACGCCTATTCACTCGATGCCTTTCGAGGCTGTCTTATCGGAGGTACCCCGTGGCACGGTGGAACTCCCTAGAAAGGCTCTGGCCAAGGCCAAATATGTCTTTGTCCCCCATTCTGTGCCCACTTTCCACCATCTGGATTATATTTCTGAGGTGGATGAGGGTTCTGAAGATGGGATGGTTCCCGATACGGTACCAGATGAGATTATCTCGGGACATAGCCAGATTGAGGACCTGCGTCAGTCGCGGCACAACGCCAGTGGTCTGGACGCCTTTCCAGAGGTGGAGTTCTGTAGGCCTGAGCCTGGCACCCATGCCGAGTCCTTGTACCGGCACGTTATGTCGAGGGTCACCGAGTACTTGGAGTGGTCTGCTCCACCAGGGGATTTTCTGCAGGATGATCTGACGGATATCCTCGACCAAGGTCCACCAACTGACCCGGTACTGCCGTTCCATATGGCTCTGCAAAGGAGGGTGGCGGCGGCTTGGACTGCTCCGGAGAATCTCCCGGCAGTGGCCAAGTCTTTGCCGCGAAAATACCGCCCAGCCAGTAGCGACCCCTGCTACTTGACCACGCACCCCAGTCCGGAGAGTTTGGTGGTGCAGGCAGCTATTGCCCCAGCAAAGTAGGCGTCGTATCCTACCATCCCTCCTGATGGGGATGACAAGCGTTTTGATGGTTGGGCGAAGAAAGTGTTTTCTTCAGGGGGTATGGCTCTTCAGGCAGCCAAGTTCGTATGTGCCTTGTCACGTTTCACGCACACACTGTGGAACTGTTTCCTTAGCGGCTGAACATATTCCCGAAGGCGACGAACGTGATGGTTTTCTTGCTATGATACAGGATGGCAAGGATGCCATGTGTGAGGCTGTTCGGTCGGGACATGGCAGATTGCGTCAGCCGGTCCATGGCGGCAAGCACCGTAATACGCAGGTTTGCGTGGTTGCGAAAATCGGGGTTTGCTCCTGATGTGCAAGCACGGCTCCTCAACATGCCCTTTGATGGTGTACATCTTTTTGGCAGCAAGGCTGACGAGAGCCTTGAGAGGTTGCAGACCTCAAAAGCTGCAGCGAAGTCGTTGAGCGCTGCAGTTCGCCAACCTCCGTCCTTTTTGTCCTAGGGGACAGCAATGGAGGGGAGGTTTCTTTCGATATTACTCATACTTTAGTAAAGCGAGAGAAGCTGCTAGTCAAAGGGGCCACTGTAGGAGTGCCAGAGGTGGAAAACAAGGTACTTGAGGTGCCAGGGCTGCTCTGGCAGTTACCTCTTTGCCCTCAGGCAACGCCACTTCTCGCTCAGTCATGAGGCCATGTCCCATGGTTCGCCGGTTGGGGGAAGGGTGGCGCAGCATCTGGTAGAATGGCGAGCCATTACTTCAGATGTGTGGGTTCTGGAGATCATAGCCCACGGCTACTGTCTTTCTTTGCGGCAGAGGCCTCGCGACAATCCACCAGGGAACCTCTTTGAAGAGTCCGGATCTGCTCCTTGCGCAGGACATTCAATCCCTGCTGGAGAAAGGCGCCATAGAACTGGTGCCTGTAGCGGAGAGGAACAAGGGATGGTATTCACCTTATTTTTTTATTTCAAAGAAAGACTGGGGATTGAGACCCATCATGGACTTGCGCAGTTTGAACAAGCTCCTTCGGAAGGACAAGTTCAAGATGGTTACTCTTTCTCAAGTCCTCCAGGCCCTTCAACTTCAGGACTGGTTGATGCCTCTGGACCTCAAGGACGCTTATTTTCATGTGCCAATCCATCCCAAGCTCAAGAAGTACCTGAGGTTCGCGTTGGCGACTCGCACTTTGTTTCAGGTCCTGCCGTTTGGATTGACCTCCACCCCGAGGGTCTTCACCAAGCTCATGGTACTGGAGGCAGCGCATCTCAGGAAAGGGGGGATTCACGTCTACCCCTACCTGGACGATTGGTTGATCAGGGCACGCTCTCCCGGGCAAGTCCTGGATCATCTGTCCGTCACCTGCCACTCCCTCCACAAGCTGGGCTTCTCCCTCAACTTAAAGAAGTCCCACTTGACGCCAACTCAGAGGCTCCAATACATCGGAGCAGTGCTCGACACGTCCCTGGGGCAGTGTTTTCCTCCCAGGTGAGGGCTCGTCAAATTCAGCAGATGGTACAAAAGTTACAATATTCCCAGAGTCTCCCTGCGTTCGATTTCTTGAGATTGCTCGGCCTCATGGCATCCTGCATTCTTCTGGTGCCAGAGGCCAGGTTGCGGATGAGATCTTTGCAATGGGCACTCAAGCTCCAGTGGTCTCAGTCCTCCGGCAGGATGTCGGACCCCGTTCAGGTGCCGCCCTCGGTCGCCCAGGACCTTCTGTGGTGGGCTGTCGAAAGCCATCAGATGAAGGGGGCTCTGTTTTGGCTGCCCTAGCCGGAGGTGACGATTGTGACGGACGCGTAGCTCACGGGATGGGGAACTCATGCCAACGAGTTGAGTCAGCGGTCGTTTGTCTCCGTCGGAGTCCAGACTCCATATCAATCAGTTCGAGCTGAGGGCCGTCGGGCTTGCCCTGAAGGCTTTTCTGCCGAATGTGCGAGGAAAGAATGTCCTGATCCTGACGGACAACACAGTGGCCATGCACTACCTCAACAAAAAGGGGGGGAGCAGGGTCATTTCCTCTGTGCAGGGAGGCGATGCAGCTCTGGTTCTGGGCAATCCAGCAGGAAGTTTCGATCTCGGCAGTTCATCTGGCCAGAGATGAAAACGAGACAGCGGACGCTCTGAGCAGGCAGAGCGCGATCTCTCATGAGTGGGAGTTGGCTCAGGAGATTCTCCTTGAGATCTTTGCCCTTTGGGGGACCCCTCAAGTGGATCTCTTCCCCTCCAGTGTTAACCGGAAGTGCGAAAGGTTCTGTTCGCGGGAATTTCCTCCAAGAGGAGCCTTAGGAGACACGTTCCTGGTGGAGTGGTCCATCCCACTGCTGTACGAGTGTCCTCCAGTCCCCATCATCCCGCAAGTGCTGCAGAGGTTCCGGAGGTGTGCTTCCCGGATTATCCTCATTGCACCGGCATGGGCCAGGAGGAGGTGGTACCCGGACCTTCTCGACTTGTCCATCTGCCCTCCACGTCGTCTTCCTTACCGAGAGGATCTGCTCTCACGGGAGAGGGGTCAGGTTCTCCATCCAGAGGTCAGATCCCTCAACCTTCACGCTTGGCTTCTGAAAGGTTTAGGTATAAGGATTGGGACCTCCCTGAAGACGTGATGGAGGTGTTGCTTTCGGCCAGATGACCGGCAACAAAGTCCCTGTACTGTTGCCGTTGGAGAAAGTTCTGCGACTGGTGCAGGGTTAAGAATGTGGATCCTTTTTCATGCGACATTCCTGTGGTTCTGTCTTTTTTGCTTTCTTTAGCCCACATGGGCCTGCAAGTGGGTAACATTAAAGGTTACCTGGCGGCGCTGTCCATATTTAAGCGCTTGTCTGAGGAGTGTTCTTATTTCAAAATTCCTTTACTTTCTCAGTTTTTGAAAGGGCTCACTAATGTGTTCCCACCGTCACCTTTCCAGGTGCCCGGTTGGGAATTGAACCTTGTTCTAAAGTTCCTAATGGGTGCTCCATTTGAGCCTTTACAGTCTTGTCCTTTGAGACGGTTAACCCTTAAAACTGTATTTTTAGTTGTGGTCACTTCCGCTCGCAGAGTGAGTGAGTTACAGGCACTTTCAGTTAAGCCACCCTTCACTGTGTTTCATAAGGACAGGGTTGTCCTTAGAGTTCGTCCTTCCTTTCTTCCAAAAGTGGTGTCGGAATTTCATTTAAGCCAGAAGGTCATTCTTCCGGCATTTTATCCTCCTCTGCATCCTGGTAAGGAAGAGGAGAGGCTCCATAGGTTGGATCCTACGAGAGCTTTAAGTTTCTACATTTCACGCAAGTCCCGGGTCAGAGTGGATGCTCAGCTCTTTATAGGTTACGCTGGAAGGCGTTTGGGACAAGGTGTTACTAAGCAGACTTTTGTCTAGATGGATTATCTTGGCAATTTCTGAATGTTACCGCTTGGCGGGTAAGGACTCTCCGGTAGGCTTACGGGCACATTCTACTAGGGGTATGGCTGCCTCTGCTGCCCTGCAGAGGGGTATTCCTATTCGGAACATCTGTGAAGCAGCCACCTGGGCTTCGGTCCATACTTTTGTACCTCACTACTCTGTTTGTGGGCAGGATCTGGCCTTTGGCAAGGCAGTCCTTTCCTCTGCAATTTGATTGGGCATTCTAAATTTCTATATTCTAAATTCTTTTCCCACCTCCTTCCGTTGGTACTGCTTTGGGAGTCTGTCATAGGTATGGAATACGTCGGAGGACCCAATCCCCTCGAAGAACAAGTTACTCCCTTAGCTGGTAACGTCCTTTCGATGGGCTGATCCGACGACGAATTTCTTATGCGATTGCAGCTTACGTTTCCGCAAGGCTCTGTGGTCATACTGGCAGTAGTTTGGTGCCACACGTTCTGGGATAAAAACTACAACTGAGGCTACGGGCGTCGTGCGTCCTACTTATAACATCCGGTGCCGTTGGAGAAGGTCCTCGAAGACCGTTACCAGGTAAGAGAGTAACTTGTTCTCACCGTTCCCCTCTTGTGGCGACGCCAGAACCGTGGAGGGGGCAAGGAGTGAGTTTTCGAACCGTAGTCTTCCTTTACCGGCAGTGCCGAGGTCCTTCCTGTGAAGGCTAGTTTGGCTATTGGTATGTCGCAGAAACATCCCAGGCAGCATAGTACCGGCTCAGCCGAGGTTCCTTGTGTAAAGGCTAAAATGAAGACCCCATATCCACCGATGGGGACCCCTGCCTTACTTCCACACGTGCCGCAGTTCCCCTCGGGTGATGTCAAAATGGCAGCCGTTCCCGCAAAGACCACGGCGGCCATTTTGGGCGCGTCCCCTACAACTACCCCATCAGCCTCCGGTGTAGGGATTGGTTCTGTTGGTGAACATAAGGTTCCTTGTGCGCATCCGGTTTGTCAAGTTTACGACTGGAACGCTCGGATGCCCCTTCCGCACAACATCTCGCTGCCTGTGGGTTTGGCACCCTTGATTTATGTGGACACCTCTGGGGATGGGCCTGCTTGGCAACCCTCCCCGTGCGTCCCTGGAATTATCCCCCTCATGAGAGGCCTTCTCCGGCAGCTCCAAAGCTTTCTCCGGAGGCTGCTTTTTTCAGCAAATTACAGGTACTCATGCGTAATGACCCCATGAGAGAGTATTTCAAGGGTCTTTTTAGGGAGATATGCCCTCCTGCGCCACCGGTTCCAACCACGCCTCCGGTGGTTCTGCCGGTGCTGCCTTTGCCTGCGGGGCCTCCCCCTACTCTTCCGTCCTTGCCTCCGTTGCCCCAGGCGGTGCCCGACGTGGTTCAGCAGGATCCTGACCTGTCGGATGATGCGCAGGGTGATCAGGACAGTGAAGACCAGCCCCGCTCTATTAGAACCTTTCACGACCGGGTACTGGACATGTCTATTGGATGTCCCTGTGCCACAGGCACCAGCTCCGCAGGATGGTGTGCTTTCGGGGGGCGTTCACCTTGTCCTCTTTGGAGCGTACCAGCCTGTTCTTTCAGAAGGACGTTTTGGCTGAACTCCGTAGAGTCTGGGGAAACCACACTCTGGACTTTTCGTCAATAAGAAAATTGATGCGCGCTACAGGCTGCATTCTCCGTAAGAGGTGGCCCTAGCATCTTGTCCGCCCCACTCCTCTACAGTGGTGGCTGCGGCCACTTTACAGTCAATGCCTGCAGCATCCTCTTCTACGACGGCTACTCAGGTTCTGGGGGAAGAGGACAAGCTCCTCGAATCCCTTGGGAGGAAGATTTACGCTAACTCGGCCCTGCTGCTACGGCAGGCCAATGCAGAACTGGTGTTAGTGGGAGCGAATATAAAAATGTGGAAAGGTCTGTCAGTTTGAGGAGTTCATTCCGGTTGAGAAGCTGGAGGACTTTAAGGCGGGATTGTCGGATGCCAAAATCTTGGCCCAGGATCTGCTGGAGGCTGCGGCTCATTACGTTGACACTTCGGTTCGGGGCCTTATGCTTGGAGTTGATGCCTCTTGGCAGGCTTGGTTGCACGCCACCAAGTTCTCAAAGGATGTGCAGGACAAAGTGTTGTACCTGCCGTTTGACGGTAAGGAGCTTTTTCATTCCTCAACGGATGTGGAGCTGACCAAAACAAAGGACAGCACCCAGACAGCCAAGTCTTTGTCCTGGTTAAAACCCCCTTTTAGGACCCAGAGACCATTGTCAAAGCCGGCCCTCCTCTGGTTTTTTGGGGGTTTCTAGATCAGAAATCCCGCAGAGTGGATACCCCTTCAGGGAATTCCCACCGGAGGCAGCAGTGGACTCGGTTTTTCTCCCGTTCCTCAGCCTCTTCCTCCGGTTCAGGTGACAACACCACTGAAAAACCTGCCTAATGAGGGTTCTCCGCGCTCGCACGAGACCCCGGTGGGAGGACGAATTGCGTCTCATTGGGAGGCGTGGCAGACCATCATCGAAGACCGGTGTGTCTTGTCAGTCGTTCGGGCAGGCTTCCACTTACCTCTACCCCACCCTTCAACCCTCCTTTCCAGCAGTCTGGGCTGCCCTCCCTCAGAGCCGAGGTTCAGAAGTTGCTGGACCTCAGGGCAGTGGAACCTGTTCCCCTAGGGGAATGAGGGGAGGGCTTCTATTCCTGACTGTTTACGGTGCCCAAACCCAACCAGGCTGGCCTGCGCACCATCCTAGACCTTTCCCAGTTCAATCTTTTCCTACCCCAAGAGAAATTCAAGATGATCACGCCTGGCCAGATACGGTCCTCTTTACAGATGGGCAATTGGCTCAGTGTGGTGGACCTTCAGGATGCGTACATGCATATACTGATCTGGAATCCACACACAGGAGATACCTCCGTTTCTCTGTGGGAGAGGAGCATTTCCAGTTTCGAGTGCTTCCTTTTGGCCTCAGCTCGGCGCCGCGTGTCTTTACGAAGATGATGTCGGTGATTGCAGCTTATCTTTGTCTGCAGGGTATCCATGTGTATCCGTATTTGGACGATTGGCTCTTATGTTGCCCTTGCCCGGTGAAGGCCACGTGCAATCTGCAGCTCCTGTTCCATCTCGGGCTGTTGGTGAACTGGGGGAAATCTTCCATGACGGTCTCTCAGGACTTGATTTTCCTGGGTATTCTCTGGAACACGATCGACTGCAGAGTTTACCTGACCAGGGACAGAATGGCGGATCTGTTGGCCACGTGTCAGATTTTTGCGCAGCTGGAGAGCATGTCGGCCTGGTGGTTCCAGAGGCTTCTGGGACTCATGGCTTCCTGTGTCTTAGCCTTACCTCTCGCTCGTCTCAAGATGAGGTGGACTCGATGGCTCTTCGGAGTTCTTGGCGTCAGGCAGTGGATCCGGACTCCAAGTTGATATTGATTCCGGCTTCCATGAGAGCGGACCTGGAGTGGTGGTCGTCTCTCAGCAACCTGTCGGTGGGTGCAGGCTTTCAGGACCCAACCCCGATGGTGACGGTCACAACGGACTCCTCCCTACTGGGGTGGGGTACAACGTTGGATCTTCTTCAGGTCTCAGACCTTTGGTCGCCTCAGGACAAGTTCCTTCATATAAATCATCTGGCGCTCCTGTTGATTTTCCTAGTGCTCAAAGAGTTCAAACCGGTCATTGCCAACAAAGTAGTCCGTATCTGCAAGGACAATGTGGTTTTTGATGTATTACATCAACAAGCAAGGGGGCACCAAGTCTCCCCTGCTCATGGACCTGTCCATCCAAATTTGGGAGTGGGAGGTTCGTCATGGTGTTTGGCTGGTAGCAGTACACATACCGGGCCAGCTGAACGTTACGGCAGACTCCTTCAGTCGGGGGACAATGGTCAGCTACGAATGGGAGCTGAAGGCGGAGATCCTTTCATGGATTTTCCTGCGTTGGGGCATGCCGGAGGTGGACCTCTTCGCAACGTCGGCAAACAAACTTCCTCTGTATGCCCCCAGAAAGGGCCTGGGAGCCTCCACTTTGGGCGATGCTCTCGAGATTCCTTGGCACAACATGAGGGCCTATGCTTTCCCGCCTCTGCCTCTAATTCATCAGACGATTTGGAAGCTAAAGAACACAGTGAACTGTTAGGTTCTGCTCATAGCCCTGTGGTGGCTGGCCAGATTCTGCTTCTCAGAACTTCAACACCTGTTGGTGTGTGCACCGATCAGGCTACCAGTGACTCCCGGTCTCCTTCACCAGGCCGATCAGCAGCTGTGGCACCCCTCCCCACAATGGTTCAGCTTGGCAGCATGGTGCCTGAGGTCAGGTTCTTAGAACATCTCAAACTGTCTGCTGATAACATGCGCATTATTCAGGCAGCCAAGAAACCCTCGACCAGGTCTCCGTATATGAGCAAATGGCTTAGGTTCTGTCATTGTTGCTTAGACAAACAGCTAGACCCAAGGGCGGCTATGATTGATACTGTGCTGTCCTTCGTATCCCACCTAGCAGAGTCGGGCATTCACGTTTTGTCATGCAGAACGTATCTTTCGGCGGTATCCGCCTATCTCTCCATGGACCAATGCTCTTATTCGCTGTCTAATCCAGTGATTAGGAGACATTTTGCAGGTTTGACGCGCCTTCATCCTCTGGTTCGCAAACCGCACCCGACGTGGGATCTGAACGTTGTCCTTATGGCGTTGTGCCATAAACCCTTTGAACCAATGGCCACGGTGCACCTTAAGCACCTTTCGTGGAAGGTGTCTTTTCTGGTTGCCGTTACTTCAGCGAGGTGCGTGACTGAGCGCCATGCTTTGTCAGTGGAGCATCCCTTTTTGGTTTTCCACAAGGATAAGGTTCTCCTACGTACGAATCCATCCTTCCTGCCGAAAGTGGTCTCTGATTTCCATCTGAATCAGTCATTCTCCCTGCCTGGCTTCTTTTTGAACCCTGCTTCAGACGCGGAAAGGGTTCTGAATTGTTTGGATGTTAGAAGGGCTCTTAAATTCTATTTAGACAGAACATAGGAATTTAGGAGCTCTTCTCAACTATTGGTGACCTTTGGTAATCCACAAGGTAGACAGGCCTCTAAGGCGACTATCTCCAGATGGATTGCGGCTTGCATTAGAGTCTTACACTGTCCAAGGGTTGCAGCCTCCCAAAGCTGTTCATGCACACCTGGTACGGGGCAAGGCAGCTGTTGCCTTTCAGAAATATGTCCCCTGGGAGACCATTGCAAAAGCGGCTGCATGGGCCTCTTTATCTGCTTTTTGTAAGCATTATTGTCTCGACCTGAGCTCCAGATCTGATGCTCAGTTTGGCCAGGCTGTGTTGAAGAACCTTTTTCAGTAAGGGGAACCAGTAGTTCCTGTAAGGAGTGCTTGGGAATCTCCCATAAGTTTGGAGGAAAGGGTACGGGACGTAGGGGTATAACCAGGTTACTCACCGTAGTGACCACTTTACTCCTAGTCCATAGTCTCCTTTCCTCCATACGCCCGCAGGCCCCACTAATAAGGTTCCTCTGTTATTGCTCAAAGGTCTTTGACCTGATGATAGAAAAGGACTGATGGGTGGGGTGGAGCGGAGATGGGCAGGGTTACGGCCGCATGCAGTACCCCGCGTAGAAAGAGAGGAAGGACAAAACATGTTTGCAAAGATTTTTTGATGCTTTACAAAGTGCTCCGGTCCCGTCCCACAGGACGGAGGAATGTCGCATAAGTATGGAGGAAAGGGGACTATGGACTAGGAGTAAGGTGGTCACTACGGTGAGTAACCTGGTTATTCAACTACCTTTGGTATTGCACGTGTAGTCTCTGGAACAGTGTTCCGATTATAATCAATGCTTGCACACAGAGAGTTAGTGACAATATCTTGCAGTTACTTAAAGGAGAGATTAGTGTTCGCAAAGCTAAGAACTACTGCGCATTTTCACAATGAGCAGCGTTTCCCCATAAATTCCGACAGCAATGAAAACAAAGCGACGACCGCTTTCCTCAAAATGCTTCCCTCTTCTGCCACGTTGAGTTCGGTAAACGCGACCCCTTTGAAGCACGAAACTCCCTAACCATTAGCTTTTGCGCAGCTAGTATAAGACCACTACGCCTCTAAGTGACGCTACGTGAACCTCGCTTAATAAGGAAGGTTCTATAATAATTCGGTGACCGCATTCCCTCGCGCACGCGACAGAAGCAGGAACATGCTACGGAGTTTGATCCGTAAAACTCAAGCAGCAGTTAATTACAGGCGCCTACTGCTTTCTTTCTTTTAAGACAAAATACTTTTCAGCAACTTTATACAAACATTCAGAGCTTGAACTCCACTTTAAGTTAAAGATAAGATTATTCTCTTTTTTATGAAGTTCAAATCACTTATATCTTTTCTTGTATAAATGCCCAGTCTGTGGTTCCTGTCCTGCTTCTTCCTGCTCTTCCCAAATTCCAAAACTGACTGACAAGGCCCAGTTTTAAAACCAAAGTCTTAAGAGTTTGGAAAGTCCTCGCTGCTGGGCTGCCGACAATGAAAGGCGGTTTAGAATGTTCATTGTCTGCCTTTCATAGTCTTCAAACCAAAGTCTTAAAACCAGTCCCCGTCATCCCGCAAGTGCTGCGGAGGTTACGGAGGTTTGGTTCCCGGATTATCCTCATTGCTCCGGCATGGACCCGGAGTACGTGGTACCCGGACTTTCTCGACTTGTCCATCTGCCCTACACGTCATCTTCCCTACCGAGACGATCTGCTCTCACGGGAGGGGGGGGGATCAGGTTCTCCATCCAGAGGTCGGATCCTTCAACCTTCACGCTTGGCTTCTGAAAGGTTGAGGTGTAAGGATTGGGACCTCCCTAAAGACGTGATGGAGGTGTTGCTTTCGGCCAGATGACCGGCAACAAAGTCCCTGTACTGTTGCCGTTGGAGAAAGTTCTGCGACTGGTGCAGTGTTAAGAATGTGGATCATTTTTCATGCGACATTCCTGTGGTTCTGTCTTTTTTGCTTTCTTTAGCCCACAAGGGCCTGCAAGTAGGTACCATTAAAGGTTAACTGGTGGCGCTGTCCATATTTAAGCGCTCGTCTGAGGAGTGTTCTTATTTCAAAATTCCTTTACTTTCTCAGTTTTTGAAAGGGCTCACTAATGTGTTCCCACTGTCTTGTCCTTTGAGACTGTTAACCCTTAAAACTATTTTTAGTTGCGGTCACTTCCGCTCGCAGAGTGAGTGAGTTACAGGCACTTTCAGTTAAGCCACCCTTCACAGGGTTGTCCTTAGAGTTCGTCCTTCCTTTCTTCCAAAAGTGGTGTCGGAATTTCATTTAAGCCAGAAGGTCATTCTTCCGGCATTTTATCCTCCTCTGCATCCTGGTAAGGAAGAGGAGAGGCTCCATAGGTTGGATCCTACGAGAGCTTTAAGTTTCTACATTTCACGCAAGTCCCGGGTCAGAGTGGATGCTCAGCTCTTTATAGGTTACGCTGGAAGGCGTTTGGGACAAGCTGTTACTAAGCAGACTTCGTCTAGATGGATTATCTTGGCAATTTCTGAATGTTACTGCTTGGCGGGTAAGGACCCTCCGGTAGGCTTACGGGCCCATTCTACTAGGGGTATGGCTACCTCTACTGCCCTGCAGAGGGGTATTCCTATTCGTAACATCTGTGAAGCAGCCACCTGGGCTTCGGTCCTAACTTTTGTACGACAATACTCCCCTAGATTCTATCCATGGGCAGAATCTGGCCTTTGGCAAGGCGGTCCGTTACTCTGCAATTGGATTGGGCATTCTAAATTTCTATATTCTAAATTTTTTCCTTCCTCCATACGTTGGTACTGCTTTGCGAGTCTGTAATAGCTATGGAATACGTCGGAGGACCCAATCCCCTCGAAAAACACTTTACTCTTACCTGGTAACGTTCTTTCGATGGGATGGTCCGACTACCTTTTCCATATCGCTCCCACCCTGCCTACCCCGCAACAGAATTTCTTATGCGATTGCAGCTTACGTTTCTGCAAGGCTTTCTGTGTTCATACTGGAAGAAGATTGGATTGGTGCCACACGTTCTGGGAGAAAAACTACAACTGAGGCTACGGGTGTCGTGTGGCCTACATATAACATCCAGTGACGTCGGTTCGACGGAGGCCCTCGAGGACAGTGTACCGACGTCATCGACGCAGGACGCCGAAAGATTTTCCGAAGCAGCACAGCTGTGGTGATTACTGTCATAGACATGAAATACTTCGTCGGACCACCCCATCTAAAGAACGTTACCAGGTAAGAGAGTAACTTTTTCTTCTTCAAACAGCATGGGAAGGGCATTTGCCCATAGTTCTGGCTCTAGTTTTAACAGTTTATTACATGTGCCATCAGGTCCTGGAGCACGGGAATTGTTAAGCCATTCTATAATAACAGTAATAGCTAGTAATGAGGCTTTACAGGTCCATGTTTCTGATGGCAAGGGGAATATATCGTCTGCGCTTTGTTTGTCCCAAGGTGGCTTTAATATGGGCACTCCACCCCTCTTCATGTATACAATGTATCGCTAAGGCCTGTTTTTTTGCACTGCGTAATACATTCCATACTCTTGACGAGTTGTTAGATTGGACTAAATCAGCGATCTGTTGCCATCTTTTAATCTTTCATGCACGCTTGTGCCGTCTCAGCCAGCAACAATATCTATTCCTTATAGCCATTTATGATTCTGATTTTTGTCTGCCTCAGAAGAGCAAGGGCAGTGCTGCAAAGACCAGAAGTTGCTAAATACCTGTACGCTGTCTGGATTCCTGAGTGGAATCCACATCTTGAGCGAGAACCCAGGAATACCCTGGAAAAGTTTCAATGTATAGGCACCTAGTGATTGCCAATCCTCCTAAAGTTTTAAAGATGCACCCCTGCAATTGGAAGCAGTTTGTGCACTCCGCTCCCAAATTGCTTCAACTGTCCCTCGGCATGCTTACTTTGTCAGAACCACAACACTTAAATTAGAAAGGACACTGTCCAGGAACCGGAAAAAGCGCTGGACTGAAGAGAGCTCTTGAGTAAGCCCTGCTGCACCTTGCAAGAAACATCTGCAGGTAAAACCTTGGCAGTGTTTTTATACAATTGACTTCTCAGTGGTCAAAGGGAAACAAGAAACTGGTGTTTCATTCCACTAACTCTCTGGGCACAGTTGGATTGTAAGTTTCACAGATCCCTTTCTTTCATTGAAGAATTGCTGCTGGTCTCAACACGTACCCAAAACAGAGGCAGGAGCATAGCACACCCTTGCAATTGATTGCACTGGAGGGCCTGTCCTTACAAAAGCCAAACAATATTCTGGAACTTTGGAAGTATTATTTGTACTCTGAGGCTTGTGTGTTATACAGACACACACTAGACACTGTGTTTCACTGGTACCAGAACTGTAGCATAATTAAGCTCAGCTTCAACAGTTGGCAATCTCCTTTGGCACAGTACCTTCTTCAGTCAGTCTTCAAGCATCTGGCTTGCCTGTAGAGCCTTGTAGTCTCCATCTTGAAGTATCACTGCCCAATGAAACCTCGCTTGCCACTGTTGGCCTTTAACTTTGTAAAGTTCCAAGGTTTTGCAGCAAGTGGTCTGGCACAACCAGTCCTTTTCTGACTGTGACTGCAAAACTAGGGTATTGTTCCTAATCTTTAACATTAGACCTATACTTTAGGCAACATTTGGGAGTGGGGGGGGCTGTGTCGCTTATCGTGTTTAATGATCCCTGGCATGGCAAGGACTATGCCCCCGGCTACCTTATCTCAGATAGGGGGGAGGGGAATCTAGTGTCTTTCTGCAAACAGAAGGAGCGATCTGCCACTGGACTGGCTGCAAGAGGGACGTCTTCCCCCATACCAGTTCAGAGCTGATATGTGCTGTTGCTACAATTATTAGATTGTAGATTTGTGGGTTTCAAGGTTTGATTGCCCCTTCCCTCCTTCATAGCATTTCAAACCTTAAAACCCTCAGAACATGACATTTTACTCACAGGTTCAGCAACCGTTAAATGTCAATTCTTCGGGCGTATCCTAATGCACACACAGGAAGAGAGATAGAAAGACTTGGAGAGAGGCAAAATGAACAAATAACGCAGTGCTTCTGATGAGCTGTTCTCATTCACTGTTCCAGACAAGAACGACTAATGCTGCTGTACCAAAAATAAGGATTTTATTTATAGTCACGAAAGTCCCTTGGTTTGTTCTCGCTAAATCCACATAAGGTTCAAGCACATTTGTTTGACATTTTCAACGTTTCAATAACCACAGCTCAAATCTCTGCTTGATGAGTTTCAAGTCACTTTTTCTTTAACTAAACCAACTCGCATCATCAATTCACCACCTGAATACTAAAGCCCTTTCCATCTGTTCTCTAAGGAAAGGTACGACACTTCTAAAATAAAGTTCCTCAAAAAACCTATTTCGAGTGGCTTGTGTCCTCCAACGTATTCCTCATCTTAGATGTATTCCATCCAGCTTTGCTGCTCTTTGGAAATTTTTTCGGCAGAGGGCGCCGTGCGTCGATGTCGAGTCGATGGTCCCTCGAAGGCCTCTGTCGAGGCCGACGTCATCGGGTGTACAAGTAGCACGCGTGGTGCCCGTTGGCCTCAGTTCCGTTTTTCTGCAGTATACGTTGCTTCGGACATCCGGCGCGCCTCGAGTTCTGTGAAGAATAATATATAATAACAAACGAAATATGTCCTTGTCATCGACGCTGACCACGACCCCGAGATCAGGATTCAAAAAGTGCAAGTCGTGCGGCTCAAAAATGTCGATCACGGACCCGCACCGAGAGTGTTTGTGGTGCCTTGGAGAAGGCCACGACATGGAGGCCTGTATGAAGTGTCAGGCAATGACGGAGAAGGCATTGCGAGAAAGGAGAGGAAAGCTACAGGTATGTCGAAAAAACTATTGTAAAGCCTTTAGCGTCGAGTCGAGACCCCGTGAGGAGAAATCTCCTCGACGCGAAAGGCATCGATCTAGGTCCCGAAGCGATTCCCATCGCTCGTCATCTTCGTCAAAAAAATCGAAGAAACGACGCCACAGGTCTCCCTCCACCTCGTCGTCAGACGAGTCTCTGAAAAGGATGAAATGCCCCACGAAACATTCATCTTCCGAAGAGTGGGAAGCATTCGGGGTCAAAATAATGGAGGTGTTTGAGAAAGCAAAGCCTCGGTTCGCGCCTTCTTTTGGAAGCCGCCCGGGAGCGTCCTCACTCCGACACTCGCGCGCCCTCGAGCCTGGGTGACTGAAAAAGGAAGGATAGGGAACCTTTCAGGACGCCGAGCGAAAAACACTTGAGTAAAGTCGACCATTCGAGGTCACCGACGCCGTCCGAGACCCATCACACCTCGAAGGGAAAATCTTCGAAGACCGCCCCGACGCCCCTTGAAGCAGACCCTGTCGACGACCACTGTCGTCGACGCCCTTATCGTCGCCGAAACCCTCAGCGCCAAAGGCTCCAGACAAGCCAGGAAAGCCAGAAAAAGAGAAGGATAAGGTTACAAAACCTGTAATTTCCTCAGAGCCCGGGACTACACCTCTTCCTCCTCCTCTCCCAGAGAAGGTTTTCAAGCCTCTCCCCAGGAAGGAGTTTTTCAAATTCCTGACCTATATTTCTGAGGAGCAGGAGAGATATGATGAGGAAAATGTACCTTTTGGGCTAGAATATGGCACCCCAAATGTCCCAGAATGCTTGATCTCAGAGGAAAGCAGAATGAGGGATTTGGTGGAAATTTTACACAATGCAAGTGGCATTGACACATCTCCTGAAAATGACTTTGGCAGACCAGAACCAGGAGACCATGCCAGTCCATCATACCGTCAATTAATGATGAAGGTAGTAGATTACTTAGGATGGACTAGACCACCAGCCCAATTCATCCACGATGATTTAAGATGTATTGGACTATGGTCCCACCGAAGACCCAGTACTACCCTTTCATGTAGCCTTGCAAAACAGGGTGGCCAAGAATTGGGAAACTCTGGATTCTATTCCACCGGTAAATAAATCCCTTACCTCAAAATAGCACCAGTAGCGACCCTGACTATCTGTCAAAACATCCAACTCCCGAGAGTCTGGTCATACAGGCAGCCACATCTTCTAACAAACTTGCTTAACCTTCTATCCCTCCAGACAGGGACGATAAGCGTGTGGATGGGAGTAAGGCTTTAAAATCTGGCAACTCCACATGTACCTTGGCAAAATGTTCATACACTCTGGGAGTGCATCGCAATGGCGGCGGAGCACATACCAGAAGGGGAAGAAAGGGAAGGGTTCCTAGCCATCGTTAGAGATGGAAAGGAAGCCATGCGGGAATCCTTTCAATCTTGATTGGACACTGCAGATAGTGTAAGCAGATCCATGGGCACTAGCACGGTAATGCGCAGATTTGCGTGGTTGCGGAAGTCTGGTTTTGTACCGGACGTACAGAACCGCCTTCTGAACATGCCTTTTGACGGGTCTCACCTTTTTGACAACAAGCCTGACGAGAGCCTTGAGAGGTTGCAGACCTCAAAAGCAGCTGCCAAATCTTTAGGAGCTGCTATTAGGCAACCTCAGCCTTTTCGTGCGCAAGGACAATCGTGGAGGGGACGATCCTATCGTTACTACACCTCCTATGGAAAGGCGAGAGGAATGGGCAGTCAAGGGGGCCAGAAAAAGTCCACTTGGGGTGGACGAGGAAAACGTGCAAAGCCAGCTCCAGCTGCAGCCTCTCTGCCATCAGCGGCTGCAACATCCACCACAAAACCACTTTGAGGACGTGCATCATAAAACACCTGTAGGAGGCAGGCTGTCGCAGCATCTGCAAGAATGGGGAGCCATTACTTCAGATGTTTGGGCTCTAGTATTAATAGCCCAAGGCTACTGCCTTCCTTTTCTAATGCCAGCTCAAAGCAATCCACCAGGGAGACACACGTTGAAGTCTTCGAACCTGCTCCTACAGCAGGAAGTTCTAACCCTGCTGGAGAAAGGTGCTATAGAACCAGTACCTGCAACAGAGAGGAACAAGGGATGGTACTCCACGTATTTTTTGATCACCAAAAAGGACAGAGGACTGAGACCCATCTTGGATTTAAGAACCTTGAACAAGTTCCTCAGGAAGGACAAGTTCAAGATGGTTACCCTTGCTCAGATCCTTCAACTTCAGGACTGGCTGGTGTCATTGGACCTCCAGGATGTTTATTTTCATGTGCCGATTCATCTCAAGCACAGAAAATACCTGAGGTTCGTAGTTGGCGACTCACAATATCAGTTTCGAGTCCTGCCACTCGGATTGACCTCCGCCCAAGGGTCTTCACCATGTTAATGGTAGTGGTGGCAGCGCACCTCAGGAGAAGGGGGATTCATGTCTACCCTTACCTGGACGATTGGTTGATCAGAGAACATCCTAAAAGGAGAACCTTTTTGGCAACCATGGCCGGAGATCACATTAGTGACGGACGCCTCACTCATGGGGTGGGGAGCTCATGCCAACGATTTGACAATCAATGGTAGTTGGTCTCCATCAGAGTCCAAACTACACATCAACCTTTTAGAGCTGAGGGCAATCAGAATGGCGCTGAAGGCCTTCCTGCGTCTGTCAGGAGAAAGAATGTCCTGATAATGACGGACAACACAGTGGCCATGCATTACCTAAACAAAAGCGGTGGTGTGGGGTCACTACCTCTGTGCAGAGAGGCAATGTAGCTCTGGTATTGGGCAATTCGGGAGGGAATCTCTCTCTAACGGCAATTCATCTAGCCGGGGGAAGAGAATATGACGGCAGATGCTCTGAGCAGGCAGAGCACGGTGTCCCACGAATGGGAACTGGCTCAGGAAGTCATTCAAGAGATCTTCACCCTTTGGAGAACCCCTCAAGTAGACCTATTTGCAACTGGTATCAACCGAAAATGCGAAAGGTATTGCTCAAGGGAATTTCCCCCGAGAGGAGCCCTGGGGGACACGTTCGTGGTGGAGTGGAATTTCCAACTATTGTATGTGTTCCCTCCGATTCCCGCCATTCCTCAGGTCATCAGGAGGCTGAGACGCTTCGGGAGCCGCATGGTCCTAATTGCCCCAGATTGGGCCAGGAGAACGTGGTACCCAGACCTTCTAGACATGTCGATCTGTCCTACAGTACGTCTTCCTCGGAGAGAGAACCTTCTCTCTCAAATGGAGGGTCAGGTTCTCCATCCAGAAGTCAAAACCCTCAACCTTCATGCTTGGTATCTGAAAGGCTGAGATACAGGGATTGGAACCTTCCAGATGATGTTATGGAGTTGTTGCTTTCGGCAAGAAGGCCAGCAACAAAGTCTCTCTACCGTTGCCGTTGGAAAACGTTTTGCAACTGGTGCAGAGAAAAGAATGTCGATCCTTTTCTATGTTCTATTCTGGAAGTACTATCTTTCCTTCTAACCCTAACACATAGAGGTCTGAATATTGGAACAATAAAAGGTTACCTTGCGCTTTCCATTTTCAAACGCTCGTCGGAAGAATGCTCCTACTTCAAAATTCCTTTGATAATACAATTCTTAAAAGGACTCACTAATGTGTTTCCTCCCCAGCCATTTCAAGTACCGATTTGGGATCTCAATTTAGTCCTAAAATTCTTAATGTGTGCTCCTTTTGAGCCTATGCACACTGTCCATTAAGATTACTAACATGGAAAACTGCCTTCTTAGTTGCTTTAAAATCAGCAAGAAGAGTGAGCGAATTGCAGGCACTGTCTTCTGGGCCACCGTATACTGTGTTCCATAAGGACTTAGTTGTGTTGAGGGTAAAACCATCATTTTTACCAAAAGTAATATCTGATTTTCATTTAAATCAGAAATTCGTTTTACCGGCATTCTATCCTCCACCCCATCCTTCTAAGGAGGAGCAAAGATTACACAGTTTGTATCCAAAAAGAGCTTTAAGCTTTTACATCTCTAGACTTTCCAGACTTAGAGTGGACAACCAGCTGTTTATAGGTTACACAGGAAGGAAACTGGGTCAATCGATGACAAAACAGACAATTTCACGCTGGATCGTGCTTTGCATTTCAGAATGCTACAGACTAGCACAAAAAGACCCACCAGAAGGGTTCAGGGCTCATTCCACCAGAGGCATCGCCTCTTCCACAGCCCTTCAAAGAGGTGTTCCAATAAGATCCATTTGCGAAGCAGCAACTTGGTCTTCACTACACACCTTTTCAAAATTCTATAACCTGGATGCTTCCCAGTCTAAGGTGCTGACTTTTGGAAAAGTAGTGCATTATTCCGCCATCTAAGGGCATTGAAAAAATCTAACCCCTCCTCTAGAGAAATTATACAAAATACTGCTTTGGGAGTCTATCTAAAATGAGGAATACATTGGAGGACACAGTCCACTCGAAGAACAAGTTACTTACCAACTGGTAATGTTCTTTCGATTGGATGTTCCTCCAACGTATTCCTCATCGCCCTCCCAGCCTACCCCTCTGTAGATTTTTCTGGGTTATTGCCATCTCAAATCTGGCAAGGCTGATACCTCTCTACTGGCGCAATCTACACAGTACAAGATCAAAGATAAAAAGGGGAAAAACAGAACTGAGGCCAACGGGCGCCGCGCGTGCTACTTATACACCCGATGACATCGCCCTTGATGGAGGCCTTCGAGGGGCCATCGACTGGATGAGATCGACGCACAGCGCCCTCTGCCGAAAAAAATTCCGAAGAGCAGCAAAGCTGGATGGAATACATCTAAGATGAGGAATACGTTGGAGGAACATCCAATCGAAAGAACGTTACCAGTTGGTAAGTAACTTGTTCTTCTATGACTTCCAAAACAAATCCAGATGCTTAATTCAAGGAAACAATATGGCGCTTCTAAATATTTGAAGCAATGCAAAGCACAATGCAACAGAACCAGAATTGCACACTATTCAGTGAAGCAGAACTCAATGCATTTCAAATAATAAATCAAACTTTATTTTAAGGTGGTGCTCAGATCCCACAACCCCCTAAATGCCTGGCATGGCATCGGCAGCAGCACCGGACTATGGGGTGGCAGCCTATTAATCTTTCTCGCTTGGAATTTCCCCCTTACCAAAAACACAGCCACTGTCAGACGAATCCTCAAGCTTCTGGATAGGAAGTACCTCCCATTCTCCTTAGGATAATGTTAAACAATATTGGCTGGTCACACCCCTAATCTTTCTGCCAAATTATCAGTAGAGTGCCCAAGCCGAATTATCAGTAATGGCTTCAGGATTTATCGATCTAACATGCCCTAAATGCCCCTACCAAAGGCCTCAACATCCACAAGGTGCTTATTAGCTCCCAAGCGAGTTGCTGTATATTTTTCCAAATAGAAAATGGAGTCAATCTGGTTCCACTGCCTACTCCTTATAGTTATATAGGTTTGTATAGGGGTGAATGCAGTGGACTGCTCAATCCAACTACATTACATATGTAAGCATGTAAGCCTTTATGATCTGGTCCAGCTGCCTGCTGTGCTGAATGATTACATGAATGAATGAATATATGAATGAAAACCAACTCAAAAACACTTATTTGCGTCTTAGACATTACTATTAAAGCTCCATTGTTATACAGCTGTTTTTCACTACAAAGCTAATGTAGGCCTCTAGGAGCCTTTCTGAGCACTAAAGCGTGAGTATACCGTTGCAGTGCATAGCACTACAGTTGCTGGTTTAAGTATTGTAGTCTGTAATGCCCTTAAGCATATATCACACTATCTATACTTAAATATAACATGATTTATCCTCACAGGATATAATGTAGGAATCTATTTGCTTATTCCATTCAAAGTACTAGATTCTACTCGTCCTTTAAAAGCCAATGCTACAATAGCTCTTTTATTATGAGGGGACATTCTGAAATGAGATGGTGTCTTACTCATTCCTCTTATCTGCACATGGCAGAATGGGCAAGGTCCCCAGCACCTGGACTGTATCTGTGTAGCCAATCTTAAGGCTGTACATCCTTACCATTCATTACAGCAAGAAGTCGATGGCCAGCTGCTCTTATACGTATCCCCAGTCGCCCTGGTGTATTTACTGTGGAATTGTAACGTAACTGTCCAGTTTACATTGGACATTGCCAGTGACTCGAACTATTAGGGCGACTACCTTTTTGACACTGAAAGACCCTTTATCATAATAGAACTTGACTTAGCTATAGTCTGCACACATTTTGTTTACTTCCACAATAGATAAAGCACTAATTTTAATACAGTTGTATGGATAATCCCTTACTGAATATTATACATGTCATATTGTTTCTTAAATGATCCTGCCTGTCTAGCTGTGGGTCAATTTCTCTCCCCCGTCAAAACAGGGCAGAGAGAAACATTACTGATATTGGATGAGTTACTACAGTGAGATTTTTTAGTTTTTAGGATCTTCAAAGGAGTCCTTTAAGTTAATTATCAAGGAGAATAAACAAAGACCGTACTCTTTTGTTCGAAGCAAGCTGCCCCAGTGGCCTGTTCCCACAAGTCACCAGCCCTGCTAGGGATCTTACCAATGCTAATGAGGCTGTCTCCTATGTTAACGAGGGCCCACCCCCGCGATCCAAGCTCTTGCTTTCATTTGGGTAGTCGTGCCATGGGCCCTTCTGGGCCCATGACCTGTGCTCGCTTGAGGTGCGGCATCGGTAGCATCTGTGGGGCTAACTCCAGGGGCATGATTTCTAAGAGTTGGCAGCCCTCCACAGAAACCATTGCCGAAGTTCCTCTTGTAACTAGGAATTACATGAGGACTAATTTTAGCCTTTGACTGCAGGCTTGGCTTGTTTGGGTTTCAAAGCAGAGACACAAACCAGAATTGATTGCATAATGACCGACCATTCAATGGATTGCTTTTCTGCTGCAGATTCTTCATCTGATGGATATCCTATCCAGCTTTGCTGCTTGGGAAACATTTTTGACAGGGGGCGTAGTCAACCTCCACTCGCAGTCCATCGTCGACCACTCTTGCTCGGTACTCTATCGTCGGCTCCGGATGTGACGTCAGGTGTCCTATATAAACTCTGTCACTACGCCCCATACCTCAGTTCCTTTTTTCCACGTGCTATCACGCTGCTTGAGAACACAGTCGAGCCTTCGACTCATTTGACGTTTTCTGAATTCCTCAACGTGAGATGTCCGTCACTCAGATTATGATATATGGCATTTATAACGTGCCTATACACAAGTGTTTCTGGCTTCAAGCGTTGTATGGATTGTGACACCAAAATGTCCATCACTGACCCACATGAGTTGTGTCTCTGGTGCCTCGTCACGGGATGGAAGGGTGTACATTGTGTGCCAAAATACAGCCGAAATCCCTTCGCGATCAGACTGCTAAACTTGTGCTTGGTCGACCGCCCTCAAAATTTCCGGCGCAGTTGACGGTTCGGTCCTCAGAGGCCAAAACTGAGGGGCACACCCCTGCGAAAGAACACAGGAGGAAGAAGCAGTCCCACTAAAAGAGCCATTCTTTCTTGTCCTGATCCCGAAAGAACAGGCGTCATCAATGGGACTCTAGTTAGGCAATGGAGAGAGGCAAGACATCGGCAGGGTCTACCACTCGTCAGGAGTGGGAGGATTTTAAGACCTCCATGTTGGATATGTTCAAAAAGCATGATGTAGTGGGCATGGGTAATCCCCCCCTCCTGCCCCCTCTCCTCCCTGCCTCCACCCAGTCAGCAGGCCTCAGAGGCAATAGCAGTGCTCAGTGTTCTCAATCCCTCATAGTGCGGACTCCTTCGGCGTTAATGAATCCTTCGACGTCAAAGGAGGTCTCAAGGCCCTCGTTGCCGGGTCCATCCCATGCTTACAAAGCTGTCAATGCTTCGACATCATGCCGCCGATCAACGTTGACGGGCACTCTATCAGCGGCCACTCTATCGGCGCCGAAGGATAAACCATCGGTGCCGACGGCTGTCAGTCTTAAACCCAGCTTTCCCAGTCTGATTTTTTTTTTTTCTGCGCCATGTCAATCCTTTTCAGTGCTGATGACACAGGAGATCAAGGGGATGTCAACCCTGTTTACATGCTCGACAAAACAAAGGTACTGGTATGTTTGGGGGTTAGCCAGTGTGAATTGTAAATGAATTAGAAATATTGCACCTGGTCTAAACCCACATAACCTTAATGATTATCAATTTGCATGCAAAAATACATATTAGAACACTCCTAGAGAATAAACAGATATTTGCAGAGATTGATGTAAAAAAGAAAAGAAATATTTAATATCATGAAAAATTAAGTACATATAGTAAAAACCAACATGGAAAGACATGTGTAATCAAGAAAACGAACATTCATTTCCCATTTATCAATTGGGTATGAGAGCTTAGAAGCAATCTAAGAAAATTGAAATTGGTACATCAAGGAAAAAAACATAAATGAAAAGCAATTACAATATTGACAAAAAACCAGTTATGTATCACTGGAATTCTGGTTGAATCACAGAGAAACACAGAAGTACAAAGTAACAAGTACAATTAAACATCTATTCAATGTAATAGAACATATTAAGAAATTTGAGAATGATATTCATTGGTAATTAGTATCAATTCCCGAAATTGAAGATGTTATGTGACGGGATAGGGTCTGCCAACGCTACAGGGGGAGGTGGTCCATAAGTGACGCTGTACAGGACCTTGTTTTCCCCTCTGATAGAAGAAAGCGTTTCGGCGGAACAAAAATTGGTGAAGAAATGTTTTGTCAGTCGAACAAAATCTACTCCGCCTTCATCAGGGCAATAATTAGCAGGACCATCAAAATGAAAAAGATCCTGTATTGATGGCAGATGGCTGGTTTCACTTTATTCTGTGGACGGGACCGGCCATTGTGTTGATCCCTCAGGTTGCCACTGGGACGAGAAGCTAAATTAGCTCTTCTTGAACGGTTTCCCTTCGGTTGGCGTCCTACATCACGTCCGCCGCACTCACGTACGTGCTGTCTCCAACACCTGATGCTCCCTGTTTACATGGGCATGGGTGGTGTCCATTATTTTGAGGACCATAATCGGCTACTGGCGCTAGCTCACGGCTTTCATAAGGTCAGTGGTTTGCATACGGCGCCGGATCTGGATTTTCAACAAAGCCACCCTATACTCACTATTCAAAATTCAGCGCTTTGGTAGAAAGGGTAATTGACACCTTAGGATTGCAGTCATCAGCAGTCGCAGTGCAGCGGTATGACCTCACTGATAATTTGGATGAAGGTCCGGTGACAGAGCGCAACATGCTTCTAAACCCTGCAATTGCCGACCCTCTGAACGCTCTGTGGCAGCATCCTATTTCCGTTGACAGAGCCTTGGTCACAGTGATCGGTAATTACTTCCGATGCCTGGGCTCTTCAGCTCGTTCAGTGGGGTTATCTGCCCTTATTAAGAATTCCTGTGGACAGACCCCCATCACCTCCAATCAAAATGGGACTGGAGATCCAGGAAGAACTGAAAGCCCTGTTGTTGAAGGGTGCTGTGGAAGAAGTACCTCCTGAACCGAGAGGATTGGGGTTGGTATTTCCGATATTTCCTGGTACCCAAGAAGGGAGGTTGTCTCTGTCCCATTCTGGACCTCGGGGCCTTGAACAAGTTCCTGAGGAAAGACAAATTCAGGATGGTGATGATGTGAGAAATTCTCCACGCCCTCGAGCTACAGGACTGGTTGGTGTCAATAGATTTACAGGATGCTTATTACCATGTGCTGATTCATCAAAAGCTCAGGATGTTCCTGAGGTCCAACATAGGGGACAAGAACTATCAGTTCAAAGTGCTTTCTTTTGGTCTAACCTTCTCTCCAAGGGTTTTCACCAAGCTCATGGCGGTAGTCGCGGCTCACCTCGGGAGATTCGGAGTCCATGTATTCATGTACCTGGATGACTGGCTCATCCGATTGAAGTCAGCGGGCAGGTCTTGTCTCATCTAGAGGTCACCTGCCTGCTACTAGTGACACGGGTTGGGTAGGCCTTCCCTCCCGAGGAGAGAGTCAACGGCTTGGCATAGATGGTTAACTTGTTCCGGAACCACCCACTCTACCAGCAGCTTCCTTCATCTGCCTCTTAGGTCTCATGGCCTCCTTTTTTTCTAGTGCCAGAGGCCAAGCTGCGCATGATATCCCTACAATGGGCCCTAAGGGGTCAGTGGTCACAGCACCTCCGAGCTCCCTTGGATCTCCTTAAGGTATCCAAACCTGTGGTCAACAACCTCGCCAGTGGGCGATCCGCAGCAATCTCATGGCAGGGGAACCCTTCTGGCCTGCATGACCTCAGGCCTGAGTTATCACAGATGTGTCTCTGAAGGGTTGAGGGCGCGCACTGCAAGAACTTGCAGGTGAATGCGTTTGGTCAGCAACGTAAGCCAGATGGCACATAAACAGGCTGCAGTTGGGAGCCATCACGTTAGCCCTGAAGGCATTTGCTCCTTCTCTGGAAGGGAAGCATGTCCTGATTGTGGTGGACAGTATGGTGGCCATGTACTACCTAAACAAGCAAGTTGGCGTACACTCCCTCCCCCTCTGCAGAGGGGCAATGCAGCTGTGCATCTGGCTGTTGGAGAACCGAATCTCAGTTTTGGCAGTTGATCGGGTGGGGACAGAGAACACTTTGGCAGATGTTCTGAGAAGGTAGAGCACGCTCTCACACGAGTGGGAAGTGTGCCAGAAAGTCCTAGAGGAGGCCTTCTCTCACTGGGTTACCCCAACAGTGGACCTGTTTCCCACAATCTCCAACAGGAAGTGCGGACAGTTTTTAGATCGGTTCTCCTGAATGAGTGGGAACCTTTTTTCCGCACTCAGTCTTTTACTCTACCTTTGGGAATCTTTTTTTTTAATCCTTTTGGTTGTATCTTTTTGGCATCATGATTTGCTCCGGTTTTTAAGGCATCTACAAATTATTTGCAGCACACAGCACTTTCTGTGCAGTGTTGCTCGGAGATCTTTGAGCTGCCCTTTTTAATTTCCTTGTTATGACTACTATTTCCAAGGATAAGGGGATACTTTCTATCCTACCTAACTTTTATTTTGTAGAATCAGCACACCCCACCATTTGTTGAGTGCTGAGGGGACACAATGTATCCCTTTTTCCACTTCTCCTGTAACGTTCTGGTTACAGTGATAGGCTGGTGGCAGTGGATATTTTAGACTGTGTTTTTTAAATTTGTTTACAAATTGTCCACGCATGCTGCTGTCACAGCACTGGTAAAGGGAACATTGGTCACAATTGACCTAATATGCTGCCAGTCTTCTTTTTTTTGCCAACTCTTGATGAATTATCCTTTCTTGAGCCGCCTTCTGTCCTGGGATGGGGAGATCCTGCTCACTCCTTTCTTTGCCGGTCTCCCATTAGGATGCCTGCCCGAGGGTGCAAGCATGTCTGGGAGCACAGGAAGCTGGGAGTACACAAACTCTGCAGGCCTTTGTCCTCCAGTATGTCTGCTTGAATCCTATTCTGAATGGGAGGCTGGCTGTCCCAAGCCCCAAAATTTGAATGTGGCATGACTGCTGATTGGCTGGGTTCCTGCATAATGTCATGGGTCCTGGAGCAGAACGAGAGTCGACCCATGGAACGAAAAATCAGAGGAAGGACGACGTCTGCAGCCACCTCCAGCGACCGCCAGTGGCAGCTGAGAGCCGCTGCTGCTCCAACCTCCTTTTGATCGACAGGGAAGATGGTGGGACTGACCATCTGCATTTTGAGCCAGGCCGTCCTGGCCTGCAATTCCCCAAACCCATGGACCTCGACCAATTTTCTGTCCATCGTCTCCTGAAGGGCGGTTTTGGCTGGAACTTGGTGGGCATCTTGCTGGACCTGCAGTGTCCCTTTCCCACGCTTCGAAGTCTCCCCTTACATGTCTGGGACCGAGAAACAGATAAGCCTGACGTGTGACAACTGTCACTGAACTGTCACTGAAACGAAACATGTGTCGAGTCCCAATAAGCAAGTATCGTGAAGATTGTCTACTAGGAGTCCCATCACAAGCAACTGTCTACTCCCGCCAAAAGTTCCTTCTTCAGCCTCCAGGCCAAGAATCCGAACAGGAGCTGCTGTCGCCTCACATGGGCATCCGCCAGTGTCTTTTTTTTCTTCATGAAAAGGTAGTATCCCGCTCCTAGGTATTCACCTGGGTGCTTGCTGTGTTGAATCGGGCTCCTTCTGAGCTTTCTGAGACAAATTGGAGTGGCCAACCCAACTGTGTTCTCCCAGGCCTAAGGGCACTGGTCCTTTGGTCTACAATCCTCCAGGGGAGTCTGCCTGACCTCCCTGAACCATGTTTGAACTAAACCTTTTACCTACCTGCAACATAGAAGAAATCTTCTATTTTGACATCTTTGACAGTTGTCTGTTTTTCTTTGTTCTTCCGCCCTGGGGCCATCTTCACCCAGTGTCCCAGCTGACTGAGACGCTCATTCACAGATGGGGCTGGATTCCTAAAGTATAGGGTGCCTAAAAATACTTACTAGTATCTGTGTTGCTTACTTTACATGTTGGTTATACGAAATGATTTGCTAAACATGAATGCTACTCCAACTACTTACCTGTATATCATCTAAGAGTTTACGATTGATCTGAGTAATGCTTAACACACATCTTACTGTATATAAATGTGAATGTTTATTACCTGTAATTATAATACTGTTAGCAGCCTTAGTGTTCATAATAAATAACAATATTGTAAAACTGTGTATAGGTATATTCTTGACTATAGGTGTGCCCCGAGGTCTTTGTACTTAACGTACAGCCCTTCTCCCTCCTACACTAAGCCTGGCTGCTCACCTATTGCTACCAAACCTTTTTGGTAGTTCAGGTCAAACCTAAGGATTGGAGCCATGTACTCCAAAGAGTGAGTCTTCTACAGTACTACCACAGGTGGACTTTAGTGAAACTCCCTAACCTTGAGTTGGATAGTGTGAGGGAGATCAACATGTGGGGATGTTAGAAAATGGGGGTGTGCTTATTGATGGCTGGTTTGTGGGTAAACATCTGCTCTGTATACTTGAGGAACAGATTATCTTTGTGGTCGGATTTATAATTATTGCTAATCTAGTATGAGATCATTGTCAAATTCAGACCAGTGGTTTTCATTCACCATATTGCAGAAGGTCTGCATTGCTGCTCTCCTGCCTGGTGTCCTTATGATCGATCTCTTGCCGGCTGATCAGTACTGCACATTTTTCTTAATAGTCCTTTCTCCTAATCCAGCCTTAAATCTGTGTTGGGGAGAATTCTCAGAAATGTGCGAATTGCTCTCTACCTTAGAGACCCCCAGCACTTTTACTGGACTCTAGGACTTTTTAATTTTTAACCTGGAGAGAGTGAGCCCATTTGCCCCACTCTCGTATTTTTCTGTGATTTTAAACTGTTTCTTTTGGTTTTTTGGAGTCTGACAAACTCCATAGGCATCTGTTTGCATTGTGTCACACAGCACCTTAGTGCAGTGACACAGGGAAGTCTTTTAGATCTCCCAAGGTTTGATACTTTACTCTTGAATGAACTACTGTTTCCAAGAGCAATAAAGTGAAATTGACTTTACCTGCATTGTAACTTTCTAGACCCAGCACACACTATCTTACAAAAGGGTGCTGGAGGGGTTACTTAGAGTTGTTTTCGAAACTCGAAAAGGGAAGTCGACAGGGTGTGCCAGTAATACTATCCCTAGTGTGACTTCCACTGTACCCATGATCCCTTGCGTGTCTGGATCCCTCGGATTGTTTTTTACCACCATTCTAGATGGATACCATTTTAGGATGCATATTCTCCCCTTCCTACACTTTGTTCGCCCAGCTGCCATAACCTATAATAATGGAAAATACACCTTTTTTAAATTCTGCCCCAAGTGTAATTGCAAATTCCCTTGGTTAGACAAACACTTAGTTTGTAACTTGTGTCTTCCAAGATACCACGTTGAAACGTCTTGTCGAGCGTGCAGGCTCTTCAAGCCAAAGACGTTGAAGGACCGTCCATGAAACACTGGGCCCGCTACGCCAGGCCGCTCGAGGCCATGGAGGTAGAAGGCGCCTTTAGCGATGGCAGTGACGCCATCCTTTCGGACGGAGAGGGTGACGGAGTAGCTCCAGCTACTCAAGCGCAGGCCCCTGACCCCGTAGGACAGGCCGGCGGTCATGTTGTGGGGACTACACCTGGCGGCAGTAGCAATACAAAGACACACACCACTAAGCACATAAGCCCAGGTCGAGACTCGACACATGGATTGAGTGATCAACAACTTCAACACCCATGGAAAGGTCAGCTGAGTCCTGGTCCTGTGGGCAATCTTGCTCGAGATCACCACACGACAGGGCCCAACTGTCGAAAGATGGCAAGGGTGTCGCTTGCAAAACTCCCTCCGAAGGTCGATCGTCCGCGTACAGGGCCTCGGCCCTACCTGCATTCGAAATTCGACGCTCGGCGTTGAATAAACTGGCAGGCCCCAAAACGTCTGTAAACACTCCTCTGGGCTCCAGATGGGTGGGGGAAACATTACAAAAACCCCTCATAGGGACAAGAGCCCTCTTAGGAGAAAAATCACCTCAGAAGGAAAAGACTAAAGAATCCAGGCCCATAGAGAAACCTAAAGAATCTAGGCTTAAGGTGGTACCTCCCACATATGAGAACGTAGGACTTTTCCCCTCCATCTGTGGTAATCCCAAGTTCCAAAGAATGGTCTTCACAAGATATTGACAGAGTGATGAGAAGAAGGACCTTTATGGCCAATTCTTTTTAAAAGAACCCCGATTACCTTCAGAGCTTCAACTCCACTCCGCCACCACAGCTCCATCTGGTTCTCAAGCCTCTTCCTTACCTTCTCAACCCATTTTCATCAGATCTGAAGACTCTTAACACCGTCAAGCTGAAGACTAAATCTTGGCTTTTCAATCAGAATTGAGGCGTTCCTTCACTTGTGTTACACGCCACAGCCGGTTGCCGCCGACTACTTTGTTAATCTCTTTAACATGGCATATTGTCCTGCCTATCTCCTGTGTTACTATGTCTAATACTCTCCTTTCCACTATCTTATGCGATCTAGGCTCGCACTACATTTTTAGGTCGCCATGCCTCACCTTTGCTAACTGCTATCGTAATTTATGTATATATCTATGCCTGATTACTATTCATGTATATTACTTTGTATGTAAATAAGATATATATGTATACCTTGCTTCAAGTTGCGTCCTGAGGCCCCTGGGCCGGATGGTGCGCGTTATAAATAAACATAAACATTTCTAAGAGGTCTCATTCAAATGCTCCTTTACAGAGCACAGTCCTAGATCTCTGACCCTGAATCAGACCAAGAAGATCTCTCCTTTGTAGGGCCAGCTGACACTCCGTTTATTGATGAGGATACAGAGGACCCTTATTATGGGGATGACGAGGACCAAGAGGCAGACCAAGAAGCCAATATGTACTCTGTAGATTCCCTTCTTAACCAAGACACTCCAGTTGTCAATTCTCCTATTGATAATCAACCCCTCCTCAATGAAGTACTAGCCAAGGCGGCTGAGCACTTCCAGATTGACACCCAGGAGGTACAGGAGGATAAAGACTTTGCAGAACAAATCCTTGGGGACAAAAAAACAGTGGCCCAGTTTATCCTGCTACTGAAATCAGTGCAGCGCCGAATACAGCCATCTTTAGAAGCACCTAATCTCACATGGGCCGTAAACCCACGTGTGGAGAAATTATTCAGACCCGCACCTTCAGACCCATTATATATTAGAGGTCAACTGAAACCAGACTCCTTAGTTGTGACTGCAACTAGAAAGAGTGCAGGCACACCCCTTGCCTTCCTCAGAGGCTCCACCCGATAAGGAGAGCAAAAAGATCTACGCCATAGGCAGAAAGGTCACCTCCTCTGCGGCCTATCAAACCAGGATAGCGAGCAATGCAACTCTCTTGGCTAGTTACAACTGCCACAAGTGGGAGGAAATGTCTGGTTTACTTTTGTCTGCCCCAGAACCACTCAAATCCCAACTAGCACAGGTGGCTGCAGATGGGAGGGCAGTGTCTATCTGTCTCCTTAAAACCAATTTTGATGCGGCGGGCAGTGCCGGAAGAGTCATTGCGCAAAGGACCGTTATTAAAAGGCATGCATGGCTGCGCCAGTCAGGTTTTAGACCTGAAATGCAGGCCACTCTAATAAACATGCCAGTTGAACTTAATGTGCTCTTCAGTAAGGCAGTATAAGACGCACTTAAAACAGCAAAGGACGAGTATGACGTTCTTAAATCTTTAGGTCAACTCACTAACAAGCCTTCTGGACAGAGGGGTAACGGACATTTTTGCCATTTTCGAGGCCAAAACTCAACGAGGATCTAGCTACAATCAAGGTCAGGGTTCCTCCTGGGGAAATAATCAAGGCCAATCGTCCCAGGGCTATCCCAGAGGACAACGCAGAGGTCGTGGTCGGGACAGAGGCCCTGCTTGAGGTGACACACCACCTCAGAGCAAGGGATGTTCCGCTTCCGGTGCCCTCCCACGCTTCTCCAGTAGGACGCATTTGCAACTTCACCCACGCATGGGAGGCAATCACCTCAGACAGATGGGTGCTGTCCACAGTAGCAGGCGGATACTGTATAGAACTACTCCAATGTCCCCACGACCACCCCCTACGACAGATGATTCACTCAGTAGAACATCAGTGTATCTTTCTCGAAGAGATGCCACACTTCAATTAAAGGACGCCATTGAAGTTGTCCTGGCCAACCAGGTAAACGGGGGTATTTATTCAACTTACTTCCTTGTGCCAAAGAAAGATCTAAAAATTCGCCCAGTATTATATTTGCGCCCTGGAAACATGTCAAGCCACAAAAGTTCTGCATGACTAGGCTACAAGAGGTAATCGCTCTACTAAAAAGGGGGGATTACATGGCAACACTGGATATGAAAGATGCCTATTTTCATATTTCAATGTTCCCAGCGCACAGAAGATTCTTGCGTTTCAAGATAGCGAATCAGCACTACCAATTCAAGGTGCTGCGCAGGGAGGCAATCCCAGTCTACCCTTACTTGGACGACTGGCTAATTACAGGGGAATCACCCCTGATTTGGAGACAAAACATCAGAGAACAATCAACCTCCTCTTTTAATTGGGCTTCTCCATCAACGAGAAAAAGTCAAGTCTAGAGCCAAGCACTTCAAAACAGTTCCTAGGATTTGTCTTAAACACAGTGGAGGGGGTTGGTCTTTCCATCAGAGGAAAGAGTAAACATTTTTACTGCAAATACCACATTATCAGGCCAGCCGCCAGATAAGGGTGCGCAAAGCTATGCGTTTAATAGGCATGATGGCATCTTGCATTTACCTGGTTCCACATGCGCGGCCTGCTCATGCGACCCATGCAAGAGTGTTTGGCGAAACCGTGGTCTCTGGCAAGTGGTCAGTGGGACAATCTAGTGGTCGTTTTGCCAACACTTGTACAAATTCTTCGCTGGTGAACAAGAGAAAATGTAACAAAAGGAAAAGCTTTCTACGATCCAGAGGTAGAGGCGGTTGTCTTGACAGATGCCTCACTGGCAGGGTGAGGGGCTCACTACCTTCACCACACAGCTCATGGTCTGTGGTCTCGCAATTTAGCTCAGAACCACATCAATCTGCTGGAACTTCTGGCAGTAGTCAAAGCCCTTCAGGCATTCGAACCCCATTTAACAAACCTATCTGTGCAGATCCTAACAGACAGCACTACATCAGTGTTTTAGATCAACAAACAGGGGGTACACGTTCTCCAAATGTGTTCAGACTCGCACAGCAAATTTGAAAATGGGCACTCAGATGGAAAATGTTCCTGTCGTCACATGTTCCAGGGGAACTCAACTCTCTGGCAGACTCATTGAGCAGAGCTCCCCTACCAGAGGAGCATGAGTGGTGTCTACACGGAGGAGTCATAGAACACCTCTTCTCTCAATGGGGTTTCCCAGCTATAGACTTATTCGCGAAAAGTGAAAACAGTCAATGCCCAGACTTCGTGTCCAGGTTCCCCCAGCCAGGCTCCAAGGGGAACGCCCTATGGATGTACTGGTCAGGGAAATGTGCTTACGCCCCCCCCCCCCTCAACCCCACACCTCTCATGAGGAAAGTGGTCAACAAGATACACAAGGAACCGATGAAGCTTATCCTAGTTGCTCCTATGTGGTCAAGGCAACCTTGTTATCCACATCTGTGCAAACTGGTGATGTGAAATCCCATCAAACTCCCGTGCCAGTACAACCTACTCACCCAGCACGAGGGACTAACAGTGCACCCGCAGCCACACTCAATGAACTTGGCAACATGACTCCTGAGGTCATAGAGTTCGGACATCTCAATCTGCTGCAGAGATGCATGGATATCTTGAAAGAATCAAGAAAACCAAACACTAGACACTGTTACTTTGACAAATGGAAAAGATTCATAATTTGGTGCCAGGCTAAACAGATCAACCCCATAGAATGTACTCCATCCCACATTCTAACTTATATGCTCCATTTGCTAGATGCAGGGTTCGTATTCAACTCCCTAAAAGTCCACCTAGTGACTTTGTCAGCCTACACGACCTCTCATAAGCGCCAGGCAGAGAAGGTGACAGCATCTCTAAGAATGCCATTTATAGGTGGATAGTCAGATGTATCCAACTGTGCTATTCCCTATCCGATAAAACACTCCCTTTTACGCCCAGGGCTCACTCCACAAGAGGTAATGGAGCCACTGTGGCATTCATTGCAAATGTACCCTTAGACAGTATTTGCAAGGCAACTACATGGAGCTCTGTACATACTTTCACTCAGCACTACTGCATTGACACCCATTCCAGACAGACACACAAGTGGGACAAGCGGTTCTAAGACATTTATTCGCGCATAAACCTTCTCACATCCCACCTCCTTCTTCCACTGCTCGCTAATCTATGCACAGCATGTGATCTAAGCAGATTCAGAAGCCTCAGAAGAGATAAATTACTCACCGTAATCGTATTTCTGATGCTTGTATCTCTTAGATTGACATGAGACCCACCCTTCCTCCCCTCGGAGAGAAGGCCCATGGATGCTTATGATCTTGTCTGATACGTATCTGTTTGGATACAACTGTACTCGCGTTACACCTCATGCTGCTTCATGTCAGAAAAATAACAATCTGAGGAATCCCTCAGATTGTTATTGTAACAATCTGAGGGATTCCTTAGATTGTGATCATGGGTACAGTGGACGTCACACTAGGGATAGTATTAGTGGCACGCCCTGTCGACATCCCTTTTTCGAGTTTCAAAAACAACTCGAAAAAGGTCTCGACAGAGAAGCTTGAAAAGATGACTTCTCCCCTTGAGTTGGTTGGACCAATCAACTCCAAAGTAAGCCACCTGGACATCCTCGGAGCTGGTTGAATTTCCATTGCAGTCACTGCTGGAACCGAATAGCCAGGGAGAGGAACACCAGTTTGTGTGTGTTGCTTTTAAGTTCGCCAAGAGCTCCAGGAAGATCCTCTGGACTCCGAGGAAGCACAACTGACCCAGCCTGAGCCACCTCAACAGAGTGCTGGACACCAGAAGCAGGGAAAGCCTATCTCGACAGCCAAGAACCGTGGTGTTGCTGTTTGCGGTAGAAGCGAGGAGCTGAAACACTGAAGTGCCACTTCTTTGAAGTTTGCCGTTTGCCGTCGGTGACCGTCCCATTGTGGTGCAGGAGTCCCCAGAAGTCCTCCCTCTTGTCCCCACGACTGAGGCCCAGGAACAACAGGATCTACACAGGAACAGAAGTCCTCTGCTGCATTTTTCTTCAACCTAAAGGTACTGTAAAGTCTGAGACAACTTACCTTTATGTGTAGATTTGCTTGTAGCTTTCTACTTCACACAAGTCTCCCGGCTTGTGGCACTACATTTGTTTAATCTTTTTCACCAAGGACTTCTAAAAACATTGTGCAAAGACTTTTACTCACCTGCAAGAAGTGCTTCAGGCCACATATACTTTTGCCCATTGACATTGGCTTAGCCTGGTTCCCTGAATGACTCTTCTCTCCTGTTATTGTGTTGCACCTATCCTTCCAGGTAAGGGTTAGCTTCCTCTGCATTGGGGGGATTCAAAAGTATTTGCCTGCTTAAAGAATATTTGTGATCTCTTGTTTGTTCTAATAGCTTTCTTTTGACACTCTTAAAGCCTACTCTGAATGCAACAGTAATATATTAATGTCCACAGTGTCCTAGGTATTTAAGTAGCCTGAGGGTGTAGGAATTGTCGTGTGCCATCCCCAATGGGTCTTTACTGATTCTGAGAAACCTAAGAGTGTGTATTTCTGAAGTGTATTTGAGTGTTGCCTTTTATATTGCTCCCTTCTGAAGAAGGCTTGTTTAAATGGCTGGTAAAAAAAAATTGTTATCAAGAACCCTTGAGTCACAGTGAATCTCTGTGTAACTCCACTACTGCTCACATTGACCCCTCTATATATAAGCCTGGTTGCTCAGCCAAATTACGAACCTGTGTAGTTCAAACTTATACCAAAGGTTGGGTCTATTGCCAGGAGGCTGAGGTTGTTGTACTCCACCCAAAGGGTACTGCCCCAAATCTCTACCAAACAATCTATTTTTGCTAATCCTGTACAATTTCGTCATGCTCAGAGGGGAAATGTTTTGTGTTCGACTGGCCAATGCCCTTGAGAAAAATGCGCCTTAAATGCAGAGGAACACCGTTAAACAGACCTAAAATGGCTTATCTCAGCTGCTCAGTAACCACATTCTTTAAGGCAAAGCTTTAACTAGTCCATAGAGATCCTTAGTTTCTATGAAATGTTTGGTTTAGCTGAAGCCTTTGCAGAGTTGCTTGTTGGTAGTGGAACACAGCCATCGTTTCTTACATGTAGTACAAGTCTGTATCTTTCAAACTTTCTATGATTTTCACTATTATTTGCCTCTTTAAAAAAAAACTGCAGTTGGAAAAATGTGGAGAGCAAGTTAAGATAATTCAAAGATAAAGATTGATATTTTTAGCTATTTTCTTGTTTAATGTATTATTGATACAGCAATTGCTGTAGCCAATTTTGTTTAATATTTTTCTTTGAATTAAGGGTTTTTTATGCAAATTTCATATTTGGTGGCAGTTGGGAACAAAAGGTGCTGCAAAGTATCAATTTTGCAGCGTTGGATGCGATCAAGCTTCCATAGTGGTCCTATCGTAAATCAAGATTCATTCTTAGTGTCACAAAGAAATTCACGATTTTCCAGTGATAGTAGAATTGCAGCACTAATGTTTAATGGTTTTCAATTGAAGTTCTAATAAATGAACACATGTGGGTGGGCTGCACCAATTACAAAATCCTGTTACGCTTATGAAACAAATTACTCCATGCATGTGACCCCCCCCCACCCTCTGCATCTTTCCGAGTTCATTGTACTTTCATTTTGTGTCTGTTCCGTTTGTACTAAAAAAGAAAAACAAGATTGTGTAAATATTCCATACGTTTTGCCATCAATAGCAAATGAAAATGTCATATCACCTTGATTCTAATTCATTCATGGTGTGTGTGTGTGTATATATATATATATATATATATAGATATATATATACACACATTTCTCAATTGCCAATATCAACATTTTTCTTTTTATAAGGCACATTTTTACTTTTTCGCAAACCTGGTGACACCCATTCTGAAAAAGACTTTCAAATAGCTGAAGCATAACAAAAATAAAACTGTTCCCCTCACAGATGCAAGATTGCAGGGCTTTATCGAAAAATTAATAAAGTTGCCATATAGGTTTTGTGTCAAGAGGTTTACATGTACATCTATAAAAACAATACTTCAGACAATTGAAAGGACATTTGTCTTGTATTCATCAATGTTAAATATCTATTTTTACTCAAAACAGGACATAATGCATGTGTTTCAAAGCCTTGCAACTTGTTGTGTTTGCCGAAAGCCAATAACAGCAGAACTTGCAGGTGTCCAGATGACGTGCCCGGCCAGATCCTACAATCCGGGGAGCTGCACTGTGACTGCCCACATGGCTACCTAATGAGAAACAATAGTTGTGTTAAGCAAGGTAAGGGTGCTGCTGCTTCTTGCTCATGTACATCAAGGTGTGTGCTTTTGTGCTTAAATAGGAAAAGTAGATGGCGTAATGGCCAATACAAAACCCATTCCAGTGATTACAAACGAGCCACCCATATGCATTCATCTTATTATTCTGTACACAATGCGAAGCGTCCATTTGAAGAAGTGCTCTTGTTGCTTCATTGTTGATTTTTGCAAGTATTCATAGCGTTTTAAAAAAAAAAACTTGTTTTGTGATTATTTTAAGTCTGCACTGTAATGCTAGTTCGCTATGTACGCTTGCTGGGAAATATTCTTTTTGCTCCTTTCCCCCTATTTACTTCTATGGGACCCCATCCTTTTTGCTTATTTTGAACCCTGTCTTTTTTGAAGTCTGTAACTGCTTCTGCTTTACTCTCCTTGACTGTTCTACTCATTCTTATGGAGAAACAGAATAGTCCCTATGAATGTCAGTACTGATGGACTGACTCACTTTATGAATTCTTGCATTTTTACAATTGGACACATCACCTACAGTGAGGTGTAGTTAGGATATTTTGTATCCTTATACAGTTTTATATAATGGGTTTTTGGTTACTTTATATGTGACTAAGACAATGTGGTGGCCGCTGTGACATTTGAACTGTTTTTGTTATTTCACATGTGCAAATCTGCATTTCCTCAAAATGCTACTAAAGGTAGCTAGCACTCTAAGATGGCCGTGCCACATGATATGTTGCTTGTTTTCTGCCCATGTTATACTTGCCCATTCAGTCCAGGAAATGCCTTGTATGGAAATCCTTTTTCTGTGGAAAGCTGCTGCTTTCACGGGCCAAAGGACTTTGTGTGTGTGACCCAGCAGAAAGGGCTGGAACTGTAAAGTCCCAATTCCCATCCTCTAGTACCTGAAATTCTGTCACTGGGCAGATGTGATGAGCAATGGTTGTCCACGATTGGACAAATGTTGTCTGTTTGGTGCAGAACCTCCCCATTAGTAGGCTTCACCTTGCTCCCAGTCTGAAGCTTGGATAAAAGGACTCCTGCAACTGTTCATCAGATCATTGTTGGAGCCAAGTCTTCTACGAAGAAGAGCATCCTGCTGGTGACCCGAAGATGACCTCTGCAGCTGATCACCATACTTCTAGTGTTGTCTCGGTGCAGCCCTGCTCCTCTGCCTGATTTCAAGAAGGCCTTTGGTGTTGCTTTGACCCCTGGAATGGCAGGAAAATGCAGTCACAACCCCTGCTCTAGGATCCATGCCACCTGAGCCTTCAGAAGTGTCCCTGGACTAACCTGTGGACTGACCAGCTCTCGCCTAGGCTACCTTGCTGCAGCTATTATCATTTCCAGCCTAGCTTTGGAACTTTGCAGATCTGCAGCTTGTGCCACAAGTCGCATGCACCTGCATTTTCATCTGTCCCATTCCAAGGGAAGCTGTGCTGGACCTGCTTCTGTGTTCACTGCTGTATGATTTACTGACCATGGTGACTCCCATTACAATACTCCTTCAATCCTCTGAGGTGTCCCGAGGGGTCTGCACTGTTTGGGTACAGTTTACAAAGGGATCTTTCACCATCGAAACAGTACTCTGCTCCCAGAATTTATCACTTTGAATTGAAAATTAACAATTTAATTTCAAAGCACTTTCAACATATGCAGATGAGGGTTGATTGATATGGCCATAGTCTGCGTGTATGAAATCCCTACCAGAATATCAGGCAGCTGCATGGACAGAGTAGAGATGTGGGCGCACCAACTGTTTTGAAACAATTAATTACACCAAATCTAGAACCAAACCTTAGTCCTATTTAATATTGTCAAGTATCTGCTGGAGAAAAAGAAATTGCATAGGCACTATTGTGAATACATATTATGGTGTCATGGCTCCCTAACGTGTTATGAATACTAATGAATGCTGCGGTTTTGGTACCGGTTTCCATTTGTTTACTTAGCATGTATATTGATGAACAAAGGGAGAGTGGATATGTTGTCAGCAACTAGTATAGCATGAGCACAGACATGAGATTAGTTACAAACTCTGGCCCTCTGATTCAGCACAAAGACCAGACTATTCAGAATCTGTCTGAAGAAAGGAATGTGAACTTTCATCTGATGATGAAGATGAAGGAGTCTCTTGTCTGCCTCTAGATAACGATGATCACTTTCAGAGTCCCCATCACTGGCCCGGGTCCCTCGTCAGTGGATGTTAACTTCCCCTGGGCAATGGCATGGTGCCTGCTAAGTTACAGTGGACACCAGTTCCAAGGCAACATAACTTTCCCTTCAAGATAAGAGCGCATTTTCTAGTCAATACATTGTTGATCGTGGAACCTGGAGGTCTACATTTTTGCTCAATGTCCTCACTCCTTGAAATTGTGTTTTATTTATGTATTTATTTGGCTTTTAGAGCGTTTACCCAGAGATTGAAAGAAATCTACCAGTGGCCTTGTCCAATATCTGGTAATAAAATGTGCATGTTAAACACACAAAGCATTGTTGGATTTCTAATATGTCCGGGCCCTCCTGGGAAGGTACTTCAGGAAAGGGAAGGTAGTGCACAAGGTTGGGAGGTGTTTAACCTGTTAACACTATATGTAGGAGTGTGTGCGAGTGTCTCTAAACATTACCATGTATCCTTAACAGAGCTTCATTCATGAGGCTGGAGTGATCCCTTTTCAAGATGGTGGAGGTCTTCTTAGAAGCTGATTGGCTGGAGTCTAGAGAAGGTTGTTTTGGAATGTTGAGATTGAATGCGAGCTGCCTTTTATTCCAGACACTAACTAAGCAGGTCTCAGCAGCCTTACTCCAAGTGTAAATGGGATAAAACAGAAAATAATTGGAAGAAAGCTACAGAAAATCTTCAACCCGGTTCTTAAATGAACTTATTTGCAGTGTGCGTTAGTCACTAAAACCATGTGGTAATTAGAATAGTTAGTGTACATAATTCTAAGTTAAGTTTATTCATTCTAATAGTGCTCTTTAGTAAAAAGTAAAAAGCTGTGGGGAAGCAGGTATTCAGAAGATCGGTGCCGCAGGGACATTATCTGCTTCCGGATCTTAAAAAAGGAACAGGCGAGCACCGAGGGGCGTAGGACATGAGGGAGACGGGGGTGCAAATCCCCCCCCCCCGCAATTTTAAGTGGGGGGATATGGCATTTATCCCCCAGAATGTCTGTGATTTTTAAAAATGTAATTAATTTTATTAATGTATAAAGCACCGGAGGGCCCTAAGGCGTAAGGGCGTTGATCTACAAACATGTGCCACTGGCACCATCTGAGGAGCACAGTGGCAAAAGTAAATGTCTCTTCTGCTGCACAGCAGTAATCTGAAAGCAATGAACTGGTTATTCGGAACACACTCCCGACCAATAAAGCTACTAATGAGGAACAGCTCTCAGATCATGTTTTGCGGGCTCTGACATGTATAGCTCATGTCATTCAGCATCTCTGCACTATACATGGAAGACTTCAGGTACCACAATGCAATACAATGCCAACTTAAAAGCAGTGGCATGTTTATGATTTTACACTTCACATTGCGCAACGTGGGATCTGTGCAAGCTGCCTTATAGGTTGCGCTCCCTTCAAGACATAGATGCACCCTAGAAGGGACTGTGTGATAAAGTCACTTGCCTGAGAGCATTGTTTGGCACAGACTTGTACCTTGCAGATATGCATACATGTAAAAAACATTTTATTTACACAAAAAAGTGAACATGGTTTATGCTCGTCAAAGAAGCAGACACGAACCAGTCCATGTTTTAAATCTTTTAAAATTGTTTTACTTTGTGCTTCAGTTTACTTGGGCATAGGCACTGACTGAGAATTAAACGTGGGGCTTTGAAAAGCAAATTGCCATTTGAAGTGCTAATGACCCAGACTTGTAAACTTAACCAAAGCAGAGATTTACAGAGACCAGGTTACTAGAACCTTCTTTGTGCTGTCAGCTGCAGCCATTTCAACCAAATACTGTGAACATTGTGATTTTCAGGCCCTCTTGAGATGGGTCCACGTCAATGATGAAGTCTCAGTCTCGCACTGTGGCAAACTGTTGTAACAGGCAACACTGGCATTATGTATCGAGTGTAGGTACCAACTTTCAAGCTGAAGCCTGGGAAAGGTGTGCAGTATCACAGAATGGGACGCGAAGCAAGTTCGGCTCTGGTGGTCATCTGAGGAAACTCTACCAGTGAGAGTAGGTATGAGGCTTAAACTTGTGACGGGAGCCCTTGGCTGTCTGACGGTGGCAGCCAGCCCCTCTGAGCCTGATCTGGGCTTGGGGAGCATTTTCCTTTGTGTTTGGCGTGGTTTGCACACGCCACATGCTTCAGTTGTCAGCGGCCTGGGCACTGGGGACACTTGGAGGCCAGCGCTGGGGGACAGCTGGATGGAGGTGGAGTAGGAGCTAGGGCCACATTCTCTTCCTTCCTTTTCTCCTTTTTTATTCTCTCCTTGCCCTTTCCCCATAGTTTTGGCACCTTCCTTTATACGGTTGGCATATTTGTTTCATTTCATTTTCTATAACGTAAATGTTGCATCAAAAAGCCTTCCTCAATCCTCCTCATACTTCGTTCTCTTGATTTTGCATTCTCTTGCCTCACTTCCACTCTTCAGTGATTCACATCTCGTGCAGAGGATCCCTTCTGGCCGCTCCCTCTGAGTCAGCAACATCTTCTGGGCGCCACGCCACTCTATTACCATTCTTCTCCCCCTTTTTGCTTCCTACCCTTACCATCTTCCCTTTCTCTTTCTCCTCTCACACTCCACCCTATATTTGCAAAATGGCTTCTGTCACGCTGCAGGGCCATGCATTTGTTGGGTGTTCACTCTGACTAATGGAGCGTGACACCTGTGTTTGCATTTAATTCACAGATAATTTCCACCTGTAACTGTGAACCATTCAGCAAGTAATTGTACACACTGGCTGTATTGTTACTCTAAATGCACGGTCATTGTTTCCTGCACAATATAATATCCAGGTTAAAGAATTTGTCTATGGAAGAACGCCAAACTGACCAAGCAGGTTCAAAACCCACTTACAGATAAAAAAGAGCTGTCATTGTTTGTCATTGTAACTTTCATATTTGATGTGCGTTTCCCGCCATGTTGGAGCAATATTGAAAAAAAGGTCAGTAAAACAATGTAGACTCCTGGACTAGCCTGCTGCACTTTAGGGCAGATTCTTGACTATATTTTGTTCAGCTTTAAGTCTGGGCGTGGTCTTTTCTTTCCTGGTTTTGCAGAGATGTAGTACTTCCCTTGTTTACCTGGGGCTACAGAATCCAATATCTCCACCAGTGCTAAAAATTGGGCAAATGCTTAATACGGAATGGCGCAAACAAGTTTTGACACAATAAAGACATCCGACTGATGTGTGTACTAGTTTGTTACATGACATAAACGTGTTTGCTACATTTGAAGTTAGCAAACATCTAAAACAATAAATTTTTTCATTTTAACCCCAGTGAACCATTTGTTTTTAAATAGGGATTGAGGCTAAACCTGTTGCACCGTGTCCTGTTTGTTATACTTAAAAAATGAGTTCTAGATTAATTTGTAAGAGCAAAGTTTTGATAATCTGGCACCAGATCATTTCGGTCAGGCCGCAGGCGGATAGCAGTACAAACCATGATTTCAGGCAAAACTCCAAACGTTAAGTTACACTCCCTAGAATTGTGGAAGATAAATGAGCACAGGGCACCGTTTTCTTGAGCCTGCACTGTGCTTCAAAATAATAAGTCCCCATAGTTTGGAAAAAAAATTGGAAAAGTGACAGAACAAAAAGTATGTGCTGGATATGTTTGCACTTGCAAGGTAATGGCTTCTTTGAATATTGAGAAAATTGAGAAAATCAATGTACCGCTACATTCCCCCCACTCTTCTAGTTAGGAAATCACACCTTTTTCATAATGTTTCACAAAACAAGCAATACTACAATCCAATAACTGAGCCATGGTACACAGAATTTCTTATGCTGACGGCCTGAACAGATATACTTGGCATTTGAAAATAAAGAAAACGAATGTGGTGAAGAATGGCAAGCATATCTTTTTTGAAAGAGCACAGGCAGACGTTTTGAAGGATAGTTGACTTGTGCAGGTTACAAATGTGTCCAGTGCCTAAAGCAGTGACTAAATGTAGGTCACATTTGGGAAATCAAAGGGTTGTGTAACAAAGTGCAGTTGGAAATGTATGAAAACGTTATCAAAACCAAGAGAAAATAACAAATGTCCTACCTTCCCCAGGTGTCCCAAAGAAATTATACCTCACGTGTGGGTGCACTGACGTTGGGCGCATAGGGAAATGGCTAAACCAATGGTACACAAACCGCCCTTGGAAGACCACATTTTTACTGTATTTGGTCTTGTGGATAACCCACAGATTTGGGCCCGGGGTGTCGCAGCCACTAAGGAAAACAGGCAACCCCATGAATTTCTGAAAAGTACTCACCTGTGGGAATCCTAAGAGGTCTGACTTGCGCTAATCACCCTAGAATGTATTACCCACAAGGCCCGGCAAAGTCCAAAATGTCGGGGAAAAAATGAAATGTTCACGCATTTGCCACCAGGAAACCGCCAAAACAAGCCGGCAACAACACATGTCCTACCTTCCCACGTTTGCACGGGTCAGGTGTCCCGACAAATGGTAACTCATGTGTGGGTGGGCTTACCTGGGCGGAAAATAAAATAGGTCCACCGTCCCCAAGTCCAGCGGCAGTCCCAGGGAGCCCTGTCAGGGTCCCCACCCCTCCCTGGAGTAGAAAGCTGTAATATGGCATGGCCGAAGCTCAAGGACGACCGGGGGTGCTGCTCCCTCCTTGGATGCCTATCTCCAATATGGATCGACCGTCCAGAAGTACAGCTGCGGTCCCAGGGAGCCCCGTCAGGGTCCCCATCACTCCCCAGATGGGAAAAGTGTTAATGCCACCCAGCCATAGCTCGAGGGTGACCGGCATTGCTGCCCCTGGCCTTGGGTGCCGGGCCCCAGCGTGGGGTGACTTTCCACAAGTCCAACACCGATCCCAGGGAGGCCCGGTAGGGTCCCCATCCCTCACTGTAGGGAAAAGCTGTAACAGCCCAGCCAGAGCTCTAGGACGGCTGGGGGTGATGTCCCCAGCCTTAGGCACTGGTCTCCCTTGTGGGTAGTCCGCCCCCAAGCTCAGCGGCGATTCCTGAGCGCCCCGGGAGGGTCCTCATCCCTCACTGGATGGAAAAGCTGCAATGCAGCCTAGTAAGAGCTCTACAGCGGAAGGGGGAGATGTCCCCAACCTTGGGTGCCTGTGTGTTGACTGTCCCCAAGGCCAGCAGCAGTCCCAGGCAGCCCTGGCTGATTCATCATCCCTCCCCGGAGGGAAAGGCTGTAACACTGCACAACGAAAATTCCAGGATGACTGGTGTTACTGCCCTGGCCTTGGCCGCCTGTCTACAATGAGTCGACCGTCCACAATTCCAGCCACGGTCCCAAGGAGCCCCATCGCTCCACCAAGGGAAAAGCAATAATGCAGCACAGCCAGAGCTCCAGGATGGTCGGGGGTGATGTCCTGGCCATGGGCGTCTGTTTCCCATGTGGGTCGACTGTCCCAAAGTCCAACGGCGTTCCCAGGGAGCCCCGGGATGGTCCCCATCAGACCTGTAACATAGCCCAGCCAGAGCTCTAGGACAGCTGAGGGTACGGCCGCTGGCCTTGGGAATATGCCTCGCACGTGGATCAACCGCCCCACAGCCCAGCAGCAGTCCCAAGGAGCCCCTGCAGGGACCCCATCCCTCCCTGGAGGGAAACGCTTTAACATGGCCTGGCCAGTGGGGGTACTGGAACGAGCAACGGGTGAAACAACTTCCCAACCCCAAAATCTTTTCCCTGGTGGCTTAGTGCTCCTTAACCGCTTCCCAGGGTTTGCAAAATGGGACCAGACCCTCAATCAGAAAGGATCTGCCTCTCGATGGGGGATTCCTGAGGGGGCTGGCCCTACAGGCCTAGGGCCAGCCCCCTGATTCACCCAAGTGTGCCTCTGGCAAAATTGCCCTGTGTTGTTTTCCCTTCCTTAGGGTCAAATGGGTGCAAAACAGCACTAATTTTCCCCCAAAGAAGGAAAAACAAAATGTTTTGGGGTTAGGGTGGGGGCCAGATTGGCCTGGGGGGGGGGCCACCCCAAGATCATATCGCTGGTGGCTTAGTGGTCCGTGCTGCTTCCCAGGCATAGCAAAATGGGGAAGCAGCAAGGGCTGCCCATCCTTGGCCGGGGGGAAATCTTAAGGGGGCTGGCCCACAGGCACAGGGCCAGCCCCCTGATACACTCCACATATAGTGGAACACTTGGGGGAAATGTTGTTTTGCCTTCTGTTACGCTCACCTGGTCTCTGCGGAGGTGTTGGGGCACGGTTGCAGCCCTCCCTGAACTTGAATCACCCCTTCAGGCCTCTCCCTCAGTAGAAAAGCTGTGAGCGTTGGTACGTGGTGCTACTGCTCCTGCGTGGAGATAACAGTATGTGAGTGCGCCAATCTGTGATTGATGTACCTCTCGAACCTTTCACCCCAAAGTACGGTTTCTGTAAATAAAGCTCACCTGTGAATTATGGAAGATAAGCTCTCCGTCCTGCTACTTCTGGCAGGGCGCGTCGAATGGGTTTTAGTTCCTTCACTGATCCCTGATCAGGATTAGTCCAGTCCAGCTGCGACTATGTTTCTCCTCATTATTTTGTAAGCCTTTTTTGAGCTCTTGTGATACTGTTCGTTCTGTTTAATGTCGTTATATGTTGCTCCTATTTATGGCCGCAATAATGTCTCTCTTCTGTTTTATTCCCTTGGATGGAAATGCGGCCTCAATGCAGCTGTGAGACGCGAGACACGGCCGGATGGAAGATGGATGACGGCAGGTAAGTGATGGTTTAAGGAAAAGCGCAAAGTATGGCGAAGCGCAACCTTAAACTGACTTGTTTTTTCGATATCTAACCTTGTCTTCTGTTTTTGCTTGCAGGCGCTGCTGTCGACGATGGAGCGTGTCGTGCTGTGGCGCCAAGATGAAGATTTTGGCATTCCATAAAGTTTAAAGATGAATACTTGGTTCGCCGAAGAGATGTACAGGTAGGAACAGCTTCCCCCCAGTTGGTAAGTATGCTGACCGGAAGCAAGATGTCCAGGAAGCAGGATCTTCAAAGGTAAGTCTGACCTTAGGCGATGGTGAGCGTTGCTCTGCTTGCAAGTGCAGAATAACGCAAAGCGTCTGTCTTGAGGATCGGGGTAGCTTATATAGCTGAGATCGTGGGCACGCCCATTAGTGCCGGTTTATCAGCCACACCCTGCTACTCCTAGAGAGTGAGCACGTGCGAAGGCAATCCATTAGCAGCCACAGTCGAGAATACTTTTGGGGCTGCTTAATGGATGGAATGTTCAAGGTTAATGCATCCTGCTTAATGGATGAAATGTTCAAGGTTAATGCATCTGACGTGCTATGTCCATAATAAAAGCTTTTTGGTGTTAAATGGATGTTCTTGTTTACTTTTGTTCATGTGACTTGCGCCAGGACAGTGTCCACCCAGGCCTCCTGTGCATGCCACCCCTGCATGCCTGTGTCCCTGACTTCATGACCATGACACCGTCTTTGGGGGGAGATGGGTGCTATTTTGAACCAGTTTGCCCCCAGAGAAGGCAAAACGACATTATGCCATCTGGTTGGCATTTTCTGGGGGTTAGAGGGAGGGGGGGATGATTGGCTTGGCTGACTCCCTTCCCCCCGATCATATGTGGTCCTTGCTGCTTCCCTGGGGTGGAGAAATGGGGCCAGACCCTCACCTTTGCTATTATATATATATATATATATATTTTTTTTTTTTTAAAAACATTTTATTAAACATATAACAAACCTTACAGACCAAACTTGCAGTGGATACAATAACATTTCACATATACACTATTCAACCATGTTCACTGCTCCCCTTTTCCCACCCCCCATTCCGAGCCTGCACCTGTTAATGTTCAGTTCCTGCATCCTGTGGTGAGGTTTCCCCATCAGTTATGTCCAAAGGATCTTGAATTGACCCAAATAGTTCCGCTATGAGCAGTTTCCAGGCCATTAGAGTCTGTTTCCTCCTACCCCCCTCACCCCCTCCCCTGTGCTGCCAGCTTCCTGCCATACCATGGTTTCAGCCTCCGCCCATTTCTGCAGATCTTTCCACCACAACTCCAGTCGTGGTTTGTGGCATGCCTTGCACCCCATAGCAATTCTCCAATTTGCAAACGCATATGCCAGGTCTTTCAAGTTACCTACGTGCCTAAGTTTTCACGGCCTAGGGAACCCTCCCAACAGGTAGGCCCACACAGTGTCCACCACTAGCCTGATACCTTTAGCTTCGAGTTTACGTGAAACCTCACCCCAAGAGCACTCAATAACTGGGCATGACCAGAACATATGTACCATTCCCGCATTCTCCTCATCGCACTTAGGGCATGCCTGCCGTCCCATGTTCTTAAACTTGGCCATCTTTTGGGGTGTCAAGTACGCCCTATGCAATATAATATACAATTGCAGCTGTTGGAGTCTTGCGTTTCACGACACTTTCTTGTGGTACCCCTGAACTCGTTCCCACATCCCATCCTCCATCGAAGTACCCACTTCCTCCTCCCATTCCAGTCTCAATTACACCAGCTCCTTTCCCACTCTAGACATCATCCGCTCGTATATCCTAGATATTTCGTGTCCCCCCCCCCTCTGCTATAGCATATATTGTATCCAACTGGAACATCTGGTTCTTCCCCGAACGCCAACTCCGACCACGTTCCCGTAAGGACCCTCACCAGTCTATGGTACGTGATGTACTGACCGGTGTGCAACCCTGTTTCTGCCCCAACACCTCAAAGTCTGTTATGGCCCCTTCTTGCCAGATATCTCCCAATATCACTATCCCAGCCGGCTCCCAGTAATTTCTTATTTTCATCCTTAGTTGCTCATCTCTACCTGCCAGTGCAACTAACGGTACCTGAGGGGAGCACGGGCATGGGTTCCCCATCAGCTGACACGCCCTTCTCCACATCTTCCAACCTAGTACCAACATCCTGGGGCGCCCGTCCATTACAGCCTGGGGCAGCCACATTATCTCTCTCAAGTAAAATGGGGCACAATCCTGTTGGAACAGCCTAGTTTCGGTGGTCTCATCCTCCGAGAGCCATTTAGCCACTTATTGTAGCTGGCTCGCAACTTTATAGACTTCATAATTAGGCAGTTTTATACCCCCCTTCTCGTAAGAATTCTGTAGCTTACCGAGGGCCATTCGATTCCGTGTACCTTGCCACAGGAAGTCCCGACACATACTAGCCAGTCTGTTAAAAAAACGTCTTAGGTATCAAATACAGGATATTTCCAAAGTAGTGCAGAAGCCTAGGCTAGACCACCATCTTCAACATTGCGCTACGTCCCATCATTGCCAGAACCGCATGCAGCTTTCTATTTTCATGATAGCCACTTCCGTGTTGCGTTTATGCTCTTCCTCTACTGTATGGTAGATATCTATTCCTAGATAACGAAATGTACTGGCAGCCCACAGCACCTGTAGCACCGGTAGATGCTCTAGATGGATCCCTTTATACCCACCTAGCGGGAACATGCTAGACTTCTGGGGGGTTCACAGCTATACCAGACATTTCCACATATCTCCCCATCACCTCCAGCACATATTGGAGGTTCTCCTCCGGATACCGCAGATACAGTAATATATCGTCTGACTACAATGATATCAGGTGTTGTTCATCGCCCACAGGGATGCCTATCATATCATACTGTTGCCTTAAATAGATCACTAGGGGTTCTAGAGCCAATATGTAGAGCATAGGGGACCATGGGCAGCCCTGTCTGGTTCCTCTGTGGAGTTCCCACCTGTCCGATATTACTGATCCCGTTTTAACCTGGCCAGCGGTTCACTATATAGCATTTTGGCCCACCGTAGCTATCCCGGACCCATCCCATAGCCAGCTAGGGCCGCCATCAGCCAAGTCCATTTGACCGAGTCGAAGGCCTTTATCGCATCCAGTGACACCACCGTCAGTTCATCTTCGCTCTCATTTCCGTACTCGATGACTCTATGGAGCCTCCTAAGATTGATATATGTTCCTATTAGGGACATAGCCCGTCTGATCTGGGGGTATTAATTTACTTATAACTTTCCTCAATCTATTTGCCAGGTTAGCAGTCAAGATTTTACTATCTTGATTTAACATAGACAGGGGTCTATAGGAACTACAGCTATGCCCTGGCTTATTAGGCTTGGGGAGCGGTATTATGATTGCTTCTCTAAGTGACTCTGGCAGACTGCCCCGCTCATACGCCTCATTCAGCATATCTAACAGTGGGGGGAGCACCTCATCTTTAAATGCTTTATAAAACTCGCTTGGGAGTCCATCAGCCCCGGGGTCTTACTAGTCGGCAACTGCCTTACCACCTCTCCCAGCTCCTCCAATGTAATCGGTGCATCCATTTCCTCCCTTTCCTCTACACTAATCTGCGGCAGTCCTATGTCCTCCAATATTTCCTCTATCATCTCACGATTATCCTTCCCATCATCTCCGTACAGCAGCTCATAATATTTCGCAAACTCCTGATTTACTCCCATCTGGGTGTCCACCACCTCCCCATCTTCCCTCTCTATAGATCTTATTGGGGGTCTAGTGGTTTCACTTATATAGCCATGCCAAAATCCTACCTGGTTTGTCGCCTCCCGCATGCTGTCTCTCTATGTACTTCTTGTAGTTAAGGTTACATAGTCTTTCCCAGTGCCGTGCACACTTTTGCTGCAGTCTCAGTATTAGCTCACTGTCTTGGTTGTCATTGTTACCTCCTCTCTGCGCTTCTTCCAATTCTCTTTCAGCTTCTTGTAGTTCCGCTAGGATCCCCACCTGCAGTCCTTTAGATTTCGCTATAGATACCCCTCTCATCACAACTTTGAAGGCCTCCCACAAAGTGCCCGCTGAATCTACACTGCCCGTATTAATCTCAAAATAACAAACAATTTCTTCCCTCATGTCCTCCCTAAAGAGGGGTTCACTGAGCGCCTCTGCCCTGAGGCGCCACGTCGGGATTCTCGCCCCAGGCGGACAACATTGCCAACGAAGGATCAGGGGCGAGTGGTCCGAGAGGACCCTTGCTTTATATTCAATTTCCGTGATTTCAGACCATATCTCTGGAGTGCCAAAGACATAGTCCAACCTCATGTGCAGTTGCTGCGGGCAGAGTAATGTGAATACTGCCTCCCCTGTGGATGGTGCACCCTCCATACGTCTGCTAACCCAAAATCATTCAAAAGCGTCTGTAACGCCTTAGCCGATGGGGCAGGTCTATCCAGCCTCCCATCTGACCTGTCCACCTTAGGGTTCAATACACAATTAAAGTCCCCTCCCCAAATCACCGCCCCCCCTGCACACATGCTCAGATTGCAACATAGCGTTCTGAAATATGCCGCAGTATTTTGGTTCGGGGCATACGTGTTTACCAAACTTATTTCCTCGTTTTCCACCAGTCCCTTCACTACAACCATCCTCCCATCTGTCTCCACCAGCGTCTGCAGCAGCTGAAATGGGACATGTGGCGCTACCCAAATGATCACTCCCCTGGCATAAGCCGAATATGGAGAACCCACCATTGTCCCCTTCCATTTACTCTTGATAGTTTCCAACTTATCTCCCGTCAGATGAGTCTCTTGCAGCAAGGCGATATCAATTTTCAGTATAGCATCACCTTATTCCTCTTCAGATAACTATTAAGGCCCCTAACGTTCCAAGTAATTATTCTAAGATCCCCCATGGCATGACAGTCCTTCCCCTCCCCCCACCCATGCAGGCCAAATTCAATTGCTCAACTCTTTTATGTAGGCTTGTATTCCCGTTTAAACTCCCCTGAAATATATACACAACAAACTCTCCCGCTTCCCTCTCTCCCACCTCCCTGCCCTTAACCAACAACACCCTCCCCAACTGTTGCCCAACTCCATCCCTGGATCTCAGGCACCCCCACATCTAGCCCTTTCTGGATGAAGTTGCCCTAATGGCCACTTAACTACTAATTCTAAGGGGTAGGTTGCTTCCATCCCTTTGCTCCTATTTCCCATTTTACTACGCTTAATATTAATGCTACCCAGCTCACACATGCATTTTATTCACTATATTCCAGTCCAGCTGAGGCGTACGGTCCAAAGGCTGCCAAATGTTAATCAAATCTCACTTGTCATGCTCCTGACGATTTCGTTCCGCCTCCTGCTCGGGACAGCCCTGCAAGTCCAACCACGACGCCGCCTCCTCTGGGGTGTCAAAGAAAAGCGCTCTGCTCTTGTGCAAAACCTTTAGTTTCGCCGGGTACAGAAGCATATACTTGATACCAGCCGTGCGCAGCCTCCTCTTGACAGCCACATAGCTATACCTTTGCCTCTGCACCAGCATCGTGTAATCGGGGTACACTGTGATGTTGGTGGATGCTCTCTCTATCGTTCCGCCCTTTCGAAAATACTCCAGGATCTTCTCCCTGTCTTTATAGTTCAGAATCCTCACAATTCTCGGCCTCGGCGGGGCCCCAGGTCGAGGTTTCCTCATCGGGGCCCGATGCGCTTGCTCAACAGTGAACCCCTGTGAGAGCTTGTCTCCCCCGATCTCCTGAAGGATCATGTTCTCCACATAGTCCGTGGGGTCTTGGCCCTCTTCTCCCTCCGGCAGGCCGACCACCCTTATGATGTTCCTTCTCGCCCTTCCTTCCGCTTCTTCCACACGATTCTCGAGGTTGGCCTGCTGTTTTAACACATGGACCTCTTTTGCATTGTTTGCGCTGACATCTGTGTTTATCTTCACCGCGCATTCTAGGCCACTTGTTCTTTCTGCCAGCACCCTATCGTCTTGTCGGAGCAGGGTGACTTTGATTCCCACCGCATCAATTTTGTTCTCTAGGGCCGTTCGCAAGTCCGCCATTGCTGCACCCCATTTCGTGCTCAACTCTGTTATTGCAGCTAGGACCTGATGATTATCTCCTTCACCACCGTGCTCTGTGCCAGTGTTGTGGGCGTCCGCTACGCCTTCGCAAAAGTCTCCATCGTGGGTTGTTTATTCTTTGTTCTTGCTACCTTAACTGACATTGCGCAATCCTTCTTGTGCGTCGTGTCTAGCTATTCAATGTTATGGCGTTCCCGGGTCTGCCAGGCACTGGGGTGTCTACCTCAGCAGGTTGCGTGGTGCTATGGCGCGTAAAATTGCGTTTTAGGTGGACTGTGTCCTCCCACGTATATTCACTGTTCACAATAGTCCGTGCACCATCGACATGTTTCTGAGGGTCATTCAGTTCGCCCTATCTGCCACCACAACCGTGTCTCAGGCACCAAGAAGTCTAGTGCTTTATGTTCACTCTAAAGGGAGCTTCCCCCGGGCATCTGCGCTTGGCCCGGTCAGTTCTTGCTTCTTGTGCTATGGTCCTCTAGCAACCATTTAGGCCAATCCGGTTGCCACTCCCCATTTTCTGTTTTGCCACCAGTGTCTCACAATCCGTTCTGCCGCTTCTCCTGCTGTGTTCTCACACACCCTTGTGGGTTCTAATCAATACAGCCGTGCCGCCATCTTGCCTTCATTTAGCAAGCCCCCGTCCTCCCACAGAGTGCCAGCTCCGTCTAGCGCCTGGGTCCGTTAGCCCAGAAGCGCTAGTTTGCCAACACTCGTTTGTTTTTATCCATTTCTCCCGTTGTCAGCTTGCCTGGTCACATACAATTTTGCAGAGTTTGGTTGTGCTCTTGTAATAGTATATTGCATGCATTCACTCGTGCGCAATCAGTTTACCATCATAACCCTCACTGTACCGCATCAGGAGGCCCGATAGTGCTTCACTTCCCAGGCCGCTACTAACCCACAGGGTCAAGTATGTTATATGCTGTATCCCGTGTCGGCATTTCAAGATGTGCTCCAGCAGGGTATCTGCTCACGCACCGCGCTTCCCACGGCTCACTCTGGTGTCCTAAGCACTTGCCAGCAAGCCGACCTGTATCCAATGCAGTGGTGATCCATTTGGGGTTGGATGATCCTGTTAGTGTTCGCGTCCTGCAACTTCAGACCCAGGCGTTCACGGCCCGCTCCATGGGTTACGCTGGTGATTTATTACAAAGGCGGCTCTTTGCTCCGCGGGGCCCGGCCGTCGCTTTTGCCTCCGATGCCGCACTATATACATGCAATCCTCCGTTTCCAGCCCTGCATGCTCTCGCCGGCAGGCTCAGCTGTGCCAGGTCGTCGGGGCGCTTCTTACCGCATGAAGGGTTTCAACAGGCACTCGCAGTCGGCGTGCCTCTTCCATTCACCATGGTCCACAGTTATGCTGGCAGAGGGCCCTCGCTCTCTGCAGCTGCCCGACTTGATCAGTATGTCATTTTGTGTATTTCGACCCGCTACTGTAGCCATCCACCTAAGATAGCTACTCCATTACAGGGGTGCGCCCCTCGGAGTCTCTTTGTTTTCGGCCGTCGCCATTTTGATGTCCCTTTCGCAGCTGGCTCCGAGAAACAAAGTATCCATCTGCCTGTTCCACAGCCTTAAACGTGCAGCCAGCCTGTTCATACTCTGCCCAGCGCCTTCCCACGCCTTTCCATGTGTTGTGAAGCTGCCGTTGGTTCAATTGTTATGCGTTTTCTGTCGGATCAAGTCATCAGATCACGGAGCCCACGGGAATCACAGCCTATACCATGGCTGACAAGCCACGCCCCCTGCCCCACAACCCATAAGGCCCCGAAGTGTGCCTTTATGATTATTATTTTTTGCCTTCCTTCAGGGCAAATTGGTGCAAAACAGCACCTATCTGCCCCCAAAGAAGGCAACACATTGTGCCATTTTTTATTTTTTTGGTGGGGGTGGAGGGCTGTTTGGCCTGATGGAGGGGGCCCACACCCCCAAAATGAGTGTTCTATGGTCTCGTGGTCATTGCTGGTCGAGAATCGAATGATCCTCGACCAGCGTTCTCCTTAAGTGAGGGCTTGTTTCCAACGAGCCCTCCCTCAAGGAAATGTACATGCTGAAGCCTTTTGGCTTTGTACATTTAATTTCCTGAAGATGTCGGCACACGGCTGCATCCTGACCCCCAGGCACGGAAGGGGAGGTCTTCCTCTTCACAGCCTAGGTGTCGGTGAGAGCAGCCCAGCAGCAGGGAGGAGGGGGTCCACCCCCCAGAGGTGAGTAGTGCGGAGAGCGAGCTATCTCATCCTCCGCACTGAACATAATGCTGAGGATGGTATAGCTCGTCCTCCACACTTAAGGGGTTACATGGATAGCGGCCTTGTGCCCAAAAGTCACCAGCACCAAAGTATATACATTAGGTAAGGTTAATACAGGTATTTGAGGTGCCAGTGGTTACGATTAATGCAGAGCTTTTCAAAGTTAGATGAAGTTACAAGTAAAAATCAGGTGAGTATGCTACTCAATCCACCACACTAGGATAGGCCTAGGGAAGGATCCAGAAACCCATGTTTGGCCAAACTTTGGTTTGGCCAAACTTAGATGGAATCGTGAACATTAACCTGAGCTGCAATGTTAACGAGTACCACACTTACATAGAATTGTGAATGTCAGCATATGCCGCACTTAGATAGAATTGTAAATGTTACTTATGTCTTGCATCATAACTCCACACAAACTCTCACCCCCGTATGCCTACGCTTACTCTCTACTCTACACCATCACTCATTTAGAGTACAGCTATACCCCTCAATCAAATTCGGGCTAGCTGCTCACATACAAACATTACCCCATAAACACCTCATCGTTCTAATAAAATGCAGCTTTATCCCATGACAAACCAGCCTAGCTGCACACATAAGCGTCCTACAGGCCTAACACAGCCAAAACCCAGTCTTGGTGTCCACCCGCCAGACTGCACACATTCAACTGATATCAATAACACCACACCTAAATGCTAGGATGCAGCTACCATCAGGCAAGTACACCAGCTGCACACATAACTGGTGCACCCAAGCACCCTACACACCTTATTCTCTCAACTGACTTGGACTACGGTTCCCAAGGGCATTCTACCTACCTGCGCTTTGAGATAATACCAATGATATATACAGCGCTATATAAATGCCAAATAACATAACGAAAGGTCCGGTCACAGTGAGTTAGGGTCAGGACTTTACACCTTAGTTACTGTATGGGAGGCAGGGGTGAAAGCAACAGGCATGTAGTATTACGCCCTTGGTTAGAAGTTCTCAAGATACCATGGTTGGAGGTTCCAGGCTTCGTTCCAGGCTTGTTGTTCTGACGTTTTTCCTACCATGAGAGCTGTCTAGACACTAAACATAAGAGAAACTTTTTTTCACTGGATTTAATTTTGATCGGTTCCAGACAGCTTCCAGTTGAAGACCCGAACACAGATAAGTCTTCTAAGGGAGAGACAGCCATGGGACACCTCAGGGACACGAAGATGATGAGATCCAATGAAGGTCACCGCGGTCAGGCGGTGACGGGTGATGGTACAGTTTCGAACACCGGAGCAACCCTAGCACAGCTTCCCTTGGAGTGAGACAACTGAAAATGCAGGAGCAGGCGATTTGTGGCACAAGCTGAAGATCCACCAAGGTTCTATTCAGATGGTGACGGCTACAGCGAGGTAGTCCAGTAGAAAGCTGGTTAGTCCAGACACTTCTGAATGCTCAACAGGTACGAATCCCCCAACAGGCGTTGAAACAGGTTCTTCCCACTGGTACAGGGGTCAAGCACCAACAAAGGCCTTCTTGAGACCAGTTAGAGGAGCAGGGCATTACCGGTCCAAACTCTGGGGTGCTGCTCAACAGCTGGAGTTGTCCGACATAATCAGCGGGCAGCTCTTGCTCATCTTCGTAGAAGTCTTGGTTCCAACAATGATTGGCCGAGCAGTCGCAGGAGTCCTTTTTTTTTTTCTTTTAAATCCAAGATTCAGCAAGGGGAGCATGCCCAAACCCCACCAAATGGTAAGGAGCTTCACCATTCAAACAGCCAGTGGCTATCCAATCAGATCTGGTCACCATATCTTCCCAGCAACAAATGTTCTGGCACCACATAAGTGGATTGGGATTAGACAGTCCCAGACCCCTTTTCTGCTGAAAACGCACAACGCTCCGTAGCCTCCCAAGTAAGGGATTTCCATATAAGGTATTTCCTGATCTGAAAAGGCAGGAAGGCCAACGAACAATATATTGCCAAATAAGTGAAAAAACCTTTTGGTATGGCCATTTTAGGGTGCTAGCCACCTTTTAGTAGCCCGCCGCAGTAAATTCAAAAGTGCACAAGTACAATTTTTCACTAAATGTGAAAATATCATAGCTGCCACCAGCTTGCCTTGGGCACATTGTAAAAGTAACCAAAAAGCAATTATATAAAAATATAGGATACCAAGTATCCTTACTGCACTCACTGTAAGCTGTTGTGTTCAATTGTAAACATGCAAGAATTCATAAACAGACAGTCTCTCTCAGTATTGATAGTCTTAGAGAAGAGTCAGTTTCCCCATAAGAATGAGCATAACCGGCAAGGGAAGTAAAGCATAAGGGGTTGAAACAAGCAAAAAAAAAAGGGTGTCCCAAATAAATCTATCGATAGAAAGGTACAAAAAGCGAGTCTTTCCTAAACATTGTGGAGGCTGGGGTTAGGCAGCGTCCAATAATCGGGTGCCCCCTGAATTAAAAACACTTCAGCTTAGTAGCTTCCAGTAGTTAAATGCTCTGCAGTGGTTCAAATTAAGAGTTAGCGTGCTGGATCAAGAGGTCTTGGTTCAGATGGCCATAATTGTTGCACTTGACTCCACACCGATGGTGAAGGTCTTTATGACAGCATTAAAACAGCACCTTTGGGAGAACCTGAGTTGTATAAGCCTATCACCCCCACTGCCTCTTTTACATAACTGTCTATAATTGTATACATTGATTTATCACTGATAATGTTGTGTTATTTATATAGCGCCTTAATCCTTGTGTGCTGTTCGTGTGTCCATCCCGCTACACTATCACCACTTGATGAACATGCCCTCTTATCACTGTATCACTATTGTAAAAGCATCTGGTGACGCAAATGCTCTGTTTTACGACTGTTGATCTGTGGTACAGAGCTTCTGAAAGAAAACCTATTTGCTGTTGTAAATGGGAATACCAGATTGGGGAAGTCCTCTGCCATCTAGAGTTTTTAGCTGATTTATTGGTGCTTTTCTGATGACTGTGAAGCTACAAATGCATCTGGCACCTGCCCCGACATATGAACATGTCCTCTCCCACATTTTGGGGACTTTAAACAGATCCAAGGCTACTGTCACTACTTTCGGGAGACAAATGTCTTTGTTTGGATTTTACGCAGTTACTGCACTGCAACCGACCATCACTCATTGGTCATGCGTAGGATACACATTAGTAATTCCAACAGTCACCTAAGATTTATTCTCTTCAATACAAGTAAATCAACTACTGTACCAACTGTACACTGCAACACATCTCATTGACAATTGCAAGTGGCTAATGCATCACCCTTTATTCACCATTTTATTCTACATATTTAAAATATTTCCAATGGATGTTATCAACCTGCAGAGTCCTTCTCTTAATATCCTCCAGTGCAAGCTGTTCTCTGGAACTTTCAGCAGTTTGGCATACTTCTATCCATCAGCTATCTTGATCCCAGACATGACGTTGCCAGCCTACAAAAGGAGCACACTCCACAACCTTTTTTCTGCGCTCTCAGAAATACATGCATTAGCCCCACCCCTAATCCCAAGCCTTCTGGGTTAAAATGTAGCCAGGACGGCAGTGCTAAAATGTCGCTCATCGACCCGAACATCATCTGTGTATGTTGCCTGAGGGGTGGACCATGGCATGGAGCAGTGCAAGTCCTATCAATAGATGAACCACTTGGACATTAAGTAGTATTTACTAAATCGGTGTTAAGCCACCCTTTAGGCTTCCAGCTGCATCACATCTGAAGTCATCAGAAGTTGATACGGAGGAGCTCACTCCTGCGATGAAGAGGCAGGAAGATAGATGGACGCAGAAGGTGGAAAAAAACCGCGCTAATGTAGTAACTCGCACCATTCGTCGCCTTCCTCCTCTAACAAAAATAGGAAGCACAGGTTTGGCAGGGATGGAAATGAGGACTCTTGTGCCTCCCAGGGCATTATAGCACTATTCTTTCCAAGTATGCTTCCAGGGAGGAGTAGGAGATTTAAGACTGAAGTATTAGATATTTTCTCTAAGGCCTCTGAGTCGACAGTCACATCAGTGTGCCTGCTTCAGCCGGGCCATGCCATCCATGACCTCCGTTCTCCCGTTCTTGCCATCCCCCCATTGCTCAGCATCTGATGGAACTTGTTACAGGGAGAATTTGATGAATCTGTGGCAGCAGAATCCATAGTAGGAACCTTGCATGGTAAGTCATTTCTTTCTTCTAATGAATTGCACAGCCACACAAATTCCTCCTTGATAGACACCAAAAGCAGTGCCCGGCAGTAGGATGATGTTGGAGAACACATCCCTTACAATTTTTTTTTGTTGAAGATCTGCTTTTCTAAAATAAGCGTCTTGACCAGCCAATGAATCCAATAATTAATGTTTGGAAAATGTATGCAAAGACCACCATGTAGCCCCTTCGCAAATTTCTACCAGTGATAACCCTCTATGGAAGGCTGATCTAACCGCCACTCCTCTGGTTGAATGTCCCTGTGTCCGAAAAGCATTTTGTTGCGTGCTGTTTTGTAACATTCAGAAATGCAGAGCACTATCCATCACAAAATAGTCTTTAGTTTGTAGCTTCAGCAGAGGAGATGAACACTTCTCCATTGCGATCAAATAAAAGCTCAAGGCTCTCTTGAGGTTTAACCTGGGCAACCTTTCCTTTTCTTAGGATGAGGAGGAGAGAAAAAAACTGGCAAGTGACTCTTTTGGTTAACGTGAAAGTCTGTAAAAGGTTTAGGCTGAGGACATGGGTTACAACAAGGGGTCTTAACTCCCACACCAGCCTTTAAACTTCCCCCAACAGCATATATAGTCTTAGTTGCAAAAATAGAGAATATCATGCTTGTTCCCACGAAAACCACTTATGCATGGAAAAAGCAAGCTGACGACATGTTGCGTAGTATGCTCTTTTTTCCCCTTAATTTTCAACATTACAACAGACTGCTGAAGGGACAGTTCCTCCCAACCAGTGTAAAACCAAACTTCAAAAGAAAGAAAATGATTTGTCATGGAAACACGGAGAACAAGGAGGTGAGGCCGCTGCCTATAGTCTTCCTTGGGGTGGTACTCGGCAGGTGAATCTCATGGGGAGGGTTCTCCCCTGTGGGACTAGGGATGACTGTCCGGGTAGAACGCAGTATGTCCAAAACATGCCCTCCCCTTCCTCTTCCTCCTACCCTTTTTAAAAAAAAAACTTTTTATTTTAACATTTTATGTACAAAACCGTAAAACCACATACATCTGGATAATCTAGAAAACAATAATTCCAAAAATATGCGAACAGTTCACGAAACAACTATATACATTACAAGAGAAACCCCAACAAGATTCACAACAACCCATTTGTACCACCGTCCCACTCCCATATATACACTACTATACCAGGTCTAGCACAGCTGAAGAAATTTACCCCAAATCATCTCAAATAAACTCATTTTCCCTTCTCTTCTGTAAAATGACCTTTCCATAGCTGCCAAATCTTGCATCTCATTCAGCCACGTCTCAACAGTCAGAGTCAAAACAGTCTTCCAGCTGCGCAAACATTTTCTTACCAATCATTGCCCCTCTGAACAACCACTTCTTCTGGTTCATAGTAAGACCTTCCAGGGATTCATCATCCCCCAATATCACCGTTTTGAAGTCCAAGGCAGGTAAGCCCTCAATCACCTCACCACACACCAGACTAACCGCATCCCAGAACAACCTCACCAACCTACAGTCCCAAAGCATATGCTCCAACATACCTTCCACATGAATACACCTCCAACAATCTAAGCTCTCCGATATCCCCCTACTCGCCATTCTCTTCGGTGACCAAAAAACCCGATTAAGTATCTTTATCTGCCTGGACCTCTCCGTAAGCCCCAAAGAACACAACTTGACATTTTCGCACACATCCGCCGCCACAAATCTCCAGAAATATCAGAGCCTATCCTCCTACCCCACTCCTCCCTTAGCAAGTCATTACCACTGTAATGCGACACAATCTCCTTATACACCCGACTCACCAGACCACCTTCCCTCCCAGTTGATTTCCTAGTGAACAAACTCAGATCAATTCTCCTTTCAAAATCCAAAACCCCAATCGCTCTTTTAAGCTTCACATAGTCTGAGATCTTAAAATTCTCTATTGCAAAGCGTTGTTGCAATTCCCTCGCTGTCATCCAAACACCATTTTCAAACAGATCAGCCACCCACCGCACTCCACCCAAAAACCACTCTGCCCAAAAAACCACATTACCTACCCTGTGGCAACTTCCATGATCCCCCCCATACTTCCATGTGCTACTGTAGGGTAGATAATATAGCCTGCTTAAAAAGTACTGGTACGAGGAAGAGTAGGGACTTCATATGCAATCACATACAAACACTGTGACGAAGAAGAACACATGTAGCCCAGTGGAGGAGGAGAGCACTAATAGTGAGACGAGGAAGAGTCGCAGAGCAATACCCCACAGAACCAACATGAGCAGTCTAGTTACATGAAACAAAGTATTCAACCACTTGAGATAGAAAGGGAAGAAGGACAATTCATCTTGCCAGTTCTCTCCGGAAGCACCTCGAGTGAAAGGGATTGCCCGCATACAGAGAAGCTAAACATGCAGCTGCTGACCGTGCCTCGACAAGGTAAGTCATGGCAACCCTACCTGCTCCTAGAAGGACTGAAGAGCCCATGACGGAAGAGCTCAAGGACCCCGGGCTAGAATAGCACCGTGAGGGATTGTCTAGCAGCAACGCGCAACCTGGCCCCCCTGGAAGTGCTGGGAAGCAGCATACGTCAGCATGCCAGCAGAAAACAGCAGATGAAAACCTTTGGAGATGCCGAGAAGCTTGAGACAGAGGGACACAACCGGGAGCCCACACCGAAGTTACGCAGGGGTGCCCCCGGACCTCGGTGCTGTGGGGAGCACGAGAAAGCTGTGCAAAGTGGTCTGGGACCAGAGAGAGAATCATAAACCGGCCTGGGACCTAAATCAAAGGGTGTGGGATATCGAACAGGCGAAGCCAAACCAAAGGAGTCTGGGACCCAAACGAGTAATCAAGTGAAAAGGGTCTGGGACCCACGTGTGAGAGAAAGCTGTGAAAGGGTCTGGGACCCAAGGCAGTCCCTAGCAGGAGAGTACAACAGGGCTGTTTGTTTGACTTCCAAGAAGGGCCTGAGAAATGCCAGCGGAAGGGAGCCATTACTCCACCTTCGTTGAACCACCAAGAACAACCTAAAAGGTGCCAGGGGTAGACCTTTCCCACAACTTTGTGTTTATGAACATTATGACTAAAGCCAAGGGAAGGGAGTCATTCTCTTGGCATTTTGAGAAACTTGAAAGACAAGGGGGTGAGGAGGGAGTCATTCCTCCTGGTATTGGGAACAACGCAAGAAGCCTGAGAAGGATCAAGAGGAGGGAGTCATCCTCTTGCCATCAAGGTCCCAACTTGGAACTTTGCTTTATTTGTGAACTTGAACTTTACAATCCAAGGCTTTGTGTGGTGCCTTTTTTGAAGGGGGACTGCAACGTAGGGAAGGGCGTCATTCCCTCGACTACTGGGGCACAGTAGTCTGCTTTGAAGAAGAGCCATTCTTCCACATTAACAATATTTCCTAACATTTTGATCTTTAAGAATGTAAGGGAAGGAAATAGGTTTTGACACAGGACGGTGGACAGTTGCTTTTGGAAGGAGATGGCTGGCTGGCGTGCTTGAAAGAATGAGAGCTGCACACAATGGTAGAGCCAAAGGGTATGTTCTGGGGCAGTTCACCTGGAGTGACGGATGGTCCAGTGCCACTCTGGACTATTTTTATGAAAATAATGTGGCCCTGGAGCGAATATGAGAACTTAGGGTGAACCCAGGTGTTCATAGTGACCACGCAGTTTTAGCATTGCAAATTCCCACTGAATCGTGTGTGCCCTGTGTCGGAATGAATGGGGGGGGTTGACTAGTTACCATGCAGGAAATCGAATTTCCCAGTCAACAGCTAACCTCCAAAATGTGCTGCACGAAGTAACAAAAGCCCACTATAGTGACATGGCATTTTTGGAGGAATTAACCCCATATGAATGCGAAGCATGGTTTTTTTTTTAATAACACATTTGATTGGATTTATAACATACAACCACTGGGCCTTCCGGGGCCAGCATTTAAACAACAACATTAATAATAATAATAATAATAATAATAATAATAGAAATAAAAATAACTTTGGATGGGAAAAGCACTCATATGGAACACATACTATATGCTATTATGTAACATTTAATACATAGCGTAATAATGTTTGGTACAATAGTAGGTTTTACGCAGCATTGTCCACAACCCTTAGTCTATGATGATATGATATTAGAAGTTCAGTAGTTCATATTGTGTCTTCCCAGCGTTGCCATACCCTATCTGCTTTTTCAGGGTAACCTCTGGCTCTGTAAACCCTCCTTTCTATTGCGATGCAGAGTTCTACATCCGTAATCCACTGATTCACCTGCGGCGGTTCCGCTGCCCCCCATAGGCGTGCTATGTTTCTTTTGATTATCGCTGTTGTGGTCATGAGGCAGAGCTTTTCGTATTTTGAGAGATCTAGCTCACTGTCCACTCCCAGTAGCAACAGTTTCGGATCTCTGGGGATCATCTGGTTCAGGACCCTTGATAACACATCGCAGCATTGCTGCCAGTAATGACTGATTACTGGGCATTCCCACAGTATATGAAAGAAGGTTCCTTCCTCTACCTGGCAGCGCAGACAGTTGGGTTCAGCTATTTTGCCCCGTTGGTACAGGGCTACCCTCGGGTAATAGATCCTGTGCAAGATCTTCAGTTGTACTAGGCGTAGTCTGGCTGATATGGTGACTTCACGGGGGTACATCAGGATTTGGACCCAGTCTTCTGACATTTCTCCCACTTCAGCTTCCCATTTCGATTTCAATCGTTCCAGTTCCGGTGTGGCGAAGGAGGTGATAACACTGTACATGACAGTGGTGACTTTAGCTGGAACATGGTCCACCACTATGTTCCGTTCCAGTGGGGTAGAGTCTGCCATGTCAGAGAGAGCAGGGAGGTGCTGTTGCAGGGCGTTTTGGAGCGGTGTATAGTGATATCTTTCTGCCTCCGGGAGGTCAAAGGTCGAAATTAGTTCATCAAAAGGTCTAATGGATCCATCTGCTATAATGTCCTTCACTTTTACTATACCGTGTCTCATCCACACTGGCCATTTCGGCAGTTTGATCACTTCGGGGAGGTTCCTGTTGTTCCACAGAGGTTGTAGTGGAGTGATTTTGTCTCCTCAGCCTATAAAGGTGTGTGACTCTGCCCAGATACGTGGCGTGTGCAAGGTCATGTCACGAGGAGATGCTCTAGGTGTCGCAGCATATAATTCCATGGGGGGTGACGCTCTCACATGTGGTAGTGTTGAATCGGCGTGTAGAGCGCCGTTTATCACCGCCATCTGTCTGGCCCAGTAGTATGTCTGTAGCCTCGGTATGGCCAGTGCGAAGAGGAGGGCTAGAGGACAGCCTTGTCGTGTCCCCTTCCCCAGGGCGAAGGATCGTGACGTCCAGCCGTTCACCCTCACTTCGGCCGTCGGCGCCTCGTACAGCAGTTGGATCCAGGTTAGGAATCGCTCGCCGATCCCCATTTTACGCATAATCGCCCAGAGTGCCTCCCAGTGGACCGAGTCGAAGGCCTTCTCAAAGTCCACCACGAGTACTGCCATGGGGGTGTCCAGGGTCTGGGCGCGCTCAATGGCCAGGTGTAGTCTACGTATGTTCATTCTCGTAGATCTACCAGGCATAACACCACATTGATCTGGGTGTATTAGGGATGTTATGACATGTTTGAGGCGCGTTGCCAACAGTTTCGCCAGTATCTTCGTCTCGCTGTTAACTAGCGATATTGGTCGATAAGAGCCACATTCGTCTGGGTGTTTGTCTGCTTTGGGTATCACAACTATGGTCGCCTTCCTTAAATCCGCTGGTAGGCTGCCCTTGTCTCGGGCCTGCTAATACAATTTGAGTAAGTGTGGGGCCAGTTCAGTTCCGCCTATCTTCTTCCAGGTTTCAATGGGGAAACCATTCGGACCAGGTGTCTTTCCGGACTGGAGTTGCATCATAGCTGCCACTATCTCGTCTTCTGTGATTTCCATTTCTAGCCCAGCCGCTTGTTCAGCGTTAAGGGAGGGAAGAGCGATCTTTTCTAACAGAGTTTTCAGGGGAGTTTCAGGTGCTCTGTATAGTTTCTCATAATATTTTGAAAATTCCTCTGCAATATCTGCATCTGTTGATCTCGTTTTGGTGTTTTGTGTTATCGCCCTTACTTGGTTGTGTCCCTCATCTCTCCGCTCCAGCCATGCTAGCATCTTTCCAGCTTTGTCACCTGTTTCATAGACTCTGGCTCTCATCGCCCCGTGTGCCTGTTTAGCATTGTCCAACGCAATATTTTGTAACTCTTTTTGAGCTAGGATCAGAGCTCTGTTCGTGTCAGGCGTATCCTGGATTAGGTGTGCTTCCTCCGCTAGTTTGACATTTTCCTCTGCTTCTCTTATTGATTCCAGGTGTGCTTTTCTTTGTGCCACGGTCCTGGAGATGATCGCTCCACAAATCACAGGTTTGTAGGCTTCCCACAGAGTAATAGGGGAGTCTACCGTTCCTTCATTTAACTTGAAGTATGTTGTGCTAGCTTTTTGTAGACGTTCTAACAATTCCAGGCACCCTAGATGGTAATTATTCAGCCTCCAACCGGTGGCAGGATTGGCTTATACGTCGTAATTGACATTAATAGGGGGGAGTGATCCGAGATGCCTCTTGGGAGGTACTCTGCCTGTGTCGCCGTGTGTATTATTGATGCTGATATAAAAAAATAGTCTAGGTGCGACAATGATGCGTGTACCCCAGAATGATAGGAGTATTCTTTGCCTTCCGGGTGAAGGTCCCGCCACACATCCCTAATTCCAAAAGCTTCGACAAAGGTGGCTAGATTAGTTCGGCGATTGGGGTCTCTACTGCGCAGGTGTGTGCGGTCTTGGTTATTGTCCATTACATCGTTGAAGTCTCCCCCCAGGATTAGGATGTCTGAGGTGTCCATAGTGATCAGTGGCGTGATGTCTTCTTTCAGTGTGGCTTGCAGTGTGGGTGGGGCATAGATCGCCAGTAGGGAGATCGTTTTGTTCCAGAACGTGCCTGTGACATGCGTGTACCTGTCTCCAGTGTCCTGTGTTGTGTCCGTAAGGGTAAAAGGAAGTCTTTTATGTATCCGTATTATTACTCCTCTGGCTCCCATCGTGAATCCTTGGTACATTGGTTGTTCCCGCTAGGTGGGTTTCAGTTAGGAAAGCAATATCTGGGCTGTATCTATTCAGGAATTGCCGCACTAATCGTCTCTTCGGACTGCTTCCTAGACCATTCACGTTCCAGGTCAGGAGCTTTAAGGTTCGGATCTTAGTGTCTTGCGGAGTCATTTAGGCGTACGTGGGTGTAAATGACAGTAACGTTCTTTGGGGTCTGGCCATTGTGCTAATTTGTACCATGGCAGGGAACAACGGTCTAGGTCGCATCAAAACCTGTGTCTCGAGAACTTCAATGTTCCATTGAGTTTGTCCATCCTTTAAACATAAAAACATATATCCAACTCCCCCCTCCCTATACTTTGCCCTCAACTGAAGCATCTGTCCCCCCATTGCAACTCAAATACAAATTAAACAAAAACTGTAGACTCGCAGCTCATTGCTCATAAGTTCCCACCGTGCTCCAACACAGGGAGGCGGGGGGGAACTTTCCAGGGGCAAGGGGGGGGGGGGCTTCCACCTGTTCTGGCCGCTTTTCTATGAGTCTCTTTATGGCTGTTACAATCATGTAAGCAGAATGTCAACAATGCACAGTACCTTACACCTTGCTCATTGGGGCCTTCAGAGTTCCTGATCGTTCATGCCTCGGGTGTCAGTTTTCTCTTTCTTGCGGTTGCGGAACGTTGCCTGGCGGTTGTCGGTCCGGCGGTTCCTGTCTTGGTCGGGCTCGGGGGGCTCTGTTTCCGTTGCCTCTTGTCTTGGTCCAGTCACCTTCAATGTGTTGCTCTGCCCACTTCCATGCATCTTTGGGGTCAGTGAAGTGGACCGTCGTGCCTTTATAGTATATTTTAAGTTGGACATTCAAGGTTTGCAACTGCTTTTTGAGTTGGTCAAACGATTGTCTGGCTTTTTGCACGTCTCTGGTGTAATCTGAAAAAAACGCTCGATCATTGTATGTGAGGGTGCCTTTTGCCCGTGCCGTCTGGAGCAATGCGTCACGGTCTCGATAGTTCAATAGCTTTGCTATCACTGTGCGTTGGGGGGGGGGGGCACCTGGTACTGGGCGACCCGTCGGCATCCAGTGGGCCCGTTCAATTGAAAGGAAGTTGGAAAATGTATCTGTTTCGAACATGTCTGTGAGTAGCTGCTCCAGAAATAATTCCATGTGTGGGCCTTCAACTTTCTCTGGCAATCCGCTCGCTTTCATCGACCCTCTCCTCCATGGTTTTTAGGCGGGTCGTAACTCTAGCCAGCTGTTCTACTTGCCGTAGGCTGTCCTCCGTCCCAGATATGCGTTGCTCTGCTTCTCTGGTACAGGACGTCGGCTTCTGGAGGTCATGCCAGAGGAGGGAGAAGCCCATGCTGATGCCATCTATTTTTTGCTCCATCGAGGCCCGTGAGTCTGCTATGGCAGCCATGATGTCTTTTAACGATATTGTGCCTTCTGCTTGTGGTATAGTGTCTGGTAGGTCTTGTTCCGACTGGGTGGTTGCTATCGGCGTCGTGAATTGTTCCATCCTGCTCTGGGAGATTAGTTTCCTGGGTTTATCCTTGCCCATGTCATACGGCGATGGTGAGGTGCCTCCGACTGAACAGAGGCACAGTTTTGGAGTTTTAGGCCGGCTTGCGTAATATTCCTTCTGCGCCCTCCTGGGCTGGGGGTGACTGCTAGTCCGTGGAGGTGTGGGTGCCTGTTGGTTAGGCCTGTGGGCAGTCGCTTCCAGGCATAGGTCGCGGTCGCAGGTCTATCACAGTATGGTACTCCTTCACCCTGCTACGTACTGACAGGTGCGGCCATTTTGTCAGTGTTTTCCAGCTGCCCTGTAATTTCACTGATTGCACTTCGGGCCCACGTAGGCACGGGTCTTCGCCACGCGCACCCACAGGTCGGAGTCTCTGGGGGGGTCTATGGCATCTCCGGAAATGGGTTATGAAGCCAGCGGGTCACGAGCCGTGCACCTACCGGGCCGCTTGGTTCTGCACGCCGTCTGGGCTCCTTCTCTTGCAGGCTCTGTACGAGCGCGAGGGCCAGGGTATGGCGAACTTCTGGATGTCACCCTAGGTTGCCGTCTCCCTCTCAGGTCACTCTGGCGGCCCGACGGTGCACTGGGGGTTTGTCTCACCACTCACACGGGCACAGCGTAGATCCGCCGTTTTCGGGAGACGGTGGGCCCGTTTTCCGTATTGTTCGACAGGTTCCCGCCTGGTTCGGTTTGCTGGCCGGGGGTGTTCCACGGACGAAGTGAGTGCTGCTGTTCTGGTGGAGTTTCCACCTCGTCATGCGCGGATGTTATTCCTGCGTGCCTCCATTCCCAGCCACAGGTCACTGATCGCAGATCCGCGTCAGAGTGACGATCCTTCATTCGGCTACGATCCGTCGGGCGCGGCCATTTTGTCTGTGTTTTCCCGCTGCCGCGCGGCTTGTTTTCCTCGGCTCCGAACTCACCCAGGAGTATGTGATTTTGGCCGGGATTTCGCCTGGTTGTGCCCGGTGTGTTTGTCTTCTGGAAAATGTATAATTTCTACAGGAAAGCCATTCGTAGCAGGCTTTTTATACATGATATCTGCCGCGGCCGCAAGAGCTACAGTGGCTCACGTCCTCATAGCTCTGCTGTTGGCCACGCCCCAATGCGAAGCATGGTTAAAGAGGGTGTCACAAGGCACAGGAGCCATCAAGGCCAATAAAATGACTTCCACAACAAAGGGCCATATGAAGAGCTTCTACATAGTAATTTGAGATGCTAATAGTATTAAGAAGGGCAATTAGAGCTATTGAATGTACTAAGACAGATAAGATTGGGGAAGCCAGACTGGTAAAAACAAATGCCGGGTTTGGCTTGGGCGATGTGGTCTGTCAATAAAGACCCCTCAATGGCAGAAAATGCTGGGGGCTTTGAAGTCTAGAAACTCACACTATCTGGCAAATTCTTTCACAAGCAAGGGGCACAAGAGCAAGGCAGACTATAAATCCAATAGGAGGTAATGCTTGGGAGTATTATCTGGGAACTAGAGATGACTGTTGTAAGTGGAAAAAGGACAGAGCCCCTTTAAGAGGGAAGCCCAGGACTAGTGGGAAGGAGCGGGAGGCAGGAGGAAGGGGAGGAGCAAGGGAAGGGAAACGGCAGTAAGAGGATGGAGGAATAAAGGGAAGGTTGGAGAGGCAATGGCTCCTGTGTCTGTCATTCAGTGTGCGTGTGGATGGCCCACCTCAGCAGTATAACAACTGGCGACGAGACAGATGCGACCCCACGCTCTGCAGCATTAATGGAGGGCCCGTGTGCCCAGCAGAAAAGAGGGGCCTGTGCGCCCAGCAGTAACGGAGGGCCTGAGTGCCTGCAGTGATGAGGGCCCGTGTGCCCTGTAGGTGGGCCCGTGTGCCCGGCAGTAGCGGTGGGCCCGTGCACCCTGAAGAGGGCCCGTGTGCCCTGTAGGTTGGGCCCATGTGCCCGGCAGTAGCGGGTGGCCCGTGCGCCCTGAAGAGGGCCAGTGTGCCCTGTAGGTGGGCCCGTGTGCCTGGCAGTTCGTGTGGGCCTGTGTGCCCTGTCGATGGGCCCGTGTGCCCAGCAGTTTAAGTGGACCTCTGTATCCGTGTGAAAGCAGAGGCCCGTATGCCTTGCTGAAGGGCCCGTGCGCCCAGCAGTTCGAGAGGGCCGGTGCGCCCTGCAACTAAGCAGAGGCCCGTGTGCCCTACTGGAGGGCTATGCGCCCAGCATTCCAGAAGGGCCCGTGTGCCCTACGCAGGAGCCGAGGACCAAAGTGGAGCCGTGCGGGAGGAGACCCAGCAACGGCAGAGCCGCCAGAGGGGGAGAGGAGAAGACGGCGCCTGCGACGCCCACGACCGCGCTGCAGACCCAGCTGCCCAGCTGATCCATCCCGCCCACCCGCAGAGGAGAAAGGAATCACCCGACCGCCGCGGTCGCAACACCCCAAGTAAGGAGCTAGGACGGGGGCTGGGAGTGAAAGGAACCCTGTGTCTCCCACAACGTGACATTGCAAAGCGACAAAACACTAGCCTACCAAGATTAACCCCGTGTCTCCCACAACGTGACATTAAAAAAAAATAATAAACCCAAACAGTGAAAATAAAAGCCAAAACTGAGGGCCCAGCAACATTAACCCTGCGTCTCCCTGTAAGTGACACTACGGAAAAAAAATAACCCGCAAGTGGCCATACCCTGACCGACGAGCAAGAAAATATTGGTTACAAGGGACACGTGCACCTGGTACATCCAGTAAGTGGCCCCTCAGCGCCACACGCAAACATGAGGCACGGTGCCTCTGATCAGAGAAACTGAACACACCGCCCTACCCACTTTAGAGCGAACGGCCCGCAACGGCCCGCAAGCCAGCTGCACAGCGCCCCAGCTGCCCCAACCATATTGAAGACGGTGAAATTTGGGCGGGAAACCCACCAATGCAATAAACGGCCCAGAGGTCGTCAGCACAGCACCCGTGGCTGCCCCTACCTAATGCGCACAGCCACAACACTAGCAAGTTTGGGCGGGAAGCCCATGACCCAGATACACGGCCCATAGGCCGTCAACAAAGCACCCCAACCAACACACGTTTCCACAACGGTGCCCCAAATGAGGGGTAAGGAGAACGACAGAAAGACTGCTACAGAGAGGGGAGTACCACCCCAGGAGCAAAACAACCAGACACCTGTAAACAGAGAGCACTAACGGGGACACCCACGCCAAAACACCCAGAGCCACCCAACCAGTGGATCTATGTTATTGGAACCCCATGCAGCGCTACAACAGCAAAGGGACACATTAGTGTCCCCCCACCACGCAGGCCACTGGTGCAGAAAATTGACAGGCCCACAGAAGGACGAAACCAACACAACTGTGCAGCACCACTACCAGAGCCAGCACAAGAGTGCACCTACCCTGCCAACACCCAGCCACAACGACCAACGCAATACGAGACGGGGGAAGCAACGGGTGGGACACGAGAACGCAGTGGCTCCCATGACCAGCCGCACCAACACCACCACAAGGACATCCACAAGAAAGAAAGAGAAGACCCGTACTAGACAGGACCGGCAAAAGTAAAAGCAACGCCCCCCATACAAACCAGAGGATCAAACATAACGATCTGCCGCCAAAGATCACACGCAAGCGCACCGTGACTCCATACCCAAACTAAACACCGCCCACCATGACTGACCCAGCGCAAGCAGATGCCGACGCAAGTGCGCAAGCCCTAGCAGTCTTGGGCCCCACTTCATATGCCACCATCATGAGAAGGCCCAACCCATTCGCTTTGATCCCGCACCACGACCAAGGAACAAGATGGGAGGAATGGGTCCAAGAATTTGAGGATTTTTTAGGTGCAATTGGGGACAAAGACCCGCCAAACAAACTCAGCATACTTAGGAACTTGGTAGGAAAAGAGGTAAAGGACATCATCAAGACAATCCCAGCTACAGACAAAACCACGTACCAACGTCTCCTCGATACACTAAACAACAAACTCATAACAGGATCCAACAAAGACTACGAACGCCTTGCATTCAACCAACACAGGCAGCGTCCACACGAATCGATTGGGGAGTTCGTCATACGTCTCCACCAGAAGATAGGAGACTGCGACTTCGCCAACTTCAATGATGAAGAAGCTATAAGACTAAGGATCATAGAAGGGTGCACCTCGTCAACGTTCAGGAAACACCTTCTCATAAAGCCCCTACCCCTAGGGAAAATACTGAATATGGCAAAAACATACGAGAGTGTTGAGGCACAGGCAGACACCATTGAAAGGAAAATGGAACGCGAAGCCATCGCAGCCCTCACGGAAGAGCGACCACAATACTCTGTGCCCACTCGACCCTGGAGAAGGAGGAAACCGAGAAGACACTGGCCAGAAAGCCCGGACACAGAACAATGCCACGGGCGAGGGTGGAAACACACCCACAGACAACCATACTGGCTCCTGTGTCTGTCATTCAGTGTGCGTGTGGATGGCCCACCTCAGCAGTATAACAATGACAGGCTCAACCTAATCATCCTGGCAGATCCCAACCCAGCAAGTGAATGGCCAGTTAGGATAACGCACAAGCCAATGGTTGAGACCATCACGAAATTGTAGAGTTCACGAGCACTGGGTCCAAATGGATTGTTTAACTTGGTTCTCAAGAACTCTCTGGACACCTGGGCCTCTATTCTCTTGCTTTTGTTTAAATAAATCGGTATCACACATCAGATACCAGTCTCATGGCAGCAGTCGGTCTTGGTCCCAATATACAAGAAAGGGGACAGGAAAGTTCCCGACACTTACAGGCTGCTGTCAATGTTGGATATAACAGGAAAGTTGTTCTGTGCCTTTTTGTTTGGAGAGTTGCAGAGCTGGGTTACAGATATCAGATGGGATTTCTCCCCGGCTCTGCAACCGCCCACAATATTAGGCTTCTCGATACATTGTTAAAAAGAACTGTGGGCACAGGGCATCCTTCTTTATATGTGACATTTGTGGATTTCAAGGCCGCATTTGATAGAGTAGACCGGTAAAGGTTGTGGTTAGAATTGCAGGAGCTAGGATGCCCAGATTAGTTGGTATTTGCAATTAGACTCCTTCATAACAACACTTACGTCTGGATAACGAGGGGAGTATGTCCAGACTGATTAGAGTTTATCACAGGGAGGGTAGCCGCCAATATTAATTATAACATACTATTAGTTATGTATTTTTTTCAGTTCAACAAGGTTATGATGGTGTTAACTAAGTCACCTATGACCCATACTTTAATTGGGTATTGACATCCTGTAATCATGAAGACTATTTGTAAACCAATTACACACTTATTGGTAGTCTCATCCGAATGGCTTATACATGAATTTTATTTCATGTTACTCAGCAGTCTGGTTGTAAAACAATCAAGGTAGTACATACCAGTTTATCTGAGGTAAACAAAAGAATCCAAACCTACGTCTCAAATTCGTACTAAGCCAAACATTTTCAGGCAAACAATAGTGACATTACTTCACATTAGATTAAAATATAGTGTGAGTGAAAGCAACTGCATTGCATTGTTAGAAACCAATACAGACATATGCAGGTATCCAAACAACATAATGGTACAGATATACATATGTTACACTAACAATTGGTGCAATAAAATAGAACGTGGGGAACAAAGGAATGACTGTCCTCCTAGACAAAGACAACCACGTTTGGTGTGGGTTTTACTGTGGTTCAGTGGTGACCAATCCTCGGTCAAACTGATTGGAGTAAGCAGAGGAGTCAAGGAGGGTCATGCTGGCTCCCCTGCTGTTCAATATGTATCTTGCAGACTTGCCCGCTCGTCTTCTGGCAAAGTCTAACTGCCCCCCAAAAATTGGGATGGAGAGTGTCGGAAGTACGTTGTATGCTGACGATTTTGGTGTTACTCGACCACAGACTTAGTGGGATGAATAACATGCTGAATTACCTTTACAAGTATGTGCACGAAAATGGCCTTACGGTGAACCTTTCCAAGACCAAATGCATGTTAGTAGCAAACAAAAAAGTATATAAAACAGCCCTGAATACAAAGTACGAGGAGATTGAATATGTGGAAAGTTATGTTTACTTAGGCCTCGAAATGAATAATAAAAATAACTATGAGGACATTGTAAACAAAGGAAAAGACCTAAACAAGGAAAGCTCGCCAGTTGACGCTTCTCCTCTGAAAATGTGCTTCTGTTACTACGGGATACACTATGCAAGGTATTCTGGTTCTTTGCAAGCAATGTTATTGTCCAATGATCTTGTAGGGGCTGGAGGCAATAACAATGAGGGACCTCGGTTGGTTAGATTGTCTGGAGGGGAGGTTCTGGCGTACAGCACTGAACCTAGCGGCCTCCATTCCTATGGAATACTTTTGGCTGGAACTTGGATCGTATCACTAAGCACGTCACTGCTCAAAAAGAGAGGCACATTGTATATTAAGTCCAAAATGTCACCTAAATGCCCTCTATTGGAGGACTTTGGGAAAACCTGTGGGCAGGAAGTTGGAAACGGTGGGAAGAATTTCAAAACCTTTAAATTTGGAATTCTTAAACACCGTAAATTGGACGCCTTGGCTTGAGACTTGGGGCAATTTTGACCTGGTCAAGGCCTCTATTTAAAAAGACCATCATCTGGGACTGGGCTAAGAATTCACACATTTGGCAGGTGTCAGTAATTATGGCGCTGTCACAAACATTATTCATCGCTACCTGAAACCTTAGTCGTAGCTCCTTTTAAATCAAACCTTGCAGTCGTGTATATTATGTTGAGACTAAGAATTAATTAGTTACCATTGTTAACATTGGCCTACAACTGGGAATCCCGAAAGCATTTAGAATATGTCGGATATGTAAATCTTCGGAGCATTTAGAGACGGACCAATAAACATGTGCCTGCTAGGCACCAGATTGCACAATTACGATTCCATTAAATCCAACTCGTTTTGGGAGTATTGCCTAAATTCAGATTTTGAACAAATGTACATTGCACTTTACTCAGTTTGGAAAATAGTGGAAAAGCGACTGGGATTGCAACATGGATGAGATTTTGCAACATTTTACAAGGATGTATTAATATTTTTATATCTCAATACCAATTGCCATGATTGACAGATGAAAGATTTTATGAGTTTTAAGTGTTAATGTATTCATTTTCTTTTATTAGAAAATATGGGATTTATGAAATTGTATTGTTTCTTTTCACATTTTCCTTTTTCTTGTGTTAAAGTTCTCATTGAACTATAAACAAGTAAAGATAAATTAAGTGAAAAGAGTGGTCAGTCCAGGAGAGAGTAGTAGTCAGGGGATTAGAGAGGGGGATGTCTGAAGAGATGAGAGCATCCAAGGTGTGTCCGGCAGAGTGAGTCGGACCAGTGGGTAGAGTGGAAAGGTGGAGGGAGTTGCAGAGGTTGCGGAAACGCCCTGTGGAATTAGAGTCCATATGGATGTTGGGAACCCCAAGGAGGAGAAGCTGGGAGGTAGAGGAAAGGAGAGAAGTGAGGTTGGCCCATTCAGAAAGGAAGAGGGTGGCCTGGCCAAGTGGCCTGTAGAAGGTGACAAAGGTCAGAGAGAAGCCAGGGGAGAAAGTGAGACTGCATAGCAGGCTTTCAAATATAATGGGAGTTCTTATATTTATTGTACCATTCAGTAGTATGTGAAGACTAAAATAATAGCGCAAGAGTATTCTTTTAGTCGTTTAGGACTATTCAGCATGTTGTGCAGCCTTCATAAATAAGTCTTCACCAAATACAATACAATGGAATGGTAAAACAAGACCAGATTAGTCTTTCAATATTCTAAAAAGACAACGTTAAATACTACATGTAGCATTCGACTTTAAGGAGAGCTATATATAAAAAGAATTTAGACTGATATGTGCATTGGAATGGTATTCCATTGTATGTTCTTAATACAAGTTCAATTTCCTTAGTAGGTAAAGCCGTAAATCAAATGCAACATACTTGTATAGTATAAAGAAATGCTTCTTCTTTCAAGCTAGCATAAACATTCTGGACAGGTCCTCAACTGTAAGTCTCATTGTGAATCTATATTTGTATTACTTTTATCAGATTGCATGGTCAACCAATACAGATGTCCAAATGGAAAATGCATCACACGCATGTGGCAGTGCGACTCGGATGACGACTGTGGTGATGGGAGTGATGAAGAGAACTGTCGTATGTATTGACACATTGATGCTCAGTTTTACACTTTGAATTCATTTAAGGGCATAGAGGAAATAATTGCATGTCTTTGTTTTCTGTATTTACAAATGGAAGTGCATGGCATTATTTAAACATCTGCAATTTATGATGTAGCAGTAGTTTGCTAATTACTGTCTCACTTGGTTAGCATTGTTGGCAAATAAAGCCCCTGCTTCAAGGAAAAAACAACTTTTATTGCCTTTTCCGCCATTTGAGTCACTCTCTCTGCCCCTTCCTTCATTTAGTTAAGTGGGCTGGTGAAGTGTGACTCAATTATGTGCCACTTCACTTCAGCCATTCTATGAAAATCTTTGGGACACAGTATCCCCTATATATAATAAAATAAAGAGTGCTGTTAATTTTCATTGCAATATCTTTAAGACTGAATCCTCTGCAATTGTAGTTTTAGGTGAATAAAGATTTAAGATTTCTATGAAGAAAAAACTCACATGTATGACTGAATTCTGAAAACATGAAATATGTATACATAGCATATTTATTTCCAAGCACATGCATGTTGGTTTCTCCAATTTACATCCTGTGCTATTTTTGTTATATAGAGAAGGGGCATTCAAATGGGGGTGTGGTCAGTCAGATATAGGAGACTTATAAGAGGACAAGGTTCAACAACTGGCTTTAGTTAAAAACAAATAAGAGCAACTTCCTCTAACCCTAGCTCTGAAGAATTCCCTACTGTAAAAGAAAAAAAAAACAGGTGCTCCTCAGGATGTCTCACAAATAAACACTATCCTTCATCCATATCTATTCTAACCCATCATCTGCCTCACAAATAAGAAAAGAAAGAAAAGAGAATGTAAGCTCGAACTTTGCGTAGGGTTACTCCCCCCTTGATGTTGGCTAGTTTTCTGACCCCACAAAGAGTTCTCCCAGTATCTTCCAAGTCTCTTTTGTATCAAATTTTAAAACCACAAATGTATCTCCTGGATGGTTCGCCATCTTGGCCTCCTGAAGGGCTACTGGCTTGGTCAGCCATGCTGGGATTCTTTTCTGATGAAGGGGGCTCCATTTTGGCTACCCTGGCCGGAGGTGACGATCGTGACGGACACATCCCTCACAGGATGGGGAGCTCATGCCAACGAGTTGAGTCAGCGGTCGTTGGTCTCCTTCAGAGTCCAGACTCCATATCAATTTGTTGAAGCGGAAGGCTGTCAGGCATGCCCTGAAGGCTTTTCTGCCGACTGTGCGAGGAAAGAATGTCCTGATTCTGATGGACAATACAGTGGCCATGCACTACCTCAACAAAAAGGGGGAGGCGATGCAGCTCTGATTCTGGCCAATCAAGCAGGAAATTTCGGTCTCGGCAGTTCATCTGGCCAGAGAAGAAAACGAGACGGCCGACGCTCTGAGCAGGCAGAGCGCAATCTCTCACGAGTGGGAGTTGGCTCAGGAGATTCTCCTTTAGATCTTCGCCCTTTGGGGGACCCCTCAAGTGGATCTCTTTGCCTCCAGTGTCAACCGGAAGTGCGAAAGGTTCTGCTCGCGGGAATTTCCTCCAAGAGGAGCCTTAGGAGACGCGTTCGTGGTGGAGTGGTCATTCCCACTGCTGTACGCGTTTCCTCCAGTCCCAGTCATTTCGCAAGTGCTGCGGAGGTTACGGAGGTTCGGTTCCCGGATGATCCTCATTGCTCTGGCGTGGGCGAGGAGGACGTGGTACCCGGACCTTCTCGACTTGTCCATCTGCCCTCCACGTCGTCTTCCCTACCGAGACGATCTGCTCTCATGGGAGTGGGGGTCAGGTTCTCCATCCAGAGGTCAGATCCCTCAACCTTTACGCTTGGCTTCTGAAAGGTTGAGGTATAAGCATTGGATTGGGGCCTCCCTGAAGACGTGATGGAGGTGTTACTTTCGGCCAGACGGCCGGCAACAAAGTCCCTGTACTGTTGCCATTGGAGAAAGTTCTGCGACTGGTGCACGGTTAAGAATGTGGATCCTTTTTAATGTGACATTCCTCTGGTTGTCTTTTTTGCTTTCTTTGGCCCACAAGGGCCTGCAAGTGGGTACAGTTAAAGGTTACCTGGCGGCGCTGTCCATATTTAAGCGCTCATCTGAAGAGTGTTCTTATTTTAAAATTCCTTTAATTTCTCAGTTTCTAAAAGGGCTCACTAATGTGTTCCCTCCGTCACCTTTCCAGGTGCCCGGTTGGGATTTGAACCTTGTTCTCAAGTTTCAAATGGGTGCTCCGTTTGAGCCTTTGCATTCCTGCCCTTTGAGATTGTTAACTCTTAAAACTGTATTTTTAGTTGCAGTCACTTCCACTCGCAGAGTGAGTGAGTTACATGCACTTTCAGTTAAGCCACCCTTCACTGTGTTTCACAAGGACAGAGTTGTCCTTAGAGTTCGTCCTTCCTTTCTTCCGATGGTGGTGTCGGAATTTCATTTACGCCAGAAGGTTATTCTTCCGGCTTTTTATCCTCCTCCGCATCCTGGTAAGGAAGAGGAGAGGCTCCATAGGCTGGATCCTAGGAGAGCTTTGACCTTTTATATTTCACGCATGTGCCGGGTCAGAGTGGACGAACAACTCTTTATTGGTTACGCTGGAAGGCGTTTGGGACAAGCTGTTACTAAGCAGACGTTGTCTGGATGGATTATCCTGGCAATTTCTGAATGTTACCGCTTGGCGGGTAAGGACCCTCCGATAGGTTTGCGGGTCCATTCTACCATGGGTATGGCTGACTCTACTGCCCTGCAGAGAGGTGTTCCTATTCGTAACATCTGTGATGCAGCCACCTGGGCTTCGGTCCATACTTTTGTACGTCACTACCCCCTCGATTGTATCCGTGGGCAGGATCTGGCCTTTGGCAAGGCGGTCCTTTACTCTGCAATTTGATTGGGCATTCTAAATTTCTATCTTCTAAAATCTTTTTCCCACCTCCTTACGTTGGTACTGCTTTGGGAGTCTGTCATAGATATGGAATACGTCGGAGGACCCAATCCCCTCGAAGAACAAGTTACTCTCTTACCTGGTACCGTTCATTCGATGAGATGGTCCGACAATGTATTCCATATCGCTCCCTCCCTGCCTTCCCTGCTGCAGAATTTCTTATGCGATTGCAGCTTACGTTTCCGCAAGGCTTTGTGTGGTCAGACTGTCAGAAGTCTGGTGCCACACGTTCTGGGAAAAAACTACAACTGGGGCTACGGACGTCGTACGTCCTACTTATATTATCCAGTGACGTCGGCCGTCGGAGGAGGTCCTCGAGGGCAGCGTATTGATGTCATCGACGCAGGACGCAAACGCCGAAAGTCTTTCCGAAGCAGCACAACTGTGGTGATTACTGTCATCGATATGGAATACGTCGTCGGACCATCTCATCGAAAGAACATTACCAGGTAAGAGAGTAACTTGTTCTTCTCACCCCTAGATGGGCCAAAGCCTCTTCAGCCCTGTTAAGGTCTTGTTTCTCTTAACCCCTCCTGGGATATTCCTATTTTCAGCCCTACGTGGGCTACAGGCCTCTTTAGCCCTGCTCAGCTGGTTGCCTCTCACTCCATCCTGGGGTATGCTGCTTTTTAGCCTGTCGTGTGCTATGGGTTTGTTCTGCCTGATGTGGTTACTGGCTTCTCTCACCCTCTTGTGGGGTATTTGGTTTCTAAGTCCATCATAGACTGCAGGCCTGCCCCTCCAGGTTTGGTTGCTTTTTTCACACCCCTTTCTTGGGTACTCTGTGTCTCAACTGTGGCTATCTTGGGCTGCAGGCCTGCTTGCTTGTCTTACCCCCTTTCAGGTATGCGGATCATTAGCCTTGTGTGTTACAGGGTCTGCTCTGCTTGGTTTTGTTTCTGTCACTCCCTCCTGGAGGATTGGGATCTTTAGCCCTATGTGGGCTTGGGTGTGGCCTCTCTGCTCTCCAGCTGTGTTTGATATGCGGCTGCACACCCTCTCTGCAGCCGCACTATTCGCTAATGGAGACACTCTCTCTGGCCCATGCAGAACTGTGCTCCTGACTTGCCTCTGGTCTGCGTATTCAGTTGCTCCACATTACTTTTCCCTTCTTGGGTCCTCTGTGTTGCTCAGGCTAGAGGCTGGTACGTCTCGTTCCCTTTTGGCATGCTTCCTTCCTATGCAGCTGAGGGTGCTTTGGGGTCTTCGCCTTCATTGAAACGGCAGCAATCCATGGGCTGCCCTGGGTCTCTGGCTACCGCATCAACTGCGTGGTTCTTTGCTCCTCTTGCGAGAGAATGACTTCCTCCTCTGTGTCGGCATCTGCTCCACCTGATTCGCCCTGTGCTGTTGGAGCCCAGGTGTATTTGGTTCCTCCCTGGAATCGGAGCGATTTCATGGTCCTGATCTTTTCAAGATGGCAGTAAAGCATTCAGGTCAGAAACCAAGCCATCCACCTTAAAGGGGCCCCTTATAGAATTACCATGTTCATGCACCATGTACCCAACAAACATTAAGGTGGGAAGTAGAGAGGTGGACAGTTCGTTCCCGGGGATTCCTTGTCCCCAAAGGGGAGTGGAGAGGTCACCCCGAGTGGCATCCTGCTTGCCCTGTCCCCTATGGAGGGTTGCATGTGGATTCATCAAAGGAGGCACTGTAGACATAGTTTGAAGTGCCAAAGGTATTTCAAAGCCCATTTATTGTGATCCAAAACACATCTGTGATATGCAGGTTACAAAGATTTAACAGTGGCTTATCTACCCTATTGGCTATTTTTCTAGCTTTCTTAAGGAGCTAGTTTAATAGGGTGAGGAACCTGCGCACTGTATGCCACATGTATATCTGTGTCACATCTTTTCAACCCTCTGAGTGACCTGAAAGTCCTTGATATGTTCCCTCATTACTCTCCTTTGGTGCTTTAAGCCACCTACCCTGGCCAGTGGCAAAACACCACATGCATTGTTTCTCTCCTACTTTTCCCTGATCCCTGCTTGCTGCAACACTAACCCTACTTGAACAGATTGAATCCTTGCTGTGGCGTTGCAGCCCAAAGGCCTGGCATCTGTGCTTTTCAACTTTTAACGTATCCTGTGTAATGCCCAGCAAATACTTTACAGATTTGCTTTGTATCGTTTGCATTTCTTATAGACCTCGCCACTTGTGGGTGGATTTTATTAAAATCGTTTCTGTTCTTGAATTGTATTGGTCTTAAATTTGAAATCTTCCTTTTCTCATTGGCAGCACCGACTACATGTAACAGTGATACCCAGTTTAGATGTGTGGAATCGGGAACCTGTATCTCACTATCCCACAGATGTGATCATGTAGATGATTGTGGTGACGGAAGCGACGAAAGTCAATGTGGTAAGTACAGCTACTCTGAAATATTATCTGTAGGTTTGTGTTTTCTTTCTCAGTATGGAACTGAATGATTAGTTGAAAAACATGAGCAGCCATTTTACTGCGATTAAGTGTAATTGTAATGCTAAAGACTAACTAGATTGTAGGTGGAAGGTTTAGGAAGACCTTGGCAAGAGTTGACAATTTTAGTCTTCCACCTCTTCTGTCAAGTTACAGAATGTTACTCTTACATGAATAGTCCTTGATCACTAAAAGAACACTAAACAAGTACCTATGCTCTATTATTTTAGTCTTCGGATAACACCGACTAGTATATACGGCTAAAAAAGCTTCAATGTTTGTATACTGTGCAGTGCTACTTAAATTACCAATTCCAAACACTTAGCAACTATAAAAGCAACCCTATTCCTGTTAAAGTTTTAATTGGTCTTCACAGAACACGCTTAATACCAGAGACCAGTTTCTACGTGCAACCCGGGATTCGAACCTGTGTTGCTATGCGTTAGTTAGGTTAGTTAGAGCTTCTAGACAGGACGCTGCTAAGCGGCACGCCACATTGTACTTTTACTTTCTTGTTATAAGTGAGTGAAATTGTGAATTAGGCTAAGAATTGTGGTAAGGGTAATTGTTGCTGCTGTGTGAATCCATACCTTGGTGTTTGAACAGTTTATACCATTGCCACATTACACATGCACTACGAGTGTTGGAGGATTTTTAAACTTAGGCAAGGATAAAGATATCTTGTACCTAATGACCTTGCAGGTGAACTGCTTTGTATAAACAATTGAAGGAGGGACAACTAAAAGCTCCCACCATGGGATTTATGATGCAATGTATTTATTGAACTAATATCATGCGTCTGATTTTTCTGCATCCCATCCCTCAATACATGTTCTTTTAGTGAATCAACTAAATAACATTGTTTTTCTGCTTTTTGTTTTTGTTTGTTACATGCTTGTCTCACAATATTCCTTTGTACCTTTTGAACTTTTAACTATATGTACCATGTGGATGTATTTATTCTTTTATGCCCTTGGTTGAGACTATAACCATATTGATTTTCTGTTATGCGTTTTGCTAAAACTATATGATTTGGAATTAGGAGTTGACTGTCTGTGTTCTTCCTATCCACACAGTGTATTTGTTTATTTGTTAACCTTTGCAACAATTACTTAAACGCATGTCCTTGAAACACACAGCAATTTCATTAAGCGAGTGGAAATCTATGAATAGCGGATGACTTAGTCTTAGGATTTATGGAATATGGAAACCTAACCCTCTTCCTAAACAAATTAAAGTCAGTGGACAGATTTAGAGAATTACATATCTGTTCACCTTACATGTCTTTGGTTTAAAACAGTATCAGTAAGGGTACATTCTTTCGTTTAAGGATTTTTAAAATCGAGCATTATGTTGAGGAATTATTGCTCTAGACATCTGTGTTACTCTCTGACCATTTCGCTTGCCATCTAAGGGATTAACGTTCGCGCTCAAGCTCGAATGCTTGAAGTTGACATACAATCTTGGGGAACTACAGTTCCCAGCATTAACACTGTAGCTCTAAAGGAAACTTTGGGCGCTTCAGAGACAAGCCGGTCTACGCCGGTCCACAGCATCCACCGGCTTTCGGCGAAAGACTGTGCTCTGATGCACGCACATCTTTCCGGAAGCACTAATCAAGGTATGGGTTACCTTAAAACCTGGCACTTGCTTGCACAAGCAAAGCCACTGCATAATCGGTCTCTGGCGCAGCGCTTTTTAGAGGCTAAAAATGACATACTGAGCCCACCCCCATTTGGAAACCTCTTTGACCCTGCATTAGAACCATGGCTACCACAAACTTCTCCCGTGCTATGCAATTCTGAAAAAACGTAACCTTCAACAACATGAAGCCATCAGGCAATCGGGTAACGAAATGACTTTGCCTCCAGCGATCGTAACAAGTCCAGATAATCGGAGAAAGGGCCCATCAAGAGAAATACCCTCCGTTAAATCCAATAACTATTCAGAGATCAAATTTGCCCTCTTAAATACGAGATCCCTCAATAAACATGCCCAAGACATCCATCACTATATCATCGAGGAAGATATAGACGTTCTTTGTCTTACTGGCTATAGGAAAAGGAGGAGTGGCCATAATTGCAAGGCCAGACCTTAAGCTATTCCCCTCACGGATCCACTGTACGGGATGTGAAATACTACTACTCAAAATGACCCCCACCTATAACGGCTGCATCAACATAATTATCTATAGGCCACCTTTGTTGATCTCCGACTTCAATGACGACCTAGACGTTTTTTTGAACAACTTAAAAGGACCCAATACAGAGACATTCCTCCTTTTTGACCTAAACAAATGGAGAGGGAACACCAAAGACAAGGAGGCTATTAATCTCAAACGACTTACAAAACAACGACTTTTCAGTGATTAACATATCCAACCTCCAGGTCAGGAAATCAACTAGATTGGTGGAAATGACTGTGCTGGGAACTCTACATTGCATATGGTCTGACCACTACAAAGTTGAGGCCAGACTTTTACTAAGAAACGACGTTAAGAAACATAGCACTATACCTAAGATTGGTCAAGGAAGAAACACAAAAAAAATCACACCCCTTATCCTCTCACAAAGTATTAACTATATCATGAACATCACAACTGATGAAGACTTGTGTGACAAAATAGTGTCTTCTTGTAACCGCCATTTTCAGGAGCTTCTAGATCAACATGCATCCAACAAAAATAAAAAGTTAGACCTAATCCTAACCACCAAATCTGGTTTGATGCAGAAACCATCAAACTTAAAAAGATAAAAGAAAACTAGAAAGAAAGTGGCACAAAGAACCCACTGAGACTAATAAAAAACTGGATAAACATGGACAACATACATGAACAAAACTAACAGAATTTAAAAAATAAACCACTAACAATCAGATCTCCGCTGCCGCCACTTCAACCGGCAAACAATTTCAAATTCTGAAATCGAGCAACTCTTTCCCCTCCATTTCAACCATATATAGAAGACTCTGAAATAGTACAGACAGCCTTCCAAAACAAAATTCTAAAAGATCGAGAAACAATAGCAAAGTGCAGTGTCGATGGCCTACCTCTTTCATCTTCAACATTCGAGCAGCCTGGGCAATTACAGGAACCGAAATTCCAGTTCACCCCAATTTCTCTAGAGGACATGAAGAATAAAGTACTTTCTACCATCAACTGTACCTCCTGCCCAGAGAACATACTGCCCCCCCAAGCTAGTCTTGGACAATACAGAGATATTTGCCCTGTACCTCCGTAGAATGGTTAATTCATCATTCAGGGACCGCAAAGTTCCAGTGACAATTAAAACACTCATGGTCACAACTCTGCTCCAAAAACCTGGCCTTGACCAAGAGAACGCTATAAATCTTCGGGCCAATTACTAATTGCAATTTTCTTCTAAACATTTTTGATAACATTGCAACAAGCCAACTTAAGGACTATGTCGATACAAATAACCTTCTACATCCACAACAATCAGGGTTCAGAAGAGGACATGGAACAGAATCTGCCTTATTGGACCTTCAAAGAAAAATGCTAAGTATCTTGGACGAAGGGAAGGCAGGCTTACTGATACTCTTGGACCTCTCGGCAGCTTTTGATTTGTTCGATCGGAAGCTCCGAGAGGCTCTGGACAAATCGGGGAATTGCTCCAAGGAAGCCATCGACTGGGTAGCCTTTCCTGGAGGATAGGTGTTGCAAGATCATTTGGGGAGATCACTCATCCTCTTCTACGCCAGTAGACTGTGGTGTGCCACAGGACGCCAGTTTTTCCCCTTTACTCTTGGATCTTTACTTACGCTGCTTATGCACCCTATTGACATACATGGGAGTATTTTTTACAAACTTTGCAGATGATACTCAACTGATTGTAGAATTGCGTGGCAATCATACCACAGACAAGTTATCGCTCATCTACAACTCCATCAAAGCATGGATGAAAACAAATTTAAATTTAAAATAATGCCGTAAGGACCATCACAGGAAAATCCAAGAGAGCACATTACTGGCGATAGAAAAGATCTTAATTGGCTAGCTATAGAAGATTGCATTACATTCAAATCATTGACCCTTGGTCACCACTGCCTATATGTGTTAGCCCCCTCCTATCTAAAAAAGCAATTCACCTTGTACGAGCCAAGTGGCACCCTTAGATCTAGAGCCTAGGGACTACTAAATGTCAGCTCGTCAAGAAGAGTAAATGACCTATTTAGGTCATTCTCCTCTAAAGCAACCACCAGATGGAACCAACTGCCTGGCCACCTGAGCGTAGAACCTAACTAACTATGTTTCAGAAAAAAACTCAAAACCCTACTTTTTAAATAATTTTCCACGGAGTACTTAGACTTATATTTTTTCACTGACGCCTAAAAAGTATTTTTTTGTTGTCCTGTCACCTTTTGTTGTCCTTGTCTACTTGTAGTGCACCCTGATGCCTGCGGGCAGGGGCGCTGTATAAACAAATAAAATAAATGCGTTGTCTTACTCCCAAGACAAACCCGTTGCAACCTTCTCCGAACTGCAACATGACTTACAGCACTATTTCTGGTTTACTCAGAGTTAATATTTGATGCACAAAGATGATGTGCTTAATCCGCCTGGATCATACGGTATGTCACTGAATATCTGCTTCTACACTTGCATATGTTTCAAAAGCACATTGTTAAAGAATGGGCTGTGAGGTTGGCTCAGACTGAGAGGGTAGCTGAATGGCAATATTCTCGCCTTGGGAACAAGAGAATGCTGTGCAAAACGGGATGGATGCTTGATATATTGCATTCTGCACACCCTTGATTTAAAGATAATTAGGTATTATATTAGAGAGTCCCTTAAAGGTTGTAGATTTGTCAGAAATCCAGGTGCGGGGGAGGAAAGACAGCCCTGGCGCACATACACTGTATATACATGCATATTCGTGAGTTCCCCTACACACTATCGTAGGCTAAATGCCAAATAATTCTACATATATATTAATTATTGCTTGTATTTAACAGATTTTCTTTTTTACGACAAAGATGCTTTCAAGTAAGAAACACACATTAATTTAGAAATATTTGCTTGTGCAAAATAAAATGTAACATTTTCAATTTAGTAAAGAAAAAGTCCCAATGCGTTTTGAGAATGTCTCTCCAGGGGAAGTTTTCAATAAGTTTGTCCTAGAAATAATCAAGAACAAATGGTAAATACATATCCATCTCTCCTCAACCAATTGTTAACGTAGTTGAATGCTGTTTACATAATGATATAGGTAATTTTGTAACAAATACCGGATTATTTCCAGAGTCTTCTGAAATACACAATTATGTTGGGTTTCCAATCACTTGTTTGAACAGTTGTCATTCTGATTGTGAATCGAATAATCATAATCTGAGAAAAGTAAAGGAAACTTCAAAGGACCTGGATTTGTGTGAACAGCTAAGGATTATTATCCAGCGCAATCTCATCTGCATCCTTTTCATGATGGCGTTTTTGCATTCAATATTGTGTCTAAAATGTGACCTGTGGAGACAGATTCCTTGCTAAGTGATTGTGTTCTATACACTTTCTGTTTTTGTGACAAGACGTGGTTCTGATATTCACTCACCTCAATTTTAGTTGACTGTTATAACTGGCAGTGAGTAATTTGAGGTTCCTCATTAGTCCCTTGAGTTATGTGGCTCTTCTGTTCTAAAAGTAAATGGACCTGAATCTTTAGACATATCATTTTTCCTAATTATAACCGTCCATTTCTTAAATGGACTGAATAAAAATTACAATACATACATAAAAGCATAAAACTGGTCCACTGACCTCATTTAGAGGTCAACACGTGACATCTAGTTCACTTGAGGGATGATGTCGCCTTCATTGTTCTATTAAGGATGTCTGTTTTTTTCTGTATGTTAATGTACCTGGTTTAGTCCAAGGTTCCATTATAAGACACTACCTATGGTGCCCATCTGTCCCCTAGTTAATCTTAATTTACTTTTCCCAGGAGAATTGAAGGTAATCTAGTCTGGGGATTTTTCACTGCTGCCAAGTTTCCAAGTGAGTAATTTGCTCACCCACAAAATGGCTGCCATTTGTATTGGTGTGCCATGTCAATCCTGATGTCATCACATAGTGATGCCAATGACGTCACGTGTGTAAATGTGTTTTCTGTGTTGTCCGTATTTGTCCCATATTTGGTTCTATATTTTGTTCATTACTTAAAGGCATGGAGATAATTTGACAAATTAATTGCATCCCATAATAGACTTATGTCTATTGTTATAATAAAGTCAGATCAGTGAATGGCAATAATATTGCAATCAAATGTCTTTACATCAATGTTCTGCATCCACCTTTACCAATTTTAGTGTTTTAATTTGGTGACTGCCTCTAGCAGCCTTGTTGTAAATATGTCTACCTCTTATATGAAAATAGGTGTTATGTATTTTCTCATAATGATATACAATGTACTGTATAAATAAACTATAATCTGAGAGGATATGTGACCTCTTCCTAGTCTTACTCTTAGGGTAGTGTGATTTAGTGGCTCATACAGGCACTAACCTGATAATGATGTCCACTGTTACAATACTTGAGATTGAATAACCAACAGTCTATGGAACTCTTAAGGCCAGGAAATTACAATTCTCTGACATTAACAAAAGTTCCCAATAATGCAATTCATTTTTTGAATATAGCAACTTGTCCCAGGTCTCTGAATCCTCCTACCTCATAGGAGTGTACAGTCTATAATCCATTCCATAACTAGTCATCTTCTTTATCTTACTCAGAAGAGTGTACAATGTACTAGCCTATCAATGTACAATCCAGTAAATGGCATTGTCATAATATTCTAGGGCAAAATATCCCAATGATCAATTCCACTCTTTGGAGCAAGACATCCAAATACATGTTGGCTTCTATTGTAATTCCCCATATCTTTAGTGGGTTTAGCAGTTTACTTTTAATGGGGAGATAGTCTGATGGAATACCCTGGGGTGAGCTAAATTGCACTTTAGAACTCTGTGATCTAGGTTCATAAAGATCTTCGTTTTCATAGGCAAGTTCCCAAATAGAAGTCACCATTCATCCCTAATGGAGCTATCGCATCCAGATGATGAATCCAAAATAGTTCTCGTTGGGCCAATTTTTTGTTTATGGTTGCCACTTCTAGACGGGGTGTACAATCTCTAAAACTACGCATTTCATTTGTGCAACTGCGTCTGTTATCATGGAAATGTCTGTACACTGGCGACTTGTTATTCGCTGTCCTGATGTTTGATTTATGTTCCGTCCATCTCGCCTTCACCTTGCGAGTAGTTTGGGTTACATAATATTTACTACATGGGCATTTTAAGGCGTAATAGCATTTTTGCCATTACATGTTGCAAAGTCCTGGAGTGTTCTTTTTTTTTTTTTGCCGGTGTTCGGATGTCTGGTGTGGTCGCCCTTGAGAATGTTTGAACAGTGTTGGCAGTTAAGGCATGGAAAGGTGCCTGATTTCGGTTTGGGTTTGTGTAGTTTCCTCTGTGCTGATTTCTTCAATTTTTCTGCTCAGATCAGCGTGTCCCTGATGTTTTTTCTTTTGTAAGCCATCATCAGTGGGTCTGGAAAGAGACCATGCAATGTGGGGTCTAGTTTGAACAAATTCCAATTCTTTTTTATAATCTTCGACACTTGGTAACTTTGAGCTGAATATTTCAATGTATGTATTCGTCTATTACTTTACCTTTTGGGCCTGGTTTCAATAGGTCTTGTCTTTGATGTATTTCTGCTCGGGCTACTGCTGTGTTCAATATCTCTGGTGGGTACCCCCGTTCACGGAACCTTTCGGACGTTAGATTATATTCTTTTTGGAGTGTCTCAGTGCTGGACACTATCCGTTTGAGTCTGAGAAACTGACTATACGGTAGGATTTCCTTTTAGATGTGAAGGGTGAAAGCTACTATAATGTAAGGTATTACTCGCATCTGTTGGCTTTCTGTAAATACTTGTCAGAATCCCTTCTCTTCATGTCACTGGTTAAGGATTCCTTAACCAGTGCTATGAACAAATCGGGTTTGCCATGGAGGTAGGGGATCCCAGTCTACACTTGCTGGATGTATGGGTTACATAAAGAGAAGGGATTCTGACAGCAATCTTTTACAGAAAGCAAACCGATGTGAATAATACCTTAAATTAAAGTAGCTTTCACCCTAGATTGTTCACTCCTATGAGGTAGGATGAGTCTGAGACCTGGGACAAGTTGCTATGTTCAGAAAATACTAGCTTGCACTCTTCTCCCGAATTGTCCTGGTCGATTTGGTGTACGAGCTAGGAGGCTGAGTCAGATTGTGAGCGATGGGAGTCCCTATGTCACTGTACAACAGTTAGGGTTGCAGAAGGCCGTTTTCCCACGTTTCCTTCTTTTGTACGGAGACCAGCTGCATCAGTGCTTTCATCTGCATCAGCTGCATCAAGAGTTAAAGTGCCTGTCCATGCCGGACCTGCATCTGCACCCTCTGCACCTGTGCACTTTGAAGCCGCACTCAGGGTGGGATATCGAACCTCTGATGACCCCTTCCAGACCTGCCAAGTTCTGACCAGAGCTAAGGGCGGTGAGTACTATAGTCACTTACAGGTGGCCCCTTGTTTATGCATACACTTTTACACACAGGATATCCTTTGTGATCTTCTCTTTGGCTTGGGTGGCCTCCGCTTACGAAATTGCTCCGAAAGTTGGGAATAGCTTTGTGCATTGCAGAACACCAACTCTTGACTCTTGGAACTTGTTTCATGCCTTCAGAATTTCTACTCTACCTTATCCAGCTTCCTAAAAAGGTACTTTGTGACTTTTACGCCCAACTGCACACTTTTACATGCACATCTAACATTAAACACAAGGCTACATTCATCGTAGGGCTGGACTTCTAAAGTTAGTATTGTTACTTCGGAAGTTTGTCATTGCTCAAAAGGGTATTCATCCTTTTCCCTTATAGGTGGTGAAGTTATTAACTTTCCCATTGACACCAGTGATTGTGTATATTTTAGATAGTGTTGATTGTGTGGTATTTTACTATTGCTTTTCGTTATTTATTTGTGTTGATTCTTGGGCACCTAATAAATAGTATATTTTGATACTTCTGTCTAATGGTAATTCTTGGTGTTTCACTGTGTGCGCATATTGTAGACCTCTAATCAACCTTACTCCTCCTGAGACCTAGCCTTGACTGCTCTACAAGCTACCTTGAGTTGGTCTGGCTGTCTTCCCAGAAGTGCCCTGTTTCACCAACAAGGGTGGCCTCCTAAACATCTGTCCACCAGGACAGAGTTTAGAATTCCAGTCTAACAGCCACCAGGAGTGGAGCTCAGGACGACGAATGTCATTGTTTAGGGACAGTACGACCCTGTGACAAATAATCTTCCCTGGTACCAGTGGTCCAGGGGTGAATATCGGTTTCTAAAGCATCAATCAGCCCCACACCTCTAATACACCAGAAGGTATCCAAACAGATTGGAATAACAAGCATTTGATAAACCTCTTTGTCCAATTTTGGTAACATGGATAGAACAGCAGGTTTATTTCTGTAATAGGGTGCATCGTTGGTTAGTTGCAACACAGTGAAAATATAATTATTACCCAATGATAAAAGGAGTATCCAGTCAAGGTTGTATTAAAATATCTACCTTATTAACCCTTTAAGTGCCATGGGTTTTTCCCCCCAGTGCCAAGGCCTTTTTTTGGTGATTTCGGTATGTCGCCATTCAATGCCTTGTAACTTTTTTGTCACATGAGATATCTCGGCCAAATTTGGGCCCTTTTTTCCAAGATGTAGGCTGTCGTAACGCCACCCAAGAATCCTAGGTTGCTGTAGTGGGGTGAGAGAAAATAACCAAAAAGGGCGAAAATGTTGTGGTTTTTCAAATGCCAATAAAATGATGTACAAAGAAGCCTGTGTGTTTTTTTTCTTTGTAAGAGCTAGGAACAAATGGTTTGCTGTACTGAATTCCCTGGCTTTCAAGAACAGGTTGAGTGGAAATGAAAAGAAATTATTTTGATGTGGTTATCAACCGTTTTGTGAGAGGTAGGCGATTTTGGCCATTTTTGCCAATTGGACATGCATGGACGGAATGGAAGAAAAGGGTAGGAAGGCCGAATTGGAGGACAGAAAGGCATACATTTCTCAAAAGTAGACAATATTCTTAGTTTAGGAAGGGGTTATTTGCGCAGGTTGGGCAGCAACTAGTTAGGGGAAAATGCCATAGTTTGGGGAAAAAAGCGGGAAAATGACAGAAAAAAAGGTATGTGGTCGACATGGTTGGCTTGGTATGGCAATGTTTTCTATAAATTCTGAGAAAAACAATGCTCCGCTACATTCCCCCAACTCTTGCAGTTAGGAAAGCACAATTTTTTTGTAGTGTTTCACAAAACAAGCAATAACACAAGCCAAACACTGAGCCATGGTACACAAGAGTTTTATGCTTATGGCCTGAACAGACGTACTTAGCATGTGTAAATCAGGAAAACCAGTGAGGAACGGCAAGCATACATTTCTTGAAAGAGCACAGGCAGAACTTTTCAAGGGTAGGTGACTTGTGCAGGTTACAAAAGTGTATGGTGCATAAAGCAGCGAATAAATGCAGGGCACATTTTTTTATTTTTTTATTTTATTTTTTTTATTCTTGTAATGCGCCAACATGCCCGTAGGCCTCAGGGCGCACATACAACTGGACAAAACAGACACACATGGCAGAGAAAAAAGAAGGGTCAAAGAGTTATTCCAGATTGAAGAAGTGGGTTTTTACAGCACGTTTAAATACAGTGTAGTCCTGGATCTGCAGCATCTGGGCTGGGAGTCTGTTCCATAGAAGGGGACCTTGAGCGTCAAGAGTGGTACCTCCAAATTTGGCTGTCCTGTATTTTGGATGCTTGAGAATAGGGGCAGAGGATGAACGAAGGTTCCTCGCGTTGGATTTAATGCTAATGCGGGCTGACAAATAAGTAGGGCTACAGAGGCTGAGGCATTTGTGGGTCGTGGTCAATATCTTGTGCGTTATCCGATGTTTAACGGGAAGCCAGTGAAGTTTTTTCCTAAAAGTGGAGATGTGTGTACGACGGGACTGATTGAAGATATTATGTACAGCATTGTTCTGAGCCACTTGTAGTGATTGGATGTTGGAAGCTGTGGTGCCCGCTAGGAGGCTGTTGCAATAATCCAATCTTGAATTGATCAATGCAGTGGACAGAAGGGCACAGTTTTCTTCCGAAATGAATGGTTGCGTATAGCCTATTCTTTTATTTATAAGACCGCAGCTAGATTTAATGCTGGAGACATGGGACTTCATAGAGAGTTCTTCGTCAAGAACGACGCCCAGGGTTTTCACTTTCTTCTGGATGAGAATGGTATTGTCGGCAATATGGAAACTAGCATAGTTGGAGTCGAGTTTTGCCCGAGTGTTTTTTGATGCCACGATGAGGAGTTCCGTTTTTTTGTCGTTCAGGGCGAGAGAATTGCAGGCCATCCAGTCTTGTATGGCTTTGTATATTTTATTGATGGTTACTGTATCGCTGCTAGAGGAGCCACTCAGCTGTAAGACCACCTGAGTATCATCAGCATAGTTTGTGTATTGCACTCCTAATTTGTTTAAGAGGTCAAGAAGAGGACGGATATAAAGATTGAAAAGCAGAGGCGATAGACAGGAGCCCTGAGGAACTCCGCATGTCTGAGATAATGGAGAAGATTGATTATCGCCAACACAGACCCTCACCATTCTGGGACCCAGAAAGGAAGCAATCCATCTGGATGCAATTACGCAGCAGTTGGCGACCTCTCGGAGCCTTGACACCAGTAAGCTGTGATCAACTAGGTCGAAGGCTGCAGAGAGGTCTAATAACATGATCAAAGCAGCTTGATTATTATCAGCTAAGCTAACGAAGGTAGATTTAAGATCTAGCATTGCTGTCTCAGTTCCGTGACAAGCCCTATAGCACGACTGACGGGTACCCAAGATGTTATATTTTTCGACATGGGCTTGTAACTGTAAATAGGCAAGTTTGTCAATTATCTTGAGAACATATGGCACGTTGGTAATGGGCCTGTAATTGTCTTTGTTCGCTGGGTCAAGATTTTCCTTTTTCAATAAGGGTGTAATCCACGCTGATTTGGGAAATGAAAGGGTTGTGTGACAAAGGGCACCACCAAATGGGTTGAAATGTTATGAAAACCACACACACGCAACAAATGTCAGACCTTCCCGCGTTCCCACATGTGTCCCGATGAAAATGATACCTCACATGTGTGGGTGCACCTACTTGGGCGCCAAGGGGAAAGGCTAAAAGACCCCTACCCCAAAGTCTTTTCCAACAGCTGAATTGCTTGATTTTTCCAGACGGGCACACATACCGATATGGGCCTAGGGTGTCCAAGCCACCAAGGAAAACGGTGTAGTACTTGGGCAAAGGAGCGGGCGGCTCCGGTCATCGGCGGCATGGCGTCAAGCGGCCCCTCTTCTGGGGCAACACAACTTCGACGGGCCTCCAGCGGTTAAACAAACCTGCAAACCCTGGTCGACGGCAATGGACTTCTACGGCGGCGAAGTCCGGGTGCTTCACTTCAATCTCCTCGGCGGTCCTGTCTCCAGTTGGCAGCCTTTCGAGGGTCTGACTCCCAGGGAGCTTCGGCGAAGGTCAGCGGTGCTTGATGGTCCCTCGGAGCACGGGAAGAGGGCGCCTTAGCAGGTCCCCTCTCGGATCAGTCTTCAACGAATTTGGCAGCTTTCAGATCAGGTCGAAGCAAATGCAACAGCAAGTCCTGTTCCAGCTGGGCGTCGAGGATCAGCAGTTCCAGTTACTCTTCAAGTGTAGACACCGCTTCTGAACAATTTCCAGTGGTGAGAGGTCCTCAGATATACTATTCTGCCTCTCATCCACACTGCCTGGTCACTCTCAGCAGCCAATCATACAGAAGGGCATTCATGAAGTCAATCAGCCAATCAGTCACACAGTGCATTCAGGCCATCCTCCTCCCTCTCAGACACTCACAACAAGGAATGTGGATTGGGACAAGTACACAGCCATTCAACACTACACACTGCATTCAGGCCAGTTTCGGGCAGGGCTGTCTCAGTCTTTGTCTCTCAAGCCAGAAACCAGACAGCCACAACAAGAAGTGCATATTGGTCACCCACTCCATACACCCAGGTCCCACCCACAGGGTGTACCCACAACATACAGTCACTTGGAAGGCTCCAGCCAGTCTGGACTGGACTTTACAACACCATATATGGAACTTCCACCCAACAGCCAGTCGGGGGGAAGGGACAGAGTCAGGGCTTCCCAGGACTTTGGGAAAACAAGGTAACGGGCAATAGAAAGCAAGAGGCCACAGGGGCCATCTTGTTTTCCATCAGGAATCGACTGATTCCAATGACAGGGCCTGGGTATCGCAAAATGGAGGATACTCGGAGCACCTGTCAAATTCAGCATGGAGCTGCCACCAGCCCATACCCTGCTCTGTGAGCCACCCACAGGTGCCCAAAAACATACACTAGGGGCACAGGGTTGTACCCCTACCCATGGGTGCCATAAGGGTATCCCATGGGGCTTTACACCAAACCAAAAACAGGAGGAGCTGCACTGCCAGGAGTCCCACATGGACTCCTGGGCAGAAAAGAATACAGAACACAATGAAAAAGGACTACAGGATGAGGACAGGGAAGCCCCGTCCCTCCAATGCATTTCCAGCATCACAGGTTACAAGTGGTGTAGCCTTTTTCCTTTTGAACCCCGGTAGGTGCACCCACACATGTGAGGTGCCGTTTTCATCGGGACACCTGTGGGGACGCGGGAAGGTAGGCCCTGTGGTTTTGGCAATTTGTTTTGGTGGGTGGCCAGAACGAAATGTCTGAGAATTCTCTTTATTTCCAGCCAATTTCAGAGACCTTTCCCTCTGTCCACTCACCGGAACACATTGCCAACAACAGATATCATACCTTCCAGCATTCCCACAGGTGTCCCGACGAAAACGGTACCTCACATGTGTGGGTGCACCTACCTGGGCGCCAAGGGGAAAGCCTAAAAGACCCCTAACCCCAAGTCTTTTCCGACATCTGAATTTCATGATTTTTCCAGACGGGCACACCATACAGATATGGGCCTAGGGTGTCCAAGCCACCAAGGAAAACAGGGAACCCCATGCATTTCTGAAAAGAGGAGACTCGTGGGAATCCGCAGAGGTCGGACTTGCGCAAATCGCACAAGCCCATTGAAGAAGCTGGGAGAAATACCTCGACAAGCATCTACTAACGTCCGTCTTAAAGGACATTTTTGTACCAGTCGAGTTCCTCAATAGCAACAGGCGGCAACACTGACCGTTGTCAAGCCGCAATCGCTTAAAGACATCGGAGATGTCTCAACCGGTGCTTCAGAACTGCCGATCAGCACCGATGACTATTCCTGACCCCGAGCTGCTGTGTAGGCCAGCCTGCAGCTGTTCGCCCAGCTTTGCTGACCGAACTGTTGTTCCACCTGATACCCACAGCGAGACCCGTCTCAAACTTTGTTAGAGAACCCTCCAAATTAGATAGATTTCTGCCCCCAGGCAGGAGTACATGAGGTGGCCCCCCATCCAATTGAGGGGGGGAGGGCCACCAGGGATAAGTGTGAGGCCCCCCCAAAGGATGGGGCCTGCATGTTAGGGGCCCCTGAGGGCAGATGACTGATCATCTGCCCCCAGGGAAGGGGGCAAAATGAAAGAAAAAATAAAAATTTAAATGGCAGATTGGAGTGGGAGTGGGGGGGGCACTAGCCAACCGGGATTTATTTTATGGAAAAGGGGGGTGTTCCTCTCCCCCTCACCCCAAGGGGATATGGGGGCACCCCTTGTAGCCCTCCCTGGGGGCAGATATCTGCTCCTAGGAAGGGGCATCTGCCCCCAGGGAGGGCTGAATGAGATGCCCCCCCCCTGCTTTTGGTGTGGGGGGGACGGAGAGGGTCACCCCCATTACATTAGAAAATTACCTGGCGGTTTAGGGTGCCCCTCAGCCCCCCTAAAGTGCAGCCTGCCATTTTCAATTTCTTTCTTTGTTTACCAAACTTGCCTTGGCGTTGAGGGGCACAATGGTGTGCCAATCTGGCCCCAGGGTGCCCAAACCTTACTGCCCCACCAACTGGGGGGAGGGGGCTGTCCCACAATTTATTACCCACAATCCCCCTGGCCTTTACCATACAGTTAACAATGTTGGGGGGGAATTGCTCCCTTCCCCTGGCCTCTTATGCCTCTCACAATGCAAAGTGTTAGGTTTCTCGCACAATGTTCACAGCAACCAGGACAGGACAATTCCCTTTCCCTGGTCCTTGCCAGGCTCTTTACAATGCCATGAGAAGGACTCCGTTCTCTAGGCTTCTTTCAAAATGTTCATCAAGCACCAGGGGCAGTGACTCCCTTCCGCTGGCCTTTCTCCTAATGTTCCCAATACCAGGTGTTATTACTCTCTCGAGTTGGGTCCCAGACCCCAGTTTCCCTTCTGAACAGACTTGGTATACTCCCCTGCCAAGTACAGTGTTGTAAGGGATGAGTAGCTTTTTGATTTGTACTATTTCTTTTCGGGTCAGGACCCTGGTTTCTCTTCTGCACGACTTGGTGTACTCTCCTGGCAAGTACTGTTTAGCTTCTTGATTTTGTATTATTTCCATTCGGGTCCCAGACCCTGGTTTCTCATCTTAATGGACTTGGGATTTTCTTCTGCCAAGTAGTGTGACAAAGGAGCGGGTGTTTCAATTCATTATACCTTACCGCATCATAGTCTCCTGTTTTAGCTTGCCCCAGCCATCCCTGAGCATCAGCCGTTAACTTTAGTGTTTGTCAGGTGCTTGGCCGGTTGTTGTCTGGGGGTCGGAGGGGGCGGACGGTCCTTTTCTGTTGCCAGTTCTCAGGCTCTCTTTCTGGATGGTGTGGGAGTTATTCTTGAATAACACACCGTCATCCCACAGTTGCCCTTTCTCTACTGGACTTCGGCAGCGCCTTCGGGAAAGGAGTCCAGATATTCCTGCAATACAGGGAGCATACTGCCTCTCCAGCTTCTCCTTTGCACTCCCCGGGTTTCTCTGCGTCTTGCACAGATTGGCTGCTGCATCTTCTCCCTTCTGTTGTCCTTCATTAGTTTTTATACTCTTACAATGTCCCTATAGACTGGGATGCTCACTTTTGTTCCACAGAGCGCTCTTCATGACTCTGCACATCATCTTCATCCCAGTAGGATTATGATCACTCTGTTGGGTTTGCTGGGCTCTTCCTCATCCCAGTTTTCCAACATACTTATACCAAGTAGTCCCTACTCTTGCTCGCCCCGGTGGTCCTCAAAAGGGACGGACTCTACTTTATACAAGTATATGGGAGTGTGGGGGACTAGTGTATTGTTCCCAGGGAATGACGGTGATGGAGTTTGGGATGTGTTATGGACAAACACTGTTATCCCCGAGATGTCCTTGGTCCCTGGGGGGGGGGGGGTTCCCCATGATATCCTCCTACTGAGTACCAGAGGGACTATCGGGTAGCGGCCTTACCTCGCTGAACTCATGGAAAGGGGCTCCCCTTAGGAGAGAAGGGACGACATCTGAAGATTCACATCCCTGCAACCTTTGTGTCTAATAACGTTCCTGGCAGCAGAAAGAGACTGGGAACTCTTCTGTTTTGAACGACAGCGCTTGGATGGTGTGGCCATAGGCGCTATGTAAATAACAATTGCAGTCACATCAAGCTACAGGTTGTGAGTGGGAAAGAAGATACCATGTGAAGTTGGGGATTTGGGGGTGGGTTGGGAAGCCAGTTACGGGTAGGACATTTTCGGTTTATCAGGGGAAAAAAACATGAAACTCATGAGATTACAGCATCAACACCGCATGACACACTCAGAAAAAATGGGAGTCACAAAGTGATGAGGGCTAATGGGAGAGAGGGAATTAGGGTGAGAAAAAGCAATTGAGTGGAGTGTGAGGGGACCTGGAAAAAAGGAGAGGGACAAATGTTGATTGCCTATGAGGATGTGGAAGACTTTTTAATTCTGAGCAATTCTTCCCGTTATCGCAGGAATTGGCGACATGCCACTCTGCCGCAGGAATTTCTGTTACTGGAAATAAGTCCGACATTATCGTGGAAGTAAGGAGTTAGAAAAAAAAGTTTGACATCTGCAGGGCCTACATCTACTGGGCAGGGGCCAATGGTTGTTTGGTAACGGATGAATGTTGTGACCTGGCCTGATGCCAAGGCTCGTGGGCCCAAAAGAAAACTATTGGTTCAAAATGCACAGTGGCCACGGCAGAAGCCCATGGCTAGTGGGCTCTAAGGAAACTGCTCCCTCCTACTCTCTCGCCATCCTCCATGGGTCCCCTCTCCTCACCATCTTGTGAGGTGTTGGGTGACCCCCCAGGTATGCCAGAGGCAAGCTGGAATTCCTCAGACTTGGAGGGTCCCACTCCCTCCCCCTAGGATACACGGAGGACTCGGTCAAAAGCAAGTTCAAACTGTGGTTTATTACAGGCAAAACCAACAGTGATCAGCACAGGAAAATCCATGCACATCTTGCTCTTCCTCGGCTTGCAGGCTGATTTTACTATTACATGTCGTAAGCATGATGTCACACCCTGGGCCCTTCTCCTGAAAAACTTTCGGGCCAAACGATTGGATATTGAGTATTCTACCACCAATTTTGGACTATATATAGATGTTACTCTACTGGCCCTCGCATATCAGGTGGCTGGCCTGGTCTATCCCCAAGTCACTGTCAATGAAATTGTTGCAGTGTGGTGGACTTACCATTGGGTCTTGCCCGTTGCTACCCACACATAGGGTACTGAACTGTGATTGGCTAGAGCTAATGTCCCCAGGCCTGGGATCTGCAAAGGTTCTCAGCTCTCTGTGTACCTCTTCAAGGTAACAAGAATGACTCTGTCTCTGCATTGTAACTTGTGTGTACCACCTTTGCTCATGAGTGCTTTCCTGATCGGCACAGCACTTGTTGCATATTGTTTCATCCTTGTCATTGTCCGTCTCCGGTGGCATGGGCCCAGTGCTCCTTTCCCACCGCTGCTCACTGTACATCGTCTGCTTAGGCCTTGTCAGATGTTCAGAGACCACGAACTTGAGCTGTGCAGCTCTGAATTATGAGGATTTATTAGTCCTTTCTGCAGCTGGTCCCTTTGTCGTCAGGGGATTGGAATGTCATCCATATCTCTTGGCCTTGGCTGTGGGTCCTGTTTCACATGTCTTGGTCTCTGTGCAGCCTGAATCAGTTCAGCTCGTCTCTTGTTTTGAGGCTCGAGGCCTGCTGCAATTTTCCTAAACCTTATGCTATTTCTACAGTGTCCATACTATGCCACATTTCCATAGGTTAATCACACTTGGCTATGTCATGTCCCATAGGTTCTCCTGCAGTTCCATAGGGTTATTCGCATGTAAGCATCTGCAAGCTCTGCTCAGGATCTCTTGTCTCTTGCGGTTGCTGCGTTTGGTTAATGGCAATGGCAAAAAATAATAAAAGCAATGACAGCATGTATATGTATCTGTCCACTAACTATAGAACTGTACGCTCGTGTTCTTCATGCATTCAGTTGTGTGTCCCCCGAAGCGCGGATGTCACATGTGCTTAATGTCTAATGCTGCTATGTCGTGGTGTCTCTAACATCATCATCAACATGGTGCTTAGCCCAGTCTGTCAATAGAGGTGTCCCTGGTCATTGCCTGTGGCTCTTCATCCACACAGGGGTAGGTTTGCATTGCACTGCCCATGGTCGGTATGGCTGGCTTAGTGGATACCTCTTAACATACTTGTCAATCATAGGTCCGTTGGGATTTCGTCCGAAATATAATGGGTGAATGCGGTGTTTCTTGGCCTTCTTCCTTGTCATGAATTTAGTAGGATTGGGAGAGGGTGGTAGACTTCCCCATCCCTCTTCAGTCCCCCTGCTGGTTGACCTGTCGACCACATCCTTGATCTGTCACTGAAAGGCACAGGAGACCCCACTCTCTAGATTGGGGTATTACCGTAATAATACATCTCAGAAAGGAAATCCAGAGGAAACAATTTGCAAAAAAGCGTATTAAGGATTGTATTGTACCCAATACATTTTTCTCTGTGAGTTTAATCACAAATTAATCTGCACTCTCAACGTTTTTTATTTTTCATAGCAGGAATATCATAAAAACATCAAAATGTGATAATCATCCTATTAAATCATTCATACATTTATCCACATCCATACAACATCCATCCAAATACTCATACAACTCATCAATAAGTACAAAATAAAAACATATAACAAATATAACTTCACAAATGGCCTTAGCCTAGGTTTCTCTCAACCGGTTTCGACGTGTAAACGATGGTTTGGTACGTCTTCATCAGGAGAATAAAGGGTATTTGTCTACAAACAAAACAAATATATGGGCCCATCAGTTCCCTATCCAAAACTAAGATCAAGTGAAAGGAGGCAGAAAAGAAAATGCAAATACATGACTTCACAAAACTAAATTGCAGACATAAAATGTTCTGCTATTGTCCTGCTGAAAATCCACCAATATCTACATATATTGGGGTTAAACTCAGGGCGTCATGCATGGACTGCTACCATAAGGAATCAGTGTCCCTAGACCAGGCTGGTGCAGATCATTAGTGTGGCAAAGAGTGATGGAAAATTAGAAACACACCAAATGAAAAGAAGTCAGAGCCCACATGCAATTGTTTGGGAAAAAAAAGACTTTTGAAGGGACAACTTGCAAACCAACCTTGGCAACTGTAACAGGAATCAATCCGTTGTATACATTTTGTATGGAACAGAAAACACTGGCATGCACATTGGCAATGTTCTGGTTAACAAGCCTGCATCGTAGATGGTTGAATTTTAAGCTCCAATCTGTGAGGGTTTCAAAAGAAATTATATCAGAAACCCTAGCCATCAATACATCAAAGTAACTCGTACCTTATTGGTACATAGATGTATTTTACAATGTCCATATAACAGGGGAGGTCTAAGAAGGTCTGTAGCTGGCTCCAAAAAGCCACTTAGCTGCAGATAGCATCCCACGAAAATCGTAGCCGCTGCTAGAACGGAAACTAAAGTCCACGGGATCAGCTACTTGCTCCGGTCATCTACGACTCGTTCGAATGGTTGGGAGACGCGCATCAAAACTACGTCTTCTTACCCACGCGTTAAGAGCACCTGGCTACCTATCACGTGATTACACACTGCCGCGTTGATCGGGTAATACACGACCTAAAGGGACACGTGATTGTTGGTCCACGTAGCGTGCGTGTCCGTCAGTCGTGAATACTGAATGACGTATTCACATTGAGCCGCGTGAATGGAAAAAGTGATCGGAAAAAGTGATCAGCTTTTGTATGTATAATTACAAAAGAAATTTTGGAGTGGATCAATAAGGAATACTATGTGCCTGCATGCCAGGGTTCCAAAGTATTTAACCCCTGGGTCAATGTTTTTAGATTGAAAATCCATAATTCTTCTTTGTAGGCTAGGTTTTTTAGGATTTGAGTGGAATTATTACCAAAAACCTTTTCCACACAAACCATTCCATTTGAATTACTTTGAGGCCCATCTCAACATAATGGATCACCATTGGGGCATTAAGGTTACAAGTTTTTATTTTTGAGCGGTGCTCGTTAATCCGTGTACTCACTTCCCGGGTCGTTTTTCCAATATACATTTTTTGACATGGGCATCGGATTGCATAAATGACATTTTTACTTTTGCAAGTCGTAAAGGTGCGGAGATCCCAATTTTTTTGTTGCATGAAGAACGAAGTTGTTTTTTTAGAAAATCTGCAAGCCACACAAGTGGTACAAGGATAATGCCCGAGGACCGGATTTTGATTAAAATCCCGTATCATAGTAGATTTGAGATTGCTTCTGCTGGCACGTGTGATCTTCTGTTTTTAGATTTTTACTCTTTTTAAATGCAAAGAGAGGTTTAGGTAACATAGTTCCTGATGCATTTAAAATCTGCCAATTTTTTTTATATAATGCCTTTTATGGCTTCACTATGTTGACAAAAAGTAGATCCGCATACTAGTTCTTCTTATTTCTGTAGTTGAACTTTGGGTAACAATAGGGCCTCTCTATTTGCAAAACGGGCTCTTTTTCTGGATTGTTTTGAGTCTTTCAGGGTAACCCCGTTCCAGTAGTCTTTGTTCCAAAACAAGGGCATGTTTTGTAAAATTGTTGATATCTGTACAGTTGCGACATAGTCACAAAAACATGCCATAAGGCAAATTGCGCAAGAGACTTGCCAGGTGTTGACTCTCATATTTTAGTGTTGTATTTCGTTCAGTCGCTTTCCTGTGTAATTCGGTGTGGAGGACACCTCCATCAGTGAAAATAGAGAAGTCCAAGAATGCAATTCTCGACGTGGAGTGTTCAAAAGTGAAATGGATGTCTATGTCTACTTTATTGAGCCATTCCACAAATGCCAGCAAAGATTCCATCGATCCCTCCCAGATCATGAATATGTCGTCGATTTATCGACGATATATCTTGATTTTTTTTTTTCTCTAAACGGGTTGAAAATGTGCAGGATCATTGCCTGTGGCTCTTCATCCATTTGCATTGCACCGCCCATGGTCGGTATGACTGTCTAAGTGGATACCTCTTGACATACTTGTCAATCATAGGTCCGTTGGAATTTCGTCCGAAATAGAATGGGTGAATGCAGTGTTTCTTGGCCTTCTTCCTTGTCATGAATTTAGTAGGATTGGGAGGTGGTGGTAGGCTTCCCCATCCCTCTTCAGTCCGTCTGCTGGTTGACCTGTCGACCACATCCTTGATGGCATCCATGACCATATGTACGCTATCCAGTGTTAGGCAGAGTTTGTATGCAGTACCCTTTGGGACCACTGCACACATCTAGGACTACAGGTGTAAGTAAAACCAACCTTTGGTAAAAGTCTGTACCACACAGTTTCTGGTAGCGAGCTGAGCAGCTAGGCTTATCTCAAGAGGGAATGGGAGCTTGTAATGAGGTTACACAGAGGTCTACAATTATAAGTAGACACTTACACTCAAGGTTTCTTGGTAAAACACTTATTAATTTATTACAAAGTCATTTAGAAAACATTCACTAAAAGGAGGCAATCAATATCACACAAAAATATCCTGCAATACTTCACACTAACTATTTCTGAAACATTTAAACCACTTTGAAGTAGGAGCAAAATGGCATTCAGAGCAATTGACATAGAAGCAAAAAGGCATATTAGTTAATAAAACTAATAGTAGAGTTACTTTAAAATCGTGCTAATAGTTTGAGTTCACCAGAGGAGTTGGTCCTATGCAATAGGTAGGCCAAAGTCAATGGGCTAGTGTCTTGTATAGTTAAAAACGGTTCTGGTGGATAAACAGAAAAGTCTTTGCCACGGTTCTCGGAAGTAGTTCTCAGAAGAAAGAGGTCGGGTCACAAGCTGACTAGGCCTGCAAGTTGCCAAAGTTTCACAAACTTTCACGGTGAGAGGCAAGTTCTCTAGGTCTGGTTTTCACAGTGCCTTATATTGAAGAAAAAGATGCAGCTGAAGACTTCTGTTCGTGGCATTTCCTGCGGATCTCGCTGTTCCTGAGCCTCAGTCGTGGGGACAAGAGGGAGGACGTCGGGGGACTCCTGCACTGGGACTGGTCACAAAGCTGGTAAACTGGCAATTCTTCGATTCCAGTAGCTGTCTTCAAGCACACAAACTGGTGTCCCTCTCCCTGGCTATTCGGTTTCCCGCAGCACTCTGAGGAAAATACAACCAGCTCTGAGGATGGTGTCCAGGTGGCTTATGAGTTGATTGGTCCTACCAACTCAAAGGAAGAAGTCGTCCTTGAAGGGCTTCATTGTTGAGATGAACTTGGCGATTCGGACCTGCAGCAGGGCTCCCCCGGGCAAACAAACGGTCCAGTAGGTATAGCAGCCGCCCTCTTCCAGCTCGTCTTTGGTTCTTTTGTTCCAGTGGTTGACTCTGCCTTCCAAGCCAAGAGACTCGCCTTTTAAACAGTTTTCTCCCATTCATTCCAGCCTAGTTGCCACTCACCCAGCAGGGCGGCTGCCCTTGCCGGACAGTCAGCCAATCATGCCAGAGTGCATTTGGGTCTCCTAGGAGACACTAAGCACAGGGAGTTTCGGGCACCTCCCTCACTTCCTGCTCACCCTAGACACTCAGGCGCCAGACGCAGTCTTCACTTCTGAAGCCTGCCAAAGGCATAGAAACAAAGGGACCAAACCTAGTTTGTCCAGGTAAACAAATCAAGTCCTCAAAATCGAACAAAGTTGCTGGGGGTCTCTAAGGTGAAGGGAATGAACACATTTATGAGAATTCTCCCTAACACTCAGCTCTGGTCCTTTCCTGTCCCCCATGCCTCATCTTCCATCTTAGCATGCATCTGTGCCAATTCTGCCGCTGCATCTGATAGAGTTCCGTTATCTTTATTGTTGGCAGGTCTGAAGGTGCAACAGGAACTCCCTATCTTTGCGCAAACTCCTCCTTCCATAGTTTAGTAGATCCAGAACGTACATATTCTGGAGCGCCGCCAACTTTATTGCTCGGAGCTCTTCCTTTATTGCGTTGAACCCATTCACCATGGAATTAAGTCACCATTAGCTCCCAGCAAGTTATTTGCAACCACTTTGCGTTTGTGTACATCTGTACAGATGGTATTATTGATGCAAAGAACATTTGCGTCCTGCTGAACAGCCTGTGCTCTGCTGGAACTTGGTCTAGTGCTGCTTCTGACGCCCCTGAGAAGTAATTTCGTCCTCTTTACCCTGCTCAATCATATTGGCTTCTCTGCCTTCTCTGCCTTCTCTGCCCTGGCTGTTGGTGCCACTTCAATCTATTCTTTCTTTTGTTATTGTCCATCTTCGGGAACTCGTCAAGCTTCACATCCTACTGTGGCACGACCAACAAAGGCATGTTGATGTGCACCAATGAGCAAACTCCTCCCCTGTGGGGTGGCAGCTTCTCGTATGCTTTCGATCCGCAAGCTCAGTAATGATCCATCAGTACTGCTGTTCCTGCCGTCATAGCTGTGTTGTTCAATGCTTCTGCACACAACATTCTTGCCAACCTTAACTTCACCATTATTCCGATAGCACAGTGCAGGTGTCTTCAGGGGTATTATCGGCATTGGACCAACTTCATTTTACACCCATGTCAGTAACTTGGGACTCGAGTCTCATTCCTTTGGGCACTTCTTCCTGTACCTTGTTCACTGGTGACTGTGCTAGTGCTTTGCTTCCCACCACTCCAACCTGCCATCCATCCTTGGTGTATACTTTGCCATACACTAGTATCTGTGGTCTTTCCCAACAACCAGGCTCTCATCCTTTCTCCCTCACCCTTGTACACGGACATAGTAGCTCCTTCAGAGTGATAATCTTTGTTTCTCCCTTGTTGAGTCCATCAGTTATGTACTGTATAGCTTCATCTAATTGCCAATAATTGTTCATCATGTCTAATGTCTATCATTATCTTCATACAGGAGCATTGCTTTAGACGTCCATCTCAGCGTGGCTGATGTCCCTTGAAATCTTAAGTTTGCACCATCGAGAGATATATTGGGCATTGTGCTCTTGCTGCAGGTATTTCAGTTGCTATGAACGTTCTGGAGGCACTCATTGCGTAGGGATCAAGGCGCAGACATAACAGCTCTCCCCGATGGTTTCCTTACCTACTTTTGTCATGTGTTTATACCACATGTTATTAGAGACTCGAGCAGTGTCAGTGAGATACATGTCAACACCGTTCGTGTCAACACTACGCTTTCCTCTCCTTACCTTATCAGCTGTGTTCTCCTGTCCACCTGTCATGTTTGTTCCACATACTTGGGTTGGGATTGTGTTAGTAGAGGGCACAGCGGTAGTACTAGCAACAATATATATTCGCCAAAACACAAATCCCATCAACCCACTTGGAAATAACAGACTCGACAAAATAATGATGTTCTTTGTTTCCCCTCATTTTCACTTAAGCTGCTTGATCCTTGCAGCTTGAAGAAATAATGGCCTGCCTGGAATGTGCAAAAACATTTTATTTTGTTAGTATTGTCCATGCTTTTAAGCCACGTGGAACAAGTAATCACTGATGGCAAAGGCAAACACTGCTTCCCACAATGTCCTTAGTGATGGGTCGCTTAGAGTGGCAACTACGGGGGGGGGGGATCACTGTGCACAAGCTCAGGTAATGTTTGGGGCAAATACTCTATGAAGGCACGATAATATACTCTGGGGGATCGGGCTCAGAATCTGGTGGGTCCCCTTAAAGAGTGGACAAATTGGTTGGAGAAAGTATCTGAGTGTTGGGTAGAGGGCAACATGAATATACACAAACAGTATAGTCACATCAACTTTCTCGTAGACTGTGTGGAGAAAATGAAAAATAGCAGTGTACCCAAGTAGTCCAGTCTCTACTTCTGCTGCTCATGAGCACGTGACCATGGGATGCCTTTCTCTGTCGTTTGATTTCAGAACGCGCTTGTAGCTCCTGTAGGTGCTGAACATTGGCTCCGTCGGTCAAGACGACATTGTTTCCAGGTGAGGCCGCTGCTTTGTAGGGCTTGACGTCTGCCAAGTGGTTCCAGACTGTATTACCCTCTAGCTTGACAGCGCAGTTGGCCACTTTTTCCACCACATGGGGTCGGTAAACCATGGCGCATTCTTACGCCTTACGAAATTACGCCGGGGGACAAAGTCCTCCACACTCGCAGGGTTTTTGAGTCCAGAGTCTTGTGGTACGCCGTCGTCGTTACTCTCTTCGCTGTCATCTGGGCCTCCCCAGTGTCGGTATATCTGGTGAGAGATAAAAGAAGCGCTAGACACCAGAGAATTAAGTCATTCAGCTCTTGTCCTAACACATCTGCACACTCCTTTAGTGCTCTTGTGGGAGGAGCCAGGGGAAGATCTGTGCGCTGTCCTGTTAATACTTCATGGGACGTTAAATGGTGGTCAGACCCAGGCTTATTGTGCAATGCAAACAAGGCTAGAGGTAAACGGTGCAGCCAATTATTTTTGGTACTCTGTTGTGTCTTGGCTATACACTCCTTCAGGAGGCCATTCAGGCGTTCGCACACCCCAATTCGCCTGTGGGTGGTACGCACATGCAGATTTGTGTTGAATGCCCAACAATGCTGTGATATGCTGAGAAACTTCGTTGGCGAAGTGAGGACCATTGTCAGACCGCAGGATCTCACAAACACCCCATCTTGGGAACACCGCTCTGACTAGGAATTTGGTCGCTGTAAGGGTGTCAGTATGTGAACAGGGCCCAGCCTCAATCCACCTGGAGAATGGGCATACAACCACTATCATGTGGGGGTACCTTTGACAGACCTGCATCATGTTGACCTAATCCACATGTCAAGGTATGCCCTGCTGTAAACTGCAGTTGCTCACAAATGCAGCCACGTGTTCTGTGAAATTGGGACAGAACCATGTTTCTCCAATGCGTGTAGCAATGACCTCCTTCGCTGTGTGTGTTGGATAATGCAATTGTGTCAATGCAGCGTTCAATAATGCTAATGGCATCACCATTTTCCCTGTGTTATCCTGCTGCCATAGGGCATCTGTCGAAGACATTGAGCATCCCCTTCTTACCCACAGTTCCTTTACTTGACTGGGTGTAGCTCCCTGCAGCTCCATGATCTGTGCTTCTGGCAATACATTCTACCCTTCCTTTAGTACCATATTCCTGGTGCAATCCCTCGCATTTGATGATGCTCCTAGCTCCCATTGCTCCCCAAAATATGCTGTGCACTTGGCCTCAGTCTGCTGCTTTGTTTCCCCTTGAGATTGGGTCTTCTGCTTCCGTGTGTGCTTGGCACTTGACTATTGCTACCTGTGTAGGATAAGCAATTACCTCAATTAGTCTGCCCAATAAGTGTGCATGTTGTACTGGAGTCCCGCCTGCCCTTCTGGACCCTAGCCTGAGCTATCGTGACAGTCCAGAGTGTACTGTGGATGTCACATAGCCTGAGTACGAATAAATGGTGACCTCCTTCTCCTTTCCCAGTGCTAATATTAGGGCCACTAGTTCTGCTGCTTGTGCTGAATTATGGGATGGCAGCCGCGTACTGGCTACCGCTTCATTTGTTCCATCTTCCTTCACTCACGCTACTGCAGTCCCAGTATGCCTGACCCCATCTGTGTGGCAAATTGTTGATGAGCCGTCAATGTAGAGCACGTCTCCCCCCCTGAAGTGCATCCTCCTCTACCTTTGGAGTGCCACTGAACATCTGTTTGCTGTGCAATTGTGCGTACAGTCTCCTGTCTTTAGAACGTCTGCTAGAAATGTTGCTGGGTTGACAATCCTGCATCTCACTATTTTTCCCCTTGCCCTAAATTGGACAGTATCACCTCATATCCTAATGCTTTCTGTGTGGTCAAAGTGCTCTTTGGCTTCTTCAGTATTGCAAAGAGGGTGTGCTCCACGTAAAGTGGTAGTGCAACCCATGGTTACTGCTGCTGCCTTTTCCACTGTGAATGCGGCAGCTGCCAACGCTTGTTCACACGGATAGTGTCCTCTCATAACTGGGTCCATTTGCCCACTGTAGTAGGCTATTGGCTTGTGCCCCGTGCTTGTCTTTTGTATCAGTACTATCTTCATCACTACAGTTAGTATGAGAGTATAGGAAAAGTTCCTTTGTAGTCTAGGATCCCTGGCACTGGGGCTGTGCTTATTGCTTCCTTCAGTTCCTCAAATCCATCAGTCATCTCAGAGGTCCATGTCAGTGTTTTTGTTTCCTTTATGTGCTTCTTTCAGTGCGCCCAGTAGTGGCCTTCTGTATGTGCTGTAGTCAAAGACCCATGCTCTGCAGTAGTTGCATAACCCTAGGAACTGTTGCATTTCCCTCACTGTCATGTGCTTAGACATCCTGCGTATTGTCTCTGCTCTCTCTGGGATGATCCGTGGGCCATTTTGGGATATCGTCTGTCCAGTGTATAGTACCTCCTTCTGACAGTACTGTAACTTGTCCTTGTCCACCTTGTATCCCTTGTCAGCTAGCACAGTCAACATGTGTACAATGTTCTTCCTACATTGGTCTTCTGTCATGCTGCAGGTCAAAATTTCATCTACAGATTGCAAAACTGTGCTTTCCATCTGTATGTTGGTCAAGTCCACCTGTATCACTGTGTAAAAGATAGATGGTGACTTGAAGTACCCTTGTGGTAAAAAAGTGCGTTTCCACTTCTGATTTCTATACATGAAAGCTGTTCAAGTCTTGTGAGTCTGGATGTAGTGGCACTGAGAAGAATGCATTCTTCAAATTAATGACTGAAGCAGAGACGTTCCGTCGGAATGCTGCACAATATTGTCAATGGATTTGCAACTAAAGGATTTTCTGTTTCTACAATATGCTTCAGAGGCCTTAAATCCTGTATGAAACACCTTGACCCTTCCTTTTTGCCTTGCACACTGGGTACACCACAGTGTTGCATGGTGAGTCTCATGGTACAAGAATGCCTCTATCAATCAGGGCTGTGATTGTCTAATAAAGTCCCTCATCTTCTTCCTTGTTTTGGGGATACTGCTTTACTCTTGGTAAAATTGCTCCTGGCTTTAGCTTGATCTTCACTCCCCCCATGCTCTTTATGCACCCCACGTCATAGGGACTTGTAGTCCATATGGTGCTGGGTACCTTGGCCATGTCCTCCTCCCAGAATGGGGGCGGTGCCTCCAGCGCTATTGACATTCTCTTTGGCACTTTTCTGTAGTGGATTTGTAACCAAGAGGCCACACTCATTTAGAACACCATCTGTTTCTGGCCTCTTTTCCCTGAAAAGCTCTCTCTCTGGTCAACCTGCATCCCTCTGCCACTGCGATCACTGCTCTCCATGCCTGTCCTGTGTCATCCATCCCATTTACTGCAATCCAATCATCTCTCGCCTCAACTGCCTCTATTTCAATTGGCACTATGGTTCCCTCTGGCTTGTCCATTGGTAGTTCTGGCCTAAATAGGTACTCGTTTGGAACTCACCAAATCTTCCCTGCAATTCCTGGAAGCCATGCAATGGCAGTGTCATTTCGATAATGGAACATCTCTGGGTCCACTGGCAACCCTCCCTCCCACCCCCCCAGAACCCCTCCTATCTATACCTTGCGTCCACAATAGGCTTAGACGATCTGTCTTACATTGAGCATGTGTATTCCTGGTGTAGAGCATATTATTCCCTTGTCTGTGAATGAGATGGTCATGTTTAGTCTGCTCATAATGTCTAGTCCCAATATGTTTACAGGTGTCGGTCGAGAGTAAAGCAAAGGCAGTGATGGATGATGATCTCCTTTAGAAAGTGAAATATTGTCTGTAAATGGAACCACTTCCCGAGCCCCCGAGAATCTTTGAGTGTTGTAAATGCTCCTTCCTTAATGCAGGACCTAGTCACCCCTGTGTCAACAAAGGAAAACGTTTTATCACCTATCGCCACCCCTAAGGGAGGTTCCTCCGCAGGGCTGGGTGTGATCGACAGGATCGGACATATCAACTTCGTCTGTGGGCTGTCCTATTGAGGGTACAGGGACATCCTATTCCTTGTGAAGGGGTTGATCCCCACCATGGTAACTCCTCTCAATTGTCTGACGGACTGTCGCAACACAGTGTCCACGTGTGCTGGTGCGTCATTACTCTGTCTGTGCTTGTCGCTGTGTATTCCCTAGAAACTGTGGCGCTTGTTAGTACTGTGGTACTGGACTTGGCATCTGTGGTACTTGCATTTTTGTCAGTGGGAATTGTGCTTGTGGCATCTGTTGATATGTGCCCTGCATCTGGCCTTGCTGTTGCTGGTCCTGTACATAATAATCATCCTGGTCCCCTTGATAGGGCTGCTGGCCCTGTCCTCCACAATTATGATGCATCCCCCGGTATCTGCACACTTTTCGAAATGTCTCCTTCTGCCCACAGGTCCAGCACTGTGGCAGCTCCCTCACTTGCCCCTGAAAACACCTGAAAAATCCCCTGGGTTCTGCTGCACTTGTTGCCCATATCCTTGAAACCCCCCTGGAAAACCCCCTTGGTTGTGATGCATCTGTGTTTCAAAGCCACGCCCTCTCTGTTGGCCCCCTCTTCCACTGAACCCTTGCTGTTGGCCAGCCCGCCCCATGAACCCTCCTCCCCTGGGTGTTTCAAACTGCTGTGCGTGTGGCTGCTGCTGTGCCGGTGGGGTGGGGTGGGGTGGGGTGGGGCGGGGCTGGTTATGACTGCCCCTTCTATCGCATACTTAGTTTTTTCTGCACTCATTTGGCTTCATCCATCTTTGTCTTCCTCCTTTTTCTTAATCTTCTCATGCCATAACCTACAATGGTGAACTATTGTGAGTTGTATTTCGGCCATCCCCTCGCTTCCATCCCTACTAGTTTCCTTAAACTCTTCTGAACCGTTTCTGGTAGCCCCTTAACCAGTATGTGATAAAATATTACTACTGTTTTGTCACAAGGCTCTCGGCTTTTAAGGTGCCAAAGCTCTAGAATCTCCTGAATGTACTGTATGGGGTCTTGGTCTTCCCTCATTTTGCGTGACTTAATCGCCCCAATGTCTGACATGTCTGGGTATTGTATCCTTAATGCTTGCCATACTGCTGCGCTGCAGTTTGGGAATGGTGAACTGTCATATGCTGTGTTTTGTGTCATCACTCCCAGGAACCTTGCCCTTTTCCATACGTCATCAGCTGCATCTACCAAGATCGATACTAAAAGTCCCTTTAAGTCACCCACAGCTAACCTATGCCTTGCTGTCCTTTTCTCCATCTCATATATCCACTTCCCAGCCCCTGCACTCAATGAGGGTAGTCACTTCACATTCTCCTTGTCCGTGTGCTTCCATGGTACATACTGAGGTCGCACCCCTCCTCTCTCCTAATAAGGGCATCTGTGTGAACGCTGCCTCTTCCTCATGCGTTCTTCTAGTTAGTCTGACTTGTCTGTCTCCTCTCTTGCTTTCGATGATGGCGCATACGTCTATTGGCTCTAGTATGGGCACTCGCCTGCTGTCGTAATACCTCCTCGTCAATCGTCCCCTTGAGCAAGCCATTGCGGCCTCCTCTTACCTTCGTCCCTGGAGGGCTCTAAGCCTATCAACGGATGTAGTGGTGTCCTGTTGAGTGTGAAAGTCGCTTGCCAGTCATGTCTGCTCATTCAAGCTGCCCCTCCATCTCCCCGTGTGCGTCCTAAACTCCGATGACACCCGTTTGTCGACCCTGTCCCTGTTGACTGTGATTGTAACTGCTCCCCCCTCTCGTCCCCACTGTACCTGTCCTCGTCAGAACATGTGTCCATATTACTAAAAAAATCTGCAAAACTCAGCCTCCTCGATGTGAAGTCGGTGTTAGATTTTGTATTTAGGTTGATGTTCCTCAGATCGTACCTGCTTCTTCCTCTCCAAGCTCCTAGGCCTGCTCCTTCCCTGTCTATTTTGCTCCTGCCTCATGAGCTTGTGCTGTCTGGTTCGGTCTGTCTGTCTTCCTCGAGTCTGTCGTCTCCCTGTCAGGAACTCATTTTTTCTTTACTGCCCTTAGCGCACGTTCATCCCTCTCCCTGCATGCTCGCTCTCTTGCTTACCTATCCAGCTGCAACTTCCTCTTCTAGCATTCAGCTAACTTGTGTTTTTCCTGCTCTGCTACCTCTCTACGCCTCTCGATCTCTTCCAGCTCCCTTTCCCTATTCTCCCTTTCTGCTCTCTTCCTTTCTTTAAGATCCCGCTCGATCCTTTCTTCCCGTTCCCTCTCCATGCGCTCCTTCTCCTCCTCCCTTCTCTCATGTCCTCCCTTTCCAACTTCTCTTCTCTCCCTGTCCTTGCGCTCTAATCTCTACTCCTGGTCCTTCTCCCTTCTATCCTCCTCATCCATTATCTCCACCCATTCTGTTGCTTTGCTGCTTCTCCCCAGACCCTCCATTGCCTTGGTCACCCCTTCTGCCTCCCCATCTCTTCCCCTGCAGTTTCAGGATTATCTGTCCTTGTATCCATTAATTCGTAGCTATGCCCCCAATCCCCTCCTTCATGACGTCCTGCTTCTCACTAGTTGCCTCTCGCTCGATAGCCTGTTGCCCTGCGCCTATCGGTTTCCACTCCTTAGTATATGGTGGTGGCTTATAGGTCTGGTTTCGGTACCCCTCTGCTGCCCTTAATTCTCGTTTTGGGGGCATCCTCTGCTCATCTGTGTCATTGGATGCTACATTTGGAGGAACATGGGGGAGGTGCGGAGGGATTTGTATTTATTGTTTTAGGTTGAGTACCTGGCTCCTTCAGCTCCTGCTGGTTTATCATCCACTGACATTTCACTGCATCCCCTTCGCCCTCCTGAAACGTGCACCACAACTCGAATATAGACATGCGCTTTTATTTCTTCCCCTTAAAAGTACTCTGTATGTGTGTCAGTAGTGATTGCTGCACGTCTTTGGAGAAACTTCCACAAGGTGGCCATGGTTTAGTTAACTTGCCCTCTGTACATTTGGACTATTCTATACTATACTTGCAAATGTTTTGTCGATAAGGCGGAAGTGTAATACGCCAGTGCTGAAGGGGCATGTCACCCCACATTGCCCCTGATACATTATTCCGTACCTTTACCTGACCTCAAGTGGAGGGTTTCGATAGTCAGCTGTTAAGGGAGAAAGGCACAATATAATGGCAATACTTTTCAGTTTCTACGAGGTTCTCCTGCTGAGCAACTTATCAGGCGTGCTCCATGCACCATCCCTCCTTTACAGCCGCTGCCTCCTCAGGCACACCCACAATCTTGCGCATGCGCTTTCCGTGCTCCGACCCTGGTTCACCTCGTCTGCCAATCCTAAGTTTTCAATATTGGCTCCTCACTGTCTTGTGCTCCATGTCCTATGTGAAAACCTATGGGTGATGTCACCAGTTCTAGACAAGGTAATACACAAATACTGCGCATACACTATAATAACCTTTTACTTCCAAACCACACAAACACCCCACAGCTGTCTCCCCGCCTCCATGCGGAGTATACCAATATTCTCTTGTGATCGAACTGCACCTGCTGCGTCGCCTGGCGTGCGAAATGTCTCTCTCCAGGAGACTTAACCAGTCGACTCACCTTCCGCAATCTAGGCCAGCTGCCTTGCTAGACCTTACAGGGATACCGGCATCTATGACCTGAGCGTAAACGACCAACCCACACGAATACCAATATTTACATATCTTCTGTCATCTGTACCTTCGAGTCAGTTGTCTAAGGTATCCACCAGAACCTTTTACCTCGAGGACCGAATGTTCCCTAAACACAAAAGGACTTCTACCTCTGCTCCTGTCCCTACTACTTTGACAATGCTAGACAATACATTGAAAATACTCGAAAATACTAAACAGCACTCCACAATACTCGATACCCTCCCTCACACCCACAGTTGCCGTTAGACTGGGTCAAAGCTTATACTCCGTGGTCTGCTGGCGCTTCTCGGCTGCCGACTCTTCCTCAAGGTGCTCACCGCCCGTCCTGGTCTGGCTGGACTACTCACTGACTTTGCTTAGAATAATTTCCAAGGGGCTTCTGACGGCCTTTACACGGGCACACGTTTTCCTGTCTTCTCGAAATATGCAAGGGTCCTGCAGCCTCTCGGGTTCGGCGGCGAAGGAGACGACTTGGTGCCGGGTTGGCACAGCCAACCCTCCTCTGCTACCAACTTGTTGGGTAGGACCCCCAGATATGCCAGAAGGACACTGGAAGTCCGCGGACGTGGAGCGCCCAACTCCCTCCCCCCAGGATACACAGAGCACTTGGTCAACAGCAAGTTCAAACTGTGGTTTATTACAAGCAAAACCAGCAGGGATCAGCACAGTAACAGAGAAAATCAATGCACATCGCTCTCTTCCTCAGCTCGCAGGCCGATTTTACCATCACATGTCGTAAGCATGACGTCACACCCTGGGCCCTTCTCCAGAAAACCTATCGGCCAAACGATTGGATATTGAGTATTCTGCCACCTATAGTCCACTCTATAGATGTTAATCTACTGGCCCTCACATGTCAGTTGGCTGGCCTGGTCCATCCCCAAGTCACTATCTATAACTTTGTTGCAGTGTGGTGGACTTATCATTGGGTCTTGCCTGTTGCTACCCAACCCTAGGGTACTGAACTGTGATTGGCTAGAGCTGACGTCCCAAGGCCTGGTTCTCTGCTCGCTGTGTACCTCTTCAAGGTAACAAGAATGACTGTCTCCATTGTAACTTGTGTGTACCACCTTAGCTCATGAGTGCTCTCCTGATCGTCCGAAACAGTTGCTGCATATTGTTGCATCCTTGTTGTTGTCTGTGTCTGGTGGCCTTGGCTCAGTGCTCCTTTCCACACTGCTGCTTGCTGTCCATTCTCTGCTTCGGCCGTGTCACCTGTTCAGAGACCACCAATGTGAGCTGCAGCTGGTCCCTTTGTCGTCTGGGGATTGGAATGTCCTCTGTATCTCTTGGTCTTGGCTGCGGGTCCTGTTTCACACATCTTGCTCTCTGTGCAGCCTGAATCAGCTCAGCTCATAATAATAATAAAAATAATTATCTCTTGCTTTGAGACTTGAGGCCTGCTGTCATTTTCCTAAACCTTATTATGCGGTTTCTACATTGTCCATACTATACTACATTTCCCATTTTCATAGATTAATCACACTTGGCTCGGTCAGGTTCCATAGGGGCTCCTGCAGTTCCATAGGGTTATTCACATGTAAGCATCTGCTCAGGCTCTCTTGGCAATGACAGCACCCGCCCCTAGTCGGTATGGCTGGCTGAGTGGATACCTCTAGACCTACTTGTCAATCATAGGTTTGTTGGGAATTCGTCTGAAATAGAATGGGTGATTGCAGTGTTTCCTGGCTTCCTTCCTCATCATGAATTTAGTTGGAGTGGGAGGAGGTGGTAGGCATCCCCATTCCTCATCAGAGGCTTAACACCTTGGCGTCATCTTAGACCCCTCTTTCCTTCTCTGATCACCTCGTGGACCTTGCCAAGAAGGCCCACTTTCAGCTGCACCTCCTCAGAGGCATTCTCTCTTTCCTCACCTTCCACCAGACACTCAATGTCTCCATAGCTATTGTCCTCTCTAGCTGGACTACTGCAACAGCCTCTTCCTAAATCTACCTTTATCCTCATTTCGCCCCCTTCAAATAATCCAGAATAGGACTGCAAGACTTATTCTTGGCCGCAGGCCCAGGGACCTCATCGCTCCAGACCTAAAATCCCTCCACTGGCTCACGGTTGCGGCGAGGATCAAGTTCAAAACACTGAATCATCCACAAGGCTTTCTGGGGCTTGAGACCCCGCTACATCCAACTCACTCTTCCTAAATACCTCCCTGCTAGATCCCTTTCGGTCTACTAGCTCCAACTCTCTGCAGATCAGATGCTTTTCCAAGCAGAGATTGGGGGGATAGATCTCTCTTCAGCAGGATCCTCCCTCTGGACTGGAATGGCCTCCCTACCACACTGAGGCTTGAGCCAGATCTCCTTAATTTCTGGAAGCTTCTCAAGACCCTCCTTTTCTCTTTTTCCTTCTCTCTCTCTCTCCCCTGCTAATGCCCCCTCTTCTGCATTGATGGGCTACCTGGTCCCTTCTGAGTCCTTCAGGGTACCAGGCCCTCTTCACCCAGTCTACCCCAGGACCCCGTTCTCCCTACCCCTCACCCCCTAACCTGAACTTGCCCTCATGGGCCCCCTTCCCCTGACTAGCCTGGCGTGGTGTGCATGCCTACCGAACCTGGTCCACCCCCGTCCTCGCGCTTAGCATGTGGTCCTCACTACTTGCACTCCCTGCATCCCCTGGCACTTGCCCACCTGGGCTCCCCTTAGCACTTGCCTAGCCCCATTGACCAGCCCCCCCGCACTGGACGCTGCCACTCTGCCCCGCACTTCCCTCCCCACCCTAGCATTATCCCTTCCGCCCTGACCGCATCCCCCCAACCCCCTGCACTTGCACAATCCGAATGACACAAGGCCTAGTAGGACCGTTATTTTTGTTCTCCCCTGTCCCCCCAGGCGGCCCTTTTTGTCTTGTGGTGCCTTGAAACACCATTTGATGTATAGGCAAATACCCAATAAATAAATTAAATAAATATAGAAAAACCCTTGAAATTCAGTGAAAAATCATTCAATAAGAGAGTTAAGGTGATGAGATGTAATGCATCAAAAACACCTCAAATTCAGCACTCAATCAAGTCCACCTCAGAGAAGAACATGTCACACAAACCTATCAGTTATGGGGTTAATGGCCAGGAAAGCAAAAAAGCAATTGAGGGGACTGGGGGACCATGGAAATAGGGGGGGTTGCACTTGGTGAGTGCCTGTGTGGACAGGGAAGAGTCGTGGATTTTTTAGCGTTATTGAGGGAATCCCATGGTATGGGTAGTTCGTTGACAGTATTGGGGGAATCCTAGTGTGTCCCCGAACAAACTATAGTATAACAAAACTTTTGATCTTCAGTGGAAAAAAAACTTTATTTAAGGGAGAGTTAAGGTGATCAGATTTAACGTGAACAATACGTAGGAACACAACCTTTGAAATTCAGTGAAAAAACCTTGGTTAAGAGAGAGTTAAGGTAATCAGATTTGCTGCAACAAAACCCCTGAAATTCAGCATGAAATTTCGAGCAAGTCCACCTTGACTATGCACCCCCTGTTGCGCGGAGTATGACCACAATGATGACATCACTAATTACATCATACATGACATCACTAATTGCATTATATAGTAGTAGGCATGTATGTACTTTAGAAAGTGATCTGTTAAATTATGCATTTTTTTCCCAATATATTTTCAAAAGGAATGACAAATAGTAATACCATTGCTATGTCTATAATTAAATATTTACTTTCTTTTCTATAAATGTAATTCTGTAGCAGAAGTAACTGATTTTATTTTTGTATACATATTAACTTAGCTCATATATTATTACAATGCACACAGACACATTTTGTTTGTGATTTATTTTTGATAGAACTTTTCATTTGGAAAAGTATGTGTTAACTAACAATGTTATTACAGGAAGGAGAATTGTAAATTTAAATGTGAACATTGACTATTTTTATAACGTTTACTATTGCACATCTTTCTACTTCTCAGTTCTTACTTCTTTTACTACTACATATACCTATGTTTGAAATATCTGAAATATATTGACCAGAATCTGGTACATTCCCTACAATGAAGTATTGTAATTCTCCATCCTGGGGTCTGGCATGGATTCACATGTTCATGAATGTTCCCCGTCGTCGGGCGTGGAATCCTCGGTGAAAGAAAAAAAGTTTCACTTTCACTTACAAAATGTCTTTCTCCTTTAAACCAATCACTGAGCTTTGGGTCATACTGCCCCCAGCCAATGACCGCCCTCTCCCAAAGTCACACCTCTGCCAGCCATCTTCATATTTTTACTGCACGTTCAAGTGTAGCGAGTCCTTGTGTTTTGCTCCGTGAGGTTTTCTACGTATTCACGCTTTTTTCGATAAAAAGTTGGTCAGTTGAGCCTATGTGCTCTTTCGCTCCTTTGACTGGCAAGAGGGGATCTGTTTGTTGGCGTCTTCAACGCCCCTTAAGGGCAAGAATCGTCAAAGTTTAATCGAAGATTCCAGAAGGCCTTTGGGCCTACACCGCACGCCGGACCATGTAGGAGGAAAAGGAGGGAGGCTGCCTCTTCAAGCTCTGCTTCAGCTGTGAATTGAGACACGTGTTTGTAGAGGACAAACCCCGCCAATGCCTCTGTCTCCATCCGGACCACAGGGAAGCAGATTGTGAAATCTACCTTGCTTTTTCCAAGCGTACCGCCAAGGATCGGCACCGCAGTTCAGCGGCATGGCTCCATGCCAAGGCCTCTACCCTGTGCGGCAAGCAGGGGCATGCCTCACCCACGACTGGCCGGTCAGAGCAGCGGGCTTCGAATTCCTTTGAGGGTGCTCCATCCATGGGGGACCAAGAAAAGGCCAAGTGATGCGAGTCTGTTTCCGTTGGGGTCGCTGTGCAAGCGGGTCCCGCGATGGCCAGTGCGCGCTCATCTTCACCGTATGCCTCCATCTCCAGTCATCGCTCCAGCTCCTCCTCAAAGAGGAAATCGGCTGACCCAGAGAAGCTGTGGGAAAAAAAAAGGGAGAAGACCAAGACGCAGGGAAAGGTGTCCGACCTGCTCCTGAAGGCCCAGGCAAAGTCATCCTAGATGATCGATCGAGCGGGTGGCGGCCGCCCTCTTAAAGGCAAAAGGAACTGACCTGGTCCAAGGGGCCCCGGTTGTGCCCAGAGTATCCCTTCCCCCGAGGTGAGTGGCCTCGGCCAAGCTGGTGGAGAAGACGCCGGAGAAGAGGATGCCATCTCTAAACCTGAGACTGACCCCTCAGGATGCAAACGAGGTGGGTGGGGGAGCAGAGGCCTCAACCGTGCTACTGGACAGATATTTGATTCCTCAGATGAGGACTACCTGGTGTCGGTTCAGACGATCCCAGATTATGTGGGGAACGATGACAACAGCGGAAACGCCTAGGGAGATGACTGCGGAAATGCTGCTGACGAGGGCGCTGGGCCCAGCAAGCCTGCTCTCCCGACATCTCTGAGGGACATATTGCTGGACTTCCTCGCGACCCTCCACACCCTGGTGTCGGAAATCCAGAAGAGGATGCCGACAACGCCTCTGGCCCGGCGACCCTGGGCCAGCACCCGGCGCATAAGAGGATACGGCACCCGGATGAAGTGGAGGCAGTCCATGCTATGGTAGCCAGAGCATCTGAGCTCTTGCAGCTGACGTCAGTAGAGACCAAGAAGGAAAGTTTCCTTTACCAACGGCCTGAACCCAAGAGGAAGACCATTCTGGTTTTGCCTCTCCTGGATGAAATTTGGTACAAGGGCCTGGCGTTGATGAGAAACCTGGCATCAGCCCCGGTGAAGATAGATGGGCTGGAGAAAAAGTACTGGGTGCCGGAGTCTGCACCAAAGTGCCTTCGTTCGCAGCCTTCTCTGGAATCGGTGGTCTCGGCGGCAGCAAGAAAGAAGTCTTCTAACCCCTCGTCTTCAGCCTCCATTCCTCTGGACAGCGAAGGGAAGGAGTTGGCTGCCGCGGGTAGGAAAGTGATCTACTCAGCGACGACAGTCGAGGCCGCTAACGTGCTTGCAATCCTGGCCAGATACGACAGGGAGCTGTAGTATAAAATGGCCCAGCTGCTGGAGTTTCTGCCCAACGACAAGCAGGTTGAGGCGCTGGAGATGCTCCACGAGGGCGAGGTTGCATCATACCATGCCATCACTGTGGCCCTGGACATCGCGGACACGGGGTTCCTAGAGATGGGGAACAGTGTCTGTCTTCGTCATCGTGGCTGGTTGAAAGCCACCAACTTCCGTCAGGAGGTCCAGATGCGGGTGCTGGATATGCCCTTTGATGGGGCAACCTCTTTGGGAAGGCTGTTGATGAATCGTTGCAGGCCATCAAGACCAACACAGACGGCGCGTGCCCTTGGCACGCTTCAACAACATTGTCCTTACTTTCGGGCCTCAGGAAGGAAATCCGGCAGGTCTTCGAAGGGCTTCGGCGGGGGATCCTCTTCGTATCGCCAGCCCTCTCAATCCAAGACCCAGGAGGCCTACAGGGGCCGTTCCAAGGCTTTTGACGGGGTGGGGAGGCGGTGATGACATTGCCCCCAAGGCAGCATGCAGACCCAGAAGCAAGAGTGAACCAGCCAGGATGTCAGGCCCCAACATTTGCATCCCAGGGGGAGGCCGGCTGGCGGACTTCATCAGCGAGTGGGAAAAGATCTCCACTGACCGATGGGTGCTGGACGCTCTCGTCCATGGACACACTCTAGAATTCCAACAAAAGTGTCCATGGATGCTGCTGGTTGCCCGGTAGGAGCAGCACATCCCTCGCTCCTGCAAGAAGTACAGGCCATGATAAAAGGCGTAAGGGAGCCGGTTCCAAAGCGGCTCATGGTAAAGAAGATGACCGGGAGCTGGAGGCCCATTCTAGACCTCCGACACCTCCAACAAATACCTCCAAGTCCCAGAAATTCAGGATGGTCACATTGCAGCATGTGCACGGCCAACTGGAGGAAGCTGACTTCCTGATGTCACTGGATCTGGAGGACGCTTACTTCCATTCACGAAAAAACTTAAAATAATTCCTGCATTTCGTGGTGCTGGGAAAGCACTATCAATTCAAGGTCCTCCCCTTCGGACTGAAGTCACCGGCCAGGGTGTTTACAAAGTGCCTGGCACCGGTGGTGGCCCACCTGCGTCTACAGGGGATACACATGTCCCCGTACCTCGATGACTGGCTCATTCGGGCCAGGTCAAGGGAACTGGCCGTTGAACACAGGGGACTGTTTGGTTGCTGACGGATCTGGGGTTCTCCGTCAACTATCCAAAGTCCTGCTTGATGCCATCACAGATCGCACTGTTCCTGAGGGCCAGGCTCAAAACGGTCTCTTGCTGGAGGCCCCCTCGGACGAGCAGCTGGCAGCACTGCTAGGCAAGGTGTAACAGCTGTTGACACTGAAGACCGCCGCAGTGCGGACCATCAAGTCTCTACTCGGCATGTTGTTGTGCATTTACCTAATCAACTCTGCAGGTTGCAAATGCGACCCCTTCAGGAATTCCTGGATGCTCAGTGGATTCAGGTGCCCGGAAGCTTTGTAGACAAAATTACTCTCAATGAGTTCTGTCAAGCAATTAGGTGGTGGGGCGTGCGCTCCAACATCTCCGGGGGCAAGGATATCCAAAACTCCGCTGTACCAGGAGACTGTCACCATGGACGCTTCCCTGGAGGGCTGGGGAGCCCACACCGGATGTCTCCATGCCAGAGGCCTGTGGCTGCCAGTGGAGAAGGATCTCCACCTCAATGTCCTGGAGCTGCGGGCAGTGTTCTGGGCCCTCAAGTTGTTACTTCCGTCCTGCAAGGGCAAGGTGGTGAGGGTCTTCACGGACAACATCACCACAAAGTTCTATATCAGGAAGCAAGGGGGGACCAGATTCCCAGCGCTCTCCAGAGAGGCGCAGGACTTGTGGCACTGGGCCGTTGGCCAGAAAATGTTCAGTGCTTTCCACCTGGCGAGAGTCAAGAACACCATTGCGACTCTCAGCTAGGAGCTGCGCTCTTGCCACGAGTGGGAGCTTCGACAGGATCAAGTGGACAGCCTCTTCCTCAAATGGGGCAGGCTCCAGATCGATCTGTTTGCGATGAATTCGAAATGCCAGAAATTGGCCAGCAGGTTCCACCAGCTGAGGAGCATGGGTGACGTGTTTTCCTTCCCGTGGGAGGGCTTCTTCCTGTACGCATTCCCTCCCACCTCTCCTGCTGCAAGCCATCAATCAACTTAAACCGTACCGATGTAGGATGATCCTCGTTGCCCCGGCATGGCAGAGGCAGACTTGGTACCCGGACCTTCTCAGCCTGTCAACGTCACCTCCAGTCAAGCTGCCAGTGGTCACGGTTCTGCTCACCTGAGGAGGTGCAATCCTGCTTCAAGACCCACATTGCTGAACCTGAAGGCTTGGCTCCTGCAGCCTTAGAGTTCAGAGGGTACGAGTTGCTGGCGGACTGCAGACTGGTCCTTGCCAGGGCCAAAGCGTCATCATTTACAGGCACAAGTGGAAGTGTTTAGCTACGTGGTGCCGGTCGCAGAAGATCAACCCTCTGAGGGTCACGGCCCTGCAGATTCTTCTGTACTTGTTGTCCTTGGCCAAAGCGGTGCTGGTGCATGCCTCTATCTCCCGCTACACCATGTCTCCAGGAAGGTCTTCTCTTTGGTCCCACTGTCTCGTCAAGGAGTTCCTCAAAGGACTGTGTATCACTCCCGCTGGTGAAGGCGCTTGCCCCGGCGTGGGTTCTCAACGTGGTACTGACAAGGCTAATGGTGGCCCCCTTCGAGCCTATGCATCAGGCCCCTCTTGTTCCTCTTGTGGAAAAGGGCTTTCCTCATGGCCATCACCACTGCCAGGAGGGTGGGAGAGATCCAGGCCCTTTCCTGCAAACAGCCTTATCTGACTTTTCAGAACATAAGGGTGGTGTTGCGGACGCATGCTGCGGACGCATCCCTCCCTCATGCCAAAGGTTCCATCAGAACTTCACCTCATCAAGCCTTTGATGTTGCCTGTGTTCTTTACGAAACCTTTGTAGCCGGCTGAAAGGACTTGGCACTCGCTGGATGTGGCTTGTGCTTTGAAGTTCTGTGTGTCACGCACAAAGTGTTTCCGGGAGACGTCTGAACCATTTGTGAACTTTGGTCCTGTGAACCAGGGGAAGTTCTTGTCCAAGGCTTCCATCACCAGGTGGCTCTCCTGCTGTATCACACACTGTCCTCAGTTGGCAATCCGACCGCTGCCCGGTGGTCCAAAAACCATTCCACCAGAGCAATCGCTGCGATTACGGCATTCCTGTCTGGTGTGCCCCTACTGGACAACTGCAGTGCTGCTATGTGGAGGTTCACGCACACCTTCATGAGATTTTACTGCATCGAATGGGATTCCAGGGAGGAGTCAAGGGTCTGCCAGCAGTGCTACGCAACCTGTTCGCTTGAAGGTGAGACTGTTCCGGAGCTAAGAGTAATTGCTTCTGTTGAGCCTTGTCACTACTTGTGGTTGTGTAATGTTTTCACTTTTTTCATGAGCATGTGAATCCATGCCAGACCCCATGCTCGAAGGAACCAGTTACTTACCTGTAACTAGCATGGGTCTGGCATGAATTCACATGTGAACCCTCCTGGCGTCCCCTCTGAGGCTGGTCTTGGTCATACTGCTTACCAAATCTGAAGATGGCTGCCAGAGGAGGGGTTTAGGGAGAGGGCTGTCATTGGCTGGGGGCAGTATGACCCAGAGCTCAGTGATTTGTTTAAAGGAGAAAGACCGTTTGTAAGTGAAAGTTAATTTTGTTTTCTTTTAACGAGGATTCGCGGCCTGACGGGGAATATTCAGGAGCATGTGAATCCATGCCGGACAACAATAGTTACAGGTAAGTAACTTGTTCCTTGCTTACTAAGACATGAAATTCAAACCATTTGTAGAACATTACATATTCTTATTTGAAAATGTATAAGTTGATGAGTACTACAAATATGCACTGCACATAATTGTATCATACTTCTGTATCATTGTTTCGAGGGGATTGGGTCCTCCGACATATTCCATATCTATGACATGTAATCACCAAAGCTGTGCTGCTTCGGAAAATCTTCGGTGTCTCTGTCCTGCGTCGATGACGTCGATAGGCCGCCCTCGAGGACCTCCTCCGACGTCACTGGATGTTATAAGTAGGACGAACGACACCCATAGCCTCGGTTCCGTTTTTTTCCACAAACCTGTTCGCTTCGGAGATCTCAGCGCATCTCGACTCTTTGGCGTTTCTGTTCTTTCAGTTCTTCGAACCTGTTCGTATTGTGAAGTGTATTCTTCGTGAAGATGTCTACCTCGTCTTCCACCCCGCGTCCGGGAAGTGTGGGGACTGTGGGTCCAAGATTTCAGTGACGGACTCGCACAATGCCTGCTTCTGGTGCCTCGGGAGGACCATGACACGGATCCTGTGTCAACTGCCTGTCGCTCACGTCCAAAGCCTTGCGGGAGCGCAAGAAGATGTTGTCGGTAGGTAAGGTGTCCAAGCCACGGAAGTCGAGGTCTGCGGGGCTTTCGACAGATGATTTGAGGGGGGACTCTCCGCATCGTCGTCAGAAGTCCCGTGGGTCTTGGTCCCGCCACTCCTCTGCCTCTTCGAAGTACTCCCGGAAGCGTTGTCATCGGTCGCCTTCCCCGTCCTCATCCGAGGACTCCGCCCGTCGGCGGGTCGCTTATCCCACCATGCAGGCGACGCCAGAGGAATGGGCTTCCTTCGGGAAGAAAATGTTAGCGATTCTCTAATCGCAGGGCACTGGTCCGTCAGCGCCTCCGAGTGGGGTCGGTCGTGATCGGTTGAGAGATACTGCTCGCACCCTTCGGGCTCGGGTGGTCGGCACCATTCGCGCAAGAGGTCCCACTCGGACAAGGGGAATTGTTCTCGTCATGCCCGGTCCAGGTCCTGGTCCTCGACGCGCTCGAGACCGTGTGCACCTGTGGTGTCTTCGAGGAAGACGTCGACGCCGGTGGCGCTGAGGTCGTCAACGGACTCTTTCGAGGCCCCGCCTCCGAAGAAGTCATCGGCGCCCAGGCTGTCGAGGGACACACTCGGTGCTCCGGCCTCGAGGCCTGTATCAATGCCATCGATGCTGTTGGCACCGCGTTCGGTGTCGACGCCGATTCACTCGACGCCTTTCGAACCCCCTAGAAAGGCGCGGGCCAAGGTCAAGCATGGCTTTGTTCCACATTCTGTGCCTTCTTACCGCCATCTTGAGTTTCTTTCAGAGGTGGATGAGGGCTCTGATGATAGCAAGGTTCCTGATATGGTGCCAGACGAGATTCTCTCAGGCCATAGCCAGATTGAGGACCTGCGGCAGTCCCTGCACGATGCCAGTGGGCTGGACACCTCTCCGGAGGTGGAGTTTTGTAGGCCTGAGCCTGGCACTCAGGCCGACTCCTCGTACCGGCGCCTTATGTCTAGGGTCACCGAGTACTTGGGAGGGTCTGCTCCCCCAGGGGATTTTCTTCAGGATGACCTTACGTATATCCCCGACCAAGGTCCACCATCGGACCCGGTACTGCCGTTCCATATGGCGCTACAGAGGAGGGTGGTGGCGGCTTTGACTGCTCCGGAGAGTCGCCCGGCAGTGGGCAAGTCTTTGCCGTGAAAATACCGCCCAGCCAGTAGCGACCCCTGCTACTTGACCAGGCACCCCACTCCAGAGAGTTTGGTGGTGCAGGTGGCTACGGCCCGGCAAAGCAGGCGTTGTATCCTACCATACCTCCTGATAGGGACGACAAGCGTTTTGACGGCTGGGCGAAGAAAGTGTTTTTTTCAGGGGGTATGGCGCTTCAGGCGGCCAACTCAGTTTGTGCCTTGTCACGTTTCACGCACGCTCTGTGGAACTGTTTCCTTAGCGGCTGAACATATTCCCGAAGGGGACGAACGGGATGGTTTCCTTGCCATGGTTCAGAATGGCAAGGATGCCATGTGTGAGGCCGTTCAGTCTGGTTTGGACATGGCAGATTGCGTCAGCCAGCCCATGGCGTCGAGCACAGTGATACGCAGGTTTGCGTGGTTGTGGAAGTCGGAGTTTACTCCTGATGTGCAGGCCCGGCTCCTCAACATGCTCGTTGACGGGGAACATCTTTTTGGCAACAAGGCTGACGAGAGCCTTGAGAGGTTGTAGACCTCCAAAGCTGCAGCAAAGTCGTTGGGCGCTGCAGTTCGCCAACCTCTGCCTTTTCGTCCTAGGGGATAACAATGGAGGGGAGGTTCCTTTCGTTAGTACTCATCCTTCGGTAAAGCGAGAGGAGCTGCCGGTCAAAGGGGCCACCGTAGGAGTGCCAGAGGTGGAAAACAAGGTACTCGAGGTGCCAAGGCCGCTCGGGCTGTTGCCTCTTTGCCCTCAGGCAACGCCGCAGCCGCTTCAGCTCAGTCATGAGGTCATGTCCCATGGTTCGCCGGTTTGGGGAAGGCTGGCGCAGCATCTTGCAGACTGGCGCGCCATTACTTCAGATGTGTGGGTTCTGGAGATCATAACCCACGGCTACTGTCTTCCTTTCCGGCAGAGGCCTCAAGACAATCGACCGGGGAATCTCTTTGAAGAGTCCGGATCCGCTCCTTGCGCAGGAAATTCAATCCCTGCTGGAGAAAGGCGCCATAGAACTGGTGCCTGTAGCGGAGAGGAACAAGGGATGGTATGCCCCTTATTTTTTGATTTCCAAGAAAGACGGGGGGTTTGAGACCCATCATGAACTTGCGCGGTTTGAACAAACTCCTCAGGAAGGACAAGTTCATGATGGTTACTCTTTCTCAAGTCCTCCAGGCCCTTCAACTTCAGGACTGGTTGGTGTCGCTTGACCTCAAGGACGCTTATTTTCATGTGCCGATACTTCCAAAGCACAAGAAGTACCTGAGGTTCGCGGTTGGTGACTCGCACTTTCAGTTTCGGGCCCTGCCGTTCGGATTGACCCTCCGTCCGAGGCTCTTCACCAAGCTCATGGTAGTGGTGGCAGTGCACCTCAGGAAAGGGGGGGATTCACGTCTATTCCTACCTGGACGATTGGTTGATCAGGGCGCGCTCTCCCGAGCAATCCTGGATCATCTGTCGGTCACCTGCCACTCCTTCCAAAAGCCGGGCTTCTCCCTCAACTTAAAGAAGTCCCATTTGGCACCAACTCAGAGGCTCCAGTACATCGGAGCTGTGCTCGACACATCCCTGGGGCAGTGTTTTCCTCCCCAGGTGAGGGCTCATCACATTCAGCAGATGTTGCACGAGTTTCAGCTTGCCCAGAGTCTCCCAGGGTTCGAGTTCTTGAGATTGCTCGGCCTCATGGCATCCTGCATTCTTCTGGTGCAAGAGGCCAGGTTGCGGATGAGATCTTTGCAATGGGCACTCAAGCTCCAGTGGTCTCAGTCCTCCGGCAGGTTGTCAGACCCTGTTCAGGTGTCGTCCTCGGTAGCCCAGGACCTTCTGTGGTGGGCCGTCAAAGACCATCTGATGAACGGGGCTCCATTTTGGCTACCCTGGCCGGAGGTGACGATTGTGACGGATGCATCCCTCACGGGATGGTGAGCTCATGCCAACAAGTTCATAGTCAGCGGTTGTTGGTCTCCGTCGGAGTCCAGACTCCATATCAATCTGTTGGAGCTGAGGGCCGTCGGGCTAGCCCTGAAGGCTTTTCTACTGACTGTGCGAGGGAAGAATGTCCTGATCCTGACGGACAACACGGTGGCCATGCACTACCTCAACAAAAAGTGGGGGCAGGGTCACTTCTTCTGTGCAGGGAGGCAATGCAGCTCTGGTTCTGGGCAATCCAGCAGGAAGTTTCGATCTCGGCAGTTCATCTGGCCGGAGACAAAAACGAGATGGCGGACGCTCTGAGCAGGCAGAGCGCGATCTCTCACGAGTGGTAGTTGGCTGAGGAGGTTCTCCTGGAGATCTTCGCCCTTTGGGGGACCCCTCAAGTGGATCTCTTCGCCTCCAGTGTCAACCAGACGTTCAAGAGGTTCTGCTTGCGGGAATTTCTTCCAAAAGGAGCCTTAGGAGACGCGTTCGTGGTGGAGTGGTCATTCGCACTGCTGTATGCGTTTCCTCCAGTCCCCATCATCCTGCAAGCACTGCGGAGGTTACGGAGGTTCGGTTCCCGGATGCTCCTCATTGCTCCGGCGTGGGCCCGGAGGACGTGGTACCTGGATCTTCTCGACTTGTCCATCTGCCCTCTACATCGTCTTCCCTACCGAGACGATCTGCTCTCACGGGAGAGGGGGGTCAGGTTCTCCATCCAGAGGTCAGATCCCTCAACCTTCACGCTTGGTTTCTGAATGGTTCAGGTATAAGGATTGGGACTTCCCTGAAGACGCGGTGGAGGTGTTGCTCTCGGCCAGAAGGCCGGCAACAAAGCCCCTGTACCGTTGCCGTAAGTTTTGTGACTGGTGCAGGGTTAAGCATGTGGATCCTTTTCCATGTGACGTTCCCATGGTTCTGTCTTTTTTGCTTTTTTTGGTCCACGTGGGCTTGCAAGTGGGTACTGTTAAAGGTTACCTGGCGGTGCTGTCCATATTTAAGCGCTCGTCTGAAGAGTGTTCCTATTTTAAAATTCCTTTAATTTCTCAGTTTCTGAAAGGGCTCACTAATGTGTTCTCTCCGTCACCTTTCCAGGTGCCCGGTTGGGATTTGAACCTTGTTCTCAAGTTTCTGATGGGTACTCCGTTTGAGCCTTTGCATTCATGCCCTTTGAGACTGTTAACTCTTAAAACTGTATTTTTGGTTGCAGTCACTTCCGCTCGCAGAGTGAGTGAGTTACTGGCACTTTCAGTTAAGCCACCCTTCACTGTGTTTCATAAGGACAGGGTTGTCCTTAGAGTTCGTCCTTCCTTTTTTCCGAAGGTGGTGTCGGAATTTCATTTAGGCCAGAAGGTTGTTCTTCCGGTGTTTTATCCTCCTCCACATCCTGGTAAGGAAGAGGAGAGGCTCCATAGGCTTGATCCTAGGAGAGCGTTAAGCTTTTATATTTCACGCATGTCCCTGGTCAGAGTGGACGATCAACTCTTCATTAGTTACGCTGGAAAGCGTTTGGGACAAGCTTTGACGAAGCAGATTTTGTCTCGCTGGATTATTCTGGCTATCTGAGTGTTGCCACTTGGCGGGTAACGACCCACCGGTTGGCTTGAGGGCCCATTCTACCAGGGGTATGGCTGCCTCTACTGCCCTACAGAGGGGTGTTCCTATTCGTAACATCTGTGATGCAGCCACCTGGGCTTCGGTACATACTTTTGTACGTCACTACTCTCTCGATTCCATCCGTGGGCAGGATCTGGCCTTTGGCAAGGTGGTCCTTTACTCCGCAATTTGATTGGGCATTCTAAATTTCTGTTTTCTAAATTCTTTTCCCACCTCCTTGCATTGGTACTGCTTTGGGAGTCTGTCATAGATATGAAATACGTCAGAGAACCCAATCCCCTTGAAGAGCAAGTTACTCTGTTACCTGGTAACGTTCTTTCGATGGGATGGTCTGACGACTTATTCCATATCGCTCCCTCCCTGCCTTCCCCGCTACAGAATTTCTTATGCGATTGCAGCTTACGTTTCCGCAAGGCTTTGTGTGTCAAACTGGCAGAAGACTGGTGCCACACGTTCTGGGAAAAACTACAACTGAGGCTATGGGTGTTGTGCGTCCTACTTATAACATCCAGTGACGTCGGCCGTCGGAGGAGGTCCTCGAGGGGGGGCGTATCGACGCAGGACGCAGACGCCGAAGATTTTCCGAAGCAGCACAGCTGTGGTGATTACATGTCATAGATATGGAATACGTCGTCGGACCATCCCATTGAAAGAACGTTACCAAGTAAGAGAGTAACTTGTTCATTGTTCCATGGCATGTTATGTGTAATAAAATAAAATATGTATCAAGAGGTCAACAAACATATTATAAACTATTAAGTCAGTAATGTCACACTTTATGTAATTTTTTTCCTCACCCCTGTTCCCATGTATGATGTAATTAGTGATGCCATCATTGTGGTCATTCTCTGCGCAACAGGGAGTGCGTAGTTAAGGTGTACATCCAGTCATTTTTTAGCGTGGATAACCATAAGAACTTGGGCACAATTGGCAACATTATTAAAGGGATAGTCCAGTAAAAAATGTTATTTAAAAAATAGATAGGCAACATTAAAACAATACTTTGTTTACTACAGCTGGCTGGCTTTTCCTTCATTAGTGCCACAAAAGCAAAAGCCAGCACAGGCGGGCATCCATTTCACAAAATGGATGCACCCATGTGCTTCCTTTTGCGAATTTTGAGCTTGAATAGCTCAAAAATGTACATAGGAAGTTTAAAAAAAAAAGTGCTAGTATTATTTTTTTTATTGTTGCCGATCTATTTTTTTAAATAACATTTTTTACTGGACTATCCCTTTAAAGTCTATGACAGATGGCAGACTGATACTGATCTCCCACCAAATACCATCTCTGTTGCATCAATCAAATTTATGTTAAAACAAAAGTTAAACTCTTTCTTTCATGAGTGTCGAATTGTGCAACTAGCCTCCAATAGAAGCACGGTCTGTTTTAATTAATTACATCAATGAGCGACTGCATAGACCTGCTTACTTATCTGCATTCCCTAATAGTGGAATTCTGCATCAATATATTTCCTGAAATTTAATATCTGTGACACACTGGAAGCAAAGGGTAGTCAAATGGGCTTCTCTCGTGACAATCTATATTGTCGTTTATGTGGCGCAGAAGTAATTGAAAGCTTAAAACAAATCTTGTTATTGTATGAAGCCTTAGATCCACTTAGAAGTACACTAATGAAAATGTACAACAATCAATTGGACTGTACTGACCTGTTACACTTATGGCCAATATTCGTGGAAGGTAACGATGAAAATTTGATTCATTTTATGACTAAATTTGATTGGAAGTTTACTGACATTTTAAGGATATTTTAAGCCCTATTAGACCTGTTTTATCAAGACATTTATGATTTTTATACTCGGAATTCAAGGCAGATATTCACAACCTGCGATGTAAATTGTGATATATGGTGTTTTATGCTAATATGTCTTAGACGTTTTTTGCGTCTTTTAATATTGTATGTATTTTTATCACTTAATTGTTTTAAAAAATGTGTGTATATACATATATATGTGTTTTATGTTTATACAAGGCTTTACAGCCACATGTATATTACCAATACATAAACAAGGACTTGCTCGAAATGCCATGCTGAATTTTAGGGATTGTGTTGCATTAAATCTGATCACCTTAACTGTCTCTTAACCAAAGTTTTTTCACTGAATATATATGGCCGTGTTTTGTTGGCATATGCTTTTTCTAGAATTTACCCGATTTGTGTTAAAGGCCTAATAAATTAGTATATTCCTGTACTCATAATGTTTATTTTGAGTGCTTTGTGTGTTAACTGTACTATTACACCACCCCCATATCTCCCGATCTCTGCCTTGCTGCTCAGTCTACGTTGCTGCATAGTTTGGCTAGACAAAAGTGATAGTATGTTCACTAACAAGGTTGTCCTCTTGGAACCTACCCATAGTTGATTCTGGAAATTAATCTGAACATGCACTTTTCCTAATGTTCATAAGAAGACTTAAATGCATGAGGTGTAATTATTTATGGAACTTCTCATTTCTTCTTAGAATAAAATCACTTTTTGTTGTATACACGTAAGCTAGTAGTCTCAAGTTAAACGCACAGAGGACATGTAGATGTTGTTTCCTTGTAACACTGTTTAGTAAAGAAAAACAGAAGGTAAACGTGCCTAAGTAAGTGCATTATGTAGGTAGTAGCCACTGTTCATTCATCATTCTCTGGGTTCACAGTAGCAACTGCTGCTCATGGAACACTCCCTCTGTGACATAATGGGAGTTCCACCAGCTTGCATCAGCCAATGTGGGGAGGATACCATGTTCACTGGAGGAAAAGATATGAGTGGGGAAATGTCATCTGGCTTGGGTGATTCCTTTATTGCGCAAGCCTACTTTTGGTTGCCTAGTGTCAACCCACAGGAGTCTCATTTTAATGTGGTTATTGTACAATATGTGTTGTACATCTATATGGGGTAAATGAAATGCTTGTGTAATCAAACTAGTTCTCCAGTACTGCTTAATTCCAGGTTAGTAAATGGGCAGATGACTTTAACCCGGTACCAACAAAATTACATTTATTATTAAATTTTACCCATATCAAGCTAATGCCATGGAGTACATGGTTGATCTAGTGGGCCGGCCATATTGATATAGTGGAATAAGATACAAATGAATGACTTTCTACATGTTGCTACTTTAATAAGAGCCATTAAATGTTGACAGTTGGGCAAGAGTTAAATAAAATGTTCTTAGTTTATATCTTTGATGGCAGAGAAAGGTATATATGTAATTCTCATTTGCTTGAGGGTGGGGGGGGGGCATTGGATTACTTTGTTCCCATTCGGCCATGTGTTTATGCTTTTAAACCTGACTAGAAAACTTATAATGTGGTCATCTCTAATGTTGCCGCCTTTGTGTGTAGACCTGCATCGCTGTGGAAAAGATGAATTCAATTGCACCTCTGGAATTTGTATCCGTTCATCTTGGGTGTGTGATGGAGACAATGACTGCAGGGACTGGTCTGATGAAGCCAACTGCACAGGTGAGAACCTTATCCATACCCTGAGACTTGCCATATGAAGCAATTATGGTAATCTTCCCTCTTAAGAAACTGATGGGGTATATACTACAGCGATTATAAATTGTGTTTCTTCACAAATATGCCTGCCGTTACTATCTGTTCCATGTTGTTTTACTCACAGTAATTACTTTGAGGTAATTCCTTCGAAAAAACAAATCAACAATTACTTTTTTATTTGGGGTGGAGGTTCCCTCCATCCACAAGCCCTCCTTTTCCCTAGACTAGTACCCCTACCCCGCCACTCCTGTTAACTCCTTACCCCCAACTACTCTATATAATGCAATTCCTTTTCTCCAAGGAATTACTTGGATGTAATTCCTGTCGGTAAAACAATGGGATACGATTACTATCATAGCTTCAGATAAGAATATGAAGTGGAATAATTTTACTCCTGATTTTTTTAATTTGAGTGAAATAATTTTTTACGCGGTTTTTAGGGAGATTGTTTTTATGCTTCATCCACTCTCCTAGTGAGGCCCCCAGCACTTTTTGCTGAACTTCTGAACCTTTTTCTTCTCCTGGATGAAGGGACCCTTTTCCCTCCTCATTCATTCTTTCTTGTTCTGATCATAGGACCCCTGGTCTTTGTATTTTACTTTATTTTATGGTGTCATGCTTTCCTCCATACCTTTTGAAGGCACCTGTGTTTCACTTTTGCACCCCACAGCAGCCTGTGTACGGTGTTGGTAGGGAGCCCTTTGGGCTCTCTGTTTTATATTTTTATTTTCCTTAAGAACTACTGTTCGCAAGGTTAGAGGTATACTTTTTATTCTTCTCAACTTTTTCCTTCGAGAGATCAGCACACACCTCCCTATGTGTAGTGCTGAAGGGATACCTAGTATCCCCTTTCTCTCAGCTCCTGTAACATTTCTGTTACAGTAACAACCCTATAGTTATGGCTGGTGGCAGTGGGCATGTTGTACCGACTTTTGTGCTATTTATGCCCACAGGCTGTATTCACAGCTCTGGCTATTACCTTTGTTCCAACATGGTGGCTCCTTTATTTCTTTGCCATTTCATGTGTTGCTTTTATTACTTGGTCCTTCTTCTACCGTCCTGAGAGTGAGAGGTCCTGATTTTAGTTTGGTCTTCGGTGGGAACCCTCTGTGTAGCTTGCCGAAGCTCCAGTGTGCCTGCAAGGACAGGAAGCATGGGAGGATCCTGAAACACTCCCATCCTTGTCCTCTGGTTTGCCTGAAAGGAACCAGTTCCCAATGGGGGCCGGGGGGGGCTACCTGTCCTGATTAGACACCAACCCACCCCTTTCTGTAAACTGCAGGGAGAATTTGCAGAGGAGAAATGTTAAATCCCGATAAAGGGTGAGGTTCCTGAGGCAGAAGGAAAGTCGACCACTGGAGCAGAAGATATGAAGGAGACACACACCTGCAGCCCCTTCCAGTAACTGCAAAGAGACCACTGCTGTCCTGACCTTGTTTGTGAATCAATGGAGGAGCTCCGAGGATCACTCCTTCCCTTTGGCTAGTGGGACCAGCTAGCCATAAGATGACGTGCGGAAAGCCATCCCCTGACATGCTGTGACCTTCCTGGGACGCAAACCACCAATACAGGTGACCTCTGACCGAATTGCAGTGCATAGACTTCCCCTGAACATCCCAGAACTTTGGGGAGCTTCAGTTGGACCTCCAGAGACAAGATCCCCCTTCCTCAAAGACTCCTTACCAGAGCGCAGTACCGAAGACCGGGTGGTAAACATTCACCCTTGGAGCCTGTAAAAAGGCACCACAACTGCAGATCGACTGAGTATGAAGAATTCCTTGCTGAATGTCCTTTTTATCGTCTGGTGCTGCGACATCCCTTCCAGAGTCCCTCCTTTCCTCACCATGACCAAGGAACAGGAGACCGGGTCCACCGCTGTTGCACCGTGAAAGAATCCAGCTGCAACTTCTCCATCGCTCCTCAGGTACTGCGGGGCTCAGGGTAGTACTTACCTCAAGCCATTTTGTCACTGCTGTGTTACTAGAGTGCTGATTCCAGTGTTTGGGTGTTCACCCATACCGTTGGCCCAGGCCTTAGATGTGTGCACCTCTAAGGAGCCCTTTCCAACGTCCCTGATACCTTTCTGACCAACAAAAGCATTGTACGTTCTTATAATCGAAGTACCCATTGGAACTTTACCTTGTCTGCTGCTGTGTCTGAATTGCATTCCCTCCAAATGGACTCTGCAGAACTCACAACTAGTTAGGGATGGACTGCTGAAGCCCAGTAGACATTGACAATTATTTTAAGCCCATACAAGTATTGAAATGCCAATAAATGACTGTGATTTTACCTACCATTGAACTGTACATTTCATTACTATTGGTTTACTCAACTGTAGTATTGCTGATGTTGTCTATTGTGTTGATTAGTTTAAATAATACTTACTTACCTGAATATAACTTTGCCTTGTGTATATAAAATACATGTCTATTTTACTATAACTTCAAGTGTGTGGTAGTTTCTTTGGGCCTATCTTTTTACAGAGTTCATTGTACTTACCTATTTATTTTATTTCTTATTCGCTTGTTAGGCTCTTATACAGGAAGTAAATACTGTTTCAAAGCCCCCACAGGGCAACAGGGAGGGGATAAGGGATGAGATTAAAATACATACAAAATTATGAAATACAGTGAGGGGTAAGACGGACCTAGTATGCCTTTTGAGTGTTCAGAATGGCAAGTGCAGAAGGGGGAGGGAAAGGGATAGGTGCTGGGGTGTTCATGGTTGAGCAACAGGTGATTTGCAATGTAGGGTGAGTGTGAACCTCCAAGGGTGGAGGGTGAACCGAGACAAGTGCTGAGGATTGACGGAAGCTGGGACAGTTTAGTGTGGGAGGTCTGGGCCCAGAGGATGCACAAGGGCCCGGAACACCAAACCAGCAACTGTGAGATTAGCAGAGGAGAGAGGGAAGGAGGAGGTAAAGAGGAAGGTCTGGAGGTTCTTCTGGAATTTAAGAAAGTCCTGCTCGAGACCAAGAGGGAGGGGGAGGCTGTTCCAAAGAAGGGAGCAAGCTGAGGAAAGCGATTGACCTTCTGCCCGCTGTTTAGCAAAACACTTTACACACAAGAAGTTGGTGCCACAGGAGCGCAGTGGTCTAGAGGACGAAATAGTTAGGGAGAGAGAGTTGCAGATAGTGAGGTCCCTGGTCCTAGACAGTCTTGTGGATGATGCAGAAGGATTTGAATTTAATCCATGAAGCAACCGGGAGCCAGTGAAGACTTTTTAGGGCAGGAGAGATGTGGTCCCTGGGCTGGAGGCCAAGGATAAGTCTTGCTGCCCTATGCTCGATTAGCTGGAGGGGTTGCAAGGTGGAAGAAGGTAGATTCAGGAGGAGGCTATTGCAATAGTCTAGCCTAGAGAGACCCAGAACTCGAGTAACATTGAGCTTCTGGTGTGAGAAAAGGTAGAATTCCTTTGAGAAGGAAGAGCGGAAAGTGGGACTTCTTGGCAATGTCCTGAGTGTGAAGGAGGAAGGAGAGGGAGAAGAGTCGAGATGACTTTGAGGTTTCCGGCTTCGGAAAAGGGAGCAGGTGGAAGAGCCCATGGAAGGCCAGATTGAAGGGAAGAAGTCGGTGCAGGGGTCCCAATTGGAAGGATCTCTGTTTCGCTGGCATTGAGGCAGAGATCATTGGAAGTGCACTAGGCCTGGATGGCAGAAAGGCAGTCCGGGATGATGGAAGGTGCAAGAGGGTCAGCAGGTAGTTTGAAGAAGTTGTGTCATCAACATAACACTGGAAGTTGGGGGAGAAGGAGGAGATGAGTGCCAGCTGAGTAAAGTAGATGTTAAAGAGCCAAAGTGAGAGAATCGAACCCTGGGGGACACCACACACAGGAGGAGAAGGTGCTGAAGATGACTTGGGAGGAGTGGTCAGTTAGGAAGGTCAGCCAGTCCAGTGCCCGCCCCTAGATACCAAGGGTGTCATGGAGCCTTTGTATGAGGATGGAGTGGTTGACTGTGTCAAATGCAGAGAAGAGATCAAGAAGGATCAGGACAGCAGGGGAGTTCGAATCCAGGGATTCACTCTGCGGTTTTGGCACCTCTTCTGCAGCACCAACAACGGACAAGAATTGCCCGGTCAATCATCTTCGCTTCCTCCAGTCCCACACTCTGAGGGGGTCTGGTCAAGTTGGATCCAATCTCTCAAGTGTCCTTATCGGTTCATCAAAAAATGTGGATGAATTTGGCCTTTCCACTATGATGCCCTCAAAATGGACAGCAAGTCTCCTGGCATTGGGGTTCAGCCGCTCTGGAAACTCCTAGAACCTTTGGAGATGGCTCGTTTCAAAGTTCCTCTTGGGCCTGGTTGTTCCCACCAGCCAAAAGGAAGGAGTCATCCTCGTCGGAGTGTAAAGCAGGTCCCAAATATGGCCTGCACTCCAGCCACCCATGTCGAAATACCAGAAGCATACTCGCCAAGGTATGTGACATATAAGGAGCAAATGAACCAACAGAGAGCCACGGTGGGGCTCTGTTCAGTACCCATCAGGACATGTATACCTATTGAAGCGCCAATAACCAGACAACCGTGGGCTGCAAGGTACCCACTGAGACAACCATACCAGCAGCTGATACGAAAAGAAGATTACTTACAAACAGTCCTTGAAGAGACCTAGAGAGCCTTAATGCAGGGCAGATGGTGACAACAAATGAACACAAAGGACGAACGAAAAACGGACACACAAGGACTAAAAACAAAGAATAACGATGTAATGGACATATAAGAAGAAACGATGTTGGCAAACAAACGTAACCATGAAATAAGATGAAAATATGCGACTGATTGCATGTGAATAGGCTTGGAACGCAAGAAGCTAAGAAAATGGTACTGCTTGCAATGCTTAGTAGAAGAATAGAGCGGCATGCGCCAAGTATATATCTACCTCAATGAAGCACGCTATACAAGTGCGACTCAATTTTGTAAGGGCAGAATCAAGCCCAGGCTGCAAGGCACTAACAAGGCCAAGATTCATATTCCAGCCAAAGCCGAAGGAAAGAGCGGAATCGAAACTCAGTAAGAAGCAGCTCAATACCTGGGAATTCGAGGTCAACTCCAGGAAGAGAGGAGAGCGGCAACTCTGAAGAATCAAAACTTCAGAACATAGCAGCCAGCCACTGAAGGTCGAGATAAGGAGGCCCCATGCAGGTGACGAGGCTATGGAAAAATCAAATACACGAATAAGAGGGAAAATGAAGCAGATTCACGGTGAAAAGACACGTGACCAGCCAAGGGCAAAGTACCAACGTCTGATGTCACCCAGAACCCGAGGATGCCATAACTTTTCCTGATAAGAACTACAGTTTCGAGGCCATCCCTAGCCAACTAATTGACACATAGCCCTAAAGGTACTGATTGATGGAAGGGAGGCAGGGTGAATCGTGGGGCACTCCGCATCTGGGTGTCCATTGTGCATGCTGCTAATTAAAGTGGAGATTTATGCCTAGGGATGTAACCCACCCAATCACAATGGACCAAATAATCTAGGGTCTTATAGCTGGTAGAACCAATAAGACGTCGTAGTTGTAGTGACGTCTATCACGAGTGATGTAGTGGGATAGGCGTAGACGCCCACCCGATAAGAGCTATCCAATCCGCATGCTCTGTTACCATATACAGATATAGCACCTATACTTAAGATACCTTTCCGACCAATAGAATTGCATGACAAACTTATGAGTTTTGCACGTCAACTGATGACGAATTTTGCCCATGAAAGTTGCTGTCTGAATGAATAATTTGGGAGTTGAAGCGAGACAGGCGATCACATCATTGATGATTACCATTGGTTTCCCCGTTTTTTGTACTTGTCATTAAACGGACTTCCCTTTGCCAAACTATTGTTGTCCTTATTTAAGTGTCTGAGTAAGTGAATTCTGCACCTTAACCTCCTCAAGGTGCAGCTTTCTTGTCTTACAGGTACTTGAGGGTGAGCTCTGCCCTATGGGCCCGTCAGAGGATGCTCCGCCCTCATGTACAGGAGCTCCTCTGTTGCACAGAAATACAGGGTCAGGACAGCAGTGGTCGCTTCACGGTGTTGCAAAGGGTCTGCAGGCGTCTCTGGCCATTGTCTTCAGTTACTTCAGCTCCCAGTGGTCGGCTTGCTTTTCACTCCACAAGCCTCACCTTTTATACAATTCCAGCACACACTCCTCTGTAATCTCTCTCAGCGTTTTACAGAAAGGGGCGTGTGGCTGTCCAATCATGACAGCAAGACCCCCTGTGGCAGCTGGACCTATTCAGGCACTCTGGCGGACAAAGGACACTCCTCCTCCACTTCCTGCCTGCCCAGATACTCTGGAGGCTAGGGAGGGATACCCAAGGGTTCCCGTCAAAAAGCAAAACACACACACACTGACCTCCCCCTCCCAGAATAGTAGAGGGGCTAACAGAGAACAACCACACTATTAATGGCAAAAAAGAAGGGAGGCCCTGAGCTGGTATTTGGGTGCCCCTATTGTGCACTACCGAGGCCGCGGTATAAAAAATATACAATAGTTGGTAGAGCACTTCCACTGCCACCAGCTAAAGTGATTGTCTATGCGACTAAAAAGTCACAGTAGCAGAGGCAAGGGGGATACTAAGTATCCCTTCAGCCCTCCACAGAAGGTGGTTGTGTGTCAATCTCTTAGGCTATAGAGTTTTGGTACCAATACTAAGTATCTATCTTTCCTCAAGGACTGTAGTTACTTGAGGATTTAGAAAAAGAATCTCAAAGGAGGACCCTAAGGGGTCCCCAGCAACACTGCTCATAAGGAGCTGTATGCTGCAGTTGTAAAAATACAGATGCCTTTTAAGAGCTATAGAGCAGACAGACTCCATAGTACAGGTGAAATACAAAGCATAGAGTTCCAAAAGACAGAGCCCAAAAGAATGAATGAGTGGAAAAAGGCTGTCATTCAGGATTGAAGGAAAAACGTCCAGAAGTCCAGCAAAAAGTGCATGGGGTCTCACTAGGAGAGGGGATGAAGCATACACATGATCAATGTCCCTAACGTTCGGGACAAGTGGTTGTAACCATTAGTGCGACTGTGGTCCAAATGTTTTATTACTTAATTTGTCTAAATTTCATAATCCTGGTGAAGTACTTTGCTCACTGTGCTTGTTTGCAACACTGCTGAAGGTTGGCATGAATAACTTGAATAGCATTGAATATGTACAACTTTATTTGATCTAGATTCTTTTAGTTCCTGGATTATCTGAAAATACCAACATACGAACAGTATCTTTGCAGAACTCCTTCACGCTGCGCTTTGCTATATTTTTAAATGTTAGTCATCACCACCATGGTAAATTCAATATAAATATTTGAACTGTTAATCAGTGTTTCTAATGCTTGTGAATCTGCTTAGAATCACATGCTGTGCATATAGTCTGACATCTAGAGGTAATCGTGGTGTATTGCTGCATCTTTTTTTATTTTTTTGAAGATCAAAAAGAGACGTCGACCTGGCCGTGTCTGTAACACTATACCTACTGTGATGGTTAGTGTACCAATGATCCCTCGCGCCTCGATCTCCCCCAGATTGTTTTTTATCACCATACTAGTCTGTTGCATTTATCTTGTGACTGAGATTTATTGCAAAATATTGAATATTCCTATTGCGCCTTAGATGCACCCTTCCGATGTTTTTTCGTTGGCCATTTCCAGCTCACGTCCAAAGACTTTGGTGATAGAATTTTCAACGGCTGTCTGAGGCCTTGACCACCCAGGCACCATCCTTTCACAGTAGGGATAGTGGGGGGCTTTTCTTCTCGACATTCTCCTGCATTAGAGATTGCATGTACCTATTCTTATCTTTTCTTTCCCATGTTGGCTGCTATTTTTCTTTCTTCTATTTAGTAATGGAGACAACTCCATTTAAATGCTGCCATTCCAGTAATGGGAAGTTTCCTTGGTGGGACACTCACAAAGAGTGTAACAACGGTTTGCCTCGTGACCACGACTAGCGGCGGTGCAAGACCTTTCAACTCTTTAAGCCTAAAACACTTGAAGAACGGCGCACTAAGCAGTGGGCGGCCCACTCCATTCAGGACAAATTTCATTCCCCCACTGGTGCTGTTGCTTCGGACGAGGAACCCTCTGGCCACCACTGCTCCAGTTTGGAGGCCGAAGTAATTGTTCCAGAGTCCTCACTCCGGTGTGCCCATCCTCAGGCCCACTAGGCAAGCCAAACGCACTACTACGACAGGGCTACCCATGCTAACACCAAGGCAAAGCACACAACCCCCCAGGCCGCCCCCCTCCCCAGCACCCCTCTATGGTACCGTCAAAGAAGCCGACTGCACCCACAGGCCTGTTTATCTTCGAAACCTGAGGAACCTTCGGCCATCGAAAGACTTGTTGAAATGCACATCATCGGTTAAAACTCACCCATAATTAAGGGAGAAATTGTCCTAAACACCTAAACAGTCTGATTCCAATGGTTCTGGCCCCTAGGCTCCTCCAATTTTACCTTGCAGGGTGGCGCGGGGTTGGAGGGCTTATGACCAAGTGTCTTAACTGTTATCACAGTCCTTACAGGGTCACAAAGGTCCTGTTCAAGACCAGGTCATTTTTCTTCTCCCTTTAACCGCATCTACAGGGACTTGGACTAGGGAAAGGTTTGAGGAGTTTATGGACAAGGTGTCCGTTTATTGATTCCTCAGACAGGTTCCATAAGAGCACCATTTCCCTTGATGAGGACCCTACGCCCTTTGTCACCTAGACTTCAGTACCCACCTGTTCACACTACTTCTCAGTTACCTAAACTAACTGATCCCTCAGGGGATATATTTTAAGATTATCAATATGAAGAATTATATAATGTCCCAGACCAAGGTGACGACTCACTGGATCCTACCTCCGATGACCCAGATGCATGGCTTGATGTCATTGAGGACCAGGTGGCTTTGCTCACTACTCCTACTAGTGAGGCCGAGCCGGACAACAATTTTGTGGACACACCTGTCATGCAGTCCTGAGGCACTTCTCCTATTGACGGCCAGCTGCTCTTTAATAAAAAATCTGAAGAAGGCAGCAGATCATTTGAAAATGCTCACTCAAGAGGCAGTGCCTGACTCTTACTTTGTGGAGGACATCTTCAGAGAAAAAGCCTCTCAGTGAGTAAATCCCCATTCTTGATTCTATAAAGAAGTACATTGCCCCTTCTTTATTAACAACCTCCCTGACCCAGGCAGTTAACCTGCGCATTGAGAATATGTTGAGGCCTGCGACTTCAGATCCCCTTTATATTCGGCAACACTCCGTTCCTGGTTCACTGGTGGTCACCACAACCAGGAAGCATGCAGGTGTTACTTTGTCATCAGCTGAGGCTCCTCCAGACAAAGTACCTGCATTGCGAATAATGCCACCTTGATTGCTAGCTTTAATGATATCCAATGGGGTCTTGTATAGGACGGGCTGGACAGTGTTCCTGAACCAGTCAAGTCACAGCTGTTTACTATCGTTCAAGAAGGATGGCAAGTCATCCAGAATATTTAAAAGAAAAACACTTTGAACGCCGCCGAGACAGCTGGTAGTGTTAGCCAAAGGAACTATATGCCAATCTTGTTGAAAAAAACTCAGGTTTCAAACCCGAGATGTAGGCCTCCCTCATCAACAAGTCACTAGTGGAGTCTGTTTTGTTGGAAAAAGAGGTGTATGATGCACTTGAAATGGTGAAGAAAGAACACAAGACTCCTAAATCTTTTAACCAAATTTCCAGAATGCTGTACGTACAGTGCAGGGTTTTTAACACCTGCCACTCCTTTCGAGGGAAATCTTTTTCCAGACCCACACAGGCCTCTTACGGCACAAGAGGTTTGCTCTGGTACTCCAATCAAGGGTCAGCCAGCGCTGATCAAGCTCCTCGACAGCGAGTGTTTCGGCGTGGCGATGGAAGGGGTAGGAATGCAGCTGCCAGAGACTCCCCTTCCAACAAATGACTCTCCGTTCCGGGTCCCCTCCCATGCACCTTCAGTAGGAGGTTGGATAGAATACTTCACCCACGCATGGGAGGGGATTTCTTCAGACAAGTAGGTGCTGAAGACAGTGGGCGAGGGATCCTGCATCAAATTTGTCCAGACAACTCAGTACCACCCGCCAAAGACAACAAGAATGTCTTCACACCATCTCCTTATTCTTCAAACAGAAGTGAAGGCCCTTCTGAAAAAGGGAGCAATCAAACTCATCCTAGATAATCGGGTAAACAAAGGTATCTATTCAATATACTTCTTTGTACCGAAAAAGAATCTAACCATGCGCCCTGTATTAGATCTGCGTCCTGCAAACAAGTATGTCAAGCTTCAAAGATTCGGGATGAGAACTCTGCAAGCGGTAATTCCACTGCTGAAGAACGTGCATTACATGGCCCCCTTGGATATGAAAGATGCATACTTTCATATTTCAATGTTACCAGCACCCAGAAAATAGCAAAGGTCCAAGATGGGGGAAACTCACTATCAATTCAAAGTACTCCCTTCGTCATTGCCTCAGCCCCAAGGGTTTCTACCAAGGTTCTGGCAGTGGCAGCAGCTCACCTGCTCAGATAGTCCATTCCGGTGTACCATTATCTAGACTACTGGCTCATAACAGGAGACGCACTTCAGGCATGTCTAGAGAACACCCAAGACTGTAGACCTACTCTTTCAATTGGGGTTCTCGAGCAATGAAAAGAAGTCAAGCCTTGACCCAACACAATGTCTGGTAGCCCTAATTTGAACAGAAGACAGTCATGTCTTCCCCTTCAACGAGATGGTCCAAACCAGGTTGTTACAAACCCATCTCGGATAACTGTACGGAGAGCCACGTGGCTATTGGGAATGATGGCTTCCTGCATTTTTGTGGTGCCACATGCCCGTCTGTGCATCCGTCCCATGCAAGAGTGGCTCTCGAGCCAATGGTGTCCAGCAAGAGTTAACTGGGACAATCTAGTGGTTGTCTCAAAAGCCCTTGTTCTATCACTGCAGTGGTGGACAAAGCATAACCTTCTCAAAGGGAAATCGTTCACCACCCCCGCAGTAGAGGCCACTCTCACCACAGATGCATCCCTGTCAGGGTGGGGAGCTCACCTTCTCTGCCAGACAGTGCACGTCACATGCTCACAATCGGTAGCGGGCTAACACATCTACCTGTTAGAGCTACTAGCAGTGTTCAAAGCCCTGAATGTTTCTCAACAACTGCAAGGGAAGACTGTTTTAGTCCTTACAGACAGCACCATGGCCATGTTTTACATAAACAAGCAGGGGGAACTCTCTACATTGCTGTCCAAACTGGCACAAATTGTTTGGAAGTGGGCTTTCAAAGAACACAATCTTCTTGCAGATGTGCTCAGCAGAGACATTCAGCTACCCCTAGAACACGAGTGGTGTTTAAGCGAACACATTTTGCACACTATCTTTGCAGAATGGGGGCATCCAGAAATCGACCTGTTTGCAACACTGGAGAACGCACAATGCCCAGAATATGCCTCCAAGTATCCCCAAAAGAAGTCCAAGTGGGAACTGTCTCGGGATCCAATTGTCAGGGAAATGTGCTTATGCTTCCCCCTGCCTCAACAGGATAATTCACAAGATGCACCAGGAGCAAGTTATACTAATCCCGATGGCACCAGTGGGCTCATCTTCAGCGGTTCTCACATCTCATGAGAATGTCACTTTGCCTTCCAGTTACACTGCCCTGACCCTACAACATGATGTCCCAGGATCAAGGGACAACACTGCAGCCATGCCCTCAAACTCTCAACTTTGCAGCCTGGCTCCTGAAGTCCTAGAGCTCGGGCATCTCCAACTTCCTTAAAGGTGTATGGACTTTCTTAAAGAGGCTCATAAACCAAATACCAGACACTGTTATTCCAGTAAATGGAGACATTTTGTCATTTGGTGTGCTACTTGTAACATCAAATCAAATGATTGTTTTCCCACACACCCAGTCCTTTACCAAACTCACCTCTTAGACTCTATACTAGTTTTGAACTCAATAAAGGTTCACCTTGCTGTCCTTTCTCTGCTTACACCACCTCTCAAAGCAAGTCTTCCTTGCTGGATGTCTGTAATCAAGTATTTCATGGAAGGTGTGAAAAGACTTCCCCACCCCATTTCTAATCCAATTTGAACGTCGTCCTTGCTAAATTTATGGGCTCTCCTTCTGACCAAATGTACAAATCTAGTCTTAAGGTTCTCATCTATAAGACCGCTTTTCTGGTGGCTATTACTTCCATTAGAAGGGTAAGTGAACTGTGGGCGCTCTCAGTTCAAGCCCCATTTGTTAGCATTCATAAGGACAAAGTGGTTTTGCGTATACAGCCACGCTTTGCACCTACATTCATCTCCAAGTTTCATGTAGACTAATCCATAGAATTTTTTTTCAAAATCTCCAAATTCAGTTTTAAGATGCCTCCATACACTATATCTTAGGAGAGCAGTGATGTATTACCTCAATCAAACCATTTTGGAAGACAGATCCATTGCCACTGCTAGACAAGGGGATCCTGTCTCTAAGTCAGCAATCACTAAATGGATTGTTAAATGGATCAAAATGTTGTTACGCTGTCACAGAGAGCCTCACCTTTTATGCCTAGAGGACATTCTACTTGAGGCACAGGAGTTACAACAGCTTTCATTGCAAATATTCTCTAGATGCTATTTGCAAAAGCAGCTACCCGGAGTTCTGTTCACACCTTTCAACAACATTATTGCTTAGATACACATTCTAAGACTGATTCTCAGGTTGGCAGGTGGTAAAACATCCCTTTACCGCTGTTCCTTCAAACATCCCACCACCAACTCCTGGTAATGCCTGCTAGACTATGCACAGCATGGGATTCTAAGCAGATCCACATGCTTCAGAAGACATACATTACTTACCGTAATTGTATTTCTGGTGCTTGTATCTGCTTAGATTCACCTTCGTCCAGCCTTCTCCCCTCTTGGAGTTGAAGGAACATGGACATCTTGCACATTTCTATCCTTCAATACCCACTCATTGCCAGGCTCCCTCATGGCAGAACAAAAACAACTGTGGGTACCTCGATGCATAAGGGATCATGAGTACAACACACGTCCTAGTACGGATAGTGGTACAGACAAGCCCAGGTCGACGTCCCTGTTCGATCTTTGAAAAAAAGATGTAATAGTCTGCGATTACCACTAGATGTCGGACTAGATGCACAGCATGTGATTCTAAGGAGATACAAGCACCAGAAATACAATTACGGTAAGTAATGTATGTCTTTTCTCCCCAGAGAGCAATTGTTATCCTTGTTTTTTGGGTCCCACTTACCTTCCCAATGTGTCTTTAAAGTTTTTCTGTCTCTTGAAGCAAAGACAGGAAGTGTCCTTGTTTAACAACTTTGAATTTATTGTATTCTCATCTTTCTTTTTAGCAAACTATCATACTTGTGATGAGTATAGTTTCCGCTGCCACGACAACCATTGCATTCCACAAAAATGGGTTTGTGATGGTGACTCAGACTGCCAGGATGGTTCTGATGAGTTTCCTGCCTCATGTGGTGAGATGATCTTCAAATATGAATACATTACAATTTGTTTAACATACAATTATTTCATTTTTTTTTTGGTTAATACTCCAGTTGTTCGGGATAATTGTCTAGAAGTTATGTTTTCAGATTAGGAGTAGAAAGTATCAAATTAATTGATGAAAACCATGCTAGAGAGATCCAATCTGCCAACAAGAATCCAATCCTCACACCTTCATTTGTAATTGCCCAATTTTTGTATTGCTTGATGTAGCACCAGAGGATTACTTAATTCTAATTTAGCTTGTTCCAAATTATCATGCGGTTTTCCACAATGTAGTTCTTGGGTTCGAAATTCACACTATGTGAAATCACCGTTTAAGAATCACTTCTATAGTCCTTGTACCATTGTGCACAACATTTTGAGGAAATGTGTGTAACTGGATTATCTACTGCAGATCTACCGCTATTAGTTGCTGGTCATTTAGCAAACTACCATTAGCACCTATGTGTTGCTACTTTTAATAGTCACAAGGTGATTTGGTATTGAACCTTGATGAATAGGCATTGGTACTTTCATTCCTAAATAACTGTGCTCAAATGTTATACGCACGTGTAACCCCAGCTACAGCTTTCTTTGCTTTGTGAAGCCACCCAATGATATTACAACCTAGTCTTTAGAGGAAGTCGTGATGCCCGAGGAAAACTTGGTCCCAATAATAGAAACTTAGTTTGGACCACTAACCCAAGATAGTGTAGCTTTACACTTACGTAAGTTTTGACATATGAAAAGAGAAGTGAATTCCTGCCCTCTTTGTAAAAGAATAGCAGCCATTCCTTTTTCACCATCATAAAAGATAAGTTGCTCATTCAGTGATTTACCCAGGATTTGTGAAATGTGTGAAGAACGCGGTGGTGGCTGGTCCAGATGGGCTATTATGACATTGTTAAGCAATCCATGGCTTTGGGGGTGCCCTATTTAGTGGATAGACTTAATACCAAAATGTACAGTTCGATTGCCTTGATGGACATCACAAGTAAACTGTTTGCATCACTAATCCTGAGGGATTATGAATTTTCGACAACAATGGGCATGTTACATACATTTCAAATTGGATTCAGACGCCATGTCGAAATGGTTAATTGATGTTTATCCAGTGCCTGTGTGACGGGCCAGAAATGTGAGGCGAGCAACTTTGTGAAGGTATTTTAAACAATGACATTTTAAGGCTTAAAATGTTGGATAAACGCCTCACTATCCCTTCCCTGACAAGGATTGCCCTGCTTGAAATAAACTAAAGGAAACGCTAACAAAAGGTTTCTGTCCCTCACACTTGTACATACACCAACTGAATAAGGTAATATATGGCGGTTCAAAAGCAACAAATATAACAGTTAAGATCACATCATGATAATTGTTCATCCTTATAATATGGGTGAATTCCCCTTCACCAGATTCAAGCAGGATTTTGTGTTAGCTGTTCCAAAAGGATAAGGAAATCCTGTATCATAACAAAGTTCCACTTCAGTTCTCTTTTCGTTCCACTTCGATAACACAAAGTTCCAATTTGAATTCAACCAACAGTTCACAAGTGTTCAACAAAGTTTTCCTCTTTTCACTTGTAACCAAGATCTTGAAACTACTACTTTTCATCAGCAACATTAGTTTCAACAAAAATATCTTTGTCAGGATATTTCTGCACCATTTCACACAACCTCTTGTTTGACAATACTAGATAATTCTTTCTGTAGCAGTCCATACAACACTTGCTTCAATGATCCACACAAACACTTTAGTGATTCTTCAACTGCTTCTTCAGGAATTTTAAACATACCACAGTACTTAATCTACTTCCACTTGGCCAACTCGCCTGGTGTACCCGCCTGCTAGGCCAGAATAATCTACTAATTACAAGTACTTCTGTGGTAACGACCAGCTTCCAACAAATTGGCAATGTCTCATGCTTCACAACAGCAAGTTGTTTAAAAATGTCATTAGGGGACAGGAGAGCCACACTGCTGTTATTTGCCACATATTTGTGATTATCATACCTATTACAGGATATGCTACACTACTCCTGAAAATCTTCCCTCAGAAGGGCAACCTTCCTGCCACTCTTGTTTCTGCCCTTTTGCACTAACCAAATGCTGACAATGATTCTCTTTAACTTTCACACTCCTTTCGCAGTTTAGGTTTAAGACATCTCTTATGACTTCCTTTACGTACGGCAAGTAGTAATTACAAACGCTGAAATTCTCGCTTTCCTTCTTTTGGTTTGGGCAATGCGTTGGTATTATTCTCTTTTGGCTTCGGCAGTAATGGTTTTTATTTTTTTCTCAGGTTATTGCCCTTTCCTGTTGTTGGATTTTACTATAACCCGCTCTGTTATCACACCCTTCTGGTTTGATTGAGTTCTTGTTCTGTCATCTGTTCCCTTTTAAATCAGCTTGGTCGTCAACAGAATAATTAGCCTGCTCTATATTAGATAGGTATTCAAAACGTTTCCTCTTCTTTAACGTTACTCTGTTTATCTCATTTCTGATTCAGATCCTTCAACTTGGCCAGTGGGTGGTTATGGAGCACTCCGGGGTCACAATGTTATGGTGAACTGTGTGGCGTGTGCATCCGTTCGCCTGGCTGGCTTTCGGTCTTTTTGCTTTGGTTTCTCTGTGCGGCCCAACACCCTCTCCTTCACGGCTTCCTGCACCCTGCGTCTGCCAATATCGGAGCTCTCCTGGAATCCCACAGCTATCTAGTGCTCCGCTGCCACCGGTGCTCATCTGACAGTGGGGAAAACTGCTTAAATGGTGCACTTTCCAGGTTGTGTTCTCGGCTGCTGAAATCTCGAGCCTAAGAGACCTTCTCAGGATGGGCATTCGTTTGACATAGCACAATTGTCCCGACGTCTCAGCTCTTCAACTTTTGCTTCTATCTGCCACTGCTCGCCTTTTTCTTAATGGCCTGCACCTGAGGGGGCCTTTTATGCCTCCCAGTCTCCCTCAGGTGTGGGTTATTATTCCTAATTATCATTACCCAGGTCATTTCTCTCCATATACATATTCCCAAAAGGAGTACCTTAAGGATTCTATGAAGTATTTGGCTTTGCAGAAGAATGGGTTTTTTCAGGGTTTAAATTGGTAACATTTAAAGACTCCTCTTCCTTATTTCCCTGGGACTCATAGGGGCTTTCATTTCTATGACACTCAGTGACTTTAAAAGGGGCTTTCTGAGTCCTAATACATGACTGGTTATTGTCTTCAACCACATTCCGACAGTTTGAGAAAATAAAAGCTCTTTTTGACAAGTAATTACTTATCCCAGTATCAAGTATATTCCCTTTCCTGAGGAAGACTAATACTGTGTCTCATCCCACAAAGTCCTCTGTTCCCCTGGGGCCCTTCTGCTCCCAGGTGATCCTCCCGCAGAATACCGCCCTCAGGGTCGGGATCAGAAAGCATCTGCCTTTCCCTGGCCACCTGGGGTGCGACTTTAGGTAGGGTTTTTGTGAGGACTCTGCAGGATTCATCACACTTGCCTGTAAAAAGGAGCATGTACCAGTATATCTGGCCTGTATGCATTTGTCTAATCAATTTAACTGTGTGAATAGAGCTTTACTTTGCAAGAAATTGAGAACCTGGGGAATATCAGAAGGTTTACTTAAAATGCTAATCCTCTTTCATTCAATCCAGCATATACAAGTGAGGCTAGATACTAGTTGAATCTTAACAAAAATTGCCTCTCAAATGGTAAAGGCAAAGTACAAACATGTAATTGGATTATAGATAACCAGGTGATGGGAGTGACAAAACATATGGCTTATTTATGATTTCCCTTGTATATTAGAGATAGCATGACAGCAATAATTGGGAGGTTAAAAAAAAAAGTTGTTTACATCTATAGCCCAAGTAAAAATTAATGAACAAATGTGGGTCCTAATCGCTCCCGATGTTGAAAAATTTACAAGCAGATAGTTCTCTCTAGCCAGACGTATGTCTTGGAGATATTGCAACATACAGATTGGGACTTTCTTAACAGACCTGAAGAGGTCCTCTGGAGGAAAGTCTTAGGATTACCTCTGGGGGTCACAATTGCTACAGTCCGATATCAACTGGGCTTATCTATGCAATGCTATGTTCATTGGCAAATACTTGCAACGTATAGGAAGATAGTACATAAAGAATACACCATGAGAGGATCTAAAAAAAAAAGCTTTAAAAACGTATTTGTTTGCGGTAGCTTTTGAAGCTACCGCACACATAAATACGTTGTTGTGTTTGAAAACGCTGTGGTTTTTCTTTACAAGTTTCTCAGGCTCTTCCAGCTCGTAGGAGCCTGAGAAACTTGGAAAGAAAAACCGCAGCGTTTTCAAACACAACCGCGTTGTTTCTGCCTAAAGCTGCTTTCCCATTTGGGGCTTTTGGGCTCCCCGTGAGGAGCCCGAGAGCCCCAAATGGGAAACCGGCTTTAGGCAGAAACACTGCGGCATGGAAACACAACTGTGTTGTGTTTCTGCTGCCTTGGCTATCACTTTGGGTCTCCGGTGCTCCCCCTGGGGGAGCACCGGAGACCCAAAGTGATAGCCACAGCAGCAGAAACACAACACGGTTGTGTTTCAAAAACGCTGCGGTTTTTCTTTCCAAGTTTCTCAGGCTCCTCCGGCTCGTATGTATCATTTTAATGTGTTAGTTTAATGTAAACCATCACACTTAAATTTAAATGTCGAAATGCTGGAATTTTAATTGTTAAGGGTACCAAACCCTGTTTGTCGGGAAAATCCTTCCTTTCCAGGTGAAGGCAATCCTTGTATGACCCTGAACTAACAAATGGAAAGGGCGTTACTTGAAATGGGGGGTGGGGGAGTGCTCTGCTGGAAACTTCTAGGCCGATCATTGCTCAGCCCTATGTGATTAGGTCAGAATTTTTGGGGATTTTAGGGCCACGTTTTAAGACCTGGATTAGAACGTTTTAGCAGCTAGCTATAGGCTTTAAGACTTTTCTGAATTGCTGCCTCACCATGTCTCATACGGAAAGAGGGCCTGGTCGTTCATGGTGCTAGCTGCCTTATCTGTTTCCTTCATTTCACCCTTTGCAAAGCATGTTTTTCAGGGCCTTTGACATGCAGTTGGGCCTTCATTTTTCTTTGTCAGTTTGACTTTCATTTATCCAATACATTACAAACATGCGATTTATTCACAAGCTCTTTTATGGTTTTAGACACTTTGTGCGTTTCTTTTTTAAAGAAGTACCTCTGTCACCCATGTTTGTAGTTAATGTTCTTAGTACTTTTGTGCTTCTAAGAATGAAAAGTTCAGGGAACTCGTGTCTCAAATTGCTCAAAAGTATGACTATCACGGCATTAACTTTAAGTGTAGCAAGTCTACACTTCAAATCGATCTCAAAAATATTCCTTAATTTGTTTTCATGTATGCTGTAAGCATCACAAATCAATTGTGCATTTTCACTTGTTTCTTATACTGATTTTACTTTAATACTTATTGCAAGCATTTCATGATATACATTTTATCTTTTGTCAATTTGTAAGTCTTTTCCCTAAGGAAATGTTGCAGTTTTAATACACTTCTCGTGCATTCCAGGAACTCATTGCAATGGCTTTCAGTGTGCAAACAAAACCTGCATCCCGTCTGTCAAGCACTGTGATGGAGTAAATGATTGCCCCGATGGAAGTGATGAACAGAAGTGTGGTAGGTCTGCGAACACTCATTAACAAAAGGTGAAGGTTTTTCAGTTATAAAAACAAAACTCCTCATGCAATTTTCACAAGATGTTGTTTTTCACACATGGCAGACTTTAACTGAGCAGTGTGTAAGGCATGCTTGAAGACTGACCAATAATACGAAATGGGCATTGGCAAAGACTACATGTCTGGTTTTTGTGGAGGCATGGAATAGGAATTTTCCAGGCACTCCCATAATGGTACTACCTTGCCATATGAAGGCAACAGTTGGTAAATGGTGTTGGTGCCTGGTAAATGCCCTCTAATCCCTACACAGGCCAAAACAGGAGCTGGTTTACAACTCCGAAAGGTCGTGGCTTAATTGGAAGACTGCTTAGAAACAACAACCACATTCCCTTTAAACACAGCTTGCTCAGATTCTGGAAGCTGTGTGGAGGGAAAGGTTGTAGATAGAATGGCTAAAGGCGCTAGCATGGCTATAAGATGTCAGTGGGTGGGTAAAAAGTAAAACGGCCACAAGCTGTGTCTCTCCTCAAATCTAATCTCTCCCCTATCTTCCCTTGACAATAATTTCAGCTTTTAAGCAGCACTTACACTGCCACTGAATAGCCAAACTTAAAATGTGACTTCCCTTTCATTTCAAAGACTCCAGTATCCCCAATGAAATTACATATCTCAATTTATTTGCATCTTCTCTGATAGGTGGTCTCACTTCTGTTAGTAAAAGAAACTAAATAACTGTGTGGATTGGCACCTTCAGAAATTATTTTGTGCGCAACATCTTGTCGGTCTTTATCTTTTTTTGAGTGTTGATTCAGTCTGGCAGAGTCAAAGATTCAAACTTTGTAGAGTTGGGCATAATCATTTTTTTCTCTGTTGGTCCAGCCTTTTCAGTTGCAAAGAACAAAATGTGAAATGTGTTTAATTTGTTGCTCTTCACAACTCTATGGAATGCTAGTTCAAGAAGATGGTCTGGTCGATGACCTGGAATCCGGGGTGATGACCCTTGCTGCAGCGCTTAGCCACCACATTGTGAGCATCTGCTCAAGTTGCTGTCTCTGCCTTTACTTCAAATTATAAATATCACTAATTTAGTGGAAAAGCACTGTGTGCTGTCCCATTTACCTGTTTGCACCGCGCCCTCTTGCTCCCCCAATTTTGTCCCTGTAGTCTTGTCTCAACTGGTCCCCATTGAGTCCCATTGTAATACAACTTCTCAAATTGGAGCTGCTGCTGTAATAGAGGTTCTCTGATAGTAAGTTTCTGCACAAATCTCCCTAGAGAATATTCTTAAGTCTGTAAGATCACCAATAAACAAACGCCTTTGAAATTCACCCAACATCAACAAAAAGCCCATTAACAATCCTATTCTAAGCAGTTTTCTTTAGAATTAAACACATGCTGACAGCTGCTGCTTGTCCTATGCCTAGTTTTGTTATATATAGTGTATGTGTGGGAAGATGGTCAGTGTTCACTTAACATAGAGCTTCCTTTCTAAGGTGTAGTCATCATAAAGGGTACAGAAGTCATGGTATAATTTGATTAGGTTTAAGGTCTTGGTCAGAAGTTAGAGGGATAAATGTAACTGATACATAGCCTCTACGGGAGCTTGCTGTAGCTTACTCGGTATCAATGGATTTAAGCTGGGTTTTTTTTCAACAACCCCTGCAGCCAAAGAACTGTATCTTTTGCATGGTTATAGAATTAAATGATTATTATCTTTGCTTGGCTCCATTATTATAGTTATTGTAAGCTCCAGGTAAACTTATTTTTTTTATTGCTGGAGATTAAATCTCTCTCGTCTTATCCTGAAGACCCTCTGTGTGCACACTATATGGACTTTGTGTGTATGAATCGGCAGCAGTGTCTCTTCCGCGCCATGGTGTGTGATGGGGTTATCCAGTGTCGCGATGGGTCTGATGAAGATCCCAGCTATGCAGGATGCTGTAAGTCTACAATGTCTAACATAATCTGATTTATTTATTGGAGAAAGAAAATAACTGTACCATTATTGATATTCTCTTTGGCGCTATTACTGTATTAGTTCTGTAATACTTCCTTTAGCGCTATACCTTTTTGTGTAGCTCTATATTGCAGCAACACAAAGTAGCCGACCCCATTAGCCCACTTACCAGAAACAAGTAGTTTCGAGGGGATTGGGTCCTCCGACGTATTCCATATCTATGACAGTAATCACCAGAGCTGTGCTGCTTCGGAAAATCTTTCTGCGTCCTACGTCAATGATGTCGATACGCTGTCCTCGAGGATCCCCTCCGACGACCGACGTCACCAGATGTTATACGTAGGACGTACGACGCCCATAGCCTCAGTTCCGTTTTTTCCATGAACGTGTTTGTTTCGGTGATCTTGGCGCGCCTAGACTCTTTGGAGTTTCTGTTCTTTTCGGTTCTTCGAACCTGTTCGTTGTGAAGTTTATCGGGATGTCTTCCTCTTCTTCCGCCCTGCGTCCGGGCTTCAAGCAGTGTGGGGACTGCGGGTCCAAGATGTCGCTGACTGACTCGCACGACGCCTGCCTCTGGTGCCTCGGGGAGGCCCACGACACGGATAATTGTGTCGATTGCCAGTCGCTTACGTCCAAGGCCTTGCGGGAGCGTAAGAAGCTGCTGTAGGTCGGTAAGGTGTCCAAGCCCGGAAGTCGAGGTCCACAGGGCTCTTGACGGACGATTCGAGGAGCGGCTCTCCACATCGTCGTCGTAGGTCTTGGGTGTCTCGGTCCCAGAGTGGGTCCCACCACTCCTCTGCCTCTTCGAGGCACTCATGGAAGCGCCGTCATTGGTCGCCTTCCCCGTCCTAGGACTCTGCCCGTCGGCGGGTTGCTTATCCCACCAAGCCTGCGACTCCGGAGGAATGGGCTTCCTTCGGTAAGAAAATATTGGCGATTCTTGAATCGTAGGTCAGCAGTCTGTCCGCGCCTCCGAGTGGGGTCGGGCGTGACCGTACTAGAGACACCACTCGTACGCCTTCGGGCTCGGGTGGGCGGCACGATTCGCGGGAAAGATCCAGCTCGGACAAGGGGAATCGTTCTAGTCATGCCCGTTCCAAGTCCCGGTCCTCGACGCCCTCGAGATGTGCACCTGTGAAGTCTTTGAAGAAGACTTCGACGCCTGTGGTGCCGAGGTCGTCGAGGGACTCTCTCGAGGCTCCGCGTCTGAGGAAGTCGTTGATGCCATCGGTGCCCAGGCTGTCGAAGGACACGCTCGGGGCTCCGCCCTCGAGGCCTGTGTCGAAGCCGTCGATGCTGTCGGCGCCGCACTCGACGTCGCTTCACTCAACGCCCTCAACGCCTTTCGAGGCTGTTTTGTCGGAGGTACCCCGTAGCACGGTGGAACCCCGTAGAAAGGCTCTGGCCAAGGCCAAACATGTCTTTGTCCCCCATTCTGTGCCCACTTTCCGCCATCTAGATTATATTTCTGAGGTGGATGAGGGTTCTGAAGATGGGATGGTTCCCGATACGGTACCAGACGAGATGATCTCTGGACATAGCCAGATGGAGGACCTGCGTCAGTTGCTGCACGACGCCAGTGGTCTGGACACCTCTCCGGAAGTTGAGTTCTGTAGGCCTGAGCCGAGCACCCATGCCGAGTTCTCGTACCGGTGCCTTATGTCGAGGGTCACCGAGTACGTGGGGTGGTCTGCTCCACCAGGGGATTTTCTGCAGGATGACCTGACGGATATCCTCGACCAAGGTCCACCAACTGACCCGGTACTGCCGTTCCATATGACTCTGCAAGGTGGCGGCGGCGGCTTGGACTGCTCCGGAGAGTCTCCCAGCAGTGGTCAAGTCTTTGCCGCGAAAATACCACCCAGCCAGTAGCGACCCCTGCTACTTGACCACGCACCCCACTCCGTAGAGTTTGGTGGTGCAGGCGGCTACGGCCACAGCAAAGCAGGCGTCGTATCCTACCATCCCTCCTGAAAGGGACGACAAGCGTTTTGATGGTTGGGCGAAGAAAATGTTTTCTTCAGGGGGTATGGCTCTACAGGCAGCCAACTCCGTATGTGCGTTGTCACGTTTCAAGCACTCTGTGGAACTGTTTCCTTAGCGGCTGAACATATTCCCAAAGGGGACGAACGAGATGGTTTTCTTGCTATGATACAGGATGGCAAGGATGCCATGTGTGAGGCCGTTCAGTCGGGTCTGGACATGGCAGATTGCATCAGCCGGTCCATGGCGGTGAGCACCGTAATACGCAGATTTCCGTGGTTGCGGAAGTCCGGGTTTGCTCCTGATGTGCAAGCCTGGCTCCTCAACATGCCCTTTGATGTTGTACATCTTTTTGGCAGCAAAGCTGACGAGAGCCTTGAGAGGTTGCAGACCTCAAAAGCTGCAGCGAAGTCGTTCAGTGCTGTAGTTCGACAACCTCTGCCTTTTCGTCCTAGGGGACAGCAATGGAGGGGAGGTTCCTTTCGTTATTACTCATCCTTTAGTAAAGCGAGAGGAGCTGCTAGTCAAAGGGGCCACCGTAGGAGTGCCAGAGGTGGAAAACAAGGTACTTGAGGTGCCAAGGCCGCTCGGGCAGTTCTCTCTTTGCCCTCAGGCAACGCCACAGCCGCTTCAGCTCAGTCATGAGGCCATGTCCCATGGTTCGCCGGTTGGGGGGGAAGGCTGGCGCAGCATCTTGTGGAATGGCGTGCCATTACTTCAGATGTGTGGGTTCTGGAGATCATAGCCCACGGTTACTGTCTTCCCTTTCGGCAGAGGCCTCAGAACAATCCACCAGGGAATCTCTCTTTGAAGAGTCCGGATCCGCTCCTTGCGCAGGAAATTCAAGCCCTGCTGGAGAAAGGGGCCATAGAACTGGTGCCTGTAGCAGAGAGGAACAAGGGATGGTATTCCCCTTATTTTTGGATTTCAAAGAAAGACAGGGGATTGAGACCCATCATGGACTTGCACGGTTTGAACAAACTCCTCAGGAAGGACAAGTTCAAGATGGTTACTCTTTCTCAGGTCCTCTAGGCCCTTCAACTTCAGGACTGGTTGGTGTCTCTCGATCTCGAGGACGCTTATTTTCATGTGCCGATCCATCCAAAGTACAAGAAGTACCTGAGGTTCGCGGTTGGCGACTTGCACTTTCAGTTTCGGGTCCTGCCGTTCGGATTGACCTCCGCCCCGAGGGTGTTCACCAAGCTCATGGTAGTGATGGCAGCGCATCTCAGGAAAGGGGGATTCACGTCTACCCCTACCTGGACGTTTGGTTGATCAGGGCGCGCTCTCCCGAGCAAGTCCTGGATCATCTGTCCGTCACCTGCCACTCCCTCCACAAGCTGGGCTTCTCCCTCAACTTAAAGAAGTGTAACGCTCACTTGGTATCCACGGGGACGTCACTCAGCCTGTTCTAACCTCTTACGACCCCAAACTCTTCCCTGGAGTCTACTCTACTGGAGACTGGGCCTGAAACACAGGATTGGTAGAGTTTAACTCCCTATTGTGTCTGTGTGCTTGAACCCCTTCTTCCGCGGGATCCAACCCTTCCCATTGATCCACAGCTCACCTTGTTTTCTTGGAAAGTGTGCTCTCAGTCCTGCTTTCAGCGCAGGGGCGCGTTGATTGATGCGGGCTCGTTGCTGCCTAGTTACTTCACTGGCAAGAGTCTGACAGGTAAATATAATGAGTCTTTTGAACAGTTCTCTAACTTTGTTCCTTTCCTTCCTTAGATGATGACCAGCGTCTGGGGATGGCGACGTGCTGCTGAGATGAGTAGCGCTGAAGGTGAGTGAGAGCGCAATGCGACCCTTTTGTATTTGTATTGAACAGAGTTCTTTTTCTGTGTCTTTTAGGTGCTGCGACATTTTCAGCGTGGATGCCGGTTATGAAGAAGAAATGCGGTGAGTAAGCATGGTATGCAGCGCCTATAGATGTTTCCACGCTAACCTGGAGTGTCTTTTCCCTCTTGCAGATGGATGAGAAGTTTCGGAGACAGAGTTCCCCCAGAGCGGCTGGGATTCAGGTAAGCGTTTGAAGCTCGTACAGTCTTTAAAAATAAGCGAAGATTTGCTGAATGCTTACTAATGCCTTTTTTCTGTTCTTTTCCCCTTTTCCTTAGGAAGCGGCGTGCCGGGATGGGAATGACACTGCCGAAGATGCCCGCAGAAGAGAAGAAGCAATGAATGATGGGCAGAAGCGCCGCAAGGTAAGGCTGTTTCTAACGATGTTCTTCTTGCAGGAGCGGAGCGCAGAAGAAAGATGCAGGCCTACTGGAGACCGATCCAAACACAGTGAGTGTCACGCTGCAGGTGCAGAAAACACAAAGCATGTTTCTCAGCCTGCAGTGGCTTAAATAGTCTCTGGGTATCCCAGGTGTCTCTGGGCTGAACCACATCCAAAAGATCAGACTGCACATGCAGTTCTGGGAACCGAAATATGTGGGGGTATCCATCTTGTCCCCATCAATGCACTACAAGTCCAATCCCCAATGTTATCCTATGGGAGTGAATGAGTCTGGTGCCACAAGTGCCAAGTCTGACTCCAAGTGTGTCTTTGGAGGGATGGCGAGGCCCTTGAGGGCCATGTAGGTGATTGTGGCCTGACATCTTGGAGGGCTGGGGACATGAGGGGCAGGAATCATGACAAGAAGTCCCACTTGACGCCAACTCAGAGGCTCCAGTACATCGGAGCAGTGCTCGACACGTCCCTGGGGCAGTGTTTTCCTCCCCAGGTGAGGGCTCATCACATTCAGCAGATGGTGCAAAAGTTCCACCATGCCCAGAGTCTCCCTGCGTTAGAGTTCTTGAGATTGCTCGGCCTCATGGCATCCTGCATTTTTCTGGTGCCAGAGGCCAGGTTGCGGATGAGATCTTTGCAATGGGCACTAAAGCTCCAGTGGTCTCAGTCCTCCGGCAGGATGTCGGACACCGTTCAGGTGCCGCCCTCGGTCGCCCAGGACCTTCTGTGGTGGGCCATCGAAAGCAATCTGTTTTGGCTGCCCTGGCCAGAGGTGACGATCGCTACGGACGCGTCCCTCACGGGATTGGGAGCTCATGTCCACGAACTGACAGCGATCGTTGGTCTCTGTCAGAGTCCAGCCTCCATATCTGTTGGAGCTGAGGGCCATCAGGCTTGCCCTGAAGGCTTTTCTGACTGTGCGAGGAAAGAATGTCCCGATTCTGACGGACAACACAGTGGCCATGCACTACCTCAACAAAAAAGGGGGAGGGGCAGAGTCACTTCCTCTGTGCAGGGAGGCGATGCAGCTCTGGTTCTGGGCAATCCTGCAGGAAATTTCGATCTCGGCAGTTCATCTGGCCGGAGACGAAAATGAGACGGCGGACACTCTGAGCAGGCAGAGCACGATCTCTCATGAGTGGGAGTTGGCTCAGGAGATTCTCCTGGCAATCTTCACCCTTTGGGGGACCCCTCAAGTGGATTTCTTCGCCTCCGGTGTCAACCAGAAGTGCGAAAGGTTCTGCTTGCGGGAATTTCCTCCAAGAGGAGCCTTAGGAGGCGCGTTGGTAGTGGAGTGGTCATTCCCACTGCTGCATGCGTTTCCTCCAGTCCCAGTCATCCCGCAAGTCCTACGGAGGTTCAGTTCCCGGATGAGCCTCATTGCTCTGGCATGGGCCAGGAGGACGTGGTACCCCGACCTTCTCGACTTGCCCATCTGCCCTCAACGTAGTCTTCTCTACCGAGACAATCTGCTCTCACGGGAGGTGGGGGGGGTGGTCAGGTTCTCCATCCAGAGGTCAGATCCCTCAACATTCACGCTTGGCTTCTGAAAGGTTGAGGTATAAGGGTTGAGACCTCCCTGAAGACGTGATGGAGGTGTTGCTTTCGGCCAGACGGCCGGCGACAAAGTCCATTTACCGTTGGAGAAAGTTCTGTGACTTGTGCAGGGTTAAGAATCTGGATCCTTTTTCTTGTGACATTCCTGTGGTTCTGTCTTTTTTGCTTTCTTTAGCCCACAGGGGCTTGACAGTGGGTACCGTTAAAGGTAACCTGGTGGCGCTGTCCATACTTAAGCGCTCGTCTGAGGAGTGTTCTCATTTTAAAATTCCTTTAATTTCTCACATTCTAAAAGGGCTCACTAATGTGTTCCCTCCGTCACCTTTCCAGGTGCCCGGTTGGGATTTGAACCTTGTTCTCAAGTTTCTAATGGGTGCTCCGTTTGAGCCTTTACATTCTTGCCCTTTGAGACTGTTAACTCTTAAAACTGTATTTTTAGTTGCAGTCACTTCCGCTCGCAGAGTGAGTGAGTTACAGGCACTTTCACTTAAGCCACCCTTCACTGTGTTTCATAAGGACAGGGTTGTCCTTAGAGTTCGTCCTTCCTTTCTTCCGAAGGTGGTGTCGGAATTTCATTTAGGCCAGAAGGTTATTCTTCTGGCAATTTATCCTCCTCTGCATCCTGGTAAGGACGAGGAGAGTCTCCATAGGTTAGATCCTAGGCGAGCTTTAAGTTTCTACATCTCACGCATGTCCCGGGTCAGAGTGGACGATTAACTCTATTGGTTATGCTGGACGGTGTTTGGGACAAGCTGTTACTAAGCAGACTTTGTCTCGATGGATTATCTTGGCAATTTCTGAATGTTACCGCCTGGCGGGTAAGGACTCCGGTAGGCTTGCGGGCCCATTCTACCAGGGGTATGGCTGCCTCTACTGCCCTGCAGAGAGGTGTTCCTATTCGTAACATCTGTGATGCTGCCACCTGGGCTTCGGTCCATACTTTTGTACATCATTACTCCCTCGATTCTATCCGTGGGCAGGATCTAGCCTTTGGCAAGGCGGTCCTTTACTCTGCAATTTGATTGGACATTCTAAATTTCTATATTCTAAATTCTTTTCCCACCTCCTTACATTGGTACTGCTTTGGGAGTCTGTCATAGATGTGGAATACATCAGAGGACCCAATCCCCTCGAAGAACAAGTTACTCTCTTACCTGGTATTCTTTCGATGGGATGGTCCGACAACGTATTCCATATCGCTCCCTCCCTGCCATCCCCGCTACAGAATTTCTTAAGCGATTGCAGCTTACGTTTCCGCAAGGCTTCTGTGGTCAGACTGGCAGAAGATTGGTGCCACACGTTCTGGGAAAAAACTACAACTGAGGCTACGGGCGTTGTGCGTCCTACTTATAACATCTGGTGACGTCGGCCGTTGGAGGAGGTCCTCGAGGACGGCGTATCAACGTCATCGATGCAGGACGCAGACGCAAAAGATTTTCCGAAGCAGCACAGCTGTGGTGATTACTGTCATAGTTATGGAATACGTCGTCAGACCATCCCATTGAAAGAACGTTACCAGGTAAGAGAGTAACTTGTTCTTCTATTGTGAGTTTGAATTATAGGCAGACTTTCAAAATGAAAAAATGTTTTATAATATTTAATGGACACACCTGCAGCCGGTGGAGGGAAGCCAGTTCCTTTTCAGTTCTACTGTCTACATTAGCGGTGTGTTTTTTTTTTTTTTTTTTTATTTGCCAATGTTTAGATCTCTTTAATTTTCAATGATTGCAAATAATGTAAAGTTGTCTTGTACAACCTTGTTGTGCTTGGCTCAGAAAGCAAATATGGAAGGAGATTGTTAGTTGGATAGAAGCAGATGCAGGTGTGAATCCTCTGGTGTTTATGCTTGCAGACTGAAAGTCCTGTATTCTTGAACGTCTGTGTGCGTTTAGGTGGATATTGACGGTCAATTTTGTGTTTCATCCAGAAGGGATAGCACAAATAGCCAAACAATTGTACGCCCTTTGCATTTTAAGGAAGGCAATGTGGTGTTTTGAATTTCATTAAATTATAGAGACATGTTGACATATATACTATGTTTTGGGCGTTTAGCGGACGGTAAGGAATTCCAAAGGACATGCGACATGATGAGCTTTCAGTGTCAGAATGGAGTCTGCATCAGCTTGGTTTGGAAATGTGACGGGACAGACGACTGTGGAGATGCTTCTGATGAAGCAAATTGTGGTAAGTGTGACTCTAGCTAGGAAAGAACATCCATTTTATTTAAGTTTTCGATCACATTTGCATTCTTACATTTTATTGAATGTTCTCTTTGCTTCACTTCTAGAGCCGTTGCATATTCATTTTGATATAATATATTTTCAGTATTGCACCATAGGATGTGAAGTATTCATGGAAAGTGTTGTTTTGGTAAATGTTGGGCTTTGTATTTATTGTATTGGAAGTGAGGGTAGAGCTTTGACAAGTATTTATGGTATTTATTGAGCACAGACTTAGCTTTGGCAAGCATGGGGCGATTTACAAGCCTAGGGAGAAGAACACAGTGAAGGCAGCAGAGAAAAGGGGAGCTGGTAGCTATCTGGAGGACCTTGGTGGGCAATTGGCAGCAATGGCTCTCCAAGCATCCACGGGAGGAGACAGTGGAGAGCAGATGTAAGGAAGGCATGGTATCAAACAGTACGACAGACCCAAGTGATCACAGTTCAAGGGTGTTTATTGAATTTCACTTGGGTTTGGAAAACGCCTATCCTAATGCTAAATCTAAAGATGGGAGAAAGCTACGACCATCAAATAATAACTAAGTCCTAGTCGAGTCTGCCAAAATAAAAGGGCCTATACTAATAAACCTATTGACAATCCAAACAGTGTGGAAAACATTGTTGTGCAAAAGAAGTGTGTTCCCAAAATATGTCGGGATATTCGAGCCATTGGCTTCCCTTCTGCACGTTTTCAGCACAGGACAAGGCAGCACACTCAAGCTTAGCACACTCTGGCTTCTCAAGTACGAGGATGCAATTCAAGGCTTCAACATCAGGGCCTTCTGTGCCAAAAGTCTATTTGCCATTTAAAGTCTCTTATTTCAGAGGGCCTGTTGCAACACAATAAAACATTAAAATTCCTTTTCTCTCAGGATTTTCACTTATACAAATTCTCTGGGGATTTTCTGTTCACCCAGGGTGCCCCTTTGCTGGGCTCAGAACAAATTCATGTGCTTTTCAAAACTTTCTCTACTTCATCGAAATCGAAGACTTTTGATTGTTGCTGGGATTTTGCTTGACATTTGTGTTCTTTCAATTGGTTTCCCTCTGCTGGCCTCAGACCAAATATAGCTACTTTTGTCACTTCTCAGCTGGATACCTTAGAGACCTTTGATTGAGCATGCACACAGTGCTGGACCACTCTGTCAAAGGTATTGTAGCTTGCTTTGAAGTTCAGTCACTCATCCACAGTTCAACTTCACTTGCGTCTCTTATCACATGCATTTTAACAATGTTCGTTCCAGCGCTCGCCATACAAAGTTGCTTCTTGCAAGCTTGGCTTCAACACAAACCGGTCTTGTATCGGTCTCCCCAACTCACCGGCTTTGTTCTTGGAGCCAAGGAAGGTAGCATGGCGGCTGGCGATTCTCGCCGCCTTGGTTTCCTGGTCTTATGCTTTCTATCTTTGAGGTCTCTGGAAAGTAACGGTTCCTTGATGAAAAGGTCAAGGGAATTTCCCTCCTTATGATCCCCTTCAGTTTTGCAGTCTTTCCTCTCTTGCTCAGCTGCCGTCTTGAAACTGCTTTCCTAGTGTGATTTGCCTCGCTCAGTGTGCTCTTGTGCTCCGCCTTTTATCCGTGTGGGGATGTGTAATGGAATTCAGGTGTGTGTGATTGTCAGTAATTGCCTGACCTCGCCTGACCCTTGTATTGGGACACATCAGGTATACTGCTCGGGTGTCAAACTGTTTTCTCTGTGCATGAGAAGGTGTGTGTTGTAAGGGTGTGGGGGTAGAGATCCTAAATACCCTACCTTGTAGGATGGGGTAAAGGTGTTATATGGAAGAGGATACCGTGTCTCACCGTCTGGTGCCCCACTCCCCGAAGACCCCTCACTCAGGTGATCCTCCCACACTGGTCCACCCCCAGGAATTGGATCCAAATCCAATGGCCGTATCCTGGCCACCTTTGTGACCGATCCCTGGGGACTAGTGGGTGAGACACCTTCTGGTTTGTCACAGTGGGGAATGCAGGGTGTGTGGCCCTATGTGTTAGGGAGGAGCCATTCCTTGAAGAGGAAGATTTTGAGCTCTTTCCTGATCTATAGTACCGATGGGGCAAGTCTACTGTTGATGGGGAGGAGGTTCCACAGTTTTGGAGCGTAGACCGCAAAGGTCTGTTTTGTAGTTCTTTCCTTCCTACACCGCCGGAGTAAAAGTCTGCAATTTTCCTTACTTCTGGTTGATCACAGGCCTTTGGAGAAGCTGTGTTTCTCAGTGAGGTAACTTGAGGTCTTAAGGGCGACAGCCTTGTAGATGATGCAACAGGATTTGAAGATGATACAGGCTTGCAGCGGGAGCCAGTACAGTTCAGTGAGGGTCAGGCTGATGTGGTCAAATTTGTGCAGTGCTTTGTCTTGCTGCATCATGCAGGACACATCTTGGGGGGTGCCAAATGAGTTGCCTGAAAGCCTTCCAAAAGGGCATTGCCACCATCCACGTGGGAGAGGATCAGGGCTTGGACAGCAAACCTGAAGTTGTTTTATTTGATTAAGGACTTGATTTTTCGCAGGTGAGAACGTTGGTACCAAGCGGTTTGTCTCTTCATTGCTTTGTGATGTTTGTCAATGTTGAACCCAAGGGACTTGGCACAGGTGGCCAGCTGAGGTGTGAAGCCCTCATAGCAGAGAGCCAGGTCTGGATGTTGGGATGTTCAGTGTTGGTCAGCAGTAGGAATTCAGTCTGGGAGGGGTTGAGCTTCAGGTAAGCACTGGACATGTAGGACTGGGTCAGTGTGAGGCAGGCTTTGAACCTGTGGATATCTTCCATTAAGAATAGCTTGAGGTAGATCTGCTTGTCATCTGCATATTGGTGGATGTTGTGTTGGGCAAGGAGAGTTCTGAGGGGTTCCATGTAGAAATTAAATTTCACTGGGGACAGCATGGATTCTTGTTGCACTCTGGAAGTGATGGGTAGAGTTGGTGATTTGGAAGAATCAATCTGTATGAACTGTTGGTAATTAGCAAGGTAAGATTTGAACCAGCTGAGAATGATCTCACTGATCCCCATAGAGCGATGTAGATTGTCCGTGATTGTCTGGTGGTCGGTCTACTGTGTCAAATACTGCTGAGAGGTTAAGGAGAACTAGAAGGCAAGGAAGGTCATAATCTAGAACTTTTAAGGGCATTGTCGATCATCTTGATGGTAGCCGTTTCTGTGCTGCATTTGGGTCCGGAGCCAGATTGGTAGGACTGAAGGAGGTTATTGGCTTCGATGTGTTGGAGCAGTTGCATGGCTACTGCTTTCTCAATCATCTTGCCTAGGAAGGAACGATGGTTGATGGGGCGTAGTTGCTGTGATCGTTGGGGCCTAGAAGTGGTTTCTTAAAAAGCGGGAGGATTTGTCTGGTCTTGAGGATCAAGGTGAAGGTGCATGGTTGGGGATCGGTTGATTGTCAGGTAAGGGAGGAGTGCTTCAGTCGGGAGGGTCTAGAGTATGGAAGCAGAGAGGATGTCAACTGCATACAATGTGGCGTTGAGGGATGCTAAAATGGCAGTGAGATCTTACATAGTCATTGTCTTGAAAGTTGTCTAGCTATTTCTGGTTTTGTGAGCTGAGATGTGTAGTGTGCTGTTGGTTGTGACTTTGGTGTCTGTGTTGGCAGATCATGTTGATCTTGTTGATGGCAGTGGATTTTTCGATGTTGTGTGCTACGGGTGAGTCAGGAAGAGGGTTCATGCAATGGTTGATGGCTTTAAAGAGGTCTCCGTTTTCATTGTTGGCCTTGGCTAAAGTGTTTTGGTAATAGTTGGCCTCAACAGTGTTGATCAATTGTTTGCCTGTAGCACAGCGTTATTTGAGCAGGGCGAGGTCGGATGTGCTGTGAACTTTTCGCCAATTCTTTTCTTATTTTCTCATTGTTCATTTGTTTAGGTTGAGTTCTTGAGTATATCAGGGTGCAGAAGGTTTAGCCTTGAGGGTGCACTGCTTCATTGGGGCACGGGGGGTTGTTTGTGAGGCTGGTGTTGGGATCCTTGGAGAAGCAAGTTGCAGTCCTGGTCAGTCAGAGGTAGATTAGCCCATGTGAAGTGGAGTTTGGTGATGTCTTCCAAGAGAGCCTCCACTGGAAAGTTTCTGAAGGCTTTTTTGCTTGGTTTCCAGTGGGTTTGCTTGAGAGGTGTAGTGTGACTGATCTCAAAGGGGATTGCCAGATGATCTGACCAGTTGAGCGGAATAGTAGAGCTGTTATAGAAGGGTGCGCAGAGCCGTGATGATGAGGTAGAGTAAATTACATTTCCTGTGATTTGGGTCTTTCATGTGATGTGTGAGGTTGTGTTGCCAGGGATGTTACAGAGGAAGATGTTAGCTTGCGTGAGAGACTTGGTGGTGACCTAGTCAGTGAAGTCTTTGATGACTGAGGTTTTAGGCTTGGGTTGTCGATAGATGAGGTGAAGTGACTGTGTCCGTTGGGGAGAATGGCATAGGTTTTTAAAAGAACCAATGGTGTCAATGTGCAGTTTGGTGCCTGGCCATGATGCCTGGTGAATAATCATGAGGCCCCCGGTGATCGCGTTTGGACGGTCTTGTTGTAGAACTTTGTAGTCGTTGGGGGTGGAAACGAATGTGGGTGGAGGTGGATGTCATCCTGATCTCAGTAATGAAGATGGCATCTAAGTTGTGAGGTGATGAGGCCTGCAATGTTGGCTGCATGGCTGATTGCTGAGCAGACGTTGGCAAGCATCAGTTTTTGTGTAGTGGTGGATGCTGTAGTGGTGAGGGGGTGTATGATGATGTGGGTGAGGTTGCTGTGATGCATTGTCCATGATGTTGCTGGTGAGCATTGTGGTTGGCGATGAGTGGTGATGTAGGGATGGGGTGAAACACATATTCAAAGGAACTTCCCTGATGTTAACAGGGTCAGGGTTCCGGCCCTGGGTCCTCCCGGTTCGAACAGGTCCAAACAGGAATTTCCCTTTTCTTCACCTGCCCTACACTTTGGATGCCAGTGCGAGAAACACCCCTAATCTAAAAGTTGCGGACAGAAAGGAAGAGGCATGGCTAAGAAGGATGATGGGTCTTGAGGCATGTGCCCTAGATCCACATGCTCACCAAATGCAAAGGAAAAGAGGCTGGAGCGCTCCTTAAGTAGGGAAAAAAGGTGGCAAAACAAGAAGGCACCAACATATTAGCAGTGATTCACTGGTGGGTGGGGCTTAGGTCACGTGACTTAGACCCACTTGCTCACGAACTTCAAAAGTAGCTTTGTACTGGCATGTTCTGCCACAGTGGAACAATTAGGTTTAGGTGCCTTACTGTACAAGATGACTAGAACAATACAATAACCAGATGATTAGTACGCATGCATTGGGGCATTACAAGGGGATGGTACCAACATGAGTACTCACGGACCAATACAGGTGTGCAAGTGATGGGGTGGAGTGGGAGGGGGATACTGTGTCTGCATGACTCTGGTGCTTGTAAGTGGTAAGGAGATGCTTTTTTGAGGTGGCCTTGAACCCTGGCACAGGGGTGGACTTGAAGTCGGGAGTGTGTGGAGGTGGGATGTAGCACAGGGAGTACAGACAAGAGATATGCAATAGAGGGATTCAGTTTGTTGGGTTGCAAAGTGGGGAGTAGTGGGAGATTGAGTTGGCAAGATAAGGAGTCTAGCCCCCAGGGTGATTTTGAAGACAAGGGATTTAAATAAGCGATTGATCATCAACAGCCATCCCATATGGTGTTTTTCTACCACTATCTGTTGGGGGCACTGCAACCACTGACCTTAATAGGGGCTATCACCCCTGACACGAGAAGCTAAACCTGGACACTGAGACAAAATGTAACTCTCTGGTAGGGGTAGCAGGTTGGTACAAAGGTACAGTTAGTCCACACTCACCTCTAGAAAATAAACCACACTGATATGCTGAAAAATATATTCTTTATTGAAGTCACACATATAACTCTATCCTGGCTAATAAGTTCTCAAGTAATAATACACAGTATTTAAAAAATAACACATCATAAAAACAAAAACATTGATAGCTATAAAATGGCTCCCTTATCCCCACTGTAAATACGTGGGCCCACTACCATAGGTATGCTCCCAACATAAAATAACAGGGGGGTTGAGCAACTAAGGGAACCACTGAACCTAACTAGGCAAGCCCTTATGAGCCTGGATATTTGTGTACAGTGTCCTAAAGACACAACTCAACTCTGGCATAGGCAGGGGTCGAAATTTGGATTTCAGGAGCTCCACCTAGCTCCTGGGTATCACTTAGTAGGCAGGAGCTACCCTCAGTGAACCAGGGGCTAGTACATAGCATACTTTAACGTGTTGCCCATTCTATTCATTCCATGATGCTTTAAATGCTTCTTTGTACAAATACAGCGACGTAATATGTCATATTCACATTTTTATGGTACTAGATGACCTCTGCAGCCAAAAGAAGCTCCTGGTAGGAGTTGATGCCAGGCTTTCCCAGGCTTTCTAGGGATACAAGCAGGAGCTAAATAGCCCTCTGCTCCCAGCAATTTCGAACCCTGATATGTGGAAGGCCCTAGACCTGATGGTCAGCACCTAACACATATAGGTAGGGTACGGAAGAAAAGGGGAGACACACCATTTTACCAGTTTGGGTACATATGCTAAAAATGCCTAAGGCCTATAGCACTAGTCCAGATAAATGCAATCAAAATATGTAATCCATACCAAAAATGCAAAAAAGGGAGTCAAGGGCCACCCTGTGGGAGGTCTGATCACTTCCATAAGAACCTGGAGCTTCAGAACTAATCAATGTGTAAAAACATTTCATGATGGAATATTAATAACAAGCCTAATGGACATGATTGAGGGTAAAGAATTGTCCACCCTTATTATGATCTATTAGAATCCTGTAAGTGGAGAAATGGGGTAAATAATGAATGAGATAGAAAAGAATTTGTTTGAATGGCAAAAGACTGGGGGTGACATCATCCTGGGTGGCGATTTTAATTGCAAATGCAAGGTGACAATAGCCATGGAAGATATAGACGAGATGGAACTAGATGAAGTAAGATTACCATCCTCAAGAATAGCGAATAGTGGGCAAGATTGGTCACAGTTTTTGTCAAGATGGGGGTTCCTTCAGTCCAACCTACATGAGGACTGTGACCAAGAGGACATACCAATGTGGGCCAATGCCATGATATCTTAAACTATTGATTATATATTCACTGAAAACATCAAAATTTAAAGAATAAAAGATCTGCAAATAGTAAAGAATAACTTAAGCGACCATTCGATCTGGCTATTGGCCCTTGCCAGAGATGCACCGTTGGAAAAACCAGACTATGGTAAAAGAGATCTAGTCATCCAAGGAGCAAAGGGAAGACTGATACAGCGCAGTAGCAATGTAGAAATATCTAACAAAAGGTTCTTAAAATGGTGGGATGGCTCACCTGTGGGCGAAAGAAGTAGTTTTACTACCCTAAAATCCTTCCCATTACTGCTTGAAAAACTGGGCAATGTAAGGAAGGAAGCGAGTGCACCCATACAGAGAATATGTCTGGATAAAATGTCCGCCAACTTTGACAGAGAGGTGGTCAAGAGAAGAGGTTGTTTGAGAGGAGAGATAAGGTTGGTAAATAAGAATATTGCAGAAAGTGAAGAATCCAAGCAGGCAGCAATAAAATCGCTAAAGCAGAAGTATAGACTATGGATAAAATATCATAAGGCCAAAAAACACCTAAACAAAAAAGACATAATGTCCAGTCAAATAAAAAAGGATTCAAGGGAAATTTGGTGGACCTTTAAATAGGACTACATCACAGTCCACTGCTCAAGTAACTGGTGGTTTGGAACAGGACTGGGTCCACTTTTTACTCGTGAAATTCAGTGGAAACGGAGAGTGTTAAGGGGATAACCTATAGGGAAACAGTCATTGTGGGATTTCTGCTTTAAGAAGGAGATAGTCAAGGTCATCAAGAAATTAAACAACTCTAGAGCTAGCGACCCGGATGGTGTAACAAATGGGCTTATGAAAAACAGTCCCAACCTATGGGCAGAGATTGTGTGCACTCTTTGAGCATATAGCTAAAACTGGTTATTGTCCTGTGTCATGGCATAAGTCTATTACAATCCCAATTTATAAAACAGGAGATGGAGGGCTTCCAAATAACGATCGCCCTATCTCCCTAGTAGACACATCATCAAAGGTTTTTGCCTCTTATACTCGGAGAATTACAAAAATGGGCAGATAGAGCAAAGCGCTTGCATACTTTGCGAACTGGGTTTGGAACAGGCACAGGAACAATTCTAAGTGGATTGACACTTCACAAATGCCTCTCGGAAGTCGAAAGCAGAGAGCCCAAACACGTATATGTATCAGCCATTGATTTATCAGCCACATTTGATACCGAAGATCTGGTTTGGCTATGGGAAAAGTTAGAAAGATGGGGGATTGATGAATGCTTGCTAAGTATTATCCACATGTTATATTCCAACAGCAGGCAAGTGAGACTAAATACCCAGGGGGGATTTATCAAGGAATATCCTGGTAACAAGAGTACTGCAAGGCTGCGTAATTGCAGCCACTCCTTTGAACCTGTATCTCTTTGAGATGTGCAAGGAGGCAACTAAGTGGGAAGGATATGCACCCAGATGTCTAGATCTGAGAGTAGGATGCATAGCATATGCTGATGATCTAGTAATAGTAGACTATACCCCTGCAGGTTTACAGCGTTGCCTAACTGGCATGATGGAATACCGTGCTAGTAACCATCTGACAGTGAACCCAGCTAAATCTTATATTATGACCTGTAGCAAGAGGAAAATAAAAACTAACTGCACTTGGAAAATAAACAATGTACCGATCCAGAGAGTGGAATGTATAAGATATCTTAGGTATTTTGTTTGTTAAGCAAAGGAATAGAATAGATGAAAGAAAAATAGAAGAGAAGATAGGAGCCACTATATCCTTGCTAAAGATAATCAAGCAGCAATTCTGTGAATTCTCGCTACTACCAATGATTGAATTCTATAGAGCAAAGACTTCTGCAAAGCTACTATATCGGTGCGAATTACTAAGCACTAATAACAGAAAATTATTTGACAGAATGGGGGTAAAATCTTGAAGTGTATTTGGTCTCCCCCGGTCAGACCCAATTCTAAACGAATAACACTTAATGATACGGTGTTCATGGTGGGCACAAATAATGAAGGGGATGATATCCCTCTTCTTTAAACTATCTAGGACAGAGAAACCCCATATTGACTACAGTCTGTGCAACGTGATGTTAACAGAACCCATTCCTAAGTACATTTTTCAAAAAGAATATGAGGAGTTTATGGATCAGCTTGGCATCAGTGTCTAGGCGAAATTTGTACAGAGAGATGGAATATATAGCAGGCTGTGAAGGAACATTGTATACATACAAAAAAATCCTTCCACTAAATACAGAAATTGGTATCCTAAATTCAGACTTAATTAAATGGGAAGTAATAGGACCCAAAATAAGAATCACTTAAAGTGTAGACCGTGTGGCGAGGAGTTGGAAACTCTAAAACATTTGGTATTCTTCGGTCCCGAGATGATGCGTGAGAGTCTTACCCGTTTCTGTATATCTATAAATTCCCTGACCTCAGTAATCTCTTCAGTCTTTTGATACAGACTGTCACCCAACCTCTTATCACTTATGTTGGCTCTGGTTAAATTCCTGATGATAACTTTTGCAAAGATTGAAGAGGTAACTCAGCTAGAGGCGCAAAACTATACCCAACAACCCTATGATTTTGACAACTTCCTTTGAGCACTATGGTATCTCATAGATTGAATCTTCTTTTCTTTATTAATTTGTTCTGCGCACTTAACTCCTAATTTACTGAAATTGCGGGGACATGCCAATTTCTTGAAACTTTACTGTGTGATTTAATGTTTTAAGAATTATGAGATGTCGAAAAGAATAGGAATATAATGCTGCTTTGACTTTACTTTTCTCTGTATGATGAATGATGATACATAGGGCCTCATTACGAGTCCGGTGGTCCGGACTTAACGTCACTGGTATAACCATACCGGCACCGTTTCCGTGACCGACAAATCATGACCCACAATCCCAGAAATACCACCACCACAAACTGCCGCCACGGAGTTAAGGGACCCGTAAAATGCGTTGCCGGGGAAACCCCGCAGTTACTGGCAACACCTAACACCATAGGCATTACGAGTACCACGGACATGGTAACACTACTATGAAAATAGCAGAAAAAACGTGGCCACTGAGGCGGTATCGGTGTCACTGCGAACATGACGTTAAACAGTGCCTGGTGAGCTGAATCAGGCCACCGGTGCAGCAAATGAGCCCAGCTGGACCCAGCAGGCCACTGGGAGCCTACAAAAGGGCCACACCAACTCCAAACACAACTATGCTGGCAGCAGCTGCAGCAGCATTGGGACTGGGGCTATTGAACCTACAGGCAGCACTGCACATGGTGGCAGTAATGGTGTAGAGGCGGAGGAGGCGCAGGCGGCAGTTGGCAAACCATGCAACCATGCCAAACCCAATTGTGCAGCCGGCATGACCCCGCAGGCAGCCTGCAAAACCCTGCATCTGGGCCTCACCCTGGAACCTGATCCCAGGACAGATCCACACATTTTATACCGGCTGGACCGTCCAACAATAATGTAAATCACGGTGGTCGGTCAAAATCTCGAAAAAAAAATCCCGACTAACAATAAGGTCGAGAAAAAAAGGACTGAAAAAGTCGAATTTCTCTTTTTTTTAAATTATATATTTATTTTGGGGTCCGGGATTAAAAATAAAATGGTAAAAAAAAGGGGGGGTTGGGGGGGAACCCCCATTTCGAATAAAAAACGTCATAAAAACAAATCGACCATAAACCCTAAATCACCACCATGATTGAGGACATTAGCAGCCACATTGGCATTTCGACCGCAATCCCCTCCCCTCATGAAGGTGGTGTTGGTACTGCAATTTGTTGGCACTGGATCTTATCACACAGTTGGTGAGCTGCATGGGCTCTCACAACCCTGTTTCTCTAAAATATTGGGACAGGTACTGGATGCCCTGCTGCGCTGTCGGAACACATCGCCCTACCCCGTACCCTTGCACAGGTCATTGCCCCAAGTTGGCCTTCCATGCCATTGCAGCCATGCCAAATTGCATAGGTGCATTAGACTGCACCCACATAGAGCTGACAGTACCACGTGCAATGGAGATGGTGTACCGCAATAGGAAACGGCACCACTCATTGAATGTACAGATGGTATGTGACGCCGGACAAGTGATAACACATTGCTGCGCACGTTTCCCGGGGTCAACACATGACTCAATGGTCCTGCGGAATTCGACATTGCCACGCTACATGGAATGCTATGCTGGACAAAGCACATGGCTATTGGGTGAGTACAACTGCCAATGCACAGGCCCTGTGGAAGGGGGATGTGTGTCCAGGGCAATGACCTGTGCGAGTGGGCTGCACATGCATCACCCCCTGGCCCATGTAAAGGATGGTCCGCATAACCCACACATCACAGGTTGCCACAGTGTGCCCGTACACAACCTGCCAAATGAGACGCACCACCAATACTACCACAAGGCCATACAACTTGAGCCACTCAATACAGCCACCCACACTACGCACCACTGCCCCCCAATGCACATGATGACTGCACATGAGACATCCTGCAACAACCACATCATCAGTCTATTGATTCCTCCATGTGTGTACATCATTGCACAATGCCATACTTACCAACCAATGTTGTCCGCAAGGGCAACTACATATGCGCACAGCAAGTCGTTGGGCAATGTACAAATGCCAACGTCGACAACAATTACCCATGAATGGTAATCACCCACCGGTCCGACCACTGCTTCGCCCATATGGATGAATGAATGATGACACAAGATTGCACTGCATCTGATCAAGAGATGATACCACAAACGCTGACATGTCCACACATTTCCATCCCATGTAGGTGATGCTGGATATGCACTCACGCCATGGCTGAGGACGCCTGTACGGAGGCCAAGGAACAGGCATGAGGAGGTGTACAACAGGGCACACGTCCGCACATGTGGCATGATTGAGAGGACATTCGGCCTACTGAAGGCCAGGTTCCGCTGCTTGAGCAGATCTGGCAGATCACTGCTCTACAACTCAGTGAAGACGGGTGAAATTGTGCTTGTGTGCCATGCTGCACAATCTGTGCATGCGCAGGACCATACCTCTGCCCCCAGACAAAGAGGATGATGATGGAGTTGGAGATGGGGATGGGGTGGCTCCACACCCTCCCGGGGGTGCACAAGATGGCCAATGAGCACAGGATACACTCATTCGCATTTACTTTTGAGAGACTGCACATTGACAGCATTGCATGGATATGACGATGCCGGTGAATAAATGGATTGACTGCAAGTGAAATGACGGATGTCAACTCATTATGGATTTTTTCAAAGGTGTTGTATTATAAACAAAACGGGAAAGAAGGTGCATTGGGTAGGGAAGCTGTACACCCGTGCCCACCCACCACCCAAACGTACCCACCCCCAACCAGGCCCCAAACAACCCCCTAATGGACCTCCCCCACCACCCAAACGTACCCACCCCCATACACCCATCGTGCCCCCGAATATCATGTCTATTGCCATCCCCACATGGCACTATTTGCAGGGACGCTTTTGCGCACGAGTGTCCTAGCTGGCGGGTCCAGTCAGCCGACTAGAGCGCCTCCGTGGGCTGCCAGTGGCAGAGCTGGATGGGGTGGTGCTGGCTGAGGTGATTGCTGGTGTGACTATGGGCACATGTCCTTGAATCGCCTGCTGGGCAACCAACATTGACTTCGCTATGCCGGATTGCCCACTGTTCCCTTCCCTGACATGGCGTGCCAGGGTGATGATGGTGGTCGCAAATCGTCCAATGACCCTGGAGAGCCAACGTACCAACGTTGCATTGCTCTCACGCTGTTCCCTGGCCTCCTCCCAGCTGATGCATGGCCTCTTCACGCTGCAGCCTGGCCTCCTCCAGCTGTCTTTCCACAAGCTGCGTCAGGGTGGTCTGTTCCTCAATGCGCTGCAAGCGAGTACTGAGCTCATCCATGGAGGGCGTTGGGGAGCGCATGGGGCTCTGCAGTGCTTGAGGGCTGAACTGTAGGCCATGGATGGAATACAGCATATCCGTGTTGTCCCCCTCACCCTGTTGTACAACTTCGGCCTGCATGGCTGGGGCACTGTCATCACTCGATGCAGCCTCCTCACCAGTGCAGATAGGCTGCAAGATGGCATCTGGGGCCATGGTGGGTGCCTGCATGGGGATGGTGGTGTCCGCTGGTGCTGGGGTGCCAGAGCAGCTAGCATCGTCCTCCTGGGCAGGAGTGCTGCGTTGGGCGCGTGCAGGTGGCCGCTGCGTCGCCTCTTGGTCATCGTCGCTGTCACTTGACATGGCTGTGGGGATACAGAGGGCATGCTGTTGTGTGATGTTACTTGATGTGTCCATCACATGCATCAAGCTGAACGATCCATGACCACTTGCATGTACACACTTGTGACTGTTGATGCACTCTGGTGTGTGTCTCTGCTTCCACTCAGGCACGCACCGTATGCATGTCCTGGGGACATGCATTGGGGATGTTACTTGTCATCTGGTGTGGTCACTCCTGCCATGGCTGGGGCGGTTTGGGGGGGTCAGTGGGACCATTGGGTCACTCCTGCCCTGGTTGGGGGGGGGTCAGTGGGTCCATTGGGTCACTCCTGCCCTGGCTGGGGACGGGGTGGGGGGATTTCAGTGGGACCATTGGGTCACTCCTGGGGTGCATTCACACTTATGGCTTTGTACTTTGTGCACTTACCGGCATCTGCAGGTGGGCTCACTCCTGCCTCTGCGTCTCCGATGCTGTGGATGCCCTCGAGGTGCAGGACACTGCTTCAGCACTCCTCCCACGATTGCAACTTGAGAGGGGATGCACGGCCTCCACTGGTGCCAGTGCTGTGCTGGCAGTGTGCGGCAATGAGGTTGCACACCCAGAGCCTGAGGTCATCCCACCTCTTATGGCAGTCCTTCACAGTGCGTGTCCTCGCACTGACGGCTGTGCACTTGCGTGCTGCCTCTGCCCACACCTCCTTGCGGCGTTGCTGGGTAGCGCGCCGCTGGTCTGCGCTAAAGAGCATTTCTGCTTGATTGACAATGTGTTCCACCAGTACTGTGAGCTCAGCTTCACTGAAGCACTGCTTTTGCTGTCTGTGTGCTGGGATCCTGGATGCCATGGTGTTAGATGTTTTCTCAGTCTCGGAGAGGTGTTCTGACCTGTAGTGTCTGAGGATGGCAGTGGATTGTGCTTTATATAATGGCCTACCTCTCTGTTTCCGTTTTTTTTTTTCTCACAGTGATGGTATTTCCGCTTCCGGTGATTCCATGACGGCGGGGGCGGACACAGGTTTTGCACCGTTTTTTGTGGCGGTATGTCCGTGGGTGCTTACGTGACAGCGATGACACTGTTTCTGCCTCGGTGTGTTGCGCGCAACCCACATGCCGTATTCGAGCGTTCATTCCGCAACCTTCCGGTCGCGGAAACAGTGTCACCGTCGTCACGGAATGACCGGATTCCGGGATGGCAGACTCGTAACGAGGTCTGTGGTCTTTTTTTGTGTTTTGATATGCTGCTTTGATTTAATGTGAAAGTACTCTTTGTACTAAACATTTTTTTAAATAAAAACCAATTATAGCATTTTAGAAACAGGTATCTTGTTCATCCATTTCAGGAAGAATGTTATTAGATTGCTACAAAGGTTCATCTCAATGTCAACAAGCATTGGCAAAGCCAATAGTTTTGGCAATTTATTTTTTGTATTGTGAAGAATATTCTTTGTTAGTTTTTGTGGCAAAAACAATTATTTAAATATATATTGTTATTGTATACATGCTTAACATTAAGCCACACCTAATTTAAACAAACAAAAAAATAAGTGCCCAAGTTAGGATGGCTAGTTTCCCAGCCTAATTAAGTAACAATGTGCTAGTACTGTGCACACCAACAGCACACAATACCTCTGTTACTGAAGTTACACACTGCTCGAAGCTCTCCAAAAACATATACACCTTCCCAGTACTAAATGCACATATGAAAATCACCTCCCCACAACACTGTACATGAACCCTATTCCTGCACTACAGTCAATCTTTAACTCGAGTTGTTTCAAATGCCTAATACATATATCCAAACTAAAACAATACACATAGTGCCTCTAAATAAAGTGGCTGAAAACAGACATTAACACATTTATATCCCACCAGCAGACTACAAGCCTCAGGGTTGAACCAAGGCAAAAGTCCTGTTTTGTTGAGGACGACTCTGGCTCTCCACATATTTAGTCAATAATGGAAAAGGGACCTCACCAGCTATTCTCTTAAGCTCATACACCTGACTCCAGCAATAATACAGCATGGGCTACCAGACACAAGAACTTCACTGCATCACAATGTAAAGCGCCACACCTTTCTGCAATGACAAATACAAGTACACTGGACCAGAGTCTGACTCAAATGCCTAATACATATAGCCAAGCTAAACACACACATAGTGCTTCTAAATAAAGTGGCTGACAGACATTAACACATGTATATCATACCAGTAGACTGTAACTCTCAAAACACTGCTTTAAAAAAACACCGCCAGACACTTGAAGCACAAACTTTGATATTGTGGCTTGATCAGGCTAGCGTAAAGATTCCAACAGGATTGTTTTTTAGGTGGGGATGGACAGGAAGTAGCTGGGAATGCAATAAAATAGATACAAAATTGTGTGAATACATGGCTATGTAATAGAACTACATTACAAAAGCCTAATACATATACACAAGCCAAAACAATTGGCTTTTTAATACATGTTTTAACAGGACTTCAGCAAAGGACATACATAGTGCTTATAGATAACGTGGCTGAAGATGGACTTTAACACATTTATATCTCACTAGTAGACTACAAGTCTCGGGGTTGAACCAAGGCAAAAGTCCTGTTTTGTTGAGGAGGACCCTGGCTCTCCAAATTAGTCAATCATGGAATAGAGGCCAAACCAGCCATTATTTGAAGCTCGTACATCCAACTTCAGAAATAATACAGCATATGCTACCAGACGCAAGAATTAAACTTCATAGCATCACAGTGATTAGCACTAGCAGTCTGGCATTGCAAATAACCAATGTTACTGTTACCTAACTAAATAGGCTCCATGTGATAATGTCCCTGCAAAAATGTTGCCTGGCAAAAAAGTTGCTGAAAAATTGCTGTTTTTTTGCTGAGACATTATTACATGGAAAATGAGTGGAACACCCCTGCAACCCAAAAACCCCCAGCGACATTATGTATGGCAACCACAATAAATAAATAAATATAATATAGTTCCTGATACCATTAAATGGTATTCATTTTATTGACTGTATAAAGATAAAGGCACTTGTCAAGCACACCTGGGGAGGTATTAACTGTCCATTAATTGTAGCAGGTGCAAAATGGTGCGAGTACCTGGGCATCTAACAGCAGTGCCTGGCAAATGCCTAATACTTACACACAAGCCAAAACTGCTTGCTTTGTCAATGCTTGTTTTTACCAGGACTACAGTGAAGAACACACATAGTGCTTATAAATCAAGTGGCTGAGCACCAACCTGGTTAAAACATTATTGCACCAAGCAGCATTTACAACTCCACTTAACTCTCAGAAGATTGTTTTGAAAAAAACACTGGCAGGCACTATGAGTGCAAAGTTTGATGGTGAGGTTTAATTGAAGAAAGATCAAAAAGTTCTCTGTTATGCCCAGTCCTTGCCAGTCAATCCCACTGCTTGAGTCTTTCACTTTTGAATTTCTTAAATACTTCATAATAAACCACTGGTAAGTTCCTCTGAGGTATAAGCAGTTGATATTTGTGGTATGGCTCTACACACACTGCGAATAAAACCACTACTTTAAAACAAAAAAATGAACCTGCATCTTTGCAATTCTTGTGCACAGGTTCCAGCACACTGTCCACTCGCACCCGTCGCACTCTAGCACACGAGGAAGAAAACCAGTCTGGACCAGTGTTGCAAAAATACCCTATGGATAACATAACGTGATTGTTTAAACCACCAGCTATGCGCAAATGCTACAGCATTTAAGCAGCCTTAGGTTGCCTCCTGTTGAAGCAACGGTCAACCAACATAGCGATATCTGCACACAAAACCTGCGTCTGGGTGCTACCCTCTGCTAATCCTCTTTGGATTTGCAGAGCGCCCAGTACAAATTGTAAACCCTCCTGGCGTCTGACAGCCTACACTTCTCTGGAAAACCCAATACATTTCACATAAATAACTATTTAGACTGCACATTTGTCCAGTCCTGCTAATTGTTGTCCGCAGAAGCTGCTGAACCCCACGGACCCCTTCAGATGTTGGGTCAACAACTAATTTTAAGACGGCTGAAATACAAACATCCCCAAAGGAAAGGAGAAGTGGAGAAAATAGCAAACAGATTCCTGTCTTCTGGCTACTGGAAATCTGCAGAGGGTGAAAAAGCAAAGCAAGGTTACACATACTGAGATTCTGTGAACCTCCTTACCCTATTCCCCCAAACCTCCCTGAGTACCTGTGTTCCTCCTCTAGGTGCTTGGGGATGAGAATTCAGATTTACTGCAAAGACTCCTTGAAATCACTATGAACTTATTATTTAATGAACCTCAGAATGTGTCTTGCTTGCCTCGACTGATGATTCAGAACCTTAATTAACCTCTTGAACTTCTCAAGGATTTGTTTTAAAACCAAAGTTTCCCCAAGTTTCTCTATTTTAGCAGAAGTATTCTAATGTTGAACCTATTTCTTTTCAATCAGTAGACCTTTTGGACTTTATTTTCATTCAGTTTGTTTTAAGAAGAAATAAGGAATTAAGTTTATTAACTTCCCTCATAGAGTCTCTCTCCTTCACTCGATTGCCAAAAGATGTTTATAAACACTGTTGCGAATGGATTGTGTCCTCCCACGTATTCCTCATTTTGATATTCGTATCCCAGCTCTGCTGTTTTGGAAAAAGAAATGCACCAGAAGGCGCTGTGTTCGAGGCCGCGGAGTCGAAGTCCCTCGAGAGCCAGCGTCGACGTCATCCGCTGTATAAAGGGCTCGAGCAGCACCCGTTACCTCAGTTCTGTTTTTCCGACACAACTGCTTCGTGTTACGAACGGTGCATCAGATTTTTCCTCGACTATGTCCTCATCTACCCAGACCACACCCAAGACAGGGTTAAAATAAATTCGAAGTGTGGTTGGAAAAAGTCGATAACCGCCCCCCATCGGAATTGCCTCTGGTGCCTCAGCCCAGACCATCGGGTTGACGAGTGTGGTTCCTGTCAGGCCATGTCCAATAAGGCTCTAAGGGAATGTAGAGGTAAGCTGGCGATGGGGCAGGAAATGTAGAAGTCTTCAAAAAGACAAAAGGATTCGGATGAATCCAGTCGAAAATCTCGTCATGATTCGAGGAGGTTGAGATCGAAGAGTCGCTCGGGGAAATCTTCCTCGTCTTCGACAAAAAATTCAAAAAAGCGACATCACAGGTGGTCTTCATCCTCCTCCTTTGAGAGGAGAGTAACTTATCCATCAAAGCACGATTCCCCAGAAAAATGGGAGGCCTTCAGGGCTTCGATGCTTAAAATATTTGAGAAAGCGGCCCAGACACCCTCGAAGTTGCCGCGTGGTGATCATGCCTCTACGTACTCTAAAATTGACAGACAAAATCAAGATCTAAACATGCGAGAGTTGAAAAGGAGTAGAGTGTCTTCAAGGGAAAGTTCCCCGATGCCTCGCACTAAATCAAAGCCTCAGGTACATAAATCAGGGTTAGCGGAATCGACATCAAAGTCGAAGCCTAAACTCGACACAGACGACCATAGCTGCGAAACCGCTGACGAAAATGATGTTGACACCTTTGGCTATATCGAAGCCTTCTTCGACGACATCGAAGCCTCCTTCACACCGTCGAAGCCAGCGTCTTCTCTATCGACGCCTTTATTGAGGCCTTCTTTGATTCCAAGTCCCAAGTCGACGCCATTGTCCATACTTAGGTCAATTCCACCTTATATACCTGAAAAGTCCTTCCACCCTCAACCTAGACAGGATTTTTTCAGGTCCATGTCAACCATATATGAGGAACACTCCTCTGAAGAGGATGCCACTTCAGCTGCAGTTAGGTTTGGAACCAGAGAGGTCCCTGAAGAACTAGTGGACCCAAATTCTAAATTAACAGATCTTTGACTGCCTCCAAAATGCCAGTGGCTTAGACACTTCACCTGAAGTGGATTTTGAAAGACCAGACCCTACAGATCATGCTGATCCTAGTTATAGGAACCTTATGGGAAGGGTCATTGATTTTATGGGTTGGAAGGCAGATTCCCCAGATTTCAACCAGGATGACATGACTGACATCCTGAGTGTAGGTCCTTTAAAAGATCCTGTTCTGCCATTCCATAACGCACTGCAAAAATGGTAAATTGGAATACTCCCGATTCAATTTCAGCAGTGAATAAGCAACTTGAACCAAAATATAGGCCATCGTTATCAGATCCAGAGTATTTATCTAAACATCCCTTCCCTGAAAGTCTAGTGGTTCAAGCTGCAACCTCCACTAGTCAATCAGCTGACCCATCAATGCCACCAGACAGGGATGATAAAAAAGTTGATGCTTGGGCCTGGAAAGATTTTTCTTTGGGCAGCATGGCCCTTAAATCGACTGTCACTTGCACATTAGCAAGATTTACATATAAACTGTGGGACTGCATGGCATCAGCGGCTGAATGCATCCCGGATGGTGAGGAACGAAATGGTTTCCTGGCTATAGTAAAAAATGGTAAAGAGGCAATGGAGGAATGCCTGCAGTCAGGACTGGACACTGCGGATAGTGCAAGCAGGTCCTTGGCATCTAGCATGGTCCTGCGCAGATTTGCATGGCTAAGGAAATCTGGCTTTGCACATGATGTGCAATGTAGATTACTTAATATGCCCTTTGACAGCTTGAGGTTGTTTGGCAGCAAGGCGGACGAAAGCTTGGAGAAGCTGCAGACCTCAAAAGCGGAGCAAAATCACTTAGTGCCACTGTAAGGCAACCTCAACAACACTCTTACGCAGGTTCATCTTCCTGGAAGAGTTGCCCTTTTCGCTTCTATTCCTCTTTTGTAAAAGGGAGGAGCAGGGCCAGTCAGCGAGGCCAACAGAGAAAACTCTTTTGTGATGGAAAAGGGAGAGGTGCTAGATCAGGCACAGCAGCGGCTAATACCTCCTCAGCCACTGCTGCTGCAACACCACTTTGAGGTCTTCACCCACAAAATACTGGTGGGAGGCAGAATCAATCGGTATCTGGACGAATGGCAGGGCATTACGTCAGATGCCTGGGCACTAGAGATAGTGACCCATGGTTACTGTCTTCCATTTCATTAAAGACCTCAAGATCATCCACTGGGAGCCAACGCTGTAAAACTTCCAGATCTGCTCCTTGTGCAGGAGATTTTAACCCTGCTAGAGAAAGGTGCAATCGAACATGTACCTGTAGCGGAGTGGAACAAGGGTTGATACTCCCCCTATTTTCTCATCCCCAAGAAGGACGGATGATTGAGACCCATCTTGGACTTGAGAAGCTTGAACAAGTTCCTCAGGAAGGACAAGTTCAAGATGGTGACCCTTTCTCAGATCGTTCAGGCTCTTCAGCTTCAAGACTGGTTGGTATCATTGGACCTTCAGGATGCTTACTTTCATGTGCCAATCCATCTCAAGCACAGAAAGTACCTGAGGTTCTCAATTGGTGGTTCTCATTATCAGTTTCGGGTTCTACCATTTGGGCTGACCTTCGCCCCGAGGGTTTTCACCAAACTGACGGGGATGGTTGTCGGCGAGTATCGAAAGAAGGGGGATTCACGTCTACCCTTATCTGGACGATTGGCTAATCAGGGCGAGTTCACCCGAACGAGCCCAGGAACATATTGCCTTGACCTGTCACTTCTTACACAGTCTGGGCTTCTCCCTCAATTACAAGAAGTCACAAATGATTCCAAGCCACAAACTCCAATTCATTGGAGCAATCCTGGACACTTCCTCAGGGAAAGCCTCGCCTCCCGAGGAGAGAGCTCACCACATTCTGCAGATGGTAATGAAGTTTCACAATTCCCTAGACTTAAGGGGAATCCCAAGGAGACCACCTAGGTGGAGACTCTACCTTATTTAGGAAGATTAGCAATGAATTAAACAAGAGGTAGTTGGCTACTATCAACAGTCATAAACATTATACTAGTGCTGTATCTCTGTGTGCATATTTCAATTTTATTAATTGGATTCACAATGCAAAAAAATAGCATAAATATCTAATAATGCTCATTGTTAAAAACACTGTATAAAATACAATCTGTTTGTCTAAAAGACTTATCTCAACAGTGACAAGACAAGAAGGGGACTTCTTTTAGTAGGTCATCATATAAGTTCTTTCAGTTCTTCCACAATCACTCAAATGATTTGTTGTCTTTGTTTTTATCCTCTTAATTAGGATTAATTCTTTTAGTGGTTTAGTCACTACACCAGATAATTGAACTCGACATGTTTCAGTTCTCATCAAATAATTCCAGAACTTTCTTCAGGAGTGTGTTACTTATCAATTGTTACCGTGAAACAAAGCATCCCATACAATACATTTTCTTCACATGAGTATGATTCCCATATTGTTTAAACAGTACTCAATTGTTTGTCTTTATATATTGTGGCTGTTGATAGAAAAGGAGAGAAAAAGAGAAAGTAAGCTATTAGTGCTAAATTAAATCTCAGAGATTGAATTTGATCTCAGACTAGAACGGGAGTGTTAATTACCTGGTATATTCCATGGAGAGGGTTGAAAAGATGGTCGGAGATAACGGTAGTGACGGATGCCTCACTCATGGGGTGGGGAAGCCACACCAACGATCTGACAATCAGCGGTCGTTGGTCTCCATCGGAGTCCAAACTACACATCAACCTTTTGGAGCTGAGAGCAATCAGACTAGCGCTGAAGGCTTTTCTGCCCTCTGTACAGGGAAAGAATGTCCAGATAATGACGGACAACACAGTGGCCATGTACTACCTCAACAAAAGAGGCATAGGATCACTTCCACTGTGCAGAGAGGCAATGCAGGAAGGAATATCTCTATCGGCAGTTCACCTAGCCTGAGAACTGAACACGGCGGTGGACGCTCTGAGCAGACAGAGCAGTCTCGCACGAATGGGAATTAGCTCAGGAAGTCATTAAAGAGATCTTCGCTCTTTGGGGAACCCCTCAAGTGGATCTGTTTGCGACCGGTGCCAACTGGATGTGCGAACTGTTCTGCTCAAGGGAATTTCCCCCAAGAGGAGCTCTAGGGGACGCGTTGGTAGTGGACTGGGTATTTCCACTCCTTTACGTGTTTCCTCCTGTCCCCGTGATTCCTCAAGTAATCAGGAGGTGGTGAAAGTTCAGAAAAACCATGATCCTAATTGCCCCGGATTGGGCCAGGAGGACGTGGTACCCGGACCTTCTGGACATGTCCATCGGCCCTCCAATAAGTCCTCCACAAAGAGAGGATCTTCTCTCGCAGGAGGAAGGTCGGGTTCTCCATCCAGAGGTCAAGACACTCGGCCTTCACGCATGGTTTCTGAGAGGCTGAGATATAAGGATTGGGACCTCCTGGATGACGTAATGGAGATTTATCTTTCGACCAGAAGGCCAGCAACAAAATCCCTGTACCGGTGTCGTTGGAACAAGTTCAGTAACTGGTCCGGGGATAAGAATGTGGATCCATTTCTTTGTAATACTCCAACAGTACTTTCTTTTCTCTTACATTTAGCCAATTTGGGGCTCCAGGTTGGTACTATAAAAGGATATTTAGCAGCGCTATCTATTTTTAAGTGCTCCTCGGAAGAGGCGTTCTATTTTAAAATGCCTTTTAGTCATTCAATTCTTGAAAGGGCTGACACATGTATACCCTCCAACACCTTTTCAGGTGCCCATCTGGGATTTAAATCTAGTCTTAAAATTTCTCATGTGTGCCCCTTTCGAACCTTTACTTTCTTGCCCATTAAGACTTCTCACTCTTAAAACAATTCTATTGGTGGCTGTAACATCAGCCCACAGGGTAATTGAGTTGCAGCCACTGTCTTGTAAGCCTCCTCAAACCATTTTCCATAGGGACAAGGTTATTCTAAAAGTCAAACCATCTTTCTTGCTTAAAATAGTTTCCGATTTTCATCTGTCACAAAAACTTCTTACCTTCCTTTTATCCTCCGCCTCACGCTAGTAAGGAAGATGAAAGGTTACATAGACTAGACCCAAAAAGGGTTCTCAGTTTCTACATTTCCAGATTGGCAAATCTTTAACAATGTGACCAACTATTTGTTGGGTGTACTGGGCACACATTGGGCCTTGCAGTGTCTAAACAAACTCTATCCAGATGGATAATTCTAGCAATCTCTGAATGCTATAAATTAGCTGGGAAAGAGCCTGCAGATGGATTAAGGGCTCATTCAACCAGAGGCATGGCAACTTCCACGGCTCTTCAGAGGGGTGTCCCGGTGCAGGATATTTGTGCTGCGGCCACCTGGTCACCAATGCACACCTTTTTTAAAGCATTACTGCTTGGACTCTACTTCATATCAAGGAGAACTATTTTTAAAAGCTATCCTTCAGTCCATGATTAAAATTTCTAGTACTCCCACCTCCATAATTACCACTGCTATGGGAGTCTATCATAAGATGGGCAATACGTGGGAGGACACAATCCATTCGAAGAACAAGTTACTTACCAACTGGAAAGTTCTTTTGATTGGATGTTCCTCTCACATATTCTTCTTCGACCCTCCCATCCTACCCCTCCGTACAGTTTACGCCAGTTGCACTCTAACTTCCTTAAGAGCCTGAGGACTTTAAATCTGATCAGCTGATGCAACCATGAACACTGTAAAAACAGAACTGAGGTAACGGGCGCTGCTCGAGCCCTTTATACAGCGGATGACGTTGATGCTCGACGGCGGCTCTCGAGGGACTTCGACTCCATGGCCTCGAACACAGCGCCCTCTGGTGAAAGTTTTTTTCGAAGCAGCAGAGCTGGGATACGAATATCAAAAGATGAGGAATACGTGGGAGGAACATTCAATCAAAAGAACGTTACAGTTGGTAAGTAACTTGTTCTTCTGTCTGCGTGCACAAAAACAGGGAGATGCTGCTCACACTCAGGCGTCACGCAACGTCTGCCTGAGAAGGATGCTACTCGCACACAGGTGTAGCGTTGCGCAGATGGGATGTGCAGCCCATTCATATTCAAAGTTACAATTGTCCTCCAATCAGCTAACCTGTTCATCTTCACCGATCAGCTTCTCAGTCATTTACAACAGCCATGATGGCTTGAGGCATCTGCTTTCTGAAGACAAATTAGTTCAGGCCTAAACCAATTTAAAATCACATAAATAATTCGTTTTTGATTTTACCCCAAACTTCCACAACATGGAAGGGTCTGCCGAATATACCAGCACCTCACATCCCCAGACCCAACACATTTCAGTCAACCGTGCTTTGCATTCTCGAACTAGTTTTGTTCATCACCGTTACATTTATTTAAAAACTGAATTTGTGTAGCTTCTTTGCTAGACAACTCTGCTGCAAGAGCATTAACCTGATGTGCTCTGTCATCAGCATAATTTATTAAATTCCAATGTATTGCCCATAAATTAAAGGCTTTGTGGCACTAGTTGCAAAAAGACCTATTTCAGATGATAGGTGACAGAGTGAGACGGTAGGCAGGCATTGCAAAATGTGACCTTAAGTTGCCCACAAAAAGACCATATTCCCTAGTGAAAGCAGTGATTTGCTTCTTTTAAACAAGATTTCAATGGATTTGGGGCATAAAAGAGGTATCTAAACATTCTGACACATTGAAGGTGATTTTAACGGAGTCACCTATAGAAAGGTTGACCCTCCATCTTTTAAAAAAAAAAAAAAAAAAAAGTTTGGCAGTGAAAACTCAGCCTGGCTGATGGCTCAGAGAAACCTATCCTTGGCAAAAGGGTGGTCAGTCTTGTCCAATAAGGACTCCGCTCTGAAACAAAACCCTTCAAGGGTCAAGCCCCCCAAAAGAGGGAAGGCGCGAATTCCCCACTGTCAATCAACAGCGATCTCACTATGCAAACTACATTGTGGGAAAGCTTTTTTGCTTCCCCTTCCCTCTAATTAGTTTCTGTGCTGCCTCTGGACTGTGGCCATGTAAAATGTTGCAACATTGGAATGTGTGCCTTTCAGCGAAGTCTGACTTCATTCTGCTGTGGGGGTATGGGGGACAGTTTCATGCTGCGAGAATGGCTATCTACATCTCAGCCAACGTGTAGTGCATTCAAGTAATGTAAAATAATGGCGATCATGTAGTCGGCAATAAAGCAAAATGATTCTGGGCCTAGCCAAGAAGCACATGGTTATGTTTATTCATAATATATGTGCATGTTTGTGTGTGTGGTGACCTAATCAAAGCAGGACTACTGGTGCTCTGCTCTCCATATTATCAAGCTCTTCTACCAAATGGGGCTGCTTGGCTTATCAGTGTGCTTTTCTTACATTGACTTTCTTAGTTTATACTTTTCTGCAGGCTTGGGAAGTTACATAAATGTGCCCATTTGATACTCCACTACATTCCCCCTTTCATCCCTTCAGGATGAATGTTTCTCTAAACTTCTCCTTCATAACTTTTATCTTATTCTTCTGGCCACTCATAAGCACTTCTGGGTATACATATTTTCCATACATCTTAGATTCCCATCATACATGATATCCCAAGGGGTACATTGCAAATAGCCAAATTATACAAATTTTCCATCATACCGATTCGGAACTGCTATTTACAGAAGATCGAAACCATCATCCTATATGGCCTCAACATGTGCCTAATAGATGTAGGGCTCTGTTTGGACACAGTCCAGGGTACTCTTTGGAAAAAGTTTTGAGGCTGGTCTTGGCAATGCTTAACGACATTGTTCACCATGAACTGGACCTGATTTCTCTAAAAGCCCAGTTTTATTGGCGACATTTGTCCAACTATGCAAAATGTTTAAAAGCTTCACCTAATTCTCTTTACTTGTAGCTGGGGAGAATTATTAAGGAATCTTCCGTAGGGTCGGTGAATACATTTATGGCAAGGATGTCCAGCTTACTGCAGTCTATTGAATCCTCTGAGGAGGATTTAATTAATCGCCCTCAGGCACTCAAGAGGAAACTCTTCAGATTGCACTGATGCCGCACTGTGGAGGCGTTGTTGTCTTTTAAATCCTATCAGAATATGCATGCTTCCTGCGAAAAAGGGAGTATTTAGCATTATATTTTCGAACCTACCCTTGCAAAAACATATGGATTGTCTACTTGCTATTTAAATTGAATAATTAAAGAATTAGAAACTGGGCAAGCCCGGGCAATTCAGTTAAAGTGCCATTTCTGCAACAAGATGGAAGTTGTTGAAACCCTTAAACACTGGGTTGTGGATTGTAAGGCATTAGCAATTTGAGGGAAAAACCTTTCTATAGAGAACCTGAATCCTTCAACTATGATTTTGCGCGGGCTTTGCTCTGGTTTCACCTAACATGGGGCGAGAGTGTGCCAATGATAATTGCCCTGTGCAGATTCATCATTAATATGAGTCTGTTTATTGGTAGAGGTTCTTATGATTTATATGCTTGATGTTTTTTGATTCTTTTTTTTTCTTGGCTCTCCTTTTTGATGTGTGTGTATATGTATGTATGTATGTATGTATATATATATGTATATATATATATATAGATATAGATATAGAACGGCCACAGTAGTGGCTGTGTAGTTATGGTTAAGTTGCTGTTTTCATAGGAAGAACACTTTTTGGGCGGCCTAGAACTCTGCTCCCCCTGGACGAATCATCACCAAACTTTGCAAAGAAAGTATATGGGCCACTCTGAATTTTTTTGGAGATGTTTGGTCCAGGGGGGCAAAAGTTATAGGGGGGGTCCCAAAATGTCTTTTATTCCCATAGACTGAATGGGGGAAAAACTTTGCGCACGGCTACAGGTCAAACCGCTGGACGGATTTTCACTAAATTTGCAGCAGGTACAGGGGCTTGGTCCAGAAAGCGTGCTTTTGTAAATTTGGTGACCTTCCGTGCAGTACTTTTCATTAAAATGACCAAAAAGTAGGTCTGAAAAAATTAGTGAGATCTATGTCCGCTTCGCGGTCACACTTCCCTGTTCGGTCCACGGACAAGATACCGATTGGCTAAGGGGCTGGCGTCATGACAGCGGAAACGCAACATCTCTGCCGATTGCTTGCTGCGAGACGTGTTCTGCGTCAGATTGTTTGGATGCACCTGACATCTTGGATCCACCGATAGCGGAGCAACAACCAGCGTACATATGCTATATTTATAAAACTCTTTTCCTGTGTCAGAGCGTTGGGAAGGGTTCAGACAGTAAGACGTGGGTGATCAATGCATTTGTTCTGGGGGTCGGTCTTCATGATGTATTTTTTATGGCCACCTTGAACGCACAGAAAATGAGGGGTGTAATAACAGTAGCATTTCAGTCCATGCAGTGCACAGGAAACTTGTAACTGTTGTAAGGACACGCGTAGTGGTAGCGAACATTGAAATTGACAACATGCCCTAATTGCACTACTTTTTCCTATGGGTATTTATTATATTCATTAGTAGCCGCCATGGGTGTCACATGCTACAGTCCCTAGCCACAACCACCGCAGCATGTCACGCCCATGGATACACCCGTAGTATTGCGTATCGATTACTAAGTTGTGGGGAGTGTGTGCAGTCTTGGGTGCATGGTGCACCCAAGAACAAAGTTATAAGTAGTGGACGTGCAAGCCACTGCACACCCATCCCATGTAATATCTATGGACATACAGCTACGAGTGAACCCTCTGGCCAAAAGCACTGAAGGATACCACACCTATAGAAAACCCCCCACTACCACACATCACTGAGGTGGTTGTGGGGAGACCCTGCAATCGGCCATGCACCCAATAACAAAGTTATAACCTCTTCATGATGTATTTTCTAAGGCCACCTTGTACGCACAGAAAATGAGGGGTCCAATAAGGGCAGTATTTCAGTCTGTGCAGTGCACAGGGAACTTGTAACTGTTGTAAGGACATGTGTGGTGTTGGGGAACATTGAACTTGACAACATGCCGTAATTGCATTACTTTTTCCTATGGGTATTATTATATTCATTAATACGCCGCCATGGATGTCACATGCTACGGTGGTTGTGGCCAGGGCCTAGAGTCTTGGATGCATGGCCGTTGGCCCAAGGCTGAAGGCCTTAGTTTTAAAACTCTAGACCCTGGCCACAAACACTGCAGCATGTCACACCCATGCATACACCCATAGTTATGCGTATCGATTGCCTGGTTGTGGGGAGTGTGTGCAGTCTTGGGTGCATGGCCAAAGGCCAAAGGCCATGCACCCAACAACAAAGCTATAACCTCTTCACTTACAAGCCCACATAGGTTTTATCTAGTGCGGTGGTTCTTGCCAAGATGTGTACTTTTGGGTGCATGGTTGCAGGTTGTATGCCATACACCCAAGCATGCACCCAAAAGGAAACTTGTAAGCACTGAAATTATAAGCCACTTCACAACCATATATTGAAATGTATGGACATACACCTAATATTTTAGGCCCTGCCCACAAACAGTGCAGCATTTCAGAGCTACGGAGATGCCCCTAGTATTCAACATCAGTCAGGTGGCTGTGGGGAGGGTCTGCATGACCACAGGCCATGCACCCAACAGCACAGTTATATGTCGTGTACTTAAAAGGCACAGTGGGTGTGAAATGGTGTGGTAGTGCATCACTGAGGCGGCTGTGGGGAGGGGCTGCAATCATGTGTGCATGGCTGAAGGCCATGCCCCCAAAAGCACATTTGTACGTAGTGTAGTTATATGCCGCAATGGGTGTCATATGGTGTGGTAGTAGTGGCCAGGATGCAGAGTATTTGAACAAAGAAATAAGCACTGCAGTTGTAAGCAACTATGCATTTTATATACTGTATACCCATACATTGATAATTCTATGGCCTCAAACTCACGTCTGTAGCCTGTGGCTACAAACTACTGCACCATATCACAGCTATTGGTACACTTGTACTATGCAACATCATTAAGATGGTTGTGGGGAGGGTGTAGCGTTTTGGAAGCATGCCCAAAGGCCATGCTCCCAAAACCAACTTTGTACATAGTGAAATGACGAGGCTCGATGGTTCCGATATGCTGTGCTGTTTCTGGCCAGGATCCAGAGTCTTGACTGCATGCCCAAAGGCCATGCACCCAAGACTGAAGTCATAAGCAGTGGAGTTATAAGTGAATATGGGTGTGGTGTAATGCGCTAGTTGTGTGCACGCCCTAGTGTCTTGGCTGCATGGCTGCAGACGATGGTCCCAAAAGTTAATATATAAGTAGCTAATTTACAAGGACCATGGTTTTGGTATGCAGCAATGGTTGTGGCTAGGAACTATACTCTTTGTACCTTGGTCGTAAGGCGTAGGTGGTAGGTTACACACCGAAGATGCAAGGGCCAGCCTACAGCCACTGCAGCATATCGCTACCATAGATTAGACGTGTAGATTCACATGTGTAGAAAATGACTGCCAATATACTTACTCCTTACTTTGTTCAGAATCCACATATATTTTTGAAATGCCTTTCGTACTTGGCGGAAGTATCCCTTTTTGTAATTTCTGTGATAAAAGAAAAAGGTATGTTAGTCTTTGCATTTTATGAAAACTTACTACATTGCATAGTGGACAGTTTACCTTTTTTTTTTTTACCCTCATATTTAGTTTACAAACCAGTGTACTGTGCATTGTGCTCAGTTTCTGTGTTTGCTTTTCTAATCCTTGGGTCTGGGGAAAAAAAATCCTTGTCGGGTTAAAAAAAAACTTTGTTTGCTACGGTACTAACTACTTCCTTGTTTCCTTTGAGTGTTTCCTTCATCTTTCTGATTAATGTTATGTTTGTTGCCTTCCTGCCGATTTTGAACAGTTAGATACCTGTAGGCGTATTCTAACTGCATTTGTTCTTACAGATCTGTGATATTCATTTATTTGTGTCGTAGTTATATCCTCTTGGGCAATTAGATACCTGTTGGCCTATTCTGTTTGCCAAAAAATTATGTGAAAGACTACAATCTTGAAATACACATTTATAAAATTTTGGCTTTAAGAAGATTAAATACGCATTTGTAAGATTAGCTGGCAATCTCTGCTTTAGAGTAATGGTGCTATCATTACATTCAAACCATCCACATTTCTTTTTAATGTATGCAGTGTAGGACCTGCATTGGTTGTAGCTCCTGCATGGTAGATTATACCTATTGTTGTAAAGGTTTTCTTTCCAAGTGACACTTGACCGTGTGTGAATGCAGTCAGTTTGCAGTTGTTTTTGGTACCATCTGCATTATAACGTCGAAGCATAAGTATTATGTAGGTGGTTACTAAGGGGCGTGGTTGTAGCAACGCTGACGTTTACTGGTGCCGCTAGATGTTAGACGGACACAAGGTGAAGGAGGAGAATGCGACGTATGTAGGGCCATTTACCGGCCAAGTGTGTGCCGAACCCTTTACGAAGTATGAGGTACATGGAATCTTAGAGAAAAGGTTATGATATGAATGAAAAATACTTGGAGTCAGCGGCAAAGGGCGCATTGGGATAAAAGGCGAGACGCATTTGGAGGAAGTGCATTGAGAAGTGCTGTCGGCTGCTGAGGAGTTCGAATGCCCGATTTGCTGTGAACACGGATTTACAAAGTGTGAATTGAGCCACGAGCGTAAGCTCCGCCCCCTTCTCCCATAATCCTTTTAAACAGGCCGCGCGCATTTGGCGCGCGCGCATTTGGAGGAAGTGCATTGAGAAGTGCTGTCGGCTGCTGAGGAGTTCGAATGCCCGATTTGCTGTGAACACGGATTTACAAAGTGTGAATTGGTAAAGATACTCTGGTTACCGAGGAAAAGAGACACTTGTATAATATACTAAGGACACTAATTATTGTGCCAAAATACTTAAGACATCTCTTTTATTTTACTTAATTACAGAGCCACGAGCGTAAGCTCCGCCCCCTTCTCCCATAATCCTTTTAAACAACAGGCCGCGCGCATTTGGCGCGCGCGCATTTGGAGGAAGTGCATTGAGAAGTGCTGTCGGCTGTCTGCTGGCTGAGGGCTGGGGGCTAACATACTGGTTCTTATTTTCTTTTTTTCTAATTTTTTCTTTTTATTGTGCGTAAAAAATTATAAATGCTACACTGATTAACTGTTTATGCATCTATGAACACACTATATTTCTTATTCTTGAGTGAACCTTACGGTGTCTCCATACTTAAGTAGTCATATATTTGAATTTAAAATACAACGTAAAGGTGGGCCAGAAACAAGATCGTATTTTTTATTTATTTATTTATTTATTTTTTTCTTTCTCTTTTTTGATAATAAGTGTGACAACGAAAGGATTTTCTTAAAATCATTGCATTTTGAAATGGTCATGACATTGCGAACCGGGATGCCGCCGAAAGAAGCTATTAATGCATGCGCGCGTGGGGCTATATCCACGCCCAAACTGTCTTCTAGAACAATCAACCTAGTGCGTGCAAGTAAATCGGCCTCAAGTATAAGAACTTGTTCGGCGCTACCTGATATTAGAAAATTTTGTGCCCTTGGGGGTAAAGATGAAAGTAACACTGTGATTGTTCATACCCAAAGGCAAATAACAGCTATTGGCGATCGAAATTCAATTGGTGTAGATATGATGGAATCTAGCCAGAGCATGCAATTATCTCTCCCGGATTCCCTAGTTGCTGCAGGAATATGTGAAGTAATTGATCTTCAAGATAAAGCGGTTGTGGAAGCACCAACTGCAATCTCTAAAAGTTTACCGACCACTGACATAACAATAAATAATGTCCTGAGCAGTGAGAAAAAAGAACAGTATGTCTCCGTAGATAAAAGTAGTAGAGCGAATGTGAATGAGGAGAGAATAGAAGTCACCCCTAAAAGAAGTAGACACACTTCTTCTGAGTTAAAAATGCTAAATGATTCGAAACAAAATCTAGACGATAGTATAGATAAACAAGATCTATATCACTCACCCATGATGTTTTCACCCACACACAATATCTCATCTGTGTCGTCCTCATTTGCACAACCAACTCCACGGCGTAATCATTCTGTCCCAATTGAAAAAATACAACCGATGCCGGGAAATTTTGTAATAGGTTTAGAAACCTCACTACAGACTATGAATGCTGCTCTTTTTTCGCTCACACGCCTGTATGATACACTGGACTCTAAATTAAGTGACCAATATGCCCTGATAACGAAATTGCTTCAAAAAAATACTGTTAATGAGTCTAGTTGTGTCTGCAGAGAGGGTCAAAATAGGGGTTCTAACTGCAAGCTAAGCAATACAGGTTCGAGTACGGAAGAAATAATTTCGAAACAAAAGGAAATTTTGTTAATTGATTGCACACAGGGACAACTAAATATAGCACAATTGGAAGCCAAAAAGAAAAAAGGTGAAGGTATGAGCGAAGTACTGAAGAAAAAGCCCCCCATCAAAGTTATAATTGTCGAAGATCAGGAAAGCATCCCAATAGAACTCCTTAATGATACACACGAGGAGTGTAAAAGAGGACAGGTGTGCGCGAAAAAGAAGAAAGACAAAATAAAAAATCTGGAAGTGGGCACGAATGAGCTTCCGTTACAAGAGGAAAATAACATTGTTCAGAGTGGGGATGGGGTCTCTGAAAATGATAATACCCCGACCTACAACATCTTTGATTCTAAAAAAAGAAAACCAAATGTGACTGCTAAAATTATCACGGAAAAAACAAAACATGTCTTTAACCCTAAAATCACAGGAACCAAGCAGTTCATTCGTTCCTTAACCCTACCCAAATCAGCTGCTGCGGTAGCACGTACAGCTATCGCTAATAAGTACAAAAAAGTGATATCTCAAAAAGCGAGTCAAGGACTAATTACATCACGTATTCCCACAGACTATGAACCTCTGAATAGTCTGATTCAGGCATCTGAACAACAAAAGGAAATTGACAATGGTAAAACAGTGAAAGAACTAACCAATAAGGTGACTAGCGGTGCAATCAAAACAACGACAAGTTCATCAATGAATTCAGTAGATGATAGCCCGAGCAGTTCGTCCAAGTCTGTGTCACAGCCAAGAAAAGATGAAGTTGTATGTTCTGGCAAGATGGGTGATAGTCATGAGAGTAATAAACAAGGACAGGATAAAGATTTACAAATGTTAGAATGGAAAACAGAAATAGAGCAATCTTTAAAAAGAATTAGTGCTCAAGTGAATATTAAAGATACCCCCATGAGTAATAACTGTGGAGTAAGCACACACACACCCATGAATAATTTTGGGAGACAATCTAATAATCCCCTGCAGTCAAAAGTTAACTATACATCTAAAGTGGGCTATCGAACATCTATGAGAGACTCGAACATAAATTGTCTAATGATGCAGTGCCGGCCCGAGCCCTATCAATCTTTCGACTTGAACAGACAATCTGTGATGAACATATTTGCTGAAGTACAGGCTTTGGAAGGAATATGTTCGAGCGATATAGATCACATTGAATTTCCGCATAGTAATGATCTATCTATGATTAAAATATGGATGAAGTCATGTTTTGTTAAAAACGCAGTATGGGAAGCGAGAGATCATATATATGAATTGGGCTTTATCTTGTTAAATCCAGTATTGTGGGACCAACAACAATTCCCTAATCACAGAAATCAGTTTGTACCCAAGGTAAATGTGTACCAGAAAGGCCAAAGTGGCATTCCACGGATAGCTGTGTCAAGTGGAAATGAACAAATATTTGCTGAGAGAGAGATGAGAATGAATGGTAATTAGCTAAGCCATAACTTAAAAACGTTATCCATGGCCTCTTGGAATACAAGAGGTTTCAAGCATTTAACTTATTCCAAAGACAATCTATTGCTAAAATATGATATATTGGCTTTTCAGGAAATATGGCTCTCTGTTGCTCCAGTGTGGGACAATCATGTGATAATATTGACTCCTGCTAGTGTGCCAGTCAGAGGTAGACCCATGGCAGGTTTAATGGTTGCCATAAAATCCTCACCCAATATGAAAATTGAGCCTTGGTTTTCACCGAACAGCTTTTTACAATTGGTAAGGTTAAAATTTAAGACATCCGATATTGGTCTACTAAACATCTATTGGAACCATTCTGCGATAAGCGATTCTAGCTTTTTTGCGGCTATGGATGAAGCATTAAAAATAACACTACTTGATCAAATGTGTAGTAATGTAATCATAACGGGCGACTTGAATTTAACTTGCTTGAATAAAATGGGGAAACCTCTGACGACAATAGCCAAAAGGTGGAATGCATACATGTCTGATCGACAGTTTTTAATGCTAAATGGAGCGAAGAACGGTGATATGCCCTCTAATAACACCTGGCACAGAGGTGTCCAAGTAGCTACAATTGATTACACCTATGTGGATAGAGATTTGTTTAAGTATGTATCCGAATATCGGATTATAAATCAAAAAATAAGTGATCATGATATCCAATCTATGAAATGGTCCTGGTTAGTTGACGACAAGAAATATGACTCATCCTCGGCCCGTAATTTAACAACTAATACGGCACAGAATAGATTCCATTGGACCCCAGTGTCCTTACAACTTCTGGAGGAAACCTTGAATTGCCCTCAGAATGATGACACAGACTATGATTCCAATACCCGTCTTTCCTATGTAGAACATATGCAGATATTCAAGTTGAAAAGAAAAAATCATAACAACGCGAAGCCCAAAACCCTGCATATATTCGATCAAGAGGTAGCTATGTATAAAACCCAATATAGAGCTAATAGAAGGGAAATTATGAAGAAAAATCTTCCAGATTATTTAAGTCAACTGAAATCTTTGAAAACCAAGTATAAGAATTGGTTAAAAGCTAGGAAGGCCACAATGTACCAACGAGATGCGGAGGCTATGTTACGTAGTTGCCAAGAGAAGAACTCTGCCAAAATATGGTCACTTTTAAAACAAACGCAGACGAGGATTCAAATAGTGGATCAGATGAATCCGATTCCACAAGAGGTCTGGTCTAATTTTTACAAAACTATATATGCGGGTACCTTAACAACAAGACAGCAGCATATTGATATACCTAGTCAAACTGATAATCTTAGCTTTGATATTGATGACATTCTAATGTATATCTCGAGGTTGTCTACATCTCGTGCTCCGGGGCCTGATGGACTCTCCAACTTTATGATAAAAAAGAATCCCACAGCATGGGCTCAAATTCTAACTATTATCTTCAGACAAACAGTGCTAATGTCCTCTATTCCCGACTCGTGGAGAAAATCCATCACAATACCCATCCATAAGAAGGGTGACAACAAAAATCCAAAGAACTACCGGCCCATATCTCTTTTAGATATACCGAGCAAAATATTTGCACGATTGCTACTCAGAGATATTAATAAATTGCTAAGTGATGTGAGAATTAGAGACCCCAATCAAACTGGCTTTATGCCAGGAATGGGAACAGCTATAAATCTTCACATATTAGAGGTCATCAAGAAACAGGAACATCTGAAAGGACAGGCAGTTTACCTGGCCTTCATTGATTTTCAGGCGGCGTTTGATTCTATATGTAGACAATTGCTAATTAACAAACTGCAAGATGCAAAATGTCCAAACTATATTATATTCTGGATTAATGAACTACACTCTAAAACCACAGTCCAAATTAGACTGGCTTTGGATGGCACCTTGTCAGACCCCATAGAAACTTTTCGGGGTTTAAAGCAAGGATGCATTCTGGCAAGCACTTTGTTCAATTTTTTTATGTCGGCAATACAATATGACTTCTTGAAAATATCATCAGATGCTCCACGTCTGGGAGGCCAGGCAATCCCTTGGCTATTCTATGCTGATGATCTAGTATTATTGTCTAAGACTCCAAAGGGATTGCAAGCCCTATTATCTTGTTTAAGTGATTACGCTGATGTAAACTTACTGAAAATAAATCAAGAAAAGTGCAAAATAATGATAATTGATCAAAAAAGGAAAAGGAAAAAAACTGCTTCTTTGGACCGATGGCAACTCCAGAATGTAGTCATAAGCATTGTCTCTGAATACAAGTACCTAGGTTTGACAATTAGCAATGAACCACAAGATAAACCTTACTATGATGAAATCAATATTAAGGTGAATACTGGAATAGCCCAGACCAAGATAATCCAAGCCAAATTTGGCAAATTCTCTTTACTCCCTGCTATTACATTTTACAAACAAAAAGTTACTCCAATTGTAACCTATGGAGCAGAAACTAGAGGAATTATTAGTGAAAATATATGGGTGAGAATTGAGGGTCGCTACTGGAAAAAGGTTTGTGGACTTCCAATGTCTACATCCATGTGCCTTATACGGCACGAAATGGGTCTTGTATCCTTATATGCAGTTTATACATGGAAAGTTCTACAACTATATCGCAAATATCTAATGGCAGTTAGTGAAAATGGAATACTATATACAATAGGTAGACACATGTTGGAATCGATTAACTCTCCGATTCTGAGATGGAGAAATTGGGTCAAAGTGATAATGGAGAAGTCTGGAATAGATAATGACTTACTCATGAATAATCCTGAGAGGGCGAAAACAAAGCATAGGTTGTATGATTGGATAAAAACCAGAGATGAATGCGTGGAAACCCGAGTATTCAGACAACAATCCTTTGCAATTAAGAAACTCCATGTGATTGAAAATTATTTAACTAAATTTCCTGACTCCAAAGCGAGATATACCTATATGAGATTGAGGTTGAACATATGTCAGACGAATGAAGTGCGGTTCATGTGGAAAATTTCATCCAATGCCAATTGCAGATTTTGTCTTGTGCCCAGGGTTACAGAAACATTAAGACATCTATTCTCCGAATGTCCTGCCCTAGCACAACAGAGATGCAAATTGTTTAAACATCTGTTTGAGGCTAACTTTATGTTAAGCGAGGCGACCTTTTGGAATATTGTGTTTAATAGTCAATCTCCAAAAATGAATATCGCGAGTGTTTTGTTCATTGACTCTTTAAATTTGTTGAATCAAGTTGACCCTATTGTCTCTCAAGTAACATAAATGTTGCTAAACCATTATAATTAGAATGAATGATTGAAAGTGAACTGTATTATTATGCAAAGATATCAACTTCAAATGTAACCACATGCAATTTCTGTTAATTGTGCTCTATTTTTAAATGATAGGTCTTTTAAAAAATTTTTAAGCTTTATATATATGATTGTTTGTACTTTCTACTTCTGTTTTGAAAGGCTGTATTTTACAGCTATATCAATAAAAATAAAAAAAAAAATAAAAATTATGTAGGCACTATGTGATTGTATCAGTAAGGTGGAGTGATTGTCTGAATTGCAAATAGTACATAATCTTCCATGGTTTGCATTCTGTACAAGTTGCTGAAATGGAATGCTTTCACAATTTGGTATGGAAACATACACAAATCGCTCATTTGGGATTTCTTCCTGTATCACATTGCTACAGAGTGCATGAATGTTTCCACATGTACGAAATCTGGAAGATTTCATTTACAGGTATGCTTTTGGTTTCCAATACTAATAGTAAGCACATTAGAAATTCTTGTGAATCTTCTTGTGAGTTCATAGTGAATCTCACCATTCCAGCACAGTCGTCCAATTCTTGCCTTATTCCATGAACACTGTATGTGTTGTCAGGATTGCTTGTTGCATTTCTATGAAGCACCAACATTTGCAAACACAATTGGTCTGTACTGTGCAAGTAAATATTGTTAACAATTGGTGGCAATTGAAATAGAATATTCATTGCTACATTTGCATAGCAACTTACCCCACTTTCATTTGCAAATTTCAATGGACCAGCTAGTTCTGTATCTGAGTGCGTTTTTCGGAATTTCTGTTCCTTCTTTGACAGCGTCCCTGGTTTACATTCCCTAATAGGTTCTTCTTTGTTTGTGGTAATTGATTAAACTTTAGCTTATTTTCTTTTCTTTGAGGTCTCTGAGATTTGCTGTTGGATTCTGTTGCATTTCTGTTTCATTTAGTTTTCTTTTACCACGTTTTACTTTATCTGGAACAGGATATTGTTTCAGATGAGGGGTGTACAGTGAACGCAGTCTATTGTATTCTAGAATGCAAGGAATATCAGCTTTGACTTTACTTGCATCAAAGTTCATTAGCAATAGACCGTCATGTGTACGTAAGCGTGATAATGTTACATAGCTCATGCCTTCCTTAAAGACTGTGTTTACTATATCTATCAATGCTTTGTCTAGGGTAAGACCTTGGGATTTATGAATGGTAACTGCATATGCAAGAGTTAGAGAAAATTGCTCTCTACGTACACACATGTCTTTGAAGAGAAGGAATCGAGCAATTGAGTGCCCTATCCTTTTCACTTCTGAAAGTTTATCAAAGCGAATATTGACAAACTGAATGTTGCTGTCACATGGGTATGATTGAAAGCCAACAACTGTACCCAGTGCTCCATTAACTAGCCCTTGCTCGACATCAAGGTTACGTTTAAGCATTACTCTACAATTTAAGGATAATTTTAATATTTTTTCCAACCCAGCTGTGTTGGAGATAGAATTTTCTAAACTATTTAGTCTTGTTGTGGCTTGCTCAGACATGGGTACAGTCATACCATGTACGTCTAGTTTGTCTGTGGCGCTAATTTCCATTATTGGTTGCATTTCTTTATTTAACATGGTTTCATTTAATATGAAACAGCTTGCAAGAGTTGGCATTAAGGCCATACAATTGACATTGTTGTGCGCTATTTGTTTCATAACATCAGTTGCACATGCATTATCGCCATAAAGTGCATGAATGTGCCAGTTTTTCAATACAACTTGTGTTTCTTGCAATAGTACACCAACTCTAATACTTTTTAAGATGTTGGTATAAGTGAGATCTGCAGATTGCCGCAAGTTCTCAGTTAATTCTCTGTATTGGAAATGTTGCCAAAGGTTGACATTACCTATGCTACCAACAGTTTTCCAGCAGAGTTTGTGGCCTAAGGTTTTAAAAATAGGTTCACCTTTCACTGGTGTCAATTGTAGAAGATCTCTGAAAACGATAATGTGTTTCCCTGCAAAGAGTTCTTCGTTGTTACTATTAAGTACTTCTTGCAATCGGAGGTGAATTAAAGCCAACATTAGGTTGGAGACATGCTCAATTCATCTATTAGTAGCATTTTCATTTGTTTCAATACTCTGCGTAATTCCATTGCAGCGTCTGCAGAAAGTTTGTAATAGTCTAATTTATTTTGATGCCCTACTGGAAGCAGTAGTAATCGGTGTAAAGTGACACCGCCTATGTTGTAGGCAGCTAAACCTGTGGGGGCCGCTACAACAGCTGACAGTTTGTTGTTTTTCAATTGTTGAAGGAACTTGCTGATGATTTTGATTAAGAATGTTTTCCCTGATCCAGCTTCACCACTCACGTACAGCAGTATAGGTTTGTAATTTTGGCAGGTACATTCTTTATTTTCGTGTTGTATACCATATACAGTTTGTTTTGTTACTTCTTCAAAAATGGTGCGCTGATCTTTAAGTTTTGCTTGTTGTGCAGTTAAGGCTTCTGTATCTTCTTGATACTGGTACATGGTGTTTTCTACTTCTGCCACAGCTACTTCAGCCTCATTTGCTATTAGTAGTTGTCCTAGTGGTTCTTGACTTCCTGTTACAGAAGGTTGACTGTCGGAAGGCTCCTTATCTAGTTGGCCTGAAGTTATTCTTCCTGTTGCTGCTCATTGTGTAACATTGTTTTGTACTGCGTAAAGTTCACATCGGTGATAGCGCTTTCATTTGCTTTGAAAGCATCTTCATAGCAGTCATAGTTATCTAGTATGTCTTCCTCTTTTCTCCATGGTTTGAAAAGTTGTAATACAGACATGTAATATAGTTCTTTCTGTTGAAGAGTTTTTAATGACAATTTTACATGATTAATTAAGCTTTGTTTGGTAAGTTTCACTAAGCTCCCTTCACAATCGGTCACTCTATATCTACGTTTGCTTTCATCAGGTTTTACATTATTTTTGTATGCAAAGTTTTGAGCTATGTGGTATAGACCCATGCTTTCCAAAGTGCTACTCCTGTTCGGATAGTATGTATCCAGTAAATTGTTTTTTAGAATGTCTTGGCTGTTGGGATCATTTCTGGCAATAGTTTCTATGTCCTCATATGATTTCAGCACTCTTTTTCTAGATTTTGCTGGACCAAGACTTAGCCATACTATATTGTCTGATATTCCATACAAAGCAGTACTCGCTAAACGATCTGCTTCTTCATTGGCGCCACATTCTCTATGAGAGAGCATTTTTATGCCTAGGCTGTACAATTTCTGTGATAATGTTTGGTCTGATGCTAGGTCATCCCAGAGGTCTTGAAGCTCTGTTTTTTCTGCTTTTGTTAAGTAGGCTGTAACATATCGTGCAACAGCAGTTGAATTGTCTGCAATGTACTGCATCTATGTTTGCATTCCATAAGAGGGCAATGATTGCATTGTAATGATTGATATATTTTGATTCTTCCCTTCTTTTTATGTAATGCGTGTTCTTAGGCGATTTACCTTTAACACTATGTCGAACTGAAGACATGAAGTTGTTTACTTCACCTGTTTCTGTAACTGGTCTAGGGAAACCAAAGCAGCATTTGGTGTAGTATTTACCTTTGTTTTTGTATTTGTGGTGACAATATTTGCCACATTTGTATCTTTGAAATTGTAAAATCTGCCCATGCAGCTCACTGTGTCTGTTTTGAAGGGATTTCACAAGTGACCTATTTTTGGACAAACTGCAAAACAGTGCTATCACTGTCGTGACCAAATTTCGATGCACCTTTGATCCATAACAGCATGTGAATATGTGGTGCTCCTCTCACTTGATATTCTTTTCTCCAAAAGAAGTGTTGCACTTCTCCAAGGGGAGGAACAGTTTTATTGCAAATGAAGTGTAGCATGGCAATGAAACAATGATGGAAATATCTTGGCACATTAACTGGATCTAGAGAGCAAAGTTCTCCAGGTGTTAATATATCTATGTTGTGTTTGTTGCTGTTTGCTATGCGTAGGAACTCATGTAAATCTTCCCATGCATATTCTGCACAATTTAGCGTAACAAACCAAGTCGGTGGTCCAAGGTTTCTGATCATACAACGCACGTCTCCGTGCCATCGGAACCAGTATTCCTTTGTACCACACATGTTTGCAAACAAATTTGTTATACTTGGTTGTAAAACCTCATCTTTTTCCTGTACCTTTTGTATTAACTGCGTAGCTGACATATTTTGAAAGTGGATTTCAGATTTCAAAATCTGTGCAACTCCGTAACATAGCGTTGGTAATTCACTTTCATAGAGTAGGTGGAATATGTATTCCCAGATTTAGACAAAATGTGGATCTTGCGAATACATTCGTAATGAGCGGTATTCTGATGCCCCAATCTGAGTGGGTCTCATCGTATCTTCCACCTTTGCCAGTAGAAAATAGCAGTGGAAAAACACGTGCTTCTATACTTTTTCCCATGTACTCGTTGGTGACCCTTTGGTTTGTCTCATTTGGTAAGTTTCTAGTGCATCATCTATGCTTTCATTGGAATGCAATGGATGAATTGTAATGGTCCAAAAGAGTGGATACTGTAGCAGGATCCAGAAGTTTGAATTGTCTAGTTTCTGATGGCTGTTGAATTATTTCAGTTGTTTCCCTTAAGATTTCATCAATATCTATTTCCTTGTAGTACTCGTTATTGTCTTTTAGATATTGCAATGCTTGTCTAACTTTATGTAAGTCCACCAGTTGTTGCCAAATTTTTTTGTCCTTTGTTGGTACACCATTTACCAAGACTATTAAAGAATGCTCTATTGAACGTTGCACTCCTAGAGTGTGTACATTTTCCGTTAGATCTAATGGCAAATAAACGACTTTGCCACAAATGTCTTTCACCAATTCAGAGGAAGGTAATTTTGCTGTTTTTAGATGAAGGCGTATAATTGCTTGAAATGGGTGAACTGTATGAATTATGCTCTCATACAAATTGAGTTGTTGCAGAATTTTTGGTAGTGGGAACAATTCCAAATTATTTGTAATAGCACGTGAAGGAGTGTGGTTTTTGTCTAATTTTGTAATACAGTAACTGCAACAGATTAGGCATTCAGTTAGTTCATATTTGTTTTCTGCTGAAAGTTAGAGAGCTAATTCGAACAATTTAGAATCTTCATTGTCTTATATTTTGTATGCTATGTCTACATTTTTTGTGTTCCTTTTGTAAAATGTTCTGCAGCAACACACACATGGTTTGGTACTTCAGCCGATGCCCTTTTAAATTTTACTATTTCTTTTCTTTGTCTGTAATAGAAGGTTGCTATGTGCAGAATTGTTGCTACTATGTTCTAAAACTATTGCATTTTGTAAGTGGCTTTCACTGCTATGGATGGCAATTGTGTTTTGTTTGATTTTGTTTGTATGCTTCTTCATTAAAATATGGTTCTGTGGGTGTTGTTACTCCATTAACCACCACAAACATTTAAGAAATTATTTTTGTTCACATTCCGTTTATTGCTGCGTTTCTTTTGTAGTTTAGTACTTGTTGTGCTTTCATCCTATTTAACACTAATATAAACAACTTCCTTTTGTGAAGGATTGCACTGTCCACGAGACCGTGTAGGATTAACTTTCTAGGGTAGGTTTTAAGGGGTGAGGATGATTTCGGTCCTCTTCTTAGTAGATTCTGAAGGACTCTGACGAAACATTTTTGATAAACTTTTTTTACTATGGGTTCTTGTTACACTATCAGGGTTATTAGGAGCATTGTTAGCTGTACTGGTAGCCGATTTTTTTTTTTGCCAACATTTTTGTGTTTTGTGACACATTTTGATGGAGGAGGTAAAGTTCTGGTAGTTGAAGCTTCCTTTGTTTTGCTAACCGACTGCATTAGCTGGTTTGTTCCAACATTCTCTACAAACTCTACAACAGATGGATGCTTAGATTGGGCACTTTTATTTTTATTTGCTCTACTTCTGCGTTCCTTTCTACAGATTTGCTTTTTGGTAGGCATTCTTTGGTGTCTATTGAAAAAAAGAAGGCATACTTTGGTCTGTTGAACAATGTATGTGTGCATGCATGCATGAGTCTGATGGGGGAGCTCTTTGTCATGGTGTGTGAATGTGCATTGGACTCTTGCAATGATTTGTTAAGGCTATTTTGCTGTTTGTATACTACTACAATGTGCTTCAGATGAGTACAAAGTGGGCTAGTGGTGACAAGAAGCATTATTAATAAACGAAATGCCATAAACTTGCAACAGCAACTTCTTTTCTAAATTTAACCTTCTAAGGATTACGTATGTTATTTGAGCTCCAAACACACAGGGATTTGTGAGCCATTCTGTCTGTTATTCTTTGTTCAATAAATGGATATTTTTTAGGTAGAATGGTTCAGAAATCAATGTTTGCTTTGGTGCCCAAATTAAACAAATAACCCACGCAGCCTCTTTTAGGAGTAGTTACAATATAAAGGTAGTGCTGTACTTACATTTTTTTGCAAAATGACCAGGTTTCTTCGGATGTGTCGTCTGCAGTGTAGATACTGTTGATTCTCAGGAGAGTAGTCTTCACTGCGATTCAAAAAAAACAAAATTAATTACTTGCAAATTAAAAGCACAATGCCGAAAAATCGGGAGACCCTCAGAGGGAGATGTCACCACAGCAATCGGGAGCGCTTACTTTTCTCATACGATTACATTGCAAGTAGCATTACTGTAGGCCGTACACAGTACACAACTCCGACATTTTCTAATACAAAATCGTGTTTCGCCCTAAATATGCATGCTTGCAACGTATTTATAGGTTATGCGGAAGACAGTAAGAAGTCGTGCGATTTGTCAATGATAAATCGGACATCTTGCACTTAAAAGGGGGAGCATTGGTATCTATTGCCTATGCACATTTAGCGGCATTAATTTGTTTAAATTAAATCATAAGGGTTGCACATGTTCTCTGATTAAAAAATACATACCTGTACTCTATACTCATGCATGCGCGCATCTGTACGTAGAAATTCTCAACACTTGCACAGTAGCTTGTGAAGTAGGTGCTCTGCAATGATATGCGATTTCCATTCAGAATTATCGACCGTAATTTTGAAGTGCGCAATGTTGGTGACAGAGTTAGAATTAGCCATGTTCAATGTGATTGGTGGATGGTTGTGTGACTGCTTAGTTGTGTCCAATGAGGGACTCTATTTGCTACAGCTGTGGAAAGGGTGGAAGGACTGGGTAAGAGTTGCGTGCCGCACATAGGCAACGCTTGTCCGCGGGTAGGGCGTGTCACACAGAGGTTTCTACAGCAAATCCTGCATGGAAAGGGGACTGTAGGCATCAGTCAATCAGACGTTCACATTACTCTTTTTGTCGAAAGACGGTGCGTACACTGAAGATGGTAGAGGTGGAGAGGGTCAGGGGTTTGGTGCTTGGATACATTTTTGTCCATGGCTTACAACACTATGCCGAGAGTAGGCATGTGGCACACCATTTCGATGTGAGAGGAGTGGAGGTGGTGTGAAACGCTGAAACTGATGCCAATGTTGCAGCAATTCTGCAAGTTTGCAGAGACATACGTAGGATGACCTCTCCTCATGTGGTAATTTTGCACTACGGTGCTTGCCATTTGGGCTACGTGAGTTCACGTACTTTGTTGGCAGATTTGGCACAGTTGGTTCAAGCACTCATGAACATCTTTCCAACTGCGAAAATAATATTTTCTGGTTTACTCCCTAAAGTAAAATGGGACAACAATTATTTTTTCTGTCCAGATCAAAGTATTGGGAGATGCATCATTAATCGCGGCATGCATGCTTTTATGTTACGAGCTGCTATGTTTTTCTGCAGCCACGAAAACATTGTTCCAAGTAATGCAGATTATTTTGAAGCAGATGGTGTTGCGCTATCTTCTTTGGGAAATGCGATCTTCTTTTGGAACGTAAGGCTTGCTTTAGAGAAGGTTATGTAATGGTTGTAGGAGTAAAGTAAGGACAAAAAATACAAAAAAATAAACAAAATAACAGATGTCTGTAAGGTATCTGCCCAAATAAAGATGCTCTTTTCAGAGCCCGCCTTAAAGGGGAAAAAGGGGAATAATACTTAAATGTACCGTCGTCACGCTCTGATCCTATACATGTCCTCGGACATGGCGATAGTTTGCAGACAGCGCATATCACCAACTGGGATTCTGGGGTGGAGACGCATGCAAATGAGAATGAGCAGAGCTAGGGATTGGTCAATAAAGTTCAGTAGGTGTGTTCTGAACGGCGAGATTTAGTAAGACCGTCTTCTCCCTGACAGGAGACCACACAGCCATGGCTTTGCGTACTGGAAAACAGATTATCTGGATTTTGGGAGACTCATGGATACATTGGTTGAAGAAAACAAGTTGGGCTCCTGGTATGGAACCTATTCTACCCAGAAGGGTTAACTAGAAACAAAATATACAAATGAATAGGTCCAAAGACACTATGCTCATAACAGACACTCCCAAAGGTTTGTAGACCTCTGCATTTAAAAAGAAGGAATCACTCTTCAGTGTTGTATTATAGAGATAAATCTCACTTTTTTATACAACGCTGTGTGAATCAGAATATGAATAAACAATTCAAGAAAGACATCAAAATGGTTTGCTGAGACAGAACAGGCAACAAGATACATTTATCACACACAGTGCCAAAACATTTTTGGAACAAACTCCAAATAGTGTGTGTGTAACAGACCCCAAAATCTATTAGGATTTGTCAAGGGATTCACATAATTTCGTGTACATATTCAACAAGACAATACAAAAACATATAGAACCATTGTAAAGAACACAAACATCATTGTGCTTGTGTAAACAGCATAAATATGCTGTAAATTAGGGGAGTAGTGAGTCTACACCAGGTGTTTCAGCCGTTTTTTCGGTGGGGTAGATGTGCCTCATCGTTAATACGGCCTTCATCAGGACGGAGTTCTGTGTAGAATGACGTCTGTGCTGCAGGGAAGGGAGACTACAGTCAGGGAGGTGTCTGAGCAAAGAAATTATTTTAACTGACTAAATAAAAAACGTGTGGTCAACGAGGTATTGGAAAACGCACAGCTTACCTATGGGTAAATAAATTTCATAGGCAAAGTACTAGAGATGCGTACGCCGCATGGGCTCGTCTCTGTGTATTCCTGTTGCTTGAGACAGAAAAAAGAAAGAGGACAAAGGGAAATGGAGATTAATCATGTCCCTTCGCTATCGGGTCCGCTCAGCATGGAAAAATACATGCAAGCGGAGTGTCTTACCTCTCGCTGGAGGTATTTAGATCGAAAAGCCAGATCCACGGTGGCGTCACAGCGAACAACCACGGCTTGCACGGCTATGGAAAAAATAAATAAATAAAATTCAGTGTAAGTGTTGGAACAGGGGAGAACATATCTCCCAGGATTCAAGGAGGGGATATACCAGTGGTGGCCGAGTTACCTCTACAGGCTGCAGGGTGTACAGCCACACTGTAGCGATGTTAGTGCTGAAACTCCTCACGCTGCTGAGTCAGACGAGACTGCGGGGGCCTGGCTGCAGAACGTAAGTGTTGGTAACGCAGTTGCTAGGACCCCGTGCGTTTTTTATATGGTGGCCATTTTGGAAACCCTCCGGAACGAGTGGTGCACAAACGTATGGAATACACTCCATCCGGGGGAAACTATGCCTAAGCAATTTTTTATCGAAGCACTATGGGTCAATGTGCATCTAAAAAGTGAATTTAGACACAGTTGTTTACATACGGTTGTCATGGCAACCGTCAACCGCGATTGGCGACAATTTCTAGGGGCGTGGAAAAACAGTAACAAAACGTGTAAATATACTATGCCACAGACAAATACGATTGAGATGCCGTTCAGACCAATAGGATGCCATGGGCCACCATAGTGCAAAAGGCGAAACAGCTGACATCGTTTAAATGCATACCAAGATACAGTTAAGCATAGGTAGAGTGCTTTGGCAAGAAATGAATTCATGGTCGCTTCGTATCCAACAAGCATCAAATTTCAAAATAGACCATGCTTGCAGGGTTCATTAACACGAGATGAATACATGGTTTCGTAGTACACACAAGCATCAACGTTCACAGAAAATGCACATTCCCTCACAAAGGTGTTCAAACATAGCCCTAGAGTTCAGTGCCACCTGGCTACTGATGTGTGGGTTACATAATGTGACGTGGTCTATGCAATCAAAACATCAACAAATATGTAATGTACATTCATTACCTCTCACTTATGTTTCTTTTTACAACAACATTGAGGAAAAACAGAGAGGCTACCTCATGACAATTAAAAGGGGGCTTACTAGCTAGACAGTTGGTGTTACGCATTGTAGTGTTCAGCACAATTTCGAGGGATCAGTGTGACATACAATGTTACAGGAAAGACTTCCACTCAACTGAAACATTTAACCCAGCCTGCACGGTGTTGAGTCTATGAACCCATCGTTGTTCTAATTGGGTGAGAGTTTTGTTCAAATCACCCCCACGTTTAGCTGGTTTTACTTTTTGCAAGACAAACCATCTTAGGTCAGTGTCACTGTGGTTCTTATTGACGAAGTGTTCTACTAAGGGCTTATCAGGAACCTTGTTCCTGATACAGGAACGGTGTTCAGAAATACGCATTTTGATGGCACGTATGGTTTTTCCCACATAAATCAGCTTGCAAGGGCATTGTATTATGTAGATGACACCCTTCGTGTTGCAATTTGTGAAGTCTGTCATTGTCCATTTCACTTGTTCATGTTCAAAAGATTTCTTTTGTAGGGTCAGGGTACACGCCACAAAATGACCACATTTATGGTGTCCAACTATAGGGGGTAAATCCCATAGTGTGTTCTGTACTTGTGGAGGTGGCTCTATAAAAGTGTGTACAAGAGCGTCTCTAAGAGTCCTGCTTTTCTTAAAGGCAAAACACGGCACATGGTGTAGAGTGCCTGGACATTTTACTAGATGCCAGTTTTTCTTGATAGTTTTCTGAATCAAAAGGCTCAGGGGTCCAAAGGTAGTGACACATACAATTCTTCCCAAATCCTTTTTCAGTTTGTTTTCCAAGCAGATTTCTCTAGGCGTGTGTCTGGCTCTTTTCTTGGCTTGGTTAATTGCCTTTTTTGGCTAGCCTCTCTCTGCAAGTCGTTGGGTTAATCCCTCTGCATTTTGGTGGAATTTATCCAAATCTGAACAATTCCTACGAAAACGCAAAAATTGCCCATAGGGTAAATTGTATTTTAAACCCATCGGGTGATAACTTTGGAAGTGCAACAGACTGTTGCGGTCCGTGGGTTTACGAAATAACTGTCTTTAATCGGTCTCCGGTCTTGTAGATGTGTAGGTCCAGGAAGTCTATTTGGTGGTGGTCCCAGTGCATTGTAAACTTGATGCGAGTGTTTCTTGAATTAATCCAGCTGTGGAACTGTTGTAGTTCAAAGGGTGTTCCCTGCCATATGATAATCACATCGTCAATATACCTCTTCCATAGTGAGATGTTTCCAAGGACGGGGTTCTCTGAATTGAAGAAAGGGTTCTCTTCATATCAGGACATGTATACATTTGTGATGTCCGGGGCAAAGGTAGCGCCCATGCTCACACCTTTGATTTGCTTGTAAATTTGATTTACAAAACAAAAACATTTTTAGCCATCGCCAGTTTCGTACACTCAAGGATGACATTAGTGGGGGTGGAGTCAAGGTCTTCTCTGGTGTTCAAGATGTCATGAATGTGAATCCCTTGACAAATCCTAATAGATTTTGGGGTCTGTTACACACACACTATTTGGAATTTGTTCCAAAAATGTTTTGGCACTGTGTGTGATAAATGTATCTTGTTGCCTGTTGTTCTGTCTCAGCAAACCCTTTTGATGTCTTTCTTGAATTGTTTATTCATATTCTGATTCACACAGCGTTATATAAAAAAGTAAGATTTATCTCTATAATACAACACTGAAGAGTGATTACTTCTTTTTAAATGCAGAGGTCTACACTCCTTTGGGAGAGTCTGTTATGAGCATAGTTTCTTTGGACCTATTAATTTGTATATTTTGTTTCTACATTGGTTGAAGGTGCATGCAGAAAGCTGCAGTTTATCTGCAGATCTCGGATTTCCTCCTGTGGAAATGCACTGGCATGGCATGCGTGGCATGAGATGGCTGGACTTGGTACCTCTGTTACTTTACTGACGGAGTGCCCTCCAGATATACTTATCATTCTTTGCGGAGGAAACAGTTTAGGCCATGTCTCTGGAATTTCTCTGCAATTTGCAATGAAGGACGGCCTTGCAAAGCTCATGGACATGTTTCCAAATTGTAAAATACTTTTTTCCAGCATTGCACAAAGACAAATATGGTTGCGTTCTTCTGCTTTTGGTCCACAAATGGAGAAAGCGAGACCCAATGTGAATAAGGCTGTTTGTGCCTTTTTAAGAGATGTTGGCATGTCCTCATTCCACAATGAAAACATTTTGTTTCGCAGCTCTTTCATTTTCCGCAGAGATGGAGTCCATCTCACATATGCTGGCAATCAGATTTTTCTTCGCAATGTACAAAATGCATTGCAACCTCTTTTGGATTCACAATAACCTATGTGACAATTGGTTTTCTCCAATCCACAGGTTTTGATCCACGCAACACACCATCGAAAGGCTCTTTTCAGAGCCACCACTTACTCCCAGCGTACACTTCATTGTGTTTGCTCCGCTTGCATCCTCCTTTTTTTCCCTACGACTGTCCGCAAACGTTTCCACAACTCCGCGGAGGGTCTACAACGGTCACTTCATACTTCTATTAAACTGAGAAAAGCGGCTCTGAAAATAGCCTTTTCAGTAATTTTTGTTGTTTTCAGGTTTATTGCTTCTCAGCACACAACACACTAGGAGAGAATGGGAAAGGAGTGTAAGGAAGGGACACCAGCCACGGGGATAAAAAGGGCAAGTGGACAGAGAAAGATATAGGGTAAGCTTTACTTGGGTAAGGAGCAGATCTTCTGGTGCTCTGTGACCGTAGACTCAAAAGCACTTTGAAAACTCTCCCCCTTGCAGAGTACTGCATCACAATACATACACACTATTGTCACCTTTGAAAGGTAAGGGTCAACAGCATTGTGAATGGCTTGTGAGGCAGCTGGAGGGAGGCGCTCCCCCACAGGAGTGTCTCTTGTGGTGAGAGGATCGGACAAAGAGGTTGCTGTGGAGGAACTCGACCGACTACGCTCTTCACAAGGCACTACCTTTGCGAATGTCCGAAGTGTGGAACGAAGTGAGGTGTCGCTTCATGGTTGTCGTACCAAAGCTGTACGCACCAAGTCTCCCGTGACTCAGCACCACCTGGCACTGGTTACACCTCACCTGGTTCCATGTGCTTTTGGTACGTTCCCATAAACCGAATACAACTGCCACACCCATGACTCCCGGCGAGTTCCTCTACCTCATTCTCTTCCTCCTCTTCTTCCTCGCTCTCTACATCCTCACCACCTACATGCTCACCCTCTACATCCTCACCCGTATATCTATCTGTAGGCCCTTGGGGAGGTGGTGGTGGTGGCGGGTTTGGGGGTGGTTCAGAGGCTAATGACCCAACAGCAGCCATGGAAGCCATACTTATTACTTTCCTTTTGGTCACTACAGCAGTAAAAGCAGTACACCTCAATCTGCTATAGCTAGAAGGACAATGAAGATGCGCTCGGGGGTGTGGCCATTTATAGGGGAGGAGGGGTGTGCCTCATGACCGTCTTCATCACTGCAAAGCGGTACGGAAATTTTACACAACAAGTCCTTAGGGGGCGTGGCTACGAGGCCATGTGAGAGGACGGGTTCCCGGAGGAGCTCCGCCGATCCTGCAATGATCCGTATAGAAAGTGCACACACGGGTGCCTACGATTGCTGAAAATGCATATATGCATGCGAATACGCTCAGCGTGCCTGCAGAAACTTTGATGCCTGCAGGACTTACTGGAACAAAGTTCTGCACATCACGAGGATGGCGGTGGCCGGGGACCGAAGTGGACACAAAATGGCGGCCCGGAATCGAGAACAAAGGACCTGATCATGAAGTTTCGCTTCTGCTGCTACAGTGTATTTGCGAAGGTACGCGAGCACAGTGGTGCTAAGGAAACACACTGTGGCGTCCCTTAAGGGAGATACAAGCTCTAACGCGCGTGTACGACCAAAGCACAGTGGATTGGAGCGTGTGCGCTGCCTGAACAAACTGACCCCGCAGCCCGGACATTGAGCGGACGAAATCGGGCCGCGAGTGAAGCGGCTGTACATGAAAATATGTAGGGGTCGGGGTCTGGAGCTTACGCGGCCCCCTCCCGCCCTCATAACGTGTAAACGCAAGGTGAGCATTTACATGCAGCCAGCGAGCGCTAACACGCACAGCCGCGATCGGCTGTTCGCGCCCTGAACACCCGCGGGACGAGGAGCCGCGATCAGCTGTCTGCGCACCGAACACTCTTGAGGGCGGCGGAGGAGGAGCAGACGGGTGCCCGGGATGCAGTGAGAATCCCACAGAAAGCACACGGACTGCTGCGTGCTGACGCCCGGGCTCCCCCTACATACCCACATGCACAGTGCCCAGGAAAATGGGCGAAGCACAGTGATTGTGCACGGGAGATCCTCTGTTCCCCAACTGACAACAGCTCTAATAGGACTGGCGGGGAGATCCAGAGGGGAGGCCAGGCAAAGGACACAGCTGGGGGGGCCCCCGGGACACATCTCCTGAAGTAGCTGCAGCGCGGCAATAACTTACAACACCATTGGGAGAGGAAACTGGCACCGTGGGCGCTGAGAGACACTCGCTCCAGGAGGGTGAACAGTAGGCAGCGACGGCCACGGCCGGAGGAGACCACAGAAGTGTATTGCGAGGTGGACAGTGGAGGGCCATGCTCCACGACGGATAGCGGGCCGAAGATAGCGGAGACACGTTTGGGCACATCACTGGGCAGCAGCGGTATCGAGGGTGCGGTGCACATTCCACCCGTGCCGCAGGGACAGACCGCCCCTTGACTCACGATTGTGGATGAGAAGCTACCCTGACCAAAGGGATGTCCAACAAGCCCTTGAGAGCGAAGGCTAAGCAGCCCACGCTGGATGACTACACCAGAACGCCAACCGGCCCCGAGGGAGCCATGAGCAAAGATAAGACCTCAGCAGCGGGAATGGCCGCTGCGAGTACGAACCGGGAGGTCCTTGAGGCGATCGCGGATCTGAAGGCGGCCTGGGAGTCCAAACTACAATTGGCTGTGACGGAATTGAAAACGGCGATGGAGCTTCAAGTTGGAGCGGTACAGGAAGATGTGAACCTCCTCAGGCAGGATGTTAGGAATCTGGCGGAACGCACAGAGACCCTGGAGAAAGAGAGGGGCCCAATCGTTGGGGACTGTGCTGCACACAAGCGGGAGCTGTATGCCCTGGTGCAACGAGTGGGAAATCTGGAAAGTAGGGCGGAGGAGGCAGAAGGGCGCGCTCGGAGGAATAACATTTGCATCGTTGGACTGCCGGAAGGGGCTGAAGGCCACAACCCGACGGAATACGTGGAAAACATGCTGCTACAGGAAATCACCGGGGGAAACCTCTCCCAAGGATTTGCTGTGGAAAGAGCGCACAGGGCCCTGACAAGGAGGCCACCACCAGGTAACCCGCCCAGGCCAATGATTGCCAAGATCCTCAATTATCGGGATCGCGAGAGAATCCTTGAACACTTCCGTAAAGGGGGTACAATTCAACGAGGAGCGGCGAGCATAACTGCCTACCCTGATTATTCCCTGCAGGTACAGCGAAGCCGTATGAACTTTGGATCGGTCAAGAGGAGATTGCGGGAAGCTGGGTACAAATACATGCTGCTCTACCTGGCCAAACTAAAGGTTTTTTATAAGAACAAGATGCTGTTCTTCGACACTCCGGAAGATGCTATGGGGTGGCTGGATGTGCAGAGCTGCCCTCAAGAGCCAGATTTCAGAAGGAAGACGGAGCAGGACGAGAGAAGTAAAGCTGCGGGCCTGGTTGGGCTGCTGACTGTGGGACTTGATTATAGTCATTGATGCAGTTGGAGAGTAGGTACGCGCTAGTTGGTAGGAAACATGATCCGTGAGCACGGAGACTGCTGCGAGAGGAAGGAGCCTCCTGGGGCCGATCTTCATATCCCCATTTAGAGTTTAGTTTGGTCACTGATAGTGGGGTGACACCCTGTCGGGTTCTCAAATTGGGCTTCCAAGGGAGAACCAAACGCGGGGATGCCTGAGATCCAGGGATGGAGCTGGGCAGTTGGATGGGTTGAGGTTTTGGAGTGTTTAAGTTTAAAAATGAGCCTTGGGGGAAGAACTAAAATCAGGAATCTGTTTGGTGTGGGGGGGAGGGCTGCTTGGAAGGGGGAAGGGGAGCCATTGATGAACCATGGGGGACCTTAGGATATTAACGTGGAATGTGAGAGGGCTCAACAGTTATTTGAAGCGGAACAAGGTTATGCTGTATCTGAAGCGACAGAAGATAGACGTCGCCTTGCTACAGGAGACGCATCTGACGCGAGAGAAAATGGAGTTGGTGGGGAGGAAATGGAAAGGGACAGCGGTGGGTTCGTCGTGCTCTGCTTATGCAAGAGGAGTACTTGTCTGGGTGCCGCCACATGTCCCATTTAAGTTGACTGAAGAAGTTGTGGAGGCGGATGGGAGGTTGGTTATAGTGAGGGGGGCTGATGGAGAACAAAGAAGTATGCATTGTAAATGCGTACGCCCCCAACCAAAACACGGCGGCATACTTTAGGACGCTGTGTACCAAGCTCAGTGCATGTGTGGGGGGGTGCAGTGATTTGAGGTGGGGATTTTAATTGTGTATTGAATCCTAGGGTAGACAGGTCGGATGATAAGACGGCCAAGCCCAACCCAGCGGCTAAAGTATTGGCTTGGTAGATGTGTGGAGAGCGAAACACCCTGACGAGAGGCAATACTCGCACTATTCGGCTCCGCATCAACTACATACGAGGCTTGATTATATCTTTGCCACTCTGGACGTAGTTGCGGAGAGTAATCATATAGATTACAAAGCAAGAGTTCTCTGATCACTCGCCCCTGGTCCTGAGGTGGCAGTATTGCCCCCCAAGGGCGCGCATAACAACATGGCGCCTCCGGGCGGAGGCGCTCAAAGACCCAGTCTTCAGAGAAGACATAAGGGACGAGATTATTGCTTACTTCGAGGTGAATACTGGTAGTGTAAAGTCGGCTGGTACTTTATGGGAGGCTTTTAAGGTTGTGATGCGGGGGATCGCCATTGCGAAGTCAAAGGGATTGTTGGGTGGAGTTCTAGCTGATCTACATAGAACTGAGATCGAGTTGGAAGGTGGCGGGGCTGATACAGAGGTAGTATTCAAATTACAACAGAAGTGCGCGGAATACTGGGATAGGCTCTGTAACTTAAATTATAAAAAGTATATAGAGAGACAGCATGCGGGAGGAGATAAAATGGGCCGACTCCTAGCGTGGTTGTACAAGAGCGAAACCCCGAGACCCACGATTCGAATTGTAACCAATGAAGAGGGCGAGACGGTGGACACCCAGGTAGGTGTAAACAGGGCATTTGCGGAATACTATAAGGCATTATATGAAGATGAGGGGAGCAGCCAGGAGGAGATAGATGAGGTACTGGAAGATATAGGCCTGCCTAAGGTCAGTGACGAGGAGAGGGAGGAGCTGGATGCTCCGATCACTCTGGAGGAATTGAAAGAGATTGTAAGGCAGTTACCCACCAGCAAGGCTCCAGGTGCAGACGCGTTCCCTAGTGAATTTTATAAAGTGTATGGGGAGGAGGTGCTCCCACCCATGCTAGAAATGCTTAATGAAGTGTTTGAGGTGGGACGGTTGCCGGAGTCACTCAGGGAGGCGATCATAATACCTCTCCCTAAGCCCAATAAACCGGGACACAGTTGCGGTTCCTACAGGCCCTTGTCGATGCTGAACCAGGACAGCAAGATACTGACAGCTGTCCTGGCCAACAGAATGCGGAGAGTAATCGGCAAGTTAATTCACCCTGACCAAACGGGCTATGTCCCAAGCAGGAACAACACTCACAACCATAGACGACTCCACCGAGTGGTTGAATGGGGGTGTAGTGATGACGGCGAAAGGGCGATTGTGGCATTGGACGCAGTTAAAGCGTTCAACTCTGTTAAGTGGCCGTGGTTGTTGGCGACCCTAGGAGGGTATGGAGTGGGGCCAGGTTATATTAGATGGGCTGAGATGTTATACAGTGAACCGCTGGCCAGGGTCCGTACGGGTGCAGTGGTGTCTGAAAGATGGCAGCTAGGCAGAGGAACTAGGCAGGGGTGCCCCTGGTCCCCGATGCTGTACATACTGGCCCTCGAGCCCTTAGCAATATACCTCAGGCAACAATATGACCCGATCGGTATTGAGGTGGGAGGGGAGCGTCACCTTATATCCTTGTATGCAGATGACTTGTTACTATATCTGAAATACCCGGAAGAAAATCTGCGGTATGTTTTGGAGGTGATGGGGAGGTATGCCAGGCTGTCCGGTATAGCGGTGAACCCCCAGAAATCTGCCCTATTCCCGCTGGGTAGCTATGTGGGAACTCCTGTAGAGAGGTTGCCGGTGTTGCAGATCCCGTGGGCAGCGAGCTCTTTCCGCTACCTTGGAATAGATGTGTATCACACGACGGAGGAAGAACATAGGCGCAATACTGAAATAGCCATTGGGAAAATCGGGAAATGCATGTGGTTCTGGGAGACGTTGCCGTTAGCGATGATGGGCCGATGTGCTATGCTTAAAATGGTGGTATAACCTAGGCTTTTGCATTACTTGAACAATATCCCATACATGATACCTAAGAAGTTTTTTGTTAAACTGCACAGTATGTGCAGGGAATTTTTGTGGCACGGTACCCGGAACAGAGTTGCATTATGCAAGCTGCAGAACTTTTACGAAAAAGGCGGTATTAAACTGCCTAATTTTGAGGCCTACTATGTAGCGGCGCAACTGCAATATGTGGCTAAGTGGCTCTCCGATGAAGAGACCCCTGAACACAGGTTGTTCGGGAGGGACTGTACCCCTTTTTACTTGCAGGAAATTATCTGGATGGCTAGCGCAGACATGAGGGAGCGCCCTAGAATGCTGTTATTGGGATGGAACATGTGGTGCCGAGCCTGCCGGATGATGGGGGACCCCTTCCCGTGCGTTCCGCAGATACCGTTGGTCGCACTGGCAAAGGGAGACAGACAGCTGAGGGTAATTATCAGGACATACTGGGAATCAGTGGGACTAGTCACTTTGGGAGACATTTGGCAAGACGGGACTATCATGGAGTTGGGGGAACTGGGGGAAGTGGCGGGATTGCACAGAGGCCAATATGTCATTTATCATATGATAGTGCAGGAGATTCAGAGCAGATGGCCTGCAACTACTTTGGCGGGGGAACCGGATGCTACTGTTTGGGTACTGTATGATATATCGGAGGGTGGGCATGAGGTTTCTAGATTGTATGAGATGTTGATGGCTAAGGTTGGGAGGGACCTGGTGCACTTGAGATTAGAATGGGAAACCGAGATGGGAGCCCCGATGGAAGATGGGATGTGGGAACGTGCTTTGGGATATCATAAGAAGGTGTCGAGAAATGCCAGGTTCAAACAAATAGCTATATATAATGCATAGGGCGTACATGACCCCTCTGAGAATATCAAAGTTCCGAAATATTGGGCGCCAGGCATGCCCGAAGTGTGACGAGGAGAATGCCGACATGATACACATGTTCTGGGCGTGCCCGGTAATTGAATGCCACTGGGGTGAAGTGGCACAGAAACTAGCAGGGAAGGGGGTCACGCTCAAAATAGACTCGGCCTGGGCCTGCTTGCTGGGAGGGTATCCCAGAGCGCGAAAACTCAAACATGTTGGGAAAATGAGAGATTTGGCATATGTGCTCGCGAAACGAAGGATTGCCATGGGATGGAAGGAGTGTCATAAGCCGCAAGTGGAGGTCTGGTGGAAGGACCTACAAAAATGGGCAGAGGCTGAAACAGTGGTGTGGCAAGAGGCTAGTAACTCGGGGGAGGATGAAGAAATGGGCTCCCTCATGGCATGGAAATTATTGATAACTGAAATGTTTGGAGCAGTGTCGGCTCCAGCTGAATCTGAGGGCAGCGATACCTTGAAACACGGAACGGATACTGAATGTGAAGAACAAATAGGCTCATAAGGGGGGGGATTGGGAGTGCAGTGTTTATGTTGTTAAATGTGTTTAATTATGTTTTGTTGTATTGTTTGGTTTGAATAAAATAAAAATCTTTTTAAAAAAATTAAAAAAAAGTCCTTAGATAAGCTATTGTCTGGGATATGTGAAATTATATTTTTACAGTCTACAATAATTTGACTTGTGTCTACAAATTCTTTTGTGCTGTTGCGGAAGAACACAAACTGCGCAAATTAGTCCACACGCTCAGCGTCGGTGCGGTCACATGACGTCCTGAACACATCCGCGACAGAAATGGGAGTCCGCTGGACAGCAAATGCAGAGTAACAAACATGCGCGCAAGTGTCCTACGGACAGTGTTCGGGTTCTCAAACTAATTCAAAGTGCTACACAAGTGAGACGGACAGTTAGGGACAGGCGCGATGTTCGCTATACTTACGGTTGTACTGCGCATGTGCATACATGATATGCTCACTGTACGGACAGGTCCAGTGTCCTTAGGACAACTCCATTTTGTTTGACTACGAACTTGCCGGACACCGCGCCTGTTCTACGGACGGCACCATTTTGGCTTCGGACGATACGGACAGGTATACTGTCCTTAACACACTCCCATTTTGCTCCTTTACGGCCATCCCAGACACCTGGTGTGTTCTACGAACATGTTTCATCTCGTTTGTAAGCGGTACGGCGAGGTATAATGTCCTTAGGACGCTCCTTTCTGTTTATGTACGCACAACTTGAACAGATGGTGCGGTCAAACATAAACTCCATCTTATTTGACATTAGTAAGGGTAGGTGTACTGCCTTTACAACACCCACATTCCATTCCTTACGGATAGGTTGAACAGGCGCACTGTTCGCGAACATTGTAAGTCTTTTTAAAGAAACGGTTTTTCCTCAAACTCTTTAACTAAAACTACTATACAAAAACATTCCAAACACACCCACACACACACACTTCAATCCAGAGAAATAGCGGGGGAAGCAGATACTGACACAAATATAGGGGAATTAGGATTCAACACGGGCTGGTTATGAGGAGAAGATTTGGGGGGGAAGAAGGGATGGATGTTTCGTCAAAACGTCTATTTTCTTCTTGAAGGTTTGGGGATGGTTCACTAGGGAATGGAGAAGCGGGGCAGGTACAGGTGGGACAATGGTAACATACTTTTCCTCTCACACAGTCCTCCACAAACTCCCTTAAACTTTTAAAATTCTCATTCAGTATGTCAATTTTCTGCTCAATCCTTTTCATCCTGTCTTCTGTCTCATTTGATGGCCTTTCTTCTTTTCTTTCCCGGTCTGTACAAAAAAATATGCATATGTTAAATGCCTATAAAATACTGATCATTATTTTGCATATGCAGAGCACTGTGTACCATTATTGTCACGGTCTTCAGACATTTCCCCATTCAGAAAATTCTCCTCCAGCCACTCCAAAGTACTAGCCACTTCTGTGTCAAAACAGAAAGAAATTATTATTTCTGCACCACATACTAAAACAAAATACACACACATACAATAAAAGGACCTTCACTCACTATTTTGATATTTCCCTTCGTCCTACTGCGTCCATCCACTGTCGGTCCAGGGTGCAGAGTTTCTGTGAAGTGATTACGATGGAGGTATCCTTTTTTTAAAAAATGTTTTATGGTACCATCCATTTTATTCTACATGGTATTAAATGTGTCGTTTTCATTTCACACGTTTAGGTTTCCATATTTATTTATTACTGCTTATGTGTTTATGTCCTTCTTCTACGTTGCACATTTTTTGTGTAAGACAATAGTACATTTTCAGATACCCCCTGCCTCTTTGGCTAATGTTGGTCCCGCCCCCCTCCGCAAACAGGCGCTCAGTCCGTACATTTATAATATCAATAGGGAGGGGCTTCTGTATGTTCTATGTTAAATTTATATCAAGTACGTACATTATACTACATATCTCCCAAAATCACATTTTGACAGTGTATATTCAGCACAACAACTTCATTGACACAATGTTATGATTAAGTTCCCCTTCCAAAAACCTGTAAAATTCACTACAAAAAAACTTTAAGGGGACGTTATGGTTATGTTGCCCTACCAAAAACCTATGCACTTCACTAAAAAAAAAATGTTCAACCTCCCCATTATGGTTCAAATTAAAACCAAAAAAAAACCTGAAATTCGCCAGTTATGGTAAACTAAGCTCCCATACCTGCCATCACCACTGTGCGCTGCTAACACTAACACCTAGAACATGAAAGATGGCATCACAAATGTCATTGATGACATCACTGACATCACATGTTTAACCCGTTGTTAATGCATTGCTTAATGAACTAGTTGGCGTATGATAGTTCTGCAATGATCTGTTACACTTTTCAGACAATATTCTAATGCCAATCACTAGTGGAGGTGCAGCGTGAAAATTAAATGCACATGTGATGTCATCAGTGATGTCATGAATGACATTTGTGATGTCATCTTGGATGTCCTGAGTGTTAGTCTTAGCAATGCACGCAGATGGTGCGAGTTATGGTTGCTTAGCTTGTGTGTATATATAATTTTTAAAAAATTTTATTTTAGTTTAAATGTGTTTTCTTTTTATGTATTCATGTGTATAAGGTTTTTCTTAAAAACCAGGTCACAATAAAAGAAAAAAAATGCAAATAGTTGTGGGGCCATTCTAGAGTTTTATCGATGTAACATTCAAAGCAATCGGTAGGGTCATTGGCTTGGGACCAAAGGGTAGCTGTGTATGCTTGTGAGGTACCTGCTCTTGCGTTTTCCTACCTGTGATGACTCATCTGTTTGGTAGCTATCGTCTATCCACCGAGGAGTTGCTTTTCCTTTCATTACTGCAAAGAAATTCTTTTACTCTTACGTCCCGTCCCCTTTCTTCCATACTGTATGGGGCGTCCCTTCCAAGGGACGGGAGACGTAACCTTTTTCACCAGAAAAAACGTTCTTCACCTTTAAATTTAGAGGTGCGCGGGGTGCGGCCCAGAGAGTATGCGCTGCCCTGACTCCGCCCTCTGGCGCCACACCTCAGTCCCCTTTTCTGTGTCGACGGGAATGGGCCAATTTCACCAGCGCTCCTGGGTTTGGCTTCGGCCATGTAATTACACACGCGGATAGTTCTTCTCTTTGTTCTCTGTTTTGTCATTCAGGCACTCTGTCCTCAGGCGTCGCGCTCCTCCCTGGTGAATGTTGACTTCTGCAGGGCTATTCCGAACTTCAGACCCCTACGCCCTCTGCCTACATTGCCTTGGCCCAGACCACGGTTGGCAAGCTTGTTCAGCGTGCGGCTCGCTGTCTTCGAAAGCGCAGAAGAACAGACTAGCCAGGTGGAGGAAGCTCTTTCAGAAGTCGCTTCCAGAGGACCTCAAGAACTTTATGAATCATCGAATCAGGACCAAAATAGGCCCGATATTCTCCATCGCACCCCGCAAGGGAGACTCCTTCCCAGGGACTCTCCCACGCGGGAGGGACCAGTTAGGTCCATCTACCAGCATGTGCCCTGAGGCTGCTGCATCTACCGGCCTCTGGGCCGAGGGATCCTCGGATCCTTGGATCCTCCCGGTGACAGTGTTGAGGGATGGAAGGTTCTTTTACCGGATCTTCACCCGAGGGGCTCCGCCCTTGTACCGCCACCATGGCCGAGGGTCTACGCCCTAATACCGGCAATACGTCTGAGGGGGTGCCTAAAACGCATCTCTACCGACTCCTGGGTCGGGGGTGTCGCACCTACCGGGCCTTGGCCTGAGGAGCAGGGTAGGCCTTGTGATCCACACGCAAGAGTCTTGGACGAGTCCGGCCCCAGTGGGCTGAGCAACACGTTGCAGGCACGTGGCAGGCACGTGGCAGGCAGCTCGACAAAATGGCCACCGTGCCAGACAGAGGCACCCATCCGACACCATTCCAGGAATTGGGCGAAGAACGAGTGTCAAGGTGGGACTGGCCTCAAACAGTTACTTGGCCTACAGTCTACCCCTCTTTCCGCAGGGCAGCTTTCCTTTGCGTCCATATGGACAGGGTACGCAGCGGCTCCAGCAGCTTCCCGCTACCCTGTCAACATCATCTGCCACCTCCTCGGCCAGTGAAGAGGTTCCTTGGCCTCATGAGGTCACCTTGGATGGGAGTTATCATCAAAGTTGCCATCAGGGAAGTCCTTGCCGCAATGCTAGTGACACCACAGACGCCTCTGTCGGCGCCCCAGGCCCCGGCACAGCCGCCGCCTCCGGCTCCCCAGCTGACTCCTCAGGTGGTTCCATGCCAGCCGCTGCGGTCTCTGTAACCCAGCCTCCGGCGCCAACTACTCCTCCTCCTCCTCCACAGGATACAGATGAGGAGGATCATACTGACACGCCATCAGTGGTCGAAGTTAGTGGGAGCGGACGGGAGCGGTGCTCCTCTACTTTTTTAATTGACTTTTTACAGCTCCTATACTTTTATTTTAAAAAGAAACTGTTCCAGAATGGTTTCATTTTAAAATAGAAGTGTAGGAAGAAGTTGAAACTTGCACTTTCAATGCACTGCACTGAACATTCCCTTAAGCAGCAGGTGCAAGTGTTTGGGGGTGTGTATTGTGTGTGGAGGGGACACGGTGATGGGGTTTGTGGGGAGTTGGGTGCAGACCGACAGGGAACATAGTTCCACAACTTCTTTTCGTACACTTCGAACACTGCACGCCATCCTCAGCCAGGGCCTTCCACAAACATCTTGATGGGCTGGCAGAGTATCTGGGTGTCATGGGTATCAGGCAGGTAGTTGGGGCAAGCTGGGTGGAGGCTTGGCATGCCTGGTATAGGCACACAAAGAACCCATAGCAAATCCTTCCTTTAATCCCTTCCTAATATTTGTAGCAACTTCCTGGTTACCACTTCCTGTTGCCAAACAGGAAGTGCATGATGATTCATGAGCTCTCCAGTGTTTGGGTGTGGCTAGCTATATAAGCCACACCTAAGATTCTTCCATTGCTTCGTGTTGCTTACTGTGAGCTGTTTCACCAACACACTTGCAGTGCTCTGGATCAGCCAGCATCTTCTTACCTGCTTCGGATCATTCCGCTTCAGCGTACCTGGTTCTTACTCCACGCCGCAGCTATCTCCTGTCAAGAGGGGACTTCTACACCGGCACGTGTAAGAACAAAGAAGAACAGCGCTAACACGCGCACATCAGTAACGCTGCGCATACTCAACAAATCTTCCTGCGACGCTGCAATCCAGGTTAGCGCACAAACCCCTGTAAGAAAGAGACATTATTCATTGTGCTCGCTCCAATAACGTGGACACTTATTTCACTGCGCTCACTCTCTCTACGCGGTGCAAAATCACCAAGTCTCCAGTAGGGCTGAACCCGGACTCGAGGCGCTAATACCACATAATTTCTCCTGCAAGGGAAAGGGAGAGACATTACCAGGCGCGCTCGAATTGAAGGCGCTGCGCAAACCTACCAGCAGCTAGCTTTTACACACAGCGCTACTCACACACAAAAATACCGGCAAACAAAGACAATACGGACAATTTTGGACACTCAACATTCTCTGCGCAATGTTCACTTGTGGGAAGGACTTTCTAGCCAGTGAAGAAACTGGTGCCTTGAACTCTTGGCCTCGCTGTGAAGGTATAAAACGGCGTTTGGCATCTGAACTCAGCCTACAGACATTGGCACCAATCCCATGAGTGAATTGCGCCCCTGCAAATGCAGGATGGAGTGCACACCCTACTAAAGATCAAGGTAAGCCCATAGGGGGACATCATAGCACACAGCAAAGAGAAGGGAAGGGCCCAGGGGAATCGTATGAATTCAGGTCTGAGTGTTCACCTTGTATTTGACAGGTATTCCTCTGGGTGAAACAGGGGAAGTGAAGACTTGGGGTCAAGGGAGGCTCGTCCATCGCTCCTGCAGAGACACAGGTGTGAGTGACACTGGGCCTCCCCCAGCCCAAGGTCGAGCAGCCGGCAGAGGGGGTCTTGGCTGAAGTCCTCACACAACGCCCCTCCGCCAAAACAGGGATTCCTATGCAAACCGATGTAGTCTCCCTGGCCAAGAAGGGTTGGCTCAAGCCCCACTCGGCCCAGCCAGTCAATCGACGCCTGGACGCCAAGTACAGGCAGATGGAGGGGGATACACTCTTGCTCTTGGCCCATCCTCAGCCGCACTCCTCGGTGATTGCTGCAGCATCACTGTTCTCCAAGCCTCAGTCGTCCCCAGCCTCCTCCTCTGCGGCGCTGCTAGGCAATCAGGAGAAGATCTTGGAGGCGTACGGCAAGAAACACTATTCCAACGCATCCTTGCATCTTCGTTGAGCCAATGCAGATGCTATGCTATGCTGGCTGCCGCCAACCAAAGATTATGGCCGGAAATTGCGGACTTCCTTCCGGAACTCCCCGTCCCCAGAGCCAATCACGTTTTAAGGCGGTGCTAGCCGACGCTAAGCTAGTGGCGCACAATGTCATGGAATCCACAATGGCCCATATTGACACCTCTGACTGTGCCGTCTGCATTGCCACGGACATGAGGACAGCCTGGCTCTGGGCAACAAAAATGTACCCGGGCGTCCAGGAACACATACTCTACCGTTCGAAGGGGTCCTGGGGGACCTGTTCCACTCCTCCACAGATGAAGAGCTGGACAAAAAGAAAAACAGCTCACAAACGGCCAGGTCTTTATCCCTCCCTACAAAGACTACGCCCAAATCGTACACCCAATCTCAGCAGCGCTCCGAGAGGGGGTCATACGTATGGAGGGTTCCGGGGCTTCCAGGAAGGTAGATCCAGGCAACTGTACCGCTCGCCATCTCAGAACCGGCGCAAGCAACAAAAAGAGTGGGGCATAAGGGCTTTTTCCAGTAACCCTGCTCCGCGACAGCCTCCAAGGGAAAGACATGACACGACCCTTCAGGTCCACATGTCTCCGGTGGAGCGCAGGGTAGCTCTCCATGCACATTTCTGGCACCAGAATTTCACGGCCCCCTGGATCCTCTCTGTAGTATCCACTGTGTCACGATGCTCAGGTCCAAGGCGCAGGAGCGGCACAGAACCAACCACCCCCTCTATGGTCTTGGTGCCTGCCAGTCAGAGCTTACACATACTTCCTTGACTAGAGCGAGGAAGGAGGTTTAGGGTCTCACTGATTGGATAGGTAGGGGGATTTTAGGAAAACCGGATTGAGGGTTAGGTAGGGGATGTGGGTAGGACTGGGGGAATTAGGAAAGGTTTGATGGTTGCACAATGTTGTTTTGCCAATGTTTTGGGCATAGGTATAGAATAAGCAACAAGTACACTTTTACCAACACTTTACAAGTAAGGGTGCTGTCCCTCACTCACTACCCCAGATACATATAGTCAAACATATGCCAGTCTTTACCAGCGCAGGAGTAATCAACATGCACATGCACACTTAGCTTTTTAGTCTTAGTGTCCTGTCCAGCAAGGGCCGTCAAGTCCTGTGCCACGTCCATGGTGTTTGAGTGACTGGTTCAAGCTAAAAGAAATAAACAAGCGTTAGCGTGTGCTTTTCGAGTTCAGTCTTTCTTTCTTAATGCCACACTCAACATGCATCCAGCACTTTTCAGTTCAAGGTTCTTAGATCCCAATTTTGTGCGCTGCCACACGTGGGTTGTTGCACCAATTATCAATAGGTCTCCGCAGGCGTTCTTTCTTCAGACCCCTGCAAGTGCACCAAATAAAAGTGTGCTCCGTTACTATTGCTTTCGTCTCGTGCGCCTGTTTTGGCGTTGGGTTCCGCGAAAACACGCGATTGTTACACAAGCACCAAAGCTCGCATAATCCTAAAACCGATGCGGGTAATGACAAGTGCTGTCCCATGGCACTGATAGCCGCGCCCACTTAGCTTATTTCGGAGGCGCAGGGGCTCTGGAGGGGTTACTGGTGCCCCGTGTGCTTTCCCCACGACTCCCGCAGGCTCCCAAAACAATGCAGTACTTATCTTGCAAAGGCGAGGGGCCGGATGACTGCTCCAGTGGGCCTGGACCCCTCCTGTGTGTTTTCCGGGGAGCTGCTGGGCACACGTCTTCTCTTGTATGTGTCTCAAGCACAAGCCCCGTGCCTCGGGACTTGCACGTAAGCGTGTCACACCCGGCTCGGCTCCTTATTGGCCCAGGCGTTTGCAAAGCAAGTTGGGTATTGTAGTTTTGGAGCGCCTTTCCCCTGCAGAGAGGGCAGAACAGTCTTCTATAATGCTGTATGCCCTTAGATGAGGTTCTCACAGTTTGTAGAGGTTTTCTAACTGGTGCAAGTACAACAGCCCCAACAGTCCCTCTGTTTCACCTGTCCTTGTCCTTGTCTGGCCCTGACACACTGGGTACCACACCCCTACCCCAGCCTCTCCTCCCTCCTCCCCTCCACTCCCACAGGTTGGTACAGCAACTCTTTTGGCGGAGATCTGGTTGCTCATAGAGAGCCAGGCATTGGAGGAAGTCCCAGCCTCCCAGCGAGGCATTGGCTTTTACTCCAGGATTTTTGCTGTTCAGAAGAACAACCAGGCCTGCCTGAGAGTTGCGCTGGATCTTTCCACCCTCAACTTCTCCTTACCCCTGCAGAAATTCAAGATGGTTACGCTAGCTTTTATAGCGGAGACATTGGACAAGGGAGACTGGATGTGCTCCTTGGATCTGAAGGACTCAGACCTGCACGTCCCAATCTGGCAGCCCCATCATTTTTAACTCTGGTTCAGGATCATTGGCTACCATTTTCAGTACAAGGTCCTTCCGTTTGGCCTCAAGTCCTCCCCCAGGGTTTTCACCAGGCTCAGGAATGCAGTGGCAGCCCTCCTCCGAGCGCAGGGCCTCCACATTTACCCATACCTCGAAGACTGGCTTGTCAGGGCCACATCTCCGGCAGCAGTATTAGGCAGAATCATATGCAGTACCCTTTGGGAACACCACACACAATTAAGACTACAAGTGTGAGTACAAATTCACCTTTGGTACAAGCCTGTATTACAGAGTAAAGTGGTAGCGATTGCTGAGCAGCCAGACTTATCTCGAGAGTAAAGTGAGCAGTATCAGAAGTTACACAAAGGAGAGCAATTGCTATGGTTCAAACAAACACTGACTCACAGTTTTAGTAAAATAATATACATTTATTTACACCATCAGTTGTCCAACAGTTAACTAACATAAAGCAGCAGAAAATCACAATCTTAATACACTACACACCACCCAATGAATTCCGGACAAGTTAATATCAAAATGAAGTGTGAACAAAATGGCACTCCACCAATTTAAAAAGGGAGGGAAAGACAAGGTTATTCAAAATCAAGCAGCATTAACAAGTAGGCAGGGCAATCTAGAAAAGGCTTACTACAACTAGGATTCAAATCAATAGGCCTGGGCCAATGTTAATGGTTCAGAGTCTTTGCAGAGGATCACACAGTTCTGAGTAGTTTGCAGTTAAGTCTTTTCCTAGAGTTCGAAACGAAGTTGGTCGGAATAAAAGTTATTTAAAAGAATAGAGGAGGACAATCTCTAAGATTAGCGAAAGATTTCAAACACTTTCACCGCAGTCGGACGGAACTAACAACCGGATTTGAACAGCACCTTAGTAGAAGGAGAATTCTGTAGCTGAGGCAAAAGTTCCTGGCGGGTCCTGCAGGCTCACGGTTCCTGAAGCGACTATCGGACTGACAAGGAGGAAGACTGGAGGATCCTGCACTGTGCAGGGAAGGAACCAACCAGCAGCAGAACAAAGTGACGAATAAAAGGTGTGCTCCTTAAAACCCAAACAGGGACCGGTCCTCCTGGGTATCCAGCGATGAACAGCAAATTCGACCAGGGGTGGGAGGCCTTGGTGTTTGGCGAATTGGTTAGTCCCACCAGCTCAATGGAAGACGATTCCTTGCAGATCTTCTCTGTCATCGAAGTTCAGGCGATTCGGACCCGCAGCAGGGCTTCACCGGGAGGTTCAGTAGTTGCAGTCCTCTTCCTTCAGTTTCTCTTCGGTTCTCTCTAGCCAGTGGCGACTCTGCCTTGCAAGTCCCAGAGACCTGCTTTTTATGCAGTTTTCCCCCATTCACACAGCCTGGCTGTCCTGGCAGGACAGTCACCTAGCCAATCAAACAAGAGTGTGACTTGGGTATCCAAGGTGACCCTGTGCAGGGGGCCTAAAAACCCTCCCTCACACCCTGTATACCTAGATTCTCAGGCGCCTAAGGAGGGCGAACAAAGGAACCAAACCTGGTTTGGCGCGCAGAGTAAAACACGAGAAAGACCTTTACAAAAAGAAATTGCGAATAAACCCAGCCGGAACCAAATAAAATGAAAAGGGGTGCAGCGGATTAAAGTTCGAGGCTACTAACATAGCCTAAAACAGTACCAAGGCTATTTTCATAGTCTGCGGTAGGGAAAAAATGGTAGATACCACTGCCATCAGCCAAATCTTAAAGAAAGGGGAACGAAATAATGTTCCATGAGAGACAGACAAAAAGGGATAACTATTAACCCTTTTCATTACTTTATGGAAGATAGTTTGTACTGGGTCTGTGAATTTAAAATGATTAATAAAGTCAATGGCAACTTTACATGTTCTGGGAGGCAGTAGACGGTGGCAGAAAATGGAGTTTAAAGTGGGAAGTCTGAAAAAGACAAACCTGTGTCAATGCACTAAAGTGATGATGCCTATGTAGTAGGTGAGGCTCCACAGTCTATGGACACAAAAATGTAAAACACACGTAAGAGTGGGGGGAAAAAAGGCACACGCTCTTACCAGGTGAAAAAAATAAAAGGCCCAGTACAAAAGCAAATGGACCAGATTCTGCCACTGGGCAGACTCCAAGGCAATCGACCCCACGGCATGCACCTTAGAGGACGTGCTCTCCTCCTCTGTGCACCTTGCCCACTCGGGCGTGCAGGTAGACACCTGCTGCACATACCTCGCAGCCATTGGGGCTTACAGGAACTCGGAGAAAGGCATCTTCTCCTCCTCCAATCCTATCGTCAAACATCTGACGGGACTCGCAAGGCTCTACCCGCCCATCATGATAACGCACCCCATGTGGGAAATTAACGTAGTCTTGGGCACCGTGGCGCACAAACCGTTCGAACCAATTGCGTCCGTGGACATCACTCTAGTCCCCATCAAGACTGCTTTACTAGTCGGCCTCACCTCGGCTCATAGTCGGCGAAATCCAGGCGCTGGTCGCCTCAGAACCATATATTACCTTTCACAAGGACAAAGTAGTCCTGTGGACTCACCCAGCATTCCTGCTCAAGCGTCTGCTTTCCACTTGAAAAAGGAAATAGTCCTTCCTACGTTTTTTCCCGATCCCAAGGACGAAGCACAGTGTGTGCTGCACTGCCTGGATGTCAGGCGTGCCCTGATATTCTACTTGGCCAGGACCAGGGCTTTCGCAAATCGGACGCCCCGTTGTCAGTTTTGGAAGCTCACAACCAGGCTATCCAGCTTCTAAGGCTTCCATATCCCGCTGAATGGTCTTTGCCATCAAAGAAGCGCATGCGGGCCAGCACAAGCCGCTCCCGGCCAACATGCATGCCCACGCAGTCAGGGCCAAGGCAACGGCCCTCACATTCCAGCGCCATGTCCCTGGGCAAGGGATAAGCAGGGCGGCCACTTGGGCCTCTCCCTTGGCTTTCTGCAAGCATTACTGTTTGAATGCCGGCTCTAGATCTGATGCAGCTTTCAGACCCGCGGTTCTCAGGAACCTATTTGCTTAAGGAGGGTCTCCTCTCCACCCTGGGGCTACAATCAGTTATAATTGCCCATAAATTATGGAGGAAAGAGCATGGGACGTAAGAGTAATTATAAGTTACTCAACGTAGTGATTAACATACTCTTAGTCCATAGTCCCCTTTCCTCCATATGTCCCCCCAACCCCCCTAATACTGGTGTCATTAGACAATGTAAAATCTATTGTCGACGCGTCATTGGGGACTGAGGTGTGGCGCCACGTGCCTCTAAATTTAAAGGGGAAGGTTTTTTCTGGTGAAAAAGGTTCCGTCTTCCGTCCCTTGGAAGGGATGCCCATACAGTATGGAGAAAAGGGGTCTATGGACTAAGAGTACGTTAGTTACTACGGTGAGTAACGTATAATTTATTGGTTCAGGTCCCGCAACATGTAGCAATTACTTGCTATGTACACCAAAATAACATCATAAGGATGGGAAACCAAATTCAACAGATGTTAGTCAGGCAGCAGGACATCCACAAAGTAAACCGCGCTAGCCAGTCGTCGTCTTTACCAATTACTCCTTCTTTTTAAATGTCCATTGTCAGTTGTGCCACATTCTTGATAGCTATGGGGTTCTGGAGCGCTAAGAGCCTGAGCGCATGGAATTCTTTGCGTATGGTGAGAAGTTCATGTTCAGCTGCCTTTGAGAGTTCCATCAAGTCTCAGTGGCGCAATGTCTGTGTTCTACCATTTCCTAATTAGGACTGAGCCATAAATAATGGTTTCTGCACAACTGTTTGCCAAAGAGAGCTTTGCCCGAAGGGTGGCAGTGTTGTGCTAAAATCATTCTGTCTCTATAATCTTGCTTTACCGTGTCTATTTGATCGACTCCAGCCAAAGTGCAACCTTCATTAAGTTAAAGTTGTTATACTTTCTCTGGGACATGGCTCTGGGAGCTTCTGCAAACTTTACGTAGTCTAATCAATCGGAGCACAACGACTCGTCTTGTCTTTAAACCTCTGGAGTCTATCATTTTATGTTGCGCTTTCTTGATGTCACTTTGAATACTTCGTTCTCGGAAAGCGTGTTTGCTTCCCCTTCGCTCTAATTAGTTCCTGCGCGACTACTGGCCTGTGGCCGTGTAAAATGCTGAAACTTTGGAATGTGTGCCTTTCAGCGAAATTCTGAATGCTGCATTCTGCTATGCAGTGATGGGGGTGTAATTCATTGTGCGAGAATAAATCTCAAAGCCAACGTGTACTGCATTGAGCTAATGTAAAATGATGGTTATCATGTATTCAGCAGGTCTGTGTGTCTGTGTGTGTGTCTGTGTCGGCCTAATCAACCCATGACTACTGGTGCTCTGCCTGCCGAAGCATGAAGCCGTTTTACTAAATGGGGCTGCTTGCCTTATCATGGCGCACTTTTCTTAGTGTGACCTTCTCAGCTTATACTTTTGTGCAGGTTTGGGACGTTTGCAGAAAAAAAATGTACCCCTGTTCTGATACTCTCCTACAGCATAATACAGCCCATTTGCAAGTAAATCGGCGCAGTTGTCTATTTTAGATGAAACGCAACCAAGTATTATTACAGAGAAACTTGCACTTTCAAAATGCGGTGCAAGTATTCAGGGAAAGGAGAGGAAGTGTTAGGTGTAGAAAGATGCACATGGTCTTTTGTGTAGCATGCAAACAAGTGAATTATGACTTTAGTGCTGCTGCAAAAAAGCTTTAGATGTTATCACAGAAATGTTTTTGCTTCTCTGACAGTATTTGGCTGTTTAGTGCCTTCTGCCCATATAGTATTATTGTAAACCGACAGTGGAATTAAACATGTTGTATATCGGTAAACAAGGTTGCCTGGACTGTGAGACCATATACCACTTGTGGCGATTGGCATAGCTGTCTCCACAGTTGAAAGGGGATAGTTGTGGGGATTGCATCAGGATGTTCAACTGCCCCAGCCTTGTGGCACACGGAACACAGGGGTTTATATCTGGTAGCATCACCCACGAAGCGGGCATGAAAGTGAATTTGTATCAATGTGCTTTGATTGTTTATTTTCTTTTAAAATATTTACTACTGCTAATCTTAAATGAAAGTTGTTTACTTCATACAGCATTCTCCAAATGTTGTTCTCTGGCCTGCTTTAAGTGCACCATACTGAGATAATGTGAAGGGCATTGTGGTCCCTCTTCTCCACTATCTGTTCTTCTGTATTGTGAAGTCTCTGAATTTAGACTGTTTTTCTCCTCACTGCAGCTATACACGCCACCTTGAGTTCTTGAAGCTGAGTTTGCATGCATGCTTTCACTGTCTTAAAACATTAAGCAGACGGTTTTTTGTCAATTTTTCACAAGGCCTCAAAGGTGTTTTTTTTTAATGTCTATTGCATTTTTGTACTTTTTGAGGCTTCTCTTACCTTATTGTCCCCTTTTCGGGTAAAGAATTTGAACAGTTTTCAACTCATAAGTGGAGATTGCGGTTTAATTATTACAGAGGAAAAGTACATATTTGAGTCAATATATATGAAAACATTTTTGAGGCCTTGAGAAAGCTGAAAGTAAAACATGATGGCCTTATGTTTTAAGACCTGGTCTAAAGCATAGACAAATCCAGCAATTGAAAAACCTATGTACAAAATGGTGTCTACTTTGGAACCTATATAACCTTTGTAGATATCAACATTAAATGTTTTCTCTTTTTGTTTTGAGTAACTCACTAAATTAATGTTGTCCTTTATTTGCAATAAAAGTTGTTTAACTTATGTATTTTGAAAAACTCTTAATTCAACACATTATTTGAAAATAGTCTTGTATTCTTGCAAAATGGACCGTTCTACTGGATATATAGGAGCCTTACCTTGGATGGTTTGCTAGCGTCCCCATCTCTCACATCACACGTTGCCACTTTACTACAGTGGGTGTTTTAAAGCACTCATTTATAAATGTATGCCAAACGGAACAGTTTCATATGCCAGTTTCTTCATTGACAGACATTCCAACAGAAGCCCCAAGCTGCACTAGATATTACCAGTTCCATTGTAGGAACGGGCGTTGTATCCCATCCAGATGGAAATGCGATCGAGAAGATGACTGTGGTGATTGGTCAGATGAACAGGATTGTGGTGGTAAGAATTACACTTTTCATGTCATGATACACCACTCAATATTTGTTTGCCACACTTTGCTCCAGCTTTGTATTTTGTTCATTGCTTAGATGTTTGATAATTTACTCTTATCAAGGACATTGAGATGGAGGGAATAACCCTCAGTTTTTCTCTGTTTTGTGGGATATCAGCAAGGAAGCAGGTACCATTGAATGAGGTATGCAACTTGCTGCAAACTGTCACTGTATCTGTGCTTGCTGACTTTTCCACCCTCCTTTGATTCAGGATCTCTTATGGAAAAAAACATGTTAGGGGGGGGGTGGACCATACCCCCCCTGTTTGCCATCCAAGCCCTCCATTTTAACACCAAAGGGTGGGGTGAGGCATGGCCATGGAGGAGAGATTAAAACATAATTGCCAGTTGATCGGGGAGTGTGATGATGGGGTGTTGTGGCCTCTCTTCTATTAAACCTGTATATCAATGATTTAGGGGCATAGTTGCAGGGTGCTAGTGCTGATACCCCATGGTGGGAGGTTAAGGTCAACCTCCTGTTTGCAGAGGATGCAGTGCTCCTGTCACAAATTAATAAAAACGGTCATCAAGCTGTTGTGCTGGGTGAAACAGTACTTGTGCAATAAAGTGCCTTAAGATTGATAGTTCTTGAACCAGGATGATGGTGATTGGGATGAGATGCTTGTGGGAGGAGGGGGGCCACCACAAGAGGTTGAACATTGTTCCAACTGATTTGGAATAAGAATGTATTCCTTAGAATTTTGGAAATCCCAGTTAGTGAAGTGGGAGCTAAACCTCAAATAGTTAGCTAGGCAATCCTGTGTTTCAGCCAACTGTTTGGTGAACCTAGACTCTCCAATAATGGTACAGAGGTTGTAGCCAGAAGGCTGTGGGAGCCTGCCATGGCAGGTATCCTACAGACGCCGAAAAATCTTAAATAAAATCACTGCAAAGAATCTGACATTGCTCTTCTAGAATTTAGGCTGCAGCAGGGGTTACATTTTATAAGTCTTTTTTTTAGGAAGTGCTAGCCTTGAAAGCAGCTACATCTTTATTCTGGTTTAGGCACATTAGATGTTTTTTGGAGCTAAATAATTTGTGAGCTTTATGCATCAATTTCTTTGAAGCATATATTTCCTATTAAGAAATCCTGTTGTGGGGTGGTTACTGCAGCTAAACTTGAGTTAGCACTGTCGAATCATAGTCTAAGCCTGTATTTAAGGGCTCTGCAACCTTTGGATCTCCAGATGTTTTGGACTACTTTTCCAATCAGCCCCAACAAATAAAGTCAACAGTGAAGAATCATAGATGTTCTAGTTCAGAACCTCTGGAGAGCCACAGGTTCCAGACCCCTGCAGCATTGTGCTTTAAAGATCTTTAACATTCAGGAAACCTACCTCGATAATGTCTTTAGGAAATGTGCTGACTAAACATGGTATTCCCACTCAAGGTGATACATTCACCTTCCTTCTTAGTCGGGTGTATACAAAGTATTCTCATGAAGGAAGGTTAGTATTACAAATTAATTTGCCAGGGAAACATATATAAGGTTACAAAGTCATGAAAAATTGACCTAACCTTGTATCAAAATATATTCAAACATATCAGAATCTTATTAAGAAGTATATCATAAAAAAATCTTAAGATTTTAAAACACTAACATCAATATGACTTTAAAAATATATATGTATATATATATATTTCTTTGAGGCTTGTGGAATCTGCTTAGATCACATGCTGTGCATAGGCCGACATCTAGTGGAAGATGCAGAGTATTACAGTTGTTGTTTTCAAAATACAAAAAGGGACGTCAACAGCGCGTGCCAGAAACACTATCCCTAGTGTGAAAAAACACATCCCAAAGGGGCTTATGAAGGAGAAGGAGTCTAGAAGCACTCTACCAAGACGCCCCGTAAGGATAGGTCACTTTCCACATTTAAAGAAACGGTTCCCAGCCTCACAAGGTTTCTCAACCTCACAAGGATTCACTTAATTATGAAGAATATTCCTTACGAGGCCCAGGTACTCTTCATGTAAAGGACTCCTTAGTAGGCACTGTGACTCCTCAGGCTCCCACACTAGGCCCTATGTCCATTCCGAGCTCTGCCCAATGCACATGTGAAGACATAGATGGGGTCATGAGGAGGATGATCTTTATTGGGAACTTTTTTGAGAAAAACCCAAAAGATTTCCAAAGCATCCAAAACACTCCTCCTACTACAGCTGCCTCTGGCTCTCAAGCCACTGTAAATGCCCCTACTACTCGACCCCCCTCTAAGAGGTCTTGTCCAGATACCCTGGATATTCCACCCCAGGTGGACCCTTCCTATGTTGATCCCTATGACACAGACTAGGATGATGATACTGTAGATACTTATACAGCTCAAGAGGTCACAGAAGACAACTATGTTGACGATGATGAAGAAGCAGATATGTACAATACAGCCTCTCCCATCAGCCAATACCCCCTGCGGCTGATTCGTCTATTGCCAACCAATGAAGGCAGCTGAGCACTTTCAGATCGAGAAATAAGAGACTCAGCAGGACAAGGACTTTGAGGATATCCTGCGGGATAAGAAAGCAATTACAGTTCATTCCAATCCTGCAATCTGTCCAGAGAAGGATCCAGCCTTCTCTGGGAACACCAAACCAAATGTGTGCCGTTAACCCACGCATCGCCCAGCACCCACTGACCCCCTCTATATCAGAGGGCAACTTAAACCAGACTGTCTGCTAGTGAAAACCACAAGAAAGCGAGCCGGTACTCCATTAGCTTCTTCCGAGGCACCACTTGACAAGGAAAGCAAACGCCTTTACACCATGGGCACGAAAGTAGCCTCCTCTGCTGCCTTTCAGGCTAGGATAGCTAACAATACAACTCTCTTAGCTAGCTACAATTGTCATAAGTGGGACGAGGTGTCTGCACTACTATCATCAGCCCCTGAGCCCCTAAGAACACAATTGACCCAGGTAGCAGCAGTCTCTAGCTGCATTCTTAAAAAAATAATTTAGACGCCGTTGACAATGCGGGAAGGATTATTGCAGAAGGCACTATTATTAAGCGCCATGATTGGCTTTGCCAATCAGGATTAAGCAGAAGACTTGAGTAACACTGCTAAATATGCCTGTCGAGCCCAACGTCCTCTTTGGAAAGGCAGTCGAGGACTCCCTAAAGTCTGCGAAGGACGAGTGTGATACTTTGAAGTCCTTGGGACAGCTTACAGATAAACCCTCAGGCCAAAGAGGGAATAGTAATTTTCGTCGCTTCAGAGGATGAAATTCCCAGAAGGGTTCAGGGTATGGTCAAAACCAAGGGGCATCCTGGGGTAACAATCCAGGCCAAGCCTCACAAGATTACTAGAGGGGAGAACGCCAATCTTGCGGCCGGGGGAGGTCCTTGTTAAGATTGATTTCTGAACTCTGTCCTGGAGGGGCAGAGGTTCAGAAGGCCAGCTTAGTTTCTTGGAACAGGGTAACCTCTGGACAAGCCTAACCAATCAGGGTAGCGATCGTGGCGGTCAAGACTAGGTCTCAAGAGGGGTGAGGGTGACTGAAAGCCCGCAATGAGCACACAAAGCAAGGACACTTACAAATTACTCCAAGCAGGTGTTATATTAAAAATATAGACACATTTATTACAAGGCCTTTGTAACATTGACCGTAGCGAGAAATCACAATAAAACTCAAGTAAACCAACACATACCAATCAAATACAATATATATACAAATACAAACGAGTCTAATGAGTTAGATGCACGAAATGTGTAGACCACCTAGATGGGGAGGAAAACGGGCAGTGCGAATAATAGTTAGACCCAGTCCGCCTTCAGAGGCACCTAACTAAAGGGAAGTCCGAGCCCTATGAAGAGTGGAGCCTTGTGCTCAAAAGTACCTGCACACGCTGGTGCCAATGAGCAAAGGAGAATCTCTTCGAGGGAATCAGGCAGTTTAGTTCAATGAACAAATGAAGATGAACAGAGCTCTGTGACTCAAGCGCAGCCTCCACTGTGGGCAGAAGCAGAGCGCGAGTACGGAAAGGCGTTCTGTTAGACACAGCGGGGAAAAGCTATGGGCTACTGCAGGAGGGCGACCAGTTCCTAGCGTTGCTACTCACCGGTCCCCGATGCAGGCAGACCCAGGCTTCTCCGTGTCAGTTTCAGTGCTGGCAGGTTCACATAAGAGCAGGGGACGTCTCGGCGTCGTGTAGATTCCGCAGCAGCAGAAGTTAGAGTTGAGGATGTCCCAAACGCAGTGAACCCGCACAGTTTGTTACCACAGCAGGGCAACGGAGTGGCCGTGTGCATTTCAGCCCAATGTACACTACTCACTTCAGACCTGGGAATGACAAGTGTACAAATCGTGTGAGAGTGATAAGGACTCGTAATACAACACAACCTGACGGCAGTTACAGAGCAAGACTCCTGGGTAGGCTGGTCAGTCCACTGGATGGCCCAGAGACACTTCCGAATGCTTACGTGCAGGAGATGGTGAAGATGCCGAGAATAGTTGTTCCCACTATTCCAAGGGGTCGAAGTACCAGTACAGGCCTTCTCGTTCGATCAGAGGTAGAAAGGGTTTCACCAAGCGACAGCAGTGCAGAGGAGCAGTCCTTCAGCGGGTCACCAGCGATTCCTCAGTTCAGCCTCGTAGTTGCAGGATACTTGGCTCCTGTACTCCTTCGTTCGTGAGAACTCAGGAGATCGACATGGTAGTGGTGTTTCCAGCCCCCTCTTATCCACGGTTCCCTTCGCGCCAAAACGGAGGGGACCCAATGGGAGATCTGCTCACAAAACACTCACACCATACGTGGACCTATCACAGACCACGGTGGTCCCAGGCATTCACGACACACTAGACTCTCTGGCACCCAGGATGTGTATTGGGACCAGACATCCCAGCCCACATCCTGGAGGCACACACAAGGCCTGTAGAAGCCAGCGAAAGCATCTGTGTTTCGCAGGAAAGTACATGCCCAAATAAGGAAGGCCCCGGGACGGCTTGACCTGGGGAAGGTGAAGGGGGCAAGACGGTCAGCGGACAGGACAAAGAGCCTCGTGGTCTGGCCATTTTGGGAGCCAGGCCACCATTTTGGGCTAAGCGTGAGAAACGTGCTTAAATGCCAAAAGTAGCTCAAAAACACAAAGAAACGATCGCTGCCACCAGTCCCGTCCGTGATTCACTTGCACTGTTCATTAACAATCCAAAGAGAGTATCTAGGGCCTGTAGAAGGCTAGAGACCCAAGAGAGCAGTAACTTAGCTTACAATGCCATGTTGCGCGAAAGCTGCAACATGATAAAAGAACTACGGAAAACGTTTCCCGGTACTGACTGTCTTAAGGGCATGTCAGTTTCCCCGTAAGAATGGAGCGAAAGCCCAGAGGAGTGCGGCAGAAGGCTGCACTTCTCTGGCAAAGTCTAGATCACGGTGAAAACAACAGCAAAATGTTTAGGGGTTGCCACATGAAAATTACCCACAATTAAGAAATCTTTCCTAACAGTCCTCCACGTCTAGATGTGAAACACCACCTCCAAAACAGTGACTGCCTGCTTCAGCTGCACTCCCATGCCTCTCCAGTAGGAGGGAGTATTTCAAACTGCACCCAAGTATGGGAGGGGATCACCTAAGACAAATGGGTGCTATCCACCGTGGCGGGTGCTTACTGTGTGAAACTAATTCAGCGACCCCAGAACCATCCCCCATGCCAAAAGACGCACTCGAAGGAAGAACGCATCCTTCTCGAGGAAATCACAACGCTGCTCCTAAAGGGCGCAATCGAATTCATCCCGGCGAACCAGGTAAACAATGGTATTTATTCAACCTACTTCCTTGTGCCAAAGAAAGATCTAACCATGCGCCCAGTATTAGACATACACCCTGCAAACAAATACGTCAAGCCACAAAAATTCTGCATGACTACGCTACAAGAAGTAATCCCTCTGCTAAAGCGGGGGGACTACATGGCAACATTGGATATGAAAGATGCTTATTTTCATATTTCAATGTTCCCAGCGCACAGAGAATTCTTGCGATTCAAAATAGCAAACCAGCACTACCAATTCAAAGTGCTACCCTTCGGCATAGCTTCTCCTCCGAGGGTATTCACAAAGGTACTGGCGGTGGTGGCAGTGCAACTGCTCAGGGAGTCAATCCCAGTGTACGCTTAACTGGACGACTGGCTGATTACAGGGGCAACCCCCCAAATGTGCAGGACAAACATTCAAAGAAAGATAAATCTTCTCTTCCAATTGGGCTTCTCAATAAACTAGAAAAAATCAAGCCTAGTGGCAAGTACAACCAAACAGTTCCTAGGAGTTTTAATAAACACAAGGGAGGCTTTAGTCTTTCCCTCAGAGGAAAGTGTCCAAAATATGTTACTGAAAATACCACATTATCAGGCCGGTCGCATGATAAGCATACGCAATGCTATGCGATTGCTAGGCATGATGGCATCTTGCATTTACCTGGTGCCGCACGCATGCCTGCGCATGCGTCCCATGCAGGAGTGGTTGGCGAAACATTGTCTCAGGCAAGCAGTCAGTGGGACGATCTAGTGGTCGTTTCGCCAACACTGGTACGAAACATTGTCTGGTGGACAAGGGAGAAACTGTTAAGCGGCAAACCCTTCCACGATCCAGAGGGCAAGCAATGGTGACGACAAATGCCTCGCTTGCCGGGTGGGGGGGGCTCATCACCTTCATCACACGGCTCCAGGTCTGTGGACTCATACCATGGTGCAAAACCACTTCAACCTGTTAGAACTCCTGGGAGTATTCAAGGCCCTTCAGTCATTCGAAACACCGCTAACAAATCAGTTGGTACAAGTCCTCACCGACAGCACAGCAGCTATGTCTACATCAACAAACGGGGCGGGGGGGTGGAGTGGCACACATTCTCCATATCTGTCCAAACTAACAGATTTGGAAATGGGCACTCAAATGGAAAATATTCCTATGCTCACAACACGTTCCAGGGAAACTCAATATGTGAGCAGACTCACTAAGCAGAGATCCCCTACCAGATGAACACAGAGGTCGTAGACTAGCTCGTCTCTCAATGGGGTTACCCCAGCAAGCAATGCCCAGACTTCGCGTCCAGGTTTCCTCAACCTCGGTCTATGAACTTGGCAGTCGGGCTCCTGAGGTCATAGAGTTCAGACATCTTAACCTACCCCAAAGGTTATAGATATACTGAAGGAGACATGAAAACCTAACACTAGGCACTGTTATTTCAACATGTGGAGGCGATTTGTAGTTTGGTGGCAGGCTAAACAAATAAACCCCATAGAATGTACTCCAGCACACATTCTAAATTATATGCTCCATCTGCTAGATTCGGGGTTAGTCTTCAACTCTATAAAGGTCCACCTGGCGGCTTATCGGCTTACACCACGTCCCACAATAAAGTATCATGTTGGAAGGTACCAGTCATCAAAGCATTCATGGAGGGAGTAAAGTGACTCCATCCCATTTCTAACCCAGTGCCGGGATGGGATCTCAACGTAGTAGTCGCTAAGCTCATGGGGGACCCGTTCGAGCCTATGCATAAGTCAAGTCTTGAGCACCTCGACCTACAATACTGCCCTTTTAGTGGCTATTACTTCCATGAGAAGAATTAGTGAATTACAAGCATTGTCAGTGCAAGATCCTTTCTTTATCATACACAAGGACAAACTGGTTTTATGCACTCCTCTTTAGTTTTCCCCCAAGTTAATCTCATAATTTCACGTAAACCAGTCCATTGAGCTACCGGCTTTCTTCCAGAACCTCACCAGCTCAGCTGAGGTAAAACTCTGCACACTATGTAAACACGACCAGACCGCTAAGGAAAACAAATCAACTGTTTGTCTCCATAGCACCAGACAGAGGAGACCCATTTCCAGGAATGCCATCTCCAGATGGATAGTCAGATGTATACAACTGTCCTATTCTTTATCAAACAAGACACTGCCTTTCATGCCAAGAGCTCACTCGACAAGCCGCACAGGAGCCACTCTGACTTTCATTGCAAATTTCCCCTTAGACCGCATTTGCAAAGCAGCTACATGGAGCGCAATACACACTTTCACTCGGCACTACTGCATTGACACTCATTCCAAAGTAGATAACACAGGTGGGACAAGCGGTTCTAAAACATCTGTTTGCCAATGAACCTTCTCACATCCTACCACCTTCTAACCCTCCTCGCTAATCACAGCATGTGATCTAAGCAGATTACACAAGCCTCAGAAGGGATACATTACTCACCGTAATCGCATTTCTGATGCTTGGATCTGCTTAGATTCACATGCGCCCACCCTTCCTCCCATGGAGAGAAGATGCATGGATGCTTTGAGCTTGTCTGATACATATCTGCTTGTATACACCTGTACTCGCGCTGCACTTCATGCTACCTCATGTCAGAAAACAAAACAATCTGAGGCACCTCGATGCGTGAAGGACCATGGGCCCATGGATGTCACACTAGGGATAGTATTAGTGGCACGCCCTGTCGACGTCCCTTTTCGAATTTCGAAAACTGTAATACTATGCAGCTTCCAATAGATGTCAGCCTATGCACCGCATGTGAATTTAAGCAGATACAAGCATCAGAAATAAGATTACGGTGAGTAATTATCTTATATACGCCGAGTGGAGCGCCAAACCCGTTGTACAGTAGGACGTGCCCCATTGCGTCCTGCCTCCGTTTTCTGTCCGACCATGTGACCTTTAAAAAAAAAAAAGAAACAAATCTATTTTGATTTGAGTCTAATTTTCATATTTTTTTTTTTGGTTTTGGGGCTTAATGCTGTGGAGATTTTCCTTGCCTGGAGCACAGTTTTACTTCCTCTTTTTTGGTCTTTATATTTACACAGTTCTTAATATAAATACAAAGTACAATTCAAAGTACAAAATCTAAAACAATAAAAATGTCAGTCCTACTAATCGGAGTACACTCTGTACATGTATTCCAAACCTTTTGTAATACATGAACAACAAATTGATGTTTTTGTTTTAAAATCTTAAGATTTTTTATGATGACCTTCTTAATACATTTTTGGTATGTTTTGAATATATTTTTGTCACAAGTTAATCAATTCTTTCAGGACTTGGCAGCCTTATGTTCTCCTGGCAAATTAATGTTTAATACTAACCTTCCTTTAGGAAATGTGCACCATATGTGCCAGATTTTGTCTTGCAATTTTCCCCCTGAAAACCACTACAGGGTGATGGGTCATGACTGATCCTCAGTGCCTTTGCTCACGTGGACAAGCCCTGGCATCTCTGGGCCCCTTAGTCTTTGCAACCACTATATTCCTCTGTCAGAGCATAGTTTGAACCCACATGCTTGAGGCCAGTTTTATTCATCTTCAAGAAGATGTTGTATGGGCCTACGCCACGGCAAGGTCAGTGCTGATTTTTGATATTGCTACCTATATCTGTAAGACTTGAAAGCAGCAGAAGTATGTCCAGTCTGGTGGAGGCCATGAGTGTAGCAGGACTGCGAGGAGCCTATTCCATGTCATGCTTTCTTCTAAAGAAGAAATAAGACATTTTAGTATACATATGGTCCAAAGAAACACTGATACACCTATATATTGTAAACATGGTTTATTTATATATACATGTAGGCCAAGATAAATCTTGTAAAAGGTAAGTACTATACTTATGGTATACACAGCAACGTATAAACTTATTTGGAAGAGCGGTGAGCAAGTCAAGGTGAGTCAACCCTAATGAAGCACATTCAGCATGGCAGTCTGCTAGTCTTGGGGATTAAACAAGGTTAGTTAGACTTTTATAATACAGTAAGTAATTCAAGGGCGCAGCAGGCCCTATTGGTCATAACCTACAGTGTTATTCAGTTAAAAGAATCGGCTAGTTATACCAACACTGTTACAATTATACACCTTGCACCATATGTAACCTTTCATCTGTTAAGATTGGATACAGTTGGAACATCGCTGTTATTTTCAAGAATACAGTTCAGGGATAGTGAAATAACTCATACTTTTTCAGAGGGGCATTCAGCTACTCGGGCAGAAGTATGAACACAGCAAGACTGTTTTAGAATGTATTAAGCAATTCAAGGTAAGCATAACCCAATGTTACAGTTTGAGAGCAGCAGCTATTCAAGGTAAGTAACCCTGTTGGTAGATAAACGCTTAGACTATTTCGAATACAGGAATAGACAGTTAATCAATGATACTTTTCAGAAGTGTAGAATACTATTCTAAGTTTAGTAAGAACTCCAGCAGACTTTTAAGAAAGGCAATCAGCAGTTGAACAGAAGTAAGGACCCATATACTTTTCACAGGAGCAGTATACAACTCTAGGACAAGTAAAAACTCTATTTTAGATGTGCACTAACCAGATCACGGGGAAGCAAAACCCAGTAGTACACTTTTAGAAGAGCAGCAGCTATTCAAGGTGAGTAAACCCTATTGGTAAGCTTTTAAACTCATTCAGTTTCAGAATAATAAAACCGTGCCAGCTCCATTACTTTTCAGAAGAGTGAAACACTATTTTAAAGTAAGTCAAACAACGTGTATACTTTTTAGAGGGGCAGTATGCCACTCAAATGTAAGTAATAACTTAAGGGCACTTTGAAACTTATTCTGTTCAGGATCAGTTACTCTTAACACATTTACAAGTAAGTACTTTTCACACTTATCGTATAGTATCAAGACAGAAGCCTTATCTTTCAAAGTCCTTCCCTATTCTAGGGTATGAGTTTTCTCACAGGCAGAAGAGGCACCCTAGTGAGGTCAGGATAGAGTTCAGATGCAGGAAAGTCAGAGTTCCAGAGGATATCTCATTGAACAAGTAAGTATTGACTTCAGAGTTAGTAGAAAGAGTTCAGGGACATCTCAGAAGGCTCCCTATAGGCATTCCAGTGTTAGCCCTGGGCGAATGGTACGGGCACCCTCCCAAACACATGAATCAGCCACACGGGATCGACTTAAGATTAGTATTACCCACAACAACACAGTACCTCACCTAAGAAGAGCTTCTGGACTGACTTTTTAACTATCCAGCAGCACAGGACTCGGTCCCTGGAATCTGGTGACGAAAGAAATGGACACTGTATGGGATTCTCTTCTTTCTCTGTGCAGTACTCTGGCGAGGGGACTTCAGGGATTCAAATTGTCTCTGGCGGTCCAGCAGGAGCCCACCAAAGGTTCAGCAGGACTTCGGAAGACTGTGGACTGCACACTGGCTCGAGGTCCCCAGGTATTGGCGGTTTGGAGCCCAGCAATATCGCAGCATGTCGAGGGGGATGGCTCTAAATGCAGGTCTTATCAAGACCAGTGAGTCTCACCAGAATCTGGGTAAGAGTCCTCTTCATAACACCCAGGTTGCTTAGAAGGAAGGGTTAAAACTGGCTGCGGTTACACCGCAGGATCTCTGGTCGCTTGAATCAGTTAAATCCATCTTTTCTTAATCTTTCTGTTTTGGTTTGATTCCTGTGGTCAGCTTGTCAGCAATTTCAAGAATCTGACTTTTATCCAGGAACCCAAGCACAATTTCTGCAAACTCGGTGCAGTTTACAGAAAGTGGGTGGGTGGCTGTCCAGTCAGGACAGCCAGCTCCTCAGTTGGAACTGGTTCCTTTCAGGCAGACTGGAAGACCAAGGGCTGCAGAGATTTGGACTCCTTCCTCGCTTCCTGCCTCCAGACTCTCTGGAGCCTCTGCGGGAAACACAAAGTATTTCACCTAAGACAAATCTTCAACCAGGACCTACACAACATTGGATGGCAGAGGAAGACCCAAGAAAGAACACGTATACTCAAAATGGTGAAAAAAGAAGGAAGCCACCGTTCTAGGGAAATGTGGACCCTCCTATGCATTACCTCGGCTGATTTGACAGCCTAAGAGTAATTTTCACTAAATGTCATTAAGGTACAACCACTGCCACCAGCCATTAGAGTAAGCTTGCCAATGTAACAAACATGTTACTAATTCAGTGAGAAAAGGGGATACCATGTATCTCCCCAGCGCTCCACATAAGGTGGTTTGTGCTGGTCTCGCATGTAAAATGGAAAGGGGATGGAAATCCCACTTTACACTTGGGAACAGTAGTTCACTCAAGGTATATTTAGAGGAATTAAAGAGGGAAGCCCAAAGTCAACCCTGGACACTCCATTTTAAATCCTCTGTGCTCCCATAGGGAAATGCCTAAAGCCCAAAAGTTATAGGGAACTATACATCCAAACATACACTATGGGGAAACATAATAAAGGTCACCCATAAAAAGAATAAAAGTAGGGTGAGAGGGGGAAAGATGATTCACACTTGCGCAAGAACAATGTCAAAATAATCACCAAGTCCAGCAAAATGTTCTGGGGTTCACACAGGTAAGGAAGATTTATCATGGAATTGAAAATCTTACCTAACATTCTGCATTCTAGAAGATACCAACAGAATAGTCTGTTACCTGTGCACTTTCCCTGTCATTCCTGTAGCAGCCCCAAAACCCTGCCATGGTGGGCAGATATCCCCCTCTAGCACCATCTGCTGCAGACCCAGAAAGTGCCAGTTAGTGTTTTTGCATAGAGCTCTGGTGGGAGACTGTGCAACCCGAACCTTAACGTCGGGGGCAGTGAATCAAACCCAAAAGGAAACAAAGTCTCTCTTAAAATGATAATGTAGAAGAGCATGCTAGACTTAATTCCAGGAAGTAGATGCCATCACCTCAGCATCAGCATACCACGACAAACGTATTAATGCTGTCAGACCATTCCTCCCCAAAGAGGAGAACTGTCTCACCGTCGCCAGGGCCATAGTTGGATCCAGATTGGATTATTGTAATGCCCTCCTCGTACGAACCTCAGAAAAAAAATCGTCAAATTGCTCAAAACAATTCGCGTGGGGCCGCCACAGGGCTCTCTCTTGCAGGGACCATATCTCAGGACATGGGAGACCGGTCCATTGGCTACCAGTCAAAGAAAGGATCAACTTCAAAACTCTTGCTCTGACTCGCAGGCAGTGGTCGAAGTGAGCGGGAGCGGTGCTCCTATACTTTATAAAATTGCCTTGTACAGCTCCTATACTTTTATTTTAAAAAGAAACCGTTCCGGAATGGTTTTGTTTTAAAATAAAAGTATAGGAAGAAGTTGAAACCTTCACTTTCAGTGCACTGCACTGAACGTTCCCTTAAACAACAGGTGCAAGTGTTTGGGGGGGTGTATTGTGTGTGTGTGTGCGTGCGTGGGGTTGTGGGGAGCAGGGGCAGGCCAGCAGAAAACATAGTTCCACTACTTCTTTTCGTACACTTTGGCCACTGCTCACAAGTATCTCCACGACTTGGCCCTTCCTTACTTGGTTCAAAGAATCTCTATGCCCCTTGGTGCTAGACCCACCAGGATGCCTTAATCCAATAGGATAACTGTTCCCAAAACACGAAAAGCGCGTGCTGGTGGCAGCAGCTTCCCAACCCTGGCTGCCACCCACTAGAACGCCTTCCCCCCACAGATTAGGCTCATTGATTCTCGTACGGCCTTTCGCAAGGCAATCAAAACTAGGCTTTTTGTCTAAAAACTGTATGTACTACTCTGTATCTCTAATGTGTCCAGCTGCAACAATTTAACCTATATTGTACCCATCTTCAGTACCTGTAACTTGTACCCGCCAATAAGCAAACTCTCTGGGCAACGTTCATATAACCCTGAATCAAGCCTTCCTATGTTCATCTTGCAGCGCCTCGATGCCCGCGGGCTGCAGTGCGCTCTACAAATCTAAATAAATAAAATAAATAGATGCACTGGCACAATTTGTCCACATGTTCATTCATAGAAAATAGACCACACCGGTAAACGTACAAATATATACATAGTTAATCTACAATAGTTCTGTATACCTAACAAAGTACTTTAGCAACAACACCTACAATAAAGACATACATTAGTTACAATAAACACAGTAAATGTCAAGACTATACCCTTCTGTTAAATGGAAGTCCATTATCTGAGGCTATGCACACAACCTATAGTATCCAGGCTGGGGCAGGAGGTGAGGGAATCGGACGACATTAAAAGATGTCTAAAATGCCTATTACCTGTACAAAAACAGTACATCATTTGTAAAAGGCACAGCACACTCCTTAATATATTATAGGCTCACTATCTGGTGTTAATCGTGTAACATATACAAAGGGGGGGTGCATGTAAACCTATTAAATCATTCAGGATCCATAGTGCCTGTTAGATAGAACTTCCATCTTGTTTGCAATTCTCCCCAATTAGTGAGTCCCTCAGCACGTTTTTCTGGACTATTGGATTTGTATCCGACTCTCTGGAGTGAGTGGGATCCTTTTTCCACACTCGCTCATTCTTTTTCTGTGACTCTGGAAAACATTTTGGTTCTCTTTGATGGAGTCTGCTTTCCTCCATCTTTTTGTTGCACCTGTATTTTACTATTGCAGCATGCAGCACCTTCTGTGCAGTGTTGCTGGAAGTTCTTTGAGCTTCCCTCTTGTCAGGTCCATACTTGTACTTCTGCAGGAGCTGCTGAATCCCTCCGATCCACAAGGGCGCAATGCTCTCAACTAACAAACAGCTGAGCCCTGAAAACCCCTGATGGAAAGGGGAATTGGACAAAATAAATAAAACTCAGATTCTGGATTTTCAACTTGAACTCAAATCTGCCAGGGGTGAGAAAAGAACAAACAAGGTGTTTGCCTCTCCCCGCCTCGCATCTCTTTCTGCTCCCAAGCCTCCAAGAGAATAACTTTACCCAAGATCCCTCAGTGGGATGCCCAGAGAGGGATGGCTCTAATTTAGAGTCTGGAATTCTCCTGCACCTAAATGCCTGCTGCTGTGGATTTGTACAACTTTCTTGAAAAGATGTTGCAAAGCTTAATTATGGCGCTCTTGTCTTGTATTTCTTCATCTAGACTCTTTAGAAGGGCTCCTTTGTAACTCTTCACAGTTTTCTTAGCCTTGTCTAAACTGTATCCTACTTATACAAACTCTATTTACATGTGTTCTTCCTTGACTTGTTTTCATTATCCTGCTAATTGCCAAAACAGTTTCAATTCTGAATTTGAGACTCAAGTTTATTTTTGTATGTATCTAAAAATACTGTCACGGTGTTCCCACCTGCTTGACACGCCTAGAAACACTTGTGTACAGGGGTGTTATAAATGCCATATCATATAATTACTGTTTGTAATATTGCCTATGTATTGTCTAGTTGTCTCATCTCTAACTTGCTCCTAGCTCTACATATATTGTGTCTGCCTCCAGGTATGGGGCTTACATTTCAGGGTTTAGAGTGAGTGGGGCATTAACGGCTCATTTACTGCTTTTTTTAATCTAATCGAGTACCTATTTCCCATCATAAACATATGTGACCTCATAAATGAAGTGTACATTTTTCATTTGAACACTAGTGTATTCTTTTGCATGTTTATTGTGATTGATTGTAGCTCCTTGCTAGCTTTCCTCCCTCCTCACGTTAAGACGGACTGCTCTGTTTAAGCTACCTCTTGACTCTTGTCTTTCCGCTTGGGTGACACACTATTCTGCATTGCGTTAGATGATTACACAACCCTCACCAAAGGGATGTACAAAAATCGCCCTGACTATCCTGAGCTTTTCTAATTTTTCTTTTTTAAAATTTAAATTGATGCCCGTAATTCTGTCTCTGAAAGCAAGATAAAGCTGCTAAACAAAACCCACTTTCATAATGCTCCCTGCTTCAACGTGCAAACATGTAACTTTGCTGTGGCTGTCTACTGGCACTGGTCCGCAGCTTCCATGTAGCAACATGGCAGTTGCACAGTGATGTGTATGACTACCAACTGTCTGATGGAACCCAAACCTTTGAATAGCCAGCGTCAATCAATGGGCAGCCCTGATCCAAGTTGTATTATTGTGTACTTTGTGTAAATTTGTCCATCTCCCCAAACGGGAGCCCTCCCACTTTGAGACTAGGGAAGTGAGCCCACTTTCGGAAGACCCTCCCCAGGGGTCTGGCAAGTGCGACCTCACTGGGAGAAACTCCCCCCCCCCCCCCCCCACCTTCCTGGAAGGAACTCCCCGAGTCATTTACCGTGGTGCCATACATAGGACTATCAGGTGTGAAGAACAGTATACAATCCAGAGACTTGACTGAAGACAAAACTAAAACATCCTGTTACGAACCAGAAAGTGGATCCGTCTCTCGTTAAGGGGTCCTTCATTTAACTGAGACAAGGAGGCTAGAAGGATACATATAGGCAATGATGGGATCACACCGGAGAGGCAGAGCCAAGGAGCCTGCGACTTGCAGAACTGATCTGAGATAGCGAAATGCTGGAAGCTCAACATTGGTGCGGATAGGAGAGCTGAGAAGGGCACTTTAATCTTGGTGGTGGCATGACCATGCCTTCTTCGTGGTGGTCAGGGTACCCGTCCAATGATGCCAAAACCACTACAGTGAGAAATTGTGGAAATGCACGCTTAACGGCACTGTTACTTGTCCATACAGCTGTAGAGGATCGAGAGCGGGATGCAGGGTAAACTATAAAGTGAAGAACTGGAACAGCCAAAGAGAAACTGCGCTAGCCGAGGCCCCAGAGACTTTCTGCTGCAGATTTCAAGCTAACGGGAGATCTAGGAGACCGCCAGGGAATCGTATAAAAAGAAAAACTTGTGCCAGTGAAATTGACGAGACCGTTAAATTGATAAAATGGGACAATAATAATGTGAGAAAGAGAATCACGATAAGAGCTGAAAAAGAGACCATTAAGAGTGGGGCAAAAATACCCTGGGAAGAGGGGAAAGTACCACATACGTTAAGACATAAAGAGTGGGTCAAATTGGAGGAATATTATGAGAGAGAAATCTATGAAGTGATGGCAAGTGAGATCCATAAGTGAAAAGATATACAAAACTGAACCCAGGAAAGGGCGAACAGTACCTACTGTGATGAAACTACCAACATCACTGATTCTCTGGAAGGGAAGCTTCTCCTTCATGGCCAGGGAAAGGCAGAAGCTACTTGACTCTGACCAAGGGGTAGCTATCTGTGGGAGGATCATTTAGGGGAAGACAAACTCCAGAGGGACAAGAAAATACTAGGCCGAAATAATCTTGCAGCCTTAATTTCTAATGATGTCCATGTGCCTTTACAGCATACCTGTATGACTTCTTGTAATGTAGATGAAGAATATCCCTATTTTCCCAGTCAATCACCTTATCTGCCTGCCCCCTCCACCCCATACCACCTTTTTAGTACTGAGATGAGGAAGAGGTATGGAGCATTGAAGATGAACAGAAGCGGTAAGCCAATGCTGAAGTCTAGTTATGGAAATTGCTCAACCATGCTGGGAAGTTTATAGCTGACAGACATACGCGAGAGAGGCAGAGACAGAGTTTGATAGTAAATTGTTCTGACGCCAGTCAGAACGCTGAAGGCAAACAAACTATTTGAAGCAGTCCGAAGGCTGACCTGTACATCGCGCGGAGAAAACGGAACGAAGGAAGCTTACCGCTTGAGAGCATGAGGCAGCGGGAGCTGTGTGCAGCAGAACAAAGCAAAACGAGAGCCATCCAACTAACAGGACGCACACTGAGTCAGCAAATCAAAGCGGTCGGAGAAGGAGAGACCTGAGGGACACTGAAGCCCCACGGTAAGCCCAGAGAAAGCAAATGGGCAAAGTGAAATGTTTGCAAGAATTTGAATATTTGCAAACAATATTGAAAACGGATCGGTGACCCAATGCTTCAAAAGAGAAGTTAATGTAAATATGAACAGTATTGGGGAAGGGGCAGAAGCCCAATGTTTGAAAGGAAGAGTGGAAACTGAGACAAACGTTGCTAAACAAAGGTCAGTGACCCAATATTGGTCAAATAAAATATTGTGGAGGAAAGAGAGAGTGAACTATTTATTTAAAGGTGTATAATGGGACACTTGCCCGTATGCCTCAGGGTGCACAGAAAACAAAGACAAGACAAACAACGAAAAAGGATCTGGGGCTGTCAGGAGGAAGAAAGGGAACTGCGTGGAAGAATGTTTAACATGGTTTGAGGTTGAACAAGTGGGACTTGGTACGTTTCTTAAATTCTTTGAGGGAATTTGCCAGTCTGCGGCCCAGCAGAATATTATTCCAGGCTGAAGAGTCTTGGACGTCAGATGGTTCCACCAATAATGGTGAGCTTGAACCTGGTTGCACAAGCTTGTTCGAGTCTTTGAACTGTAAATTCCGACTCTTGTGAATGGGTGTGAGGCCAGATATTGAGGCGCCTCATTATTCTGACACTTATAGGTCAAGGAGAAAAGTTTATGCATAACAATGTTTTATGGGCAACCAATTAAGTTCCCTCCTGGCCTCGGTGACATGAGCTCTTGGGGATAACTCCTGGACAGCACCCGGATCTGTCTTTGATACGCATTTCTTTTCAATCTACTTCAAGCCGCTGACGTTATCATTGTCTGCCTGCGCTCCTGCCATTTTAAAGTCGATTTCCACTAAAGAACTGCACAGCATTGCTGGACCTCGTTGAATTGACTCAACCATTTTGAGACACTGATGTGACCAGCTCCTACCTGATTTTCACCAGATTCGAGCCATTGACTCCTGCACCAACACACTGTTGGTCCTTCTCGAGCCGACACAACTTCTTCTAAGCGATCGCTTTTCATGCCACCTCGATGTGCTCTAAAACTGAAAAGCATCTAGGAGCCGGTTTCTTTGCTGAGTCCCAAGAGAAAGCCTTGAAGGTATTTGTAGTGGTTCTGTCCCCTCCCCGCACACTGCCTTAAAATGCTCTAGTGACATTTAATGCTTCACTCCCTACCTTTTTTAAAGACTTCTTCTTGAACTTTAAACAGTTCAGTCACAGTGTCGCCTTTCATCTGAATCTGCATGCTCGGTTTCTTCTTAGTTGTGGCTTATAGTTGTTTTGATTAGTGTTTGTTTTTTTTTTAGTTTAATTCATGCCTCCTATTTCTATAGAGCATTGGTTAGACATGTGTTTATTTCTTTTATTTTAGTACCCCATCACTATTGTTTGGACTGCGTTGTGCTAACTTGCATGTCTCCTGGAGAGTACAACCTTCCCTCTGACCACTTTACCAGAAGAGAAGGAGATATACCTGTCGTCCTGTGCCTGTTTCAACTTTGACTGGAATCACTGCTGATTCATTAGTATTGTGGGGCTCACTCGCAGTTGTATGCCCTACTCATCCGTGTACACCTGCGAAGCAGCAGTCATTTCGTCACAGATAATAGCTTGCGTTTCTGAGTCAGTCTCTGCTCTGCAAAGCTGCTCCTGGAGTTACACTTGCACATGCGTCATAGTCACAGCTGCTTCATCCTTCGGGCAAGGATGTTATTGCTAAAGTGGCCACATGCTAATCAAAGCCTGCTTTTTGCAAACCTTATTGCATGTACACCAGCTCAGGAAAAGATGCTAGGTTTGGTCCGGTGATCCTTCGGAATCTATTTGCTTGATAGGGTTCCTTCCGCCCAAACAGATGCATGTATGTATGTTTGGTAATCTCCCATAAGTATGGAGGAAAGGAGACGAAACCTAAGAGTAAGAGTTACCGTAGTGATGACTGTGATCCTAATCTGTAGTCCCTTTTACCCTGTACTCCCCTCCACCCTCCTTTTCTGTAAAAAGATGCAATTGGAGTAGCCCATCTAATGCAGGGGAAAAGAGGGCTGCTGGACGTTTCTGGTGTGGGAGCTAGCGTGTGCCAAGGACACCTTAGATCTCCTTGGTGCTGAGTATTTGCAGGCCAAACGTAGTCCCACGCTCCTTCAAGGTCCCTTCCACTCTCGCACCTACTATGTGGAACTCTCTCCCAGACTGTCTATGGGATGTGAGCGATCATCTGGGCTTCCGGAAGGCCTTGAAGACGCATCTTTTCTAGTCTTATCTCTGTCTTTCTTTTAGAGTGGTTCTCTCTTGCTCTCTCACTTGCTGTTTCTAGCACCTAAATGCCTTCGGGCATTAGTTTTGTGCTTTATAAATATTGTTACATTACATGCCCCACACAGGCTTTGCTATGAGAAATGTGCCGGCCTTGCCCCAATAGGATGGAGGACCATAATACAGTATTCACTACACTGCGTAACGTTTACTATTCTCTTAATGTGCGGCACAAGGAGATTAAGTGCTTAACCAGAATCTCACATTTGTGGTCATAAGGTGGATGTGGGATTAGAACGGATGTTTCCTGATTCCAAGGTCGGCATCTAAGCCACTTCTCTTTCTACATGGAGTATAATGATCTACAACAATAAAAATGATCATGCTTTTTTTTTTATTTTTTAAAGGATGGATGCCACATCCGACTTCAGCGCCAACTCCATGTCTCCCTAATCACTTCCAGTGCAGTAATGGTGCTTGCATCATGAACATGTGGGTTTGTGATGGATACAGAGATTGCATTTATGGCTCAGATGAGGAGGGATGTCCGACATCTTCAAGTGAGTAATGGTAATAATGCAAATAACATAAACGTGTCCCTTCATTTTGACTCTTACATTTTGTTTAATGTTTTATTTTCAAAATACATTTTAGGCGTGCTTTCCTCAGCTCTGTGTTCAGGCTATGAGAAACTCGTTTGGCTTTCATCTCTGTGATGGATCTGTCTCTAAGCCATTTTACTACCTCTTCTGTGTTTTACCACCTTGGCATAGGTAGCTGTTTCATCATGTTCTTGTGTGAGACTAATTGAACGTTGATACACACCCCCCCCTCTCAGAGTGAAGCCCAACTGCACTGTCACAACACCATTTCAGTGTGTTTTGACTACCTCTCCCTCTCGTGTGCTCTCGCTCTCTCCTCTTTTGCTCTCCCTATTTTGAAGCCCTCATCAGAGGGCTCCAGATCAACCTCCCTAACACGTATTCAATTAATGATATAGTAAGGTTTCCTACATCTACTTTACCAAGTGTGAAAATGTCATGCTTTCCATTGTGGCTCCTTTGCATGTTTCCCCAATTCACATTTAAATAATTAGTACCTGTTTTTTCCAATATCTGTTCTGCAAGCATTGCACTTCTAAAATAGGTACACTTGTTGTGTGTGTAGATGTCACAATTATGCGAATTACAAATAAAATCTCACAATTTGTGAATAGTCTGAATATTAGTGTCCAGATGTCTGGGATGTTACTACGCAAAACGGTTTATCTTCAAGCAGTAAACAGTCTGTTATTTATTGCATATACGTGGTATTGTGTGTTTGGAAACCATGTTTAGAAATTTTATGTATATTTCCAGGTTTACATAATCTTCCATCTTTTTTCTTTTTATTTAGCGCTCAACACATCTATTTCAACTACTGCTCGTGGTCACTGCAAGGTATACGAGTTCGAGTGCCAGCAGAAAACTGATTGCATACCCAACTGGAAGAAGTGTGATGGCCGCAGAGATTGCCAAGACGGGACTGATGAGATCCACTGTCGTGAGTGCCTAATTAATTCCTTCTGTTAAGGTTTTCGGACTGGTCTGAATTGAGTTTTAAAGAAATATTATGTGACAAATTAAAATGAATGCATTCGATTTCTGAAAGTTTTTGCCTTTTAATTTTGTCTTGGAGCCTCAACAAACAAAGGATTCTTCCATTAACTGCCATTTTTATTAAGCTCGGGCGTTTAGTGAATGTGGTCAAGAAAGTACCAGATGTGTACACACTGTTGTCTGGCTGGCACTGCATCCAGAATGATCATGGGGAGAGGTGCTGAGAAGTATTGATGGGGCTATACTGGCATTCATTCCTTTATTAAAGGATGCTGACCTGGCACTCTTGGCCAGTATAGCATTCCTAATTTGAATTCTTCCCTAGAATGCAATATGAAAGAATCAAACTATCGCAAGGAACGTTGTTTATCAGGCCTTCATACCGCTGTGTAGAGGCAAGTGGGATGATGGGAAGGTGGGAAGAATTCTGAATTTCAGAATACTTTGAGAGCCACATCTGAAGTAGATTTTCATGAACCATGATTAGCAGTTAGAGAGAACATGGGAGGGAGTGGGTACCAGTTCTTTTTAGAACATTTGGCATAATAGACAGTTATCATAATCATTCTCATCAGACCCCAAAAGTAGCAGTATGTAGCAAATTACTAAATCATCCTTGGATGTATTTCAGCCTCACCAGGCCATGCGACCGAGGTGCAGCATGGATCTCTAAGTACAGCAAACAAGGCTCCTGTCTCTCGACAGATCGGCAGATTGGTTGACTTAACGGATAGCAACAATTGTTAAGGAAATGCTTAGGCTAACGTTTCCAAACCGCTGCACATAATCTGGGTGCATTTCATGTACTTTTGAAGAAATGCGACACCAACCTTAAGGGTATTACTCCAGCCCTATCTTATTGGAGCAACATTGGTCCTTCTGTTACAACACATCTGCACTGTAAAGACAAAATGTAATAACAGATGTATGTCTGCATCTCAGTAGTTTGCGGAAGGAGCTTAGATTTAGGAGTGTCTGGGGGTGGTTTCAGTCAGGCACACCCAGGGACTCTTAAAAATAGAAGTTGAGCAGAATGTATACAAATATCTTAGACCTTGAACAAACTCGTATCAATGAAAATCGCATGCAAAGCCAACCTGTAGGTGTAAGGGTCTCAAGTTGTGAAGAACAAAGAAAGCAAAGTTCTTAGGGAGCACTCTACGGATCCCACCATCTTTTTGTTTTCGGTGCTGGGCTAATCCCGGTTTAACACTCTGGCAAGATAGTTTCCGTGACTGGACAGATGAATGACCCTGGGACAGCAAGAAGATGGCCACCATGATGCTGACTACCTCAGACGATCCCCTGAAAATGAGCGTCCCCCAAATAGGCATTTACAACTCCCCAGTGAGAGCCAATGATGGACACACCCCAGATGGGAATGATACCAACACCAAGTGCAGGTGAAGTCAAAAACTCGGAGCGCTCTGCCAGACATCAGCAAACATTCACATTTTGTTACAAAACCACATCACCTATGACGTGGGAGCTTAGGGATACATGAATCGATGAGATTGGCCAGTGGGGAAGGGAACATATGGATCCTTGGGGGTGAAGCTGCTGGATTGGTGAGGCTCCGTGATGGGTCATGGTGACGCGCTTGCAGGTCAGCTGGACTCATCAGAGTGGAGCTCTGTTCAGATGGCGGTTGATTGATACATCTTGACTCTTCTAACATTGCCCACACGTACTCATTCAGTTGCTAATTGTAATTCATGATGCCCTGTAAATTCTACAAATCGTTAATCTAACATCACAAGGAAAATAACACATCACTCTAGGTGTGAGTATTTCATCATTCTAAAGAAGATACTATACATGGGGTGAACAATAGGTGAGCAGCTTTCATGGGTTCAGGTGGCTTATCAGGGGGCACAGGCAGGGATACATCCATCACTCCTCTTTGTTAGATCTAGTGGGGGATACCTTTGTAGTGTGTTAATACAAGAGAGAAATATATGATCTCTCTGGTCAGTCGGGGTTGGGGTGAACTGGAATACTATCGGGTCAGAGTGCACTTGGCCGGTACATCAAGAGGCGGTGGGATGAGAGGCTTGTTGCCCAGATTTCTTTCAATCCGAGTCTGGGCGCTTAGGAGGGTGCTCACTGGATGCAGGCACGAGGGAAGGGCAAGGGGTTATAGTTGTAGCATTACATCATTGGTAGGAGCAGGGCTTTGCAACTCACCCCGGCCAGAGGGGGAGGGCAGGTGGGGGCTGAGCACGCAGTGTTACATGAGTGGGGTGAAGGCTCTGTAGCCTGGTGGGCGGTATATTGTCTATGTTGCGGAGGGCAAACATGGAGCATACAAACAGGGTAGAACTAGTTTATTGTGTGCGTATTGGTACATTGAAAAGGTGTGTGAAGTTCTGCTTGCAATATGGGGTGCATGATTCAATGCGCAGGGTTTATACATATTCTACAAAGGACACTATTATACAGTTGACACACATAATAAACAATACATGTTGTGATATTAGTTGAATATATTCGAAATCGTACATTTTTATAAACTTCACTGAGTATATATTGATCATACATTGCTTCGTGTATTCTGTAACAACCAATGATCCTTGCTTGGTGGTGAAAGGCTTAAACATTAGATTCATGGCTCTGCGTGCAATCTGGGATGGGTGAGGGTCCCCTTATTTCAATATATACAATTAATCTTGTGGCATAAAACAATAGAAGTGAATTTATAGTCTCTTCAAAGGGATTAGCTGTATGGGTAAAACAGGGTGGCACACGGGCTTGCCATACATGTCTGGCACTTCAAACGGGGAACAGGGTTGGGGGTTATCTACAACATGTGTCATAAATGTGGGGTCTGCGAGGTGATAAAACAAGTTTTATGGAGATAGCTTGTTTTTCCCAAACCCCAGCTTCAGCCCGGTCATCTGCAGGTCAATGATGGACTGCGAAAGGTGAAAGATAGTGTTTGTCATGTAACTTGTTCCCGTCTAGTCTCTTGTGAGAACAGGGCTACCGAGGGGAGGAGGGTGAGGGAAGTGACTCGCATGGTATGCGCGATCAGGAGGGGAGAGCTGCAGCCCTGCAGACAGCTTGTGCTAGTGAGGCCTATGTTATGTTCAAAATGGAGTCTGAGTGTGTCACAAAATGGAGTCTCATTTCATACTACTGGGTGAGCATTGCAGCCACATGTCGACCCACAGCCCTCCCGCAACCCTGGCCACAGGCGCATGAATGGCTGTGGGCGAGTCATAGACTGCATGTCGGTGAGAATGGAGGGGAGAGGGGTCTTGAAGACCTTTCCTTCCATACACCCAATACATGATGCAGTTAGGAGTCCCCATTTAACACTGCGTTTAGGCAGCAGAAGTCTAACCTTGTGCTAAAGATAAAGAAGCAGGTCCTACAAGGCCCCTCTACGAGCTGGTGAGCTGCAACTGCAAGGGAAGTCCACTGGTCCCACCAGTTGAGGATAAAAAGTCTGAAGTCTGAACTCAGGACACCAAATGGTGCAGCGTGGTAACCCAGGGTGGAGCAGGTCAGTCCAAAGGGTGGTCCTGGGATAATTCTGGAGGCTTCTAAGGGCTGGCTTCTCAATCAAGGGCCAAAACTGCTGGTTTCCACCAGTGTAGGTGTTCAAACACAGATGAAGGCCTTCAGGAAATCATACTAAGGAGCAAGGCTTCTCCTGGATTGTTCTGGAGGCAATGCTGGTAGGCTGCAGCGAAGATCCACGGGTCTTCTGCAGGCCACTCCCCTTCGAAGGTGTCTTGGCTCCAATTATGATCTGCAGAATCGCTGCAGAAGTGAGTCCCTTCGTATGCTAAATTTGAGCTGGAGTCATCACCAAGCCCACCAATTGCAAGAATCTGCACCATTAAAACTGGCAGGGACTCCAAACATGGACCGCTTCCGCCCAACTCATCTGCCTTACATTGCACACACTTTTGGTCAGGATGTGGCTGGAACCAGATGGTCCCAACCCCCACATCTGGCTGAAAACACATTCCACTGCTTTGCCCTGGAAAAGGCTTGTCTAATATGGTATATTCGGTCCTGTGAGGGCAGGAAGGCGGCCAATAGAAAAGATGGCCAAAGGACAAGTCGAAATCTTGTGGCAATCTTTAATGATAATAATAATTTGAAATGTATATGGCAATTTGAGCCAAAGCGCTTTACCATACATAATTATTATTACCAAATTGAAATTGGTACTCAATTTATGAACTTCGGAAGGATGAACCGCTGCGTCGACCGTGCCGGCTTTTGAGCCTGCGACCTGCAGATCAAACACAGATCACAGCAACAAATGCTTAACCCGCTGAGCCATCTTGCCAGCTACTATAAAAGGCATTATGCAGTAAAATTCAAAAGTCCATGCGAGAAAAGTAAAAGCACTGTTGAAAAATATCTGTTTCCACCTGCCCATCCTCGACTCCTGCAACTTTTACATAAAACCAAAGAGAAAGTGATGCAAAGTACCCCTACCACACTTGACTGTAAAGTGATGTGTATAGTGTGAAACAAGGAATTTTGTAATTGGTGACAGGGCCCCCCTGCACTGATGGCCATAATGACTGATCAGGGCCCCGAAAGCAGATGAGCTAAGCAAGGAAAGTAAAGCAAAAAGGCTTTACTTACCTTCAAAAGTCATATCCAGTTCAGAACAGCAAAATGTTGGTTGGGTTACATAGGCATCTATTAAGGGAAAGCAACGTCTTTCATAAGAGTATTTATGTGCTGCAGCTTTTAGCACTTAATGTGCACCCAGTAAGAATGACATGTAATCAAGGAGGCCATCTGCGCAATGCAACCTGTTGCTCCAGCATTTTGCCCAAAAAAAGTCAGTAACAATCACCAGACCTCTACCAGAACCTCTTAATCTAAAGAGAGGCTTCTTTAGCAGTCACAAGGCCAGGTTTGTAAGGATCTGAACGATGCACTTCATTTAAGAAACTATTCATTAACTGAGTCCAAAACAGAAAAAAGGACTAAAAATTATTCTTAACCTGCTATGAAATGCACCACATTAACAACTTGTCGGCTTCGAAGATGTCCCTATTTGACTTAGTGAGATCTGTATCTGCATCATTGTGACATTAATAGGATATGCATTCTTGAAAGAAGAGACTCTTGCCCCATAATAATGTGACATTTAAAAAGAGTTTTTATCCAAAGCGCTTAACATAGGACAGTTTTATATACAATTATTACACAATAGAAAATCATATTCAATTTGTCTTGATTCGAACCTGCGTCCTGCAGATTACACACAGATCGCAACAGCAAGCACTTTGAAGCCTCTCGCTGTGAAAATAAACCTGAGCTTTAAGTGGAGCATTTGTTTGTGAAGGAAGAATTTTCCATATACTCGTCCTGAACCATGTATTCCCATTTTAGTATCCTTGCTATGGGCTGACACATTTTCAACTAGAACTATCCTCTCAATTAACCACACGGGTTAAGGTTTCAGTTATTGTACTATTGAAGGCATTGTGATGAATCTGATGTCATCACTCCTTTCCCAGAGGTAGCCTCTCCTCATGTGGCCAGGGGACAGCAGCCGCAACCTGATCCTGACCCTGGGGGTGGTCACATGTGGGGATGCGACCCTTGCGAGCATCTCCCTTTCTTGAAGTGGGAGTTTAAAAATGGAACAGCTGAAAGCAAAAGGAGATCTTCTACGGGTACTGACTCTAAAAGCCAGAGGCAGGTGGGACGAGCAGTGCGGCAGTAGCGAACCAGGAGAGGACTGCATCTAAACCTGAGCCGGTATCCCGAGACCTCTGAAGTGGTGGTGGCGAGAGAGGAAGCAGACCAGGACACTCCAACCCAGCCGGGTGAGCTAGGAAGCAGAATGGACTCTAGTCCATGACTAGAGAAGACTGCCAGCAAGGAGAAGAAGCCGACAAGGAGGCTTGGTACTGGCCGCTCGGGAGAGCCTTGTCAGTAGTCATCAGAGCTGTCAGAGAAAAGACACGCTCCAGGAATGGAAGGCAGAGTCGGACTTCATTTCAGCGTGGAGAGCGAGAACGCTAAGTGCTGTCCTCGAGGTGGGGAGTGGGAGAGCCTCCTGTGTGCCGGAGGAAACGGCAAGGAGAACCCAAACGGGAGTGGCAACGAAACGATAAACTACTGGTGAGCCCATGGTGGCGGGATGGGAAGCCGGGACTGAAATACAGAGACTGAAATGGGTGAACTAATTGACCAGAGTGGGGAGCAAGGAGTGCCTAGTGAAAGTAGTTGTGAATTAGTGCACCGTTCTGCATCTGTACTGTTGTATACCTCTGTAAAGTGCTCTGTTGCTTCTCGAAGCTAGGTCCGCACTCAATAAATACAATAATAATCTTCACAGTACTTGAGGAGAGTTGAAAGCAAGTAACATTATGAAGTCTGAGAAAGAGAGGAAATGGGGGAAGACACATGCCCCCTTGTCCTGAACATTGATGAACAGTGAAATACAAAGTCCTGGCAGGAGAGTATACCAGGTGTTTTTTAAAGTTGTGCGGTTATGAAGAAGAAAACCAAGGAAGAATCATGCCCTCAGGATTTTGAATTGCATTGAGTGTGGAAATGACCTGGGGGAAGGGAGCCCTTTCCCGGTAGTGGATTGCAATACCAAGATGAGGGGTTTATCCTCTTGTGCTACCAAGAACTTGGATATGTTTGATTTTGTGTTGTGGTGGAGAGAAACCTGGTGAAGGGAGTAATTCCCTGGAACAGTTAACAATAGCCGTTTGGAACGTTTGTTGGAATTTTACCTTTTTGTTGAACTTGAACATTTGTGAACCTTCAGAGCCAAAGACACTACACTTAGCAACTTAGTTACTTTTAGAATGTGAGGGCTGGCATAGATACGATTGATATATGATTTTGTATTTAAAAACGTGCCTGTTTCTAGGTGCCACAAGACAAGGAAGGGGAAGATAGAGGGAGGACAGGACAAACTATCCTACTAGGCCTTATGTGATTGAGATTGTGCAAGTGCGACAGCAAAAGTGCAAGGGAGGGGCGCAAGTGCAGGGGAGAGGTTAGGGAAAAAGTGCAGTCAGGGCAGCGCAGCTCTGAGTAAGTGCATGGAAGGCAGTAGGAGTTAGTTATAGCCCCTAAGTGCGTGGTATGCCCGGAGGCAGTGCAGGAAAGACTGGTCATGGAGGGGCCTTGTACCTTGTGAGAACTCTGAGGGCACCTGGCAACCAGTTGGGGCAGGCAGACAGGAAAGTTAGCAAGGAAGAGAGAGAGAGAGAGAGAGAGAGAGAGAGAGAGAGAGAGAGAAAAACAGCAGAGGAGAAAAGGAAGGTCTTGAGCAGCTTCCGGAACTTCAGGTGGTCCGGCTTAAGTTTGAGAGGGGCAGGGAGGCCGTTCCAGAAGGAGGCACTTGCAGAGGAAAGAGATCTACCCCTCACTCCCAGCTTGGAGAAGCATCTGACCTTCAGAGTTCGAGTTAGCTGAGTGAAGGGCTCTAGAAGGAAGGTATTTAGGCAGAGAGAGTTGGATATAGTGCAGACCCCGGCCCTAGAAAGCTTTGTGAATGATGCATAGGTTCTTGAACTTGATCCTTGCAGCCACCTGGAGCCAGTGCCGAGTTTTCCGAGCTGGAGAAATGTGGTCCCTGGGCTCGAGGCCAAGGATAAGTCTTGCAGTCCTGTTCTGGATTAGTTGAAGGGGACAAAGAGTAGAGTTGGGCAGTCCAGCCTGGAGAGAAAAGAGCTCTGGCGATGGAGCTTCTGGGGGAAGGTGGGAATAGGTAGAATACCTCTGAGCAGGTGCAACTGGAAGTGGGCCTTCTTGGCAAGATCTGTGATATGAGGAGAGAAGGAGAGAGTGGAGTCCAAGGAGCGTGCCCAGAGTGCCAGAGGCAAAGCGGCAGCAGGGGTTCCAATGAGAAGAATCTCAGTCTTACTAGTGTTGAGGCTGAGATCATTGGATGCACACCATTCCTGAATTGAGGCTAGACAGTCTGGAATGAGCGAGGAAGGAGAGGAGAGAAGGTGGAAATCAGGTGAGCCAAAAGGGCCAAGTAGACATTGAAGAGCCAGGGTGAGAGGATAGGGCCCTGGGGGACACCACAAGTGGAGAGAGATCTGGTGGAGATAAAGGACCCAAGTTGGACCTGGGAGGGTCGGTCCAAGAGGAATGAGCTCAGCCATGCCAGATCCTGATCCGTGTTGCCCAGGTTCTCGGTCGGTTAATCAGGATGGCTTGAATTACCATATCAAAGGCAGAGGAAAGGTCAAGGAGGATGAGGACTGCAGGAGAGCTGGAGTCAAGGTTAAAGAGCAGATTTTCACGGGTGTTCAGAAGAGCAGTTTCCATGCCTTTGGCTGCTCTGAAGCCAGACTGTTAGTCATGGAGACAATCAACAGATTTAAGTGTGGAGGGTTAGCTGACAGATGGCCAGCTTTTCCAGGAGTTTGCCAGGAAATGAGTGATGGAGATCGGACGATAGGATTTTGGACATCTTGATACAGGACAGACCCTTAGTTTTGGTTCAGGTAGGGAAATATCTCCTAGGTTAGGGACAGTGAGGCATTTTCCAACCCCTTTATTATTTAATAAATGTTTATACCAATCACAAGAAGTCCTCTTTGTCTGCGTCTCATTCCTGGTTCCTATAGAGGATATAGCATGGGAAATGACTGGACAGTAGCTTAAATAAAAAATTAACTGTCTCACATTGTTTTTCTTGGCATGTTTTCTTTTTGCTTCCACTTTGTTTTTTGACTTGGCCACAGGCAATGTATGCTTTGACTTGGATGTATAGTCGTCATTGCTACTGTTAGTGTACAGAAACTGCTTGGCACACATGATGCTTTAAATGTGGGACAAGGTTTATTGTAATTTTTATTTTCTTAACTTTGATTCAATTTATTTTGATCTGTCCACTCACTGTAAACTTACATTAAGGTTAGAAACTGGGATTGCAATGTCATGTTAACCACGTAATAATGTTTGTTTACATCACCTCTTGTTATTAACAGCTACACAGATCCCATTAACCTGTGTCAATGGGACCTTGTGCGAAGATGGGGAAATCTGTATCTCGACTTCGGACCGCTGTGATGGATTCCTGGACTGCTCCGATGGCAGTGATGAACGGAATTGTACAGGCAAGTTGTTGGGAAGAATTTTCACTTTGCTGCTTTGTGAAACCCCAGTATTTTTGCTGACTTCCATAGTGTCCGTATAATGTCATTTATAACTTGCATGTACACAAGTGTTTCTAGCTGCGACAAGACATGGGAGGGAAGACAGAGGGAGAACAAGACAAAAAAATCTTACTAGGCCTTGTCATTCCGATCGTGCGAGAACGAGAAGTGCAACGGGAAAGGGAGGGGGGAGTGGAAGAGAGAGGGGAAGGGAAAACAGGGCAGCAATGCTTTGAATAAGTGCAGCCAGGGCAGCGCAGCTCTCGGTAGTAGTGCAAGGAGAGCAAGTGACTATAGGGTACAGTTACAGCCCCTAAGTGCGTTGTAGGCCCAGAGGCCGTGCAAGGGTGACCGATCAAGGAAGAGGCTGGTTCCGAGTGAGACTCAGAGATACAGGCGGTACAGCAGAGAGATAGGTCAGCAGGGGAGGGAGAGAGAAAGCAGAGAAATTGAAAGTTATGAGCTGCTTCCGGAACTTCAGTTGGTCCGGCTCAAGTTTGAGAGGGGCAGGGAGGCACCTTCAGAGGAAAGAGATTTACCCTCCACCCTTTGCCTGGAGAAGCGTCTAACCCTTGGAGAGTTGGAGGTAGCTGAGCGAATGGCTCGCGAAGGACAGTATTTTGGAAGAGAGCTTTGGGTGTAGTGCCGGCTCCATCCCCAGAAAGCCTTGTGGACAATGCAGCTTGTTTGTTTATTGCATTTATAAGGCGCACCAGACCCGGGAGTAGCAGGGCACAGCAAGGATATGCGAAGCTTACAAGGTTACAAGATGTACATTACAAAAACAGTTAATACAAATACAGACTATACGTCTAATTATTTAGAAAAGCAGATTTATTTACATCTTGGTATACAGGTATATACAAATTTACAATCGATCAACGGGTCGTACTGGCTTGCCTCGGAGTCTGAAGAGACTGATTCTCCATCAGATTGAGGTGCAAGATGAGGTTCTTTCTAAAGCAGGAGTAGGGCAGGTCAGCTCTTAACTGATGAGGCAATGAGTTCCAAAGTTTAGCGGCCTTTACAGGGAAGCTATTGCCGCCAATCTTAGAGAATTTGAATCTGGGTACTACCAGGCAATTGGTGTTGACCGCTCTAGAAGGTCTGCTAGAAGGTCTTCTGGATATTCTGTCAGTTAAATAAGTTGGTGCAACATTGTGTAGTGCTTTGTGTGTCAGGGAGGCGATTTCTAGCTGTATTTTGTTATGGGTGGATAACCATTTATGATGTCGAGTTGCAGAGATATGCACTCTTTTATTGATGCCTAGAGCAGCTCTAATGGCATTATTCTGTAGTATTTGAAGTTTTGGGATAATAGATTTATTGGCACTACTATATAGGGCGTTACAGTAGTCTCGTCTTGATAGTATTAGAGCTCTGGCCAGTATAAGGCAGCTGTCATTAGAAAGGAAGGGCCTACCTGCTCTGATCAACTTACAAGTATAAGCTGTGGTAGAGGCCAAAGAATATATTTGTTTGTTGAAGGACATCGTTGCATCCAGGTAGAAACCAAGTGTTTTTACCTCTTTGGAGACAGTAGTGTTGTTATCGTCAATACAAAAGGCTGCATATTCATGGCCTAGTTTGGCAATATTGGAAGGGGAGCCAAGGATTATCAACTCTGTCTTGTCATCATTCAGGCATAGGCCATGTGTAGCCATCCATGCCTGAATGATGAGATAGATTCTGTTCACCAGCGCCAAGTCCTTGCCATGATCCCCAGAAAGAGGGAGGAGAATCTGAGTGTCATCTGCATAATTAGTGTAGGTGACACCCAGAAGGTCCAGATCGTCAAACAGTGGCTTGGTGAGCTGGTCTTGAACTTGATCCTTGCAGCCACCTGGAGCCATTGGAGACATTTCAGTGCTGGAGAGATATGGTCCCTGGTCTTGAGGCCACGGATAAGTCTTGCAGTTCTGTTCTAGATTAGTTGCAGGGGGCGCAGAGTGGAGGAAGGTAGATCGAGAAAGCGTCTTCTGCAGTAGTCCAGCCTAGAGACAGCCAGGGCTCTGGAGACAGTGAAGTTCCGAGGGAAAGCGAGAAAGAGAAGAGTCCCTTTAAGGAGGTGCAGCTGGTACTCGGCCTTCTTGGCAAGGTCTGTTGTGAGAAGGGAAGGAGAGAGTGGAGTTGAAAGATGATGCTAAGGTGTTTTGCTTCTCAGGAAGGCGAAGGAAGAGGGCCCAAGGCGGGCAGCCAGAGTGAGAGGGAAAGCAGGGGACCCAATGAGAAGGATCACCGTCTTACTAGCATTAATGCAGAGCTCGTTGAAGGTGCACCAATCCTAAATCGCAGCTAGACTGTCAGGAATGAGAGGAGAGGAGGCTCTGAAGGAAATCTGAGTGTTATCCGCATAACACTGAAAGTTGGAGGAGAAGGTAGAGATCAGGTGGGCCAATGGGGCAAAGTAGAGGTTGAAAAACCAGGGTGACAGCATAGAGCCCTGGGGAATGCCACAGGTAGAGAGAGATGTGACTGAGAGAAAGGGACCAAGTTGGAACTGGCAGTGGCAGTCCAAGAGGAAGGAGGTCACTCACTCCAGGGCCTGATCCGTGATGCACAGGTTCTCACAGAGTTTATTGTTCAGGGTGGTGTGGTTGACGGTGTCGAAAGCAGAGGAAAGATAAAGGAGGATGAGGCCAGAAGGAATGCTGGAATCCAGGTTAGAGAGCAGATCCTCTCAGGTGTTCAGGAGAGCAGTTTCCAAGCCAGACTGATGGTCATGGAGACAACCAACAGTATCAGTGTGGAGAGTAAGCTGGGAGATGGCCAGCTTTTCCATGAGTTTGCCCAGCAAAGGGGTGATGGAGATTTGGAGATAGGTTTTCCGCGCAGGTAGCTTCTCGAGGAGGGGGTGCACAAGTGAGTGCTTAAGGGGAGAGGGTAAATTTCCAGTGGCGAAAGTGATTACAGAAATCGGCCAAGGCTGGAGTGAGGGTGTCAATATGGTCCTGGAGGAGCAGGAGAGCCACCTGTATGGATGACACTTTCGTACATCGGACTTTCTAGGAACCTTGTCAGGTATTGTAAGAGAGAAAGAGAAGGAGGAGGAGAGGGAGAGATGGCCAAAGGGGATCCGGAAGAGGAGATGGAGGACAGGATGGCCTGAGTTTTAGCAGAGAGGTGAGAGGCCAGAGCCGTACAGAGGGTCTGGGAGGGAACAGAAGCGGTAGAGACTGCAACAGGATTGGCCAGTTCCTTGCAGATTTTAAGAGTTTGGTCGTGTTAGAGGCAGGCTTGAATGTGTGCTCTCTTCTTGGACAGGACATAGCCTGTATTTCCTTTGGAGCAGGCGGCAGGCAAGTTTGTCAGAGGATGAGCCAGAAGCCCTCCACTTCCGCTCCACCACCCTGCACTTGCGTTTCAGGATGGCGAGTTCGGAATCATACCAAGAGTTGCACTTGGAGGTAGGCTTCAGCCGGATTCTCATGGCAGGGGCAAGGATGTCCAGGGCGTTGGAAATGGAAAGATGCAGATCAGAAAGTGCTTTGTCAGGGTGCGAGTCAGCCGCAGGAGTAGGAGGAGCAGAGAAAATGGAGGCAAGCGCATCCACTGACAAACACTTCATGGGCTGAATGACTGAGAAGGTAGGTGGCAGTACTGGGGGGAGGCGCATTGTCTGAGGGATGGAGTTTCAGCTAAGGGGAGAGTAGAACGAGGTCAGTCCAAGAGAGAGAATTGGTGAGAGGGTTAGAGGGGGTGAATGTCTGAGGTGACGAGAGCATCCAAAGTATGTCCGGCAGTGTGTGTCGGGCCAGATGCAGAATGGAAATAGTGTTGCAGAGGTTGCGGAAAAGCCCAGAGGGATTGCATTCAGGTGGAAGTTGAGAAGTAGAGGCGAGGAGAGAAGAGAAGAGGAGAGATCAGTCCATTCAGAGAGGAAGAGGGTGACCATGTCTTGTATATGGTGGCCACAGGTAGAGAGAGGCCTGGAGAGATAGAGAGCCTGCAGACCTGGCATTCAAAGGAGGAGTAGGCCTGCGTAGGGATGATGGAGAATGGGACCCACTCCGGAAAGATAGGGCTACTCCACCTCCAGGGCGGTTGGTTCTGGGTTCAGTGAGGATCTTGTAGCCCACAAGGGGGTGTCAGGACTGGCTTGCTGAAATCTGCAGGAGCTGATGCTGATCCCACAGACCCTCACCAGGAGTTCCCTGCTCAACCCTATGTTAACAGCTGAATCGAGAACCCCAAGGAAGGGAAAGGGGTACTGGATAAAATATTAAATGAGATAAAGCAGACTCTCAATATTCTGGCCCCTCTCTGGTATCTGTGGTAAAACAAATACACCTGGTTATATATACATCGTGTAAGACCTGTGCATTTGGGTAACAACTGTAAGTACAAAATCTGTTACCTGCTCAACCTCTGCTATTTGCTTAGAGGCGTGGTATAGTCACATTGAATATTTTCAAATGACTGACTTGTATTCCCAGCATACATTGTTCAAGGATGAGTTCTATTACTAGTCTCTTCCAGACGCAAGCTATGGTTGTTTTAAACAATGCGTTTTCTATTTAATGGCTAATGGTAGTAGAATTTTATGTCTTTAGATAACTTGCACTTGTTGGTTGGAAATAATATCTCTTTAACTACTTGCACTTGTTGGCTGGAAAGAATGTATTTTAAAACAACTTGCATTTGCTACTTGACTAGTGTTCTTTTTCAAATGGTTCCTGCACCTTACTCAAAAAACTGTAGAACTAACAGGAACACTTTCCTATGTTTCCCCTATGGTAAGCATAGTCCTCTTTCTACTTCTATGAACTTCTCTTGAATGTTTTACTAGCGAACGTTAGGATTAAAGGCATGGTCTAGTAAAAAATGTTATTTAAAAAATAGATGGGCAACATAAAGAAAATACTAGCATTCTCTTGTTTAAAACTTCCTATGTAAAATTTTGAGCTATTCAAGCTCAAAATTCGCAAAAGCAAGCACATGGGCGCATCCATTTTGTGAAATGGATGCCCTCCTGTGCTGGCTTTTGCTTTTGCGGCACTAATGAAGGAAAAGCCAGCCAGCTGTAGTAAACAAAAGCTACCGCTGGATGGCTTTCCCTTCATTAGTGCTGTACGCGGAGGACGGGGACCGGAGACCAGAGCAGGAAAGCTGCAGCTGAATCTCAGTAAGTGCTATTTATTTAAAAAAAAAAAAAGTTTTCCGTGCAGGAGGAGCTCCGAAAACTTAGAAATAAAACCGCAGCTTTAAAAACGTTGTATTTATGTTTGCGGTCGCTTTTGAAGCGACCGCAAACATAAATATAACGTTATTGTGTTGGAAAACGCTGCAGTTTTTCTTTCCAAGTTTCTCAGGCTGCTCCGGCTCGGAGGAGCCTGAGAAACTCAGAAAGAAAAACCGCAGCGTTTTCCAACACAACCGTGTTGTGTTTCTGCCTGCTGTGGCTATCACTTTGGGTCTCCGGTGCTCCCAGGGGAGCACCGGAGACCCAAAGTGAAAGCCAAGGCAGGCAGAAACACAACACGGTTGTGTTTACATGCCGTGTAGTGTTTCTGCCTACAGCGGATTTCCCATTTGGGGCTCTCGGGCTCCCCGTGGGGAGCCCGAGAGCCCCAAATGGGAAAGCAGATTCAGGCAGAAACAACGCGGTTGTTTTTGCCTAAATCTGCTTTCCCATTTGGGGCTCTCGGACTCCCCGTGGGGAATTTCTAGTGAGAGACGCCAGCTCAGAGATCACAGCACGACGATGAAGCAGACAGCAGCCTCTGCCCAGAGAATGTCACGGGATGCCAATGATAGGCGTCTCACGCTGACAGTGACTGCCTAGACTACGGGGTGTACACGGCAGTGTAGAGTGCCTCTTTCACGCTGGCCAGGCACGCAATGATCAATCAAAATGATGGGCCATTAACACGCCCACCAGAGGATGGTGATCATGTGCCGGTCCTCAGGCAGCCAGGCAAAAACAAAAAATCGGTATTTGTTGCCACTAAATCGGTAGGCAGTAGGACTGCTTAAACGGTATCCTACCTCCTAAATCGGTAGGGTTGGCAAGTATGCTACTGTCAGGCATTGGGACAAGTTGGCTCTAGGCATGTGTGGTCTCTGCCTGGGCTCTGAGTAGAGCGAAGCTTCGGGCCCGCTCTCCCATTGGCTCTGCCTGGGCTCGGAGTAGGGCTAAGCTTCGGGCACGCTCTCACATTGTTTCTGCCTGGCCTCTGACGGGGGCTAAGCATTTAAAACTGTGAGTAAAACGGACCTGGCTGTATGCTCATAAGTCCTTTATTTGACACACCAGCACTCAACACTCCCCAGTTCCAGACATGCACCTCATTGTTAGGCCTGACATCCATTCCGTAAACACTTTGATAGTGTTATGGTATGCCAATTAGCCAATTAGTTCTAAGCGCTGACATGTTTGATTGCAGCTCTGTGCCCTGCAAAGCCACATCAACACAATAAAATACAGTAAACGCCATTGACACGACCAGCATGTGCTCCTGTAAAGACAGACCTGTGGCGTCTTTGTCCGAAAATTGCAGTATTCGAGTTTTAAGGACACGCCTACTTTGGTTTTGCCACAACATGCCTGCATGTGTGCCTGTAAGCATGCATCTGTGATGGCTTTGCCTGAACATGCTAGCATCTGATCATGCTGTACAGGGCCTCAGGCAGCAAGGCCAAAAAAAAGAAAACCTTTTTTTTTATTTTATAAAATCGATATTTGTTGCCACTAAATCGGTAGGCAGTAGGACTGCTTAAAAAGTAGTGTAGTGTGGAGTCCATCTTATATGTAGCTAAAACAGCCGATGTGTTTCGACCTACAAGGTCATCTTCAGAGCTGTACCACACATACAACATTCACAAAATTCAATCAATAACCAAACATGCAAAAATTGTTGACCAGTTTGATCAAACATAATAGACATATGCATTTTTAAAAACAGGACAAAATACATATACATAGATCCAAACAACCACCAAAATGAATCACAAATAATATACCAATCGGCACAAATCGGACCAAAATTACAAATGAAAAAATAATCAATCAACAAAACAGAACAAAGAGAAAACTAGAGGAGAACAAGAAAAAAAAACAAGTTAAAAATCAGGTTGTTCTTTTGGAACATTCAAACATGCATAATCAAATTGCAATTAAATAGTTGTCTCCCAGCCTAATTCATCATCAAAACAAAATAACACAAAATAAAACTTTTTATGCACCTAGAGTGAGTCAGCAAGTTTAAAGAGTTGATCACCCCAACATCCGTGAAATTAAAGGTTCACCTAGCATGCCAAAAATCAATCACCCCTGATCATGAGTGACCCTTAAATACATCCTAAGTCATCTATTCTTGTACAATCTGAGATGGTCCCCAAACCAACCACGTGACTTTCACTAAAACCAACTCAAAATTGTCTGAAACACCCATGCGTAAAGATAAACTTCTTAGCAGTCAAGAAATAAGTACTTTGGGCTAAACATAACTGTTGGGAACAATTTTCTTTTTGCTGATTTACCTCCATAGACCTCTACAGAATCCCACACATTTTTCCTGTGTTTTGAACCTGACCTGACTTTTGGTGGTAAGTGAAGCCATTTTGCCATTTTGCTTTACTTGCCTTGCGCAGCTCATCTGGTCCGAGGGGCACTGATCAGTCCCTATAGCTATCAACGCAGGGGAACTATATTGAAATTCCCTTTTCATTTTGAAACACATCCCTTGCAGCAGCAGTATTTAAACTGTTGCATGAACCTGTGGGGGGCCTCGGGCTCATGTCTAGGGGGGTTGTGCACCCACAGGCTGGGGGCGGCTGGGGGGGGGCAGAGTTTTTTTCCTTTTTCTAGACTTGGTGTGCAAGAACCGTTTTGAGGCATGTCGTGTTTTCTGGTTCTTGCGACTTTAAGACTTGCTATAAATTACCAGAGAGAGCGTGGAGCACTGGCACTGAGTCCAGTCACTCACCTGTCAGCCAACAGAGGCTGATCGGCAGGTGCAGAGTAGGGCCTGGAACTTGCTGGCCTAGCAGCTATGGCGCAGAAACTCACTATGTGCAATACAACAATGGTGTGATCAGGACGACAGAGCCAGAACTTTGAGGAGTTTGTGTGCCTGCTGATCCATCTTCAGGGCGGGGAGGGCCAGTTGACCGTGCACCCCCTCTACCATTGAATGGATCCCCGGGTAAAACATCAGGCCCCTCGCCTAAGCTGCCTTGGTATCCTTGACTGTTTCTCTTGAACTTCCCTTGCCCCCCTCCCTGCCGTTGCCTCCCTTGCGCTCTCCTCTCTGTATGTCTGGCAAGTGAGTGGATGAAACTGCGAGTGACATGGCCATGGCCTTGAGTGGGGCGGAGACCGGGGAATTGGACTGGGGAGAAGAGGTTGCCGGGGGTGGAGATGGCTACCACTTCTGAGGCCGCCAATACAGCTGGGCTGGGCGAGCTGGCTGATACCACTCTATTCAACCACCCGCCGTCCTCACCCCAAGCACCCTGCTGAGACTTGGTTAACCTATAATTTGACCTTTTCACCTCCTGGCAGAGGAAAACGACTAATATGAGGGCAGGGGTGAAGCCCTCAGACGGAGCCTCAACCTCTTAGGGCGCACGGCTGTACCGCACCAAACCCTTCGTCTGCTGCCCCTCTAACCAGAAAACACTGCTTGTGTTTCCGTTTTGGAGTCCACGCCACTGGGGTGTGTAGTGCAAACCAGAGTATGGAATCCATTCAGATACCTGTGGCGACTATGAGCCCGGTTCGGCCCAGGTACTTGATGAGCTAATAACTTGCGAGGCAGCGGAAGGGTCTTTAATGCCGACCTCTCCGCGCCCAGTTCAACTGTTCCAGAGGGGGTGTAGCCCAGATCTTCCCAGAGTGGATTCCTGCCTCCGTCATTCCTATGCAGGCCTACTCCTCTTTCAAATGACTCGTCTGCAGGCTCTCTCGCTTCTTATTGTGGCTACTATCTATGGCGACCCGGTCAGATCTCCTCCTTCCTCTCTGAGTGGGCGGACTTCTCCTCTTCCCTCATGGTCTCGCCCACTCAACTCCTCCTCCTTGGAGACTTCAGCATCCACCTGGATGTTCTCTGTCCTTCTTCTGGACTCTTTTGCGACACTCTCTCTCTATCTCTCTATTCTCCCCTCTGGGCCAACTCACTCTGCAGGGCACACTCTGGATGTTCTGATATCCTCAGATCTTCCCCTTTCTTGTGGAGAATCGTCTCCAGTTCCAGAAGCACCTCAAAACCTTTCTCTTTGCTTCTGCCTTTTCTCCTCCTCTCCCCTGCTGAATTTCCTGGCTTAGTGAACTTGCACTGGTTACCTAGCCACACTATGATCTCGGGCCCAGGTCCCCTGCACTGCCTTTCTGGCAACCCCCGTGCTTGGGGACTGTTTTCTGTATCCCTTCAGTCCCACCACCAGCACTTGACACCTTATGTCTGCACTTACCCTTGCACTTTCCACCAGCTGGTCGTACTTTCACTTATTGTTTATTCTATTATCCCATGTTCTGCACTGTCCCCTCTCCCTTTCCCCCTGCACTTCCCCCTTCCACCTTCCCATGCACTTGTGTGATCTGAATGACACCTGGCCTAGTAGAATCATTGTCTTTGTCTTCCCTCTGTTCCCCCTCCCTTGCCACTTCACTCCTTGAAACACTTGTGTATAGGGGTGCTATAAATGCCATATCATATATACCTGTTGCCAACCTTTTTGAATCTGCAATATTTGACCTCAAAACGAACAAAGAGATTCGTACACATGCCCCCAACATCAAATAGCATGAGAAACAACCCCCAGATTTAAAGTGGAGATGGAAGGGTGCAAGTCCATTGAGAAAATTAGAAAAATAAAACAAATCCTGGTGGGCCAAGTGGGAGAGGAGAAGGCCTTAAAAACAGGCATAGAGCACGGTCGGACTCTATATGAAAAGAAGGAAGGTGCATGGTGCTCCCCAAAGGGTAACTTGCAGACACAGAATTATTGGAAGGCGCACTGGCTGAAGTACCCCTTTAAAACCCAGGTAAAGTCGTGGAGAGCACCCCTCTAGTGAGTGATTCTTTCGAAGAGAGGCCTCCAGCCCAAAAGACGTTTAGAACCTCTTCCTTGGGACCAGAGGTTGCATTGGTTTGGATTGACACCTTTAAGAACACTGCAGATGCCAACAACGGCGGAACAATCTCCTTGAGAACGTGCTTCGAAGCCCCAACAACTCACTCTGCCATAACAAAAAGAGACAGACAATCCGAGGATTGACCTAGTGGACAGGAGAGATTCGACCCCACGGTCTTCTCCCGCATCAAATCGGGGAGTTGTGTGTCCAGTGACTGTTCCTATTGTCATCACGCCACCCACTGGTTTGTCGTCACCTAGAAGGGCCCTGAGGACGCAGAGGAATGTGCCCAATGACCGCCCCACTGCACATGAGAAACAACTGAAAGAGTTGTGTGGAGGAGGACATGCCAGGGCAACTCAACTATCTACATCAAGATCACCTCCACCCTCCTTGACCCCACATTCACACCTGGACCTTCCCAGGATGGATCAAACCAATAATACAAATTAAATAGGGAAGGCGCCTCACATAAAGGAAAAAAAGCCAACGTGACCCGTCCATTCAGCCAGCTATCAATCGTCACCATCTCAATTGCCCCCTTCATGAAATTATATGAAAGCATCAGTGACAACTTAAAAGATCAGACAACTCTAATGTTATTTTACAAGATGATTTTCATTGAAGGTTTCATCATGATGAGAAATACCATGGTGTAGGGCCAGCAGCGGCAGGTGGGGATCGACGATAGAACTTTGACGTAAGCCACTGGTTCCGGCGGTTGGAGGGGTTAGAAGATTGTGAGGATACGCCGCCCCGGATAGAGCCGCGGCATGTATCGAGCCCACATGAGTCCGTAGACGCTGGACTGACTGGCAGCGTGTCCGCCCGACGTGCCATGTCCATCCTTTTGCTTACAGCAAAGCAAGGGGAAACCGCTGCTGGCAGCCGCGGGAGAAACCGCTGCTGGCAGCCGCGGCAGAGCCGGGGCAGAGCCGCGATACACCTACCTGGTTTTCGGCCCGGCACGGGGAAGGGGGAGCGGTGCTCACAGCGGCGCCGAGAAGCGGGAGGGCAACGACCGACTCGCCGCCCCTGTGCTCCTCCTGACGGTGCCGGGACTGCCCGTGGCTGGAGGAGGACGTCCAGCATCCGGATGCGCCCCTACTCAGCCAACGCGAACGCCCACCACCACAAGAGGGATGTGAATGGCGACACCCCGGGACGGCAACCCTTAAGGGGGGCGGGACAACCCCTCATGAACCAATGAGAAAGGGGATAGTCTGGGCACTCTGTGACTGTGATTGGAGGGGGCTTGAAACCTCCTGTTGTGATAAAAGCGCGCCAAACCAGACTAATGGGTTGCTCTCATTCCACAGGACACGGAGAAGAGAGAGGAGGGAGAAACAGAGTGGTGGGCCTATCCGGACACCTCGAGATAGGACCAAGCCAGGATTAACGTCAGTATATTACGGAAGGCCAAGACACCGGTGAAGCTAACCGGGAGGACTTGATAGTTTTTTTTCTTTAAACAAACCGCTGCCTTTAAACAGTGAATAAATAGTTTCAGCATCCATCTGTCTCCGGGTATAATTCCACAAGGATCCACGTAAATTACATCATGACCTGGCAGAGAAAATGAGCCTAGTAAAAATACCCTGGCAAGAATGCCCTGAGGCGTCCACATTACCAAGTTTCCCCCACCCAGACCTAGGGCAGAAAAGAGCTCTAGCCTTAGCGACCGGGCAAGACCACAGAGGATAAAACAATTTCTAAGCCTTTGACAGTGAATTTTAAAGATCAAAGACCAAATAAACGGGCTGCAACATCATCTTTATACCCGCTCTTTGGGCAAGAGAAGCATACAAACAAACAAAGGTCTGCCCAACCAAAACCTTAACAAAAACAGCCCTTTCTGGTTAAACAAAATTATGCTAGGTCTTTCCTCAGGAAAGCGCCACTACCTACATCCGAGAACTCCCAGCACGCAATGGAAAAACAAAGCAAAGAGAAAAAACCTGATGAAGAGAGAAAACGGCTAACCAAACTTGTGTGGAAAAACAACCAGACTTGTATGGAAGAACAACAGCTTAGTGATTTCTCTAACCAAAATCTTAAACCTATCCACCTACTCAATAGACGAGGAGGATGACTGGCTAGACTCCCCCAAAACGGTGTCTGCTCCGTATCCCCAACCTCTCAACCTAAATTAGTGACACTATATGGAGGTGGGGAGGCTGATAGACCAATTCTAACGCTGGCGGAAAAAAGAGAACTAGATCCTTGGAAGGGACAAGGAAGTGTTCCCCCCAAGGAAGCCCTAAATGGAAGCCAGAGGATGTCCTGAAAACAAAGACAAACATAAAAAGAGCAGAGAATCCGGCATTTGAACATCACACATTTATAGACCCTCCTGTGACCCTCCTGGGGCCTGCAAGACAAATCATCACGTCGGGGATTAAAGGGTAGCAACGATCGGAAGATCAAACTGTGTACAGTATCAGGAGAAGATGCAAGGGGCATTTCCCTTAGAACTTTAACCCAACTAAGAGACCCTACGAGATGCCTTAGGCTAGAAAGGGTTGTAGACAGAGATGATGACTTTATCCTAAATAGATATGTCTTCATCCTCTTTCAATGTATTCCAAATTGTACGCCTAATAACTGAAGACATCATGATAATGGAGTTTGCACAGGAAGAGAGGTCTGACCTAGTCTACATACATCTCTGCTCAAGGGTAGTAAAATAATTGATCCTAGACATATGCTTGAGTTTCCAATTTATGGTCTTTGATTTGACTCTACCCCTTGAGAAAGTGCCCGAAAATAGGGGGCCACACCTGGCAAACAACCTTCGACCTTCGTCCAAGTCAAACCTGGAAATAAGAGCTGATGTCCTTGAAACTAAGTCACTGGATAGGTTGCTATTGAGTGCCGGGTGAGGGCAACATTGAAGCCAGGCAGACTGACACCCTCTCATGGTGACGAGATTGCAGGCTCACTGATGAAGATCTTCACACCATCAATGAAATGAATTGGAAGCGGGTTGCACAAAAATAAAATTGACTGAGAATAATCAAAAGCCTGTTAGGTCAATCCTCGGATTGCGCAATGGGACTGGCTCCCGGCAACTTTAGCCAACGATAAATCTGCCTAAATAAGCAGCCCGATAAAATGGAGACTTAAGCTTTCATTGATTTCATGAAACACAAGAGGATTCTTGCACCTCTTAAAGAAGGGGAAAACAAGCTGGAATACATCAGACTTTATATGTCTTCAAGAAACTTGGACTATCTTAAAACCTGTAATGGTTGGCTACGTCACTTTCCTAAATCCTGCAGTGAAATCCGGAGGAGGCCGCCCATGTGCCGGGCTGCTTACCTGATTAAGAGTGGTAGGGATTTTGAGACTGTTCGATCAACTAATATTGGCCTGTTCATCCAAACAACTCTTAACAAAAAAGATAACCGGTTCCGCAACACACAAGGTAAAAGAGAAATAGAAACATCTGACCATCATTAATCTATATTGGAACCCACTGGTAACAGTGGGCGACATGTTGGGGAAAGTCTGAGCTGATTGACGCGGCATACTCCCTGGAAGACCCGGCCCTTATTATATGTGAAGACTTAATTAACGATATAGCCTCTTTTGAAACAATACACTCAAGAGAAAGTGATCTTAACATCCTTAAAGTGACCTGGCTAGAGGGACATAATAAAAACAGCTAATAAAAATGCCACTACCAGTGGAATGTGTTAACCATGGATCTCGTCTAAAAGTTTCAAAAAAGATGTTGAAATATTGGCAGCCCAATAACTAGTAAACCACCTACTAACTGGGAGGAGAAGCACTACACACCAATGTTGGCCATGTTCATGTTTAAATCCTCCACAAGTACGACGCACAAGGAACATCAACACGTTTACAACAAACAAGTTGTTACGAAAAGTAGAGAACTGCAATTAGGCACATAAAAAAGAACCATACACCAAACAAGAAAGGAGTATAATCCTTCTTAAAAACCAATAAAAGAATTGGATTACTTGGTACAGTTCATTTTAATCCAGCAGGATGCAGAAAAAATGAGGTCTAAAACCAACAGAAACTCATAAGAAATATGGAACTGCATTAAGTCAGTGGAGCACTCACAAAGCTTCATGCAGATAAACAGAGTCAAAGAGAACATATGGATGGGTCACTTAAAAAAACTATATGGCTCTCCCTCCTAAAGATCCTCAAGCATACAAAACATAAGTGCTGTGGTCCTTTTATGATGACTAGGAAGAGATAGTGACACTTATAAAACACGCAAACCCCTCACGGTCCCCAGCCCTGACGGATTCTCAACCTTTATGCTAAAGGAATACCTGGAAGAATGGGCAAGACTGATATCTTGAATAATAGGCAACTTAAAGGATGCACAAGCAAATCCTATTTTGTGAAAATATCCCAATTTTCAAGAGCGGCAATAGGGGCGAGACATCCACTGCCATATTGCCATCTTGGATGTGTTGGGCACAATCTATGCCTCTTTCTTATTGAAGCACCTGAATGAATGGGCACAAAGAGCAGGCTGCCTGGACCCTTTCCAGTGTGGCTTTGTGAAGGGCCTGGGGACCTCTACTGCACTTTTACTCCCATCATTCAAGGACCATGTTTGCAGACAGATCAAATGGTAGAATCCCCTTAGCCTTTGTGGACTTGGCCAAGGCGTTCGACAATATAAATCATGAGCAACTATGGTCCAAATAGTTTGCCTGGGATTACCAGGAAGATGGTGTTGACCAACTGAAAAACACGCACGCACACCTTTTCGCTCTTTCTTCTGCCGCCACCTCCTCCCTTTGCTATATCTTTCTAACCTTAAACTTCTTTGCTAAAAGTTTAAATGCACTAAAATACAAATAATTACTTTTTAAAGACATGTCTTTGATGCCTATTAACCCCTTAAGTGCCAAGGACAAGGTATCTCCTCCTTGACATTACCTCCAGGTTGCCAAGGATGAGATAGAGGGCCAAGGCCCTCACTGCCCGGGGGCTGGATTACCTTCAATTTCACGTTGGCGTGTGTAATGCATGCCGACGTGAAAGTAATTTTACCGCGGCAGCCATTTCGGGCTGCCGCTGTGAAAACACAAGGTGAGTCACCACCTTGCTGTGCCTCGATCTCTGGCTGTATTTCAAGCCCCAGATCGAGGCAGGTGTCGTTAGAAAGGGGAGATTCCACTAGACACCAGGGATCTGTTTTAGAAGCAGGGAATTTTCTAATGGGAAGGGGTGGTGGCCCCCTAGACCGCCCCCCACCCCCAATAGAGTGGGGGCCATTTCATGCAGCCCTCCCTGGGGGCAGATATCTGCTCCTAGAAAGGGACACCTGACCCCAGGGAAGAGTGCATGACAGCCGCCCCCCCTTATCTGCCCCCAGGGAGGGCTACATGAGATGCCCTAGTGCACTAGTGTGCCCATCTGCTCCAAGGGGAGTTGGGTAAACAAAGCAAAAAAGTGAAAATGGTAGACAGCATTTAGGGGGGCTGTGGGCACCCCAAAAACGCCAGGGAATTTTGTAATGGGAAGGGGTGGTGGCCCTCTGCCCCCACCCAAAATGGAGTGGGGGCCATGTCGTGCAGACCTCCCTGGGGGCAGATATCTGCTCCTAGGAAGGAACACCTGACCCCAGGGAGGAGTGCATGACAGGCCCATCCCTTATCTGCCCCCGGGATCACTTCATGAGATGGCCTGCCCCTCCATTTGGGGTGGGGATGGAGAGGTGCACCGCCTTTTACATTTCAAAATTCCCCAGGCGGTTTAGGGTGTCCCTCAGCCCCCCTAAAGTGCAGTGGTCGAACCTGTTTAGGGGTAATGTTGAGTTCCTTTCTGTTCTTTCTTCCTCCTCTCCCCACCCCCTCTTCAGCTGACTTAATCCCTTTCCTACCTTGACTTGTTGTTATGTAGGTACGCCTGAATGGCACACCTGTAATTAGAAGTTATGAAAATCTCACAAAATAAAGTTTTAAAAAAAAAAAGTGCAGCCTACCATTTTCAGTTTTTTTCTTTGTTTACCAAACGTCCCTTGGCGCATATGGAAACATTGGTCTGCCAATCTGCCCCCAAGGTGCCCACGGGGGGGGCTTGTCCCACATTTTTTGGTGGCCCTCTCCCCCATCCCCAACCCAAATGGAGGGGGGTGTAGCTCATGCAGCGCAGCCGTCGTAGGAAGCCCATTCGTTAATGTAGTTTTCCCACGATAAAGATTGTAACTTTGAAATTGTCACTTAAGTGTTCTGCACGGGTCTTCAGTGTTACCTTTTCTTAACTAGGGACACACGTCCACTCCTTGAATATTAATAGTCTTTAATTAGTGGAACAATGGGCTGTAACCACGTTAGCTTAATACGTGGCAAGAAGCCTTTTACTCGATATGTGCGAATTACATTTCCTTTGATCAAAGAATCCTTTAATACAGCAGTCCACTTCTACTTGCTGAAAATCTTACACAAGTGGCAAAGGAGCAGGTTGCTCTTACCAGCAAAGTCGCACAATGCTTTAGAACACTGTGGTTCACGCACTGCCTTCTGAAGCGTTTTTTCTATCTGGGTCACACAGCTTTCCTGACTTCTTCTACAACCTCTACTGCTTTTGGCGCATTGGGGACCCACGCCCTTCTCCTAAACAGCTGTCACCGGTCTGGCCATACGTCTTGGGAGTTTCCTACACTTCTGAAACCTTCGACCTGCCAATTGCTTCTTGCTTCAGTGTTCGACACAGCAGCAGCTGGGCAACCACGGCTATCCGGCTCACAAGGGGAAAACTGTTTCTCCAGCACGTCTTCCTCTGCACTTCAGAGTTTGGGAGGAAAGGACTCTCTCAGAACATTCAGTTGAAATCTGCTGTCTGTGGGATATATTTACTCAATCAGCAGTACTTCCCCACATCACCAAGCTGCGCATCTGTAGTCACCAGAAAAATGGCTGCGCTGGCTCCTGTGAGCACCATGGCCTCAAACTGCACTTTGCAGCAACAAAAAGATGGCTGCACCATCTTGCCAAGCGCATATTGTGCAGGATGGAACAAGGGGGCACATGTAGGAGCTTGCCAGTGTGTTCTTACATATACAAAAGAAATAGAGTGAAAAAGCCACGCTGCTTTGCTGCCAGCCCAAAGTCCCCATTGAAAAGGGGGTATTTTACCTTAAAATGATGCTGCTCTTATGCTATTTTTATCTGTTCTTACTCAAACTACTGTTATTAATAAGGCCCTGCCATGCCCATTCATATTCCTATTGTACTTCAGCAAAACCAAGTATGACCCCTGAATGATGAGCTCTGTCAAACCAAATCTGAGAAAAATCCACAAAGAAACTTCATTTTCCGCCGCACGGGAAAAGCTTCACTTTTTAAGTTACAAAGTGTCAATGATTAGTAATTCAAAGAAACTCCAGCTCTGGGCTATGTCAATTTCAGTGCATAGGTGGTTCAAATATACTGCTGCCTACAGAGAAATAACTATGGCTGCAAAACAGTGTGGGAATCAATCTGGAAAGTAAAAAAACGAATTTGAAAGCAAAGTGCTAGCAGCTTGCACCACGTGTGTAAAAATGGGCTTTTCAAACTACAGAAGAAAAATGCTTGCTTGAGGGTACTATGTTGAACAAAAACGACTTCTTGCCTAGCAATGTGAAAGGGGATTGTACTGTGAAAATACAATGTATGAAATGGTTGTATTCAGCAGGTTTTCTTCCAATTCACAACAAAAAGAATTGCAATTAAATCAAACTTCAGTGGCTGTTGGGGGGGTGGGGGGTACAAAAACAGGTTTCTGCTGAGAGGATGTCAGAAACAAAAGGGGCCCTCTCAGTAGATACTCCACCCCAGGGATAATTACTAGGTTGGACAGTATCTGGTCTCTGAAGTATGAAGTGGAGAAGGGGCAATAAATCTTCAATCAAGCTGAGAAACCCCCACCTTACTCTGGAGGAAGTGACAGTTGGTGGTAGCTGAAAAGAAGAAAAATGGGCCAGTGCATGATAAAGGGCAGCTCATCTGTTTTTCTGAGACTGTTTTATAAATAAACTTTAAAGACTTTTATCTTTTCAGCAGGACTTTGCAAAAATATGAACCTTTAGCTGTTTAAATGTGATTTTTGTGGCTTTTAAATAAGAGGTCTTGGCTGTCAATTGCATGTATGCGACACGAACGCCAGAAGAATGTGAATCATGGGGAAAGGACATATGATGGAACGTTAATTAACAGACATAGGCCCTATGATAGTATGTATGCACATGTAAAGTTATGGAATTTTAGGCCGAACATTTCACACTGAAAAAGACCAAAGATTATTAAATGTACAAAACAATGTCTCACAGGTTACAGAGTTGGACTGCAATGGTGTGCATAAAATATGTAACCTGTTTATGTAATATGCTAAGAGACCAACTGCATAAATGTACGATTTGTGGCAAAATTGGATTTGAGCTAAAGTAACTGTGGGGGGGTTTTGAACATTGTAAAACTCACATCATAAACATGCCATCCTGCCCTTTAGATCCTACCAGCTGAGAGCGAGGTGGGGACTAGCCCCCCTGACCAATCAAGTGGTTTAGAGGCGTGTTTAGCTAAGCCTGCTTAGCCATATACTTCTATGATGTCACTATGCATTATAAATAAGAGTTCATGACAGGACTCTACACACACACACTCTTCCTGAAGTTCTTGCGCTTCATTCCTGATGTGCTCCATTCATCTTGCTGATTCCAACTAGAAGGCCTAAGCATTGCTGACCCTACTCCAGAGCCCACTTCAAAACGCAAGCATAGCTGATTCCTGTCCCAGCAAGGCCATTGATCCAGAAAAATCCACTAGACTCCCATTAAAAAGGGGGGAAGAGCTGTGGTACCTTTTGCATCCTGAAACCAGACTGGCCTGCTGCCCAGTAACTGCTTGCCCACTAACTGCATCCAGCGTTACCAGTGACCCGAATTGCCCAGATGACATTTGCCAGGCACGCTGCAGTGTGGTGACTAGACCCTGTTGACTGTCCAAAAATCCCAAAACTAAAAAAATTACTGTGATTATAATCCCCACCGCGTATAAACACATAGCCTAGCATGTCTTTCCTTTGTCCTTATCCCACTCTCTAAGTAGTCATATTTATACCCTGGGGTGGGGTGGGACAAGGTTGACCTCGCAAATCAACCTTGGAGCTTACTGTGTTCCTCTTTAACATTGCAGTCTAGATCAGTGGTCTCCTACTAGTAGATCGTGAGCTACTTGTACCTCGCCTAAGGCTTCCCAGTAGCTCTTTTATTAGACCCCAAAATGAGCACTGTATGTTTATTTTTGTGTCTAAAGTCCCTTGGACTTTCCCCTGCCCCTCCCACTCCTCTTCCTGCAAAGTAAACAGTCAAAAGATGTGTGCACAGTGAGAGGTGGGCTGCATCTGGACTTGAAGGGCTTGGGCAGCGTCCCAACACGGGGTTAACTATCAATAACAAAAGTAAGTGGGAAATGTGTGTTGTGGCCATTGTCACCAAGAGGTGCAAATGATGGTGGATTAGAAAGGGCCTGGGTGCATAAATCTGCATGCTATGTAAAACAAAGCTGGGGCTGTGATTGTTTCAGTCTCACTGTTTCTTTAGATGTTTTTCAGCTAGCATTAATTTGCATGCTGGTAATTGTAGGCTTTCAATCAGAATCGGGGAAATCCATCGTAGCCATTCCTCTGGAGCAGGAGCTCCCAGCGTCGCCGTGTGCTGCAGGAGCACCATCCCTCCTGTGCAACATCATAATAACAAGGTAAGCGGCAGGCATATGACCAGCTGCCTTCAAGCCCCTTTACGATCCGCCGCCCCGCGAGCGGTATTTCAGATCTAAATGAGCCTTCCTTGCTCTCATTATCACCTAAATGTACACCAGCTGATTGCTACTTATTTTACTCGTGCCTACTGATCATACCCATCCGAAAATCATGGATGCACTATCCTAAAATGGCCGCCGCCTTGAATGAACCCAGTGCCTGACCCTGTCCCATTTGTTTGCCTGACTTCCTCGCCTGACAACGTGCTGATTGGCGGCTTCCCACATAACCAATCACGGCCCAGCCGGTAGGCGAGAGCCGACCTTCGAAGTAAGGCAGAGAAAGAAGGCTTCCTTGCTGACGGAGCTGACTGAGCACAACTAGCGCTTGGCGCAGAGAGACTGCCCGTCCTTACACGTGTGGCCTTTTCCGCGTCATGTAGGTGAGTGCACAATATGCACAAAATCAGTAAATTAAGACTAAGCCCTACAGGCTCACCAAACTGTGATTTACTCATGTTGCCTCACGCACACTCCATTGACTGGCCATTTCCGTGCTTTGCCACCCCTAACTCTAATGCATTGTCTCACAAATGTCTCTAACCACTAGCGGTATGCCTACTAGATTGCAGTACATACGCTGTCTGCACGTGTTATATTCTAGTCTGATGTACTCCTGCCCATTAAAATTGCAAATATAGCCAACCTGTGTGCAATAACAGCTACATTATTAGCGAACAGAAGTATGTCTGCCAACTAACATACTTTGCTTATGTGTTAAAATTGCAAACTCTACTTCTCAACCAATGTTTGTTAACCCATGTCTTCAATAACGCTACTCCACTGACCCCAGATTGCTGTTAGCTGTTGCTGCTGCTGTTAGCATTGTAGAGGGAGTTTACTTCTAATTGTGTGCTGCTAACTTAGTGTATTACCAACTGTACCTTAGCTTTGCCAAGTTATGCCTACTACTATAATGGCTGATTTTGTGCTAAATTAAACCTGCTAGCGAGTACCTAGACATTACTGTGGCCTGTTACCAGATATAGTTACTTAACCTGAGGATAGAATGTTCATTACCCTCCTTTATCTGACCACTCTCTGGTCCACAAAGGGGCTAATAAATCACCCTCCGCAAGCTATGCACACTACAATGCTGTACCATGATATGAGCCTACCTGTGTCTCCCTTGATACTGACCATCGTTCCGCAAAGCTACCTGTTCCCAACCTTACTATAACAAACACCCCATGTGACCTTACACGTAGAAATGCTAAATTACGCTCCAGACTACCCAAAATTTATGAACCACCAGCTAGACCTGTTACTGTATGCAGTAACAGAAGAGACTCAACTGACTGCCACTAAACAGAACACCGCCTCCACTAAGGCAGACATGAACCACAACCGCATTACTAACAAATACTACAAATCAAGTACCAGCCTAACCAAAAAAAATAGACCTGCCAGCCCCTCGACACCTAAACTAAACGCCCCCCTCAATGGAGCTCTCATTAATGCCAGGTCATTGATAGCCCATGCCACCGAAATTGCTGAGCTCATCCAAATAGGTGATTATGATTTCCTGGCTATAACGGAATCTTGGCTTCACCAAGCGGCTGGCCCTGCCCTGATGCTTGCCTTGCCCCCTAAGTATAACATTCTCAGCGAAGTTAGAACCAATCCTCGAGGAGGAGGCATAGCCATTATTGCAAAAAATAACCTAGCCATAAAAATTGAAACACCCTTGCACACCAAATCCTGTGAATCCTTAACTGCCAAACTCCTAACATCATCCTCTCAATCCATCAACATTCACATCATCTACCGGCCACCAGGCCCTATCGGAACCTTTGAAGAGGACATCTCCATGATCCTTTCAAACAACCTACAAAAGTCATCCCAAGCTATCTTACTAGGAGATCTGAACTTAGGTTTCAATGACCACAAAGACCTGCAAGCGACTAATATATCCAACGTCCTCACAGAACTTGGATTCACCCAAAGAATATCACAACCTACCCACGAGAAAGGCTGAACACTTGACTGGGTAGCTGACCACACTTGCAATGTAACTATTACTGCTGTCAGCCCACAAATGTGGACCGACCAGCATTAATAGCATTCCTCATAAATGTAAAAACCACCCAACCTCAGGAAAACATATTAGCTCCTTCCATGGCAACGAGAAATAAAAAAAATGTAACCACCGACAAACTACTACCACTGATCCTCCCAACCTTAAACTCTCTACCTGACACACTAGACCCTACATCTCTAGTTAACAAATTCAACTTAACCATGGCCAAAGCCCTGGGTATCATTGCCCCATTGAAACTGAGAAATGGCAAACCCAGAGCACACCTAAATGCCTGGTTCACCCCATACCTTAAGTCACTAAGGAAAGAAAAACGCAGGTGCGTATCCTCCTGGAGACGGACTCCATCAGAGACCAATAAAGTAGCCCTCATCAACAAATCCAAAAGTGAAATACGGAGAGCTAAAAAAGACAGCTTTGACAATAGAATAATTCAGGCTAAATCTGGTACTAAAGAGTTATTCACTATTCTAAAGGAACTAGAAAACCCTATCCCAGTACCTGACAACTGTGACAAAAATAAAACATGGTGCTCCAACATCCAAAAAGCACTAAATGATAAAATTGCTACCCTCCAACTCAAAATAGAAGAAAAAAAAATGCCCCGTACTAACAGAGGGGCAAACTACCCACTACTCCTAAACCTGAACCAAGATTTAATTTCACTAAAGTAACCATTTTAGCGGTTGAGAAAATAATACTCTCACTCAAACCTTCAAACTACCGAGGTGACATCTGCCCAGCACAACTAATAAAAGATTCTGCGAGAGATCTATCCCCATTGGTCCCAGTCAAATGGTCGAAAATAAAAGATCGAATGACCATTTGATCGACAGTCAAATGGTCGAAAAAAAGGTCGAATTTTTTTATTTATTTATATATATTTTTAGTTTTGGTTGGTTAAATATTTTTAAGAAAGAAAACAGGGGGTTGGGGGGGGTGGAACCCCCATAAAAAAAATCGACCCTTTTTTTTCGACCATTTGACTGTCGATCAAATGCCATTCGATCCTTTGGTTTTCGACCAAATGACTGGTAACCATCCCCATTTATATCCAAACTCATTAATGCTTCCTTTGCACCAGGCATGATGCCAAGTAATCTCAAGCAATCTTGGGTCCTCCCGCTCCTCAAGAAGCAAACCCTAGTCCCGGCCAGGCCGATTACAATGGTGCCATTCTACAAAAAATTCCTAGAGTGGCTTACCTTCAGGTCCAAAAATTCTTGGAGTTGCATCAACTCCTAGGTACCCGGCAATCAGGTTTTAGACCACAGCACCGAAACTGCACTCATCGATCTCAAAACCCATGTCGACGAGCTGAGAGACCAAGGAAAAACAGTCATACTCCTCCTACTGGATCTCCCAGCAGCGTTTGAATTGGTGGATCATAAAGTGCTCTCTGCTCACCTAGAATCTGCTGCTCATTTCTCATCACATACCATAGCGTGGATCAAATCATTCTTAAGTGAAAGAACCAGGAGGCTTTTCTCTACTTCAGCAGTGGCTGACCCTGTACCCATTACATGTGGCGTACCCCAGGGTTCCTGTGTCTCACCTACCATGCATAACATTTTCACTAAGCCCCTGTTTTATGATCTGGACCTTCTAGGTGTCACCTACACTAACTATGCAGATGACACCCAGATTCTCATCCCACTTTCGGGGGATTATGAACAGGATTTGGCCTTGGTGAATAAATTATACCTCATAATCCAGGCATGGATGGCCCGTCACGGTCTATGCCTGAATGATAAAACGTAACTCATATTGGGGACTACACAAAACATAAAAAACTGAACCCAGACTACTCCTCCTTTGTTATAGATGGCCATACCATCAAAATAGCGAAAGGGGAAAAACATTAGGTTTTTACCTCGACTCGCCTTAATCTGACAAAGCAAGTGAATGCAATGGCATCCGCTACCTCATACACTTGCAAGTTGATCAGAGCAGAAAAACCCTACTTGTCCACTACTAGCTGCCTCACACTGGCAAGAGCATTGGTATTATCCAAATTGGATTATTGCAACGCTCTATTCCTGGGGTCCAATAAACATACTATGCAAAAAAATCCAAATACTGCAAAATAATGCTCTGGGAGCTGCCTTAGGAATCCCAAAAAGAGAGCACATATCAGAAGTCCGAAGACAGTCCAACTGGCTCTCTGCAGCTGACAAAAATAAACTGAAAACAGCCTCATTAACTTTCAAAAGTATCAATGATTTAGCACCCAAATATCTAGTAGAAAGGTTCAAAAGAAGAACCACGAACAGACCCACCAGAGAAGCATACAGCAACTGTCTAGCCGTGCCCTCATTCAAATTGACTACTGCCGGAGGAAACAGCTTCCCGGTCAAAGCGGCCCAATTGTGGAACTCCCTGCCAACCTCTCTAAGGTCTGACTAGTTCTACCTACACTTTAGACTCAGCCTCATTAAATGGCTCAAAGAAAACGACCTATAATCTAGCCTTCCTGACCACTTGATTCTTGCCTTACTGAAACCCTGCTGCTCGCCTTGCACTACGCATACCTGTGTGTGTGTGTGTGTGTGTGTGTGTGTGTATATATATATATATATCTATCTATCTATCCCCTTGTTGCGGATTGACATTTTCCTGTACATTGACTATCTGTGTATAGGTTTACTGTGCTGTACTTTTATACTCACGCTGTTAACCTTTCCTCTTGTAACTGTGTAATCTGCAACTGTAACTTGTAAGCTTAAAGTATTCTTGACCACGCGCCCGGAAACTTTCGGGTCTGGCGCGCACTACAAATAAACAAATAAAGATACAGCTGTAATCGTTTTCTCAGCGTGCGTGTCTGTGCATAGAAAAATAACAATCCGTGTGAGTCCCAGTTTACAAGAAAAAAGGTACATCTCGCTTTGCGTGTTTATGCTAAAACTGTGAATTTTTTATATTTTCAGATATTGAGTTCCCGGTTTTAAAGCTCTAGTACCCAAACTGTATTAAAGCTTAGGATGGAATATGGCGTGATATGAACGAGCGCACCTCTAGGGATGTCCCAAAATACGAATTGAAGCGATAACTGCAATTTTACATTTAAGTAAACATGGAAAACTACTTGCTGCACTGCATTCTGGTGCTTGTCGACTTACATTTATAAAACTAAACCGGAATGTAAAGTGACATGTCTATCAATACCAGGACTTAAAAAAACAGAATGTGAGATGTTTTACGAAACAATAGTTGGAATTAAGTGAGAAATGTGGGCAGTGGTTTGCATATATATATTTTGATATGCATAGGATTAATATAGCTTAAACCTAGTTACTAAGTAACAGAGCACTGTACAAATTAGGGTGGTGAATACAGGGATACAACATAGAGGCGTGACATGGGATGAGAGAACAATTAACAATGTTGATCCCCTTTGGCTATGTGCACAAATCGGGAAATCTGTAGAGATCTGTTATGTTATGTTACTTGGCATTTATATAGCGTCTTATGTATCATTGGTAAGACCTCAAAGCACTTGTAGGTTCAACGCCCTCGGGATCTGTAGTTTAAGTCAGTAGAGATACCGTATGGTGCGTGGGCGCACCGGATATGTGTGCAGCTGTGTGGTTGTTGCATGATAGCTGCTTTTTAGCAGTAGGTGTGGTGCTGAGGAAATCAGTTGGATGTGTTCAGTCTGGAGTGTGGACACCCAGACTGAGTTCTGGCTGCGTTAGGCCTGAGGAGATGCCTAAGCTAGCCGGTATGTGCTCAGCTAGCTGTGTTTTATTAGGATGATGAGGTTTTCGTGGGGTCATGTTAGTATGAGAACAGCTAGTCCAAATGTGTCATAGCATAGCTGTGTTCTAGTTGAATGATGGTGTATAGGAGAGAGTAAAGTGTAGTAGTTTGATATGGTGGTTATCGGTAAAGTGCCTGCAACCAAGCACAAGAGCTGGACAGGGGACGTACATATATATATATATATATATATATATATATATATATATATATATATATATATATATATATATATGCGACAGGATGGATAGGGTAAACCTGTGATACAGATAACATGGGGATACATGTACATAGCATATATATAGCATAAATAGGAGATGGATACCTGCACACATGTTCAAATTCTGGCAAGAGATTTCCAGCCTTTCAAGACTGGGCTAAAATGGTGCAATTTATGAGCACTGTTTTTGCAAAAAATTCTGCAAAACATATTTATAAGCCATTGTCTAATACATGAACAATTGCAATATGTCGGAGAGTTGGAGGTGCACGCCAGGCATGGCCCATTGGTCATGCAGCAGAATAACATGATTCCTGCAGGGTGGGAGGCAGCGATTCTGTGAGATGTTCACTTTGATACTGCCTCCTTCATAAAGGGAGCGGGGTGGCATGTCTCCATCCATTCTGAATAAGTCACCCCTTGTTACAGCCATACTCTTTGCTCCAAATATTAATTTAAAGACTCATATGTTGTCTCATGTGTGGACGCTACAAGTCATCACTATAAAACTAAATGTTATTTCAGCCCTGCCAATCACACTATTTTCTGCATATAACTGGAGCACATGGTTTCCCAAGTGTTCATTTTTCGAATCTTGCCAACTATTGACATAAAAACGCTTAAGGTTAATCAATAAAATAGGCTTTGGCTTACTTTTCCTTGGCTGACTTCTGTGACCTAGTATTTGAGCAATGTTTATGAATTGGGGATACGCTAAACTGGCAGTGGATTATATTTTTTGACAAAGCAGAGTGTGCTATATGCTGAATTTTGTTTCAAAGCCATATACCACATTTATTGAAAATCTAGTCGGATTGCAGACTCATCATCCAACAAAAGGCAAAAGATGTACCATTTTCATCCAAAGTGGGAAACCATTTTTTTTTGTTCCAGTGTAAAAATAAAAAGCATCTTTAATCTACGGTGCCCAAGTTAAAGTGGCAATAAAATAGTAACATTAATAGGAATTTGGCAAATTGTGAAAACAATTTTCCAAAAGGAATTTGTCTGTGATTCTAAAAAGTAGGTAAAATAAATGCTGCAATCCAAATGCTGTTACTCGTCCTTCAAAAAGTGCTTATTATTTTATGAAAAAGAAATGCTCTTTTACAGATTGTGCAGTTGTGAAGGGCACAGTGACTCCCACGGCTGAGTGTATTGTAAGAAAGTTTAAAAACTGTCCTGAATGTATGTCTGCCATGTCCAGTGTGCAATTACTATGGCTAAAAAGTTTATCTGCACTATCAGCTGATGTCATTGCCTGTCTCTGTGAGGCTGCCTTTTTCAGACAAACATCCGAAATCAAAACCTTGATCCCATCTGACAGGATCTGAGTGCTGGTGCTGTTGCTGTTTCAATCTTTACACCAGATTACTGAGCACTGGTGGATAGCACGCAGTGTAGGCCTTCACATTGAATGTCGTGATTAGTTTCCTACTTCTGATATGCTTTACAAGTTTTAGGAACAGCATATAATAAAATAAACATGTTTTTGGGTAATTTAAAGCGGGAATTGAGAAAATTGCAACTTTCCAACGTGTCATTTGGCTGCAGCATGTTTTAACTTCTACTCATTTTCGAATTGTATCCTTCTTGTTGATCCATTGCCTTGTGATTGCTAGTGTTTGTGCATTGTTGCCTTAGTGAGTAATCCTATTTACTTCAAAGTTTTAACCACATTTTCATTATTTATTTGCCATTTAAGAGTGTCATTTCATGCTATTGCACAGGATTTAAAATGTGTGTCTGGAAGGGCAGGATGTGAGGAAGGTTCCCGAAACTCCCCTGTCCTTTGTCTCTAGGAGTGCCTGAATGCAACCAGTCCTGATTGTTGTGTGATTGACAGCCTAGTCTGTGCATGAATGGGAGAAACCTGCTTAAAAGGCGAGGATTTTGGGACTAGAGTCGACCACAGGGAGAAAAACCCAACGAAGAAACCGTGAACGAAGCTTGAGGCATCCTCCTGGACCTTTGAATTACCTGGTGAAGCCCTGCTGTTGTGCTGAAACTCCTTTTTTAAATTTGAAAGAAAAGCTCCGGAAGACACGACTTCTCCCCTTGGGTTAGAGGGACCAACTAACCCTGAGACCCACTCCACTGGACCATCTTCCCCGACTGGCTGTACTTCTTCATTGCTGCAAGAACCGAATGCCAGGGGTTGAGTAATCCGTAGTCTAGTTAAACATCTGAAATCAAGCTAGAAGCTCCAGGAGGCTCCTAAGGACCCTCTGGAAGCAGGACAACCGGAGCTAGAGTCCCCTCACCAGAGTGCAGGACCCAAGGAGTGAAGGAAGCCCAACCAGTATCCACAACGGTGCCGTTTGATGAGCGCTGAAACCGGGAAGTGCTACTGAACCAAAAAGAGCCCGTAGCTGCTGACGACCTCCCTCCAGGCGTCCTCCCTGTTGCCCCCACGACTGAGGATCAGGAAGACTGTGTCTGCACTGCTGTAGCAAGACTGATTCCAGCTGGACTACTCTTCTTCAAACCAGAGGTACTGTTTAGACTTTGGGTACTTAACTCATTGTCTTTTAGCAGTGCTTTTTGCAGTTGGGAATTGCTGTGGCTTACGTTTTAGAGTTGATTCCAACTCTCCTTTCACAGGCTGAACAGCTTGTGACCCTAAGTGATTTTCTACAAACTCTAACTTTGTGCAAGACTGTTTCTGATCTAAGAAGTGGCTCAGCTCCATAAACTGTGTTCCAATTGACTTTGGCTATCCTGGCTCCATGAAGACTCTTCTGTTCCAATTGACTTTGATATTGTTTGTCCCTCATAGGTGGTAGCTTGTAGTGAACTGTTACTGCTGGGAAAGACTTGTCTAGACTTCATTTGAAGATTTAGTTGTCCTCACATTTACCGAGATCCTATTTATCCTTTTACCTTCCATAAAACTTTCCTTTCTGCAAACTAAGAATCTACAAAATATAACTAGTGTGATTATATAAATGCCATTACTGTCATTGTAATTGAAGTCATCCGTGAGTGTAGGAATTGTGTAATAAACATATCCAAAGATTATCCACTAACTTGTTCTGATTCTGAAAAGTAATTTTAAGTAAATTTGCATTGTTACATGAATTTCCTTTAAAAAGAACTTTTATTTAAAAATTGATGTTTATTAAATGAATAACTATTTACAAACCTTGAGTGTAAGTGTTACGTGGCTACTTGTATTTAGGTATTTCATTTGTACAGCTCACATTCACCCCTCTTGATATAGGCCGGGCTGCTCAGTCACACTACCAACTTGTGTAGTACGGACCTATACCAAAAAGTGAGTTACCTAATACCAGGCAGGTAAGTGTTGTGTAGTCGCACACAGTGTGACTGCATCAATTCTTGCCTAACACTATGTACAAACCTATATGCACACTTTACACTGAGACTCCCCTAACTACAGAATAGTACTCCAAAAGACACCCAATGAAAGAAAGGGAGAATAAGGAATCCAAAGATGAAAAACTAGCTGACGGACACATGGCCCATGTAATGCAGTCCCAAAGAGTCTGAGTCTCAATGCCCTAGAAGCGATGTTCATGATCAGTTGGTTGAACAGGTTTATCCTTTCCCTCCCTCCTTTCTTTCCCTCCCACTCCCCTTTTCCAGAAATGCTTGTGGGAGGGAGTGGCTCAATCAGAAAGATTCTAATCCCTCCCAAGTTGGCTAGAAGACAGGGGGTATTGAAATGTGTTTCAGCCAAAGTTTCTCCTAAATCCTCATACCAAGTTTCCCACCATGAACCATGGTTAAACACTCCACCCTGACAGTGCATCATTGCCACTCCCAGCATGGGTCCTGAACAGATAAAGCACAATCGGCTAGGAGTTCTACAGAAATATGACAAATGTAGCTACTTGTTAAAATGGATTTTCAGAATCCTCCATGAGGGTGTATTTGGTGAGGCCAACCTATTATGTTGAATTGGGAGTACGCACTTATGTCTAGCCAAACTCTAGCAAGGTAGTGTAGAAGCACAGTAAGGCTTGGGCTTGGAGAGTGTCCTAGGACAACATTGTGACATACACACAGCACTCCTATAATTCCAATTGGATAAAAGATGTACCAAAATAGACCATTATGTATTGTGCCTTTAGAATACACTCTTAAGCAATTAGTTTAAGTATCACACAAATATCATATACATGAATACCTTCACTATTAGGAGTTCTGCAAACAGAACACCAACACTTTACCTTTAGAAACCGTTATGCAATAGCTAGCATAGTCGAGAGCAACATTGTACTTAACTGTTTATAGTAAAGCAAGTGAGAAAATGGCGAAAACCATAATTGAGAACCAGATGAGACGGATAGGTTAATAAGGTAAAACACTCACAGGGAAACTTAAGACAAGGAACTTAGTTCTTGATAAGTCCAACCTGCTAAGAATTGGTGCCTACTGTCCAAAAGTCACAACTTCCACAATAAGTACTTTGCAGGAGGGTTTACTTTTGGATTCCTGAACAAAAGTTGCCAAAGCAAATGGTTGTGAGTAAATGTTCCAGAAGATGAATAATGACGTAGGTACAGTTCATATAAGTTACTCTGACATTCCCACCACTCGCGGGGAAGCCCAGGGAGACATCTTTGACCAGATAGCCACCAATATTGGTCAGGCCAAGGGTGAGGGAGAGGGTTAGGATTTACACGTTTACAATCCGTTGGAGGGGTAGGGGGCATGAATAGCTATGCAAAATCATCTCTCTTCCTCAGATTTCTTCAGCAACCACTTGAGGAGTTCCTGAATCCGCTGGTTCCACTTACTTCTAGGCTGTGTCCTGTCGAGGAAGGTCTGCAGGTGCAGAGGTCACCTTTAGTTTCAGGGTTGGGTCCGGCTTGTCCGTGGTTCCATGCTCCGGGGATACATTTCTGAAGACTGTACAGCTGAACATCCTTCGCACGGCAGTATGACGACCTCCCCAAAACTGGTGACTTAGGAGACTTGAGGAAATGACTGGTTGCAACTGGAGTCGCCACGGTCGGAGCAATCGATCCTTGTGGTACGCACAAAGGAGCAGGCCCTGCCAGCTTCTCTTCATTTAGGAAGGCTGAAATGGCACGCTAAATTGAGGATCCACAAAGGTGCAAGGATGCCCTTGGAATGATGATGGATGGAGCAAGGTAGCCCAGGAGAGAGCTGGTCAGTCCACTGTCACTTCCAGAAGCTCAACAGGTACATATCCTCAAGCAGGGGTCTGGGCCAAAGCACCGACTAGGGCCTTTTGGAGACCCGGAGAGAGGCGCAGGGCTGCACTGGACTGAAGGCAATGCTGGTGAAATGCAACACTTGTTCTCCGGTCTTCAGCATGCTGTACTTCTTCTTAAGGGTCTTGGCTCCAATGATGATCCAAAGATGATCTGTCGAATGGCTATAGGACTATTCACTTTATCACAGTTTTGGACTGAGTCGATACCAGGTCCACCAATGGTAATGATCTGCAGGTGGTGTCCAATCATGTACCGCCTCTGGCCAGCACATCTGTCCAGCAGCAGACACACTCCTCGGGTGTGAACTGGATTCGACAGATCCAGTCCCGACATCCAGCCACAAACACTGGCCACCACTTTGCCCAGGAAATGGCTTTCCAAATATGTCATTGCCGTACCCTAGAGGTCAGGAAGAAGGCCTAGGCACAGAATGGCCAAGCACCAGTGAATATCCATTGCCACCAGTCCATCCTGGACCCATAGTGCTTGTTACAAAAGAAAAAGTAATAGGCATACAAGATATCCTAACTACACTTTAAGGTAATCTATGTAGTGTTTCCCAGTACTGATGATCTTAAGGAGTCATCATTTATCCCATAAGTGACCAAAATGCAAGAGAATTAAATCTGAGTGCTTTACTTGCCTCCAAAGTGTCGGTCATGAAGCAGACGATCGCAAAACGACAGGGTGACATATAGAAGTCCATGGGAAAAACCTTAAAAGCTTAATGTTTCCGAACACCACTGCACAAGCTCCTTTCACCAAGGCAACGTTAATCGGGCAATGGAAGAGATTTTCAATTTGGTGTAGTCGCCAAGGCGAGTATTTGTTGTTGTTGGTGAATTCAGCCTTTCAAATTTTTCCTTCAGAGATGATGTTGCAGCCATCTCATGATGCTCCGTCATCAGAAATCCCTGCCCTCTGTCAAAATCATCCAGGAATTTCTCAAGGAATTGGTGTGGCAATACCCTCTGATCAAGAGACAAGAACCCAGAGGCGAAAGAAGGACTTCTCTGCAAAAGTAGTTCCCCAATGTGGACCTATTTCATAGCTTCAGATGCCTACTACCGATCCTTCCTAATCGAGGGCGTGATTGAAGGAAATCTAGTTCTCTTCTTCACTTACATGCTTGTCCCATCTGATGGTCAATTGCGTCTCTCCCAGAAGTCCTTGCTACTACTCAGGTTGGTGGAAATATGGACCTATGTAATGACAGTGATTGGCTGGAAGAGGTTTTGTAATAAATGTGGAATTTCTACTTCATTTTTATTGAGGGCTCCCAAGGTTGAAGCTGGGTAAAATGCTACCCATATGAATCTGTGAAGTATTTTCTTGTTGAGGACTACACTTGCAGTGAAATCTTTTTTTCTTATGTTGACATTTGTGCGTTTTTGTTTTGACCTAAAAAAAAAAAGCTTTAAAAAATAACTGTTCCTTTCTATCTATGCAGAGGATACCGTTTTTTACAAAGTTCAGAATCTGCAGTGGACTGCTGATTTCTCTGGTAACATCACCTTGTCTTGGACTCGTCCTAAGAAAATTCCCTTGGCATCATGTGTGTATCTTGTATATTACAGGTAAGTTGGAATCTGTTGCCCTGTTTCTTTGTGTGTATTCTTTGTCAGAGTACATATAAATATTAATTGACCTCATTTTGAGGCCCATTAATGGGCTACATACATTAAAGATTGTGGGGCTTACCCAGCACCAGGGAGATTAAGGGGCACTCTAGTGTTAGACCCTAGATTTGAGGTCCATATGCAAACGAGTGCGTCCCCAGCCAGACCTGAATACGTTTCTCTGTTAGGAAGGGAGTTGGTGGGGGAGGGGTCTGAGGGTGGGAGTAGGACACAATTAAACAGCAAAAAGTGGCAAGGTCCCACAAAGTGTGTGAAAGAGGACTGTCTTAGTCGCTGTGGCTCACTGGGTTTGTGGGTCAGTACTTGATAGACAACTTTAAACTTTCCACGCACTGCTCAAAGGCCCCATTTCTTCAGGCTCCTCTGCGCTACTGCTCGTCTCTGACGGTATCTCTTGGTTCGACCTTCTTGGCAGCAGAGATGGAAGTGTAGTATAAATCATTGGCACGCCGTACCATTTTGTTTTTTAAAATTTTGACAGAGCGTACCTTTAGTTCAAAGACTCAAAGTACAGAAAAGTTAGCAAGCACCCCTCTCTAGAAAGAACATGGCATGATAACCTGTTATGTGTTTTTTTTCCCAATTTGAGAGTCTACAGCCATCGCTTTTTGCTCACTGCACTTTCATAAATGCGGAATAACCATTTGCATAGCAGTCTTGGTCCCGCCCACAAGGGCAGTCCAGCATTGAAATGCCAAGCAAACCTCCTTTGAACAAGAGTACCAACTGCAACCCCAGACACGCGTTTCAGCCTTGTTGGGCCTCATCAGTGAGGTGGAGCTGTGCCTCTCTGAGCAAAGCTAGCTAGGGGTCCAAGTCCGGGTTCCCCCAGGTAACTTAGGGCGGCCAACCCCAAGTTCCTTGCCAAAATACAATTCTGCAGTAGGACACCAAGAGTAAAAAGTGGCGAGTTCCCACAAAATGTGTGAAAGAGGACTGTCTTTCTTAGTCACTGTGGCTCACTGGGTTCGTGGGTCAGTTCTTGATGGACCACTTTAAATGTTTCCACCCGCTGCTCGAAGGTCCCATTTCTTCAGGCTCCTCTGCGCTACTGCTCGTCTCTGACGGCATCTCTTGGTTCAACCTTCTTTGCGGCAGAGATGGAAGTGTAGTATAAATCATTGGTACGCCATACCATTCGTTTATTTTTATTTTTACATAGCGTACCTTTAGTTAAAAGGCTCAAGAAGGCCTATTTGTCTTTCTCCTGAGACAAATCTAGAATCGCCTCAGGCTGGTCATTCAAGCCCGTTCCCAAGTCATAGCTGGGCAGACACACACACACACACACACACACACACGCAGCGTCCGTGGCTCTGCAAGTTAAGGTGCTAAGGTTGCAAATCAATTTTTTTTTAGTGGCAGAGCCTTTCATTATTTTATTATTTTTTTTTAAATCAATGGCAGTGCCGTTCATATGCATGACGGAACGTTTCCAACTCAAAGAGCTCGCAAAGCACCAATTAAATCTGTGATGGTTAAAGTGAGCAACACAAAGCGGCCATTTAAAGATTTGTTTATATCCATGACGTCTACTATCTCGATATGCAAAAAATAGTTGATTTATGTCACTGTTGAAATGTTTTCAACATCATGAATAACAATGTGCTGAAAGTGTGTCAGCCTGAGAGGTCCTGTGTCCGCGGAAGCTGCTGAACCCCCGACAATCCCCCTGAAATGTAATTCCCAGAACTAGATATTAATTCAGCTCTGCAAACTACACCCCAAAGGGAAAGGGGGAAGTGGATAACAAAACAACACCAGGCTGACTGCGTCAAGGCTAACCAAAGCTGAACCTGCAGAGGATATAAGAAAAGCAGATACAAATCCTTTTATTACTTACTTAACCTTTAGAGTTGGAAAGACTTTAAATCCTTAACTAATAATACCTGGTCCTTCTCTTGAAATTTCTTAGAGAAGCTTGTAAAAAAGCTGAAAATCTCTTACTTGAGACTCTTGAAATTCACAGCAACTTCTTAATTTGGGCAAACCTGGAAAGTTTTGCTCTTTGCCTTTTTTTCCAAAATTCACTAATTGTCCAGTTAAATTGCCTTTAATTTTTTCTTTCTTTTTCTTTCAAACTTTTCTTTAGTTTTCAAACTTTTTACAATTCTATATAGTTTGTGAATTCTTGAAGAAACACGTGCTAAACACACACGCAGATAATCTCAATACTGAAGATTCACACGTTGAAAACTTCCTGCGTTGAAGAACACGCGCACTGTAAGAAAAGTCCACGCGCAGAAAACACACGCGCTTGTAAACACACGCGAAGCAGAATTCACGCGCAAACGGAATCATGCGCAGATAACACACGCGCTTGTAAACTCCTGCGCTGATGAATTCCCGCGCCTATTCACACGCGCCTTATAACCCACGCGCAAAAGAGTTGACACGCGGTCGAGTTCGCGCGTTAAGCACGCGCGCTGGTAATCACACGCGCAATTGAGTTCTCGCGCAGAAGCACATGTGGTTGAAAACACACGCGCAATAGAGTTCTCACGCAGCGAACAAATTCTCGCGCTAGGAAGCACACGCGCTGGAAAACACATGCGCAATAGAGTTCTCACGCGGCGAACAGATTTTCGCGCTGGAAAGCACATGCGCTAGAAAGCACACGCGCAGTTGAATTCTCTCGCCTGGAAGTACACGCGCTGGAAAAGACACGCGCAATAGAGTTCTCACTCTGAAACAACGCGCTTGAAAACACACGTGCAAATTTCCCTCGCACGCGCAAAGGTTCAACGGTTAGTTTCAGATTACGCATAGTACGTGTTTAACAAATAGCGTTCACCCGTTAACCTCGCACAAAACTTCAAGCGCACTCAAAAGGTTCAAAAATATAAATTCAAAGGTAACATTTTACGAGTTCTCACTTAAATGTCTTTAAGACAAACAGAGCAGCAGTTAAACAGTCACTTATCTCCAGAACGATTTCTTAAAGATATTCAGAGTTTCCTGTCTTCAAAACGCATTCCTGACAGCTGATAACTTCTACTGAAACCCCCAAGAAAGTAGCCGCTCAACTGCTAGCGCCTGAAGGATAAAATCCACCAGGCCCTAGTCTAAAGCAGGAGCAGCCACTACACACGTCCTCTCAGCTGGGGTTTAGATGATGAAAGGCAAAGAGTGACAGTTTAGAATGTTCATTGTTGTTCAGCAGTGTTTTCTAACCAATCAGAGCTGTCACTGTGAAACTCCATTTTGCCTTGGGTCAGAACCAGGATTCTGAATCAGGAAGTTAAGGCCAAACCAACTACAATAGAAAACTTCCCACCCACACAAGGCTAATCTAAAAAAGGATAATAAAAGAGAAATAATGGGAAAGAAACTTGAATAAGGGAAAATAGCCTGAATAGGGGAAGGAAACCTGACAAAGTGCTCATTCAGCTACAGTGGGAGTGAAATAATACACACAAACAGAAAAGTGCTTTTAAGCTCAGAGGTTGACTGTGGTCAGCACCTCCTGCAGTCTGTGAAATTGAGTGGCCTATACATAATGTGTTCACATGGTTTGGGTGTGAGTTGACTCTGGTGCCTGCTAGCTTTCATTTTTCCCCAGCTGATTAATAGTCTGGTCCTATTGATGTGGCTTTTTTGGTGGATGATGTTCTAGACTAGCATCACGAGGTGGTAGTTCATTCTCATGATAGCATCCCAGATAAAATTAAGGTTTCTGTACCTGGTCGTAGTAGATGTTAAATTGGTTGGAAGGCTTTAAAGCCGAAAATGAGAATTTCAGAGTCTTGCAGAGGTTTATTTTACTATTGTTGCACTTCCCGACTTGTCTGCCTTCAAGACACTAGACTGGCATTTTGGGCACTCAGATGTAGATTTGCCTGGTGTCCATATAGGCATGGCTGTGTCACTTAGTCTCTCAGTGGGCCCATCAATTGCTTCACCAAAATGTTAAACATCAGGGATGATGATGATGATGGTGGTGACCTCTGAGGGATGTCGCAGATTACTGCTCTGTGAAACTGGTTGATCTCTCCTCGCCTCTGCTTCCTTTCTGTCAGAAATTATGACAATCTTCCTATGGTTTCCTCAAATATACCGGCTACCTTGACTGTGGGGAATCATTGGCATGGGATGGAGTGTTATGTGAACACGACTGATAAGCCTGAGTTGGAGAGGTGGTCAATGCGTGCAGCGTGTAACAGGTCAGTCCATACCAGGGAAAGATGATCTGTGTGTTTCAGCTGGCAGGAAGTGGGTAGGAGCCAGTCTAGCACAAATCCAAATAACGTATGGCTGTTGCTGGGCAGTTTCCAGGGATATCGCTATCCTCCAATGGACAGCCACTTTCAAGTTTGAATGTGGAAGGGTCCCTTATTTGTGGGTTAGGCTGACGACCACCAGGCTGATTTCTGGGCATGAGGATGGGAGGTGGTCTCAAGACAGAAGTCGAGAATAGACTTGTAGTTGAAGCAGAATGGCCAGTGGAGAAGAGAAACATGTTATTTCATCGGGGGTTGCGGGGGGAGCTCAAGGATGTTCTCGCACAAGTAGTGAACCCCCCGAAAGACTGCTCAGAATTCATTGACCTTGTTGTTCAACTGGATCATAGGTTGCAGGACCGAAGAGCAGATCGAACCAGACCGGACCCTCGCCCTATGTATGTGCGTTCAAAGGACAATACTGCCCGAACAACGGAAGGTTCAGGAGAACCAATGCAAATTGGGGGGGGTCAGATCCCCCTTGACTAAAGTGGAAAGGGATAAAAGGAGGCAGCAGCAGTTAAGTCTGTACTGTGGAAGGTCAGGTAATTTCCTTAAAGAGTGCCCTCTGAAGCCACCGAGGAGGATGGTAGGGGCAACGGACAAGGAAGATACCATCAAGGAGCCAGAAAACTCCCCAGCCCGGCAAGTGTAGGGGTCCACTTGTTGAGCGAAGAAAGTGAACTACAGACCTCCCATTTTGTAGTCTTGATCAATCACCAACAACTATGTCGGATGCACGCAGTAAGAGCGTACATACAGTGGAGCCGTTGGGAATTGCATCGACCAGGATCTTGCAGCAAAGATGGGGCTTCCATTACGCCCTAAATCAACCACACACTGTTACTACTGTCGACAGCACGGAAATAGCTTCTGGTCCAGTATCCCAATGCACTGTAGCTTTAACCCTTCTGTGCCAGGATGGACACCAAGAATCTATCGTTTTCTACCTCATTAAGGCACCACAGTTCCGGTTGATTTTGGGGATGCCATGGTTGGTAGCTCACAATCCTCAAATCGATTGGCGAGCAAAAGAATTGGCCTTTCCCGAGACTTGCGCACACACATGTTATCGCCAAGAGAAACAACCAATAGACACCAGAACCTCCATGCTTGTGACTGTGGCAATCGGCACCCTACCAAGTGAATACCAGGAATTTCAAGATGTCTTTCAGAAAGAACAGCCTAATACCCTGCCACCGCATAGACCATACGATTGACAAATTGACCTGATACCCGGCGCACAAATCCCTTGTGGGTGAATTTACGCACTCACGAAACCAGAAAACCAGCACCTGAAGGCCTATGTTGACCAATACCTCGCCAACGGGTTCATCCGTCCCTCAGTCTCCAGCAGCCAGTCCTCTATTCTTCATACCGAAAAGGAGGGGGACTTGAGAACGTGCATCGACTATCGCGCACTGAACGAGATTACCGTAAAAAATCGCCACCCCCTCCCACTGATCCCTGAATTGCTTGATCAAGTCAAAGATGCCCAAATCTACACAAAAATAGACCTGAGGGGGGCATATCACCTTGTTTGCGTAAACGGGGACGAATGAAAAACCGCTTTTCACACCAAATTGTACGGATAGCAAGTAATGCCCTTCGGCCTTTGCAGCGCGCCTGCTGCATTTCAATACTTCATGAACGATGTCTTATGGGAATTGATTGATGTCTGTGCTCTAGTGTACTTCGACGATATCCTAGTATATTCCGCATCAAAGCCAGGACCACTTAAACACGTCCGATCCGTATTGGAGAAACTCCGTCAACACCAGCTCTACGCCAAGCTCAAAGTGCTCATTTCACGTCTCCGAGGTGGAATTCCTGGGCTTTATTCGCAGCCCAAATGGAATCCGAATGGATGTACACAAGGTAGATGCTATCCTGAACTGGCCATCACCAAATTCATTCAAGGGGGTTCAAAGTATGCTGGGTTTTGCAAACTTCTACCGCCGGTTCATCCCAGGATTTTCGCAAATCGTGCATCCCATCACGTCATTACTAAGGAAAATCAACAAAAAGTTCCAGTGGACAACAGAAGCAGAGGAGGCTTTCCAGGAACTCAAAGCAAGATTCACATCTGCCCCAATCTTATGCCACCCTTGCCCTCATCTCCCATATCTGGTGGAAACGGATGCCTCAAGCATGGCTATGGGAGCCGTCCTCTCACAAAAGGACCCCTAATGGGCCAGTTACACCCTGTTGCCTTCTGGTCGCGTACATTCACACCCCCATAACTCAATTGCGCTCTCACAAAGAACTACTGGCCATTAAGTCAGCCTTTAATGCATGGCGGCACTACCTCTTGGGCGCCAGACACACAATCACTGTAATAACTGACCACTGGAACCTCCAGTACCTAAAAACGGCAAAGGCCCAATCCTCACGACAACTACGTTGGGCTCTTTTTTTTTGCTGAATATGACTACGTAATTAGATTTCGACCAGGGGTGAAAAACGGGAAGGCCGATGCCCTTTCTCGTATGGGGGTGGAAGAGCAAAGGTATCAGACCCCTGACCCAATAGCAATCATCCCGAGTGACAAGCTCCTAGGAATCACAGCAACCATAACTGAGAAATAATTACATGAAGAAATCCAAAACCTGATGAGTCCGGAGCAATTACAAGCGTGGAGTGCACAAGGAGGACATTACATGATAAAAGATCAGTTGCCATTCTTCAGGATTCGTTTATTCTTACCAAACCAAGCACTACGAGAACAAGTCATGTCCGGTTATCATGATTCCTTGATCGAGGGCCACGCCGGAATCGCTAAAACCCTAGCCAAGGTAAAACAAAATGATTGGTGGCCCATGTGGCGTAAAGACATTATCCAATTCATCCTATCTTGTGGAGAGTGTGCTCAAAACAAGTCATCCAAGCAGAAACCGGCTGGGCTATTACAACCATTGGAAATCCCACAGGCACCCTGGCACACGTTGTCCCTCGATTTTATAACTGACTTACCACCCAGTCAAGGGTTTAACACTATTCTTGTGGCCGTGGACCTATTTTCAAAAATGACACATTTCCTTCCTCTTAAGGGGCTCCCAAATGCTTCCACTCTGGCAAATGTATTTCTTGAAGGCATTGTACGGCTCCATGGGTTTCCTTCAGTTTTGGTCTCAGACCGAGGTACTCAATTTGTATCTAACTTCTGGAGAAAATGCTGCTCTATGGCCCAGATAGGCATCCGACTATCCACCAGTCACCATCCCCAAACGGATTGTCAAAGTGAGAGGACAAATCAGATGCTCGAGCAGTATCTGCGTTGCATGTTACACCAAGCTGAAGGAAGCTGGTTCGACCTATTATGGATAGCTGAATATGCTTATAATAATTCCCTACACACCAGCGCTGGGCAGACACCCTTTTATACCATGTATGGCAGGCACCCACGTACTTCTGAGTTGGACGTTCCTACAACCCTGAAAATGCCAGCCGTCAAAACCTTGCACACGACCATTTCTCAAACCTTTAAAAGGGCAGCTGAACACCTACTTCAAGCTAAGAATCGCCAAAAGAAGTTTGCTGATGAATACCGAGCAAAGGCCCCCAACTACCAAGTGGGAGACAAAGTCTGGCTGGCGTCTAAACACGTGTCCATTAAAGGAACCCGAACTTTCTGTCCAAGATACCTGGGTCCATTCACCGTCACCTCCATGATGAAACCTGTGACGGTCAGACTAGCTTTGCCGTCAAACATGCAGATTCATCCTGTGTGCCACGTGTCTCTCCTTAAACCTGTTCAACCTGGGACCCGGGTAGCAACGCCACCGCAGCCAGTAGCAGTCACCGGGGAGCCAGAATTCTAAGTCAAGGACATCCTACATTCAAAGTACGTCCGATCCAAATTATACTACTTAGTAGACTGGAAGGGGTATGGTCCACAAGACAGGACATGGGAGCCTTGTGAGTACATCCATGCACCTTGCTTGCTTAGATGATTTCATCAAAACCATCCAACCAAACCAGGACCAGACAGAAGAGCCACCTTGAGAGGGGCCTTGAGGGAGGGGGGGGGGGCGGGGTGCTGTCATGATTCCTGCCCCTCATGTCCCCAGCCCTCCAAGATGTCAGGTTGGAGCCTGGCCACGATCACCTACATGGCCCTCAAGGGCCTCTCCATCCCTCCAAAGACCCATTTGGAGTCTGACTTGGCGCTTGTGGCACCAGACTCACTCACTCCCATTGGATAATATTAGGGATTGGACTTGTAGTGCATTGATGGGGACAAAATGGATGCCCCCACCTATTTTGGTTCCCAGAACTGCATGTGCGGTCTAGTCTTTTGGGTATGGTTCAGCCCAGAGACACCTGGGATACCCAGAGACTATTTAAGCCACACACAGGCTGAGAAACATGCTTTGCGTTTTCTGCACCTGCAGCGTGACACTCGCCGTGTTCGGATCGGTCTCCAGTAGGCCTGCATCTTTCTTCTGCGCTCAGCTCCTGCAAGAACAAGAACACTGTTAGGAACAGCCTTACCTTGCGGCACTTCTGCCCATCATTCATTGCCCCTTCTGTTCTGCGGGCATCTTCGGCGGTGTCATTACCATCCTGGCGCGCTGCTTCCTAAGGGGAAAAGAACAGAAAAAAGGCATTAGTAAGCATACTGCAAATCTTCACTTCTTTTTAAATACTGTACGAGCTTCAAACGCTTACCTGAATCCCAGCCACTCTGGGGGAACTCTGTCTCCGGACGTTCTCATCCATCTGCAAGAGAGAAAAGACACTCAGGTTAGCGTGAAAACATCTAGAGGCGCCGCATACCACGCTTACCCACCGCATTTGTTCTTCATAACCGGCATCCACGCTGAAAACATTGCGGCACCTAAAAGACACAGAAAAAGAACTCAGTTCGATACAAATACGAAAGGGGTGCATCGCGCTCTCACTCACCTTCAGCGCCACTCATCTCAGCAGCACGCCGCCATCCCCGGACGCCGGCCATCATCTAAGGAAGGAAAGGAACAAAGTTAGAGAACTGTTCAAAAGACTCATTATACTTACCCGTCGGACTCTTGCCAGTGAAGTAACTAGACAGCAACGAGCCCGCATCAATCAACGCGCCCCTGCGCTGAAAGCAGGACTGAGAGCACACTATCCAAGAAAACAAGGTGAGCTGTGGATCAAAGGGAAGGGTTGGACCCTGGTGAAGAAGGGGTTCAAGCACACAGAGACAATAGGGAGTTAAACTCTACCAATCCTGTGTTTCTGGCCCAGTCTCCAGTCGAATAGCCTCCAGGGAAGGGTTCGAGGTCGTAAGAGGTCAGAACAGGCTGAGTGACATCCCCGTGGATACCAGGTGAGCGTTACACTCGGTCACCCCCTCTTGGGTTCTGTGGGGGGAAGGGGGTCTCATTGCCATAATCCTGGTTCCCAGGAGCCACAGTATACCTTTTTAGTCTCCTGGCAGTGCTGCTTGGAAGTGCCAGTGAGCTGAACTGACTCAGCGTTGCTTGTTCGGCCTCTCAAAAGTGCTCTGCAGCAGGCGTATCTGGGCCACTTCCTGCATGCTTTAGACAGGACTTCGGCCTGTCACTTCTCGGTGTGGCCGTGTCTTTCTCGGCATCTTCTTCCTGGCATTCTCAGCCAAGTGTTTCTGGCACAGCAGGGTCTTGAACGTTCTGCAAGCTCTTCCGCTGGTCAGTCCACCACGTTTGGCGTACACTGTCTGACCACACCTCCCAGGACGTTTTTTTCAGGCTCCTCTATCTCCAAGGCTCACTTTGTCCCATTCTGATTGGCTCTTTATGCCCTACTCTTCTAGTGAGTGGGACCATTCACCGTCCTCCCATCCCATCCAAGGACGTGTTCACAAAGGTTCAGAAACCATGTTAGCTATTCATACAGGCAGTTTCAAAGTATAATAACGTTTAACTCCCATATAGTCAACAATGGTATTGGGATCTTGAAACAAGGGAGGATAACTTGTATTTCCTGTCCTTTGGAGGGGGAGGGGAGGGGTTCACCCCCAGTGAGATCCCACTTGCCATGAACCCTAGGGAGTGTTAAACCTAGCAGGCTCACCTCCCTAGTCCCAAAGGGGGTGGCTCCCCCTGGGGAGAGGGAATCAATTCCCTGGATTTGTCACATACCCCTAACCCCATTTTGTTTTTGTTGAGTGAAAAGTCCTACCTATCTTAGCACTACTCTGGGGCTGACCCACGTCAGTGGTGCCTGGGTCAGTACTTCTAAGTTAAGTCTCTCTGGACCATAGAGGAGGTGACTCTGCAAACTTTCTACAACTTGAATTAAGTCACTTGAGCATTATTGTGAATTATGATTTTGGATATAGACTTGCTTCTTTCTTTGGGAATCCCTGTTTTTAGTGGCTGCTACTAGTTCTACTTATCTGTGTCTCGGAAGAAGCTTTTCTGGACACCCACTGACAGACTTGATAAGTTTAATTATTACACTGTGTACAGGTTGCTTTAGAACTATAAGGCCTGCGCTTGGAATGTCAAACAACTTTTTCCTACTTTAGCAATTGCAGTATATGGGGTGATATCTGTCTAAAGTAGCAAGTCGCCCATCAAAGGTTTTGGAACTGTGTTGAATATGTATAGTATTATATTTATGTACCTTTAATTGTATAAAGTGGTCCTTGTGTGGTGTGTAATAAACTGAAATATTTGTGTACTTACCTATGTGGTTTCCTTTTAGTTGTCTTATTTGTAAGTGTTAACCAGGGGTGTTGCTAGGTCTGAAAAAGATCTGGGGCTTTGCTAATGTCTGGACTTTTGGGACTCGGGCCTAGCTAGCCTTTTGGTTGTAGCCCCTGAGATTCTATCCGGGGCTAGAACCAAAAGACCCGGGGCAATAGCCCCCTAAGGTCCCCCCCCAGCAATGCCTCTGGTGTTAACCGTATTCGTTCCACAGCAGTAGCCCGTCCCTCCTTATTTCAGTCTGACTGCTTAGCTTTAATACCTTCAAGAGGGAGTGGTTAAGTTACACTATGATTGTGACAGCCCTGTTCTACATAGTTGGCTTCTCCAAGTGCTACCCCATGTGGTGACTATGAAAAACCCTCCTAACATTGGATTGGCTAAGTGGTGGATGATCGGAGGTATCTTTCTGATCTGTGTGCAGATTAGCTTGATAGTCAACCCAGATCCTACTCACATGACGCTTCCACTTCTTTGAGATTGAACACAAAATCTCCCCCTAGCCTTATTATGAATGTTTAGTATTATCTTTTTGTTTTTTTCAGCTTTTAATAGCACCCAGCTGTTGACATTGACAAGCAATAACACTTTTTTGGAATGCATACCGTTCATTGATGCTGTCATGCCCATTATTTTTGCAGGCTCATTGGAGTAAACACTTGGAAACTATTGGAAACGCATAGCAGCAAAACAAGCTATATTGTAAAACTTTTTCGACCAGACACCACATATCAAGTCAAAGTACAAGTTCAGTGCCTAAGGAAAGTTTACAACAACAATGATCTTATTACGTTGAGAACCCCAGAAGGCTGTAAGTGAAATTTAGCCTCCAGAAAACATGTATGTATGGATGTATGTGTGTTGAATATATATAAATGCAATTCATAGGCTTAGTTTCAAATGTATGCTCATGAAGTAAAACATATTACATTTAAAATATTCTATCCTTGAATTTTCAAAATGCACTTGTACCTGTACTACACTGTGGGTAATGTGGCGACACGCACTCCTTCCAATGAATTCTTTATTATATATTCAAGGTTCCATTTCACACAAGGTCCCTGACCATCATCCAGCACCAGCTGCTGCTTCTTAATCAACTTGTCCCAACCTCCCCTCCTGGAACCTTAATCCCTCACGAAAATGTTTTGGATTTCATTCATTTCTCAGTCCCTCACACCCCGGAAATCATTCTTTAGAAGTTCTTTGCTGTGCCACACCCGGCAGCTCTCAGTATTCGTGTGCCAGGTTTAAGGAAGGATGCCCTCTACACCAATTACTTATAGTCCTTTGACAGATGTGCAACATGAAGCACAAGCAGATGGCATTCTATGCATGTGCTGAAGAGTTTACAACTAAGGTTTCCTGGATTTGCAGTTTTCATTATAAACACCAGCCACATGAACTCTAAGGTTGAAAGTCCTAAACTACATCTCTGGCACGAGGCTCCTGTGACTTTTGCATTTTTTGTGGGTACTAAATCGTCTTTTATTGACACATCATAATTTGAGGTCTCATCAGGGACACAAATGTTTCATGTTTCCCAGAGAATCAATACCTTGCTGAGTCCGGGTATAGCAAGTACTACATTTTGACCGGTGTATGTACTCTCACGCAAGTGCTCTAAAGGCTGGTGGGATACTTCCTAACAACTCTGGGTATTCAGGTTGTATCTGAGGGGTGGCTCTACTGAGCCTCTTGTGAAAATCCTGTACGGTGTTCTGCTGTCGGATCTGGAAGCCGATGTGTGGATCAAAGTGACAAATATGATGACATCCAGAGGGGTATTTCCTCACTTGAATTAATTGATTTATGTTGGACAAAACCATCTATCTGCCGGCTGGGCTACTCTTCTAGGGTTATATATATGCTGGTGATCCTGTGAATTCCAAAGACCTCCAAATGTTAGCTTATGTTAAAAAGCTTTTATTCTGCACCAATCGCTACAGTAGTGGTCGTACAGCACTGAGTCGGTTCCATGTTATATTGGAGGGAAATGCATCTTTGGGCTCAATGATTTTGTTTTTCTCAATTGACAGTATTCCCCGCATTTACTAGGACTGCGAAGATTATATAATCAAACTTCAGTCCTAAAATATGTGAAGAAAGTGCTGAATAGTCGGAAAAATGTTTGTCTCCCAACAGTGTGTTTTACCCAGAACATTGACTGAATGCTCACTGAGGCTTGCCCACATAGTGGCACATTGTGCCCTGCCAAGGATGTACCAGACCATGTTCTGCAGAGAAAAAGGCAATGGAGATAAGGGTGAAGGGATCATAGAATTGGGAGTAGGATAGATTGAACAGACAAATGGCATACCTACCTGCTAAGTGACTATAAACCTTCTTTCGAGGGGATTGGGTCCTCCGACGTATTCCATATCAATGACAATAATCACCACAGCTGTGCTGCGGTGATTACTGTCATCGATATGGAATACGTCGTCGGACCATCCCATCGAAAGAACGTTACCAGGTAAGAGTAACTTGTTCTACTGATCTGCTAGAGTAGTTAAAGTGTACATAGACATGCAACCTTGTGTGGACATATCACATTGTAATCAATTGCTTGTTATACTGTTTTTGTCATTGTCTTCTAAGGGACACCCTTTCATTTTGTTTTGTTTTGACTCTTGACCAGATCTTTTAGAGCCAAGTAAAGCCTTCTTCTTTACTTCTCTTGGTAATTTTTATGGGGAGACTGATCAGTCCATAAGCAGTGCTGCGAGACTGTCTCTTTATGGATTTCTTGTAGTTTTACAACTGCACACATCACCATATAGTGAAGTGCTGTTAGGATACTTTGTATACTTCTACCATTTTCTTTTGTAACTTTTGGATTACAAATACTTGATGAGCTGGTTGCAGCAGATATTTTCCTACCCTGTTTTAAACGTTTTAAATGACTACAAGAGCAGGTAGCAATCTAAGATGACTGTGCTACAATATTTTAGCCTGTCCTTGGACAATATTGTTCTTTGGCCTTCTTTCTGCCCTCTCAGGGTTGGAATTTCCTTATATGGAATGCCCTTTCCCAGAGTAAACTGCTGCTTTCATGGGCTTAAGGACTGGTCTGTGTGTGTTGCTGGATTTGGGGGCTGTAACTGCCTGGTCCCAGTCCACATCCTTGTCCCTGAATGTCTGTTGCAGATGGTGTGGACAGTGGCTATCCAAGGTTAGACAGCCCCTGCCAGGTTAAATAGTGCAGATCCTTTCCATTGGTGGGCCTGAGTGAGCTTCCAGTCTAAATCCTGAATAAAAGGAGGACTCCTGGGGCACAGATCATTGTTGGAGCCAAGACCCCTACAAAGAAGTGCAGCCTGCTGCCAACTGGAGGACGGAGCCAGTGAAGACCTGGTGAAGCCCTGCTTCTTTGCCTGATCTCAAGACGAACCATGTCGGTGCTTCAACCCCTGAGCAGTGGGAACAGCCAGTCTCGACTGCTGCTCGACTATGTGTGCCTTCTAAGTCTTCAGAAGTGTCCCTGGAGCAACCAATGGAATGACCCGTTCTCTCCTGCTCTACCTCCCTGCAGCTGTCTCCATTCAAAGTGCATTCTTGGAACTTGTAGGGTCTTCAGTTTGTATTACAAGATGCCTGCTCTTGCGTTTTTGGCCTTCTTGCATCAATGGAAGCTGTGCTGGCCCTGCTCCTTTGTTCATCCCTGGAAAATTGCCTGACCGTGGTGATGCCTGTTGCAGTCTTCTTCACTCCTTGGGGGTGTCCTGAGGTCACCGGCTGTGCAGAAGTCTTCATGTTTTCTTCGGAAGGCTGTTCGGCTGGAATTTGCCTGGAACCGAGATTAAGGCACTGTTGCTAACCGACACTAAATCCCCACAGCCAAAGGTGATCTCTGCACCTGCATGCCATGGGCCTCCCTTGACCGGACCAAGCACAGAACACTGTGTCCCCAGCAGAATCCCAAACCTCAGCATTGCTCACTGAAGAAATCTGAGCCAGGAAAGTAAGTTGACATACTGGTTTCTTTCCTCCCTGTCTTCCTTACGGTTTACATGGGCATAACGTCCTGTCCCTATCTCTCCCTTTCCTGACTTAGGTTGTTGGAAATCTGGTCAAGAATCCCTTCCTCGGCCTATCCTAATGTAGTGTGATTGGATGAGTAATGTACCTGGACTTTGAATCACAACTACTGCCATTGTCCAATCACATAGTAAACTGCCTAAAAAATATAACTTTGGCATTGATGACTTTAAGGCACAGAGAGGGGTGCAGGGTGCTTTTCTTTTGAAGTGGAGAACTCCATGCTTCTTTAAGGCATGAAGGAACTAGACCATCTCTAAAGGAAGTATTTGCAATCTTCGTAATCCAGGGAAACAGCAAATCAAGAGACCCTTTGAAGATCTTAACTGGGCCAGGCATCTCCAATACAAGATGTTGGTCTGAAACGATCTTAAAAATGTCTGCTTCAGTACATTGTCTGAATTCAAACTTGGCCAAAATGAACTTAATAGTAGGACAGTCCCTAGTCAGGGCAGACCATATTTCAGAAGACACCTTTCAGGCAGTGCTGTTGAGATATGGTAGCCTGTTAATGATCAGTGATTTTCCCTATTAACTCATCCTGGATTTCCTAACACCAGGCTACATTACTGTCTCCAGCAGGAGAGATACTGGAGGTTTACCCTCAATCTCTTAAAAGATTTTAACGAGTTCGCTAGAGCTGGACCTGGTGTTATTGATTCTCTTGTTAAAGTCAATATATTTGGCCTCAACAATAATGTGTTTAAAATTATGCACAGATTCCTTATCGGCGGTCAATGTGCGGGGGCAGGATTTCTTTCTCCACTCACTTTCCACCACTCTTTTCTGTTTCCTGGCCTAGATAATTTCATCACCAAACCAGAAGTTCTTAAGGGACTCGGGTTTAATCATTTTGATTTTTTTCTAGCACTAGGGAGTCAATTGTAGATGCGATAGAAGAGATGTGACACCAAGCTGGTAGGATGATCAAGAGAATCGAACAGTTTTAATTTAGAGGTTACAGTTGCCGAAAAGGCAGATACATGGCCACCTTGAAATTCCTGCTCTTTTTTTTTATCATTCTTGGTAGTTTATCGAATCTAAGTGGTTTTAAGGGTAATGTTATTGAAAACTTTACTATTGCATGATCTGACCTCGGACAGAGCAGTGTCGGAAGGTAGATATTATGAGTCGATACCCAATCTAGTGTGTGACCATCTTTGTGTTTGCTCCTGAACTAATTGGGTGTATCCAATGGCTCCAAGAGCTGTAAGTGGAAATGATGCCGGGGTATCCTGCTTATAATACGCCCAAGATAGAAATTGTCTAACACCAGCACGGTGATTGGGGCTTAGTAATGTCATTAAGAATGGCAAGGAAACGTTCCTTAAACTGTGGCATACAATCGAAGGGCCTATATAGGATCAGTATACTTTAATGATGAATTCTGGTTACCCTTCATACTCTTACGTCCTGTCCACTTTCCTCCATACTTCTTGAAGTCCTCTGGAGGTGACTTCTGGAAGAGTTCCCGCTACCTGGCTAGTCTGTTCTTCAGCACTTTCGAGGACCGCGAGCGAGCCACACGCTGAACAAGCTTGCCAACCGTGGTCTGGCACAAAGGAACATAGGCAGATGGTGTGGGGGGTCTGAACTTGGGAAGAGCTTGTTTCAGGCTGGACACCTGCTGAACCCTGTAGAAGTCGACATGTGCCGGCGGGGGTTTGGGGAGGGGATTGGTGTGGAAGGAAGCGTGACGCCTGAGGGCAGAGTACCTGAATGACAAAAAAAAGAAGACCAAGAAGTATCCATGCGTAGAATTACATGGCCGAAGCCAAACCCAGGAGCGCTGGTGAATTCGGCCCGTTCCCGTCGACACGGAAAAGGGGACTGAGGTGTGGCGCCGGAGGCAGTGTCAGGGCAGCGCATGCTCCCTGGGCGGAACCTCGCGTGCCTCTAAATTTAAAGGGGAAGGTAGTTTTATTCTGGTGAAAAAGGTTCTGTCTCCCATCCCTTGCAAGGGACACCCATGCAGTATGGAGGAAAGGGAACTAAAGACTAAGATTAAGTTAGTCACTATGGTGAATAACTAATAATTTTTAACCAGCCGGATTTCCCAGCCCTCAAGGTTAACTGTGCTGACTGAGTGACAGTCTAAGTATTACTTGACAATTAGAGCACCACCTCCACCCCTCTGCCCAGGTTGTTCAGGCCTAAACATCTTATAGCCAGGCGGGAGAGCTTGAAAGTCTGCAAAATGGGCCACCTAATGAAGCCACGTCTCTGAGATGGCAAAACTGTCTGTTTGATGTGGCAAGATATTCTGCTATCCTGACTCCATTTTGCACAAGGGATCGTGTATTGAGCAGGTAAAGATTGAAACACTGCTCGTGGGCCAGTTCATTAACAGTCAGAATGTCTAATTTTTTATGGTGCATCCGTCAGTTGTTGGATGTGAGAGGCTGCAGCAAAGATAAGGTACATGACCCAGCTATATTCTCACCGGATGGATGATTTTCACCAGGCAGTATGGAGATAACATGGAAGTCAGACCTACTAGGAGTAATTGCTTCAATGGAGTTAATAACTGAAGAAGCAAATTCAGAGAATTTTTCATCCTGGTTTAATTCTATTATCTATAGTGAAGCATCCCCCATCCGAGTTGGGGCATCTAAGATGGTTGATTTACTAATATCTTCAGTATGCATGGGGTTATCCAGCCGTATTTTATTCTGGTCTGTTTAAGCTGCCAAAGCAGGAAAATCCATAGCCAAATAACGAGATACAATCACAGAATGCTTGCTGGAGGTGTTCTGAGCACGAGAATCTATTCTGATGTGACACATTTTATCTAGTAGCGCGATGAGGTCAGACATGGTGCTGAATTGTAACAATGAGCATAAGAAGCACTTATATAGTGCAAAGAAAGATTACTGACAAAGTAAAACACCAAAATGTAACTGGCTAAAATTAGATAATGCACAAATCAAGCCAATAGTAATGCTCCCACGCAAACCGTAGACTAACTGGCACAAACCAGCTAAGACGTGCTGACCCACCTGGCGTGTCCTGAAATACGGCACTGGGCTGCTGGGAGATGAAGTTCCAGTAAGAGGTCATTAAAAAAACATGTGTGCGCATGTGTGTGTATCTCACTGAAAAAACTTTAACTCCTTAGCTGCCATGTGTCGTCCTCACACCCTCCCTCACCCCCGTGATAAGGCCTCTCTTTGGTGATTTTGGTATGTTGCTATTCAATGGCTTGTAACTTTTTTGTTACATGAGTTATCTCGGCCAAATTTGGCCCCTTTTTTTCCCCCACATGTAGGCGGTCATAAAGCCACCCAGGAATCCTAGTTTGCTTTAGCGGGTGAGAGACAATAACCAAAAAGGAGAACATTTTTTTTTTTAAATGCCAATAAAATGATGTACAAAGAAACCTGTGTTTTTTTCCTTGCAAGAGCTAGCAACAAATGGTTTGCTGTGCTGAATTCCCCATTTTCCTGACTGATATAAATATATATATATTTTAATATGGTTGTCAATCGTTTTGTGAGAAGTAGGCGATTTTGACCTTTTTTTTTCCAATAGGACATGCGTGGACGGAATGGAAGAAAAGGGTAGGAAAGCTGTATGGGAGGACAGAAAGGCATACCTTTCTGAAAAGTAGCCAAAATTCCAAGTTTAGGAAGGGGTGATTTTCGCAGGTCAGGCAACAACTATGTAGGGAAATTCCATAGTTTGTGGAAAAAGCGGGAAAATGACCGAAAAATAAAAGTTATGTGGTGGACATGGTTGGCCTGGTACGGCAAAGGCTTCTATGAATTTCGAGAAAAACAATGCTCTGCTACATTCCCCTGACTCTTGTTATGTTTCACAAAACAAGCAATACCACAAGCCAAAAATTGAGCCATGGTACACAGGGGTTTTATGCTTACGGCTTGAACAGACGTACTTGGCATGTGTTAATCAGGAAAACAAATGTGGTGAGGAAGGGCAAGCATACATTTTTTTGGAAGAGCACAGGCAGACCTTTTCAAGGGTAGGTGACTTGTGCAGGTTACAAAAGTTTATAGTGCGTAAAGCATCAGCAAATGGGTCCAAACATTATGAAAACCATGCAAACATAACAAATGTTATACCTTGCTGCATACCCACAGGTGTCCCGATGAAAATGGTACTGCACATGTGTGGGTGCACCTACCTGGGCGCAAAGGGGAAAGCCGAAAACACAGGTAACCCCAAGTGTTTCGACACAGCATAATTTCAGGAATTCTGCTCATGTGCACACCCTACAGATTTGGCCTTGGGGTGTCCAAGCCACCAAGGAAAACAGTTAACCCCATGCATTTCCGAAAATAGGACAACCGTGGGAATCCGCAGAGGTCTGACTTGTGAAAATCGTCCCAGAATGTGCTACCCAGAAAGCCCGGCAAAGTCTGAAATGTGGTGGAAAAAAACAACAATTTTCGCACATTTCACTCGCCTCACCCACCGAAACACACCACCAACAACACATGGCCTTACCTACCCGCATTCCCACAGGTGTCCCGACGAAACTAGTACCTTGCATGTGTGGGTGCACCAACCTGGGTGCAAAGGGGAAAGCCTAAAACATGGCTGACGCAAAGTCCTTCCGCACAGCTGAATTTCAGGAATTTTGCTCAAGTGCATACCCTACAGATTTGGGCTTGGGGTGTCCAAGCCAACAAGGAAAACTGGGAACCCCATGCATTTCCGGAAAGAAGACACCCTTGGGAATCCAGAGGTCTGACTTGTGCGAATCTCCCCAGATTTAATTACCCACAATCCCTGACAAAGTTTGATGTTTGGTGGGAAAAAACACAATTTTCACTTTGTCGGGGGTTCTGGGTAATACATTCTGGGGCGATTTGCACAAGTCAGACCTCTGTGGATTCCCACCGGTGTCTTCTTTTGGGAAATGCATGGGGTTCCCTGTTTTCTTTGCTGGCTTCGCACCCTAGGCCCAAATCTGTAGGTTTACTCCCCAAACCCTCTGGGGGTTACAAGTGGTTTAGCCTTTTTCCTTTTGTGTCCAGGTAGGTGCACCCACACATATGAGGTACCTTTTTCATGGGGACACCTGTGGGAACACGGGAAGGTAGGACATGTGGTGTTGGCAGGGTGTTTTGGTGGGTGGCCAGAGTGAAATGTCTGAAAATATTGTTTTTTCAACAAAGTTCGGACTTGCCGGGAATTGTGGGTAATACATTCTGATGCGGTTCCCGCAAGTCAGACCTCTGTGGATTCCCACAGGTGTCCTCTTATGGGAAATGCATGGGTTTCCTGTTTTCATTGCTGGCTTCGACACCCTAGGCCCAAATCTGTAGGTTGTCCACACTTACAAAATGTGCTGTGCTGAAAGGCTTGGGGTTACCAGTGGGTTAGCCTTTCCCCTTTGGCCCAGGTAGGTGCACCCACACATGTGAGGTACCGTTTTCATTGGGGTGCACCTACCTGGGAGTAAAGGGAAAAGGCTAAACCACTGGTAACACAGAACGGGTGTGGGGAGACAATTTACAGAATTGGGCTTAGGGTGCCGAAGCCACCAAGGAAATCGGGGAACCCCATGCATTTCTGAAAAGAAGACACCAGTGGATATCCGAAGATGTCTGACTTGAGCAAATCTCCCCAGAATTCATTACCCACATGCCCCATCAAAGACGCACTTGGGAGAAGGGTGCCCAAGACCAGGGACATAACTGCTGACTTTGCGGGAGCTCTGGCTGGCCTGCGTTACAGCTTCTCCCTCTGGGAAAGGTCGGGGACCCTGCAGGAGCTCCCTGGAACCGTTACTTAGCTTCAGCCTGGTGAAACCACATGGGAGACAGCCACCCAAATCCAGGGACATTAGCCCCAGCCATTGTGGAGCAAGCGCTGGGCTGCGACACAGAATTTCCCTTGGGGGAGGGAAGTAGCCCCTGCTGGGGCTCCTTGGAGCAGCGGCTGTGCTTTGGGACGGAACCTGGCAGGATCTCCATTCCTCCCCAGAGGTGACATCTGTAACGTAGCACAGCCAGAGGTGCATCCTGGGCTTGCAGACGGTCAACCCACATGGGAGACCAGAGTATATCCGCAGACAGCCCATATCCACCCACACCACCAACAATCCAGCCCCAGTCCCACCCACCCCACTGACGGTGGCCCCTAACCGTACAATAATAAAAAAACAGTACTCGCAGGACGTTGCAGCTGCTCGTATAGAAAAAGCTGGAAACGAAACAAAAAAAACATTTGTTACGTACGGTAACCCCACCAAAAGCAAATCTACACTAATACTTTCCAATCATGGCCCCCCTTGCAAGCCATCCCTGATGGTCTACTGAACCTCACCCTCCAGTGAAAACACATTTGCCCCTTCGTAGGGGCATAAATCTGCCCCGAGGGAGGGCTGCATGAGGTGCCCCCCCACACTCCCATTGGGGTGGGGGGGAGAGGGCCACCACAAAAACGCTGAACAGGCCCCCCAATGGGCACTCTGGGGGCAGATTTGCACACTAATGGATAAACAAAGAAAAACATTGAAAATGGAAGGCTGCACTTTAGGGGGGCTGAGGGGCACCCTAAACCGCCGGGGAATTTTGTAATGTTAAGGGGGGTGCACCTCTCTTCCCCCCCCAACCCCAAATGGAGGGGTATCTCATGCACTCCTCCCTGGGGTCAGGTGTCGCTTCTTAGGAGCAGATATCTGCCCCCAGGGAGGGCTGCATGAGATGGCCCCCACTTCAGTTTGGGTGGGGGGGAGAGGGCCACCCTAAACCGGCAAAATTCCCAGCCGGTTTAGGGTGCCCCACAGCCCCCCCCCTAAAATGCTGTCTACCATTTTCAATGTTTTTCTTTGTTTACCCAACTTCCCTTGGCGCAGATGGGCACATTGGTGTGCCAATCTGCCCACAGGGTGCCCAAAACTACTGCCCCACCCGATGGGGTCCTGTCTGTTTTGTGGTGGACCTCTCCCACCCCCCATCCCCAAAGGATGGTGGGGCACCTCATGCAGCCCTCCCTGGCGGTTTAGGGTTCCCCTCAGCCCCCCCTAAAGTGCAGCCTACAATTTTCAATTTATTTTTTTTTGGTCAAGAGAAAACCTCTTGCAGGGGAAGACCTTCCAATCTCTCAGTCGCTTCTCCAAGCAACAAGTTGGTGGTAGATCTTTCTTCTGCTGGGGCCTCCCTTTGGAACAGCATCCCTGCCTCTCTGAAACTTAATGAGAACCATCTTCGGTTCCGGAAGCACCTCAAGAACCACTTCTTTGCTTCTGCTTTCTCTCCTCTCCCCTGCCGATCTCCTATCTGAAACTGCACTTGTTACCTAGCTACCCTCTGATATCTGTCCCAGGTCCCCTCTCCGCCAGTTGCACAACTGCACTGCCCGCATGACGACCATTGCACTCAGGGACTGTTTCTGTATCCCTACAGCCCCCTACCAGCACTTGACACCTATTATCCGCACTTACCCTTGCACTTGCCACCAGCTGGCTGCACTTTTTTTTAATTTTCTTTTATTGTACCGTTTATCCTATTTACTGCACTGCACCTCCCCCTCCACACTTTCCCCCTCCCCAGCACTTGTGTAATCTCAATGTCACCTAGCCTAGTAAGATCGTTGTCTGTCTTCCCTCTGTTCCCCCTCACTTGTCTTGTCGCGCCTTGAAACAGTTGTGTATTGGCGTGTTATAAATTGCCATATCCTATCACCCCCGCAGTAGAAGCCACTCTCACCACGGACACATCTCTGACGGGATGGGGAGCTCACCTCCATCAGATAGCGCACAGCATTTGGTCCCCAGCGGTAGCATCCAATCACATAAACCTGTTGGAATTGCTAGCAGTATTCAAAGCCCTGAAAGCCTTTCAGACAAATCTACAGGAAAAAAGTCATAGTCTTCACGGACAGCACCACGACCATGTACTACCCAAACAAGCAATGGGGCACTCACTGTCAGGGCTATCCAAACGTTCTCAGAACATATGGCAATGGGCACGCAAACACAAGATGTTCCTGTCACAACACATTCCAGGGGAACTCAATCATCTAGTAGATGTTCTCAGCAGAGACTTCCCACTACCCGAGTAAGAGTGGCAATTGCACGAAGACCTTGTTCTCAATGTCTTCGCAGACTGGGGCTTACCAGAGATCTAACTGTTCTCAAATCCGGAGAATGCACAATGCCCAGATTACGCCTCCAGGTACCCGCAGAACCGCTCTGAGGGAAACTGTCTCGGGATAACATGGTCTGGGAAATGTGTTTACGCCCCCCACCGACTCCCCTATTGTACCCTACTGAACAAGATAGTGCATAAGATGCCCTGCCAACCCTGGTTCTCATCTTATGACAATGTCAGTTTCCCCTGCGAGGAAACTACCATTCCCGTACAATGTGCTATCACATGACAGAGGGGAAAGACTCCATCCATGCCCCCAAACTCTGAATTTAGCGGCCTGGGTCCCGTAGAGTTTGGACACCTCAACTTCCGCAAAGATGCATGGACATACTTGGACAAGCAAGAAAGCCTAACACTATGCATTGCTACTCCAATAAATGGAAGCGCTTCGTCATCTGGTGCCATTCCAAGAGCATCAATCCCATAGAATGCTCACCGACGCCTATTGTCCTATACATGACTCACTTACTAGACTCAGGTCTGGTTTTTAGTGCCCTGAATGTACACTTGGCTGCATTTTCTGCTTACACTATGTCCCAGAAAAAGGATTTGTGGTGGAAAATGCCAGTTATCAAGGCTTTTATGGAAGGTGTTAAGTCTTAATCCACCTATTTCCAACCCAGCTCCCGGATGGGACCTGAATGTTGTTCTCACAAGACTAATAATGGGTCCTCCGTTTGAACCAATGCATAATGCTAGCCATAAAGCACTCACTTACAAGACCGCCTTCCTGGTGGCAGTCACCTCAATAAGAAGAGTTAGCGAACTGCAGGCCCTTTCATTTCTAGAACCATTTGTCCCAATTCACAAAAATGAAGTGGTTCTGCGCACTCACCCACGGTTTGTGCCTAAATTCATTTCAAAGTTCCATGTGAACCAGTCAATAGCATTACCCACCTTCTTCCAGAACCCCACTAACGTGGCAGAAATAAGCCCCGACCCATTGGATGTGAGGAAAGCGGTCGTATATTAGCTGGAAAGAACTAAACCACTAAGAAAAACAAACCAGTTTTTCGTTTCAGTGGCAGCTGGTAGAGTAAGTGAGCCCGTCTCTAAATCCGCTATTTTAAAGTGGATTGTAAACTGCATCGCACTATGCTACACTCTTGCTAAGAGAGATCTGCCCTTCAAGCCTAGAGCACACTCTACTCGGTGCACTGGGGCTTCCACAGCATTCATTGCAAATGTTCCTATTGAGTCCATTTGTAAAGCAGCAACCTAGAGTTCTGTACACACCTTTACAAAACATTACTGCCTACATACTCACTCTAGGTCTGGTTCTCAGGTGGGACAAATGGTACTTGGACATCTCTTTGCTACTGTTCCTTCACACATCCCACCACCATCTCTGGGTACTGCTCGCCAGTCTTTGCACAGCATGTGATTCTAAACAGATTTGCAAGCATCAGAAGACATGCATTACTTACCGTAATAGCATTTCTGATGAATGTATCGGCTTAGATTCACATGCGCCCACCTTTCCTCCCCTCTCGGAATAGATGGAACATAGACTTCTTACTCCTTTCTCTATCTCTCCGTACTCACTCACGATAGTCATAGGCTCCCTCACGGCAGAAAAAACACAACCAGAGGGACCTCGACGCGTGAGGTATTTTGGGTACACTACATCTCACGTTAGGGATATTGTTGCAAGCACGCCCATGTCGACGTTCCCTTTCGATACTCGGAAGACGAGATGCAATACTCTGCGATTACCACTAGATGTCAGACTATATGCACATGGCGGAAAAAAACATCTGAGGATCCTAGACGCGTGAGGGATCTTGGGTACAGTGGATGTCACACTAGGGAAAGTATTACTGGCACGCCCTGTGTCGACGCCCATTTTCGAGTTTCGAAAAACAAACTGTAATACTCTGCAGCTTCCACTAGATGTCGGCCTATGCACAGCATGTGAATCTAAGCAGATACAAGCATCAGAAATACGATTACGGTGAGTAATGTATCCCATATATTACATGGCCACGGTAGTGGCCGTGTAGTTATGGTTAAGTTGGTATTTCCATAGGAAGAACACTTTTTGGGCGGCTTATAACTTTGCTCCCCCTATACGAATCCTCACCAAACTTTGCGAAAAAAGTATATGGCCCACTCTGAATTTGCAAAGTTTGGTGAGGATTCGTTCAGGGGGGGAAAAGCTATAGGGTGGGTCCCAAAATGTCTTTTTTCCCATAGACTGAATGGGAAAAAAACTTTGCTCGCGCCTACAGCCCAAACCGCTGGACGGATTTTCAGGAGCAGGAGCAGCGGCTTGGTCCCGAAAGCGTGCTTTTGCAGATTTGGTGAAAATCCGTCCAGTAATTTTTTTTAAAAATGACGAAAAAGTGGGTCATGAAAAATGAGTGATATCTGTGTTCGGTCCGCGGACACTGTCCTGATTGACTGATGGGCTTATGTCATGTCCGCGGACATGCGACGTGTTCGCTGATTGGACGGTGTGAAGCGTGTCAGATTTTCGGTGGCGCCCGCCATCTTGGATTCGCGGACGTCCGTGGACAGCGCAGTGAAACTTGGTTCAGAATTTGTATTTAGTAGAGTGTGTTGGTGTGTAGGAGTGTTTGGGGAGGGTGGGAGAGTATGAGATAGGTTGAAAGTTGTGTTTTTTCATGTGGTAGACGTTCTTGTTGTGTTCGATTTGTCTGCGGACATCACGGGTGTTTTGAAATGTTCTATATAAACTGAATGGGGGGTGTTCCGAGGACACAATATGTGTCCGTTTTGTTCGGAAGCAAGCTGAAACTGTTCTAAGAACACTCGGTGTCCGGAAATGTTCGTAAATAAACCAAATGGGGGTGTCCTGAGGACGCTGTCCGTATTGTTCGTTATCAAGTTGAAAATGTTCTAAGAACTCTCGCGGTGTCCTTAAATGTTCGTAAATAAACAAAATGGGGGTGTTCTGAGGACGCTGTCCGTATTGTTTGTTGTCAAGTTGAAAATGTTCTAAGAACTCTGGCGTTGTCCTGAAATGTTCGTGGGGGGTGTTCTGATGACGCTGTTCGTCCTGAGGACGCTGTCCGTATTGTTCTCTGGCAAGTTGAATGTGTTCTAAGAATTCTTGCGGTGTCCTGAAATGTTCGCAAATAAACAAAATGAGGGTATTCTGAGGACTCTGTCCGTATTGTTTGATGGTAAGTTGAATGTGTTCTGAGAACACTCGTGGTGTCCTGAAATGTTCGTAGGGGGTGTCCTGAAAACGTTGTCCGTATTGTCAGTTGTCAAGTTGAAAGTTTTCTAAGAACACTCATAATGTCCGCGGACATTAAAAGTTTCTATAGGCCATAGTTGAAATGTTTGACTCTATGGGTGTGATATGCTGCGGTGGTTGTGGCCAGGGCATAGCGTGTTGGGTGAATGTCCAAATGGCAGCATATCACACGTATAGTTGCTTATAATTTTGGGTCAAAAACAATTATAAGGAATAAAGTTATAAGATACTATGGGTGTGATATGCTGCAATGGTAGTGGCCAGGGCATAGAGTGTATCATATACTTACTGTTTGGTTTAGTAACTGGAGTAGATGTATTTCTTGTTTCTGTATAAAAGAAAATGGCATGTTAGTATTAGTATTTTGTAATGACTTTTTACATTGTATAATCAACATTTTTTTTTTTTTTTTGACTCTCATATTTAGTAGATTACAAACCAGAGTACTGTGCAATTTGCTCAGTTTCTGTGTTCGTTGCTAAAATCATTGGGTCTGTGGGGGAAAAAAAATCCATGTTGGATTTAAAAACAACCCTTTTTCTGTTATGCTACAGTTTGTTTTCAATGTTCACTTGTTGTTTCTGGGTAATACTTTATACATTGGCTTGTTGCATTTTTTTGGAGCAGTAACATATGTATTTGTTTGGATATTATAACATTTTGGAGCAGTTAGATACCAGTAGGTGTATTGTAATTGCCTATTTTTTTATATATTTTAGTGGTTTTGATTTGTCTGTTTGGATATTGTTAAATTTTGGGACAGTTGGATACCAATTGGCGTATTCTAACTGTCTATTTGTTGCTCTAATTTACTGGTATTCATGTATCTGATTAGTTGTTGCAGAATGTTTGGGCAGTTGGATAGCTTTTGGAATATTCTAACAGTTTACATTTTTTTACTACAAGTTTACTTAGGGTTTAAGTACAGTTTAGTTATCAAATTTTGGAAGAACATTAAATAAGCGTTTGCAAGATTTTCTGGTAATCTCTGCTTTAGATTAATGGTACTATCATTACATTCAGACCATCCACATTTCTTTTTTATATATGCAGTGTAGTGCCCTGAATTGGTTGTGGCTCCTGTGTGGTAGATTATACCTATTGTTGTGAAGGTTTTCTGACCAAGTGATATTTGACCATGTGTGAATCCAGTCAGCTTGCAGTTGTTTTTGGTACCATCTGCATTGTAACGTAGAAGCATTAGTATTACGCATTTACTATGTGTTTGTATTAGTAACGTGGAGCGATTACCTGAATTGCAGGTGGAACATAATCTACCATGGTTTTCATTTTGTACAAGCTGAAATGGAATGGATTCACAATTAGGTATTGATATATATACAAAGCGTTCATTGGGGATTTGTTCTTGTGTCACATTGTTACAGAGAGTGCATGTATGTTTCCACATGTCTAAAATCTGGAAGATTTCATTTATAGGTATGTTTTTATTTTCGAGTACTTGTAGTAAGTACATTAGAAATTCTTGTGGATCTTCCTGTGAGTTTATAGTGAATTTCACCATTCCAGCACAGTAGTCCAATTGTTGTCTTATTCCATAAACACTATGTGTTATCAGGATTGTTTGCTGCATTTCTGTGAAGTACTAACATTTGCAAACACAATGGGTCTGTACTGTGTAAGTAAATGTTGTCAACAATTGGTGGTAATTGAAATAGAATATTCATTGCTACATTTGCATAGCAACTTACAGCAAATATATTTGAGAGTTTAAATGGACCAGGTAGTTCTGTATCTGACTGCTTTTTTTGGAGTTTGTCTTTGTCATAAATCACCAAGGTATCTTTTGAAAAGGATACGGTAACCAAAAAGGATACAATTGGTAGGGCTCTTCCGGATCCTTATTCACACGACTTGATAGTAGTCAAGTCAAATTAGACCTTCCAAATGATACCACTCTCTGACCGATGAAACAGGCAGAGAGAGGGATTACTGGAAAGGGCGTGGGAGCTTTATAGAAAGTCAGCCTAGGATAAATAAAGTATCATAAGAAATTGTCCCAAATCAACTGACTATAGAAAAGCAATATCACTAGTTAACAACACTGACCTGTGGGCTTAGAACTGAAGTCTTCACCAAGTCTCTGAAGAAATCCAGCAGTTGAAACAACGAAAAGGAAGCGAAGGTTCGTAAGGGAGACTTATCCCGAACGGCACGAGGCTCACGCTAGATACCGGGTTGGTGCACCACAGGATAGCGACCAAAGTACTGTGCACAATCACCTTCAAAAGAAAAACTTCCTTTCCCACGTAGAAACAGAAATATGATGAACGGAGTCCACCTGTTATCTCCTCACAGGTGCCAGGGATTCACTCCAAAGCAAAGAATAGTATGCGTGTGGAATTACACGTTCAAACAGAGTTCAAAAGCCCGCGTGTAGGATTACACGCGACAGAGATCACGCAGCCAGGACAGCCGCTCTTGCCAGCATGAGGATTCACACGCAACACAAGGACACGCAACAAGGACCACAACGTGTAAAGAGTAGAGTAGCTCGCGTGAGATAAGCAAACAAAAGTGCACGCAGTCTGAGCAGCCGTACCTGAAGAGTTCCAAAATCCGCGTGTCTATTACCTGCGAACAAAGTACACGCAGCCCAGGACAGCCGTGCTTGGAAACAGCGTCCGCGTGGGATTTCCACGCGACCATCTTCACTTAGTCAGAAAAGCAGCATGCGAATAAATCAGGAACCTGCGTGTCAGAATACACGCGACTGAAGAACACGCAGACAGTGCGGCCAACCTGTGACTTCCAGAAAGCAGCTCCAGGAATTCACGTGTGGAAGGAAACACGCCGAAGAAGCCAAGGAAGAAGCTGAAGAAAATGCGAGGACGCAGATCAAGGGTTTCAGCTGCCAAACGGCATGATGGATCAGAAGCAGCGAGCGACGTATTCACGCTGCTTATGAACGTTCTGCCAAAACACACATGACTAACCTAAATCACGTGAATTTAACAACGTGAATAATGCAGATGTCGTTTTCCTGGCAGTGCATCAAGCAATCTCCATTTAGAATAGAACGGTCTAGCAGTTCTATGAGCATAACTCGTTCTGCGTGAAGATGTTGGTCCAGGGGTCCAGCATGCATGACAGTCTTCTTCTTTGAAGAAGTACCTTGGTTTACTTTCCCTAATTGATTTTTTTTTTGCTTGTGGTACTTGATGAAGTATTAGTTTCTTTTACTCTCTTTGGAGGATTTGCAGTGACATCCTGTTGCATTTGTTTGATTTATTTTTCTTTTATAACGTTTTACTTTTTGTGGAACAGAATGTGTTTAGATGGGGGGGTGTATAATGAGAGAAGTCTATTGTATTCTAAAATGCAAGGAATATCAGCGTTTACTTTACTTGAATCAAAGTTGATTAGAAATAGACTGTCAAGTGTACGTAAGCGTGATAGTGCTACGTAGCTCATGCCTTCTTTAAAGACTGTGTTACCATATCTATCATTGCTTTGTCTAGGGTAAGACCTTGTGATTTATGAATTGTGACTGCGTATGCAAGAGTTCGAGAAAATTGTTCTCTGCGTACATACATGTCTTTGAAGAGAAGGAATCGAGCTGTTGAGCGTCCTATCATTTTTACTTCTGAAAGTTTGTCAAAGAGAATATTGACAAAATGAATTATGTTGCAACGTGGGTTTGTTTGAAAACCAACAACTGTACCCAGTGCTGCATTAACTAGTCCTTGGTCCACGCCAAGGTTACGTTTAAGCATTACTCTGCAATTTAAGGATAATTTTAATATCTTTTCTAAACCTGCTGTGTTTGAGATTGATTTTTCTAAACTATTTAGTCTTGTTGTGGCTTGGTCACACATAGGTAGTGTCATACCATGTATTCTAGTTTCTGTGGCGCTAATTTCCATTATTGGTTGCATTTCTTTGCTTAACATTATTTCATTGAATTTGAAACAGCTTGCAAGAGTTGGCATTAAGGCCATACAATTGTCATTTTTGTGGGCTAATTGTTCCATAACATCTGTAGCACATGCATTATCGCCATAAAGTGCATTAATGTGCCGGGTTTCCAATATTGCTTCTGTTTCTTTAGAAAGTATACCAACTCTGATACTTTTTAAGATTTTGGCATAAGTGAGATCTGCAGATTACCATATTGTCATGATGCCTACCTCTAAGGAGCCAGGCCGGGCCCAGCAACCCCAGAGGCAGACATCATTTTCCCCAGGGAAGTCTCAGGGGGCCAAAGTCAGGGCCCATTGGACTCAGTCCTGGCGCCTTAGGCGCCAGGCTCATAGCGGGCGCCAGGCTCATAGAAGAGGATATGTGTTTAAGTGATTGGGTGCACACTTACCTGATGCAGCCCTTGCTGCTTCATCCAGGCCCTCTTGAGGCCTGAATGGGACTACTTAACCTGTAGGACTACTTCACCATCCGGGTGTGGTCGGGGAAGGATACATACCTGATTGGTGGAAGGATACATACCAGGAACTTCTTCCAAGGCTATTTAAACCCCACCCGAACAGCCACACATGCTTCGCGTTGTTCTGCACCTAGCAGCTGGACGCTCACCGTGTCAGCTCCTGCATCCTGACTTCAGCCACGCCTGCCAGCACCCTGGAACACCTGCAAGGGGAGAAAGGAAGAGACTAGGAGAAGAAAAGCCCTTACCTGCTAAATCTGCATCCCGGAGTCATTTCTCCAACGGCCCTGAAAAGGAAGACATCATTTTAAAGGCATTTCGTTTCGATCGCTGCAGCGCTGCATTTTACTCACCTTTGCAAGGCGCTTCCATCTTCAGCAGCGATCTTCCGGATTCAGCTACGCCCCGGCGCCTAGAGGAAAAAAGACAAGAACAAAGGTGAGAGGGAGAAAAGGAATAAGGAAAGCTCAGTTTCCTTTTAAGTCTTACCTGTTGGATTATTCCCACTGCATTTCGGGTCCTGCCGCTTCCTGGCATCTCCGGACCCCGGCCCCTATGGGGAAAAAGACAGACATTGAATTAGCGAATGCAAAGACATTACCTGAGCGCTCATCCAGAACTGTTTCACTTCGGGTCGGCGCCATATCTCCGGCACTCCGAACCCTGGCCCCTTAGGGGAAAAAGACATAAGCATTAGCGCTTGCTGCAATTAGACAACGAACATTATTATTAAGCTTGAACTTTTGAACAGAACTTTTACAGCGCCTTACCTGAACAGTCAAGCTTACCTGAACTCCCATCAATCCTCAATCCAGTGAAGTAACTGGGTTTCAACGCGCCCCAGCATCAGAAGCAGGATGGAGAGCTCATCCTTCCAAACCCTAAGGTGAGGCTTCACGGGGAATCGTGGAGGAGGTATCGTGGAGGGTTGGAAGGGAGTGGGAGGCTTGAGCATTGTTCCACAGTTGGTAATACTCCCTTTTCACGCACAGGAGGGTATCCAACGAGCCAGGGAAGCCAGAATAGAGGGGCCCTTCCTGTCCATCTTCAGAGTTCTGCGCCTTCGACGCCGCGCCTCTGTGGGAACCAGGTGAGCGTTACAGAACGCGAAGCCTTACCACAATTTCCCACCTGGGCGCTATGGAGACTTCCGAGACAGATCAGCTGGCCATCTTTTAGGGGAATTAAGGGCAGAAGTGCACTCAGCCCGCCAGGAGACTAATGCTCTCAGAAGGGAACTAATCCTATCCAAGGAAAGAACTGATGATCTGGCCAAAAGGTTATTGCAGGGCCAGGCAGAGCACACTCCTTTACCTGTTTCCGGAGATATTTCTACAACAATGGGTTCGAATAACCCGGTACAAATCAATCTACCTAGACACATGCCTTTGGCCCCGCCGGAACGTTTTGCGGGGGATCCCAAGAAATATGCCGGTTTTTATGAACCAATGCCATTTACACTTTCTATGCAGGCCCGGGGCCTTCCCCAACGACCAGACCAAAGTAGCCTTTGTACTATCTTACCTCAGTGGCTGTGCTGCCGATTGGTCTATTCCATTGGTAAATCAGGATGATCCCATTCTCCGGGATTTCCAGGCCTTCCAGGCCAGCATGGAAAGATTGTTCGCTCGACACTCGCAGTGTCATGCCCTTGACAACGAACTGCTATCCTTACGACAAGGTAATCAGGATCTTTTGTCCTATATCGCCACCTTTAATAGACTAGTTGTGGAAACCGGATGGCCTGAAAATAAAAGGATCACATTGTTTCATCGAGGCCTGCGCGGAGAGCTTAAAGATGTTATAGCTCAGATGATAGATCCACCCCAGGCCTGCGCAGACTACATAGACTTAGTGGTTCAACTTGATCACAGACTTCAAAATAGAAAAGCAGATCGGCTTAAGTATGAAACCAGAGTACCTATCAAGACCCACGTTAACTCCAAGAGTACTGACGTTTCCGAACCTATGCAAATTGGCAGTGTTAAAGGACCATTAACGCAGAAGGAACAAGAGAGAAGGCGACAAATGCAACTTTGTCTGTATTGCGGAACTTCCGGTCACTTTCTTCAAAGTTGTCCAGTTAAACCACCCAAGAAGGTGGTTGGAGCCACTGATAACGAGTTATTGACACCTGGTTCGGGAAACGACCTAGACCGACAAGCGTAGGGGTCCGCTTGCCGAGCTTGAAAACAAACTCTTTGACCTCGCATTTTGTCATGCCAATGGTGCTTGTGAACCCAAAACAGCCTCAGCAGTTGCATGCTATAAAAGCATACATAGACAGTGGAGCTATTGGAAATTAAATAGACCGTGAATTGGCTTCCAGGATTAAGCTTCCTCTCCGCCCGAAAGTAGCCCAAGATGTCATTACTACAGTTGATGGAACCGAAATAGCCTCAGGGCCTGTAACGCATTCCACAGTTGAAATCACTCTGGTGGGTCAGGACGGACATCGGGAAGCAATCGTGTTTGATGTGATCAAGGCCCCACAATTTCAAGTACTTCTTGGAATCCCTTGGTTAGAAACACATAATCCGAGAATAGACTGGCGAGCAAAGAAGATAACTTTTCCTGATTGTGAACCAACCTGTTACCCAAGGAATCCAGCTATGGGTCTAGCCTCTGTAACTTCCACCCCTGTACAGCTACCATCTGAATACCAAGAATTCCAAGACGTTTTTCAGAAAGAGCAGGCTAACACCTTACCTCCCCATCGATCTTACGATTGCCAAATCGACTTGGTACCCAATGCACAACTACCTTGTAGTAGGATTTATGCTCTTACTGAACCTGAGAACCTGCATTTGCGCCAGTATTTGGATCAAAACCTGGCCAATGGTTTCATTCGCCCATCAAAGTCACCAGTCTCTTCCGCTTTGTTCTTCGTACTTAAAACGGAAGGAGACCCTTAGGGCCTGTATTGACTACCGCGCCCTAAATCAGATAACGATTAAGAATCGTTACCCTTTGCCCCTGATACCTGAGCTTATCGACCAAGTAAAAGATGCTCGTGTGTACACCAAGCTAGATCTCCGAGGAGCTTACCACCTGGTACGTATAAAAGAGGGCGACGAGTGGAAGACTGCATTCCACACCAAATTTGGGCTCTTCGAATATCAAGTAATGCCCTTCGGTTTGTGCAACGCACCTGCCGCCTTTCAGTACTTCATGAATGATGTTCTTCCGGAACTTATCGATGTTTGTGTCATCGTTTATATTGACGACATCCTGGTGTATTCCTCCTCAGAATCTGATCACAGAAACCATGTTAGGGCAGTTCTTGAGAAATTGCGCCAGCACAAATTATTTGCCAAGCTCGATTCATCCTGACACCTCAAGGAATCCGAATGGACTCGTGGAAAGTGGACGCCATTCTCAAATGGCCATCTCCTAGCTCTGTGAAGGGAGTGCAAAGCATGCTTGGCTTTGCCAATTTCTATCGAAGGTTCATCCCGGAATTTTCTCGAACTGTTCAACCCATCACAGCTCTCCTAAAGAAAACAAACGCTTTGAATGGACTCTTGAGGCTGAACAAGCCTTTCAGGACCTGAAAACCAAATTCACCTCTGCACCTGTATTGAAGCACCCGCGCCCAGATCTCCCTTACATCGTGGAAACCGATGCATCCAGTTGGGCCATGGGAGCTGTCCTGTTGCAAAGAGACCGAGAAACTAACCAACTACACCCTGTAGCCTTTTGGTCCAGAAAATTCTCTCCACCTGAACTCAATTACGCAATTACCGACAAAGAACTACTGGCTATTAAATCAGCTTTCAAGGCTTGGCGTCAATATCTTCTCGGTGCAAGACACACCATCACCGTAATTACGGACCACAGAAATTTGCAGTATTTAAAGACGGCCAAAGCTCAATCTTCGCGACAACTCCGATGGGCTTTATTCTTTGCGGAATTTGATTTTGTAATTACCTATCGCCCTGGCTGCAAGAATGGTAAGGCAGATGCCTTAACCCGGATAGGCATGGAAGAACCCAATTCGAGTTTAGAACCTGTGCCAATCATACCGGAACAAAGAATTCTGGGCTTGACTTCATTGCAAACCATTGAGGACATCCAAGCTCACGTAAAACAGCTTTTTGACTCTTCTGCCTTACTGGAATGGAGTCAAAAGGGTCCTCACTACACCGTTAAGGAGGATTTACCCTACTTCCAAGAGCGGTTATAACCCAGTTACTATGTTCACGCACCACGATTAATTCAAAGATTCCATCGAAGATTCCCGCACAAACCAAAACCCCCGGAGGAAAAGACCTTGGGAGGGGCCTTGAGGGTGGGTACTGTCATGATGCCTACCTCTAAGGAGCCAGGCCGGGCCCAGCAACCCCAGAGGCAGACATCATTTTCCCCAGGGAAGTCTCAGCGGGCCCAAGTCGGGGTCCTTTGGACTCAGTCCTGGCGCCTTAGGCGCCAGGCTCATAGCGGGCGCCAGGCTCATAGAAGAGGGTATGTGTTTAAGTGCTTGGGTGCACACTTACCTGATGCAGACCTTGCTGCTTCATCCAGGCCCTCTTGAGGCCTGAATGGGACTACTTAACCTGTAGGACTACTTCACCACCCGGGTGTGGTCGGGGAAGGATACATACCTGATTGGTGGAAGGATACATACCAGAAACTTCTTCCAAGGCTATTTAAACCCCACCCGAACAGCCACACATGCTTCGCGTTGTTCTGCACCTAGCAGCTGGACGCTCACCGTGTCAGCTCCTGCATCCTGACTTCAGCCACGCCTGCCAGCACCCTGGAACACCTGCAAGGGGAGAAAGGAAGAGACTAGGAGAAGAAAAGCCCTTACCTGCTAAATCTGCATCCCGGAGTCATTTCTCCAACGGCCCTGAAAAGGAAGACATCATTTTAAAGGCATTTTGTTTCGATCGCTGCAGCGCTGCATTTTACTCACCTTTGCAAGGCGCTTCCATCTTTAGCAGCGATCTTCCGGATTCAGCTGCGCCCCGGCGCCTACAGGAAAAAAGACAAGAACAAAGGTGAGAGGGAGAAAAGGAATAAGGAAAGCTCAGTTTCCTTTTAAGTCTTACCTGTTGGATTATTCCCACTGCATTTCGGGTCCTGCCGCTTCCTGGCATCTCCGGACCCCGGCCCCTATGGGGAAAAAAGACAGACATTGAATGAGCAAATGCAAAGACATTACCTGAGCGCTCATCCAGAACTGTTTCACTTCGGGTCGGCGCCATATCTCCGGCACTCCGAACCCCGGCCCCTAAGGGGAAAAAGACATAAGCATTAACGCTTGCTGCAATTAGACAACGAACATTATTATTAAGCTTGAACTTTTGAACTGAACTTTTACAGCGCCTTACCTGAACAGTCAAGCTTACCTGAACTCCCATCAATCCTCAATCCAGTGAAGTAACTGGGTTTCAACGCGCCCCTGCATCAGAAGCAGGATGGAGAGCTCATCCTTCCAAACCCTAAGGTGAGGCTTCACGGGGAATCGTGGAGGAGGTATTGTGGAGGGTTGGAAGGGAGTGGGAGGCTTGAGCATTGTTCCACAGTTGGTAATACTTCCTTTTCACGCACAGGAGGGTATCCAACGAGCTAGGGAAGCCAGAATAGAGGGGCCCTTCCTGTCCATCTTCAGAGTTCTGCGCCTTCGACGCTGCGCCTCCGTGGGAACCAGGTGAGCGTTACACATATGTTTTCTGTTAATTCTCTGTATTGGAAATGTTGCCAAAGGTTGACATTTCCAATGCTGCCAACAGTTTTACGGCAGAGTTTGTGTCCATATGTTTTAAAAATAGGGTCACCTTTTACTGGTGTCAATTGAAGAAGATCTCTGAAAACAATAATGTGTTTTCCTGCAAAGAGCTCTTCATACTTTGAGTACTTCTTGTAATCTGAAGTGAATCAAAGCCAACATTAGGTTGGAGACCATGCTCACTTCATCTATTAGTAGCATTTTCATTTGTTTCAATACTCTGCGTAGTTCCATTGCAGCTTCTGCAGAAAGTTTGTAATATTCTAATTTGTTCTGGTGTTCTACTGGCAATAGTAGTAATCGGTGTAATGTGACACCACCTATGTTTTAGGCAGCTAAACCTGTGGGAGCAGTGACAACAGCTGACAGTTTGTCAATTGTTGAAGGAGCTTACTGATGATTTTGATTAGGAATGTTTTGCCAGAACCAGCTTCACCACTGACGTACAGCAGTATAGGTTTATAATTATGGCAGGAACATTCTTTATTTTCATGTTGTACACCATGTGCAATTTGTTTTGTTACTTCTTGAAAAATGCTACGTTGCTCATTGTTTAGTTTTGATTGTAGTATAGTTGTCTTCTTTATCTTCATACTGACACATGGTGTTTTCTACTTCTATCATAGCTAATTCTGCCTCATTTGCTATTAGTGGCTCTCCCAGTGGTTCTTGGCTTCCTGTTACAGAAGGTTGACTACTGTCGGGAGTGTCCTTATCTAGTTGGGCCTGGAGTTATTCTTTGCGTTGCTGTTCATTGTGCAGCATTGTTTTGTACTGTGTAAAGTTTACATCAGTTATAGTGCTTTCATTTGCTTTGAAAGCATCTTCATATGAGTCAGTTATCTAGTATTTCTTCTTCTTTTCTCCATGGTTTAAAGAGTTCTAGCAGGGACATGTAATATACTTTTTTATGTTGAGGAGTCTTCAATGACAATTTGATATGATTGATTAAATTTGGTTTAGTGAGTTTAACTAAGCTGCCTTCACAGTTTGTCACTCTGTATTTACCTTTTTTTTCATCAGGTTTTAATTATTTTTCTATGTGTAGTTTTGGGCTATGTGGTATAGACAAATGGTTTCCAAAGTATTACTTCTGTTTGGGTAGTATGTGTCCAATAAATTGTTTTTTTAAAATGTCTTGGCTGTTGGGATCACGTTTGGCTATTGTTTCTATATCTTCGTAGGATTTTAGAACTCTTTCTAGATTTAGCTGGACCAAGACTTAGCCATACTATATTTTCAGATTTACCATACAATGCAGTACCAGTTAAACGATCAGCTACTTCATATGATCCACATTCTTTATGGGAGAGCATTTTTATGCCCAAGCTGTATAATTTCTGAGACACTGTTTTATCTGATGACAGGTCATTCCAGAGGTCTTGGAGCTCTGTCTTTTCTGCTTTGTTTAAGTATGCTGTGACATATCGTGCAACTGCAGTATAATTGTCTGCAATGTACTGCACATCTATGTTTGCATTCCATAAGTGGGCAATGATTGCATTGTAATCATTTATATATTTTTCTTCTTCTTTTCTTCTTTTCTTTTTATGTAATATGTATTTTTAGGTGACTTACCTTTAACACTATGTCTAACTGAAGACATGAGGTCGTTCACTTGACCTGTATTTGTAACTGGTCTAGGGAAAACCATTTGGTGTAGTATTTCCCTTTGTTTTGTATTTGCGACGACAATATTTTCCACATTTGTGTCTTTGAAATTGTAAAATGTGTGCATGAAGATCACCATTTGTGGATTCTGATGGAATTTCACAAGTGACATAGTTTTCAATAAACTGTAAAACAGTGGCATCACTATCTTGACCAAATTTAGGAGCATCTTTAATCCATAAAAGCATGTGGATATGTGGTGCTCCTCTGGCTTGGTATTCTTTTCTCCAAAAGAAGTGTTGCACTTCTCCAAGGGGAGGAACAGTTTTATTACAAATAAAATGTAGTATATCAATGAAGCAAGGGTGAAAATATCTTGAAACATTAACAGGATCCTAAGTACAAAGTTCTTCAGGTGTTAGTATTTCTATTTTTGTTTTTGTTTGATATGCGTAGGAAATCATGTAAATCTTCCCATGCATATTCTGCAAAACTTAATGTAACAAAACAAGTGGGTGGCCCAAGGTTTCTGATCATACAACGTACATCTCCATGACGTCGAAACCAGTACTCTTTAGTACCACGTATATTTGCTAATAAATTTGTAATATTTGATTGTAAAACATCATCCTTTTGTTGCACTTTATGTAATAATTGTGTAGCGGTCATATTTTGAAAGTGTGATCCTGATTTTTATATGTGTGCAACTCCGTAACATAAAGTTGCTAGTTCACTTTCAAAGAGTAGGTTTAATATGTATTCCCAGATTTAGACAAAATGTGGATCTTCAGAATACATCCGTAATGAGTGGTATTCTGAAGCTGATATTTGAATAGGTCTATCATCGTACCTTCCTCCTTTGCCAGTAGGAAAGAGTAGAGGAAAAGCACGTGCTTCTATACTTTTTTCCCATATGCTAATTGGAGATCCTTTTGTTTGACGCATTTGGTACGTTTCCAGTGCATCTTCTATGGTGTCATTAGAGTGCAAAGGATGAATTGTAAAATGGTTTAAAGTGTTTGATATTGTAGCAGGATCTAGGAGCTCAAATTGACCAGCTTCTTGTGTTTCTTGAATTATTTCAGTTGTATCCTTCAAGTTTTCTTCAATATTAATTTCTTTGTAATATTTATTATTCTCTTTAAGATATTGCAAAGCATGTCTTACTATGTAAATCTACCAGCTGTTGCCATATTTGTGTCTTTTGTAGGTACTCCATTTACTAAGATAATTAAAGATTGCTGCATTGGACGTTGCACTCCAAGAGTATGCACATGTTCTTTTAAATCTAATGGTAAATAAACTACTTTTCCACGAATGCCTTTTACCAATTCAGAGGGAGGTAATTTGGCTGTTTTTGGTTGAAGGTGTATTATTGCTTGAAATGGGTGCACTGTTTGAATTATGGTGCTCTCATATAAATTAAGTTGTTGTAGGGGTTTTGGTAGTGGGTATAATTCCAAATTATTTGTGATAGCACGTGAAGGAGTTTGGTTGTTGTCAAGTTTTGTAGTGCAGTAACTGCAAAGTATTAAGGGGTCAGTTATTTCATATTTGTTTTCTGCTACAAGATAGAGAGCTAATTCAAACCATTTAGAATCTTCATTGTCTTCTATTTTGTATGATAGGTTTACAGTTTTTGTGTTACTTTTATAAAAAGTTCTGCGGCAACATACACACACATGGTTTGTTACTTCAGCTGATGTACTTTTAATTTTTAGTATTTCTTTTTTGTATGTGTTTAGTAAAAGGTTGCCATGTGTAGAATTGTTGCTAATTTGGTTTAAAGCTATTTCATTCTGTAAGTGGCTTTCACTTCCAAAATATTTTCTCTGGATATAGTCAATTTCTTCAAGTAGGTATTTTATTGTACCATGTAGATGGTGCTTGCCAATGATATGACACTTGTACTCAGAGATTCACAGTACATTTACAGTGCTGATCTATGATGATGCAGTTAGATGTAGAGGTCTTGAATGTGATTGGTGGATGGTCATGTGATATCTTAGCTACATCCAATGAGGGAATGGCACAGAGTGAAGTGGAAATGGTAGAAGGGCTGCTCATGTTAAGATATGTCCGCGGACATGGCGGTAGTTCGCAGACATCGGATGTTAAATCCGGGGATTTTTGGGTTCAGAAGTCATGCAAATGAGAGAGCACTGAAAGGGATTGGTCAGGAAAGTTTAGTGGGTGTGTTGTGCCAGGAGAGAGTTTCTCAGATACTCTTTTTGCTGAGAGAACACATAGCTATGGCTGTGTGTTTCAGAAAACAGATTGTTTGGATTTTGGGAGATTCATGGATCCATTGGTTGAAGGTGCATGCAGAAAGCTCTGGAGTAGCTGTAGATCTTGGATTTCCACATGTGGAAGTACACTGGCATGGAGTACGTGGAATGAAGTGGTTGGACTTGCTACCTCTTTGTGCTAGTTTGGAGACAGAGCAACATCCAGACATAATTGTAATTCATTGTGGAGGGAACAGTTTAGGACATGTGTCTGGAATTTCTTTGCAATTTTCTATGAAAGAAGGACTTGGGAAGGTCATTGGCATGTTCCCTAATTCTCAAGTAATATTTTCACGGATGCACAGAGACAAATGTGGCTTCGTTCTTCTTCATTTGGTACACAAATGGAAAAAGTAAGGTGCAATGTTAATAAGGCTGTTTGTGCCTTTCTAAGAGATTTTGGCATGTCCTCTTTTCACAATGAAAATATTATGTTTCGTAGTATATACATTTTCCGCACAGATGGAGTCCATCTTACTTATGCTGGCAATCAGATTTTTTTGAGAAATATACAAAATGCAGTACGACCTTTTTTAGAATTACAGCATCCATTTTGAAGTAGGTGTTAAGTATTTATAATTTTTGACATACAAAAACCTCCCAAAGGCTCTTTTCAGAGCCACCACTTCTTACCACAGAAAATTGCAATGGTTATGATAGGGTAGCAACCCAATTTTTAAGATGTCCGCGGACTTCTAAAAAATACAAAGGGCCCTGCTTCATTTATTTTCACTTCTATTTTTTAACTGTGAAAGGCGGCTCTGAAAAGAGCCTTTTTTTTTTTTTGTAGTTTTGTATTTTTCTTTTTTGGTTTTTTATACACGACACATTAGGAGAGGAGGGGAAAGGAGGGTAAAGGGGGGTACACCAACCACAGGGATAAGAAAGGGCGAGCTGAGAGAGGAAGATATAGAGTGGGTTTTATTTGGGTAGTGAGCAGGTCTTCTCATGCTTTGAGACGATAGTCTCAAAAGCACTGCAAAGTCGCTCCCCCCTGCAGAGTACTGTGTCACAGTACATATATACAACTGTGACCCTCGAAAGGTAAGGGTCATCAGAATTCTGTATGGCCTGTGAGGCAGCTTGAGGAAGAGGCTGTCCCACAGAGGTGGTCCTTGTGGTGACAGGATAAGAAATGAAGGATGAAGTAGAGGAAATCAACCTACTACGTTCTTCACAAGGTACAACCTTGCAAATAGCCCCAGAGTGAAATGACCTCAGGTGTCGCTTCATGGTAGTGGTCCCAAAGCTGTACGAACCGTGCCTCCCGCGACTGAGTATCATTTTGCACTCGTTGCAGGTGACACGGTTCGCACAAGCCTTGGGACCATTCCCATGAATGGTAAACAACCGCCACACCCAAGACTCACGCCTAGTGCGGGTAGTAGGGATTTCCTCTCCCTTATTATCATCCTCTTCTTCCTCCTCTGCATCCTCACTCCTGTTCCCCTCTTCAGGCCCTTGGGAAGGTGGTGGTGGTGGAGGGGATGGGGGTGGTGCTGAGGCAGACACAGCACCAGGTGGCAGCAGTGGAGCCACAGAAGCCATCAGGTTGAAGATGGAAATCTGCAGGTTGCAGCAAAAATATCTGTGCTCTGTAGAATAGCCAGAAACACTATGAGAATAAGCTCTAGGGCGTGGTCTTTTATAGGGGTGCTTGTGCGCGGTCCGCGGACATGCACGCTGTCCGCGGACAGATTGAACACAAAAAAAGTTCAAAAGGTTTCAAAAAGTATGTATAAACTTATAATTGGTATGTGGGACTTGTGCTATGGTGAGTTTTTATTGAAAAATATTGTGGATTACTTGAAAATGTTCTTTTAAATTGTTCGGGGACACGAACAGTGTCCGCATTCAGAACACGCGATCAGCGTGGGCGCGGTCACAGGGTCGCTTTGCGAACATATTTGCGAAGGAAGCAGCTGTCCGCAGGACACCAAATGCACCTGCATTGGTTTGCGCATGCGCGTTGATGTTGTACGGACACTGTTTGGGTCCTGAAGTAATTAAAAGTGTGTCAGATGTCAAACGAACAGTTACAGACAGGCGTTTGTTCTTGGAACAGTATCAACTTGCTTGCGAACAATACGAACAGACATAGCGTCCTCAGAACACCTCCATTTTCGTTTCTTTACGAACATTTCAGGACAACGCGTGTGTTCTTAAAACAGTTTCAACTTGCTAGCAAACAGTACAGACAGGTATAGTATTCTTCAGGACAGCTCCATTTTCGTTTATTTACCAACATTTCAGGACACCAATTGTGTTCTTAGAACAGTTTCAACTTGCTAACGAACAGTACGGACAGGTATAGTGTTCTTCAGGACACCTCCTATTTTCGTTTCTTTACGAACATTTCAGGACACCCGCGCTGTCTGCGGACACCTACATTGTTTTTTGTTTTTTTTTTTTTTAAACGGAAACTAATTACAACGCAATATAAAAATATAACTATAACATATATTAATTTATGACAAAGAAAGTGAGGCAGAAACGGAAACAAAAACAGGAGAATTAGGGGTTTGAACATGATTGGTATCAGGTGAAGAAGGGATGGAAGTCTCATCAAAACGGTTTGGGTTATGGAGAGGATTTGGGGATAATTGACTGGGATATGGTGAGGGGGGACAAGGTCATGTGGGACAGTGGCATGAGGTTTTTGTTTTAAAATGATCTTCAACAAAAGTTTTCAAATTATTAAAATTGGTCAACAATAAATCCATTTTCTCTTTTATGCTGTCAAGCTTGTTATCCATAAGTTTCTTGAGAGGTATTTTCTATTTTGGTATGCTCTGTACAAAAAATATATATATATGTTAAATGTATATAAAATAATAATTATTAAATGGTTTATATTGTAAAGTGTTTACCATTAGTTTCACTATCTTGTGACATTTCCTCATGTGGGAAATGCTTCTCTAGGCATTCCAGAGTACTAGACATTTCTGTAAGAAGAAAAAAAATATATATTTTTTTTTATCTAATACAGAAAGTTTATAAATATATGAGTAAAATGAAGTACACTTACTATTTCAGGTAAAATATGTTCTAAGTACTGTGTAGGTCTGGTCTGGTCTTGTATTGTCTGTGAGGTAATTATGTTGGAAGCCAATTTATCTTCTTTCGGTATATTCCATTTTAGAACATATTGTATTTAAATGAATGGTTAGTGTGTTACATATATGGGTTACATTTCTCATGTATCACTACATATAATGTGTATGTGTGCTGCTTTTTGAATTTGTTAGATGTTGCTATGACATGACATGATATAACAATCAAACATACCCCCCCATATAGTTTTTAGGTAGTGGTACTGTTCTCCGAACATGTCCGCGGACATTAAGAGTTCGCGGACATCAAGTTCAGTAGAAGAGGTTCAGTATGTTCCATATTACACGTACATAAAATCAGCTATTGTTAAGTTGCACTACTAAAAACCTATGAAATTCAGTAAAAAAACTTTGTTAAAGGGACGTTATGGTTCCAAGTAAAACCGAAAAACCCTTGAAATTCGCCAGTTATGGTAAGCTAAGCAACCATAACTCGCGCCACCACCGTGCACTGCTAAGACTAACACCCACGACATCAAAGATGACATCACAAATGTCATTGATGACATCACATGTCTGGCTCACTTTTTTTCTTTTGCTGACCTATCTAGGCCACATGGTTTTCTTCAGTAACAGCCAGAAACTAAAAAATGTATTTTATTTGTAGACGTATCCTTCAAGTAGGTTATTCCAGTAATTCCCTTAGAGTCCAGTCACATCATATGAAACATATACATACGGGAAGACACAAGCTTGAAAGACAGCAATCCTTTTTCTGCATAAAGATAATCAATAGACTTATCAGCATTTTCTGATAGTTCGGTTGTTTTCTTATGGCTGTACTTTCCCTGTATACGGTAATATTTGTATACATTGTACTCGCACTACTTTCCTTAGGGTCCAATCACATCAAGTGATACATATACATAGGGTAAATAGGAGCTTTGAAACGGAGCAATCATTTATTTGCATGACAATAATCAGTTAAGTTATGAATTGTTTCTGCTACTACTTGTGCTTTTTTTGCTAACTTCACTTTCCCTGTATATACCCATATTGGTATGTGTTCTTGTCTCTTTGTGTTTTGTCTATAGTAATGCAATTATGTAATACATGAGTTTTATTACCTACTTATTACATATTTCACAGTACACAAAAATCTATTAAAGCAATTATCATTTCATTATTCAACATATTAACATTACGAATATTATACCTTCATCTTGCATGCTGCACACAATGCTATGTTTCTGCATGAGTAGCTTAGTATACTAGATAGAACCCCATAATAGAATGCTATTTATATCAATACATTGTTCAATGCACTAATTAGGTTATGATATTTATTGCAATGATCCTTGACACTTTTTTCTCAACATTATCATAAGAATCTCTTGTACACATTTCATGAAAAGTACATACACATGTGATGTCATCAGTGATGTCATCAATGACATTTGTGATGTCATCTTTGATGTCGTGGGTGTTGGTCTTAGCAGTGCACGGTGATGGCGCAAGTTATGGTTGCTTAGCTTACCATAACTGGCGAATTTCAAGGGTTTTTTGGTTTTACTTGGAACCATAACATCCCTATAACACATTTTTTCATTGAATTTCATAGGTTTTTATTAGTGCAACTTAACAATAATGTCCCTTTTAACAAAGTTTTTTCAGTGAATTTCATGGGTTTTCACCAGTGCATGCTAATTTCCTACAACTTGCTAATATCATACTTTTTTTTTTACATTTTATTGAAACCAAACCATACAAACCAAACACGCAGTGCATTATCAACAGTTCAATTGTTCATTACTTAATTTCGGTCACTGCTCCCATCATCACACCCCCCCTTATAAGCCTATTTATTCCACACACTCTGTATCTGCTTTGCGTGGTGGGGTCTCGCCTTCCGTGGATTCTGTCAGATCTTGTATTGTTCCGAACAGTTCCGCTATTAATACTTTCCATGCCATTAGGGTTCCCACTTCTTCCTCTCCTCCTGCATTACTTGCCTCTTGCCATACCATTGTTTCTGCCTCCGTCCATTTCTGCAACTCTTTCCACCACACCTCTACCCGTGGCCTATGACATGTCTTCCATCCCATGGCAATTCTTCTCTTTGCGAGCACATATGCTAGATCTTTCAGTTTGCTAATATGCTTAAGTTTCTGGGGGGGAACCCACCCAGCAAGCAGGCCCAGGCTGTATCTATGATGATTGTGACCCCCTTTTCCGCTAGTTTCTGTGCCACTTCACCCCAGAAACGCTCAATTACTGGGCATGACCAGAACATATGTACCATATCAGCCTTTTCTTCGTCACATTTGGGACATGCCTGTCCAGCATTTTCAAACCTAGATATCCTCTGAGGTGTCACATATGCCCTGTGTGTAATATATAGTTGTATCTGTTTAGCCTCGCATTCCTAGACACCTTCTTGTGGTACCCTACGGCACGTTCCCACATCCCGTCCTCTATCGGGGCTCCTACTTCCGCTTCCCAGTCTAGTCTCAATTGTGTTAATTCCTTCCCGACCTTAGACATCATCTGGTACACTCTGGAGATCTCATGCCCCCCTTCCGTATCACATATATTGCATCTATGATAGCATCTGGTTCTTCTTCTAACACTGTTTCGGGCCATGCTTTCCTAATTTTCTTCACCATCCTGTGGTATGTGATATACTGGCCCGTATGTAACCCTGTTTCCTCCACCAGCAAATCAAAATCTATAACGGTCCCCTCTAGCCATATATCTCCTAACATTATCAGCCCCACCGATTCCCAGTGGTTCCTAATTATCATCCTTAGCTGCTTATCTTCCCCTGCCAGTGCAGCTAGCGGTATCTGCGGGGAGCATGGGTATGGGTCTTCCATCAACCGGCATGCTTGGCGCCACATCTCCCATCCAAGCACCATCATCTGAGGGCGCTTTCTCATTTCTGTCTTGGGTAGCCAGATCTCTCTTAAATAAAATGGGGCACAATCATGTCCAAACAGTCTGGATTCAGGGGTCACCTCATCTGAGAGCCATTTGGCAATATATTGCAGCTGGTCGCTACATAATAAACCTCATAATTAGGCAGTTTTATCCCCCCTTTTTCATAAAAGTTCTGCAGCTTACATAGTGCCACCCTGTTCCGGGCACCCTCCCACAGGAAATCCCTACACATGCTATGTAGTTTAGCAAAAAACTTCTTGGGTATCAGGTATGGAATATTTCCAAAATAATGCAGGAGCCTAGGTAGAACCACCATCTTCAACATTGAACCTCGTCCCATCATTGCTAGGGGCAATTTCACCCAGAATTTCATGCCCTTCTCGATTTTTACAATGGCTACCTCAGTATTGTGCCTATGTTCCTCTTCAGCCGTATGGTACACGTCTATCCCCAAGTACCGAAAAGTGCTAGCCGCCCATGGTATTTGTAACACCGGTAACTGTCTCACAGGGGTTCCCTTATAACTACCCAATGGGAAGATACTAGATTTTTGAGGGTTTACCGCTATTCCAGACAGCCCCGCATATCTCTCCATCACCTCCAGAATGTACTGGAGATTTTCCTCTGGGTGCCTTAAGTACAGCAACAAATCATCTGCATATAAGGAGATCAAGTGTTGTTCCCCTCCCACCTCGATACCTATAGTATCATATTGCTGTCTAAGGTATATTGCTAGGGGCTCCAGAGCTAGTATATAAAGCATTTGGGACCATGGGCACCTTTGTCTGGTGCCTCTACTGAGTTGCCATCTTTCGAATATCACTGATCCTGTTCTGACTCTAGCCAGCGTTTCACTGTATAGTATCTTTGCCACCTTATGTATCCAGGCCCCATTCCATAACCTGCCAAGGCCGCCAGCAGCCACGGCCACTTGACTGAATCGAAGGCCTTTACTGCGTCCAAGGACAGAATCGCCATTTCGCCCTCATTCTTACTTCCCCAATCAATAACCCGTTGGAGCTGTCTATGATTATAGATTATATTTCTATTCAAGACGTAGCCCGTCTGGTCGGGATGTATAAGTTTGCCAATAACTTTCCGCAATCTGTTTGCCAGGACAGCCGTCAATATCTTGCTGTCCTGGTTCAACATCGACAAAGGTCTGTAAGAGCCACAGCTATGCCCAGGCTTGTTGGGTTTGGGAAACGGTATTATGATCGCCTCTCTGTGACTCTGGCAACCGTCCCACCTCAAACGCCTCATTTAGCATTTCTAACATTGGGTGGAGCACTTCCTCTCTATATACTTTGTAAAATTCACTTGGGAACCCGTCCGCCCCCAGAGTCTAGTAGGCAGTTGCCTTACCACTTCTTCTAACTCCTCCAGAGTAATCTGTGCATCCCACTCCTCTCTTTCCTCAACACTGATCGTAGGCAGTCCTATGTCTTCCAGTGTTTCGGTTATCTCTCTACTTCCCACCTCATCCCCATATAGCAATCTATAATAATCTGCAAACTCCTGGTTAACTCCGTCTTGGGTGTCTATTACACTACCATCTTCTCTCATTATTATTCTGATCAGGGGTCTGGGAGTTTCGCTCTTGTATAACCATGCCAAAATCCGTCCCGTTTTATCCCCTCCTGCATGCTCTCTCTCAATATATTTTTTATAGTTGAGGTTGCACAGTCTTTCCCACTGTTCCGCACATTTCTGCTGCAATTTAAGTATCAGCTCCATATCTTCACTTCCCCCTTTAATCCCTTTTCTAATTCCCTTTCTGTTCCTTGTTGGTCTGCCAGAACCCCACCTTGCAGTCCCTTTGATTTTGCTATGGCTACTCCTCGCATCACTACCTTAAAGGCTTCCCATAATGTGCTTGCTGAGTCAACGCTACCTGTGTTTACCTCTAAGTAGTTTATCTCCTCCCTTATGTCCTCCATAAAAACGGGATCTTTAAGTGCCTCTGCCCGGAGGCGCCATGTCGGAATACGTGCTCTCGGGGGGGCAGTATTGCCATCCGAGAATCAGGGGCGAGTGGTCCGAGAGGACCTTCTCTTTATATTCTGCCTGAGTAATCTGTTATTATCTCCGATGTAGCAAAGACATAGTCCAGCGTTGTATGTAACTGCTGCGGGGCGGAGTAGTGCGAATAGTGCCTTTCTTGAGGGTGTTTCATTCTCGACACCTCTTCCAGACCAAAGTCGTCTAGCAGTGTCTGCACTGCTTTAGCCGCTGGGGCGGGTCTATCAATCTTACTATCTGATCTACCCTGGGGTTTAATACACAGTTAAAATCCCCGCCCCAGATCACCGCACTACCCATACACATGCTTAGGTTGGTGCAGAGAGTTCTGAAATACGCTGCCATATTCTGGTTGGGGGCATATGTATTTACTCCCATCCGTTTCAATCACTTCCTGCAACAGTTGAAACGGGACATGCGGCGCCACCCAGTTGAGTACCCCTCTAGCATAAGCAGAGTATGTCGAGCCCACTACAACCCCTTTCCATTTCTTCACAACCATTTCCATCCTTTCCCGCGTCAGGTGTGTCTCCTGCAACAGTGCAATGTCCATCTTTTGCCTGCAGAGGTACAACATGACATTATTCCTTTTCAAATAACTTAAGTCCCCTGACATTCCACGTAATTACTTTAAGATCCTCCATGGCCCATTATGGTTCCCTTTACCTTCACACCGGTGCAGTCCAGATCCCACTTGTGTCACAATCTATCTAGGCTCGTTCCCCTATTTAAACTTCCTACAACTACAAACACTCCCAACACCCCTTCCTCTCTCCCTCCTGCCTCCCTTCCCTTCCCCAACAACACCCTCCCCAACTATTGCCCAGCTCCATCCCTGGATCTCAGGCTCCCCCGCATCTAGCCCTTTCTGGTAAAACCCGTGGCTCAGCAGGGTGAGGCCGCCCTATTGGCTGCCTTATTACTAATTCTCGGGGGTAGGTAACCGCCATCCTGTTGCTCCTATTTGTTTAAAGTTGCTACGCCTAATGCTCTCGTTTCCATGTGCATTATTATTATTATACACTAAAATATAGTCACCAAAGTCATAAAGTTTGAGGGCCACCCCTCGTCTATTAAGTGCATCGAGGCACTATAGTAGTTCCCCCCCCCCTCTCCTCCTCACAGTGTACATGATACAGTATCTTCACTTATCGTACTCTTGGCAATCCTGTTCCCCATCTCGCGCCGGGCAGCCCTGCAAGTCCAGCCACGACTCTGCTTCCTCTGGGGTGTCAAAGAACAGCGATCTGCCTTTGTGAGGAACTTTCAACTTCGCTGGGTACAATAGCATGTACCTGACATCCGCTGCCCGCAGTCTCCTCTTGACCGCCACATAACTATATCGCTGCCTTTGCACCATCATAGTATAGTCGGGTTATGCCGTAATCTTGGAAGAAGCTCTGTCTATCGTTCCGCCCTTACGGAAATATTCCAGTATCTTTTCTCTCTTTGTAATTCAAAATATTTGCAATTTTATAGGCCGCGGTGGAGCTCCAGGCCTTGGTTTCCTCATCAGGGCTCGGTGCGCCCGCTCTACTGTGAATCCCTGTGAGAATTTGTCCGCTCCCACCTCCTGCAGGATCATGTTCTCCACGTAGTCCGTGGGGTCTTGGCCCTCTTCTCCTTCTGGCAGGCCAACCACCCGGATGTTGTTCCGTCTCGCCTGTCCTTCTGCTTCCTCCACTCTGTTTTCAATGTTGGCGACCTGCTGTTTGAGCACATGGACCTCCTTCACGTTGTTCGTGCTTACGTCAGTGTTAGTCTTCACTGCGCTTTCCAGGCCGCTGGTTATTTCTGCCAGCGCTCTGACGTCTTGTCGCAGCAGGGTAACTTCAATTCCCACGGCATCTATTTTGTTCTCGAGGGCCGTCCGCAGTTCCGCCATTGCTGTGCCCCACCTAGTACTTAGGTCTGTTATGGCTGCTAGGACTTACTGGTTATCTACTTCAAGGGCGTCAACCCCGAAGCCTCCCCCGTCTTTTGTGCTAGGGTCGGAGGGGTCCGCTGTACCTTTGCAAAGGTGTCCATAGTGGGCTGCTTACTCCTGGCCTTCAGCCCTTTCACCGACATCCTGCAGTCTCGCCATCTGCGCAGCTCTCCTATGTTTCTGCATCTTCCCCACTTCAGTGTAGTGTCTGGAAGTCCTGAGTGGGCTGTACTGCAAGGCGGCCCACAAGATCAAGCCCAGAGTGGGCTGTCCCCTCCCACGTCTCTCCTCCAGGCAGTATTTCAATTGCGTGTTTCCGAGGCCCTTGCTCACACTCCACTTTACCTTTTTCCCTGGCAGTGAATCAACTTGGGCTCCATGTACACTCCCACGTGGGCCGCTCAGGCCAGTATCATCCGACCAAGGGGCATGTAACTGGGTGCGGCACAATTGGGGTCAAACATTGTACCTCTGAGCACTTTCACAGCGCCTCCCCGGTGTCGCCGGCACTGCCCACCCACATTAATGTTTTTCCGTAGTTCAGGGTCACTGGTTGCAGTAATTCTCAATGGCACATGGTCTCCTCACCGCTCTCAGGTCTCATAGCAACAATCCTGGGCTACCCTTTTCTCAGTACAGCCTCATCACTCTTGGGTAGTTGCATGTGGGCCCAGCATCAGTTCTTTGTAGCTTTAAGGTCTATAATAATGCTTTGGTAGCCTGGGGCACATTCTGTGTCTTTTTGTTTCCCTTTTTTCTGCACCCCTTGTTACGTCGTTTAGAATCTCCCCTTGGATCTCCGCTATGAGTTTTGTTCTTGAACCAAGTCCGTATGTACAATCAGGCGTGTGGGGATCTGAGACTTCCCCGTCTCCACGGGTCTTTCGTTGCGCGTGTCCGACTATTGTGCTCATCGGCACTGGACAGCTGTTCATGTGTCCGTTCATGCAGGCATGTCAGGCTCTCGCGCACTCTATCCCCACAGCGATGTAGGTACGGGTCGCGTGTCAGGGCTCTCCGATGCTGTTTTTATTGGCACGCCACGATGCCCTCCTCTCTGGGCCCGTTCTGCGAGATTCGGCTGCCTCTCGCATCAGTGCCCCAGCAGTGTTGTGATAATGTTGCGCCACTTCACTCAAGCCTCGAGGGCTCACCAATGTTCAGACGGCCTTTGCTACAGATGTGCTGCTTCTCCTCGTCGGGTTCGCTCTTCTTGCTGCGAGTTTGTGTATACGGGTGCCTTCATGCACTTGTAGAGCGGCCGCCGTGCACACATAGGTCTCTCGTTCCATCCACAGCACGCTCGTCGGCCATCACACGAGCCATCCTCTGCTCTCCATTCCTGATATGCGGCACCCGTGCCTCCACAATATGCTCTCTAGCTGGCGGCAGGGAGCCGCTCACACGACAGCACCATATGGTTGGGGTGGGGGGGGGCCTCGCAGGCACCAGATGCCAGTCCCCAGCCTTCCTCGTGCAGTTACTGCACCCACTGAACGAGCTCACCCGCTCCTCCACGCCCCTCACTGCAGCACACCACCTCGCCTCCAGTCGTTGTTTACCATTTCATAAGTAAAAGGGAACAATGTATCTTGTTCGCTTCGCACTCGGATCAATTCCGCTTATCCTGTAGTCACGGCAGCTCGCCCTTTGTTATCCGCTGTTTTGGATACATTGTCTCAGGGCCGCCGCGAGCATCAATGTCGATTTCACCGTTGCTAGCCACACAATCAGCCCAGTATTTCAAGTGGTGGCAGAGCCTCTATTCACACATCGGTGTGTTCGTTCATAGAGTTGTTTGCACATTTTCAGCGCATGTTATCACGGATCGATGTCGGATCTCTGGAGCAGCTTTCTCAGGCACGTCCTGTTACATGGCAAGTTAGCTACGCCCCCTCTAATATCATACTTACCCCAATATAGCAACGTTTTTGTCCAATTTACGAAGTTTTAGCTTACAACTCTGCCATTTCCCACCTTCTAGCATAATTTTTAACACTTCTATAAACTTCTTGCAACTTTTCCCACTGTTTTTGCATCAGTCGACGTCCGTGAACATCTGATGTCATTGCAGACTTTTTGGACAGTGTCATGTGATCATGCACGCGGGATAATGACGTGTTCGCAAACTTGTCTGCACTTCGCGATCAGGTCGGTGCTAGGTGGACAGTTCATGACTGAATTTTTTACTGGTCTAGGAACTTTCAAGCTCAAAATTTACCCTTGCACAGCTCCTACACCTATTCTTACTCATTATTCTTCTAGTAGAGAGCACATACTTGGAAGAATATTAGCAAAACTGCTATTTATCTTAAAAATGCATCCGCTATTGCCATCCCTCCTCCCCAAGCGCCACCACCAGCGGTGGACCTACACAACAACAAAAAGCGCAATACTTCCAAAAACAAAGAAGAGGAGCAAGAAGATGAGGTAGAGGAAGTGTCTATCACTAGCATCCATAGAGAATCATGGGCGTGGTTGTTCTGTACCGCTGTTGTGATTTGTAACGAAACTTAAAGCTACCAAAGTGAAATGCAGTGAGTTGTACTCAGTCACAGACTACCTGGACAGTACTCCTACAGGACCACCTCCATGCGCCGCCACACACAATCCAACCACTGCAATGCTCTCAGAAAGGTTGTTACTTTCTTACAAGCAGGAGGCTGTCTTCCTCCACCTCATCTTCCCCAACCACTACTGTAACCACACAGCCTACTTCTGTGGGACACAACATCCCACCAGCTACCTCAAAGAGGTTGTTGATCTATATCTTTTGAAGACAACTGTCCTCTGTATATACTGCAACACACCACTCTGCAGGGAGGAGTAATTTTGAAGTGCTTTTGAAGCTGTAATCGAGGAGCATGAGAAATACTGCCCCTACCTTAGATGTAACAGACGTGCAACATCTTCCCCTGTCCACCTGACCCTCCATGTTAGTGCTTGGTGCCTCTTGCCTCGTTTCCCTCCCCACCTTACATTCTAACCTTGACTGCAAAAAACAAAAAAATCAAGAAAAGGTTCCTTTAGGAACCACCTTTCACAGTTAAAATAAAGAACTAAAAAAAAAATCTTTGACTCCATCTACTTTACATTTCTCAGTAAAGACATACTCAAAAAGATTTTCCAACTTTCCCATTAGCATTTTGTGTTATGCTAATGGGAATAATGTGGCGTTAATCACCAGGGAACTGGAACGGGGAATAACTGCCCGGCAGCCCAAGTTATCGGCCCTAGCAAAGCGCGAGTGGGTTAACAAGGGCTCCGGACCGTTATCCCCCGTTCCAGCCCCTGCAATAAGCGATGAAGGACATTAGCACCCCGGGTTTGGCAAAAAAAGGATGTTCCTTCCCACACGGGACGCACGTGGCGTCCCGCTGTAGGAAGGAAAATCTTTTTCCAAGATGGCCACCATCAAAAGGGAAGGCGGGGCTCCGTACACAGCCGCTATTCGCCTTTACATGGCAGCCTGCAGAAGGCGAAGTGAGAACCCTATGACCATATTACCACACGCACATTTTTTTTCCCCTTTCAAACCTGTCCTAATTTCTAAAAAATTTACCACATAGCCGGTCTCTGGTGGACAATGCCACTTTAACGCCATTGGTCGTCCCTTATGGTCATGGCCAGTAGCCAGATTCTCCAGCTCATGACCTTATGCCATGACCTGGACCATTTGGCCACTACCCCTGGCCACATGCTATACCTCAGTCACCAAAGGTATATCACTATTTTTTATACCTACCTTGACACTTGTCAAATGAAACATGGACACATTTGCAAAACCATGCTTTCATGTCCTTGCAAATGCTCCTTACACGTGTTTGTTGGAAATCTTCCCATGTTTTATTTTTTTCAAAAGTGTCAAAATGTACTTACAATAATCATATAATTTAGCCCCCACTTGAAAAAATCCATTCAGACTTTGCACAAACTTTCAAGGTTGGGTCTATAATCTTTCTTAAAATATTTGTCCACATTTGTCACACGGCAACAAAGTTTTATAAGCCATCTAAAAATGTTGAGACCCCCCTTTAATTTAGCCCCCTCTTGACAAATTGCCACCCAACTTTGCAAAAACATTTATATCTAGATCTAAAATCTTTTTGCAAACTTGTGTGCAGATTTGTCAAATGGCACCACATTTATAAGCCTTTACAATATTTTGGGATCCCCCCACCTCTTGACAAAACAGCACCATACTTTCCAAAACCATTCAGAATCGGTTCTAGAGTGAAATCCCAAAACTTCATGCAGTTTAATTGAGTGGCGCCAATAAGCCATCTAAAAACAAACATCACAGGAAAGTTCCGGACTGTATGCGGACATTGGGGAAGACAAATGCCTGTTTTTGGCTTTTTAAGGCCATATCCTTTCTCATCCTCCCTCTCCCCTCCCCAGGGATTGTTTAATAAGTTTAACAAGTGCAATGTTGTGTTTTTAATATGTTTTTACTGGGCTGTCCACGGACAACGGGTGATGTCTGCGAATCCAACATGGCGGCCGTTTCCAAAAATCTAACGCACCTCACACTTTTCAACATCCAATCCGCGTGTACGTCCAATGTCCGTGGACCTCACGTCGGCCCCTGGACCAATCGGAGGCCCGTCCACAGACCGAACGTGGAAGTGAGTCCGCAGACCAAACTCAGATACCCAGATATCACATTTTTTGTACCTACTTTTTGATCATTAAAAAAAAAAAGATTGGACGGATTTACACCAAATTTACAAAAGCACGCTTTCGGGACCAAGTTGCCACTCCTGTCGCAAATTTGGTGAAAATCCATCCAGCGGTAGGCACGAGCAATTTTTTTTCTCCATTGCGTCTATGGGAAAAGCCACACATTGTGGGACCTCCCATAGACCTTTGCCCTCTGCCCACCCAACCCCCCTTCATGTTCCTTCTCCAAACTTTGCAGGATCAATCTGACGGGGCCATATACTTTATTTTGCAAAGTTTCATGAGGATTCGTTGGGCGGGGGGGGGGGGAGATGCCAAAAGATGATGATAAAAATAAGTCGCCAAAAAAGTGCTCTTCCTATGGGTTGATCAACTTAACCATTACAGGGCCGCTATTGCAGGCTGTGTGTGTGTGTGTATATATGTGTGTATATACATAATCTGTATATACACCATATATTCACTATCGTGAACAAGCGGTCAGTTGATCGCGAAACGCGTCGGTGTAACCTTCCGGTTCTCCCTTGCTATGCACCTTTTATTAATAAAGAACATTTGGTGCTACCTGATCTTTGCCGTGCAGCCCTTTATTTGCTAAGTACTGGATTCTCTGGACCTGGCAGCTCTGGGAGTGCATTCTGCAGATTTGGCCCTCTTTTGGGCTTAATTTTTGTTTGGAAAAAATAATATATATATATATATATTTCTGATGTTTGTTAATCTGCTTAAAATCACATGCTGTGCATAGGTCCGACATCCAGTGGTCACTGCGGAGTATTGCATTTTGTTTTTCGTAGTCAAAAAGGGGACGTCGACAAGGCGTGTCTGTAACACTATCCCTGTAGTGACGTGAGTTGTACCCACAATCCCTCACGCGTCGAGGTCCCTCAGATTGTTTTTTTCCGCCCAGCTTCTGGTCACCTTACGCGGAGCTCCTAGAGAGACATTGCAAAATACTTACTACGGACCTCGGTCCTTAATTAGAATTATTATATTGTTAAAGATCCCTCCACTCGACGTTAGCTGTGAAGCTGTTTCTCCGCCGAGCAAGTTTTCGACGGAGGGGATCCTTCGGCGCTGCCGAACACGTGGCCTGGCCTTGCCGCCCAACATACAGTAGGGAGAGTGGGGGTTCAAACTTTTATCTTCTCTTTGAGAATGTCTTTCTTTCTCCCCTATCTTTCCCTTGGGGTTGTTATCACCAGTTATTATTGCCTCAGCTATGGAGAGGACACCTTTTAAGTTTTGCCCACGCTGTAGGGGCAAATACACTTGGAAGGATAAACACAAGCTCTGTAATCGTTGCTTGCCCCTCGATCATAAGGAGGACAGCTGCGCGGCCTGTAAGCTCTTGAAACCAAGAACTCTTAAAGAACGGAAAGTTAAGAGGTGGGCGGACTACGCTTTGTCGAAGTCAGTTTCCTCACCCGCCGCCGCTGTTACAGAAAGTGACGAGGAGGGTGATAACTCGACGTCCGTTACGGAAGTCATTAACCCCCAGAAGGAGCGCTCCTCGACGTCCATCCCCGGCCCCGACGGGCTCGGCTCACACCCTGCTTATGGGGATGAACACCCCGGCGACAAGGACGCACATAGACCCCATAGGCCTAAGCACACAACCCACGGCTCTTCTTCGTCGATGACGAAGGATCCATCAGTGCCGAAGGGGACGCAGGGCACTCCGTCGTCTACCTCAGACCGTAAGGGTCTCAAGCCCTACCCGCAAACGCAGCCGCGACCAGCGATTGGGCTTTCATCAAACACGGGCGCTACCTCAAAATCATCCGACGTAACGCTCCATAGAGCGGCCGTCGAGAAACAACGCGTAACGCAGGCAACGTCGACACCAGAGCCCTCTACTGACAAACTCGTTGTCGAGAGCCTGGCGAGAATTGTTTCCGAAGACAAACGTAAACGGACGACGAAACAGACGTCGAATACCGCACAAAAAACTATAGAAATGCTGAAAAAGCACAATAGTAGCCAGGAGCTGCCCCCTTCATCTAAGGGCACTTCTGAACTACCGGAGGGCTTTTCTGAGGGCGACGGAAACCTTTCTTCGACGTTGTGGGAGCGTTCTAAGCGTTTGGAAGGTGAAAACACTGATTTCCCCCCTCTAGACTATTCAGGGGTCCCCCATGAGACCCTTGAAAGACTCCATTCTTGTATGGAGAAAATGGAAAGGTTTTTGGGAAGCCAAAACCCACCCACACACAAAAGACCAAGAGAATGGCCCCAGGATGACCCTAGGGTCAAGATCCCTAGGCTGTTTCCCCTTTCTACAGACGTATATGACCTCACTGAAGAGGAGCAATACCTCCAGGAAGATGAGGAGGGTTTGGGTGGAGACGAAGAACATGAGGAAGAGGGGTTTGAAGAAGATCCTTACACTAGTGCAGGTGTTTTTGAAGAAGATACAGCTACCTCGCAGCCTTGGCAATCCCCATCAGTGCAGCCTTGGCAATCCCCATCAGGGCACTCAGACCCTGATGCCTTTCACCCTTCTCCTCCCAAGGATTCACCTATTGGAAACACCTCTCCCATAGATGACCAACCTTCACTTAATGCACTATTGCGCAAGGCAGCAGCGCATTTTGAAATGGACACAGGGGAAACTCTTCCTGACATAGACTTTGTAGAAAAAGTTATTAAAGAAAAAGCCCCTGTTAGTCAGTCTATTCCGCTCCTGGCTTCTATAAAGAGAAGAATAACTCCTTCCCTTTCCAATCCTGCATTAGTCAGAGGGGTCAACCCTCGGATAGAAAAGCTCTTCAGCCCTTCGTCCTCTGACCCCTTGTACATCAGAGGACATTCTATTCCGGACTCCCTTGTAGTTACTAATACAAGGAAAAGAGCGGGGGTACCACTATCCACTAGTGAGGCATCACCTGACAAAGAGGGCAAGAAGCTCTATGCACTTGGGAAGAGAATCACGACCTCCGCAGCCTTCTCAACTAGGATTGCAAATAACAATTCCCTACTAGCTAGCTACGCAGATGCAGAGTGGAGCAAGCTGCGCAGCGAAGCAGAGGACGCACCAGAACCCCTGCGTTCACGCCTGTTAGCTATCATCTCAGAGGGAACTCTTGTAAACCAGGGCATCGTAAAGAACTCTTTAGATGCTGCAGACACGGCTGGCCGTTCCCTGGTTCAGGGAATACTTCTCAAACGCCATGTCTGGCTGCGCAATTCGGGATTTAAGCCGGAAACCCAGGCTTCCCTGATAAATAAGCCCATAGAACAAACACATCTGTTTGGGAAAGCAGTTGATGAGGCCCTAGAACATGCGAAGAAGGAGTTTGATACCATCAAGACTCTTGACCAAATTTCTAGGCCCCGTAACAGACGCGGCTATGGCAATAGACGCTCCTTTCGTGGACAACGCCAGCAAAACCAACAGCAATTTTACTCTGCTACCAACTGGCCCTCTAACCAGGGTAACAACCAGTTCAGTCAAAGAGGCCAACGCCGTGGCAAAGGAAGAGGTCGCGGCTCAGCCCCAAAGGTTCCATGCCCAATACCAACAAATGACCCGAAGATTCGGGTCCCCTCCCATGCATCACCGGTCGGGGGCCGGCTAACATCGTTCCTATCAGCATGGGAGGGAATATCGTCAGACCGCTGGGTTTTATCCACCATAGCCCACGGATACTGCATCGAATTCAACGGTTCCCCGAAGTACAGACCCCCACGGAACCGACGCATGACACCGGAACACCTCACCATTCTTCTTCAAGAAGTAGAGGAGCTACTGAAAAAAAAAGCTATTGAGGCTGTCCCCCTATCTCAGGTAACAGAAGGTATTTATTCAGTGTACTTCCTTGTACCCAAAAAGGACTTAACCATGCACCCTGTATTAGATCTGCGCCCAGCGAACAAGTTTGTCAAACCCCAAAAGTTTCGTATGGTGACCTTGCAGGAAGTAATCCCACTGTTATCACAAGGGGATTACATGACAACACTAGACATGAAAGATGCATACTTTCATATTTTAATGTTGCCAGCGCACAGAAAATACCTCAGGTTCAAGATAGAGAACAAGCACTACCAGTTCAGAGTACTACCCTTTGGGATAGCATCTGCACCAAGGGTATTCACGAAAGTACTGGCAGTGGCAGCGGCCCACCTACGCAGGTTATCCATCCTGGTATACCCTTACCTCGACGACTGGCTCATAACAGGGGATTCTTACGAAACCTGCTTCCCCAATACCCAAAAGACCGTAGACCTTTTGTCCCAACTGGGCTTCTCCATCAACGAAAAGAAGTCCAGCTTAGACCCCAGCCAAATCAAACAATTCCTAGGGGCTCTAATTCGAACAAAGGACGGCTTCGTCTTCCCCTCCAACGAGAGGGTCCAAAACATGCTGTTTCAGATCCCCCATTATGTGGCAGGTCGAGAGGCGACGGTACGCAAAGCAATGCGCTTGCTAGGGATGATGGTGTCATGTATTTATTTGGTACCCCACGCGCGCCTGCTCATGCGCCCAATGCAAGAGTGGCTCTGCAGCCAGTGGTGTCAGGCCAGCGGACAATGGGACGATTTAGTGGTAGTCTCGCAGGCCTTGGTTCTCTCGCTACAGTGGTGGACAAAAGAAAACCTCTTATTAGGGAAAACTTTTGCCACACCCGCAGTGGAAGCCACTCTAACCACAGACGCATCCCTTACAGGATGGGGGGGCTCACCTATCCCATCAGACTGCTCACGGAGCGTGGACTCCGAGCCTAGCATCCAAGCATATAAACCTGCTGGAACTACTAGCGGTGTTCAAAGCACTGAAAGCCTTTCAGGAACACCTACAAGGAAAGACAGTGATGGTCCTCACAGACAGCACCGCAGCCATGTACTACCTCAACAAGCAAGGGGGCACTCACTCTCCAGGACTGTCCAAGCTGTCCCAGAATATATGGAATTGGGCTCTCAAACACATGTTTCTACTATCACAACATGTACCAGGGGAACTCAATCTGCTAGCAGACAAACTCAGCAGAGACTTCCAACCTACCCGAAGAGTACGAATGGCAATTGCACAAAGACATCGTCTTAGACGTCTTCATGCAATGGGGTTCCCGGAAATAGACCTGTTCGCAACTCTGGAGAACTCGCAATGCCAAAGTTACGCCTCCAGGTACCCCCAGAACCAGTCCAAGGGGAACGGTCTGTCGATTCAATGGTCAGGGAAATTTGTTTACGCCTTTCCCCCCCGACTCCCCTTCTCAACAAAGTGGTACACAAGATGCACCAGGAGCAGGTTACCATGATGCTAGTGGCCCCAATGTGGACACGGCAGCCATGGTTCGCTCACTTGATGGAGATGTCCCTATCTCCCCCAGTGAAACTTCCCTGCCCGTACAACATGCTGTCACAGGATAAGGGCAGGACACTGCATCCATGCCCTCAGACCATGAACATAGCAGCCTGGCTCCTGAGATCATAGAATTTGGACATTTACAACTCCCGCAGAGATGTATGGACATCCTCAGGGAAGCCAGAAAACCTAATACTCGCCACTGCTATTCTAGCAAGTGGAAAAGATTTGTCATCTGGTGTAGAGGTAAGAGCATCAACCCAGTTGACTGCTCTCCCACTAACATTGTTCTGTACTTGACCCATTTACTGGATTCAGGTCTAGTCTTCAATTCCATTAAAGTCCACCTAGCGGCACTTTCTGCATACACCACTTCCCAACTTAAAGTGTCGTGGTGGAAGATACCAGTTATCAAGGCCTTCATGGAGGGGGTAAAGAGAATACACCCTCCGATAGCTAACCCAGCTCCCGGATGGGACTTAAATGTGGTACTTTCTAGACTCATGGGCCCTCCTTTCGAACCCATGCACAGGGCAACTCTTAAAGACCTCACTCTTAAGACTGCTTTCCTAATAGCTATCACCTCCATTAGGAGAGTAAGTGAACTACAGGCTCTTTCTGTACTAGACCCCTTCGTAACAGTTCACAAGGATAAGGTGGTTCTACGTGTACACCCAAGGTTTGCACCAAAATTCATCTCGAAATTTCATGTAAACCAGTCAATAGAACTACCAACGTTCTTTCAAAACCCTTCTAGCTTGGGAGAAAAAAGTCTGCATACACTAGATGTACGCAGAGCTGTCATGTTCTACATGGAAAGAACCAGACCACTGAGAAAGACTAATCAGTTCTTTGTCTCTGTGGCAGCAGGAAGAGAAGGAGATGCAGTTTCAAAGTCCACTATATCTAGATGGATTGTTCAATGCATCACTCTGTTACACTCTTGCTAAGAGAGAACTACCCTTCAAGCCAAGAGCACATTCCACTCGAGGCACTGGGGCTTCCATAGCGTTCATTGCAAATGTTCCCCTTGAGTCCATCTGCAAAGCGGCTACCTGGAGTTCTGTGCACACCTTTACAAAACACTACTGTCTAGATGCACACTCTAGATCTGACTCCCAGGTGGGACAGGCAGTATTAAGACATCTTTTCTCTACTGTTCCTTATCATAACCCACCGCCAACTCCGGGTACTGCTCGCTAGTCTATGCACAGCATGTGATTCTAAGCAGATTAACAAACATCAGAAGACAATGCATTACTTAAAACCATCAGAAATGCTTTTACGGTATCTGCTTAGATTCACATGCGCCCACCCTTCCTCCCCGCTCGGATGGAAGCAACATAGACATCCTTTTCTATATTTCTCTTTTCTATACTCACTCACGTCTAGAAGGCTCCCTCAGGGCAGAAAAATACAAACAGAGGGACCTCGACGCGTGAGGGATTGTGGGTACAACGCACGTCACTATAGGGATAGTGTTACAGACACGCCTTGTCGACGTCCCCTTTTCGACTACGAAAAACAAAATGCAATACTCCGCAGTGACCACTGGATGTCGGACCTATGCACAGCATGTGAATCTAAGCAGATACAAACATCAGAAATGCTTTTACGGTAAGTAATGCATTGTCATATCTCTGAGGCTTGTGGAATCTGCTTAGATCACATGCTGTGCATAGGCCGACATCTAGTGGAAGCTGCAGAGTATTACATTTGTTGTTTTCAAAACTCAAAAAGGGACGTCGACAGCGCGTGCCAGTAATACTATCCCTAGTGTGACGTCCACTGTACCCATGATCCCTCACGCGTCGAGGTCCCTCAGATTGTTTTTTTCTGCCATTCTGGACGGACATGTGTAGCGGAGTTCCTCTTTCGGCATAAAGCCATTGACTTATTTCAATTACCAATAGTTCATTCTTTCTATCCTTTATTTCACCCACCATCGAAATATCACATCAGTGATGACAAACTGCCAGTCGAAAGACTACCGCGATGGACTGTTTGGCCTTGGAAGGCCACCCCAGGCCTCAGCACATAAAGTAGGGAGAGATGGAGGAGGTCATTCTAGGATGTATATGCCCCTTTTCTTACACTACTTTCAACCAGCTGCCTTATTTTGTAGTTATGGACAAGGCCCCCTTTAAATTCTGCCCCAAGTGCAATAGAACATTTCCGTGGGTCGATAAGCATTTAGTCTGTAACTTGTGTCTCCCAAGAGACCACTTCGAGGCTTCTTGTCAAGCGTGTAGGCTCTTCAAGCACAAGACTTTAAAGGGCCGATCGACAAAACGCTGGGCCCACTACGCCAGGTAACTCGAGGCCATGGAGGTAGAAGGTGCTTTCAGTGATGGCAGCAACACCGCCGTTTCAGACAGCGAGGGGGACTGGGTAGCTTCGGCTACCCAAGCGCAGGCCTGTTGTGAGGACAACACCCGGCGGCGGAAGCGCTCAAATTCCATCCACCACTAAACACATACCCACAGGTCGAGACGCGATACATGGGTCGAGCGGTCGACAATGCATGACACCCAGGGAAAGGTCCGTGAGTCTCCGTCCTCTGGGCACTCTTGCTCGAGATCGCCGCATTACAGGACCCTACCGTCGAAAGACGCCGCACATAAAACTCCCACCGAGGGCCAATCGTACGCAGACGAGGCCTTGGCCCTACCCGCACCTTAAAATCAACGCTCTGCATCAGGTCAGGTATCTGGCCCAAAACAGTTGGATAAACACGGCTCTGGGCACCGGGGCGGGGGGGGGGGGATAAAGAGCACAGAAAGTCCTCAAAGACCCCTCATAGGGATAAAACCCCTCATAAAGAAAAATCTCAAGAACCTAGGCCCATCCCCCATAAGGATAAACCTCTAGAGGCTAGGCCTAAACAGTCTAGGGTAATTCCTCCCACAGATGAAGATTTGGGAGTTCCTTCCCATCCCTCTCTGCTCAACCTTCTCAACCCCCTACTAAAAGGTCTTGTTCCGGAATTCCACTGCAATACAGTCATAGAACTCTGACCCGGACTCAGAACATGAAGACCTCTGTTTTAGAGGCAGCAGACCCTCAGTACCATGGGGATGCAGCAGACCCTTATTATGGGGACGATGAAGACCAAGAGGCTGACCCAGACACCAATATGTATCCTATGGACTCACCTATTGATCAGGACCTCCTCCCACCCACCCCCGATCACTGATTCCCCAATTGACAACCAGCCCCTTCTAAATGAGGTGCTAGCCAAGGCGGCAGAGCACTTTCAAATAGAGACCCAGGAGGTACAAGAGGATAAGGATTTTGTAGAACAAATCCTTCGGGACAAGAAGACTGTGGCGCAATATATTCCTCTCCTCAAGTCAAAACAGCGCAAAATACAGCCATCATTAGACCCCTAACTTTACACGCGCTGGAAACCCCTGTATAGAGAAGCTGTTTAAACCTGCGCCTTCGGACCCTCTGTACATTAGTGGTCAAATAAAGCCTCACTTGCTAGTTGTAACTACAACTAGGAAAAGAGGGGGCACCCCACTTGCTTCCTCTGAGGCTGCGCCCAACAAGGAAAGCAAGAAGCTTTATACCATGGGCAGAAGGTCGCCTTCTGCGCGGCTTACCAAACCAGAATTGCAAACAACGCAACCCTCTTGGTCAGTTGCAACTGCCACAAATGGGAGCAAGTGTCTGCCTTACTGTCCTCTGCCCAGGAATCATTGAAGTCCCTTTTTACCTGAGGTGGCCGCAGACGGCTGAGCAGTGTCAAGCTGCTTACTTAAAACCAATCTTGGCGCTGCGGACAGTGCCGGAAGGCTTATTGCTCAGGGGACCGTTATTAAATGTCAAGCGTGGCTGAGGCAATCTGGTTTTAAACCGGAGACGCAGGCCACCCTGATTAACATGCCTATTGAATCCAATGTGCTCTTCGGCAAGGCCATCCAGGACTCCCTTAAGGCATCCAAAGAAGACAATGACACACTTAAATCTTTGGGGCAATTCGCCAACAAGCCACCCGGCTAGAGGGGTAATTGTAATTTTCGCCATTTTCGAGCCCAATGTCCACAACAGGGGGTCCAATTACAATCAAAGCCAAGGGGCGCCCTGGGGCAATAATCAAGGTCAGTCCTCCCAAAACTATCCTAGAGGACCGTGTAGATCCCGAGCTCGTGGCAGTGGCAACTCCTGTCTAGGGGGTACATCCACAAAAGCAGTCACTATCCAGTTCAGGTGCTCTCCCATGCCTCTCCAGTAGAAGGCCGTATTTCCAGCTTCACCCACGCATGGGAGGGGGATCACCTCAGACAGATGGGTGCTATCCACAGTAACAGGCGGATACTGTATAGAAGTCCTCCAACTACCCCAGAACCACCCCCAACGGCAGAAGATCCATTCAAGGGAACACCAGTGTATCCTCCTCGAGGAAGTCGCCACACTTCTACTAAAGGACGCTATCGAAATCGTCCCGGCCAACCAGGTAAACAAGGGTATTTATTCAACCTAATTCCTTGTGCCAAAGAAAGATCTAACCATGCGCCCAGTATTAGTTTTGCGCCCTGCAAACAAATATGTAAAGCCACAAAAGTTCTGCATGACTACCCTAAAAGGGGTAATCCCTCTACTAAGAAAGGGGGATTACATGGCAACACTGGATATGAAAGATGCCTATTTTCATATTTCAATGTTCCCAGCGCACAGAAGATTCTTGGATTTCAAGATAGCGAACCAGCACTACCAATTCAAAGTGCTACCCTTCGGGATAGCATCTGCTCCAAGGGTATTCACAAAGGTACTGGCGGTGGTGGCAGCACATCTGACCAGGGAGGCAATCCCAGTGTACTCTTACCTGGATGACTGGTTCATTATAGGGGCGACCCCCCCCCCCCCCTAATTTGCACGCAAAACATTCAAAAGACTATCAACCTTCTCTTTCAATTGGGCTTCTCAGTTCCTTGGAGCTGTCTTAAACACACAAGGGGTTGGTCTTTCTGTCAGAGGAAAGAGTCCAGAACATGTTGTTGCAAATACCACACAATCAAGCCGGCCACTCGATAAGAGTGCGCAAAGCTATGCTCTTGCTAGGCATGAGGGCATCTTCCATTTACCTGGTTCCACACGCACGCCTGCCCATGCGACCCATGCAGGAATGGTTGGCGAAACAATGGTCTCAGACAAGTGGTCAGTGTAACGATTTAGTGGTCTTTTCGCCAACACCAGTCCAAAATCTTCACTGGTGGACGAGAGAAAATCTACTAAGGGGGAAATGCTTCTATGATCCAGAGATACAGGTAATTATCACGACAGATGACTCTCTTGCTGGGTGGTGGGGGGGGCACACTACCTTCCCCACACAGCTCAAGGTCTGTGGTGTCATGCGGCAGCTCAGAACCACATCAATCTGCTAGATTTCTGGCAGTATTCAAGGCCCTTCAGGCATTCAAATCCCACTTTATGAACCAATCTGTGCAGGTCCTGACCGCACTACAGCAATGTTTTACATAAACAGGGGGGCACACGTTATCCAAATCTGTCCAGACTTGCACATCAAATTTGGAAATGGGCACTCAGACGGAAGATATTCCTCTCGTCACAGCATGTTCCAGAGGAACTCAACTCTCTCTTGCAGACTCATTGAGCACAGATCCCCTACCAGAAGAACATGAGTGACAACTTCACGCAGAGGTCGTAGAACATCTTCTCTCTATGGGGATTCCCCAAAATAGACTTGTTTGCTACAAGCGAAAACAAGCAATACCAAGACTTTGCGTCCATATTCCCCCAGCCAGGCTCCAAGGGGAACGCCCTATGGATGAACTGGTCAAGGAAATTTGCTTACGCTTCCCCCCCCCGCCTCCTCCCACCCAACACCTCTCATGAGGAAAGTGGTGAACAAGATCCACGAGGAACAGGTGACACTCATCCTAGTTGCTCATGTGTGGGCAAGACAACTCTGATATCCACATCTGCGCAAACTGGCGATGTGCGATCCCATCAAACTCCCATGCCTGTACAATCTGCTCACCCAGCAACGGGGGCTAACAGTGCACCCTCATCCTCAATCGATAAACTGGCAGCATGGCTCCTGAAGTCATAGAGTTTGGACATCTTAATCTGCCACAGAGATGTATGGATATCTTGAAAGAATCAAGAAAGCCGAACACCAGGCACTGTTGTTTTGAAAAGTGGAGGAGATTTGTAGTTTGGTGCCAGACAAAACAGATTAACCCCATACAATGTACTCCTTCCCACATTCTTACTTATATGTTCCACTTGTTAGACACGGGGTTAGTATTCAAGTCCTTAAAGGTCCACCTGTCAGCTTTGTCAGCATATACCACTTCCCTGGATAACGTCTCATGGTGGAAGGTACCTGTCATCAAGGCATCAAGGTCTACCGGCTTTCTTCCAGGAACCCACCAACTCAGCTGAGGTAAAACTCCACACACTAGATGTGAGAAGAGCGTTCCTCTATGTAGACAAGACCAGACCGCTTAGAAAGACAGATCAACTGTTTGTTTGTTTTATCATTTGTAATGCGCAAACATACCCTAGGGTAACAGGGCGCAGCAGTTACATGAATATGCAAAGCTTAGTTACAACAACAAAAATAACACACAGTAGTAAAAGCAGGATTATATACATGTATACAGATACACATGTAGGTACCATATGTACATATAGGAACATGAAAGACTTAACAACTGGATGTGTTAGAAGGCCTGCGTTTTCAACCATGAAACAACCTTAGATCGGAAGTTTTGATAAGGCAAGTCTGTTCTGAGAGTTGGCGTTAAGGAATTCCACAGTTTAGCTGCTTTCACTGGGAAGCTATTGCCCTCTATGGTGGAACGTTTGAAGTTGGGGACAGAGAGGCAGTCTTTGTAGACTGTTCTTGTGGGCCTCAGAGAGGTCTGTCTATGAAATCTGTTGATCAGATAAATTGGAGCAGCGTTATTGAGAGATTTGTGAGTAAGTCGGAAAGGCGATAAAAGGGATAAAAAAGCCCTGGCATTGGAAAAAATGCTAGGAAATCATCAGGTTACTATCCACAATATGGATCCCACGCATAACAAGGGCCACATACTGGATTGGGTTTGTAGTGGTAATGTACAGGTTGAAGATATCATGACCACGCCATGTATCTGGTTGGATCACTCTTTTGTTACCTGTGTATTGAGACTTCCTGCCCTGGCACGTAGAGTGCATGTTCCTAAGCACTCGGTCCGAGCTCGTAATCTAAAGAATATCACTACCTCCATTTTGGTAGACTACATGCACACTTTGATGACCTTAACTAACGATACCGATGACCCTGAGACGCTCATAGATAGTTACAATAGGGAAACTACTGAAATGCTTGACAAATTTGCCCCCTTAAAAGATAAATTAGTTAGGGACCTACCTAACCGGCATAGATGGTTTTCCCCCTCCCTGGCCGAACTCGGAGCCAGTAAAAGGCAGGCCAAACACATCTGGCAGAAAGATAGCTCTATCACCTACCTGTCTGATTGGAAATGTAAAGAGAAGAAATATAAATCTGAAATTATTGAGGCTAAGAAAACCTTTTATAATAATCAAATTAATTCAGCTGGAGACCAGACAAAGGAATTATTCCCCCTTTTCAGATCCTGGGAAAACCCCCCTGCTTGTAGTCCCCCCATATAAACCACAGCCGAAGATTGTGATCGGGTACAGAAAGCTTTTTCAGACAAATTATTAAAAGCGCAAGACAAAATTAAGCAAGAAGCATTGGCATTTCCTTTGCCTATTGTAAAACCCTTGTCAATGCCTATGGATGAATCCTATTCAGGTATTAATCCAACAATCAATCAGCTGGACTGTATACCCAAGATTGCCACCTCACCCAGTTTAGCAACAACTTTTACCTTTAGGGAATCTACTGTTGATGAAATCACTAATATTCTTAAAATGATGCATCCTACAAACTGCCCTGGTGAGCTGCTTCCTTCTAAACTCATCTGGAACACAAGGAAATGTTTGCCCCTTTTCTTTGTAGATTTGCTAATGCTTTGTTTCGGTTAGGTGTTAGCCGCCAGTCGATAAAGAATGTTGCAGTATCCCCCCTATTAAAGAAAGCAGGACTAGATCCTACCGATCCAGCTAATCTTAGACCGATTACCAATACCTTATTCTTTCTTAAACTTACAGACAAGGTAGCAACCATTCAACTACAGACTCATGTACAGATGGCTGGTAGACTACACATCAAACAATCGGGTTTTAGAAGCCATCATGGCACTGAGAGTGCTCTCTTGGATCTACAGACCTACATGCTTTCTAAACTAGAGGAAAGTAAGTCGGGGCTGCTGATGCTGTTGGATTTATCAGCAGCCTTTGACTGGCTTGATCATAAAATTCTACTTGACAGAATGAAGACTGTAGGGGGCCTCTTCGTCAATGCCATAGCTTGGTTGAGATCATTCTTGGAGGGCCAACCCTCACTGGTGTACTGGGGGGGATAGTGCTTCTAAATCACAACTTATAACTTGTGGGGTACCCCAGGGAGCATGTTTATCTCCACTATTGTTTAATATTTACATTCTCCCTCTCTGTAGTGAATTAGTCTTTTCAGATATTCTTTTGTAACTACGCTGATGACTTTCAGTTGGTTCTCAATCACTGGTGATTACGATGCTGACCAACGAACAGTGAATATGGTTTACCTACTGATAAAGCAGTGGATGTCCACAAATTGTCTTTGCTTGATTGCCTCAAAGACGGAACTTATGCTATCTGGCCCCCGTCAGCACTAACCCAGTTGGACCCAAGAGTATGTAAGTTTCAGGATAGATGGCAGTTCTATCAAGGTTGTGCAGAAAGTTAAAACTCTGGGCACTTTTATGGAAAATAGCCTAGACTGTGAAGCTCATATCACAGCCATTACTAAGAGCACAAATTATCATCTAAAGTGCTCAGGCAGGTCGCCCCACTTATCTCAGTTGAAAATCGCACCAAACTTGTAAGAGCCGTTATTTTGCCACGTGTGTACTACTGCAATGCGCTCCTAGGTGGGGCAAGCAAAGCTAATATCCAAGAACTAGAAAAAGTCCAGGATAAAGCCATCCACATCATCTTCCAGATGAAACGCTTAGAACCTACTACGGCAGCTAGGAAAAAACTACACTGGCTTCCTGTGGAAACCAGAATCCAGTTTAAACTCCTAACCATCTGCCATAAATGCATTTTTGGGAATGCTCCAACTTACCTGAAGGACGTTGTTAGTATTTATCAGCCCAAAAGAAATCTTAGGTCAGTCAAAGACTTCTTATTAGGACAACATTGAGTGAAACGATCTCGTGGGCTCGGCAGGGCTTTTTCCACTCAAGGAGAGAAGATATGGAATGCGTTACCGGCTTCCTTGGGTAAGACTAAGGATCTCCTTGCGTTCCGGAACCAACTGAAAACGTATTGCTTTAATTAGTATGTATTCCCGATAGTAGCTCGGCCACTATACCTGTCTCTCGGTGCCTGGATGCCTACGGGCTTTCGCGCGTTACAAGCATAAATAACATAACAGACGCGGTTTTTAGGAGGATTTTGTCTTTGATAGAGAGCCAATTATTCTGTTGGTTGTGTGCTGTAATATGCTCTCTTCTGGAGATGCCCAATGCCGCTCTAAGAGCGTTATTCTGAAAAGTTTGTAGTTTGCTGGTAGTGGCTTCGGAGGACCCAAGGTAAAGAGCATTGCAATAGTCCAGGCGGGGACAATGAGGGCTTTAGCGAGGGTCAGACAACTAGTGTCGGACAGAAAGGGTTTGCCTGCGCGGATCAGTTTACACATGTAAGCCGTGGAGGAAGCTAGGGAGTTCACCTGTCTGTTGAAAGAGAAGTTAGCATCCAAATAGAAGCCTAGCGTTTTAACCTCTTGTCCTACTTTGATGCTATTACCATCAATTGTGAAAGAATAGTAGACGGGGACTAATTTCTTTAATCTGGAGGTGGTGCCCAGGATGATAAATTCAGTTTTATCATTCAGGCATAGTCCATGAGTGGCCATCCATGCCTGGATGATGATGTACACACTATTCTCTAGGCCAAATCCTTTTCATAATCCCCAGAAAGCGGGAGGAGGATCTGGGTATCATCTGCGTAGTTGGTGTAGGTGATACCGAGATGATCCAGATCATCGAAAAGGGGCTTGATAAATATATTGGACAGTGTGGGGGAGGCACAATAGCCCTGTGGCACACCACAGGTGATGGGTATAGGGTCTGCTGCTGCTTTGGTGAAAAAACCCTCATGGTTCTGCCGTTAAGAAATGATCTAATCCATGTGATGGCCTCAACGGAGAAGTGAGCTGATGTGTTGAGGTAGGTGCATAGGACAGAGTGGTCGACCAGGTCAAATGCTGCAGGAAGGTCTAGGAGGAGGAGTAAGGCGGCTTGGCCATTGTCTCTAAGCTTATTGATCTGTGTTTTAAGGTCGATAAGAGCAGTCTCAGTCCCATGTTGAGGATGGAAGCCTGATTGTCTAGCTCCTAGTAGGTGATGTTCTTCCAAGTACTTCTGTATTTGTACGTAGGCGACCATATCCAAGATTTTTAGAAGGAAAGGTACGGTCGTTATAGGTCTATAATTTGTGGGCGTAGTTGGGTCAAGTGTGGGGTTTTTTTAGTAGCGGAAGTACCCAAGATTGTTTTAAATTGGTAGGGATGGAGCCGGTGGAAAAGGAAGCGTTGATTAACTTTGTGATGAAAGGGGAGAGGTTGCGGGCAGCATCCTTAATGAGCTGAGCCGGGCACAGATCTCCCTGACAGTTGGAGGGTTTCAGTGACAGGATAGTTTTTTCTACTTAAAGTGTGGTGACTTTAGAGAAGTTGAAGCGGGTGGTACAGTGGGCTTCAGTCGGTTTGGAAGGGAGGGGGTCATTCAAGGAGGCTTTTTTACAGGAGATTTTGTTTTGTAGGGTAGCAATCTTGTTAGCTAAGGCATTTTGGATTTCTGAGCACCAATTTTTATCTTTAGTACAAGTATCAGTTGGTGCTAAAGGGGTTTCTACTTTAAGGATGGAGAATAATTCCTTCATGTTTGATTTGGCTTGGGATATATGGGAGTCAAAGGAGGTTTGCTTTGCTAGGCAGATTTCTTTTTTGTAGAGGGCTGCGAGTTTGGTAAATTTTAGTTTATTAGCTGCTGAAGGGAGTTTTTTCCAAGTGGCCCTGCAGTTTCTTTTTTCTGCCTTAATTTTTTAAGGAATGGTGTATACCATTTGTTCAGCTGCATTTTGGGCTTACTTAGTCGGAGTCTGAGGGAGGCGATTAGGCCAAGCGAGGTGGACATCATTTTATTGTATTCTTCGACCAAAGTCTCAGGATCCAAATTGTCAGGGAGTATGTTGAGTGTGGGGAGTAGGTTTGGGATAAGTCTCTCCACAGTGATACTCTTTTTATTTCTCGTGAGTGTAGGTGGAGCCCTGTTGCTCGGCAAGGGTGGGGGTCGGATAGTGGAAAGCATGAACGATACCAGATGGTGGTCAGTCCAGGCTAGCGGTGAGATGTCGGTGATATTAGCTAGACGGTTGTAGTCAGCCACCCAATCGAGTATTCTGCGTTTAGAATGTGTAGGTTCCATACTTGTGTGGGTAAATCCTAATTCAAAAAGGGTCTTAAGCATAGTGCTGGCAATCTGGTCTTCCGGGTCGTTGTAGCCCATATTAAAGTCCCCAAGGGGGAGTACTTAAGTGGAGCTTTTAAGGTTGCTGGATAAGATGATGTTAATGTCCTCATCAAATGTGCCTATGTATCCTCATCAAATGTGTCTCTGTAGCACCAGGCAGAGAAGATGACTGCATTTAAAAAAAACCATCTCTAGGTGGATAGTCAGATGCATACAACTTTGCTATTCCCTAACAGATAAAACACTGCCTTTTACGCCCAGCGCTCACTCCACAAGAAGTACAGGAGCCACCCTGGCTTTCATCGCAAATGTCACTCTAGACAGCATTTGCAAAGCAGCTACATAGAGCTCAATACATACTTTCACTCAGCACTACTGCATTGACACTCATTCCAAGACAGATCCACAGGTGGGACAAGTGGTTCTAAGACATATGTTCGCTCATGTACCTTCTCACATCCCTCCTCCTCCTTACACTGCTCGCTAATCTATGCACCGCATGTGATCTAAGCAGATTCCACAAGCCTCAGAAGGGATCTATTACTCACTGTAATCGTATTTCTGATGCTTGTATCTGCTTAGATTCACTTGCGCCCACCCTTCCACTTTTCGGAGAGAAGGCGCATGGATGCTTATGAGCTTGTCTGATACGTATCTGCTTGGATACAACTGTATTCATGCTACACCTCATGTCAGAAAAACAATCTGAGGGACCTCGATGCGTGAGGGAATCATAGGTACAGTGGACGTCACACTAGGGATAGTATTACTGCCACCCCCTGTCTGTTCCTTTTCAAATTTCGAAAACAAAAAATATAATACTCTGCAGCTTCCACTAGATGTCGGCCTATGCACAGCATGTGAATCTAAGCAGATAAAAGCATCCGAAATACGATTACGGTGAGTAATGTATCCCACATAATTTCTGAGGCTTGTGGACCTGCTCTGTCCAACGCCATGCCATGCTATGCATCGGCCAACATCTAGTGGTAGCCGCAGAGTATTATATTTTTTGTTTTCGAAACGCGAAAAGGGACGTCGTCGGCACGTGCCGGTAATACTATCACTAGTGTAATGTCCACTGTACCCATGGTCCTTGTTAGGAAAGATTTCCATGTATGTGTGTAATTTTCCCTCCAGTTGTGAACCCCCAACTGTTGTCTGTTGTCTGACAAGCCTAGCCTGACTTTTGCCAGGGAGTACAGCCTTCTGCTGCTACCCCCCACCGTGGGCTTTCACTCACTTGGTTATGGGGTAACTGACATGCCCTTAAAGACGGTCAGTACTGGGAGACTTTGTTTCCCTTAGTCCTTCGCATTGTTGCAATTTCTTTGCAACATGTTACCAGTGTGCAAAGTACCTTACAGTACAGTGTGCTGGGGTCTTCCTTTCGTTTGCAAAGGACCTAGACACCCTCAAGGATTTTTTGGTAGAAGTGCAGATGTGCCTTGGACAGAGCTGATGGCATTTGAAACCTTTCTTGTGGTCAATTTCGCATTTACTGCGTTTGGCCCTGGACAGTGGCATGGGCGCAAAATGGCCATTCCACCAGGTCCTTTGTTCTGTCCTTTGGCCATCTTGTCCCTTTGCCTTCCTCAGGTCGAGCAGACCCAGGACAGTCCTGATTTGGTCATATATTCTCCTGTGAAATGCTAAGCCTTCACGGGCTTCTGCGTGCCTTGTGTGTGTGCCTCCTGGATGTGGGCTGGACTGTCTAGTTCCAATGCACATCCTGGGTTCCAGAGAGTCTGGTGTGCTGGGAATGACTGGAACCACTGTGTTCCGTGATTAGTCCACGTCTGTCTGGTGTGCCTGTATGTGACTAGATCTCCCATTGGGACTCTTCGGTTTGGCGCAAAGGAGATTCTGGATAAGAGAAGGCTCTAACACCCATACCAGGTCAATCTCTTGAGTTCTCTCTGAACCTAGGATAGCATCCAAGCATCCTGAAACCAAGAAGCTGAGTCGAGGAACTGCTGGTGACACGCTGGAAAGTTTGGCACCTGAGCCCGCTGTTGTCCTGCAGGACCCCTCTGCCTCTGATCGAACTTGGGTCTGCAAAGGCACCTCAACTTATTTGAATAGTGGGACCAACTACTCACGGCACCTCCACCTTCTCCTGCAAGCAAGCCTTCTCGGAAGTGTCCCTGGGCCAACTAGTGAACTGACCAGCTTGCACAGGACCTGCTCTGGATCCGCCGCCATCTCGAGTTAACACTTGAGAATTTGGAGATCGTAAGCACTGGGTCCAAGGCACTCTCCTCAAAAATGTATCTAAAGGGCGCCTGGCAGGGTCCTGATATGCCCAGGAGAGTAAATATATGGCTTAAAGCACTATATGAATTCAATAAACATAAACATATCAAAGGAATCCGGATGTGAGATCACCATACAGCTATAGAGTTTTTGGAAAAATGTATTTAATCTCAAAACAATTTTTTCACACAAAATATTTAGGTATTTACATTACTTTCGATAAGCACGAAAGTGACACGGACAGGTTAGTATTCTAAAAATGGTGGGTACAACTGTGTACCAACCTTTGTATTATGGAGGTAAAGTTCCCAACAAGGTGCACAAGTGGATGCAACAATTGGGTAAAACAGAACTTGAGAAAGTACTACCCAGGACTGCTTTTAGTCCAAGGGTATTTAGCAGACAGTGTACACAACACTATATATAAACATACAATGGGGGTTAAACAGTTGTCAGGGATCATCGACAATGTAGTGTTTTGGCCAACGAAGACTTTTTTCGAGGACGCTATTGTGGTGGCCTTCATCAGGAGTGACGTGAAGCGTAGTTCTGTCTGTGAGTGTTATCTGTGGGCGAAAGGATGGCTGTAAGGATCTCGGAATTTTACTGTTTCTTAAAGTTACTTATTAGTGGCTGAGTGGTGCCTACAGTCTGCACATTTGTGTGTATTGAAGTACAGCTTACCGTCAACTGCGAGTCCGGCGGTGTGGCTGTGCTTAAGAGTCCTTCATGGCATCATGGAGGACTATCGTGTAATGAATACACTGGAGCGAGTTGACCTGGGCTTCCTGGATCAAAGGATTGTAACAGGAGCCAAGAAGCCTATTAATTGCCCCTTTTTGGGTCTCAGATCTGCATGAGGGAAGACAAAATAATGTCTGAATATCGTCTCCCAAACACAGACTGTAGTAACATGGCATGGTGCACCGTGGTATCGGAGCTAGCTGGTGCCATGAACAGAAAGGTCAAGGCATCAGTTAAGCATGACAGTAATGTCTAATGCTCGTGGTGTGAGAAGAGGCTGTGAGTTCTACTCAAAAAGCACACGTGATGGGGTGTTTAAACGTAGTGGCGCCATAACAGGTGGTTGTCATACCTCTAGGCGGCTCGAGACGCACATTATGGTGTTTCTTTACTGTGCACAAGAGCGTGACGGTATAGATAATTCTACGCAATGATGCTGCCATGAGTGAATCGCTAAGTCTGAGGTCCACTGGAGCAACACGTAATGGTGTATTACTCTTTGTTATGGTGCTGAAACGAGTAGCAAAGCCTGGGGTGGGCTCGAATTAAGGTCGAAAGGGGTATTAGTCATCCCATATAACTCCGGTGAGCGTATAATTAAACCGGGAGTACGGTAAGGTGCAGGCCCCTAGTTGAATGATCAGCCTCTAGTTTTATTAGCACTTAACGGCGCGGTAAATGAGGTGATCTTGCGTTCACGGCATGTGGGGTGTGATGGTTGCCGTGGAGATCAAGGAAAACACAGTGCAAAACCACGCCCACGGGTACGCGTGGCGTATCATGAGAGGTCTCGTGGACCAATAGAATTGGAGGTGTGTACATTGGATGACGTGTGGGCACACTGTAAAAACCAGCTGTGTAGGCTCAAGGCTCTGCCAATGGGAGTCGGTCCGAACTGTGTCCCGCCCTAGGTAGACGTGGGCCAATAGGAGTGGGGGGTATGCACACATACTGCCGCAAACAAAAGTGAAACCAGGCTTAATGGGCTCACGGCTCTGTCAGTATTCGCGGCGCTGGGGTGCCCTGGCCCGGGACAAGTGCCGGGTGTCCTGGGAAACGTAGTGCGCACTGTGATTAGGTACAATAGTCCTAGCACTGGGGACTCGTAGGCGCTAGGTATGGGTAATCCTAGTGAAATGCACTCGCAATCGAGTGTTAGATGGATGGGAGCCAGTCTGGTGCATTTACATGGTAATTCAGCTGTGATACAGAAAGTACAATTCGAAAGAAACTATACATGATGAGCGTTTCTGGTCACAACATGCTGAGTATTCACCTTCTAAACATGTCTTGTATTACAATAGGCAAAAAACCAAAGGCTTGGTAAACATGGAACCTCTAGACATCCATTAAATAAAACCTATTTTAGTGGAGATGGTACCATTGTGAGTCATCAAATGTTAGGGATGTAACGTGACAGATTCTATATATTCAGTTTGATGACTAAGGTAGAGGCATATGGATATTAGTTTTTTGTACCGAAACTGAAAGAGGAGACCAAGTTGCTTTTATATTTGGGACGAAAGGAGGGGATATTCTCCAGTAGATAGGATTAGTCCCAAAAATGCTTCCACTCGACTGATATTCAGTCTGTTCTTTACTGTGTGGAGTTTATGGACCCATTTCTGTTCGAGTCTGGTTAGGGCTAGGTTGATGGCTCCTCCTTATTTTTGTGGAAGTAGTTGCTGTAGGATGTTCCATGAGAATTGCTCATGGCTGTGTCCTTTTTTTGGTAAAATGCTCCACAAGTGGTTTATCTTGTACTGCATTTTTTATGCATGATCTATGTTCATTTAGCCTTTGTTTGATGGGCCTGATCGTCCTGCCAATGTATGAGGTTGCAGGGACACCTGATGACGTAGATGACATGTTTACTTTCACAGTTAGTGTGGTTTCTCGTTGTCCAGTTGAAGTCCTTATAGCTGAGGATTTTGCTGCTTTCAGTGTACCGGAATGCCACGCAATGGCCGCAGCTATAGTGTCCCACGACGACAGGGGGAGGGTGGGGGGGTAAACTCCATACGGTTGGTTGATCTTTTTCAGGTTCAAGGAAAGTGTGCACTAGGGTGTCTTAAATTTTTGTTTTTTCTGAACGCAAAGGTTTTTGGACAGGCTTCCTTTGTTCTTGATGATATGCCAAGGTTTGCTGATTGTTTTTATCAGATTGTTGATGGGATTGAAGGTGGTCACACGGTCCTGTCTGTGGGATCCTTGGTTTTATCAGTTAGACAAATGGTGCAGTCGGTGTTGGCTGCTCTTTTCTTGGCCATTTTGATTGATTTCTTTGAGTAACCTCTTTCTGCGAGACGTGTTTGCAATTGTTTAGCATGGTGTTCGAATTTCTCTTTTTCCGCACAGTTTCTACGTATATGGGGAAATTGCCCATAAGGAGAGTCCTTGGGGGTGGTAACTAGCAAAGTGGGGGAGGCTGTTCCTATCTGTCAGTTTCCTGAAGAGTTCGGTTTTCAGTAGGTTACCAGATCGGTATATATGTAGGTCCAGAAAGTTGATAGATTGAAAATCCCATTCAATGGTGAATTTGAGGTGTGTTTCGTGAATTGAGCCAGAGGTGGAATGCTATCAATAGCTCCTTTGTGCCTTGCCAAATGAGGAGAACATTGTCGATGTAGCAACGCCATAATCTGATGTGGTCTTTGTAAGGATTGCTGTCATGGTATATGTGAGCATCCTCATATTGAGCCATGTATAAGTTGGCTACATCTGGCGCAAATGTGGTGTCCATGCTCACACCTTTGACTTGTTGGTAAATTTGGTGTTTGAACAGAAAGAAATTCTTGTACATTGCTAGGCGAATGCATTCAAGAATGAAATTGGTTGGTGTCGAGGTTACGTCAGTGCTTTTGTTTAGACAGCAAGCGAGTGCTTCTAGTCCTTGTTGTGGAATCGAGGTATACAAGGCCTCTACATCCATGGTGACTAGGATCGAATTAGATCAAGTCCAAGGTTTGCAAGATTTTGATGGTGTCTGTGCTGTCCTTGATGTAAGATTTCATTTCTCCAGCATGGGGTCTGGCATGGGTTCGCATGCTCATGAATATTCCCCATCAGGCTGGGAATCCTTGGTAAAGAAAAAATCAGTATCAGTTTTGTTTCTGATCTGTCTTTCTTAGTAACCAATCACTGGTCTCTGGGTCATACTGCCGTCAGCCAATGGCTGCCCTCTCCCTAAGCCCTGCCACTGGCAGCCATCCTCAGATTTTTACCGCACGTTAAAGTGTTGTGAGTCCTCGTGCTATAGCTCTCGAGGATTTACTGCGTTTTGCGATTTTTTTCAAAGAGTTTAATCTCATTTATTTGGTCAAACGAGCCTCAAGCTCCACTGTTTCTACTTCCGATCAACGGGGACCCATTTCGGAAATTTCTGCGCCCCTCAAGGGTGAAGTTTTTGTCGAGTTACGCTTCTTGGAGGATTCCAGAAGATCTGAGGCCTATCTCGTGGACATGACCCAGGACAAGGGAAGCTCGACACCCGGATCCAAGCTGTTCAGGAACTGCCCTGGATGCGGATTACAGAATGTTTTCAAGGAGGATGAGCATTCGAGATGTCTCTACTGCCTTCACGAAGACAAGACGCACATGGAAAAGGACTGTGCGTTTTGCAAGAACCTGTCGGAACGGACTGAGGGATCGTCTGTCCCGCCTCGCCAGCTGGCTGGAGAAGGGCCCAGCAGGTGAGAAAAAGTCTGAGCGGTCTTCTAAATCCTATTAGGGCACCCCGGCGACAGGGGCCCAACAGAAGGCAAAGCACTGCAAGTCCGTGGGCACCGGGAGCGCCAAAGGGTCTGGCTCCTCAGCTGCCAGGCAGGGTGCACTTTCACTGACGCCATCAACCACGAGCCAACGCTCCGACTCGGTGAAGAGAAAATCCGAGAACCCGGCTAAGCCTCTGGAGAGGCCCCGGTCGATCTCAAAGGGATCAGCCAAGGGGGAGTGAGGCGGTGACCCCTCCCCCAAGGTGAAGGCCTGAAGCGCGGTGAAGGCCTCTATCGGGGGAGGGGGGGTCGCAGCGGCCCTGGCGAAGCCTGTGGAGGCTAGCCCAGTGGAAGCGACCTCTGGGCCCAGAGTTTCCCTGCCGCCATGGAGGAATCCTTTTTTCAGCCTTACGATAAGACCCCCGTGGAAAAAGAGGGGGGGGCGGTGGCATTCACGGACACGGGTACAGCCTCTGAGGAGGAACTGGTTGAAGTCGTGAAGGGCCTCAACAAGAGGTTTCAAGGAGTTGAGGTCCGGCCTCAAGGGGGGAACCCCGAGGAGGCGGACGAAGAGAGTGACGGTGGCGCCGACGAGGCTCCTGTGGAAGAGGAGCAACCATTGCGCCCTGCCGCAGCCAGTGCCTGAGCCTCAGGACAACTCGGTGGCCATTTTGATGGCAATCCAAACCTTATGCACAGAGATAAGGATGAGATTGCCCCTAACCCCAACGGATGACCCAGCAGAGCACCGGGCCCGTTGGGAAGCCCTACAAACAAGCGGAAGAGAGTTCATCCCCCCCGCCTTACCGGCCCTCGCAGCCTGCTCAGCCTTCATCTCCTTCCCCTTATCCTAGGGATGACAGGAACGGATACGGCCACGACGGGAACGGATGACGACGGTGGTGAAGACGGGATGGGCCTTCCATCACCACTCCCTCGGGCCTCACCGCCCGACGAAATTGGCTCCTTGCACACCATGATTGCCAGGGCATCCAAGCTTTTTCGGCTCTGCCCTGAGGAACAGAAGAAGGAAGGTTTCCTCTATCAGCAACGCGAGGCCAAGAGGAAGATGGCCCTCGGGATACCGTTGATTGACGATATCTGGGAGGAGGGACTTGCTCTCCTGAAGAACCTGTCCACGACGCCTGCCAAGGGGGGATCGGTACGAGAAGAAGTACCAGGTCCCCGATTCCGCCCCTTTATGCCTTAGGGCACAGCCGACTCCGGATTCGGTCCTCTCGGCGGCAGCCAAGAAGAAAGTGGTGAGGGCGTCATCCTCAACTTCGACCTCCCCACCCGACGGCGAGGGGAAGAAGCTGGACACCATGGGACGACGAGTCATCTTGTCTGCGGCGACGACAATTAAGGCGGCCAACGCCCTGGTGATTTAGGCCTGCTACGACAGGGAGCTGTAGTACAAGATCGCTCCCCTGCTGGACTTCCTACCGGATGACAAGAGGTCAGAGGCCCTGGAGATCCTGCAGGAAGGTGAAATGGCGTCGGACCACGCCATAACGGTGGCCACGGACATCACCGACACCGGATTCCGCCAGTTGGGCAAAAGTGTTTGCCTTCGGCGGGGATGGCTCAAGGCAACTGATTTCCGCCAGGACATGCAAACCAGAGTTTTGGACATGCCCTTCGACGGGAACAACCTGTTTGGAAAAACAGTGGATGAGTCACTTCAGGCCATCAAGACCGACACAGAGACGGCTCGGGCCTTGGGAGTGTTGCAGCAATGACGGCCGCCCTTTCGGAACGCCAGAGGCAGTCGGGGTGCCTCCAAGGGATCCGGCAGCGGCTCCTCGACATACCGCCAGGCTGCCCGCTCCTCATCGCAGGAGGCCTACAGAGGACGCGGCAAGTCAGGAGAATCTCGTCGTCGCCAAGGAGGCAAGGCCGCCTCCAAGCAGGACTGAACCGGCCATAGCGTCGGGCCCCCACCTGAGCGCCCCAGTGGGAGGCCGGCTGGCGAAGTTCGTCAGCGTGTGGGAGTCTTTCTCCACCGACCGTTGGGGGCTGGATGCCCTGGCCCACGGGCACACTCGAATTTCTAAGGAAGTGCCCCCACATTCCTCCCGTGGCCAGGAAGGAAAATCACGTCCCTCAACTGCTGTTAGAAGTAAGGGCGATGCTCAAGAAAGGTGCCATCGAGCTCATCCCCAAGAGGCTCCGGTGCTCCGGAGTATACTCAAGGTACTTCCTCGTCAGAAAGAAGACAGGCGGTTGGTGCCCCATTCTGGACCTGCGGCGGTTAAAAAAAAACATCCAGGCGCAAAAGTTCAGGATGGTCACCCTCCAGCATGTACTAGGACAGCTGGAGGAGGCCGACTTCCACTTTCGCTAGGCTTGGAGGATGCTTACTTCCACATCCCCATTCTAAAAGGATACCGAAAGTTTCTCAGATTTGTAGTCCAGGGACACAAGTGGAAGAGTTTCTCTGTCTGGTGCCATGCACAGAAGATTAACGCTCTGTGAATTACGGCCCCTCAAGTGCTGCCATACCTGCTGTCGCTGGCCAAGGCAGCGATTTCACGTTACACCAGAACAACGGGACGGTCATCCCTGTGGTCTCATCGCCCGGTGAAGGAATTTATGAAGGGACTGTTCCGATCGTTTCTGCCGGTGAAGGCTCCGGCGTGGGAGCTCAACGTGGTGCTGACCAGGCCATGGGGCCGCCATTGGAGCCTCTGCATTCGGCACCATTGAAATTTCTGTCGTGGAAAACAGCGTTCCTTGTGGCCATCACCTCCGCACGACGAGTGGGAGAGATTCAGGCCCTATCCTGCAAGCCTCCATACTTGACTTTCCACGAGACGAGGGTGGTGCTGAGGACGCACCCCTCCTTCATGCCCAACGTGCCGTTGGACTTCCACCTCAACGAGCTCTTGGTGTTGCCAGTCTTCTTCCCGTTGCCTTTGTCGCCAGCCGAGAGGACTTTGCACTCGCTGGATGTAGCTAGAGCGCTGAAGTTCTACGTGGACCGCACAAAGAGTTTTCGGAAGACATCACAGCTTTTTGTGAACTTTGGACCTGTGAATCAAGGGAAGGCCCTCTCGAAGGCTTCCATTTCCAGATGGCTCTCCGGCTGCATCATGCACTGTCATCGGTTGGCAAACCGACTGTTGTCCAGCCGTCCGAGAGCCCATTCGACCAGAGCGATCGCTGCTACTACGGCGTTCTTGTCTGGTGTGCCCCTGCTGGACATCTGCAGGGCTGCTACGTGGAGGTCGACGCACACCTTCACGAAATTCTACTGCGTCGACCGGGATCCCAGGGAGGAGTCCAGGGTTGGCCAAGCAGTTCTGCGCAACCTGTTCGCCTGAAGATGGGCCTGGTGAGGAGGTAAGAGTTGCTTAATGTTGAGTTTATGTAATGCTTAATGTTGACCCTCGCCACCTCCCGTGGTTGTGCATGTGTACACTGCTATGTATTCTTATATTCATGAGCATGTGAATCCATGCCAGACCCCATGCTGGAGAAGGAACAAGTTACTTACCTGTAACTGTTGTTCTCCAGCATGGGTCTGGCATGGATTCACATGCGAACCCTCCCTCCTAACCCTCTGCGGCTCTTCAATTGGTCATACTGCCACTTTACGTGCTACCAAACCTGAGGATGGCTGCCAGGGGCGGGGCTTAGGCAGAGGGCAGTCATTGGCTGGGGGCAGTATGACCCAGAGACCAGTGATTGGTTACTACTAAGAAAGACAGATCAGAAATGAAACTTATACTGATTTTTTTCTTCACCGAGGATTCTCAGTCTGACGACGGGGAATATTCATGAGCATGTGAATCCATGCCAGACCAATGCTGGAGAACAAAAGTTACAGGTAAGTAACTTGTTCCTTGTCCAACGAAGGGTTTCATGAAGTGGTCGGTGTAGAGTGAAAGGGGTTCTAGTAATGAATCGCATGCTGAAACAATTGGCCTGCTGGGCAGTTTTGTTGCATGTTTATGTAAGTGTCCTTGGGTGTGTTTTGTTGAGGAACTTGTTCGTCCTCACATATCCATCCTTCATCCTATGCATGTCTGTAAGACTAATGATCTCTTCTCGTAGTCGTTGGGTAGGGTCTCTGTTAAGCTTCTTATAGGATGTAGTTTCTGCTAGAAGCCGCAGGCCTTCGTCGTTGTAATCTGTAGTGTTCATTACCACAATCCCACGGCCCTTGTTGGCTGGTTTGATCGTGATGGATCTGTCGTCGTTAAGTGCACTGAGGGATGTCCTTTTTTCTTTGCTCCGGTTTTCTTGATAGAAGTTTTTTTGTGCTAGTCCAGCGGTAATGGTTTTGATTACTATTTTTTCAAAGCTGTCAAACTCTCGGGGAATGGTGTGAGGAGGTGGCATAAAAATGGACCTCTGTTTGAAGCCCGTAGTATTGTCTCGTAGTCTTCCTGGTTCCTGCGGAATCGCATGTTCAGACTCCTGTTTCTCCGGTAGATATATCTCGAAGAAGTAGTTGAGTCTGAGGTTTGGAAAGAACCTTTTTAATTCTGCTTCTGTTTGGGACGGGTCTGCTTTAGTAGCTGGGACGAAGGATAGACCTCTCTCTAGGGGTGTCTGTTCTGAGTCATTCAACATTTTTGATGATAAATTGAAGATGGGGATTGATGTCATGGCTGGATGGAATTCTTCTTTGGCTGACACCATTACAACAATCGTATACCGTAAGATCTCTAGGAACAGCTTCATGGACAAGGCCATCCATCGAAGACAGCGACTCCTGTCTCGACAAACCTTTGCCTGCGGCCTTTCAAGGCCCTGTGAACAGTAAGGAGAGCTGGGGAGGTTCATATTCCATTTTCACTTGGAGAATGCATACTCCCTATACTCCCATTTATTTCGCCAGGATGTCATCTTTATACACGATGGGAAACACTCTTTTAAATTCTACCCCTTCCCTTGAAGGATTCACAGTGTGTGTAACCTTTGCCTCCCTGGGCACCACGCCGAAAAACAGTGCAAATCTTGCAAACTGTTCAGGTCAAAAACTTCAAAGGAGGAGATCCAAGATGGCCGCCGGGGTGAGGAGTCGCAGCTAAACCGCGCTCCGCCCGGGCCGCCGAAAGTAGCACGACCGAACCCGTGACGGGCCGTCCCTCGGCCCCCCCCCCGACTACCAAGCTGCCCCCATACACCCCCCCCCCCAGCGAGGAAGCAGGCGCTGTGAATAGACGTGCGCCGCCGAACACACGAGGAGCGAGGCAACCGCCCCCTCCCCCATCGGGACCGAAAGAGTTTCTCCCGCGTCGCAGGGGGCCCTCCGGCGCGGCGCCGGGAGATTGGGAGGCATCGACCAGCGAGTGAGCGGGATCGAGGAACGGAGCCGCCCTCGCGCCGTCCCGAGGTGAGGAGAGCGGCGTGCAGCGGAGCAGCTGCGGCGCCGGGAGAAAGCAGCGCGAGCAGGGCGGACCGCGGGTGAGGGGCCGCGGGGGCCGCCCTGCACGGAGCGCACAGGAGGACACAGAGGCAAAGGTGAGCAGGCCCGGGGGGGGGCCAGGAATAAAGCGCCAGCCCAGGCGCACATACCCCAGGGGGGGGGGGGGGGACTCACAGGAAGAAAAAAAAAAAAAAGAAAAAAAAAAAAACCTCTCCCCGGCACCAACCAGATTCCCCCTGGGGCACAAGGACTCACCTCACAAGTCCCCCAACAAGACATGGGGGGGGAAGGGGGGAAACCCAGGAAGGTGAAACATAATACAGCAGGACCCCCAACAGTGAAGAACACCTCGGAGGACAAGAAAGCGAGAGGCCCCATCGAAGGGTTACAAGAGGGCGAAGGAACCATATAGTCTACTAGACGGAGCGCCCTATCATGTCTAGGGCAAAAGGAAAGGGGAACCCCATCCAGCAAACTCCACAAACAGCGAAACAAGGGGCCGACATTCTGCAGATGTGGTCAACAGAGGGGACACCACAACCGAGAGGAAGAACCCAGGGAGACCCCACGGGAGAAGCAGAATCACTATCCCAACAACAGCAACCACTGACCAGGGAGGACATGCAAACCTGGTTCATGGACCTGCAGGAAAAATTCATGTCCACAGTTCAGGAACAATTTACATCCATGAAGAACGAAATGAAACAAGCGGTACAAGACATGAGAACAGACACAAACAACCTAGAAGAAAGAACAGATATTGTGGAAAAAACGGTGCAAAGTCTTGAAGAAGACACGAGACAAACAAGCGAAACGCAAGAACACCTAGTGACACTCACTCACAACTTGGAACTACAATGTGAGGACCTAGAGAACCGCTCTAGACGCTCCAACATCCGAATCAAGAAAATGGTGGAATCAGTGCTGGACAAAGATCTGAAGGAGGCGGTGAAGGAGGTGTTCAGAGACATCCTGGGAACACAAGATATCGAGGATATCGGAATCGACAGAATCCACAGGGTGGGACCGAAAAGAGCGGGGGCCCCAGGGGAAAGACCACGTGATGTTCTGGTGGCGCTATCCTCCTACCCGCAGAAAGAACAGATCCTCAGGAGAGCCAGGGAATTGGAACATATTAAAATGAATGGGCAAGACATCCAACTGTATCAGGACCTAGCACTAATAACCCTCCAAAAAAGAAGAGCAATGGCCCCACTGGTGAAAGTGCTAATAGGAAAACAAATCCGCTACAAATGGACCTTTCCGTTTGGGCTGCTGTTCACATGGGAAGGAAAACAGAAAAGAGTGACCACGCTGGAAGAAGGCCTCACCACGATGGGACTACAAGATGAAGAGATGGAGCAGATGGAGCAGGGGGAGGCCACAAACAGGAGAGAACGAACGAGAAAACCTACGGGCTGGGAATCCAGCAAGCAGAAGAAGGCAAATCCAGGGAGAGACACCCGGAGAAAGGTACCATGAGGAGTATAAGAAAAACACATGCCTGGGGAACAGACATGGATACGTTGCCACTCAAGACCCAGTCGGGGGGGAACATGGGAACGGACCGGAACGGACAATTCAAGGAGGGCGGCCTGGTCGAGACCCAACGGTCGGGAACCAGGCAAAGACAAATGGATCAGTGGGGTTTAGGAATCCCCATAACATACCCCCCGAGGGTATGGAGGGCAGGGAGCGAAGGGCGCAACGCCCTAGCGTCAATAGGAACCCTCGCCCTACTCGGGGGGAAAGTTTGGTTGGTTTAAAGTTCAAAGTTGGGGGGGGGGGAGGGAAGTTCAAGGGAAGGGAAGGGAAGGGATCGGAAGAAACAAAGAGCTAAATCAGGAACAGGAGGGGACCAGAGGCAATGGCACACAAACAAAATAGAATGGGGATGATACGCTTTATGACCTACAATATCAGGGGCATGAACCACCCAACAAAAAGAACGAAACTGGAGAAACAATTTAAAAGGGAGAAGGCGGATGTACTACTCCTCCAGGAAACCCATATCAAAACTAAAGATAAGCACAAAATGCGGATAAAAGGATATAAAATATGGGCACAGGCAACGACAACAGAAAAAAAAGCAGGAGCCCTGATAGCGATAAAAGAAGGAAAGGACATAAAACCAATAGGCACTATGACTGATAAGGAAGGAAGGTACGCCTTTGCCAACGTAGAGATCGAAGGATGGCGCATAACGCTCGCCTCAATATATGCACCCAATCAGGGACAGGATGGCTTTCTCAGAAACGCACTATCGAAACTGGAAGATTTCGCTAGAGGGGAGGTGATACTGGGGGGGGACTTTAATTTGGCGTGGAACCCAAAGCTAGATAGGAGCACAGGAAACACACATGGACAGGGGGCGCCATCAAAACGTTTGAAACAGCAAATGGACCAAATGGCTCTGAATGATGTCTGGAGGGAACTGAAGGGTGAACAAAGGGGATACACCTATTTCTCACATGTTCACAGCTCTGTGTCCAGGATCGACTATCTATGGGTGTCAGTGGGACTACTGGGAAAGATACAAGGACTAGATAAGGGCTCTATAGCCCTCTCGGACCATGCCCCTCTATGGTTGGACGTGACTCTCCCAGGGAGGAAGAGCGGGCTATGGAAATGGAGGTTACCGCAGGAGTTGATCCATGACGCAGGGGAGGCCATAAGGGAAATGATAGCGGAATACTTCTTACAAAATGACACGGGGGAGGTCGCAATGAGCGCAGTCTGGGACGCGTTTAAAGCAGTCTTGAGGGGGAAGATGATAGCGATGAAAATCACAAGAGATAAACAAAGGGATCGGTGGGAAAAAGAGCTGGAAAAAACAATTGAGGAGATCCAAGAGAAATTGACGACTCAACCCACAAAGATATTGAAAAAATCTCTGAAACATACACAAGGCCAACTAGAGATGCTACGTACAAAGGGCGCAGAAAGGAATCTACTCTATCTGAAACAGAGATATTATATAAGAGCGAACAAAGCAGACAGACTCCTGGCGCGACAACTAAGGGCGAAACAAAAAGAAACAACAATTAAGGCCATATGCGATACGAAAGGTGCCACTCAAACCTCTACGCACAACATGGGGGAAACAATGAGGCAATTTTATCAAACGCTCTACTCCACAGAGCACCCCGATACAAACGCCCAAACTTCATACTTAGAGGCCCTAAAGATCCCGAAAATCTCAGAAGAAGACAAACAGTCACTAGAGACCCCTATCAGTGAAGAAGAAGTCAATAAAGCCATAAAAGAACTCCCAAGTAACAAAGCTCCAGGCCCGGATGGGTTTACGGCACCATTTTATAAAAAATATGCAGACATACTAACCCCGATCCTAACAAGACTCCTAAACTCATTCAAAGACACCGGTAATGTGACCCCCACAATGAATGAAGCGAAGGTGCTGGTGTTTCACAAACCAGGCAAAGATCCAACTAACCCCGCATCATACAGACCAATCTCCCTAATCAACCTAGATGCAAAAATATATACCAAAATCCTGGCAACAAGGCTATCCCCGCTCCTCCCTAAATTGATTAGCGAGGATCAATCAGGCTTCATTCCAGGCAGGCAAACCCACGATAATACTAGGAGGCTAGCCCACCTGATCGAAAAAATAGGGATAACCCGCACCCCAGCGATACTACTGTCAGTAGATGCCGAGAAGGCTTTCGATAGAGTGGAGTGGTCCATACTGTTTAGGGTTCTGGAATCCATGGGGTTTGGGGAAAAATATATCGCGAGTATTAGAGCAAACTACAATTCCCCATCCAGTAGAATAGCCATTAATGGCGAACTCACTGGCAAGGTAACGATAACGAGAGGAACAAAACAGGGTTGCCCCCTATCACCACTACTATACGCTCTTTTCTTAGAACCCCTCCTAATTAAAATACGGGAATCAATACACATCAAAGGGATAGAAATGGCGGGTCAGCAACACAAAGTAATTGCGTATGCAGATGATATGCTAATAACCTTAGAGGACCCTGAATCCACTTTATCGGCCACAGTTAGAGAACTAGAAAACTATGGGACCATCTCTGGCCTAAAAATAAATAGAAAAAAATCAGAGATCCTCATCCTGGCAGGGGATAGAACGAACATAGAAAGGCAGGCAAAAATACTGGACCTCAAGATAGTACAGAAAGGCATTAAATATCTAGGAATAAATGTACCCCCAAAAATAGAACAATTCTACGGGGAAAACTACCCGTCGTTAATTATAAACATCCGAAGGGAATTAAACAGATGGAACCCACTACAGATATCCTGGTGGGGTAGAATACAATCAATCAAGATGACCATCCTCCCAAAGGTACTATATTATTTTCAGGCTCTCCCAGTGGGGGTCCCAGACACGTTCTTCAAAACCTTAACAAAACTGGTATCGTCCTTCATATGGAAAGGGAAAACACCGAGAATAGCCAGGAAGGTCCTCACGGCCCCAACCAGAGAAGGAGGAATGGCGCTACCCCACTTTAGAAAATACTACCAGGCAGCACAGCTTAAAGTTCTAAGGGAGTGGGTGGGGGAGGATCCGCAACAGATATGGGCCAAACAAGACAGAGCAGTAGCAAGGACCCCACTGGTAGAACTTCTCTGGAAACAGAGGCAGCACAGGCACAAAAATCTAAGGTTAAGCGAAATTATGAAGACCACGTTAGAAGCATGGGATAGCCAAACAAAAAAAGGCATAATGACCACAGCGATTGGACCCTTTACACCCATCTGTAGAAATCCACTATTTCCACCGGGGATGGAACAAGGGGCATATGACACCTGGGAGAAGGCGGGCATTACTAAAATAGGAGAGATGTTTATGGACAAGGAAATCATCCCCCTGGAGTCGTGCGTGGCTGGCACGAAAATCCCTAAAAGTGATAGATACAGATATGAACAGCTAAAGCACTGGCTAAACTCTCCGATAATCATCGAGGCAGCAACCAGGGACCTTACAGGGTTCGAAACATACATCACATCCAACACGGGGGAGAGAAAATGGGTATCAACTTTATACAAATACATAAACTCACAAGGGGAAAGCATTAAATGGTCATACAGAATAAAATGGGGCAGAACATTGGGGGAGGAACCAACGGATAAACAATGGGAGGACCTATGGAAACAGATCCCCAGAATGACCCGCTCGGCACAAACTAGGGAGATGTGGGTCAAAATAATGACACAGTGGCACTACACCCCAGAGAGGCTCCACTCAATGTACCCCAACACGTCCAACCACTGCTGGAGAGGATGTGACGAAGTGGGAACATGGAGACACATATGGCATGACTGTAAAGGCATCAGACCCTTTTGGGAAGAAGTGAAAAACGAGATGGGCAAAATATTCCCGGATGTGGGGCTGATGGGGGAGGAGGTGTGGCTCTGTGGAATCAAAGACGACACAGCAGGGCAATACACCAAAACGCAATGGAGATCATTCATGGGACTACTCATTGCAGCCTGGACCACCATTGCACAGAACTGGAAAAATAAAAATACCCCATTGACCTACACCTGGCTACAGAAAGTATGGGCCCATATAACAATGGAGAAAATTACCCACAAACTTCAAGGAACAGGAGACAAATTTGTAAAGGAATGGGAAGGGACCCTGCAATACCTCCAGTCAGACTTTATGGAACAATGGTGCCCCCATAACATAAAAATCTCAGATATATTCAACGCATAAAAGGATCCCTGGACAAAAGACTCCATCCGTCCCGTGGGGAGGGAGGGGGGAGGGGGAAGGGAATGTTATAAGATTCAATGTTAACTTCTTCATGTATTATTTATGTAAAACTAATAAATACAAGTTAAAAAAAAAAAAAAAAAACTTCAAAGGACTGCAAGACTAAACGCTGGGCCCACCATGCCATGCAGGCCGAGGCCGCCATGGACAGCGAGGAAATCTACAGTGATGACCACATAGGCGTCCTAAGTGACACCGGGGTCGATCAGGATCCAGCAGATTCCTACATGCCAGACCACAACAGGCAGGCTGGCGGTTCTGGTACGGGGATGACACCCGGTGGCTCAAGCACCCCCAGTTCACACCACACAAAGCACATGCCCATGGCTGAAAATCGACCATGTAATCGACCGATAAGCCACACGTGGTGTCGAAGGGAAGGTCTGACCATTCCCTGTACTCTGGGCCATTACAGTCATGATCACCATATGACAGGCCCCTGAAATAGATGCCAAAGTCAGTTTCCGACCTTGCGTCTACATCTGGGAAGTCCTCCGGTTCCGACAGCCAGGCATCTAAAGACGTGTCGACGGCCCCGGGAAAAAGCTCTAAATTGAGCAAATTAATTTTAAAAAAAAACAAGTTTCGACAACCTACTGTAGGCCAGAACATCAAAAAACTCTATATCTTTGACGTCCAAAGTCACAAGGTACGAAAAGTAAGGATTACTCTATCCCTGAGGACACCCTTTCAGGGGCAATGCATCATAAACAGAACCCTATACCAGAACCTCCACCTACACCTTCTCCCTCTGTGTTGCCAAGCTCCTCCCAATGGACCCCAGAACAATTTGATACAGTCATGAGAAGAATGTCCAGTTTTATAAACTTCTTTGATGAACACCCCGAGCAACTCCACAACCTTCAGGGCCCCCGCAGAGCAAGACCGTAAGCCAACAGCCCAGAGCCAAAAAAGCCTGCCTGGATACCACACAGGTTACCACCTTGTCATATCAGGACCTAGTTCAAGACCCATATTATGACACTCAAGGCTCGCAGGACCCTGGCTCATAGGCAGACCCAGAAGACCAAGGGACACAGGAGACTTTGACCAATACTATTATGATGATGATGACCTATACATCATCCAATCCCAGACCACACCAACCCACCAGTGGCTGACTCCCTGGTAGACAACCAACTGCAGTACAATGACCTGCTCTTAAAGGCTGCAGAGCACTTTATGATAGATAACCAGGAGGCTCAAGTCGATAAAGACTTTGTGGAGGACATCCTTTGGGATAAGAAATCTGCAGCACAGTTCATCCCTTTGCTTCATTCAGCCCAGAGGCGTATTCTACCCTCACTACTTACCCCCAATCTGACACAGGCAGTCAACCCACGCATCGAAAAGATGTTAAAACCAGCCCCTTCAGAACCCTTATACATTAGGGGACAACTAAAGCCCAACTCTTTTCCAGGAAGAACAATAACTCCCTGGGACAGACCCAGTGAGCTAGGATCCAACAGCTGGAAAGTATGGTTTATAGTGATTGCATCGAAAATAAAGGGTTGACGCACCAAAGCTTCGAAAACAAAGCATCAAATGTCAAAGCATTGACAGTCTAACTTTAACATGATAAAGTGCCTTTCCGTCTAAACCACTCCATCGAAAATATAAGTGGACTGGCTTCAATGGAAATGCACTTTTACATGTAAAAGATAGCATTTCCATGCATTTTTTTGTAACATTATAACATTACATGGAGCTGTCCAGTGCTGCAATTTTGGCACTGGCCAGCTCCTTGTAACGTTAAAAAAAATGTGTATATTGGGGGGGGTTCCCCCCAACCCCCACACCCACCCCCCTAACCCTAATGTAATCCTTAATCTAACCCTAGCCCCAACCCTAATGTAACCCTTCATCTAACCCTAATGTAACCCTAACCCACAACCCTAACCCTAATGTAACCCTTAACCTAACCCTAGCCCCAACCCTAACCCTAATGTAACCCTTAATCAAACCCTAGCCTCAACCCTAACCCGACCCTAACCCTAATCTAACCCCTAATCTATGGAATGATATTTTGATGGAACAAATGTGATGGTTTGTTGTTAGATGGTTTGGTTGTCGATGCAATGACTCAATACCGAAAGTACAGGGCCCTACAATTAAGAAGACTGTAAAAAGAGAAGGTCTGCAAATTTACGCTTCTACTTATATCATAAGTGGAAGCTGGGGGGAGGGGGTTGGGATAACTGGGGAAAGAGCCTAAGCACGCTAGCAATATCAGTGTGTGTAATTAATGTCATAGCTTTGTTGTAAAAGTAATAAAAATACATTTAAATTAAAAAAAACTATAGTCCACTCTCTAATAGTCACCACCACAAGAAAATGTCTGGGAACCCCTCTAGCCTCTTCCAAAGCCCCTCCTGACAAGGAGAGTTAAAAAGATCTACACCCTGGGCAGGAAAGTAGCTTCCTTGGCTGCCTATCAAACAAGAATAGCTAATAATAATACGCTATTATCCAGCTACAATTCCCACAACGAGATAGCACAAAAAATCCTCTGTTCCAAAGCCCCTAAAAACACAACACACCATCGCTGAAGGAAGCTGCATCCTTAAAAATAACCTACACGCAGCTGACAAAGCGATATGAATCATGGCAGAAGGCACAATAACCAAACGCCATGCATGGCTCTGTCAATCTGAATTTAAATTGGAGACCCAGGCTACCCTTTTAAACATGCCTATTGTGCCCAACAATTTATTTGGCAAAGCAGTTGTAGATGCCCTTAAAAGCACAAAGGAGGAATATGATACCTTCAAATCCCTGGGACAACTCACTAACAAACCCTTTGGGCAGAGAGGAGCTCAAACACACACCGGTTTACAGGGGCAGTCCCCCCAACCGGGTTTTCAAAGAGGCCAAAGAAGGTCTAGAAGTAGGGGCAGATCCTCGTCCTCAAGATGGGGCTCTACCCCTCCTAAGCAATGACCACCCGCTACAGGTTCTGTCCCATGGCACTCAAGAAGGAGTTCATATTTCTCACTTTACCCATGCATGGGAGGGGATCACATCGGACAAGTGGGTACCTGCCAGCGTGGCAGGGGGAGGAGGGTATTGCATAGAGCTTATTCAAACATCAGCCAACCACCCGCCAAGAAAAATAGACTTCACAGGAAGAACAATGCATCTTTTTGGAAGAAGTCAACGCACTGCTACTAAAGGACGCCATAGAAATCGTCCTAACAAAGAAGGTAAACAAGGGTATTTATTTAATGTACTTGCTTGTGCCGAAAAAAGACCTAACAATGCACCCTGTTTTAGACCTGCGCCCCCTGAGAAAACCTATGTCAAGCCACAAAAATTCTGATGACAACTCTACCGGAAGTAATCCCACTGCTAAAACTGGGGCTGCATGGCAACCTTGGATATGAAAGATGCATACATGCATATTTCAATGTTCCCAGGGCACAGAAGATTCTTCCGCTTCAAAATGGCGAACCAACACTACCAATTCAAGGTGCTACTCTTCGGCACTCCCAGTGTACCCTTATCTGGATGACTGTCTGATAACCGGGGAATCCCCCCAAATTTGCAAGCAAAATACCCAGAGAACAATCAACCTTCTGTTCCAATTGGGATTCTCAAGGAACGAGAAAAAATCAAGTCTCGGTCCAAGCGAAACAAAACAGTTTTTTTTAGAGCTGTCATAAAGACAGAAGAGTGTCTAGTCTTTCCAAAGAAAAAGTGCAAAACATACTGCTGCAAATACCTCAGTATCTAGCCGGTCACCAAATAACCGTATGCCAAGCAATGCGCTTGCTCGGGATGGCTTCATGCATTTACCTGGTTCCACACGCACGATTGCACATGCACCCAATGCAAGAGTGGTTAGCGAAACAGTGGTCTCAGGCAAGCGGTCAATGGGACGATCTAGTGGTTGTTTCGCTAACCCTAGTTCAAGTGCTGTGATGGTGGACAAAGGAAGACCTGTTAAAGGGAAAACCTTTTCACAACCCTACAGTGCACGCAGTTGTCACAACAGAATCATCACTCACCGGGTGGGGAGCCCATTACCTTCACCACACAGCACATGGACTGTGGACACAGATCACAGCCCAAAATCAAATAAACCTTTTGGAACTGCTAGCAGTGCTCAAGGCCCTACAAACTTTCCAAGTGCACCTGTCAGGTCAGACAGTAAAAGTTCTCATGGACAGCACCAATGCCATTTTTTACATAAACAAGCATGGAGGTACACTCTCTCTAAGTCTGTGCAGGCTAACACAAGAAATTTGGAAGCGTGCACTTGTGGGGCATGTTACTAACGTCGCAACATTTCCAGGGGAACTCGATTCTCTGGCAGACTCATTAAGCAGAGATACTCTACCTGAAGGACACAAGTGGCAGCTCGACAAAAACATCTTAGACAATATCTTCTCCCTCTGGGGCTATCCTCCTTTAAACTTATTCACCACAAGTCAAAACAAACAATGCCTAGACTTTGCATCCAGATTTCCCCAACATGATTCCAAGGAGAACACCCTGTGGATGAACTGGTCAGGGAAATTTGCCTACGCTTTCCCCCCCCAACACTGCGACTGAGCAGGTTGGTGAACAAAATGCACCGGAAACATGTGATACTAATCCTAGTTGCTCCTATGTGGGCGAGACAACCTTTGTTTCTGCTTTTTTGCAAACTGAGGATGTGCGAACCAATCAAACTCATGTGCCCCCAAAACATGCTCACACAGCACGGGGGGACAACGTTCCACTCACACAGTCCCTCTTTGAACTTGGCAGCTTGGCTCCTGAAGTCATAGAGTTTGGCAATTTAAAACTACATCTTTGAAGGTCCTCCCTGCAGAAGACCTTCAAAGATGGCAAGCTGCTCCATATTGCCACACTTAACTCTCGCTCTGCTGTCAAACACTTGTCTAACATCTGCAACCTCCTTGAACGATTGGATCTAGATGTGCTCGCCATCACAGAGACCTGGTTCAAGTACAGCTCTGTCATGAGCTTTGACAGACTCCTCCCAGAAGGATACAAGATCCTCTCTGTGCCCAGGCTCAAGGGGTCAGGAGAGGGAGTGGCAGTGATTTTCCCAGAATGGATACCTGTGTCCATCATCCCCAATCAGGACTACTACACCTTCGAGTGCCTTCTCTCCTTATGTCCACCTTCTATTGGTGACCAGGACAGTCCATTCTCTTCCTCTCTGAATGGGCTGACCTGGCCTCCTCTCTTCCTCCTCGCAACTCCTCCTGCTGGGGGACCTCAACATCAATCTGAACTCTCCTGACTCCTCAGGACCTTTACGCAACCTATGCGATTCACTCTCCATCTTACCCTCGGGCTCCACGCACACAGCGGCCCACACTTTGGATGCTCTCATCTATTCCGACATCCCTCTCTACCCCTCTCACAACATCTCTCTCTTGGATGTACCACTCACTTCTCTCTTCCCACTTGAAGCTCTCCTTGCCTCTTGCATCGGCACACCCGGCGCAGCCACTTATATTCAAAGTCACCAGACCCATGAATAAAGTGACAATGGCTGCCTTTGCCTCCACCTACTCTCTGCCTCCTACTCCTGCAGCTAACTCCCACCCTGACACAGCCCTCGCTAACTTCAATCTCTCTCTCAATCACCCTTGATCCTCTTGCCCCTGTCATGAGGGTCCGATTGAAGCCTTCCAGAAAATGCACTCTTGGTATGACTGATCTGGCTGCCCTTCAATGCAAGTGTAGGGCAGCTGAACGGAAATTCAGGCAGGCAGACCCTCTGACAAACTGGCCTGCTGCCTCCTTCAAAGGCAATATCATCCACACCAAACCTGCATCTCCGCAGCATCAAACACGGCTGAACTTTTCAAGGTCTGTATGGAACTCACCAATCCTGCAGAAGCCTCCTCTTCTGTCACACCCACCCAGGACTGTTGCTCGGCCCTCGTAGCACACTTCACTGCAAAAACCCAACACATCCTTTCCTCTCTCACTTCCACACCACATCATACATCAACACCTCTGGAGCCTCCCTTGGCCCCTCCACCGCTTCTCCTCTCTTCTCTCACTCTCATTACACCTGATGAGGTTGCCAGATAAGTCTGGTCTATGAAGGCCTCATCCAAACAGGTGGACCCACCCGCCCCTCCAAAACCATTAAGGACAACATTGACTTGCTTGCTCCAGCCTTGGCTGATCTCTGCAATCTCTTGCCACTGGAGTTTTCCCAACTACTCTTAAGTACTCTCTTGTAAACCCTCTGCCGACCCCTCCATTCCGGCAAACTACCGCCCAGTCTCTATCACCCCTTTCCTGGGAAAACTCCTGGAGAAGCTGACCATCTCTCAGCTCACCCTCCACACTGAATCTGCTGGTTTCCATCACGACCATCAGTCTGGCTTTAGAGCATCCAGTGGCACGGAAACTGGTCTTTTGAACACCAGAGAAGACCTGCTCTCAAATCTTGACACTAACACTTCCTCTGTCCTCATTCTTCTGGACCTCTCCTCTGTTCTTTGATGCGGTAAACCACAACATCCTGATCACACATCTTTTTGACACCTTGGGAATCAAAGGTCAGGCTCTGGCGTGGTTAACCTCCTTCCTTTGACTGCCCATCCCAGGTGGAACTTGGGCCCTTTCTCCCTACTATCACTTTCAACCTGTGGCGTTCCCCAGGGATCTAACCTATCCACCTGGTACTTCAATGTCTACATGGCTGCCCTGGCATGTGTGATTGCCACTTTTGTCTCTAACTTCCAGTGTTGTGGATGACACCCAACTCTCCTTCTGGCTACCCTCTGCCAACTCCTCTACTTCGCTCATATCTAACTCTCGACAATTCAGTCATGGTAAGCTGCAAACGATCTTTGCCTCAACGCAAGTAAGACTGAGATCATTTGCATTGGGACTCTTGCTCCCGCGTTCCCTCTCTCTCTGGCCTGCCTCCTTTTGGCCCTGCCCCCGCACCCACCTGTGAGGCAAAATACCTTGGGAGTCATCTTCGACTCCACTCTCTCCGTCTCCACTCACATTTGGGACAGCTCTAAAAAATCCAACTACCAGTTGCACCTCCTCAGAGGTACTCTTCCTTTTCTCACCTTCCCCCTGCAGCTCACTGTCTCCAGAGCCCTGGTTCTCTCAAGGCTTGACTACTGCAACAGCCTCTTTCTCAACCTCCCTGCCTTTGCACCCTCTTCAACTCATCCAGAACAGAACCACAAGACTTATCCTTGGCCTCAAGCCCAGGGACGTCCTCTCTCCGGCGCTGAAATCCACCCACTGGCTCGCCGTGGCTACAACGATAAAGTTCAAGACCCTCTGCATTGTCCACAAGCCTTTCTTGGACCTGGGACCATCTTAAGTGCAACAATGCCTACCTAAATACTGTCCTTCCCGAGCCCTCTGCTCATCTACCTGCAACCTTCTTCGTGTGAGCCGGTTCTCCGAGCAGAGATTTGGAGGGAGATCTTTATCCTCAGAAGGGGCCTCCCTCTGGAATAGCCTCCCTGCCACCCTCCGTCTTGAGCCAGATCGCCTTAAATTCAGGAAACTCCTTAAGACATTCCTCTTCTCTGCCTCTTTCTCTCTACCCTGCTAACCTCTTCCCCCCCCCCTCTCTCCTTCCTTTTCCACACAGCTTTGCTGACTGGCCGCCAGGTGTACCTCAGGGTCTCACAATGTCTCTGGCACCCTCGCCAGTCCTCTGGCACTGCCTCCAGGCCTGCACTTGCTTCATCGCTACTGCACTTGGTCAATGACCCATGAGAGTTGCATCTCTCAGCACTTACCCCCGTTTCTGACTGAATCGGCGCACTTGGAACCCACCCCTTGCACCTTCTGTGCACTTGCACAATCTGAACGTGCCATGTCTGAAGGATGTCCATCTATCTTCCCTGTCTCCCCTCCTTGCATGGTGGAGCCTCAACGTGCTTGGTAAAACTGCAGAATCGTCGTCGGACTTATTTGCCATTATCTACACTGTTATATTTTATGCACTTACTCTGCCTGTGCTGACTTCTACCATTCAGAAATGTAAGGGCTCTGAATGACTGTTGGTTTCTCCCCTTGTTCCCTCCCTCCTTGAGCACTTTGAAACACTTGCCTTGTGTATAGGCGCTTTACAAATAAACATTACCTAAGGTGTATGGAAATCCTCAAGGAGGCAGGCAAACCAAACACCAGACACTGTTCTTTTAACAAATGGAGAAGATTTGTAAAATGGTTCCAGTCAAAAAATGTAAACCTGATCGAATGTACTCCTTCACACATTCTTCATTACATGCTCCACAGATTCCGGGCTAGTTTAACACCATCAAGGTTCACCTAGCGGCTCTATCCGCGTACACCACTTCTCAAAGCAAGGTGTTCTGGTGGAAAGTCCCTGTCATTAAGGCATTCATGGAAGGAGTAAAGAGACTTTGCATCCCCATTTGAAACCCGCGTCCAGGGTGGGATCTAAATGTGGTACTCGCAAAGCTCATAGGTCCCCCCCCCCTTTGAGCCTATGCACAAATCCAGCCATAAACACCTTACATATAAACCAGCTTTTCTGGTGGCTATCGCCTCCAAAAGAAGAGTCGGTGAACTACAAGCTTTGTCAGTGCAAGACACTCTTTGTTATCCACAAAGACAAGTTGGTACTAAGAAAACACCCTAGGTTTTCACCTAAGTCCTTACCGAAGTTCCATGTCAACCAGTCCATCGAACTACCACCTTTCCTTCAAAATCCTTCAAGCTCAGCTGAGAAAAACTCCATACACTAAATGTAAGGAGGGCGGTTCTTTACTATGTAAACAAAACCGCTACGAAAAACAGACCAACTGTTTGTCTCTGTGGCACCTAGCAGGTAAGGTGACCACCTTTCAAAAAATGCCATCTCCAGATGGATAGTGAAATGCATACACTCTGCTACTCTCTATCAAACAAGACTCTGCCTTTTACACCAAGGGATCACTCTACCAGGGGTACAGGAGCTACTTTCTCATGTATTGGAAACGTCAAGGTGGTCGCTCTTTGTAAAGCAGCTACATGGAGTTCCGTGCATACTTTTACTCAGCACTACTGCATTGACACATTCTAAAACAGATTTCACAGGTGGGACAAGCAGTGATAAAGCATGTATTTGCCGCTGTACCTTCTCACAACCCACCACCTTCTACAGACACTCCTCGCTAATCTATGTATAGCATGTGATCTAAGCAGATCCACAAGCCTCAGAAGGATAGATTACTCACCGTAATCGTATTTCTGATGCTTTTATCTGCTTAGATTCACATGCGCCCACCCTCCTTCCCCTGTGGAGTAGAAGGTGCATGGATGTTTTTCTGGATAGATCTACTGTTATCTGCTTTATTACAGTTGTACTCACACTACACTTCATCCTACCTCATGTCAGAACCAAAACAATCTGAGGGACCGCAACGCGTGAAGGACCATGGGTACAGTAGACGTCACACTAGGGATAGTATTACTGGCACGCCCTATCGACATCCCTTTTTGAGTTTCAAAAGCAAAAAATGTAATACTCTGCAGTTACCACTATATGTCGACCTATGCATAGCATGGTGTTGAACGGAGCTGATGCGGAGCCGTGCTGTGCCCCTGCTAGGCAACATTTTTCAAAGGACAGCTGCGCTGCGATAGGAATGTCATAAATGAGGAATCAGTGGAAGGAACGTTCATCAGAAAGAACATTACCGGGAGGCAAGTAATTTGTTAATCTTTCTGAACAGTTTTCAAGCAGAATTTTCTTTTTCCAATTAATGTTGTCTCATGTAGCCATAGTGGCAGTTTGCACTAATTTCCCAATCTTTTTTGCTAGTACCTGATGCACCGCAGCACCTCAACCTGGCACTAAATAAAGAAGTTGAAGGCTCCATTCATGCTTGTTGGACTCCTCCATCAAAGGCTCATGGCTCAATCCGAGAATACATTGTAAGTATTTTTCCACAGCCAACCGTGATTACAGATGGAGTCATCTGCACGTAACCCATTCTTTGCAATTATATGACAAATAGTGTTGGAACACAAATATTGCAATACAAGGGAATCCAGTGATACCTTTTGTAAGTGTTGCCAAGGCACTGGTAGGTGAGGAATGAGTTAATCATTTAGACATTTAGTGTTGCTGAAGAACAGAAGTACAGCTGAAAATGCTTGTCCTGCGGAAAGCCATCTCCATGAAGGCTAGCCTCTTATTGCTTCAGATGTTAGTTTTTCCACTCTACTCTTGCATACTGGCTTGTCCTTTCCTAATTTCTTCACGCAACACCACTTGTGTGTTGAGTAAACCTGTGCCAAAACTGTGACCTAGGGATGTCAAATCCATCAGTGGTCCTCTCGTGTGTGCCTCACTTAGGTTTTGTTTTCAGATTCGACCGTCAGCCATGCATTGGGTGGTATTTTTGTATGTGTTTTTGCAATTACATTCTGTATTTTGCCCATTCCCGACTTTCGGGATGGAGCGTGAACTCTGCAGGCCACATGTCTATGGGTAAACCCCACTGAACCCGAAAATGCTACCTCTAGCATATGCACCATCTTAAATTGTGTTTTCTGGTACTAAATTTCCTGTTCTCAATAACATGACTAACATTTCTTTTCATCTGTAGTTTTTAGTGTTATATACATTTTTAAATATAAAATGTATTCACTCTTACTGAGATTTTTCCTATAGCCCTCGGGCGAATGTAATTAATTCATCTATGTCAAGTGAAAGACGGGGTTCAAACCAGAAGATACTCCTTCTTGGTGCCAATGGCACAGCAGTCTGGCTTCACTCAAGATCAAGGAAGGAAGGCTGGCGCTGAGCTACAGTTATTACCACTAGACATGCCAAGTGAATACACTGCACAGATGCACTGGAAAGCATAAACTATTATAGGGTTGCACATAATGCACACAGTTCAAATAAGTAGGTGCATTTAAATACATTGGAGCAGTATATATGTAAAAATAGGTAAGGGTCTTGGCAGACATTTCCCAGCCGCCCCATCCAGTAGCAAAATATTTTACCTGCACCTGGTGGCATACTGAGCACATTATAATGCTACAGTAGGGGTGTGGAGAAAAAGGGGGCCATACACAACCGTAAAATGCAGTTGCAGTAATATGGACCCACAACGGGCAGTATATGAACTGTCCTTGTATTCTCTAGAAACCTCTAGTACATTGTAACACAGGTCGCACACAGGTAGCTCATAGACCCAAAGTAACACCTAGAGGGGAAAAAAGGGGTTACAAACTCTCAACAGTGCCCATAATTCAATAGGGTTAGACGTGCAATAGCAAACCTATTGGCTCTCTACATATCTAGGAATGAATGCATACAATGTAATCACAGATACAGTATCCCAAAGCATTTCTATGGCAGGAGAATGGTGATTTCATAAATTTAAATCTGAGGCAATAGCTAAAATTCCATTCTTTGAAAACTCCAGGTAACCACGAAAAATGGTAAAGTTCAGGTAATTAGTCAATTCAGCAGTGGTTTTAAAACAGTTACATGTTCTCTCTAGGAGTAAGCGGGGCAAAGTCCATGGTGATAGACATAGTTACAGGATAAAGTCAGGTAAATACTTGTTCTATCACATAAACATAGGCAAAGAAGCAACCAACCCAAGGGGTATGCCAGAGAAAAACCCTTTTTGAGCTCTATTAGTGGTTTTGAGACTAAACCAACCAACTTGAGAAGGAAGGATACCAGGCAGGATGCAAGTCAACAGTCCAGGGGCCATTCAAAATCCCACTACTCCTCGACTTGTGGAAACCCTAAGCAAGATCCCAAAGAAAGTAAGACCCCAGGATCCAGTGACATAAACACACAATGCCATTTGCTCAAGATTTCTCAGAGGATGCAGAAAACAAAAATAGTGTTTTTCACAGGGCTGGTGAGAGAATCCAATGCAATGGGCAGTGAACCCTGGACCAGCAACGACTCATTAGGAAAGAAATAAAGAATAATCAATGTATCCAGGATGATGGCCCCACTAGCGAGAAGTGAAAGTAGTGACATGGAAGACACCAAGTGGATGTCGGAACCAGGCCAAGGATAATCAAGAAAGCTTGAGAGGCAAAACGAGGCAGTCAGTCCATGATGGGGGCAAAGGTTGGGAGCTACCCAGGATGAGCCACGATGTAGATGCAGCAGAGTATTGGAAGCCCATCACTCTGCTGGGCCAGGGATGGTCCCTACATTGAAGCACTTGGTCTCTGACTGTTTTGTCAGAAAGTAACACTGCAGCGACCAATGAATGCTCGGAGTGCTGGAGATTCTGTCCATCTAGCAAGGAGGACTGCGAGGGGGGGGTGGGGCAGGGGGGACAACCCATCCAGAAGCTTTAAGAGGAAACTGGGACAAGAGATAAAGGAAACGGGGCCTATCCAGTATGGTTTCTAAGGTGGATTTCATAAATCGGCCCTGTTGGGAGTATTCTAACAGGACACCCTATTATGGTGAACAGAGAAGACACAATGAGGCTTAGTCCCAAGAATATTTGTGATGTCATCTTTGATGTCATGGGTGTTATTCTTAGCAGTGCACGGTGGTGGCTTGAGTTATGGTTGCTTAGCTTACCATGACTGGTGAATTTCAGGGGGCTTTCAGTTTTACTTGTAACCATAACGTCCCCTTAAAATTTTTTAATTGAATTTCATAGGTTTTTATTAGTGCAACTTAACCATAATGTCTACGAACATCTGACATAATTGCGGACCTTCCGGACAGTGCCACATGACCATATGCTGGCGCACGGCATGATGACGTGTCCGAGAACCCGACCGCACTTCATGATAAGATCCGTGCTTGGCGGACAGTTCGGAACTGCATTTTCTACTGATCTAGGAACTTTCAACTTCACAATTTCCCTTGCACAGCTCCAACACCTATTCCTACTCCTCCATTAACAATCTAGTACACAGTACGTACTTTTAGCAAAACTGATATTTATCTTAAAATGGAATCTGCTTATGCCATCCCTCTTCCGCAAGAGACACCACCACTGCTGTAATTAGGGAGCATGAGAAACACTGCCTTAGAAATAACACAGGCACAACATTTTCCCATGTCCACCTGCCCTTCCATATTAGTGTTTGGTGCCTCTTCCCTCATTTCCCTCACCACCTTTCGTTCTAAGCTCTCCTGCCAAAAAAAATGCATCCAAAAACAATATAAGAAATGTTCCTTTAGGAACCACCTTTCACAGTTAAAAAATAGAATAAAAAAAAATGTATGGACTCCATCTACTTTATTTCTCAGTAAAGTACATAGACTCAATAAGATTTTCCAACATTTCCATTTGCATTTTGTGTTCTGCCCATGGCAATATTGTGGCGTTTATCCCCCGTTCCAGGGATGGAACGGTGGATACCGACCTGGCAGCCCAAGTTATCAGCCCAAGAAAAGCAAGTGTGGATAATGAGGTCTCCGGACCATTATCCCACCCCCCCATTCCAGCCCCTGTAATGGGGGATGAAGGCCGTTAGCACCCTAGGTTCCCAAAGTGGGAACCCCTGGGGCTAAAAAAAGGATTTTTCTTCCTACACCGAAAAGCCTGCGGCATCCCGGTGTAGGAAGGAAAATCCTTGTCCAAGATGGCCACCATGGAAAGGGAAGGCGGGGTTCCGTACAGGGCCCCTCTTCGCTTTCCATGCCAGCCTGCAGATGGTGAAAAGAGAACCCTATGACCATATTACGACATTTTTCTTCCCTTTCAAACCTCTCCCAATTTTGAATAACTTTACCACAAAGCCAGTCCCAGATGGACATTGCCACTTTAACCCCATGTGTTGTCCCTCATGGTCATGGTCATGGCCAGTAGCCTGATTGTCCGGATCATGACCTTATTCCATGACCCGGACAATCTGGCCACTGCCCATGGCCACAGGCTACACCTCAGTCACCAAAGGTAAATCACTATTTTTTGTACCTACATTATGACACTTGTCAAAAAACTAAATCCATTCAGACTTTCCGAAAACATTTATATCTAGATCAATAATCTTTTTGCAAACCTTTGTGTGTAGATTTGTCAAATGGGACCACATTTATAAGCCTTTACAATAATTTGGGACCCCCCTCTAATTTTGACCCTCTTGACAAAATCTCACTAAACTTTGCAAAAACATTTATATCTAGTTCTATTATCAGTTTTCCAAATTAATTGTCCATTCGTCAAATGGCACCTAATTTATAAGCCTTTACATTATTTTGAACCCCCCCCCCCCCCCCCACACCCTCTAATTTTGCCCCCTCTTGACAGAATCCCACCAAACACATTCGGAATCAGGACGGGAATATAATTGCAAAATTTCATCCGGTTTCATTGAGTGGAGCCAAAGTTACATGCCATCCAAAAACTCCCCCGAAACATCTGAAGTGTCCCCGAACTTCTCAGGACTGTTCGTGAACATCCGAACTGTTTGAGGACTTTCGCGGCAAAAACCACCCATTTTTTGCTTCTTGCAGCCATATTCCTTCCCATCCTCATCACCCCTCACCTCCCCAGAGATTATTTGTTAAGTTTGACAAGTGCAATGTTGTGTTTTTTTTTATCTGTTTTTACTGTGATGTCCGCGGACACCGGCCGATATCCGAGATGGTGGCCGTTTCCAAAAATCTGACGCTCCTCACGCCAACCAATCAGCGAACACGTTGTATGTCTGCGGACATGACGCAAGTCTATTAGCCAATCAGTGTCCTGTCTGCGGAGCGAACAGGGAAGTGTGTCTGCGGAGCAGAGACAGATATCACTATTTTTTTGCCTTACGTTTTAGGTTGTTTAAAAAAAAGTCTGGACTGATTCACACCAAATTAACAAAAGCACGCTTTCGGGACCAAGCCGCCGCGCCTGCCGCGAATTTGGTGAAAATACGTCCAGCGGTTTGGGCTGTAGGCGTGAGCAACGTTTTTTCCCGTTATGTCTATGGGGGAAAAAATTGTTGCCCCCCCCCCCCTATAACTTTGCTCCCCCCTTCACCAAACCTCACCAAACTTTGCAAAGAAATTCAGAGAGGGCCATATACTTTTCTTTGCAAAGCTTGGTTCCACAAGGAAATTGTTTGTAATACCAAAATCAATAGAAAAACCCAAGGCATTAGCTCCTCCCTTTACCCTATCTAAGGTAGACTGACATGGCAAAATCAGCTTTCACGAAAGTCAACAAAGCCAGGACCCTGCTCCGGGAGGCTCAAAAACAACTTTCAGACCAAATAGATCACTCAGTAGGAGCATCGATCATATGCCAAAAGGAACCTTTCCAATTTAAAAAATGTCACCACAGACAAAATACTAAGAACACTAATTTCAATGAGACCTGCCACATGTGCAGAAAATGCCATTTCCCCCAAAACTCATCTTGGAAAATGCTAACATCTTCGGTGAACGCATACTTCCATGATGGACGTGTCCCAGGAAGCGTCAAATCAGTTACCGTCATGCCTTTAGCAAAGAAACCGGATTCTGATCAGAGACCCTGGCAATCTGAGACTGATAACAAATTACAATTTCTTGCTAAAAGTACTTGACAAGATAGCAACTGCCCAACTTCAAGCGTGCGTTGAATCCAGTAATGTGTTACACAGCCAGTAATCTGGATTTCGCACAGCTCATAGTAAGGAGACCGCATTGTTGGACCTGCAGTCACACATGCTAAACATCGTGGAAAAGGGGAACACAGGTCTCCTTATGCTGCTAGACCTTGGTGCGGCCATTGATCTCATTGACCATAATCAACTCAAACTGGCTTTAGCGAAGGTCGCAAATTGCACCCCAGAAGCAATTTGATGGCTGGCCTCTTTCTTGTCAGACAGAAAATCCAGGGTTCACTGGGGTAACAACTTCTCTTTTGTGGAGACAATGTACTGCAGCATGCCTCAAGGAGCCAGCCTGTCTCCTCTACTCTTTAATCTGTACACAAGATTCTTATGTCTGGTCCTTGACAAATTGTATGTCTTTTTCACCAACTATGCCTACGACACTCAGCTGGTGGTGGAACTGAGTGGAGACTACAAACAGGATAGCGCAAGAGTGGAAGAAATCTACAAATAAATTGAGAACTGGATGAATAACAACTGGCTATGTCTTAATGCAAATAAAACTGAGCTAATGATCTTGTGTCCGAGCCATGCCAAAGCCAAACATAATTGCTCATATCAATCCTTCCAAATAAACAACATCCAAATCAAAGCGGTAGACAGAGTAAAAACATTAGGGATTCACATGGATTTGTCCATGAGCGCCAAAGCCCATGTTCTTCAATTAATCAAGAACTGCGCTCATCACCTTTGTCTCCTAAAGTCAATACGCCCCTACCTAAGCAAAGAAAATTGCGCAACAATAGCTAGAGCCACCATCGTATCTAGGCTGGATTACTACAAGGCCCTTACATTGGTAGCAAATAAGGGTCACATCGCCAAATGCCAAAACATCCAAAATAATGCGGTAAGGATTATTAAAAGGAAGTCCAAAAAGGAACACATAAGCGAGGATACAAGGAATCTACACTGCTTAGCCATTGAGGAAATAATTGCATTTAAGGCTATGACGATGACACACAGATGCATACACAGGTCTGCCCCTTCTTACCTGAAAAACAAACTGATCACAAACATACCAAGACGGACACTCAGGTCGGATTCAAATGGTCAAATCGAAATTGCCAGATTCAATAAGGCTAACTGACTTGGGAAAGCCTTCCATATTAAAGCATTCTCAATGTGGAACAATTTGCCCATCTCTGTAAGACTAGAACAAAAATACACAAGCTTCCGGAAAAATCTCGAGACTCGTCTGTTCAAATGATAAACCCAGCCCGAATGACTTGGTCTCGGGGTAATCAAAAAGCGTGTCTGGATTATATATTTGTATCCCTGAACTTGATTCCTGAAGTTATCTCTCTGACATTGATTTCTAGCAACAAGAATGATCATTGTCTAATACTGTTGGCATCAAAGGGTGAGCAGAAATGTCCCACTTCAAACATTCTTAGGAATATGCAAGTTTTGTCTGGAAGAAATAGGCTAAGAATCTATCCCTATGATACACCAGGGATATCGGCAAAGTTCAAAGCTGCTAGCGGGTTCAGTAACATCCCCCTAGATTACTGCTGGGGTTTTCTAGCCTTTCAAGCTAAAAGGCCAAGGAGGTTGTAAATCTGAATTTAAATCTCAACCTACTTACAAAAAGGAAGTGGTAGAAATGAGCAAAATGTGTCAATCTAATTTAAGAAAACTGGATCAATTGCCAATAGAAAAATGTATTAGATTAAGGAAAAAAAGGAAACAACAATACAGAAATTGGTTATTGAACTCACAAGCCCAACGTTTCCAATTAGATGCAGAAATGATGCTTAAAACTATATGTAAATGTAATAGGCAAAATGTTTGGCAGCTGTTAAATAAACAAATGGCACAGAGGGCTCTTTAACGGCTTCAGTATCTGAAGACCGGTGGGTTGCACATTTTTCAAGTCTGTTTGCTAAAATGGGGGCAAGGGCATCAGGATTAACTATTGAGTCAATTGACTTTGACAAGGAGGACGTCTTAATGCTGATGAGGAACCTAAATACATCACAAGCTTATGGCCCTGATGGTCTGTCTAACAATATACTTAGATCTAATCCAGAAGCATGGGCAGACTTTTTGTGTAATTATATTTTCTCATTTTCTAAAGGTAAAAACGTGCCCGCAACTTGGAAAACGGCCCTAATAGTCCCCATTTACAGGAAGGTTAACAGGGAGGATCCTTGTAATTATCGACCAATTGCCCTCCTTGATACATTGGGGAAACTGCTTGCAGCAATCTTGCTGCACCATCTCACAACTTGAGCTGGGAACAATGGCTGTACTGATCCTAGACGGACAGGATTTGTGAAGGGCGTGGGTTTTTGTATTTGTTCATTTGTATGGTGCTCCCAGCCCATGGGCATCTGGTGGCATTTCTTACATAGGTTGCAGAAGTACAGAGGCAATAACAATTTACAATTTACAAGAAAGGGAGAGCATTGATATACAAGATTTACATAATTACATAGGTATATTTCTTATAAATTGCAAGAGGAGCTAATCTTAATCTTTTCCTGTTGAAATGTATATTTCTTAAGGCCAGAACTGAAATCTATCTGTCCTTTATTGATTTGGTGCAGGCGTTTGAGTGTCAACAGGAGCAGATTTTGGCAGAAATTGATTGGTTGGGAATGCCCTCTGTTTGGTAGATTCCATTAAAATACTGTATTCCGCTACCTCAGTCCAAGTCAGGCTTTCTCGAGAAGGAGCGTTTTCTAAAAGATTGATACTTTTCATGGCCTTAAGCAGGGTTGCCCATTGGCCCCTGTGTTATTCAATCTTTATTTGTCAGACTTGAGCAAAAACCAGAGGGCTATTGTGGCCTACCCGTTGAACGTTACTGGCCAACCTGTTGTGTGGATTGTATATGCCGACGATCTGGTCATGATTGACCCAACACCTATTGGCTCACAGTAGCGACTGACACAGCTGGTATCCTGTATTAGGGGGAATAGCCTGTTATTCGGCTGGAGCCGGGGAAACCGGGAAGGACAATTCAAATGCTATGTGGGAGGTAAAACCATAGAACAGGTACGCTCTTAAGTATTTGGGTGTCTTTATTGACTGCAGCATCAGAGAACAAGAATGGGAGCTGTCCCTGAGAGTAGAGGCTAAAAGCTTATCGACACAAGGGTTGATGCTCCATAGCAAATACGGTAAGTTTACTATGTGCCCAATTGTCATCTTTTACAAACAAAATGTATCTCCAATCTTTACTTATGGTGCTGAAATGGCCTTGAATTTGTCTTAGGAAGTTTGGGACAGAGTTGAAGCTATTTCTTGGCTCGGAGTTCTGTGCCTACCTGCAAGCTTCCCAGTGACTTTACAGTCAATAGTTCTCTGGAGGTCTGTCTTTGTTTCGTAGATGCATAATGGACGATGTTCTACCAGCGTTTGTGATTTTGAGACACAATCCGGTGGAGAATTCCGATTGGCTAATCAACGGATGGAAGCTCAAATGTTTTCAGTGGTTAAGCAGCCTGGATATACCGTTAGAGGTATTAAAAATAAATCCAGAAAAGGTTTAAGAAGGATACTCCTCCAGGATTGGATTAAAATGCAGGACAGAAGAAGTAGGTATAGATTATCGTTAGACCTTTCTCATGAGTGACGAGCAGCTAACCAATACCACTCTACTTGATGAAGTTCCCCTGCCCCGGGATATAGAGATCTATTTATGCATCTGCGGTTGAATCTCCTCCCTACTGTAGAAGTATTATCCCTCAGGTGACAAGTAGATGAAACTGAATTCACATGCAGATTCTGTAAAGAGATTGCTATGAATGAGTCTATCAAACGTCTGGTGGTTCAATGTAGAGCAGTGCTTTGTTTGAGAAAAATATTTTGGCATGGTGGGTCGAAGGTTTCAAACCTTGACTGCTGATTGGTGTGACATGTTTTTAGTAAGAGAACAGAATAGTATGATTTTCATGGTTTTGAAATTTTTAGAAATCGTGCCTGGATGCACTTAATGATGGATCATGAATGGAAAGAATAATTGGATTAAGTGCATTATATGAGCTCCGAATTTTGTGGATGTTTTGATTTTGTTAATCGACTTAATAATGTGGAAGGTTTGAAATAAACCAATCATGAATTGAAAAAGAATGTTCTCTCCAGGAGAATGGCTCCCTTCTCCTGGTGTGATTCTGTACAAGTTCCAATAGAACCAGGGGGAATTACTCCCTTCCCCTGATGTCTTGATACAATGCACAACAAGGCCAGGGGGAATAAGCCCTTTCCCTGGTTTCACCAACTTGACTTCTATTTCAGGACCAGGAGAATACCTCCCTTCTCTTTGTCTGCTCCTGACACACAAACCCAGGGGGAATGACTCCCTTCCCCTGACGTCTCTCTTCTTCTGCTTTACCAGGCAAATGAGTCCCTTCTCCTGGTATTACTTGATATTTAGTGTTTTCAGATTGATGCATGCTTTGCCTTGATAACTTGCTGTCAACAATGTCCCAACTCTTCTTAGGATCCCAGATCGTTTTATTGTGATTAGTGGACTGGTTCACTTTCCTGCCAAGGACTGCCATTAGGAAGATTACTCGTAACATCCAGTTCGATATACTCACATTCAGTATTTCCAATTAACTTGTATTTATTATCAAGCTTTATGCCCCTTCTGGTTCCGGGGTTACACAAGTTACCTTTGCTGGATTTGGGATGCTCTGCCTGTTCTTCCTGGGGTCTTGCTTTCTTCAGGAGCTTTGCACGGGCCTGCCTTCTCTCTGTGGCTCCTGCCCCACCTTCCTGGCTAGTGGAGCCAGCACTGTAGGTGCTGGTGCAGGACCAAGGTAGTGCCCCTGCTCCTCATCCTCCAGCCGTGTGCCCGACCTGCTCCACACCACTGAGCTCCAAGGACTCTCGCTGCCTGCTTCTTGTCTCCAACCGATCACTGCTTTTGCCTTCTCCCGAGCGTTCTCTGCTGTGCCTTTGATTTTCCTGGGCTGGACTGTCTTCTGTGCAGCTTTCCTTCTTGGCTGGCTCGCATCCAGGCTTGTTCTCTCCTTCACTCAGTCCGACACTGATTTTTATGCTGTTTTGATGATCACTTCCACACGAGAAATCACACGTTTTCTCTTCTTCCACAAGTCACTCTTCATGGCTCCATGGGGCCACCTCAGCTCAGTAATTGCATTTGGGTTAACCTTTGCTTCTGGGGCGATCTTCTTCTCAGTTGGTAAAAGTGACCTGATGATAAAATAGCACATGATTGTGTCAGCAGGTGTGTGCGAAAAGGTGCTAGAGGTTTCAGGTAGGTTGGGGTTTGGGTGTTGTGCCGTCTGTCACCCAGGTGGTCATTCTTATATCCAGTAAGGGAGTCCCTCCACATGAAGTCCTACCCCATTAAATCACCCCTTGGGGGGTCTATTGGGGTTGCAGCCTCACCTCCCTACCCTCACGAGAAAGGGGTCCCCCCTGGGGAGAAGTGATGACACCTAGTGAATCGCCACACCACCCAATCGACAATAGAACAAGAGCCCAAAATGATGGAATTTCCAATCGGGGTTCTATGAAAAATATAAATACTTCAATTAAAGACATGTCACATGGTAGAGGGAACAAACTGACACCAGAATAACTTTAACAGGTTTCATTAAAAAAAAGTAAAACCTATGACTATTGCATCGAAATTGGTTCAGGATGGCTGTAACAAAGACTCAAGATTATAAGTAAAGCACAGCAAACGGAAAGGCATTCAGGAAGTTCCTGACAGGAAGGTCTTCTGTTTTGGTCGCTTTAGCATTGTCCATCACTACTTCTATGGGCCAAAAGCCCATTTCTGCCCCTGGATTTGGGGATTCCTCCGTTTGGCAAGTGTTCCAAAAGACCACCCGCCCCACTTTCACTGGCGCTCTCCTTCACTGTTACGTATTTCCCTCTTCTGTGACCAAGGGGCTCTCCCTCTTTGTTGTTTTACTCAGGGATATGGTGTCCTACTCACCCTTACACACCCAGCAAAATAGTACCCTGCTCATTCCCACAGAATATAGTGCCCTGCTCAGTAATCCATACTCTGGTATAAAGTGACCTGCTTAGTCTTCCATGGATATAGTGCGCTGCTCAATCGCTCTCTTCACTGTAGCACAGCCTTCTTCTGGATTCCAGGGGCTGCACTCCTCTGTTGCACATCCCCATCTTCTGGGGTTAATGTCACTCCCTCGTTTGCTATGTCTCACAGATCCCTTCTCTTGGTTCAGTGGGCTCTTTCTTTTGTCCTCAAGGGGCCCTCCTCCTTCACTAGAACCAGCTCTCTTCTAGGATCTCGCCTCTTCCTCACAGAAGCACCCCCTCTTCTGGGGTTTGTGTGGGGAGTGGGGGCATTGCTCTCTCTCTGGAGAACACCCTTCTTCTGGGGTTCAGGGGGCTCCTCTCCCCCTCACTAGAACAGACACCACTTTTGGGTTTCAGGTGGGCTACTCACCCACCTCAATGGAGGGCACCCCTCTTCTCAGGGGGCTCCTCTCCCCCCTAACTGACACAGATCCCTCATTAAGTGTTCAGTGTGTTTGTCGTGCCCCTCACCAGAGCATGCCCCTTTTCTGTTTTTTAGATGTATGGTGTTAATCTTCCCTCACTGGAGCAGTCATCTCTCCTGCGGTTCATGGTGGGGTGATGGGAGGGGGTTCTTATCCTCCCCTTATTTGAGTCCCCCCCCACTTCTGGGTTCCATTGGGCTACCCTCACACTGGGGCAGACCACTCTTCTGTGGTTCAGGGGCCTCTTTTCACCCTCACAGAAGCACACTGCTTTTCTGGTGCTAAAAGGGTTCCCCTGCTCTGATGCTTCCTCAGCAAACTCATCTCTTCAGCTCTCATCCCAAATGACCGTGTTTTAAAGCCCTCACTGTCCTCTCATTGACTGAGGCAAACCTTTGAATTGATAGGTTATTTGATGTAATGGTACAAGCCAGGGGAAGGAAGTCTTTTAAAGGGTTGACGCTCTCTTGGATTTCTTTCTGTTGGTTTCCAAGTACACAAGCTGGTTCTTGTGTACTGCTCTGCTCCTGCCTTGCCTCCGGCATGTTCCCCTCAACAGAAGTTAATTTTGTGGGTTTCTGGTAAATAAAGTGCTACACTAAAAGGGACCGGAAAACCTCTAAGTTCCCACCTCTGCAAAACTCCTCTAAAATGCTGCTGCTGCTGATGAAGGGAAGGAATAAAAGCATTCTCCTTCACAAGTGCTGCTGCTGGGGTGGGAGTGGTTGGCATATGTTAGGTTTTTCCTTTTGAGGAGCTGAGCTGCTCCTATTGACTAATGTGTCTTTCTGAATGTGCTAGTGTTAATGTGATAGAATATTTTTCCCTGAATAACCCTCAGCCACTCTGTTATCCACTCCGGGATTTAGATTTCTAAATTTGATGCATCTTGGGAGATGAAGCCCTGAATACCCAGTTTCTTTGGGACTTGTAAGTTTCTAACTAGTTGCACACTCAAGTTTGGGTATAGTTTAGGGTTAGTCCTGTCAGTCTTACAGGCAAATTGGGTCCTGGATGCGATGTTGGCACACTGACATTCGGCCTCATTATGACCCTGTCGGTCCGGAAATACCGGTGCCGGTAAGTTTTCCAGCACCGTTGTTTTCGGACCGGTATATTACAGGTCTGCGTGGCGGAGCCGCCTTGCCCGACAGGTCTGACCCTGCTGGGCACAGCGTCCACGGTAGGCAGACCGGTCAATGAAGCAGCACCGTTAGAAACTGTGCCATTGCTTCCGTGTCCTGGATGCGATGCGACATTGGGCCTCATTATGACCTTGCCGGTCCGGAAACAACGGTGCCGGTAAGTTTTCCAGCACTGTTTCCGGACCGGACTTATTTTACTGGGTCCTGACTTTCCAGGCCGCTGGGGTTGTAATCTCCTGGTGGCACCAGGAAGTCAGGCGCTGGTAAATATTTACGGGTCCGGCGGCAACCCACCGGTAGCACTGGCACGGTTACCGCCAGACCCGTAGTGAGGCCCATTGTCACACACAAACCAATATGCATGTAGCAGTCTACAGAAAACACTTTCAAAACCCCACCCCTGTGGAAAGAAAACTGAAAATGCAGAACATAGAAAGAAAATGATTCTGGAAGAAAAGCAAGAAATTACAGCAATGTAATTTTTAAAGGGATATGCCTTTCGAGAAAAAGGTGCAAAAGGGCAGCTTATCAGTCTCTAGGTTTCTAAAAAAGGACCATGGAGCTGGACCTCACAAAAGTACCATAGTCTCTTCTTGGTGGTTGGACAGCATAGCTCGAATCTGGTTCGAATGTGGCGAGCAGTAATTCAGGTTGGGTCTGATGTAACACTCCATGCAGTGTGTCCACTAGGTAGGTTTCACAGTCGAGCTGATTCGATGCAATAAATATGGCTATGATGAGTACTCTTATGAATGCTTCCAGGGGTTCAAGCTGAGGTCTGGGTTGCTTCAAAGCAAAGATCCTGCAGTTTGAGGTAATCTCTTTTCTTGGGTGTGACAGTTCAGACTTATGAAGCTGCAAGCTTCTTGTTCCTTCCAGGCAGGTGATGCACTCTGCTGGAACAGTGCAGTGGAGAAGTGGTTCAACACAGTGGTTCAAGGGTCAAAACAAATGCAGAAGGCAGCACTGCATATCCTGGAGGGTTCAAAGGCGTTCAGACATGGTTAACTCTGGCTCGAGGATGGGTCAGTGTGGCAGAACATAGGAATCCACCTGCTATTCCTTCTCTGATGCTGTCAGTTACAATCCAGGGATGCAGGGTTAGGATGGGTCCTTTCATCTTCACTTCAAGACCAGGGAGGCTAGTTGACACCTGCAGAAGTGCTTCACCTCCAATAACCGTTGCAATGAGACGCCAAGCATATCTTAAAACCTCTGGCTTCTCACCAAATGCCAAAAACAGGTTGCTGGCCGTGCCTTTTGAAGGTGACAGGTTTTTCGGTCAGAAAGCAGACGAATCCTTGGAGAAATTAAAGGAGTCAAAATTGGCTGCTAATCTTTGGGCCTAGTGGCGCAGCCGGTCAAACCTGCCTTCAGCTTTGCCTCCACGGGTAGAGGCTATAGACGATACATGCCCTATGGCAGGAAGACATAGCTTCTTGTGAGGCAAGGGCAGAAGTGCTTCTTGCGTCCCGGCAGGGGCAGAGTGGCCTCTAGAGGCCAACAAGCAGCAGTAGCTGCAGGGTCTCCCGTGCCCTCTAATCTGCTTTGAGTTCCCCCTCCCACGATACACCAGTTGGTGGGCGGTTGGCAGGGCATTGGCCCCAGTGGCAGGAAATAACTTCGGACACCTGGGCCCTGCAGTTGATTCGGTGGGGTTATTGTCTGCCTTTCCTGAAGAGACTTCCACCTCACCCAATCCAACCGGGACAAGAGCTCCCGGAGGAACGAAAGAGCCCTGTTGTCTAAGGGTGCAGTGGGAGAGGTGCCTCCCGATCAGAGTTGGTCGAGTTGGTATTCTTGTTACTTCCTTGTGCCCAAGATGGGATGAATTCTCTGTCCCATCCTGGACCTCTGGGCCTTGAACAAGTTCCTGCGGTAGGACAAGTTCAGGATGGATGGGGGATATTCGCCACGCTCTCGAACTCCAGAACTGGCTGGTGTGGTTAGACCCTACAGGATGCTTATTTCAATGTGCCTATACACCAAAAGCACAGGAAGTTGCTAGAGTTTGTTGTCCGGTCAAAGGATCGAATACAAAGGGTCAAAAACTAAAGGATCGAATTTTTTTTTAAATTATATATTTGTTTTGGGTTTTCGTTTAGTGAAAAAGTGGTTTTACCACAAAAACAGGGTTTGGGGGGGGGACCCCATCTACCCCCCCAAAAAAATGTACAAAAAAAAAAATAATTCGATCCTTTGGTTTTCGGTCCTTTGGTGTCGATCCTTTGACCTACAACCCTACAGTTCCTTATTGGCGACAAGCACTATAAGTTCAAAGGGCTTCCGTTTGGGTTGTCCTCCATACCAAGGGTCTTCACCACGGTCATGGCAGTAGTTGCATCTCATCTCGGGAGATCCGGGGTCCATGTATTTGAGATACAAGAGCTAGTCTCATGGCCTCCTGTATTTTTCTAGTGCCAGAGGCTAGGCTGTGTCTGAGATCCCTTTAGTGGTCTCAATTTCTGGGTGCTCTCACAGATCGCCTTTCAGTGTCCAGCCAAGTAGTCCGCGAACTTGGCTGGTGGCACACCCGCAAAAATCTGTTGGCGGGGGAACCCTTCTGGCCTCTTTGGCCCCAGGCCCAGATGATCATGGATGCGTCCCTGAAGGGTTGGGGCGCTCACTGCAAGGATTTGCAGGTGATCGGCATCTGGTCTCCTTCAGAAGCCATGTGGCATATAAACAGGCTGGAGCTCCGGGCCATCAGGTCAACCCTGAGGGCCTTTGCCCCGTCTCTCAGAGGGAAGCAGGTCCTCGTCCTGACAGACAACACGGTGGCCATGCACTACCTCAACAAGAAGGGTGGCTTTCACTCCTGCCCACTCTGTGCAGAGGCAATTCGGCTGTCGTTCTGGTTGAGAGAGAGCCAAATCTCTGTCTTGGCAGTTCATCTGTCGGGGGCAGAGAACATCTTGGTGGATGCTCTGAGCAGGCAGAGCACGGTCTGACATGAGTGGGAGAGTGCCAGGAAGTCCTAGAGGAGGTTTTCACTCTCTGGGACTACCCCAGAATTGAATCTGTTCGCCACAGAGTCCAACAGGAAGTGCAAACAGTTTTACTCGAGGGAATGCTTATCGAACGGTGCACTGGGGTACGCGTTTCTGGTGCATTGGAACCTGCCTCTATATGCCTTCTCTCTGATTCCCGTCCTTCCTTGGTTTCTCAGTAGGTTGAGATTTAGAGCGACCATGATCCCGATTGCCCCGGATTGGGCAAGGAGAACATGGTTCTTGGATCTGACCATCTGTCTGCCTCACTGGTTGCCTCGGCGTCCTGATTTCCTAACCCAGTCAGAGGGTCGAGTGCTCTACCCAACCCCAGATTCCCTCAACCTACATGCGTGGCTCTTGAGAGGATTGGGGTATGGTGACTGGGACCTCTCGGAGGAGGTACTTGATGTATTGCTATACGCACGCAGACCATCTACTACATCTCTGTACATGTACAGGTGGAGAAGATTTGAGGCGTGTAGCAGGGAATGCGTGACAGACCCCATCTCTTGCCCCACCACCACAGTGATGGAGTTCCTTCTGTCACTGGCCTCTTCAGGCCTGCAGGTTGCCACAGACAACAGGTGCTTAGCGGTCCTGTCTTTGTTAGAGATCCCCACACCAAGGTTCTTTTTGCACCATTCTGGTCATGACCATTTGTTGTCCCAGATTGGGATCTTAATCTGGTTTTGACCTATTTGATGGCAGCTCTGTTTGAGTCTATGCATTAATGTTAGGCTGTTGTCCCTTAAGACAATCTCTTTGGTCACAATCACATCTGCCAGGAGGGTTAGCGACCTGCAAGCCTTGTGAGGCAAACCTCCCTTTTCTGAAGTTTTGTGAGACAGTCTCCGTTAAAGTTAGTCCTGGATTGCTTCCTAAGGTGGTTTCTGAATTTCATCTGTCCCAAAATTTTGATTTGCCTGTATTCTATCCTTCTCCACATCCCTCGAAGGAGGAAGAGCGGATCCACTGCCTTGGTTAAGCTTCTATGTCACTCGCACGTCTGAGTTTAGGAAATCAGACCAGTTTGTGGCCTATTCCTTGTCTAGAAAAGACCTTGCCATCACTAAACAAACTGTCACAGTGGATTATTTTGTGCATATTCGAATGTTACTAATCGGCAGGCAAAGAGGTTCTGGCGGGCATAAGGGCGCACTTGACCAGAGGCGTCTCTGCCTCTATGGCCCTCCAGAGAGGGGTCCCTCTTGAAGATATTTGCAGGGCGGCCACTTGGTCATCCTTGCATACCTTTAGCAAGCAATATGCCTCGGATGTTGCACAGGGAGCTGATGCTAAGATTGGTAGGGCGGTTTTACAGAATCCACTGGTTTAAATCTTTCTGCCCTGCTCTGTTATCCTAACTGCTTGGGTAATCTATCATGATGAGAAATCTGAGGGGGAAAAGCAATCCATTGAAGGAGAAATTACCTTAATGTAATATTCTTTCTATGGATTCTTATCCTGCAGATTCGTCATCGATTTTCCCCCCCATCCATCCCTGCTCAGTAAGATCTGTGGGTTATCACTTTTGCCCGAACGAGAAGGCATCTGGTGATGGCTCTGGGATGACTGTTTGTCTTTTTTTAATTTTTTTAAAAATAACTTTTTTTCTTTACACATTGCTCTGGGTCTACCCTGTTTGGGTGTATCCTTGTTAATGTTTTAATGGCTGGTTCACCGCCTCCTGTGGTTTTTCTTCTGCAACTTTCAAACGCAACGGAAAAAAAAGTTTGGAGGAACTGAGTCACAGGGTGTAGCGACCCAGTATATATACGATGCCTGATGTCACGTCTGGAGCCGACGATCGAGAGCCAGGCAAGACGGATCGATGGCCGAGTCGAGGTCCACTACGCCCCCTGCCGAAAAAGTTTCCTCCGACCAGCAAGCTGGAATTATGAGGAATCTGTGGGAGATGAATCCATAGAAAGAACATTACGGTATGGTAATTTCTCCAGCATTGGATCTTTCATGGATTCACATGCATAGAATATTCCCCGTCGTCAGGCTGGGAATCCCCGGTACATTATATAGACCCTTTCCCGTAGGAAAACTTTTTCGACGCTTATGCGTCCTATCCACCTCGTTTTGTATCATGCGTGCCCGCGCCGTCCGGACGCCATGATATAAATACAGGACGCGCTCCCTCAGATTTCAACCGTCTTTCAAAATAGTGGGATCCTCGCGGTTACTGCTAATTGAAGTTAGGTTGTGTTTTCGCTTCGGCGAAATTCCGTTCTGAAGAAAATATGTCCGGAAAAGCTTTATTCCGTCCTTGTGCGACATGTGGACTCAAAAAAGTCTATGAAGGTGATGCCCACATGGATTGTATCTACTGTCTTCACCCGCACCACACGGCGGATACATGTGAGATATGCCAGGGTTTCTCCCAAAAAAACCCTTAAAGATCGGAAAAGAAGGTTGGTCGACTGGCTTAACGACAGAGCGGGTGCCTATCCGGCATCAGAAGTTGGCTCCACGGCCTCCAGGAGCAAGTCGGAACCTCCCTCGAAGAAGGCGAGGCCTGTCGAAAAATGCCCCGCGGACAAGCATGCGGGAAAGCATGCTGGGTCTTCCTCATCACACAAAAAGTCCTCCTCATCCTCCAAGACGGAGAGGCAAGCGGCATCAAAATCCTCCTCAGGGGACCGTCCTAGGTCTTCCGTGAGTCGAGATGCTTCAGCAGGGAAGTCGGCAACGAAATCGGCTACGAAGTCAAAAGGCTCGGTGCCGGCGACTGGCTCGTCGACCCCGGTATCGCTGACGATGCCGATTACTATTCAGGCAGCAGCGGTGGGGATTCCTTCGTCGACGGGGACTCAATTTATGGCCTGGCAGCCAGAGGTCTGTGAACCGGCCCCCCTGAGGTCCTGCTGCAAGACACGGCCTTGCCGGGGTCGTCGGTGGAAGGAGAAGGTGACATGGTTATGCAGCCGTCGGACTTGGGCCTACGGCCTTCCAATACGTCGACGACGAGTGCGAGTGGGGGTGTGGTCCCTCTATCCTCGACGTTGCTGACCCCCCAGACGGTTTTGTCTCTGGATGTGCTTAATACACTTCAGAAGCTCCTGCAGCGTCTGGATACGCAGATCCCTCAGCCTGGCACTTCATCGTCGATATTTTCTGCACCTTCCGTCGACGAGCAAGCTCAAGCAGCTCGCACGACGACCAAAAGCCCTTCGGCCTCCCAGGTGGCGAAGGATCGTCCTCGAGTGCAGGAGGAGGGTGAGCTATCGGAGTCCGATTCTATACGAGGTGACTCGGGGTCGGACATCTCCCTGTCACCGTCGAGAGACCCAACATGGAATTCGATGTAGAGGTAGAGTCTACGAGGAGTCAGGCACAACCATCTCCTCCGGATGATGTGGTAGCCTTCCATGCAATGATGGGAAAAGCGTGTTCCGAGTTCGGCTTAATTCCTGAGGAGCAGAAGAAAGATTGCTTTCTTTTTGATCACCTGGGTCAAAGGAGGAAATCTGTATTTGCCATCCCAATCCTGGACCACGTATGGCAAGAAGGCCTCAAGACGATGCGTCATCCGTTCTCGGAACCGGCTATTAAGGGGCGTATTGAGAAAGTTTAAAGCTCCAGAGTCCACTCCAAAATGTCTAACATCACAGCCACTGTCAGACTCTGTGGTATCGGCGGAAGCGGCTAGGAAGGCCAGAGTACAGCAAAAATGTTCAACCCCTCCAGAAAGCGAGGCAAGGAGACAGGACGCCTTCGGGAAAAAGGTGCTCTCAGTCGGCGCCACGACGGTGAGAGCAGCAAACTCCTTGGCGATTGTATCGCGTTACGATAGGGAGATGTGGCATAAAATAGCCCCTATCCTAGAACACCTGCCAGAAGAACATCGCAAAGCAGCCATGTTACTAGTACGGGATGGTGAGGAGACTTCGAACCATGCAATTAATACTGCGGTGGACCTAGCAGAGTCGGGGTTCAAACAAATCAATCATGGCGTAGTACTTCGTCGACAAGCTTGGCTCAAATGTACTACTTTTAGACCTGAAGTCCAGTACAAAGTTCTAGACATGCCATGTGAAGGAGAACATCTGTTTGGAGATAAGGTTGATGAAGCCTTGAAGGGGATGAAGGAAGACACGGATACCGCTAGGTCTCTTGGCGCCCTCCAGACAGGTAGAAGTTTTCGCTCTTTTCACCCCTTCAGGGGCGCCTCTGGAAACTCCCGCTTTGGAGCCTCTAGGGACCGTGGATTTAACAGGCCCTCATACTCTTCACAGGGCTACAGACGGGCATCCCAGTCGGCACGTAGAGGCAGAGATTATCAAACCTCCAGACGACGAGGCTCGGGTCCCTCGTCAACGAAGGACAAGCAAACCAGCAACCAATGACGGCCTTCGGAACGTCCTGGGGGGTCGAGTCTCTCATCATATCGACCAATGGAAATGCATCACCACAGATCGATGGGTTCTGGACACGATTCGCATGGGTCATGCGCTGCAATTCAAAAACAAACCTCCGAGTCTTCCGCCAGTGTTTTCGGCCCAGCCCCACCTTCGAGTTCTAAGACAAGAGGTGGCGCTTATGCTACAAAAAGGAGCGGTAGAACGGGTTCCTGTGGCACAGGAAGGACAAGGGGTTTATTCCTGGTTCTTCGTCGTCAAGAAACCGAATGGAAAATGGAGGCCCATTCTCGACCTGAGGGTACTCAACAAATGGCTAAAGGGCTCAAAATTCAAGATGCTAAAGCTCCAGGAGGTTATCAGGTCAGTGCAACCCATGGGTTATCTGTCGTCGCTAGATCTTCAGGACGCATATTTTCATATCCCAATACGTCCACGACACAGGAGATATTTAAGGTTCGTCGTCGGCCAAAAGCATTTTCATTTCAAGGTCCTCCCGTTCGGTCTCATGTCCTCCCCCAGGACATTCACCAAGTGCTTGGCCCATTTAAGGAAGGACGGTCACCATGTCTATCCATATTTAGACGACTGGCTGGTCAGAGGCTCGTCCATGGAACAAACACGAAACAGTCTGGGGCCACGATGTCCCTTTTACAGGAACTGGGTTTCGCGATAAACTTCAGCAAGTCCTCCGTAGAGCCCTCGAGGACCTTGGTCTTTCTAGGAGCGGAGTTTCATACGCACACAGGCCTTGTAAGACCATCCAGCGAAAGAATACAGAAGCTACAAAGCAAGGCGTCGGAATGGAAATGCGGTACCAGGGTGTCGGTGCGCAAATACATGTCCCTGCTAGGGACCATGTCGTCCTGCATTCCGTTGATAAACAACTGCCGACTGTTTATGAGACCGTGCCAGGAATTTCTAGCGGACCGTTGGATGCAGAGCCAAGGTCGCTGGTCCGACAGATTGGTCATCGACGAACAACTGGTGCAAGCACTCCGCTGGTGGAGAGTTTCTACTCATCTAACGAAAGGAATGCCTCTGTTTGAACCGGAGTTCCAGAAGACGGTGGTGACGGATGCATCACTGAGCGGATGGGGAGCTCATCTGGAGACGTTACAAGTACAAGGCCGGTGGTCGTTACAAGAGTCCTCCCTGCATATCAACCTGCTAGAACTGAGAGCAGTGCGGTGGGCCCTAAAATCTTTTCTTCCTCAACTGAGAGACTCTGTGGTGCGTGTCATGACGGACAACACGACTACAATGTTTTACTTAAGGAAACAAGGAGGAACACGTTCCAGGTCCCTGTTGACAGAGGCACAGAAAATCTGGCATTGGGCCCTGCAACACAACATGCTAATCTTGGCGTTCCACCTACCAGGCGTGAGAAATGTGGAGGCAGATGCCCTCAGCAGGGAAATGAACGAGGTTCACGAATGGGTGCTGAACGACCAGCAACTACAACATGCATTCAAGAAGTGGGGACATCCTTCCATTGATCTGTTCGCGACGAAGGACAACAGAAAATGCCCGCAGTACGCAATCAGATGGCCTCAGCAGGGCTCACTGGGAGATGCATTCTCCTTCCCATGGACAAACAAATTCCTGTACGCATTCCCTCCTTTTCCTCTTATCCGGAGGACGTTGCAATGGATCCTCAAGTGCCCGTGTCGGGTGATTTTGGTAGCCCTGTATTGGGCCAGACAGGTGTGGTTCTCAGACCTGCTGCACTTGGCTGCGGCGGAGCCAATGATGTTCAGGAAGATCCCCAACCTTCTGTCTCGACAGGAGGGTATCATCTGGCATCACGACCCGGACAGCCTCAAGTTGACGGCCTGGCTCCTGACTTCGCCGAATTTGGCCAGCTAACGATTCCGGAGGAGTGTCGTCGTATTCTGCAGGCGGCAAGAGCACCTTCCACAAACACTTCATACTCGTACAAATGGAGGAGTTTCTGTCAGTGGTGTGGGGATCAACCAGGTTTGGATCCGCAGTTGATTATGCCGGAACAGCTCCTTCCATACCTGCTGTTCTTAGCTCAAAAGGGCTTATCGGTGTCGTCGATAAAAGTACACCTGGCCGCCATCTCCAGGTTTACACGTCAACGACATTCCGCACCATTATTCAGCGACCGCCTGATTAAGCACTTCCTTAAAGGGTTGTTCAGGAGCTTCCCTCCCGAGAAGAGATTTCCTCCGGTGTGGAGCCTCAATCTGGTGTTAGCGTCTCTTATGAAACCTCCTTTTGAACCAATGTCATCGTCGTCTCTAAAGTTTTTGTCCTGGAAATTGGCCTTCCTGGTGGCCATCACTTCAGCCCGACGTATTTCGGAAATCCAAGCTCTAATGGTAGACCCACCATACTTAAGATTTTTCAAGAACAAGGTGGTCCTGGCCACTAACCCACGGTTCATACCGAAGGCGCCTTCAGTGTTCCGTAAACATTCCTCAATTGTCTTACCTACGTTTTTTCCAGAGCCATGCTCGGGAGCGGAGCGCACGTTACACACATTAGACGTGAAGAGGGCTCTCAAGTTTTATCTTCATCGCACACAACCTTTCAGGGAAACGAGGCAATTGTTCGTGGCCTATGGTCTGGGTGCTAAAGGCAAAGCCATTTCAAAGCAAGGACTGTCAAGATGGGTATCGTCTACCATTTCGTACTGCCATTCCAAGGTGGGGAAGCCTCTTTTGCGACGCCCAAGAGCTCATTCCACTAGAGCGGCGGCATCGTCGACGGCGCTGTGGTCTGGAGTCCCTCTGGGGGACATCTGCATGGCGGCTACCTGGGCGGCTACACACACTTTTACCCGCCATTACTGCCTGTCACAACAACATGCCGAAGATACTCGGATGGGACAGGCGGTGCTTCGACACCTATTCCAATAAGGTACGCCCCGGTTGAGGGGTTAGTTCTGGTTGCAATTATGATTGAATATTGTTCGTTCTCTGTTAACTATTGCCGATGGGTACACAACCATAGAGAACTGGCATTGTGAGGAAAGTATGTGAGTTTGCATGCACGCCTCCTCTCTTTGGGATGGTACTGCTATGCAATCTATTCTAAGCATGTGAATCCATGAAAGATCCAATGCTGGAGAAGGGAATAGTTTCTTACCTGTAACTCCATTTCTCCAGCATTGGTATCTTTCATGGATTCACATGCGCCCGCCTGCCTCCCCTGGCCATGCAAACTGGTTCCCCCACTACTTTGGGGGCCGAAATCTGAGGGAGCGCGGGGGCGGGTCCTGTATTTATATCATGGCGTCCGGACGGCGCGGGCACGCATGATACAAAACGAGGTGGATAGGACGCATAAGCGTCGAAAAAGTTTTCCTACGGGAAAGGGTCTATATAATGTACCGGGGATTCCCAGCCTGACGACGGGGAATATTCTAAGCATGTGAATCCATGAAAGATACCAATGCTGGAGAAATGGAGTTACAGGTAAGAAACTATTCCCTTCTCCTTATGAGCACCCAAATAGGTCAGTTATGCAAAAAGGAAGGGGAAAAAGCAAAAGGTTAGGAGGATCCTAAAGACCTACAGCATCCCCAAAAATGTAATCCTGTCTTAACACAATGGTTGAATTTGTATAATGTCAGGGAGATTTTGTTTCCAGTCTATACAAGAGCTGTTCTGCCATACCGATCCCCTTGCACACCAAGCTCCAAATGTGTAGGTAGCTGAATACGTTCTAAAATGCAACTGTGGCAACTGTGGTCCCGATGGGGATGGGAATGTCTGCTGCCACTTTAGACATGGTCTTGTGGGGCCAAGGGGGTAGACACCAGGTGGTTGTCATTAAGCTCCCTAAATCTGCTTTTGTTTGCTTTGCAGTCTGCTTCCCAAAACCACCTGTATCATGTTCACCTTCCCCTTATTGCCTAAAAGTGTATCAAGTATCACCGAATACAGGCTGAGATGCTTTGAATAAGAAATTCTGACTGGACCACTTATTCTTCCTGCCTTTAAAGAATTGCACTTCCCTAACTGGGCCCTAAAATAATTTTCATCTCTTGGAACAAGTAATGCTTAGCTTATTTTTAACTGCCTGCCTAAAAGCTCCAGCCTACCTAAGCTAACTGTTCCTACACCCATTTGAAAAGCTACTTCCTAACTAACACCCTAGACTTCGTAGGAATGATTACTATTATGTGCATCTTCAAATATTTTACCGTTTTGTTTTGGCCCTTCGTCTTCCTATTGCCAGTTTTTCGAATCCTGTTGGAGGATGCAATTCTAGTATTGCAGCTAAACCTTCTACTGTGCTCACAATGCTTTTCACAGGTATTTGCAATTGACCTTGCCAAACCAGAACTGGTTTATTATTGCAAAATCATCTTAGACAATACCCTATAATGAGCACTGCTTTCGCACTGCTCACAAATACTGCAACTGCTGTACCAATCTGTTTCTTTCCTGCAAGCTTAGCCCTATGACATGTGGTCCTTCCCTAAAGTAATACTTAGCTTTTTGAAGTTTTGATTCGTATCAAGTTGCTCTGGTGACACAGGAAGCTGGATTGCAGGCTTCTGCCTGCTTCTGACTAAATCCAGATGCTGCTAAGACTGGTTGGTTTGGACTGACAGGGTCTGGTAAAGCCAATTATGGATGTCACACCAAAGCCCAAAATGGATTTCCCCAAATACTTAAAACGGGCAGTGCTTTAATGCTTAACTTACTTCAACATAGGGAGAAATTCCTGTCGGCCAGAACCTGTCAACCTGGCTGAACTTGACAATAAATCAGAGTATACCTTAATTGGCCAGGTTTTTCTGTTCTGGTGAAATAGGTATATCCATAGGGAAATGTTATGTTAAAGGTTATTATATAGTGCACTGTTGCCACCTGCATGGTTTCTTGGCATTCTGGCGGATCTGTAAAGCAAGAGGGTAGGGGGGTAAGTTGGTAGGACTGAGTGGAAGAAAAGAGCAAGAGAGCTGTGATGTGCTGTTGGGAGCTTCAGTCCGGTTGACACTGTTCACGGAGCATAGGTGCGTTTTTCAGTTGGTAGCCACCATGTGCTGTTGGGCGAGGCTATGTGTGGTTTGTTCCGTTGTTGTGAATGTGTATTTGAACACTAATACTGAGAAATCAAGCTCCCTTCTTCTTTTGATTGCTAATAGTTTCATTTTGTAGGTGGAATATAGTGCAAATCGCAACATGGATTGGTCTTCTTTGCAAGTGACTGCTACCTGTACAGATATTAAAGATTTGAAAGCTGACACATTGTACACAGTTAGGGTGAGTAAAAAGGCTGTTTGATGAAGCACTTAAAATTGGTTGGATTTTTCTTTTACCTAGGTTCTGTTTTCTTTACCCAGGCTTTGTAAATATATCATAACTTCTTTTTTTTTTTTCTTTCTGTCAAGTCCTTGCTATCTTACGAACAGGCGAGCAAAATTATTTTTATCATGTGGATTTACTTTTTTAAACATTTTTTTTTGGTGTAGGAGAAATGGCAGAAAAATAGAATTCAATCACCACTTTATTTGGCGATTCATGGTGGTCTTTGCTGAACAAGAGTGGCTTCATCATAATAAGTGATAAACAGCCAAAGAGATTTAAACAAAATGTGGTAACTAATAGTAAGCCAGTGCAGAGAAAACAAGGAGTAGCAAGGGAGAGTTGGGAACAATTAAATATAAGACCTGCTGCATTCTGTATATTCTTCCAGCATTAAAGACCGCCAGGGAGATAGTTGCCACAATCAAGACAGGACTGAATGAGAGCAGTTACAGCAGAATTTTAAGGGTAGCTTGATAAATGGAGTAAAGCGGGGGAAGAATGGATAGAGAGAGGAAGAGAATTCCAGTTTTTAGGTGCAAGTAAAGCCAAGGAACGCAAACGTTAGTAGGCTCAGGGAGGATTTGGGGATGAGTATAAACTGGTTTTGGGAACGCAATGAGCGTGGGGTGGCGGAGAGTAGTGATATTAGTGAGGAAAGATGGGAGTTAGACCATGGATACATTTGAAGACAATTGAGAGGAAGTGAACAAGAATACACGCGTTTTAAGGCGGAAGAGACCTAGAAAGCACGTAAAAAGGAATGGAGGAGCAAGTGGGGGCAAGAGGGAGGAGACAAATGGGCGAGTTATAAACAGAGGGGAGCAAGAAGCCGAAGGAGAAGGACTAAGCAGTAGTCTACTCGGGAGAAGACAAGGGAGGTAATGAGAAATTTGGATGTGTGAAGAGAGAGGGTAGTCAAGAATGACACTGAAGTTATGGGCAGATTGAGAGAAAGAAAGGTAAACGGGAGTGATAAAATATACAGGAAAGAAAAAACCTCAGTTTTGGATGGGTTAAGGTGAAGGAAGTGAGAGGACATCCACTGTTGAACAGCAGCGAGACAGTTGGAAACTATTGAATGAAGTGAGTCAGGAAGGGAGGAAAAGGATAAAAAGGAATATCGGCGTTAAGCTAGAATGAAAGATTGTAAGAGGAAATGAGAGTAGATGGAGGGATATTGAAGTGCGATGAATCCTGTGGAGTCATCACTAAACCCCAGCCTAAAGTCTCCTCCCATGTGGCAAGGGGAGGGCAGCCGCTACCTGATCCTAACCTGGGGGTGGCAGCATGAGGGTGGATCACATGGGAGGAGACGGCTGTCAAGGGTAAGTGATAAGTGGTGACTCTGCTAGGGGAGACGCAGTTTTTATCCTCATCTGAGGATGAGATTCCCCTAATACCCAAATATCTAATGATATGCCGTCAACGTATAGTTCCCTTTCCTAGAACTACCCAAAACACAGAATCTGAACACTGTTAACCAGCATAACATTGGTACATTGTGGGTTCAGGAAGTTAATATCAAAACTTCAAATTGTTACGGTTCTGCCTAAAAACCTAAGGGTAAATTACCATCACTTCTAACAACCTCCCATAAACTTGACACTTTTCAGTTTGTCAACTAATCATAAAAAGAACAAAAACATTACGGACCTCTAGTTCCATGATGCTTGTGGTACCGGGACAGGGAAGGGGGACTCGGGAGTTTTGAAGTATCTTGAATGGTCTAGTTGTTATGGTAGAAAGCACCTGAGTGGGACCTTCAAAAAATGGGTCAGGTCACTAAAGAGTTATAGATAATTCACTACACATCCTTTTTGCTAAAGTAGGAGGAATGACCCGTATAAGGTGGGTATGAAAGGAAAGAGCCGGAATTTTGAGTTTGACATTGATGAGGCCAGATGGATGCTATCCAAGTTGAGTTCATCAAGGGCAGCTGGACCAGGTGGTGTATCAAATCATATTTTAGAATCGAACTGTCCACCCTCCTTGTCCCCTCCCACTTCTCCTTCTGCTAACTCTGGCCCTCCTGCAGCCGCCCCCCGCCTTGCCCCTCTTTCTCTTCCTTTCCTCTTTTCTCCCCTGACAAGGTTTCTAGACCAGTCCGATCTATGAAAGTCTTGTCAAAACAGGTTCTTCCCTGTTCTTCCAAAACCATTGAGGACCACATTGATACCATTGCTCCTGCCCTGGCCCATTTCTGCAACCTCTCCTTAGCCTCTGGAGCCTTCCCCTCCAATCCCCTCTGAAACACTCTCTTGGTCACCCCTTTGCAAGAAACCCACAGCTGACCCTTCTTGCCCGGCTAACATTCACCCGATCTCCATCACTCCATTCCTGGGCAAACTCCTGGAAAAGCTGGCCAACTCACAGCTTAACCTTCACACCAATTCTGTTGGTTGTCTCCATGACCATCAGCCTGGCTTTAGAGCTGCCAGAAGCATGGAAACTGCTCTCCTGAACATCCGTGAAGTCCTGCTCTCCAACCTGGACACTGACATCCCTTCTGTCCTCATCCTACTCGATCTCTCTTCTGCCTTCAACATGGTCAACCTTCGACATGGTCAACCATACCATCCTGCTCAACCGTCTCGGTGACAACCAGGGTATCACTGATCAGGCTCTGGTCTGGCTGACTTCTTTCCTCTCTGATCGGCCCTCGCAGGTCCAACTTGCGTCATTCCTTTCCTCTGTCTCTCTACCTCAGTGTTCCCCAGGGGTCTAACCTCTCGCTCTGGCTTTTGAACCAATAAATGGCAACTCTCGCCCATCGCATTGCTGCTCTCTGCTCCAATTTTCAGTGCTATGCGGATGATGCTAAACTCATTTTCAGGCTTCCCTCGGCCACCTCTTCTCGTTCTCTCATCTCAGATTGTCTGTCTGCTATTCATGAATGGTGTGCCGCCAACAATCTCTGCCTTAATGCCAGCAAGATGGAGATTCTCCTCATCGACCCACCTTCACCCTCCTTTCCTGTCACTCTCTGGCCGGCCACCCTTGGCCCTCTTCCTACCCCCACCTGAGAGGCCAAGAACCTCGGAGTCATCTTCAACTACACGCATTCCTTTTCTGGCAACATCCCTGATGTCTCTAGAAAGTCAAACTTCCAACTGCGCCTCCTCAGAGGTATTCTTCCTTTACTCTCCTTTCCCCCCCACCCCTCCAGAAGCTCACCGTCTCTCGAGACCTGGTACTCTCTAGATTGGATTACTGCAACAGCCTATTTCTAAATCTGCCTGCTTCTACTCTCCGCCCTTTGCAACTCATCCAGAACAGGACTGCGAGACTAGTCCTGGTATCGTATCTCTCCAGCCCTGAAATCTCTTCATTGGCTCCCACTGGCTGCAAGGATTAAATTCAAGACACTTTGCATTGTCCACAAGGCTTTCTGGGGTCTGGGTCCAAAAATACCTTCAACTCTCCCTCCGTAAATACCTTCCCACTCAATCTCTTCGCTCCTCCACCTCCCCCAAGGTCAGTCATTCTCGGAGAAACAAGCTGGGGTTGGATCTGTCTTCGGCTGTGGCCTCCCTCTGGAACAGCCTCCCTGCCACTCTGAAACTTGAGGGGGAAACATTTCCGGTTCTGGAAGCGCCTCAAGACCTTCCTCTTTGCTTCTGCCTTTTCTCCTCCTCTCCCCTGCTGATATGTTCTGCTTCTGCACTGTGCTCCTGGTTACCCCCTGATTTTGGGCCCATGTACTTGCCCACCCTGCCACGCACCCGCGCTGCCTCCTATAAACCCTGGCACTTGGGTCTGTATCTGTAACCCTACAGTCCCCCCTTTTCTGCACTTATCAGACACCCCTATCTGTGCCTTAAACCTAGCACTTGCCACTTGATATTTGCACGACTACTTGTTATTTATCCTTTGCTCAGCACTTTCCATTCCTCTCTTCCCCCCTGCACTTTCCTCCTTCCCTCTCCCCTGCACTTGGATGTTCTCAATGTCACTGGGCCTAGTAAGATCATTGTTGTTTTCTCCCTTATTCCCCTCCCTTGGCTCTTCGTGCTCTGAAACACTTGTGTATGAGCGCAATACAAATTAAATATCAAATCCTATCAAACATCGGCATCTGGGCAAAATTGGTTATAGAGCTTTTGAAGCAAGTGATGGCAAATAAAGAAGTAACCCAGTCTTGGCGAGAACCTATTGTGGTTCCAATATTCAAAAAGGGTGTTGGAGGCGATCCCAAGAACTATCACCCTATCACCCTTCTTGATTCTCTGGGGAAGATTTTCGCCTCGCTCATCTTGTGGGGCCGGAATACTTGGGTGACCAAAAGTGGTAGATTAGATCCCAGGCAGGCGGGTTTCGTAAAGGGGGTTGGGACATCTGAATGTATTCATCCTTAATGTGTTGAAGTTGAGGGCAGTGGAGTCAAAGTCTCAAATCTTCATGGCCTTTATTGACCTTAAACAGGCCTTTGACGGGGTAGATGGGCAACGTTTTGGGCAAAACTTGAGATCTGGAAATGCCCTAAGGATGTACTGTGGGCTGCCTATCCTCTGTCCAAATAAGGATATCTGCAGATGGAAGCCTGTCACGGAAAATGTACACCTTGAGTACCTTAAAACAGGACTGCACTCTGGCCCCTTTACTATTTAGCCTATACCTTTCAGATTTTGGACTATCCCAAAAGGGGATTTGAGCTTTCCCTCCTTAGCTAAACAACTGTGAGGTTCCCTGGGTCCTGTATGCCGATGACATTGTCTTTTTAGATCAAACGGCCGTAGGCCTTCAGCGCCGCATAACTGCGTTTAGTAAATAGCTGGAGGCGAGAGGTATGAAAATAAATGCCCAAAAGTCCAAGGTGATGACATCAGCGGGTAGGAAACTCACCGTCTCCTTTAGGTAGACGGTGGAAGAAAAACACTGCGAGATTGTTGAAACAATTGTGTACTTGGGTACGGTCTTAAATAAAAATCTGAATGAAAAAGGCCATTATACTTTCTTGAGGGACAAATTGAGAAAGCAAACCATCCAGGGGGCGGCCATTGCTAAGAGATATGGTAGCTTCCCGCTGACTACGGGAATCGCCTTCTATAAACAGAAGGTGATTCAAGTGTCATTTATAGAGCGGAAGCACTGCTAAACCTGACGTGGGAAGTGTGGTCCCTATTGAAGGGCTGCTTTTGGCGTAACGTTTTGAGGCTGCCAAACTTGCCTTTTGTAGCAGGATGAAAGGATTATCAAAGATTGTAAATTAAAGATTGAGAGAGTTCTAACCCATCATAATATCGAATCTGAAGTTCTCGCAGGTAATCCATCAAAAGTTAAAGTCCATCTTGAAAAATCAGATTGGCTAGATACCTCAGATGCAAAAGATGAGGCCTAACTGAGCCATGATCTATGGAAAGATAAGAAAGGTATGAATTATCTACTGATGTACCTTCAGAAGTTTGTCGGCTCCTTATAGAGACCTCCTGAGATGTCGGCTGAACATCTTGCCTACAAAAGAGGTGCAATTGAGAAGACCCCAAATTCAGGAGGGAAATGCCTACTGTCGATATTGTGAGGAAAGAGGCCAGGTTGAATCATTAGGCCATTTGGCAATGAGGTGTAGGGCTTTAACTGAACTCTGAAGACTCTACCTAGGAGAGCAACTGGGTAACACACTATCATTGACAGCAGCAGAATGGTGGGAGTGGGTGTTTAAATGTATACAAGTTTAGTTTTATAAACAAAAATGCAGAAAAGCCTTGCATGAGGTAAATGTGCATAGTGCTCCACAGTACAACCTCTTTTGTTTTTACCTTTAATTGTGGTGTTTGAGATAAGGTGCACCTTATTTGATGTTTAACTTTTTCTTTCTATTCATGTACATTTTTCTAATATACCAATTTGAAGGTTGCTGCAGTAACCAGTCGAGGAGTAGGGGAATGGAGTCCTTTGATGTCCATCACCACCACCAAAGCAAAAGGTGGGTGCGATCACACTCCAAGATGTTTATAGACTGTAGTTATGACTTCTTGCAGCAGGCTGAGAATTAATATTGTATACATAACACTCCCTGGTGTTTTACCATTCGAGCCAGTTTCAACTTCTTTAAAAACATATATGTAGAAACAAGATTGTAGTTTTTTACTTCGACAATGCACTTTTTAATCTGCTTTAAATCAGTCTTTGAGACATTGTCTGAGGGAGGAAGGTGGTAGTTGTCATTTAACAGGAGCCAGGCATTACCAAAGTTCTGCTACATATGTTATCATAAATGGAGACCAGGGTATAAGCTTCCCCCTCTCATTGAAAGTTTACATGCATAGGACTGAGGGTCTTTGATTCAGTTCTGTCACTGAGAAGGCTGCTTGGTTGTTATTCAAGCGAAGACCATGTTAATTTTGAGAACTCACATCAAGTTTTCTCTTATTATCAACTGATTGGATTAGACTTACCCTCATGGCAGAGCCACAAACAATCTCGGAGCTTGCAAATTCTACTCTGTGATAGATTCCCTCCATTTGGCTGTTTGTCTCTATCAAGTGCTACTACCCACTGCTTTCCTTGTTATTAAGGTAGTGTTGGGAGTAAAGTTGCATTTCCTGTGGAGGTGGTCCTGAGTATTTGTCATTTCTTAGGGCCAATCCTATTGGCTGGCAGCCAAAACCTTTGTTTTAACTTCCCTAATGGATGTGGTGGGCTGGTAGAAGCCAGCACCTGCAAGTGAAGGGACATGCAAGGGAATCCCTGTTACTCAGCTCAGTGACGCTGAATATTTGGAAGGAGAGTGAGTTTGCTTATGTGCTAGATGATTTCTCTCCATTTGTAGGCATATCTCTGGTTTGGGTTTTTGGCTGGCTGTTATCCTTCCTAAGTTTTCCAGATCCCACTTCTGGTCCTCCTCATATGCTTGGGCCAGGCCTTCAATCTTGGGGCCGCTTTACTGCAGCTTATCTCATTTTACCACCAGGGACTAGTGCCTTGCTTTTAAATGCTGCCACCACCTGGAACATTGTAGGTGCCCCAACACCCCACCAGATCTGCTGGTCTGGTCATTCCCTCGTCACCCCCATCATTCTGCTGAAAGGGCATTTTTAACTGGCGTTCCATCCACTTTTGCCTGCTGAGTGGCAGGAGTCGACTGTCTGCAGATTCCTCCATCCGTCTGGAGCGATCTCTGAAACTGATTCTGCTTCTGTATGGTGGCTCTGACTCCTATAAAGAGCGATGTTCTTCTTTTGGGATGTGTGGGTCTTGATTTGCCTTGGGGTACAGCGCCCTGGATCTTTCATTTCGCCCTTTGTAAAGAAGCCTTAACGGGTGGTTGTTGTTTCCTGGAAAAGTGTTTTCAGGAACCAACACTGTAAGTTATTAACCCTACATCCTAAGTTGGTGAGTTATTTAAGGTACTAATGCTCAGTGGTACCCATGTTCTGTGGTCGTCTGCTTCTGTAAGTCCCACTGTATCACGCTTCCCATTCATTAACATTGCTGGGCTGAATCCTGCTCTGCTTCTCTATTCTTGGGGATGCTGGGTCTTGAACCCTCCACTGGCTCATCTACTGGGTTTCTGCTGGTCTTGACCGCGTCCTGTGGGAAGGAGCTGGAGCTTATCTGGCTTTTAACCATAATCGTAGGCCAGCCTACAGACTGATACCCATTATTTCCTTTGGGCCACTTTCCTCTACTTTTAACTGTTACAAGTTTTACTGGCAGGTACTGACTTGGAGTGTTGCATTTGTCTAGGGTCCTCCTAGGACAGCGGTATTCAGACATTTTTATACTGAGAAACCCCCCTTTGAGTAAACATATTGCTTCTTGCCCACTGGCAAGATCAAGATATAACTGCTTATATTTTCTATTTAAAGCAGTCACGGACTTTTTAAAGAGCCTCACCGCTGCCCCTACCCCCCGCCCCCTCCTCCCTGACATTCACCCTCCCCTAAGGAGGCAAGCCCCACCATTTGAAGACCACTGCTCTATGGTTCCTGGATTTTTAGATCCTTTCCCTGATTTATTAGGTATGTGTAAATCTGTGCCTCTCCATCCTCCAAAGGATAAACATTGTTTCACTATGGTGTCACTGTTTCCCACCTTGGTGTGTAATAGGTTCTTCTTGGTTAAGGTACTATCTAACTAAAACATATCCTGGAGTTTGGTTGCCATTGTTGCTGTATTGGACATTGTTTCTCCCTGTTTACTACATTAAAGTGTTATAGCTGTTGTGTCCCTGTGTATTATGGTATAATACTTTATTTATAATGCATAGAAAACCTGTAGATAAGTTCAGTGTGGCCCTTGGATCCAGACTGATCATTATTACTGTGGGTATTGTTTTTTTACTTTACTCTGTAAAGCCTATATGTACAGTGTCTACCACCAGGCATGGGGCTTAGATTATAGGGTAAATAGCTGGGCCTTAACTGGCCATTTACTGATTTTCATCTACACTCTACTGGGTTTTGTATGCTATGTAACCTGATGACTCATTTTGCCATCATAAATAGTGTTCCCATAGAAATATTGTTGTTTTTTTTCAGTATGCCAGTGTGGTGTATTCTTTGTGGTGTCTATTGGGATTCCTTTGACCTCCATGATAGCCTTCCCTCCTGAAGTTGAGCCTGACGGTTCTTCTATGCTTACTGTTGGCGAAAGATTTTCTTTTTGCTGCTTTCTGCCCACAGACTTCAGTCGGGCACCTTTTGGGGAGTGGGGTTAGCTCAGGGGCAACCAGTTTATCTTGGAAGCAAGACAACGCAGCACAACACAAGTTTGAATCCCGATTCCCACACTTGGAATCCAATCACTGGTATTAAGCGCGTTATAAAAGAACAATTATAATTAATTATCTTTTAGCTGTGCTCTATTCCCTGTCCTGACCTTTTGGAGGTAAGTAAAACCCTCAACTTTTCTTCCCTTGTTTTTTGCTCACTTTTGTGGGGAAACTGATGGTTCTTAAGACTATCATTACTGAGAGACCATATCTCCCATAGAGCAATTCTTGTATTTTTAAAACTGCACACGTCACCTTAAAGTGGTGTGGTTAGGATACTTTGTATCCTTATAACCTTTTTCTTTAGTAACTGTGGTAGCAAGCACAATGTGCCCAGGATGGGCTGGAGATGGCAGATCTTTTTGTACCGTGTTATTGACTTTTTACTTGTGTGCTTTTACATTTTACCACATAAGGCCATTTAGAGTACCATATGCTCCTAAACGGCTGTGCCGCAAGATTATCACCTGCTCTTTGGCCATTGTGCGCCTAAGCCTCCTTCCTGCCCTCTGCGGTCCAGAATTGACATATAGCGAAGGCCCTTTCCCGGGCTAAGCTTCTGCTTTCCTGGCCAGAGTGGCAGCCTGTGTTCGAGGCAAGATGTGCGGGCATGGAATGGCTGGACCCAGTCCACATCAAAGCCAGTGGGTGTCTATTTCTGGGCAGATGTGTTGGCTAGAGGCTGTCATTGGGTGCACATATCCCCTTCCATTTTGAATGGTGCAGATCGCTACCATTGGTGGACCGTGGGGGGGGGGGACTCCAGTCCAATTCCTGGATAAAAGAACTCCTCATGCAGCCATTCGACAGATAATCATTGGAGCCAAGACCCCTACAAAGAAGTGCTGCCTGCTAAAGACCTCAGGACAACCGTGGCAGCTGACCAGCATTCCTTGCAGCCAAGTACCAATGAAGCATGGCTCCTCTTTGCTTAAGACTTCGTCTGTGCCCTTGTCTGCATCGACCCCCTGGACTAGTGAGAACAACCTGTCCTGACCCCTGTTTGAAGATCCGTGACTGGTGAACCAGGAGAACCTTTTAATAACTAGGGATCTTGTCTTGGGTTTATTTATTTGATTCATTTATAAAGCAGGCAGCAGCCGAGGGGCATTGTGGCGCTGTTACAGGAATCTTAGGCATATGATACATGGCGAATACAGGAATCTGGCATGATACAAGGCATATACATGAGACAGTACACAGTGTGTATTGGTCTTATTTGAATATCCATGTTTTGAGTGCTTTGCGGAAGGCTCCATGGTATGGTTCAGCTCTGAACGATGGGGGCCGAGAGTTCCGATATTTGGCCACTGTAAAGGGCAAGCTAGCTCTACCTGCTTTGGTGCGTTTTGACTTTCGGTAGCAGTAACCTGTCGGTATATTGTGTTCTGGTGGGCCTGATTGAGTGGGCTCTAATTATTTTCTGGGAGAGATGAAGTGGGGCTGAGTCAGCGAGGCACTTGTCGGTAATGGCTAGTGTTTTCAACAGGACTCTTTCTCTGATGGGTAGCCAGTGGACTTCCCTTCTTGCTGTCATGATGTGTTCCCTTTTAGGCATACTGAGAGCTGCCCGGAGTGCGTTATTTTGGATGACTTGGAGTTTTTGGTGGTTTTTAGTGGTGCCAGTGAATAGGGCATTACAGTATTCTAGCCTATAGTCTATGACGGCTCTAGCTGTGGTGAGGCAACTTGCTATGGAGAGGAACGGTTTTGCCTCATTCAGTAGTTTGGTGAAGTAAGCTGCAGATGAGGCGATGGGCTGTCTTGTTGGGACATAGAGTGGGTGCCGTCTACGTATACTCCTAAAGTCCTGACAGAGGCAGAGACCGGGATTTGTATGTTCTCAATCAGGTATGTAGATATTGGTTGGTGAGTTTTTTTAGTATCACCGGAGGCCCTCGTAGTAGGATTTTGGTCTTGTCCCTGTTGAGGCATTGGCTATTTGCTGCCATCCACGTCTGGATGATGGAGTAGGCTGTGTTGATTTGCCTTGTGGTCTTCTTTGTAGATACCTGTTAGGGGGAGGAGGACTTGGGTGTCATCCATGTAGTTGGTGTAGGTTATACCGCTAAGTATAGTATATTAATGAGTGGCCTGGTAAAGATGTTGTATAACATGGGAGAGATGCAGGAGCCCTGTGGGACTTTGCATAGAATGGAGGAGTGGGAGTGTTCTTGTTTTCAGCAAACACTCTCTTGTTTCTACCCTCTAGGAATAAGGCGATCCAGGTTGTTGCCTCGTGCAAGAAGTGGGCTAATATGGTAAGGTGGTGGCAGAGTATTTTATGGTCCACTAGGTTGAAGGAAGCAGATCAGTCGAGAAGGAGTAGGGGAGGCAGGCTTGCCCTTGTGCCGAATTTCATCCATCTGATTCTATTAGATCTAGTAGTGCCATGGCCGGGTTTGGATCCTGATTGCCATAGGCCTAGTATGTGGTTTTCTTCTAGGAAGTGTTGAATCTGAAGGTAGGCTCCTCTGTCCATTATTTTTAGGAGAAAAGGTCCTGTTGTGATGGGCCTGTAGTTGTTGGGAGCTGAGGAGGTTCTAGAGAGGGTTTCCTCAAGAGTTGGAGTACCCAGGCTTCTTTGAGACATTATGAGACCAGTCCTGAGGCGAAGAAGGCATTGATGAAGGCCGTGACGAAGGGGACTAGGATGTCGGCACATTCCTTAATAATTGTGGCAGGGCATACCTCACCTTTGTATTTCGAGGGTTTGATATTTTTTAGAATGGAGTGCACTTCTAATTCTGAGATGTCCTTGAAGGAGAAAGGAGGTTTATTTGAGGAGGATGTGTTTGAGGCAGGGGCTGCTGTTATGAGGTGGGGTGAACCCATTCTATTTTGGTTAGTGTGTGTTTTATGATTGAGCAAGTCTATTTTGTTCCTCATGGCGGTTTGACTGTTGGTGCACCATGTTTCGTCTTTGATGATAGATTGAGGGGCGAGGATTGGGGTCTCAAGTTTCCTGAATATAGAGAACATTTCCCTGATGTCTGATTTGGCATTTGTGATCCTAGTATTGAAGTAAGAGGATTTGGCTGACAAGAGTGCCTGTTTGTACTGGATGCTTTGGCAAATTCCCTTTTTGCGTGGTCATTATCCAAGAGGACTGGGCTGTCCTGTTTTTGTTTCGTAGTTTGAGTAGCTCAGGGGTGTACCAAGGGTTGGCGTGCTTGATGGGTTTAGCTTTCCTTGGTATGAGGGGGCAATAGACATCCTGCTTCACTATGGTGTTGTATAGGACTGCAAGCATGTTTGGATCCTTGGAGCTGGTTTGAATTCTGGAATGTCTAGGGTGGGGATGAGGTTGTCTTTTGTCAGCTTTCTTGAACTGCATACTGGCGCTGGTGAGGTGGTGGCGAGCTTCTGTTTCTTGGAATGGGGATGGAGAAGTGGATTGTATGGTGGTCTGACCATGGGCATGGTGAGTTAGATGTAATGGATGACTGACAGTTGAGGTCCGCTATCCAGTCCAGAGTGCAGCCTTTGTTATGCATGGGCCTGGTGATGCAATGTGTGATTCCTAGGGTGTCTAGAGCTTCTGCAAGGGTTTTGGCTTGCAGGTCTTCAGGGTCACTGAGGCCTAGCTTCAGGTTGCCTAATAGGATGATTTTGGAGATGCTCTTAAGATTGTCATGGAGGAGGTTTTCCTGGAAGCTGGGTCCGGTTGGTGATGTGGTGAGTGATGATGCAGGTGAGAGACATAGCTAGCTTGAGAGATAACATTTCCTCATTACCTTCTAGGGAGGAGTTGATTTTGGGGAAGGGTCTTGTTAGCTATGAGAGCTACCCCTCCACCTCTTGTGTTGGGACGGTCCTGTCGATAGTGTAGCCAATGGGGAGGGCTAGTGATAGTGCAGGGCCAGAGGCTTCCTGGAGTCAGGTTTCAGAAATAGCTAGGGTACCCAGGTAGTGGGAGATGGGCAGGTCATTGATGCTCAGGGGATGGGCTAAGAAGGAGCAGGCATAATTAAGGGGCAGCGTGGCAGGACTCTGGTGCATGTCTTTGGGTGTGGAGGAGCGTGCAAAGATTGGGCTGTGGATGTAGGTGAGGCAGAGGCAATTGGCCTCTGGGCTTTGGGAGCATAAACATTTTGACACTGGGCCGTAGGAGTAACATTTGGTATAGCAGAATGGGTTATAGGAGGAGAAGTATTTGACATAGCACACTGGTCTGTATGAATAACTGCATTAGCCATAGCATGTAGGGCAATAGGAATAACACCATTTGGCATAGCGCACTGGGTTATGGAAGTAGCAACGTTTGGCCTAGCACATTGGGAGGTAGGAATATCAACGTTTTGCATAACATACTAGGTGTTATGAGTAACAACATATGGCAAATCACATTGGGCGGTAGGAGTATATGAGAACCATACTGGTTCTAAATTCCTGTTTGCTCTATTTCTTCACTTGCATTACCACACAGTTATTTACATTGTGTCCCATGACCTTGCTAACGACTGCACTCTAATGGTAAAGTATTCTGTGAGCAGAATCTCTAATAGTGAAGGTGTCTATGTATATGATAGTAGTTGAGATAATACATACCTGAGCTTCCAATTGCTTGGGGTGTATTGAAAGACCTAATAAATAATGTATATGTGTATACACCTGCTGTCTATTTTGAATTATTGTAGTGTTCTGTGTCTCATTGTAGCCCCAGGCCATCCTCACTTCCTTGTTGAAGCCTTACTGCTCTGCTACTTTGACTTGACTAGGTTTGGCTAGACATCAATGTCTTTCCTGTTCACCATAATAGGTTGGCATCTCAGAATCTACCCTAGAGGTGGATTCTGAAAATCCATCTACACATTTACCTTTGGAAAATCTGGCCTTTTCCTTTGGGTGACGCACTGTTCTACCATTAGGTTAGAATAATACGCATCTCTCGCCAGAGGGTTGGGAAAAAATCGCACTAACTGGGGTTTTTGTACTGCCCTGTTATTCAGTCGTCTGAGGGATCTACAGTCCACGGACCTTAATGTGTGTACTAACACACTTGACAAGAAAGATAAGGCAAAGCTCTCAAGGTATGTAACATGGACAGAGCAACGAGGCTCAACATTTAGGTAGGGATAGTAAGTTGATCAAAAGTGCAATTAGTCCACACGCTTATCTTGGGGTGGGGGGGGGATCAGTGCACGATTCTCAGCATTAATTAATGCACAGTATATTCTAAAAACATGACATTGCTGTTCCTCACCTCCATGCCTTTGTGGGCCCACTGTATCATGTAGGCATCCAACAAAAAAATAAGAGGTGGTAGAACAAGGGTACCACACAGCCAACAAAGCGGGCAAAATCCCCCATGGTCTGCACGGTGGGTGGGGTACAGGATTAAAAGGGTTGGATTAGGGGGGGTACACCAACCTATGAAATCATAAAGCGATATCACCGTAGTGCAAAAATGGATGACTGAGAGGCAACCCCAGGACTTTTTCCTTTGGGGCAACTTGGTGCCGTCTACCTTGAGTAAGTTCAGAATCGCTGCGATACCATGGGGAACTTCTGGAAAAGTCCCTCTGGTCTCCAATAAATAGAGGGGAAAAGTAAAAGGTTGGGGGGTGAAAGGTGGTCTGGGAAAGTGACCCTAGAACCTCAAAATAGGAATGTCTTAAAGGTGTACTTGACTTTGGTTCCAACCTTAACTATGTGCAATCCATACATGTAAAACATAAACCCATGGAATCATTCAGGTGTAGTTTATTTTTTTAAAGAGAAATATTTTTCATGCACGTTGGTTACCTTTTTGTGTATGTTCATTTGAAAAACCTACTAGCTGGCACAGGAGTGCTCCAGAAAGAAACTGATAGTTATTTGCTTGTATATCATATTGGTTGGTTGCTTATATTAGAGAGGTCGTGGCAACCCTGCACCAGGAGATAACTTTACATTTGTAAATTTGCAAAGTAAAATGTTATACTCTTTGTAAAGTAAACACTTAACACAATAAATCAACAATACAACATTATTTGTGTAACTTTCAATCTGTTTTATGATCCAACCATAAACCGTTTATTTCCTTAACTTAGGCATGCATTTTTCTGCATTGCCATGAGCAAATGGCGCTATTGCTTCAAAAGCTGTATGTCACGGTCTGAACATCGTTCATCTCAGTAAAGGGGATAAAAAGCCCCCCCCCCAATATGTACCACAAAACACTTTCTACATTGTAAACTCCAAGAACAGAATATTTCTGATTTTCTTGTAAATTCATAAATTCAATTATTTGTACACTCATGCAGCATGCTTATTATTTAGTCACTAATAGAATGTTTGTCCAGACTATGCATACAGTATTTTTATTAATCATCTTCTTAAATTCATATGTTGTTACTTCTCAGTGATCCCAGCGCCTAACATCAACATAGATGGACGTAGTGAAGATTCAATAAGCCTCACATTAACTATGGATTCAGACATAGTGGTATGCTTTTCTTTAAACTATGTTCTCTGAATGTGCTGATTCAATGTCATTGTAAACCTTAAAATGTTTTAATTGGTATGGAGATGTTTGTTTTATATAAGGAGGCACATCTTTTGTGTCCTTGAAGCTTGAAGCTAGACATTTTGTGAGATTTCCAGACAAAAGTATATGCTGGCCTTTTTAGAAGGGTGATTGAAAATTGATAGACATGGGCACCCTCCTTCAATTAAAGAATAGGATAATGATCAGTTCCTTGGTTTGATTACCTGGGCTTCTGATTATTCTGCTATTGCTTTATGAACTAGAATGTTGGACGAAGGTGTCCTTGTATTGATCTCGGATTTAGGGGGCAGGGTTTACAATCCCACCTGTTAATTAGGTCATCTCGTCTATCTAGGTTGGAGCATATGGATCCAAGGCTGTGGTAGGAGCGGTCTATGGCATTTAAGTTGTGGGGGCACATCAAACTTTCTGCATTGGTGACAAAGAAAAATGGGTTTCTTAAATCTTGCCTCAGATTTGCATCATACATCTTCTATCGTGGTTGGATAGGAATAGTGGTGTGGCCTATTCAAGTGGTAGTTGCAAGGCTGCTGTTTGCACTTAAAATCCGGTATAGGCCTGACCCCTCAGTATACTAGAAACGCATACAAGACAGTCAGCTGAGTGATGCATGACAAACACCCTGGTTCTTTCAGATTCAAACTTGGGTTGAGAAGCTGCAAATGCATTCTCTGTCGGAAGACCCGAGAATGGGTCTGATTGACAGTATTAAGGAGATACAGCTACGCTACTGGGGTTTTGTGGATCCTGAGGTCATGGCGCTTATTTTCACCTCAATGCTGATTTTGACATGGAGACCTTTTAACCATGGTGTGAGCTGCTGCAGCGTCTTCTTCACTGGAAGGATCACATAGGAAAAAGTACTGGAAAATCTTGTTCTGATGTCTTTCAACATCAGTCTGTTCCATTTAATTGAATTCACAATCCTCTACAATCTATATAATTTAGTAGTGATCTCTATAATGTCACCACAGTTATCGCCCTAGTAGACTTGCTATGATCTGCACCTCTATAGAAACTATCAAGTTTAATTTGCAGGCCTCCCTTCTTTGTAAAAGTTGGCATTGGTCACTTCCTGACACTCTTCCCAATGACCTTTTTATTTGAACCCCATCTCAAACTTAAGTATTACCTATCTTTCACTCAAGTTTATGAATCTAGCTAGAAGGTCAGACGTGTCCCGTTTACTGCCCATAGCCAAGCAAAAGTCAAACATGTTGGGAGGAGTCGATGGATGCCACCTTTTAAAGCCAATGTTTAATCATACTACTCATTGGTTTATGTATCAGTGAAAAATATAAGATCATACAAGAGAATCTGATGACGAAGAATGCTCTTTAGCAGTATTTTCAGTCTTTCACTTTGTTGCCCTTGACAGAAGAATTAATTTTTTATTGATAAGTAACAATGGATGGTATGCGAAGTATCACCCAAAACGCATTCAGCAGAAATACTATACTACACCCTCTGTTAATCTTTAATGGCAATATTATATAAAGTTTCACATCAAAGATTGCCACTGCCTGGGTGTCTTTCTGGTGTCATGGTCCCTAAGTGCTTCCAGCAAGGATGCCACTGTCTAAATCAGAAAGAACTGATCTTTGACTAGTACAACCTTCAGGAAGATGGCTACCCCATCCCTGCTAGGAAGGCCACTCTTGTTTCTCTGCACTCACAACTCTAAACTCATTTTCCACCGTAAGATCAGCAGTGTAGAAGTTGAGATGGTGGCAGTGTTTGTGGAGAGGTCTCTGCTGGCAATCATGTAATAGAAAGAAACTATGATGTAGCCTTGCTTACAGGGCATGCCCGTCCTACCTGATGAGGTGTCTGCACTTCCCAAAGGAGCCTGGAACAGCAGTGACCCTTGCTAGTCAGACAAGTGCCCACAAATGATAAGCGAGTGATGGCTTACTGTTCACTTTCCTTGTTGCCGATCCTTGCAGAGGCAGCTCTACACTGTATGAGTAGGAACACAAAAGCACTAAAAACAGGAGGCCTTTGTTTTAGATTGGGCTTTTAACCCCAGCACTACAGGTAAGTGGCATACAAGCCGTGGTTGCACCCTAAAGATACCAGAATACCCCCATATAAAAATAGAAAACAACTGACAATGGTCCTTGCTCTGCCTGCATCCGCCCACACAGCCTCCTGCATATGTTCAGAACAGTGGTATTTCCAGAACGGTCCCAACGGTTATTGATGCCCGATCTGAATTTTTAGGCAAAAATATATTTGATCTACAAAAGGGCATCTGCTTTACAGTTCATTTATTTTCGTACTCTCCTTAAAAATACTCCTATTGTGAATGGGAATTTGCTATTTTACCCTATACAAAGATCCTGTTTTCCCCAATTTGAAACAATATTGAGTAAATTGCTGTTATATGGAACCCTGTACATCTCAACATTACCACATCTCCCATGCTTGGAGATAGAGGCAGGATAGGTTGGTCCTCAGCCCTCATGCAACCTTTAAAGATTAGCACCAATTCTGATTTATTTATTGGGTATTTATAATGTGCCTATACACCAAGGTGTTTCAACAAGGCAAGTGGTTTGGGGCAGGGATGTGGACAAGAAAATTGGTCCTACTAGGCTTCGTGTTATTTGGATCATGCAAATGCAGTAACAAGAAGTGTGGGGGAGAGGGTAGCCAGGAAGTGCCAGTCAGGGCAAGAGGGCCCAAGGGTTATGCGAGTGCCAAGGGGAGGCCAGGTGGACAAGTGCCAGGGGAATGCAGAGAGTGCAAGGAAAAGAAGTTCCATGTCCTAAGTGTGAGGCATAGGACTGGAAGGGCCCAAGGGGGGGCAGGCCCAACCACGCTAGTGTAGGGGGAGGGAGCCCAGAAGGGCAAGTGGAAGTTGGGGGGTGAGGGGAGGGTTCAGGGGAGACCAAGTGCAGGGGTAGAATGGTCAAGGGTCCTGGTGCCCTGTAGGAATCTGAAGGGACCAGGCAGCCAGTCAAGAGAAAGAGGGGGACATTAGCAGGGAGAGGGAAGGAGGAAGAGAAAAGGAGGGTCTTGAGACGCTTCCGGAACTTAAGGAGATCTGGCTCAATTCTGAGGGGCAGGGAGGCCATTCCAGGGGGAGGCACATGTGGAGGAGAGAGATCAAGCCCCCCCGACCCCCTCTCTGCTTGGAAAAACATCTAATCTGCAGCAAGTCGGAACTAGAACACTGAAGGGCTCTAGCAGGGGAGGTATTTAGGGAGGGACAGTTGGATGAAGCGGGGATCCCAGGCCCCATAAAGCCTTGGGGATGATGCAGAGGTTCTTCAACTTGATCTTCACAGCAACCGGGAGCCAGAGGAGAGGATAAGAATCGCAATTGAAGGGGCGAAGGGAGGAGTTGGGCAAAGTGAGGAAGTGCTGTTGCAGTAGTCCAGCCTGGAGAGGACCAGAGCTCTGGAGACTTTTTTTTCTGGGGCAAGGGGAGGAAAGGGAGAAGGCCTCTGAGGAGGTGCAGTTGAAAGCGGGGCTTCTTGGCAAAGGGTGTGGTGTGATGTGATGTGATGTGATGCAAGGACAGAGGGAGAGAGGATTCTACGATGACACATTTGCCTCACAGGAGAGTTAGTAGAGGGGCCCATTGACGGTGGCCAGAGTGTAGGAGGGTGCTGTGGTCTCAATGAGAAGGATCTCAGTCTTACTGGCATTAAGCCAGCGATTTTTAGCAGAACACCATGCCTGAATAGCAGACAGTCAGGAATGAGAGAGGAAGAGGGGGAGGCAATGGAGTGCAGCTTGAAGGAGAGCTGCTCATCATCTGCCCAACACTGAAAGTTCGGGGAGAAGGCAGAAATCAAATGGGCTAGAGGGGCAAGGTAGATGTTGAAAAGCCAAGGCAAGAGCATAGAGCCTTGAGGGATGCCAAAGGTAAAGATTGAGAAGGAGAGAAAAGGGCCCAGTTGACCTGGATAGGTCGGTCAGAGAGGAAGGTGGTCAACCAGTCCAGAGCCAAGTCTTTGGTGCCAAGGCAGAGGTCAAGAAGGATGAGAACGGAAGGAGAGTTGGAATCGAGATTAGAGAGCAAGTCTTCACGGGTGTTCAGGAGTGCAGTTTCTCTGCCTCTGGCTGCTCTAAAGCCAGACTGGTGGTCGTGGAGACAACCAACAGTTTCAGTGTGGTAGATAAGTTGGGAGATAGGTGCACAAGGGAGTGCTTGTGGAGTAGCGGAGAGCATCCGGTGGCAACGGAGCGATTGCAGAAATCCGACAAGGCTGGAGCAAGGGAGTGAATGCTGTCCTTGATAATTCTAGAGGAGCAAGGGAGCACCTGTTTGGATGAAACTTTCATAGAGCTGACTTGTCTAGAGACCTCATCAGGTGATATGGGAGAGAATTAGGAGAGGAGGATTGTAGGGGATAGGGGGGGGGCCAAAGGAGGCAAGAGAGCCGGTGTGCAATAAGGGATTGGTGTAGAGTGAGGACAGGATTTCCGGAGTTTTAGTAATGAATTGAAAGGCCAGTGCAGTGCAGAGGACCAGGGAAGGCAGGGGAGAAATTGAGACTGCTGTAGGATTGGCAAGCTCCTTTCTGATTTTGAAAAGTTCAGCCGTGTTGTTAGTGTCCCCAGAGATGCAGGCTTGAACATAGGCCCTCTTCGAGCAGATGGGTGGTCTGTATTGCCTTTGGAGCAGGTGGCAGGCCAGTATGTCAGAGGATGTGCTCAAAGCCTGCCCTTTCTGCTGAGCAGCTCTGCACTTGTGTTTCAGAGAGGCCAGGTCGGAGTCATACCATGTGTTGTGCCTGGAGGCAGACTTCATGTGGATCCTCATGACACGGGCAAGGATGTCGTGTTGGAGATGGACAGTTGAAGGTTAGCAAGGGCCGTGTCAGAGTGTGAAGCAGTGGCAGGAGTGGGAGGGGGAATGAAGATGGAGGCAAAAGCAGCAATTGACACTCGCTTCATAGATCGAATGATGGAGAAGCAAGATTGGCAGTGCGGGTGGGGACTAAGAGGTCCAGGTGAGAGGATAGGAGTGAATGAGCAGACTAGGAGAGAGGTGATGTCAGAGTGTTGGAGATGGGGCTGTCTGCTGAGATGAGAGCATCCAAGGTGTGTTTAGCCGAGTGCATCAGACCGGAGGGAAAAATGAATAGGGAAAGAGTCAGAGGTTGCGGAAGAGTCCAGAGGCTGCATCAAGGGAGTCCAGGTGAATGTTGAAGTCTCTTGAGGAGGAGAAGCATGGAGGTGGAGCCAAGGAGAAGAAGAGGTGAGGTCAGACCATTCCGAGAGGAAGAGGAAGGCTGGACCAGTTGGCTTGTAGATGGTGGCCAGTGTCAGTATGAGGGTAGGAGAGACACCAAGCCTGCAGACGAGGCAATCGAAGGAGGACTAGGGCTGAGTGCGTATGATAGTAGGGACCCATTCAGAGAAAATCAGGTCCACTCCGTCCCCAGACCAGATAGGCCTGGGCTTAGAGAGGATCTTGTAGCCTTCTGAGGCGGAGTGTCAAAACACGTGGCAGAGCTGGCTGTGAACCACGTCTCGGTGAGAGCAAGGATGTTGAGGTCTTCAAGTAGGTGGCAGATGTCAGAGGAGTGTTTGACGGCAGAGCGAGAGTTGAAGGTAGCTAGGTGGAGCTAGTTGCCACTTTTGAAGGTCTTCCACTGTGAGGTACAGGAATATGGTACACCCATCAGTGGTGGCAGAGGGGCCAGAGGAGTGGCAGGAGAAGGGAGGAAGTTGATGAGAGACGGAAGAAGTCTATCAAGAAGGGGGAAGTTTGGACTGAGAGGCCTGGACCATGACGGTGCCATTCAGGTAGACATTAATGATGGCCCTAGAGGAAGGGAAGTATGCAAAAAGTACTTGCCAACAGGTGCCACCATTAAAGGGTGAGAGAAAGGTGAGAGCACTGGGACCATATGGAGAATCCAAAGGTCCGGAGAGGGAACTACAGAGAATGTCAGTGACCGTCTGCCTGACAAGAGCAAATGGGTCCCTTTCTCGCCGCCTCACCACACTCCCTACCTGTGGCGTCCCCCAGGGCTCCATTCTATTACCATGACTTTTCACCATCTACCTGGCCCCTCTAGCCTACCTGATACCACCTCATTTCCAGTGTTTGGCAGATGACGCACAGCTCTCATTCAAGCTGCCATCTCCTTCCTCCTTCTCCCTCATACCTGACTGCTATGCCACATGGTGCGTTGCCAAGGATCTCTGCCTTAATGCCAGTAAGACAGAGATCCTACTCATTGGGGCGCCTGCTCCTTGCCCCCCCGTTCCCCCTAATCTCTGGCCTGGTTACTTGGGCCCCATCCCCTCACCCACCTGTGAGGTGAGGAGAGTGAAAAAGATTGGCGCAGTGTTGACAAGGGATTGAAGAGGAAAAAGGCACTAGAGAAAATCTAAGCAGATCAAATCATCAGAAATGCTTTTACGATTAGTAATGCATGACATCACCCCATCATTTGCGCTTACAAAAATACAGAATCCGAATATGCCAAGGTCTTTACTGTGAATTTCACAGCAGTTCTATGTGGGGGGTGGGTTAGGATAATGCCTTATGTGAGGGGAGTATGGGGGAGGGACTGTGGGAGGCTTCCCCCAGCATATAATTGTGTGAAAGAAAAAAAGCCTCTGCATTTTCGGATTCGATATTTCCGATGCACAGTAATCACATCGACCAAGAAAAAAGATTGGGGCTGTATTGAGGTGTTGAAAAGAGAGGTGAAGACATCAGGAAATGAGATTTAGCAATACAGCATGTACATTTCGCTGACATGCCTTTGCATGATGCAAGAGCATTTCTTACCTGATTTGTTTATATGATGGCTTGTTGGAAAGAGGAGACTCTCCCTGTTCCAACAAGCTCTCGCAAAAGCAGATTGCTGGGCGAGGATCATTCAGTGCTTGACCAGCAATCCCCACTCGCCCGCCAGGGAATTTATTTTGGGAGTGGGCGGCCATGCCAGGCCAAACAGCCCCTCACCCCCAAAAATCCAAGCATGATGGCATAAAGTTGTTTTGCCTTATTTTGGGGCACATTGGTGCTGTTTTACACTGATTTGATTGCAAGTGTCGGGGTCCTCCAGGGAAGTTATTCCAGGAATGGCAAGGTGGTGCACAAGGTTGGGGGGTGTTTTGCCTATTGGACATGTTATTGGTGTGAGAGTGTTTTATGAGACAAAGATGTTTCCTTAATGGAAGTCTCATCGGGAGACTGGAATTATCCCTTTTCAAGATGGGGGAGACTTTTCAAGAAGCTGATTGGTTGGAGGCTTAGAAAGGCAGCTTGGAATGTTTTGGTAGAATTCTAAACTGCCTTTCATTCTAGACGCAAACTGAGCAGATCACAACACATATGAGCTCCAGATAAAATTTAGAAATAACAGTAACTTCAGGAAGAAATCATTGAATAACTTCACCAATCAAAGACTATTCAGTTAAGTGGCTTTAGTTCTTTAGTAAATCTTTCCCAAAACAGGGTTTACTAAGTTAGAAAATATAAGTAACTAGCAGTTTGAACTGTAAATAGTCTATGAAATCTTTAAAGGATTGTTCTTGCACTGTAACTGGGTTGAAGCAGGTAAATCGGAAGATCTGCGTTCTCATGAGCCCGTTACCTGCTTCTGTGATCGATCTACGGAGTACATGAGCGGTGTTGGCAAAGATTCTCTTTACTGCACATTTCCTTCCATCTTTCTGAAACCCCCAAACCTTTTGCTTTTATTTTTGAATCTGACCTATACTTTTTGCTGTACAGTGAAGCCTTGAGCTTCACTGCACTGGCCTTTGCTCATATGTTATGGGGAAACTGATATGTCCTTCAGGCTATCAGCACTGCAAAACACTGTTTCCCTTAGTCGTGTTACTATGTTGCTACTTGTGGTTACCTTTGTATCACTTGTGGTAACTTTTTATCATTGCGCAATGCAGCTTACACTGCAGTGCAATGGGGTGCATTTTTGTTTTGCCCTAGACTAACACTCAGAGGATTTTTGGTTACTCTAGATGTGCTTAAAAGATGGGCTGGTGGCAGCAGTGACTTTTCCCCACTTTTTGTGGAATTTCATTTAGCTTTACCGCGTTTGGCTACTAACCGTGTAACCGTGCCACAAGAATTTTCGCCTGTTCTTTCTCCATCTTGCTGTTTAGCCTTCTTCCTGGCCTCAGAGGCCAGGAAAATCCTTATAAGGACTTCCAGTGCCGGTAAAGCAGCAGCGTTTGGCGGTCTACTGGAGGGCTGTTTGTGTTGCAGGCAAGATGTGGGCTGGGTCATTCTGACTCCAATCCACATTCTGGTTTGTGTGTCTGAGTGGTATGCATGAATGTTCTCGCCCGTGGTCCTTATTGGACCACTGCTGGGGTGTGTGTGGGCTAGTCCTTCTATTGGCTAGTGGGAGTTTCAGCTCCTACCTGGCTTTTAGGCTAAGAGTACCCCTGCACCCATTCTTCAGAGATCCTGGCGAAACCTGAAGGAGTCCAGTATCCTGTCCAGCTGTGAGACCCGCAAAGAAACCTGAAACCTTACTGAAGGAGGCCTGGCAACCAGCATCTGCTGCAGCCCTGGTGGAGCCCTGTCTTGCTCATGATCTTTGCTAGCCCTGCAAAGGTAGTACGCCCTTTGGAGTGGAAGGACCATCCACTACCAATGTCTACTCGGTGCCCAGCATAAAATCAGCCTTTGGAAGTTCCCTGGAACTGTCCTGTCGCCCCACCGAGTTTCGGCCTGACACTTGGTGGACCCTCGGATGCCACTGCAAGGACACCACCTGCGGAATTTCTGCATCCTAGAACAAAGAGAACCCGAGATAGACAGGAAGGTCAGACCGTGGCTACGGAGTCTCGCTGCATCTCTGTGCGCAGCGTGCACTGTTCGAAACCTGCTTACCTGACCCGAGTCTAGTCCTGCGTGGGGTACTGCATCGAGTATTTTTCCATTCTTCGACCGAGATTCCTTGCACCAGCCGAAGACACCAACCACAGTGGAGCTCGACCCTGCTAACCCTGGATATCGAGGACCGCAGATTTCAGCGGCAAAAGCAATGTAAGACACCCTTCCTTTGTTCTACCAAGACTGGGGAAGATTTGAGTAAGGGGGTAAGTTACTGAGCTGTTAACCTACCCCTATACTCCTATTGTCAATGGGCTTATAACAAACCTAATTCTAACACGTTTGGCTTTGCCAATACTTGCCTATGCAAGACTTCTGACTCTTGGCTACTTTTGGGCATTAGTCTACATTGAACCCTAATTCTAATAACCCTTCACTGAACCCAAGAGACCCTGCCTACATTTTTTTTCCTGCATCGTAGGTTCTGTGGAACTGTGTACTGAACAATAGGGCACAAGGCCCCAGGCAACTTGGTGCTGGACAATTTTAGATGGGGAACATCTCTGTGGACCTTTTGGTGTATAATACTTACCAAAGCATTCCTTTGCAGGAGTATTTGATTTTTTTGGTGCATTCTAACCTAGTGAATGTGTATATGTATTTAGTTTGATGCATCTACCTGTTTGTAGTCATCTTCCTATAGTGTGTTTTGGCCATAATTAAATAACTGTATTTTTATACATCATGTCGAAGTGTAATTTGTGACCACCTCTGAAGAACTTAGCCTGGACCTCCTGTCTCTGCTAGCTAAACTGGTTTGGCTACAGCTTCCCAGAGTTGTTCCTGTCACAATATAGGTCTGTCCACCCGGCTAGAGTAATAAAAAGCAGTCCTAACAAGCCGTGAGGACTAGCAGAAATTAGAGGAAGGAACCTTGTGGCGCGTGTGTGGGCGTGGTGATGACGTAGCAGGGCGGTGATTGTGTATCCTAGCAACGTGCCAGAAAGCTTGCTCGGTGCACGGCAGGAGAATGCGGCCAGCAAACTGAAAGAACGGCAAGCGTGGCAGTGCAGTGAGAGTTTGTCTTATAAGCATATCAAACAAAACACGAGCAAAAGAGTACCTGAAGTGCGGTGGCACAGGGAAATAGAAAACACAGAACAAGGAGAGGTTGAGTGTGGCTGCACTACATATGTAAGCAAAGTACTGTTAACGCAGTGTGTGGCATGAGGAGATTTACAGTAATAGCAAGCAGAAAACATCCTCGCAGTCCAGAGATGCTAAGTGATTAGCATTTAGAGGAGAAAAGATAGTGTGAAAGATCTTGCTAGGAAGACTGGATGAGCAATTGGCTTAAAACTGCCTTACGAATAGGCCAAGTGAGATACCTTAAGAGACGAGATAAAACATAGATTAAGAGTCAATAGTAACTACAGACAACTAGCTCAGAATAGCAAGAGAGAACTACTCTTGGAAGTCATCCAGTGAATCCTTCTAGCAAACTCTTATGAGGAGAAAGACAAGTACCCAGAGTTATCAGTTCTTTGAGCGAAGATAGTGAGAGGATTTGGAGGTGCCTTCGAGCTCTAAGAGGAGGCAGATCGGTAACCAGGAGGGAAGTAGTTCATCGGAAGGTAAGAAACTTCATCATTAACCCTATGTATTTGGTTTCTAGGTCTACAGCTTATGGTTGGAGGTCCAGGAGAGAGAGTGCCGGAAGCAAAGTCCTGTCATTTTTTTATTTTATCCACTTCCCTTTTAGCCCCCGCACCTCCAAGGTTGTGGGCTCAGCAGTAGTCACTAAAACCCGTGGAGTCCATGGACGTGTAGGAGTTAGTGGAGTTCATCTTCAGCCTCCATGGGATCAGAAGCCTGGACCTGACAGACCCAAGAAAGGCAAAACAACATTACGCTCCACATAGAGTGGAACACTTGGGGGCATCGGGTGGCTGGTCTTGTGCCTGTGGGCCAGCCACTTTCAGGAATCGCCGAAGGAGGGGCAGATACTTGCTGCTTCGCTGGGGGAAGCCAAACTGGGGATCCTGGCCCATTTTGCCACACCAGAGAAGCAGAAAGGACCTCTAGGCCACCAGTGAAATGGTTCTGGGGGTGAGGGGTACCCCCAAAAATGCCAACAAGATAGAATAATGTCGTGTTTGCTTTCGTTGGGGGCAGATGGGTGCGGTTTTGTACCGATTTGCCCCCAAGGAAGGCAAAACTACATAAGTGTGTACAGCTTGACAAACCTGGTGGTAGCAGGGGGGCTTGGGCGCGTGGAGGGACAAAATATGGGGTATTATTCTACATTTTGATACCCCACGGAGCAGCAGTGGCCACTAGACCCCAGAGATTCCCTTTAGGGGAGGGGGCAACTTAGCAGATAAGCGTCCCTCTCCCCCTCTGGACCCAAAAGGGATGGGGCATGTCATTTTTCACCTCCCTGTCAGCATATCAGCAGCATATTCTGCCCCTAGCGAGGGTCAAATTTGTTATGGCCATCCTGGATCTCTGGCCGGGCCACGTTGGAGCTTTTCCTTCCAGGGAGGGATGTGGACCCCGCTGGGGCTCCCCATGACCGAGAGCTGGAGGGGTTGGGGGGTAACAGAACCACGTGTAAGTTAGATGCCCAACGCCGGGGGTAGCACCCCCGGCTGTCCTAGAGCTGTGGCTGGACTGCGTTACAGCTTTTCCCTCCGGTGAGGGATGGGGACCCCGCCCGGGCTCCCTGGGACTCCCGCTGGGCTTGGGGAAGGTCGACCCACATAGGAGACATGTGCCCAATGCCAGGGGTAGCACTCTCACCCATTCTGGAGCACTGGCCATGCCACGTTAGTTTTCCCTTTCCCCTGGGTGGGATGGGGACCCCGCCAAGTCACCCCATGACTGCCGCTGGGGCAGCACCTCTGGCCATCCTGGAGCTCTGGACAGGCCGCATTACAGCTTTCATCTTTGATTCAGCCTATGACCATCGCTGGGCTGGAGGGAGGTCGATCCACATGCGAGGCAGACACCCAAGGCAACACTGTCGGCCGTCCTAAAGCTTTGGCCTGGTCGCTTCATAGCTTTTCGCTCTGGGGAAGAATGGGGACCCCGCCAGAGCGCCCGTGACCGTCACTGGACTAGGGGGCAGTCGACCCACTTGTGAGGCAGATGCCAAGGAAGCACCCTTGACTGTCTTAGAGCACTTACCGGGTTGCGTTACAACTTTTCCCTTCAGGGATGGACAGGGCCCCCCCATCGAGGCTCTTGGGGATCGTCGCTGGGCTTGGGGGTGTTCGACCCACATGGGAGACAGGCGCTCAAGGCAGCACCTCCGGCCGTCTTGGAGCTTTTCTCTCCTGGGAGGGACAGGGACTCGCTGGGCCGCCTCATGACCACCACTTGGCTTGGGGACAGTCGACCCTTTTCTGCTGAGGTAAGCACACCCACGCATTGAGGTCTGGTTTTCATCGGGACACTGTGAAGGTAAAACATATGGTGGTTTTCAAGCGTTTTGTCATTTCTCAGTGAGAAATGTGTGAAAATAGTGTATTGCTTGTCACATTTACAACTTTGCAGTGTATTCTGTGTAAGAAATTCTAGCGTGGTTCACGCAAGTGATGAATCTTTGGATTCCCATGTGGTCTTCTTTTCAGAAATGTACGGGGTTCCCTGTTTTCTTTGATGGCAGTGACACCCCAGTGACAAATCTGTGGGTTGTCCACAAAGCCAAATCCACTATACATGTGGTCTTCCCAGGACCTTTGGTGTACCAGTGGTTTAGCCTTGTCCCTTTGTACCCAGGTCAGTGCACCCACACATGTGAGGTACTGTTCATCGGTGCACCTGTGGGAACTTGGGAAGGTAGGACATGTGGTGTTGCCTGTGTGTTTTGGTGGTTTCCGGTTTGCAAATATCTGACAATTGTGTTTTTTCCCCTAGAATTTGCACGTTGCTGGGCGTTCTGGGTCATACATTCCAGCGTGATTCATGCAAGTGAGACCAATTTCAAATCCAATGGATGATGTCTTTTCAGAAAGGAATCGGGTTCCCTGTTTTCCTTGTTGGCAGTGGCATCTCAAGCCAAATCTGTGGATTGTCCACAAGCTCAAATTCCCAGGGCGCTTGTTATACCAGTGGTTTAGCCTTTTCCCTTTGTGCCCAGGTCAGGGCACCCTCACATGAGTTACCGGTTTCATCAGTACACCTGTTAGAACGTTGGAAAGGTAGGACATGTGGTATTGCCCACGTGTTTCGCTAGTTTCCTGATTGCAAAGATATCAAAATAGGGAGGGTTTTTCGCTACATTTTGGGCTTTGCTGGGCTTTCTGGGTAATAAATTCTAGCACGATTCATGCAGGTGAGACCACTTTGGATTCCCACGGGGTGTCTTCTTTTGAAAAACGTATGTGGTTCCTGATTTACTTTTTTTGTAGGAGTAATCCCCCAGCACTAAATCTATAGACTACTCATAAGGAAGGCCCAATACATTCTTCCCAGTAGTAGTAATAATACTTTATTTCCTATTGTACCTTTTACAAGCAAAAGCTTTCAATACCAACATTACCAAAATTAAAACAGATTATAAAACCGGTAATATTAAAATTGTATTTTATTTTTATTTTTTTATTGTTAAAATTTAATCAAATAATTGATTTTTTTACAACATTTCCTTGTAAACGTTTTATCATTCTGGTAAGATTCATTCACTTTGAGAGTGATTTCTTAAATAAAAGAGAGACGTAGGGGAAAAAGGAAGATACTAGTTATGTTTGTTTCGTTTAAGCTCTAGTTTTTCTGTTAGCTGTTGAAGGATCTTAAAAGTCGCTAATTGCTATGACGTTCGATCTCCACTGATCATCCGTGCCCACCATGTCTCTTCGTCGGTCGTAGATGAATGTCGAAGAAATTTCACATAGGGAAGTCATATCTCCATTGTACCTGGGCAAGAGAGTAATAGATGGGGGATACTCTTTTTCTTTGTCACAAAATCTGCAGATGTTAGTCGGTGACAGACCTCTAGTGTGGCGTATTTCATTGGAGTCGAGGAGGTTCAGTCTTGCTCTCATTATGAGATTGCATGCCGATCGACTAGGGAATTTTTTGATGTAATTTTGAAGCATGTTTATTTTCTTCAAAATTGGGGGCAAATGTGATACAAGTTTGTAATTAGTAGCTGCAGTTTGCGTGCGGATCCAATCCATCTTTTGAGTTTTTTGACTATCCTTGTTGGATTTTTGATCAGTTCGTCTTCTGTGCACTCTATAGTTTTTAGTAGCTCTAAGTTTTCGTTTTTCCATAGGTTGAGCATTTTGCAGCTTGATGTTTGAAGTTCTTTAAGTACCAGGCCATGAATGAAAGAACAGTCTGGAAGAATACATTTTCTGTAGAGCATAAGCTTATTACAGTCGACCGTGCCCTGAAGAGAAAGCAGACTTAGTTCTCGTCGGATCAATGCAACCAGGGTTGAATTGGTTAAACTGAAGACAGTCCTCCAAAAATAAGCCTCTAGCTTGGGCCAGAGCGCTTTGGGCAAATAAGGCATGGTCTCAGCACCGTAGGTCACAGTAGGAACCACCTTTAGTTTGTAAAAATTTAACAGTGGAATGGTAGAGAATTTGACAAATTTTCTGTCTATGGATTTGCCTTTTGTTGCTAGACTTCGTATTTTAGAAAAAAGACATTCTTGCATAGCCAAGTCTTTTGTTGAGGTGTCTAGGACCACGCCTAGATATTTGAAATTCTTAACTTTTTCGATTACAGTTTTGTCTATAGACAAGTTAAATTTTTCCTGCTTCTTGGTCGAGCGATCCATCACCATTATCTTTGCCTTATCGATGTTAATTTCTAAGTTGTTTTCAGTGCAGAAGTTGTATAGTTTGGCAAGTTGACGCTGAAGACCTATGGGGTTCAGGTCCAATAAGATGAGATTGTCCGCGTATAATAGTCTTCTAATATTTGTTTGCGCAAGTTTAGGCGGGAAAGATCTGATCGAGGCCTCTGTATGTTGATAATCCCCCATATAGGCGAGGAAGAGTGCCGTGGCTAGAGGGCAACCCTGTTTAACACCTCTCTTTGTGTCGATTTTGGTGGAAAGGCTTCCTTGTTGGTTCAGCCTCACCTTAATGTTGGTGTCTGTGTGGAGGGCTTTGATAGGGTTTAGGATATCACTAGGGCACTCCCTCGTTGTCAGTTTCTTCCAGAGTCTAGTGCGATCGACTCTGTTGAAAACCTTAGAAAAGTATATAAAGGCCATGAACAGTCTCAGACTTCCCTCCTTCACTTTGCTTTTTAAGATGGATAGCAGAAAGATGTTGATCGCGGTCCCTAGTGTTTTTTTGAAGCCTGTTTGAAAGTTGTCATTGCAAGGGGCATGGGCAGCCCAGGATTGGAATTTTTTCAAGAGTAGTGATCAGAAGACTTTTCCTATTGGGTCCAATAAGGCAATTGGACTGTAGTTTGTAGGATCTTGTTTGTCTCCTTTTTTATATATAGGGACCACTATTGCAGAAAGCCATGAAGGTGGAACAGATTGGGATGCCGCACATCTTATAAACTCCCCTATTATGAATTTTGCCCACTCATCCGGGTGGGTTTTTAAGTCGAAATTGGTAATACCATCAGGGCCTGGTGCCCGGGACTTTTTCAGTTTGCTGAGGATGTCTCGTAGGTCGTCCAGTTGTATCCAACGTTCGGTCTGCCTTGGGCTTTTCAGGGCGGACACCGTCATCTGTGAGGAAATACACTCCGTTGGATTAGGCGTAGGCATTTGAAAGAGCGAGCTAAAGTGGGCTGCCCAGGTAGCTTCACTGATACTGTTCCTGATTTCCAATCCATTTGGTGAAGATGGTTTGTTCAACAGTGACCAAAATTCTTTCGCGTTATTGGTGCAGATCGTTTTCAATATGGCCTCTGCATCTTGTTGGTGGAGCTTCCATCTGTATGCTCTCACCCAATTTCTATATTTTCTAGTGACTTCTTTGATTATCAGTTTACCTTCCACGATAGGCAGGCCTGCTGCGCTTCTTTTAGCTTTTCTGAAGGCGTGACGATTCTGGAGCAAGAATTTATCATATGAATGGGGGGACGTTTGGGAATTTTTGTTGGATTTGCCTCTCAGCGTTCTGTATGTAGTCAACAGGGGACCATAGTCGACGGAATTGAAAGTAGATGCAAGTCTTGAGTTTGTGTAAAGATTTGTAAGGTCTCTGAAGCTGTGGGCTGTAAGACGCAGTCTTGTTCCCTGAGGGTTTTGCTCCACGCCAGCTTCAAACTTGGCAGGGTTAGTGTATAATGATTTCAAAGAAGTTTGCAAGATGTTATGGTCGCTGGATGTTGTGTGGAGGACGTCGAAGGAGGTCGTTAGCGACAGGATGGGTTCAGAGACGAAGGTATTGTCAATAGTTGACGTCGATTTTCCGTTGACCCAAGTTGGTAAGCGGTTGCTGTTTTTGTATACTGTATCGAGATTGTGTTATTTTCATGAATTCATCAGTTTAAGCCATTGTTTGTCCCGTTCTTCACCGGACGATTGTTTTTTGGCATTTTTCTGGTTACAGCAGGCGTTCAGGTCTCCGCATATTATAATATGGTAGGTGTTATGGCTCGCCTATACTTCATCGATCGTTTTCTCGATCATTTCTAGGAATTTCTTTTGATCAATAGCCACAGGATTCCATTATACGTTGAATACTGCTATGGGGATTGGATGTTGGTAAACTCTGTCTGGTGATTGGAAAGACCAGGCTAGCAGAAGTACTAGTAAGGAATAGTTTGAGATGATGTCAGCTACTGCTAGGCCTCTGTCCATTCGGCATGTGGTTGGCAGACTTGAGGAGGGGCGCGGCCTACAGGCCCTTTTGATGCCGGGGCCAGGTAAAGATCGTATCCATCGAGCGAAGGTGTTTTGGTCAACCAGGTTTCTTGAAGGCACAACAGGTCAAAGGAGCCCAAGTTAACATCACTAGGCGAGGTTAAGAACTTGTAGCCCCTGGTATTCCAACATCCTAGCTTAAGTTCAAGGGAGGTGGTCTTTCGTTGAATCGCCGGGTCTGGAGAGACGGTCTTATTCTTGGGCTGCTATTTTGAACAATGTGATGCCAAAGCTTTTGGGAGCCATGCCCAAAAGCTCGAAGAAGTTAGTTTTTGATGTAGGGCACTGAGGGAGTGTCCTTCTCTATGTGGATGGTTTTAGTAAACTTCCTATTGCTGTCTTGTCTTTCTTTACGGAAGTTGATTTTTGCTTCGTGATCTTCTGTGGTTGAATCCACGGCTTCTGCCTTGGATGAGATTACCGTATGGTGTGGTAGGCATTGGATCTTGGTTGAGAAACTCACTTTCGGGCTATGGTGACCCTTCATTTGCGCTGGTCGATGGGAGGAATGTCTTCTGCGCAGAGATGTATCTGTGGTACGGTGTAATCTTGGTTGATTGTTTTCTCTGGTTTTCCGAACAGGGGTTCGTGTGGGTTCAAAGATTTTGAGGTTTTTGTCTCCTTAGGGAGAGGTAATATCCCAATCTTAGGAAGTCTTTTTCTCGGTCGATCAGTGTGTCCTTGACTCTTCTTGAGACAATGTGAAGATGACAAGCCGCTCTTCCATGGCAGTGGCTTGGTTCGACTATCCACAAGTCCTCAGAGGTGATTTGGGTTAGTTTAGGTATAAGATGCATCAAGGTCAGCGTGCCACCTCGGTTTAGTGTAACTTCATCCCGATTTTCTTTAATTTGTTCTAATTTTAGAATCCATTTCCCAGGCGGCTTATCAGTCTTTGTTGGGTTTTGGTATAAGTTTGTCTTAGATCTGAAGTTCCTGGCTGCATGAAATTTGTTTTCTCTGGGACTGTCCTCTCGATGACATTTGCAGGATGACGAATAGGAAGGATGTCTGGAGGTGGCACGAAACGTTTGAACGATCTGTCGGATGGCAGCAACACCCTTCCGAGCATGGTTTGCGGGTGTTTAGCCCTTCCTTGCCACTCTGGAATGCAGGTGGATCACAGGTTTTCTTTTTTGGGACTCTTTTTTTTCCTTGACTGAAGCTAAGAATTCTATCTTCTTCCGGCGATCCTCTAGGGTCATAAAGGGCTATTGTCTTTAAATTGTATTACTTAAACTAAGTTAAATGCCCTATATACAATCTTACTAATAAGGTTAGATTAAAACAAATCCTTTCCAAATGTTTAAAGGAGGCAATAATGCACTCGCTTAGATCAGTTACAAAATGTGACTCAACACAGGACAAACAAAAACCAGTGCCTCCGAAATGGATCCAATATTAATACATATGAAATACCTTCTCACCCGCTGCCTTCTAAATCTAGCAATTTTGTGCAAATTAGCAAAACATTTGGTAAATTCTCAATGGCATAGCTACCAAAGGTCTTGGTCTTAAATTGCTATGACATCCGACCCCTCAATGGTAAAACATTTAGTCTTGCCAAAGCCAGAATACATCTTTGAGTTGGTAATCCAATAGCACTCACTGACACATTTTCATAATGGGTGCCGCTTGCCACCATTCAATGCCTCATTCAGTGAGCAGAAATGTATCCTACTGTTCATGGCTTGGTCGGATTATAGCTTTCGTTTTCAACTGTTGCGTAGCAACCATACCCCCCCTAGAGTTGTTTGGTATCTATGCCCCACTTTCTACATAACACGGAACATTTTTCATGCTATTGAAAAAAAATTCATTAGAGGCATTTATCGCTAATTCTTCAATTACGTTCCTAATATTCTGACTTTAAATCTGGCTCTTACCCCAATACCTGAGACCGCAACTTCAAGACTTGGGACTAGGTCTGGGCCACTCAGACCTAAGTCCAGCAGCTTCTTCAAATGCGCAAAATGTGATCCAGGACCGAGAAATTAACACTGCCCCAAAATGTTGCTGCTATACAAAACAGACAAGTATTCCTTGGCCTCAAGAACCTAAATACATTTATTGAGGCGGTAGCCACCATACTTGTTATAAAATCGCATCAGGTCACCCAAGCTTAAGCGTATCCGATGTTCAAGCGACTCGAAGTGCGCAGACCACGTACAATTACTTAAAAACACCCCTAAGTAGCAACACGAGTCATTTACATTAATATTGGTGTTTTTTATGGACTAGGTACATTTCCCAGAGTGTTTCCCATACCCATGGTTTAGCTATTTCATATTAAGCCAGAAACATTGCACCCACACATGTGAGGTACCATTTTAATCGGGACACCTGTGAAAATGTGGAAAGGTAGGACATTTTGTTTTCGCTTGGTTGTGATAACGTTTTTATACATTTCCTACTGTGCTTTGTTACGCAAACCTTTCAGTTCCCAAATGTGCCCTACATTCAGTCGCTGCTTTAGGGGCTTCACGCTTTTGTGACCTGCGCAAGTCCACCTATCCAAAAAGTCAGCCAGTGTTCTTTCAAAGACTGTATGTTTGGCATTCTTCACCACATTGGTTTTCGTTCTTTTCACATGCCAAGTAGGTCACTTAACGTCATCAGCATAAAAATACTGTGCACCATGGCTTGGTTTTTGGCTCGTGGAATTACTTGTTTTGTGAAACCTTACGAAATAATTTTTGATTTTCTAACTAGAAGATTCAGGAGAATGTAGCAGTGCATTGCTTTTCTGAATATTCATGGAATCCATTAGCTTACAAGTGCAATAATATCCAGCACATACTTTTTTAAAATATTGGGTAAATATATTTCTTGCCGATCTGCGCAAATGACCCCTTCCTGAACTTGGAAATGTATCTACTTTTCTGAAGTGTATGCCTTTGTGTTCCCATTGAGCTTTCCTACCCTCCTCTACCATTCCCTGCAAACATGTCCTATTAAAAAAAGGGGTGGGGGGAAATGGCCTACCTCTCACAATACTGAATGTACACTTACGAAAAATAATAATTTTTGTTTCCACTCAACCCGTTCTTGAAAGCCTGAATTCAAAACTGCAAACCTTTTTGTTTCTAGCTCTTACGAGAAAAAAACAGCCTCATTTCTACAACATTGTATTGGCATTTTCTGAATAAAAGCAAAACATTTTCACTTTTCTGTTATTTTCTCACGCCCTGTGATGCTGGAAATGCCTTTCAGAGGGACAGGGCCTCTAGACCTTGACCTACCACTTCTCTGTGTCTTTTCTATATGTTTTCTGCCATTGAGGTCCAGTCTGGACCTCTGGCAGTGCAGCTCATCATTTTTCCTTTTGGTGAACACCCATGGGATACGCTCATGGCAGCCACGGCTGGGGGTATACCCTTGTACCCCTTATGTGTGTTTTTGGGCACATGTGTGTTGCCCACATAACCGGGTATGGGCTGGTGGCAGTTACATGCTGACTTGACAGTGGCTCAGTGTGTCCTCTATTTTTTTTGTGACACCCAGTCCCTGCCATAGGAAACACCATTTGCTGTATAGGCGCTTTATAAATACCTAATAAGTAAATGTATTCCTGGACAAAGGCAAGATGGCCACTGTAGTCTCTCCGTTTCTATTGCCTTTCTGCCTTGTTTCCCAAAGTCCTGGGAAGCCCTGACTCTTTCCCTTTCTCCCTGACTGGCTGTTGGGTCTAAAGACCAAATATGGCTCGGGTGGCCTCCTGTCAGACTGACTGGAGCCTTGCCAGTGGCTGTGTGTTGTGGTTGCACGCTTGGAGTGGGCCCTGTATGAATGGAGCCTGAGGTCAACTCACATTCTGTGTTGTGGGTGTCTGGTTTTGGTTTGTTTGACGCAATGCCTGGGCCCACCCTGACTGAAACTGGAGTGGTTGCAGTGTAGTGTTCTGAAAGACTGGGTGCTTACTCCAATCAACATTTTGCGTTATGGGTGTCTGGTTTGGGTAAATGGCCTGAATGACTGTGAGCCTGATTTCCTGCCTGCCTGCATGAATGCACTTGCGAATGATTGGCTGACTGAGCCTGGCTCAGCCCCAGTGAATGGGGACACGTGTATACCTAGTGACCCTCACTCACCAATTTGTTCAGAAGCTGAAGCAAGAAGAAGCTGTTCCCTGGAACCCAGCTGAAGGAAGAGGTCTGCAGCTGCATTTCTTCAAGTAATCCGAAAACTGCGGTTATTCCAAGGACTGAATCAAGAGATTACCTGGTTAGGCAACCTCTTTCTGATCTACGGGGGACCACCATACAACTGCTAGTCTTCATCAGAAGTACCCTGGCAGCCAGTCCTGTGTGCCTGCCATCCAGAGAAGGCACCTTTGTGAATCTAGAAGAGGAATGCTTGGACATCTTGATCCAAAGATGTCCAGTTTTCACCCAAGGTCTGGAGGAGTGTTCATGACCAATGGAAGCCAGATTGCCACGTATCGCCCAGAAGAGGGAATACCCTGGCATAGTATTGCTTGACACCTAGAGCTGCAAGTTCTGCCTAATCAAAGAAACTTTCAAGGGACATCCCTGACAGGACATCTGACCACTTGTTCCTGCCAAAGAAGATCACAGTTCGCTGTGTGCAGAGAAAGGTCTGCCGGTGGGTTTCCCACCACCAAAATCCAAAGACGTGCCGAGGGTCCAGCCTTGGTGATGGTCTGCAGTCCAATCTAGTGGTTCAGTTCAGGTCACCAGAAGCTATCCAGAGGTCCATGCTACGGCTGCAGCACTGAAGAACTGAAAGTAGGTAAACCACAAAATCCTGAAACACGACATCTACTTCTGCCACTGCCCCCATCGTCACCGAAAGGCCGCTAAGGGTCTTATCATCTTCAGCCAAGCCTTTTCGGAGTCCACAGCAAGTTTCACCTTCGTGGGACATCCACTGCCAGAGTAATGACCCATGAACACAAACCGCTGTGAAGACCGAAATGCTGCCTTTCCGTCACTGCCTGGTTCCACCTTTTCTCTTGGCCTCGACATCCCAGCGACTCCTTGCAAAGAGGGTCCAACTTCAAGGGGTACCATCACGTAAAGTCAAGAAACTCCATCACTTTGTCTGCCAAGGCACCAAAGGTACTTTGACAGGGAAGAGCGTTTGCCAGCCTCAGGAATAATCAGGGGTCCCAGATTTGTCATGGAGCCTGTTCTCCAGTGGCATCTCGGGTACTTTAGGGTACTGGAACCTAAATGCAGCACATTATTGAACTTATTTGAACTGGGCTGTAATAGACAAGATAAAGTACAACTTGACTTTTCCTTTACCGTTTGCCCAGATTGGGGGGATCCTCACACAGTATCTCTCTTTAAGTCTAAAGAAAGTATACTGCCTATGTTCTGAAACTAACCTGCCTTTCTTTGTTGATTATTGAAGTTACACCTTGCTTAGGATTGCTATGCTTTTTTTAAACTGCCAGCTATGAGTTCATTTTAAATTGAATCTGAAGTATATTGTGGCACCAGATAGAGTATTGCATAGAGTATATATATTGTTGCCTTTATTATTGATGTCAGAGAGGAAGTGGAGTTGTAAGTGGTCTTTCGTTGGCTGCTTTTACTTTTGCAACAGTATATTTTCAGTTTCTTCTGAGGAGGTGGAGCTACCAGGGACTGTCAGCAAAGACTATTGAATCCTTCTCGCAGTGCGGAGCCCGCACGTAGAGGGAGTGGTGTTGTAAGTGGTCTGTCGTCAACCAGAGGCTTGTAGATGCTTGTGGAAGTTTGTGATACCACACATTGTCTGAGGATACAAAGTAAGCACTAAACAATCCAAGTAATCCAGGGACACCGCTTGAATACTATTAGGCAAAGTTTGAATGCAGTACACTCTGGGAACACTAAAAGCAATTATGACTAAAATCTAGGCAACCCAACCTTTGGTATAAGCTTGTACTACACAGTTTTGGTAGCGTGTTGAGCAGCCATGCTTATCTCAAGAGGGAAAATGTGAGCTGTAGTGGAGTTACACACAGATTCACAGTTACAGGTATTCAAATAAGCTCTTACACCCACGGTTTCTTGCATAAAAAATTATTAATTTATCAGTCAGTTATAAAGCCTTCTCATGAAGGGAGCAATATACTAGTACCACACAAATACACTTCAATAATGTACACTCTGAGTTTCTGATACAGACAAGACCCCTTTTGGGATGGCCCACAGACATAACCTACACCCAGAGGTGATTTAAATAACAAGGTTGGTGGGTGCATTAATATCTTACTGTTGGCATTGAGAACACTCTTAAAAGTTGGTAAAAGGCAAGGGTTATTAGAACACAAGAGATCACCAATATTCTTAAGCAGGGCAAATACTTTCAGATCCTTTTAGTCATACAATTGAATAGGCTAAGCCAAAGTCAATAGGCAAATGTCTTTGTATAGGATGCAGCACTTCAGGTAAGTAAATGAGTCTTTACTTAAATTCTTCATAGTCTTTGATAAAAAGAAGAATCAAACGTAGGGCCGCAAGCTGATTAGACTTGTAAGTTGCAGAAGTTACAAGCACTTCCACAGTCAGAGGTAAGTTCTCTTAGACTTATTTTACAGTACCTTGGTAAAGAAGAAAAGATGCAGCTGAGGACTTCTGTTCCTGTGCAGCTCTGCAGATCTCACTGTTCCTGGGCCGCAGTCGTGGGGACAAGAGGGAGGACGTCGGGGGGACTCCTGCAATGCACTGGGACTGTCAAAACTTGCAACTGGCAAAATTTACTTTCAGTGGCTGTTTCGCATTTCAGCTTCTTGCGGCTACTGCAAATAGCAATAATGCTGTTCCTGGCTGTCGAGGTGAACTTTCCTTGCTTCTGGGGTCCCGCACTCTGTTGCAGAGGCGCAGGCCTGGTCAGTCTGCTTCGTGGGTGTCCCGAGTATCACCCAAAAGCTGTAGGCCAGCTTAAAGGAATAGTGCACTCTGAAATATTATTGGCTAAAAAGATGGCCAATAATCAAAAATATATCTAAAAAAAATATATTTTTTAATGTCCCTATGTAAAGTATTGAGCAAATGAAGCTCAAACTGAAAAATGTGAAGCACTAGGAGGCATCCATTTTGTGAAATGGATGCCTCCTCTGCTTGCCCTTGCAGCACTAATGAAACAAAAGCCAGCCAGCAGTAATAAACAAAAGCTACCACTGGGTGGCTTTTGCTTCATTGGTGCCGGAGGACGGAGACCAGAGACTGCAGGCAGGAAAGCTGCATCTGGGTAAGTGCTTATTTCTATTTTGAAATAAGCACTAGCTGCGTTTATTTTTCTAAGTTTTCTGGGCTGGAGGAGCCCGGAAAACTTAGAAAGAAAACCGCAACTTTTAGAACTTTGTATTTATGTTTGCGGTGGCTTCAGCTTGGAACCCACTGGGCTCTAAGCTGAAGCTACCGCAAACAAATACAACATTGTTGTTTTTAAAAAAGCTGCGGTTTTCTTTAAGTTTCTCGTGCTCCTCTGCGCCGGGGGAGCCCGAGAAACTTAGAAAGGAAAACTTCAGTGTTTTTTAATTAAAACGCGTTGTTTCTGCCAACCGCTGCAAGCAGAAACACAATGCGGTTGTGTTTCCAAATGCCGCAGTTTCTCTGCCTGCAGCAGCTTTCACTTTGAGTCTCCTGGGTTGCCCCGGGGGAGCCCAGGAGACTCAAAGTGTGAGCCTCTGCAGGCAGAAACACAACTCGGGTGTGTTTTGAAATGCTGCAGTGTTTCTCACTATGGCAGCTTTCGCATGGAGTCTCCTGGACTCCCCCCAACCCTAAGGGAGCCCAGGAGACTCCAAGCGAAAGCCGCCGCAGTGAGAAATACAACGTTGTTGTATTTGTAAATGCTGCAGTATTTACAAATACAAGAACTTTATTATTTTGACTGCGGTGGATTTTGCTTGGAGTCTCCTAGGTGCCCCCGGGTTGAGGGAGCCCAAGAGAATCCATGCGAAAGCCGCCGCAGTCAGAAATACAATGTTCTTGCATTCATGATTTCCCAACCACGGCAATCACAAATGCAACAACGTTGTATTTGTAATTGCTTCACCTTTGCTTTTTGCCTTTATTTTACTTTTCCTGTGCTTCCCTGGATTTGGGGAGCACCGAAAACGTAAAATGAAAGTGAAGGCAGCGTCCTCAGCTCTGCTCTGGCTGCAGTAGGCAAAAGCTCCCAGTAGGGGGCGTTTGCTGCTTGTTTAGTGCCGCCAGCGCAGAGCTGAGGAGGCTGCCTGAAATGGCAAAATGGATGCTCCCATGTAAACGCTTTGAGCCTCGTTTGCTCAAACCGTTTATATAGGAACTTTCATTAAAATTATGTTTAAAGTATGTTTTATACTATTGCCCATGTTTTAAAGCAATAATATTTTGGAGCGCAATATTCCTTTAAAAGCAACGCACACAATCTGGCGTTCATCTCCCTGGCTGTTCGGTTTCTTGCAGCAACTCTGAGGAAATTCAACCAGCTCCGAGATGGATGTTCAGGTGGCTTACTTTGGAGTTGATTGGTCCCACCAACTCAAAGGAAGAAGTCGTCTTTTCAGGGGCTTCTCTGTCGATACGAACTTGGCAAGTTGGCACCGCAGTAGGGCTTCACCGGGCAAACCAACGGTCTAGGAGTTGCCGCAGGTGACCTCTCCAAGCTCTTCTTTAGTTCCTTCGTCCAGTGGTCGACTCTGCCTTCCAAGCCAAAAGACTCTCCTTTTATTAAGTTCTCTACCATTCATTCCTGCCTAGCTGTCACTCAACCCAGCAGGGTGGCTGTGCTTGCCGGACAGTCAGCCAGCCAATCACCACAGAGTGCATTTGGGTCTCCTATGAGACTAAGCACAGGGAGTTTCGGGCACCTCCCTCACTTCCTGCCTACCCCAGACACTCAGGAGCCAGAGGCGGGTTTCACTCAGAAACCCTGCCAAAGGCGAAATGAACAAAGAGACCAAACCTGGTTTGACGCGCAGAGAAACTCTCTGGAAGGACCTTTCCACAAAGACATGACGAAAAAAGACCACCAGGGGCCATTCCATCAAAGATGGCTTGGCACCATTTTGAAAAAGATAGCTCCCGCGGTTGCTTTACAGGAGCTACGAACAGTCGCAGTAAATGCAAACCACAGTAGTTAAAAGCAAAACCACTGCCACCAACCATTCAGTGAGGAAAGGGTAACACAAAATATGTTAGATAAGAAGCTAGACAAAAGGGAATACAAGGTAACCCCTCCAGCACTCTATTGGAAGATAGTGTGTGCTGGGTCTAGAAGGTTATAATGCGAAGTAAAGTCAATTTCACTTTACTGCTCTGGGAAACAGTAGTTTATCCCAGAGAAGGCATTTAAACCTTGGGAAATCTGGACGACTTCCGTGTGTCACTGCAGTGAGGGTGCTTTGGGACACATTTGTAAAAAGATGATGCATATGAAGTTTCTTAGACTCCGTAACCAAAAGAAACGGTGGAGAAAATCACACAAACAAAAAAATGAAAAAGGGTCTCACTCGCTCCAGGTTAAAAAAAATAATCAAGTCCTCAAAATCCAGCAAAATTGCTGGGGGTCTCTAAGATGGAGGGAATTAGCACATTTCTGTGAATTATACCTAACGCACACCGCTTGCAAAGGTCATTGTAAAATTGCTTTAGCTTTCTTAAACTCTGTTTGTAAAAAGGTTGGCAAGTGAGAGACTGTCGGGGCTAGTCCCCTTTGATCTCACGCAAACCCATTAAGAACGTTTTGGGGAAGATGACGTCAGAGAAAGACGTCAAGGGGAGGAGTGAAGACACTAGATTACGCCCCTGTTCGGAGATTCAGAGAGAAAAACGTTGGCAAATATCTCTGTACAATCAAGAGAGCACCGCAGGATAAGGGGCTTTGGAGCCATACCTCTAAGCGCAGCATTCCAAAAGGCTCATTTTGTTGAGAAATATATAATGTCAATTCTAAGGGGGGCTCCAAACAATGAAATTGTGCAGTACTCTCATGCAAATTGACAACAAATCCCCAGAATGGGAGGAGCAGATGGAGATGTCTTTAATAGACGCAGAGCATAATCCACCATTGCCAATGCAGGAGTTGAGTGTAACTCTCCCCCTGTCAACCAGTAGGTTCACTTGTGCTCAGGTGCAGATGAAGTTTCGCCCAGGACTCCGGGGGCAGGGCTGGTCCGAACTGGGGGAGATCCATCGATTATTCACTCTTGAAGCGTGGACTTGAGTTCACAGTAACAACTAAAAAGATCCAAAGAAAAATCAATGATCACTTTGGAAAAAGGAAAAATAGGGGCATAAATGACGAAGATATTCTGCTATTTAACCACAGTTTTGGAACAATAGTGTAGGGCTGAAGTAAATAATCTTGAGAGCTTTTGAGCTTTTCATCTTAATAATGAAATATTTGTGGAAGAGCGAGAGAATATCCCTGATATGGGAAGAGATCTAAACATCAGGTCTCAGTCCCCCCCCCATTAATAGAAATGAAAGAAAGGGAAGTAGAAGAGGCGCATATGGCAACTAAGTCCCCTGCACAAACTGAGTCAGGATTGCAAATAAATGAAAACAGTTTATCTGCACTAAATTTTGTCCTTAACTTGTTGGTTTTATATTTGACCAACTAAGAGAAGAGGTACAGTCTCAGGCGGGGGTCCTGTTGGAGCTGACTAAAGAAATTACGAGTTTGGACTCCTCTCTAGGGGGGTGAAACAACAATATAAATTCCACAGCAACCCCAGCTTTAAGTGACCTCTGCATCCAGCTAGCCAAACATTGACTGGATTTATCAGCCATCCAATCATTTTCCAATAACAAAAAGAAACCAGAGCCGACGTGCATGCATCGTTTGTGTGATATTCAGGAAAAATTGGACAAAGGGGGGCGGGGGGGGAGAGTGAGAGAGGGGGGGAGGGAGGTAGGGGGAGAGATCACGCTGATGCATCATACAGAAGGCTGATGACTAGGGTTAAAGAAATTTTAGGATGGAGTAGACCTGCTCCTCCATTTGAGCAGGATGATCTCACAGGCATCTTGGACAAAGGTCCACAAAATGGTGGTGCCGGAATCTAGTCCTGCAGTTAATAGAAACCTCACCAAAACATACAGACCAACCAGTAGCGACCCATGCCACCGGTCAACACATCTGACACCAGAAAGTTTAGTGATCCAAGCAGCTACGTCTACCTCTAAGCAAGCTGTGTATCCAACTATGACTCCAGATAGGGATACTAAACGTATTAATACCTAGGTAAAGAACGTTTTTTTCGGCTGGACGCATGGCAATAAAGGCTGCGAACTTTACATGTACACTGGCAAAATTCACATTCACCATGTGGGGCTGTGTAGCTATGGCGGCTGATCACATCCCCGAAGGGGAGGGAAGAGATGGCTTTATGAACCTGATAAGACATGGCAAAGATGCCATGTGTGAGTCTCTTCAGTCAGGTCTGGACTCTGCTGACAGTATCAGCAGAGCCATGCTGGGAAGCACTGTTATACGCAGGTTTGCGTGGTTGAAGAAGTCGGGATGTGCACCTGATGTACAATATAGACTCCTCAACATGCCCTTTGACGGTTCTCATTAATTTGGTAATGAGGCTGACGAAAGCCTTGAAAAGCTGCAGACCTCAAAAGTGGCAGCCAAGTCACTAGGTGCCGCCATCAGGCAGCTACAACTATTTAACCCCAGTGGATCATCTTGGAGGGGTTAGGTCCTTTCGTTTTTTATTCCTCAGTTGGAAGAGCAAGAGGACAAAGAAGATTCCCTCATGGTGGAAAAGGGAGAGGTGCTGAGCCTGCCCAAGCAGCGGCGTCTTTACCATCAGCCACTGCTTCAGCCGCTTCAATGCCTCTGAGGTCTTGATTCACGAGACCCCGGTGGGAGGCAGGCAGACTGTCGCAGCATCTGAAACAATGGCGAGGTATTACTTCGGACAAATGGACCCTGGAAACTGTATAAAGGGGAGGCAGTAACCTTTTGATACTGAGACCTCAGAATCATCCACCAGGAAGCCATTCGCTAAATGTTCCAGATCCATTCCTGTTGCAGGACGCTTTGAGCCTGCTAGAGAAAGGTGCTATAGAATTTAAGAAACAAACAAGTGTCTCACCCGCTAGTACTCAGGGACTTGTCAGCCAGGTGGCCAGGACACGGCCATCGCTTTTGGATCCAGTTCCTGGGGAAGGACCAGTGCGGGAGGATCACCTGGGTGAGGATCTTCAGGGAGTGGGGGTGCGGCAACCGATGGTGAGACGCGGTATCACCCCCTTTTTTTGTTCATCTACCTCATCCTATTTTATTGGTTTTTCTGTAGTCATCCCCCCCCCCCCCTCCCATTTTACACAAGCACTGGGCCAAGGAACAGCGTGACTGAGAGTAACCAGACTAACTCTCTCAGATCATACCAGGCATTTCGTGTTAATCGGGTCAAGCAAAGTCAGGCCCTTTACCCTAAGTGCATGCGCCTTTTAACAGTTAGCTCTCCGCGCACGAATAAAAGGCAACACCTAAAGACACACTCTGAGCAAGGCGGAACACGAGTACGAGCAGAACTTCCAGGATGACGGCACACCTACTGGAGCAGAGCAACAGACCAAGGGACCGGAGCAGCGGGCCGAAAACCCTAAGGGTTCCCTACTAGAGGTTGTTGCCTCTTACAGACCGCGAAAGTCACGTGGCGAAGACCAGATCCCACACGAGAAAATTGCATTGTATTCCAAGAACGACACTGACCCTCCTGGGTGAACGGCAGAGTTGGGGAGGCTAGGCCAAGCCTCTGGTACTAACCTTGACTCGTGAATTGGAAATAGCAAAACAAGAAAGAAGCACACACAGCTGGTGAGTTGGCAAGCAACCTGAGAGACCGGTGTGTGTTAACAGGAATGAAGTAGCAAAATTATATCACAAGTGAAGGCTGCATGCGTGTGGATTGGGACGCAAAGAAAGGCAAACCTGCGAATGAACTTTGAAGTACAAAGCAGATGGAAGATCAGCGATATTGAGTAACGGAGTGGTCTGGCAAAAGGAAGTAACTCATTTGAAAGTCTCTGACAAAGGTACATTGTTTAAAGTTATAAAGCAAACGGAAAGCGAATTAAGTGAAAGTAACCGTGAACTTTGTCAAAGTGGTCCTGCGGTGGTCTGGTAAAAGGGCCACACACATTCGAAATCCGTCAACATACGAAAGGGGTCTGAGCCGGATTGAGGGAGACCTGCAGTACATTACTCTTTGGGGGAAGGGAGCCCTCTGGCAACTTTGTGTTGAACTGTGATGCGAGAGGTCTGAGCCCAACAGAGGGGGACCTACGTGAGCTGGGTCCTGTTAGGTCTGAGCCCGGCAGAGGCGGACCTTTGAACTTTACGTTGAAACTATATTTTGTAAGTTAAGAAAGGGGGGAAGCAGATTTAGGCAGAAACACAACCGTGTTGTGTTTCTGCCTGCCTTGGCTTTCACTTTGGGTCTCCGGTGCTCCCCCAGACACAACGTTGTATTTATGTTTGCGGTCGCTTCAAAAGCGACCGCAAACATAAATACAATGTTTTTAAAGCTGCAGTTTTATTTCTAAGTTTTCCGGGCTCCTCCAGCCCGGAAAACTTAGAAAAAAAACGCAGCTAGTGCTTATTTTTTTTAAAAAATAAATAGCACTTACCGAGATTCAGCTGCAGCTTTCCTGCTCTGGTCTCCGGTCCGCGTCCTCCGAGTCCCGGCACCAATGAAGGAAAAGCCACCCAGCGATAGCTTTTCTTTACTACAGCTGGCTGGCTTTTCCTTCATTAGTGCCGCAAAAGCAAAAGCCAGCACAGGCGGGCATCCATTTCACAAAATGGATGCGCCCATGTGCTTGCTTTTGCGAATTTTGAGCTTGAATAGCTCAAAATTTTCCATAGGAAGTTTTAAAAAAAATAGTGCTAGTATTATTACTTTTATATTGCCTATCTATTTTTTAAATACATTTTTTTACTGGACTATCCCTTTAAAGTCAAACCCTCATTCCTACCTAAAATTGTATTGGATTACTATTTAGCACAGAAAATTGTGCTTCCAACCTTCTACCCTCCACCTCATCCTGGCAAGGAAGAGGAAAGATTTTATATACTCGACCCAGGGAGTGCTCTAAGCTTTTACGTTTCAAGAATGACAAAATTACACAACCATCATAGGGTGTACAGGACATTGACTAGGTCTGTCAGTTACCAAACAGACCCTATCCAGATGGATAATACTGGCTATTTCAGAGTGGTGCAGCCTATCTGGAAAAGATCCCCCCCAGTGGGCTTAAGGGCTCATTCTACTAGGGGCATTGCAGCTTCCTATGCCCTCCATAGGGGAGTTCCAATAAAGGATATCTGTGAGGCAGCTACCTGGTCCACCATCCACATGTTTTCTAAACGTTATTGTTTAGAGACTTCTAACAATGAGGCAAGGTTAGGGAAGGCAGTTATATGCTCCATTCTTGAAGTAATTATATTCCAAATTCTTACAACCTCTCCAAAAATGTAATACTGATTTGGGAGTCTGTCACAAGTTGAGGAATACGTGGGAAGACACCATCCATTCGAAGAACAAGTTACTTACCCGTGGTAACGTTCTTTCGATTAGATGTTCCTCCCACGTATTCCTCATCGACCCTCCCAACCTACTCAGCTGTAGAATTTCATTAAACTTTGCGCTCTTTTAAAGTCTGATAAATGTAAGGCACTTAATGTCAGTAATTCTGCATATGGGTGGCATAAAAAACAGAACTGAAGCCAACGGGAGCTGCGTGTGGTATATATACTAGACTGATGTCAACCAAGATCAAAGCCTCCCAGGGATATCTGGTCGACCACGTCGATCCACGGCACCCTCTGCTGAGAAGAATTTTCTTTCCAAAGCAGTTGAAACTGCAAACAAAGATTTCATAAGATGAGCAATACGTGAGAGGAACATCCAATAAAAAGTATGTTGCCACAGGTAAGTAACTTGTTCTTCTCCTTATATCAAGGGGGAGGGGGTCTCTTCCCCTTGTTTTTTCTTCCAATTCAAGATTGTAGCACAAGGTGTGGTCTGGTATACTGCCAGACTTGACTATAGAACTCAGAATTCCAGAAAATGTCTTTCACATGGGTCCCAGATCCCTCTGGGTTGTTTCTGGATCTCCCTGCCCTGTTTTGCAACTCCTTTCTCTTCTGTGTGGGTTCCAGACCCCTTTGTATTCTCTAGGACTCCTTCTGACTTGCTCTCAGCTTCAGCCGCTTGATTATATCTTGGCTCTTGTATGGGTTCCCAACCTTTGTGCTTTGCTTTTTGGGTCTGGCCCAACTTCATATGGATTCCAGTCCCTGGTGTGTTGCTTTTGCTGGTCCTTTACCCCATCTTTACTCATTGTCCAACTGAACAGACTAGGTATACTCTCCTGCCTGGTACTGTTCCACCTAGATTATTTTATAAAGTTAATTTCAAGCTTTCTTCTTGATTTGCTCAGGGTCCCAGACCTTCTTGTTTGAGCTTTGCCTTTGTATTTCTTTCGGGTCCCCGGCCCATTTAATTTGGCTTTCCAAGACACTTGGTTTATTCTCCTGCCAAGTGTCTACTGATGCAGCATTTGGTGGTGTCCTTAGATCTCTCTTAGGTTTATTGACCCATATGTCGTCAGATTTACTTTGTATCCGGTCCCCAACCCTCCTTAGGCTCCGCTTGTTCGGTTCCTAGCTCCTCTCATGGACCCAGGCAGCACCTGTACCTTGTTTTCAGGTTCCTGCTGCGTGGCGTCCTGCTCAGGCTTCTCCAACTCTCTAGACGAGCTTCTAATCCTTCTCTTTATGCTCCTGATGTGGTCCATGTCGCATCTTCAGCGAGTCAGGCTGCGTGGCTTTGCTCCAGCAGGCATCCCAATCTTCCTCGGACTTTGTTTCTCTTGGGTTTCTCATGGCCTGCCCGTTCTTGGCAGCATCGTTCGAGACGACAGCTTGTCTCCACCATCGTCCAGATCTACAGCTTCTTCCCATGAAAGCAGTGACAATATCCTGGGATTCGTCACACCGGTCTAAATGTAATTGTGTGCACTCATTGTGTACCCGTGACCCCACTCAATCTCCTGAGAATAACCCTGACTGCTCTCTATTGTATCTTGATTGGGTTTTGGCTAACCTCTCAGTTACCTTGTTCACTATAACTAGGGTGGCCTCCTAAAATCTTTCCATCAGGCCAGATTCTAGAAATCCATCTGAACACCCAGGATGCCTGCATCTTGGCTGCACGGAGCAGAAGATCTTGGTAGATCCTGGAGCGTGTTTTCAAATGGAGGAGTGAGTTAACGCCTCTGGGACTTTAATACAGTGAAGGCTGAGATCCAAAAGCCTCACCACTCAGCCTAAGAATGTGAAAGGCTGTGTGAGAGACATTTGTAAAAGAAGACCTTCGTATATGTTGCCCTTTCTATGGAGAAGATAATGTTTTTATTTGCGTCTAACCACCCCTGTATACAGTCCATAACAAAAAATCTTTAATTATTGAGTATCTGGTCTTGATGTACCCCATTGTCCAATCTGTGACGCACATTGTACCTGTTTACTAGCCATTGGGGCACCAATGTGTTTTTGGGTGAAACACTCTGCCTTTTTGTTTTGTGGGGCATGGGGGGGGCTTTATTTGTTCAAGGGAACCATGAGCCAAGCTCAAAATGGTTGTTCTACCCATGCGGGCTCTTTATTGAGTGCCGGTCACAGCGAGTAGAGCGCTCGCTTTCACATCCACGCAGAGTCTGCCGACCAGGTTCGAATTCCGGCAGGGCCAAACTCAGCCTTTCATCCTTCAGAGGTCGATAAATGAGCACCACACACTAGCTATTAATAAGCAGCGCTCTGATGCCTGAGGGTTCGTATCGCTATAACAATGAAAATTATTATGATTATGGCTGGGCTCACATAATTGTTTGAACTGCTGTTCACCAATTCCTGGTGGTTGGGAGGCCATATCCCATCTTTTAGGGGTGGTCTTGGGTTGGTGCAAGATTCAGGGTGCCTTCCAGATTGGCTGCCCACCCAACCCTTTGTTTTTGCTCCCTAGTGCGATTGTTGAACTGGTATGCGTCTGCTACTTTGTTTGTGGGTATAGTAGGAGACACCTTTCTACACTTAGTTTTTAGGATTGGCCATACTGGCTGGGCTGTGTCCTATGCTGATCGCTGGTTGGGATTTTTGGATTCTTGGGCATCCTCCATCCTGCTGGCTCCCCTCATTTTCTGGGAAAGTCCTTCCATTCTCGACCATTTGCATGCCTAATTACTGTCGGCTTCCTGCTTGACTTCCATGGTGTTCCCGCTGTGGTGCTGCACACTGCCTTTGCCTGGAAGGATGTTGAGAGGTCAATAGCTCATTCTTCTGCTTTTCAAGACCATTCTGGGTTGCACCTACCAACCATAGTCTTCGCCATGGGACCAGTTTCTGTAGCTGGAAACCCTCTTTATTTTTCGTGCTGACAGAACCTGCTTTGCTAGGTTTTCCCGCTTTTTGAAAAAGTACATGCAACTGCTTTTCCTTAGTGTTTGTCCAGGCTCAAAGTTCAATGGCTGTTCAGATCATGTAAACCACACCTGGAGGAGAAACTTTCTCCTCACTGTGTTTCGCCTTCCTGAAACCACCCTCTCAAGAACCCACATTGCGAGTACGTACCAATAGGCCTTGGAGTGGTAGGTTATTCACGTTACTTAACCTCCAGGAACCCTGTGCTAGAGACAATTTTCAAGCAGGAGAATCAACCATAGTTTCCTTTTGGATACCATTGGGCCTCGTCCTGCTGTGTTGCATTTTCCTCTGGGTCTGCTGGTTCTCAAGGTCGTGTCTGGAGCTCTTCTTTGCGTGTACTATGGACCTCCTTATCTTGTTTGAATTCTACACCACTGGTGCAGATTTGGCAGCAAACCTGCCTCTGTATTCCCTATACATGTGGATTGCCTATTGACTTGGTCCTGTTAAATCCTGCGGGGAACATTTACTCACCTGAAACACTTCTAAAGTGACTTGGGGTTCTGTCAGGCTGAGATCCTGGTGTCTGCAGAAGCTGCTGAGCCCCGACAATCCACCCAAAATGTGGCACTCTGAGCTGATACTATAAACTGCTCAGTTTACCTCACTTCCAGGGGAAAGGGGGAAGGGACAAATTAACAAACACCAGGCTGGAAGCTAAAGGCTAGCTGTTTCTTCACCTGTAGTAAAACATAAACCTATAATACACCTTGTTATTCATGAAGTACTATACTAACCTTAATTATCAATATCCTTTACCAAATAAAGTAAAAACCATACCTGGAACTTCTCAACAAAATGCCCAGAGAAGTGATAAACTGACTAGACTTCCTTACTAGTTGACTTGAATCTCAACGATCATTCAGCCTTCTTAGTAGGTCCATGAATGTGAAATTAACTTTGCAGGTAATCTTCTTTAAACTCAAGAAGCTTGAACAAAGTTTTAAGTTCATTAAAAGTAAATGGAAGTTCTCGTGTTTCTGGAAAGAACTTATATTTCTTCTTATTATTTTTTGAGTGTCTTTACTTAATAAAACTGTTCTTGAAACTTGCAACAAAAAATCTCACGTGGAAATATCTTGAAAATGCATAAGAATCCAAACTGAGTGAAGAACGTAGATGCGCTGAAGACTAGACCGTGGGAAAAACCACACGCGCTTATCCAAGGAGCGAGAAAACTCACACGCGCTGAAATCGAAAACCGTGGGAAAAATCCACACGCGCTTTGTCCAAGATGCGAGAACACGCACACGCGCTGAAGTCGAAACCGCGGGAAAAATCCATACGCGCTTAGTCCAAGATGCGAGCACACGCGCTGAAGTCGAAACCGCGGGAAAAATCCACACGCGCTTAGTCCAAGATGCGAGCACACGCGCTGAAGTCGAAACCGCGGGAAAAATCCACACGCGCTTAGTCCAAGATGCGAGCACACGCGCTGAAGTCGAAACCGCGGGAAAAATCCACACGCGCTTAGTCCAAGATGCGAGCACACGCACACGCGCTGAAGTCGAAACCGCGGGAAAAATCCACACGCGCTTAGTCCAAGATGCGAGCACACGCGCTGAAGTCGAAACCGCGGGAAAAATCCACACGCGCTTAGTCCAAGATGCGAGCACACGCGCAGAAAACCAACCGCGGGTAGAAAAAACACACGCACAATAGTATCACGCGACACCAAAGAGCTCGCGCTAGATTCTCAAGCCAAGACTTTCACGCGCAGGCTTCAGTTAACGGAAAAACCTCGCGCTTGATAGATAACGTAGCGTAGCAAAGCCAAACATACGACAGCAATATAGTTCTTAATGTTTTCATATGAACTTGAAAATCAGTTTAACTCTTCTACAATGACATTATAAAAAGAGTCTTGAGTTTTAAAAGAACTTATCTTGTGAAGAGTCTTGGAAACTTATTTTCTTGGATAACTCGAAATCTTCTTACTCCTGTTCAGTGACAAAATGAAACTCCGTAAGATTCCTGTGTACTTTTCCAAAGAAGCCGCTCGACTGCTTGAAACTTGAAACCCCTGAACAAGTTAAGCAGGAGCAGCTTAACGACCTCTCAGCTGGGCAAAGACGATGAAAGGCAGTTTAGAATGTTCACTGTCTTCCCTATAAACAATCACCAGCCAATCAGAACTTAGACTGAGGACCTCCATCTTGGCTTGGGGCATTCTCCATAGACTGCAATGAATGTTAAGGGCAAAATTGGCTGTTTTAAAATTAATCTCATCATAACTTCCAAAAACCTTTCTATACTAATTTTCCCCATACCTAATGTAATTCAGAATATGTCACTGTATCCTGACAGTACCTGACAGGTACTCGCCTGCCCCTGGGCATTTTCGCTTCCTAGAGTATGGGTCTAGTGGGTTTTAGGGAAATGTTCTACATTTATAGCTTGCACTTGTGTTTTTATAGGTATTTTTTAAAGTTTTGTCTTCCACTTCTGCAAATGCCTGATTTCAGTGGAACCTTTACAAGTGGCACAGTAATTATATTTCGCAGACTTTTAGTGATCTGGTGCTCTTAGACTAAATGTATCTTGTCTTTTGGTGGTCTCTAGCTGTGGTTTAGAAATGCCTCCCTCTTTCAAATGCCTGTATTGAATGGGTGGTGCACATTTGTGTTTTCCAAATACTATTTCCTGCAGGCTTAGAGATACTGTGGCAGTGTTTACTTTTGGATCCTGTATTGGCTATTTTAACTGTGTTTTTCATCGCCCCTACCCTTGTCTCTTTATGCAGTGCCTATCATGGATAATTGGACCTTAAATATAGTTATATGTAATTTTAGTTTTAGACATGCCTACGGCATAATGATTGAACGATATCTCAAGTCGTGTAGCTTTAGGGCGAACGCATGGGGGAAATGCATTGAAATATATTCTGGCGATGTGCAAATATTAACAGTAATAATTCCTTGTTCATTTTGAGTGTCTGGCCTGTGCGCCTGGATTATCTATTGTTTTGGAGCACGCAAGTGCAAAACAATACTTCGAATGGATTGTGTCCTCCCACATATTCCTAATCTTAGATATATCCTTACCTTCAGCTTTGTTGCTTCGGAAACGTTTTTTTTCACTCTCCATCAGAGGGCGCGCCACTCGGGGCTGCTGCGTCGATGTCCCTTGGTGGCATTCGTCAAGCACAGGCGTCATCCGCTGTATAAAGGTCTCGAGCGCGCTCGATGGCCTCAGTTCCGTTTTTCCGTTAGCTTTGCTTCGGATCGAATAACGGTGCTTAAGTTCATAAGAATGTCTTCATCTAATCCTTCTATACCGAAGACTAGATACAAGAAATGCCAGAAATGTAGGAGAAAGATGTCGCTGACTGGTCCCCATCTGAATTGCCTCTGGTGCCTCGGGTCCGACCACTGTATAGACGAGTGTGGTTCCTGTCAGTCGGTGACCCATAAGGCCTTAAAGGAACAGAGAGGTAAACTGGCGGTGGGAAAGGAATCCTCAAAGTTTTCTTCGAGAGAGAGAATATACTCGGCTGATCTTCATCAAAACGTCACAAAAAATCTAGGTCAAGGAGTAGTTCCAGGATGTCCTCTTTTCTTCCTCAAAAAAGGCGAAGAAGAGACACCTGCGTCCCTCTTCCTCGACGTTGTCTGAGGAAATCATTACATATTGTTCAAAACATGATTCCCCAAGAAAGTGGGAAGTGTTCAGAGCATCTATGCTAAAGATTTTTGAGAATGAGGCCCAGACCCACCTCAAAAAAAGTCTAGCGAAGCCCATGGCCCTACCTTTTAAAAAACGTGACAGGGGAAGATCTAAAACGAGAAAATCCGACAAAAAATCGTCGAGGGAATCTTCCCAGATGCCTCCATAAAAAACACCTACCGGTGCTAAAATCGGAGGTGGAACTCGAGAAAATGGCGTCAGACTCTCATACACCATCAAAGTCCTCGTCTGAAACGTCCTCGAAGCCTCTAACGAAGGCGGTCGAGCACAATATGCCGACAACCCATCCCAAAAAGGTTACGTAGAGTGCACAGTTGACTGTATCGAAGGCTCCTTCGACGGTGTTGACAATTCCTTTGAAGGTGTCGAAAATTACCTCAATGATATCGAAAGCGATGACTACGTCATCGACGCCATCAACGCTTTTCATATCTTTGTTCACTCCAATTACAAAATTGACACCTGTGTCGAAGTCTATGCCACCTGAAAAGGTATTTCATCCAGAAAATAGACATGATTTCTTTAGAATCTTGTCCTCCCCATATGAAGGAGATTTTTCAGCAGAAGAAGAAAATGTTTCACCTGCTGGTGTGAAATTTGGTATATAACAAGTCCCTGAGGAGTTTATTGACCCTCAATCTAAGATGCAAGACTTATGAGTGCTTGCAGTCATCAAGTGGTCTGGATACATCTCCAGAATATGAATTTAAAAAGCCTGACCTGGCTGAGCATACTGATGCGGGATATAGAAAATTGATGAACAGGGTAACTGAATTCATGGGATGGAGTAGAAATTCACCTGTCTATCAGGAGGATGATACGACTGGCATCCTTTCAGCGGGACCTCGGCAAGACCCCATACTTCCTTTTCATGTAGCCTTACAAAGGAGGGTTAACACTGCATGGGAAAACCCTGAATTACGGCAGTAAATAAAAAAAGTGTCAAAATATAGGCCCTGTTCCTCAGATCCTGAATATTTGAGTAAACACCCATCACCTGAAAGTCTTGTAGTTCAGGCAGCTACTTCTATTAGAAATGCTTCATATTCTACAATTCCCCCAGATAGGGATGATGAAAAGATTGATGCATGGTCCTGAAAGATTTTTACGTCAGGGAGCATGGCTTTAAAATCTACAAATGTAACTTGCACCCTTGCAAGATTTACATATACCCTGTGCGACTGTGTGATAGCGGCAGCTGAACACATCCCTGAATGTGAGGAATGTGAAGGGTTCCTGTCTATAGTAAGGGATGGAAAGGAGGCTTCAGGGGAATGCCTTCAATCAGGTTTGGACACAGCTGACAGTATCAGTAGGTCTATGGTGTCCACAACTGTGCTAGGCAGATTTGCATGGCTGAGGAAGTCAGGCTTCCCAATATGCTATTTGATGGCTCGAGGTTGTTTGGCAGCATGGCGGATGAAAATTTGGAGAAACTGCGGACCTCCAAAGCGGTGGCAAAATCGCTCAGTGCCGCTATACGACAACCTCAACAATGCCCCTACACAGACTCATCTTCCTGGAGGGGTCGTACCTTTTGATTGTATTCATCATTTGGAACAGGAAGGGGACAGGCCAGTCAAAGAGGACAAAGGACATTTCCTTGAGGGTGAGGAAAAGGTACTAGATCTGCCCCAGCAACAGCAACTGTCCCTTCAACTGCAGCTGCCGCAAAACCTCTGTAGTTTTGACCCACAAGACCCTGGTGGGAGGCAGGATCTCACAGCATCTGGAAGAATGGCGCGGCATTACTTCAGATGCTTGGGAACTGGAAACAGTATCCTAAGGTTACTGCCTTCCTTTTCAAAAGAAACCTCAGAATCACCCGCCGGGATACAACTCTGTCAAACATCCAGACTCCACTCCTGTTGCAGGAAGTCTTTACCCTGCCACAGAAAGGTGCAATAGAACATGTACCTGTAGCAGAGAGGAACAAGGGTTGGCATTCCCCATATTTCCTCATACCAAAGAAGGATGGAGGATTGAGACCCATCTTGGACATGAGAAGCTTGAACACGTTCCTCGGGAAGGACAAGTTCAAGATGGTCACACTTTCTCAGATCCTTCAAGCTCTCCAACTCCAAGACTGGTTGGTATCATTGGACCTTCAGGATGCTTACTTTCATGTGCCAATACATCTCAAACACAGGAAGTACCTGAGGTTTGCGATTGGCAATTCTCGCTATCAATTTTGAGTTCTGCCTTTTGGGTTGACCTCCGACTGAGAGTTTTCACCAAGTTGATGGCGGTGGTGGCAGCGAGCCTCAGGAGAGGAGGGATTCATGTCTACCCCTACCTGGACCATTGGATGATCAGGACACATTCTCCAGAACAAGCCCAGAAACATCTGTCCAAGACCTGCCACTTCCTTCACAAACTAGGCTTTTCTCTGAATTTTAAAAAAGTCAAACGTGCTACCATCACAAACTCCAGTTTATCAGAGTAGTCCTGGATACTTGTTCGGGCAAAGCATCTGCTCCCGAAGGGAGAGCTCACCACATTCTGCAGATGGTAATAAAATTCCAGAATGCCCAGTATCTACAGGCCTTCAATTTTCTCAGGTTTCTCGGTCTTATCCTGCAAGCCAGATTGAGGATGAGATCCCTTCTCTGGGCCCTCAGTACTCAAAGGTCCCAATTTTCAGGGGAAATGTCAGATCTCTGCAAGTTTCAACCAGAGTAGCACAGGATCTTCAATGGTTGGCTTGCAGGGAACATATCCTCAGGAGAGAATCTTTTTGGCAACCATGGCCGGAGATAACAATAGTGATGGACGCCTCACTCACAGGATGGGGAGCTCACACCAAAAAGTTGACAATCAGCGGCCGTTGGTCTCTGTTGCAGTCCAAACTACACATCAGCCTATTGGAGCTGAGGGCAATCAGACTAGCGCTGAAGGCCTTCCTGCCCTCTGAACAGGGAAAAATGTCCTGATAATGGCAGACAACACGGTGGCCATAAACTACCTCAACAAGAGAGGAGGAGTAGGGCCACTACCACTGTGCAGAGAAGCAATGCAGCTCTGGTTCTGGGCATTACAAGAAGGATCTCTCTGTCGGCAGTTCATCTAGCCGGAGAGCAAAACACAGCGGCGGATGCTCTGAGCAGGCAGAGCACAGTCTCCCACGAGTGGGAACTAGCTCAGGAAGTCCTTCAAGAGATCTTCCCCCTTTGGGGAACCCCTTAAATGGATCGGTTCTTGACCAGTGTCAACAGGAAGTGCAAACTGTACTGCTCGAGTGAATTTCCTCCGAGAGGAGCTCTAGGGGACTTGTTTATAGTGGACTGGGAATTTCCACTCCTGTATGCGTTTCCTTCAGTCCCTGTGATCCCTCAAGTAATCAGGAGGTTAAGAAAGTTCAGGTAAACCATGATCCTAATTGCCCCGGATTGGGCCAGGAGAATGTGGTACCCAGACCTTCTGGACATGTCCATCTGCCCTCCAAAACATCTTTCAAAAAGAGAGGACCTTCTCTCGAAAGAGGAAGGTCACTTTCTCCATCCAGAAGTCAAGACACTCAACCTTCATGCATGGCTTCTGAGAGGATGAGATACAAGGATTGGGACCTTCCGGATGACGTCATGGAGATCTTGCTTTCAGCCAGAAGGCCAGCAAATAAATTTCTGTACCAGTGTCATTGGAACAAGTTCAGTAACTGGTGCAGAGATAAGAATGTAGACCAGTTTCAGTGTAATATTGTCTTTTCTGTTATGCTTGGCTAATCTCGGGCCCCAGGTTGGCACGATAAAGGGTTATTTAGCAGCGCGATCCATTTTCAAGCGCTCCTCAGAGGAAGAAACTTACTTCAAGATACCCTTGATAACACAATTCTTAAAAGGTCTAAATGTGTTTCCTCCCATACCTTTTCAAGTACATGTGTGGGACTTAAACTTATTATTAAAGTTTCTCACATGCATCCCATTTGAGCCTTTACTTTCTTGTCAGTTAAGGCTCCTTACTTTAAAAACAATACTTCTTGTGGCACTTACATCAGCCCGTAGGGTAAGTGAGTTGCAGGCACTTTCTAGCTGGCCTCCTCACACCATCTTTTATAAAGATAAGATTGTCCTTAGGGTTAAACCCTCTTTTTTGCCAAAAATTGCCTGAGATTTTCACCTATTACAAAAAATACCACTGCCTGCTTTTTACCCTCCTCCTCAGGCAAGTAAGGAAGAGGAAAGGCTACATAGATTAGACCCCTGAAGGGCTCTCGGCTTCTATATTTCAAGATTGGCAAGATTACGTCAGTGTGACCAACTTTTTGTGGGCTACACTGGCCGTAAATTGGGACTGGCAGTGACTAAGCAAACATTATCTAGATGGATAATTTTGGCTATAACTGAATGTTACAGATTGGCTGAGTAAGATCCTCCAGATGGGCTGAGGGCTCATTCAACCACGGGCATGGCGACTTCAACCGCACTTCAAAGGGGTGTCCCAGTGCAAGATATTTGCGCAGCAGCCACATGGTCATCCATGCACACTTTTATAAAACACTATTCTGTAGATTCTACTTCTTCACAAGGAGGTCTTTTTGCTGAATTCATTCTGTACATGACTAATATTTCTGTACTCCCACCTCCAATACAAAATTGCTTTAGGAGTCGATCTAAGATGAGGAATGCGTGGGAGGACACAATCCATTCGAAGAACAAGTTACTTACCAACTGTAACGTTCTTTCGATTGGATGTTCCTCCCATGTATCCCTCATCGACCCTCCCAGCATACCCCACGGTATGGTTTACGTGGTTTACACTCAAAATTCCTTTAAGGCTTGGGTCAAAAGAGGCACGCCATTAACTACCATCCATTGGCTCCAATATACAAAAAAACAGAACTGAGGCCAACAGGCGCGTTCGAGGCATTTATACAGCGGATGATGTTGGCGCTCGATGAATGCCGCTCAGGGAAATCGACCCTGCAGCCTCGAGTGGAGCGCCCTCTAGTGGAGAGAGAAAAAAAAATTCAGAAGCATCACAGCTGAAGGTAAGGATATAGCTAAGATGAATACTTGGGAGGAACATCCAATCGAAAGAACGTTACAGTTGGTAAGTAACTTGTTCTTCTACTGCATTCCAGTGGTCTGATGAATGTTCCAACTGTACCATTTGTTTTAGTAGATGGTTCTAAATGTTTTTGTAACACATAATAATATTGTAAGACACTACAATGCTTCTGATGAAGGCCAGATATGAAGGAGAATGTAGCCTAAAGGTACATCAACAGTTTGTGTTTGTGCTCGCTTTAGAGATATTGCAGCAACTTACTACTGAAGGGGGGAGGCAGCGTCGTACTGAAAGCTGATAATGCGGCAGGTAGGTACTGACGGGAGGAGTCAGCATCTTGTTAAACAGGGGAGGAGACTGCTTAAGTAAAACAACGCTCCGAAAATATAAAAATGCACGCTTTGGAAGAGGCAGGAGGCGAGAGTTATTTGCGTGCCTGACAAAGCTGGACAAGTCGGACCAGAGGCTGTAGGACCACCCAGATGCAGACTGGAATCCAGGAGAATGAACCACTTTTCCATTGCAACCCAATGGAGAGGGGCGGGAGACAGTCCCTCCTTTTTTCTGCCTCGATTTTGAAGCCTCTGAAATTGCATTTCTGGGCGTCTAAGCTCAGAAAGACTTTGCTTTTTGTTTTTTGAGAAGAACTACTTTTTTAACTTTGCTGCATAGAGAAGAATTACTATCTGTGGCAATCGGCTCACTGCTAGTGGACACATTTCATTTCTAATTGGATGTTTGCACCATGCTCGATTCCAATTGACACTAAATCCTTTTCTGCATTTTGCTAAAAGACCATGGTGAATTTGATAGGTGATTTTTCCAATTGGATTTGATATTTTTGGATTATGCTGACAACAATTCTCCAGGTTCCTGACATCCAGCAACCAACTCATCTCACTACCCTTTGAGGACAGGAGTGAGTATGAGGGTGTGTTTTACCCATCTTTAATATCACATTAGGAAAGGAGTGAGGTATTGGAAGGGCAGTTCATTTCACGAGGTTGCCTAGTGAGAACTAATTAGGTAGTCAGTTGCTTTTGTAGTGGCTTTTATGATTCTGTGATGGATTGGTCTTGAATAAGACATAGAGGCAATGACAGCTGCATATTCACTGATACGTTTTGCATATTAAAGGTGTTGTTAAGTTACAATATTAGTAGCAATGCTTCTATACTATTTATTTCTCATAATAAAACAAACTACACTATAAAGCGGAGTGTAAGATTATTCCTTGAGTGTTCCTCAGAATCAAGACAGGAACACAAAACACATATTTAAGTGTCGGGCATCTATTTTAAGTACGGTATATTAACATATTGAATATGGTGCATATTGTTATATGAAGAGGGTTAGTAGAGCGTTTCAGCATTGGACCATCAATAAAATGTGACATTAGTAAAACTGTCACGTGTGGATGGGTAGGGGTGGCTGCCCATTGCAGGGGTTTGTTGCCTACTCTCTCTTCTGATGCACAGTGACAGATATATGCTTTTCTCTACCTCTATTCATACCACAGTCCCTGCTGGGGGCGGGGGGAATCTAGGACAATGCCGTAGTGGTGGAAGGAAAGGCTCTGTGAGGTAGAGGTAATGAGAATCATGGCAATAGTATTAGGAATATGTTGTATCTATGGTTAAGTGTGTGGACTAATTGTATAATTGTGTCAACCTACTTTCCTTCCTTTGAGCCAGACTGGTCATTCATGTCGCCTACCACGAGAGAGGTTTGGTTTCCCTTTTTGGTTGAGGGCACTTGCCCCATTTTAAGGTTGTTGGTTGTGAAGCCTTTAAAAAAGTGATACAAAAACTGCTTTAACAGTTTTGACCCATAAATTGTGAATTCAACCAAAGGACGCAAGAGTTTTTGAATCGGTAATGGTCATTAGTGATCTACCTTACCAATATATAACTGGTGATTTTCATTCCTGCCATCTTCAAAATCCACCTTGTGTTTGAAGTTGTCTGTGTTGGTCAATCCAAATACATTTTCCTTCTGCAACTCTAGCCTTTAACCCTCCTCCTCAATGTGCCAGGTTGTTCAATTTGCAACCACTTTTCCTCTTTGATTATTACATTCTGGTACCCCTTTCAACCTTTCGCTTGTTGACTTAAAATTCACCATTGTTTGCTCTCTATCTTTATTCTGTTCTACATCATTCGATTACACAACTTGATATTTCTGCAGGTATTTTTTTCTGCCATGTCTACTGATGGCTTAGAGCTCTAGTGTTGGATGCTGAATGCAGCAGAGGTTTTGAATGTCCATTTTCAACATCTATGTAATATGAAAATAAAAGTGAAAAGGGTTAAAAACTCCCTTGAGATTAAGCACATTTATTTCGGTTGCCACATTGAATTTCTAAATTGTTGGGCGTATCAGGGTTAGTTATAGATGGGGCAAAAAGTGATACACCGTAGGAAAGCAAAGAGTTGGTGAACATTTAAACCAATCAAATTTGGCTAGACATTTTCAGCTAGAATGCATACAGGGTCTGGGGGAGATTGTTCATCTCTCAGCAGATTCTCACTTTCAGCCATTCTCACTCTGTGCTCACTGTCAATTGAATACCATCTTTGGTCAACATCAGCTTATGTATTAGAAGAAAATAAGGAAAGAAACAACTTGCGCCTGACCTCACATTTCTGAAATGTTCTTATGATCTTTATTTTGTTCCTAGGCGGATGGTTATGTTGTGAATATTGTCTGGGAATTTGATACACACATACAAGAAAAGAAAACTCTGCACCTAAATGGAGGGAAATCATCACAAAAAGGTAACACCTGTCTTGTAAATGCCCTCTTCGTGTTGAGTGCCTGCAGTGGTTTAAATACTAATGCCACACATTGCCCAATCATCCTTGCCTATTTCTAAGGCCACATTCAGAAGATATAGCCTCAAGGGCCTTGTGGTTTAAGTTCAAAACCCCTATAAAATCAAATCTTGAATATTGTGTACTATGCTGCGAACGGGTCCTGTTGTATTTAGATTTGCGGCACCCTTTTCTTTCCAATTCCACTTGGGCAGATCTTAAACCTACTCATTCTTACACAAACAATAGGAATAAAGACCACAAAAAATGAAAACTCAAAATGAAGCGGTAGAAATAAGTTCCTGAAAACAAGGCAATAAATGAAAAGAGCAAAAACTATTTTTAGGCAAGATTATTTTCTTTTTTTAATTTAATATTAGTTCTTAAGAACTTTTCACAAATTTACAATTCCACAAATATGCTTCACATATTTATAACACAAACCTAACAATTAACAATCATCAATTGTGTGCATCTTCACATATTACTAAAATCCATACTTTCTTGTCCATTCCCCTTCCTAGGTAAAAGCAATTAATACACTATCATCATAGGGTTTCACCCAGCACTGCATTCTCCATACCTATAACTATTCTAGTTCATTCATTTACCTTACTCAATACATTATAAAGTGCAATGTGCATAGATTTATTTTCAGTGTTTCAACAGTAGCAATAGAAAGCGTCAGTCTTAATTTGATCATAATCGTGGCAATCTTTCCATCATGTTCGTACCAATGGTATATAAGGCGCTATATACATGCAAAATAACAGTAACAATATACAGGTCCTAATTCACAGCATTCAGTTAAGACATGTCAGGCTGTTTCCCCTCTCCCTTTAGCTTTACATATTCAGCCCGTTCTTTCTTCTAGCTCCAATCCAAGTTCGAAGCCTAAATTGAATAACACTGGAAGTTTCTTTATTCTTAACAAGATGAACCACCACAATGAAGGTGACGGGCATAATGTCGGTTAGCTCTGGGTTACCCTGTATTTATGGGCTAATTTTACAACCTCTGAATAGCATTTTAATTTCATCAGATATGTATATTTCATATCCCAGTTTCATCTGTCTAGTTTGGACGCAAATTTATTTTGATGCGTTTGGTAATCCAAGTCCCAGTGCAGTTTCCAGTTCACGTTCTGAAATGTTCGATTCACCAGCTGTGCACATTTATTAGTTGTCCTTGCATCAGGTCCTTTTCCCAACAGATTCAACAATGGGCATGTAGGTCAGATTGAGATTTTATGTATAACAAACACATTTGTTTTAATGTCCTGCCTGGTTGGGAAGAGTTATGAAGCCTAATTCTAAGCTTAACAATTCTACCAGAACACTGGGGTTCAATCCTAATATTCGCCTTCAAAACTTTCCCTCCAAAACCTTCAACCAATTAAGTTCTTTCATACACAATGCATCCAGGACATATGATATAGTTGAGCAAAAGGATTGTTTATAATAGCATTAGAATTCCCATCATAGTATATCCTGCAGATTCATTAACAAATCTTGCTAGCATGGCTATTCATAATACTGCTTTTCTTTTCTTCTCCTCAAGGACCCCCTGATAGTCACCTTTGGTGCTAAGCACAATACCAAAGTATTTAAAATGGGTCACATTTTAAATTGATTTACCTGAGATTATCACCTTAGGCATGGTTGTCTCTTGATGCAAGAAAAAACATCACTTTATTTTTTTATAGTTCATTTCCAAGGCCTTTTCCTTTGCATACCTGTGTATTTCCATTAGGGACCTCTTCATCTGCATATGAAATACACAGCACCTTTTCGCTATGCAATTTAGGCAGGCAGCTATACACCAATGCTAATTCTGCCGGCAGGTCTGAGATGTATATGTTGAATAGCAAGTGCACTAGCACGCAGCCCTATTTTACTTCCCTGTCTTTGGGTATGGGCCGAGTGATAGTGTCCCTACTATCCAATCTAACCTGAACCGTGGTTTTTTCATAAAATCCCTGCACTGCACTCAATAATTGGTCCATGCAACAGAGTCAATACAATAGCCTTTCCCTATCCACGGTATCAAAGGAGGCTTTAAATCCACCATGGCTGCATATAGGTATGAATTACCCTTAATTTTAGACTCCATATCAGGAGGTCCATTAGTCATGGGCAACGAGTTGTCCCCGAACCTCGCCGAAAGCTCATTTGAAATGTATTTCATATTTTATTATAGTTCACCCATTCGGTCAATTATCCAAGAACCAATGATGCAAAGATTGTTACTGTGACATCCAGCATTGGAAGCAATCTGTAATTCGCCAGGTCACTTCGATTACCTTTCTTGGAGATAAGATAGGATAGGGACTAGCAAGGACTTTTTCCAGGATTCAGGTATTTTAGCCTTTGAAGCATAAACCTTGATGATTAGCATTAGCAGTAACTCTGACCAAAATTCTGGGTCCTTCTTTTAGGCCACATTAGCGAGACCATTTGATCCCGGCACTCTTAAATCTTTAAGTTTCTGAATCTGCTTACAGATGGTATCTGCAACAAAATTAATACCAATGCCTTAGTTTTTAATTGGACCCTTGTGAAAAGCGCTGTGAAGGGGATGAAAGGTACTACCGATGTAATTGACCCATTCTTGTGCTTCAGTAGTATTTGTCACCTGTGTTGCTTTAGCTGTTTTTGTGCTGTGTAAGATTTGCCACATCTTTCTAGTGTCTTTAGCCAATGTGGCCGATAGTCAGTATTGACATTGTGCATTTTTGTTGGCTCTATGCCACTATTGAACCCACCTACGATACTTAATTTTAATGGCCATTCTTTATAATTTCTCTGGCAACACAGCATTACACTGTGGATCCTTTTCACAGACCTCGTTTCTCTTGTTGTGTTCCCTATTTCATCATATTGATGTTTGTTATTGCTGCCTGACCTGTGTACATAACCCTTTTGCAAGGTACGGTCAGTTTGCAGGTTTTACACCCATAACTCAATTTCATCCGCTGGTAAATCTTTCAATTGGATCAGGGATTGCTCTTTGCTAATCATAATGTACCTTCCGACCTTATCTATGTTCTTCTGCATCCATCAAATCTTATTCCCACTAGGATTTACCTCAAGGTCACCTATTCTTAAATCATCCCTGATCTCAGGATCCTCTAGCCTTAGTGTCAACGCAGCATGGTCACTAAAATCTGTATCAGTGACTCTTAAGTTCTCTGATGTTAACGATGGATGAGACGCTTGCAAAAAAGTAATCCAGTGTAGCTGTCTTCAAACCACTTTTCCTAGTTTTTTTTACCCAAGCATTCACCTCTCAACTGCACAGCCCCATTCCAGCCAAAAATCACACCACTGCTTGCCTTTCTCATGATCTACCTTCTGATCCATGTTACAGGTACTACTAATTACATAAGTAGTCCCCAGACATTCATCCTGACATCTGTATCTTGCGTTGGTCTCCTCCAATTACAATGTGGTCAATTGCATAACTATTAACCTAGCGAAAACCAAGGTAATCCAATTTGGTACTAGAAAGCAGCGTTGTGCTGGCCATCAATGGCCCCTACAACGTACAACCTTGGAAACCGCGTCATCTTACATATACCTAGGCACCTTTGTTACACATAATTCGAATCTCAATGCTGATGATCATTGTGTAAAACAAAAGGTAACAACAGCGGTGTCGCAGGCCTGTCCAATTAAGGCCCAGTATTGTAATTCTCTTTGGTCCCGATAATAATTTATTACAAGAAAAAAGTTTGTCCCAGTAATAATTTACGGAACAGAGGCCTCTCTGAAAAGATCATACACGTACTGGACTGTCATTGAAGGATGCTACTGGAAACGAGTTTTGAACTTACCACCGTCTCAGCCCATGAATATTGTGAGACATGAATTGGGTTTAGTGTCACTGTATGCTATTTGTAAATGGAAAATGTGCTCGCATTATAGAAAATGTGTCATTGAGAAGTCGGTTTGATTAATATTATTGCAAAATATCTTCTACACTCAATGGAGGTGTTTCCTCTAAACTGGAGACTTAAAGCGCAGGAACTCATTGGTGAAACAGGGATTTCAACATCATTATTACTAGAGAAAACGAATAGAGCCAAAAAACGATCATGGGAGTATGATTGGATACAAACGCGAATTGCGTGTACGTAATATCAGACATTCATAAACACTCCCTTTAAGATGAAACGTTATGGCACAACTGAAAGCTATTTGATAATGTTCCCCAGTTCACGACTGCGTGATGATTTCCTGCGCTATCAATTGAACCTTTGGCCAACCCATGAACTTCTATATAAACACAAATTAATAGCCAAGGACGCACTTTCCTGTCGATTTTGTAAATCCTCTGTAGAAACACAAACATCTGTGTTCAGACTGCCCGTTGCTACTCGTGCAAAGAATCGTGCATTTCAAACCCCTATTAATGGATTATGTCATAACCACTAGTGACAGATTGTGGGAATTGTTGTTTCATTCTAACAGGCAATCGTTAAGATATGCTATTCTGAATTTTTTGTATAGCTTGAAATTGAAAGACAAGAAATCGAATCAAAGCAAATTATGATCAAGTGTATCTGTAGTTGTATTTTACTTTTATGAATAAGGATAGGTGGCTCCTTGCATTTATTATTCTGTAAAATTGCTCTGCTTTAAACTGAATTGTTAAATATTTTGTATTCTTTCTTTCTCCAGCATGGGGTCTGGCATGGATTCACATGCTCATGAATAGTCCCCGTCGTCAGGCTGGGAATCCTCGGTAAAGAAAAAAACCAGTATCAGTTTCGTTTCTGATCTGTCTTTCGTAGTAATAACCAATCACTGGTCTCTGCGTCATACTGACCACAGCCAATGACTGCCCTCTACCTAAGCACCGCCTCTGGCAGCCATCTTCAGATTTTTACCGCACATTTGGGATGAGGGCCTCGCCCTCCTCAAGAACCCTTCCACGACGCCAGCTAGAAGAGACCGGTACGAAAAGAAGTACCGGGTCCTGGACGCGGCCCCCGTGTGCCTCCGGGCGCAGCCTACCCCGGTCTCCGTCGTCTCCGCGGCGGCCAGGAAGAAAGCGGGGGGGGGGTGCGGCCTCCACTTCGACTTCCCCACCGGACGGCGAGGGAAAGAAATTGGACGCTATGGGACGCAGGGTCATCTCGTCTGCAGCGACGACAATTAAAGCGGCCAACGCCTTGGCTATTGTGGCCCGCTACGACAGGGAGCTATGGTACAAACTGGCTCCCCTGCTGGACTTCCTACCGGACGACAAGAGGGCGGATGCCCTGGAGATCCTACAGGAAGGTGAGGTGGCGTCGGACCACGCCATCACTATTGCGACGGACATCGCCGACACTGGGTTTCGCCAGTTGGGCAACGGCGTGTGCCTTAGGCGGCGTGGATGGCTCAAGGCTACGGATTTCCGTCAAGACGTACAGACCAGAGTCCTGGACATGCCGTTCGATGGGAACAACCTGTTTGGGAAAACAGTGGACGATTCCCTTCAGGCCATTAAAGCGGACACTGAGACGGCCCGGGCCCTTGGGGTTCTACAGCAACGACGGACGCCCTTTCGGAGCAGCGGAGGCAAGGGCGCCTCCAAAGGTTCCGGCGGCGGTTTCTCTACCTACCGTCAAGCGGCCCGCTCGTCGTCTCAAGAGGCCTACAGAGGACGAGGCAAGTCTGGAGGACCCCGCCGTCGTCGCCAAGGAGGTCAAGGCGGCAAAGCCTCGTCGAAACAGGATTGAACCGGCCGTGGGGTCGGGCCCCCACCGAAGCACCCCGGTGGGAGGCCGGCTGGCGAGCTTCGTCAGCGTGTGGGAGTCCATCTCCACCGACCGTTGGGTGCTGGACGCCTTGGCCCAGGGCCACGCGCTCGAGTTTCAAAGAAGGGGCCCGCGCGTCCCCCCCGTGGCCAGGAGAGAGCTTCACGTCCCTCAGCTTCTCCTGGAGGTAAAGGCGTTGCTCAGGAAGGGCGCCATCGAACTCGTCCCAAAGAGGCTTCGGGGCTCCGGAGTTTACTCGAGATACTTCCTCGTGAAGAAGAAGACGGGAGGATGGCGCCCCATCCTAGACCTGCGACGTCTGAACAAGTTCATCAAGGCACAGAAGTTCCGGATGGTCACCCTCCAGCACGTCCTGGGTCAGCTGGAGGAAGGAGACTTCCTGTCGTCGTTGGATTTGGAGGATGCCTACTTCCATATTCCCATCCTAAAGGGCACCGAAAATTCCTCAGATTTGTGGTCCAAGGGCGTCACTACCAGTTCAAAGCCCTCCCCTTCGGACTACGGTCGGCACCCAGGGTATTTACCAAGTGCCTTGCACCGGTGGCGGCGCAGCTGCGCCGCGAGGGGACCCACGTCTACCCCTACCTGGACGACTGGCTCATCCGAGCCAAGACGAGGGAGCTTGCCGTGGAGCACACGGCAAGGACCGTCCAACTTCTCACGGACCTGGGATTCTCCGTGAACTACGCCAAGTCCCACCTGGTACCCGCGCAAAACGCACTGTTTCTGGGAGCGAAGCTCGACACAGTGTCCCTTCTGGCCTCCCCGTCGGAGGAAAGGACCAGGTCCATCCTGGGCAAGGTACAGCGGATGTTGGCTTCCGACGCGGCCAAGGTGAGGTCCATCAAGTCCCTCCTCGGAATGATGTCTTCTTGCATCTACCTCATTCCCATGTGCAGGCTCCGGATGCGCCCGTTGCAGGAGTTCCTGGACGCGCGCTGGATCCAAACGACGGGCGGCTTCGAGGAGAGGATCACACTCGACGAGAGTTTCCGCCGAGCGGTCCGGTGGTGGGGCACCCGCGCACATCTGACGGCGGGCATGGACTTCCGGACCCCAGACCACCAGGAGACAGTGACCACGGATGCCTCCCTGGAAGGGTGGGGAGCGCACACCGAAAATCTGCACGCGAGAGGCCTCTGGCTCCCGACGGAGAAGTCCCTCCATATCAACGTCCTGGAGCTCCGTGCAGTGTTCTTGGCCCTCAGGTCCTTCCTTCCGTCCCTCAAGGGCAAGGTGGTGAGGATCTTCACCGACAACACCACCACCATGTTTTACATCAGGAAACAGGGCGGAACCAGGTCCCCAGCACTGTCCAAGGAAGCGCAGGACCTGTGGCATTGGGCCGTCGCCCAAAGGATGTTTCTGGTGCCGTTTCATCTGGCAGGGATAAAAAACACCATCGCCGACTCACTCAGCAGGGAGCTGCGCTCGTGCCACGAGTGGGAACTACGGCAGGATCTAGTGGATCGCCTCTTCCGACGGTGGGGCACACCCCAGATCGACCTGTTCGCGACGGCGACGAACTCCAAGTGCCGGAGATTCGCCAGCAGGTTTCCCCAGGCGAGGAGCATGGGCGATGCCTTCTCGTTCCCCTGGGAGGGCCTGTTCCTCTACGCGTTCCCTCCTTTGCCACTGCTAATCCGGCTCGTCAACCAGCTCAAGAGGTCACGGTGCAGGATGATCCTCGTCGCACCTGCGTGGCCAAGGCAGATATGGTTCCCGGACCTTCTGGACTTGTCAACGTCCCCGCCAATCAAGCTGCCGGTGGACGAGGATCTACTCTCCAGGGAAGGAGGCGCCATCCTCCACCACGATCCGAAATCGCTGAACTTGCAGGCCTGGCTCCTGCAGCGCTAGAGTTTGGAGGATACGACATACCGGCCGACTGCAGAGAGGTTCTTGCAAAGGCCAGGGCGTCCTCGACTCTTAAATGCTACGGACACAAATGGAAGAGGTTCTCTGTCTGGTGCCACGCACAGAAGATTAACCCTCTACGGATTACGGCTCCCCAGGTACTGGCGTACCTGCTGACGCTGGCCAAAGCTGGACTGGCACACGCGTCCATCAAGATTCATCTTGCTGCGATCTCCCGATACACCAGAACCACGGGGCGGACGTCCCTGTGGTCTCATCGTCTGGTGAAAGAGTTCATGAAGGGACTGTTCAGATCGTTCCCGCCGGTGAAGGCTCCGGCCCCGGCGTGGGAGCTCAACGTGGTGCTGACCAAGCTCATGGGACCTCCGTTCGAGCCTCTGCACTCGGCCCCGTTGAAGTTTCTGTCGTGGAAAACAGCGTTTCTTGTGGCCATCACCTCCGCACGACGGGTGGGAGAGATCCAGGCCCTTTCCTGCAAGGCCCCGTACTTGACTTTTCACGACACGAGGGTAGTGCTCAGGACGCACCCCTCCTTCATGCCCAAGGTACCGTCGGACTTCCATCTCAACGAACCCTTGGTGTTGCCTGTGTTCTTCCTGTCGCCTTCGTCGCCGGCTGAGAGGACTTTGCACTCGCTGGATGTGGCTAGAGCGCTGAAGTTCTACGTGGACCGCACGAAGTGTTTTCGGAAGACGTCACAACTCTTTGTGAACTTTGGACCTGTCAATGAGGGGAAGGCTCTCTCGAAGGCTTCCATTTCCAGATGGCTCTCCGGCTGTATCATGTACTGTCATCGGTTGGCAAACCGACCGCTGCCTGGCCGTCCGAGAGCCCATTCCACCAGAGCGATCGCAGCTACCACGGCGTTCCTTTCTGGTGTGCCCCTGCTGGACATATGCAGGGCTGCTACGTGGAGGTCGACGCACACCTTCACGAAATTCTACTGCGTCGATCGGGATTCCAGGGAGGAGTCCAGGGTCGGCCAAGCAGTGCTGCGCAACCTGTTCGCCTGAGGTGAGCCTGGTGAGGAGGTAAGATGCTTAATGTTGAGTTTGATGTAATGCTTAATGTTGAGCCTTTGCCACCTCCCGTGGTTGTGCATGTGTGTACTGCTATGTATTCTTTATTCATGAGCATGTGAATCCATGCCAGACCCCATGCTGGAGAAGGAACAAGTTACTTACCTGTAACTGTTGTTCTCCAGCATGGGTCTGGCATGGATTCACATGCGAACCCTCCCGCCTACCCCTCTGCGGCTCTTCACTTGGTCATACTGCCACTTCACGTGCTTCCAAATCTGAAGATGGCTGCCAGAGGCGGTGCTTAGGTAGAGGGCAGTCATTGGCTGTGGTCAGTATGACGCAGAGACCAGTGATTGGTTATTACTACGAAAGACAGATCAGAAACGAAACTGATACTGGTTTTTTTCTTTACCTAGGATTCCCAGCCTGACGACGGGGAATATTCATGAGCATGTGAATCCATGCCAGACCCATGCTGGAGAACAACAGTTACAGGTAATTAACTTGTTCCTTTTATCTCCCTTTTCAAAAATGTTTTAACTGTCAAAGTGAATTTTAAAAGATTTTGTAATTGTATTTGTTGAAAAATCAAGTTTACTTGATTAAAACAACTTATAAATAAAAATAAAACAACAATGTGGTCAATGGGCCCAGCGGCAATGGCATTACCAAGTAAGTCTGATATATTTCCCATTATATCAAAGCTATGCTTTTTTCCCCAGGGGGTTATACAGATTTATTATAATCCAGTTCATATTACTAATTGGAAAGCTGACTTTCAGTGCATTAACATATAGACATTCTGTGCTATTATTTAGTCTTGTTGCCTTTATACTACATTTAGCACCTTTCAGGCCCCCGGAGGGGTGTCCCTTAGAAACCTTTTTGGCCAGTATTTGAAAAATGTGGTACCCATGTATACTAAGGGCTTCTGTATTTTAATGATCCTTCCTCACTTAGCAAATGTGAAAAACCCCAGGTACCCCATGTACAAATTGACCATTTTCAATTCTTCATTTTTCGATGCAGTGGAACCTATTAGCCATTTTAGAATGTCCATAACATTCTCTTGCATGGTGCCAAAACTACTGTTCTCTGCCAATAACACACCAGCTGTTTTCACCAAGTCCAGAAAAATGTCCAAAGCAGCTGTCAGAACTACAAGGTACTATAATTGGGTCCAGGTGGTACCCCAATTCAAGAAACCTGCTACATTGGCCTTGAATCATCAGTCACTTCACTTTTGTACCACAATGCACTCTACTTATCTGAGAGTTAGTTAATAATCAGCTCAATATACTCAGTCTTTGGAATCTAAGATTCGCAGGGGGTGTATTTGTTGCAGGCTTCCCATGTAGTCTATTCTATTAATGTGAGTATGTCTCTTAGTAACCCCCTGGGCCATGCTTTTTAAAATTATGGACAGTTGGTCTATTTTTCGCTTCCTCTTTCTTAGCATTAATGGACTTAACCATTTTATTACCACGCTCTAGTTGAGCGTTTCAGGCTTCAAGCAGGGTACTGACTGTGGCACTAAGTTGTCCATCAACAATCCACAAAAGTTGTGTTTCTGGTGCCTCGGCACCAAAGAGTGCTCTTAATGCACCCAAATATAGCCGAAATCTCTACTCGATCGGGCGGCTAAACTCCCGATCGGTCGACCGCAGACTAAATCCCCAGCAAGGTCAATAGTTCGGTCCTCGGATGCTGAAACTGAGGGGTATACCCCTGAAAAAGAACATTGATGGAAAAAGAAGCAGTCCCATTCAAGGAGCCATTCTTCCTCATTCCGAAGAGGCATCATCGTCCTTGTTGTAGCTCAGATTAATCGAACAAATAAGGTAAGACATTGGCGGGCCCTTCTACCCGCCAAGAGTGGGAAGAATTTAAAACCTCAGTGTTGGAAATGTTTAAGGAGCATGCTGCAGAAGACGCAGTTAACACCCCTCCCCATAGCAGACTTCGGAGGCATCCGCAGGGCTCACTACTACTGACCCCTCACGCCATGGTTCAAATACCATCGGCGTAGATGAAACCTTCGACATCGAAGGAAGTTTCTTGGGTATTCATGTCTGGTCTGTGAGAAACCTGTCTCAACCGCCAGACACTGTGGCCATTGCTTTTGGATCCATTTCCTGGTGTCGGGAGAAACCCCTAGATGAGGGGTATTTGGGGAATGGGAGTGGAACACCGGATGATAAGACACAGTAGCCCCTTCCCTGTAACACCTTTTGCCCATCCTACCAGGTGGCATCCTTCGAAACTCAACCTCCCCCGCCCCGAACACTTTCTCACAGACAGGTCACCATGAGCTAAAATGACTAATACCAGAGCTGTATACCTGACATGTCCCAATACAATGGTCTGGCAATTACTGATCATTACACACACCTGACTTCATCACACTTCCCCACACGGATAAAAAGCGGAGCACGAAACCACACTCTGAGGAAGGCAAAGCACACAAGGAAACAGCAGTTCCAAGATGGCAGTTTAATACGAGGAGAAAGATGGTAAGATCAGAAAGAGTTGCGAGGAGGGAAGTGTCCTTGACTTTTTCAGACTGTTACTTTCATGAACCTTGGAAAATAAGAAACCTAATACCTGGGACTAAACCTGAAGAAAACTGCATTGTGTGTTGGAGGTACCCGGGGCTCTCCAGCATCGATCAAGGTGGGGAGGAGCAGTTGCCGGTGTGGTACTGTCCTCGGCTCCTACAATAAAGCAGCGCCAGTAAAGACAGCACATCCGGGGGGTCGGAGAGACTGATACCAGACCAGCCTGTGTTAAAATCAAGGTTGCAAGCGGCAACAATGTATTAATAAATCTAAAGAGAACAGTGTGTAAAACGTATCTGACGAGCGACGCGATTATAATTGAAAACCAGGGGAGTGACTGAACTTTGGAGGCCAACAAAGATACTGTCGACTGTGTTCCGGCGTCACGTGGGTGCTCATTCGAAGGTATCTGTTATGGAATTTTGAGATCAAAGTGGTCCTGCAACGGGTCAAGCTAAACCCTGTGCACATTCGAAAGTCTTCTATAGTTTAATGTGAACTGAAATTGGTCTGAGCCTGGCTGAAGAGGATTCGGGGTGAACCATGAGTCACCCGAGAGAGAATATTCTCTGAACATTGTGAAAAGGGGGATCTGAGCCTGGAAGAGGGGATCCAGGATGAATTGCCTGAATTGAGTACTTTATAAAAGCAAAGGAACTTTGTGTTTTTGTTTTGGTACATCAGAACCTCTGAGTCAAGAGACTTTGATAAGTAAAGAGACTTGGGCACAGAGTGCTCTGATGCTGGTAATGGAAATGTGTGATCGTGCTGGAAACTTGGGGAAGGGAAGCCAATGGGCTGAACATCCTAACATATAATTTTGTGAACACTTATTTCTTTTTCATGAACAATACCCCACACTATTCGTATTTAGCAATAAGGATTGGCAATAGGTTGTTTTAGTTTAGGCCCTTTTTATTTTGATGAGACTCCACTAGGACTGCATTATTATTTTTTGATGGTCGTAGCTTGCTCCCATCTGTAGATTTCAGATCAGATAGGCGTTTATCACACCCTTGTTAAAGTTCAATAAACACTCTTGAACTGTGGTCACGTGTGTCTGTCTTACTGTTAATACCTGTCATGACAGGCTTGCTTCAGTCCGCAGGAGCTGATGCTGATCCCACATACCCTCTCCAGACTTTCACTGCTGAACCTCTAATCTACAGCTGAGTTGAGAACCCCAGGGAAGGGAAAGGGGTAGTGGATAATCAACTACAGACACATCTGGTTCCATACCTGGTTCTGGTATCTGTCATGAAAGAAATACACCTGATTACTAAATATTCAAATTTGCATTTAACAATCTCTTTAGACTAAATAGACCTATAGTTGTTACCTGTTTACCTCTTATCAGCTAAGAGGTGCAGTAAGAATTAGGTGGTCTTTGTCTTTAGAAATATTTTCATACATTCTTTTTGATAAGAATGTTCTCCTTTGGTGAACCCTAACTAACTATCACTAACTGTCAATAACTAGCTACTAACTTGTATCTTCACCTTGGTACAAGAGTTCAGCTGTTTCTTCTGCTTGTATTTTGCTGCTTTAATGCTTACATTTACAAAACTTGGCTCTCACCAAGCTTTCTGAAAGCTTGCAGTTGACTGAAGCTCTAATGCGAATTCTATAGCAGATTCCCTCTGTTGCGCATTTGTTTTGGTTTCTCTTACGAGAACTCCCAAACTAGTGTGTAGTCTTTCTTTGTCTACGAGGATTCAAGAATGCCACGGCCGTGAATCGAAACGACTCTGTAGATGAACCGCAAGCTAATGCCGACTAGAAGCTTCGCACGCGCATGAGTCGGTATGCATCTGCTTCCCCTTGATCACTCTGCTTTAGGTAAATTACTGACAGCTGCTGAGCAGTAACTTTGTACATGTGCATAAACTGACACTCGCTTGCTGCTGTCCCTCTATCAGCGCATAGCTTTCCCTCATGCACAGAGCCGATGGGCACCTGCTACATCAATCGCTCAGATCCAAAAGAACTGCTGATGACCCCTGAATGATTTATTCACACCTGCACGGTTAGAGCAATTGCTCTGAACTTCCCAGCTGCAGCGCTTCACAAAAGATCACGCTGTGAATCTGGCATACAATGTTACTCTGTTAAATGTACAATCTTTACGTTCAAAACGCCTTTCTGAAGTAAACTGTTCAGCTGCTACGCCATTAACTGAAGAACTACTGTGCAGTTTCCATGAATGCTGCTGCGTTAACTGTTCACATTACAGTCTTTCATTGCCAATTCACCACTAACCTTTAACTGCTTTGCTCCCACCTGTGGTCTTCTGTAATCAAGGAAACCTTCAAGCAGCTCTGCTACTCCCTGTAGCCTCCTTCTTATATTATGGACATCTTCTGCTGTACACTTCTTACTTATTTAATTGAAACTCTGAGCTCTGGATTGGGCCTAAGTTAAGGAGCTTAATTATAATACAACCTGTCGAGAAACTTCTATGGATGAAAGGCAGTTATAGAACACTGAGTTAAAGCTAGATACTCCAGGTTATTGTTCTCCCAACCAATCAAATCAGTCCTCCCCTCCACCATCTTGACTTTGGAAACCCTTCACACTTATAATGGTGAAAGAAGGGAATAAGAATCAAACTAACACCTAACACCTGACACCTTTCCTAGAAGTAAAATATCCTCCCACTCTATGAATTTCCACTGGCCACCTACTGGACTCGACAGAGTTCATCCCAGGCTTCCTTCTTACCCTGACAGACTTGACAGTAGCCCCTCCCCAAAGCCCTGTCCCAGGGCTAGGCTTAATAGGATAATTTCTTTGAAATCTTCCAACCAAGCGGGATGCATGTACATCTACCATGTCTTCCCAGGATCTTTCCTCTGGGACATATCCTTTCCTATCATCTAGGTACTGAAGTTTTCCTCTAACTATTCTTGGGTCTGGAATGTCTAACTTCAAATTCCTCCCCATTGCTTTCTGTAACAATAGCTGGTGGTGGTCTACCCGGAGTTCCCTCTACACAAGGTTTAATCAGACTTACACTGAAAGTCGGGTGACTCTTATCATTTGAAGGTAACATTAGCCTGACTGCAAATGAGTTCATGATTTTCTCGATCTCAAATGGACCAATAAATCTCAGGCTAAATTTTGTTCTTCCCTTCAAACGTACGTTTCTTGTAGATAACCAAACCTTCTGCCCAACTTGATACTGAGGATCACCTTGACGCTTTCGATCAACGAAAGCCTTATACCTTAGATTATTCCTTTGAAGAGCAATAGTTACTACTTCCAAACCATCTCTTATGCAATTTAATCTATCCTCCACTTCAGGGATAGAACACTCTAATGGCACTACTTCTTTTAAATACTGGGGATGATAACTGTAATCACTGAAGAAAGGATGGAAATTACAAGAATCCTTAACCGAGTTGGTGTACCTAAATGTCACGCTTCCTCTGTGGTGCTTGTGGAACGCATGGAGGCTGCGGTGCCATTAGAATGTGCCGCTTCTTCCAGCACGTTTCCGGGTTGAGTGTCTAGTCTTTTCTCCCTCCGGTGTTTCGTTTTCCTTTTATAGCCACGCCCCGCGTTTTCCATGGTGCGTTGCAACCCTTTGCTTTGTTTCTGAGTTTACATGCTGTACTTTTGCTTGTGCTTTCTACTGAATTTATCCTCGGTTCTGAATTACTTGCTACCTCTTATCTACTCTTTGGGCTCTCTTCTACCCACCGCCTTCTGTGCCTTTTTGTTTTCCTGTGACTCGTGGCTCAGGGTTTTCGTTTGGCTCTGGTCATGGTTCCCTCCTCTCCACTTCCGGGTTTCATCCTGCTTTGCCTATTACTGTTTTCCCCGTCTTTCCTATCCGCTGGGATCCTTCCCATTCTTACCTTTTTTTCTACCATCCGCTTTCTTGTCCTCGTGTTCTGTCGCTTTCCTGCTGCCTCGCCCCTTTGCTGATTTTCGTTGCATCTGCCTTTTCCTTTTCGTTGCCGGTCATGTGCTATCTCCTGACCGCCTGATCCTTCCTGTCCTCCAGCGGTGAGTTAACACATTTCATTACTTTCCCGGACTCCGATATCTCCAGTATCCTTAAGGTTCACCTTTCTTTTGGTGACACGCAGACCTGGACATTTCTTTTATGCCTACTTACCAATCCTCTGGCTTCCCACATTGGTACCTCATAGTGGACACTACAACATCATTTTACTACCTTCCAGCTGCACCAATCTGTCTATTTGAAAGATTTTTTTCTGCCCCATGCTTTTCCTCTCGCTGGCTCTCTCGGGAAGGGCTCCTCAGCCTGCCAATTTGGAAACCGCGGCAGAGAGGCTTCTATCCGAGGCCGGCCCTACCTCTTGACACAAAAAACATTGAAGTCGAAGACGGAATGGGAAACCATGTGTGACATCTTCAGAAGACACAGGTGAGGAGGAAGGGGATCTCGGGTTCAGTGATGACCAGAAGGTTGCTGCGAAGCCCGACATGCATGACACTAAACTTCGCCAACCACAATAAATCTACCCAACCTCTTTCTTCCTGTAGAAAACAACTTACATAGTTCTCTAATTCTTGGTTCACCCGTTCCACCTGCCCATTTGTCTGGGGATAATAACCTGAAGAAAGCTGCACCTCTATTCCTAACTCCTTGAAGAAAGTCTGCCAAAACTTTGAGATAAACCGTGGTCCATGATCAGACACAATCTATGTAGGTAAACCATGCAATCGTACCACTTCTTGTAAGAAGTTCTTTGTTAAATTCTTTGCTGTGATTTCTCCCTTCATGGGGATGAAATGTCCTGCTTTGGTCAACAAATCCACTACCACCAACAACGAAGTACAGCCTTGCTCTCCAATCTTGACTCTACTCTCCCTTCTGTCCTCAGTCTCCTTGATCTATCCTCTGCTTTTGACATGTTCAACCATGCCATCCTGCTCAATTCTCTGGGACAACCCTGGTATTACTGATCTCGCTCTCTCTCTCTCCCTGCCTTCCTTCCTGCCTTCCTTCCCGCATTGTTACTTTCTACTCCAATTTTCAATGTGATGCGGATGACACTTAGTGTCATCCGCGACCTCAGCCACCTCTGCTTCTTCTCTCATACCAGACTGTCTGGTCCCAAATCAGGAATGGTGTGCCGCCAATGATCTCTGCCTTAATGCCAGTAAGACTGAGGTCCTCCTCATTGGGACACACGCTCCCTTCTTTCCCCTCTCTCTCTGGCTGTCCACTCTGGGCCCTCTTCCTGTGAGGCTAATAAAAAGGAAACGCGACGCAGCAGCTGCCAATTTCAAACAGGAACCCGAACACGAAGACTCTGACAAGGTAAGTGCAGTGTTTATTAAACAGTTTCTTGTGGCGCGCACCAATCAACTTTTCACTAGAGCTCCCCTGGTTTTCTAATGTCAACGTTTAAAAAAAAAACGAAGCTTTAATCCTTGCACTTGAGAGGAGAAAATAACAGAAGATAAGGCTAACTTTGGCAGTTCAATTAGATTAATTACATAAAAAGTACTTAGCTTATTTTTTGCTTTAGAAGACCTCACAGCGTTTTCTTTCACAGGGAAAATTAATTAGTAGATGTAACTTGAATGAGTTGTTTCTTTTTCTTTTAGTCTTGAAGATATTTTCTTAAGAGTTTTCCAAGGCCCAAAACATAGGAGATAAACAGAAACATGACCAGCTCAGGAAACTAAACTAATGAAAGGCAGTTTAGAATGTTGGGAGTCACACCATTGTCAACCTGCCAACCAATCAGAACTCCTGCCTCTGCCCTCCATCTTGGCTTGGGGTATCTGCAGTACTCTGAATATGGAAGTTAAGGCCCAACCATTTTAACAGTGAAAGGACTATAATTAGTTTTTAAACCTAACCATGAAATAAACAAAGAACGTAATGATAATAATAATTTAATTACCACCTATTTACTATGAAGCCTGACAATAACTTTGGTGTCATCTTCAACTCCACCCTCTCCTTCTCTCCTCACATCTCCAGGTCCAACTGGGGTCTTTCCTCTCTAACATCTTTTTCTCTACCTGTGGTGTCCCCCAGGGATCTAACCTCTCCCCCTGGCTTTTCAACCAATATCTGGCACTTCTCGCCCACCGCATCGCCGCTCTCTGCCCCAACTTTCAGTGCTATGCGGACGATACCCAGCTCATTTTCAGGCTACCCTCGGCCTCCTCTACTCGTTCCCTCATCTCTGACTGTCTTTCTGCTATCCAGGACTGGTGTGCTGCCAATGACCTCTGCCTTAATGCCAGTAAGACCAAGATTCTACTCATCGGCACACCCACTCCCTCCTTCCCTGCAGCTCTTTGGCCGGCCTCTCTTGGCCTTCTACCTGCAAGGCAAAAAACCTTGGTCATCTTCGACTCCACACTCTCCTTCTCTCCTCACATATCCGACGTCTCTAAGAAGTCACACTACCTGCTACACCTCCTCAGAGGTATCCTTCCTTTCCTCTCCTTCCCCCAGAAGCTCTGTCTCTTGAGCCCTGGTTCTCTCGAAGCTGGACTACTGTAACAGCCTCCATCTAAATCTGCCTGCCTCTAATCTCCGCCCTTTGCAACTCAACCAGAACAGGACTGCGAGACTTGTTCTTGGCCTCAAGCCCAGGGACCGTATCTCTCCAGGACTGAAATCTCTTCACTGGCTCCCAGTGACTGCGAGGATCATGTTCAAAACCCTCTGCATTGTCCACAAGGCCTTCTGGGGCTGTCATGACCGCAGCCTCCGAGGAGTCAGGTTTAGCCCAACTGCCTCGGAAGCTGGGTCACAACTTCATTTCCAGGCACCCATCGGCTCCCATAGGGGCCTTATGGACCTTGTCCTGGCGCCAGTGGCGCCAGGCTCATAAGGGGACCCAGTCCCGGCACAGGACGTGCCGGGCTCATGATGTAAGGAATGGTGCTTGGGTGGACCTACCTGCTGCAGACCATGCTGCTCACTCACCTGCAGGATGAAATCCTCATCCATCCATGGCTGGAACTACTTTACCTTCTGGGTGTGGCCAGCACCACTCCCTGGGACTGGATACTGGAACTATTCTGGAAGCTGGGACTTCTTACCTGGGCGAGGCTGCTGTGGAAGGAGACACCTAAGCACTCCAGTAAGCTATTTAAACCACGCCCGATCAGAGCAACGTGCTTCGCGTTGTTCTGCAATAGCAGCAGGACGCTCACCGTGTCAGCTCCAGAGAATCTTCAACTTCTGCATCTGGGGAAGAGAAATCCGCAATCTTACCTTCCGAAATACCATCTTCGTCTCCAGCAGCATCTGAAAAGGGAAAAGAACACCAGGTTAGCACGAGATAAAAACCAGCGCAGCACTTACCCAGTCCATCGGTGCATCTCAAGCCACGGGCTGCAGCTTTCCATTTTTTCCGGCACCCTGTGGAAGCAAAGACATTGGTTAGTAAACCTCCGTGAAAGTTTCCTTACCTGCGCTGCATTCTTCTCACCTCCGCCGACGCTGCTACTCGCATCTGCAAAACAAAAGGACATCATTAAGAAATACAAAACTCCATCTATACGCACGTGTTTTGGGCAGCGCTCATCTTTCTCACTCCTCGGTGCATTCCTCGACATCCATTTTTCTACCCAGCTGCTTCTGCGACCTGAAAAAGGAAAAGAGACATTAAGAAGTGCTTTTAACTTCGAATTGACATTTTCTACTTACTTGCCTGCAATACCTTCGCCATTCCATCGCTCTCCGGATCTCCATATTCAAGCAACCGCCGTTCGTGCTGCTAACAACGGCTTAGCTCCAAATCTTCATCCTCTGCAACCAAGAGGCTGGACAATTAACCAGTGAAGTAACTGGCTTTGGCGCCCCTGCACAGACGCAGGATGGAGAGCTCCGCTTTCACCTACATAAGGTGAGCACATTTAGCCTACGAACTACTTGGGAGTACCAGGAAGGGGAGACAGCTTACCCATTCAGGCTTATATATCCATATTAACCCCTTGCTCTCATAATTGCAGACACCTCACCCTTCAGATCAAGATCTCAGTGAGGAAAGGGCCTTTCCAGGGTGGCATTCGAGGCCTGCGCGTGACCCTAGAAGACTGAGAACCCCCAGCCCAGACCTGCGCCTCCGAGGGATTCAGGTGAGCGTTACAGGGGCCTTGGGCCAACATACCTTCAACTCTCTCTTCCTAAATATCTTCCTTCTCGAGCTCTTTGCTCATCCGCCTCCAACTCCCTCAGGGTCAGCCGCTTTTCCAAAGAACGAGTTGGTGGCAGATCTTTCTCCGCTGCAGGGGCCTCCCTCTGGAACAGCCTTCCTGACTCCCTGAAACTTGAGAACCATCTCCGGTTCCAGAACCACCACAAAACCTTCCTCTTCGCCTCTGCTTTCTCTCCCCTTCTCCCCTGCTAAAGTTACTGAAACTGCACTGAATCTGCAACTGGGCCACTCGCCATTCTCGGTCCTTGGCCCAGCCACTCTTCCCCTGCACTGCCTCCCTGGCACACCCTGCACTACGGGACTGTGTCGCTATCCCTACAGCCCCCCTTCCCTAGCACTTGTCTGCACTTACCTCGCACTTGCCACTAGCTGGCCCTTGTTTTTTATGTTTGCTATTAACCCTGTACTGCACTTTCCCCTCTCCACCTTGCACTTTTCCTTTCCCCTCTAGCCTTGCACTTGGGCGATCTGAATGACACCTGGCCTAGTAGGATCGTTGTCTGTCTCCCCTTGTTCCCCCCTGCCTCGTCACGCCTTGAAACACTTGTGTATAGACGCGTTACAAATGCCATATCATATCATATATCTCTAAGAAGTCAAACTATCAGCTGCACCTCCTCAGAGGTATTCTTCCTTTTCTCACTTTCCCCCAGAAGCTGACCATCTCCAGAGCTCTGGTCCTCCCTAGGCTGGACTATTGCCTCTTTCTAAATCTTCCTGCCTCTACTCTTCGACCTTTACAACTTATCCAGAACAGGACTGTGAGACTTGTCCTTGGCCTCAAGCCCAGGGATTGTATATCTCCAGCTCTGACATCTCTTCATTGGCTCCCTGTGGCTTCAAGGAACAACTTCAAGACCCTCTGCATTGTCCACAAAGATTTCTGGGGCCTGGGACCGCTCTACCTCCAACGTTCTCTTCCAAAATATCTTCATTCTCATGCTATCAGCTCATCCACCTCCAACTCTGAGGGTTAGACGCTTCTCCAAGCAGAGAATTGGGGGAAGATTGATCTCCTCGGCTGGGGCCTCCCTCTGGAACAGCCTCCCTGCCTCTCTCAAACTTGAGCAAAGCCACCTCTGGATCCGGAAGCATCTGAGTTAATTGCACTTCCCTCTTCCCCCTGACACTTCTCCTCTTCCCTCTTCCCTGCACTTGCGCAATCTGATTGACACAAGGCCTAGTAAGATCGTTATTTTGTCCTTCCTTGTTCCCCCCTTCCTTGTCTTATCACGCCTAGGAACACTTGTGTTATAAATGCCACATCATATATATATATATATATATATATATATTTTTTTTTTTTCGAGGGGATTGGGTCCTCCGACATATTGCATAGCTATGACAGTAATCACCACAGCTGTGCTGCTTCGGCAAATCTTTCGGCGTCTGCAATGATGACGTCGATACGCCGCCCTCGAGGACCTCCTCCGACGGCCGACACCACTGGATGTTATAAGTAGGACGCACAACGCCCGTAGCCTCAGTTCCGTTTTTTCCGCAAACGTGTTTGCTTCAGAGATCTTGGTGCGCCTCAACTCTTTGGAGTTTCTGTTCTTTATCGGTTCTTCGAACCTGTTCGTTTGTGAAGTTCTCCTTTGTGATGTCTACCTCGTCTTCCACCCCGCCTCCGGGCTTTAAGAAGTGCAGGGACTGTGGGTCCAAGATGTCGGTGACAGACTCGCACAACGCCTGCCTCTGGTGCCTCGGGGATGCCCATGACACGGATGATTATCTCGACTGGCAGTCGCTTACGTCCAAAGCCTTGGAGTGCAAGAAGAAACTGTCGGTAGGTAACGTGTCCAAACCACGGAAGTCGAGGTCTGCGGGGCTTTCGACGGACAATTCGAGGGGCGACTCTCTGCATCGTCGTCGGAAGTCCAGTGGGTCTCGGTCCCGGAGTAGGTCCCGCTACTCCTCTGCCTCTTCGAGGCACTCCTGGAAGCGCCATCATCGGTCGCCTTCCCCGTCCTCATCCGAGGACTCGGCCCGTCGGCGGGTCGCTTATCCCACCAAGCTGCGATGCCGGAGGAATGGGCTTCCTTCGGTAAGAAAATGCTAGCGATTCTCGAATCGCAGGGCACTGGTCTGTCGACGCCTCCAAGCAGGGTCGGTCGTGATCAGTCGAGAGACACCGCTCGTATGCCTTCGGGCTCGGGTGGTCGGCACGATTCGCGGGAAAGGTCCCGCTCGGACAAGGGGAATCGTTCTTGTCATGGCCGTTCCAGGTCCCGGTACTCGACGCGCTAGAGACCATGTGCACCTATGGTGTCTTCGAGGAAGACGTCGACGCCTGTGGCGCCGAGGTAGTCAACGGACTCTTTCGAGGCTCTGCCTCTGAAGAAGTCATCGACGCCATCGGCACCCAAGCTGTCGAGGGACATGCTCGGGGCTCCACCCTTGAGGCCTGTGTCGACGCTGTTGATGCTGTTGGCACCGTGTTCGGCGTCAACGGCGATTCACTCGACGCCCTCGATGCCTTCCGAAGCTGTTTCGACAGGGGTGCCCCGGGGCACGGTGGAACCCCCTAGAAAGGCTCTGGCCAATCATGGCTTTGTTCCCCATTCTGCGTCCTCTTACCGCCATCTTGAGTACATTTCAGAGGTGGATTTGGGCTCTGATGATGGCATGGTTCCTGATAGGGTGCCAGATGAGATTCTTTCGAGCCATAGCCAATTTGAGGACCTGCGTCACTCTCTGCATGACGTCGGTGGTCTGGACACCTCTCCGGAGGTGGAGTTTTGGAGGCCTGAGCCTGGCACTCATGCCGACTCCTCGTACCGGCGCCTTATGTCTAGGGTCACCGAGTACTTGGGGTGGTCTGCTCCCCCAGGGGATTTTCTTCAGGATGACCTTATGGATATCCTCAACCAAGGTCCACCAACTGACCCGGTACTGCCGTTCCATATGGCTTTACAGAGGAGGGTGGCGGCGGCTTGGACTGCTCCGGAGTTTCTCCCGGCAGTGGGCAAGTCTTTGCTGCGAAAATAATGCCCCGACAGTAGCGACCCCTGCTAGTTGACCAAGCACCCCACTCCGGAGAGTTTGGTGGTGCAGGCGGCTACAGCCCCAGCAAAGCAGGCGTCGTATCCTACCATCCCTCCTGAAAGGGACGACAAGCGTTTTGATGGTTGGGCGAAGAAAGTGTTTTCTTCAGGAGGTATAGCGCTTCAGGCGGCCAACTCCATGTGTGCCTTGTCTCGTTTCACGCACACTCTGTGGAACTGTTTCCTTAGCGGCTGAACATGTTCCCGAAGGGGACGAACGGGACGGTTTCCTTGCTATGGCCCAGGATGGCAAGGATGCCATGTGTGAGGCTATTTAGTCGGTTTTGGACATGGCAGATTGCGGCAGGCGGTCCATGGTGCGAGCACCGTAATACGCAGGTTTGCGTGGTTGCAGAAGTCGGGGTTTGCTCTTGATGTTCAGGCCCAGCTCCTCAACATGCCCTTTGACTGGGAACATCTTTTGAGCAGCAAGGCTGACGAGAGCCTTGAGAGGTTGCAGACCTCCAAAGCTGCAGCAAAGTCGTTGGTCGCTGCAGTTCGACAACCTCCGCCTTTTCGTCCTAGGGGACAGCAATGGAGGGGAGGTTCCTTTCATTATTACTCATCCTTTGGTAAAGCGAGAGGAGCTGCCAGTCAAAGGGGCCACCGTACGAGTGGCAGAGGTGGGAAACCAGGTACTCGAGGTGCCAAGGCCGCTCGGGCAGTTGCCTCTTTGCCCACAGGCAACACCGCAGCCGCTTCAGCTCAGTCCTGAGGCCATGTCCCATGGTTTGCCAGTTGGGGGAAGGCTGGCGCAGCATCTTGTAGAGTGGCATGCCATTACTTGAGATGTGTGGGTTCTGGAAATCATAGCCCACGGCTACCATCTTCCTTTCTGGCAGAGGCCTCACGACAATCCACCAGGGAATCTCTCTTTGAAGAGTCCGGATCCGCTCCTTGCGCATGAAATTCAATCCCTGCTGGCGAAAGGCGCCATACAACTGGTGCCTGTAGCGGAGAGGAACAAGGGATGGTATTCCCCTTATTTTTTGATTTCCAAGAAAGACTGGGGATTGAGACCCATCATGGATTTGCGCGGTTTGAACAAACTCCTCAGGGAAGGACAAGTTCAGGATGTTTACTCTCTCTCAAGTCCTCCAGCCCTTCAACTTCAGGACTGGTTGGGGTGTCTCGACCTCAAGGACGCTTATTTTCATGTGCCGATCCATCCAATGCACAAGAAGTACCTGAGGTTTGCGGTTGGCGACTCGTACTTTCAGTTTCGGGTCCTGCCGTTCGGATTGACCTCTGCCCCGAGGGTCTTCACCAAGCTCATGGTAGTGGTGGCAGCGCATCTCAGGAAAGGGGGATTCAAGTCTACCCATACCTGGACGATTGGTTGATCAGGGTGCGCTTTCCCCAGCAAGTCCTGGATTATCTGTCAGTCACCTGGCACTCCCTCCACAAGCTGGGTTTCTCCCTCAACTTAAAGAAGTCCCAGTTGACACCAAATCAGAGGCTCCAGTACATCGGAGCAGTGCTCGACACGTCCCTGGGGCAGCGTTTTCCTCCCCAGGTGAGGGCTAATCACATTCAGCAGATGGTGCACAAGTTTCAGCTTGCCCAGAGTCTCCCAGCGTTCGAGTTCTTGAGATTGCTCAGCCTCATGGCATCCTGCATTCTTCTGGAGCCAGAGGCCAGGTTGCGGATGAGATCTTTGCAATGGACACTCAAGCTCCAGTGGTGTCTCCTCTGGCAGGATGTCGGACCCTGTTCAGGTGCCGTCCTCGGTCGCCCAGGACCTTCTGTGGTGGACCGTCGAAGACAATCTGATGAAGGGGGCTCCTTTTTGGCTACCCTGGCCGGAGGTGACTATCGTGACGGACGCATCCCTCACAGGATGGGGAGCTCATGCCAACGAGTTGACTGTCAGCGGTCGTTGGTCTCCGTCGGAGTGCAGACTCCATATCAATCTGTTGGAGCTGAGGGCCGTAAGGCTGGCCCTGAAGGCTTTTCTGCCGACTTTGTGAGGAAAGAATGTCCTGATCCTGACGGACAACACAGTGGCCATGCACTACCTCAACAAAAAGGGGGGGCAGGATCACTTCCTCTGTGCAGGGAGGCGATGAAGCTCTGGTTCTGGGCAATCCAGCAGGAAGTTTTGATCTCGGCAGTTCATCTGGCCGGAGACGAAAACGAGACGGTGGACGCTCTGAGCAGGCAGAGCAAAATCTCTCACGAGTAGGAGTTGGCTCAGGAGATTCTCCTGGAGATCTTCGCCCTTTGGCGGACCCCTCAAGTGGATCTCTTCGCCTCCAGTGTCAACCAGAAGTACGAAAGGTTCTGCTTGTGGGAATTTCCTCCAAAAGGAGCCTTAGACGTGTTTGTGGTGGAGTGGTCTTACCCACTGCTGTACATGTTTCCTCCAGTCCCTGTCATCCCGCAAGTGCTGTGGAGGTTACGAATGTTCGGTTCCCAGATGATCCTCATTGCTCCGGCGTGGGCCCGGAGGACATGGTACCCGGAGCTTCTCGACTTGTCAATCTGCCCTCCACTTCGTCTTCCCTACCGAGACGATCTGCTCTCGCGGGAGGGGGAGGTCAGGTTCTCCATTGTTAGGCAGAAACCTGTGCAGTTCCCTGCAGTTCCCTTAGGGAACACTGCAAAACATTTAAGACTACAGGTGTTGGCAGTAAACACACTTGGTAGCAGTCTGCACCACCCAGATTTACCTGGTAGCTGTGGCTGCGCAGTCATACTTCCCTCAAGAAGAGTTAGGCAGTATGCAAAGTATACACAATGGGCACTCAGATACAACAATACAAGCAAACACTGACTAGAGCTTTGGTATCAAAGTATATAATTATTTATTTAAAACACACGGTTTGAAACACTCCAGCACTCTTGTTGTAAAATATTCTAAACAGTTACTATTGTAATATATAGTCACAGTAAAACACCACTTGTTTTCATACAGAGGTGAGCACTTAACTAGATTGCACTCCAATAAGTTTGTGAGAAAGGGAGGGAAAAAGACAGAATATGGAAAGGTACACCACTCTAAGATTCAGGAACACTATTAGCAAGGCAGAAGAACAAAAGTCACTGGTGAGCCAAAGTCCAAAGGCTGGGCCCCCTCTTAGAGAGAGCAGAGCACAAATGCGCCCAAGATCACACAGTTACACTAGGCTTAGAAAGTCTTGCAGAGGGTTCAAAAAGAGTTTAGAGAGGCTTAGGAAAGTTTAGCCAGGGTGTCCCAGGCTAACCCAGGTTCGAAAGCCGGGGGCTAAATCTACCCCGTACAGTCGGTGGCAAAGGGAAGCCAGGCGGGACACGGTACCTTAAGTGGGAAGGATCCTCCAGCGGTGGCAGTTGTTCCTGGTAGTGGGTGCAAGTTGCGTCGTCGTCCAGGGGAAGAGAAGATCTCGACTTGGAGGAAAGATGAAGGTCGTTGCACTACCAGGGCAGAAACCAGCCGCAGAGTTTTCCGGTTAAAGGTGGTACCTTTATTTGGCGGTCGTGGTAAAACGTGGTATCCCGGTTGCCGGGGTGCTTGGCACGGGCAAGGAGGCCACGAGGTACGTCGGGAAAGCGAAAAGACGGTGAAACTGGTTATCCCCACCATTCAAAGGAAGAAGACTCTCCGGCGGGAGATCTCCTCTGTCGTTGGGAAAAGTGGTGAGGCAGTCCAGCAGGGCTCCACCGGTGGTGGTGTCATGGCAGGTCGGCTCAGCTTCTCCCTCGTCGGATTCTTAGGTCCTGTGGCGACGTCTGAAGTTCCAGTCCCCAAAGCCCTGCTTTTATGCAGCAAACCCCCATTCATTCAGCCTAGCTGTCACTCAAACATGCTAAGTGGTGAGCCGGCCGGCTCACCACTTGGGCCAAGCAGGATGGAGTGCGACTTGAGTTGCCTAGGCAACTCAGTCCAGGGTGCCTAAATTTCACCCCCACCCCTCCTAAGTACCCCAGACAGAGTGGCACCACTTTGGAGGGCTTCTGTGGAGAAGCCCGCTAAAAAGTGGAACAAAGGGCTCGACTTGGGTTGGAGTCACAGAAAAGAACACAAACGCCATTTTAGAATCAAGTTTTGGCAAAAATTACCAACCGGAGAATTAATATTAATTAAATAAACCAGCAGTATGTTTGAGGCTACCGAAAATAATTAAATAAAGATAGTAGCCTAAAACAATGGGAAATCCCATTGGAAAATATTTGCGGTTGAATATAAAAAGTAGTATCCACTGCCACCAGCCAAAACTTGATCAGGGGGGACGGAGACGTGCCCCCTCGACTAACAGACCCCGGGGCAATTGAATTGCTCCAGCCAGTACGTCCACAATATGATGGTTTGTACTGGTTCTGTTCAGAATTTAAGACTAGTAAAGTCAATGGTGGCTTTACATGCCCTGGGAGACAGTAGTCAGTCCCAGGGTATGGAGTCTATACTGGGGGGTCACTATGACACCCCTGTGTTACTGCACGGAGGGTGCTGTGTAACACACTTCACAAAAACACATGAAGCCCTATGGAGTAAAAGACCCCATAGGCAATTAAACACATCTAGATTCAAAGAAACACACTCAAATCATGCCCAAGAGTGAGGGTAAAAGAGTCTCACTCTTGGCAGGAGAAAAAAATAAACCCCAAAAATCCAACAAAGCTTCTGGGGGACTCACTAGGTTAGGAAATTCAGCCTAAACAGAGAATTCTCCCTAACATCCATCCAGAGGTCAAATCCCTCAACCTTCACGCTTGGTTTCTGAAAGGTTGAGGTATAAGGATTGGGACCTCCCTGAGGACGTGATGGAGGTGTTGCTTTCGGCCAGAAGGCCTGCAACTAAGTCCCTGTACCGTTGGCGAAAGTTCTGAGACTGGTGCAGGGTTAAGAATGTGGATCCTTTTGCATGTGACATTCCTGTGGTTCTGTCTTTTTTGATTTCTTTAGCCCACAGGGGCTTGCAAGTGGGTACGGTTAAAGGTTACCTGGTGGCGCGGTCCATTTTTAAGTGCTCGTCTGAAGAGTGTTCTTATTTTAAAATTCCTTTAATTTCTCAGTTTCTAAAAGGGCTCACTAATCCTTTCCAGGTGCCTGGTTGGGATTTGAACCTTGTCCTCAAGTTTCTGATGGGTGATCCATTTGAGCCTTTGCATTCTTGCCCTTTGAGACTGTTAACTCTTAAAACTGTATTTTTAGTTGCGGTCACTTCCGCTCGCTGAGTGAGTGAGTTACAGGCACTCTCAGTTAAGCCACCCATCACTGTATTTCAGAAGGACAGGGTTGTCCTTAGAGTTCGCCCTTCCTTTCTTCCGAAGGTGGTGTCTGAATTTCATTTAGGCCAGAAGGTGGTTGTTCTGGCACTTCATCCTCCACATCCTGGTAAGGAAGAGGAGAGGCTCCATAGGCTCGATCCTAGGAGAGCTTTAAGCTTTTATATTTCACGCATGTCCCGGGTCAGAGTGGACGATCAACTCTTCATTGGTTACGCTGGTAAGCCTTTGGAACAAGCTGTGACTAAGCAGACTTTGTCTCGCTGGATTATTCTGGCTATTTGAGTGTTACCGCTTGGCAGGTAAGGACCCACCGGTCGGCTTGCGGGCCCATTCTACCAGGGGTATGGCTGCCTCTACTGCCCTACAGAGGGGTGTTCCTAATCGTAACATCTGTGACACAGCAACCTGTGCTTCGGTCCATACTTTTGTACGTCACTACTCCCTCGATTTCATCCGTGGGCAGGATCTGGCCTTTGGCAAGGCGGTCCTTTGCTCCGCAATTTGATTGGGCATTCTAAATTTCTTTTGCTAAATTCTTTTCCCACTTCCTTGCATTGGTACTGCTTTGGGAGTCTGTCATAGATATGGAATACGTCGTCGGTCCATCCCATCGGAAGAACGTTACCAGCTAAGAGAGTAACCTGTTCATCTCTCGGAAGATCTACTATAAAGGTCATAGAGATCTTGTACCATGGACTAGTAGACACGGGTAAAGTATTGAGTAAACTAGAAGGCTTTCCGCCACCCGACTTTGATATGGCACACGCTTCACAAGTTTTAACATAGTCCTGGGTATCCTGTCTCACACTTTCCCACCAAAATGTCCTGCCCACCAATTAGTGTTTTTCGCAAAACAGGGTGTCCTCCTAATGCAGACTCATGATATTCTTTTAACCCCTTAAGTGTCATGCCCTCCCCTCCCCCTCCGCCCCAGTGCCAAGGCCTTTTTTGGTGATTTCGGTATGTCGTAACAACACCCAGGAATCCTAGTTTGCTGTATGGGGGTGAGGGAAAATAACCAAAAAGGTAGAAAATGTTGTGTTTTTTTCAAAAAATGCCAATAAATTGATTTACAAAGATGCCTGTGATCTTTTCCTTGTAAGAGCTAGGAACAAATGGTTTGCTCTGCTAAGTTACCCATTTTCCTGGCTTTCAAGAACAGGTTTAGTGGAAACAAAAAAAAATATATATTTTGATATGATTATCAACCGTTTTTTTGAGAGGTAGGCGATTTTGGCCTTTTTTTCCAATAGGACCTGCATCGACGGAATGGAAGGAAAGGGTAGGAAAGCTGAATGGGCGGACAGAAAGGCATACATTTCTGAAAAGTAGACACAATTCCAAGTTTAGGACTGGGTGATATGCGCTGGTCAGGCAACAACTATTTAGGGAAAAATTCCATAGTTTGGGGAAAAGGCGGGAAAATGACCCAAAAAAGTTATGTGGTGGACATGGTTGGCCTGGAACGGCAATGTTTTTTTTCGATTTTTCAGAAAAAAAAATGCTCAGCTGCATTCCCCTGACTCTAGCAGTTAGGAAATCACAATTGTTTTGTAATGTTTCACAAAACAAGCAATACCACAAGCCAAAAACGGAGCCATGGTACACAGGAGTTTTATGCTTACGGCCTAAACAGACGTACTTAGCATGTGTAAATAAGGAAAAAAATGTGGTGAGGAAGGGCAACCATACATTTTTTTAAAGAGCACAGTCAGACCTTTTGAAGGGTAGGTGACTTGTGCAGGTTATGAATGTGTATAGTGCCTAAAGAGGCGACTAAATGTAGGTCACATTTGGGAAATGAAAGGGTTGTGTGACAAAGGACAGCAGCAAATAGGTCGAAACATTATGAAAACCACGCAAACACAATTAATGTCATACCTTCCCACGTTCCCACAGGTGTCCTGATGAAAATCGGACCTCACATGTGTGGGTGCACCTACCTGGGCCCAAATGGGAAAGCCTAAAACACGTGTAATCCCAAGTCTTTTTGCACAGCGGATTTTCTGGAATGTTGCTCATGTGCACACCATACAGATTTGGGCCTAGGGTGTCCAAGCCACCAAGGAACACTGGGAACACCATGCATTTCTGAAAAGAGGACATCTGTGGGAATCGTTATCACTACATATTATCCCCACCAAAAATATCGCCATATATATGGTTGTCAGGAACGGCCATAGGCAATATTTTTGGGGGTGATAATTTTGGGGGTTTTGGAACAGGGGCTGCGGGAGTGTCACGCACTCCTTTAAAAATAATGCAGAGGTTACTGGGGTGTCCTGCGCAGGTTCCATGTCTTAATATTGCAGCAGGAATATGGCGATATTTTTGCAGGGATATTAACACATGGAACCTGGCAATACACATAGGTCTGACTTGCGCAAATCGGCCCAGAATTTATTACCCAGAACCCCCGGCGAAGTCCAAATTTGGGGGGAAAAACACAACGTGCGCACATTTCAGTCGACACCAACAACATGTGGCCTACCTTCCCGCGTTCCCACAGATGTCCTGACGAAAACGATACCTCACATGTTTGTGTGCACCTACCAGGGCGCAAAGGGAAAGCCTAAAACACGGGTAACCCCAACTCTTTTCGCACATGTGGGTTGACCATCCCCAAGTGCAGCGGCAGTTCCAGGGAGCCTCGGCATGGTCCCCGTCATTTCCCAGAGGGGAGAAGCTGTAACATAACCCAGCCAGAGCTCCAGGGTCGTAGGGGGGTCATATCCCTGGCCTTGGGCCGCTGACTCACAGTGTGGGTTGAGCATCCCCAAACTCAGCGGTGGTTCTTGGGAGGCCCGGGACATTCCCCATCCTTTTCCGGAGGGAGAAGCTGTAACGCAGGCCAGCCAGAATACCAGGATGGTTGGGGATCACGTACCTAGCCTTGGGCACCCGTCTCCCATGTGAGTTGACCATCCAAGTGCAGCGGTAGTCCCAGGGAGCCCCGGCAGCATCCCCATTCCTCCCCGGAGGTGACATCTGTAACGTAGCACAGCCAGAGGTGCAGCCTGGCCTTGTGGACGGTCAACCCACATGGGAGACAGCCGCAGTTCTGCTGGCATGGGGGGGGGGGTCAATTTGTGGCCTGCCCTGCAATTGTGTCCCAACCTACGAAAACATCTCCCCAGATGGCCCACACCACCAACAATCCAGTCCCAGTCTCACCCACCCCACTGACAATGGGCCCTAACCGAAGAATAATAAAGAAAACAGTACTCGCATAATGTTGCAGCTGCGCGCATAGAAAAAACTTTTTAAATGAAACAAAAAACATTTATTACCTACGTTCACCCCAGCTAAAACAAATCATCATAACTACTCTCCGATCACGACCCCCCTTTCAAGCCATCCCTGGTGGTCTACTGACCCTCACCCCCCGTAAAAACACATTTGCCCCTTCCTAGTGGCAGAAATCTGACCCCAGGGAGGGCTACATGAGGTGCCCCCTCCATTTTGTGTGGGGGGAGACAGCCACCCCCCTTTCCTTTACCATTATCCCTGGTGGTTTAGGGTGTCCCTCATCCCTCAGGGTGCCCTTAACCTACTGCCCCATCCATTGGGGGGCCTGTCCCATGTTTTGTGGTGGCCCTCTCCCCCCCACCCCAAATGGATGGAGGAGGCATCTCATGCAGCCCTCGCTGGGGTCAGATGCCCCTTCCTACGAGCAGATATCTGCCCCCAGGGGAGGGCTGCATGAGATGCCCCCCTTCATTTTGGGTGGGGGGATAGGGCCACCACCTTTCTTTTACCACTTTGGTTTAGGGTGCCCCTCAGCTCCCCCTCAACTGCGCCCAAACATTTTGAATTTTTTGTTTTGTTTACCCAACTTCCCTTGGAGCAGATGGGCACATTAGTGTGCCAATTTGCCCCCAGGGTGCCCTAAACCTACTGCCCCATCCATTGAGGGGCCTGTCCCATGTTTTGTTGTGGCCCGCTCTTCCCCCCACCCCAAATGGATGAGGGGGCATCTCATGTAGCGCTCCCATGGAGAAGATTCCCCTTCCTAGGGCCAGAAAACTGCCCCCAGGGAGGGTTACATGAGGTGCCCCCCATCCACTTAGGGTGGGGGGGAGAGGGCCAGCCCCATTTCATGGGTAAAGGATATCCTGGTGGCTAGTGGCCCCCCACCCAAAGCATCTTCTTTTTGTTGTAATGTATGATGTGCCCCCTTCCCTGGGGGGCAGATGATCACCCATCTACCCCAGGGATCTCAATACTTGTGCCCCCATGCTTTGGGGGACGGGGGAGGGCTGCTTACATAGTATGCACCCCCCCACATCACAAACTGATACCTGGTGATCCAGTGGCATTGCTGGCCGCGGATCGAGCGCTCTGCGCCCAATATGCAACCAGCAATGCTTTAAAATAAGGTGTTGTCGGAAAGGGGAGAGTCTTCCCTTTCCAACGACACCTCCCTCAAACTCCAGCTTGCAATACAGTCGGAGATCGAGGGAGAAGGGATCTTACCTTCTATATTCACAGCGGCAGCCGCAAATGGCTGCTGCAGTGAATTTACTTTGTTTCATGTATGCATGCATTATGCACGCCGACGTGAAACTGAAGGTAATCCAACGTCCGGGCCATGAAAAGGGACCTCCCTCTCACATAGCCCGGGAGTTAGATTACAGTTTTGAGCGATCCCTATTTTGCCTGGATCGCTCAAAACAGAGTGCCTAAAAGGACGAGCTATCTCATCATTGGCAACCCAGAGGGAATTCCAAGGATGAGATACCTCGTCCTTGGCACTTAAGTGGTTAAAATGTCCTCTCGAAGCTCCTAACTGGGTGACTATATCCTGGAGTTATATATGGAAGACCATTGACAATCCCTCATGCAGGCTTCAGCTTGGCCCAAGATTGAATTTTATCTTCTGCCATTTCCTTTAAGATTCTCTTAAAAACAAATCCTCCTCCACAGTGGCACTTAAAATAAATCTATCTCCAGCAATCACTGGTTCATGTTTGTTCTTGAACTCCTTTTCACAATCTGAGAATTGCCAGGATAAAGCATCTGCCTTACCATTCAGACGACCAGGTTTGAAAGTAATAGTCATAATCTGAGAACAACAGAGACCATCGTAGTTGTCAAGGAGATAATGTTCTGGCTGACTTCAGAAAAAGCAGATTCCTATGGTCCGTTAATACAGTGACGTTGAACTTAGCTCCAAGCAGATAGTGTCTGCATTCTTGAAAAGCCTTTTTAATGGCTGAAAGTTCCAGATCGGTAATGGTATAATTAATCTCTGCAGGGAGTAAACTTTTAGACAAATATGCCACAAGATGTAATTGACCCGTCTCATGATGCCTTTGAGAAAGAACTGCTCCAATAGCTAAATTGGACGCATCTGCCTCTGCAAAGAAAGGTTGAAGTGGATCTGGATGTAGAAATATCTGGCCTGAAGTACAACTCCTTCAAATTCTGAAAAGCCTGCTCAGCTTCCAAAAACCAGTCAAACTTGACTCCTTTTTTAAGGAGTTTAGTAATAGGCGTAACAATTTGGGAGAATTCTTTAATAAATCTTCTGTAAAGGTTTGCAAAGCATTAGAAACTTTGTACATCCTTCACACCAGCGGGGGATGGCCACTCGTCCACAGCTTTGACCGTTTCACATATCCATTTCTAAACCCTTGGGAGAGATGATAAATCCCAAAAACTCCACTTCCCTGTATGAAATTGTTTTTTTTCCAACTTTGCAAACAACTGTTTTCTCTTAATTTTTGTAAAACCTTTCTGACATGTTCATCATGTTGCTGTAAGTCTTTAGAGAATAGTAGAATGTCTTTATACACCACAACACAAATGTCCAGGAACTCTTGCAGCACTTCATTGATGAAAAATTGAAATGCTGATGTGGTATTACATACACCAAAGGGCATCACTTGATACTCGAACAGACCAAACTTGTACGAAAGGCTGTTTTCCATTCGTCGCCTTGCCGTTCTCTTACCAAATGATAGGCTCCTTGCATATCTAACTTGGTAAATACTGTCGCTCCTTAAATCTGATCCAACATCACTGAGATTAATGGTAACGGATATCTGTTCTTGATTGTTATCTTATTTAAGACTCTGTAATCTATACATGTTCGTAATGTGCCTTCCTCCTTTGGTACAAAGAACAGTGGGGATGCTGCTGGCGTCTGGGAATGTCTTATGAAACATCTTGCCAAATTCTCCTGAATGTATTCCTTCAATGGATCATTCTCCTTCTCAGTCAGAGCATAGATGTCACTACATGTAATTTGAGCCCCTGGTTCAAGATCTATTTTGCAGTCATAATCATGATGAGGAGGTAGTTCATTTGCTTCAGTTTCATTAAAAAATCTCTAAAATCTTGATAGCATTTTGGTAACTCTCTGACTGCTGCTCCTACTGTATGTACAATTTCTCCCACATTTATCAATCCAGCTACTACCTCTGAACACCTGCTTGAACTCTCCTGAAACCCCCCCTTCCTTTCTCACAGTATTCCTTACAAAAGTTTGACGTAAAGTCCACCACTCTCCTTCCCCAAACAATATGAGAATTATGCAAGTCAACCAATGCATTCCCAGAATTACCTTTTATCTCGGGTGTATCAATCAATTCAAACAGAATTTCCTCCTAATATCCCCCTGCCATTTCCATTTCCACCACAACTGTTTCATATGTAATAAGGCCTGATGTTAACTGAGGCCTATCCACCACTCACTTGCTCTGACCTGTCTTTAAGAACATAGGGTAAATCCATGGACTTAACTACATTCCAATCCATGACATTTCCAGTAGCACCAGAGTCTATTGTCATCGGTCCACTTCCCTTTAACACCCCTTAACAGACAAGGATACATTTAATGTAATGTGCGCTACAGCTGCTTGGATAGTGTTGGCCACCTGCTGATGCCTGGAACTGCTAGATAGAGCAGGGGTTTTAGGACACAAGGGACAGTTCCCAACAAAATGCCCAGACTTCCCACAATACATACATAAATCGTTCAATCTACGTCTCTTTCTCGTCGTTAGACAAAGAACCTCTTAGCTTACCCGCCCCTACTGAATTCACAGGTTTGAACTCTCTACTCACAGATTCTCCTCTTCCTCTAACCACTCAATTGAAAACTCTAGTCTCAAAACCTAATTTTCTACACTCAGTTCTGCGCTATCGCTGTTGATAATCTATTTGCATAACTAAATTCATCAGGTCTTTGCACGTAGTTGGTCTGTCTATGTAACGCTCACCTGACTCCCACGGGGGCGCTGGCCTGGTTCGCGCTGCTGTGACCTCGTCTAAGGTGATGCGCAGGGTTCGGAAGACGGACTGGACCGGGCCCCAGATCTGGCTTGTCTGACTCGCAGAAGTATCCTTCTTAGGGTCTGGAACGACGAGCTCTCCATCCTGCTTCTGATGCAGGGGCGCGTTGGTATCCAGTTACGTCACTGGATTTTCGGATGGGTGAGAACCAAACTTGCTTGGCTTTCAGGTAAGTTTTTCTAGAAGTGGTTCCCCTTGTGTCCATGCATTAATGTTCTAATGCTAGTGTCTTTTTCCCCATAAGGGCCGGGGTACGGAATGCCGGGGAACAGGCACAGACCCGAGGTGAGCAGTGAAATCCTTCTGGCAATCAGGTAAGTCTTTAATGAGTGTTTTGGTAATGTCTTTTCATTCACTCATTAACGCTGATGTCTTTTTCCCCTTAGGGGCTGGGGTCCAAAAATGCCTGGATGCGACGCGGACCCGAAATGAAAAGGGAATGACCCAACAGATAAGTCTTGACATGGAGTTTTAGCTTCCCTTTTCCCTTCTTTCTCTCACCTTTGTTCTTGTCTTTTTCTCCCTAGGCGCGGGGGCGCGACTGCGAATCCGGATGGTCGCTGCTGAACATGGAGGCGCCCTGTAAAGGTGAGTAGAATGCGGCGCTGCAGCGATCGATGCGATGTGCTTTTAAAAATAAATGTCTTCCTTTTCAGGATTGTCGGCGAAATGTCTCTGGGATGCAGATTTAGCAGGTGAGGCCTTTTCCTTCTTCTGTTCTCTTGTTCCCTTCCTTTGCAGGTGATTCAGGATGCTGGCAGGTGTGGCAGAAGTCAAGATGCAGGAGCAGACACGGTGAGCGTCCAGCTGCTAGATGCAGAACAACGCGAAGCACGTGTGGCTGATCGGGTGTGGTTTAAATAGCCTTGGAAGAAGTTCCTAGAATGTGTCCTTCCTCCAATCAGGTATGTATCCTTCCCCGACCAGGCCCGGGTGGTAAATGAGTCCCACAGGTAAAGTAGTTCCTTTCAGGCCTCAAGGAGGCCGGGGTTCTGCAGCATGGTCTGCATCAGGTAAGTGCACCCAAACACTTTCATAATGAGCCTGGCGCCTATGGCGCCAGGACTGACGTTTTCTATGAGCCTGGCGCCATAGGCGCCAGGACGCTGTCCAAAGGGCCCCTATAAGGGGTTGCTGGGATCTTCCCCGGGGTCTTGATGTCTGCTTTCGGGGACGCAGGGCCTGAGCCGGCTCCCCGGGAGCAGACATCGTGACAGTCTACTATTGTGGCTAAAGCAACCTTTAAATCCTCTCTAAGACATTGATAAAACAATGAGGCTTGCTTTTCCTCTGGCCCTTTACTTTCTCAAACCAAGGACTTGAACTGTGTAATATAACTCACCAAATCCTTGGTTCCTTGTTTCAAATCTAAACGTTCCCCACCTACTTCTTGAGATAGTTGACGTCGATCATAAACAAGTAGAGAAAACTACTGCTGAATGTTGATACATAGACTGTTACCAATTCAAAACCTTACTGTATCAAACAGTAATTTGAATAATGATTCAATCAAACCAAGGTATTTAGATGCCAGAAGAAACACACAAACCCGTGACTAATTTTCATGAAGAAATTAGATGTTGTTTTACTGATAGTTTGTGCATTGAGTCAGAAAAAGTAGCAAAACATTACAAAGCATAACAAACTTAATATTACACATCTTCAATGTTGAACTTATTCCACCTAATGCTGTAGGTATAGATCTACAGTGTTGTCATGCATTGTAAATAGCTACTTGAGTAAGAAGGGAAGAAGAGAAAGTATGGGGCACCCAGTGCTAGCAGAGTGTTCAAAACCAAAGCTGAACCTAAAGTGGGTGTCGACAGAGAAAGACACAGATGGACATATACATAGAGGTCAAAGGACTTTAAATTTGGGAAAACCGCCATGTAGGAATAAAAAAGTGCGTAGTTCTTATTAAGCATTTATTGTATACCAGCAAACGGTATCTTAAATACTCCTGTATACTGGTGCGAGAAAACTTCAATATAACACCAAGAGGTCACTTAATGTTATCTGTTGGAGGGAGGAAATTACCCTACTTCAATAGTGGTCGATAGGGGCATCTCCTAAGTTAAAATCCAACATGTCAGTATATGTATCATTCCATGCATGTGGAAGGAAGAGATTCTTAGATGTGGACATTACACTTCCTTTTAGTATTGCAATGATGTTACTTCCGCCTAGGAAATGTCTACCATAAGGGTTTGCCAACGCGACACCCAAAAGTCAAATGTTGAAACAAATGTCCATTAATAGTTGTGCTGGTCAAGTTGGAGGACCACACTTGAACCCCAAGGAAGGTCGCATTTCGGCAGCATTGTGATAGTGCAGGCCGCCTTCGTCAGGGAGTCACTTGAAGACCCTGTTGGATACATGAGTAAATGAAAACAAATTAAGATCTGTGCATGTGTTCTGGCATCAAAATGTACGAATCTCGCAGAGACAGCAAAAGATAAGTTGTGTTGGAAGTAGTTTTCTGGCAAAACCCAGAACCACTCCTGGTGGGAAGGACTCACCATGAGTCTGTAATCACCTTTCTTCAGAGGCAGAACCCGGTGAGCAGAGAGGCGCCTGAACTGCCGAACTTTGATTGAAGGAGGACCCGTGGGGCATGCAATGCTCCCGAAGATGGTTGGGGGCAGTTCAAAGATGGAGGATGACTCGATACATAAAAGATCTTGGTACTGAAAAAGGAGACACAGTAAAACGAGCTAAGTAGAATGGAAGTGTCCGGCCCTATAAACCCAAATGGATGGAAAAAGCAACAAATAGCAACAAAAGCAGTAACTGCAAATAGATGGCCAAAATGTGTCTTACCTGCATGCAAACCTCACCAATGCATTGGGGAGGTAGTAGAGAGCCGGCGAATGACTGTCTCAATATGCATGGGTAGTGAGGGACGTTGATTAAACATTTTCTTAAACTCCTTAAATGCTGACACATACTTAAAATTTTAATTTCTTCAGGCTACTAATCACACAAATCAGGCCACCACTTCACCAGTAAAATAAGACGGCGTAAAAGCTATCTTAGCTGTATCTGTAACGAAAGCCTCTGGTATGTAAAGAAAATGAAGTTCACATTGAGTCAGAAATATTTGACACTTCTTGACATACCTTCCAAAATGCTCTGGAGGAAATAAAGGGACTTGACCAAACTGTGATCTCATCCCTCGCTTCTTACTTTTCTTGTGCACTGAGCCTTCTGCCAAATCCTCTCTAACACTGGAAGCTCCCAAGCTACACTCTAGTGCTCACTAGACTTGTGTGATGTACCTTCACCCTGATAGTTGGACACCTTAATATTGAATTCCTCCAATTGGGCTTGTTATTATTGGTTCTCCCTCCTAGCCACCCTAATTTCATCCCTTATCTCTTTGATCATATTCCCCAGAGAAGTAGTCAAGGCCTCTCTGGGCTCTAGGCTTGCTTGAGTCAGCAGGATCTGATGCTGATCCCACAGTCCCTCTCCAGACATTCCCTGCTCAACATCTAATCTACAGATGAGTTGAGAACCCCAGGGAAGGGAAAGGGGTAGTGGATACAATAATAAACTACGGGCACATCTGCTTCCTGATCTCCGGGCCCGGTTCTGGTATCTGTTGTGAAAGAAATACACCATATTACCAAATATTCAAATTTGCATTTAACAATGTATACTCTCTCTTTAGGCTAACTAGACTCTATAGTTACCTGTTTTATCTCTGCTTTTAGCCAATAGGTGTAGTAAGCTTTAGCTCTTCTTTGTCTTTAGAAATATTCCCATAAGTTATTTTTGATAAGAATGTTCTCTTTTGGTGAACCCTAACTATCTATCACTAAACAACTACTCGGTTAAAGAAACAACTATTCTTAGCACAACTTGTATCTTCACCTTGGTACAAGAGTTCAGCTGTTTCTTCTGCTTGTATTTTGCTGATTTAATGCTTACATTTACAAAAGTTGGCTCTCGCCAAGCTTTCTGTAGGCTTGCAGTTGACTGAAGCTCTAATGCAAGTCCTTTTGGATTGATAGATTGGGGACACCGAAAGGGCTTGATGAAGAGATCAACTTTATATGTTTTTTGAGATGGTTATGAACTTGATGATAAAAACACCGAATTGATGCTAGGAACTATACATATGCCATGCTAGAATTTTAAACATCACACAGAGAGAAGCAACTAACATGGTGCAATTGCCAATTCAGAATGATGAAAGAGGAAGTCTTGCAAGATTTTTTGTTTACGGTTTACCGACTGTATATTGGGTTTGTGACCTGTTCATGAAAGGTGCAAATGTGAAGGTAACGCGCAATCAAGTGATGAGCGAAGGATTCATGTGAAGGTAGTAAGTAAGCAGAGACACTATATTGTTGGAGCAAGTACACATGACAGGGTGCACCAAGTATAGGTGATATGCACCGTACAGTATGCAGATTTAATTTAATTTGAAACATGAGGAATCACCTGCATATAGTACACATTATCTGCATAAAGTATTATGATATCGATTACAGAGAGGTTTATCCTTTCAAGAATATAACATGAAACTTGTACAGGATAGACCGGGAACTTCCATGTGACAGCAGACCGTCACACGGTCGCATTAACCTTATGGCATATAAGGGTTCTTAACAGCATGTACGTCATACACCTCACATTCTGCACATTCGATAGATTGAGGCAGCAGATAGGTAGATTTGAACGTAGCATTACTACTATGAGGGGTTTAGAATGGCACAGACATCACACACATTAGTATCAGAATCTAGATATGCGACAGATTGAGGCAACTGACTGGTAGATTTATATTTACCAATAGTTCTTTAATATGAAAGCATTTTGTTACGTCACGTAACCATAACATAGGTACTGTTCTGGAGACTTCACCCCGCCTTCCTGTTCCTATGGGATGGGGGGACGCGAGGCATACCTGCACCGATGCTTTGGAGAACGACGCCTCGCCCAGTCTCCCTGACAACAGTTAAATGCCATGGAAGGCCGTGCGTCCGCGCGGCTTTCCTTGGTGTGCAGCGAAAAGTTTGACACTGCAAGTAAGAGGACCTTTACTCATCGCGATCGCATGGAAATAGATAACACATCCACATCAATTACTTAACAAGATGTGCATTTGTAGGTTACCGCATCCTTCGTATTATATGAAATTCGGGTTACAAACACGTGGTGACAGATTTTGGTGAAGCGGACTACAAGATTAAGGTATGAGTGTTTAACCTTCAACTGTACCACAGTTACCACGATTGCCTTTGCACTTTATTGGATGTAACTGGAAGACAGTTGCTCATTAAGATTTTGGTTTCCATTTTTTTTGATTTTGCATGTCTGAACATCATCTGGTTCATCATGATATGTATAAAACATTGAATGGAATTTTTTCTTAAACAAATAATGTATTTAAGTATGCATAGCCCTGAAGATGGTGTTGTACACCAAAATGCATAGGCTTAATGCACTTGATGGACCATTGGGTCTTTTTCTGCTTGAAACTACACTGTAACCAAATTGTAGGAATGTGGATTAAACATGAACTACACATTTTTACGAAAGGATTTGGTTATTTATAGAAATCACTATATTTATTCTTGAAAGAAAAAGGAACGACACGATATGAAGACAATGAGATTATTTTTCATGCTCATTTTTTGGACTGTTAGAGCGTCAAATACTATGAGGTGGCTACATTGTTACCTTTTGTTGCATATATTTATTATCCTTTTGTCATGGGATTAGTTCATTTTGACAGCTCCAGGCTAAAATGAATGTAAAATAAATTGAATTTGATAAATTCTAAATTATAGAGAAAACTGGAAACAAGTGGTGCCCACTTCTACTCCGCTCACATATGCTTGAGTGAACCGCCTTGCCCCGTGCTGAAAAAGTGGGAAGGGTGGCCAGCGGCCTGAACGTCCAGACATCATTTTTGTGAACACTTTTCTTTTTCATAAACATTACCACACACTATTTGTATTTAGAGGTAAGGATTGGCAATATTTAATTTTAGTATAGGCCCTTTTTATTTTGACGAGACTACACTAGGACTGCATTATTACTATTTGATGGTCGTAGCTTGCTCCCATGAGTAGTTTTATGATTAGGTAGGTGTTTATTACACCATTGTTGAAGTTCAAAACACCCTTGAACTGTGGTCACTTGTCTGTTTACTGTTGATACCATGCCTTTTTTACACACCCGACAGGGAAGCGAAGAAGGTCGACACTCCTGCCAAAAAGGTGTTTACTTCGAGCAGTATGTCCCTTAAAGCCACCAATGTGGCGAGTGGCTTTGCTAACTATTCGTTTTTTCTGTGGACAGCAGTGGAAAAGGTTGTGCAGTATATCCCTGAGGGGGAAATGCGCGAGGGCTTCCTATAGCTGGTGGAGGATAGGAAAGAGATAGGCAGGCAGTTGCTATGTACGGCCTGGACATCGCCAACTATGTGGGCCGATCTATGGCATCGGTGGTAATGCTGAGGAGACAGTTATACCCATTTAACTTCTGGCTTTTCGCCTAATGTCCAGGCAAAATTGTTGGACATGCCCTTCGAGGACGAGTTCCTATTCTGCCAAAAGGCAGACGATTCCTTGGAAAAATTCAAGGAATCCCAAATCGCTGCTGTCCTTGGGCTTATCTGCGCAGCCGCCCAAGCCTGCCTTCAGCTTCGCCTCCAGGGGAAGAGGCTACAGGCGTTGTGCCTCATGGCAGCAAAGCGCAGCTTCCAATGGCCAGGCAAGGGCAGAAGCATTTCTCGCACACTGGAAGGGGCAGGGGGGCTTCTAAGGGCCAGCAAGCAACAGGGCAGGGGCAACCCAGCCTCCTCAGACGCTTTGATTTCCCCTGCCACATCTTACTGGATAGCGGGTGTTTGACGGCACTGACCTCAGTGGCAGGACATTACTTTTGATGCCTGGGCTTTACAGCTTGTTTGGTGGGGTTATTGTCTGCCCTTCTTAAAACAAAACACTGGACAGTCCCCAACCACCTCTAATCCAACTGGGGAAGAACTGTGAGCCCTGTTGTTGAAGGGTGCCATGGAAGAGGTACCCCCAAGCAGAGAGGATCGGGTTGGTATTCCAGGTACTGAAAAAGGGTGGAGATCTGTCCCATTCTGGACCTTAAGCAAGTTCCTGAGGAAAGGCAAATTCGGAATGGTGATGCTGAGAGAAATTCTCCACGCTCTCGAACTACAGGACTTGCTGGTGTCAATAGATCTACAGGTCGCTTTTTTCCATGTGCCGATACATCGAAAGCACAGGAAGTTCCTAAGGTTCATCATAGAGGACAAGCACTATCAGTTCAAAGTGCTTCCCTTTGGTCTGACCTCTGCCCAAAGGGTCTTCACCAAGGTCATGGAGGTAGTCGCGGCTTATCCGAGGGAAGTCAGCGGAGCAGTTCTTGTCTCATCTAGAGGACACCTCCTCTACTGCTGCACAGACTGGGATTCTCCCCGAACTTGAAGTCCCTGGTGACACATGTCCAGAGGATCCAGTTCATCGGAGCAGTCCTAGACACTCAAGGCCTTCCCTCCCGAAGAGAGTGTCAACAGCTTGGCACAGTTGGTAGACTTGTTCCGGAACCACGCCACGTTACCAGCGGCTTCCTTCCTCCACCTCTTCTGTATTTTTCAAGTGCCAGAGGCCAGGCTGGGCATGGGAACTGTACAGTGGCTCCTGAGGGGTCACTGGCCACACCACCTCAGAGCTCTCTGGAATCCTCTCTAGGTATCCACACCTGTGGTCAACGGCCTCCTCTGGTGGGTGGACCGCAGGAATCGTATGGTGGAGGAACCCTTCTGGCCTCATGGCCCCAGGACCGAGTGGTCACGGATGCGTCTCTGAAGGGTTTGGTCACCCACTGCGAGGACTTGCAGGTGAACGTGCCGGTTGAGAAGATTGGAGGTGTGCTGCAGGGAACGCAATATTGACTCCATCTCTTGCCCAAACACTACAGTGATGGAGTTCCTTCTGTCATTGGCCTCAGCAGGCCTTCAGGTAACCACAGTCAAAGGGTATTTGGCAGCCTTTTCATTGTTTAAAAGATCTCTGGCTCAAGGTTCGAATTTTAACGATCACAGTGACAGTACAAATCCTGAAGGGCCTTGTAAATAAGTTTCCACCAACTCCCTTTGTTCCAGATTGGGACCTGAATCTGGTATTGACTTATCTCATGGCGGTTCCCTTTGAGCTGATGCACTTTTTTTCTTTGAGGCTTCTATCTTTGAAAACAGCCTTTCTAGTGGCTATTGCATCTGGCAGGCGAGTGAGTGAACTGCATGCTTTGTGCTGTAAGCCACTGTTAAATTTTTTCCAGGAGTAAGTCTTGCATATGCTGAGACCTAGTTTTCTTAATAAAGTTGTCATTTTCCCTTGTCACAATCCATTGACATCCCGGTTTTCTACCCTCCACCACTACCTAAAGAGGGGGAGAGATTTCACTGCCGAGACCCCAAAAGAGCCCTACGTTTTTATATTACGAGAACCGCCCAGTTCAGATGAGCTGATCAACTCTTTGTGGCCTTTTCCTTAGCCTGCAAGGGCCTGGCTATAACCAAACAAAGTTTGTCCTGCTGGATCATCTTTTGTATAGTGTGATACTACCAGTCCTGAGGCAAAGAATTGCCATCAGGCATCATGGCTCATTCAACAAGGGGGGAGGTGAGTTCTTGGCATCAACCGCATTGCAATGGGGAGTCCCTGTTGAGGATATTTGTTGCGCAGCAACATGGTCATCCCTCCATACTTTCACCAAGCACTACATTTTGGATGTTCCTCGCATGGCCGATGCCCGTTTTGGCAGGACAGTGTTGCAAAACCTTCTGATCTAACTTTCTGCCCCCTCCATCTACTGCTGTGGGAGTCTGAGAAATCTGTGGGAGAAAAGCAATCCAGTGAAGGAGAAATTACTTACTGTTATGTTATTTCTATGGATTCTTCTCCCGCAGATTCCTAATCTACCCTCCCATCCATCCCCAATCAGAAAGTCGATGGTTGGTGAGCATCTTTTATTACTTGATGTTCTTTGTTGGCTGTTTTCTATCTTCTTGCCTTGTGCTTTTTAAAAAAAAAAAAAAAAAATGGTTTACTCGTGCTATGATCTGTGGTGTCTTCGCATAGTTGTATCCTCCTTCGAAGGTGTATAGTTAATAATTCTATGGGTTTATTAGCCCGTTTGTTATCTGTTTTCCTATGCAGTGTGTGGCTTGGGGGGAAAAAGGGGGAACTGAGGTACGGGGCGTAGTGAGTTTATATACGATGCCTGGCGTCATGTCCAGGACGACGATCGAGTGCCAAGCAAGATGGATCAACAGCCGAGTCAAGGTCTACTACGCCCCCTGTCGAATGTTTTCCAAATTTCAAGGGGATTGTGTCCTCTGACGTATTCCACATCTATGACAGGTAATGTCCACAGCTGTGCTTCTTCAGAAATATTTTCGGCATTTTTTCGGCAGAGGGCGTCATGCGTCGATACGTTGTCCCTGGAGGGCCTCCGTCGAGGGTCGACGTCACCGGATGTTATATATAGGAGGCACGGCGCACGTAGCCTCACTTCATTTTTTCTGCAACGTGTTTGCTTCAGAATCTCAGCACGCTCGATTCTTCTGTTCGAATGTCTTCGTCTTCTGCTACCTCGAAGTCGGCCTTTAAAAAGTGTTGGGATTGTGGGTCCCGCACGACATCTGACTTTGGTGCCTCAGCGAAAGCCTTGCCACCGACGACTGCGAGGAGTGTCAGTCCCTGACGTCTAAGGTCTTGCGGGAACGTAAGAAGAAATTGAAGGTAGGGAGGGTGTCTAAGCCCCATAAGTCAGTCCGCTTGTCTTTCGACCAATGACTCAAGGGGCGACTCTCCACATGGGCGAAAGTCCAGGGGGTCTCGGTCTAGGAGTGGTTCCCGCCATTCCTCTGCCTCGTCGAGGCATTCTAGGAAGCGCCGTCACCGGTCACCTTCCTGGTCTTAGTCAGAGGAGGACTCCGCTAGACGGTTGACTTGTCCCACCTAGTCTTTGTCGCCGGCCGAATGGGATTCATTCCACCGGCAGATGTTGGCGATTTTCGATTCGCAAGGCACAGTTCCGTCCGCGCCTTCTAAAGAAGCCGGAAAGGAACGGGCTCGGTCCACCATTCGCACACCTTCAGGCTTGGGCGGTCAGCACGATCCTCAGGAGCCGCAGAGGTCCCGGTCGTACAAGGGAGATCGCCATAGCCATGCCAGGTCCAGGTCCTCAACGCCATCGAGACAGTTGGAACCTGTGAAGCCTTTGATGAAGGTGTCGACGCCATCGGCGCCGTGTCCATCGAGGGACACTCTCAGGGCTCCGCCCTCGAAGAGGTTGTCGACTCCGTCGGCACCTCCGTCGACATCCTTTCCCTCGGTGCTCTCGATGCCGTTTGTGGAGGATTTGCCAGAGGTGCCCCGGAGGGCTGTGGGACCTCCGAGGAAGGCTCTCAGTAAATCTGTGAGGCATGTTTATGAGCCCTAATCTGTTCCTCCTCCCAGATTGGATTTGTTCCAACCTTTGGATTATATTTCGGAGGTGGAGGAAGGGTCTGAAGAGGAGATGGTTGTGCCTCCTGATGTTCCCGATGACCTTTTGTCTGGGCACAGTCAGTTGGAGGAACTCCGTCAGTCCTTGCATGACGCCAGTGATCTAGACGCCTCTCCGGAGGTGGAGTTTGGCAGGCCTGAGCCGGGAACGCATACCGAATCCTCTTATAGGCGTCTCATGTCGAGGGTGACTGAATACTTGGGGTGGTCTGCTCCACTCCACCTGTTGACTTTGATCAGAATGATCTGACGGACATCCTGACCAAGGTCCACCCACTGACCCAGGGCTTGGACTGCTCCGGAGAGTCTCCCGGCAGTGAATAAGTCGCTTCTGAAAAAATACCGCCCAGCCACTAGTGACCCCTGCTACTTGTCGACGCACCCTACTCCAGAGAGTTTGGTGGTGCAGGCGACTATTGCCCCCGCAAGGCAGGCTGCATACTCTACCTTCCCTCCTGATAGGGATGATAAGCGCTTTGATGGGTCGGCGAAGAAGGTATTTTCTTCTGGGGGTATGGCTTTGAAGGCAGCCAACTCTCTCTGTGCCTTGGCGAGGTTCACTTGCACGTTGTGGAATTTTGCATCTTTGGTGGCTGAGCATATTCCCGAAGGGGAGGAACGGGATGGTTTTCTAGCCCTCGTGCAAGACGGCAAGGATGCCATGTGTGAAGCCGTTCACTCGTGTTTGGACACGGCAGACTGTGTCAGTCGGTCCATGGCTTTGAGCACCATGATACGCAGGTTTGCGTGGTTGCGGAAGTCAGGGTTTGCTCCTGATGTGCGATCTTGGCTTCGCAACATGCCCTTTGATGGTGTCCATCTGTTTGGCAGCAAGGCTGACGAGCGCCTTGAGTGGTTGCAGACCTCCAAAGCTGCAGCGAAGTCTTTGAGCGCTGCAGTACGTCAAACTCCGCCGTTTCGCCCTAGGGGACAGCAAGGGAGGGGGCGAGGGTTCCTTTCGGTACTACTCTTCCTTTGGTAGATCGAGAGGAGCTGCCAGTCAAAGGGGCCACCGTAGGAGTACCAGAGGTGGAAAGCAAGGTACTCGAGGTGCCAAAGCCGCTCTGGCAGTTGCCTCTTTGCCCTCAGGCACTGCCACAGCCGCATCCACTCAGTCATGAGCCCATGTCCCCATGGCTCGCCGGTTGGGGGCAGACTTGCGCAGCATCTTGGAGAATGGCGTGCCATTACTTCAGATGTGTGGGTTCTGGAGATCATAACCCACGGCTACTGTCTTCCCTTACGGCAAAGGCCTCATGTTAATCCACCGGGGAAGCTCTTTTTGAAGCATCCGGATCCGCTCCTTGCGCAGGAAATCCTATCCCTGCTGGAGAAAGGCACCATAGAACTGGTGGCTGTAGTAGAGAGGAACAAGGGATGGTAGTCGCCTTATTTTTTGATCCCGAAAAAAGACTGGAGATTGAGACTCATTATGGACTTGCGTTGGCTGAATAAGCTCCTCAGGAAGGACAAGTTCAAGATGGTAACTCTTTCTCAAGTGCTCCAGGCCCTTCAACTTCAGGATTGGTTGGTGTCTCTAGACCTCGAGGATGCTTACTTTCATGTGCCAATTCATCCCAAGCACAGGAAGTACCTGAGGTTCGCAGTTGGTGACTCGCATTTTCGGTTTCGGGTCCTGCCGTTCAGATTGACCTCCGCCAGAGGGACTTCACCAAGCTGATGGTGGTAGTTAGGGAGAATTCTCTGTAAAGGCTAATTTCCCAAACCTAGTGAATCCCCCAGCAGCTTTGCTGGATTTTTTGGGTTTTTATTTTCTCCTGCTAAGAGTGAGACTCTCTTCCTCCCACTCTTAGACATGATTTGAGGGTTCCTTTGACTTTGTATGTGTTCTATGGGCTATGGGGTCCTTTACCCCATATGGTTTCATGTGTTTTTGATATGTGGGTTACACAGCACCCTCCGTGCAATAACCCCAGGGATGTCGTAGCGACCCCCCAACATAGACTCCATACCCTGGGACTGACTACTGTCTCCCAGGGCATGTAAAGTCACCATTGGCTTTACTAGTCTTAAATTGTGAACAGAACCAGTACAAACCATCATATTGTGGACGTACTGGTCGGGGCAATTCGATTGCCCCAGGGTCTGTTGTTCGAGGGGGCACCCCAGTGGGACTGTCCAGTCCCCCCCCCCCCCAACCGAGTTTTGGCTGGTGGCAGTGGATACTACTTTTTATATTCGACCGCAAATATATTCCTATGGGATTTTCCCATTGTTCAAGGCTACCACTTCTTAATATAGCCTCGAACATACCGCTGGTTTATTAAATTAATATAAATTCACCAGTTGGTATTTTTCCCTAAACTTGGTTCCAAAAGGGCGTTTGTGTTCGCTTCTGTGATTCCAACCCAAGTCGAGCCCTTTGTTCCAAAAGTGGTGCCACTCTGTCTGAGTACCACAGGGGGTGTGGGAGGGTGTTTAGGCACCCTGGACTGAGTTGCCTCGGCAACTCAAGTCGCACTCTTGTGTGATTGGCCCAAGTGGAGAGCCGCCCGGCTCACCACTTAGCATGTTTGAGTGACAGCTAGGCTGAATGAATAGGGGTTTTCTGCATAAAAGCAGGGCTTTGTGGACTGGGACTTCAGACGTCTTCTTCCATTGACTGGTGGGGATGACCAGTTTTGCCTGCTTTTCACCTTCCTGGAGCTTCTCGTGGCCGCCTTGTCCGTGCCAAGCACCCCGGCAACCGGAATACCACGGTTTACCACTACCGCGAAGAGAAGGGTAGTGCCTTTTAACCGGAGAACTCCGCGGCTGGTTTCTTCCCTGGCAGTGCAATGACCTTCATCTTTCCTCCACGGCGAGACCTCTTCTTCCTCTGGACGAAACACCGACTTGCACCTGCTGCCAGGAACAACTGCCCCCGATGGAGCTTCTTTCACACTTAAGGTACTGTGTCCCGCCTGGCTTCCCTTGCGACAGATCGTTTGGGGTGACAGTAAAGCCTCGACTTTCTAACCTGGGCTGGCCTGGGGCCAACCTAGCTAACTTTTCCTGACTTTAATTTCATCCTTTTTGTGCGAACTATCTACAAGACTCTTTGGGCATAACCCCACTGTGTGAACCTGGACCCCTTCTGCTTGCTCTCTCCAAGAGTGGGCCTGGCAATTGACTTCCTTGCTCTCCAGTAGAACTCTGCCTATCCTGCCTTACTGTGGTTCTTTGTAAAAGTATTGAAACTTGTGTGCTTCCTTAACTCTGCCTTTTTCCCTCCCTTTCTTTACAACTTATTGGAGTGTCATCTTACGTTAAGCGCTCACCTCTATCTGAAAATAAGTGGTGTTTCTCACGAAGACTCGTCAAATAAGTAATTAGGGTTGTATATATATATATATATATAATAGTGACTGTGTGTTGAATTTACTTACCTCTTTGTGTGCTAGTGTGATTTACAAGTGTGTTGTTAAATAAATATATACTTTCACACCAATGCTCTGGTCAGTGTTTGCTTGTGCTACTGTATCCCTGTACCTATTGTGTATACTCTATATACTGCCTAACTCATCTTGAGAGAAGTCTGACTGCTCAGCCACAGCTACCAGATAAATCTGGGTGGTACAGACTGCTACCAATTGGGTTTACTGCCAACCACCTGTAGTCCTAAATCTTTTGCAGTGGTCCCTAAGGGAACTGCACAGGTTTCTGCCTAACACTGGTGTACAGCGGTGGGATTTGTATTGAGTATACATTTTAGTGTGCTTATAGATACCTTAGTGCAACTAACCACAAAGCTTAGCACTAACGAAGTGATTTTCTAAAACATGTCAACTATGGAAAGTTATAGTCCTTGCTACAAAAGCTGCTGATTGTTTGATTTCTCTGCAAGCATAAGAATCTCCCGACTAAAGGCAAGAAAATGGAGCTAATAGAAAGGTTGTTAGCAAACCAAAGTCTTGATGGTGGTTCAGAGGAACCTACCACTCCAGCAACTGTAGATAACAGCAATGATATTGATATGAATGTTAGTTATGATAACTTTGAGTCAGAAGCAGAAGAGGAGGGGGAAGATGCTAGAGTTGTCTCCCCTGGGCCTCTACATGCCCTGCCAGCTGTACCTACCGGACCTTTACCAGGTCCCACACTTAATCCCCAATATATGGAACTAGAAAAATGAAGCTTGAATTAGAATTCAAAAGAATTAGTGCTCAAACAGAACAACGGCACCAAGTACTAAGGCTCAGAGAAATGGAGCTCAACCATGAGCTAGAAATGAAAAAATTGTCTGTGGAAAGTCCTTCTCTCTCCGAATCCTCTAGGAGATCCAGTCCCAAAAGACCCCGGATGCCTAAGGAGTTGTTGGGTATGTATGAGCCTAAGTTGGATCTGTTGGATTGGTTGAGTTTCTTTGAATATAATCATGGGCTCCAGAACATTACAGGAAATGAGTTACTTTCCTCGTTGTTCTCTAGGCTCCCCCCTGTTGCAACTGATGTGGTAATGGAGTTGGGGGAGGAGGATAAGAAGGATTATGAATGTGTGAAGCTAGCTTTGATAGCTAGATTTGGGAAGACCTCTTCCCAGTACCTTAAGAGGTTTAGGACCCTCAAAAAGCATGATGGTACCCCTTGGGCTAGCTGGGTGAGTGAAAGTTTGAAGAACTTGGAGGGATGGATTAAGGGTTACAAAGTGAACACTTATGAGGGAATTAAGAATCTTGTGATGTTGGAGTCAATTTATGCTGCCTGCTCTCCTGAGCTCAGACAGCACCTGGCCGATTCAAAGGAATTAGATTCCAGAAAACTAGCTAAGGCTGCTGACTTGTGGGTTGCCAACAGGGCTACTCACATGGACTCTGGGGTAACTCAGAAAAAGGATGAGGGGAAACAGCCAAAAAAGGACTCCCAAGAGAATTCAAATAATCCCAAAAAGGGCCCCAAACAGAACAATAAGGGTAAGCCACAAGGGAAACCAAATCAGAGTAGTGTACCCTCTGGTGGTAAACCAGGAGGTGGTCACAGCAAGCCACCATTCCAGGAAGCTTTTGGTAAATGCTATGTTTGTGGTTCGCCTGACCATGTGAAAGGCGATCCCAGATGTAAGGGTAAACCTTCAGGGGTCCAGCTCGTCTCCTTAGCCTTCGCTAAGAGGAGGAAGTACAAATGGCAAGTGGAAACTTTCTACTGCTGGCTGATGAGCCCAGTGTGTCTTTAGTGTCCCTGAGTCTGTGGGAGCAACAGAATTTAGATGTCTATAACTCTATCCCAGATAGTACTAAAGAGTATTATAAGGACAGTGTCCAGGTGAATGGTCAGGAGAATCCTACCATTAGGGACACTGGAGCCAGCATAACTGTGGTGGATAAATCTTTCTTTCAGGCTGAGGATGTTGCGAAGGCACCCAAACGCCTCACCAAGTTAGCTGGAGGGCCTGTGCAGATGCTTCCCCAATTACCAGTTCTCATCCAGTGTAATGACATGACTGTGAAGATACCGGTCAGCATACAAAGTGAGGTACCAGGAAGGGTTCTGTTGGTTAATGACCTGAAAACTCTTGGAGTAGTGTCACATACCCCCAGACCTCCTAGTAAAAGGTTACAGGAACTCACCAGACCTGCAAGGGAAAGTACCATGAGAGGTACTCCCAAGGAGATGATGAAGAAAGATATCACTCCTACTCCACTGGAGTTACAACTTGCTATCTCTGAACAGAAAGAAGCAAAGGGGAAACCCAAGACTTCTAAAACAGCCAACAGCAAGCACTCCAGTGCTTCCAACAAGGCCTTCCCCTAGGTTGTCCAAAGTTACACCTGTAACTCCACCTCCAGCTGAGGCTGAGAGGGAAGTACAACCCTGTATGGTTGAGCTAGACTCTGAAGAAGAGCTAGTGGAAGGACAAGAACTCATTGGAGATCTGGATCCTGTTGACCATCCTGAGCTGCAGTCTTTACTGGCAGAAGGTGGACCCAACAGGGCAGACTTCAGTAAGGAATAGAGAGAATGTCCAACTCTGGAAGGTCTTCGCCAACAGGCAGCTTCTCAGGCTGATGGGCAAGAGCCTGGGACATATAGGTTGCACTGGGAAGATTGCCTCTTCTACAGTGAACCAAGAGTCTGCACCTGGAGACTACAAGCGGCTTGTAGTACCTCAAGAAAACAGACAACAGTTCTTGCAACTGGCCCATGAGATTCCTTTGGCTTGTCACTTGAGTTTCAAGAAGACCAAGGAAAGGCTCTCACTCTACATTTATTGGCCAAAAATGGGGGCTGAGGTAGACAAGTTTTGCAAGAGCTGCCACACCTGCCAGACTTCTGGTAAGGTGGGTTCCAAGAATGTGGCACCTTTAGTGCCTCTCCCAGTTGTGGGAGTCCCATTTGAGAGGGTAGGGATTGACATTGTTGGTCCCTTTGATCCCCCAACTTCCTCAGGCAACAGGTTTATCCTTGTTGTAGTAGACCATGCTACTAGGTACCCTGAGGCGATTCCTATGAGGACTGTTACAGCTCAGGCTGTGGCTAAGGCCCTCCTTGGTATTTTTACCAGGGTTGGGTTTCCTAAGGAAGTAATCTCTGACAGGGGGTCACATTTTATGTCCCACTACATGAAAGCCATGTGGAAAACCTGTGGAGTTACTTACAAGTTCTCTACCTCCTACCACCCTCAGACAAATGGGTTGGTAGAAAGGTTCAACAGAACCATGAAGAGCATAATAGGTGCTTTAGAGGATCCCCTTAAAAGAAAGTGGGACCTTCTATTGCCATGCCTTCTCTTTGCTTATAGAGAAGTCCCTCAGGAGGGAGTAAGTTATTCTCCCTTTGAACTTCTTTATGGCCATCCAGTCAGAGGTCCATTGGTCCTGATCAAGGAGGGGTTGAAGAGTGATCCTTCCCTCAAGCCAGTCAGAGTGACTGACTATGTGATAGGTTTCCGGAGGAGAATGTCCCAAATGATGGCAGAAGCAAGTGATAACCTGAAAGCTGGACAAGCTTTGGTCAAACATTGGCATGACCAAAAGGCTAACATGGTTGAGTTCACTCAAGACCAGCTAGTTCTAGTTATGATCCCAACAAGGCAGAGGGCCTTGCAAGATAAATGGATGGGACCCTTCAAGGTTGTGGGTAAACTTGGAGAGGTAAACTATCTGGTGGACTTGGGCAATCCCAAGGAGGCTCCCAGAGTCTTCCACACCAACCGACTAAAGGCGTATGTCTCCAGGCCTGAAGTAGGAGCCTCGTTTCTAGCTTCAACGGAAGAGGAAGAAGAGAGTGAAGCTCTCCCTGATCTCCTCAGAGGCTTACCCTTGGATGAAAAGATTGAAGGAGTAAATCTCTCTTCAAATCTGACACCTGAGCAACAAGAAGAGTGCAAAGCCATGTTAAATCAGTTTGCCTCTCTGTTGTCACTTTCACCAGGCGTGACCCCTTGGGCACAGCATGATATACTCACTGGTGACCGTCTGCCAGTCAAAAGCATAGGATATAGAATGTCAGAAAATGTAAGGACCCACATCAAAGGGGAGGTTAAGAAGATGCTTGATCTCGGGGTAATAGAGCCCTCTACTAGTCCATGGTCTAGCCCAGTTGTGTTAGTACCAAAGGCAGGATCCAAAGAATTGAGATTCTGCATGGACTATAGAGCTCTTAATGCAGTCACCAAGACTGATGCCCACCCTTTGCCAAGGACAGATGAGTTGGTGGATAGACTTGGTTCAGCCAAGTTCCTCAGCACATTTGACCTTACGTCAGGCTATTGGCAAATAGCCCTGACAGACCATGCCAAGGAGAAGACTGCATTTTCTACCCCAGTTGGCTTATACCAATTTAAGGTTATGCCTTTTGGACTGCAAAATGCACTTGCAACATTCCAAAGGATGGTAAATCAGGTTCTGGCTGGGATGGAGGATTTCTGCATGGCATACTTGGATGACATTGCAGTATTCAGCCACTCCTGGGAAGAGCATGTTAACCACCTAGGACATGTTTTGTAGGCTCTTGGACAGGCCAATCTGACCATAAAGGCAAGTAAATGCCAAATTGGTCAGAGTAAGGTGGTCTACCTTGGGCATGAGGTAGGAGGTGGAGAAATAAGGCCTTTGCTCAGTAAGATTGAAGCTGTGCAAAATTGGACAACACCTACTACCCAAACCCAGGTGAGAGCCTTCGTAGGCCTCACTGGGTATTACAGGAATTTCATAGAGAACTATGGGACCATACCTTCTCCACTGAATGTAACCTCCTCTCCTAAATTCCCTAAGAAGGTCAAATGGAATGAGGAATGCAATCAGGCCTTTGAAAACCTGAAGACAGCTCTTTGCCAAGCACCAGTATTTAGAGCTCCTGGCTACCATCAAACTTTCATTGTGCAGACAGATGCTTCTAATGTAGGTATAGGTGCAGTCCTTAGCCAACTGGATGAGAAAGGTAGGGAGCACCCCATTTGCTTCATCAGCAGAAAGCTGAAGGATCCTGAGACAAGGTGGGCAACTATTGAAAGAGAATGTTTTGCTATTGTGTGGTCACTGAAGAAGTTTAGGCCATACTTGTATGGGTCTACTTTTGTCATTCAGACTGACCACCAACCCTTGAGATGGTTGATGCAAATGAAAGGGGAAAATCCAAAACTATTGAGATGGTCAATCTGCCTGCAAGGGTTTGATTTCATCATTGAGCACAGGTCAGGGTGTCGCCACCAAAATGCTGATGGTCTCTCTAGGATGTATGTCATCGACTAGAGGTATGAGATTCATCCAGGAGTGGATTCAATCCACCTGTCCCTTAGTCTGGGGGGGGGAGAGGGCGAGGGTTAGGGAGAATTCTCTGTAAAGGCTAATTTCCCAAACCTAGTGAGTCCCCCAGCAGCTTTGCTGGATTTTTGGGGTTTATTTTTTTCTCCCGCTAAGAGTGAGACTCTCTTCCTCCCACTCTTAGACATGATTTGAGGGTTCCTTTGACTTTGTATGTGTTCTATGGGCTATGGGGCCCTTTACCCCATAGGGTTTCATGTGTTTTTGATATGTGGGTTACACAGCACTCTCCGTGCAGTAACCCAGGGGCGTCGTAGCGACCCCCCAACATAGACTCCATACCCTGGGACTGACTACTGTCTCCCAGGGCATGTAAAGTCACCATTGGCTTTACTAGTCTTAAATTGTGAACAGAACCAGTACAAACCATCATATTGTGGACATACTGGTCGGGGCAATTCGATTGCCCCAGGGTCTGTTGTTCGAGGGGGCACTGTCCAGTCCCACCCGACTGAGTTTTGGCTGGTGGCAGTGGATACTACTTTTTATGTTCGACCGCGAATATATTCCTATGGGATTTTCCCATTGTTCGAGGCTACCACTTCTTAATATAGCCTCGAACATACCGCTGGTTTACTAAATTAATATAAATTCACCGGTTTGTATTTTTTGCCGAAACTTGATTCCAAAATGGCTTGTGTTTGCTTCTGCGATTCCAACCCAAGTCGAGCCCTTTGTTCCACTTTGTGGCGGGCTTCTCCACAGAAGCCTCCAAAAGTGGTGCCACTCTGTCTGGGTACCACAGGGGGTATGGGAGGGGGTTTAGGCACCCTGGACTGAGTTGCCTCGGCAACTCAAGTCGCACTCTTGTGTGATTGGCCCAAGTGGTGAGCCGCCCGGCTCACCACTTAGCATGTTTGAGTGACAGCTACGCTGAATGAATGGGGGTTTTCTGCATAAAAGCAGGGCTTTGGGTATTGGGACTTCAGACGTCGCCACAGGACCTAAAGAATCTGAGGAGGGAGAAGCCGAGCCGACCTGCAACGACGACACCGCCGGTGGAGCCCTGCTGAACCGTCTCACCACTTTTCCCGATGACAGAGGGGATCTCCAGCCCGGAGAGTCTTCTTCCTTTGACTGGTGGGGATAACCAGTTTGCCCATCTTTTCGCCTTCCTGGACCATCTCGTGGCCGCCTTGCCCGTGCCAAGCACCCCGGCAACTGGAATACCACAGTTTACCACGACCGCGTAAAAAAGGATGGTACCTTGTAACCGGGAAACTCACGGCTGGTTTCTTCCCTGGCAGCGCAACAACCTTCAGCTTTCCTCCACGTCGAGACCTCCTCTTCCTCTGGACGAAACACCGACTTGCACCCGCTGCCAGGAACAACTGCCCCCGCTGGAGCATTCTTCCCATTTTCAGGTACTGTGTCCTGCATGGCTTCCCTTGCGACAGATCGTTCGGGGTGACAGTAAATCCTCGACTTTCTAACCTGTGTTGGCCTGGGACCCGTTAACTAACTTTTCTTGACTTGATCTCACTCTTTTATGAACTATCTACAAAGACTCTTTGGGCATAACCCCACTGTGTGATCCTGGACACATTTTGCTTGCTCTAAGAGTGGGCCTGGCATTTGAACTTCCTTGCTCTCCAGTAGACTTTGCCTAACCTGCCTCACTGTGGTTCTTTGCAAAGTATTGAAATTGTGTGCTTTCATAACTTTGCCTTTTCCCTCCCTTTTTCTATAACTTATTCGAGTGCCATCTTATGTTAAGCACTCACCTCTGCCTGAAAATAAGTGGTGTTTCTCACTAAGACTTGTCTAATAAGTAATTAGGGTTGTGTATATATATATAATAGTGACACTGCGTTGAATTTACTTACCTCTTTGTGTGCTAGTGTAATTTACAAGTGTCTTTAAATAAATAGTTATATACTTTTACACCAAAGCTCTAGTCAGTGTTTGCTTGTGCTACTGTATCCCTGTACCTATTGTGTATACTCTATATACTGCCTAACTCATCTTGAGAGAAGTCTGACTGCTCAGCCACAGCTACCAGTCAAATCTGGGTGGTACAGACTGCTACCAATTGGGTTTACTGCCATCCACCTGTAGTCCTAAATCTTTTGCAGTGGTCCCTAAGGGAACTGCACAGGTTTCTGCCGAATGGTGGTGGTGGCAGCGTATCTCAGGAAAGTGGAGATTCACATCTCACATCTACCCCTACCTGGATGGTTGGTTGATCAGGGCGCGCTCTCCCGAGCATGCCCTAGATCATCTGTCCGTCACCTGCTGGGCTTTGCCCTCAATTTAAAGAAGTCTCATTTGACACCTTCTCAGCGGCTCCGATACATCAGAGCAGTGCTCGACACATCCCTGGGGCAGTGTTCGCCTCCCCAGGTGAGGGCTCATCACATTCTGCAGATGATGGACAAATTTCAACGTGCACAGAGTCTCCCGGTGTTCGAGTTCTTGAGGTTGCTCGGCCTCATGGCATCATGCATTTTCCTGGTGCCAGAAGCCAAGCTGCAGATGAGATCTCTGCAGTGGGCTCTCAAGATGAAGTGGTCACAGTTCTCTAACAGGATGTCTGATCCCGTTCAGATTCCGCCCTCAGTCACACAGGATCTTCTGTGGTGGGCCATCGAAGGCAATCTGATGAAGGGAGCTCCATTTTGGCATCCTTGGCCGGGGGTGACGATCGCGACAGACGCATCCCTCGCCGGTTGGGGAGCTTATGCCAACGAGTTGACAGCCAGCGGCCATTGGTCTCTGTCTGAGTCCAGACTCCACATCAATCTGTTAGAGCTGCGGGCAGTCAGGCTATCCCTGAAGGCTTTTCTGCCGTCTGTGGGGGGGGGGGAGAATGTCCTGATTATGACGGACAATACAGGGGCAATGCACTACCTCAAAAAAAGGGGGGGGGGGCGGGGTCACTCCCGTTGTGCAGGGAGGCGATGCAGCTCTGGTTCTGGGCCATCCAGCAGGAAATTTCAATCTCAGCAGTTCATCTGGCCGGAGAGGAAAACGCGGTGGCGGGCTCTCTGAGCAGGCAGAGTACGGTCTCTCACGATTTGGAGCTGGCTCAGGAAGTTCTGTTGGAGATCTTCGGCCTTTGTGGAACCGTATGATCCTCATTGCTCTGGCATGGGCCAGGAGAACGAGGTACCCGGACTTTCTAGACATGTCCATCTGTCCTCCACGCCGTCTTCCCTACTGAGACGATCTGCTCTCACGGGAAGGGGGTTGGGTTCTCCATCCAGAGGTCAAGTCTCTCAGCCTTCATGCTTGGTATCTGAAAGGTTGAGGTATAAGGATTGGGACCTGCCCGAAGACATGATGGAGGTGTTGCTTTCGGCCAGAAGATCCGCAATGAAATCTCTGTACCGTTGCCGTTAGACTTGGAAAGTTCTGTGACTGGTGCAGGGTACAGAATGTGGATCCTTTCCAATGTTCCATTCCTTTGGTTTTGTCTTTTTTGCTTTCTTTAGCCCACAAGGGCCTGCAAGTGGGTACCATTAAGGGTTACCTGATGGCGCTGTCCATATTTAAGCACTCGTCTGAGGAATGTTCTTATTTTAAGATCCCTCAGTTTCTAAAAGGGCTAACTAATGTATTTTCACTGTCGCCTTTCCAGGTGCTGGGATGGGATTCTTTTTCTCTGGTTTCATAGGAAAGGGCCATGAATGTCATGCACTTTTGCAGCCTTACAAGAAGCCCAGGAACTGTCAGGTGTTTTGAGTACTGCCTACATCTGTGTAAATGGATGCAGATCTCTCTAATAAACAAACTAACCAAAGTAATGCCACTGTTGCTGGGCTGCTGTCTGTCCAGAGTGGCTGTCTAATCCTGAATAGTTCACATCCTTCTGTGGTGGGATGGGGGGTGGGAGTGTCTTCAGCAGTCCAATTTCTGGATAAAGGGATGTGGGCTGGAGCCGTTCTGGCTGGCATCTTTAGAGCATAGTCCATTGCATCAACCTCATCTAGCCTGGTGGATTGACAAGCTTCCTCTTTGTGGGACTGGAATCTAAGTTAATGCTATGCACCCGCAATCCATGAACCTCCTGCAACAGAACCAATGGTGATAGCTGTTCTCCTCATAGACTATAATCTATCTTGGTTAGTTGTTTCTACTGATCAGAGTTCCTGGGTCTCAAAACCCACTGACTTAAACTGGCCAAAACCAGTTTAAACCAATATGGTGAATGCCATTGTGGCTCACAAAAAGCCCATGTGGTCAGAGGAAGGAAGCACTGAACTACAAAATGGCCGGGAGCAGGATGTAATAAAATGCACTGGGGCCTCAATGGCTACCAAAACACACATTGGGCTACCAGTGCAGTAAAAGTGCTTGCACCCCGGGTGAAGCCAAAACTAAAGTATATCTTGCACCAACCTACTCTCTAAAACCTATGGACGGTGATCGAATCACCCTCTTGCACAAAACAGGGTGCCACAGTATCACCCATGGGACTGCGTGCCTTACAGGCAACCCAATTCCCCCATATACCGTTTAGTAAGGTAGAAGGGGTTGCAAATGGCAATGGTAGTCCCTCTGGCCACCTAAAAAAGTCAGTGATCCAGAAAAATACAAGGTGGGGATAAGAAAAAGGTTGAGACCCTAAAAATTGGCCTTTGAATCCCAGAAAATAGGAATTCTGTCACAGCAGTGATTAAGTATGGAGAATAGGGACACGGGGCATTGACATGCAACCCCGATGTTGCACACCAGAAGGCAATCTCATCTCGTTTGTGAAACCTATAGCCATTTTGTGACAGGGCCAATACTTATAATTTCAGGAAAATGTCTAACCCGAAAATTGTGTTTTCTTTCTATATATCTATTGTATTGATTTGGGCTGTGTAGTTTCATGGCTTGTTTTCTTGATTGTTTACTAAAAGGGCATCTATAGTGATGAGATTATCAGTTTTCTTTTCTCCTCCACAGTGGGAAACCTTACAGCTCAAACAACATATGAGATTTCTGCCTGGGCCAAGACGTCTTTTGGTGACAGTCCTATAACGTTTGAGCAGGTTGTAACATTGGGTGCAAGACCAACAGTTCCAATCCTGAAAGTTAAAGCCATTAATCAAACTGCTGTGGAATGTAGCTGGACAGGACCAGACAATGTGGTATGGCTTTTATGATGAATTTACGTTGTCTAAATGAGAATCGTATATGTAGGACTGTTAATGAAAATTGTACTTGGAACCCATTACTAGTAGTCTTGGTTAGCATAGATTTGACTCCAACCCAACTGTGGGGTAAAGAGGGTGCACGCTCATATTGATACCATTGTTCTGAAGGTTAAACCCTAGTTTGCTACAAAAAATAAACCTTCACTGATTTCCTGTGTTTACATCAGCAGGCCCTGTGTTCTCTGGTTCACTTGCAGGTCCTAGTGCAATACTAACAGATCACGACCTGCCGAGATAACTTCTTAGAAAGATAGAAGCTATCTTGGATGGATAAGGTGTTGTGTGATCCATTAAATCTAAGAGGGCCTTCAGAGTTGTGCGCTATTTGGCACATTTTTACTTCCATTTCTCAAATGGGGTAACAATTCCAAATTGGCCGTTTTTAAAGAATTTACTGCTTTGTTTATAAAATAATATACAGTATTTGTATGAACCACTATTGCTCATTAACAATTCCCACCTTCACATTGAAGGTGTAAATAGCTAAGAAAAACATTCTTACAAAATTACTTTTTAGGTTACCACTGGAGATGTAGTATTTTTGGAATACCACAATACACCTCTTCCTTTAGTAAACTCTGGATTGGGCCGATTTTCTGAAATGCCATTGACAGAGGTGCTAATGTCCAGTGGTATTCTACAAAAAAACTCTGAATGATCCCATTAGTGTAAGCCTAAAGAGTGACGATGAGCTTTGTCATGTGTCACAAATCCATGCATTATAAATGTAGGAAAATTCATGTGTGAAATAAGAATGCACTTAATGCTATATTTATAACCCTATCTGTGCCTACACACTATGCATTAACAAGTTTGCCATGAACAGGGCATCTTTAAAACGGTTATCGTGTGGTTTCCGATTCCTTTTGTGTTTTTTTCATACTGCGCTAGTTCCCCACTGCAGTGGTCTCAACCATGTCCGCGTTAAGAAGCATTCTGTCCCACACCAGGGATTTCCAGCAGATCAAGGACCAGTGGTCATTGACCAGAAAAGTAATGTGTAATAAAGAGAAGAATACCAGAGTGTGTTTTGGCTATAAATGTGTTGCAGCGCTGGATCTTTCATGGATTCACATGCTCTTGAATATTCCCTGTTTTAAGGCTGGGAATCCTCTGTATAATTTAAGCGGTTTACCTTTAAATGTTGTAACTGCTTGTAACTTTAGTGCTCTATTAGTCATTTTGGGTCCTACTACCTACAGCCAGTTAGATAGGTCCCCGTATCTCCACCCATGGTGGCCATATTCCAATTTTGTTTACTGTCCTCAAGAAATCTTTTACATTTGTAACATGTTTTGTCTATTTTGTTATTCATTTTTTCCATAATATAATCTTGGTTTGGTGCTCTCTTCTCGCAGACTGGGGTGAATGTTCAGCCCATTCCATCGCCTGCGGGGTTGCTGTATTTCTTCCATCACGTTTGAGGCCTTCAGGAGTCTGTGGATGACATGACAGACATGAGGAAGAAAAGCCTTTTCAAGGCCTGCTCGACTTGTCACCTTAAGAACGTATACATTGATGGTCTTCATGAGCAATGTCTCTCCTGTCTGTACCTGTACCACAACTTGAACAACTGTACTATCTACCAGTCGATCTTATCCACGACCTGCAATGACTGCTACTGGACGTTAGTGGCCTGATTGGATGAAGGATCCGGGACCTCTGACTCGTAGTTATGCCTCTGCCAGGCACAGCAGACCCCTAGAGCGCATTCCATCCTCATAGAGGTCGTGATCCAATGAAGAATCTTCCTATGGGAAAAAGGCAAAAAAGGGACATGGATCGCGCGCTCGTGCTGCCCCTCATCGACTGTAATTGACGTCTTCGCAGACGGTCACCTCGTAGACCACTATGTCACAGATAACCCTTCGACCACTACAGCACCGAGAACACCAACAGCTTTGTCATCTAAACAATCTTTGGATAAGCAACACTCATTCACAACCGCAATTCCTCCGTCTACTGCATCCTCGTCGATGATCTATGGCCGATCCAAGTCCTCTTTGTCAACGACAACTATCATCCTGTTGACTACCTTGTCGCCTAAATCATCTACCTCGGCAATCAAATCCATTACTTCAGTCCCATTGACCACCTTGTCAACGACTAAATTATCGGTATCCAGTCAAATTTTCGAAAACACATTTTCAAAATGCCATTTGGTCGAGGAAAAAAAAATGGGGAAAAAAAAAATTCTGAATGTTTTTTTAAATTTTGTTTTTGTTTTTGTTTCGTTAAAAAAGTGTCAATAAAAAAACAGGGGATTGGGGGAACCCCCATTTAAAAAAAAAAAAATAATAAAATCATTAGAAAAAAAAATCTGCCATTTTGGTGTAAAAAAAATGGCATTTCGAAAATGTGATGTTTCGAAAAAGTCACTATAAACCTAAATTATCATCTACGTCTAAGGGCACTAAGCCAACTACCTTGTCATCCAGACCTACTGCATCACCAAGCACTTCTGCATAGTCCACAACGCCTGTTCAGAGGCCCTTGGAATCCTCTTTGCTGTGGTCAAGGATGTCACATCAGTGTTGTCTTTCCTCCGCAGGCCAACTTCTCACTGCCTCCGTATGCACCACCTGCGGTCTCCTCTCAGAGCATGGCCCCTCCTGAACAGTTGTTACTGTAGGGTGCGGGTTCTGATTTAATGCACCAGAGTGAGTATTCTCTGCCGATGAGCAAGACGTTGTCCCTTCCCTTGCAGACATGCTGCCACCAGCTCCGCCAAAGCAAAGTTCTGCTCCTAAGCAAGGCCCTGCTCGGGCCCAGTGGGCATGCTCTCCGGTCCTCCTCAGGGTCCTGTTGCTCTTGCATCCTCATGCTCAAGGGACATGTTTTTGGACATTCTGTCCATGCTACAGACCCAGATTTCAGAGGTCCAGCAGTGGCTCCCTGCTCCACCATTGCCGTCTCCAGCACAGCCCTGGATGTTCCCTGCAATGGAAGGTTTAGTTCCTCCACCACCCTCAGGACCCCCACTTTTACCACCAGTTACCCTCACGGATACAAACACCGACTATCTGAACGTTCTCCACACACTCACTCTAAAGTTGAGTTTGAGGATTTGTTGCCAGGGAGTGGTGAGCCAGTAGATCTACCCCCAAGAGACTTGCCTCCTAATGAGATTTCCTCCTTTCGTGTCATCATGTCACAAGCTGCAAAGGTCTTTGATCTCCTCCCTGCGGAGCAGAAAAAGGTAGGATTCCTTTATCAAAGGCAGCAATCAGCCATAAAGTCAATGGTACCCATTTCAGTGCTATAGGATATTTGGGAGGGACAGCCCGTTGGCAATGAGGAATCCATTCTCCACACCACCCAATAAGTATTACTTCTAAAAGAAGTATAAGGTCCCAAATTTAGCACCCAAATGCCTACGCATGCAGCTCTGCCCAGACTGTGGTCTCAGTATCCGCCTGTTAGCGCTCGACCAATTCCTAGTCCCCTTATATGGTACCCCAAGACAAGGGAAATAAACAGCTGAATGCTTTTGGCAAGAGGGTAATTGTTACAGCCGCTGCCACCATCAAAGCAGCACTCTGATTGGTAACCCTCTCCCTCCTTGACCGGCAGATACGGTTCAACAAGCTAGGGCTAACCCTTGATTTTCATCCAGACGATAAACTGGAGGAAGCACTTACTGTTGCAGGAGTGAGAAGCTGCATCAGATCATGCCATCTTTATTGCTGTTGACATTGCAGACCTGGGATTCTGCCAGATGGGTAACAGGGCGGTGTTACGACGTCAAGCTTAGCTTAAGGCCACAAACGTCCGTCCGGACGTCCACCAGTCCAAGGTGGTCGACATGCCTTTTGATGGCATCAATCTATTAGGAAAGAAGGTGGATGAAACCCTACAAGCCATGAAGGCCGACTCTGAAACAGCTTGTTCGTTGGGTACTCTGCAACTGTGACCCCAGTCCTTTCACTCAGGAAAATCAAGGGTTTCAAGGACTTTAGGGGATTATAGGTTCTCCTACTATCCGGAGACATCCCGTGCCCTTTGCCTCCCAAGAGGGAACTAGTAACAACAAGGGAGGCCAGATGCTGAAACGGGCATGTGCAGGTCCCGGGCCCCTAACACCTCTCCCACACTTCAACACCCCAGTGGGGAGAGGGGTGGCTTCCAAACTTTGTGGAACAGTGGAAGCACATCACCATTGACAAATGGGTGTTCTCCATCGTCCAGCAGGGCCATACCCTCAAGTTCATTGGGCCCTTACCCTCTATTCTTCCTGTCCTAAAGGTAGAAAAACACATACCCATCTACTACAAGAGTTGTAGTCCTTCTTGAAAAGGGGGCAGTCAAAGTTGTACCAGCTCACCTGTGGGGCACCAACGTATATTCCAGATACTCTCTGGTGAAGAATGTCAGGAGGTTGGAGGCCCATACTAGACCTCAGAAGGCTCAACAAATACCAAATGTCTCAGACTTTTTTCGCATTGGTAACGCTTCAGCAGATCATAGACCAGCTGAAATAAGGGGACTTCTCTCCTCTCTAGACCTATAGGATGTGTATTTTCATATCCCCATTCATCGGCGATGCATGCGCTTCCTCTGGATCATGATCTCAGGAAAACACTACCAAGTCAAGGCTCTGCCTTTCAACCTAAATCAGCACCAAGGATGTTCACCAAATGCATAGCTCTAGTAGTGGTCCACCTCTGATGGTCCCTCACTCTTGTTTACCTGTATCTGGATGACTGGTTGATGTACGCTCCAATTCTTTCACTAGCAGCGCAACACACCAAGGATACGATAATATGCCTAACATCGCTAGTGTTCTTGGTGAACTTTGCAAAGTCTTGCTTACATCCCATGTAAAAATTGCTTTTCCTGGACTCTCACCTCAACACTCTCCTGTGTGGCCATGCCTTCGAACGAGAGGGTGAATACCATGCTGAACAAAGTTCAACAGCTGTCATGCTTGCTGATACGTCTGTCCGCTCCCTCAAGTACGTCCTTGGAATGATGTCCTCATGCATCCCATTGATCCCACACTGAGGCTCCGAATGAAACCACTTCAGAAGTTCCTGGATGGTTGTTGGCAACAGATATTGAGGTCTTGGGAGGACAGGCTTCACCTCACACCCTCCTTTTGTAGCGCCCTCCAATGATGGAGTTGTCTCAACCTCACGCAAGGAGCCCCCTTTCGCCTTCTAGCACATCATGACACAGTGACCACACATGCCTTCCTGGAGGGGGCAATGCACTCACACAGGAGAATTCCACACCAGAGGCCTGTGGTTGCCAGAAGAAAAAGTCCTACCATAAAAGTTCTGGAGCTGAGGGCGGTTTTCTGGGCCCTGAAATTCTTAAAGCCACAATTGCAGAACCTCTTGTTTTGTTTCTACATGGAGGACAACACCACCATTTTCTCTATTTGCAAACAAGGTGGGACCTGCGCTCCGATTCTCTCTGCAGAAGCAAAGGCATTGTGGACATGGGTGCTGGCGCATAACATTTTCCTACTTTCCTTCCATCTCCCAGGGATCCACATTACCATAGCAGATTCGCTCAGTTGGGAACTAGAGTCATGTCACAAATGTGAACTTCACCAAGGCCGACTTCTTCGTCTCTTCGCAGAGTGGGGTCATCCAGAGATCGACCTGTCGCCACAGCGATCAATAGAAAGTGCACTAGCTTTGCGAACAGGTTTCCTTAAGGGGAGAGCCTGGGGGGACACGCTCTCATTCTCATGGGAAGGACTGTTCCTTTACGATTTCGCCCAATCCATCTGCTACCTTGAGTTCTCTGGACACTCAAACTGAACCGCTGCAGGATGATTTTGGTAGCTCTGGGTTGGTTACTGCAAATTTGATACTCGGACCTACTTCACTTGTCTGTGGCTCCCTGCATCAGGTTGCTGCCGCTTTCTGACCTTCTCTTCATAGAAGGCGGGTCAGTCCTACACCACAACCCTACGTCCCTCAACTTGACGGTCTGGCTCCTGCGGCCTAGAGTTCAGAAACATCTTGGCCAGGGCAAGAGTGCCATCTATGATGTCATGTAACAGAATCCAGTGGAATTGCTATATGATATGGGGTACAACTCAACACCATATCTTGCACGTTCAGGCTGCACAGGTCTTGCCATATCTCCTGTTGATGGCACGTGCTGGTCTAGCATACTCTTCGATCAAGGGGCACAATAGCAGCCATTTCACGCTACAGATGTGCTGCATGTTCGCCTTCCCAGTGTTTGGTGAAAGAATTCCTCAAAGAACTGTTTTGCACTGTTCCCCAGTCCGAGCTCCTGCTGGGAACTCAACAAGGTCCTTTTGAAGCTAATGGGCACTCCCTTCAAACATCTACACAGAGCTCCATTGAAGATGGCATTCCAAGTTGCCATTACTCCGACCAGATGGGTGGGTGGAACTGCAAGCCCTCTCGTGCAAGTCTCTGTACTTGACTTTTCATCAGTCAAAGGTGGTCCTTCGTACAAAAACTTCCTTCATGCAGAAAGTTCCTTCTGCATTCCACCTTAATGAGCCCTTAATTATAGCAGTGTTCTTTGTGTCTCCATCTCTGGTGGATCGATCCATACATTTCCTAAATGTCGCCCAAGCCCTCACATTCTTTGTGACTCTTACTAAGGAGGTCAAAATCATTACATTTGTTTGTTGCATTTGGACCTGCCTGCAATGGCAACAGTCTTTCAGTATTCCATTGCGAGATGGCTCTCTGCATGCATTTCCCACTGCCAGAGTCTTGCCACGGGCCCCTTCCAGGAACACTAAGAGCACATTCGACGAGCACCGTGGCTGCTTCTACAGCGTTCCTGTCTGTTGCGCGGCATCTGAAGGGCAGCCATGTGGAGGTCTGTCCATACCTTCACAAGGTTCTACTGTGTCGGTAGGGATTCAGGGAGGAGTCCTGATTAGGTCAAGCAGTGCTTCGTAACCTGTTAGCATGAGGTGAGTTGGTTACTTAATTTGAGCTGTGCCTCCCCCTGTTTTGGTTGTGTATATATACTGTTTTATAACCTTATTCAAGAGCATGTGAATCCGTCAAAGATCCAATGCTGGAGAAAGAAGTTACCTGTAACTCCTGTTCTCGAGCATTGTTATCTTTCATGGGTTCACATGCGACCCTCCCTCGTATCCCTCTCTGCCTCTTCTCGGTTCTTAGTGCCACATTACGTGTGCTGCTAAATCTGAAGATGGCCAATAGGGGTGGATCTAAGGGGACCGGTCTAATTGGCTGTGAGCTGTATGACCCAAAATGACTCTAATAAAGCACTAACGTGACAAGCAGTTTAAAAAGCCAAAGGTAAAGTGCTTTAATGTTGACCAGGATTCCCAGCCTGACTAAGGGGAATATTCAAGAGTATGTTAATCCATGCGAGGTATCAATGCTGGAGAACAGGTGTTACAGGCAAGTAACTTATTGCTTATCAATGAACAGAAAATGTGTAAGTAAATGATAGAAGTAAATAAATCAAGTTTAGTTGAGTGTGTATGTAAGATTTGCTCGAGTGAGGGGCTCGAGGTGTGCTTGGTCAATCCTAAGTAGTGTATGGGCAAAGTGTTTTTTTGTTTTCAGTTAATCAAGCTAGTTTGGCTTCCCAAAGACCTAGGGATACCAGAGTCTCAAGAATAAGTAGAGTAAAGTGAAAACCAAGGAGGATAAGTTGGAAAAAGGTCAAGGTTGTGTAGATGGTTCAAGAGTTGAGTACATATTTTAGGAGGTTCATAGGTGAGAAACAAGGACATATTTGTAAAATATTTTTAGATCTATGTTGGCCTTGATTAATATTGCAAAAACCAATCAATGGAAGCACTTTGTAGACTTATCGAATATTCTTCACCAATAGTGTTGGGTGTTGGTTAAATAGAAGTGTGCCAAGACTATTCCTACACTTAAGTGGATGCCCAAAAAATGTACAAATGTGGGAGGGTTTTCAATCTTTTTCAGTTCTGGTATTCAATGTGTTATTTAGGCATAGAGGGATTCATTGCAGTAATTGTGATGAGGTTAGTGTTTTAATGGTGGTTCTTTTCTTGGTAATAGTGAAGAAATCTGATGTGACGTAGTGACCTTAGGAGGAAGAACGTTTTTGACTTGTGAGTTACCTTGTGCATCATATGTGAGAATAGAATCTATACAACAAGTTTGAAACCTGGGAATGCTTATGTGGGCTGGGCAGGGCCTCCAGTTTTAGGACAGATTTTGGGATTCTGGATGATGGGCTGGAGTTGACTGTTATTTTATTTTACAGAGTTTAATTTAAGTCTGCACTGTTCCTAAACGGACATGCATACATTTACCATTTCACGATCCTTCATGTTGCTTTCAATTCATTGTTGATTAATGCCCAGACCACCTTACTGCATGCCCAAGACAGTTCTATATTGTTGTGTCCTAACATTAAGTGTACAAAATGGTTCCTGGTCAGTAAGTATACCCTGTGTAGTCCCCTTTTCTCCATCCTAAGGGGCCACATGTCCTAATTTGCACTAAGAGTTGACTGTTGTCTTTAATACTCTATTGTTTACAATCAGTTGCTTGCTGATGACAGTCTAAACCAAATCTCTTTTTGAATAATTCCTATTCTTTTCCACATCAAGTCTGTGAATCCATTTTATTTTATACTTCGGAGTCACTCACAAACAGTAAGCTGTGTTGAAGATTGTCTTTTTTACGGACATGTAGACACATGATGACCTAGTAATATTATTTCATGTGGATAAATGTTTAGCGGCCTTCTGTAACTATAGAATACTACAAAAATGTATTTCTAAACCTAATTGCTCTACCATTTTACATTGTCTATCACCATGTAACTTTCATCAAATTATCATGAGCCTCTTTTTCGCTTTGGTACTTTTTGTTTTGTCCCCAGCATAGGTAACCAGTCTGTGCAAATTCACATTTATCCTGTGCTGGTTTCCCTTACAAACTCAGATTTGTCAGTGGCTTCAAGCTTAGGCTCTCCATACTGAAGACGAGCCAAGCCATAACAGGCTGTCCCTCTCTTTGTTTATGAAAATAGTACTACACATTTCTTTTTTGTAAATAAACCGTTCCTTTACTTTTTAAGATAATCATGTCAAAATAAAAAAAAAATATATACTTATGTTTACCACCAGATAAGAATTTTAAGTGGGAGTATTGTATTCCCTATTTTCGGAAGATGGGGCCAAAATTAACTTTAGGGCTCGAAATACAGATTCAATGAGCAGAAGCTAAAACCAGGTCCTGGGTGTCATGCATCGCACAGTAGGCAGGAGTGAGTATCCAGTGCAGTGTCAATCGAACTTCCAAATAAGATGCAAACTTCAACATTTTGCCCATTATGTTTGATCCATTGTTTTAATGTGTACTAGATAAAACCTACTTTATCTTTATTCACATTCTCAAATGTTCAAAGGTAAGTTTGCTTGGGGAGCCAAAAGTAGCTTGTGGAGCTGCTGGGTTCAAGCTAGCTAGGCACTCCTAGGCTAGAACTAGAAGCAAAATAGCTCACAGCAATGTGAAAGACTAGTTATTTTAGGGATTCAAAAAGTAATTGATATTCACAAATTTGCCAACCTGCTGAAGTTTTCCGACGCATTGTTGCACTGTTTCTACTATTTATAAAGCCCACACTGGACAATACTTGCTAAGTGCAGCGACTTGGGTATATTACGATTTTTTTTTGTTGCAACTAGGGGTCCAGTTTGGGTTTCTTGAAGACTTCTGGTGACTCCCCACATCTGCTAGGTCTGCCCTCTACACTGGAACCATTTTCTGGACTGCTTGCCACTAGTCCACCGTTTACAACCAGGATCATCCGCTTTGCTGTGTGTTGCTATGGAGTCCAGGGGGCTACTGAGACTTCATCACACCAACAGATTGTCCGCTTGGGACGTCAGAGGGTGCCTTCAGCCATTGTCCCCATCATGAGGCCATTTGCTGCTGCTTTCTTTCATTTGTCAAACTTCTTAGAGCATTTTTCACCTCTTCTCGAGTCTTCCTGGGGTGGTCCTTGCAGAAATTTACAACGCAGACTTGATGATCCAGGTCTTGGTAAGAGCCTTCGTTAGTCTCTGACAACCGAATCCTGAAAATAGCATCTGTTGGGGGGGGAAAAAGCAGTTTACTCAGTGTTTTTTTTCTCACTGCTTAAGCCTTTTTGGATGTATCTACCAATGTGAGTACCTACCTTTTGGGTCCTGGGGTGGTCAATCATTCGAGATACTCACCCTTCGCTGTTCCTCTGGTCTGGAGTAGAGATTCCTTGGAGGCGAGTCATTACCTTTATTCCCATAGACTTCTATTGGGCTTCCTCCTGTTCTGCTGCTTATTCCTCTGGGACTCTGGGTCCATTTTCTGGCCTCTGGAATACTTCCCTGGGGCCTTTGCCGACCTTCCCTGGTGTCGCTTGTTGCAGAATCTGCACCTGAGGGGTTCCACGCCTGCCTCCACTTAAGCGGGTGGCCCTTAACTCTCCCCCATTCAATCCAATGTAACTGTGAATTTACTCTGGAACTTTCCTGGCATGGACTCAGGAGTACATACCTGCCCCTGGAAATTATTCCAGGATCCATAAAAGTCCACTGTGCCCTCCATAAACTCATTTTGTGCATTTCTTTTATGGTGAATGTACATGAAACACATTAACTCATTTTGGTAATAATGTGTATGCTTTTCGCTGAAATGTACAAGGAAGGTAATTGTGTCTACAATGTTTTATTAATTCTTGGAAGCCTTTGGCTATGGTTTACAATTGTTTAATCTTCTCGGACTGTTCTGTATTATTATATGTGCCTTTGCATTAATACGAATGCAATACCCTAGGAGGGTACTAATGAGTGGAGTTATGGTGTAGGCCTTAGGATTTTTCCACATATTTTTCCTGTTGGTAAAATAGTGTTTCCATTTTTATCCCAGGCACTACCATATGAGTTAGGTGTTGAAACCCATGTATAGGGCCTTGTACATATACAAAAAGACTGGGGGGGGGGGTGTGGCCCTAGAATCCCAAAAATAGCCATTCTGATTTAACGGAAGGATCCCCAGTTTGAGCTGTGATGGCCAAGCCAAATAGACCAACTAGTTCATAAGACACAGAACGAGACAGCTAATCCAAGTGGGCCACACTCTTTAACAGGCCAATTTGAAGAAAGAGGCTGGACCTCTTAGCCTGCTAAGAATCGGGGGGACCAAAGGCTTAAAGAATCTAGACGTTATGACATTTTTCTTTCTAATGAGTTGCATCCTCCCACTGCTTTCTCATCTTGATGGATATCCTCCAGTGCAAGCTGTTCTTGGAAACCTTTTTCCAGGGGTTGTACAGTAGCTCGACAGCAGTCCCTTCCCATGGTCAGCTTCTTCAACTCCCCCACAGGTTGTCGCCTCTGTATAAATGGAGCACACAATGCCCCATTAAACCTCAGTACCCTTTTTCATTATTTTCATCAACGTAATTTTGGGAACATTCTTGTTCTTGCTGCTCAATTATGCCAGTTCCCTCAAGCCTTCGGGGTTTAAGCATTGTCAAGACTGCCCAGCAGTGACCTGCACAAAATATGTATGTGTTGGCTTGGGGTTCATCATGATGTGGAGAAATGTGGGTCCTGCCAATCTATGAATCCCTAGGCCATAGGGGAATGGGAGGACAGTAACCATTCCCTCTCCCCTTATAAATCTCCAACCTTCATCTTACACAAGGTCTTTGGCCGTTTGGATGGGGGAAGCCTACCCCTGAGAAGCAGGATGAGAGGGAGAAAAGGATGCATGAAAGGGCAAAAAGAGTTTGCACTCCTGTAGTGAACAGTACCATTTGTTGTCCACCCTAAAAAAGAGGTGGAAACTCTGATCCACGAGAGACGATTGTATGGACTCTTCCAACTCCCAACACATTAAGGCCCCATTCCTTTCCAAACATGCTTCTTGAGAGAGGAAGTGGGTGTTGTTTCAATCTCAAATTTTGATTTTCTCAAAGGCTTGCATGTTCCTGTACAGGGCTATGGACTAGATATCTGTGGTGATTGACTTGGCCCTACCGCTACATCGCATCTCCTTTCCTCTATACTTGTTGGAGATTGCTGTGGAGTAATGTCTGACAACACTGGAGCAGTTGTCCATGGAATAGTGTCTGCAGAATCCGTGGCAAAGCCCATGCAGCTGCTGTACAGGTGTCTTCCATGGGGACTGCTAGGGTAGAATTTCATTTTTGCAAGTTCTGCTGTCCTTTTTTTAAGATCCCCAAAATCTTTGGCTTTCTCTTTGTTGGAAGCAGATGGAGTGAACGCACAGTGCAGTGGGCTTGACGGAAGCTGAGTACCTGCAGAAGTTGCTGAAGTGACGCAGACAGGATGGTGTATAGTGTCTGGTGGGTCCTTTCCTCAAGTCAAGAAGCGGTTTCTTGAAGCAGGTTGCTCAGCCGACTCGAGACCCTACAGGAGTAACTCTACAGAATGTTCCCTGGACCACAGAGCGGAGAGCAGAGAGCCTTCCTCTGGTTGGAAAAAAGCCCAGCTTTGACAGTGGCGCTGTATCGCTGGCACAGAGGAACATTCAGTGAGTGACCTCTCCACTCCGGTGTTGGTGCAAGCGAACCCCTCTTCCCCCCCAGTGGTTCTTTGCTTCTGCCTGCTTATAATATCGGCCCTGGCACTTAAGTGATACAATCATTGTTACTTGCACCAGATAAGGCTGCACTTTAATACCATTTGACAGCTTGAACGCCCCTGATAAGGATCTATACACACAAAACCCTTTGGGTCCATTTGCTGTGAACTACATTCTTCATTAATTACACAGGGTTTTGCCCTTGGGATTGGTCGAGTTTGTAGTTGCCTCAGGGCTAATATACTCCTGCCAGTGTTTGGCTTATGAAGTCTTTCAAAGCATGCAGACTTCACGGTCCAGGAAAAAATGTTAGAGATGGCAATGGACTTTCCTCTTTCTGCTTCCCCTGGAGAAGGGGGAAGTAAATGTGTGTCCTCCTATTGAATCTCATGACGTTGTCAAACGAATAAAAGGGACACAAATAACTGCCTTTTTCCTACTATTGCATCTGAGAATGAAGGACAAGAAGTCATGATCCCATTGCAGGAAGCTTATTCTACTGAGACATTAACTAACTTAGTCTCAGATACTCAGATGTTGAGGACCGCTGCAATTATTGAAGGAAGTAAGAATCCTAGGTGACATTTTCCCCCCTTCCTCCTACACAGATGAGGAAGGAGACCTTAGTGGGGATACTATTACTGCTTATGGTTCCATTACTCATCATGCACCGAGGGAGGGATTGTCCTCCCCATTTAACGCATCGAAGGAGGATATTAACACCACAAACTCCGAAGCAGCTTTAATTGCAATTGCATTGGACCAGGTGATATCTACTTTTGCTTCACTATACAAAGACATTAAGTCTGAAGTTAGAATGCACACAATTGTCCTGGGTGCTATTCAGACCATATTGGATAACATCAATAATGTATCAGAATTAACGGATCTAGTCCGATCGAGCAAAATCAAAGAACAGTCATCCCAGGCAAATCTCAATATTATAATCTGCAGTCCGCCAGTCTGAACCTCAGCTGGTTCTCCCAAGAAACCTCTGACTCATAAATGGAGGACCCCATACAGAGGCAACAAGGGCCTATGAAGGTGTCTATTAGGGGCGGCTATCTCACTCGGGCAGGTTCAATTAAGGCCTGCGCAATGGGAAACACCCTCTCAGAAGCATAATAGTGTATCCATGACACAAATTGTAAAGAAGTAGAATTTAAATTCGAGGAATAACAGTAACAGATCGCCTCGTAAATTCTTGAGGAGCTCGACGATACCAGAGCTACTTGAGAATAACACTAACAAAATGGCCTGATTTAACAGTGATGGATGGTAGAGTGTCAAAATCATTAAATGTGGCGGTGGAAAACTCTGAAGATGAGGAAGACACTTCTAGTAGGGAATCTCCTGCCTGCACAATGGCACACCAACTGGGGTTTGGTACCAGAACATGTTGTGCCAAGGGCCATTACAGTCCCCACCAGTACGATCCAACCAGACGGGAGAGAGCAGATCCCCTCCCTCCCCCCACCCCCCAGGTGTTCTTTACTCTTGAGGCCTCATAGGGACTTGGTATCCAAGCTGGTGCCCGTCTTAGACCGGTCTAAGCACACAAAGTTCTTGGACCGAGAAGGATGGGCCCATTAACTCAATGAATCATAGTGTCATTTCATCCAGCTCTCAAACTGTTCCACGACTGCCTTGTGTAGACTGGGTGCAACGTGTGTCTACACAGTGGGAGAGTACTAAAGAGGCACTACCTCCTACCAATCAACAGCATGATTTGATGTATAAAGTATATTCGCCAGCACAAACTGAGTCTTATTTTAACCCACCGCTGTCTTGTCTGGCTTTGGATAAAGGAGCAGGTTTGTCATTGCCAAGTTTGGGACTTGAACCTACTCTGCCCCAAATAGATATTAATGGGGCAAAGTACATTTATGAGAGGCTGAGCTCAATACAAGCTAGTAAGATAGGCAGCAGAAAAGAGACTGTCCAATAAAAGCTTGCAATATGGGTAATAGAGATGAATTAAGTGGGGAATCTCTCTGCCACCAGTCTGTTTTGAGAGGGGCAAGTGGGTCCTATTCAATCACACAGGGGTGTCTCCAATGGGTGGGCGAGTAGGGGTCTAAATGAAGGACCTAGTCGACACGCGCTACAGGAGGACACAGTCACTCAGCTCACTTATAAACTAACGGTTGAAAGTGTTTTCAAAGAGGGGAGGAGGCGGATGCTACTGACTGGATTAGGTATCCTTTGTCTGATCTCAAATATTAAATCTGTGCTATATCGACAAAGGATATCGAAAGTATAGAATTTGTAGATCCAGAATGAAGAGACGTCGTAATCAGCATTTTCTCAAGGGTCGTTAATGAGCTCATCATGAAAGAGGTGGTAACATTGAGGTGGATTGGTTTCATCATATCACATTTTAGCAATTGCCTGATCGCTAAGGACGGCTGGGTCCTAATGCAATAGAAAAGGGTAGGAGCTCAGACACCAATGTGACTATTGACAATGGAGCAAAAATTTTGGAGGATGAGATGCTAACACAGACCGGGTTTGGTCTTGGATGCCAGGCTCCTCGTCCAAACATAGGTTCTTAGAAGGTAACCATTCTCGCCTTCAGTGTTGGAAGACAGGAATTTCATCTCGTGGAATACACATGGACATCAGGATTTGTTTGAAGAGGTTTTGATATGGTATGTTTACAGGCGATTTGGCTAATGGATTGTCCAGCTTGGGACAGGTACACAGTCCGCTTTCAGAGATCTAGGAAGGGCCCGCTAGGTAGACCGACAGGCAGGCTGATTACACGACTTTCCAAGGCTATTGTGACAGTAAGTGCTATGACCTCCACCATGGACTGCTAGGGGTGGAATTCAATATAAAGGTGAAAGGTTGAATGATCCCCACATTAGTGTGTAACATCTATTGGCACATATGAATCTGTGCCGTGGATTGTTTCATGGCGACCCTTACTGATGCTATAATTGAATGGGTTGGCACCAGAGTTAATTCTCACACATCTTGGTCCTGGAGGATTTAAACTCAACTTGCCCCAAAGTGTATGAAATTTAGTTGAATGTAGTTGAAAGTAGTTGAAAGTAGAAAATGCTCTCCTGCTTGATAAAAAAAAAGACACTGGTAATTTTGTGGAGAACAGTCAATGCTGTGAGGTCAGGTCAGACTGAAAGAATGGTTAATGCTGTAGCTGAAGTGGACTTGGTGACACACATCCAGTCCCCTTACTCTGAGACCGGTCCTCCCTTATGCAGGAAACTGACCATTTGGATATTACCTTTGGGGATCATTTTCTTTAAAGTTCAAATTGAAAGACCTACATTGTGTTATTTTAGGGGACAGTAACTCCAGGCCACCAGATCCTAACCATGTGTCAAATAATCTCTTCAAAGGAGATCCGACCTAGTGGGCCATAATGTTAACCTTTCTTTTTAATAATAATATGAGAACAAGGCGATTTCCCCAAATCCTGGCAGATTCCATTAGATTCAATTTGGTAACTGGAAGTTGAAACTGTTGTATTGTTTTTTTTGTTCTCTGTGAATTTTGATTATATTTATTGTTGAGGTTGAATGTTTATTTAACCAATAAACAATTTTAAAAAATGTGCTTTTCCCCTTGATGTTTTGGATCTCAGACCTACTTTTGTAGTTAGAGGGGCTTCCACTTAAGTCCCCCTGCCACTGCAATCTCTTTTCAGTGTAAGGTGCTTGGTAGCACATAAGGCTCCTGGACCAGGGTCAGGGCTGTCAGAAGATGTGGTGAGGCCCGGGGCAAAACATTTGGTGAGCCCCCTTTACAATTTTTTGCACGACAGCGGTTGCACATCTGCAAACAGGAGACTCGAGAAATCTACCCTTGAGTTTGTGTGCAGGATCCCAAATAAGGTTTATTACTACAACTACAGCAAAGTTAGATTTCTCTACTGAAGAAAGGTTCATGCCAGACTAACTTTATCATATGAATAAATATATATAAGATGGCATGAGCTCTCCACTGCGCCACCTCCAATTCTCGTGAGAGTCAGTCACTTTTCCAAGCAAAGAGTTGAGAGCAGATATTTCTTCGGCTGGGTCCTCCCTCTGGAAACAGCCTCCCTGCCTCGCTGAAACTTGGAGAACCATCTCCGGTTCCGGAAGCACCTCAAGACCTGTCTCTTTGCCTCTGCCTTCTCTCTTCCTCTCCCTTGCTGATCACCTGCCTGAGCCATGCACTTGTCACCTGGTCAAGCTCTGAATTCGGGCCCAGGTCCCTGCCTGTCCTATTGCAATCCCACACTGCCCTTGGCTCCCCTGCACTTGTGGTCTGTATCTGTAACCCTACAGTCCCCGCTCTTGCTCTTATTCTCCACCCGTTTGCTGCACTTATGAGTACCCACACTTGCCACCCGTTGGCTGCACTCTTGTTTCTCCTTTGTAACTGCACTTCTGCATCCTACCCCACAGTTGGCACTTCTCCCCTCCCCCCTTGCTTGCTCTTGTGCGATCTGAATAACACAAGGCTAGTAAGATCTGTGTTTTGTCCTACTATTTTGTTTCTCCCTCCTTGCCTTGTCGCGCCTAGAAACACTTGTGTACAGGCACGTTATAAATGCCATATCATTAAGGAGCACCCTGCCCCTGTGTGCGCATTAAAACACACATCGTACACAGTGACAAATGATGTACAGTGGAGGCTGGTACATTTCTGAACTTAAGAGGCTTACATTTGTGTGCCCATTAGGCAGGATCAACAGAGCACAGTGAGGGAGCCCAAACCAAACAAGGGTTGCTTGAGGGGGGTTCTCACTCCCAAGAAAATGTTTCAAACATTAGGTTAAAAGTATGCATTTTACAGCACTTTCTTTGCAAAATTGGGTAGAAATCCATACAGTTTGCAATTGGTTTTGTATGGAAGCACATGGAAATTCCCAATAGTTGCAAATCACAAATTGTACATAGGAACATTTTCCAATACATTTCATACCACCTTTCCATGCGAGATATGGTAGTATAAAAATATATTCTTGCTGGTTGTTCTAATTATGTCGATGCAGGCTGCATCTATATATGCCATTATTACCATGTACGGACTCCCAGCCAGTAAAAATGCCATGCCACAGAAAGTATATCCAGGCTGACTGTGTACCATCAGTGTTATTACTGGCTAGATTGGCCTACATTCAATGTGGGCCAATTTAGCCAAGTAGTATGTTTGCTTTAACCTTGATGCATAGTCCTGTGCATCAAGGGTAAAGCAAAAAGAGCACTGGCAATGTTAACAGTTTGGGCATTTGTGTAGGCATGGGAAAGGCACTTCTGTATTGGTATTAGCTGGCCATTGATAGTGCCAGTGCAAAATGGTTTGAGTGCCTGAGCAGCTAATAGCAGTGCCTGGTAAATGCCTAATACTTATACACAAACCAAAACTGTTGGCTTTGCCAATGCTTATTTTTAAAAGAACTTCAGCAAAAGACACACAGGGTGTTTCTAAATTGAGTGGCCAAAGGCAGACCTGATAAGACTTTTTTATTACACCAGTTACGTGTTTACAACTCCAATGAAGTCATGAACTCTCAGAAGACTCCTTTGAGGAAACACTTGCAGGCACATTGAGTGCAAAGTTTGATGGCTAGGCATGTTTAAAGCTATCTCGAAAGAGTTCCAGTGAGGAGGTGTTTTGGGTGGGGAGGGCAGGAACTGGGTGAGAATTTCCATAGGGATTAGCATGGCCATGAGAAGTCATTGCCCTGTTAGCACCTCCATTCATATCCATACATTTTTAGGTAATTGAAATCGTGATGTGGGGTTAGCACTTTCATGCTAGGGGATTGATTAGAAGGGAAGTGGTGACACGAGACATCTCATTCTCACGAAAACAAAGTAAGTTCCTAATGAAGGAACTCCCGTCCCCTGCACACTTTCACAAGCTCAGGATAAGCCAAACTGTTAATATAACTTAAATACACTCAGAGTGTATAGAAACTTTACAATACTTATTAATTTGTATAAAACACAAGAACATTGTTTGGTATTCAATGAAGAACCTCAACACATCAATTGAAGATATTTTCAATTTCTTTAATTTTGAATAATTCATAGATGGCCCAACGCGTTTCGAGAAATTCATCTTTTCTTCAGGGGCATATTCAATAAAATGTATCAAAGGGAAATTTCAAAAAAACATATAATTACCCATATGGGAACTTATTCTCCAAGACATTCATAGTTAAATATATACTATTCACATATGTTCTCTGATAGAAATCAACCAATTTATAGGATACTTAGACACGTTTCATCAACAAAAAATAAAAAATATATATTAAAAAATATTCACTCAGCTATTCAACTTTGTAGTTGTTCGGTCTGTTCTTCAACAGATAATCAAGTGTGTCCAAAACAAGGTCAGCTAATTTGGATTTCAAATGCTCAGTATGGTATATACTGCTGCGTACAAAAAAAAACAGTACCCTGTATAATGCAATTTCATTCATTTGGATAATTTTAATATATTGTACCTAATAGAGGCGTTCTTTGCAGTAATATCATCATGATTGCGAGTGGCCGTAAGGTTCATCGTAATGGGACAAGCTGTTCATAACCAGTGATTTTTTAAAAAAAGAACTGGATATTCATAGGGGAATGGCTACACCTCTACATAAGTGTTCATCACTAAAAGTTTGAGCTTACCCTTGTGGTTTGAAAAGTTGTACCATGAAGGTAAATGATCATAATTTCAACCCAGATGATGGGGAAGAACACAAGCAGAAAACCGTCTCAGTAGCCTGGGTCGTGACGTAATCTCGGATCAGGAAGGTATAAAGAAAATGTACTTAAGATAGATGAAGAATAAGTAGAGTAGGGAATAGGGACAGAGTTAGATGCGTTTACCTCCTGAGTCCGGAAAAAGTGAATGACAATTCCACTCCCGTGCTCGTAATCAGAGTAACGGGTGGCCGTAAAAATAGCGGCGCTTCGCAATGAAGTCACCACGCAATGGCGTATGGTGACGTCACTAATGTAAACATTGGGAAACTGTTATGTATGTGCGTTATGAGCGTAACAAGAATAACGATGGTAAGGCAAATAAAATAATATTTTAGAAGATAAGTGTGACGTCTAGATGAGTGGACGTCATAGGATAAAATATGCATCATGTACACAACTATTAACTATTGATTGTGAGACTCAATTGGAGTTAGAGAGAGAACAAAAATAAAAAAATGGATGCTGGTTACAGCATAGCAAAATAATCCATGGTGTGAATTAGAAGAAAGTTCTAACAAAGAGCCAGATTGGCACATTGAATTTAGGCATCTCATTTATTCCAACTAACAATACCAGGGTCTTTGAGGAAGAAGTCAATCTTTTCAAATTGATCAGAAAAATGGAACTCAAGGTATTCTTTGATGGTTTACCAGACCTGGGAGGAAAGTAACCAAAATCGGACTACTTAGAGATGAAAAACAAGATTATTTTCCACCCTCAGGTCAATCATCCTGTCATTAACCTATTCAATTTAAAAACTACAAAAGATATCAAACGACTAAAATACAGCAACACTAAGAAAATGAATATTAGGAGTCATCAACTTAAACTCATCAAAGAATTATCAGAGGACATTACAGTGTTAGGCAGAAACCTGTGCAGTTCCCTTAGGGACCACTGCGAAAGATTTAGGACTACAGGTGGTTGGCAGTAAACCCAATTGGTAGCAGTCTGTACCACCCAGATTTACCTGTTAGCTGTGGCTGAGCAGTCAGACTTCTCTCAAGATGAGTTAGGCAGTATACAGAGTATACACAATAGGTACAAAGATACAGTAGTACAAGCAAACACTGACCAGAGCTTTGGTGTAAAAGTATATAATTTATTTAAAGACACACTTGTAAATTACACTAGCACAAAAAGAGGTAAGTAAATTCAACACACAGTCACTATTATATATATACAACCCTGATTACTTATTAGACAAGTCTTAATGAGAAACACCACTTATTTTCAGACAGAGGTGAGTGCTTAACATAAGATGGCACTCTAATAAGTTATAGAAAAAGGGAGGGAAAAGGCAGAGTTATGAAAGCATACAATTTCAATACTTTTCAAAGAACCACAGTGAGGCAGGTTAGGCAAAGTCTACTGGAGAGCAAGGACGTTCAAATGCCAGGCCCACTCTTAGAGCAAGCAAAATGTGTCCAGGATCACACAGTGGGGTTATGCCCAAAGAGTCTTTGTAGATAGTTCACAAAAGATTGAGATCAAGTCAGGAAAGGTTAGTTAACAGGCCCCAGGCTAACCCAGGTTAGAAAGTCGAGGATTTACTGTCACCCCGATCTGTCACAAGGGAAGCCAGGCAGGACACAGTACCTGAAATGGGAAGAACGCTCCAGCGGGGGCAGTTGTTCCTGGCAGCGGGTGCAAGTCGGTGTTTCATCCAGAGGAAGAGGAGGTCTCGACGTGGAGGAAAGATGAAGGTCGTTGCACTGCCAGGGAAGAAACCAACCGCAGAGTTTTCCAGTTACAAGCTACTACCCTTTTCTTCGCGGTAGTGGTAAACCGTGGTACTCTGGTTGCCGGGGTGCTTGGCACAGGCAAGGCAGCCACGAGATGGTCCAGGAAGGCGAAAAGACGGGCAAACCGGTTATCCCCACCAGTCAAAGGAAGAAGACTCTCCGGACTGGAGATCTCCTCTGTCGTCGGGAAAAGTGGTGAGGCGGTTCAGCAGGGTCCACCGGTGGTGTCGTCGTTGCAGGTCAGCTCGGCTTCTCCCTCCTCGGATTCTTTAGGTCCTATGGCGACTTCTGAAGTTCCAGTCCGCAAAGCCCTGCTTTTATGCAGAAAACCCCCATTCATTCAGCCTAGCTGTCACTCAAACATACTAAGTGGTGAGCCGGGCGGCTCACCACCTGGGCCAATCACACAAGAGTGCGACTTGAGTTGCTGAGGCAACTCAGTCCAGGGTGCCTAAACCCCCTCCCACATCCACTGTGGTACCCAGACAGAGTAGCACCACTTTTGGAGGCTTCTGTGGAGAAGCCCACCAAAAAGTGGAACAAAGGGCTCGACTTGGGTTGGAGTCACAGAAGCGAACACAAACGCCATTTTGGAACCAAGTTTTGGCAAAAAATACCAACCGGTGTATTTATATTAATTTCATAAACCAGCGGTATGTTCGAGGCTATTTTAAAAAGTGGTAGCCTCGAACAATGGGAAAATCCCATAGGAATATATTTGCGGTCGAATATAAAAAGTAGTATCCACTGCCACCAGCCAAAACTCGGTCGGGGGCACTGGACAGTGCCCCCTCGAACAGACCCCGGGGCAATCGAATTGCCCCGACCAGTACGTCCACAATATGATGGTTTGTACTGGTTCTGTTCACAATTTAAGACTAGTAAAGCCAATGGTGACTTTACATGCCCTGGGAGACAGTAATCAGTCCCAGAGTAAGGAGTCTGTTTGGGGGTGGCTACGACACCCCTGGGTTACTGCACGGAGGGTGCTGTGTAACCCACATATCAAAAACACATGAAGCCCTATGGGGTAAAGGACCCCATAGCCCATAGAACACATACAAAGTCAAAGGAACACCTCAAATCATGTCTAAGAGTGGGAGAAAAAGAGTCTCACTCTTAGCAGGAGAAAAAAATAAACCCCAAAAATCCAGCAAAGCTGCTGGGGGACTCACTAGGTTTGGGAAATTAGCCTTTCCAGAGAATTCTCCCTAGCATACAGTCGACTTAAACCTGCGGACAAGGGTGGAGCACTGGCCTGATGGACACGAGTTTCTACAATGAAGGCTGCCTCAGACTCCTACAAGATCAACATACATAAGTCGTCTTGGACAATGACCATACCAAGTCTATTAGCACCATGATTAAGGAAACAATTGACAAAGCCTACGACGAAGACTGGATCACGGAACATGCAAGAGATTTTCTCATCAAAACCCTGGTACAAAAATCCACTACCTACCCCTAAAGACACTGCACACTTTCTACGGTTACTAAGTGAGATACGGACTGATGAAACAAATTTAATACTATTCACACTTGATGTGAATAGTCTATACACATCAATACCCCATCAAGCAGGAATAGAAGCCCTGGAATGGTTTCTTCTTAGGCAAAACACAACACTCATAATCAAAGTCTTTGCAATAGAACTGATTAGGATCATCCTGTACAACAACTATTTCAGATTTAACAACAAATACTATCTCCAAATATCAGGTACATCCATGGGCTCCTCCGTAGCCCCGTCTTACGCAAATCTCTTTGTTTCACTTTGAATACCACCACATTTTGGATAAAGAACCATGGAAAAGCAAAATCAAATTTTGGAAACGTTTCATAGACGATATGTTCGGCATCTGGCAAGGTACGACAGAAGAATGACAAGAATTTCTATCCTACATAAACAACTGCCAAGAGGGCATCACCTGCACATTGGAAAGCCTAGAGTACATTTTTTGGACGTACAAGTTGAAAAAAGTACAGAATTCCATACGAAAATCTACACAAAGCCCACGGATGTTAATAGTGTCCTACACTTTGGAAGCTTTCATCCACTTCATCTGAAAGACAATCTGCCTTATTCTAAATTCCTCTGGTTGAAAAAAATCAAATCTTACCCCACAGAATTACAAACAGAACAGGAAATTATGAAAGACAGATTAAAGAAAAGAGGATTTCCAACAGAAATAATTGACAAAGCATTAGTATGTACTAACGCCATAACCAGAGAGGATCTACTACAGGATAAACCCAAGAAAGACACCACGAGACTCATCCATACCTTAAAATATTCCAGCTAAATTTTTCAAGTAAAAAGAATAATCAACAAAAACTGGGATCTGATCAAATCAGACCCTAATCTGAACAGACTATTCCCTGAACCGCCAATGTTAGTTTACAAGAGGGGCAAAAACTTTAAAGACAGCCTAATCAGGGCATAGAGAATGAAGAAACCAACACAAACCACATTAAGAAAACAGAAGACAGGAACACATGCCTGCCTTAATTGCCAACACTGCTCCAACCTCATCCTAACAGCGGCAAGAAAATAATGCTAAAAGACTTTGCCACTTGTGAAAGTAAAAATGTGATCTACGGACTAAAGTGTCCATGTGGAAAGTATTACGTGGGTAAGACCATTCGCAAAGCACGTGAGAGATGGACTGAACATAAATCCAACATACGAACGGGCAACACTAAATCCCCAGTTGCCAGACATTTTAAAGAAAACGGACATAACATATCCCAATTAAGATTAGTTGTACTTGAGGTGATTCGAGCAGCCCAGAGAGGGGGAGACTTGGCCAAATGATTGGCACAAAGAGAACTATACTGGATCCATAAATTGGATGCCATGACCCCATTGGGCTTAAATGAAGACCTTTACTTGGGTCCATTCCTATGAAATATTCCATTACTGATAAAACTAAGTCCGATACACATATCCATCAATGCAATCTTTGTATGTAAGTTACCTAGAAAACCTAGTTACCCAATAGATCCGTGTGACATAAGGGGACCAATTACTGATTAGACTGTAAGTCTCCAACCATTGAGACCGACTTTAAATGTGAAAAACATTGTATGCATTGACAAAAGTACCAACCAGGAATTCTGTTCTAAAGAGCTCTTAGGATAAGCCTTAACTAGAATGAATGACTCGAGGATTAGTTTTAATATGTATAGGAGTTCTTTTTTAAACCTGTATAAAATACAAGCGTTATTGTTCCAATTTTTGAACACAGCATATCACTGCCTAAAAGAATGTAGGCCTTATTGACAGGGGAGTTTTCTCACGATTTGCATGTTTAGATGGGCTGTAAGGTACACGCCCCTACAAAACTGAACTTTCCCACAGAACTACATGAAGGCTTACCATGTATTAATCGAACTACCCACATTCCTTCACAAATTTTCTGTAAATATTTATCCTAACGACCACCACCAATGTCAGTATTTACCTATTGACCTATTGGCTTATACTACCTATACCCATTTCCCTTCTAGACCTTTTTACTTAACCCAGACCAGGGATCACATATGGGCACCAGTCCGCCCTTAGGAGGCGTAAACCAATGAACTTCTTTCTTCTAATTCACACAATAGATTATTTTGCTATGCTGTAACCAGCATCCATTTTTAAATTTTTTTATCTCTCTAACTCCAATTGAGTCTCGCGATCAATAGTTAATAGTTGTGTACATGATGGATATTTTATCCTATGACATCCAATCATCTAGTCATTAGTGACGTCGCCATACGCCATTACGTGGTGACGTCATTGTTAAGCGCCGTTATTTTTACAGCCACCCAATACTCTGATTACAAGCACGGGAGCAGACTTGTCATTCACTTTTTCCGGACTCAGGAGGTAAGCACATCTAACTCTGTCCCTATTCCCTACTCTACTTATTCTTCATCTATCTTAAGTACATTTTCATTATACCTTCCTGATCCTAGATTACGTCACGACCCAGGCTACTGAGACGGTTTTCTGCTAGTGTTCTTTCCCATCATCCGGGTTGAAATTATGATTTGAAAATGTTACAATTTTTCAAACCACAAGGATAAGCTCGAACTTTTTGTGATGAACACTTTTATGTAGCGGTGTAGCCTATGAATATCCATATGAATATCCAGTTCTTTTTTTTTTAAATCACTGCTTATGAACAGCTTGTCCCATTACGATGAACCTTACGGCCACTCGCAATCCACTCACAATCATGATGATATTACTGCAAAGAACGCCTCTATTAGGTACAATATGTTAGAATTATCCAAATGAATGCATTAGCATTATTCAGGATACTGTTTTTGATTTGTGCGCAGCAGTATATTCCATACTGAGCATTTGAAATCCAAATTAGCTGACCTTGTTTTGGACACACTTGATTATCTGTTGAAGAATAGACCGAACAACTACAAAGTTGAATAGCTGAGTGAATATTTTTTAATATATATTTTTTATTTTTTGTTGATGAAACGTGTCTAAGTATCCTATACATTGATTGATTTCTATCAGAGAACATATGTGAATAGTATATATTTAACTATGAATGCCTTGGAGAATAAGTTACCATATTGGTAATTGTTTTTTTGAAATTTCCCTTTAGATGTGATGAATTTTGTTGAATATGCCCCTGAAGAAGAATTGAATTTCTCAAAACGCATTGGGCCATCTATGAATTATTGAAAATTAAAGAAACTGAAAATATCTTCAATTGATGTGTTGAGGTTCCTCATTGAATACCAAACAATGTTCTTGTGTTTTATACAAATTAATAAGTATTGTAAAGTCTCTATACACTCTGAGTGTATTCAAGTTATATTAACAGTTTGGCTCATCCTGAGGTTTTCAAAGTGTGCAGGGGACGGGAGTTCCTCCATTAGGAACTTACTTTGTTTTCATATATTTCACAACCCATAAGCCAGGGTTGACTGTTATCTCCCCTGCACCTTAAATATTCAAAAAGCATCATTGCGCTATTTAAGATCTACTTAAATTTGCAAATATCTTAAACAGGAGTGCATGGTGAACACATCTGTGGTTTACATCTCATTCTCACCGCAGTCCTTAAGTGTGACGTTTCAGAAATGAAGGCCAGAGGTAGGTGCTTGTAACATTGAAGCTTCAACAGAATAGTCTCATTCAAAATGTGGAAAGATGTTAGGTGCCCCCACACAAGGACGTTTGCCCGTCCTCACAGCCTCTGACGTTGGCGCCTCTCCCAACTTTTGAAGTGTTAGTCCCCTTCCCACCTGACATTTTAGCCTAGGTGCACCTCTGATGCCATGAACCCACTCCTTAATGAAGTGACCCCCAGGGCGGCTACATTTAGGGGTGGTGCTGAACACACACTCTCAAAAAACACTTTCACCCATGCATTCATCCACCAGTTACACAACTCCATACATACATGCATGTATACATAAAACCAAACACCCCAACATGCACTCATACATACACATATACATACTAATTTAATATAAATACACATATACACTTTTAATGTAAAATAAAAAAACACTTAACTTCATGCACCCTTAAAAAGCATCCACACAGCCGACATAGACATGCTGCCTGACGAGAGAGAACTCCTCTCCCATCAGTCAGCGTGATCACGCTGACAACATGAACACACTGACTGACAGGAGATTTGTCCTCTCTTGTCAGTCAGTGTGTCCACGTTTTCAGCTGAATGACGAGAGGCAGCAGAACCCACTTCTGAGCCCTGCTGTCTCCCATTATTTTGCTGTTTGTTGCGGAGCCAAACGGCTTCGCAACAAACAGCAAAATCATTGCGGGGGCAGAGAGCAGACGGCACAGTCACCCGTGTGAATAAAGGACACAAGAGACTGTGCTGCCTTCCACTTAGGAGAGGGGGCCGCGAGGCCCCCCGCAAGTGTGAGGCCGGGGGCAGTTTGCCCCCCCCCGTGTTCCCCTTGTGATGGCCCTGACCAAGGTTCCTTTTTAAACACCCCATTTTTGCTCATGGATGATTATGTAACACTTAATTGGATCTGGTGAGGTGGTTGATGGCAGCTGTAATTAAGTTTTGGCGTCACCAGGGGTGCAAGCCGATTTGGCACATTGGAAGCCCCATGTACCTTTTGGGTAGCCAAGTCCTACCCTCTGCCATTTTATTCATTGGACTTTGTTCAGGGTCTGTGAAGTTGGCCTAAAATGGCTGTTGTGCCCACATTGGCTCACTTTAAGCCCAGTCATGTACCCTATGTGCTGGTTTGAACTGGTCTAAACCATTTTTTTCTTGCCCTGAGCATGCCATCACAGTTCATTTAGGGTTGGCCCTGGATATTTGGCAGTGTGCAGGGCCGATGGGCAGTCTCCAGAAACCGGTTTGCTAAATCACATTGTGCGATTGGTGCCCAGCCCATGCAAGTCTGGTTCTGTCTAGTGGAGACACTGCTATTGCCCTTACTTCTATCAGACTTTTGGGAAGGTAGCAGGCTGACGTACGTGCTGGAAGATTTTGGCACCAAACTACTTTTGTAGGTCTTTTTTAAACCCAGGCGTGCCATGAGAGTTGGACTGATGTATCCAGCCTGAGCTTTGATTTGAGTTTTCGGTTGCTAGTCATCTTTCCTGTAATTTACTCTACCTTCTGCCAAGTCCTCCTTGATGGCTGGACGGAGCCTTCCACCTTGGAACCGTGTCTTGGCCGTTTTACTGCTGCTTCCTGCTATTTACTGCCAAGACCTTCAACAGCCCGACTCAGGTGACAGCCTTTGCTCGCTGAGCCACTAGAACCTATCTTGGTTGGGTTCTTGCCTTCTTCTGGAGCCTCCTCGGTTGCTGCATTTTCATATGGGCTCCCTCCTCTCCTAGGAAGGCACATTGTTGTTCTTTGGGCCATTGGGGTCATTGTTGACACAGGGTTCATGTCCCTGTGTAAGAGGTTACTGCCGTTTTCTGTAAAAGAAGAGCTATACCTATCGTGTTTCATCTTACTGACAAAGACATGACCTTGATTTCTTACCTCTGGCCTCTAGATTGGTGGATTATTCTTACTACTTCCCCTGACGGGTTCCGGTGGTCCTTGGTAGTAGAATTCGGAAGGAGTGCTTCAACACCATTTTTACGATTACCTACATTGGGGGCTGGGTCCTACATGGCCTGGGGTTGTTGGGTCTCGACCCTGTCCCTAGATCTCTTCAAGGGTATCGTCTCTGATGCCACCTAGGGTTGGTTGCCGCAATCTATGCACCTGTTGGATAGTACTGTGTTAAGATGGATTTCCCTGAGTTGGGCGGAGGGGGGAGGGGAGATTTTGGGAGGCCACCTACTATGGTGAACAGGGAAGATGGGCTTTATCCAAAACTATTCAAGGTAGGTAGCAGAGTGGCAAGGCTTGGTCTCAAGAAGGGTGTGAAAGTGATCTAGGACAGCAATGAGTCTACTAAGATCAAAACAAATCTAGTTAAGGCAGGCAAGTATACAAATATACAATGATTTATTAGGCCTTTAAAATTCACACTAAGCAAGTCAAACCTATAGTCAAATACTGTCGCACCAACACTAATAAAACAGGTATAGACATTGACCCTTAGAAGAAATAGCATAGCTTTTGATTTAATAACCAGTGAAACACAGATAAGTTCTTGGATGCATTAGAAATAGAAAGAACACTTCAGGATAATAGAACAGCTTCCCTAGCTCTTATGAAGTCCAACCCCAAGATGGTTTGCGGCCTTGTGCCAAACAGTTACCAGTTCCAAAATATATACTTCACAGGTATGTTAAGAGATTGGTGATGCCAATGGTTATTAAGAAAGTCAAAAAGTTGAAGTAAACTCAATCAATCCGAGTCCTTAGGATAGTCCTAGAAAGGGATCCTTGACCAGGCCTCCACTGACCACAGTCAGAAGGGAGTGATTTAGAGATGGGACGTTACACCAATGTATCCCTATGGAGGACAGGGGGACAGAAACAGGTAGGTTAACTTCCCCCTGATTCTGATTTCTCCAGAGACCACTGCTTGTGTATCAGTCCATTGATGGACAATTGGGGTCACAATCTTCTGTGCTTTGTCCATTCGAGGAAGGCCCAGGGTTTTCTGTTTCAGTGGGCACTTTCAGACACAGGATTTAGTTTCGGGCAGTTCCGGTGCTTAGTAATCTGTTCCAGACAGCTTCCAGTAGAACACCCAAATGTGGAAAGATGAAGACTTTTGTGGGGCAGACTACCTCAGAACAACTCCAGGAATAGGAGTGTTGCAGCGGGAGTCACTATGGTCAGGTGGCGACAGGCGATCATCAATCGATAAACAAAGGAGCAGGCCCAGCATAGCTTCTGTTCATGCAATAAGGCTGGAAATGCAGGATCAGGAGTCTTGTTGTACACATTGAAGACCGTCCAATTTCAAGGATGCATTTAGAAAGGCAATGGATGCCGTGAGGTATCCCAGGGTAGAGCTGGCCAGTCCACTGTTTGGTCCAGAGACACTTCCGACTGTGCAGATCCTCGAGCAGGGTTTGAGACTGATTATTACCACTGGTCCAAGCGTCGAAGTACTGATGAGGTTCTTCCTGAAGCCAGGACAGAGGAGCAGGGCTTCACTGGGACAGCACTGGAGTCGGTGTTGGTCAGCTTCATGGGCCGTCCTCGGGTCATTAGCAGACTGCATTTCTTCAGAGGTCTTGGGTCCAATGATGATCTGTCGAATAGCTACAGGAGCCCTCCATTTAGCTAAGATTTGGGCTTGGAGCATGGCCACACCCAGTAAGGATCTGCAACATTCAAATAGCCTGTGGCTATCCAATCATGGGTAGCCACTGACCAAAACATCTGCCCAACAAGAGGCATTCAAACACCAGGGATGTGTCGATCGCCTGCCCTCTATCCGCTGTTAAAATAGTCGTCCTTAAAGCATGCCAAGTTAAAGAACTGACTGTTGGGGTTGGGAGCATGGTCAAAAGAGGATAGGTCCTGGACAACTCTACATGTGAATACGCACAGCACAATGATGTTGATCATTGGCGCTGCTCTGCACATTATTCTAGTCCCATTCCCTTCATGGGACATTGTCTCAAAAGTATGGAGGAAGGCAATTATGGATTATGAGTACAGTAGTCACTATGGTGGGTAACTTGTTCATTTGCAAATTAAATTTCACTGAATAGTGACAATTGTGTATTCAGTGCAGAAAAATGTAGATGCATCATTGAAATATAATGTATTGGTGATGCACATTCATACAAGAATAAAATAACTGCATATGTTAGCAATAATCAAACAATGAAAGATACTGTTCTGAACATATCTGTTTTAATTACAGGTGTATGCCGTTTGCTATGCAACCTCTTTTCTGGATCTATACAGAAACCCAAGCAACAGTACCACCAGCTTCCATAATATAACACTTCTTGTTAACCGGGACGAACAGTATTTATTTTTGGTAAGGTCAATATAAATATTTTGTGGTCAATTGAAGGAATGGTGTTGGATATTAATGATAGTGATTACATGAGTATCAGCTCAAATGTACCAAGTTCCATTGCAGAAGGCAGAGCCCAGTTACAAACAAACACAGTCCCCCTCCTGTGTTCATCACCCTGAGCAACCGAGCAACAGGTTTGCGCTTCAAATGGTTAAGGGTGTGTGTTTTTTCCTTTTTTTAAGTTTAGGTTTGAGAAGATTGTAATTGGAGGATGAAGCATTCAAAAGAATTGGGTGAAAACATGGTGGCCATGAAAATGAGAGCACTAACACAATGGAAAGAGCCTTCTTTCTATTTTCATGGTAGCTGGTGTGTTGGTTGAAGGGCAGGTTGGTCAGGAGCGAAGTTGGACATCCGAATACAGTCTGCAGCCATGTCTTTTAAAAAAAATAAAAAATGAAGAGTTAGTCTGTTTTGGAGGGCAGGGAAGAAGTGAGCGTTTGAACACCTCTCAGCCCCCTCTTGTGTGACTTGTACCAATAGACAAAGCCAACTTTCCATGCAATCTACTTGGTTGCCGTCACCAAGCACAAACTGGTATCGCCCAAATTTCCGGGTGATTCAAACAAACCAAATGATGAAATGACCTAAATACTTTGAATTTAGTTAGAACATTGTCTAGAAGGGCCTTTCATTTTATTGTCTCTCTTCTGGCTCTATTAAAGAACACCAGAAGCCACTTTGCATCACTCACAATTGTCTATGGAAATGGCTCCCTTTTACAGTACTAGTCATTGGCATTTGCAATCTCTGCTTACATGTGGAGTCCTTTTCTGTGATAAGATCGGCTGCAAATCGCTTGGAGCGCACACTTTCTTTGCCACACACATTGCACAGACAAAACCCGTAGTAACTGCTACTTGTGGAACATTGGGGTTAACATGGAATCCTTATTTCAGCGTCTGAATGGACTGTTACGGATGGCCTCAGAAAACTCAGACTCCTAACTGTGGTTCAAGGGTCTTTATTGAACACCATTCATTTTGTTGTTTTTCACCGGTGGGCACTTTAATTGGCATCCCTCTCTTGACCTTCCGTGGGCTGCACACCCTAGGACAGACTCCCCTAACAATACAAATTGACTATAGAATGAATTTCAATTCAAGCATAATATTTACATTATTATCATTTTATTATCAATTTGTTATGCAAACACAACACTTCTCATTTATCACAGATTATCTAACAATTCACAATCTAAAATATTCTTTAAAATCTTAGCAGCAAATTTTGAAAACCTCCTCAATATTTAAGATTGGATTGATGCTGGCATTACACAACACACATTGTGTGAAAAACTACCAACATCTTATACATTCTAAAGTGCCTTCCTCTATAATTGGAGATTATGTTTCAAGAAAACAAGTTAATGTTATGACAAGAGCAACATTTTCGCCCACATGAGTCTTGGCCAGAAAAAATTAATATAATAGTCGGATTTTGTAGACGAATCATCGCCAAATGTCTGCACTCTCAGAGGACCAAAATGAGGGCATTTCAATACCCAGTGTTTTAACGTTTCTACCTCTGTAGATACTTTTCAAAAGCGAAAGTATAGATTTTCATTTAGTGTATTTATCTGCATTCCATTGCTTAGTACGTCCCCTTGCTCAATAATTATTAAACTGAAGTCGCATATAAAGTGCACATGCTTTGTTGCATGGAAATTTCAAGATATATGGGCAAATTTGATTTCTTTTTCGTGGAAAACACATATATTCTTTGTTTATAATTTCCCATAGTCTCAATGGTTTTCAATCGATCATAGTTGTATAATTTTATTTTAACTAACTTTCTCTGGGCGTTGAATCAATTCCTCTTCACTCGAGTCAGTGATACAAAGCTGGGATTGCATTCTATTGCCATACTTATTCGATGATTTAACAGAGGTTTCCTTCAACATTTTACCAAAATCCTCATGTAAAGATTTGGAAGGTGGGTCTAGAATTTTTAAGTAATTGGGAAGTTGCCTCCAATCTTGAGGATAGTGAGACCAGACCTAGTTTGTGTTCATGTAATGCATTGGGCAATGAATTTACAAAACAAAGGACCACTTTCCATATCTGACCCTGAATTGAAATCAGACGTTCACATAGATCTATTAGACACATGTCCAATCCGTAAAGTAGAATAGGTTCGATCTACTCCACTTGCTCCCTTTCTCTCCTGTCCCTCTTCTTTCTGCCCTAGTCTAGCTCACTTCTTCTACTGCCTCTTTCTCTCTGCTGTCTTCTTGCTCCCTTCTCCCACTATCCTTTTCTCTCTGATGGTCACACTCTCTTCCCATCTCCTCTCCTCTCTTCTATCCCTCAAATGATCCCACACACTTCCCATCCCCACTCTATCACCTCACAACTACTGGCTCCGTTCCACACCTCCCTTATCCTCTCTGCTCCTCTAACTCACCCCTCTCCCAACACCCACTCCCTCTCACTACTCTAGTACGCACACTCCCACAAACACTCATTCACTGCCTCTCTCACTACCAACACCTCATCCATAACAATCGCCTGCATCACCACAAGCTCCTCAGCACTCTGTTCCACCGTCCTAATTTCTTGTTCCACCTGCATTCGACCTCCCACCTTTCAGCCTGTCTTTTATTTCCTGTCTTTCATACTCTCTTGCTGTTTCATGTGACACTAAGGGCCAATCTGTGTCTGCTCTTTACCCTGTGTGGGGTCTTTAAACCCAGAGTTGCTAGAATGGTCATCTAGCCTACCTGGCTTCTGCCACAGAGGGCAGACCACCTATCCTATACCTGGAGGGCAGGGGGAGTGGCGAGGGGAATGAGGGGCAGAAGAGGGGGATCTTTCTTGCATCCGAAACTCTGCAGCCTGATGTTAGGTAGATTTTCATCTTTAAGCACAATTTCCTCCACATGCATTTTTTGCTGGACTACTGGAATTTTGTTCTGTTCCCCCGAGTGAGAGGGAACCTTTTTTCCGCACTCATTCTTTTACCCAAGCTTTGGGATACTTTTGTATTTCTTTTTATGCATTTTTCTTGGAGTTATACTTTCCTCACAGTTTTATGGCATCTGTCTTTTGACTTTTGCAGCACACTGCACTTTCTGTGCAGTGTTGCTGGGAGCTCTATGGGCTTCCCTTTCTATTTTCTGATATAGGGGGATATTTGTATCCTTCCTAGCTTTTCCTATTGTGAGATCAGCACACCCCTCATTTGGCGTGCTGAGGGGTTACACAGTATGCCCCTTTCTCACTGCTTCTGTAACATTTTGGGTACGCTGACAAGCTAATCTATATGGCTGGTGGAAGTGGTTTTATCGTACCTGCTATTGGGCAATTTGTACCCCCAGTCTGTTCCTACAGCTGAGGTTATGCACAGAAGGATCACAATTGACAAATGGTGACAGTGTTCTTCTGTTTTCGCCAATTCAAGATGGCTTGTCCTTTCTTAGTCTTTCTGCCGTGCATGGTGGGGAAGGTCCTAGTTTGGCGTTTGTCTTCGGCGGGACCCTTTGTTAATCCAGCCAAGACATCCGTGTTTCTGTGAGGACAGGAAACATGAAGGTCTCTGAAAATCTGCTGTTCTTTGTCTTCTGCTGTGCCTACCTGGAACCAGTACTAACTGGGAGTCTGTCTGTCCTGAATGGACAGCCACCACCCACAGTTTGAATGGTGCATGGGTGCGGATTGGCTGGGTTCCTGCATAAGAGGCATGGATCATGAGGCTGAGGACAAGCTGACCACTGAAACTGAAGAAATGATGAAGAGGAGAAGATGCCTGCAGCCACTTCCAGATGACCGGAGATGCCGTCTGTGCAATCTCTGCTGTCTGACCCCTTGTTCCAAGTATCAGGAGATCCTGAAAAGGACGATTCTCTCCCTTACGCTGGTTGGTTCCACCAGTCTGGTTGGTTCAACCAGTCTGAAGACGACCTGCATTTCGAGCCATCCAATGACGAGCTGTGACCTTCACAGCCTGCAAACTGCCAATACCCTCGGACCAGTGGCCACTATGCAGTGCATCGCCTTCTGAAGATTGAATCTTCCTGAAACTTTGGTGGACTCCTTCCGGACTGTGGGAGACAAGATTCCACTCCTTGAAGTTCTGAATCGGCCGGGTAGTAACCATTCTTCAGTGGTATCTTGAAAAGGGCGCCAAAATCACAGAAACATGAAGAATCCTTTGCCTGAAGCCTCTTCACTCGACTGCTGATGCAGGATTGATTCCAAAGTCCCTGACCAAGAGTCTGGTGACCGGGTGTGTTGTTGCATCATGTGGGCATCATGCTGCATCCTCTGCTTCACTTCTAAGGTACTGTGAGACTCTTGGTAGAACTTAACCCAGATTTGTTTTGCTTCTATTATATTGCTGGAGTGCTAATTTGTGTGTTTTGGGAGTTGGCCCATACACGAACACCCAGGCCTAATGCCTGTGTGCCTCCAAGGAGCCTTCTCCAAAGTCCCTGAACCCTTTCCCCAACCAAATGTGTTACTTGCTTCTGAAGACTTCCTCTGAAACCTTTGAACTTTCTACAGCTTGTGCCTTACATGTTTTTCCTACAATCGGGCTCTGAGACCCTCATAACAAGATGTGGGTAGACTTCTAGAGCCTAAGGCCTCTGTGAAATAATTGCAGAGTATTTACCTGCTTTATGTTGGTTTTGTTTCATTTATTTTACCTGAAACAATTATTACAAGAGTATTTACTGCCATTTTCAAATGATCCAAAAGTGTGTTATTGTGAATATTGCATTGGTTCTTCTATGTGGTTATTGAAAGTTATAGTACTTACCTTCTTGAAGAATTAACTTTATCTTGGTGTGTATATAAAATGCACCATTGGTTTTATGTAACTTTTAGTGTCATTGTTTGTTTTGTCTATGTGTATACTCTATTTGTACCTCTCTCCCCGCCTTTCCTCCCATCTAAGATGAGCCTTGCTGCTCAGCCATTGCTACCAACAAATGTTTTGTTGCTAAGGCCTATGCTAAGAGTTGGAGCCCTGCAAACCAATTGTGAGTCTTCACAAGCCCACCCTTTGGTGGTCTTTTGTAAAACTGCCTAACACCTGACCTTTATGCCTAGCTGCTGTAAGTCTAAGGCATAAGGAATAGGATCTGCCGCAGTGGCGTTCTCGGCGTACTTATCTCTGCTATGTGACCAGCCACAAAGGCCATAAATACATGCAAATGGGGTGAGTTTTAAGCTTGGTGCCGGGAGAGGAATCGGGATCCTTTTGTTTGGTCCACATCCTCGGTGTTGAAATTTCTTCTGTCTTTGTCCCAGAAGGGCCTGCAGACTGGTACAGAGAAGAGGGTTATCTTGCAGCCATTTTTGTCCTCAAGCGGACCCTGGAGCAAGGCTCCTTTTTCACAATCCCAAGGCATAAAATAAGCAGTGTTGCATAGCAATTTGCTATGCAAATCTATAGGTTTGGTCATTAATTTGACAATTGTTTTGCAAAGATGGCTATTTGTTACCTGTTATGAAAGCACAGCACGTCCTACATTCTTCTCTTGCTCTCGGTACTCTCTCCATCCTCTTCTCTGTTCACTGCAAGTTTAAAGGGGCTAATGCAGAGAAGGTGCAGCAGTAATCATTTCCTCCACTCTGAAGGTCCAAATGGCCTGTGCAGGAGTGCAATGCTAGATTGTTTTTTTCATTTTCAAAACAAATGAAAACAAGAAGTAATCGGGATGATACTTAGTAAGATAACTGTATCCTGTCTGGCAAAGACCAGTAGGTGTTAACTTTTTTTTTTTGTTTTTTAAACAGTCATGCAATTCCATTCCTAAAAATCTAAGTTGTTACATAATACATAATTACAGTATTGCTACTGTAAAACACTGCATTGTCTCTGTGCTTTACAGTAACATTTAGGTTAGTGTATCTAAATCTCATAGTGTAAACTAGATTTAATTTTGTTGGGGAAAATGCATGACGTAGACACGATCACACAGCCAAATGCTTTTCCTGGCAAACCTAGTTCTGTGACCTGCTGGGTGCGCATATATAAGTTTCTGATGCTTATGAATCTGCTTAGAATCACATGCTATGCATATAGTCCGACATCTAGTGGCAATCGCATCTTTCTTTCGAGGATCAAAAAGGGACGTCGACATGGGTGTGCTTGTAACACTATACCTAACGTGACGTGTAGTGTACCCAAAATCCCTCACGCATTCTGGTAACTTTGTCCCACGACCGTTGGTCGTTTTAGTCTTCAACCTCCTCGACGACTGCTGTGGACCCCTATGCCAGAGACATCTAAAACTTTTGGCGACTGGCGCTTCGATTGATGCTGTAGACCGCGTGGCCTCAGCCCTCCGACCAGGCCTATACAGTAGGGAGAGAGGGGCCCTTTACCTCTAATATGGAGAGTACTCGCTTTAAGTTCTGTCCATCCTGTAACGGAAAGTACCCATGGGAAAGTGTAACAAGTGTCTGCCTCATGATCACGACAATCGATCCTGCAAGTCCCGACATCTTTTTTGTCCGAAGACGCTAAAAGATCAGCGGACGAAGCGGTGGACAGCTGCACCAGGCAGAGGGTAGTTCCCCAGTCAGTGCTGGAGCCTTGGGTGACGAGGACTCAAGCGGCAGCCATGGCTTCGATGTGCAGGCCACAGACTTGCCCGAGGAACTGGTCGGTTCCCAGGTGCCCGTCCCCGTGAGGCATGCCGCCGGTGCTGTTATGGGGAAGCTGCATCCTGGCGACAGGGGCACACCCGCAACACAGAAGGATAAGCACACAACCCCATACAGAACCAAAAGACACATACAGGCCCATCCAAAACTTCGGTGGTGCCTTCCGATGCTCTGGGTCTCTGCCCTCCCCACATTCTACACATAAGGGCGTCTCTGCCAAAAAACAAAAAACTCGCTGACGTGCAGACTAAGACCGCGTCTGCCAACTAGGCATTTGGCGGTGCTGAAGACCTCAACGACTCCTACAGGCACGTCAAAATCTCTCCCGAACCCTCCGTAGTTATGCGAGAGTCTCGCTGACATCATTTTCGTGGCGAATAAGCCTACAATTACATCCTCTCCTGTTAAGGATTCCAATCGGGCATCACACACCAGACCAGGACTCTTGCCCTTAGCCTCGGAGGTAGCACACAATTAAAATACTTCTTCTTTATTTCCTAAAATTCTGATTGAGCTGGCAGCAAACCTGTCTCACATCCCCTTTAACAAATACCCTGGGTCACAATGGACCATGAACCAGGCCGGTGGGTGGTAACACAATATTTATTTATTTTAAATTCTAAGAAAATCACACATTTAACATTGGGCAGTAATCACCAATGGGGTGATAATTAAACTGTACAATGATAGAATACACTTAATTTGACCTTCTACTATAACATATCCAAAGCATAAATGAATGTGAGCAATTTTACTGTTCGGGTAGATGGCACGTAAGTTAATATTTCCCCCTGCAATGCTCCCTCAAACCCCTATTAATCGAATTCTGAGTGGATAGAAAGGAGCAGCAATGAGTTGGATACACTAGACAGCAAACCCAATTAAAATCTGACCTTCCCCCCACGAAATAAGAGGCAAACTCAGATTCAAAAACCTTTGCAATTGTATAAATAACACTCGGAATTGGTAATTAATTAATTTACATGTGCACCTGAATAAATCAGGTCAATATGAGTTATAACCGTATCGGAGACGTAAGAACACTAGCAACTACAAGGCAAGGTACCAGCAAAGGGCATACAGGTCAAAAATCTACATTGAAGTGACAACACAGTACAGCCAAATTCACACGTGTAGAAATTTCACTTTCTTACTTTCACAGGTTTAAATGTCAAAACAGTTTAAAAAAAATGGGTGAAATAGACAGAATTTGAATGCGGTTTCTATGCTGGATGACCGATGCACATCACAGGGATAATATGCAAGTGAAAGTGTGACTGTCACGCTAACCTGATTCCCACGGAGGCGCAGGTCTGGCTTCGAGTGCTGATGCTTCTTCTATGGTGAAGCGCAGGACTCTGAAGATGGACTCACTGGCTCGCAGGAATATTCCCCTGTGCGTGAAAAGGGAGCATTACCTACTGACGGAATAATGCTCAAGCCTCCCACTCCCTTCCAACCCTCCACGATACTCTTCCTCGATTCCCCGTGAAGTCTCACCTTAGGGTCTGGAAGGATGAGTTCTCCATCCTGCTTCTGATGCAGGGGCGCGTTGAAACCCAGTTACTTGACTGGATTGAGGTTTGATGGGAGTTCAAATAAGCTTGACTATTCAGGTAAGGCGCTGTAAGAGTTCTCTAGCAAGTTCAAAAGTTCAAGCTTAATAATAATGTTCATTGTCTTATTGCTGCAAGCGCTAACGCTTATGTCTTTTTCCCCTTAGGGGCCGGGGTTCGGAATGCCGGAGATATGGCGCCGACCCGAAGTGAAACGTGCAGTTCCAATAAATGACAGGTAAGTTCTGGATGAGCGTTTGGGTAATGTCTTTGCATTCGCTCATTCAATGTCTTTGTCTTTTTTCCCCATAGGGGCCGGGGTACGGAATGCCAGGAAGCGGCAGGACCCGAAATGAAATGGGAATGACCCAACAGGTAAGTCTTAGAAGGAAACTGAGCTTTTCCTATTCCCTTCCTTCTCTCACCTTGTGTTCTTGTCTTTTTCTCTCTAGGCTCTGGGAAGTGGCTGCGGATCCGGATGATCGCTGATGAAGATGGAGGTGCCCAGGAAAGGTGAGTGAAATGCAGCGCTGCAGCGATCGAAACGAAATGCTTTTAAAATGATGTCTTCCCTTTCAGGATCGTCGGTGTGAAGTCGCTGTGATGCAGCTTTAGCAGGTAAGGTCTTCTTTCTCTCCAATTCTCTCTTAGCAGGTGACCCAGGGTGCTAACAGGGTGTCCAGTCAACTCGTCGAAAAAAAACAGGTCGACTGCAATTTGGTCGAAAACCAAATGGTCGAATTTTTTTTTTTATTTATATATTTATTTTTCGGGTTTTCGTTTAGTTAAAAAAGGGGTGTTTAGAGAAAAAAAGGGGATTAGGGGGGGACCCCCCAAAAAAAAAGGGTTAAAATAAAAAAATCGACCATTTGGTTTTCGACCAAATTGGTTCGACCATTTGTCTGGTCGACCAATTTTTTTCGACCAAATGTCTGGCAACCTGCTAACAGGGGTGGCTGAAGTCCAGATGCAGCAGCTGACACGGTGAGCGTCCAGCTGCGAGGAGCAGAACAACGCGAAGCGTGAGTTGCTGATCGGGCGTGGTTTAAATAGCTTTGGCAGAAGTTCCAGGTATGTATCCTTCCACCGATCAGGTATGTATCCTTCCCCGACCACACCCAGGGGAAAGTAGTTCCACAGGTAAAGTAGTTCCATTCAGGCCTCAAGAGGGCCTGGATGTAGCAGCATGGCCTGCATCAGGTAAGTGCACCTTAAAACACTTAAACACATGTCTAGCTTTATGAGCCTGGCGCCTAAGGCGCCAGGACAGGGGTCCAACATGAGCCTGGCGCCTAAGGCGCTAGGACTGTGTCCAAAGGGCCCCAGCTTGGGCCCGCTGGCACTTCCCTGGGGGAAATGATGCCTGCCTCTGGGGTTGCTGGGTCGGACCTGGCTCCTTGGAGGTAGGCATCATGACAGTGACTCTAACTTAATGACAGAATGAGATTCTCAAGGGGAAAGTAAATTCGGTTTTAAAAATAAAAGTAGTTAACAGAGAAAATCAGTTTGGAAAGGACAAGTTTCACTTAAACTAGATTTAGTGGCTAGGAAAGAGGAACACTACCCGTGAATAGAAAAGTTACGCCGCAGTTGTAAACTTTCAGGCAGTGTGCCTCTTTTTAGGGAGAATTAATTTATTTAATCCAAATATTACTAAGGGCTTAAAAATGACAGAAATGAGTGGAAGGATGGCGCTAACATTTGGAAATCAAGGACATGATGCACAGAGAATTCTGACAGTTTGAAACAAGTTATCAGGGTATTGATGGGATTACTTAGAAAGTGGAACAAAGACAAGGTATCAAGATGGGCTGTGTGTTGCTTTGGGATGGGGTGATACTCACATCAGCACTTGAGTTTGGGATTTGGGACAGCCAACTGGGTTTCTGGACACCAAGGCAATATCTGGTCACTGGTCACTGCAGCGGGGCTCTCCTAGAAGGAAATAGCTGGGCATGTCTGGTCACTGGAGGGTACAGCTGGCATGCAGGTAGTGGGGCAAGAAGCCATTCTGGTCACAGGATACTATCAAAAAGGTTACCACAGCTTTTCCCCTTTTTTTTCCCCTGAGTTAGTGTGATTCTGTTATGGGGTTTTGTTTTTCTGGATCAATGGTCCTACCTGGATAGGGTCAGTTATGATTTGGCCTGGCAGTGAAATCAGGAATCTGGAGTCTGGCAGGATGAATATGCAATTTCTGGATACGCAGGAGCTGGAAAATTCAGAAGAGTCTGGGTGTCCGTTGTCTCTGTGAGCTTCCACCTTTTATAAGGCGGGTGACATCACAGGATTTATTTTTGGGGCAGGCTTAGGCTGGACATGCCTCTAACAACTGAATAGGTCAGCCTATGTATGGTGCCTCCTTCCTAGAAGCAGATTGGACTGAAACAGGGAATCTGGGGTGTGTTTTTTATGAGGTACAGAGCCATCCCATAGTTACATTTGCCAAAAATCAGTTCTGACCTAAATTGCACATTTTTATTGTTGTGGCACTCTTGCAAATCACATAGACAAATGACATATTTCATACTGAGCATTGCAGTCCAACTCCCAGGTCTGTACATTATTTCGTCTCTCTAATAATCTTTCGCGCTTTTCGGCAGGAAATATTCCACTTACAATTCTGAAGTTATCCCATGAACACTTTTCCCATGAATTACATTATTCTACCGTTTGCGCCCAATACATGCTACGGAAAGCCACAATATCTTGTTTTACTGCCCCCAAAATCATATTTAAACTGTTAAGCTCTCGCATTAGTGCGTTGTTTGGTTGCAGAAATAAAGCCTTAAAGTTTATTAATTCAAAACAGTCTTCTGCCCCAAATGGCCAGCATTGTCTCCCAAATAAGGGCATAACTTCCAAGGTTGCTCTGCTTTGAGGCTCCCCAGTTGAAGTTTAGGGCCGGTGCTGTTCACAAAGACGCACCGAAGTGTCCTGGAAATCCTTTGTCTCTTGGCTGCAGAATACCAGAAAGTCTGACGAGCGTGTTGCTTTTCGCCCCCTTGGTCTATTCATAGTTTCCAGATGCTGGTCCCCTTGGGGGGGAGGCAGGTCTTGTTTTCAGGAAGCAAATGTCATTTGAAGCCATGCCAGGAAGACCTGTTCTGTGGCTTCAGCACACTTATTAATGTATTATTGTTTCTGAACCAGAAAACAAACTGTGGGACTTAAATATCCTATGTATGTTTTAAAACAAAACCCCAATCACATTCTGTGCAAAGACAATGCCTTAATTCCACAATTTACTTTCAAATAGACATTTCCTTGTTTATAAAAATCACAACCATTTTTACTTTACACGTGGTGAATCCTCCTTTTGCTGTCACTTCCAATTCGGTTTTCTCTTGCATCTAGATTGTAAACATTATTTGCAGCCCTAGTCAATTTCTCATACAGTGTCAAGGCTTGTCTTCAATCCAACGCGGAAGCTGCTGAGCCCCACAGACCCACCAAAGCGTATTGTTCTCAACTAACTAAAAAGAACAGTTGAGCCTGTGACACCCTAAGGGGAAAGGGGAATTTGGATAACATAACAACATCGGGCACTGGAACTTGAACTTCCTTCAGGAAGTTAGTATCTGCATAGTGAGAAATTAACAGGTGGAACAAGAATAAGTAAGCACATTAATGTGTAATTAAAACTCAATAAAAAGACATTAACCTTAATTACCTGATAATCCTCTGCAATTGCCAAGAGGATATCATTTGTATTATATTACTAGTTTTCTCTGGAATGTTTTTCTCTTTTAACAGAATAGCACTTAAAATGAAATTAGTTCAGCAAGTGTTCATATTCCTAATACAATTGAATGTGCGCCATTTAATTTAGCTTGAGACAACTATTTCTTTCAGGATTTACTTGAGACTCAATAAAAATAAAATAAAATAAAGAGTTCTTTAGATTGCCTTGAAGTCACCACTTATAATTTGAATCAGTCGATCAGTTTTTAAAATCATAAGGTTGTTGCACAATGAACCTTTAAAGAGAAAACTGAGCTGAGTTCCTTTATTCTTTAAGAACTCTTAATGTTGGTTTAACTCTGTTTTCAAAAGATGACATTTGTTATTGTTTAAAAAATAAATTGCATCTGAAGAAAATAATTCTTGCTTTAAAAATAACTCTGTAATGCTGTTAATCCAACTTAGTTCAAAACACTCTTATTTCCATAGAAGATTCACTTAAGAATAGTCTTTTGTATTTCACATAGAAAGGTGCCTTCCAAAAATCATTTTCACTCAACAGGAAAGTCTCTGTCTAGCAGTTCAGTCGCCGTACACGCGTAATGGAGTTTAAAAACAATGTAAACAAACTATTAGATAAAACGGGACGTTCGCATAGCCACAAAGGAAATAAAGAAAACGAAACATGCAAAAAAGGATCGCTTACCTTATCTTCAAGTCCCAAACCGGAAAGGACTTACAAAAGAAGACGAGCATACGTGCGACGCTGAATCCGTTCAAGTCAACTCCGTCACACGCGACTCAAAACACGCTGAACGTTAACCAAAAAGGGAAAAAAAAGAATCCCTAAAGGTAAGCGAAAACAAGTTAGAGAAAACTATTTACATATGAAAACAACACGCTCATAAAACTAATGCTAACAACTTCAAGTGCATAAAAATAGCGCGTGATAAAAAGAAAACTACGCCAAGTGTCAAATATAAAAATCAAAATTGTCTATATTTATAAGAACAGAAAATGAAGTAATTTAAGCAAGATTATTTCTTTCCAAAAGTTTCCACTATCATTCAAGATGTGGTACTTATCTCTGATCTTGAGTTTCAAGTTGCTGAACTTCAGTCTTCATTATTTTTTTTTTTGTCAAAATCTTTTTTTATTGAAACATCAGTTCACAAAGTAGTCTTTTAACAGTATAAACAAAGGCAAGAATATTTGGGTGCAGTTCAATATTACATCATATTGTTATTCATCTGCCTGGAGCTCAGCGAGTGTCACTGAGGCTAATTAATTTAACAGTGGGTTGATATTTCATTTTAAACATTGTTATTGTTACATCGTAATTACTCTCAGGGGTGTATTGCTGCAAATGTATATTAAAGAAGAAAAGAAGGGAGGGAAAAAATAAATAAATAAATAAATAAAATAAAATAAATAAAAAGGGGGGGGGGCCACCACATTCTTTTCGTCCTGCTCCCTCCGTAGTCCAGTTGTTGTTCTTAGTACCGGCAATCACTCGCTCTGGTGCTGGGTCAATTATGTACCTTGTTTTTAGTAAGATTCTCAGGGCTGGAGGAGACATTTGATTAGTTTTGGTTGGAAGAACATATGTTCCCTGTCCTCCACATGGTCTAGAAATGGGCCCCAGATTTGTCGGAATTTGTCCGTACGATTCATTAATGTGGCTGTTAATTTCTCCATTCCCATGATTTCCCAGACTTTGACCCACCATTGTGCAATACAGGGTCCCTCCGGCTCTTTCCAGAAGCGCGCACGCGTAAGACAAGCTGCCATCAGGAGTTGGGTAATGAGCTGCGCTCTAGGGCCAGTCTTCATTATTTAAACAATATCTTCTTTCTTTAAAGTTTAGAAGAATCTTAAACAGGTTATTTTAACCTTGACTTTTCCTCAGAAGGCACTAGGCCAGAAAAAACACAGGAGAACACAAAAACATGACTTGCTTTCAGGAATCACAAAATGAAAGGCAGTTTAGAGTGTTAAAAGTTTTGCCTTTGTTTTCTCTCAACCAATCATGGCTCTGGCTCATCTCCTCCATCTTGGCTTGGGCTCCTGACTGTACTCTGGAAACTAAAGTTGAGGCCTAACCAAGTAATAGAAGGAAATTAGTCAGAAATAAAATATTAAAACTTTATTCTTTCACAGGAACCTACACTAGCTTCTATTTCTCAGAGACCTGCCTTTGACCAGAGACCTGACACACAGACATTTGTTCAAGGCAAAGGTCCTCTGAAACTGACAGAAGCACAGAGATATAGGGCTTCTTTTGAAGAGTTTAGCTATGATATTTTGTTGGCAAAAGTGAAGCATTTTTCCGTATGGCTGAGAGTGAACTTTCTTTGTTCTTTCACAGATCTTGCCCGGCACAGCCTGTCATTCATTGAGAAATACCCCCACTTCCTGAAGCACAACCTGAATATGGATGGACATAGCTGGATGTCACTGAACAAAACTGTGTACTGTCAAACGGTGTACAAGAGCATCCGAGCACAGTCATTTTAAATGTAAATATTTCCTTTTTCAATGGGAAATTTTGAGCTAGCAGCAGAGCAGCGCTGCTTTTCAATTCTTTTCTTGGGTGTACATAAGGAACACACCAGCAGCCTTTCTCGGTGTGTTCCCTGTTCCATCTTGCCCAATAGGTGCTTGGCAATGATGGCGCAGCCATCATTTTTGTAGCTGCAAAATGCAGTTTGGATGCAAGGGAATGGCGCTGTGCAGAGCCAACACAGCCATTTTGCTGGTAACTGCTGAAGTGCAGGTTGGTGATGGAGGGGAATTCTGCTGGGTGGATAAATGTGCCCCACACTCGTCAAGGGGAGTATTCAGAAGGGTCCCAGCCCCTCTCCATGACTTTCTGACAAAGCCGCTCACTCTAGGGACCCCCTTTCTCCTGGAGAGCCCTTTCCTACTCGGACACATCTGGAACATCTATATGGATCAGAGTAAGGTTTGAGGATTGTATGGAAAAGCTGTCTTAAGTCTTCTCTGACAAATATTTTAACCTAAGAGATCTAGGGAGGAGGATGCCTGCCCTAGTTTTGCAAAGGTACAAAAGCTCTCCAGCCATACTCCCCAGGAAGAGGGTTTTCAATACTCAGAACCTGAAGAGATCTATGAGGATCCCTATGATGAACAAGACAATACATTTGGCAGGATTCACCTGACCATGTCCAGATTGGGGCCGAGAGCAGCCTGCAGAGGAAACACCCTTGCTTTCACCACCCAAACACCTGACCCAGACGCCCTTTGTCTTGATCCTCCTTACGCGCCTCTACCCAGACAGGTTTCACCCATTGACGATCAAATGACATTTAATGCACTCCTGAAAGCGCTGCCAAACATTTCCAGATTGCCACTCAGGAGGCTGTACAGGATACTGACTTTGTGGAGGACATCCTAAAGGAAAAACCAGTCGCAAGTCAGGCAATCCCCCTACTGAACTCTGTCAAGAAGGGCATTGCACCTTCTTTACTATCCCCATCACTAACAAGGGCCGTCAACCTTAGAGTGGAAAAATTGTTTCGCCCCGTCACCCTCTAATCCATTGTACATCAGGGGGCATGCCGCTCCAGATTCGTTAGTAGTTACTACTACCAGAAAGAGGGTGGGGTGTGTTGTCTACTTCTTAACAGCCCCCCGACAAGGACTGTAAAAAGCTGTACGCCCTCAGCAAGTGCATCTCAACCTCAGCCGCATATACCACCAGGATTGCGAATTCAGGATTGCTAGTTCAGGAGGGTCTCCAGGAAGTCCCAGAACAGGTACGATCACGCCTGCTGGCAGTTGTCTCAGAAGGGAAACAAGTCACCCATAACATTCGCAAAAATACGCTGGATGCAGCTGAGACAGCAGGGCGGACCCTGGCCCAGGGCACTCTTCTAAAACGACATGCCTGGCTCAAAAACTCAGGGTTCAAACCGGAAACCCAGGCCAGTGAAAACTCTAATTTGGTTGGGAACCCTCTGGACAATACCCTAGAATTGGCAAAAAAAGAGAACAATACTCTCAAGTCCCTTCTTCAAATTACTGCTCGCCTTTAACAATAGCGGGGAGGTAACTCTCGCTGCTCCTTCCGGGGGAAATCGTTTTCCCGTTCCCCACATAGGGTGCAGCTGCCACCAGCCAATACCAACCTCAGGGTCGGCGAAGAGGCAAAGGCAGGGGTAGGAACTCCACCCCTAGAGGCTCCCCGGCCTCTGCTCAGAAATGACTCACCAGTCCAGGTCCCCACCCACACCTCCCCGGTCGGGGGACGTTGTACATCTTTTCTTCACGCATGGGAGGGGGTCACTTCAGACCAGTGGGTGCTCAAGACCACAGTCCACGGTTACGGTATTGAGTTCCACCGGCCATCTCAATACCATCCACCAACATCCAGACGCCTATTGCCAGCACACCTGCAGATTCTGCTGGAGGAGATGCAAATCCTTCACGAACAGGACGCTATATAAGTCGTCCCCATTAATCAGGTAAACAAGGGTATTTATTCAGTGTACTTTTTTGTTATTTTTTTTAACATTTTATTATTTGTTTTGGCTACATAGTAACCCTTGCAAAGTATAAAAACAAATAAGAACAGATCATAAAATTGCATTACATAAAATGTGATTACATACAATCCAAAACAATCAATATAGCAAATACTAATTTCACAGAAAGGAATAAATGGCTTATGCAACTAAGTAAACCAAAATAAAACAAAGAAATACAGAATGCATAAACAAACCATCTTTTATAGCCAAACTGCCTCCCTATAATTCACATTTACTTTTTAGAAAGCGTAGTATAGCCAATTGTAGTTTGGCCCTATGGCGATGCAACATATCATTCCAAAGGGCTTCCAAATCAACACACTCTGGGTTAGGCACATACTTAATAAAATATTCAATGAGTGCAGATCTTGGTCCCAAACATTGTGTCAACAGATGTTGGAGAGTTACTTCTCCAATGTCGTAAGTCACAAAATAGACATTTAGCCATTGGGGTCGGCAGACATTGCCTAATAGTCATGATTTGGCCCGTATCAAGAACATTGAAGCGAAAGCGCATAAATTCCTGTCTATGCTCTTTGCTGGGGAATCTTCTGAGGTAGGGTTCAGTTGTAGCAATTTTTTTTATGATTACCAACCAAATGCGCGTATAGTTTTTTGCTTTGTATTAAATTGACTGTGTGATTCCAGTCTGCGTGTTGAAGTATCTTCACCTTGGTAGGATTGCTGATGAGCAGTTCTTTAGAGACCCCAACTTGTGCCAGCACTTCCTGAACCTCCTTTTCCAAGTCCCGCACTACCACAGAGGATTCCTTGCCAGCGACCAGGCACCGTCCAAGGATTCCATATAGAGTGGATTCCTTACTCAAAAGCAATTTCCTAAACAACGAGACTCTGCGTATTGCTGCTAGTGGACCACACTTCAGGAGATACCAAGTCAGGGACCTTAGCACACGTTCCTCATATTTCAAAAATTCGCTCCTGAACCAAGACGGGACCAATTCCATTCCATAGCAGAACTGGGCAGTGGTTTTACTACCGTACATTTTTATACATGGTAGCATTCAAAATTTCCCATATTTGCAATCAATTTTTAATAGTCGGGAAATTAATGGAATTATTTTTTTATCCAGATAGTTGCATAAATTGACCCTGGTAACAGTCTCAAAAATGGGGCAGCCTAGGTACCTGAAAGCTTGGCATATGGTAAGTTTAGCGTGATCCAAAAACCATGCAAATTTGGGTGGCCTTTTCCTATAACTAAGTTGCATGATGAAGGTTTTTGTTTGATTTATGACTAAATCATTATCTGCCGTGTATTTCTTAAAAGCAGACAAAACTCGTTGCAGGCCCATATGTGTTAAATCAAACAGTAATACATCATCTGCATATGCAGTCCATGCAATCCTAATACCCTCCACTTTTGGTGCAGCAAAAGATGCCTCTTCAGGTGCGGACCAACGTCTGACAAGTACAAATTAAAGACAGTAGGGGCAAATATGCACCCCTGTCTAAGACCGTTTCCTGTATTTTCCTCTGAGAGAGTTCCCTCAGTATACAGACGTACCCTTATTTTGGATTCTGCATGGAGATAATGTAGGATCGCTAGGAGCTGTGGGGGCATATCCAGGGCAAGCATTTTGCACCACAATGTGCATCTGTCTACTAGGTCAAAGGCTGAACAGAGGTCAATAGAAGCCAAGTATATAGGTTGGCTACCTCTTTGTCTGGTCTGTTGCTGCATAATAGTTAGTAAGATACCCCCCTCATCAGTTCCCATCACTTTCCTGAATCCAAATTGTTGCGGTGACAATACAGCCTTTTCCTCCATCCACACATGTATGTGTTCGAGAACCAAGGACGCAAATATCTTAGAATCCGCGTCAAGCAGGGCGATGGGTCTGTAGCTAGTTGGTGTGGATCTATTGCCCTTTTTATAAATTGTGACCACATAAGGCATGTGCCAAGTGGTTGGAAAGACCTTGGTTATGACAATGTTCTTAAAATGTAGAAAGAGAATTTTAGCCCAAAGAGTCGTATTACCTTTGAAAACCACATTGGCAAGCATATTTGGACCTGGTGCACGAGAGGGGGCGAACATCTAGAGATCAGTCTTTGAACATCCTGTAAGGAGAAGGTGAGATTGCACGGACATGAGGAGATCTTGTGCGGGGCCACCCATTTACAAACCGAAGGTTTATATAGAGAGCCAAAATGCCCTTCCCAGACAACCGAGGGTATACACACTCCTTGCTCTTTTGCGTGCTCATCCCCTCTTCTAGTAAAAAGGGACCAAAAGTGTCTTGTATTGGTTTTTGAGAGAGCCTCCAGTATATTTTCTGCATCCCTCTGCACCATGTTTGCTTTCAATGCACGAACCCTGGATCTCCATTTTTGTTTTACTTTTTTAATCGTTTCTCCCAAGGATGGAGTAAATGGGAGTTTCAGTAGTTTCCGAACCTCGCGATTTCTCTCTTTTTTAAGCTAATGTATAACCGGATCAAAGACATGAGTGTGAATAGTACCCTTTTTCTTAGGTCTCCCAATCCCTTTTGGCCCAAGGATAACCTCCTTGATATAGTTGTTGAATTCCCCATGTGCATACAACAAGATCTTTTTTTCACAGCCATAATTGTTATAGACCTCAAAAAAGACCTTGTTTACTTTCTCAACATTATCCCCATGCCAATTTATTCTATTCCTAGTGGATTTCGACTCCATTTCCAGAGGAAAAAATTCTGAGGATTCAAGGGTAGGTTGCACCCGAATGGTCAATTTCAGGATACTGTGATCGCTAACCAAAGATGGAAGAATTTTAAAGTCAAGTAAAGAATTGCTTAAAGACGTGCTTACAAAAATAAAATCTATGGTAGAGAATTAATTTCCATTAGACCATATGTAAGCACTCGTGTCCTTACTTAGGTAATCATTTACACAAATCAGGCCCCAATTTCTCAGAAAAACATTCCACTGATGGCCCTGTTTGTTTCCTTGATGAGCCAGGGTTGTCGGAGCATGTGCCCGCATCTGCGTTGAAATCACCCATAAGCATTATATTCAGCATTTGACATGCTGTTTGACACTCCTGAATAATTACATCCATCATACTAATGAATTCCTTCAGGTCAAGCTCGGGACTCCAGTAAATGTTAACTACCAACAGGTAACGGAGGATAACAGGCGGTGCAAAATGTAGTAACATGGCAATACAACCTTTGAGGAGAGAAGACTTTCAGGCACTTGAAGGTCATGGTGTTATGTATCTCCATAAGCAGAGCCCCAGAGGGCCTTCCCCTGGACTTTTTTTCCGCTGTTTGATGTAGGCTATACCCATCCAACACCAGCGGGGTAAGTGACCAAGTTTCCTGAATACAACAAATGCTTGCCTCCATAAGGAAGCATAAACTATCGGATTCGGTCCTCAAAGTTTTGTTACCTCGGGAGTTCCAAGATACCACTGAAAATGTTGACTCAGACTATGATTTCACATTCAAGGCTCGAATCTTCGCTAATGACTCGCTCAATATTTGCGCCAGCCATTTTAGATCCGACTCGGAGGTTTGTTTCAGTCTGATGGGACCCTTCCCCCCCTCAAAGTGCATGTTAGGGTCAACATCCACATGATCGAAAGACTCAACCTCCACCCCTCTGCTGATAAGTTGATTATTGAATGGTTCTAAATCAAAGCCAAATGGGTGAATAGAGACTATTTCTGAAGCGACTAGATCCATGATAGCCTGGGAAAAAATACCAGTCTAACACAGCCCAGTCTCAATGGATGGATGAAATCAACCAGTTTGATATCACCTGAGGAGATCATGGAGAGCCTTGGAATTTCGCTGAATAAGGTTAAAATTCTTTGGCGATTCAAAAAGGAGGGACCCCCTTGTGGGAACATGGAGTAGAGCATAATGCTAGGACAATCAGTGAAGGCAGGAGGTATCCAATCCATTCTATTAGGCCACCTATGATTTACCACTTGTTTAGTGGATTTATGGGCATTGAAAATGTCTCTCTCTGGCCTGTATTCAGATCCGATTTTATTCACCACCTCTTTATGCAATTCATTGCTGGGGACCCATTCCTCTGTCAAATGCATCTTACTGTTACCCCCCTCATAATAATGTGCAGCTTGTACCAAATTCATCCATGCTTTGGGGGACAAATTGGCGGCTTCCGGGCCAGAATGGATTACAGATGTAGGGTGAGAAGATGGAGAATTCAACACCCCGCCATGCCCTACAATGTCTCCCGAGTTCTGAGTCAGGATGCTTTTATCTCGGCCCAACCCTGTATGTATCGGTTGGTGGCTCAGATGGATGTAAACCTTGTGTTTCACTATCATAAGTGTGTCGAATTGCAATGTTGTCCCAAGACGCACCTTCTAGGTTATTCTTGTTACCACTACTCATTCTCCTTGCTTCAATCCAGTTATGGATACCTGTAGCTGCTGTACCTACCCTCCTAGAGTCCTCAAGCAAATTCTGCAATGCCTGTTTGACCAAGATTTTGATATCCTCGCTTGGAACCATGCTCGGTGTCTGGGATGACAAGGATTCCCCCTTCACACTCCTTCCTATCATAGTTTCCGATGTATGGGCTTCCCCTCCCAGGCTCTTCCCCCCTGTAGTAGTCGGGTGCCCCGCTCCCCTAAGCATTTCAGTGGTTACATTCTCACCTTTCTTCTCTTGCTCAGCGGGGGGGGGGGGTTATTAGTTGTTTTAGGGGAATAGTTATGGGAGTTGGCGAGGAGCTCTTGATCTCTTCACTACTAAGAGAGCCATTTTTAATTTTTGGGTTGAAAAAGAGCTTGATGTCCATCTTGTCGTTTGCAACCCTTGCTTTTTTGTTACAGTTGGATTTCTTTATGGCATTTTTAGTCTCTTGCACAAATTTCCCCCAAGTTGCTTTCTTATCAAGGGATTTTTCTTTTTTATTTATTTCTTCCTTTTTTTTTATTAGTTGCTTACGAACCTGTTCCTTTCCCTTATGAGTCATAGCATCATTCAAAGTATCAGATGCTTCCCCATAATCGTCTTCTACAATTTCTGATGAGCTTTTAGGACTCTGAGTTTGATGGTCCCAACTCTCCCTGACTACCTTTTTTTGGGGTCGTCCATTCTTTCAATTCTAATGCCTTTTTGCTTTCATCGTCCAGTTGAGACAGGTCAACACAACCTTCAGCCGCCAGACCACATATATCTTTCAAGTTGGCGTTAGAATTGTGGATTTTTAGTGCCGGTAAGTTCTTACTTTTTTTTTCAGTTTTTTACGGTGCCATTTGTCCTGGCCACCCTACGCCTAATGGCCCTGCCCCTAATTTATTTCTCTTTTCGAGATAGCGGTGGATTATGGTTAGTTGAACATTCTAAGGAAGAGTCCCCATCTGTGGCACCCCCTTCCTCACCACCTGGCTCTCCTCCCTCCTCTAGAGCCCTTAGTAATACAGATGGACTATCTATTTCGGGAGCATTCAATGGAGCCTCTAGTTTTCTTTTACTAGATGCTAACTTCTCATCCAGTCTTGCAACGTTTGAGTAAACCAGTTCGATCTTTTCCCCTAGGCTCATACCATTAGTAGACACCATAACTTTAAGCTCCACCAGACCACTCGGCTTCCTTAAGAGAGAACTTCTGCATAGGATTTGGGACAGACCTCAGACTCGCAATCTGTCTGCACTGTCTGATCATGGGAGATTATGTGAATTTGAGGTTTAACATGCCCCCCCATAATTGCACATCTTTCCACTGCCATAAGAAAACCCTCCATTTTGCAGATCTGTTCTGTATTAACCAATAATATCGATCTGAGTTCCTGAATATCTAAATGGGTTCATTCGTGACCCTTGTCCAGAAGATTCAGAATCCTGGTTAGTATAGGTAAGGTGGCATATGTCACAGCCGTGTCTTCTTGATTAATGCCCTCAAATAATGGTCCAGTAAGGGGATCAATAGTTCCAAGGGATTGATTCAATATGGAGGACACATGTGAGGCTGGACTAGACTATTTTATCTGGTTTGGCTCCGATCCGCCCTGCCCCCCATAAACCCTCATAAATGACTGTCTCCTTAGTCCGACCACCAATATCAGAAATACTTTTTCCCAACATAGGGAGAGGCTGGGGGGAGAATAGAGCCTCCTCAGTGGGTTCATGTAAGTGGACATTGTTGAAACCCCCAGCTCTGGGTCTAATGGGTGTAGATGGCTCGTTTGACAGCCGGACCCTCCTGTCCAGTTCACCCCGAACCACCGGTTCCAGGAGGGATGTATCAGCCCCTCTTTTGGGTTTTCTTCCTCCTTCCTCTATTTGCCCTAAGGAGTATCTGTGGGAAATCTCATAAGTGCCTGGCATACTCTTCTGTGTCACAGTAGCTACCGGGCCAGTATAAGACGACTTTTTGCCCAAAATATCAACTCCCCAGGCAGAAGGGGTAATACCCATGCAATTGTTCAAGCAATGTGGGGGCTTTTTCCCTGAATTTTCTTCCTCACGAGACGAGGCAGTAGCATCCATGCATGTCACCAGGCCCTTTGCATGTTGCAGTACTTCAACTGGTGGGTTATCACCAATAAGGCCTTTAATTGAGGTGGGATCAGACAGTGGGCCTTCCGCCAACAGGCTATCCATTTTATACACAAAAACTGGTTTAGCCAAAGAGTAGGTTTTTTTAGCTACTTGCATAGGTCTCACCAATTTACCGTTTCGGAGTGTACCAATCATACTACAGCATCAAAGCAAATAGGACTGAGCTTACTCAGTAACACATTATGAGGCACAATCCCAAAAGAGCGTCAGTCTTTGCTGTCTGCATTCAGTTTTCATTTACACCCACAAAATCAATGATCTTCTTACACTTCTTCCGATTCAAAAGAATCCAATACGTTCCTGTGCTTATTGGGTATATGGCATTTCTGCCTCAATTGTAGTGAATATTCGAAATGTAGAGAAAAAAAAACCAGAGAAGCAGAACTCCAGAAAACACAGCAAAATATACCCCCCTGTGCCCACCAAATGATATTAGATCATTAAGTTTTCCAAACCAGCGCTCACCAGAACAAACACTTCTCTTCTAGTTGGTGGGAGCTCCAATGGCTACCTCCCAAGCCTCTAGGACAAAACTTGCCTTATACCAATATAAGCCTGTAAAGATGCCCCCTAAAAAGGAGGCCTCAGCCACCCGCGCCGCGCACTGTGAACAGTAAACAGTAAACAGTACTTGTGAGTACTTCTGGGTGTGCGTGCGGGTGCGCAGGGCAGCTGGTATATGTGCAAGCCCAGGGGGAGGAGCCCCGACCACAGTCCTATGAGGAAACACAAAGAAACAGTGTCAGGACCAATAATAAAGATAGCTGAGTCTAAAAAGGCAGTCCCAAACGTGCACAAATTAGGTGATTCCTAACGCGCACGAGATTATTTTCCAAACGTGCACATGAATGCCAAACAGTCACCTTTTTTTGTTTTGATGACTCCAGGCAGCAAGGTGCTGTGGAAAAAGACGTCCTCCTAACGAATTTCGAGTGGTTTTCCCTCGAGGAGAGATGCTTCACAGCACTTTGGGGAAAATCCAGCGCCTGCAGACAGCAAACCCGCCGCCCCAGTAAACACCACTTGTGAGTACTTCTGGGTACCCAAAAAGGATCTCACCATGCGCCCTGTGCTAGACTTGGGCCCAGCGAACAAATTTGTCAAACCACAAAGGTTCACGATGACAACGCAGCAGGAAGTAATCCCCCTGGCCACGTTGGATATGAAAGATGCATACTTTCATATTTTAATGTTGCCGGTGCACAGAAAGTACCTAAGATTCATGATAGAGAACAAGCACTATGTGTTCAAAGTCCTTCCCTTCGGCATTGAACCAGCTACAATTCCAAAAGCATCAATCCCATCGACTGCTCACCGACACATGTTGTCCTGTACCTGACTCACCTACTAGACTCGGGTCTGGATTTTAATTCCCTGAAGGACCACTTGGCTGCACTTTCAGCTTACACCACGTCCGAGAAAAATGTTTTGTGGTGGAACATTCCAGTGATTAAGGCTTTTATGTAAGGGGTTAAACGGCTCTATCCCTCTATTATAAACCTGCTCCAGGATGGGACCTGAATGTGGTTCTGACAAGACTAATGGGGCCTCCCTTTGAACCTAGGCTTAAGGCACTCGCTTACAAGACCGCCTTACTGGTGGCAGTCACATCAATAAGAAGTTAGTGAACTGCAGGCACTTTCAGTTCAAGACCCACTTGTCACGATTCACAAAGATTGTGGTTCTGCGCACTCTCCCACATGTGCACCTAAATTCATTTCAAGGTTTCATGTGAACCAGTCAATAGAACTACCCACCTTTTTCCAGAACCCCAGTAATGTGGCAAAAAGAAGCCTCCACACACTTGATATGAGGAGAGCATTGATATATTATCTGGAAAAGACTAAACCACTAAGAAAGAAACCCAGTTTTTTGTCTCTTGCAGCTGGTACAGAAGGGGACCTTGTTTCTAAATCAGCCATCTCAAAGTGGTTTGTAAACTGCATCACACTGTGCTACACTCTTGCTAACAGAGATCTGCCCTTCAAGCCTAGAGCACACTCTACTCGGGGCACTGGGACTTCCATAGCATTTATTGCAAATGTTCCTCTTGAGTACATTTGTAAAGCAACAACCTGGAGTTCTGTAAAAACCTTTACACAACATCACTGCCTAGATACTCACTCGATACACCCATACATGCCCCAAGAAACAATGCAGTGATTAACCTTGAGTACTGGTATGTACCAGTACATAACAGAGGAAAAAAAGACAGGGCTCTGGGTTGGCTGCTGGAGTCTCCCTTGTTGACTCCCGCCTGCATGCTTCCTGAACTGGACAGCGGGAGCGGTTCAAATGCTGCAGAGAGAGCTAGTATTACTTCAAACGAAATATGGCCGCACGTGGCTTACTGTGTGTGTGGTACCAGCTCAGGAGCCTCTGGGAACTGAGTTAGTAGTGGCATGTGTGTGCTAGCAGCATGCGGGGAGCGTACAGGAGCCGAATGTGGCTTTCTACATGCAGCTTTCACTAGGAGCCAGAGCTGTGGCTAATTTACATGCAGCTTAATGGTCTATGAAGCCTGCAGCCCTCAGCGTGTCAGGCTAAGGTTTGTTCGTCAACGGGACAGCATGTACGCTGTTAAAGATTTTAACGAGGCGTCACACTCCAGAACACTGGTAAGGGATGTGGTGCACAATAAAAACGCGTTTAAATTTATGGATTTGGATTCAGCCTTGAGAAGGCAACCTTAACGTTTACCCCGCGTCACAATGGACCATGAACCAGGCCGGTGTGTAATGATAGAATATTTATTTTTAATTAGGAATACAATCAAACACATTCAATATAGGGCAGCAATCTCCATTGTGGTGATAATGACACAATAAAATGATAGGATACACTTAGTTTAACCTTCTAACATAAAAAACAATGCACAATTGAAAGAAAGCAAGATTACTTTTGGGTAGTGCTTTTTAATGGCACCACAGTTAACATTCCCCCTGCAACACTCCCTCAAACCCCTGTTGACCAAATATTGCGTGGCAGGAGAGGAGTAGCAAGGAGTCGGGTATACTATGCAAAAATCGGATTGAAAATCCGACCTACCGCCCCTGAATGGGAGGCCAAAATCGGATTAAGATCCCTTGAAAAATGAGCAAAATGGCACTCTGAATTACTGAATGGGATTTTACATGTGCGGTTGGAAGAATAAGACAAGAATGTGCATGTCTGTACTAAAGTGTGAAAACTGACAAGCTACAAGGCAAATTACTACACAATGGGCGTACAGTTTAGAAAATCGACTTTGGAAAGAAAAACAGTGCCTCAAGAATCACACGTGGCAAAATCGCATTCGCTACGTTTCACAGTGTTTAAAATAGCAAAACGGCTTGGAAATTTAGCTAAACAGAGATTTCCGGAAATCGGTTTTAATGCTAAGGTAGAAAGGCACATCACAGGTATGATATGAAAGTGAAAGGGTAACTCTGGATGGATGACAGTATGGAATTCTTAAAGGGAGAGGAAAAATCGGCTTTTTAAAATGAAAGCAGTTTTACTGAAACTATATTTTAGTGGCTAGAAAAGAGGACCGTTGCCTGAGAAAAAGGTTAATTTGCAATTTTAACCCCTTCAAGCCGTGTGTCTCTTTATATGGGAATTAATTTATTCCAAATGGTATTATGGACTTACACAACAGATTGAAATGATTTGGAAAGAATGGCGCTAACTCATGGAGATTTTTACAGATTTTCCTAAGGACAGGATACACAGAGGATTATGACAATTTAAGAAGTTACTAGGACACTTATAGGATTTCTAATAGGGTTCCTTCTAGAGTTGGACAAATGGCAAGGTAACAGAGTAAAGGATGTAGCGTTTTGACATTGGTTAGGGGTAATACTTACAAAAAGCACTTGAATGGGGTAGCTTGGACAACCAGCCGGGCCTTGGGACAAAGATCTGGTCACTTGGACAACAGCTGGGCTCTCCTCTAGGGACACAGCGGGGCAACCGGGGTCTGGTTACAATAGACCGTGGGGTGTATCAGCTGGGCAAAGCAGGTAGCTGGGCAAAGCAGGTCTGGTCACTGGATAATCCCAAAAAGGGTTCAGCAGCCTTCCCACACCCCTTTCTCCCTGAATGGTTGGGTTTTTGTAGGGTTTAATTCTGGATAGTTATGCCTGGCTAAGAGGTTCTACCTGGATCTGCTACCTCTGACCTGGCTCTTGAATCTTGCAGGGTGAATGTGGAATGTCTGGATCTGTGGATATTGCGGCTTGGATTTTGAATGCTGGATTTTTTAGTCTTAGATTTTTGAATGTCTGTCCTGAGCTTTGAATTTCTCCACCTTTATAGGACAGATGACATCAGAGGATTTTTACTATGTGGGCAGAACTAAGCCAGACATACCTCCTAAAATCGTATAGTTCAGCCTATGGATGTCACCGCCTCCCTGTAAGCAGATTGGAGTGAAGGAAGTGACTCAGTTTTAGTGTGGGTGTTTTATGATTTGCTTTTGTTTCACCAAAGTTACTTTTGCCAAAATAAGTTATGGAGCAAAACACTTATTTTTGCAATTGTTACGCTCCTGAAAATCAGATAGGCAGATCTCATATTTTGCAAAGAAATATACCATTTAAAACCCCACATTTGTGCAATGCTGTTTCGTCCGTCTGGCAATCTTTCGCAATTTACACTGAAAATAGGTTATTAAACATCCTGCAAATGGATATGCATAAGCCTAACAGGATTGTATACATTTGCATATAAGTTTCAAAACTGTACCATGTACACTTTTCCCAGAAATGTCACTTTAATGCCGGTTGCGTCCCCTACATGCTAGCATAACACACATCGTCTCATTTTAATGGCGCCAAATTACATTAAAGCCATCCTAATTTCCCATTACTGTGTCTTTAGGTTACTGAAATAAATACTTTGATATCAGAAGTCCTTTAAATCAAATGGAGGGCATCTGTCACTGGAGGGCGGTCCTTAAAATTTCCCCAGTCATCCTACCTGCACTGTGTCAGCTCTGGGCAGCAGGGCTACCATAGCAACCTTTCATTCTGTCAGATACAGCTGAAGAGAGGTGTCACAAGGAATTCACAGTTGCCTGTGACCAGGCCAGTTCCCCTGATCCATTGTTCCTGTCTAGAGAAATGGCAGGTAGTCTGACGAGGTTGCAACTTCCCACACCTCTGGGACTTCCATGCTGTAAGGGAACTTCCCTTCCCTTGGGGCTGGTACATTTAGAATTGCTTGCTTAGGCAAAACTGGTTCTGCTGCTTTCAAACAGCCTTCAAACATTTTTATTTTCCTTTCACAAAAGCTAAATCTTTTTGTAACTAAAGATATTATACATTTAGACCAAACACCAGCCCCACACAAATAATGCTGTTTGTGTGAATATTCGGATGATTTAACATTTTAGCATTAAAAGTGTCTTTTCATTGTTTTTTTTTTTTTTCCAAAGCAAAGTAACACAGGTTTATTTTATTTTTATCCATTTAGCAAAAATGCGGTTTTCCTCGCATGTGGCTGCCTGAAAGTTTTCAGAGCTTGTTAGTCAATTTCTGTTCAAGAAAAGGTCTCTTTGAAACTGACATCAAGAAAAAGGAGAGCTTCTTGTGAAGAGTTTTACCTGTGTTACATTGTTGCAAAAGTAAAACGCTTGCCGTATGGCCTGAAACGAATTCCTCTGCTCTTTCACAGAATTTATTTGTCACAAAATGCCTTTCAGAGAAAAATAACCCTCCTTTGATGGTGTTAATCCTGAAGATAGATGGGCAGGGATGTGTTTCACTGGAACCAAACTGTGATGTTGAAAGATGGAATATAGCATCAATGAAAATTCATTTTCAATGCAGAACATGTCCTCTTTCAGGGTGAAGTTTTGAGCTGGCATCATAGCAGCACTGAGTCACGCTGCCTTGGAATCCTTCTCTTTTGGGTGAAAATGAACAAATAAATGCAGCCATTCTCGGGATGTTCCATGTTCCATCTCGCCCCATATGTGCTCAACAGAGCCAGCGCAGCGATTACTTTGGCAACTGCTAAAACACAGTTTTGTTGATGCAGGGAAATATGGGCTCAGCAGACCCAGCACAGCCAAGATTATTGTAACTGCTGAAAATGCAGTTTGGTGGTGCAGGGGAGTTCTGCTTGGCTGGTAAATGTACTACCACAGCGCAGTCTTCTGGATTGATTGTGCTGTACCTATGGGGTCCTGGTTAGGCACGCTGGTTAATGCAGAGTTGCTTATAAACCTGCTGCAGCTGTTGATGCGGAACTTAGCTTGGTGGGGAGCAGGAGGCCTCGGTTCGGGTGGGGCCTCGGTTCGGGTGGGCCCCCCCCCTTGCACATGTTCTCCGCTTCCCCCCTGTATCTATGACACATGTGGCCCCTCGCGTTTTGTAACGCTCACCTGATTCCCGTAGAGGCGCCGGTCTTGACTGGGCGTATACCGTATCTTCAAAGGTAATGTGTAACACACGGCTGGCTCTTTGGGCTGGACCTCTGTGCACTGTATGTATGACTCGAAGGGTAAGATGTCTGCAGATAGAAAATATGGGATTAAGGAACTGGGTTATTGAATGTCTCTCTCTTCTTCCCTTTCTCTTCTCCTGTAGAACCCCAAAGGTTAACGCTCTCACCTTAGGTAAGTGAACGCCGTGCTCTCCATCTGCCTCGGGGCAGGGTGCTGTAACCAGTTTCTTCACTGGATAAGGGGAGCAGGCCTCTTGACTTCAGAGGACTGCTGTCCGTCGTTTACTGCACAAACGGTAAGTTTCAAGTAATTCTAATGTCTTTAAAGTCTTTAGTAATGATGTTTCTTGTTTTGCAGGGTTCCGGCGATGGCGGATGACGGGCTGAAGTGAGTTGAAGATGGAGCCCGTGTGATGAATAGAAGCGCCTGGAAGCACGTAAGTAAGCGCTTGTTGCCTGCTTCACGATGCGCTCTAACTGTCTTTTTATTTTGCAGGTACAAGTTCGGAGCGGCTGCAGGGTGCCGGAATACCCACTGGGTTAGATGTGGAAAGGAGTATTAAAGTTCCCCAATGTCTTTAAACGCACCTTGTTTTGTCTTTCAGGTGCGGGATGCAGCGCCGAAGGCCTCCGGAGCGTGCGAAGAGTTGGTAAGCTTTTGTCTTTCAGATGCCGGAATGCAGTGTGAAGACCTCCGGAGCGCACGAAGAGTAGATAAGCCTTTGTGTTTCAGATGCCGGAATGCAGCGCGAGGCGTTGGTGACAGCCGATGGACCAGGTAAGTGAAGAGCTGTCACTGAAGACCGTAATGCTAACCTGTTCTTTCTTGTCTTTATAGGTGTTGCTGAAGACTGGATTCAGGATGGTAAGCCTTTTTCCTTAGGCCCAGGATCAGATGCAGAAGACACGATGAGCGTTCTGCTGCAGAGGATGCAGAATAACGCAAAGCAAGATTCATCCATCGGGTGTGGTTTAAATGGCCTCCTGTAGTGCTTAGGTGTCTCCTTCCACAGCCACGCCTAGGTAAGAAAAGAGTTCCTGCTTTCCAGAAGAGTTCCAGTGTTCTGAACCTAGGGAGTGGCTCCTGCCCCACCCAACAGGAAAAGTAGTTCCAAACAGAAGAGGATTAGAGGCTCAACTGGCAGGCAAGTAAGCAGCATGGTCTGCTGCAGGTAAGTCCACCCAAGCATTATGAGCCCGGCGCTTCCAGCGCTGGGACTGGGCATATTTATGAGCCTGGTGCCACTGGCGCCAGGACTGGGTCCAAAAGGTCCCAATTGGGACTGGTTGGCACTCGGAACCTGGGTTATGGATCTGCTTCCAAGGGAGTTGGGAAAACCCTGACCTTTTGGAAGCAGAAATCATGACACATGTATCCCTGTGACGGGAGCTACTTTGCGTGCGCCTTGCTTGGTCGCAATGTCGCACACGAGTACTGTGCTTTGCTCGGCATGCATGCACGCCAACATGCCATTCCCAGTGTGACTTGTTTCTTGTTGTTTTGGCCCTGAGGCTGATGGGACTTGCAATTTTTTAGGCGTTTGTCCTGCAATAAGGGCAGAGGAGCCACTGATAAGGCTTGATTGCTTTGTAATGCTTTTGTCTCCGGTTTGCTTGTGGTTGGCCTCTTGAACCCTCTATCCCTACTACACTCGCCCCATGCACACCCTGTATTGATCATTGTATGCCTTGGGTACAAAGAACTTCTGGTGAAAATATTAGTATAACATTGCTAATCAAATGGGTTTGTATGCTAATCAAGAAAGTTTTAATTAGCAAACTCTGCTAATCAATCTGTGAAAACAGTATATGCCTTGCAATCCCTAGAGGTCTTTCTAACATGTGTTCCCCATGCCAGCTTGTCCTGGGATAGATAAACATTTATCGTTAATGTTTTTAATAGGTGCTCCATTCGAGCACCTTCATTCATCAAGGTAACCGACCCTTCAGGTGATATACATGGTCGCTATCACTTCCTCTAGATGGGTGACTGAGCTAGGTGTTGTCAGTCGAACCTCCCCACTCGGTTTTGTCCCAAGGAAAGGTGACTTTGAGAGGTAGACTCTACTTCCTTTGGAAGGGTGTCTTGGAATTCCATCTCTCTCAAAAGATTTGTCTGCCTGTATTCTTTCCTTCGCCTAATCCTTCTAAGGCATAAGAGCGTTTCCCTAGGCAAGGGAGGCCAGAACGGATGGCCAGCTTTTCTTTGGTTACGCTGGTGCCCGAACTGGCAGGACTGTGATGAGACCTTCTCTCAACAGATCATTCTCTGCATCTCGGAATGCTATGATGTGGCTGTCAAGGAGTCCACTGAAGCTCTCAGGGCTCACTCCACCAGTGGGCTGCGAAGATGAATTATACCATTTCAGATCGAGAACTGTTGGCAATTAAGTCAGCCTTTCAAGAATGGCAATATTTGTTGGAGGCTCAGCACACAGTAACAATACTTACGGATCATACAAATCTAATATTTTTGAATACTTACGAAAACCTTTACTCCTCGTCAGCTGTGGTGGTCTGAACTTTGCAGATTATGACTTTGTGATTACATTCAAGCCTGGAAGACAGAACATTGAGGCTGATGCCCTTTCTCGTCAAGTTCCTGGAAGTGAACATGTAAGCTTCGATTCAAGTCAAGCTTGTATTTCTGCTGATCACTTCATTGTGGGAGTTACTGACTCGTCTGAGAGGTTGCAAAAAGAAATCCAATTGGGGATGTACCTGAAGAAATGCATGTTTGGGCTGAGAGAGATCCAGTACATAAAGTTCGAGAAGGTCTTCCTTGCCATGAGAATAAACTTTACAGAGGAGCTTCTCATTTCATTGTTGGAGTGTCATGACTAAGAGTTGGCAGGACATCCTGGGTATAAGAATACATTGGAGTTTATATGGTGTAATGTGTGGTGGGAGAAGATGTATGTGTCCAATTATGTTAAGACTTGTGAGGAGTGCTCTCGAAATAAGTCAGAAACGGAAAACTTGCTGTGGAGTTGAATCTGGGGCGATTAGAGTCATCGGGTGGAGCCGACGCACAACTACGCTGTGCCCCATGGTGGCAGAAAACTTTACAAAGTACAGATGCGCTGGGAGATAGATATCAAAGATGAGGAATCTGTGGCAGGGAGCGTCCATCAGAAAGAACATTACCTAGCTGTAAGTAATTTGTTCTTCCAGCATCCCCACATCAATAAAAAATCAAGGCTGTGGGGGATGCAGCCAGATTCCATGCACAGAGGATCTTGTGGAAGTTGAAGTAATCTGCTCCCCTCCTAAGCTGGTTCTGAAATCCGCAAGCATGCTATGGATCGTAGTTTACTGGCATTGATCATGTTTCCTAAGGTTTGTTTTGGTTCCCATTTGATGGTATTTCCTCCCTTCCCTCTTGCGGGCCGCCAGACAAAAAGCATTACTGGTTGGGGGTCCGGACATGAGATGCCGACGGGATTGATTGTACTACTAATCCCATGAGGCATTGGGGCGTGTTTGCAGACGATTTTGTCTGTACCTGTTTACCATCATTCACACGGCAAAGTCGGACGCGGTTTCAACGCCGCGATACACGTGATGACGACATCACGCTAAACTGTGACATATGACGTAATCACGGTATGCATCACGTGATCGCGTCACGCTAGGAATATTTAAGGTGGCCATTTTGATTTTTTCAAATGGCACCTGCGAACGGGAACCCTGAACTTGGTGAGGAGTTTTTTGATTTAGAGGTAAGATGGTTTAACAACTATTCAATATGAGGCACTCGTTTCTTTCCCAAATGTTCTTTGGGTTTGAGCAATAATATCCCCTATCTCAGAGACTTAAACTATGCAGGCACGTAATTTCAGAAAGTGTTGTTCTTAAGGATGGCTTTGAATGCTATGGGTGAACTTGAAATTAAGTAGGTCTACTTCCCAGACTCCTACACCTACGTTCTGTTTCTCTCTACTTTGTAGAATACTTTTTGAGCTACTTCAAATCCCCCCTTTCAAGATGGATACGCACCTCATATTTGAGTCCTGATAAACTGAAGGCCCTGTAAGTAAGGGTATTTGGGTTAAAGGGCTATAGGACCATGAAAGGTTTATTCCTATTCTAAAACGGTTTTTTGTATTTTATGTTTCTTGTAGAACTTGAGAGGAGGTTTTTGAGTGATCTTCCTAAACGATTTGGAAATCGCTCCTACCAATACCAAATGGTGTCCGGTTGTGGAATTAATTACCACACTTTATAAGGTATGTAAATAAAGGTATATACCTTACATCCTATTTGGATCGGGGTGTTCATGTTTGTAGTCTATTTAGGAGACACAAACTACTAGACAATTTAGTAGTACACGTTGTTTTTGCTCTACAGGGTTCGCCATTTTTAGAAGTCCTTTGGCTGCAAGGAAGTGATAGGAAGGAAATACCATTACCTTTGAAAAACACATATCATTTTACCCCTGATGAATGTCCGACATCTGTGTTTTAAGGACAGAAACTTGTACAAGTTGGGTTTGAAAACATACTAATAGGATTTGGAGAAAAGAGAAATTACTCCAGTGTGGAGTTTTACATGGAGTCAAGTAAAAATCACCAAAATCAACCCAGAGTATGGGATTTTCATGTGTTTTGTCAAGTACAGTCTTTTAGATGTTTTATATATTGTGTTTTTGACTATGAATTTTATGTAACGTGATCATTTTATGATTGTCACAATTAAATAAATATATGTACTAAGAAGTATATTTGGTAATGCATGTTTTTTGTCTTGTTAGCCCTGTAGATACAGACAACGGTGTCTACACCTTCTTTTGTATGTACTAATAATTGATCATGTTTCTGCCAGTAGATGAAGACTCATGCTTCTGCTTGCCCACATCAGAATAAGGCATATTGTGTCATGTGGCGAATCTGAAGATTTCGTCCCTTCTTCCCTGGGTGCAGCAACCCCCTTTGAGGCTAGGCAGATAAGCCCACTAAGCAAAACCCTCCCTTTTGGGTTTGGGCAAGCGTGACCTCACTGGGAGTGACTCCCATTCCAGTAAGGAACTCCCTATTACCAAGACATTGGGCTTCATTACGACCCTGCTTGTCTGGAAAGAACGGTGGCGGTAAAATCGCTGCCACTGTTCTTTCCGGACTGGCTGATTAAGAGTCCTGTAGGCAGATGTCGTCACTCTGACCTAGCGGGATTTACGCCACCTGCCTGCAGGCGGACATGGAAACACCGGCTCCGTCAGACGGAACCAGTTTTTCCATTGTCCTCATCCCCATGGAGTCCTACTGGACCCCATGGGAATGAGGACTTGCAGAATTCCGCCTCTTGAATTCCCGGGTCACCGGGGTCCCAATGCCCCGGTGATTCCGGGAATCACAGAGGCAGAATGGTAATATGGGTCGGGTGGTAACCTTCCGGTTTTTCCGCACGGTTCCCGCCGGACTCGTAATGAGGCCCATTGTCTCCATACATTGGAATACCAGAAGTGGAGCAGTCTGCCAGCTGTAGAACTACCAATAATTTATTAAATATATTTAAACAGTTGTCTCAAGGCAGTGCTGATCTTCAAGGGCTGGACAATTAAACACACCACTTTTGTATCTGATACCAAGGATAAAAGGACGTACTCGCTTCAATGGAGGAGACCCGATACGCAGAGGTGAGCTTTGGACATACCAACATCATTTGGAGGTGGAGCCAAGCTGCTGAGCGGAGCCGGCTGTAGCATGGAGAAAGAGCCAGAAGGAGGTCCAGACGGGAACCTGGAGAGACTCCGGCAGAGAAGCCTGTGAGGGAAAGAATCTTGGCCGACGAGGTGCAGGGCTGTGTGGAAATGGCTAGGCTGGTCAGAGCCAACCGAGAGGGAAGTTGTGACCAGGCAAAGGATGTGGTCTGCTTGTAGCCCAAGAAACAATGCCAAACCCGGAAAGGGAGAGGGCAACGAGATCCCCACTCGCGCCACAAGAAACCTGAAAAAAAGGAACAAGGCGGCAAGCGAAGAAAAACTCCTGCTTGTGTAATGGAGAGGATATATAGAACGCCAGCGGAACAGAGTCACCTTGCGGGAGCATGACCTGCTATAGAGAAGGCACACCGGGTTACTGCCAGTCGAGGGGGGGGGGCACAGAGACCAAACCCAGTCGAGGCGAGGAATAATGAAGACTACAAAACTGTATGAGTGACAACCCGGTTCAGAAGGATAATCAAACACCTATAATAAGAGCGGTTACTGAAACTCAAACCTTTGTGTCAGCCAAACGGCTCAAAGGCACAAGCAGAAACAACGGGAAAGATACTCTGGGTGGAGATACGCATATCCCTATGGATTGAATGAGAATCTGGGACAAGAGTGAAGGGAGCAAAAAGGGCCCTATAAAGCAAAGCAGGAATGAGCCTGGTGTGAAAGTACAATTAAGCAAGACTGGACTCTCGTGCAGAGTGCCTCACATAGTTGGTGGAGGAAGATTAAGGCAGGTAGATGTAGCCGGTCATCTGTGATCTTTGAGAGAATTTACTTTCTTTGGAATTTGAGAATTTAGGATGGTTATATCTGGAGAAAAAAAACGTTTCTTGAACTGCGACAGGATAAACATGACCTGATAAACCTGCGAGAACATATCTCCTGATAATGAAACGTGACACTAGGAGAGATTCCTGGAATCTGCAGGAGAAGGTAGATTATAGAACACTGGGACAACCTATAGTGCCCATTTTCCCTTTTTGGTTGTTTTTCTAAGTGGTGGCCAGTTAGGATTTGGACAGAGGATAAGCTTTCTTATTTGGACTCATATTGACAAGCACCCTTAATTTAGCTTGCTAGGTAGGGAACTTCACTATTAGCATTAGTAAGGCATTTTCTTTATAGTTAAATAAAAATATTGTAGACTAAATAGGTCTGAGTCTTTCTTCTGGTACGCCACCGTTGTCTTTGGAAATGATTGGCTAGGAGGTCCTAGTAGTAGGTTACTGGTTCACAGCAAGCACTTGTGGTCAACTCCATGAACAAGTTTAATTTGCAGTGCGATGGACATTTTTATATCTGATGGCACATATTGGCCCTTGAACTTATTGCTATAATGAATTGCTATATTTTGGGGATTCTAGAGCCAGTTTTTCAGAACCTCAAGGGTTTGCTTTTTCCCATGGTCTTTTTGGTTCATTGACTTCTTCTTTGTGGCCACAGGGACATTTCCTGATGTCTGCCAGCCATTATGTCCCTTTATGCATTACTTAAGGTATATGGTATTGGAACGCCACCAAGGTGCCCAGTAGCAGTCTCCTCAATATTGTGCCCTAAGTTTTTTGTCACTTGTATAATACTCCAGAAATCTAAATGATTGTTGATTAATGGTATAGGCTATTCAACCTATTTTTTTCATTTGGTAAAATTGTTTCCCTTTTTCTCCCATCCCCTGCCACGTGCGTTAGGAGCCAGGTCTAGGGCCTTCCAGATATACTAGGGTTCAGTGGTGCCTTTAAGACGCTGTACACTACCAGCTTGCTAGGTTTGATGAATCCCTGGGTATCACCACAATCCTGTTATTTAATGTTAGTCACCTCTTGTAGCGTATGCACATATATATTTTGGGGTTAGGGAAATCCTTGTTATTGGCATTACTGTTTTTTTTTATAATATCCTTGGTATCTTCTGATGCTCTGTATTATTACCTAAGCAGTTATTTGACCTGATATTTTTATCTGTGTTGCTTAAGTAATAGAATATATATTTTGAGTACATCTGTGTGGTGCATTTTTTCAATCTGTGTATATTAATTGTAAATCTTTTCCAGCCTACCTACCCTACCTTAGAGTTCAGCCATGTCAATCTGTTCACATTACTTACACTAAAAGATGTTTGGATTCCCTTTCTTGTCAGATGCATTAGCTTTCTCCTTTGGTTTAGTGGTTGCAGTATGCTCCGCAGATGGTGGTACAAAATCTACCTTATCAAACATTTTGATGGAAGTTGGTAGACTTGATTTGTAGAAACTTTCTCTGTTTATACAACTTGTTAATAAGTTAAACTATTTAAAAAAATATGATATAGAAAAAATATTTGAGTAGGATTTCAAAATGTGCCTTCAAAAGCCACACGGTTTGCAACACGGTGAATACAAATCTCTGGAGTGTGGTGGTATTCGATATGATGGGAGCTGTCTTTGGCATCTTGTTAATGGATTAACAAATCTAAATGGACACCATTTGCATTTCCCTACTCTGCATGATCTATATTTGGATACCTGCATTACAATAACCTATATTATATTTTGAAGGTCCGAGTGATCACGCCATACCATGGCCCCCCTTCAGACTATGTCGGATTGAAGATGATTCCTGATAACAGATTGCCGCCTCGTCATTTGCATTCAGTATGGACTGGCAAGACATCAGCGCTCATTAAATGGGAGTCACCTTATGATTTCCCAAATGAGGACCTGGTGAGCTGTATTTGAGTTTGTTTTATTGATAATGATCTATGTTTAGCCTTGGTGGTATCTGAGTGGCTCAACAAAGTGAACCAGGGTTTGAAAGGTTTTTACTGATACAAATCTGTTCATAACGAAAAGTACATGCAATCTTGTATCATCCAGTGTGAAATCATTTTGCTGATTTGCATTTACTGCTCTTCTTGAACATTGTTCTAACTTCTTTCTCTGTAACCACAATCATTTCAAATCTCACCCAAGGACTGAATATTATTCAGCCCCCACCCCTAGACTAACTGGAGTATGTGCTTGTGTATGTGTGTATGTGTGTCTGTGTGTGTTGTGAAGAATCCAGAGAATGTGTTCCTTCTCCCCAAGGGGAGCCGGCATCTTTGTGACTAGGAAGGTGAGCCTGCTATGTGATAACCTCCCTCTACTTTTAAAACTGTAATGTTTGTTGATTACGTGGGGGTTGGTCAGGAAAGTCATTTACAGGGTCCCCTTTATGGTGGATAGCTTGGTTCCTAATCTGGATACATGTGCCCTTTTGTTCCAGAGAGGAACCTAAATGCACCCGGACACAACAAGAGCGAGAAGCAACTGCAGAGTGCAAAATGCTTGCATGCATGTCCACACCGAGAAGCAAGGCCCTCCCTCACAGGAGAAGGAAGAGCCATGTTGTTAACGTGGTGGGTGGAGAGTCTGGGAAGTCTGCAGAATGCTGCCTCTTGGTGAAAGACGAAGGAACCATAGAGCCTAGTCCTACTGAAGCTGCAGGAAGCGAGGCAAAGCCACAAGGAGTACTCATGTCCAGAGCCTGTCTGTCCCGATGGGGAGAAACCGCTGAAAGAAGCACATCTGCGTAGACCGGAGCATGGTCTGAGTCACAGAACCACGCTGGCCAGAGATGCTGAAGCTGCAAAGCAGCACCACCACTGGGAGAGAGGTATGTGACCTTGCATCAGCATTGGGTGGTGGTGAGGGCACAGCAAAGCCCACACCAGGCTACACATCTGCATAGCCCACAAGGAGGCACATAGGCTGAACAACCTGAAGCCTGCATAGGAGTAGAAGTTCCAGAATCCCACAAAGGGAAGACGAGACAGAGGAAAAGAAGGCAGATAAAGCCACAAGCCCATGTCGGGTTGAGATCCTGAGTAATGCAGGAGGGAATGGTAAAGTGGCCTTACCAAGGGGAGCAGGTCCATAGCCCATGCTGGACTGGGCACATGCATACCCAGCAGAGGTCAGAAAAAGGTCAAGAGACGAGCTGGCCTGTGGTTGGCTGAGGACACGAATAACCAAGGAGTGGCTGAGAGAAATAGGCCATCACAATGGACCCATACTCCAGGGAAGACTGAGCATACAATTGCCCCATGATGGGACAAGAAAAGGTTAACCTGTGAAAGCAAGCGTCCCCAAACAGCACGATCCTCCCCGCAATGAGAGACAATGAAGGACTCTCCCAGGATGGGAATAAGGCCAAGACAGAGTGCGGGTGAGCGTAAATGGGAGTTTATCAATCAGAATATGGCATGCAAAGAACTCTGCAACCTCCGAGAGCGCTCTGTCTGACAATAGCAAAGACAGGCGTATATATTTACAAAAAACGTCATCAAAACCTACATACTATAGGGGGCACAAGTTCATTGGGATTGGGTGGCGACGACTAACTATAGGTGCTGCTGCGGCGTGGTTGGTCTTGGCTGAAGGACGTCACTGGTCACCCTCGTGGGTTGGGCTGGGCCTGGCAGGTCGGCTTGAGTTCATCCGGGCGGTGTTGGTGTGCCAATGCGGTCTGGGGCAGAGATGAATGCCTTTCCTGACTTGCTTGCCCTCGGCCATGCACACCGCAGTCATTCAGTCATTTACAGTGTTATTCTCTTTAGTAAATCTTCCAATAGGTTATTTTATAGGTTAATGCAACACAGGAGGAATGCACCTTGTGAGGGGTCTGGGGGTAATATATCGAGGCCTGGTTACCCGTGTCCTGTTGACCGGGGCCATAGGTTGAGGGGCTAAGCTTCGGGGCCTGGGACGGGCGGTACAGGTCTTTCTGCCTTGTTAGAAGTTTGTTATGGATGTTCCGCTGCGTGTTGTCAAAGTGTTGGGTGTCCTGATTGCACAGGGCCATAAGTCTAAGATGGTCTGGTGGGTTGTGGGGTTTACGAGGGGGCGCTTGAGTTTAGACAAAGGTTTACTGCTGTGCTGTAAATAATGCAGGTGGCTGGCCGCGGCCTTGGGTGCTGCAGTGGGGGCTACAAATCTTTGAAGTGGCTCCAGTCTAGTCGGGGGAGGTGGGGTAGTGCAGAGCGGGCCTCTGTTCTCATGTCTTGGCGGCCTTGGCAGGGTGGGAGGGGGAATGGCCTTGTACGCATTCACAAAGGTATCTCCCTCGTGTGTTGCCGAATGTAGGTAAAAACATCACAAACATTTGAACACTTTCTATAATACTTATTCAAAATCACTTTAAACGTGCATTTAACTTTGCTGGATGTGTCTCGAGTATACCCAGTCCGAGCACCATATTTGTATATTCTGTTCTAGCAGCTACAGTATTTTAGTTACAGGCATATACATTCGCAGTAAATGTGGTAGTAGTTGGGTCGGTGGAGTACATAGAAAACGACCCGCCACTGTACGTGACGGTGGTGGCACATAAGGGGCTTAGACATACACACATGATAAGTGCATTCTCGCGCATCCTTTACATGAGTTCATAGTATAGTTTCATTCGTTTTCCCGTATACTCTAGCAGCATTAGCTTAGTTATGGCGCAAAACCATGGGAGGTAGGTTGCCCAGTGATCCACGCAACAAACAGATCCCTGGAGCGTTCCTTTATTATTAGCATCCACCTGCAATAGTGTGGGCTCGTCATTGCTTATATCATGGGAGCATGCTCTCTCATTTTAATACATTCTACAGGCGTTTGTAATATACGAGATTTTGTGGAAGAAAGCATACTTTGCAGGTGGTCTTTTCATTAATATATACATGTATAAGACTGTCTGCCATCAAGTGACCATTTTACCGTTCTTCTCATTGTTCAGGCCTGCTGGCCGGGTCATGCTGATAGTGATAAGACACTGCGGGAGGTGAACAGTTACAATGTCAGCGTATTTCGCTAGCTCATGTCCGTCTTGTTCGTGGGAACGTGCTCGCAGCGGATCTGCCAGGGTGCTGCGGCAACAGGGATGTGACTCTCCTAGGGTGGGGGCCGCGCTACAGTGCGCTGAGCTCACACCATCTTTACCGAGCAAAAAATGGTTTCTGGGCCTAGCTAAATTTGTGTGGCAATCAATACGTGTGGGCACTCGATATGTGTGGGCAATGTCTCCAGCGGGCGAGCCCTCCACCACCTGGGCCCGGGTGGCACGAGGGAACGCCCAATGAGCCATAGCCCTCACCTGGGGAGAAAACGCAGGCGAGAGGGGTCTCCTGGACCAGTCCTCCCCTACACCTGTTAGCCCAAGCAGGCCAGTAGCCCACCTGGGGCTGATGAACCAGTTAACCCATGAGGGAGTGTAAGGAAGGAAATCAACCAGGACAACAAAGTCTAATAGCCTACCTGAGGCTGAGAATATGAGCCATCCAGAAAGGGTTACATTTGAACGTTATTATAATTGTGAATACCATCCTATCCAGGTCTGGTTGTTGTTCAACTCTTGATTGTGCCCACACTCTATGGGCCCCCCACCTGTTTATGTTTCCACTGAATTCTCTAAGCTTCCTTCCCAAGGAACCTATAAAGAATGAACAAACTGTACAAGTAGATGTCTCAAATATTGACTACTTGATCATTCGTACTTAGGTACTACACTTTGTATGTCCTCAAATGTGAATGTCCTTTGTTTTTGTAAAAATACAATGTATTACTACACCACTGCACTTCAAAATAAAACCCTTTTGTGCAGAAGAACAGTTTCATGAGAATTCTGTGACCACCCACACAAGGGGTCACCCACTCTGCTGAAGAGTAACCACTGCTACACCAGAAGTGGTTACTCTTCAGCAGAGATTGACCTGACCTTGCTCATTCGTTTTTTGATACTATTGTACCAACCTGGGCAGAGCAAGGCAGTAACCAGGTACCCTTCAGAATACTACCTGATGAGCACTATGTTGTTAGTATAGGGTCCCCTACATAAAAATGGGGTTAGAGGACGCTTTCTTTCATTTCTCAATCAATAAACATTGTTGAACTATATCTGGCTTAAGTGTGTGTGTCTGCGTATGTGCGCGTGCGCTCATCCGTCTTCACATAGTACAAACCTCCTTTGCTTTAGTAGCTGCATCATGCACCCCCGGCTAGAATCCTCACTCCCCCCCTTTCCTGCAGTCCTTATCCAGAATAGTTCAATGCTTGTATGCAGAGCTTGTCCCCAACAGTATTTTAGGTGTCCAAGTATTGGTGTTGGTTCTATAACTCATCTTCTGATGGATTCCTTCCAACCACAGATTGCCTATACTAGATATGTATCTTCCAGAGAAGGCTGCTTTCAGAAACGTTAAGCCAACATGTTGCACCATGCCAATCTGTCAACTAGACTAAGATTCATGCCCATGATGCGGAACATGCCAGGGGCAGTATTTAGGGATACATTGGTTCCCCCTGACTTCAGTTCTATTTCTCTGTGCACTCAATACTGCTCATTTACACCACTAGCTTTTTTCACATACAACTGCATCATGCTGAATCCCAAAATGGACTTCAAACCCTGCAGACTCTGCTTGAGGTACATGTCGGTCACACAGCCCCCGTGTCTTTACTAACTGGGCGATGAACCCAATATAAAGGACTGTGTTTCGAGTAAATCCATGCCTGGAAATACCCTCCAGGAGTTTCCCACTGAATTCTACACCTTCACCCCTGACCCTAAAAGAAAGACACATCTTAAGAGATTGTTGTCAACCAGTGAACCATGTGGATGCCATTTGTCCTTCATCCTCCAAAAAGAATTCTTGTCACACCCATGTCCTTCTGGCACATCGCCACGCTTGCAGGCACCATTATCCAGTTGCTCTTCTAAGCCAGAGAAGTGGAAGAAATTCTGGCAAAAGATGATATACCTCTTTGCTAGGTTCCTGGCAACACCAGTCCTGGCAGAGGAGCAAAGGTCCATCATGCTTGAACAAACTGCTGGAGACCTCAGACTGCAACATCACACTTGATTCTATCATTTCCGGCACTGAGACCCAAAACCGTTCCCCTCAAACTCTGGACTGCTCAGTCTTCGGGCATTGTAGCCAGGCACAAAGGAAATAGTTTGACATCTTGCCGGAGTTTGCTCCTGCACCAAGGTACAAGCGTGTTGCAAAAATGTGCCTGATCTTTGAGGGTAATCACATCTGTTGTGGGTTGGAACCCTTGGATTCTGGAGAGGTGAGTATTTCCCAGAGAAATTCTATGACCAAGAGGATGTTCTTGCCTATTTTGCTACCGACCTTTGGGAAACCAGTGATCTAGACCACTCCACTGAGTTGTACTTCATGCAGGCCTCTTCATATGGTAAATTACACACTTCCAGCAAACTATTGCCAAGCTTGCTGATATTTTGGATTTGTTGGCACAATTGAAGACAGGTGTAGTTTGACATCATGGATATTCTTGACCAGGATCCCCCCACATCGGGCACCCACTAATCTGGGTGTTTTGTCCATTCACCCCCACTCCAGCGAGTCATGGTGGGGGGCGCTGTGTGGCAGTTCAGGCCTTCACAGTGGGGTCAGACCGCCACATTAACATCCTTGCCCAAGATTGGTAAAATACGCTGTTCGACACTTTAGACCAAAAACGGTTTGTATTAGGCAGCCAGGCATTCAGGACGGTGATGTCCGGTCCACAGGGGGTGACTGCAGGAGCTGCTAAAACTTGATGTCTACCACAGTTTGACTCGTGCTCCATTCAGTGTCCCCGGGGAAGTGGATGAAATGAAAGAAACACAGCTCTTCTCTTCAGATGATTCAGCAATTTGCATAACGTGATAAGCTATATTTGTCAGAACTGGCTCCTTGGAAGGCGAATGAGAGAACATAGTTGATGAACAGGTTATTTGATACTTAGTTCTAGCCCATTTTTATAAAGGGAATGTAGACTAAGCAGTAAGTCAGTTTTCAGGATATAAGGTGTTCGTTTAATAAGACAGTTAACCCCAGACTGAACATTTAAATAGAATAGACAACACAACAGTAACAAAATATACTAATTTATTGGGCCTTCAACTCTAAGCAGGTAAACTAAAACCAGGCAGCTTTCATTAAAACACACTTAAACCGATGTACTGTAAGGGTGCAGAAGTAAGGCATGTTTTTGGGTATAAACTTTTACTTATTAGTAAAAGGGTTGACAAATGCCTCTCTATCCCTAAAGCTAAGAGGGGTTTCCCTTCCTCATAAAACTAGTAAATTGTCAAGAAGTACAAAACTAAAGTCTCACTGTTGTGTCTTAAGCCTAGCTATGTCCCTAACACTAACAATCTAAAGTAATTGTTCAAGGATGATCTCTTCTCAAAGGAAACTGTTCTTTGTGGTTTCAACCAACAGAAAAGTTTCCAGTCTCCCTGGTAATAAAAAGTGATGCAAAATAATGTTCCAAAAATACAGGATTCCAAAGCTAGGGTTCTTCTCCCTAGACTACTTGGCTTATGTTAATTCCTTTGGGGCTTCTGAGCCACCTTTTCGAGGGGCTTGTATCCTCCGACGTATTCCACATCTATTACAGGTAATCACCACAATTGTGCTGCTTCGGAAAATGTTTTGGCATCCTGCGTCGATGATGTCGATACGCTGTCCTCAAGGGCCGCCGTCGAGCTGACATCACCGGATGTTATAAGTAGGACGCACGACGCCTGTAGCCTCAGTTCTGTTTTTTCAGCGAACATGCTCGCTTCAGAATCTCGGTGCGCCTTGGTTCTTCTCCTGATTGAATCGGTTCTTCGTTCTTGGATTTTGTAAAAATCCTGTCTTCGTCTTCTACCCCGCGGTCAGGCTTCAAAAAGTGTTGGTACTGCGGTTCCAAGATGTCGCTTACAGACCCGCACGATGTCTGCCTCTCGTGCCTCGGCGAGGACCACGCCACCGATGACTGTGACGATTGCCAGTCTTTGACTTCGAAGGCCTTGCGGGAGTGGATGAAGCTATCTGTCGGTAGGGTTTCCAAACGCCGAAAGTCGAAATCTGCTGGGCTTTCGACCGACGATTTGAGGAGCGACTCTCTGCGTCGGCATAAATCTAGGGGGTCTCGGTCCCGGAGTGGTTCCCGCCATTCCTCTGCCTCTTCTAGGCACTTGTGGAAGCGCCATCACTGGTCGCCTTCCTCGTCCGAGGTCTCTGCCAGACGGCGGGTTGCTTGTCCCAACAAGCGTTCCTCTTCTGCGGAATGGGATGCATTTCATAAGGAGATGTGATTTTCGAGTCGCAGGGCTCTGTTCCGTCTGCGCCTTTGAGAGAAGCCAGCAAGGAACACGCTAGGGCCACCGCTTGCACGCCTTCGGGCTTGGGCGGTCGGCGCGATCATCTGGAGCCGTCGAGGTCCCGATCGGACAAGGTAGATAGCTCTAGCCATGCCCACTCCAGGTCCCAGTTCTCGACGCCCTCAAAACCGTTGGAGCCTGTGAGGCCTTCTAAGACATCATCGGCGCCGAGGCCGTCGAAGGACACGCTCGGGGCTCCGGCCTCGAAGCCGTTGTCGAAGCCGTCGGCGGCTCGCTCGGCATCGACGCCGATTCCGTCGACGCCTTTTCAGGAGGCTTTGTCAGAGGTAGCTCAGAGACCGGTGGATACACCGAGGAAGGCCCTGAGTAAGTCAGTGAGGCCTGTGTTTGAGCCTTTTTCTGTGCCCTCATCCAGGGATTTGTTCCAGCCTCTGGATTATATCTCTGAGGTGCATGAAGGGTCGGATGTGGAAGGTCTGGTTCCTCAGGAGGTTCCTGATGACCTGTTGTCTGGTCTAGCCAGTTGGAAGACCTGCGTCAATCTTTGCATGATGCCAGTGGTCTGGACACCTCCCCAGAGGTTGAATTTGGCAGGCCTGAGCCTGGTACTCACGCTGAATATTCATACAGGCGTCTCATGTCGAGGGTGACTGAGTATTTGGGGTGGTCTGCTCCACTCGTGGATTTTCTGCAGGATGACCTGACCGATATCTTGGACCAAGGTCCACCCACTGACCCGGTGCTGCCATTTCATATGGCCTTACAAAGAAGGGTGGTGGTGGGTTGGACTGCTCCGGAGAGTCTCCTGGCAGTGAATAAGTCATTGCCGAAAAAATACCGTCCAGCCAGTGGCGACCCCGGCTACTTTTCTTTGCACCCCACTCCGGGGAGTTTGGTGGTGCAGGCAGCTACGGCCCCAGCGAAGCAGGCATCGTACCCTAACATCCCTTCTGATAGGGACGACAGGCTTTTCGACGGTTGGGCAAAGAAAGTGTTTAAAGGCAGCCAACTCCATTTGTGCCTTGGCAAGATTCACTCACACTCTGTGGAATTGTGTCTCTTTGGCAGCTGAACATATTCCCCAAGGGGAGGAATGGGATGGTTTTCTTGCCCTTGTTCAGGATGGCAAGGATGCCATGTGTGAATCCGTTGAGTCGGGTCTGGACGTGGCAGACTGTATCAGCCGGTCCATGGCGGCGAGCACCGTGATGCGCAGGTTTGCATGGTTGCGGAAGTCTGGGTTTGCTCCTGATGTACAGTCCCAGCTTCTCAACATGCCCTTTGATGGTGACTATCTTTTTGGCAGCAAGGCTGATGAGAGCTTTGAGAAGTTGCAGACCTCCAAAGCTGCAGCGAAGCCGTTGAGCGCTGCATTTCGTCAACCTCTGCCTTTTCGTCCTAGGGGACAGCAATGGAGGGGAGGTTCCTTTCGATACTACCCGGCCTTTGGTAGATCGAGCGGAGCTGCCAGTCAAAGGGGCCAACATAGGAGTACCAGAGGTGGAAAACAAGGTACTCGAGGTGCCAAAGCCCCTCGGGCACTTCCGCAGCCGATTCAGCTCAGTTATGAGGCCATGTCCCATGGTTCGCCAGTTGGGGGAAGGCTGGCGTAGCATCTTGTAGAATGGTGTGCCATTACTTCAGATGTGTGGGTTCTGGAGATCATAGCCCACGGCTACTGTCTTCCTTTCTGGCAGAGGCCTCCCGAAAATCCACCAGGGAAGCTCTCTTGGAAGAGTCCAGATCCACTCCTTGCGCAGTAGATCAAATCCCTGCTGGAGAAAGGCGCCATAGAACTGGTGCCTGTAGCGGAGAGGAACAAGGGATGGTATTCCGCATAATTTTTAATCCCGAAAAAAGACTGGGGATTGAGACCCATCATGGACTTGCGTGGTTTGAACAGCTCCTCAGGAAGGACAAGTTCAAGATGGTTACTCTTTCTCAAGTCCTCCAGGCCCTTCAACTTCAGGATTGGTTGCTGTCTCTCGACCTCAGGGATCCTTACTTTCATGTGCCGATTCATCCCAAGCACAGGAAGTACCTGAGGTGCGCGGTTGGCGACTCGCATTTTCAGTTTCGGGTCCTGCTGTTCGGATTGACCTCCGCCCGAGGGTCTTGACCAAGCTCATGGTGGTGGTGGCAGCGTATCTCAAGAAAGGGGGGATTCACGTTGACCCCTACCTGGCCGTTTGGTTGATCAGGGTGCGCCCTCCCGAGCAAGTCCTGGATCATCTCTGTCACCTGCCACTCCCAAGCTGGGCTTCACCCTCAACTTAAAGAAATCCCACTTGACACCTACCCAGCGGCTCCAGTACATCGGAGCGGTTCTCGACACATCTCTGGGGCAGTGTTCACCTCCCCAGGTGAGGGCTCATCACATTCTGCAGATGGTGGACAAGTTTCAACGTGCCCAGAGTCTCCCGGCGTTAGAGTTCTTGAGGTTGCTCGGCCTCATGGCATCCTGCATTCGCCAAAGAAAGGTTCTTTACATAAATGAGGAAGAAGATGGGAGGTCATCAGATGACGAAGTTGTGATGCCAGTGCAAAATATTATCGTTAATACCGTTAATGTGGTCACAAATAGTGGAGAGATGGATGATTGTGAGCGTCCCTATACTGAGTTAACGGTGAATGGGTGTAGGATATCCATGATGGCTGATTCAGGATCGAAAGTAACTCTTGTGTCCAGAAGTGTATTTGAGGGTGATATGAAAGGGGTTGTCTCAGCATTGTCTGAGCCTGACATATGTCCAGGGGGATACAACCAAGATCGGATTGAGCTACTGGGTTATGTATGGAGTATGTTCGAATTCAAGGGACGCAGCTGTGAAGGGAAGGTGTATGTTACCAAGAAGGGACAATCCTTGTTGGGATGGAGAGAGCAAATGAATTTGGGAATCAAACTTGATCCCAATCACCCAGAGCAGGTGTTGCAAGTTGCTGAAGTGTCATTGACGCATGGCAGATGTGTCTGAGTATTGGAAGGTGTTTCATGAGAAATTGGGAAAAGTGAGGGGGTTTCAGCACCAGATTGTATTGAAAAAGGGGAGTCTACCCATTGTTGCAAAGCTCAGGCCGGTGCCTTTTGCTTTAAGGGACAGTGTGAAGAATGAGTTACAGAAGTTATTGAGGTCAGGAGTGATTGAGAGAGCTGGGGGGATTGAATGGGTCTCCCCAGTCGTGATTGTGAAGAAAAGTTCAGGGGATCTGAGATTATGCGTTGACATGCGCGAGTTGAATAAGTGTGTATTGGTAGACAGGCACCCTCTGCCCAACATGGGTGAGCTATCCACTGTGATGATGGGTGGCTTCCTCGAATCAAAACAACCTAATGGACGAGCCATATTTATTTCCTCCTTTTATTCTGGTAAACTCCATATCACATTTGCTATTCCACACAAAGTCAGCTCCCTTTCTCAGAATCTTTCTCAGTTCCTGCACTTTATCAGCGTAGTTTACCACAAATTTATGATAAAATTCCGTCAATCCCAGAAAAGATCGCAGTTCACTCTTGTTTTTCGGTTTTTCAATACTCTTTATGGAATTCAGCATGTCTTCTTTGGGCCTAACTCCATGCCCCAAGACTTCATGACCAAGATAGTCCACCTTTGTCAAGGCAAACTTACATTTCTCTCCTCTCAAAGTAATACCTCTCTCCTCAAATATCTTTAAAACTTCACTCAAGTTCCTGTCATGCTCTTCCAAGGTCTCTCCACTCACCAACACATCATCTTGAAAATGGAACACCCTCTTCACTCTTCTCAACAATCGGTCCATGATCTTCTGAAACACTGAAGAGGCAGATGCCAAGCCAAATGGCATCCTCCTAAATTGAAACACACCTTCATGTGTCACAAACGCCGTAACTTTCCTACAAGCCTCCTCCAGTTCAACTTGATGATAGGTTGAAGTCATGTCCAATTTAGAGAAGTATTTTCCCCCACCCACCATGGTCAATAGCTCACCCATGTTGGGCAAAGGGTGCCTGTCTACCAGCACACACTTATTCAACTCGCGCATGTCAATGCATAATCTTTGGACAAGCTGGTCATGATACAGAATAGAATTTGGGCTTTGAGGATGGCACCTCATTCTACAACCGGTTTGTGTCCGTTTGAACTTATGAGGGGCAGGAAGCCGTATTCCATGGCGTGTCCACCATGGCTTGGTAGGAGCAGGGAGACGGATCTAGTCATTGATGAAGTGAGAAAGTCATTGATGAAAAAGAAGACAGAGTGGGTCACGCGCGAGAATTTGAGGAGAGGAAAGAAAGAGCTTTGTGTGGTGTGTGGAGATAGGGTCAGGATAAGGAAGGGTCTGGTCAAGAAGAAAGGGGATTCTTTATATTCCGATCCTGTCAGAGTTGTGGCAGTCATGAGCGGGGCTGTGCGAGTGACTGGTGGACAGGTGTGGAACAAAGACAGAATAGCCACTGTGAGGAGAGGCCATGTGTGGGGTGATGTCTGTACAAGTTGTTGAAGCCAAGGTGGTGTTTAATTGATAAATATATAGTGATAGATTAAGTTAAAAAAAAAGGGGAAGATGTCTTGAGATGTCTTCCATGATAGTATGAGGTGTATTGAGAGGAGCAGTATCATACATCATCCTGCGTGATGTCACGGAATGTTGTTGTGTCACGAAACTGTTCTGTTTACATTCTAATGCCAGTTGGAGCCAAGGGCTGAATGAGGAGGAGCCTCTTAATGCTGGGGGACTTCTTCCCTTCTAGTATCCAGAAAAACTGAAATAAATATCTTTGAACCCTTACCTGTCTCCGCTGTAGAATGAGGTGCCATCCTCAAAGCCCAAATTCTATTCTGTATCATGACCAGCTTGTCCAAACCACACTCCTCTCCCATACGTACACTCTCCATCACACATCTATTCATCCTTTCGACCACCGCATTAGACTCGGGATGATATAATGAAGTCCTTTTGTGGCCAACTCCACATTTCCTCAAATATTTTGTGAAGTTTTCCCCTATAAACTGGGGACCATTGTCCGTCAGTACGGTTTCAGGAAAACCTTCATTCGCAAAAATCTCCTGTAAGACCTAATCATATTCTCACCAGTAATGTCTCTTACCACTTTAAAATCCACACATCTGGAAAACAAATCTACAACCAAAACAATGTATTTTCCACAGCCGTAACACAGCTCCACGGGACCTAGTATGTCCATGGCAAGATCACTCCATATCCTGGATGGGAGACCGACATCCACCAATGGCTGCTTTTTGGCCACTACTCCTTTCCCACTCTTGGTACAAAACTGACAGTTTGCAAAACAATTTTCTATCTCCTTATCAAAACCCGGCCACCAATAGTCTTCTCTTAGTACTCCTTTGGTTTTGGTAACACCAATGTGACCACTATGTGCCAGATCTATCACTTCCTTAAACCGATCGGGAACACTGCCCTACCCCATCTAAACAAAATACCTTCATTTACCGATAATTCATCCTTCACCTCCCAAAACGGCTTCATGCCCTCCGCCAATTCCACCTTGTTTGGCCATGCCGCAGACACAACATAGGGAATTACCCTCTTTATGGTATCATCTTTCAATTTCCTCCAACCACTCCTGTTTGGATACAATACCATCTGTGTTGACAAACACTAGTTCCATGTCCTCATTCTCCACAATTTCATGGTTTGTCACCCATACTCTCACTGTCCCTGAAAGCAAAAGGCACCGGCCTGAGCTTTGCAACAATGGGTACACTCCCCTTTTTCAATACAATCTGGTGCTGAAACCCCCTCACTTTTCCCAATTTCTCATGAAACACCTTCCAATACTCAGACACATCTGCCATGCGTCAATGACACTTCAGCAACTTGCAACACCTGCTCTGGGTGATTTGGATCAAGTTTGATTCCCAAATTCTTTTGCTCTCTCCATCCCAACAAAGATTGTCCCTTCTTGGTAACATACACCTTCCCTTCACAGCTGCGTCCCTTGAATTCGAACATACTCCATACATAACCCAGTAGCTCAATCCGATCTTGGTTGTATCCCCCTGGACATATGTCAGGCTCAGACAATGCTGAGACAACCCCTTTCATATCACCCTCAAATACACTTCTGGACACAAGAGTTACTTTCGATCCTGAATCAGCCATCATGGATATCCTACACCCATTCACCGTTAACTCAGCATAGGGACGCTCACAATCATCCATCTCTCCACTATTTGTGACCACATTAACGGTATTAACGATAATATTTTGCACTGGCATCACAACTTCGTCATCTGATGACCTCCCATCTTCTCTGGTGCTAGAGGCTAGGCTGCGGATGAGATCTCTGCAGTGGGCTCTCAAGATGCAGTGTTAGCAAGCCTCCAGCAGGATGTCGGATCCCGGATCCCGTTCAGGTGCCGCCCTCGTTCGCCCAGGATCTTGTGTGGTGGGCCTTCGAAGGCAATCTGATGAAGGGGGCTCCATTTTGGCTACCTTGGCCGGAGGTGACGATCGTGACGGACGCATCCCTCACGGGATGGGGAGCTCATGCCATCGAGTTGACAATCAGTGGTCGTTGGTCTCTGTCGGAGTCCAGACTCCATATCAATGTGTTGGAGCTGAGGGCCGTCAGGCTAGCCCTGAAGGCTTTTCTGCCGTCTGTGCGTGGGAATAATATTCTGATGGACAATGCAGTGGCCATGCACTACCTCAACAAAAGGGGGGGGCAGGGTCTCTCCCTCTGTGAAGAGAGGCGATGCAGCTCTGGTTCTGGGCCGTCCAGCAGGAAATTTCGATCTCGGCAGTTCATCTGGCCGGAGATGAAAACGAGGCAGCGGATGCTCTGAGCAGGCAGAGCACGGTCTCTCACGAGTGGGAGCTGGCTCAGGAGGTTCTCCTGGAGATCTTTGCCTTTTGAGGGAACCCGCAAGTGGATCTCTTCACCACCAGTGTCAACCGGAAGTGCAAAAGATTCTACTTGTGGGAATTTCCTCCAAGAGGAGCCTTAGGGGACGCGTTCGTAGTAGAGTGGTCCTTCCCACTGCTGTATGCGTTTGCTCCAGTCCCCGTCATTCCGCAAGTGCTGCGGAGGTTACGGAGGTTCGGTTCCCGAATGATCCTCATTGCTACGGCATGGGACAGGAGAGCGTGGTGCCCGGATCTTCTCGACATGTCCATCTGCCCTCCACACCGTCTTCCCTACCAAGACGATCTGCTCTCACGGGAGGGGGTCGGGTTCTCCATCCAGAGGTCAAGTCTCTCAACCTTCATGCTTGGTTTCTGAAAGGTTGAGGTACAAGGACTGGGACCTCGCTGAAGACGTGATGGAGGTGTTGCTTTCGGCCAGAAGGCCTGCAACAAAGTCCCTGTATCAATGCTGTTGGAGAGAGTTCTGCGACTGGTGCAGGGTAAAGAATGTGGATCATTTTTCATGTGCCATTCCTGTGGTTCTGTCTTCTTTGCTTTCCTTAGCCCACAAGGGCCTGCAAGTAGGTACCATTAAGGGGTACCTGGCGGCGCTGTCCATATTTAAGCGCTCGTCTGAGGAGTAATCTTATTTTAAGATCCCTTTTGATTTCTCAGTTTCTGAAAGGGCTAACTCATGTGTTTCCACCGTCGCCTTTCCAGGTGCTGGGATGGGATTTGAATTTGGTTTTAAAGTTCTTCATGGGAGCTCCGTTTGAGCTCTTGCACTCTTGTACATTGAGACTGTTAACCTCTAAAACTGTATTTTTAGTTGCGGTTACTTCCGCACGCAGAGTGAGTGAGTGAGTTGCAGGCACTTTCCGCCAAAGCACCCTTCACTGTGTTTCATAAGGACAGTGTTGTCCTTAGGGTTCGTCCTTCTTTTCTTCCGAAGGTTGTGTCGGAATTTCATTTGAGCCAGAAGGTAGTTCTTCCGGCGTTCTATCCTCCTCTGCATCCTGGTAAGGAAGAGGAGAGACTCCATAGGTTGGATCCTGTTAGGCAGAAACCTGTGCAGTTCCCTCTGGGACCACTGCAAACGATTTAAGACTACAGGTGTTTGGCAGTAAACCCACTTGGTAGCAGTCTGTACCACACAGATTCACTTGGTAGCTGTGGCTGAGCAGTCAGACTTCCCTCAAGAAGAGTTAGGCAGTATACAGAGTATTCACAATAGGTCAAGAGAACACAGTAGAACAAGTAAACACTGACCAGAGCTTGGTGTAAAAGAGATATAATTATTTATTTAAAACCACATCTAGAAAAACACACAGGCACTAATAGTAAGCAATTCAAAAACACAGTCACTAAAAGATATACACTCCCTTAGAAGAATATTAGACCAGTCTTAAGTAAAGCCCCACTTATTTTCAGACAGCGGTGAGCGCTTAACACAGATGGCACTCTAATAATTTGTTTTAAAAGGGAGGGAAAAGCAGCGAATAAATTGAAACAGGTCCCAACACTTTTACAAGAACACAACAAGAGAGGAAGGCAAAGTAAAACCGTGAAGTTAGAGTTCAATAGGCTGGATCCACTTTGAGAGGATCAAACAAAATGTGTCCAAGGTCACACGGTTGCAGTGCACAAAAGTCTTGAAAAGGTTCAAAAAGGAGTTGGACCACAGAAAGGGACCAGTTAGAAGGTCAAGGCGCCCAGCCCAGTCCAGAAGGTTAAGGGGCTATTCTTACATTGTAGCAATCTTTAGAAAAGGAGGCCTGGAGGACACGGTACCTTAAAGTTGTGAGAATACTCCAGCAGGGGCAGTTGTTCCTGGCAGCGGATGCAAGTCGGTGCTTCGTCCGGGGGAAGAGAGGATCTTGTCGGGGAGGAAGACAGGAGTCCGTTGCACTGCCAGGGAAGAAACCAGCCGCAGAGTTTCTCAGGTAAAGGGAGCGGTCCTTTGGTTTGCGGTCCAGTGGTAAGTGGCTATCCGGTTGCTGGGGTGCTTGGCACGGGCAATTCATCCACAAGCCGGTCTGGGGTGCGAAGAGAAGAAGGTAAACTGGTTGTGCCCACCAGTCAGGGGAAGAAGCCTCTCCAGCCGAGAGATCTTCTCTGTCGTCGGGAAGTGGTGAGTCAGTTCCACAGGGCTCCACCGGTGGTGTCGTCGTGGTAGGTCGGCTCAGCTTCTCCCTCGTCGGATTCGCAGGTCCTGTGGCGACTTCTGAAGTTCCAGTCCCCAAAGCTCTGCTTTTATGCAGCACACCCCCATTCACTCAGCCTAGCTGTCAATCTAACATGCTAAATGGTGAGCCGGACGGCTCACCACTTGGGCCAATCACACAAGAGTGCTACTTGAGTTACCAAGGTAACTCAGTCCAGGGTGCCTAAACCCCCTCCCACACCCCCTGTGGTACCCATACAGAGTGGCACCACTTTTGGAGGCTTCTGTGGAGAAGCCCGCCAAAAAGTGGAACAAAGGGCTCGACTTGAGTTGGAGTCACAGAAGAGAAAACAAACGCCATTTTAGAATCGAGTCCTGGCAAAAAATACCAACCGGCGAATTAATATTAAATAAATAAACCGCCGGTATGTTCGAGGCTATGAGAATTAAATAATGAAAGTTGGTAGCCTCGAACAATGGGAAAATCCCATAGGGATATATTCCAGGTCGAATATAAAAAGTAGTATCCACTGCCACCAGCCAAAACTCGATCAGGGGGGACGGAGACGTGCCCCCTCGACTAACGGACCCCGGGGCAATCGAATTGCCCCGACCAGTATGTCCACAATATGATTGTTTGTACTGGTTTCTGTTAATAATTTGGGACTAGTAAAGCCAATGGTGACTTTACATGCCCTGGGAGACAGTAGTCAGTCCCAGGCTATGGAGTCTATGGTGGGGTGTCACTATGTGTCACTGCACGGTGGGTGCTGTGTAACACACATAGTAAAAACACAAGACCCTATGGAGTAAAGGACCCCATAGCCCATAAAACATATTAACAGTCAAAGGAACACCATAAATCATGTCCAAGAGTGGGGGAAAAAGAGCCTCACTCTTGGCAGGAGAAAAAAACAAACTCCAGAAATCCAGCAAAGCTGCTGGGGGACTCACTAGGTTAGGAAATTCAGCCTAAAGAGAGAATTCTCCCTGACAGATCCTAGGAGAGCTTTAAGTTTCTACATCTCACGCATGTCCCGGGTCAGAGTGGACGATCAGCTCTTTGTTGGATACGCTGGAAGGCGTTTGGGTCAAGCTGTTACTAAGCAGACCTTGTCCAGATGGATTATCTTGACAATCTCTGAATGCTACCGTCTTGCTGGTAAGGACCCTCCGGTAGGCCTAAGGGTCCATTCTAGTAGGGGCATGGCTGCCTCTACTGCTCTGCAGTGGGGAGTTCCCATTCGTAACATCTGTGAAGCACCCACATGGGCCTCTGTCCATACTTTTGTAAAACACTACTCCGTGGATTCTATCCATGGGCAAGATTTGGCCTTTGGCAAGGCGCTCCTCTATTCTGCAATTTAATTGGGCATTCTAAAATTCTAAATTCTTTTCCCACCTCAATAAATTGGTACTGCTTTGGGAGTCTGTCATATATGTGGAAAACATCGGAGGACACAATCCCCTCGAAGAACAAGTTACTTTCTTACCTGGTAACGTTCTTTCGATGGGATGTTCCTCCGACGTATTCCACATCGCACCCTCCCAGCCTGCCCCTCTACAGAATTTCTTATGCGATTGCAGCTTACCTTTTCCGCAAGGCTTTTTGTAGTCCTACTGGCAGAAGATTGGTGCCAGACGTTCTGAGAAAAAACTACAACTGAGGCTACGTGCGTCCCATTTATAACATCCCGTGACGTCGGATCGACGGAAGCCCTCAAGGACAGCGTATCGACGTCATCGACACAGGACGCAGACGCCGAAAGTTTTCCTGAAGCAGTACAGCTGTGGTGATTACCTGTCATAGATGCGGAATACGTCGGAGGAACATCCCATCAAAAGAAAGTTACCAGGTAAGAAAGTAACTTGTTCTTCTCATAGATAAAACATCAGTGGACAGTTCCCAAGGTACTGCATCTTGTTTGTTTCTTTATCCTAGCATCTTGGCACAGTTCGCTAGCAAGCGTGGGATTCCTTCTTTGTCATTTCCAGGGTCCTTTTACCCTTTTTACTCTCACCTTCTTGTTTAGGTGAGAGTCCCCGACTTGCAGTACTTTACACTGCTTTGTTCACTCTCCTGCCAACCCAGTGTTTCCTCATTGGGGGGACTGTTTGGGTCCTGCGGGAAACCTATTCCAGGAAGGGGAAGGTGGTGCACAAGGTTTGGGGGGGATCTTTTGCCTGTTTGGCCTATTAGAAGTAAGGGAAATGTTATTGGAGCGAGTGTTTTCTTTGAGACAGCAATGTTTCCTTGACCAAAGTCTGATCCAGGGGAGAGGATTTACCCCTTTCCATGATGGAGGACATTACCCTTAAAGCTGATTGGTTGAAGGCTTAAGAAAGGCAGGCTATAATGTTTGGAATTCTAAATTGCCTTTCACTCTAGACACAAACACAGCTCATAGCATACATGCGCTCCAGTCAAAATCTTGAATGTACTGTAACTTCAGGAAGAAATCACTGAAAAAGTTGAACAACAAACTTTAAATGAAGTGAATTTAGTTATTAAGTAAATCTTTAGAAGAACTCAGTTTAGGGTAACTAATATTCAATATTGGTAACTTGTATATTTAAACTATAAATATTTTTAAAATCCTTTTCAAATCTGAGCTTGCATTGTAAAACTGGTTGAAGCAGATAACTCGGAAGATCAGAGGGCGTGTGAGCCCGTCATCTGCTTCAGTATTCGTGCTACCGAATACGTGAGCAGTGAAGTCTAGAGGTTGGAGGAAGGAACCTTGTGACGGCCAAGAACGCAGTGACGTATCGCAATAGAAAGGGGTAATGTAGCAACCCAGTGGGAGAGGAGACCAGAATGCGGCAAGAGAACTCTGCGAACTGAAAACTAAAGTAAGCGCTGTGAATGTTTGCAGAAAGAAATATTAAGTCTAACCTGAGTGAGAGTCACAAGAGCGCAGCAGCGCAGTGAGCCAAAGACAGAATTTAATAATTGATAGAGCGCAACAGCGTGACATTCAGAAAGAAAAGTCAGCAGTGAAAGCAGTGTGAAGCAGTGTTGCGTGAAGAGGTTAAGATAGCAGCAGACAATCTTTCTGGCTATCAATAAAAGTAGAGCAACCCAGCAATCTAGAGGGAGAAAGATAAACTGAGCATAATATTTTCAAAAAGAAGACAAAACCACAACCTGGTTTTAGACCAGTGTTAGGGAGAATTATATGCAGTATCCTTTGGGAACACCATACACAATTAAGACTACAAGTGACAGTACACATTCACCTTTGGTACAAGCCTGTACTACACGGTTAAAGTGGTAGCTATGGCTGAGCAGCCAGACTTATATCAAGAGTAAGTGAGCAGTATCAGATAGTTACACAAAGGACAGCAATTACTTTGATTCAGGCAAACACTGACTCAAGGTTTTCAAGTAAAAGGATATACATTTATTTCACTCTTCAGTTGCTAACATTGCAATTTATTATAAGCAGGCTAAAAATCACACTCTTAATACTCCACACCACGTCCCTTAAATTCCAGACAAGTTAAGCGCACAAAAGGAAGTGGGAGCAAAATGGTACTCCAGCAATTTAAGCGGGTGGGATAGACAAAGTTAATAGAAATTAAATCAAACCAACAGGTAAGTACTCGGGGCAATTGAACAAGAGGAACTACAGTGATGAAATCGGGTAGAAAAGGCTTAGGGCCAATGTCAATGGATCAAGTCTTTTGCTCAAGATCACAGTTATATGATATGGTATTTATAACGCGCCTATACACAAGTGTTTCAAGGCGCGACGAGGCAAGGGAGGGAGAACAAGGATAGACCGTGTAAGTGCAAGGGAAGGTGGAAAGGGAAAAGTGCGAGGAGGAAGGGAGAGGGGAGAGGGGGGGGAATAGTGCAGTACAAGGGATAGTATAATAAATAAGATAAATAAAAACGGCCAGCAAGTGTATGGTAAGTGCAGAACATAAGTGCTGATAGGGGGACTGTAAGGATACAGAAACAGTCCTCAGATGCAGGGGTTGCCAGGGTGCCAGGGAGGCAGTGCAGGTGGGCAGCTGGCGGGCCTGGACCCGAGGTCAGAAGGGAGACCAGGTATCCAGTGCAGTATCTGTCGAGAAAATCAACAGGGGAGTGAAAGCAAAGGCAAAGAGGAAGGTTTTGAGGTGCTTCCGGAAACGGAGATGGTTCTCCTCAAGTTTCAGGGAGGCAGGAAGGCTGTTCCAGAGGGAGACCCCTGCCGAAGAGAGAGATCTACCACCAACTCGTTGCTTGGAGAAGCGACTGACCCTGAGGGAGTTGGAGCCGCAAGAGCGAAGAGGTCGAGAAGGAAGATATTTAGGAAGAGAGAGTTGAAGGTATTTCGGCCCCAGGCCCCCGAAGGCCTTTTGGACAATGCAGAGGGTTTTGAACTTAATCCTCACAGCCACTGGGAGCCAGTGCAGAGATTTCAGTCCTGGAGAGATATGATCCCTGGGCTTGAGGCCAAGGACAAGTCTCGCAGTCCTGTTCTGGATAAGTTGCAGAGGGCGGAGAGTAGAGGCAGGCAGATGTAGATGGAGGCTGTTACATTAGTCCAACCTAGAGAGAACCAGGCCTCTGGAGACAGTGAGCTTCTGGAGGAAGGAGAGGAAAGGAAGAATACCTCTGAGGAGGTGCAGCTGGTAGTGTGACTTCTTAGAGACATCAGAGATGTGAGGAGAGAAGGAGAGTGTGGAGTTGAGGAGGACCCCTAGGTTTTTAGCCATGCAGGTGGGAGTGGGAAGAGGGCCAAGAGAGGCCGGCCAGAGAGCTGCAGGGAAGGAGAGAGTGCGTGTGCCGATAAGTAGAATCTCCGTTTTACTGGCTTTAAGGCAGAGGTCATTGGCGGCACACCACTCCTGGATGGCAAACAGACAGTCGGAGATGAGAGAAGGAGAGGCGGAGGCCTGAAAATGAGCTGAGTGTCGTTCGCATAGCACTGAAAGTTCGGGCAGAGAGCGGCAATGCGGTGGGCAAGGAGTGCCAGGTATTGGTTGAACAGCCAGGGAGAGAGGTTAGATCCCTGGGGGACACCACAGGTAGAGACAAAGATATCGGAGACCCAAGTTGGACCTGGGAGGGTCGGTCGGAGAGGAGAGAAGTCAGCCACGCCAGAGCCTGACCTGTGATACCCAGGTTATCACGGAGACGGTTGAGCAGGATGGCATGGTTGACAGTGTCAAAGGCAGAGGAGATATCCAGTAATATGAGAACACATGGGGTGTTGGAGTCGAGGTTGGAGAGCAGGTCTTCACGGATGTTCAGGAGAGCAGTTTCCGTGCTTCTGGCAGCTCTAAAGCCAGACTGATGGCCATGAAGACAACCAACAGATTCAGTGTGGAGATTGAGCTGGGAGATGGCCAGGTTCTCCAGGAGCTTGCCCAAGAAGGGGGTGATAGAGATTGGGCTATAGTTAGCCGGGCAGGAAGGGTCGGCAGAGGGTTTCTTATGAAGAGGGTGCACAAGGGAGTGCTTCAAGGGGCATGGGAGGACTCCAGTGGCGAAGGAGTGATTGCAGAAATCAGTCAGGACAGGAGCCAGGGAGTCGATGTGGTCCTTGATAGTTTTGGAGGAACAGGGGTGAACCTGTCTCGACAAGACTTTCATAGATCAGACTTGTCTAGAAACCTCATCTGCGGAGAACAGGGGAAACGCAGAGAAGGAGGGAGGTGGGGTGGCTGCAGAGAGGCCAGAGGAGGAGCAGGGAGCAGGGGGAGGTGGGGGATAGGAGGAGAGAGAGGACAGGATGTCCTGAGTTTTAGAGATGAAGTGAGAAGCCAGTGCCGTACAGAGGGCCTGTGAGGGGATAGGGGAGGTAGAGACTGTGGCAGGATTGGCCATTTCCTTGCAGATTTTAAAGAGTTAAGGGTAGTTTGCAGTAAAGTTCATGCCACAGATTCCGGACGAGGTTGATAGAAAAGTTAGTTCAAAGAGAAGAGAAGGACAAACCCTCGATTGGAGAAAGATTTCAAACACTTTCACTGCGGTTGAACGAAACGCACAACCGGATTTTCACAGTACCCTAAAACGGAGAGCAAGCTGTAGCTGAGGCGGACGTTCCTGGTAGTTCCTCCAGTCTCAAGGTTCCTGAAGCGACTGGCGGACTGATCAGAAGTAGGAAGACTGGAGGGTCCTGCACTACCCAGGGAAGAAACCAGCAGCAGAGCAAAGCAACAAATAAAAGGTGCGCTCCTTAAAACCCAAGCAGGGTCAGACCTTCCTGGCTATCCGGCCCACTGTAGCTCTGTACAGCGAATTCGACTAGAGGAGAGGTCCTGGCTTGCAGTTTGGGCAAACTGGTTGGTCCGACCAGCTCAAGGGAAGAAGTTTCCTGGAGGATCTTCTGTCGTCGGATTTTGAAAATTCAGACCTGCAGCAGGGCTTCACCGGGCGGTTCAGTCATTGTAGGGGTCCTCTTCCATCAGCTCCTCGTTGGTTCTTTCGTTCCAGTGGCGACTCTGCCTTTCCAGTCCCAGAGACCTGCTTTTTATGCAGTGTTCCCCCATTCATACAGCCTGGCTGACAATCACACAGCAGGGGGGCTGTCCTGGCAAGGACAGTCCCCTCAGCCAATGGAGTGCGACTTGGGTTACCAAGGTAACCCGTGGAAGGGATCCGACGATCCCTCCCTCACATCCTGCCTACGTAGACTTTCAGGCGGCTTAAGGAGGGCTTCTGTGCAGAAGCCTGTGAAAAGATGGCGAACAAAGGAATCATCCCTGGTTTGGCACACAGAGTAAAGCAGGAGAAAGACTTTAACAAAAAGAAATAGCGAATAAACCCAGCCGGAGCCAAAATAAAATGTATTTGGTGAAGCGGGTTTATGTTCGAGGATAATCTAATAGCCTAAAACAATACCATGGTTATATAAGATAACTGCGGTAAAAAAGTTAGGGTAGTTACCACTGCCACCAGCCAAATCTTGATGTAAAGGGAGCGAAACAATGTTCCAAGAGACACAGACAAAAAGGGATAAGAATGAACCCTTTCCAATACTCCATGTAAAATGGGGTGTACTGGGTCTGTGTTTTAAAGTGACTAAAATAAAGTTAATGGCAACGTTACCTTTTCTGGGGGACAGCAGTCGGCCCCAGAAAATGGAGTCATGGGGAAGTCTCAAAGACAACCGTGTCACTGCAGTGAAGGTGCTGTGTAACACACATGAAAAATGAGGCCATGGAGTAGGTGAGGCTCCAGTGCTCAAGATCACACAAAAAGTGAAAACGCACACAGCACAACACATGTAAGAGTGGGAAAAAGGTTCACACTCTTACCAGGTGAAAAAAATAAATCCTAGAAATCCAGCAAAGCTGCTGTGGAACTCATTAGGTAAGGCAACTCAGCCATTTATGAGAATTCTCCCTAACAACCAGGACAGCAATTTAGGTCAAGCGAAAAAACCATAAGAGAAAAGGTATTAAATAGATTTAAAAGGTCACAAACACAGAATAGACTAGAGTAAAGAACTCTTGGAAGACATCCAGTAAATCGTTCTAGCTAAACCCTTCATGTAGAGAACAACCAGAACAAAGAGCAAATAGTCTATTCAGTGAAGATAGTAAGAGGATTTGGAGGTGCCTTAGAGCTCTAAGGGGAGGCACAGGTAATCGGAAGAGAAGTAGTCTTTCAGGAGGAGAAGGGGGAGAGCAGATGGTAAGAAACTAAATCATTAACCGTATGCATTTGTTTTTTCGGTCTACAGCTTATGATTGGAAATCCAAGGGAGAGTGTCAGAGGTGAAGTCCTGTCATTTTTTTTTTCATCCACTTCCCCTTTGCCCCCGAGGTTGTGGGGTCAGGAGTAGTGACTAAAACCTGTGGAGTCCACAACCTTATAGTCGTTAGTGGGGTTACTCTTCAGCCTCTGTGGGATCAGAAGCAGGGACCTGACATTGCTGGCCCATTCGCTACGCTGTAGCAAAGACCACCTTCTATTCCCCCGGTGGATTCTAAGTTTGCAAAAAAAGTACAAACCGGTAAGAGGGCCCCCACCACACCTATCCACCCATTCAACACCAGAAGGATTAGTAGTCCAGGCAGCCACTCTCCACTAGGTCTTCTACATCCACCTATAATTTTTCAGTGGACAAAGAATCAAAAAGATGATCCCTTAGCTGAGAAAATGTTCTCAGCTGGCAGTATGGCTCTCAAGGCTACCAATGCTTCTTGTGTGTTTGCCAAATGCACACATGTCCCCTGGAAGATGATTCAAGAAGTGGCAGAGCACATACCACAGGGGGAAATGGGGAGGGGGTTTCTCCACTTGGTGTATGATGACAAAGAGGTATCCCGTCAAGCTCTGCAATTCGGTCCGGATATAGCAAATTGTGTTGGTAGGGCAATGGGGATGGCAACAGTGATATGTAGGCAAGCCTACTTGCACAGCTCAGGTTTTGCCCCTAATGTTCAGAACAAGTTTTAGGTCATTGCCTTTGATGCCTAACATCTCTTCGGCCCCAAAGCTGATGAATCCTTGGAAAAATTAGTCCAAGGTGGCTGTGAAATCGCTGGGCCTGGCTGTTCAGCAACCAGCAAAAATCTTCCTTCAGCTTCACCTTCAGGGGTAGAGGCTACCGACGGATGACCTCGTTCGGAAGAAATACTCTGCTCACGCAACCTAAGCAGGAGCAGAGGTGTTTCCTATACTCCGGTAGGGGCAGCAGAGGCAGCGGAGCCTCTAGGAGCCAGCAGCAGTGGTGCGGTCGGCGCCATCCTCCAAACCACTTTGATTTCTCACCCAACATTTCCCTGGTTGGTGGGAGAATTGCAGAGCTTGTTGCGCAGTTGCGAGAGATAACAGATGCCTGGGCACTGGAGCTCGTCAAATGGGATTTCTGCCTTTCTTGCGGAGGCTGCCAGACAGACCGTCCCCCACCCATGAACAACCAGAACCGGAGCTCCAGGAAGAACTGAGAGCCCTGTTATTGAAGGAGGCAGGATCGGTCTGTATTCCCTCTATGTCCTGGTACCCAAGAAGGGAGGAGTACTGCGTCCCATTTTGAACCTTGGGGCCTTGAACAATTACCTGAGGAAGGACAATTCAAGATGGTAACATTCAGCCTCTTCAGTCTCAGGATTGGTTGGTGTTGTTGGATCTTCGGGATGCGTAATTGCATGTACCTATTCACACCTGGCACAGGAATTTCTTGAGATTCCTCACAGGGGAGACACATTACCGGATCAAGGTGCTCCCCTTTAGGCTAACCTCAGCTCCCAGGGTTTTCACCCAGTTGATGGCAGTAGTAGCGGCGCACCTTGTCCGGGCCTGTCCGCAGAAGCTGCTGAACCCCACAGTCCCTCTGAAAAGTGTGGTCCACAGTTGAGTTAAGAAACCACTGTAATCCCTACTTCTCCAGGGTTAAGGGGAAGTGGAGAAATTAAAAAAGAACACAGATTCTGGTCTTCAGCGAATCACCAATCTGCAGGAAATTAAAATATAAGAAACAACAGATTAACAATATAAATAGTTTCTCCTAACGACCCACATGCCTTCTACCTGACAACCCACATGCCTTCTCCCTAGAACTGGTGGTTGTTGTACCTTTTATCCTCAGCAATATGCGGAGATGACTTGAGAATTGCTTATATACTTTGCTTTAAAAGAACTCTTCACAGCCAGGAAATGCTTTCTTCTTGTAGTTATTTCCTGAAATTATCCTTTCTGAAGACTTTCGTAAACAGTTGATTGTTCCTGAAGAAATCTTGAAGAAGGTTTATCTGGCGTTTTACAACCTGGTCTGAAATCTTTAAGTTGATGTTTAAACTGAACTGACTAACTTCATTAGTTAGATGAACTCTTTCTATCTTAAAGTCTTTAAACCTCCTTTAACTAATGTTCAGAGATCAAATAAGGAAGAGAATCATTTATCAAATTGGCTGGGTTCAATGGACTCGAAGTTCCTTTTTTTCGTTGACAAAAAACAGAGCAAAAGCACTTTTCCATTCTTCGCGCATGCGCACTGGTTGCTTGACAAGCTGTGAAAGATTTAATAGGAAATGTTTTCTGTGACTCTCGCGCATACGCGCTTATCCACTTGTCAGGAAAGCATGGTCAGGCAAGACACGAGTCAAATCAGTGACTCCAACACAGCACGTGCTCACTTAGTGACTTGTTTTAACAGCAAGATGCAAGCCAATGCAGTGACTCCATCTCGCACATGCTCACTAAACCTGTACTACGCTTTTTTAATTTCAGTCCCCGCTCGTCCGACCGGGAAGAAAAGTTCCTCACGTTAATTGTGATCCAATTCACTAGTCTGGTTATTCAAACTATTCTGTTGCTGATTTAAAGCAAACACAAACAAAATAAATGAAGCGCATGCAATGCAGTCTTAGACTTGGTGTCTCAGGTTCAACTACAATTACTCACTAGCTTCCTTTAAACACTGTATATTACATCAGAGCGCTGAACATTACATTTCCTAACACTAAATACCTAAACTAGGTAATAACTTTTAAACAGTCTCAGGGTTTACTTGAGTCACTTCAAAATGAAATCATCTTTTGCTTAGTTTACAACAGAATCGCTGCGCTCCCACCCATTAACTCCAGATGTCTTGTCCCTCACAGGAATTTCACTCAATTCTTCTTCCTTTGAAGCTTGGGGTAGAATTCAGGTAACCAGGTCCAAAATCTGGGAAGCACTCAAAAACCAGACCTTTCTGTACTTAACTGGACAATGAAAGGCAGTTTAGAATGCCAGCTATGTCATCAAGAGCCCATAAGAACCAATCAGTGTTCAGCCTCATCCTCTCGGTGATGGATTGGTAGTCTCCCATTCTGAAACATGAGTAGTTAAGGACCAACACATCTTGTTCATATTTTTCCCCCAAAACATTAAAGAAATACTTTATTCTTCCCTGAATTATCCTATAGATCAAAGCAAAGACGAAACCTGCGAATTACAAACCCAACCCTGACACACATGAGGCGATCTGTCGTCCATGTGTTCCTATACTTGGATGACTGGTTGATCTGAGGGAAGTTAGTGCAGCAAGTTTTATCTCATCTCAAGGACACTTTGTTGATACTGCAGCAGCTAGGCTTCTCCCTGAATCTTCAGAGGTCTCAAGACACCTGCACAGAGGCTCAAGTTCATTGGAGCAGGCCTGCACACTCAGGAAGGTAAAGCTTTCCCTTCAGAGGAGAGAGTCACCAGTGAAAGGCAGATGGTAGATCTGTTCTAGAACCACTCCAGCTTGCTGGCGGTCTCCTTCCTCCACCTTCTAGGCCTCATGGCATCCTGCATCATTCTAGTACCAGAGGCCAGGCTGAGAAGGCATCCTCTGCAGTGGCTACTAAGGAGTCAGTGGTCCCAGTACTTCGGCTCCCTGAAGGATCTTCTCAGGTTGTCTAGGTCGGTGGCCAACAATCTTTCTTGGTGGGCCAGCAGGGACAACATCATGGTGGGGGAAACCTTCTGGCCTCTGTGGGCTCAAGCCAGGGTGATCACGGATGCATCATTGAAGGGTTGCGGGCGCTCACTGTGACCATCTACAGGTGAGCGACTAATGGTCAGCTATGGAGAGCTGTTTGCACATCATCTGGCTGGAGCTGCGAGCTATCAGGTTAGGTCTGGAACCTTTTGCACCCTCTCTCGTAGGGAAACCTTTCCTGATTATGATGGACAACAGTGTCCATGCACTACCTGAACAAGCGGGGATGTCAGGTCGCTGCCCCTATGCGAAGAGGCGATGCAGCTGTGGTTCTGGTTACTGGAGTACCAGATCCCAATCTCTGCACTGCATCTGGCTGGGTTGAAGAACGGACAGGCAGATGCTCTGAGCAGGCAGAGCATGGTCTCACATGAGTGGGAGGCATCAGGAAGTTCTCAAGGCGATCTTCACGCAATGGGTTATCCCATCAGTGGATCTGTTTGTGACGTGGTCCAGCAGGAAGTGCAAACCATTCTGTTTGAGGGAATTCCTGTAGAGAGGCACTCTGGGGGATGCTTTCATGGTGGAGTGTGTCTTCGACCTCCACTATGCCTCCCCCCCTCCCTCCGATTACCATCATCCCGTGGGTTCTCAAGAGGATTCAAATGACCATGATTTTGATTGCCCCTGGATGGGCGAGGAGAACATAGTACACAGAACTTCTGGATTTGACCATCCTCCCACCTCTCCAGTTGCATCAGTGGCTGGACCTCCTTTCCAAGTAGGAAGGTCAGGTGCTCCACCCGAAACCGCAGTCCCTCAACCAACATGCGTGGCTCTTGAAAGGATCAGGTATGACGACTGGTACCTTGCGAAAGAGGTACTTGAGGTGCTGCTGGCTGCACGCAGACCATCTACAAGATCGTTGTTTGCCTGCAGATGAAGAAGGTTTGAGGCATGGTGCACGGAATGCGGGATCGGTCTAATTGCTTGCCCCACCACTTCAGTGATATAGTTCCTTCTGTCACTTGCCTCTTCAGGCCTTCAGGTACAAACAGTCAAAGGGTATTTGGCAGCCCTGTCTGTTTTCAGAAGGTTAAATGGCAGCTCCGTTTGAACCTATGCACTCCTGTTCTCTAAGACTGCTAACGCTGAAAACTGTCTTTTCGGTGGCAATCCTATCAGCTAGAAGGGTCAGGAAGATGCAGGCCTCCCTTTCTCTGTGTCTTTAAGGAGAAGGTGTCCTTGACAGAGCAACTTGGGTTTCTGACCCAGGTCATGTCAGAGTTTCACATCTCCCAGGCCATTGACTGACCTATTTTATACCCTCCTCCTCACCCTTCTCAGGAAGAAGAGCGGTTCCACAGGTTGGACCCCAGGAGGGCCCTTAGTTTCTATTTGGCGAGAACATCTGAATTCAGGAAAGCTGATCAGTTGTTTGTAGCTTTTTCTCCTGTCACTTGTAGGATTGGCTGTTAATAAACAGACGATATCCCTTTGGGTAAGTCTCTGTATAGCAGAGTGCTATCTGCACACAGGGAAGGAGCTTCCATCGGGTATCGAGCGCACCCCACAAGAGGTGCAGCAGCATCCTCAGCACAGCAAAAGGGAGTGCCAGTTAAAAGCATTTTCCAGCCTGCGACTTTGTCCTTGTTGCACACTTTTACCAAGCATCATTGTTTCGATGTGTCACATGGGGCTGATGCTCGCTTTGGAAGAGCAGTGCTTCAGAACTTTCTGGTATAGGGACTTTCATCACACTGCCTGTCTACATACTGCTTTGGGAGCCTATCTGATGAGAAATCTACAGGAGAAAAGAAATCCATTGAAGGAGAAATTAATTACCAGTAATGTTATTTCTTGTAAGCAGTTTCAATCCAGCACTCCAACTAAGTCAATGCCCAGTATGGGATGCCCAATGGAAACCCTTATTTATATATTTTTATGTCAAAAGTTCTTTTAATTCTGGATGATGTACCCTTATATAATGCCCCTCTCTTTGAATTCCCCTGGTCTCACTGAACCAAGAAATAGGTTTGTTTTGCAAATTAAAAGATTTATTTGAAAAATTGAACAATATATATATCACATTTGTATAAATATGGATAATATCTGAATATCACACTTATGAATATGAACAATGATCGCAATGGGTAATATGACCATATCAACAATCTCTTTTATCAATTAGGAGTAGGAATAGGAAGAATAATGTAGCAGAGAATAACTTTGTGTGGTTCAAGGAAAGGCAATGTTAGGAAAGAATGCAACACAGAAAGAAACTTGATATGAATTCAACCAAAGACAATATAATAACTCTTTCCCCCTGTTACTCACTCCCCCCAATATGCAATATGAAGAGATGAATGAGGGCACACAGGTATCAGGAATAGCAATCAACAATTGCAGTTTCAATCCCGATTCCCCCCCAGCAAGCTTAGCAAGAACAGTAATGATTTTAAAACAGGTCAATTGCTTTTAGATGTGGTTTGAATTAGATGGGAAAAATGCTAAAATGATTTTAATTCGCTAAATGAGATTCAGAACTAGAGAGAGTTGCTTTGGATTAGTTCAGGTCAACACTAGCAATGAATGATTGTAGAATGATTAGCAGATGGAAAACGAAATACAGAAGTTGAAAGCAAGAAATAGCTGTTTTACATGGAATGATATTTAGCCAAATGCAAATTTGCGGCAACTTTTCCGCGTGTGAGAAACGTGATTACGGATTAACTATAAGGAATTGGAATTTGGGTGTGTTTGAAAGCTGAGGATGTCCGCTTCAAAATAACATTTAAATCTCGTTTCTAGGACGTACGGTTCAAAAGTTAGAGGTTTTAGTAGAGGTCGATTTTTCTCAAAAGGAGTCAAGATTTCTAATGAAATTGCGCTTTGAATTACAAACAGGTTGGCTTACACTAACAATTATCACAGGATTAGATGGATGAGAAAGGATTCAGAATGGACAAAAGAGATTCTACAATGCAGTCTGGATATGTTGGAATGGGTTGGATGGATTACTTTAAACTAAGAGAGGACTATGGACCGTTCTACGCTAAATACTCACAACTCTGGTATAAAATGGACCCATCAAAGATCTGGTCAAAGGTTTGGACTGCACTTCACTCGCCACGGGACAGGTCTCAGGCGCTTGGTTCTGCTCTCAGCACTCTGGTCTCTGCGCGGCCTCTTGGATCTGGATCTGACAGTCTTCTGGGTTACAGCTCTGCTGGACTGATCTGGATCTTGGGTTCTAGCAAATGTTGTTGGCCAGAAGCAGCAAACGGCTCAGCCAGTCTGTTGAATGAGTTAGCTTAGGCCCTGTGGAAGTTAGGGGTTAAATCGGGTTTGCAAGATTTTAAAGGCCTGCTGAAAAGGGTTCAGCTTTTTGGGTTAGGCCTCTGCTTCACGGTTCTAGAGTCTGGATCTGGAGTCTGGTTCTGGAGATGGGTTCTTCCTACAGAGCGCTTCGCCGGTAGATCAGTGAGGAGTGGAAAAGTGTGTGTCTGTGGGTCCTCAACAGTCCCTATTTATCCATCTTCTAAAGGGGTGGGGAGGCTGATTGTCTATTCCCAACCCTCTAAGGATCTGGTAGGTCAAAGAATTCCCCTTCTCCTGATTGGAGAAAGGAACAGTGTATCATAATGTGTCATCGAGTGTCAGTGACACTGTTTAGGGTCCAGAAAAATCCCTCCCCTTTGCTTTTACCCAGCAAATCTATTTTTCCCAAAAAAACCTATTTCCCATATGCACAACTTGTCCATAATACATAATTACATGACAGATTGACTAAGGTACTGTTATGTCCCAAAGTACTCCAGTACACAGGATTGCAGAGTAAAGTTATTTATTACTTCTTTTTAGTAATAAGGTCAACGACCCCCGGGAGGGTTTCAACCACCGTCCACCGTCTCTCTCTCAACTCACTCTCCTCCTGGAACCTCGAACCCCCGGGGTCGAGATCCACATTCCAAGCGCATGCTAACCATGACAGTGACAGCATGTTTGCTTACTTGCTTGTATGATACACTGATATCCTAACACCACCATGACAGTGACAGCATGTTTGCTTACTTGCTTGTATGATACACTAATATCCTAACACCTCCTTCCTTTCTGACATTTTTGAAAACCATAAATATTCTTATGATGACTAACAGATGTTATTGATTAGATTGTGATAAAATCTTAGAACATAGAACATAACTAAATTTGAATATTGATGTACAGATGTGAAGAATCTAAAATAAGTTAACTTCCAATAGTGAAATTGAACTTGTATGTCAATGGTGGGGCGAATGACAGAACCTTATTTTTTCCATCATTCTCTTCCTCTGGAACATTTGATAATTGCTACTCTCTCCTTGTTCCAAATACCTCCACCTCTGACTAATACTGATGAACCTAAATCTTTTACCACTTGTTTGGGCTCAGAATACAACGATGCCCCTTTGCGTACCTTAGTCGGTAGCTTAATTTTTATCCAATCACCTTCATGAATCTTAAATTCTTTGCAACAGTTTTTTAGATCATACCTTACCTTGGATTTAACTCCTGCCTCAAACATTCTACTCCTCACTCTTCCCACATCCACATCAACCATCCTAGATTTTCCCATCCATCCGGGACATAAATGAGAATTGGGTTTCCTACCTCTCAACATCTCAAATGGTGTCAATCCTGTAACACTATGAGGCGTAATTCTGTACTGAAATGTCCTTTCCATTGCAGTTCTGAACCAATCCCCACCAGTTGCTACTGCAATTCTTATAGCTTCCATCAACGTCCTGTTGAAGCGTTCAACACATCCATTACTTTGGGGATGATAGAGAGACGTGTTTACCTGTTCAATACCATTCTTATCTAGAAAATCTTTGAACTCCTTGGATGTCAATTGAGACCCGTTATCCGATAAACATTTCCTGGGAAAACCTTCCCTCCAAAATAATTGTTCTAGAAATTTGGAAATACTGCTGCTAGATATATCTTTAAGTAAACAAATCTCTGGCCATTTGGACAATAAATCTATGACCACCAACAAGTAACTGTCACGAGTCCCTCCTATATTAAATGGTCCTAATAAATCTATTGCAATCTCATCCCATGGTACCCTCGGTGTTTCCCTAATGACCATGGGAGTTTTTTGTATTCTCAAGCCTTTGTTTCCCTCCAGACATTCTGTGCAATCCCTGACTTGCTCTTCAATCTCTTTGTCAATTCCAGGCCACCAGAACTCAGCTCTTATTATGCCTTTGGTCCTGGCTATACCTAAATGTCCTTCATGAGCTATCTCAATTACTTGTCTCCTCATACCCTGAGGAACTATCATCTGATGCCCTCTATATAGATACTTATCATTGATCCATAGATCTTCTTTAACTCTGGCAAATCCACCCATATCACCTCTGTAGTTCATCACTCCATTCTCTCTTACTAATGCTAATACTTTCTGATATTTTGAATCTTCACTACACGCTTTAACCCACTCATCTTCCTTTAAAGACTCATGCACCTGAAAAATTTCACATGTTTCTTCTTGATTTGTTTGCTCTACCCTGATGTGACCTTCTCTATGAACAGATCTTGACAAGGCATCTGCTACGACATTAACTTCACCTCTAATGTGAATCACTGTGAATTGCAAACCTTGAAGAGCTGTTACCCACTTCATTATGCGTCTTGATACACCTTCCAGTCCACCCTTAGTAAAAATGCCAACTAACGGTTTGTGATCAGTACAAATCTCAAATTTCCTTCCCCACAAAAACCTTTTGAATTTCTCAACACCCCAAATACAAGCGAGAGCTTCTTTCTCCACCACTGAATATCTGACTTCAGGATCTTTAAGTGATCTTGAAGCAAACGCTATGGTATGCAGCCCCTCTGAATCTTCTTGCATAAGCACTGCACCTATGCCATAGTCACTGGCATCTACAAAAAGTAGTGTGGGCTTCCCTTCTTCAAATGTCTTTAGAATGGGAGCTTCAACCATGGCCTTTTTTATCCTTTCAAATTCACACTTACACTCTTCACTCCATTTAAATGTCACACCTTTGCGCGTGAGCTTCCTCATGTATCTTGACATGTCTGACAGATTCTTGATGAATTTGCCATAGAATTCAACTAACCCTAAGAATGATAACACTTCTGCTTTGGATTTGGGCTCTTCCATTTTCCTTATAGCTTCGATAGCCTCCTCTTTAGGTTTGACTCCCTCAGCAGTGATTTCGTGGCCTAAATAAACCACTTTACTTGCTTTGAATGTACATTTTTCTGACGCTATCGTTAAACCGGCTTCTCCTAATATGTTTAGCACCCTCTTTAACCGCCTGTCATGTTCCTCCTCATCTCTGCCACAAACTAGAACATCATCTTGGTAGTACATTACTCCTTTCTCTCCACCTAGTAACTTGTACATAATACTCTGAAATACACTCGCCGCCGACACCAAACCAAACGGCATTCGTACACACCTAAATAAACCGTTGGGGGTAATAAATGCGGTTAGATCTCTGGAATCTGGATGCAACTCAATTTGGTGGTAAGCTGATTTGAGATCCAAAATTGAAAATACTTTAGATCCGGAAACACCAACCAGTAGATCATCTATCCTGGGTAGTGGGAATCTATCTGCTACTACCATACTGTTAAGATGTCTTAAGTCAATGCATATTCTCAAAGACCCAGAGGCTTTCCGAACTACTACTATGGGGCTCACCCATTCTGAAGATTCAATTCTTTCAATGACCCCTTCATCTTCCATTCTTTTTAACTCACTTTCTACACCCTCCTTAAGTGCCAGGGGAATGGTGCGTAATTTCGCAATCTTGGGAACTGCCCCTTTTTTTAATCTTATTTTGTGAACAAATCCCTTCATACATCCAAGTTTGTTTCCTTTCTCACTCACACTCTCACTGTTTACTGTTAAGACTTGTTCCGGATGACTTGCTTCAAGTCTGATTTTTAGTTCAGCTTGGTCACTCCACGATAATAACTCTCCTCCTTTGTTGGCAACATAAATATTCGTGGTGGCTTCTCTATCTTTAAACTGCAATTTGGCCTCAAAGTATCCTATTATTTCTATGGGTTTGTCACCATATGCATTCACCTTAATTTTGTTTTCTCTCAATGTACAGCACTTAAATCTCTCCTTCCATACCCGTACTCCTATTAGTGTGTAGTCCGCCCCACTATCCATAAGCATCAATATTTGTATCCCATTAACCAAAACCATGGCGTATGGCTTTTTCTTCTTCACTTGCCCATCAATGGCATTCACCATGAAAACTACCTCTCTGCCATTCTCAACATACTCATCCTCCGCATTATTTACATTGACATCAAAAACTTGACCTGAATTGGAATTAACATTTCTACAACATCTAGCTATGTGTCCACGTATACCACAATTATTGCATATGACGTGTGTTGCAAAACATTCCTTGTCCGATGCTACATGTGAGAAACTCCCACACCGGAAACACCTACTTGATGAAACATCTCTATTTGTCACTGCTTCTTTTGGAAATCGGGAAAAATTAGTCTCACGTGAGAAATTCTTATTGTCTTTGACCCACACTTGGCGATTCCAACTTTTCCCCGCTGGAAGTCTACTCTCCTGTCGCTCCTCGCCTTTTTTCTCATACTGTATCTGTCTTTTTGAAAAACTTGAGCCCATCCTCGCCTTAACTTTTGATACTTTCTGAACTGTGCCCTCTGTTTCTTCCAGCTTGGATTTATCTGTGTTCATCTGATTGTCTGCTTGTAGTAGCTTTATGCATTTATCAGTGTGTTCCACCATCTTTGCGATCTCTATTGCTCTATCTAATGTAGGATCCTTCTCCTTCCAAAGCTCTTTCCTAATATTGTCATTGTTGCATTTGATCATTAATTGATCCCGTATGTGTTCGTCTTGACAGTGAGTAAATCTACACTTCACTGCTAAGCCCCTCAATGCTGTGATAAAGTCTTCTATGTTCTCTCCGTTCTTTTGTTCTCTGGTGGCAAATTTGTATCTCTCTAAAATAATGTTCTCCTCTATTTTGTAATGTTTGTCCAACTTGGTTAGTGCCTTCTCATATGGACCTGTGTCTGGTGCATCTGTAGGCTCTGGTAATTTCCTTAGCACTTCCTGGCCTGCTGTTCCTAAACAATGAAACAATAAGGCTTCTTTCCTTTCATTTGAATAATTAGGGCCAAATACTGCTAACGCGTATTTATGAAAACCTTCCTTCCAATCTGACCATCGTACTCTGGGTTCTCCAGGTGAAGGCAAGAAAAATACTGGGGCCGGAACATTTGCCATTGTAATCTAATACCAGGACTTATATATGTTATGCTGTGGTACGGTTTAATATTTCCCTCATTACAACCATTTAAATATCTGCGTTGTGAAAGCTATGCTGAAGAACTGTTTTTCAAATTTCCCACTTCAACCGTGTGAAGCCTTGTGAAATATGACTCACCCGCAATTTGTGCAGCGTAGCGCTGTGGATCTGGTGTTGGGTCACGTTCTCATTCAGTGTCCTGCGGTATAATACACTGCTTCCTTCTCGCCGGGTCGGTGAGTTGCTTTTAGATTAATCTGTTTCCGTATTACGTTTGCGATCACTGGCCCGCCTCCGTGTTTCTCTTGTTGCGTGAGGACGTCGGTTGTGGCGTCCGTTACGCCGTAGGGTCCTTTTCTCAAATAATAGTTGCGTCCTTGAAATTGTATTCCGAACGCTATCAGTGCGTATTCCGGAATGGCGTTGGGGCGCGCCTGCAGATATTTGAAAGTAAACTTCTTTGCACAATGTCACTTAGTGTGCTTGATTGAAGTGTCGTCGATGTCTGCGTCAAGTTGATTCCTTTCTTTTTATAGTAGTCCTGGTTAATGTATCATAGCTTCCTTCCTTTCCTGAATCGTGGCTATAAAGTTGTAGCTTGATACTGTGCCGGGGGTCGTCTTTGAAAATCCTTTATCCTCGTCGCCAGTTGTTATGTCCCAAAGTACTCCAGTACACAGGATTGCAGAGTAAAGTTATTTATTACTTCTTTTTAGTAATAAGGTCAACGACCCCCGGGAGGGTTTCAACCACCGTCCACCGTCTCTCTCTCAACTCACTCTCCTCCTGGAACCTCGAACCCCCGGGGTCGAGATCCACATTCCAAGCGCATGCTAACCATGACAGTGACAGCATGTTTGCTTACTTGCTTGTATGATACACTGATATCCTAACACCACCATGACAGTGACAGCATGTTTGCTTACTTGCTTGTATGATACACTAATATCCTAACAGGTACGTTCTGGCCAAATCTTATCTTCCTACGAGTTTTGGTTCATAAATGACAATTGTTCGCGCTTTTGGTTGGTAACACATTTTAAGATCGGTACAATTTGTTATACATACAGGCACATACCATCTGGGCATATTCCGGTAATTTTTCATGTTCCTAACATAATCACAATTGCTAGAATATGAACCATTTCATGGTTCAGTCTCTGAATGTCTCAGATTCCAATTAGTTTTAAACTGTGAGCACATTTTTCATTTTAATAATCTCTAAGTTTAATATTTTTGTCAGTTTGGTACACACACCAATTAGCATTTTCATTCAGCTCAAGGGAGTTCTTTTTCTCTTTCCCAGAGCAACAGCCAGAGTGCCCCTCCCATTTCCTTTCGCGCTTGCCTGTCAGATACTCAGCAGAGCACAGGAGAAAAGATTCCTTTTGTTTAGGGAGGAGGTGTGGAATGTGTGGGAAACCTCTTGGAAGTTTAGCTGAATCAGGTTACCTTATAGTCCATTTTAACATTGTCCCTTGTGCAAAATTAGTTATAAATTTAAAATAAGCAAACATATCTTAAATTCCAGTCTTTTTCAACATGAAAATCAATGTGTGACTCCCTATATCGCATTTGATGGAAGTCCCTTCCTTGGCATATTTAGCTTTTTGAGACGCAAGTTTCTCCTGTCAGATTTATAAATCGCCAGCATCTGACAGAGGCGAGTAACGGTATTGCACCCATTTTTGACAGATTTCTTTCCAGCAACCATCTTCAAAAGTGGACTTTGTTCAGATAACATATACTTCTGCTGACATATTTATGTGGATTCTTGAAGTAGAATGATGTTCAATACCCAACAGGAGGTTGGATCTTTTGGGTGGTTTGTGAGCCATGATTTTTGCACATTTGACAACCAAGAAAAAACGGATTTTCACACAGCTCTGTTTCTTTTGCAATCAGCCTTGCTCTGTGGGCAGCCAAGTGATGGGTTTTGGCAGCGGTCTCCTGTGTTACCACTGACATAGGCAAAAGTGGATGGCGGCCTATTTTTCAGATTTTTCCTGCGCACTTCTGGGTGATTTGTAGCGAGCAACATGCTTTCCGGCTGCTATTCTGATGTTCCAACATTCCTGTGCAAGCAATGCACAGGAATGTTGCAGGGCCTGGACTAGTGCACTGAAACATCCCACATTCTATAGATTCTTCTCCTGCAGATTCATCATCACTCTCCCATCCAGCTCCACTATGAATGTGCCTGTATTACATGTTGCCTGTCGGCTTATTGTGGGAAATACAGATGTTTCTAATTGTTCTGCTTTTTGCCATTCAGAAGTGTGGTCCTCCACACCTTGTTTGGCTGTTTGGCAGTCGTTTGGTCTTCCTCCAGAGTAGCCAAGCTCTGGCATGGGGGACGGGGGGACTAGAGGTGGTGGACTTGGGTATGGGGGCGTAGTGACACAGTATATGCATGGGAACTGACATCGCATCCGGAGTCGACGAACAGCGCATCAGGTCAAGGTGGATCGACAGCCGAATCGAGATGAACTACGCCCGCTGTCAAAAAGGTTTTCAGAGCAGCTGACACTGGAAGGGATATCTATCTGATGAGGAATCTGTGGGAGAAGAATCCATAGAAGGAACATTACCAGTAGGTAATTTCTCCTTCGATCACAGGGTCTCAGACACCCTTTTCCTCATGTGGATGCAGGTTCCAGACCTGCACTGGTATGTTGTATCCACTTGGTTGACTATCGTGCATGTATACAACTCACTCGGGGTCCTAGACCCTATAGTTCTCATGTTTAGGTGTGCATCCCAGACTTGCACAGCTTTATTGTATCACCTGGGTTCATTCTCCTGCCAAGTATACAACTCACTTGAAATCCCAGTTCCTCTATTCTCGCTCACTGGTTTGGGTGCTGGTCCCAGGCTTGCATGGCTTTGTTGTATCGCCTTGTTTCACTCTCCTGCCAAGTATACAACTCGTTCAGGGTCCCAGACCCCTTGTTTCCAACTTTGTATTCCTCCAGTTGCTTCCCCTGACGACCTGCACCTCCACCTGTTTCCTTCCCTCTTACAGGTTACAACATTTCCACATTTCCCCGACAGCTGCGTCCCTCTGCAAGACTCAAGTAGCATTCAGGCTGCAAGCGTGGTCTGTAGAACTCCAACGCTTCTCTGCTGCCTGTTCCTACTTTTGCGCACTTCACCAGGCCCTGGGACGCCTGGAGGACTTGCTCAGCTGCAACCCAGTAGTCCCTTGCTGGTGGTCCACATTATTTGCAGCGCGGTTTCCCCTGTGGCTTGCATCTGCTGCTTTTCTGCACAGCCCTCGTCCCTCAGAGGATCAATCTCTTTCGAGGGGATTGTGTCCTGTGACGTATTCCACATCTCTGACAGGTAATGTCTACAGCTGTGCTGCTTCGGAACATTTTCGGCAGAGGGTGTCCTGCGTCGATGGCATCGATCTGTTGTCCCGCGAGGGCCTCCGAGGGTCGACCTCACCGGATGTTATATATAGGATGCACCCCGCCCATAGCCTCAGTTCCGTTTTTTCTGCAAACGTGTTTGCTTCGGAATCTTGGCGCGCTCGATTCTTTCTTCATGTATTATGTCTTCATCTTCTACTACCCCGAAGTCGGGCTTTAAAAAATGTCGGGAATGCGGTTCGAAGATGTCCATCTGGTGCCTGGGCGAAAGCCACACCACGGACGACTGCGAGGATTGCCAGTCCCTGACGTCTAAGGCCTTGCAGGAACGTAAGGGGAAATTGAAGGTAGGTAGGGTGTCTAAGCCCCGTAAATCAAAGTCTATTGGGCTTTTGACCGATGACCCGAGAGGCGACTCTCTGCGTCGGCGAAAATCCAGGGGGGTCTCGTTCTAGGAGTGGGTCCCACCATGCCTCTGCCTCGTCGAGGCAATCTAGGAAGCGCCGTCACCGGTCGCCTTCCCCGTCCTCATCTGAGGAGGACTCCGCCTGACGGTTGACTTGTCCCACCAAGACTTCGTCGGCAGCCGAATGGGATGCATTCCGCCAGCTGATGTTGCCGATTTTCGAGTCGCAAGGCACTGTTCTAGCCGTGCCTTCGAAAGGAGCCGGTGGGGAATGTGTTCGGTCCACCACTCGCACACCTTTGGGCTCGGGCGGTCGGCACGATCATCGGGAGCCATCGAGGTCCCGCTCGGACAAGAGAGATCGCCATAGCCGTGCCAGATCCAGGTCCCAGTCCTCGACGCCATCGAGACCGTTGGAACCTGTAAAGCCTTCCAAGAAGACGTCTACGCCATCGGTGCCGTGTCCATCGAGGGACACTCTCGGGGCTCCGTCCTCGAAGAAGTCTTCGTTGGCGCCTCAGTCGACATCGATGCCGATTCCTTCGGCGCCCTCGACGCCGTTTGTGGAGGATTTGGCAGAGGTGCCCCTGAGGGCTTTGGAACCTCAGAGGAAGGCTGCCAGTATGTCTATGAGGACTGTTTTTGAGCCCTATTCTGTTCCTCCTCCTCCTAGATTGGAGTTTTTCCAACCTTTACAGGATATTTCAGAGGTTGAGGAACTGTCTAATGAGGAGATGGCCTTTCCTGTGCCTCCTGATGTCCCTGATGACCTTTTGTCTGGACATAGTCAGATGTCAGTCATTTCATGACGCTAGTGGCCTTTTCACCTCTCCTGAGGTGGAGTTTGGCTAACCTGAGCCTGGGGCGCATGCAGATTCCTCCTATCTGAGTCTCTGCTCCACCTGTTGAGTTTGCTCAGGATGATTTGACGGACATCCTGGATCAAGGTCCGCCCACTGACCCGATGTTGCCATTTCACATGGCTTTGCAAAGTAGAGTGGCAACAGCTTGGACTGCTCCGGAGAGTCTACTGGCAGTTAATAAGTCGCTTCTGAAGAAATACTGCCAATCCAGTAGTGGCCCCTGCTACTTATTGACGCATCCTACTCCAGAGAGTTTGGTGGTGTAGGCGGATATGGCCTCCTCGAAGCAGGCTGCGTACCCTACCATCCATCCTGATGGGGACGATGAGCACTTTGATGGTTGGGTGAAAAAGGTATTTTCGGCTGGGGGTATTGCATTGAAGTCAGCCAACTCCACTTGTGCCTTAGGGAGATTGCACACACTCCGTGGAACTATGCGTCTTTGGTGGCTGAGCATATTCCCGAAGGAGAAGAAAGAGATGGTTTTCTAGCCCTCGTGCAAGACGGCAAGGATGCCATGTGCGAATCCCCTCAGTCGGGTTTGGACACGGCAGACTGTGTCAGCCGGTCCATGGCTGTGAGCACAGTGAAACGCAGGTTTGTGTGGTTGCAGAAGTCGGGGTTTCCTCCTGATGTGCAATCCGTCTTCTGACCATGCCTTTTGGTGGTGTTCATCTGTTTGGCAGCAAGGCTGACGAGAGCCTTGAGAGGTTGCAGACCTCCAAAGCTGCAGAAAAGTCTTTTGTGCGCTGCAGTACGTCAACCTCCGCCTTTTCATCCTAGGGGGACAGCAATGGAGGGGAGGTTCCTTTCGGTACTACTCTTCCTTTGGTAGATCGAGAGGAGCTGCCAGCCAAAGGGCATACTGTAGGAGTACCCGTGGTGGACAGCAAGGTGCTCGGGGTGCCAAAGCTGCTTGGGCAGTTGCCTCTTTGCCCTCAGGCGCTGCCGCAGCCGCGTCTGCTCAGTCATGAGGCCATGTCCCATGGTTCGCTGGTTGGGGGCAGACTTGCGCAGCATCTTGGAGAATGGCGGTCCATTACTTCAGATGTGTGGGTTCTGGAGCTCATAGCCCATGGCTACTGTCTTCCCTTCCAGCAGAGGCCTCACGACAATCCACCCGGGAAGCTCTCTTTGAAGCGTCCGGATCCGCTGCATGCGCAGGAAATCCTATCCCTGCTGGAGAAAGTCGCCATAGAAGTGGTGCCTATAGTGGAGAGGAACAAGGATGGTATTCACCTTATTTTTTGATCCCGAAAAAAGATGGGGGGGGGGATTGAGACCCACCATGGACTCGCATTGGTTAACAAGCTCCTCAGGAGGACAAGTTCAAGATGGTAACTCTTTCTCAAGTCCTCCCAGGCCCTTCAACTTCAGGATTGGTTGGTGTCTCTAGATCTCAAGGATGCTTACTTTCATGTGCCGATTCATCCCAAGCACAGGAAGTACCTGAATTTCGCGGTTGGTGACTCGCATTTTCAGTTTGGGTTCCTGCCTTTCAGATTGACCTCCGCCCCGAGAGTCTTCACCAAGCTGATGGTGGTGGCGGCAGCGTATCTCAGGAAAGGGGGGATTCACGTCTACCCCTACCTGGATGATTGGTTGACCAGGGCGCACTCTCCCAAGCAAGCACTGGATCATTTGTCCGTCGCCTTCCACTCCCATCATAAGCTGGGCTTCTCCCTCAATTTAAAGAAGTCACATTTGACACCTACCCAGCAGCTCCAATACATCGGAGCAGTGCTCGACACATTCCTGGGGCAGTGTTCGCCTCCACAGGTGAGGGCTCATCACATTCTGTGTTAGTCCTAAAACAAATCCTATCACGGTGTAGCCCCCCCTTGGGCAACCATGCACCAGTCTTAGACAATCTTAGACATTCTCCTAGGGGGTTGTGGATCACTATACCCCCCTCCCCTGCTTTCGTATCTCAGGGCATATGTGCACTGTGTTACTCCTAGATTACTTACTCCCATGCTATGCAACATACTCCTATGGACACAATAACATAAGTCACAAAGAAAACACAAGAATCGAGTCAATTATAACAATAGAATACATTTAATCATACATAACAAGGCATGATGCGATGCAAGCTCTACTAGACTATGCAAATATCCAATTTGCAACTTTTATGCTTCTGGTGCAAATCTACCATGCAGTAAATAACTATATTTACCTTACGGGCTTTTAATGCAAGCTATCAGTGTTTAATGCAATGTACATTTGGCAAGTGCCAGCATTCAGCATTCCACACCATAATTCACTCTCTCTCTCTGACAATCCCTACGCTTTCTCTCGCAAACCCAAGCGCTACACAATGCAAACTCATTCTAAGTGCACACTCAGTGTGTGTCTCTACAATGAATTCATATGTACATGTAACTACAAAACATAACATCTGTCTCTAAATGGCTCTACATGTCTCTGCGAATATACCAGTCCTCGTTCATTCTCTATAGTGCCTGGCACGTCTCTCTCAGACTAAGCGCTACATAAATGGCATAATACATAATTCTAAAAGCATCTCTTTCAACATATATGGCAATAACATAACAAAGCAAACCCTTCATATAAAGGGCCTATTTCGCTCTTCAAATGCATGGTAATAATGTGAATAGTGTAATGTTACTATTCAGTACTAATCAGAATATATGATGGATAACTAAACAGGATACAATGATTCCTAATGGGTAATAATGGATAATGGTTGTGTAACAGAGTAATGATTCTCTAACAATAGGTAATGATGTGTAATGGTTGTGTAATGATAACAAATTAGCCCTTTCCTTTTCTATCAGGTTCTACATCTGAAGATGGTGGACAAGTTTCAACGTGCCCAGAGTCTCCTGGCGTTCGAATTCTTGAGGTTGTTCCGCCTCATGGCATCCTGCATTTTCCTGGTGCCAGAGGCCAGCCTGCGGATGATATCCCTGCAGTGGGCTCTCAAGATGCAGTGGTCGCAGTTCTCCGGCAGGATGCCTGATCTTGTTCAGATTCCGATCTCAGTCACCCAGGATCTTCTATGGTGGGCTGACAAAGGCAATCTGATGAAGGGAGCACCATTTTGGCAACCATTGCCGGAGGTGACGATCGTGACGGACGCATCCCTCGCAGGTTGGGGCGCTCATGCCAACGAGTTGACAGCCAGTGGATGTTGGTCTCCGTCGGAGTCCAGACTCCACATCAATCTGTTAGAGCTGAGGGCCGTCAGGCTAGCCCTGAAGGCTTTTCTGCCGTCTGTGCGGGGGAAGAATGGCCTGATTATGATGGACAATACAGTGGCCATGTACTACCTCAACAAAAAAGGGGGGGCAGGGTAACTCCCGTTGTGCAGGACGGCGATGAAGCTCTGGTTCTGGGCCATCCATCAGGAAATTTTGATCTCGGCAGTTCATATGGCCGGAGACGAAAACGCGGTGGTGGATGCTCTGAGCAGGCAGAGCACGGTCTCTCACGAGTGGGAGCTGGCTCAGGAAGTTCTTTTGGAGATCGCCCTTTGGGGACCCCCCACAAGTGGATCTCTTCGCCACCAGTGTCAACCGGAAGTGTGAGAGATTCTGCTTGTGGGAATTTCCCCCAAGAGGAGCCTTAGGGGAGGCTTTCGTAGTGGTGTGGTCCTTCCCACTGCTGTACGTGTTTCCTCGAGTCCCTGTTATTCCACAAGTGTTACTGAGTTTACCGAGGTTTGGTTCCCGAATGATCCTCATTGCTCCGGCATGGGCCAGGAGAGCGTGGTACCTGGACCTTCTCGACATGTCCATCTGCCCTCCACGCCGTCTGAGAGGATATGCTCTCACGGGAGGGGGGTCGGGTTCTCCATCCAGCGGTCAAGTCTCTCAGCCTTCATGCTTGGTATCTGAAAGGTTGAGGTATAAGGATTGGGACCTCTCCGAAGATGTGATGGAGCTGTTGCTTTCGGCCAGAAGGCCCCCAACGAAATCCCTGTACCGTTGCTGTTGGAGAAAGTTCTGTGACTGGTGGAGGGTACAGATTGTGGATCCTTTCCAATGTTCCATTCCTTTGGTTTTGTCTTTTTTTGCTTTCTTTAGCCCGCAAGGGCCTGCAAGTGGGTACCATTAAGGGTTACCTGGTGGCGCTGTCCATATTAAGCGCTCGTCTGAGGAATGTTATTATTTTAAGATTCCTTTGATTTCCCAATTTCTAAGAGGGCTAACTAATGTTTCCACCGTTGCCTTTCCAGGTGCTGGGATGGGATTTGAATTTGGTTTTAAAGTTTCTAATGGGAGCTCCGTTTGAGCCCTTACATTCTTGTTGGTTGCGACTGTTGTCCTTTAAAACTGTGTTTTTAGTTGTGGTTACTTCCGCACGCAGAGTGAGTTGCAGGCACTTTCCGCCAAGCCACCCTTTACTGTTTTCCATAAAGACAGGGTTGTCCTGCGGGTGCGGCCTTCTTTTCTTCCGGAGGTTGTGTCGGAATTCCATTTGAGCCAGAAGGTGATTCTTCCAGCGTTTTATCCTCCTCCACATCCTGGTAAGGAAAAGGAGAGGCTCCATAGGTTGGATCCTAGGAGAGCTTTGAGTTTCTATCTCTCACGGATGTCCCGGGTCAGAGTGGACGAACAGCTCTTTGTTGGTTATGCTGGAAGGCACTTGGGTCAGGCTGTTTCCAAGCAGACCTTGTACAGTTGGATCATTTTCACAATCTCTGAGTGTTACCGTTTGGCGGGAAAGGACCCTCCAGTAGGCTTACGGGCTCACTCTACTAGGGGTGTGGCTGCCTCCACTGCTTTACAGAGGGGCTTTCCTATTCGCAATATTTGCGAAGCAGTCACATGGGCCTCTGTCCATACTTTTGTGAGACACTATTCCTTGGACTCCATCCATGGGCAGTCCTCTGTTCAGCCATTTGATTGGGTATTCTAAAATTCTAAAATTGTAAATCCTTTTCCCACCTCCATAAGTTGGTACTGCTTTGGGAGTCTGTCATAGATGTGGAATACGTCGGAGGACACAATCCCTTCGAAGAACAAGTTGCCATATCTGGTAACGTTCTTTCGATGGGATGTTCCTCCGACGTATTCCACATTGCCCTCCCAGCCTGCCCCTCTGCTGAATTTCCTATGCGATTGCCGCTTACGTTTCTGAAAGGATTTCTGCAGTCATACTGGCAGGAGATTGGTCCCACACGTTTTGGGAAAAAACTACAACTGAGGCTACGGGCGCCGTGCGTCCAACATATAACATCCAGTGACGTCGACCCTAAACTGAGGCCCTCGAGGGACAACGGATCGACACAGGACGCCCTCTGCCGGAAATTTTCTGAAGCAGCACAGCGGTGGACATTACCTTTCATAGATGTGGAATAAGTCGCAGGGACAGCCCATCGAAAGAACGTTACCAGATATTGTAAGTTACTTGTTCCTCTCTAGCTCTCTCTCTGTCTCTGTCTCTGTCTCTCTCTCTCTCTCTCTCTCTCTCTCTCTCTCTCTCTCTGTCATATTAACTCCATCTAGAGAGGGGAAAGGAGGGTTTGGGGTTGTGTATGAAGCATGGTCGTACCACGTTCTCTGATGATGGTCCCATAGAAAGATTCCCACCCCATGTGATACTCCCTCCGTGCACCACCCCCATGAGGGACTATTGTACTGTGGACGCACAGCCATGGCCACATTGTTATTGTTATTGTTATTTTGCATTTATATAGCGCCTTATATACCATTGGTATGGTCTGAAGGCGCTGGTAGGTTGAACGCCCTTGGGAACCGAGGTTCTGGTCAGTGGAGAGATTAGAGAGGGTCAAAGGTGCGTGTGCGCACCAGGTATGTGTGCAGCTGGTGCGGAATTTTTTGTGGTAGCTGCTTCCTAGCGATAGGTGTGGTGGTTGAGGAATCAGGAGTATGTGTTCGGTCTGGCGGGAGTTATCCAGTCCGATTGAGGCAGCGTTAGACCTGACGAGAACGCTTGGCTGGGGGTGGGAAACCAGCAATGTTTATTTAGAGTGATGGGGAGTGAGCGGTGGATGTTGATATGAGAACAGTTATACCGAATGGTGTCATAGTATCTCTGTGTTCTACTTGAGTGGTGGTGTAAGGAGAGAGTAAGCGTGGGGTGTGAACTGAAGTATGTTCTTACAACGGTTCCTTGCGTTCCACATCAAAGACTGCACATCACGCAATCCACAGGGGTCAGGTCCGGTCCGTGCGATGTGTTTTGTTTCTCATCTGCTCTTGTGCTCTATTCATCGGGTCAGCGGATTCATCCGTATAGCGTACTCCTCCATCTAGCATAATCATGCGTTCTGGTCCATTCATTCATTTGTTTCGTGCGTTCACCCGCTCCCCAGGCTCATCTGTTATGCACTCATTCGCATCAGATGCTCATCCGCCACTTTGTCAGTTCTGCATTCGTCAGCTCCGTTCACTCTTCCGTACAATGTACTTATCTGTTTTGTGTACTCGTTTTCTCGCTCTTATTTCTCGTTCGTTTGACGCATACGCGTTCTCTCGCCATACTCAGTCGCTTACTACACTCGGTCGCCCGACATACTCGGCTGCTTGCCATACTCAGCCGCTCGCAACATTCCGTCGTTCACTAGATTCAGCCGATAGCTGTATTCAGTCGTCCCCTAAGCTCCTCCGCGGTCCATGTTCATCCCCACATTACACTCGACCGTTTTCTACATTCATGTGCTCTCCAAATTCACTCAGTCGTATTCTACACTCATGTGTTCTCCACATTCATCTGTTCAGCACATTAATTGGCTCTTCGTATTCGTTCGTTCTGTACGCTCACCGTCCTTCCGCAGTCATCCGCCCTCCGCAGTCATCCGCCCTCCGCAGTCATCCGCCCTCCGCAGTCATCCGCCCTCCGCAGTCATCCGACCTCCTGCAGTCATCCGACTTCCTGCATTCATCCGACCTCCTGCAGTCATCCGCCCTCCGCAGTCATCCGCCCTCCGCAGTCATTTTCCACAGGCATCCGCACTCCACAGTCTTCCGCCATCCACACCCATCTTCCAAGGGCATTCGCCCTCCACAGTTATCCGCCCTCCACAGTTATCCGCCCTCCACAGTTATCCGCCCTCCACAGTTATCCGCCCTCCACAGTTATCCGCCCTCCACCGTCATCCGCCCTCCACCGTCATCCGCCCTCCACCGTCATCCGCCCTCCACCGTCATCCGCCCTCCACCGTCATCCGCCCTCCACCGTCATCCGCCCTCCACCGTCATCCGCCCTCCACCGTCATCCGCCCTCCACCGTCATCCGCCCTCCACCGTCATCCGCCCTCCACCGTCATCCGCCCTCCACCGTCATCCGCCCTCCACCGTCATCCGCCCTCCACCGTCATCCGCCCTCCACCGTCATCCGCTCTCCACAGACATCTGCTCTCCACTGACATCCGCCCTCCACAGACATCCGCCCTCCACAGTCATCTTCCACAGGCATCCACCTTCCAACAATCATCCGCCCTGCCCAGTCGTCCGTCCTCGACAGTCATCTGCCCTCCACAGTCCTCTTCCACAGGCATACAACCTCCACAAGTATACACCCTCTACAGTTGACCGCCCTGCTCAGTTATCCGCCCTCCACAGTCATCCGTCCTCCACAGTCATCCGTCCTCCACAGTCATCCGTCCTCCACAGTCATCCGTCCTCCACAGTCATCCGTCCTCCACAGTCATCCGTCCTCCACAGTCGTTTGCCCCCCACGGTCATCCGCCCTACGCGGTCATCTGCCTTCTGCAGTAAACCGCCCTCCGCGTTGATCTACCCTCCACAGTCATCCGTACTCAGCGTTCATCCGCTCTCCACAGTCATCCGCTCTCACCGTCATCCGCCCTCCACAGTCATCCGCCCTCCACAGTCACCGTCATCCGCCCACCACAGTCACCGTCATCCGCCCTCCACAGTCACCGTCATCCACCCTCCACAGTCATCTGCCCTCCACAGTCATTCGCCCTCCACAATCAACTGTCAGCAGCGTTCATCTTCTACTCGCATTCCATTCGTCGGAACTCAGTCGGTCTCCCACTTCAGGCCTCTCACCCTCCACATTCCTCGGCTTTCCACATTCTTCCGTTCTCCATACCCTGTCGCTCCCCCAATCAGTCGCTGCTACTTTTCTTTACTCATTACGCGCATCTGCTTTCCACGTTCTTCTGCTCTTTGTTCTCTCTTCGCTCAACAAGCTCCTTCGCTCTGCATGCTCTTCCATTCTCCACCTTCCTCCACTTTTTACCCATGGCCGCTCTCCATACTCGGACCGCTTTCTACAGTCAATTGGTTTACACACTCATCCGTTACCTCTATTGATTTTGCTCGTATTATTCATCGGGTCTCCAGACCCAAACGTCTTCTAGACGTACTTGTCAACCGCTTCCATCCTCCAATTCATTTATACTTGTCTAGTCTCATCTTTATTCATTCGCCCTTTTCACTCATCCGTTCAACACACTCATCGGCTTTCCAAGCTCGTCCACGCTCTATATATTTTATTTTTTTTTTTTTTTTTTATTTTTTTATTTTTTCTTTTCCAGTGATCAATTCGTGTTGTTGACTTCACTGTTTAGATCTACATTACTCGTTTTGATTTCATTTTGTGAATATTTGATACAATCGGTTTTTGTTATTGCTTTAGGTGCTTCGCTGGGTCGGTGTTATTTTGATGATGCTAGAACGGAGCCTGTTGGGTTTAGGGAAAGAGCCAGGTTTTCAGTAGTTTGCGGAAAGCTGTTAGCTCCTCGGTTAGCCTGATGTGGGGTGGGAGAGAGTTCCACAGGGTTGGGGCTAGGGCTGAGAATGATGCTCCGCCTAACCTGACTGAGTTAGTCTTAGGAATTACTAGGAGGCCGGCTGTGCTTGATCTGAGGGTGCGAGTGGGGTGATAAGCTATTAGCTTTTCTTGAAGGTATTGCGGTCCAGTTTTATGTACTGCTCGATGGGTGAGGCATAAGGTTTTGAAAGCTACCCTACGGGCTACTGGAAGCCAGTGCAGTGTCTTGAGGGCTGGGGATACGTGGTCTCTTGGACCAAGCGAAAGTAACACTTTGGCCGCCGCGTTTTGTGTTCTTTGAAGTTTGTTCATTTGGTAGGCATGGATTCCGAGGTATAGGGGGTTGCCGTAATCGAGCCGTGAGATGACGATTGATTGTACCGCAGAGACTCTGTTAGGAAATGATAGATATGGAAAGATGCGCCTGAGGTTTTTGAGGTGGTAGTGGCAGGACTTTGAGACATTGTTGACTTGGCGCGAGAGTGTTAGGTCAGAGTCTAGGGTGCATCCAAGATTTTTCACAGTGTTGGAGGGTATCGGTGAGTTGCCCATGGCGGTTGGCCAGGGTAGGGGGTGAGGGAGAAGATCTGGGTTGCCGCATATCATGATTTCTGTTTTGGAGGGGTTTAGCAGGAGGTGGTTTAGGGTCATCCATCGTTCAATGTTAAGGAGGCAGGTTGCCAGGTCTGGTCGTGAGTTAGGATTCGTGTTCAAGAGTTTTAGAATTAGTTGTGTGTCATCGGCGTAATTGTAACATAGGATGTTGTGTGCACGAATTATCGGTGGGAGGGTGGTCAGGTAGAGATTGAAGAGGAGGGCAGATAGACACGCTCCTTGTGGGACTCCTGTGTTGACTGGTCGTGCTTGGGAGGTATAGTTGGAGAGTGTCGTTACTTGGTGCCTGTCCTTGAGGAAAGAGGCTATCCATTTGAGGGCGGTTCCACGTATTCCTAGGGAGTGGAGGCGATCAAGGAGTATTGAGTGATTGATCGTGTCAAAGGCGGCTGATAGGTCGAGGAGGATTAGAGCGGCGCATCCCGCGGCGTCAGCAGTCATTTTAAGGTCGTCCCAGATAGAGGTTAGGGTGGTTTCAGTTCCGTGACAAGTTCTGAAGCCTGATTGGGCGGGGTCTAGGAGTTTGTTGGCTTCAACAAAGGCGTTAAGTTGAGAGTGGGCGGTTCGATCAATGAGTTTGGCGAGGAACCTGGTGTTTGATATGGGGCGGTAGTTTTTGGGCTCGAGCGGATCGAGCGAGGGTTTTTTTATCAGGGGTTTGACGTGCGCCAGTTTGAATGCGTCTGGAAAGGTACCGGAAGTGAGGGAAGCATTTATGATAGATCTTGCGTGTTCTCCTGCGCAGGTGGAGGCAAAGATTTCTTTAAGGGTAGTGGCTGGGCACGGATCCAGTGGTGATCCGGATGGTTTGCGGGCAGATAGGAGTTTGAGAAACTGTTCTGTTGTTAATGGACTGAAGGAATCGAACGTTGGTTGCGTGGGGGTTGCAGCTGATGGATTGGGTGGTACGGGCTGAGGATTGTCTGGTGGCTGTAAGAGTGCTAGTTTGGAGGTTAGAGTATTTGTCCTTTCTATAGCCGTGGAGTAGAAGTGGAGGGAGAGTGAGTCGCAGAGTGATTGTGATGCAGTCGGGATGGTTGTGTTACAAGCTGGATTGGTGAATTCGGAGATAATTTTGTGGCGTTCTTTACTTGGGTTTTTGGAGTTTAGGATTCGGGAGTTGTAGTGGGCCTTTTTTGTTTTCCGGATTTCGGCTTTGTACCGATACAGGTGTCGGGCCAAGGTGGTCCTGCTCTCATGGGTTTTCTCTTTATGCCATTTGCGTTCTAGTTGTTTGTATAGTCGTTTAGTGGTCTTCAGCTCAGGAGTGAACCATCTGGGGAAAGGGCCACGGCGGGTTGATGGTTTGCAGGACGGGGTGAGGCGTATCAGAGATGCGCTAAGCCAAGAATCAAGGGCCTCAGGGGTGAGATGGTTGTTGAGAGGGCAGGATGGTGGTGGAGACTGGAGGAGAGCCTCGGCTAAGTCTGGGGTGATTATTAGTTTCTTCCAGCATTTGCCTATATTCGGAGGTTCGGATATGAGTAGGGGGAGGGGTTCGGGTGAGTGGATGGTGAAGGGGAGAATGAAGTGATCAGACCAGATGATAGGGGTGGGCGGCATTAGCTGAATCAGGTTGTTGGAGCTAAAGATGGCATCGAGAGTGTGTCCTTTATAGTGGGTTGGTCCGTTTATGTGGGGTTGGAGGTTAATTGCATCTAATCCGTCAATCAGGGAGTATGTCATAGGGTTGGTGGGGATGTCAAGCCATATGTTGAAGTCTCCAAGAAGGGTGAGGTTGGGATGGTTTAGTTGGAGGGTGGCAATAGAGTCGCAAAGGTTATTTGCGAAGTGTCTATCGTAGCCTGGGGGCCTGTAGATTATTAGGAAGCTATGTGAGAGCGATGGGGAGAGGGATAGTTTAACAAGGAGAGATTCGCAGGATGGAATGGAGGGTTGGTTATCGATGATTGAGGCGCGGAAGAGAGATTTGTAGACAAGTGCTACCCCTCCTCCCCTGGACGGACGGTTCAGTGGGATGAGGGAGTAGTTGGGGGGAAAGGCTTCATTGGCGATTGGGCCGAAGTCGTCAGAGAACCAGGTTTCGGTGATGAAAACTAGGTCTGGTTTGTCAGAGGTGAGGAGGTCAAAGATGGCATGTCTGTTTTTTGCTATTGATCGGGCGTTAAATAGGATGCAGTTCATAACGGCAGTCGGGGATGATCTTTGTGGTGGAGGGGGAGGGTGCACTGGTGGAGAGTTTGGGGGGGGGGTAGGTTGGGTGGTGATAGATGGGAATAGTGGGCGAGCAGAGAGATTGGCAGGCTTCGGGAGGTGTTGGGAGGCTGCGTGTGATAGGATGGACGGGTTCTGGAAGGGGGATTTGAGGGAGGGATGTTGCCGGTTAGGAGTTTCAGTTGCAGCTGATGAGAAATCGAGGGAGAGGGGTTTCAGGCGGGGGGAAGCCACGGGGGAGAGGGGGGATTGTAGGATAGATGTGATTGGTCGAGATAGGGGGGGTGAGGAGTGCTGTGAGATTGAGGGGGACCAAGAACGTTTCCTCTTTAGTTTCCTTGCTGCGACTGGTGTGTGGGAGAGGGTGGGGGGGTCGGAGGGTGATTGGGAGGCAGCTTCGGTTCTTGCTAGGGCTAGTCGTGCAGTTTTTAGGGAGGGGAAGGGGTGAGGTCGAGAGGGGATGATGGCAGGGGTATAAGGGGAGGGCGGGAGTCGGGTGATTGCAGGGTGGGGTGTGTCAGGTATGATAGAGAGGGGAGCGGGTATGGGTAATGCAGGTGGGTCGGGGGTGGGGTTCAGGGGATGAGTGGTCTTGGGGTGGGTGGCTCGCCATCGTGCCCCCCTTGCTTGGTGTTTGGAGAGGGGAAAAGCAGGGGGTGCGAGAGAGGGAGGGGGGGTTTGGGAGAGGTGGGAAGGGACGGAAGACAGATCGGAGATGGTGTTTCTGACTGATCCTGGTGGAGTGGGTGCACTCATGATTGGTGCGAGTTTTATGATTGGTTTAGGAGGGTTTTCTGATTGTAGTTCTAAGGTCGGTGGTGACACGCTTTTAGGCACACTTCTGGGTTCAACTGTTCAAACCTGAGATCCTTCCTACAACATGGGATGTGACATCCCCGGGAGACCCCCCCGGGAGAAGGCGCAACATCCTCAGATTTGTCACGGTGCACGGTTGGTAATCTCAAAATAGGATTGGTTACACTTTACACTAGGGGAAAGTAAAAGTAGCTCAAATTAATGAAAGAAGGAAAAAAGTGAGCAGAAAAGGGATGACAAAATGCAAATAAAACCGAAACCTTGTACTGTGCTTAACAATATAAGGCCCCTGTAGCTTCAGCAGTCCTTCGTTTCCTAGGTAAGCAGGCTTAGTGCCTCAACAAATATAAAGTTCCAGATGAGTACCCTTGTAGAGATATGGATATGTAAGTCCTGCCGGAACATGCTTTGGCAAAGTCAGTGAGTGAGTAAAGTTTTAGAATAAAAGAACTTTGGGAGTTTAAAGGTATGTAAAAAGGTTTTAGTAGTACTCGCACCCCACTAAGGGGGGTGGGGGAGTCCTTGGCCAAAACCTGAGAAATCGGAACCAAGCAAGGGAGAGTTTGGGAGTGGAATTTATACCATGTGGCAGGAGGGGAGTGAATAAACGGATATGCAGCCTTGCGCCCACAACTCAGATTTTCTTAGTGACCACCCCTATGGTATTATGAATCACTCGGGCTATTTACTTCTGCCTTTGGTCCACTTGCAGGAAGTCCCGGGGCTGCAGGTGTGGTGACTGAAGTCGGCATCGGGATTAGTTTGGGCTAGACAGCATTTTCACCCTCCAGCACAAAAGTTCTGAGGATCTGTTGGCGGATGGATCAGGCTCTGCAGGACAGCAGCCACAGCAGGTCCCACAATAAAAGGAGACCTCCAGAACTTGGCAGAAACAAGCAGCAATGAAGTTCATCCCAATCAGGGGGCAGCAGGGGAAGACACATAGTGACGAGGACGGCTCGGCTCCAGGAAGGACCCTCTCTATACTGGAGAGCAGCAGCAGTGGAGGTAGTCAGTCGCAGATATGCAGAGTCCCAAGCTCCAGATAAGGACGGTGACTGATTCAAGGAAGAGGCCTTAGCAGATGCTTGACAGCCCATATGATGGTCGTGGCGCATTTACAATGGCTACTGATGTTGGGGCATTCATGCAGGGTTTGGGTTGGTTGGTCCCACAGTCTAAGGTTCAAAGCAATGACTAGCATCTTTAAGGATCACAGAAAGAGAGACAGCACTTGACCGGAACGTCACATTGGCAATGCAGGATGTACTCCGTAGTCTTCAGGGTCTTTGCTCCAGTTATCGATCTGAAAAACGGCTGCAGGACACCTCACATTCCAAATTCTGGCTGGTTGATGCCCGATCCCACCAATGGCAAGGATCTGCACTACTCCCATGCAAGGGCTGTCCAATGATGGACAGCCTGAAATACCACATTGGCCCAGCAACAGATATCCCCTTACTGAAATGTGAATTTGGAGAAGACCGTCACATTTCCCACATCTAGTCAGGACACACACACACACACCCTCACCTTGCCGAGGATTCCAAGCTTAATCCCATAAAAAGGGTTACAAATGGGATTGCAGATCTTGACCAAGTAAAACTGACCCCTCTCTCCTATTGTGGGGAGGGAGATTGGTAGCAGAATGTCAGCCTCTGAGAAGGATATATATGCTTACTTCTGTTACTCTTTCTTCTTGATATTGATGTATTGGGGTGTATAAATTAGCCAATTTCACAAACCTCCCTCTCTCCACCATTACTAACCACCATGCCTTCCCAGCCCAGTCAACTACAGTTGTCGGCCTCTCACTCATGCCTCAGAGCCCTTCTAGGAAATTAATTAGGAACCTTCAACTTCAGCATATCTCTACTGGTCTATAAAGTACATAAGATGGATAGATTTAAGTTATCCCTTTTAGGGCATCAATCTGCACCAACAACAACCGATACATACTAAAAGCCTAAACACTTCCCCTAGCTCTGAGACCCCAAGAGGGCATGGAGACACAGGGTCTGGGCCCCAGGAGCAAGGTGATGAGGAGATTTGAGAGAAAGGGAAAAATGGCCAATTTCTAAACTAGAACCTTCAGGAGAGGTCCGGGTACAACCAGAGGAAGACTTTGTGCATGGTCCTGTGACTGCAAGTCAAAATGTTGATTTAAATGGGGCATCTGACGTCACCAAGATAATAACGTAAAGAATCCTCATCATGAAAACATTATCTTGGCGTTTGCCATAAAGGTCATCAACTGAAACATAACGTTGCTTTTCAACAAATTTCAAACTGTTTACAGAAAATGTTTAAAACATCAGGCTCATAATTTACCATGCAGTCCTAAAGTTATCAGCTAATGTCATATTCCAAGCTCAAAAGTTAAATCTTGAGGAGCTTAACTCTCTGTACAATTTAAGGTAATGCAACAATTTAGACGCTGTAGGCCTATAACGGCAGGCTAAGCTTCCCTCCTCCCGCAAAGCTACTAACCCAACCGCTGACCCCAACCTATGGCCCACTATTCTGAAATTCTGAAATAATCCATGTGTGAAGACCCTGGAGCATTCTTTGTAAACTCTGAGCCTCCTCTGAACCTTTTGTCAAGGCTCTTAATGAGGAAGTGTGGAGGTATAGTCTTGGAGCCCTGGGACAGCCGTCCTGAAGGTACACATGTGGCAAACTGAGATATCAATATAACTTACACATAGAAGCCCATGGAAATCTGAGGGAAATGGTAACCAGTGATTACATTGGAGGAAAAAATTGGCACAATAAATGATGGGGTAAAAATAAGGTATTACAAAAATAGACAGTAAAAAACAACATAACTATAACTAAATGTAGGCAATAATATAGTACTTCAGGTTTGAGTTTAAACAGGAAAGGAAAGTCCAATTAAACTTCAGTAAAAAAATAAAGAATAAAAGGGCGGACAAAAATGAGGGTTTTCAGGTGTAAGTGGTCACGAGGGTTTGGGAGGTGTACCCCCGCAAATTGTCTTTGCAAGGCCAAAGTAGGTAGAAAGTAATATGGATTAGTGAGAAGACATTTAAAAACCACAAAACCAGGATTTTATTTATTTAAAGGTCCACTAGATGGCAGTCACACACTATAGAAACGGACTGCATGTTGAAATTACGGAGCAGGACATTTCGGCGCAGGCCGATTTGGTGCAGACGTTTCGCCACAGGAGCCGGTTTGGCACACCCTGTTCAGCACAATTTTAATTAAGTGTACTGTACATCTCGGATGTCGGTGGCGGCTTCTTGCAACACAGCTTTGCATATGTTGCGTTGAGGTGCGGCTTGACGCTTGACACTTGCGTTCCCATGCTGCAGGGTTCATTCCTCAGACTAACCATACGGCGGATTGAACGCGGCCCAGCAGCCGTTGCAGCCGCTGTCAGCCGGCGGTTTATTCAAGCCGGCATGTTCCTCCGCGTCTACGTCCATCTGTGTCTTTGGACACTCATGCACACAGAAGGGCCCACGGAAGGGCCGGCTGCAGTGGTGAGGGGCCAGGCTTGGGCGGTGACGAAGTCTGTGATTGCGGATTGGAGTCAAGCGGCTCCTTGCATGGACTGCATTAGCTGAAAACACTGAAGCGTGGCCCCACTTCTGTACTAGGACTGCTTACCGCTGTTTGGGAGTTTGGGAGGTGAGTGACGAGTGACCTTCTTTGGGTTGCTCTTCATTCTCTCTGCCTTTTCTCCCTATTGTAACTCCTAGTGTTCTGTGGCATGACAGTCTTTATACATTAATTTATCAGCTCGGAACAATTACAGTCCTAGTCTGACAATTTATACATATACTTGCCAAGAGCCCCGACTTACTACTGTCCCTCCGCTGTATATTGCCTCCATTAGCTTCTAGCTGGTGTGGGAGGAGAGTGGGACCCAGTGCTTGTATTATGGGGCCTTATTGCTGTATTGGAGCAAGGCGGACATTACAGTCAGTTTGGCCTCAAGACTATATGCCCAGGAGACTGCGGGTCTAGGCCTTTGATCCTGAGCATATTGGCATCTGTTCTCTCAGCAACTTTCAGGCTCCAGGTGAGAGGAATCACCTGACAGCGCCTGAGGATTGTGACTCATCCACTCTCCCTTGCCTTGGGGGCGAAGGGAACTTCAACTCTGTTTTGACAATCCTCTTACTTACTATTCAATTTAGTATTGAAGAGTCTGTTGCACTCTGGGCAGATAAGTCGGGTGAATCTTACCATTTACCTTTCACCGATATGCAGCAGGGGAAAAGGTCCTCCAAATCGAATTACAGTCTGCGGAAAACGAAGACCCTTCCCTATAAGGAGAATATGGAGTCTGATACGAATGTTATGGAAGAATACGAAATACACCAAGCCGGTGGATCAAGGTGCTATCACTGAAATAAACTCAACCACCATTGAGGAAACCGTAGTCCCTGTCCCTAGTGGCAACAATACATTGAATAATACCAACTTTGAAGACATTGATAACAATTCTCCCTTAGATTTGTGTTTACATATTCAGAGAGGGATGTCATCACAAACTCCACTTATGATTGCCAGTGGCTCACTACTCCATAACATTAGCTTCGAGGGGATTGGGTCCTCCGACGTATTCCATATCTATGACATGTAATCACCACAGCTGTGCTGCTTCGGAAACTTTTTTCGGCGTCTGCGTCCTGCGTCGATGACGTCGATGCGCCGTCGTCCAGGGCCGCCTCCGACGTCATCCGATGTGATAAGTAGGACGCAAGACGCCCGTAGCCTCGGTTCCGTTTTTTCCGCGAACGTGTTGCTTCGTGAATCTCGGTTAACGCCTTGACTCTTTGGAGTTCTGTTCTTCTCGGTTCTTCGAACCTGTTCGTTATGTGAAAATCCTTCGTGTAAAGATGTCTTCTACTTCGTCTTCGACCCCGCGTCCGGGTTTCAAGAAGTGCGGGGAGTGTGGGTCCAAGATGTCGGTGACGGGCTCGCACGACGCCTGCCTCTGGTGCCTCGGGGAGGCCCACGACACGGATGACTGTATCGACTGCCAGTCGCTCACGTCCAAAGCCTTACGCGAACGTAAGAAGAAGTTGTCGGTAGGTCGGGTGTCCAAGCCCAGGAAGTCGAAGTCTGCGGGGCTTTCGACGGATGATTCAAGGGGTTACTCTCCGCGTCATCGTCAGAAGTCTCGTGGGTCTCCTTCTAGGAGTCGGTGTCGCCACTCCTCAGCCTCTTCGAGGCATTCTCGGAAGTGCCGACACCGGTCGTCTTCCAGGTCCTCTTCGGAGGACTCTGCCCGGCACGTCGCTTACCCCACCAGCCGTGCGACGCCGGAGGAATGGGCTTCCTTCGGGAAGAAAATGCTGGCGATTCTTGAGTCGCAGGGTACTAAGCCGTCCGCGCCCCCGAGTGGGGTCGGTCGTGAGAGGTCGAGAGACACCGCTCGCAAGAGTGGTCGGCACGAGGGTTGCCAGACATTTGGACGAAAAAAATTGGTCGACCAGACAAATGGTCGAACCAATTTGGTCGAAAACCAAATGGTCGAATTTTTTTTTTTATTTTAACCCTTTTTTTTATTTTTTTGGGGAGGTCCCCCTAACCCCCTTTTTTTCTCTAAAAACCCCTTTTTTAACTAAACGAAAACCCGAAATAAATATATAAATAAAAAAATTCGACCATTTGGTTTTCGACCAAATTGCGTCGACCAAATTGCAGTCGACCAGTTTTTTTTCGACGAATTGACTGGACACCCGGCACGAGTCACGGGAGAGGTCCCGTTCGGACAAGGAGACTCGTTCTCGACGTACCCGTTCCAGGTGCCGGTCCTCGACGTGTTCTAGACCGCATGCACCTGTGAGGTCTTCGAGAAGCTGTCGACGCTCAGGTAGTCGAGGGACACGCTCGGGGCTCCGGCTTCGAGGGCTGTGTCAACGCCGCTGATGATGGAGGCCCTGCATCTGACGTCGACGCCGATCCTCTCGGCGCCGATGCCGGTTCTCTCGACGCCGGCGCCGATTCGCTCGACCCCATCGACGCCTTTCGTGTCGGAGGTGCCCCATGGCACGGGAGAACCCCCTAGGAAGGCTCTGGTTAAGAGCAAGCACTCTCGGGTGTCTTCTTTTCGCCACCTAGACTATATTTCAGAGGCGGATGAGGATTCTGATGGCCTGGTTCCTAGTCAGGTTCCAGATGAAATTGTCTCGGGCCATAGTCAGTTTGACGATTTGAGACAGTCACTGCATGATGCCAGTGGACTGGACACCTCTCCGGAGGTGGAGTTTTGTAGGCCTGAGCCTGGCTCTCATGCCGATTCCTCGTACCTTATGGCTAGGGTTTCTGAGTACTTGGGATGGTCTGCTCCCCCAGGGGAGTTTGTGCAGGATGATCTGACGGACATCCTTGATGTTGGTCCCCCAACTGATCCGGTACTGCCGTTCCATATGGCTTTACAGAGAAGGGTGGCGGCGGCTTGGACTGCTCCGGAGAGTCTCCCGCCGGTGGGCAGATCCTTGTCGCGAAAATACCGTCCAGCCAGTAGCGACCCCTGCTACTTGACCAGGCACCCCACTCCGGAGAGTTTGGTGGTGCAGGCGGCCACGGCCCCGGCAAAGCAGGCATCGTACCCTACCATCCCTCCTGATAGGGAGGACAAACGTTTTGATGGCTGGGCGAAGAAAGTGTTTTCTTCTGGTGGTATGGCGCTTCAGGCGGCCAACTCCATTTGTGCCTTGTCTCGTTTCACACACACTCCGTGGAACTGTGTTGATTTAGCGGCTGAACATATTCCCGAAGGGGACGAACGGGATGGTTTCCTTGCTATGGTCCAGGATGGTAAGGATGCCACGTGTGAGTCCGTTCAGTCGGGTTTGGACTTAGCTGAATGCGTCAGTAGGTCCATGGCGGCGAGCACCGTAATACGCAGGTTTGCCTGGTTGCGGAAGTCAGGGTTTGCTCCTGATGTGCAGTCCCGGCTCCTCAACATGCCCTTTGACGGTGAACACCTTTTTGGCAGCAAGGCTGACGAGAGCCTTGAGAGGTTGCAGACCTCAAAAGCTGCAGCAAAGTCGTTGGGCGCTGCAGTTCGCCAACCTCTGTCTTTTCGTCCTAGGGGACAGCAGTGGAGGGGTGGTTCCTTTCGCTATTACTCCTTCAGTAAAGCGAGAGGAGCTGGCAGTCAAAGAGGCCAACGCAGTGGTACCAGAGGTGGACGACAGGGTACCCGTGGTGCCAAGGCCGCTCGGGCAGTTGTCTCTTTGCCCTCAGGTAACGCCGCAGCTGCTCCCATTCAGTCATGAGGCCATGTCCCATGGTTCGCCGGTTGGGGGAAGGCTGGCGCAGCATCTTGTGGAGTGGCAAGCCATTACTTCAGATGTGTGGGTTCTGGAGATCATAACCCACGGCTACTGTCTTCCCTTTCGGCACAGGCCTCGCGACAATCCACCGGGGAACCTCTCTTTGCAGAGTCCGGATCTGCTCCTTGCACAGGAAATTCAAGCCCTGCTGGAGAAAGGCGCCATAGAACTGGTGCCTGTAGCGGAGAGGAACAAGGGATGGTATTCCCCTTATTTTTTGATTTCGAAGAAAGATGGGGGATTGAGACCCATCATGGACTTGCACGGTTTGAACAAACTCCTCAGGAAGGACAAGTTCAAGATGGTTACTCTCTCTCAAGTCCTCCAGGCCCTTCAGCTTCAGGACTGGTTGGTGTCACTCGACCTCAAGGATGCTTACTTCCATGTGCCGATCCATCCCAAGCACAAGAAGTACCTGAGGTTTGCGGTTGGCGACTCGCACTTTCGTTTGGATGGACCTCCGCCCCGAGGGTTTTCACCAAGCTCATGGTGGTGGTGGCAGCGCATCTCAGGCAAGGGGGGATTCACGTCTACCCCTACCTGGACGATTGGTTGATCAGGGGGAGCTCTCCCGAGCAAGTCCTGGATCATCTGTCCGTCACCTGCCACTCCCTTCACAGGCTGGGCTTCTCCCTCAATTTAACGAAGTCCCATTTGACGCCAACACAGTGGCTCCAGTACATCGGAGCAGTGCTCGACACTTCCCTGGGGCAGTGTTTTCCTCCCCAGGTGAGGGCTCTTCACATTCAGCAGATGGTGCACAAGTTTCAGCATGCCCAGACGCTCCCAGCGTTCGAGTTCTTGAGGTTGCTCGGCCTCATGGCATCCTGCATTCTTCTGGTGCCAGAGGCTCGCCTGCGGATGGGATCTTTGCAGTGGGCGCTCAAGACGCAATGGTCGCAGTCCTCCAGCAGGATGTCGGACCCAGTTCAGCTGCCGCCCTCGGTCGCCCGAGACCTTCTGTGGTGGGCCGTCGAAGGCAACTTGATGAAGGGGGCTCCATTTTGGCTTCCCTGGCCGGAGGTGACTATCGTGACGGATGCATCCCTCACGGGTTGGGGAGCTCATGCCAACGGGCTGACAGTCAGCGGTCGTTGGTCTCCGTCGGAGTCCAGACTCCATATCAATCTGTTGGAGCTGAGGGCCGTCAGGCTAGCCCTGAAGGCTTTTCTGCCGACTGTGCGAGGAAAGAGTGTCCTGATCCTGACGGACAACACAGTGGCCATGCACTACCTCAACAAAAAGGGGGGGGCAGGGTCACTTCCTCTGTGCAGGGAGGCGATGCAGCTCGAGTTCTGTGCCATCCAGCAGGAAGTTTCGATCTCGGCAGTTCATCTGGCCGGAGACGAAAACGTGACGGCGGACGCTCTGAGCAGGCAGAGCACGATCTCTCACGAGTGGGAGTTGGCTCAGGAGATTCTCCTGGAGATCTTCGCCCTTTGGGGGACCCCTCAAGTGGATCTCTTCGCCTCCAGTGTCAACCGGAAGTGCAAAAGGTTTTGCTTGCGGGAATTTCCTCCAAAAGGAGCCTTAGGAGACGCGTTCGTGGTGGAGTGGTCATTCCCGCTGCTGTACGCGTTTCCTCCAGTCCCCGTCATCCCGCAAGTGCTGCGGAGGTTACGGAAGTTCGGTTCCCGGATGATCCTCATTGCTCCGGCGTGGGCTCGGAGGACGTGGTACCCGGACCATCTCGACTTGTCTATCTGCCCACCGCGTCGTCTTCCCTACCGAGACGATCTGCTCTCACGGGAGGGGGGTCAGGTTCTCCATCCAGAGGTCAGATCCCTCAACCTTCACGCTTGGCTTCTGAAAGGTTGAGGTATAGGGATTCGGACCTCCCTGAAGACGTGATGGAGGTGTTGCTTTCGGCCCGAAGGCCAGCAACAAAGTCTCTGTACCGTTGCCGTTGGCGTAAGTTCTGCGACTGGTGCAGAGTTCAGAATGTGGATCCTTTTGCATGTGACATCCCCATGGTTCTGTCCTTTTTACTTTCTTTGGCCCACAGGGGCTTGCAAGTGGGTACCATTAAAGGTTACCTGGCGGCGCGGTCCATCTTTAAGCGCTCGTCTGAAGAGTGTTCTTACTTTAAAATCCCTTTAATTTCACAGTTTCTGAAAGGGCTCACTAATGTGTTCCCTCAGTCACCTTTCCTGGTGCCCGGTTGGGATTTAAACCTTGTTCTTAAGTTTCTTATGGGTGCTTCGTTTGAGCCTTTACATTCTTGCCCTTTGAGGCTGTTAACTCTGAAAACTGTGTTTTTAGTTGCGGTTACTTCTGCTCGCAGAGTGAGTGAGTTACAGGCACTTTCAGTTAAGCCACCCTTCACTGTATTTCACAAGGACAGGGTTGTCCTTAGAGTTCGTCCTTCTTTTCTTCCGAAGGTAGTGACGGAATTTCATTTGGCCCAGGAGGTTGTTCTTCCGGCATTCTATCCTCCTCCGCATCCTGGTAAGGAAGAGGAGAGGCTCCATAGGCTTGATCCTAGGAGAGCTTTAAGCTTTTATGTTTCACGCATGTCCCGGGTCAGAGTGGGCGATCAACTCTTTATTGGTTACGCTGGAAAGCGTTTGGGGCAAGCTGTGACGAAAGAGACTTTGTCTCGCTGGATTATTTTGGCCATCTCGGAGTGCTACCGCTTGGCGGGTAAGGACCCACCGGCTGGCTTGCGGGCCCATTCTACCAGGGGTATGGCTGCGTCTACTGCCCTGCAGAGGGGTGTTCCTATTCGCAACATCTGTGATGCAGCAACCTGGGCTTCAGTACATACATTTGTACGTCACTATTCCCTCGATTCCATCCGAGCACAGGATCTGGCCTTTGGCAAGGCGGTCCTTTGCTCTGCTATTTGATTGGCTATTCTAAATTTTGATTCTAAATTCTTTCCCTCCTCCTTGCTCTGGTACTGCTTTGGGAGTCTGTCATAGATATGGAATACATCGGAGGAGCCAATCCCCTCGAAGAACAAGTTACTTGCTTACCTGGTAACGTTCTTTCGATGGGATGGTCCGACGACGTATTCCATATCGCTCCCGCCCTGCCTTCCCGGGGTCTCTATCTGAACAGTGAATATCTAAAGCATTGTTGGTGTGCTTTTTTGTATATATGTCCATTGATGTGGGTTTATGTTTATTCTTGTGACTGCACAATTGAAATGATCAACCAATAGTGGCACTTATCTGTTGTTGTTATTGCATTGGGATCCAGCCTGTCTTACTGGATCATACCTATATGTATTGTTTTTTCTAAACATCTCTGGGTGCTCTTACCCCACCAACTTTATCTAGATGTCATTAAATACATTTTGTGAAAAATGATGCAGTAAGAAGTGACTGTCATATTTACTATAATGTTGGAACTCTGTGACCTTTCACCCTGAAGTTTCTGTTAATTTAAGTATACCCACCTGGGTTTTTCAGAGCTCTGCCAAGTGCCCTTATGTTCAATCTTGCGGTTAACTGTTCAGCCACGCAGCTCTGCAGGCCACTGTTCAGGACGGCTTTAATTGAATTTTATTTTTTTTATTTTATTGAAATTGCAATGTTAACAATAATAATAAACTTTAATGTGATATAGAATGAAAAAGAATTCAAACTTTACACATAACAATTGTTCATTAATAACAATAACAAGCAAAAGGAATAAACAAGTAATTTTCAGCACAATAAATAAAATAATTTAAGTAAACAAAGGATAATATGTCAAATATAACACTAGAAATAACCAATATTATTGTCATCTTTACCCCAAGTGTTAGAAAAATGTATGCATATTGATCGATAATGTACATATTTACAAGACTACTCACATCGAAATCATATATTAGACAAAATTTATGCCAATAACGGATCACAAAATGGCACAAGCTTTCTTCGCATTGCAGTGCTCAACTTATTTAAATCAGACAGCCCAACTTTGATTCAATTTTTAGCCATATATTATAGAGGCTATGAACAAATGCATGTTGCAGGTATTTGTGCAATATAGCCGGAACGACGTTTCACAGATGGTTAAGGGGTTGTGAACAAATTCGGCAAGGTATAATGCTATTGTGTTAGTTAATGTCAGGCATTCCGTAAGGAGATGTTTGGCTGTCTCTAAACATTCTGGTAACTTACATAGGTGGCAAATTCGCTCATGGACAGGGATATTTTCCCTAACTCCCAAAGTCCTCAGAGTGGGTAGTTGTTTCAATCTAAACAGATTGATAAAACGTCTTGAGTCTTTTCATAGGACAGTGGTTCAAATATGCTTGGGGCTTCATATAGGTGTACAATCTATATTTGATGAATTGATAGATTTTAAGGGTGCTCAGATGCCCAAAGTTCTCAAGCCAATCCCAGAGGTCCACCCTTTTCCCAAGTGCATTTTGGACCTCCTTAGTATAAGCTGCCCCTCTGTGTCCAACCTATATCAGCAAGAAATGTTGACATTCATTTGAATAGGGGTGATGTGGTATGTTTTTTAACCACTTCCTGATGTATCACAGACAACAGGGGATTAGAGCAACCACTGGTCATCTTAAAATAGAATCCGGCTCTCTTTTTGAGTACAATTGCTTTTAATGATGGAAGACCCATTTCTAATTTTATCAGAGCCATTGGTACTCCTGGGGATAATCCCAATATCCGATGCCAGAATTTACCTTCCAACACTTGCAGCCAAGCCAAATCAAAATAGAGAAGAGCCTCAAGTCCATAGGTGATCGTAGGTACAAACACTTGAATGTAAAGGTGCTGTGTCCCCCAAAGCGTATAACCGCCCTGCTTGTTTGAAAATGTAGCAATCAGTCCAGTGACTTGCGCTGCCCGTTTTTGCGTCCTTGTCTGCAGTAAAGGTAATCGCCATAAGGCTCGATTTTTTTCAATTCTGAGGTAACGATAGGAGGGTGCATACGGAATATTAATTTGACCCACCATCAGGTTAACTCGGGATGTTCTTTTCCCAGTGAATCTGAGCACTTTGGTCTTGTCTAGGTTGACAGTCAGACCATTAAGATTAGCATATTCCCATAGAGTGGTAGCGGAGCGTCGGAGCCCACTGATGGTATTATCAAATACTACCAGGTCGTCGTCGTATGCTAGTACAATGCAAGGCGCCTCACCAATTTTCGGAGGACAATTATCAGTTTCAGCTAACACTGCAAGGATATCGTATACATAGAGGTTGTATATCAGGGGTGCGGTAACACATCCCTGCTTTACCCCTCTGTTCTGGGGCACCTTTTGGGTCATGTTGCCTTCTTGATTTAACCTGAGACGAGCCAAAGTGTTTTGGTGCAGAAGTCTCAGGTAGTACAAGAGACCTCCCGGGCATCCCATCATCTCAAGTTTCTGCCACAATCTGTCTCTAGGGATGTAATCAAAAGCAGACTTGAAGTCAATGTAAAGGGCATACAGAGGAGGCTGCCCCTAAGTGAGTGCCTGTGTGCGCAATATGTCCATCACGATGAGGTTATGTGATGTAGAGAAGTCCCGCCGGAATCCACACTGGAATTTGCTAAGTATGTTGGCCTCATCTACCCATTTCTGCACTTCGTTTAACAATAATGAGGCAAAATGTTTGCCTCTAACATCCAACATAGAGAGAAGCCTATAGTTATTGGGATCGGCAGGGTTGCCCTTTTTAAAATGGGAATAAGGATGGCTGTTTGCCAAGATTGAGTGATTCTCCCCTGCGCTAGAATTTTTTTGAAGAGTATGGAGAATAACTCCGCCCAAAATTCAGGGTAATTCATAATTACCACATTTGCCAGCCCATTAGGGCCAGGTGCTCTTGAGGACTTAAGATCTTTTATTTTATTCAAGATCATTCCAGGGGATACTTCGAAAGGTGGGGTGATAGGGGCCTTGTTCAGAGATGTTTTAAGCAACTTGGTCTCCCCTATATTATCAAGGCCTCCTCACTGATGGGATTGATTAATTCAACTTTGCCATTCTTCCTAGTTTCGTTCAATAGAGACCGAATGCTCCGGGAGTTCCTAGAGCAGATAGTCTGCACTGGCTTTAAATAGGCGCAATTTCTCTGTCTTTTTTATATGCTTAGCGCTGGTTCTATAGCAATTTTTAGCTCTTCTAACTCTCGCAGTAAAGAGCTGCTGGTAAGTTAAAGTTCTTAATGCTACGAATTTCAGCTCTCAGCCCTCTCTTGGCATCTCCGATTCCTTTATTGTAGGGGCGACTAACACCCTCTGTTCTTATCATGTAGCCCATTTTGGCCACAGCATGTTTTCCCGAAAATGCCAGAATCCATTCTTCAATGGCATTAATGGCCATGTTGTTAAAGTCCAGAGAGCCAACAGAGGAGGTGTTGGAGGGCTGCCGTAGCTGATCGAATATTCTTTTCCGACCATATGATTCTAGAGCCTGAACTATTGTTGTTAATAGTACCAATATTCAATGTAGGAGTAGTGTGGATAGGTAATCGAAGAAAATATTGGAACATCGCATGGTCACTCCAGTTATTGGTCACTTTCATGTCTACAACTTTCAATTGCATTTCAAGGCACATGAAAATGTAATCCAGAGTGCTGGATGCTAACCCATTTGTCCAGGTATGTTTCCCCGGCATATCGCCAAGTAAGCACCCATTAATCATCTCAATATCCCAGTAAGCAAACATTAGTAACCAGCCCAGCCCCTCAGCCTCTCTTTTATCGTGGACCATTAGGCATGTTGTGCTAAGATTCGGGTTAGACGATATATAGCCCTCGCCTGTCATGTGGCAGTTGAAGTCCCCCATGACCACCACTGCCACGTTAGCAGGTTTCAATGTCCAAGATGACATTAGGTCCTGAAGTGCTTCTTGTAAAGGTTCTCCCAGGACTTCTCCCGGTGGGTTGTAAAGGTTAACAAGGAGAAACCTAAGAGAGCAACTTTCTTCTTCATATTCAACCTCTACCGCCATAAGGTAGTCCTCGACATCACAATGCACCCTTCGACAAACCACGTGTTTACCACCCCAATAAGTAGACCACTAAAGGGGCGACCCCTTGTACCCTGTTTTGCGAAAGATTGATGCACAACAAAACCATCCCATAGCAGAGGGTCCATTGCCCAGGTCTCTTGAAGACAAATACAGCTGTGTTTAGACAGAAGGTCGACGGAACCCTCCATTCTCAATAAATGGGCAAAGCCTCTGCAGTTCCACGTAAGAAGGGAAAAGGTTCAGCGATTGTGTAGAATCCACGGGAGGGATTCCATCAGCCATTTTAGGACTTGCTGTACTTCAGCAAGTTCAAGATTTTTCGCTTTGGCTGACTTGGCACAAATAGACACTGGGACTGAAGCTGTAATGTCCTCCCGGGCAATGTTCGTATCAGGTTCATTCAAGTCCACGTCGATATCGACGTCAACTGTCCTCAGTTCCTCTTTGTATTTCCTGATCAGCCGTGCTGTCGACAAAAAGGTACAGTGTAGGGCAGAAACATTGATATTAGGGCCTATCAATGGCTCTACGAACAAAAAATCGTCAGATTTCAGTGAGGTGGGGAATACAATAAAGTCTGACTAACAACTCAGATCGCGCAAGCCATGAATTTCTACCGCTCTGGTATAGGTTCTTAATAAAGCAAATGCGATTCTCGTTGTTGTCTTTAGTATTGTTCCCCAGTTCAGATAGCCCCGGTATCGATAAGTTTTCCTCGTGGGCAAATACTGCTGGTTGCTCAGTGCATACTGGTGGGCTAAGATCGCAATCCGGATCTGAGTTTTTCAAAAGATCCTCATCTAAAGCCGGGCTGATGGCTTTTTCTTCCGGCATGAGCCAGCCAGAAAGGGAACCTTTAGACGTAGGCACCCGTGCGGCAGATCCAGCTAATCTCTTTTTGGCCTTTTTCGAGTGAGTATCCAGCCCTGTCTGCAGCACAGCCGCGGGTGGTAAGGCACTTGTTTTAGATTTTTTGTTTTTAAGAGCTTTCCTCGCCAGTCTACGGTGTTTCCTTGAGTAGAAAATAAAGGGACTTTGTGCCATCTCAAGGTCGCCAACCTTCTCCTGGGTTTCTTCATAGGTTTCAGCGTTGATGATGGATTCTGCGGGCTCTGCTACAACTTCTTCCACAGTGCCCTGGTCATCGCTTTCTTCCACAATGTGCAAGGCGTCAGATAGGTTAGTTTCCGCCTCTTCACAGAGATGGTCCTTTTCTAACGCCATGGTGAGGATGTTAGTATTGGTCAAAATGCGACCTGACATTTGCAGCAAGATCTTAAGCACAAATTGAAGAGCAGCAACCTCAGATTGGATCTCAGCAACCCCAGATAATCCGGGGTGTTGGCTCTCCAAATCATCGTCTTGCTTATCTGGTGCGTCCTCCATAGATGCCATTGCTAGATTAGGGGAACCAGACAGTCGTCCACTGCTTCCAATGGAATTATGTAGTCCAGGAGGAGTGCTCAAGTTGAACAAGTTACTTTCTTACCTGGTAACGTTCTTTCTATGGGATGGTCCGACGACATATTCCATATCTATGACATGTAATCACCACAGCTGTGCTGCTTTGGAAACTTTTTTCGGCGTCTGCGTCGATGACGTCGATGCGCCGTCGTCGAGAGCCTCCTCCGACGTCATCCGATGTGATAAGTAGGACGCACGACGCCCGTAGCCTCAGTTGTAGTTTTTTCCCCCAGAACGTGTGACACTAGTCAACTGCCAGTCAGACACTAAGCCTTGCGGAACCTAAGCTGTAATCGCAAAAGAAATTCTGCACCATTCATTCCATCACACGTCCTGATGAAGGCCTGCCCAAAAAGCTGCATCACACAGCTCCTCGAGGCCGAAACACCATTGTGTCGACGATATCACCATTTGAACAGTGAAATGATCAACCAATAGTGGCAGTTATCTGTTTTTGTTATTGCATTGGGATCCAGCCTGTCTTACTGGATCATACCTATATGTATTGTTTTTTCTAAACATCTCTGGGTGCTCTATCCCCACCAACTTTATCTAGATGTCATTAAATACATTTTGTGAAAAATGATGCAGTAAGAAGTGACTGTCATATTTACTATAATGTTGGAACTCTGTGACCTCTCACCCTGAAGTTTCTGTTAGTTAAATGCAAGGCCATAGAGATCTTATCGATTTTATGTGCACCAGTTACATATATTAAGCGTTATGAGCTTAACTTATTCTGAATGCCCTTCGTTAATATAAGTAACTGGTGCGTTTGAAAGTGATATGATCTGCATAGCTGAGTGGTTAGATCTTCGGTCACACAGCCCTGCAGGCCAGGGTTCAAGACGGCATCAGCTCTTTATTTTTTTTAATTGAAAAAATAGTACTGCTGTGCAGAAAAATGCTGGTGCCAAAAGATCTGTGTGCTGGACAGCCCTCACTTAACAGGCCGCACCATACCGCCTGGTGCTGAACTGGCTGCACCAAAATGGGGTGTACCGAGATATTAGGCTGGATGTAAAAGGTACTTGGTTATAAAAAAAAAAGTTATTAAGGTTTCGTTATATATGCATGTAGATGTAGTGTCAGCGTTAACATCGCATATGACCAGAGGGAAACAATCTATTGCGAGCCTGCCATCGCGACCAAAGATGCCAAAGTCATTGACTGGTGTTCTGACCCTGAATCCCATACAGATGGGTACATGGACCGACCTACTGACTCAAGGATCTGAACTCTGAAGGAAAGGACTGTGGCTGGAAAGCAGTAAGGGCTGTTCCGCATTCCGGAAGTAGGCGTACTTGGATAATTAGATAAAACCTAGCCTTCCACATAAAACGTTTGTGAGACAGTGTGGTGCCTATAACATGAGCGCACAAGGACCAGGAGTCTCACTGTAAGCAAGGATCGACACAGTAGAGCAAATGGGTGCAGCCCAAGCCAGGGGGCAAGAAGTGACACGGTTGGATGAGGCCCAATTACTGGCAGAGGCTGTTGGTGTCTGCAACCAGCTTTAAGAGTGTTCCGTCCAACAGCCCAGGATCAGCATGATCTTGGGAATAATCCAGCTAACAATGACAGCAGGTAGCGATCCAGGTAACCCAGGTCGCCAAAGATCGTGGTCTGCTTCAACCCCTGATAAATGGTAACACTCTGACAACTTCATCAAAAGCCAAGCATCCAAATGCTCAAGCAAAGGAAAGGGGCACTCTCATCCCAGTGACATTTCCCTGCCAGTTGGTGGAGATTGAGAGAGTGTGATGGACAGCGTACTTATTTGTGTTTTTGAATGCCCCACCAGGTGATCACAGTTCTCCCAAATCAGTTGGCACCTGTGTAGTTCAGTAAAACCCTTGACATGTCAGACCTTGTTTCTGAGTGGCCTGATCCTTCGGCTGTTACTGTTGAGATTTCATGGCCTACTTGTAAACCTGTCCTTATTCATCAACACATTTTGAAATAATGTTTGGTGCAAATGTGTCTTTTAATTGAAATCATTTTACTTTAAACTTATTTTCACATATATGCTTATTTACTTTTATTGAAGGTCTACATTCTTACACTAAAAGATTTGGTAAGAAAGATGGAAAGAAATTATAAAGTGATTTCGAAGAACGGTACAGTGGAATACACTCTTGGCAAACTTGAACCTGGTGGAAAGTACAGTGTAACTGTCCAGCTAAAAAATATGAGCAAGGAGTCGACCATCAAACTCTCAACTGGTGAGACTGTTAACAGTATTTTCGAAACCATCATTTTCTGTTTTCAGCAATGGTGAATGGGCAAACATTGTGATGTCCAGAGACCGAGCAGTCTTTTATACTAGGGCTAGCGATGTTTGTGTAATTTTGGAGACAGATGCACATACTCTAGAAGATAATCTTGTTCTTCAATTTGTAAAGTGGAAAGGTTTTCAAGATATCAGGGTTTGCAAAACATTACATTTAAAGTAAAATTTGACTGTGGAGGTACAGTGGATCTTTGTTTGAAATTAAAATGTATATTTTTAGCTAAAAAGTTTGATTTAGGAATAATACATTGACTAGAGCAATTGTGATTCATAATTGAGACGTCTTTGGCATTTAAAATGCAGTTTGCAACTCTGAATAACTGAATTGTATTTTCAATATTTGTTTACAATGTCCAGTTTTCTCTTTCCTGTCTGTCAATGTAGCTTTACTTTCATATATAACATGGAAAACATTTAATAAATGCACACATACTCGCTAGTGCGGAGACTAAAATGTTCCTGATTCAGGGGGTGGCCAGTCAAAATCCTGTGTCACAAAACTTGTTGGGCAACATAAAGCAATAATTCTAATGGATTACATTGTTATGCAGATTCCTTCATCTTTTATATTTCATCCAGTGCCAGCTGCACCGCCAAAACCTTTCCACTAGCAGAGCGTCCGTAGCACTGATCATCTGGATCCTGGACTCTATACTGATGCACGTGATGCCACGAGCACTATAAATCGGAAATGACACCCTTACCTCTGCTCCATTTTGTTTCCACCCCCCCCGCATGCTACTTTTCAGGTGTGTGCCTTTCTCCTGTGAGGAATTCTGTAGTGCACCATACTTGTATCTCGCAGGTCCTTTGGAGTTTAAATCTTGTAGGCATAGGAGAGCAACGTGTCTGTGTTGTAATCCCACTAGATATTTTGTATTTCAGGGCCGACCAAGACAACAAACGTAACTCTTGGCTAGCCATGCACCTTAAGGCACTCTGGGAAAGGTCAGCAAATGTTTTCACTTCTCTGCATATAGGTGGTTCTGGCCCTACCTCTGAATTCCCCAGGTGTTACTCCAGCCAGACACACCATTGCGGTAGATGGGATGAGGCTGTTGAAGAGGCAGAGGAACCAGCGAATCCTCTCTTCTGATGCTGAAGGTAGTCGCTCCTCGTCTAGGATATCTCTGCTGCCACAGTAGCTCTTCTGAATTTTTCCTGCTGCCAGGTGGCGCAGCACATCTCTTCTAATCACTTGCAACCGGGCCAGTTTATTGTTGCCGGCATGAGACTTGAATTTATTGTTAACATTTCCTATGGTGCTCCGTATGAGCCCCTATGTTGTTCCTTCAGACAACCCACCCTTAGTGATTTTCCCTTTCGCCATCACTTATGCTAAGCGGTTAAGTGAGCTGCAGGACTTAACATTCTAACCTCCCTGCATGGGTTTCTCCAAAGAGCCAGCGTTGAGTGAGGCCATGCTTCCTCCCCAAGGTGGTCGCTTATTTTCCTTTCTTTCAAAAGATTCATCTTGCTGTATGTTTTCCTCTGCCTCATCATTCTAAGGTAGAGGAATGATTCTATCGGCTTCATCTGGAGACCAGAAGGGATTAACAGCTTTTCATTGGTTACGCTGGTACACATGCTGACAGGGCTGTGACCAAACCGACACTGTCAAAGTGGATCATTCTCTTCTTTTCAGAATGCTGTGATGTAGCTGCTAAGGATGTGCCTGAGGATCTCGGCTCATTCTACCAGAGGAGTTGCTGCCACCTCTGCCCTGTCCCTATCCTGGACATCTGCCAGGCGACAACATGGGCATTTCTACACACAATTGCTGTGCATTAAGGCTTTCAGATCAGGATGCCTGTTTTTGTAGGGTAGTCCTCAAGATTTTTCAGGTCTAGGTGGTCTCCTTGCTCTCTTCCCTCCTCCAGAACTACGTATTGCTATGACAGTCTATCATAGATGAAGAATCCGTCAGAGGAAGGAATCTATTTGGAAAACAAATTCCTTGCCTTTGGTTAATGTTCCTTCTGATGCTGTTCCTCTCACAAATTCCTCATCAACCTCCCTACCTGTCGATCTTGGTGGTTCCGCAGCCCCCCAGCATCAGAGTGCTGGGGAAAAAGGGTAGAACTGAGTTCACTGGGCATGGCGTCTCAATAAATACTGCCCCCCCATGCCCTGTCTGGCATGTAGACGCATTGGGTGGAGCCGCTCTGTGCCTCCCTGTTGATGGAAAAATTTCAAACAATATATGCACTGTGGATAGGATATCCTAGATGAGAACATTACAGAGAGGTAAGTAATTTGTTCTTTGATGGCAACAACCTCTTTGCAGTAGAGGCAGAGAAATTCAAGGAATCACAGTGGACAGCCAAGTCATTATGGCCTTTGCAGTTCAGCAAACTTAAGGTGTTGCTTCATATTCTTAGGCTTCTTTGGGGCTGGATACCATGTTTTTGCTTCTATGTTGCTTTGCACACAGAGGAAGGGAAGCACAGACGAGGAGGAGGAGGAGGAGGAGGAGGAGGAGGAGGAGGAGGAGGAGGAGGAATAGGAGCCAGGCTCCCCCTGCTTTAGGAACCACATCCCCAAAACCTCTTTCATAACAGGGAAATCCTGCACACTCAAATAGGAACAAACCTTCGGTCTTACAAAATTACCAAAGAAAAATGTGTTTTTTAAAAATTTGCCATATACTATTTTTAATGATATATTCATGATCTTTAATTTCAAATGATTTCAAATATAGATATATTTTACAATAAAATCCACCCTATTTCCAAAAACATATATACATGAATAAATTAAAATAAGACCATACAATCACTCTCTCGCTTCTAGAGTTAATGGTTCATATGAGTTAATGTCATCCGGGTCAATTGGAAGGTAACAAAAGCTTCTCAGCTTGTTACGGGTAATTGCTTTAACCCTTCTTTAGGGGAATACTTCCCTAGGTTCCTACAAACAAATGTTCAATTACAATAAATACAATTAGCAATCCCCTTGAGAACATCAAAAATCCCATGTTTTTCATGAAGTTAGAACAGACTTGAAATGCCTAACCTTCTCAATTAACATTCTGAGTTGTTATTAATCATAAAGCAATAAATTGCCTTAGATGTAAATTAATGGTCGTTGTCGCCACCAGATTCATCCTATGAAAAAATCACTCAAGAAGTTAGCAACAATTGTATAACTAGTTGCAATATCTCTCCCAATTATTTATCCAATTTTGACACAAATAAGCGGTACCTGCCAGAGCAGTGTCGTCACTCAACAGGAATAAAGTTCTCATAACCTTGAACTGATTAAATGTTTTAAGGTTCTAATGTTCCATCATCAAAGAAAATTCTAGTGGTACAAAAAACATAAAACAATCTATTTGAACTTTCTCCCTACCAGTGTGTTAGACAAAACCTTGAAAAAAAGTGGTTTCACAGGGCTATTGTCTCCCATGCCTGCATAAGTCACACGACTCAACTACTCCTTGCTGCTCTGACTCCTGAGCCCTTGCTATTGCATGACATCACTTCTATGTTACAAATAAATGGCCCTCGAAAGTGTTCAAAGCATGGCGTGGTGTTCCCATTACCTTGTGGTTCTGAGAAAGGATGGAGGCCTAGCACCTATCCTAGATCTCTAGCTGCTGAACAAAATAGCAAGGACTGGTTCAGCGCGGTCACCTTAGCTCAGATCATTTAGACCCTAATGATCCCATGACTTGCTACTGTCCTTGGACCACCATTGCATTTAATTAAATGTTCCTATTCACCCTTGTCACAGGAGAGATAACGGAGGTTCATTGTAATGAACTCAAACTACCAGATCAAAGTCCTTCTGTTTGGTCTGACTTCGACACCAAGGGTCTTCAACCTGTTGACTATGGTAGTGGCCCATCTCTGGAAGGTGAGGATTAACCTATCTGCACAACAAACTCATTACAGCCAGATCTTCAGTGCTTTTATAAAAGCATATATTGCCATAGCTGCATCCTTCTGCACACCCAGGACTTCACCCTTCATTTAAAGAAATACAAAACAGTGCCTGCACAGTACTTTTAGTTCATTGGTTCGGTACTTGACACTCGCTAAGGCTTAGCCTTTCACTGGGGGACAGTGTGTCAAACATTCAGCAAATGTTCAACATTTTCCAAAACCAATCTCTTGTTCTGGCTTAAGCCTCCCTTCTCCTTGGCCTCCTGGCATTCTGTATTTTCCTAGTTCCAGATGCACAACCACAAATGAGCAAATGAGGTTTCTCCAGAGTTGTCTTTTTGTGCGTTGTCCCAGTTCTTTGGCAACATGACCAACCTCCTTCAGGTCTCCAACAGGGTATGGTACTTCCTGTAATTGGTCCAAAGAGTCCTCTTCAAAGGGAAGCCGTTTTGCAACCATGACCACTGGTGGTAACGGTCATGGATGCCCCTCTCCGAAGAGCTGATTGGCTCACATGGTTATTTAATGGAGAGTGGGCTTTGGTTTCTGGCAGAGGTGAGAATCCCCTGAAATCTGCTTAGCTCAGCAATCTGAATATCCCTGGTCAGCTTCCTCCCTTCCATCAGTGGGAATACGATCCTGATCCTAATGAGCAACGTGGTGGCCATGCACTGCCATAGTGGTGTAGGGTGACCCCCCACTTCCCTCGTACAGGCATTGCACTTGTATTTCTTGGTCCTGAATAACATCCTCTCTGTCAGCAGCTCATTTTCCTGGGCCAGAGTATGTGGCCGTTGAAGCCCTGAGCAGGCAAGGGTCAGTCTCCAATGCTTGGGTGCTATGCCAGGATGTATTGGACAAGATCCTGGACCTTGGGGAACCCCTCAGCTGGACCTCTCTGCTTTGAGTGCCATTTTATGTTTGAGAGGTTTGGCTCAATGGAATTTCCCCCAAGACGGTCATTAGAGGATGCATTAGTGCTGGACTGTAAGTTCGACCTGCTATGAGTGCTGCGAGTTTCCACTGATCCCGATCAACTCTACACTATTCAGGTGGTTGAAAAAAAGGTTCGGGTTCATCATTTTAGTTGCCTAAAACTGGGTCCAGTGGTGCCCAGCCCTTCTTGACTTAGTCTTTCGTCCTCAGCAGCTGCCAACAAAGAAGGAAATGCTTTTCAGGTCAAAGGGGAGAGTGTTCCAATGGAGCCTCAAGACTCGATCTACCTCCATTCCTGGTTACTGAGAGGATGAGGTACAGGGAGTGGGATCAGTCTGATGACATCCTTGATGTGCTCCTATCTGCCAGGAGGTGTGCCGCCAAATCCATCTACACCTGTATTTGGTGTATGTTTTCAGAAAGTTGCTAAGACAAAGAAGTGGACCCTTTGGCTTGTCCCATATTCTCAGTGCTGGAGTTCCTCCTTTGACAGACCAGAAAGGGACTACAAGGTAACAGTGAAACCTTACTTCGCTGTAGTATCTCCAGACTTAAACACTTGATCAGGATTCCTATTTATCTATTCCAACAACTTTGCAGTTTGTGAGAGGACTTGCGGACATGTTTCCTCCATGCCAGTTTGTAGTTACTGCATGGGATTAAATATTGTTTTTCACTTTTCTAATGGCTGCTCAGTTTGGGTTTTTACATATGTATTGCTCCCAGTGTAGGTAGTCTTCTTGGCAGCCATCACTAATGCCTGGAAGGTGAGTGGGTGTACAAGCGTTATAATGCAAACCACCCTGTCTACTGTTTTGCAAAGAAAGTGATCCTTGGAGTTAGATCACATTTTCTTCCTAAAGTGGTTTTGGGTTTCCATTTAGCTCAAAAGATCAGTTTGCTGGTTTACTAACCTCTGCCACAAACTTCCAAATCTGAGATGTTTCACTGTCTTGACCCCAGAAGGGCCTTCCATTTTTATATGTTCATAATAAGGAAAGATAACTAGTTTGTTTTTCCTTTGGAGGAGCTAGAATGGGATCAGAAGTTTTGAAACACTTTCTAGGGGGATCATTCTATGCTTCTCTCAATGTTACCTGTTGACAAGCAAACTGGTCCTGGAGGTTCTAGTGCACACTTAACTAGAGGGCTTGCAGCCTCTTTGTCACTGCCGATTGGATTGGCGGCTTTAGACATCTGCTAGGTGGCAGCTTTGTTTGTCTTACATACTTTTGTCCAGCACTATTGCTTGCATTCTTCAACTGGTCTGAATGTGTGCTTTGGCCAAGCGGTCTTGCAAGGTTTAAGGTTTCCTGGGGTAGGAAAAGTTATTTCATGTTCACTGTCTTCTCACCACCTATGAATTGGCATTGCTTTAATCTAAGAGGAGTCATTTTGAGGAGATGCAATCCATTGGAAGAAAATTGTACTTAACTTCTTTATTTTGTCTGATTGAAGAATACATGGAAGGAGAATCGGTCAACTCCTCCCCCCCTCCCCCACCCACCCGCAACACGCACCAGAGTATTACAACCAAGAATAGCTCACTACTTTCCACTCGTGATCCATGTTCCCTCAGCTACTGAGCACAGAGGTGAAAAGGGTGAAATTGATTTAAGTTGGTGTGTCATCCCATATATGCCGGGAGGGCGGGATCACTTCCTGGGCCAAGGATTCCAAAAACAAATGGCATGGAGCCGTGACACACCCTCTGCTGGTTGGAAATGCGCCAGAGGTGCAGCAGGCTCTGGATGAACTATCTAAGATGAGGTGCAAAATACATTTGCAAGTGAAGTTTTACTTTTGTGAATCGCACCACATGCAGGCAGAGGTGCCCTGCCTTGGGGTCTGCCAATGAAAAGCACATGCAAATTCACAGAAAAAGTGCTGTCTACGGTGCCTAGTCTGACCTATCGCAAGCCAGGCACGAGTGAAGGTTCAGTGCTTTCGGGGGACTACTATTGATTTGCCCAATAAAAAAGCATATTGGTTAGGTGATTGCTTTTTTTCTTTTCCGTTCCTTTTTTGCCCTTGTAGCTCCTGGATCAAGGAGGTAATGTAAAATAAATGCATGTGCAAGGACTTGCCTTTGGAGGCCAGTCTCTGCAAACATCTTCATTTGCCCTACCTTGGCACAGACCCAGATGGATCAGGGAGCCATTTTATGCTAAAGTGTTAAGGACATGTCTGACAATTAAATAAGGCGTGGAGAGACTGGATTGGGGCGCTATGCCCCCTTAGCCATCTCTTACTACAAGTTGCAACTTCCCTTAGGCGCCAGGAACTTGCACAATGCCATCTAGATGCAAAGCATCTCTGTAGCCCTGGATATGTGTGACTCCTCCAAAGAGACAAATTTCAAGTAATAAGGAAGCACAGACTTTAAAAGAAATTAGATATTCAAAATACTGTGAATTAAAAAGAAAATGGATAAGAACTGAAACTTTGTCCAGTTTTTAAATATCTATATTTGAGAAATAAATATTTTGACATAGACTGCTAAATGCCAGTATTCTTTGCCCAGAGGTTTAGTCCCTCATTCCTTATGGCCGTCCTCTATGCATGCTTCAGCCCGTATATAAATGCCACCACAGATGTGAAGATTAGCAGCAAGGTTATACCTGCTGCTTGTTTAATGTCAAAATCCCTTTTTTGCTGAATGTACACAACATTTTAATTCATCAAGTGCTGGGAGGGGATTATAAATACACATAAGTGCAGGATGGTGTGTGTGTTTGTATAGAAATATTAATTGTCAAATTATCTATGATAAAATCTCACAGCAGATGTTTTTTCGCCCCTTTTAGTTCCATTAGCTGCACCTGATGCTTTAAAAGTCATAAGTGAAAATAATCACATCCTCCTTTTCTGGAAGAGTTTAGCTTTGAAGGAAAAGAGTTTCAATGAAAGTCGGGTAGGTAACTTCTGATCTTTTGTGCTTTACATAATATTTCTGTTTTTTAATGCTAATTAATGAAGTATAGCCACTGATTTTTAACAAAGGGATGAGTGTATGCCTTATGTTAGTAATAATTCTATCACCTGTGTGTGTAGGTGGGCAGTCATAATGTCGACAGTAAAAATGTCGACAGTCAAAATTTCGAAAAATAAATGTCGAAAAAAATGTCGACAAACAACGTCGACATTTTTTCGAAATTTTCTATTGTATAAATAGATAAATAAATATATAACTAAAATGTGTTGAGTATGAGGGGTGAGAGGGTGGTGGGGGGTTTGGGGGGTGGCAAGGGGGTGTTGGGTGAGGGGGGTTGGGGGGGACACCCCCATAGTAAATGATACTCTTTTTATTTATTTAATTATTGAATAAATAAATAAATATATAATTACTATGTGTTGAGTATGAGGGGTGAGAGTGTGGTGGGGGGTTGCAGGGGGGTGTTGGGTGAGGGGGGTTGGGGGGGACCCCCCCCATAGTAAATGATACTCTTTTTGTTTATTTATTGAATATATACATAAATAAATATATAATTAGAATGTGTTGAGTATGGGGGGTGAGAGGGTGGTGTGGGGGGGTGGTAGGGGGGTGGCAGGGGGTGTTGGGTGAGGTGTTGATAGTTCTAATTGACATTTTTTTGTCGACATTTTTTTTTTCTAAAAAATGACTACATTATATGTATAGGATGTCGACATTATTGTTGTCGACATTTTTTTTCGACATTATGACTATAAACCATGTGTGTATATAGCAATAGTGATATGGCGGTAATTAGTTGGAATAAGTGGATCTAGAGTTTGTTTTAAGTTGGCAGGGATGTTGCCAGAGGCGAAGGAGGCATTGATCAATTTGGAAATAAATGGTGACAAATCTCTAGCAGCGTCTTTTATGATCTGAGCTGGGCAGATGTCGCCTTTGCAGTTGGATAATAGTTTTCTTTACCTCTAGGGTGGTGGTTTTGGTAAAGCGGAATCTGGTGGTCTGGGCAATACGTATATCACTGGGCGGATGGATGTTCAAGGGATGCTGCAAGTTTAGCGTATCTTTTTTTAAAATTTTGTTTTGGAGTGTGTTTATTTTGTTGGCTAGTGCATATTGAATATCTGAGCACCAAGTCTTGTTTTTGTTACATATATCGGGCATAGGAATTGGTGATTCTAGTTCTTTCAGTATAGTGAACAGTTCTTTCATACTTGAGTTGGAGTTAGCAATACGTTTGTTATATGAATTTCGTTTTGCCAGGCAAATTTCATTTTTGTAGTGCATAGAGATAGTGGTTAGTTTGCCTTTGTTCTCAGTGGAGGGGCAAAGTCTCCAGGCGGTTTCACACTTCCTTTTCAAGATACGTAGGTCTTTTAATTGTGGAGTGAACCATTTGTTTAAATGGGATTTTGGTTTACTTGCTCTCAATTTAAGTGGGGCAATATTATCCAGTGTAGTAAGCATGATTTTATTGTATTCATGGACCAGAGTACTGGGGTCTAGGTTGTCAGATAAAGAGTTTAAGGTTGGGAGAATAGCCGGGATCACTTTGTCCACTGTGATATTCTTTTTGTTTCTAGTTAAGCAGGGTGGTGCTGTTTGTGGGACCGTGGAAGGAGGTCTAGTGCTGGATAGTGTAAAGAACACGAGTGAATGGTCTGTCCATAGTTGTGGCATGATGGCGGTAATGGTAGCCATACAATTATGATCAGCTACCCAGTCTAGAGTTCTTCCTTTGATGTGGGTAGATTTGTTAACTTTTTGTGATACTCCTAATGCAGTCAGAATATTTGCTATTTCAGAGGCATGCTTGTCAGCTGGATCATTAAAGCCTAGATTAAAGTCGCCTAGTAGTACTAGTTGGGTGGTCGTTTTGAGGTTGTTGCCTAGTATGGTGTGCATATCCTCCTCAAATGTCCCAACGGGGCCAGGGGGTCTGTAAAGTAGATGGATGGTGAGTGACTGGGAGTTATTTAGGGGAATTTTGGCAGTGAGGATTTCACATGATTGCAAGGTTTGTGGGGGGGCTAGTCTCAGTGATAGGCTTGCTCTGGAAATAATGGCGATTCCTCTGCCTCGTATTCCATCTCTATTTTGCCTAGATATTGTGTAGCCGTCAGGGATGGCTAACATGAGTGAGGGTCCTGCGGTGTTATATATCCAGGACTCCGTTATGTCAGGGAAGTCCAGGTTTCCTTCTGTTATTAGGTCAGCGATATCCCTCGCGTGGGCAACGAGAGCTCTTGCATTTAGGAGTGCTCCTTTAAGGGAATGTGCTTGCGTTTTGGCTATATCCCTGCAAGGCGTAGGTAGGTTACAGTCAGTTAGCTTGGTAATGTGGGTCGTAATCTGACTAGCATTGGCACAGGCGCGGAGAAAGACATATGTTGGTTAGTATAATTAAACTTCATGCTGGCGTGGTAATTCGTTTTTTTGTTTATCGGAGGTAGGAGTCTAGTGAGTGGTTCATTCAGTTTGGAGAGTCTTGCACAGAGTTTAGAGTTTCTGGCGTTGATCGTGCATGGGCGGTAGCATAGGCTCCTGGAACTGTAGCATGGATAGATTTAGGTTGTGTATTACTAGGGTTATTTGCTGCCATATTTGGCAGGCTGGGTGTGAATGGTTCAGACTCAGGAGGAGGGATCCTGTTGCAGTATTCTACAGCGCTAGTAGAAAGGAGTGTAGTGGCCATCATTATGCAGTGGGTCAGTCTTTGGAATAACATATTTAGCCAGAAGTATAATATGTGCACTGTAAGTGCTAAAGTGGTCAAGCGCGCACCTCAATCTAAGTTATATGTCCAGGACAAGTTGGGGGAGGAAGTTGTTGTGTTTCTGTTCACTCCTCCTGAGCTTGTAGAGTCATGTTGGGGTGGAAGACCCAACCGTGTTCTACGAGGCCTTAGCACATCTGTCTTTTAGGCTGAAATCCTTCAAGTGGCTACCCAGTCCCCCTGAACCCTTTGAATCCAATCTCGTTACTTATTTGTTATGAAAAGCATCATCTGTGAATTTGACAACTTTGACAGTGTCTGCCTTACTTTGTTCTGCCACGCACGGGCCACTGGTTCCCCAGTGTCCCCATCTGACATTTGACACACTCATTCCACAGATACGGCTGCACTTCTAAGATTTAGGCCTACACAAAGTTATCTAACTTACCAGTATTGCTATTTAGTAAATGTTGGTTGATGAATGATTTGCTAACCTAAAAGTTACTCTTGCTACTTACCTGTTTCTCATCTGAAGTTTCACTATTGAACAGAGTATTGCTACAGTAAATGTCCTACTGAATATTGTTAGGGAGGAATCTCATAAATGGCTGATTTCCCTTACCTAAAGAGTCCCCCAGCAGCTTTGCTGGATTTCCAGGATTTATTTTTTTTCACCTGGTAAGAGTATGAGCCTTTTTCCCCACTCTTAGATGTGTTTTGCTGTGTGTCCTTCTCTTCTCTTTGAACTAACTTTTCTACCAACCAACCTCGCCCGAAATCTGTGCCACGAACTATACCGTAAACTACACTGAACCCTATTATTTTGAGCAAAAGACTTTTGAACCATTGACTTTGGCCCTAAGATTTTTCTATCTGTTTTTAACCTTGTAGTCCATCTTGTTCTACTGCCCTGATTACTTATCTGTTGGATCTGCCTAATTCATAATGACTGTCTTTCCCGCACTTTTAAATTGCTGGAGTGCCATTTTGCTCCCACTTCATTTGTGAGCTTAACTTGTCTGGAATTTAAGGGAAGGGAAGTGGTGTGGTGTATTTGATTGATTGATTTTTGACTTGCTTAGAAAAGTGAAATGTTATACAACAGTTGAGTAAATAAATATATATTCTTTTACTTAGAAACTTTGAATGTGTTTGCCTGAACCATAGTAATTGCTGTCCCTTTGTGTAACTCCTTGTACTGCTCACTTACTCTTGAGATAAGTCTGGCTGCTCTGTTACTGCTACTACTATAACTGTGTAGTACAGGCGTGTACCAAAGGTGAAATTGTACTGTCACTTGTAGTCTTAATTGTGTGTAGTGTTCCCAAAGTATATATGTACTCAGGGGCGTTGCTAGGGGGGGGTAAGGGGGCTGTAGCCCCTGATCTTTTGGTTGTAGCCCTGGATAGAATCACAGGAGCTACAGCCAAAAGACTAGCTAGCCCCCAGTCCCAACAGTTCCGACACCAGCGTAGCCCCAGGCCTTTTCCAGACCTAGCAACTCCCTATATGTACTGCATATAATTCTGCCTAACAGATATATGTGTGAAACTTTCCATAATTAGCTGAATTGCATTTTGAGTTTAACATTGCCCTAGTGTATATAATAACCTTATTTTGTATAACTACAGTCTGTGTTTTCTTGACTATAAGTGTGCTCAATGGTCATTGTACTCCACTACAGCCCTCCTACACTAAGCCTGGTTGCTCGACCATATCTACCAAACCTATTGGGTAGTTTAGGCCAAACCTAAGAATCGGAGCCCGGTATATCAAAGAGTGAGTCTTCTACAGACCTTACACAGGTGGACTTTAGTAAAACTCCCTAACACAAACCATGACGGCTGATTTCTGGGCATTAGCCGGAGATCCAAGTCATCCAAGAAGACAGTATAGTCATGAGTGAATTTCTTCAACGCACATGGCGTATGCGCGTTCAAGACTGTCATCCGTGTACGCCAGTAGAGGCAGTACTCTATTACCCATCCTCGGAACATCAGGGTTGGAAGTAGCAGGCACTCATAGAAACCATTTATATGCAAGCAGAAGAGTAGGGGCGCCAAGACACGGCCCTGGCGCACACCAACCTTCTCTCAAAACTAAAATCTGTGCAAAGCCTGTTCAATCCAGTACACACACAAACTTGGGTTGATTGGTGGAGCCTAATTAGCTGGTTAATTATTCCTGATGGGCAGTTCATGGACCTAAGCACCCGCCACAACTTTGCCTGATTAACTTTATCGAAGGCCGTACTCTGGTCCATGAAAGCCAGAAAAATTGGCTTCTCATTAATACACAAAGAATGGGCCACTATAAGAACTAAGTTTAGAGATTGATCTGATGTGCCCAAATCGGATCTGAACCTCAGCTGAATTGGGGACAGGGTGTTATTTTGGAATGCCCAGTCTTCCAGCCTTGCTAATGCAGCTTTCCCAAAGATTTTAAAAGTAGAATCTAGAAGGGAGATTGGTCTATACGAGCCAGGCATAGCACTCTGACCCTTCTTAAAGATTGGTTGGATAATGGCACTGCATAACTATGTGCAGTGTCCTAAAGGCACACCTCAACCACAGTACATGTGTAAGGCCTAGATCTGCTAGTCGGCACTGAGCACACATTGCAGAGTTTGAGTAATAAACATAAACACAATGTTACCCAGAGAAAAAATAGAATTACTTTTTCAAATGCCTAAAACACAATTCCCCATACAGTTAGAACGCCTAGGTCCTTATTACATAATAATGCCCAGTTGGCCAGAAAAATAATTACAGCCACAAAAAAGGTAGAATCCTAGTGCACATTAGCAAAAGCTTCCAAGACTCATTAAACATTTCAATAAGGCACTGTCCTGATGCAATACACACATTGTTACAAGTTGCAGTTCGTGTTGCTAGTACATTTACCATTGCAGAAATTAATGGGATAACTTCTTTAAAAATGGATAGAAAATCTCAGCTAAGCACTGAAATGGTGGATCTTAGTCTAGAGCTCACTTAACTACTAGGAAATCCATTAGAAATGTCCAATGGCAGGCAAGTACCCCAGTGTCTGTTCAATGTTCCATAGGATAAGGATATAATGGGAAAAGTTAAAGTCCCAGCCACACTGAAGGGGGAAAGTACAGATCTACCCCATATGTGTGGATGCTGCTATGAACAACCCCTGGGAAGGCCAGAGGAGACCCCAAGGAAGTTCCAAAGGTAGGATGATGGGCCCCAGAAGAAGTTGTTGCAGAACAGGATCTGCTCGCCTCCTGTTCTCCGCCACTGCCAACTGTCATGCCTCCCTCCACCTGAATGAAAGTCTATGGGGATCATGGTTAAGACTTGCTTCCCAGGAATTTCTACCACAGACCAGGGGCACAACCATGATTAAGTATCATGAATAATCATCCTTCCCGGAGACAAAAGTAGATACTTATGTAAGTTGTTTCTGTGGAAACTGCTCCATTTGAACCCAAAACTACCTGCTAAGTGAACATCGCTTTTCCCCTGGTTCGGTATTCAGGATCCAGTTCCCAGGGCGTTGTTCGCAGAAGCAGAGCGGATGAACAAAAGGCTCTTATTTGGACATCTACCTTCAAGCCATGAGTGAAAATTCTGGCAGAGGATACTCAAGGAAGACTTGGGAACCTGTATAAACGGCTTGCTGCAGCAGGGTGAACAAAAGAAGGTAGCGGCATGGAATCAAACAGTCCCAGGGCAGAGACCAAGGCTGTTGGCCCCGTTAGACATCCTAAACTGAAGGTCTAACAAAGTGATAAACTCTCAGCACTCTGAACTCCTGCCGCAGCCAAGCTGAAAACCTTAGCAATAAACTACGGGATGCAGCGTTAAAACAGCTCAGGATTTGTCCCAAACAAGAGAGATCAGCCTAGCTGATGTGGGGAGGAGTTTATTTGAATTTTCAAAATCGACCCTTGAGTGGATTTGGGGAGGCCAACCTATTATGGTGAACAGGAAAACATTGCAGAGTGGCAGGCTCTAGTCTCTGGAGGTCTGTGAGGAGACTGGTCTAGGGCTAAAATGAGTCCACACAGAACACCAGTAATTCAAGTTAGATAAGCAAGTACAAAACTATCCAATGATTTATTAGGCCTTAATAATACACACTAAGCAAGTAAAACCTATTGGCAAATATTGTCACACAGTTACCATAAGACGGATATACAGATTCACCCTTAGGAGAAGAAAGAAATCCTATGATTTAACAAACGGTAAAACAGAGTAACATAGTCAGATGAAGAAAATTCAGTAAAGACAGTTTAGAATAACCACAGAACACATTCCCTAACACTTAATGAGCCCAAACTTAAGATGGTTTGCGGCCTTTTGCCATAAAGTCATCCTTTCCAAAGATATACTTATCATGTTTGCATACTTTTTCTCTTTCCGGGGGAAGCAGACAGAAGCAACAGCCATGTAATTCCCAAGACGTTCCAGCACATTCTGCGTGTCCTCAACACCAACATTGATGGGCGCAGGAAGATTGCGTTTGCTATCACAGCGGGTGTTGTTCGGCGTTACGCCCATGTCGTGCTGAAGAAGGCTGACATCGACTTGAGCAAGAGGGCTGGAGAGCTGACCGAGGATGAGGTGGTGCGTGTAATTACTATCATGCAGAATCCTCCTCAATACAAGATCCCTGACTGGATCTTCAACAGGAATGACATAAAGGATGGCAAATACAGCCAGGCCCTGCCTAACAGGCTTGATAACAAGCTCTATGAAGATTTGGAGCGCCTGAACATGATTCTTGCTCACCGAGGGCTTTGTCACTTCTGGGGCCTGCGTGTGCAAGGCCAGCATACCAAGACCGCCGGAAGAAGGGGTTGCACTGTTGGTGTGTCGAAGAAGAAGAAATATAGTCCCTTGTTTACTTTTCAATAAAATATGGCTTCAAAAAGATCTGAGGTGTCTCATCTTTGTCTGGGGTGGTCTGTCATGAAAATCCTTTATTTTGAGGATGTAGAATCAGACACTTTCTTATAAAGGTCAGAGGCTCACTGGTGCACCTGGGTGTGTGTGCGCTTTTGTGGGATATCTTGCGCAAATACAAGATCTGCCTACTCCAACATGGTCATTGTCCCCAAAACACTGAGGTCACGCGCAGGAGGTTTGAGCTTTCCTTTTATCGGCGCTTCTCAATGGAACTCACTACCAACTCACCTAAGATGCATTGATTCTCACACAGCCTTCAGAAAAGCCATCACAACATGGTTGTTTGTATAAAATGGCCACCAGGGCGTTTGCACCCTGCTTGCTTATGTAACACATCACCCTTGTAATGTAATCTGTTGTCATTTCTCTATGTACCTTCATTCTTCTCGTTTTGCGTAGGTCATGCTCCTTGTAACCCACGAGCACACCCGCATATTCCTGTAACTAAGACATCTTCCTGCAACTGCGCCTCGATGCTTAATGGGCTGTAGTGCGCTTTACAAATCCAAATAAATAAATAAATGTAGATTTATTAATAGATTGGACGATGCAGTGATTATGATTCAAAAGTCAAAAAGGTATGTAAAGTTCAGGTATGTAAACTCACTCAATCCTAGTCACAAGGATTGGCCTAGAAAGGGATCTGTGTCTAGGCCTCCACCGACTTAAGTCCGGAAAGAGTGATTTACAGACAGGACAACGCCCATGTAACCCTATGGAGAACACAGGGGAAATGAACATGTATGTTCACTTCCCATGTAACCCTATGGAGAACACAGGGGAAATGAACATGTATGTTCACTTCTTCAGAGACCACTGCTGAGTTTCCACAATCCGTTGGAGACCGTCTCTTTGCTTGCTTCTGTCGAGAAAGGCATCTTGTGTCATGTTATGTTTGATATTTGTGTAGTGCCTACTGCCATTGTTATGGCTTTGAAGCGCTGTGAGATGAAAAGGCCGTCAGAAGACCGCAGTCTGTGCAAGCATGTAAATAATAAGAGCATTACATGGCATGTAAATGGAATTAGGTGACTGTTCAATTACTCACAGAGATGGCTAGTGTAAAACATCATAAATATCATGCAGAGCATTGCGTTCCGGTCCAGAGATGGCTGCTATGTCAATGACTGACAGCTGGACCAAATTATTTACATCGGGCCCAGTTGTAATCTATTGTTTGCAGTGCATGGGTGGGATGTGTATTATAGTCTCTCAACCCCTAGGTCAACTGTCTACAGTTAAGGGCTCTGCTATACTTTGCATACAGAAGACATACACACTGAATAACCTGCAGTCAAGGCAAAACAACTTGCCACCCTGCACTCCCACACTGGCCTATTGCATACAGATCCCATTTCACTAGCTCGTCTGTCTCTTGTATGTGTTTTACATATAAAGGTTCAGGGTTCGAAATTGAGGGGAGCTGTTTAGCACCTGCTTCTAACCTAGATGATCCTAGTTCACTTGACACCAACAGCTGCCTGGTGCTACTTTTGGCTCCCCAGGCCAAAGAATGCTAAACAAACACACCTATGTGAATTTAACTGCTTTTGGGACAATCTATAAACACATATTAGGTCACATCTATATGCCATTTAAAACATAAACGGTCATGAATTGCGTACAAAATAATATTTTTGCATCTCATGTGGAGGTTAGATTTGTGTAACCCTATGCACCAGCTCCTTGTTCCCCAGTGCCAGCATGTTGGATACACAGGAGCTACTTTTAGCTCCTGTTTATCAAATCCTAATTTCGAGCCCTGAAGGTTTAGTTAAACCAAAATATGAATAATAAATAATAAAACATAAAGATACACTGTGCTATCTATGGATGGACTTCTAACGTTATGTGTAGGGTGGTGTAGTGCCTTAAGTTTAAGGCTTGTATCAGGGGTCGCCTCATAGAACACAACAAAAATTACAAAAGTAGTCAAAAAGGAATTTACGGTGTGCAAGCAGTAACGCAGTTTTATTCAGAGCCCCAGATGCAGCTGTTATAGCAAATTTAAACAGATTGCGGAACAGAACTGCATTCAAATGCGCTGTTAAAGAAAGGCCCCTAAAGTTATAACTTTTATACAATGCAAGTAATTAGTATTTGTGATTGTGTGACATGAAAAAATCTCCCCCACACAAATCTGATTGATTGGACTATGCACTTTGAACCCCTATAGAAAAACATACATTTCAATCAATAATTGGGTACATGCACCTTACCACGCCACCCTCATGTACACTGTGACGTCACAATCCACCCCCAATTCCCACAGCACAACATTAAGTCATTAAAACATTTGAGATGACCAGCAAAACTTTATTCACTGCCTTGGTCGCCTCATCCTATAAAAGCATAATAAAGAAATAATTATGGAATCCAAGCAGACCTATTATAACAACAATATTGAATTTGCAGGAAATGACACAAAGGAACTTTTCCGTCTCTTTAGGTCATGGGAAAAACTGGAAGTCTTAAACCACACTATTACGCCCACTCAAGAGGACTGTGTTAGAACACAAAAGGCCTTTGCTAATAAATTGCTATGTGCCCAAGACAAAATTAGGAGAGAGCTACAGAACCAAACTCTAGGTATAGACCCACCTACCTCTGCAAATGTTGAATCTAGTCACACGACTGATCATACGTTATCTAAAAATGAAGAGTTGAAATCTACTCACATAGGATTCAAATTTCCAGAGATTTCGGTTACCGAGATTGAAGGTATCATGAGAGCTATAAGTCCGACCAGTTGTCCAGGGGACCTCATCCCCTCAAAGATAATCCTGGAGCACTTGGATATTTTTGCACCTTTTTTATGTAGATTCGTCAATGCCTCATTCAGATACAGAGCTGTTCCGCAGGCCATTAAAACAGTGGCTGTTACACCCCTCCTAAAAAAGGCAAGCTTATATCCCAAAGACGCTACAAATTTTCGCCCCATTACTAATACCTTGTTCTTCCTAAAATTGGTCGACAAGGTTGCTACAATCCACCTTCAACTCCACATTGAAAATACAGGTCGGCTATATGAAAGACATTCAGGCTTTCATCGCTTTCATGGCACCGAGAGTGCTTTGGTGGACTTTCAAACCCACATGCTGACTTTAGTGGCGAAAAGTAGATCTGGCTTGCTGATACTTTTAGATCTCAGCGCGGCTTTCGACCTACTAGACCACGAGATATTATTGAAGAGACTGTTAGATGCCGGCGGACTCGCTGCCAAAACGGAAAATTGGGTCAGATCCTTTATGGAGGGTAGATCCAGGGTACATTGGGGCGACGTGTCTTCCGAAGTAGAAACCATTATGTGTGGCGTCCCCCAGGGAGCATATTTGTTGCCTCTACTTTTTAACATTTATGTAGTCCCTCTTTGTAAAGAATTGGAAAGATTGGGCCTTTTCTTCACAAACTATGCCGACGACTTCCAGTTGTCATTGGAGCTATTAGGAGACCATCAGAAAGATCAATACCAATTAAATGAGGTTTATAGAGTGATAATAAATCTGGATGACTATAAATTGGTTATACCTAAACGCCGGTAAAACAGAACTTATGATTTTTATGGGTCTAAGAAGTCTAGAGAGACCGTAGCTCCTACCTTCTCCAGCTTCTTGGTTGAGGACAGCCTTATAGAAGTGGTTGATAAGGTAAAGACCCTGGGTGCATACCTGTAGGCCTCCCTGGATGCAGGGGCTCAAGTGGACACCACCAAAAAGAACACCCAACATTACCGGTGAGTATTGAGACAGGTGGCTCCACTAATCTCTAAAGATAACCGAGCCAAACTAGTAAGGGCCGTTATTCTGCCACGCTTGGATTAGTGTAACGCCCTGCTGGGGGGCGCTATCAAAGAAGATATTCTCAGACTGCAAAAAATCAAGAATGCATCCGTTCGCGTAGTTTATGGCATGAAAAGATATGAACTGACCTCTCTTGCCAGAAAGGAGCTACACTGGCTGCCTATAACAGCCAGGATTTCCTTCAAAACACTGACCTTGTGTCACAAATGTGTCTATGGGACAGCTCCCAGCTACCTAAAGGACAAGATCATTCTATATCAGCCCACCAAAAACCTTTGTTCCACCTCCGCTCAGCATGTGGCAAGGACTAAGAGCACAGGGAAATGGACGTTCCTTCCCAATGCTCGTGTCAAAGGCATGGAATAACCTACCTCTTGTGCTCAGAGAAGAGACTAATCACTTGGCTTTTAGAAAGCTCTTAAACGATACTCTTCATCTAATCTTCGGTCATCCCCACTGTCCTCTTTCTGCTTGTGAGGGAGTGCCTAGATGCCTTAGGGCTTTGGTGCTATAGAAATGTTTTAACATAACATCCTGATTCTCATGAGAATGGCCTTTCACCATGCCACCATCCGAGCCTTGAACCATGGACATACTACTGTACAAATGTTGCATATCGGGGACAACCAGTTTCCCAGGAAAAATGTCCTACGGTACCATTCGGAACTGCTCTTTTCGACTCCATTAGAAAATTATATTTAATAAATGATTTTGAATTATAAAATGATCATGTATTATTTGTTGGCGAAACCTGTGAGCACTAATCTGTGACCTCAGGGGGGGAAAAAAAACAACCACTGTGTACTTCTCTCAGCGCCCGCCTGACATTGCAGACTCTGCACTAAATAACCAGCTACTGCTGCCTTTGCCGCGCACAAAATGCTAACATGTTTAAAATAAAAGCAAGCTTTTAAGGCCTATTTACCGCGTTTCATTCTACTACTAAGTTTGATTATACTTACCTGTGCTCCTGTATTTATGGATTCATTTTATTAGGGATTTTATTTCAGATATCAGAAAGAGCGCCCTCCCCTTCTACGTGCTGCTCTCGCAGCAAAGTGTGTTCTGTTATACCGCGTTGAACTTGCATCTTTATTACAGGCTTATCGGCCTATACATATTGTTTAAATATGTGCTTGCCATACTAAAGTAGTGTGTTACACATTGTGGGTTACCAATCTGTGATATACATACATTTACCTTTGAAGTTTAGTACTGTAATAAAGTTAGTTTTGTACTCACCTGTGTGGCAATATTATTTACTATTTCTGTAAAGTTTTTGCTGTACCACACAACAGTGCCCCCTTCCTCCTTAGTTAAGCCTTTCTACTTAGCCTAATATACTTTGAGAGTGGTTGAGCTTAACTGGGGTTGTGAAATCCTTGTAAGTCCTAGGTTGACCTTTCAGAGTCCTAACATAGGTAGTGACTTTGAACACCCCCTCGCCCCCCCTCCCCAGCACCACTGTTAGGCACATTTTATGGGGTTGGTTTATCCAGTTTCCCCTCACTCCAGTTTTGTTGTTCCTGCTTGGGATTTGTCATTTATTTATGACTTTTCGAATGGGAGATCTATTAGAGCCTCTGTATTCATGTTCTTAAGACTGCTCACCTTTAAGGTGATTTTCCTGGTCCCCAGCATTTCTGCAAGTTTGAGCGGGCTCTGCTTCGTGTTTCCCAAGGAGATGGTGACTTTGAGAGTGAGGCATCCTTCCCATGGTTGTCAGTATTTTGTCTGTCTCATAAGAGCCATCTAACTGTGCTTTTCTCTCTGCCTCATCCCTCCAAGATAGAGGAGATAAGGCATTGGTTGAAATATGTGGGTGCCCTCAGCTACTACCCTCGGAAGAGGAACATCAGAAAAAGATTACCAGTTTTTTTGTTGTATACACTGGTGCCCGTGCTGGCAGGGCTGTTACTTAGAAGACTCTGTCCAGATGGATCATCCTCTGCATCTCTGAATGTCACAATATGCCTGGAAAGGATGTGCCTGCTCTGCTGTGCAAAGAGTGGGGGTGGGGATTCCATGCATTGAATACTTCTCAAGCGGCTACGTTGGCTTGCTGCAAGCATTTGCCAAACATAAATGCTGGGATTCCCTGTTCAGGGTACGATGCTTTTTTGGTTGAGCAGCTCTCCAGAGTTTCCTGGTATAGGTGGTGGTTTCTCGCTCTCCACTCTCCTCCGTACTGTTGGCGGAGCCTATCGTAGATGAGGAATCTGTGATAGAAGGAATACATTATAAGAACAACCTACTTACATTTCGGTAATATTCTTTCTGATGAATCCATCCTTCCTCCCACAGATTCCTCATCACCATCCCCCAGCCTGCCCCCCTGGTAGGATAATTCATACACCTAGTATTTTCTGTGGTCCCTCAGCTGCTGAGTGATGGGAATATAAAGGTGGAATTGATTTCATGGGGAGTGGTGTCTCTATTTATACTGACCTAGCATTCTGTCTGGTGTCTGGGTGTACAACTGCGCTGGGTGGAGCTGACATGGAGTCACGCTACTCACCCTGGTTTGCTGAAAAGGTTTCAGAAGTCAGCTGGCACCATAGTCAATCTGGAGTGAGAATTCTGTGGTAGGATACACCAATCCATCGGAATATGAAAATGTTATTCTATGTACTGTCCTGCCTACCAGAGGCTATGTGTTTCATGTTAATCAGTACATTTATCTTCCTGGTTTCTTTCCGGATCTCTCTTCTCAGGTGGAGAGAATTCTGCACATTCTCTAAGTGCTCAGGATCCTGAAGGTCTGTGCTCACCATACCAAACACTTCTACTTGTCAGAACATTTATTTTCTGTTATGGCAGTCTGAATGCTGGGAAATGAGTTTAAGGCTAATAACTTATTGAGTGGTGGACCGCCAATATCCTGGAGCATTACTTAGCTCAGATGCTGATTGGTCATCATGCGCATTAGTCTATGTAAATGTTCCACCTTTTCCCCTTTTCAGATGCACATTCCTTTCGTGACTACCTGCAAACAGCAGCATAATTTCTTGACATGCTTTTTGCATGCGTCATTCATAAAATTCTGGTTCCAGATCAGAAACTCACATTGGAGGAGACTGTTCTGAGAATCTTTTATGTAGAGCTATTCATGCATTCTTCCTACTGCACTAGAGAGCTCTTGGGTAATCTCCCAAGTAGTATTTGGGAAAGAGGACGGGGCCTAACCCAGCATTGGATCTTTTATAGATTGACATGCTTACTCAATGTTTTCCAACAGTATTCCCTCCTCAACTTCAGGGAATATTGAATAACAATGCAAATCTATAAATGATACGAATGTAGGAGAGCTACACCGCCCAGTAAGTAACTTTGATAGACTAACTGTGTGACTAACCAGTCACCTTTCCTCCTTTATGATCTACCTGCCTTGCCCCAATCTAGCCATCTAGATCTAGGAGTCGTCATTGCAGGATCATGACACCCGAGGGCTGTACATTGGGTTACGGTCATTATCACAGGAGATCATGTGGCTTCCTGAGGTTGATAAGGCTGTTACCACTGTATTATTAGCAGTATAGGTTTTGGAATTCTGGTGGCGAATTGAAACATGTTAGGGTAATAGTGAGTAAAGCAAGGACATGTTAGTATATTAAATGCAGCTTCATTATTTAAATTCCGTTTTCCTTCTAGGGTAAGCATTTTAACTGTAAATTGGGTTGAACCAGAAGCATTATAGCATGACATTGTGTAATGTAAACGTTAATTGTTCCTTTGTATGAAAGTTTAACAATTGTTCCATGCTTTAGCTTCACTTTGGTGTATTACATTGGAGTGGATTGTAAAAGGAAATATTGCAGAGGAATTGAATTGCTGATTCTTGAATGCAAAGAAACTATTTCTGTAATTTCCCTCTCTACTTGGAAATGCTTGGAATGCTGTCAATACCAGTAGTGATTGACTGTGTTCTGAATACTCTGGTTGGGTGAGAGAAAGGCAGTAACCTATATGTGCTAATAAGAATCAGGTCTGGCCATTTAAATGCATAGACAAACAGAAACTGCTCGCATAGCCAGATACTTGTGAAATTGGTCAGACTCAGATGGGGCAGTTTTTGCACCTTGGATGCCTCTCTTCATACAGTTTCGAAATAAATGAGTATGTTATTACTATAACTTGTACTGAATGATTTAAACTGTCGAAGATCCAACATTATGACAGTCATTAAGAGCATTCTTCCGATGGGCATGGCATGTGGGCATTAGGTGTGTTTCCACAAATCTGTGCGCAGGTGCACTTGCCCAGCATCCCACTAGGTGCCGCTCAGTCGTGCATTAGCAACGCAAATGGACAATTTCCATCCTCTCAAGCACTGACAAGGCACAAGCCCACGAGTTTCCTGCCATTTGCTATCTGTTAACAAAGAACTATTATACAAACTAGGTTCAATATTCTGGCCTAGCCCTGCTTGTGTTGCCTCAGCTCTGTGAGGGTGACCATATAAACCTATTTAATTTGCCCTCTTGGGATTTTGTAAAGCATATATCATGCTATGTTCCTCCTACTTTAGTAGTGGTAACATTACTTCATAAGGGGTAGCAACATTACTAGATCACTTGCTTTGTCTGCAAATGATTAGGGTATGGAAATATTCCTTGCACCACTCATACATAGGACAGCAGATGTTAAGAAATCTGCAATGTTTCCAAGCAACCTACATACTTTCCAAGCTTTCAGAGTTCTAATGGCGAATTCTATGGTAACTCAGATCTCTCCTCTAGTCAATGGCTTCATTGAGAAAATGTATAATCCTAACCTTTAACAGTAGAAGAAGGGATTTTGCAAACTATCTTGTTTGCACTGCCGAATAATTTTGTATGCATGTTCATGACATTTCATCCCTAAATCCTTGCAATGCTTTAAATTGTATTTTGCATGATAAATATTTTCAGTTTGCAAATGTCAGTGAATGTTTCAAGGGTACAATCCTCAAAGGATTGGATCGCTCTTTTTAGGGAGCCTCATCAGTTAGAAGATAAGCACAGGAGCATGGGGGATGAGCGCACACAAGCACATTCCTTTGGGGTCTGATGTACAAATGAGGCACACTCAAAACTGAAGTCGGATATTTTTGCAGTACCATGCTATCTGTGTGTTGAAGGACATCAACATCTAGTAACAATCTTGGAATGTGCAACATCCATTATTCTGTGCTTAGCTTCTGATGGTTTCAATATAATCATGTATTCTGTATTTAGAGCCTCTGACATATCCTTGGTCTTCAAATGTTTATCATGAATTGCAGAAGAGGGACTTTTAGATACAGGAGAAGACACTGAATCATGTACACCTCTGAGCAATGCTGATATTAACCTATAGGGCAAACCTATATGATTAAGGTGCTCCATGTAGGACCTCATTGAGACTTGTTTATGTATAGGCTGGGATGAGGAAGGCTGGGCAAAACAATTCTAGTCTAGGTTGCATGCCCTGCCATGTCACTTCCTATGACAGGGTTATAAGTAGTGCTGCAGATAATATTTTACTCTGTATCCTTGGAAGTTTGAATTCAGTTTAATTTTCAATAAGTAAAAAGTAATTTGCATTGCCAATGGAAGTGATGTTTAGGTGAGTGGCAATAACTCTAGAACAGATTTCTCTTTTTACCGCATGCTTATTTCCAGCTTATGTCATGCTTGTTAAAACTTTCATACACTTACCTCACGTCCCCTTTCCTCCATGCTGTATGGGCGTCCCTTCCTAGGGACGGGAGACGGAACCTTTTTCACCAGAAAAAACCTTCTCCTTTAAATTTAGAAGCGCGCAGGGGAACGGGCCAATTTCACCAGCGCTCCTGGGTTTGAGTTCTGCCATGTAAATCCACAAGCTCTTCTCCGGATTCTTCGTCTATCTTTTTGTCTTACAGGTACTCTGTCCTCCAGCATCACGACGCATGTCGACTTCAGCAGGTGTCCAGCCTGCGAGGGGCTATTCCCTACTTCTGACCCCCACACTCTTTGCCTCCGCTGCCTTGGCCCCGACCACGGCTGGGAAGGTTGTACCATGTGTGACGCACTGGCTCCACGCGCACTGAAGAACAGGCTAGCTAGGTGGAGGGAGCTCTTTGAAAGATCGCCTCCAGAGGACCCGAAGGACTTCGTCAAACATAGATCAAGGCCCAAGGAAGGGCCCCTATTTTCCATTGCACCCCGTAAGGGTGACTCGGTCCCGAGGAAACGCCCGACGGGGAGGAATCTCTCAGGTTCTTGCACCGGCACTCGTACCGAGACTTGTATTATTACCCACGGTTGAGCACCACACACCCTGTGTAATAATAAGCACCGCTCAGATAGCTGAGGGTTCGTAGCGCTATATAAATGCTAAATGATGAAATGATGATGAGTGCCGAGGGACCGCATGGTTCTTGTACCGGGTGTACACCCGGGGGCAACGCCCTTGTACCGGCTTGATGTTCCGAGGGGGCGCCTGCATGCAGCACTACCAGCGCTTCTGCCGAGGGCAGTAAGCCTTCCAGGCCTAGGCCTGAGGTGCAGGGTAATTAAATATTTTATTGATATCGCACTCGTACACAAGTGTTTCAGAGCGTGACTTGGCAAAAAGGCAGGGGAAACAAGGGAGAAAAAAAATAATAGAACAGCGATCTTATTAGGCCCAGCGACATGTAAGAAAGCGCAAGTGCATGGAAAAGGGGAAAAAAATAGGGAAAGTGCTTGTAAAGGGGGTGGAGGGGTGGAAAGTGCGGAGCAGAGGAGAGAAAAACAGAATAAATATTAGATAAAATAAATAAAGGTAGTGCAGCCAGCAAGTGGCAGGTGAAAGTTGGTCAGATAAGGTATATCTGATAATTGCAGAAGAAAGTTGGAGGGGTCTGTTTGGGTACAGATACAGAACCCTCGTGTAGAGGGTGGCCTGTAGACGGTGCAGGAGGGTGGCAGGGTGAGCAGGTACCTGGGCCTGAATGACAGAGGCTGGCCAGGTGCACGATGCCAAGAGAAGAAACAGTATCAACATGGGAGAAGGGGTTGTGGGGGGGGTAAAGGCAGAGGCAAAGAGGAAGGTCTTGTGATGTTTCCGGAACCAGAGATGATTTTCCCTAAGTTTCATGGTGGCCTGGAGGCTATTCCAAAGGGAGGAACCAGCAGAAGGCAGAGATCTACCCCCAGCTCGTTTCTTTGCAAAACGCCAACTCTGAGGGAGTTAGTAGAGGAGCGAAGGGCTTGAGAGCAGAGGTATTTACAGATGGATAGTTGCAGGGGTAGGCCTCATGCTCCAAAGCCAAGAGTCTTGGAGGAGGTCGGGCGCGGGGAGCAAAGCACCACGACATTGTCACGTGGCATGCAGCTTGACAAGATGGCCGCCGTGCCAGACAACAGGACCACTCCTCCGACGCCCCCCCCTAAGAACGGAACTGGTGGAAGAACGAGTGTCAAGGCGGGACTGTTGACAACCAGGTACGTGGCCCACAGTTTATCCATTGGCAGCGCAGGGCAGTTCCCCCCTCCCCCCCTGCAGCCTAGGCAGAGCGCGCTCTGGCCCCAGCAGCCCCCAGCCACTCCGTCAATATCACCTGCCACCTCTTCAGCCTCCGAAGACTGGTTCTTCAAAAGGTTCCCGGTGCTGATGCGACCCTCCCCAGATGGGGGCCATCCTGCGGGATGCAGTCAGGGACTTGCTCCCCCGGTTACTCCACCGGCACCCATAGTCATTCCTTCCATGACTCCGGCGCCACAGGCCCCTGGGCAGCCACAGCTGCACCAGCCTGCTCCTTCTATTCCGTTCCCCTGCTTCCCACATTTCCAGCGGCTCCACAACAGCCCCTGCAGAGCCTCTGGCTCCGGTCACCACACTGCAGCCCACGGCACCCAGCACTCCTCTACCGGCCCAGGACAATCCGGACACTCTTGTGGACACGGATGAGGAGGAGGACCCTGACACGACATCGTCAGTGAAGGGCTTCCAAGACAGGCTGGCAGGTTTGGCAGAATATTTGGGCATTCCTTAACCCAAGGTAGAGCAGCCCGAGGCTGGGGTCTTGGCAGAAGTCCTCACCCTAAGACCCCCTACCAAAACGGGTATCCCGATGCAGAAAGACGTTGCCTTGGCCAGGAAGGGGTGGCTCAAGCCACACTTGGCCCAACCTTTCAATCGCCACCTTGAGGCCAAATATAGACGGATGGAGGGGGATCCACTCTTGCTGTCAGTGCACCCTCAACCGCATTCTTCTGTGATCGCTGCGGCGTCACTCTACTATAAGCCTCAGTCGTCCTCGCCCACCTTGTCCTCTGCGCTGCTAGGCAAGGAGAAGATCTTGAGGTGTACGGGAAGGAGCTGTACTCCGCCTCCCTGCACCTGCGTCAATCCAATGCGAATGCCATGCTGGCCACCGTTAACCAGAGGCTTTGGCAGGAAATAGCGAACTTCCTTCCCGAACTTCCGGTGCAGAGCCAGGCACGCTTCAAGGCGGGTCTAGGAGAAACCAGGCTGGTAGCGGAGAACATCATGGAGTCCAACTTGGCCCACATCGATCCCTCTGGCCGGGCCATATGCATCGCCACGGACATAAGGACTGCATGGCTTTGGGCTACTAAGTTTAACCCTGATGTCAATGAATGCATATTGGACCTTCCATTCGAGGGTAGTGACCTCTTCCACTCTACCACCGACAAGGAGTTAGATAAAAAGAAGAGCTTGCAAACTGCGAAGTCTTTATCCTTACGAAGGCCGCGCCCAAGGCATACACCCAGTCGCACCAACGCTCCGACAGGGGGCAGTCATTCGGCGGGTTTCGGGGCTTCCAGGAACAAAGGTAGAGTCAGCCTGATTGCTCGCCGAGTCAGCACTGGTGCAAACAACAAAAGGTGGGTGAGGGGCAAGGGCTGTTTCCAGTCCCCGTCCTGCGCAGCAGCCCCAGAGGGGAAGAAAGCATGACACGCCCCTTCCGGTTCACGTGACTCCAGTGGGGGGCAGGTGCCAGAATTTTCGGACCCCTGGATCTTCTCAGTAGTGTCCTCTGGGTACTGCCTACCGGTCCCCCCCTCTCCTCCTTCCTCCCCTCCACTCCCACAGATTAGGACAGCAACTCTGTTGGCGGAGATTCAGGCACTCGTCGAGAGCCAGGCAGTGGAGGAAGTTCCAGCCTCCCAGCAAAGCTTGGGCTTCTATTCCAGGAATTTCGCCATACAAAAAAGAACCAGGCTGGCCTGAGAGTTGTGCTGAGCCTATCCACCCTCGACCTCTCTCTCCCTCTTCAAAAATTCAAGATGGTTACGCCAGCGCTCATTGCGGACACGCTAGACAGGGGAGACCGGATGTGCTCCCTGGATCTGAAGGACTCTACACGTCCTTTTTGGCAGCAACATCGCTCCTTCCTGTGCTTCAGGATCATGGGCTGCCATTTCCAATACAAGGTGCTACCCTTTGGCCTCAACTCAGCCCCCAGGGTATTTACTAAACTCATGAATGCAGTGGCAGCCCTCCTCAGGACCCAGGGCCACCATATCTACCCGTACCTGAATGCCTGGCTCGTCGGGGCGAGATCCCCCAGAAGGGGTTACCCACAGCTCCTGCGCTCTAATCAATACACTCCACGACCTTGGGTTTTACTATCAATCTCAAGAAATCTCAGCTGCAGACACAAGCTCCGAGAAGGTCTTTCCCTTGGAAGACAAGATCACGGCCATCAAGAGAGCCACCGCTCACTTCCTTACCAGAGCAAGGCCTAGTGGTACCAGCGGTACCAGCGCTTATTGGGTCTCATGGCAGCAGTCCTGCTGGCTGTGCCACACACAAGACTCAGGATGAGGAGATTGCAGATGCACTTCGCAGCCTCATGGAATCAGGAGAAGGGGTCCCAAGCAGAGCTGGTCAGAATTTCTCCTTCTCTACAACCAGACCTCCCACGATGGTCCGAGGAGGGCAACCTGTGTACGTGGAAGGCTGGGGGGGCCACTCTGAACAGCCAGAGCATCCATGGAGCTTGGACCCAGCAGGAACAGGACTCTCGCATCAATTGGCTAGAGCTCAGGGCCATTTGGTTGGCCCTCTGAGCTTTCCTCCCCCTCATCGGCGGCAAGACTGTCCTTATGCAGACCGACAACTCCTCCAGCATGTACTAGGTCAACAAGCAGGGGGGGGTACCAGGTCCCCTCCATTGTGTGCCCTAGCGGTCAGCATGTGGGAATGGGCCCTGGAGAACAACGGCCGTCCACCTTCCAGGGGATGCCAACAGACTCGGCAGACTGGGAGCTGACAATTACGAATGGCAATTGAACAACCAGGTGCTGCTGGAGGTCTTCAGTAGATGGGGGCATCCTTAAGTGGATCTGTTTGCCTCCTGGACTAACAGGAAGTGCCAACAATTTGAATCCTGGCAGGGGCAGAGCCCTCCAGCTCCCTGGGCGACACTGGTCACCTCAGCATCATTCTGATCGTTCCATGGTGGCCAACGAGACCGTGGTTCTCTGAGCTGCTCAGCCTCCAGGCCAGACCACCCATTCACCTTCCGATGGGGCTAGCCATCTCCTAATCCAGCAGGGGGACAGGGTCATCCACCCTGCCCCTCGGAAGTTAGCTCTCGCAGCGTGGTTCCTGAGCAGGTCTCCCTCAAGCACCCAAACCTCCCACAGGCTAACCTAGAGATCATTCAGGGCGCCAGGAGCAAGGCTACCAGGAGCCAATACAAGAGTAAATGGACAAGGTTCTGTCACTGGGCAGACCCCCTTACGTGCATGTTGGATGATGAGCTCTCCTTCTCGGCAAACCTTGCGCACTCAGAAGTACAGGTGGAGACATGTCGCACCTATCTGTCGGCAATAGGGGCCTACAGAAACTCAGAAGAGAAAGCCTTCTCATCTTCCAACCCGATAGTCAAACATTTGGCGGGCCTGTCCAGGCTTTACCCGCCCATCAGGAAGCCACACCCTGTGTGGGACCTTAATGTGGTGTTTGGCACATTGGCGCACAAACCCTTCGAGCCAATGCCATCTGCAGACATCAGGCTGGTCACCATTATGACAGCTTTGTTAGTGGGCCTCGCCTCCGCTCGCAGAGTCCGCGAGATCCAGGCTCTGGTGGCCTCTGAACCCTATACCACTTTTCACAGGGATATGGTAGTCCTGCGGACTCACCCTGCTTTCCTGCCTAAGGTACCTTCCTCATTCCATTTAAACAAGGAAATAGTCTTACCTACGTTCTTTGCTGACCCCAAGGACGAGGCACTGCGCGTCTTGCACTGTCTGGATGTCAGGCGCACTCTGAAATTCAATTTTTAAAAAAAGTTTTATTGTTATCGTTGGAAACAAACTTTTCAATAATAATTTCATTTTTACATAAAGATCAATGCAAACTTAATAAAATGACAATTTTCACTATAAGAAACCAATTTACAGAATAAAATGTGTTTGTTACTAATACATAAAACAAAGTATTTTAGCAGAAATGCCATTTAGTCTTTGCATTCTTTGGTATACATAAGGAAAAGAACATAGCTCAGGTGGTTTTTAGTCAAGTTCTAGCAGAAGTATATATTTTACAATTGCAATTTGAAGTTTACTTGGTTGAGTACGAAAAATTCTGTGCCACAACTCGTATGACCTCATGTCTAGTAATATTGGACTTTCCGTCATTAGATGTTGTTAATTCTCAGGTTGTGCTGGATTACAATTTAATCTACGAACATTATCGGTCATGGAGATCTCATGTCGCCTCAATAACATTTATCTGATTTTACAGAGATTTAGGCGAACACGTAAATATATGTTTCTATATTTTTGGCAAAGAAATTTTAGGAGGTAAATTTCAGTTACATTTTTTCCGGCATAAAAGGATTATCTCTGTATGATTTATATTTATGACGGAGGTCAATGGTGTTAATCCTATCAAAATGCCAAAGTTGGCTTGTGTTGGATTTGTCTTTAGAAGCTCTTCAGATATATTAGCCGTATCTAATATCAGGGCGACATGTTCTCTCCACTCGCGAGGAAATTTATGATCTACATTAAGCATATAGTTAGTTTTTCTAACAGTAAGTTCTCATTCTTTGCTAATAGAAATTTCCTATAAAATGTACAAATCTTCCAGCTATATGTGATGAATAAAGATGGCAGACCTAATTCCACTCTTATGATAGGCATTGGTTGACTCTATGGTAATCCCAAAACTGTTTTCCAATAAACTCCTTCCAATCTGGTCCAATATAAATTGGACTTGATAGGCTTAGTTTCTGCCCCATATAAGATAATCTGAACTGCCTTTTGCATATAATATGCTATTGCCAGGGAATATGAACATTTACCATATTTCTATTGTATCATTTTTGCCTGTGAAGTAACAACTTTAATTTTAGTTCATATCTCAGCAAGATATAAATTGCCTGTCGGCTGGTTGTTAATATTAATCCCTAGGTACTTGTATTGATCAACAATTTCAAGTCTTTCATTGTTTAGCTGCCAGACAGGAGATTTGGCCTTCTTCACTTTGTCTAGTGTACAATAAAGGATCTTTGTTTTTGCTACCTTAATCTCTAGTAAATTTTAGCTGGCATAGGTCTCTAATGCGGATACATTTTTGAAGACCTCGTGGGGTCTTAGACATCAAAACCAGGTCATCTGCATAAAGAAAACCAAGCTATAAATGCTAGACCCAAACGTGGTGGGTCAGCATTCATAGCTAGAAAGTTGTTGTACATGTCCGAAATGAAAAAGTTGAAAAGAATTGCTGCCACTACGCACCCTTGTTTTAGGCCTCTATATGTGGGTGTTGCCGCTGTTAACTTTGTCTGCTGTCAGTTTCACTTGAATAGATGTTTTAGAATGAAAAAGGTTAATAGCAGACAAAAAGGAAGCAGGGCAATTTGTTTTCTGAAGTTTAAAAGTTAATACATTTCTTGATACAGAGTTGAATGCAGACTTAAAGTCTACATACGCCATGTATATAGGCTGCTTTGTTTGTTTTACCTAGGATATGATTGCAGTTATTACCATTCCATTTACAGCTGTCCCGAGACCTGGTACAAAACCCATCTGGTGGGGATCTTGCAGACTATTTGTTAATCCATTGCGTTAGATCTCTTGGTATTAGCCTACAGAACAGCTTACCTGGGACGTCCAATAATGCTATTGGTCTATAATTTCCAGGTAGCTGCCTGTTTCCTTTTTTAAATGTTGGCACAATAACCGATTTGCACCAAGACTGGGGATTTTCCTGCGCGATTATCACATTGCTAAAAATTTGGAAGAGTATATTTGACCAGTGTTCAGGATTTGTTTTGATCTAGTTGGTCAACCCATCAGGTCCTGGGGCCCTGGACAATGACAACTTTGAGATGTAGTATATAATATATTCATGAGTAAAATTCAATTCAAATTTAGCGTCAACAGGAAAAAGGCAAGCATCTAACCCACTCATTTCTTGCGCATAGAGGATTGTAAAGTAATTAATCCATGTGGCCTCATTAACAGCATTTACTTAGAGATATTTGTGTATTATGTATTGTGTGATTAAGTGCGAAATGGCTCCTGTATTTTTAGTTTGAATCAACTTAAGCATCCCTTCGCTGTCATGTTGATACATAAGGAATTACCTGGCTTTCAGCCAGTTCCTATATTTCAGTGTCAAGTGCTTGATAGTATTTAGCTGAGTTATTAATGGTACATTTTTTGTTTGTCAATCATATTTCTTTACGGAGTCATGTTTTGTTGGTATATACTATTAGATCAAATACGTGTCTATATACAATGTTAGGTCTCTTTGTTTTGGCATTAGTTTCTCGAAAAAGATGAAGTGCAGCAACATAGACTCCATCCGTACTGGCTATTGGCGAATAAGTCGAGGTATGATATATTTTATTTGTATCGCGCTCGTACACAAGTGTTTCAGAACGCGACTAGGCAAGGGAGGGGAACAGGGGAAAACACAATACAACAACAATCTTACTCGGGCCAGTGACATTGAGAACGCGCAAGTGCATGGGAAAGGGAAAAGGGGAAAGAGTGCATGGAAGGGGGAGAGTGGAAAGTGCAGAGCAGATAAATAATAAATAGAAAATGGAGGCAATAAACAATGGTAGTGCAGCCAGCAAGTGGCAAGTGCAGTGTTTATGGCAGCACACTGGGTAAGTCTGATAAGTGCAGAAAAAGAAGAAAAAGGGGGGGGCTGTATGGGTACAGATACAGTCCACCAGTGCAAGGGGTGGCCAGGAGGCAGAGCAGGAGGGCGGCAATGTGAGCAGGTACCCTAGCCGAGGGGAAAAATTGATGGCCAGGTGCACAGTGCCAAGAGAGCCGGTTAGCAGGGGAAAGAAGGCAGAAGCAAAGAGGAAGGTCTTGAGGTGCTTCCAGAACCGGAGATGGTTCTCCTCAAGTTTTAGAGTGTCAGGGATGCTGTTCCAGAGGGAGGTCCCAGACGAAGATAGAGATCTACCCCCAGCACGTTTCTTTGAAAAACTATTGACCCGGTGGGAGTTGGAGATAGAGGAGCGAAGAGCTCGAGAGGCGAGGTATTTGCGGAGGGATAGCTGAAGGTATTTTGGACCCCAGCCCCAGAAAGCCTTATGGACAATGCAGAGGGTTTTGAATTTAATCCTTGCATCCACTGGGAGCCAATGGAGAGATTTCGGAGCTGGAGAGATACGATCCGAGGGCTTGAGGCCAAGGACAAGTCTTGCAGTCCTGTTCTGGATAAGTTGCAGAGGGCGGAGAGTAGAGGCAGGTAGATTTAGAAAGAGGCTGTTGCAGTAGTCCAACCTTGAGGGACCCAGAGCTTGGGAGACAGCTTCTGAGGGAAGGAGAGGAAATGCAGAGTGCTTCTGAGGAGGTGCAGTAGGAAGTTTGACTTTTTAGAGACCTCGGAGATCTGGGCAGCAAAGGAAAGTGTGGTGTCAATGATGACCCCGAGGTTCTTAGCCTCGTAGGTAAGGGAGGAGGGGAGGGCCAAGGGATGCCAGCCAGAGAGTGTGGGAAAAGGATGGAGATGGTGTGCCGATGAGGAGGATCTCAGTCTTGCTGGCATTCAGACAAAGATCATTGGCGGCACACCAATCTTTAATGGCAGTTAGGCAGTCAGAGATGGGAGAGGAGGTGGCCGAGGGCAGCCGGAAAATGAGTTGTCATCAGCATAGCACTGGAAATTTGAGCAGAAAATGGCAATGCAGTGGCCAGGAGTTGCTAGGTATTGGTTAAAAAGCCAGGGTGCGAGGTTAGACCCCTGGGGAATCCCACAGGTAGAGAGGAAGATAGATGATAGGATATTAGGCAGGTCAATTAGCTGGTCTGATGACCAACGTAAATGATTGCGACCGTTAGTGACTATTAGTTTGTTTTGGTATTTAGAATTCTCACTAGTACTGTGTGAAGTATACCAGTGCCAGGTCATGATCAGTTGGTCATGGTCACTGGATTGTTATTCCTTTACTACAAAATTCCCAATAGCAGCAAATGTAGATTTATTGATATAGATGTAGTCTATTGTTTCTTGTTGGTCATATCTGTGCCATGTAGGCCTCGGTGGGATGTCACTTTCGACCGAGCCGTTCAGCATAAAGAGCTGACGGTCTGACATCCATCTACAAGTGAGTGCCACGTCATTTTACCCCTTATTTATCATACAGGAATATTTAGATCCCTGCTAGAATCGTAGCTGTTGTGGTTGTATCAGAAGCGACTAGGTCAAGAGCAGTGTGTATGACTCGGAACAAATCATCTGTGATGCTAGAGTGGTTACAATAAATATTAAGCAATGCACTCGCATTTGAACCAATGAATACTTTTGCTAGCTGTTTATAGTTATTAGGTTCTGCCCATCTCTCTAATCGGCATCCTGTGGACAGCTTTTATGCTATGAGAAGACCAGCCATAGGCCTTCCATTTTCTTTTAAAATAGGTGGAATTATTAATATTGTAAAATTGTCCCATACTGGAGAGTGAACCATCCACGTTTCCTACAGTAATACAATATCATACTGGTCAAGAGCATGTAGATTAGAGTTAAGTAGATGGTAATGTCCTCTCGTATTCCAGCTAATCAATTTGAGAGTTTATCTGTAATCTCAAATTGCTATGGTGCGATTTGAAATCAGTGTTCATAGTAAGCAGCAGGTCTATACATCAATACATCATCTTTGAATTGTCGTGGACATGACCTCTTAGAGATGGTTTGGTGGAATATATAAATCTTTGATTCAATTCATTTCCCAGTTGAGGGTTAAGGAGGTACTTTCGTAGATTCATACGTCAGTGTAAACCCAAGATCAAACACCAATCTCCTCGCTTGCCAGATTGAATTCAGCACGATACCAGATCGAATCCAAAGTCCAGCCACAGTAAGATCTTTGTCGTGTATGAATTCAACCTGATAGATCGATATCGGTTGATGTCAAGTCTTGTAAACTGGGAATTTCACCAAAGATGTTTAGAATGCATGCCCTATTTAAATCATAAGTAGGGACTATATCCGGTCTACATTGGAGAATGAGTGCATGATAGATCGATCTAGGAACATAATTTGTCCCAGAACTTGAAACTGGTTTCATTGCCATCTGATTTGTGGTTGATGGCTGGTTCATGGTCATAGATGATGATGTTCGATTATTGTCAGCTACTAACGGGTCACTACTGTGTTGGTCAATACGTTTCCTAGGGAAGGCTTGGATAAAGGCTGTTGTTGTCATGGGAACCAGCATAGGGGCCCACTCCTCGTTAGCACAAACACATGGGGGAAGGCGGAAAGCACAAATAGGGGCTAAGTGGGTAAAGGCAAGCAAAACACTCTGAGGCAGTCATAGAGCGCACTTCACTCACATAGCCTTGTTTTAGCATAGCCTTTATTATTCAGCTACTTCCTGTACCTCAAACATGGATGCCAGTGTAACATCCAGGAACTTGGTGGAACTGTGTAGCACACTCTAGTGTCTGGGCGTGGCTGCCTATATAAGTCACGCCCAAGAACTAGCCCGTGCTTCATGTGCACTCTGTAGCCTTGAGCACACGTTCACCGCAACCCAGACTTCCATTGGTCCTTACCTGTTCTTCACGATCGAGCAAGCTTCTCGTCTGCGCGTCACCAACGCTCCAGACCCGACCTGCAAAAGAAAAGGAACAAGTTAAAATCAGTAAGCGCGTGCATGCTACTAATGCCTCTGTCTCCCGCGCGACCAAAGATGCATCCATTCTAACTTACCTCCATGTGCAAGCTGAGCGGAGTTCTCCTCATTGCGGCCGCATCCAGTAGCTGCTCCAATCAGAGACCTGCAAAGACACAGAACTTTCATTAATGCTACGCACGCATAGCCGGTGAAGTAACTGGCCATCATAGAACATACATTCCACTCACAGTTGAACTTACCTGCAGCTGCTCCTGCTACGTGATCTTCAGCAGTCAAGCCTGTGAATAGAACTTACAAACAATTCCCATTGCAGTAACTGGGCAAATACTGCAAAGAGCGTGTTACATCGGAAGGACACCCTCCACCTGAAACTAGTGAAGCAACTAGCACCAGACCCCCAGACTACTGTGCCCCTGTAGATGCAGGATGGAGAGCACGCTACACTAAATCAAGAGGTGAGCCACGCCCAAAATAAGGGTATAAACTGCACTTGGGATATAGGGAGGGTTGCAGCACCTTCCTCACATAAACCCACCAAAACACCCATTCTCATGGCAGGTCAGCTTTCCAGCCCAGGGGTAACGAAAGGAAGAGACCGGAGGAATCCATTGCTCCTACAGAGACCCAGATGAGCGTGACAGTTGTATAGACTTCTCAATTTCCACCATTCTTTGTTCTAAAGTGGGGGCATTTTTTTGTCTCAATCCTCGCTAGGGGTAGATTCATTGGTACTTGATTTATAATTGGGTGCTGCATCGTGGTTGTTAAAGATGGCATTTGATTGTTATCAGTCACTATTGATACCATTACTTATGGTATTTAAGGTATTGTCTGAAGGTGGTTTTACTAGATGTTGTTGAACAGATTTCTCAATTTCCACCATTCGTTGTCCGAGAGTAAGTGAAATAACTTCTTGTGTTTTATAATCACTATCTACTGGAAGTCGTATTTGTTTTGGGAGATCTTTTGCAGTTTACGCTTTATGATTTTCTATTTCAGTTAGCCGTTCATCTAACGGCTCTTGTTCCACCCTTCAGCTCAAATATTGTTTAATACTTTTTTTTAGAGTCTGTTGCTTTAGCTATATTAAGGTATTTTTCGTTTATTGCTTTAACAGCTTTCTCTGTACCCTTTTTAGGGATGGTCAGATTTTTCAAAAACCTCTTTGTTGCGGCTTGGTTTGAAAAGGATACAGTTTTAACATTCTTGCTCTTCGGCTTGGAAATATCAGGGGCCAATATAGCTAGCGGAATCCCAGTAGATTTTGAAAAAATGTCAGTTTGCCATGGATTTACAGGCATTCCTTCTCCCTTTGCTCGTTCCTGCATTTTCCAGAGGAACCATCTTTGCAGTTTTAGCAGTGTTTATAAATTCAGCCGATTTGGCAATCTGTTTATTAGAAGCGGTGCTTATAGGTTTTTAAATTGGATTAGGTGTAGTTTGCTCCATCATTAGAAGTGTGTCTGTTGCGTTGTGCGCAACTTGCGATTTAGGATTAATCACAGTTGGAACATATACACAGTTTTGGCTAACACCAAGGTAAGTCACCACTTGCGAGGTAAAATCATGGTTTAAATTTGTAATCGGACACTCAAGTGAAGTTTGATCTTTCAAATGAAAATGTTGCCCTGTCGTTACCTGCTTATTCTGCCACGCAAACATTTTATTTAGAAGCTTAGTTTGGCCGTCAAGTTTTGTTGTCTACCATCTTGTATAACTTCACGAGTGAAGACAGAACCAGGTTCATAGCGGCTAGTGTAGAATGTAGCAGCGAGTTTGATAGAAGTGAGTGAGAGCATGCATTGATAGAATTACAACTTTGATGTTTGGTTTCTTCAACAAACTGTGAGAATACAATAGAAAATACAGATGACTCATTATCTGGTGCAGTCTCAAACATATCAGGGGATTGGGAGAGCCGTGAGCGATGGTTTGCTCTTGACTTCGAAATTTGGGTTACTAATGGGGTGGTTGTTGGTGATAGTGTATGTACGACTACGGGTGTATTCACTAGTGTTGGGATAACATTATCAGGTTCACAACTTAATATATCTTGTTGGCTGATTAATATTGTTAGGATCTGAGGTATGACCTGTTTGGCGATGTTGGCAGGAGGAGGAGCTTTAGGTGCCTGTGATAATAGCAATTTCAGCTGTTTCTGGAGGCGTCAGCAGTTCTATATTGTTATCGCTAATATCCTGCGTTAGGTCCTTTCCTCTTTCAGTAACATTAATAGCTTGCTGCGGTATATCACTAGGATTACTTTGACAGGAAAAATCCATGGGAAGAAACAAGTTTGGCGCAGGGTGCCGCTGAGTCTTAGACGCATCGGGAGGATAAAAGACTGAATGTTGACAGCAGCAGACTGTGCACGTGCTCGAGTCAGACGAACGTTTGGTTTAGAAATAGATTTAATTTGGTCTGCTTTAAGCAGTGTTAGTTTCAACTTTTCGACCAATTTTAGGGTTTCTGTTTTTGACAACATTGGTGATTTCACCCAGCAGTTTTTTTACTTATGCGATTTACATAACGGCATTCAAATACACTGACAATTGTACATCGTAAACCAGTTTTGGCTGTCCTAACCATACAGTTATTTTGAAATAGTTGGAAGTCAATACCAAATAATAAACGGTATGCATAGTAATTCAAGGGTAATACATTCACTCGGGTCTCACGCTCACACCTCCCAGCCATAACGGCTACAACAGCTCTTTCCAAAAGCTCTTCGCAAATGCAGGCGCTGATGTGCGTGTGCTCCAGCCTTATGGAAAGCTGGGAGAAAAGGGCAGAGTTTGTACACGCTGTTGGTATTGTTACAAAGTAACGCCAATATGCAGGATTGAGAGATTTTGATACAACAGCTCTTTCCAAAAGCTCTTCGCAAATGCACGCCATTCTGAAATTCTATCTGGACGGGACCAAGGGCTTCCGCAAGTTGGATGCACTGTTTTTCACCTTCGGGGGATCTAGGCCCGGGTATCCAGCATCCAAGATCTCTATTGCAAGGTCGATGGTTGCAGCCATCAAGGATGCCTACGAGGGGCAGCACAAGCCGCTACCAGCTAACATGCACGCCCACGCCATCAGGGCCAAAGCCACGGCCGTTGCCTTCCCACAGCATGTTCTGTGGCAGGTCATCAGTAGGGCGGCCACCTGGGCCACCCCTTCAGCTTTCTGTAAGCATTACTGTTTGGACGCCAGTGCTAAATCGGACGCGGCCTTCGGTCAGGCAGTTTTAAGGAACCTATTTGCTTAAGGAGAGTCTGCTCTCCACCCTGGGGCTACATTCAGTTGTAATCGCCCATACAGTATGGAGGAAATGGGACTAGACGTAAGAGTAATTACTAGTTACTCACTGTAGTGACTAACTTACTCTTAGTCCATAGTCCCCTTTCCTCCATACGTACCATGATCCTCCCCCCTAATAATACTAGTGTCATTAGGCAATGTTAAATATTGTCCACACATCAATGGGGACTGAGGTGTGGCGCCGGTTGGCGGAGACAGGGGTAGTGCATGCTCCCAGGGCCGCACCGCCATGCGCCTCTAAATTTAAAGGGGAAGGTGGTTTTTTCTGGTGAAAAGGTTCTGTCTCCCATCCGTAGGAAGGGATGCCCATACAGTATGAAAGAAAGGGGACTGTGGACTGAGAGTACGTTAGTCACTACAGTGAGTAACTAGTAATTTTTGTTCCCTTAAACTTCCTCTTCAGATGAGGCAGCAACATTGGTGCTCTTTTCTGTGCCATCGATCATTGATCTGCTGGTCCCACTGATATGAAATATCAGTGGAACTGTGTGGGTGGAAGCAAGTGTGGGCTCCTATGTGGCCATTGTTTTTTTTGCTGTGCATTTTCACTTCCCATTTTATTTTGTTGGATTTCTGTTTAGCTGACAGTACTTTTAGCTTTCTTTAAAATTCTAATCGGATCTTAAATTTGCATTTGTTTGGGGAGTAAAAGAGATGGGTACTCTCAGGGACGTCATTTCACCAAATTGCTAAGGGTAGTGGAAACGAGACCACACGACCATTGACCTCTGGCGTCACAGGACGTGATGTCATTTGACCCCACCCCCAAGTGACATCACAGAAAGTGAAACTGTAAGGAACCAGGGTACAGACATACTACCAGTAATGAGTTGGACCACCAAAAGCAGTGGTGCATGTATGTGGTCCACCAAAGCTGTTTGTTCCCCCATCTGTCTCCTACATGACGCTGCTGCACACTCAAATCCTTTATATGCCAAACCGGTGGCGCAGAGACAAATGAGAAGTAGCAAAGGGAGCAAAAGAAGGCCGCACAAAAGAGAAGCTGAGGGAAGATGTTCAACACGAGGCAATTATAAGTTAACAAACGCCACCTGACAATAAAAAGTTTCATTCAGAATAAAGATTCCCTTAAAAATGGCAGAGCTCATTCAAGAGAATGTGCCAACGGATGAGTACATGGAACTACTGGAGTGGGCTCGGCCTCAAGCAGCTAAGGTAAACCACCATATCCACGCTTACTCTCTTCTTTACACCACCACTCAAATAGAACACAGCGATACTATGACACCATTCGGTATAGCTGTTCTCATACTATAATTTACCTTATTCTCCCCATCACCCTAACTAAACACTACTGGTTTCACACCCTCCAACCCAAGTGTTTCTCCTCAGGCCTAACGCAGCCAAATCGGTCTGGATAACAACCTACCAGAACGAACACATACTCCTGATCTCTCAGCCTCCACACCTACAGCTAAGAAGCAGCTATCACACAATTGCCACACCAGCTGCACACATATCCGGTGCTCAAACGCACCTTTTGACTCTCTCAATTTCTCTCTACTGACCTGAACTTCGGTTGCCGAGAGCGTTCAACCTACCAGCGCCTTGAGACCATACCAATGGTACATAAGGCGCTATATAAATGCAAAGTAACATAACAATGTTATTTCTGCTCACCTTTGCATGGCTGTTCCCGCGAATTGCACACCCTGAACTGTGCTGTTGTGTAACTTGGGAAACTTCGACAAGCTCTCATTATGCACTAAAAAGTACAACAAAAGGCGCATTGCCTCTTAATGTACTGATCAATGCAGAAAATTGATGATACTGCATGTCTGAGTGTAATGAAGCTTAGAATATTTAGCTGGGCGGATGGTGCAACAGGATCACCAAAGAAAATATGGGAGATGCTTAATAAAAAAAATAGATTCTTTATGCCTCAGGCAATCGAGCTCAGAGCTTTAACGCATCTTATACTAAGCTGGGTCTTTGATGCAGAAGATAGTTGTCCCGCAGACATTTCGCACAGTACTCTGGATTGGTATGCAGTGATGTTATCAAATAGAACCCAAAACATCTATAAAAAAAAATAACGAATTTTAGAAAACTATATATGTGGGGTTGGGAATGGGAGTAGTTTTAGGGGTGGCGGAAAGTATTAAAAAAAGGGGGGACACCCCAACCCAAAAAAGAAAATTAGTTGTTTTTTCTCCGTTCAAATCACATGTAAGCCTCCGGATGGTGTGAGGTAATCTGAGCGCAGTCTTCTCTTTGTGGTTTACCCAGTGGCGGCTGGTGAATTCTTTTTAATTGGAGGGGCGTAAATGTTTTACACAAATATGCGACAGCGGCTGATCCTAGTGAGGGAGCCCGTACTAAACAAGGCGTGTTCGGGGGCTTCTACCCTGCCCCCCAGACATTTTTGACAGAAAATGGATTCAAATTGTGCATTTCACAGCACACATTCTGTAAAATATTGGGTAAAAAGCTAGTTTGTAATCAGCTGTGTATGGTAAAACATGAAAAAATCCAATAGATGCCAAGTCACCAACAGTGCACTTGAGCACTTTCCAGTGCATTGTCATGATGCCTCTGCCCACAATTTATGCTGTAAAACTAAATAAAAATAAGACATGTCAGTGCTTTCTGTGCACATAATTGTCCATGCTAGCAACACCAGTGTGTCCCATATAAGAACACACTCATGTTTGCTTTGGTCATAGTGGCAGTAATATCTGTTGGCTTTGCCAGTAAAAAAAATGCCATGCCACAGTAAGACATGTCCAGAATGTTTTCACCATTGGTAAGTATGGCGACATAACAACACTCATGTTGGCTTTACCCTTGAAGTCCAGTAAAATATGCTATGCCACAGTAAGTTTTACTTGACTTTATTTCATTTGATTGACGTGAACTGAAACTACAACTTCGAGAAAACAATTGATGGAAAAATGATGGCCCAGGAATGGGGCATAGCGTCCTTGAAGACATGAAGTCCTATGGTAACTTCAGAGAGAAGTCCAGATTTCAGCCTTTCCACACCACTGCATACTTTTCAGCTCAGACATGACATGTAGAACCTTCCTGGCATTCTCCAATGCTGGGTGGGCATTAGCCTGAAGTAGTCTTTCATTGGAAGAAGTGATTATACGATAGGGTAGGTCAATGAGCCCAAAAGATGAAGAGGCCAGCTGCAAAACAATAAAGCAGCAGCAATGCAGCGCAAGTCAGTGCCATAAGATTACAAACACTAGAAAAAGGAGTGCAGGTAATGGTGGATGGATTGGGTTTATGTTGAATACATAGTGTGTGGCTAAACGTTCAGTTGTAAATAAGCAGAAGAATTGGCTGCCATCTGCTCTGGCTGAGAACAGTTTCATGGCCCCCCACCTGCTTGACTGAACAAAGCAGGATTGAGTTATAGATCATAGTAATAGACTGGACATAAGTCCCTGGGGGGCATTGCTTTGCTTCATTTCTTGATGTGATTTACGCAAGGATCACAAATAACCACCGAGGCAAGCATCTCACGTGGGCTTTGGCATCGGGGTAATGACCACCTTAAGTGCCCCTTGGACACATCGGTGCCTCAAGTGTCTGGGCATATGCAATACCATGAGACTACATGTCCTAGGCCTGGGTACAAAGTGCAAAGAAGTTCAAGGAAGAATATTAGCAAGGTTGTAGCCTAAGTAAGACAATTCTAGGCAGCTACCAAGGCACATAGCGGGTGCTATTTTGGGTGTAAAATCATAAATTTTGAGCCACTGTAAGGCAGCAGGGCCTGGGGTGACATACATCCTTTCACAGGTTGGGAATGTTTTAAGTCTTATGTAAACTGATGTTCTAGTCCACGTGATTAATATAGTCCTGCTAATATTTGCTCACAGGACCTGGTATCCTAAAGATACAAGCGCAATAAGGTCACACGAGCAAAGCAGAGAGATTTCAACATTTTTTGTTAAGCTCATGACTGTTGTGTGAAAGGAAGGGCGTAAGGAAGGCAGCACTTTAAAGAGTGCACACAGGCTAGGTGGATCTGATGACACCCTGGCTACTGCCCTCTCATTTTCTGCAGCACACGCATAGTGGTTTCATGCTTTCAGTAACTCCTCTGCATCATTTGGCATCATTGTGTAGCCTTAACCATTAGAACATCTTTTGCACCCTTTATGCAAATCTTTGATATAGCTCACCGGTTTAATTATACCTCCTCAAATGTGCATTTTCTTTCCCCATTGTTCACCATCATTTGTAGTAATTGCCACTGTTGTGCATGTTTTTTTATCTTCTCTCCAGCCTGGTCTCAGTTCATGTTATAGGTGCTGGATATGCCGGGTACTGCCACCCAACCAGGGACAGCTAAGCAAGGGATGGTGCCTCATACACGAAAGTGCACTCAAATTGGATATTTTGTACGCCTTCCAGGGTATGAAGGGTACCCCTGAAGTACGTGAGGGTGCTCTCGCGTAGGCCTAACGCCTGTGTGGGGCGGGGGGCCAAGAACACCTTTTGCAGGGATCTATACTGTTGTCTTGGAGCACTACATGACCGTCACCTTCAACTCACTGGTAGTAGTGAGGGGAAGGTTGCTGCCATAGGGGAAATAATTGATCTGCATCCCCAATGGACGTGAATAGAGGGACAAGGGTGAGTGGATGACTCCCACGGTCATCGTTCGTCATTTTAAATCTGTGCAAAATGAATAAGTAACAGGGGATTGAAGGCAGGACACAAAGTACAGCAGAGAAGGTGTCTGGGACCGGGCCTTGTTATGTGTCCAAGACATGCTGCTATCTTTTATCAGTCTACTTTGGCAGATTCCATAAGGGTCTCTGCTTTGCTCTCAGCACTTTGCAGAGAAAAGTCTTGGGTAGATCACATGCTTTGCATTGTTCCCTGCAGATTCATGCCTTACAGAGAGGTGGTCACCAGTCAGGGTCGGCACACAACAAGCTCCCCATGCTCCCCTGCCAGGAGTACGCATTCCCTCTTGCATTTCTTTAGAACATTTTCAACACAACAGAGGCGTCTTGGAATGCTCTGATGTTCGTTGCAGCTGGGCCTCTCTCAGCCCCCATTCACTTTCATAGCTCAGCACAAATAAAACTGTAATGAAATGTGTAGTGAACATGACTTGGCAAAGATTTCACAGAGCATGTTTGCAATGTAAATATGATATCCGCTGCAAGTCTGGATGTACAAATACACAAGCAAATATTGGGAATGAGGGTCTACTCTCAAGTCAGTAAAGTGCAGGGAATTGAAAGTAAACTTTACTTTTAATTCTGTGCACTCTACCAGCACAGATATCTGTCGGCTAGGGGACCAGGAGGGCCAGGACAGGCTAAGGCACAGCGAGGAAGTGAGGCCCAGTATTGTGTACGCCTTACGTCCTGCGAGTGTGATGACATAAGGCACGAGGAAATAAAGGGCACGTCCCGCTGCACATGCCAGCAGTTACGGGCACACTATAGACAACGCGTGTCGTGTGTATCATTTTTGCAGCTCTGCAGTCAGGGCCCACGCAGGCCACCTTTCTGTTCTCCCTTCAGCCGGCGCACCGGCAGGGAGGAACTGAACACTGGCGATAGGGTAGGATGCCTAAAAGGTAAACTTATAAAGCTCTACATCGACTAGTCAGTATAACCCCGAGCAGTACGCCACAGAAGGACCCCATTCCTAATGAGGGACCTAGTTGAGAAGGAACTGCAAGAACTTGAAAAAGCAGAGGTAACGGGACCGACACCTTGGGTGTCTCCCATGGTGGTGACAAAGAAGCCGAAGCAGCTGGGGAAAGTGAGAATCTGCATCGACATGTGCCTTCCAAATGCGACAATCAAGCGTGAGCGGCACATTACTTCCACACTGGATATCATCACGGATCTTACAGGGTCGAAAGTGTTCTCGAAGATTGGCCGCAACGCTAAAAGTACATTGTGACTCAAGATACATCGCTACATTCTCCACGCACCTGGGCCTACGCCGATACGAAAGACTGAGCTTCGGCATCTCCTCAGCGGCAGAGGTTTTCCAGCAGGCCATTCAGGAGGTAATACAGGGTATCCACGGAGTGCTGAAAGTCAGTGATGACATTCTCATCCACGCCAGCGACAGGCACGAACACATGCGTCGCCTCGAGATTTTGCTGAGCAAGTTAGAGACCGCCGGGTTGACCATTCACAGGGAAAAGTGTGAATCACATTCTTCGGATACGTGTTTAACAGCACGGGAGTGTCGGCCGACCCACAAAAAGTTGCGGACATAAAGGAGGCCCCCCCATCAACACCCACAGAGGTACGCAGCTTCTTGGGAATGGCGACATACTGCGGGAGGTTCATCCCCAACCTGGCTACAATGTCCGAGCCACTCAGAGAACTCACCAGATCGAACACCAAATAGGCCTGGAGCCCCGACTGCCAGGAGGTGTTCGAGCGCATCAAAACATCACTCTCAGCCGAGATGACAATGACCTACTACGACCCTACACTAATAGAACTGTATGTCGACGCTAGCCCTGTCAGCCTCGGGGCCATCCTTGTTCAAGTGTCTCTAAAAGGGGAAACGAAGCCCATTGCCTACGCATCCCGCGCCATAACACCAACAGAGCAATGATGCTCGCACATCGAGAAGGAGACCATAGCAGTGTTGTGGGGAGGCCGCCATTTCCACATCTATCTCTACGGATGGAAATTCAGGGCCTACACAGACCACAAGCCCCTCATCCCAATATTCACGGGGTCATCTTCACATCCCCCCGCCAGAATAGGGAAGTGGTTGCTCCACCTGCAACAATACGAGTTTGAGTTGGCATACCAAGCGGGCACCGTCAGCCCAGCGGACTTCCTATCCTGGCACCCGAGGGCAGTGTTACGCTCACCTGGTCGCCACAGGGGCGCCGAAGGGGACTGGCAGATCTGATGTTAAATGGTTTCACATTTCTCCTCTGTATCCATGCCGTCACAAAGGTGCGCCTAAATGGTTAAATGAAACGTTACCCAACTGTTTGGCGGAAGGCCCACACCCGCCTCCCGTGGTCTTCTGAAACCCCCTCTGCAATGTCTCACCTTTGTTTTAAGAATGGCAGGCTCTCCGTATGCAGGGGTGTGTAGAGTTCTAGGATCCAGTTACTTCACTGATCCCGTCAAGTCTCAGACAACATTGATTCAATGGGTAAGTCTTTACCATCTATATGGTTCGCCAAAGAGTTCAAATTGCCCAAGTTTCACTTTGTTGTCTTTCCCTTGTAGGTTTCCCTTTGATGCAAAAGTATGTAGAACGCAGAGTTGTTTTTCCAAGAAAAGGTGAGTTCACACCAGTGTTCTGTGATAAGTCTTTATATGCGCTATTGCCCTTCTGTGCGACTGACCTGATGCTCTTGTATTGCAGGTGCTGTACCTCGGACTGCGTGGTGACGACTAGCGGGACCGCTAGTAGGAGCGGCCTTCAGGTGAGTATGTCGCTGCAATGAATTGACTGTTCAAAGTGGCTTTTCCCCAATATGCGCTAACCTGATGTTTCTTCTTGCATCCGACAGGTCCGGCGACTCCGGAGCGGCGGGCGAAAGATCGAAGTGGTCGAGAGATGGAGGTTCGTTGGTTCGCCGGAAAGAGCAACTCTCAGGTAGGTATGAACGATGCGCTGGACAGCGATGTGGAATCCTTGACCAGCGTGGCTAACCTGATTTTTCCTTCCTTTGCAGATTGCTCGAGAAGAAACTGGACTGGCGTTGTAGTAGACTGGCCTGAAGGTAACAGACACAGTGAGCGTTACGCTGCAGGAGTGCAGAATAACGAGAAGCGTGTTCTGTACTAAAGGCGTGGTTTATATAGCCTTCAAAAAGTAGTCCCCAGGTAAAGTAGTCCCAGCAACCACACCCAAGCAAATAGTTCCCTAGGCAAGTAGTCCCTTCAGCCTGCCTCAGATTGGTCCACACGTTCTTCACTGAGTTTGAAACTTGCCATGTTGGTGATGGCAGCATGAGCCTGGCACGTACGGCACCAGGACCAAGTCCAGGAGGCCCCTGAGAGACCCTTTGGGGCCTTAAAGGCCCCCATGGAAGTCGAAGTCCTGGGCAGGTTGGTCTGCACCTGATGTGTGGGGGTATGGCCATGACAGGCAGCTACCCTGGGACAAGGGAATGAGGCAGAAGAAACAGAAGAGCACATATGCCAGATCATACACACTATGAAACCCAAAGCAGTCCACATCAAGCACATTGTGGAGGCTTCCCAGACCGACCGCTGCTGCGACCTGATCAAAAACACCATCATATCAGGAGAGTGGAAGTCCTTCCTCTGCAATGTACACAACCGCATGCCCGCGGCCAGAGACTTCCTCGCGGGTCTGTTTCCAATATGACAAGACCTGTCGGTCACCAGCGAGGGGCTAATCCTGAGATTGGCCCGGATTGTGATCCCAAACAGTCTGCAAGACAGAATAGTGGTGCCACGAAGGCCACCAAGGGATAGTCGGAATAAAAGTCAGGATCCGACAGAGTGTGGGTTCCACACATTGACACCAAGGTGGAATAACTGATAGCTGCCTGTCTCCCGTGCCAGATAACAGGTGCACCGCCGAACCCTTAACTCAGTCGGCAGAGTGGGGGGTCCTCAAGATGGGACGCGATCAGCATCGATTTTTGCAGGGTTCAGGAAGGGACATGTCTACTGGTGGCCATCGATGGCCATTCGAGAAGGTTCCATGTCATTCATCGTGGGATGTTTTTTTGCTGTTTTTTTTTTTTACCGCAGATTTTTATTTTTCTTTTAGGAAAAAACCCATCACATTGTTTTTTACATTTTTTTGGGGGGGGTTCCCCACCCCAACCCCTTATTTTCTTTAATTTGTATTTATTCCCAAACACCCACACCACATATACATAATTTACTAACCCCCCCTAAAAAATGCAGTTTTTTTTTTTTGGAAAAGAAATTCACAGCAAAAAACCTGCAAAAAAACATCCCGCGATGAAAGGACGTCATACCTTCCAGATACCTGGAGGTGGAGATTGTATCCTCAACAGCAGCAGAAATCGTAATACCGGACCTGGAAAAGATGTTTGCCACCCATGGCCTGCAACGACGCATCAAAAGTGACAATGGACCGCCATTCCACGGTACGGAGATCAAGTAGTACCTGGATGATCTGCACATTCAATATCGCCACATCACGCCGAGGTGGCCACAAGCGAACGGCGATGTGGAAAGGTACATGCGAACTGTCAACAAGGTACTACGTTTATCCAGGGAACGTTCCAGCCCCTGGAGAGTGGATCTGTACTGATTCCTACGAAACCATCGGGTGACACCCCACAGCTCCACCGGCAGACATGTACGGGACATTGATAAACTCGTCAATTCCCCATCACCCGAGCAGGGGCATAGACGCCTATGATAGTGATTGCACTCAACGAAGGAGAGTGGATGCAAATGAACACATGAGCATCAGAAGGCATGCACGGAAGTCGGAATACCAAGTCAGATGACCAGGTGCTGGTGGTGCAAAACCCCACGAAGACCAAGCACGATACACAGTATGATCATCTACCCTGGACCGTAACCCGAAAGGAAGGGACAATGGTGACGGCTGCACGAGGGCACCAACTGATCACACGGAACGCCTTGTGGTTCAAGAGGGTGCCCCGACAAATGTGGACTGATGGGGGACCAGGAGACCTCGGAGGAAGCGGAGATGCCACCGAAGGGTGCAAGCCAGCAACCCGAGGGAGAGGCGACCCTGAGCTATGAGTCAGACGAACCACCCGACGGACCGGAGGAGGCGTCGCCAAATGATGGTGAGCCTAAGCGGGGAACCAGCCCGGGGACGGGCCCAAGTCCCAGGCCAAGCCCAGGGCATTATTCGTTAAGGACAGCACTGAGGGCCCCGGAGAAGCTAAGAGACTATGAGTGGTAAAGTGACATCAAGTGGGTGGTCAAGAAAACTGTGCTGGACTAGAATGCACAGAAGTTGTTGACAGTTACCAAGGTTATGTGTTATTGTGTTCTGTTGGGGGAAAAAGGAGGAATGTTGTGTATGCCTTGCGTCCCGCGAGCGCGGCGACGTAAGGCACGAGGAAATAAAGGGCCCGCCGTGCCGCACGTGCCAGCAGTTACGAGCACACTACAGACAACACGTGTCGTGTGTATCATTTTTCAGCTACGCAGTCGGGGCCCACGCAGGCTCCCTTTCTGTTCTCCCTTCAGCCGGCGCACCGGTAGGGAGGAACTGAACACCCAGTTCAGCTTACCTTGAGGCTGCTGAAGGTCCGCACACACACCGAGTGTGGCTCTGCTGCTCCTTGGTTCGTTCCTGCCTGTCACTCACTGGGCCTGCCCACCCCATAAAATGGCTAATTTCTTTGGTTCTGCACAATAAAATAAAAAGAGCAGCACATGTCTCTCCCATGACGAGAAAGCACATAATTGCACATAATTGAGCAGCCATTTTGAAGTGGGCCTTGACAGGAAAACAGTGTGACCCATGAAAAGAATGGCCTGGTAAAATGGCGCAATCCCTTTGGATAGCGAAAGGCCTGAGGGTCGCCCGCAGCCAGTTTTTGTATTTTTTTTCTTTTTGTTATGTTTTTGTTCTTTGGCCTGGGGTCGCAAGCAAGAAAGCAGGGGGTGCACCTTGTTTATTAGAAAGTGCTGTCACTGTTCTGTTCTCATGGCACTGTCATTTTGCTGGAAAGCATTGTCTCCAGAATGCTGGTTATCCAGCATCAATTCTAGTGACACATGAACTATTTGGCATGTATGTTTTCTGGCACACTCCTTTTGATTGCCATTTTTCCTTCTGGCAAATAACTTATTGTACCCGATTTTCCTTTTTTTTTTTTGTCAGCTGCATACGTTATGAGTTCCTCGTAAAATTTGAGCTTTTATTTTATTTTAACCATAGCACAAAACATTCTGCATTGTGTGAGTATTGTTTGACACTCGACAAATGAATGAACACAAACCCATTATTTATTTAATGCTTTCTTTTGGTACACACATGTACTTTCTTCTGCACATGAATACCTTTGGAAGATACTGTGGTAGGTCTTGACGGCTTGTATGGGTTTCACATCGACTCTCTGATGCACCTGAAAGTAGCTCTTATCAACGCTAGATCGCTCCCAGCCCACGCCCTAGACATTGCAGACCTCATTACAACCAACAATGTAGACATCCTTGCTATCACGGAAACCTTTCCCTAGCCATCCCAGAAGGTTACACTATCTAGAGGAAAGATAGAACTACAACTAAAGGAGGAGGAGTAGATCTCCTTGCGAAAAATACCTTTGATCTTTGGATATCTGCAGAGCACTCCTTCCCATCAGGGCAAGTAATTACTCTGAAAAAAAATGTTTCTCACCCACACTTGCACCCTCACTCTCCGCATAGTGTACAGACCCAAAGCCACAATATCCTCCTTTGAAGATGACATTACCTCACTCTTAGCCCACCCGACCCATGAAAAAGGACGTACTTTAGATTGGCTTGTGGACCTAAATTGTGTCATTGACCTTCTAGCCAATATCCTGTGCCCGTGGTCGGACCACAACACTATCCTCTTCATGACTCTGCTATAACCACCAAACTGGCTAAACCCACTCTACTCAAATCATCACTACCGTCAAGAAGCCAGAAAAACATCAATAGAGACAATATGCTACCCTTTTGCTCCCAATAACTAACACTCACACCCCCAATTGGACCCCACCTCATTAGTCAGCCTCGACAACAAAACTATCCTAGCAGCTATTGACAAAGTAGCTCCGCTAAGTGTCCAGAAAGCGAAAACAATAGCACATGCCAACTCCTGGTTCACAGCAGACCTACAGACGTTGGGGGCAACCAAAAGGGCGGCCAAATGCAATTGGGGAAAAAAACACATCACCGGCAAATAAGGCCCACTTCCTTGCCTTAGCCAATGAATACAAGGCAGCAACCATTAAAGCCAAAGAAGTCTCTCATAACCTGAGAGTTCCTGAATGCCCAATCTAGTTCCAGAGAACTCTTTGCCATACTTTGCGAGCTGGAATCGCCTGCCCACTGGCAGGACCAGCAGTGGTGCGCGTATGTCCAAAATGCTCTGGCAGACAAAATCACCCTCCTTCAAAATAAAATTGAAGCCAAAAAAGCTGTACTTAACCATGACCTGACCCCTGAAGATGTCCCCACCATAAGGCAGCAAACTACACGCAGATTTGCCATCACGCCTCTGACCACCTCAGAAACTATCAAAATTATCAAAGGACTTAACCCTTCAAGGTGCAAAGGTGACATTTGCCTGCCACCTTCATTAAGGAGTGTGCTAACGAACTTGCTCCCTTCATTACCTCACTCATCAATAGTTATTTTGCCTTGTGCAAAGTACCCGATGACCTAAAAGAAGCTTGGGTACTACCGTTGCTATAAAAATAAAAACTACGTTAGATCCTAACATCCCAACAAATTTCCGACACATTACCACAGTGCCTTTTCTATTAATATTAGACCAAGTAGCCTGTCTACAGATTCAAAGGTTTCTTCAATCAGACTATCTCTTAGGCCTCAGACAGTCTGGCTTCCGCCCAGGCCACAGGACGGAAACATCACTCTTGGATCTAAAAACACAAATGGATCAGATTAATGACAAAGGGGACCTATGCCTCGTCCTCCTGCTTGACCTGTCTGCATCATTCGATTTAGACAACCACAAAATCCTTTGCCATCATCTCGCAATGGCTGCTCAATTCTCCCCAGAACCTATGAAGTGGATCGAATTCTTTCTTTCCAACCGTTCTGAGGGTTTACTCAGCCTCCTTGGCTGCTACCCCATCCCTAGTCTTGTGTGGTGTACCATAAGGCTCTTGTGTATCGCCTACACTATACAATGCCTTCACCAAACTTCTCTTCGACAAACTAGACAAATTGGGTGTCACATATACAAATTATGCGGACAACACCCAAATACTCCTCCCAATCACAGGTTCCTACGACACTGATTCAGACCCCATCAATAAAATCTACCTCATCATCCAAGCTTGGATGGCACAAAATGAATTATGTCTCATGAATTACTTATCATAGGTAGCAAATCAAAACTAATCCTATCACAGCTATATAAATCCTTCAACATTGATTAGAATACTATCAATGTTGCCAAAGAAATAAAAACACTAGGTGGCTACATTGATTCAACTGTCTTTAACAAGACAGGTCAATGCCATTGTCTCTTCGTCAGCATATACCTCCAAACTAATTAGAGCCACCAGACCTTTCCTCTCATCTGACAACTGCATTAGCTTGGCAAGAGCACTGATCATCTCGAGGATCGACTATTGTAACTCACTCTTTGCAGGATCCAATGCCAGAAATATCAGCAAACTTCAAGTCGTGCAAAATAATGCAATCAGAACAGCACTAGACCTACCGAAACACTAACACAAGACGCAACATCCATTGGCTCCCAGTAAGAGACCGAATTCAATTCAAAGTCCTCTTGCTGACCCACAAATGCCTCTCGAACAATGCCCAGCAGCAAGTTATGATGGGAACACATATGCTCGCACTGTACCCTGTCTGTAACCAATCTCTTAAGAATTAAGTGCCTAGGTACCTCTGGGTTTTTTGCACTATACAAACGTTCAAATAAATAAAATTAATAAATTGGAACCACCTATATAATATTTTTTAACTGTTTGGAGAAAGCTCTTTAGAATGCACTTCATGAAAAGAATTGCAGTGGTTACAGAGGTGTAAATTACCTTCCACCCTGCCTTCAGAGATGATTTCTAGCTAACTACAAATGCTGACGGTGGCTCACCTCATTAGTTGCACACATAAGAAAACATCTGTGCACAAAAGCAACAAAAGCATACATTTTTCGCACTTAACAAAAAATAATTGATGCAACATTGGTCACCAGTGGATGGGTCACAATGCTTTAAAGAAAATTTCACCTGTTGAGCATAGCATGTTTTAATTTAAACCAGACCAAGGAAGAAAGGAATTCTGTGAGTTTGGGCAGCAGTATTTCTTCGTTCTGCTGAGTATCTACAGTTGAGCAGCCCAAGATTGCAGGGTGCAAGTAAAGTAATGAATGTTACCATAGCACGCTTTTGAGTTTTATTCAGATTATCATGCTTTCATAGTCTGTACAAAGTGTGCTGATCATGGATCCCTTTCATTGCAGGGTTACGAAATACACATGTTCGACAGTGTAACAAATACCTCGCTGTGTCTTGGAAACACAACAGAAAATGTCTTCAAAATATCTAACCTCAAGATGGGGCATAACTACACCTTCACTGTAAAGGCCAGATGCCTGTTCAGTGGGCAGATCTGTGGAGAGGCTGCTGCACTGCTTTATGATGAGCTTGGCAATGGTAAGGCATTTTTTCAGCTAACGTGGTGCAACAAGCGAAACTTCTTATCCCGAGTGAAAACAATTGAGTCTTTTTGTATTTCATTATAGTTGATTTTTAACACACCTCATTACAGGTTGTTTGGATTGGGTGGGTTTGGGACGCTCCATGGGTGTGGGGATCTGAAGGATGGAGAAACTGTACAGAGATTAGGGTAAAGCATCTATCAAATATAGGTCTGAGGACATCTAATGTATTATCTCAATGCTTTCTTTAAAGAGTTGTTGCATAGTTTTTATGGTAGTGGTCCACCAAAGGTGTCTGTGGTTGCGTAATTCTTGGCACCTTTTGATATCTGTTCGGGCCTTTGCCATCACTTCAACCGCCACTATTCATGGTGAGTCAGTGAAGCATAGAGATTTAAAATTCTGTCTTTGGCAGATTGAAGACAGTGGAGTGGTCTTAATATAGGTAATTGCTCTTGTTTAAGGCCTAGGAGTATCCATAAAACCTGGTTCTGTACCAGCTTTATGGATACTTGCAGCATTTTCATCATGCCTGTATGCTTCTGCTACAGTAGCCAACTGTGTAAAAGTAAGTGGTCACCACTTTACATCTTCTTTTTTCTGAAGTCCAGTAGTGGCAGGATTTCCTCCAGAAGTCCCTCAAAGTCCATAGATCGAATACAAGTAAATTATGATGATCAAGTGATGGGTGGCGCTTGAAGTAGATGCACTGTGCTGCTTCTCCTTCTTGGCCCAATATCATGGTTTTCAGACTGTGCAACTCATTGGTAAAACTGGTGCTGAGTGCCTGAGATCCTCCTGAGCAAAATGGTAATGAATACTTGCGGATCACTTTGGAGGAGGTATATTCCTGGCTCTGCAAGGACCACCTGCTCCTTGGTTCTGGACTTTCAAGATGAGGCCAGGGGTGAGCGTTGTGTTCCCTGCTGGCAGCAGAGATGCCACTGATTGTAGGCGATGGTCTGGGGAACTGCTGCACTACACTGCCCAAAGCCACATGCGCTAATCCTTTGATAGCAAGACCAAGGGGATCACAGGCACCCTTGATAGATGCAGACGGTGACTTGCATCTTTGTGGAATAGAGGTTCCCGGTAGCATTTTGACCAGGCTTGTTGGAAGTGCGCCGACATTGGATTGAGTGCAGGCTTGCTCGGATCATATGCATCTCTCCTGATGTCAAAGAGGGCCAACGCGAGAAATCCCCATAAAAATAATATAACAGAATAGCGGGCCATGAGTGACATAGCTGCATCTGAAGTGGACACCGAGGAGGGTGGTCCCGAGCTTGTCACAATAAAGTAGATACTTCAAAAACTAAGAATGCAATAGAAAACTCTCCAATCAAATCTGTACCATTGCACTTGGAAGTGGATCTATTTCTACCTAAGCTTGCTCAACTCTTGAGTGCACCTAAGCAACTGATAACTGTTTGGATACAGTAGAGGATTGGACTGTCTTAATTTAGCTTAAAGCTAGAAGATTGAACAAGAGCAAAATACTCTCACAGATAAGTTTCAAGATTTGTGTGCAGGCTCATGCAAGTTCAATGTCTGAATTCTTTTATTAGAAGAAAGCAGCAAACCTGGCAAAATGGAAGAATGAATAGAAAACAATTGTGATTGAATCTGTTTCCGTAAACAGCAGATACGTGAAGTGTTTGACAGATTTGTTCTTTTGACAGAAGCATGAGAATTAGTACATTTTGTAAGGATACTTTTAGGTTATAGTCCTAATTGTGGATTTCTCCCACCAGCTCGTGTCATTGTGGAATTTTGTGCTTGAATTTGTGCTATAATCTGTCCTAGACGTCTCAGCAGAGCTATGAAATAAAATGTCATCACTGCAAGATCGGAAAAACTGTTACTGCTCTTCAATTCAAAGAAGGGCTTTATACAACTATTGCAATTGTAAATATTGATCAAAATCCTAGCTCTACTAGTACTCATGACTGCTGTAAGGGTGCATGCGTACGAGTCTGACACTGTGTTGGCATGCTTTATGGCAAAGACTTTTATTATAGAAATAAAGAAATGGATCTTGCCCTATTTCTGTGAGGAGTTGCCCTCCCTCAACAAAAACACTAAGGACTCTGTCAGGGTCTCCTGCAATGTATAAAGTCCACCGTCCTGTATCCAAACCTATTTCGGTCCTTTACACTAAACTAACCGAGGAAAAACTGTATGTCTTCTTGATCCAGAAGGAGGCTTCTCTCGTTCTGGATGCAGACCTTTAAAGTTCAGTTTTTAATTCAAACCCAATGATTAATTCTTTAAACACAGTTCCCAAATATCAAAGGTGAAGGGGAGTCTCTGCCCCTTGTTTTTGTCTTCAACTCCCAAATGTAGTGTTAATTCCGGCTCATTATCCTGCCTAACCTAACTGTCGATAATTCGTCACAAAACATGTTCTCCTTTTATCAAGGGGGTGGAGGGCAGGGGTAAGGGGCGGTCTCGTCCCCGTGTTTCTTCTTCCAACTCAAAACTGTAGCGCCAAGTCTGGTGCACTATCCTGCCAGACTTGACTATTCCAGAAAATGTCTTCCTCTTTTACAGGGGTCCCAGATCCCTCTGGGTTGTTTCACGATCTCCCCAACTTGTTTTGCAATGCCTTTCTCTTCCGTCTGGGCCCCAGACACCTTTTATATTTTCTTGGACTCCGACTTGCTTTGGGCTTCAGCCTCATGATTTTGTTTCTTCACTCTTGTATGGGTCCGTGTGCTTTGCTTTTGGGGTTCTCACCCAGTGCGGACCCCCCAGCTACTGCGTCTTTAATGAGAGAGGCCAGAAAAGATGACCAGCTTTTTCATTGGTTATGCTGCGGCTCGTGCCCGCAGGTCTGTGACCAAACACACCCTGTTTAAGTTGTATCATTCTCTGCATTTCTGAATCCTGTGATTCGGCTGGAAAGGTTGTGCCTTAGGGTCTCTAAGCCCATTCTACCAGACGAGTGGCTGCCACCTCTTCCCTGCAGAGGGGGTGTCCATGTCCTGGACATCTGCCAAGCAAAAACATGGGCATCTGCACACGTTTGTTAAACATTACTGCTTATATTCTTTTGAGGCCAGGAAGCCCATTTTGGTATGCTGGTCCTCCAGAGTTTTTAGGTAAGTGTGGTGTCCTTGCACTTCTCCTTTCTCCAGATCTTCATACTGATTTGCGAGAGTATCATAGAAGAGGAATCGGTGGGAAGAAGCCATTAGAAGAGCAAATTACTTATTGCTCAGTCATTTTCTTTCTGATGGATGTTACTTCCATGGATTCTTCTTCACCCTTCCACTTGCCCTTATTCAATGATGGCAGTACACCAATGGTTCTGTGTTCCCTCAGTGTCCGTGCTAGGGAAAAAGGCTGCATCTGAGGTTATGGCGCATGGTCCCTCGATATATAATCTGGCCCTGGCATCATGTCTGGCATGAGGTGCTTAGAGGCGTCGGATGGAGCCAACGCAGAGTTGTGCTGCGGTACCCGGGTGGCAGAAAGATTTCGGATCAACAGCAGCACTGTGGATGGGATACCATAGATGAGCAGTCCATGGGAGGAACATCCATCAGAAAGAACATTACCGAGAGGCAAGTAATCTGTTTTTCTAGGCTTAGACTGCTCCACATCCCAGTGCCGTAATGGTATTGTGTATATATTTATTACATATCATACATTTGTTTAGAGTGCAGCAGGAAGCTTGTAACTGTTTGTTACCCTGCAATCCTGATTGGTTATTATTACTCTGTGTAATACTGTCTTTTTCTTAACCTACTTCTGGAAAGTCCACATGTACAGTGTGTACCACAAGGTTATGAGGCTTACATTGTAGGGGAAAGAGTGAGTTAGGCCTTAACTGGTCATGTACAGTTCATGTTTTAATCTTCACTCTGCTCAGTGTTCTGCTTAACTTTAGTACCCATTTTTCCTATCATAAGTGTATACTGTTCAGTAGATCTGCCTGATTTCTTTTCTTTTTTGGTGTCATTTGTGATTAATTGTGCCGCCCTGCTTTCCTTCTGCCATTCAGAAATCCAGCCTTACTGCCCTGCTCTGCCGCAACCACCATTGGGGAGTCTGGTCTTTCATTTTGTGCGACACTGTCCTACCATTAGTTTAAATTGTTACACAGCCCTCACCAGTGGGTTATGCAAAAATCTCCTTACCAGCGGTTCATAGGAAAAAGATGCAAAGCATGGTTGACATGGTCTCGGGAGGATAGCTCAGCGGCAACATGCTCCCCTTGGAAGCAAGACGACATGGCGCAACACAGGTTCTAACCCCAGGACCGCTCTTAGAAATCTCTGGGTATTAAGCACGTTCTAAATAACCTATCATATCACCAGCCTGTCCTAGGCACATCTTAAAGGCATAAACGAATTTTGACAGACAAAAATAAATAAGGGATACAAAGTACTCCACTTAAGGTGGTGGGTGTTAGAAGATGAAAGCACAGGATCCCATAAATGGCAAAGACCGCCTCGCTTCACAGGTAGCCTTATGGACCAAGAAATGACTCCAAAATAAATGACTTGAGCAGGAAAATTATGCAAAAAAGTCCAAATCAAAGCCAGCCAGGATTCCAAAATATTGGAAAATATGATGGGGAGCCCATTGAAATTAATGGTGAGAAATGTGGGGAGTCAGAAATTCGAGGCATACAAGTAGATGGTTTTCTCACAAGGAGACATTTTATTAAATAATAATGGTAAGAAAAACGCCTCGCTTTCCCTAACAAGGATTTCTCTACCTATCAAACTAAGACTAAAGGAAAACACTCCTAATGCCATTCAAACTCAATAAAATAACAATTTTATTCAAAAAGAAAGTTTGTAAATATATATCCGTGTAACCAGGGTCAGATCACCTTCCCCAGGCTTAATTCAGGATATTTTCAAGTTTAAATCAAGAAAGTTCTTTCATTAGCTCTTGCTTGATAAACCAAAACGACTTTGTCATCACACTTCAATGTAATTTCTCTTCTTTGAAAAAACAAATATTTTCATATTTCTTCTTCATAAACGAACGTTTTGTCAGGATGTAACAAAGTGGACTTGTCACTTTCTTTCCACCACAACCTTCTTCCCTACTGCAGTACTTCAATATATTCTTCCTGTTATACTCGCCTGCTAGGATAAACCTTCTACTACTAATAGTACTCTGTGGTGAGGTTTGCTTCAGGCTTGCTACACTTTAAATGCTCAGTGGAGAAAGTAAATCAAAACTTCTTCTTGGATAAGTCGTTTGACTTTGCAACAACACCAAAGGGTTTATCACTTCTTCCATAAGGATACGGCACACATTGACAGTGTCTTTCACACTTATTCATTTGCCACAGGTAATGCAGGTTATATTCCTCTTCCTCTTAAGGAGGATTTTCCTCCTGCAATCCTTGGTTTCCTTCTACACCACCATTTAACTGCTGGTAATGCAGTTTACAATGTCTCCTTTCCAAGTATCCCTTATTAGGAATGGGGTATCGCTCTTCATTTACAAGGGCCTTTCTTTGGCATATGCAATGCTGATTGTAATTTTCTTTTACAAGTGATCTTCCTTTTAGTAAATAACTTTCACTTTGTTTGCATATGCTTCTCTTTTGGCTTGGGCTATGGAAGTTACAATATTCTTTTACACTTTGTTTAAATATTGTCCTCTTTTGGCGTTGACAATGATGGTTAAAATATTCTTTAACTTGATCTCTCTTACCATAAGAGTTGCGCCCATATTGTTTCAATGCAATAGTTCGGTATTCAAAAGCTTTGAAGCCAGCAGTCTTTTTCGGAGCTCGCCGGGGTTACTTGACCAAGGCCAACTCACCGGTCTTTCTGTGCGTCTCCGCTGGGCCCACTGCTTTGGGTTCCTCCTTAATCGGGTTTGCACAGGCGTCTGACAGCTCTGGTAATGTTCCTGTGCTCACGCCTCCTGTAGTTGGAGCTCTCTTGGCTCCTCTCGCACTCCTGTGAATGCCACACACCAGAGATGCATGCGGAATAAGGAGAGCTGCCAGATAACAACTCAACTACTTACGACCTGCCAAGTATTGGTCCCGCTATACCTCCCCCCTATATCGGATTGATCCTGACACGTGGGAGGGTGGGGAGTGAGGTGGGAGCGGGTGACACAAGATGTATCCAACTTCTGTGTCACAGTTTGGCTTTTCTTCATTTGTTGTGTTCTATATTTTCAATTTACTGTGTCATTGGTTGCAGATTACAGAACACAGTATATGTACATTTTAAAACCTATGTTTTTGTTTGTATTTCCTTGAGAACAAATGTGATGCATATTGATTATTATTGATTCCTTCATTTTGAACTACATTTGTTGAAAATGAAATATCCCAAATCTATGTAGGTAAATAATACAGCTGCAATTGTAACATGTTTGTGCACTTCTTTTCAGATTAATTTGATTGGTCTTGATTCAGTCCACTATAGCCACCCTTTTCATTGACTGTATGGTCGACAAAATTAGATCTTCAATTGGTTCATTTGGGGACCACCCCTCATTTGTTTAGATCTCTCCCTTGAGACAGCAGTATACAGGACTTGGTGCCCTCTGCCGCTTCATTTACTCAGGGTCCTGCTACTCCGTCTCCTACTTCTTCCTCCCTCTTCTGCAACTTGCACTGATTCTCCTTAATGGCATGCAACTGAAGGTGCTTTACATTTTTAAAGTTCCTGCTCCGGTGTGGATCATTATAACCACTAGATTGCACACTACAGTTCTGCAACTTTGAGCCCCTCCTCCTTGTCTCAGTACTAAAAGCATTGTGTGACTTAAAGTTACTAATGTCCCTATTCATTTTAACATTGTTTCATTCACTCTCTTTTAATGATTTATAAAATATACCTTTAGTGGGAACCTTTCAAAGGAATTCATGATTGGTTCTTTGTTTTATAATTCAAACCTCCGGTAGAATTTTAACCATCAGAAGTAGTCCTATTAATTCCTTGACCTTTTACATATATCATTCCCATGATTACCAGAAGAATTTTCACAATTGACATTTTGGGTAATTTTGTGAAGGGGAGCCTTACTATGACAACACGCCATTAGGTATTTGACCATTTACGAAATGTCATCCTCAGAAGAGGAGACATACTGCGTCTTTCCCAATGGAGTCTTCAGATTCCCTTGGTAACCTTTCCCTCCCAGGTTATCCACCCAGCTAATACCACCAGGGTTAGGACCAGGTAGTGGCTGCCTTCTCCTTGCCACCTGGCAAGAGACTTTAGGCTGGGTTTCTGTGAGGACGCTGTACGATTCATCACTGAAAGTTGCAGAAATAAAAGTTCCTTAATATGCAACCATGTCACTGTGATGAAGTTGGCACAGTGCTGTACATTAGAGGAAAGTAATGGTTCCAGAGCAATTTTAGAAGTATAATATTGCGGTTCTTCACTTAATGGGCTTTTATGGTGTCATGTATTCCATGTTAATTATGTGGTTTTTTTTTTTTCAGATGTAGAATCGTCCAAGTCCACGGCAGAGAAATCTACTGACATTGCTTCCATCGTTGTACCCGTTCTGTTCTTGCTACTCATGGCGACAGGTTTGGGGTTTGTGATCTTGTACATGCGACACAGAAGATTGCAGAATAATTTCACCGCTTTTGCAAACAGTCATTACAGCTCTCGACTTGGATCAGCCATCTTTTCATCAGGAGATGATTTGGGTAACTTCCAATTCTATCAATTTACAAAGAGCATGTGGCCCCATTTTAATACTGAATTAAATAATTATATGTCAGTTTTGCCAGAATAATGGTATGCTGTACACTTTCCTCATACCTCCACTGTTGACATGGTTTCTTCGCCAGAGAATTTAATTTCCAGTCATTAGACATTCCTGGCTTGGATACTGTACTATCCTATGATCTTGTGCCATTTTTTTGACTTGTTTACACCCGGTTTGGAAGAGTAGTGTTGCAAAGCTTCCTCTTTCACAACTTTCATCTCGCCTCCACACGATGTACTGCTTTGTTTAGCTATCAGACGTAGAATGTGTGAGAAAATGCAATGCATTAAAGGTGAAATGACTTACCCGTAATGTTCTTTCCATGAATTCTTCTCCCGCAAATTCCTCATTGCCCTCCCATTCTGCCCTGCTTTGAAAGGGGTCTAGTTGCCGCTGCCAAAACCGCCATCTTTGTAAGGTCTTTCAACTTCGAGCAACACGGAGCTCACCACAAGGAGCCGTCTTTCCATCAGCCTGAGGCTGCCTGCAAAGGTTGGGGGACTCAAATGCTTCTCGAGACTTTGTTTCTGGCAATAGGGTTCTAATGCTACTGGAAGCAGCTCTCTTGGATGTGGCTTGACAGTTTTCTGGTGTGTTGCAGTCGCTTGGGAGAGTTCTTTCCACGCTCCCAGGTCCTTTCCTCTAAGCATCTCACTGTATCCAGCACATCCAGCTGGTGTTTTCCTTCTCCAAGTGGCCATTTTGCTGTGTTGCTGTGCCGCCTGAAGCCCTACGGCTGCATTCAGCACACCAGCAGGTGTAACAGCTGCCGGGGACTGGAAGACTTGTTCCCCTCCTGGTATCTGTTAAAACATTGTGGATCTAAGTATTGTGTAGTAGTATAGCCTACTACCCGAGATCTGTTTACTAAGTCTTTACTAAGTGGGCGTGTGAACGATAAGTAGGCAGGAGTATCAGTCAATAGTTGCATACGTACCACCATAAACCATTTTTCCTGTTTTTTTACGTGCCCTATTGCCTTCCGGCCGTGAGCTGGGACTCCTAGAGTATTGGAGAATCTCGTAGTGAATTGTGGTGACCATACTTTGACAGTTTTAGCCTCAAGATGGTGATAACCAGACAGGGCAGCTCTGTAACACCTCATAAGAATCGGATATTGGAGGTAGTGGCTGCAGTGCTTGTAGGACAAGACGTCTCCAAGAGACAAAGATAATGTCATTTGAGAATAACAATGGAGAAGCAATAACCGATGACTCTATTATGAAGGGAAATCTTGACTATTCTAGGAAAGAAGATCCTAGTGGTTGAGCATCTGGCCTTGAATCTGGAGACCCCTTGGTGCCCTTGTCCCTACAGCCTTATGCTGATAAAGGGGAGACTGCTACTTCTGGGCCAGAAGATGGTTTGGGGACAAATAGTGAGCAATACAGGGAACAGATGGAACAAATGCAAGAACAGTTTAGCTCCTCTACTACAGCGCAGATGGGAGAACAGTATAGTTCCTATCAATGGCAGCAAGGTAAGGGCTGCTATTGTTGCTGATCTTCTCCAGTGCACAAATATTTATGATTTTGGCTTATCGTTGCATCTAGTTGATAAAGTGGTGACCATGGTACACCCGGTTATGGTGGACAACTCATGTTCTTTTTGACAACTTATGTCAAACAGAACCACCTTTGGACATGGAGGCTGCTAACAATAGCTCTCGAAGCTTTCAGCAGGCTCTGGCAACCACCACTAGTATTACATCCATAGGGGCTGACCTGTCGGATCAGAGTATGGAGACTGTAGAGAAAGCTAGTCAGACTGAGCTGAATCCGACCAATATGCAGAAACCAGTGAAACCTGTCAACTTGATGCCAGCAGACCTTAACAATAAGGATTCACCTTTAACAGGAGTTACCGTAACGAAAGCAAATGAAGATCCTGCGAAGGATGAAGATTGATGGATGGTATATGTAAGCAAATGGGGATTCAATAATTATTGGTTGTGGTCGTGCCAACCTTCCCAGCTTTTTAGCTAATTGTAACTTCTTTATAAACACACCATCCGATCTGAAATTGATTGTAGATCGGGGGTAGTATTTACCCTTTCCTGAACTGGGGCTTTCTCCTTAGCCTATGCTGTCCTATTGAGGCCTATGGGCGAGGTGTGCTATATAAGAAAGAAATAACAATAACAAAATAAGCATCCAGGATTGATCTAGAGATTGCACCTGTACCTCTGACAAAGTTACTTCGGCTACATTTGGCTATATAAGCACTGTCCTTTGGGCGTCCGTTTGCCCCGGGTGTCTAGAGCAAAGGGAAGACAAAGCTAAGGATTGCTATTATATCCTTCTCCATCTTATACTATGGCCCCTGTCGGCCACAGGTTGCACACAAATGCCTTGCATACAACACACAAACTTTCAAATCTAACTCCAACACAACACTCAACTAAAACAACCAATTGCATACACCTGCACCTGTGAGTACCCCTATATCCCAATTACTGTACTCTACACTTTGCTACTCATCTATAAGGCATTCACTTCTGCTCCTACTTAAATGTCCCTATGCTTTCTCCAATCAATTTCTTCCTTTCCTATCCCTATTATAAAACTCGCAAAACTCCCACTGCTCCTTCTCTCTTCCACCTCATTCCAACAAACAAAGCAGACGAGCTAACCATACCTCCTCTAACACCTATTCACCCCGCCTCTCTTCCTTTGAGACTCAACTGCCGTACTCTTCCTTGCCTCATCCACTGAACATTGCACTCTGGAATGCTCAGTCTATGCAACAAAACTTCCTTTATTACGGACTACTTTCACTACAGCTCTCCTTCCCTAGACCTTCTTGATTTCAATGAAACCTGGATTTCACCATCTGATACTGCCACTCTGGCAGCCCTACATGGCTCCAAACTATCCTTCATTCACTCTCCTTGACTGACTGGCAGAGGTGGAGACGTCAGACACCTACTCTTTCCCCGCCTCAATGCCTCGCAAATCTCTGATGCCACATCCTCTCCTACCTCTTTTGAATTCACCTTCTCTGCTATTGCTCTGCCTTATTCTGTTCCCATCCTCCATCTATCGCCCTCTTGGTCCCACAGGACCATTCTTTGATGATCTTGGGTAACTCCCTGATTCTCTTTCCACTAAACATCACCTCATTCTTTAAGGTGACTTTAACCTCCCCTCTCCAACCACTTCTCTGAAATCTGAACTTCAGTCTTTTCTTAGTGACCACGCTCTCCACTCTATCCATAACCTACATACCCACACAGGGGCTAACTCTTTGAATCTCTTATTCATATCCACCTCTCTTTCAGCCACTAATACTGCTGTCACACCATCAATGCTTGATCACTCTATTGTTTCCACCACCATCTACCCTCTGACCATTCGTCACCACTTGCTTCACCTGTTACTTAAAGGAAATGTAAAACTTCTGCCATTTCCCACTTTCCATCCAACCTTCAGTTCACTCTCCTCCTTCACACCCGATGCCTCTTCCACCAACACTGCCTTCTCCAGCTTCCAATCTCTAGTATGACTCATTCTCCTCTCGCTTCCCACTGCTTACTTTCACCCCTAAGTCTCGGCATCCTCAGTCAGGGTCACTCCATTCATATGCTGTCTCTGCACAAGCATTCATCAGCTGCTCACATGAGGACCTGAAACTCTACCTCTGTGCCCTGAGCTCTCTCAAGTCCACTCTTGATAGAGCAAAAAGGGAATTCTACCTAACCCTCATTGACTCTCACGCCAACCATCCTCGCCAGCTACAGGGTACCGTAAATTCACTCCTAAGTCTATCACTATCAACTCCACATTCACAGCTACTCACTTGGATGAATAATTTGCTGCAGAAAATTCCACAATTGACTCTCTCGTGGCCTTCCTCACTCCCTCCTCCTAAGTTTTCCACTCTGCCTGCTCCACCATCATCCTCTGCCTCTATCTCCCACTTCAGTCACACTAATACTAACTAAGTTCTATCTGTACTGATGAAGGCTAACCCTCTTGTACCCCCATCAAACCCTCTTGCTCCTCAGCTAGTCAAGCCTATTGCCCCTTTAGTGGCATCTCACCTCGCTGAACTCTTGAACCTGTCATTTGACCCCACTTGCTTTACCTCTGTTTTCAAAATAGCCATTGTCATCCCGCTGTCACGCTCACCTGATTCCTACGGAGGCGCAGGTCTGGCTTTGAGTGCTGATGCTTCTTCAATGGTGAAGCGCAGGACTCTGAGGATGGACAGGTAGGGCCCCTCTACTCTGGCTTCTCTGGCTCGCAGGAATATTCCCCTGTGCGTGAAAAGGGAGTATTACCTACTGACGGAATAATGCTCAAGCCTCCCACTCCCTTCCAACGCTCCACGATACCCTTCCACGATTCCCCGTGAAGTCTCACCTTAGGGTCTGGAAGGATGAGTTCTCCATCCTGCTTCTGATGCAGGGGCGCGTTGAAACCCAGTTACTTCACTGGATTGAGGTTTGATGGGAGTTCAAATAAGCTTGACTATTCAGGTAAGGCGCTGTAAGAGTTCTGTAGCAAGTTCAAAAGTTCAAGCTTAATAATAATGTTCATTGTCTTGTTGCAGCAAGCGCTAACGCATGTCTTTTTCCCCTTAGGGGCCGGGGTTCGGAATACCGGAGATATGGCGCCGACCCGAAGTGAAACGTGCAGTTCCAGTAAATGACAGGTAAGTTCTGGATGAGCGTTCGGGTAATGTCTTTGCATTCGCTCATTCAATGTCTTTGTCTTTTTTCCCCATAGGGGCCGGGGTCCGGAATGCCAGGAAGCGGCAGGACCCGAAATGAAATGGGAATGACCCAATAGGTAAGTTTTAGAAGGAAACTGAGCTTTTCCTATTCCCTTCCTTCTCTCACCTTGTGTTCTTGTCTTTTTCTCTCTAGGCTCTGGGAAGTGGCTGCGGATCCGGATGATCGCTGCTGAAGATGGAGGTGCCCAGGAAAGGTGAGTGAAATGCAGCACTGCAGCGATCGAAGCAAAATGCTTTTAAAAATGATGTCTTCCCTTTCAAGATCGTCGGTGTGATGTCTCCGTGATGCAGCTTTAGCAGGTAAGGTCTTCTGTCTCTCCAATTCTCTCTTATCTCCCTTTGCAGGTGACCCAGGATGCTGACAGGCGTGGCTGAAGTCCAGATGCAGGAGCTGACACGGTGAGCGTCCAGCTGCGAGGAGCAGAACAACGTGAAGCGTGAGTTGCTGATCGGGCGTGGTTTAAATAGCTTTGGAAGAAGTTCCAGGTATGTATCCTTCCACCGATCAGGTATGTATCCTTCCCCCCGACCACACCCAGGTGGAAAGTAGTCCCACAGGTAAAGTAGTTCCATTCAGGCCTCAAGAGGGCCTGGATGTAGCAGCATGGTCTGCATCAGGTAAGTGCACATTAAAACACTTGAACACATGTCTAGCTTTATGAGCCTGGCGCCTAAGGCGCCAGGACAGGGGTCCAACATGAGCCTGGCGCCTAAGGCGCCAGGACTGTGTCCAAAGGGCCCCAGCTTGGGCCCGCTGGCACTTCCCTGGGGGGAATGATGCCTGCCTCTGGGGTTGCTGGGTTGGACCTGGCTCCTTGGAGGTAGGCATCATGACAGTACCCCCCCCCCCCCTCTCAAGGCCCCTCCCAAGGTTGTTCCCTCCGGGGGTTTTGGCTTGTTCGGAAATCTCCGGTGGAACCTTTGTATTAATCGAGGTGCGTGAACATGGTTACTAGGCTCCCACGATCTCTCCTGAGGTCCATATCCCTTCCAGTCAACAAGATAGAAGAGTTTTGACTTTAACACCTTGGAGTCTAAAATGTCTTTAACTTCGAATTCTAATTCCCCTTCAATTTGAACTGGGTCTGGAGGCTTGGACAGTCGGGTCCCTGGTTGTACTGGCTTCAAAAGTGATGCATGAAAAACTGGATGAATACGCATGTTAGACGGTAAATCCAGTTTAAAGGCCACAGGATTGATTATAGCCTTGATGGGATAAGGTCCTATGAATCTGGGATTGAAGGTTCGCGGGCCCTTGAGGGGTAAATGTTTCGTTGCTAGCCATACCTGGTCTCCTATTTGGTAAGGAGGAGTTTTACTTCGGTGCAAATCAGCGTTTTCTTTATACTTTTTCTTGGCTTGCTGTAAATGAGTTGCAGCTTCTTTGAAGGCTCGGGTTATTGTGGAATGCAGATGATTTACTGCGGGCATTTCCAGGGTCAGAGGTGGATCTAGGTCAGAGGTCCGAGGATGGTGACCATACAAAGTATAAAAAGGAGTTTGTCCGGTTCCAGAATGCACTGAATTGTTGATTGCATATTCTGCGATCCAAAGGATGTCTTTCCAATTTAACTCGGATTGGTGTAACATGCACCGAAGATATTGCTCTAGAGTCTGATTGGTTCTCTCGGTTTGTCCGTCGGTCTGGGGGTGGTGGCTGGTGGATAACCGCACATCTATTTGTGCTGGTTGGCAACACTTCTTCCAAAAATGGGAGATAAATTGACTTCCACGATCCGAGACTAATATAGAAGGAAAACCATGTATGCAAACTATATTCTCCAGAAATTCCTTGGCCAAGGTGGAAGCTGAAGGCAAACCTTTTAAAGGGATAAAGTGGGCCATTTTGGATAATAGATCCACAATTACAAGGATAGTGTTGTAACCAGCACAAGGAGTCAGGTCAGTTATAAAGTCCATTGACAAGGTGTGCCATGGTGCCGGTGGAATATCCAAGGGTTGAAGTAGGCCGGCTGGCCTTTTCTTTTGACCCTTGTTTTGGGCGCAAATTCCGCAAAACAATACAAAAGACTTTCTTTTCTCCAAGAAGGCCACCAGAAGTGCCGTTTGATTTTTTCCTCCGTTTTAGCGATACCAGGGTGTCCTTCCATTAATGATTCATGATGATGGGCAATAATAAGTTCTTGCAATTCTTTACTTGGCAGAAACAAACGCTCCTGGAAGTAGGGTAAATTATCCTTAACGGTGTAATGAGGACCCTTTTGACTCCATTCCAGTAAGGCTGAAGAGTCTAGAAGTTGTTTTACTTGCGTTTGGATGTCCTCAATAGTTTGCAATGAAGTTAGGCGTAAGATTCTTTGTTCAGGTATGATTGGCACAGGTTCTAAACTCGAATTGGGTTCTTCCATGCCAATCCGGGATAAGCGTCCGCTTTACCATTCTTGCAGCCAGGGCGATAGGTAATTACGAAATCAAATTCCGCAAAGAATAGAGCCCATCAGAGTTGTCGTGAAGATTGAGCTTTGGCCGTCTTTAAATACTGTAAATTTCTGTGGTCCGTAATTACGGTGATGGTGTGTCTTGCCCCGAGAAGGTAGTGACGCCAAGCCTTGAAAGCAGATTTAATAGCCAGTAACTCTTTGTCGGTAATTGCGTAGTTGATTTCAGGAGGAGAACATTTCCTGGACCAAAAGGCCACAGGGTGTAGTTGGTTAGTTTCTGGGTCTCTTTGCGACAGGACAGCTCCCATGGCCGAACTGGATGCGTCGGTTTCCACAATGTAAGGGAGATCTGGGTGCGGGTGCTTCAATACTGGTGCAGAGGTGAATTTGGTTTTCAGGTCCTGAAAGGCTTGTTCGGCCTCAAGAGTCCATTCAAAGCGTTTGTTTTTCTTTAGGAGAGCTGTGATGGGTTGGACTGTTCGGGAAAATTCCGGGATGAATCTTCGATAGAAATTGGCGAAGCCGAGCATGCTCTGAACTCCCTTCACCGAGCTAGGAGATGGCCATTTGAGGATGGCGTCCACCTTTCGCGAGTCCATTCGGACTCCTTGAGGTGTCAGGATGAATCCGAGAAACTCAACTTCTGTGGTATGAAAAACGCATTTTTCGAGCTTTGCAAATAGTCTGTGCTGGCGCAATTTCTCAAGAACTGCCCTAACATGTTTTCTGTGATCGGATTCTGAAGAAGAGTACACCAGGATGTCGTCAATATAAACAATGACACAGACATCGATAAGTTCCCGAAGAACATCATTCATAAAGTACTGAAAGGCGGCAGGTGCATTGCACAAACCGAAGGGCATCACCTGATATTCGAAGAGCCCAAATTTGGTGCGGAATGCAGTCTTCCATTTGTCGCCTTCTTTTATACGCACCAGGTGATAAGCTCCTCGGAGATCTAACTTGGTGTACACACAAGCGTCTTTCACCTGGTCGATAAGCTCAGGGATCAGGGCAGAGGATAACGATTCTTAATCGTTATTTGATTTAGGGCGCGATAGTCTATACATGTTCTAAGGTCGCCCTCTTTTTTCGGCACGAAGGACAGAGCTGAGGAGACAGGAGACTTGGACGGGCGAATAAAACCATTGGCTAGGTACTGATCTAAATACTGACGCAAATGCAGGTTCTCAGGTTCCGTAAGAGCATAAATCCTACTACAAGGTAGTTGAGCATTGGGTACCAGATCGATTTGGCAATCATAAGACCGATGGGGAGGTAACGTGTTAGCCTGTTCCTTCTGAAAAACGTCTTGGAATTCTTGGTATTCTGACGGTAGCTGTACAGGGGTGGAAGTTGCTGAGGCTAGACCCATAACTGGATTTCTTGGATAACAAGTTGGTTCACAATCAGGAAAACTTCTTCTTTGCTCGCCAGTCAATTCTGGGATTATGTGTTTCTAACCAAGGAATTCCAAGAATTACTTGAAATTGTGGGGCCTTGATCACATCAAACACAATTGCTTCCCGATGTCCATCCTGACCCACCAGTGTCATTTCAACAGTGGAATGCGTTACAGGCCCTGAGGCTATTTCGGTTCCATCTACTGTACTCTAATGACATCTTGGGTTACTTTCGGGCAGAGAGGGAGCTTAATCCTGGAAGCCAATTCACGGTCTATGTAATTTCCAATAGCTCCACTGTCGATGTATGCTTTTATAGCATGCAACTGCTGAGGCTGTTTTGGGTCCACGAGCACCATTGGCATGACAAAATGCGAGGTCAAAGAGTTTGTTTTCAAGCTCGGCAAGCGGACCCCTACGCTTGTCGGGCTAGGTCGTTTGCCGAATCAGGTGTCAATAAATCGTTATCAGTGGCTCCAACCACCTTCTTAGGTGGTTTAACCGGACAATTTCGAAGAAAGTGACCGGAAGTCCCGCAATACAGACAAAGTTGCATTTGCCGCCTTCTCTCTCGTTCCTTCTGCGTTAATGGTCCTTTAACACCGCCGATTTGCATAGGTTCGGATACGTTGGTACTCTTGGAGTTAGCGTGGGTTTTGATCGGTACTCGGGTTTCGTACTTGAACCGATCTGCTTTTCTATTTTGAAGTCTGTGATCAAGTTGAACCACCAAGTCTATGTAGTCTGCGCAGACCTGGGGTGGATCTACTATCTGAGCTAGAACATCCTTAAGCTCTCCGCACAGGCCTCGATGAAACAATGTGATCCTTTTGTTTTCTGGCCATCCAGTTTCCACAACCAGTCTATTAAAGGTGGCAACGTAGGACAGGAGATCCTGATTACCTTGTCGTAAGGATAGCAGTTCGTTATCAAGGGCCTGTCCTTGAGAGTGTCGAGCAAACAATCTTTCCATGCTGGCCTGGAAACCCTGAAAATTCTGGAGAATGGGATCATCCTGATTTACCAATGGAATAGACCAATCGGCAGCACTGCCACTGAGGTAAGATAGTATAAAGGCTACCTTGGTCTGGTCGTTAGGGAAGGCCCCGGGTCTGCATAGAAAGTTTAAACGACATTGGTTCATAAAGACGGCATATTTCTTGGGATCCCCCGCAAAACGTTCAGGCGGGGCCAAAGGCATGTGTCCAGGTAGATTGATTTGTACCGGGTTATTCAAACCCATTGATGTGGAAGTTCCTCCGGAATTAGATAAAGGACTGTGCCCTGCCTGGGCCTGCAATAACCTTTTGGCCAGGTCATCTGTTCTTTCCTTAGATAGGATCAGTTCTCTTTTGAGAGCGTTAGTCTCCTGGCGGGCTGAGTGCACTTCTGCCCGTAATTCCCCCAAAAGCTGGGCCAGCTGATCTGTCTCGGAAGTCTCCATAGCGCCCGGGTGGGAAATTGTGGGTAGGCTTCGCGTTCTGTCACGCTCACCTGATTCCCACGGAGGCGCAGGTCTGGCTTCGAGTGCTGATGCTTCTTCAATGGTGAAGCGCAGGACTCTGAGGATGGACAGGTAGGGCCCCTCTACTCTGGCTTCTCTGGCTCGCAGGAATATTCCCCTGTGCGTGAAAAGGGAGTATTACCTACTGACGGAATAATGCTCAAGCCTCCCACTCCCTTCCAACCCTCCACGATACCCTTCCACAATTCCCTGTGAAGTCTCACCTTAGGGTCTGGAAGGATGAGTTCTCCATCCTGCTTCTGATGCAGGGGCGCGTTGAAACCCAGTTACTTCACTGGATTGAGGTTTGATGGGAGTTCAAATAAGCTTGACTATTCAGGTAAGGCGCTGTAAGAGTTCTGTAGCAAGTTCAAAAGTTGAAGCTTAATAATGTTCATTGTCTTATTGCAGCAAGCGCTAACGCATATGTCTTTTTCCCCTTAGGGGCCGGGGTTCGGAATGCCGGAGATATGGCGCCGACCCGAAGTGAAACGTGCAGTTCCAGTAAATGACAGGTAAGTTCTGGATGAGCGTTCGGGTAATGTCTTTGCATTCGCTCATTCAATGTCTTTGTCTGTTTTCCCCATAGGGGCCGGGGTCCGGAATGCCAGGAAGCGGCAGGACCCGAAATGAAATGGGAATGACCCAATAGGTAAGTCTTAGAAGGAAAGTGAGCTTTTCCTATTCCCTTCCTTCTCTCACCTTGTGTTCTTGACTTTTTCTCTCTAGGCTCTGGGAAGTGGCTGCGGATCCGGATGATCACTGCTGAAGATGGAGGTGCCCAGGAAAGGTGAGTGAAATGCAGCGCTGCAGCGATCGAAGCACCCGCTCCTAAAAAAGGAAGAGGCTGACTTTTGGCCTGTGTCTCTCCTTCCTCACTTCTCTAAGTTACTTGAAAAGATTGTGTTCAACCTTCTTAACAATTTCTTTGACATCCACAACCTTTGAGACCCACCCTATAAGCAGTGTTTCCGCTTTTGTCACTCTACAGAAACTGCTCTCATGAATGGTTTATAATGACATTTTCAAACGTCACATTTTCGACATGACATTTTTTCGACACCAAAATGGAGGGAAAAAAAATGTGACTAGTTTTTTACATTTTATTTTCTTAATTGGGGGGGGGCTCCCCCCCAAACCCCCTGTTTTTTTTTATTGCCACGTTTTTCTACTAACGAAACAAACATAAAACATATAAAATTTTAACAAAACTATTTGAAAAAAATGTTGGCATGTCGAAATTGTTTTCTCAAAAATATAACTGGATACCCTCATGAATGTGTCAAATTTAATCGCCTCTGCTAAGCACTGCAACCTAGCCTCTAGACTAATACTCTTTAACCTGCCTGCTGCCTTTGATCACTCAGCTCTCCTTAATACTCTTTCTTATTGAGATTTGCGATCTAGCCCTTGCCTGGGTGGAATCCTACCTTGCACCTCGCCAATTCTGTCTACTCTAGTAACAACACCTCTCAACTCACTCCTCTAATTGTTGGTGTTCCACAATGTCCTGTCTTGTGTCTGCTCCTCTTTACTCTTTACACCTCTGCTCTTGGGGCACTAATCTCCTCCTTTGGGTTCTCGCACCAACTCCTCGCAGATGATACCCAAATCTTCTCTTTTCCTGAACTCTCCCCTGATCTCTCTCTCCCAATAAATACTGGGTGGCTTTGCACTCTCTGACGTTCAACTCTACTAAAACAGAGGTGCTCTTCATCCCAGCCAGAAGCTCTCTCTCATCTCTTCTTCTGCCTATCAAGTTCCCACTTGACACGCTCCTCTACTCTTCTTCAGCTAGAAACCTCAGCGTCATATATGACCCTTCTCACACCATCTCTACTTTCATCTACAAAACTCAAACAGCAGCTCGCCTCAATCTCCTAAATGTTAGGAAAATCAGGCGCCTCCTTGCCTCCTGAACTACTGTGCTAGCATCCTCTCTGATCTCCCCAGCCATGCTTTCTGTCCTCTCTACAGTAGCATTAACTTTGCTACCTGGACTCTTTGAACTCCCTCACTTCACACCTACTTCTTCGTACTGTCACCAGCTGAATGGATGACGACACAAAACTGCGCTGGATTTATATTTCTTATCCCAGTTCACAAATCTATCCACAGTAAGGCCTTACTATATTGATCATCCTCTATCCAACTCTACAAGTCTTCTCGTAATCTCTGCTCTGCCTCCTCGACCTCCCTGTGCTTCCTCATGCTTCCGCTCCTTCTCTCTTCTTGCTCCACTTGCAAGGAATTGTTTTCCGCCAGCCATCCGAGAAACAATCCACATGGATTTGTTCAAAGCCAAACTAAAAGCCTACCTCCGAGTTACCTTTTTAACCTACCTCTCATCTGCCTGCTAGCTAACAATGTTTCCTTGCCTCTAACCTGCCTCTATCACTCACTTCCTCTGCCTCCACCCTAACACTTCACCCATCATGATCACATCTGGCTGTACTGCTTACCACCTGCACTTAATGTGCAATGTTTTTTGTCTTTAATCTATGTATGGCCACCTATGTATTGTCCCCCGTGACTGTTCAATATATTCCCCTCCACAACCTGCTCAGAATATCCTTCAACCTCACCCCATTGTAAGAAGCTCACTGCTTACCATCAAATCTGAATTCTGATATAGTGTACATTCTTTTGTGATCAGAAGTGCATTGTTCCTCCTTCATATATTCTGATGAGATCACCAGTCCTTTCCCGGAGGTAGCCTCTCCTCATGTAGCCAGGGGATGGCCGCCGCTATCTGATACTGACCGTGGGGGTGGTGGGCTCTGCGTGGGAGGATCACATGAGGGGAGGTGACCCTCAGAGGGATGGACAGGCATCAGATGAGACATGGTATTCCCCCCTTTCCTTTTAGGGAAACCCCCCCCATTCCCCATGTCTTAATGGCATATTGTGAGAACCCCCTTACACATCCTGTAATAGCTACTGACAGAACATATGAGTATTGTACACTTTGTAAACCAACATGTACTATGACTAGGAAGAGGACTGCCATGAGAGAGTGTTAACCATAAAGCACAGTCTAGTGTTGTTAAGAATGTGATTGGTCCAAGACACTTTTCAGCCCGGAGGCAGGATTTTAAATCAGCTGCCACTGAAAGATGGAGAGAGCTTTATTTTCCAAGCTTTGGCTTGCAAACCGGGAACCTCTGGTTGCGGTGCAGAACAGACTGCGTCCCATTCCGGGAGCGAACCCCAAAGGCAGGCGAGTGGAGGCAGCGAGAGAGAGAGCGCCGACCAAAGAACTCCTAGTCGGTAGGGCAGACCAGGAGGCAGACTGGATCGAGAGCTATCACCGTAGAGCACTGCTGGCGAGAAGCAAGATGCAGAGGCGAGCTCTACACCAGCCGCATAGTGAATTAGTGCCGGTTGACACTGGAGTCACCAGACGAGGAACAAGGAAGTTGCGGTGGGAACTGAAATCCAGGATGTGCTTCGTTCTGATGCTAGCGAGTACCCGAGTATGTATGATTGGAGTGAGAGAACACATATGTTGTCGGTGAACCCAGAGGTGAGAAGGGGATGCCGAAACTGAGGTAAAGAGACCCTGAAAGAGAGAATTGTCTGCCAATAGTGGGGCAGAGAGTAATTCACATTGGAATCAGTGTCATCTTCATCGTCACAGAACTTTGCCATAAAGTAACTTCGAGGAAGACCCATGCCCCATTGTACTGAATGAGAAAAAGCAATTGCAACATAATGTCCCGACAGGAGAGTATACCAGGTGAATTGCAGATCTGGGATTCGCACCCATAGGGAATTGTGCCAGAGAACCTGGCAGGGTTGTATAGCAGGTGTTTTGCAAGTCTGGGACCCACACCCAAATTGGGTGAGGAAACTGTACATTAAAACCTGGCAGGAGAGAATACCAGGTGCTTTGCAAATCTGAGATGTGCACCCAAGTTGTGTTAACTTGGAAAGAGAATCTTAAGGAAGACCCATACCCTTGGGATTTGAGTGGTAATGAATGTGAAAAAAAGGCCTGGGATCGGAGTCATTTACCCTGGAGTGTATTACAACACAGGAGGAGGGAGTGATCTTCTTGGGCTATACAAAATGTGGTTATTCTTTGAACTTTTGTTGTGGTGGAGAGAATCCTGGGTAAGGGAGTCATTCCCTTTGGAACTGTGAACATTATCCACTTGGAACTTTTGTTGGAGTTATACCTTTTGTTGAACTTGAACATGTGTGCACTTTCTAAGCCACAGACAATGCCCTTAACACCTTAGAGTTTGTTTTGGAATGCGAGGGCTAAGATAGGTTTTCGTACACAGGACTTTTTTGCTTTAGACATCTTGACACTTGACCGACTCTTAGTTTTTGTTAAGGTAAGGAAATACTTCCTAACTTAGGGACAGTGAGGCATTTTTCAACCCCATTATTAAATCGCCATGGGTCCTCTGTGTCAGCGTCTCATTCCTGACTCCTCACAATATCTATCAATACAAAAAAATCCTAGTTTATCTTAGTTGGTGGGACGAAAACATAAGGTTGTGATGTTTTAGAATGAGGAGCACAAGTTGTGCAGTTGCAATTTGGTGCTGTCTGTCTGTTGCTTACCTTATTGTGATTGCTCCTCACAAAAATGATCTTCTCTTAAGCTGAATCCTGTTGGATTCTTCTCTGCGGCTGATGAGGGGGATAGTGCAGGTGCCGGGGACTGTAGGGATATCTATCCGATCAGAGGAGGAATCTGGGAGAGGAATCCATAGAAAGAACGTTGCCGGTAAGTAATTTCTCCTCCTTGGTGATATGGGAGGCGACAGCGCAAGTCTGTGAAAGACCTCTTCTGCAAGATGCCTCATTGTCAAAATCCTTTTGAATGTGATGTCTAGTTCCCTGCAACTTCAGCTATATAAACAATCCATCGCACGGGCATTATTCATGTCAAATTCATGTGGGGAAGCCTCTGCCAAGTCCATTGAAACTCAGCAATGATGCAGCCTTTTCAATGTTCTCCCTGGACGTACTACTTCTCATAATTAGGCTGGAGCTACTGCTCAACATAGCCCTCCCAGTCATACAGGGTGCATTCTAAGTCTCAGGTGAAAAGTATAAAGCTGGATCTCAGCCTTATCAACGTTCCCATACATGTTACAGCTATTCTCAAGCTACAGGCAAATCCAACAAGGTTCACTGCTGTTGTGCCATCCTTCCTCTTTGGCACCACAGTGGGAGGTTGCTGATCTTCTTTTCAACATCCAATGAAGACAAGTAACATCAGTCAACTTTTCAAATTGGCCTATCGCTGCACTCCCCAAATAGCACTAAAGGTGCCAACAGTTCTCTGTGCCGGAAACCAGCAAACATGTCTTCAGGTGCTTCAACTAGTGGTGGTAGTGCTCCTGCCCAAAGGAGCTGTGGAGCGAGTCCCTTGTTCTCAGGAACATCAGGGTGCCTACTCACACTTTTTCCTGGTCCAAGTAAAGTTGGGTAGGTCACAACTAGGCTACCTCGACATATTCCTCTACTCACTATCATTTCAAAGGATTATGAAAAAGAAGACCGAGGTTTACACTCACCTTGCCAGGGAAAATTTTTCCATCATCCCTGCACAAGTGGGACACTTATTCCAAGTTCCCTTTCACCACCGTTATCGCAGATTCCTCTCTTGGTGGTGCAGGATATTTCTTTCAATTCAAGATCCTCACAGCAGGTCTTTGGGTATGCCCTCCCGCACATGCTATCTCCCTGGCAGTGCCATTGGACTAGGTCTCTTGTACGTCTAGCCCGTCCTCCAAAAGGGTCAACACCATTCTCGCCAAAAAAACTATTGCAGCAACAGGTTGCCATAGTCCGGACATGGGGATTATGTCCACTTCACATGTGACCCATCCAGGAGTTCCCAGATACCTGGTTGCAGCAGATTACTGGCCATTGGGACAAGTTGTTCCTCAGATGTCAATTTTACATTGCTCTTCGGAAGGCACCAGACTTGCGCAGAGAGCTCCTTTCGTTGCACACAAACCGCCAGGTTACGGTTCCATCCAATGCATCTAGGGAGGCTTGGGGAGCCCACACCTGCAATCTTCATTCCAGGGGTCTCTGGTCCGAAGAACATAAAACCTTACAAAACGAATTCCTGGAGTTGGGAGCAGTGTTCTGGCCTCTGAAGCCCTTTGCCTCAGATAGCCTCATGCGTTTACCTATGCCTGTTCAGTCTTGCCAATTCCGCAGTAACTGCTGAATCCTGCAGACAATCTGAGAATTCCTAACCCAACCCTTCTTTTTACAGCTTAGTCAGTAAGCCATGGGAAGGGACAGGAGTAGTGGATAAAACAACAAACAGATGATTCACTGCGGTGGTATCCGCAATCTGCAGTGGGTATTACAACAAGACAACATTCATTATTTTTAATGCAATTACTTTTTATTGAAGAAATAATGAATCCCCCTGTACTATTGAGCTCCACACACCGTGGGTGGTATTTAGCAGCGCTCAGATGCCTGAGGGTTTGTAGCGCTATATAAATGCAAATTATTGTTATCCTTCAAGTTCCCTTGTTACGTGTAAAACCTCCACACTATGCTAGGAGGTGAATGTGCGTAGAATATTGTGAATCCTTCTGAATGTCGTGAGCTTTAGAGCCTGGATATTTCACTCGTCTCCTTTGGAAACTTTGCTTACACCTAACTAACTCTATATCCATCGCCAACTAGAACTTGTCTTACCAGGATTGCTCTTTCTTCTTGAGTCTATATTCCATGCTTGGAGCAAGTACTGCGACGAGTGTGATGCTGCTTTGCAGGCTCGCCTTATTGATTCCGAGCTTGGAATTCACTTATCTGCACATACACGCCTGATGACTTCTCTTCCGTTGCCTAGCAACAGAGAAAGCACTTTTCCTTCCACTTTGGGAATGCATTGTGGCACACCGAAAGACGGATGGCTGCTCTTCTCTTCTCTCATCAAACCGCTAGCCTCAGCACTGCAGTTCCCACACTGTCTCGACTTTCCAGGAACCTGCAGCAGCATACAACACGCAACTTCCTAGGAACCGACAGGTTCCCGCGCCCTACGAAGGAGGGCCCCTCGGCGGGGGCCCCCCTTAGTGCCGATTGCCTCACGAGGCACGGTGGAGGTGTGGAGTCGCAAGGAGAGGGGGGGGTGGGAGTCAAGCAGGACTCCACCCTGGAGGGGGGGGGGGGTTGGTGTCGTCACCTCCCGTGCGCCCATGCGGGGGAGGGGTGGGTGACATCATCCCCCCCGCGACCATCCTCGCCATAAATACACCTGGACATGGGTCGCAGGGTCTCTCCTTTACCGGCTTCCAGAGAACGTTGCGTTGCAGCTGTGTCCGTGCCTGTGGCTGTGGGAAGAAGGAAGCGGTCCAGTTCGAGTAGTTCCAGTGGTTCCAGTGAAGGAGTGTCGAGTTCGAGGGGGAAGTGAGGAGGTAAATTATATGGCGCGTGGGGTTTTGCATTTGGGCGATGGTCGGACGCGGTGGGTTTTAATTATGGGGGATACCTTGTTGGTTTGGATTTGAACGACGAAAGGGTCGCATGTTTTTTATTGTTTGAAGGTCCAGGCTGGTCCATGAGATGTAAATTTTATGGCGCGTGGGGTTTGCATTTGGGCCGATGGTTGGAGGTGGAGGGCTTTATTTATGGGGGATACTTTGTTGGGTTGTAGTTGAACGGAACGACGAAGGGGTCGCATGTTTTATTGTTAGGGTCAAGCGCGGGAGGTTGGTGCGACGGGTGCAGTGCTGGGAGGGTGGGTAGATGCTTTGAGTGCGGTTACATGCGGTGGGTGGTGGAGTCGTTTGTTTTGCCACGTGTAGGGGGGGGAATGGAGGATAAGGAGCGCACAAGATGTGTCATGAAAGTTTTATTTCAAGTGCGGGCGGGGGCTAACAGTTGGCGCACTCCAGAAGGATGGGGTGGATTCCTTGCTGGTGGATTATCACGCGCGTATGGGCCACACGAGGTTCTATGCGTATCCCGCGGGGTTTGGGAAAGGTGGAAACTTTGGAATGCCAAGGCAATACCCGAAGGAAACACAAGCTTGTACTTTTCACCTTTATAAATAACATCGCACAAAGTTCTGAAGATAAGACACAGGCAGATGTATGAAGTAAATGTTTAAAAAGAGCGTTCTTTGTTAGTAGCACGAATCGGACTTTTAAGAGTCGTGGTTAACACCCACAAGAGGAGACGCGCATACAGTGCCAAGGGTATGTTTATGTTAAGTATGACTTTCAACCCGGGGGATGCACATGTTCTGCATGTTGTTCTGTGTACTTGGAAATTAGACTTTCTCGTGGTCTGCAGGAGTTGAAGGTTAGCGCCTATGGTGCAATTGCAAGGGGGGGGGGGTCGGTATAGGTGGGATCTCATGGGGATAAGGATCGGGAAAAAAAAAATTATTGTATAGTGTCACGCGTAGGGTCGTCTCTTTTGTGACAGGGCTGCGGGACCATTGCTTTGGGGGTTGGTCATTGGTTCATCATTTATGGCCCACCGTGTTCGAACCCTGGAGATGCGGCTCGAGCTGTGAATTGGTCGCCCCCGACATTGGCGAACGGTGTGTGCATGGTTGGGGGAGGGGAGGGGCGGAATAGGAGGTCTGCACACGACGGCAGGTTTCTCATAGGGAGGGGATTTGCAAAAATAAAGCAATTAGCCAGGCGACAAGGCAGGAAAGTGGATTAGTGGGTTATGAGTTGTCTGAACCAGCAGAGGGGCCAAACAAGGAAGGGGCAAAGGAGAGTGCAGGTCGTGTTAAAGTTATTTAAACATGGGGGTGAGGGGGTGCAACTTTGCCACGACGCCGTCCTGCAATGTGAATCTGCCGACGCAACCACGGGAGCAGGTTGGTCGGAAAAAAAAAAAAAAAAGTGGATTGCAATGTTTGAAGGAAAACTGTGAGGAGGATCGTTCGCGGGCAGCGAAGGGTGCAGGGGGGGAAGTCTGAAGAGGGTTAATTACTGGCCTTCAATGCGCACAGGTGAATGGGGGGGAGGGGGTTCATTGCATAGTATGGGTCAGGGCTTGACGGCTTCAGGGGCAAGGAAGCTTGGGTGCATGGGATGCCCACGCCATCCCTAGCGCGAGCCACCTAGCTACTAGGGTGCCAGGTGACACTATCATCCGCCTGCCAGGATGTATGCGACACTAACGGTTCTGCTTGGGAAACAAGGGGTTGCAGCTCGAGTTCAGTAAGGTCAACACGCACCTCTGCCGCTTTATCAAAATGCCCTGGCAGCATGGGATGGTGGGGTATGGGAAAACCAGGTAGGAGAAGGTAGCTAGACAGGGGGGAGCGGGGTTGCACCAGGTGGAGGGGCAGGGCAGCTCAATTTTGGGCAGCCAGGGTCAGAAATGCGGCGGATCTGGTAGTGAAGGGTCAGCTCAAAAAACGGTAGCACGGCATTCACCGGTCTGTTTCCATTCCTTTCGACTCTCCCCCCCTCTGGCACTATAGGAAGTGTCGTCAGGCCGAATACGATAGTTATTTCGCATCCTTACTGTTCATGGCCTGGAAGAATGTCATTGTAATTTTCCCTTGTCCCTCCCTTGCCTTGGAGCTGGGGAGAGGGCCTAGTGTTTTATTGGCAAAAGGAGGAAAGAGTAACATTTAGGATCTTGCTGGGGAGAAAGGGTGCAAGGCACGGTTTATGTAATACTTGCATGCTGATAGGGACAGCTGGTTGTTACAAATGCTTGTTGTTGTTACCATTTGGGGGGGTGCTCTTGGTATCAGGCAGGGCCCACTGATGTTCACAGTCGGGCAGCGTGGTCCACTTTGGGAAAGGAGGGGAGGTTCACTTGGGGGGTCCATCAAGGGGCGAAGGGTTGGGCGGGTTGCAACCCGAGCTCAAATGGGGGCGTGGTCTTTTCTACAGGGGGAGAGGGTCAGGTTTAGGAATAGGACGCCTGACATTGTTTGCGAAGAGGGGACATGGTGGGCATGAGAAATAATGCATGTGTTGATGAGGGTATAAACTTGAGCTAAGAGTTCAAGGATAAGATGAACCAACAATAGTTACAGGAAGAGAGCATTCGGGTAGAACAATTGACGGCATAGGGTATGCCTACTGATGGCCTTGAGAGGGTAGCAGCGTCAAACGACATAAGCCAAGGTCATGCATGATTAGCAAAAGATTAAACAGAGCATTTTGGGCTGAGTGCAGGGGCAAACACACCCGCTCTGGTAGGGAAAGCGATGGAACGGCACGGGTGCAATCTCCGCCACAGGCTTTCGTGGGGGATGGACAATGGCGCGGGGTAAGGTATGGGTAAGGTAGGGTGCGCAAGCCTGACTCCCCCCCTCTCTCTCTGACAGGAGAGGGGTCCTCGGGTGGCGGGGGAAGGGGGGCAGAAGGGAGGGGGTCGCTAGGAGGGCCGGAGCACGCGCACATTGACAGGGGGTTGCAAGGAAGGGGGAGTGGGCGATGGTAGTGTTCATGGGATGGGGGGATGGTAGAATAGGCAGGTCTCTCAGCACACCGAAAGGACAATACATAGCCCGGGAGTATGGTGTTTTTGGGGGGTCAACGACGGATTTGCCGACTCACGCACCGTGTTTCTTTCATCCTTCAGGGTCCACCAGACAGTTCACGCACCACGCAGGGACTGGAGCCATCGTATTTTGCGCACCAGGTGGCACGGAATCAAAGGTCGAGATGTTCCATTCACAAGACGGCCCCGACATGGATATAATCGCAGACACGCAACTAGATGAAGGGACAGTCGAGGTGGAGACAGCCCTTTCTCCCGCACAGGGACAGACAATGAACGCCGAAGCTTGGGCCACATTCTCTGTGCTCGCAAAATCCGTAGGGTGGGAAGCGGCGATGATCAAGATGGGGGCCCCCCAGCCGTCCGGCGACGCGATTACCACGCAAGCAAGCATCTCCCCGTCCCCCCATAACAGCTCCGACTCTGTCTTCATCTGGACTGGGGGAGTCTATAACCTCACGCAAGAGACAAGCGAAAATGAGCGGGTGCCCCAGGGGTAGGAAGACCAAGAAGGAACTAGAGGAGGACTTGGCAGCGCTGACTGCCCTAGTGGCTGAAGGAAGGGACAGGGAGGCATCAACGTCACCGGCGGGGGATCGCCTCAACAGAGCGGGGCTCCCTGCCCCTATTTGCGAGGCTCAGGAGGATGCTGGGCCGAGCAGGCGGTTTAGGCCTCCTCCTCCAAGGGCACGCACCTTTGAGGGTAGCACAGCTCGTGTTTCGTCTGACTTGCGGGAACACAACGCGCACCCAAGCAATGTCGCAGGGGGGCCCCGGCACAATGATGGGTCGTTTCCGGAAAGCACATCCAGGGGCGAACAAGGTCATGGCACCGTTCAACAGCGAGTGGTGGAGCCTAGTGACCTGGAAATGGGTATGAGGGCATTAGCAGCCAGGGCACTTTCAGGGGGGTCAAACGAGAGATACAACCGGGGTTTTGAGACCTTTTTGAAGATCACGGGGCCAATGACCTCGGGGAAGCCAAGGTGCAACAATTCATACTATGGGCCAGAAGGAACCACAAGTCCAAATCTTGGCTCGCGGGGCATTTATGCGCTATCGCCTTCCACAGCCAGCTAAGGGGGGGCAGCGACCCAACCAAGGGCTTCCTAGTCAGGGCAGCATTGAGAGGCTGGGACAGGGAGGAACCCCATAGCAGAGATGATAGACGCCCTATCCACTTCGAACTGTTGAAGAGAATGCTCTCTCGGGTCAACTCAATATGCTACTCCCAGTATGAGTGCACTCTCTTCAGAGCTTGCTTCACTTTAGCCTTCTTTGGAGCCCTACGCCCCAGTGAATTGATCGCCCGCTCTAAGCATGATCGTGAATTCAAGGCTTTGCGGAGGAGTGACATAAGCATCTCGGAGGGAGAACTGAGGGTGAAGATAAGGAGTTCAAAAACGGACCAGAGGGGCGCGGGTAGAAACCTGGTGCTGGGGGGTTTGGGGGTAGAGGAACACTGCCCGGTCATGACCATGGGTGCATTCTTGGGGGTCAGGAAAGGGGGCCCGGGTTACTTGTTCATACATAAGGAGGGCACCCCCCTCACGCAATTCCAATTTAGGAAGGTAATGGCTTCGGCACTGGCGGGCATTGGGGCCGTTAACTGGCACTACACGCCTCACTCTTTCCGAATAGGGGCGGCCACAACAGCATTCCAGGAAGGACTGGGGGAGGCAAGCATAAAGAGGATTGGGAGGTGGCAATCAGACAAGTACAAACTCTACATAAGGCCGGACGGCTGTTAGGATTGGCAGCACCAATGGGGAAAGGGGGGGGGGGAGGACAGCCTGGGACACCGCGAGGACGCGACAATTCACCAACCCGCATCATTTTCTCTCCTCAGATCGCAAGTCGGTGTGGGTCATCGGCCACTCATTCGTGGCGCGGGCAGCAAGGGGGGTGGAGAAGGAATACAACGATATGCAGATGGGCTTCGTGCAGACTCAAATGCACTGGGTATCCAGAGGAGGGATGAGATGGGACGATTTGTGGGGGGTCCTGGATGATTGTGGGTGGCGCTACGGCCGCCCGGACATAATAGTGATCCACTTGGGGGGAAACGACCTGGTAGCCAGAGGGAGAAGGGGGTTATTGGAGGGGGTGAGGTCTGGGCTCACACAAATTGGGAACACTTTCCGGGGCACGACAGTGGCGTGGTCAGAGATCATACCCAGGCAGACTTGGAGGGGGGCACATTCCCAGGGAGGCATTGAGGAATCTAGGCGGAAACTTAATGTGAAACTTGGGAAATTCCTAATCGGCAGGGGCTTTGCATGAGTCAAGCATGCTTTGATTAGTTTGAAAACCCCGGGTTGCTTCGGGGAGGACAAGGTTCACTTATCAGAAGTAGGGGTAAGGGTGATGGTTTACAACTTAAAGGATGCCTTGCAGGGGATGGGCTGATATTGAACAGCTGCGGGAGGCCAGCCGGGGGGGGCAAAGGGGAGTGTCTATTGGGGTTTGACAACGAAGGAAGCCTTTAGGGGCCTGAAACGCACCCCCCTCTTACCTTGGGTGGGGGGGGGGCCTCCGGTAAGGACACGGAACGGAACGGTCAAGGGAAGACCTCATTCGGCACGCCGCTGCCAGGTCAGTTGGCCCTCAGGCAATGGAGCTCGGAGCAAGCAGCGAACAGAGGAGCACCAGCGGGGAAGGCCGCGATACGATTCATCACGCCACCGGTTGTAGCCGGAGGGCCTGCGTGCCTGTTGCGGACTGTACAAATGGGGGCAAAAGGTGCGGGTTGGGAGCATAACTGGGGATTCCTGACCTAAGGCGACCAGGTGCATGAGGGGGAACTCACTGCGGCCGGTGGCCCGCTGTGAGTCGTGGCGGCGACACCGGTCGCAGCGACTGGTCTCGGGCAGACAAGCCCAGCGGATGTTACCTGGTGTTCCCGTAGAAAGTACTGGCGGATACCACAAGGGGAACTGCACAGCCATCAGTTTATTATCAACGGCGCCCAGGAGTATTAGACTCAGGGGAGGCCCACGTAATGGGGAGGGTTAGGGGGCTTGGAAGACCTTTCCATCTCCAAAAAGTGGGTGGGGGAAATGGGAAGTGCATCGTTGGAAACTGGAAATTGGGAAGTAACAATGAAGTCAGCAAGGGGGGGTGAATTGAAAGTTTGCACTGGAAACAGGGATCCGGCAAGTACGTTGGTAACAGAGGGGAAGGAGGGCCCCTGAGAGATTAGGGGAGGATAAGGGGGGGGGGGTTCCAGAGGAGGGGGCACTCTGGGATTGGCATCTTAGGAGATCCAAAGAAACTTGGGGGAGGGCCTTGGAGTGCGGGGGGTAGGGGCAGGGGGGAAAGTGGGGGAGGACCCCTCTGTAGCGAAAGGCAGGGGAAGAGGATGGGGATAAGAAGGATGCTGGGCTCTGGGGGATAGGTAGCGCTTGATGGATGGGGCTATGGGGCTCTCTAGAGCAGGAGGGCGCGATGGGGGCCGGAGGGGATGGGACAACTAAGGCGAGGAGAACTAGGGCAGATCGGGGTCTTGGTGGAAGGGGGGAGAGGGGCTCCCTGGCAGGATGGGCTGAAGCTAGACCTGTTTGGGGAGAGAAAACCAACAATGATTAATAATTCAACCCGGGGAAACGGGAAGAGGGAATACAGGGGAAAGGGAGAAAAAGGAGGAAAAGGAGACCGGAACGCATCCTTTAGAAGGAGCCTAAGCGGAAATGGAGAATGGAAAGAAAGTAAAGCACGGAATAAAATTGCACTTAAATAGCGTTGGGGAAAGAAAATGAAAAGAAAATTGCAAAATAAAGAAATGGCCAAAGGGTAGAGAGGGACTGGTGAGGAAGGGACTGGGCGCCCGCGTCGGGTCCCCCCAGGACCCGAAGGGGCGGGGGGGGAAAGTTGCTTGCTCTCAGCGCAGAATCCTGAGTGTAAATGGAACACCTGTAAGCTAACTCCTGACTTTATGTGTAATAAAGTTTGCTGTGGCAATTTATCTCCCACTCATACCACTGGTCCCTGCCTATTTTTGGGATTGAAGGGGCTTGGGATGCCTTGGGAGGGGGGTAGCCGGGCAGGAGAATGAGAGTTGGAATGGGGAATGAGAGAGGGGGAGTGGGGGGGCATTTGGGTCGACAAGGGCTGCCACCGTGCCACCCTACTGAGGGTGTCGGCGCTAAGTTAAGGCTCACACAAACTCTGCCGGCTTGCGTGTGCCTCGTTCTCTCCTCATCTTGAGTACGGGACGTTTCTTCAAATAATGCGCGGCTGCAGTTGTAAGTCCAACGCAACACAGCAGCTTGTTTTTAATGGGAAGGAACTTCGTCTCAAAGCAATTTAACTATTTGGAACCATTTACAGATAGTCTCTAGCACTTCCATAATAATACACTGAGTCCGTTTTAACTCACAATGATGCTGTATCTCACAAAAAGCTGTGTTCCCACCTGAAATGTTCTTTAAATCATGTGGTTTTTAATTTCTCCTTCAGTCTTCTTTCTGTTAGAACAGCTTCTGTTGGTTACTACTGTAGTTTGGGCCTAAACTGGGGGAACTATATAAAACACAACCTATTTGGGGGGAAACTCTGAAAGGCAGTTTTAAAATGTTCTGAGCATTCCAAGTAGACTGTTCTTGTTTTCCTAATCAATCATTTCCATTCACTGTTCAGCCATCTTGGCTTGGGATTCCTAAGAATTTAAGGAAAAATAAAAAGCCATACATCATTCCCAGCTTTCCGCACTAACCCTCTATTTTAGTGACACATCCCGCAACCTAATGTACATTCACTGGTCATTTGCAATACCTGACAGTGACCCTGACAAACCCCTAGGCCCCTCCGCAAAGCCCTGTCTCCGTTCCAGGCTTGAGGGGGTTCTTTCTGTGGCATGCCTTGATCAAAGGGTGTGCATGTACATCTGAAGCAGATTCCTAGGACCTATCCTGCGGACCCTACTCCTTCAAGTCAATTGCTATTAAATACTGCAGATATCCTCTAACGCTTTTTTTAATCCAGAATGCGTTTGACTTCATACTCTTCCCCGTTATCCTCCATGGTTACTGCAGCGGGGGGTTTATCTAGCCGTGTACCCACTAAATATAGTTTCAACAAGTTTCCATAAAAGGTAGTGTGTTATGACTGGTGGTAGCTTTAGAGTCACTGTTGCTGGGTTTATGACTTTCGCAATTTCACATGGTCCAATTAATCTTAGGCTAAACTTAGTTCTCCCCTTTTGAATGTGAATGTTTCCGATCTGCAAACAGTTTATACTTCAGTTTACTTCTCTGAAGTGATGTTTCAGCTTCAGCCAAACTTCTCCTCATACAATTTTACCTATTCTCAACTTCTAGATTATGACTCCTGTAGAGAAGCCCCTCCACACTCTCACCAGAAATAATACAACACACTAGGGAAAAAAGGCCCAACACACCAGTTGCAAGTGGATCAAGGTTTATTCTCACAAAAGACAAGTGTGTACCAGGAAAGGCAAAATTAGAACAAACACGTTAAAAGGGCACACAGCATCACCAGTGACATAAGTTGCGAGTGGCTGGTTGGTGCGACCCTTTACATAGGTTACCTGCTCCATAAGGGATGCCAGGACTTTGGCCACAGCCCCTCCTATCAGTCTTCTTCCACATGGGCTCCTTCTGGTATGTCATTGGGCACAGAGCTACATTTAATTGCTAATTATGGACAAGAAAACAATACATTCTCCATCTCAATGTGCACCTGGTATGGCAGACATAGGCACTGAGAATACCTTCGAGATCAATATGACTTACAACCCCAGCTCGATCCCAGACGCGTTGGCGCCCTTCCAAAGCTCCCCATTCTGTTTTTTAGGTTGTTGCTTTGCTCCTCCTGGGATCTTGCAACATAAATCACATGACTTAGTGGTTGGAGCAGCCGTCCCTGCTTTCTGATCTTTTATGATTGATTGGTGATTTAACAGTTTTATGGCCAGTGTTCTGGAACTGGCTGATAACTTGGAATGCTGAGGTCTTGGGATGGGAGGCATCTGGGCACCGTAACTTAAAGCTGGGACTGGGGAAGGTGGGAGTCTCGTGCCCGCTTTCTCGAGGGATGATTTTCACAGGGAGCTTTCAGCTTCTTTTATGTGTCCAGGACACATTCCTCCTGAAATATGAACGCTGGCAGCATGAGACAATGGAAGGGTTATGAATCTCTGCAGTTCTGGCCTTTCTCACCGCTGCCCATGTTACAAACTATTCCCGCATACACACCCTTATTTCCATGTTCGTGTCCTGGGCCTACCTCCCTGGCTGCAGCGCAGTGTTGGTCCTCGAGTTCACTATAGCTTCTATTTCTAAAATGGCGGTTCACTTGCTGTTAAGGAGAACTTTTATTTATTTGCCAATTCCCTTTAACCTTAGAGACCCCCAGCTCTTTTTCTGGACTCTGGGCTTTTCCATTTATACTCCTGAGTGTGAGTGGGGCCTTTCTCACTCATGTGTTTTCCGGACTATGATTTTCTATGTTCCTTACTGTTTATGGAGTCTGGTAAACTCCATAGGCATCTGCTTTAACATTGTGAGGCACATCACCTTTTGTGCAGTGCCACCGAGAAGACCCTTGGACACCTCTTAATGTCTAACTACATTTTCCTGGGTGAACTACTGTTCCCAAGAGTAAAAAAGATGACCCCTGTCTTACTTACTGTTAGGCAAAGTTTTATGCAGTACCCTCTGGGACCAATACACAAAACTAGGACTACAGGTGTAAGCAAAACCAACCTTTGGTATAAGTCTGTACTACACAGTTTTTGGTAGCGAGCTGAGCAGCCAGGCGTATCTCAAGAGGGAATCTGAGCTTGTAAGGGTGTTACACAAAGGTATACAATGACAATTATTCAGATAGACACTTATACTCAAGGTATCTTGGTGAAACACTTCTTAATTTATTATACACTCATTTATAAAGCATTCACTAAAGGAGGCAACCCATATCACACAAGTTATACTACAATGATGATTACTAAGCAGTTGAGCTCCCTTGAAGTAGGAGCCAAATAGCATTGAAGTAGGAGCAAAAAGGCATAAGTTAATAAAACGAATATTAGTTACTTTAAAGCAGTGCAAATAATTTGAGTTCACCAGAGGAGCTGATTCAATGCAATAGGTAGGCCAAAGTCAATGGGCTAGTGTCTTGTATAAGTAAAAACGGTTCTGGTATTTAAAACGGAAAAGTCTTTGCCAGGGTTCTTAGAAGTAGTTCACGGAAGAAAGGTTTGTATGTCAGGTCACAAGCTGACTAGGCCTGCAAGTTGCCAAAGTTCCATGAACTTTCGCAGTGAGAGGTAAGTTCTCTTGGTCAGTTTTTCACAGTACCTTAAATTGAAGAAAACGATACAGCTGAAGATTTCTGTTCCTGGCAGCTCTTGCAGATCTTGCTGTTCCTGGGCCTCAGTCGTGGGGACAAGAGGGAGGACATCGGGGGACTCCTGCACTAGGACAGATCACAAAGCTGGAAAATTGGCAAATCTTAGATTCCGGTTGCTGTTCTTCAAGCACACAAGCTGGTGTCCTTCTCCATGGTTAATCATAACCAGCTCCGAGAATGGTATCCAGGTGGCTTACGAGTTGATTGGTCCTACCAACTCAAAGGAAGAAGTCGTCCTTGAAGGGGTTTCTCTGTCGAGATGAACTTGGTGATTCGGACCTACAGCAGGGCTCCACCAGGCAAACCAACAGTCCAGTAGTTGCAGCCGCCGTCCTCTTCCAGTTCGTCTTCGGTTCTTTCGTTCCAGTGGTTGACTCTGCCTTCCAAGCCAAGGCACTTGCCTTTTTAACCGTTTTCTCCCATTCATTCCAGCCTAGCTGCCACTCGCCTAGCATGTTGACTGTCCTTGCCGGACAGTCAGCCTGCCAATCACGCAAGAGTGCTTTTGGGTCTCCTAGGAGACTAAGCACAGGGAGTTTTTGGCACTTCCCTCATTTCCTGCCCACCCCAGACACTCAGACGCCAGAGGCGGTCTTCAGTCCTGAAGCCTGCCAAAGGCATAAAAAGAAAGGGACCAAACCTAGTTTGGCGCGCAGAGACAAACTCTACAAGGACCTTTCAAAAAAGAAATGGCGATAAAAGAAGACCGGGACCTGTTTAAACAAAGGGGCTTAAGATGTCATCTTGAAAAACATGGCTCCCGCGATTTTCAGCTACCGGTGTTCGCGGTTGTAAAACCACTGCCACCAGCCATTTTGATAGGAAAGGGTAGCATTTGACTGCTACATGAGTTTCTAGACATAGGAGATACTAGGTAGTGTGTGCTGGGTCTAGGACTCTAAAGAGACAAGTAAAGTCAATTTAACTTTACATTCTCTGGGAAACAGTAGTTTATCCCAGAGAAGGTATTTAAACCTTGGGACAGCCTTCCGTGGGTCACTGCACTGAGGGTGCTGTGTAACACACATGAAAACATGATGCCTATGGAATTATCTTAAAACACCATAATCAAAGAACACAAGAGTAAAAAACGCATCAAAATACATGAGAGAGTGGGAAAGGAGGCTCACACTTTCTGCAGGTAACAAAAATAAAGTCCTCAAAATCCAGCAAAGTTGCTGGGGGGTCTCTAAGATGAAGGGAATTAGTACATTTATGAGAATTCTCCCGAACACTTACCTTTACTTTATGGGTCCAGCACACACCACCCTATGTGGAGTGCTCGGGGGTTAGGTAGTAATTCCTTTTAACCCATTCCTCATGTAACATTTTGTTACACTAACTTACTTGAATGGCTGGTGGCAGTGGTTTCTTTTTTTTACTACCTCGTGACATGGAACTGCAGGCTGATACCTCAGCTGCAGTACTGCACCCAAGGGTGACAATTTTCTCAAAATGGACCAGTCTTCTTTTTTCACCATTTCTTGTTAGTTTCTTTTGGGCTTTTACTCTGTTTGCTTCAGGTTTGAGTCCTTCTGTCTCTTGCCTTTGGCAGGATTCAACCCTGAAGTCCGCCCAGGCTGCAGTGTGTCTGGAAAAGCCGGAAGTGAGGGAGGATCCCGAAACTTCCCTGTTCTTTGTCTCTACGTTTGCCTGAGTGAAACCAGCTCTCATTGGCCTGCTGTGTGATTGACAGCCTAGGGCTGTGAATGAATGGGAACTTGCATGAAAAGTGAGGTTTATCGGACTAAGAGCAGAGTCGATCACTGGAGGACAAAATCCGAAGCAGAAGACGAGAGAAGACGCCAGCAGCACCCTCCTGGACCGCAAAGTGCCTGGTGAAGCCCTGTAGCTGTGCTGACACCGTTTTTTGAATCGACAGAGAAGACCCATAAAGGATGACCTCCTCCCTTAGGTTGGTGGGACCAACTAGCCTAGGGACAAACTCTATTAATGACACAACCCCGACTTGCTGGGACTTTCCTAGGCAGCAGTACCTCAACCACTTGTGAGTGCATTGTCTTCCGTATCCACCAGATCTTCGTGGGCATCGAGTGGATCCTACAGAAGCAAGAAATCTGCATCTAGAGTACCCTCACCAGAGTCTAGGACCGAGGGATCAAGGAAATCCTAACCATAGCTTTTTGTTCTTCTTTGGTGATGGAAAATAGACGCCAAAACCACAAAGAGCCACTGAATAGACGGAAATCCATTGCTGCCAAGACCATCTCTTGAATGCTGCCGCAGGAGCCCACCAGACGTCCTCCCTTTCATCACCACGACCAAGGGCCCGGAACAAGGGTCTTCTGCATTGCATCGGTAAGGCAACTAGCTGGAACAACTTTTACATTTCAGAGGAACTGTGGGTCTTGGGGTGCTTTTATCCTTTTGCAATTTGGGGTGCTTTCTATCTTTGGGAGTGCGCTTTTAACCTAAACTAAGTTGACCTCAACTTACCAGCATTGGCCTTACAGCTTGCACTTTCCAAAGGTGACGACTCATGAGTTGCTGTGATTTCTCTTTTGAAGACTGACTATTTAAGAATAATTTTTTTAAGAAGAAGAGCATCAGAACTTTGACTTTGTCCCTTGACTTTGGTTGTCCTGGCTCCCTAAAAGTCGTCTCCTTGACCCATTGGCTTTGGCAGTGCTTGTTCCCTTACAGGTTTTAAATTTTGAACACTTTAATGCTGGGATAATTGACTGCATAAATCCCTTTTGGAGAATGTAACTGTTCTTATAACCTATTGGTCTATTCTGATCTAACCCTAACGTTTCTTTCCTTGAACAACTCAATATTGCAACCATGATACTAAATAACTGCTATACTGACCACAAATAACGTCACCTCCGGGTGCTGGAACATGTGTAACGTGAATGAATTACTCATCTACTTTATTTTTTACTTTTTGAATTAAACCCTACCTTGGGATTAATGTTACAGCTAATGACTGCTTTTTAAAGAATGAGTTAAATATCTTTATGCATACATAAATAATGTATTATCGCTTTAGGTGTGGAAGTGTTCACTTGAATACTTGTATCTATTGATTTCATTGCACAGCTCTACAGCTCACATTACCCCTCTTAAGATAAGCCTGGCTGCTCAGTCACACTATCAACTTCTGTAGTACAGGTCTATATTAAAAGGTGGGTTACCTAATACCAAGAGATAAGTCTTGTGTAGTCCAACACCAGTTGGACTGCACTAATTCTTACCCAACACAATACACCCTATACCCACACATGTACTAACTCGCCCATAATGCAGCTTCTAGCGACAACTCCCTTCCCCCTATGATCTCCCCAAGCATCTACAACACACTTCGAGCCCTCTGCCTGACCCTCAACCTCTTGGGATCCTGGGATGATCGCCCCTGCTTCCCAACACTCCTCTCTGGAACTATTTCCTTAAATAAATCTGGGATTAAATCCATGATTACAGAAGAGTGGAAAGGTAGTGGGATCTTTTGCTGAGTTTTTGTAGCTAAACCCTTCTTAGCACAGTAGGTCCACCCAACTATTCTTGGTTTGCAAATCGCAGAGAATTCTCTAACTCCTCTAACTTGTCTCTTCTGTTTGCCCATTAGTCTAGGGATGATATTGCGATGACAATTGAACCGCTATTCCCAGCTCTTTATAGAAGGCCTCCAAAATTTTTAAACAAACTCTGATCTGAAATTATTTGTGTTGGTAACATGTGTAATTTAACCACTCCTTGTAAGAAGACCTTAGTAGGATTGTTTTCTGTGTTGACTCACCTTTCATGGGAATGAAATGGGCAGCTTTAGTCGATAAATCTACCACCAGTAATACTGCACAGCAACCCAGATCCTTTGGGAAGATCTACTATAGAATCCATAGAGATAATATACTAAGGGCCTGGCGGCACTGGTAAGGGCCTAAGTAGTCCAGGAGGGGATCCCCCCTCCCCCCCACCAACCTTAGAACGAGCGCAAGCTTCACAGGTCTTCACAAAGTCTGAAGCATCTTGTCTCAAGCTTACCCTCCAGATATTTCTACTCGCTAACTACAGTATCTGTTTTAATGCATGATGCCCGGCTAACTTGGACTCATGACATTCACCCAAAATGCTCTCCCAAAGCTCTACTGTGGGTAAGTACAAATTTGCCTTCCTGTATGGAAGTCCATTTTCAACATGTTCCGGATCTAACTGAACCCAAGTTTGTAACTCCTCCCTCGACATCTCCCGAAGAATTCTTTGATGAGGTTGGCTCTTCTCTGTAATCTTGCTGAAATTAGTAATATAGTATTAGCATTAGCACAGCATCACACCATGCACGCGCGTTAAAGCCCACTTTTTCACCAATGTGCCGCCCATTCAGATATTAATACAACAGCGCATACATACTGCTTGGATGCAGAGCCTCCTGCTCACCAACCACCCACCCTCGAACTGGCCGGCCCACTTTTACCTCATGCATAGCCGCCAACGACTTGCACCCAGCACGGCTGGTCCGCCATTGCCACATCGAGGCAAGGTATCTGAGATCCTTTATGTTGGTATTAATGTACGGTACCGCTGCAATATTATGACTCCAATGGTGCCACATGTTGCACTTATACCTAGAGTAAGGCACCGCTATAACCAAGTAACCACCAGTTCGGGTGCACCTAATCTCACCATAGGGGCACTAATACAAATGCAACAAGTTACCAGGCTTTTAGGATCACAACATCTCTTATCCTGAGTTTGTTTCCCCAGGAGCACTAATCGGTGCACTGAACTACCCATGGCAATACGCCACACCAATGTTATGTCCAGGAATAATCACGATTTGGTAAGCTGAACCCCTGCACCTTACTCTACTTGAAACAACTGAACAAATAAAAGAAACTAAGACAAACTCTTCTTCTTTTACTTCCTTGGTGCAACCTTTATTCTCTGGTTACATATGTGTATTACTTCTACCTGTATGCAACTCATACAAATACTACTTCAATCTATATAATATCCTGTATGCTGACAATGTGATAAATATATGCTTGGTATGAATAAAAATCACCACCCCCACTCCATGTTTTCAATTTATGCACATTTCACGACATACACCTGTCACAAAATCCCCCTGCACTTGCCACACTTGTGTTTGATATGACATCCCATAAATATGTAAAAAACAATGTATGATAGATGACTGCCAGAGCCTTGATAAAGACCCCTGAGTGGTTGAAACACGTGTCGGCACCCACAGTGATAATAAAGACCGAATGGCACAAATCCACAACTAGTGGACTACTTTTTTTAACAAACTTGGATCCAACCCAACATAGGACATTTCTCCATAACCAACTGTATACAAAGCGCCAATATCGTAGGAATTCAACAATCACTTGCTTATCCCTTGCGTGGGCCACATGAGCACTGCCCTAACGGATTCTTGTAACCAGCAGCTTCAACATCACACCCATATCAGGACTAGTTCAGCGTGGTAGCTACATGTTCCTGGTGCTCTCGCCCTTTAACTAACTCTATGGGACCTGTGAGGACCATCTTGCGAGAGTGCGGTATGCACTCCCTCTATCTCGGTCCCCTCTTTCCTCTCACCCCACTCAGTCCTCAGGTTGCCCACATGTCTATGTATTTCTGTAGGGTAGAAGACCCCATCCACTAAGACCAGATTGGGACATGGATGAATGAGGGCTAACCAGGTGGAGTGCCTTCATCTACTGACACGAAGATGATCAGACAAGGATGAAAAAACCCACTGCAGAACCAACATATGCAGTACATTCAACTAGTCAGACACAGATATAAAAAGGACTGTGTGCTTTGTCAGAGCCTCCCTGGAGGAACCGAGAGCCAGCTGGAGGAAGCAGTTAACAGCACAAAAGGTACCTGGGTTACCGTAGTGGGTGGTAGAGATAACGGAGAACAAATGAGGCGGTTGGGGAAGGAAGAACCCAGTCTTCCTCGTACCAATACTTCAGGAAATTGAAGAAGCTGACTTAACAGTGCCTAGCAGGTTAGTGAACCAGGCCTGGGTGCAACATGTGATAAATCCGAGAGAGGTGTCTGGGACTCATATGAAGTCTTGGAAGCCCCACAATAATGGCACACAGTGGTCAAGGACCCACATCAATTTGAAGAAGCACGCAACCAAGGGGCTGAGCTTCTGAGACAGCATTGACGGGCCTTTGAATAACACAAAAGAGAGCGAGAAGCTACACAAGAAGTCTGGGAGATCCTGAGACATCCAAGAGGAGTATGGGGACCCACTCAAGAGAGAGGTGAAGTGAAGTGAAGAGAAAGCGTTGAGGACCCATTGCCAAAAGAAGGGACATTTTCTGGAACACTTAGGGCTACAGTCAAGTCTAGCAGGATAGGGAATCAGAATTCATGTTCCATTTAATGAATTGGAGAAAGAACCGGGGAGGAGATACCCCTCATGTCCACCAACACATACTTGGTTGGAAGGCAATTCCCTGCTAATCCTGTTGTGTTTTTGGATACGTTTGGAAGAACATCCAACATCAAAAATCTTTAAGTTAAATAACCACTTGTGTTTTCTCATCAAGAATTGAACCTTTGAGTTTGCATCCAGAATGAGAGAAGCCTCCTTCTGGATCAAGAAGACACCCAGTTTTTCCTTAGTTAATCTAGAGTGTAAGGGACAGAAATAGATTTGGACACAGGATGGTGGACATTTTACTTTATTGGACATCCTGACAGAGTCCTTAGTCTTTCTGTTGAGGTAGGGCAACCCCTCTTAGAAATGAGGCCAGATAGGTTTTACTTTTCTTTCTTTTGTATATAAATACATCTTTGCCAACAAATATATCACCACTGTATCAAACTGATACTTCTGCCCCCTTGCATAGCACTGGCTCCTACTTAGGTCAGCAATGCATGGGACATCCTTTTCAGTATCTACATAGGGCAGACCTCCAATTCCTATCGTGGAAGGCGGCTTTCTTAGTCGTCATGCCCTCTGCCAGGAGGGTGGGCGACATCCAGGTGCTATCCTTCTAGCCTCCTTGCCTTGTTTTATTTTTCACAAGTCGAAGGTCCCATTGATGTCTAACTCGAAGTTTAGAACTAATGTTCCCTCAATTAACTTTGGTAAGCACTCTGTTGCCCGTTCTAAGCCATTACAAACCTTTTTTACTGCTGTTTGTGGCATTCAGACCCACACCCGTAAGCAACGGTCTGTCCAGGCCCTCCATCTACCAATGGCTTTCTGTCTGCATTTTGTTTTTATTCACCTGGCAAACTGGTCCCTTACCAGTTGGCCTAAGCCACATTCTACTAGGGTTGTCTTATTTACCACTGCCCTCCTTTCCGGTGGCCCGCTCGTGGTCATTGGCGGGGCAGCGAGGTGAAGGTCTCTTCACACCTACACCAGATTCTACTTTGTCAACAAAAACTTGGAGGAGTCCTCAGTCCAGTAGGCTGTCCTGCGACATCTGTTCACCTGAGGTGAGCTTTGTCCTCAAGCTGGCGAGCCTTATGCTCCACCCAGCATGGCATTGCATGCATGGAGATGTGTGTGCACTGCTATATGATCTTTTCAAACATCATGTTAATCTATGAAAGATCAAATGCTGGAGAAGGAATACGTTACTTGGCTAGAACTCCTGTTCTCCTGCCTTGGTATCTTTCAATGATTTGCCTGCAACCCTCCCTCCTACCCCACGTATCGCTCATCTTGACTTGTTTTTGCTCTATCACGTGAATTATGAGAATGTGAATATAACATCCTGTTGGCTGAGGGGTAAGTGGCCCACAGCAACACTTGGAGAACACTAAAGTGACTGCCTTTTTCTTCATTTAAAATGAAACTGGTTTAATGTCTTCTGTTATTTCAGTGCTCTGAGACCGATGGGTGTGTAGCACTAAATAAAAAATGTATTATTATTTAATGTTACCAAGGATTATGTGACAATTCACAGGATTGTGTCCCTTCTCCCCAGAGGCAGGCCCCTCCTTGTGAGACTAAGGAGTTGAGCCCACTACGCGATATTCCCTTATGGGTGATGGCAAGCGGGACCTCCTCTTGGGGACAAGGACTCCTATTCCGTCAAGGAACTCCATAACCCCCTTTCATATGAGTCCTTCATACCATCACTGCCTCAGACAAATCGGCATAAACAAACCACTGTTTGCTATTGTTATGTTTATCACAAAACACACCTTGAATCCAAGAATACTGAGAAGAGTAAAGAAGGCATAAAGATTGCTAAATGGTTCTACCATACTCGGAAGGAGGAGTGAATCATGAAAAGTGCTCTAGAGAAAGGAAGCGAGGACTATGGTCCTGTGCATTGGAGGACGCAGCTACTGCAAGTTAAGAGAAGGACTAACGTCCGGAGAACCTGAAGGCCAGGAGTTTAAAACATGCAAGGAAGAAGAAGATGCTTATACCCGGGGAGACCCTCGGTCGCGAGGATTTAGCCAATCAGCAAGAAAAAAAACACAGAGAGGGCAGGAAGACATATTGTGCATGTTTGAGGTCAGAAGACACAGTTGCATGGCCAAGGAGAGCTGGACCGTGCTGTCCTTGAACTACACCAAGATCACTGAAGCATTTGCTTGCGGTGCTGCAAAAGCACCCACGAGGAAGTAGTGAACGCCGACCCAGTGATGCAGCCCCATTCAAAAGAAGGTAACGGGGAAAGTGGGAGACCCGGGGAGAAGGTCGAACACTATAATTTCAGTAACTGGACAGGTCAGTTAAAAAAAACAAATGTAGTGAGTCTGGTAATCCCACTCGTCCTAGTACTCCAAATCATTGGGCCAGTCATTCTTGTCCTATTATTAAGAAGAGTGAAGATGAACACAGTGCCAATCATTCTCCCAGTACTGAGAAGAATTCACATAATCACTTGGCCAATGATACTCATCCCAGTACCAAGAAGAGTGCTGATAATTACTGGGCTAATCATACTTGTCCCGGTATTAAGAAGTGAAGAAAAACGCAGGGCCAATCATACTCATCCCATTACTATGAAGACTGAGGATAACTACTGGGTTCAACATACCTGCCCCAGTACCAAGACAAGTGAAGAAAACCGATCACAACATCCCAGTAGAGAAAGTGTTAGAGACACTGAAATGTACCATTGGGCATAAGGATAAAAGGCCTAAGTTGAGAAAGCAAGGAACATTTTGTTAATAAGGAGGGGACATCCCGGAGGTGGAAGAATCCCCTAGACGAATTGAAGGAACTGGTCCAGGAAATTACCCCAAACTATTTGAAATTAAGCTATTGAAACTGACAAAGCCCATCCAGGAGAAGGGAGTCCTTCTCCAGGACTTCCTTTGTTTTGCTTAGTGGTAGGGTGAGGATAGACCCTGATTTTCTCTACCTCTTTCCCCCCCTTCCTCTCCTGCTAAATCCACTTCTGCCGCTGCAACTGGCTGTCTGATCTCCTATGAGTCTTACAGGCCATCCTTAACCAGTATATACCAGCACCCCCCCTGATCAGCACTTCCTTCCTGGGCCCCCTCCCTGACCAGCGCCCCAGAGTCTGGTCCTCCCCCGCTCTCGCAAAGTATGAGATCTACACCTCCGGCAACCCCTGGGACAGCCCTTACCCCTTGCCCCCACACTCTGCACAGTTCCTCCACCCCTCCCCCTCTTCGCACTTCTCTTTCTGCACTTGCACGATCCGAATGTCATCAGGCCTAGTAGGACGTTTGTTTATTATTTCCCCGGTTACCTCCCCCCTTTTTGACTTGTGGCACCTGGAAACACCATTTGTTGTATATGTGCCTTTAACATTTTCAATAAATAAATAAAATAAAAATACTCGTTTTAGATGGAAGACAGACTCTTGGTTTATATTACACCAATGACTAGCACCTTAGTTTTGTTTTAGGTAGAGAAAATCCATAGAATAGTGATCATTAGAATACCAATACTACCATTTGGTCCATCTCCTCCTCTTGACCTACCACAATTCCCAGTCTGGTGGGAAATGTTCAAATAGCATGTGAATCTATGAAAGCTACAGATGCTGGAGAACAGGAGTTACAAGTAAGTAACTTAATCCTCTCATTTGATTCTTTATTTGTATCACTATTTCTTCATATTTTATTGATTCTGCATTTTTGTCCACTAAGTGTCTAAATTGTCATTTCTTTGTGTCCCTTTCTTATTAGGGGATGACGACGATGATCCCATGATAACTGGATTCTCGGATGATGTTCCGATGGTCATAGCATGAATAATATTTCCTATTGTAAACCAAATGGTGTAAATATTTCATTTGATAAAAATAGTCAATTGTTTTTATTTTTAAAATGCACTTTGAGTTGCAATACATTATTTTTATATGGGCCAAAGTAAATACCCTTTTTAGTACTCAACTGTGAATTATAAACCAGATGGATCTTTACATGGTTTATGGTACTTTTAATTTAACTGTTTTAATTTTGTCTTACAAGGCTGTGCTTGCTGGGCATGCTTCTGAGCTTGTGAGATTTCTCTGTTGACTCAAATATGCTTTGTATTTTTCAAAGACAATGCAAAATGGATTTGCATAAAGGAATACTGTGATGTAGTGCCAAAGGTGTGTCTATTTTTAAATTGTTCATGAATGTCGAGCACTTTCAAGATTACTTGCAAACAAATGTGTTTATGTTGGTTTCTTAAAGAAACCAGATCTATGTTTTATTTGCATGTTATCCTTTAAACTGCTTTACCTTCATTTTACGGATGTTAATTTTTTTTCTTGGGATCTTTGGTGCCCACTTGGCTTACCTCTGATTTATCTAGATTTCATTGTGTGCATTTTTTGAATTGTCTTATGTCTGAATGTATTTTGGGATATGCTTGGGAATTGGTGAGATATCAACCTGCAAACCAAAAATGGGCATTGCATTATCTTACCAGTATTTACTGTTTAACCTTATAAGAACAAACTTCTAACTATGCCACAGACAGGTATTTGTGGAGTTTCACATTAGATCCGTCATTGCTATGACATGTATGTTACACACCCTACATAAGGTATCGTAAGATGCAAATTTGTTCAGCAAGTTGCTTTTCTACTGCACAAGGCATCATGTCATTAAACATTTCCAAAACCGTCAAGTCGGATGTCCATAAACAACGTTCATCTCAATTAATACCAGGTGTGCATACCTTTTGGTGCATTTTTATGACTATCTATTATTCTCCTTGCAATATTTTAAACTCGATTGACACCAGAGACTTTGTGGCCAATTATTTTGCGGAACAGTGGCTTTATCTCTGCAAAAAAGTGGAATCTGGCAAGTTTTCTTTTAATGAGAACAGTGAGGGTAAGATAGCTTGTCACTGCTATTTTTCTAGTGATTTGCAAAGCTACAATCACTATAAAAGTACTGGACCAGAAATTCAGTTAAGTGTATAAAATCGTTTTATAGCTGTCACTTGACCTTAAACTGTACTAGTCAGAATTTCAAAAACATTCTGGTGGTACCTGTCTACATTATAGGATTACACATTTTGTAGACTTGCTTCAAAAGTGACCACTAACTGTTAAATGTTGTGAATGTATTACACATTTCAGTTCAATTTGATGTCTTATTTTTTCCTTGTTTAGCAACATTTTGAATACCTTTTTAAATTAATAATAATCAAAAACATCCTATACTGTTTTCCTTTGTACACTATATTTAGTTTGAAATTGGATTGTGGAACTATCACAAAAACCTGTACAAATCCTTTGAAAAGGTTTTTACACCCATGGTTGAGCATACATCAATAAGGTGACTTCAAAAATCCCCTTTAAATATGAGATTGATGTCTAAAACAATTTTCTTATTCATGTCAGCCCTAATGAGAGATGATAAACCAACAAGTTTGGATCACGTTTTCAAATACAAATATGGAATTTCAAATTCTCCTATTTCAAAGAAGTTTGTTATTGCTAAGCACTGCCTTGACATTACTGTATTTTTAAAGTCCTACAGTGATTATCATAGAAGGCAAACCTAATTGAAAATGTCCCATATGTAAGAACAAAAACATGGTGCTCAATAATAGTTGGGTGTACACACACCTATGTTTGTACACTCCAAATTTCAATTTCTCCTAAATATATGATTTATATTTTCTGTTCAATTTAAAAAGACTTTGTACAATGTTTTTGGAACTTTGCTTCAGGCATTACCTTCCCTTTTGACTGTACTTGGGAACAATGTGGGGGACTCGCCACATCGTTTGATATATTTTTGCATATTGTATTATCTCTCTGGTCATGTGAGATGCGTGAAACCCAACTTATTGGCAGATTATTTTGAGTTATAGATTCACATTTCTTACATCGTATTACTGAAGTGCTGCTTGGGAGAAACGAGCAGAAACTCCTGCTACGAGTTAAAAAATACTTGTCCTGATGAAGTTCTTTTAAGCATGAAACATATGTCAACCTCTTATGAAATATATCTAAATCAATGTCACATAAAAGTAAATCTATAAATCTGATTGTTTCAAGGAATTCTTTGTGATAAATTGCCCCATCCTCGGCTCCTCATGAATGCTTATTGCCAGTAGTTCTTTGCGCCAAGCATGTAAACTCCATTTTAATCACACCGGCATACAAAGTTTGATGTGAGGAAGTAAATTCACAATATTTGCATTATCTAGTAACATTTTAGCTTGTTTACTGACATCAAAATGTATACCCAAACTTCCACTCGTTCTCAAATTTCTTAACAAAAGACATGAATGTATGCAAGTGGTATATATGTGGTTGATTCGATGCAGTGCTCATTTTCTGTGTTTGACTTTGAAACATATGTAAATAGGTGGTAAAATGTGCTTGTTTGACCTGTTTTTTTCCTTTTGACAATGTTAAGCACATGTTCCCTTTTTGGATACCTATAATCAACTTAACATTTACATGTGGAGTAAGCTTTGTAGGCGACATAATGTGATTTTCCTGGTGTTCTGTTGCCACTTGGAAATACAATTCTTTATTGAGGGATTAAAAAAGGTTTTTGCACCAGAAAGGTGGCATCTGTTTTTGTGCCAAATTGGAAATGCGAACCGAGAGAACTATATTAATAAGGTCATAAACCTTTGGTTTATCTTTTATTAATGGAGGGTACCTGGCTATAGAGTGTAGAATGTATATTTTGAGTTGAAGATGTGCTCTCCAAGTAAATGATTACTGATAGAGGATCCAAACGTGTGCTCACTTATATTACATATTTTGCAAATCAAGTTTGTGCACTTGTAATTACCTCCTATGCCTTTTGTAATTTACATTGAAACAGTTTTTGTTCTCGACCCTTCACATTTCATCATTCTTCTTAAGAAATTCCATATTACTGTTCATACATAAGCTTTGCAAAACTTTTAAATGCATTTAGTAAATATTGCTACAACACGAAAGTTCAGATATGTTTATCGTTCAAAGGTATATTTTTATGAGGTTTTAAGGCACAGATTATTGATCAGATAAATATTTGTGCAGCTTTTGTATGTACAGAGTTTACTTTGTTTTTCATTTGTGCTGTTAAGTGTAAATATAATTATTGCAGGTTCTTTAATCCTCAAGGGATACATAATACATAAGGGATACATAATGTTTCTCGCTTGAGCCAAAGGTGGTGACTATTATTTATCATGTTTTTGTTACATAGATAAGGGCATATTTCTAGCTAATGTTGGAGGAAATCGATTTGCCACAACGACATGTTAAAGCAAAGTTTGCACATTGTAATTTAAATTGAATTTAAACTTGTTCACGTACAGTACATATCTTAATATTAGTTTTCGAGAATAAATAAGGGTGTCTCCTTCAGGTTTTGTTTCTAAAAGTCCTTGAAAGTAGACCAATATGGACTACATCCTAAGAGCAAATGTTTCTTATATGTCCACATTTAAACATACCTGGATGTGTGATGGGTGTACTAATGTACTTTATGGCCTTTCATTGCATCACTTAGGAAATAGATTTGGGTGCTTAGTCTGTGAAATGTTTGTCAGGTTTTTAGAAATGCCCCATAGTTAAACGGGGCCACACAACTATGCCTTTCCTAATTAGTGTTGCCTGTCACCACTCAAGTCATGTTCACATCTCTATAAATCTAAAATTGCAGTCAAGACCTGCTAGCTGAAATGAGTTTACCATAAACTTTGTTGATGCTGGAGTGCTTTGTGAGTAATGCTGTCCTAGAGAATAACCTATGATCTGCTTCTCCTGCTGCAATGCAAAACGGAAATATATGTGTGCACCAAAAAGTACACCCTGTTGCATGATTTATTTATGAATTAGTAATGCCAGTAATGTCTTGTGCTTTAGCTTCATTTGCACTGTGCGTACCTCACATTTTAAAATAATTTTTACAGATTTAATAATGTTACTTGTGCCTCTATGTTCTCGCCTTTTGTGTTTAGGCTGGATGAACGTCTTGTCACCTTTGTAGTGCTATTTGGGAATTTCAAGCCGGTCACCCTCTAAATATTTTGGCCTACAGCTTGGGGATCCTGGGAGTTGAGGGTAAACTATCTAGGAGGTAATAGGTTGGTTCTCCCTACATACGATTGTGTAACTGCCATGTAATGCTTTGGAAATGCCTAATTTGTTTAGAGTAAAAGAGAAGATCGAATAGGATTCCAATGTTTGAGTGCAAATGTGAGTGTGCTGTGTGTTTACTGTTGGCACAAATGGGTAGGTTGATCTGGAAACACTGTGCCACATATTAAACCATAAATCAACTCATCTTAGTATGTCATCTGTTTGTTCTTCCATACAGTATGAGTTGAACAACGTTATACTGCACCATTATCCTACATTTAAGTACTAAAGATGTTTGAAGCTAACAGTTTGTAATTTGCAATTTCTATGATAGGCTTGCCCCTGCAGTACCAGATGAAAAATTGATAACGCGGCCTATAGTTGGTTGTTTTCCTTACCCAACTTTGTATCAAACTGTAAAAGTGTGATTAGGGAAGCACTCATTGTCTAGCTGTTTTCCTTACACAATTGTGTATGTAACTGTGGGAAAGTGATATTTGGACAGCATTCATGATCTACATGGTTTCCTTACGTAATTGTATATGGAACTGTGGGGAAGTGTGATTAGGACACCACTCACTGTCGGGTGTTTTCCTTACACGATTATGTTTGGAACTATCAGAGTGTGATTAGGGCAGCATGCATGGTCTTGCAACAACTGATCAGAAACATGTATGTACATGGATGTAATTTCACCCAAACTGGAGAGAGTCACATTTCAATTTTTATTAAAAAAAACGGAAATTTAGTTGAAACTTTCAGGATTAACATCAAAAGAAAAGAACAGTTTTGACGATGCGTGATTGTGTAACAGAAATCTTAATGCCACTTAATGTGTTTCTCTTGCGTCCCTGCTTTATTGCCAAGTTGTGCTCGTGCTACTGAGATTTCATACATTTCCCCTAGCCGCAAGCAAAGTTCTGAGCACAAGCGTCGCACATTTTGGCTTCTTGTAAGGCAATGCTTGTTTCACATTTCTCTGTATCACTTGTAAAGGCATTCTGTAAAATCTATTTTTGGAATAAAAAAATTGAATCAAAATCCACTTGTGCATATGTAGTCCGTCACCATTGACTAAGAATTAGCTTTTCTTTGTTTAATGTACATGCGTTGGTTTTGCTATGTCAATCTAAACATTTGAATAATTTGTCATTTTGATTGTTTTAAATTTCACGTTTATTATCATTTTACTGAGTTGCACAAATGTAAAGGTATTTCCATCTATCAATGTTTTTCACTGAATAAATTGTAAATGGATAATTAAACTATTACCTCTCATTTCTGTTTGTATTTAATTATTTAATGTATTTTGTATTTTCGGATAGTGTTTTGTAAACCTCCATTTCAGTATGTATTTTTCAGTGTTGTAATTTTTATAACCCAGAAATATTATTGATTGTGATTATTTTCATGTTTTTAAAATATTTACAATGTATATAACAAGTGGCTTCTTCTAGTTGAAATGTTCCTCCCACAGATCGCTCATTTATGAAATATCCAACAGATGCAGTCTTGAACCAAAGGTTTTTCTGCAGCTATCTGGCAGCTCCACGTGGCTCAATTTTTACTCTTTACCAGCCTTTTCCGCTCTAGGTTATAGTATTGATATATATACTTTGTGCCACCAACATCATCTTCCTTCTGTTCCTTTTTCTCACGGTCAAATGGAGGTATTTTATTTAATCAGCCACTGTTTCAATGCTTTTCTATTGATGTCACAAGAATAGGATTTAGGCCCTGTGACACTATCTGTGTTGGATCCACATTAGACAAATAGAGAAACTCCAGGGAATAACATGTAATGGGTCACCCCTGATGAGATGCAACAAACACAGACCTGTTCAACACAACTAAGTGTGGGTGTCTGTCAGTAGCCTAATCATATATAAGGTGTTAATAACCTTCAATACCATTGAGTTAAAGGTACAATTGCTGTCTACACAAGATGCTTAGGACCAAAATTACTGTTCCAAAAATATAGTTTATTCACTGTGATTGTGTCCCAAAGGTGCGCCAGACACTCCAAAATGTATGAGAATGTTTTGAAAATGTTCAGTCGGTGCATCAAGGTTTGGACCTAAAGTGGATATTGACGTTTTATTTGTTCATAAACGCTAATTCTCTTTTTGTCCATATGTGACCTGTGTTTCGGCCAAAACTGGGCTTTTTCTGAATCACATATCATTGGAATGTTACATCATAATGAAAAATGATACATATCAGAAATAGATGAAGCATACACAGACCATAAATATAACAGAAAATAACAAAAGAAAAATTGAGGCCATTGTATCAATTGAGTCATAAACAAAAAGGTAGATAAATTAACGTTAAATGATACCCAGATAACAGGGTTGGAAAAGGGGAGGATTGTTGGGGGGTGGGGGAAGAGGGAAGATCAATATTATCTAATCAGTAGCCATTTATGTCTCATATTAGATTATGCTGCTAAGCACCACAGATTTTCAAAATAATCCAATTGTCAATTGTCTCTTAATCATGTATCTTATAATTCCAAATGTAAAAATAATTGTTATATTGCCCCTTTATATGTTGCGAAATAGAAGGTAATGGTATATGCATGACCCGGCTTGCCCACAATGGATTTATTATATATTAAAAATCACCAATCACTTGATATGCGTAGTTAAGGCGATAACGGTGAATAATAATTGGTGCATGATCATGAATAGTTTCGACATGGATAATGAGTCGCAAGTAAGCATGCAGCAGGCACCATCATTTGAGAAGTATGAGAGAAGCTTACACATGGGATATTTAATCAATTACAAAGTAGATCTCACCAGACTATGACCAATTCAAGCAGTATAATCTAATATGACACATAAATGGCTACTTATTAGTTAACTCTCTCCCCTTTTCCAACCCTGTTATCTGTGCATCATTTGACGTTCCTAATTCATTTAGCTACCTTTTTGTTTGACTCAATTGATACAATGACCTACATTTTTCTTTTATTTTCTGTTGCATTTACGATCTATCTATGCTTTATCTATTTCTGATATGTATCATGTAATTCAGAAGAAGCCCAGTTTTGAAAGGCCTAAATTTGGCCAAAACATGTGTCCCATATGGGCAATGAGCTAATGGACATTTATTAACAAATAAAATGTCCATATGCACTTAAGGTTCATTCCTTGACGCACTGACTGAATTTTTTCAAAACATACTTATAATTTTTAGAGCGTCTGGCGCACCTTTGGGACACATAATCACAGATTATATTACTACTAAGGATTGGGTATACCTTAAGGAACCATGAGGAGCGACAGTCAATGCAACTATCTATAAACTCAGTCTTGGGGTGCAGACTGACATAATATACCTGCGTCTTTCTGGATTATATATTTTATTCACATTAGTTTACTTTTGTATTTAAAAAACAACGTATTAATCAAATGTGACTTATGCACCCCAATAAAGTGACTTGTGCAATAGCCAACACTTCTACAATATTGAATTAGACCATTAAGCAGCGCTCAAAAACGCAGCTAACCAACTTCAGAGAATACGGTTGTAACATTTTACATGTAGATGTTAAACTACTAGTTTTTATTGCCACAGCTATGGGGCTGGAATAACACCTAATTGTCAGTTAATCAGGTACTCTATTTTAGCTGGACTTTTCCTGAAATGTTTCGTTCCTCCTTATGTCAGAATACAATTAGCTGAACTTCTTCAGGGGTGTTTGAATGTGAAATTGTGTTTGCATAGTAACAAAACACTCTGGTTTTCACTTTAACATCATTATCGTTAGAGTTCATTCAATTAGGTAATGTTTTCGTAGTAACACCGGGCTTGTCGGCATCGTGTATATATGACCACATGTAACAAAATGTGAAAACAGCCCAAATTAGTGCTGTTCAAAAATTCAAATATCCACTACTATTAGAAATAAATAAAAAAGTGGAGTGCTTGCCACCATTTCTCTTCGGGCAGTTCTAGAGGGGTCAAGCGCCTATCAAATAGGTCATCACCTCTAAACAAATCACATATACATCCTTATTCTAGTAACGCTCTCTCACTAATGGCCTACAAAAGTCAATCATCGTACAATGGCATTTAATCACAGTTTTACACAACCACATGGGCACGCACAATGTGGCGTGTCTCTATTTGGTGTGGCAGCCCACTAAGAGGCATAAAATAGGGAAGAAATTGAAGGGGGTACAAAACTATTCATGCCTTTGTTGGCAATAGGGTTTAAAATTAAACTCTACCAATTAACCATGTATCCAGGACTCCCCTCCACTCATTAGTGTGGACCCTGATTGAAAGTGACAGAAGAGCTCTTAATATAATAGATGGTCCCCATGCAGTCGATCGATCTGGTTATTCAGAGTTTTCCACCTACGAACACATAAAGCAAGGAGAGGCTAGAGTTAATACAGCGCTGCACCATTATGATGAACATATGGATTGCTGGCTGCAAGTCGCAAAGACAGTCTTGCAAGTCAGGAGCTTACCTTTTGGTCACGGTCTGAGTCACCAGCAGTCACACAGGTCACTCAGTAGAAATCACCACCCGCATTTAGACTGGTTTAGTGTATGTGTGGGACATGGCATTGGCATGCAGGACGTGTAAATCATGCGATTGAAATGTCTCTTGTGCATGCCTTGTATGTGTACGGTCATATACATCTCTAGCCCCTGGTGGCTATCTTCAAATGGCAAAGTTCCTATCTCTTCAGAAGGGCACAGCACTGAATTCCACCAGCCAAATGATGTACGGGTTACATTTTTACATTGTGGGATATACCATGACGCTGATCATGGTCACACACTATTGGATACTGAGGCCATCCAGAAGTGGTCTGGATTTTAGGTGCAGCGACAAATCACTGGTAGAGCACTGAATACATACTGTCTATACATATGGAAGAGTCATGGGGTTGAGGTGGACAGAATCTTGAAACACATACTCTGCCCATTGTTATTATTCCAACTCAATAAGCAGGGTGCGTATCATACTCTGTACCAATCAATACTCTTGTTTAGGCCTTTCGCAAAACACTGTTGATTAAAGAAATGAGGCAATGTCCTTGTTTGAACAGTCTTTTTTGTCATGGGCTGTGCAGCCACTAGGTCGGCTTTTCACTAGCAGTATGAAACTCTTGTGCGCACAGATTCTGACTTTAACTTTGCATTCAGTATTTCCTATATAACGTTTCCTACACGCTCACCAGATATCGTTCACTACCATAGCAGTGGTGCAGTGAGTGAATTACCTCTGGGACCATATCTTTCCAAGGCAGATATTCACCTCTCTGGTCTTTTAGTTTGTGCCCAGCAGCTGCACTGTCCACATGGGGAGTAACTCTTGGGTTTAGGTAGACCCCAGCTTCTGTGATGCTCAATTGGCTATCAGTGAGTCTGTAGATGTAATTCCTGGTGAGTAGATCCTTGAGATTGTTACCTCTTTTAAAGGTGCATTTTGGACACGTCAATGGAGTACTACCTCCTTCTAAAAAAAACTTTAAAAAGACATGACAATTTCTTCTCAGGGTTTTGCTGATTTTTTTACAGATGGTTAAACGTGCTCACAATGCTTATCTTGCTTCTCCTTGTATTCTAAAAGGGCTTCACTGTTGTTATTACTGGCTCTTTTAAATGCTCTTTTCACAATTGGTTTTGGGTGTCCTTTCTGTCTAAGTTTTACATTTAGGTGTCTGGCTTCCAAATTGTATATGTACGGGTAGTACTATTGTGTCTTAACTGTAGAAACTGTCCAAAAGGTACATTTTCTCTGGTATGCTGCGGGAGACAACTAGAGAATAATAAAAGTGAATTTGTGTCGGTGCCTTTGTGGTATGGTTTCACCTTCAGGACTTTCTCATCTGGATCGACTAAGATTGTGATGTCAAGAAATTTGATTTTGGAAGCACTTCGGCTAGATGTGAACTTCAAATAAGGATTTTGATTTTTCAGCCAGAGGAAGAACTCATCAAAGGAGGCCTTGTAACCACTCCATATCAAAAGAATGTCATCAATGAAACATTTCCATAGTTAGATCTTACTGCAGAACGGATTGCTTTCGGACAGGATTTTACTAGTTTCAAGACTCTAAACATTCAGATTTGCCACTGTAGGAGCTACTGCTAAGCCATAGCAGTACCTTGTACATGTTGGGATCCACAACTCACTTGTGCAAGCAAAGACCATGACGCAGAGGAAGTGGGTCACAAAGCTGCTGTTGGTGACGAGCAAAAGACGTCCCAGAAGCAACTGCTTTGGAGGCCCCCCGGCCCCTCTGTCAACACCAGAGATGCCACTTCAGGAGCACCTCTTCAGACCAGAAATCTGAGGCGGAAGGAGGAGGGAGTCCGCATCACCCTAAAAGTGAGTTCACTTCTTCCAGTATTCGTTGCTCTTTTGCCATGAACCGTCATTGAAGCTCAAGGCGCTAGAGTACGAGGACTACTTCCCAATTTATATCGGTGAATGTACTCCATTTTTTAAAATCATCACCTATCTGATGAGTGAAAGAAATTTAGTTTGGCCACGCGCAAGGCTTTTGACCTGGCCCCACCTTCGGTAAAACCTCTAGTAAGCCAATAGGCACCCTCTGAAGTCATCTTTGTCCACGGTCCACACTGCATCCACACGCCACAGGGCTCAGATCCCGATTTCGCTACTTGGTGCTAGCCAAGTCACCTTGTTTGATGCTGCTGCAGCTTTTGATTCCTTTGGAGTTGCTCTTCACAGATGCCTCCTGCCATAGGAGCTTTGAGGGGCCTGTGATGACTCCAAAGGAGTCTTCACAGATCTCCCAGCGGTAGCCCCCTCCCATGTGGTGAGGGGGGTGGCAGCCGCTACCTGATCCTGACCCCGGGGATGGCTACATGAGGGAGGATTACATGGGAGGAGATAGCCACCAGGGATATGTCATGGATTCATTGGATAAGACGTAGTACCCCCATTTTCCCATGAGGAACTACCGTTACCCATACCCTAATGGCCTATTTCCATGCATCTGTTACCCCTATAGGAAAAGTAAAGAAACCTTTTTCCAACACCCTTTATGCCAAACTCCCATCGATAACCTGAAGAGTAAGAGCTCCCTAAAAAACTTTTCAGTTCAAGTTTTTCTTCATGTATAACTGATCTTCCATGTGGAATCATTGAGTAAAAGAACTCAAGCACTCCTCTAAGTACTATGCATCAGAAAACATCAGTGGACTAGAATTCCCACAACCACCTAAGTACTGAGACAAGGAGGATGAAGGAATTAATACAGAGCAACAAGCGTAATGACTATGCTAGTTGTTGGATTAAACACACCTTTAAAAATGGTAACCGAACTAGGAGAAGGGGCTTGGGAGAAGATGTGGCATCTCCATTGAAAGCGGACACTAAGTGGAGTTATGAGCTGGTGTGCCGAAGCTTGACGCTTGAGCCGGTGCATCATAGTGAAGGAGCTCGCCAGCAGAAAAGGAAAGAAACATTCTGCGGGAAAGGCGTGCCATGGAGACGCCGGGACCACGAGAGGCACCCTAGGCGGCCGGCAGCCAGGAGAAGCAGTGTTGTCCATACTGGCATATGAATATTGTCACAGAAGTGAAGGGCCCTTGTAACTGGCCCGCCCGTTACGCTAAGGCTAGTACACAAGTACCCATTGAGCCTTCAAATAATAAGGTAACATAATACAAAATCTTAGTCAACATACTCAAACGGTATTCCTTGATATTCGCAGAATAGAATTACTCCTATCTATACCTGAAGAAGGGCGAGAGAGCCTGAAACGCGTAGTAGCAGATGGGTAACATCCGTCCATACAATCAAGACTCCTATCAAGATATCTGGATTAACAATACCCAAACTACTTATATTTTGGAAATCTGTATGCAATAGGAAGAAAGTTGCTTTGTCACACAAGAAATATCTGTTAATGTAATACTGTTGAATTACAGAGAAAAATATTTTTTGAAATTGTATACATAGTAATGTCAATAATTGCTTTTTATGATTAATCATTGGGTTTGTAATGAAATGTAAAAATAATTGGGATTTTAACTATCAATATAAAACTTGCTATGAAAAGATTACCTTGTTTGGGGAAAAATGTAAACAATTGTAACAATTATATTGTTTAAGTGTGTGCCCTTGTTTGTCCCTCGTTTCCCTTTTCGGGGGACCAGCCTTTTCCTCACTTATCCGATCCGGTAGCACAGATCTAACCAGGAGCACCCAAAAGTTACTGTAATTAGGAACTTATTATTGTATAATCTGTTAAGGTCAAGAGGAAACTGAGTGCACCTCTACAATTTGCTATCATACCGAAGAGAAGACGGCGTGCAGGAGCAGAGCTGTGAGAGAAGCTGGAGAGACGTTGGAGCCACCCAGATGGGGGAGCAAGCGGCAAAGGAATGCTGCATAAGAACAAGCAAGACCGAAGGGGTGTTTTGGCAACCATGCCAAAAAGAATTTGAACATTGTGAAGTTACGGGAAGTGAAATGCTTAAAGGATTGTTTGTGACGCGAAAGGGCAGAGTTCCAACCTGAACCCAAATAAGAAATTAGTGAAAATGTGGCAAAAGCTCAAGTGAGACAAGTACACTTACCAAGCCAAGAAAGGTATATGCTACTTTGGTTGTAAAGATGAACTATAATATATGAGAAAGTCCTGGCAAGCATAGAGCAAGACCTCCTGGCAGGAGAGTGCATCAGGCAGTTGAGTGCAAGAGAATTCCTGGCAGGAGAGTATATCAGGATGTTACAAGTATTTAAGAAGTCATGGCAGGAGAGTACACCAGGCAATTTGATGTATATTAAGCGTCCTGGCAGGGGAGTATACCAGACAAATTGCAAACCTATGAGAAAGGGAAAGACAAGGCATTGTTGACCAAAGAAGGAACTTTTGTTAAAGAAGCACTTTTATGGCTAAAAAGGTTTATACTGAACAGAATAAAAACCCAAAGATCTGTTAGTCCAAGAGACATTGTTATACTATTAAAGAATCCAGGGTAAGTTAAGTCCCCTCTGGAATCAAGGTCTTTTAATCTTGGAGAACAATTATGTTGGAGTTCTATTTTTATTTTTGAACACTTTTTGCAAGTATAAGGTTAAAGACATTTCCCTTTTCACTTTATATTTTGTTTATAGTGCAAGGGTCAGGATAGAATGTTTGGACACAAGGACGGCTTTTGTACTCCTACGTCCCATCCCCTTTCCTCCATCCTGTATGGGTGTCCCTCATGAGGGACAGCACAGAACCTTTTCTCCAGAAGAATGTGCCTTTCCCTTTATATTTGGACACACATGGGGGCGTGGCCCTGGGAGCATGTGCTCCCTTGACTCCGACCACCGGCGCCACACCTGTCCTCTTTTCCACGTCGACTGGATCGGACTGAATTCTCCAGTGCTTGTGGTTAGGCCTCACAGCCTATAATTCTTTTCTCTCTAGTTTATTTGTTTTTGTCAATTTAACCTTTACTTTTATACATTTTTACAGTTACACCTTCCATGGGTGCCTCGCCTGTCCACTGCGGCTTCAGTAGGTGCCGGTCTTGCGACGGTTCATTTCCTACCTCAGATCCTCACGCCCTTTGCCTCCGGTGTCTTGGGTAAGACCATAGATGGGACTGCTGCTCGACGTGCGACGCGCTCACTCCCTGGTCCCTAAAGTACCGGCTTGCATGTTCAGCAGATCTCCTCCTGGCCATGTGAAGGACTGCATTTGACGGAAGACCAAGAAGGTGAGTATGCTATTCTCCAAAGCACCCTGCAAGAGTGACTCCTATGCAGGGAGCTCAACTAGCAGGAGGGGCCAGTCAGGACCTGGAAGGGTACTGAGGCTCCAGTAGCTACCGGCCCAATGGCTGAGTGATCCAAGGATCCTGCCAGTCCCGCACCCAAAGAACAACTAGGCTCCAACGCAGGGACGCGTCCCAAGGGGCTTTGGCCTGTTACCCTGCCAACATCTGTGGGGGTGCCTCTACGCAGTGCTGATATCACAACCTGCACCATGGCCGAAGGTCAGCAACCTACCAGGCAAGGCCCTGAGGTGCAAACAGGAGCAGAGCCTATGCGTTCCAGCAAACTAGTCGAGCCCAACCCTGTGTCAAGCACCGAGGCACGCCCTATAGGGGCAGACAAAATGGTTGCCCAAGCAGACAAAATGGCAGCCAGAATGGGTGTGCACCTGTCGGGCGAGCACCAAAGGTGGGAATCAACACAGAGTGGATTGGACACTGGGGTCTGCGTCACTGGTCACATGGTCCACTACATACCCCCAGGGAGTGCTGGAGTGCCTGCCCCTCCGGTCACTCTACCCCTGGCGGACCTCGTGGGCCCTCTCGACGTGGGCAACCAGCACGACACAGACTAGGAAGAAGATAACACATCATAGTCAGCGAGAACATTCCATGATAGGCTCACCGGCCTCGCAGAGTACTTGGGCATCCTACAGTCTCAAACGCAGGGCTTCACTTCAGGCAGGCAAATGCTGACGCTATCCTTGCTGCAGCAAATTAAAGATTATGGCACAAGATTGCAGACTTCCTCCTGGACATTCCAGCCCACAAGCGGGCGTCATTCAAGGCGGGATTGGCGGAGGCCAAGATAGTGGCACAAGACATCTTGGAGCCGCATTCGCCCATGCTGATACTGCCAACAGAGCCATATGCGCAGTGACGGACATGAGAAGAATGGTCTAGCTGAAAGCCACATGGTCCAACCCAGATGTCCAGGAAATAATTCTGGATTTACCATTTGAAGGGGGAGATTTGTTTCACTCCACCACAGATTAGGAGCTCGACAAAAAGAAAGCCAGCTCACAAACTGCCAAGTCACTGGCTATCTTAACCAAGCCAGCAGCCAAAAGCTTTGGACAGGGGCAACCTCGTGCGGATAGAACCCGAACATTTGGCGGAATTCCGGGCTTCCAAGACCGAAGGGCCAGGCAGCCAGACAGGTCCCCTAGCCAAAACTGCTGGAAGCATCAAAAGACTTATCACAAGGGGTTCTTCCAATCCCCCTCCCACAGCCCAGCCTCAGAGTAAAGAAACAATGTTGGCCCGGGTCAGATCCACAGCACTCAGTGGGAGGCAGGTTGGCCCTCCACTCTCAGTCCTGGCGGACAATGTTCTTGGACCCTTGGGTGGTGTCAGTGATCTCACTGGGCTTCCGCCTCCCAATTCCGTTCCCCCCTCCCTTTTATGGGGCAGGGAGGGGGGGCACTCTGGTCAGCCATGCTGTAAATGGGCTCTGGTTGACAGAGGACCAGCAAAACCATATGAACCGGTTGGAGATGATGACCATTTGGCTCACGCTCAGGGCTTTTATGCCAATGTTTGGGGGCTGTACAGTGTGTATTCAGACGGACAACTCCACATGCATATACTACCTCAACAAACAGGGTCGTACCAGGTTCCCCCTGTTGTGCAGGATGGCCATCAGCATATTGGAATGGGCCATCTAGTACAGCATATGGATCTCAGCGAAGCATCTGCCGGGGGAATTAAATCTCGAAGCGGACAGGCTCAGCCAGCTCGGCCTGACAATTACGAGTGGCAGCTCAACAGGAGTGTCCTTCGGAGCGTCGTCAACATGTGGGGGCATCCTCATATAGACCTTTTTGCGATGGCGCGCAACCCATGTCAGCAGTTTGCCTCCTGGGGATGCAGGGGGCAAGGCTCGATGGGGGACTCATTGCAAATGCAGCGGGAAAACATGTGGGCCTATGCATTTCCTCCAACCCCCCTGCTGCACAGGGTCATTCACAATGTCAGGGAATCCAATCACCTGCGGCTGATCCTAACGGCGCCACAGTGGCTGGCCAGGACTTGGTATTCAGACCTCCGGCAAATGGTGGATCACCCCCAGTGGGGGTCTATCCCTCGGTTGGTCCAGCAAGGGGGTGACCCACCCCTCTCCCAGGAGAGGCTTGCCCTAGCAGCCTGGTACCCAAGCAGGTAACTCTTTAGCACCTATATCTGTTTCAGGACAACATGGAAATAATTCAGGGGGCCAGGAGCCAAGCTACATGCAAACAATACAGAAGCAAATGAGCCAGGTTCTGCTTCTGGGTCAGAGACACAGAGGGGGACCATCTAACATGTACCATAGACAAGGTGCAGTCATTTCCTGTGTATCTAGCTAGATCAGGGGTCCAGGTAGACACATGCAGGACCTACCTTGCAGCAATAGGTGCATACAGATACTCTGATGCACTTTCTTTTTTGACTTCCAACTGTAAGGGAGGCATGGTATCAATAGTAAGACAGACACACGTGACCACAACTCAGGGCTGTTTATTGAACTGTAACAAGGGTGTGATAAATGCCTATCTAATCCTAAATCTACAGATGGGAGCAAGCTATGACCATCAAACAATAATAATGCAGTTCTAGTGGCGTCTCGTCAAAATAAAAGGGCCTATACTAAAAAAAAAAAAAAAAGACTGGCAATCCTTATCTCTAGTGTTCATGAAAAAGAAAAGTGTCCACAAAAATGATATAACGGGATGTTCAGGCCATTGTCCCACACATTTTCAGCACTGGACGCGGCGGTTCACTCGAGCATCGCAGACTCTGGGGCTTCTTCAGCATGCGGATACAGTTCCATTACCATCATCGGGGCCTTCTGTGTCCAAGTCTACTGTTATCAAAGTCGCTTGATTCAGAGGGCACGATGTATCAAAACAAACAACGATCCATTCTTACAAGTACTCAACTCAGGTGATTCACTCTTCACCCTGGATCCTCCTCAATTGGGCTCAGATCCGTTGTTCTACCACAATCTTTACTTTGGATCCCCCTCTTCCAGGCTCAGATCCCCTTCTCGAATGTTCAGAGATTATTCTTTTTCGGATGAGTCATGGTTCACCCTGTATCTCCCTCAGCCGAGCTTGAATCCTTCCTCTTACACAATTAGTCTCCCCCAGCCAGGCTCGGACCAATTGCAGTTCATATTAGCTATCGAGGAAATCGAATGTGCACAGGGTTTAGCTTGACCCGTTGCTGGACCACTACGATTTCACAATTTACACATGCCACCTCTTATTTGAATACCTAACATAGACCTTTGAATGAGCATGCACGTAGTGCTAGACCACTCTGTATATGGCATCGTCTTGGCTTCAAAAGTTCAGTCACTCCTTTTGATATTCAGTTATGTTGGCGTCACTCACCACATATGCTTCACACACTGTTCTCCTCAGATTTCTCCATACAATGTTGCCGCTTGCAATCTTGGTTCTAAAACAGAGCGGTCTGCTATCCGTCTCCCCAACTGTGCTGACTTTGCTGGCGCTGCTTTGTTGTAGGAGTTGAGGACAGTAACATGGTGGCAACCGCTCCTACCCGCCTTGGCTATCGACTCGGGAGAGCCCAGGGTACCTCTGACACACAATGCACCATTCGTCAGCTTTAATTCCAGGTCTGATGTCTTTTATTCTCGGAAGCTTGTGAAAGTACCGTTTTTTCTCCAAAGTGGTAAAGGCACTTCCCTCCTTGCAACCCTCTCTGGTCTTGCCATCTTTCTCCTCATATTAAACTGCTATCTTGAAACTGCTGCTTCCTCGTGTGCTTTGCCTTGCTCAGAGTGTGCTTTCGTGGTCCGCCTTTTATCCGCGTGGGGAAGTGTGATGAAGTCAGGTGTGTGTAATGATCAGTAATTGCCTGACTCTGCCTGACCCTTGTGTTGGGACATATCTGGTATATGGCTAGGGTCTGAGTCTGTTTTCTCTCACAGTGAGCTGTCCATGAGAAAGTGTCTGTGTCGGGAAAGTGGGGGGGGGGTGAGTTCCTAAGTATCCTACCTGGTAGGATGGGGAAAAGGTGTTATAGGGAATGGGATACCGCCTCTCACCATTCGGTGTCCCACTGCAACTCCCCAAAGACCCCTCACCCAGGTGATCCTCCCACACTGGTTCACCCCCAGGGACTGGATCCAAAAGTGATGGCCATGTCCTGGCCAACTGGATGACCGATCCCTGGGGACTAGCGCGTGAGACACCTTCTGGTTTGTCACACAACCCAGTGGTAAAAAGACAACCGTCAGTTTTGACAAGACTGTTCCTGCTGGTTAGTCGCTCACATTCAGTCTGTGATCTCGACATATTCCTCAGCGCTCTCGCGCACAAACCATTCAAGCCCATGGCAGGAGCGGACATCAGGCTGGTTACTATCAAAACAGCATTACTTGTAGGCCCCACATTGGCACGCAGGATTAGCGAAAGCAAGACTCTGGTGGCGACAGAGCAATACACGACTTTCCATCGAGGCAAAGTGGTGCTCCGCACTCATCCTAGGTTTCTCCCAAAGGTGGTCTCCTATTTCCACATCGAGGAGATTGTACTCCCAGCTTTCTTCCCTAGTCCTATGGACGAGGAGGAGAAAGTTGCTCTGTCTTGACATCGGGCGATCACAAAAATTCTACTGGGACAGGACCAAGGACTTCGTAAGTCGGACGCTCTGTCACTTTCGGTTGCGCAAGGCTGGATGGACAAGCGTACAAGGCCTCAATAGCCAGGTGGATGATCGCTGCCATTGAGGAAGCATACAAGTTTCAGCTCAAGGAGTTTCCAAGGAACATGCATGCTGTCAGGGCAAAGGCAACAGTGGTTGCTTTCCAAAGACATGTACCATGGCAAGTGATTAGCAGGGTGGCAACAGGGGCCAGCCTTCTGCAGACACTACTGCCTGGACGTCAGTGCACATTTTGAGGCGGCCTTCGGCCAGGCGGTGCTGCAAAACCTGTTTGCCTAAGTAGGTTCAGTTTCACTCCTCCCCAGACTTTATGATCAGTGGTAAATGACCATACAGGATGGAGGAAAGGGGACGGGACGTACGAGTAATCACACGTTACTCATCGGAGTGACTGACATACTCCTAGTCCCCTTTTATCCATACTTCCCATCATCCTCCCCCTAAAAAGAGGCAAAGCTTAGGTGTGGAGCCGGTGGTACAGTCAAGGGAGTGTGTCCAAATTTGAAGGGTCAGGCACATTTTCTGGAGAAAAGGTTCCGGTCCTGTCCTTTGCGAGGGACGCCCATACAGGATGGAGGAAAGGGGGCGATGGCCTAGGAGTACGTTAGTCACTCTGGTGAGTAACTTGTAATTTTTATGGCATCCTGACACACAGTTCCTTCATTTTTGGTTTTAGGTAGGGAAACTCTTCTTAGTGGATGGTCAAAGAGGCATTTTCCCAACCCATTTCATTTTATAAAAGTCTTTGTTAGGCAGAATCATATGCAGTACCCTTTAGGAACACCACACACAATTAAGACTACAAGTGACAGTACAAATTCACCTTTGGTACAAGCCTGTACTACACAGTAAAGTGGTAGCGATGGCTGAGCAGCCAGACTTATCTCAAGAGTAAAGTGAGCACTATCAATAGTTACACAAAGGACAACAATTACTATGGTTCAAACGAACACTGACTCAAGGTTTCTGAGTAAAAAAAATATACATTTATTTACACATCAGTTGTAAAACAATTCACTAAGTGAAGCAGCAGAAAAATCACACTCTTAATACACCACACAACACCTTATGAATTCTGGACAAGTTAAGCTCAAAATGAACTGTGAGCAAAATGTCACCCCAGCAATTTAAAAGGGAGGGAAAGACAAGGTTATACAAAATTAAGCAGCACCAACAAGTAGGTAGGCAGGAGAATCTAGAAAAGGCTTTCTACAATGAGGATTCAAATCAATAGGCCTGGGCCAATGTTAATGGTACAGAGTCTTTAAAGAGGATCACACAGTTCAGAGTAGTTTGCGGTTAAGTCTTTGCCAAGAGTTTGAAACGAAGTTGGTTGGAAGAAAGGTTACTTAAGAGTAGAGAAGGACAAGCCCTCGGATTGGCGAAAGATTTCAAAAACTTTCACCGCGGTCGGACGGATCGAACAACCGGGTTAGAACAGCACCTTAAATGAAGAAGGCTGTAGCTGAGGCAGGTGTTCCTGGTAGATCCTGCTGGCTCCCAGTTCCTGAAGCGACTGTCGGACTGACACGAAGAAGGAAGACTGGAGGGTCCTGCACTGCCCAGGGAAGAAACCAGCAGCAGAGCAAAGCAACAAATAAAAGGTGCGCTCCTTAAAACCCAAACAGGGTCCGGTCCTTCTGGCTATCCGGTTTACTGCAGCTGTGCACAGCATATTCGACCAGGGGAGGGAGGCCTTGTTTGGTGTTTGGCAAACTGGTTGGTCACACCAGCTCAAGGGAAGAAGATTCCTTGCAGATCTTTTCTGTCGTCGAAGTTTGGAGATTCGGACACACAGCAGGGCTTCACAGGGAGGTTCAGTCGTGGTAGTGGTCCTCTTCTTTCAGCTTCTCTTCGGTTCTCTCGATCCAGTGGCGACTCTGCCTTCCAAGCCCCAGAGGCCTGCTTTTTATGTAGTTTTCCCCCATTCACACAACCTGGCTGTCAATCACACAGCAGGTTGGGTGTCCTGGCATCACAGTCACCACAGCCAATCATACAGAGTGTGACATGGGTCTCCAAGGAGACCCTGTGCAGGGAGTCTCAAACCCCTCCCTCACATCCTGTCACCCTCAGACATTCAGGTGCCTAAGGAGGGCTTCTGTGCAGAAGCCCACCAAAGGACGGCAAACAAAGGAACCAAACCTGGTTTGGCGCGCAGAGTAAAACACAGGAAAGACCTTTACAAAAAGAAATGGCGAATAAACCCAGCCGGAACCAAATAAAATTAAATGGGATCCAGCGGATTTAAGTTTGAGGCTACTAACCGATCCTAAAACAGTACCAAGGCTATTTACATAGACCACGGTAGAAAAAATAGGGTAGATACCACTGCCACCAGCCAAATCTTAATGAAAGGGGAACAAAATAATGTTCCATGAGAGACAGACAAAAGGGGATAACAATTAACCCATTCCAGTACTCTATGGAAGAAAGTTTGTACTGGGTCTGTGAATTTAAAAAGACAAATAAAGTCAATGGCAACTTTACATGTTCTGGGGGACAGTAGTCAGTCCCAGAAAATAGAAGTCTGAAAAAGACAACCCTGTGTCACTGCACTAAAGGTGCTGTGTGACACACAGTAAAAAGATACCTATGGAGTAGGTGAGGCTCCACAGTCTATGAACACAAAAATGTTACACACAGCAAAACACATGTAAGAATGTGAAAAAAAGGCTCACACTCTTACCAGGTGAAAAAAATAAATCCTAGAAATCCAGCAAAGCTGCTGAGGGACTCAGTAGGTAAGGGAAATTAGCCATTCTGGAGAATTCTCCCTGTCAGTCTTTAATCAAAAACATGACAACTTTTTGTCCGGCTTTTGTTTCTGACCCCTCACATATTTCTGAAGAGGAAAAGGACATTGAATGGTGAGGGACTGCTCTCACTGAAGAGTTTGCTCTTGAGGGGCATTTGCAAAAGTCACACATACACCTTGCCTGTGACCACTGTGAGGCCAGAGCTTTTAGCACCTTAGCATTAAGGATATTCTAGAACCCCAGATGAGCAAGATTTCCCTTGACAGGGGCTTCGACTGAGAAACTGATGGCCGCATGGGACATTCCTGCACCCATCCCACTATTTCACAAATATTTTTTGTTCACTGCCCACCTTAATTTCCATGTCCCTTACCACCCACCCAAAACCTGAAAGCCTAGTGGTTCAGGCAGCCACTGCTCGGTCAAGAACTAGTACTTTTCACACACCACCCCCAGACAGGACTTCAAAGAGAAAGTGGGAGGAAAGTGTTTGCCACTGGCAATCTGGATTTGGGTACTCTGAACTCGACCTAAACTAAGAAGATATGCAGAGGCCCTATGGCCTTTTGACATTGTGCCCCAACCTCCAAGGCTCTTTTAGTTTCAGATTGCAGGACAGGCAAGGGATTGATAAATATATCCCACAAACTGGTCTCATCTCACCAGATTGCTTGGGCTTATCTAGGTTCATTGGGTTGTCATTGAGAGGCACCCCTGGATGCGGACTATTCATTTTGCCCAAGACTTTCAGGCTAAGCTTTTGAAGTTTGGAATTGACAGTTTCAACCATTTTGGTGCCAGTGGAGATGAGTACTTGGATACATTAAAGTCCTCTAAGCAGACTGAACACTGGGTATGGCTTCTCCCTCAGCCTCACTTTCATCCAAGAGGTACTCATTTTCCTTCCTCCAAAAGGGTGAGAGTTGTGGGCACACTCCATGTCAGCAACTCCTACAGGGGAAAGCCTACCAACCCTCCAGGAGCAGGGGCTTGGTGAAGGCATCAGCTAGCATGCCCTTTTTGATGCAATGGTAAACCTGCTAGACTTTTTTCGTTTCTGAAAGCACACCTGTACCTGCTGGACAGGGTTTGCCTCTCTGCAGTGGTATGGAATAAAATAACAGACGATTTGGTTTTCCATACCAAGTAATGTTTACCCCTTAGGCCACTGGTAGTGGCATAAGGGCACTGTACATTGCCACTTACATTACATGACACAAAGTCACCTTCTGCTGAAAGAAGCGGGAGAACCTGTTCCATTGGTGAACGTCTGGAAATGCTGGTCTTCCTTTTGCTTCCAGCAGTGACAAACCTTTACAATGATTCCTTGGCATCTGTGCATTTACATCGGTTATGCACATTTTTCAGGCGGAAACCAAGAGATATTTAAAACAAAAAAAATGGTAGGCAGTTTGCAAAATGTAAAAACGTGATGGTAGTCTAGCCCCCTTTTTCTATTTTTAAAACAAGATGGCAATCCACTGATTCAAATGCACAAACATGTAGCCATTCCTGGTACCAAGAAAGACGAGAGTCTCAGACCCATCCTCTACCTGAGTCTTCTCACCAAGTACATTTCAATTCTCGATGGTGACCCTGCCACGGATGCTCCATGTTTTGGTGTTGCACAAAAATAGCTTGTGTCTTTAGATCTACATGATGTGTACCTGCATGACCCTACCCACGCCAAACATTAGAAGTATATTTGTTTTGTCATGCAAAGTTCTCATAACCAGTTTGCAATGCTCCCATTCAACCTTACTTTTGCCTCAAGTGTGAATAACATTTCAAATAGATGTCTTCCACCTGCAGGTACCTGATGTTTGATATGCTGTCTCCAGCGCCAGCTGACCTTTGCTAATTTATGTTTTGGGCACAATGGGGGCTCAGCGTGGCTCCACATCTGCACTGCTCATTGCAATTAGGCAGCTCGCACTGGACATGTCAGGGCCAGTATGCATGGACTTCAATGTTTCTTCTGCATATCCCGAACACTCCAGGAGTACCATTTAACTTGCTGAAAATGTCTATTGCATTGTACCTAATCCTACAAAGGCCTTGGACTTCAAGCACTGTTCAGATTGATGGAGACAGATGTCTGTTCAAGACTCCCAGAGGATTTGCCTGTATTACGTGAGAGGGGGCCACAAGCTGCAGGATTGCGGGTGTTACCAATCAGTGCAACCTAAGGGAGCGTTTCACCTACTGCTACATGCGTGACTTAATAACTGCCCTCCAAGTTTCCAGGCGTCCTTGGAGGAACGGGCAAGGGAACATTACATACTCCAAAAGAACAAGCAGCAACGAAACAGTAAGAGATGCTGCTCTTTGATTGACTCCAATCACTCTTCTAAATCTTCACCCAAAAAAAGTAAGCACTCCAGAGATTCCTCAGTGGTCTCTACCCCTACCTGTCAGGTATACCATTCCACATTCATACTGTACACTCGAAGAGTGGTGGCTAAGCTGGTGGAAGCACTCGGTTTGTTAGCACCTTCCAAGCCCAAACTCTAATAACTGCTGATTGACATTTTGAATTATGGTTCTTTGTGGGAGATACTGCTTCCATTCTATCCAGCTGTGGTGGGGGTGGGGTTTAGCCCATGTGGGCATCCTGGAAGAAACTGATGTTGCTCCCAGCAGTAAGCCAGAATCTTGCAAAAATGCATCATCTGACTGTCTGATTCGGTTGTTCTCTCCCCTCATGCATTGCCAGATAGTTTTGTGCTAAGATAACCAAAGCATTGCTCAAAACTACTTTTGCCCTCGCCGCCTCTGTACAGAGAGAGCAAGAAGCTAGACGTTTGGGGATGCCAGGTGGTTTGTATCAGGCATCCTTGCCCTAGGGGCTTTTCATGTGTATTGCAGCCTGGACAAGTAATTCTTTGGGCTCTGGAGTGTAGTCTGTGGTTCAGCAGCAAACTTGCCTATGGGGTTTTAATGCCTTTGTGAAGGATGAGATTTAGGCTGCATGCCAGGCTTTGCAGTCTGGCCTCGTCATGGTTGATTGCGTAGCACCTGCCATGGACAATGTCAGTCCTGAAGAGGCACTCTTGGATGAGGACCTCGGGATTCACCACTAATGTCCAAGCAAAGCTCTGGGACATGCCGTTTGATAGGTGCAACCTGTTTGAGACTAAGGTGGACAAGTACCTCCAGAGGTTTTTGATGTAGAAGGCATTCGCCAAATCCTTAGGCCTAGCAGCTCAGCATTCTTCCACATGCACCCTAATGGAGGATGCTTTTGCCTCTTGTTTTATAAGCAGATCCCCCTTAGACAAAGAACAACAACCCCCCCCCCACCATGGTGCTAGTGAGGGGGCTTCACCCCATGAACTGTCCCCACAGCAACCCCCAGGGAAAAACCCCTGTAACTGGGACTGCTCTCATTCCACCTAGGTGTATTTGAGGCTTGCCTTGTTTATCGAGGAGTGGTGTTGCACCACTTTCGTAGCCCGAGCCTTATAGGTTGTGACTCAGGGTTACTGCCTCCCGTTTGTTCATTCTCTATCCGACTGTCCCTTACCAGCCCATTACTACCTCCGGCCCCTCTTATGCAGTCTGAGGTCTGTCAGCTTCTGCGAAAGGCACCATAGACTCAGTGCTGTGCTTGGAGTGGTCACAAATGCGTCACTGGAGGGTTTAGGTGTTTGCACGTTAGACATTCTGGTGAGCAGACTTGGGTCTCCAAAATAAGACCAGGAGCACACCAATTTGCTGGAGCTCCGTGATCAGGCTGGCACCGATTGCCTTGCTCACCTTATTGAGCAGACCTTCCACCTCCCAGGATTGGGAGTTCGGTCATGAATTTCAGGACATCTTTTCCTTTAGGGGGACTCCAAGTTGACCTCTCCAATTCTACTTTTAACAGGCAGTGCAAGTTGTTCTGCTCCAGAGTTTGCTCCGCAGTGAGCTTTGGGGTTATGCATTGGTGGTCAAGTGCAACTTTGATCTGTGTTTACGGTTGATCCTTACCATTTCACTTGTTCTCACAAAACTGCACCCGTTTGGGTCATGTTGATTCTGATGGCTGGTGGCTAGTTTCTCTGGACCTACAGGATGCCTACTTCCATCTGCCAATCCGCTAAAAGCACAGGAAGTACTTGAGATTTGTACTTGAGACCACCCACTACCAGCTTGCCTTCCTTCAGCACCCAGCCTCTTCACCAAACTGTTGGTAGTGGTGGCAGCATGCCTCGGGAGGAAAAGCATACATGTCATCCCCTACCTGGATTACTGCCTCTTCCAAGCACACACTTGGTGTTAAAAGATCTGTTCCACACATGCAGCCTGTAACAGTTTGGACTTCTCCCTGAACCTTAAGAAGTTCCATGGTTTGCCATCTCAGTCCTTCCAATTCATTGGGCAGGTCTTGACCATTCGCCTTCGCAGGCTTTCCCTCCTGAGGATCGAATGGCGAACATCTTCTAGGTGCTTTTTTATCTTTCAGACCCAGAAGCTGGTTCTGGCGTCTGCCTTCATATAAAACTAAATTAACGCTCCCGTACCTAGAATGGTGTGGACATTAACTTTGCTGGATTGCTAAAAAGATCACACTCAAAAGTAATTGAAAGACAGTACAAAATCGAAGTCTAAGGAAAATACAACCTGACTTCTTTTGAAAATGTGATTAATAATGCAATTTTAATAAAACTCATACAAATATTAAAACCAACTTTTATAAAGTTGACATATAAAAACTCACATGTAACAGAACAATGATAAATGTTTGCAATGTAAGGTACTGAATGCTATTAGCCAGATAGCTGCAACAGGGCGAAAAACGCAGATTATATCAAACTCCTATTGTACATACAAATTTGTAAATAATTGTATACTTTTAAATACATCCAGTATACAGTTTTAGTTGAATAAACACAACAACCACACAAGACGTGTAAATAGAGACCTTCTTTGTTGGGTATCTCTAATTGTGATGCCTTAGTCATAGAGTACCTAAAGTGCATCCATGGAGTACTTATCCGAAAGTAAATACTTCACATTAGTATCTAGCCAAAAAGCCCAACATGTTTCGTTCCAATGGTCCAAATAGGTTGATAATAGGAACTTCTTCAGGGGAGAAGATTAGTTTTTGTGTGGGGGTCTGGGTAGAAAACACTCCCAGCCCAAGTTGAAACGGTTGCTGTCAAGCTGTCGTAGAAGTGTGAAATCTTATTCTATGTTTTATAGTGGACAATTCAAATTGAAAATGTCACTGTAGTCTTGATAACAATGCAAGAGAAACGATCCAGGCCACACCTATTTTGGTAAAACACAAAAGACCACATCTTAGTTAGTGTGGTTACTCGATAAGCTACATCGGTAATCTTATTGTAATTGGAAGATGTACTTAGAGTGGACACTTACCATCTCTTTGTGTTGGTAAGTGGTCCATAAATACTGCGAAGAATCACAGTGCTGTGGTCTCCAGTAGGAATCCTATAGATCTACAAATACAAAATACACCATTCTATCAAACCCAATTGATTGGGTTCCTGTATAAGTACTCTAACAATGTTGTGCGCTAGAAGGGTTCAAACCGACTCACACGGATATAAGTGGAGAAGGACTTACTTGGGACTTCACTCATGATCTCAAAGAGTTATCAAGGGTTGAAAATATTTCTTAGTCTCGTTGATGTAAACGTACAGGGTTATGTACCATTTCTGAAAAATAGAAAATGATGACCTCTGTCAAGATGCATTAGATGATAATTATCTAAAACGACAGTCGTTAATGAAATAGTCTAAATGTTGAAGGTAGTAAAAATCTGTTCAACAAAACAGTGAAAAAATCAAAATCCACAAAGTTGAACCCACCGTCTACCTAAACCCAATTAAAAAAGCGGCTAGTAGATTCTAAGGCAATGGGAGGACATGTTGTTGAGCATGCCATTTACCTAGAACAAGTCAAAGCTGAGGCTAGTAGATACTGAGGCAGTGAGCGGACAAGTTGTTTGAAGAGGTCTGAAACCGAGTATATTCACTCGGATAGTTAAGGCTGAATAAAATCGAGGGCTACAATGTGCACTCTCATAAGAATCTTATGAAAGTGCATAGATAATGCAATATCTCACTCCAAAACATGTTACCTTTGCGTGAGTATATAAAGACGCTTCATCATGGTGTAGTACTGGTCCAAGGTTCCGTCCGGGAAGAGAGGCTGCCATTGTTGGGGTAGCCTTTATATGCACGCCGATGCGTGTGCATGACTGCGCATGCATAGAGTGACTAGTGTCTGACTCACTCGATCACGTAAAAGTGTAGGGACGTTCCGTTGTAATCACAATGTTTTTGATAATTCTGTACGAGCGGAAAAAAATGGAAAGAGAAGGCTGTCATTATGAAGATAACTTCTTATTTATATCCGAGCCAGTACATGTATAAAAACTGTATTAAATGCTAACGTTCACGGGGAAACAACGCGTGTGCAAAACTGCGCATGCGTGAAGTGATTAGTGTGATCTCGTGTCTGTTATAAGAAAATAGATATACAAACCTGCACATGTATCGGGTGATTAGTGTCTGCCTAAACGTGCACCATGGGGCGTGGATCGAAAAAGAGAGACACGAATGAAGCCACCTGCAGTATGGCAGGGGGAACACAAAATCCTGCTGTACAAGTGTTCCCCCTAAAAAAGAGGTGCCGCCAAGAGGAGTCGAGAAGAATCATCTGTTTTCCATATATACCCAGTGGTTAGAAAAAAGCATGTATTTAATGGTCGCATTATATGTCGTGAAAGCATGTGTCATGGCACTTTAATGTATCACGATTAGAGTAATCGTCTAGTTTTAAATGGTTGCATTCTATGTCATGACTGCATGTGTCATGGCACTTAAATGTGTCAAAGTATTATAGAGCCACTCAATGCTGGAATGGACACTACTCGAAGAGTGAACATAGTGGAATCCCACATGTCCGAAATCGCGAGGGTATATAAGGTATTGCAATTGGATTTGCATTCTGAAATAAGTGACGCATTTAATTGTCAAAGTACTGTGGTTGAAAGGTGGATGAATAACTGAAAGACCTTAAGGTGTGTGTGTAGATTCAGAAGGGGCTCAACACTCGGGTAAACATAAAAACACAAACGAAAACGAACAAAAATATAACAAAAATACCTCTTGAGTGTGAGACATACTGAAGTGTACTTGCAGTTGGTAAATAGTTCATCTTATAAATACACTCCAATCTATATTTTCATTGAGCCCTTGTGGATAACTTTTGGTTAGAAAAATAATTTTCTGTTCTTGCACACTCAAGGTATGTTTGTCTTTGGAAGGATCTTGTGTTGGTCCAATTTTCATCACCACTGTCCATCTTAATTCTTCTGGTTTGTGTCCTAGGCTTGCAAAGTGGCCTACCAAAGGAGCATTGATGGTATTATTCCTGATGCAACTTTTATGTTCGCCTATTCTGACTTTGATCTTTCTCTCAGTTTTCCCAATGTAGAGTCTCTTGCAAGGGCACCAGATTGCATAAACCACCATTGCTGAGTTACAGTTGGTCAATACTCTTTGTTCCCATCTTTTATCAAGTCCTAAATCAATGTCTTTAGAGCGACAAGTTTGGGCACAACAGTTACAATGACCACAAGGGCTATGTCCAGTAGTTTTGGATAAACCCCAACTTTCGGTCAGGGTTTGTTGAACATTTGTTTTAAGAGAGACATCATTTCTTGTTAGCAGTTCCTTAAGGTTCTTGTTTCTGCAAAATGTACATTTAGGTACAGGCAAAGGACATTCGCCTTTTTCAAGTATGTGCCAGTTCTTCCTCACAATCTTTGTTATAGCATTAGATAATGGATTGAATGTGCTCACAAATATAGTGTTGTCATTTTCAGCCTTTTTCTGCCTGTATTGCAAAATAGCCTCTCTATGGTTATTCGGTGCTCTTTTATATGCTGTTTTCACAATCTTTTTCGGGTAACCCCTCAATCAAATTCTGTTTTAGATTATCTGGTTCCTTCACAAAATCCCTTCTGTTACTGCTGTTGCGTTTCATACGCAGAAATTGTCCAAAAGGTAAATTTTGTCTTGTATGACTAGGGTGGAAACTCGAATACAATAGCATAGAGTTCTTGTCTGTTTCTTTATGAAAAGGTCATACTTGTAACGTCAATGAGTCCCTGTCTATGAAGATTGTTAAATCTAGAAAATTAATCTTTTCTGTGCTCACAGTTTTGGTAAATTGTAAGAAAGGATTTTGTGAGTTCAGCCATATTACAAATGATTCAAAGTTAGACAAGTCGCCCGTCCAAATTAACAAAATGTCATCAATGAACCTTTTCCACAGTTTGATGTACTTCTTGTAAGGATTAAGGTTGTTCATGATGGTATGTATTTCAATGGTTTCTACATACAGATTGGCAAGTGTAGGTGCTACAGCTGAACCCATAGCTGTGCCATGAATTTGTTTATAAAATGAGTTGTTAAAGAAGAAGAAATTCTCACATAATGCCATCTCAGTGCACCAAAGAATAAATGAGTTCGGTGTTTTACTGATATTTTTTGATGACAGCAATTTTTCTTCTACCATATTTAGAGTTGCAGCCTGAGGAATTTTAGTATAAAGAGACACTACATCGAGTGTCACTAGTAGATCATTGGTATTGATCTTGAAACCTTCCACTAATCGAATTACTTCTGTAGTGTCTTGAATATATGATGCCATTGTTTTTACATAAGGGCTAAGAAACCGATCTGCAAACTTTGAGAGTGGTTCTAACAGTGACCCACGACCCGACACTCTTGGTCTCCCTGGAGGATTTTCTAGGGTTTTGTGTATCTTAGGCAGTATATAGAATTTAGGGACGCTCGCTGCAAAGGTGTCAAATACTCTGCCTCTTGCTTTGAAATCCATCCTCTTTCTTCTGCTTTCGTAACTTTTTGGTTAATTAGTGATTGTAATCTCTTTGTTGGGTCAGTTTCAAGTAGTTCATAAAACTGGCTGTCGCTGAGTTGTCGTTCGCATTCGGTGATATAATCTTGTCTATTTAGGATCACTATACCGCCTCCTTTGTCTGCTTTTCTGATGATTATATCTGGATTGGATTTCAATGTCTGTATGGCCTCATGTACCTACTGGGCCTCATTGCCTCCTGTGTTCTGGTGCTCCAGAGTATCGGTTAAGCGCAAGGTTGCTGTAATGGCTACTGCGATGTTAGTGGTCTCAGTTCCAGGAAAACGTGTGAAACCTTTTGCAGGTCTTTGACAGTGTGTCTCATGATCTTGTATTTTGGGCCTTGCAAGATAGCTAACGAGAGGAGTGTAGCTTTGGCAACCCTGGCCCCAAATGAATGTGGTCACAAATGCATCCCTGGAGGCCTTGGGTGCTCACACGTTAGACATCCCGATGAGCAGACTTTGGTCAGTGCACATCAATTTACAGGAGCTGCGTTTGATCAGGCTGGCCCGATTGCCTTGCTCGCTTTATTGAGAAGACTGACTTCCACCTCTCAGAAGTGGGAGTTCTGTCCTGAGTTTCTGGACATCTTTTCCTCTAGGGGACTCCTCAAGTGGACCTCTCCGATTCGGTATCGGGTAATATTATCCCCATATATATGGTCGCCGTACATAATATCGCCGGGAAAAGGTTGTGGCGATATTATATGGGTGACCATATATATGGGGATTGGGGCAGCCAAAAAAAAAAAGAGTTTGGGGGTTGCGGGGGTGTTGTATTACATGGAACCTCCGATTCTAGTTTGAACAGGCTGTGCAAGTTGTTCTGCTCCAGGATTTTTCCTCTGCAGTGACCTGTCGGATTAGGCATTGATGTTCAAGTGCAACTTTGATCTGTGTTTACACCGATCATTACCATTCCATGTTGATTCTACCAGTAGTAGGTATGGGGGCTGCCATCTTAGTCTCAGTAGCCTGAACCTTCAGGCTTGGTGGCTAATAGGCTGAGTTATAAGGAATGATGTTTTCAGACGATGTACTGGGTGTACTTATTTCGGCTCAGAGACTGGCCACCAAGTACATTTATGCTTTCATTTCAGGTGGCATAACCTCTCGACTTGATGTCGAGAGAGGTCTGAAACCTTTCATCTGTCCTACCTCCTGTATATTCTCCAGCATGGGGTCTGGCATGGATTCACATGCTCATGAATATTCCCCATTGTCAGGCTGGGACTACTCGGTAAACGAAACAGTTTCATTTTCACTTTAAAACTGTATTTCTTCGCTAAACCAATCACTGTCCTCTGGGTCATACTGCCCCCATCTAATGACCGTCCTCTCCTTAAGCTCCGCCCCTGGTGGCCATCATCATATTTTTACGGCACACTTCAGTGTTGGTTGTCCTCTTAGTGCTCTCCAAGCTTTTTTCCTAATATTTAGTGTTTTCGGATAAATGTAAAACATTTTTACCAACTTTCAAATTCATTGTTCGACCAAAGGTCGACTACCAGCAGCGTGGACCCATTGGCGGTGAAGATCAAGCTTCGAGGATCTTCATCAGAAGGCCCAGGATTGGGCCTACTTCATGCCTTTTTCACCATGACTAAGGAGAAGAGATGCCTCTTTAAACTGCGCAAATTGTGGACTAAAACGTTTTCATGGAGTATTGACGCCACAAATGTCTTTACTGCCTACATCTGGACCATGATGATGAGGGATGCGAGGTCTGCGTAGTTTTTAAAAAAAGACCAAGTAGCACTCTTAAAGCTGGCCGGCGGCATGGTTAAAAACGTTTAAGACCCCAGACTTGGCCTCTGGGCATGATCATGCTTCCCCACAGAGCTGACTGGTTCCATGATCGAGCTCCCTCGGATAAGAGGTTGAGGTCCTTTGAGGACGCCACACCTATGGGGATCCAGAAGAAGGCAACACCGCAAGCCACAGATCCCACTGGGTTTGCTGCTGTTGCCGGTCCTGCCTCGGGAAGGGCGAGGTTGCCATCCCCGACCACATCCACAGTGAGCCCATAAGCAAGAGTCACGTACTCGAATAGAATAGCCTTGACTTCTTCAAAACTGTGTGCCATCGATGGATAAGGTGACAAATAAAAAATCCAAGGCGGGAACTCTCTACCTCCATTACCACCTCAACTAGCCAAGACAGCGCCATCATCAACTGCGTCAAAAGCCACCTCGACGACTGCAGTTGCCATGTCAATGACCCCATCGAATACCACCACCACCACTACTACTTCGAAGTTAGGGCAGACCACAAAGGTGGTGCTCACAGTCACAGTGGTGGCTACTCCGTGGGTATCCTTGCTGGCACGGTGTGAGCGTTACTGCCATGGCTACGGTAAAGCCGCCCCATAAAGGGCACAGAAACCTCTTCCCCCTTAGAAGACTCAGAAAAGAGGAAGGAGTAGAACCCTGATGATCCCTTGGAGGGGTACGGAACTGGGAGCTGATCCAAGTGTCCCAGGGCACATTTAAACAAGCTCTGATGAGGGTGACGATCTGCCTGAGGGATAATATTCAGACCACAAAGGTGGTCAGGGAGGTGGTTTGCCTCAGGGTGAACCTTACTGTCTGCTGTTTCAGAAGAGGCATACCATCCCGGAGCCTCCACCTCCCATTCCTGCTAGACCTCTACCCAGAGACCTCTCATTGGACATTCTGACCATGCTGCACACACTGGTCACAGAAATTCAGCAGAGGATGCCTCTCGCACAGGGCCGTGCTCTGCCTGCCAGTTCTCCATGACCATGCAAACACAAGTCAAAGGACCCTGCTGGTCCAAAGCACCAGCCAACGCCACCACCTCCAGATTTGACCCCCCACTGGGGGATCCTGCCACACACTCTGGCACGGATAGGGCAGCAACGGACACCGACGAGGCTGATGACTTTGTTACGGTGGACGGAGAACCTGCAGGCTTAGGTGACCCACACAGACCCTCTTCCCTGGATGTGGTTAGCTCCTTTCATTCGATGATGTCTAGGGCCTCTGAGTTCTTTCAGCTAGTGGCTGAGGAGACAAGAAAGGAAGGGTTCCTTTTATCAAAGCCACGAGTTCAGGAGGAGAACCATCATGTCCGTTACTTTGCTGGACGATATCTGGAAGGTAGGTCTAGCAGTGTTGAAGATCCCAAGCCCCGCCCAAGAAGGACAAGCTTGAGAAGAAGTACAGAGTCCCGGACTCGGCCCCCAAGTACCTGATGACCAAGCCTTCACCAGACTGTGGTCTCAGCTGCGGTCAGGAAACACAAATCCATCATAGTCGTCCCTGGTATCCCCGAATCAAGAGGGAAAGAAACAGGATTTAATAGGGAAGAGAATCATTTATACGGCTGCCAGCACCATTAAAGCTGTGAATGTTCTGGCCATTTTGTCACGCTAAGACCAGGAGCTTTGGTACAAGCTGTGCCTGATTCTTGACTTTCTACCTGACAAGAAGGCAGAAGCACTTGAGCTGTTCCAGGAGGGGGAGGTGGCTCCTGACCACGCCATCAGAGTTCCAATTGACATGGCTGCCACCGGATTCCGTCAGACGGGAAAGAGTGTCTCTTCGTTAGCAGAGATGGCTGAAAGCCTCAGACTTCAGGCTGGACCTTCCGTCAAAGGTGTTGGACCTGCCTTTCGACGGGCATAAACTGTTTGGCAATGCGGTCGACGGGTCTCTTTAACTGCGTACCCTGCAGCAACATTGGTAGTCCTTTCGTTCCTCAAGAGGCAAACCTGGCAGAGCCTCCAAAGGCTACATCGATGAAACATTCACTTAATACTTAACACTCGCATGTCATGAAGCCAAAATTACTCTGACATATACAAATCACATTTACACATAAATCGCTCTTGACCATTGGCAAACCAATTACACAAGAAAAAGCTATTAAAGCAGTTCTACAATATGCTAAAATGCAAGAATGTATAGAGTATAGTCAATATGGCTCCTAATCACCCCACATGTGTCATTCCCATACAAGCATTACCATGTACAATTGTGGGACATTCTTCACGGGGTTTCCAAAGGATTTCTGTGTAACCAGCGGTGGTTGAGAACGGTGTATCTTGCTCTTATTTAATTTGTGGTACTCTGTGATATGAACATGGACAAAAACAAGGGCAGCTTATTAGTAGTTGCTAATGGTAGCCTAATGTTTTATTGACAAAAGTGAGTTTTATCACATTTTAATACTCAATTAGTTCTTAATTTCACTCACGCACTTACCTGTTGTATTGATTTCAATAGTAGTGCATATGGTGGTCTCTATCCACCTTGCGGCTTCCTACCTACAACGCCATAAAAATGTGGACCAGAAATTAGTGACCGGAGGTCAATAGTTTTGTACAATTTCATTAGTAGCTCAATCACTCTAAATTATTGCTTGCAGTCTCTAATCTATTCAAGTTTTTAAGTATTGCTATAATCACATACTAGTTTTGTAGCAAAGTCGGGTGTATCACTCATACTCCAGAAGATCAATGATGTATGGAGCTCATCTTAGTGCAGTCATCACTCTTTTCGTAACATGGGCATCACACACACTTTGCAAACGAAAAGTGGCATGGTAGTGCTGAATCCTTAATGTTTAAATGAGCTTACGCAATTCTGCTGATCAATTTGTCACCAGTTTTTAATAATTTATGTGCATAGCACAGTAGAAGTATGTACTAGATGTCACAATCACTGCACAGGGGAATGTTTTGAGTGTGCTCATTATTCAACGTGTTGTCTTTAAATATTAATTTGCGTATGAAGATTCCCCAGTACAGTATCCCGGAGTCCTCAAAATTAGAATTCCTTCAATTCTGTTTTTACGTGTCGATACGTACACACCAGCAGAAAAGCATAGAAAAACTCCAGAACCACCCAATAGAGAGGAAACACAAAATTACAACTGTGTACGTTAATATCAAAGCTGTTGAACGCTGCGATCAACAGAGGCGCACTACAGGCTTATTATATAGTGTAGTGCCTCATTAACAAGTGAGTGTGGACATAGTTACTTAACTCAGACCTCCACGTCTGCATCCATCCCTCACTATTTTCGTATTACGACGACCACTCACCCGTCAATCTACCGCGCCATTATCTAAAACAGCATGTTAAATACATTGCGGCTAAACCGCATCTGTAAATTCCTCATTGTCATCTAGAGCAGCCATTTTAGAGGGGCAATAGAAAAGGAATAAACCGGGATCTGTGAAGTTGTTCTATTTACAGTCATCAATATTGAGAATAACCACAAAGACCAAGACCAAGAGTGCATTAATGATGCATCTGTTGTGGATGGCACTTTTAGCATTCCAATAAAAAAAGGCTAACTGATTGGTGGTGTTATTGAACAATACTGTTTGCATTAGTGTATATGGTGCCAATCAATCGTATCGTTCATGCCGGTCATGTGGCTCTTGGTTAAAAAAAATCATTTATGTTTCCTCGTGTGGTAACCTTTGTTTATATTATTGTGTGGTAGGACTCTGGTGTAATTGAGTGAGCATTTACCACTTCACTTCATCACAGGTGTGTCCGGCCATCAGGAGGTGTCAAACCATCGGTGCTGTTAATACTTTATTCCTAATGCAACTTTTATGTTCCCCAATGCAGACTTTAATTGGCCGTTCTCTTTTGCCAATATAAACCTTCCCGCAAGGCCACCAGATGACATAGATAGCACAAGGGGTGTTGCAACTGGTAAACTGTTTTTGTTGCCACAGAGTTTTCATACCAATATTTATCATTGTGGTTCTAGTTGTGGAACCACAGCACCTACAATTGCCATATGCACTATGGCCCATTGTTCTAGTCAAACTCCATGTCTCAGTTACAGTGAGTTGTCTGTTGGTTGGTTCATATACATCGTTCCTAGTTCGGAGTTCCTTCAGGTTCTTCTTTTGAAAGCACAACATGGGATGTCCATCGATTTCATTCCTTTGAACAAGATATGCCAGTTCTTATTAACTATTCTCTTTAGCTGATTGGACATTACATTGAACGTGCTTGTAAACATGATTTGGTCATTAGACTCAACTTTAGGACTATATTCTTATAGACCTTCACGATTGGTATTCGAAGCTCTTTTAAAAGCTCTTCTAACAATTTTCTTAGGGTAACATCTCTCTTTCAAATGTGCACTCCATATATTTCCCTCCTTTTCAAACTCGTCTTTATAGGTACTGTTGTGAATCAGCCTTACAAATTGTCCCACTGGTAAATTCTCCCGAACGTGTCTAGGGTGGAAACTATCATACACCAGAAGTGAGTTCTTATCTGACATTTTGTGAAAATGTTTCACTTTGAGAACCTTTTCTTCATTGTCAGCGTGGATGGGAATGTCTAGAAAATTCAACTCTACCTTGCTGTTATTTATGGTGAATTTCAAATGGGGGTTGTGTTTGTTAAGCCATTCAAAAAAGGCTACCAAGCTAGTCCAGTGTCTGTGCCAGAAGAAAAACCTGTTGTCAATGTATTGCTTCCAAACTATGGTATTATCATTGAAAGGATTATCACCACTCAGTATTTTACTTCTTTCGAGAGATTCAACATATAGATTAGCTCAAGGCGCTGCCACAGCTGACCCCATGGCAGTGCCATGAATCTGTTGGTAAAATCTATTGTCAAATTGAAAATAGTTCTCAGTTAATTTCATCTCTCTGCACCACAGAATAAAAGAACTCGGAAGTGATACCACATTGTCGCTTAGAAAGCAGAAGCTCTTCTATCATATTAAGTGTTCCTTCTTGTGGTATTCTGGTATTTCAAGGAAACCATGTCTAAACTCAACAACATGTCAGTTTGAACAGCGAATGGATGACCTTCAATTAACTTAATGATGCTCGTAGTATCTTGTAGATTAGATGGCATTTCGGCGATAAAGCCCTTCAGAAAGAAATCTGCAAATGTGTTGGTTCAAGTGCAAAGCCTGTGCCTGACACTATTGGCCTGCCTGGAGGGTTAACCAATGATTGATGAATTTTTGGCAAGGTGTAAAATGTGGGTATATTGGGGTTTCTTACAACCAAATACTCACTTTTTTAGTTATCCAGTGGCGAGCATATGCTTTCTCTACTTTGAGAGTAATGAGGGATTGTAACCGTTCTGTAGAGTCTGTCTTCATTTCTTATAATAAGAAGTGTCTTTTACTTGTTGATCACATTCATTGTTGTATTTGTCTTTGTTTTGAAGTACTACTGCATCTCCTTTGTCAGCTTTTCTTATTACCAGCGTACGGTTCGACCTCAGTGAGTCTACAGCTTGTCGTTCTCTAGTGCTCTAGTTATGGAAACCCCTTTTTATTCTTCAATTCTCTTCCAACCTCTTCCCGGTTTCCCTCAACCCCATATCCATTCAAGGATTGTTTCCCTAACCCTCCTTCCCTGCTGGTGTTGCGGAGGCTTGTGTAAGCCCAGTCTTGCAGGTACCAAAACCGCAGTCAGGGTTGCTGGTTCGTGCCACTCTTGCGCCTTGGAGCTGTGGATCCTGTCACCATCGTCCTGTCGACGACTCTCCCATCAATCGTCGTCGACTCAGTCTGCAAAGTCGAGTCTTCCTGGGATGACTGGTACTGTCACAGCACTGCGCTATTCTGTATGGAAGAAGTGGAAATGGCTACACGCGATGGTGCTGTTGCGCTTCTGCTTCAACCGTCTGCAACGTTCTAGTTAATTTCCAAGATGCCTGGTATTTTAGCTGGCGGATACCAGTGGTCCTCGCTTTGCAACCCAATTCGCTTGTATCGGGTACCAACGCTAGTGTGAGTAGCACTTGCTTGCTTGCTTTCTCCAGCCTTCTTGATCCTTCTCCCTCTTTGCTTCCTGTTTTCCTACACTATTGCTTCCCCTGCTTCTGCTCACCTTGATTCTGCAATACACTGCTTTCTATACCTACTTGTTGTTTTGGATTTACACCGCTTAGACTTCCGCTTCCGTGGAAAACCTGAACATCTCGCTCCATTGGGGTTTTTTCAGCAACTGCTTTTTCACCAATTCACGGACATCCCACCAGTGCATGTTGGTGTAAAGAGGCTGGCGCTGTGACTCCGCAGAGGGATCACCCTTTTTTCAACAAGGAGAGTTCCGCTAAACGAAGAAAATCCAAGAAGTGGCTTACCTTGGTCTACCTTCTGTAGACACAGAGCCAGTTGAGAAATGTGGAAAATCTCTCATCAGATTGCAATGCCTAAAGGAAGAAAAGAAGATGGAACAGTTACAAGACTTGATGCAGGCTGTCCAGGGTTTAACCCTTGAGGTTCAACAGTTACTGGCCGAAAACACTTCTTTGCGACAAATAGTCACAACTCAGGAGCTACAACCTGTATACCCCCCTGCCTCCCTTTGAGGGTTTACCCAATAAATTCGATGGATCCCCCAAGAATGTGAAAGAGTTCCTGGATGCATGTATGGTCCACTTTACTTTTCGCACAGTTGCTTTCACAACCAACAGAGCCAAGATGGGCTTTATGATTTACAACATAATGGGCAATGCCCTTGGTCGGGCAACCCCATTGGTCTCTATGGCAAGCCCACTTCTGTCAGATTACGTAACATTTGTTCAAGCATTTAGGGAAACCTTTGAAAGACCTGAAATTGTGTACTCTGCCTATGAAACTCTATTGGATATCCGCCAGGGTTTGTCTAATATATTGGACTACGTCTCAGCCTTTAAAAAGACAGCAGAACATGCAGGATGGGCAGAAATAGCACAATATACTATATTCCATTGAGGTCTCTCTAAAGAGATAAAGGAAGAGTTGGCCAGAGTTCCCAGGCCCGCTTCTTTTTCCGAATTGGTTTTATGGTGTTACAGATTTCCACATAGCTGAAAGTAAAGGAGAAGGAAACGTAGAAGACCACTTGTGTCCCCTCGTCTGAATCCCATCCCATCTTCTCCTGAACTTCGCTATCCTGTGGAACCCAAGCAGATTGGTACAACCAGGGGTCCACTTACCCCTGAGTAATGGAAGCAGCATGGTGACCAGGGGTTGTGTTTATATTGCGGTTTTAAAGGCCACTTACTCAGAGAATGCCCAGAAGTTCCCCCCAGGAGGTCAGGAAACTACAAACCCTGCTTCTAGAAGGGACAAGGAGCAGGGCTATTTTGGAAAATCCTGCATAGTCACATTACAGACGACAGATGAATTGGATAACCGCATGATGGTACTTTCTGTTACCAATCAGGCTCCCCAACAAGAACCTTTGGAAGTGCTAGCACTTTTGGATTACGGCGCTGCTGGTAATTACGTGGACACAGTGTGGACAGATAAGAATAATATACCTTGCATCACTAAGGCGGAACCACTACTGGTTGAAGGGGTCGATGGAAGGCCACTTATTTCGGGTCCTAGCCACTGTAGTTCAGTGTTACTACAAATGAAGGTCCACAAGCACACAAAGGCTTTATCCTTTGATTTCATCAGAGCTGCTCACTTGCCCCTGATTCTAGGGATTCTGTGGCTGCGACAACACAACCCGAATATTGATTGGTCGGCTAACACGGTCAGATTTACCTCACAACATTGCCATTGTTTTTGTTTCCTGGGGATCCCCCTCACCCTAAAATGAAGCGGAATTGAAACCCTGTCCTTCAACCTGCACCAGAAGTATTCACCATATCCCTTGCATCTATCGGGAGTATACTGATGTCTTTGAGGATCGGATTTCCAGAGAGCTACCACCTCATCGCCCTGTAGATTGTGGCATCGATTTGGAGCCCGGATCTTAGTCCCTTTTGGTTGTATGTGTACCTTATCTTTACCAGAAAAGGAAGCCTTGATTACCTAGCTGGACACCAGTCTCCAGCAGGGGCTTTGTTATTTTTCATCCCCAAAAAGGAAACCAAGGAGCTTTGGCACTGTATAGACTACAGAGGGCTTAATAGCATTGCTGTAAGACTGTTACCCGATGCCTCTCATCAAGGACATTCTGGAAGCTGTACAAGAATCCCAAATATTCTCCAAACTTGATCTACGAGGGGCCTATCATTTGCCACGAGTCTGAGAGGGTGATGAATGGAATACTGCTTTTCGGACTCTGGACAGTGAGTATTGCGGCATGCCTTTCAGGCTCGCTAACGCTCCAGCAGTGTTCCAGCAATTCATTGATCAGGTTTTTGCTGACCTGCCCTTTCATACGGTCAAAGTATAGCTCGACAATATCTTGGTATACTCCAAAAGGAAAGAAGACCATCACATGCATGTACAACAGGTCTTGGAGAGGTTGAGGAGAAATTATCTGTTGGTGAAACCAGAAAAATGCTGCTTTAACACCTACTCAGTGACTTATCTAGGCTTCATTCTATCCAATGAAGGGATTGAGATGGATCCCAAGAAAGTAAAGAGATGAAGAAATTGTCTGTAGAAAATGCTTCTCTCCCAGAGTCTTCTAGGTCTTCCAGCCCTAAGAGACTCTGTATGCCAAAGGAGATGATTGGTATGTATGAGATTAAACTTGATGTTTTGGATTGGTTAGCAATGTTTGAGTATAATCATGGGATTCAAGGTATCTCAGGGAATCAGTTGATTCCTTGGCTTTTCTCTAGGCTTCCCCCTGTTGCAAGTGATGCTATAATGGAGTCGGGGGAGGAGGATAAACAGGATTATGAGTGTGTGAAACTAGCATTAATAGCTAGGTTTGGGAAGACCCCTTCCCAGTATCTTAAGAGGTTTAGAACCCTCAAAAAGCATGATGGTACCCCCTGTGCTACCTGGGTGTGTGAATGTTTGAAAAACTTAGATGGTTGGGTTAAGGGTTACAAAGTGAACACTTATGAAGGTTTGAGGAATCTTGTAATGTTGGAGTCTATTTTTGATGTCTGCTCTCCTGAGCATAGACAGCACTTGGCTGATTCAAAGGAGATAGAAGCTAAGAAGCTAGCTAAGGCTGCTGACTTATGGGTTGCGAACAGGTCCACTCACAAGGATTCTGGGGCTACTCAGAAAAAGGATGAGGGGAAGCAGCCAAAGAAAGACAACAAAGAGAATTCCAATAATTCCAATCCAAAAGAAGGCCCCAAACATAACCAAGGTAAGCCACTGTAAGAGATATTCAATTCAACACTACAGCTAAGTCAACGCCTAGTCTGGAATACTGAATGTAAACCCTTATTGATATAACTTTGTCCAGTTCATGAGTTCTGGATGACTACCCCTGTATAACACCCCTCTCTGAGAATCCCCCTGACCCCACTGAGCCAAGAAGTAGGTTTGTTTTGCAAATTTAAAAGATTTATTTGAAAAAAATTAAACAATGTATAGATATATCACACTTTGATAATAAATTAATAATTGATATCACACTTAGGCATATGAGCAGTAATCAGCAATAAGCAATCCTACAATAGCACAGTTCTGGTGACTTATGACTAGGAACAGGGGAATAAAGTATCAGAGAATGCTTTATGGTTTCAATGAATTGCACAGATGAAAAAGAATGCAGCACAGAAATCGACTTGATAGGACTTCACTAAAAGACAATGTAATCACTTTTCTTTGAAAATTCACTCCCCCCTTTATGCAATATAAGGAGATGGAACGGAGAGCACACAGTTCTCAGGAATGCAATCAATACAATACGAAATTCAGTTCCCCCCCAGCAAGCTTAGAGGAAAACAGGTCGGAGTTTTAAACACAGGCCCAAAATGCTTTGAATTTGGTTTGCAAGGAAGTGAAAAATATGCTAAAATGCGTTTAATTCCCTCTAGAGGTTCAGGGTGAGTGATAGATACTTTGAATGAGTCCAGGATCACTTTAGCAATGCTCTATGAATGGTTGTCAGATTGCAAACGAATTTTTGCAACGGAAGGCAAGCAGCTGCAGATTGTTACACGTGAGCTAACCTTTCAATTCGCGGCAAAATGTCAAATCGCGGCAGATTTTTCCGAGTGCGCCAGGTGCGATTACAGAGGAACTACAAGGAGTAGCACTATCGTTTTGGGGTCATAGGACAGCCTAGGATCTCAGCTTCCAGATGAAAGTTACATTTCGTTCCTAACCCAAACGGTTCGGGAGTTATGAACGATTTAGTAAAGGTAGATTTTCGGATTTAAAACAACTCAAAAATGACAAGTGACAGCGTGCAACTTTGGAATTACATATGACAGCTCGCAGCTTAAGAATGACAGGTGACAGGATCTCTAGGAGACAGTTCTACTCAAGTTAAAATAGCTTGCATTAGATTATTTTAACTAAGAGATTGGGTTCTGCACAGTTTTGGCGGATACTCACTCCTAATTTTTAGAAGGACTGGGCCTCGTCACGATCTGGTCAGCGGGTTTTCTTCACTCGCCACGGACGGTCTCTGCACACAGCGTCTGGGTCAGCTCTACTCTGCTGGTCTGGTCTGGGTCTCTGGTTCTGATCAGGTCTGTGGGTCCGGATACAGCGGTCTCCGGTTCAGCTGGTCTCTCTCTGGATACAACACTGCTTTCTGGCAAATGGCAAGAGTTCTTGCAAAGAATTCAAACAGCTCGCCTGGCTGTGAATAGTTGCAATGATTTGAGGCCTGCTGAAAATACTTTTGCTTGTAGTGGGCCTTCTTGGTTCAAAGTTCTGTAGTAAAGTCTTGGTCTCTGAAGGTGGATAGATTGAAGTCTCTGTGTTGGCTCTCTGGAGGTTGATGGAGGTAAAGTATGGATTTTCCCGGCAGAGCGTCCCGCAGCAGATGGAATAGAATGTCTCTATCTGTCCTGCCTGTCTGCTTTTATGTGTTTTGAAAGTGGGTGTGTGTGCAGCATCACTAGCCAGCCCCTCTCTCAACTGCCCATTGGTCAAGCTTTCCTTTCTCTCTTGATTGGGGAAAAGAAGTGGAGTGTCAGAGCGATGTCATTTAATGGCTTGCAGAAAGGACACTCCCCTGTCAAATTACACACAATCTATATTTCACCTAAAGACATATTTCATAGATACACAGTGGTTTGAAATTACATGCACCCATCACATATCACATGAGGTATACCCTGTTCAAACTCTGCTCTTCCTGGGGGCTTGGGTTCAAAAATGGCAACATATTTCACTTTTTGGTCGGGTTACCAATATTGGATTTGTCCCCGCATTTACACAAATGTTCGCAAAGCATGTGGGCATTAGGTGGTGGAGTGTCAGATTTTTAACATACATACATTTAGAGTAATATCCTCTTTTCCGCTAAAAACCCCCCTGAACATACCACCGGGTCCTAACACGTCTTCAAATGTGCGCAAAAAAATCACAAGAATAATGATATCACTTATAACATTTTCACAAGTCTGCTCTATGAATGATCCATCTTTTTAGATTTATGTTCTGACCCCAAAGGGGTGTGGTTTCCCCCCAGCACAAGGTTGAATTTCTGTTTTTTCCAGTTCTGCCAAGCCAGCTTCCTCTCACAGGCAGTGCTCCTCCCCTTTCCTTCCAGGAGGAAGCCACTTTTACGTCCCCCCCCAATAAAACATTTGCCTGAGTCAGGACAGGGCTTTGTTCAATTTCCTGCAGAGCCCAGGTAATTCAATCAGAGAAGTGTCATATCCCTTTTGGTGGGAACAGCAAAAGGCAGCTAGGCCTGAGAACACAGCTGTTGTGCAAGTCTCAACTCCTGTCGGGGGTAGCTGGTGGGCAAAATTCCCTCTCTTTTTAAGCCAGGCCTCAGCTAAATGTCTCTTTTAGTTACCCAGTTTTCTGCATTCAAATAAAACTAACAATTTTTACATATGCAGCTAGAATGCTGATTCTAAGCTCAAAACTATGACATTTTAACAGTGACAAACTATGTGGCAGTCACAAGTCTGTCCCTCAGTTTATTTACACATTTCGATTTTTGGTAATTTTAAATCCAGTTTCAGTTTAAGCCCCTGCAGAGCTCAGCCAGTCTTGTTATAAACCTTCAAGTCACTTCAGAATATAACTTTACATTGTATCCACCTCTCAGTAAGTCTTTCTTTGGCCTGCTTTGGGTTCATTTATTCAGTTTTACACAAAAGTCTGGTGGTTTTAAAACGCTGGCTTTCTGATAGTGGTGAGTACTGGTAATGCAACCATTTTTGGGATTTAAGAAAATGAATTCCCCACAGTTCTAGGTTGCTTTTGGCAATCAGCATTGCCATTCCCAATGGTTTCAGGCTACTGTGTGGGTAGTCCAATGGTGATTTTGGGCAGTGCCCTTCTGTGCCCATAACATCGGCAAAAATGAGTGGCAGCCTATTCTTCATGCATTTCCCTGTGCATTTTCTGGGAAGCTCTGGCCATCATGATGTTTTCCATGCCAGTACTGCACAGTTTTTGTGGTAGGGCTCGGATGCATGGGTAAAACATCCCACAAGCCCCCCTCTTGCGATGGCCATTCTGTTTCACTGATGGAACTCGCAAGATCTGGGATGTTTCCTCATCTTCTTCCAATAGATGGCACAGTTCAGCATTTTTTCCTCCATCCGGTACTGATCGATCGGTTCTGCTCGCCGGTCTTGATGGGAATATTAGGCAGTACCCCGGGCCCCTTGCGTCTCTGCTCCCGGTCTCCGGATCGTCCTCCTTGGCCAGTCTCCAGGTTTTCTTTCTCCTAGACGACAAAGGAAGAGCGGCAATACCTATTCATGGACATTTCTCCCCCACCATTGATATAGTGGGGTGCCATATATATTTTAGAACTCAACAGATATGAACATGCACATTTTTTTTTAAATTAAGAGACAGGAACACATAAACTTGAGAAACACAGAATTTGATAGGCTATATGTAGGATCTTTTAGGGTTGGAATTGAATTAATCTGAGACAGTACCCTCTAGGATTCCAGAGGATTCCTCCAGTTGTTGCAGAGTGTGCCTGGGATGGCAACACTTCAACTGGTTAATGTGGACCCACTTGTCTTCCCCCTCTGCCAAACCGCCTTTGGGGATGCGGATCTTGTAGGCCAGAGGGGAGATTTTGTCTATAATTTCAAACGGTCCCTTCCATGTAGACAAAATTTTCCTCCGTTTGGCCTGGTTCCTTTGGAAATTGTATAAATAGACCCGGTCCCCGACCTGATATTCCTTCCTGGAAGTTTTCAGGTCATAATGGGTCTTCATACTCTCAGCTGATCTTTCTAGATTCCGCTGAGCATAGGCAAAAGCATGTTGAAGGTGTTTCCTTAAATTCTCCATATACTCATGAGTTGTGGAGGCATTTATTAGTGTCTGCTCTCGGGTCCTGTAGAGCAAATGCTGCGGAAGCACCATCTTGCGTCCAGTCATCAACTCGAATGGTGACATTTTGGTTGCAGATGAAGGGGTAGATCTGATGGCCATTAGGACCAGAGGTAATCGGGTATCCCAACTTGGCCCAGAATCTGCCACAAACTTCTTTAATATGCTCACAATTGTCCGGTTGTAGCGTTCCACTGCTCCAGAAGAAGCTGGCCTGTAAGCAACATGTAACTTCCTTTTGACCCCCAGTATCTCCCACATCTTTGTCATTACTTCACTGGTGAAGTGACTACCCCTGTCTGACTCAATCCTTTGAGGTAGACCAAAACGGGAAAAGATGTGGTTAATCATCAGGGCAGCTGCTGTTTCTGCCTTGCAATTTGGGGCTGGGAGACATTCCACCCACTTGGTAAACAAGCATGTAACGGTCAACATGTACTTGTTTCCTCTAGACGAGCGAATCACAGGGCCTACAAAGTCGATTTGCAAATCTGACCATGACAGTGTCATCCCCCGCTTTTGGAGAGGCGCCCGGTGTGTGAGGGATGTTGGCTGAAATTGTGCACACACAAGACAACCCTTCAAGTATTGGTTGAGGTCCTGGCCCATGTGTGGCCAGTATGCAACCTCTCTTAAGATTTCCAGTGTTGTGTGAAACCCCCTATGACCGGCGGTGGCCGCATCATGGGCGTGACTTAACATCAGGCTTCGGAATGAGGTAGGAACCACCCACTGATCGTGGCCAGCTTTCGATTTCCTTACCAACAAACCGTCTTGGATTCGGAACATTTTTGGACATTTCATCAGCACTCTTAGGTCCTCTTTCCCAATGTAATCGGTATCCGTCAGGGGAAAGTTCTCAGGGTCCTCAATGTGCTGGTGAAACTTACCAATTATTGGATCCCCCTTCTGAGCTGTAATTAAATCAGCATCAGGGGTCTCCTTACTCCATTGTGCAGTGGAAAGATCATTGTGAGCATTTGTCTGGGACCTAGTGATAACAGTGACCTGGATTTCCCCCAACAGGGACTCAATCTCAATTAGATCCCCTTGGATGGCCCCGGTTTTGGCCAGCTGATCAGCTAAATCATTTCCAGTTTTGTCTGGTCCCTCTACTTTGGAATGACCCTTGATCTTTTTCCAATAGATGGTCATCTCATTCGAGGTGACCAGATCATCAATGTTTGTGGTTAGCACATAACATGCCTCTGGTTTTCCAATTAACCAGGTGCTCCACGAACCCGTTCTGTACATAATCCGAATCTGTGATTATGACCAGTTCGTGGAGTTGATGCTGGACAGCAGTGAGGATGGCCTGATGCACAGCCATCAATTCTGCCACCTGACTACTTCGGGGACCAATTTTGTATCCAGCGGAGGGTTCTGGGGACTCATTCACCCATGCATTCCCTACGCCGGCCACCAGTTTTCTCCCCGTTGTTGTCAACATGGTAAGAGCATCCATCCACATAGACAGTGGGCATTCCCTCACACTTGTCTTCTTCAAAGACTTTGTGTGGGGAATTAAGGTATGCCTCCGTGTTGTCCTTGATTTTTAGACTTTCGTCCTCGAGACAGTTTTCTCTGGCACAATCATGCAAGTCAGCCAGACCTTGCGCGAGGGGACTCTTCTTGTTTTGGCCATATCTGACCTCCACAGGAAAGCCTTGCATTGACAGAATCCAGGAAGTAATTCGGGAATTACTCACATTTCCGGCCCGGATTCTGTCACTTTGGAGATATTGCAGAGGCTGGTGTGGGGTCTCCACTATGATGTGTTCCCCCTGGATAAACGGGCGGTAATTCTTCAATGCCCACACCGTTGCCAGGAGTGCCTTCTCACAATCGTTGAATTTTTCCTCCACAGAGGATAAAGTTTTGCTCGCATAGGAGATTACTTTATTGACCTTGTCATGCTTTTGGTATAATACTGCCGTCAAGCACGTATTAGAGAACCCCGTCTCCAGGAAGAACTCCTTGTTTCTGACAGGGTAAGCTAGGCAAGGCGCTTGTGAGAGGCCTCTTTTGAGCTGCCTTACTGCCTCGGATTGTTCTGGACCCCATTCCCACTTGACCCCCCCCTTCAAGAGATGAATCAGGGGTCTGGTGATCTCTGCGTAGCCCTCAATGAACTTTCTGCTGTAATTAGTCAGTCCAAGGAGGCTCCTTAGTTCCCGCAGAGTTGTGGGGTCTTTCAGTTTCTGAAGTGCTTCCACTTTCTTTTCCTGGGGACAGAGACTCTGAGGAGTAATCTCATGCCCCAAGAAATTAACACGGGTTCTACACCACTGTGCTTTCTGAAAGGAAAGTTTTGCTCCGGCGGCCCTCAACTGGGTCAGAACATAACGGATCTCCGCTATGTGTTCCTCCACAGATGAACTTTTGATGAGGACATCATCTACATAAGCCATGTTACCCCTCGCACCCAGGTCGGGCATGGCCTTATGTAGGAAAATGTTGAATTCATTGCCAGAGTTGAGGTATCCGAAGGGAGTCCGGGTCCATGTGTACTGCTGGCCCCCAAAGGTAAAAGCCAGCTTGTATTGGTCCTCCCTACTGACGGGCACAGTCCAGTATCCATTGGTCAGGTCTATTGCAGTGAATACCTGTGACCCCTGGATCTGGGCCAGCCCTTGGTCAATGTAGGGCAGAGGCCATCGGGAAGTATGGACCCGTTTGTTGAGCTCCCTGAGGTCGGCGCAGAGTCTCCACTGGCCGTTTGGCTTCAATATTCCCAGCACCGGATTATTGAAGGTGCTGTGAACTGGACGGATTATTCCCCGGGACTCAAGGTTCTTAATTATTTCAGTAAGGGACTCCATTGATGCGAGAGGCAAGCGATATTGCTTCACAAACACAGGAGTCATGCCAGGGTCTGTGGGGATTGTTGTTGTGTGGATGTCAGTGCGACCACAGTCATATGAGTCTACCGCAAAGAGATCTTGGAAATCCAAGAAAACTTGTTTCAACTTTTGCTTTTGTTCTAGAGTCACACAGGCATCAGCTAGGTTGACTCTCTCTTCCAGCATCTGCCTGAAGCCTGGAAAGACGTCTGGTTTGGCTATCTCAGCAGCCTCCTCCAGCTGGGTGGAGAAGTCCCTGGTCAGAGTGCTGATTTGGACTGGGGCTTCAGGTGGGAAAGGCAGCCCTCATGGACTTGGAAAATCACCTCATCACTCCTGAAGTCACAAGTCACATCTTCTTTACCATAGGGGCAGGAAGTGTACACCAGGAAGTTCCCCCCATGCCGGGTAAAAATCCTGTCTGGTGTTGTATTGTCCTCACTGTCACTGTCAAAACAGTCCTTGGGGATTGGTCCTAACAGTTCATTTCCTAAATCGATGGAAAAATGTCGGTCATCAACCGCCATTCCAATAATGGTGCCTGCGGCTAGAGTAATACTCTTTAAGTCGCTGTTATCCACCTCTATTAGAATGGTGTCATGTTTTATGTTGACTAATGGAGTTGGGTTTACCCCCAACCCTTCCTGTTGGAGAGAAGCGTTTAGATGTATGTAAGCATCAGGGTTTTTCAAATGTTGTCCGCTCTTAGCTTTCACTTCCAGGGAGAATTGTCGGGTCCTTTCTGGGATGGTGACTTCCTCTTTAACCTGAATTTCAACTGCATAAGGTAGCAATTGAGCTGACCTAAATGCTTTTTCTGGATCATCAAAGCCCATGGGATTATCCGCTAATCGGGACCAAGCTTTGAAGTTTATTAGGTCCAAGCTAATGGCAAAGCGATTGAGAATGTCACTGCCTAAGTAAAAGGCGGCAGTGACGTCTCGCACGACCCAACAATTATGGACTATGCTCTTGTTGCCAATGGAGATTTTGAGCATACACCTGCTTGGCAGGAGATGTTTGGAATTAGGTGCTTCCAGGTCCATTTCCCATTTGTCTATCAGTTTGAATGTGGGAATGGCTGGATCTTTTGGGAGTTGGCGGAACATGGCTTCGCTGATGAAGCTCTTACCATTGTTCACACACACTCGAGCGAGAACAGAGTCCTTCCCATCATTTAACTGAACAGGGATGAACAACTGCTCTCCAATTTGCTGAATATCAGCCAGGCTCTGAGCTGAGTTCACATCTTTCTGGACTATAGGAGTGGGAGTTTCTGATTGTGGATTAGTATAGAATTTCAGAGTGTTTCCTTCCAGCGTGGAATACCACTTTAGACTGGAAGGAAGGTTGATTTTCAGAAATAGAGAGGACCCCCCATCACCAGTCTGTTGTCCTACTGCTATTACTGTCATGTCTGGAATTTGGTTATTCTGGAAGTGGAATTCTACTTGGTCAGATTTTTGTTCAACCATGTGGCATGTGCCTTTTAAACTAACATGGTTGACACTCTGTTTTAATTTTATGGGTCGGCTAGTCTGGGTCCAGAGGACCTTGTTTACGCAATCTGTTAGGGGTGACAACCTTCTCAGGAGGTCATTCCCTAGTAAACAAGGGGTTCCCTCTGGAGTCACAACTATGACCGGGTGTTTCAACTTGTGTCGCCCAATTTTAATGTCCAAATCTTCCGTCCCCTCGACGGGAATTTCCTTCCCGTGAAAGTTCTGGAGTTGTCCAGGAAGTGAGGTGAGAGGAATTTGGTAATTCCCTCCCCTTCCTGCATTCAGTTCATCAAAGGCCCTTCTGGACAGAAGGGTAGCTTGAGATCCCGTGTCCACCAGCGCTGAAATCGTACCCTGCCCCTGTACTTGTACCGGGGCATAATATCTTCCCTCCTTCTCCTCAAGGGGGCACAGATAATGCACATTTTCGGACAACTGGTGGGCTAACTTTCTGGTTTTGGACATTGCAAGAGAAGAAATTTGGGCAGAATTCTGTGGAAAGCCTTGGGAATCTGAAAGAAAAATTTGGCAACTGGAGATCAGAGCCATTGTGGGTTCCCCTGGTTCCATTTCTTCCCCCCCCCCTCCTTTTTGGAGGCAGTCACCAGGATGGGTTTGAACCAGGGGATTTTCTTGCTGTTGGTTCTGGGATGAGATGATGGGCGGCGGTAGCTCAGTCTCCATATCTCCCCAGTCTGGATTGGAATCCTTTGGGACCCATTTTTCTTTGGGAGGAGTTCCCCCATCTCTGAAGGAGAAGATCCTTTTCCCAGGATCCTCTGAGGATCCTTCTCCCTCAAATTGGAAAATCTGTATTTCTTCCACAAAACGGGTCTGTTTGGGTACTTTGTTTCTCCTACCCCCCCTCTGCTCCTTTGGAGGCAGACTTTCAGGGGCAGGGGATTTTGTTTCCATTTCCTGGGTTTCCAGGGGCTGTTTACAAGCGGGGAAGGAAGCTTCCTCCAAGGCTTTACACCCCCCTTCCCCTTGTGCCTCCTCCCTGGGAACCGGTGTGTTATCGGGGTGCTGCCCCCGTCATTGTTCTGGAGCACCAGGTCCAGAGTTTGGGGCATTCTGCGGTGGCATGCTCATCTGAGGGTTCTGTTGCGCCCTCAGTATGTGACCCAGATCCCGTGCCATATTTTGGACCTGGCGCTCTAACTGGGAAACCCGCTCAGGCTGATACGGGGCTCTATTTTCTCCCCTGGGCTGATCCTGGGAAGGGTAGCTATCCCTTCTCTGGTAGTACCCCTGGTTGGGAAGATTTTGGTACCGCTCCACCCTTGGCCTCCCCTCTCCCGGATTCGGTTGTCTGGGCTCAGGGAATTGGGGAAAGAAGGGTGGAGGATTTTGGGGCTGGAAATTGGGCGGATACCTGGGGAAAAAGTTCTGCCCAGTATTTGGAGAATTTCTGCCCTCCTGTGGGAAGTTGGGAGGGAGGTTCCCTGGGTTAGGTGCTTGGCCGGATCCCCCCCCTTGGGCTGGAGGAGTCCACACATAACCCAGGATTGGTCGGTTTCCCTTATAGCGGGGACTTAAATAGTCGGGGGAGCGGGGGACCCCATTTGTGGGACTACCTCCTCGACTCCCTGTCTGTGACTGGCCCGAGGGCCTTCTGGGCTGTGAATTATTAGGTGCAGGTAGGTTTTTAGGCCCCCCCATCTCCAAATCCAAAACGGGGGTGACCTTTACCTCTGCCACCTTGGCAGCAGCAGGGGTGCTGTTGGTTTTGGGATTTTTCTGGGTATTGCTTTTATTTTCTATGGGCTTCTGCACCTCATAGATCCGGGTAGCCTGTTCAATGACCCAGTCTAAAGATCTTTTCTCATGAAAATCTCTCACGAGCTGGGTCATTATATATTTGGGCAAGGCATGGAAAAATGCATTGACAAATTCTCTGCTGTCTGTGCGCACCCTTCTGGTGGTCTGCGCAAAGGCACATTTCAGTTCTTGCACGAATTCTTGTGGGGCCTGATCCTACCCACATTGCAAATTGTAGGCTGCCTTGCGAGCCTCTTGAGGATTTCTGTGAACAGAAAAATGTTTCAAGATGGCCGCCTTATAGGTGGACCATCTTAAATGATTTTGGTCCTCCAGCCCCGCAAAGAAACTGGAGTATTCTGGTGAGAAGGTCCACTTTACATATTGAATACAGCTTTGGCTGTCCTTCAAATGGAAAGTCTCCATCATTTGCTCGTAGAGCTCCAAGTGTTCCCAAACAGAGTACTTGGCGTTCTTATGATAAGGCGTGATGACACTCCTGATTGCCTTAATCTGTTTCAATGGGTCCTTAAGCAAGGCCCTTTTTGCCTTATTGGCCTTTTTGGTTCGGGTAACCCTGGTCCATTCATCCTCTGACTCAGAGGCACTGCTCCCAGAGGTTCCTCTCTGATCTTCCAGGTTTTCCCGGATTCTGCGAGCCTGGGAATGGCTGGCAGAATGTGGGGACCTGGTCTCCTGTGTCCTGCGCCGCTCGGAGGAGTCTTCAGATCCCTCCTTGCTGCCAGGATTTGCTGGGTACCCCCCCCCCACTGACCTAACTGGGCAGAGGTTTTCAGGATGCCCTTAATGGGCATACTCCCCTGGGGTTCCCCACTAAACTGGACTGTACTTGGGTGCCCATACCCGGATGCCCGCCCCTCCATTCCTGGTGGTACTGGCCTATGAGCCCCATACTTTTGGCTGGATAGTAATCTGCCATCCCTGTGGCCCCGTGCTCATGTGCGCCAGGGAGCATGGGGGTGGCAGAGTCCAGGGACTGGTAGAGATGAAGGCCTCTGGCACTAGGGCTCCTAAGGTTATGCTCAGGAATCTCTCTTTCCCAGCGAATCTCATCTCTATCCGCCCCTGCTCCCTGTTGCCATGCAAGAGCCTGTGCTTTCAGCTCCTCAACTAAGGCCTTACTAGACTCTATCAGTCTCTCCTGCATGGCTACCTGATGCTGGAGCCTATCGTTGTGCTGACAGAGAGCCTCATTCTCTCTCTGCGTTTCCTGATTGGTCCTGGAGCACTGGGTCAGTCTTTGCTGCAGGGTGGTTACCTCCTGGGCACCGTCCCTACTGGCCTGCTCCTTTCTTGCCAGAGCATCTTCCACCCTCCTGGTGTGCTCCAGCAAGTTCTGGTGTTCTTTTTGGAGCTCACCCAGTCCCTGGAGGGCCAGGTGATTTTCTTCAATTTTCCTTCTTAAATGGCAGACTTCCTGGCCTAAGGTATCCCTTTCCTGACTAAGAGCCTGCATTTGTGCCGCCAGGTCGTCCCTTTGCCTTTGAAAGGCACCAGCTTTCTGGCGTTCTTGGTCAAACTCTGGCTGGGTACCCAGGTCTTTCAAAACCAGTTTATTACTCTGCCTTTTCCCTATCTAGGTGGCCTTGCAGGGTGACTACCTGCTCAGCACATACCCTGTTGAAGTCCAGTTGTTGCTCCAGCTTTTTCTGGCTTTGCAGTAGGGAGTCCAAACCTTCTTGGTGTTCCTTCTGCAAGGCCCGAAATCTGGTATCCTGATCAGCCTTTTCCTGTTGCAGGACATCCATATCCTCTTTTATTTTAATGATATACTGCCTACTATCATTTTCTGACTCCTGGCTCCCCTGCAGCCTCTGCTCAGAAGAGACCAGGTCAGATTGGACCTTCTCTAACGCCATCTGTCACTTATTCGCCAGATCTTGGCTTTCAGTACATTTATGCTGCATGTCTCCCATATATAGGTACAGGTATGCCGCTATCCTAACCATCTTGTCTTGTTCATCCTTAGCTTTAGGAGCCATGTATAGTTCACTCAGGGCCACATGTAAGGGACCCTGATCTCTCCATATATCTGACCCTGTTTCAGTGACCTGTTGCGTGATGGCCTGCAACCAGACCATGCGGTCCTGGTGAGTCCCCTCACCTCTCACAAATAACTTATGTAAGAAGTGCTCTCTGGCTATTTTCATGTCTACTAAGGTCGTCATTCTAGAGATTGGTCTCTGTCCTGACTTACAGAAGTTTGTATTTTATTTTTGCAAAACAGACCTTTTCCTTAGAGCGTTCCTTTGAGGAGTGCTTTACAGCGTAACACAGCGTGGTGAACCGACCGGATATGTGTATCTGGTCAGCTGGCACGCTGTATTAATCTGCACAAGTGATAGATCTAACCGAAACGTCCGGCTCGAGCCCCCAATTTGTAAGAGATATTCAATTCAACACTACAGCTAAGTCAACGCCTAGTCTGGAATACTGAATGAAAACCCTTATTGATATAACTTTATGTCCAGTTCATGAGTTCTGGATGACTACCCCTTTATAACACCCCTCTTTTAGAATCCCCCTGACCCCACTGAGCCAAGAAGTAGGTTTGTTTTGCAAATTTAAAAGATTTATTTGAAAAAAATTAAACAATGTATAGATATATCACACTTTGATAAATTAATAATTGATATCACACTTAGGCATATGAGCAGTAATCAGCAATAAGCAATCCTACAATAGCACAGTTCTGGTGACTTATGACTAGGAACAGGGGAATAAAGTATCAGAGAATGCTTTATGGTTTCAATGAATTGCACAGATGAAAAAGAATGCAGCACAGAAATCGACTTGATAGGACTTCACTAAAAGACAATGTAATCACTTTTCTTTGAAAATTCACTCCCCCCTTTATGCAATATAAGGAGATGGAAAGGAGAGCACACAGTTCTCAGGAATGCAATCAATACAATACGAAATTCAGTTCCCCCCCACCAAGCTTAGAGGAAAACAGGTCGGAGTTTTAAACACAGGCCCAAAATGCTTTGAATGTGGTTTGCAAGGAAGTGAAAAATATGCTAAAATGCTTTTAATTCCCTCTAGAGGTTCAGGGTGAGTGATAGATACTTTGAATGAGTTCAGGATCACTTTAGCAATGCTCTATGAATGGTTGTCAGGTTGCAAACAAATGTTTGCAACGGAAGGCAAGCAGCTGCAGATTTTTACACGTGAGCTAACCTTTCAATTCGCAGCAAAATGTCAAATCGCGGCAGATTTTTCCGAGTGCGCCGGGCGCGATTACAGAGGAACTACAAGGAGTAGCACTATCGTTTTGGGGTCCTAGGACAGCCTAGGATCTCAGCTTCCAGATGAAAGTTACATTTCGTTCCTAACCCAAACGGTTCCGGAGTTATGAACGATTTAGTAAAAGTAGATTTTCAGATTTAAAACAACTCAAAAATGACAAGTGACAGCGTGCAACTTTGGAATTACATATGACAGCTCGCAGCTTAAGAATGACAGGTGACAGGATCTCTAGGAGACAGTTCTACTCAAGTTAAAATAGCTTGCATTAGATTATTTTAACTAAGAGATTGGGTTCTGCACAGTTTTGGCAGATACTCACTCCTAATTTTTAGAAGGACTGGGCCTCGTCACGATCTGGTCAGCGGGTTTTCTTCACTCGCCACGGACGGTCTCTGCACACAGCGTCTGGGTCAGCTCTACTCTGCTGGTCTGGTCTGGGTCTCTGGTTCTGATCAGGTCTGTGGGTCCGGATTCAGCGGTCTCCGGTTCAGCTGGTCTCTCTCTGGATACAACACTGCTTTCTGGCAAATGGCAAGAGTTCTTGCAAAGAATTCAAACAGCTCGCCTGGCTGTGAATAGTTGCAATGATTTGAGGCCTGCTGAAAATATTTTTGCTTGTAGTGGGCCTTCTTGGTTCAAAGTTCTGTAGTAAAGTCTTGGTCTCTGAAGGTGGATAGATTGAAGTCTCTGTGTTGGCTCTCTGGAGGTTGATGGAGGTAAAGTATGGATTTTCCCGGCAGAGCGTCCCGCAGCAGATGGAATAGAATGTCTCTATCTGTCCTGACTGTCTGCTTTTATGTGTTTTGAAAGTGGGTGTGTGTGCAGCATCACTAGCCAGCCCCTCTCTCAACTGCCCATTGGTCAAGCTTTCCTTTCTCTCTTGATTGGGGAAAAGAAGTGGAGTGTCAGAGCGATGTCATTTAATGGCTTGCAGAAAGGACACTCCCCTGTCAAATTACACACAATCTATATTTGACCTAAAGACATATTTCATAGATACACAGTGGTTTGAAATTACATGCACCCATCACATATCACATGAGGTATACCCTGTTCAAACTCTGCTCTTCCTGGGGGCTTGGGTTCAAAAATGGCAACATATTTCACTTTTTGGTCGGGTTACCAATATTGGATTTGTCCCCGCATTTACACAAATGTTCGCAAAGCATGTGGGCATTAGGTGGTGGAGTGTCAGATTTTTAACATACATACATTTAGAGTAATATCCTCTTTTCCGCTAAAAACCCCCCTGAACATACCACTGGGTCCTAACACGTCTTCAAATGTGCGCAAAAAAATCACAAGAATAATGATATCACTTATAACATTTTCACAAGTCCGCTCTATGAATGATCCATCTTTTTAGATTTATGTTCTGGCCCCAAAGGGGTGTGGTTTCCCCCCAGCACAAGGTTGAATTTCTGTTTTTTCCAGTTCTGCCAAGCCAGCTTGCTCTCACAGGCAGTGCTCCTCCCCTTTCCTTCCAGGAGGAAGCCACTTTTACGACCCCCCCCTCAATAAAACATTTGCCTGAGTCAGGACAGGGCTTTGTTCAATTTCCTGCAGAGCCCAGGTAATTCAATCAGAGAAGTGTCATATCCTTTTTGGTGGGAACAGCAAAAGGCAGCTAGGCCTGGGAACACAGCTGTTGTGCAAGTCTCACTCCTGTCGGGGGTAGCTGGTGGGCAAAATTCCCTCTCTTTTTAAGCCAGGCCTCAGCTAAATGTCTCTTTTAGTTACCCAGTTTTCTGCATTCAAATAAAACTAACAATTTTTACATATGCAGCTAGAATGCTGATTCTAAGCTCAAAACTATGACATTTTAACAGTGACAAACTATGTGGCAGTCACAAGTCTGTCCCTCAGTTTATTTACACATTTCGATTTTTGGTCATTTTAAATCCAGTTTCAGTTTAAGCCCCTGCAGAGCTCAGCCAGTCTTGTTATAAACCTTCAAGTCACTTCAGAATATAACTTTACATTGTATCCACCTCTCAGTAAGTCTTTCTTTGGCCTGCTTTGGGTTCATTTATTCAGTTTTACACAAAAGTCTGGTGGTTTTAAAACGCCGGCTTTCTGATAGTGGTGAGTACTGGTAATGCAACCATTTTTGGGATTTAAGAAAATGAATTCCCCACAGTTCTAGGTTGCTTTTGGCAATCAGCATTGCCATTCCCAATGGTTTCAGGCTACTGTGTGGGTAGTCCAATGGTGGTTTTAGGCAGTGCCCTTCTGTGCCCATAACATCGGCAAAAATGAGTGGCAGCCTATTCTTCTTGCATTTCCCTGTGCATTTTCTGGGAAGCTCTGGCCATCATGATGTTTTCCATGCCAGTACTGCACAGTTTTTGTGGTAGGGCTCGGATGCATGGGTAAAACATCCCACACCACAAGGGAAACCGTATCAGGCTAGTGTACCACCTGGTTCCACACCAGATGAAGGTCAGAACAAACCCCCATTCCAAAGAGCATTTGGGAAATGCTTTGTTTGTGGGTTTCCTGGCCATGTGAAAGGAGATCCCAGGTGTAAGGGTAAACCTTCAGGGATCAACACTGTCTCCTTGGCCTTCTCCCAGGTGGATGAAGTACCTATAGCCAGTGGAAACTTTCAGTTACTAGCTGATGAGCCCATGAGAGTCTCAGCTAGTGTTTCTTTAGTGTCCTTGGGAACAACAGGACTTAGATGTCTAGAACTCAATCCCAGATACTACTAAAGAGTATTACAAAAGTAGTGTTCTTCTGAATGGTCAGGAAACCCCTGCCATCAGAGACACTGGAGGCAGCAGAACTGTGGTTGATGAATGTTTTTTTCAAGGTGGAGTATGTTGCTAAGGCACCCAAACACCTAACCAAGTTAGCTGGAGGCCCTGTGCAAATGGTTCCCCAGTTACCAGCTCTCGTCCAGTGTAATGACATGACTGTCAGAATACCTGTAGGTGTGCAAAATCACGTACCTGGGAGGGTCCTGCTGGGTAATGACCTTAAGACTCTTGGAGTTGTGTCTAGTACCCCCAGTCCCCACAGCAGAAGGAAGCAGGAGCTCACTAGGTCTGCAAGGGAGAGAACCTCTATAGGCTCTCCTGGGGACATGATAGAGGAAACTATCACCCAATGTCCACAGGACTTACTTACTGCTATTCCAGGTCAGAAAGAGACAAAGGGGAAACCCAAGTCTGCCAGCAAGAAACCAGCAAGCACTCCTGTGCCCAGAAGGACATCTCCAAGACTGTCCAAAGTCACATCTGTGACTCCTCCACCAGCTGTGGCTGAGTGTGAGGTTCAACCCTGTATGTTTCAGCTAGATACTGAGGAATCCGATCTAGAAGATCATCTTACTCTGGTAGGAGATCTTGACCCTGTTGACCATCCTGAGCTGCAGTCTTTACTGGCAGAAGGTGGACCCAACAGGGCAGATTTCAGCAAAGGACAAAGAGTTTCCTACCCTGGAAGGTCTTCGCCTACAGGCAGCTTCTCAGCTCAATGGGACTGAGCCTGGGAAGTATAGGTTAAACTGGGAGGGTGTCCTCTTCTACAGTGAACCAACTGAGTCAACCCCTGGAGACTGCAAGAGACTTGTAGTACCTCTAGTGAACCGACTCCAGTTTCTGCAGTTGGCCCATGAGGTACCTTTGGCTGGTCACTTAAGTTTTAAGAAGACCAAGGAAAGGCTCTCTCTTTATTTCTACTGGCCTAAAATGGGTTCAGAAGTAGACAAATTCTGCAGAAGCTGCCACACTTGCCAAACCTCTAGCAAGAGTAGAGCCAAGAATGTGGCACCCTTCGTGCCTCTTGCAGTGGTGGGTGTTCCTTTTGAGAGAGTTGGGATTGACATTGTTGGTCCTCTTGACCCTCCCACATCTTCAGGCAACAGGTTTATCCTGGTTGTAGTGGACCATGCCACTATATTTCCTGAAGCCATACCTATGAGGACTGTTACAGCCCTGGCTGTGGCTAAGGCCCTACTTGACATTTTTACCAGGGTAGGTTTTCCTAAGGAGGTGATATCTGACAGGGGATCAAATTGTATGTCCCACTACATGGAAGCCATGTGGAAAACCTGTGGAGTCACCTACAAGTTCTCAACTGCCTACCATGCCCAAACCAATGGATTGGTGGAGAGGTTTAACAGAACTATGAAGAACATGATAGGTGCTTTAGAAGAACCCCTTAGAAGAAAGTGGGACCTTCTACTGCCACACCTTCTCTTTGCATATAGAGAAGTCCCTCAGGAGGGAGTAGGATTCAGTCCCTTCGAACTTCTCTATGGCCGTCCAGTCAGAGGTCCATTGGCCCTGATTAAGGAGGGGTTGGAGAGTGCTGCTTCCCCCAAGCCAGTCAGAGTGACTATGTGATGGGTCTCCAGAGGAGAATGTCACACATGATGGCAGAGGCAAGTGATAACTTGAAGGCTGGTCAAGCTCTGGTCAACCATTGGCATGACCAGAAGGCTAACATGGTTGAGGTCACTCAAGACCAGCTTGTTCTTGTTATGGTCCCAACAAGGCAGAGGGCCTTGCAGGACAAATGGATAGGACCCTTCAAGGTTGTGGGTAAACTTGGAGATGTGAACTATCTGGTTGACTTAGGCAATCCTAAGGAGGCTCCCAGAGTCTTTCACACAAACTGTTTAAAGGCTTATGTCTCTAGACCTCACATAGGAGCTTTGCTCCTAGCTTCAGCTCAGGAGGAGGAGGAGGAGAGTGAACCTCTGTCTGACCTCCTCAGAGGCTTACCTTTAGATGAACAAGTGGAAGGAGTTAATCTCAATTCCAGTCTCACATTTGACTAGCAGGATGAGTGCAAATTACTGTTAAATCAGTTTGCCTGCCTGTTCTCACTTTCACCAGGCTTGACCCCTTGGGGCCAGCATGACCTACTCACTGGTGACTGTTTGCCTGTCAAAAGCAGGGGGTACAGAATGTCAGACAATGTAAGAACCCATATAAGGAAGGAGGTCAACAAGATGCTTGATCTCGGGGTTATAGAGCCCTCTACTAGCCCATGGTCTAGCCCAGTTGTGCTTGTACCAAAGGCAGGATCCAAAGAATTGAGATTCTGCGTGGACTATAGAGCTCTAAATGCAGTCACAAAGAATGATGCCCATCCTTTGCCTAGGACAGATGAGCTGGTGGACCAACTTGGTGCAGCCAAGTACCTCAGCACATTTGACCCAATGTCAGGCTGTTGGCAAATAGCCCTGACAGACCATGCTAAGGAGAAAACTGCATTCTCCACCCCAGCTGGCCTCTACCAATTCAAGGTAATGCCTTTTGGACTAAAGAATGCACCTTCTACATTTCAGAGGATGGTCAATCAAGTTCTGAATGGGATGGATGACTTCTGCATCGCATACTTGGATGACATAGCAGTGTTCAATATGTTCCTTCCATGTAGGGCTGAACATCTAGGATATGTATTGCAGGCTCTGGAACAGGTCCATCTGACCACAAAGGCAAGCAAATGTCAAATTGGTCAGAGTACAGTGGTCTACCTTGGACATGAGGTAGGAGGAGGTGAAATAAGGCCATTGCCTAGCAAAGTACAACCTGTACAAAACTGGGCCACCCCTACTACTCAAACCCAAGTGAGAGCCTTCTTAGGTCTCACTGGGTATTACAGGAACTTCATAGAGAACTATGGGACCATAGCTTCTCCCTTGAATGTCATCTCCTCTCCCAAATTCCCTAAAAAGGTCAGGTGGAATGAGGAGTGCAATCAAGCCTTTAAAGGTCTAAAGAAAACCCTTTGTCAAGCTCCAGTCCTAAGAGCTCCTGACTATCACCAAACCTTCATTGTACACACGGATGCTTCTAATGTAGGTATAGGTGCATTCCTTAATCAACTGGATGAGAAAGGTAGGAAACACCCTATTTGTTTCATCAGCAGGAAGTTAAAGGATCCTGAGACAAGGTGGGCAATAATAGAACCAGAATGTTCTGCTATTGTGTGGTCACTGAAGAGGTTTAGACCATACTTGTATAGATCTACCTTCATCATTCAGACTGACCACCAACCCTTGAGATGGCTGATGCAAATGAAAGGGGAAAACCCAAAGTTACTCAGATGGTCAATCTGCCTACAAGGATTTGATTTTTCCATTGAGCACAGAGCAGGAAGTTACCACCAAAATGCTGATGGTCTCTCTAGGATGTTTTTACCCGACTAGAGGTATGAGATCCATCCAGGAATGGATTAAATTCTCCTGTCCCTTAGTCTGGGGGGACGGGAACGAATGTTAGGGAGAATTCTCATATTATGGCTAATTTCCCTCACCTAGTGAGTCCCCCAGCAGCTTTGCTGGACTTCTGGAGTTTATTTTTTTTCACTTGGTAAGAGTGTGAGCTTTTCCCCCACTTTTACCCATGTTTTGCCATGTGTCTTTTACCTGTTATTTATGATTGTGGACTCTGAAATACACCACTTCAGTAGCCCCCTTCTCTTGTGTGTTACACAGCACCTTTAGTGCAGTGACACCGGGTTGACTTCCCACCAACTCCATTTCTGGGGCTGACTACAGTCCCCCAGAAAAGGGTAAAGTTGCCATTAACTTTACTTAGTCAATTTACCACAGATCCAGAACACCCCATCTTCCATTGAGTACTGGAAAGGGTTACTTCGTATCCCTTTGTATCTGTACCTCCTGGAGCATTGTTTCGCTCTTTTAACATTTAGACTTGGCTAGTGGCAGTGGTATCTACCCTAACTTTTCTACCACAATTATACTATATAATCATGGTATTGTTTTAGGCTATTATATTAGCCTCGAACTTAAACCTGCTTGACCAAATACTTTTTCCTTTGGCTCCGGTCGGGTTTATTTGCCATTTCTTTTTGTTAAAGTCCTTCTTGTATTTTACTTTGTGCGGCAAACCAGGTTTGCCTCCTTTGTTCACCGTCTTTTGGCAGGCTTCTGCTCAGAAGCCCTCCTCCAGGTGCCTGGGTGTCTAGGTGGGCTGAATGTGAGGGAGGGGTGTAGTCAACCCCTGCACAGGGTATCCTGGGATTCCAAAGTCGCACTTTGCTATGATTGGTTGAGGTGGTTGTCCGGGCCGGACAACCCCCCTGCTGCGTAGTTGACAGCCCGGCTGTGTGAATGGGGGATTTTCGCATAAAAGGCAGGTCTCTTGGGCTAGAAGTCAGAGAGTCGCCACTGGAACTACAAGGAACCGAAGAGAAGCGGAGAAGAAGTCAACTGCTGCAACTACCCCGTCCCGGTGAAGCCCTGCTGCAGTCCTGAGATATCTACCCTTCGACGACCAGAGAAGATACAGTCCGGAGTCTTCTTCTCTTGAGCTTGGTAGGGATAACCAGCTCATCTTCCACAGCCAGAGGATCCTCTTCTTGGTCGAAATTGCTGCATTCTGCTGTAGTGGTCCGGATAGCCATCCGAAGAGCCTCTCCTGTTTTTAAGGAGCGCACCTTTTATTCATGGTCGCTGCTGCCGGCTTCATCCCTGTGTGGTGCAGACCCCTCCAGTCGTCCTTCATATCGAAGCTCCAGGAACTGTGGGTCTGCGGGAAACCAACAGGAACAACTGCCAGGGTACCAGCTTCTCCATTGAATAAGGTACTGTGTTATGCTTGAGGAATTAGGGTGAATCCCTTTTCTTCATCTCAAAGGCTTGTCCTTGTCTTCCCTCCTTATTATAACTTTTGCTTCCGAATATTGACAATATCAAAGTACTCTTGGCTATGTTGAATTGTGAACTGTCTGACTGTGTGATCCTCGACAACAGGCACCTGGTGTCACATGACCCTGGCTCCGACCCTTTGACTCTTGAATTCCTGTCTATGAATGTTCTTCAATTCTGTCTGCCTAACTATAATATTGCCTATGATTTTTGCCTCCAACTTCCTCTGGGTAGCTCAGGTGCTAAGTGTGTTTTTTGCCCCGGTAGCATTTCTTGTCACAGATACGCGTTTATTTAGTAGATCGAAATGTCAAAGTGATCGCAATCCTATTCACGGTAACATGTCTTGGTTCATAACACCGGTTCATTCAAACACATGGTACTTACCTTGAGTCATACTGTACAAAGTGAATTGGTTAGTTGTAGTATATTTTAGGTGTAGTTTTGAATTTAATAGAAGTGTTGTGTTTATAACAAATGCTTTAAAAATAAATGTACTGATATTTTTCTACCTGAAACCTTGAGTTGGTGTTTGCTTGAGTCACAGTAATTGTGGTCCCTTTGTGTAATCTCTGCTACTGCTAATGTACTCTTGAGATAAGCCTGGCTGCTCCGCTCCTGCTACCATTTTAACATAGTACAGGCTTGTACCAAAGGTAAAACTTGTATTGCCACCTGTAGTCTTAATTGTGTGTAGTGGTCCCTTAGGGCACTGCACAGGATTCTGCCTAACACACACCACCCCTAGAAGAGGACAAATATGAAGTATTCAGGATTTGTGACTCTCGCTATTACAGGGGCAGACTTCAGTATCTCATACATTGGAAAAGTTATACCCCTGCAGAACACTCTTGGGAACCTGCCAGTCAAGTAATTACCCCTCGCCTCATCTGATCATTTCATAGACGCTGTCCGGGAAGGCCAGGTCCCGGACCACAAAAGAGGGGTCATACTGCCTCGGCACTGCACTGTTCTATATGGAAGAATTGGAAATGGCTACATGTCATAGTGCCTTTATGCTTCTGCTTCAAGTGTTTGCAACATTCTAGTTAATTTCCAAGATGGCCAATGGTATTTTAGCCAGCGGATACCAGAGGTCCTCACGTTGCACCTCACTTTGCTTGTATCCGGTACCAACGCTAGTGTGAGTAGCGCTTGTTTGCTTTCTTCAGCCTCCTTGATCCTTTTCCCTCTTTGCTTCCTGTTTTCCTTCGTTATTGCTTCCTTGCTTCCTGTCTTCCGCTTACCTTCATTCTGCAATACTTCAACAGTGCTTTCTATACCTACCTGATTGTTTTGGATTTCAACACTGCTTGGCTTTCCGCCTCTGGGGAACACCTGAACATCTCTCTCCATTGTTTTTTTTTTTTTCGGCCAATGCTTTTCCCCCAATTCACGGACGTCCCTTTCTGCAGTCACCAGTGCAAGTTGGTGTAAACAAGGAGAGTTCCGCCGAAAGAAGAAAAGCCAAAAAGAAAACTTGTGACCCTACATCGTCACCTACTGAAGACACACAACCAGATCCAGGTGAGAAATGTGGCAAATCTCGCCACGACAGCTACCCCAAAGGGCTCATCAATGACCATCACCTTTACCTCTTCGATGGTCACCATGCCCAGGTTATCTCTGCCTCCTAGACCTCGGCAGCGGTCTCAACGACAATACCACCTATTCCTGCTCTGCAGGCTCCAGTTGTCTGCTTTCCAAAGAGCTCTGATCTGGTGAGACATGTCTCCAGCTCTGGAATTCCTGCCCAGGCCCACCAGGGCTGTCCCACTCTTTACTCTGGCTTGTCTGGGATCCACCAGAAGTCCCCAGCCATCAACACCAGTTCTGAAGAGGACCTGGCAGACGATTTTTATTTGTATCAGTAATGGGGCAATGGACAACCTGAACCCATTCTACCCATACTTCCTCAGGGGTCACTGACCTGTGGCCTTTCCTAGCCATTTAGCACTCCAAGGGACTCCGGCCAAGTTCCTGTTCCAGATGTACCAGCTGCAACTGATCCTGCACAAAGAGACATGTCCTTGGACATTGTAACCACCCTGCACACTCTGATGGCAGAAATTCAACAGAGACTGCCCACTGCTCCTGTCCCTGCTCAGGTCATGAGTCATGCAAGGCCACTTTGGCATCAGCCGACAATGCCTCACAACGCCTCTCACCCCTTGGCCTGTGCCAGCAGCTCTACCTACCATGGTCAAGGAGCCAGTTCAAACTGGCACAGGCACTGACACTGCTGGTCCTCATAAAGATGAGTTTTAGGACTACATTCCCACAGATGCGGAAAGTCCAGATGTTGATGAACCTGTCCCTCTCGACATTGCAGACTCCGACTTTCGCCAGATGGGGAATGGTGTGGCTCTCCTACACAAAGGTTGGCTAAAAGCTACACAGTTAAAAAAGGGATGTGCAAACCATTGTCATCCAAATATTGAATCCGTGATTTCTACACATCTTCATAGCCACACAATTCTGGCAGTCAAACGCACCAATACCGAGCATATTTTATTTAAAATATATAATTGCAAAGAAATTGAGACATAACACTCCCAGGCCTATGTCAGTGGCACCCAGCATCATCGGCCCCACCCCCAATCCAGGACACAGACTCCGAAGCAGGCCTGAACTGGCCCAGGACCCATGCCCCCACTTCTGCACTCCAGTGGGAGGCCGACTATCAAACTTTGTCAATCAGTGGCGAATGATCTCCACATACAAATGGGTGCAGGACGTACTGGAACAGGGGCACATTTTGGATTTTCAAGATCCTCACTCGCATTCCTCACGTCAACAGCTGCACATGGCACAGCTGCTGCAGGAATCCAAGCTGTACTTCGCAAAGGGGTAATAGAACCAGTCCCTCAACACCTCTGGGGCTCCTGAGTGTACTACAGATAGCTTCTGGTAAAGAGGAAGTCAGGAGGGTGGTTGGTTCATCCACAACCCACTCTGGGAGCTCCCTTTCAGATCCCTCCGTACCAGGCTACAGTCATGACCAATGCCTCTGTGGAAGGTTTGGGAGCCCACACAGGACATTCTCACGCCAGTGGCCTCGGCCTCCCAGAAGAAAAGAATTTGCGCATAAAAACCCTAGAACTGCAGGCGGTCTTCTGGGCTCTCAAGTCTTTCCACCCTGAGCTCCAGTAAGTAGTGGCACAGGTCTTCAAGGAAAACACCTCCACCATGTTTTACATCTGGAAACAGGGCGGGACGCGCTCTGTCGATGTCTCCCTGGGAGCCCAGACTTCATGCCACTGGGCCATTCTTCAGCACATGTTTCTTGTCCATTTTCAGCTGGCAGGCTTTGAACAACATTGCAGACTCTCTCAGCAGGAAGCTGCGGTCCTGCCATGAATAAGAGCTTCAGTAAGCACCAGTGTAGTGCCTCTTCAGCAAATGGGGTCCTCCTCAGACCGCCCTCTTTGCACCTGTGCATCAAGCCCCACCCAATTTTCTCTCGTGGAAAACAGCCTTTCTTGTGGCCATCACCTCTGCCAGACGTGAGGGTCAGATCCAGGCCCTATCCTGCAAGCAACCATATCTGACTTTACATGAATCAAGGGTGGTACTGCGTAAACACCCCTCCTTCATGCCGAAGGTTCTGTCAGATTTCCTCCTCAACGAACCGTTGATGTCTCCCGTTTTCTTCATGAAACCTTTGTCGCCGGCGGAGAGGGTCTTGCGTTTGCTGGACATTGCTTGTGCCGTGATGTTCTACGTAACGCGCACAAAGAATTTTTGGAAGCTTTGGTCCTGTGAACTATGGGAAGGCCTTGTGCAAGGCTTCCGTTTCAAGGTGGCTCTCAGGCTGCATCATGAACTGTCAACGGCTGGTGAACCAGCCCCTGGCAGGCCATCCGAGAGCCCATTCCACCAGAGCGATCGCTGCGACAACGTCGTTCCATTCTGGTGTGCACCTGCTTGACGTCTGCAGGGCTGCAACGTGGAGGTCCACGCATACCTTCACAAAGTTCTACTGTGATGACAGCGATTCCAGGGAGGAGTCCAGGGTCAGCCAGGCAGTGCTTGAGGTGAGTCTGTTCTGAGGATGTGTTGACTGCTTCTGTTGAAATGATAAAATGAAATATTTTATTTATACTGTGCTCGTACACAAGTGTTTCAGAGTGCGGCCAGGCAAAGGGAGGAGAACAGGGGAGAACAAAAACAATGATCTTGCTAGGCCCAGTGACATTGAGCACATGCAAGTGCATGGGAAGGGGAAAAGGGGTAAAGTGCAGGGAAGGGAAAGTGGAAGTGCGGAACAAAGGAGAGAACAGAATAAATAAAAATAAATAGTTAAAGGTGGTAGTGCAAGTGGCAAGTGCTAGGTTAAGCAGATAGTGTATATCTGATAAGTGCAGAAGAGAAGTGGGTGCGGGACTGTATGGGTACAGATACAGACCCGAGTGCAGGGGGTGGCCAGGAGGCAGTGCAGGAGGGTGGCAGGGTGAACAGGTACCTGTGCCCGAAGGACAGAGGGTGGCCAAGTGAAAGGTGCTGTGAGAGGAAGAAGATCAGCAGGGGAGAAGAGAGGAGAAGAGAGAAGCAAAGAGGAAGGTCTTGAGGTGCTCACGGAACCGGAGGTGGATCTCCTCAAGTTTCAAGGTGGTAGGGAGGCTGTTCCAAAGGGAGGCCCCAGCCGAAGACCGAGATCTACCCCCAGCGCGTTTCTTTGAAAAACTGACCCTGAGGGAGTTAGAGGAGAGAAGGGCTCGAGAGGGGAGGTATTTATGGGGGATAGTTGAAGGTATTTTGGACCCAGGCCCCAGAAAGCCTTGTGGACAATGCAGCAGGTTTAAAATGTAATCCTTGCATCCACTGGTAGCCAATGAAGGGAATTCAGAGCTTGGGAGATACAATCCCAGGGCTTGAGGCCAAGGACACGTCTTGCAGTCCTATTCTGGATTAGTTGAAGAGGGCGGAGAATGGAGGCAGGAAGATTTAGAAAGAGGCTGTTACTGTAGTCCAACCTAGAAAGAACCAGAGCTTGGGAGACAATAAGCTTCTGAGGGAAGGAGAGGAAAGGCAGAGTACCTCCGAGGAGATGTAGTAAGAAGATTGATTTTTCTTTTAGAGATGTCTGAGATGTGTGCAGAGGAGGAGTTTGGAGTCAGAGTGCTTCAGAGGGGAGGGGAAAGATCCTGTGGCAAAGGAGAGGTTGCAGAAATTGGCAAGGGCCGGAGCGAGGGCATCAATGTGGTCCTTAATGGTTTTAGAGGAACAGGGATGGACCTGTTTTGATGAGGCTTTCATAGATCGGGCTCATCAGGGGATAAAAGTGGAAAGGAGGAGAAATTGGGTGGGGGTAGCTGAAGGAGGGTTGGCAGGCAGAGAAGGAGGGGGGGAGGAGAGGGGTGGAGGAGAGGGTGGTTTTAGAGATAAAGTGAGAGGCAAGGGCATTGCAAAAGGCCTGGGAGGCAAGAGGAGGGGTGGAGACTGCAGCAGGATTGGCCAGCTCCTTACAGATATTTTAAAGAGTTTGGCTGAATTGTTAGATGCTGCAGAGACACAGGCTTGAATGTGGACTCTCTTCTTGGTGCGGACAGAGAGTCGGTATTGCCTTTGGAGCAGGCGGCAGGCCAATTTGTGAGAGGATGAACAAGAAGCCCTCCATTTCCTCTCAGCTGCCCTACACTTACATTTAAGTGTAGCAAGGTCAGAGTCATCCCAAGAATTGCACTTGACTTTGGACTTCAAGCGGATCCACGTGACACGGGCAAGAGCATCAAGAGTAGCAGAAATAGAGGAGAAGAGCAGGGCCAGGGCTATGTCAGGGTGTGAGTCGGCCCAGGGTGGAGGTGTGGGGGAGGAGAAGGTGGCGGCGAAAGCCTCGACTGACATACGCTTGATGGGCTGGATGTCCGAGAAGGTGGGTGGCAGTCTTGGGGTAGGCTTGGCTTGAGGGGAGGAGATTGAAAGATGAGAGGAGAGGCGGCAGTGATCACTCCAGGAGAGAGGAGTGGTAAGGAGAACAGAGAGAGGGAGGCCATAAGAGATCAACACATCAAGTGTGTGACCAGGAGAGTGATTCATGCCAGAGGGGAGGATAGAGAGGGAGAGGGAATTGCAGAGATCGCGAAAGAGCGCAGATGAGAAACAGGGAGAATCAAGATGGATGTTGAGGTCACCAACGAGGAGGAGGTGAGGGGTTGAGGCCAGGAGGGAGGAGGAGAGGGCAGTCCACTCTGAGAGGAAAGAGGTGATTTGACCAGGACGACCGTAGAGAGTAGCCACAATAAGAGAGTGGCTAGGAGAAAGAGAGAACCTGCAGACAAGGCATTCAAAAGAGGAGTAAGTCTGGGTAGGAACGATAGAGGCAGGAATCCACTCGGAGAAGATCTGGGCTACACCACCTCCGGTCCTGGTGGATCTGGGGTCGGGGAGGATCTTTTAGCAGTCAGGAAGGAGAGTGTCAAAGCTTGTGACAGAGCTGGCTGTGAACCATGTCTCTGTAAGACCGAGGACATCAAGGTCAAGTTCTTCAAAGAAGTGACGGATGTCAGAGGAGTCTTTGACAGCAGAGCGAGAGTTGAGAGTGGCAAGATGAAGAAGGCTGCCAGCCTTAAAGACCTTCAGGGGAGGGGTACAAATAAGGGGTACGCCCTGTGGAGGTGTGGAGGAAACTTGAGGTAGGACAGAGGAAGAAGGAAAAGAGGGCAGGGTAGCCAAAGGAGGAGAGTAGGGGACAGCTCGAGAAGAGAGAAAGTTAATGAGGTGAGGGAACCACCTATCAAAGAAGAGGAGATTGGCCTGAGGGCCTTGCACCATGATAGTTCCATTTAGGTAGACATTAATGATGACTGATGGGAGAGGAGGAGACAGGACAGAGCACAGAGATCATATGAGGGGTCCAGAGATCTGGCAAAGGAACGACAAAGAGGATGTCAGTGAGGGTTTGTCTGGCCGAGGCGCTGGAATAGGTGTCAGCAATGGGGAGACCGGGTTGGAGGCCAGGATATCCTTTTTAAATGTCTTCTTACCAGACTTAGTGAGAAGAGAAGGATAGTTGATAGAGAATCAGTTGGAGTAGATAGGAGAAACCGATAACGCCATGGGCAGGTAGGGGAAGGAGGCAGTAGGATAAATATGCAAGTACAGCGGTAAGGAACAGTCACTCTGCTAGCAGGTTACAATTTCGGGCCAACGTTAAATGAAAAACATGCCCAAATTTGACTTCCCAAGAACACACCCAAATTTGATTTTTCACAAGCACACCCAAATTTGACTTAAAATGGTAAAAGGACCATGAAGGGAGAAGAAAGGATAAACAGAAGGAGGGAACTAACCCATGAGGAGGGAAGTAATAGTCTTGGAAGTCCAGTTTCATTGCTGAGTGAGCTGGCATCCCCAGGGAGGGCCAGGTTGTGGTTGTAGAATCAAGTAGTGTCCCGGTAGTGGACAGGGAGCAGACACCTCCTTGCCACCTCCCATGGTTGTGTAATGTGGTACTGCTGTGTATTATTCATGGGCATGTGAATCCATGCCAGACCCAATGCTGAAGAAGGATTAAGTTACTTACCTGTAATATTGTTCTCCAGCATGGGTCTGGCATGGATTCACATGTGAACCCTCCCTGTGGCCCCTCTGCAGCTCTTCTTGGTCATACTGCCACTTTACCTGCTTAACAAAACTGAAGATGGCACCAGAGGCGGGCCTTCGGGAGAGGACCATCATTGGATGGGGGCAGTATGACCCAGAGGACAGTGATTAGTTTAGAGGGGGAAAAACAATTTTTATTTTTAAATTTGTTTATTTATAACACAGCACAGAGGAAACAAGACAATAATAGCATGTAAGTCTCACAGGCAAGTCAAACAAAATAGATTCAAATTCCCTTCCCTCCCCTCGCCCTTCAGGATCCCACGACAGCGGCAGGGGAAGTCTCATTCGGCCTGAGCGAGTTGGGAGCCCCCCTCCGACGGGGAGAGGGCCCGGGCGATCAAGCGGGGTTTAAAAGTCCAGGCCGGGTAATTCCGGTCGTAGTCCAAAACTGGGGCCCACATGTCAGTGAATCGGTGAAGCAGACTCGCTTTGGCTGCCGTGACATTTTCGGCTATTAAGATATCCATAGTTTAAGCCACCAGAGAATTATCAGGGGGCCTTCTGCAGACTTCCAAGTGCGAGCCACTGTGATTTTGGCAGCCAGTAAAAGTTGGGAGACCAGTGCCGCTCTTCTCCCTGTTCTCGGATACGAGTCTGGAAGTGGGATCCCCAAGAGGACCTGTTCAGGCATCAGGGGTATCTCCATCTGGGTCATCTCTCGGATAATGGCCAGGCATTGAGTCCAGAATTCTTTCACTCTGGGGCAAGTCCACCACATGTGGAAGTAGGAACCTATAGAGCCACACTGGAGCCAGCATTGGGGATCCAGGGCTTGCTGGAAATGATGGAGGTGTTAGGGGGGGTAGTACCAGCGCTACAAGAGTTTATGGGCGCATTCCCGATTGGTAATGCATCGGGACGTTGTACGTGTTCTCGTCCAAACGTCTATCCATGTGTGGTCTTCGATTGCTCGACCCAGGTCCGATTCCCATTGGGCCATATAGGAGGGCCTGAAGAGTAGGGGGGGTCATCCTGCAAGTGTTTGTAAGGGCCGAGATCTTACCCTGGGCCGGCAGGTCCTTAATCATAAGCTCTAGGGGGGGCCAGGGGTCTGATTGCAGCGGCTCGAGTTTGGGGGTGAGTGCACCAGTGTAACGCTCACCTGATTCCCACAGAGGCGCGGGCCTGGGCCGGAAGCTGTCTGTGACTCGAAAGGTGATGTGTAGGACTCGATTGGCTTCTGGGGTCGAACCTCTTCGCACTGTGTGGCGGACTCGAAGAGTGAGATTTCTGCAGGCGAAAGAATATGAGGGTTAATGGTCGGGGTTGTCGGATGTCCCTCTCTCTCTCGCTTCCCAGCTTTTTCGTAGAGCCCCCCCCCCGGGTTAACGTGCTCACCTTATATAGGTGAATGCTGGGCTCTCCATCTGCGTCTGGTGCAGGGTGCCGTTTGCCAGTTTCTTCACTGGTGTAACATAGGCCTCTTGAATTCAGAGGATGTTGCCGTCGTTATCTTCACGAGCGGTGAGTTTCTGGACACCTTTTGTCCTTATAGTCTTTAATGCTTTTTCCCCTTATGTATTGCAGGGTTCCAGAGATGGAGAATGAATTGAAGCGCTTAAAAGTTCGTAAGTATGGCAAGCGCTTTAACTGTCTTTTTCCTAGGAGCTTAGTTCGTGCTACGCCGGAGAATTCGCAGGCGTTTTATGGCGAAGAGCGTGATGGACGTAAGTAAATACCTGTTTAATGTCTTTCTATTGTCTTGCAGATGTTGATTGCAGAGCCGGCGTTCGCGGAATACCAGTAAGTTGTTAACGATCTTTTGTCTTCACAGGTGACGATGCGGAACGAAATCCGGAATTTCCAGCGTGCCGGTGAGTATGACAATGCTTTTGTCTTTGCAGGTGGAGATGCGGCGTGAAGAAGCGGCCGCCGCCGATGAATCAGGCAAGTAAGCACTGTGTGTTAAGTTCGTTTTGCTAACCTGTTGTTTCTGTTCTTTACAGATGCTGATGTTGGCTGGATTCCCAAAATGGTAAGTTGAATTCTTGCAGGTTTCAGGATCGGAAGATGCAGGGCCGGAGCAGACTCGGTGAGCGTTCTGCTGCAGATACAGAATAACGCGAAGCACGCTTCATCTATCGGGTGTGGTTTAAATAGCCTAGGAGTGATGAGGCGTCTTCTTCCCCGGCCCCGCCTAGGTAAGAAAAGAGTTCCAGTTTCCAGAAGAGTCCCAGTGCTGTATCCAGGGAGTGGAGCTGCCCCACCCAGGTAAGAAAGTAGTTCCTGTTCACAGATGACTACTAAGAGGCTGGTAAGTAAGCAGCATGGTCTGCTGCAGGTAAGTCCACCCAAGCACTCTCACACCTATTATGAGCCCGGCGCTTCCAGTGCCGGGACCAACGGTTTTGATGAGCCTGATGCCACTGGCGCCAGGACAAGGTCCAAAAGGTCCCAGTGGAGACCGGCTGGTGCCTGAATTAGGGTTAGTGACCTGCTTCCAAGGACGTTGGGCTGGTCCTTGCTCCTTGGAAGCAGTGATCATGACAGTACCGCCCCTCAAGGCCCCTCCTAAGTGTGTCTTCTCCGGGGGTTTTGGCTTGTCGGGGTGATTCAGATGGAATTTCTTGACCAGACGAGGTGCATGGACATATTCTGAAGGTTCCCAAGACCTTTCCTGGGGGCCGTAACCTTTCCAGTCAACCAAATAATACAACTTAGATTTTGGAGTCTAGGATGTTCTTTACTTCGAATTCAAGTTCTCCATCCACTAAAACTGGTTCTGGGAGTTCAGTCAATCGGGTTTCAGGTTGTACTGGTTTTAATAAGGAGACATGGAATACTGGGTGTATTTTCATATGCGTAGGTAACTCCAATTTGACAGCCACCGGATTGATTATGGCAGATATGCGATAGGGTCCAAGGTATCTTGGAATGAAGGTGCGGGGTCCTTTTAGGGGCAGGTGCTTAGTGGATAGCCAAACCTGATCTCCTACAGCGTAGTGAGGAGCCTCTTTACGGTGTCGATCTGCTCCTTTTTTAAATTGAGCTTTAGCTCTTTGCAGATGGGCAGAGGCTTCTTTAAGAGCACGGGTGATCTCCGGGTGCAAGTGATCCACAGCAGGTGCTTCGAATTCTTGGGGTGGATCCAGGTTAGAGGCTCTGGGATGGTGTCCGTATAACAGAAAGAAGGGAGTTTTCCCTGTTCCAGAATGAATCGAATTATTGTAAGCGTACTCAGCGATCCAAAGAATATCCTTCCAGGGGTTTTCAGTTTGTTGGAGCATGCAACGTAGATATTGTTCTAGAGTTTGATTTGTCCTCTCAATTTGTCCATCAGTTTGGGGATGGTGACTAGTTGAAAGTCTTACATCAATTTGGGCTAGACGACAGCAACTGCGCCAGAAGTGGGAGATGAATTGACTTCCTCTATCGGAGACTAAAACCGAGGGAAAACCGTGTAGTCGAACGATGTTTTCTAAGAATTCTCGGGCCAATATTGAGGCTGATGGTAGACCCTTTAGGGGAATGAAGTGAGCCATCTTGGAGAATAGGTCCACAACTACTAAAATGGTAGTATACCCTGAGCATGGAGGTAAGTCTGTGATGAAATCCATGGACAGGGTATGCCATGGACAGGGAGGGATGTCTAGTGGCTGTAATAGGCCGGCTGGTTTCTCTTCCTGGCTTTTATTCTGGGCACACACACCGCAGGAAACTACAAAGTCTCTAACATCTTTTTTCCATGACGGCCACCAGAAATGTCTTTTAATCTTTTCCATGGTCTTAGTAATGCCAGGGTGACCTTCCATTAGAGAGTCGTGGTAACAGGAGATGACTTGTTTTTGTATTTTCTCACAGGGTAAATGCAGTCGTCCTCGGAAATAAGGTAGGTCTTGCTCCACTGAGAATTCTTTCCCTTTTAATTGCCAATTTTGCAAATCGCCCGGATTTAGGAGTGACTTAACCATGATCTTGATGTCTTCAAAAGATTGAGCATTGACCAAACCCAAAATTCTTTGTTCAGGAATTATGGGTATTGGTTCTGGATTGATTAAATGTTCATCTACTCCCATCCGGGAAAGGGCATCTGCTTTTCCGTTCTTACTGCCTGGTCGATAAGTAATTATAAAGTCAAATTCCGCTAGAAACGGAGCCCAGCGAAGCTGTCTGGAGGACTGAGCTTTGGCTGTCTTTAAATATTGTAAGTTGCGGTGATCAGTCATTACAGTGACTGTGTGTCTGGCTCCTAGGAGATAATGCCGCCAGGCTTTAAAGGCCGATTTGATAGCCAAAAGTTCCTTGTCTGTAATTGAATAGTTGATCTCGGGAGGCGAGAACTTGCGGGACCAAAAGGCAACAGGATGAAGTTGGTGTGTGTCCGGATCTCTTTGCGATAAAACTGCCCCCATAGCAAGACTAGAAGCATCCGTTTCCACGATGTAGGGGAGTTCAGGGCGAGGATGTTTTAAAACAGGTGGTGAAATGAATTTAGATTTTAAGTCCTGAAAAGCCTGTTCTGCTTCAGAAGACCACTCAAAACCTTTGTTCTTTTTCAACAGGGCGGTGATGGGCTGGACTATCCGAGAAAATTCAGGAATGAATCTGCGATAAAAGTTAGCGAAACCTAACATGCTCTGAACTCCTTTTACAGAGGTTGGTGAGGGCCACTTGATGATTGCATCAACTTTCTTTGAATCCATGTGGACTCCGTTAGGTGACAATATGAATCCTAGGAACTCAACTTCCGTTACGTTGAAAACGCATTTCTCAAGCTTAGCGAAAAGATTATGTTGTCGCAACCTCTCGAGAACCTTTTTAACGTGTCTCCGATGTTCCTCTTCAGATGATGAATAGACGAGGATGTCATCAATGTAGACAACTACACACACATCTATGAGTTCTCTAAGGACATCGTTCATAAAATATTGGAAGGCAGCAGGAGCATTGCACAGTCCAAAGGGCATCACTTGATATTCGAATAGCCCGTACTTGGTGCGGAAGGCCATTTTCCATTCATCGCCCTCTTTTATCCGTACCAAGTGGTAGGCTCCTCTGAGATCCAACTTGGTGTATATACATGCGTCTTTGACTTGGTCCAGGAGTTCAGGGATCAAAGGTAACGGGTATCTATTTTTAACGGTGATCTGATTCAGGGCGCAGTAATCTATGCAAGTTCTGATGTCTCCTTCCTTTTTCGGAACGAAGAACAAAGCCGATGAAGCTGGTGATTTCGAAGGACGGATAAACCCGTTAGCTAGGTATTGGTCCAGGTATTGTCTGAGATGAAGATTCTCCGGTTCGGTGAGGGCATAAATCCTGCTGCAAGGAGGAGTTGTTCCAGGTATCAGATCTATTTGACAGTCATAGGACCTATGAGGAGGCAGGGTGTTAGCTTGATCCTTCCGGAAGACGTCTTGGAATTCCTGGTATTCGGGAGGTAATTTGGGAACTTCCTCAGAAGAGATTGCAGCCAGAGAAACATCAGACCTAGGATAACAAGTGGTTAAACACTCTTGAAACTGAACCGTCTTTGCTCGCCAATCGATCTGAGGATTGTGCTTCTCTAACCAAGGAATTCCCAGAATGATCTGGAACTGAGGGGCCTTGATCACATCGAACACGATCTTCTCCCGGTGTCCATCTTGACTCACTAACGTCACTTCTTGGGTGGCATGCGTTACTGGTCCGGAGGCTATCTCCGTGCCAGCCACAGTAGTGATGACGTCCTTTATTGCCTTAGGGACAAGGGGTATATTCATCCTTGATACCATTTCATAGTCCACATAGTTACCGATTGCTCCGCTGTCGTTGTAAGCTTCAATTGCATGCAAACGATCCGGACGTTCAGGACTAATGAGGACCATGGGTATGACGAAATGCGAGGTCACGGGACAGATCTTAACGCTCGGCAAGAGGACCTCTACTCTTGTCGGGCGAGGTCGTTTCCCTGCTCAGGATTTGTAGTACAGGTATCCGCGACTCCTACAGTCTTCTTAGCTGGCTTCACTGGACAGTCCCGAAGAAAATGTCCTGACTTTCCGCAATAGAGGCATAATTGCATCTGTCTTCTTCTTTCTCGCTCTTTCTGGGTTAAAGGTCCTTTCAACCCCCCTATTTGCATGGGTTCTACAGTGTCAGCTCCCTTATTTGAAGTCTGTGGTTTGGAAAACACTCGGGCATCAAATTTAGAACGATCTGCCTTCCTGTTCTGCAGTCTATGGTCCAATTGGACAACTAAATCAATATAGTCAGAACATCCTTGAGCTCTCCACGCAGGCCTCTATAGAAAAGTGTTATTCTCTTGTCCTCGGGCCATTGTGTTTCCACTATGAGTCTATTGAAGGAGGCTATATAAGTCAAGAGATCTTGATTGCCCTGTCGTAATGAAAGAAGTTTGTTGTCCAAAGCATGCCCCTGTGCATGTCTAGCGAACAGTTTCTCCATGCTGGATTGGAAGGCCTGAAAATCATGCAAAACTGGATCATCCTGGGTAACTAAAGGGATCGACCAATCTGCGGCGCTACCGCTGAGATAAGAAAGTACAAAAGTCACCTTGGTCTGGTCTGTTGGAAATGCTGCTGGCCGACATAAGAAGTGTAGGCGGCACTGGTTGATGAATACTGCGAATTTCTTTGGGTCACCAGAAAAATGTTCGGGCGGAGCCAAGGGTACATTACCGGGCAGATTGATTTGCACTGGATTTGAAGATGATGCAGAAGGATAACTTCCTCCTGGAACTGGCAAAGGTTTCTGTCCTGCCTGCGTTTGTAACAACTGCCTAGCAAGGTCCTCTGTTCGCTCCTTGGAAATTATCAGTTCTCTTCTTAGAGAGTTTGTTTCCTGACGAGCTGTATGCACCTCTGCTCTTAATTCCCCAAGCAACTGGGCTAGCTGATCGGTGTCTGAGGTTTCCATTGCACCTGGGTTAGGAGTTTTGTGGTGGGCTTCGCGTTCTGTAACGCTCACCTGATTCCCACGGAGGCGCGGGCCTGGGCCCGAAGCTGTCTGTGACTCGAAAGGTGATGTGTAGGACTCGATTGGCTTCTGGGGTCGAACCTCTTCGCACTGGGTGGCGGACTCGAAGAGTGAGATTTCTGCAGGCGAAAGAATATGAGGGTTAATGGTCGGGGTTGTCGGATGTCCCTCTCTCTCTCGCTTCCCAGCTTTTTCGTAGAGCCCCCCCCCCCCCGGGTTAACGTGCTCACCTTATATAGGTGAATGCTGGGCTCTCCATCTGCGTCTGGTGCAGGGTGCCGTTTGCCAGTTTCTTCACTGGTGTAACATAGGCCTCTTGAATTCAGAGGATGTTGCCGTCGTTATCTTCACAAGCGGTGAGTTTCTGGACACCTTTTGTCCTTATAGTCTTTAATGCTTTTTCCCCTTATGTATTGCAGGGTTCCAGAGATGGAGAATTAATTGAAGCGCTTAGAAGTTCGTAAGTATGGCAAGCGCTTTAACTGTCTTTTTCCTAGGAGCTTAGTTCGTGTTACGCCGGAGAATTCGCAGGCGTTTTATGGCGAAGAGCGTGATGGACGTAAGTAAATACCTGTTTAATGTCTTTCTTTTGTCTTGCAGATGTTGATTGCAGAGCCGGCGTTCGCGGAATACCAGTAAGTTGTTAACGATGCTTTGTCTTCACAGGTGACGATGCGGAACGAAATCCGGAATTTCCAGCGTGCCGGTGAGTATGACAATGCTTTTGTCTTTGCAGGTGGAGATGCGGCGTGAAGAAGCGGCCGCCGCCGATGAATCAGGCAAGTAAGCACTGTGTGTTAAGTTCGTCTTGCTAACCTGTTGTTTCTGTTCTTTACAGATGCTGATGTTGGCTGGATTCCCAAAATGGTAAGTTGAATTCTTGCAGGTTTCAGGATCGGAAGATGCAGGGCCGGAGCAGACTCGGTGAGCGTTCTGCTGCAGATGCAGAATAACGCGAAGCACGCTTCATCTATCGGGTGTGGTTCAAATAGCCTAGGAGTGATGAGGCGTCTTCTTCCCCGGCCCCGCCTAGTTAAGAAAAGAGTTCCAGTTTCCAGAAGAGTCCCAGTGCTGTATCCAGGGAGTGGAGCTGCCCCACCCAGGTAAGAAAGTAGTTCCTGTTCACAGATGACTACTAAGAGGCTGGTAAGTAAGCAGCATGGTCTGCTGCAGGTAAGTCCACCCAAGCACTCTCACACCTATTATGAGCCCGGCGCTTCCAGTGCCGGGACCAACGGTTTTGATGAGCCTGGTGCCACCGGCGCCAGGACAAGGTCCAAAAGGTCCCAGTGGGGACCGGCTGGTGCCTGGAATTAGGGTTAGTGACCTGCTTCCAAGGACGTTGGGCTGGTCCTGGCTCCTTGGAAGCAGTGATCATGACAACCAGTGCCTTAGTTGGGCATAGGAGAATCTATCCGTCTCTACAAGCTGGAAAATCAATTTGCATCGTTCAAAGGTGAGAGGAGCATCATTCTCAAAGAGCTGTCCCAAGGTTTCGAGGCCTCCCGCCACCCAGTTCCTGAAGTTTTGCAGGCGGGCTCCGGGGGTGAAGGCGGGGTTAAGAAAAATCGGGGAGGCTGCTCTAAGGGATCCAGGGATGCCTCCACGCCTGCGGGCCCACTCCCATGCTTTCAAGGTCTGCTTGGTGGCAGTCAGTATCCCTGGCCAGTTGCGTCTAAGAGTGGTGGGAATGAACGGGAGGAAGCGAAGGGGAAGAGGAAGGCGAGATTGTTCAATTTCCACCCATTTCGGGCCATTGGAGGCAAGGTCCCAAGCTTGAAATTGGGCCAGTTGTGCTGCAATGTGATATTTCCGGAGGTCCGGGACTTCCAACCCTCCCAGTTTCGTACTGGACATCATTGTTCTCCGGGGAATCCGGGTTTTCTTGCCTTTCCATATAAAGCCAACGATTTTCCTCTGGAGCCGCTGCAGAGGGGGAAGGGGGATTGTGGTTGGGAGGGCAGCGCATAAGTAGAGGAATCGGGGGAGAAGGTTCAGTTTGCTTGCCGTAATGTGCCCCAGAAGCGAGATTTCCTGAGTCTGCCAACGGGCTAGGTCCTTCTCTAGTTCCGCAAAGAGTGGGGGAAAGTTGGCCTGGTAGATCTTCGCAGGGTCAGCGGGGATCTGGACACCCAGATACGGGATTGCCTGAGTATTCCATTGGAGCGGGCTAAGGTTCTGCAAGGCTCCTCTCTCGCCTGGGGACAGTCCCATGCCGAGGGCAACTGACTTAAGGAAGTTGATAGCGAAACCTGAAACGTCCCCAAAAGTCTGGATCTCTGCCAGGGCCGCCGTCATGGAATTTTTGATGTTTGTGATGGTCAGCAGCACATCATCCGCGTAGAGGGCAATCTTGTGTTGGGTAGCGCTGATCTTCGGCCCAGAGATGAGGGGGTTCTGGCGAACTCGCTGGGCCAACGGCTCCATGGCCAACGCAAAGAGCAAGGGATATAGCGGACATCCCTGTCGCGTGCCGCATGTGAGGGAGATTGGATCCGATATGCGGCCGTTGACTCCCAGCCGGGTCCTCGGGGTCTGGTAGTTCGCCAGGGCCATCCGCATGAACATTGGTCCAAAGCCAAAGGCCGTTAAGACAAAAGAGAGGTAAGGCCAGTCTATTTTATCAAAGGCTTTAGTTGCGTCCAGGGCGATCAGGGCTAATTGCTGGGAACCCTGGGCAGTGACTTCTATTAGATCTAGAGCCCTGCGGATGTTGTCCTTCGTTGATCTGTGGAGGATGAACCCTGTCTGCTCCGGATCTATAATGCTCGGGAGGATTGGGGCAAGGCGGTTGGCAAGGACTTTGGAGTAGATGTTAGCGTCCAAGTTCAACAAGGAGATTGGTCTATAAGAGCTATTTTCAAGGGGGTCTTTTCCAGGTTTAAGAATTAAAATGGTGATAGATTCCTGCATCGATGGGGTGACGGTGCTGGAGACCGCGAACAAGTTGAAGAGGCAGGTCATGGGGGGCACCAGTTGAAGGCGGAAGAGTTTATAGAAGCGTGTGGAGAACCCGTCAGGGCCAGGAGCCCTCGGCTTCAGGCTTTTGATGGCTTCCTCCACTTCCTCGATAGTAATCGGGGACTCCAGTTCCACACTCGCCTCCGGTTTGAGGGGCGGAAGCGAGGCTTCCTGAATGTAGGCGCGCTGTACATCTGGGTCTTGCGGGTCGTGGTCATTATCTCCAACTGGTGGGCTGTCGCCAACCGTAATTTCTCGTCTTCCGAGTGATGGGTCCTTCCTTGCGCATCATGCAGGCCTGGGATGAAATTCCTGCTCTTCTCCTTGGCCAGTTTACTGACCAGCAATTTGTTAGCTTTGTTGCTGTGGACGTAGTACCATTGCTTGGTTCTGGTCAACAGATTTGCTGTAGCGTCAGCGTAATGCGCTTCGAGTTTCTGCCGTGCCATCCGCAGGGCCCTGCAGGATTTCGGGGACCAGCCTTTGCGTTTATGAATGGCCTCTGCCTCGCGAACCTCCGTTTCTAGGATAGTCCGTGCTGCCTTCTTTTGTTTGTGGTAAGCTGCGCCTTGGGCAATCAACTCCCCTCTAAGTACTGCCTTCATAGCATCCCAGGTATTGGCCGGGGAGGTGTCTTCGTCGGGGTTTTCAGCGAAAAAGTTTTTAATCGTTGTAGCAATCGTATCTCTTGTAGCCATGTCTCCCAGGATGGGGTCGTACAGGCTCCACTGGCGGCGGGGAGGTGGATCCAGGTCGTGAGCCCGCAAGGCGAGCGAAACCGGGGCATGGTCTGAGAGGATCCAGGAGCCAATCTTAACATTATTTGTGAAGGACAGAATCTGGGGGGAAACCAGCATCAGATCGATCCTAGAGAAGGTACGATGAACGTATGAATAGAAGGTGAAGTCTTTCTCTTCAGGAGATAGCACTCTCCAGGAGTCAACAACGTTCAGCGCACGGAATAGGTGGAGCAGGGCCGTGGCCAGCTTCAGGTCTCTAGCTGGCGAGGAGTGAGACCTATCTCTGAGTGGGTCCGGGACCCCGTTGAAGTCGCCTCCAATGATCACCTGCCCCTCGACGAATGAAAGGAGGGAATCCTCCAGGTCCTGGTAGAAGCCCTCTTGGTGCTCTTCGGGGCATAAGCTGAGACAAGGGTGTAGAGTTGACCAAGTACAGAGGATTTGACCGCTATGAAGCGGCCCTCGGGGCAACTCAACGAGTCTAGGATCTGAGGTTTCAGTGTCCTTGCAAATAAAATCGCAGTGCCTCCTTTCTTGGTACCTCCGGAGGCGAGGAATTGCAGGGGGTAGAGTCTGCTTCGTAAGTGAGAAAAGTCTGTCGGGAGTAGATGTGTTTTTTGCTGGAATGTGATAGAGGTTTCATCATTATGCAGCATGTGTAGGATGGATTTCCTCTTCGGAGGAGAATTCAAGCCTCTGACGTTTAGAGTGGTAAGCTTCAAAGTTAGGTGCGGGGGGTGAAGCCCCGAGTCCGCTTGTTGCGGGGGGTTGGGGGGGGAGTGGTGCGAGTCGAGTCAGCCATAGCCATGAGGGACATGCAGGATTGAGGTTTCCAATGGCTGAAAGTTTTTAAAGAAAGTCTCCAATGGGAGACAGAAACTACCAACAGTGGCCTCGAACGGGAGGACCAGGCTTCAGCTGAGGGGGCCGATTTGTACTGTCGGTCCTCGGCATAGCCAACATGGTCGGCGGACTATCCAAGGGTAACGTGATGGCATCCACCTCGGAGGGGGGTATGGACCGCATGGGGTCCGCGGAAGTTCCAGGGGGTTTAGGGGGGTTCCAGTGCTATATGCCCCATACAGAAGTCTTCACATATCATTTGGGTTTGCGGCTCCTCTCTACTCTTGACCAGGGAGACCGCTTCGGTTTCGGAGAGGAGGTACCCGGAGACTGGCTCATATGGCCCGGCTGGGATGGGTCTGAGGTCCCAGGGGAATCCAGACGGAGAATCGGCGCTGCGTCCTTGAGGTGCGTTGGGTGCCCTTGTACGAAAATTGCAGTGCCGTAAGAAAGATCCATCGGTAGCGGATCTGCTGCTCTCTAAGGAAGAGCGAGAGCGGGCCTAGCATCCTGCGCTTCTGAAGAGTCAGTGGGGAGAGGTCCTGGAAAATCTGTAGGGGGACACCTTGAAAGGAGAGCTCGTCCTTCGAGCGGCTTATCGCCACGATAGCCTCCTTGGTGGTGTAGAAATGGACCCGTGTGATTACATCCGGCGGGGGGGGTACGTGTCTATCCCCCGGCGAGGGCGCAGTCTATGGGTTCGGTCTAGCAGAAGCTTGGTCTCCTCTAGATCCAGGAGGAGAGATCGAAAAAGGGTACCAACATATTCAGGAAGCTCCTTGTCGGTAACGGAAGAAGGCACTCCTCGGATGCGCAGGTTGTTGCAGCGAGAACGATTCTCCATGTCTTCCTGTTTATACTCAAGAATTTTGGTTTTCTCTGTTAGCAACTGGACGGCGCGCTGCATTTCCGTTAGTGAGCTAGTGTGGTCTGTGGTCAGGTCCTCGACTTCCCGACCCTTGCTGGTGACCCGTTGTTCTGCTTGCTCCAGTTTGGCCGAGAGTTCCGTCATGCAGGTCCTAAACTCTGACTTAATGTCAGACATAAAGGCCTGGAGGTCCTCTTTAGTCGCAAGCGTCCCCCTGTCGTCGGTCGCCTTTTGAGGTGTAAGCTTAGGGCGGTCGATCTTCTTCCCTTTCTCCAAGGTCTGCAGCATGGTTGAAATGTCAGCTGATTTAGGGGGCCTCGGTGCTTTGGACGACATGGCTCCGGGGAAGGCAAGATGTGCCGTAGCGGGGCAAATCAGCGAGGCAGGGAGAGTGTTCAGAAAGCAGACCGCAACATCAGGGGCCCTCCAGGTGAGGAAAGGTAGAGGTGGGCAGGGGCGCCCAGGAAGTCGAGGAGGGCGTCCCTCCGCGCCCTGGAGGCCAACAGTAAGGGGCTCCGGGGCCCGTGCTAGAGGGAGGGGGGTCCCCGGAGATCCAGAAGGCCCTGAGTCCCCACCAAGGCGGGAGTGAGATTGGCGGGAGGGACCCGATGAGGGGCCCCCCAGGCACATCCGGGCGCAGAACGCGACCCCCACTCAGGGGTCGGGGGCCACGGGGCTGCCAAAAGTTCCACTGGGCCTCAGCGGGAGTCCGACGTGAAGGGCTGCCTCGAGAGCGGAGGGCATCAAAGGGGCCGAGGCTACCTCAGCAGGCGGGAGTACAGCATGGGCAGGGGCGCCCCAGGAAGCCAGGGAAGAAGCACCGTCGGGTCCAGGCCACCGGAACTTAGGGGGAGCTGAGGAGTGCAAGCTGCTCCGAGTGAGCCCCCAAGCAGGGAAGGCCACCCATGATGACCAGTAGATGGGCCGGAATAGTGGGCCGGGGGCCCTGGAGCCAAGAGGAAGAAGAGAGACCCTAATGCCCCAAGGCAGAGAATGCGGGGACCGCCGTCGGTCCGCGCCGGGGGCAGAAGGGCTCACCTGTGTGGAGTGCGACCTTCCCTCAAGAGCTGGAGTCGTGCGAGGTGGGTGGGGGGGGCCCCTCCTCCTGGAGGGAGCACGGCTGAAGCGGGTCCCAGTCGGAGGCCCCGCAGATCAAGCCTGCAGGCTTCGGCGATGGCAGGTGGAGCGGCGGCCTCCCGCCACGGTCCAGTGGGCCCCCGTGCAGCGAGGGACCAGGAGTCGTCGTCCTCCGGGCAGGCGAAGGAGCTGTTGGTGTCGAGGGGCTTCGTCCGCGCCTCTCGGGACTGTGGGAGCAGGCAATCCTCATCCGAAGCGGGGGAGAGCTGGTGAGCGGGCGGAGCGGGCGCCGATGAAGCACTTTCAGTGCGCGCCGGGGAGAATCCGGTCTCCAGAATCCGCAGCACCTCAGGGAGGGGATCTCGAGGCTCGGGGGTGCGGGTTAGAAGAGGTGGCCGCCATCTTGGTTTTGGCGCAGGCCGCCGGGGGGAAAATGCTGTTGCCGTGTTTATAGTGATCCTGGGGGCGATAAGCTCCCAGGTTGCGGCTGGTGATGCGGGAGAGGTTCCGCCGCATCCCCACAGGAAGATTCATGTTGGGCACAGCAGGAGCCAGGAAGAAGTCAGTTACAGCCGCGGACCCATGCGGAGGCCATTAAGGGAGCTGCCTCATCGTTGGCGCTCCAGGCCACGCCCCCCGAAAAAACAGTTTTAAAGAGAAAGTGAAACTGTTTTTTTTTCTTTTACCGAGGATTCCCAGACTGACGATGGGGAATGTTCATGAGCATGTGAATCCATGCCAGACCCATGCTGGAGAACAATAGAGGTAAGTAACTTAAACCGTTTGTTGCCTTTGGAATGCAAGAAGATCCTGGCTAGGGCCAGGGCTCTCTCTACCTTGACTTGCATCAGCCACAAATGGAAGCACTTTACGATGTCGTGCTGGGTGCGGAACATAAAACGCTGTGCATGACTATCCTGCAGCTCCTCCTGTACCTGCTCTCACTGACCAAGGCTGGCCTTGCCCATTGGTCTATTGAAGTCCACCTGGCTACCATATTCCGGTACACAAGGCTCCAGGCAAGTTCTCCCTGTGGTTGCACAGGCTCGTTAAGGAGTTCTTCAAGGGTCTCTTCAGAACATTCCCATTGGTAAAAGCTCCTGCACTGGCATGGGAACTGAACGTGGTACTGGTACTGTTTAAACTGATAGGGCCTCTGTTTGAACCAATTTGTTGTTCCCCTTTGAAGCTTCCTTCATGGACCTCGGCCAGGTGGGTAGGAGAGCTACAGGCCATATCCTATAAGCCTCTGTATTTGTCTCATCACGCACTTAAGGTGTTTCTGCAAACTCATCCTTCATGCCCAAGGTTCTGTCAGACTTTCATCTCAACAAACCTTTGCTTCTGCCAGTTTTCTTTGCAAATTCTTCATCGCCTGCGGAAAGAATGTTGCATTTGCTAGACATTGTGCGTGCCCCGAAGTTTTACGTAGGACTTAAGAAGGACTTTCAAAAGACTTCTCAGCTTTTCATCAAATTTGGATCTGTGGGAAATGAGACGACGCTGTCTAAGGCTACCATCTCCGGGTGGCTCACTGGCTGTATCATGCATTGCCATCGTCTGGCCAACAGACTGCTTCCAGGCTGGCCGAGAGCCCACTCCACCAGTGCCATTATGTATATGACTGCTTTTCTCGCTGGTGTTCCCTGATTGACATGTGCCGGGCTGCTGCATGGAGGTCTACCGACACTTCACAAGATTCTACTATTGACAGGTATTGCATGGAGGAGTCGGGCAAGCGGTGTTAAACAACCTGTTAGTTTGAGGTGAGTCTGTTGAGGTATAAGTGCATTGCTTCTGTGAGCCTTGCCACCTACCGTGGTTGTCTATATGTAATGCTGTGTAATCGAATTCATGAGCATGTAAATCCATGCAAGACCCCATGCTGGAGAAGGTACAAGTTAATTTCCTGTAACTTTTGTTTTCCAGCATGGGTCTGGCATGGATTTACATGCAAACCCTCCACCCTTCCCCTCTCTGGCTCTTCTTTGTTCATACTGCCACTTTACGTGCGCTACCAGGAGTGGCGCTAAAATGGATGAGTGTCATTGGCTGGGGGCCGTATGAACCAAAGGACACTGATTGGCTATAGAGGAGACAGGCAGTTTTAGTTTAAAGCTAAACTGCTTTCTTATTTTTACAGAGGATTCCCAGCCTGAAGACGGGGAATATTCATGAGCATGTGAATCCATGCAAGATCCATGCTGGAGAACAAGAGTTCCAGGTAAGTAACTTGTACCTTCTCCCAGCTCCCAAAACCAACCCTAGCCTCCCCTCTCTTATCTCCTTCCCGCATACCGTCTTGCCCCGTCGGCCAAAACTTGCGATCTTGAGGTTATCCGTCATAGTGCCTACGACTGCAACAATTCATCACTACCACCGCCTGTGCTGCTTGTATAAATCTTCTCATCATTTGGAAAATGTGTCCATTTCTTACTCACCACTCTTTGAAATCTCTAATCTCCACCCTTGTTCTCAGCCAACTGGAATACTTTTGTGACATGTCAAAACATGGCACCTTAATTCATCAGTAAATTGATGTGAACATTGATATTGTTGTATGTGTTGGGCATTTCCACAAAACGTAATTGAGTAAGTCATCAATTATCAAACATATGGTGCAATCAATCACCCACCATAATGTTTTGACTTGTCACCTAGTATCGACACTTTAGGTGTGAGTGTCTCAGGGTGTTCTGATGCATCCTAACCCCATATTCTTTCAATTCAGGCAAGCACAATCCTTTGGTGTTTAAAATACCTACAATTAGACACTGGAATACTGTATGTGCCTTCTCCCTAGAGTTTAATTTAAATCTGATATCAATCACCCATTTCCTTTGCAAACGCATATTCAGGGGTTGAGCAGCCAGATGTCGGCAGAATTTTGAAATTCTGTGTTGTGAGAAATTGACTTCAGGACTTTTGATCAGCTGATTATGAACCTCTGGTTCCTCCTTCTGGTACATAAATCCAAGATTACTTAATGGGGAGTGATTTGTATCCTTGAAAGATACTTTTTGTGAAAATTGCCTAGTCATGTCCCAATCAATTGTAGGCTGCTTCTTGTTGATATTAATGAAGTATGGGGAAAGGCACCAGGACATTGGAGTAAGAACACGTTCCTGAGGTCTACTGTACTCGTACCCCATGGTTCCATTTACTTCATACAGCCCACCCAGCAGCCCTGTGTAAAATAGTGCTAACCAAGGAGCTAATAGTTGGGGCTGGGAACACGTGCAAGAGAGGATCTGGCGAGGGCTGTGCTTACGGATGAACCTTTCTGTATTTTTTAGAATCCTGCTCCACATTTTGCTGTGGTCCCATTTTTCTTCTTTTGGTGGGGGGCAATATGCCCCAGTATGGGGATGTGACCGTCACAGTGAATGATAACCCTGTGAGGCATAGCTACACTCTTGGTACCAGGGATGTCTTCTAAGGGAAGAGCCACCTTGAGGTGTGTAGCATTCCATTGTGTGATAGTCAGAATGGGGAATGCAGGAGAATAGAGCTCGGAGCATAAGTGGAGAGGAAGATTTGAGAGAGCATTCTTTAAAGAGTTATGCCAGTGGGGCCCTGAAGATGTACTAATTAAAGAAGTATGAAAAATATCAACATGTGGACTATCTTTAACTGGTGACGAGCGACAAGAGCCCTGACCTATTCCAGTTGGACCAGCAGCCACACTGAGTAGCTGGTCCTGAAGATTGCGTGTACCGATTATGTGCTGTGCTAGGTCAGAGCTTCCATTAAAAGTTGCTTACCTTCAAAGCTTCCGAACGTTGCCTACTCTCTATGGTGTGCCATTGATGTGCATCAGCTTCGGTTCATCTGGCACTTAATAGAGAAAAGGACCACATGTTTCATTACTTGACATGCATCATAAGCAACGCGTATTCACATTGGTTGGCAATGCATGGTCCGCCAAAGCTGAAACTGAATCGAGTTACGTTCACGAGAAACTGCTTTGGTTTGGAATAAAGGTCATAACTGTCACTTTGGAAAAAGGAAACAAGAGCTTAATGAATCGAAACTGTACATCACAGTACTCGGCGCAGGGTTTGGCAACATTGTGTGAATTCGAAAACAATCTTGAACAGTTATGTGATCAATTCATCCTAGAGCAAAGCAAGAGAGGCCTTGTGGTCAAAGTGTAATCCTTCGTTGGAGGAAGTGATTAGAGTGGCGAAGGAGGATGAGGATACAATCCAGTGCGTCAAGGAATTGGAGAAGAGATCTGATCTAGAAGGAAAGAAATGGAACGTGTGCAATCTATGGAGGTGTTAGCTGTGAAAGGCAAGAAGATAGAAAAGGAGAAACAATTTGATAAAATAAAAATACACACACAAGGATAAAGCAGACTGAGATGACAAAATAAAATCCAGTGTGACAGTCTTTTCCACTTTGCAAACAGTGACACATTTCCTGCTTTAACGGTTTTGTGCAAGAGGTGCAATAAAAGAGGAGCCAGAAACAGATGTTTCCAGAAACACTGTGCCACAAAGAGTCCACAATTTGAAATTGCAATTTTGCATTTAATTATCCAAAGGTGGTCAGCCTGACACTTATTTCGAGCTATCCAGCTCTTCTTCTGAGGCTTATAATGATAGCACGGGTCTCAACGTTACTCTTAAAATTGAGGGAAATTTCCCACACCAAGGTAGCAATTACTCTTATGCTTCGCATTTGCGGGCAACAAAGCGAAATCCGCACCATCTGAGTGCTGAGCACTTGGTGTGGGAAATTTTCCACAAGTTTAAGAGTAATATTGAGACCTGTGCTATCATTATAAGCCTCAGAAGAAGAGCTGTGAGTTTCCTTGATTGAAATTACCATCCTATCTCCTATGGAGGTAAACACATAGATCTTATTGGATGGTTTTGAGCCCTCATGGCGTGCAAAGGGAAAGGTTTAGTTAGTCGCACCAAAAAAAGCTAAGTATCAAATTGGATCCCAATGCTGAGGACGGAGTATGAGCTGAGAAATAACAAGAGTACCACTAGTGGGAGAGAAGATGTCCAGCATGAAGTGTTAACACATTAATAATGTAAGAAGAACTAGTTACATAAGATCAGGGTGAAGGTAGGGTCAGTGCCTGTGGTACATAAAGTAAGAAATGTGTCTATTTACTTAAAAGGTGACAAGAACTAATGGAAAGACAGGGGGCGACAGGAATGGTGGAATCGTCCGAGTGGGTTCCCCTTTTTCCTTGGAAAAGAAAATATATGATACACCCCAATATGGTTTAAAGATCTTCTATGTTCCCAGTGCTCTCTGAGAGACAACTTTTTGTTGCCTTTCACTGAATTGCATTCTGGTATTTGTAGTCTCCCAGTCAAGATGAGGGGAATAATACCATAATTGTAAACTTTTTGCCCAAAAGAGTTCTATAAGGATTTATATTTTTGAGTGACACTATGGTATTTTTACTTTTCAAGTCATCTCTGTAAAGCAGAGAATTGTTGAAAGCCAGACATGGGGATGAGGAGGGAGACGGTGAGCGGGCCAGTAAATCATGAGTATTTGCCCAGGATGTGGCAAAAAAGGTTGCAATCCTGGAAACTGGTGCAGTTATTTCCCACTGATATGACTGCTTTTCAGGGCACAAGTAAAGGACACATGTGGACGGACAGTGTAACTTTTTTTAAGAAGGCGGAAGCGACCCCTTATTTTTTGTTGTGGTTGGCAAGCTTGCTCAAGCATTTGACTACCAAGATGTTACTCGGGTTGTCATGTTCCCAGTACAGATGCTTACCAACAAGACCACACGCACTTGTCTTGTATTGGGATTTTGTTTTCATGGGAATATTTCACTACGGATATCTGGATTTAAAAGGTGAGCACCTTTTACACTTGGCCAGAAAATGTGTTGGAACAGTTCCTCACTCAGGTTATTGTTACGCTCGCCTGGTATCCACGGGGACGCCACCCAGCCCTGGTTGGATGATTTGCACTCTCGAACCCTCTCCCGGTACCTTAGTAACGCCTCTGGTTAAAGATGGGTCTGCAATATAGGAGAGCTGGATTCAATACCAGATTGTCTTTATGTTTTCGCACCTCCCTTGGCCTCCACTCCTTCCTCCCCCTTGGGCCTTCTCCTCACCTTAATATTGTAAAAGGTGGATTCTCCATCCTGTTCCTCGTGATATGGGCGCGTAGATGTGGGGGCGAGCAGCAACCAAGTTCCTTCACTGGTGCAAGCCCCCCTGTGGGAATCCAGGCCTGCTGCGACTCCGTAGGTTTGCTGCTTTACAGTCTTTATATGCAGTTCTTATGTTCCTCTTAGTTCGAATAATAGTCTTGCTTCTGTCCTTTTAGGTATGGAAAGGTATTTTGGTGTTGTCATGCAGTTTGAAGATGAGCATGGGCCTGTAGGCCAAAGCGCGGTGTGCGGGATGCTGTCCGGTGAGTAATGCGCGGCGCTTTTGCCTTTTATATTGCTAACGTGTGTCTTTTCTCAATGATACTGACCAGGAGATGACTACCCAGGTAAGAATTGTGTGGCTTTCTTCATTCAGGAGGAAACGTGAGTAAACGCTTACTAAGGCTGTCTTTCTTTCTCCTCTTTCCAGGTTATGGTATTCCAGGATGCATGCGGTGCAGGATGCTGGAGTTCGTACCTTCAGGTGAGTGGAACTGAAGTCAGCGATGGATTGAAGTCAGGATACTGTTCCAGGTAAGTTTCATAGTGTTATTTCTCTCTCTGCAGGTCCTTGGTTTCAGGTAAACTGGCATCAAAGAACTGGCCACTGTGAGCGTTACGCTGCGCACAGCATGTTCTGCTGTTTGGGTGTGGTTTAAATAGTCTCCGGTAAAGTAGTCCAGGTAAAATAGTCCCAGGCCTGCCACACCCAAGGTAGTCCAGGTAAAGTAGTCCCAGGCCTGCCACACCCAAAAAACTAGACCGTATAGCTCAGTTCCTTGTAACTGAGCTATGTGTGTGCCTCCATGTTGGCTGAATGTTGGTCTTCATGATGATTATGAGCCTGATGCCAAAGGCGCCAGGACTGACTCCAAGAGAGTCTTGGATGAGGTTTTAAGGCCTTTGACCTGGTCCTAACTGGAAGGCTGACCTGTCAGTGAAAGCCAGGGGCAAGGGTCATGACAGTTATCTTTCTGGTGTTCATTACTTTTTAAGTGTAATGCTATTTTGTATTGCGCACTTTCTTCTAAGGGGAATGTCAATTGAACTACATTCATATATTTCACTTTAAGCTGTATGCTCACATGGGTGACAGCTTTTGATTTTCGCAATGGTAGCAAAAGTACCTGGGCATATATATATATTTTTTTACATTTATTGTGCATTAGCCAAAGTATATAACTTTTTACACTGTTCTTTACATATAAAACATTTCACAAAAAGAAAATTCCAAAAAAAACAGACAACAATACATATTTTATCTAAAAACATTTGAACCAATGAGAATAAAAAAGAAAGGAAATTAGAACTAAAACATTAATAAAACTTACAACTCTCATCCCGGTTCCCTTTGATAGTTATCTAGCTTTAGATCTCCCATTAGTCTTACCATTTCTGCTGTTAGGAAAGTTTCAGTACCAGAAGAAGCTCTGGACCAAAATTCCTCCGTATCTAACCAGCTGATATCGTGTACAAATCTTCTCAATCTCGCAATTCTCATCTCCCTTGTACCAGTACACGTAATTACCAGATGTTTTAGTGTTTGACATTCGTTGGCATCACATTTTATGCAACATTTCCCAGATTGAATCAAATCTCTGGCTGATTGGATTTCCAGGGTAGGTAGTAAATTAAGTCTAAATCTCAGAAAGATATCCCTGGAGCATGGATCTGGATATTATTCCAGATATGGGGGAAGACATGTCCTTTTTCTACCCATACTGGAGAACGATTGTGATAATTTTGTCATCCTCATCCTTTCTTCGGTGGTCACCCAATCCCACCTTTTCAGGCTACCTTTCACTTTCATTGGGTTTTGGATCAACATATCTGTTGTACAGTCTGAACTGTTTAAAAGATCTTGACATTTCAGTCTTAACTTTTCAAGAAATATATTAGTATTATCATGGAGCAGGATGGACAGATCCTCATATAGAAAATCCTTTATAGGAACCAACAGGGACCGATATAGGGAAATCCATTTCCACTCCAGCCACGATCTTAAAGAAGAGAGCCCCAATTCATACCTCACAGAGGCAATTGGAACACAATTTGGAAGAGATAGTATTGATTTCCAGAGTTTTGATTCAATCAAGTCCCAATTTACATCCAATACGAGTAGATTTGTATCCATACTATACAGAATGATCGGGACCACCTTTCCTATATAGAATTTTATCAATGGGAGTATCGAAAATTTGCAGAATTTCATTTTTATCCTTTTCATCTGTGCCCCCAACTTAAGGGTCTTTAAATTAATAATTTCTAACAAATGACTCTTAGTCGGGTAGGATTTAATTGTGGCTCCCAAATATGTTAGCTCAGAGACTATCTCAATTTTTCTATCGTCCAATTCCCATGAGTAGTTCTTGATTATTTTTTTGGATGTTTAAATATAAGGATCCTTGATTTCTCCGGATTAATCTTAAGATCATTCTTTTGGGCATATAGGTCAAGTTTATGCAACAATCTCTGAAGGTCGACCTGTGAGTGGTCCAGTACCACCACATCATCCGCATAGGCTAACCAATTAATTTTGGTTAAACCTATCCGTGGAGGCACTAGGCCACTATCATTCAGATCCATTCCTAAATCAGCCAAAAAGAGAATAAATAAGAGAGGCGCGATCAAACAACCCTGGCGTACCCCTCTCTCAACCCGTATTGGGGGTGTCAATAGCCCACTTTTAGGAATTCTTACTCTCATTCTAGTATTTTGATGGAGTTCAACTAGAATACAGAGCAAGTGTGATGGAACTCCCCAAGCATACAATTTCTTCCACATAAGTGATCGATTGACCGTATCAAAGGTTTGGGTGAGATCAATCCAAGCTCCGAAGAGGGGAGCTCCCATTTAGACAACTAAGAGTCAGACCATTCAAGGAGGTAGATAGTCCCTTTCTGAAGCCAGTTTGTTGTTTCAGAATTATACCATTTGATTTGGCCCAATCGTCTAGCTCCCTTAGAATTAGGCCTACAAAGATTTTACTATCAGCATCTAATGGCGAGATTGGCCTATTGTTCACCGCTAGGAGTCTACCCCCTTTTTTAAAAATGGGAATTGTGATTGAATTTTTCCAAGACTCCGGGAGCCAATGTGTTCTAATAATTTGATCAAACAGTAATTTAAGCAGATGGGCCCGCAATGAGGGATTTATTTTCAATGTCCAATTACTCAGCCCATTTGGCCCTGCCGCTCTCCATGTAGAAGAACTCTTTATTAAAAGTTCTATATCGGCTTTAGTATATGAGAGTGACCAGTGAGCTTATTCCCAATTACTATCTATATCCGAGCCTACAGCCCCGTATACCCTCGAGAAGTGATCCACCCATAAATATTCTTGTATTACAGAAAATTGGTTTCCCACCTGCTGATCTTGCTTGGCTCCTAAAATAGCACAAACATTTCTTGAGTTTCTCTGGCTCATTACCCTTAACATATCTTCGCCATCTCGCTGGAAAATAATTGACCTGAAAGATCTCTTCCAACTTCTATATTCATTATTAATGGAGATTAACGCACTCTCAAACGATTTCCTATCGAGATTCGCTCTTCTTAACTCAGTTTTTTTAGATTTTATAGCTCTCTTCTGTTGCAATATCTGGTCGTTAAATGTATGCTTATGAGATGATTTACGAATTTGGTTATTTTGTTTCTGGGGATCCAAAACCATTAGAAACAGATGAAAATTAGATGGACTACATGTATCATACATTCGCAAATCCGAGACATCAGCTACCATATTTTGCAATTTGTTAGTCAAACTTTTCCCACTTTTATCAAATTTTCGAATACAGTTACCAGCCAAATTCACATTCAATTGATCTGTGTATGTGGAAACAGTTATGGACAATTTAACATCAATTACTAACTTAAGCATAGCATGGCCATCAGCATTTCCATCCTCTACCAATAGAGTAGCACAGTTTTCATAAATATTGTTAGAGGCAAAAAAATGATCAATTGTAGAAAATGCTGGGCCCCTATGCCAAGTAGGGTTACTCAGGCTATCACCCCAAGTATTTCCATTAGCATCCAGAAATCCCAATCTTTCATAAAATTAACCCACATTATCCCATTCTGCGTCTGATGACGAGTTTTTCCTGTGGCTTCATCTTTTGTTGTTAGACATTGGGAGTTCAAGTCTCCAGCTATTAGCATATCGTCCATAGGAAATCTGGATAACATCTCGACCAAAAGATCAGAGAGTTGTGATAGAAAATCCAAGAGGCCAAACTGACTAGGATTCCAATATAAATTTACCAAAATCCAATTCTGGCCCGTATTTAAGGGCATATGTTATTCTTGTACCTGGTAATTTTTTTCCCTATTTCGTGCTGCTTCAATGTGGTTAGTTGGGGCGGTGTAATGTATCACAACATTCAACAAGAGAACGGCCATAACACAAGTGGCTTATAGTACTCTGCTTAACCAAAGTGTGTGATCCTTAGCAAATAATGTAATTGCACAGTACATTAACTATAACAATCTTTTATACATCATTTTACAAAATTATATTTTTACAGCGACATCAGGGGTGGAAAATCACTGGTGACCCGGGTCTCCCATCCATGCACTAGCTTCAAAGGATGAAAAGGCTAGTCCATGGCAATTAATTTAATCTCACTACGCGTTGTCTAAAACATTGAGTTCTCAAAGCCTGCAATCTTTAATACATAACAATAGCACTGTCAAAACAGGTCAAAAACAGTTTGTGATTGATGACTGTCTTTGTGCGATGAATTGTTTTAAAATATAGAGAGACCGTGCCCACCGGCCATGGCTAGTGGCCTGGTAGTGTTTTAAAAATCTATAGAACAAAAAAACCTTGAAATTCAAGGAAGAATCTTTAGTTACAGGGATGTTAAGGTGAGAACTTAACGCAACAAAACACTTGCCAAATGCGCCCAGATATCTCCGGGTTAAGGTGCGCTACGGAAATAATAAAACAAACAAACTGAAATTCTGCTAAAGACACCTTAACATCACGCCCCCTATTGCGCAGCCTATGACCACAATGATTACATCACAGATTACATCATCTGACCGCACTGATGCATCACTGGTGACATTGCTAATAGCATCATAAATGACATAAATGATTATTTAACTAAGGGCATCAGACAGAAGATTATTGTAGGTATTTGTCCATAATTAGACCACCCTTATGTTTCTACAAATGTGGTATTAGTATTTTAGAATAGTTCATAACAATGAGTAAATTGTTGAAAACAGTAAATATCTACACATGCATCATATCACTACTTGTGAAGCTTTCATGTGTAGTACGCTGGTAAAAGATATCTGAATTATTAATAGTATACTGCTTAGAAATATATCTAAGACATGTTAACTATAATATAATCTGTATATACATTTACAAGAAATAGCAGAAATAAATAGAAAGGGACACATGTTGAACCCTAATTATTTACGATGTTTTAAAATAAACATACTTAACTACTCAATTCTTGTATAAAAAATTTGTAAACCTATTTTCTAAATGACACAAAGTGCTTTAAAACAGGAAACAACTATGTATTAGGATATATTGTAAGAATGTTCATACATGAGTATTGAAAAGAAAGTGATTGATTATTACTCTAAATATATATGTATAGAAAAGAAATTAAGTTTAAAATTCAACATTTTCTTGAAAACCTGCACATAGATGTATATTTCTTTCTGTGCGTCTTTTGTAAGTGATTAACATGTTAACATTGAAATAAAACACATATTGTACAAAGTAAAAGTAATGTTTAAATAGTATACCATTTTTTTAATAGGTCTGTCAGTTAGGCCACATCCCTAGAGAGTTGAAGCAAGCTACAGTTGTTCCCCTTCTCAAGAAGCCCTCTCTAGACCATGCCCTCCCATCTAATTATCATCCAATATCACTATTGCCTTTCTTGATGAAGCTTCTCGAGGCTTTGATCTCCCCGCCCTTCTTTCCTCATTTCTGGAGACATCCGTGTTCCTCGACCCCCTTCAACCAGGCCAGGGCACAGAAAGTGTCCTGGTATCTGTCCTTGACGATCTGACTGTGCTGGTCAATGCAGGTGGGGTGGATGCCCTGATTTTGCTCGATCTGTCTGCAGCATTTGACACCGTTGACCACCCCAGCCTGATGGCATGCCTAGCCGAAGCAGGTATTGCCGGCCAAGTACTTGTCTGGTTTGCTTAATTTCTGGCAGAGAGAGGCCAAATTCTTTCACTATCCCTGTTTTTCTTATTTCCTGTTCCCTTTCTTGTGGTGTTCCCCAAGACTCTGCCTTGTCCCTGAAACTTTTAATATCTACATTCTGCCACATGTGGGCCTCATCCGCTCCTTCAGCATGAGATGCTATTCTTATGCGGACGACACTCCGATCCTTTTTCCGTTGGATCTCGAGCAGGCTGAGATGTCGTTGTGGCTTGTTCAGTGTCTCTCTGCCATGGGAGAGTGGATGAACCTCAAACAGCTAAAACTTAATGGTGACAAGACGCAGGTGCTGGTGGTGGGTGCCCCCCCCGATCCTTCACTTTGGGTGTCCTCCTTCTGGCTGTCCACCCTTGGTCCCCTCCCTATTCCGGTCACCACCGTAATGAATCTGGGGGTCGTGATCTCCTCAACCCTTTCGATGGAGCACCAGTTTCGGCGGTGAGTAAGGTAGGACACTTCCATCTGAGGGTCTTGAGGAAAGTTCTCCCGCCTTATATTCTCTAAACTTAGACCACCAGTTGTAGCCGCACTGGAATTGAGTCGGTTGGGCTATTGTAATGCCCTCTATCTTGCTCAGCCAAAAGGTCTTGTCCAGCGGCTTCAGTGCCTACAAAATCTTGCTGCTTGGCTGTCCATTGGATCCCCATATGGAGGTCACATTACTCCAGTCTTGCGCTTACTACACTCGTTTCCTGTTGCTTAGCGTGTGAAGTTTAAATCACTGTCTGGTTCACCGGGCCTGGGAGCTGATTATCTCTGTGATAAATTCTCCCGCTATGTCCCTAATCTGCTTTGTGTACCTTCTTTCTGCCGCTCTCGAGTGGGAGGGCAGGCTTTTTCTGTGGTGGTAGCTCAGTTACGGAATGACCTGCCACCCCCACTTGTATTATCGCAAATCATCTAGAATTCAGGAGATCCCTGAAGACCCTTCTCTTTTAGGCTACAGTGTTTAGCTACGTGGGCTCCGAGCGCCAAGATACCTTCAGGTGAAAGTGCGCTTTATATAAACTCTAACATAACGAAAGCCAAATTCTATCTGGGAAATGACAGAATTTCCATGCACAGAATGAGTATGGTTTTAGATTTTTTGACTCAAAATAATAATTGGAATGTATTTGTTATATAGCGCTCCACACCCATAGGTCTCAGAGCGCTGAAATAACAGAAGACATCATCCCACAGAGTGGTACTCTGGTCAGACTGGGTGGAAGAGCACCTGAATTTGAGAATAGATGGCAAGCCTACCATTGTGCGCAAATAATGCAATATGTAGGTGAGCTTTAAGTAAAGAAAGCAGTTACCATTCCTGCGTTCACAAGACCATTTACAATGGCATTGAAGTACAGGAATAGACTGACAATTATGGAGCCTGATGCCGTTGTGTGTCTCAATGAATCCATGAGCCCGCAAGGGCTTGAATGTGAATACACACCCTTGGTGGAAATTGAGGGTGGTACCACCTGGATACTTGTGGATAACAAAGGATATCAGGATATTTATTTAAAGGAAGGTACACCATTAGGAGGACACTGCAAGAATCATATTACACTGCAGATTTAAAACCCAGTTATCAGGAATATTCCTGAAAGATATATCACTTCACAGGGGGAACTGCCTGAGTCTTTAGACCCCAAACCGAAGGGGATCTTCAGAATTGATATATGATATGATAGGTTATTTATAATGCGCTTAATACCCAGAGGTTTCTAAGCGCAGACCCGGGGATCGAACTTGTGTTGCTCTGTGTCGTCTTGCTTCCAAGGCGAGCGTGTTGCTGCTGAGATATCCTCCCAAGGCGAATTCAGTCAGTGTATCCTCATTAAACCACAAGATGTGGTTTGTCCTTATCAGGATGTTGCCATCCTATTTCAGGTGGATGAAAATGAGACCGGAAAAACATCAAATTGAGATAGAGGTTGAAATGCCAAGGTTCTTGAGAGTGGTGTCTCTACCAAGTGATACTGCCACACAATTAGAAGAAAGTACGGAGATTCCTCCTTTGGCCATTACGGCGACACCATCAAAGTCTCCTTTGGCCATTACGGCGACACCATCAAAGTCTACAAATCTCAGTCCACATGAAATTATCACAGGTAGGAAAACATCACTTCCCCAACATTTGTTGTACAAGACCAATGAGCAAGTCTTGGTGAATGCACTCACAATTCACGTGTATCTGTGAGAGTTGAGAAAGCATTTGCACAGTGACATCTAGAAAGAGCAGCTGAGGGTGCCGAATCCCACTATGACAGGAAGTCATCTGTTAGGGAGTATGAAATAGGTGACCCGGTGTACAAGTTCAATTTCATGAAAGGCAAGAAAGAGTAAGAATGCCCATTGCCATTAATAATTCCGTCAATCTAAAATCAAGATGGATATGGGAATCTCCAAGTGTACTGGGTGTATTAGTAGAAACCCACTCGAAGTCCATTCCACTCATCTTAATATTATCATTATATTGGAATCCAGCTGCAGTAGCTATTGATGTAATATTAGAAGAACGTGATGATTGTTTATCAAATATAGCCAATAATTATCTGTCATTAGAAATTCTTCTTGGCAGGGATTTCAATTGTGATTGTAGGGACCCTAGCGGGCATGGTTTTGTCAAATCCTCTTCACTATCAAATGGAAGGGGCTCGAAATTTAGAGAGCTCCTTGGTGATTGGGACATGGACATGATCTTAAATGGAGATGGTAAATCACAAATTACTTGGTCACGTGGAAGTAAGACTTCAATTATTGATTTTATATTTACAACGAGGAACCTCACAGTGCTTATTTCATCTTTACAGACCTGTCAAATCTCAGGTAGTGATCATGCTCGAATTTCTTGCATGTTAAATATGGAATGCAAACTATTAACCATTGAACCAGCTTTGACTCTGGTAGAGAGTGATCGCCCATCAATATCTATTAGATGTAATCAAAACCTGTGCCTGCAATTTGTTGAATATGTTTCGCCCGAGGCACGCGCTCTTATATACTCGAATACGATCAATTTGACATCAATCACTCAGTCCCTTATGGAACTGTTTAAGAAAGCCCTCACTCATTTTAGCAAAAAATATACGAAAGTAGAACATCTGCATCCATTTGATGTTACATATAAAATTCGAAAAAGGGAGAATAATAAGGCTTTAAGACAACTTAAAATAACTTAATTGGGATCGCCTCATTATCAAAAGAAGCGTCTTCAACTATTGAAATCCTATAAGCAAGATCTTAGGCATGCTCGTATTCTAAACTACAATAGGGAAAATTGCAAACTCCTAAAAGCATTAGCATCCCATGATACCAGAGTGATTTGGCGTGCACTTAGAAGTGGTGACAAGTCCTCGATATTGGTAACGCATAATTGCATATCCAATCAAGAATGGGAAGCTTATATTACAGCCAAATATCAGATGCCAGCCAACTTTGAAGCTGTACCAGAATTTGAGCTTTGCTATAGCAAGATTGCTAGCTTGGAATGGTCTTTGACAGACATTCAATGTGCTATTTCAAAACTTTCTTTTTCTAAATCTGCTGGTCCGGATGGCCTCCCCCCGTGCCTTTTATAAAGCTGACCCAGAATTTTGGGCTGAATTCTTGAAAATCAAATTCGAATCCATTATTAATACCTGAACTATTCCATCCTCATGGACCACTGCGAACATCGTACCTATATTAAAAAAGGGTAATCCTGCGGTTCCTCAGAATTACAGACCTATTTCATTGATTGACACTGACGCGAAGTTGTTCTCTATTCTTCTCCTACATGAATTAGAAAAATTCATAGCAGATAATGACCTGTATTCAAGATATCAAACAGGCTTCAGGAGAGGAATGAGTTCTTCCTTGAATTCTGCTATTATGGCTCACATTATAGAGGGCACAAGAGGAAGGAATGCTCAATCTGTCTATGTAGCTATGATAGACATGACGTCAGCGTTTGATAATGTTATCTGAAACCTTCTGTGGAACAAGATGCGAACTATGGGAATTCCATCTGTTCTACTCTTTTGGTTTATCAAACTTCACACTAACACTTCATATATAATTAAGATCTCAGTGGATGGACGAACTACTGATCCAATTAAAACCTTGATTGGGCTTAAGCAAGGTTGCAATCTAGCGGCCACATTCTTTAATCTTTACCTTGCAGATTTAGATAAACAATGGGAATGTAACAATTTATTTGCAGTAAAGTTTGGCTCATTATGCCTCAAATGGATGGCATTTGCAGACAATATTGTTATTTTCGATTCTACACCTGCGGGATTGCAAAAGAAACTCATTGTCACAACTTGTCTCCGAACACTGCAAAAACTGCGATTTTAAAATTTGGTACCAAACAAAACAGTAAAGGATATCAATGGGAGATCATGAAAACTAAAACATCGTGTGTTATTAGAGCGATTTATTTAGGATATGATCTTCAAGCCCAGATCTCCAAAAAGGTGTGGACAGAACAAATTAAAAACAAGATCCGCCCCCTAACATCTCAGCTAAAAATGATCTATTGAAAATTTTGTACATTTTCACTTATGCCAATGTTGGACTTTCTGATGTTGAAAATAGAAAGTGTTATCCTTTACTGCCTTGACATCTGTCTCTGTGACATGAGTGATATATTAGATAGCATTCAGGGTGCGATGATCAAAAGTGCGATGCAATTACCAATGTCAGTTCCCAATACAATAATCAGACATGTATTTGGACTTGTGGCACTATCCGGACGCTGGAAATGGCACCAATTGTGTAGATATGAAAAAATTCATTTCCCGCCACAAAATTCTTTATACGTATATCTTCATGAATTGATAGACTCCACTAATTTGGCATCCTTTTCTCGATATCAATCCTCCATGGAATACTTATTGAATTAATTGAGTATTTCCTTTGAAGATGTCCATCAGCGTCCGGCTTACGCCAACAAAAAAACTCTTTGAACAAGATTGGCGATGGACAATTGAACGGATATCGTTTTACAAATTATTCAGAGAGTATGGAATGTTTCTCAAACCTCACTTACCGAGATTCGATCATGTTACTCTGTTTCCATGCAATCATTCCAGGAAAGCCTATATATGGTTTAGAATGAATTTGTACCATCCCAGAGAAAGAACTGTGCATTGGAATAGTAATGGCGCTCCACGGACTAACTGTTGCTTTCCTGGATGTAATGAGCCCATAGAAACCTTGAAACATCCAATTCTCGAATGTCCTCACTTTAAATCTATACGTTCTAATCGCTTGATGAAATTTGTTAACATCGACTTGGAGGACTGTCTGCAATTTCTTTGGGCATGGATGTTGCAGGGTGTGCACAAACCTATTGTTTTTGAATTGGTCAGTCTGTGCAAGTCTATTGAAAAAGAACTTCTTAATCATGAGACATAGATGTCTAAAATGTTAAGGTTAGTAAAAATGCATTTTATTGTAAGAGGACAACAAATGTGAATGTCATTTTTTATTTTTGCTATTAGTATATTAATTTGTAAAGGTTCTACACTTGTAATTGAACCATAGACAAATAAAATAAAAAACTAAAAAAAAGAATGCTCATTTTATGGCATCCTGGCATGGTCCATTCAAAATTGTGAACAAGGTTTTGCCTGTAGTGTGCAGAGTAATGGCAAAGGAGGGGGGTCTGACTGTGGAACAGTTTGTCCATGTGAATCAAATAACACCATTTAAACCCAAAACATGAATTGCGAAGATTGGAAGAAACTGGGGAGACTGCTAGGGAATGAGAAATGTAATGGTAATGTCGGGAGTAAGGTGAGTAGATCACGGTGGGTTTAAATGGATTAATCGTAGCAAGTAGGTGTGTTTGCTGTGCCTGAAGGAGTGAATGAGAAGTGAGGATATAAATATGAACAAAATGTACATAAGAAAAAAAAGAACTTTCTAGGTAGTTGGAAGAAAGGGGAAATCCTAAAGGAAAAATGTTGTTGCTTAGTACTTAACCTGTCTGTCTCTCTCTTCTGGTTTAGATTGCCTAATTTATTTTCCTTTATCAGTGTTCTCTGGAGTCTCCTTGATGAAGTGTAGTCCCCTGGATGAAGTGGCATTGCCGGGATGAGGAGAAATGGGGAAGGAGACTGGCGGACCTAAAAGAGAAGACAAACGACGAGATGTGTGAAATTTCGTTGTAATGTACGTAGCGACATGGACACAGGCTTCTCCGGAAAATAGACAAACTGTATTCAAGCAGGCGACAATATTAGGCCTTGTGATGGAAGATAGTGGAGGAGGAGCCAAGTGCCTCTACTGGAAGTCCTGCCCCCTTCTTGCCTATATGTTGTGAACTGGAAATTGTGGCAAGCAAAACACCAGTAATGATGCCTATAACACAAAAAGCCTTTGACACAAGCTAGCCATTGAGAAAACCGTTCTTCATGTATCCTATGAGAGCTGACGGCCTCTTAGGTGAGGTCCTGGATGAATGAAAGAGGAGATTGTTTGTCACATGAAGCAAAAACTACACACCAAGAAGAAATGCCAAGAGAGAAGGCGAATGGACCTTATAGAATCTGATGATGAAATAAAGGGTTGAGTAACATTGCATGTGCGGAATGAATATTGCATGTGCGAAGAACACTGAAGAAAATATAAATTGCTTTATAACTGTACAGATGCTGCAATGCAAATAGCCTAAGTAACAAAGAAGGCTGGCTATACATAGTGAATAGATTGCAGGCGGTGCCGCCAATATATATATATATATATATATATATATATATATATATATATATATATATATATATATATAACCTGAATGTTTCATCTCGCATTTTAGCAAACCAGGACCTCAGTAGCAAAAGAGCTGAAAGTGTGGCGCAGCAGAGAAAAACAGCTGAAGATGGAGGAAGAATTGAGAAGGCTTGTCTGGCCCAATGTCAAGGGCTGAGGCAGCCAAGAAACTGGTGATCTGTTTGAGAAGATACAATGAACGTGAGAAGCAAGGCAAGCTCCTATTGAGGTGCAATGGAAAAACACTGAATGCCAGGTTTTATTCATTTAATAGTATTAAATATGGAGAAAGAGCTAAAACACGGTCTCCTGTCACATGGGGTAGATGGAAATAGACTTTGGGCAAGCTACGACGAGACCAATGATGAGAATATGCTCACACTCCCTTCTATTCTCAAGCGCAGTGATACTTTGTAAGGCCGAGTTCAAAGACAAATCAAATGGCAGACAGCAGGAGTGATGATGGATGATGGGTTAATTGGGTGGGGAGGCATGGTCAAGTCCACCCACAAGCACCTGGGTACCAGCTTGCGTGATGCTAGTGAGTGGAATATTGCAGAAGGGTACAAGCGTGCCAACCAATAATAGAGGGCCATGCAGCAAAGATCCCTATAGTTTGGGAGCTAATGAAACTTTGTGTATTTTATGACAATGAGGATGACTTGCACTAGGGGAGGGTATAGTTGTCCACCTGACTACAGAGACACAATCATAATCCTATCTCCCATAGAAAGTAGACCTAGATGTTTTCTGTAGACCAACCACAATCCCAGATACGTTTTCTTAGTTTGCCACGTAGCATGACGTCAATGATGAGTTTTTGCTATAAAAGTGTAATTTTTGATGTAAAATGTTGAGAGATATGCTGTGAGACGTCCGTTGTACTCCCTGTTTTAGACAACTGACAATAAACGTTATGTTTTGCCAGCTTCCTGAGTTGGTCTTATTGTTGGTGTAAGAGTAAATTCTGCGCCCCCATCCATCCAATAAAGCATTACCTCATTAAAAGGGCCTACGGGTTCAATGTCACTACCAAATCCTGAAGATGCTGCCGAATCCATTCTAGATAGTTTCTTACTTTTGATTACTACTTTGTTTCTATTCTTTAGCTCTATTCTCATAGTATCCATTTTCTCTATTCTCCTTGTTTGCTGTTTTCTTTCTTCAATCTATGGACTATATTTGCCAAAGATTCATTTGATGCGTGATCTACACTTGGATAATGCAAAACACTTCTCCTGCATGGGGTCTGGCATGGATTCACTTGCTCATGAATATTCCCCGTCATTAGGCTGGGAATCTTTTGTAAAAACGAAAAGCAGTTTCACTTTAGCCTGAAAACTGCATTCCCACTCTAACAAATCACTGTACTTTGGGTCATACTGCCCTGATTCAATGACAGTCATTTCCCTAAACTCCACCCCTTGTGGTCATCTTCAGATTTTTACCGCACATTTCAGTGTTGGGAGTCCTCTTATCTGCTCTTTGAATATTTTTTGCCTTTTGAAGGTTTTTTCGATTTGAGATTGATATTTTTCTCTGAATCTTGCCATCGTTGACCAACAATAGATTACTGGCTGCGGTGACCCCTTGCTGCCAAAGATCTGCTGTCATCAACAGATCTTCAAATTTTGGAAGGCCCAGGCTTGGGCCTACTTTGCACTTTGACAATGTCTTCAAGATCTGTGCTAAATCTTGGTTTAGGAATGTCTACGTCGAGAATTGGCATCTCAAGTGCCTATATTGCCTGCATCCTGACCACAACGAGGACGGGTGCTAGATTTGCAGAGGATTCCTGTTGAAGATGAAGCAGGACCACTATTGAAGGTTGGTGGCAGGGCTCAAAGAGGGGAAGGCCTCTGACTCAGCCTTCGGGCGCAGTCGTCACGTCCAGGACCAGCCTGTCCCACGAGCATGCTCCCTCTAACAAGAAGAGGTGGAGTTCTTTTGAGGATGCCCTTTCCCAGGGGATCCAAAAGAAGGTTAAACATCATGCTAATGACCCCAGTATGGTCGTCGTGGCTGCGAGTCATAGTTCAGGTCGGACCAATCTCCATCGCCGTCCACAGTCAGCCTGCCAGTTGGGGGGGTACCCTCCAAGAGGAAGTCCTTGACCCCTTTGAAACACAGATCTTGGTCCAAGTACAAGTCTACGAATGAGAGATCTTCAGGTGGGCTATCGAAAGCCCCGTCAACGACACCTTTGTCAACCATGACCACTGCTCCGTCGACGACTACGATACTGTCGCCTTCTGTTTCATTGACTACCTTCAATACTTCGTCAAAGTGAGTGGCTCCCACTACCGTCGTGTCTATGGTCAAGATCATGCTTACCCCCAGGGTGGCTCTGCCTCCATGGCCACCAGCTGCTGCTGCGGCTCTGCCGACAACACAGTGGACAATCTTGTCAGGGTACAGGTGCCTGTCGTTGCTTCCATCCCGAAGGATTCGGACAAGGTGAAGGAGCTGCTGCTGCCCATTGACTTCCTTCGCATGACATTGAGGATGTCTCTGATGCCCATGGTGTCCCCTTGGAGGTCCTGCACATCTACACATGTTCTGACTATGACCATTGACCCAAAGACTGCTATTTGGACAATGAAGGGGGTATTGGTCCTCTGTCTCACGAGGGATCTTCTCTGAGGGAGCCTTTTCTACCATTTGATCCACAAAGGCGCTTCAGCCCTGAGCTGTTGCCAGCAGCTCCAGTTGTACCTACATCAGTGCCCAGGGACATGTATATGGACGTTATAACTACCCTCCAAACCTTCATGTCAGCGATACAGTAGAGGTTGCCAGCAACTCCTGTACCTGGACCAGTCCACAGCCCTCCTAGGCCGCCGGTTGGAAATCCTACCCAGCAGCAGTGCAGCTGACACCGCCCCACCGAATCTCCTAGGGCGTCACCCCGGATGAGGTTGGTTCCTTTCATGCAATGATCCAGAGGGCATCTGCTCTTTTCAATCTGGTCCCGGAGGAAAAGTAGGCGCGGTTCCTTTTTCAACACTGGGAATATTCATGGAATACAGTCATGTCCATCCCGCTGCTGGATGATGTTTGAGAGGAAGGTTTGGCCCTGATGACACAGAATACTGCCCTTCCCAAAAGAGACCAGCTGGTGAAGTAGTACAGGGTCTTGGACCCGGCACACAAGGGCTTGAGATCGCAGCCTTCTCCTTCATCCTTGTCCATGGTGTCTCTGGACCAAGAGGGGAAGAAGCTGGATGTTGTGGGGAAGCGTGTCATTTACACTGCGGCTTCCACCATTAAGGCTGCCAATGCACTGGCCATCCTGTGCCGGTACAACTGGTTACTCTACTCTGTTCAATCCTGAACTTCCTGCCGAATGACAAGAAGGCTGAGGCTCTGGCCCTATACTAGGAGGGTGATGTGGCCTCATACCATGCTATTAGAGTGGCTTTGAATATTGCGGATTCTACCAGAAGTGCAACGGGGTGGCCCTTAGGCGACAAGGTTGGCTGAAAGCTACGAACTTCAGTGCAGACGTGCAGTCAAAGGTGGTAGCCATGCCTTTCGATGGAGACAATTTGTTTGCGAAGACTGTGGACAAGATGCTCCAATCGATTAAGACTGATACAGAGACTGCACAATCCCTTGGGACTCTGAGACAGAGGAGATGTCCGTACTTGCGTTCCTCAAGTGGGAAGTCAGGCAGGTCCTCCAAGGGGTACTCTGCTCCCTACTTCCAGCCATCTCGCTCTACCTTTTGAATATGGCTGCCCCTCTCTTACAATCTGGAGGGTCTTCTCTATGCCTGCAGCCTGGCATCGTATAATTGGGAATAGGCTGCATTTTAGCCCAATTGGGGACACAGGGAGGCGGGAGCCGGCACCAGCAACTAGGCCCACTATGAGGACAAGGAGGCTTCCGTCCCTCATTTCTCATCGATGTTGCTGCTGAGCCGGTGCTGCCTTCCAGATCCACCCTAGACATAGGCCTGCAGGGCTCTAAACGCCTGTGTCTGTGTCTATGCGGCATCTAACAACTCAGCTGAACTTTACAAAATCTGCAAGGAGGTGGCCAACCCTGCTGCAGTCTCTAGCTCTCCTGTCGCCTCCCAGGCCCTTTGCACGACCCTTGCCTCTCATTTCATCTAAAAAAAACAGGATATCTTATCCACCCTCTTGTCCCCTCCTCGTCTTCCCTCCTCTCCTTCTGTGAACTCTGGCCCTCTTACAGCCACCCCCCACCCTCTTTCTTGTCCTTTCCTCTTTTCTTCCCTGACAAGGTCTCTAGACAAGTCTGATCTATGAAAGTCTCACCAAAACAGGTTCCTCCCTGTTCTTCCAAAACCTTCAAGGACCACATTGACACCATCGCTCCTGCCCTGGCTGACTTCTGTAACCTCTCCTTCACCCCAGGAACCTTCCCCTCCCCCTCTGAAACACTCTCTTGTGCACCCTCTTCTCAAGAAAACCCACTGGCGACCCTTCTTGCCCGGCCAACTATCGCCCAATCTCCATCACTCCTTTTCTGGGTAAACTCATGGAAAAGCTGGCCATCTCGCAGCTTAACCTTCACTCTGATTCTGTTGGTTTTCTCCACAACCATCAGTCTGGCTTTAGAGCTGCCAGAAGCACGGAAACTGCTCTCCTGAACATCCGTGAAGATCTGCTCTCTAACCTTGACTCCAACATCCCCTCTGTCATCATTCTACTCAATCTCTCTTCTGCCTTCGACATGGTCAACCATACCATCCTGCTCAACCATCTCCGTGACAACCTGGGTATCACTGATCAGGCTCTTGCCTGGCTGACTTCTTTCCTCTCTGATCCTCCCAGGTCCAACTTGGGTCCTTCCTTTCATCTATCACCCTTTCTACTTGCAGTGTTCCTCAGGGGGTCTAACCTCTCACCCTGGCTTTTCAACCAATACCTGGCAACTCTTGCCCACCGCATTGCCATTTTCTGCTCCAATGTTCAGTGCTATGCTGATGGTATACAGTTCTTTTGCCGCAGGATTTTTCGTCGCAGGACTTTTCATTGTCGTTTTTTTATCGAAAAAAAAATCTTTTTTTTTTTTTGGGGGGGGGGGGTTAAAAATTAAATATTTGTGGGTGAAAGGGAATCTTTTTTTTTTTTTTAAAAGGGGGGTTGGGGGGGCGTGGCCTGGAGCGCGGACCATGCAGTCGCCTCCTTGATGGCCTCCGTGGGAAGCCCGCTGCATATCAGCTTTCCAAGGCGCCCCGGCAGCGTTTTTGGACCCAACTCGGTGAGGGGCTATGGGAAGGTCCGGTGCCCCACCGATGCGCTGCTGGGCCTCGAATTCGCCGAAATAAAGATAATCGGGCCGTTGATAACTCGCGGCTCCTCCACCAAGCAATCCAAGATGGCGGACGGGACCCAGCGACGACAGCCGAGCCGCGGCCTCACCATCGGAGCTCCGCCTACACACTCCCTTGAGCGGCTCTGAACCCAGATACCTTCGGCCCCACATAATTGGAGGGACCCGGACCCAGCGGAGACCCCGAGCGGCGGGGAACGAAGTAGATGCCTTAGGCCTCCCGGCCCCCTCACCATCGGAGCCCCTCCTACACACCCTTGAGCTGCCTTGAGTCCTGAAACACTCGGCTCCACATAATTGGAGGGACCCGGACCACTCTCCAGCGACCCCGCTGAGACCCCGAGCGGCGGGGAACGGAGTAGGTGCCTCGGGCCCCGGCCCCTTCTGCCTACGCGCCACAACACGCAGCTGCGGTCCCCCTGATCGGCACCGGCGGGGCGACCACAACACCCCATCGCCTCCGGACTTTGCACCCCGGCGGGAGCCATTTACCGCCCCCTGCTCGCTTCCTGGGGCGCCCCGGCCCACGTTCATCATCTCCCCTGGTACCAGAAAAACCGGGACAATCCTGTGACTCCTCTCCCCTACGCACTCAAACCCACCGTATGCAACCAAGATATCGGGACATTCATCCCAGTCTGTGAGGCCATACGATGTCCAGGCAACCGAAATCCGCCAAATCCTCGGACATAGCAACAATGCTAATGGCGTCCGACAAAGCAAAGAAACCGGACACTCTTCCCCCCGCCTCACGAGAATCCCTGGACGACAAGGGACCGCTAGCAACTAAGGAGGACCTCCGTAACTTTATGGCGGACATCAAAACCGAATTTCGATCCTGTATGTCGGAGCTTACTGCCAAGTTGGAGAATACCGACAAGAGGGTCTCGGAGGTGGAACAGAGAGTGGGAGAGATTGAGGATCGAGCTCAGGACCACACCGCTTCCCTGATTGCGATCCAGCGCTCCATGGGACTTTTGCAGGACAAATGCGAAATCCTGGAATATAAGCAAGAAAATTTGGAGAACAGAACCCGACGCAACAACCTCCGCATCCGGGGGGTTCCTATGTCAGTCCCAGACCAGGGGCTTGCCGAATATGTGGGCCTCCTCTTTCGGTCTCTCCTCCCAGATACGGAGGACTCACTTTTGCTATTGGACCGCACCCATAGACTAATCCCACGCCGTAGTGTGGAGACAGACGGCCCTCCCGATGTGATCACTAGGGTGCATTTCTTTACAACAAAGGAAGCCATCTCAGCAATAAGCCGCTCCGAGGACGAAATCACCTTCCAAGGGTCTCCTCTCCAGATTTATCAAGATCTATCTCCGCTGACCCTCCAGAAAAGGCGAGCCCTGCGCCCGCTGACCACCTTCCTGCAAGCCCAAAAAATCCGCTACAAATGGCTCTTTCCTACAGCTTTACAATTCTCCTATAAGGGTACTACACGCCGGATCAACCATCTGGATGACGCTGGAAGTATTTTGCACCCGGACCCCGCTACCCACTCGCCTCCACAGGCCTCCGAAGCGGCAACGGACTCGGATCTCATAGCCTCCCCCAGGTCCAACCATAACACATGGTCGAAGGTCCCAAGATTTAGGAGGAGAAGATAACTGGAAACGACCCCACAAGGGACTATTGCGACCCCCATATCCCAGCGCCATTTCTTTGAAGACATGGATGATCTCCATCCCTGATGCGGCGGGCTCCCCCCCCACGGCCCGTGCCCGGCTCCAAGGTACGTTCCATCTATGAGTCCTTGGAGCATTTCACTCACATTTTCAGCCATGTTGGCTATCCCCCGTTCCACGGCCCTGTTGGCCAGGGGAGGGCCCAACCCCACAATGGGTCCCCCATCCCCAGTTAAATCTCGGACTTCCCGTTGGCGGCCCGAGCAAAAACCCCAGAAGCAGGATAACAGATGGGCTCATCTTCCACGGCATGATGGCTGATTCCTTAATGGCCTCCCCCCTCCCACAAGTCTCATCAGCAACCCCAAGTCCCGCTCCGGATCAGCAGACCTGGAACTTTGTTTCCCTAAACGTCAGGGGATTGAACTCGCCGGCTAAACGCAAATCAATCCTGCAAAAGCTCCGGAATGAGACCGCTGCAGTGGCCATGCTACAGGAGACTCATCTGCTACCGGCAGACTTCAGCCGCCTACACTCCCGTGACTTTCCAAAGCAACTCTTCGCATCCGGTGATTCCAAGCGAGGTGGCACGGCGATTTTGTTTCGGAGGGGGCTGAATCCCCAGATTCTGGACACCATAAGCTGCTCGGAAGGACGCTATATAGCGGTGAAATGCCTGCTGGCGGGACAGCTGTTCTCCCTGGTCTCCGTATACGCACCGAACGCGAGCCAGGCGTCCTTCTATGACTCGCTAACTACAATTCTTTCTCCCTTTCTGGAAGGCCAGATTGTGATCGGTGGGGACTTTAATGGGGTCCCGGACCCCGTGAAGGACAAATCGCATCCGCCCTCTCCCGGAGACTACACCACGGCCTTGGCTCTCCTACGGCTATTCAGGACCTTGGGGGTGGTGGATGCATGGAGGGTGCTCCACCCATCCGAAAAGGACTTTTCTTTTTATTCTTATGTTCACCGGACATTCTCCAGAATAGATCTCCTCCTAATATCCCCGCAAATCTTTGCCTTCGCTGAGGAGGTGACCATAGGCTCCAGAATCTTGTCCGACCACGCCCCGGTAACCCTGGAAATCCGAGTCCAGGGGCCTCCTGACCCCCACCGGCGCAGATGGACATTATATGACCCCATCCTCAATGAGATGCCACTCAGAGACGCAGTCGCAACCACGATCAACAACTTTTTCAAGGAAAACCCGAGCGGAGATACCTCCCTAGCCAACACCTGGGACGCAATGAAGGCAGTGGTGCGAGGAGATCTGATCGCCAAAGGGGCAGCCTATCACAGGCACAAACAACAAATCCGCCAGGGCCTTGAAGAAGAACTGGAGAGGGCTGAAAGGATCCACAAGGAGAAGGGCTGGACCCCTAAAACGCAGCGAGCCCTCCGCATAGCAAAAAAGAAAATCGAAGCCCACTATGCTGAACACACCGCCCATCAAATGACGAAAGCCAAACAATTCTATTATGCCAAAAATAATAAAGCGAACAAATTGCTGGTGGCCAAACTTGCCAAGATGAGAAGAAATAACACAATCGTGGGCTTACGGGATCAGCAGGGCAAGACTCAATATTCGGATCTCGACAAGCTTCAAATTGCATCGACCCACCTGACCCAGGTAATGACCGCCCCGCCCCGCAACGACAAGGAACAGAGGGAATACCTGCAAGGGGCAGCGCTCCCCCGACTGAAAAACGCAGCCCGGGATTCGTTGGAAGCCCCAATTACCGGCGAGGAAGTCGACGAGGCGATAAAATCCCTGAAGTCTCGGGCCCCTGGTCCGGACGGCTACACAGCAAAATTTTACAAAGTTTTCAAACCCCAACTCCTCCCACCCCTGGTACAGCTGTTTAATTCATTCAAAACCACAGGCTCTATAACTCCGTCAATGCAAGAATCAATCACAGTCTTGCTGCCCAAACCTGGCGGCGACCCGAAGGACCCGGCGTCCTACAGACCAATCGCGCTGCTCAATATAGACGCCAACATATACTCCAAAATTCTAGCAACCCGCTTGTCCCGGATCCTGCCAGAGATAATCAATGCCGACCAGAGTGGCTTCATCACACACCGTTCAACCACTGATAACATTCGTAGAGCTTTGAATCTGGTGGAACTAGCCTCCCGAGACTCCAGAGAACTGGTCCTTCTGGCCCTGGATGCAGTTAAGGCCTTCGACAAAGTAGACTGGAACTTTATGAAGCTTGCCCTCGAGGCCTTTGGCTTTGGCCCAGAGTTCCGTGCCATGATCTGGGCTAACTACACCGCGCCCAAGACCTTGCTCAGAGTCAATGGCATCCTCTCTCCCCCTATTGACCTGACCTGTGGAACCAGACAGGGCTGCCCGCTATCCCCATTGCTCTTTGCGTTAATCATGGAACCATTCGCCCAACGGATCAGGCGAAACCCGCGGATCAAGGGCTTCCAGGCGGGTACGACACACCATAAACTGGCCTTGTATGCCGACGATGTCTTATTAACCATCACAGAACCTTGCGCCTCCCTCCCTCAGGCCTTAGCTGAGATAGAGAACTATGGAAAGGTCACCGGTTTCGCCATCAACTACCAGAAGTCAGCTGCCATGGGGGTAGCCCTTCCCCGAGAGGTCAAGGAGGCTCTGGCCCCAATGTGCCCGATACACTGGACAACTAAGAGCTTCAGCTATCTGGGGGTCCGGATCCCAGCTGACCCGGGAGACGTCTACCGGGCTAACTTTCCCCAACTGTTCACGGACCTCGAGGCTAACCTGAAACGGTGGGAGACACAGGAAATTTCACTGATGGGCCGTATCACGGCTTGTAAAATGAACTTGCTACCAAGGTTCCTATATACTTGCTCCTCGCTTCCGGTATCGATCCCGGCCCCGGCCCTTCAAAATCTACAAAAGAAAATGTCACGGTTCATCTGGAAGGGGAGGAAGCCCAGAATCTCCAAGACCACGATGCTGGGCAATGCCAGACTGGGTGGCCTCGGAGTTCCGGACCTACGAAAGTATCAGATAGCGGCCCAGCTCTCCTGCATCCGATCATGGCAGGTGCTTACCAACCGTCCGAAATGGGTGGACCTCGAACAAGCACAACTGCCGCTCCCTCTACGCTTTCTCCCGCATATCAATCCCTCCGATCGCCGCCAATGGCAGGACCTCCTGAGATCCACCAAACACACTATCACTACCTGGGATAAAGCGCTGAAACAGAAGAAAACCCCAGTGGGACTCAGCTCCTCCTCACCCGTGTTCCTGAACCCAGCCTTTTCACCTGGCTGGTCCACCCGGAACTTCAGATCCTGGATAGCGGGGGGCCTGGAGACCCTGGGGCAGCTTTTCGAAGGGGGACAGCCCTGCACCTTCGGGCGATGTAAAGAACTCTTCCAACTGCAGGAACAGGACAGATTTACATACATTCAGCTGCGCCACTGGTGCTCTCATCCACAGACCCGTCAAGCCGCCACCCGGCCCCCCACGGCCATTGAATTGACCCTAAATGATCTCCCACCCAGGGGAAGCATCTCCACCCTATACAAGCGCCTTCAAAATGACTTCCTTACCTCCAAAACCCGATACATGGCTCAATGGGAGGCGGACCTAGGCCACCCAGTCGAAGACCAGCTGTGGGTTGATATTTGGTCGCGGGCTCACTCCTCTTCGTCTTGCATCACGAACAGAGAAGGCGCCTACAAAATCCTCCTCCGATGGTATTATCCTCCACTGAGATTACACCACATGAACCCTACACTCAGCCCGAACTGTTGGAGGCAATGCGGCCAGGTAGGAACTTTCTTCCATATGTGGTGGTCTTGCCCGAGGGCCCAGACCTTTTGGGAACAATGCCTAGCGATGATTACGGACATCACTAAGGTACGACTTCCCCTTGAGCCCGAACCCATCCTCCTGGGTGCCCCAGTCCCCGGGATCTATCCCAGGTCCGGTCCCAGGGCCAAACTACTGTCCCAATGCCTTCTGGCGGGCAGAAACGTAATAGCTCGCACTTGGAAAACGGTGGAGGGCCCACTAATGCCTTTCTGGTGGACGAAAATCTGGGACATCCTAATCGCGGAGAGGGTTACAGCAGCCGGGGCAGGCCACCTGCATCGTTTCGAGAACATCTGGGGCCCAATTCTAGACTTTGATCGGAACTATCCAGCCTTAACGTACAAGCCCCAATTAGCCAGGAGAACCTTACGGGACGATGACTTCCAGCAGGGACAGGAAGAAGAACGATAGAGCCCGGGGGAGGGGAGGGAAGTGCAACCAGCTGTATCCTTTTTATGCCATTTGTCGTGTTTGATCAGACGTTGTATCGCTTTATCCTGCCTGTTTAAAATAAATATTTAAAAAAAAAAAAAAAAAAAAAAAGGGGGGTTGGGGGGCAACCCCCCCTCAAAAAAAAAAGTTTTTTTCGATAAAAAACGGCGATGAAGAGTCCCGTGACGAAAAATCCCGCTGCAAAATAACATAGAACCATGCTGATGACACTCAACTCATTTTCAGACTTCCCTCAGCCACCTCCTCTCCTTCTCTCATCTCTGATTGCCTATCTGCCATTCAGGATTGGTGTGCCGCCAACGATCTCTGCCTGAACTTCAACAAGATGGAGATCCTCATCGGCACACCTTCACCCTACTTTCCTGTCACTTTCTGGCCAGCCTCCCTCGGCCCTCCTCCTACCCCCATCTGCGAGGCTAAGAACATCAGGGTCATCTTTCCTTCTCTGCCCACATCTCGGACGTCTCTAAAAACTCCAACTTCCTACTGCACCTCAGAGGTACCTCACCTTCCCACAGATGCTCACCGTCTTTCAAGCCCTGGTCCTCTCTAGGTTGGTTTATTGCAACAGCCTCTTTCTAAATCTACCTGCTTCTACTCTCTACCCTTTGCAACTTATCCAGAACAGGACTGCAAGACTTGTCCTTGGCCCCAAGCCCTGGGATCGTATCTCTTCAGCCCTGAAATCTCTCCATTGGCTCCTAATGGCTGCAAGGATAAAATTCAAGACCCTTTCATTATCCACAAGGCTTTCTGGGGGCCTGGGTCCAAAATACCTTCAGCTTTCCCTCCGTAAATACCTTCCCTCCCAACCTCTTTGCTCCTCCACATAGAGTTTTTCTAAGAAACGATCTGGGGGTAGATCTCGGTCTTTGGCTGGGGCCTCCCTCTGGAACAGCCTCCCTGCCACTCTGAAACTTGAGGAGAACCATCTCCGGTTCTGGAAGCACCTCAAGACCTTCCTCTTTGCTTATGCCTTTGTTCCTCCTCTCCCCTGCTGATCTGTTCTGTCTCGGCATCGTGCACCTGGTCACCCTCTGTCTTTAGGGCCCAGGTACCTGTTTACCATGCCACCCACCCACACTGCCTCCTGGCAATCCCTTGCACTGGGGTCTGCACCTGTAACCCTACAGTCCCCCTTCCTTTTTTTCTGCACTTAACAGACACACCCTGTCTGTTGCACTAAACCTAGCACTTGCCACTCGCTGGCTGCACTACCACTGTTTGCTACTTTTTTTTTAATTATGTATTTACTTATTTATTATCTATCTTTATGTTAATTTATTTGTATTCCTTTCCTCAGCACTTTCCACTTCTCCCCCTCCTCCCATGCACTTTCCCCTCTCCCATGCACTTGCGCTTTCTGAATGTCACTGGGCCTAGTAAGAGCGTTGTTTTTGTTTCTCCCTTGTTCCCCCTCCCTTGCCTCGTCGATCTCTGAGACACTTGTGTATGAGCGCGATACAAATATCAATATCACCCAGGAAGCCTACAGCAGGCGCTCGCAAGCCTTCGGCAGCACAGGACAGCGTCGCTGATGCCCGCAGGCCTGAACCTGCTATATATCCGGGCTGCCACTTTCGCGCCACAGTGGGCAGCTGGCTACCGAACTTTGTCGAAAAGTGGAAGAACATCACCACGGACAAATGAGTGCTGGATGTACTCCATCAGAGGCATACCATGGAATTCCAAAACAGGTGTCCTTGCATTCCTCCTGTGCCACATCAAGAACTACACGTGGCCCAGCTGGTGCATGAGATTCAGGCCATGGTAAGAATGGGGCAATAGGGCCCCTCCCCCAGTGCCTCTGGGGCACCAGAGTGTACTCCAGATACTTTCTGGTATGGAAGAAAGGAGGAGGGTGGTGACCTGTCCTAAACTTAAGACACCACAACAAATACTTGAAATCCCAGAACTTCAGGATGATTACGTTGCTGCACATGCTCGGCCAGCTGGAAAAGGTTCTTTTTCCTGGTGACCATTGATCTGGAGGACGCCTGCTTTCACATACCCATTCCCCCAAAACATATGAAGTTCCTACTTTTTGTGGTCAAGGGGAGGCACTATCAGTTCAAGGCCATGCCCTTTGGCCTGAAATCAGCTCCAAGAGTGTTCACAAAGTGCTTGGCTCCAGTGGTGGTGTATCTACGCCTCAAGGGCATTCACATCTACCCTTATCTGGACAACTGGCACATTCGCTCTCAAGCACTGGCGAACCAGCACACAACTGAAACCATACGCCTTCTGACAGACACAGATTCTCCATGAACTACCCAAAGTCTTGCGTGGCTGGAGTCATCGCAGAAGGCTCTGTTTCTGGTCACCCGTCTCAACATGGTCGCATGCCTGGCTTCCCACTCGGATGTAATGGCCCTCCTGGGAAAGGTGCTGCACCTGTTGCCCACGACAGTGCGAGCCATCAAGTTGCCGTTGAGCATGATGTCTTCCTGCATCCACCTCCTCCCATTCTGCAGGCTCAAAATGAGGCCTCTTCAGGAGTTCCTGGATGAACGGTGACTGCAGATCATGGGCACTTGGACGAATATTATTGACCTCAACCAAGGATTCCGGCAAGCTCTACGATGGCGGGCAGTATGCCCACATCTCGTGCAAGGAGCTGCTTTTCAGATATTACCGTACCAGGCCACAGTCACTATGAACGCCTCCCTGGAAGGCTGGGGGCTCACACCAGGCAGTCGCACACCAGGGGGCCTTTGGCTACCGGAGGAAAAGGACCTTCACATCAACATCCTGGTGCTTCGGCTGTCTTCTGTGCCCTCAAGTTGCATCTTTCTCAGCTGCGGGGGAAGGTGGTGCGAATCTTCACAAACCACACCACCAGCCTCTATATCTGGAAGCAGGGCAGAACTCACGCTCCAGTGCTTTACCTGAAGGCCCATACCATGTGGCATTGGGCCATTCTTCAGTACATGTTCCTTGTCCCCTGTCATCTGTCGGGCATCAAGAACCCCATCGCAAACTAGCTCGGCAGGGCGCTGTGATCCTGGCACGAGTGGGAACTTCAGCAGGTGCAAATTTCCCATCTCTTCAGCAAGTGGGGTAAATCCAAGATCGAACTCTTTGCGACAGCAGCCAACTCCAAGGTCCTCTTGGATTGCTGCTAGCAGGGTTATGGTTACTCCTAACCCTGGAAAAAAACATCTGAAATGGGTAACCTACACGCCAAAATTATCTATACTCCATTCCGGGAGATGCTAGTCCTGTCCTGAGTCTAACTTTGCATTCTTGGATGTGTAGTCCTAGATTTATAATGAGGAAATGTAGGACTTCAAGTTCCAGAATGCCAACGCTGCTGGACCAGCATCTCCTCAATGGAATGGATGATGTTGGAACGTATGGGGCGAAAATGTGTGCTTTTCGCTGAATGTCTGGACTTGATCTGTAACCGCAGGTTGAAGAAATGGTGTGAACCACTTTATTCTGTTGACGCACAGTGGGAAAATGGAGTTTGCTCCAAAGATTTCTAAAGCAGCTGTGTAACCAAAGGTGGAAGTGTACTACAAATCATTGGTGCGCCATACCACTGGTTTGTTTGCTTTTTAAAGAGCATACCTTTAGTTCAAATGCTCAAGAAAAATAATCTGGGTGCATTTCGTTTTTATCGAACCAAATACAGGGGGTCATTACGGGATTGGTGGTAGTCATGGCGCTATTTGCGCCATGACTGCCACCAATAACGGGACCGAGTCTGGTGTGGTGCAATGGGGACTTACCGGTCTAGTCCGACCCTGGCAGGACCGGTAAATCCCCATTGCACCAACCATTCCCCATTCCCATTTGAGCCCCCATAGGGCTCAATGGGAATGGGGAAGGTGTTATTTATGGGCCTGCTAATGGCTGACCCATAATTAGCAGCCTGGTCCCCTAATGGGACCCGTAAGGGGCGTGTGGTCTGACCACATGTCCCTTGCGGTTCCCATTAGGGGACCTCGGAATCGGGCGGTAGGGGATTACCGGCACCGGTCTCCTTACCGGTGCCCGGTATCCCCTACCGCCCGACTCGTAATGACTCCCATAGTATCAGCTCAGCTCGTATGCCTATTTTCCCAACTCACAGCCAGGCATAGTCCCTGGCGCTGTAGCCTGAGCACCTTGCGAACTCGCGAACACATTTCTTGCATAGGCAGCAGAGCTCTTCATATGCACGATGGGACATTTCTAACTTAAAGAGCTCACAAATCGCCTGTTAGAGCGCCGATCTGTGACAGTTAAAGTGAGCATGTTGGTTATTTGCCAACACATCGACCGCCCATGTCCATGTTAACCCTTACAGCCATTACCACACACTTCTGCAATTGTATTCGCTCTCCCCTCTTGCTTCTCCACTCTTTTTGACTGCTTACTCTCTTTTCTGTCCTCCTTTCCCTTTCTCCCTTTTCCTATCTCCTCACCTCCTCCCCTTACTTTCTTCTATGCTATTACTCTATCAGAATTTTCCCTGGACCTAGTATGATAGCAACTTTGCCTGTCTCCTCCCCCCTCAGCTTACTTGTTGCCACCCCCCCCCCCATTCAGCACTATCTGAAAGTTTGTCAGGCCTAGTACGACAGTCGCTTGTTTTCTTCCTCCCCTCTCTTTCTGCAACCCTCTCCCTCACCTTTTGTTTTCTTCGGCTCTACCAGAAATGTCGTCAGGCCTAGTACGGTAGTCACCTATTTCCATTTCCTTCCCACTCTCCCCCTCCCTTATCTATGTCTTAGCTCTTGCACTATCTGAAATGTCGTCAGGCCGAGTACGATAGTTAATTTCACATCCTTACTGTTCATGACCTGTAAGAATGTCATTTTGTTTTCCCTTGTTCCCTCCCTTGCCTCAAAGCGCTTTGAAACGCATTGTGTATAGGCGCTATTTAAATAAACTATCATAACCACCTGCCCATGCCCACCCAAAATGCATTCTCCTGGGAAGTCTGTGGGCTTGCTCTATCAAGTAGTTGCATTAAACGACCTTGCAGTGTTATTTCCAAGCACTCTGCAGAGAGTTAATGGCTTAATTGCAGCTGCAAATGAGCTACTGATGTAATGAAAAAAGGGCTTCATCTAGTGTGCCTTCAACCCTTGTACTGAGGTCCTGTTTAAACAAACATTGACAAATTCATCAGTGTTGGCTTGTGTTTAGGTATTAGGTAGGCGCATATGCCAGACACTTGTAGGCCTAGATAAACACACCATGTTCCAGCTGTTGCTATCTTATGGCCAGGTAGTAGTGCCACTATGACAGGGCCTGGCAAAGGCCTATTCAGTGCCTACACAAAAGCCATATCTGTTCTCTTTGTCAATGCTTGGATTCAATAAAAAAAAAGCTAGATGATTGCTGGCAACTACAAAGTGTATTGTGTTTAATGTATGGGTATTGGCTGCTCGAAATATTCAATTTCTGCTTTGATAAATTACTGTTATTTACAAATAAATGTATATATTAAGAGAAAAAGACAGTAATTTAAAATGAACATTAAAGCATCACCTGTCATAGATGGATTGACTTCCTGTACTACAGCAAAACAAAAGAGGTGATGGCTGAGAGGTTTAGAATAAATCTGAACCTCTGGCGTTGCTCTGGGCAACCCTCCAGTCCATCGTTCATCGCCTGCCAAACCATTACAAAATGGGAAGGACCATCTGAAAATCAAGCTTGGTCCAAACCCCTAAAGGGGCAGTCCCGCCCAAACTGCTTGGTCACTTCCCTTCTGCACAAGACCACGAGCATCCCCAAACATGTTTCGACCTTGTAAGTCCTCATCAGTGAGGAGTAGCTTGGATCTCTTGGCTTAGCATGCATGGGACCCACGTCTGGACATACCCGTCCCACTTGGGGTAACTATAGAAAAACAAAAGGGGTGATGGCTGGAAGGTTTAGACCAAATCTTAACCTCTGGCCTCCGGGGCGTGTTTGTTGCTGGTAGGGGGCGGAGGGGTGAAGGGGCTATAGCCCCGGGTCTGTTGGTTGTATCCGTGGATAGAAGCTCAGGGGCTACAACCAAAAGACTAGCTAGCCCCGCGTTCTGGTAGTCCTGACATTAGCGTAGCCCCAGATCTTTTCCAGACCTAGCAACACCTCTGTCTGGCATTGCTCTGGGCAAGCCTCCAGGCATCGTTCTTCGCTTGCCAAGCCATTACAAAAGGGGAACGACCAGAGCAATGCCAGAGGTTAAGATGAATTCTAAACCTTCCAGACAGCACCTCTTTTGCTGCAGTAACCCCAAGTTGCTGTCGACTTCCTGTACTGTTCATGCAGGAGAGTTACATTTTTACCTGCTGATACTGTTTAGAGCCATGTTATTGCCAATCAAAATATGTTTAAACTATGTTTGTAATTGTGTGATTTAGTCTACATGATGATTCATAGATGACACAAATAGTTTCTTGTAAATGTGCATGCACAGTAGTAATAAACATTTCAATATATGAATCTATTGTTTTGAAATGTCTGTTAGGGGCGAACCTGTTGCTGCTAGTTTATTATTCCAGGTAATGTCTGGTCGAGCCATCGTTGCATATCAAAAGTCACGTCCCTGCCCCTAGCCCACTCTTTCTGGGAGGGATAGCTCAGCGGCAACTTGCTCCCCTTGGAAACAAGACGACACGAAGCAGTACAGGTTCGATCCCCGGGTCCGCGCTTAGAAAGCTCCGGGTATTAAGCGTGTTATAAATACGCCTCCAAGAGACAGATTCCTGTAACACCGCCTCGATGCCACTGTGCTGTGTGAGCGCTTTAAAAAAATGCTAAATAAATAAACACTTCCTCCACACCACTTACCATCCCCCTCCCTCCTTTTTGGATGCTGTGTACCACTAGTTCCTTGTTCCACCTCCACCAGTGTGTGAGACAAACCGCGGTGAGATTGAGGCGGGCATGTACACACTCTGCTCCGTGCTTTACTTGCGGGATGTCCGCATACTATGGGAATTTGCGTACAGCCGTGAATTCCGTGGATTAGCGTAAAAAATAAAAATAGGCGCAATGCATTCAAATTAACTGCCGCCTCGCATCCTCTTTTCCTGCCCTCTGTCAGCAGTTGAATGCTAGCGAGGTGTGGTGTACCTTGGGCACGTTGTCGATAATTTACTTAAAATCTAATTATTTTCAGCTGGTCTTTACTCCCAGATATTTTCTGTGTGCCCGTCGATGGGTAGAATAGAAGACGGATGCTATTCAAAAGCGGGGGTTGCTATTCTCTGCATAATTGCCTCAAGTTCAACATTTTTCTCATTATGTGCATGTCGTTCATTATAATTTCTACAGCAGCCTGTTTCTCTGACTGCCGAAAGGGGCCTACCCGTGGAAGTCGCAGTAGCGTGCGATGAAATGACTGATTTCATTCTCAGCCTGGCAGCCTTGCCAATTACACCGCAGCTGCAGCAGCGTGGAAGGAAAGGCTGCTGGTCGTGTACCTTTCCATAACCGCTAGATGGCAGCAGGCGCTTTACGGCCGAAACTCGAAACTAGACCCTGCAAAATCTTACTTTCCCTGGCCTCAAGATAACTAATTCCAGATGACTCTGTGCAATTTGTATCTTTTCTTCAACTCCCCGCTTTTTGCTCCCAACCTGTGGGGACATTAAGAACGGCATAGATTTATTGTTCTTCTCAATTCTATCATAATGTCTTTATTTGTATCAACGATCACCAAACCTTTGGCAAAAAGGTTGCAATTCAGATTTTCCTTCTGAGAAAAGCGGCAGTCGCCAGTTGAGAACTGAATGCCACTCGAGACAACTCCTTTCCAGCGGATTATTCTTCAAGGCCTTGGGTTTCTCCCATCCACTCTTCCTGCTGTGTTAGCCAGCATATATTAAGTAGATAGAGGTCCTAGAGGCTGCCCTTGGGTGGTAGTGGTGCGTGTTATGAATCAACATAATGTTGCCAAGCACTCAGGGGTTAAGGAGTGCTGCCCCCACCGTTGTGGGGGCGGAGCCATGTTACGGCGCGAAGGCTGGGAAAGGGGGTTTCTGGGTAAGGCGCGAGAAGCGCCAGTACTCGATGTAAAGCTAAGGAATAAAGACAGTATCCACTATTCCCGTGTGCGCGTCCCCCTTTTCCGTGGCCTGCAAGAGGCAACACTTGCAACAAGGTCATTCCCATGCGCCCACGGAGTTCTCCTTTTCGGCAGTCCGCCGTTCCTCCGTGGCTTTCCGCCACTTCCGCGCTGCAAGTGCGTTCGAAGCCGTCACTGCTGGCAATCCGCCAGTTCCTCGTTCCGGTTGTGACTGGGCCTCCTCCTGCCCCTCCACCTCCTACACGGGCGGCAACTGCTAGCCACATCCGAAAACGCTGCAGCTCTCTCTCCATCCATCCTGCAACACATCAAGAGTCACGACGTTGGACCCTGACAGGCCGCCTGACTCCCACGTTGCGACGAGCGCTCCAGGAACTACGTAGTAGAGCCTTAGCCATCCGCTGCGGCCCCGCACTCCAGGAACTGCGCAGTGGGGCCTTAGCCATCCGCTGCGGCCCCCCCCCCTACGTCGCGTGCTGGCGAGCCTGCCCATGCCCTCGAGAAGCCCAACAAGGACATTTGGCAGTGTCGAAGCAGTGCTGTGTGCCATCCCTCTCTACAACGTCGGTGACGCTACATGCCCATCTGTGACACCCGACCTCCCAGGTGGGTCACGCTCCGCCAGCCTAACCAAAACATACACAAGGGCCGAACACATCTTCTGGCATCATGAGCACGCCGGCCTCCGCCTCAGGGTCCAACCCTGGGTCACCTACTCCAGCTCATATCGTACAGCCGATTCAGCTGCGACTACCACCGCCCTTCACCATGACTCCACAAGCCACGAAGGGGCCCAGATGGACTGATTGGATGGAAGATTTCCAGCATTACGTCAGGGGGTCTGGTGATGGTAATTCCCCCAATATTAGGGACATCTTCCTCAATCTGGTAGGGGGTGAGATAAAGACTGTGGTCAAGACTATCCCTGGAGCTGAACAGAACACCTTCAAGGACTTGATCACGGCTCTAGATAGACTCCTCATCATAGAAGTTAATCGTGACTATAAACGCTACCTTTTCAACAAGTGCACCCAAATGCCACAGGAGACGGTTGACGAATTCATAACCCGCCTAAGAGTAAAAGGCGCAAATTGCCAATTTGACGCATTCTCGTTGGAGGAAGCCATAAGATTGAGGGTCATTGAAGGCTGCCTATCCCCTGCTCTCAAAAAACAGCTCCTGAAGAAACCCCTCACCATCCAGGAAGTGAGCTCGCTCGCTCGCAAACATGAGAGGGTTGATGCCCAAGCTACATCCATGGGCAATCTGACCAACCCCAAGCAAGACACAGCGGAACTGGTCGCAACCATACAACCATCTCGTCCAGGTGACAGAGGGCCACAGTCATACAGAACTCAAACCATCCGAACTCCCCGCCAACAGAGACAGTGCTATCGTTGTGGGATGTCTTTTCCACATGCAGGCTCATGCCCAGCTTTATCACAACGGTGCACGAACTGCGGAAGAGAAGGAAATTTTCACTCGGTGTGCCGGGAAGGCATACCATTTCCCCCTGCGAGGCCCCAAACGCCTGTCAGGCCATTTTTGCGTCCGCCACCTCCACGATACATTCAACCCAGATATTACCAACAAGGCCAGGGACAGAGGCGATACGTCAGGGCCATTGACGAATACCAAACGCCGGGGTACCCACTACAGCCAGAGCAGGCTGATCGGACTAAATATTTCACGGACGAATATGACCATCCACCAGAGGAATACGGGCCTGAGACTCTCTACCAGGAGGACCAGGGAGCCGCATATGACATGCCATATGACCTATATGACCAAGACGAGTCAATCTCATACTCGACACTGAAGAGGCTAGAGAAGCCCCAAAAATCCCCATCAAAATGGGAAACAAACAGTTTCAATTCATGATTGACTCAGGCACTACTGTCAACATTATGGGCGAGCAGGACTATGCCGTACTACCGAACCCACCGGCACTCGAACAGTCTCGCTCAAGGATATTTCAGTGGGGAGCTACCACCCCCCTACCGACGGTAGGATGTTTCACACAACGCCTTCTCCTAAATGGCCAGAAAGTCGACACAGCAATACACATTATCCGGTCACTTGCCAGAAGCCGATGCCTACTCAGCTATCACACGGCATCCCGCCTGGGGTTGATTGAAATACACGTGAGGCCGGGAGACTCCATCACAGCGACCTCCGAGAGCACAAACACGAGAGACACAGTTGGCATCATCGCATGCTACCAGCCGCAGAACCTGGTCACACAGTTTGACATCACAAGGGACTTCCCCAACCTCTGCATGGGGCTGGGCAAACTCAAGGCCCCTCCCATCTGGCTCCACATCGACACATCTGCCAGAGGCCCCACTGCCAGAACATTCTTGGTTTTCATCGAGAGGGATTTAACTATGATTATCTGGTGAAGAAACCTCCACCACTCTTGGGGTACTCTTGAGCAAGTGGCAAGGCCTTCACGCATCCATGACCCATATCACGGTTAAGCTGGTGCTTCTAGAGTCTTGTGCTAGTGTCTGCCAAGAATGGGCCTTCTTCCTCCCTCTCCAGGTCAAATTTGTTTCAATCAAAACTCCATGTAGCTTTACAGTCGTGCTGCAGACGTCACCACACACCCATCTTCTGCACCTGACCTTGCGTGCACCTGGGTGGCCCTGCCCACTTCTCCTTCCCACTTCACTGACCATGGTCTGCTTGTTACCCTGGGTGCGGGCGCAGCTCCCCTGCTTCTGGTTCCGTGCTGTAACTACGGTGGCGATGTGCTCAGTATGAAAGACTAGTAACATAACATGCACACCGGGAGTAAACCTACACCAATGATTCCTGGTGAAGGCAGTAGCTGATGAAAGGGTGGAGGCCTGGCTGGAGGGGGGCGCAAGTGTCTCCTTCACTAGGGGCTGTGTTATGCCAGTGGGCCGCTGAGTGAACTCGCCCTTTATTTTCAATTAAGATGGTGTTTAGGGAAGGATGCAGGGGGGGCACCTGAGAAGTCTTTCTTCTCAAAGCCCATGTTGCCTATCCCCCCCCCCACCCCGTATCTGTGCCAAAAGGCTACGATGCAAGTTATGGCTGCAAGAGGTTAGTGGCAACGCATATAAAAGTATAGGTTTTATCAGAGATTTACTAGGGAGTGGTGGGAATGGATATGAGTTGGGGTATATTTTTGCCATTGCATAAGGGTAAGGGGTCCATAATGCTCGCACATCTTCTCCACTATATGGCCCGGTGTCAGTGGCTGCCGCAAGACTTCTGCAGAGGCGGGACATGCCTGGGATCCATGAGAAATTCAGTTTGGCGGGTAGTCGAGCAGTGGTGCTGTCGGGAAGCGGGAACAAGCGGTGGGCCCACCTAGTACCAGATGCCCCAACCTTGTTGGGGGAGGGGTGGTGCCCCCTCTCCCTTTCCGCTTACAAGGAAACCTGTTTCAGGGGTCCATGGACTTTTGATATGAACTCTTTTGTTGAGCATGAGGGTTTAACTCATTAGGGCAAAAGTTTCAGTTCTGGCTGGTGGCCTCACTTACATAGACCCTTGATTTTTCAAACTACACCTTAATTCAGGCAATATAATCCATGTCCCTGATGGTCTTGATGTGTAAGGCATTGAGAGCAAGTAATAGAACAGTGTGTGCTGTCTTTATTGACTTTATGGCTGCATTTGATAGCGTAAAGGGGGGAAATTGTTGGGAAAATCTTTGAAAATTGGGTATTTGTGGGGTCTATTGAGTATGGTATCTTTATAAACAGCACCTCAGTTACAGTAAGACAGGCCTTTCAATAGTTGGCTCCCCTGATGTTTTGGGCTATCACTCCCATGATCCCTCACAATTGACCATGCAGGCTTGGGCTGATGGGATTTGTGGTCCGAAATCTCTTCAGTGAGCACCATAAATGAAATTCGCTTCTCAAGGGACTTGATGAAAGGCTGTGCCTTGGCTCCCACACTATTGGATTTATACATTTCTGAAATCTGAGCGCTTTTTAAAATGTATTTCATCCTAAGCACATCTCGTATCAATTGATTGGCCTATGCTGACAACCTCTGCTTCCATAGATAATGAGCAAGCCGCTACCCGATGTATATATTGACATCGGCACATGCACTGTAGATAAATCTGGAGAGGACTTAAATTTTGTTAATTAAAGGTCTGTCGATTCCTTACGATAAGGTATCAAGTGGTACTTGATTTTTAAAAACCTTGGGGTTATTCTGACCGATTAACTGAATTGGTGTTGCCATTGCGAGGCCATAGCCAATTAGCCAACTAGAGAGCCCAACTTATGAGAGTTTTGGTGAGCTGTCACTCTCGTCGTAGGCCTTGGGCCCTGGATGATACAAAATGGCTCAAATGAAACTGAAGGCTGCTGGGGCTTCTCAACGGGGCGGGGGGTAAGGGGCTATCCATTGTGTATATTTGGATGGTAATCAGTGATCTTCTAAGAGCCAGCCAGTTGAACACATTAGAATGTTGACCGGTCCATTGCAGGCAATAAAGTGGCAGAGGACATCCATGGCTGACATTAATGAATAGCACACGTCCTTTGTTCCAACAGTTCTAAGTTTCTCCGTTCTAGAATGTTCTGTTGAAACCAGGATAGACATACATTGGGTGGACTGTTCTAATAGCAAAAATGATCCCCTTCTCGAGCCATCACCAGGTGGGTATATTGCCCGGTCCTGGTTTGCGCGGCCCTCGTTCAACAACCTCTCTTTACTGGGCCTTTAACTTGGTCAGAGGGCCGTTACCACCAAGAAATGCCCTCTAGATGTGCATGATGCTCCTGGTTATGTAGAGGTTTGCCTTAACGAGTTGGAATAATAAAAAAGAAGCAAACGTCAACATCTTAGAATATGACTTGGTTTAGAAAGTGATGAAAGTTAAATTGTTTGGGAACATCTTCACAACTGTGAATATTTTACTCATCAAATGCAATTATCCGATAATCTAGAAGTCTTTCCTTTCTGTCCAATCCTCCCGTCATATTGATTGGTTTTCATGAAAAGGTTCAGAACATTCATGATATTTAGATGTAACCTACTATGAACTCATTGGGAAATTCGTGGGCGGTGCAACCGGCCTAGAGATGCAAGATACTGTTGGTTTTGCAGGAACGCTCCTGTAGTAGAGATGCTTTGGCACTTGTATATTGACGGTGCAAACCTGCTGCACCTATTCTTGTTTTAATGGTTGTGAGAAACCTAAGGATATGCTCACTCCTCCCCCTGGGCCCTCTGCTCAGGTGGACAGAGAAAGGACATTTCTCTTAGATTCCAACACTGGGCGTAGAGAAGCGAGGGTGGATCAACTGGCTGGAGGGTGTGTGGGAGCGAGGGGACAATGGGCCCCTCGCTACCATCACTTCTCAGTACAAAGCGTGGACCAAGTGCCTCTGGTGGTGGGTACGCCCCACGCCCTTATGCAATACTAACTTTTGGTTATATTCGCGTAGATGGGACCACCTAGCAGGACACAGGGCATCCATTTTCTGTACCTCCTTTCAACTCCGTCTTGGTAACTAGGCCTCACTGCGATAGTACAAAATGCATCTCTCCCTTTTGCCCGCCGCTGTAGCTTGGAGCACATGGCCCCCACCTTCGTCCCCACACCAACTGGAAAACTCTGCGGCTCCATTCTCACGCTGAGGCCGGAGCTGCTTGCAACAAATAATAAATGTAACACATCCCTTTTCCTCTGAGATCACCGTCCTGCATGTGAACCAACATGAGCCAAGCACATAGCTCGTCCATCTCCACAAAAGTGTCCTTGCCCTCTTACCCTCGCCAGTTGAAACTTATTGCCATTCTAACCCTGTGTCCTTGCAAGGCATCCCTTTCAGGTGCCAGACTGCCAACCTTACTATGAAGCCCACCCAACAGACCCCCCAACTAACATTAGACCCCTGTGCAGTATATCATGCTCAATACTAACAAGTGCCACATACCTGAGATTCTTGTGAGACTAACCCTATAGTTCAATGACAGTATTATAGTGGTCAAGGCCCTTAAACCTGTCACCTGTGTAACCCAAATGTGTAGATGGTATAAACCCTTGAGTGATTTGTATAACGACATGATACATACTGAGAGTCTTTTGATCAACTGTTATTTAGTTCATGCATTACTCAGAATGTATTTTCTTAGCTTAGATAGTGACCACCGTGTTTCACAGCGACCTGACCTTCACCCATACGGAGCCCAAATGTCTGACGTCAATCCTCCCGCCAACCAAGCAACCAACCCGGAGGAAGAGATGATGCCCACACCTAAGTCACCACCACGGCTGACCAATCCTGGTCCAACGTAGCATCATATGTTAAAAATGTAGATGTACTATATAAATGTGTTGTAACCTTGATGTGTAACGCTCACCTGGCTCCCACGGAGGCGCTGGTCTGGGTTGCTGTGGCCTCTTCAAGCGTGATGCGCAGAATTCGGACCACCGATTGAACAGGACCCCCAGATCTTGCTTGTCTGGCCCGTAGGAATATCCTTCTGCAGATGAGAAAGGGGATTAACTGTCTGCTGAATAGTGTGCTTGCTCCCCCCTTTCCCCCTTCGTTCTTCTCTGACATCCTCCAAAACCCCCGGTTTAAGCTCACCTTATGGTTTGGAAGGATGAACTCTCCATCCTGCTTCTGGTGCAGGGGCGCGCGTTCGTCCAGTTACTTCACTGGTTGTCAGAATGGCGCTGGCAAATCCACTTGACTTTTCTGAGCGATACGCCGTAAGTAAGAAGATGCAAAAGTTCAAGTGTGAGCCTCCTTTTATGTTGTTTTTTCCTAACCTGTGATCTGTCCTTTATTTCAGGTGCAGAACAAAGGCAATGCGTTGAGGGGTTAAATTGCTGGTGGTAAAATCAGGTGAGTTAGTGATGAGGGCGACCCCTCTAAATGTCTTTATAATTCCCCTGTAATGTCTTTTGTCCTTTACCCATAGGGGCCGGGGTGCGGTACCTGCCAAAGATGCGGCGCCGACCCGAGATGTGGAATGGTTCACCAAGAAAAGCCGGTAAGCAATATGGCTGAAAATTCTGCTTTCCTCTTGTGTTCCCTTGCTCACCTTTTGTCTCTTCTTCTCTCTCCGAGGTGCAGAGATGTGGCGACCGGTGCTGAGAGCCGCGATGGAGCCGGGCGGCGTCTCGGAAACAGGTGAGTGAAGCGTGGCGCTGCAGCGAGCAACGCGGTGCTTTTAAATGGACGTCTTCCTTCAGGAATGCGGGCGTGAAGATTCCGGATGCAGGTAAGAAGGTTGAATAAGTTCTTGGTTTTCACCTTTCTCTTCTCTTCTTTCCTTACAGGTGTTCCAGGTTCGAGGCGGGCGTGGCTGGAGTCCAGGTGCAGGAGCAGACACGGTGAGCGTTCAGCTGCTGGGATGCAGAACAACGCGAAGCACGTGTGGCTGTCCGGGCGTGACTTAAATAGCCTTGGAAGAAGTTCCAGGTGAGTATTCTTCCACAGCCCCACCCAAGTAACAAAATAGTTCCTTCAGAAAAATAGTCCCTCCTAAGCCTCATTTGGCTTGGTTCTTCATGCAGCATGGTCTGCATCAGGTGAGTGTGCAGCATGGTCTGCTTCAGGTAAGTGCACCAAACACTTCCCCTTATGAGCCTGGCGCCTATGGCGCCAGGACAGAGTCCAAAGAGCCCCTATAAAGGGCCGCTGGGCTTTTACCCGGGGGCGTGATGCCTGCTCCCGGTGGTGCTGGGCCTGGCGCTCCGGGGGTAGGCATCATGACAGATGTGGGCAGAGCACTCTCAGAGATTTAGATAAACTTTCCTTAAACTCTCGCAGCCTGCGCTTTTGTGCCTTATTCCCTGCCCAGGGAGTGTCTGTTTTATTCATTTTTACACGTGTTAGTCAGGGTGGGCACAAACATTTGGTGACCCCGACGTGATCGGAGAGGTGCCTCGATGCCAGCGCCCAGTGGCGAGATCCGGGACGCCCCCCAGCGAAACCATCGCCTCCGCGGCCGAACAGCCTGTGTGCACTACGAAGAAGGGTCAAGGGCTCCCGGTTGACGAATACCCGACTGAAAAGCTGCTCGCCGAGGCGGGCCACGGCTTGGTTGGGGTGCGAGCCTCACTGGGGTCGGACTGTGAGCGGTGACCCTCAGGTCACCTGACTGAACACGTGAGTGCTGGTTGCGCAGGTTACGAAGGAAAGGTAAGGGGAGAATAGGGGGGACAGGTGGTAACGGGTAGTAGGGAAGAGTAGGGCCTGTGTGAGTGATGATGAGGCTTTTCTGATCTATCCTTTATATGGCCATTAGGTTTTGGTAAGAAGAGAAGAGAAAAAGAGAAGTGGTATCCTAGCCCGAACCGGGTAGAAGGCGGCGCCGTGTAGCATTGTCTCGTCCAGAGCAGAATAAATAAGTGAAGTTACAGAGAAAATAGTAGGAGTCTCGTATATTGAGTAGACTCGGAGTAGTTATTTAGAACATTCTTTTTCTGGGTACGAAAGGAGTCTTGGAAAAGAGTAAGAGGGTGTAAGAGGTGGGGAATGAATGAGAAGAGTAGGCGAAACGGGAAAGGGAGTGGGAAAAAAGCAACGGGGAGAAAACGCGCGCAGGTAGTGCATGTGCGTGATACGTGTTATATGTGCTTTTGTGTTCCGTCCATTTTTTGTCAAGGATATCCAAGTACTGTGATTAATTTGTGGTTAAAGTGGCAAAATATGCAACAATGAACTGTTGAATTCGAACATGCAATAACTAAAAGGTTAACGTTGAAAAGGGGGTTGATATATATATATATATCTTGATACATATATGTGCATACAAATTACAAGAAATTGACAAAACTCGTGGTATATTATCCAACTGGTGAAGAAGTGATTAAGAGGAAAGGGAGGTCAAAAGGTAAGTACAGACAGAGGGAGGGAAGGAAACACATCGTCATGGGAGGAATAACACCACTAGCACATATTTGTCAGCACCTTCCGTTATACAGTGAGAAAATACAAAAATACCATGATCAATGGTTGACGGAGATAAAAGGGGACAGTGTGACACCAATCTGGCCAGAGGGTGGGTCATTCGACAAGAGTATTAGATCTAGTATCTACACACTTGTTAGCAAGGTATAAGGGGAAACAATTGCAAAACAGAAGGGAAGTACTAGACCTATGGCAAATGTTTGAAGAAGTTACGCCTACAGCAGAGGTAAGTAAAGAGAAAGTGAATGGAACGCAGGAAGAGGTAAGTGGAATGCCAAAGGGCGAGTGCACAACCACTACAGCTGAAGGCGACACAACTAAAATATATCCTCTAATTGTCAGACCAGCAGTAGGATATAGTGAGCCCCTGTACGTACCAGCATGTCCAACTCTTACACCTACAACAGGAGCAGTTGCCACAGCACCACCCCCCTATGATAAAGGAGTTTTGTATGGCCCAATAAGCGCACCCCCGTGAACCTAGCACATATCACTGGAGAATTAGACCGCCAGCTAGCGCATGCACAGATGGAGATAACACGGCTACGAGCGTTGTGCGACAGGAGCCAAATGCTACCAGGGGGGAGGAGAGGTGCCACCATTATCCATAGCGGATCTAACACCAACATTGAGCACAACAGGGGAAGTGGCGCAAGCGATCTCGGAGCCAGCACGGTCAGTATCATCACAAGGAACACGCATACCACAAGGACAAGAGAAAGAGTGGCGGTCAGGGGAGTTCCTGTTTCATCTAAATGACAAACCCGTGAGGATTATACGCCCACCCACCCCAGACATGAGAGAGGAGAAGGATGTGAAGGGAACAATGAGCAAGAATCAGAACTAGAAGAAGTGTGGAGTGACTTAGACGACTATGAAGAGGCAGCTGCCGAGACCGGGTCCCCATTGCCAAATTGCCGGTACCCAGACACACCATCTCTACCACTATGGCAGGGTAGGCTAAGACAGCGAGGAGGAAATATGATGGTAAGTAAGACAAAGAAAGGTGCGGTAAGTAAGGTAGGGAAGAAACACAAGTTGCAAATGCCATTGATACATAAAGGAGCAGGTAGGCCACATTCCATTCCGTGGGCTCAAATGGATAAAAACAACTTGCTAAAGGTCCCCCCCCCCACTGTCGGGAGGGCCTGGGAAATGGATATACGCCTTTGAGAAAAACACAGCAGGAGTGCCACTAGTGATAGGGGATGTGAAGAGCTTATTAGTGTCAGCAATTGGTGACCAAGCAGACGCAGTGTGGGTAAAGGCCGGATTCCCCGGAGTCACGATGAGTTGTGACCGCCACGATGGATCGGCGTTCAATAATGTTCGAGCACAGGTATGGGATGCATTGAGGCGCACGTTTCCTGATATTCCAGATTTACATTAAGTAATGCCGTGTACAATGGAGGAGAACGAGGATCCTGCGCAATTCATACTGCGGGTGCAGGATTTATGGTGAAGCGAAACTGGCACGGCGTGGAACCAGTCCACCGCCTTGTTTTATTTAATCATCAAAAAGGGGCTACCGAAGGAGGTGCAGAAGGCCTTGGACAAAATAGCTGGGATAGAAGCCAAGGGCTGGCCTGAAATACAGAGTATAATTGTGCACCACTGCAGGAGGATCAAAGAGAGAGAAAAGGAGATAGCACAAAAAAGGCTGGCAGACGAGGCGAAGCTGGTACAGAACAAATTAGTGAAGGTCGCCGCCGTCAACGCCAGCGCAACCACAGACCGAGAAAACGAGGGGGATGAAGGAGCAGGAAACAGACCAGCAACAATAGCAGCACTGCGGGCAACAGGAGGACAAGGGCAGTGGAACGGAGAAGAGCAATACGGTGGACAACAGTGGCAAGACAGACCAGCAAGAGGAAGAGGTGGGTACCGTGGCCAGAGAGGGGGTTTGGAGGTATGGGAAATAGGGGATTTGGCAGCCAAGGAATGAGAGGCGGACCACAAGGGTCATGCTGGAATTGTGGGAGCTGGGAACACTACTCTAGAGATTGCAGAATGTGGCCTTCAGGGTATTTCCAGGGGCAACAGCCCATGGAGAACGAACAAGGGTGGGGGTGTCCACACCTGGGTAGCCCCAACGGACTACCGATGGGAAGTGGGAGACAGCAAGACTACTGCTATAACGAACCTCAGGTACAGCAAGGACAGCAACCACCACCACAACCAATGGCAAGACAAAATGCAGTGGGAAGCGCGACTGATAATTGTTATGCAACATCTGAAAACGGTGCGCCCGCACCGTACCGTGGCGTGACCGTAATTGGAGATAATGTCTTCTCCGTGCCAGGGCAAGAAAGACATTCAGATTAGGACAGCCCACAGGGAACACTTGCATGTCCAGTCCTATCCACCACCCTATGTGTAGAAGAGGAACCACTAGTGGGGGCAGAGATAGGAAATAAGCAATTTATCTTTATGGTAGACTCTGGAGCAGAGAAATCATGTCTTATGGAAGGGCGGTTTCTGCTCTCAGGCAGGAATTTAGAGACGCAGGGGTTCTCTGGGGCTATTTTAAAAGTTCCTTACATTAAGATCTTGATATAACGGTGGGGGGGAAAACCGTGCGCGCACCCTTACTGTACCACGAAGACGTGCCAATAAACATGCTGGGTAGAGATTTGTTAAGCAAATTGAATATGACGATCTCTTTCACAGAACGAGGAATAGTGTGCTCAACACCACGACTATGCCCAGTACGAGCAATGTTGATGATCAGCACAGTAATGAATGAAGTTGTGGTGCGAGGGGTGCCCATTGATATAAGCATGTTCATATATGGTATCAAGGTGTTAGCACAAGTGGTGCCAGAGATAACGAGAAAAGAATGGAGAACACCATCAGATTTCATATTCCGCCCAATTGTACACACAGACATTGTACCAGGCACGATAATGTCCATAGACATTGAGGCAGTTCAAGTATCCAGCAAAAGTATTGTGGTCATAGGAATGGACGCGCAGGGGTGCGAGTGGAGGACTCAAGCATAATGCTACGAGATATAACAGATGAGGAACTGTTCACTGATGGTGAGGATTATGGAGAAATAATAATGGAAATAGGCATAGCATGTGATATTATGGTCCAATACAGAAAGGTGCATAACCCATTGATGGCTAGTGTTAAAGCCCCACTGACTATATTTGAGGAAGACATGACAAAAGTAGCACCTGAAATTTGGACCACCGGGCCCCACGATGTAGGGCTGCTGCATGAGGTGACACCAATAAAAATAAAACTCAAACCAGGTGCAATGCTGCCGAGAGTAAAACAATATCCCATATCAAAAGAAGCGGAGGAGGGAATTAGAGAGACCGTAAATGCACTCCTGAAACAAGGCATCATAGTGCCATCAACCTCCTCATCTAATACAGTGATTTTCCCGATCAAAAAAGCAAAGGGAGGGGCGTGGAGGATGATCCAAGATCTCCGCCCACTCAATGACGTCATTCAAAAAGAGTTCCCATTAGTGCCTAACCCGGCATCAATATTGTGCAGTGTGCCAAAAGGATCAACATGTTTTATTGTAATTGACTTGAAGAATGCTTTCTTCTCCATACCACTCGACCCAGGATCCCAATACCTGACAGCTTTCACAATAGGGAACAACAGATATGAACACCGCTGACTCCTGCAAGGGTATTGTGAAAGCCCCAGCATTTTTAACAGGGTGTTACGGGAAGACATTGGAAACATAGATGTAGAGAACACCATCATTCAATATGTAGACGATTTGCTCGTCTGTAGTCATACAGAAAAAAAGTGTCGAGAAGACTCGATAGCACTACTGAATGTGCTAGCTGCCAAAGGATACAAGGTAGACAAAGGGAAATTGCAATACTACCTTGCCGAGGTTGTATACCTCGGACAGTTAATCTCAAAAGATGGGAAGCGAATACTCCCAGACAGAGCAGCTGCTATACGCAACATAATAATACCAAAAACTGTAAAAGACATGCAAACATTTCTTGGCATTTGTAATTATTGCCGAGCATGGATCCTTGATTACGCGGCATATACACGCCCCCTACTACAAGCATTAAAAGAGGCACAGAAGAATAGGGCGACAATAAAATGGACGCATGAAATGATAATACAGTACTCGAAATAAAAAGACCTCATCGCTGACGCCCCAGTCCTCGCGAACCCAGATTACGAGAGGGAATTTTTCTTGTTTTCACACTGCAATGGGACACTGATAACAGCAGTACTAACGCAGAAGACATCACTAGGTCACAAACCATTGGCTTACTACAGTGGGACACTAGATCCAGTAATGCAAGGTCATTTCGCGTGCGAACAGGCCCTCGCAGCTGCGGCCTTCACGATTGAAAAAAGCCCCACCATTGTCCTGGGATGTTCGGTAACGCTATATGCGGAGCATTCCTTGTTCGCCATCCTTGAGCGATCAAAATCAACACTAACGACACAAAGAGCAACAGCATATGAAGTAATCATTTCAAGCCCCAACGTACACGTTTTGAGGTGCAAGACAGTGAACCCAGCAACATTTATTACAGAGCCATGCACGACAGAGGACATACAAGAACACGATTGTGCCACATATGAGAGGGAAGGTGACAACATCCCTAAAGCAAGTGAGAATGCCCTACAGAAGGGAGAAATATATTTCATAGATGGGTCAGCATCAATAAACCCCGAGACATGGGAAAAACACGTTGGAATGGCGATAGTGCGCATGGAAGATGAATATGAGACAATTGTGCAAAGGCGCCTCCCATCCAATTATTCAGCACAGGCAGCAGAATTAACTGCCTTGATTGAAGCCCTGATCTCATTTGGAGACAAGAGACAACAGGAAAGGTTGTAATGCCCATAGAGTTACTAGAAATAGCATTCCAACAGTTGCATTTCCCCGGCCATGTAGCGAAGCAACACATTGCTGCAGACATTCAGGAACACTGGTTCATCCCCAATTTACAAGAGCACCTGTCAAAATTAATTGTAGAATGTATAACATGGCAAACATATAATTCTGGAATGACATTAAGAACATTGCGTGGTATCTTGCCCCGACCAACAGGACCATTTAGAGAGCTCCACATAGACTATGCTGATATGGGAGAGCGGTGTAACGGAGCAAGATATTTGATTGTGGTGGTTTGCCCCTTTACAAGGTGGGTGGAAGCGGGCCCATGTCCCCACCCAGACGCGAAATGTGCGGCCAAGTTCCTCATGCGGGAGGTGTTTTCATGATGGGGGATATGCGATGTGATTAGGTCAGATAATGGCACGCACTTTGTGAATGACCTCTTTAAGGAAGTGACATCACTTTTGGGGGTGAAGCACCAATTATGCTCAATTTATCACCCAATGGTGAATGGGATGGTAGAAAAGATCAACGGATTATTGAAGAGTACGTTTTCTAAGTTGTGCAACACATTGAAAAAGAACTGGGTTTATTGCTTGCCCCTAGCACTGTTCCAACTCAGGACGCAACCGTGTAAAGACCACCATTTGAGCCCCCACGAAATTGTAACTGGGAGGGGAATACACACGCCAGTATCCCCGATTAGAAGAGCATCGGATGCACACAGGGCTGCCACAGTGCTGGGGGAAGACTTCAAGGAATACCTAACCCAGTTAACACGCGCAGTACGCAGCATAGCGCGACAAATAGCACCGCCTTTTACTGAAAATGTGATGACTGATACTACTACACCGGCCACAGATAGATCAAGCGGGCCACTAATGCCGGGGGCACATGTGTATGTCTGCAGCTTTGTGAGAAGGTGGAATTCACCCAGGTTTCATGGCCCCTTTGAGGTCATTTATAGTACACCCACCGCAGTGAAGGTGAAGGGATTGAAGTATTGGGTGCATTTATCCGATGTGAGGAGGGCACACAGTACTACAATCCCCCAGGAGGAGCAAGACAGCGCTACTGGGACAACAAATGAGGTTGAAGGAAAATAACAAAAGAGTCAGTAAAAGAATATGCAGAGATAAAGATGATATGTATTTTGTTCTGTACAGGTTACTTCCTCCTTCTTTCTTTTCAGTCTCTTCCCCCTCTCCTCTTCAATTGGCCAGCATATTGTCTATATACCTCACCTATCTCTCCCCCTCTATCTCCACCTTCATTTTTTGATGGTTGTCTCTACAGCAAAAGTACATGAACAATAGAGTAACAGAACAAGCCTGACTGAAAATAATGATTAAACGTGAAGTTGAACAAGAATGTAAATATATGCATATATTGTGATGACTTAACGCATTTATATCGCCCCTCCAGGTGAAAAATGGCCCAACGACCCACGATCGGAGAGAGCGAATTAATGTTAGATAGCAATAGGGTCGACATTAGGGCTAAAAGGTTCAGTGATGTTGAATGTGTTTTGAAATGTGCTGCAATTTTTATGTCAGTAATGTTGTTTTTTGCAGCTTGGTACTATACCCTTTTATCTCTTGTTGATGACATGTAAAGAGGGGGGAGCGGGGCTAACATGATAAGAGAAGGATCACAAATGACATGGACTGGGGTGAAGACTATATGAAATTAATGTTAACAAAACAGATGGAATGCAACCCTCAGAATACATCACTGTGGAATCAACAAGTGTGTCAGTGTTACATTTTGATGTATATATGAGTAATGCGTATGGATATAACGAATATGATGGAGATTATTATTGGACAAATGATTTAATTAACACTAGTATTAATGCACAGACAACCATGCACCCTGCCTCACACAATATTGCTGCTACTGATGATGATACACATGCCATATTGAATAGTAATGATACAACATGGGCTGGGATGTTTCCAATACAGCATCGTTCCATCTCAATGAAGTGTCAAAATGGATTACTTCAAATGGCATCTTGGAGGTCCAAAACTACCTGTAGGGGCTGGTGTACCTTTCCCAATATTATGTGAAAGCAAAACTGTAACGCTCACCTGATTCCCACGGAGGCGCGGGTCTTGGCAGGAAGGTGTCTGTGACTCGAAAAGTGATGTGCAGGACTCGATTGGCTTCTGGGGTCGAACCTCTTCGCACTGTGTGTCGGACTCGAAGAGTGAGGTTTCTGCAGGTGAAAGAATATGGGAGTTAATGATCTGGATTGTGGAGTGTCCCTCTCTCTCTCTTCCCAGCTTTTCCGTAGAGCCCCCAGGTCAACTTGCTCACCTTAAATAGGTGAATGCTGGACTCTCCATCTGCGTCTGATGCAGGGTGCCGTTGCCAGTTCCTTCACTGGTGAAACGTAGGCCTCTTGAATTCAGAGGATGATTACCGTCGTTATTTGCACGAGCGGTGAGTTTCTGGACACCTTTTAGTCTTTATAGTCTTTTGGTGCGTGGCACTTTAATATCAAACAAGACTCGTATAATACTTTTCCCTTTTGTCTTGCAGGACTCTCGAGATGGAAGATGGAGTGAAGCGCCTGGAACTTCGTAAGTAAGGCAAGCGCTCTAATTGTCTTTTTCCTTGCAGCCTTGTTCGTGCTGAAGAGACGCCGGAGTATCCGCAGGCGTTCTATTGCGACGAGCGCGGAGGGCGCGTAAGTAAATACCTGTCTTTGTCTCCTCTTTTTGTCTTTCAGATGTTAGGCAGCAGCGCCGGAGTTCGCGGAATGCCAGTAAGTAAGTACAATGCTTTTGTTTTCACAGGGGGCAATGCAGAATGAAGGATTCCGGAATTCACAGCGTGCCGGTAAGTATGGCAATGCTTTTGTCTTTGCAGGTGGAGATGCGGCGGGATGAAACGGCCGCAGCCGATGGATCAGGTAAGTAAGCACTGCGTGTAAAGTTCGCCTTGCTAACCTGTTGTTTCTTGTCTTTGCAGGTGCTGATGTTGTCTGGATGCAGAAATGGTAAGTAGGATTCTTGCAGGTTCAGGATCGGAAGAAGAAAGGCCGGAGCAGACTCGGTGAGCATTCTGCTGCAGATGCAGAATAACGCGAAGCACGCTTCATCTATCGGGTGTGGTTTAAATAGCCTTGGAGTGATGAGGCGTCTTCTTCCACGGCCCCGCCTAGGTAAGAAAAGAGTTCCAGTTTCCAGAAGAGTTCCAGTGCTGTATCCAGGGAGTAGAGCTGCCCCACCCAGGTAAGAAAGTAGTTCCTGTTCACAGATGGCTTCTAAGTGGCTGGTAAGTAAGCAGCATGGTCTGCTGCAGGTAAGTCCACCCAAGCATCTTCACACATATTATGAGCCCGGCGCTTCCAGTGCCGGGACCGATGGTTTAGATGAGCCTGGTGCCACCGGCGCCAGGACAAGGTCCAAAAGGTCCCAGTGGGGACCGGCTGGTGCCTAGGATTAGGGTTAGGGGCCTGCTTCCAAGGACGTTGGGCTGGTCCTGGCTCCTTGGAAGCAGTGATCATGACAAAAACATACTGTTCTGGACTAGCTGTCCAGCGGCTTTGGGAATGTTATTGTTGTACCTAACTGCATCTAAGTGTTTACAAATGCTCTTTGCATTAATGTGTGCTGTTCCATGTGCCATAGTAACTATCGCAGTTACGTATGCGTTGGGCAGCATCCATCTCTGTTCTTACCGGTATACCTAACATCCCTCCTTGTCCAATATTCCAGGTCCCGAAGCCCAATTATCAATCTCTTCTTTCTGGGCCTCAGCCTGTATCTCTTTTACACTACAAACGCCCTCTTCCATTACCCCAGTTTCAGCAGCCCAGTTTGTGGAGTCTAACACATACATCCCTAAGTGGGGGTCAGTAGCAGTTTGTTTAGCTATCTTGTCTCTGAAAGCATTTCTTTTTCCAATATCATCAGTCACCCTCTGGTGTGCTGCACATTTCAGTATAGCTAGTTGTTTGGGAAGTGCTAATGCAGACAACAGTTGAACTATCAAGGGACCATGCTCAATTTTTGTTCCATGAGATGCTAAGAATCCTCTTTCAGCCCATAATCGGCCAAAGTTGTGAGCGACTCCAAAGGCGTACTGACTGTCAGTGTATATTTTAACGCTAAGCCCTTGGGATAACTCACAAGGTCTAGTCAAGGCGAATATCTGCGCAGCCTAGGCAGAGTCGTCTGGAATTCTTTTGCTCTCAATAATGCTGTCTAAAGTGGTAATTGCATAGGCAGCAGTAAGTGCCATAAGGTAGTTTAAAACAAGAGCCATCACAGAACAGCTCTCCTTCTGGTGATGACAATGGTGTCTCAATAAGATCAATTCTGCCTTTAGTATCCTGTTCAGGAATGTAGTGACAGTCATGGGATGCGCTATCAGCGCAATCCTCGTTTAAAGTGGGCAATACTTCAGCCGGAGTCAAAGAACAGCAGCTCTTAATTTTGATATGAGGTGCAAATAAAATCAATTCATACCTTGTGAGTCTGGCAGATGTGAGATGCTGAGTCTGTGTTCTGTTTAACAGAGCATCCACTGAGTGGGGTACCATTGCAGTCAAGGAGTGACCCAAGACCATACCCTGACATTGTTTCACTGAGGCGGCAGCTGCAGCCCTTACACATTTAGGCAAAGGACATGCAACAGGGTCTAACGTGGAGAAAAAATAACCACAGTGTCTGTTTCTTTCCCCATGTTCCTGTGTCAACAAAGCCAATATACACCCATCCCTCTCATGCACGAACAAGACAAAATCCTTTCTGTAATTTGGTGTGCACTGAACATAATGCGGTATTGAGCAGATCAAAAGCTTTTTGACAATCCCTATCCCACGGTAATGGCATAGTTACATCCTTCTTCGTTAATGCAACATTGGCTTAATCAAAAGAGAAACATTCAGAATCCATCGCCTACAATATGAAGCCATGCTGATAAAAGCCCTAACTTCTTTCTTTGTATTTGGAACAGTCACACCAGAGATGCATCATATACGTTCAGGTGCAAGCTGTCTACTCTCCTTTGACAGGAGATAGCCTAAATAGGCGACCTCATGTCGACAATATTGGAACTTTTTCAAAGAAGCTTTATGACCATGTGCAGCTAAATTCTTCAACAGTAAAACAGTGCCCTCCTTGCAGGCTTCCTCAGAATCAGCAGCTATAAGTAGGTCATCAATGTACTGTGTTAATGTGCAAGTGGAAAGTAATTCAAGCATGTCGAGTTGTTCCTTGAGTGCTCTACTGCAATACTAGGACTCTGTGTAACCTTGTGGTATGCGTTTGAAAGTAAAAGAGCGTCCCCCTAGCGAGAACGCAAACAAGTATCTGCTGTCTGCATGAATGTGTATGCAAAAAAATGCGCTTTTCAAATCTATTACAGAAAAACGAGTAGCCGTAGCAGGAATCGTAGTTAAAATGGTGGTGATGTCAGGGACAATGGGAAACTGTGGTGCTACTACCTTGTTAATCACACGTAAATCAATAACAAAATGTTATGGTAAAGCATTATCACCTTTCTTATAGACCTGCAGAACCAGACTATTACATATACTATCTGAAATTTCTTCAAATACGCCTTGATATATTAAATCCAAACCAATACTTTTAAGCACCTGTTCACCTTCTACCGATACTTTATACTGTGGAATGTGTGACAGTGTAATACTGGATCTTAAAACTATTTGTACGGGTTCAATTTTCAGTATCCCTATGTCATTGTCATTTACCACCCATAAAGGCGTCGCTACTTGCTGTAATTCACTCGGTAAAGGCAAAGTCATAAATTGTGAAGTGGTATTCAGCTGGGGTGAAATAGTTAAATATACTCCATCAGGCGAACAGTAAATCACTGCGTTCAATTTTCTCAACAGATTTAATCCCAGAAGATTCTCAGCACAATTCGTAGTTAACAAAAACAGACATGAGTCAGTGAACAGACCCAAGGCTATCGGCAACGGTTGAGAAACTGGGCTTACTACTGTTGTACCTCAAAACCCTACGGAAACATTATTTTGCCCTGACAGTGGGATATCTGGAACCTGCAGATGGTCAATGGAACACTTCTGTGCCCCTGTGTCTACTAGAAAAACATGCTCTCTATTCCCGACTTTCATTTCAACGTAGGGTCCTTTCTGATTTACGAGAATGGAAATAGGTTCCAGATTCTGCTTCGGGCGGTCCTAGCAAAACAAACATCATCTGATGTAAAAGCTTCAGTAAAATAGGTATGCAAATTGGTGTCAAAAATGTTTGTATTGCCAGTATTATTCTGCTGTTGACCTCCCTGATTATTTGCATTATTATCCTGTGGCTGGCTTTGTTGATTTTGGGTAAACTGATTTCTATTCAAACCGGGCATGAAATTGTGTGCTCTCGGTGGTCTTCTACCAATGGTTCCATTTGCTGCTCTTTGCTGGAGGGTCAGACAATGTGCCCTCCAGTGGCCTTCTTGCCTACATTGGTTTGCATGTACTGACCCTATTTGTGGCATGAACTGGTTCCTTGATTGTATATTTCCATTATTCCCACCCTGTGGTCCTCTAGCAATTTGTTGCAATTTGTACCCTAGTCTTCAAATCTCCTTTCTTTTTCTCTACCTTCTTTCTCATTATTTACCCTATTTTCATAACACTAAGCCATATGCAGAACTTCTGACTGAGATTTCGCTTGCAAACCACAGTGATCTGTGACTGAATGTCCAGCAATAATCCTCGCACAAACTTGTCTACAAACAATCTCTTTCCTGGCTCTGTACTCAAATCTTGACCACTAAAGTCTGCAAATACTTGTTCAAAGCTATTAAAGAACTCAGTTGCCCCTTCTGTTCAGCCTTGCATACATGCAGTGAGTTTATCCCAAATAATTCTCTTTTTGGGTACTAATGTTTTAAATTTAGTTACTATGTGGTTCGATAACATTAATATGCTCTGTGGCGGTTTTTCTCCAGCGTTCCTAGATCTATCAGCTAATTCCAGGGCAACCCACGTATCTCCCATAGCAGCTTGATCATCTATAGTCCTAATTTGTTTCCATAAATCTGTCGGCAAAATTACAGGGAGCAATAGATCAATATCCCGTAAGGTTTAAAATGGACAAATTCAAAACGTACTCGATTCCTTTATAAAATCCTGTAGGATTCTTTCTAATGTCAGTAATCGATTATTTTAAAGTGTTTACTTCCTGTCTTGAAAAGGGAACGTGAATGAATTGAGAAATATAATGGGCTGGTATAGTTGCGGCAGGTGCTCCCCCTATGGCAGGTATTTCTACATTCGGGACAAGAGTTGAAGGAACCTCTCTCATAGGTAATTGCATTGTGGGAATGTTCAAACGTTTCTTAAGAAGCAAAGCCAAATCGAGTGACAATGAAGTTAGTGCAGTGTTCGCAGAAAACGCACGTTTATAAATTACCAGGACAGCATCAATTCTTTTTCAAACATTCATCTTGTAAATATTCTAACATTACCTGTAATGCCTTTCTCTGCATGGATGGAGAATATTGGTTGAACGTATCATCTACCTTGATGGTTGTAATGGAAGCGTCTGAAATCCATCTAAGAGTGTCCCTCGTACATGTTAAATGTTAAAGGTATTTGTACCGTGCACCGTCACCAACGGAATTGGTCCCCAGGCGCTCTGGCGGATCTGTAAACGATAAGGTGGGATGGGTTAGTAAGGTGAAGAGGGAGTAGGATAGTGAGAGGAGTGGTGTTCTGTTGGCAGCTTCAACTCAGTATACACTGGGTGCTGAGCTTTGGTGCAGGTATTGGATCGGTGCCAGTCCGCGTGTGCTGTTGCTCTGTTGAGAAGTGCGTGTGGCTTTTGGTGCAAGAGATGCTTGTGTGAGTTTTTGAGTGAGGTAAGTATGCAGAGTTTGAGGTTATATTGGTTAGTGGGTGACCTGACCTTTAGCATGCTAACATCAACAGTTTTCTCTAAGTGTGGCACTTGGTGGCCTTCACAGTCTTATCTAGAAGCGGCGCAGGCCAATGTTCAGAACTCTATCCAGGTGTGTGCATGCTAACATTCACAATCCTATCTAGGAGCGGCGCAGGCTGGTGTTCACAGTTCTAAGTGTGGCACATGCTAACATTCAAGTTTCATCTAGGCGCAGGTATGCTATACTTCAATCAAAAACCTATCTAGATGTGACGCAGGCTAATGTTCAGAATTCCATCTAGATGCGACGCAGGCTAATGTTCACAATTCTATCTAAGGGTGGACATGCCAACATTTACAATTCTATCTAAGTGTGGACGTGCCAATATTCACAATTCTATCGAAGTGTGGACGGGCCAATATTCACAATTCTATCTAGATGCGACTCAGGCTAATGTTCACAATTCTATCTAAGTGCGGACATGCTAATATTATTGCACTCTATGTTATTGGGAGGTAAGACAGAGTGGTAGTGGTTTTCTGGAGTAGAGTAATTGCTCTACTCCCCATCCATGCCACACTCAGTTTTTGTTGGTGTCTGTTGACTGCTGGCTTCACTGGCTTCCCCTGTGGACACCTGCAGACACATCTTGCAGCCGCCAATGTAGGAGCCGCCCCTGGCCTTGGGGTCCTTAGCCGCAGGGGCTGCCGGGCAGAGGGCTGCCCTGCGATGGGTGGTGGTATGGGGGAGTAGCCTATCAGTGTGCTTGGGAGGTTTGGGAGGCGGAAGTGGCTGCGGGAGGAGGGGCATACTGGAGCACAGCACGCGCGAAAAATGCCATTTAAACACTTTTTTTAAAATTGTTTGGGAGGCCTCTGGGGCAGCGCTCCGTGGGTGACTCACCTAGGCCAGCTTCCTTGGTAGAGGGAAGGTGGGCCTGGGGTACAAGGCAGAATGCGGGGCCTGGGGGCAGAGGAGGGCCAGGCCCATGATTTTAAGGGGCTGAGGGTGTGGAATCAGAAAATACAATATTAAGGCTTTTACACCATGCAAAGAGAAATACACCAACACAGGCTTGTAAAGATTCCCAGAATCTTTATTGCAATACTGAACAGTTTACGAAACAAAGTACACAAATAGCTATTTGGCTGTCAATACTTCACAGAGACCACCAGAAGGTTCAATGTGAGCAGTGAACAGGAATTGCTAGCTGGACATCAGCATATTTAAACAGTTTCTTCATAACGATGTCCAGCCTCCTACAAGTTAATCATGTACTGGGCTTGGGTTCGCGCCAGGTTAATTCCTAATTTACATATCTCGTGCATGCGGTTTACTTCCTAATACATTTACTAACAAGCAATAGTGTTCTCTGGGTTTAACTTTACGCTCTTTACATATTTGTTTCAATGCAGGTCAAACAGATGTTTCGCATCTCATGTTTAAATAGCGTTATTGTTCTTATATACTTGTAGGTTAGCATCCCTGATTCAAGTAATCCCCTGATCCCGAGGTCAACAAAGGACAAGGTCTACATGACCCTAACATGTAGCCTGCAGGCAGGTTCTACATTAACTCGCCTACAGAGGTTGAAGAGGTTAAGTAAGAACAAGAGAACACAGGTCTGCCATTTTAGGCCACAGGGTGACTTTGCACGATTAACTAAAATGGCGGCTTTAACCTAAAATGGAGGCTCGATTAACTTAAGGTTACGACCTTGCGATGCGGATTTCCTCGCAGAGCGACTGGGCATAGGCCAACATATACAATGAGGACGAAACAATATTATATCAGTTTTAACAAGGGGGCTCAAGGGGCTCACCTGTTCACTTGGGGACGCCAGGTTTTAAAAAGGCGTAATCCCCAGTACCGTGGGCATGGTCCTCGGGGCCTTCTGCAGGCCAGCCAATCACAGGTGGCGGGAGGCGGGTTTAGCGAAGGAACCTATCGGGAAGGGGGCCGGGGGTACGAGGCAGCACATAGGGCCTGGGGGCAGAGGAGGGCAAGGGCCACGATTTTAAGGGGCTGAGGGGGCTCCAGGGGCTCACCTGTTCACTTGGGGATGCCGGGTTTTAAAAAGGCGTAATCCCCAGTGCCGTGGGCATGGTCCTCGGTGCCTGCTGCAGGCCAGCCAATCACGGGTGGCGGGAGGCGGGTTTAGGGAAGGAACCCATCAGGAAGGGGGCTGGGGGTATGAAGCAGCACGCGAGGCCTGGGGCAGAGGAGGGCAAGGCCCACGATTTTAAGGGGCTGAGGGGGCTCCAGGGCCACACCTGTTCACTTGAGGATGCCGGGTTTTAAAAAGGCATAACAGTGCCGTGGGCATGGTCCTCGGTGCCTGCTGCAGGCCAGCCAATCACGGGTGGCGGGAGGTGGGTTTAGGGAAGGAACCTATCGGGAAGGGGGCCGGGGGTACGAGGCAGCACGTGGGGCCTGGGGGCAGAGGATGGCAAGGCCCACGATTTTAAGGGGCTGAGGGGGCTCCATGCTCTGGCTTTGCGGAGCCAAAATTCATACTAGATTTCGCACTGAAGCAAAATGTCAATGTGTCTGGACAAATAAGCCACCATACACTGCAAACGTGCATCCCAACATTACATGGTGTACTGCCTCGAAACAGTCCAACTAAATCATGAACACCAACTTCTACCCTGCTATGATATGTGAGATGCCCCAGTGATATCACAGTGGGTTCTTCCCCACCCTCTGCCTGTAGCACCTTTCTCCTCATGCTACCACTGCTTATTTTCCTTCTGCAGATTAAGGCCCGAAACCCCGTAGCTGTAGCATTACAGACGAGCCTAGACACTACAATGATGACTTGGCGCAGTATAAACGCCCCAAACTGAAAGACTTGGGATCATCAATTCAAAATGCACCAATGACCCACGATGGAAGGGTCTGGAGGGGGCTCCGTGACACGTCTTGAGCGCAATTTTTGAAAACGAATGGTTGAGGAGGCGATAAAAATTTAAGCCATCACCTATAAGTTTCAATTATTTCTTTTATGTATTTTAAGCATCCTTAAACAGATGTGAACAACATTGGTTATGTTACAAAAAAGGTAGCAGGCGCTCCTCTCCAGAAACATGGCATGATAACCTATTCTGAGATGACAGTTTGCAGCACAGGCTTTTTGCTCACTGTACCTTTCACAGATGGGAAATATCCATTTGCATATCAGTCTTTGTCCCGCCCATATGGGCAGTCCAGCACTGGAATGCTATGGCAATTTCTCTCTGAACATGAGTATCAACAGCAACCCCATACATGTCCTTGTTGGCCCTCATCAGTGAGGTGAAGTTGTGCCTCTCTGAGTACAGTGAGCAAGGGGTCCATGTCTGGTTGCCGGGTGACCAACCCAAAGTTCTTTCCAAAAATACAAAAAAGGTAGCAGGCGCCCGCTCTCGAAAGAACACGGAATGATAACCTGTTCAGTGGTTTGTAACGACTTTGAGAGTTTGCAGCCATCTGCTTTTTGCTCACTGTACCTTTCACAGATGGGAAATTTCCATTTGCACATCAGTCTTTGTCCTGCCCACATGGGCAGCCCAGCACCGAAATGCTATGGCAATTTCCTTCTGAACAATAGTACCAACAGTACCAACATATGCGTGCTTCTTCGCTGACTGTTTTTGAGGTTGGCAAACATTTCTTCTGCACCTACGATGGTAATCGCGTGCCTCAGTCTAACGCTATTTTATTTAGGCGATCTAGTTCTCGTTTATTGACAAATAATTTTGACACACGGTCGCGCACTCTCAACGCAGTGTTTCTAGTATGAGACAAAAAATTTAAATCCCGCCATTTTTGTGGCACTGTGGAATCAAAATCACCCCAAACTTCTGCTAAATACAACCGCATCTGTTCTATCAAAACCTTTTGTTCTGGAATACCCCCATGGTCGTTTAGAGAATGTGAAGTCACTGCCTCCTTGCTCCCTTCTATATACTTTTGTGCCCAATCCCGTAATTCCTTCTTTCGCGCAGACGATATTGTGCTACGGGTTACAATTCTTGGATCGTCAACACTATCATCATGTGTGAACAATGGAGTGCTAGAAGTGGTCGGTAATGAAAGCAAGAGTAAATCGCGTGCACTGGGAGGTAAAGGAAAACTATCAGATGGTGTGGCTGGTGTAGGCGATGTTGGTTGCACTTGTGGTGTGGCTAGCTGTGGTTGTGGTGATGCATATGGAGGAGGTGCAGTAGGAGACATTCTCCTTTCATGCAATTATTTATTAATTAATCGGATGCATGCAAATCTTTTGACGGATATATCTTCTGCACTTATAATTGAAAACCACTATCAATTTTTCTCATGGCCTCTTTCTCTTTCTGCTGGTCAGGCGCTTATGCTTTGCTAGCTTGTCTAATGTTCTTGCATGCTTGTTTCTCTTTACTTCTAAGACGTTGCATTGCTTCCTTCCTCCAATACCTAACAATATCCAATGCTGCCGGCCTTGCCTTCTTCTGCAACAATACCGTTTCCAGCTATCCAATTCTCGCTATCTCAAAACTGCCCAATTTCGGCCACTGAAGTTGTGGTTCATATCTGGTTAAACACTACACCTCCTATACTGTATTTGACAAACATATTGTACGCCGGCCACCCTGGCGGTGGCACCAGAGGTGTAGGTTCCAAATAACTTGATGGTCTTCCTCTACAACAAAGCGTTGCCCAACAGGATGACAATTTACTAAAGGCTGGCATGTCTAAACAAGTAGTTCCACCAGGCCTATATTTGAACGCGTTCAAATCAGAAACATCAGGCGGAGCAACTGTCAGACTCACCTTATTTCCAAAGAGAGCTCTCTCGTATCAAATCAATCAACTCATTGTGGCTGGCCGTCTTCCCAAAAAGCCTCCGGCTGAATCTCTTTTGCCGCCAGGACCTCTAGGCGAAGTGTGCATCCGGAGATCGTAAGCAGCAGATTGCTGAGGAATCGCGTCTCAAGATCTGCAGGGGCACCCGATGCTCCCGATCTCAGTCCGTTCACTCCATCCTCGCCAAGCGATGAGTCCTGGTCAGAGAAGCCCTACGTTGGGCGCCATTCTGTCAATCCAAAAATAGGAGGCAACGAAGACACACCAGTCACAAGGAAACAAAGGTATAAACAACAGTTTGTTCATACTCGAGTACAGATTAACTTTACAAATGCACAGGATACAAGCATAAGAAAGTGAGCCCCAATTTGTGGGCATCTGCAAATTATATACATTTCTGTAATACCATGACAAAATCGATGCTAGCTCATCACCTGATAATTACTGGTGACTTAAGACCCATGTACGCAGGCAATTTCTCCATGTTAACATGTGCTTGAACACTCCATGTCACCCTGCAGACTATTTACTGTCGGGGAAACAAAGCAAGAAAGTGTTTAAATAGATATTGTGTTCTTCAGTACAAGGTAACATGCTTTGCGCTACTTTGTTTTACTAAGCTAAAAGGTCAGTCTGCATCTCTACTCAGTAGTTTGTTCATTCGAGCAACAGAATATGCTGTAAATCTTTTTTCGCTTTAATAGTCTGGATGGCACCTTCACAATTAACTGCGAAAAGAAGACAGTCAAGATGGCACCTAATTTACAGATTAGCTATGTTTGTGCCAGTGCTTCAAAGTTCTGGGCTACAGAGTTCAGCATGCTCAGTAATTATGAGCATTCCTGGTGGGGGCAGGTTTCAGGGAAGCTTCCTAAGTGGTGACTTTGTGAGCTTCCACCACTTTCAGAATGAAAGCTCGGAAATGAGAGCAAAGCAACCAAGGTGGCATTTCTCAACACCACAATGGCATGATTCAGTGTGTGTGTTTACAACATGTATGTGTATGTGCTTAGGCCAACATCATAAGTCAAAATGTTCCAACTTTTACACTGCAAGAGAGGACGATATCTGCCCAGAGGCAGTGCAGTTGGCGGTGTGCGCCTGACGGTGCACGTAATGCGAGCGGGGCTCGCAGATGCTGGCCTTCCATCTAGGAAGTGAAGAAAAAGCAGCCACAGCCGCAGAAGAGGAATGCCGAGGCCGGTGAGTGAATGGGAGATCCACTCAGAAGCCGGGGTGCTCCTAGTGGGCTGCATGTATTGACTACCGTACTATGAGAAACTTTGAAAGCTACTTAAATCATGTATATTGAGTACCGAACTATAAAGACACTTGAAATTAAGCTTCACATATGCATATTGAATACAAAACTATGAGAAACTTTGAAAACTACTTAAATCATGTCCAGTGAATACTGTACTATCACAAATCTTGAAAACAACTTAGATCATGCATATTGAATACCGAAATATAAGAAAACTTGAAAGCAAGCCAAACTATGCACAGTGAAATACTGAACTGAGTAAAAACTCCACATTTAGTACATTGCATCCTGAATTTGATAAAACTGTATGGGGCAAGCAAACAGTGACTTACAGGAACAAGGAAAGTGTCCATTTGAAAGCAACCTGAGGAAAGGAGTGCAAGTGTGAAAGAGTACCATAAGAAGGTGGGGCCATGAAATAAGACCACACTAAGTGAATGGTATGAACAAATGCAAACCTGTGTGAACTACAGAGTCCAGGAAACCTGGTTGCGTGACCTGTGGTGGGTGGACCGTGTGGTCCGACAGCTGCCCCTAGACCAGTGAGCCCTAAATTGTGAAACCCAAGAACATTGCTAAACAAGCAAATGAACACGTGGCTCAGTTAACGTCTTGTGGAAGGGACTTTGAGACTTGAGGAATTACTAATAATGACTTGAGGATGAAACCTCAAGACCTGTTTCTTTTGAACTGTGTTCCGTCTGGCCTCTGAGATGTGTTGCCTTCTTGGAATACTTAGGGCAGTTCTTAGAGCATTGTTCTGTAAAATTTGAAGTTTGTTAACATTCTGCTTACTTGAGCCCAGAAAGAGTGAATTACAGTAGTCTAGTTTCGAGAGAATTAACGCTCTAGCTAGGGTAATATAGCTCGTTGTAGATGGGAACGGTTTGCAGGCATGGATTAATTTACAAGTATATGCTGTCACTGAGCCTATGGAATTAACTTGCCTGTGCAAATTGAAGGCTGTGTCTAGTTAGAGGCCCAGCGTTTTCACCTCCTTGGCCACTTTGATTTCTATAACATCGATGTTGAAAGACTGACACTGTTCACTTAATTTACCAAGTCTGGCTGGTGCTCCCATGAGCAGGAGCTCAGTCTATTCATCATTCAGACACAGGCTGTGCGGTTCCATGTAATTTCATCGCAGGATGTTTTTTCGCAGGGTTTTTTCCCACAATTTTTTTTTAATGAAAAAACCCATTGAATTTTTTGTTACTTATTTTTGGGGGGTTCACCCCCAAACACCCCCGTTTTCTTAATTTTTTTTTTATTCCCAAACACCCACACCCCATATATATAATTTACTAACCCCGCTAAAAAATGTAATGGTTTTTTTCCCCAAAAAATTTGCGGCAAAAAACCCAGTGAGAAAACATCCCACGATGAAAGGACGTCGTACCGACTCTGCAGGGCCATCCAGGTCTGAATGATGAGGTCGATTTTGTTCACCAAGGCCAAGTCGGTTTCGTAATTGCCCGATTTAGGGATGAGGCTCTGAGTGTCATCTGCATAGTTAGTGTAGGTGACACCCAGATCATCTAGGTCATCGAACGGAGGCTTAGTAGAAATGCTGTACATTGTAGATGATGCGCACAATCCTTGCAGTACTCTGCACTTTATAAGTACTGGATCTGCTGAATCAGAGGGTGAGAGGACTCTCGTAGCATGGTTGTCTAGAAAGGATTGAATCCAGGCCGTCACTACCAGTGAGAAATTGGCGGCTGTAGATAAATGTTTACACAGTAGTTTGTTGTCCACCAAATCAAAGACGGCAGAGAGGTCTAGAAGCAAGAGGAGGGCTTGTTTCCCTTTGTCCTTTAGCTCGTCTATTTGCTTTTTTAGATCAACCAAGGCCTTTTACGTGCCATGTTTCAGTCTGAAGCCGAACTGATGGAGTCCCAGAAGGTTGTTAGTCTCTAGGTAGGTCTGTCTCTCGAGGTAAGCAGCCTTGTCAATGATTCTTTTTAAAAACGGGACTGTAGTTATGGGTCTATAGTTAGTCGGGATATTCGGGTCCAGAGTAGGTTTCTCTAGAAGTGGGAGGACCCAGGCATCTTTAAGAGTAGTGGGGACAGTGCAGGATTTGAAAGACAAATTGATTAGTGTGGTGATGAACAGTGCTAGGTCCTTGGCTGCTTCTTTGATTATTGATACCGGATATATGTCTCCCTGGCATCTAGAAGGTTTGAGGGATGCTATAATGTCTTCTACTTCCTGGGTGGAAACCTGGGAAAAATTGAATCTATTGGGTTACTGTTGGGATACTAACTGGTATCTCTGAGGGGTGCAATGCTTCTGAAAGTTTAGTTTCTTCACTTCCATTTTTTCTTGTAAAAGTGAACTTTTGCTAGATAGTGCATTTTGAATATTAGTGCGCCAGATCTTATCCTTGATGCACGTATCCATAGGTGGAATAGAGGATTCCAATTCTCTTATAATAATAAAGAGTTCTTTTGTACTTGAGCTAGCTTTATTAATCCTATCATTGTATGTGTCTCGTTTTGATTGGAGGATCTCTAGTTTGTTTTTGGCTGTCATTTTCATTAGATTATTTTTGTTCAAGACTGTTGTATCCTTTTTCCCAAAGAGATTCAGATTTCCTTTTTTTTCAGCCCATAGGGCTTTAAGGTTAGGGGTAAAAGGTTAGGGGTAAACCAGGAGTTGATGTGCGCATTCGGTTTGCCTTTGCGCATTTTTAAGGGTGCAATTTTATCAATGGCTTTAGTGATAGTAGAGTTGAAGCTGAAGCTGAGCCGGCAGGCATAGGATTTGTGATGGGATGGAGAAGTGGTAGTAAGCTATCCACTGTTATGTTCCATTTATTTCTAGTAAGAAGGGGAGGTACCAACAGGTTTGACCTAGTGGGAGGTCAGCTTTCTTGGATGGAGAAGGTTCTCATAATTGTGATCAGCCACCCAATCTAAAGTCGTACTTTTAGATTGTGTGGGCATATTGACCCTTTGAGTAAAGCCTTGTTCCGCTATAGCATTGGCGAGTGCCAGAACATGCTGATCATAACAAGTGGGTTTGGTGTTGGTTGTGAGTAATGCTGTAATGTCTTCCTCGAAAGACCCAATGGGGCCAGGTGGTCTGTATAGCAGGTGTATAGTTATGGTGTGTGTAGTTGAGATAGGCAGTTTGACAGTTAAGAGTTCGCCTGATGTGAAAGGTGGATGTGTAGAGATGCTTAGTTCTAAGTTAGATTTGGCGATAAAGGCAATGCCACCACCTCTGGAAGTGACTCTATCCAGCCTCAGTTTAGAATAGTTGTCTGGAATCGCTAGTAAGAGGGAGGGTTCTTTGGCTGCATGGAGCCATGTCTCGGTTATTGCTAAAAAGTCCAATTTTTTAGAGGTGATCACGTCACCTCTAAACAATTAGACAGTACTTAACAGCACTTCTGTCCTGTAGCAAAGCCCATTCTGTTTATTTTCTGTTGACTTCCCACCAAGTGAACCCTTGACTTATTGTTTCCTGCATCGAAGATCCTTGAATTTCAGAACTTGGCTTCTACTCACCTGTTGATCTCTGGCCATGATACCCATCTGAACAATCTAGGTCCTGTACAGAGAAACATCTACAGTCCTTTTCAGTAGGTTGATTTATAGACAAAATCACATTCTAATGGTGGAATCACTTACATGTGTCTCAGAAATGTCCTCCTATGCAAAGGCTATCTACCTGCTAGCAAGCCATTACTTGTCACACCACCCCCTATGTCAGCTTTACACATGTTTTTCTTCTTTTTGTGATCTAGTTTCAAAATACAAAAAATGTAGCATTTTGCTGTAAAGTGCAGTGACATCTGTCTTTTTGAAAGATCATATTTTTTTCAATGAATCGATTTTCTTTTGGAACAAAAACATTTTTTTAGCAAGAATCAATTTGTTTTTTCATAAACAGATTGTTTTATGTGTTTGAATTTTGATAATTTTGGGTATTTATTAATTGCAAAACATAGCTTCGGAAAGCAGTGTAGTGTTTACAGTCTAATTGAGGAAACTACAGATAGGGGGAAGTTAGTAACAAAGGGTACAGCATAGGAGCAGGGACCTAGTGATGAAAGTGGTGATAATCCACAGATGCAGGAAAAAGTGGCTCACACCAGGTAAAGGTAGTAGCACCCACCCGGGGCTTAACATAGAAGAGGTTACAGTTGCAGCAGACGAAAAGAGTGGGGAATCCCAGCAAAGAGGCTATAAAGAAGGGGGTGAGAACGTGCGCCGCCAATGGGGAGCGGATGAGAGGGGGACATTACAAGGGGATGAGGCAGAGAACACGCCCAAAGGTCCAGTCCATGTGGAGAGCAGGGATACAGCCCTAGATGTTGAGGAGGGACACATCCTTGAAGAGCAAGGTATTTAGCTCGTTCCTGAATTGCAGTATCATGGGGCTGAACCTGATGTTGAAGGGGTGGAGGTTCCAAATCTAGAGGCATAGAGAAAAAAGACCAGTCTCCTGGTCTTTCCTTATAACAAAGATGTTATTTGAATATGTTCAAATCTTGGCTTGGTTGAGCTTTAGGAAAGCATTGCACATCCAGAACTAGATTAGTGTGAGACCGGCCTCGGGTCTGTGGATGTCTTTGATGTAGGAGATCTTGAGGCATATGTGTGAAGGCAGATGTTTTGGTGGCAAGGAAAGTACCATGCGGTTCCATGTACTGGCTGAAGGTTAAGGGGGATGGAATGGATCCTTGTGGTACTCTACAGTTAGTGGGTAGTATAGAAGATGTGCATGCATCGATCTGAATGAACTGATGGTGGTTAGTGAGGTTGTACGTGAACCTTTGGAGGACTGTCATTGATCCCTAGGCAGAAATATAGGATATTTGTGAGGTCAAGGTGGTATACTGTGTCGAACATGGCCGAGAGGACAAGAAGAAGGAGGAATCAGGGGTGTCCAACATCAAGAATGTTGAGGGCAATTTCAGAAACTATTTTTATAAAAGAATTGCCTCTTCACAATCTTAGTCTTTATAAATACTAAATGGTACCCCATCTGGATAGAATATCTTCCTATTCACTTCCAATACCCTAACATTAGACACCCTCCTACATGACACTAAACAAAGTAGCATTGCTAATTTCCCCGACAACTTGTCCACCGTCAGGTTCTCATTCTCCAGCCAAGAGAGAGAACGCCTAAAGGATGTGTCTACATCCCAGAGAGCTGAGTACCATGCCATGGGTGGCTTACATGGTTTAATTCCCCCTAATAGCCGCACTAGAGCAGGATGCTCCCCGAGCAGTAAGCCATCCACTTTCTCATGCCCCATGGAAATAGCAGACCTGTACACACCTATGGGCCGTAATGCCCGGCCATCCTGACACAAACTTGCCAGGAAATTAAGCACATGTACCATAGGTGTAGAAATGGGATGAACACTCGGTTGGTTGCACCAACGTTCCCACTTATCCCATGCTGCGCCATAGCTCTGCAGCATGGAGGGAACACAGTAATCTTTAATGAATTCAGCAGCGACACTCGAAGGTCCCGGCAGATCATATCTTTGCCCGAAATTCTGCAGACTAGCAGCTTAAGGCTCCCCACACTGACCAGTCCTGAATCATCCTCGTAATATCCACTGAAAGTTCCATCAAAACTCATAACCAGGCCTGGAACGTCCATAATGGCACTACTGCCACCAACTCCACCTTCTCCCTATGAACATTCAATAGCATTTGCATCCAAATAATGAATGACGGAAAGGCATAATGGGTTGCTCCTGCCCAGCTGTGGAGGAACGCATCCGTCCCCAGCGCTCCAGAATCCAACCTCTGACTGAAATACCTGGGAGTCTGCTTGTTGAACCTGGATGCGAAAAGATCGATGTCCAGTGACCCCAGATCGCCTGACATTTCGCAAACACTCCTGGATGTAACCTCAAGTCGCTGGCGTCTACCAGGTAGTGCAAATTCCAGTCCGCCACCACATTCTGCTCCCCTGGGAGATACTCTGCCGTCACTATTGTTTTCCTCTCTAGACAGTGGTGCCAAAAGTCGTTTGCAAGCTCAGTCAACATTCTGGACTTTGTCCCTCCTAACTGGTTGATGTACTGCAGTGCTGAGATGATGTCCATCTTGAGCAACAAACATCAATTTGCTCCGTCTCCGGCAAATGTCCACACTGAATGAACCGGCTAGCAGTTCTAAGCAATTTATGTGGACCGTCAACTCCTCGTCGGACCACTTGTCTCCAGTTCTCCACATATGGCCCCCCCAACCAGCGCTGCTCACGTCAGACTCTATGACTAACTCTGGGACATCCCTGAACATGGCACACCCATTCCATGCTTTCATATTCTGCAACAACCATGCCAACTCTGTCCTTGATTCCTCATCCAATGGCACTAATTGGTGATACCTTACTCCGCCCCAGAGGTGTATGATCTTGAGCCTCTGCAGCGCTTTGTAATGTCATGACCTGGGGAAGGTCACCTGAATGGATGATGCTAGCAACCCCACTACTCTGGCTAGACTCCGAAGTGAAATACTCTTCTCCCTGTTCAGACCTCAACTCCTTCCCAAACGCTCTCATCTTCTGAGCTGGCAGCTCTAGAGTAGCCTTCCTGGTGTCCATTATGAATCCCTGAAATTCTAACCGCTGACTGGGCTTCAGCTCTGACTTGTCCTGATTGATTAGAAATCCTAGCAAAGTAATGAGCACACACACACACTGCACCTGCTGATCTAACGCTATCTTGGCCTGTGCCAGAATAAAGATATTGTTCAGATACACTATGATCCGGACACCTCTGTCTCTTATAGTCGCTGCTATAGGTCTCATTACTTTTGTGAATGACCCAGGGCGCTGAGGCCAACCTTCAATGTTCTGCTGCTTTGGGAATTGTAAGCTATACATCTTTCAAGTCTAACCTCGTTAGCCAATCCCCCTGTTGGAGCAATTCTCGGAGGAGGTGAGCACCCTCCATCTTGAAGTGCCTCTAAACCAGCCACCAGTTGAGCACCTTCTAGTTGATCACTGGCTTCAACTTTCCCTTTCTGTGAACGAGAAACATATTGCTGAAAATGTGAGGCCTGTCTAAAGTACTGCCCTCTAACAAGCACTTGTCCCGTAGATTGTGCAGCTCTGCTTGCAACAGCTCTGCTTTGCCCCGTGCCAACTGGATGGGACTGGGTTCTTGTCTTTGACTGGGATAATCTGTGCACTCCAACTGTAAGCCTAGTATGGCCTGTAAGACCCAGGGAGTCGCTTGACAATTCCTGCCACTTGTTTAAAAACAAACTCGTCCTGCTCCCACCACAGCACCCTGTTTGCTTTATGCATTTAACGCCGGAGAAACTTTGTTGCCTGAAAACTCCACATCCTCTGCACCCCCTCGGATTTTGGCCTCTTCTGGGGAAGAAGGCATCTTTCTGCCTCGATTCCCAGTACTGGGCCCCCGTTGAGAACTGAAGCGGCCGGTCATATGGCCTCTATACTGACTGTTCCGGCAAAAACCCTTCCAGAGAAAATCTTTCTTAATGAGGACTGTACCTTTTCTAAAGCTGTGCACGTACCCACAAACTTTATAATCTCTTCCGCAAAGATGTCCCCGAAGAGCATGCCTTGTGTGCCTTGACCAGCCTCATATATTACCAGGTCGCCCAGTTTACTATATATTTTTAAAAGCAAACTTCTCCTTTTGGAAGAGAGCATGCAGTTGGTGTTGCCCAGGAGGCTTACCACCCACTGGGCCCAGCTAGCCAATATCTGCGCATTCACGGGTTCTCCCGTGTCCTTGAACCTCTCTGCCAGGTCCATTATTTTTGCTATGATCCCGGGCCAATCCAGCAGCTTGTTCTGGCACCAGTTCCATGCTCGGCACACCCCTTTTCTCACATCTTTCATTGCCTTAGTGGTAAATGTCACCATTTTAGCGTCCAACTCCAGCATACCCTTCATTTTGCTGGGTAGATCCGGTCTCGGGCATTCCACCCTCATGCAAAATCTCACCTCTTTTTCCAGACACTTCCTAATTCCCTGGGCCATGTACAATGCTACATTAGGTGAGGGCAGTCAGTCTGTGGACTTGGGATGCCCAATGGCCTCTGGATCAAACATGTAATCAACATTGTCTCCTTCCTCCACCTTATCTGGGGCTGCAGTCTCCAGGCACTCATGCCTAACCTGCTCACTTGGACTTTTTCCTGTGCAATCTCCTGCATCTTTGTCCTCATCGTCATCATCTTTGTCCTCATCATCAGGCGAGGCCTTGCTGTCTTCCACCCCTATATTTTCTGCCCCCGGGGTAGGGGCTAGGAGTGTTGGTTCTGCCAATGTCAATAAAAATGTGCTTTTCAGCTTGCTAAATGCGTCTGCTACCTGGTGGGGCTTTGACTTCTCCTCCTCTGCTTGGCCCAGGGGAGTAGAAGAGGTCAATCTCTTCTGGGCCATATTACTCCCCTTGTTCTCAACCCCTTGTTTGGGGTGTAAAGCATATGTCCCCTGTCCTGGGCTACTTGCTATCCTTTTTCTCTTCCTTTTCTATGGCCCCTCTGTGCCTTTATTAGCCAGGAGAGACTCTAGCATGTCTAAGCGCTCCTGTAAAGGTGTGGCTCCTTCGGAGAATGCTAAAACTAGGGAGCCATCCAAAACTTTTTTGAAACTGAGGGACAAGTCACTGTCGGGAATGTCCTCAGCCATGTCCGCCTGACTCCACTCTGGGGTAGAACTATGACACCATAGAGGCTGGCTTCAACGTGTCTGTACTTGAACCTTGCAAGCTGCAAAGGCGTGTGCATGCTTGCCCTCACCTCAGCAAACAATATCAGTATTTCTGAGGATCGCCTGGGACAGTCTACTGCTGTTATACAGCTTCTGTAAATTCAGTTCAAGCTTCTGCTTGACTGTAATTCTCTAACGTTCTCTACAAGCTCAAAAGTGTCAGGGCAATCGATTAACTAGTTTTCTCTCAGTCATGAGTAGAATGGAAACGTCTCTTTATGATTGTGTCGCCACCGTACCACGCGAATGGTCCAGTGCACGTCGAAACAATGGGCAGTGCTAGGCCTTGCTCGCCCTCCTATGCAGAGTACCCAATCTGCTCGGTTCTGAAACTGATGCATACCGAACAAGAAACTCAGATGTCTGGTGTGAGCGAGATCGCCCATGGCTCTAGTCTCATTCTCGCACTTATGCGTGCGAGTAATGGAGAGCGAGCCTTATTCCCGACACTCTCGCACTCCGAACAGTATATAATTAAAACCCAACATAGAGCGCGCTGTATCCACGTAACGCTGACAAATACAACATAAATCTCATCACAGGCTATTAACTGCTGCCTCTGGCTGGTATAAATGCATAAATAAAGCTCTATACACATGAGCCAAGAAAAAGTAATACTTGTCTACTTGAAGAGCAGCAAAAGAAAGAGGAAAGGACCCAGGCAGGATGTAGGTCATAAGGAGAGCTGGGTCTTGATTGGTGAGCTGCAATGTTGGCCAAAACTACAAAACACAGGGGACTTATGGGGTTTGGTAGCCCCTTATGTGGCTGTTTTGTTGTTGAAAGTTTCTGTTTGTTAAAAAAAAAGTTTCAATTTTGAAGGCGGCTGAAGAGTAAGCATTAAAGAAAGTGTGCATAATCCTCACCTCCGGCTTGACATAGAATCCAGTTAAACAATTTCTGAGTCACAATCACCCTCAAGTCATCCAACTCTGCCCCCTACACAAGAATCCAATGCCACAAAGAGGCCCAGTGCAGAATCAGTGTTAGCCCATAGAATCTGAAAATTACTGAGAAGCCATCCGTCACCCCAGCATCTTCCATCATGAGGTCTTCTGTGAAGCCAGGAGACCCTTCCTCTTAATCCTTCGAAGGATCCCACAACCTTTGCTCTTATGCCATAAGGAGTTTCAATTAAACTTCTACAAGGCTATGTCTTTCCTTTTGCAAAGTTTCTTTGTTCAGATCTTATTTACAGAATCCTAATATCAAAGCACAAAAGAATTCTAGGGTTGAATTATTATTGTGAGCAGTGATATCACTTTTTTATGGATTGAAAAGATATATATATTTTTTTATTTTGGTTCAATTGCTTTGCAATTTTTTCAATTTTTTTAATTAAGATCCTCCAAGGAATACTTTTCATTAAGCCTAGTTCCAAATTAGATAGAGGTGTATCGCAGTGGCTAAAATTGACAGGTTTTCCATCTTCAAAGTTTCAAAATTACTGTATGTCCAGGGACTTCAAGAATGACATCACTCCGATCACACCTCGTCTGTTATTTCCACATGTCAAGAAGTTCCAAAGATTTTCCTCATCCAAAGTTCTAAAGTTTTCCAATGGTTCCGCAAGGAACCTGGCTCTTTCTCATTGTTCTTTACACTCAAGCAATAAATGCCTGCTGGTTTCCACTTGGGGGGGTTTTCTTTGCAGAACCGGCATTTGTGTGATTTTGCCTGGTTTTGTATGGCTAAGATTTTGTTAGTTTTCACCTGATTTAATGAAAAAATGTTAGAAAGGCAAACACTGATAGATGCTGGCACACTTGTTGCTACCGCCTCACTCTGACTGGTTTAGGATTTCTAGCCCATCCTCCAAGTTAGAAGTATTGCGATCGGCCTGAAGTCTAGGGGCGTCATTACGAGTTGGGTGCAAAGGGATACCGGGCACCGGTATGGACACCGGTGCCAGTAATCCCTTTGCGCCCTATTCCGAGTTCCCTTACTGTGTCTCTTCGTTAACGCCTGGTTTTACCAGGCGTTATGGATGGGACCCGTAAAGGGACTTTATAGCTAATAACGGTACCACAATTTGCAATTACTTTTTCAATGGGGACTTACCGGTCCCGGAAAGGTCGGAATAGACTGGTAAATCCCCATTGAACCAGGGTGGACTTGGTACCAGTATTGGAGGTAGTCATGGCGCAAATAGCGCCATGATTACCTCCAAACTCGGAATGAGACCCTATGTGTAGTTAGAGGGGTCAAAGGAGCCAGTGTTCTTGGCACTGTACTTGGAGTCTGATTTTGTTAGCAGCATGGGCCAATGAGGCAGGTTGAAACAGTTTGGTGGGAGCGGAACTACCTGCAACCAAAATCGCAGTAGCAGTACTTACTGTGCACAGACGTAGAGGGGGCAATTGTATATGGCGTGCAAATTGCACAGAGGAAACGAACAAGGTTCGCACTTACATGCTGTGGCTCCACTCCATGCCATTTTCTTCATCTGCAAAAGGAGTGCAAAACCATGGCGCAAAAACAAGACAAATTACCTTGATGCCATGTTTGTGCATTACCTTTTGCAAATAATGTAAATTACACTTACCATTAATGGTGGCATTTTCAATAGATTGCTTTGGAAGCTGCCTACTTTTCCCAGGTGCTAAAACACGTGGATTCCACAGTAACCCATTGGTTTCACGGCAGTACAGAAATCTCATTTTGGTATATAACCAAGAGGTGTATGGTGCTAAAACTCTGGTGGATCAGGCTAGTTGATTGTCGGTAGCGGACAGTTGCAGGACGAACTGGTCCGGCTTGATAGTCTGCATACGTGTTCACAAGTGCTTAGCCACACTCTAGTTCCCTTTCCTCTAAACAGTGGTGCGACATCTGGCTGTTCGCCTGCGAGGACGTGGTCTCAGTTTGGAGCGGAGAGAGCAGTGAGGATCCCTGGTGGCTACTGCGTTACTGCCGGGTGCTGAGGGCCAGCACTAGAGGCAGTGGAAGGAGCGCCGTTGCTGCACCCTGCATGCGAGGCTTGTGGTGCTGGGTTTCACCAGCAAAAAGCTATGTGCTTCTAGTACATCAACGGAGTACAACACAGACAGGTGGTGTGCGTCTATGGGTTTTATAGTTGGGGGGGCTTCACCAATCACTTTTTTAAAAATTGAGTGTTTAATACAGTGCTGTCCGAGGTGAAGGGTCTGGCCCTTATTAAAAAAACACATTCAACACTCCCCACGTGAGTTTCTGAATTTTCTTCTTAATTGTTGGTAGGTGGTTGCTGCATAGTCTGTGTGACGAATCCTAGGATGTTTTCCATTCTCCCCTAGGGGAGCCCCTTCCCATGTGGCCAGGAAGGTGAGGCCGATAGTCCTCCAGGTGGTGGTATTGAGCGGGTGGATCTCATGGGGAGGGATCCCGCTATGGGATTAGGGATGATTTTCCAGGAAGAACACGGTATGCCCAAGACATATACCCACTTTCCTCATCCTCCTACCCCATACAGTCCCACATACTTCCATGTACCTCTGTAGGGTAGAGGATATGACCTCCATAAAAAGTACCAAGATGAGGAAGTGTAGGGACTACTTATGGGAGTCATGTTCAGAAATTGGGACAAAGAAGAACACAAGTAATCCAATGGAGAGTGAAAACATTGATCCTGAGATGAGGAAGAGACGCGAAGCAATGCGGAGTGCCCTGCGGAACCAACATGAGCAGCCTAGATAATATGAAACAAACAAGTTCAAGCCGAGGATAAAAAGGGAAGAAGGATTTCACGATTGGTCAGATTTTTCCCAGATGAGCCGGGAAATTCGAACGCAGCTGAAGCACAGAGTGCAGAGGCCAAGACACTTGGCCGCTGACAGAGGCGTCCCAGGTAACTCTGCTGTGGCACCACCAAAGAAGAAGGCAGGACATCTGGATGACGTGGATAGCTGGTGTGCGCGGAGAGTTGGAAGCACACTATCCAGGAGCAGAGAACCACAACGAGGATACCGTGGTTCCTGGAGAAACCACTAGAGGCCCAAGTGGGGAAGCAAAACCCACAGACAACTGGAGGTCGCCGGGTAAGAAGCCTGTAGAGGCCCAGGTAACTGGAACAGTTGGTGGGATCCCCGAGGGGCGGAGAGGTAGCTAGGAATGGCTCCGGGACCCTCACCAATTAACACACTGCCTCCAAAGCCACCTTCATAGTCACAGTACCCGGGAGGAAAGTATGCCAGGTCAAGAGAAGAGAACCCTACGGGTCTGGGACCCGCACCCTTCTATGAAGAGAAACCTAAGTCGTCTTCATTGTCACAGTACCTGCTAGAAGGTCAAGAGAAGAGAACCTCACGGGTCTGGGACTCACACCTATTTATGAAGAATAACCTAAGTCATCTTCATAGTCACAGTTCCTGGTAGGGTAGTGAACCAGGTGAGCTGTGACCATTAAGCAAGGCCAGGGGAAGGGAGTAATTCCCCCTAGTATTTGTGAACAATGTGATAAAGGCCAAGGGAAGGGAGTCCATCTCTTGGCATTGCGAGAAGCCTAAGAAAGACCAGTGGTGAGGAGTCATTCCCCTGGTGTTTTGTTTATTCAGGCTCTTCCTAAGGACTACAGCATTGTTTGCCGTGACCCAGACTCAAGACACCCTGGTGGTGCGATCGCTGTAATCTACCGCTCCCATCTCTCTATTATTTCTGTGCCTCTCTCACATGATATTACCTCTGAGGCTCTTGTGGTGTGCTTTATGATCTCTGCTTCACTTTCAATACAGTTTCTAATAGTTTATCACCCTCCTGGCAGCGACTCACATTTTTGTGAGCAATTCTTGGAACTTGTTGCCAATCTACATATCAAATTCTCTCACTTAATAATTATGGGTGATTTTAATTTGAAGTCCAACTCCTCTTCCCCCGAGTCATGTTCTCAATTCTTTGCTACAATGAATGTCCTGGGATTAAAGCAGTTTATAACTTAATTTATGCATCGATTAGGTAATACCCTGGATCTAGAATGATCTACTACCTTTTCCCCCCTGTGGCAGTTAACATGACCTAACCACTTGGCTGTGCCTATTACGTTTTGGAACCCAGCCCTTAACGCTATCCCAGTAGCTAAAATTGTTTTTAAATGCTACTGGCACTCAGTGCCTCGGAAAGAGATGGGTTCCTTCACTCAGGACCAATGTGACCAGTCTGAAGTAGTAAACCTCTCATTTGTATCTCAGACTTTTGTTTCTGCAGCCAACTTCTTTGCTCTGTCGAAGCTTAAGAAAGTTAACTGTTGCTCTCCTGCCCCTTGGTTTAACAAAACATTGTAATCTTTCCCCCTTGAACAGAGGCATGCTGAGCGTAAATGCGCGCAGGCTACTCCCCTGCTGCTAGATAACATTTTCAATTGATTACTAAGCAATTCCTTCTGGCAATTCAGAAAGCCACATCTTCCTTCTACTCTGATCAAGTGGCCAATGTGCTCAATCAACCCATGGAGTTCTTCTCATTGGTTCGCTCTCACTTCCAACACCCTTGCCAGGGCCCTAATACAATCAAAACTCGATTACTGTAACAGCCTGTACCTAGGTGCTAATCAATCCGTACTCAACAAGTTGCAGGTAATACAAAACAACGCCTTGCGCGCAGCCCTCAACATTCCCAGACATTAGCACATCACCGCTACTAGGAAAGCCTGCAAATGGCTATCCATACGCCAAAAAATTGATCTAAAAACCATTTGCTTCACGTACAAATCCCTCAATCACCTAGCACCACCTTACCTAGCTAATAAATTCACCCTGAAACCAGCCACCAGATCCACCAGATCCTCCAACACTCTCTGCTTATCAGTGCCCAGGTTCCACCTAAAAAGAGCTGGAGGGGTAAGCTTCACAGTGCTTGCCCCCCAACTCTGGAACTCCCTACCGCTTAACATCAAAATGATCGAATCCTTCCAGATCTTTAGGAAGCAGGTCATCAGCTGGCTTCTAATCAAAGAATAACGCCATTAACACCAGACCCGTGCGGTATCTGTATTTATATTGAAAACTGCATATTGTACGCATTTGCTCTTGTTTACTGTTCACTGTATAGATATATGCTTATATTATAAACTTGTACGAAGTATGCAAAACTAAGATACTTCACAACGCTGTAACCAAATTCTTAAGCGCCCTTCTACCTCTGGGTTTGGAGCGCCATACAAATAAAATAAACAAACAAACAAAACAAACTAACCCCTCAGCTGGTGTCATTCCATCTCAATCTTTGTGTGATTCCTTCTTTGTCTTTTTTATTCAGAAAATAGAGGATATTAGGAATCACATTTCTTCTTCTGGTTTAACCATGAATTCCTCTGCAACTACTGCTTTGGCTATTGACCCTGATCACTCTTGGTCCTCCTTTCCACGTTTTTTGGCAGATGATATCGTGACTACTAGTCGTCCTCAAATCCTCATCTCTGCCTAATCCGTCCCACGGCTTCAACTTACTCGTATGGCGATGACACCCAGATCGTCCGGCTTGATGTCTCTCAGCCGGACACAGCATCTTCGCTTAGGGGTGCTTGTCAGCTGTCAGGGGATGGATGGGCTGCAATTAGCTTAAATTGAATGGGGATGAGACTGAAGTCCTGGTGGTGGGTTATTCTCCAACTTCATCCCCTCTCTCTTCTTCTCTTTGACCTCTTCTCTCTGGCCACAGGACTTAGACCCGCTGCCCACACCAGTACCTGTGGTTAAAAAAAGTCTTGGGTTCAAGTTCTCCGTATCTTTATCTACTGATCCACAAGTTAGTGCGGTCTGTTAGACTGGCCATTTTCAGCTGTAACCTTTGCTGAAGGTCTTGCCTTTTATTCCTTCCCATCTCCGCCCTCTGTTCGTTGCAGCACTTGCTTTTAGTTGCATCGACTATTGTAACTCTAGTTTTTAAACTCAACTCTCATTCAGCAGCTTCACTTCTTGCAAAATATGGCAGTGTGTGTAGCCACTGAGACCCCTTATAGTTCCCACATGTCCTTGGTTCTCCGCTCCCTACACTAGTAATCTGTTTGTAAATGCATTTCTTTTAAATTGCTCTGAATGTTTCTTTGGGCATTCTACGGTCAAGGTGCAGAGTACCTGCAGTCTAAGATTGCACCTTACTGCTCCACCCGCTCTTTACGCTATAAAAATGCTCATTGATTCTGGTTCCTTTATTTCATCTATCCAGACTCGGTGGCTGGTCCATCGCTGTGTCCTCAGCGGAGCTTTGGAACTCTCTACCGCTCACTCTTAGGGCCACTGAGAACCATCTGCAGTTTAGAAGTCTGCTGAAAACCTATTTATTTTAGTTATGTCCATTCTCCATCTAAATGAGGATCTGTTGGCATCCTTAGTGCCAAGTTGCCTCAGGTGTTTGTGCGTTTTACAAAAATACATAATATAACTTTGTGAACATTGCGATTAGCCTGAAAGAGACCAAGAGAAGAGAGATGTTCTCTTCATATCTATGTTTTGGAGTTGCAACATTGCTTTATTTGCGAACATTGTGAGAAGCCTGAGAAAGACCAAGAGAAGGCAGTCATTCTCTTGGTACCAAGTTTTTGAATTGGAACTGTGTTTTAGTTTGGGAATTGAGAATTTTCAATCTGGAACTTTGTGTGGTGCCTTTGAAAAGAACTGCAACCTGGGGAATGGAGTCGTTCCACAGGAAATAGTCTTTCCAAACTACTGGCATCCACAGAAGAAGGTGGGCATTCTTCTGCATTAAGAAGACTCAAAAACCTGTTAGTTTACTTAGAAGTGTAAAGGAAGGAAATAGGTCTGTGACCCAGGATGGTGGACCTTTCAATTACAGACATTCAGACGCATCCTTAGTATTGAGTTGAGGCAGGGCGACCTGCTTAGTAACAGGGTCAGGTAGGGTTTCACAGTTTATTTTGACAAAATAAGTCTTTAGCAACAGTCATGCCACCTGTATGTCAGTCTCCTCCTTCCACACCCTTGCAAAACCGTAAGACACTACAATCGACTTTTTGGAAGAGCAAGGTGAGATTGGCATTACAATAGTCAGAAGTGTGGTGGAGGGCCGTCTTCAATGGATTAAGACTGCCTAAGCGGCCTTATGTGCTGATAATTAGCGGGATCCTGAGCCCTCAGAAGCAGAGGTGAGTCTGCTTCAAAGAACGCCAGGACTGGGCAAGTTTGTGCCCTTCAGGTGGTCAGGTAAACGACTATTCACTGTCTGCTCGTTGTGATATTGGTGCACTCTGGGGCCAATTAACCCTGGTCAGGGGAAAAAGGTCTTTTATATCTTGAGAAATGTGGCAAAAACTGTGCAGGACACAGGCACTATTTCAGATAAGATCGATGTGCGTATCACAATGTAAATAAGTATCCAGAAGGACACTGTAACCCAGTTAATGGCAAAATGACTACATACTTTATGAAAGACAAGTCAAGAGCGTAAGTGCTGCGCCTGCAGCTGGCTCAAGTACACTGGCGGCCTGTTACACGTCTACGCTTTTAGTTATAGATAACTCAAAACTTATCCTTTGCTATTTGCTAGAACGCAGAACACGTGTTTGTCAGTGGAATCATAAATTGCAGAAGAGAAAAATGAAAAAATGATGGTGCAGGCTGAGACAAATTGGATTCTGCCTCAAAGGAGTACAATAGCACGAACAAAATGGCTTGCTCAGCCCTCACACTTCTAGAAACCAAAACGCAACACAATCATAAATGTAAAATAGGGACAATTAAGAGATATACATGTAAAGACTGGAGGGGGGCGTCTGTACTCCTGCTCTCTATATGGTAGAAGAGAGGCACAGAGTACCCCAGCCAAGATTCTCTATATTAGTAAAACGTGGCGAGCAATCAAGGGCTAGCTTCTCAGGTGGTGATGCAGGCTGGTTCCTAAGTACAGTGCAGTCCCCAAGCACCCACAAAGGAATGTCCACACACTGTATTAGTTAAAACAGTCTTTATATAAATAAGGTTCATGGTTATATACACAATCACGATAATACACTTTGTGCTCCGACAATTCTAAAATGGTAAATATAAACAGTTCTAGGTGGTACCACGATTACTCTGATTCCATTAGAATGCATCAACTGTACTCAGTTCAAAATAGCATACACATCAACACAGCACGATGATATCAATCACAGACTTAGGAGGAAAACAAGTTGGTTAGACAATTGGAAAAATACTGACCCCTACCGTCAGGCACAGTTCTGGATGAAGATCCCCCCACCTGGGCAACCTGTAAATGAAGATGCACTACAAGCCCAGTCCATGTATTGTCTATTAGAGTCTTATCTCCTTCTATAAATGTTCTACTGCCCCAATGTAGCTGGTTACATAGAGTTCTGCAGTGAGTCATCAACAGACCCTTCTTGAGCGCACTCCCTATCAGGCAGGAGCCATGGGTCATCGAGATTCAGGGAAGAAAGGGTGAATGTTGTCGAGGAAGCAGCTTCGATCTTCGCGGTGCTCGTTGATGAAGCTTGTGAGCGTCCTGTGAAGAAGAGGCGTGCGGTGCATCTCAACGACGAGTGTTCGTTGCTGCAAAGCGTCATTGAAGACCTTTGGCCCAAGGGTGTCGAGTCGTTGGTGTCTGGCGTCAGCGAACGGGACATGACCACGGCTGGCATCAGTGGCTTCGTAAGCGTCTCTGAAGGCCTTCAGGTGACAGAAAACCCACTGGTGGATTCTCTTCGGCGGCCTTGACTTTCTCCGGCAGGACGAAAGCGGTCTACAATGATGAACAAGGGAGTCCTTGGATCAAATGTTCTTAGGCAAAGGGAGCACTGCGGCTCCAGTCGGTGACGGCGGTTGTCGAGGGTGGACAGCTGTCCGGTGCTTCTCTTCGTTCTCCTCGGCGGTCCCAGTCTCCAGTTGGCAGTCTTTCGTAGGTCTGTCCACCAGGGAGCTTTGGCAAAGATCAGCTGGTGCAGGATGGTCCCTCGTAGCTCGGGAAGAGGTCTCATAGCCAGGTCCTCTCTTGGATCAGTTCCTTTAAGGCACAGCAGCTTTCAGATTAGTGAAGGACAATCGCGATAATACAGCAGCAGTTCTTCTTCTTCCAGTGGGCTTCAAAGTTAAGCATCAGTTTCAACTTCAGCTTCTGAACCATTTCTAGCAGTTAGAGGCCACCAGGTCTACTGTTGATCTCCCATTCATTCTGCTGGGTCACACCCAGGCAACCAATCACTCAGAAGGGCATTCCGGCAGTAAGGCAGCCAATCAGGCGCACAGTGCATTAAGGCCATTCTTTTCCATCCAGACACTCACAACACAGAATGTGAATTCGGACAAGCACTCTGCCATTCAGGACTACACACTGCATTCATACCAGTTTCAGGCAGGGCTGTCTCAGTCATTGGGGGTCATAACGACCCGGGTGCAAAGGGATCCCGGGCACCAGTAATGACACTGGTACCGGTAATCCCTTTGCGCCCTATTCCGAGGTCCCTTTGCGGGTTCTTCCTTAACGCCTGCTTTTACCAGGCGTTAAGGGCGGGACCCGCAAAGGGATACCGGGGTCAATAACGGCACCGCAGTTTGCGGTACCATTATTGCCTCTTTCCCCCTTCCCATTGAGCCCTATGGGGGCTCAAATGGGAATGGGGAATGGCTTATTAAATGGGGACTTACCGGTCCCGCAAAGGGTGGAATGGACCGGTAAGTCCCCATACCACCAAGTCGGTGGCGGTACCGGTATTGGTGCTAGTCATGGCGCTAATATCGCCATGACTAGCACCAACCTCGGAATGAGGGCCATTGTGTCAAACACCAGATACTAGACACCCATAACACAGAATGCGTATTCGTCACACACTCCATTCACCCAGGTCCCTCCCCACGGGCGTAACCACAACATACAGTCATTGGGAAGGCTCTAGACAGTCTGGCCTGGACTTCCCCACAATACCATATATGGAACTTCCATCCAACAGCCAGTCAGGGGAAAAGGACCGATTCAGGGCTTCCCGGGACTTCGGGAAAAGTAAGGTAACAGGCGATAGAAAGCAAGAGGCCACAGGGGCCATCTTGTTTCCTATCAGGAATCCATTGATTCCAATGACAGGGCCTAGGCATCCCAAATGCAGGATGTGCAGGGAACCTGTCAATTCAGCACAAAACTGTCACCAGCCCGGTATCCTGCTCTGTGGGCCACACACAGGTGCCCCAAAAACATACACTAGGAGTACAGGGTTGTACTCCCACCCATGGGTGCCAAAAGGCTATCCCAAGAGTCTGTTCACCAAATCGAGGAAGAGCTGCATCGCCAGGATTCCCACATGAACTCCTGCGTGGAAAACAAGTCATAATACACGATAAAAAGCAATAAAGGACAAGGATAGGGAGGCCCTGTCCCTCCGATGAATTTCCAGCATCACAGTCGCCCCTCCAGACTGAGGTTAGGGTGTCTAATCTCCCACAAGATTGATGCTCTCATCTAGACGATCAACATACCTTCTGGAAAGGCCATCTGCATTATCATGACTCCTCCCTGGTCTATGCTCTATGGTGAAGTCTAGCCCTTGCAGGCTAATGGACCACCTGAGCATTTTCGGGTTTTCACCATTTCTTCTGCATAAGCCACATTAAAGGCGGATGATCTGTTTGCACCTTGAAGATAGACCCTGTAAGGTAGGGCCTAAAATGCATAAGGCTCCAAACCATACTGAAACATTCATTTTCAACAGTAGCCCACCTAAGTTCTCTACTCGTGAGTTGTTTACTGATGAAAATGATTGGATGTTCCCTCCCTTTGACATCTAACTGGGACAAGACCGCTCCAATTCTGGTGTCACAGGCATCTGTCTGGACGATATAGGGTTTGCTGTAATCAGGCGCACACAGCACAGGTACCCTACAAAGACTTTCTTTCAAGCCAACAAAGGCCCTCTGGCGCTCTTCTGTCCAATTAACCTCCCTCTGTTGTTTGGGCGACGTCAGAGCTGTCAGAGGGGCAGCTATAGTTACATAGTCTGCCATGAAGTTGCGATAATACCCAGTGAGGCCCAAAAAGGCTCTCACCTGGATTTGAGTAGTGGGCGTCTCTCAGTCATGTACATCCTGTACCTTACTGGGGAGAGGTTGGATTTGACACCATCCTACCTCATGACCAAGATACGTGACTTTCCCCTGAGCTATCTGGCACTTGGTGGCTTTGATAGTGAGGTTAGCCCTTTTCAAGGTCTGCAACACTTTATCTAAGTGAGTCAAATGCTCCTCCCAAGTGGAACTGTAGACGGTGATGTTGTCTAAGTAGTCCACACAAAAGGCCTCCATCCCACTGAGTGCATGATTGACTAAACATTGGAAAGCGGCAGGTGAATTTTTCAACCCAAAAAACATGACTAAACTGGTAGAGCCCCTCAGGTGTTGAGAATGCAGTCTTTTCCTTGGCATGGTCATCAGAGCTATTTGCCAATAGCCTGAGGTAAGGTCAAAGGTGCTCACAAATTTGGCAGCACCTATGTTGTCCACGAGCTCATCAGCCCAGGGCAATGGGTGCGTGTCAGTTTTGGTGACAGCATTGACTCCAATCCTTGGTATCTGCCTGGGAACTTGCCTTGGGGTCAAGGACCACTGGACTGGACCAGGGACTGGTTGACGGTTCAATAACACCCACATCCAACGTCTTGACAACCTCAGCCTGGATGTGGTTCTTAACTGTATCTGACACACGGTAGCACCTGCTTTTGACAGGCACACTGTCACCAGTGTCAATTTTGTGCCTACACAATGGTGTAAGTCCTGGTGTCCGTGAGAACAGAGAGGCATACCGACGGAGTGAAGCCCTTCAGGCCCTCTGCTGCTCTGTCATCAGATCTGGAGAGAGATGCACTCCCTCCACTGAGCCATCCTGAGGGTTGCTATGCAGCAAATTGGGAAGGGGCTCACTCTCATCCTCTTCTTGCTCTGAAGCCAGTAAGAGACATGAGACTTTGGCTCGGATATGGACAGGCTTGAGCCTGTTAACATGGAATACCTGAGGGGCTACCCCATGGACTACCATGTCAACCAGATAATTGACTTCACCCATCTTGGAGATTATTCTGAAGGGTCCATGCCAATTATCTGGCAAAGCTCGAGGATTGGTAGGCTCCAACACAAGGATCTCCTGTCCTGGAGTCCAATCCACTTGCGAGGCTTTAAGGTCATGCCAGTACTTGTTCAATTCCTTTGCTGGCCTTGAGATTCGCAGCCGCCTGACCCATCATCTGTGTCATCCTCCGTCTGAGGCCTAACACATAGTCCCCCACTTGCTTGGCAGGACCTGGAGGTGTGGCTTCCAAACCTTCTCGGATCAAGGCAAGGGGCCTCCTCAATGGATGGCCAAAGAGTAACTCAAAGGGGCTGAAACCAACACCCTCTTGAGGTACCTATCTGTAAGCAAAAAGCAGGCATTGCTGAAGGAGATCCATTTCCTCCTTAGAGGCTCTTCCAAAGTGCCTAGCATGCCCTTGAGAGTTTTATTAAATCTCTCGACCAGACCATTGGTCTGGGATGGTAAGAGATGGAGAACTTGTAGATTACCCCACACTCTTTCCACATGGTTTTCATGTAACTCGACATGAAGTTGGATCCTCTGTCAGAGGCAACCTCCTTAGGGAATCCAACATGGGTGAAAATGCCCAGGAGAGCCCTGGCAACCACCTTGGCAGTAATAGCACGAATGGGTATAGCCTCAGGGTACCTGGTGGCAATATCAACCAAGACCAGGATGAACCGATGTCCATCTGAAGTGGGAGGGTCAAGGGGACCGACAATGTCGAAGCCCACCCTCTGAAACAGCGTGCCAACCACTGGCAATGGCTGCTTTGGGGCAATGACACTGCCTCCAGTCTTGCCAGACAACTGACAAGTTGGGCAGGTCCTGCAGTGGGACTCCACTTCTACTCCCATCCGAGGCCAGTAGAAATGGGCAGAGAGCCTCTGCTTAGTCTTCTTGGTACCAAAATGCCCAGCCAGGGGCACCTTGTGCACCAACTGCAGCAGGAAGGGCCTGTAAACCTGGGGTACCACCAACTTCTTCAGAGCACCAGGTTCAGGCTTAGTGGGCTCACTACCAAGAAGCTCACCCTCCCAATATATCCGGAATGTCCTAGGCACTTCTCCCTGTGCCTGGGACAGGTCCTGTTTCCTCAGACCCTCGAGAGAGTGGCACTCTCTCTGTCCCTTACAGAAGTCCGCCCAGGAGGGTCCCCCTTCAGCCAACAGGCATTGAAGGTTAGGGTGGTCCTCCGGGTTGAGAACCTCTCCCGCAGGAGGGTCTTCTGCCTCATCTCCCTCAGGAGCAGAGAGTGGGTTTACCACTAGATCCAGCCCGTCCGGAGCTAAATCCCAATGGGTGCTGCAGGAGCAGCAGTAAGAGAAGGGGTCCCTCTTGCAGAGGTGGCCTTCTTGCTCTTCCTTCTTTAATGTGCCATGGGTTTCCCTGTCGGTGAAGGAACCAGACTCGCAGCCGGACCCGGTGTGACCTGTGATCGGGTGACCGCCGCAGCAGCCATCGGTAGACCATCCTAGATCATCTCCATTTCCACCAAATCATTTCCTAACAAAATGTTAGCCGGCACGTTGTCCTGAACCAGGATAGGGAGCTTCGCTGTATTGTCTCCAATCGTAAGGTTGACTAAGGCTACAGGTGATAATTTGGGAGGCCCACCAGCTAACCTGGTGATTCCCAGAGCAGCACCTACATAGTCCTCCCGCTTGAGCAGACTCCTGTCCACCACTGTCATGCTTGCCCCAGTGTCTCTCAAGCCAGTAGAAGGCTGGCCATTGAAGAGGACACTTCTCAAAAACCTATGGGTGTTCTGTGGGATTTTCCCCAGTACTTCTGCATACTGGTCCCAGGCCCCAAGGGACACTAGTGAAATTTCTACTGGAGCACCAAATGTGATCCCTGTACAGGAGGGGAGAACAGTGGCCCCCACCTCAGCCATGGGTAAGGGTAGGTCAGGCTGACAGCCCGGACTTCAAGTGCCTTACCTTTACACTTGGGGTCACCCATCTTGTGGTCCAGAAGCCCACAGTTTCAACAAGTGCCAGGAATGCAGGGTGCGGTACTGGAACCACAGGGAGCCTGCTTTGCAGCAGGTGGACCACTATTCTTACTCCCACCCACAACAGACGTATCCCCACTAGAGTTTTGCATCTTAGGAGAGTGAAGGTTTTGGTTTATTTGTCTGTTATTGCTTTTTGGACTCCTCAGCCTTCTGAGAGGTCCCCTTTTCATTGTCCTTGTCCTCCCCACTGGAGTCCTTAGGGGGCACCAGGCGGGAGACCCACTTTTCAGCCAGCCTGGCCAGCTTAAAGGGATCTAAAATGTTTTGGTCAGCAACATACTGACGCAGCTCTGGTGAAGAGGCTTCCGAAAAATGCTCAAAAAACAAAAGGTGTGTCAATTCAACAAACGTTTTCACGTTGTAACCATCAATCCACCCCATCATGTTCATGTGTGCAGCACTCACCCAGTCAACTCAAGACACATTCTCTTGTTTCCTAAATTCCCTAAACCTTTTAAGGTATTGGGTAGGTGTCTTGCTAAACTTACCAATCAAAGCAGACTTTATGCACTCATACTGACCCCTTTCTTCCACACTCAGTTTCAGAATACAGTCATATCCAGTCTGAGGCACTCTGCTTAACAAACACTTAGCCCAATCTCTTTTATCAACATCATGGATTCCAAAAACCATCTCAAATTCTTCAATCCATTGGAGGATATCAGAACCCTCTGCATACGCACCAACCAAATCTTTCATAAACTTGGTGGCTGGGGACCTGACACTCTCAACTGGTTACGCTGAAGTCTCCACTCTAGCTTTCTCGAGCTGGATTGTCTGACATTCATTGTCCTTGTTCTTAAGTTCCAGGTCCTTATCCTTGAGTTCAAGATTCCTATTCTTGAGTTCCACTTGTTGAGACAACTCCTCTTTCTTAAGCTCAGCTTCTATTTCTAACTTTTTGTATGTATTCAAAGGCTAACTTCATCCTTAATCACTCAAGTTCCAATGCATTCCCTGAAGAAACATTGTTGGAGGTCGGAACAGAGGTAGCAGGAATGGCAGCGTTCCCAGAATCAGATTCAACAATACCCCCCTGGGGTAGGGCCCTCATTGGTTACATCCCCCTTCAAGAGCTTCACAATCAGTCTGGTAGTCCACCAAGGAAGCTATCAGCTCAGCCCTAGACTTATTCTCAAAGTCTAATCCCCTGGCTTCACAAGCAGTCTGGAGAGCCTCTAAGCTCGTCCAAGTCAATTTACCATTTGCAATAGATTCCATTGCTTGTAATTAGTTATCTTGTATACAATTAAACCTCAATTTAACAAAGTGTAGATATTTTGTAAGTGGCAAGGTTACAAACTGATTCTTAAAACCATAAGCATCCCACCCCTGCCACCAGTGTAAAGCACGGAGGGGAGTGTCTGTACTCCTGCTCTCTATATGGTAGAGGAGACGCACAGAGGACCGCAGCCAAGATTCTCTATATTGGTAAAACGTGGCACGCAATCAAGGCCCAGCTTCTCAGGCGGTGATGCGGGCTGGTTCTTAAGTACAGTGTAGTCCCCAAGTACCCACAAAGGAATGTCCACAAACTGTATTAGTTAAAACACAGTCTTTATATAAATAAGGTTCAAAGTTATATACACAATCACGATAATACACTTTGTGCTCCGACAATTCTAAAATGGTAAATATATACAGTTCTAGGTTGTACCAAAATTACTCTGATTCCATTCAAATGCATCAGTTGTACTCAGTTCAAAATAACATATGAATCAACACAGCACGACGGTATCAACCATAGACTTAGGAGGAAAACAAGTTGGTTAGGCAATTGACAGAATACTGACCCCCTACCGTCGGGCACAGTTCTGTATGAGGATCCCCCACCTGGGCAACCTGTAAATGAAGATGCACTGCAAGCCCAGTCCATGTATTGTCTATTAGAATCTTATCTCCTTCTATAAAAGTTTTACTGCCCCAATGTACTTGGTTACGTAGAGTTCTTCAGACAGTCGTTGACAGGCCCTTCTTGAGCGCACTCCCTTTCAGCCTGGAGCCGTGGGTCATTGAGATTCGGGGAAGAAAGGGTGAACCTTGTTGTCGAGGGAGCAACTTCAATCTTCACGATGCTCGTTGACGAAGCTCGTGAACGTCCCTTGAAGAAGAGGAGTGCAGTGCACCTTGACGACGAGTGTTCGTTGCTGCAAAGAGTGAATGAAGAACTTTGGCCCAGCAAGGGCATTGAGTCGTCGGCGTCTGGTGTCGGTGAACGGGAAGTGACCACGGCTGGCTTCAGTAGCTTCGTCAGCATCTCTGAGGTCTTCGGGTGGCGGGAAACCCACCGGTGGATTCTCCTCAGTCGTCGGCGGCCTTTACTTTCTCCGGCAGGATGAAAGCAGTTGACGAGGATGAACGAGGGAGTCCTTGGATCAAATGTTCTTAGGCAAAGGGAGCACTGAGGCTCTGGTCAGTGACAACGGTCGTCAACGGTGGGCGGCTGTCTGGTGCTTCTCTTCGTTCTCCTCGGCGCTCCCTGTCTCCAGTTGGCAGCCTTTCGTAGGTCTGTCCACCAGGGAGCTTTGGCAAAGATCAGCTGGTGCATGATTGTCACTCGTAGCTCGGGAAGAGGTCTCCTAGCCAGGTCCTCCCTTTCGATCAGATCCTTGAAGGCACAGCAGCTTTCAGATTAGCGAAGGACAGCAGCAGCAGTTCTTCTTCCAGCGGGCTTCAAAGTTAAGCATCAGTTTCAATACGAATGATTTCTAGCAGTGAGAGGCCCCCAGATATACTGTTGATTTCCCATTCATTCTGCTGGGTCACACCTAGGCAACCAATCACTCAGAAGTGCATTCAGGCAGCCAGGCTGCCAATCAGGCGCACAGTGCATTCAGGGCATTCATCTCCATCCAGACACTGACAACACAGAATGTGGATTCAGACAAGCACTCTGCCATTCAGCACTACACACTGCATTCATACCAGTTTCGGGCAGGGCTGTCTCAGTCTTTGTTTCAAACACCAGATAGTAGACACCCATAACACAGAATGCATATTCGTGTCACACTCCATTCACCCAGATCCCACCCCACGTGCGTACCCCCAACATACAGTCATTGGGAAGGCTCCAGCCAGTCTTGCCTGGACTTCCCCACAACAACATATATGAAACTTCCACCCAACAGCCAGTCAGGGGAAAAGGACCGATTCAGGGCTTCCCGGGACTTCAGGTAACAGGGGAAAGAAAGCAAGAGGCCACAGGGGCCATCTTGTTTCCTATCAGGAATCCACTGATTCCAGTGACAGGGCCTGGGCATCCCAAAATGGAGGATACACAGGGAACCTGTCAATTCAGCACGGAGCTGCCACCAGCCCGGTACCCTGCTATGTGGGCCACACAAAGGTGTCCTAAAAACATACACTAGGCGTACAGGCTTGTACTCCCACCCATAGGTGCCATAAGTGTATCCCAAAGATCTGTTCACCAAATCAAATAGAGGAAAAGCTGCACCACCAGGAGTCCCACATGAACTCCTACACAGAAAAGAAGTCAGAACACATGATAAAAAGCAATAAAGGACAAGGATACGGAGGAATCCTGTTCAGAAGTGTTCAGAGCTGAAGTCCAAACTACGAAGAGTAACTGGAGTGAAACTGACGCTTGACATTGAAGCCCTGCTGGACGAGAAGAATTGCTGTTGCTCTCCTTCACAATCTGAAAGCTGCTGTCTCTCCAAGGACTGACCCAGAGAGGACCTGTTAAGGCGCCCTCTTCCCGAGCTAAGAGGGACCATCGTGCACCAGCTGATCCTTGCCAAAGCTCCCTGGTAGACAGACATTCTTCAGGCTGCCGACCTGAGACGGGGACCGCCGCGGAATCACAAAGAGAAGCGCCCGGACTGGTGTCCGCCACTGTCGACGACCGCCGTCGCCGACTGGAGCCGCCGTGCTCCCGTTTGCCTAAGAACTTTAGAATCCAAGGACGCTCTCGTTCGCATCGTCGCCTGCTGGAGAAGGCCTGACCGTCGACGTGCAGAGGAGCATCCACCGGTGGGTTTCCTGCCACCCAAAGACCACCGAGACGCTGACGACTCGACGCCCTTGCTGGGCCACAGTTCTTCAAACTCTTTGCGGTCCAGAACTATCGACACCGAGGTGCCCCGCACGCCTCTTCCTTGCAGGACGTTTACGCTTCCCCGTCAACGAGCACAGCTAGGAACGACGCAGCCACTTCACCATTGTAGCTCGACCTGTTCCCCGTCAGACGTTCGACGACCAGTGACTCCTGCCTTAAAGGGAGGGCACTCAAGAAGGGCTGTCGATTTCCCGACGAGGAAGGCTACAACGCCAGGTACTTTGGGGTTGCAGAACTATTGGGAAGTCTAGTGTGAACAATATATGGACTGGACTTGTGAAACATCTTTGCTTTACAGGTTGCCCAGGTGAGGGGATCTCCACACAGAACTGTGTCTAGGTAGCGGGACCAGTATTCTACCAATTGTTCAACCACCTTGCTTTCCTTCCTCTCTCTACTGCTGGTTTCCTCTGTATTGATCTGTGTGAAATTTTGACAGTATAGTTGATGCACTTTAATGAGATCTAATAATCGTTGTGGTACCACTTTAGAACTGTATATATTTACCATTGTTGATTTTCCAAGCACACAGTGCGTTATCGTGATATTGTATATACCTTTGAATATTAATTATATAAAGTCTGTGTTTTAACCGATACAGTGTTCGGACATTCCTTTGTGGGTGCTTGGGAACTACACTGTACTTAAGAACCAGCCTGCATCACCTCCTGAGAAGCTAGGCCTTGATTGCTCGACCACGTACCAATAAAAGAGAATCTTGGCTGTGGTCCTCTGTGCCTCTCCTCCTCCATATAGAGAGCGGAAGTACAGACACCCCCCTCGGGTCTTTTACAGGGACTTTTCAATGTCACAGTACCTGAATGCGGTTCTTGGTGGGCTGGCACATCAGACTGGTTGAACGTTGATGTGAGCTGATCAGGCTCAGTCGGGCACGTAGGATTGCAAAAGTCCTGGCAGCAAGAGGTCATTGAGCATGGGCGAATGCAGTTGGTCAGTGCAATCAAAATATAAGGGGTTCAAGTGGTGCAGGTCTGGGGGGTCCCAAGAATGCTTCAACATTGGCCCACCAAGTCAGGCTTTAGCCGCTGGCAGAGCTCGAATAGTGATGCACCAGTGGGTCAAGTCGGCAGGCAACGGTTGAGAAGTGGTTATCAAGGTAGCGTTGAGGTGAAAGCAGTGAGGTATTGGTTCTTGGTAGCTTGGCTGAGCTGAGTGGTAAACTCTGGGTCGGATCAGCGAGTGAACCTCCAGAGATTCAGACGCTTTGGGCCTGGCAGTTGATGGGCTCTGCTAGTATGTGATTTGGTGTTGGGCTAGAAATGCAGTGCAATAATTCGGCTGGTTGGAGGAAAGCAGATACCAGCACCAGCATCTTCCCTCTCGTTCAGGATTTGGGGAAAATGGATCGACTAGTTCACTGCGGGTTGACGAGGAGCTTCGGCTGGTCTGGCCCTCCAGGTTGCTGTGAGGCCTTCACAAAGTGCTCAAGGACAGAATACTCCTTCAGGTTTTGCTCTTCAGGCATAGAAAATCCATTGCACATTGGTTGGTCCTGGTCCACAGCACTGGCCATTCCGATAGTGCTTGGGAGTGGCTAGGGCACAGATCGTCCTTCTGTCTTGGACGGTTCCTTCTTTAACTCCAGCGGAGTGCTTTGGAAAGTGTAACTGTCTCAATGGAAGTGCAGGTGAAAGTCCCCAGAACATCTCTTTGTCCTTAAAGAATCCTTGTGGAACTGAAGGTATTCTGTTTGAACGGGTGTGAGACTCCTTCTTTTAAGGGCATAAGTTCTCTGTTGATTGGTCTAAAGCTAACTTGCTTTAAGGGGCGAATTCCTGCTCCTGGTGGAAGTGGACTTTGCCTTCTTGATCTTGCACCCAAAGTGCTTTGCTCCAGGGGCAGCGGAGGAGACAGGAAAGGGAAAGAGAGCCATAGAAACAAGATGGTGAAAGGCTTCTTCCATTGTCCCGAGCACTCCTGCTTATCCTACTTCCGCCCTGATTACTTCCTACTGACAGCAAAAGACCTTTAGACATGAAGCAAACTAGTGTGGGAATACTCCTCCTGAATGGGTGGGCTCCTTTGATACCTGGGCCCATGGCCGCTGACTGCTGTGTGGCAGTCTCTGGGGTAGGGGGTTACCGGCCCTCACCAAGAGAATCAAAGAAAGCAGTCGAGTGGGTATCTTGTGGCCTTTGAACCTGCTCTTTGCCATGAGCAGAGCAGGTGGTGAGCATCAGGCTACTGATGCCCCAGGGCACAAGTACTTGAAAAACACACATGCACTGTTTAAAATCCTGATTTGCATGTGAAAGGGACCTTCAGTTTTCACTAGCAGCGACACATGCAAAGCTGTTTTTGTGTCAGTGTTGAAAAATCCTGCTTTTCGGGTGAAATGGACCTTCAGTTTGGAGCCTTTGAATGCACCCCACAATCTCTATGACTTGTTTATTGGTTATTGTGAACACTGCTTTCCATGCGCTTATGGTAAGCAGTGTTCGCAATGAAAATTAAACGTTGACCGGCATGCAAGCATGCGGCGGTATTCTTGGGCCATGTTGCGCAAACCTTGTGATAGTAGAGGTGCACCCTCCACCAGGTTGAGAAAACCTTGTGACAGCAGTGGTACTCCTGGGCCATGTTATACAAACCTTGTGACAGTAGATATGCACCAAAACCTTGTGACTGCAGAGGTATTCCTGGGCCATGTTGTGCAAACCTTGTGACAGCATTGATACTCCTGTGCCATGCTGTGCACACCTTGTGACAGCAAAGGTGCACCGTCCGCCAGGTTAAGAAAACCTTGTGACAGCATCAGTACTCCTGGGGCATGTTGTGCACACCTTGTGACAGCAGAGGTGTACCTTCTGCCAGGTTGAGGAGGCCTTGTGAAAGCTTTGGTACTCCTGGGACATGTTGTGCAAACCTTGTGACAGCAGAGGTGCACCCTCTGCCAGGTTAAGAAATCCTTGTGACAGCAGCAGTACTACTTTTCCTTACTGATACAGAGGAACAGCAGCAGAGCTAATTATGCCAAAGCTAGTGTGACAGCAGCAGTGTTCCCCATAATGAAAACCCTGAGACAGCAGCCTGAGAGCAGCACGCCTGAGAGATGTTGTGGAAGCCTTGTGACAGCAGAGGTGCACCCTGCACTAGGTGGCAAATAACCTTGCTACACACTGAGGAAAGTATTGGGCTGATTAATGCTGCCGTGTGATTTTACTGCTGATGTGGAGTTTTAGAAACAAACGTTATACCTCCGTTTTCTCAGACGTCATCTGTACTACCTCCACCAGGCTGCGAGAACCGTGTGACAGCAGCAATACTACTTGAAATGACTTGCAGATGGTAGGAGCAGTAACTACTGCACCATATTATGCAATGTGACAGCATCAGACCACCTGGGCCAAGTTGCATGCACCCTATGGCAGCACCAGTGCAGAAAATTCCTGTTGACACTGTGTGATAGCAACAGTACTCCATGCACCTGGTCATGGAAATCTTTTGACATGCAAAACTACCTGCATCTGTTGACAGTGTGACAGCAGCGGCACTGCCTGTGCACAGTGCAGTAGTACTATTTGCCCCAGGTCATGGAAACCTTTTGACGGCAGCAGGGCTGCATGCACCTACTTATGCCATGTAACAGCAGCAGTACTAACTAGGTCAGAACATACTGTGGCTGCAACAGTACACCCTGTCATGGAAATCGTGATAAAGCAGCAATACTACCTGAGCCATGTTGTAGAAACATTATGACACCATTGGTGCCTAGAACCTGCGCCCGGTTGCAAAAATCTTCCGCCACACTTTCAGACAGTATCAGTACTACCCGGAGCAAGTTCAGTAAACCTTATGACCGCAGCAGGTCTTTCAATACATGCACTGAATTGCAGATGATTTTTCAGGACTGCCTGGAGCAGATTGCAGAAACCCCATGACAGCAGCAGTGAAACATGTACTTCCTGCAGCAGACTGCAGAAACTATGTCACAGCCACAGTATTTCCTGTACGTAGAGCACAGAGACAGTTTAACAGGAGCAGTGGAAGGTGTTGGAGGTGTACAGAGAGTGTGATCAATGTAAACTGTTCTTCGATCAGATACTGTGGGATATTTTGACCAACTCAACTATGCTTCACTACATCACTTTGCTGCATTGGTGCAAGAAACAGCACAAAATGGCTGCACTGAAGCATGTGTGTGCCAAGATCCCAAAACTGTGTTTGGTCACAACCAGAAAATGGCTGCACTACCCTACCAACCCCATTTCAGGTGAGGTAAAACAGAGTACTCACTGCAGGAATGTGCCAGTGTGTTCTGCAACATTTTACATGGAGCAAAGGAAAGAAGCAGTATTACTTTGCTGTAAACCCAAAACGCCACTTTAAAATGTCATCTTTTCAACTCTCAAAATGCTATTTTGGCGCTAAATTCACCAATTTCATCTGAACCCCTATGACCAAAAGGGCCCTGCAATGTCCAGGAACGTTTCTTGAGTCTCAGAGGAACTGGGCCTCATTTGAATGACAGCTCCTACAAAAAGTATTTTTGGAAAGCAACCCAGGGACTTTGTTTTTCATTTTCCACGGGAAACGCGGCTATTTTTTTGCAACATTATCTAAAAAATCAGCTGTCCAGAGAAAGACTCTAAACAGATGATTGATACATTTACTCATGCTGCAAACAACTCCAGCACTCAAGGGAAGGACTAGAGCTGACTAAAATGTGTATTTTCTGCAGATAAAAACTGCATTTAAAAGAATAAGTTAAATGTGCTTTTTCCTGAATGAAGAGCAAAATCGCCTATCTTTAAAAGTATGTTATTGTGTAAAGGCTTGATTATTTAATAATGTAAAAGGATTTGCTACTGTCAAAAATCCACCTATGAACTGTTTTAATTCCATAGGTTTAAAGTAAAGATTTAAAAGGTGAAACTCAGAGCTAAACCCAGTCTGAGTTAGTAAACTATTTAAAAGAAAAAAACCTGCTCTGCCAGTTACTAGCCCTAAGAAAGGGTGACACCTAAACTGCTGGAACAGGAAAAGGCTAATTGCTAAATTGGAGGTTTGAATCCCCAGGACAATGGGGCTTTTCAAGTCGGCGTTAGACATTCGTCTTTGCCCCAGACTAAGACAATAGCAGGCTAAAACAATCACCCTTCCTGTGGGAGGGTGTTACGCTCACCTGGCTCCCACAGAGGTGTCGATCTGAACTGGAAAGCTGCGGTCTCCACCAATGTGACGCGTAGGGCCGAGATGACGGACTGGACTGTCCCACCTAGCTTCGTTTGCTTGGCCCTTAGGAATATTCTTCTGCAAATGGAGAAAGGGAATTAACCGCCCGTGGAGTTGAGCGTAAATCCCCCCACCCCCGCTGTTCTCCCCACAGATCACCTTTGCTGGCCCCTCTTATAGTCTCACCTGATGGTTTGAAAAGATGAGCTCTCCATCCTGCATTGAGCTCAGGGGCGCGTTGATAACCAGTTGCTTCACTGGCTCGAAGGAATTAGTGAGTTCCAGAACAATATTGACTCCGAAATGTATGTAGTTCGTAAGAGTTCACATGTCTGACTTTCACTCTTGTCCGATTCCTTGCAGTTTGCAGCTTGAAGTTCAGGTAAGGATTTGGCTTATCCTACACAGTTCAATAAAATAAGGCCAGAAGGTAACCTGTTGCTTGCTCCCTTATTCAGGTGTGGAGAGAAAATATGAAGTTCGGGGAATAATGCCTCCGGCGGTAAAATTAGGTAAGTCTATTGCAGTGAGAAGAGTGCCCCTTGTTTGTCCCTTTGTCTCACCTTGTTGTCCTTTTGTTCCCCTTAGGGGGCCGGGGTACGGCGAGGATGCAATGGAGACTGCGCCGACCCGTGAAGAGGAATAGTACCCCCAGCGGTAATCGGGTAAGTTTATGGGGGTAGTTACTATTGCCTCTGTTTATTCCCTTGGCTCACCTTTGCTGTTTTTGTGTTCCCCTTAGGTGCAAGAGTGCGGCGGGAACGTGCAGAAGGATGCGGTGGATCGTGAGGATGCTGCAAAGGCTGGTGAGTTCAGCGCGGCGCTGCAGCAGGCGAGGCGGCGCACGTAAAATGCTTCTTTCTTCCAGCTCGAAGGCGCAGTGGATCCGGAATTCAGGTAAGGATCAAAGGTTTTGCTCTTATTCTAACCTTTTCTCCTTCTGTTCCTTCCTTTTTCTAGGAGCTGCAGAGTCGAGGCGGGCGTGGCAGAAGACTGGATGCAGGCTTTCAGACACGGTGAGCGTTACGCTGCTGGATGCAGAATAATGCGAAGCGTGTGCTGCTCTTCGGGTGTGGTTTAAATAGCCACCAAAGTAGTCCCAGGTAAGTATTCCTCCCCAGCCCCACCCGAGTAAAAAATAGTCCCTAGCTAAAATAGTCCCTTCCAAGCCTCATTTGGCTTGGAGCTCTGCAGCATGGTCTGCATCAGGTAAGCTTGCAGCATGGTCTCCATCAGGTAAGTTCCACTCTATGAGCCTGGCACCTATGGCGCCAGGACTGACTCTCCATATGAGCCTGGCGCCATAGGCGCCAGGACCGCACCCAAACAGCCCCTAGCAGGGATTTTTGGGCTTACTCAAAATAACGTTATGCCTGCTTCCGGGGTTGCTGGACCTGGTCTGGTTCCCCAGGGGGTAGGCATCATGACAGAGGGGCAGGAAGCTTAACTCTCAAGGGAGAGACCCCTCATTCTACTTCAAAAGGGTTGACATGTGCTTACACTTCGGGGAAAAAACTGACAAGTGACATTTGGTGTTTAAAAAGCCTATTGTGCAACTGAACTTTCAAGACATTTAACTGGGCAACAAGAATGAGAAAAATGTGAAAAGTGCATAATTCTAAATCTAATGTTATGCTATTCATTTGAAGACTTGGTAGGACTTACTACTGCATAAGGAACAGAAGTTATAAAGAATGACCGATTGCGCGAAAAGTATTAATGTTGCAAACATAACATTGTGTACACATATCCCAAGGGTAAATGCGCTTTTATGTACAAAATTGGGAAATGTTAGGCCAAATCTTTCATGGTTACATTTGCCAAAAAGTAGCAGATAGACTAAACCAGGTCCGACAGACTTGGGAGTTGGGTTGAAATGTGACCCACAAAATATGAAACCTGTGTATCTGATTTTCTTAGAGGTCATAACTACATAAATATGTATTTGTGGGAAAGTTAGATTTTGATTCCAGTGGCTAGGGGAGGTTCTAGTCATTGTAAAAATCATCCCATAAACATGACATCCTTTTCTGTCATCCAATCAGCAGAGAGAAGGTGGAAACTGTGCTCCTGCCCAATCCTAGCATTAGGGGTGTGGACATTAATCCTGCCCCTGCTATATACTTTAGTGATGTCATTTGGCATGATAAATAAGGGAACCTCACAGCACACAGACACAATGATTCCTGACTTCTTCCTGATTTTCTGCGTGGCGCCCTGTTCCTGGTTTCTCCATCCTTGTTCCTGATTCCTGATTTTCCTTACAAAGCTAAGGCCTCAGCATTGCTGAACTCCTTTTTCAGCTAGGCCTCAAACTCTAAAAAATCCCAAAAACCTAAGGGAAGCATCCTGACCCAGCTGGCTTGCTACTACTAAATGCATGCCTGCTGCAAACACGCCATCCCACTGATCTCCAGTCTCCAGTAACCCAGAAGTGCAGTCCGGTGACCAGAACCATCCAGCTGACCCTATCCCACCAGATGTGCCCTACTGTCCTTGGTAGACCTGATCTGTGTGATGACCAGAACCCTTGACGGTCCAAAATCCTAAATTAAAGTGGACTGTAAGTATTAATAGGAAGCATAGAAAATCATAGCATACCTTGCCTTGTCCTATCCCAATCTCTAAACCATCCTATCCTTACCTTAAGAACTTGTAATATTGTCACAACTATTCTTGAAACCTTGCCTTTGATTCCTTGCGCTATTGCTAACTTCTTTAAATAATTTTGTATGGTGAAATCATAAACCCTAAATCCTCCTTTGGGTAATTGGATTGGGTCCGCCAGGGCGAGCGCGGAGGTGCTGGGGTTGGTTCCGTGGATCAACTCTAGAGCTTACTGTGTTTCAATCTGGTAACCTGGCCTGAAAGCCCTAGTGTAGAATAAAACTGTCATTGTAAAGATTGATTCTGTTCTTTTTCGCACCTTTATTTACTGAAAACGCCTCTCATTCAACATTGCATAACTCCCTAAATTTAATAGCTAGAGACATAATTTCCACTCTGGATTATACCTAAGACCCATAGCTACATCCCAACCTGAAAGACCGCACTCTAAATCAGTATATTTCATCCGTTTTTCTTAAAAACCGTTTGGTTAAATTTAGGCAGGAATCCGCGTTTCTGCAAAGTTTTACACGTGTGATTTTTGTTCTAAATTCTTTTCAAACTTCCATTTGGATTTAAAGTGTTTCCTTTTGCTTAAACTATAGCTCATGATTGTCAGCATCTTTCCAATGTTGCTCCCATAGAAATTTGTATTGATTTAAGGATTTGTATACACTTTTCATTGTTTTGCTAAGCCATTTTCGAATGTCATTTTAAAAAGTGTAAGATTTCCAACCCGCTTTTCTCTCTAGCTTGGGGAGGGAAGGTTGTATTCCAATTCTTTTTCCTGTTCTTTATTCCTGAATACCTGCTGCTTCCTCACATCTGTTTAGAATAGCTTATTTGTGGTTTGAGGAATATTGCAGCGGGAAATTCTAACTTAAGTGCTATCTTTCCAAAGAAGCCAAAAGCGTTCTTTTCTCTGATGTTTTATATTCTGTGTGCTAAAGAGTGAATTTAAGTGCCTTACATGCCTTTTTATTTGTTATTGTCACCACCTTGGTGATTGCTGCTCCCTATTAAATAGCATATGTTTGATTTCAATTTTCAATAAATAAATAAATATTACCTTTACCAACCAGCCTGATTCCTGGTCCATTGTGAACTGGGGTATTTTGAGAAGGTGTGTGATATGAGTGGCATATCACTCAGAATATTGAACCTATAGACATAAAATAAAATAAGCATTTCAGGTGTGCGCTGCATACTAGGCTGAGACCAGGGTGTACCGCCTGATTGAAATACTTAACAATACACAGAAAGCACTGGCCTAGACTGCTTTAGTACCATCTGCAGCAGACTGCAGAAACCATGTCAAAGCCACAGCATTTCTTGTACATATAGCACAGAGATGGTGTAACAGAAGCAGCGACACGTGTTGGAGGTGTACAGACAGTGTGATTAATGCAGATACAAGGAAAGCACTGGCCTAGACGGCATCAGTGCCACCCGCAGCAGACTGCAGAAACTATGTCACAGCCCAGTATTTCCTGTACGTAGAGCACAGAGACAGTGTAAAATGAGTAGTGACCGGTGTTGGAGGTGTACAGACAGAGAGTGTGATTAATGCAGACTGTTCTTCTATCATATATAAAGAAAGCACTGGCCTAGACTGCTTTAGTACCACCTGCAGCAGACGTGCAGAAAGTGAGACAGCAGCAGTAGTTAACACAGCACAGAAATGAACAATGTGATACTAGCAGCGATATCCAGAAAAGAACACGTTCTTCCATCTGTTTTGAGCTGTTTTGGTTTTTCAATCAACTGCGCTCAGCTCGTTCAGTTCAGATTCTAAAAGATATGCAATGTTCCTCTGACATCAAGCTGCATATGTTCATAATATCCTCACTCCATTTATGTGCTAGGTTGAGGCAGATGTTTTCCAAAATTAAATACTCCAAAGTAGAATCACATTTTTGAAGATAAATTGTTTCCCTTATTTATTTATTGTACATTTGCATGGTGCCTATACGCAGGTGTTTCCAGGCGCCACAAGACAATAGGGGACAGGGGACATGGGACATCAAAAGAATACAACAATAAACAACAGTGATATTGGTTTTGTGACAATCCTACTGTGCAGGTGCATGACAAGGTGATAAGTGCAAGGGGGTGGGGGGTATAGGGAGAAGTGCAGAGTGGAGAACCCAGACGGGTGGGGGTGGGCAAGTGCTGGTCGGGGCAAGGCAGCAAGTGCCAGGGGAAAGAGGGGGGGAGGGGAGGAAGAGTGCAGTGGACAGGGAGGACTAAGTTGGGACAGTCCAGAAAAGGGAAAGTGAGCCTGAGTGCAAGTGCTGGAAAAGGATATAAACAAATAATAAAAAGAAAAAAAAGAAGAAGAAAACGGATGATGGGGGAGGGGGAGGACTGGTGGGGATGGTCTGGCCCCTGTTACTCTGAAGGGACCAGGCCTCAGTCGCAGCAGCAGATAGAGCGTTTAGCACAGGAGGGGGATAGGGGAGGAAGATGAGAAAAGGAAGGTCTTGAGAGGTTTCCAGAACTTAAGACGATCCGGCACAAGTCTGGGGGGGAAGGGAGGCTGTTCCAGAGGAAGGCACCAGCCGAGGAAAGGGATCTATCTATCTCCCCCTCTCTGCTTGGAGAAACACGTTTGAACTGCAGACAGCTGGAGCCAGAAGACCGAAGGACGCTGGCTGGGAGGTATTTCGGGAGAGAAAGCTTGATGTAAAGTGGTCCCAGGCCCCGGACAGCATTGTGGATGATGCAAAGGGTCTTGAATTTCATCCTTGTAGTCACCGGGAACCAGTGGAAAGATTTTAGGGCTGGAGAGATGCGGTCCCTGGGCTCAAGGCCAAGGATAAGTCTTGCAGTCCTATTCTGGATTAGTTGGAGTTGGCAAAGGGAGGAAAGAGGAAGGATGAGGGAGAGGCTATTGCAGTAGTTAAGCCTGGAGGGAACCAGGGCTCTGGAGACATTAAGCTTCTGGGGGAAGGTGAGGTAAGGTAGAAGGCCCTTGAGGAGGTGAAGCTGAAATTTGCACTTCTTGGCAAGGTTGTGATGTGTGGAGAGAAAGAAAGAGAAGAGTCAGATGATCCCAGGTTTTTTTGCTTCAAGTGGGTGAGGGGCAGGGACCTAAGGAGTATGGCCAGAGAGTTGGGGGGGAAACAAGGAGCAGGCAGATGCTTCTATCTCTGTCAGAACTAAAATGATACTGTTGCTATTTGTGTCCGCTGTTCACAATCATGTAGTCGGGAAGGTGAAACCGTGATGGTATTCTTATATATCTGCGGCTCAGACCGGGAGTTACAATTGCACTAGATCACTTGACTGCTATGTTGTGTGGTTCACAAGATGTCTATCTATGGGGATGGAATGTTAAGAGATTGTAATGAGTATTTCCTCCTTTTCTAGTAACAGAGCCAGGTCTATGTAAGAGAGACGGAAGTAGACTTACCAGTGAGAACATCATACCGAAAGGGTCACTTCTGAAACGTTGCTTTGCATGATACGAACTCCAGACGACATGTACGGATCATTGGAAGACCAATAGCAACCATCTAGGTTATATATTTTTTCAAGGAAAACACTTCAGTTGCAGGGATGTTAAGGTGAGAACTTAACGCAACGAAACCCTTGAAATTCAGCAAAAGCCACCTTAACTTTGCACCCCTGTTGCGCAGCCTATGACCACAATGATGAAATCACAGATCACATCACTGATTACATTACAACAGTAACTGGCATTAAGCATGGCCTTCAGCCATGGTCAGTGTACATGGCCAAATATATTTTAACACATGAATGGATACTAGTCATGGCCTTCCGTTATGGACAGTGGTCACAACCTTCACCCGTGTGCACTGAATATTTTACAACGCTAATGGGCTACCAACCATATATTTTGGCCTTTATCATTGGATACGGCTTTCAACCGTGTCCACTATATATTATACAAACTGATCAGGCACTAGCCATGGACCTTGGCACAATACTGGCCAGTGACTGCAAACTTTGGCTGTTCCCACTATATTTTCTAGCATATAAATGTGCCACTAACCATGGCCTTTGACCTTGAGCAGTTTGCACATCTTTTGGCCATGTCCACTGTATATTTTAAAATAATAAAATGCAATAAGCGATGGCCTTCGGCTGTGCCCACTGTGTATTATACAACACTAAGCAGCCACTAGCTATGGCCTTCAGCCCTTCCCACGGTATATTATATACACTACCCAGCCACTAGCCATGGTCTTCAACACCATACTAACCAGTGGCCACGGCCTTAGCTTGCCGACAGTATATTCTAACATATTAATGGGCACTAGCCATGGCCTTTCGCCATGGCCTCTTACTACAGCTTTCAACGTTGCCCACTGTATATTTTAAAACAGTGATGGGCTACTAGGCATGGCTTTTAACCATGCACATTGGTATTTTTTAACACTAACTGACCACTAGCTATGGCCTTTGGTGCTGTCCAGTGACCCAAGCCTTTATCATGGCCATGTCCACGGTCTAAATTGTTATTAAGGTAATCAAACTTTTCATGAGCTAACTTATAAATGATGTTACATCTAATTCCATTATTGATGTAATCAGTTATATTCAATGTAATTAGTGTTGTCACCAGTGATGGCATCAGTGATGTGATTTGTAATGTCATTGGTGTTCTCATAAAATATGCAATTAGTGATGCCAGCAGTGATGTGATCTGTGATGTCATCATTGTGGTCATACGCTGCCCAACAGGGAGCGAAGTTAAGGTGGCTTTAGCTGAATTGCAGGGATTTTGTTGTGTTAAGTTCTCACCTTAACGTCCCTGCCACTAAAGATTTTTCTTTGAATTTCAAAGGTTTTGTTACAATGTATTGCTCACCAACTAACGTTTTTTCCTTCAATTTCAAGGGTTTTGTTATTCCATAGTATTTTAGAACGCTTCCAGACCACTAGCATGGTCTTTGGCCATGGTCAGTGGTCACAGCCTTTTGCTGTGCCCACTGTCCATTTCATTTTAAAACGCTCCGAGACCACTGGCAAAGGCCTTCGTATTGCAGACTTTGAGAACTCACAATGTTTTTCGTCAATGTACAGTGAGATTTAATTACTTGCCATGGCCCACATACTTTGGTTAAGCAGCATGCTCCAAGCAGTACACCCCTTTTTGCCACCGTCATTTTCCACGTGCCAATTTGGCATGGCCATTCCCACGCAGCATCCTTTTCGACACGAAAGTCATTCCGGCGCCGTTATTTTGGCGCATGGGTTGTTTGGATGTGGCTGACATTGCAGACACATCAAGACGCCCTCATGCCAAATAAGATCACAGGACTGCACCGCAACAAACATCACCACCTCACAGTTACGTTGCTTTTCTTTTAATTAAATTAGTTCAATAAAAGAAAACATACAGCCTTGAACCCTGGTCTGCCAGAGTTCAAGGCCCAACATTTAACCACTAGGCCACAATTGCTTGCTGCTTCACAGTGCATACATTTCATACTTAGCCTACAATTTAATATATTCAATGATAAAAGACTAGGTATGAAAATTGTGAGAATCCAAACAAAAACATCAGTGTAGCACTGCATCTCGAACTCCTGCAGGCCAGAGTTCTCCGATGGCAGTGTTCAGCATAAATGTGATCTTTTTTTATTTCATTTTTTCAGTTTTATAATGTTGCCCAGAGACTGTGTAGTCCTCTTTTTGAATATATGTGCTGTGTAATGGGGAATGTGTGGTGTAAGGGTGTACATATCATCTGAGAGGTTGTGCATGCAATGTGTGTGTGTTTGATGTGAGCGTGTGTGTGTTTGTGTGTACATGTTGTGAAGGTGTGTGTGAGGGATTTTGCATGAAGCATGCATTTGCTCCTTGAAGGTGAGTGTTAGTGTGTGCGCACCCGTGTGTGTATGTGAGCATTGTGCCACGTCGAGTGTGAGTTTTCAGTGTGTGTGGGTGTGCATGTCTCCATGTAAATTGGAAGATGCCCACCCAGCTCTTGTTTTTTTTTGTATTCTGTGACTTGTAGTTTTGTTTAGTCCATCAAGTCTCCTGTACTGCGAGTCCCAAAATGCAAAGTAAAAATTAAATCTGAATGATCATCTTCCAAATAACAAGTGATGTGTGGCATATAACAATATATACAAGACATGTAACTTGGCTATATTCATGATTTCTCCTGCACCTCTATTTGTTTTGGTTGAATTGCAGTAGGGGATCTGTATGTTGTTGAAGGAAGAGGTATGCAGTGTAGAATGAGAGGAGGGGGGAAAAAGTAAAATATGTTTTTTTGCTGGGTATAGTGAGAATGAGGGGCTGGAGAGGAGTGGTGTCTACTTGCCCCAGCCGTTTTCAAAGTCTAAAAGTAGTGCAATATATTAAGGGAATATGGGACTGTGTGGCAAGCCCCTTCCTTGAGCTGCAAAGAAAGTCTTGTCTGTGCTGGCTCATGTGCAATGGAAGACGCACAACTATTATTAACCCATTGGTAGTGCAGCTCAAAAGACCTTCTTAAAATCATGCAGTGATTGGATGAACGTTTCCATGAAGGAGGCCACATGGATCAAAGGCATGCCTGTTAAGACTACATAGTCCAGAATACAGAGTGTTAATCAAAATATACTGTTTTAAAAATGTCTTTAAAAGTCTTAAACCCTAGTCTGCTAGAGTTCAAGGACTATCATTCAAGCACTAAGCCACAATGGCTTAGTGCTTCATGGTGCATACAATTCATACTTAGCCTATAATTTAATATGTCCAATTGTAAAAGGCTAAGTATGAAACTTTTGAAAGTCCAGACAATAATATCATTGTAGCATCATAGTTAAGTGCTGAGTCTCCAACTCCTGCAGGCCAGTGTTCTCGAAGGCAGCATACAGCACACATGTGTTTTTTTTTGTTTTATAACGTTGCTCAGAGATGGCGTAATACGTGTTCCATTCTGTTTTATAATGTTGCAGTAAATAAATGTGTTTCACGTTTAATCCATATCCCAAAATGCAAAGTGCCTGCATGTTCATGCCAATTGCAACATCTTGTCGTGCCAAAACATCCTTCCGCCGAGAGGTACAAAATGCAAAGTGCCTGCAGGTTCATGCCGTGCCATTTGTGACCTCTTGTGTCAAAACATCCTTGCGCCGCGAGGTCCCTGCAGCCAACTGGCTGTGATTAACTGGGCACGCCCAAACGGGACCTGCAGTGAAATGGTCACGCCATAAGGGGGCGTGCGCCTGACTGGCCGTGACGAAATGTCCTGTCCCATGATCCAAGCCCCTTGTTTTATGGCCGATTTCTTGGTGACTGTTGAGATACATCGCACAACCCCAATTTACCACATTTAAGCAGCACAGAAACTGGAAGAAAATGACCGGCTGCAAGAAAAACATATGCCCAGGTGCTTACTGCACCCATAGCCAAAATCAAGAGCTGGCACCCATGAATATACGCACAGTACTGCTTAGCTTCAAAGTGAGTAAGGCGCTGGCCCTCTCAAGCCATGTTGCTCTAAGTGGTCTTGTAATTTTGGCTCACTTGTTAGGCAACATGGCCTGAGGGTGCTGGCCTTTTCCTCACTTTAAAGCTAAGCAAGATCAGTCCTGGTTACTGCATGGATGAAAGACCCGGGTCACCAGTGATTTTTCACCCTCAATGTCACTGTACCTGTAAAATATCATGTTGTTTATTATGTATAAAAGATTGCAGGCTTTGAGAACTCCCATTGTTTCTAATGAATTCCCCATGCGATTAAATTATTTGCCGACAATCACACTTTTTGGTTAAGCAGCGTGCTACAAGCCCCTTGTTTTATGGCTGGTCTCTTGGTGACTTGTCATACATCGTACAACCCCAAATAACCGCATTTAAGCACCACGTAAAAGTGAAAAAAATGACCAGCTGCAAAAATAATATATGCCCAGGTACTTTTGACCCGTAGCGAAAATCAAAAGCTGGCACCCATGAATATGTGCACAGTAAGTGAAAATATATCTTAAAGTGAAATATACAAATGTAGTTCAATAGATCTACTCCTTAGACGAAAATGCACAAGACAAAATGGCATTGGTCTTTTTAAAAAGGTAAAGAACACCAGAAAAATAACCTGAGAGAGGAAATGTTCAATAAATATGCTGGCAAAGTATAAAAGGTGCTCACCTTTTAAGCCCAGTAATCTGTCGTGAAATATTCCCTGGAAAACTAAATCCTATTACAAAACAAGTTCTTGTGGTCTTGTGGGTAAGCGTGTGCACTGGGAACATGATAAAATCTGAGGAGACTGAGTAAATTCCTGGTAGCCAAATGCTTGAGCAAGCTTGCCAACCTCCAAAAAACCCAAGGGGTTTTGTCCGCACTCTGAAAAAAAGTTATGCTGTCCACCCACATGTGTCCTTTACTGGTGCCCTGAAAAGAAGCCACAATCATGGAAAATAACTGCACCAGTGTCCAGGATTGCAAACTCTCTTGCCACATTGTGGGCAAATACTCATGACTTACTTGCCCTCTCATAATTTCCCCTCCTCACCCCCATGTATATCTTTTAACAATACTCTGCTTTATAACTTGACAAGTACACATACCATAGTGTCACTCAAATATATAAATCCTTATAGAACTATGTGATGCAAGAAGTGTATAATTGTGGCATTATTCCCACCTCCTGACTGTGAGACTACAACTACCAGAATTCAATTCAGCAAAAGACAAAAGTGCAAAACTTTTAAGGTATAACAGTAGCATGGTTTAAAAAGAAATAATGTGGATGCTGTGTGTTATGAAATAATTAAAACTAAGACAACACAGGGCATTCAGGACTGTGGACTGTCTCCATTCCATGCAGTAACGCGTACCAACACCGCTAAGTTTCAAAGCGAGGAAGGATCCAGCCCCCTTAGGCCATGTTTCTCTAAGTGGTCTTGTAATTTTATTATTGACTGGGAGACTATAAATACCAGAATGCAATTCAGCAAAAGGAAAAAATGGTCTCTGAGTGCAAAACTTTCAAGGACTGAAAGTAGCATGGTTTTAAAAATAAATGTATTCGGATGCCCATTATGTCGCCAATCCATACAGTAACCAGGACTGACACTGCTTAGCTTCAAAGCAAGGAAAGGTCCAGGCCATTTCTCTAAGTATTCTTTCAGATTTGGCTCATTTATTGGGCAACAGGGCATGAGGAGGCTGGCCTCTTTCTCACTTTGAAGCAATGCAAGGTCTGTCCTGACACCTCGATGACACTGTCCATGGCCTTTGTCCAGTGGGAATGGCCAGTGATTTTTCACCTCTGACATCACTATAGCTGTAAAAATATATTTTAAAAAAACTGTAACTATGGATACTGAACTACACATACCCTCGACTATTCACAGTCCTTTATAGCCTCAGATATAGCCGTGAATATCGGCAAAACAGCCCGAAAAAATGCTTTTCTGCCCCCATGCCCTCACCAAGGGCCCCCTCATCTGTGCCAGCACCCCACACACCCCAGATGGCCTCCTCACCTCCCCTGCTCTCTCCCTTTCACCCCACAACACACTTTGTTTCTGTGACACAGTTTGCTTTGAGATGTTAGCTATTCAAGGTTATAGCCAAGGCTACAGAAAGCTTTGTGTTGCAAACTCTGTCCCTAGACCCCCTGTCCACTCCCAAATGTCACTTGGTGCCCTCTAGCCACCCCCCCCACCCCACCAATAGCCGGATGGAATTTGCATGGTTTTTTGACCTGCAAATAGCTTTTTCCTTGCATTTCATTTATCCATATCCTCGGTTATAGCCACGGATATCTGTTGCATCGAGAGAAAAACAAGAGGGTGGTTGTTTCTTTAAAATTAAAAAAAAAACGGTTTCAGGTAAATCTCCAAGATATTGCTATCTATTTTTGAGAAATTGGCACCCCCTTTTCTGTCAAATATTTAAATAACTACTGCATGGAATAACCTAAAACCACACATGGAGCGCATGTCAACGCTTCATGCCCAATTTGTTTCAGACCTGGTCCAAATCCGTCCAGCGGTTTGGACTGTGCGCCTTGCCAAAAATGGACCTTGTTTGTCTATGGGAAAAAGAATGGGAAGTAGGCAGCAATTTTGGAGAAAAAGAATGTTTTGACGTTTAATAACTTTTTTATTTTTTAATGAATCTTAACGAAACATTGCAGTCTGCGGGGGAAGGGGCTGCTGGTTTTTAATCACTTTTGAAATTTCAGCTAAAACCATTACTCAAATAAAAAGTTATTAACAATAGAGTTTGTGGGGGTTCCTATGGGAGTCCGACTCACTTTAACTATAGGGCAGCTATTATTAGAGGGCCTGCGGTAGTGGTTCTGTACTTATGGTTAAATTGCTTGACTCTTAGAAATCGCACTTTTTGGATGGCTTATAATTTCACCCCCCCCCCGGACAATTCCTCACGAAACTTTGCAAATAAGAGTATATGGCCCCCTCGGAATGATTCTGCAAAGTTTGGTTCAGTTTCATCGAGGGAGGGGGGCAAAGTTATAGGCGGGGTCCCAAAATTTGTGGAAATCCTCATAGACATAATGGAAAGAAAGTTGTGCCCACGCCTACATCCCAAACCACTTTATAGATTTTTACCAAATTTGCGGTACGACAGGTGGCTTGGTCCCGAATGTGTGCTGTTGTAAATTTGGTGTATATTCATCCAGTATTTTTCTTTTTTTAAATGGCCAAAAAGTAGGCAAAAGAAATGTGTGATATCTGGGTCTGGTCCACGGACTCTCTTCCGTATTCGCTCTGCTGACAGCCCTCTGGACCGATCAGAGGGCACTGTGATGTCCAAGGACATTGTACATGCCTGCTGATTGGATGGTGAAAAGCTTGAGGTGCGTCATATTTTTGGAAACGATCACCATGTTGGACCCGCGGAAAGCCGCCGGTATCCGTGGATAGTGTGGTGGGAAAAAGTCTGGAAAACACATTTGGGTTTATTTGGTTGTTGACAGAGGGTCTCGAAAGGGTGGGGGCAGACTAGAGATGATATGGGGCTATTTTTTTAACCGTTTAACTGCCATGGGTTTTTCCCCCCAGTGCCAAGGCCTTTTTTGGTGATTTCGTTATGTGGCCATTCAATGCCTTGTAACTTTTTTCTTACATGAGATATCTTGGCCAAATTTGGCTCCTTTTTTCCCACATATGTAGGCGGTCGTAACGCCATCCAGGAATCCTAGGTTGCTGTAGGGAGGTGAGAGAAAATAAGAAAAAAGGGGGAACATTTTGTTTTATTTCAAAAAATGCCAATAAAATGATGTACAAAGAAGCCTGTGGTTTTTTCCTTGTTAGAGCTAGGAACAAATGGTTTGCTATGCTGAATTCCCCAATTTCCTGGCTTTCAATAACAGTTTGAGTTCAAACGAAAATAAATTATTTTGATGTGGTTATCATCTGTTTTGTGAGAGGTAGGCGATTTTGCCCATTGTTGCCAATTGGACATGCATGGACGGAATGGAAGAAAAGGGTAGGAAAGCCGAATTGGAGGACAGAAAGGAATATATTTCTGAAAAGTAGACAAAATTCCAAGTTTAGGAAGGGGTGATTTGCGTAGTTCAGGCAGCAACTAGGTAGGGGAAAATGCCATAGATTGGGGGAAAAGCGGGAAAATGACTGACTGTGTTGGACATGGTTGGTTTGGTACGGCAATGGCTTCTATAAATTTTGAGAAAAGCAATGCTCCGCTACATTCCCCCAACTCTTGCAGTTAGGAAAGCACACATTTTTTGTAGTGTTTTACAAAACAAGCAATACCACAAGCCAAACACTGAGCCATGGTACACAGGAGTTTTACGCTCACGGCCTGAACAGACGCATTTAGCTTGTGTAAATCGGGAAAACCAATGTGGTGAGGAACGGCAAGCATACATTTTTTGAAAGAGCCCAGGCAGACCTTTTCAAGGGTAGGTGACTTGTGCAGGTTACAAAAGCGTATGGTGCCTAAAGCAGCGACTAAATGTAGGGCACATTGGGAAATGAAAGGGTTGTGTGACAAAGGGCACCAGCAAATGGGTCAAACCGTTATGTAAAACACACAAACACAACACATGGCCTACCGTCCCGCGTTCCCACAGGTGTCCTGATGAAAACGGTACCTCACATGTGTGGGTGCACATACCTGGGCACCAAGGGGAAAGCCTAAAACACAAGTAACCCCAAGTCTGTTGTCAGACCTGAATTTCAGACTCTCTGCCGACGGGCACACCATACAGATATGGGCCTCGGGTATCCAAGCCACCAAGGAAAACAGGGAACCCCATGCATTTCCGAAAAGAGGACACCCGTGGGAATCCGCAGAGGTATGATTTGCGCAAATCGGCCCAGAATTTATTACCCAGACACCCCCGCAAAGTCCGGAATGTGGGGAAAAAAACGCATTTTCCGCACATTTCGCTCGGCTCACCCATCGAAACACGCCCCCAACAACACATGGCCTACTGTCCCGTGTTCCCACAGGTGTCCCGATGAAAATGATACCTCACATGTGTGGGTGCACCTACCTGGGCGCCAAGGGGAAAGCCTTAAACACAAGTAACCCCAATGCTGTTTTCAGACCTGAATTGCAGACCCTCTGCCAACCGGCACACCATACAGATATGGGCCTCGGGTGTCCAAGCCACCAAGGAAAACGGAGAACCCCATACATTTCCGAAAAGAGGACACCCGTGGGAATCTGCAGAGGTATGATTTCGCAAATCGGCCCAGATTTTATTACCCAGACACCCCGCAAAGTCTGAAATGTGGGAGAAAAATAAAATGCATTTTCCGCACATTTCGCCTGGCTTACCCTTCGAAAATCGCCCCCAACAACACATGGCCTACCGTCCCACGTTCCCACAGGTGTCCCGATGAAAACGGTACCTCACATGTGTGGGTGCATCTACCTGAGCGCCAAGGGGAAAGCCTAAAACACAAGTAACCCCAAGTCTGTTTTCAGACCTGAATTTCAGACTCTCTGCCGACTGGCACACCATACAGATATGGGCCTCAGGTGTCCAAGCCACCAAGGAAAACAGGGAACCCCATGTATTTCCAGAAGAGGACACCCGTGGGAATCCGCAGAGGTATGATTTGCGCAAATCGGCCCAGAATTTATTACCCAGACACACCCGCAAAGTCCGAAATGTGGGGAAGAAAACGCATTTCCCGCACATTAAGCTCGGCTCACCCATCGAAACATGCCCCAACAACACATGGCCTACCGTCCCGCGTTCCCACAGGTGTCCCGATGAAAACGGTACCTCACATGTTTGGGTGCACCTACGTGGGCGCCAAGGGGAAAGCCTAAAACACAAGTAACCCCAAGTCTGTTTTCAGACCTGAATTTCAGACTCTCTGCCGACCGGCACACCATACAGATATGGGCCTCGGGTGTCCAAGCCACCAAGGCAAACAGGGAACCCCATGCATTTCCGAAAAGAGTATCCCCGTGGGAATCCGCAGAGGTATGATTTGCGCAAATCGGCCCAGAATTTATTACCCAGACACCCCTGCAAAGTCCGAAATGTGGGGGAAAAAACGCATTTTCCGCACATTTCGCTCAGAACACTCATCGAAACACGCCTCCAACAACACATGGCCTACCGTCCCATGTTCCCACAGGGGTCCCGATGAAAAAGGTACCTCACATGTGTGGGTGCACCTACCTAGGCGCCAAGGGGAAAGCCTAAAACACAAGTAACCCCAAGTCTGTTTTCAGACCTGAATTTCAGACTCTCTGCCGACTGGCACACCATACAGATATGGGCCTCAGGTGTCCAAGCCACCAAGGAAAACAGGGAACCCCATGTATTTCCAGAAGAGGACACCCGTGGGAATCCGCAGAGGTATGATTTGCGCAAATCGGCCCAGAATTTATTACCCAGACACACCCGCAAAGTCCGAAATGTGGGGAAGAAAACGCATTTCCCGCACATTAAGCTCGGCTCACCCATCGAAACATGCCCCAACAACACATGGCCTACCGTCCCACGTTCCCACAGATGTCCCGAAGAAAACGGTACCTCACATGTTTGGGTGCACCTACCTGGGCGCCAAGGGGAAAGCCTAAAACACAAGTAACCCCAAGTCTGTTTTCAGACCTGAATTTCAGACTCTCTGCCGACCGGCACACCATACAGATATGGGCCTCGGGTGTCCAAGCCACCAAGGCAAACAGGGAACCCCATGCATTTCCGAAAAGAGTATCCCCGTGGGAATCCGCAGAGGTATGATTTGCGCAAATCGGCCCAGAATTTATTACCCAGACACCCCTGCAAAGTCCGAAATGTGGGGGAAAAAACGCATTTTCCGCACATTTCGCTCAGAACACTCATCGAAACACGCCTCCAACAACACATGGCCTACCGTCCCATGTTCCCACAGGGGTCCCGATGAAAAAGGTACCTCACATGTGTGGGTGCACCTACCTAGGCGCCAAGGGGAAAGCCTAAAACACAAGTAACCCCAAGTCGTTTTCAGACCTGAATTATAGACTCTCTGCCGACCGGCACACCATACAGATATGGGCCTCGGGTGTCCAAGCAACCAAGGAAAACGGGGAACCCCATACATTTCGGAAAAGAGGAAACCCGTGGGAATCTGCAGAGGTATGATTTGCGCAAATCGGCCCAGAATTTATTACCCAGACACCCCCGCAAAGTCCAAAATGTGGGGAAAAAAAACGCATTTTCCGCACATTTCGCTCGGCTCACCCATCGAAACACTCCCCCAACAACACATGGCCTACCGTCCCACGTTCCCACAGGTGTCCCGATGAAAAGGGTACCTCACATGTGTGGGTGCACCTACCTGGGCGCCGAGGGGAAAGCCTAAAACACAAGTAACCCCAAGTCTGTTTTCAGACCTGAATTTCAGACTCTCTGCCGACCGGCACAGCATACAGATATGGGCCTCGGGTGTCCAAGCCACCAAGGAAAACAGGGAACCCCATGCATTTCTGAAAAGAGGACACCCGTGGGAATCCGCAGAGGTATAATTTGCGCAAATCGGCCCAGAATGTATAACCCAGACACCCCTGCAAAGTCCGAAATGTGGGGAAAAAAACGCATTTTCCACACATTTCGCTTGGAACACCCATCGAAACAAGCCCCCAACAACACATGGCCTACCGTCCCACGTTCCCACAGGGGTCCCGATGAAAATGGTACCTCACATGTGTGGGTGCACCTACCTAGGCGCCAAGGGGAAAGCCTAAAACACAAGTAAGCCCAAGTCTGTTTTCAGACCTGAATTTCAGACCCTCTGCCAACCGGCACACCATACAGATATGGGCCTCGGGTGTCCAAGCCACCAAGGAAAACGGGGAACCCCATACATTTCCGAAAAGAGGACACCCGTGGGAATCTGCAGAGGTATGATTTCGCAAATCGGCCCAGATTTTATTACCCAGACACCCCGCAAAGTCTGAAATGTGGGAGAAAAATAAATGCATTTTCCGCACATTTCGCCTGGCTTACCCATCGAAAAACGCCCCCAACAACACATGGCCTACCGTCCCACGTTTCCACAGGTGTCCCGATGAAAACGGTACCTCACATGTGTGGGTGCACCTACCTGAGCGCCAAGGGGAAAGCCTAAAACACAAGTAACCCCAAGTCTGTTTTCAGACCTGAATTTCAGACTCTCTGCCGACCGGCACACCATACAGATATGGGCCTCGGGTGTCCAAGCCACCAAGGCAAACAGGGAACCCCATGCATTTCCGAAAAGAGTATCCCCGTGGGAATCCGCAGAGGTATGATTTGCGCAAATCGGCCCATAATTTATTACCCAGACACCCCTGCAAAGTCCGAAATGTGGGGGAAAAAACGCATTTTCCGCACATTTCGCTCAGAACACTCATCGAAACACGCCTCCAACAACACATGGCCTACCGTCCCATGTTCCCACAAGGGTCCCGATGAAAAAGGTACCTCACATGTGTGGGTGCACCTACCTAGGCGCCAAGGGGAAAGCCGAAAACACAAGTAACCCCAAGTCGTTTTCAGACCTGAATTATAGACTCTCTGCCGACCGGCACACCATACAGATATGGGCCTCGGGTGTCTAAGCAACCAAGGAAAACGGGGAACCCCATACATTTCAGAAAAGAGGAAACCCGTGGGAATCCGCAGAGGTATGATTTGCGCAAATCGGCCCAGAATTTATTACCCAGACACCCCCGCAAAGTCCAAAATGTGGGGAAAAAAAACGCATTTTCCGCACATTTCGCTCGGCTCACCCATCGAAACACTCCCCCAACAACACATGGCCTACCGTCCCGCGTTCCCACAGGTGTCCCGATGAAAAGGGTACCTCACATGTGTGGGTGCACCTACCTGGGCGCCGAGGGGAAAGCCTAAAACACAAGTAACCGCAAGTCTGTTTTCAGACCTGAATTTCAGACTCTCTGCCGACCGGCACAGCATACAGATATGGGCCTTGGGTGTCCAAGCCACCAAGGAATACAGGGAACCCCATGCATTTCTGAAAAGAGGACACCCGTGGGAATCCGCAGAGGTATGATTTGCGCAAATCGGCCCAGAATGTATTACCCAGACACCCCTGCAAAATCCGAAATGTGGGGAAAAAAACGCATTTTCCACACATTTCGCTTGGAACACCCATCGAAACAAGCCCCCAACAACACATGGCCTACCGTCCCACGTTCCCACAGGGGTCCCAATGAAAATGGTACCTCACATGTGTGGGTGCACCTACCTAGGCGCCAAGGGGAAAGCCTAAAACACAAGTAAGCCCAAGTCTGTTTTCAGACCTGAATTTCAGACCCTCTGCCAACCGGCACACCATACAGATATGGGCCTCGGGTGTCCAAGCCACCAAGGAAAACGGGGAACCCCATACATTTCCGAAAAGAGGACACCCGTGGGAATCTGCAGAGGTATGATTTCGCAAATCGGGCCAGATTTTATTACCCAGATACCCCGCAAAGTCTGAAATGTGGGAGAAAAATAAATGCATTTTCCGCACATTTCGCCTGGCTTACCCATCGAAAACCGCCCCCAACAACACATGGCCTACCGTCCCACGTTTCCACAGGTGTCCCGATGAAAACGGTACCTCACATGTGTGGGTGCACCTACCTGAGCGCCAAGGGGAAAGCCTAAAACACAAGTAACCCCAAGTCGTTTTCAGACCTGAATTATAGACTCTCTGCCGACCGGCACACCATACAGATATGGGCCTCGGGTGTCCAAGCAACCAAGGAAAACGGGGAACCCTATACATTTCGGAAAAGAGGAAACCCGTGGGAATCCGCAGAGGTATGATTTGCGCAAATCGGCCCAGAATTTATTACCCAGACACCCCCGAAAAGTCCAAAATGTGGGGAAAAAAAACGCATTTTCCGCACATTTCGCTCGGCTCACCCATCGAAACACTCCCCCAACAACACATGGCCTACCGTCCCACGTTCCCACAGGTGTCCCGATGAAAAGGGTACCTCACATGTGTGGGTGCACCTACCTGGGCGCCGAGGAGAAAGCCTAAAACACAAGTAACCCCAAGTCTGTTTTCAGACCTGAATTTCAGACTCTCTGCCGACCGGCACAGCATACAGATATGGGCCTCGGGTGTCCAAGCCACCAAGGAAAACAGGAAACCCCATGCATTTCTGAAAAGAGGACACCCGTGGGAATCCGCAGAGGTATGATTTGCGCAAATCGGCCCAGAATGTATTACCCAGACACCCTTGCAAAGTCCGAAATGTGGGGAAAAAAACGCATTTTCCACACATTTCGCTTGGAACACCCATCAAAACAAGCCCCCAACAACACATGGCCTACTGTCCCACGTTCCCACAGGGGTCCCAATGAAAATGGTACCTCACATGTGTGGGTGCACCTACCTAGGCGCCAAGGGGAAAGCCTAAAACACAAGTAAGCCCAAGTCTGTTTTCAGACCTGAATTTCAGACCCTCTGCCAACCGGCACACCATACAGATATGGGCCTCGGGTGTCCAAGCCACCAAGGAAAACGGGGAACCCCATACATTTCCGAAAAGAGGACACCCGTGGGAATCTGCAGAGGTATGATTTCGCAAATCGGGCCAGATTTTATTACCCAGTTACCCCGCAAAGTCTGAAATGTGGGAGAAAAATAAATGCATTTTCCGCACATTTCGCCTGGCTTACCCATCGAAAAACGCCCCCAACAACACATGGCCTACTGTCCCACGTTTCCACAGGTGTCCCGATGAAAACGGTACCTCACATGTGTGGGTGCACCTACCTGAGCACCAAGGGGAAAGCCTAAAACACAAGTAACCCCAAGTCTGTTTTCAGACCTGAATTTCAGACTCTCTGCCGACTGGCACACCATACAGATATGGGCCTCGGGTGTCCAAGCCACCAAGGAAAACAGGGAACCCCATGTATTTCCAGAAGAGGACACCCGTGGGAATCCGCAGAGGTATGATTTGCGCAAATCGGCCCAGAATTTATTACCCAGACACACTCGCAAAGTCTGAAATGTGGGGAAGAAAACGAATTTTCCACACATTTCGCTCAGAACACTCATCGAAACACGCCTCCAACAACACATGGCCTACCGTCCCATGTTCCCACAGGGGTCCCGATGAAAACGGTACCTCACATGTGTGGGTGCACCTACCTAGGCGCCAAGGGGAAAGCCTAAAACACAAGTAACCCCAAGTCGTTTTCAGACCTGAATTATAGACTCTCTGCCGACCGGCACACAATACAGATATGGGCCTCGGGTGTCCAAGCCACCAAGGCAAACAGGGAACCCCATGCATTTCCGAAAAGAGTATCCCCGTGGGAATCCGCAGAGGTATGATTTGCGCAAATCGGCCCAGAATTTATTACCCAGACACCCCTGCAAAGTCCGAAATGTGGGGGAAAAAACGCATTTTCCGCACATTTCGCTCAGAACACTCATCGAAACACGCCTCCAACAACACATGGCCTACCGTCCCATGTTCCCACAGGGGTCCCGATGAAAAAGGTACCTCACATGTGTGGGTGCACCTACCTAGGCGCCAAGGGGAAAGCCTAAAACACAAGTAACCCCAAGTCGTTTTCAGACCTGAATTATAGACTCTCTGCCGACCGGCACACCATACAGATATGGGCCTCGGGTGTCCAAGCAACCAAGGAAAACGGGGAACCCCATACATTTCGGAAAAGAGGAAACCCGTGGGAATCTGCAGAGGTATGATTTGCGCAAATCGGCCCAGAATTTATTACCCAGACACCCCCGCAAAGTCCAAAATGTGGGGAAAAAAACGCATTTTCCGCACATTTCGCTCGGCTCACCCATCGAAACACTCCCCCAACAACACATGGCCTACCGTCCCACGTTCCCACAGGTGTCCCGATGAAAAGGGTACCTCACATGTGTGGGTGCACCTACCTGGGCGCCGAGGGGAAAGCCTAAAACACAAGTAACCCCAAGTCTGTTTTCAGACCTGAATTTCAGACTCTCTGCCGACCGGCACAGCATACAGATATGGGCCTCGGGTGTCCAAGCCACCAAGGAAAACAGGGAACCCCATGCATTTCTGAAAAGAGGACACCCGTGGGAATCCGCAGAGGTATAATTTGCGCAAATCGGCCCAGAATGTATAACCCAGACACCCCTGCAAAGTCCGAAATGTGGGGAAAAAAACGCATTTTCCACACATTTCGCTTGGAACACCCATCGAAACAAGCCCCCAACAACACATGGCCTACCGTCCCACGTTCCCACAGGGGTCCCGATGAAAATGGTACCTCACATGTGTGGGTGCACCTACCTAGGCGCCAAGGGGAAAGCCTAAAACACAAGTAAGCCCAAGTCTGTTTTCAGACCTGAATTTCAGACCCTCTGCCAACCGGCACACCATACAGATATGGGCCTCGGGTGTCCAAGCCACCAAGGAAAACGGGGAACCCCATACATTTCCGAAAAGAGGACACCCGTGGGAATCTGCAGAGGTATGATTTCGCAAATCGGCCCAGATTTTATTACCCAGACACCCCGCAAAGTCTGAAATGTGGGAGAAAAATAAATGCATTTTCCGCACATTTCGCCTGGCTTACCCATCGAAAAACGCCCCCAACAACACATGGCCTACCGTCCCACGTTTCCACAGGTGTCCCGATGAAAACGGTACCTCACATGTGTGGGTGCACCTACCTGAGCGCCAAGGGGAAAGCCTAAAACACAAGTAACCCCAAGTCTGTTTTCAGACCTGAATTTCAGACTCTCTGCCGACCGGCACACCATACAGATATGGGCCTCGGGTGTCCAAGCCACCAATGCAAACAGGGAACCCCATGCATTTCCGAAAAGAGTATCCCCGTGGGAATCCGCAGAGGTATGATTTGCGCAAATCGGCCCATAATTTATTACCCAGACACCCCTGCAAAGTCCGAAATGTGGGGGAAAAAACGCATTTTCCGCACATTTCGCTCAGAACACTCATCGAAACACGCCTCCAACAACACATGGCCTACCGTCCCATGTTCCCACAAGGGTCCCGATGAAAAAGGTACCTCACATGTGTGGGTGCACCTACCTAGGCGCCAAGGGGAAAGCCGAAAACACAAGTAACCCCAAGTCGTTTTCAGACCTGAATTATAGACTCTCTGCCGACCGGCACACCATACAGATATGGGCCTCGGGTGTCTAAGCAACCAAGGAAAACGGGGAACCCCATACATTTCGGAAAAGAGGAAACCCGTGGGAATCCGCAGAGGTATGATTTGCGCAAATCGGCCCAGAATTTATTACCCAGACACCCCCGCAAAGTCCAAAATGTGGGGAAAAAAAACGCATTTTCCGCACATTTCGCTCGGCTCACCCATCGAAACACTCCCCCAACAACACATGGCCTACCGTCCCGCGTTCCCACAGGTGTCCCGATGAAAAGGGTACCTCACATGTGTGGGTGCACCTACCTGGGCGCCGAGGGGAAAGCCTAAAACACAAGTAACCCCAAGTCTGTTTTCAGACCTGAATTTCAGACTCTCTGCCGACCGGCACAGCATACAGATATGGGCCTTGGGTGTCCAAGCCACCAAGGAAAACAGGGAACCCCATGCATTTCTGAAAAGAGGACACCCGTGGGAATCCGCAGAGGTATGATTTGCGCAAATCGGCCCAGAATGTATTACCCAGACACCCCTGCAAAATCCGAAATGTGGGGAAAAAAACGCATTTTCCACACATTTCGCTTGGAACACCCATCGAAACAAGCCCCCAACAACACATGGCCTACCGTCCCACGTTCCCACAGGGGTCCCAATGAAAATGGTACCTCACATGTGTGGGTGCACCTACCTAGGCGCCAAGGGGAAAGCCTAAAACACAAGTAAGCCCAAGTCTGTTTTCAGACCTGAATTTCAGACCCTCTGCCAACCGGCACACCATACAGATATGGGCCTCGGGTGTCCAAGCCACCAAGGAAAACGGGGAACCCCATACATTTCCGAAAAGAGGACACCCGTGGGAATCTGCAGAGGTATGATTTTGCAAATCGGGCCAGATTTTATTACCCAGATACCCCGCAAAGTCTGAAATGTGGGAGAAAAATAAATGCATTTTCCGCACATTTCGCCTGGCTTACCCATCGAAAACCGCCCCCAACAACACATGGCCTACCTCCCACGTTTCCACAGGTGTCCCGATGAAAACGGTACCTCACATGTGTGGGTGCACCTACCTGAGCGCCAAGGGGAAAGCCTAAAACACAAGTAACCCCAAGTCGTTTTCAGACCTGAATTATAGACTCTCTGCCGACCGGCACACCATACAGATATGGGCCTCGGGTGTCCAAGCAACCAAGGAAAACGGGGAACCCTATACATTTCGGAAAAGAGGAAACCCGTGGGAATCCGCAGAGGTATGATTTGCGCAAATCGGCCCAGAATTTATTACCCAGACACCCCCGCAAAGTCCAAAATGTGGGGAAAAAAAACGCATTTTCCGCACATTTCGCTCGGCTCACCCATCGAAACACTCCCCCAACAACACATGGCCTACCGTCCCGCGTTCCCACAGGTGTCCCGATGAAAAGGGTACCTCACATGTGTGGGTGCACCTACCTGGGCGCCGAGGGGAAAGCCTAAAACACAAGTAACCCCAAGTCTGTTTTCAGACCTGAATTTCAGACTCTCTGCCGACCGGCACAGCATACAGATATGGGCCTCGGGTGTCCAAGCCACCAAGGAAAACAGGAAACCCCATGCATTTCTGAAAAGAGGACACCCGTGGGAATCCGCAGAGGTATGATTTGCGCAAATCGGCCCAGAATGTATTACCCAGACACCCCTGCAAAGTCCGAAATGTGGGGAAAAAAACGCATTTTCCACACATTTCGCTTGGAACACCCATCGAAACAAGCCCCCAACAACACATGGCCTACTGTCCCACGTTCCCACAGGGGTCCCAATGAAAATGGTACCTCACATGTGTGGGTGCACCTACCTAGGCGCCAAGGGGAAAGCCTAAAACACAAGTAAGCCCAAGTCTGTTTTCAGACCTGAATTTCAGACCCTCTGCCAACCGGCACACCATACAGATATGGGCCTCGGGTGTCCAAGCCACCAAGGAAAACAGGGAACCCCATGTATTTCCAGAAGAGGACACCCGTGGGAATCCGCAGAGGTATGATTTGCGCAAATCGGCCCAGAATTTATTACCCAGACACACTCGCAAAGTCTGAAATGTGGGGAAGAAAACGAATTTTCCGCACATTTCGCTCAGAACACTCATCGAAACACGCCTCCAACAACACATGGCCTACCGTCCCATGTTCCCACAGGGGTCCCGATGAAAACGGTACCTCACATGTGTGAGTGCACCTACCTAGGCGCCAAGGGGAAAGCCGAAAACACAAGTAACCCCAAGTCGTTTTCAGACCTGAATTATAGACTCTCTGCCGACCGGCACACCATACAGATATGGGCCTCGGGTGTCCAAGCCACCAAGGAAAACCGGGAATCCCATGCATTTTGGAAAAGAGGACACCCGTGGGAATCCGCAGAGGTATGATTTGCGCAAATCGGCCCAGAATTTTATTACCCAGACACCCCCGCAAAGTCCGAAATGTGGGGAAAAAAACGCATTTTCCGCACATTTCACTCGGCTCACCCATCGAAACACTCCCCCAACAACACATGGCCTACCGTCCCGCATTCCCACAGGTGTCCCGATGAAAAGGGTACCTCACATGTGTGGGTGCACCTACCTGGGCGCCAAGGGGAAAGCCTAAAACACAAGTAAGCCCAAGTCTGTTTTCAGACCTGAATTTCAGACTCTCTGCCGACCGGCACACCATGCAGATATGGGCCTCGGGTGTCCAAGCCACCAAGGAAAACAGGGAACCCCATGCATTTCCGAAAAGAGGACACCCGTGGGAATCCGCAGAGGTATGATTTGCGCAAATCGGCCCAGAATTTATTACCCAGCCACCCCCGCAAATTCCGAAATGTGGGAAAAAAATGCATTTTCCGCACATTTTGCTCGGCTCACCCATCGAAACACGCCCCAACAACACATGGCCTACCGTCGGTGTTTCCACAGGTGTCCCGATGAAAACGGTACCTCACATGTGTGGGTGCACCTACCTGGGCGCCAAGGGGAAAGCCTAAAACACAAGTAACCCCAAGTCTGTTTTCAGATCTGAATTTCAGACTCTCTGCCGACTGGCACACCATACAGATATGGGCCTTGGGTGTCCAAGCCACGAAGGAAAACAGGGAACCCCATGCATTTCCGAAAAGAGGACACCCGTGGGAATCCGCAGAGGTATGATTTGCGCAAATCGGCCCAGAATTTATTACCCAGAAACCCCTGCAAAGTCCGTAATGTGGGAAAATAAACGCATTTTTCACTTTGTCGAGGGTTCTGGGTAAAACATTCTGGTCCACTTCATGCAAGTTGGACCTCTGTGGATTCCTACTGGTGCCCTCTTTTCAGAAATGCCTGGGGTTCCCAGTTTTTCTTGGTGGCTTGGACATCCTTTGCCCAAATCTGTAGGTTATCTCCCCAAACCCTTTTGTGGTTACCAGTGGGTTAGCCTTTTCCCTTTGCGGCTAGATTGGTGACCCCACACATGTGAGGTACCGTTTTCATTGGGTCACCTGTGGGAACGCGGGAAGGTATGACATCTGTTGTTGGCCGCGTGTTTCGGTGGTTGAGTAGAGTGAAATGTCTGGAAATAGTGTTTTTTACCCCCAAATTTGGAGTTTGCCGGGGGTTCTGGGTAGTAGATTCTGGGCCCATTTGCGCAAGTCAGACCTCTGTGGATTCCCATGGGTGTCTTCCTTTCAGAAATGCATGGGGTTCCCTGTTTTCCTTGCTGGCTTCGACACCCTAGGCCCAAATCTGTAGGTTGCCCACATGAACAAATTGTGCTGTGGAGAAAGGCTTGGGGTTACCAGCGGGTTACCCTTTTCCTTTTGCGCCCCCGGTAGGTGCACCCACACATGTGAGGTACCTTTTTCGTCGGGACACCTGTGGGAATGCGAGAAGGTATGACATCTGTTGTTGGCGACGTGTTTCGGTGAGTGGACACAGGGAAATGTCTCTGAAATTGGCTGGAAATGAAGACATTTCGCTCTGGCCACCCACTGAAACACATCGCCAACAACACAAGGCCTACCTTCCCGTGTCCCCACACGTGTCCCGATGAAAAAGGTACCTCACATGTGTGGGTGCACCTACCGGGGGGCGCAAAAGGAAAAGGGTAACCCACTGGTAACCCCAAGCCTTTCGCCACTGACCATTTTGTTCATGTGGGCAACCTACAGATTTGGGCCTAGGGTGTCGAAGCCAGCAAGGAAAACGGGGAACCCCATCCATTTCCCAAAAGAGGACACCCGTGGGAATCCACAGAGGTCTGCCTTGCGCAAATTGCCCCAGTTTTTATCAGCTACAATCTCCGACAAAGTGTGATATTTGGTGGGAAAAAAAACACAATGTTCACTTTGTCTGGGGTTCTGGGTAATAAATTCTGGGCCGCTTCAAGCAAGTCAGACCTCTGTGCATTCCCACGGTGTCCTCTTTTGGGAAATGCATGAGGTTCCCTGTTTTCCTTGCTGGCTTCGACAGCCTAGGCCCAAATCTGTAGGTTGCCCACATGAACAAATTGTGCTGTGGCGAAAGCCTTGGGGTTACAAGCGGGTTACCATTTTCCTTTTGCGCCCCCGGTAGGTGCACCCACACATGTGAGGTACCTTTTTTGTCGGGACACCTGTGGGAACGCGAGAAGGTATGACATCTGTTGTTGGCGACGTGTTTCGGTGAGTGGACACAGGAAAAGGTCTCTGAAATTGGCTGGAAATGAAGAGAATTCTCAGATATTTCGCTCTGGCCACCCACCGAAACACACCGCCAACAACACATGGCCTACCTTCCCGCGTTCCTACACGTGTCCCGATGAAAACGGTACCTCACATGTGTGGGTGCACCTACCGGGGCGCAAAAGGAAAAGGGTAACCCACTGGTAACCCAAAGCCTTTCGCCACTGCCCATTTTTTTCATGTGGGCAACGTACAGATTTGGGCCTAGGGTGTCGAAGCCAGCAAGGAAAACAGCGAACCCCATGCATTTCCCAAAAGAGGACACCCGTGGGAATCCACAGAGGTCTGATTTATGCAAATCGGCCCAGAATTTATCACCCAGAACCCCCAGCAAATAGTCACATGGGAGAAGGGTGCCCAAGGCCAGGGATATTACCGCCGACTTTGCTGGAGCCCTGGCTGCCCTGCGTTACAGCTTCTCCCCACCAAGGAGTCTCGGTAGTGTGCCAATACCTCCGCGAAGAGAAAAGCTGAAATGCAGCCCAGCCGCAACTCCAGGACAGTTGGAGGTGATCTGCCCAGACAGGCCATTCCCAACCACACCACCAACAATCCAGCCCCAGTCTCACCCACCCCACTGACAGTGGGCCCTAACCATAGAATAATAAAAAACAGTACTCACATAACATTGCAGCTGCTCGGGTAGAAAAAGCTGTAAACAAAACAAAAAACATGTGTTACCTATGGTCACACCAGCAAAATGTAGCCCACCCTGGGGGCAGATAAGGGGGGGCTGTCCTGCACTCCTCCCTGGGCTCAGGCGTCCGTTCCTAGGAGCAGATATCTTGTCCCAGGGAGGGCTGCATGACATGGCACCCACTCCACTGCGGGTGGAGGCGAGGGGGTAAACACCCCATCCCATTAGAAAATTCCCCGACCCTTTGGGGTGCCCCACCGCCCCCACCTAAAAAGCGTTGCACCATTTTCACTTTTTTCCTTTGGTAACCCAACTCCCCTTGGTGCAGAGAGGCACATTGATGTGCCAATCTGGCCCCGGGGTGCCCAAACCTTACTGCCCCACCCACTGGGGGGCCGGTCCCACTATTTTTGGGGGCCCTCTCCTCCCTCACCCCAAATGGGTGGCAGGGGCACCTCATACAGGCCTCTCTGGGGCTCCTACAAACGGCTGCGTGAGGTACACCCCCCCTCCATTTGGGGTGGGGCGGAGAGGGCCCACAAAAATGGTGGGACAGGCCCCTCAGTGGGTGGGGCAGTAAGGTTTGGACACCCTGGTGCCAGAATGGCACACCAATGTGCCCCTCTGCGCCAAGGCAGGTATAGTAAACAAAGAACACAATTCAAAATGGCAGGCTGCCCTTTAGCGGGGGCGGAGGGGCCCCCTAGACCGCTGTGGAATTTTTGAATGTGAAGGGGGGTGCACCGCTCCACCCCCACCCCAATTGGAGGGGCGGCCCATCTCATGTAGCCCTCCCCAGGGGCAGATAAGGGGGGGGCTGTCCTGCACTCCTCTCTGGGCTCAGGCGTCCGTTCCTAGGAGCAGATATCTGGTCCCAGGAGGGCTGCATGACATGGCACCCATTTGCGGGTGGGGGGGAGGGGGTCAACGCCCCATCCCATTAGAACATTTCCCAACCCTTTGGGGTGCCCCACCGCCCCCCCCTAAAAAGCGTTCCACCATTTTCACTTTTTTCCTTTGGTAACCCAACTCCCCTTGGTGCAGAGAGGCACATTGATGTGCCAATCTGACCCCGGGGTACCCAAACCTTATTGCCCCACCCACTGGGGGGCCCGTCCCACCATTTTTGGGGGCCCTCGCCTCCCTCACCCCAAATTGGTGGCAGGGGCACCTCATGCAGGCCACCCTGGGCCTCCTACAAACGGCTGTGTGAGGTACACATCAGTGTGCCTCTCTGCATCAAGGGGAGTTGGGTTACCAAAGGAAAAAAGTGAAAATGGTGGAACACTTTTTAGGGGGGGCTGTAGGGCACCCCAAAGGGTCTGGAATTTTCTAATGGGATGGGGCGTTGACCCCCTCCCCCCCACTCTGCAATGGAGTGAGTGCCATGTCATGCAGCCCTCCCTCAGACCAGATATCTGCTCCTAGGAACGGACGCCTGAGCCCAGAGAGGAGTGCAGGACAGCCCCCCCTTATCTGCCCCTGGGAAGGGTACATGAGATGGGCCGCCCCTCCAATTGCGGTGGGGGTGGTGAGGTGCACCCCCATTCACATTAGAAAATTCCACAGCGATGTAGGGGGTCCCTCCGCCCCCGCTAAAGGGCAGCCTGGCATTTTGAATTATTTTCTTTGTTTACTAAACCTGCCTTGGCGTGGAGGGTCACATTGGTGTGCCAATCTGACCCCGGGGTACCCAAACCTTACTGCCCCACCCACTGGGGTCCCTGTCCCACCATTTTTGGGGGCCCTCTCCCCCCCACCCCAAATGGAGGGGGGGTGTACCTCACACGCCGTTTGTAGGAGACCCAGGGAGGCCTGCATGAGGTGCCCCCGCCTCCTATTTGGTGTGAGGGGGGAGAGGGCCCCCAAAAATGGTAGGACTGGCCCCCCAGTGGGTGGGGCAGTAAGGTATGGGCACCCTGGCACCAGATTGGCACACCAATGTGCCCCTCTGCGCCAAGGCAAGTTTTGTAAACAAAGAAAAACATGGAAAATGGTACACTACACTTTAGGGCGGGCTGAGGGGCACCCTAAACCGCCAAGTAATTTTCTAATGTAATGGGTGGTGGCCCTCTACCCCCCATACCAAATGCAGGTGGGGCATCTCATTCAAGCCTCCCTGGGGGCAGATAAGAGGGGGCATCTCATGCAGCCCTCCATGGGGTCAGATGCCTATTCCTAGGAGCAGATATCTGCCCCCAGGGAGGGCTACAAGGGGTGCCCCCATTTCCCCTTGGGGTGAGGGGGAGAGGCCCACCCCCCTTTTCTGTAAAATAAATCCCTGGTGGCTAGTGCCCCCCCACTCCCACCCAAAAGTCCCTTCTTTTTTTAATTCTTTTTGCCCCCTTCCCTGGGGGCTGATGATCAGCCATCTGCCCACAGGGTTTATTAGATATGTGCCCCCATGCTTAAGGGGCGGGGGGATGCTTACTGTAAGCAGCCCCCCTCACCCCCACATCACAAACGTATCCCTGGTGGTCCAGTGGCCATTGCTGGTCACGGATCGAGCGCTCTGTGCCGATCCGTGACCAGCAATGCGTCACAAATAGTGTGTTTGGAAAGGGGAGAATCTCCCCTTTCCAAAGACACCATTTTTTCTAAAATCCATGGTGGTCTAGTGGGCCCCAGGGCCCCAAACCCCCTCCCACCTCCCTTCGAAATTAGTTTTTTATTTTTTTTATTTTGCCCCCTTCCCTGGGGGCAGATGATCAGCCATCTGCCCCCAGGGTTTATTAGATATGTGCCCCCATGCTTTGGGGGCCGGGGGGGAGAGGGCTGCTTACTGTAAGCAGCCCCCAGCCCCCGCCACGTCACAAATGTCTCCCTGGTGATCCAGTGGGATTGCTGGTCACGGATCGAGCACTCTGCGCCGATCCGTGACCAGCAATGCTTCAAAAGTGATGTCTTTGGAAAGGGGAGAATCTCCCCTTTCCAATGACACCATTTTTACTAAAATCCGTGGTGGTCTAGTGGGCCCCAGGGCCTCCCTTTGAAATTTAATTTTTTAATTTTTTTTATTTTCACCCCTTGGGAATCTCCCCTTTCCAGCGATACCTGCCTCGATCTCCGGCTTGAAATACAGCCGGAGATTGAGGCAGAGTAAGGTGAACACTCACCTTCTGTTTTCAATGCGGCAGCCGAAAAGGGCTGCTGCAGTGAATTTACTTTCAATTTCATGTCGGCGTGCGTCACGCACACCGACGTGAAATTGAAGGTAATCCAACCCCCGGCCAGTGAAGGGGGACCTCCCCCTCACATAGCCCGGGGGTTGGATTACAGCAGGGAACGCACAAAACAGAGTGCCTGAAAGGACGAGCTATCTCGTCCTTGGCAACAGGGAGATAATCCCAAGGACGAGATAGCTCGTCCTTGGCACTAAAGAGCTTAAGGGGGAAAAGTGGGCATGGGTGCCGGCTGCTCTGCAGACACAGAAACCGCGGTAGTCACGGACAGTGCCCTGAACGAACAGCTTGCAAAACACATTTGAGGTTATTTCATGGCTGAAAGAGGGCTTGGGAAAGGGTGGAGGAGTGGAATAAAGATGATATGTAGCTGTTTTTATAGGTGAAAAAGGGTTTAGAGATGCTGCCGAGTCTGCAGTCAATTTTGGTGTCCACGGACGTCATTTCAATTGCAGGTGGTTCAAGGAGAGTTTCATTATTTCAAGGTGTATTGTACATACTTGTTATATGGTTTAATTCTATTGTGGTGGTTGTGGCCAGTGGCCATGCCTCCATAGGCCATGCCCCCAAGAATCTGCCGACTGGCCACAACCACCACAGTAGTAATATGTGTATAGTAATTATAGGTAATGTAGTGGGAGTATGAAGTGTTTGTAATATATTGGAATGATATAATTGAACTGTATATGCTATTTATGATTGTAGTGCAATTGAGGATAGTACTTATGGAATATGTATTTAATTATACTGGGTATGGTTACTTAGTTGCATACAGTAATGAAGCTGGAATCGCTGGTTTATTTTCTGTGGAAAACAACAGTGTAATTTGTTAAGCAGAATAGTTTAAGACCTTTAATTCCATACACTTTTACATACAAATTTACTTTTTTTGACCCTCATATGCACTGTTTGGTACAACATTAGTGTATGAAAAACTGTTGTATTGACATTAAATAATCATTGGGAAAAATAATCAATACAGGATTAAAAAAACAGATTACAATTATGTAGTGTACGTTTGATAGTATGTTTGTTTGAAGTATGTTGTAATTAAGGGAATGTTTAAAGTAGATAGAGACCTGTTGGCGTATTCTAACTACATTAGCCTTTAGAAGACATTTTGTAGTAACAAGAAATGTGATGGCATATTTGAAGTGTATTGTAATGAAGGATATTTTTGAAGTAGTTAGATACCTGTTGGCATATTCTAACTAGATTGACTTTTTAAAGTACTATTGTAGCATTATGGATGTAGTTAGATATCTGTTGGCGTATTATAACTGTCGATTGTGCTACAGTTTAGTGGGTACATTTGGGTTGAAGGAATATTAAGTAAGCATTTGTTAGGTTTGCTGGCAACCTATGTTTTGGAGTAACGGCGGTGTCATTACATTCAAACCAGCCACTTCTTTTTTTGACATGTGCAGTATAGTGCCCTGAAGTGGTTCTGGCACCAGTGTGGTATATTATACCTACTGTGGTGAAGTTTTTTCTTCCAAGAGATACTTGGCTGTGTGTAAAGCTAGTGAGGTTACAGTTATTTTTAGTACCATCTGAATTGTACCTTATAAGCATTCGTATGACATATTGGCCATGTGGGTTTATTTGTATGCTGGAGCGATTGTCTGAATTGCAAAAAAGGCATAATATGCCATGATTTGCATTCTGCAGAAGCTGGTGAAATGAAATAGATTCACAATTTGGTATGGATACATATATAAATCGTTTAAGGATGTGCACTTTTGAAAGATGGTTGCAGAGAGTGCGTGTATGTTCATTTATAGGGATGTTTTGGGTTTCCAGTACTTGTAATAAGTACATTAAGAATTCTTGAGGATCTTCCTGTGTGTTTATGGTACATTATACCATTCCTGTACAGTAGTCCAATTCCTGCCTTATACCTGAGACACTGTAAGTGCTGTCATGATTATTTGTGACATTTCTATGAAGGACGACCACTTGCAAACACAAATGGTCCGAGCCGTTTAAGTAAATGTTGTGAATGATTGGTGGCAATTGGAAGAGAAGATTGAGTGCTACATTTGCATAGCAATTTACTTCAGTTGTGTTGCTGAATTTAAATGGACCAGAGAGTTCTGTCTATGCATCGTTTGATGGACCTGCAGATTTTTTGGGAGAAGAGACATTTGTCTCTTTGTTTTCTGATGGACGTGCAGTTGTCTTTGTACTAGACAGTTTTTTGTTTGTATGATTTGATGGAGAAGTGGTTGGTCCTTGTTTCATTAGCAGGATTTTTGGGGGATCTGTTGTAAATTCTGTTTGGATCCTTTTCTTTTGAATGGTTTAATTTTTTGAGGTACATGGTGTTGGGAAAGATTTATCTAGTGCAATTTTCCCTCCATAATATGGACCCCCCAAACATTTTGCTTTTGTTTGACTGACCTAAATTGACTTTTTCCAGCGGAGCCCAGCCTTCAGTTGTACTCCCTTGGGCTTTTGCTCATTTGTTATGGGAAAACTGATATGTCCTTCAGACTGTCAGTACTGGGAAACTATGATTCCCTTAGTCTTTGACTTTGTTGCCATTTCTTGGTGACTTTTTATCTGTGTGCCAAGTACATTACTGTACTGCTCACAGGGGTCTTTTCATTTTATGGCCCTAGACACCCTCTAAGGAATTTTTGGTGGTGAGACAAGTCAACCTAGAAAGAACTGGTAGAAGCAGTTTACTGGTATGTTTACTTCTTTTTATCGTACCATACCGTGTGTCTCATGTTTGGTCCCTGACAGTGGCCAGTGCCGAAAATGGCCGTGCCACAAAGTATTTTGTTCTGTCCTTTGACCATCTTGTCCCTTAACCTTCCCGCAGGTCGAGCTGACCGGGAATTCCTTATTTGGGCATGCATCCTCTTGCAGAAACCGCATCCTTCGCGGGCTACTGCATGCCACATATGCTAGCGCCCAGGAAGAGGGTTGGGACTGTTTGGTCCAAATCCACACTACTAATGCCAAGATGCCTGGTGTGCCTGAATGACTGGGACCACCATGGACCATGATTGATCCACGCCTGGCATGCATGCAAGAGAGCAGATCTTCCATTGGTTGTACCAGAATCGGTTGTGCATTGAATCTTGGATAAGAGTGTCTCTGCATCCATTCTAGGTCGATCTACAGTAGTTCAGACTGAACTATGAAAGGAGCCAAGTATTCTGTAAGCTGAAGCAGACCCATGCACCTGCCGGAGACATGCTGGAAGGTTTGGCACCCTGAGCCTGCTGTTGTCATGTCGGATCCCTGGTTTGTCATCAATCTTAGAAGGCCTGCAAGGGAGATTTGACCCTCTGGAGTAGTGGGAACAACTGCTCTCTGCACCTCCTGATTTCCTGCCAAACAAGCCTTCTCTGAAGTGTTCCTGGACTGTCCAGTAAACTAACCAGCTCTACCCTAGGATATCGAAGAGGAGCGCTGCTGTTCCGAGTTGCAACACGAAACTTGGGAACTCGCTACAGCCCCTTGAAGAGGGACTGTTTTCACTCCTGACACATGACCATGCGTTCTAAACATACTTCTGTACTTTCGAACACAACGCTCCCCACTTCATAGGGTTGGACTGCTTAAGTTACCGTTTGGATTCTGAAGACTGCCCAATGAAATAATTGTGTTAACCCCCTTCTGTTACATGTTGTGGATTTGTTTTCCACCATCTTGCATTAGGCTAACAGTGACTTTATATGTGTTAAATAGTGATACGCCTGTGTGGTAATTGTTTCTCTATTACTGTGGTTTTTCGTGTTTGATTATAAGGCCTATAATAAAGGTATATGCATTTTTGATATACACCTGTCTCAGAGTATTCTGTGGCTTGTTATGTTACTGTGTGTGCTCATTGTGGGCTTCCGATCACTCTCACCCCTCCTGAGATCTAGATTTGACTGCTGCCAAGCTATCTTGATTGCTCTGGCTTGTCCAGAAGGTTCCCCTGTTTCACTAAACTAGGGTGGCCTCCTAAACTTCTGTCCACTATGTCAGAGTTTAGAAACCCATCTTAACACATGGTACATATCTAGATGGGGGGTGTACAGTGCACGTAGCCTCTTGTATTCTAGGATGCAAGGAATGTCAACATTGACTTTATTTGCATCAAAGTTAACTAGGAATAGACCATTAAGTGTACGCAGACGTGAAAGTGCTACATAACTCAAACATTCTTTAAAGTCTGTGCTGCCAATGTCAATCAATGCCAATCAATGCATGAATTAGGGTTGGACCTTGTGATTTGTGAATATTGACAGCCTACGCAAGATATAGAGAACAGAAGGAAACATGCTATGTGCAGCCAATTATTTTAACTTCTGCAAGTTTATCTAAGTGGATGTTGACAAACTGAATGTTGTTATCATGTGGGTATGTTTGGAAGCCAACAACTGTACCAATTGCTCCATTGACTAAGCCGTGTTCTACCTCGAGGTTACGTTTTAGGATTACTCTGCAGTTTAGGAACAGAGTTCATATTTTCTCCAATCCAGCTTTGTTGGAGAAAGATTTTTCTAAGCTATTTAATTGTGCTGTTGCTTGTTGACACATAGGGAGTGTCATGCTGTGTTACTTCTAGTTTGTCTGTGGAGCTGAAATGCAGAATAGGTTGCATTTCATTTTGTAACATTGTCTCATTGAATTGTCTACAGCTTGCAAGGGTTGGCATTCAGTGTTTTACAAAATGGTAAGGTAGCCCTTGGGGTGTTACGTGTGGATATATGTCAAAATTATACAACAAACATAGAACAGCAACCAACACTATGATTAGACAAAAGAATTGTTATGTTTTTTTTTTACTTATTTACCAAAAGAATATGTTTTTGTGCTCATAAATGAATTATAGTAGGAAAATACCAAACAAAAAAACTGGAAAAAGAATTAACCATTTATTGGTGAAAAAAATTCAAAAAACAGGTAAAGTGAATTGGATCAAGCTTGAAAGTAAATTATTCAAACACAAGAAAGCATATATTTCTCTTAACATAAAAAGCAAAATCCAAGAGAATATCATATTAAATAATGAAAGATCAGAGACATTACAAAGAGAATGCAAACATAAATGAAATACAAGTATTTGTGTCAAAACTTTAAATGAATACACAAAAATATATCTATCTGTGATAGACTTAATTTTTTTGGTACATACAATTTACTAGAAAATGTCTATTCCCAGAGATTTCTCTATTGTTAGATGTGTATCATGATCAGTGTGTGATCATGTTTTGTAATCTGCCAACGTGCCCGTTTTTAAGCAAAAAGATTTATGTTTTCACTGTTGCTGCTCTAAAATTTCGAAATTGGGCACATACTGAAGGCACGTTTCGGCTGCTGCCATCTCTGTTGGCACGGGTTTCAAAGCCTTCCTCAGGGCAAGATGCACCTAGAAATAGTCCAGGAGACAAAAAACGGGGGGAGGCAGATATGTGTATTTTTTATAAATATACTCTCATTCCAGCATATCAGAGGTATTTTCTACCAAAGTTAAAACATATTTGGAGTAGGGACGGTACTGCTAAAAAGGATTAAAGAGCAGGGTGCCTGCATAATACTTACCCTGCATGTTGAACAGGGGTATGCAGGCTAGTGAGCCTATAGGTTTGCTGGCGGCAGGTCTCTCACTCCCCGGTGGAGGGGCTGCAGGCAAAGGTCTTGCGGCACTCAGCTAGGGTCACTAAAGGGTCCTCAGTTTGGGGGGGCTGAAAAAGTCCGGAAAAAAGGAGCCGGAAGAAGAGGAGAGAAGAGAAAGAAAGAGAACAGCAAGTGGTGTGAAAACATAGGTCACATGATTGCCTTGTGAATGTTCAAACACAGTGGCAGACCAACAATTGCGGAGGTTGGATCAATTTAAATAAAGAGCCTCTTACCAGAAGGAGTATGGATAACTAATAGTAACTGTGCAAAAAAGTAACTGGAAGTCACTGCAGTGGCTGATGTTTTCTCAAAGGACCTAAAAGGTAGCCAATATGTCGGTCAAAAGGCGGTCTGTGTCGACTACGTATGGCTCTGGCATTTGGAGATGGTTTTTCTTCCTAAACCTCAATGGACTGAATCCTTAAGGTAAATTGAGTTGTGGATATGGTGCACGGCCGTCACCATTAATCACAATTCCTTTGCGCGCTCGGATTTGGGATGCATATGAGAAGGCGAGCCTGTAGGTAAGAAGGCATCAGAAAAGGGCTGGTGTTAAGAAGAGTAAGAAGAGGGGTTGACAAATCTGAGTGTGCTCGTAAGTGAAAGGCCACAAAGTTAAACTTATTGTCAGTGAGAGGCTGGCTCAAAAGAGTCTGTGAGCGTGCAACGCCGGGGAGCTGTTCGCCTTGAAAGCGGTGAGCGGCCAGAAGCGTCTCATAGTCATGGAAACCTTACATGATGGCTTCCATGGTTCTGCGCGGTGGGGCATACCATTAAAGGTGCCGGGGGTGAACATGTGGTGAGGAAGCCTCATGCATCCATAAATCGGGCTCTGCTACCCTACTAATAAATATCAGCAAGTGTCAAGTACATTGGAGAGGGTGGAAAAGCAATTCCTGCCTATATGAGCGCACTGGGCTCGTGAATGAACAGTGATCAAGGTAGTGGAAATGAGGCAAACATTATTGTTGCTGGGCACATGGTATGCTCCTCAAGCACGACCGTTCATATCGTTGCGAGTGTCAGCAGAGGGTCTGTATTTCGCTCGGGTGATGTGAAACGATGGCGTTAGCAAAAAAGGGCCACAAATGCACAACAACGGTAAGTGTTGTTGTGAAGGACTACATGGTTGAGGGATGCATGTAAACAGCTACGCTAGCGCACGTGGCATTTTGCACGGACTCGGAAGAGCAAAGTTTGCTGCACATAATGTGTATGACACATCTGTCTATGTGAGGGACAAATGTAGACTGGAGATCCATAACGTATGTCCATAGCTGTATCAATGTTAAGTCTGAGAAGGATCGCCATAAATATGGGGGCCCTGGAGAGGAAAAACAGAGCGAAGCAGGGGAACTCCTAATACTGTTGAGGGCCTCGGGAAGATTCAGGTGCTGTGTAGAACAGGACACCTTACGTAGGGAAAATGAATTCTTCATTCAAACCGTGTTGAAAAGAGTCCAATCTATAGAGCCATTTGGCTTCTTTTTGTAATAAGCTCATAGTAAGATGGCTGGATGATACAACTGTGTCCACTATCCACCATAGGATGTCATCAGCTGTATGTTTAGTATCCATGAATTGATTTACGAGTGGTGCACATGTGTTTTTACATCTTATTCTTGAGAGATGTTCGCAGATTCTTATGTGAACCGGTCTTTCAGTCTGCCCCACATATCTTAAGCCACATGGGCATTCAATCACATATATTGCGTTTTTGGTCTTGCAATTAGTCAAGCTCCTAAGGTTCCATTGTCTGTCATTGATCTTGAATTCTTTGATCTTTCTGGTGAATTTACATGAGGTACAGTTGCCACATGGAAAATGGCCCACTGTAGACCTCGAGTTCCATAGTCCCAGTCTTGGGGCTGGACTGGAGAATTTGGAGTGTACCAAATGGTCTCTTAAGTTTTTGCTGCGTTTGTAAGTGAACCGAGGTATCGGTTTGTTCGGTAGACTCAATCTCGTCAGAGCCCAGTGTTTAGTTATAGATTTACGGATCAAGGATGTATGTGCTCCGTGTGTAATCACACACGTGGTTCTTGGTTGTTGTTTGTTGTTCTCTTCTTTTTCAGTGAGAAGAGAGTCTCTGTTGAAGAACCTGGCTCTTTTGTGTGATTTGGAAATCACGTGATGGGCATATCCTCTCTCTGTCAACCTATAATCAAGGTCATTGGCATGTTCATAAAAGTCCTGGATATCTGTGCAGTTTCTTCTAATCCTCAAGTATTGTCCAAACGGCAGATTTTATCTTAGGTGTCTAGGGTGGTCACTCTTAAAGTGCAAAAGAGTATTTCTGTCACTTAATTTGCGGAAGATGTTACATTTCAGGAGTCCGTTGTTATTTTGAATTTTGAGGTCCAAAAAGTAGACCTCAGTGTCACTGTATGCCATCGTAAACTTAATATTTTTATCCACATTATTGACCCATTTGAAGAAGTTAACTAAATCTAGTCGAGTGCCTTCCCATATGCAAAGAATATCATCGATATATCCTTTCCATTTTTTAATCCGGTTTTTAAAGGAATTTTTTTCAGATAGTATGTTAGTTTCCTCAACAAGGGTTGGCATTCAGGGCATGCATTTTATATTTTGTTGAGTTAATAGTTCCATGACATCAGGAGCAGATGTGATTCACCCGCCTATGTAGCTCATGGATTAGTCTACTATTTAAGATGTTTTTTGCATCTTTAGTAGGCAGACCAGTTCTAATGCTTTTTTAAATGTTAGCATATGTGAGGTCTGCAGACTGACGCATGTTTTGGGTTAGTTCTTTGTAGTGAAAATGTTGCCAGAGATTTCCATTTCCAATACTGTCGAGTGTGTTGCGGCATTGTTTGTGTCCTAATGTTTTGAAAATAGGTTGACCTTTTACTGGTAACTTTAGGAGGTTTCTGAAAACAATAACATGTTTTCCTCAAAACAGTTCTTCGTAGTCGGTTTTTAGAACTTCTTGCATTCTGAGGTGAATTAAAGTTAACATGAGGTTGGAAACCATGCTTACTTCATCTATTAGGAGCACTTACATTTGTTTCAAAATTCTGCATACTTCAATATCAACTTCTGCAAATCATTTGTAGTAGTCTTGTTTTGGTATTCTACTGGAAAGAGAAGCAGTCAGTGTAGTTATACCTCCTATGTTGTAGGCAGCTAAACCTGTGGGGACTGTTATAACAGCCACAAGGTTGTTGATTGTTAAGTTTTGTAGAACTGTGCTGATTATTTTAATTAAGAATGTTTAACAGAACCAGCTTAACCACTTACATACAGGAGAGGATGTTTATAATTTTGACAGCTTCAAGTTTTAAACCATGTTTAAATCCATGTTCAATTTCTTTAGTGACCTCTAGACAAATGGTGAGGGGTTCATCATTTAGCTGTGATTTGAGTAGTGACAAGTCTTCTTCAGATTGTTTATATTGATATATGGTAGTTTCTACCTCAGTCATGGCTATTTCTATCTTCATTTAGAATATGTGGTTCTCCAAGTGGTTCTTGGCTTCCTGTAAGGGAAGGTTGACTGTCCTCGGAAGTGTCTTTATCTAGTTGAGGTTCAATTTCTTCCTCTTGATGGCATTCATTGTCCAACATTTCATTGTATCGTTTGAAATTGACATTTGTTATACTGCTTTTCATTTGCTTTGAATGTAGCTTCAAATGAGTTATGGGCCTCATTACAAGTCTGCGGTCTGGAATTAAGGGTGCCGGTAGCAATGTACCAGCAACCATTCTGGACCAGCAGACTACAACTGTGCCTGCTGGGCCTTTGGGCCTGGCAGGGTCTGACTTTCCCAGTCCATCGACCCCAGTAGGCATAGTTTTCACAGAAGCACTAGCACTGTTAGCAACAGTGACAGTACTTCTGTCTTCCCACTCCTATAGAATCCTCTCGGACTCTGTGGGAATGGGGACCTACGAATTCCTTTGCCTGATTTCCCGGACTGTAATGTCCCAGTGGCACCGGGAAGCCAGGAGGCAGGAAACAGTGTTAAGGGATTAGAACATCTTGCCATTTCTGAAATATTGGATACCAATAAAGACATTAACAGTGACACTGGGAAGGACGCACATGGCGGTTCTGCTTCCCCTTGCATGCCCACACCTAAAGCATTGAACTTTATTGAGTTGGATGTTACCAACATGGAGGGCTGTAATACCTAGGGTGTCCTAGCTCCTCAGAAGCACACAGGGGTTGCTGATCCGGGGAGTCTATCGCTCTGGTGCCAATTCAAGGAACAGATGTTGCTAGACATCACAGCTTGCATGAATTTTGGAGACCTCCACAGATGGATGTCACGCACCTGCTCCAAGGAACACACCTTAGCAGGGCTTTTTCAGCAAAAACCCATTCAGGTGGCATCTGACATTGTTGAGAAGACGACTCAAACCTCCCCCTTTGCACATGGGGCACAGAAATGCTGCCAGACGAACAGTGGCTTGCCCTCTACAACTGGCTCCCTCCGGCAGGAAGAGTTAGTTACGCCTGTTCTGATTCCTGGTGTAGCACCTCCATGGGTTGCTACTAAATTGCCACTTACCATCTTAGGTGCAACTCCCCTTAAGAAATCGGTTAAACACACGTATGCTCATTTCTCGCATACAAGGAATTTAATGTCGCATTCTCAATGAAAATGACAACATTTTCATTGAGAACAACGACATTAAAGCCTTTGTATTGGACCAGAGGAACCTTGTCATAACCAATGTGGGGAAGGTAGAAGGTACAGAGACCAGAGAATCGCTACGGAATAAAGTTCTGGCCTGGCTTCGCCAGCGAACTGGACCTGGAGTGGTTAGAACCCTGGACTTGAAGTTTGTACGTAGGGTGGATCTGAGTAATTGGTGTTCTGAGCCATCCAGTGACTGTGTCTTAGTGGGATGCGGGTTTACCAGTCTTCCGACATTCCTCAGACATTGTAAATATATTCCCAGGGGTGGGTGAAACTGTAAATTAATATTGTAATACCCCTCCTAGATATTGCTAGTTTTTACAGAGTTTTGGCTACAAGCTGGTAAGGGAGGTAGTCACATTTAAGTAAGAGATAAAATTGTTCAGTTTTGCCAGTTTCTAGTTTATTATAATGCCTTAGAAGTATTATTTTTGAGATTGTGCTGCTTAGCTAGATCAGCGCCATTAGGTTTTGTCAATTGTGATGTTTCTGTATGCAGCAGTACTGTGACTACGTTTGTTCTGTGTCTTTGTTTTATGTAACGCGCCTTGATGCCCACGGGCTTTGGCGCTATATAAATGTACAACAAAACAAAAAAGGGGGTTGGCGGCAACCCGCTGGTGGCATCGGTGGATTACCACCAACCTCGTAATGAGGCCCTCATTCACCTAACAATTCGTCTTCTTTTCTTCAAGGTTTAAAAAGTTGCAGTAGGGCCATGTAATAAAGTTCTCTATGTTGCAGAGATTTAAATGATAACTTTATATGATTAATTAGGCTGGGTTTGGTACATTTTACTCGGCTTCCATCACAAGTTGAGACAGAATATTTGCCCGTTTTCTCCTCTGATGTGACATTGTTTTTGTAGGAGTAGTTTTGGGCTATGTCGGACAGGCACATGTTTTCCAAAGCAGTACTTCTGTTTGGGTAGTATGTGTCAATCAAATTGTTTTTTTTTTTAACATCCTGGCTGTTGGGATCATTTGTGGCTATTGTTTCTATCTCTTGGTAGGATTCTAGTACTCTTTTTTTGGATGAAGCTGGACCAAGGTTTAGCCAATGTGTTCAGATTTGCCATACAAGGCTGTACCTGTTAAACGGCCTGCAGCTTCGCAGCACCTGCATTCTCTATTGGACAGCATTTTATGCAGATGCTGTACAATATTTGTGACAGTCTTTTGTCAGATGATATGTCATCCCAAAGGTCTTTTAGCTCTGTTTTCTCAGCTTTGTTGAGGTAGGCGGTGACATATCTTGCAACTTCAGTGGAATTGTCTGCAATGCATTGTATGTCTATGTTTGCATTCCACAAGAGGGCAATGACTGCATTGTAATCATTAATGTACTTGGATGTTTGATGCCTCTTAATGTTGTATGTGATCTTAGAGAATTTGCCTTTTACACTGTGTCTAACAGAAGACATCAAGCTATTCCCATTGTTTTTAGGCAGTATTTGCCACACTTATGTTTTGTAAGGGTTAGAATTGTGTACCTAGGTCACTATCTGTGGTGTCTGAAGGGATGTCACAGGTAATGTATTTTTCAATAAACAGTAAAACAGTGGCATAACTGTCATGGCCAAATTTGGGAGCATCTTTTATCCACAAAAGCATGTGGATGTGTGGTGCTCCTCTGGATTGATATTCTTTTCTCCAAAAGAAGTGTTGCACCTCTCCGAGCGGAGGGTTATTTTTATTGCAGATTAAGTGCAGCATGGCAATGAAGCGAATGGGAAAATACCTTGATATATTGACAGGGTCAAGAGTTCTCCTGGTGTTTTTATATCTATTTAGTCTATATTTTGGTTTGCAGTGCGTAAGAAGTCGTGCAAGTCATCCCATGCATACCCTGCACAACTTAAAGTAACAACCCATGTTGGTGGGCCTAGGTTCCTTAGCATACAACGTACATCAGTGTGACATCAAACAGTTTTCTTGTGAGCCTGATTTTAATGTATGTGCAACTTTATAACATAGAGTTACTAGTTCACTTTCATAAAGGAGGTGGAAAAAGTATTCTACATTTTGTCTGAATCTGGGGTCTTCAGAATACATCCGTAAAGAGCGATATTCTGATGCACTCATTTGTGTGGACCTTTCATCATACCTTCCTCCTTTTCCTGTAGGAAAGAGTAGAGGAAAAGAATGTGCTTTTAAGGAAGGGGCACCAACCACAGAGGTGGAGGGGCAGGTGGACAGTGGAAGATATTGGGTGGGCCTTAAATCTATGGTGGGGCAGTGTTTCTCGTGCTTGTTGACTGCAGCCTCGAAAGCACTACGAAATTGCTCACCCCTACAGATTGGTGCATAGCAGTACAAACATAATACTGTGACCCTCAAAAGGTAAGAATCAACAGTGTTTTGTATGGCCTGCGAGGCAGCCGGTGGGATCCTCTGCTCCAAAGGAGTACCCTGTGTGGTAGCAGGAGTGGTTGAGGAAGAAGGGGTAGAGGAAAATAGCCTACTTCTGCTTGTAACAGGAACAGCCTTTCTCAGAGCACCCGGGTGGTTTGATTTGGTGTGGCGCTGCATGGAGGTGGTTCATTAAGAGTACAGCCCAGGTTTCCCATGACTGAGTCCAACCTTCCACCCATTGCGTCTCACCTTGGCTGCCTGAGCCTTTGGTACACCCTCAGCAGTGGTGAAAAACTGCCACAACCATGACTCGCTCCACATACTGGAGATAGATACTTCCTCTGCCTCATCTTCCCATTGATCCTCATCTGTAGCTCCGTGCCTGTTCCCCTGTCCAGGCCCTCCAGATGGTGGTGGTGGTGGTTGTGGTGGCTGTCGAGGAGGAATGACTGTAGCAGATGCCATTGATGCAGGATTCAAGGTGATCTCCACAGCATGTGTGTCTCCTGGTGCTTACTCCTGCATAGCCAGATTGAGAATAAGGAAAAGTAATGGGTCTGTTCGGTCCACGGACTACCAAGTTGCAAATAGGCCTTGAAAAGTTGTAAAAAGTTGCCAGATCAACCAAGAATGGGTCTAAGAGCCCTGGAAGAGTAAACTTTCAACTTGAAACACCCTAGATTGGCAGAAAATGCACTTTTAAACTGTCTGCAGAGCACAGGCACTGTTCGCGGTCAGGCTGTCATGCTGCATGGGTGCAGTCACATGATGATGTCCGGGGACGTCCGCAACACTGGCAGCTGTCCGTGGACACCAATTGGGCAGGAAACACAGGAAGCATGCACGTAAGTGTCCGTAGAACAGGCACGCTGTCCGCAGACTAATTAAAAGTGCATCAGGCTAAACTGGACATGTCCAGACACCGCACACGACCGGGACCGGAGGCACCTCCAATTTGTGAACGGATACCCCGTACAGTCATAGTGTCCGGGGACTCTTAATTGGGCTTTTTAAAACCATAACGTCCCTTTAACAAACATTTTTCACTGAATTTCATGCATTTTTATTAGTGCAACTTAACCATAACGTCCCTTTGACAATGTTTTTTCAGTGAATATATATATATATATATATATATATATATATATATATATATATATATATATATATATATTACACGGCCCGCGGTAGAGGCCGTGTAGTTATGGTTAAGTTGCTAAACTCATAGGAAGACCACTTTTTCGGCGGTTTATAACTTTGCTCCCCCTGGAGGAATCCTCACCAAACTTTGCAAAGAAAGCATATGGCCGAGTCTGAATTGTTTCGCCAAGTTGGTTTCGTGCAGGGGGGGGCAAAGTTATAGGGGGGCCCAAAAAATGTATTTTTCCATAGAGTGAATGGTCAAAAACTTTGCGCACGGCTACAGCCGAACGGCTTGATGGATTTGCACCAAATTTGCAGCAGGAGCGGGGCTTTTGTGTGTTTGGTGGGAATCCGATCAGTACTTTTGTTGCAAACAACTGAAATGTACGTCTCTAAAAATGTATGATATATGGGTCCGCTGTGCGGACCCATTTCCCTGTTCGCTCTGCCGACAGAAGTGTCATTGGTTTGCGGAATGGCATGCTGTCGGACAACTTTGGACACGGCCGGTGGTTGGCTAGAGGGAAGGGTGCTGTGCGTCAAAATCTTTTGGCTAACGCCGCCATGGTATATCGGTGGACAGTGCCCCGGCGGAAGGGTCTGGAAAATATACTGTATGCCATGTGTTGGCGGCAAGAAGGGAGGGAAAGGGTGGGGGAATGAGAAGTGGTTCATGTGACATATGTAAATAGGTGGAAGAAGACGGAGGAGTGTCTGCAGTATTCGTGCATATTGCGCTACTTTGTGGGTACCTAGACATGCAACTACTTTGGGTGGTGATTGGTGGCAGCTGTTGTAACGGCCCGATAGCTTGTGCGATGACCTGTTTGCGGCGACCTCTTTCCGTGGTGAGTGGTGACTTTCAGAAGGGGAGTGAATTGCGCATGACATGGGTTGGGTGGGAGCGCAGGTGGCTGTGCTCCGCGGATGGATTGTGGTAGTTGGGCACATGGTGGCATGCATGGGTGCATGAAGTAGCAGTGAGTCTGTTGAAGGATTAGACTACTGGGTGCATGCCCATAGGGCATGCACTCAAGAGCCTAGGGCTTCAGCACACCCCTCGCAGCAATGCATGTCTGACTCTGCATCTGGTGGAGGGGGGTGCTTGCATAGTTTGGTGTGTGCAGATTGGTTGAAATAGGGCCAATGCTGCGAACAATATGTGGGTAGGTTGCCAGTGACACAGTACTTTGTGAATGGAAGTGGGTACGCCCATAGTATGTGAATGAAAGTGCCCAGGGGTGCAGGAGACAGTGTTTTCTTTCTACATTATGGCAACTGTTGCAATGTATTGCTGCATAGCTCCATGGCGGTAGGCAGGTTGGGTAGGAGTGCTGGTGGCAGTGGTGTTTATGTGGATTGTCGTAGTTGGTGACATGGTGACTTGCATGGTGGCATTACGTTGCGGTTGGTGTGTTCAAGGACTAGACTATTGGGTGCATGGCTGAAGGGCAAAGGCCCTTGGCGAGCACCCAAGACCCTAGGTCTTGAGCACACCCATGGTAGTAGTGCATTTTTGACTCTGCATCAGTTAGAGGGTGGTGACTTGTACAGAATGGCTGTGGAGCACATTTCAGACACAATAGAGCAGCAGAAGTGAGCTGCCATGCGTGTATGTTTGGTTTCGCAGATGAGGTCACTGTTAGAACATGGTAAAGTTTTTCATGTGTGGTTGGAGATGGTGCAGTGAAAAGTCACGCAGTGTGGGTGCTGGGTGCAGTGTTTGCGTACTGTCAGTATGGGAGAGGGTATGGTTGAAGTGCAGCTTATATGTGCTTGGATAATGTGCTATGTGCAGATTGCTTTGAGTAGGGGCAATGTTGTGAACATTTGTGTTTAGGTTGGCAGTGACAATACTTTCTGAGTGGAAGTGGGTAAGACCATAGAATGTGAATGAAAGGGCGTAGGGGTGGCGGAGAAAGTGTAATGTTTGTAGATCTTGGTAACTGTTGCATTTTACGCTGTATAGCTCCTTTGCGGTGCAGAGGTTTGGTAGGAGTGATGGTGCCAGTGGTGCGTATGTGCATAGTGGTAGTTGGTGACATGCTGACATACATGGTTGCATTACGGTGCGGGGAATGTGTGCAAGGAGCACACCCATTGCAGCAATGCAGGTTTGACAGTGCATCAGGCACATGGTGGTGATCTTTGGAGAATGGGTGTGGAGCACATTGTAGAAGTGCTACAGAAGCACAAGTGAGTTGAAAAGTGTGTCTTCTGTGTTCCATGGTTATGGTGATAGTTGCAACATGCTACAGTATTTGGGATACGGCAGGAGATGGTGCAGTGAGAAGTTGTGCCGTGTGGCAAAGGGGTGCAGTGTTTATATAATGTGCGTGTGGAAGAAGATATGGTTGAAGTGCAGCTTATAGGCACTGAGTGGTGATCTTTGTAGAATGGGTGTGGAGCACATTTTAGACGTGATACAGAGGCACACTTGTGTTGAAAAGTGTGTGTTGTTCGTTTCATGGTTGTGGTGATAGTTGCAACATGCTACAGTATTTGGTGTATGGCAGGAGATGGTGCAGTGAGAAGTTGTGCAGTGTGGCCACAGGGTGCAGTGTTTACATAATGTGAGTATGGAAGAGGGTATGGTTAAAGTGCAGCTTATATGTGCTTGGTTACTCTGCTGTGTGAAGATTTATTGAAGTAGGCCCAATGTTGTGAAGATGTTGTGCTTAGGTTGCCAGTGACAAAATACTTTGTGAATGGCAGTGGGTAGGGGCGGTGCAGGCTGTGGTATGTTTGTGGATTCTGGTAATTGTGACACATTTTCATGAATGGGTGTTTTATGGTGTGGGGGAGTTGGGTAGAGGTTCTGCTACGTATATTATGTTTGTGCATAATGTTAGCTGCCCACATGGTTGCATGCATGGATCTATAGTGTTGTGGGTGAGGGCTGCACTGTTGTGTGCTTGGCCAAAGGTGTGCTGGGTGTGCCTCAGGATCTTTGTGGATGCTATTGTGCATTCTTTAGCAGAGGTTTTTGGTGGAGGGGCTTTGCAATCATAAGGAACGTGCACTGAAGTGTTTAACAGTAAGTATGGAGTGGTGTACAAAAATGATTGTGTGCAATGCAGAGGTTTTGTATGTGATTGCTGCATGCATGTTTGAAAATTTGACAGCACCCAATGAGGGTGTGCTGCAAAAATGCCAATGCAAAGAGAAGTATTGTGTCTGCTTTACTGGGCTGTGGCCCTCACTGTAGATGGGAAATCGCACGTGCCACATCCTGCCATTATGAGCATGGTGGCCATGGAAATGGAATTGTGGCAAATATTAGGGTGTGGTTGACCGGAAGGGGCGGTACCATTTCTTCCCAATACTGTGCCGTGAGGTTGGTCGAGATGGAGAGACGCACAGTGCTTATCGTTGGTGATACCTTTATGCGCCATCTGCACAGGCGTTGTGTGCAAAGAGGCGTTGCTGGTAATTTAGGGCTGGAAGGAGTGGACGCTTTCTGGGGCTGTCAGGGTGACTGCAGTTTCGGCAGGATGGTTCGCCTTTGCAGATATGTGGCCTCCGTCATGAACTTAGACTTTGTCGGGGTGCACCATGGAAGTCTACATTTGGGTTACATGTGGTGTGAACATTCAACAATGCAGAAACTGGGCCACGAGGACGCCGACGAAATAACACTTCTAAATGTTTACTGGAATCATCAGAGGGCAGGCAGAATGGAATTTATAGAGAAAATTGCAGAAATTATGGACGTCTTGTATGAGGAGAAGGCGATGGCGAACATCTTGATATGTGGAGACCTGAACATCGATCTCTTTAAACTCACGACAGAAGATAAAAAGACGCTTGCTAATGACTGGTTCGAAGAGATGGAAGTAAGGCAATTGCAAATGCTGAATGGGAACACTGTTGGGCACATGCCACCTGCCTCAACTTGGCAGCGTGAGGACTCAGCATCAATAATCGATTATGTCTTTGTGTCAACTGATTTGCATGCCCAAATAAAATCCTTCAAGATTAGGAAGCAAACCTACAGTGATCATAATATGTTAGTAACAAATTTTATAACATTACTAGAAGAAGGCCCTTTGAGGTGGCAACACACCATCTCGGTTGCAGCAAACAGGGTTAGACTCCGTTTAGAGGAACAAGAGGTCGCCCAGCTGTCAACAGCTTACTGTCAGGACAGTACCCAATTAGAATACGACCAGTTACTGCTCCAATTCAAGACCAAGAACGTGGGGTTGAAAAATGTAAACTTGGTTCGTAAACTTTGGTTTGACTCCGAAATACAGAAACACAAACGACAGATGCGACAGGCCATTCGACAGGCCCGCTCACTAGACTTGAATGCTAGAAAGACGAAAACTAGAGTAGCTAAACAGATATACAAGAACTGGATGAAGGCCCATGTACATCTGACTCTTCAAAACAATGCCGAGATAATGCTATCTCTATTAAAGAACAAAAATACAAGAGAGTTTTGGAGGATCATAAATAATATGCAGGCGCTACAAAAGTCGCTGCAAACGTGCCTGGTGACAGAAACAGAATGGATCTCTCATTTCGAGGACTTATACAGAGGTAACGAAACTATGGGTGATGAGCCCAAACTAACATTTTCATTTTGAATCCTCAAATACTGCAAAGATGACATTGCGGCTATAATAATGAGGGCCAATAACTCAACAGCTCCTGGCCCGGACGGCCTAACAAACTATACCATTAAACAATTCCCCGAGATTTGGGCTGAGATTTGTGTAGCATTATTCGAAAGAATAAATAACTCAGGCAAATCCCCCAAATCATGGAAAACAGCGATTATTGTACACAATTTTTAAAAAAGGGGATAGATCAAACCTGAAAAACTATCGGCCGGTCACATGTTAGATGTTCTGGGCAAGGTTTATGCTACAATCCTACAACAAAAGTTGTACTTTGGGCAGTAAAAGTGGGACATGTAGATGCCAGGCAGGCTGGCTTCGTCAAACAAGTTGGCTGTTCCCTAAATTTATTGCTACTTAATTTGGCAAAAATGGAGGCTATAAAATCTAATACTGCAGTATACTTGGCGTTTATTGATTTCTCGAGCGCTTTCGACACTGTTGACCGAGACCTTCTGTGGGTAAAACTGCGGCAGTGGGGATGCCCGGAAGACCTTGTATCCGCTATCCAGGAGCTCCACACGGAAACATATATCAAGATTCGCTTGGATCAAGTTGGAACTTTGTCAACGGCAGTAGAAACACGCAAGGGAGTAAAGCAAGGCTGCCTGCTTGCTGCAGCCATATTTAGCTTGTTCATATCGGATATTGGCATCTCGATAGACGCAATAAATTCATTTTCGCCGAAAATAAACAAATCACATGTAAGCTGGCTTTTATACGCCGACGATCTCGTCGTGATGGATTTAACACCTGTCGGCTTAGAAAGAAAACGCGACGCCATTCAGAGATATGCAAGCGAGAATTGGCTGTTGATCAATACAAGTAAAAGTGAAATCTTAATATTCAAGAACTTGAGAGGAGCGTCCTCGAAAACAGCAAAAAAGTTCAGATGGCTCCTGGGTGGAGTACCGCTGAGGACATCGCAAAGTGTGAAATACCTGGGAATGGTACTAAGCTCTTGCATAAATGATGGTCCTTGGATAGCCGACACTAAAAGTTGTGCTCAGCTAGCAAGCCAAGCATTAATTATGAAAAAGAAATTTGGGAAATTTTCTCTTGAACCACTGAGGCTGTTTTATCAACAAAAAGTCACTCCAGTACTGATCTATGGGGCTGAAAATGCCTTGGGCTGTACTCACGAAGTATGGTCCTCCTTGGAGAATCAATTCTGGACGAAAGTACTGGGCTTTCCAAGAGGAACCATGTCATCATGCATTAGATACGAATTATCCTTTATTTCACTTCAGGCTAGGATCACTTGGAACTTGTTGTCCCTGTTTCGAAAGACCCGTGCCTGAGAAAACATCCTCCAGTTTGAAATTCTCCACAGTACAACGGACAAAGGTCAGAACTTGGTGGCAATGTGGATGCAAAGATGTGAAAGCCTTTTAGTGGCATTTGACATTAATATCAACATGCTCCACGAAAGCCCGAACGCTGCAAAAACAAAAATCTGGCGTATAGACTGGGAGAGAACCTGTGCTCAAAGAGCCTTGGCGAAATTGATGATAGACGTACCAGCTGAAGCCTGGGCCTTTAACACAGCACAACCTAATATAAGTCTATTCCCAGACCCCAATGCACGACGACGTTTCATGTTATTTCGCATGAACATGTGTAAAACCAAAGAGCGAATACAAATGTGGAAATGTAACAAAAACATAAACCTCATGTGTAGATTCTGCACAAAGGAGCCAGAAACATTGAAGCACCTAGTTCTATTTTGCAATAGCCTTTGTAATGAAAGAACTTTGCACTTGGGTCCGTGGAGCGCAAGCCATCCTTCCTTGTGTGCGGATGACTGGTGGGACCATATGTTTAATGGAATCGACTCGAAATTATTAATCCCACTGACGCACTTTTTAAGGACAATTGAAGTACGACTAAGTCTGGTTGCTGGTGTTCAGGAAGTAAGTAACGACTAAAAGAGCGTTGGGGTAAAGGGACGTTGGAGTGACCAGGAGGACTGGAGCAATATGTAGAATGATGTATGTTACATGTTGTTTGTTGATGTGTGTGTAAACGATTTTAAAAGTTTGCATAAACCGAATAAAATTAAAAAAAGAAAAGATATGTGGCCTCCGTCATGAACTTAGACTTTGTCGGGGTGCACTATGGAAGTCTACATTTGCATTACATGTTGTGTGGACGTTTAATCCGTCACCTGAAGAGGTTGCTGAACGCAGTGATGTAGATTTTTCCTACTGCCAAGGTCGTTTTCTCATGCATAACACGAAGAGGAGTATGGGCCCATGCCGGTGTAATTTGTTCCCAGCCAGAGGTTGGAAGGTGTGTTATAAACAGAAGAATGTGTGAATTTATGCAGACTGTTGGCATGTTCTCTGCCCACTATGAGATCATGAGGTCACAAAATATGCAGTGGTTCCGTAGAAATGGCATTTATTTGAGCGCTATTAGCAATGCTGTTTTCTTTTACACTGTGCAAGAAGCATTGACCAGAATGTGCTAAAAATGTGAGGCGAGGCAAACAGAAATGCATATAAAGAGAGAAAACAAAAAAAATGCTTGCACGCATGTAAATAAATATATAAATCTTTATACATGTACGATGGAAGACCGAATCCCCCACCCAGCTTGATATTGCTGCCAAGGTGCTTTTCTCATGTATACCACCAAGATTACTAGGCACCTATTCCAATGATTGCTGTCGCCAGCTAGAGGTCGGAAGGGGTCGCATCAATAGAAGCAAGTATACTTTTTTGTCCGTTCGTGGAATGTTCTTCTGCAACAATTACCCCTTCAGTTGTGGAAAAGCGGAGTTGTTCCAAGCAAATGGCATTTTGTTGTCGTCCATTGGTAATACCGTTTTCTTTGCTCGTCTACAGGATGCGCTGAAGAGTTTACTGTCATAATGTGCGCAAAAAAAAATACAATCAAATAAAAACTGAAAGAAGGTGTTTCTCTAGAAGTATCTACAAAAAAAACTCTTTTCAGAGCTGCCCCTTACAACGAACTTCCCCTACCCTGGTTGCAATTTATTCCCCCAAACCCGCACACAGCACGAAAGCCACATCCGGGAACTTTCAGGATGGCGGTAATGGAAATGGGACTGTGGAGGCAGAGGGATTGCGCAATAACGTTTCTGGGCGTGGTGTTTACGCAGAGTACTGTTGTACAGAACTAATACTGTTACATGGGGAGCTCTTCAATGGTATTGGTGGATGCGTGTGCAACTTTTTAACAGTACGCAATGACGGTGTGCTGGAAAGAGGAGAGTAGAAAGGGAAGAAGGAATGTTTCTGCTTTATTGGGGCATGGCCCTCGCCATCCTTGGGGAAACACAAATACACATACTCCCGGTTTCAGCTTGCTACCCATGATATTGGGACAGTGAGGACTATCACACCTGCGGGTGTGGGTGACAGGAAGGGCCGTTCTTAATTTTCTACATTACTGTGCACACTGAGCCAGACTGACATGGTTGCATTTACTTGCAAACGCAAAGTAGCACAGCCCATTTGGTCCAACATCAATTACATGCCAAAGCTATGTGGCCTGCTACTGTGTTCTGAAAAGCTGCAAACAGATTGCAGAGCAGCTCTGGGGTGTTGCCTTTTGTAGGGCTGCTGTGGAGAACTTGCACCCAGAAAACAGGTCGGCATTGTTCAAAAACCTAAATACATGTACAAAGGCCCATTGTGGTGTGTTTGTAAGCGTGTACTTTCTGAAAAACACTCCCTACGTTCCTCAACCCTGTACTTTGCCACTGTGTATGGGTTTGGATCGTGTCACCGAAATTAGGGCCCACGCGCAGCGTGGAGGCGGTCGCATTAGGGACGTCGCCACTGCTCTCCTTTCGAGCTACTGTCCGCAGGACGCGTTTTGGGCAGAATATATTGTGCACATGTGCATACCGTTGCCACTTCTATTCCGAATAATAGGGCGCCATACGTGTGCTAAGCATTTTGGGAGACGCTGGCTGTTTATAGGATATAGCAGGTGGGATGTTTTTTCTGCATACGTACCTGTAGGCCGTGGGTAGGCGCTGCAACCTAATTAAGGTTTGTTCTCATATGCTGCACAGTGGCAATGTTACCAGGACACAGAGGAACAGATACACATGCGTGTACTTGTACAATGACCAAATGTTCCCTCCCACACGTCATCGTAGGTGGAGGACAACATGCAGACATGCAGAGCGTTCTGGCATCATATGGATGCCTCCATTGTCATTGTGGATAGGCCAGGCAATTGCAGTGTCCGTAGGACACCTACCATTTCCTTAATTGTGGGGATTGCAACGAGGACTGTGTGCCGCTGAGTGAGAATGGCATTTCAACAAAAGAAACATATTACATATACATGCAACAACCTTTCACTTATTGATGTTCACTTGTACACATTCATACACACCATTAGCAAAGGGAAGGGGTAGCATAAGTGGCTACTTATTGTGGGGAATTGGGGATTTTCTCAAGTTGGTTGTGAGGGGAGAAAGACATTGAGATGTCACCTTAACGTCTCCCATCACTCAGATTTTGTGGGGATGGCGCCCTCTGACATGGGGAAAGGGTACACGTGTAGGTCTTCTAGAGCTTTTGTCAATAATACACCCTTGTAAGCAACCATTCAGCAGGCACAATTGTTCACCAATTTTTCTACTTTGGCTGCCAGCCTGTCCCTTTTGCTATGCACAGAGTTTCTTTCCTTTGCTATGGCCGTATGCTGTTGTGGAAGGGTTGCTGCTTGTGCTGCCCTGCTTTCCTTTCCAATATGTTCTCTCACAGAAAAGAAAATGTGTTTGCTGTACATATAGCAATATATATTACATAATGTATGCTTCACAGTACTGTGCTTACCAATGGGGTTAGTAGTGTAAGTCATTGTGTCATGAGGCGAATTTTCTTCCAGCCACTCTAAGGTGCTTGCCATTGCTCCATAATAAATTAGACATTATGCTTTCCTACTATTGTTTACTGCAGCACCTATTCAGTTAGTAGACAAACTTCAGTGTGCTTACTACATTGTAGTGACGCTCTGGACTTACTACTTTCCAGTCCATACTCTCTGAAGACACGTTGTTAAAGGGACGTTATGGTTAAGTTACGCTACTAAAAAACTATCGCCTTTACTGAAAACACTATGCTAACGCAACATTCTGGTTATAGTGCCCTACTAAAAACCTATGAAATTCACTAACAAAAAACATTGTTAAAGGGACGTTATGGTTAAGTTGCACTAGCAAAAACCTATGAAATTCAATGGAAAAACATTGTTACAGTGGCGTTATGGTTACAGGTAAAACTGAAACCCACCGAAATTCACTAGTTATGGTTAGCTAAGTAACCATAACTCGCGCCACAAGTGTGCACTGCAGGGACTAACACCCATGACATCAAAGATGCCATCACAAATATAATTTATGACATCACTGATGATATCACACATGCATCTAGTTTTCATGGAAAGCCTCCACAAGGGATTGTTAGTGTAATGGTGCCAGAAAACTATCAAAGATCATTGGAAGAACTATCATGAGATAAGTAGTTCATTGTGCAATGCATTGCTATAAACACCATTGTATTACAGACTTCCTTGCAGTACATGAACTAACTCATGTGGACAAGTAGCCATTGTCTGCACCATGTCCCATAAAAGTGTAATCTTGAAAATCTTCCCATGTTACATAGTGAAATCATGAATGCTTTCGTTTTAGAGTTTCGGGTACTGTGAAACATGTAAGAGGTAGCTACCATTGCTTTGATAACTACATAATTGCACTACTGCACAGAAAACATAAAGACACCACAATGCATACAAATATGAGCATATCCAGGGAAATTACAGTAAGCAAAAAAGGAGCAGTATTACCAGAAACTGTTCATAACATAACTGATTATCTTCATGCACAGATATGATTGCTGTGTCTTACGCTTTCTTCTTCCCCTACATGTTTATGTATCATATGATGTGAGTGAACCCTGAGGAAAGTAGTGCAAGAACATATGAGAAGGGTGCCGTAACACAAAGATAGAACTGACTGTTAGTGAAGAAAAGCACCTGCCCTACTTATGCCAGTGAACAAAAAAGGGGCAGCCACACATGTGTTGTCATCAGTGAGGTCAGCAATGAGATTTGTGATGGCATCTTTGATGTCTTGGGTGTTAGTCCTTGCAGTGCACACTGGTGGCGCGAGTTATGGTCGCTTAGCTTACCATAACTGGCGAATTTCTGGTTTTTCGGTTTTACCTGTAACCATAACGTCCCTGTAACAAAGTTTTTCCATTGAATTTCATAGGTTTTTGCAAGTACAACTTAACCATAACGTCCCTTTAACAACGTTTTTTGTTAGTGAATATTATATATGCATATTCAGTGAAACAACATTGTTAGAGGGACGTTATGGTTAAGTTGCGCTACTAAAAATCTATCAAATTCAGTGAAAAAACGTTTTTAAAGGGACATTACAGTTACTTTGCACTAATAACAATGTCTCCATATTATGCTTACAAGTAAAACCGAAAAACCACAGAAATTCGCAAGTTATGGTAAGCTAAGCAACCATAAGTCGCGCCACCTCCGTGCACTGCAAGGACAACGTTTTTTCAATGAATCTATATATATATATATATATATATATGTAAACATAAACAGATAGACTGAAGACAGTCTTGAGGGTAGCGGCACTCCAGCATTTGTTATATTTGAGATGAAATTCCAATCCATACTCCAGCCCTAATTGCTGTGCAAAAAAATGGTGCTTTATTGGTGCATAAATGTGGACAAAGAAGGCAGCAGCAGCAAAGCACACAAAAAACGACGTGTTTCACCCTTCGTCTGGTATAAACATAGAAAGGGGAGGACTGCATTTATACAAGCCATTTGACTCTGGTAGTCCTTTATCTCTGTTCTTGTACCAAGGCCACTAGCATGCTCACTACTCAAGCACCTTGCATATTGGTGTCGCCATGTTGGAGAAATACTGACCGGTGTCACTATTTACATTACAACATTATCAAAATACATGTAATTCATAACATTTGATAGTAACATTTTCAAACATTCTGATTGCCTGTTGTACAATCCTTTTTAAACTTAGGAGACATATTTAAATAAAGAAGCACTTCATGCCAAATTCATTATTCTCTCATTAGTGCTCCAAATGAAGCTTATAAATGTACTTCCAAATGCATATAGAGAGATGTTGCTCACCATTTTATGCTTGATACATTACATAGCGTTTCCCTATGGTTCATACATTTGCTTTAGTCAAAAAGAATTCAAATAAAGTGCAAAGTGCAAGTATTATTTAAAATCGTATCTAACGCATTCCCGTTGCATAGATGACACAGATGGCACATGGGCAGTATTAAACCCTTACGGGCGCTATATGTCTCCGACTTTATAGACATATGCCACTGCTTTTTTGCGTTGATTATCACGAGCTTGGCATGGCCTATTCAACTATTAGATATTTTCCCAAATGGGTGATTTATATATAAGATGCCATATGCACCTCGAGATTCATGCAGACTAATTATGGGCAGTGGTAAACCCTTGTGGGTGCCCATATCTTACTATCTCCAATGCCATCCTGCCAGTTAACCCTTGCGGGCGCCCAACTCTGGTATGTTTATAATTCTTGCTCATCTACCCAAGTGGGGGATTAATGGATAAAGTGCAATGTGCAATCTACACAAATAATACCCATATCTTTCTAACTGCAGTAACAGACTGGCAGTTAACCCTTGCGGGCGCCAGAATCTAATATTTTTATGATTCTCACGCATCTATATATATATATATACGATGTTTACTCCAGAGCATTGAAGGATGCTGCACCGAAGATCTGGTGCACTCAACAACTGAAGAACTTCAAATATGGGAATAGAGATGTTGATACGTGTACTACTATTTCCTGTAACTAAGATCACCACAAGTAACAGCGCCTCGATGCCCAGGGGCTGTTTGTGCGCTATACAAATGTAAAAATAAAAAAATAAAATAAAATAAAGATAGACTGACCGAGATTGAATATGCAAGAAAGCAGGCGATGTGGTTTGCTGCCAGGTGACACCACTGAGTTGGCCAAAGTTGCAGAAAAGCAGTGAGCCGAATGCAAGCAGGCCAAAGCACACAGCATCCAGTGCCAGTGTGGAAGTGAATGTTCTGATGAGTTGTTTGCCCAGCTGACTTTAGACAGGGGGCGCAAGTTCTGGGACACTCTGGAACCAGACTCCTGCACTTATGGATTCTCTCCCCACAACCCGACATTGTGCACCTCAGTAGCCGGGCAGGACTTCAGCTTTTCCATTGAGCTCCAGCAAGAAAGGGGCAGAGCTAGCAGCCTAGTGTCAAGCCTCTGCTGATGACCTTGGCTCAGAGTAAAACCACATGAAGGATGACAAAGGGCACTAGGTGCTAGGGTCTTGAATATATAGCTAGTACATTGTTTGCTGTTCAGTTTTTACCCTTTTTTGTCTGTACATGATCTTCCAATGAATATCAACACATCAAAATATATGGTGTTAACAGGGTGAAAATGAATATTTGTTTGATCTAAATGGCGTTATGTTTGAAAGAGTGCAAACCTTTAGTTACTTGGGTGTTAATTTTTCAAATGATTGGAGAGGAAGGCGCTCAGCATCTTCTTGGCCATCATATCTGATTGGAGGTTTACTGCAGCGCAGCGGTGGTACAGTGGTCATTATTTTAAAGCTCTATGCCCCTAAACCGAAGGCTGTAGCCCTTTATGGGCTGGACCTTGTGGGGGGTAAGCCAGGGACAGAGCTACAGCTAAGGGAAGACACATTCTTAAAAGAACGTATGATGGATTGGCTTCCATCTTCAGCCCGAATCATTAGTGATGAATCAGCATTCAGACCAATTTCAATGGTCTTCACCATTTGGTTGAATTATGCTCCTAATTTACCAGGAAGATTCTAAAAGATTTGGAAGCAATACATTGCAAATGGCGTGTTCCATGGCTCCTTGGAGTCTCTTTGGAATGTGTTCGCTCTTTGGCTGTGTTTCTTTTTTAAACGGGTTAGAGACACTAGAGAAGAAAAGGAATTATTGCTCTTCTCCTTTTCTGATCTCTTTTCAATTTTCTCTCTTCTACTTTTTCTCCTTATTTATGTTGTGTTATACATTATGAGATGACTTTTTCTTCTTTTTCTTCTCCTTTGGACCTTTGGACTCAATCTTGTGACCAGGTTAATAATTTTATGAAGCTTGTTTATTTCTAATTGTATTGCAAACTTTATTGGTGAAAATAAAAATGATAAAACTGAAAAAAAAGAAAAGGAATTTGTCAAAAATCGAATACAACACATCTTGTCATTGCCACGTGTGCATGCATTGAACCATAGTCTCTGTGGATTCATTCTACTGTTTCTAGAAAAGGGTTTAATCTGTTGCCAATTAATAGTGGGCCCTGGGTGTGGAAGCCAGCTGAAAAGGACTCCGCTCAGTGCCCTTTTTGTGCACTATCAGTTGAGACGCCTATGCATTTTTTTGGGGTGCTATATACAAGTTTATACTGTCATACATTTCATCAATTATACATCAAAAATGGTTTATCCACCCATGGCCTGCATTCTTTTATTGATTTCTGACCCTGTAGAAGTCTATGCGCTTGAATCTGATTTTTAAACTGCTTTTATATTTGGGCTGCAAACATAAAACTGACCTGCTGCATTGTGTACTGTGCATTATGCTCCTTTTTGTCTAGTATGGCCTTTCACAGAATAGAGACAATGAATGAATGAATGAGCACTGCAAAAGCACCATGGAGGAACTATCAAGCACATTGCACCTCATCACCCAATACATATGAAACACTGAATAGCGCTACATCTCACTCAATGCAAGTCCACTCCCCCTGCTTCAAACAATATGCCACTCACAGCAACAAGTGAACTACCTCTCACCGCAAAACAGAAATCGCATGCTTCTGCCAGAAAGATAGCTCACAAGTTAAGCGCTCGTCTCTGACATGTGGCCAGTCCCCTCCTTTGCAAGTTAAAACCCCAGCAGAGACAACTCAGCCGTTCATCCTTCTCTTAATCCAAAACTGAGCATTGGTTAATAGCCCAGGTTCAATCGAAGCCAGGGAATCCGGCATGAAGCGCTATATACGAAGTGATCTCACTCATATAGAAATGCCCTGCCCCACTTCATTAACCTCTTAATTAATCTTAGTATGTTCAGCAAACATCACACACACAGAAAGTGTACTGGTCTTCACCGAGGAAATGTCCCACTCACTGGACGTTCACCGCCTCTCTCCCCTTAAGAGCTATCACACTCATTACCCCCTTGACTGGGAAAATCACACTCACAGCAAGGTCGCTATTCCCCCGAAGAATTATCACACTCGCTTCAAATACATCCCACATATCACCCCCGGCAAAGTTGGAACTCACTCTGGGTGCACTTAAAGTTTCCCCACCAAACAGATGGTACACATTCTGCAAAGCACTACCAAACATAATCCTACCATACCATACCCTAGGCACTACCAAACATGATTATACCATAGTCTAGCAAAACTAGGTGCAAAATAAAGTAATTATGGTCACAGACAGCCAGACATATTGACTCCATCATTGCTGTTAAACACGCGACCTGTTAAGTCTGACCTATAAACGTATCCTTGTTTTGTAACAAAGGACCTATCATTACTGCAGCAGGGCTTGCACTGTGAACGACAACTCTAAGGTTTCCATAGAGGTGTTCCACTGCACACAGAGCTCTGACACTGCAAACACATTAATTGTCTCTGCTGGATAGCTTTCGCCTCTGCTACTGCGTCGCGCAGCTGATTGGACGGCGTAGCGCTTCATCCCGGCCAATCAGGCGCGCCTTTGCTTTCCATGTCCTAGCAACAAGCGCTGTTCCAGTCTCCCTCTTGTAAACTGACACCTGAAAAATGACATCATGGATAATGGCAGGGCTGCAAGAGCCAGGCTTTTTTTTCCAATCTGGGGTTGGTTCATTTAAGGTGTTTCAGTCGAGCTTCTTAAAGCTACACAACCTCCCTTTTCTGCAAGCGTGTGCTAGAAGAGGTGAACCTGTGGAAGGGTGCTATGCTATTTAGACCCGACCACCGTCACCACCCCACCACGACAGCACTGTGTGAGGCAGTCAGAGGAAATAGCTGCGTGTGTATAGTATTGCCTATTTGCAGTTTATGTTCATGCATATCATGGTAACTGGTTTTGTATTCCACGATGTGAGATGTTTTCCTGTTCTCTCTCTCTCTCTCTCTCTCTCTCTCTCTCTCTCTCTCTCTCTCTCTCTCTCTCTCTCTCTCTCTCTCTCTCTCTCACACACTCTCTCTCTCTCTCTCTCACTCTAATAAGTTGCTTCTCACCAATTTGACGCTGCTCAATTTATCAACCTCAGAAGGATGAAAGGCTGCGTTAGCCCTGCTGGGATTTGAACCTATGACCTACAAGTTGCGTGCAGGGCAGACAGAATCTCTAGTGTTTAACTCTCTGAAATCAATTTAAAAAATGACACTCTGTTCCCGCGCAGACCATGCACAACCCCCCCCCCCCCTTTTCTGATCTTTCGATTTCAGTTCTACCTTTGCTCTTTCTAGCGTTCTTAAAGCGGCGGTACGCCAAATTACGATACGTGCCTGCACCCGGCGCCCACCCCCACCCCCTCACCCCATGAGGTGAATCAAGCGAGCTTGCTGTTAGCAGGCGGGGAACATTCCAAGGGCTGGTGCCTGCTGCAGCTATAATTAAACCAGCAATTGAAGCTAAGCACTTGATACCAATGATTTGTAAAGAGCATCTCACATACGGCACCCCCTGCCTGTAAACCTCTGTATGTCCTCTTCCCGTGCCTTACACGTACTCTGCAGCCCTTCTGATTGCATCTATATGATTAAGTCCTATCACTGTATCTCCTTGATGTAGAACGTTCTGTTGCTTCCCAGCGTGCTTTGCACTATATACAACCCCAGACATAAACACAGACCTTGGAGGTATTAGTAAATAACCCCGTGGTTTTAATTCAACCCACATAGACCAGAGGAAAGGTTCCGCGGACAATCTGCAATTCGAAACTTCGCCCAGCGCATTACACACGTATCTCTGCAGTAGGTGCATTAGTGCACTGAGCTTTCCCGCCCGCTACACACAGGTGGGGAGCACACTGCACCTTCGATTAAAAGAAACTAGCAACCTCCCTATGATTCTTCAAATCTACTTAACCATGGCGGGACTGGAGAGCAGGCTGTGCTATTTAAATTATACTAATGTCGTGTTTGCTATGTTGCCATTGCTGCAGTTTTCCTCGTGTTGTTTCACTGCGAATCCCAGCAGTTACTGTTCCTTCATTTTAGGCTACTCCATTATAGCCCCTAGCACATTTCTTGTGCCCACTTTATATTCTGTACCATCTCTCGTTTCCCCCCTCGGTGTGCCATAAGAGATCCAGGGCTGAAAAGGCGGGCTGGAGCAGACCCCGATAAACGTCAGCCTTATTGAATATCAGAAACCCGTTCTATTCCTGTTCCTGCTTGGCAACAAAGAGAGAAGCGATGAGTGAATAAAGAAGCGAGGAAAGTGAGTGAGACCAGCACAAAAGAATGTATAAAAAGGCTCTGCTGGATGATGTAATCTCGGCTGGCACAAAGGCGTCTGGCTGTCCTCGGGGCTGCAGTGGGCAAGGGTGCAGTATCGCGTCTGGCCGCCTGGTGGACTCCTGCATTACTGCTCCGGCTTCCCCCTGGAAGTCCAGCTCTGTTTTAAGCAGCATCGCCCCATTCGCTTTCCAGGCAGAGGCGTAGCAAGGATTGTCTAACAAGTGGGGCCCTCCGCAGTGACATTAACATCTGTAAATGCCCACACACCGCTGCGGAGTGGCCATTTGCAGATTTTGGGTGGGCCTTGCCCACTCAGGTCCTACCCTGTCTAAGTCTCTAGGACAGCGGTTATGGCAGGTAACTGGTGGGTATGACATGCTTGCCAATCTTCTGTGAACAAAGAGATGTAGGATTTTTGAAGTTTCAAAAATAATAATTCGCATAACAATGACATCGCAGGAAAATACAAAACATACATTGTTGGCAACACTGGAGCATTCTAAAATGCCCAACCCATCAAACAGCACAACATGGAAAGATGTTCAAATGTTAAAAATGTATAATTCTCAATGGTAAGTTAACACCAAATTCAATTACATAGAGGTAACCACACAGAGCTGGTACGCAACGTTTGCCACTGCTCCGTAGCAGCAGCCTGGGCAATACATGTGTATTGCTGCTGTGCAAGTTGAACACTGAATGACATGGAGACTGAAACCCTCATCAGTCTGATAGGCAGATGCTGTTTTATGGTGTTACTCTCTCCCACTTGCCTTCACTGGTGGTTCACCTAAGGGTTATACAGGCACGAGTACAGGACAGAGTCAGGTAGCTGTCAGGTCAGTGGATTGGGCCAATTAAAGTAATCACCTACCAGCCCACTGTACAGACAGACTAATTCATGTGTTGTATGCGTTGTCCTGAAGTCTGCCTTAGAGTCACATAAATTACCTGCCACTGTAAAAAGCAGTAGGGTCTGTCACCCAAATCTGTAGGCGGTAGGACTGCTTAAACAGCAGTAGCCTACTGCCTACATCTGTAGGGTTGGCAAGTATGGTATTATGACCAGAGTGAATAGATACCGTGCCCTGTGCAATACAAGCATTGCACTGTAGGGCAATGTACTGCCCAAAGCGGAGCTCTGTGAAGGCAGCCGCCTCTAGGCGCTGCTTTACTTGCGGGTGGTGACAAGGTCGTCTTTCTTCTTATAACCCCGGCCATTGCTGGCACGTATGGGTATTGACTGACCGGGATTTCAAGTAATTTTCCACAATCAAACAATGGCACAAGTGGTGTGCATGATTAAAAATGATGTCTCTTTCCTTCACAGTTGGGAGTCAGGTTATATGTGGAAACACCATCTTGCTGCATATGCACCTAACAAATGCTCAATAAATCAAATCAATATCATGTTATCACCCAATAGTTAAGATAAAACCAATTTTCATTGCCTTTTCCCAAAATTCTATTGCTAATAAAAGTTTGACTCACAAGATGAACCTGGCTGAAATTTAACAGCAAAGGAATGCCTGACACGGGCTCTCAGAAACTGCAACATTTGGGTCAAATTCACCAAATAATGGTTCAAAAGTTATTAAGCAAAGGGGAAAAGCTGGTTTTGGACTACTTGCATTAATTTTCCCATAATGAAAAATGCGCATTCATTGAACATGCGCACAGCAAAAGCTGCTGAATTAATTAGCACAGAATAAAAAAAGTTGGGTACAAAGTCTTGCGGATATTACTGTTTTTGGTTTTGTGTATGTCAGACCAGCAGTTTTTTTAAATCTGATGGAGATGGAGGTACCCCATGTCCCCAAAAACCTTTTTATATCTCCCATGCTGCAATGCAGCACTGAGGCTTTTCAGAAATTAAAATCCGCCATTCTTTTTTTGTTCGATACAAGCGATTCTTGCAGTAATCCTGCAGGAAGCTGAAAGAAAGTGTTCAAAAGCATTCTCAGGGGAAGAAATGGGTAATTGCACATCAGGGTAGAGGTGGGGGAGGGAAAGTGGAGCAAATAGTTAGGTGGCCACTTGGGGGAGAGCTGAAGAGCCTATTTTAAGTCAGATCATTTTTGTCTTTCTGCGGCAATCTCTTGGAAAATCATAAGTCAAAATCAGAAAAACAGTGTATTACTGGAAAGTGCAGGCACATGAGGACATTAGGAGCAGGGCATAAGGGATTTCCCCAGTGGAGGAACAGTGCAGAAATGATTCTCGCAGCTACAGATTTCTCATCATGAGGACCTTGGGTATCTTACTGTGGGCGATTGCTGCGGTAAACTATCACAGAAAGAAAAGAAAGGGGAAAAGAAGTGAAGGAAGGATAATGGCCGTGGCCAGTGGACCATGGTCTTAAGCCTACTTGTGCTAATAGAGACAGTGGCCATGGCTGAAGACCATGACCCTTGGGACATGCTTACTTGCTAGTGAGGAGCATTTGGGCCAGAGCTTGGTCTTTTAGCCTAAATGGTGCAATGTGGACAGTGGCCACAGCCGAAAGTCAAGGCCTTTGGCATTTTGTTAATTCTTGCAATGTGGACAGTGGCCACTGGCCATGTCCGCAGGTTTGGGTTATTTTTTCGTGAGGTGGAGAGGGAGGATGGCCAAAGGCCATGGCCAATGGGCCACAGCCTTTAATACACATGTTTGCAGAGAGCAACTTGGCCATGGCCTAAGACTTGTGGGCCGTAGAGAAGATAGAGCATAATAAAAACCTTGAAATTCAGTGAAAAATGTTTAGTTAAGAGAGTTAAGATGACACAGCTTATCGCAACAAAACCTCTGAAATTCGGTGGGAGTGGGAAGTGATGGTAATCTTAACTCAGTCGCTCCCATTGCTCATCCCATGAGCATTTACATGGGATCTCGCCAGGGTTCAATAATGAAATAAAAAATGACAAAATGGTATTATAGCTCAGTTGCAACGCCCCCATCTCAGAAGCAATGAGGCAGAGCAGCACAGGTTCGAATCCAGGCTCTGCACTTAGAAACCTCTTCGGTATTAAGCATGTTATAAAAAAAAACTATTATAATAAACATGATTGACATTTACAGGAGTGACTCCAGCTTAATATTGCCATCCCTTCCCACACTCACTGAAATTCATAAGTCTTGTTGTGTGTGATATGTTGGTTCATCTTGGCTCTCTCAACTAAAGTATATACATATATATATATATATATATATATATATATATATATATATATATATATATATATATTACAGTGCCTGTGGTAGCACTCCTCTAGTTATGGTTAAGTTGCTCAACTCATAGAAAGAGCTCTTTTTGTGCAGCTTATAACTTCAACCCCCTGTATGAATCCTCACAAAACTTTGCAAAAAAAAGTAAATGGCCCCCTCGGAATGATTCTGCAAAGTCTTGTGTGGTTTTGTCCAGGCCGGGCAAAGTTATAGGGGGGTCCCAAAATGTGTAGAAATATACATAGACGCAATGCAAAAATAATTTGCTTATGCCTACGGTGCAAACCGCTTGACAGATTTTCACCAAATTTGCATCAGGAGCGACAGCTTGGTCCCAAAAGCGTGCTGTTGTACATTTGGTGTTAATCCGTCCACTAGTTTAAAAAAAAAAAATGGCAGAAAAGTAGTTAAAACAAATGAGTGATATATGGGTCCAGCCTGCAGACTCACTTCCGTATTCGCTCTGCGGACAGCCCTCTGGACAAATCAGAGGGCGGTGTGATGTCCGTAGACACCATATGAGCCCTCTGATTGGATGGTGAAAAGTGTGTGGTGTGTCATATTTTTGTAAACGGTCGTCATGATGGATCCGCAGACAGCCGCCGGTGTCTGTGGATAGAGCAGTGGGGAAAAAGTGTGGAAATCACTTTTGGGGTTATTTGGTGGCTGCTATACGGGCTGGAAAGGGTGGGGGGGTGGAATAAAGATGATATGAAGGTGTTTTTCTAGGTGAAAAATGTGGGCGCGGGTGCCGCCCACTCTGCAGACACCGTGGTATTCCGCAGACAGCGCTGTAAACAAACAGCTTGGAGAACACATTTGAGGTTATTTGATGGCTGAAAGAGGGCTTGGAAAGGGTGGATGAGTGGAATAAAGTTGATATTGAGCTGTTTTTATAGGTGAAAAAGGGGTTTTCAGATGTCATGTATTGAGAGAACAGAGGGTGAGGTAACACTCACAAAACTACCGGTAAGTATTGTGTGCTGCGATCAGGGTTTTGGCCTGGCAACTTTGGGAACCCTCAAACAGAGGGTCTCCTTCAAGGAGGGCAACCTTTCATATGAAGCGCTGTTCTGTCATGTATATGCCAGGCTGTGGAAAGAAAGAATAGGCAGTATTAGCACATGCTCTAAATTAGGGTATACTAAATTGTTACTAGGAGGACTAACCTGAGGGACACCTGGTCGAGGCCTTGAATATGAAGTGGAGGGACATCTGGTGGGATCGCCTGGCATCTAAGTCTGGATGATTTGAAGACATATATGAAGGACTGAGTATAGGGACCAGAAAAATGTGATGGTATAAAGAACGCAACCTACACTGGTTTGCACTGTGAGGAGACCAGAAGTGTGGGATTGGTAGAGAGCTTAGAAGCGGAGGGAACAGAATGTCAGTGTGAATTAGTATGGCCCTGCACCCGGGCGGAACAATGACGCACTCATGACCAATGGAGATATGCTTTGCGTGAATATTGCATAGCATTCTTGGAAGTCCAGTGCAAAGCGTAGTCTCCTGTAAACATCACTAAACAAATCCAACACTTGACAATCTCCTGTTGAGGTAGTGAGAATTGAACAGGTTCCAGGATGGATACAAAGTAGAGGTAAATCTAATCTCAATCTGTACAGCCAAAGCAAAGGTCAACAACAAGCGGGCATAAGAAACAAAGGTAAAAGTCCCAGGAGGATAGCTCAGCGGCAGCGTGCTCGACTTGGAAACAAGACGACACGGAGCAACACAGGTTCGATCCCTGGGTCCGCGCTTAGAAAGCTCTGGGTATTAAGCGCGTTATAAATAATCTATCATATCATATCATAAAGGGTAATCCAAAAGGCAGTCCGTTAAGACAGAAACTGGTTCAGAGATTCTAGGCATAAGATATGGTACCGTGTGGTGGAGCTCCTATGAGATGGTCGGGAACGAAGGCCAGGGTCAAACAGGAATTTGAGGTTCAAGGAGTAACGCGAGTGTACTAACTTCAATTAGAAGCGCCAGCATTCAGAGTCCATCCCCTTTTAACAAGCACATCGATAACGTACCGCTCCCTGTTCTGTTTCCTGGACAACGGGGATGCAAGCGATGTGGATGCAATCTGGCTAGATACTCTTGGAATTGATGGAGGGGCCATTGCAACCACCAGGAGCATCGGAGAGGGCATCGAGGGCCATGCCGTTTGTGTAGTGGTGAGTGCACACTGCTGTGAAGCGTGAGAGCAGATGCCGACGAGTCTGCGGTCAATTTTGGTTTCCGCAGACATTATTTCAATTGCAAAGGGTTCAGGGCGAGTTTCATTATTTGAAGGTGTATTGTACGTATTTGTAATATAGTGGATTGATATAATTAAAGTGTGTACGATATTTATGATTGTAGTTCAATTGAGGACAGTGCTTCTTGATTTCTCCACCACCTTTCACACGTCAACAATGGTATCCTCATTAAATGGTTAAATGATCCCATTAGCATTATAAAGTGTGCACTAAATTGGATGGTTTGTTTTTCTCACTAGCCACCCTTACCAGCTGGAACTGGCTGCTTGTAATCCACCACATCACTGTGTACCTGCAGAGTACTCCAGGGTTTCATCCTATAATTGTGGCTCTTCCATATCTATTTCATCCCTCTGGCTCACCTGATGTCCTTCTTCTTTTCTCATTTCCAGTGTTTTGTTAATGACATACAGGTTTCCTTAAACTTCCCTGAACTCATTTGTTGTCCTTGTTTTTTATCTCCAATTATCTGATCGCCACCAAGGCATTGTGTGTGGCTAACACTCTTTGGGCCTCATTACGACCCTGGCGGTACGGGCTTAACGGCACCGTTAACCGCATACCGCCGCATTACGAGGTCCGCTCGCAGGGCCCGGTAAGTAACGCCTGGTCAAACCAGGCGTGCTTACTGGGTCCCGCGAGGGGAAGAGGGAGCAAACAACGGGCCAACTCATAACCCGGGTCTGGGTCCTTGGAGGGAGGAATTACCGGGCCTTCCGAACTCGGAATGGCCCGGTAATTCCTCATTCTATGGACCCGCACGCGATTTTGGCGGCAGCCATGCTGCCAATAGCGGCATAACTACCGCCGAGGTCGTAATGAGGGCCTTTGTCTCAATTCCATTAAGATAGAGATTTTTTAACTGTGACACCTGTGTCCTGTTTTTCTCATACTCTCTGGCCGTTGTCTTTGGGCCCTCTACTCTCACCATCCTGTGAGGCCAAACACCTTGGGGTTATCTTAAGTCCTCTCTCTCCTTTACTCCTTACATATTGGAGCTTGTAAAGAAAGCCCATGCTTTCAGCTTGACCTCCTTACAAGCGGTGTACTATTCCTCACATTATCTCCTGCTCTGGGAATGTCATCATAATGTTCCGTGTACATAGTACAGTCGTGTACATAGTCTCCCTTGTTGACTGGTTCAGCTATGAATATCGCTGGGTATTCAATTCTGCCCCTCATTATTCAAGATCATCACCTCTTATCCAGATGCACTCTGCATGGTCAATGTGCTCTTGGGCTATTCAAGGACAGCGAAAAGGGCATGATCCACGTAAAGTGTGGTAAGTAACCCCATTGGGATAATCACAGATTTCTTCACTGCAAATGTTATGTTATGTTAGGAGAATTTCTAAAGCGCAACATTCACCCGGGGGTATCTTGGCGCTAAGGTAGGCAGTGGAGGTGCAACAGCAAATACTAGAACAAAAAGGTCTTCAGGTTCCGAGGGAAAATTAGATGATTTGTTTTGGCGCAAATGCGGCAAAATGCAGCAGCAGCCAATGCTTGTTCGCAAGAATAGTGTCCTTTCACTGGGTCCAAATGTCCACTATAGTAGGCCATTGGTTTGTGCCCTAAGGTCGTCTTCTGTGTGAGCACCACTGTCATCACCACTCTGTTGGAGTGTGAAAACAAATGGAATTCCACACTGTAATTGGGAATCCCCAATAATGGGGACATGCATAATGCCCCCGAATGCTTCAGTCCTCTCAGGTGTCCATGTCAGGTTACCGCCCCCCCCCTGGGCCTCCCGGAGCCCGTTAAAAAGGGGTCTTGTGTATAGTCGAACACGCAAGCCCTGCAATAATTACAGAGACCTAAGAACTGCTGTATCTCTCTTACCGTTCACGGTGGCAGCGTTCTGAAGATTACCTCTGCTCTCTCTGGGGTTACATTTCTACCTTTCCATGATATTAAATGTCCAATGTACAACACCTCACTATGACAATGATGCACCTTCACCGTGTCCACCTTGTAACCATTTTATGCTAACACTGTCAGCAACTGTACTGAGTCTTTTCGACACTGTTCTTCTGATTTGCTGCACACCAAGATATTGTGTGTGCAGCAAATCAGAAGAATAACTGTGCTGTCCAAATGTATGTTCCCTTGGTCCTTCTGGAGGATCCTATTGAATATAGAGGGTGATTCACAGTACCCCTGAGGTAGCCTCATGGGTTTTGTTTCCATTTTTTATTTCTATGTAGGAAGGATGTTAGATCCTGTGATTCCTCATGAAGTGGTAAAGAGAAGAAATGCGTTCTTCAAATCTATTACTCTAAAATGGGTAGCTTCTGCCGGAATGCTACACAATATTGTTGCTGGTTTGGGAACTAACTGGACTTCTGCTTCAATAATATTGTTGAAAGGGTGCAAATCGTGGATAAAATGCCCATTACCCCTGTCACCTTTTTCACTGGGTACACATCCGTGTTACACTGCGATTCCGAAGGTACCAGAATCCCTTGCTGCACTAATGCGGAAATTGTATCATAAATGCCTTTGTCTGCCTCCATGGACAAGGGATATTGTTTTCCCCTTAGTAAGTTATCTCCTGGCTTGAACTTTATTTTAACAGCTCATACTCCCTTTAGCAAGCCAACGTCATATGGGCTGTTGGTCCATAAAACACTCGATCCTCATGCTAAGTCCTCTTCAAGAAATGGCAGTGGTGCTTTTTTCAGTAAGACCAGTCTCTGTGGTACTTCACTATAATGAATCCTCACCCAATAGGTAATGCTCATGAAGAACAGTGTCTCAAGGTACGAATAGTCGTCTCGGAACAGTTCTTCATCTGTCAAGTCAGTCAGTCTGTGCCCTTCTCCTACCATAATTATTGTTCTCCATGCCCATATTGTGTCATCAGTCCTGTGTACTAACCTCTCGCTCCTCAGTATAGCCATCGCCAGTTCTAGTGGGAACACCTGCCCTTCCGTCTCGACAAAGGGGACCTCTGGTCTGAAGAACATTTCATTGGGTATACAAAGCAGTTTGCCTTGTGTCCCTGGAAGCCATGGTAACAGTACTTCCACTCCATATTAGAACAACTCAGGGTTCACTGGCAGCCCCCTCTGTACAGTCTGTGTGTGATATGCTTGAATGAGTTCTCGCACGTTCTTGTAGTGAATTCCTGGAGTCGAGCACACTATTCCCTGATCAGTGAATGCAATGGTCATGTTAATTAGGCTCATCATGTTCTTACCCATTATGTTGACTTGTGTCTGTCGAGAATATAACAATGGCATGGGCAGTTCATGTTTCCCTATGGCAACAGAATATTGTAGCCATGAGACACACAGAATCTACGATACAGACTCCAATATGAAAACTAGGGGGAGCCACTGTGGTGGCAGGCAACCCCTTCACAGAGACAACTCTATACATACAATAGGAAGCCCACAGATCCCCCTGAGCAAGCCTGCAACCTACAAAAACCCAAGGGGTTCCGTCCAGCCTCTGCAAAAAAGGTACGCTGTCCAGCCACAGGTGTCCTTTACTTGTGGCCTGAAAATCAGCCACAGTCATTCGCAAATAACTGCACCAGTGTCCAGACTCTCTTTGCACATCATGGGCAAATACTCATGACTTATTTGCCCTCTCATTCCCCCTCCTCACCCACATCTGGCTTTCAAAATACTCTACTTTATAAAGATAACTTGAAAAGTACATATACCATATACTCACTCAAATATATAAATCTTTATCAAACTAGGTTATGCTAAAAGTGAACAATTGCAGCATTATTCCCCCCATCTTGACTGGGAAACTACAAATACCAGAATGCAATTCTGCAAAAGGCAAAAGAATGGCCCCTAAGTGCAATACTTTTGAGGATTTGAGGATTGGCATTAGCAGGTTTAAAAAAAGAGGAATTGAAATTGGAAGCTCATCTGTGAAAGGGACCAAGTCTGTAGCCCCAGAGAATCCCTGCACATTCATGGCAATGCCGGACATCGGCTATCTCCCTTCCGTAATACAGGATCTGATTGCCCTGTATCTACGAGATAAGAGAACATATTGTCACCTATGGTCACAACTACACGTGGTTCCTCGTTCAGGTCGGGTGTAACGGATAGGATTGAAAACATCAGGTCTGTCTGTGGGCTGTCCTATTGTGGGTATAGAGTCATCCCTGTCCCTGTGAAGGGGTTACCTCCCACCACAGTCGCTCACCTAGTTTTCGTATGGGAGTCTGCATCATAGAATCTATGTGTCTTGTGGCTACAATATTCTGTTGCGCTAGTGCTTGCTCTGCTGGTTGTGGTGACTGCACATACTCCTCTGTCTGTGGTATGTATACCATGGATTGGAAAACAAAATCCCAATATGAAACAAGTGCTTGTGGTCTTGTGGGTAAGTGTCTGCACTGGAAACATGACAACCTGAGTAAAATCAAGGTAGCCAAATACTTGAGCAAGCTTGCCAACCTGAAAAAAAAACAAGGGGATCCGTCCGCCCTCTGCAAAATAGTTACGCTGTCCACCCATATGTGTCCTTTACTTGTGCCCTGAATATCAGTCACAGTCACGGGCAAATAACTACACCAGTTTCCAGGGTTGCAGAATCTCTTTACTCATCATGAGCAAATACTCATGACTTACTTGACCTCTCATTTCCCCTCCTCACCCACATGTCTGGCTTTCAAAAATACTCTGCTTTATAAAGATAACTTGAAAAGTGCACATACCATATTGTCACTCAAATATATAAATCATTATCGAACTAGGTTAGACAAAAAGTGGACAATTCTGGCATTAATCCCCCCATCTTGACTTGAGAAACTACAAATACCAGAATGTAATTCAGCAAAAGGCAAAAGAATGGTCTCTAAGTGTAATACTTTCAAGGACTGGAATTAGCACGTTAAAAATAATATCGCGGATGCGTTGTGTTTTCTAAGTGTGTTGAGAGATATTTAAAATTAAGAAAACACACAGCCTCCTTAATAGTGGACTGTCACCCATCCATGTAGTAACTAGGACTGACCCTGCTTAGCTTCAAAGCTTCAAAGCTGAAGGTGCCTGCCCCCTCAGGACACGTTGCTATAAGTGGTCTTTTAACTTCTGCTAATTTGTTAGGCAACATGGACTGAGGGTGCCAGCTGCTACTTTGCTTTTAAGCTAAGCAGGATCAGTCCTGGTTACTGCCTGGGTGGGACTCCCTGATGCCTATTGTGTCAGGCCATGGTGTGAAGAATCCTACGGATCCCTCATTGAAACTTTGCCTAAAGTCTCCTCCCAAGTGGCCAGGGGAAGGCAGACGCTTCCTGATCCCAACCCTGGGGGTGGTGTTCTGTGGGAGGATCACCTGAGAGGAGATAGGTCCCAGGGTAGTGAGGAGATCAGGTGGGAAGAGACGAAGTATTTTTCGTCTGACATGAAGTTTCTCACCACTGTACCAAAATAGGTTATGGCCTATTGTCATTTTAATGTCTCTCAACCTCCTATTAGATCTAAGGTTATAACATCAGAATAAAGTATACCAATGGAAAGACCCCTTTTGGTATCTAAAACTAAATACCCTCCACAATCCCAAGGGTTTTGGGTCTGGATTGGATTGTGAAAACGTCTTCTCTAAGCCATCTTCCTCTCTAAGAGCTAAATCTCACAGCCTCTCTACCAAAAACCTTAAGGGAATTTGTGATGCTGGAAATGCATCGGAAGGACAGGGCCTCCATATCCTTGTTCTTTACTGCTTTTTATCGTGTGTTCTGCATGTTTTCCACGCAGGAGTTCATGTGGGACTCCTGGCGGTGCAGCTCTCTCTTTTGGTTTGGTGTACAGATCCATGGGATACCCTTATGGCACCCATGGGTGGGGGTAGAACCCTGTGCCCCTAGTGTATGTTTTTGGGCACCTGTGTGTGGCCCACAGAGCAGGGTATGGGCTGGTGGCAGCTCCATGCTGAATTTGACAGGTACTGTGAGTATCCTCCATTTTGGGATACCCAGGCCCTGTCATTGGAATCAGTTGATTCCTGTTAGGAAACAAGATGGCCCCTGTGGCCTCTTGCTTTCTATTGCCTATTACCTTGTTTTCCCAAAGTCCTGGGAAGCCCTGACTCTGTCCCTTCCCCCTGACCGGCTGTTGGGTGGAAGTTCCATATATGGTGCTGTTGTGAAGTCCAGGCCAGACTGGCTGGAGCCTTCCCAATGACTGTATGTTGTGGGTACGCCTGTGGTTGGGACCTGCGTGAATGGAGTGTGTGGCAAATACACATTCTGTGTTGTGGGTGTCTAGTATCTGGTGTTTGACCCAATGACTGAGACAGCCCTGCCCGAAACTGGTATGAATGCATTGTGGAGTGTTGAATGGCTGGGTACTTGTCCCAATACACATAACCTGTTGCGAGTGTCTGGAGAGGAGTGAATGGCCTGAATGCACTATTCTCCTGATTGGATGCCTGCCTGCATTAATGCCCTTCTGACCGATTGGTTGCCTGAGTGTGACCCTGCAGAATGAATGGGAGATCAACTAGTATATCTGGGGGCCTCTCACTGATAGAATTCGTGTTCAGAAGCTGAAGAGTAACTGGAGTGAAACTGAAGCTTAACCTTGACGCCCTGCTGGAAGAGAATAATTGCTGTTGCTCTCCTTCATAAATCTGAAAGCTGCTCTGTCTCCAAGGACTGACCCAGAGAGGACCTGGTAAGGCACCCTCTTCCCGAGCTACGAGGGATCATCGTGCACCAGCTGATCTTTGCCAAAGCTCCCTGGTAGACAGACCTACGGCAGGCTGCCGACCGGAAACGAGGACTGCCGTGGAATCCCAAAGAGAAGCACCTGGACTGTTGTCCACCACTGTCGAAGACCGCCGTCGCCGAACAAAGCCACCGTGCTCCCGTTTGCCTAAGAACTTCATTTGATCCAAGGATGCTCTCGTCTGCATCGTCGCCGCTGTATCCTGCTGGAGAAGACCTGACCGTCAACGCGCTGAGGAGCATCCGCTGGTGGGTTTGCCACCACCCAAACACCACAGAGTTGCCGTCGACTCGACGCTCTTGCTGGGCCACAGTTCTTCAAACTCTTTGTGGTCCAGAACTATCGACACAGAGGTGCCCCGCACGCCTCTTCCTTGCAGGACAACAACGCTCCGTCGTCGACGAGCACTGCTAGGAACGAAGCTGCCACTTCACCGCCGTAGTTCACCCTGTTCTCCGTCAGTCGTTCGATGACCTGTGACTCCTGCCTTAAAGGGAGGGCACTCAAGTAGGGCCGTCGATTTCCCATCGACAAACGCTACAATTCCAGGTACATTGGGGCTGTATAACTATTGTAGAAGGAAATAAGACTCATAGAACCATATATTGGCTGGGCTTGTGTTACATCTTTATCTCACAGGTTGCCCAGGTGGGGGGACCTCCTCACAGAACTGTGCTTAACGGTAGAGGCCAGTATTCTGCCAATTGTTCAACCATCTTGCTTTCTTTCCTCTCTCTACTGCTGGTTTCCTCTTTATTGATCTGTGTAACATTTCGACAGTATAGTTGATGCACTTTAATGAGATCTGATAATATTTGTGGTACCACTGTAGAACTGTATATATTTACCATATGAGCACAAAGTGAGTTATTGTGATAGTGTTCATAACCTTGAATATTAATTATATAAAGACTGTGTTTTAACCGATACAGTGTGCGGACAATCCTTTGTGGGTGCTTGGGGACTACACTGTACATAAGAACCAGCCTGCATCACCTCCTGAGAAGCTAGGCCTTGATTGCTCGTCCATTGCTACCACAATAAGGAATCTTGGGTGGGGTCCTCTGTGCCTCTCCTCTACCATATAGAGAGTGGAAGTACAGACCCCCCCTCCAGTCTTTACAGAATTAAATCTACCTTTATAAATAATTTAGAAGTTGAAAAAATTAACTTTGTTAGAACAAACTAGAAGCCCCAGAATCCTAAAGGGACTGAGATGAGGAAGAGGGCTGAAGAGGCATGCAGATGTAGTAGTCAGGCAATTAAGCCTAGTAGCCATTGCAGCAGTTAGGCAATTGAGGCTAATAGCCCACACCTGAAGCATATTACACAACCTGGGAGGCATAAAAGGCCCACACGGGAAAACTGGAGTAGAGGAAGCTGGAACGGGAGCTAGAAGCCTGGGAGTAGTAGAAGTAGCAGCAGAGGAGAAGTGCAAGGCTGACTAATCGCAAGGAAGTGGGAACACAGAAGGGACACCGGAATGTGGAGAAAGCAGATTTCACCTTCAAGTTCTGAGAGTGTCCTCTTCTCCCAAAACCAGAATGACAGAGGGTGCACACCAGAATGACAGAGGGTGCACAGAGGAAGACGTGCTTGAGGCTGAGTTTTCTCCATGTAAGCCATGTTGCTAGGATGGCAGAGCTGTGGAAGTGCAGGAGACTGAAGCAGAAGGCAAGCCGAAGGTCACAGGAGAAAAAGAAACTCCCAATTGAAGTGGCCAGACTGGGAGACACCTCTGCTGGAGAAGGGTGTTGGTCCCCAACGAGCCAGACGTAGTAGCAGAGGTTGAGGAAGTCGGGGAAGCAGTGCAACCCGCAAAAGCATTGTATCTGAAGCTGGTGAGTAAAGCACAGCATTCAAATACAACGCGCAAACATTGCCGGTAACTGTAGCCAGCTCCTAAGTGGACTAACGTATTGTCTAACGCGAGGGAAAGCTGTTTGTTTATCTGAAGTCTTATTTCACAATGGAAATGTAGCACTAATGTTTATTATACAAGACCTGATAGTTGTGTAAGAGCTAAAGTAATTGAAACGCCATTGTTAAAATCTTTAAACTGTTGCTGACTAACCAAGTGCTCCTGTGTCCTCAATTATGAAGAAGGAATGCTTTATAAACCATTTCCGATTTCCTAACACGGACAGTATACGAGTTACAAGGAGCAAAGTGTGAAAAATAAATCAAGGGAAGGTGATGTGCACCCAATTCTATTTCCCAAAGGAAGTCAGAATTCATCCTTTACCGTTACATGGCAATACAATATTTTCTTCAACTTTAAATATGAAAGTCTATTATAAAGAAAGGGTACCTGTGCCCAATTGTGTTTTCACTTGAAAGACTGAATCTTATACTATAACCAGAAGTGACAAGTTACCATTACTAAAGAAGTAAACAGTCTAAATAAATCAAGATAAGAACAAGCATTGCCCAAGCCACAAGCCACCCCCTTTGTATAGTGAAAGTCACATTGACAAGAGTTAGCGAGCCCTCTAACTCCACTGTAAAGTTGTCAACGTCAAGTGGCCTAAGATACAAGTGTGGTATTATTACCTGAAGCTGGAAGAGTAGCACTATGGCGTCCGGGTAATTCTTTGGGCTGAGGACTGGCAAAAAGATGTGAACAAAGGTGGTTAAGGGGAGCTAATTGCTTGTTAAGAATATTCTGAAGTAAAGTGGCAGAAGACAGGAGAGGCAAAGATGCTGCCCCTTTTGAGAAAGTCCTTAAAAAGGAAGAGTACCTTGCCTACCTGCAGAGGTTGAAGTGTATAATGTTGAAGTCTGTCCAGTAATTCAAAGTACTGAGCTATAGTGTTCACACTTAAGCTGTGGTGTTATAAAAACTTGTCAGTAGATGTCACATTGAAGTGGTATGAAGTAGAACCGTACTGTGGGATGGGTATGCCCAAACATGGGCCCCAAGCCTGATAGGCCTAGAGACTCAAGTTACTTTTCATTGATGATACCCAATAAGGTCGAAACACACACACGTATGCACGAAGAACATGCTCTATGGAAATGGGATTTACAAATGTACCAGCGCCTAACTTCCCGGCCACCGGACTCGTAATGAGCCAGTTGTACCAGGAAGTCAGGTGCCGGTAAATTGTTACGGGTCCAGCGGCAACTAACCGGTAGCACCGACAGGGTTACTGCCGGTCCCGTAATGAGGCACATTGAGTATCTGGGGGAAGGTGAAGAAAGGGAGCATGCCACAGAGGAGGTGGAGCTAATTGTGGGCCTTCTTGGCAAGGTCTGAGATGTGAGGAGAGAAGGATGGAGAGGAGTTCAAGATCACACCAAGGCTTTTAGCCTCATGTGAGGGTGAAGGGGGGTGGACAAGGAGGGCAGTCAGTGAGTGAAAGGGAAAGACTGCACAGGCATCCCAATGAGAAGGATCTCAGTCTTACTGATATAAGGCAGAGGTCATGGTCCACGCACCATGCCTGAATGCAATCAACTCCTACGAAGGTTGAAGAGCATCCTAGACAGAGCTCAACCCTAAATCAATAAAAAGGTTCGTTTTGCAGCATGGTTTAAAGGAAATCAGAGCAGTTACCAATAGAGATGGCAGGCCATTGCATAATTCTAGGGCCTAAAACAACAAGAATTAATAAAGCCAATTGATTGTGCTCTTGAATAAGAGTTTCAAATGCGTTTGTCAGGCGTTCACCATTTCTTTTCTTGTTAAGTGGCCATGAACTAAAGGTTTTTGCACTAATGCTCTCAAAGATCATAGTTATTATTACCATGTACCAGTTATTGCCCTTAAAAGCCCAACTACTCACATCATTACCCGTTTTGACCATGTAAACCTCAGTCAATAACACCATTTCAAGGCATTGCCAACAAGAGCCCAGGTGCCACTTCTGTGGTGCACCTTACTTTGAAGCCTCTCTATGCTCTCGCCCTTCGTCAGTGGGAATGCCACGCACAGTGTTATGTGCTTTGTGTATCATTTTGCAACACACTGCTTTGCATGTTGGACGGATACACAGCTTGGAATGCTTAGGTGCTGTAGTTGGTCCTGCTTATTTTCTCAGCCTTCTTACCGCGTACATGACAACAGTTGTCAACTTGAGTATGTATCAGAAATCAGCCCAAATCACAATTTGGCTTCGCCTCAAACCACAATCTGGGACTGTGGTACCCTCACAAGCAAAACCGTGTTGAAGGTACAGCAATCTACTCTTGCCGGTGCATGGACATTGTCAATGATTTAGGAGACTAGGAGATTTAGGAGACTAGGAGATTTAGGAGACTAGTGGATTTAGGAGACTAGGAGATTTAGGAGACTAGGAGATTTAGGAGACTAGGAGATTTAGGAGATTTAGGAGATTTAGGAGACTAGTGGATTTAGGAGACTAGTGGATTTAGGAGACTAGTAGTCACGTTGACGTTATGATTTGATCAAAGACTCACTTCGAACATCATTGAAGAGGAGTTAAGGTAATAGTGATGATCCACAAGAGAATTTCACATTTATTTCTGTGCTTCGATTTTTTGTTTAAATTCACTTCAAATAAAATGATTTACTACTCATAAATTTATTAAAATGATAACCCAAATAAAACTGCTGGTTACTAACCATAGGCCTAAATTAACTAATATGTACTCACCGTGTTTTAAAAAAAAATGTTTTATTTTGTTGGTGCCAAAGCATAAACAGCTTATTTTGCAGCACAGATTTATGAAAATAATTCTGGCAGGTTAAACTCAGGGTAATTGTAACCACAGCAATTACAGGACATTGGATAATTCCAAACCTTTTTGATACCTCTATTACCATCTTTGCGAGAAATAGAATCCCCAGCTGCATCAGGAGTAGTTAGCAAATAATCCCATCTGTTTTTATAGGTCTACGTTACTTTTAAGAAATAATTCCGCAGTCTGACGACATTCCCATGTCTTTTTGCCCAAGTTAATGGCCCAAGCGAAGCAAGTGCATTCAACAAGGGCCAAGGGACAGTCCAACCTGGTAATGGTCAGAGGAGGGGGCGCATGATTGCTGTTAAAATAATTGGATAAATTGAATGTTCAAATTGCCAGTGATACCATTGGAAGTAGGCAACAAAAAACTGTAGATCACCCATTCCATTTGGGATTGAAGGAGCAGGAAACCGTTGATCTTTTTCCTCAGTTCCATCTCTCAGCTGTGACTGACATAGAGGTTGAGGATATCTGGAGAACCATGCATCCTACAAGCTGTCCTGCTGACCTATTACCATCGAAGGTTATCCTCGAACATTGTGATATTTTTGCTCCATTCTTACGCAGGCTTATTAATGCCTCATATACCCATTGTCATATACCTGGAACCATTAAAGATGTCGTGGTTAATCCCCTTCTAAAGAAGCAGGGGTTGGATCCTAAGGATGCCTCTAATTTGAGACCAATAATGAATACCCTTTTCTTCCTTCAAAATATTGACAAGGTGGCCACCATGCAAATTCAATCCCATATGCAAATGGCAGATGTTCTTCATGAGAAAGTGCCCCTGTCGATCTACAAACCCAGATGTTAACAGTCTTGGAAAGGAGTAGATCGGGGCTGTTGGATTTGCTTGACTTATCAGCAGCTTTTGACCTCCTGGACCATAAAAAATTGATGGATAGATTGGAGGACATTGGTTTTTTTCCTAAGGAAGCAGAGACATGGATGAAATCATTCCTTGAGGGGCGAAGTTCCAGGGTGCATTGGGGAGATGCCTCGTCTGATGGTGTACCCATCGTCTGTGGTGTCCTGCGGGGGGCCTGTTTATCCCATTCTCTCTTAACATTTATCTCCAGCCATTGTGCATGGAATTAGAGAGACAGGAGTTTCTTCGCTTATTACGTGGATGATTTACAGCTTACCATGGAACTCAGTGGAAACGATGCTGATGATCAGGAGAAGCTAAACAAAATTTATATGGCCATTAAAAACTGGATGTCCAGTAATTGGTTATGTCTAAACGCCAGCAAAACCGAGCTCATGGTATTTGGGTCCAAGCACTCTCAAGAGAGTTTAGGACAGGAATTTTCTAGTTTCCATATTGATGGAGGTCTTGTCCCGGTGGCTGGGAAGGTTAAAACTCTTGCCACTTTCATGGAGGCCACGCTCAATGCGGATGCTCATGTGGACTATATAGTCAGGACTTTATAGTCAGGAACTCTAACTATTATCTAAGAGTCCTGGGATTGATTTGTCCTATGATCACGAGGGAAAACCGTGCGGAGTTGGTGCGAGCCATTATGCAACCGCAACTCGATTATTGCAACTCCCTGCTAGGGGGAGCTAGCAAGGATTGCATCTATAAATTGATTGCAGAAACCTCAAAATGAAGCAGCACGCATAATCTACAATATTGCGTGTAGAGACACAGTAACGGTGGCCCGTAGAGAGCTTCATTGGCTCCCGGTTGCAGCCATAATTCTCTTTAAGATGTTGTCACTGGGACATATATGTCTATTTGGCCACCACGCTATCTAAAGGAGAAAATGGAGATTTATGGACCTAGCAGGAGCCTGCGTTCAACTGAGGCCTATACCCTTAAGGTTAACCGGTTTAAAAGAGGCTGGGGGAACGGTCGTTCTTCCCCTGTCCGGGTAGCCCAGGCTTGGAATGAGCTCCCTGATTCCTTAAGGAACGAGGAAAACCACTCCACTTTTAGGAAACTCCTTACGACCAGGTTGTTTGCTTAGGATGGAATCCAGCTTACCTGTTGTGTAATCCTGTCTTTGTTTTCTGTCTGTCTTCTTAGCGCCTGGATGCCTGAGGGAGGGCTTTGGCGCTTTATAAACACATAGATAGATAGATAGATAGATAGATAGATAGATAGATAGATAGATAGATAGATAGATAGATAGATAAATAGATAGATAGAGCGAGCATTCCACCCAACAAGGGTAGAATGTTCTGTTTGAAGAGTAGAGGCAAAGTAGAAACAGTGGAAGGTTGAAAACAAGGATTTATAGCAGCCGTTATTGCCCTTTGCCGGTGCATTATCTGCAATGAAATAACCATCATTCCAATGTTCCAATTAAGCAATAAGCCGGAGCTGGAGGGAGGGACGGACGATGACAACTTCAGGTAATGCCCCAGGGCCCACAGTTACAGGCCCGAGCGAAGCCAGGGCCTTAAAGCAGGCCCTGGGGCATTACCTGAAGCGGTAATGCACTAACAACGAGGGGCTTGTTGTTATTAGTAGCCCGCCCCATTAGACCGGGGTACTGATAGTGTCTTTCCTTTTGTTGCAAAACTTCTTCGGCTTTTAGCAATTGAAAAAAAGAAGAAGAAAAAAAGATGGGCGCCATGGAATGGGGTGAAGAAATTATACGTAGTCCCTTCTCCCTTTCCATGGTGGCCATTGAGATGTGAGTACAAAAAAACCGAAGATCGCTGCCAGGGAACAGGGAGAAGGGACTACATGTAGTCCCTTCTCCCTTTCTATGGCCGCCAGTCAGGAAAGGAGGCTTTGTCGGGCGAGCAACTACCAGCGAGGCCCAATCATATTGCTTGCTGCAAACTGATTGTCCCGCACAGGGTACTCATTTTCCTTTATTGACTCAGTATGGGATCATTATAGTAGAATAGGGATCCACTTCAAAGTTATTACTTGAGGAGAAGCAGAGGGCTGTAAGTTGGGAAGGGTCTTTATCCGAAGGTCTATAAGGCCATTGTCACATGGAGGTACACAACTGAAAAGGAACACATTTTTATTGTGAGGACAAAAATTAGCACCCATAACTAACTTTGAATGTTAATATAATGGCCATTAAACTAGTGATAATAAACTATACACATTATGTGTTATATTGTTGTTTTGTCAGTCTGGGGACTTTAAATGAACACCTCTGCCTCTGCTTTTACACAGCTGAAGGCAAGTGTTTCTGTGCAGTTTATGAGGTTGCTGCTCGTCAGAATGTTTGTAATTGGGCATAAACCAGAGGTTATAGCCTGCATCTGAAACATTCTGATTGGCTGAGAGGAGGCCTCTACCTCATTCCAATGCGTTTGTAAGAGGTCTTAATGAGGGCTTCATATTGTTAATGCCCATTGATTTCTAATCAGTATCTCATCAAGACACCTCAACCCAACTTCACAGTTGGATGTGACATCCATTATAGATTAGAATGTATCTGGTAGCCAAATTGTGTGATCCCGCCTGCCACGGTACATAAAAGCCTTCTAGAGAAAGGAACTAAAGAAGCATTCCTTTTGAACTTATTCACAACTTTCTTTCTTCTTGGAAAAATATGCTCAGCACATTCCTTAAATATATTCATATTATCAGTCAGTTTTACTCAGAAAGTATGAGTTGAAAGAACCGTGGGGCAATTTCCTCTGCAATTATTGTTAAAATGTGATGTAGAGCAGCGTGATCCGCGTTTATCTTGGCGTGCGATCTTAATTCAAAGGTAGGAGGCTTGAAGAATGCGATGCTGGAGGCGTTAGGCTGGACTACAGCTTAGGTTCCCAGTTGCCCCCTCCCCGCCCCCACACGGGTGTCTAACAGGCCGATAAATGAGAGGTCTACATTCCCTACAAGACCACATCATAGACAGCATTCCTGCCTCCTCGCCGTAGAGTGGACAGTCCTACAGGTTGCGCCTGATTCACAAATATTGGAACTGGAGCAAATCTCAGATGGCCGTGAGCATCTTTGATGTGCCAATGCTACCTTGCACCTGACTCCCGAAGCCTAAAACCGGAGCAGATCTGGAGATGCACTTCAGCACATTTTTCAGAATCACATTTGCACATGAGCATCTCAGCGAGGGACATCTCCATTCCTCCTCCAGTTTTAGCCTTTGTGAATCAGGTATAAGGTAGCAGGTGCAAGTCAGAAATGCTCACGGTCATCTCTGATTTGCTCCAATACAAATGTTTTAGAATCAAATCCATAGTCTCTCTCCTGACCTTCAGAACTACCTTCGACACGTTCCTCTGTGCAGGGAATGGGCACTGGAAGTCCACATGGGATGCCATTGTTCCCTGCTAACACTTCCCATCAGTATTGTACTCAAATGCACGTCATCGCACAGTGGGCCTCATTACGAGCATGGCGGTAGCCATGCCTGTATTGCAGGCATGGCTACCGGCATGCTCGCTACCGGCACTGCAACCTGCGATTGGGCAATGACCGGCTCATTACGAGTTGAATGGGCTGGAAATTGCCCATTCGCGGGTGGCGCTGTTGCCGGCCTCCTGATCCCCATTCTGCCCCATAGGACAGAATGGGTGTGGGGAGCATGGTTGCAACAGCACCTTTCATAACGGTGCCGGTGCAATCATGAGTTCTGCTCGTGTGTGACGCACAGCCCGCCAGGCATCCACTAGCAGAACTCGTAATACGGCGGCACAGTATGAACAGTGCCGGTGCCTTACTGGCCTGGTTCATACTGTGGCTGCCAACATTAAGATGAGGCCCAGTGTTTGTATGAGTTACATGCTTGATTCAGTTTATAGTGAAAATGTCGACTGCAAAAATGTCGAAAAAAGAATGTAGAAAAATAAAAATATTCAAATGTGTTTTTTAAAAAACTTTTTTTAAAGGGGGGTTCCCCCCAACCACCTGTTTATTTTTACTAGCTAAACACAAAAACAACATACAAATTAAAAAAAACACATTGGGCCTCATTCCGAGGCTGGAGCTATCCATGGAGTAAAGAGCACCATGGTAAGCTACCATGGAGCTATTTACTCCATGGATATCCGGCATGGTGAATGGAGTAATTACCGGTCCATTCCAAGGTTGGAGGGACCGTTAAGTCCCCATTCACCATACCGGTTCCCCATCCCCATTCCTGCCCCCATAGGGCTCAATGGGAATGGGGAAGGAGTAAATTACGGCACCGTAAATTACGGTGCCGTAATTTACTCCAAGGTCCCTTTGCGGGTTGGATTTTTAACGCCTGCTAAAAGCAGGCGTTAAATGCCAACCCGCAAAAGGGAACTCGGAATATGGTGGTAAGTGTTAACGGTCACCGTTGCCATTAACGGTGACCGTTAACCCTTACCTCCAGCCTCGGAATGAGGCCCATTCAAATTTTTTTCCCACATTTCTTTCAACATTTTTGCATTCGACTTTTTTTTTCTCGATATTATAACTGGATACCGCTTGATTCTATTATCATTTAGTGTCCCCATTCCATGTTTCGATGGGTGTCTCTCCTCTCCAGAAGAAGGTCCTCAACCTGCTCAAATGTTACTATGGGGGTCATTACGAGGTTGGAGGTAATGGAAAACGATGCCGGTAAAGGATTACCGGCACTGCATACCGCTCCGGGCTATTCCGACCCAAGAACCCGGTATTAGAGGTGCGGCTAATAGCGGCATGGGCGCGGACATGTGGGCCTTCAGGCTGGCAATACCGGGATGCCGCTAACAGGAGGACATCACAAGTCAGGCGGACATGCAAATACCAGCATCATGAAGGCGCTAATATGGGATCCCGGCATGCCGGCAATGCCGGCATCGCGATCCCCCGTAAACTGCTATGTGCAGTGTTCCCACTGCCACAGGTGCACACAATCAGCACAGGTGGAGGCAATGGAGTCTGGGCCAGCCCAAAAGGAGCACACACACACACCACACCCCTTCCCACACCAAAATGATTTCACTACTAGTAGCAATATTGGGGCTGGAGGACATGCTTGCATTGCTACACCAGCAACAACAACAACAACAACAGCAGGCACCATAGAGGAGACGCAGGAGGAGAAGGAGGGTGAGACAGGCCCAGCATGCCCCACCAGTGCAGCCGGTGGTACCACCCAGGCAGCCCCCAATCACTCTCATCAGAGCCAGTCCATTCAACCTAAAACCTGAGCAGATCCACACCCTGTACCGTCTGGACCGGTAAACCATCACCACCATTGTGGACATGAAACACGACGACATTGTTAGCCTCATTGAAATACGCACCACCATCCCCCCTCTACTGAAGGTAGTGTTGGTGCTCTACTTCCTGGCCACGGGCACCTACCAGCACACAGTGGGGCACATGCATGGCATATCACAACCCTTATTTTCTCGCATGCTGAACCAAGTGCTAGATGCCCTCCTGAAGCACACAAGGGACTACATATCCCTACCACAGACTCCACAGGAGATTTTTGATACAAAAGTTGGCTTCAACGCACTGGCAGGCATGCCAAATTGTATAGGTGCCCTCGACTGCACCCACGTGGAGTTGGTGGTCCTGCATTCCATGGAGGCGGTGTACCGCAATCGCAAGCAATACCACACGATCAATGTGCAGATGGTATGTGATGCCAGCAAGATCATCACACATTGTTGTGCCCGATTTCCCGGATCAACTCATGACTCAATGGTCCTGCAGAACTCCACGCTACACGAAGCAACATGCAGGACGACGTGCCTGGCTGCTTGGTAACTTGCAATTACAGGCACATGGCAGTGAAATGGGGGGATAGATGCACACACAATCATGGTGTCATTGTTGTGGTGACAGCACGATGTGCACATCCCAAAACACTGTGCCCCAAAGCATCCCAAACTGAACATGACAACCAATTCCCATAGCAATGAAGTAAGGTGCATACCTATCGCAACATGCCAAACTTAAAACCACTCCACATCCCACAACACGTGCACCACCCATCATCGTACCTCACTCTCCGTACACAATCCAGCAACATGCTGTGAGTATTCACTATGTAAATGTCTGCAGGAAATCACCACACAGGACAAGCATCCATGAGAGTGCACTGAACAAAACCACCAAGGGATTCCACTGCTTGTCACAGGGCCACCACCACAGAAGTGCAGCATGTTACCATTGGAATAATCAGCGCTTAATGGCAAACAATGCAGAGACTACTGCCAACGCTGCCAGTTAGAAAATCATATAGAACACTAGACATCACATATTTAACACAAATACAGCGGTATGCGTCCACAATGCATGAGCAACATCAAGGCAGTGTACACATTGTATCATCTTGAAAATATGTTCTGTGCCATGGATTTATAGTGTGGATTGCATCGAGGGCATGCGAAATGTGTGCATACAACCATGGACATGTGCATGTGACCAACAAATATCTGCAGGCATGTGTGACAAGTACAGCTGTCCATCATGAATCGACTAACATATACCTTTTTTTCCTCTCATGCAGGTGATAGTGGCTATCCCTTGAAGACCTTTTAAAGGCACGGCTTTTAAAAGCAAAACCGTGCCTGTTAAAGGCACGGTTTTGCTGCCTTAGCCGGTCGGGTGGGGCACTCCTCTACATGCATGAGAAGGTGGCCAAGATCATCATGGCATGTGTCATGCTGCACAACATTTTATCCGACGGAACGTGCCTCTGCCCCCTGACATTGAACTGCAACCACCTGGTGATGATGAAGGGGATGAAGAAGATGTGGGCGCACATCATCGCGGTGCAGATGCACAGGAGGGATGTGCTGTGCGTCAGTCAGTGATTGCACAATATTTCTAACACACATGGGTGCAGAGGGTGACATGAAAGTGGGACAGAGGGCACTGGGTGTGGGAGTACATGTACGCTATGCACTGTATATCAATAAATGACACATATGCAAAAAGGAATGTCCACTCAAGTATTTGTTCTGCTACACAACGGGTGTATTTAACTGTTCAATAGTACAAAGTGCTCAAACCCTTCACCTCACAACCCTCTGCTCACTCTCCCTGCCCCCACAACTCCCCCACACACCCTCTCCCCTCTCCGCCTCCCCCCACAACTCCCACACACACCCTCTCCTCCCTCCCCCTCCCCCCACTACTCCCACACACACCCTTGCCCCTCCCCCACAACCCCCACACCCCCCCTCTCCCCCCACATCCCCCACAACTCCCACACACATGGTGCCCAAACAAATGCAAAGGGTGTCTGTGTCTATTGTCCTAATTTGGCTGCCACATCTACAGACGTCCACTTCCCACACTTGGTGGCGGCATGTCAGATCTCCGCAATGTGCGCGCTGACCTATGAAGGGGCTGGTTTGGGTGGAGCTGGATGAGGATGGGGTGGTCGCTTGCTCCAGTCTGGGGGCCGGACGCTCTGCCTCCAAGGAATCCGCTATGTGGTGGAGGACCTGCCTCAGAGCAGACAACTCCTTGCATATGTGCGTAGTGCTGGCCTCAGTGGCCTGCCTCAGAGACACAGTGTTGTCACGCCCCTCCTGCCTTGCATGGGCACTGTCTGACACAAACTGCCTGACTGGGGCAGTCCGCTCCTCCTTGCGCTGCACTGTGTGTTCGATCTGCTGCACCCCTGCCCGAACACCGGTGGAGATGGATGGTCCATGTGTCACATCCCCAGAGCTGTGTGACTCCTCTGTGGGGCTCATGTTCCCTTCAACTGTCTCCCCTCCAGACTGCTCCGGTGTGGTGTCATGGTAGGAGTACATAGGTGTGACCTGTGGTGATGGTGTGGGAATGGGTGTGGCAAGTGATTCCGAGGAGTCGTCCTCCACGGGGACACACACCTGGCCCTGGCCCTGGCTCTGCGCGTCCTCGTCTGTCAGGGGTGCGTAGTTGCCGCCTCCCCAACAGAACTGGTTGCTGCTGAAAGGGCCCCTTCGGCCACTGTCTCTGCAGGGGACAGAGGTGTTGTGGGGAGTGTAGCAGTGGCCCTTAGCGGCACCAGTGCCGTGGCATCCGGTGGTGTTTGCCCTATCTGTGCCTGTCCTGGCCTGGCTGGCACTTTGAATGCCGACGGCCTGTTGCCTTCTTCCCTTGCCCTCTTCCGGGGTGTTGTTGCCTGTGGGGCAGAGTCCCGAGCCTCGCTGTCAGGATTAGAGTCTTTGGGGGACTGAGAGACGGACGGCATCAGTGATGGTTCAACAAGCATCATGCATACAATGGTATTATTGCTGTTCAACACATTAGAGGGTATTAGGTATTAGAGTTTTAACAATCACGTTGCTTGCTATATGGGTGGAGCATGCAGGCATCCGTCAGGGTCACTCATGTTGCAGCTGGCTTATGCTGTGTGACATGCATTTCTGTTGTGGACTGCGTGCAGTGTGACTTATGCCGTTTTCATATATGTGTGGTGTGTGTCAGGTATGGCATTGCCATGCTGCATGCATGTGCTTGTGCTGCGGACGGCATCCAGGCAGGGATGTGTCATATGTGTATGTAATGGGCCATGCATTTCTATTTTGGACGGACAAATTGGTGGACTATCATCATACTTTGCATTGCAGTGTTTTCTTAGGACACTCACCTTCATCCGCCGATGAGGTAACGCCACGTTCCATATCGCCCACACCTTCAATGGCCTCAGTGCCAATAGTGCTGGTGCAGATTTCCTCCCACTGGCTTAGCTTGATGGGTGAGCTGGGACCACCGCCAGTAACCATGGCCTGGCTCCGGTTTGCAGCTATGATGTTCCTGACTCTCAGGCGCAGGTCGTCCCATCGCTTGCGAACATCCTTGATTGTGCGGGGGGTGTTCCCTATGGCACTGACTTTTTGGGCAACAAGTTGCCAGATCTCTTTCTTCTTAATCTGTGCCCCTCTCTTGAGGCTGTTGGCAAAAACTACCTCTGCATTGTCTGCCAGTGTCTCTGCTAGCATAGTCAGCTCGTCCTCATTAAAGCGCTCTTTGCGCTGCCGGGATGCACCTTTTTTTAGAGCCTTGGGCATGATGCTGGTGCTGTAGGTAGATTTATGGAGTTGGAAATAGGCTCCAGGTCCTGTGTGGTGAGGATGGCAATGGATTGTGTTTTTCAAGATAGCCGCCAGGCTCTTTCCCATTCCTGTGCGATGACGCTACTTCCGGTTCCGCTTATTAGCGGGCACCGCTATTAGCGGTCATCGCTAATAGCGATGCCCGCTAATGCCGCATCCATTGATGCCGGTCACGTTATTTGGAGGAGGACAGCGGCGGTAGTGCTGTCTGCGGTTTCCATGTTGCTGGTAAGGGGCATTTTTGGGACTTTAGCGGCATGCCGGTACTGTCATTACCGGCATGCCGCTAAGCTTGTGCATGCAAACTCGTATTAGCCCACTGTTAGTGGGCTCTTTACTACACGGACACAGTATTTGCTCCATCCCGGTAAGGACTGTTTCTTACCTCCAACTTCGTAATGACCCCCAACGACTCTTTGGAAAGCTTCCTGCTTAGGGATTGGTCCTCTCACTGCTGCAGTCCGCATGTGTACTGTTTCTAATGTAAGCACTCGAGCGTCCTTTGGATTAAAAAAATGATAACACAACAGTTGAATAGGAGTCTACCTATTTTTTTTAACAATCAGAATGGATTGGGCATAGCAAGACTTTGGGTATTTCTGACTAAATTAGTACCTGTATCACTATAAGCTAAAGTCAACCTTCAGGTTTGGTGCACAAATTGATCAATGAAGTACAATTCTTGTGTCAAGAAGGACAAATTTATTACAAACTTGGTGCCCCCCTTTGATTGCCACACACTCCCTCTGACATGGTCAGTTTCATATTTACACTATGGATGCTTCCAGAGGTGTCTTTTCCAGTCATCTCACCTAATCTGTTTCCTGGACATACAGATGTTTTGTTTAGTGACTACTTTGCATTAATCTGAAATACCTACGGAATATGGCCCTGCAATATGCGGCAGCATACTGCTTAGATTCAATGAACGAGGCAAGATAAACGCAGGCATTTGGGAAAATCTCTCAAGTAAGAAGTCCCAGGCCCTGGAATTCTCTATACTTACAATAATATATATTTTTTTGTGTATATCGCTTTATTCTAAATCGCTTGACATAACACATATTTACATACATTACTATTATTAACCAATCGAAATCGGTACTCATTTCTCGACCTCAGAAGGATGAAAGGCTGAGTTGGCCTTGCTGGGATTCGAACCTGCAGATCAAACACAGATCACAGTAAGAGTGTTTAAGCAGCTGAGACATCTTCCCGGCTCACTTGCCTGCAAGATCCACAGTACGCATGCACACCTCCAAGAAGGACGTGAAAAGGACGTGAAAAGTGCATTTTTTTCAGGGACACCCACCCCATGATGACACGCCACCTGGCACCTACCTTGTGCCCTTTGTTGGGACAACTGTCCAGGGATCGAAAGCCAGAATGAAGGAACCAATTTTGCCCTTGGCCAATCGCCATCTTTGTTCCCATGCAAAAGCCACACAATTCCTTCCCTCCAATGAGAAGGTGGTACATGCCAGCAGAGGTAATTCAGTCGAGCAATGAAGTGCCTTCAAAAAGGCGGAATCTACCACCTACCAGACCCAAGCTGGCTAACAGAAGAAACTCTCCTGCTGACCAGATGTAAGAACCACCAGTGCCCATAATGACCACCAGTGGACAGGGTTCATTAATAAGGCATGCTGCTGTTAGATTGACAGGCACCTGCTACCTGCTGCACGTGGTTGTGTACAGCTACTTTACCCAAGGTCACCTACATGGATGGCTTCAGTGAGGGATGGAAACCCCCAGTTTGCAAGTAAGAATCTTCACTAGAAGTAGGAAGACTCCAAAGGCTCACCACCGGACTACCTTTCCCAACATGCCTGGTGCTCTCTTGAGATCTGAGAGCATCCATCTATCTTGCAATTGACACACCCATTGAAACTGTGGCTGGAGTATTAAGCTTAGGCACCCTATCCAGAGTCATCATTGCCAGATTAAATATGTCAGCCAGAAAAAAACTCTTTGTCCCCCACCTCTTTCCGGCGCACTTTTCAATGGGCATCTTAACACAGAGTAGACCTCCATTCAGCAGCAGCGATTAGTGGTGGAAACCAGGCTGAGACCAGGTGGAAAGGAACCCCCGCTAGAGCTGTAGCTGTGCGACAGAAGACCCTGGCATGATAATGCACCAAGAAGCCGGCCGAGTGAAGGGGTTAGGGTGTCCAGCAGAGCTTGGTGCCACTATCGCTTTGTGATGTAGGGGTAAGTGGGGGTAAACAGAGGAACCCCAGGATCTCTAGCCCGTCTGCAGCCTCAGGGGAGACACACTTATACCAAACCCTAATGGAGAGAAAGACATTAGAGGCAGACTCCTGTGAAAGTGGGGAACCCTGAGAGGCAGAGGTGGTGTTGGACCAGGATCAGGAAACCCTAGTTGAAATAAACTACCTGATAGCTTTACAGGACATGCACAACTTGCCAGGAAAGGGGAAACAGGAAAAGTTCCTTTGGAATGATCTTCCCATGAGCGATACCTATATGACACCCCTTTTGTTAAAGTGACTTCCTGGCCCTTTTCTACCTGGTTCATCCTAACCCTCCCCTGCTGTCCCACATCACAGAGTACATATCCGTGGGTAAACCCTGCAATCCCCTTATTACCCACGCAACGACCTCCGCCCAGACTACATTTGGACCCGGGCGGCCACTAAAGGAAAATGTGCTATTGAGGAATCAGATACATGCTGATTATTTGTTGTTGCCAGAACCTGCATGTCATATGCTTCATGCCATAAATGGTACACAAGCAAAGGCAGGGAGGCCCTGGAGGGAATGTGAGAACGTGCGTTCCCGCATTCCCAAAGTCAGAAACTATCCCACAATGTTTTGATTTGCTCAAAGCACAAAGGGTGGTCTGGTCTGGCGTGTGCAGGGAAGGTCTGGAACTGTGAGCAAGCAATCACCTGGAGGAAGACCAGCCGCAACGAACACAGTAACGATTTGAGAAATAAAATGGCCGACAAATACTCTTGTCCGCGGATCCACACAGAGAGGTGCAGACCAACCGAGGATATCCGAGGAACCCCATTTCAAATCAGGGAGCCAAAGCACTGGCTCAGGGATGGAGCCAGGCAGCGGAGTGCAGATGACACTGATATCAAAGCAGTTTCCCTTTAGAGATGGGTGTGGGTGGGCGGAAGGCTGTAGCACGTCCAAGCGGTGAGTAGGGAAGAAGACCTGTAGGAAGGAAGGAGAGCAAGAGGCGTTGAAGCAGAGATAGGGAGAGCAGAGAAAGTGAGGGAGAGTGGGAAGATGTGGAGGCGGGAAAAGTAAGATTTGGAGGTGGGAAGTGGGAAGTCCTTAGGAGTGGGAAGTGGGAGGATGAAGAAAAGAGGGGGAAAGCAAAAGTGAAGGAAGGAAAGGAAAGGAAGGTAATGCAAATGGGACAATAGAGACAAAGAACAGAGGAAAGAGGGAAAGAAAATGAACTAGTGGCATTGGGTGACAGATTAAGAACAGCTAAAGATGAGGCTGGGAAAGACGTTGAGCAACAGGAAGATCAGGGAAGAAAAGGTGGAGAAGAGGGGAAGATAGGGGGCATGTACGAATAAGGATCCCTGGTAGAGAATTAGTGAAGATAGGAGGGAGGGAAGCAAGCAGGAGTAGAAGCAGAAAAGGAAGGCAAAATACAAGGAACATCAGAAGAGAAAGAAGATACTTGAGAAGTGTGGGAGCGAACGGAGGAGGAAAGGAGGAAAACTGGAACAGCAGTGATTGGCAACACAACCACTGTGCAGAGACAACTTAAGGGGAGGAAGCTAGAGTAGGGAAGGGTAAAGAAGTCAATTGGAGAAGTTCAGAGGTCACATGAGTTTTGCAGCATCAAGCAACAAAGCTTTAGCTGAGGAGTGGGGACAGATAGAGAAGGGATGACAATGACGCAAGGTCCAAGTCAAGAAGCACCCGCCTCAATAGCTGCCCACCAATCCAATACTTACATAAACTGTTGAAGAATCTGCCAAACACACTGTGGTCCCTGTGCCCCACCATACCCAGCACCAAAGACCTTAGAATTTGGTGATTTGAGTGAAGGATCAGAGGCCCAAGCCATGAAGGGAGCAAGTGTTCTATTAGGAAGGACTACATCCTGGCCAAAGTGGCAACAGAGCATTCAAGACCAGAAAGAGATGCAGGGGACCCTTGCTGTCCCACAGATTTTAAGTGGCTTTCCTTTGACCCCCCTCACCCCCGCCCCAGGAGGTGGGGTACAAGGGAAGAGTGGACCTGACTGGCCGACCACAGCCCTCAAGCACGTTGCAAATGCTCTTCTTTGATTTCCTTTGTGATCCCACACGCCCTTTAGCAATCCAACCCAAACTCACAGGCTCACGAGGATAGCTCAGAGCCAATGCGCTCGTCTTGGAAGCAAGACGATGGGACAGGTTCGATCCTCGGGTCCACGCTTAGAAACCTCTGTGTATTAAGCGCGTTATAAATAAAATTACAATTACAACCCCGTGGCATATTTGTGATATAAAATCAACTCTTAAGTTATGGACGCTATTTGTGCCAAGTTGTCTCTTGATCCCTGAACCGTTTCACTGGACTCTGGCCAAAGTGTCCGAATTTATTATGTGTGTCATTGGCTTGAGTACCTTTCAGGTCTGTTGTATGGGACAATTGCAATTAAAAAGAACACAACATTATTGACTCCAGCTATAGTGAAAAGTAAAGTAATATCTCTCAAAGGAGCAGTGAAGGTGAGACTGTTTCAAGGAAATTGAGATATAGTTCCATGTCAACAAAGACTTTGTATCATTTCATTTTGAAAGTCACATTGGTCAGGGGCATTCTAGTTGGACAATTCTTGAGGAATTCCTTACATTACAGTTTCCAAGAACTCTTCTGAGGACTCATGAAGTCAGTGTAGTGCTTGAAGATCCTTTGTATTCACTACACTTGTAGAAAAGAGACTTAATAGCTGGGCTTCCTGCTGGTCATAGATGGTCTTGCACGAGCAGAGCAGTGCCACACTTCTATCCCTGGGCTTCCCATCACCTACATGTGGAGATGATAAGCGAGGGAGGTCCAAGGAGATGATGTGCCCGCACTTATTGCTGCAGTTACCTAGCTTGCTTTCTTTCATCGATCTATTGGTGCATATGTCTATGTCTCTGCTCTTTTGCCAAGGGGTTAATATTCGTTGACTCATTAGACATAACAACTTTTGGAGCGGTGTGTCTGCATGCTACTGCTGCAATGCCACCGGAAGATTAGAGTATGCTATATTATATGGGAGTGGGCCAGTAGGCCACACATTCTACTCACAGTGCTGAGACTGCGGCTTGGAAACATGTTTGAACTGTGCAAAACAACTAAATAGATGCATACACTTTGTAGACAAAAGGGTGGAGCCTTTCCAGCACTTTCACGCACTGCCAAGCTTCTCGCCCATCTGTCTTGTTAATTGATAACTACTGGGTAGTTGTTTCTCACAGTAACTTAGTTTGTCATGTCTTGATAATGTGAATTACTTCCCTGCGGGTACTACTGTTTCTGTGAGTTTATAATATTCCTATTTTCTCTGTCATGCCGTTTTATTTAATTGGCCAAATAGATCTGTGTGGAAAACAGCATTGTCTAACATTTAATGTTCTTCTTTCGCTAGCAAAATGTGCCAACTCTACACAGAAATAAGCTCATATTTTGGAAATGCACATTTATGCAAACTCGAGGAGGCCGATTCATGGAACTATGCACGGAAAATAGGGTACTTGCATGCGCAACTGCATGCAAATCCGCCTTTGTCGATTCATGGAACCAGATGCGTGGGACTTTCCCTGGACTAGCATGGATATCGCGCTGGTTCGGCATGTCTGTGTGAGCCATCGACGACCTGCGCGTGACTCTGAGCAGAGTGTGGGCGTGGCCTGTGCAGAGGGCTGAAAGGGGGGGCGGAACAACAAAAATGGACAAGACCTTGTGAAAAAGTGGGCGTTTCCAGGGACGGCCTGCAGGAAGTACCTCGCACACCCACTATTGTGTGGCACGAGACGGATGATTCGATCACTCAACGTCTCAGCTTGGAAATGGCCACGCAAGTCCTTCATACGATCCGCCACCCAAAGGCAGGTGTAAGTACACTTGTGCGTAGCATTTTCAGCGCACAGGTGAGGTTACATGTTGGATCTCTGGGTGCTTGTACTCAATCGGGGTTCCGATGTAACTTCGGGGTGCGCGTGAGCAGTATAGCAGGGTGCAGGGATGTTTTACGTGGGTTCACAAGCAGATTTCCTAAGTTATTAAAGAGTTGCGATTTTGTATACACGTGTTGTTGGGATGCCGGATACAGTTACGGGGGATGCCGCGCAGGGTCCCCGGGTTGCAGGCCTGCTTACGGGGGACCCACGCACTGTTCGAAAGGTGCATGTATTCGTGCCGGGGGAGCGCCGAAAGGTGGGTGATCTGGCAGTTTTCTGCTTTCTGTGTGGCCGTGTCGGGTCGTTCCAGCTGTGACTTGTGAATATGGTTACTTTGCACGAACAATTCCATGAATACGCGGCACGTGTATTTTTTTCTTCTGTGCGCAGGCTCACACAGTGTCCTTCTTGGCGCGCGGTCCTTGCGCATTCTGCGCGAAATTCCATGAATCTGACCCAGGGTCTTCCAATCGTCCTTTTCTTTGCTGCCATAAGCATGTTTATTAGTTTCATGCATTTGTCTGTTTGTAATTCACGTGCTGGGGCATGAATTGTCAGCACAGCAAGCATGCTTGAGCAGAACGCGAATCTCTGAACTTCAGTAAGTTTTCATTACGTTTGACCATGTTGAACTTCTTGAATTTCGGAAGGACTTTCAGCCAAAAATGGTTTCAGCTGATATGACAGTAAGAAGCATTGTGAAAAGGAGGAGGACGGTTCAGAGAAGCTTAGTAAAAAGAAACCGCGAGTTTCAAGGTTAACTGCAATCAAGGGTTCTGTTTTAAGGCCTCGCCATTAACAGTTTCTGAAGGTTTGTTGCACAATTAAAGGTTCTTAACCAGCTGCCAAACAGAGTACCTGCTTGTTATCAGCCTTATAACTGGCATTGTTTCTAATGCAGAGTAGCACATTAATTACTGGTTGGATCAGAGCCATCATAGCCACATTGTAAACAAAAAAGAAAAGAAAAATAAGATCAGATTACAGAGGCATTGGACAACCCTCTGCACCATGGACAGCTTTTTTTGCATGTGAGCTAAACACGGGGTATGATGGGTGAACCTCTGAATTGTGGCACAGACATCTCAAACCTATAACCATTCTTGAGGTATTACCTTAGACAGGTAAGGTTAATCTGAAGACTGCCTGTCTGTTTATGTTCAAACCTATAACCATTCTTGAGGTATTACCTTAGACAGGTAAGGTTAATCTGAAGACTGCCTGTCTGTTTATGTTCAAACCTATAACCATTCTTGAGGTATTACCTTAGACAGGTAAGGTTAACCTGAAGACTGCCTGTCTGTTTATGTTCAAACCTATAACCATTCTTGAGGTATTACCTTAGACAGGTAAGGTTAATCTGAAGACTGCCTGTCTGTTTATGTTCAAACCTATAACCATTCTTGAGGTATTACCTTAGACAGGTAAGGTTAACCTGAAGACTGCCTGTCTGTTTATGTTCAAACCTATAACCATTCTTGAGGTATTACCTTAGACAGGTAAGGTTAACCTGAAGACTGCCTGTCTGTTTATGTTCAAACCTATAACCATTCTTGAGGTATTACCTTAGACAGGTAAGGTTAATCTGAAGACTGCCTGTCTGTTTATGTTTGTTTTGCAACCGTCAAACACTTCTGGAACCCTACACTAAACCTAGAGGTACCAGAATCCTGGCAGGCTGTCAATACATTCTTTGTAAACAGGATCATTACCACAAGGGGCCACATTGATAGCTCCAAATCCTCTTGCCCACTGTTGATCGCCCCCAGGTGTCATTTAACCCGGGAATGACTTCTCTCCCACTCTGCCGAGCCCCACTCGTACATGCTCACAGCCTTTAAACCAACCTCCTAAACTGATGACATCGGCCCACCACCATCCTTAAAAAACCATCCAGTCCTGCCCTTATTGTCCTTCTTAGGATAGTCAATGCGTCCATCAGTAAGGGCACGTTCCCAGATGGGTTAAAAACAGGGTTTATACAGATGTGTTAAAAACAGGGCTTATACGCCCACTCATTGAAAAATCCCTCCTCGACCTAGCGACCTACTGGCTGTTCACGAGCCTCCCGTTTATCGGCAAAGTCACCAAAAATATAGTTGCTAACCAACTACTTACAAAACTTGCTCTTGGATTACCAATTTTGGTTCTGCCTCAAATGCTGCACTGAAACAGGCACCATCCAGGTGGTTTATGATGCCCTTCAGATTACCGAGGAATGGGACTTGCGCCTGCTACTCCTGCTGGAGTGCTCAGCGGCTTTTGACATGGTCAATCAAAACACTGCTCCCCTTCCTTGCGCACAGGATGGAATTCTCTGGCACCGTGCTGAAATGGCTCACATCCTATCGATCTATCCATCTTTGGAGAATTTGTATAGCGCAGCTACCACCAGTGGCATCATGGCACTAAAAAGGATGCAGAAGGACAGTGAAGGAAAGATAGAAACACAGGAGATCATCAGAAAAGATAGGTTTTAAGTTTAGATTTAAATAGGTTGAAATCTGAGATAGCCCTCAGAAAACCTGGAAGCAAATTCCAGAGCTTAGGACCCGCTACAGAAAAAGCCTGGCTACCACTACGGGTCAGGCAGTAATGGGGAACCTTGACAAGCAACACGCTAGAGGAACGCAGTGTTAGGAAAGATTTCAAATTGTATGTCATTTTCCCTCCATGTGGCAACCCCCAAACTTGTTGCTGTTGTTTTACACCCTGATCTAGACTTTGCCAGAGAAGCACAGCCTTCTGCAGCACTCCTCTGGGCTTCTGCTCAATTCTTATGGGGAAACTGATATGCTCTTAAGACAGTCAGTACTGGGAGACTTTGTTTCCCTTAGTCCTTTCCTCATGTTGCAGCTTTTGTGCAACATTAAACAAGAGTGCCCCGTAACTTACATTACCGTGCTCTTGGGTCTCTAGTCATTCCAAAGGCCCTAGAAACTCTCGCTGGACTTATTATGAACTGTGCAAGTGTGTCACAGACGGTACTGGTGGCAGCTATCGTTCCTCTTGTGTTTTGAACCCATTTTTGCCATGTATCCGCACTTACGGCTTTTGGCACGAATCGGTGGCCTGGCTCCCAAAATGGCCATGCCACAAGGTTCTTTGTCCTGTCTGCTGACCATCTTGCCCCTTCACCGCCCCCAGGTCGAGCCGACCCGGGGCAGTCCTTATTTGGTCATGCACTTTCCCACGAAACACAACATTTTCGCGGGCTTCTGCATGCCTTGTGTGTGCCACCAGGATGTGGGCTGGGATGTCTGTTCCCAATACACATCCTGGGTGCCAGAGAGTCTAGAGTGTCCTGAATGCCTGGGACCACCGTGGTCCGTGATAGGTCCACGTATGGTGCGAGTGTTTGTGAGCAGATCTCCCATTGGGCCCTCTCCGTTTTGGCACGAAGGGAACTTTGGATAAGAGGAGGCTGAAAACACCACTACCATGTCGATCTCCTGAGTTCACACCGAACAAGGGATAAGGAGCCAAGTAACCTGCAACAAGAAGCTGAGTCGAGGAACCGCTGGTGACCCGCTGAAGGTTTGGCACCCTGAACTGCTGTCGTCCTGCGAGACTGCTCTGCATCTGATCGTCCTAGAAGGTCTGCAAAGGTGCTTCGACCCTTTGGAATAGTGGGATCAACTTTTCCCAGCACCTTCATCAAACCCTGCAAGTAAGCCTCTTCGGAAGTGTCCCTGGGCAACCAGTGGGCTGGCCAGCTTACGCAGGACGCTTTGCTCTGTCACCGCCACTGTTTCGGGGAAGCCCTCGAAACTTGGTCTACTGCTTGCTCTGCGTCCACAGCACCGATTTCGTACACTTGGCATTCCCAGGTCTGAAGCGAGACGAGTGCGCCGGACCAGAGTAAACACGGTTGCTGTGTTGCCCTGCTGTGGTAACAACCTGTGCACGTCCGCTGCATTTGGGACACCCTCGACCCTGCATCCTGCTACGCAGAATCTACACTGTGTCGAGACGTCCTGATCATCGCAGCTGAACCTGCCAGCAACGTGAACTGAACTTGAGAAGTCTGGGTCTGCCTGCGTTGGGGACCGGTGAGTAGTCCATACCCCAACCGGTGGCCCCTCGCGCAGGAGCCCATTTCTTTTCTACCGCTGTTGCGAAATAGCGACTCTATCCCGCACTCTCACCCTGCCTGTGACCACAAGTGGAGGCCTTGCTTGAGTAGTGGGGACTTGTTCTGCATCACTTCATTCACCTTCCTGAACTGCCTGATATCCTTGAAGAGGCCCTCTTTTGTCCATTGGCACCAGCGCATGCAAGTACTTTTGAGCATAAGGCTCCTCTCTTCGTAGGGCTCGGACTTCCTCCTAGTTAGGTGTATTTCGGAGGTCGAACTGGGTCTAATGATTACTTGCACTGCCTGTTTTCCTCCCCATCTATGTGGTCTACATATTACGTGTTCCTAACTCATTAGACCCCGCGGTCTTGTATATATATTGTATTGATTGTGATGTGTTGGTTTACTTTAGTATTATTGTGATTCTTTGCTATGGTCGATGTTACAAAGGTCTTGTAATAAATGTGTCTATATTTTTAATATAACACCTGTCTGGAGTAATTTGTAAGTGTCCTTGCTTTGTGTGCTCATTGAGGTATTTTCGTTACCCTCACCCCTCTTGAGACTTAGTCTTGACTGCCGCCATCGCTACCCTGATTGGTCTGGCTTGTCCAGAGGTTACCCTGTTCCAAGAAACTAGGCTGGCCTTCGAACCTCTGCCCCTCCAGGTCAGAGTTAAGAAATCCATCTTAACACGCAGCACATGAGAAGGGCAGTACAGAGAAATCTTCTCTTGGAGAGAAAAACAGCATTGCTTGAAAAAGGCTTGGTGTGTTATGCAGAGTGCTTTAAATGGAACTCGCATCGAGACAGGGAGCCAGTGAAGTTTTCGAAGAGCTGATAAAACGGGCTGGCCGTAGAGAATCCCTGTGGCTATGTGTACTGCAGTATTCTGCCAGACTTGTAGCCGGTTAAGATGGTAGGAGGGCTGAGCAAATAACGTGGCATCGGAGTAATCAAGACTGCCGTTGATTGTGACCGCAACAACTGGAGCATAGTAGATAGGTGGAATATAGCGGAGTACCTTCTTAAATTGTTTCAGATTAAGGAAAGCAACACTATAGGTGGCACTAACCTGTGTCTCCGGCGAGAGTGATGATGCCAGTTTAATACCAAGATTTTTCCACCGCTTGAGCTGGAATAGGGACAGTGCCTAGCAAAGATGGCCAGAAATCCGAAGTCCGCAGACGCTCACTGGAGGAGGAAGGATAGCTCAGGGCCAACGCGTTTGTCGAACGCAGCACAACATGGGTTCAAATCACGATCCTGTGCTTAGAAACCACTCACTGGTATTAAGCGCATATTAATGAACAATACATAACTAAATAAAACTACCAGCACCTCTGTTTTGTCGCCATTTAGTTTAAGCCAGTTCAGTACATCCTACCTATATGGCAGACAGCAGGCTGTCTAGATGGGCTCTTTCAGGACTGAACACCACCTTGCTAACTGGAGTCCTTTCACTGTTCCTTTCTCTCCTCTGTGACCATTAACCTCTATATGGAACCACTGGGGTCATTTCTAGATGACCCTAACATTGTGATACATCTGTACATAGATGATAAATAAATGTGCCTAAAAGTAAAAGGCCCACAAGATATTGCTCGCCTTCGCTCACGTCTTGAATCCATTCAAAGGTGGATGACAAGTGCCTATTTAAAGGTTCACCCCACCAACATCGAATTTGAACTCCTGGGCAATCCCTCAAAGTAGGAGCCCACTCAAAGGTGGGTGGGAAAAATATGCTTGGACAGGTTCAAGCAAGCTATGCTTCCAAAAACACATAATCAAAAAGGCTCAAACAGCTTGGTATCAGATCTTTCCAATCCCCAAGACCAAGCACTTCCTCTAACTCCAGCACTTCTGAACAGTGGTGCAGGCTCTAATGATCTTGCTTATAGATGGGGGTAACACCCTCCTTGCAGTGCTCCCAGCTGCTCCTCTGGCCCCCATCAAAGCAGCCCACTACACAGTGGCTTGCCTGATCCCGGGGGTCTTGGAACTTTGACCACATCATCCCACCTTGCGCAAATTACACTGGCTCCCCATCCCAGCTAGGATCTGGGTCAAAACCACGTACCTCAACCAGAAGGCAGCCACTGCTGGCATGCCGGCCTACTTGATGGTCAATCTAAAGACATTGGTCACAAGGTGAGGACTTGGAAACAGTCGTTCTCATGCTATTCTCTGGTACTCTAGCTCTCCATCCAGGTGGCAACCTGGGCTGCCCCAAGTCTCTTTTAGCCTGGGAAAGAACTGGAGTCCTGGCTTCCCAGCAGAAACTTGGTGCAACCTATATTCCAGCTATTGTATGCACACCCCCATCCGCATAGTATAATTATAATTATAATTATTAATATTTCATTAATGCCTTGTTAAATTCTTGCTATCAGTGTTCATGACTTGTACTCTGTTGCTACTGAGCTACGATCACACTATAAAAATGAATGATAACCTAATAATAATAATAATATTTTTTGTTCATAGGTCAAGAATGGCTAGTGGTATTTACTTCTTTGATATACGTGCCTTACTTGTACTTTATAGTACTTGTGCTGTATAAATATATTCTCTTTCTTATTACTCAGAGGCTAACAGAACCTATGCACATCCGTGTGGTACATGTTAATCGCCAATTTGAGTACAGGCAGGACAGAGATCAACTTTCATCTTTCTGAAATTGATGAGATGAGCACCAAGGAATTGAAAATCCCTAATATTGGCTTAAGAAACAATTTCATTTATGGTTTGTGCAGCACAAACCTCAAATGGAAGTACTTCTTTGTGTGAGTAGTTTCCTAATGCAGTGGTACTCATGTCCTCCAGTTCAGGAGGGTAAGTCCTTTCTACCCACATTGGAATCCATGGACTATACTTTGCACAAAGAAATCGACAGCGCCAGACTTTTAACACATCAAATCCCCTTGAATCATCTCCCCCGTCTACCTCGAACTTGCCTTGAGTTTTTGCTGAGATTAGAAATGCCTGCTCTTATTTGAAAAACTGCACCAGTGTCATGCAAATGCAATTGCGTGTTGCATTTCTGAGAAAAAGAGCCATTCTGTTTGCAAGTTAACTGTGCAATTGCGTGTACGATGTTCACAGACATGTGCCCACTAAACCATTGAGAAACAGGCCGGATTGTTTTTAGAATCCTCAACATGGGTATTTGCAAAGTTTATAGACTACTTTTTTAGTGGCAGTAACAAATATAGCCTTCTTCTTATTTGCACCAAGCTCTACTAATATATGTCTAGGTTGGTGGGATAAGTTCATGGCCTGGACGAGTAACAAGAGTAAGCCCTTTGATAAAGTGATAACGTGGATCAGATTCATAGATGATTCTTAAATAGTACGTTCAAATGGATTGAACAGGAGTTGAATTACTATATGGCATCTATGAATCATAATGTTTTGAATTTGAGATTGATGTACAATAATAGCAAAACATGTTTTGGCTTCCTTGACCACAGAATTGCAGATGAAGCAGGTAAACAAGTTAGAGCCTTGGTTCACAATATTAGGAATTTTCCATATGTAGTGCATAATGAAATGTGCCACTGTGTATCCCTAAACTTCAGCATTCGGTTTAGAATATTCCCTCTTTACTTCCTTAGCCGGTCATATATCTGTCATCTATATACATCTTCCTATTCTTCCTTTCCTTTGATTCCACGCTGCCACATTTTTCCACAGACCAAATTCTGGTTTGATCCTGGCTGGGGACACAATATGCAGGCTTTGTTTCGGACAAGCTTTGGTGCCATAAGTCCACACTGGTGGCATCAAAGGCAGTGCAAATTCTCATTGACAGAACATAAACTACAATTTCTGGTCCTATGGTCATACCCCATATCTTTCTGGAAAGAACTTCACTACCCTCCCCTCTTTGCCAGAACTAATGTATTCTATTAAACTTCATCCTTCCAGCTACAATTCTTCGTGAATCACAACCCAACGAGCCAAAACTATTTACCTTTTCCATCTCCTGATAAAGTGAGTGATCATTTATGTTGACAACGTATATGACATGCCATGCGTTGTGTCTTAGCCACATTGGTTTTAAGTCTCTTTGTGTCACATGATTCTGTAAATGATTATAATTGGCACTTAGATACCAGAATGGCAGCATCTGAAAATATTACAATTGACAAATTTTCTTTGAATCATGTAGGTGCATCTGTTGCAAGGTAATTTAAAAATGTTGCTATATCATCGATATATAATGAAAAAAGCAGGTGTACCAAACGCACTTCTGCCAAACTCCCTTTTCTACCTGGGAAGTCCTTGATAACTCACCACGTGCTGCCCATCTAATCGGGGCAACATGATCCAAATATAATCTTTGGATTGCGATGACTAATGCAGAGGGACTAAAATCAATATAATGGCTTCCCACCATTTGTTACTGAGGATGGGGCCTCCTTGCTTGAGAAGCACATACTGCAGTAACACCTTCGAGAGGAAGATCTGATCTGTAGTACTGATCCTTTAAATGAGACTGTATACTATTATCTACAGACAAATCTTCCCATCTTTTCTGTATGGTTTTTCCACGCACTCTCGACAGAGCGTCAAGCAAGGATATAGGTCGATAGTCGTGCAGGTCGCTTCTAACTCCTGCCTTATGTGTTGCTACGATTATAGCTCATTTCCAGCTGTCAGGAATATTCAAGTCCAAGTAGAAACAATTAAACATTTTGTGTAGAATTGGCACCCAGATATCCTGCTCTAATTTAGTTAGTTTGATTGGATTCAAATGTGGGATAGGTGTCTTATCTTGTTTCTGTGCTGCAATACCATTCCTTACGTCTTCAGCTTTAAACATTAAACTATTATTAAAATATCATTGGTGTCAAAAATCAGGTTCAACTGTTTGTTAGATACAGGCAGATTATGACATAATGCCCTACAACTTGACCTGCCTTATCATGTGCCTCTCTGGCACCCTCTGCTGCTTCTTTGACTGCCCTGTTGCCTCCTCCTTCAGCCACCTCTCTCGCATTCTCTTCCTTCCTCATCTGTCCATTCTCGGGCACCTCTAACACTTCTGCATTGCATACCTCATGCTTGTACCCCTCCACAGAACTCCTGCAAAGGTGGCAACCTGTTCCACATCACTACTCTTAACTCTCGCTCCACTGTCAAACACCCCTCTGATATCTGCCGTCTCCTGGAAAAGCTTGATTTGGATATACTCAGTGTCACAGAGACTTGATTCACAAGCAGCTCTGTCACAAGTTTTTACACTCTTCTTCCTTATGGCTACACGATCCTCTCCGAACCCAGAACCAACCATCCCAGAGGGGCAGTAGCCCTGATTTTCCCGGAGTGGATCCCTGCTTCGGTCATTCCAACACAGGCCTACTCCTCCTTTGAATGCCTGGTCTGCAGGCTCTCTATCTCTTCAGACCTCTCTCTCACTGTGGCCACCATCTATAGGCCTGGCCAGGTCGCCCTCTTCCTCTCTGAGTGGGCTGTCCTCTCCTACTCCCTCCTTGCCCCTACCTTTGAACTTCTCCTCAGAGACCTAACCATCCACCTGGATGCTACTAGCCCCTCTTTTGCAACCTCTGCAACCCTCTCTCTCTCTCTCTCTCTCTCTCTCTCTCTCTCTCTCTCTCTCTTTCTCTCTCTCTTTTTCTCTCTATTTTCCTCTCTCTCTCTCTCGCTCTCTCTTTCCCTCTCTAATCTTCCCTCTGGCCCGACTCACTCCGCAGGGCACACCCTGGATGTTCTGATCCCCTCTGACCTTCCCCTATCCAACTGTCTCACTACTCCTCTCTCTTGGAGTGACCACTTTCTTCTTTTCTCCCCCTTTCTCTTTCTACTCCTCAGATTAAGCCAACCCCAGCACTGCCTACCACCTTCTCGGTCATCCGGCCCATGAAGCTTGTGTCAGTGGAGGCTTTTACTACCCCTTTCTCTCCTCCTCCTACATCTTTGGCTTACTCACACTCTGACACGGCCCTCTCCAAACTTCATCTCTCTTTCTCTAACACTCTTGTTGTCCTTTCCTCGTCATGAGGATCTGTTTGAAGCCTCCATCCAAGTGCAACTCTTGGTATGATTCCGACCTTGCCACCCTTAAGTGCAAGCGTAGGGGGGCTGAGAGGAAGTGAAGGGCATCAAGCGTAACCTCTGACAAACTGGCCTGCTGCCTGCTCCAAAGGCATTGCAGACTCTCCGTCCTCTCGAAGAAGAGAGCCCACATACAAGCCTGCGTCTCAGCAGCCTCTACCAACTCGGTCACATTTTTCAAAATCTGCAAAGAGCTGGCCAATCCTGTTGCAGTCTCTACCTCTCCTGTGCCCTCCCAGGCCCTTTGCATGGCTCTGGCTTCTCATTTCACCACTAAGACTCAGGACATCCTGTCCACTCTCTCTACCTCTAACTCCTCTTCCTCTCTCTCTACCACCCCTGCTCCCTCTTTGGCCATTTGTCCTGCTCCTTTCTTTGCCTTTCCCCTGTTCACTCCTGAGGATGTTTGTAGACATGTCCAATCTATGAAAGTCTTGTTAAAAAAGCAGGTGCTCTCCGGATCTTCCAGATCCATCCAGGACCACATCAACACCCTTGCTCCAGACTTGGCCGACTTCTGTAATCACTCTTTTGCCACTGGAACCTTCCCTTCCACCCTTAAGCACTCCCTTGTGCACCCTCTTCTTAAGAAGCCCTCTGCCGATCCTTCCTCTCTGGCAAACTATCACCTGATCTCCATCACTCCTTTCCTAAGGAAACTCCTGGAACAGCTGGCCTTCTCCATGCTTACTCTTTATACTGAATCTGTTGGTTGTCTCCATGATCACCAGTCTGGCTTTAGAGCAGCCAGAAGCACGGAAACTGCTCTACTGAACACCCGTAAAGACGTGCTCTCTAATCTTGACTATAACCTTCCTTCTGTCCGCATTCTCCTTTATCTATCCTCTGCTTTCGACATGATCAACCATGCCATCCTGCTCATTCGCCTCCAGGACAACCTGGGTATCTCAAGTCAGGGTCTGGACTGGTTGACCACTTTTCTCACTGATCGACCCTTGCAGGTCCTACTTCGGTCTTTCCTCTTTTCTATCTCTCTTTCACTTGTGGTGTTCCCCATGGGTCTAACCTCTCTCCCTGGCTCTTCAACCACTATCTGGCACCTCTTGCTGACCTCATTTCCACCTTCTGCTCTAACTTTCAGTGTTATGCAGATGACACTCAGCTCTCCTTCAGGCTCTCCTTCACCTCTTCTGCTCGTTCTCTCATACCAGACTGCCTGTCCGCAATTCAGGAATGATGTGCCTCCAATGATCTCTGCCTTAATGCCAGTAGGACTGAGATTCTCCCCATTGGGATACTTGCTCCCTCCTTTCCTCTCTCACTGTGGCCGCCCACCCTAGGCCCTTTACCTGCTCATTCGTATGAGGTTAAGAACCTTGGGGTCCTCTTCGACTCCACCGTCTTCTTCTCTCGTCACATTGCTGACGTCTCTAAGAAGTCTCACTATCAGCTGCACCTCCTCAGAGGTATTCTTTCTTTTCTCACTTTCCCCCAGAAGCTTACTGTCTCCAGAGCACCTGTCCTCTCTAGGCTGGACTATTGAAACAGCCTCTTTCTAAATCTACCTGTCTCTACTCTTTGCTCTTTACAACTTATTGAGAACAGGACTCCGAGACTTGTCCTTGGCCTCAAGCCCAGGGATCGTATCTCTCCAGCTCTGAAATATCGCCAATGGCTCCCTGTGGCTGCATGGATCAAGTCCAAGACCCTCTGCATCGCCCACAAGGTTTTCTGGGGCCAGGGACTGCACTACCTCCAACTTTCTCTTCCTCAGCATCTTTTGCCTTGAGCTCTCCGCTCTTTCACCCCCAACTCTCTGAGGGTCAGACACTTCTCCAGTCAGAGAGTGTGGGGTAGATCTCTTTCCTTTCTCTATCCCTCTCCCTTGCAGATTTTCCTGACTGCTGCGCCCACCCGTCACCTGGCCACCCTCTGAACTTCGGGTCCAGGCTCCTGCATGTCCAGTTGCCCTTGCACTGCACCCGGGCCTCCCATGCACTTACGGATCTGTATCTGCAACCCTACAGTCCCCCAGATTCTCTGCACTTATGTGCCACTTACCGGCAGCACTTATAAGCTACCTGCACTCCCCCGCCCCCAGCACTTCTCCCCCTGCACTTACGTGATCTGAATGTCACAAAGCCTAGTAAGATCATTGTTTTTCCTCCCTCTGTTCTCCTTTCCTTCTCCCTTTTTTATATATACAGTTACATAGCGCTTTACTCCAAAGCACTATACAGAAATAAAAACAACAGTACAATAAATGAAATTGACAAACTATACAGAATTGACAAGTTTCAAATTAGGAATGGAGTAGATGATTTTTGAGAGAAGAGCGAAATAGAGGATAAGAAGTAATAGATTAAAGAGAATAACAAATGGAATTCCAGTGAAGTAGGGCAAGAAGAGAAAAGGGCCGAAACCGTGATTGTCCACGTGGAGGGTGGTGAACTGATAATAGAAATTGAGATTGAGATCAAAGATAATAGGAAGGAGAACAGAAGGAAACTAAAGACGAAAGATAGATGGGTCAAGACCATAGAGAAATTTAAACACAATAAAGAGAAAGTTACATTTAACACGGGGTGGAAAGAAAACCAACCAAGGGAAGATAAGGATAGAGAAATAGAATCACAAGGAGATAACAGATATAAGAGACAAGTAGAGGCATTGAAAACAGACTTGAGTGGAGACAAACGAGATACAGGAAGACCAAAGAAAATAGTGGAACAATAGAAAAGACGAGCAGATGAAGGAAGAAATCACAAGTTTAGTACCATTGAAGGTAGGAAAAGGGCGAGCTTTACGACTATTAAAATGATACAAGTGACAAAAGTGAGAAATAGTAGAAATATGATAAGAAAAAGATAGATCGGTGTCGAGATAAAGACCGAGATTGTGAGCAGTACTAGAAATAGGTGACGAAGAAGGAGTAAAAAAGAAAAAAGAAGGAGGAGAAGGCGGGGAAGAGTATTAGCAGGGGAAAAAAAGGACTTCTATTTTAGTTGCATTCAAAACAAGAAAGTGATCTGACATCCAGGACTTAATTGCTAGGAGACAAGAAGTTAGATTATCATGAATAGAAGATTAGAAAGTGTTAAAGCATAGCAAAAGGTGAGTATCATCAGCATAAAATGTATGTGATATCCCATTAGACGAAATGATTGCAGCAAGAGGAGACGTGTAAAGAGAGAACAGAAAAGGACCAAGAACAGAACCTTGAGGAACACCATGATGAAGAGGTAAAGTATCAGAGGAAGACCCAGCCCAAGAAACAGAATAGGTGTGTTTGGAGAGATAAGAATGAAACCAAACTAGGACACAAACAGTGAAACCAAGTAAAGAAAGAGAAGATAAGAGTAAAGTATGATCCACTGTATCGAATGCAACGGAAAGATCCAATAGTATAAGACGTGAAGAGTGTTTAGAGTAACAAGCGTAAAGCAAAGAGTCACACATGGATAGAAGAGCAGTTTCACTTAAATGACGAGATCTAAAGTCAGACTGAAAACAAGGAAGAATAGGGTTATCTGTGACAAAGGTAGAAACGTGAGAATAGACTAGTCTCTCAAGTAACCTAGAAATATAAGTAAGACGATAGATTGGGCGGAAATTAGAGGGGAGAGAAGGACCTAATGATGGTTTCTTCTGAATCTGAAGGATAGAAGCATGCTTGAATGAAGAAGGAAATGTCGAAAGAGTGGTAAGATAAGAGACAAGAGAAGGATAGACTTTAGGTATTAGCAATGAAGGAATAGGATCAGACGGAGAACCTGTAGGATGAGAGCGAGCTAGTAAAGGAGAAGTATCTGAGTTAGTGATAGGAGAAAAACAGAAAATAATCTAATTAGGGGGGAAATAAGGAAGATGAACACGATGGTACAGCAGCTGCATGAAGAGAAGTTTTGCTAAAGTCACCCCGAGTGGGACGCGTATGCCCAGACGTAGGTCCTGAGGCTGCCGGGCCTAGAGACCCAAGCTACTCCTCACTGATGATCCCCAACAAGGCTGAAACATGTCTGGGGATGCTTGTGGTCTCGTGCAGAAGGGATGTTACCTAGCAGTTCGGGCTGGACTGCCCTTTTTGGGATAGGACCAAGCCTGATTTGCATACGGTTTTTGCCCTTCTATAATGGCTTGGCAGGCTGAAAAACGACGGTCTGGAGGGTTGCCCAGAGCTGTGCCGGTGGTTATGATTTATTCAAAACCTTCCGGCCATCACCTTCTCCTTTTGCTAATGTCTTAATATATCCAACCTTTGTTTTGCCTTTCTTCATTTTCTTATACTTTATTAAGTTTTTAGACGGTTCCCTCTACATTTTAGGGACATTCCGTCCCCATTACCCAGCATGTTCTTGGTAGCCAATAAGAATAATTTTTTAGCCCTCCTACACTCCCCATCCAATTGGCTATTGTACTTCATGGACCTCTCGTTGCCCACTCTGTAGGTTCTGGTCTAACACCCTTTGCTAAGTTCTCTTAACCTTCAATAGTCATTGGACCTGTCTCTGACATTATAATTCTTTTTTCAAGCAACAGGAATAATTCTAGATATCATTTTGGGATATCACGTTTTGATGGCTCTCCCATCGTACTCTCTAATTAGAGTTATAATGGGCATACAAAAACAAATACAGGTCGTCCATAGCTATCTTCACTTATGGTTAGGTCGGACTGCCCCTAGGAAGAGCACTTTTTGGGGTAGCTTATAACTTTGCTGCTATTCAACAATTGTAAGACTATTTCAAGTATCTCCTGTTAGGATTTGCTATTATTGACAAGTGGATTAAAAGATAAATGATGATATTAAGAGCATTGTTGGGGCCCATATTGTGCCCTGTATTCCACTGAAGTGGCACAAGACTACAAGACATTTGTTGGAGAATTGATAGCCCAGAATGCTGTAGTACCTCAGGTGCAGTCGAAGATGTGGTGCAATAGCAGCTCCCTTTTGTCAGCATAAGGTCACCTCTTTTCCCACACCACCAACTTAAATGGCTGGTGATGCACAGAAAAAGGGGGAGACGAACTGCCAGAAACTGCAACGAGAAGAGGGCCATCCTTGTCTCAGTGCCATTGTTAAATGATGAAAATAAAAGGAGACCATCAGTGATGCATCTCAAACCCAGCACTCTTGAGTCCAAGCTTCTGTAGAGAAACCCCTCAACGCTCATACCAGAAAAAATGCAAACCACTAGGGAAAAAGGGCTAGCACACCTCTTGCATGGAGAACAACGTTTTAATTCCACAAAAATAGAAATGCGCCAGCAAAGCAGTCTGCTGCCATGGAACATTCTGACAAAGTTAGTACGAGCAGCACTATATGAAGGTACACAGTGTCATCAGTGACGTAGATTATATAAGGTACAAATCCAAATGGCTGGTTGGAGCGACCCTATGCATGGGCTACCTGCTCCATACGGGATGCCATGCCGTTGGTCACAGTCTCTTCTGTCCATCTTCTTCCGCGTGGGCTTCTCCTTGCATGTCATCAGATACAAAGATACAAGTAATTGGCAATTGTGCAAAGAAAAACAATACATGCTATATCTCTAACCTAATGTGTACCTGCCATTGCAGCACAAACCATGTGACCTGCTTTCTGATCTTTTCAGATGGATTGGGGGTTTAACAGTTTTATGGTCGGGGGTCTAGGACAGCCTGGTACTTTGGAATGTTGGAGGTCTTGGCATGGGGTCCCCTGGGTGCTTTTATTTAGAACTGAGATCAGGGAAGGTCGGAGGCTCATGCCCTCCTCGTGGGATCGCTTTTCACAGAGAGCTCTCAACTTCCTGGTGCCTTCTGGGATACGAATGCTGGCAACATGAGACAATGAAAAGTCTATGAATCGCTACAGCTCTGGCCTTCCTCAACAATGCCCAGCCTATACCCTATTCCCTATTCCTGCATGAATACGCTCATTTCCATGTGTGGCTTAGGCTGCCATTCTGGCTGTAGAGCAAATCTAGGCATCAATTCCAATATGGCTGCTAATATCTAAAATGGCATCTAAATTCTCACTCTATTTTAAAGCATACCCCACCCTCCTTGCACTACAGCCCCTGGTCGACACCCCCCTCACCCCTGTAACCTCCCTGAGCCCCTATTCCACACTCCGAGGCCTCTGCTGCAATCGCAATCACTTGGGGGTTTGGGGTGAGTGTCCCACCTTCCCAACACTTCCCTGTGCTTGTGCTTTTATCTTTAGTCCACCAATGCGCTAGCTACAAGCTGAACCTGAGCCTGTGCTTATGAGGAGGGTATGCCGTTGTGTGTTGTGGACTGGGCACCCATATGCAGGCGCTTTGTCCCTTGTTGAATGACAGGGAGACACCTAGTGGTGAAACTACAGCTATCCTCTCGCATAGCTCTGTTGGCTTCATTTTAGGTTAGAATTTGAAGCCCAAAAGTGGTGATATGTGTCAATGAAATGCCTGTTTAGGGCGAGAACAAATTGCAATGTGTCCTAATGCCACCCTCAATTACAATGTGACCTTGCACATCAAAAAAGCATTCCATCGCCAGTGTCGGCCAATGGAATCTGTATGTGTGTCAGGGAAACATACATTTGCAATACTTACTCTGACCTAAATGTTGCACATTTCTCATTCTAAAATATACAGAGTGTGTCCAACAATAAAGGGATGTATGGTTATTTCGACTATTTCAGCATGGGCTTCGTTGCAGACACCGCAGCCCCGGTCAGCGAGATATGGTTGTCATGCTTGGTCGCTGGGGTTCAACATTAGGTTGAATGTATCTTTTTGCTGTCTGGCAGATGCACACTTGATGACATTTTAATTTGCCAGAAATATGTGGGGATCGAGCTGGGAACCCGCTCCAGAGAACAAGGGCAGCATTTATTGAACCATGGTGGGTGTGTGCACACTGAACCATGTTGAGTGCTGTTGGGGCTAAAAATAGCTTTGAGATCCATCATAGTCAACATATCTATTTGTGCCGGGTGCACAGACAGCCAGCCCGTTGTGTATGCAGTACCCCATCTGTTATTCCTTGTTGAGATAGGCTCCGTGTAATGACTACGGTGATCGGGGGAGAGGGGGGAATTATGAGGGGTAGTGGGGTGTTCGGCAGGAGGATGCAGGGGTTCTTTCTCGTTTGAGACCCATATTGCACAGACAGGACCAATTCCTTTTGCACTTCTGTGCAAAACGTTCCCTCCGTGCAATAGTCAAGTGTAAAACACAGGAAGCATCCTATTACGTACCTTATGATATGATGTTGCATTTATAACGCGCCTGTGCACAAGTGTTTCTAGGCGCCACAAGACAAGGGAGGGAAGAAGACAAACAATCTTAATCTGCCTTGTGACATTCAGATCAGGCAAGTGCGACAATGAGAGGTGCAGGGGGAAGTGCGAGGGGAAGGGGAGGGGGAAGTGCAGTCAGGGCCAGTAAGGCTCTGGGTAAGTGCGACCAGTGCAGCGCTGCTCTTGGTAAGTGCAAGTTGGCAGGGGCGCTGTAGAGGTCACAGTTACACCCCTTAAGTGTGCAGTAAGCCATGCAGCAGTGCAAGGAGGACTGGTCGTAGAGGAGCCTGGTACCCAGTGAGACTCTGACCGTAACCAAGCAGCCAGTCAGTGCATCAGACATGAAGGTTAGCAGGGGAGCGAGAGAGAGAAGGCAGAGGAAAAAAAGAGGTTCTTGAGCTGCTTCCGGAACTTCAAGTGGTCTGGCCCCAAATCTGAGTGGGGCATGGTGGCCATTCCAGAGGGAGGGACCTGCAGAGGAGAGAGATCTACCCCCCACTCTCTGTCTGGTGAATCGTCTGCCTCATAGAGAGTTGGAGGTAGCTGAGTGAAGGGCTCGAGAAGGAAGGTGCATAGGTAGAGAGAGTTGGGTGTAGTGGTGTCCCTGGCCCCAGAAAGCCTTGTGAATGATGCAGAGGGTCCTGAACTTGATCCTTGCAGTCATCGGGAGCCAGTGTTTCAGGGCTGGAGAGATACGGTCCCTGGGCTTAAAGCCAAGGATAAGTCCTGCGGTCCTGTTCTGGATTAGTTGCAGAGGGTGGAGCGTAGAGCAAGGCAGATTGAGAAAGAGGCTATTGCAGTAGTCCAGCCTTGAGAGAACCAGAGCTCTGGAGACAGTGAGTTTTTGGGGAAAGTGAGAAAAGGTATAATACCTCTGAAGAGGTGCAGCTGGAAGTGGGCTTTCTTGGCAAGGTCCGTGATGTGAGGAGAGACGGAGAGAGTGGGGTCGAACATGACACTAAGGTTTTTTGCCTCACAGGAAGGCAAGGGTAGAGGGCTCAGGGAGGGCGGCCAGAGTGAGAGAGGGAACGTGGGAGCAGGAGTCCCAATGAGAGGGCTCTCCATCTTACTGGCATTAAGACAGAGATCGTTGGAGGAGCACCAGACCTGAGGGCCAGACAGACATTGAAGAGAAAGTAGAGGCAAAGGCATCTATTTACACTCGCTTCATGGGCTGAATGACCAAAAAGGAAGGTGGCAGTGCTGGAGTAGGCCTTGCATGTGTCAGGTGGGAGGAGAGCAGAAAGTGGTCAGTCCACCAGAGAGGAGTGGCGAGACGGTTAAAGAGGGGGATGTCTAAGGGGATGAGAGCATCCAAGGTGCGTCTGGCAGAGGGTGTCGGACTGGAGAGAAGAATGGAATGAAAGAGAGAGAGAGAGAGAGCGAGAGAGATAGAGAGAGAGAGAGTCGCAAAGGTAGCAGAAGAACCCAGATGAGGGATTAGAAACATCCAGGTGGATGTTGAAGTCTCTGAGGGGGAGAAGCTGAGAGGTGGAGGCAAGGAGAGAAGATGAGAGGCCAGCCCATTCAGAGAGGAAGAGGGCGGCCTGTAGATGGTGGTCATAGTCAGAGAGATGCCAGGAGAGATAGAGAGCCTGCAGGTCAAGCATTCAAAGGAGGAGTAGGCCTGCGTAGGAAGATCAGGGCAACTCCACCACCAGGCCTGTAGGTTCTGAGATCGGAGAGGATCTGATAGCCCTCAGGGAGGAATGCATCAATCCTTGTGACAAAACTGCCTGTGAACAATGCCTTGGTGAGAGCAAGGACATCCAGGTAAAGGTCTTCAAGGAGGCAGCAGGTGTCAGAGGAGCGTTTGACAGCAGAGCAAGTGTTGAGAGTAACAACGTAGCTTACTTGTCCGCAACGTGATTGAAATCACACTGATTATGGGAGGCATTTACACTGACTTCCTTTGGAACCCACTGACTATTTTTAGGCACAAAAGTCAGACGGATTCCATAGGATTCCATTTTATTCCTCCAGCATGAAATTGTCCTGGGGGAAAATCCGTACATAGAGGTGTGTTAGATTATTCTGGAAATGACAGGTAGGAGGAGCATTTAGCTCCTATGAGGCTTTTTCAGTTTTTGAAAAAGTGAGGCTATTGATAGTGTTTGAGTGAAGATGCATGTGGTAGTGTGTTGGCAGGGTCGGACTGGAACAAGAAATAGGCCCGGACACCTAAAATAAAAGTGGACATGACTTTACAGAAAATGCTACTTATGGAGAGTTAATGGTGCTTGTTGCATGTAATGTTTTGTGAAAACGTTTCAGAAAAGCAGTGATAACATTCATTTAGTACTTTATTAAAAAAAAAGACATCATCACATGGCTAAGCAGTATACTTATTTTGCAGATCCAGGCTCAAGGCATGTCTACTAGTTGGCACCAGTAATGAAAATAGATTTGCATTTGAAAACAATACATGCAGTGGTGATGCACATTAATGCACACAGGTTTGGCTGCCCTTCTCCACTGGATATGCACAGACCTACATCACCATCTGTCAGACTGTTATATCTCTGGCCTTCTTTATAACCCTGCCGCTCATGGTAACAACGGTGCTGGTTGGCTACACGTTTGTGGGTGGGATGCCCTCCTGGCCGCCACATCTGACCTGGCGGGCAGAACGGCACCTGCCCGCAGTCTTTGACACAGTGGTGGTGCATCCGTCCTCCCCATTCCCATTGAGTCCAATGGGACTCGAATGGGAATGGGGAGTATCTTTTTCCGGCGCCTGGCCATAGGGACTGCCAGGGCTGTAATGCCCCGGTGATTCCCCATTGCCAGGCGCCGGAAAAGAAACATGACTCTGGCGGCATCCTGCCGTTTTTACCGGCACAGTTACCGTTGGGGTCATAATGAGGCCCATAGTGTGAAAGTCAAAGTCCAAACAAACAGCTTGCAGAGTGCTTGAGCTTTTTGAATGATCCTTTCCTTCTCTACCGGGTGCTGACTCTGACGCTGGTGGTTCTGAACCCCCGAGCACACTCCAGGCTGGCAACTCTGATCTACACCCAAGAACCACTAGAATATTGCCAAAGTGGGCTTCCGGGCAACTGTGGTTCCCTTCTTTCACTTTCCAGCAACTGCAAGCATCCTCCTTCAAGTAGGAGACCAAGAAATATGTACCGGCAAGGGCTCTGTTCATTCAAGTGACAGAAGCACTTAAGAAATACAGACTGTGGGTGAAGATATGCCCCCCATACCTTGGGAAGCCTTGCCATGTAGAATAAAACTAACTCTATGATGCCCCATGGCTGTGCCATCCCCACTTTTTTGAAGGTGTTGTAATGGCTGTGGCATCCCCACTTTTTTGTAGGTGTTGTTTGTGTTTACAACTAGGATACACAAAAATGTCCAGGTGACTTTTTATCATTTCAAATATTTTTTAAAAGCCTTCTTATTTAGCTAAGGCTGACCCTCCAACCATCGCTAGGTAGCCTTTATGTGCTGACTGTCCCTAGTGGAAGCTGATGTGCCGCCTATATGGGGTTAGGGGATAGACAGATAAAGCTGCCCCTAATTTATTTCAAACTGAAATCTCAGAGAAGTGAAATAAATAGTGTTCCATACTATAATAAAATCTGGAAATACCGGAGCAAGGAGCATGGGAGGGAGCATAGTTTGCTTTTAGTACCCCCTACTCATCTGTTCACATGTACTATAGTAAAACAGCAAAAAACCTGACGCGTTCTCAGCCCGGTTCTATAAAATATTCGCACACATGCCCGCCCCCCAGCTATCCACCCTATTCAACTCCTTCCTCACAGGGGGCGTAATTACCCCATCCATGAACGAAATAGTAACAGTACTTATCCCGAAGCCTGGCAAGGACCCCAACCAATGTGCCTCGTATAGGTGAATCACCCTAATGAACAATGACGCCAAGATCTTCTCTAAGATCTTGGCAGCCAGGCTATGCATGGTTCTCCCTGACCTCATACACCCCGACCAAACGGGTTTCATCCCTGTGCGCAACACCCAAGATAATATCAGGCGCCATTAACTTGATCGAAAGCGCCTCCAGACTCAAGGCGGAACTTGCTGTTATCTCCCTCGATGCGCATAAAACCTTCAACCTGCTGGACAGGGAGTACATTAATCAGACCTTGGCCCACTTCGGATTCGGGCCTAACTTTCCAAAATGGGCAATGGCAAATTACCAACACCCATCCACCTGCCTCAGGTTAAAGGGCACTAGCTCAGCCAAAATAGTAATCTCCAGGGGCACCCGCTAGGGATGCCCACTCTCACCACAAATATTTGCCCTGTCAATGGAGCCGTTGGCCATACGGCTACAACAGAACGCAGACATACAAGGCCTAAAAGTGGGAGGGCACACATAGAAGGCCATTATTTAGGGACAAGACAGTCCCCCGAGACATAAAAAGGGTCACAGTTACCCCCCCTGGTAAATAAACCTGGCCTGGATCCAAGAGAGCCCACCAACCTCAGGCCAATCACAAACTGCAACTTTATTCTGAAAATCATGGACAAGCTAGCCACGGCACAACTTCAAGGGCACGTAGAGGCATCTGGATCTCTCCATCCCCAACAGTCTGGATTTAGACCAGCAAACAGCACAGAGACTGCCATGATAGCTCTCCAAACTAAGATACTAAGTATCATGGATCAAGGGAAAACAGGACTTTATATTTTACATGATCTCAGTGCTGCTTTTGACCTGCTGGATCACAATCTGCTCAAAACAGCATTGGAAAAAACAGCCAACTGCTCTGCAGCGGCAACAGGCTGGATAATAACAGTCTACAAACCAACGAGACCCCTCTGATCAAGCAATGAAATCCGCTTGGAACTCAAACCATACCTTAAGAAAAAACTTAGAGGCACCTCCTTCTACCACTAAGCCGCAAAAACCTGGACAACATCCCAAAAGAAATAAGAAACACTGAAGATCACCTAAAATTCAGGAAATCACTAAAAACCTGGCTCTTCAACACCACAGACTAAATCTGGAAACCAAAAACCGGAAAAAGGATGACAAAACCGGAAAGGACACGGACATCCCCGACCCAAGAGGGCAACCCCCACGGCACCTGGATTGGTGACACCGGATAGACTGGAACACAGGCGGCACGCACAGAAACTGAGTCAACTACCCCAGACAATCCCACCGACACTTTCGCCCGCCCCTTAGTTACCGCCAGGCACTACAGTGATGTGGAATTGTCGAGATATTGGCAATCACCATACTACCTGAGAGGTTGCCATTGGCAGGTGCACTGGCCACAGGAGTATGAAGGGAGGATAAGGGGAGCTATGAGAGAGCATGTTAGAGGTGGGGGCCAGAGGAGTAAGGAACCTTATATGCCAGTCGGACCCAGATCAGGACAGAGCCCCATCAGGGGAGACTAGCAAGCCGAGTGCCTCAACTCAGGATAGAGACGCAAACTAACCAACCCTACTAACAATTTCCCTTTCTGCATACACCTCTCAAACTCCAAACCAAACATAACCAAAACCTACAGCACAACAAACCGCACAAACTTTACTACATTGCAACAACAAAACAATAACACACATAGTCTTGCACAACAGTACACGACGACTACCGGCCGCAAACACCCCAGGCCCAGCCAACGGACCCAACGGGATGAGGCCGCCAACAGCACATCACTGCTCGCTTGCACTTTTCCTGCTGCCTCCCACTAACTCAACCTCACCTCCTCTTTCAGAGCCGCCAGAGCGCCAGGGGACCACTCCGGTGGGTGGTGATAGTGCGCGGTACAAATGTCCTTTAACATTAACATTAAAATAATGTCCTTCTTGAAAAACAGAATCTCATGGGTACACTGGGGAGACAAATTCTCCCTAGAAAAGGAAATCCTCTGTGGTGTCCCACAAGGGGCCAGTATGTCTCCTTTATTGTTCAACCTGTATCTGAGATTTCTCTGTCATGTATTAGACCACCTAAATATCTTTTTTACCAAGTACGCTGATGACACTCATCTGGTAATGGAACTTAGTGGAGACCATAAAAAAGACAACGAGAATCTAATCAAAGTTTATTCCATCATAGAACAGTGGATGGATACAAACTGGATGTGCTTGAACGGCAAGAAGACTGAGTTAATGGTATTCGGTTCCCATCAAGCCAGAGCCATCCTTCCCCCTGAATACTGCACTTTCCAGATAGAAAACCCACAAATTCCGGTACTGGATAAAGTTAAATGTTTGGGCATGATGCTTGAGGCCTCTCTGGGTACCGAGGCACAGGCCCAATACATAAAGAAAACCTGCACTACTATCTAAGACTTCTCAAAGCCATTAGGCCCTACTTCTCGGAGGGTAACTGTGCCACAGTGGCCCCCGAGCAACCATACTTTCACGCCTAGATTATGGCAATGCTTTGATGTTAGGATCCAATAGAAAATGCCTCCAAGCATACCAGATAATACAAAACAATGCTGTAAGGATCATTAAGAACAAAACTAAATTTGAACACATTACTGACGCAAGGAAAGATCTGCATTGGCTTAAAATTGAAAACAGAACGCAGTTTAAGGCACTGACCCTGGCACATAGACGCATCCACGGAAAAGCACCTGAATTCTTAAAAACTAAAATATACCCATGCATACCTAATCGCAGGCTGAGATCAACCGACCAAGGTATGATATCAGTTGCTGCTTTCAAGTGCAAATTGGGGTTGGGAAAGTCGTTCCCCACCATGACAGCAGGTCTGTGGAACACACTTCGAGCCAACATCAGAAAGGAGACCAATTATATGCGTTTCTGTAAACTGGTGAAGACCCACATCTTCAATTAACTTTCTCTCCAAAGGATCCCATAGCTTTAACATTGTCTGTCAGTCCCGTTCTCTACATGTTGAACTCTGTGTACTTGTATCTGCGCCCGAAACTTGCGAGTTAGTGGCACAATAGAAATAAACAAACAAATAAATAAATAAATAAATAAGGCTGCGATGTACGCAGACAACTTCCTTCTCACCATAACGCAGGTCGACAGCTCAATGGATGCCCTCTGGCGGGAAATCGTGGCCTTTGGCAGTGCATCTGGCTTTAGGGTCAACTACTCAAAGTTTGCAGCTCTGGCAATAAATATCCCACGCAAACATAAAGCAAGCCTGGCTGCCAAGCACCCGGTACGCTGGGCAAATTCTGATATTAGCTATATGGGGGTCCAAATTCCGGACAAAGTGGAAGGGGTATATCGAGCCAACTTCCCAAAGCTTTTTAGCGATCTACACAATGACTTGGAACGCTGGCACAGGCAGGAGATCTCCTGGCTGGGGAGGGTGACAGCGGTAAAAACGAACATCGTGCCAAGATTGATTTACCACTCTACAGCCCTGCCTGTCCATGTCCCAGAGCGTGACCTCCAGAAACTGCAGCAGAATATATCAAAGTTCATCTGAGGGGGGAAAAAAACATGCATAGTGAAAAGATTTATGATGTTCAGCACCGACATGGGCGGACTGGGAGTCCCGGACACACCTGGTACCACAAAACGGCGCAACTCTCCCACGCCTTCTCGTGGATGGCCACTACTAATGAGCCCTGTTGGAAACAGATAGAGGAGGCCTGGAGTTCTGCCCTGTTAGCAGCGCTTCTGCACCTCTCGACACATCAGATATCTCAGAATTTAGCTCGACTGTCCTCTACCAAAAATACGATCAAAAGTTGACCGAACGCCTCCTGTAAGTGGGGCTGCCAAGGCACACGGGGGCCCCTAACCCCAATATGGAAAAACCCTGACTTCTCCCCGGCCTGCACCCGCATATTTTCACCAGATGGAGGGAAGGAGGCCTAACACAGGTTTCAGATTTTCTGACCAACTGTAAAGAGAAATTCAAAGTAATGGAGGCCGAAAGGTTCACCTGTACACAATTTAGGCACTGGCTGTCAGAGGGCTTCATCAGGGCCAACGGAGGGAGGGATCTCACTGCTCTAGAGCTCACACTCACAGCACCAAAATACAAGGGCGGGGTCTCAACTCTATACCGCCTTCTAGACAGAACGGATCCCGATAAAAAAGAGAAATACATGCTCGCTTGGGAAAGCGACCTGGATCCGGTATTAGAGCCAGAGGTCTGGGGGCGGATTTGGGCACAGTTCCATAAAAGCTTGAAATGTGTCACCAACAAGGAAGGGGGGCTGAAAGTATGTTTAAGATGGTACCTAACCCCGGAACTGCTAAACAAATATAACCCGAAGCTTCCAGCACAATGCTGGAGGGGCTGTCCAGCCAATGGATCCTTAATTCATCTTCTCTGGGACTGCCCGAAGCTCTCACTTTTCTGGCGAGAGGTATTAGAACACATCCGGCTGATCACAGGCTTGAGCATCCCATGGGACCCTATGGTGGTCCTGCTGTGAGGTATGCACGGAGGAGCCAACCTACTCTCAGGCCACATGGCCTACCTATGCACCCAATTACTGACAGCTGTCAAAATAACAATAGCACACCTATGGAAGAACCCTGAGGGCCCGGCCCTCCCAATGTGGTGGGTGAAGTGCTGGGACACGATTGTAGCCAAGAAGATCACAGCCACCTGGCTGGAAAACCTTCACAAATTCCACAGAATTACTTGCACACATTCCTGGGCCTGACTCACCGGCCCCCTTTAACCAGGTGGATGACTGAATCCTACCAGCATGTCCGAGTCTAGGCCCCCTGGCCAATGGAACGCTCAGCAGTACACCAATCCCTGCAACAGCGTGGGGGGCCCACACTCAACCCTGGAGAACAACTAACTGAGAGAGTGGCCACATCCTAACTGTTGTAAGCCCCATCGCTACCCCGAACTGACGCCGTATACCACCAACCAAAGACGCCTCGCACCTTTGCCATGTGTATATGTATGTGGCTATGGATTATGTTGATGTTCAAACTGAAAAATGCTCAATAAAACGTTTTGTTGGAAGAAAAAAAACTACAAAAAACTGGTTAACTCATCAAAGACGTCTGGTTGGTGTTCAGACATTGTGCAATAAAAATGGTCGACCGGTTTCAGTGGGATACCAATTCCTTCTGTCCCACCTTCTTCAGGGCCCAACTCCAGGCATGACTTCTTGTGTGGCACGTCACTATAAAGCTGCACAACACCAGACTGCTAAATCCTCACCCCTGTTGTAAACCTGTAATGAGACAGGGAAGAGAGAGAGAGGACGAAATGTCACTGTCTCATATGTGGGAGTTTAATTCCTTTCTTTATACTTGCTTATCACAGTCATAAAAGAGGGCTATCAAATCACTCACCATATTATTATTATTGGTGCTGTCTTCTAAGTGTTGTGCCAGGATGTGCATTGCGTGTGACCACTGTCTCGTTTTCCTGAGGACAGATGGTTGTACACTTAGTCTGGCTGTTGTTGTTATACTGGTTATAAATGCAAGTATTAAAGATGGGTGTACTCACCAAACTGGTGGTACAGTCTAAGAGATAGTCCCCTTAGGGGTGGTAAGATGCGGGAGGATCTTGTGAGGAGGGACTTCCCTTCTGGGGATAAGACGTGCATATGGGACATGGCCCCTTAATCACCAAACCCTGCGGGGTAAAAACACACCCACGCCTTCTTTACCTATTGTAAAGTCTGAGACGATGTGTTACTGCATTGTGTCAGTCTCACTATAATGGGCACTTGGATAAAGAAGAGCCCAAGAATGCTACCATCAAGCATGAAGAGCGGTCAACCAGCCGTTGTCAAAGATACTGAGATGCGCTGGGGCCGTCCCAGCTACTTAAGCTAAACAGTAAGGAAGGACAAGGAACGCATCCTCCAGGAAGAGAAGTTGGTGGGCTAGGAGGTCGTCTAAGACCCTGCGAGTTGGAAACTCGAAGTAGCGGTGTGGAGTGATGAAAACAAACTGAGGGACGCCAGGAAAGCGCCTTGTCCATCGATTGAGAGTCAACAACACTGAAGTTGAGAGTCAGTGTGGGGGTGGCTTGACCTGTGGTGGGTGAACCGTGCTGTCCAAGAACTACACTGAGACCGTGAACACTAGCCTACTTTGAAGCCGCATAGGAAATTGCATGGTAAGTATGAGGAACAGTGGTGGTTGTTCGACATGGACTGATTGGTCAGAAACTTGCACAGAGACCACAAGCTTTGACGGGCCGCAAAGTTAAGCGGGCCGAAGAAGGTAAGAAGGAGAGAGAAAGAATGAACCCATGACCCCTAGCGAAACCGGTGAAGAGTTCCCTCAGAAAAGGTAATGGGAATGATAGTAAGTCTGGGGGTGGGAGTGAAAAATCTTGAGAAGGTGAAGCCAAAAGACAAGAAAGAAGTAGATCATTTTGCGAGGCAACTCCCTGGTCAGTTCCATAAGACTGTGGTATTGAAGAGTCCTAGTGGGGGCAGTTTGAGGAAGATTGGTGAAGCGTTGAAAAGTCAAGGAGAGCTAGGGGAGTTTGTCCTTCATCCCGGTGGGGGTAAGTTGAAGGTGAGTGTTCAAGTAGAGAGAATATTCAATCCGTGGAGACAACTTAAAGAATTGATGAAAAATCTAAAATTGGAGTAACTTGGGATAAAATTGAAGCGTCAAAGAGAGCTTGGGGAGTCTCTGCCTCGTCCCGGAGGGAGCAAGTTGAAAGACATGTACAAGTCCAGAAAAGTCTGCTAAAAGTTGGTTGCAAACTAGGAGAAGGGAGCCATTCTCCTAGCCCCGTGATATGTGTGGTACTTTGTGAAACACGAAACGTGAGAGACTTTTACCCAGGAGAAGGGAGTCATTCTCCCAGGTTAGAATAAAACTGATTCCATTCGCTAAGTGATTTGTGTTTATGTGACCGGGATAGAGCTAGGATGATACCTTTGCTTTGGACATCACGGACTTCCTGACAGACCCAATCTTTAGTTTTGTTGCGGTAGGGAATAAACCTCTAGGTTCAGGGATAGATAGGATTGCATTTATTTTGGTTAACAAAGGTTTGTAGCAACAAACATGCCTTCATTTGGTCAGACTCCTCATAAGAGTGGGATCCTGCCCAACTGACAAAAATTGGGAGACACTTCAATTCACTAAGCTGACCACCAGAGCCTCCAGTCCCACGGTGGCAACTCCTGAATCTTTTGGATTTGATATGCGCAGCAGTCATGATATGGTTGTTGATGCGGGAGAACTTCAACTAGTACCAACAGGGTTTATATTATCTCCCACAAAAGGCACTTATGGCTAACTAGTGTCGAAAATTCAGCTTCTCCTGGCGACATGGTTTGGATGTGTTAGTGGGAGCGATCGACCTGGACTATCAGGGGTATATAAAAATTCTCCTCCATAATAATGGAGAAAAGGCCCACCATGTAAAGATCAAGGAGAAAATAGCCCAGGGCATATTGGAGTGTGCTCTCTGTCCCAAACCTGTGGAGGTAAAGGAACATGCAATCACCAAGATGGGTACCAAAGGTTTTGGGGAAGCTGATGAACATCTCCCAATTGAGCCTACCCCAAAGGACAAAAAAGATGTGTCTGATGCTGATATGCCTGCACCAGTGGATGAAGACATTGAAGTAGTACCGGACATTGCATTCACACAATACAATCATCCCATTTTAACAGAAGCTTTCAACCAAGCCATTACAGAAGAGGAAGAAAGGAAAAAGGAGGACCCTTCTTCTTTATAAAAAAAGGGTCTCCTCTACCAAGGATATGTGACAATCGAGGGTGTTTTGAGGACTGAAATGGTGGTTCCTCAGAGTCACTGACGGATAGTCTTAGGGATGGCACATGCCCATCTAATCTCCCGACACTTGGGGACCACTAAAACACAGAACCAGATCATACTAAGATTCTAATGGCCGGGTGCGGACATTAAAAAAGTTGTTGCCACATGTACACTATATCAGAAAACCGCTAATGCCAATGTGCCGCCTGCCCCATTGTAGCTGCTTGCAATCATCAACGTACCTTTTTTGAGAATAGGCATGAATATTATCGGACCCTTGGAACCATCCAGATTAGGAAATAAGTATGTTTTGGTAATCATGGATTACGCAACGCTCTACCCAGAAGCCGTTCCCATTTGGAGTAACACCTCCCAGCAAATCTTGAAGTACTTGATCCCTTTCTTGTCCCTGGTGGGTTTTTCCAAAGAAATCTTAACAGACCAAGGTTGCACAATTATGTGAAAGCTTACGACAGAGGTTAAGAATATCCTCCACATTAAAACACTGCGTACCTCCGTGTACCATCCACAGATGAATTGACTGGTGGTGTGATTTAATCGAATACTAAAGAATGGAATGATCGCATTTTAACAGAAGCTTTCAACCAACAGATAGCCCCTGGCATAGCTCTGTTGGCCGCATCTCGGTGAGATTTTGGAGGCCAAAATTGGTGATGTGAGTCAATGAAAGGCCTGTTTAAGGTGAGAAAAAACTAGAATATGTCCAAATGCCACTCTGAATTACAATATTACCATGCGCATCAAAAAGCATTCCATCACTAATGTCCGCCAACTGAATCTGTACCAGGAAAACAAACTTTGCAATACTTACTATGACCTAAAGATTGCACATTTCTCACTCCAACATATATACATTCTGCACAACAATAAAGGGACCTATGATGATTTTGCCTATTCCCCAGATGAACAGCGCTCATTTCAGTCACTGCGGTCCCAGTCGGCGAGATATGGTTGTCATGCTTGGTAGCTGGGGTCCAGCAACAGGTTCAATGTATCTTTTTTTCTCTCTCTGGCAGATGCACACTTGATGACATTTTAATTTCTCAGAAATATGTGGGGCTCGAGCTGGGATCCAGAACCAGACAAAAAGAACAAGGGCAGCATTTATTGAACCGTGGTGGGTGTGCGCACACTGAATCATGTTGAGTGCTGTTGGGGCTAAAAATAGCTTTGAGATCCATCATACTCAAAAAATCTATTTGTGCCGGGTGCACAGACAGCCAGCCCGTTGTGTATGCAGTAACCCAGCTGTTATTCTTTTTTGAGATATGCTCCCTATAATGACTACGGTGATCACGGGGGTGGGGGAGGGGGCAGGAGGATGCAGGGTTCTTTTTCTTTTTAATCCCACATTTCAAAGACAGGACCAATTCCTTTTGCAGTTCTGTGCAAAAGGTTGCCTCCATGCAATAGTAAAGTGTAAAACAAAGGCAACATCCTATTTAGACCTTGCTTGTCCGTTACGTGATTGAAATCACACTGATTTATGGGAGGGATTTACACTGGATTCCTATGGAACTCCCCGACTTTTTCTAGGCACAAAAGTCAGGCGGATTCTGTAGTATTCCATTCGTTTTCCTCGAGCATGAAATTGTCCTGGGAGAAAATCCAGTACTTAGAGTTGTGTTAGATCATTCCGGAAAAGAAGGGTAGGAGGGGGATTTAGCTCCTATGAGTCTTTTTGAGTTTTTGAAACAGTGAGGCGATTGATATTGTTTGAGTGAAGATTTCTGTGGAAGTTTGTTGGCTAACCCTGGGTGTGAGAAATTCCGCACATGGGCCATGCATGGCCTTCTGACCAATGCAGCTGGCAATGAATTGGGTTTGTTATGACACCTAACCTGGGTAGGCTTGCCAGAGCTGATGAGATGTGTTCCTTGTGGTCGAGGCACAATAGGACCAAGAAGACGCTGTTGTTGTTGGGTGGGGAGGACATTTCAGCACTCTAACTCTATCTGTACATTTTTGTTAATTTTTGGGAAGATTTTGGGAATGTGTGATAGAACTGGCAAACGAAAACAAGGACTAATGTAGTATGGCCAATTCAAGATTGTTTTGCAAGGGTATGCTGTGACATAGCTCTCAACCATTTGTGTTGCTAAGGCGGGTGAAATCACCCGATTTAGTTTTTAGCGGGTGAGAGGCCCATCGGAATGAATGGGCGTGCAGGGGGCTTGGCGGGTGAGTCAGCCCTTTACAAGGCGGGTGGCACCCGCCAAAAGCGTGTGAGTTGAGAACTAGGTGTGCCTCTCAGCTTTGTGTCAGAGTCAATGCTTTTTCTTACGGACATATTTGTGCTTAAATCCTTACTATGTAGGAGCCTGGCCTGCTACAGGGAGACAAAGGGCAGGGAAACCATATTAGAGATTGACACATGCCAAGAAGTAGGGAGTCGATTTGGGGTGTCGCACTTACTCACAAGGCATGCATCCATGCTGCAATGTCAGTGGGCAGGGAGACTCTGACTGCATGCAGCAAGGCATTTAGACATGTAGTTTCCCCTTTGTTAATCCCTGCTCTGGCACAATGATGTGTTCTGCCTCGCTTGTGTGTGCACTTGGCACACACCGTAAGTAAACCCCGCAGTGAATTCAAGCCTATGTGCCTGTTGGAGGACACACACTGGCCTTCAGGCCAGAGTGGCCGCCCATCTCCCTGCCTGCTACAGATCTGGTTTGTGCATAGAATGGCAGTGCTGGCATTTTACCATGTGCCCTGACACAATCTGAAGGGACTGGTATATCGAGTGGGAACACCTGTGAAGTGGGAGAATGGAACAAAAGGCTCCCATTAATCCCCTCACACCCCTGGCCTAGAGGATCGCGGCCCAGACACCCGCCACGAGAGGAGTTTGCCCATCTACCAGATGACCAGATACCCTGGTACAGGAACATACGGATGTGCCCACCAGCCTGCCCTGCCCATGCCGACACCTGCAGCATGGATGAACTCGACTGAACCATTCAACAGTAAATGAACACATCGTTAGAGATGCCATGACAACCTAACCAACGGTCAGCACACCCGTACAAACATGCACACTGGACACTCCCACACCAATCCACACGAAGAACATATTCAGTGTTATGACGTAGGTGACGGACACACCCACTGACGCGCATCTTTATTATTTTTCACATAGGTTTTTCAAAATGCAGAAACGCAAGACGCACAATGAACTCATCTAAAATGCTTGCTCACGCTTCTTCTAAACCTATGCATTGCAATGAGAAATATAACAAAGACATGATACTGGGGATAAAGCAATATGATACCATAACCTAAAGCGCCGTGCATCAAACGTCTCTACCTATGCACCAGGCCCAAGTAGGCCGCAAGCAAGAACTTCCATGAACATTGAATGAGCAAGAGTACAGTTGCTGACCCTGCAGAATGAGCCCGGCGAGAGCAGACAGTCAAGGGCACAATGTTGCAAACACGCATGCCGCAAGCCGACGCCAAGGTCACACCTGCAAATTAAGCCAGGCACACAGAGGAAAATGCAATATTAAATGTGCAGAATTCTGCCTCAACCACGGTCTCACCTCACGTGACCAAGCCGAACCTGACAGGGTGCCAGGCCCAGTAGGAGGGAGGCGCCTGGATCCCACGTTTTAAGACAGGCAGATACAATTAAGCGACTCAATGGACATCTGCGGCAGTGGGAGTAGTCTGCCTTCCAGTATATGAATAAATCCTCACATTGTCTACACATACCCATAGTGATACATTGTTGCAAATGACAGGTGCACCGCGAGCTGGGAACAGCGATGGTCCCAGACTGGGGGGCTCGCGAGTGGACCAATCAGAACATGGGGCTCTTATCACTGACGCCATTAACATTAGCCAATCCTCAGGGGTCTTCATGTAACAATTTTCATGTATCAAATTGAAGGGACAACCCAAGTATACCACCTGACTGACCCTCAACCACTAACAACGTTCTCTATACGTATGCTATACTAACCCTACCACTTGAGGAACCAATCCAGAGTGGCGATAGGTTTTTTGCTAACTTTCCCAGGTGTCGCAAGTAGCGCGTCATACTAAGGTAAAAAGGGCCTGCGAGCCCCACGATTGAGAAGAGAGTGTCAGGACGGACGCGTACAATCCTTGACCCATCCCTGCCGTTTTGTTTAAACAGCAGAATCACCATGCTTCTTGCGTGTGCCTCATACTCATTTTTTGGGTTATACGGGAGGAGTTGGGGCCTCCCTGCCCAGAGGTCCGCGGACGTCCCAGCCGACCCTGGGAGAATTTCCCCCGACAAGTTGGAGGCACTGCTGAGATCTGTTTAAGATCTGCTTTTATTTTATTTTTCCGAGTACTTCCGTTGCGAGGAGGCCCGGCGGCGCGGCCCCCTCTGCCGCTGCCCCCTTTTGAGGACTACAGGACCATCGCGGAACTGCGAGAAGACCGGACAGCGGAATCCGGATATTGGCCTTCGGGAGCCGATTGAGAAGTATCCTGCCCGCGGTTGGCGAGTGTCCAGACGTGGTCCAGACGACGGGAGGTGGCGAGCCGCTTGGAGGGGTGCACGCAGTCGAGCGACCCCGCATCAAGAGAACTTGGTGAGTATGCCACGCACAACAAGCAATGTGAAATTGTGAGGGAGGGGGGAGGAATTGAATACGGGAGGCGGGAGGTGTTACACAGGTGCGCGGCGAAGGTTTGATAAATTAGTGTTGACGGTGAAGTGAATGATAGCTGGACAAGTGCGAGAGCAGTCCGCTACGTTACGAAAGAGGAGGGGGCGGGGCACGAAAACATCACGTGCGGCCGCTCGTAGACACTGATTGGCCTAGGTCGCGACCACGTGTAAAGGTGTGTGTGTGTGCGGTTTCCTACGATTTGGTGATTATTGATCAATGAGTAGATGAGGATCCCTATTGATCGAGCAGGAAACTCGATAGATAGATGACGTTTCCCTGTAGGCGGTAGCTAGCTGGTTGCCTAATACGGAAGATAATTGGCTGGTTAAGCCCTCCTGTCGAGGGGCGTATCACACGCGAGGCGACGCAGCATGCGCAGTTCGATTATATTGTTGATTACCTTGTTCCAGGCATGACAGGAAGACAGCTGTGGGGTTAACGGGGGTAGATTGCAAACGTATTTTGAACTTTTAAAAACATGTGAAGAACTTACCAGTAGTTTTGAAGAGATCGGTGACGTCACCAGTAGGGCTTTCATAGGATATCTCGAACACAAGGCATTTTTCTTTCGGAGAGTGGTGGGGAAGAGAATTATGGTAAGGAAGTGGAGACGGAGATAAACGGTAACGTGTTGATCGGGGGAAGGTGAAAAGGGGGACGTGGCTGCGCACGGGGAACGCCGGCCACGGCAAGTGAAGAAAGAGGAGGAGGGGTAAGAGAAAGTGGGACGGCTGTATAAGAACGTCACACGGGGTACGCAGCCGCAGGGGGCTACGTGCGCCTCGGCCGCAGGGGGCCATAATGGTGTTTGGTAAAGGAAGAAAAGAAAGAAAAGAATATACAAATGCAAATGCTATATTTTACTATTTTTCCTTAGCGGACAATCGCAAGTCCCCAAAATCACGGGGCCAGGTAAAGATCTAAGACTGTATAGTGTACACTGTTAGCAAGATAACCGCTACCAAATAGGGGAAGGATAATAAGTGAAGCGCTACTATGCCATACGGGACAGGATCGGGAGGGTGGGGGAACACCCTCACTACCCCGCTACAGCACATATGCAAAACACTGTCATCCCATAGGGAGAAACTGATCAAGTATAGCATAGAATGGACACAGGGGACGGACAACAAAATGACGACACCATGGCCGCCTAATGGCAGTTTGGATCCATATACCCAACATTCACTATTAACCCATCTGCATAACTCATACAAGGGGAAGAAGTTGATACACCACGTGGAGGTGTTTAACTTATGGAAGATGTTCCAAGGGTCCCGACCTGGACCAAACGGAATGTTCATTATGGGGGAAAAAACGGAAGAGGAGAAGATTAAGGAGGAAGGAGAGAATGGGGAAAAAAAGAGTGAAGGCACACAGAACACGGGGAACGGACAAGAGGGAGGAGAGAACAACATAAACGAAAAGGAAATAAAAAAGGAACAGAGCGACGATATACCCCTAGCGAAGGTAGTGAAAAAGGAGGAAGGGGGTTAAATCCTTTAACAGAGCTACGAGACATGGTTCAATTAAGGGCGGTTGAGGGGTACTCGAACCCGGCATACAGCCCGCCACCATACACAGCCACAGGTAGCCACACGGGAAGGGAGCAGACTAGTACGACGGGATCAGCTCGTACGAAAATGCCCGCAGGGGAAGGGGGGATTGGCAAAGAGCAGATCGCAGGAATAGGACAGGATGAGTGGGTAGCTGCGCAGGTATTATTAAAATTACGAGGGTCATTAACAGAAGAAGAGGAGTAGGTAGTAAGGAAAATGGACGAGGATAAAACCAGGAAGAGTCAAAGGAAAGGGGAAGAGGAGAAAAGAAAGGGGGAAGAGCTGTTACGACAAAAGGGAGAGATTTTGGAGAAACGATTAGCAGAATTAAGGGATGAGCAGAATGCACTGATCAAGCAGCTCGAGAGAGAGGAAAGAGAGAGAGCACGGGAAAGGAAAGAAAGCAAGAATGAGTTGGAAAAAATGAGGGAACGAACTGAGGAGCAAAAGAGGGAAGCAGAAAGGGTGAAGGCAGTAGCAGAAAGGGTATCCAGAGCAGCACTGCGTGACAAGAAAAGAGAGGAAGAAGAGAAAGAAAAGGAAATGGAAATATGGAAGAGGAGATTACTATCAGAAATGACAAGGAAATACGAAGAAGGGAGGATGATAGAGGGTATATTAGAGCGGGAAAAAGCGAGATGGGAAAGGAAGAAAGAAGAAGAAAGGATAATGGAAAAGATGAATAGTGAAGTAATGGAGGAATTGAAAAAGAAAAGAGAGGAAATTGGTAGAGAAATAGCGGAGAAAAATGAAGGGGAAAGAGAAGATAGGAGAGGGGAGAGTGAAGTGAGGAGGTATGTATACAGAGATACAGAAGTAGCAACAACATCAGCACAAAGGGGAGCAATTGGCAAAGAAGACAAGGGAGAAACGGATCTAATAGACTTAAAAACAGTAACGATTAGGGGGAAAAAGACAGATTGGGGGTTGCCATTAATGGAGGACTTTTGCAGTGAGGAAGGAGAAGGAATGGAGAAGGAAGGAAGAAACAGTGAAAGGGAAAGCTTAGATAAATTATACATCACCCGGACAAATAGAGAATCACCATGGATCTGCAGGAGAAAGGAAGAACTGGAGGGAAGTGAGGAGGAAGAGCAAGGAATGGCGGAAAGGCAGACACGTGCAGCTACACCCTCACCATCCCGTCCAACATGCTCCACTACCTCAAGCTCATTACGTGCAACATGCCCACCTAAACTCGCACCCTTCCCCCACGAACTGACATCCTATGCAGGCAGGCTTAGAGACCTCCCTGGACGCAGGCAGGGAGAACAAATACACACGCCCACATTAAATAAAGGAAATGATAAAAGAAGGGGAAGAGTTGGAGGAGAAACAGTTACGAGCAGGGGAAATATGGCCCCCATTGACGATGTAGAAGACAGGGAAGAAGAGGAGGGGTGTACGGATTCGATTCTGTGGAACCCAGGGTGCAAACCAGGACACAACTTAATGCCACTTCTGGAGAGGGGAGGGGTTAGACCACAATACGTCCCCTGGAAGCATGCAGACAAGGAAAATATAAAGTGCAGGCTCCCATCATTAAGTGGAGGTGCGGGAAAGTGGATATATGAAATGGAAAAACACACCGCAGGACAGAAACTGGCAGTGGGGGATGTAAAGGGCCTTTTAATATCAATTTTGGGGGATGCAGCAGATGACATCTGGAAGAGAGCAGGCTTCCCCGGGGTCACAATAACAAACACATCACACGATGGGGCACCATTCGCAAACTGCAGACATGCATTATGGCAAGCGCTGAGGGTACAGTACCCAGACACATCAGACATAGGAGCAATAACCTCACGCAAGATGTGTGAGAACGAAGATCCTGTTGATTATATCCAGGAAATTCAAGAGAAGTGGCGTATGGAAACTAGAGAACAATGGGACAAAACATCTGCAATATTCTATCATATACTAGTACAAAGGCTCCCAGACGCGGTTCAGAAACAACTGAAGAAAGTAGTGGGGATGGAAGCAAAAGCATGGCCAGAAATACAACTGACGATAGTGCATCATTGTAGGACATGGCAAGAAAAGATGAAACAAAAGGAAGAGGATAGAAAAACGGAAGAGGCTAAATTGGTACAGAAAAAACTTACTAAATACACGATGGAAGGTGCACTAATAACTACACCTGCAACAATGACTCAAAACCCCACACAAGTAGTGGCTGCACAAGATCCCTCCCAAATACAATTATCACAGATTGTAACACAACAGCTGCCGCCACTCCAACCATACACGACTAACATGGGAGGAGGATACTCAACGCCAGGAGCTGGATATTATAATTACAACAGGGGAAGGGGAGGAATGATGAGGGGGAGGGGATACGGATATAACACACAACAGCAAGGGGGAGGATTTAGAAATTTCTACCCCACCGGGCAACCAGTATACCAGGACAACTCAGGAAGCTTTCCATGGCAGAACAGGGAACCACTGGTGTGTTGGATTTGTGGATTAGTAGGGCACATGTCACGCACATGCACAGTGAGACCAGGCACACCATCATGGGGAGAACAGGGACAGCAAGGGCCTACACAGGAACAGCAGGGCATCCAGCAACAGCAGGCATTGCAATAGGGAAATGGGCAGCAACAACTAGTAACACAACAACAGCCACAGACATATTCACTGCCACAACAACAGGTAGCGATAACACAACAACCCCAAGTACAGCAAGTACAGCAACCTGCCCAAATTCAAGACCATAACATAACCTCTACCAATACACAACTACAGCAAACACAACTGGGAAGGGCGACGGTTCTGGGACACAACCCTTCACAGTAAGTGGTCAATCATTATACCCACAATAGGACAGCCCACAGACGGCCTTGGTGTGTCCCATCCTGTCGGTAACACCTAATAGTGCGGAGGAACCATGCATAGAGGTAACGATAGGTGACAACAAATTATCATTCCTTGTTGACACCGGGGCGACCCGGTCTTGCATAAGGGAAGGTAAATTTAAGATGTCAGGTGAAGCCATGAACACCCAAGGATTCTCTGGGGCTAGGAGGTTGGTTCCCTTTACTGATAACATTCCCTTATCAATAGGGGATTATGACATGTCAGTCCCGCTTTTATATTCTAGGGCCTCACCAGTAAACATACTGGGGAGAGACATAATGAGCAGGTTGAATATGACGATCTCCTTTACAGAGGACGGCATAATTTGCTCCACTCCAGGAATAAACATGCTCACTGCACGACAAATTATGCAAGCATACTGTGGACAGACAGTGATTAGGGCTGAGCCAGTAGATGGTGAACTGTTCCAGTACGGGACAGACATGGCATTTGCATGGATGCCAGGGATAGAAGGAAAGATCTGGAGGAGGCCAGCAGCCTATTTGTTTAGACCAGAAACACCAGCCAATGAACCAGAAGGAAAGGTGATTTCAGTGAACATAGAGAGCATTATAGCAACTGCTGATTACATCGCAGTACATGCCCAAGACAGAGAAGGAAGAGCATGGAGGGCAGTGATAGCCCTAGCAGAGGGATGTTGGCTCACCCAGGTGTCAGACGAGGAGCTCTTCTCAGAAGAAAAGGAAGAAGGTGAAATGGTATTTATGATGAGTGTAGAAATATGGCTAAGAGTGACATACAAACAAGTGGCACAGAAAATAGCAATGGCACTTGAAGCACCCACATCCACCCCAGTTCCCTTCTTTGAGGAGGATATGGCAATGGTACCAACATCATTATGGACTACTAGTCCCTATGACGTGGGGTGCATAAAAAGTATAGGGGGAGTAAGAATAAAATTGAAAAAAGGTGCAATACTCCCCAGAGTGAAGCAGTACCCACTATCAAAAGAGGCAGATGAGGGCATATATGAAACAATAACGGCCCTTATAAATAATGGCATATTGGTACCATCAGAATCACCATGTAACACAGCTGTATACCCAGTGCACAAAGCTAAAGGGGGGTCTTGGCGCTTCATCCAGGACCTCAGGCCCTTGAACAACATAGTGGAAGCAGAATACCCCATACCAGTAAACCCGGCCACAATATTGTGTGGCATTCCAGCAGAGGCATCACGATTTACAGTGATAGACCTCAGAAATGCCTTTTTCTCAATACCCTTGCACCCAGACTCACAAGATCTGATGAGCTTCACGTACAGAAACACAAAATGGAAACACACCAGATTGCCACAAGGGTACTGCGAGTCACCCTCAATTTTCAACAGAGTAATACAGATGGACTTGAGTAACATTAAAGTGGAAAGCACAGTGTTGCAGTAGGTTGATGACATAATAATTTGCAGCACAAGTGAAAAAAGATGCAGAGAGGACTCATTGAAGATGCTGACAATATTGGCTGAAAAGGGTTACAAGGTAGACAAGGAAAAGTTACAGTACTGTCAGGAACAGGTACTTTACATTGGTCAGCTCATATCCCAATACGGAAGAAAGATTGCAGCACAAAGAGCACAGGCCATTTCAAAAACGATGCTGCCCCAAACAGTGAGGGAACTGCAGCAGTTCCTGGGACTGTGCAACTACTGTAGAGCCTGGGTATTTGATTACATCTCATACATAGGACCCCTACTTGAGGCATTAAAAGAAGCTAACAAAGGGGAGAAAAAATTGGGGTGGACAATGGAAATGAAAGAGGCCTTTGATGAACTGAAAGATGCAATATCAACTGCTCCGGTACTGGCCACCCCAGATTATGAACGACAATTCTTTATATTTTCACATTGCGACTCAGCAGTAATGAAAGCAGTGTTGGCTCAAAAAACAAGCATGGGTTACAAACCAGTAGCGTTTTACAGTGGCCACTTGGATCCTGTGATGTTAGGACATTTCCCTTGCGAACAAGGTCTTGCCGCAGCTGCCTTTGCGGTAGAGAAAGCATCATCAATAACAATGGGGTGCCCAACCACACTATTTGTGGAAAATGCACTATCTGCAATATTGAACAAGCCTAAGTCCACACTAACCACGCAGAGGGCGTCGGGTTATGAGATCATCTTATCTAGACCAGAATTATCAATTGTTAGATGCAGCACAGTTAATCCTGCAAGGTTTATAGCAGAAGTAATTGAGGAAGGAGACTATGCACATGATTGTACACAGAGTACCGAAATGTACTCATGTACTAGAAAAGTTGAAGAGGACGCACTAAATGGAGGAGAGCTCTTGTTCATTGATGGGTCATCAACAATAGACCAAAGTGATGGGATAAGGAGAACTGGGGCAGCAGTGGTAAAAATGACAGAGGAACCGGTGTGTGTGGCGGTGAAATGCATACAATTACCACAGCATTACTCCGCTCAAGCAGCTGAATTGGTTGCACTGATCTTGGCATTGAAGGAAAGCTTTGACAAAAGAGTGACTATATATACTGACAGCGCATATGTCACGTCTACTGTCCACTCAGGATTGTCCAAATGGAGGAGAAGAGGGTTTAGGAGAGCTGACGGCACCCCAGTGCAACATGCTCTCTTATTAGCTGAACTAATTGAAGTAATAAATGACCCCCAAGAATTAGCTTTGGTCAAATGTACCGCACACACTAATGGAGAAGATCATATCTCAAAAGGAAATGCAGCAGCAGACGCACATGCGAAGTATGCTGCATATTTTGGTGAGATGTGGAACCCCCCAGAGTTAGAGAGAGGGAGAGGGAGGGGGATAGCTGAGGAGATGTTGATAAGAGAGGGGTACACCCATCTCCCAGCCACACAGATAATGGAGCTACAAGCGGCTGCACCAATGGCATAAAAAGAAATATGGGTAAAAAGAGGATGTACAATGTCACCAACTGACGCACTATGGCGCCAGGGTAACACTGGAAAGATGGTAATGCCATTGGCACTATTGAACACCGCCCTGAGCCAACTCCACCACCCAGCCCACACAGGCAAGGAAGTTATTGCAGCACGAATTAGGGAAGATTGGTTCTGCCCCGAGTTAAATTCCCATGTGACAAATTTTATCAGCAATTGTCTCACATGTCAACATCACGGCCGGTCACACGCTGAAAGCGATAAAAGGTACTATACCCCGGCCAGAGGGACCCGTCCTACACATCCATATTGATTATGTTGATATGATCAACGTATGTCAAGGAAATAGGTATATGATTGTAGTAGTATGCCCATTCTCCAGGTGGATTGAGGCAGGACCCTGCTCACACCCAGATGCATTCAGAGCAGCTAAATTTCTAGTGAGGGAGGTTTTCCCCAGGTGGGGAGTGTGCGAGGTACTGCAGTCGGATAATGGTCCGCATTTCGCTAATGAAATGTTCCAGCACATCACATCCTTACTGAACATCAAGCTTAAATTTGCATGTGCATATCACCCACAGGCCAACGGTGTATGCGCACGCCTGAATGGCCTACTGAAGGAGGCAATTGCAAAGATACAGCAAACTACAAAGAAGAGTTGGTTGTATTGCCTTCTGCTAGCTCTATTTGAGCTGAGGAATAGACCAGGCTCCGACCACCACCTCACTCCTCACGAGGTGGTGACCGGACGTCAAATGCGCCTTCCTCTAACGCCAACATCAAGAGCATTAACAGATTATGAAAACACTGCAACTGTTCTTGGTGATGAAATGTACCAATATGTGTCTTCTTTGATTACTAGTGTAGTGTTTGTGTCTCAACAGCTCGAGCGCACGCGGGGCGGGTCTAAGAGTGATCGACAAGAAGACGCGGATAAGGAATTGGAAAAGGAAAAACTGTGCAAAATTGCTAAAGGTGATCACGTGCTACTCCGCAATTTCAACAGAAAGTGGAACAGCCCACGCTTCACTGGCCCCCACCTGGTAGAGGAGGTATCTACGAGAGCAGTAAAGTTGCAGGACAAACATGCTTGGAATCACCTACACGACGTAAAGATCTGCAAACTCCAGACCCGCCCTAGCGTCACCGACAGGGCCATTGGAAGAACAGCAACAGCGTCACCCACGGAGGAAGAGACTTCTACCACAGCTGACGACCTAAGTGTCTCCATACCCTACCACCCCCCAGATTCCCCAGAGACAACTACTGACATAGAAAGGGGTAATTCCCATACCGCCCACCCCATGGTCACACTATCAAAGAGTAAACAGACTTCCGCCAGTTGAGCCCCAAACCCTCTGACCTTCAACCCCCTACCCACTGCAGTAATCACCCAACTGAAGGACATTGTTTTGCACATATACACATGTAAACACTTGAATGTTCTCTTTTTTCTTTCTCGCACATGCAGGTACCGCGTATTATTGTATTGCTAAAGAAAACAGATAACTAACAAAGTTCATTGCCCAGGAGTAGATGCTACCCCCAGACGATAACTACCCTGAAGAGCTATCACACCAATTTGTCTATCACATAAAAAGGCCAAAGTACCTGAAAAGAAGGAGGGTGCGTGTCTACTACACAGCATTTCTCTTGACCATAGAACAATCAATGCCCCATCTTCACCGACACTTGCCTGCCCTAAGAGATAGATCGCTTAGATTGGCGTGGGAACAGCTCTTCGCCTGGGCACTGAACGTCTACTTGATAGGGAGAGCTTGAAAACAACAACTAACACTAATAACAAGCACATTGAGAATTTTCAGGCGGGCAACTTTAACGTCGCAAGAATAAGCTGCCGGACTGCAGCAAGGTAAGAGCAAAATGCCGGTGAGACTAGCCTCTGTAATAAAGATGATAGGGATTTTGATGATCACCGGGTTTTTGGCTGCTTCTGTATGGCAGAAAAGTTATGCTATCAATATTTTGGCTGCACCCAAACCTAATATACCCCCACCCACGGCTGCAACAGGTGTTACGTCAGGTGGTACTAGCAAAATTTCACACAAGGGAAATAGAGTTAAACGCAGCACATACTCAGACAATAAAGGTATTGACAACTACATACAAGATTCAGCACACGTCTCGAACAACATGTGGTACCAACACATGACCCAAATAGGTAAGCATACAACAGAAGACAGCTGCTACGTCTGCTCATTGATCCCATACGCCATGAGCGCTTCTCGAACTTTCGTTGCCACGGAAATAGATGAAAAGACAGCACGATGTATAGTATACTTGACACTGTTCCAAACGAGAGGGAGATTTCAAGGGACGGTGGTGCACCTGGTATGGAAAACGCGAGACACATATCCATACGAAAACAACTTCCTCAAGACTTATTTGAGTTACCATAAGACCAGTTTGCATGCTGAAGCATTCAGATACATGACAAGTGGCCCTGAAAAAGGAGAAACAAAGAAAGTAACACTACAATACCTACCATGTGATTGGTACGCCACTGAAGTTCCTGGTAAACATGGATGTTGGGAAAGACCACTGATAACAATAACAGGGAAGGTGTACCTGGACAACAAATGGGACACAGGAGTGGTTGGCAGCAACATGGTAACGAGAGAAAATATTACAACTATTGCTGAACACAATGACAGATGTTGGATGACTTGGGTCAAGTACGTACCCATGCTAACGTGGATAGAGAAGGATGAAGACCCAATAACAATACTGTCGTTGTCTGCACCTAAAGTATACTACCAACATAGAGGAGAAGTGGACGTGGGATACAACACCAACTGTGCAAGCGTGATGGAGTTACCTGAGGGGGGAGCAGGAACAGCAGTATTAATGGACCATTACTGGGCCTGCGGAGACAAGGCATACCACACACTGCCCCCTCTGTGGAATGGTGTTTGCACAATGGTACACGTTAATGTACCATCACTAGTGATGCCCCAGAAACATGTGAACGTGGCGAACTTCCCTAAAATGGATGAAGGAAACAAGAGGAAGAAGAGATTTGTACAACCTCAGAAGGGGCCAGAGAACCAAAACAACAGGAACAACACTGTCCTGAATAGAAAGAAAAGACAAGGAGAACCTCTGACAGGAAACTACCTATGGGGAAGGTCGGAAACAGCACTCACTTCAATCCCACCAGAACACAGACTATTCAGCAGAGCAGCAATGTTCTTCTCCTCAATAATACATCCGGGACTACAAGCTTACGCAAATGCAAAATGGCTCCAGATAACTCGATGGGAACTAATGATGACAATTAATTCTACAGTAAATAGATTCAACACAATAAAAGAGGAACTGCGAGCAGTGAGGATGGTAGCACTACAGAACAGATATGTACTGGACCTCCTCACAGCAATGGAAGGAGGAGTTTGCGCAAAGATAGGACAATCATGCTGCACATTCATTCCTGCTAACGATGCTGACAATGGTACACTGACAGAAGCAGTATCACAACTGGCCCAGATGCACTCCAAAATGATGGATGAAAGTAAAGGAGTGAAGAAGGATGACAGCTGGTTTTCACTATTATGGTCATGGATGCCATCTTGGCTGTCGGACGGACTGAAGATTATAGTTGGATGCATAATACTGGCTGGAGCTGCACTGATCATAATTAGATTTTGGAAGGCCCGGAAGGCACGCACCACAGATGAAATGATTGAAATGGTTGGTATGCACCCCTTGATGCCGGCAGATGATGGCCAGCACACAGGCACAATAATAAAAGAGAGAGAAAAACTGCGCAAACAGATCATCACCAACCACCTGGACCCACCATCTGTGAAGCTCGAAAACCCAAGAAACCCAAGGAGCTACATAGGGAAATGGGTATACTGCACACCTGGAGGAACCTGTGTATATATGTATTGGTCATTTGAAGACCATGTCAACCACTATGGACATTTGGGAGGAGTAACTAAAATATGGAGAGTGAGAGGAGATAGGGAAAAGGATATGTTTGTGGTCGACAAGTCGACCAGAGGGGGGACTGAAGTGGGAGAATGGAACAAAAGGCTCCCACCAATCCCCTCACACCCCTGGCCTAGAGGATCGCGGCCCAGACACCCGCCACAAGAGGAGTTTGCCCATCTACCAGATGACCAGATACCCTGGTACAGGAACATACGGATGTGTCCACCAGCCTGCCCACCAGCCTGCCCTGCCCATGCCGACACCTCCGGCATGGATGAACTCGACTGAACCATTCAACAGTAAATGAACACATCGTTAGAGATGCCATGACGACCTAGCCAACGGTCAGCACACCCGTGCAAACATGCACACTGGACACTCCCACACCAATCCACACGAAGAACATATTCAGTGTTATGACGTAGGTGATGGACACACCCACTGACGCGCATCTTTATTATTTTTCACATAGGTTTTTCAAAATGCAGAAACGCAAGACACACAATGAACTCATCTAAAATGCTTGCTCACGCTTCTTCTAAACCCATGCATTGCAATGAGAAATATAACGAAGACATGATACTGGGGATAAAGCAATATGATACCATAACCTAAAGCGCCGTGCATCAAACGTCTCTACCTATGCACCAGGCCCAAGTAGGCCGCAAGCAAGAGCTTCCATGAACATTGAATGAGCAAGATTACAGTTGCTGACCCTGCAGAATGAGCCCGGCGAGAGCAGACAGTCAAGGGCACAATGTTGCAAACTCGCATGCCGCAAGCCGACGCCAAGGTCACACCTGCAAATTAAGCCAGGCACACAGTGGAAAATGCAATATTAAATGTGCAGAATTCTGCCTCAACCACAGTCTCACCTCACATGACCAAGCCGAACCTGACAGGGTGCCAGGCCCAGGAGGAGGGAGGCGCCTGGATCCCACGTTTTAAGACACAGGCAGATACAATTAAGCGACTCAATGGACATCTGCGGCAGTGGGAGTAGTCTGCCTTCCAGCATATGAATAAATCCTCACATTGTCTACACATACCCATAGTGATACATTGTTGCAAATGACAGGTGCACCCCGAGCTGGGAACAGCGATGGTCCCAGAATGGGGTGCTCGCGAGTGGACCAATCAGAACATGGGGCTCTTATCACTGACGCCATTAACATTAGCCAATCCTCAGGGGTCTTCATGTAACAATTTTCATGTATCAAATTGAAGGGACAACCCAAGTATACCACCTGACTGACCCTCAACCACTAACAACGTTCTCTATACGTATGCTATACTAACCCTACCACTCGAGGAACCAATCCAGAGTGGCGATAGGTTTTTTGCTAACTTTCCCAGGTGACGCAAGTAGCGCGTCATACTAAGGTAAAAAGGGCCTGCGAGCCCCACGATTGAGAAGAGAGTGTCAGGACGGACGCGTACGATCCTTGACCCATCCCTGCCGTTTTGTTTAATAAACAGCAGAATCACCTTGCTTCTTGCGTGTGCCTCATACTCATTTTTTGGGATATACGGGAGGAGTTGGGGCCTCCCTGCCCGGAGGTCCGCGGACGTCCCAGCCGACCCCAGAAGAATTTCCCCCCGACACCTGCTCAACCAATCACCCTACTCACATGTCTCCACTACAAAAAAGAACAAAGACCACGGGCATACCTCCTCTACAAGTTAAACTATAACTGAAATTATCCGATCCACTAATCTGTTGCTATGCTATGGGCCTAATCCATTGTTTTATATTCACTATCAGTCTAACAATTCATTTTGTTTTGTTGCTGCTTTTGTTTTAATTCTGCTTATCACTGCCTTTGCTCTCCCTTCACTTCGTTCTCCTATCACCCTGTTCATACCACTCCTGTCGGTACTCCAGCACTTACCCTTCTGTGTGGCACCCCTGCCCCCTTCCCACTCACCACAGCACCAGGGACGTAATTTAGGGGGTGCCAGGGGTCGCAACTGCGACCCCTCCTGTGGTCTCCCTTGCTACCCCTGTGGTCTCCCTTGCTGGCCCTAAAAAACGTTTTTAAAAGTGTCTTTTTTTGTTTTTTTTGTTTTTTTGTGCCAGCTCCTGGGCTGTGGCCTGCGCCGAGTGGCTCTTTGCTTCTGGAGTGGCTGGCTTTCTTGTTCACGCCTCTTAACAAAACAAAATGAACAGGGGTTCAACACGTCTAACACTTTCAGCAGTGACCCTAAATAAGAAAGAATAGGAATACCAAATAATGTGTCTTTCTGGAATGGTATACAATAATTGCTAGACTCATTCAAGGTTTATTTCAGGCACACTTCAGGGGGTGAGTCACTGAACGAGTCTGTTCTTAAACACCTCAACTCAGGCTTTCATCCTTCTGAGGTCAATAAATGAGTACCAACACAGGTTGGGTGATATCATATGTATATTTTTTCTATGTAAAGTGCTTAAGCGTAAGTGCTACATAATAACACATCATCATTTGGCCGTGGACGTCTGCTTGCATTCACAGTAGTTTGGTAATACGGGCCTATACACACTGATCTTAACGATACATATGGCAATCCATTCATGTATGAAATGTATATCAGATTATAGTGATATCATAACCATATTGTTCATAGTGTAATTAGGATCAATGCTATGTGATGCCACTGCCTGTTTTGTCAAGGGTTGAAAGGTTGTGTTCCATTGCTTCCCGCGATAACACTTCGGGGTGGGGTTCAAATGACAGCACTTTCTGTGTTGTCATCAGAGGTCAAGGGTCGTGTGATGTCACTTCCGCTACCCCTGGCATTTTGGTGAAATGACGTCCTTGCACAGCACCCTGTCCCACAGTCACCAGATCCTGTAAATGACTTGTGCACGGGTTGTTACACCCACGCTTATTTCAGGTCTGCTTCCCTCAACCTCACATACTTTTCTCACTGCCGCCTGTCAGCACCCCCCTCCAGCCACGCCTTGCTGCTCCCCAGGAGCACTCTCAATAGACGTCTGGAATGACAAAACCTATGCACAAAAAAGACTGCCCTCCTCCTGGGCCACTTTGACTCTAACCGTGACTGACCTCTCTAAATAATGACTAGTCCTGGGGTTTGGATTCCACGCACAACCGAGCTGCTCTTGCACCCCTACATTCACCCCAATTCTTTCAGTCATCTTGCCTAGCCACAAAACATGGTGCATTTGTAGTAGGAATCATTAAAGCCACGAAAGCCACCACATCACCTTGCTCCGGTTTTACCACTACTTATTTTGAACTCATTGGTGTCCAACTCCTCAAGCCTCACTGTACCATTATAATCACCATCCTCATCACCTCTCTGGTCTCTGGCACTCTCCACTGTTCACTTGTTATTGACTTCCATCCTTTGTGTCCTCTAATCTCCATTCACAATAAATAAAATAACTCATCCCGGAGGAAACTCTGTCGACCTAGTCTTTCTGTCTTCCTTTCTTGAAAATGTTTCCCCTATACCTCTCCATCCTACCACTCCTTCTTTCACGCCTTCGTCTCCGTTCCACCTCCATCCCCCATCCCCATTATCTTGCCTCACTCTAAATGCACATGTAAAGCTGACTTTTCCCAATGTGGGTTCACAGCAGTCACGCCACTGAAATGGCACTCACCCAATGACTCCAACTTCGGCTCATCACTCCAAGAGGTTTTCAACCTTAGTCTGCTCTATCTCTCAGATACGCTAGACACTGACGTACATCCTACTGTTCTCCTCTCACCTACAGTGTGGTTTCAAGGACACTGCTCTGACCTAGATCACCTCCCAGCTCCGACTATTCCTTCTCCACATCCTTACACACTGGTACCAACTCTACTATGCACCCTGATCCCAAAGTAGGAGCTCCTCAAGGGCCGTTCTTCTCCTCTTCACTCTTTGCACCTCTTCTTCTGGCACACTTGTCTCCTCTTTCTGCTCCTCCTCCAGCGTATTTACTGATGGCCCTCAAATCGTCTTTAGCATCATTAGACATGAATTGTCCCGTTATATCACCAAATATCTTTCTGCCATTCGCTATTCCATGGCCTTCATGAGGATTAATGCTTAGTCCTTTGAAAACAAATCACCTACCTGCCAGTTTCTAGCGTATCACCCTCCCACCTCCTCCAACATCTGTTCTCCTTGATTGCCTCTCTACACCCTGCAAAGTTTAAAATCTCTGTATAATATTTTATCGTAATTTGATACTCAAACTTTTACTTATCTTCACTGTCATTGTGGCGCAGACCAACCTCCTAAATACTTCCAAGGTCTGACACCACTTTTCTTTTCAATCCACCAAAACCTTGCTTTCCACTGAAGTCTTCAGCAGGCTGGACTACTGCCACCAAAACACTGATTTCCACTCTGGTCTTCAGCAAGCTGACCTGCTGCTCCAGCTTCCAGAACACTGATTTCCACTCCCATCTTCACCAGACTGGCCTACTGCTCCAGCCTCCAAAACACTGATTTAAGCTCCTATTTCAGCAGGATGGACTACTTATTCAGTCTCAAAAACACTGAATTCTAAACTGGTCTTCAGCAGGCTAGCCTACTGTTCCAGCCTCCAAAACACTGTTTTCCACTCTGGTCTTCAGCAGGCTGGCCTACTGCTCCAGCCTTCAAAACACTGATTTCCACTCTCACCTTCAGCAGGCTGGCCTACTGCTACAGCCTCCAAAACATTGATTTTCACTCTCGTCTTCAGCAGGCTGGACTACTTATCCAGTCTCCAAAACACTAAATTCCAAACTGGTCTTCAGCAGTATAACCTTCTGCTCCTGCCCCCAAAGCACTGTTTTCGACTCTGGTCTTCAGCAGGCTGGCGTACTGCTCCAGCCTCCAAAACAATGATTTCCACTCTCATGTTCAGCAGGCTGGCCTACTGCTCTAGCCCCCAAAACACTGATTTCCACTCTGTTCTTTAGCAGGCTGGCCTACTGCTCCAGCCTCCAAAACACTGATTTCCGCTCTCATCTTCAAAAGAATGGACTACTTATCCAGTCTCCAAAACACTGAATTTTGCTCTTGTCTTCAGCAGGATGGCCTACTGCTCCAGCCTCTAAAACAATGATTTCCGCTCCTATACTCATCGTGCTGAACTACTTCAGCTCCCAAAGCCCTGAATTCTGCTCTTATCTCTTCAGCAGTCTGGACAACTACTCAAGCCTGTTTGTTGGACTCCCCCCTATATATGTTTCCTCCTCCAAAAAGTACTGTGCTTTTCAATCCACAGTCTATTCAACCTCCTTCACTCCTGCCTACGTCCTTTGTGTGTGTTGCAACTCATCGCATCCCCTTTCCCTCAAACACCTTTATGGTCCACCCCAGCAGGGACGTCATTTCACCAAAATGCCAGGTGTAGCGGAAATGACATCACATGAACCTTGACCTCTGATGACATCACAGGAAGTGATGTCATTTGACCCCAACCCGAAGTGACATTATGGGAAGCGATAGAACATAACCTTTCAGCCCTTTAATGAGTCTAGCAATTCCAGAAAGAGAAATTATTTGTTACTCCTATTCTTTCTTTTTTAGGGTCACTGCTCAAAGTGTTACACTTGTGGAACCCCCAGTATTTTTAAGAGGCCTCAACATAAATTTCAATCACACCAAAAACAAACAGTCAAATTGCACTGGCCACAGGGGCTTCAATGTAAAAAAAAACACACACAAAAAAAGTTTTTTCTTTTTTTTTAGGTGTAGCTAGGGAGACTACAGGGATAGCAGGGGAAACCTCAGGGGTTGCAATTGCGACCCCTGACGCCACCCAGGTGTCGTCCCTGCACCCCAGTCCATGCCTTTACCATCCTGCCTCCTGCAACTCCCCATCTTCCATCACTGTGATTCCAAGCCCCCCTTGCCACTTACCTTACCCCCTCAAATTAAAGAATATAACTGTGGTTCAGGCTTTCTAGACTGCTTTAAAAGAAGCACCTCCCCCATCATAAGGAAGCATGTGAGTCGGCTCGTGGCATCCCGCCCATATAAACCTCCATCATCCCCACTGGCACATAACTGGATATTTGTAAGAATGGGGTCATTTATAAAAAAGGGGAGTGGAACATGAAAGCGTAAAATTGCTTTTACGCTTCCATTTTCTACTCCAGCGCATTTCAGTGTCTAGCCAAGGCGTTTGAATCCACGCTTTGCTTTCCTCCTCCATTTTAGGAGAGCACACGGTTTTACCCCTGCCTTGAACTTTCATGCAGCTGTAAAACCCAGGGGTGTTGCTAGGTTTGGAAAAGATCTGGGGGTAAGCTAAAGTCGGGACTGTCGTAAATTGGGGCTAGTTACCCTTTTCGTAGAAGTCCCTGAACTTTTATCCGGGTCTACAACCAAAAGACCGGGGCTGTAGCCCCCTTAGCCCCCCCTAGCAAAACCAAAGGATTCCAATGGAGTACGCCTTGGATTCGCACCTGCTAAAGACCAGGCGGATTCCTTTGGAATCCATTATGAAACGCTTTCGGCAAAGCGTAAGCTGCAGTATGTTATCAATATTATTCCAGCTGTCATGTTTGGGCGTGAAGGGGTCACCCCAAGAGCTATTGAGAGCCAGGGACTGGAGCTGCCCATCGCTGATGGGGCCCAAAACGGCTAACAATGCCGAGGTTGTTTGTGCTCCAGTGCAGATGGGGCGTGGCTTTGCAGTTTGGGCTGGGCTAAGCATTTTGTGCGTGGGAATAAGGCAGGTTTCCAAATTGTTGGCCCAATACTATAAGGGCACAGCCAAGCTATAATGTTATGGAATGTAGAGTACCTATACGAATTGCCAGTGGGTATGATTTATTGAAAAAGGTTCCATCCAGCTCTTTTTGAGGTTCATTATCATTATTGCTTATTTATTTATTTATTTATTTATTTATTCATTATTTAGTATTTGTATAGCGCGCAGCAGGCATCGCATATTATTGTTGTATACCATTTGCCTGTCACTAGGAGCATAGGTTTTGGCAAACCCAGCAGTGACCTTCTCAGTTGGAGAGGCCTCAGGGCCGCTCATTTTCGGCGGCATTACTAGTTTCCTTACAGAGCACATCCTGGTCCTGGTCTCTGTGCCAGGTCCTGGCTTGACGTGCTTTTCCCTCTTCCTCCACCGTGAGCCTGCTCCCCCCGCCTCTCCTCCCGCTGAACACCTGCGAGCAGGGCCCATAAAGGCGGCATTCATGGCCACTGGCAGCAGCAGCCTGGGAACGGCAGGACACGGGGCCGCGGCCATTGTATCTTTAGATAAAAACATTCCCCAACACAAGCCCCGAAAGTAGAAGTGGGCCGCGAGGCCGAGGCCAGTGCAGAACCACCTGACTCCTCCTCGCTCTTTTATGCGGCCCTGGAGCTTCAAAAAGTACAGGGCTCTGCTGTGTCCGCCATTTTATGCTCTTTCAGGGGAATGCGTAATATAATAGTGTGGGGTCAGCGGTGGTTTCCGGTTTCTTCTCGGTGGCGTGGCTACCAGCGGCAGGGCCACAACAGGAGCAGGCATACAGACACCTTGCGGGGGTCCTGGGGGCATCTCCCTGAGATTAGTACATGTTCTCACCAGCTCTATTTCCAAGTAGCCACGTCAGGCAAACGGTAAAATTCTGTGTTTATACAGTTAGAAATCAGAACATTATTTTAAAAAGTGCTTTGCTTCACGTCCTGGTTTTGGGGAAAGTCAGGGGTCTGCAAACATTATAACGTAAATTATACATTCTGAATTTTGCCATGCTATTAATGTTTGCACTCCACACTCTGGGGGAGGGGCTGCCAGGCGTGGACTGGCCCATAGGGCAATGCCCGAACCCAAAACGTAAAATGCTAGTGTGAAAGGTGGGCGAGTTTTTCTGGTCAAAGTGGGACACTTTTTTGGCCAATGTGGGCCAGTTTTAAGAGTTACTTCGCCATGTGGCTAGTAGTTGTGACCACTGTCACTGAATACATATTCTTCAAAATTAAAATGCACAATTTGTATTAAATGTCATTAAACAACTCCCCCTTGGGTACTACTCAAACAGTCCATCACAAAAGGAATGAATTTGCATTTGCAAACGTGGGACACTTTTTCATTGGTGCCCGAGGCAATTTTATGCCCCAGTCCAACCCTAGGGGTTGCTCAGACCTGCCTGGTCAATACCAACACCAAACAACATAGAGGTTTTCATATCGGCACACAGGTAACAGGTACTTCTGACCTGCACCATCAACACCACAGGTTTCTCCATCTGCTTTCCGACTATCCCTCTTTGCCCTCGTCCTTCCAGAGACAGGTTATTGGCAGAAGGGCCTATATAAAACCACTTTACATTTACATGGCAGGTTGGGCTTGAATTCCATCCTTACAGGTTACCCGATTGCACCACAGAGACCAGCTAATTGAATGAATAGCAAGGCCTGTTATGTTATGTTTGTTTTGTTAGGGGCACTTGTAACACGCACGTACGCCCGACGGTCCCTTGGTGCGGAGAAGTACATTGCAATACCACGGGAGAGTTACAGAAAAGACAAAGATTAAAAATGTTTGCCAAAGAGAATGGTCTTAAGTAGGCTACGAAAGACTGACTAGGTGATTCTCAGTGGCCTTGAGCTTAAAAGCAAGAGAATTCCACAGCCTGGTGGCCAAAACAGAAAAAGCCCTACCGCCCACTCTCTGAAGACGGAACCTAGGAACCACCACCAGTTATATGTATGCCACTAAAGCTCTTTTTTGTCAGCATGCTTATATCCACTGTCAAAACTGTGCGATTTAGATGCAGGATTCGTGCTGGAAATCCTGTGGAATGGAGGGCGGGGGGGACATTTTGAGAGGGGGGTGCATCGATTGGGGACGGCTGTGAGGGGGTATTGCTTCTTTTATGTTGTTGGTCATACCTTTTTTTGTTCTCTTTGAAATTTGGTCACCCTAGCTAGCATGTGGTGTGTGCATGTTTGTCTGTGTGGGTATGTGTCTGTGCGCACTCGCACGCATGCAGATGTCTTTATGCAATTTGTAGTGTATTTTCTGTTTTGTACTGTCTCTATATTCTATGGGGGTGCCTCTGTAATATGGTTGGACTCAGATAAGGAAAGCCGAGTTTGGGAGGTGCCAGAGATCCAACAAAATACGTGACACAGAAGTATGATTAAAAGGCTTTACTAACTTTATGCAGAACAATCTAAAACATGGGTTACAGGGTGGGTCAAACATAAGGTGCCAAGGTTCCAGATCTAATAGGGAATCTGGTCTCCCTCGAGTACTGTTAGAGGATTACTGTCAATTGATCGAAAAAAATCGACCTACTGGAGAATCGGCCACATTTTATTTGTTAAACTTTAAAAAAAAAGAATGCGGGGGGAATACCCACATTGACCCCCTCCACCCCCCCACACTTCTCCCTACCTTATCTATTCTCTTGTGTGAACTACAGTTCCCAAGAGTAGTAAGGAAACTTTTATCTTACTTGTCTTTTCTTTTGTGGGTACAGCACACACCACCTTATGTGGGGTGCTGGGGGTGGGGGTTACATTGTAACTCCTTTCCCATTACTCTTGTAACTTTTTGTTACTGTAACTAACAAACCTAAATGGCTGGTGGCAGTGGATACCTTTTCTACCTTTTTGTGCAGGTTACTAGCAGGCAGATTTCTCAGCTGCAGTACAGTACCAATAGGTGACCAATTTCTCAAAATGGCCCCTATCTTCTTTTTTCACAATTTTTCATTTGTAAGTTCCTTCTGGGCTTTTTCCAGGCAGGGAATGATGCGTTGTGACTTTTGCCTTTGGCGAGCTTCTTGGGTGAAGGATGCCCAGGTTCCAGAGTGTCTGGCAAGGCAGGAAGTGAGAGTGGGTCCCGAAACTTCACTGCCCTTTCTTTGTAGGTGTGCCTGGCTGAAACCAGTTTAAACCAGGCGGCTGGCTTTGTTCCAGGACAGCCAACCCCAGGTGATTGATAGCCCTGTAGGGGTGAATTAATGGGTTCCAGCATATCAGGCAAGGATTTTTTGACCACAGAGAGAGTCCACCACTGGAACTGAGAATCCAAAGCAGAAGATGAGCAGAGATGCCAGTGGCACCTTCAACAACAGCAGAAGTACCGGTGAAGCCCTTCAGCTGGCCAGTCCCTGTTTTCAACTCAACAGGGAAGCTCCTCCAAGGATGACCTCCTCCTTTGGACTGGCGGGAACTATCATCCTCAAGACCTTCTTCAATTTGGGTCATCCCCAGACGTCCTGCAACTTTCCCGGGCTGCAGAACACCAAAGTCCGTGGTAACTGGACCCTTTTCGAGTGCATCATCTTGCAATCAACAAATCTCACTGAAACTTCTGAGGCACCCTTGGAGACCTCCAGAAGCTGCAATTCTCCTCCAAGAGTCCTCTCTCAAGATTTCAGGATGAAGAAACTTTAGAGAATCTTATCAATGATATCCATTTGCTCTTGGTGCTAAGAAAAAGGCACCAAAACCACAAACCGCAGCTGGAGTGAGCGGTGTTATGTGTTGGTCTAGTGGTTAACGTTACGTGAGCGTCATGGCAGTGTCATGACGCTCCTCTAATAAAAGCGGCTCTGCTGGCACGCGGAGGGCAGTGCAGCAGAGTCCCAGGAAGTGGCAACTTGTGTCTGCGTCCAGTTATTGGGGGAGGGACTTGCCACATGTTTGTGGCCTAGGCAGCCATTTGGCCTGGGTGCCCCCACGCTGCGGCAATCCTGAGCTGGGTGCCCCCAGCTAGGGTACTGGAGCTAGTGATCAGGCTCGAGCAGGGTGATCCCTGCCCATCACGCGCTGCGTGATCGCAGCTCTCTGGTCCGGTGTTGGTGGACCCAACACCATCCGTGGCCCGCCCCAGTGACCCGAGGTGGGCCCACTACAAGCGGCATCATTTGCTGTAGACCCCTTCTCTCGAGTGCTGCCAAAGAAGCCCATCAAAGGTCCCTCCTTTTCGTTCCCATGACCAAGGAGCAGCAAACATGGTCTTCATTGCTGCATTAGGAAGGGGACCAGCTACATTTTCAACTTCACTCTCCAAGTACTGTGGGGCTTAGGTTATTCTTACCATAGGGCATTTTTGGTGCTCCTTCACTTTGGGAGTGCTGTTTTGCACATCTGAGAGTTAACCTCAACTCCACTGTGCAGGTCTTGCAACCTGTACACGTACAGGAAGGCTCCTCACCAGCACCTGTGCTTTCTACATGAACAACTGACCGGTTACTTAACTTTTCTCAGAAGATTTTCATCAGAACTGGTGCTGTCCATTTGACTGTGGCTTTGCTGGTTTCCCAAAGGTTCATCTTCTTGATCCTGCTAGCTTTGGCAATGCTATCTCCCCCACAACTTGAATTGTGAACACTTTTTTATTTAGGAAACATAAAGCCTAAATCCCTCTTGGAGAGTGTTACATTGGCTCCTTACCAGTTCTTAGCTGCCTTCTGTCTAACCTTTACTTTCCCTTAAACTGATTTTTCCAAAGGTGATACATATAAGTGCTTTTACTGATCTTAACTGTCCCTCTGTGTGCTGTACATGAAAAGTAAATAAAAAGTTACTCCCATACATTATTGTTCCTTTTTTAATCTTATTCCTTTTCTAATTGAATTGAAGAGAGGGTCCCTGGAATGCCCCTCCTCACCCCCATGAACATGATGTCCCGAAGAGTCACAAATGCACAACGTCACTCACTATTCGGCCAGGTCCCAGGAGGACCAGTGACTGCCACGTATGCAGAAAGATATTCTCTCAGACAGCCATTCAAACCTTATCCAGTGGATGTCTTTATGGATAAAGGTGCTTCAACATTGGTTATAGACCCAAATGCCTCAAAGGAAGACGTTGACTATTGCAGAGAAACCACTGTGCTGGCGTCATTAGTGACACCAAGACATAGCCACGTTAGTCATGAAGCACACCTGCAACCATGCACAATGTCACAGAAACACACACTCGTATACACGAAGAATATGCTTTCACAGTTCTGTAGATAGAGGACAGGTACATACTCATACTTTCAAAAGCGTTTATTATTTTTTTCATTAGCCAAGTGCAGAAACGCTGAACGCAAGTCAACAAAGAGATGCAGAGCAAGCTTGCAGATGCTTATGGCAACTGACCCTATCGAACTATAGGATTACATAAGGAGCCTGACAGGACCAAATAGGACTAACCTATGGGAAACATAGCACGATATAGATGTGCATAAATCATAGTATAAGTATAACGAGGATCACAAGCCACAGGACGAGAGACTTGGGAAAGCAGAACCAGGCTGCACAGAACAGGCAGGGCTCACAGCCAAGATCAGAGATAAGCAGCACATTCCATACTTAAAACGACAAGGGGCCATCTGCAGAAATACAGAATAAATCCTCATAAATAGCAGACCAGAAGAGCTTGATTTCGTGGTCCTTAACCATGTAATGCGGCTGAGCTAGGCAATGGGTATTCACCCGCTGTGGGAAGACAAACAGTTCTCAACTCAATAGACATGAACACGTTAACAACATTGCAACATGGAGAGAACTCTCACAGCAAAAGTGGTATTGCTAACAGATACATTAGGAACACATAGTCATTCCCATCACCTTGAAGAGGTCCACAGAGCGTTGAGAACAGAGCTGGGTTCCAGGCCTGAGGAGACCAGTTCCAGCCAATCAGGGGACATAAATCCAGGGGTGGATGGCAGAGGGAGAGGGCCAATGGTAATCTTGTGACCCAGCAACAATGTAATGGATAGTTTCTTGGGGAAGGGCAGGTCAGCCACCTGACATGCGAGGGCCAATTAACTAAGATCTATCGGGGTAATCCATAGTGTATAACACTCCGATCACCCAACCAAAATGTGGGATAGGTTTTTTGGGAAAGGGCCCATGGTGTGACGACACACTGCAACAAAAAGGGTTGGCACAGGTTTAGGAGCAGTGACTCTGGAGATTTTTGAATGTCCTGTATGATCCCTGTCAGTTTTTGTAATAAATTACTGTTTAACTTGCCCTTGGATGAGTCCTCTGTTTGTTCTGGGGGCAGGGTTTTTGGGCCCTGGGAGCTGAACGCGTATGCTCATAGTAAGCCCCAGACTTCTGGCATATCAACCCTCACCAACAAGTTGGTAGCAGAGGGATGGTTTACTATGCCCGTTCAGCATAAGCCGACTCTTCCTGCGCAGAGCCTGGAGGGTTGCGGGGTGACGCGCAGAGTCTGATAGGGTGTGCACCCCAATACAAAGGCCATCAGGAGCAGCCTGGAAATACCTTGCCTGCAGTGCATAAGGTGTCCAGCAGACCAGAAGGGTGGTGTGGAAGCTTTGAGGGAGCCGGTAGCCAAACAGCATCAGTGGATCACACAGTTGACTCAGCCACATGTCAACTAAGGGGAGTGGAAAAAAACTGTAGGTGTGGAGTGGTGATGAGTATTGTTGAGTATCTTTGAAGTATTGTTTAGTATTGTCTAGTAGTGTTGAGTATTGTTGAAGCATAATAGGGAAAGGAGCAGAGGTAGATGACATTTTTGTGGTTAGGGCACATTCAGTCTTGAGGGAAAAGGTTCTGGTGAATAACCTAGACTATTGAGCTAAGGGCACAGATGACAGAAGTTATGTGAATTCTGGATTCCCTGTGAATTGGGTGTTTTAGCTCAGGCCATGGATGATGGCATCCCTGTTTAAAAGGCTTAGCAAAGGGAGCTAGCTTAGATTGCAGAAGGTGTTCATCTGGTTTAGTCTCGAGGATGCGTTTTTTCTGGAAGGTGACGCTGTAGGTACAGATTGATCATAAAAAAAGATATTGCTATCCCCTGTTAGGAGGCTGGAAGACAGCGGTCTGTTCGTGTTGGGGTTGTATAAATGTTTGTGTGACAGTACATTAGCATTGTGAGCGTTGTAAGTGATCTCTATCATTCCCTTGTTTAGTGAAGTGGTGAGGTCACCCATCAGGTCTGGGCATAGGACTCAGAGAGCACGAAGAGTTAGAGAAGTTGGTGATGAGAAACTTAAAATTGACAGAAGAGGCTGTTCCATGGCGGTGTGCAGAGATTGGTGGGTGTTCCTGAGGAGGCAGAGAGTGGCAGACGGGTGGTGCCCTGAACCCTCCTGACAGGTTGTTTTAGGGCCAGAAATGCTTGAGAAGAATTGTTGAGAACTGACATTTGTGATATTCATAAATATGAACTGAAAATATTAATTGTGCTTGTGTAATAACGGAGTGTTGATAGCCTCGACTTGAGGTCAAGAAAGTATAAAAGAAATGTATCAAGGGAAGTGCAGGGGGATATGCCCCTACAGCACCTGTGTAAGGCTCTTCTGCGATATAAGGACAATATTTATAAATGTAGCGTGGAATGGACGAAAAGCACGGAGGGTAAATTGACTAAACCATGGCCAAAATGCAGAAGTCTCTCCAGAAATGTGTGGCAATCATTACAGACTCACTTACAAGACACCTATAAGGGGAAGAAGTTGGCCAATAGTATGGTGATATTTGAGCTCTGGAGAATGTTCCAGGAGGACGAGGGGGAAGTAATGAGGTGTGAATGGATGCTGAGCCAGCAGGAGACACCGGGGCAGCGCCCTTGGCTCCCACTCCCCCACCTTCTCCTGAGGATGAGAAAGAAGGAGCTTCAGCAGAGGCACAGGGATTATACCCTATGCAGGAGCTAATGGCAGTGGAGGGGTACACAAATCCAATATTTCAACCTCCACCATATTCCAAGGAGTAGGGGCAGTAAGGGGTCGGACAGACAGACGGTGGGAAAGGAGCATGAGGCTAGAGCCAGACTAGCACTAACAAGGGGCTAGAGGGCACAACGTCGAACAAATAGGAAGGCAGATACTCCTGAAGTTAGATGGGAAGGCAATGGGAGATTCAGCAGGGGCGACTAAAGAAATGGAGGGTCATAAGGAGAGCAGTAAAGCGCAAGACTGGGCGGAGATAATGTTAATGTAAATGTTAAAGGACATTTTTACCGTGCACTATCACCGCCGGAGTTGTCCCCTGGCGCTCTGGCAGCTCTGAAAGAGGAAGGGAGGGTGAGTTAGTGATGTGCTGTTGGCCCAGTAGGTCCATTGGTTGGTCCTGGGGTGTTTGTGGCCGGTAGTCGTCGTGTACTGTTGTGCGAGTCTAAGTGTGTTTTTTGTTTTGTTGTTGCAAAGTAGTGAAGTTTGTGCGGTCTGTTGTGCCATAGGTCTGTGGTTGTGTTTGGTTTGGAGTTTGAGAGGTGTATGCAGAAGGGGAAATTGTTAGTGGAATTGGTTAGTTGACCTCTCTATCATCAATTGAGGCACTGGGCTTGTGTAGTCTCCCCATATGGTGTGTGGGGGTACCCCAGGGCCTCTGTCCTGATCTGAGCCCATTTGGCATTGTAGGTCCCTTTCACATCTGGCCCCAATCTCCACCAGCCTCCCTCACAGCCCCACCTGTCCTCCCTTCCCACTCATACGGCCAGTGGACCTGCCCATGTCCACAACTCAGCTAGTGTGGTGATAGCCAATATCCCGACAATTCCGCAAAACTGTGGTACCTGGTAGCAACTAAGGGGCGATTGAAGATGTTGGGTGGGATTGGCTGGGGTTGTTGACTCCATCTCCATGGGTATCGCCTGTGTTCCACTCTACCTGGCGTCACCTGTCCAGGTGCTGTGGGAGCTTCCCCGTTGGTTCTGGGGCTGTCAGTGTCCTCTCCAGTTTAGTCATCTTTTTGCTTTCTGTTTCGGTTTTCACTTTGAGTCTGTGGTTTTGAAGAGCCAGGTTTTTAGTAATTTCCTGAATTTTAAGTGATCTTTGATGTTTCTTATTTCTTTTAGGATGTTGTTCCAGGTTTTTGCAGCTAAGTAGTAGAACTAGGTGCCTCCAAATTTTTTCTTAAGGTGTGGTTTTAGTTCCAGGTGGATTTTGTTGCTTGACCTGAGGAGTCTCGTTGGCTTGTAGATAATGGAAGAAGTAGAAAGTAAGGAGAAGGAAGAAGAGGAGGGACCAGAGAGAGCGCGTAGAGACAAGCAAAGGGAAGAGGAGAAAGAACAGGAGCAATGAGAGATGAGAAGGAGCGAGCTCGAAGAGATAGAGACGCGAAGGGCAGAAGACGAGAAGGAAAAGCAAGTTTTAGAGAGAATGGAACAGAAAAGTGGGAAACAGAGTGCCTCGTAAGATAGCGCAAATGCAAGGAGAAGGAGGAGCGTGCAATAAGAGACAGTAGAATAAAGTGGGGAATGGGCACAGGAAACGAAAAAGTGGGAGGAAGTAGGCAAACAGAGCCAGATAGCTGTACCTCACAAGACAGGACTGCCACTCCAGCTGACAAGGCAGATGTGGGGTCCTTCGAGAGAAGGGCTAGCAGTGACCTGATTGACTTTGAAGGGAAGCTCAGAGAAGGCATGACATCTAGGACAATTTTGACAGTGATATGGACACTCACTCAGTCGAGGACGCAGAGGGAAGTGAGGATGAGGGAAGACCCAAGCATCGGTCGACCGGGAAAAACGCATATAGAAGTGTGACATGGGAAGTAGGAAAATACACAGTGGGATTTAGGGGTGACAAGGACGATTGATCCCAACTGTCCCGAGACGCATCATGCAGTATGGACGACCTGACACCATACATGCAAAGGATTAGCGATCTTCCAGGGTGAAGGAAGGGGGTACCGGCGAAGGCATGTACTGACATCAAAGATGCTGACAGACATGATAGGCTGATCAGGGTGACATGAGGGGTGAATGGGGAGATCGGGTTCACGCAGTTGCCCTTAATGGAAAAGGGAGGGGGGCAACCTCAATTCATACCATGGAAACACATAAACAAGGAAAACTTGAGGTGTAGGCTACCCTTGTTAACCACAGGTTTAGGGAAATGGATATATGAAATGGTAAGTATGACAGTGGAACCGAAATTAGCAGTGGGGGATATAAAGAGACTACTCGTGGCAATCCGAAGGGAAGCCACCAATGATGTATGGAAAAGGGCGGGCTACCCAGGAGTGACCTCCCAGGACACGGCGCACACTGGCGTGCATTTTTGCTAACTGCTGAGCGGTCGTATGGTAAGCTCTAAGGACACAGTACCATGACACCTCAGACATTAGTGCAATCATGGTACGCAAAATGGGGTAAAACGAAGACTCCTTAAACTATATTCAGGCTGTTCAAGAACTTTGGCACCTTCAAACACAAGAACCGTGGGACAAAACAGTAGCATTATTAGACCACATATTATGCCAGGGGTTGCCAGAGCAGGTGCAAAGGCAACTGAAGAAATTGGTGGGGACAGAAGCAAAGCCTTGGTCAGAAATACAGCTTACAATTGTACACTACTGTAGGTTTATGCACGAGAACACAAGGAAAAGGTGAGAGGAAGAAAGCAGGAGAAGGCGAAGTTAGTACAAAAGAAGCCATCCAAATATGCCATGGAAGGGGCAGTATTGACGAGCACGGGAGGACAAGGGGCACCACAGATGCAGTACAGCGCCACTGCCAATGGGAGGCAGATTCATGGGCTGGGGGATAAGCAGAATTGGCTTCGAAGAAGAGGGGAGCCACCTAGAGGACACAGGTATGGGCATCAGATGCAATAGACCCACAGGGGATTCCCGGTGGGGTTGGAGGTTATGGGCAACAAATGCAACAAGGCCCGGGGGGGCGATCAAGGGGTTCCAGAAGCAGGTGAGAGAGCCACCCCAATGCTTGGTGTGTGGACAGATAGGGCATATCTCAAGGGTGTGCAGAAGCAGGGGAGGGGGTGCAACAGAATGAGGGAATGCAGTACCAGCCAGCATACCAGGGGGAGCCAGAATGAGCATTACACATAGGACCAGACACCACAACAAGGACAGACACTGAACGCATACCCACAGACACACCAGCCCATGGCACAGGCACCACAAATGCAAGCACCTATACAGCAGTATTCGCAGGCACCACAGTTGCCACAGAGGCATGTTAACACACAACATGCATACATGGCACAGCAAATACTGCAGATGCAGAACAGCACACAACCAATGACGGGACAGTGGCATGCACAGACTCCATTGCAACGACTCCCATTAGGAACTTGGTGGGGGTTCACTGTAGTGGGAAGCAACCCATTCCTGGGGAATGCGATTTCCTTATACCCTCAATAGGGAGGTCCACAGAAGGACTTGATGTGTCCAATCCTATCGATTACACCAAACCCTGCGGAGGAACCACGTATAGGAGGGACGATAGGTGACAAGACTTTTTCCTTTCTTGTAGATACAGGGGCAATCAAATCCTGCATCAAGTAATGGAAATATAGTATGTGAGGCGATGCCATGAATGCTCAAGGGTTCTCTGGTGTGACGGAAGTGGTTCCTTTTACAGGCAATATTGCACTTTCTATAGAGGAGCACAATCTATCTTTGCCACTGATCTATTCTCTACAGACACCTGTAAATGTACTGGGGAGAAACTACATGAGCAGATTTAACATGACTATTCCATTCACCAACAAGGGAATAGTGTGCTCCAAACCGGGGATACACTTTCTAAACATGAGGAAAATCATTCAAGATTATTGTGGGCGAAGGGTACATAGGGGGGTGCCATTGCATGAGGTGCTGTTCAAAGATGGGACTGAAATTATAATAGCATGGCTTCCAGGGATCATGGGGAAAATGTGTTGCCTTCCAAGCAAGTACTTATTCAGGCCTGAGATACCATCAAATGGGAAAAAAGGGCCGATAGGGCCACTAGAATTAGAGGCAGTTATCATGGGAACGACTGGATAGCAGTGCATGGGAGATACGATACAGGGCGATCATGGGGAGCAGTGATCGCCATAGCTGAAGAGTACAGGTTGACTATAGTCACCGACGATGAACTATTCAGAGAAAACAGATCCGATCCTGAGACGGTGTTTGAGATGAGCATCACATATTGGGTAAGAATACAATACAGGGAACAACCACAGAGAATGGCAATGGTGCTGAAAGCACCACCAACCTTTCTCAAGGAAGAATTTGGCAAAGGTCCCCAGCATCTTATGGACCACAAGTCCCTATGATGTGGGGCTTCTGAATGGCATAGGAGCAGGGAAGATAAAACTAAAGCCAGGAGCCATTCTACCACGAGTGAAACAATACCCACTTTCAAGAGAGTGTTATGCTCACCTGCTCTCTGCAGAGGCATTGGGGCATGGTTGCAGCCCTCCCAGGAGTTAGATCACCCCGTCAGGTCTTTCCCTCTGCAGATAAGCTGTGAGCAGCGGCAATTGGTGACACTGCTCCTGTGGGGATATGAGAAAACGTGAGTGCGATGATCGTGACTATTGTACCTCTCAAACCCTTCTACCCAAGGTGCGATTTCTGTGGGCATGTACCGGCCCATAGTGCTCATCTGTTAATTATTGATGGTAAGCTCTCTGTCCTGCTACTTCTGGCAGGGGCGCTTGTCGATGGGACCTAGTTCCTTCACCGATCCCCGGAGAGTAATAGTCCAGTCCAGCTGCGACTATGCTTCTTCTCTTGTCTCTTTCCCTTTCTGTTTTCTCTTTGCCCCTTCTCTTTTTCTGTCTTGGTATTATTGCCCTCAATATTGCTGTTAATTCCTGAATAACGTTTTCTCCTCTGTTTTCTTCCCCATAGATCAAAATGCGGCCCAAAAGCAGCTATGGGGGTGCGGAACGCGGCCAGGAGGAAGATGGATGAAACTTCAATGTCCGACAACAGGTGAGTGATGGTTTAAGGCAAAGCGCGAGGTTTTCGGTGATAGCACAACCTTAAACTGAATGTCTTTCAAGTGTCTTACCTTGCCTTTCATTTTCGCTTGCAGGTGCTGCTGTCACTGACAAAGCACGTCGTGCTGTGGTGCCAAGATGAAGATTTCAGCGTCCCAGAAGATTTGAAGATGAGCTGCGATGCCAGGATGAAGATGTCAGCATTCCGGAAGGCTTGAAGATGAACTGTGGTATCAAGAAGAAGATGTCAGTGTTCCGGAAGATTTGAAGAAGAATGTCAGGATCAACGAAGACGCGCACATGTGAGAGCAGGTTCCCCAGGTGGTAAGTGTGAAGGCAGGAAGCAGGATTTCCAAAGGTAAGTTTAATCCCAGGCGGCAGTGAGCGTTACACTGCATGGTAGTGGAGCATAACGCAAAGCGTCTGCATCGGGAATCAGAGCAGTTTATATAGCTGTGATCGTGGGCACGCCCACTAGGCCTGGCTTGCCTGCCACACCCTGCCACTTCGAGAGAGTCAGCACGTTCAAGGCAACCCAATATCAGCAGCAGCCAAACCCAAGAGTACACATGGGGCTGCTTTAGTGATGGAAGTTCCCATGTTAAATGCACCTGGCACCCAAAATTAGGTGCTATGTCCAAAATAAAAGCATTCTTGTCCCAAATAAACGTTATTGCTTATTGTTATTCATGAGCCTGGTGCCAAAGGCATCAGGACTGTGTCCATCCAGGCCCCCTGTGTATGTGGCCCTTTACATTTTTTGTTCTTGGTCCGATGACAATGACAGAGAGGCAGACAAAGACATATATGAGACTATTGCAGCATGAGTGAAGCAGGGCATCCTAGTGCCATTGGAATCACCATCCAACACACGGCTGTGTACCCTGTCAAAAAGGCAACAGTGGGGTCATGGCATCTTACAGAGGGCTTGCACCCTGTAAACCATATTATAGAAGCCGAATATCTTTTAGTTCCGAACCTAGTGACAATTTTGTGCAGCATCCTCACGAAAGCTGCCTACTTCATGGTCACAGATTTGAAGAATGCATTCTTCTCTATACCATTACATCCAGACTCACAAGATTTAACTTCAATTCTATATATTAATAAGAAGAGGGAAACATACAAGACTTCCTCAAGGATACTGTGAATCACCTTCAATAGGGTCCTTCAAATGGACCTAGGCAACGTACAGATGGAAAGACGGTTTTACAGTACGTAGATGACATTCTGAGTTGCAGAAAAACAGAAGGACAGTGTAGAAATGACTCAGTACACATGCTGACAGTAGTAGCAGAAAAGGAATGCAAGGTGGACAAGGCCAAACTACAATATTGCCAGACAGAAGTGTTATACATTGGACAAATGATCTCCCAAAATGGCTGACGAGTGACACCAGAAAGGGCAAAGGCAATATGCAGGACAGCAAAACCCACAAAAGTCAGGGAGATGCAGTAGTTCTTGGGACTATGTAATTATTGCAGGGCATGGGTATAAGAAGCAAAGAGAAGGGAGAAGTTGATACAATGGACAACAGAAATTAATGGGGCATTTAACGAGCTGAAGGAAGCAATATGCACCATTCCAGTGTGTTAGGGATTCCAGACTATCAAAAGGAATTCTTTCTGTTCTCACACTCTGACGGAGTAGTGATGACTGCAGTACTGACACAGAAGACCAGCTTGGGGCACGAGCCACTAGTCTACTAAAGTGGGAAATTAGACCCAGTAATGAGAGGACATTAACCATGCAAACAAGCTTCGGCTGTAGCCGCATTCGCAGTGAACAAATCAGCGAGTATTACCACCAGGTGCAGCAGCACTCCTCATTTGGAGCATGCTCTCTTTGCAATACTGCAAAGACCAAAGAGCACACTGACAACAGAGAGGGCCTTGGGTTATGAGGTGTTACTATCTAACCCAGCTCTCAAGAAAGTGAGATGCAGACTTATCAAGCCAGCAACCTTTCTCGCTGATGCTTCAGAAAAGGGTGACTATGCACATGACTTCACAGCGAGCATAGAAGAATTCAGTGACACTCGCAAGGTACAGAAGGACTCACTTGAGGGGGGAGACGTGCTCTATATTGATGGGTCTTCAACAATTGACTAGACAAGTGCGGTAAGACATACTGGGACAGCAGTCGTGAGACTGAGAGGGGACGGGACAAGCGAGGGAGTGACGAGCGCACACCTGCCATCACATTATTCAGCACAAGCAGCAGAATTAGTGGCTTTAATATTGGCATTAGAGCGCAGCAGGAAGAAGGAAGTGATGATTTACTCAGATTCAGCCTATGTGACATCCACACTGCATTATGGGCTGCCATTTTGGATGAGGAGGGGCTTGAAACATGCTGATGGGTCATCGGTGCAGCACATGCTCCTACTGGGCAGGTTAGTACACTTCATAGATCTCCCAGAGCGAATGGCAATCGTGAAATGCCAAGCACACACACAAGGGGAAGATCCTATCTCCAGGGGCAACGAAGCAGCAGATGCTGAGCCAAAACGTGCCACATACTTTGGTGACATTTTAGAAATAGAGGCTTCGTCACACGTGCATGGTTATGCAAGAACTAGGACATTGCTTTGTTTATAACTTTAATTATCTTTGACGGTTACAGCATAATGATATTTGTGATATAAACAACATCTCGTCTTTCAATTCACATACAAAGCTTTTACAAACAATTAGCATTATTTCAACTCCTCTAGCAACGTAGTTTTCTCGGGTGACTGGGGACCATGCTGACTATTTGACAAATAGTGACGGAATGGGGCCCATATGTATTTGGGTCTGCTGGGGGGGCGCCACTGTCTGAATATACCCCTCTTCGCATTGTTGACATATAACAGATCTTTAATCCATGCCTGCGTCATTGGGGCCATTTTCGCTTTCCAGTTCCTGAGTATATTACACTTAGCGACTTCCCCCGCCACTGTGAACAGTCTGCGGGCCCCGATGGGTATCTTTCCAATGTCTCCTAGTAGATATTTCAATGGAGTTGGGGGTATGTGGACGCCCAGTATATTGCTTAAGGTGTCAGCCACATCTACCCAAAACTGGTCTATAGGTGGACACCTCCAGTACATTTGAAACAAGTCACCTTTGGGAGCTCCACATTTTAGACAACAGGCCGATGTACTATGGCTAAACTTTGCTAGTTTTCTGGGGTAATGTGAAGATGATTTAGGATTTTAAATTGTATCAATCAACAATAACGGGTCCATTGTGTATCTTCCAGTGTAGAACTATGATATTAAAAGAGGGGAACAAGATATTAGCAGTGACACAATTTAGGGAGCTGCACCCATGGAGGAAAAGGAACTGTGGCTAAGGAGGGGATGTACAGTGTCTCCAACAGACACCCATGGTGGAAAAACAACACAGGGAAGGTAGTCATGCCACTTGCACTATTGTACACAGCACAGACAGGGAAGGAGGTGCTTGCCGTCCATATTGGAGAAACATGGCTCTGAAAACACTTAGGGGACTGGGGAGGGTAGCTATCCTGTAACTAACCCTTGTATGTTAACATATTATAGAAACAGGTTAAATAATTGGTATGGTTTTTGTTGAGTTGTGTGTGCGAATACCATTTTTCTTGCCCTCCAACCAATCTATCTAAACCCTCATTGGGTGACTACCCCTAGTATGATATGGTGTGTCGCTTATCTAAGGCGAGGGGACATGAAGAGGGCATTACGGAAGCAAAGTCTGTAATACTCTAGAGGTTACCCAGAGTACTCATCAGCCTGCATTTTGAGGAGAAAAACAAGAGTCAAGGGGTTGAGACCTAGTGGGGTACAACACATTAAGGGCACAGGAATTACGTGTGGTCTCAATCCACCCATTCACAGTGCCCTGTACGGGACCATGGCCCTGAAGAAAGTTGTACTCACTGACAAAAACCACTGAAATTGGTTGGCCTAAGAATAAGGGTCCTAGTGGTGTCCCAGGATTCAAGGAGCCCACCCTATAGGAAACCGAGTGCACAGTACATAGTGCACACGCTCCCAAATCACGGAGCCTTGTTTTTAACCCTATTTGTTTTTAATACTGTGGAATATCTCTCAACTGGGTCATACAAAATTATCACACCCATGTACGATTTCCATACACCTTTCAGACCAAGTAATGCTCCAAAGGCTCTCTTACCAGTAGCCATTGTGGCACTTTTTGTCTCTTTTCTGCTCCTATTTATTAGGGCAAGCCTCTTCCTCTGTGCCCTCATCCTAGATAAGCGGTGCACCACCACATACTAGGGGTAGTGACCCAATAAGGGTTTAGATAGATTGGTTGGAGGGCAAGAAAAACTGCATTCGTATACACAACTCAAAAAACCAAACCAAATATTTAACCTGAAACATGGTTCTGTCCTAACTTGGCAGAACACGTGGCTGAATGAATGATTAATGCTTTGGTGTGTAAACAATATGCTGCAGGTCATACATTAAGAGTAGTGAGAGAAGCATACCTCACCCAGTGGGTCATTCCAACACTTACCCGTCCACTATGTCGACATGGTCCAAGTCTGCCAAGGGTACCGCTACATGATAGTGGCCGTGTGCCCATTTTCCCATTGGATCGAAGCCAGTCCTTGTTCTCATCCTGATGCCCTTAGAGCAGCAAATTTCCTGGTCCAGGAGATATTCCCAAGATGGGGCGTGTGTAAGGTCCTGAGGTCTGACAATGGCCCTCACTTCACCAATGAGATGTTCTAGCATATTACAACCTTGCTGGGACTCCAACACAAAGTTTCCTGTTCCTATCACCCACAAGCAAACGGAATGTGTGAACGCCTCAACGGCTTGCTTAAAGAAACCATAGGCGGGCAAATTATTTTTTTCAAGCTGAACCAGGATCCAAACAGCACAGGCAATGGAAACGGTTATTAAAACATGCTCACCCTGTGTCTTTTATTTCCACATAGGGTTTTTGCTCTTCTTTTTTGGCAAATATCCCTTGTATCTAGTGCTACCGCTGTATCCTCTACTAACATTACCCGAACTTCAGCAGGTGGAATGACTATGTCAGTTGGACAAGGCACAGAAAGGAAAGGTAAGCGCAGTGCTGATACAGACATGGGAGGGGTGGACCTATATCTGACGACACTGCTCGAGTGTCTAACAATATGTGGTACAAGCACATGACCAAAGTAGGTAAAGAAACCACTGGGGAGAGATGCTATGTCTGCTCACTAGTCCCCTATGCCATGAGTGCCTCCAGAACATTCATAGCAACTTAAATACCAGCAGCAAGAGCACAATGCCTTATGTGACTATCCATTGTTACAACACCAGGAAGATTCCAACGGAAGACAACAACATTGAGATGGATGCCCAAGGCAACGATCACCTATGAAGACAGTTATATAAAGACTCTCAACATGATGAACAATTACTGGCAATTAAACCAAGCTATACAATGTATAACTGATGGCCCACGGAAAAGGGAGATGAAAACAATAACACTGAAACTATTACCATGCCCGATGAGGGGGGTCAAAGAAATGGGAGGAGAACAAGGATGCTGGGACAGACCACAGATGCTTGTGTATGGCCAAGCATAAACAGCAGAAGGATGGAAAGAGGGAGTAGTAAGAAGCAAAGCACACACCCCAGTACACACACCAGTAAACACAGTGCAAGGAGATAATGACAAGTGCTTGAAAGAATGGGATGCAAGCACCAAGTTGCTCACCTGGGTAAACAATGAAGCTTGACAAATGGCCATAATACCACTGAAGAAACCAGCATTATGTTACCAGAATGGCGGTGCAGTAAAGGTTGGAGGTACCACAGAGTGTAGGTACACTGAAAAACATCTAGCAATGAAGGTTGGTGCAGCAGTATTAATGGACCACCATTGGACCTGTGGATCCAAGGCCTACAAGAAGCTGCCACCCAACTGGGGAGGTTTTTCATTGTTAGTGCACATAAATATGCCAGCACTGGTAGTGCCAAAGAAGGATGTGAAGCTAGACGACATCCCCAAAATGGACACTTAGAAGAGAAACAAGAGATCAATAGAAGTGGAAGAAAAGGGAAGAAAGAAACAATCAGTAGAAGTGAGCAGAGTGAAAAGAGACAACTATTTCTCATCAGAATCGGAAGCATCCCTGGATGATGTACCACCCGAACATCGGTTGTTCAGCAGGACAGAAATGTTCTTCGCATCAGTAGTTCCAGCTGTCTAGACATATATAAAATATAAAAATGTGAAATGGTTGCAGATAACAAGATAGGAGCTGATGAAGACAATAAACTCTACAGTAAATGGCTTCAATGCGATAAAAGAAGAGCTCCGAGCAGTAAGGTTAATGGCCCTCCAAAACCGATATATTCTAGTCCTTCTCCCAGCAATCTAAGGTGGAGTTTGCGCCAAGGTCGGGAGTTCCTGTTGCACAATCGTGCCAGAAAACTATGGGGAGAACGGCACACTGACTGAAGCAGTGACAAGGTTATCTAAGATGCACTCCAAGATGGAGGAGGACACCAAAGGGATAGGAAAGGACCAGAGCTGGTTGTCATACATACTGGGAGCCCTAATACGAGTACTAGTGGGACTATGTGTGGTCAAGATCTGCATTAAACAATGTTGCAAAACAACTGAGAAGACAATAGGAGGAAAGTGTTAGTGGATGTGAACATGGAAAAAGAAAAAGACAAGATAGTAGAAGAAAGAAATAACCTGAGAGCAAGAATAAAGGAATGCCCATGATCACATTCGACAATCCATTCAACAACAACAGATACTGGGGAAAATGGGAATGGTGCAGCCCAGAAGGAGACTGTAGCTATATGACCTGGGGTTTCGATGACCATGCAAATTAGCATGTACATCTTGGAGGAGTAATGATGATATGGCTACCAAAAGTAAGAGTGACAAAGTATGGAGGTTTGGTCGACATGTTGACCAGAAGGGGGACTGAAAAGAGGATCGCTGGAATGCCCCTCCTCAGCCCCATGAACATGACGGCCCAAAGAGTCAAAAACGCACAAAGTCACTCACTGTTCGGCCAGGCCCTAGGAGGACCAGTGACTGACACGTATGCAGAAAGATATTATCTTAGACTGCCATTCAAACTTTATCCAGTGAATGTCTTTATGGATACTAGTGCTTCAACATTGGTTATAGACCCAAATGCCTCGATGGATGATGTTGACTAATGTTGAAAGAACTGCAGTCAAAAGTCTAGCCCTGAACAAAGACATAGTGATACACAAGGCAGATAAAGGTGGCGCACTGGTGATACAGAACAGGTTGGCATATATCACAGAATGGACCAGGCAGTTAGACGATAACTTGTTATACTTATGTATCACGGTAGACCCTACCAAGAGACTTTCTGTCTCTATACGTGACAAATTGGACAAAGCATTAGAAAGGGACTGGATTTGTGAACAAGAGCATGAGTATCTCTTGGTTCAAAAACCAGTGATACCCACATTTTATACTCTTCCCAAAATCCATAAATCTTTGATCGATCCGCCAGGACGCCCTATAGTATCAGGGACAGGATTGCTGTTGGAGCCTCTCTCTAAATTTGCAGACAAATATTTGAAACCTTATGTCACCACAATGTTTTCTTGTATTCAAGATACAACATAGCTGATACATCTGATAGAAGTTATGAGTTTCGATCACAACAAACAATTGTTAGTCAGTTTAGACATAGTATCGCTCTATACTTGCATTCCACAAAGAGATACTCTTGATGTACTCGAAGAAGTATTGCTCTCTAAGAGAACCACTGGCACCAACCCTAACAGTTTAATTCTGTGGTGTGTGGAAGTAGCACTAACTGAAAACTATTTCAGTTTTAACCAAGACTTGTACCACTAAATCCATGGTACGGCTATGAGGTCTCCAGCAGCCCAGACAGCTGCTAATATATATGTTGCATTTTTTGAGACTCCGATCATCTACCTCCCTACTAATTTCTTTATGGAGACATTTCATAGATGATATTTTAATCATCTGAGATGGTTCAGAGTCATCCTTTCTTAATTTCGTTGAATGGATTAATCAACAGAGTCCATATCTGAAATTTACTTCCACACACAGTACTAGTGTAGTCCCATTTTAGACATCACGATTTGGGCAGACAACCTCAATAAAGTATTGAAGTTAAGACCATTTCATAAACCCACCAATTGGAATGCTCTTCTACGTTTTAACAGTTGTCATCCGCGCCATACATAAGAAGATTTGCTATTTGGACAATTTTTAAGGCTGAAAAGCAACAGTACACAGAATAGTACCTTCTTAGTAGAAGCAGAATCACTCAGCTCTAAATTACGTGCTAGAAGATACCCCAAGAAAATAATTAAGAGGGCTCCAAAGAGCTTGATGAACCATAATCAAGAAGCTCTCTTAGAATACAAAACTAAAAACACAGGTAAAACCGAGATTGTGTTAGGCAGTACTTTTACATGCAAATATAATGAAATCACGAGAATCATTAGGAAAAACTGGCACATTCTACAAGGTGGAGAGTGCCCATTGGAAGCTCCATTGTGCACATGTAAAACAATCGCAAACTTAAAAGAATTACTAACTAAGAATGATATTTCGATGAGAACAGATCAACAAAAAAGTGTTACAGAACTCTGGGGGTTGCCATCCCTTAAAGGGCATTCTCCGTGCAGGAATTTTGTGAAATGTAAATTCACGTTTAGATCTACCTAGGTGGATATAGGTTTATCTAAACCATGGATACAGACTCCTTTTACGAATTGTAATTTGGTGAACGTTGTTTACGCAATTTGGTGCCTCTGTCCGAAGATCTACATTGGCATGATGGAACGTAAAGTCAAACACAGGATTAGCGAACACAGGAGCTGCATTAAGAATAGAGTTGTGACAGCCCCCTTAGTTAATCACTTTCTGACTATGGAACATGGCAGTGAGCCTTTAAATTGGACAATGTTACTGCAAATTACCACGGTGCATAATAGAGTGGCTGTAACTAAAAGATTATTCAGCAAAGAACAATGGTTGATTTTTCTTACCAATGCGTCTGACTCAGGGCACAATGAACAAGTTGAGTGGTATAAGTGCTAATGCCTGCGGATGTGGTGCAATCAGGCGCAAGGCGACATCCTATGCAGCCCCTTAGAGATTTAGGTGTAGAAATTGTTTGACCACCCATCCAAGTTACGCGCACCTTCATGGGCCCCCTAATGACTCCACTCGCCTATGAACAAGAAATTGTTTCTGACGCAATACCTTGTTGGTGTAGTAACAGTTCCTAGATCACATTCCGAGTCAGCTCGGGACGTGTTCAGCTTTCTTTTCAAAGTTCCCACAACGCAGATGACAAACCTCCACAGGGAGGGCTTTACCTTAAGTTTCATCAAGCAGTTCCATAACAGCTCATACAGGCTCTAATTGTGCAATCAGCATGAGGGCTATTCTGGTACCGCAGGTAAGCGGTGACCTCTTTGTACTTAGAAGTATATGGCGACACGTGACTCACACTCACATGACCTTAGTCTCACAAGATAGTACTTATTTCAGTGGCTAGCAGTAGACACATAGCAGGTAGCGGGTGACTGGTCCCATAGAGTGGAAGTGACGCCAAACAGGAGCTACTTTATACCTACACCGGTAAACAACTCGGGTACTCACGAGATTCTATGGCGGTTCGTAACATCTTCACTCGCTCTTACTTTTTCTAGCCCTGTATGTAAGACGAACTGAACTATTTAAGGTATGTTTCTCCTTAGCATACTAGTATGCTCATTCACACTACGACGTGACTGGCACAGCAATTTTTGAATGTATAGCGCTGCCTTTGATTTGGCCTCTACAACGACAGAATGCAGTAGTGCACTCATGACTCTTATGTCAACGAAATGCAAGGTAAATTGAGGATTTCTTCTTAATTCTTGTTCAACGAACTGGAAGTGTATAATATTCTTGATGGTTTCATTCAGCCCACCGTTAGAACGGTTAGTTGAGCTAGTTTACAGCTACATTATACAGCTCATCCCTTAACGCACAGGCATGTTCAGGTCCCTTGTCAGTTAGCTGTATCGACATGGCGGTTCTATGAGGATTGCAAGTTTTGTTTGCCACACTATCTCGCGCCTTCCACTGAGGCACGAACATGAGCAGCAATGAGAGAGAGGGTGTGACACCCATTTAGTCATCTAGTTTTTTTTTTATGTTTGCTAGTATGATAGTGTTGGGATCTTTTCAAGATCAACTACCCAGAATCGAAATATAGATTTCTACTTAATATTGTTTCACGCTGTTTCCCAGATCGGTCTCGACTTTGAAGACGCTCAAACTTGACCGCGTTAAGAATACCTGGCAATTTAATACACAGTAAGCCTTTAAAGGGTAGATTGCAGCACTTGTAAGGTTAAGCAGCTGTAAGTTATAATTATTTTTCAAAACGCTGCCTTTCTTTGTTCTCTCTTCTAGAATTTGGACATAAAACATCAATTATGGAATTGCTTCTCCCCTTCCCCCCTTTCTTTTTCTGATGTCACACGATGATGTCTATTTTTTGGTGTGTGCGTTGGTCCTCTGAAGAAGTTCTCGGTTAATTTGTTTTCAAGAGAAAGAAGAACAAAACATGTTGGGTCTTATGACACTGGATGGTGTAGCAGTGTCCGCAATTACATATTGAGTTGTAATCATTACCTTTTGGCAGCGAAAGGATATATCTACATAGGACCATTTATTAGGTTGAAAAAGGTGATCTATACTAACAGTGGCCCCTGATTCTGCAACTAACGTTTTTTGCACTTTATTGCTTGTTTCAATTTTGTATTTTGCACTTTATAGTTCGTTTTTATAGCAGGTTTTTTAACATTGTAATGTTTACATAAGGGATATTTTGGTTTTAGAGTATTTGTGATTTGAGGGAAATGTCATATTTATGAAATACACTGTGTATGTTTTATGATAATGTTTTTGCATACTGTTTTTAGGATGTATTGTATAATCTATTTTGTTTAATAAAACGGTATGTATTAATATTCATTGTAATTAGCTTTTACTCAGCACATATTTGGTACATGGACTGAGTAGTCCAAACATACGAAGAGAGACTGAAGAGACACTTGGGTTGTCTAGTTTCAGATTGTCTTTTGCTTGTTGTGGGGTTGAATCCCTGTGCCGTTAATTTGCCCCTAGTCTCTTTTTGTATTAGTTGACTAATGCCGAGACACCGCTATGCTGATGTCATTATTGACACCTTGACATAGCCACTTTAGTCATGAAGCACACTTGCAACCATGCACAATGTTACACAAACACACACTTGTATACACAAAGAACATGCTTACACAGTTCTGTAGATAGAGGACAGATACATATATATATATATATATATACTGTCAAAAGCTTTTATTATTTTTCTCATTAGCCAAGTGCAGAAACACTGAACACAAGGCAACAAAGAGATGCAGAGCAAGCTTGCAGATGCTTCTGACAACTAACCCCATGGAACTACATGATCACATAAGGAGCCTGACAGGATCAAATATGACTAACCTATGGGAAACATAGCAAGATATAGATGTGTAGAAATCATAGTATAAGTGTAACTCGGATCACATAAGGTCACATGCCACAGGACGAGAGATGTGGGAAAGCAGAACCAAACTGCACAGAACAGGAAGGCCAGGGCTCACAGGCCAGGGATCAGAGACAAGCAGCATATTCCAAACCTAAAATGACAAGGGGCCATCTGCAGAAAAACAGAATAAATCCTCATACATTGCATACCAGAAGAGCTCAATTTTGTGGTGCTCAACCACATGATGCGGCCAAGCTACACAATGGGTATTCACCAGCGGTGGGAAGACAAACAGTTCTCAGCACCACAGACATGAAGTGAAACATGAACAAGTTAACAACGTTGCAACATGAGAGCACTCTCACAGGCAAAAGTGGTATTACTAACAGATACATTGGGAACACATAGTCATTCCCATCACCTTAAAGAGGTGCACAGAGCACTGAGAACAGAGCTGGGTCCCAGGCCTGGGGAGACCAGTTCCAGCCAATCAGGGCACATAAATCCAGGGGTGGATGGCAGGGGGCAAGGGCAAATGGTAATCCTGCAACCCTGCAACAATGTAATAGATAGTTTCCCGGGGAAGGGGCAGGTCAGCTACCTGACATGTGAGTGCCAATTTACTAAGATCTATAGGGGTAATCCATAGTGTATGGCACTCCGATCATCCAACCAAAAAGTGGGATGGGTTTTTGGGGAAGGGCCAAGGTTGTGATGTCACACTGCAACAAAAAGGGTTGACACAGGTTTTGGAGTAGTGACTGTGGAGATTTTTGAATGTCCACTATGATCCCTGTCAGTTTTTGTAATAAACGGCAGTTTAATTTTCTCTTCACTGAGTCCACCGTTTGTTCTGGGGGCACGTCTGTTGGGCCCTGAAGGCTGAACGAGTAGGCTTGTAATAACCCCCAGACCTCTGGCATACCAGACCTCACAAACAGAATGAATGTTATTGGTAGTTGCTGCATATTAGATTTGCTTGTGTGCCTTGTGTATATATAAATAAATATATTTTAATATACCTTTAAGTGAGTAGGTGTTTTTCCTTGGATCTGTGTATCTACTGATTTCTTTGTACTGCTCTACATCTCACATTACTCCCTCCTAAGATAAGCATGGCTGCCCAGCTCTTCACTGACGTGTGTAGTACAGGCCTATATTAAGAGTTGGGGCCCTAATACCAAGAGATAAGTCTTGTGAATTCCTACACCAGTTGTACTTTAGAAAAACATACCTAACAGTGGTGTTGGGAAAATAAAATTCCCATTATTTCCAGTAGTTTAACCTTAAAGTGGAGGGGGATTGCCAGCAGGGCTGCATTGCTGTGTGGGGTGATGTAGCCCCTACTGCTGCCCCTCTGGAGTCTGGTTGCTTGGTGAGTGAGGGGTACACTCCAGTTCCCACATGAGTGTACCTTGCCACTCTCTCCTGTTCTCCTTCTGGCTCTTTCAAGCCTTGTGATCTCTTCAGGAAGGTAGTCCCATGTGTTAATGCGCGCCTGTAAGTAAGCCCTGTTTGCAAGGGCTGTTCTGAGGCTGGACTGTGGCTGGACAGTGGCTGGATTTTTGCTGCTCCTTTGGATGTTCTGCTGCTGCTAAGGAAAACAAATAGCACGATACGCCACTAATGTTGGACACTTTGGACTTAGATGCTTTTATTTTTCCAACACACTAAGGGCCTCAATACGAGGCCGGGGAATGGGTTTAACGGCACCGGTAATGGTGCCGGTGCCGTTAAACCCACTCCACCCTATTACGAGGTTCCCTCGCGGGACCCGGAAAGGACGTCTGGTAAAACCAGATATCCTTTCCGGGTCCCGCGAGGGGCCCAGGGAGCTAATAACGGGCTTGTTATTAACGGGCCCGTTGTTAGCTCCATCCCCATTCCCATTGAGCCCTATGGGGGCTCGAATTGGAATGGGGATAGGTTTTCTGAATGAGGAATTACCGGGTCCTCCAAAGTTGGAATGACCCGGTAATTCCGCATTCAGGGAACCCGGACACGATTTTGGAGGCAGCCATGGCGCTAATAGCACCATGGCTACCTCCAAACTCGTAATGAGGCCCTAAGTGTTGTTTTGTTGTTGCTACAGGTCTAATTTCCTCTCAAGTTCGTAATCCCCCGCCCATCTTACCCACAAACCTGCTTAAGGATTGGTGCGTGCGCCTGTGCGTGCGCCTGTAAGTAAGCACTGTTTACAAGGGCTGTTCTGAGGCTGTTCAGAGCTGGGCAGGACGGGTAGGCGGTTTTATTTCTCACTGTTAATTTTTTGCCTATGACTAGTACTCGATTCATATAATTTACTGTGATTGTTTGATACTAATTGCTGATTTTTACCCGGAAAATTGTAAGCGGAAAATTATATACGCTGAAAATGAGTATGCCATCTAAACTCAAAACGCTGAAACTGATAGAGCGTGTGAAACGCACACTGTGCAAAAATAAACAGTCTTCGCTCCTTACTAAGGGCAAGCTGCTTAAGCCTAAAGAAAGGGCGTATTCAGCTTCTGCTGATATACGCTGCTTCTATTCTACGGAGCTTGTGAAAAATGACATGGATGCTGGAATAGAATCGCCCCAGATCTCTACAGGTGTGGATAATATATCAGCTGAACCCCCTTTAGTCGATGTGAGTGATCGTTTGATGTCATGCTTGACTGCCTTAACCCATAATGGTAATTTCTTGACACCTACAACAGAAACTGAGCAATCCGGGACTCCGTTGTACGTCCTGCCAGAATTGCCAAAGAATATCCAACTGCCCCCTTTGGGCTCTAAATCGCTCCAGTTAACTAACTTGGCGAATGGTAATGTGCTTGTGCATAGCTGTCGGCAGCAGGCTATATTTACTTATACTAATTTAACAGCAGCTGATGCAAATCACTCTGAAGTTCGACATAAATTACCCAACCTTGCTGGTCTTATAACCGAAATCAGTGAACTCCCTTTGAACCAGCATATTCAGCTGGGTGATGCTAGCCATAATGTGGAGAATAGTGAGAACACGAGAGAAATTGTTGGACCTATTCCTCTGTCTCAATCTCTGATTTTGTTTGCTATGACCTCTACCAGTTCGTCTCCTCTCTCAATTGTCTTCTCTGATCGTACACCGAATAAACTGACAGAGTGTGATAAAGCCTTGCGGAATCTTCCTGATAATAATTCTTTGTTGTATACCACATTGACATCTATGAATTTGGCATTAACCACCATGAGTAAACTGTATGATGCACTAGAGCAAAAACAGGTTATTCAATCAGTACTGTTAGAACAAATTCTTACACCGATTGCAGAAAACCAAACAGCTGATTTTAGAGGCAAAATCATCACGTAATAATAAACCTTGTTTGACATTAAAGAAATTGGAATTAATTGAGTCTGATCAAGCCTATGTCAGTGCAGCGACCAAAACTTTAACTTGTTCTAATGCTACAATGCCTAATGTTATAAGTGATGTTGCGGAAAAAAACATAGCCGGTTGATGATTGTGTCTTATTAATTGAGACTGTGAATGAATCTAGAGGTGGTGTGGAAACAACACTATCGCTAACTTCATGCAAGGCTAAATCGATAGCAGAATTTGACATATTTTCGAAAGTACCAACAAAACAATTGGATAAGCGAACGTCACCTTTATAAGTGAATGGGTTGCCTTTTGCATCTTCCTCTGGAACAAAGCAATTCTTAAAAAATCCCACGAGACAGATTAAACGAAAACGAATTGCAAGTGAAGCAATTCCCTCTAAGTATAAGCAATTATCAAAGCAGAATAAAAAGTTGAAAGCTCCTATACAATTAGGCAAATGTCAACCCATGGTGCATGAGCCCTTAGATGAATTAATAGGAGCTCTTGAATCTCAAAATGTAAAACTACCTGTCCAGAAGAAGGCAAAATTGGACATTAAAAACACATGCGTGCTGCCATTGCATACCTGCCAATCATCTGATGTAATTGCAAAAACACTTGAAACAAGATTGGCTGATATTGAGAAAATTGTACAGTGTTCTCTTATTCCAGGATCTGTTGAAATGACTCTGCAAGTGCAGGCTGCATCTATCAATGAGTCACTTAAAATTCATCAAGGTCGTTTGACTAAAGGCCCTCAAGTTAATACTGAAACTACTATTGAAAAGGTGCATCGCTCTAACTCTACTAATCAACTGCATTACCACACTATGATTTTATGTTGTCGATCTGACATACCTGAAAAATATGATCTAAATCGATTAATATTTTGGCAGAGATACCTGCGTTGGAAGATATAGCGACTACTGACATAGATCAAGTCGGGTCTTACATGAGACAGATCTAACTTATGTAATGTTGTGGATACAATCGGGTGCCATATTGAATTTAATTTGGCTAAGCAGATCTTTGATCTAGGTTTTACACTCAACTATGAGTCGTTCGAGCAATATAACTAATTTCAAACAATGAAAGAACCAACATCTAAATACTCTTGTTCTAACACCATAATAAAGATTGGGCCTAATAGGGGATACTCTGATGTACCAATGCAGTCACTGCAAAGCGATATTCATTCTTACTCACAAATTCAGAAATGAAGTTCCTTAGATCTTTGACCTACAGTAGAAATTCAAAATACAACTTTGAAATTAATCTCCTGGAATACGCGTGGCCGCTCACATTTGTTTAATGAGAATATTAACAAGCTTAGTGATTTTGACATCATATTGTTACAAGAGACCTAGTTGTTGAAAAGTCCAGCTTGGGAAGATCACACCATTCTCGTTAATCCGGCGATTCTTAAATCCAAAGGTAGAACCCTTGCTGGTCTTCTTGTGGCCACTAGAAATTCCACGGGCTTAATTCTAAATGAGTGGCTATGATCAATAGATATATACAATTGGTAAATAAAATTCCAATTTCATTGCATTGCAGTAATTAATCGGTATTGGAATCATTTAAGTATGACCAATGAAGTATTTTTCATGATATGATCACAATGCTTGATTTTATTGCAATAGATGAAGATGTTACTGCTGTTATCATTGCAGGTGATTTAAATGTACACAGTCTACATGATCCCAAACAACCTTATTTACCCAGGGCTCATGGATAGAGTAGTTTAATGCATAATCGACAAATGGTCATGCTTAATGGAGCCATTGAGGGAGGTTTTCCAGGTAAACCCACATGGCATCGCTATCAACAGAAATCCATTATTGATTATATTTACAAGGGCTCCAAATTATTTACACATATAAGTAGTTTTTTTGTTTGTAACCAAAGTGAAAGTGACCATGAGCAACTGTCGGTTACATGGTCTTGGCCATCTCAGGATGTTGTTAACACTCAGTGCCATTATAATGCGGAGGTGGTGGTCAGTAATGGTCGCAATCGACTTATTTGCAATTAGAAATGGCTACAAGATTTGTTATCATTCCTACAAACTCACAGTTAAAATGATAAGTCTATTTGTCTAAATCAGAAGGATTATACTTCGAGTTTATATTTATTGCACAAGACATCTAGTCCATCAAAAAATCGTATGTTCAAGCACAAGCATACCTTTGATTTAAAGCATACCTTTGATTTTGCATGAAGAAATCTGAATTGCGAAAAGCACTACGTAAAGTGGCAGCGAATGACGAAGATGCAAGAAATTAAGATCTTGAAAGCTCTTTATAGGAATTGGGTAGTTTCTAGAAGATCCATATTATATCAACATGATGGTGAAACAATCCTTAAAGCAGTTGCCTCTAGAAACTCTGGTGCAATATGGCACTTTCTTAATTCCTGTACCTTAACTTCACAAGCTTCGTTACAGGTTAATGCCATGTCTGAAATCACTTAGGTTAAGCATTTTACGCAGCTTATTCTAAAGAGAGTTCTGCAATATCATGCAATCAATTTAGCCCTTCCCTGCATCCTACATTGGAATTTGACACAGATGACATCAAGATGTTTATCGTTAAACTATCTCAGTCTAGAGCTTCTGGCCCAGAAAGTCTGTCTGATTATCATTTCAAAGCTAATCCTGACCATTGGATTAATATATTATTTTTAATATTCCAGGATGTGATGCAAACACAACAAATTCCGGCGAGTTGGGAGAGATCGGTAATAGTACCCATATTTAAAAAATGAGCATGAATAAATCCTGAAAGCTATTGTCCGATCGCTATGTTAGACACTCCAGGGAAATTGTTTTCTAAAATAATTCTAAGGGACTTAACCGCAAGCATTAATTGAAGTAACCTCTTTGATCCATATCAGATGGGATTTATTCCCGAGATGAGCACTTCGATGAATCTTTTAACTGTCTCGGCAATACAACAACAAATTGATAGATCAAAGCAACCAATATACATGGCCTTCATCGACTTTAAGTGGGGGTTTGACTCTGTGAGTAGGGCTCTTTTGTTTTGTAAACTGGGGACAGCTGGATGCCCGGCCAATTTGTTGAAAGTAATAAAGCAACTCCACACAGTTAACATCTGATGGTAAGCTCTCTTCATTGATACAAACTGAACGTAGGCTGAAACAGGGATGTGCACTCGCGTCTATATTGTTTAACTTTTTTGTTTTTGACATGGGCAATTCATTTTCCTCCTTAATTTTAGATCATCCATGCATAGGGTGAAATCCGATAGCTTTGCTATTTTATGCGGATGATCTGCTATTGTTATATAAAATTCCAATTGGCCTACAAAGGCTTCTAAAAGAACTGGAAATCTATGCCAATCTAAATCATCTTGAAATTAACATCGCAAAAACAAAGGTCCTAATCCACACAGTAGCGAAACGTAAATCTACATACAAATGGAATCTAAATGGAAAGGAACTTGATGTGGTACAGCAGTATAAATACATTGGGATTAATATAAGTGATCGAAATTCAGATCTTTTTTATATCCAAGATCTCCAGATATAAATGCGGACTGCAATATCTCAGGCTTCATTATTAAAACACAAGTATTGTAAATGTTCATATGCACCTTTGATAACTTTTTATTCACAAAAGGTAACCGCAATTATTCTGTATGGGTCTGATTCCAAGAGTCCTAAGACGCACCAGTTCTAGTCACACTTAGAAAGCAAATTTTGGAAGAAAATCTTAGGCTTACTGCAGTGTGTACCGATGTTTGCTATACGACATGAATTGAGACTCTTATCTTTATATGGTATGTACTACTGGAAGGTGTTAAGCCTTTATAGGAAACTAATTATGACTTCCCCTTGTGATCATTTGATTTGTATTTTTGCTGAATGCATGCTTGTATCTGATCACACATTTCCCTGTAAGTGGCGTCTACTCGCAACAACTGTAACGGATATGGCAGACATCACGCCAGAGACACTTATTTCTAATCCTAATAAAGCAAAGTTGGAATTGTGGCGCATGGACTGGATTTGAACTATTGAACAATGCAAGCAGCACAACATCTATAGTGAAATTGCAAAAATAGGTAAGGCATTTAAAACACCAGAGCAATTTCTATTGAAATTTCCAGCACCCGAATATAGACAAATCTACTTGTGATTTAGATTCAATGTGGTTAAAACGAAGCATATAAGAGAAGATCAGTCTTGCTGTCGATTCTGCAATATACCAATGTGCAAGGAGACTCTATTTCACTTAATCACAGAATGTAACACCTTAGTGATTAAGCAGCATTTGCTCTTTAGATCTCATTTTGAACACTACATTATTCTAACATCACAAAATCTGTGGGAAAGATTGTACCATACGAAATTAACTATGGTTCCGGTGGCAATAGCCAAGTTCATAAAACAACTCGAAGTAGAAACACTGCCTAAATGAACAGTTGTCTTAGACCAATATTTGTATGGTATTAATCATGATTTATGAATTGTTATTTTAGGATTGTAGCACCTAGTTTTATATATTGAAATAGGTTTGGGATTTCAGTTCATTGATATTTGTTTATTATAATAATAATTTAGCACTTATATAGCGCTACAAACCCTCTGGCATCTGAGTGCTGCTTATTATTACCCATTTATTACCCACGGTGTGTGGTGCTCATTTATCGACCTCGGAAGGGATTTGAGCCTGCATCAGCAGGCTCTGCACAGATGTCAAAACTAGCACTCTACTTGCTGTGCTACCAATATATACACACACACAAAAAAAAAAACAAGGAAAGGTGCGCACTCCAATTCTCTGCATAACCTTCCAGGCCACTGGTGTACTCCTCCGACCGGTTTCTGTGCCAATACACGTCATCAGGGAGGCTGAGTGGACTTGCAGCTCACCGCAGGTGCAGGTGATAAAAATCTGCTGCAAGGGCTACTGGTAGATGTAGTCATCTGGTCAGCAGAGAAACCGGTCGGAGGAGTACACCAGTGGCCTGGAAGGTCATGCAGAGAATTGGAGTGCGCACCTTGCCTTGTTTTTACACACATATATATATATATATATATATATATATATATATATATATATATATATATATATATATTTTTTCAGTGAAAAAACATCTTTGATGTCCTGGGTGTTAGGCTTAGCAGTGCACGGTGGTGGCGCGAGTTATGGTTGCTTAGCTTACCATAACTGCCGAATTTCAAGGGTTTTTCGGTTTTACTTGGAACCATAATGTCCCTTTAACAAAGTTTTTTTTCACTGAATTTGAAAGGTTTTTAGCAGCGCAACTTAACCATAACGTCCCTTAAACAAAGTTTTTTCACTGAATTTCATTGGTTTTTAGCAGCGCAACTTAACCATAACGTCCCTTTAACAACGTTTTTTCACTGAATTTCATAGATAGGTTTTTAGCAGCGCAACTTAACCATAAAGTCCCTTTAACAAAGTTTTTTCACTGAATTTCTTAGGTTTTTAGTAGTGCAACTTAATCATAACATCCATTTAACAAAGTTCTTTCACTGAATTTCATAGGTTTTTAGTAGTGCAACTTAACAATAATGACTTTGACTTTATATACATGTCATATGGAACTGACTGAATCTCTTCTACTGTACTTGATGTCCGCGAACTCATTTAATGTTCGCGGACATGTTCGAAGAACAGTACCACTACCTAAAAACTCTGGGGGGTTTGTTTGATTGTTATATCATAACATAGGAACATTTAACAAATTCAAAAAGGAGCACACAAATACATTATATGTACTAATACATAAGAAATGTAACCCATATATGCAACCCACTAACCATTCATTTAAATGCACTATGTTCTAAAATTGAATATACCACAAGAAGATAAATTGGCTTCCAACATAATTACCTCACAAACACGACTGAACTGAGAACAAGAGCAGACCCATTGAGTACATAGGACATATCTTACCTGAAATAGTAAGTGTACTTAATTTTATTCATATATTTATAAACTTTCTGTATTAGATAAAAAAAATATTATCTTTTTTTTTCTCACAGAAATGTCTAGTACTCTGGAATGGCTAGAGGAGCATTTCCCACATGAAGAAATGTCACAAGATAGTGAAACTAACGGTAAACCCTTTATAATATAAACCATTTAATTATTATTATTTTGTATACATTTAACATATATATATATTTTTTTGTACAGAGCATACCAAAATAGAAAATACTTCAGAAAAACCTGTTATGGATAACACTTTTCACAGTATAGAAGAAAAAATGGATTTATTGTTGACTCATTTTAATAAATTGAAAACTTTTGTGGAAGATCGTGTTAAACCAAAAACCTCGTACCATTGCCCCACATGTACTTGTCCCTCCTCACCATATCCCAGTCAATTATCCCCAAACCCTCTCCATAACCCAAAACGTTTTGATGAGACTTCCATCCTTCTTCACCTAATAACAATCATGTTGAAACCCCTAATTCTCCTGTTTTTGTTTCTGTTTCTGCCTCACCCTCTCTGTCATAAATTATTAATATATGTTAAATAAAGTTTAATTTTTACATTGTGTTAAAAATAGGTTCGTTTTTTTTTTTTTTTTTTTAAAACAATGTAGGTGTCCGCGGACAGTGCAGGTGTTCTGAAATGTTCATAAATAAACGAAAATAGAGGTGTCCTGAAGAACACTATACCTGTTCGTACTTTTCGCTAGCAAGTTCAAACTGTTCTAAGAACACACATGCTGTCCTGAAATGTTTGTAAAGGAACTAAAATTAAAGTGTTCTAAAGAACACTATATCTGTCCGTAATGTTCACTATCAACTTGAAAGTGTTCTAAGAACACAATTGGTGTCCTCAAATGTTCGTAAATAAACGAAAATGGAGGTGTCCTGAAGAACACTACGCCTGTTCGTAGGGTTCGCTAGCAAGATGAAACTATTCTAAGAACACATGCGGTGTCCTGAAATGTTCGTAAAAAAAAAAATTCAAGTGTCCTATAGAACACTATATCTGTCCATAGTGTTCGCTATCAAGTTTAAACTGTTCTAAGAACACAATTGATGTCCTGAAATGTTCGTACGTAAATGAAAATGGAGGTGTCCTGAAGAACACTATACCTGTTTGTAGTGTTCGCTAGCAAGTTCAAACTGTTCTAAGAACACACGCGGTGTCCTGAATTGTTTGTAATTAAACGAAAATGGAGGTGGCTTAAAGAACACTATTAGGCCGATTCATGGAATAATTAGCGTGGCCAAAAACGTGCGATTCACAGTGGAATAGCGAAAATCGCAGTGCAAGTGCGAAAATCGCACGAAAAGCAGCGCACATCGATTCATGGAAGGCCGTGCGCATGTTGGCGCACAGGCCATTTAACGGCGTGCGCCAGGTCACAGCGAAAATCGCACAGGCCACAGCGAAAATCGCACATAGCGCGGCGCACACAACAAAAGTAGGCGGAACACGGGGCGTAACACTCGGAATGGGGAACAACTTGCCAAAATGTGGGCGTCACGGGGGAAGTACAGGGTGCAAGTGCGCAGAACGCCCACACGCTCGCCTACAACACGTATTCATGGAATCGAATAGGGCAAAAAAGCGCACGGTCAAACCAGCGCACAGGCACAAACACGACCGCCACAAGAAAGCAGGCGGTAGCGTCTCTGCGCCTGTAATAAATGTGCGCCAAAAGGTGCGCCAACAAATAGCACCTATATACAGCTATGATGAATGTCCTATACTGTGGCCCTCCAGGACAAATGACGTGCAAAGGGGTACCCACAAACACGGACACCCGCTGACTGAAAAATAACGTGTGCGTGTATTCCGGGGTGCGCGGGAAGTTTCACACGCGATTTGGCAGGGTACGTGGATTTCAGGGGTGCGCGGGAAGTTCCACACGCGATTTGGCCGGGTACGTGCACAGGAATTTCCACACGCGATTTGGCTGGGTACATGGATCTCATGGGTGCGCGGGAAGTTTCACACGCGATTTGGCAGGGTACGTGGATTTCAGGGGTGCGCGGGAAGTTCCACACGCGATTTGGCCGGGTACATGCGCGGGAATTTCCACACGCGATTTGGCTGGGTACGTGGATCTCAGGGGTGCGCGGGAAGTTTCACACGCGATCTGGCAGGGTACGTGGATTTCAGGGGTGCGCGGGAAGTTCCACATGCGATTTGACAGGGTACGTGCGCGGGGATTTCCACACGCGATTTGGCTGGGTACGTGTATTTCAGGGGTACGCAGGAAATTCTACACGCGATTTGGCTGGGTGCTCCCAGGTATTCCCTGTACACCCTCCACGGCCCCTACAGGCAGCCGACACCACAGGGGACTACCCTGCACACCTGCTCATGTCACCCAGCACCCCCACCCCCCAGCACTGTGGGGCACCCTCCACCAGGCCCCCACTCATGTCCCCTATCACCCCCACCCTCCAGCAGTGCAGGGGCAGCCTCCACCAGGCCGCCACTCATGTCTCCCACCACCCCCACCCCCCAGCCACCATGGGCAGCCTCCACCAGGCCCCCACTCATGTCTCCCACCACCCCCACCCCCTAGCAGTGCAGGGGCAACACCACCAGGCCCACACTCATGTCTCCCACCACCCCACCCCCCAGCAGTGCAGGGGCAGCACCACCAGGCCCCCACTCATGTCCCCTATCACCCCCACCCCCCAGCAGTGCAGGGGCAGCCTCCACCAGGACCCCACTCATGTCCCCTATCACCCCCACCCCCAGCAGAGCAGGGGCAGCCTCCACCAGGCCCCCACTCATGTCTCCCAACACCCACCCCCCCAGCACTGTGGGGCACCCTCCACCAGGCCCCCACTCATGTCTCCCACCCACTCCACCCCCCCGCCACCATGGGCAGCCCCCACCAGGCTCCCACCCATGTCTACCACCACCCCCACCCCCCAGCAGTGCAGGGGCAGCCTCCACCAGGCCCCCACTCATGTCTCCCACCACCCCCACCCCCCAGCCACCATGGGCAGCCCCCACCAGGCTCCCACCCATGTCTACCACAACCCCCACCCCCCAGCAGTGCAGGGGCAGCCTCCACCAGGCCCCCACTCATGTCTCCCACCCACCCCACCCACCAGCAGTGCAGGGGCACCCTCCACCAGGCCCACACTCATGTCTCCCACCATCCCCACCCCCCAGCAGTGCAGGGGCAGCACCACCAGGCCCCCACTCATGTCTCCCACCACCCCCACCCCCCCGCAGTGCAGGGGCAGCACCTCCAGGCCCCCACTCATGTCCCCTATCACCCCCACCCCCCAGCAGTGCAGGGGCAGCCTCCACCAGGCCCCCACTCATGTCCCCTATCATCCCCACCCCCAGCAGTGCAGGGGCAGCCCCCACCAGGCTCCCACCCATGTCTACCACCACCCCCACCCCCCAGCCACCATGGGCAGCCCCCACCAGGCTCCCACCCATGTCTACCACCACTCCCACCCCCCAGCAGTGCAGGGGCAGCCTCCACCAGGCCCCCACTCATGTCTCCCACCCCCCCCACCCCCCAGCCACCATGGGCAGCCCCCACCAGGCTCCCACCCATGTCTACCACCACCCCCACCCCCCAGAAGTGCAGGGGCAGCCTCCACCAGGCCCCCACTCATGTCTCCCACCACCCCCACCCCCCAGCCACCATGGGCAGCCCCCACCAGGCTCCCACCCATGTCTACCACCACCCCACCCCCCAGCAGTGCAGGGGCAGCCTCCACCAGGCCCCCACTCATGTCTACCACCACCCCCACCCCCCAGCCACAATGGTCAGCCCCCACCAGGCTCCCACCCATGTCTACCACCACCCCCACCCCCCGCAGTGCAGGGGCAGCACCACCAGGCCCCCACTCATGTCCCCTATCACCCCCACCCCACAGCAGTGCAGGGGCAGCCTCCACCAGGCCCCCACTCATGTCCCCTATCACCCCCACCCCCAGCAGTGCAGGGGCAGCCCCCACCAGGCTCCCACCCATGTCTTCCACCACCCCCACCCCCCAGCCACCATGGGCAGCCCCCACCAGGCTCCCACCCATGTCTACCCCCACCCCCACCCCCCAGCAGTGCAGGGGCAGCCTCCACCAGGCCCCCACTCATGTCTCCCACCCACCCCACCCCCCAGCCACCATGGGCAGCCCCCACCAGGCTCCCACCCATGTCTACCACCACCCCCACCCCCCAGCAGTGCAGGAGCACCCTCCACCAGGCCCACACTCATGTCTCCCACCACCCCCACCCCCCAGCAGTGCAGGGGCAGCACCACCAGGCCCCCACTCATGTCTCCCACCCCCCCCACCCCCCAGCAGTGCAGGGGCAGCCCCCACCAGGCGCCCACCCATGTCTACCACCACCCCCACCCCCCAGCCACCATGGGCAGCCCCCACCAGGCTCCCACCCATGTCTACCACCACCCCCACCCCCCAGCAGTGCAGGGGCAGCCTCCACCAGGCCCCCACTCATGTCTCCCACCTACCCCACCCCCCAGCCACCATGGGCAGCCCCCACCAGGCTCCCACCCATGTCTACCACCACCCCCACCCCCCAGCAGTGCAGGGGCAGCCTCCACCAGGCCCCCACTCATGCCCATGGTGGCTGGGGGGTGGGGGTGTCTCCCACCACCCCCACCCCCCAGCCACCATGGGCAGCCCCCACCAGGCTCCCACCCATGTCTACCACCACCCCCACCCCCCAACAGTGCAGGGGCAGCCTCCACCAGGCCCCCACTCATGTCTACCACCACCCCCACCCCCCAGCCACAATGGTCAGCCCCCACCAGGCTCCCACCCATGTCTACCACCACCCCCACCCCCCCCCGAAGTGCAGGGGCAGCACCACCAGGCCCCCACTCATGTCCCCTATCACCCCCACCCCCAGCAGTGCAGGGGCAGCCTCCACCAGGCCCCCACTCATGTCCCCTATCACCCCCACCCCCAGCAGTGCAGAGGCAGCCCCCACCAGGCTCCCACCCATGTCTCCCACCACCCCCACCCCCAGCAGTGCAGGGGCAGCACCACCAGGCCCCCACTCATGTCTCCCACCACCCCACCCCCCTGCAGTGCGTGCAGGGGCAGCACCACCAGGCCCCCACTCATGTCCCCTATCACCCCCACCCCCCAGCAGTGCAGGGGCAGCCTCCACCAGGCCCCCACTCATGTCCCCTATCACCCCCACCCCCAGCAGTGCAGGGGCAGCCCCCACCAGGCTCCCACCCATGTCTACCACCCCCCCACCCCCCAGCAGTGCAGGGGCAGCCTCCACCAGGCCCCCACTCATGTCTCCCACCACCCCCACCCCCAGCCACCATGGGCAGCCCCCACCATGCTCCCACTCATGTCTACCACCACCCCCACCCCCCAGCAGTGCAGGGGCAGCCTCCACCAGGCCCCCACTCATGTCTCCCACCACCCCCACCCCCCAGCCACCATGGGCAGCCCCCACCAGGCTCCCACCCATGTCTCCCACCACCCCCACCCCCCCGCAGTGCAGGGGCAGCACCACCAGGCCCCCACTCATGTCCCCTATCAACCCCACCGCCCAGCAGTGCAGGGGCAGCCTCCACCAGGCCCCCACTCATGTCCCCTATCACCCCCACCCCCAGCAGTGCAGGGGCAGCCTCCACCAGGCCCCCACTCATGTCCCCTATCACCCCCACCCCCAGAAGTGCAGGGGCAGCCTCCACCAGGCCCCCACTCATGTCTCCCGCCCCCCACCCCCCCCCCAGCACGGTGGGGCACCCTCCACCAGGCCCCCACTCATGTCTCCCACCCACCCCACCCCCCAGCCACCATGGGCAGCCCCCACCAGGCTCCCACCCATGTCTACCACCACCCCCACCCCCCAGCAGTGCAGGGGCAGCCTCCACCAAGCCCCCACTCATGTCTCCCACCCACCCCACCCCCCAGCCACCATGGGCAGCCCCCACCAGGCTCCCACCCAGGTCTACCACCACCCCCACCCCCCAGCAGTGCAGGGGCACCCTCCACCAGGCCCCCACTCATGTCCCCTATCACCCCCACCCCCAGCAGTGCAGGGACAGCCTCCACCAGGCCCCCACTCATGTCCCCTATCACCCCCACCCCCAGCAGTGCAGGGGCAGCCTCCACCAGGCCCCCACTCATGTCCCCTATCACCCCCACCCCCAGCAGTGCAGGGGCAGCCTCCACCAGGCCCCCACTCATGTCTCCCGCCCCCCACCCCCCCCCCAGCACTGTGGGGCACCCTCCACCAGGCCCCCACTCATGTCTCCCACCCACCCCACCCCCCAGCCACCATGGGCAGCCCCCACCAGGCTCCCACCCATGTCTACCACCACCCCCACCCCCAGCAGTGCAGGGGCAGCCTCCACCAAGCCCCCACTCATGTCTAACACCCACCCCACCCCCCAGCCACCATGGGCAGCCCCCACCAGGCTCCCACCCTTTGTCTCCAACCACCCCCACACCCCCGCAGTGCAGGGGCAGCACCACCAGGCCCCCACTCATGTCCCCTATCAACCCCACCGCCCAGCAGTGCAGGGGCAGCCTCCACCAGGCCCCCACTCATGTCCCCTATCACCCCCACCCCCAGCAGTGCAGGGGCAGCCTCCACCAGGCCCCCACTCATGTCCCCTATCACCCCCACCCCCAGCAGTGCAGGGGCAGCCTCCACCAGGCCCCCACTCATGTCTCCCGCCCCCCACCCCCCCCCAGCACTGTGGGGCACCCTCCACCAGGCCCCCACTCATGTCTCCCACCCACCCCACCCCCCAGCCACCATGGGCAGCCCCCACCAGGCTCCCACCCATGTCTACCACCACCCCCACCCCCCAGCAGTGCAGGGGCAGCCTCCACCAAGCCCCCACTCATGTCTCCCACCCACCCCACCCCCCAGCCACCATGGGCAGCCCCCACCAGGCTCCCACCCAGGTCTACCACCACCCCCACCCCCCAGCAGTGCAGGGGCACCCTCCACCAGGCCCCCACTCATGTCCCCTATCACCCCCACCCCCAGCAGTGCAGGGACAGCCTCCACCAGGCCCCCACTCATGTCCCCTATCACCCCCATCCCCAGCAGTGCAGGGGCAGCCTCCACCAGGCCCCCACTCATGTCCCCCTGCACCCAGGTCCTCACAATCCCCAATCATGTGCGTTATGGTCAGCCTCCACAGCCAAAAGGCCCTACCAAGTAACCCATTCACCCACATGGATATGGAAATTACATGTTACACCCCCAATGTTCATAAAGCAAATGAACCCATGTCCGTCACACACAATGGTTGCAATTGAATGGGAAAACACCCAACATGACATGCATGAAACCAATGAGATGATACCACACAGTGAAGTATGAAAACAAAATTGTATTAAAAAAAATTGAATGCAAATGAAATGAAACAAACTACAATGGCAATAAAAAAAAGATAAGCTGCATGTCCGTCAAAAAAAATCAAAACTACAAATCCAAATTCAAAAAAATGTTGTCCAAAGTCACATTAAAAATAAAATCAATCCGAGAGAGAAAAATAAATGCAAAGACCATTGCTCCATGGTGAATAAATAAAAACAAAAAAAATAAAACAATCCAATGAAGAACTATGTACAAAACATCCAAGGGTCCATGAGCCCAACTGAACAAAGGAAACCTACAAAAAACCCTAACTAAAATGCAACTATATACAAAAAGTGGAGCAGTGTCTGTCGACTCCAAATCATAAGAAGAAACAAAGGAAACCTAAAACTAAAGAACTATATACAAAGGCGGCGGGCAAGTCCAGCGGCTCACTCCGTGGTGTTCCGGGCCAGGGCATCATCAAACTCCTCTTCGATGTCCCAGAGGCGGTCCTGTTCCATGGCCCCGAAGGTCCGCAGGGACGACGCCATCTGCTCCTCCAACCCCCTGCGGATTGCCTCGAGGCACCCGGCCCGCCTCAGGGCCCTCCGCATGGAGTTCTCCGCCCTGACCATCGTGAGCCGCGCCTCTTCCGCCCGCCGCCGCTTCGCACCTATCTGCTGGCCAAACCGCAGCCACACGGAAGACACTTCCCGTCCTGGGTCCTCCTGCCCTCCGGCCGATGCCTGCCCCTCCGATGTTGATGGCCCCGAGCCATGATGCCTCCCACGTTGACTCTGCTGCTGCCTCCGATGCAACCGCCTCTGCCAGCACGACGGCATCCAGGCTGATGGAATCCACCGACGCCGTCGTGCACGTGCCCTGCCTGATGATGCCGGCACATCCTCCATCTGCTGGGGTACAGTTGCTGTGGTGTCCACCCCTGCTGGACCTCCGACTCCCGACTGTGGCAGGGATGGGATCCCCACCGAGCTGGCTGCATTGGTCAGGGCAGGTCCACAGGGGGCCCTGGTGGCATCTGGGCCGGAAGACGGCAAGGAGAACGACTGGTGTGTAGCCTCCACAGAGGAGGAGAGGGCCGCCAGATTGGCCGACACCTGCAGGAAACCCCCGAACATGGAAGATCCCAATTGGGCCACGTCGGCACGGTGCTCTTCGTGATGACGTGCGTGCTCCTCCCAGGAAGCACGCAAGTCATCACGAATTGCACCCGCGCGCATCGCGACCCCAATCAGGACCTTCTCCATACGGCCACGGGTCCCCTCGTCCACAGGTGGAGGGGAGTCAGGTGACATGGACATCCCCTCTACCTGCGGACGGGCCTGGGACGGGGCATCCCTGCTGGTGCATGGTGGTGCACTCACAGGGTCAGGGACAGCGACATGCACAGGCCCCTCCACGGTGACCTGTGCTGCCTTCTGCCCCTGCCCCTGGACTGCACCACTTGCACCAGCAGGGATGCCCCCACCAGGCCCCATGTGTGCCTCAGTGGCAGCCTCCTCCTCCTCTGTAAAAACCACCAACCTGGATGGCTCCTCACCGTCTTCCGCCGTAGCAGGCCCCTGTGGGGGCTCACCCACCCTTTCCGCTGCAGCCGTGGGGGCATCCCCGCCGCCTTGCTCCACAGCGCCGTCTCCGCCCTCTTCTTCACTAGCCGCTGCGTAGAGGGAGACCTAGAACACAAGCATCAGGGTACTGTACAATGGTCCCCCTGACAGGAAGCAATAGCAGATGAGTACCACTGTCAAAGTACACTTCCATCATGTCCCTCCACAACACATGTGTCAGTCCAGGCAAAACACACACAGTGACAGTCATGGTGCATGCCATGGACATTTCCATACATGTCCAATGGACTCTTGAAACATACAATGATATGGAACTCACATGCATCATGGGTCATGCCTATCACATGCACACACTTCACCTCAGTCACATCCATCTGGCCTCATACACCCCAAACACAGCGGATACAAGGATAACTAGGCTGCATCAGTGAATCTGTGCATTGTCACAGACATGTGTCATGCATCCATGGCATTCACAAGTCACAGACACGCAGGTCAGGCACACAGACATGGCTACCATATATGTACCTGGCATCAGCACCCATCCCTCACCCCCACCCATTTCCAGGAACAGAGACTGGCATGCTCTCATGTGTAAAATCTGCATACGGCTCCCCATGTTGCATTTAAACACATGCAACAACCATGTGGTTCACACATCACTGGTTGCACATGCATTACCATGATGTCCCTGCACACATACATGCGTACATGGCCTATGTCACACATACAGGCAAGTATCAGACAACCAGCACACCGCAACATGCCCTGTCTCACACAGCAATGCTTGGCCACTTACCGCTCAACTCCAGACGGGTCTCCCTCTCAAGGATCTGGGTGTGGAGCGCTGGGCGTACGCGTTCCAGGACCCTCATCTGGATGGAACTCATGTGGCCCCGGCCCCCCTCCACGAGGTGCCGGGCCTTCACGAGGGTCCTGGACCTCAAGTCCTCCCAGCGCTTCTTGATCTTCTGGTCGTCGCGGGTTGCCACCCCCTCCGCATTGATGGCAACCACACAGTCGGCCCAGATCCTCTCCCGTCTTTCCATGCTGGCGCGGGACGATCCAAAGAGGGCATCATACTGCCCCAGGACATGCTCCACCAGGACACCAACTTCGGTGGCAGTGAAGCTGGTGCCCCTCTGCCCTGGGGTTGCCACTGGTGCCAGATGTGGAAGTGCCTGACATGGCAACCCCAGAGGCAGGAGTGGGTGGGCAACTGGGTCCTGGGGCTGGGCTGTGGAGCGATGTTATCCCAGTCGGGAGTCTTCTGTTCCAGCAGGGGTGGACACAGCAACTGGACCCCTGCAGATGGCTGATGTGCAGGCACCAAATGGCAGGGCATGGTGGCAGCAGGCAGGCAGGCAGGCAGGCAGCAGCAGATGGCACGTGGGAGGCTGCTCGGGGCACTGGGGGGGTAGTAATTCGGCCTTCTGGGCAGGAGCGTGGTCTTCCGTGTGTTTTCGTGTGGCCAGCTTGATACGGAGTGATTTGGCACGTGAAAATCCTGCGCGTCAGTGTGAAATTCGAGGAAAGGCCCTTATCACGTAAGCGCGTCAGCACGCATACGCGATTCTATTGGACCAAAGGCCCTCAGCGCGTAAGCGCGTCTGTGACGTGACCCGCACGGGTGTTTCCCTCATAGCACGTGATGACGGAGCACACGTGGAAAGACTGCACGTCAGAGTGTCATCGCGTGTAATTGGACCAAAGTGCGTGTACACGCGATTGGCCTATGTACGTGTATTTCAGGGGTGCGCGGGCACTTACACACGCGAGTACATCAGCGCACGTGTATTCCGGGGTGCGCGGGAATTTCCACACACTATTGGCCTGGGTACGTGGATTTCAGGGGTGCACGGGAAGTTTCACACGCTCGCCTACAACATGCGCAAAGAAACACGTACGCCAGTAGGAAGCAGGCATACGTTGACCCGCGACGCATAAATTTGCGCGCAAAAAACTAACAAGCTCAGACGCCAGGATGAATATACCGTTCCTAGCAGCAGTGGCCGTGGGCTACCAAAGGAGGAGGAGGAGGATAGTCAGGCCCAGAATTTTTACACCCAGAACCAGCCTTTTTGGGATGCCTGATGACCAGGTGTATGGGAGGTACAGGTTTCCACCACACATAATACTGGACCTGGTGAGTGAGTGGGAGGATGACCTCACATCACCCACCCTGTGCTCCCAAGCACTCAGCCCCCTGGAGAAGGTCCTCAATGTACTGCACTTCTTAGCCACTGGATCATTTCAGCGGACAAGTGCCATAGTGGGTGGGGTGTCACAGGCCACGCAGTCACGCTGCCTACACCAGGTCTTGAACATCATCACTGCACGCCCATCAGTCCGCAGGCATATATACCTGCCCAGAACACCTGCAGAAAGGCATGCTGCCGCCCTGGATTTTTACGATGTGGCACGATTCCCCAAAGTGCTAGGTGCCATCGACTGCACCCATGTGGCTCTACGTCCCCCCAGGGCATCTGAGCACATCTATAGGAACCGCAAGCACTGGCATTCCATCAACGTGCAGGTGGTATGTAATGCCAAGGGAATCATCACCTCAGTATATGCCAACTATCCCGGGTCCACCCACGACAGCTTCATTTACCGAATGTCCACTCTAAGCCGGGACCTAGAAGCTGGGCGGCATGGCGATACATGGCTGCTTGGTGAGTAAGAATGCCACTGCACATGCATGCATGTCAGATACTGAACAAGGTCACAACCCCACCAATGATACCCATCACCACCTCCACAGGGGACAGTGCCTACCCTCTCAGCCCCCACATGATGACGCCAATTCGGAACCCCACCACGCCACCTGAGGTAAGATATAACACAGCCCACATTGCAACCCGGGGCATAGTGGAGCGCACATTCGGAGTGCTTAAGTCACGCTTTTGCTCCCTTGACCGTTCTGGTGGGCAGCTGTTATACGCTCCCCCAGTAGTGTGCAGGATCATAGTGGCAGCATGTGTCCTGCACAACGTTGCAACACGCCGGGGCCTGGCCGTGGACATGGTGGTGCCCCCACATCCCCAACCACATGCCCGCCCGCTGCGCATGGGAGGGGAAAGGGCACGGGGGGAGGCAGCCCGTACACAGCTAGTGGCTAATTACTTCACATAGAAATCACACCCCTGTGGAGTGCACACTGCCCTGGCACATACCATCTGACAATCAATGATGACTCAACCTGACAATGATCCTGAATGTCTGGAGAATCAACCGTCAAAACCATATCAGCCTGGGATTGTTCACCTGGAAGTGTTACAATGTGTGCATCCCTACCTACACAGACAGCACCAATGCAGTTTCGTGAAAAAACACATTCATGCAGCTAAAATGAATACCCACTTGCAAAATGCAACATGAGGACAGTGCCATGTCACCCAACCCATCCCCAGCACCGCCACACGGCACACCATGCCATGTCATGCTATGTGCGGGTAAACAAAGTAATCCCCACAACATGACACAAGTGTCACAAAGTACAGTGTCCCTAATTGAAACTCGCGACACCTGAATTGCTCACAGTAATGCAGGACCAACAACACACTTGAGCAGGTATTTAGCAATAACACTTATCAGCTACTGACCCTCAAAACTACCATTAACATGACATTACGAATGTAAGGAATTGGTAGTCTCACCACCTGGAAATGCCTGCACTCCCACCACTTCCAACTGTACAGTGTTGCCGCCATGTAGAGTTGTAGGTGCACTGCTGCCAACATGGACTCCATCTCCAAAGTAGAGGGCCTTGTGTAGACATGAGGAAAGGACCTGCAAATTAGGTGGTAGACATGGATGATGAGTTACACATCAATGCAACATGCAGTGTACAACACAACAGCAATATGCACTAGGAATGTATACACAGTATTGACTAGACTACCCACACATGTAGTGGGAGTCCAATGTCACCATGTACGTCAATGTCACTTGGGCACACCCTTTGCAAGCCCATGGAAACGGGAAGCAGGAGGGGTGTGTGTGACAAAAACCCAAGCATCTGAACCAAATACATGACAAGCCTGCATGTGCCCAGCCACAATGCAGCGTATGCCCACGGGAGCTACACAAGGCAACACACTGTCCCAAAAAAAAATAAAAAAAGAAAATCAAAAATGGCCATTAATGGGCCCGGGGGGGGGGGGGGGTTGGGGAGGCCACCCAGGAGGTCCGAGGACAGGGTGCACACCAAAACCCACCTGTGTGGATCTTGTGAAAAAAAACACCTCCATGGGCTCATGGCCCACACGGCTACCCTATTGTGGGAGTATCACTGCTGTTGCTATTCTCACCCTGTGCAGCTGCATCCGGGGTGGTGGCACTATGGGAGGCAGCCCACGCAAGGCCCTAGTCTGTTCCTCCATGGCTGCAAGCATGCGGGTGTAGTAGGTCTCGTTCTGGAGGATGAGTGTGCGAAGGTCTCCATGCAACAACTAACGGGATGCCCGGACCTCCACCCTAGTTGCCTGCATCTCAGCTGAGAGCGTACGGGTGAGACGCTCCAGCTGCTGTTCTGTCCTTCGGTTTGTTGAAGCCTCAAACTCAACAAGAGTCGTCCTGAGGTGAAGGAGTTCCAGCCTCAGGGCTTCCCTGTGGCCCTGGGACTCTATGGAGATGGCTTCCTGCAGAGTCGCCAGTGCCGCCCGCCTGTCCCTGTTGGACGCCAACATGTCCTCCCTGTGTGACTGGCAGATGGAGTCGGTTGCCTGCTGTAGTCGCTCCATCAGCCTTTCGGGGGGACAATGGAAGTGGCCACCCTATCTATGGCCTGAGCCATCATCTCTGATGATGCTGCCTGTTGGGTTGCCATACCGTAAATGGATTGCTCCCATGCGGTATTGCCAGGTGGCGTACGGCCACCACGTCGGCGGGCACCACACCTGTCTGGGGCAAGGCGAACTGCGCCTTGCTGTGCTGGCACTGCCTGAGGCTGCTGGACTGCATTCCCCCTCTGATCTGCTGGCCCAGGAACAGGATCAGATGTCGCGGAGTGTGACCCTGCATCCGTAACCACCAAAGGCGTAGCTGCCAACACTGACATCCCCATTGAGGGTTCTAACCCTGGTGCAGGTGGGTCGGACAGAACAGAATCCCTCCCAGGAACACTCACCTGCGACGGCACGTAGGTCTCATCATCCGAATCAACACCTGAGTACAGCTCGGGGGAGGTGCAGCCAGAGACACCCCTTGAGAGCACGACCTGCAGCAGTTGTGGGTTCTCACCCACCACCACACCACGTCCCTCACTGGTGGTCCGTCGGCCCTCAGACCCCTCCTGGGTCTGCACCATCTCCACAACCCCAGCAGTATCAGGTGCGTCTTCCCCTGCAAAGACATAAAAGAAAACAAATAAAAACAGGCATTAGCACCATGGCACACAATGAGGGCTGAGAAGCAACAGAACCAGTACTTGATTGACACATGTCCCACATGACTAAAACCCTCCCATGCATGCACCCTCACTGCGTATGAAGGGGAGGCAAATGGCACACATTGATGACACCAAGATGGAAGATGAACACATTTGCTGCATGCTGCCTAGCAGTGGCATCACACATTGGCCTGTGATTGCCAGGTGAAATACACATGCCATCACACAGATGGCATGTACCATTGCTATTGAGTGAAGATGGAGAGGAGGGCAGCACTTATTCATTCAGTCCAGTCCCCTCATGTAATAGCTTTTCTAATTCAAACAGGTCTGATTTTTCACCTGGAGCTGCCAGTCCAAAATGGTCCGATTGCACAGGGACATGTCTAAACAAATGATATCCAGGTAACAAAGTCACTCCACTTTACCATAGCCATGTCAGACATGTGACTAGAGGACTGAGAAATGCCTAGTAAAAGTGGTGGAATGCAAACAATCTGCCTGAATGAACAGAGAAAAATAAGCAACTATGTTGTGGCAAGGTGACACTTCAAGGGCAACTGGCGTGCTGTTGGGCTAGATGTCTACTGTTGGCAGAAGGGATACTGCTATGGCCAAATGCTGCTGCGCAGAATGTATTGCATGAAGCACATGGGTGACCCAAACAACTCAGGCGCACACACCCTCACCTGGCACACAAACAGAAGCCCTCACACACACACCATGCACATGGATGACACACACATGCATGTGCACTCACCGGACAATGCCTCATAATCAGGCAGATCTCCCACGCCTTGGATCTGTTCCTCCGTGACGTAGGTCCCAGCGACTGACTCATGTGGAGTGAGTTCCATGTCTTCTACTGGAGACCAACCTCCAGTCACTAGAGTTGCGGCATGACTTGAGGCCAGCTTATTCTTTGCCCTGCGCTTTAGGTCATTCCAGCGCTTATAGCAATCATTGGCTGTGCGCCTCACGATTCCAAGGGCACTTACGATGTCCGCAACGGTCTGCCAGTGTGCCTGGCGCTGTGCAGGTGTGGTCTTGGATCCTGCAACAATGACCATTTCGTTATCATGTGCGGACACATACTCGACAAGTGCATTCAGTTCGGCATCCGTGAAGCTGGGCTTCCTCGACGGGCCGGACTGTGTAGCCGTGTCTGGGGCATCAGCCTATGCCGGACGAGCACTCTTCCTCTTCCGCTTGGAAGGTGGTGCTGATCCTGAGTGTCCTACGCCACTCTGGACATTAGGGGCAGGAGCCCTGGTGGACTCTGTATCAGGAGTGTGGGATTGCACACTCAGCATGGGAGTTGGTGCAGGCATTGGCTCAAGTGTAATGGTGTCAGGGGGAATGTCAGCAGGATGGACTAGGACCGACACTGTCCTGGCTGGGTGTGTGAGAGCTGGGGTGGATGGAGCCGCAGCTGCCCCTGCAGCCTCTCCACCCTGCCTACTTGGGGCAGCAGATGACCTTGCTGCCCCTGATCCACGTGGCCTGATGACATCAACGTGCACCAGCGCACGTGTCATAGGCCTGCTGACCTGGAAGTCAGCCATGGAGTCAGCCAGGTCTGGTGCCACAATGGGCTGATTCAACAAGGGCTGAGTATGGATGGTGTCAGCCACATCACCCTCAACCAGGGGGGCCGGGGGGGGGGGATTATGGGTGCCCTTGACTGGTCCTCCACACATGGGGGGACAGGGTCACCCTGCAAGTAACAACCACGTCCCCTACTGGATCCACCACGGCCACCACTTGTGGCTCGTCCACCTTTGCCACCCTTACGGATTCCTCGCCTCCCAACCATGGCACTGATGTTAATGTGCGTATGGGAGTGGCTGTAAACTATTGTCCTGGGCAATTGGGGGTCAAAGGGGTTGGGTACCAGATGGTAATCGTACCCTAGTGCTCTAGCAAGGCTGAATGTGACCCCTGGGGAAAGATGACGGGTCACGCAACGCACAGAAAGCCCAAAAAAGGGAGATAATGTGCACGCAACCCCTCCTAGACCACGTGTGCGGAAAAAAAACCTGCACTACGCTGTGTCACCCAGTAACACAAGAATGAACGTATGCGTGTCACACGCAGCCTAGAATTACCTCTGAAGGGGTAGGCTACACACGGGGCAAGCACAGATGTTAGATACGTGCGTGACTCACCGTCTGCCAGGAAAAAGAGCGTGAAAAAGAAGCGCCTGTGCGCGTTGGCAACACCCCCGCCAAAAGAAGAATTGTACGCTGTCTGAGGAGACAGGACAACAGTAGAAGGGAACGCTGTTTGAGGGAACAGGCCCAGGAAAACCAGAAAAACAGAAAAAAGAGAAAAAGCTGTCAGAGGTAACAGGGAGTACGAACTTGAAACGCCGTGAAGTAAATCGCGTGTGAAACGACAAGAAGTACAGATTTCACCCACTCGCTCTCCACGAAAAGCACGTACAAGGAAATGGTGTTCTACACATACCTTTTATGCAGGCCCACCCTTCCAGCGTCACTTCCGCGTGTACGCGCTAGGGCCATTTCCACCAATTACACGCTTTGTCACTTCCGCGTGTACGCGCTAGGGCCATTTCCACCAATTACACTCTTTGGGCCTCATTACGACCCAGGCGGTAAGTTACCGCCTGGGCCGTGACTTTACCACCATGGCGTAAACTACGTTTACGCCATGGTGGTTGGCGGACTTACCGCCCCATTCCGAGTTTGTCGGGGCGGTAAGTCCCCAATCCCCATTTACCCTTCCCCATTCCCATTTTTGCCCCATAGGGCATAATGGGAGTGGGGAAGGCGTTAATTACGCCACCGTAAATTACGGTGGCGTAATTAACTCCATGGTCCCTTAGCGCCATGGATTTTAACACCTGCTAAAAGCAGGTGTTAAATCCGCCATGGCGCTAAGGGACCTCGTACTCAGGCGGTAAGGGTCGGCGCTGTTTACGGCGCCGTAAACCCCTTACCGCCTGAGTTGTAATGAGGCCCTTTGTCACTTCCGCGTGTACGTGCTAAGGCCATTTCCACCAATTACATGCTTTGACACTCGGACGTGTCTTTCATTTTTTTAACACGCAACATTTCAAACGTGTGCCATATTCAACGTGCAAGTGACTTCATAGACGCGCATACGCTGGTGGCCTTTGGGCCAATGAATGTACAGACGTGTGCTGACGCGCTTACGCGCTAAGGGCCTTTCCTCGATTTACACGCAGAGATGCTGGATTTTCACGTGCAAAATCACTCCGTATCAAGCTGGCCACGCGTTCACACATGGAAGACCACGCTCCTGCCCAGAAGGCCAAATTACTGCCCCCCAGAGCCCTGAGCACGCTCCCACCTGCCATCTGCTGCTGCCTGACTGCCTGCTGCCCACGTGCCCTGACATTTGCTGCCTGCACATCAGCCAGGGGTGCTGTTGCTGTGACCACCCCTGCTGGAACCGAAGACTCCCGACTGCTTTTCCATCGCCCCACAGCCCAGCCCCAGGACCCAGTTGCCCACCCACTCCTGCCTCTGGGGTTGCCATGTCGGGCACTGCAACATCTGGCACCAGTGGCAACCCCCAGCCAAGGAGGCAGAGGGGCACCAGCTTCACTGCCACCGAAGTTGGTGTCCTGGTGGAGCATGTCCTGGGGCAGTATGATGCCCTCTTCGGAAGGTTGCGAGCCGACAAGGAAGGACGGACTCAGATCTGGATGGACATCGTGACTGCCATCAACGCGGAGGAGGTGGCAGTCCGCGACTACGAACGTGCCAGGAAGCGCTGGGAGGACTTCAGGTCCAGGACCCTCAACAAGGCCCAGCGCCTCCTGAAGGCAGCGGATGCTAAGGGGCGCCGGGGCCACTTGTCGGAAGATCAGATGAGGGTCCTGGAACGCATATTCCCAGCGCTCCACGTCCAGGTCCTTGAGAGGCAGACGCGTCTGGAGTCGAGCGGTAAGTGTACATGCATACTGATTGTAAGCTGTGCGTGTGGTGTGCCAGGAGTGTGCAGGTTCAACATGTATTTTTATGTGGGCAAGTAGGCGGGGGTGTACAGGGCCGTGAGAGTGACACATGCGAGGGGTCTCATGTGTGATACATGGATGGTGCTTGTGTGTGTGGTCTTGCATGGCACAGGATGTGGAGGAATGATTGTCAGGTGTGACATGGATGTCGATCGGAACACTGCGACAGTTGGCGGAGGTGTACACATGCATGCAAGTTTGGTGGTGTGTGTGCATGTGTAGTGTACTCCCTATGTTGCATGTGATGTGTGGTTGACCTTTGGCTGCTCATGCTGTTGTATGTGAATGGATGGTGCTGGCTGTTGCAATATGGCTGTGGTATGGCTCATGTGTGCAAGTTGAAATGACATGTGTGTTGGGGATTGTGATGCCATGTCTGAGGTTTACCAATGCCACTCATGTATAACTGTCATGTGTGTATGAATCCATTGTACAGTGTCCTGATGCCTGTGTTTTCTTTCTCCCTGTCTGCAGCGTCATCTGATGAAGAGGGCGGAGAAGGTGCTGTGGAGCACAGCGGCAGGGGTCGCACCACCAGCCGGAGACGCAAGGCCCGGATCCCCTCCCAGGTTCTGATCTCGTCGGGGAGTGAGGAGTCCGGTGCCGTGTCCCAGGCTGCAGCTGCCGAGGGGAGGTCCAAGAGGCGGAGGTTGGAGTTGGACTCCTCGGCAGCAGAAGGGGCAGCTGGGACCCCACAGGGCCCAACGGAGGAAGATGGCACGGAGTCATCCAGGTTGGTGGGGGGTTTGGAGGAGGAGGAGGCCGTGCAAGCAACAGAGGTGGGGTCTGGAGGTGGGGATTCCACTGGTGCTAGTGGTGCAGTGCAGGATCAGGGACAGGAGGCAGCACAGGCCGCCACAGAGGTGCCTGTGTGCAATCCTGTCCCTGCTCCTGTCACTGCATCATCTTGCACCAGCGGGGATGCCTACCTCCAGACCCGTTCTCAGGGAGTGGATTGGCTTACAACACCTGGCCTTCCTCTCCCTGCGGATGTGGCTATCCTGCACCAGGTTGAGCCTGTCCAGGGTGGGGTGGCGTTGCGTCAACGGGCCATGCGAGCTGACCTGCAGTCTTTTCATGAGGAGTCTGCACGCCTTCTCGCATGGCTCGTTGACCGCATTGACCCACTGGGACAGCTCACCAGGGCTGGATTCCTCCGTTTCCTGGACCTTGTTCCGACCCCCTCCTCCACGGAACCCCCTATGCCCCAGTCGTCCTCCATGCCATCTTCCCACCCATGTGTCACCTGGGTGCCCTGTGGAGCTGCCTCCGACCGTGCGGCCAGGCTGGTGGACAACAGATCCCTGCCACAGTCGGGAGTCGGACGTCCAGCAGGGGTGGCCACATCAACGACTGCACCCCAGCTGGAGGAGGATGTGCAGGCACCATCGGACAGGGCACATGGACAGCAGCAGCTGCAGCAGCAGGAGGCTGTAGGTGGGAGCCACGATAGCTCGGGGCCTTCAACATCGGAGGGGCAGGCATCGGCCGGAGGGCAGGAGGACCCTGGACGGGAAGTGTCTTCCGTGTGGCAGCGGTTGGGCCACGCCATAGATGCGGAGCGGCGGCGGGCGGAAGAGGCGTGGCTCACGATGGTCAGGGCGGAGAACTCCATGCGGAGGGCCCTGAGGCGGGCCGAGTGCCTCAAGGCAATCTGCAGGGAGTTGGAGGTGAACATGTCGGCGTCCCTGAGGACCCTCGGAGCCATGGAACAGGACCGCCTCCGGGACATAGACGATGAGTTCGATGATGCCCTGGCCCGGAACACCACTGAGTGAGCCGCTGGACTGGCCCGCCGCCATTGTATATAGTTATTTAGTGATAGGTTTCCTTTATAGTTTATTTTTATTTGGAGTCGACGGTCACTGCTCCACCTTTTGTATATAGTTCCATTTTAGATAGGTTTTTTGGTAGGTTTCATTTCTTCTGTTGGGATGATGGACCCTGAATACTTTGTACATAGTTGGACTTTACATTTGGATATTTTTTTTACTATTAATATTTTTTTCCATGGAGCAATGGTTTTCTATTTCTTTTTTCCCTTCATTTCCTTTTTATGGACTTGAACTTTGGAAGAAATTTTTTTGGATTATCATTTATTGATTTTAATTTGAAAAGGGACAGCCAGCTTAATTTTGTTATTTTTTTACTTGTGTATTTTGTTTATTTTTGATTGCCATTACTGTTGTTTTTAATACATTATTTTGATTTTTTCATTCTTCAATGTGTGGTTTCATCTCATTGTTTTCATGCATGTCATGATATGGGTTTTCAGGTTCACTTGCAACCATTGTGTGTGTGTGAGACACATGTGTTGATTTACATTGTTTCCATTGGAGTAGTATCATGGGCGCATGTAATACTTGGTTGTGTCTTTGGGCTGTGGTGGCTGGCCATGAGGCCCAGGCTTGAGGATTGTCAGGGCCTGTGGGCAGGGGGACATGAGTGGGGGCCTGGTGGAGGCTGCCCCTGCACTGCTGGGGGGTGGGGGTGGGTGGTAGACATGAGTGGGGGCCTGGTGGAGGCTGCCCCTGCACTGCTGGGGGTGGGGGTGGGGGGTGGTAGACATGAGTGGGGGCCTGGTGGAGGGTGCCCCACACTGCTGGGGGGGTTGGGGGGTGGTAGACATGAGTGGGGGCCTGGTGGAGGCTGCCCCTGCACTGCTGGGGGTGGGGGTGATAGGGGACATGAGTGGGAGCCTGGTGGGGGCTGCCCATGGTGGCTGGGGGGTGGGGTGGGTGGGAGACATGAGTGGGAGCCTGGTGGAGGCTGCCCCTGCACTGCTGGGGGTGGGGGTGATAGGGGACATGAGTGGGAGCCTGGTGGGGTGCCCATGGTGGCTGGGGGGTGGGGTGGGTGGGAGACATGAGTGGGAGCCTGGTGGAGGCTGCCCCTGCACTGCTGGGGGGTGGGGGTGGGTGGGAGACATGAGTGGGGGCCTGGTGGGGGCTGCCCCACACTGCTGGGGGGGTGGGGGCTGGTGGACATGTGTGGGGGCCTGGTGGAGGCTGCCCCTGCACTGCTGGGGGTGGGGGTGATAGGGGACATGAGTGGGAGCCTGGTGGGGGCTGCCCATGGTGGCTGGGGGGTGGGGTGGGTGGGAGACATGAGTGGGAGCCTGGTGGAGGCTGCCCCTGCACTGCTGGGTGTGGGGGTGATAGGGGACATGTGTGGGAGCCTGGTGGGGGCTGCCCATGGTGGCTGGGGGGTGGGGTGGGTGGGAGACATGAGTGGGAGCCTGGTGGAGGCTGCCCCTGCACTGCTGGGGAGTGGGGGTGGGTGGGAGACATGAGTGGGGGCCTGGTGGAGGCTGCCCCTGCACTGCTGGGGGTGGGGGTGATAGGGGACATGAGTGGGAGCCTGGTGGGGGCTGCCCATGGTGGCTGGGGGGTGGGGTGGGTGGGAGACATGAGTGGGAGCCTGGTGGAGGCTGCCCCTGCACTGCTGGGGGTGGGGGTGATAGGGGACATGAGTGGGAGCCTGGTGGAGGCTGCCCATGGTGGCTGGGGGGTGGGGTGGGTGGGAGACATGAGTGGGAGCCTGGTGGAGGCTGCCCCTGCACTGCTGGGGGTGGGGGTGGGTGGGAGACATGAGTGGGGGCCTGGTGGGGGCTGCCCCACACTGCTGGGGGGGTGGGGGCTGGTAGACATGTGTGGGGGCCTGGTGGAGGCTGCCCCTGCACTGCTGGGGGTGGGGGTGATAGGGGACATGAGTGGGAGCCTGGTGGGGGCTGCCCATGGTGGCTGGGGGGTGGGGTGGGTGGGAGACATGAGTGGGAGCCTGGTGGAGGCTGCGCCTGCACTGCTGGGGGTGGGGGTGATAGGGGACATGAGTGGGAGCCTGGTGGGGGCTGCCCATGGTGGCTGGGGGGTGGGGTGGGTGGGAGAGATGAGTTGGAGCCTGGTGGAGGCTGCCCCTGCACTGCTGGGGGGTGGGGGTGGGTGGGAGACATGAGTGGGGGCCTGGTGGGGGCTGCCCATGGTGGCTGGGGGGTGGGGGTGGTGGTAGACATGGGTGGGAGCCTGGTGGGGGCTGCCCATGGTGGCTGGGGGGTGGGGGTGGTGGTAGACATGGGTGGGAGCCTGGTGGAGGGTGCCCCACAGTGCTGGCGGGTGGGGTGGGTGGGAGACATGAGTGGGGGCCTGGTGGAGGCTGCCCATGGTGGCTGGGGGGTGGGGGTGGTGGGAGACATGGGTGGGGGCCTGGTGGAGGGTGCCCCACACTGCTGGGGGGGTTGGGTGTGGGAGACATGAGTGGGGGCCTGGTGGAGGGTGCCCCTGCACTGCTGGGGGGTGGGGGTGGTGGGAGACATGAGTGGGGGCCTGGTGGAGGCTGCCCATGGTGGCTGGGGGGTGGGGGTGGTGGGAGACATGGGTGGGTGCCTGGTGGAGGGTGCCCCACAGTGCTGGGGGGGTGGGTGGGGGACATGAGTGGGGGCCTGGTGGAGGCTGCCCATGGTGGCTGGGGGGTGGGGGTGGTGGGAGACATGAGTGGGAGCCTGGTGGAGGCTGCCCATGGTGGCTTGGGGGTGGGAGTGGGTGGTAGACATGAGTGGGGGCCTGGTGGAGGCTGCCCCTGCACTGCTGGGGGTGGGGGTGATAGGGGACATGAGTGGGAGCCTGGTGGGGGCTGCCCATGGTGGCTGGGGGGTGGGGTGGGTGGGAGACATGAGTGGGGGCCTGGTGGAGGATGCCCATGGTGGCTGGGGGGTGGGGGTGGTGGGAGACATGGGTGGGGGCCTGTTGGAGGGTGCCCCACAGTGCTGGGGGGTGGGGTGGGTGGGAGACATGAGTGGGGGCCTGGTGGAGGATGCCCATGGTGGCTGGGGGGTGGGGGTGGTGGGAGACATGGGTGGGGGCCTGGTGGAGGGTGCCCCACACTGCTGGGAGGGTGTAGGGGGTGGGAGACATGAGTGGGGGCCTGGTGGAGGGTGCCCCTGCACTGCTGGGGGGTGGGGGTGGTGGGAGACATGGGTGGGAGCCTGGTGGGGGCTGCCCATGGTGGCTGGGGGGTGGGGGTGATAGGGGACATGAGTGGGGGCCTGGTGGAGGGTGCCCCACACTGCTGGGTGGGAGTGGGGGGTGGGAGACATTAGCAGGTGTGCAGGGTAGTCCCCTGTTTTGTGGGCTGCCTGCAGGGGCCGTGGAGGGTGTACAGGGAACACCTGTGAGGACCCACCCAGCCTAATCGCGTGTGATTATTCCCGCGCACCCCTGTAATACATGTACCCAGCCAAATTGCGTGTGATTATTCCCGCGCACCCCTGTAATACACGTACCCTGGCTAATCGCGTGTGAAACTTCACGCGTACCCCTGTCATACACGTACCCAGCCAAATCGCGTGTGATAATTCCCGTGTACCCCTGTAATACACGTACCCTGGCTAATCGCGTGTAAAACTTCACGCGTACCCCTGTCATACACGTACCCTGTCTAATCGCGTGTAAAACTTCCCGCGTACCCCTGTAATACACTTACCCTAGCTAATCGCATGTCAAACTTCCCGCGTACCCCTGATATGAACGTTACCCGCTTTGCGTTCCTTGTTTGGCAGCCCTGTAAACTGATCCAGGGTTAGCGCAGCCCTTTGCGATGATTTAGCGATTTTGATGGCTTTTCCTTGCGCGAGGGCGTTCTTGGGGGCGTTACTGGCGCTGCTGCAGGGTCGCTGCGATACTCTGCGCCACGGTTGGTTTGGGAGCCTAAAATCCATGAATACGCTGTGCGCGGAAATCGGTTTTGGCACACGCGCCTGGTGCAGACAATCGCACGCGGGCACTCTGTGCCAGCCGCTTGCGACACTTTTCTGCGAAATTCTATGAATTACCCTGTATATCTGTCCGTACTGTTCGCTAGCAAGTTGAAACTGTTCTAAGAACACAATTGGTGTCCTGAAATGTTCGTACATAAACGAAATTGGACGTGTCCTGAAGAACTCTATATCTGTCCTTACTGTTCGCTAGCAAGTTTAAACTGTTCTAAGAACACACGCAGTGTCCTGAAATGTTCGTTTCACGTGTGACGCATTTTTAATTACTTCAGGACCCGAACTGTGTCCGTAGAACATCAACGCGCATGCGCTAACCAATCTCCGTTCATTTGGTGTCCTGCGGACATGCGCTTCCTTCGCGGACTTGTTCGCGAACGGATCATATGACGGCGCCCACGCTGATCGCGTGTTCTGAATGCGGACACTGTTCGTGTCCCCGAACAATTTAAAAGTACCTTTTTCAATTAATCCATAATATTGTTCAATAAAATCTCACCATGGCACAAGTCCCACATAGTAATCCTGAGTTTCTACATACCTTTTGAAACTTTTTGAACTTTTTTTTGTGTTCGATCTGTCCGCGGACAGCGCACATGTCCGCCGACCGCGCACAAGCACCCCTATAAAAGACCACGCCCTAGAGCTTATTCTCATTGTGTTTCTGGCTATTCTTCAGAACACAGCGATTTTTGCTGCCACCTGCAGATTACACCATCATCGAGATGGCATCCATGGCTGAACTACTGCCACCTGGTGCTGCACCTGCTTCAGCACCGCCCCCACCTCCTACACCACCACCACCTCCCCAAGGGCCTGAAGAGGGGAACAGGAGTGAGGATGCAGAGGAGGAAGAAGAGGATGATGAGAATGAGGTAGAGGAAATCCCTACTACCCGCACTAGGCGTGAGTCTTGGGTGTGGCGGTTATTTACCATTCATGGGAATGGTCCTAAGGCTCGTGCGAACCGTGTTACCTGCAATGAGTACAAAATGATACTCAGTCGCGGGAAGCACGGTAAGTACAGCTTTGGGACCACTACTATGAAGCGACACCTGATGTCATTTCACTCTTGGGCTATTCGCAGGGTTGTACCTTGCGAAGAACATAGCAGGTTGATTTCCTCTACTTCATCCTCTGTTTCTGATCCTGTCACCACAAGGACCACCTCTGTGGGACAGCGTCTTCTTCAAGCTGCCTCACAGGCCATACAGAATGCTGATGACCCTTACCTTTCGAGGGTCACAGTTGTATGTATGTACTGTGACACAGTACTCTGCAGGGGGGAACGACTTTGTAGTGCTTTTGAGACTATCATCTCAGAGCACGAGAAGATCTGCTCACTACCCAAATAAAACCCACTTTACATCTTCCTCCATCAGCTCGCCCTTTCTTAACCCTGTGGTTGGTGTCCCCCCCCTTTACCTTCCTTTCCCCTCCTCTCCTACTGTGTCGTGTATAAAAAAAACAAAAAAATACAAAATAACAAAAATCAAAAAGAAAATAAGGCTCTTTTCAGAACTGCCTTTTACAGTTAAATAATAAAAGTGAAAATAAATGAAGCAGGGCCCTTTGTATTTTTTAGAAGTCCGCGGACAGTTCGCGAACATTTAAAAAATTGGGTTGCTACCCTATCACAAACATTGCAATTTTCTCTGGGAGGAAGGGGTGGCTCAGAAAAGAGCCTTTGGGAGGTGTTTGTAAGTCAAAAATTATAAATGCTTAACAACTACTTCAAAATGGATGTTGTAATTCCAAAAAAGGTCGCAATGCATTTTGTACATTTCCCAGAAAAATCTGATTGCCAACATAAGTAAGATGGACTCCATCTCTGCGAAAATTGTTTGTACTACGAAACAGAATATTTTCATTGTGAAAAGAAGACACGCCAAAATCTTTTAGAAAGGCACAAACAGCTTTATTAACATTGCGCCTTGCTTTTTCCATTTGTGGACCAAATGAAGAAGAACGAAGCCACATTTGTCTCTGCGCAATCCGTGAAAATATCACTTGAGAATTAGGAAACATGTCCATAACCTTCCCAAGTCCTTCTTTCATAGCAACTTGCAAATAAATTCCAGTCACATGTCCTAAACTGTTCCCTCCACAATGAATTACAGTTATGTCTAGATGTTGCTCTGTCTCCAAAGTAGCACAGAGAGGTAGCAAGTCCAACCACTTCATTCCACATACTCCATGCCAGTGTACTTCCACATGTGGGAATCCAGGATCTTCAGCTACTCCAAAGCTTTCTGCATGCACCTTCAACCAATATATCCATGAATCTCCCAAAATCCATACAATCTTTTTCCTAAAACACACAGACATAGCTATCTGTTGTTCTCTCAGCAAAAACAGTATATGAGAAACTCTCTTCTGGCACAACACACCCACTAAACTTTCCTGACCAATCACTTTCAGTACTCATTCTCATTTGAATGACTTCTGAACCCAAAAATCCCTGGATGTAACTCCCGATGTCCGCGAACTACCGCCATGTCCGCGGACATATCGTAGCATGAACAGCCCTTCTACCATTTCCACTTCACTCTTTCTGCCATTCCCTCATTGGATGTAGCTAAGAAGTCACATGACCATGCACCAATCACATTCAAGACCTCTACATCTAACTGCATCATCATAGATCAGCACTGCAAATGTACTGTGAATCTCTCTGAGTACAAGTGTCATATCATTGGCAAGCACCATCTACCAGAAATACTATATAAGTCTCCAAGATTTGTACTTGCAGCTCCATGCATATGCATATGCATGAACACAAACTTCAGGTAGGCATATTTTCTGTACAGTAGATGAACACATTTTCAAAAAGACTTTTAGCTTGTGTAATCTGTAAAATGAATTTACTGTATTTTTTTCAATTTCCTAAAATCAACTATCACTTATAAACCTTTATACTATTTACTTTCTTTATACACACACACTCAAATCATGTTAAACTAACATTTTTTAAATGAAATATATAGACTACATATATTCAAACAAGATTGCATGCAAGCGCAATCTATGTTTAAATCTTTAAAAAATACTTATACAATTTCATATTTTTTTGTTTTTATTTATTTATTTACTTAATTACTTTAATTTAGACATGACATTGTGGCGCTATTACCTAGAACAGTTTACTTACAGAAATAGTGGTATTCACTAATATATTATAAATTTCACAAGACATAGTAAAGATATTTGTTTTGCTACAGTTAGTCATTCAATACAATTTGTTCATTAAGAACATATCATATGTACTGAACTGATGCAATGTATCTTATGTAAATAAATTAGTTTAATGGTTTTGAAGAAGGCGCTGAGGATTTCAATTAAGAAAATCAATATCTAAATTAAAAACAGCGCTATATACAAACAAAATTACTAATTTGAATCTTTTACAATTGCAGTGAAGACCAGTCTTCTGAAAAGAAGCAGTCGAATTTGAAGAACAAAGAAGAACTAAGAAGTTACCTGTTAATTTAAGAAAAAAAGTAAATAGAATATCACCATAATATTTGTATTATTACTCAAACATACTGTAAAGTTAATACAAGCTATTTCTGTGCCTAAAAATAGAGATTGTGTACCATTTTGTCCAAAAATCGACATGTCTTAAACAGCGATTTACAGCCAGCATGGCCCACAAATTCCTATTTTTGGACACACATATTACCCAACTGAACCGCTACAATTTTCATATTATAGAACAAACAACTGTTTTAATTGTATACATTAGATTTACTATTTGTACTTTTCCACACCACTAGCTTACTTTTTTTTGTCATCTGAACCCCAGTTTAGTAACACATAAATTCAAGAATACCTATCCCTACTAGTTGTAGTTCCCAATGCACAATCACACACAATTACATACATCTTTATCATCTTACTCAAACACTCATGCACACAGCACACATACATTGCAGAACACCCCAACCCATACCTTCTTTATTTTTTTCAACAGACCCTAAAGAATGCCTACCAAAAGTCAAGTCTGTAGAAAGCAGCGCAGAAGTAGAGCAAAAGAAAATAAAAGTGTCCAACATAAGCATCCATCTCTAGCAGAATTTGTAAAAAAAGTTGAAACAAAACAGCTAATACAGTCATTTAGTGAAACACAAGAAGTTTCAAGTACAAAAACTTTGCCTCCTCTATCAAAATGTAAAACAAACCAAAAAACAATTAACAGAAAATCAGCGATCACTACAGATAAAACTACTTCTTTAAATTTTAATATAGTGCAAAGTAAGCATACCAAGAAAAGTATTTTAGCCAAAATGTACCGTCACAAAGTCCTTCAAAATCTTATAAAAACAGGAGAGAAATCAGGTTCAATGCTTAAAACCTATCATAGGAAATTAATCTTAGAAGCGTTGATGGACAGTGCAATTCTTCTCAAAAGAAAGTTATTTATTTTACTGTTAAACAAAATGAAACCACTAACAAAACTAATAACTAAATTACAAAAAAGACTTCTCAATAAGTGAAATGTCAACAGAAAGAACTTCTTAAGTATCTGCGGAGGTGAATGAAATCACACTACGAGCACAGAACCATATTTTAATGAAGAAGCATACAAACAAAAGCAAACAAATACAATTGCCATACATAGCAGTGGTCGAGGTTATGAAAAAGTGAATAATACCATAATGGAACAAGAAGTACTCCTTACAAAAATATGCCCTGAAAACTTAGAATTACCCCTCCATTCAACTGAATCAGAACGTCTAGTGTACAAATGGCCATGCACCTCAATGTGTAACATTCCCAAACAATGTTTCAAATCTTTACGCCAATTCCTCAATAAATATGTAAAAAGCAAAGTCAAAATCAAAATTAAATTACTGCAAAATATGGATACCTGTCTAGTGCGCAAGTACACAGGACTACAAGGACATTCATTGGCCTGCATTACAGGACCTACTTGTAAAACCACTTTCCATGATATCAAAAGGATATCAACACATCATTCAACTATAAGAAATCTAGTCTATAAACTGTACTATGCTAAAAGTCCTGCTTTAGTACTAGCAAATTTAAATAACATCCTTCTACATGGTACAGCAAAAGACCTACTTGAAGAAATTGACTATATCCAGAAAAAATATTTTGGAAGTGAAAGCCATTTACAGAATGAAATAGCTTTAAACCAATTAAGCAACAATTCTACACATGGCAACCTTTTGCTAAACACATACAAAAAAGAAATACTAAAATTTAAAAGTACATCAGCTGAAGTACCAAACCATGTATGTGTATGTTGCCGTAGAACTTTTTATAAAAGTAACACAAAAACTGTAGACCTATCATACAAAATAGAAGATAATGAAGATTCTAAATGGTTTGAATTAGCTCTCTACCTTGTAGCAGAAAACAAATACGAAATAACTGACCCCTTAATACTTTGCAGTTACTGCACTACAAAACTTGACAACAACCAAACTTCTTCACGTGCTATCACAAATAATTTGTAATTATACCCAGTACCAAAACCCCTACAACAACTTAAATTATATGAGAGCATCATAATTCAAACAGTACACCCATTTCAAGCAATAATACGCCTTCAACCAAAAACAGCAAAATTACCTCCCTCTGAATTGGTAAAAGGCATTTGTGGAAAAGTAGTTTATTTACCATTAGATCTAAAAGAAAATGTGCATACTATAGGAGTGCAACGTCCAATGCAGCAATCTTTAATTATCTTAGTAAATGGAGTACCTACAAAAGACAAAAAAATATGGCAACAGCTGGTAGATTTACATAAAGTTAGACAAGCCTTCCAATATCTTAAAGAGAATAATGAATATTACAAAGAAATTAATATTGAAGAAAACTTGAAAGATACAACTGAAATAATTCAAGAAACACAAGAAGCTGGTCAATTTGAGCAACTAGATCCTGCTACAATATCAAATACTTTAGACCATTATACAATTCATCCTTTGCACTCTAATGACACCATAGAAGATGTACTGGAAACGTACCAAATGCGTCAAACAAAAGGATCGCCAATCAGCATATGGGAAAAAAGTATAGAAGCACGTGCTTTTCCTCTACTCTTTCCTACTGGCAAAGGAGGAAGGTATGATGATAGACCTATTCAAATATCAGCTTCAGAATACCGCTCATTACGGATGTATTCTGAAGATCCCAGATTTAGACAAAATGTGGAATACATATTCCACCTACTCTTTGAAAGTGAACTAGCAACTTTATGTTACGGAGTTGCACACATATTAAAATCAGGATCACACTTTCAAAATATGACAGCTACACAATTATTAGAAAAAGTGCAACAAAAGGATGAGGTTTTACAATCAAATATTACAAATCTATTAGCAAATATGCGTGGTACTTAAGAGTACTGGTTTCGACGTCTTGGAGATGTACGTTGTATGATCAGAAACCTTGGCCCACCCACTTGGTTTGTTACATTAAGTTGTGCAGAATATGCATGGGAAGATTTACATGATTTCCTACGCATATCAAATAAAAACAAAACAAACATAGATATACTAACACCTGGAGAACTTTGTTCTTTGGATCCTGTTAATGTTTCAAGATATTTTCACCATCGCTTCATTGCTATGCTACATTTTATTTGAAATAAAATTGTTCCTCCCCTTGGAGAAGTGCAACACTTCTTTTGGAGAAAAGAATACCGAGCCAGAGGAGCACCACATATCCACATGCTTTTATGGATTAAAGATGCTCCTAAATTTGGTCAAGACAGTGATACCACTGTTTTACAGTTTATTGAAAAATATGTCACTTGTGAAATTCCATCAGAAGCCACAAATAGTGATCTTCATGCACAAATTTTACAATGTCAAAGACACAAATGTGGAAAATATTGTCGCAAATATAAAAACAAAGGGAAATACTACACCAAATGCCGATTTGGTTTCCCTAGACCAGTTACAAATACAGGTCAAGTGAACAACCTCATGTCTGCAGTTAGACATAGTGTTAAAGGTAAGTCACCTAAAAATGCATATTACATAAAAAGAAAAGAAGAAGAAAAATATATCAATGATTATAATGCAATCATTGCCCACTTATGGAATGCAAACATAGATGTGCAGTACATTGCAGACAATTCTACTGCAGTTGCAGGATATGTCACAGCATACTTAACTAAAGCAGAAAAGATAGAGCTCCAAGACCTCTGGAATGACCTGTCATCAGATAAAACAGTGTCTCAGAAATTATACAGCTTGGGCATAAAAATGCTCACCCATAGAGAATGTGGATCAAATGAAGCAGCTGATCGTTTAACTGGTACTGCATTGTATGGTAAATCTGAAAATATAGTATGGCTAAGTCTTGGTCCAGCTAAATCTAGAAAAAGAGTTCTAAAATCATATGAAGATATAGAAACAATAGCCAAACGTGATCCCAACAGCCAAGACATTTTAAAAAACAATTTATTGGACACATACTACGCAAGCAGAAGTAATACTTTGGAAAACATGTGTCTATACCACATAGCCCAAAATTACACATACAAAAATAATATGAAACCTGATGAAAAAAAAAGGTAAATATAGAGTGACAAACTGTGAAGGCAGCTTAGTTAAACTCACTAAACCAAATTTAATTAATCATATCAAATTGTCATTAAAGACTCCTCAACACAAAGAAGTATATTACATGTCCCTGCTACAACTCTTCAAACCATGGAGAAAAGAAGAACAAATACTAGATAACTATGACTCATATGAGGATGCTTTCAAAGCAAATGAAAGCACTATAACTGATGTAAACTTTACACAGTACAAAACAATGTTGCACAATGAACAGCAACACGAAGAAGAACTCCAAGCCCAACTAGATAAGGACACTCCTGACAGTAGTCAACCTTCTGTAACAGGAAGCCAAGAACCACTGGGAGAACCACTAATAATAAATGAGGCATAATTAGCTATGATAGAAGTAGAAAACACCATGTGTCAGTATGAAGATAAAGAAGACTTAACTATACTACAATCAAAACTAAACAATGAGCAACGTAGCATTTTTCAAGAAGTAACAAAACAAATTGCACATGGTGTAAAACATGAAAATAAAGAATGTTCCTGCCATAATTATAAACCTATACTACTGTACGTCAGTGGTGAAGCTGGTTCTGGCAAAACATTCCTAATCAAAATCATTAGTAAGTTCCTTCAACAATTGACAAACAACAAACTGTCAGCTGTTGTCACTGCCCCCACAGGTTTAGCTGTCTACAACATAGGTGGTGTTACATTACAGCGATTACTACTATTACCAGTAGAACACCAGAACAAATTAGACTATTACAAACTTTCTGCAGAAGCTGCAATGGAACTACGCAGAGTATTGAAACAAATGAAAATGCTACTAATAGATGAAGTGAGCATGGTCTCCAACCTAATGTTAGCTTTAATTCACCTCAGATTACAAGAAGTACTCAAAACAGACTATGAAGAGCTCTTTGAAGGAAACACATTGGTGGTAATTCATAGAATTAAGCGCACAAGTGGCGCACGCAGCTGGCGCACAGTGTGCACGTGCGATAGTCTGCGCCAGCCGCATGCGCCAAAATCCATTTCGGCGCACAGCGTATTCATGGATTTCAGCCACCAAAAGCAGCTGCGGCGCAGAGTGGCGCTGCGACCCTGCAGCAGCGCCAGTAACGCCCACAAGAACGCCCCTCGCGCAAGGAAAAGCCATCAAAATCCCCAATCCAGCGCAAAGGGCTGCGCTAACCCTGGACCAGTATACAGAGCTGCCACACAGCACACGGCAAGCAGGGAACGTGTATTCCTGGGGTTCGCGGGAAGTTTCACCCGCGATTTCAGCAGGGTACGTGTATACCTGGGGTGCGGGGAAGTCTAACACGCGATTTCAGCAGGGTACGTGTATTTCTGGGGTGCGGGGGAAATTCCACACGCGATTGCAGCAGGGTGCGTCTATTCCTGGGGTGCGGGCAAGTTTAACACGCGATTTCAGCAGGGTACGTGTATTTCTGGGGTGCGGGCAAGTTTAACACGTGATTTCAGCAGGGTACGTGTATTTCTGGGGTGCGCGGGAAGTTCCACACGTGATTGCAGCAGGGTACGTGTATTTCTGTGGTGCGCGGGAAGTTTAACACGCGATTTCAGCAGGGTACATGTATGTCTGTGGTGCGTGGGAAGTTCCACACGCGATTGCAGCAGGGTACGTGTATTTCTGGGGTGGGGGCAAGTTTACCACGGGATTTCAGCAGGGTAAGTGTATTTCTGGGGTGCGTGGAAAGTTCCACACGCGATAGGCCTTGTGCGAGTGAGGTACGTGTATTCCGGGGGTGCAGGGGATTCCTACACGTGAATTGGCAGTGTGGGTCCTCCCAGGTGTTCCCTCTACACCCTCCACGGCCCCTGCAGGCAGACCACACTACAGGGGACTACCCTGCACCCCTGGGCATGTCCCGCTGGCAGCCCAACAACCATGGGCATGCCCCCCCAGCCTAGCCACATGTCACCTTGCACTAGTGATCACCAACGCATTACCCCCTTGCACCCCCACCCCCCAGCAGTGTGGGGCACCTGCCTGCAGGCCCCCACTCATGTCCCCCAGCACCCCCACACCCCAGCAGTCAGGGGCACCTGCCTGCAGGCCCCCACTCGTGTCCCCTTGCACCCCCACCCCCCAGCAGTGTGGGCAACCTGCCAGCAGGCCCCCGCTCATGTCCCACTCATGTCCCCCTGCACCCCCACCCCCCAGCAGTGCAGGGCACCTGCCAGCAGGCCCCCACTCATGTCCCCTTGCACACCCACCCCTCAGCAGTGCGGGGCACCTGCCAGCAGGCCCCCACTCATGCCCTACTCATGTCCCCCTGCACCCCCACCCACCAGCAGTGCAGGGCACCTGCCAGCAGGCCCCCACTCATGTTCCCCAGCACACACACCCCCCCAGCAGTCAGGGGCACCTGCCAGCAGGCCCCCACTCATGTCCCCCTGCACCCCCACCCACCAGCAGTGCAGGGCACCTGCCAGCAGGCCCCCACTCATGTCCCCTTGCACACCCACCCCCCAGCAGTGTGGGGCACCTGCCAACAGGCCCCCACTCATGTCCCCTTGCACCCCCAGCACTGAGGGGCACCTGCCAGCAGGCCCCTACTCATGTCCCCTTGCACCCCCACCCCCCAGCACTGAGTGGCACCTGCCAGCAGGCCCCCACTCATGTCCCCTTGCACACCCAGCACTGAGAGGCACCTAACAGCAGTCCCCCACTCATGTCCCCTTGCACACCCACCTCCCAGCAGTGCGGGGCACCTGCCAGCAGGCACCCACTCATGTCCCACTAATGTCCCCTTGCACCCCACCCCCCAGCAGTGCGGGGCACCTGCCAACAGGCCCCAACACATGTCCCCCAGGCAACACGTCATCACAATCTTGATCCCTGGCTTTTATGGGCAGCCTCCACATGCCAAACAACCACCCAAGTATTTCATCCACCCACATAGAAATGCCAATTACATGACACAACCCCAATGGCAAGTATGTAAATGAAGACATGTCCCTCACACACACACAATAGGTGCAAGTGAATGTCAAAACCCATATCATGACATGCATGAAAACAATGAGATGATACCACACATCGAAGTTGGATGAAAAAAATGTATTAAAAGCAACATGAATGGAATTAAAATCAAACAAACGACAATGGAAATTAAAAAAGAAAAGCTGCATGTCTGTAAAATAATGAAAAACAACAAATCATAATCCAAAGGAAAGGTGTCCAAAGTCACAGTTCCAAAAATGAAATCCAAGGGCAAAACAAAAGTGAAAACCATTGCTCCGTGGGGAAATCCAAACAAAAAAGTAGAATCCAACAGTGAACTATATACAGATGAACAATCCAGGGTCCATGATCCCAACTGAAGAAATGAAACCTATCAAAAACTACCTATTAAAAAAAAATATATACAAAAATGTGGTCCATTGTCCTAAAGGTCCAAAATAAAGATAAAACCAAAGGAAACCTAATACTATCCAACTATTTACAAGGGCAGCGGGCAAGTCCAGCGGCTCACATGTTGATGTCCCGGGCCAGGGCATCATCGAACTCCTGCTCGATGTCCCGGAGGCGGTCCTCTTCCATGGCCCCGAGGGTTCGCAGGGACGATGACATCTGGAACTCCAGGTCCCTGCGAATGGCCTCGAGGCACTTGGCCCGCCTCAGGGCCCTATGCATGGAGTTCTCCGCCCTGACCATCGTGAGCCGTGGCTCTTCCGCCTGCTGCCGCTCCGCATCTATCGCATGGCCCAACCGCTGCCACACGGAAGACACTTCCCATCCAGGGTCCTCCTGCCCTCCGGCCGATGCCTGCCCCTCCGATGATGAAGGCCCCGAGCCATCATGGCTCCCACCTTCTTGCTGCTGCTGCTGTGCTGCTGCCTGTGCCCTGGCTCCTGCTGCCTGCTGCCTGCATGTCCTCCTCCAGCTGGGGTGCAGTTGTGGAGTTGGCCACCACTGCTGGACGTCTGACTCCCGACGGTGGCAGGGATCTGTTGTCCACCAGCCTGGCCGCAGGGTCAGAGGCAGCTCCACAGGGCACCCAGGTGATACATGGGTGGGAAGATGGCATGGAGGACGACTGGGGCATAGGGGGTTCAGTTGAGGAGGGGGTCGGAACAAGGTCCAGGAAATGGAGGAATCCGGCCCTGGTGAGCTGTCCCAGTGGGTCACCGCGGTCAACGAGCCATGCGAGAAGACGTGAAGTCTCCTCATGAAAAGACTGCAGGTCACCTCGCATGGCACGTTGACGCAATGCCACCCCACCCAGGACAGGCTCAACCTGGTGCCAGATAGCCACATCCGCAGGGAGAGGAAGGCCAGTTGGTGTAAGCCAATCCCCTTCCTGATGGAGTGACAGGATCAGGGACAGGATTGTACACAGGCACCTCCGCGGCGGCCTGTGCTGCCTCCTGTCCCTGGTCCTGCACTGCACCACTAGCACCAGTGGAATCCCCACCTCCAGACCCCGTCTCTGTCCCTTGCACGGCCTCCTCCTCCACCAAACCCCCCACCAACCTGGATGACTCCATGCCATCTTCCTCCGTTGGGCCCTGTGGGGTCTCAGCTGCCCCTTCTGCTGCTGAGGAGTCCAACTCCGACCTCCGCCTCTTGGACCTCTCCTCGGCAGCTGCAGCCTGGGACGCGGCACCGGACTCCTCACTCCCTGACGAGATGACAACCTGGGAGGGGAGCGGGACCTTGCGTCTCCGGCTGGCGGTGCGATCCCTGCCGCTGTGCTCCACAGCACCTTCTACGCCCTCTTCATCAGTTGACGCTGCAGATAGGGAGAAATAAAACACAGGCATCAGGGCACTGTACAATGGACTCATACACACATGACAGTTGTACGTGAGTGGCATTGTCAAACTTCAGACATGGCATCACAATCCTGAACACACATGTCATTTTGACTCACACACATGAGCTATTCCACAGCCATATTGCAACAGCCAGCACCATCCATACACATACAACAGCATGAGCAGCCAAAGGTGAGCCAGACATCACATGAAACACAGGGAGTGCACTACACATGCACACACGCCACCACACTTACATGTATGTGTACACCTCTGCCAACTGTCGCAGTGTTGAGATCGGCATCCATGTTACATCTGCCAATCAGTTTTACACATTTCAGTGTCACATGCATCCATGTTGCATCACTGTTGCACCCTTGTCAAATAGACACACATGCACATGTACACAGTGCACATACATGCAGCTGGAACCAACATCCATGTGTGACACCACAACCATGCCAACTGACATACACAGTAATCCAAACATGTGTGCTCACACATCTGCATTTGGCTTGCATGCTTACCCACACATACACCATTCATGCGTCTCACACATGAAAGGACTTGCATGTTTCTGCCTCACAGCCCTGTACATACACATCCAAACATGGCCCTACAAAAACACATGTACAACCTGCACACTACTGGCACACCACCACACGCACAGCTTCCAATCAGTATGCATGTACACTTACCGCTCGACTCCAGATGGGTCTACCTCTCAAGGACCTGGACGTGGAGCGCTGGGCATATGCGTTCCAGGACCCTCATCTGATGTTCCGACAGGTGGCCCCGGCGCCCCTTAGCATCCGCTGCCTTCAAGAGGCGCCGGGCCTTGTTGAGGGTCCTGGACCTGAAGTCCTCCCAGCGCTTCTTGACATGTTGGAAGTCGCGGATTGCCACCCCCTCCACGTTGATGGCAGTCACGATGTTCGTCCAGATCCGAGTCTGTCCTTCCTTGTCGGCGCACAAACTTCCGAAGAGGGCATCATACTGCCCCAGGACTTGCTCCACCAGGACACCAACTTTGGTGGCAGTGAAGCTGGTGGCCCTCTGCCTCTCTGGCTGGGGGTTGCCAGTGGTGCCAGATGGTGTAGTGCCCGACATGGCAACCCCAGAGGCAGGAGTGGGTGGGCAACTGGGTCCTGGGGCTGGGCTGTGGAGCGATGGTATCCCAGTCGGGAGTCTTCTGTTCCAGCAGGGGTGGTCCCACAACTGCACCCCTGGCTGATGTGCAGGCAGCAAATAGCAGGGCACATGGGCAGCAGGCAGTCAGGCAGCAGCGTGCTCAGGGCTCTGGGGGGCAGTGATTCGGCCTTTTGGGCAGTAGCATGGTCTTCCGTGTGTGAACGCGTGGCCAGTTTGATACGGAGTGATTTGGCACGTGAATAATTTGCAGGTCAGCGTGTGATTCGAGGAAAGGCCCCTTTCCTCGAATCACAAGCGTAAGCGCCTCTGTGACGTGACGCGCGCGGGCGTGCGCGGGTGTTTCCCTCGTGACGTTAGCATAGTGGTTCAGCGCGTGTGAAAAAACGGCACGTCCGCGTGTGAATGCGTGTAATCCGAGGAAAGGGCCCATGCGTGTAAGTGACGTGACGCTCGCGGGCGTTTCCCTCAGCACGGGTTAAAGGTGAGCAGGGGCAGCAGTTCGCTGTACGTGCCTTTCGTGGAGACCGACGTGTGTTGCTGCTTCCTGTTGTTTCGCACGCCATCACAACTTCACAGCTTTCAAGGACGTATCTCTTCTTTTGGCGGGGGTATTGGCTACGCATGTTTTTCTGCATCACGCTAGTCACACGGTGAGTCGCACACGCTATTTTTCCCACTGCGGGTGCCCCTGTGTATCGCACCCATTTTCGAGGTCATAGTAGCCTGCGTGTCCCACGCGTACGCGTTATTCGTGTTACTTGGTACCACCGCGTACTGCCGGAGGTTGATTCCACGCACGTAGGCTGCAGGGTTGCGTGTACGGTTTTACTGCAGTTTTGGGGTGCCTGAGCGCTGCGTGACCCGTCACTACATCACCGGGGTCACATACAGCCTTGCAGGTGCAGGGGGTTGTTAACATCTTGCTTCCCACCCTCTTCACCCCAATTGCCCAGGTCAATTGTGCTGTACACCTCCCATTGGCACTACTCCATCTGTGCCGGCACTACTCCATCTGTGCCATGGTTGGGAGGCCAGCAAAGGTGAGGGGCGCCTCAGCTGGGCATACTCCTCGTGGCGGGCGTGGTCGGGGACGTGGCCGTGGTGACCAGGGAGTAGGCAGACTCCAGGGTGTCCAGGGCGGCCACAGAGGGGGAAGAGGCACGGGTGCGCCACTTGAGCACAATGTTGTGCCATGTGTCGGTGCAGTCATGCCACCACCCCCTGTGGTTCCGGGAGATGCAGCTTCTGCATCTGGCACTGGCGCCCGTGTGACCCGGCAGTCCGTTCCATCGACTGCCACGGGCCCAAGGGTAGTGGTAGCTGCAGGTGCAGCTGTGGACACCACCACCCAGGCTCAGGGTCTGCCGGCGCAGGCTGCGTTGCCACTTGAGGAACCCTTGGAAGATTTACAACAGGCCAGGAGGGAAACCGTAGGGGCATGCAGGGCTGCTCTGACCAAGACACGTGTCCCTGGGGCAGTTATGTCACCTGCTGCCCCGAACAGCCCGGTGTTGGCAAGTGCAGGGGCAGATGCACCCAACAACACCCCGGTTGTGAGTCTGCCAACTAGGACTGCTGCGGTCAATGACCCTGCCACAGCGGATGTTGCTGCGCAGGGTCCATTAGAGGGCACCCAGCTGCCACTGACACAAGTCAGGCCTTTGGTCGTCCCTCCACCTGCCACTCCCTTGGCTCAATCCACCAAACCCACTGGCCATACTGGTCAGGGTGGCATTAGCCAGCCAGGGTCTGCGCCACAGTCCAAGAGGAGGAAGGTTGCACCTGCAGCACAGGCTGGGACCCCACACACAGCCACGACCTCCTGCATGTCGAGGAAGAAGCCTTTCTGCAAGCAGGAACTGGACTTCCTCGTGGACTACGTGCGGGGCCACAGCCGTGACATGGTAGTGGGTGCCAATAGTCAGACTACGGCTGCCCACCGTGACACCCACTGGAAGCATGTTGCGGAACATGTCAGTTCATTCGGCCATGAGGTGTGCACGGCGCAAGAGTGCAAAAAGCGTTGGAATTACCTCAAACGCAGCGCTAAGGCTAAGCGTGCCTCAAATTACAACTTGACTCTGGTGACTGGCGGTGGGCCTGCACCAGAGGAGGAAGAGCTCACTCCGCATGAGCCACTCGTTGCGGAGTTCATGCCACCTGAATCGGTCGAAGGAGTGGGAGAGATGCTGGACTTTGATGCCCAGTCCAGTGAGTGTTGATGCGTGTTTGTTGAGGACGTGTGTGTTTTACTTGTGGGATGTGTTGTGCATGATTGCCACTACATGTGACGTGTACATGGTTCTAATGTGCAAGTAATGCAATGCTTCCGTGATGCATGTCTGCTCTGCTGGATGTTGGACATGTGGAGCAGACGGGGACTGTCCGCATCACCACTATTGCACCCTACTCACATGCTGGTAACCAGTATACCCCTCCGGTCCATATTCCAGCTCACTGGCCCTTCTGCATGTGGCGTGGGGTGACATTCCTCTCAGCCCAGGCAAAATGTCATAGCATGACTGACGTGCATGTGTCCTCTGCCTGCATGCGGGTACTCCATGTAGGCATGCTCCCTTGCCCCTCATCCGCCACTCTGCACCCCAGTTCCACCTTTGCACTGGTCTGCTTCAATCTTGCCATTGTGTACTTTCCTGTTCATGCGTCCTGTGTACATGCTAACTTCCAGCGTACACTCTGCCAGACATATGCTGTGTGGTACAGGCTTAGTACTTGATGCAGGGTATCTAACTTGACTAGGGTCTGACAATCTGTGTGGGTCACAGGCCTCAGCCTGTTTAATGGCCAATGACTCTGTCCGACTGTTGTAGTGTCTTCTTCACACGTGGGCGGCTTCCAGAGTTTTCATCATGTGTCCTGCTTACTGTCCCATCATCATTTGCAGTGTTGTCACTTGAATCACATTCAGCTGTTGATGCCAGTCAACACTGCCTGTCAATACACAGGTCTATGGTCAGCCTTTTGATACCATGCTAGGCATCCCTGCTTTTGTACTTGGGTGGAGGGGTGCTTTGCTTGTAGATATGCTACCCATTGAATGCACAGTGCACGTGATGCCTGAATTTGACCTTGCACTGTCTTCACATTTCCTGACACACACCATGGAGTCCTTGTACATGTAGGTAGTGAGTGACATACACATTTGCTGCACTGCATAGACCCACTTCTATGCAAACTGCCACCTTTCAACAGGTCTGATCACAGAAGCAATTCAAAATTGACCCAGCATGCATGCCAGGTTCTATTTTGTGTGTCACATGTCTGCCTGATGTGTTTGTTGTCGGTGTGTGTGTGTGTTGTGTGCTTCTGACATGTGTAGTGACCTTTTCTCTCTCTATTTTTCAGGTGATGACGCAATGGAGGCGGAGGATGGTGTTGTAATGCCAGACACAGGATTGTTACCACTACATCAACCTGGGCATGGCGGCCTCAGACAGGGCACGCCAGGCTGAAATGTCTTCTCTGCGTCAAGCAATTGCTGCTCACGCAGAGGCGCACATGGATGCCCTGAGGGAGGAGTATGCTTCCCTCAAACCCACTCTGGGTGTCCTTCTGATGTCCCAGAGGCAGCGGGCAGAGGAGAGGTTTGCACAGCTTGAGCGTACCATCTCGGCTGAGCTACAGGCTTGCCAGAAGGTGCAGCAGTTGTCTAGCCAGGTCTTGCAGGAGGAACTCTGTGTTACACGTGCTACCTTGCAAGAGGAAGCACGTGTATCACGTGAGGTTCTGCATGCAGACCTACGTCACATCGCCACACAGAACCAGGCTCACCCGTCCGGCAGACTTGCTGCCGTCGAGGGGCAAGCTGCGGCCAGGCGTGGCCAGGCTACTGTGCCAAGTCCTCCTTTCCAGGATGAGCCTGACTCAGACGACCATCTATCTCCCACATAGGTCGGGCTGTGCAGGCGTTGAGCCCATGGAGGTTTTTTTTTTGGCTCAGCATCATCGCATGTGGGTGTTGAGCAGCACCCTGTCCCTCCCCCTCCTGGGTGCCTCCCCTCCCCCCCGGGTCGTATGTGGCCATTTTTGATTTTTCTTGTAGTTTAGTTAGTTAAGTTTCTGTTTGATAGTTTAATTAGGTAATGTAGGTTTTTCATAGTTAGTGTAATTAGTTAATATAGTTTAAAATTGCTTGTCTATTGTGCTTTCATGTGATGGTGCGGTGCTTTGTGGCTTTTGAAAGCATCCACTGTCTGTTCCAGCTGGGCCCTTCAGGCTTGTCTTGTGTATGTGTTTGCTGCTTGGGGTCCTTGACTCACATATGCCACTCCTGCCTCCCTTATCCATGGGCTCGCAAGGATGGTTCGGTGTAACAGCCTATTACACAAGGGCTTTGGACTGTCATATCTGTGGCATGTCTGGTGCTGTGTAACTTGTGTTAACACCCCTAGTGGGGATGATTGCGGTGTTATTGACCACTGTTCTGCTTTTGCTAGATGGGGTGTTTCATGATTAATGTGTACATTCATTGCTATGCATTGTGTAGTATGTTTCTTATTTTTACTGTACACATGCTTGTTGCAATTCATGCCATAAATAGTGTGTTCCACACTTTGTATGTGAAAGACGGACTGATGGTGTGATTTCTGATGTACGTCTCTGACATGGTCCAGTAAAGAGATGCCTGAAGAGACACACACAGATGACTCTAAAGCATTAATATGTGTTTCATGCCATTTCTGCAGGGGGATGAGCCTCCAGACCACCTTTGCCAGCAGACATGGCCCATTGGACGTCTGGATTCTGGACACGTTTGTTAGTGCCCACATGCACATGTGTGCGCAAGCAGAGGCACAGGGATTGCAGACATACATCCTAGAACTGCTGACTTTTTCCAAGGAACTCCAGGCAAGGTGAGCAGCACAGGGGGGCCACAACACAGCAAAGCTTCCACCAGGCCAGTTGCACATGCAGGCTTAGTAGCAGTACTGAGGGTGAGCTTGGACGAATATTGGTGTTGAAGCACACAATACAGCTCAGATGTGTTGGTGGACTGATGGCTAGTTGATTGTAAGGTTGTCTGGGGCACCTGCAGGGGCAGTGGCACATACCCTCCGGTCCACCATGGGCCATTGAGGCACTTGTATCACCCATGCTGCCTTCCGAGAAATGGAAAGGAGCAGCTCACAGGGACATACAGCAAGGGACAGACTGGGGTTCAGTGCATTTCATTTCCATGTACATTTTGAAACATGCACTGCCTATTTTTTTACGGTCAAGGTGGGACACGACTTTTTCTGAAGTCATACCTTGCTATATGCGTCTGTCTGCTTACCCAGGGAACATTGCATGTTGTGTGAATCGTGACACATTGGTGTTCCATTTGCCACGCACCCACCGGCGCCTGACTTACTGCATTGACTATGTATGAACCATCATAGGGGGATTGTTACGTATGGGTACGAAGCATCCACACCAGATTCTCTGTTTGTAGAGTAGTTTGTTGCTATGGGGCATATTTGGTGGTGTGTTTGTGTGTTATGGGCACGCACAGATTATTAACTGTGGCTCTCTTTGCAGCATTGAAGTGCTCCTGTAACCGGACCTGAGAGTGCGCAGGCAGGAGGCCAGCACTCAAACCCAGAGCTGAGTGTCTTGTTGTTTTTCTTTCAAACTGCTCTACATAGGCTTGCTAGGGGGTGCACTGTTGCATGGATGAATGTGTAATTCAATTTGGTATGTTTTTTTCTCCATAATCACCCCGAGTCCTATCCAATTCTAAAACCTGTACCCTCTACCCGGTGTTCCTGCTTCCCGTACCTATCCAACCAACGTTCCCTAACCCTCTTTCCCCGCTGGGGTTGCGGATGCCTGTGTAAGCCCCAAGCTTGCAGACACCAAAACCCTAGAGGGGGTGGTTGGTTCGTGCCACTTCTGCGCCTGGACTCCGGAAGGCCCTGACAATGATGTACAAGTTTGTTATGATTGTGTATGTGTTAATCCAAGTACTCCATTTTAGTGCATTCCCTACTTTCACGTGTCATTCATACTTCCCTCTCCTGCCCCTCATTCCGGTTATCCAGTATAGCAATGCCTGTCCCGACTGCATATCCCTGACCCTCCTTCCCCACCAGGGTCTCAGAGGCCTGTGTGAGTTTGACCTTGCAGGCACCCAGGCCACGGTGGGGTTGGTTGTTTCGTGCCACTCCTGCGCCTGTACACGGGAGCTGTGACAGTACACATCCGTTCGTGGTGCATTATTCTATGTTATGTACCACACATGGTTCATATCCTGTTGTGACATTGTTTTACTGTGCTACCTTGGTTGTTACATCATTGTGGTAGTACTTGGACTTTGTGAGGTACTGCTACTTCAAGTCATCTACTGGAGGCTGGTTCGTTTTTCTGCCTTGGATTTTGTGTCTTTGCAAATGAAGGTGGACTCTGAGGGTGCAGGCAACTTTTGACACACAAGGTGGGAGATGGTGACGAAGGGGAATGGTGATCCTGTGGCCAGGTGAAAGTGAGGGTTGAAGGCTCCATGACCCAGGTGCAGTTGTTCAGTGGGTCATGGTCATTTGTGAGGGAGGGGGGTGTTTTGTTGTTGATGGTTGCCTTGCCCTGCAGTGTGATGGGAGCCCTGACATTGTTATTGTGGTATCCTATGTACATGATGTGTTCTGCTGATCAATGCATGTTCATGTGTTGTATTTACCTTTCAGGTGTGAGGGGATAGTTGTGGTTTGACATGCTGGGGTGTACACATGGTGAATGTTCACATCTGATGTGTAGAGGACACTGATGGTCAATTGATTGCACATGCATATGTTGAGTGCATGTCCTTGCTGACCCGCACACTCGCACTATGATGCACTACATGTACAACAACCCTTCGATATCCACATGTACACTCTGTTTGCCTTCTGCTGCCCACTGTGTCCCTGCAGCACATGTTCTGTGACCAATTATGGATCCTGTTCATGCCTATTTTGCTTTTTGATGTGGTTTGTCGCTTAGATGTGATGCTCAGGGTGTGCATCAGACACAATGGCTGTTCACTGTGCTGTGCGCTGAGCAGTATGTTGCAGGAGTTGGACACAGCACACAGAAGCTGCAGTGTTGATTTTGCAATGCACAATGTGCATGTAGACAGGCATTCTTTGTTATGTTGCGGCTACTACTTTTGTGATGCATTTGGGAATGACTTATTTTGGGTGGGAGGTTGTTGGTCAGTCATTTCATCTGATTCCATGTCAGGCATCATTGTCTGATGCCAATTTACATTTTTCACATGGCAATGTGTACCTTATTGGTACTGTGTTGGTGTATGGCTATTGCTTGCCATGTCATGTTGTCGTTTGGGAGGGTTTGAGTGACATAACAGTGATGGTCATGGCCTGTTTTGTAGGTGTGTGTGATTCACACCTTGCATGTCAGGGTCAGCCGCTTCTCGAAGCAACGAGCTGGGGGTAGATCTCTCTCCGCGGCAGGGGCCTCCCCCTGGAACGGCCTTCCTGCCTCCCTGTAACTTGAGGAGAACCATCTCCACTTCAGGAAGCACCTCAACACCTTCCTCTTTGCTTCTGCTTTCTCTCTCCCTCTCCCTTGCTAATTTCTTCACTGAAACTGCACTGAATCTGCAACTGGGCCACTCTCACCGACCTCGGTCCCTGGCCCAGCCACTCTCCACTTACACTGCCTCCCTGGCAACGACTGCACTGCGGGACTGTCTCTGTATCCCTATAGCCCCCCCTTCCCAGCACTTGTCTGCACTTACCTTTGCACTTGCCACCAGCTGGCCTATTTATTTATTTTTTATTCTACTTACCCTGTACTGCACTCCCCCCCTCCCCTTCCCCTTGCACTTTTCCCTTCCACCTACCCCTGCACTTGCGCGATCTAAATGACACCTGGCCTACTAGGATCGCTGTCTGTCTTCCCTTGTTCCCCCCTCCCTGCCTCGTTGCGCCTTGCAACACTTGTGTATAGGCACGTTACAAATGCCATATCATATCATATCATATATCACCTTCTCCAAGGGGCTCAATGCTTGGGAGCAAAGGGTGGGGGATGTAAGGTCATCTTCCCACTCCCTGACCAGGTCTAGGATGATGTGGGGTGGAAACCTATACCTGCCGTAGACCTGGTCGTCAGGCATCCCAAAAAGGCTTGTCCGTGGTGAGAAAATGCATGCCCTGGCTATTCTCCTCCTCCTGCGGTGTCCCACGATCAGTGCTGCGACAAATGGGGCATTCATCGTAGCTGTATATATGTGTTTGTTGTTTGCGTGCACTTTTATACTATGCACAGGGACGCTTCCGCCTGCCTTCGTGTGGCGGACGCGTTGATGCCTGTGCGAGTCTTTTGCCGTGCGCGGGTTTCCCGTATTCGAATATGGGTTGTTCGCGTGCGTGTGGTCGTTCCGTGTAGTTCCCTGCAGTACTTCCCCAGTTACGCCTTCTTTTTCACGCGTTGTTCCCCATTCCGCGTGTTACGCCCACTGTTCCGCCCACTTTTGTTGTGTGCGCCGCGCTATGTGCGCTTTTGCTGTGCGTGTAGCGCACGCCGTTTGATGACGTGTGTGCCCGTGTGCGACATGCATGGATTTGGCGCACGACCAGCGGGAAACTAGATCAGCGCCTTCCTTGTATCGCACACGTGCGTGTGCGCTTGATTTCTCACGCTTGCACTTTATGGCGATAATGCATGTGCTACAGATGTTATGGAACAATTAGCCCACAAAAATGTCAATTGTATGGCCTTAATGCCAACTCTTGCAAGCTGTTTCAAATTCAATTAAATCATGCTAAGTAAAGAAATGCAACCAATCATGGAAATTAGCGCCACAGACAAACTTGATGTACATGGTATGACACTAACCATGTGTGACCAAGCCACAACAAGACTAAATAGTTTAGAAAAAACAATCTCAAACACAGCAGGCTTAGAAAAGATATTGAAATTATCCTTAAATTGCAGAGTAATGCCTAAACGTACGTAACCTTGATGTGGACCAAGGACTAGTTAATGGGGCACTGGGTACAGTTGTTGGCTTTCAAACATACCCACGCGACAACAAAATTCAGTTTTGTCAATATACTCTTTGACAAACTTTCAGAAGTAAAAAGGATAGGACGCTCAACAGCTACATTCCTTCTCTTCAAAGATATGTATGTACGCAGAGAACAATTTTCTCTAACTCTTGCATACGCAGTCACGATTCATAAATCACAAGGTCTTACCCTAGACAAAGCAATGATAGATATTGGTAACACAGTCTTTAAAGAAGGCATGAGCTACATAGCACTATCACGCTTACGTACACTTGATGGTCTATTTCTAATCAACTTTGATGCAATTAAAATAAAGTGCATTTTAGAATACAATAGACTTCGCTCACTATACACCCCCCACCTAAACACATATTCTGTTCCACAAAATGTAAAACGTTATAAAAGAAAAATAAATCAAACAGAAATGCAACAGGATGTCACTGCAAATCCTCCAAAGAGAGTAAAAGAAACTAATACTTCATCAAGTACCACAAGCAAAAAAGAATCAATTAGGGAAAGTAAACCAGGTACTTCTTTAAAGTAGGAAGACAAACTCCAAAAAAAGCAGTTAGATACAGAACTACCTGGACTATTTAAATTCTCAAATATAGTTGGTGTAAATTGCTACGCAAATGTAGCAATGAATATTCTATTTCAATTACCACCAATTGTTGACAACATTTACTTACACAGTACAGACCCATTGTGTTTGCAAATGTTAGTACTTCACAGAAATGCAGCAAACAATCCTGACAACACGTATAGTGTTTATGGAATAAGACAACAATTGGACTACTGTGCTGGAATGGTGGAATTCACTATAAACTCACAGGAAGATCCACAAGAATATCTAATGTACTTACTACAAGTACTGGAAAACAAAAGCATACCTATAAATGAAATCTTCCAGATTTCATACATGTGGAAACATACAGGCACTCTCTGCAACAATGTGACACAAGAAGAAATCCCCAATGAACGCTTCATATATATATCAATACCAAATTGTGAATCCATTCCATTTCAGCGACTTGTACAAAATGCAAACCATAGTAGATTATGCTCTACCTGCAATTCAGATAATCGCTCCACGTTAGTAATACAAACACATAGTAAATACATAATACTAATGCTTCTACGTTACAATGCAGATGGTACCAACAACAACTGCAAGCTGACCGGATTCACACATGGTCAAATATCACTTGGTAAGAAAACCTTCACAACAATAGGTATAATCTACCACGCAGGAGCCACAATCAATTCAGGGCACTACACTGCATATATAAAAAAGAAATGTGGATGGTTTGAATGTAATGATAGTACCATTACTCTAAAGCAGAGATTACCAGCAAATCTTACAAACGCTTATTTGATGTTCTTAAAACCAAAATTTGATAACTAAACTGTATTTAAACCCTAAGTAAACTTGTGTTAAAAAAATATAAACTGTTAGAATACTCCAAAAGCTATCTAACGGCTCAAAGATTCTACAACAACTAATCAGATAAATTAATACCACTAAATTAGACCAAAAATACACAGTTAGAATACACCAATTGGTATCTAACTGTCCCAAAATTTAACAATATCCAAATAGATAAATCAATACCACTAAAATATATAAAAAAAATAGACAGTTAGAATACGCCAATTGGTATCTAACTGCTCCAAAATTTTATAGTATCCAAACAAATAAATAATATGTTACTGCTCCAAAAAAATGCAACAAGCCAGAGTATAAAGCATTAGCCAGAAACAACAAGTGAACACTGAAAACAAACAAACAAATAAACTGTAGCATAACAGAAAAAGGGTTTTTTTTTAATCCAACATGGATTTTTTTTCTCCCGCAGACCCAATGATTTTAGCAACAAACACAGAAACGGAGCAAATTGCACAGTACTCTGATTTGTAATCTACTAAATATGAGGGTCCAAAAAAAAAATGTATGTTGATTATACAATGTAATAAGTCATTACAAAATACTAATACTAACATGCTATTTTCTTTTATCACAGAAATTAACAAGAAATAGATGTACTCCGATTACTAGATCAAACAGTAAGTATACAATAATAAGGAGAACTATCATTGCAGCATATCACATCCATAGTATCTAATACTTTTGTTCCTTATACATTTGTTTTTCACCCAAAGTTATAAGCAAATATGAATGTGATATGCTGCGGTGGTTGTGGCCAGGGCATAGAGTCTTGGGTGCATGGCCAAATGGCCATGCACCCAAGACTCTATGCCCTGGCCACAACCACCGCAGCATATCACATCCATAGAGTCAAACATTTCAACTATGGTCTATGGAATCTTTTAATGTCCGCGGACATTATGAGTGTTCTTAGAACACTTTCAACTTGCCAGCGAGCAATACGGACAGCGTTTTCAGGACACCCCCTACGAACATTTCATAACAACGCGATAGTTCTTGGAACACTTTCAACTTGACAACGAACAATACGGACAGTGTCCTCAGAACACCCCCATTTCATTTATTTGCGAACATTTCAGGACACCGCGAGTGTTCTAAGAACACATTCAACTTGCCATCGAACAATACGAACAGCAACTTCAGAACACCCCCTACGAACATTTCAGAACAACGCGAGAGTTCTTAGAACACATTCAACTTGACAGAGAACAATACAGACAGCGTCCTCAGGACACCCCCATTTTGTTTATTTGCGAACATTTCAGGACACCGCGAGTGTTCTTAGAACACATTCAACTTGCCAGCGAACAATACGGACTACACCTTCAGGACACCCCCTACGAACATTCCAGGACACCGCAAGTGTTCTTAGAAACGTCTTCAGAACACCCCCATTTTGTTTATTTGCGAACATTTCAGGACACCGCGAGTGTTCTTAGAATACATTCAACTTGACAGAGAACAATACGGACAGCGTCCTCAGGACACCCCCATTTTGTTTATTTGCGAACATTTCAGGACACCGCAAGTGTTCTTAGAAGCGTCTTCAGAACACCACCATCTTGTTTATTTGCGAACATTTCAGTACACCGCGAGTGTTCTTAGAACACATTCAACTTGACAGAGAACAATACGGCCAGCGTCCTCAGGACACCCCCATTTTGTTTATTTGCGAACATTTCAGGACACCGCAAGTGTTCTTAGAACACATTCAACTTGCCAGCCACAACCCCCCATTCATATTTGCGAACATTTCAGGACACAGCAAGTGTTCGACAACGTCTTCAGAACACCCCCATTTTGTGTATTTGCGAACATTTCAGGACACCGCGAGTGTTCTTAGAACACATTCAACTTGACAGAGAACAATACGGACAGCGTCCTCAGGACACCCCCTACGAACATTCCCCGGACACCGCAAGTGTTCTTAGAAACGTCTTCAGAACACCCCCATTTTGTTTATTTGCAAACATTTCAGGACACCGCGAGTGTTCTTAGAACACATTCAACTTGCCAGCCACAACCTCCATTCATATTTGCGAACATTTCAGGACACAGCGAGTGCTCGACAATGTCTTCAGAACACCCCCATTTTGTGTATTTGCGAACATTTCAGGACACCGCGAGTGTTCTTAGAACACATTCAACTTGACAGAGAACAATACGGACAGCGTCCTCAGGACACCCCCTACGAACATTCCCCGGACACCGCGAGTGTTCTTAGAAACGTCTTCAGAACACCCCCATTTTGTTTATTTGCGAACATTTCAGGACATTGCGAGTGTTCTTAGAACACATTCAACGTGACAGAGAACAATACAGACAGCGTCCTCAGAACACCCCCATTTTTTTTATTTGCGAACATATCAGGACACCGCGAGTGTTCTTAGAAGCGTCTTCAGAACACCACCATCTTGTTTACTTGCGAACATTTCAGGACACCGCAAGTGTTCTTAGAACACGTTCAACTTGACAGAGAACAATACGGACAGCGTCCTCAGAACACCCCCATATTGTTTATTTACGAACATTTCAGGACACCGCGAGTGTTCTTAGAACATATTCAACTTGCCAGCCACAACCCCCATTCATATTTGCGAACATTTCACGACACACCGAGTGTTCGACAACGTCTTCAGAACATCCCCATTTTGTGTATTTGCAAATATTTCAGGACACCGCGAGTGTTCTTAGAACACATTCAACTTGACAGAGAACAATACGGACAGCGTCCTCAGGACACCCCCTACGAACATTCCCCAGACACTGCGAGTGTTCTTAGAAACGTCTTCAGAACACCCCCATTTTGTTTATTTGCAAACCTTTCAGGACACCGCAAGTGTTCTTGGAACACATTCACAGGACAGAGAACAATACGGACAGCGTCCTCAGAACACCCCCATTTTGTTTATTTGCGAACATTTCAGGACACCGCGAGTGTTCTTAGAAGCGTCTTCAGAACACCACCATCCTGTTTATTTGTGAACATTTCAGGACACCGCGAGTGTTCTTAGAACACATTCAACTTGACAGAGAAGAATACGGACAGCGTCCTCAGGACACCCCCATTTTGTTTATTTGCAAACATTTCAGGACACCCCGAGTGTTCTTAGAAGCTTCTTCAGAACACCACCATCTTGTTTATTTGCGAACATTTCAGGACACCGCAAGTGTTCTTAGAACACATTCAACTTGCCAGAGAACAATACGGAGAGCGTCCTCAGGACACCCCCATTTTGTTTATTTGCGAACATTTCAGGACACCGCAAGTGTTCTTAGAACACATTCAACTTGCCAGCCACAACCCCCCATTCATATTTGCAAACATTTCAGGACACAGCGAGTGTTCGACAACGTCTTCAGAACACCCCCATTTTGTGTATTTGCGAACATTTCAGGACACTGCGAGTGTTCTTAGAACACATTCAACTTGACAACGAACAATACGGAGAGCGTCCTCAGGACACCCCCATTTTGTTTATTTGCGAACATTTCAGGACACCGCGAGTGTTCTTAGAACAGTTTCAGCTTGCTTGCGAACAAAACGGACACATATTGAGTCCTCAGAACACCCCCCATTCAGTTTATTTAGAACATTTCAGAACACCCGTGATGTCGGCAGACAAATCGAACACAAAATGAACGTCTAACACATAAAAAAACACAACTTTCATCCTATCTCATACACTCCCACCCTCCCCAAACACTCCTACACACCAACACACTCTACTAAATACAAATTTTGAACAAAGTTTCACCGCGCTGTCCGCGGACGTCCGCAAATCCAAGATGGCAGGCGCTACCGAAAATCTGACGCGCTGCACGCCCCACGCCGTCCAATCAGCGAACACGTCGCATGTCCGCGGACATCACGCAAGTCAATGGACCAATCAGGACACTGTCCGCGGACCGAACAGGGAAGTGTATCCGCGAAGCGGACACAGATATCACTAATTTTTTTTACCTACTTTTTGGTCATTTTTTAAAAAACTACTGGACGGATTTTCACCAAATTTGCAAAAGCACGCTTTCGGGACCAAGCCGCTGCTCCTGGTCCAAATTTGGTGAAAATCTGTCCAGCGGTTTAGGTTGTAGATGCGAGCAAAATTTTATTCCCATTCAGTGTATGGGAAAAAAAAAAGTTTTGGGACCCCCCCTACAAATTTGCCCCCCCTGGACGAATGCTCACCAAACTGTGCAAAAACATTCAGAATGGGCCATATACTTTTTTTGCAAAGTTTGGTGAGGATTCGTCCAGGGAGAGCGAAGTTATAAGCCGCCCAAAAAGTGCTCTTCCTATGGAAACACCAACTTAACCATAACTACATGGCCACTACTGTGGCCATGTAATATATGATGTTTTGTTAATTTTATCTTTCTTATTTTGTGAAAAGTTCTTATGGACTAAAACACAATTAAAAACAAGTGTTAATGCGCGTGGTTTGTAACACTTTCATCAGCGCTTAGCATTTCGCGTCTGCAGTACCTCCCCGGCTAGCACTGGTCTATCCACATCTTCTCATCCTATCCTGGAAACATTAGTTTGACTTCTGTTCCTCCTCCCACCTTTTGAACCTTGTAAGGCACTCGAGACCCCTTGGGTAGGGTCAGCGTTGAACACAAATTCAAATACAATCAATGAAGTTGACGTGTTCGGTTTGGGGAACCAACACCCCTCCATTATTTCTAGTAGTGTGCCCTCAGTGGGGAGTGTGAAGGAATTGCCCGCAACGTTGCATTCCTCTCTGTGTTGGGGTATCCTTTGTGCACCCATCAGGAGCCCAGTCTGGGTGAGAGGAGACTTTACGGGATGTAAGGGTTTAACCGCAACAGAGTAGGCATTTCCTCCTTGGGATCGGCCTAAAGCAATAGTGTCAGCATGGGTCAAAGGATACAGTGGGGTTTCCTCTTGTGGGGGTACTGGTCTCTCCCAGGTTCTCTAAAACACCGTTTTGGGGGTAGACAGTAGCGCCCAGTTGCACCTCCGTTACAATTTTAGCCGCAGGAATATAGCGCCCAGTCGCTTCTTGTCTCAGGTGAAAACCACAAGGCATTAGCTCGCTTGCACACTTTAGAATGTGGCTGTTTATTTATAATCCTGGGACTGCTAGCCTCCCTCCACATCAAACATGTTGCTGGTTAAAAAGCGAGGACTGGGAACATTTGACTTTGAGGGCATGGGGCCTTTCGGCAAGAGAGTGAATATACTTTATGCAACTAATATTAACAACAATTATGCAAATAATATGTTACTGATTTTAATTGATGCCGTTTCATCCCATTTCAGTAGCCGTTGGATATATGTGTAGGTTCTAATGTTTAATACACTTTGATCATACTTTGGTTATACTTTGAACTATTTTCCACCATACAACATGCCTCGTGCTGTTCAGGAGGTGATTGCCCTTTTTTTTCTTTGCATTCTGGAACTTGCAGTCCGGTATTTTCGTTTACAGAGCCAGTACTTCAAGTACCCGAATAGAAGAAAGGACCGGAACTCGATGAGCACCTGCTAAATAGAATGGCGCGTGCTGACGTTTATTTATTTTAGTATTTTATTTAAAGAAGATTGCAAGAGTTCACGTGCATGAGAAACCCATGAGCTGCACGCACGCGCTTTCCTATTTTGCCAAACCCTTCTGAATACTTTAAATCTCATAAATCATGCTCGCATCCGATCATCAGGGATGCAGGTTGTGTTACCATGGACACAGCGCATGATTAAGGGATGCTGCCAGAAGTAAGCTCTGGAGGCATCGAGGGTAAGATGGGGTGAAGCTAAAGGCAGAGGCCTGGTAGCAGGAAGCAGCTAGCAACAATAAACTGGCGAAAAAAAAGGCTTTATTTGCCTACTGCCTGCCCTGGTCACAGGTGTGTGGGTTGCCGCTCTGTGCAGTGTGCCTCCTGCCTTCTAGGTAGCAATGCTGCCTGCATAGGGCTTTTCCGCTAATGCTTGCACAGGCTATAAGGGGGATCTTCACGCAGGACTTATATTTTATATAATAGCATGGCGAGCTATTTTATTTTGATTTACGATTTGGAACGTTCAAGCACTGCAAACGAAATTGCTTCTAGGCGCTCCAGCACTGGGTCACAACTCTGCTTCATTACGAGTTTGGCAGTAACTTGGTGATAAATATGCTGAATTACTGCCAAAATCGTTTACCGTTACCACCACTCGCTCCCATTGGTATACCACTGGATTACAAGTGGCTGTAGGGCAATGTCTTTTCCCATTTCTGGGGCCAATAGGACTCCATGGGGATTTTGGCAGATTTACCATGAGCGGTAATTCCGCTACAGTACATCCACAGATTTGTTTTAGAAAAAGGGGAGGGTTTACATCCAGCAGAAAGCAAATTCTCCACTTTTCCTGCAAACTGGAATTTGGTGGTGTAGTGAAAATAACGGTAATTCGTTAGTATCCCAAAAATTGTCAGAAGCAGAATTACTGGCAGTTTTTCAATGCACCGCTGAACTGTAATAAGGCAAGAAGACTAAACAAGGGTAACTGAGCAGGAAGGTTTTTGTTGCTTTCCGGAAAGGCATCAGGTTGGTAAAATGGGCGAGCTTGACAGCTAGAGCGTTCCACAACTTGGGGACCTGCACTGATAACGAGTTGTTATTTACACAGTGTACATAGAACGTATTTACGTACATCATCGTTATCTTAGTTGATAATCATATAAAAACCTTGGAAGGATGAGTTGGCCGTGGTGGGGTTCGAACCTGCAACCTTCAGATCACTCATAGATCGCAGCAGCAAGCGCACAACCCGTGGAGCTATTTTACCAGTTTGCCGAAAACCCCTCTCTCAGTTTGAGATTATATATTGTGCAGGGGATCCTTATTATTTGCTGCCCTAAAGAGCTTAGGAGGATGTCTGGCTGCTAAGTCGGAAAGACCCAGTCCTTCCAGACTTTTAGAACATGGTAACAGACCTTAAACATAAATATGACCAGGGCGGGCAGCCACCTCACAGAGCGGAAAAGAGGGGTGATGGAATATCTTTTATTGAGATTTAAAAAAAACGAGCAACACTGTACCGATATGTAAACACCAACATGTTCGATTTGAGAATCCGACTGCCCTGCATAGATGGAGTTCACAAAGTCCAACCTTATGTCAACGAGGACCCAACCACAGCATGGTGGAGTTACGCCGGAAACAGAGGAAGGACTAAGCATAATTGCCGGAGCGACCTTGACCGCTGCACCAATCTGGGCGTCCAGGCTGAGCTTAATCTCCCAGAACACTTCACGATTTTTTTTACTTTCTTCAAATTAAATAAGGCCTACGTGATTAAGGGGAGAATCTTGGAGGAAGGAGGATTTTATGCTGTGCTCGGGCAGGGAAAACAAGCCCAACTGTCCATAAAAACCCTACTTCCGGGTGGAGTTCCGGGCGGAGTTCCGGGCGGAGTTCCGGGCGGAGTTCCGGGCAGAGTTCTGGGCAGAGTTCCGGGCAGAGTTCCGGGCTGCGCCAGTCTGCTCCAGTCTGCTCCGGGAGCTGGGGGCTGACTGGCTGACCGCCGCACCAAGAGAATTCCAAGGATACAGAGGTAGGCGCTCACTGTCCAGCGGCACCCCTCTTCGACCTGCTTTTCTGCCTTTCTGCCTTTCTGAACTGAACTGAGACCTGAGACCTCTACCTCTGTCCCCCTATCCTGCTCCGCCCCGCCCCGCTCCCACCCTTCCCTCCCGGTCCTTTGTCCTCCACTCCTTCCTCTCCCGTCCCCTCTCCATCTTCCACCTGAGATGGAGGAAGACTCGGATCAGCGTCTATTAAGGAGCCACACGAAAAAGACCCCACTTACCTTGAGTAGCCCGCGTCTCTCAACTATAAGGTCTTCTCAGTTAAAAGCCACAGACTTCTCCCAGGCCAACGCCAAGGTCCGGCAGCATCACCCGGTAATGGCCGCCCCCTCACCGCTTCGGCGAGTGACCCATCCTGTGCGGGAGCCGGAGGGCCCCTGCCAGGGGGTCTGAGGGTGGCCACATCGGCGACGGCAGCCGCGCACAACGCTCATCTTCCCACGTCCCCGGCTATCACCCCTGAGCCGGTGGCCACCTCTGATGCGTCCAACACCCAAGTAGGAATGGGCGGATTTGCACCGGCCCCGGAGGCCTTGAGCTCTGCCCAGCCTAACACCAATCTACCCGTCCTGGAACAACACCGCAACTGGAAGAAGAGCCCGGCTCACCAGACTACCATGGCCCTGATTCACCCAGCTCTGGAGGACCAACTGGGCAGACCCGGCCCGGCCAGTGCAGTTCACTCACGGAACCTCTCTGCACCCGGTGCAACTGACAAGGCCACCTTCTTCCCGACACCCAGCTCACCCGCGTCGCCTTTGGCGGTAGAGGCCACAGTGCCTCCCGCAGACTTAGATGGAACTCTGGAAAGCAGGGCGTGTGCTGACACGCCCTCAGATACCCATAACCAACCTTCGCCTACGAACCCCCTGCAAGAGGAGAGTCGTGATTAAGATTCCGACAACTCCTCTGCTACATCGGATAATTTCAGTTGCAAACCTTCCTCCAACCAAAACAAAAAAAGACCATTATACAGGAAAAAAGGCAAACAGGCACTCAAGCCCACGGCTGCATCAGCCACAAACACCAAAGTGGCTGTCTCTACAAAAAAACAGCAAAACCCATCGTCTATCCTTCCAAAAACCAACAGTCAGATTAAAAAGGTCGCCCCACAACAAGGCCAAAGAAAGAAGGGCTATGTAAAACTTGCCCTCTCCACCCCGCTTTTGTCAACTGCATTGATGAACTTTTTTAAGACACAAGGCAAAAGAAAACTATCCAATGAGTCCGAACTTTCAGACGCGGAAATCCTGGAAGCTCTTGACGAGACCCCCCCAGCGCCTAAATCCAGGAAAACTACGGGTGTTAACGGCACTCAACTCCCCTCAGTCGGGCAAGCCCCGCCACTAATCACTCCCCTCCTCAGACCCTCACCCTACGCGCCAGCCCCGTCCCAATCGGGCTCTGTATGCCCGCCTAACAACATTCCAACTTTACCTTCAGACTCTCAGGCGAAGTCCCCACCACCACCCACCCCCGAGCGGGTGGTCTCCTCAATTGCTGATCCAATTAACACCACTCGACCGCCACATCAGTGTCTTTCGGACATTCTCGACCTACTGCAGCCAAAAGCGGGGTCACAAAGAGAAATGTCCCCCCATCCGCAGGTAAAGACCCACTTAACTCCTTCCATTCTCGCGGCAAACCAGCAAGTCCCCGCACCACAGTCCTCATGTTGGGACGATCTCAATTCCCAAACGAGAGTAGCAGCACCAAGGCCTTCCACCTCGCTTGACATTGGAGGCTCCAACCCCAGGCGCAGGCACTCATTGGCGAACCCTCCATCTCTAGGACCAAGAGATACGCCACTGAAGAGTGGAAGAAGATTGGACTTCCCTTCACCTCCCCATAAAGAGTCCCCTAACAATAGAAAGGATCTGACCACAATCATGTCAGCCATAACCATCGCTATGGCCCCATTCTGCAAACTCTATGAAACGCTAAGTGACGTCTCAAAGGACAACACGGCCATTTTAGCGAACATACAGTCAAAGCTTACCTTATTAGAAGGATACATAAATGCCATCGACCTGAAGTATGACCTTCTGCACACAGCAAGACAGGAGGCAGTCTTTGCGTCGGCCACGGCCTCGGCTCCCTCTTTTTCCAAAATAGGTTCTTCATCAGACACATCAACGCACAAGTCAACTCAGACCTCCCAGCTCAAACACCTTAACGAATTTGCCACAATATTCGCAAATAAGCCACAACCATCGCCAAGTGTAAACATGACTACACACAAGAACGTTCTAAAACTAGCTACGAACGATCAACCACCCGACTCAGCTCGCCAATTAAACCAACGCAAGCTTGAATCTGGGGTACTGACGCCTAACCATCACACTGCTCTCGGAACTGCAGCCCAGGGTCCCATTCGAGCGGGCTCCGTGACGGACCTGACCAAGTTCCCCATCTTAACAGAAGAATGCCTAAACTCAAGTCTCATACTGTCTGCGTCGCCTCATAACGCTCAAGTATCGCCTGAGAAAGGTCCCACTAAAGGCAATACCTCACCAACATCTCCTTCTACCTCCAACTTCAAACCTACAGCGGACCCGCTACTCCGGTCATCGGTGGCTTCTAGTCCTCACAAGTCCACCCAGGGCCTTCGCAATAACGACCCTGCAAGACTTGCGCCTGGCCTACAAAGGAGATCAAGACCAAGAACCATATCAACGAGATCTCTTACGCCAGGGGCACGTACAGCCCGATACCAAACAGAAAAACACGCTGACCACACGAGGGACAATCCCACCCGTCTTTTCAAAATAGAGCAAATTTCCAGCAAAGACAAGTATGTCATTTTGAACAGAAGGACTGTGTTAAAGATAACATCGTCTCTACCCTCCCTAAAGAACCTAAATTCGGCCGATTTTAAGTGGGTCGAGCCTTACCACAGAGATAACAAGGCAAAAGCCTACCTTCACATCTATTCCTCCGCAATCCAAGACATATGTCGCCAAGCCGGTGAAGACTTAAAAGCACAAGGCTTGTTGCTCTCTGAACTTACAACTCTGGATCTCAAGAACCCCATCAGGGAAACATATCCTAAAAAAGGAAGAATCAGCGATCACAGCCCATCTCAACGACATGCCGATCGAAGAAATGAACTGAAATCTCACTTTACAGCTCCATCCAGGACTCCGAAGATGCGCCTAGACTCTCCTGCCCGCCCACCACGCCCAGCACGTGACTATTCTGATCTGAATCGAACATCACTGAAAACTCACCATCCTAGTAATGGCAGACAAGAAACATCTACGAATTGCCCACCCCATTCTCAAATCCACAGATCCCGTCCGGATCAAAGAAAGCAAAGCTGGAGAGATCAGTCCCCGCAAAGAGACCCGCTCAACTATAGATCCCGGGCGCAATCCAAATCATCTCCGCCGATCGCCATCAAAAACTCGACAGCTCCATCCGGCCCATGGGAATGGATAAAGGGTGCCCTATCCTCAAATCGCCGTAGATAGCAACTACCAAAAGAAGCCGACACGCAATCTCATCAAAAGTCCCTATCGTTGGCCTCTTGGAACACTAGAGGACACACCCATCTAACTGATCACAATACCGTCGACCTGGGTCAATTTGACATATTTTGTCTGCAGGAAACATGGCTCCAGGAAAAACCGTCAATGGACGGATACGACATTGTGATCTCGCCAGCTGTCAAAGGTCTCCTAGGCCGCCCCTCAGCAGGCCTTCTGATTGGAATTCCGTCAGATCAAAACTTAAAACTCATCAAAACAACGGCAAGATCTTATGAGGTGTTGGCGGTTTTAATCGAATGGAACCCTGCGCCTGAATTCCCGAAACAACATGCAAAGCAGTGTTCAGCACTCCCACTCGCCTTGATCACTACTTATTGGAATCCTCAAAGGACATCGACACTACTCTTCTGTCAAACTATGGCTGAGGCAATCGACGAGATCCTTACTGAATGGAACACTCCTTTTCTACTTATCTGCGGGGATCTCAACGCGAAATGCACACAACCGCAAAACATCCCCTTAAATCCCACCGTCACCACAGCAGCGGAGCTCAGGGGTCAAGCTTGGATGACCCTCATGACATCCAGGAACCTGCACAATGCCGCCTGGATTCTGGAAGGGCAGTCCCACCTACCGACCTGGGAGAGAGGCCGGTCTTCAGCTACTCTAGACTACATCTTTGCCTCCCCACCACTGTGTGCAGTAATCCAAGATTTTCATGTGGTCAAAACTCTACCAAGCGACCACAATATGCTAACTGTATCATGGCCCTCTACCGGCCGCATCCCATCTCGCTACCCAGCATCGGTCGAAACGAATTCACAACAAACGCGCCTGCGTTTGACATCGGCCAACATCAGACTGATCACTCAACAGTACGTCTCGGAAATTGAGTCGGAACTGGTTCTTGATCCACCACCAAGGCCGAACTACCTGCCTATGCTTCTCAAGTACAAGCACCACACGACACCTGGTCTGGCGACCCCAAAAGCCTACAATCACCAGTATGACAAACAAATAGCACTGAAAAAAAACGCATTGAGACAGCTCAGAAGACGCGCTAAGGCTGACAATACCATTGCTGCATGGGACTGCTGGAAAGACGAAAACAAAATCTACAAATCATGGATCAGAGCACGCCGAGCCACTTTATACCAACATGACGCTGAATCAATGATGAGAGTCTTAACGACAAAGAAAACAGCGGACTTCTGGTCCCTGATAAACGCCTCTCAAGGAACCACAGACTCAAGCATGATTAACTCAGTCCCGGAACAAGCCTGGATCACTTTCTTCACTGATCTCTTCACCAGTCCGATCCCTGCAATAAATACGTCTTTCGATACCACCGCAGCCCCTTGGATTGACTTGTCAGCCCCAGCGGACATAAGTGCAGCTATTCAAAAACTAAAAGCGTCAAGAGCCCCAGGCCCAGACGGCCTGACGAATATAGACTTAAAGAAACATCTTACTGAATGGGCCACCTTCATTGGCATTCTGTTTGAGCATTGCAGAACCACCAGAAAGATCCCATCATCGTGGTGCAAAGCAACTATCATTCCAATTTTCAAACAAGGAAGCAGGGAAGCGCCCGCAAACTATCGTCCTATTGGACATCATGAGCAAACTTTTTGCGACTCTTCTTTTGGACCACTTCAACCGATGGGCGAAATCGGCCCCCTGCAGTGACCCATTCCAACTAGGCTTCAAGAAAAATGGCGGTACTGCACTGAACATCCTCATACTTACCATCTTGAAAGCCAAAATAAAACAAGGGTCCCCCACAGTCTACGTGGCGTTTATCGACCTCTCACAGGCCTTCGACAAAGTCGAGAGGTCAAGACTGTGGAAAAAGCTGGAAAATTGGAATTGCCCGAACGATGTCCTACAACCAATAATAGCCCTCCACACCAACACTACACTCAACGTCCGGCTGAACAGACAAGGAGCACTGTCCAAAGAAATCCAAGCACACAGAGGAGTAAAGCAAGGCTGCCCCCTAGCCCTGGCGCTCTTCGTGGCTTTTTTGGGGGACTACAAAGACTCGGAAGTCAGATCCGTAGCTTCCCGCCGAAGTTTGGTAATTGCACCCTCTCCCGTCTTCTCTACGCTGACGACTTGATTTTGTTTGACCAAACCCCGATCGGCCTCCAGCGGCAGCTGGATAACCTGGCAGTCTATATGAACACCAACAACCTCCAGATCAATCAGACAAAAACCAAAATCATGATCCTCTCTAGATCGGGCCACTTCCAGAAAAAAACCCGATCCTGGTCAGTGTGCAAAACCAATATCGAAGTGGTCCCTCACTTCAAATATCTAGGAGTGATCATTGACGGGACGTCACAGGAACTTAAAATGCAACAACGTTTGTGGGCCAAAACCAAACAACTGACTTCCCAACTAAGAGCGATTGATAGAAAGTACGGCAAATTTTCGCTAGCGCCGGCCATTAATTTCTATAAAGGAAAAATGGTTCCGGCCCTGACCTACGGCATGGACGCCATGTTCACTGTACCGTCCAAACTATGGAGGACACTGGAGGGCTACATCTGTAAATCCCTCCTAGGCCTACCCACCGCCATTCCAATCGAAGCCATCAGAAGAGACCTGGGCCTTCTATCATTAAGTGCCACCGTCAGCGGGGCCTCACTTGCCCTCTTCAGGAAGACCCTCATCAAAGACGGCTTGCCAATTCTCAACATCATTGGACAGGAACTCGAATCAACGAACTGCAAGGCTGTTCAAAAATGGATACACCTCCACAAAACCAAACTGGAGGACCTGCAATGTACACTAAACGACCTGATCACGAACCCGCAAAGAGTCAGCGAAAAACTGAAATTGCAAGACTGGATCAGCACTATCGATAAAGCGGTAGCAACCAAGTTCCTAAACCATCTTCCACCAACTTACAATAAATTGAAACTCCCCATGGCGTACTGTCTGAGATTCCCAGATAAAAAACTACGCTCTACATTTCTAAGAGCGCGCCTAAACTTGCTCCATACTCGAGAAATCTTAGTGATGAGAAGGCTGGCCACCGTCACCACGTGCAGACTGTGCAAAATTCCGGACTCTATTGAGACCATTCGCCACCTTCTCGTAAACTGCCCCGCTTTAACTCAAGTTCGTACAGCTTTTCTCACTCCCCTATGGCTCGACTCGGTACTGATTGATGAACAAACATGGTGGTACCGTTTGATATCTGGCGAAAAATCCCGCTGGGCTGCCGTCACGGCCAAAATAATGGAAGCCGCCTTCATCAAAATCAACGCTGCAACCTAGACGTCTCTCTGGCCATTGAACGTCAGTGCTCAGGCATCCAGCAACTGATGATCGCGCCATAGACAATCTTTGAGATAGCTATTGCGTTCGACACGCCTTGACTCAGGCTCTATAAATTTTAAGCTGCCCTCGCTCCAAAGGATGCATCCTTGTAAAAATCACTCACTGTGATTATACACAAGTAAATAAATAAAAAAAAAATAAAAAAAATAAGGTATACGACAACAATGGGCAGGAAGCCGGAACAAAACCGGAATTACATAATATGTGGCGCAGCCCAAGCCAGGGTGGCCTTTTTTAGATGTAGTTCATTTCTGACCACTATCCTTCATCCTCTACCGACCACCTGCAGCTCAGGAGATAGTCTGGAAAATTCCTCAGGCGGGCCAGCGGATGGATATGCATGTTGCTCGCATAAGAGAGATAATGGCGGCCGAAGGATTTAGGCTGTTCCAGCAGGTGAAACACACAGATATTGCAGTGTTTGTGTTAATGGGGAACCCACAATTCACCTTCATAGGAGCAGATTAATACGGACACACAGTGCTTAAATATTCCGTTTCAGCTGAGGAAAAAGCCAGCAGAAGCAATGTAGGAAGCCCCCAGCAACGTTGGTCCCCGTGCTGAATGTGGGGTTTATGGTGCACAGTGTTGAATGCTGCCGACAAGTCCAACATAATGAACGAGAGTAACCCCCTTTGTCAGCCCGAGCAAGAATATTGTTTCACTCTGTAAGGATGTCTCTCTTGTCCCATGAATCAAGCAAAAGCCACATATTGAAAGGTGTCAATTATTGTTCCATGATGGCTAAAGTCCCGCAGTGGGCTGTCAGACCGCTTTCTGCAATACTTTCGAGAATCATCAGAGGCCAGCTTTAGGCCGAATATTTTTCAGAAATGTTGTGTGGAAAAGATGCCTCTTCAAGAGATATGCGAACACTGCCCATTTTAGGACAGGATGGACCTCATTACAAGCATGGCAGTCTGGGAACTACAGTACTGGTAAGCATGCCGGTACTGCAGTTCCCGAACTGCCATACTATGTGCTCTGCTCGCGGGTGCCGTTTCACACGCCAGGTTTTTCCTGGCGGGTGTACCTGCACCCGCGAGCAGAGTACGTCGGATGCACCGGCACAACTCTGTATGTGCTGGTGCATCCGACCTCCCCATCCCCATTCAGCCCTATTGGGCAGAATGGGGATCGGGACTCCCTTGATTCCGGCACCCGCAAATAGGCAATTACCGGGTCCGCCGAGCTCGGTATGACCCAGCTCTTGCCCATTCGCGGGTGCCGGAAAAAATGCAACTCCGGCGGGAGCCGTGCCCCAGCCGTGCCCTTAATAAGGGCACATCTACCAACGGAGTTGTAAAGAGGCCCTATAAAACATCCCTACGGACCTGAGGAAGACAGATAATGGCGAAACATTATGGTATGTTAGTGGGATCAAGCACCAAACGTGCACATTTGGAAAGGTAATTATATACTTTTAATTGCATACAAGTGCTAATTTGATCTTGACGGAATGAAGACCTTTACATTCGACAGAACATTGATGTGTGTAGGGCACATTCACAGACAATGTGCCGGGACCATTGGGACTGTGGTACTCTCCCTTCTTTCAATTGATCTGAAACCTTGTGCCTGAGGGTTGCTGGATCACAGCAGTACCCAACCCATAGCACCCAGCTGAGCTGGTAATCCAGTAGGCCGCAAGCTCGTCCTGGCTGCATGTGATATGTTGATTGTAGATTCCCGCTATCTTGTGCACACCCCATCTGTGTATTGTACAGTGATCTGTCTGACAAATGGTTCCTTGATGTCTTCTTGAATACTTGCTAGCAATGTTTTGCTTTATGACTTGCACAGCGCTCCATTGCTCCCGAACTAGGGTTGCACTATAAAAATATAAAATGATAATAGTGATAAACCCTTAGATGGCCTAAAACAATCCCCCTAGGCTGTTTGAGGGCACTGTCAATTGTCGTGCGCAGGAAGGTTTATCTCGCCCATTGCTGACTTCCTCCATCTGGTTCTCTGGCATGTATAGCGTTCTTTAACCAGTGGAGGAAGCGGAAAAAGGGAACTAGTGGTCCTCTGGCTCCATCAAAAAAGGAGGGAGTGAGATGGCAGGACAGATGGCGGGGGATTGAGGGGGAGGGGTTAGGACTGTGGGTAGGGGTCCAGGATCACAAACCTTGGGTGAACAGTGAAGCAGGGATTTGAATCCACTCTGCAAGTAGGACCACATCGCTTCCAAGCTTTACTCAGTACAAATAGTTTGGATTTCAAGATCTGCAGTAATAATTCTTTACACAGTTTACCTACAAAAAAATACACAAATTGCATAATAAAGCCACATGACACCATGTAAATCCTTATAGCGACGTGTTAAGCCAAAAGAATATAATTGTGGCTTTAATTCTGACATCCTGAATGATGAACTAGAAGTCCCAGAATGCACGATAATGGCGACCTGAAAAATCTAGTTAACCCCACTGTACTTTAAGTGATTTAAGACATTTAATAAAATAAGTTGTGTAATAGACAACAATAGGTATGCAGATTCTTTGCCCCAAACCTCAAGCACGTTGTTATCCTTCATGTTGAAAACATTTGATTAGTGACATAAAGCAACTTTATTTTTGTGCATGGCAAGATAATAGACGTCATGGATATAAACACATCTTTAAATGCGTGCTTTGTGTTGCTCACTGTAACTGTCACAGATGTGCAAGGTAACTGGTGCTTTGTGAGCTCTTTGAGTTGAACATGTTCCAACATGCATACGAAAGGCTCTGCCACTGATAAAAATAAATGGGTTTGCAACCTGAGCACATTAACAACCTGCAGAGTCACTGCCGTGTGTGTGTCTGCCCAGCTCTGACTTGGGAAACTGGCAGTGCTTGAATGTCCGGCCTGAGCCGATTCTATATTTGGCTCAGGAGAAAGAAAAAGCGTCCAAACGCATTTCTTGAGCCTTTGAACTAAAGGTACGCCATGTAAGAAGCAAACGAACTAGTGGTACAGCGCACCAATGAATGATGTATATTACACTTCCATCTGTCTCTTTAACATTAAGGGATTCTGAGGACAAGGGGAGGATCTGTGTTTATGCTTAGCCTCCTGCTCAGTGGCCCTCCAGTTTATCGTGATTTAGCGATCCTGCAAACTGCAGCGAACAGCGTGGGGACACAGCGCAGGGTCCCCCATAACTGTTACCGGCATCCCGACAACACGCGTACATATTTCCGTAACTCTGATAAAACTCTGGAAAATCTGAGTGCAAACCCCCATAAACTGTTCATGCACCCCATTACACTGTGTACATGCACCCCTAAGTTTGTTCTGAACCCCGACTGCATGCACGCAGCCCTATATCCAACATGCAATCTCAACTTGCAGAGGTGATTCGTATGCGCAAGTGTCTGTATGTCTGCTTTCGGGTGGCAGATAGATTGAGGGCTGTGCATGGGCCTTTCCCCGATGAGAGCTTGCACCGTCAGGTCAATGAATATGCTTTGTTCTGCGCATTTGTGGGCATTCATTGGACTGCCTGTGGCCCATCCCTCGGACGCCCACATTTCCCCAGTTCTTCACCATTTTCTGTGTTCTGCCCTCTACTCTGGCCTCTGCGCAGGTCGCGCCCATGCTCCGCGAGGTGTCCCACGCGGGGCGATCGACTGCATGCAGAGACGTGGTGAGCCTCAAAAAGTAATTGGTGGACAGCTGCCACACCCAAAAAGAACAGTAGTTTAGAAAAACTGATTTATTTAGGGTCATGAGGATGCCAGCAAAGTAGGGTCTTACAAACCCTATTATTGTTAAAGTTATGTTCGCAACGAAGTCGGACATCTTTAGCTTTTTTTCTTAAACACCCCTGTAAAACATGTTTAGGGATGTAACTTGTAGATCAGCGTTTTCATTGTAAGTATGCATTTAAAACTCCCATAATGCACTGGGCTATTGGCTCAAAAACCAACACTGGGCTAGGTGACCCTCGTGACATGGGGCCAGTTGGTAGCTATGATGAGCCCAGGGAAAACATCTCTTTGATTCATTGATACAATTTATAATCTATGCATTTAATTATTAGTGACCTCCGACTCTCCGGACACAACACGATGGCAATAATCATTTAATATGGGAAAAAGGGATGGAGAAAGTCTACATAAAAAGGCGCCATGAATATCAATCCTGCCCCTTTAAAGATCTGCAGGCCATGATTAGACTCAAAATGCACCTCGATTTTCATTGGCCATTTGTGCCCAATAAAGCTTTCTTCCCCTGTAGAAATTTTCCTCCCCCCAGTGTATATTTTGGGTGGCATTCTGTGAATGGAAGGGTGAGGCTGAAGACTGGTGGTATGCTCCCTGCTTCTCTGAAGACGGGAGGTAGGCCCCCTGCCCAGAAAAAGAGTGGTATGTTCCCAGCTTTCAGGATTGGTGATACCGGCCTTCTGGGGGTAGGCCTCCCACTCTGAAGGATGGTGTTAGGCTCCCTGCTCTGAAGGCTGTGGCATGCCCCTTGCTCTTAAGACTGGTGGCATGCCCCTTCTCTTGAGACTGGTGTTAGGCTCCCTGCTCTGAGGGCAGGTGGCATGCCCCCTGCTCTTGAGGCTGGTGGCATGCCCCCTTCTCTTGAGACTGGTGCTAGGCTCCCTGCTCTGAAGGCTGGTGGCATGCTCCCTACTCTGAAGGCTGGTGGCATGCCCCCTGCTCTTGAGGCTGGTGGCATGCACCCTTCTCTTGAGACTGGGGTTAAGCTCCCTGCTCCGAAGGCTGGTGGCATGCCCCCTGCTCTTTAGACTGGTGGCATGTTCCCTGCTCTGAAGGCTGGTGGCATGCTTCCTGCTCTGAAGGCTGGTGGCATACTCCCTGCTCTGAAGGCTGGTGACATACTCCCTGCTCTGAAGGCTGGTGGAAGGCTCCCTGCTCTTGAGACTGGTGGCATGATCCCTGCTCTGAAGGCTGGTGGAAGGCCCCCTGCTGTTCAGACTGGTGGCATGCCCCCTGATCTTGAGGCTAGTGGCATGCTCCCTGCTCTGAAGGCTGGTGGCATGCTCCCTGCTCTGAAGGCTGGTGGAAGGCTCCCTGCTCTTGAGACTGGTGGCATGCTCCCTGCTCTGAAGGCTGGCGGCATGCTCCCTTCTCTTGAGACTGGTGGCATGGTCACTGCTCTGAAGGCTGGTGGAAGGCTCCCTACTCTGAAGGCTGGTGGCATGCTCTATGCTCTGAAGTCTGGTGGAAGGCTCCCTGCTCTTGAGACTGGTGGCATGCTCCCTGCTCTGAAGGCTGGTGGCATGCTCCCTGCTGTTGAGGCTGGTGGCATGCTCCATGCTCTGAAGGCTGGTGGAAGGCTGCCTGCTCTTGAGACTGGTGGCATGCTCTCTCCTCTGAAGGCTGGTGTAAGGCTCCCCGCTCTTGAGACTGGTGTAATGCTCCCTGCTCTGAAGGCTGGTGGAAGGCTCCCTGCTCTTGAGACTGGTGGCATGCTCCCTGCTCTGAAGGCTGGCGGAAGGCTCCCTGCTCTTGAGGCTGGTGGCATGCTCCGTGCTCTGAAAGCTGGCGGAAGGCTCCCTGCTCTTGAGGCTGGTGGCATGCTCCCTTCTCTGAAGGCTGGCGGAAGGCTCCCTGCTCTTGAGGCTGGTGGCATGCTCCCTGCTCTGAAGGCTGGTGGAAGGCTGCCTGCTCTTGAGGCTGGTGGCATGCTCCCTGCTCTGAAGGCTGGTGGAAGTCCCCCTGCCATTGGAACAGAGCTGATCACTCCCCTGCCCCAACATCAAGTAGACTACTCTGTCATCTCCCACTGTCTGCACTCAACTTAAAGTCTTCACATCCCAAACTCTGTGGGGACATGTTGAGCCATCACTACCAACCCACCCTTGTCTCAGCCTTCTACTCACAGTAAAAGACATTGGGCAGAAAATGATATTCTCGGGAGGGCTAGAGAGAGGATGGGGCGGGGCATGAATCGTCGAACTTAGAGGAATGGTGTGTGCGTGAAGGCAATAATTGTACACTGATTCTTAGGGCTTTAAACAGCCACCTCCTGTGACCTTCTGAGCCCGGTGCCAATCGACAGCCAATGCTTGTGATGCCAGAAATTACTTCAGTACTAAAACGTGCATATCTCTCGATAAACGTTGCCTTTTAAATTAATTAAATGGAGTGGTATCTGCGACATGGTGACCGCCGCTTCAAATAAAAAGATTACTTTATCCCAGTTGTGGGTCTGTTTTTTTAACCAACACTAGGTTTCCTATTTGGAAAACCAAATTAGATTCCTCCTCTGACCAGACCAAGGTCCATCTGTTTTCTGATGTCATAGGTTTAACACACCCCTTTCTGTTATCTTGCCCACAGTAGGGGCTGCAGGCTGCAGCTGGGCAAGGGTTTCATGTCCAATGTGTACAGCACATTTTGGAAAGTGTTTAAATACATTTCAATGCCATTGTTTTTAAACTTCCGGTTCATTGAAGGTCCTACTGCAGGCTCTTAACTCGGCATTCATTTAAAAGGCTAGAGAGGACTGCTTCAGCCGTTTCTGTTGTTTCACTTTTTGTCATGATTTTGGTGGAGTTTTACTTCCCTGGAAAGACTGCATATCACATTCTGCTGTTTTAACATTAGTAACCGCGGTAATATCAGAATACTGACACCAGTCCCACCTGATTACCTCAGATAAGGAGCCTGGTTTGACTAGGACGCATTGATACTAATAAAGGGGCAATCAATGAAAATGATTCAGTTATTTATTTATTTTATTTATTTGGATTTGTAGAGCGCGCTACAGCCCTTAGGCATCGAGGTGCTGTTATAAATGGAAGAATGAACATTATAATTTGCTAATATGAGTAAATGTTCTAATATGTTCCTGCAAAGTATACAATGGGTGACGTTTCTCAGTGTTTCTACGTAAATAGCTCTTCACAGAATGTGTCTTTTTAAGTTAGTTTATCACACATAACGATTTAGATAAAAGACCCTCAAATGCAATGTAATGTGGCCCTGTAGAGCACAGCTCTTTCATTCTGGCATGCTGCTTGTGCCGCAGACTTGGGGCTGTTAGGGAACCCATAAATAGTTGATCCTCACTTTTGCAACATTCAGTTATCACTAAAGAAGTCTACGTTTTATTTGTATTTGCTTCTAATTCTTGTCAAAGGAAGGTCCATTTTGTGACCTCTTTGCTTGCCCATTCTCTCGAGGCGGAAATACTGTTGTCCTACACAAATTAAGTTTGCTTCTTGAGATAACCCTTAATAGGCCCTCATTCCGAGTCTGGTGGTAGGGGATACCAGGCACCAGTAAGGAGACCAGTGCCGGTAATCCCCTACCACCCTATTCTGAGGTCCTTTGGCGGGAACCGTAAGGAACGTGTGGTCGGACCACACGTCCCTTACGGGCCCCGCTAAGAGGCCAGGGCTCAAATAACAGGCTTGCCATTTGCGCCCTCTCCATTCCCATTGAGCCCTATGGGTGCTCAAATGGGAATGGGGAATGGTTGGTGCAATGGGGACTTACCGGCCCCGCCAGGGCATCTAGACCGGTAAATCCCCATTGCTCCACACCGGACTCGGTCCCGTTATTGGTGGCAGTCATGGTATCATTGTATCACAAATCTGTTGTGCTAACATTGTATGTTTTACTAGAAGACTACCACATCAGTAAAAATTGCTTTTGTTTACTTGTTGTCTTCATTTGAATATTAGGAACCAATTGATTTTGAAGAATGGTTTTCATGTAGAAAGCAATCTCTTGTTAAACCTAGCATTGTTTTCCATTCTTATTTCAGAACCTATGTTTTGTCTCAGATGTGGGTAAACCTGGTTCTAAACATTGTCTCCATTCCTTGACCATATACAATGACAATGATTTTTTCTGTGTTTATATGTTGTTCATTTGATTTTCATTTACAATACATGTAAATAAATACATGTCCCCTGAACTAAGGGATTTAGAAAAGTTGTTATGATTTATTCGAATATCATCTGTTACTTCTCTAAAATGTGAAGATAATTTAAATACTTGCATGCTGGGAATAAGGTGATTATTTTTAACACCACTGCAGTTCCCTACAAATAATATAACATTCCACAATTTGAGAATGGTTTAATTCTTTCGGCGGCTACCAACCCCCCCAGTTATACATGGCGCAAATAGCGCCATGACTACCACCAATCTCGGAATGAGGGCCATAGTCATTGCTGTTCTTGGTTAATCTCAGTATGAATGTTCTAGGTTCCCCGGAACCCCCACAGCCTCGCATTACACCCTGTAATGAAACCCTGGTCTTATCAGAGCTATACAATGGTTCACATTTGAAAGGAATTACAGCACGTGCTCTTGCCAAATCTCTGTATCAGATATGATTCCAAATGCGTGTATTTTTGACTTCTTTCAACGCAAGGAATTTACAACGGGTTTCTCCGCTTGCTGCATCTCCTGCACTTTTGAAGAATATCACTTTCAGAGTTGACATGGCCATTCGTAGGGAAATGACAAGAAAGGGAAAAACATGTGTTGCTAGTTTTAAGCTGTGGTTGAAGTGGGCGGGAGCGGTGTTCCTCGACTTTAAAAAAAAGTTGGACTGTTCGTACACTTTTATTTGAAAAGTAAACCGTTCCAGAATGGTTTCGTTTCCAAAGAAAAGTGTAGGAAGAAGTTGAAACTTGTACTTCATGACACTGCACTGGACACTCCCTTAAACAGCAGATGTGTTTATTTGGGGGTTTGGATTGCGTGGGGGAGAGGGCATGGCAATGGGGTTTGTGGGGAGCAAGGGTAGGCCAGCAGGGAACATAGGTCCACTACTTCTTTTCGTACACTTCGACCACTGGTTTTGAGCCCCAAAAAACACGTGCAGACTTCAGCCGCTCAATGCACCTAGAGGCAGGAGTGGCCACTGACAAGATGAAATATAACATAATACAAGTGATTGTTTACATTTTCCTAACCAATTACGGCTGTCTTGAAAATGATATTGGGCCTTATTATGAGTCCGGCGGTAACCGTGCCGGAAAAACCGGCAGGCTGCCTCCAGACCTGTATTACCATTCTGCCTCCATGATTCCCGGAATCACTGAGGCATTACGACCCCGGTGACCCAGGAATTCCGGAGGCGGAATTCTGTAAGTCCACATTCCCATGTGGGGATGGGGACAATGGAAACACTGGTTCCGTCTATGACGGAGGCAGTGTTTCCATTTGCGCCTGCAGGCGGGTGGCGTTACTCCCGCAAGGTAGGGCCTGGCGGGAGTGACACCTCCCACCTGCAGGACTCTGAATCAGCCGGTCTGGAAAAAACGGTGGCAGCGTTTTTACCGCCACTGTTCTTTCCGGACCGGCAGGGTCGTAATGAGGCCCATTGTCTGGTCACTTACCGATCCACTCAAATTTGGCTTTTGGCCAATCAAATGTAGGCATTCTTTAACAACGTTGTTCAATGCCACACCCAATAGGTGTATGTGTATTCTTTGCTATGTCTTTAATCTGATTACTTGTTCTTAAATAAGGGCAGACCTCCCCCAACCTCTTCGACTCAACCCAAGACTTATTTCCTTTGGATTATACTATGAATTTGAATGTCTGTAGTGACAGTCTAGACATGGTTAGCCTTGATGGAACTGTCTAATCTGCAGCTGCTTTATGGAATACTCAGTGGAGATATCCGTGCGTGCAATAATATATACTGCTCTTGTAGTTCCCCCTGGCTCATTGACTACAGGTTATGCACAGTAAGTTTGTGGAAGCCGCGGTCGGGGAGCAAGAGAGAGACAGCATTACCCTAAGTCTGAGTTTATGAATTGAATTGGTTATGGTAACTCCTAAGAGTGTCTTTGGAAAATGGAATACTACGCACAAAAGGGGTAAAGTGTTATGGTCCAAAAAATTAAAGTGCACTAGAGAAATTGGTAGCGATCCAGGGGGAGTTGCATTTCATACCTACCTCTCCCCCTCCAGCACTATCTGAAATGTCATCAGGCCTTGTACGATAGGGGCTTGTTTTTTTCCTCTCCCTCCTCTCTCCTCCCCCTTCCCTCATCTCGTGTAGTTCTCCTCTGGCGCTACCAGAAATGTCGTCAGGCCTAGTACGGTAGTCGCCTGTCTGTTCCCATTTCCTTCTTATCTGTGTTTTAGCTCTTGCACTATCTGAAATGTCGCTAGGCCGAGTATGATAGTCAATTTAACATTCTTGTTGTTCATGGACTGTAAGAATGTTTTGTATTTTCCCTTGTTCCCTTCCTTGCCGTGAAGCGCTTTGAAACACATTGGGCCTCATTACGACCCTGGTGGTACGGGGTTAACGGCACCGTAAAAGGTGCCGGCGCCGTCAACCCGTACCGCCTCATTACGAGTTCCCCTCGCGGGACACGGTAATCACGCCTGGGAAAACCAGGCGTGCTTACCGGGTCCCGCGAGGGGAAGAGGGAGCAAACAACGGGCCAACTCGTAATGGCCGTTGTTTGCTCCCTCTCCCATTCCCATTCAGCCCTATGGGGGCTGAAATGGGAATGGCGAAGGACCGTGTCCGGGACCTTGGAGGGAGGATTACCGGGCTTTCCGAACTCGGAATGGCCCGGTAATTCCTCATTCCGAGGACCCGGACGCGATTTCGGCGGCAGCCATGCCGCCAATAGCGGCATGGCTACCGCCGAACTCGTAATGAGGCCCATTGTGTATTTAGGCGCTATATAAATAAACTATCATATCAGATCATGCTAAATGAAGGAGCTAAAATGATATAGCGCGGAGGTAATTTTCGTATAATAATAGTATTTTTAAAAAATGCCAGAAAGAGCTCAAATGCTGTAGGGGCAACCATCTAAAAAGCTAAATACAGAAGCCGCTCTCTATAATAGACACTCGAAACAAATGGCAGCTTGTCTAGGCCACTTGAATTGCAGGTTTGGGCAGCTCTCTCCGAATAGCCATTAGTCAAGCCCCAATTAGCTGAAGTGGTATAAAATGTGCTCCTCGGGGTTGAAAGGTGGCAAGATACGGGAGAATCGGATTTAACAACAGCAGAGGGTAGATTTTGGATTCTGAACTCCTCATTAATACTAGCTTTCCCTGATTCAGCATTTTCAGCTGATAATTCCAGATTCCGCCTGTAGAACCGTTGTCAAGTACCTTGGTTTATCTGAGATTGACAGAGGAAAAACCTTGCTGTTTTGGGCTTCCCAAAACCACTCTTTTTCCATACCAGGTGGTTCTGCAAGATTTCTCAACTCAATTGATTTCTCAAGCAGGAACCTGGATCATCATATCCCAACTTAACGAGAACTCAACAGGCTTCCTCTCAAAGCGTCCATTAAATGTAAAATGTTTTACGTGGTATTTAAAGCGCTTCGCCTGTCCCAACCCGTTTTCTTAGCTGAAAGTTGTCCTGTCCTGGTGCGTTGCATGAAACACATGGTAGGTTGGGCCTGGAGGATAGCTCAGGAGTCACGCGTTTGTTTTTGAAGCAAGACAACGCAGAGCAACACAGACTGGTCTCTCGTGTTAAGTGCGTTATAAAATATTTTTTCATTCATTCATTTAGGTTCCCAACACTTTCAAAAATGCCTTTGGTGAAGAAGTTCCGAAGATGAATATAGGACTTCTCTGTTGCTTCTGACTGTCTCTGACATGCCCTGCTCACCTCACCTCACTTCCATATCCCAGGCTCCTTCTCGTCTCAGTTTTAGGAAAGAACTGAAAACGTTTGCTATTTAAAGAATCTTTTGAACGTTTTACTCTGTTACTATTCTATATTTTTTATTTCAGTTTTCATTCATTCCTTGGTTGTATGTCTGTACTTTTCACTTTCTACTGTACCAGTGATACCATGCAGCAAGGTTGGTGCAATATCAAGTACTTTAAGTACTTTAAGTAAAAAAAAAATACATAATCCACGGTAAGGCCCCACTGTATCTATCCTCTATTCAACTCTACAAACCTTCTCGTAAACTCTGCTCTACCCCCTCCACCACTCTTGCGACTCCTCACCCTCCCGGTCTTCCTCTCGCCTCCGCTCGTCCTCTCTTCTTGCTCCACTTTCATAGAATTCCCTTCTCCCGGACATCCGAGAAACAGTCCATATGGATTTGTTCAAAACCAAACTAAAAGCCTACCTCCTCGCCTCCGAGTTACCCTCTTAATCTACCTCTCATCTGCCTGCTAGCTAACATTTTTCCTGACCTCTAACCTGCCTCCGCCCCTCACTTCCTTTGCCTTCACTCTAGCACTCATGGCCACATCCCGAGCACAGCTGGCCTTACATCCTACCTGCACTAATGTCCAATGTTGGTTGCCCTTAATCTATGCATGTCCACTTATGTATTGTCACCAGTGACTGTCCCGTTTACTCCCATCCACAACCTGGTCCCTCAAACTCACCCCATTGTAGGAAGCTCACTGCTTCCCATCAAATCTGTTTTCCGATCTATTGTATGTTCTTTTGTGATCAATAGGGCATTGTCCTTTCTGTCTATAAATAAATATATATTTTTTAAAACGTATTGGCTCCGAGACATAGGACTCGCATTAATGTAATTCCCCATGAGCTGGACATCTCCTCCTGGAGAGTTTGTGCCTGTTTGAGTTACTTGTGCTCTTGTAGGCTGGAGGACATGATCAAGCAAAACACTTTGATGATGCTACTAGAAAATGTCATGTTTGTAGCAAATGTAATGTGTGCCAGATATAATACTCTGTTGAACGAGTGGCCGGTGAGTTCTGACTCTGTAAAGGCTGCATGGCTGTGAGGGTGCGATGAACAAGAGGGGTCCGAATCAACGGAATGATGAAAGGGATATTTAGGGATAAGGATTGGAAATGAGACCTATCATATCGGATAGGGAGGACTACAGCTGGAGAGTCTTTTGATAAGTTAGGTGAGGGTGGGAGGCTCACAAAGTATCTTACGGAAGTCCCAGTTTCAGAACTGCAGACGAGGTTTATGATGTTTGCGTTCATTCGGCGCAATATGTATGAAATCTGAGGGGGAAAAGATACAATCTTAAGAGTTGAGTGCACCCCTCGTTTGTGTCATAAGGAAGTTAGGCAGGTAATGATCATCCGTGGAGAATTAGTCTTACTGAGAATCTAACGTGTGAGGCCCTGATTTAAGAGATATTACATTGATAAGACTGAAAGTGCAATTCCGCTTAATATGGATGCCCGAGGTTGTGGAGTTGTTAGCAATGAAACAATTTGTGTCAAAATGTTGAAGTAGGATGTGGGGGGGGGGGTTAACAAAACTGGGGATGTTTAATTTGTTTTTATTATATGTGTGTGGATTTAAGTTTTTATAAAATGATGTATTGTCTATTGAATATGTATCAGGGTCAATTGAATGTTTTTACATAATTACTGTAATTTTTGATTATTATCTTAATGTATTTATGAAAGTGTAGAAAATAAAACAATAACATATCCATAATACGTAAGAATGTTTCTTTGTGCATAGTTGAAGAACATCCTTTCAATTACAACTGAAGACTGTACTCTGTCTAAATCTTGAGCTCTCATATATCTTCCATGGGCTGTTAATTGACTTGTCTTATGTCTCTTCTCCTTGATGCCAAATCCGTTTATTCCAATTGATCCTGGCATGTGATTTTAATCATCCTGTCCTCTTTCAGGGCACACAGCACAGAAGCTATTAAGTTGGGCAAGTTATGTGACTGGCTTTTTACATCTGAATGTAAGCTTCCTTTCTCCGTCATATACTCTTCATGTTTCTGCATTCAAAGCACAGTTGACATGGATATAAGCTTCTGAGGCACGCGCTGTCAGCCATCTTGAATGCCTGTTTTGCTGCATCAGCCAAAACAGCAATTGGTGATGCCGTCTTTCCTGATCCTTTCAAATCTGTAATCCTGCAAAGAGTTCATATTTTTCTATTCGCACGAGTTTTGTAATATTGAACTGTTTCGTAACATGACACTTTTTATGAAATATTTAACTGTTTCGTAACATGACGCTTTTTATGAAATATGTTATTGATATATTCTTCTGTATAGCACGGTGCGGGTAACCCTGCTTTCACTTGTGTCAATTACAAGACGCGCTTTGTGCCCTGCATTTTATCCTGTGTAGTATCATGTAAAGAAGGATTTGCAGAGTGCCAATTTAGCAATGAAGTGCTTTCTTGACCAAAGAAGGCTCCTCTGTTTACTTCTGCTGTCTTTCAGTCCAGCTGCATATTAAGCCACCATCTTGCCATTTTAAGGGATGCTTGAGGCTCGGCTCACAAACACTGTGCGGCCCCATCCATACCCAAAGAAACTAAGGGGTGCCGAAATCTCTGGTTGGCCCCCATTTCATGGCAATCACAACGCGTAACTTGACATGCTACGCCAGCTGCAATCAAAATAAGCATGGGTACTCCCTTTAAGTCCTGTATTCCCTTCATCCTTGCTGCAATCAGAATAATAAAGGAGGTTAACAGCAACAGTCCACAATGAGGGTACTTGTAGTCCAGGTAGAGGACACATTTTAACAGATGAAGTCACAAGGAAGGCATATGGGCTGTAGGAGACTGGACATGGATCAGTGGATGTATACGGTTTGGCTCTGGCACAATTGTTCGTGGGTGAATTGACTTTTGTCAATTCGGCTGCGGAGCCATTTTTGCCGCGGCCAAATCAGCCCAAACCAAAAAAAACACCCACCCCTAAACACATCGCACCCACCGCTAACTTACCTTTTAGCCGTCCGCTCATCTTGTGACCCTGCAGCGTTAGATCCGTCCATCCTACGCAGGTCGGATCCGATGCCACAGGGTCTGCTTTTCTATTATTTTTATTTGTTCCCGTCCCCTGCCTCCAAATCTCCGGAAGCAGAGACACCGCCGCTACCCCCAAAAGCCACCACTATCAAACATGGGGAGCAGTGGACACCCCCGCAACCTACGCTCCCCATGTTTGGTAATGATTACCCAAATTGATTGTTTACAAACGATCAAATGGTACCGGCCGAATTCGCCCAGATTTACCATACAATTGTTTGTAAATGATCAATTTGGGTAATACCTGATCAGTAGCTGTATGAAAAAGGTACACATTCCTTAGCAAAGAGGTAGAACTCAGATTAGCAGCCTTATGGAATGTACAAGTTCTCAATCATGGATACAGGAGACCATTTGGAAGCAAAGAGGAATGTACATATATCATAGCGTTGAAAGGGAACACATATTAGAAGACATCAGGAAGGTGCACGTATCCAAACATAGTAGATGAAGGTTATGGTTCCCAATGTGTGTTACTATAAATGAGCAAAGACACAAATTACTTTGTGTTGTGCATTATTTCAATGGTGACTATTATTATACATGAAGCAACACTATAGCTAGTTATATAAGTGAGTTATTTTTAAGGTGGATACACTAAGAACTAAATCACTATTATGGGCTGACAACTTTCAGATACTTACAGACATGCAATTCTGGCTGGTTAGGCACTATGAGATTGAACAAGTTACCCAGGATCACACATTTTGGTTAAATGACAAAGCTAGGATTTGAGCCCAGTTTTCAATGTCAGCACTTGACCACATTGTTTCACAGTTCAGTACAGCAAGATGAAATTATTTGTGAATGTATGACTTCCTTGAACTAAAATAACTGACTTGGAAAAAACACAAATCACATGATAACCTAAAATGACAATATTTTTTGAAATCCTTAAAGAAACATTATGCAAAAGGAGAATGATTCTAGTATAGCTTTATGTGTTTCTATACCAAGGGAGATATACAAGTACCAGAATACTAATTGATGTGAGCCTTGAAAATCTAATCTGGGTTTTTTAAATACACCCAACAAAATACAGTGTGTGATATGGTCACCTCAGTATAGCCATTGTTTGACACAGAAATGTGAAGAAGAACATTTGAAATTGTGAAAAAGCAACCCCTTTCTGTGTCAAACAAGCAGATCTGAAAGCAAGCTTGTCAGCGGTTTGACACATGTGTCCATCCCTCACCTGTCTAGGACCCTGTCCACTCAACTGGCCTTTCTAAACAGAAAGATGAGGCAATGGGATAAGCAATGGCACCAGAATATGAGAGGGCTAATCTTTTTCATAAGACAGCATAGTACTATACAGTGACATAAGATGATTTGTCCAGGATCATTGCATTATTCGGTGGTAAAGACGGATTATGAGCTTCTAGACTTTGCTTTCAAAGTCTTCCATGTGGCTACATTATCACCTCTCCTAATGCTTTATGCAATTTATTGTGGATGACTGTCACATGTTTACAACCCTCATTTAAACGAACTGAGCTCCATACCTTCACGAAACTCTTGCTATGTAAGTGTTTACTGCAAGCACTTTCTGGCCCTGCCCCTGGCACATTATTTGTAGCAGAGTAGCTGGTACTATCACTAATGCTTTTACCATCCTCCGAGCTCAGCCTGCCTTGCCGGGATTTGGTACTGCAATCTCTGATATGAACACAGATCTCTGAAATGGGTACTTAACTTAATGAGCTACATTCTGAACTGTTGTGGCCCTCACACTTATTAATATGGGTTTCAACTTTGGTTGTTACATATGAGCATTATACTGCCCCAAGCAAGGTGAAAACACCACATGAGTTCTGCTACAGTGACTGCACACACTGGCCCTCATTACGACCCTGGCGGAAAGTGACTGACCGGACCGCCACAGCGTAAATAGCGTTTCCGCCATTGCACGAAGGAGCAAAGTGCGGCCCATTCCGACCCATCGGGCACGAGCACCACGGCATGGCGGAAGTGCAAAGTCCGCGATGGCGGAAATGACCCCAAAACGGCCCACACCGCCGCCGTACGGCGCCCTAGGTGCAATACCGCCACCCATCACAGCGGACACCGCAGTGTGCGCCTACCGGAAAGTACGGTGACCGGAAATATACGGAAACGGAAGTTAAAACATGGGCCCGGAACGGGAAACATCCCGCCGTACACCTATAAAACCACTAAAACCACACAACCACTAAAATCACTACCCTGAGACACACCCCAACCCGTCATCCACCCTAGCGAAACCAAGAAAAATGGGAAAAGTAGCGAAGAAAGCGTGCGACCGCAAGCGGCAGGTCCACTTCTCCCGTGAGGAACTCACCGTGCTAACAGAGACCCTCCAGGAGAATGCTGCCGTCGTCTTCTGCACGCAAATGACCAGGACGGCACTTGCAAACAAGAAGGCCATATGGGCTCTGGTGGCACAGCGGGTAAGTGCGGTGGGGACCGCACCCCGCACCCCACAGCAATGCCGTAAGCGATGGGACGACCTGCGGATACGCGTCCGCAGCATACTCTCTGCCAACCGCAACATTGCCACAGCCACCGGGGGAGGTCCTGAATCACCCATCAAGTTGACCCCCTGGGAAGAAATCTGTGCCTCCACCATCGGAATGGAGAGCATAGAGGGAGTCGGAGGGATGGAGAAAGGAGTGCAGACATCCGAAGATTCAGGTAGGTGGGCCAAATAAAACAATGCCAAATCCACAAAGTCCATCCATGTGAAGTACCATGCGTCCACATAGTGCAACAGAAACACATGTCCAGGAGAACGTCCACACACATCGGCCTGATAGCGCACGTTAAAACCCACAATAAATACATAAATAATTAAAAACCCCTAAAACACGCACTACACGTGCAGCAGGCACACCCTAACTGCAGGCTGCCAAACAACTGCACCCTCACTCCACACACAAATGAAAGCACCTCCAAGGCCCCGACCCAAATCACCCTCAGGTACCACCCCAATGCATGTGATACAATGCCATTCCAATTCCCACAGACCCATCAATAACCCTCGCCCTCCTTTACTCCACCACAGGGTCCGATCCAAACGACGAGCTTCAGGACACCCCTACCAGCACACCTGCAAAGAGGGCCAAGACCAACGGCCAAAGACCCTCCACCTCAGCTGCACGCATCAAGACACGGCAGCAGCACAAATCAGGTGGCAGCACAGAGGAGGGAACATCAACAGGCACCCCAGCAGCCAGCATGCCCACAACACCACCACCACAGGTCCCCCCGACGGATGCCACAGAAGGCACTGCCTCCGGTGGCAGCAGCACCATAGGTGACACCCCATTGATGGCAGCATGCTCCGACACAGAAGACGGGGATGTCGAAGTCAGATCCATCCATGACCTGTCTCAATCCCCCTGTCTGTCCCATCCCGTACAACATGAGGATACCACGCAGGGGCACCCACAAGACGACGACTGGCCATCCCCCACAAGCCCTGTGGCAAGGCAACATGAGGACAACAGCCCCTCTGTGACACCCCCACAAATGGCCATGGCCCAGCAGAGGCAACAGTCCCTCGACCAGTTAATCGTGCAACAGCAGCAACTGGCCACGCTCCTCAAGGACCATGCCGATGAATGTGGGGGCACTAAGGCAGACATAGAAACATCAACTGAGACACTTAGGGCAGAAATGGAGAGAGGTACAGAGACACTAAGGGCACAAATGGAGAGAAGCACCGAGAGCCTGAGGGGGGAACTGCATGCGACGTCCAAGGACGTATGTGCCGAACTTGCCGCAGTGCGCCGTGTGCTCACTGAGCTCTCGCAAACCCTTAGGGACATGCATGGACGTGAGCAGGCAGAGACATCATCCGTTGCAAGTTCCGTCCAGGGCAGCCCCCAACGTAGATCTGGGAGGAACCTGCGCTCCACAGGCAGGGGTGCCCCTGATACCCGCAGAGGGGGCTTGCAATAGCGACTGCCCACTGACAATGAGCATCTTTGGACACTGGTGTTCGGGGGGGAGGTAGGAGGGTGGAGGGGGTGTGTTGGGCTCACTTGGGTGGCGGGTCGATAGGGTGTACAACATGATATCACATATGCCATAAAAAGTGCACGATCAACCAATGAGATGTGTGGACATTGATCTTTGTGTACTAGGCCATCATAGGCGTACAGTCCATATTGTGCATGTCCCAGACACACACAGTGCCACGAGTCCCGTGTCCATGTATCAGCCACCAGGCGTGAGTGCTAGAAGCATACATCAATGAGATGCTGACGAATGTCACGGCCCTCCGGTGCCTCGCAGACTCCTTGAGGTGCTGCCACATCCCCACCCTCATCATGACCATCATCAGGTGCTTGCAGTTCTGCGTCAGGGGGCATGGGCACATTTCTACGTACGCACATGTTGTGGAGCATGACACATGCCATCACCATCTTTGCAACCTTCTCATGGCGGTACAGGAGTGCCCCGCCAGACCTGCTGAGGCAGCGGAAACGACCCTTCAGTAGGCCGAATGCCTGTTCAATGACTACACGGGTACGTGAGTGGGCATGGTTGTAGTCCTCCTCATGCTGGTCCCGTGGGTTCCGGACTGGTGTGAGGAGCCATCTCTTCAGTGGATATCCAGCATCACCTGTATGTGGACGAGAAACGTATGATGTGGAATGCCATTGCTACGTACGCACACCCCCCCCCCCCTTCCTGCCAGGTCATTGCCGAATCACATACCCCACATTATCATGCATGTAATGAGACTCACCGAGTAGCCAGGATCTGTTCCCTGCATGTCGCTCCATGTAGCGTGGTATTGTAGAGTTCCTCAAGACCATAGAATCATTAGTTGATCCAGGGAATCGGGCACAACAATGTGTAATGATCCTGTTGGAGTCACACACCATTTGTACATTCAGAGAATGAAATTGTTTTCGGTTGCGGTACTGGGCCTCCATGGCATGTGGGACGACCAATTCCACATGGGTGCAGTCGATGGCACCAATGCAACCCGGTATGCCGGCAAGTGCATGGAATCCCACTTTTGTGTTGGTAATTTCCTGCTCCGAGCGTGGTAGGGAGATGTAGTCGTCTGCGTGCTGCAGGAGGGCATCGAGCACTTGCAATAGTGTCCGTGAGAACAGTGGCTGAGAAATGCCATGCAACTGTCCGACTGTGTGCTGGTAGGTGCCTGTGGCCAGGAAGTGGAGTACAGACACCACCTTCAGTAGGGGTGGGATGGCGGTTGGGCTATCTATCATGCTGACAAGGTCAGCCTGTGTCATGTCCACAATGGCGGCTATGGTGTCCCGGTCCAGACGGTAGAGGGTGTGGATCTGCTCATCAGTGAGGTTGAACGGATGTGCTCGGAGGCGTGGGATTGCGGGCTGCCTGCGTGGTGGTAGTGGCTGTGCTGGCGGCCCTTGCTGGCCCTGCCTTGGCCTCCTCCTCCTCCTGCGTCTCCTCCGTGCGGCCGGTTGTAGTTGGTGTTCGTCTTCTTCTTGGAGTTGGAGTACTTGCAGTGCTATCAGGTCCCCCAGGGCCAACATCGCGAGTCCTGCCGGTAGCATTTCGGTGTGGTTGTGGGAGGAGACTGGCTGTGCAATTTATGTGTTTTCAGGCTGAATGGCCTCCACCTGTGGTGATTCATTCCACCTGTGCAAACTGCTCTCCCCTTTGGCCGAGCACGTCCCGCGCACAACGCTGCAATTCGTGGAATGGCATCTTGCTATTGCAATCATGTATTTGTACCCGATGGCCGTGTAACATTGGTTGATATGTTCATTCTGCTTTGGTCCCATTGTTTCACATACTATCTGTGCAGTCGCGAACAGAGTTGTGAAGGGTCAGTGGAACGTAGTACTCGAGTAACGGTGGGCCCTCATTCATCACTGTACCGAGTTGCAACGACGGGCGGGGCGTCCCATTCGTGGGTGAAGGCAGTTGCCATTTTCACACACAGCCGCACTCGATGGATTAATTAGTGTTTTCAAACGGCCACAGATGCCTCTTCGACGTGATGTTGCAAATGAGGAATTCGAAGGGCGGCGCTTTCGGTTTTCAGCTAGCGGCGAGGAAATGCCCACAGGTCTGACTGCAAATATAACGTTCTATTGTTCAATGTCCTTGAGACAGGGGCCATGGCGAGAATGCAATGATTGATATGAATGGTTTGGGATGCGCAATAGCGACGTGGGCGATGAGGCCGGACGTTCCCAAATACATGTTACTTCACTACACTGGAATTACGGGCTGGGGCACTGTGGATTTTGCAGGCTGCATAACGCACAGACTCAATGGATATTTCTAATGTTATGTGAGTAAATATTCAGGCGTTTTAATCCCGGGATGAGGGAATGATGAATGGATGCATGGGCAGGTGATTTGATACAGAGTTTGCCATGTACAGGGCTTCTTGGGATCTATCCGCCTCCCCTACGCTATGTGATGCAGGGCTGCCATAGTGGGACCATCGTCTATCTGGCCTTGTTGAGCCCTCCCTGTCTCGACGCGCCCTCAGACACTTGTGTCCATGCACGTTACCAATCCCATCAGATGGATTCTGTTTTCACAGGCGCATGCACAGGTACACTCGTTTGTGATGGTGTTTACACCTCGATATAGATAGTTATGAGTCGCAAGTGGTTTTTGGGTGGTGATGGACCTTTGGAGTGGGCTAGCATGCATGTGGCTGTGGATTTAGTGTGATCATTGCAGTGAGTTGTTGGAATGTAGTACTGATGGCCATTCTGTTCTTTTTCTTTTCTTTTGGTTGACAGGTATCTCCTCCCCTTTTGCCACTGCCATCTGTATGCCACTCCTGCAGATGGGTTTTACTCCCGACACCTGCTGCTTCGTGTTAATCAGTGGGGCAGCATTACGATCTTATGGGACGATCGCCAATGGGCCACATGCCCTTACTCAGTACTGGTGGCTCGGAGCAACATTTCGGCCTTTCAGCTGGACTAGTGCCTCCCCATTGGGACGGCCCTGCGGTTCTGTGCGCTTCCATGTTGCCTTTTCGTACGTGAATGTGGCTCTGTGTACCATGAGGGAACAGGGCGTCACACAAGTAGTGGCTGGTCATTTCTTGCGGATGCAGCCCACAATGGTGAAATGTGTTTTGGAGTTCATGGCCTGATGGCTGTATGGGCTTGGTGATTTTGATGTGCATTAAATTTCTATTCTGATTTGGCCCGTGTAGCGTTCTTCTTCCCAAGTGATGTGGCATATGCCTATTTGGGGGGCGATGTATTGTGAGGAGATCTGCACTGGGTTCCAGCTTCGGAGTTTAGTTGCGTGGTACTGTACTGGGCGCGTTTGCCTACGAAGCCCGTGAGGTCAGGGATGGGGGCTGCCAATATGACAGTTTGAATGTTGTCATGCTCAGGGGCGGGGGATTGGGTTTTGTGTAACAGATGCCGGTCAGCCAGGTGGACTGGTGGAATGATGTGATTTTCGGAATATTGCTGGTCACAGGTGCCTGTGTTTGCGTGCGTTTCTTGGTGGGGGACTGTGGTCATGTCCATTGGGATGGCTTCTGTATTCGTGCCATCTGTGCCCTGCAGCCCCATTGGCCCCTGTTGTGTTTCTTTTGTTCGTTGGCATGCATGGGTGACTTGTACATTTCACTGGTTGCATTGTGACTTCATTGCACCTACGGGGAGTTGTACTTTGTGGGCAGGGAGCGGTGTACGGGCACTCAGTGGGGCCGTTTACGGTTGATTCGCGATGCCGTACTTCTCACCATGGCGGAATGGTGCATTCCGCCATGCTTGATGGCGTTAGGTACATGTCCGCTAGGGTCGGAATTGGCGTACCCTTGCGCCATGGTGGTGTTTACGGTTTGGCATGGCGCGCGCGCGCGTGCTTGGTGCAGTTAGCGTTGGCGTTCACTACGGTGTCGCTAATGGCATCGTACTTTGCGGTGACGGGTCATAGTCGCACCGAGCGCTATTCGATGGCGGTATTGCATTTCCGCCATCGTTTTCCGAATTCCGCCAGGGTCGTAATGAGGGCCACTGTGTGTAGAGTGGTGAGCACGGAACACAGCACAGGATTAGCGGATCAACAGCTATCCAGTGGGCTCAGAACATCAGCAGCTCACCAGGCAATACCATTGCATGTTTTAATTTTTTGTAAAAAAAAAAAAGAAAATATGCACTGATCTCTTTTCATCATGCAGCCAGGTACGATCCTATTAAAACAGAGGCACTCCTCAAAGCCTATGAATTCAGTCCAAAGGGGGCAGTAAGATGGCATCAATGCAATCAATGGGAAGAACAATTCATAAAATAAAATGCCAGCTGTACCCAATCTATCAATACTACTAGTGCTCTCCCTCGCTCTCTCTCTCTCTCTCTTTCACTCTCTCTCTCACTTGCTCTGTTTCCCCCCTGCCTCTCTCTCTGTCGGTTCACTTGCTCTCCTTCTAGCTTACGCAGACTCTCTCTGCCTTCCTTTGTCTCTCTCTCTCTCTCTCTCTCTCTCTCTCAATCTCTCTCTCAATTTCTCTTTCAATCTGTTCACCTGCTCTTGTGCTCGCGCCATCTCTCGCTATATCCCTCCCTCCATCTGTCTCTCTCTGTCTCTCTCACTCTCTCTCACACTCACTCTGTCTCTCTCTGTTCACTTGCTCTCTTTCTAGCTCACTCAGTCTTTGTGACAAATCAACTTCCGGGACACCAGTGGTGCAGGGATGAATATCGGTTTCTAAACCATCAATTAGCTCCACACCACTAGTACACAAGAAGGGATCCAAACAGATTGGAATACAAGTGAATTATAAGACCTACTTTTCTGCTTTTGGTAACGTGGATGGAACGGCAGGTTTATCTCTGCAAGGTCATGGATCGTTGGTTTATTTATTTGTTTATTTATAACACGCCGTAGCCCGCAGGCACCAGGGCGCAACATGAAACAAAGATGACGGTTAAGACAGGACGGGTGCAGATGTATGGTTGTGATCTAGTAACTACTTAAAAAGAAGTGTTTTGTGTTTCCCTTTAAATATCGTGAAGTTTGGTTGGAGTCTGATCGTGACTGGAAGATTATTCCACCCGGAGGCAGCTCTAACTGGAAAAGATCTCCCTAGTCCGTTTGATTTTTAGTTACAAGGGGTTTTCACTAGGCCTTGGTTCATTGATCATAGGGATCGTCCTGGTTGGTACAGAGAAATGTGTTCTTTTAGATATGCTGGTGCGGTGTCATAGATGCAGTGATGGACTATTGAAAATGACTTAAAGGTGATGCCGTCTTCTATGGCCAACCAATGTATGGATTTTCTGTCCTCAGTGACATGGTACTTTCTAGTCTTGTTCTTGATGATTTCCACTGAATTGTTTTGTATGACCTGGCATTTGGAGATGTTACCTTTATTTGCTCCCAAAAGTAGGGCATTTCCATAGTCAAGCCTTGAAAGGCTATTGTGGTGCAGTTTTTTTCATTTAGTACCGGTCTTATATGCCTAAGAAGTCTTTGATAGTATCTGCAGTTTTTCTTTAAGTAGGCTACGTGTGCATTTGCTCCTAGTGCAGGTTCCAAGTACACTTCTAACGTTTTTACTTTATCTGAAACTGGAATACTTGTTTTTTTTTATGTTAAATTTAGCATAGTCTGGGCTAAGCTTAGCCCTGGTCTGGGAAGATCCAAAGATCATGAGCACAGTTTTACTGCTGTTTAAGCAGAGCCAGTTTCTTTTCATCCAAGCTTCGATTATTTTGTAAATATTTTTGATGCCTGCACTGTCTTTATCATGACACCCACTCAGTTCTATGATTAACTGAGTGTCACCGGTGAAGTTGGTAAAACGCACGCCCAAGGAGGGTACACAGGCAGCAAAGATATAAGTTTAAGAGGAGAGGCGATAAGATGGCCCCCTGTGGAACGCCACAGTCTATTTCATTAGGTTTGAAAGTTTGTCACCCCAGTGTATTTTAGAGCTACCTTCTGATAGAAAAGAGAAATCCAATCAATTGCATCCTGGGAGCAATTGCCTGAAGATGCCAGGGCTTTTTTAAGTTTGCAGTGGTCGAGCAGGTCAAATGCTGCTGACAGATCTAGAAGCATCAGCATGCCATTTTTTCCCTTTTCCAAGATGTTTAACGTTCTGGTTTGGAGGTCAAGCAATGCAGTCTCAGCACTGTGGGTTAGTTGCAACAGAGCGAAAATACAATTATTACAAAATGATAAAAGGGACTGTCCAGTCAATGTTGCATAGAAATAACTACTTTATTATTATTACAACACAGTTCTACCACACTACAAATACAAACCCACCCTGTAAAGGAATACAGAGGACAGACAGTTTCACAAAGGAAAAGGATGCACTTTGGATACCTACAGGAGGGTAGTTGGTAAAGTAATCAGTCTTACTGTTCAAGGTAATTTGGTCCCAGCACCAAGGGGGAAAAAAGTTGTAACTGTCTCTAGGGGCCTTTGGAGAAGGACCAACGGCGCAGAAACACAAAGTACCTGGTGCTGGAGAAGTTCTTGGTGCTCAACAGCGTCGAGGAAGTTCCAGGGAGCTTCACAGCCCTTTGGACAGAGTTAGTGGCGGGAGACAGCTGCGGGTACCAGCGGCAGACAGTTCGGCAAGCGAGGCTGGACAGATATCTGCAGGCTGTCCGTCGCAGCGGCTCAGGGCCAAGAATCATTGTCTCTGTGCTGGCTGGTGGATCTGGAATGCTGGTTGAGGTGGCTTGGATGGCTCTTGCGACTGTGGCGTGACAACAGTCAGCGGTGCATGTGGATGCGGTTCGAGGACTCGACTGTCTCGAAAATGTCCTTATAAGATGGACGCTGGATGATGCTTGTGTGGCACTCCTCCTAGCTTCTCTGCATGGCTCGTTTTGTCCTTTCAAGGCGGACGGACCAAAGCTCAGGAGAGTGATTGCAGGCAATGGCCTTGTCCTTAGTTAAGATACTCTCCAGCACTTCCCACCTAGAAAGCTTGCTGGCAGAACCTAGCAGGGCACCCTGTGTGCTGGCTCGGTACTGGTTGTGAAGCTGCTGGATGGGTCCTCTAAGTCAGGTATCTCCCTCCATTCCCTGGGAGATGTTTAGGGGAGGGATCTTGCTTCCCCCTTTGAACACCGGGCCTTCCTTCACTGGTGGAAGGTGTAAGGTAGACAGATCGGGTCCAAATGAATCCTTCTTCTTACTCCTTTCGAAGTTGTTGGATGATCTGTCAAGTGAGGGGTTTAGCCCTCTCTTAAAGCCAAATGGGCCCCAGTGATTGGTGCAGGGTAAGCCTACCTTAATGAACCAATCCTGGGTGAACCAACAATCTTCTTTTATGCATGAGGTCAGGACCAGAGTGCTTTGCAACAGGACAGACAAGGGGTGACAACACATACCTAAGTCCCACCCATCTTCCTGTCTGTTGTAGATCAAAATGCCTCTCTGTTTAACTGATCCCTCTGTGACTCTTGAGTAAAGCGCATGTCTCCCTTGAAGTTTGTGATGGGAGCAGACTTCCTGTCTCCCATAAATCACATCCTTTGTCCCTCTGAAAGGGGTCTGCTCTGCAGGGACACCTGCGGTAACTGCTGGACCCAGACAGGCCATTCACCGGCTTTCATACAGAGAGGTGGGAACTAGCTTTAAGTTGACACATTGCATACCAAAGGGGTGTTGGCTCTGCCTTCCTGTTGTCTGCCTGGCAACCAAGCCTCTCCTCTGGCCTTGTTTCAATTATCTCGTTAGTATGCAATGCCACCAGCCGGATTAGTTATAAGGAAAGTAGATACATGGAGCCTTTGATATTTAAATTAGGCTGCTGATGGCTGGAGGAAGGTATGCCTTCAACCTTCTTGAGATGCTTTGATGTACCTGTGGCTGTCACATTCCAGGTGAATATGACAGGGGAAGAGCGTGCTTGTAGGCTGTGTTTTCCCAGAGTACACACGACTAGGCGTTCCATGCGGGAAGCAGATGAAATGGGTGCAGAATTGGCCCTACACATTTCTCAGAGGCTGATCTCCCATCATTTATTTTCCTTATCAAAAAATCTAAAAGCCCAGGTCAGCACACCCTACCCGTGTGGATGGTCGAATTCCTCACATGCTCCCCAGCTTCAACATGTGAACCACCACCCTACTGAGGGTCTGGTTGGCCATCAAGGCGAAAGTACCAGATGAGGCCATCTGCATTTCCATGCTGGGAGGCTGTCTTGTGCTGGATGTCCATATCTAATGCCTGTAGGGATATGGCCCAATGCAAAAGCTTAGGGCTCTCCCCTTGCATGGGCATTAACCATTGAAGAGGCTGGTGGTCTGTCTGGATCATAAGGTGAGACTCAAAGATGTAGGGTCACAGCTTCTTTATGGCCCACATGACCGCATATGCCTCTTTTTCTATTAAAGCCCAGTTCCATTCCCTTTTTGTCAACTGCTTGCTGATGTAGGCGACAGGGTGCTCTACCCCTTCAGAGTTCAGCTTTGCTAACATTGCTACAATCCCAAAATCCCAGGCGTCCATCTGGATAATGAATTCCTGACCAGATTCTGGCACTTTCAGAACTGGGGCCCTGCACAATCCAGTCTTTAAGGTTTGACAGTCGGGGGTCCAAGTTACCTTCTTTGGCATCTTTTCAGACGTTACATCATTCAGAGTCATGGCAATGGCCCCATACCATCTGATGAACGACCGGTACTACCGGTTGAGATCTAGAAAGGCTCTCACCTGCGTCTGTGTGGTGGGGATGTCCCAATCATTCACAGCCTGCACCTTTGCTTTGAGAGGTTGTTTCTTACCTCCACCAACCAAGTGGCCTAGGTAAGTCATGGTACCCTGCGCTATCTAGCACTTCGTGGCCTTGATAGGCAGGACTGCATTCTGCAGCGCCTGAAGCACTTGTTTCAGGTGGGATACATGATCCTCCCAAGTGTGGGTGAACACAACAGTGTCGTCTAAATAGGCGACACTGAAGTTTTCCAGTTCCAAAAAAACCTGGTTAACCATTCTCTGAAAAGTGGCAGGGGCATTCTATAATCCAAAGGGCATAACAGTGAACTGATAATGCCCTTCTGGGGTTGAGGATGCCGACCTCTCTCTCGCTCCATCCGTCAAGTCAACCTGCCAATATCCCAATGTGTGGTCAACATTACTCATGTACTTGGCAGCGCCAAGCTTGTCAATGAGCTCATCTGCCCATAAAATGGGTGAGCATTTGTCTTCATGACAGAATTTAGCCCTCTGTAGTCCAAACAAAAGCGAACTTCAGTTTTCCCACTACTGGTCTTTTTAGGGACCAGTACCACTGGGCTAGCCCAGGGGCTTTGGGGTGGCTATATCACTCGAAGACAACATCTTGAAAACGTCCTGCTTGATGGCGTCCCTGACCTTATCAGACATCCGGTGAATCCTACTCTTCACTGGCTTACTGTCCCAGTGTCCACATCATGGGTACCCCAATCTGTGTGACCGACAGTCAGCAAAAACAGACCATCAAACTGTCCCAGTAAACGGCAACAGTCTGTGAGTTGCTGTTCTAACAGGTCCGTTGCAGGGTTGACACCTTCAACGGACCCATCTGTGGCTTCAGTGTGAAAGAGGTCGGGGAGGGGACCGGTCTCCTCCTCAGTCTCTCCAACAGTCACTAACGCCATGACCAAGACATCCCGGCTATAATGGGGTTTTAGTTGGTTGACCTGAAAGACCCTGCACATCTGTTTAGGTACTTTCACGTCAATGAGATAATTCACCCCACTGACCTTTTCCAGCACACTGTAAGGCCCACTCCACTTGTCCTGGAGGGTACTGGGTTTGACAGGCACCATAATTCACACCGACTGGCCTGGAGAATAGACTGTCACTGTGGCATTCTGGCCATGCCAGTGCTTCATCAGCTCCTGACTGGCCTTTAGATTCTTTGTTGACTATTCCATGTACTTTGCCATTCTAGACCGAAAGACAAGTACATAGTCCACCACATCTCGTGACGGGCAGAAGGGTTTGCTTTCCATCCCTCCTTCAATAGACTGAGGGAACCCTGTACAGGGTGTCCAAACAGAAGCTCAAAGTGGCTAAGCCCTACACCGTTCTGTGGCACATCCCTGTAGGCAAACAGAAGGCATGGTAGGAGAATATCTCTTTTCCTCCTCAGGTGCTCTTCCAAGCCACCTATCATGCCTTTCAGGGTCTTGTTGAACCGCTCAACAAGCCCATTGGTTTGTGGATGGAAGGAGGTAGAGAACCATAGGTGATTACACACTCTTCCCACATAGCCTTCATATATGCTGATATGAAGTTTGATCCCCTGTCAGAAACAACTTCCTTGGGGAATCCAATACGGGAGAATATACCAATCAGAGCCTTCACCACTACAGGGGCTTTGATGCTTGTCAGAGGGACAGCCTCATGGTATCTGGTGGCGTGTTCCACCACAACCAAGATGTATTTGTTCCCTGAACTGGTTTGAGGGTCCAAAGGACCCACAATATCCATGCCTAGACTCGCGAAAGGCCACCCAATCACAGGTGGTGGAATTAAGGGGGCCTTTGTGGCACCACCTGACTTGCCAGAAGCTTCACAAGTTGGGCAGGACTGGACACATTCCTTAACTTTTACACCAAACTGCGGCCAGGAAAGGTGCACAGACAACCGGTCAGATGTCTTAGTCACTCCCAAGGGACCTGCTAAAGGAATTCGGTGAGCCAAATCCAGAAGGAACTTTCTGTGGCATTGGGTAACCACCAACCTTCTCTTGTCCTCACCCTCAGAATCCTTTGACTCACTGTACAGGAGTCCATCCTCCCAGTACACTTTGAACAGTCTGGGGCCTCACCCTTATCCTGCTCCTCCGCCTGCTTCCGCAGACCCGCCAGAGTGGGACACTCTTTCTGGGCTTTGAAGAAGTCAGTCTGATCTGGGTCCCCAGCTCCAGCTGATGCAAACTCATCCAGCTTGGGCAGACCCTTCAGATCTGTGCCCATTGGGTCCTCCACCTCAGGTTCCTGCACTGTGACAGGCAACTCTGAAGTCATGGGGTCCCCTGCTACCAAAGTAGGGTCCTCCGTGGCTACTAGCCCCTCTCCCACTGGAGCAGGCGACTCCTTAGTCTGTGGAACTGGACTAGGGGCTCCTGTCCACGCCGGTCCTTCTAACACGCCCTCTGCAAGCACACCAGGCCCTAAGGCTCACAGAGCGTTCAATCTGGCGATCTCTTTGGCCCTCGATCGTGTAGCCGCTGCGACTATTTCGGGTTCAGGAAGATCATTACCCAACAGAAATGGGACAGGGATGGAGTCTTTAACTGCCACACAGTGCTGGGTCCTTTCACCTCGCCAGCTGAACGCTACTATTGCCAAGGGGCCCTCACTCTTACCATCAAATCAGGCCCATTAATATACTGACTTGGCTGTACCCACTGTCGGGTTACAGTGGTGATGCTAGCCACAGTGTCTCGGACCACAGAAGTTTTGTGTCCATTGATGTAGACATGCTCTGGATAGAGTTGAGTGTTATTGGGAAATGGGGTCTCTTCTGGAGATCCGGTACTGTTCCCACTACCAATCCACATTCGGCCACTCCCTGGCCTAGTGGAAAATCCTCCTCGGAGAGGCCCACAATAATGATGGCCACTTCCACGAGTTCAACAATCAGTATGACTTTCTTGGGGAAGCCCTTGCAAGCAGAATCCCCTTTCCTATGGCCCAGCTCCTTAGACACGAAACAACCTTTGGGTGGTGAGAATGCAGGTGTCCCAGTGTTAGGGGTTTTTGCACTCTTCTTTTTGGTGTGCATGGGCGAACTAGAGTTTGGGGGTTTCCCTTCGTTCTTTTGGGGACCTGACTTTGAAGAGGATTGGGTTGGACCTTTGTCCATCCCATCCTTGTTTAGTTTTTTTTTCCGACGATGTCTCTTCCGGTTTGGGTGTGCTCGCCTGAGCCTTTTTCTGGACTTGAGTACTCACAAAACTGTCAGCAGCCTTCGCAAGCTCCCTAGGGTCAGTGATAGTCTTGTCCACAAGACGCTTGTGTAGGTCAACCTCACACTTTTTCAACACATGCTCACACGCAATCAAATTGTACATCCCTTTAAATGTGTCAACTTTGTTACCAGTCACCCATCCGCTCAGATATCTCAACAACAAGTGTGTGAATGCTTCAAATGTAAATGTCTGACCACATTTCTATCTGAGCTCTCTGAAACTCCTGAGATGCTGTTATGGGGTTTTACAAAACTTCCTGAGGAGGGCAGCCTTCATGCTCTCATAAACAAGCCTTTCCTCAGGAGTTAACTGAAGAATTGCATCAGTCCCTGGTGTCGGTAAGCGACTCATCAGTGCTGCACCTCACAGTACCTCATCCACCTCCTGCAGCTGGAATGCCAGCTCAACGCTTCAAACCAGTCAAAAATATCCTTCCACTAATCTTTGGGGATGTGCCATCGGGGCTTATGGTTTGAGCCACTACTTCTGCTTTCACCAGAGGCAGATCTGTTGGCCTCCTTCTACTCCTCAGGTGCCAGCTTGCGCAGCTCTATGGCAGCTCTGTGCTGCTCAATGGTGACCGTGTCCCACTTTTTCTGTTCCTCTAGTGCTAGCCTCCTCTCCTCGAGCAGGAGCTTTCTAGCCGCTACCTCATTAACAGGCAGAACAATTACTGTGCCACTCAGAGACTGTTCTGAGGCCTGGGACCTGCGAATGCCGCACTAGCTCCTGCCCTAAATGATACTCTCCAGTGTTCAGAAACCACACTTGGCCCCGGCGGGATGATTGATGACAAACACTGCTCATGCGGTCGTCCTCGTCATTTACCCCCTCGGGAAGGTCTTGTCCATTTGTATACACGTGGCCTAGCCCATCCTGTGGGCTCTTCTCCCCAACCTCCGTCGCTTCTACCCAAGCTTGGAGGCTGGTCAGCAACTCAGGTTTATTAACCTTAGTGCTGTGGGGAAGTCCCCTCTCTTGACATAAAACGCGCAGGAAATCCTTGGTCATGCCTTTAATAGTCTCCATGTCAAGCTCCATTACTGTTACTATTACCTATCAGTGACTACACATTGCCTGCAATGGTACTTTTATCGTTGGGTGACTACTCTGTTCGCAAGGCTCCAACCAATCTGACCGCGTGACACCAATGTGACAAATCAACTTCCGGGGCAACAGTGGTCCAGGGATGAATATCGGTTTCTAAACTATCAATCAACCCCAAACCTCTAGTATACCAGAAGGGATCTGAATAGATTGGAATACAAGTGAATTATAAGACCTCCTTCTCCAATTTTGGTAACGTGGACGGAACAGCAGGCGTATCTCTGCAAGGTTGTGGATATTGGTTAGTTGCTATACAGAGAAAATACAATACCCAATGATAAAAGGGACTGTCCAGTCGTCAAGGTTGTATAAAATATCTACTTTATTATTACTACAACAGAGAGTTCTAGTACACTACAAATACGACCCACCGTGTAAAGCAATACAGAGGACAGACAGTTTCACGAAGGAAAGGGATGCACTCTGGATACTGACATGAGGGTAGTTGGTAAAGTAATCAGTCTGTAGCTGACAGCTGGATGACCAGAAGAAAAAAAATAAAATTTAGGAGGGGGTGGTCGAGCAGTGTTTTTATGTGTGAAACCAGCTATTTAACAAATTACATTATTGAATTGCTCCAATATCTTAAACTCTCCTTTTTAAATAAATGTTACAATATTCTTTTCTAACAGTCAGTTCCTGAATATATTTCATTCACAATAAGAACATAGGACTCGTCTTACTGAGCACAGAGCATTATGAAAACCTAGATTAATCATATACATTATTTTCTGATAGAAGGTTATTATTCCATGATGGACAGTCTGGTACACTCCCATTGCACTCCTTCGAAATACCTCAATGAGAAAGAGGAATGGGGCAGATACCACCAGTGAGCATTCCAGCCTGCTTTGCATAAAATAAGAGTGTTTTGGAAAGCTAAGAATGACCACAGATCATTATAGTACACAAATATGTCCATGATAAAAAAGGTTGTCTATCTGAATCATTAAATACTTAATGCAGACTGGGCTTGATGCTCGTTTCATTTACACAACACTCCCCCCTAATATTAAAATGCTTGTGACATTAACCCCCTATATACTGATTCAAGCAGCTTAAGGATTTGTATATGTGAATGATTATATTTAAAATAAATGTAATTTACAATCATGCAGACATATTTCGTTAAAAAAGAAAATAAACATTCCAAGATGGCCGCCTGCAGGGGAACTGCGTGAATCAGAGATGTCGAACCCCCGGGGCCTTAACATAATAGCTCTTATCAATACAGCTTCCCAGATGTGGCGGTAAACCATGGAATGAGGCTCACGAGTCATCAATAAAAACACAGAGGAGGGGTAGAGACTTAGCAGTGCCGTAGGAGGTTTTGGTGCGCACCAGGTAGAGAGCGGCTGCAATGGTGCTCGCTGAATGCGTCCTGGTTCGCCACCAAGAGGGAGAGGTGAAGGTGACATTTCAGACGGAGACGGGTAGGCCGGTGGAGAGACAAGAAGCAACGCCTCTGTCGGGGGTGGAGGTTGGGAGGACTCGATGAGGAAAGTGCTCAGGAGGCATCGCCAACCCGGAGGGGTCGTGCGGCCCGAAAGTCTCAGGGGCTGTGGGAAATGACCTGCTGGGACAGGTGAGGGGACGATGGATCCGACCTGCCAATAACACAGTAGGCAGTTGCCACTCTCGCTGCCGGCCCGCCATAAGGAAGGGACCGGCAGCAAAGAGACGCCGGCCGGGGAGCACACCGGCACACTCGGGACCTAGAAAGAAGAGGGGCGGTTGGATGTGGCGCTGGGTCCCCGGCAGATGGGAGAACACTTGGGCCGAGTGGGCGCATTGAGCATACTTAGATCACATGGACAGGAGGGCCCTGCTTTGGGCCTCAGCCCCTGCAGAGTGCAAGGAGTCTGGGCACAGTAAGGGAGCCGAGCCGCGACTTGCAGCCTGCAAATGGAGCCTTTCACCAGGAGAGGCCTAGCCCCAGTGGAGGCATGGGAAGCCTACCCATAAGAGGTCTGCAGTTCATCAGTAATCGGAGGACACAGGAAACAACACAAAGGCCGTTCTGCCCAGGTGTGAACACTGCTGATTGCGGCCTGCGAAGTGAGTGCATAAACTTGGGCTTCAACACTTTCGGGGGCAGCCACTTTCAGACGTGCTTTGGGCCTCCCTGAGGGGTAGGTGGTGCCCCAGGTGAGCAGTGGTGGTGTGAAGTGCGAAGCTCTGCGAAGGTCTACAGGGATTCAATCAAGAACCGCCCTGGCCAGGAGGAAGAGGGGAGCGGGGCTGAGTGCTGTTGCGGTAGGGGCCCCGACAGACTATTAGGGGAAGGGCCCTCCCTCAACAAGGGGAATAAAAACATATGGGGGAGCCCAGCATGAAAGGACACACACAAGGGACACAAGGTCTTGGAAGTGCTCCAATCCCCTACCCCATAGGAAGCAGACCGCACAAGGGAACCGGTAGCTCGAGGGAGAGGAGGCTGTTTGAACACTGGTTGTGTGGGAGCAGGAGGGCAGGAGACTGAATCCCCCTCAACTGCTGGCCAGGATGTCCAAAACCAAAGGAAAGGAACCCCAAAGCTCCTCAAAAACCAACAAGAAATCTCAGAAGGGGAATATACAAAGGCTCTGGCGCATGGAAGGGGAAGCCCTGACAAAGGAGTTGCTGGAGCTTGAAGTGTCGGCGGAGGGGGGGGTAGATGGAAAAATAGCCAGCGACAAGGTGGTCACACAGGAGGGCCTGCAACAGTGTTTCGAAGACTTTGGGGATACAATTGCAAACACTATGCAAATGAGCAAAATGAGGGAGGACTTGTTGGCCGCTCTGCAAGAGGTGAAGGTTGAGATGAACAAATTAGAAGAAAGAGTCGATGCCACAGAAGCTGCACTGCAGGAAGTCACCGAGGATAGGCGGAAAATCGACGATTGGTGGAACACTTGTCGAGAGTGATGCAGAGCTTGGAATTACAAAGTGAGGATCTTGAGAACCTGTCCAGAGGATCCAATGTAAGAATAAAAGTTCTGGCAGAGATGGTAGCAGACAAAGACCTCAGTGTAATGGGAAGCAGGTATTTGCAGACCTCCATGGGCTGGAATAGGGGAGTGTAATAAAAGTGGATCCCGTACACAGGGTGGGCCCAAAAAGAAGCAAACTTGGGCAAGACCCAGGGAGGTTCTGGTGGCTATGCACAACTTCGACCAGAATGAGAGTGTGTTGGCCACACCGAGAACGGGGGAGATTTCTTACAACGCTCCAGCTTGTTCCTCTTCCAGGATCTGGCGCAGAGCAGATTGACAAAGAGGTGAATGATGGGGCCGGTGGTGAGGGCGCTAAGAAAAATTGACATTTGATATAGGTAGACCTTTCCGTTCGGACTTCTGTTTGAAATGGAGAAACGTCAATGCTGGATTACCACCTGTGAGGAAGGGCTGAGAATTCTAGGTATTGAGGAGGAAGAGGGGCAGGGGCAAACCCTGAAGCCCACTAAGGAGCCTATCAAGAGGAAGCTGTGGGAATGGCCCAAGTATACAGCTAAGAACTTCAAGAAAAAACAGGCTATTGTTGTCACGCTTGGGAAGTGATCTGAATAAGATACTGGGGTTAGGGCAGTGTGGAACGGCTAAATTGGAATCTTACAAGGGTCTGGGGTCCCACACTGGATGTGGCTGGGTGAAAGAGAGGGCTCAATTCCTGAGGTGGAGGTTCGGGGTTGTGGGTAGAGGCTTGTTGAGCCCGCCCAGAGGGGGATGGAGGGAAAAGCTAAGGTAGAAGGGGAGGGAGGAGGGAGGGCAAGGGGGGGAGGGAAGGGTGGTGATCCCACCGCAGGCCGCAAAGTACAGGAGGTCCACAGGATGAACTCAGTTACCATGGCTAGGAGAGACATCTTAAGGGTTACCTCCCAGAATTCTGGGGGCTTAATTCATCAGTAAAAAGGAAAAAAAGTCAAGCTTTATCTAGAACGTGAGGGGCCGGGCATCATTGCCCTCCAAGAAACGCACATCTGAAGCCGAGATAAGCATAAGGTGCGGATAAGGGGATTCGGCCAGATCTACCAATCTAATCCACAGGATAAACAGTAAGGGGGGGTGTTGATAGGTTGGAGGGACTCCCTAAATATGCGGGTGGTGGCCACAGAGAAGGACACAGAGGGTCGCTATTTAGCAGTCCTCTTGCAGGGGGGGGGGGGCATACACGCTGGTGACGATCTATGCCCCCAATAGTGGGCCAGACAAGTTTCTAAGGTCGTGTTTAAGCAGACTGGTAGTCTTTGCTAAGGGGCAGATGATTTTGATGGGGGATTTTTAATTGGCTTGGGACCCCGGCAAATACAGGAGCGCAAGGGTCTTCACTGCCCAGGGGAAACATTCTGCAGGGCTCAAAGAAAAAATGGTGCTTCTATCGCTGGTGGATGGGTGCAGGGAACTGCAGGGCAAGTCAAAGAACACCTTTTACATTGATGTTCACAGAACTTTCTCTAGGATAGACTATGCCTGGGTGTCGAGATCTCTATTGGGGAGGTCTCTTCCCTTGAGGTTGGGGTTATTGCCCTGGCAGATCATGCACCCATCACTCTAACCCTACAGATGGAGACCAGCTCTCAAGGATTGTGGATATGGTGGTACCCGGCTCACATCCTTAATGATGAGGCTTTGAGGGAGGAAGTGTAGGGGAACATTGGGGAGTATTTCCAAAGCAATGGGTCGGGGGGGAGTAGTCCCCAACTGGTATGGGACACATTCAAAGCCACTCTAAGGGGAACTCTCATAGCGATGAAGTCTAGGAGGGATAGGGAGAGAAGGTTGCTGGAACGAGAATTGGAAGCCAAGCTGCAGCAAATAATGGCCCAGGTGGAGGAGGGGTCAGGGGTGCGATTAGAAGGGAGTACAGGGGGATCAGGGGCCAACTGGAAATCTTGCAGTCGCCGGAAAGTGAAAGGTCATTGCTTTACCTCCAGCAGTGTACTACATTAAAGCCAACAAGGCAGACGGTTATTAGCAAGGGCGTTACAGAAAAGGGAGAGGTCCAGAACTATAGAAAAAATCAAGACTGAGGGTTTGAGGTGAGCTCAGCATTGGCAGACCTCATGCAGACATTCACGTCCTATTACTCATCCCTGTACAAATCAGACAGCCCAACAATGCAGGCCCAAAACAGCTACCTCGAAGGGTGCCCGTTGCCAAGCATTACTACCCAGGAGCGGTTAGATTTAGAAGGTGACATTATGCGGGAGGAAATACGTGAGGCGATAATGTCCCTGCAGGGAGGAAAGGCACTGGGCCCAGAGGCTACCTGGCAAATTTATATAAAATCTTTAGAGAATCGCTGATTCTGCACCTGGTTCCCCTCTCGTTTGGGAGGCTGGGAGGAATCACACCATCCATGGAGGAGGCAAAGGTGGTAGTACTGCTGAAACCAGGGAAGGGCAGAACCCTGTGCGGGTTCTACGGGCCAATTGCGCTTATTAACACCAACGCAAAGATCTGCACAAAGTTGCTGGCAAAGCGCTTAGAGAGGCTCCTCCCTAGTTTCATTGACCCGGACCAGTCCGGGTTCATAAAAGGTAGACAAACTCATGACAATATCAGGTGGGTTAGCCACCTGGTTAAAAAAGTTAAAAAGCAGGGATTACAGCCCTTGTCCTAGCCTTGGACGCTGAAAAGGCTTTTGACATGGTAAAGTGGCATTTTCTCTTCCAAACCAACCATGGAGAAGATGGATTTTCGGGCTAGGTTCCTCTTCCTGTTGAAGGCTGACTACTGTGAGCCCTTGCTACGTTTGGCTATCAATGGCCAGCTGCTCGAGGGTATCCCGGTCTTGAGAGGTACCAGGCAGGGATGTCCCCTGACCCTGCTGCTCTCTGCCCTCCACTTGGAGCCACTATTAGCTACCATTTGGCTTCAGGTGATATAGAGGGGTTACCTTTGGAGGAGTGGACCATAAGGGTGCAGCATTTGCTGATGACTTATTGCTAATGATCACAAATCCGGAGAGGGCTTTTGGTGGGATAGACCGAGTGTTGCAGCAGTTTGGACAGGTAGCACGTCTGAGAATAAATGACCATGAATCAGAGGCGTTGAACATAACGGTCTCACTTGACAAGACGCAGCCGCTGAATGGCACCCTCCCTTATAAATGGGCGAATAGTAGCATACAATACCTGGGTGTGCAGATTACTAAATCGCTAGATAAATCCTACAATGCCAAATACTCGCACTTATTAGAAAAGTTCGACAGATGCTGGTGGAGTGGGGTCCCTTAACAGTATCATGGCTGGGGAGGGTCAACGTGTTAAAAATAGCGCTTCTCCCGAAGCTCTTCTACCATTTTATGGCTCTGCCAATAGGGGTCCCTAATAAGTTCTTTAGGTCTCTAGAGAAAATACACGGGGAAATTTGTATGGAACAACAAAAAACAAGAGTAAAGCGGGAGGTTATGATAGCCCTGAGGCGCAAAGGAGGCACGGGAGAGCAAAACCTTAAGGTCTACTACCTGGCAGCACAAATTAAAGTGATCAGGGACTGGTTTAAGAATGACCAGGAGAAGATGTGGTGACCCATGGATAGAGCGGTAGTGAGGGCCCCTCTCGAAGAGGTGCTGTGGCTCCCGAGGGAAGACAGGCCAGCAAGTATGTACGCCAGTGATATTGAGAAGCTAGTGGGAGAGGCATGGGATGAGTCGGTGAGAAGTGCAGGATGAACAACTATCCCCTCCCCGTTGTCCCCACTGTTTTGAAACCCTCCATTTACAGCGGGAGGATGGGGGCACGTTTTCCAAGTGCGAAGAGGGGGGTGCAGCAAGCTTAGGGACATGTTCGGTGGCCTGGAGCTGAAGAATACACTTTAATCTGGGGGAGGGGAAGAGATTTCACTATGCTCAATTAAGGCATTGGCTGCTACACCCGGGGACAGACACCTTGTGGGAGATATGTATGGCATTATTAAGGATGGGGAAGCGAGGGGGAAATTGCACTACATGGATCCGTGGGAGAGTTCGGTCAGAAGCCTGATTGGTATTGGTTGGGTGAGCTCACACTTGTCGGTGCGCCGTGAAGTAAAAAAATGAAAAGATAGTATTTGAATATCCTTTAATTGATCCAGTTATAGCCCATATAACTAAGACGTAAGACCTCTGAATTCCATGGCACCCAGTGACCACCACCCCCAAAGTAACAAGTCCTGAGATGTTCAAAGAGGACGGACAGGGCACATCGTTGAAGCTACAATCGTGTGATTTGTATTTGAGGTCCTGGGAGGGACACATTATAGATGAAAACGAGGATGGAGTCATTGGAGCCGGATGGTGTGGAGGGGAGTGAGTGATGCATCTCACCTACTCAAGGGTACAAACAACCTGCCATAACACCCACTATCAATCTACCGTGCCTTCTGAAAATCAGGAATTACAGACTAAGCTCTAGATTCCTGCCAGTGTACTCTCCACCCAACTACAAATACACCACCAAAGTAGCTAACGCCACCAAAAAGTCAGCAAACATCGCGCCCTCACCTAGACGAACCATCTCGCAGTCTAAATGCAGGTTGGGCAACACCTCCTCTTTGATCAAATGCGCTCTCATCAATGCCAGATCATTGCCAGGCCATGCACTAGACATTGCAGACTACATAACATCACATGATCTTGACTTTTTAGCTATTACAGAGACCTGGCTTCATGCTGCGTCAGGACCCTCACTCTCCCTGGCCATCCCAGATTCCATCATCCTTCACGATAGAAAATCCAATCGAACTAAAAGCGTTGGTATTGCCTTCATTTCAAAAACCTGCCTCTGTTTAAGGATCCTCTCCAACCAATCCATGCCATCTGCCAAATTACTGTCCATTAAACTACCAATATTAGCAACCCGTACGATCACCATCCATCTCATATATAGACCCCCTGGCCCCACATCCACATTTGAAGAAGACATCTCTCTCCTCCTGATGGCTAACACCAAGCCAGGCTCACAAGTCATCATTATGGATGAACTGAACTTAGGCTTTCAGGACCTCAAAGATACCAAGGCACTCGACCTCGCCAATACAATCTCAGAATTAGGATTCCTACACCGCATCAACCAACCAACACATAACAAAGGCAGAACCTTAAATTGGATAGCCAACCTCAATTGCGACATTAATATTCTCTCCAACACTCCTTTTTGCATGGTCAGACCATCACACCATTTCTTTTTCCATTAAGGAAGGCAATCAGCCTAATCAGCAGAACCCTGCCCCACCCTATCTGCACCAGGAACAAACGTAACATAACAGATGAGAAGCTACTGCCCCTATTACAGCCAATAATCAACTCTTTGTCCACACTCAGTGACCCCATTGCCTTAGTTGACCTTTATAATCACACATTACTTAATGCCATTAACACAATAGCACCATCTAAACTGCACAAAACCCAAACCACGTGCGCTTCTTATTTCATGGTTCATCCGCACCTCCTAGCCCTACGGAAACTTAAAAGAAATGCAGAAGCTGGTTGGAAAAGCCTCCCCTCTGCAGCTAACAAGGATGACTTCCTACGAGCATCACTCAATTACAAGAGGCTATCCTCCAGGCCAAAAAAGAGAACTATAACGACTGCATCACCCAAGCCAAATCTAGCACCAAAGAACTTTTCAACATTCTCAGAGAGTTAGAATCCCACGCACCCTTTCTCCAGACACCTGCACCAAAGATATCACCTGGTGCACCAACATTAAAAAAAAGCATTACAGGACACAATTTTGATGCTACAAAATAAAATAGATTCCCAAAAAATCAACATCACTAATGTCGCTTCGACACCAATGCCTCCCACACTAGGCCAGAATACCCACAACCAATTTAATTTCTCACCCCTATCTATCAAAGAGTTTGAGGACAACATCACAGAACTAAAACCTTCTAAATGCCAGGGAGACATCTGCCCAGCTCCCATCGTCAAAGAGGCAGCTAAAGAACAAACTCCCTTCATCACGTCCCTTTTCAATGCCTCATTTAAATCTAGCATTGTGCCCAATAATGTAAAGGATGCCAGGGTTCTTCCGCTACTAAAAAAGCCAAGACCCAAACAATCCCTCCAACTACAGACCCATCACCACAGTGCCTTTCTCTTCTGAAAATACTGGACCAAGCAGCATACCTGCAGATCCAACAACATCTAGAAACAAATAACTTTCTTGGCCTCAGACAATCAGGTTTCAGACCCAGACACAGGACAGAAACGGCTTTGATTGACCTCAAGACCCAAATTGAAGGCAATGGCAAACTTGCCCTTCTCTTTTTATTAGACCTGTCAGCAGCGTTTGACTTAGTAAACCACAAAGTCCTATGCAACCATCTAACGTCAGCAGTGCATTTCTCTGATAAAGCCAATGCTTGGATCCAGTCATTCCTTAGCAATAGATCAATGAGGGTCTTTGCCCCATCAGCATCCCCAGAGCCAACACCGGTCACCTGTGGAGTACCCCAATGCTCATGCATGTCCCCAACATTATGCAATGTGTTCACTAAACCAAGTTCGATGACCTTGACTATTTGGGTGGCCTACACCAACTACGCTGATGACACCCAAATACTCATCCCTATCACTGGAGACTATATTATGGACAGGAAACACTTAATGACATCTACCTCATCATACAAACCTGGATGGCCAAGCACGGACTCTAGTCTTAATGATGGCAAGACAGAGTTTCTCCTCCTAGGGTCTCCAGCAAAACTTAATAAACGAGATGGACAGTTTACCTCCTTCAACATAGACGGGAACATCATTAATATATCCAAGGACATAAAAACCCTAGGTATTTATATTGACTCCGCTCTCACGCTAACAAGACAAACCAATGCTATTGCCTCCGCTACGGCTCACACATGCAAATTAATCAGAGCTTGCAGACCATACATCACTACTGGAAACTGCATCACCACAGCCAGAGCCCTAGTCCTTTCACAACTCGACTATTGCAACACACTTTATCTTGGAACCAACCAACGGAACCTAAATAAGATGCAAGTGATACAAAATAATTCCATTAGATCAGCAATGAACATCCCGAGATCACAGCACATCTCAGAAACAGGACCTAATTTGAACTGGCTATCCGTCAATCAAAGAATCACATTCAAAACCCTCTCACTTACACATAAGTGCCTCGCTAATCTTACACCTAGGTACTTGACCAACAGCATCTTACGTAACATACCAGTTCGACCCACCAGAACCGCGCAGACACATTGTATCAAGATCCCCAGGCTCAAATTACAAAAGGCAGGAGGTAGCAGCTTTCCTGTAATAGCAGTTAAAGGTTGGAATATCCTTCCTATAATTTTAAGATCTGAACCCATCTATCATATATTCAGGAAAAAGGTAAAACTGTGCTTCACGAGCAAGAAAGTAGCGCCACACTTAACACTGTCCACTCTCTGTTTGCACCTCTCCCTCTGCAGCCATTGTAACTATTGTATTATACGTGTTTGATTGAATAATCTGTATGTAACTTTGCAACTATGTAAGACAAGTGTCCAGATGACCCTCTCTTGCACTGTCACTGTACCTTTTGTATTTTATGTATATGTGTAACTAACCTGTATGTAAATTATGTAACCATGTAAGATAAACTCCCAGATGCCTCAGGGCTTGGTGCGCTCTACAAATAAATAAACTAAACTAGAGTGCCCCAGAACCTCCTTTGTGTCCGTTTTAAGGCCTGCCAAGTGCACAGTATGAGTGATAAAATAGCTGAATGGTAGGAGTATTTTTTATTTGTTCTCTGACCTTTGACTTGAGAAGAAGAGGAGCCCTGAAGCACCCATGTGATGGAAGACAGACGGACTGGGCTGGCACCAATAAACCAGCATCCCTTGTGGGTAAAGGTGGAACATGAATAGGGTCCATCCAATCAGCTGCACAGGTTTTTACTGTATGTTGTTGCGTCATTATGATGCTGTGTACCTTTAAACGTTTCTGCTTGTACCTCTGTTTGTCAGAACGTTCTTAGCAGCAGAGTTCTTTGCTGTTGCTCTCATCTGCATGCAAAATTAAAACTTGTTATCTTACAATATCGACTTGGGCTTTCCTTCGCTAGCGGGTTGTATTCTCTGTGGTGTGAGCGTTCAGGGTCGTGCCTTAAGTAGCAGAACTTGTGTCCAACCAAGAGGCATTTAGAATCCAAAATTACAAAATGCTGATCAGTGTTAACATTATTGCTCTTTTCTAGCACTCTGCTCTTCCTATGAATCTTGCTTGGTGTCAGTCTATCACATGAAAAAAAGTGAATATTTTGTTTACCTTTATAATAATGATCCATCAAATGGAACCAGAAGGTTCTTCACAGACTGTGTCCGGTCAAATGTTCGAATCAAAAGGATTGAATGACCTTTTGATCGACAGTAAAATGACTGAAAAAAAGTATCGATTTTTTTTAAATTGATTTATTTATATATTTTTTTAGTTTAGCATGTATAAAAGCCTTTTTTATAAAAGGAAAATGGGGGCTGGGGGGGAATATAAAATTGATCCTTTTTTTCGGTCCTTTTACTGTCGAAAAAAAGGCATTCAAGCCTTTTGTTTTCGAACATTTGACCTATAACCTCTTCAGACTACTACCATACAGTATTTAATGGGTCATAATACTTCCTTGTCCACTGCCTTCTCTGCATAGGCTTCATTTTATTGAGGTAGGGGTGTACATAAACCAGAGAAATGCAAGCCACAATGGGTTCCCAGGGCTTTGTATACCCCTAACACAAAACAAGCGGTGACTCTGGCCACCATGTCCATGCATGGTGGCTGGAAATACAATTCAGGGGCAGTCCAAAGGGGTGCAAGCCTCTGTGTCTGCACCAGAATTAGATATGGGTGGTGACGCTTGCATGTTTTCTGCACAGTAGAGGTAAGACCTTACACTCTGTGCCCCACCACCATGTGAAAATGCAATCTGAATGGTTGGAATCCTACTTCACTGGTGGAGTGCTTGTTTTGGCCTTGTTCCTGTCGACGATGCGCTGCAATGAAAATAAACCTGTCAGTGCATGCCAATGTAACTCCTCCATCCCATTGTTTTGATTGCTATTATATGTTCTTATATAAACAAACTTTTTACAACATTGCATAGGCATAGATTTGGGTGACATAAGCTATTGGTCTACGACCTTTGGCTCTCCAGATGTTTTGGACTGCAATTCCCATTAGCCTAAACCAGCATAGTGAGGGATCATGGGATGTTTAGTCCAACACATCTGGGAAGCAGAAGGTTGAAGGTCCCTTGCATTGGTGAAATTCAAGCCAAAGTTCGCAAAGCAAAACTTTCATTCAATCACCAGAATAGTGACAATAATTATAGTGCTCACAGCCAGAAGGTTATGATGCCACCGATCACAGATCTGGCCAATCCAAAAGGCAGGCAAACATTCTTCACCCTGTCCCAAAATTTAACGGTGTAACAATGCAATAATCGTCCCTTTTGAATGCACCAAACATTTAATAACCACCAATGGGCACCAAGTCTCGATCTTGGGTTTACTCATTTGCATGTCTGGAGTGACTACTTCACAGGTGCTTGGTTACCTGTAAAACAGAATCCCACTCCTTGACATTAGTGCATATATATTTTTCTATCCTTGTTAGGCCAAGTCTTTTCCCTGCGACATGCCTCTGCATAACTCCCAGTACAAACAATTTGTATTAATGGTACAGAAATGAAACAGGTGCAAACACGTACCCTCGGTGCCATTTTTGTGATTTGCACTACTAAGTGCAAACAGTAGGTGAGAAAGAAAGCACAATCCACTTTATGCTTTCTTTGTTGCACTTGGCAGTGCAAAATGAGTAAATGTCGCCTGGCGTTTATGCATGGCAGGCAGAGCTTTCACAATGGATTTGTATGGAATCTGCATCCTTTTTGCTGGTGTAAAAAGCAGGCGGATTCCATTGGAATCCAAAGCATTTGCGCCAGTATGAAAATGCCATGCATTTGTGTGCTGGAGATGATGAGGATGAGGGGGGGCACCTACACGCCATACAAATGGCCAAAAATGTAGAGTAAAGAAAAAAGCATTTGTACAAAGTTTGTGCATGCTTTCTACTCCTTGTTGTAACTAGAGCCCGTGCCGGGGGCTTGGGCAGGATCACCTGATTGTGGTTTTGGTCGTCCCTGCGGGTGACGTGCTGTGATCACGTGGCAAGTGGAAAAAAAAGCTGCGAGCAGCTTCCAACTAGCCACGGCAAAGACCCTATGAAACCAGCCCCACTGTGACAAGTCCACACAGACCAAGACGAATACAAACCCACGACTACATACTCAACCCGAGAAGATGGAGTAATGAGGCTCAAGCCTCGGTATCCAAAAATCACAGCTGATGGATAAAATCTATGAGCAAAAGGAAGAAGACGGCGCCACTCGTCGCTCAACCCCGCCTCCAGCAGTATCATTGCGGCCCTGCCTGCGCAGCGCACACGTTGACCCTGGAGCTGCCGCTCTGCTTCCCAAAGCACATCGAACCACGGTGGCCAGGGCTGCACTGGGAACTAAAAGAGGCCCTGGAAATAATTACTGGGGACCAAAAGAGGCCCTGGAAATAAAGTTCAAAGTGGCCCCATATGACACATTTTCAGCAAGCCCAATGCTTTTCCGATGAGAAAATTTGGAAATACCACACAAAAGAGGCCCAGGGTGCAGAGGCCCACCGGGAAATCTCCAGAGTTCCCTATGGGCCAGTCCACCCCTGACGGTGGCCCGGCACCCGCGGGCCCCACAACACTCATTATTTTTACTCTACTCCACAATAAACAGGAGGGCCCCTGTGTGATTAATATAAAGGTTCTCACCATGAGTTTGTTAGTATTAGCCCTGCTCATTTCACCAAACGTTATTGTTACCACCAGCTGTTTTGGCATTGAATCCACCAAAGTACAACCATGTGTTCATTGCGCATATGAGGACTTACCACCGCAGGTAATTCCACCAGTCATCAAATATACATTTTTCTGAACGAAAGGCCTTATAGCCACAATTTGCAGGTATTTCCTCCTGTTGCTTTCCCAACCTGGGATTGGGCAAGGCAGTAAAAATGGTGCAAATTCTGTTACCGCCATTCTTTTACCTCTACCACGATGCTTGGACTGGAGTGAGACCCAAAGACTTTGCGGTTTTAAGGAATTGACAGTTCCCAATTCCCATACTCCATTGGACAAATGCCTACAAAAGGAATTACAGTGGATTTAAAACGCCCCGTTCTCTTGGAAAGTGTTGCAATTGTGACAGATGAAATGACCGCCACGCCAGTTACACAAACGGACCGTCTAAAAAAACAAGAAAAATCCCCAAACTCAGACAATTCCAACACTGCGTGTGAGATCTGGAGCGCCGCCTACAACACACCATTGGCAAGTGCAGTATATTCTAATCATCAGCAGGGACCTTTAAAGGAGATCGCAGGTGAGTAATTATCCCTTTGCCACAAGCAGAGTCAGTAGGGAGTCAAAGTATATTATAACAGCCAGAGTAGGACTTTTTCAGAATCTTAAGGCATCTAAGTATATTGAAAAGTACTATTCTCCGAGGACAAAACCGAAACCCTGAACATTGATCGACGTAAATGTATGCAATCTCGAAAATAATATGTTGCCTTAAGCAGGGGCGGCGGGAGAGCCGGTAATGATACCTCTTAGTGAATACCTTATGGAGGACTGTTGAAGAGTATTATAAGATTTAGTTAAGAGCTCTCGAGCCATGAAGAAAGAAGCAGCGGGGGAGGCTATTTTTCTATTTCTCGAGTATCGTACGCGCGGTTGAGGAACGCTACGCGGCTTCGACTAGCACCAATGCGATCACCTGCCTGACTCCTGAATGGGTTAGGTTCAAGCGATGTGGATCAGGGACGTGCTTCGTGTGCCGCTGAAAGCAATGGCATTCGCGTTAAGGCTGGGGAGTTTCTTCTACCGCCAATATGAGGGTCAGCAACAGGCATGCATCCAGGGTCCTCGATGGTCGCAAAAACAGGTCAGATTTTTAGGATGTCCATCATGAATATTCATGAGATAAATTTGCAACCAATGGGAGTCAATCAAGATACTGAGTGGTTATAGTGAATGGTTGGTGGGCTTGAGGGACAGAGTTGCACACCGCTGGTCGAAAGGTTGCCAGCGGTGGGCTTTGGAATGGCTACGAGTAGGGAAGTGGGAAGACTGCTTCTGCCCAATTCACTTAACATGACAACATCAGCCAACTATTGACATTGTCAATATGGCACATAGAAGCCAAGAGTTGCACAGGATAGCCCCATAAAAGAATGTGATCATCGACCGTATCCAAAGGATGCTATGTTACGCTACTGGGATTTAGACCACTCATGGGTGCCATGTTCCTGGTTCCCAAGCGCTCCGGTGGATCTGGAACCGAGGGGCGGGGAGAGAGGGGAAATGCAAGATAGCTCTGCCGCTGGTTAGGAAGCACCCGGGTACGGTTGCTGGAAATTGGTAAAATAGAGCAAACACACAGGTACATGTTGTACAACAGTTGTGCAGGAGAGGCAGCGATGTAGGTGCAACTCTCTAACTGGCAGTTCTTTGATGAATCTCAGTGACATGAGTCAACCAGTCTTGTTTCAGATGTCTCTACACCAGCAGCGAGTCCTCAAGCAGTGGTCTCGGGCATTTTCCGATGAGGAATTCCTTTGCTTTGAGACCTTCACCCCTGATGTCTCTGTTTATGTTTACAAGTTAAGCTATCCTTCCTTCCTTCCTTCCTTCCTTCCTTCCTTCCTTCCTTCCTTCCTTCCTTCCTTCCTTCCTTCCTTCCTTCCTTCCTTCCTTCCTTCCTTCCTTCCTTCCTTCCTTCCTTCCTTCCTTCCTTCCTTCCTTCCTTCCTTCCTTCCTTCCTTCCTTCCTTCCTTCCTTCCTTCTTTCCTCCCTCCCTCCCTCCCTCCCTCCCTCCCTCCCTCCCTCCCTCCCTTCCTTCCTTCCTTCCTTCCTTCCTTCCTTCCTTCCTTCCTTCCTTCCTTCCTTCCTTCCTTCCTTCCTTCCTTCCTTCCTTCCTTCCTTCCTTCCTTCCTTCCTTCCTTCCTTCCTTCCTTCCTTCCTTCCTTCCTTCCTTCCTTCCTTCCTTCCTTCCTTCCTCCCTTCCTTCCTTCCTTCCTTCCTCTCCTTCCTTTCCCCACTATTTCACTGGGTCCTTCCTCCTCTCCTTCCCTCCCAAGAAAAGGAAGCAACAAAGAACAGGACCCAAAGAAAGCAGGAAATGGCAGAAGCGGATGGAGGCAAAGGGAAGAGGCATTGGAGATGGGCAGAGGGGAGGCTGGCACAGTCTCGGGCCTTGGTCTGTTCCAGTAGTACAGGCTCTGCTTGGCAAATGACAGAACATTCATGTCACTTAACGCTATCACTGTTGCAAAGAGTTGCACAATAAGACAATGAGGACTGCTTGAAATTCTGTAAGGGCAAACACACAACCTCAGCCAGGCTGATAATCATGCAATGATTAAGACTTGTGTCTACTGTGTGGTTTGTGTGCGCGTGCCGCAGGTGTGCCGCGGTCCGCGATCTGCTCAGTTTCTCTGTGTTGCTGGTGTGGCCGAAGAAATGAATGTTCTTGGAATGTCCGTTGCGAGGTTTAGACCCACTGGCCTCACAGGGAGACCATGCGCCTCTTTTTCAGGGCAAATCAGGGGTACACGTTGGTGGACGGCGTCTGCCCACTTTATCTCAGACGGCTTGGTGCCCTTACAGCCGCTTCGTTGCGCTTTCAGAGGGGAGCACAACACTGCGACTATGGCTTCAGTGCTAGGGCGACTCTCGGGCGTAGGAGACACATAAAATCTGGGGGGGACAGGGGACATCTGGGGGACCTTGCTTTATTTATTTATTTATTGTGTTTTAGTCAAAGAACTCGACTTTTCACAAAATTAGAATTAAAATAGCAGTACGTATTAAATTACAACTATCACTGTATAAAACAAGAGAAAAGAAGAAAAGAAAACAGAAGACAATTAAAGGAAGCAGCAGCAAAGAACATGTCTTTGTATGTTGCATTTCTGGATTTTTCATCTGACTATGAGCTCATGGTAAGAGAGAGGAAATACCAATTACTTCCAGTGGGCTACAGCTAGGACGCCAGCTCGTTAAGAGGCAGATCACCTGTGGACTCCTGCCAAATAAAGGAGTTGAAGCCTTTTCTACCAACTGCAAGTTGCTACTTTTTTGTGTGGGGCAAGGAGAAGTGTGTGTCTCTTGGAATGGAAAGATGGGGGTTTCAAAGAAAGAGGAAATCTTGTTTGTACCTCTGAGTAAGCCCTGTTATGGGAGTAGAGGGACCAGGTGTGTGATGTTGCTGCTTTGACTGTCCTCCAGGGGGGGGGTACAGCAAACAAGGAGGATGAGCGATGGCAAGCCCACCCCCTTATAAGCACTCCCCAGGTCCGCGGCTGGATGTGTCGGACCCGGGGGATGCCTAGTAGGTGGGGTGTATGTGGACCCAGGGGAGTGGCCAGAGGGGCAGCCTGGTATGTGGGCTGCCCCTCTAGCGCCCCTGCGAGGGCCGGGCCAGCCCTCTTATTCCATCTCATGCAGGCTTCAGAGCCTAGCCTTTCTTTGTCTTTGTTATTCTGAATGCAGAGCTGGACTCTGTTCCTTTCTCGTTTACCATTTGCGGCAAAGCCTGATCTATTTGATTCTCTCATATGTTACTAGGACGGCAGAGCATGGGTCCTCTGCCCTGTTACATTATTCAAAGAGCCCCTCTGGCTTTTCTTTGCCTCTCCCTTGTCTCACTGCTTGCTTGCTTAATACATACCTCCTTGCTTGAACACTCAACATATTCTCCCTAACACAGCAATGGCAGCTGCAGTCTGTCTTAACCTATCTTTGTTCTGTTTCTTGAATTGGCCTCTTATTTGCGCTTTTCTGTCTGCAGGGGAAAGGCATTTGCCAGTCACTGCCATGATGGTTCTACCTGGCCATAAGAGGGCAACAGCTAGCCAATATTGGAAGAACATGGCATATTATGCCAGAGGCTGGCAACTGCCTTCCTAATGCCTACACAAGAGACACAACTCTTGCCTTTGTTTCTAACAGTAATTCAGTGGATGAAGAAACGCGAGAACACACATATTGCTTATAAATAAAGGGGATGATGTCACACTTGGTTAAGACATTTTGATCACGCCAGGAGCTAATTTCCAGCTGCAATTAAGCGATTACCTTTTAGACTTCTGGCTTTAAATAATGTTAGTATCACCTGGAAAGCACAGAGGTTGCTCAACAGGGTTCCTGGAGCACGAGGGGTACCCTACTCGTGGCCATGGATGATTGGAGGGCATTCTTGCCCTGGTTTGAAGCCTGGCCCCTACAGCCATGATGGGGGAGGGGCCTATTACTTTTGGTTGTACGTACCCTTTGAGGGTGGGCAGACATTGCCTCCTTCATTAGCCCACTAACAGCTCTGCTTTGCAACTTTATCACACATACCTGTCAGGTGGCATGTAACTCAATGCTACTAATGTTATCAGCCTCAGAAGTCTGGAATCCTTTGCCAGATCAACTAGGGTACAGTCTTGCCACCTGAGACTTACCCATGCCTGAGTCGGCATCTGTCGCCATGTGGGGAAGACACACACAGAACACAGGCACAGTGCCCTTGTGGGTTTTTCACACTTCGGGGTGGGCACAATTCACTCCGCAGAGAAAGTGGCACATGCTGGGCAACATTCTCCCACTTTGACAATGTCACCCAAAGAGCAAAATTGGACATTTGAAATGCCTCTGTCGACTTATTATTGCGCAATCCACACTGATGGGTTTCAGCACCTGCTTAACGCTAGATGGCAATTCAGGGCATTTGCCAACGCACTCAAGAAGCACAGGGCACCCTCTTACCAGCGACATGCCATGCTCACTCATTCTGATCACAAATTGGCATTTATCTGGGTTCATGTTAAATGTGTTTATTTATTACATGTGTAACATCACGCAAAACCCCCAAGCATCAAGGTGCAAAGTAAACTGCATGGAGTGGACCACTTCCATTAACGCACGTTTTTACTTTTCCGCCACAAAATGGAAGATTTTAGCGTAAAAGGCAGGTGAAATCACATTGCTTTTCCACTTTGGAAGAGTGTAAAGACCTTGCGATATTAGCGATTGCTGGCGGAACTGACAATGGCTTCCTCTGGACTCCGCCTGCTTTTACCAGGTTTCATTTCCAAGCAGATCCGAGAGGAATCCCTTTCCTTATTTCCAGCCTGAGAATCCATGCTGGCAGTAAAGCCGCATTTGTCTGGTGGAGCGGGAAATGCAGGGGGTCCAGGTGTGTCCACTCGGCTCCCGAACTCCACCCAGAAAATGCACAAAATGCTGGCCAATTAAAAAAAGCAACAGTAACAGTGATTTCACCCATTTTTTCTGAACCAATGGACCTGGAAAATGCGGTGTTACATCGGAAGCTGAATGCATTCACTCTGACTATTATCCCACCGGAAGATTAAGCCAGGTGCTGAACACAGGTATTACATATTCCTGTGCACAATCTGCATTTGGAGAATTAACTAACTGAGCTACCTTAAGAATGATATCTAATCTGGGGCTTTACCGTCTTAACCGTTAACTGCCATAGGTATTTCCCCCCAGTGCCAAGGCCTTTTTTGGTGATTTCGGTATGTCGTCATTCAATCCCTTGTAACCTCTTTGTTTCATGAGATATCTCGGCCAAAGTTGGCCCCTTTTTTCCCCATATGTAGGCGGTTGTAACACCACCCAGGAATCCTAGTTTGCTGTAGGGGGGGGTGAGAGAAAATAACCAAAAAGAGGAAAATTTGGGTTTTTTTCAGAAAATGCCAATAAAATGTTGTACAAAGAAGCCTGTGGTGTTTTCCTTGTAAGAGCTAGGAACAAATGGCTTGCTGTGCTGGATTCACCATTTTCCAGGCTTCCAAAAACAGATTGAGTGGAAACCAAAATAACATATTTTGATATGCTAATCAGCCATTTTGTGAGTGGTAGGCGATTTTGCAGTTTTTTTGTCCAATAGGACATGCATGGACGGAATGGAAGAAAAGCGTAGGAAAGCTGAATGGGAAGCCAGAAAGGCATACACTTCTGAAAAGTAGACAATATTCCAAGTTTAGGAAGGGGTGTTTTGCACAGGTCAGGCAACAACTATGTAGGGAAAGATGCCATAGTTTGGGGGGAAATCAGGAAAATGACAGAAAAAAGAATACAATTTCTGCACGTTTCCCTCTGGTCACCCCCCGAAACATGCAGCCAACAACACATGGCCTACCTTCCCTTATTCCCACAGGTTTCCCAATGAAAACAGTACCTCACATGTATGGGTGCACCTACCTGGGTGCAAAGGGAAAAGCCTAAAACACTGGTAACCGCAAGTCTTTTCGCACAGCAGATTTTCAGGAATTTTGCTCATGTGGACAACCTACAGATTTGGGCCTAGGGTGTCGAAGCCACAAAGGAAAACTGGGAACCCCATGCATTTCCGTAAAGAAGACACCTGTGGGAATACACAGAGGTCTGGCTTGCGCGAGACACCCCATAATCTATGACCCACAATCCCTGACAAAGTCTGAAATTTAGTGGAAAAAACTCAATTTTCACTTTGTCTGGGATTGTGGGTAATACATTCTGGGACGATTCACGCAGGACAGATCTCTGTGGATTCCCACGGGTGTCTTCTTTTCGGAAATGCATGGGGTACCCTGTTTTCCCTCATGGCCTCGACACCCTAGGCCCAAATCTGTAGGTTGTCTCCCCATACCCTTTGGGGCTAACCAGTGGTTTAGCCTTTTCCCTTTGTGCCCAGGTAGGTGCACCCACACATGTGAGGTACCGTTTATGTCGGGACACCTGTGGGAACCCGGGAAGGTAGGACATGTGGTGTTGGCGGTGTGTTTCGGTGGGTGGGAAGAGGGAAACGTCTGAAAATTGTAGTTTTTTCACCAAATTTCAGACTTTGCCGGGGATTGTGGGTAATACATTTTGGGGCGATTCACGCAAGTCAGACCTCTGTGGATTCCCAAGGGCGTCCTCTCTTTGGAAATGCATGGGGTTCCCTGTTTTCCTTGGTGGCTCCGACACCCTAGGCCCAAATCTGTATCTTGTCCACATTAGCAAAATCTGCTCTGCCGAAATGCTTGGGGTTACCAGTGGGTTAGCCTTTTCCCTTTGCACCCAGGTAGGTGCACCCACACATGTGAGGTACCGTTTTCGTTGGGACACCTGTGGGAATGCAGGATGGTCAGACATGTGTTGTTGGCGGTGTGTTTCAGTGGGTGGCCAAAGTGAAATGTTTGAAAATTGTGGTTTTTCCACCAAATTTCAGAGACATTTCCCTCTGCCCACTCACCGAAACATGCTGCCAACAACACATGTCCTACCTTCCTGCATTCCCACACGTGTCCCGATGAAAACGGTACCTCACATGTATGGATGCACCTAACTCGCCGCAAAGGGAAAAGGCTAACCCACTGACAACCCCAAACCTTTTCGCAAAGCAGATGTTCAGGAATTTTGCTCATGTGGACAACCTACAGATTTGAGCCTAGGGTGGCGAAGCCACCAAGGAAAACAGAGGACCCCATGCATTCCCAAAAAGAAGACACCCGTGGGCACCCCCCTTTTCACTAAAAATATCCATGGTGGTTTAGTGACCCCCACACCCACCCAAAATAAGTTATCTGTTTAAAAAATAAATTGTTTTTGTTTTGCCTCTTTCCTAGGGGCAGATTGTGCTAGCAATCTGCCCCCAGGGAGGGCTACATGAGATGCCCCCCATCCATTTGGGGTGGGGAGGAGAGGGCCACCTCCCTTTCCACTAAAAACATCCATGGTGGTTCAGTGGCCCCCACAACCACCCAAAACAAGTTATAATTTGTATGATATGAAATGATATGATATGGCATTTGTAACGCGCCTATACACAAGTGTTTCAAGGCGCGACGAGGCGGGGGGGGAACAAAGGGCGACAGACATTATCCTACTAGGCCAGGTGTCATTCAGATCGCGCAAGTGGAAGGGTAGGGGGACTGGGAAAAGTGCAGGGGAAGGGGAGAGGGGAAGTGCAGTACATGGTTAGTAGAATACAAGATAAATAATAGGGCCAGCTGGTGGCAAGTGCAAGGTAAGTGCCGGGAGAAGGGGCTGTAGGATACAGAGACAGTCCCGTAGTGCAGGTAGGCAGTGCAGGGAAGAGTGGCTGGGCCAAGGACCGAGATCGGTGAGTGGCCCAGTTGCAGATTCAGTGCAGGTTCAGTGATTTTAGCAGGGGAGAGAGGGAGAGAAAGCGGAGGCAAAGAGGAAGGTTTTGAGGTGCTTCCGGAACCGGAGATGGTTCTCCTCAAGTTTCAGGGAGGCAGGAAGGCTGTTCCAGAGGGAGGCCCCTGCTGCGGCGAGAGATCTACCCCCAGCTCGTTGCCTGGAGAAGCGGCTGACCCTGAGGTAGTTGGAGGTGGATGAGCGAAGGGCTCGAGAAGGAAGATATTTAGGAAGAGAGGGTTGCGGGTATTTTGGCCCAAGGCCCCAGAGGGTTTTGAACTTAATCCTTGCAGCCACTGGGAGCCAGTATAGTGATTTCAGTCCTGGAGAGATACGGTCCCTCGGCTTGAGGCCAAGGACAAGTCTTGCAGTCCTGTTCTGGATGAGTTGCAAAGGGCGGAGAGTAGAGGCAGGAAGATTTAGATAGAGGCTGTTACAGTAGTCTAGCCTAGAAAGAACCAGAGCTCTGGAGACAGTGAGCTTCTGGGGGAAGGAGAGGAATGGAAGGATACCTCTGAGGAGGTGTAGCTGGTAGTGTGACTTCTTAGAGACGTCAGAGATGTGAGGAGAGAAGGAGAGTGTGTAGTCAAAGATGACCACAAGGTTTTTTGCCGTGCAGGTAGGAGCAGGAAGAGGGCCAAGGGAGGCCGGCCAGAGAGCTGCAGGGAAGGAGGGAGTGGGTGTGCCGATAAGTAGAATCTCAGTCTTACTGGCATTAAGGCAGAGGTTGTTGGCGACACACCAAAAATCTGCCCCCAGGGAAGGCTACATAAGGTGCCCCCATCCACTTAGGATGGGGGAAGACAGCCACCACTCCTTTCAAACACAAATAATCCTGGTGGTCTAGGGGCCCTCCACCCCCACCCAAAACAAGTTATAATATTTATATTTTTGTTTTGCCCTTCTCTAGGGGCAGATGGCAAATGTGTGTGACCATTTGCCCCCAGGTGGGTGGCAAAACATAATGTCCCAGGCTTGGGGGGCGGGGTGGCTCTGCCAATATTTGCAGTGGCATCTCCCCTCACCCCAAATGGATGGGGCATCTCATGTACCCCTTCCTAGGGGCAGAAATCTGCCGCCAGGGAGGGCTACATAAGTTGTCCCTCCATCCACTTAGGGGGCGGAGAGGGCAACTCCCCTTGCAAAAATCCCTGGTGGCTAGTGGTCCCACCAAAAAAGGTGACAGAAACAGTGCTGGCAGGCATGGGTGACAGAAAGCAGTACCCTCTTGACAGGGCCAAGTCCCTGACCCTGTCACATCTGAAAGGTCCTTACTCACCTGCAAATAAACCACCAGGTGGAGTTATTGAGACTGCTGGTAATGACTAGACTACACCACTGCACTATTTAATATTCCATTAGGTATGGCGGAGCAGGGAATTTAGGGGTAGGGCCGAGCCAGGGCCGAGCCAGGAGGTCTGGCCTGGCTCTTATGGCCAAGCACAAATGAAACAGGGAAAAGGCCATGCAAAACGGGGGATGTGCCTGTGGGGGAGGAGGCATGAAAAGGGGCAAAAGTGATCTAAGGGCAAGAAAAAGGTCACAAAAGGGGTGAGAAAAGGGGTTAAAGGTGGCAAGAAAGGGAACTTAAGGGACTGGAAGAGGCTAAAGGGGCAACAGAAGGGGCTAAATGGGACTGGGTGGCCAGAAAAGGGGCAAAATAGGACTGGGGTAAGAAAAGGGGCTAAAGGGGGCAAGTAAAGGAACTTAAGGGACTGGGGCAAGAAAAGAGGCTAAAGGGGCAACAGAAGGGGCTAAATGGGACTGGGTGGCAAGAAAAGGGGCAAAATGGGACTGGGGAAAGAAAAGGGGCAAAATGGGACTGGGGGTAAGAAATGGGGCTAAAGTGTGCTGGGCATGAAAAGGGGCTGGGGACTGGGGTGTAGGGGCAACGCTGGTGTTTTTGGGAAGGTGCTGGGGCTGGTGGAGGGAAAATGGTATGGTGGCATTTTTGGGGGCGGGAAAGTAGTTGGGAAGGGGAGCAAGCACCAGAGGAGCACAAAAAGTTGATAGGCGCTGCCTACCAACTCTTTGTGCTCACTTACATTTCAATTCACCGCCAGTCGCTGCACGATTGCGCCGGGAAGCACTCCCGTCCTGTCCCAGCCAATCAATGAGTGGCTGGGGTAGGACAGGAAGTCAGACTGCCGGAACCAGCAGTCAGGCTGCGGTGCATTTTATTTAATGCATTTTTCCTGGGGTGGTGGGCAGTGGATGGGTTTCGTGGCTAGACCCTTCTTTCGGAGCAGGGTCAGTCCAGAGCGCTAGCTTTGACCCCGGCCGCCCTGAGCCCCATCGGGCTCTCCCAGCTCTATGTTCCAGCCTACCCAAAACAGCTGACAAACAGGCTACAAAAAGTACAATGTGAGGCCGTGCAAGTCGCCTTGAACTTGAAGAAAAATCAGCACATCAAGCCTTAAACCACATAATTGGCTGCCTGTTAACTTGAGGAGCAAGTTCAAAATCCTAGGCACCAAAAGCAAGGCAAGGCTTTTTGGAACAAGGACCGACGTTATCTCCAGAAATTGAAGATACTACATCACAACGAGGAATCTGCAGTCAGCCGATGTGAATAACACCTGGCAATAGAAGTACAATGGCCATATGTTGGGGGGAAAGCCTCTGGGTAACAAGGCCACACATGGCGAAAACCTCACAATCCCACATTCAGAAAACAAACAGTGGGTTACAATGGTGAATTTTACAACACCAAAAAGTGGGTACAAACCCATACCGTTTACAATTGCCTCTGTAGGGTAGCATATCAAAATAATTCCAAAAGATGCCAGGCAACCAACATATAACCGGGATCAATTACTGCAACGCCCAAAATGTCAACCTCTTTTTTACATTTCGACCCTCGTTACACCCCGTATATATGTAGGGGGATGGGTATAGCATCTAATACATGCAGGGAGGGCTGCAGGGGGTATACCTCGCACATATATTGGGTGAAAAGGGGGTCGAAATAAAAAACGTTGGAATTTAAGGGGGTTGCAGTTATTTGGGCGCAGTAATCACACAGATCCCAATATTCAGGAGCATTTTCTACTGCAAATTCTTGATGCACTTTTTCACGATGCATGGCAGCAATGCCACCCTGAAACACTTCCAGGGTGGCAATATAGGTCAGTATGTGGCCACTGTAAGAAGACATGTTCATGCTGACGATGGCAATATGTGTGTGTATTGCCTCTGTAACAATGCCCTCATGAAAGCTCTGCCAAAAGATATCAATGTTGTCACTGAATGAACACATTTGTGTCCGCTCTGCCCAAATAATGCAAGAATTGCCATTGGTCCTTATACTTTATTGAATCGGCTTTCTCCATTAACAAGTACAATCCTTTGAAACTCCAGAACACATCATACACACGTTGATTTAAAAACATCACCCAGTCCCCCTCCCCGCCCCATACAGCCGTAACAAAACAACTAGACCAAATGTAAGGAGGTTGTCCAATCTCCACCGCGGCAAAGCAAGGCCACTCACACACATTTACACATTTCACAAATGAAATCCATGTCAGAGCAATTCATGATAAAAATCAAGGTTACCTTACAGTCCCGGCGGTTATTTTTGATAAAAGAAGGCCTTAACAGATCCTTCCGCAAGCCCAAGTACCATATACCAGTCAATAAGAAGTGGCACAAGTCCTCAGGCACAGCCAAAACATGACAACACCATTTCAGCGGGTCTCCCCTTCCCCGGTTAGTACGAGCCTTCAAGGGAAGGACATTTAAACAAACCATAAGACGTCAGGTGATGAGATTTTACCCAGACCACCCCCAACTTCTGTGCTACCCCTCATTGAGGCGAACACACTCAATGAACCCAACTAACAAACTGCTCTCCAGTCCTCCTCCTGACCCTTGCGGAGTGCTCTCCTCTTAAACCCAGATTTAAAATTTAACACGTTTGAGTGATTCAGTGCACCCCCAGCCTCAACCCTGCAGTTCCTCAATATTTTAGAAACTTCTTATAACCTGAGGCCTGCGGGCGAGTTGGCGCTATATAAAAATTCTATAGAATAGAATAGAACCTCCTATACTCAGGGCAAGCGGGTGATCTGGTTAGTTCCTCTAAAATTGCCATTGTAAGAAGACATGTTCATGTTGCCTCTGCCAATATATGTCAGTATTGGTACTGTAAGGACACACCCATATTGGCGGCTGCACTGGCAGTGCAAGGAGAGAAAGAACACATGCTCCCAAAGTGCTGCCGTACATTTGTTGAGATAAATTCCCAGAAGAAACCTTGTCTTTGCTTGATGCAGAAGCAGGGCAGCGGATGAGCTACACAAACATCCTACCATTCATACTCTCGGTCATGCGGATGCTAGAGATAGAAAGTTGATACTCACCTCACCTTGGTTTTTGTTTGTGTTGCCTACTGCTTCTTTCCGCTGCTTTTTAAAATCGTTCACACTCTTGGCCTCTTTGACTGAGATATTGGGCCTCATAAAGACCCTGGCGCGCCCGTACTGGCCCCCTTCATCACGGGAGCGCCTATTACGAGGTTCCCTTTACGGGACTCGGAACAGACGTCTGGTAAAACCAGACGTCCTTTCCGGGTACCGCGAGAGGAACAGGGAGCTAATAACAGGCCGTTATTAACGTGCCCGTTATTATCTCCCTCCCCATTCCCAATGAGCCCTAGAGGGGCTCAAATGGGAATGGGGAATGGTTCCTTCAAGGAGGAATTACCGGGTCCTCCAATCTTGGAATGACCCGGTTATTCCTCATTGCAGCAACCCGGTATTGGAGCCGGGTCGCTAATAGCACCCTGGCTACATCCATACTCGTAATGAGGCCCATTGTCTTGTTACGTGCTTTTAAGTTTCGTTATGTTTGATGCCATAACAATAACAATCGCTCATTCACAAATAAGGAATACAAATAGGGGCGTTGCTAGGGGGGGGCTAAGGGGGCTATAGCCCCTGATCTTTTGGTTGTAGCCCCGGATAGAATCTCAGGAGCTACAGCCAAAAGACTAGCTAGCCCCCAGTCCCGACAGTTCTGACATCAGCTTAGCCCCGGGTCTTTTCCAGACCTAGCAACTCCCCTGAATACAAACAGCAACTAGTGGAGTATGCGGGCAGCGATCAATTAGTAACATGTGCGTATTGTCTCATTGCACGTGTTTATTACTGATGAGCGTTGCTGCCAGCAACAGTTTGCTCAGAGCCTAGAAGTATATTTGCACGTCAACGTTGGCGTGATGCAGGCTGTCCATTGAACTCATTGTTTGAAATTCCACGCCTTTTCGTTCCTTCAGAGCTGGTGCTGCATGGGCGACCGCTGCTGTGTGAGCTTCTACAAAGTCATCTTATCATGACAGACATGTATTGAAGGCATGCAGCCTGCAAATTGCGTGTGGCAGCGAATGCAGGGACAGGAGCAGAGGATGGGCAAGACGAATGGCATGTGGATCACAACAGTGGTGAGTAGGAGAGAAGGGGCACTTTTTTAGTTCGGCTGTAGGGTAGCGGGTTAACACCACATATACGCCAAAACGATTGCAATAGGGTACAGATAGGGAGAAATGGCATGTGAAAAGGGGCACACTGCTTGTAGGTGTTGCATGGCTATTTTTCCACGCATTGACTGCCTAGGGCCATTTATATCCTTATTGCCATTCCCACCAGTTCCTGACCTTCTCCACATAAGACACCTCCAGATGGGAACTCTTTGAGCTTGCTTTAATCAAGCCTTACCATCAAACTTTGCACCCTGCCAGTGTTGTCTCAAAGCAGTCTTCTGAGAGTTAATGCATTAGTTGGAGTTGTAAACGTGCTACTGTTGTAATAAAACTGTTTTAACCAGGTCTGCCTTCAGCCACTCGATTTATAAGCATTGAGTGTCCTTCGCTGAAGTCCTGTTAAAAGCAAGCATTGACAAAGGCAACAGTTTTGACTTGGGTATAAGTATTAGGCCTTTGCTATACACTGCTATTAGATGCCCAGGTACCCACACCATTTTGCACCTTCTACCATCAAAGCCAGTTGATACCACTGCGGCGGTGCCTGGCAAGTGCCTTTCCCATGCCTACACAAAACCCCAAGATTATGGCATTGCTAGTGCTTTTTATAATTGCCGTGCACAGCCACAGCAATTCTGTACAAAAGGTAAAGGCAGGAACCACTTCATGACCGACTGTGCAAGAAACATTCTTAGAAATGAAACCCTGTATTAAGCAGTAGTGGTGCTGATGGCACACATTATACGCCCACACTTCATAAGTGGTCCTCATATTGAGGGCTGTAACTCATTGAGGAGGTCGTGGAATGTCAGACCCTCATGACCCCTTCTGGCTGAAGTATATGTCCCACATTTACTGTCTCGGTTTCTGCTTCTAGTTCCCCCCCTCTCAGTCAGCTGCATCGCTTTAACCTTTAGAATATATCTGGGATTGTGCATCTCCCAGGTCCCAGGGCCATAAGAGCAGAGTGTCTGCAGGGGTAGGACTGGGGGCCCTTCGCTCATCCCCTGGTGTGTGTCTGTTGTCGTCTGTTGTCGTCTTACTTACCCAGTGCTGCAGGCTACATACAATGGCAGTATGTGGGCATTTCAGGCATTACTGGACCTATGATAGCAGCATGTCAGGCCGTGCACTCCATATGATAGCTATACCCGATTTAAGATGTTACCTGGGTTAACATGCCATATTTGGACATCCCAAGTAGCACTTGGCATGTGACGGTAGCAGCCAAGCGCGTGATGCTGTACCTTGTTTGCGATCAGTGTATCCGGCAGATAAGAATATAACTGGTGCACAGTGGCAGGATGTGGGGAGTGGAGGCAGCGTTGGCATATGATGGAAGGACTTGTGTCTGCATCACTGTGCACTGCATATGGTGACTATAGCTGGCATTTAATGCCTTTCCTGGCATAAGACGGAAGGACTTGACTTGTGAGGCTGTACCTTGCATATAGTGACTATACACAGATTACATGACTTTACTTGTTATAAAACAGCAGCATTTGGGCATTTGAGGCTTCACTGGGCAATGGCAGGAGATACTGATTTTTAAATGTGATGGCTATACCTGACTCATGGGGCTTTACCTGGCATAGGATGCCCTGTCTGACCATGTGAGACTGTATAGGCATATCATGGCAATGTGACCCAGGCCTTTACTGGGTCTGCTCGGTGTGCCCTTGGAAAACAATTCCCTTGTCCCTCGCACATACAGGCAGAGCATCCTTGTTAAAAAATGTTGATAACTAAACTAACCTTTTGTCTACCCTAGTTACTACTTTTTTTAATATCTGTAATGTCGCTTCCTGTGATATCATTCACATAAATGGCCATATTACATAATTTCCTGCTATGTTGGGGGTCAAAAGTTCATGTGACGTAATTTCCTGGGATCTCTTATGACTCATAACGTCACTTCCATTTCCTCTGGGATTTTGGTGAAATGATTTCCCTGTTCAGAGGTGCTGCCCAAGGATCAGAGTACAACAGCACCCACTGACTGTAATCCACGACTGGCATACCACCCATTGGCATGAACTGGGCATGCCGGGATGGGTAGAGCAGCGCACTGTAGGGAAGCGGGAGGGAGTGTGGGGGCATAATACTTATTCCAAACTTTGAAAAGTATTCAATACAAGCCATCTCACCACATATTGGAATCAGGAGCACCAGCACAGCTGAGGGATTTGGGGAACTCTCCCCAATTTGGGCAAAGTGAGATTTGGCAAAGGTTGTCCAGCTCCAGGCCTCGAGAGCCAGATCCATGTCAGACTTTCAGGCTACCCCTCATTAATATTCATGAAATACATTTGCATACAGTGATTCTAAGTGTATGCACATTTGTGCTCATGCATATTAATGAGGGACAGCCTGAAAACCCATCAGGTTTCCGGCCTTCGAGTCCAGCAGTTGGGCAAACTGCAAACTGGGCATTTGTTCAGGTTCCTTCTGCCACTGGCCATGCTTGACAGTCCACTGAGGATGACACCACAATGGCCAGGGGTCATCCATAGCTGGTCATGCATCATGGAGCCACCTTCAAACTATTTAGGTTACATTATACTAGGGTAAGACACAATTTTCCAAGTGTGCAGTTCTTGCCGTTTTAATAAGACATGTGTAACAATTATTCTATTCCTGGTCTGTGTGGGAAACGCGTGCCACCCGCCACACAAGATCAGTGAGGAATTGATTAAATGGGTGTCTGTGCTTTTTATATCACAGGTGGCAAATTGAAATTGAAAATTAAATACGAAAAGAAATTGACAATTGGGGATCCGCAAGTGAAACTGGACTAAGAAGTAATTGTTCCTGAAGTCACAGCTGTTGGTTGCACAAAGATGGACAGTGAGGGCTTCGTGAAGTGTTGGCAGGACTTCATACATCATAGGGTAAAGATCACTGCAACCGAAGCCAGCAAACCTGTCCTATAAACAGACCTTGGCAGAGCCTCTGACTGCTAAACTTGTCGGGCTTCCAAGAAGCGTGCCCCTCTGTTGCCCCAAGCGCCCACTTATTATGGCCGTGGAAAAGTCGCCAATGCTAATGACCAGTCAGATCTCCAAGGGCCTTGTGCTTCAGTTAACATGAATGCTTGCGCAGCATGCAGTGTTGTATTTAGTATTGTGACGCACTGCCTATATTCAACATTGTGCCCCATGGGTGGTAGGGACCTGCATTTTAATCCACTTTAAATACGAATGTTTAATAGTCCAGCTTTTAATTTAATGGGTTTTGGGTTTGAAGTTGCAAATATCCACTTGGACCTCAACAAAACACAATTTCTGGCAAGCATTTAGAAACCACTTATTCCAACATGCATTCGCCATACATGCCAGCCTCATTAGAATTATTTGCCATTACGCAAAATAATGTAGGTTCAATGCAAGCCTCTGTGAATGTGATGTGCTCCAGCATCTAACCCCCATCCCCGATTTGTTCATTCGTGTGTTGTTCTTCTGAAACCAGTTGTTTGCTATTGCCATTGCTCTGGCAAGTTTTATGTGTGCTACAAACCAGTGAACTACTGTATCGGTTTTTCCTCTAAAATCCCTAGACTGGTACATTTACTAAATATGCATATTCTGTGGCAATGCTTTTTGTGTGTGTGCTACTGCTCATACGTCCTTAATGGCCGCTGTAAAATATTTCCAAAAAAGGCCTGACCAATCTGGGCCGAATACATAGCAGATGAAGTGCGCACGCCCCAAACGATTTGAAGCAATCACCTGTTTGAGCACAGAAATGCTGTAAAGCGTGATTAATATGGGAAAAAAAAGAATAGAAATATGGGGAAACGTACTGGGAGACATACAGGAGACGTACAAGAAACAGATAGGAGCAGGGTGAGGGGGGGAGATGGGTAGAACAAGTTACGGCATAATACTTATCTTTCCATTTCTGTGATGATATAAAACAGGCATTTGAAAATAAATATAAACATCAGGTTAGAGAAGTGAATGTGAGAATATATGTTCATGAGCCATGAGCAGTTGCATTGAAACAGTTAAGATAACAGGTGAAATAGTACCATTTAGGAATTGTATTTTGATTGTTAGCCATGCACATTTCCAATTTATGAGTGTGACAAATAGCGTTCCACCCAAGCTTTAGTAGGGAGCAATCAAAAATCTTTCCAATTAGCTGTGATAGATTCTAAGGCTATACATATAAATAAATAGTATAATCTGGTAGAGTCTGATGGAATATATGTTGTAATGGCCAAAGTTCCTAAAAATATATTCACAACAGAGAAGATACGCATAATGAGCTTCCAGATATCCTGCCAAAATGTGGCAATATATGAACATTCAAAGAACATATGCATATATGTAGCAGGAAAAAAGCCACATGTCCAACATTTGGCATCATAATTCGGATTAGCCTTAGCCAATTTAGCCGGAGTGATAAATGCTCTATGAATGAAGAAGTAGTAGTGTTGTGTAATGTTTGCTGAGACTGATAATTGTTTAGGTTTGGAAAACAGGTGGAGCGAAATCTGATCTTCAAACCTATATCCTAAGTCAAATTCCCACTTCAGACGAATTGGACGTATTTGAAATGTTGAGGTGAGCATATATATTTTTGAGGCTCCAACTTCTCCGGTCATGGTTAGCTGTAGTAGTCTGAGGGCGTCTGGAGAAAGAATCTCGTGGGAAAAGTGTCCAAGTGCATCAAGACAGGAGTTGATTAATTTATTGTAAAACTGAAAGTCGTTCTTTGGTATGGCAAATATAGTTGAGAATTGATGGAAGGAAAGAATAGAAGAACCATCAATAATATGTTGGATGAATCTGATTCCTTTTTTGATCCATGCTTTGAGATTAAGGATCTTTTTATTTATTACTATGTTCTTATTATACCATAGTAAAGGGGAAAGGTACTTATTGGGAGTTTTAGTGTGGGGATAAAGAAAGGTTTGTAGGGATAAAACAGATGCTTTAATAGGTTCCAAGATGTTCTTTGAGGTATGATTAAATATATATATATATATATATATAATCAGTAATATTGTGTGGATGAACCGTGTGTTTTTCTAATCTACACCATGTAGGGGTATCGGCGAATTCGGAATCTGTAAACCATTGACGAGACTGTTTTATGAGAAATGCAGAGTGGTAAAGTTTAAAGTCGGGGAATCTGCCACCACCTATTTCATAAGGAGCTTTAAGTTTGGTAAGTGATATTCTTTTGCTTTTCCTTGTTCCCAAAAGAAAATTTAATAAAATGGAATATATAGATTTGAAAAAGGAAAGGGGTAGTGGAAAGGAGAGAAGCTGAAGATAATATAGTACAATAGGGGCTAGCATCATTTTAATTGTGTCCAAACGCCCCCACCAGGAGAGGTAAAGGGGGGACCATCTGGATGTAAGGTCCTTAAGATTATCCACTAACGTTTTAGTGTTGAGCTTAATGGTTTCTTGAATTGTGGGGGCAAAACGAAGTCCTAAATATTTTATGGAACCACTGCACCCTTGAGACCAAACATTTCGATGTCGTGCTTGAGGCAGTAGGGATTTAAGGGCATCATTTCTGATTTTTGACTGTTTAGTTTATATCCTGATACATGGCCAAACTGAGATAGTGCTTCTAATAGGTTAGGAATATGAAGTTTGGGATTTTTGATTAAGATAAGTATGTCATCAGCGTATGCAGCGATTTTGGTAATTGAGGCACCTGCTTGAATTCCCAGGATATTCTTGTTGGATCTTAATAATTCTAGTAAGGGTTCAAGTGAAAGAATATATAATAATGGTGAGAAGGGGCAGCCCTGCCGCGTTCCTCTGAGCAAGGGAAAGTATGAGGATGTTTGTCCATTTAGATAGATAGCAGCTTTGGGGGCCGAATAGAGGAGTTTGACTAATGAGATACATTTTTCCCTGCAACCGTGCCAGCAAAGGGTTTGAAACATAAAATTCCAATCCACACGATCAAAAGCTTTCTCAGCGTCTAATGCAATGGCGGCATAGCCTTGATTATCTTTTTTATCTTTAGCAGCTAGGTTAATGGCATTAAGTAGAAGTCTAGCATTGGAGGATATATTATGTCCTTTTACATAGCCAGTTTGATCCGCTTTAACCCGGTTTGGGAGTGAGGATTCAATTCTGCTAGCTAGTATTTTAGCAAAAATATCACTTTCTTTGTTGATTAGGGAGATGGGTCGATAGTTACTGGGGAGGGTAGGGCCTTTGTCGGGTTTAGGGAAAATTATAAGTAAAGCTTCTGAGAAAGAACCAGAGGAAGATTTTTGTGATGTAAAGTAAGAAAAAAGTGTTTTGAGTTTTGGAATTAATACTTGGGATAAATTGGTGTAAAATTTGGTGGATAGTCCATCAGGGCCGGGTGCTTTGCCTTTACCAAGGCTGTGAATAGCTTTGTTGATCTCTGAGGAGGTAATATCATTATCAAGGTGAGACGGATCTAATTTGGGGTAAGAAGTGTGGCTAATATTATTAAGAAAGGAATCAATACTGTCTTTTGGAATAGAGCTTTCTGGAGTGTAAAGATCAGTATAAAATTTCCTAAAGCATTCAAGTATTTCATCAGAGCGCTGATGACATATGCCTTGCGTATCTTAAATATGATATATATGCACTTTTTCTTTTTTAGTTTTTAAATAGGAGTCAAGCATTTTGCCCGCTTTATTTGAGGTTTGATATATCTTTGTTTTGTATTTAAGTATGGTGCCGGATGCAAGTCCTGTAATTTCTTTATTGATTTCAAAGCGTAGTTTTAAGACTTGTCGTAGGTTTATTGTGTTAGTATCCACATAGTAGCGAAGTTCTGTAATGGTTAGTTTAGAGTAAAGGTCATCTAGGTGTTTTTTCCTAAGTTTTTTTAATACCGGAGAGGGCCATTAAGTGACCCCTTTAAGCAGCTTTAAATGCAACCCAGTTATTAACAACAGAAGTATCACGGTCATGGTTGTTAGCAAAATATTGTTGGATAAACACGAACGGATTGAATAAACTGTGGATCGTTTAAAAGGAAGTTGTTGAGTTTCCATCTAGTAGCAGTTTTGTTCACTTCTGCGAGGCAAAAGGATGTAATAACCGGTGCGTGATCTGATATAATAATATTTGATATTTTAGAATCTATAATGGATCCAGCGAGGGTTTTAATTGTAAAAATATAGTCAAGGCATGATAATGTATTGTGTGGGGAAGAATGGAAGGTGTAGTCCAATTGTGTGGGATGAGATAGTCTCCATGTATCAATTAGCCCCGTTTCCGCCTGGCAATTAACAAAGGATTTGTGAGTTTTATTGGATTTGAACATGCAGCTGGATTTTCGGTCTAGAAAAGGGTCAAGGACCTCATTGACATCTCCGCACATAATTAAATTGGTAAAGTTATTTTTGAGTATCATTTGTTTAATAGCGTTCCAAAAGGAGGGGTCTGGTAGTGTGGGCCCATAGATGTTTAGAATTGAAACTTGTATAGAGTCAATTAAAAGTTTAACCCATACCCATCTACCATTGGTGTCAGCATCTTGATCCCGAATTTTGAAGGGTTGTTTTTTACTTATTAAAATAGCAACACCATTTTTCTTGGATATAGCAGGACTGGAAATAACTTCTTTAACCCAGAGACATTTAAGTTTCATTGTTTCTTTGTTGGATAATTGAGTCTCTTGTAGGCAGGCAATCGTTGGCTTAAATTTGGTCAAGTGAGCTATAACTTTGCATCTTTTTATGGGATTCTTACATCCCTTGATGTTCCATGTTATGCATTTAAAGATCATTTAATTAGAAACATATTGATATATATGCAACTTAAAACTGTAAAACGATATAAGAAACAGATCCTTAGTCATGTGGTTTAAGTCATATATACCCAAGTAGAAATACAGGAGGATAGAACATTGAGGATAGGGGAGAGGAGAAAGGGGTCTGATCATATATTGGGAGAACTCAGGCAATGAAATACTAATGGTTTTAGAGATCAGACAGGACATAGGAGAGGGATCAGGGTGAAAGGTAAACCAGGGATAGGTACCGCCAACTGGGTCGCTATAAGGAGAAGAATGACCAACACTAGAAGAGGGACATCACAAGAGCGTCCGCCTCATTTGGTTAAAGTAATTGGATAGACATTGCATTAGGTAAATAATAAAGTAAAAATAAAAGAAAAAACAAAAACAATTTATACATGTAATGAGGTCAATTTATCAAGTGGTAGATGGTGTTGAAACACTTGCAGGAGAGGAGGTGTCCATACCGTCACTTTTTATGGATTGTATGAAGGGTCCCAAATCCGCTGGATCGTCAAACACAGCTGTGCGACCTTCATGCGGAACCTTGAAAGAGCATGGGTGGTATAAACCATAGTGGATATTTAGTTACTTTAGAGCAGGCCGATGGGCAAGAAATACTTTTCCTCTTTGAGCTGTAGATCTGGCTTCGTCCTGTGAGATGAATAGCTTGCTACCATGCCAGATTAGTGATTTACGCTCCCTGGCAGTGGAAATGATAAGTTGAAGTTGAGAGTATTCTAATATCTAATAGATAGCATATGAGAGTTCTGGGAAGCGAACGAGATGTAGAAGAGATTGTGGTTTGACCAGTTCTGTGGGCCCGTTGTATGTTAAATGTTGTTTCCGAGGGCAAATGTAGAATGGCTGGTAAGAATTTTTGCAGGAACAAAATGGCGTCATATCCCTCCACCCCCTCTGGTAAGCCTGAAATGCGTAGATTGTTGCTCCTACTGCAGTTTTCCAAGTCTTCATTATGTTTTTGGAGATCTTTAACAGTTTTTTCTAATTGTGCCACTCTAGGGGATACATCTTCAAGAATTCCCACTCTTTTCTCCACTTCCTGGACTCTATTGTTGACACCTAGCCATCTTTCATCCAGTTGCTGTAGCTTAGTGTTTGTAGTTTCAATAAAGGGTTTAAGTGCCCTAATTTCCGCAAGAATGACTTCGATAGCAGGGTCAGAGATGCCAAGTGGAGGCGGTGAGTCACTTTTTGGTCTTTTAAGATTTGTTGAGGAGGAATTGGCTTCTTTTGTAGATGATGCATTTTTTTTAATTTGCTTTGTTAGCAGCCATTGTTAGTTGTTGGAGCGTTGACTAGGGCTAGTATTTGAAGAAGGTAGGTATATGTCGGAATAGTATACGGCTTATTTTCACTTGTGTGACTAAATTATTGTCTTTTGTTTGAGTATCTTCTTATCTTGGTAGGCTTTGGCAATGCCACTTTAGAGCCATAATCTATAGTGCCACATAGTATACAATTATTACATCCATATTATTCAAACTGTCTTACTCTTAAATAAAGAGACCAAAATGGAAGGACAGTGAACAATAAGGCGTATACTATGGGCGCTTAATAGTTTGAAGAGATCCTGTAGGAGTTGTTGATAACATGATGGAATCCAGAAGCAGTCCTCAAGTACAGTATAGAACAAGGAGAGAAGGATGCAGACAGAGGTGTAGAATTTTAAGAAGAGCAGTAGATGTTGTCTATAAGGAGGCGAGGAGGCTGGGAGTCAATATTCCAAGATATTTAGTTAGCGAATAAAGTGAGACGCTTTTGAATAAATCAAGTGGAACGAGGTGTCAAGGCGAGAAATATTATATATTAATTATTTGATGCAGAGATATTTGTTTTCAAAAGCATATTTCTCTTTTTGTCTTATCTTTACTTCCCCTCTTTTCTCTACTTTTTCTCGAAAGTACTTATTTTCTCTCACCTCCCCTTCTTCCCCTCCTCCTCCTCCTCCTCTCACCTCTATATCTTTTCCTCTCCTCTGTTCTCACTATTCCTCCATGTGTCAGTCCTGCAAGTAATCTTGTATTTTTTTTCCTTTTTCCTATTCACAGCTCAGTGCTCCTTATCAAGTCGTAGTATTTCATTTTTTTTTCCTTTCTTATTAACTCCTTCCCCCACTAGATGGCGTTGTTTGTGTGCGAGCGTTCGTGAAGAGAAAAACAAAAGAGAAAGACCAAGCCGGCGCGTCACGTTAAATGCGACGCCGCACCTCTCCACATGAGGGGCGGCGTGCTTCCTGTTTGTATCCGGAGCCTGTCCTCGGAGCTTGACGCGATCTCAGAAGAAGAACCTCTAATCGCCGGAGCGCCGCAGAGATCAAACCAACTCGTTCGGAGTTGGCGCGAGGGAAGAGGCAACAATAAGCAGGTAAGCAAAAGTTTTTTAAAAAGTACCTAATGCGCTGTTAGAATATTGTATGAGGCGGAGCTGGTCTCTTAGGCGGCCATCCTCCTCGGTGCGCCACGCCCCCCTTGTATTACACTTTTTAAAATGGAGGTCTGCGGTTCCAGCAGTCATCAGTTCTTTCGAGCGCAGCATTTTTCTAGGGGGGCATTCTTTTCGAGGGGAGCATGCAGCCGGCTATTCTGTGCCACACTGATATGGCATCCTTCTGTGGGTTTTCACATGATTGCTTGCCATGTAGCTACTGACATAGGTGCTCGCTAGATAAAGGTATAGTGGGCCGAAAAAAAGTGAGGGCTTTTATGTGCTTGATTTCCATTATATGGTCGACCACTATTGCCATGGTTCGAATGCCATTTTCAGTGCCAGCAAGAAAGCTGACTGTGCACAGCCGATGTGTTTGTGTGATCTAAAGGTTGAAGGTTTGAATCCCGTGAAACCAGCTCAACTTTCCATACTTCAGAAGGCGCTAAATGAGTAACCTGGTTGGGTAATAATAATATAAATATGTTCTCTGCACATATATTCTAACCAATCAGGATTCATAGCCGGTGTGGGAACTGCCCCTAACCTTCTTTTAGTCCAAGCTCTAAAATGTCAAGCTATTAAGAAAAAGAGCGCCTGTACATAACCTTTATAGACTACAGACAGGTGTTTGACACAGTGTCACGTCCAATGCTCTGGAATAAATTGAGAACAGCTGGATGCCCACCTTTTTTGCACCGTCTAATTCAGCAGTTCTTTATGTAAATAACTGTCAGGGTCAAATTGAATAGAGATGGTTTATTAACGAGAGCTATCCCCACGAACATCGGGTTAAAACAAGGTTGCCGGTTGGCATCAACCCTTTTCAACTTTTCCATCTCTAGTATTAGTAACTACCTTGACCAGGTAAGATCTTAAATTAGCCTGCACACGGTGGGATACCTGCTTTATGCAGATGATCGTGTCATCTTAGACTAGACGCCCATAGGATTATGCTCGCTGGAAATGCATGCTAAGGATAACCATTTACAAATGAATTCAGCCAAATCAAATATACTCATAACCAAACAAATACAACAAAATTAGTAAATCGATGGCTCCCACATACAAATAATTCAAAGCTACAAGTATTTGGGGATGAATATAATCAATAACAAAGTAGACATAGCTTACAAAGAAGAAATTAAACAGAGAATGCGTACCTTATGTTCTCAGGCTAAATTAATTCAATGTAAATACTGCAATTTCACGTGTAAAGCACTCATCATATATTATAAGCAGAAGGTTACTCCTTCTGTTATGTATGGTGCTTCTAGTAAACTGTCTATCCAACAACCGAATTGGATTCTCATTGAGGGACTCTTTTGGAAGACCATTCTGAGACTCCCTCAAAGCATCCCATTGCCAAGCATACGGCACGAAATGGGACTCATTTCCCTAAGGGCAATTGCAAATTGGAACTTGCTCTCGTTGTATGCTAAGTCCTTCGCTTCCACGGTTATAAACACGCTGTCTCAGGCCTTCACAGAAGATGGCACTGATATGGTTAACTAGGAGAAAATAAGTTTCATGGAAAACATGAATGAATCCGGTATAAGTGAACACTAATTAATAAGCAATCCATTGCGAGCGAAACAAAAGTACTGGGATACAGACTGGATTAACACGAGAACTGAGTGTGAAAAATATCAAATCTTCAAGACAGGATATTTTCCCCTAAAAAAACGGAATGAGGTCCCAATGTATATTCAAAAACATCCAGATATACAATATCCAATAGAAACCATGAGATTTCACTTTGATCGTATACCAACGAAAGCAATGAAAGCTAGATGGACTACAGAAAACAAGCCAAACAGTACATGTAGATACTGTCCGAAGATTATTGAACCTGATACCTTAATGCATACAATGACCCAATGCACTGCACTATTAAATCTAAGGCGAGAATATTTGGATAAATTCTTTGCAAAATACAAGTTGCTCAATCCAAACACCATGTGGGAGATGATGTGTCGAGCCCAGCACATATCCCTAAATTTAGCAGTGGTTAGATTCTTAGCCAGAATTAAACTGGAAGATCTAACAGATACTCACTTCCAAGTCAATGCTCCAACAGCGAATATTGTTTTGTGTCTGAATGGAAAAATCTTTGAAATCTGACTTGATTTGTGAATCATGGAGAAGTTTATAACATGTCATATAAAATAACAAGTGCTGCTGATAATTGTTATTATGGGCGTCATCTGTGTAATGTAACAAAGCCAAGGTTATTCAAACCTAGACAATGTTGGTGACATATGTTTATTGTAATTTGAAAAGGATATTATGTTCATCGTGCTCATTGTATTCTATTCTTTTTGTTTTTGTTTTAATTTAATTTTGATACTTTTCTCTTTCAGTCTTCGATAAAAGAGAAAACACAGCTAAGTTTTAGAGTCCTGGATAGAGGATAAAAGGCCTAGGTTTCACAATGCAGTTTTTAAAAATATATTCACTTTGGATGGAGAGCATAGAATGGTCGGAGTGGACAATATGGATAGAGTGGATGGAGTGGTTGAAGCAGACGAAAGAGTTGGTTGGAGTGGGTGGAGTGGGATGGATCGATGGATAGATGGGGGAGTGGGAGGGTGGGAGGGATGGATGCAAAGGATAGAGTTGTGGAATGGACCGAGTGGATGGATGGATGTAATGGAGAGAGTTGTGGAATGGACCGAGTGGATGCATGGAATGGAATGGATAGAGTTGTGGAATGGACCGAGTGGATGGGTGGAATGGATGGAATGGATAGTTGTGGAATGGACAGAGTGGATGGAATGGGTAGAGTTGTGGAATGGTGTCATGATCTCTGCTTCCAAAAGGTCAGGGTTTTCCCAACTCCCTTGGAAGCAGATCCATAACCCAGGTTCCGAGTGCCAACCAGTCCCAATTGGGACCTTTTGGACCCAGTCCTGGCGCCAATGGCACCAGGCTCATAAATATGCCCAGTCCCAGCGTTGGAAGCGCCGGGCTCATAATGCTTGGGTGGACTTACCTGCAGCAGACCATGCTGCTTACTTGCCTGCCAGTTGAGCCTCTGATCCTCTTCTGTTTGGAACTACTTTTCCTGTTGGGTGGGGCAGGAGCCACTCCCTAGATTCAGAACACTGGAACTCTTCTGGAAAGCAGGAACTCTTTTCTTACCTAGGCGTGGCTGTGGAAGGAGACACCTAAGCACTACAGGAGGCTATTTAAACCACACCCGATGGATGAATCTTGCTTTGCGTTATTCTGCATCCTCTGCAGCAGAACGCTCATCGTGTCTTCTGCATCTGATCCTGGGCCTAAGGAAAAAGGCTTACCATCCTGAATCCAGTCTTCAGCAACACCTATAAAGACAAGAAAGAACAGGTTAGCATTACGGTCTTCAGTGACAGCGCTTCACTTACCTGGTCCATCGGCTGTCACCAACGCCTCGCGCTGCATTCCGGCATCTGAAAGACAAAGGCTTACCTACTCTTCGTGCGCTCCGGAGGTCTTTGCACTGCATTCCGGCATCTGAAAGACAAAAGCTTACCAACTCTTCGCACGCTCCGGAGGCCTTCAGCGCTGCATCCCGCATCTGAAAGACAAAACAAGGTGCGTTTAAAGACATTGGGGAACTTTAATACTCACGTGCCATTACTCCTTTCCACATCTAACCCAGTGGGTATTCCGGCACTCTGCAGCCGCTCTGAATTTGTACCTGCAAAATAAAAAGACAGTTAGAGCGCATTGTGAAGCAGGCAACAAGCGCTTACTTACGTGCTTCCAGGCGCTTCTATTCATCACACGGGCTCCATCTTCAACTCACTTCAGCCCGTCATCCGCCATCGCCGGAACCCTGCAAAACAAGAGACATCATTACTAAAGACTTTTAAAGACATTAGAATTACTCGAAACTTACCGTTCGTGCAGTAAACGACGGACAGCAGTCCTCTGAAGTCAAGAGGCCTGCTCCCCTTATCCAGTGAAGAAACTGGTTACAGCACCCTGCCCCGAGGCAGATGGAGAGCACGGCGTTCACTTACCTAAGACATCTTACCCTTCGAGTCAGACATACAGTGCACAGAGGTCCAGCCCAAAGAGCCAGCCGTGTGTTACACATCACCTTTGAAGATACGGTATACGCCCAGTCAAGACCGGCGCCTCTACGGGAATCAGGTGAGCGTTACAGAACGCAAAGCCTACCGCAAAACTCCCGTCCAGGCGCTATGGAAACCTCGGATACCGACCAGCTAGCCCAGTTACTTGGGGAACTAAGGGCAGAAGTGCATGCAGCCCGTCAGGAAACGAACGCTCTAAGAAGGGAACTGATTATTTCCAAGGAGCGAACAGATGATCTCGCTAGACAATTGCTACAGTCACAAGCCGGACAGACCCCGTTACCCGCATCTGGGGGAAATCTTCCTTCTACATCCTCTATGAATCCAGTGCAGATCAACCTACCTGGGAATGTACCTCTGGCTCCGCCCGAACGATTTTCTGGTGACCCAAAGAGGTTTGCAGTATTTATCAATCAGTGCCGGTTGCATTTCTTATGCCGGCCAGCAGCCTTTCCAACTGATCAAGCTAAAGTAGCTTTCGTGCTTTCGTACCTTAGTGGCAATGCGGCAGACTGGTCGATCCCTCTAGTAAATCAAGATGATCCGGTCCTCCATGATTTTCAAGCTTTTCAGCTCAGTATGGAAAAACTGTTCGCAAGACATTCACAGGGGCAGGCCTTGGACAATGAGCTTCTTTCGTTGCGACAAGGTAATCAAGACCTTTTGGCTTATATTGCGTCTTTCAACAGACTGATAGTGGAAACTCAATGGCCTGAGGACAAAAGGATTACGCTGTTTTATAGAGGTCTACGTGGAGAGCTCAAAGATGTGTTAGCCCAAGTAGTGAATCCCCCACAAGATTGTTCGGACTATATAGACTTAGTCGTTCAAATAGATCACAGACTGCAGAACAGGAAGGCCGATCGTTCCAAGTTTGATGCTCGAGTATTTTCCAAACCGCCGACTCCTTCCAAAGGAGTAGACTCCGGGGAACCCATGCAAACAGGGGGCCTGAAAGGTTCTCTAACACAAAAGGGGCGGGAAAGGAGAAAACAGTTGCAATTATGCCTCTATTGTGGAAACTCAGGGCACTTTCTTCGAGACTGTCCGGTGAAACCTGCCAAGAAGGCAGTAGGAGCTGCAGTTACCAAAGTTACAAACTCTGAGCAGGGAAACGACCTCGCCCGACAAGAATAGAGGTCCTCTTGCCGAGCGTGAAAACCAGTTCCGTGACCTCGCATTTCGTGATACCTATGGTCCTCATTAGCCCTGATAATCCGGATCGATTACATGCAATTGAAGCTTACGTCGACAGCGGTGCCATCGGCAATTATGTGGATCATGAAATGGTTTTGAGGATGAATCTAACTCTTTGTCCCAAGGCTGTAAAGGACGTCATTACTACGGTGGATGGAACGGAGATAGCCTCCGGACCAGTAACGCATACCACTCAAGAAGTGACGCTAGTAAGTCAAGATGGACACCATGAGAAGATCGTGTTCGATGTGATCAAGGCTCCTCAGTTTCAGATTATTCTAGGAATACCTTGGTTAGAGAAACACAATCCTCTGATCGATTGGCGAGCAAGAACGGTCCAGTTTCCAGAATGTGTCTCTACTTGTCACCCTCCACCTGGTGTTGCACTGGCAGCAATTTCTTCAGAGACTCCCCAGTTACCTCCCGAATACCTAGAATACCAAGATGTTTTCCGGAAGGATCAGGCTAACTCTCTACCTCCTCATAGGTCTTATGACTGCCAGATAGACCTGATACCTGGATCTACTCCTCCTTGTAGTAGAATTTATGCCCTCACCGAGCCTGAGAACCTTCACCTTCGACAATACCTGGATCAATACCTGGCAAATGGGTTTATTCGTCCTTCCAAGTCCCCTGCTTCTTCAGCTTTGTTCTTCGTTCCAAAAAAGGAAGGAGACCTTAGAACTTGTATAGATTATCGCTCCCTGAACCAGATCACCGTCAAGAATAGATATCCGTTACCTTTGATCCCTGAACTCCTGGACCAAGACAGAAAAGCATGCATATATACAAAGCTGGATCTTAGAGGAGCCTACCACTTGGTACGAGTAAAAGAGGGCGATGAATGGAAGACGGCCTTCCGCACCAAATATGGGCTATTTGAATATCAGGTCATGCCCTTCGGACTTTGCAATGCCCCGGCCGCCTTTCAATATTTTATGAACGATGTCCTCAGAGAGCTCATAGATGTGTGTGTTGTTGTTTACATTGACGACATCCTCGTTTATTCTTCATCGGAATCTGAACATCGGAAACACGTGAAAATGGTCCTCGAAAGATTGCGTCAACACAAACTTTTCGCTAAGTTGGAAAAATGTGTTTTCAACGTGACTGAAGTTGAATTCTTGGGATTCATATTATCACCTAGCGGAGTGCGTATGGATTCAAAGAAGGTCGATGCAGTTCTCAAATGGCCATCACCATCCTCCGTAAAAGGTGTGCAAAGCATGTTAGGCTTCGCTAACTTTTACCGCAGGTTTATCCCCGAATTTTCTCGAATAGTCCAGCCCATCACTGCCTTGTTAAAGAAAAACAAACGTTTTGAATGGTCTACCGAGGTGGAACAAGCTTTCCAGGATTTGAAGACTAAATTCATCTCTGCACCAATCTTAAAACACCCTCGCCCCGAACTCCCCTACATCGTGGAAACTGATGCTTCAAGCCTTGCCATGGGGGCAGTTCTATCACAAAAGGACCCGGTAACCAATCAGTTGCATCCCGTGGCATTTTGGTCCCGCAAATTCTCGCCTCCTGAAATCAATTACACGATTACTGACAAGGAACTTCTGGCTATCAAGTCTGCCTTTAAGGCTTGGCGGCATTATCTGCTGGGGGCCCGACACACCGTTACTGTGATTACGGATCACCGAAACCTGCAATATTTGAAAACCGCAAAAGCCCAATCCTCTAGACAACTCCGTTGGGCATTATTCTTTGCCGAGTTTGACTTCATAATTACCTATCGACCTGGTACAAAAAACGGTAAAGCTGATGCCCTTTCTCGGATGGGAGTGGAAGAACACTTGATCAACCCTAAACCTGTACCAATCATTCCCGAACAAAGAATTCTGGGTGTAATCGCCACACAATCCATAGAGGAAGTTAAGGATAAAGCCAGGCAACTTGTAACTCCAGCAGACATACAGAATTGGCATCTGCAGGGAAAGGACTTTGCAGTAAAGGACAACTTATTGTATTTCCAAGAACGATTATACCTGCCCAGCACAGATTTACAGAAAAAAGTAATCTCTTGTTATCACGATTCTTTAATGGAAGGACATCCCGGTATGGCCAAGACCTCAGAAAAGATCAAGCGCTACTTCTGGTGGCCGTCTTGGAAAAAAGATATCAGAGACTTTATAACGTCCTGTCGAGTATGCGCCAAAAACAAGAGTCAAAAGGAAAGACCAGCAGGCCTCTTACGCCCTATTGACATCCCACCTCGCCCTTGGCATACGCTTTCTATGGACTTCATCACCGATCTACCTCCATGCTCCGGATACAATACGATTCTAGTAATCGTGGACTTATTCTCCAAGATGGCGCATTTCATTCCGCTCAAAGGCTTGCCAACAGCAGCAACTCTGGCCCGAGAATTTCTCGAAAACATCGTCCGACTGCACGGTTTTCCTTCGGTTCTAATTTCGGATCGAGGTAGTCAATTTATTTCTCATTTTTGGCGAAGTTGCTGTCGGTCGGCTCAAATTGATGTGAGACTATCGACCAGTCACCACCCTCAGACCGACGGACAAACCGAGAGGACCAATCAAACTCTGGAACAGTATTTACGCTGCATGCTGCAACAAACTGAAAAAACTTGGAAAGACATCCTTTGGATAGCCGAATATGCCTACAATAACTCTGTCCATTCGGGAACTGGGAAAACCCCGTTTTTTCTTTTATACGGCAGTCACCCTCGAACCTCGGAGTTGGATCCCCTCCAAGATCTTGAAACACCAGCAGTAGACTACCTGCATTCTACAATCACCCAAGCCTTTAAGGAAGCTGTTTCTCACCTTCAAAGGGCTAAAGAACAATACAAGAAAGGAGCAGATCAACATCGGAAGGAAGCCCCTCAATATCAAGTAGGGGATCAAGTCTGGTTATCCACCAAATATCTACCTCTAAAAGGGCCACGCACATTCAACCGAAGATACCTTGGTCCCTATTCCATCACTACCATAGTAAACCCAGTAGCGGTCAAGTTGGACTTGCCCCCGCACATGAAGATACATCCGGTCTTCCACGTCTCTCTATTAAACCCCGTGCAACCTCAAACCCGACTAACTAAATCTCCAAAACCCATCCTAGTTGATGGAGAACTCGAGTTTGAAGTCAAAAGCATTCTGGACTCCAAGATCTCCAAATCTAAACTATTTTACCTAATTGACTGGAAAGGCTACGGCCCCCAAGAGAGATCCTGGGAACCTGCTGAATATGTCCACGCTCCTCGCCTAATCAAAAGATTTCACCGAACATTTCCTGACAAGCCAAAACCCCCGGAGAAGCCCGGTTTGGGAGGGGCCTTGAGGGGGGGTACTGTCATGATCTCTGCTTCCAAAAGGTCAGGGTTTTCCCAACTCCCTTGGAAGCAGATCCATAACCCAGGTTCCGAGTGCCAACCAGTCCCAATTGGGACCTTTTGGACCCAGTCCTGGTGCCAGTGGCACCAGGCTCATAAATATGCCCAGTCCCAGCGCTGGAAGCGCTGGGCTCATAATGCTTGGGTGGACTTACCTGCAGCAGACCATGTTGCTTACTTGCCTGCCAGTTGAGCCTCTGATCCTCTTCTGTTTGGAACTACTTTTCCTGTTGGGTGGGGCAGGAGCCACTCCCTAGGTTCAGAACACTGGAACTCTTCTGGAAAGCAGGAACTCTTTTCTTACCTAGGCGTGGCTGTGGAAGGAGACACCTAAGCACTACAGGAGGCTATTTAAACCACACCCGATGGATGAATCTTGCTTTGCGTTATTTTGCATCCTCTGCAGCAGAACGCTCATCGTGTCTTCTGCATCTGATCCTGGGCCTAAGGAAAAAGGCTTACCATCCTGAATCCAGTCTTCAGCAACACCTATAAAGACAAGAAAGAAAAGGTTAGCATTACGGTCTTCAGTGACAGCGCTTCACTTACCTGGTCCATCGGCTGTCACCAACGCCTCGCGCTGCATTCCGGCATCTGAAAGACAAAGGCTTACCTACTCTTCGTGCGCTCCGGAGGTCTTCGCACTGCATTCCGGCATCTGAAAGACAAAAGCTTACCAACTCTTCGCACGCTCCGGAGGCCTTCGGCGCTGCATCCCGCATCTGAAAGACAAAACAAGGTGCGTTTAAAGACATTGGGGAACTTTAATACTCACGTGCCATTACTCCTTTCCACATCTAACACAGTGGGTATTCCGGCACCCTGCAGCCGCTCCGAACTTGTACCTGCAAAATAATAATAATAATAATAATTAGGCTTTTATATAGCGCTACAAACCCTCAGGTATCTGAGCGCTGCTTATTATTACCCACGGTGTGTGGTGCTCATTTATCGACCTCGGAAGGATGAAAGGCTGAGTTTGGCCCCGCCAGGATTCGAACCTGCGTTAACAGGCTCTGCACGGGTGTCAAAGCGGGCGCTCTACTCGCTGTGCCACTTGAAATAAAAAGACAGTTAGAGCGCATCGTGAAGCAGGCAACAAGCGCTTACTTACGTGCTTCCAGGCGCTTCTATTCATCACACGGGCTCCATCTTCAACTCACTTCAGCCCGTCATCCGCCATCGCCGGAACTCTGCAAAACAAGAGACATCATTACTAAAGACTTTTAAAGACATTAGAATTACTCGAAACTTACCGTTCGTGCAGTAAACGACGGACAGCAGTCCTCTGAAGTCAATAGGCCTGCTCTCCTTATCCAGTGAAGAAACTGGTTACAGCACCCTGCCCCGAGGCAGATGGAGAGCACGGCGTTCACTTACCTAAGACATCTTACCCTTCGAGTCAGACATACAGTGCACAGAGGTCCAGCCCAAAGAGCCAGCCGTGTGTTACACATCACCTTTGAAGATACGGTATACGCCCAGTCAAGACCGGCGCCTCTACGGGAATCAGGTGAGCGTTACAAATGGGTAGAGTTGTGGAATGGACCGAGTGGATGGGTGGGGTGGATGGAATAGATAGAGTTGTGGAATGGACCAAGTGGATGTGTGGAGTGGATGGAATTGGTAGAGTTGTGGAATGGACCAAGTGGATGGGTGGAGTGGATGGAATAGAGTTGTGGAATGGACCGATTGGATGGGTGGAGTGGATGGAATGGATAGAGTTGTGGAATGGACCGAGTGGATGGATGGATGTAATGGAGAGAGTTGTGGAATGGACCGAGTGGAGGCATGGAATGGAATGGAATGGCTAGAGTTGTGGAATGGACCGAGTGGATGGATGTAATGGAGAGAGTTGTGGAATGGACCGAGTGAAGGCATGAAATGGAATGGAATGGCTAGAGTTGTGGAATGGACCGAGTGGATGGGTGGAATGGATGGAATGGATAGTTGTGAAATGGATCGAGTGGATGGAATGGGGAGAGTTGTGGAATGGACCAAGTGGATGGGTGTAGTGGATGGAATGGATAGAGTTGTGGAATGGACCGAGTGGATGGGTGGAGTGGATGGAATGGATAGAGTTGTGGAATGGACCGAGTGGATAGGTGGAGTGGATGGAATGGATAGAGTTGTGGAATGGACCGGGTGGATGAAGTGGCTGGAGTGGATGGAATGGAAGAAAAGGATTGAGTAGATAAAATGGATGGAATTAATGGAGTACTCAGTTAGAACTGGGAACATTAGCCTGTGCAGGACCCTGACAGGATTGTGAACGTTAGCCTGAGTTGCTTCTGGGTGGAAGTGCAAATGTTGGCATTTCTCACACTTGGGTGGAGTTGTGAACGCTGACCTGAGTCGCATCTGGTTAGAAATATGAATGCAAATGTTAACACGTGTATCACTGTGTACCCTGCCTTCCTGTTCGCATGCTGTTGCTATATTTCCGTATCCCCCCTGACGCTGTATTCCCAGCCCCCCGTCTCTGTGTCTGTGTGTCGCTGTGTTCCCTACCATCCTGTTCACTGCCTTGTCTCAGGCGCTTTAAAGATAACCATCATATCACATCACTACGCTTACTCTCTACTATGCACCATCATTCAACTATTAGAACACAGTTATACCCCTGATTAATTCGGCTTAGCTGTTCACATACGAATACTACCCCATAAACACCTCATTACCCTAATAAAACACAGCTAGCTGAGCACATTCCGGTCTAGTCACTCACATATGCGTCCCTTCAGGCCTAACGCAGACAGAGCGCAGTCTGGATGTCCACCCACCAGACTGCACACATCCAACTGATATCTTCAGCTCCACACCCGAAGCTAGGATGCAGCTTCCATCCAGCAATTACATCAACTGCACACACATCTGGTGCATCCACGCACCCTACGACTCCATTTCTCTCTACTGACCAGAACTGCGGTTCCCGAGGGCGTTCAACCTGCCAGCGCTTTGAGGTCATACAAATGATATATAGAGTGCTATGTAAATGCCAAGTAACATAACATTTAAGGCAAGAAAATGTTATATACATTTGAGTTGCATATGCAACGAAATCAAATTAAAAATTAAAAAAACGCTACTTAAGCATAGCAACATTTCATTTAATGTCAAATCTTTGTAATGGATTCAAAAAGTGTTGATTTGAAGAACTGGTAGACCAGTATACTTTTGAATATTTTTGTTCAGCAAATGCATAGGAAACTCTATTCTGTCTCCTCATCCCACAAGAAAAAGGCAGAAACACAACTAGTTTTTTAATATTCTGAAATAAAACCAGATCATTGGATATTGCCTCTAATGCAGGACAAAGTCATTCACCCAAAGACTACAAAACGGTCTCACTGCTCCATCTGAACAGCTGAAGTATTAGTAATATTACAATAAAAAGAAACATTTCGAATTGCACAATGACTGGTTTTGCCAATAGACATCTTGTTTCCTGTATTGCTTGTGCCGTGTCTTTACATATTTGCCTATTATTTGCTGATTAAAGTTGGAAAATAAAAACTCTGTTCTTATGACTACTGAGCGGCAGGGTCAGAACCCCCAGAAGCTGATGGCAAGCTTTGAATCAGTCATAGACACAGGGACATCCTCCATAAAGTGTCCCCTTCTATTATTCGAGCCTGTCGGTTCTTTTATAGAAGGTGCTCAAGCATTTTTCAGCAAATAAGTCCTTGATAGGGAGCCGCGCAGCCTAAATGGCTGGACCACGCCCCTCTGCAAGTGAACAGGCGCCACCCCAGACATGTTGCGGCCTAGTTGGGCTTCATCAGGGAAGTGCACCTTGCTTCCCAGGAGGGACCCGCTGCTGTGCACACCGTTATCACACGTAGGGAAACGCACTGGCAGCACCAACACCGGATGAATGGGCAGCTTTGAGTAGCTCAACGTTTTTGCCATTACAAAAGTGGACAAGCAAAATCCAAGCCTGTCTTGGCCCCGCTCGAAAAACACCACTCAAGTCTGATCTGAAGGCAACGTCCTTTCTGCAACGGAACGGCAGCATCACCAGCGTTGTTTTCGGGATTGTTGGGACTCAAGTGTGAGGTGCAGTCTCCTTCTCTAGGCGCACAGAGCAAGGGACTCCAGTCTAGACATATCTTACGCCACTTATGGGGTCTTAATCAGAATACCCAAAAGTGAGGACCTTTTTGTTCAGTCCTTACTGTCGGGAATGGCTCTGGATCAGTGGCCTGTCGTGGGAGGGGCCCGGGGTGGCACGTGCTACCCCTGGATTCTGATTGGCCATCCCAGGTGCCATCCCGTTATCCTAAACTATGATCATTAGGTGTGGGTGTGCGCTCGTACTTCATGCCACCCCTGCATAGGTCAGTGCCCCACTCGGGGCCGCCGCAGTCAAGAGTCTGAACCGGCCACGGCTCGCGATAGCTATCCACCCCATTGCTTGTAGCCCATCCATGCCACAACAGGAAGGGGGATACCATATGAAAATCAGTCTTGGCACTGCCCCTAGGGGTAAACTGATGGGCCTCACCCCGCTGTGCCTGGCAACAGATGCAATCCAAGCCATGCTTGTATATTCTTTGCCCTCATCAGTGAGGTGCTTTGTGATTCCATGATCACAGCGCGCAAGGAGTCCACACTTGCTCCCACTCCGTCCCATGAGGAAAGGATGACCATACCCACCAGCGGATGATGGGTAGAAGGCCTTGAATGAATCCTAGCCACTGGGAGTTCCTCTTGAGACTATCCCATTCCATCATGTTCTCGACTTCTTTGCACCATTACTGAAGGGTAGTGGACAATGTATGGAACTTGAACACAGCATTATAAACTGGACTCACAAATACAATGAAGGGAGCTTTCATGAGATGAGGCCCAACCCCTTTGTAGAAGTCCTGGCCACAACGATGCTTTCATCCTCCTAAATGCACCCTAACTCTGGCAAGCATGCCGTGAGGAAGCCAATTCTCAAGAAATGCCAGGGAATCTCCATGGAGCGTAAAGGTTGCCCTGTTGCTACATGCAGTGACCATGCATACAACAAAAATCAAGGCATTCAGAAAACATCTGTGATAAATAGTCAGGCAATTCCTACCAGGGGTTCTAGTCAGAAGCTACACCTCACTGATCCAGTTAAACAAGGCCAAAACATGTCGGTGGCCGGTAAGATAGCTCAGCGGGTTGAGCGCTCGCTGCTGCCTTTTGTGTGTGATCTGCAGGTCGCAGGTCCGAATCTTGGTGTGTGATGCTTTTTTGACGAGTTTGTGACAATTCCGTGAGGTTGTTTAGGCTAGTTTATGGTTCCAAATCCATTTGAATTAATATGTATTTATTTAGGTCGATTAAGCAGCTTCACATTGACCAAAACAGATTTCACACTTTATCCAAGTGTGTTCTCAGCTATTTTAACCCATCCTGGTGCTTATTTTTAGTTTGGTTTATTAGGTGTCACTTGCGACACATATAAGACGAAACTATTGCACTGGAGGACAGATAGGGAGGAATGGCAAAAGAGGACGGACACACAGGGCCTCATTCACAGAAGCATTTTACAATGGCACCATTCCATAGGAAAACGCTCTGTGAGTCAGGCCCACAGTCTCTAGGTGTTGTTTGTTTATGTGCCCGCCCATTGCCTGTCCATGGCCATGCTAGTCCCTATGGCCATTCCCACCCATTCCCGCCTCTGCCCCCTGAAAACACCTCCTCTTGGGAACTCTTTGAGCTCGCTTTAATCCAGCCTTATCATCAAGCTTTGCATTCAAAGTGCCTTCCAATGCTTGTTCAAAGCAGTCTTCTGAGAGTTAATGACTTAATTGGAGTTGCAAACACGCTATTGGTATAATAAAAATGTCAGGTACTCGCCCCATGTTGCACATGCTACCAACAATGGATAGTTAATAGTTAATACCACTACAGTGGTGCCTGGCAAGTGCCTTTCCCATGGCTACCCAAACTGTTGGCATTGCCAATACTTGTTGTATTTGGGTTCATGGCACCATGGTGGTTCTCTTTGGAGATTTGTTTTATGTCGATTCGTGGTTGCTAACTATTTGGGTTTTCATCACTCTCTTGGTGACTTGGTTCGTGTGTTGCATTGGCGGATCTGCTTTACTCCTCATTCTAATGTTCTCGGTGTGAGTCCCTGCCTAAGTGAGTGCACCTGTTGTGCTGTAATTACTATATGGATCCCCATCACTCTTTTGGGTTCTTGGTTTATTTGTTTCATTGATGGATCTGCTTCACACTTTATTTTAATGCCATTCGTGTAAGTGTCCTGCCAAGCGTGTGCACCCTTTATCCTGTCATGGTCAGGGATCTCAGCATTAATTTTTGTCATCCTTCAACTTTTTTTACAGGCCATAAATGTTCTGGCCTACCCGTGCCAGGGAGCATGTGTGGATTCTTTGTTTATACAAATGGATAGTGAACATGTGGCACCACCTAATTGTATTTGTATATGTTTTCGTTAGGCAGCGTTTGTATCCCTGATGAAGACATTGATAAATTATATGCAACGTCGAAACTGGTCGGTGGTCTTGCCAGTGACCTGAAGATGAAAATATGAAATACTAAGCCATCTCCTCTGCTGAGACCAAACGTTTGAGTTATTTTCCAATTGTGTCTTTGTTTGAGTGTTGCATTGATTTGTGCATTCAAGGTGTTGTATGTTGTGTGTTTGCGATTGTGGTGTGGTTTTTTTAATCATACCACGAGTGGACCAATTTAGTTCCTTTGGTTAGGTTGTCATTTTTTCGCTGTCCTTTTTGTATGGAAACAAAGTTGTTTTTAAGTCAAATATTGAAATGATACTTTCAAAACTAAGGGCCTCATTACGAGGTGGGCGGAATGGGTTTAACGGCACCGGTAATGGTGCCGTTAAACCCACTCCGCCTTATTAAGAGGTTCCCAGACGTCCTTTTAGGGTCCCGGGAGGTGACCAGGGACCCGTTATTCACGGGCCCGTTGTTAGCTTCCTCCCCATTCCCATTGAGCCCTGTGGGGCTCAAATGGGAATGGGGATTCATTTTTACCGGGCCCATGGAATGGGCAGTTACCGGGTCCGCCAAGGTCGGCATGACCTGATAATTGCCCATTCCATGATTACCGGCGGCAGCCGTGCCCTTACTAATGATGCCCTAAGTCTCCAGACTTCTTTTCAGTTGACATAATTACTCTTCCCCGAGTCTGGGAGGAAGGGACACATGGCACTTCAGTTTCCTTCGAATCTTGGCAAAGCCAACTCAGCCTTTCATCCTTCCGAGCAATGGAGTAACTTTGCTGAAAATGTTGGGGGGGACATGACATCTGAAGGAAAGGTGCCCCTGCCAATTGAATGGGGACAGAATGGCTTGCCCTGAAAGTTGGGGGGGAACAAACACCCTTGTGCCCCCCTAAAATTACGCCTATGCTTCCGTGGTCGATAAATGAGTACCACCTTCAGCTGGGTAATACTGTATGTATATTTGTTCTATGTAAAGCGCTTAGGCGTAAACGCTATATAAAGAACATATTATTAGCATTACGTCTGCCGTCTCAACGTTGCGGGCCAGTTCAGCTGATCTGTCTCTTTCTATTCACCACTTTCAGCTTTCTCAGCGAGTATCCTGAACTGGTACAAGTCTACCTAGATCACTACGGTGGTGAAGGACGCAGTAGAAATGCCTAATGACATAACGTCAGATAAATGGAGAGTGGTCTGACATTCACTGGCCAATTCATGGAATTATGTGTGCCAAAAAAGGGGGACTTGCTCGCGAAAACGTGCGTAAGCGGGCGTTTGCCGTTTCATGGAAACAAATCAGCGTGGCTTACCTGAGACATGCAGTGAATCTGCGCGGGCCCAACATGTCACTGTGACATTACAAGCGCCTTGCGCGAGACTCCCAACGAAGGGGCGTACCGTCCTGTGCAGTCACCTAAAAAGGGGGCGGAACACGTGGAATGGGGAACAACAAGCGCAAAGGTGGCCGTTACATGGGAAGTACCACAGCGAAATACTCTCAACACCCACACATGCACCTACACCACATATTCATGGAATCAAACAGGGCTCACTGGTGCGCGGGAAAAGACTCGCAAACCCGGAAACACGTCCGCCAAGTGAAAGCTGGCGTAAGCGTCACTGCGCACAAATACAATGCATAAATAGACACGCAAAATACAAACAAGCGTATACAGCTATGATGAACGTGCCATTTCTCGCAGCAGTGATCGTGGGATAACGCAGGAGGAGGACGATAGCCAGGGCCTGCATTTCTTTACACAGGACCAGCCTTTTTGGGATGCCTGATGACCAGGTCTATAGCAGGTATAGCTTCCCCCTCATATCATCCTAGACCTGGTCAGGGAGTGGGAAGATGACCTCACATCACCCACCCTGTGCTCCCAAGCACTGAGCCCCTTGGAAAAGGGGCTCAATGTACTGCATTTTTTGGCCACTGGGTAATTTCATCCGCCACTGCCATTGTTGGGGGCATCTCACAGGCCATGCAGTCACGCTGCCTACACCAGTTGTTGGCAATCATGACTGCACGCCCCTCAGTCCACAGGCACATATACATGCCCAGAACACCCGCAGAAAGGCAGGCAGTGGTCCAGAACTTCTACAGGGTTGTGCATTCCCTAAAGTGCTTGGTGCCATAGATTGCACACATGTGGCCCTACGTCCACCTAGGGCCACTGAGCACATCTATCGGAATCCCAAGCACTGGCATTCCATCAACGTGCAGGTTGTATTTGATGCCAAGGGGATCATTACCTCTGTATATGCCAACTATCCAGGGTCCACCCACGATAGTTTCATATACAGAATGTCACCCCTACACCGGGCCCTGGAAGCTGGGAGGCATGGCAACACATGGCTCATTGGTGAGTACAAATGGCCCTGCAAATGTATGCATGTCTCACACAGACTAAACCATACCACTGACAAGCCATCTCACCTTCACAGGGGACAGTGACTACCCACTGAGCACCTACATGATGACACCAATACGGAACCCCACCACACCACCCCGGGTAAGATACAACGCAGTCCATATTGCAACTAGGGCTATAGTGCAGCGCACATTCGGAGTGTTCAATTCACGCTTCTGCTCCCTTGACCACTCTAGTGGAGATCTACTATATGCACCACCAGTTGTGTGCAGGATCATTGTGGCAGCATTTGTCCTGCACAATGTTGCAACATGGCGGGGCGTACCGGTGGCCATGGTGGTGCCCCCACATGGCCAACCACATGCACGGCCGCTGCACATGGGAGGGGAAAGGGCGCGTGTCGAGATTGCCCGTACCTAGCTTGTGGCACAATTTTTCACCTAAAATCCATCCCCTGTGGAGTGCACACAGCCCTGGCACATTCCAGGTGACAATCGATGATTACAAAGGGACAATCATCTGTCACAACCTTACCACCCTGAGAATCTGTCCCTGGAAGTGCTACATTGTGTGCATCCCCTATAACTAAAACAAAACCAATCTCGTGTGCCCAAAAGGCACACATGGAAGATGCAGTATGCCACCAACTCCATGCAGAAATACACATCCAAATGACGGTATGTCACCCAAAGCCTCCCAAACTTCATGTCATCTGGTTGGCATGCCATGCCATGGCCAGCAAAGTCAACAGTGACACATAAATGCCCAACGCATAACAGTACTGTCACAAAGCACTCAACGACAAACCGTCCCACCACTGAAAGAACCAACTCCCACACATCAAAACAATAATGTACACAGGAACACCAATAGGCCAGCATGACATACCAGAAACACAGGACACAACAGTGAATATGTCTGAGAGTCACCAATCAGAAAACCACAAATGCCTCAATGTATCCTAACTACCACATGGCACCCTTCTATTAGTAGTGTCGTCCTGCCAACTAAAGGTGGCATGGAAGCGCATTCCACAGGAAGGCCAACAGCAATGGAGATGGGCAAGCAAATACATGAAGATGGAACATGAACAAAGGCCGTATCTCAAAGTCAAAACAAAAAGGAATGGCAACCATGCACTGGACAAACAATCATGAATCCCGCTAGGGGTGTATACACAGGCTGGACCTCAGAATGCCCACAAATGAAACAGACCCTCAATGCCACTGTGTAAGTTACTTTCACACGCTGCACTCCTTGCAAGCCCATGGAAAGGGGAAGCAGGAGTCGCATATATGTCTGGACCCTAAGGCACAAACAAGGAGGGTACCAACATGAGACAAGCCTATATGAGCACAGCTGGAACCTACAGTGGATGCCCTCGGATGCCACACAAAGCAACACAATGTCACATAAATGCACAATAGACAAAAACCAAGTAAAATAAAATCGAAAATGCCCATGGTGGACCGGGGGAGGGCTCCTAGGAGGGAGGAGGGGCAGGGTGCTCCTCAACACCCACATGTGTTGCTGTTGAAGATAAAACAATCCCCTCCATGGGTTTCATGGCCGGCACAGCCATCATGTATTGCGGGAGCTGTCGCTGCTGTCACCACCCTCTGGTGTAGCAATAGAAGGTGTCAGTGGTAAGGGAGGCTCACCATGTATAGCCCTGGCCTGGTCCTCCATGGCAGTGGCCATGCAAGACTGATATGTGCACATCAGCAACATGATGGCATGGATGTCTGCATGCACCACCTCACGGGATGCATGAAGTTCTGCTTGCAACACCTCACGGGTTGTTTGCAGTTCCTCAGATATGGTCTGCATCAACTGTTGCATGAGCACTTCTGACTGTCTATTGCGTGCTGACTCGAGTGCAGTCAGTGTAAGCTGCAGTGACCTAGACTCTTCCCTCAGGGCAGCCCTGTAGGACTGACCCTCTGCATCCATGGCTGCGCGCAGGGACCACATTTCTGCCCGTCGGCGTCTGTTGCTGGCCTGCATCTGGAGAATGTGTGAGCGACATGTGGACCACAATGCCTGCTGCCGGAGCTCCATCTGTCTTTCTGGAGGGAGAATGGAATTTGCCACCCTATCCATGCTCTGAGTCAACATCTCATAAGCAGATCCCTGCTATTGTGCAACAGAATACATGGACTTCTCCCACACATTGTTGTCTTTTGGCACACAGCCACCATGTTGGTGTGCCCCATGCCTCCTTGGCCAAGGAAATCTGGCCCTTAATGTGATAGCACTGTATGTGGCTGCAGGACTACATCCCTCCCTTGAACTGCTGTCCCAGGAACAGGAGCCAATACTGTGGAGCGTGGACTTGCACCCATAACCACCACAGACTGATGGCCCAACACTGACTGGCCTTGTGAGGGTTCTTCCCCCACTACAGATGCTCGGGATAGGCCAGCACCCACAGTTGAATCAATCACCTGCGACAGTTCCAAGGATTCCATGTCCGACTCACCACCAGAGCCATAGGCTTCTTCAGAGGCAGAATCAGAGTGAGCAATGGCCAGGATGGACTCTAACACCAGTGGAACTTCGTGGGCCACCACACCATGTCCTCCACTGTTGCCAGGTTGCAACACACTCCTGCACCTCCTTCACCTCCTCCTCTGCATCTAGTGGCTCATCATCTGCGGAAGGACAGAAAAATAAATGAAGACACTTTTAAAAAGCCTAACCCACACACATAGGCATCATAAAGCAGCCATGCAACACTTCAACCTGCCATGTCAGTGAGTACACAAACTCTGCCACGTACGCACTATCATTGGAAGGCAAGGGTATCATGAAAGCAGACATGGATGCGCGTTAAAGGGCACAACACCACATATGGTGCATGGCACTTGCTTCACACACAAGCACCAGACTGGCATAGTTGAGTTGCCAGCATCATTGATACACACACACACAGATGCCACTAACATGGCCATGCCTGAACCGTCAAGCAGCATGACATGTAAGGTGATGTCCTCTGCCCCTGATCCATGTACAATGCATGTGACATGACATTACATGGAAATACCAATTTGCAACAACACAAGTGTCACACGGTGCTACGATGCTAGGGTGGTAGAACAGAGTGAAGGCAGTCACACTGATTCCATGAGTCCAGGTCACATTGACAGAATTGAAGTGACTAGTCATGTAGAAGGTGAAACCATGGTTTGGAACTGTGAGGGGCCATTGCAGTACATGGGAACGTGCTCAACGTACAATTAAACAAAATTGCCCACAAAGGCAAAGTTGCAGGCTGATGGCAGCGTAAGGGCAAGTGCATGAATCAGGTGTCAAGTGCTGTCAGTGGGTTGCAGGGATCTAGCAAATCCCCCCAATTGTGGGTGTTGGCTGGGAGCCCGTGCCATCATCACAGTCCTAGTGTGATACCCGACCCCAAAACAAAAGGACCATACACACAGCCCAGTGTGAGTTGCAGAGAAAGAGAGCAGAGGCACATGAATATCTGTATAGTATGTCGCAGTAGTCCAGCATAGGATTCTCCAGTCCCCTGGAGACAGTGAGCCGCTGGGGGAATGAGCCGAATGGTAGAATACCTCTGGGGAGGGACAGCTGGCAGGGTGACCTCTCACAGACGTCAAGAGATGTGACGAGAGAATGCGTATAGGAGTGTGTATAGGATGATCATCACAGGCAATACGCCATAATAGGTTGCAGCAGGAAGAGGGCCAAGAGAGGCTGGAGAGAAAGTGACATGGAATGAGTGAGCAGGAGTGGGGATGAGGATTGACCTGGTGGGCAGCACATTGTCTACATGCAGTCTGCATGGCAACAGGCACATACCAGTCCACCATGACGTGGTCAACCCATGTCAGTCATGAAAATGCAGAGATAACTGCTAAACAATCCCTACACTTCATCCAAGCAACACACACATGTCCCGGACACACATGCATCATCTCTCACCAGACAAATACTCATAAATCGGCAGGTCTGCCACGCCTTGGATCTGCTCCACATCAATGAGATCACTGGCAATCTCCCCATGTGGAGTGAGTTCCTCGTCCTCTGGCTGTGTCCCACCTTCAGTCACCAGAGTAGAGGCATAGGCGGCACCCATCTTATCCTTGGCTCTGCATTGGAGGTCATTCCAAAGCTTGACCACCTCCTGAGGTGTGCGCTTCTCATGGCCGATGGCATTTCTACGATCCGTGATGGCCTGCCAGTGGGCCATACTCTGAGCAAGCCAATGTGTGCTCCCTGCCTGCACAAGCATGTCACGTTCATGCTCCAACACGTAGTCCACGAGGATGTCCAGTTCCTCATTGCAGACACTCCTCTTCCTCGACGTGTGTGGCTCCTGTGCCGTGCCTTGGGTTGGAGCCTGTCCTGCTACTGCACGCTTTTGCTTCTGGCAAGGTCGTGCAGACCCACAGTGGTGTGTGCCACTCTGGTCAGTAGGGGCTGGAGTACTGGTGGACTGGGACATGTCATCAGCCACTGATGGGGCGACAGTAGGCTGGCTTGCGGGTATCTGTACCAGGGCGCTGGTGCCACTACCTTGTTACCGTACGTCTCTTGCCCTTACGGATAAGGACATCTGCCCCTGAGACACTGTGGGCTTGGGCCGCGACCACTACAGTCTGAGCTGGCTGACCCTGAGCCCGGGCGGTGGTAGCCACAGCTGCCCCTGTAGCTTCCACACCCTGGCAGCTCTGGATAGCAGATGACACTGCTGGTCTGTGACCCTGGGTGCTGGTGCCAGTAACTTGCATTGCACGTCTCTTGCCCTTACAGACAAGGACATTGGCCCCTGAGTCACTGTGGGCCTGGGCTGGGACCACTACAGTCCGGGCTGGCTGACCCTGAGCCTGGGTGGTGGTTGCCACAGCTGCCCCTGCAGCTTCCACACCCTAGCTGCTGTGGACAGCAGATGACAATGCTAGTCCAGGACCCTGGGTGCTGGGGATGTCAGCATCAGCTGCATCACCCTGACCTTGTTGGGTGGGGGCATTGCTCCCCCTGCATGGGCCTGGACACCTCAGACACCTGTGATGCCTCGCCCACCTCGCCCACCTTGGCCAACTCGTCCAGCTGGCCTACCTCCACCACCTCGGCCTGGTCGGCCACCTCTGCCACCTCAGCCAGCTCGGCCACCTTTGCCTCCCTTTCCACTTGTTGCTCTCCCAGACATGGCACTGATGTATTAGCTCAATGGGAGGTGCAGATATCAGTTGTCCTGGGCAATTGGAGTGAGGGGGCAGGGTACGTGATGTAAAACGCACCACTGTACTCCAGCTAGGCTCAATTTAACCAGTGGGGAAAAAATAACGGGTCGCGTAATGCACAGGCACCCCAAAAAGAATAATTAACGTGTACGTAACCCCTCGGTAGCCCACGTGTGAAGTAAAAATGTTATGCAGTACGCTGTGGCATCCAGCAACACAAAAAATGCGTACGCAAGGAATACGTAGGGTACTATGACCTCGAAAATGGGCTACACGACACGCAGGGACAACCACAGTATGCAAATTAGCGTATGAGACTCACCATCTGCCTCTTGGAACCAAAATATTACACACGCGTGTGCTTGGAGGCAAATCCTCCCTTCAAAATAAGAAGTACGCACCATCAGAGTAGTGAACAATTCGTGTGTGACCCCAAAACAATCTAAAGTCCACGCGTCCGTCCACCACGAAATGCACGTACATTGCTATGTTGTCCTACGCACACCTTTAACCTGATACTGAATGGCAACACCCAATGTACAGCATGTGTCACGTAACTTGCATGCTTCGGGCATTTCCTCTGATTCCACACTAATGCACTGTTTCCGCACTTGCAGAGTAACACTGTTTCCGGCTGGCCACGCGAGTAACATGGAAGACCCATGCTTCTGCCTACCAGCCAATTTACCTGCCTCAGATTGCCCTGAGCTACCTCCTATGAGCCATCTGCTGCTGCCAGCCCACTCTGTGTGACTGCTGCCCACGTGCCCTGAATTTTGGTGCCTGCTCTACAGCCATTGCCAGTGCTCCTGTCGTGACCACCTCTGCTGATCCAGAAGACTCCCGACTGCCATACCATCGCTCCACAGCCCAGCCCCAGGGCCACCTCTCCACCCGCACCTGCCTCAGGGCCAACCCCCAGCAGCGATGCAGAGGGCTGCCAGCTTCTGAGCCAGGGAAGTTGGGATCCTGGTGGAGCAAGTCCTGGGGCATCATGATGCCCTCGTCCATGGACCATCGCAAGTCGTCAATGATGGACGGAGGAAGATCTGGGCGGACATCGAGGAGCCATAAACGTGGAGGGGGTGGAACCCCTCGACTACCAACATGTCCACAAGCGCTGAGAAGACTTCAAGTCCAGGACCATCAACAAGGCCCAGTTCCTCCTCAAGGCTGGTGATGACCGAGTGGGGCGCCGGAGCCGGTTGACCAACAACCAGACGTGGGTCCTGGAGTGCTTCTACCCAGCGCTGTATGCCCAGGCCTTGGAGTTGGTGCTCCGCCTGGAGTCAACTGGTAAATGTCCATGTGTTCTTGTCCACCATAGTGCATGTGCATGTTGACGTGTGGCTGGAGTGTGCACCTTGGCCTTAGGTCCGACATGCCTCCTGTACAGATGTCTGGGTGCATATCCCTGACACTGCTGCATGTGAGTCCATTCAGGCATGTGTCACATCAATGGTGTCTGTGTTGCAATGCGTGATGTGTACCGGCATGTAACGACGTGCACATGTTTGCACACCTGTGTCTTGACTGGGGCATGCGAGAGGTGTAAGACATGGGTGCTTATGTCAACATCATGGACATGCATGGTGTACATGTGCATGTGTCTGCGTAGTGAGTGTGTGACTGGGCAACACTCCGGGATCTATGTTACTAGAGTTTTTGATTGTGTGATTGCCTCACGCTGCCAATTTGACTTTGAGTACACTCTGACATGATAGCTCCATGGCCTGCTTCATGACTGTCAGGTGATGTGTGTGAATGAGATGTGTATGACCTCAGTGCTGTGCTCAGCTCTTTTTTTTTGGTGACAATCTCACGGTCCCAAGTATGTAATTTTTTGGCTTCACAGTTTGCTTCTCTCGATATGTTTCCAATAGAGAGGCATATTCAATTTTCCCTGTAGCAGACCTATTCTCCAGCGATTTTTTCAGCTTTTCTAACTTATTTTGGGTAAGCCTAATCGATTGAGCCCTGGCGCCACTGTCAGGTTTGTACATTGATAGGAGATTTTCTCTTTTGTACGGTGAATCTTCAGAGTTGTTTTTAGCATACAGTGATCGCTCGCCTCCATTTCAATAATGTCCAAGCGAGCAACATCCTGTTTCATTCTCTCTGACACAAACATGTAATCGATGGTAGACTGTTGTTGGTCCCTTTTCCATGTGAAATGTGCTGGTATATCACCTGGCGTTTCACCATTAAGAATCTTCAGATTCCATGCTTTCATTTCTTGTAACCAAGCAGAGATAGTTGGATCTCTAAACTCTTTCCCATTTGCATGGTCACTTTTAGGCAGTTTATGTTAAGATCGCCACAAATCAGGATCTTGGAATCTGTCCCATTATCTTTGATATTCGAGATTGTTTCCGTGACTAAGTCCAGAAATGTTTCCGTCTGCATAGCAGTGTGTTGCCAATAGACATTTATCAATGTTAATTGGTCTGTATTTCTAGGTTGCTGTGTCGGCAATTTAATCTCAACTACTTGTATATATGCTGATACATTTTTTGCAGATAAAATACGTATCCCACTTTCAAGTTTAACAAGTGTGAGCAGCCCTGACATAGGACGTCCTTTGGCTCCTTTGATTGCAGTGTTAAAAGCAATCTCGAAGCCGTCAGCTACAGGCAGATGCAGGAGCCAGGTCTCCTGTAGGCACAGGATATCCACGTCTTCTAAGCTCATTAGAATTTCACTGAATAAATGTCTGTGGCCTCTAGTATTCCACGCGGCAATACAGATCTCCTCCTGTTGACATGGTCTCTGGCATTAGCTCTCGTTGCAACAGTTGATGGTTTGGGCAACCCAGGTCCAGTCTTGTTCCTCTCTGGGTTGGGGACAGCTTAACTGAACGATTTTGTCGGTCTTACTGATCATTATTTTGATCTGCTCATCTTCAAAGATCTGCTTGTCCTCACTCACACGAAGGGGCGACTCATTTTTCTTGCACGTGGTCTTACATGTTCCCCCTGACTTGAGGGGGCTTTTGATTGCAAATAAGCGGCCATCTGAGGGACATATACGTTTCTTCTGCTCCTTCGGCTCATTGCTCTTATTAATGTCGGTGATGTCAAATCCCAAGGAGTTCAGAGTGATGCTACTGTTTAATAGTGAGTCACAGATAACTTTTGATGCTATGTGTAAAATAACACGATCGTGCTCACTTTCGTCTTCAAATTCCACAATTTGAATGTCCTCAGAGGTCACCGTCCTCAATTGCGGTAAGTGGTGAAGTAACAGCATCACATTTTTCCGATTCAGTATCAGAGCATCTTTTTCTTTTTCAATTTGTTCAAGCCGTATAAGGTATTTCCCCAATTTCTTTCGATCGTTGTCTGTTTTGGATCGACGCGGCATTTGTTTGTTGTCCGGTACATCTAATGACTCTGCCCCTCATTTATAGCAGTCAAATTTAATCTTTCTTGTTGTGGAGTGACATTTGCCAGACCTTCTTGTGTTTATCTCCTGCTTAGGTGATTCGCTGTTATGCTTCGTTGCTCGTGCGTTTGGGCTTTCTTGAAATTTCACTGCGTGAATCAGAGTTCTTTTTTACTCTAATGTATGGAATTCCTGTTTATCGTTCTTTGCATCATAATTGAGTGATATTCCATCCGGTTCATTGGTCATAGAACTTTTATCATTAGCGATTCGAGTTCTTTTAGTTTCTAAGGTGAGATATTTCTCACAGCTAATGATTGACGGTTTAGAGATGATTTCTTTCTGCTCCTTTACATCAACAGTTACCGTCCTTTGGTTGTTAGATGTGAAAGCCCTTATTTCCTGGGCAGTCGATTTTATTGCTGGATTCTTGTTTTGTGGCGACTCAGCCGACTCCTTGTTGCCGTTTGTAGGTAAACGAAGATCTATATTTATATTTGCTAAGGGCGGTTGAGAAGCCGTATGTGTGTCAGTAGCTGTGGCCAGTGTCGTTTCGCTTTGATCTTCTTCGTAATCCTCATATGTCGAGACATCTAGCAGCTCTCCAGGGATGCTATCATTTGTCTTGGAGTGGTCCTCACCTGGCATATCGTGATTGTTTTGTCCATCAGCTTTCGTTTTATCACTCTTTTCCGTGTTGGGATTTGTTGGTCCTTTATGTATCTTATCACAGGTTGATGTGATGCTGAAGCCTTTGATGTTTCTTAAAAACGTTCGCACCTGTGATCTTTGCTGGGGTTTCCTTTTTCTCATGTTTTTAGATTTCTTTTCTGTCAGTATGTGATTTGAGCCGTTCTTTGTGGCCGCATTCTGTTTGTTTCGGTTGAAGATTGAAAATACTTCTTCTATGAGACAGCTATCTTTTGCACTATTTCCCACTTGGTCATGTTCGTTGGCTGGACCTTGAGCGGGTAGGCTTTGAGTCTTATTGTGGCCTGTTTGATTTGCCGTATCAGCTGGAACAGGAGTATCTCCCTTTGCTCCTTTTACTGGTGCACCCAGACTCAGTTCAAGATCAGAGATCGTAATGGGTATACTTTTGGAAGGTGTGGACTGTGTTGCTTCATCTGCCACTTGTTCGGACGGCAAGGTTCCCGTGATCGCCTTGTATGTACTACTTTCACTATGTTGCTCTTTTGATGATTGTTTATCTTCCACTTCCTTACTGTATTTCACCTTTTGTTTGCATTTATGAGGTGGAGCAATGGTGATAGAGTTTGCAGGTGAGGTATCGTTAGTGTTTCCAGCCATAAGGCTTAGTTCAGTTCCATGGTTTCCTTCATTTGTAGTTGTTCTCTCTTTGAGATTTGTGTCCATCTTTCCACCTGCAGTTCTTCTCTGATCGTCAATCGCGTGATGTTTATCCAGTGTTGGCATTTTCGCATTGGATGATTTCAGCAGGGCAATTGCTTCTCTGGCTACTTCAGCAAACAGGCGCTTGTCTGTTGCACTGTTTTTGGTGTGCTCCAGTATTACCTTTACATTCATATCAGATTTCGCATATTCATTAGTCAAAATTTGTTTAGTCGCCATTAGTTCTTGTTCTATTGCCATCATTTTGGTGTTCATCATGGCTAATAGGGTTGTCTGGTCCTTGGCATTGTCGTTTAGATGTTCATAAAGTTTCATATATGGTGCCAAGGATACGGTATTAGCAGCCATTATTATGGTATTCAAGTTTTCAGCTATTTTTGTGGCAAGAGTTTGTGCTAGTATTTGGGTGGGCTTTTGGCATTTGTAGCTTGGCCGTTTAGATCTTGCTCCCCAGAATGTCTGGGACTTTGTTGGTGGATCATAGAAGTCATTAGCAGCGGAGAATAGGGAAGGAGATCCAATTTGTGATTCCTTGGTTATTCTCTTTTGTGAATGCGGTACATACTCTTCCGTTAGAGATTCCAATCTCTTCCTTTTTGCCAGGGGGCGCAACCACGAATACAGTTTTTCATCCTGTCTGCCATCAGGGGTTTGTGGTTGTGCTAGATTCATAGGTTTGATACCTTGAGCCCCACATGACTGATCATGTGGGTTATCTGTATTTGGGTACTCTGCAGGTTGTTCTGTAGTTTGGTTCAGGATGATGTAGGTTTCCAAATTTTGCATTGAGCTCTTTTAGGTCGCTTAAAACCTTGTCAACGACCACAATAGAGTTACGCCTGTTAGCACCAATCGTGAAACTGCCTGCTTCCTCATACAGGCAGTTCACGTTATCTCAATCAGGGTAAATCTGTAGGTTTCCTGCTTGATCTGTTGGCAATTTTCCACTTGGGAGATGAAAGCTGTTGCCTTCATCAAGGAAGTTGTCAGGCTCAGTTCCTTCAGTCATTTTGTTTTCCAACGTTACATTTTCCCAATTCAAATCTCCTGTTGGTAGATCTAGGGAGATTATCGACTTTTCAGTCTCAGGGCTGTGCACATTTGTTCCACTGATGTCACAATTGTTGGTAAGTACAGCTTCTTGACAAGCCGAGGATTGGAGAGTTGGAGGGCTTTGGACAGCGTTTCCCACGTTGCTTAGGGGTAGACCAGATGTGTCTCTAGTCCGCATGATTCCAGTGCGCGTGCGATTGGTCGACTTAATCGTCTCCACTTCCACTTCCACTTCCATATTTCCTGTGCACGTAGCCCCACTCAAGTCTGCCCCAGTGGTCAAACCCACAGACGTTTTTATACCTCTCTCTATCACTGATTCCTTGTCCTTATTACCTTCCAGATCGATAATTATATTTGGAATTAACGGGGTGGGTGTCAAGGGTACTGGTGAGCTGTTACCCAAGCAGTCTAAAAAAACATCAGAGTTAGAGGACATGGTTGAGACACAAGTCCTTTTTTGTATAACACGGGCACTTACCGGTGGGGGCAGGCCCATTTGCTCCGGTGACTCCTTTCCTCCGGCGGCTAACATTCGTCGCTGCTGCCGTGTTAGGGGATGAACTCCACCATCTGAGCTCGAGTTCTGGATCAGCACTGCTTCATTGAATGCCGTGTGTTCTAGACCAGAGGTGCTGGGTCCCTGCATAGATACGAATTGAGAAGCAGGAGTGTTTCCGTTCCCGGAATTTGGCTTGTACTGAATTACCATCAGGGCTCCGAGCTCAGTGCCCCCGTGTCCACGTGCAACACGGACAACACACTCGCCGCACTCCGCGACGCTCTGCGTATGAATTAATGTTTTATACTGGTCGCTCCGCCTCCACGCCAGTAGAATGAGAGAGTAGACTGCAACTCCTCAGGGAAACAACACGGACAACACACTCTCCGCACTCCGCGACGCTCCGCGTATGAATGAATGTTTTATACTGGTCGCTCCGCCTCCACGGCAGTAGAAAGAGAGAGTAGACTGCAGCTCCTCAGGGAAACAACACGGACAACACACTTGCCGCACTCCGCGACGCTCCGCGTATGAATGAATGTTTTATACTGGTCGCTCCGCCTCCACGCCAGTAGAAAGAGAGAGTAGACTGCAGCTCCTCTGGGAAACAACACAGACAACACACTCGCCGCACTCCGCGACACTCCGCGTATGAATGAATGTTTTATACTGGTCGCTCCGCCTCCACACCAGTAGAAAGAGAGAGTAGACTGCAGATCCTCAGGGAAACAACACGGACAACACACTCGCCGCACTCCGCGACGCTCAACGTATGAATGAATGTTTTATACTGGTCGCTCCACCTCCACGCCAGTAGAAAGAGAGAGTAGACTGCAGCTCCTCAGGGAAACAACACGGACAACACACTCGCCGCATTTCACCAACCAGCCTTGTTCATGGTCCATTGTGACCTGGGGTACTTGAAAATGGGTGTGTGATACGAGTTTTGTACCATCTCAAATTGAGTCTGCATAAAATAAGCAGAAAAGCATCTCAGTTGTGCGCTACATACTAGGCCGAGACCAAGGTGTGTGTCGCCTGATTGAAATCCTTAACAGAGATCATGGTGAGCAGATGGATTAGCCCGCTGCCTTTGTATATAGTTCTTTAGGAGTAGGTTTCATTTATTTTTTTCCCTTTTTTTTGGAGTTCCTGAACTTTGCTCCACATCTTGTATGTAGGTCTTTTTTGATGGTTTTGTTTGGAAGTTCATACATGTTTTGGGACCATGGACCCTGGATGTTTGTATATAGTTGACTTTTTCTTGGAAAAATTTATTTTGCACCATGGAGGAATGGTTTTGTTCTAATTTGTGTTTTTATTTGTACATACATTAATGGCCATGGACCCCTTTTTTGAGTTTTTCATTTTTCCCATCCCGTTTATTTCCGTTTTCACTTTCTTTTGTTTTTTTATTTGATTCATGCAAGTTTTATTGCTTTTATTTAATGAGTGTGACTTTCATGCATGTTTTTTAATATATTTGAAATCAAAGTGGTGTCTGGTCTCAATGGATTAGTGCATGTTTCACTCTTCCTTGACTCTGTTGAGTATCCCTGCTGTTGACCAATGTTGTTCATGTGTGTGCACACATGCATGCATGTGTGATTTTAGGATTTCCATGCTATGGGGCATGTACTATGGAGAATGACCAATGGATGGGTCTTGAGGTGCACGGGGGTCTGCAGCGTGTGGTGGCATTTTGGTTGACATGTTCTGCATAATTGTATATTGGTCCAATGTGTTTTGGGGTGGGGTGTCCCATGAGACAAGGCCTGCCTACAGGTTGCCGTCACTGGTGAGGGTGGGGGGACATGAGGCAGGGCCTGCCTGCAGGTTGCCATCACTGGTGATGGTGGGTGGACATGAGTCGGGGCCTGCCTGCAGGTTTCCGTCACTGGTGGAGTGGGGGGACATGAAGCGCGACATGCCTGCAGGTTGCCGTCACTGGTGGTGGTGGGGGACAAGAGGCAGGGCCTGCCTGCAGGTTGCCGTCACTGGTGGCGGTGGGAGGTCATGAGGCGGGGCCTGCCTGCAGATTGCCATCACTGGTGGGGCTGGGGGACATGAGGGAGGGCCTGCCTGCAGGTTGCCGTCACTGGTGGTGGTGGGGGGATATGAGGCGGGGCCTCCCTGCAGGTTGCTGTCACTGGTGGGGTGGGAGGACATGAGGTGGGGCCTACCTGCAGGTTGCCGTCATTGGTGGTGGTGGGGGGACATGAGTCGGGGCCTGCCTGCAGGTTGCCATCACTGGTGGGGTGGGGGGACATGAGTCAGGGCCTGCCTGCGGGGTACGGTCACGGGTGATGGGGGGACCCATGTGGTGTGGGCTGCCTGCGGGTTATGATTACGGGTATTGGGAGGGCCCAAGTGGTGGGGGCTGCCTGCGGCGTATGGTCACAGGTGTTTGGGGGGACCCATGTGGTGTGGGCTGCCTTTGGGGTATGGTCACTGGTGACGGGGGGTCCCATGTGGTGTAGCCTCCTGCGGGGTATGGTCACGGGTGATGGGGGATCCCATGTGGTGTAGGCTGCCTGCGGGGTGTGGTCACGGGTGATGGGGGGCCCATGTGGTGTGGGCAGCCTGCGGGGTATGGTTACGGGTGTTTGGGGGGCCCATATGGTGTGGGCTGCCTGCGGGGTATGGTCATGGGTTATGTGGGGCCCATGTCCCATGTGGTGTGGGATGCCTGTATGGTGTGTTTGCGGCTGATGGCTGCACTCGCAGGCCTTTCCATGCGATTTGGCTGGTGCGACCGTGGTACGCGATTATGTTGGTGTGCAGTAGGGGTACGCGCAGGCCTTTCCACGCAATTTGGCTGGTGCGTCCAGGGTACGCAATTATGCTGGGGTGCGGTAGGGGTATGTGTGGGCCTTTCCACACGATTTGGCTGGTGCGACCAGAGAACGTGTTTATGCTGGGGTGCGGTAGGGGTACGCGCAGGCCTTTCCACGCAATTTGGCTGGTGCGACCGGGGTACGCGATTACGCTGGGGTGTGGATGAGGTAAGTGCGGGCCTTTCCACGTGATTTGTCTGGTGCGATCAGGGTACGCGCTTACGCTGGGGTGCAGAAGGGGTACGCACAGGCCTTTCCACGCTATTTGGCTAGTGCGACTGGGGTACGCGTTTACGCTGGGGTGCGGATGGGGTACATGCAGGCCTTTCCATGGATTTGGCTGGTGCGACCGGGGTATGTGTTTACTCTGGGGTGTGGATGGAGTACGCGCAAGCCTTTCCATGCGATTTGGCTGGTACGAGCGGGGAACGCGTTTACGCTGGGATGCAGAAGGGGTACGCACTGGCTTTTCCACACAATTTGGCTGGTGCGACTGGGGTACGCGTTTATGCTGGGGAGCGGATGGGGTACACGCAGGCCTTTCCACATGATCTGGCTGCTGTGACCGGGGCGCGCATAGATTTTTCACACAACTACGATGGGGGGCTGTGTGCAGGGCCTTGCGCCGTATTAGGCAGTTCACTGGCTGTTTCTTGCACACAGGGGCGTGTTGGGTGCGTTACTGGCGCTGCTTGATTTTCATTGAGCCACCGCTACTGGTGCCTCGGGAAAATCCATGAATAGGCATGCCGCGAATTGCTGGTTTTCATCACGGCTGGCGCAGGGCAAGCTCTTTCTCTGCGCACGGTGCTTGCGCTACTTCTGCACTGGATTCTATGAATCGGGCCCACAGTCCTGACTGCTCCCTTTCAAGGGTGGATTACAAGTGAGTTGCATAAGGGTTGGTGTCTTTCTACAATGGCACAGACGTGATTGAATGTAATCCCACCCAAAGAAAATCCTAGTAGTTAGGGAGCGTTGCCATGCATCACTTTTTTCCTTTTCTGTTTATTTACAGCTCAGATGTTCTGCTCTTTCTCGCTTTCCGTGTAAAAACGTTTAACAAGGTAAATGTGTCACTACTGAAACCGAATTCTAACTGCAAGGCGTTTCTGAAAAGGGTGATATTTTCTAGCCTGGCTCCCACCTCCATCGCCCCTCTATCTCCACTCACGGGGCAGTGACTAGCTGTAAAGAGTGGAGCGGGGCGCCTCAGCTGTGTTAATTTTTAAAAGCCCTAATGAATCATTCTCCCTCGGTAAACGTGTCAGCCTTCAGATCCGCTCCCTCGGGGTCCTTTCAAATGCAGCCCAGACCCTGCGTGACGCACTGACTTTAAATAAACAGACCTCGAATTGGGAGCACTCGAGACTGCTAGGTGACTATTAAGGTGGCTCAGAACTCGAGTTGTCCACTTTCTTCTTCTAACTACTGCTAAAGGGGGATAAGGTCACAACCTATAAAAGGTGACGTCTGCAAACCTTGGGACGGCCATCTTTAAAGTACAAAAAGCTGCTCGACTTTACTATTATTCGGATATAAACAAACACTTCCTTTAAATATAGTACTAAAGTAAGAAATCTAACATATATACCGCGCATTGGGAAGTAGTCTGTGTTAAGGTGTGATGTGAGGGAGCGGGCACACCACAGAGTTTCTAAATTAGTTATGCACACACACCAAACATTTGGAGCACCGCAGTTAACCACATAGGCACTGTAGGGGGCCTGCCCCGGAACACCGGGCTGGCCCCTGCGTGTGTCGGGAGCACCCGACACCGGCCATATGTGCTGCGCTCACGCAGAGGAGGAAGGAGCGGGGATCACCCCATTCGCTCCGGATCACCGGAGCAACCCACGTGGCTGGGGGCACTCAGCACACGGCAGCCCCGGCTCTGATCACATGGCTAGTCAGCATAGAGGTCGGCGTTGCCAAGCAGGGGCGCCGGCCTCATGGAGGGCCCCGCCTCTGGGCCTACTCCACACGGTGTTGCACCAGCCTGATGCACACAAAGAAACAACACCGGAGTCAGGTTCTCATCGACTGACGAGCCGGAAGCCGCTCGTTCTTTTTATTAACATGGTCACATGGTTGCCCCATGTGACCATGACACCACCACCAGACAGTACCATGTCCCCCCGCAGGGGTGACATGCAACACTCCTCCGTTTTCATATCAACAAAACAAAACAAATCCCAAAACCCCAGCACACCCACACACTGGTATTAATATCACCACTTTACTAATTTTCACACCCTTCATTAACCTGGGTGAGTGGTTCTACTATCACAAAAATACCAATGAAAGCCACTGGCACCACATGAAGCATTCCGCATGTGCGGATGTGCACGACATCACATTGCCCCTGCCAAGCGGGCCATTTTAAGCAAGTCCGTGTCTGCCGGCTCCGAGTCTTCATGGGGATGTCGATGATGATGTCCATCTTCCGCCATCGTGGAGTTGCAGGCAGCCAGCTTGTGTCCTCATCAATGTTCATTTCGGATGACCACATCAAAGTCACAAGAAAATTGGCAAAGCCGCACCTGGGGAGGACCATGGCCACATCGGCCAAGTCCATAGTCTGGGGGCGTCTGTGATGGACTACTGGCACCTTGGCGGCAGGCCCCTTATTCCACTTCCTCTGCCTCCTGGGGCAGGTGTCAGGACAACACCGGTGGCAGGGTGCCTGAGCCGCAGGACCGGGAAGGTGCACAAAACCCCTACAAGAGCTGCCACCCATCCCTTTTCTACTAGGGGCTCGGTCTCTGAAGTCTTATTGCAGACAGGATGATCATTATGCCCCTTTCTTTGTTGCTTGGGCTGTATCCCCCCCACTGTCCACATATTTTTTTTTTTTATTTTCTTCTCTGCACGCCCAGTTGGAGTTGGGCCCCCAACCGATGGGGGGGCGCCTCAGCTGTGTGACAGTCAGCAGCCCCGATCTCTGGAAGGCTGAGGAACCGTATCTTATTTATTTATACGCTACGCTTCAGAGCATTTCCTCGTTCTCCTTCCCACCGCAGGGCAGGGCGCTGCCACACAGTTTTTATTTTATTTTCACTGCGGCGAACATCGCCACCCTCCAGCCCCACGGCTTGCGGGTGGGAGATGGGCAGCATGTTGTAATGGCTTTGCCGGTTTGTGCTCTCTTCACGAGCGTGGAATTCTCCTGAGGATTCCATGCTCGTGCCGAGTCGTTGGAGGGAGGTGGGGAGAAGACGTGTGGAGAGCGGCAAAGACACGGCTGTTCAGGTTGATGATTAAAGTTGTTCCAACTTACCTGGCTCCTTCCCGTCATTACACTGGCGACGAGGATGGGATGTTTGTGCACTCTTCACGAGCGTGGAATTCTCCTGAGGATTCCATGCTCGTGCCGAGTCGTTGGCGGTTGGAGGGAGGTGGGGAGAAGACGTGTGCAGAGCGGCAAAGACACGGCTGTTCAGGTTGATGATTAAAGTTGTTCCAACTTACCTGGCTCCTTCCCGTCATTACACAGCACACCTCTTCATTGTGGCCGCCGCCGCTTCATGTCCTCTTGGGGGGACACAGCTCTCCTCCCCATCGCGGGCTGTGGCCCATGTTCTTCTTATTGCAGCTGGGGCCGCCGGGCAGGGTGGGGGCAGGCAGCTCACCTCCTCATTGCTGCCGCTTCTCGTTGTGGCTGGGGCCACCTGGCATCTTCCTCTTGTTCCCGGGACCGCTGCGTCCCTCTGTGTCCTTTGACACGGCGGGGTGCGGGCACACACTGACCCCGGATGCATGAGCACCCTCTTTGGTGAGAGCCGCAGCCGGGGCAGTGCACGCCTATGCACCCCCATCCATCTGCACAGTGGCGATGAATACGCCGCCCGGCATCTTCTCTCCTGGGAAACACGCCCCTGTCAAGGGGGGGGAGAGGCAGTGCCTCCTCATTGCGGCACAGCCACCAACCTGTTCCGTCTCCCGCGGGTGAAGGGGCAGGCAGCTCGCCTACATCATTTTCTTTTCCTTGCGGGCTCAGTTGGAGTTGGGCCCGCCTCATTTTTTTTCCTCTGCGGGAAACATCGCCGCTCTTCCTTTCCGCGGCTGGTGGGGTGTGAGGGGCAGCGGGAGGGGCAGCACCTCCTTATTGCAGCACGGACCACCAGCGCTTTCATAATTTTTTTTTTTAACACTCCGAACTGGAGCGACTTTCCTCTGCGGCGGGCAGCCCTGTTACCGTGCGGCGACGCCGCCATGGGCTCCAGCCCTCGTTGCCATTGTTGAGGGCCTGCCCCGGGCAGGCCCTTGCGTGTGTCGGGAGCACCCGACACCGGCCATATGTGCTGCGCTTATGCAGCGGAGGAAGGAGCGGGGATCACCCCATTCTTTCCGGATCACCCAGCACACGGCAGCCCCGGCTCTGGGGGCACCCATGCCGGGGTTGCTGTATTCTGCCATGATCACATAGCTAGTTAGCATAGAGGTCGGCGTTGCCCAGCAGGGGCGCTGCCTCGTGGAGGGCTACGCCTCTGGGCCTACTCCACATGGTGTTGCACCAGCCTGATGCACACAAACAAACGACACCGGAGTCAGGTTCTCATCGACTGACGAGCCAAGAGCGGCTCGTTCTTTTTATTAACATGGTCACATGGTTGCCCCATGTGACCATGAAGCCACCACTAGACAGCACCATGTCCCCCCGCAGGGGTGACATGCAACAATTACCATATGGAGAAATATAACGAAGAAAAAAGGACCAGAGAAACCTTCCTTGGTGCTGGCTGCGCCCAAATAATCAAAGTACTTCAATACCGTTTCTAGGTGTCGTTTTGTAGATCTTGGGGTAGATTACTCCACATCCAAGCAATCTTCTTAATTATCTTTAATATGACAGCAAGAGCATGTTCAGCTTGAACTAGATGAAGGCAGACAAAACGTGGCCAATTGCTTTTAGATCCAATGGTCCATCATTAGAGTTAAATCTGTAAACAATAGAAAAACACAAGCAAATCCTCCTATGTTACATGTTCACCTGTAACCTAAATGGGAAGTCGAATAAATAAGAGACCTGCCTCCAGCAATATTAGAGGGGAAAATGTATAAAGAATAAATAAGTCTGAGATTATTAAATAATCTATAGATTGGATCGTTTACGCGATCCATGCTTCTCTAATGTACAAAATGTAAGGAATTACCAAGCCTTGCTATATATAAGCCGAAATCCATGATTCTGAGCTGGAAAAAGTAAAAAAAGAATGGAAGCAGGGAAGCAAAGTCGGTCATTTTCAATATGACTATGTCCATGGCCATAGCTGGCTCTCGCATCTGAGGCTTTGGATTCAGGTGACTTGGCGACTCCATTTATTTATTTTATTTACTTTTATTTATTTCATTTGTAAGTAGCGCCAGACCCAGAGGTATTGTAGAGGTGGAGCCAAGTACCCCCACCCAAAGCTCTTGCCCCATCCTTCATATATGTTGGGAGCCAGAGTGTGAGACACGTGCAGTACCAGTGAAAATACTGATACTGAAAGGATCTTGGAAGTAAGATTCCCATTGAGGAAGCCATACAAGCATTCATGACAATATGATGGCCATTTCAATGAAATCCCCGAAGAAGTGTGAAAACTGAGCACAAGAGAAGCCTGGTGACGTCATACAGAGCAGAGCTGACACACTCGGAAGAAGAGGCTGAAGAATATAGACGTTCTACAGAAACAAAGAAGGAGGTGCTAAAAATGAGCAACATTTCTGGCTTAAGATGAAGATGCTCATGCTACAGAAATAATGAAGAACATATCAAATCATTTTACGTGTACAGATGAGAATTGTACGATCGGACCTAAAAAAAAGATCAGATCGTACAAAAAGACCGAAAGATGCTAGCACCAAAGGTTCGAACTGTAAGTGCTACCACCAAAGGTTCGAACACCAAAAGTTCGAGCCTTTGGTGGTAGCATTGTAGGTAAGTATAAAAAAAAGACTGCGGGGGTGTCCCCTGCAACACCCCGCTCACTATACTGTGCGGTATAGTGAGTGGGGGTTGCAGGGGACATCCCTGCAGCTCTCGAAAAAAAGGACCCTGTGCGCTGGTTCCCAATCACGGAAGTTAAAGGGAACTGGCACTGCAGGGACTCAGCATGTAAAAAAGGTAAGTAGGGTTGGTTTATGTTGGGGTGTGGGTGGGATGTGTTGAGGGTGTGGGTTGGGGAAGGGCTGTGGGTATGTTGTGGGTGTGGGTGGGGGTGTCGGTATGCAGGGGTTTTGAATGCTTGTTCGCATGGGAAATGTGCGAACCTTTTGTGGTTTAATACTCACCCTCGCTACGCCTTGGTACTTCAACAGCTGAATTCAGATGCATTGCCTTGCCTGGCTCTCCCACCTTCCCTCACACGCTGCTGCACCGCTGAATTCCACATTCTGGTCTGTTTTCTGCCATTTGGTGTTCCCCAGTGCCCCTTGTTGAAGCCAACATGTCTGAACCGGATACTACCATTTTACCTTCATTACATGGGATATAGTGTATGTATTTCATTTTCTGCCCTCACCATTTATACAATGGACGCCTCCATGACCCCCATTTTCTTGCTTGCCCTCTCTTCCTTTTTCTCTCTTTTCATGGTACCAGTGCCCTCTACTTCTCGCTGACGTTACTGTTGGTCAATACAAGCAACAGAGATACCCCCTGGTAACTTTTTAACAATATCTTGACCTAACCCCAAACCAAGTTGATGGCCTCTGGAGAGCTGTATACTAACATCCTGTATATAAATTCAAAAATGTTTTTTTTCTTCAGGGGCGACTTATCCATAATGGACGATGGGGCATCAACCGACCCATTTTGGAAGAGCCTCTGACAAACCAGCCCAGTAAAAACACAGAGTGTTCTCTGAGCTGCAATAAGAAACTGAGAGAGCGCTAATCGCGGACTTCTTGTTCATACCCCTGAATGCATGTCCAATGGGCCATGCAAGGCTGCAGTGTTTTGCTTCCACAGCCTTGAATGGCCCATTGAGGATGCAGGCTGGGGTACTGCAGCTCTGAATGTGCAAGGTGGAGCTCCTGCACCTCTCTGCACATACAAAGCTGTTGGTACATCTTCCAGGTCACACTACGCCTCCTGTGTTCATGTGCAAGAACCGGGAAGAAGTTCATGGTTTCTATTCATGTTGCGATGAGCTGGCCATCGCAGACCTAGAGGAGAGGATTCTGGACCAGGGGTGGGTGCAGGTGTTAGGACACTTTTTCTGAAGTGCTACTCACTTCTTCAAAACCATTCAACTGAGGCAGTACAAGACTCCACTCTTAGTATAAGACTGTACCACCTGAGTACATGGCAGCGTAGGCAGAGCAGCCAGGCTTATCTTAGGAGGGAGAGAGGGCAGTAGATACAGTACAAGTGAAATTGTAATACAAATGATCCAAAGAAACACTGAAACACTACGTATTGAAAAAATAAAGGATTTATTTAAATACAGCTAGGCCCAGATAAATCTAGGGGTTCAGTAAGTACTAACGCATTATATGAAATCACAATATAAAACACAACACTATACTTGAAAGCACACAGACCCAAGTATAGACCTTATTTGGAACACCTAAAAGTAGTTTTGGGAAGTCAAAACCTTGTTATACACATTTAGTATAGGTCAAGCCTATTCTTTGGGAGTAAAAGACCAATGGTTACTTTCAGATTACTTTTGGTAATACAAGGGCAGTAGGCCCTTCCAGTTGTACAGTGACTCTTGGAACAAATCACATAAACAGTCAACTGGACAATATACTTTTAGGTGAATAGTGAAACACTTATTCTAGGTGCAGTAGAAACCTAATGAAGTAATACACAATTACAGATGCTTTGGAAATAAGGGAACCACAGATTGAGGTAAGCAATAACTCTGGTAACTTGTTTTGGATGGCACACAGCTAATACAAGGTAGGTAAACCCACTTACTTTAACTTCATAATGAAGGGGAAAGTAAAACCCAGTGTCACACTTTACTGAATAGTTATTCTAGGTAGGCAACAAGCTAATGTAGACTTATTAAGGACAGGCTAGCAGCAAGTCAGGGGAAGCAAGACCCAGCTGGGGGACACTCATACAGTTATCCTAACAGGACTAACCTGGTGATACCAACAGTTGGAGGACACTCATACAATTACCCTACAGGAATAATCTGGTGAAACCAACACATTACTTCTGTAAAGGGGCACAACCTAATCACAGGAGAGTAAAATACCTTTACATCTACTTTCTTTTAGACTGGCAAAATAGGGGCTAAGGAAGAAATGATGTTAACCATACTTTTAAGAATAGTGCATGACACATTCAAGATCAGTAAGATCTTTTGTAACTGTTCACTCTTAGAATTACAGTTACCCACCAACTCTTTACAAGTAAGTAAAACACTTGATTTATTTTCTAGGCAGAAGTCCCAATCCCTTCAAAGTCTTTCCCTTATTCTTAGAGCACGAGTGTTCTCAGTGGCAGAAGGGGGGGGGGTCAATAGGACTAGTGACCAAAAGGCAGTGTTAGAATAAGTTCTTTAGTAGCAAAACCCAGTCCTTAGGAAAACTGGCAAACAGGTGAGTACTTTACTTCTAGGGTTAGAAGAGGGTGCAGGGACTTCACAGAAGACACCCCAGCAGGATTCTAGCTGTGAGACTGGGTGCACTGGAGGAGGGACTTCCCAATCACAGAAAACACTCCAGGACTACACACAAATTCCAACAGGCTTAAGGTAAGTATATACCCAAGCCAACACAGTACCTCAGCAATGAAGAAGAGATTGCAGCGGGAGAACTTCAGGGACTGCAGCCAAATACCCAGTCAGTGGATTCCTTGTCCTGGAGACTGAACACAAGACCTCAGAAGGGACTTTGCAGCAGGGATCGATGAAGAAGGCTCTAGGCAAGCTTTCTCTCGCAGCTGAATGCGTTTCTGCAGGTTTGGCGCCTTTTCAAGGAGCACAGAAGAAGACAGAAAATCGCGGTTGAATTCTCATAGTTTAAAAGGTCCAGCACTCTTGTGAAGGGACTTTTTGGACTCAATTCGTGTCTTTGGAGATACAGCACTATGCCCACGAAGTTTCAGCGGGATTCGGAATTCAGAAGACCATGCACCGCACAGTAGCTGGAGGTCCCAGGGTATTAAGGTATTGCAAGAACGCAAGATTGCAGCAACCCGTGGGATGGCTCAAATTGCAGGTCTTCTTGATTCTAGTGGGTCTCACCAGGCTCTGGGTTCGGGTCATCATTTTCGGAGACCCCAGGTTGATTGGAAGAAAGTGCTGCAGCAGACTCGGGTAACACAGCAGGATTTCCGGTCACTGGAAATCATTCCTGCCGCTTTTCCTACCTCATCCTCTTTGGTTTTCTGTTCCAGTGGTTGACATGATTTCAACTTCCAGGTTTCCAGTATTTATCAGGAACTACAGCACAACCTCTACATTCTCTCCCCGCATTTTACAAGAAAAGAGCGTCTGGTTGTCCAATCAGGACAGCCAGCCCCACACTGGGATTTGTCCCAGTTGAAGGAAGGCATAAGACAAAGGAGGGGGAAGTTTTGGACTCCTCCCCCACTTCCTGTGCTTACAGACTGACTGGAGCCTGGGCGGGGTGTCCAGGGGACTCCCGCCAAAGACAAAACTCAAACAAAGGAATTATCTGCTCTGGATGTCAGGGGAAGGAACAAGAAAAGACAAGAAACACTACAATGGCAGAAAAAGAAGACAGGGGCCATTTTGGTAAAATGAACACCCCTAGGGGCCTTTAGTGCAGCTTTGATTTCAGCCCGCAGTAAAGGTGCACCAAATTAGTAAAAGGTATCACTGCCACCAGCCATTAAAGGTAAGCTTGTCACTGTAAGAGAATTGTTACAGTTTTAATGTGAAAGGGGATACATTGTATCTCCCCAGCACTCCACATAAGGTGGGGTGTGCTGGTTTCACAGAATAAAATGGAAAAGGGATCCAAAGATCCTTTCTACCCTTGGGAACTGTTGTTCACTAAACGTTAGCACAGGAAAGTTAAATGGGGACCCCCTAGAGCAAACCAGCAACAACAGTCACTTATTGCCAATAATTTGTTAGACATGATAACTTTAAAAAGACACTATGGAGAGTCTTAACAATGACACCCATAAAAAGAGTTAAAAATTAGGTGAGTGTGGAAAAAGGTTCCCACTCACTGAGGTATTAATGAAAAATATCCCACTAGTAAAGCAAAAAGTTCTGGAGTTGAACCAGGAAAGGAAGATTTACCAGCTCTGTGGAAATCTTACCTAACACTCGTCCCCCCCAGACTAAGGAACAGGAGAAGCTAATCCTCACCTGGATGGATCTCTTGTTTCAAGTCGGTTAAACTGTTTGCTGAGTCAACTAGCAATCTTTTTGTAATCCTTGCTGTGATACTTTTTCTTATATTAGTTATCATTTGCAAACTATATGACCTACAAGTAGTGTTGGGCACTTTACGCTTGTCTAATATATAGGGGATCTGATTAAACAGTCCCTCAGAAGTTGTGACAACCCCTGAACCTACAATAGGCTTTTTAAAAGGGTTCTTATAAAGAAATTCCTTAGACCTAGAGGGTTCTCCATGATTCCTCACCACCTCTCTCACATGAGCAGGTTGGGTCTCAGGTATCCTAGTTGGAGGGGTTGTGGCAAAGCATTGTACATCCTACCACTTCCTCTTAGATCTGTTTTTACCTTGGTTAGGGTTTTCCCTTCTAACACTAGGATTTACAAGGGGGTCTTCAGCAGAAGAGCCCATAATGTCAAGGAGTTTAGCCTTAGACATATCTTTTCTGGATTTCCACCAGCTTTGAGGTTTATCAGTCCTCAAAGGCCTAGTTAGGTTTCCAACTTGTCTATCCACCCCTTCCTCAGAGGCAGCGTGGGTCAAAGACTTTAGAATTGGAACTGAAATGGCAGAGCATGGTTTGGGCTCCCATTTCCCTAATATTCTAGATTTTGATTTGCCTTTGTTAGAGGTTGCCCTGCTAACATTAGGATTTTCAGTAGGATTCGTTATAGAGGATCCCACAGGTTTAAAGTGGTCTCTTGAAACAGAGACCCTAGCCTTGTCAGAACACCGATCCATCTCTCCGGTAGGAGTAGTTGGAGTCACAGGCTTTTTGTTAGAAGGCCTAGTAAGAAAGCTATTCTTAGGTTTCTTATAACTCTTTTTGGTTATCAGTTTTTCAAGCCTAGAAGTTACATTCTGGGCACTCTGAACTAAAGGAGAAAACTCAATTCCTACGTTGGGATCAAGGAAACTCCATTCCTACGTTGGGGTCAAGGAAACTCCTTGCCCTCTTAGGGTTATTAAAAGCACCTAAGCTTTGTACATCCATCTGGATCACCTCCACTGTACGTGGGGTTTCAGGTGTATCCATGTTTAGAGTTTTAGGAACCACTTCCACTGTAAGTGAGTTTTCAAATGGTTCAGCAACTACAGGTTTGACTGAAGGGGGCTTTATTCTAAAGGACATACACCACACAGGGTGTGTGACATGAACACTAAGGTTCTTGTCAGTTTCAACAAAGTATTTACACAGTGTTATAGATTAGACAGGAATATATAAGTTTCTATCGACAGGGTGAACCACTTCCACTCTAGGTGGGTTTTCAAGAGGTTCTTTCAATTCAGTGTTAACTGAAGGTGGCGTCACAACAGTGACCCGGTTAATGGTATTATACCATATTGGTACTAGGACAGAAGTTTTTAAGTTTCTGGGAACTAGTTGAACCACTTCCACTACATGTGGTTTTTCAAGAGGCTCTATCACCTTAGCAGCAGCTAAAGGTGAGGTCACAGGAGTGACCTCTAGCTTTGTGGGCCTAGGGGCTTCGTCCCTATTTGAAGTTATGGGTGCTAGACCCAAGTGCCCTTCAGAGTGGCAGTTAATGCCTTTTATCTCAAAGGAGGGACCTCCTAAGGGGACCTCTCTTACTTCAAGGTTAAGAGCCTCAGCCTTTTTACAAGGGGGCTCAGCTGAGTCTAAACCACAGCTTTACTGATATACTCAGTATTGACAGATTTCATAAGGGATGAGGAGACAGCACTTTTTGACCTACCTCTATTCTCAGAGTCCCTTAAGGGGTTTAGATATGGAGAAGCGTTCTTCTTATATCTATCTATGAGAGCTGTTTTTACCCTATCCCAGTTACCTCCTTCTACTTTATGCAAATCCAAGAGCACTTGGTAGTCTCTCTTGGGAAGTCTAAAAAGAACCCAGGGTATTCTATCACTCTCACACAGTCCAAACATTTTACAAGTGAGGTCAAAAGTTTTCAGCCATACAACAATGTCATACTTCATCTCATACTGACTCACCAATTCTGGGAACCTGGAAGCTGTAGACACAGAAGACCTGGAAAAAGAAGAGGGGTGCAGAAAACTGTCTTCTACAGACCAGTTATGCTTTTTCCCATATTCCCACATTATCATATTGTTTTTCCACAGGAATGTTCTTATATCCAGTTCCTTAGATATCTCAAAGCACATGGTAGGCAGTAACGTAGAGGCAAGAGAAGGAGAGGGCGGTGAACTAACATCCTCCTCATCAGAACCCTCATATTCCTCCTCTGAGGAGTTTGGACAGCTGCCTGAACCCTCATCACCCTCACTCTCAGCAATATTGCTAGAACAACAGGCACTTATTGCCAGTAAGTTGTTAGACATGATAACTTTAAAAAGACACTATGAATCGTCTTAAAAATGGCACCCATAAAAAGAGTTAAAGATTAGGTGAGTGTGGAAAAAGGTTCCCACTCACTGAGGTATTAATGAGAAATATCCCACTAGAAAAGCAAAAAGTTCTGGAGTTGAACCAGGAAAGGAAGATTTACCAGCTCTGTGGAAATCTTACCTAACAGCAGGTAAGAACAAGAAATGTGAATGTGTGTGTGGCTGCCTGTTTCATTAATAAGTGTATGTTTGTGTGTGTACATGAGTGTATGTTGTGTGGGTGCTTGTGTGAATGAGAAAGTGAATGATGTGGATGGATGCGTGAGTGTATGTGCATGAATGTGTGCGGATGGGCCTTTAATCACCATAACCCGAACAGGCCCACTACTTAAGAAGTTAGTACATGGTTGAACATAAAGCAAGTTAATTGTACAATTCTCAGAGAAGCAGTTAGATGGTGTGACAAGGCCAAACTAACCCAGGTCTCAACAAACCACAACAGTTCACATCTTTTATACAGTATTGCAACAGTTAAAACACTCTCAAATGCTTTATTGCAAACCACCCCCAAACATGATTGAACAAAACCCACTTCAAATAAATCCCATAATTTCCAAATTCCTATGTTTTCATTGGCCAGTTTTATTTTAATAGTAATCTTCAGATCCTATTCATAACACACCTCCTCTCAGGATTCATCCGTAGTAGGTCATGATGTCAGCACATGGTCAAACATTGGTATTGAAACATAATTTGTTAATAGTAATAACTGGCCTAAGTGGTTTAAACACTGATGTGCACATGGCTCGCATGAATATTCCCCACAATATGAGGAAGGCTGCGTGAATGATTTCTTTTACAGTTAGTGATGCTATCTTTTTCCCCAAGTCACTGTTCCGTTTAAACATTCAAATCTACTGAACTCCCACTTCATTACACAATTGAAACTCCTGAATAGCCTTAGCTTACCCCACGTTTTGCTACTGGCCAAAATAAATAATGAAACTCCTTTTGTCACACTCTCAGGCATCAGGAGATTACATCTACTATCTACGACATGTATCAGACCGTAAAAACTCATGGCGATTTTCTACAGTTGTACTGACCATGAAGGTTATGAAAATACTTTTTCACTTATCCCGTTGCTCCTAAAAATCTCACAGAACCAGTTTCAAAGTTCACTTTTCAAAACAGCCCTTGACTACTGTGTTTCTGATTCTTTTGTGAGATTCATGAATTCCTCATGTATTTGTTTTATTGTACATGCATGTTTTTACATTTGGTGAGTTTCATATTTTATCTTTCTGCACGCATGCAAGCTAATATGTATCAATTTCTAGACCAACTGGAACACTAAAGTAACATATCCCATCCATAATAAACTACACTTTGATACCTATGAAATTGCAACATGGCCCCCAGCTCGCCCCACCCCCAGTTAGCAATACGGTGCACGCAACATGCACCCCTTGTAATCACAGGTACCTTTCCTGACCAACCCAACAAATGTGTGAAAACAATGCACCCCTCCCTCCCACAATCACGCTCAGGGCTCTGATTTTGGGGTATGGATGTAGGAAGTGCACCTCAAATCAGAGTTCCGGTCATTGCTCACCATGCTGGTAAGCTGTCTGCTTTTATTTAATGAATAAAAGCAGAGACCCACTGATGAGCGGGTCTCTGCTTTCATTCATTAAATCAAACACCTGCTGCTTTGATTTGTTAAATTAAAGGCTCGCCACTATGCTGGTGACTGGGTCTCTGAATGTAGAGACCTGGTCATAAGCACAGTAAGCGCCACTTACCATGCTGGTGAGCAGGCCTTTGATTTGAGAATGAATCAAGAGGCCCACTCACCAGCACGGTGAGCCAGGCTCTGATTTGGGGACTTTCCTTTCCGTTGCGCCCCCAATTAGGGGATATGGAGGAAGGGTGTGCATTTTTTACTGAACATCAATGTTAAAGCTAATGTTTGCTTTAACAGTGATGCCCAGTAAAAGCAAAAGCTCTGGCAGAGGTAGAAGATTCAACCAAATATGGTTAATTTCATTAACAAAAATGAATAGCCGCATTCTGCTGGCTTTGGCACAAAAGAATAAAAAAGTTGTAAACATCATACACATTTCAAATGTACATAATGAATATGTAAAGAGCAGTGTGCAAAAGGTGCAAAGAGTGCGTCCCCTAGATTGGGGGAGAAATAGGAAGAAGTGCATAATTAACCATCACCTCCTGATCAATGAGGTTAAGAGAAAGCTCCAAATTGATTCACAATCTAAAACAAATGATAGATAAAATCCAACCAACCAACAATTTGGAATGAGCATTTTTGTAATGATGCAAAATTCTGTATGATAATACAGAAGTCATACATCGTCGTCTACTAGGTGAGACAATCTAAAATGGAGTAGTTGTCTTAAAAAATAGATTTTCTGAGCTCTGAAGGAGGGTATCACGACTGTCCTTTCTCCCTAAATTCAACAATATCCTGGTGATGAAGTGGGATTGCTTTCTTCAGGACACACTACCTCTATCTGTAAACACAAAATAAAAACCACTACTAGAGGATCATGTGTTGTATTAACAAAAAAAATATTTCTGAGCCAACACATATATGGATATGAAAAGAAAATGGCACACTTACTTGAAAGCGGACCGGGGTGGGGGGAGACTGCATGCATGCACGGCATGCTTTGAAGATGGGCTTGGGGTTCGTCAGGGCTGTGTTTTGGCCCCTATATTGTTCACCCTCTACATTAATGGGCTTTTAAGGCCCTGGTGTTTATCGGGGCAGACTACTCGAGTCTGGTGGAAAGGGGCTTTTCGATTCTGGCTTATGCCGATGACACAGTATTAATAGCCAGAACCCCAAGGGCTCTCCAGATCCTGATAGATGTTTATGCGGCCTTCATGGAAAACTTGGGGCTAAACATTAACACCCCAGAGTCAGCAGTAATGGGGTGCATATGAAGGAAGAGGTCCGCAAAATGCATCCTATGGTGTGTAATGATGATATCATCCCAAGAGTTAGGGAATTTAATTATCTTGGTGTTAGATTTTCAGAGTCAGTTTCGGGCACTGCACATGTAAATAAGCAATCCATGAAGATGAGCCAGCAGGTAGGCGGGATTTTCCGCTTTTTGTCTCGTTGTCAGGGGCAACCCTTGGATTTGGTTTTAAGGGTATATGCTGCACAGACAAAGGTGGCTACCCTGTATGGTGCACCTCTGTGGGGGCATTTGAATGCAGCCCAGATACAGGTGAAGGAAAGTAAGTTTTTTAGGCAGCTCCTGGGACTCCCAGGCTTCTCCCCTTGTGTCTCGGTTCATAGGGAACTGGGGATGGAGTTCTGGGTAGATCAACGGGTGTTAACACCTAGCACCTTCTGGCTTCGCCTGTGGTCAAATGAGCGAGCCACCCTAAGCTATTTTATTATTAGGAGCCTCATGGTTAAGGCAAATTGGTATAAAATTACCTGGTTAGCCTATGCCAATGAGGCGCTGACCACTAGTAACATTTTGACCCTTTACCCCCCAGACAGTCTGCTATCTATTAGGCAAATGAAAGACTATAAGCAGATCTTGCATCGGGCTGTGAGGGAGAAGAGGGAGAGTATGGAATTTGCCATAAACTCTGATAGAACTCACGCTGTGATAAGCAGGGCAAATGCGATTCCGCCATATCTTGTGCGGAGTTCTGAGAAGAGAGACCAGTGGGCGATCAGATGGGCCAGATTTGACTGTTTAAAGCTGAGGGGAATACGGACTAGTGGCCAGGATTCTCTAATAATCTGAGTTGTCCAGCTTGTGGGGCGGCAAGAGAGGACATGAAACCCTTTGTATTGTTCTGCCTGGCATATAGAAATGTGAGAGGGTCCACAATGTTGCCAGTGCTTAGGAATATGGTTATTGTCTATATAGGCCGGCTTTACTTTGCCTATTGTCTGCTGATTCAGTATTGTTAGCCTGGCCCTTCCTGACTTACTTGGAAAGGTCCACGCACCAGAGAAAGTGTTTTTATTTGATTCGTACGTATCTATTTAATTCCATGTAATCAAGGTTTTATTTGTGCTGCATTGATTTTTGTATAATTGTAGGGAAATCGTATCATTGTATTTTAAAATTGTGTGGAAATGTTGTTGTTAATAATGTTTTTTTACCTGTTATGCTTTGGAATTTAATGGATGCACTAATCCGAATAAACATATTGATTGATTGATTGAAATTAATTGAAGTGCATGGTTTCAAAATGGCCCCAAACTCAACTCGCCAAACAAACCTTTTGACCAAAGATGCAGAAAAAAACACTGAGTTGTTCTTCTGAATTAAGGTCAATCGGTACCTACTGGTATACCAAAAAAAAGGAGACCATACTTACAGTTTTTCCAGATGGAAAGATTGACATGGATTAATAGGTTCCCATCACAGTTGGTGAAGATGACTACAATGGAGACAGAAACAGAAAAGATAAATAGCAGTTCTTGATGACACCTTCCTCCTAACATGATTTGACTCTATATCTAATTGCATTTGTGATGTGATGCAAACTACCACTTTGTGTGGAGGATCAATACATTTTTCAATAATAAATTCTCTTTTGCAAACAAATCTTTGATTTGGAGTATTAAAAGTATTTTTCTAAATTTAACAAGCTTTTAAAATCCAAAATGTATCCCTTTGTTTTTTGTGGTTTGCTTTTTGATCGCACTTTTAGGTCCCTGTTTCCTTACAGTAATCATGTGGGCTACCTCGTTTGTGTGTTCTGGCATCAGTACAGCCCGTGGATGTCAAGGGTTTTCAGATTTTTGTTATTTTATAATTGTTATAAAACCACCAACTTCCCTCCATCTGACACATGGCGAAGTCTGAGATATTAAGCCTCATGGAGAAACAAATCCTTGCTGCCATTAGTTGTCCGTGTTTGTTCGACAATTTACCAGCCAACACAAAGATAGAAAATATAACTTCAGCAGACATATTGCTTAGATTAAAAATAAACGCGTTCCACACGGAACTTCATGGGCACATATTAAAAGAATATCTGAAGGTCAACATTATCCCTTCGGTCCTTCGAATTCAAACAGCCCTACTGGTTTTCCTTAAAGCTGAAGATGATAAGATCGTTGTTTCCTAAATAGCTACCAAATGTAGCCACAACCTGATGTTGCATACGATCAACATTGCAGCCAGGCTAGCTGACAAGATCAAAAAAGAGTTGACACCATATGATCAGGTGTTTGTTAGTAGTATGGTAAAAGTGGAGGCAGGTAGTAAACTTGAAGCCATTAACAAAGAGGTCGAAGATTTCAAGAATTTCAATCTGGGGAGGGGTGTGGCCAGCTACGGAACGATGCGGACGTGAGCCTTCGAGCTCCCGGGCCCGCTACATACATCCTGCTTAAAACACCTGCCATCCGTGTCGAATTACATTTTTAAACAGACCCTCGGTGAGGGGGACCGCTGCTACGAATTTTCGGGAGGAAATCGTAGCGAAGAGTGCAACAGCGAGGCGACCAGAGAACAGAGAACTCCCCGAAGCGTCCTGGGGAAGCGCTCCCAAGATGGCACCATGCTACGTGATACGGATGTGAGCCTGCCTGCGTAGCAAAGATACGAGATTGTGAACCGGCGTCAGCGAAGGGGACGAGAGGTGTGGGGAGGTGACCCCAGGACGTCCCCCGGTGCGGGGGGGCGCAGGCGGACAGTAACATACGGCGGTGCGCGGAGCGGAGCTGCGCGGAGGCCGACTGGGAAAGGAGGGCCGCCTCGCCTCCGACCTGGCACCCGTCCTCCTGAGAGGAGTGGCACGCTCCCCACTCACCCGCCAGGCACTCCGGGGGAGAGAAGGTGTTGCGCCTGAAGTGGGCACACACAAGGACAGTCCCGGTGGATGGGGCCGTGATCACAGACGAAATTCCCTCACGCACCAGCCTAAGCCGGGGGAGGAGACACGGGTGGAGGCGGATGCGTCTCCGGCAGCGGGCACGGCGATCAGGCTGATTCATACGAATGCCCTACACGCGGCGCACGGCTGCGCCACCGCACGATAGTAAGTGGGGAGCCTACACAAGGAAGGACTGGAGGCGCCTCAAACCAGCGCCTACCCCCGTGCCAAGCCCTAACTGGCCCTCAGCGCACACCCGACTGCAAGAGTCTCCCAAAATCGAAAGGTGAAGGTGATTATAACCCATCGGACGCCGGACACATTGGCGGCACATGTTACGCAGGAACTCCCGTGTAAAGCAGCAATACAGTGTGACTCGCTGGCAATAGGCGGCAACGAAGCACAGAATCCCTATCCAGGAAAGAGCGGGGCTAAAATCGCTGACTCAAAGACCTCTGACATGGGAAAAGAAAAATCCAAAAAAACGGGAACTCAGTGTAAAATTGACCAATTCACTACTGCCGCAACGAATGCGCCGGTGGAGCAAGACCACAGTGAAACAATGGAAGAAGAAAGAGAAGCAATATCTCTGAAAGACATTATGGCGGCGATCGCCGATTCCTGTGCCTCCATGAAACAAAAAATAGATGGAATAAGTGTGGATGTCTCGCTACTACATAACGACCTTCAAAAGTTAACGTCCCGCACCGGTGAGGCCGTGCAGCGCATATCTGGGCCGGAAAACGGACTGAGGAACCTGGAGCAGCAGCTGCATAGAACTGCAGCCCGCCTAAAGGTACTGGAAGCGAGAGTAGGCGAAGGAGAGGTCAGATCGATACGGAACAATGTACGCATTCTAGGCTTGCCCGAGAAGGCCGAAGGTGACTGCATGGAACTGTTCCTGGAGCAGTGGCTCATCGACCCCGCCTGGGTCCCCGCCGCGCATGGTGGTGGCAAGTTCCCTAAACTACAGGGACCAGGACGCATTGCTGCAAATGGCACGCACGAGGGGCACGATAACCCACAATGGCTCCAGAATTGCTCTCTTTCCGGACTATACAAGAGAAGTGCAAAAGGCAAGGCAATCATTTGAGCAAATCAAGAAACAGCTGCGCTCTCTGAACGTTAAATACGGTCTAATCTTGCCAGCCCAACTGAAAATCTTCCATAAAGGAACAACGGTCCACTTCACCGACCCTAAAGAGGCATTGGGGTGGGCGGAACTACACATAGATGGCGACTGGAGACCGAATCGAAGAAACAGACCCGTGCACCCTGGCAATCCTCCGGCCAGAGACCCCCTTCCGGACCATCCACCGAACCAGGATGACATTATGCCACCACTTGAGGGGGAGGGCTGAGAGAAGAGACAAGGCAGCAGCGATCACCCAAGCGGTAGACCCTAGGACAGGAAATCGGCTACGAACGGAAGCAACGTAGCAAGGTATTTGACACGGATGAGAAGACATTTAGTGGCCGTTTCGGACGCACGCACCCCCCTAGTTACTTGGGAACAGTTGCAGAAGTTGCAGGGGTTGTTATTTGTTGTCTGAGCGAACCCTTGGCGAGCTCGGGCTGATGTTCGGGCGACAGATACTTCATGTTGGGGCGGAGTACGGGTAGGGGAGTAGGGGAGTTTGAAGTTGCATCAGAATTTGCTTGTTTAGTTCTTTGTTTTAAGATGGCCCGTGGCTCCACTCGGGCACAGAAGTTACAGCACACTTTAGGTCAAGATCTGGCTCCCACCAGAGAGACAAGGTTCACTGCCACAGGACACACACAGCACAACCAGTCACACCCAATACCTATCCGATATGATGGAATCCAACAATAGGAGTAACACCAAGTCCATTAGGATTATGACCTGGAATGTGAACGGGCTGGGCAGCAGCATTAAGAGGCGCCTTGTTCTACAACAACTGAATCGACATGCGCCAGACGCAGCATTCTTAACGGAAACCCACTTAGCAGGCACGAATTGCAACCTCTTTAAGCGAACAAATTACTGCATAGCATTACATTCAGGCTTCTCCATGGGGTATCGGGGAGTTCTGATCCTAATACACAAGCGATTACCTTTTAAGCTGTTATCCGTTGCAAAGGACACAGGGGGCAGATTTGTACATATAACCGGGGCTCTCTGGGAACGCACCATATCCATGCTAGCCATTTACGCACCACCAACCTTACTTACCTCCCTAATTAACGATGTAACAGCTATAATCACTGCAGATCCCTCGAATTTGGTTTTAGTAGGGGGAGATTTCAATGAGGTTATGAACCTGGAGCTTGATTGCACGCGCATCCGCACGAGAAACCCCTCCACGCGTACCAAATTAGCCACGTTTACGGACGCTATGGGACTGAAAGATGTGTGGAGGCATCTACACCCTGGCACGAGGGAATACTCGTTCCTGTCTGGGGCACATGCCTCACTGTCAAGGCTTGACTATTTCTTTCTCCCGACATCCGAACTACACCTAGTAAATGCCGCACAGTTCCTACCCAGAGGCATATCAGACCACTCCCCACTCATGTTGGAAATTAACACTGATAGACCGATCCCCCCACCTACCTGGAGGCTAAACGGTTACTACCTGGGTTTCCCAGATCTATTAGGGCATACCCAAAAAACCATACTTTGAATTGAATAAACACTCTGTGGGAAGGCCAACAACCATATGGGAAGCATATAAACCGGTATTAAGGGGGGAACTTATCTCCTGGATCACGGCCCATAAGAAAAGACAGGCTAAATCAATCCGGGAAGTGGAAATGCGAGTGCAGAGGGCAGAGGCAGCTCATTTATCCCAAGGCCAACCAGAATCTCACTGAGCATTACAGCTAGCCCAAAAACAACTACAGAATGTTGCCCTAGATAACGCCAAATAGGCACACACAGCAATGCGTTCCAGAGTGTATGAAACCGGGGATAAAGCGGGCAAAATGCTGGCATGGCTGCAGAAGCGAGATGAAGGGCTCAGACATGTCAGAGCGATTAGGACACAGGGGGACACACTGTTAACGGTGGATCGGGACATCGCGGAAGGGTTTGCTTCCTACTATAGGGAGCTCTACAAAGCACCGACCTCCCCCATTAATACCGCAATTCTATCAGGAGTCACCCTTCCCTCTTTAACACCCGAGCAAAGTGCTCTGCTAGATACTAACATCACGGAGGATGAGTTGTCCGCAGCCATGGCGGACCCCCAACCTGGGAAAACCCCGGGACCCAATGGCTTCCCGGTAGAAGTGTGGAAAAAAATAGGTACAAACATAGTTACACCACACTTACTGAAAATGTATGAAACCTCCCGCAGTGAGGCATCCCTTCCACGAGACCTGAGACAAGCCACTCTAGTGGTATTACCCAAAGCAGACAAGCCTCCGGATAGATGCAGTTCATATAGACCTATTTCTCTCATCAACACCGAAACCAAAATCCTATCGAAAACACTAGCTAACCGACCCAAACCAATTATACCCTTCTTAATTCACCCGGATCAATGTCGATTTATGCCACAAAGATCCACGCGCATGAACATACATCGATTATATACAGCGATAGAAAATGCGCCCACTATTCAGGGCCTTTAGCCCTGTTGGCGGTAGACTTTGAAAAAGCGTTCGATTCGGTCAACTGGGAAGCGATCTGGGAAATAATGCAAAGAATGGGATTTGGGCCCCAATTCATGAGCTTGGTCAAACTACTGTATAAATCACCAATAGCAGTCACAAAAGTAAACGGTTACATATCAAACCCCTTTGAAATAGGAAAAGGGACCAGACAAGGATGTCCACTGTCAGCCATGATATTTGCAATAGCAATCGAGCCACTCGCTATAATACTGAGAAGTAATGAGACATGGAAGGGCTTCCGCTGGTCAGAAAATTGGGAAGACAAAGTGTCCTTATATGCGGATGACTTGCTTGTATACCTGTATGATCCAGTAAGATCCTATCCCACAGTGACTGAATTACTGCAAAAATACGGGCCTTCAGCGGCCTGCGGGTTAACTGGGCTAAGTCCATTCTGTTTCCGGTGGGGCAGGTAGAACAAATGATACCACCACAATGCCCCTACCAGGTGGAGAGGGAACATTTCAAGTACTTGGGCATACTTGTCACAAATAACCTTAATGATTATGTCCCCAGAAATTTACATCCAGTGATGACAAGACTCGCGGAAGTCTCCCGACACTGGTCATCCCTCCCCCTGACGCTGCTAGGCAGAGCAGCGCTCTTTAAAATGATGTCCCTGCCCCGACTCCTATATATATTACAGAATGCCCCACTTCACGTCCCCCCAAACGTACTGAGGAAAATAGATCAATCACTTCGGAAGTTGCTGTGGAACGATGGCCATCCCCGCATAGCACTTGCCACGCTCCAAAGGTCCATATGGGAGGGCGGAATAGGGCTTCCCCGAATGCAGACATACTACTGGGCCAGCCAATTGACAATAGTGAACGACCAATTGCACGGGGACAAAACTGCGCCGCATAACCGTTCATTAGAAGCTGGTACTCCTGAAAACCCTGTTATGCAATATCTCTACAAGAAAAGGGCCCGAACAACTACTTCCAGTATGCAGACACATATAACCCAAATTTGGACGGACACACACAAATTTGTGGGATGTGGCAAGAAGCTGCCACAAGCCCAGCCATTGTGGAATAACAGAAACCTCCCGGGTGTATACAATCTTCCCAAATGGCCGCATTGGTCTCAACATGGAACACTTACATTGGGCGACGTCGTGAGAGAAGGCACCGTAATCCCATACACGGAGCTGGCTCTCCGCCTTGCACTTCCCCAAACCGAACAATACCATTACACACAAAATTGCAACATGCACTACAGGGTAACCTCCCTGATATGACTGCATTGCCGGAATTTACCCCAATAGAAAGGAACCTTTTCCCGGAGCGAATCACCCAAAAAGTGACGTCGGTCCTATATAGCGCCATAACCTCCTTTGGCACGACACAATTGCTAGCACTACAGACCAAATGGGAGACTGATGTGGGTGCAATACTACCGGAAGAATGGGTCATGGCATTGATGTTCCCTAGGGAGGTAGCCATATCATCAAGACTTAGGCTGATTCAGTTAAAGATATTGCACAGAGTATACTATCCTAGAGTAGCCCTCTATAAATGGGGAAGGATAAACGACCCAACTTGTCTGCGATGCAAAACAGAGGAAGGCACCTTCTTCCACATACTGTGGACATGCACACACATTCAACAATTCTGGGGGGCATGTTGTAACGAATTATCTAGAGTCATAGGCAAAGAGATTCCTAGAGATCCTAAGTTACTACTGCTGGGAATAGACAATGAAGTTGACCTGACAAGATATGAAAAGCTGTTTGTGTTCACCACTACTGCACTTATCAAAAGAAACATCGCTCAAAAATGGGGGTCGGAGATGACTCCGAGTTATGGACAATGGATGACAGACATAGACATCTGTGTTGCAATGGAGCGCAGGGTATACACGGCCAGAGGATGTCTGGCCAAGGCGCAGAAAGTATGGCAAAAGTGGGAAGACGCCCAATGAAAGGTGACTTTGCAGAAGTGGACAGGAAGAGAGAATGTGGCACCCCTCGACGTCTATGGTGCCCTCAAAGCGGGGGAATCGAATGTAGCTCCTGCAGAGGGGCAGTGAACTCAGATTCAAAATGTTGTAAGCAACGAGGGTGGGAAACAGTCAATTACCTGTATCGACAGTGTGCTTATGTTGTTTGTTTGTTTGTTTTCAAAACCCAATAAAATGTGTTATAAAAAAAAAAGAATTTCAATCTGCATAAGAAATTTAGTAAACTTAAAAAGGACATTGCTAATTTCACCAAATAAGGAACTTATCCTTATTTATCGCCATACTACAGACCACCCGCCTTGTACTCTGTCCAGTCTTTCAGACCTCAAAGGGCTACTAGGTGCAAGTGAGTAACCTTTTCAGATTCTCCCAGTTCCTCTAATGAGGAAGTAGGCAACGTAGCTAATCAAGACCAACCTTGAGACATCCACCAGACCTCTTTTAGGGAGAGGCCGGCCTCGAGGTCGATGTCCCCCTCAGAGAGACCAGCGGAATCAGGGCGATCAGGGCACTTTCAGTACCAGGAAGAGAAATTATCCTCGATAGGTCTCGTCATTTTTAATCTATCATCCACCACTTTAAGGGCAGCACAAACCAGTGTTCGATCGAGAGGGTTGAGTTTCGTCTCTACTCAAGGAGTGGACGGAGACACAGTGGAACGGAAACTGCAGAGAGCATTCGGGAAAATCAGGTTAGCTGCATATTTTTCAAACAGGGATGATGCTAATGAGCAGGCACACACCACCTTTAGACCACCAGCCACTCTTTGTCCTTCGGATCAGGAGATTCCTCCGGAATTCATACATTTGAAAATAATTATATTAAAGGACCTTCCCAAAGGTATGGCAAATAACTCAGAGCATACACACAATAACCTCAGTACATAGGAATATTTGGCACTTAAAGAACTAAGTGAAAACCTCTCTGTCGTCATACAACCTGCTGATGAAGGGGGTGGAATTGTGATTATGGACACCATGCATTATGTTCAGGTGGTCAAAGCCTTAATTCAAAACTCTGATCACTACCTACCAGTAGGGGTAGACCCGACTGAGTCCATAATGACTTGATAACATGAGCTCAGTACAGTGGGCTTTGAAAGTGGCTTCCTGACGCATGTTCGTTACAACCATGGGCGTATGAAACTATGTGACCTATGCATTGTCTAAGTACACAAAAATCTCCATAACCCCCACGGGCATTCCGTTGTTTCCCTCTGAGGCTCTGTCCTTAAACCAAGCAGGAAATACAGTGATCATTTCCTACAACCACTGGTTATTGAATCTATAACTTAGCTGAAAGACATCACTTCCACGATCCGGTATTTAGAAGGCATGGATTATTTCAATGCATTTGAACTGTTAGTCACTTTTGACATAACCTCCTTGTACACTAACATCCCACAGGAGGGTGTCATTGAGAGTAAACTCAATCGGCGTCCAGTTCCACATGGTGTCGTGAATACTTTCCTGGTTGAATTGCTTTGAATTGTACTATGTGAGAACTTCTTCACGTTTGGCAAAACATTGTTTATTCAGAAGAAAGGAAATTCGATGGGTGCGGTCTTTGCTCCCAGCCTCACAAATCTGTTCATGGTGGACTTTGAGGACTGGCACATTGTTTTTAACAACCGATACATGGCATCTTTTAGATGCTGGAAGAGTTTCATAGACAGCATGTTCTTTATCTGGAATGGAACTGGAGACTCTCTACAAGTGTTTGTAGAGTGGCCTAACAACTACAATTCTAACCTACACTTTGCCCATCACTACGACAGGGATGAGGTACCTTTCTTAGCTCTTCTGATTAGGCATAACCACAGTAAGATATACACTAGTTTATATAGGTAAGAGACGCATCAGATCTCGATACTGCTCTATATTAGCTAACATCCAAGAGCACAAAGGGAGAACCTGTAGTACAGTCAATTCCTTTGGATAAGAGGCACTTGTTCATTCAAGGAGGACTTCAGCTTACAAGCCAAGTCCTTAATCAATTTTCTGAGGGGCGGAGAGTATGCAAAACTTTGAAACAAGCGGCTATGCGAGCTTATTACACTAACAGGGATTTTCTACTATCCCCACAACCTAAACCTGCATCAGAAAACAGATTGGTCTTTGTTAATACATTCTCTCAAACACCTCCCAGGTTAAACAACTTATCAAGAAATACTGGAGTTTAGTGTGTAGTACAGTTTGTGTTTCACAGCCCCCACTGTTTTCCCTCAAGAGAGGCAGGAATATTAGGGGCAATGTGGTCCATTCACGCCTTGCAGCACAGACACCGAGAAGTAACACCCTCTTGGAATGTTGGAACCTGCAACATAGTCCAGTTATGGGCAACTTCCCATATGGCAATGGTACCGCAGGCGAATTCTGTATCACCAGTAATGTATTCTTCCATGAGGATATACACTGGACATTAAGAACACATACCAACTGTAATACCAAAAGTGTTATCTATATGATTCAGTGCCCTTGCCAAAAAATGTAAATTGGCATGGCCACTAGGAAAGTGGCCAACAGAATAGGGGAACATTAATCTTGAATACACAGCTGTACTCCATCCTCACTGGTTCAACATTGTATCACTCAGAATCATTCTGACCGTGATCTTCAATGGATGATCATTGACCTCATTAATCCTGACCTGAATGATTCCGGTATAATTAGCCGCATGCAGAGTCTTGAGCAGCTATGGATTTTTCAATGCAGAACACACACATCAGGGCTGAATGAGGATATTCATTGGTCAGCTCTCATGTGAGGGTTTAACTGTTTGTTTGAAATGATCTGCAACCTCATTCGGCATCCGCTAACCGTATTCAAAAAGGGTATTTATCAGACTGTAAAGTTGGTTTGGTCCTTTGTAGTTCAACATTATTTTTAGGTTATTGGTTCACACACTGGTTTTGTAGTGGTTCCCCCTCTCATATATTTACTCATAATTGCTTATTCTCTCAAGTGTCTTCCCCCCTCTAAAATGGCCACCAACTATGTGCATGACGTTACCACATGACGGGCTCGGCCATGTGCCTCAGCCTCTGCATTCAAGTGGACTCAGTGTCGGTGCAGCCTCTGTTGGGAAGGGGGCAACCCTGTCTCATCCCCATAAGTGCTTTAGAGTAAGGCGAGCTGCATTCATAGCACTATGGAGGGTCAGAGGGGAGGTCGTACGGTGGTAGGACCCCACCCCAATATAATCAACCCACATAGTGTAGTCCAAGGCACAAGCAAGACTGCCATTTTGTGTAGATGTTAGTACATTTTGTGTAGATTTTAGTAACCATAGTTAGGGTACAAGTCCTTCATGGCGAATGCAGTATTTCATGCACTAGGTCCTAATTGCGTGACAAGGGAAACCTCCAGCTATGCCCGAGCTCCCATGAGGACAACCCACACCCCCAACTGCCATAAAGCTCATTCATTGTTCTAACAGTGTTGCAAAGATATTTTTTCTACTCAAAAGGAATGTGCCCTACCAGCTGCGATCATAGTCTGGCACCTGATGTGCATTTTATCTCACACTGTTCAAAGCATTACCCGGCCCACCCCCAGGTCACCACGAGTTATAGCCCATATTGCTGACTAGGCCCCAAGATCCCTGAATTCCCTGGCACCAGGTGACCTTTGACCATCTACCCTAAAGTAACAGGTCTTGAATGTTCAAAGAGAACGTACATTGCACGTCTTTGAGCTACAATCATATGATTTGTATTGCGCGGTGCTGGGAGGGGTAGATTCAAAACGAGGGTGGAGACCTTGGAGCCGGATGGTGCGAAAGGGAGTGAGTGAAATGTGTGTGTGGAGGTCAGAGTGCCCCAGAACCTCCTTTGTGCCAGTCTAAAAGCCTGCCAGGGGCACAGTATAATGATGAAGTACCATTGTGTTAGCAGTGTAATTCATTTATTCTTTGACCTTTGTCGGTGAGAAGAAGATGATCTCCGCAGCACCCACATGTTGGAAGATGGATGGAGTAGACTGGAACTAATGGCCTGGCATGCCTTATGGTGCAGGCGGATACTATATAGGTGCACACCAACCAGCCACGCAGATATTTACTATATGGTATTGCGTCACAATGATGATGTGTCTCCTCTTAAGCCTCTGCTTGTACCTTATTTCGACAGAATGTTCTTGGCAGCAGAGTTCTTTGCTGTTGCTCTTATGTTTGTGTGAGATTAAAAATGTGTTATCCTTGCAAGATCGACTTGGGCCTTTCTTCCCTAGCGGGTTTTATTCTATCTGGTGTGAGCGTTCAGGGATGTGCCTTTAATTGTTGACCCTAATGTAATTACCAGTGCACCCCCTATTTGCAGAGGCTTCCAGGCCACTTTTCCAGAAGGAGCCGTGCCCACCTACAGCGACCGATCCAGAAAAAACTTGCACTCTGAGTGGTTTAGCAGGAGCCATTTTAAGAGAAGTCCTCTCTGCTCTTTAACGCGGGCGCGGTTTCAAGGAGAGTTCAGGCTGGTGTTGGAACCCCATGACGGAGGAGTTCGGGTGAGCATGCACATGTGAGTAGACTCTTATAAGCGATAACAAGTAGGGGACAGATGCACAGGGAAGTGTGAAAGGTGTGAACACGTGGAGAGCGAGGTCATTGATGTGACGTGGGCATGGTTTGTGTTATTTCTTATTTGTGTTTGTTTTGTAAAGAGATTTTTTTTATAAGGTATTATAAGGTAATGCATTATAAGGTAAGGCATAAGGTAAGGCAAAGGTAGGGCAGGGAACCCCTCTTCAGAAGGGGAGGGAAGGTGGTACCATGCTAAAATATATTATTTAAAGGAGGAATTCGGAAATAAAAGTAGTGGTCTCGTATAAGCTGTAGACCTGGAATAAGTAGTGGTTATTACTTTAGTTTGTTATTTTAATTCATTGTATTTGTGTTTTATTAGATGAAGAACAGGCTCTTGGAGGGGCATTAATTGTGTGTGTCACAGCATAGTGTGGCATTAGATGGTTGTGTGAAGTAGTGTGTGTGTGGGGGGAGGGGGACAGAAAAGGGTGGAGGTTGATATTCCTTTTTGTTACAAGCCGCGGCAGAGTGCGTGGCGTGTTAGCAAAGCTTTCCAGAGTCAGGAAGACATAGACATCACCAGCATGGGGGTAGGTGGGAGAAACACCAATGGAGTATATGTACAAGGACCTGCTGCCACTGTATTGTGACAGGGTGAAAAAATACCATAAGCAGTGGATTGCAGAGATGGGAGGAGGAGGATGCCCTGCCCGTGGCTACAGCAAGGCTCCCACAATAATAGCGCCTTGGAACATATGTCCACATTCTTAGTAGCTAAGTTAAGGGGCAAAAGCTACAGAACAGAAAACCCATTTTGGACTTCTGGCAAATTTTTGAGGGCACAGAGAACCAAGTGGATGGAGCGGGGGCACAGATATAGAAAGATGGAAAGTGCAGCAGGGAAGAAGGAGATGTTGAGGTGCCAAGAGAGCATGGGGGATTAAATCCCTTGACAGCGTGTCCCACAGATGGGTACTCAAATCCAACCTATGTGCGGACCGTGATACGGACCCCTTCAGCGTCAGTAACACCACAGGCTACCGCACCCTCATATGCACACCCGCCTAAAGTATCAGCACACACAGGTATCAGGCAAAGAGAGTTTGATGAAAGGTTTGCAAAGTTGCTTGCAGGACTGACCAGGGTGCAGCTATCCTCAAGAGAAATGAGGGATGTAAGGGTGTCGGAAAAAGGATCAGAAGAATGGAAATCAGGGCAATTCTTGCTCAGGATGGATAATGACGGAATAAGAAGCGTATGTGTTGTGAAGGAGGGAAAAAAGGGTGAGTTGATACACTTGGGACAGGAAAATACAATGTTGGGAAACAATTAGAGAGAGGACGACAATGGCACATTTGATGAGGGACGGGGGAAGAAAAAGGAAGGTGTGAAGCGGCGGCTGAGTGTACCCCCCAAGTAGAAGGCTCATGGGGGGACAAGGTGAGGAATAGGGTCAACTGTTTGGCGTTAGCAAGGAAAAGGAGAATTGTGGAGAAGGGTGTGGAAAGTGGGGCAAAGATGCAGATGCCGCTCATACATAAGGGGGCAGGAAGGACACAGTATGTGCCCTGGATCAAGATGGATAAAAATACCTTGATTAAGGCTCTTCCACAGCTCACAGCAGGGGCAAGTAAGTGGATATATGAGTTCAAACAGAAGGTGTGCCCCTGGCACTGGGTGATACCAAGAGCTTGATGTTTGCTATAATACGGGACCAGGGGTGTGGGTGAAAGCTGGGTATCCGGGAATAACCCTAGGGGACGATGCACATTCCCATGAACTTGCGTTTTCTGAATGACACCTGGCCTAGTAAGATCGCTGTCTGTCCTTCCTTTGTACCCCCTCCCTTGCCTCATTGCGCCTTGAAACACTTGTGTATAGGCGCATAATAAATGCCATATCATATCATATCATATCACGTGATGGAGCGTCATTCAACAGAATTAGAGCACAGGTGTGGTATGCGCTATGAAGGGCTTTCCCAGACACCTGCGATTTACAATCCCTGATGCAGTATACAATGGGCGATGATGAGGACCCAGCTAAATTAATTCTGAAATTACAAGAGATGTGGAGAGCTGAAACAAGAATACCGTGGGATTGCTCAATACCATTTTTCTATTTTATTGTAAAGAGGGGCTTGCCAAAGGAAGTGCAAAAGGCGTTAGATATGATTGTGGTTATCGAAGCAAAGGGATGACCAGAGATACACAGTATAATAGTGCACCATTGCAAAAGAATCAAGGAGCTGGACAGGGAAACAGCCCAAAGGCGTCAACTTGAGGAAATGAAACTGGTAGAAAAGAAATTGGCAAAAGTTGTTGTCCAGGCACCTGTGTCGATGCCAGTATAGGTAGAGGGGACATAGAGCACCCAACAGTTTGTGAGTGCCAATAATTCTGCACTCTGGCCTGAAGTAGGACAAGGACAGTGGGCCGGGGGCAACAGTATCCCGACCCACAGTCGCAGCAAGTAGGACTGCAGCGAAGAAGGCAGGGCTTCTGAGGAGCAAGAGGGGTGAGTTGGACCCAGAGGGGGTGGGTTTGGACCATTGCAATGTTGAAATTCTTTGAGATGGGGCCTTTTTCAAGGGAATGCAGGAGCGGGTCTGCAGTGGGATATACTTATGGGCCACAGCAGCAGGGCCAAAGGCCCCAGGGCCCTAAGGGCTAGTGTATCTGCAACAGGGTCAACCGTATCAGAATCAAGGGTATCTACAGGGGCAACACCAAACATAAACCAGCAACCTCAAGCATCTGAAATACAAGTGTGGCACCCGGCAGAACAACCGCAGGGCACTGTTGCCCTGGTCAATAGGGTACTGAGCAGGACCACTGCCCCTTTGGAGGAGCAACAATGATGCAGGGTAACCCCTTCTCATTCCCCAGAACGAACACATATCCCGATTAGGACAGTCCGCAGAGAGCATTCGTATGTCTGGTCTTGTCAATGAACATCCACCCTGAAGACGAATCCTTGGTGGGGGTGGAGCTAGGAAACAAGCAGCTCATATTTATTGTTGACTTAGGTGCAACAAAATCATGCAATTATCAGGCAAATATCTCGACGAGCAGTGATTCTCTGGGGATATTTCCATGGTTCCATACACTGAGGAGCTGGACAAAAAAGTGGGAGGGAAGGTGGTGTGGGCTCCCTTACTATATTCCGAAACTTCCCCTGTTAATTTGCTGGGCAGGGACCTGCTCAGCAAGTTAAACATGAAAATACCATTCACAGATCATGGTATAGTTTGCTCCACGCCTCGGATTGTTCGCAATAAGGGCAATGCTGATAATACACACAATGACAAGGGTGGTGGTGGTTCACAGGACTCCCTTGGACCCGGATATTTTCCATTTATGTTACTAATGTGCTCATGGAGGCACAGCCTCATATCGCTAAAAAATGTTGGCGAGTACCCACAGATATGATCTTTCGTCTAGTTGTGTCGCCTGAGGTGGTGGTGGGAAGAATATTGTCGCTGGATTTACAGGTATTGTTGGTCTCTGACAAGAGGGTTGTCATGCTAGGAATAGACAATGATGGGTGTGAGTGGCGCACAGTGATCTGTATAGATCCAACCATACAGTTAAAGGAATTGATGGATGACGAGCTGTTTGAGAGCAATGACAAAAATGGGGAGATAATATTAGAGATTTGTATCCCCTGTGACATAATCATACAGTACTGAAGGCTCTATTTCTTGACAAAGACTTACAACACATGCCTATGTATTTGTGGACTACAAATCCACACAATGTGGAACTACAAGGTGGAGGAGGGTATGCAAAATACAATACACATCCTACTGGACATGGGGATCATTGTGCCATCCACGTCTCCATGCAACACAGCAATATATCCTGTCAAGAAATTGACTGGGGGCAATTGGAGAATGATTCATGCTCCCTCAATGATGAAGTCAAGAAAAAATGTCCAGTCAATCCTAATCCTGCAACATTTTTATGTAGTATTCCCGAAGAAGCCACATACTTGACTGTAGTGGACTTGAAGAATGCATTCTTCTCGATTCCACTCCATCCTGAGTCAAGGTACCTCACTGCATTTTAACAGGGCCAAATGCATTTCGAACACACTAGGTTACCCTGGGGGGTCTGTGAGAGCCTGAGCACCTTTAAAAGAATACTGCACGGTGATCTAGGGAACATTCAGGTACCCGGCATGATTATCCAGTACGTGGATGATCTGCTAGTGTCTAGTAACAGTGAGCAGCACTGCCGAAGGGATTCCATTATACTCCTACAATTGCTGTCCTATAAGGAGTACAAGGTCGACAAGGCTATGTTGCAATACTGCCAACAGGAGGTGCTCTATCTGGGGCAGTTCATATAAATGAATGGTAAAAGATTACTACCAGATAGGGCAGCGTCAGTATGCGCCACACCCAGCCCCACCTCAGTTAAAGAAATGCAGACATTTATTGGGCTGTGCAGCTACTGTAGGGCATAGATCTTAGATTACATGGCATAAACGAGACCACTTATGCAGGCCCTCAATGACGTAAAAAAAACTAAGGATCATAAGCTACAGTGGACTACAGATATGATCTGTTAAGTAGTCAGCCGGAGACAAACAAGGTTTTTCTTTCAAAGTTGTTTATTTTCACAACTAACACTTCACAGATCATTGAATTCAGACAAACTGATGACGGTTCCTTTCACCTCGCAGGCATTGGCGCTGCGACTTGCTTTACTTGCAATTCAGTGGTTATGCTTTTATAAGTCCCAAATAGTCTCTTATATTTCCCCGGCACATATAGGCTTTCGCCCCTCAACCTGCTCGCCTGCCGGGCTAACAAAATAAAATAAAATAGCAATTATCCACAATTCACACCTCACAATACTTTTTCTCCGGTTGCCGCTTTTCTTCTCTAGAATGATGTCTTGAGCCTCGGACCAGGTACGGCGTCAATCTGTGGGTTTTCCACTTCTTCCTAGTAAGCCCACTCGTACTCTCCGCTGGTCTCACTCCAATCGGGTGCAGCTCCCATCGCCACGCACTGTTCCTGCAATAGAAGAACCCGTCTGAGTCTCTTAGAGTTGCTTTTAACCCTTGCCCCACTCCTCTCCCGTAATCAGCATCGGGTGTTTCCTGCAACGGTTTTATCACACCTGACCCTGATTCCCCACCTCCTCCCTGCTCCGCCCGCTGTGGGTTAACCCTGTACTTCGTGTCTGTTCTGGTGGGTCTGATACGATAAGGAAACTCGGTTTTCCCTTTCCTTAGTTTCCTTTCTTTTCCCATCGGTGGGGCCTCTCCCTGATGCGGTATTCCGTGGGGCATTCTGGGATCTGTAGTCTTTTTCATGTTTTCCTTTCCCTTAAAGGCCAGCATTGGCACCAGGCTGATCTCTTCCACAATCCCCTCCTTTCTCCCGTGATCCAGGGTGGCCGCTACTGCTTCCACATCACATGATCAAACAGTTTGAGGATCTAAAAGAAGTTCTTAGTTCAGCACCGGTACTGGCTACCCCAGACTACACACAGAAATTTTTCTTGTTCTCACATTCAGATGGCCAGCTCATGACCGCACTGCTGAAACAGAAGACCACTATGGGCCATAAGACATTGGCCTATTACAGCGGCACACTGGATTCAGTAATTCAAGGGCAGTTTGCGTGTGAACAAGCATTAGCAGCTGCTACATTTGCAATAGGAAAAAGTTCTACTATTGTAATGGTGTACTTTGTTACATTGTATGTGGAACATTCTCTATTTGCCATCCTGGAGAGACCAAAATCCACCCTGACTACACAGAGATCTGCATATGAGATTATTATTTCAAAGCCCCACATGCATGCGGTTAGATGTAAAACAGTGAATCCTTCCTAACAGATATGCCCACTGCCGAAGATCTAATGGTGCACGACTGTGCCACACACAAGAAGAGGAGGATGACACCCCCAAAGTCAAATATTGTGCATTGATGGAGGGGGAGGTACTGTTCATTGATGGGTCATCCGCAATTGACCAAGAGAATGTACAGAGACCTACATGGGCAGCGGTGGTACGACTTGAAGAAGGGGAGCGCAAGACAGTGGTTATGAAAAGATTGCACATATATTATTCTGCACAGGTGGCACATCTCATAGGGCTCATCAAAGCATTGAGAGCGTCCCAGGGGTGTCATATCAAAATATATTCAGATTTAGCGTACATCACAACAACTCTGCACGCTGATCCATCTTGCTGGAAGAGAAGGTGATTTCGGAGGGCAGACATATCTCCAGTGCAGCATTTGGCACTGCTAGAAACACTGATAGAAGAATTATCCCAGCCATCTGTTGTGGCGGTCGTCAAGTGCGCCACCCACACAAATGGGACAGATGAAATATCAATGGGGAACGCTGACACAGCAGCCAAAATGGCGGCATATCTGCAAAATAAAATGCCTGATGAGCACATCGTGACCACCCCATCAGCAAGCTTACATCCAATACCTTACACAGCATTGCCTACCTCCCAGATAATTGAGTTACAGAGAAGGTTACCAGAAAGGGAGAAGGAATTGTGGCTATAAATGGGATGCATACAATCCCCAACCGATCTAGTGTGGAGAAAAGAGAGTTCCAGTAAGACAGTAATGCCCCAGGAGCTGCTAGCAGTAGCATTTAAACAGTTACACTACCCATCCCACCATTCGAAGCAGCACATTGCAGCAGATATACAGAAGGACTGGTTCATACCAAACATTCAGGAGAATATCACAGAAATGGTCATACATTGAACCATATGTCAAAGTTTCAGTACAGGGATGACACTACGGATTTTACCGGCACATTGCCCCACCCTACTGGGCCGTTTCGTGAATCACACATAGATTATGCCAACATGGGTGAGCGTTGCAATAGCTACAGGTATCTGATAGTAGTTGTTTGCCCTTTCTTGAGGTGGGTGGAAGCAGGGCCTTGCACACATCCGGATGCCAAATGTGCTGCTGGCTTTTTGGTATGCAAGGTTTTCCCTCGATGGGCAAGGTTTTCCCTCGATGGGGTGTATGAAAGGTTTTATGGTCAGACAATTGCACACATGTTTTCAATGCATTGTTTCAGCACGTCACAACACTACTTGCCATTAGGCACCAGATGTGTTAAATATATGACCCTCAGGCCAACGGCATTGTAGAGAGGATCAACAAAATCCTCAAAAGCAAATTGTCCAAATTGTGTACCATGTTGAAAAGGAACAGGGTGCACTGCTTGCCCCTGGCCCTATTCAGTCTGCACACACAGCCCAGCAAAAAACACCATTTGTCCCCTCACAAGGTGGTGACTCGTCAGCGGATGCCGACCCCGATATATCCTGTAAGATGAGCTTTAGATGCACATTGGGCAGCAGCGGGATTGGTTGATGAGTTTGAAGATTATTTGACCACACTAATGCTGGCAATTAACTGTGTCTCCCAACAATTGCACCTCCCAGAATTGAGACAGCAGACACATCAGACGTAGCAACCACAACAATGACAGATCCTGAGAGCATAATCACACAACTGCTGCTGCCTGGTGACTTTGTGTACATGCGCAATATCGTGCTTCGGTGGAACAACCCTTGGTTCCATCGGCCCTACAAGGTGGTGTTTTGCACTCCACTCCACTCGCTGTGAAGGTAAAGGGCTTGTCATATTGGGTTCACATCTCCAATGTTTGCAGGGCACCTCTAGACTGCACGTTGGCACTTCAGTTATCTTAAAGGAGTGGCAGTAGTACCTGCGCCCTATCACCAGCCTGTGCAGGTACAGCAAGTGTGCGGTATCACACTCCTCTTACTCAACTGCTAGCTCTGTAGTTTTCTTTTTTTGGGAGCTCATTCTCTCTCTCACTCTCTCTCTTTTTCTCTGTATAGCTAGAAGGTACCTATACTTTATAGGTATGTCTTGTACGTTTCTCTTTTCTTTGTAGTTCTCTGGATTCCGCTCCCCTTTCAGGAGAGAAGATGATGAACCTCACCAATGTAAATAATTGTTCATTAAGTAGGGATCAGAAGTATAGATGCACAAATTATTATATACAGGCCTATGCCTATTACTGTGTAATGACCGTTATTTTCAGGTTTATGTATGATATTGATGGTATTGTTGGGCCTTTATTGGGGAGAATATGTTATGGGGGAGATCATATAAAGGGGGAATGGGACTGTATACTTAAACAAGACAGTACATATACATGTTAATAATATTATTGTATTTACATGTATTAGGATCAACATGAATGTTAACATTAATAATGGAAATACATATAGGAGTAGCAATCGTGTTGATACAAGTATTGGTGATGATTATAGCAGGAACAACACAACAGCAAGCGTGTGTGCACAATTGGCAATGAGGGTAATAGTAAAGAGTTTGTTTCCAGTAATTCGACAACGGTTTCATAATTCAAAGGAATATGATGACATTTTCGATAGCAATGTTAAGGCCGGCACCCCTGAGAGCGCGCATAGCATAATGAAAAGGGAAGTACAAAAGAAGTATGATACGTATCACGGGCTGGGTTTGGATGTTGGTATACTGAGATGAGTAGAGTATGAAGAAACATTGAGAATGGAATGTGTTATGTGTGTTCATTCATTGCACAAATGTCAGGGGCTCCCAAGGTGTTAGTACTGCAAGCAGTCCCAATTATAGAGGCACAATGCTTAGTTCATCTTGCGCTATGCAAAATAAAAGGGACATTCCAGGCACACAGCATGCAACTGCAAATGGTCTGTCCAGATCTTCTGAGGTACAAAGGCGATCCAAAAAACATCGTGTGTGAACCTACCCGATTTGATGGTGAAAGGGTGTAAACATGTCAATACCAAAAGGCAGGACACCCTACTACCTTGCCTGGCAGAAGGACTGGTAACATATGACAAGAAAGTGATAGCACGGGTGGACAATTTCTGTACACAAATATGGATAGATCATATCACAAAGCTGACATGGATTGCAACAATGGAAAAGCCAGTGCAAGTGCACAGGGAAGAAGTATATGGACTTTGTTTCCACAGCAAGGGTACAGTCTTTGTCGGCTGGAATGACCATTGCAATAAGAGTCTCCTGGTTCCAGACATGAAGAGGGGAACAGCAGCCATGATGGGGTGCAGATGCAGATGGGGAGCAGATGCAAGTGGATCTTGATCACCTGGTTTAGGCCCCGCATACCTGGTGCCTTCCTGGTTGCCGCTCTTTTTCCCCACTTAGCAAGCCCTGCCCACCTGGTGCCTTCCTGGTTGCTGCACTTTTTCCCTACTTAAGGAGCCCTCCAGCCTCTTCTCCTTTGAAGATGGGGAGCAGGTGCAAGTGGATCTTGGTCACCTGGCCTGAGCCCCGCCCACCTGGTGCCTTCCTGGTTGCTGTTCTTTTTCCCCACTTAGCAAGCCCCGGCCACCTGGTGACTTCCTTGTTGCCGCTCTTTTTCCCTACTTAAGGAGCCCTCCAGCCCCTTTTCCTTTGCAGGTGGGGAGCAGGTGCAAGTGGATTTTCGTCACCTGGCCTAAGCCCTGCACACCTTCTTCGCCCTGACTCTTCTTTCCTGCTCTTAAGTCTTCGATCAAGGGCGTCTAGCGCCCGGGCATCCGAAGTTAAGGGCAGTCGAAGAAAAGGGACATTTCTGTTTGGACCTGTTCGGACTAAGAGGATCCAGGGCCCGAACCCCTGCTCAGACAGCAGGTAAACCTGCACCAACATGTGTTTACTCCCTCGGTCCCCACAGCCATCCCCGCCCCTCTGATCCACCCATGATGTTCCCTTGTGCCCCCCCTTCTTGCAAACAGGTGTTGCCTGTTTTCCTTGATTCTTCTACCCTGCTCCTCCTCCCCCTTCTCCAGTCTACTTCTGCAGGAGTCTGTCCTGATACATTCTGGTTTCACCATCACTGTCTTGTGGCCAATGCTGGATTTTACTTTTATGGACTTCATTGATTCACGTTGAGTCACCCTTTCTCATGGTGGCCCTGAATCATGCTGTTCCCATCTTCATTTTGTATCCAGTCTTGCAACATTATGTGTTACTACTGACTTATGCAATTGTATTCGCTCTCCCCTCTTGCTTCTCCACTCTTTTTGACTGCTTACTTTCTGTTCTCTCCTCCTCTCCCTTTCTCCCTTTTCCTATTTCCTCCCCTCCTCCTCTTACTTTCTTCTATGCACTTACTCTATCAGAATTGTCCCTTGACCTAGTAAGATAGCAACCTCGTCTGTCTCCTCCCCCCTCCCCTTACTTGTTTTTTTCCTCCCACTCCCCCCTCCAGCACTATCTGAAATGTCGTCAGGCCTAGTATGATAGTCACTTGTTTTGTTCCTCCCTTCCCTTTCTGCACTTCTCTCCTTCACCTTTTGTTTTCTCCGGCTCTACCAGAAATGTTGTCAGGCCTAGTATGGTAGTCGCCTGTCTGTTTCCATTTCCTTCCCACTCTCCCCCACCCTTCCTTATCTATGTCTTAGCTCTTGCACTATCTGAAATGTCGTCAGGCCGAGTACGATAGTTAATTTCACATTCTTGCTGTTATTGGCCTGTAAGAATGTCATTGTATTTTCCCTTGTTCCCTACCTTGCCTTCAAGCGCTTTGAAACACACTGTGTATAGGCGCTATATAAATAAACTATCATATCATATCATATCATATCATATCATATCATATCATTTCATGGATTACTACTGTGTCTGTGGCCAGCAAGTTTACGTGCATCTACCACCGTCATGGAGGGGCTATTATTCGTTAGCCAAGCTGCATTCAACACTACTAGTAATCCTAGAAGAACACATGAAGTGGGAGCTCTGCTAGTCCCCACCATATTCAAAAAGAAGAATTAACCTGTTTCCCAGACAAGAACTCTGCATCCTGCCAGGGAAAGGACAGTTCCAACAACTGCAAGAAAAGATTGAATTACATATCCAAAGACTCCTCTGCATTGCTTGCTGAAATATGAGAGGAGTAGCGACTCTTCAGCTCAGCAGAATTCTTTTTTGCATCTCTACTGTTGCCAGAAGTGCAGGCCACAGCAAGCACCAACGGGCTGCAGATTGTGAGCTGGGAGCTGGTCCAGCGCACAAATGACACAGAGAATGGGTTCAAAGTGATCAAGGTTCAGTTGCGGGCATTGAGACTTATGACGATGCAAAACATCTATGTGCTGGACATGTTAACAGCAATAGAAGGCAGGGTTTACAAAAACCTTGCAGATTACTGTTGCACATTCATGCCTTCAGAAGATGCAGAGAATGCGTTGTTATCCCACATCATTGCAGCCGTCCATGACCTGGGTGTTCGCATGAAGAAGTAAGGAAGAGTACAGACGAGTGACTGATGCACCTTAGAATTTAACTGGGCCACCTTGGCTTAGAACCATCATGGAGATGTTGATGCCCATTATCTTCTGCACCTGCCAACTGGGCCTCCGATGTTGTGCCAATGCGGCACCCAATAGCACAAGAATGATGGTTTCAATTGGGGTTTCAAAAGCATCTCCACCATGTCACATCACCAAATATGGATGAAATCCACTCACTGTAAATTACATTCACTATGCACTGACCACCAATGATGATATGATATATTTTGGACCCGTTAAATCATGGTATCCTTGATAAAGACCTCAGTATGGTTGAAACACGTGTCGGCACCCTTTGAAGAATAAATAAATCTAAAAATAAGAAAAATCCAAGAAAATGTGTGGATTCTTTCTACCTACCCAGCTGAGTGGGGACAATTACTAACTATATATTCAACACAGAACCAGTGCCAATTGAGTAGAAACTAAAACCAAAACTACCAGGACACTCACACTAGGCACCACAAGCACAGGCCTTACAGTTTCTACCTACCGACTGCAAGTGCAATCAAGACCCGAACCAATTACAGAGAGTTAGGCGCAGCAACCCACAGTTCCTAGTGCTCAAAGATCCCCCATTGATCTGATATCCAACATAGTCCCCCGAAGTGTGAAATGCTCCCCATCCCATATGGAAATGAAGTTGACCTCTTATACCACACTATCATTACTCCACCCCGGATCTAGATAATTACAGAGAGGTTTGGGTGGACCTGGTGGGGGATGGGGATGCATCTATATGACTTGCTCACCTGAGGAATACGCGCGTAAGGGGAAGAGTTTGCAGTCAGTAAGCAGGGCTTGGATGCCAATAAAGGGAACACGCCCATACATAGAAGCAGTGAGCAGACACCGGGAGCACAGGCTTATTAAGGAGTTTTTTACTGTAGAAGTAATGAACGGTGGGAATGTTGGGAAGGGGGTGACCCCGTCCCACCCCCCTAAGTGCTTTAGAGTAGGGAGACCTGCATTTGAAGCACTATGATGGGGAGGGGGACGGTGATAGGACCCCACCCAATATAATCAACCCACATAGTGTAGTCCAGGTCACAATCAAGACTGCCATTTTGCGTAGATGTTAGTGCATTCTGTGTAGATGTTAGTAACCATAGTTAAAAGATAAGGCCTGCACAGCAAATGTGGTATTTCATGCACTAGGCCTAATTGCGAGACGAGGGAAACTGTCAGCTATGCCCGAGCTCCCATGAGGAGAACCCACACCCTCAACTGACATAAAGCTCATTCATTGTTCTAACAGTGTTGCAAAGCTTTTTTTCTACTCAAAAGGAATGTGCCTTACACGGCTTCAATTATAGACTGGCGTCTGGTGTGCATGTTATCGTACACTGGCCAAAGCATGACCCAGCTGACCCCAAGCTATGAGTTATAGCCCATATAACTGACTAAGCCCCAAGATCCCTGGATTCCATGGCACCAGGTGACCTTCGACCATCAACCCTGAAGTAACAAGTCTTGAATGTTCAAAGAGAATGGACATTTCACGTCTTTGAGCTACAATCATATGATTTGTAATGCAAGGTGCTGGGAGGGATACCTTGGAGCAGGATGGCGTGAAATGGAGTGAGTGAAATGCGTGTGTGGAGGTCAGAGTGCACCAGACCCTCCTTTGTGCCAGTCTTAAAGCCTGCCAGGTGCACAGTATAAGGATGAAGTAGCATTGTGTTAGGAGTGTAGTTCATTTGTGATTTGACCTTCGTCAGTGAGAAGAAGATGATCTCTGCAGCACCCACGTGATGGAAGATGGATGGACTGGGCTGGAACTAATGATATGGCATCCCTTATGGAGCAGGAAGATCCTATATAGATGCACACCCACCAGTAGAGCACAATTGTACTGTATGGCATGGCGTCACAATGATGGTGTGCCTCCTCTTAAGCCTCTGCTTGTAACCTTTTTTGGCAGAATGTTTTGGCAGCAGAGTTCTTTGCTGTTGCTCTCATCTTTGTGTGATATTAAAAACGTGTTATCCTTACAAGATCGACTTGGGCTCTTTCTTCCCTAGCGGGTTGCATTCTCTCTGGTGTGTGCGTTCTCCTCGCACTACTCAGACCAACCGGTCTATGTTTCTCCCCGCCGAGAGATGGTAGAGCACACATCGAGCAAAGTTCAGGTTGATTCCGATTTTGTGTTGTGATGGCTGTTTAGCTGTCCATTCCAACGCATGAAAGACATTTACTTTCCCCTATCCTTCTGGATTTTTCGAATGCTGCCTGTGATGACCTTGCGAGTGAATATGCTTCTTCATAACGGTCACACGAACATTTGAGGTCAGTTTTACTGCAGAATTCCCCACTATTACATTCTACTTAAGGTTGGCACGTAATTGGTTTTATTATCTGATGTGGATACATTTTTGGGTCCTTATTTTCAGACACTGTCACAGGTTGATGTTGGGCATTGGTGTCAGAGATCAGCTCACCCTCCCAATCCTCCTCACCTGATCCTGCGGAAGATACGTCCTTGGCAACCGTACCAGAAGTCTTGCGGTTCTTCTTCTTGTCCAATGTTGGCCTTTCCTTAAGCTTGTGGTCTTTCCGTTCGTGTAAATAGGGCCTGGCTCCCCCAGAGGCCACCTTGACAGAAATGGAAATCTGCCCTCGGGGGACCCCGGGGAGCCAGCCCCAAATTCATGGAAAAAGCCGAGAGGCAGAAAAAACCCTTATGACCAAGAGTGCAGGATGAAAGTCTGTGGTCCAGACTGTTGAAGGCAGGACTGGCTAATCTGTTGCCAGGATACTGCAGCAAGTGGAAGCCAGACTGGCCAAATTCAAGGAAGGGGTGCCAGGTGCTCCTGTGGAAAGGGATCCTAACTAGGAGAAGTAAAGAAAAAGAATTAAGAGTCAGAAAGAAAAAGAAAGGGAAAGAAGCAGACTCGCTGAGAAGGGGTACCAGTATACAGAATAGAAAGACTAGAATGGATATGAAAGGAGAGAAGGAATGCTAGTGGCTAGGCTGGAGAAAGGCGAACACAGGAAAATACAGCAAGTGTCAGGAAATAGAAAATAGCAGCGTACACTGAAACGGACGCTGCCAGAACAGCGGAGAACTGCAGAAAGGCACCCAAATCAAGATGAAGATTGGGTAAGTAAGAAAGGCGGGGTAGGCCCAAATGTAGGCAACAGGGGTGACTCACGGGAAGTCACGAAAGACACCCGAGCCTAAAGGAGGAAAGGGCAGTAATGAACGGCTAAGGAACTGAAAGTAGGCAAGTAAAGTGAAACTACAGTGGGTCGCGGGAAGTAAGTCGAGACCCAGCGCGGAACGGGAAGCAAAGAAGGTGAAAGAACGCCAACGGAAGGGATCCAAGGGAGGAAACGCGGGGAGCCGTGAAGGACTACAGCAAGCAAGTAAAAGAAAAAGAAAGACAAGAAAGTATAGAATCGGAGAAAGATTGAGAGTCAAACAGAAGCTGCTGAAGGAAAGTCAGATGAGACTGACAAAGGTACACAAGAGGAAAACACCAAGAGTAAGTCTCGGAGCGCTGTCTCCGGAAAAACAGATACAACGCACCGAGAGAGGGGCGGAGCCTGGTTTTATACATGATACCGCCATGTTGGATGAGGACTAGAGCATGGAGAAGATATAAGCCTAATGTCTCCAGTGATTCTACAGTTTCCACCCACGATTCCTGACACTTGGTGCTCCAATGGATATTCGCAGGAGGCTAAATTGATCAACCCAAAGGAATAATGCCAATTGGCTATATAGTAGGTGGCTTGTTTTGTTACTGAATCCCATTCCGATTTTTGTAATGTTGTGTTTTGTAGTTCTCCAGGGTCATTGGGTATAAGTGCTTTTTTATTTCATTGACAGAAGAAAAAGAAAAAAGTGCCGATAGGTGGCCATCTCCCATGGAACTGTTTATGCCCTGAAGAAGGCTGGCCAATATGAACTGAAGGGCCCTTTATAGACGAAACTCAAGTAGCCAATTCTGGATCATGTTCGGTTAATTTTGTAAATCCTAGCCAGTGGAGGGAGCCACATTTGTTTGTAGTATCTACCCTCCTTTTTACTAGACCTGGCAGATATATAAGTAAGAGGTGCTGAGTTGACATACATTTGCAGCTCAAGGTGTAGTTTGTGAACAGGGTTAGAATATATAGTTTATTTTTTCATTATTTTTATGGCCTTTTTGTTTTTTATGGTGGTGGTGATACATTTGAGTGTGTTTTCTTTTTTATTTGGAGATGAGCATGATGTTGATATTGAACTTTTTGTGGCAATATTTTATTAAGTTTATGTAACATGATTTGCCTCCATGTCTTAATGCATTTGTGATGTTTCGGGTTATGATGTGATGAAAACTACCACTTTGTGTGGAGTATCAACACATTTTTTCAATACTAAATTCTCTTTTTCAAACAAATTTTTAATTTGGTGTTTTAAAAGCATTTTTCTAAACGTCACAAACTTTTTAAATCCAGCCGGGATCCCTTTGCTTTTTGGTTTATTATTTGACAGGCGTGCATGCATGTAGCAGGTTCAGCCACTGTTCATATTTTGCAAGATATATTTCTTAAGGTTTATATGTCAGCATCTGATAACATCACCCAGCATTGGCTTTACTTGTCCGCATTCGGATATGTACCTGCATTTTCCTGGTTAGGGTGCAAGTTTTGCCTGCCAGCAATTTGGATATAGCCATCATATAAATAATCTCCGACCTACAAAATACATCAAAGCTTTGTTGGTGCTACATTGAAAAATAAGACGCTGGCTGGGAGGACTGTAGGCTCCACTGGAGTAGATCTATGGAATGACCTACCACTGGCCCTCAGATCTTATGAAAGCCATGTGATATTTAGAAAGTAGCTCAAAACTTTCCTCTTAAAAAAAGCCAATCCTTCAAGCCCTTAATGCATGAGACTGGTTTCCTGCTGCCGATTGGGCCCAACACTTCACTCTTTCCACATCCCCGGGCTCCGCGTATACATCCTCCTGTAAATCCATTTTCTCTGGAACTTTCACTTTCTAGTACTGTCCCTTGCCTCCTTCCCTTGCACTTCTGATCTGGACTACCTCCATTACCATGGAGGTGCTGTAAAGTGGTTTAGTTTGCAGTTGGCGCCATATGAATTACAAATAAATAAAATTAATAATTCCAGACGTGATAAGGGTTTGAGTGCTCACATATTATCAGCTCAGTCAATAATTTGCAAATAACCAGACATAAGGTAATGTGAAAATGTATTATAGAGTGTTCTTCTGCCATTTTGTGGCATCATAGCACATGAATTTGAAACCAAAGATGGGGATTGTTTGTCACATGATGGGAGTGGTAGATGTCAAACATTTGCTGTTGATGTTTGCAGGTTGGAAGTACCTGATTCCTGAGTGTAGGTCTGGTTCTATGTGTTTGGCAGAGACACTTGTTGGGGTACATGGATTTTATCTAACTAGAAAGGAGAGTTTCATGTTGCGAGCACCATATTAATGTTATGATGGAAATTTAGTTTTCCAGGTTTATAGAAGAGTTAATTAAGGGTTGTTAAAGGTTACCTTTAGTGCTATTTTGTGTCTTGTTTGGTACATTTTAGATTAACATACATGTAGAAACATAATGAAGATTGTGTGAACATAATAGGGGAGCACATTGATGAGATTTAAAGCACAGAGCTTCATACAAAGTGGAAGAAGGCTCTTGAATGGGAAACCCATTATGAGTGGATGCAGTCATTTTTAATACATCTACATCAATATAAATATGCACACAGGGGCTGGCTGGCCAAGGGGGGAGGTATTGGTTGGCAGAGGGACAGCTGCAACAACATAGAAGTGTCTATTTGGATCTGAAATAGAATGAAGAGTGATGGGCCCAGGGATTTGACTTCCGAATTGTTTTTTGAGTGGCCGAAGAAGCATCTGCAACCTGGCTGAGTAAATCTGGGGTTAGTGGCTAAAATGGTAGAAGGGTGACAGAAAGCAAAGATGGCCACCGGGCTATGAGATAGTCAAGTAGATTAGCGGGGTAAAGCGTATAATAGGTTGGAGTCCAAATGAATTGAAATGGTGGTTGCATAATTAAAGGGTGTGCAAGGATGCCAACAATAAGTATCCAGGGTGTCTGATTGTTTGGAGAAGTGAGATAGTGCCTGATCAAAGGTGCCTTTTGTTGGCTCTCTATAGCCTCATGAAGTGAATTGCCCATACATAAACCATGCTTGTCAGATTCAGCGTTGCAGGTCTGTGGCCAAGTGAAATCGGTAGTAAAACTGTATTGTATGCCCATGTTAGGGTTATGTGTTTTGCAGGAAGGAACCCAAGAAGAGGTTTGGGCTTGTATTTGCATTGTCATGAAATGGTATGTCTAAGGGGACGGAGCCACAGTGAAGGCAGTGAGATTGTGGGGACTAGATTTCCTTATATAGGGCTAAACCATTTCTATTTTGCGTGATGACTTTGTAAGGGAGTATGAGGGAAATATGGGAGTGTGTTAACTGTTCTGGAAATGTATATATACTATATACTGTATGTGTTTTGTGATTCAGGGAGACTCAGGTTAGTTCAACTCCAATGAGTTGTCTAGCCTCTCCCCAGCGGCCGTTGTGAAATAAACTTGGTTTAATGACAACGTGCATTCACTTCATGAGAGGTGGGCTATTTTAGAGTGTAGAGATCCAAGGTCAACCCTGACATTTTGAGACGCCGAAGTGATCTGCAGCCCCCCATCAATTTGGGAGTTTGCTGTCCGCACATATTGGCTGCAGTGCTTTTTTGAGGGCACCAGCTATTGTGCACATTTAAAGGAGTGGTTTTCTGGTGCCATATTGTTAAAAGGTCTATGTGCTACATAAGCAGTGATGCCGTGGCCTAGCTATGCTGGACGATTGAGAGGAGCACCACTTTGGAGAGCTTCAGAGGACGTCTAGTTTATGTGAGTGCACTTTGGTAGGGAACCAAGTGCGGTTTTGATAAGGTTGTGCATTGTATCTTTTTCGGGAATGATAATTGGGAATGCATATGTATGGAGTCAGATTGGGTGGTTGTGTGAGATTAATGTTTGGTGGGAGTAAATTAATTGTTTTGTATTGTAAGTCTTTTTTCCATATTTTCTATTTCTTACTTCATTTATTCTTTTCTTTTCTTGGTATAGTCAGTAGTGATGGGAATCTTTCTGTAGTCAGAAAAAGACAGTGCTGCATTTAAGAGCACGGTCAAAGAGATGAAGACATAAAGAAGATTTTTAACATGCTGTCTTTTGTGTATGAGTGTTTTGGAAAGGAATAGAAAAAAGGTCAGTGAAACAATTGTGGTGTGGCTAAAAAAGTGTATGAATGATTAGGGGGACATTTTAAGAAATTGTGAGGAAAGAATTGGCTTTGTGCTGGGGTTTGCATTCTATTTTTGTGCCACAGGTTCAGCTGTTATGTTTTGGTAGAAATAGATTGTTGTATCTGGATTAATGTAAGTATGGAGACTCCCCTCAATCACTTCATGGGCATAAAGTAAAAATTCTAAAGTACCACAGAGACTGGGTTCTAGAAACTAAAGAGAAAATGTTTAAATCATGCACAGAGGAAGGGACATTTGATAAAGGGATGTTAGAAAATATGCATAGCTTTTAAGCTGCCCTGTTAGTAAGGATTCTAAATTAGAAAAGCTATGCAATATTTTAGAGTTATGGAACATATATGATGAGAAAAAGAGGACCCATGGGAACATGGAAATGGGGTTAACCATGTTAGGTGTGGAGGGTCCCTCTGTGCCACCACCATGTGAGTGGTATCCCTTGGCACCCTCTGAAGGATACTCCAATCCAGAGTATGAGCCCCCAGCAACTACTCCAGTGGCTGTGGATAGACAAAGGCAAGAACCAATGTCTTCAGAGAGGGATTATGGAAGATTGAAAGTGGGGGTTAGATGAGAAATTACGCCTTTGTCAGCCTGGTTAGCAGAGAGGTTATGACTTGAAGAAAATTAGAGGGTTACGCCCCATAGGGGGAGGCTTCCAGTCTGATTGGAGAGAATGTCAGTGGAACATGCTGCAAACCGAGAGTTTAGTTGAAAAACTAAGAGCGGAATATGAGAGAAGGTCAACATTCTAAATGGGTAGGACTGATGGAAGAGTACTGAAAGGGCCTTCGACAGCAACAATAGAAGAAAGATTGAACTTGAAAACCAGATGCAAAGAGATTTGGATGAAACAGAGTCACAAAGAGAGGAGGAGGTACTGGGACTACAACAGCAAGGCAGGGACGGATGGAATAAACAGGAAGGAGAGGTTGCATTGGTGAAAGGAGGTATGGAAAAGTACTTTTATGAGTCAATCAATCTTCCATCAAAGATGTTTAGGCTCACCTTGATGAGAATAGTGCTGTATGTCTGGGATTTGATCAGGAAGGAAGAGAGATGGGTGCAGCAATAAAGAAGGAAGGGGAGGATTGAGAAGATGTGACAGAAGAGGGAGCTCAGGGCACAGCAACCCTGGCATTCCCCATAGCAGCGGTCCCATAATCCACAGCATGTGTGTTTTAGGACACAGCATTATCGCTGCATGGTGGTTGTAAGTAAGAGTGGAAGAAAGAGAAAAATAGGAGCAACTCAATTTCCATTGCTTAAGAAAGGGCAAGGAAAGTTTATTATGTCCCCTGGTGGCACATAGACCCGAATAATTTAATGAATGTACTGTCTTCACTCATTGCATGAGCGGGGATGTGGATTTATGCTTTACAAAAACATACTGCTGGGGTTAAGTTAGCCCTTTGGCACATGAAAAGTTTATTTTCAGCTTTAATTGGGGAGCAATCAGAAGATCTGTGGAGAAAAGCAGGGTACCCCAAAGTTAAACTAGAATCAAATTAATTTAACAGATCACGTTTTATTTATTGTAGGGCAGATGTTTGGAGGGTACTATGAGTGATGTACCCCGATAAACCGGACATTAATTAAAATTTTGATAAAACCATGAACTTGGAAGAGGATCATACCATACATATTCAGACAATTCATTAAATGTGGTGAGCAGAAACAGGAGCAGCATGGGATAACAACATTGCAATTTTGTTATCATATGTTGAAAAAGGGATTTCCTAAAGAGGCTCAGCATGATTTGGACAAGATTTAGGGATAGAGGCCAAGGAATGAGGCCAAGGAATGGCCAGAGATACAGGCACATATTATTGATTTTTGTAAAAGAAGTTTGGAAAAAGAAAAGGAAAATGCTGAACAGGCACAACATGACAAAGCTATGCTTGTCTAGAAGAAATAATCTAAAATGTATCTGGAAGGAGCCGTGATTACCGGCTCCACAGAGGGACAGCAGGAACGACCACAACAACCAGAGCAGTTTGAATCAGGATCATGCTCCTGATTTTAGGCAAATGGGAGGATTTGTGAGGGTAAGAGGAGCATTTCCGAGAGGAGGTGGTGCATTTGGCAGGTTGATTGGGCTGATGGGATGTCAGTGTGGAGGGTTGTATGGAGTGCTTTGCTGGTTTTGGAGGAAAATCGGGCATGTGTCGAGAGATTGTCGGAGTAGACCTCTGTATTTTCTCAATTCACCTGCTAATACAGTGGGACTTGCAGGTATGTTTCCATACAGTCCTTTGCAACAGATGCAGCACCCAACAATGCCATATGCCTCAGGATCTCTGCAACCATAGGAGGTTCGGATTTGTCAGAACCCGGTGACTGAAGTTGCACAGAACAATATACCTCGGTCAGTCATGCCAGCACAGGCATTGGCACAGACATGGGACAATGATAATTTATCTGAAGGAACAATGGCACATTAGTCTGGAGCTAGTGTTTTTGGTGGGAATACGTTCCCGCTCCCGGGTGCCAATGTGTATCCAGATTAGGAAAGACAACAGAAATCTGTAGCGTGTCCAGTCCTGTCTGTTACTAAAGATCCGGAAGAGGAACCCCAGGTAGGTGTGACAATAGATGTTCAAACTTTTTCGATTATGATAGACACAGAGGCTACAAAATCTTGTATCAAGGAAGGTAGTTTCACCTTATCAGTTAAAGCAATGGATACACAAGGATTTTCTGTGGCAGTTTTGTCTGTTCCATACACATAGAATTTGTGTATTAAGGTGCGTAGTCAAAAGGTATCTGCTCCCTTGTTATATTGTACGGATGAACCAGTGAATGTTTAGGGCAGAGACATTCTCAGAAAAGTAAATATGAACATCACATTCCCAGAGAAAGGTATTGTATGCTCAACTCCAAGGTTGTACCCAGTAAGAACAACAGCACTTCTGCAGGCATGTTACAGTGATATTGCGATAAGGGCAGGACTGTGCATGCTACTCCATTCTTTTATGGGGTCATGGTTGTGATAGGATGGGTCTCTGGTATTCAAGACAGGACGTGGTGAATACCACTTGAATTTTTGTTTTGGCCTGCAAATTCACAAGAGATAGCACCAGGTACTTTTGTGACTATCATTTTAGAAGTGATTATCAAACAATACAGGATGGTTCTCTCAGGTCTCGATGAGGAAGGTGAAGAATGGCACACAGTTTTGTGCATTGACTCGTCCTTATCGCTCAGGACTCGACCTTATCTGTCTGATGAGCAGATTTTCAAGGAGGCTGATGACACAGGTGAGATGGTTTTTGAGATTGGAGTGGCTTGCCAGATAACGGTTGGACATAGAGAAGTATCTCAAACTATATCCATCATTAAAACCGCTTGTCCATATTGGAAGGAAGATTTAGAAATGGTGTAAAGTAATTTGTGGACTAGCAATCCTCATGATGTGGGGTTATTGAAAAGCATAGGAGCAGTGCAGATGAAATTGAAACCTGGTGCAATTCTGACACATCTGCGACAATACCCTATGTCTAAAGAGGCAGACGAGGGTATTTATGAGCCTATTATAGTATTGTGAAAGCAAGGCATAATCCAGCCTTCTGTGTCACCATGCAACATGACCATCTATCCACTGAAAAAGGCAAAAGGATCCAGTTGGAGAATGGTGCAGGATTTGCATGCTTTGAATAATATTGTTGAAACATAGTTTCCAGTGGTTCCATATCCCACAACCATTCTATGTAACATCCCCACTGGGTCAACCCACCTTATGGTGATTGATTTGAAGAACACATTTTTCTCAGTTCCCTTGCATCACGATTCTCAGTAACTTACTACGTTCACGTATCATGGCGAGAGGTTTGAGCACACAAGGTTGTCTCAGGGGTACTGTAAATCTCCAAGTATTTTTAATTGGGTGGTTCAAGTAGATTTGGGAAATGTACACATGTTCAGTATATTAATTCACCACATGGATGACCTATTGGTTTGCAGAACTTCAGAGGAGCAGTGTCGAGGAGATTCGATAGCGCTCCTCACCATGCTTACAGAAAAAGGGTATAAGGTGGACACAGATAAATTGCAGTAGTGACAGACACAGGTAGTATATTTGGGGCAAGTAATATCACTAGCAGGAAGGAACGTATTGCCTGAGAGAGCGGTAACAGTTCAAAACACCCCTCAACCGGTTACAGTGAAACAAATGGAGCAGTTCCTAGGACTCTGTAACTATTGTAGATCATAGATCTTTGCCTACTGCAATCACACAAGGCCCCTTCTGCTAGGACTCAAGGAAGCACATAAGACAAAGGGTTGGATCAAATGGTCGGACTAAATGATGGCTTGTTTTCGGGAATTCAAGACCGCAATCAGCAATGCTCTGGTATTGGTGACCATGGATAACAAGAAGCCATTCTTTTTGTTTTCACATTCAAATGTGGAAGTAATGACAGTGGTCCTGACACAGAGAACATCATTGGGACATAAGCCTTTGGCTTAATACAGTGGTATTCTAGATGCAGTAATGCTGGGACATTTCTCTTGGGAACAGGCTTTAGCGGCAGTAGCTTTTTCAATACAAAAGTCCTCGACCATTACTGTGGGCTCTCTGGTGACACTGTATGTGGAGCAGGTGGTCTTTGCAATTCTGGAAAAGTTTAAGTCAAAACTTACAACACAGAGGGCTTTGGTCTATGAGATCTTTTTGTCAAATGCATCCAAACATCCTCTACAGTATCCCGCAACATTTGTAGATGAACTAGTAAAACCTGACGACATTGTCCATGACTGTGCAATGTATGAGGGAGAGGAAGAAGAAGAGAATACACTTTTTAAGGTGGATGCCTTAGGAGCAGTTGTGGGTCTTGTGGATGAGGAGTACCAGGTCAGGGTGAATAAAATGTTGCCTTTGTATTATTCAGTGCAAGCAGTGAAATTACCAGCACTCATAGAGGCTTTGGAAATGAGTGAAGGGAAGACAGTCACTATTAATTCTGACTCAGCATACGTAACTTCCACTGTACACTCAGTGTTATCAAGATGGCATAGAAGAGGTTTTAATAGATCTGACGGGACCCCTGTCCAGCATGCTGCATCATTATCCAGATTAATTGATCCATTAACATTACCAACAGAGGTAGGAGTGTTTAAATGTGCTGCCCAAACTAATAATGCTGACAAAATAGCACTTGGAAATAGAACTGCAGGCAAGGCAACTAAAGAGGCAGCATATTTACATTTTCCAGATTCTCAGAACAAGGAATTGGTGTCCCAGCAGGTACAGTTGCCAGTTCTGCATACTGAAGTCCCTTTGCTTCAAATTGTTGAGCGGCAGGAGAAAGCTCCAAAGGAGGAGAAAGAGCTCTGGGTGAAGAGGGGATCCACTCTCTCACCCACGGATTTGTTGTGGAGACAGGAGCTCAAAGGGCAGGTAGTGATGCCTGTAGAGTCACCTCTTGTAGCTTTAGAGCAACTACAATACCCGGCACACACTGCTCAATGAAAAATAGCAGTAGAGCTCTAGGAAAGTTGGTTTATGCCAAACTTACAAGAGCATGTAAGTAGATTTCTAATGAATTGCATTGTGTGTAGAGAGTACAATCCTGGAAACATGATAAAAGCACTAAGAGGAATCATACCCGACCTTCAGGGCCCTTCCGGGAGTTGCATTTTGATTTTGTGAACATGATACAGAGGTGCAGTAATTTTTGATATCTTATTGTCATTGTTTGTCCATTTTCGCATATGGCTTGAGGCTGGTCCCTGTATACACCCTGATGCCAAGTTGTCAGCCAAATTCTTGGTGAGGGAGGTATTTCCAAGATGGGGAATCAGTAAGGTTTTGAAGTGAGATAATGCAACCCAACTCTTTAATGCACTGTTTAAAGAGATTATTTCACATATGGAGATCAAGCACAGGTTGTGATCGGTGTGCCACCCTCAAGCCAGCAGAATTCTGGAAAGGTGACTTTTTTAAAAAAGATTAAGATTTCTAAACTATGCAGCGTATTGGGAAATTAATTGGCTGTATTGCCTGCCAGTGGCATTGTTCCATTTGAGGAACCAGCCGGGAAAGGATAATTCCCTTTCCCCAAGTGAAATAGTTATAGGGCATTGGATGAGCACACCACTTACCCTTGTATGTACTGCAGCACATGCCCAGAAATCTGTAGATATTCTGGAGAACAAGTTTAGGGAGTACCTTAGGGCCTCAACCAAAGCTGGCAGAATTATATCTTCACTGATTGAGTTTGGTCATCAACAGTCGACTGCACCAAAAGACTACACCAGTGGGTCTGAAGAATGAAGCATCAGCCATTGTTCCTTGGGGATCGCATCTTCATTCAGACTTTTGTGTGACGATGGAGTGAGAGGAAATTTCCCAGCCCCTACAAAGAGATTTTCGCCACTCCAACAGTGGTTTACGTGGAGAGACATCAGGGTTGGCTCCACCTAAGCGATGTGAGACAAGACACCAGAATCCCTCCACCGAAAAGGATACAAATGTAAGTTAAGTATGGCCTAAGAAATATACTTTCACACCAGTCAAACTGTACAAGATGGGTGAATATTCTGTATATCCCCTCATAAGTTGTTAAGGAGCAGGAAAATAATGTACGTTGTGCCAGCAGGCTCTATTGTCATAGCTAACCGATGCAAGCAAGAGTTGTAGAGCTGGTGCAATGAGGGGCTATACTGATGAAATGGCAGCACAGATTAATGAAGATTGTGGAAATATCTGGAACTATCATATAAAATGTCTAACATGGCTCAAGGAGCCAGAGAAACCTGTTAAGAATCAGATACTTGCACGTTTTTCTCTGTGTATTAAGGGAGATGGCATGGTGCCCACAGGCACTAATGGAAACTGCAGTCATATAATATGCCTCGCTAACTTGGCTGGAGGAGCACCTGTATTGTTGGACAGAGCTTGGACTTGTGGAGCAAATTTCTATTGGCAATTGCCTTCAGCCTGGCAGGGTGTGTGCAGTTTGACTACATTGTATGTGTCCATCTATGTATTTCTGAAAAAGCACTTGCTGTTTGGAAATATGGTATCAAAAACTGTTTCTGTACCTACATTTCCCTCTGTGCCCCTTGCATCCTTTGAGTTTACGGATGAGAACAGTAGATGAAACTTTTCTAAGCCTCTGTAGGGTCAAACGCTCAAATTATGTTTCAGGAGCATCGGCAGAAGCACTTAACAGTATTCCTGAGCAGTATAGACTATTTAGCAGCGCTGAGATGGTGTTTACCTCATTCCTGGTCCAGGGTGTAAAGGCCGTAGCAAATGCAAAATGGCTCCAGATTACCCGATTCAAACTGCTTTTGTTGGAAAACTCGTAAGAGTTAGCATTTAGTGCCATCAAGGAAGAAATGCGTGCTTTGAGGCTTATGGAAGTCGCTACATCCTCAACCTCCCTGTTGTTATGGAGGGCAGAGTTTGTAGCAAAATTGGTAGTTCAGACTGCACCTTCCAAACTGCGTATGATGGTGAGAATGCGACACTTGCACAGACTTTTAACACATTACACAAACTGGAATAGGCCATTGAAAGTGAGGCTGGCATTAAATCAGATTTGTGGTTTGACTCTTGATTCACATGGATTCCGTCATGGGTAAGCCTTGCAATGAAGATACTGCTGCCAATCATCATTTTTGTGCTGTGCAATTTTTGTATTTGTCAAGTTTTTTCTAGATACTGTTCCTTTAACATGCCAGGAACTGCTCATATAATGTCTGCCAACCTGTTCAGGCCGAGGGCCACCACCATTTCATGCCATGTGGTTACTCAAACTGTAAATTTGGAATTAATTGGGGGTTCGGATTTGGGTCCAGGAAATGTATTAGTTAATGAATTAACTAAAGTGAGGAATGTTGAGGTAGATGGATTTTATCTAAATAGAAAGTAGAGGTTCAGATTGCACGCACCATAAGAATGAATGTGATATTGTTACAACATTGTAGTTTTGCATGTATATGGAAGAGCTTATTAAGGGATGTTAAAGGTAACTTTTAGTGCTATTTTGTATCTAGTGTGCTGCATATTAGATTTGCATACATGTCTCAACATAATGAAGATTTTGTGAACATGATATGGGAGCACATTGTGTAACTTAGCGCAATGAGATTTAAAGTGCAGAGCTTCATACAAAGAGCATGAAGGCTTTTGAAAGGGAAACACCATATGAGGGGATGCAGTAGTTTTGAAGACACGTACATGAATAGAAACATGCACACAGGGGCTGCTGAGGAAGGTATTGGTTGTCAGAGGGACAGCTGCAACATCACAGGAGCGGCTATTTGGAGCTGAAATAGAATGAAGAGCGACCAGCCGAGGGGTTTGAGCTTGGAAATTGTTGTTTAAGTTGCAAAAGAAGCATCTGCCAGCTGGCAGGGTCAATCTGGAGTTAGTGGCTAAAACTGTAGAAGGTTAACTGGATGCGAAGGTGACCGCTGGGCTTTGAGAGGGTCAAGTAGATAAGCAGGGAAAAGAGTATGATATGACCAGAGGCCAGATCAATTGAAGTTATAGTCCCATAATAGAAGGGTGTGCAAGGACTCCAAGAATAAGTATCCATGGCATTAGAGAGGCGAGTTAGTGCACAATCAAAGGAACCTTTTGTTAGCTCTCTATTGCCTCATAAAGTGAAGTGCCCATACATAAACCATGCATGTCAGATTTAGCGTTGCAGATCTGTGTCAAGTGGAATTGGTACTAAAACTGTATTGTATGCCCGGGGTAGGTTTGTGTGTCTTGCGGGAAGGACGCCAAGAAGAGGGCTGGGCTTGTATTTGCAACGTCATAACATTGTATGTCTATGGTCGCCAGTGAAGGCAGCCAATGAGATTGTGGGGACTAGATTTCCTTGTATATGGCTAAACCATTTGTATTTTGGGTGATGACTTTGTAAGGGAACATGAGGGAAATGGTGGAGTGTGTTAACTGTACTGGAAATGTATATTTACTGTATCCGCTTTGTGGTTCAGGGAAACTCAGGTTAGTTCAACTCCTAGGAGTTGTAGAGCCTCTCCCCAGCGGCCGTTGTGAATAAACTTGGTTTAATGACAACATGCATTAACTTCTTGAGAGGTGGGATATTTTAGAGTGCAAAGATCCGAGGTCAGCTCTGACATACGTGGGAATCTGATTATCTGTAGGGGAGAGCCCAAGATTTGATCAATTACAGTATGCTCGCTCTGGGTTGGCTGCTGATGTTGATGTGAAGGATTGCCTTCTGCCAGAGGTGTAAAAGCTTTGGATTTAAAAATGTTTTATTAACAATAAAATGATGAGGGCAATCCATCTCAGAAATGGTGGTTCTGTAACTAGACCGCTCCCTTTCAGTAAACTCCATGCCAAAAGCATAGTGGACACTTGTGCCCTGCTGCATCCATAGCCTGAGCTGCAGACCCTGCTATCCAGTGGCGAAGAGCAGGTTCACAGGTCACAGGAGCCCCGTTTGACAGCTGCTGGTGACAGCCAACACACCACAGTACAGTGGTTGCCTTTAAGTCTACACCTCTGTTCTAAATTCAATATAATTATGATAAACTACCCGCCAGGCAGCAAGTTAATCTAAAATTATAAACCATACCGAATACAAATGTTGGTATGGTGATGGGGAGTTCAAATAATTATTAAAGCCACATCTGGTTTGTTGTAGCATACCAGTGTCATGCTCGGACAACTATAAGAGGCTATGTGGATTTCAGACACCTGCCTGTCTGCATTCCAGTGAATGAGAAAAAAGCAAGATGCATGCCTTGGTTGATTCTCTGGGAGGAAAGGTAACACCCTCCTTTCCAGGCATGGCATCTTCCAGTGGAGATGCCCTGTGAACAAGGCTAAAAAGAGCCAAGTAAAATAAAGCCTGCCTCACACTGGGTGGCTGCACACCAGATAGTCTTTGAAGTTGTAGGATGGGAATGAGGCATAGTTAGGACAGCCACAGAAAACAGATGGGTTGGAACAACGATTCCTCAATCTTACTTTTCTGTGGGCTTTTCTCTCCTTCTTGTCCCCTCCAAATCCAGTGGAACAAGGCAATCTGGGTATGACATCAGAAGGCAAGGAGCACTAGTCACAAAGACAGGGATTAAAGCAGACTGCTTTCCTCCAATCATGTGTGCCATTTTGCCTATAAAACAGGGTGTCTCCCACCCCTTTTTTGATTCACTTCTGGACAATAAAAGACATAAGGATGAATACATGTGTACATCTTTTGGGAGAGTTGAACTTTCCAAAGCCCTCAGCCATTGAGCTGAAGAAGTACTGTCCTCGGGCAGATGCAGACTCTGCTCTCTACCAACTTCCAGGAAACATTGGGGGTGACTCTTTATGAAGACCAAGGCCTACCACTCCGCTTGCAAACCTCCCTAGGGTGGGAAGGCAGAGATTGGCAGGACTCACCTTGTCTTTGAGCCCCCTGTAGTGGGAGTCACAGCATCCTGAGAGCAACAGCAGCAGGGATCCCTGTTTTCATTGCATCAAACCAATCAAACTGCATTCAAGACGTTTTAGAGTCATGCAAAGCAAAGGGTACCACTGGTGCTGCTTTTAGCACTGACCCAAACTTCCAACCACCACGGTTGTGCACCAAACACAGCACATCACCTGTTGAGCTTGAACAACCAGCTAATCTCTGTGGATAACTTCAAACCACTGCCCCTTCAGACAGAGCATCAGATCATCAGGATCATAGCTTCAAACCACAAGACTTTGACTTGAACCACTGGAGTATTGTGTCACTTGTCGATCCAAATCAGCCGTGATCAAACATCTCAAACAAACTTGACCTTCGAACCGACCTTGAGGAGACCTATGAACTACATTGCTCAAAGGTTGCACTCAAACCGCACTGAGCAACTGACTTGACAACAGCTTGCGTCTTGAACCAGTATGACTCACAGCAAACAAACCAGGTTTGACCCGCATCTACACCACCTTGTAGCCTGGTTTGACCCTGTCAGTCCATGTAACATTGGAATGAGGAACTTTCAAGTGACCCTTTCCAACTGGTCCACCACTTGGGTCCCTAGAGGCTGGTTAAGTCCCTTTTGCACCTTTTGCCAGCATGACATATGCTTTTTGAACCCGTTGTTGCCTTTCCTGCCTGTTTCCTCCCTGACAAAGTATCCAGAATGATTATACATTTCTGTTCTGCATCTTCTGCCTTCTTTTACAAGGGTGGGTTTTTGCCAGTGTTTTGAATAGATAATTGTGTAATTGATTTGTTAATTAAAGTATGTATATTTATTGCACTTTAATTGGACATTATTTTATTTTGGAACTGTTGTACTATTGTTGTTTGGTTTGCTACTATCTCAGATTCACACTCCTTTGGAGAGTATAACTTTTCCTCTATGTGAGATCTGAATAGGCGGTTTAACAGCTACTCACCTTTGTACTCCTCCAGAGTAGAATTCATTTTGTCACAGTTAATGTGTGTGGTATGGCCAGAGATATGAGTATCATAATAACTCAATTAATGTTGTTGTTGAAACTGATAGGCCTATGGTAGCCATGTGGATTAGGGAGAGGTAAGATGTGCGCAGCTATGGAAAGGAGTGTGTGTTTATATATGTGTGTGTATGTGTAATTAGGTCGTAGGAGAGTTTACCGGGGAGCATGTTTGTCATGGAGAAGAATGGGTAGACACGTGATCGGTACATGAAGCAAAGTACAGTTGGAGAGTAAATAGCCAAGCTATACAAAATAGATCATTCGGATATGCAACACATAATCTAGCTATGCATTAGTCTATATAGTTATGCAATAATTAACCTAGTTATGTAGGAAATACGTATAGCTATGCAAAAATGAGTCTACCTATGCATTAAATAATCAGGGTATGCCCCAAATAATCTATATATGGAAACATTAACCATCTGCCATAATGAATCTAGCTATGCAACAAATAGATATAGCTTGGAAATAATTAACATAGAATTGAAACAATAAATGTAGACAAACAAGGAGCGAGATACAGTTGGACAAATAATCAGACTATTCAACAAAAGATCTAGCTAGGCAAAAAATAATCAATCAGTGACTCAATTAAACTGGGCAACAAAGAGTGAGATGAAGATGAACAGCAATTAGTCAAGCTATGTACCCAATAATCTAGGCATGCAACAATTAATGTAGGTATGCAAAATGTGTTAATGTAGTTATGCAAAAAGTAATCTTGTTATGCATCAAGTAAATATAGTAGACATGCAGCAATTAATACACCCGTGCCGTACATAATAGAGATATGCAACAATTAATGCAGCTCTGCAAAACTCAATCGGTTTATTCCATAATGATCTAACTATGCAACAAATGAGTATTGTTATGCAAACTAATTACAAAATAGTTAGAAATTTAATGTGGCATGCATTAATAAAATATACTATGCAACATAAATGTTGGTATGCGACAAGATCCATTGTAAAAGATCAATTTTGCTCTCTCATGATAAAATTAGCTATGCAACAATAAATCTGTCTATACGAACCTTGTGAGATGAAAAGATGAATCTGGCAAAACAGAATGTAATGTATCTATGCAACAGCCAATCTGGCTTTGTAGCATAAAACTGGCTAAGCGACAACAAATTATTATGCAGTAATTTGCTTAGTGTTGTGCGGAACTGACTCTTCCTATGCAAATATACATTTCACTATGCAACAATCAAACAGGCTATGCAAAGTCGAAATTGGCTTCGTGAGAATTAAACTTGCCATGCCACAATAGAGCAGGTAGTACACAAATTGAACTAGTTGTGTGAAAAATGCATCTGGCTATGCAACATTAAATCTGGCAATGCAGTCAATAATCTGTCTACGAAAACAGTTAATCTAGTTGTGTGACAGAAATAGTCTGTTTTTGCAACAATGAATCTGGCAATTCAGCACTAGGTCTAGTGTTGTGAGATAATTAATCTGTGTATGCAACAGACTCGAGCAGTATGAAATGTTATTCTGGCAATCGGTCATGCCATCCAACAGTTTATCTGCTTATGTAATAATTAGTCAATGTATGCTCCAACTCAGTATAGCATTGCAGCAATTAATCTACGTATGCAATAAATAATCAATGTATACAACAATTAATCTGGATATGCATATATTACTCTTCTTATACAGCAATTAGTCTAGGGATGCAGAACATTTAAGACAGCTCAGACATAACCATCCTAGAGATGTAATGTGACATAGTTGTGCACAACCAGCTCTCTTCCAGAATTGAGCTGGTATTTTATAGGCTAGCCAGAAATGTTGTTTTTATTTTACCCACCCATTGACAACCCATGGCTATGTTAATCCCTCTGACCATTCCCAGCAGCAACTGCTTGCAACCCCTCACCTAATGCACATACTCATGGGAGCTCTTTCTGCTAGCTCTGCCACACCAACCTGTACTGTGTTAGGGCCTGCCAGTGTTATTTCTAAATAGTCTTCTGAGAGTTAATGCTTTACTTCCAGCTGTAAACCAGCTCCTTGTGTAATACAAATGTCGTACCTAAGTGTATCTTCAGCCACTTGATTTATCCTTAATGTGTGTCCTCGTATCAGTTCCCTGTACTGAAGTCCTGTTGAGACAGGCCATTCACAAATCCAGCAGTTTTTTTATTGCGTATAGCTACTAAATTGGCATTTGCCAGGCACTGCCATAATAAGCAGAGATACTCACACTATTTTCCCGATGTTGCCAATTTACGGCCAGCTAACATCATCATGGTAGTGCATGGTCACTGTTTAGACCATGCCCACACACAAGCTAAAACTGTTGGCTTTGCCAGTGATTGTTGTTTATAGGGTATTTAAGGTATTTCATATAGTGCAGTGTATCTTCATAAAGCAGCCGAGTGATTTGCAGATGGTTGACAACATTTAGGGAAACTTGTTAAAAAGCTTACAAACGGAGGAAGCCGCCAGGGCAATTGGCCTCATGTTTGCTTTTTGGCCATTGGGTCATCCAGGGGTATCTAGCTGACTTGTATGGTGCCTGGGCAAGGTGTCTGGCAACAGATTGGAGAATATTAGTGCCAAAGTCAGTGAGGGTGACGTGAGTCTTCAGAGTTCTGGGGGGTCTGAGAAAGTATGCCTTCTGTGTTTGGGGAGTTGGGTGGACATCCAGAAGGTAGTGCCGTAAACATTTAAGCTATGTCCTCCACACCCTTTGTGTCTTGTCTTGAGCATTTGTTCTACTCTGTAGTAGGCTGACCTGAAGCTGGTATGGCTGGAAAGATAGGCAGAATTCCTATCGTTCAGAGTCTTGTCTTCTAGGCACGGGGTCCGTACCTACATTCTCTAACAGAAGCCGGTGGCGTGACCACAGTGCAAGCCTTATGTGGCCAATGCGTCACAGGGTGTCCAGTCATTTGGCCGAAAATAAAAGATCGAATGACCATTTGGTCGAATAGCAATTGGTCGAAAAAAAAAAGGTTGAATTTTTTTATTTATTTATATATTTTTTTCCGTTTCGGTTGGTAAAAAAAAATAATTAAGAGAAGGGGGGTTGGGGGGGAACCCCCCCATAAAAAAACAAAAAACCCCCCAAAAAACCCCCCAAAAAAAACGACCATTTTTTCGACCATTTGGCATTCGACCAAATGGCATTCGATCATTTGCTTTTCGACCAAATGACTGGTGACCGCGTCACAGTTGTCCAATAATCATGGCGGCACTGATCCTCACTATTTTGTGGATTGTAGTACAGTAACTGGACTCCCCACCCTAACGAAGATGGCACGGTCTCCCGGTGTCTATGTACGACTGCTCCATGTGCAGCGGAACTTCCACCGATCTACACCAACTTGCTGTCTGACAGCCACGACCAATCTCACAGTCCCAGTCAATAAAGGCTCCTGTGTGGAAAGCCCTGAAGCAACAATGAAGATGATGCATGTTGCTCTTTTCAAAACACTAAATATACAGATAATGGCCCTCATTACGGAATTGGTGGGAATGCCCTGCGGAAGGCGGTGGGTTACCGGCAACCCCGTAGCACCTTTTCTGCCGCCTGACTTCCCGGTACCACAGGGATATTATGGCAGGCGCCGCTAAGGGTAAATACCCATTCCTGTGGAGTCCCAAATGGGGTCCCTGCTTTCGTGAAAACTCTGCCGATAGGTGCCTGAACTCCCAGCAGGTCAGGCCTGGCGGGAGTTCCGTGCCCCTGTAGAGGAGGTCCCAGACATGGCCTGCACCCCAGCCCCCCATTTCAAGGTACCAGGGACATACTCGCCAAGGTATGTCACGTATGAGGAACAAATAAACCAACAGAGAGCAATTCTAGGCCTCTGTCCAGTGCCCACCAGAAATGCAATACCTGTCGAAGTACCTATAACAGACAGCCATGGGCAGCTCGGTACCCACTGAGACAACCGTACCAGCAGCTGACACGAAATGAAGATTACTTACAAACAGTCCCCGAAGAGACCCAAAGAGCCATAATGGAGGGCAAAAGGTGATGACATAAGAGCCCAGACAGACGTACGAATGAACATAACGACGAACAGAAAGATGGCACACAAGGGCGAAATGCAAAGAATAACGATGTAATGGACGTATAAGAAGAAACGATGTTAATATAAAGAAACGTAACCATGAAGTGAGATGAAAATACGTAACTGACTAAAATGCCTGCAAATTGGCTTGGAACGCAAGAAGCAAAGAAAACGATACTGCTTCCAATGCTTAGTAGAAGAATAGAGTGGCAAGCGCCAACTATATATCTACCGCAGAGAAGCTCAATATACAAGTGCGACTCCATTTTGTAAAGCAGAATTAAGCCCAGGCTGCAAGGGGCAGAACAGGCCGAGATTCATATTCCCGCTAAAACCAGAAGGGAAGAGCAGAATTGAAACTCAGTAATAAGTAGCTCAACTCCAGGAAGGGAGGAGAGCGGCAACTCTGAAGAATCGAAACTTCGGAGCATGACTGCCAGCCAGTGAAGGTCGAGATAAGGAGGCCCAGGCAGGTGGCGAGGCTGAACAAAGAATCAAATACATGAAAAGAAGGAAAATGAAGCAGATTCACAGTGAACAGACACGTGACCAGCCAGGCGCTAAGAGGCACCAACGTCTGATGTCACCCAGAACCCGAGGATGTCATAACTTTTCCTGATAAGAAACTACAGTTTCGAGGCCATCCTCAGCCAACTAATTGACACATAGCCCTAAGGTACTGACTGATGGAAGGGAGGCAGGGTGAATCTTGGGGCACTCCGCATCTGGGTGTCCATTCTGCATGCTGCTAATTAAAGTGGAGATTTATGCCTAGGGGTGTAACCTACCCAATCACAATGGACCAAATAATCTAGGATCCTATAGCTGTACAACCAATAAGAAGTCGTAGTTGTAGTGACGTCTATCACGAGTGATGTAGAGGGATGGGTGTAGACGCCCACCCGATAAGAGTTATCCAATTCTCACGTTCTATTACCATATACAGATATAGCACCTATAATTAAGTTACCTTTTCCAACCAATAGAATTGCATGTCAAACTTATGAGTGTTTCACGTCAATGATGACGAGAAGTCTCTATAAAAGTTACTGTTTGCATGAAGAATTTGGGAGTTGAAGCGAGACAGGCGATCGCATCACTGATGATTACCATTTGTTTCCCCATTTTTTGTACTTGTCATTAAACGGACTTCCCTTTGCCAAACCGTTGACTTGTCCTTATTGATTGGTGTTGGAGTAAGAGAATCCTGCACTCCATCCTCCTCAAGGTGCAGCTATCTCGTTTTAAGGTGCCGGAGGGCGAGCTCTGAATCTCATTGGCCTGGTCAGACGCCGCCCCGCCCTCAAGTACACTTGGTAGCGACGATGATGGTTTACTGACCATTGAGTATTGATTAACTATTGATAAGACACCTATTGACCGCCGACACAAAGTAACTCTAGTTTTTTGGCAATATCACAAGTCCTTGGCCATTCGGCTGAGAAGACTGAGAAGCTTCCCGTGGACAATGATAGTGTAAATCCATAAAAACTGCAGTGGGTCTGAAGGAACCTGCCTCACAAAGCATAACCCTTCTCATTCCTAGGTGCAGGTGATCCTGAAGATCCAGAGAGGAACCATGAGAGTGGTGAGTGAATAAAAAGACTCAGTACTTTGGCAAAAGGTTTGTAGGCATCAGAACAAGTAAGGGAAAAGGTAACGGAGGGTGGCAGAAAATAAAATAGTCAGAAGTAGAGACGACTGAATATATAGAAGGGGATGGTTACCAGGATAGACACCCGAGAGAAAAAAGTGGTTACCAGGATAGACACCCGAGAGACAAAAGTGGTTACCAGGATAGACACCCGAGAGAAAAAAGTGGTTACCCGGATAGACACCTGAGAGAAAAAGTGGTTACCGGGAGGGCACCCGAGAGAAAACAGTGGTTACCGGGAGGACACCTGAGAGAAAACTGAGGATACCAGGAAGGACACCTGAGATAAAAAAAGTAAGAGGATTCGTCTTGTTCCTGCGCTTTAATATAGCGGTCAGAAGAAACGTGAACTCAGAGCCCACATAATAGGGGATGATTAGGCTACTGCGACGATTAAAGACGTCGCAAAAGGGGTTTGTTTAAACTCCATGTCGGGGCAGTGATTAGAAGGCAGAGATATATGTGTCCAGCTGGTGTCTGTCCGGTCTGTCAAGTGTCTGTCGTGTGTGTTCTGTTATATGTCAAATGTAAAGAACTGTGTCATTTAGTGTTTGAAATGAAGTTTTGGTTTTACGCGATTCTGTATCTAAGAGGGAATCGCACATGGATTATGTTCTTGAGTAAATTGATGATATAGAATAATGGCGGGAAAAGATTGGATTGGAGCTTGCGTATTTGGTGCTCGCTCATATTGTTGCAAGTATTGAAATTGCATGAAAATATTGTTGAAAACTGAACTTTAGAATGGAGGAGATTACCCTACTTGCCCACTTATGTAAGCAGTTGCCTAAACATGCACACAAGCTTAAAAAATACAGCAGTGAGTGGGTTAAGGGTACCGCCCACAAGATGTTCATGCCGTGGCCACAGAACGGGTTCCTATCTAAAGCCATCTTGCAACATATGACAACTTATTTGCATGCCACATATACAGGCAAGAAACTAGAGAAACACCTTGCTGTTCTGGAACTTTGGAAAATGTTCGAACAGCCAAAGGAGGAAGAGACTCCCGCAGACTGGATATTAAATGTATGCACGGAGGGGGGTGAGAAGCCTGCCGCGCCACCAGCCCCGCCTGAACCAGAGATCAAGGGAAGTAAGTCAGAGGGACTCTACCCACTAAGAGAGCTAATGGCAGCTATGGGATATAGTAACCCCACCTATGAGTCACCTACTGATAGTAGTGACGAAATTAAGCGAAAGGAGATTAATCTTACTTCCATAGTCCTGAGGGACAAGGAGAGACGCGATGTGAAAAAGAAGGATCAGGCACAGAGTAGTGCACCTCTCAATAAGGAGAGAGAGGGAAAGAAACGGAAAGGAAGTGAAGACAGAACTGATGAGATAGCAATCGCAAAAGACGAATGGATGGGAGGACAGATATTGTTGAAACTCGATGGTAAAGGAAGTGATGATGTGAGACCGAGAGAGAGGTCTGACGAGGTACAGAGAAGGGAAAAGGAGAAGGAAAAGGAAATAAGGGACGAAATACTAAAAAGGAAAGATAGGTTGAGGCGAAAACAACTATATCCCGAAGAGCAAGGAAAACCGCTCAGTCGCAAACAATGCGCAGCCTATGAGCAGTACAGACAGAACCTGCAAAGTTTAGAAGAAGAGCAAAGAGTACGTGAAAAGAGAATAAGGAGTCGGGAAGATGAGGAAGTTAGAAGGGCAAACAAACGTAGAAATGAAAGGAGAAGAGAAGACAAGACTAGAGAAGAGGCGAGGAAGTGCAAGGAAGTTGATGATGATACGGAATGTAAGGGTAGACAGAGAGCATGCGATCTCGAATATTTGAAGCGGGAAGTGTGATGCTGGAAATGCATCGGAGGGACAGGGCCTCTGTATCCTTGTCCTTTACTGCTTTTCATCGTGTGTTCTGTCGTGTTTTCCGCGCAGGAGTTCATGTGGGACTCCTGGCGGTGCAGCTCTCTTTCTTTTGGTTTGGTGAACGGACCCATGGGATACCCTTATGGCACCCATGGGTGGGGGTACAACCCTGTGCCCCTAGTGTATGTTTTTGGGCACCTGTGGGTGGCCCACAGAGCAGGGTATGGGCTGGTGGCAGCTCCATGCTGAATTTGACAGGTGTGAGGATTATCCTCCATTTTGGGATACCCCGGCCCTGCCATTGGGATCAGTTGATTCCTGATGGAAAACAAGATGGCCCCGGTGGCCTCTTGCTTTCTATTACCCATTACCTTGTTTTCCCAAAGTCCTGGGAAGCCCTGACTCTGTCCCTTCCCCCTGACTGGCTGTTGGATGGAAGTGGCATATATGGTGTTGTTGTGAAGGCCCAGTCAGACTAGCTGGAGCCTTCCCGGTGATGTATGTTGTGGGTACCTCCTCTGGGTGGGACCTGGGTGAATAGAGTGTGTGACGAATATGCATTCTGTGTTGTGGGTGTCTAGTATCTGGTGGTTGACACAGTGACTGAGACAACCCTGCCCAAAACCGGTATGAATGCAGCTTGAAGTGTTGAATGGCTCGGTACTTGTCCCAATACACATAACTTGTTATGAGTGTCTGGAGAGAAGTGAATGGCCTGAATACCTTGTGTGCCTGATTGGCTGCCTGCCTGCATGAATGCCCGTAGTCGTGATTGGATGCTTGAGTGTGACCCAGCGGAATGAATGGGAGATCAACAGTATATCTGGGGACCTCTCACTGGTAGGAATCGTGTTCAGAAGCTGAAGTCCACTACAACGAGTAACTGGATTAACTGACACTTGACCTTGAAGCCCTGCTGGACAAGAAGAATTGCTGCTGCTCTCCTTCACAATCTGAAAGCTGCTGTGCCTCCAAGGACTGACCCAGAGAGGACCTGGTAAGGCGCCCTCTTCCTGAGCTACGAGGGACCATCGTGCACAGCTGATCTTTGCCAACGCTCCCTGGTAGACAGACCTTCGACAGGCTGCCGACCCGATACGGGGACTGCTTCGGAACTCCAAGGAGAAGCACCCGGACTGTTGTCCGCCACTGTCGACGACCGCCGTCGCCGAACAGAGCCGCCGTGCTCCAGTTTGCCTAAGAACTTCAATTGATCATCGGACGCTCTCGTCTGCATCGGCACCCGCTTGTCTCCCGCTGGAGAAGGCCTGACCGTCGACGCGCCGAGGAGCATCTACCGGTGGGTTTCCCGCCACCTACAGACCGCAGAGACGCCGACAACTCGACGCCCTTGCTGGGCCACAGTTCTTCATCATCTCTTTGCGGTCCAGAACTATCGTCACCGAGGTGCCCCGCACGCCTCTTCCTTGCAGGACACCAACGCTCTGTCGTCGACAAGCACCGCTGGGAACGAAGCTGCCACTTCCTTGCCGTAGTTCACCCTGTTCACCGTCGGACGTTCGACGACTCGTGACTCCTGCCTTAAAGGGAGGGCACTCAAGAAGGGCCGTCGATTCCCCGACACCTCTCGACGATCCGTGGCTCCCGCCTGAAAGGGAGGCACTCAAGAAGGATCGGTCGGTGCATCGTCGGAGAACTCTACTCCACCAGGTACATTGGGGGGGTAAAACCTTAATAGGAAGAAGTAAGACTATCAAACATGATATGGACTGGGCTTGTGCTATATATCTTTATTTACAGGTTGCCCAGGTGGGGGGATCTCCACACAGAACTGCGCCTAGTGGTAGGGGTCAGTGTTCTGCCTATTGTTTCAACCATCTTACGTTCCTGCCTATCTCTATTGCTGGTTTACTCGTTATTGATCTGTGTGACATTTTAACCGTACAGTTAATGCACTTTAATGAGATTTGATAACAGTAGTGGTACCACTCTAGACGTGTATATATTTATCATTATTGACTTCCAAGTACAAAGTGCGTTATTGTGATCGTGTACATACCTTTGAATATTAATTATATAAAGACTGTGTTTTCAGTAATATAGTGTGTGGACATTTCTTTGTGGGGGTTCGGGGACTACACTGTACTTAAGAACCAGCCCGCATCACCTCCTGAGAAGCTAGGCCTTGATTGCTCGTCCATTGCTACCTTATAGAGAATCTTGGCTGGGGTCTTCTGTGCCTCTCCTCTACCATATAGAGAGCAGAAGTACAGACAACCCCCTACCAGTCTTTACAGGAAGTTAAAAAACCTAATCCTGTTGTAGAATGGGAAGATATTGAAGAATTCTTTCCTGCGTACGACTCAGTACCAGGCCCAAGAGGGGCGGATATCGAAGATGACTTCAACACCAGAAGCATTGGGGAAACAATTGATAAAATACATGATGAAATGGGGTTGGAACTGATGTCCCACGGGGAAGAGGAAGACGAGCGCTTGGAGAGCACTCAGTTATATGATGCAGAGGATGTCACCCGAAGTAGTGGGAGCAGGAGATTGTCCCTGGACAGGCTAGAAATTAATAGGAACAATGAAGATGCAAGAAGTTGTGTGACTTCAGAACAATCAATGTCCGACTCCGGAGGGGAAACGGAGAACGAGACTAATGAAGATGGGAGACGGCGCGGAAAGCAGCTCCCAAGGGAGAAAGGGGTACAATGGTCAGACGCTAGCGAGTCCGCACCCAGGACATCAGAGTCTGTTGCGCAGCCTGACCGACTTGTGAGAACATCCCACGGTCAGAGGGGGGTGTCAGCACCCACCTATGTATACAGATTGATGACATTGCCAGGTGGACGGTGATGCGGGAATGTTACACCAGTGATAGACAGGAGAGCCATGGGGAAAGAGAAGGAAGACTGCGCATTCCAATTTCTGCTACTAGAAAAAGGGGAAGCAAGACCACAATATATTCCATGGCCACACATGGATTGAGAGAACCTGAAAATCAAGCTTCCAATGCTGACATCGGGAGCCGGGAAGTGGATAAACGAGTTAAAAAAAATGACAGGGGGTGTCTCGTTAGCTATAGGGGATATTAAGGATCTGCTGATCGCCATACTTGGTGAGAGAGCAGGTGATGTGTGGAAACAGGCAGGGTACCCTGATGTAACCATAATTAACACTACCCATGACTGAGCGCCATTTAATAACTGTAGAGCAGCATTGTAGAAAGCACTACAAGTGCTGTATCCAGACACTTCTGATATGGGAGCTATAATGACTCCAAAAATTAAGGAGTCAGAAGATCCGTTGCTTTATATCCAGAATTTCCAAGACGCAGGGGTGCTCGAAATGCATGAATCTTGGACGAAATCTATCCATGTATTCTACCATATATTGTGCCAAGGGTTGCCAGAACCAGTGCAGAAACAGCTCAAGAAATTGGTAGGAGTAGAAGCTAAACTATGGGCCGAAATACAGTTGACTATTGCGCATTACTGTAGATTGTTGCAAGAAAAGAATTGAAAAAAGGAGGCAACTCGTAAGGGTGAGGAAGCGAAGCTGGTGCAAAAGAAATTATCAAAGTGTGCTCTCGAAGGAGCCATGCTGACAAGCCCAGCGGAAACAAACGTACAACAGGCGACTAACCCGCCGCAGAACAACCAGGGTAACGTGGGATTTTACCCGAGGGGAAGGGGATTCAGAGGAAGAGGATGGCAGAGTAATCAGAGAGGGTTTCAAAGTCATCAGGGAGGTTTCCAGAATAATCAAGGAAGCTTTCAAAACGTGCAGATGGGCAGTCCAGATATGTCAAATGGACAGATAGCGCGACCACCACCAGTGTGTTGGCTGTGTGGAATAACAGGACATGTGGCACGCGCGTGCAGAAGCCAAGGCACGTGGCAAAATGGACAAGGAGTGGGAGCAAGCATGGTGAATCCGCCTGCTATCCCACAACAAGGCAGTGCACAAAATCACACAGGACAGCAGCAAGCACCAGGATTGCAGCAAGGTGTGCAACAAGGGGTTCAACCCTCGAACATGGGAAATCTGCCACAAGGGCAATCCCAACAGCCACCACCGCAAATGCCCCAGGGCACAAACTCCGGAAGGGGAGGCAAACCTCGGAATGGAGAAAATCCACATGTATGCAGTGGATCGAATTTATATATGAACTAGGACAGCTCACTGGGAACTCTGATGTGTTATATCCTATCAGTGACACCAGACCCTAACAGGGAATCAAGGGTGAATGTCGTCATGGGGGGAAAGAATATTCCTTCTTAGTTGACATGGGTGCAACACGCTTGTGCATATGAGAAGGTAAGTTTTCCTTGTCCGGCCAAGCCATAGAGTTTTACAGGAGCTCACTGTAGAGTTCCCTTTACAGACACACTCCCAGTCTCCGTAGGAGAGTGCAAAACGAATGTGCCATTATTATATTCACGTCAGACCCCAGTGAACATTTTGGGTCGAGACTGAATGACAAAATTGAATATGACAATGGGTCTCATTCCGACCTGGGCGCAAAGGGATACCGAGCACTGTTAAGGACATTGGTGCCGGTAATCCCTTTGCGCCCTATTCCGAGGTCCCTTAGCGGGTCCCACTATGGGTGCCTGGTTTTACCAGGCGGCCTTAGTGGGAGCCGCAAAGGGACCAGGGAGCAAATAACGGTACCGCAAATTGTGGTACCGTTATTAGCTCCCTCCCCATTCCCATTGAGCCCTATGGGGGCTCAAATGGGAATAGGGATTGCCTTTTTCAATGGGGACTTACCGGTCCCGCAAAGGTCGGACTACACTGGTAAATCCCCATTGAACCAGGTCGGAGTCGGTACCGGTATTGGAGGCAGCCATGGTGCTAATAGCACCATGGTTACATCCAATCTCGGAATGAGGCCCTATATCTTTCAAGGAGGAGGGCATAGTATGTTCCACTCCAGGAATGCATTATTCTACCGTGTGCGAAATGATCACAGCATACTCCGGAAGCATAGCTATGAGAGCTATACCGTTAGAACCAGGTTCGCATATGGCATGCGCGTGCATATGGTGGGTTTTCCAGGTCTTGCAGATAGGACCATGAGAACCCCTGACGAGTTTCTATTCAGACCAAGAATACCTATGCATGAAGAAGGGGGACAAGTATTTCCCTTGATTATACATATTGCAGCAGTACGAGGGAAGATAGCAATGGTCGAAGGGTTCGATGACCAAGGCAGACAATGGTGTGCAACTATCGCCATTGAAGAAGGATATCGAGTGACTGACGTCACCGATGACGATCTGTTCGAAGAACACCCTGACTTAGAAGAGACAAGGGTGGAAGTAAGTCTCACGTTCTGGGTCAAAATGATCAAACGAGAAGTGCCACAGAGAATGATGTTAGCGCTGATCCGTCCCGCATACTTGATGACGATATGGTCCAGGTGCCTGTCTCAGTATGGACTACAGGACCCTATGACGTAGGCCTCCTGAAAAGGGCGGGCAAAGTGAAAATTAAACTAAAACCAGGAGCAATTTTACCAAGGGCGCGACAATATCCCATGTCCAGAGAAGCGGATAAGGGATCGCGAAGTCAATTGCCGCCATGATGGACCAGGGCATCCTAGTGACGTCAGAATCACCCTGTAAAATGTTTATTTACCCCATCAAGAAATCAAAGGGAGGATCTTGGCATTTAATCCAAGATTTAAGACCATTAAAAGATATTGGTGAAGCAGAGTTCCCTCTAGTCCCTAATTCATCTACAATCCTGTGTAACATACCGATCGATCTAGCGTCATTTACTTTCAGACAAATGCGTCTGAAAAGCACGAGGTTGCAACAGGGGTATTGTGAATCCCCGTCCATCTTCAATAGAGTCCTGCAAATGGACCTAAGCAATATTGCAGTAGACAGTGTTGTTTTGAAGTATGTGGATGACATTCTGATCTGCAGCACCACTGAAGAGCCATGCAGGCGCGACTCTATCCAGCTTTTGACTATACTGGCTGAGAAAGGATATAGGTTGACAAGGAAAAGCTACAATACTGTCAACAAGAGGTGCTGTACATAGGCCAGTTAATTTCGCATGAGGGGAAAAAGGTGACCCCAGAAAGGGCTGAAGCTATCATGAATACGGCTAAGCCACTCATGATAAAGCAAATGCAGAGCTCCTCGGCCTGTGCAATTATGTTAGAGCATGGGTTTTTGATTACAGCTAGTATACCAAGCCCTTACTCCAGGCCCTAAAGAAGGCCCAGGCGACAAGGGAAAAAACTGAATGGTCTGAGGCGATGGACAAAAGGTTTACAGAACTCAAGAAAGTGATTTGTACGGCTCCAGTTCTTGGGATTCTTAATTATGCGGAGGAATTCTACCTGTTCTCACACACAGATGGCAACTTTATGACGGCAGTGCTCGCCCAACAAACCTCACTGGGGTACAGGCCCCTGGCGTACTACAGCGGAAATCTGGACCCAGTAATGAGAGGCCAGTTCCCATGCGAACAAAGTTTAGCTGACGCAGCATTCGCCATAAAGAAGGCGACAACCATTGTAATGGGATGCTCCATGACGTTATACGTCAAGCACTCATTATTCGCCATTTTAGAGGAACCAAAAGGCGCATTGACATCACAGGGTGCTTCTGCCTATGAAGTGATTATATCTAATCCATCAATCAAAATAGTTCGATGTAAAACTGTAAACCCAGCTACGTTCATAGCTGAGCCAGTCACTAAAGGAGAGCCGATAGATGACTGTGCAAACTATGAAGAATTCTATGATGAAATCCCCAGGGGGAAAGAAAATGCCCTGGTGGATGGCAAGATCGTTTTCATTGACAGTTCTTCGAGAATCGACCAAGAAGACGGTCAAAGATATGCAGGCGTTGCCATAATAAAACACATAGCAAACTGAGAATTTCAAGTACTCGTCAGTGCACGAATACCATCTCATTACTCAGCACAGGCTGCAGAATTATTGGTGTTGATACTCGCCATTGAGAATCACGCAGACCAGAAAGTAACAGTGTACAGTGACTCAACCTCTGTGACATCCACAGTGCACGAAGGCTTAGCACGCTGGAAAAGGAGGGGCTACCTCTGAGCGGACGGCACACCAGTACAGCACGCAGCCTTATTGGACAGGCTGATAAAGGCACTAAAGCTCCCAGTGGGCATAGCGGTCATGAAATGCGCCACACATACTCACGGGACAGATTTTGTGTCACGCGGAAATCACGCAACAAACACGGAAGCCAAGCGTATGGCATCCAAGAATGAAACGATCATGGCAGTAGAATTGGCACGTACCCATGAACGAATGATGGTAGCTCGAGCCACACCAGAAGCCTATAGTAATATGGGGCAGACTCAACTGATGGAGATTCAAGGGGAGGCACCACAGGATGAAAAGAACCTGTGGAAGCGTTGAGGGTGTTCTTTAAACCCCTCAGAAGGGTTGTGGCGGCAAGTCAGCATGGGTAAACCAGTAATGCCTGTAGCCCTACTAAAGACAGCTTTGGAACAGTTGCACTACCTATTTCATGTGTCAAAAGAGAATCTAGCAGCAATGCTCGCAGAAGGCTGGCTTACACCGAATTTAGCGGAGCATGTTGCATTCTTCATGGTGAACTGCATAATCTGCCAGCAATTCACCGCTGGGCACACATTAAAAGTAGTGAGAGGAGTCATCCCCCGGCCAAATGGGCCTTTTCAGCACTTACATGTCGATTATGTCGACATGATGCAAGTGTGTAACGGGTACAGGTACTTAATCGTAGTGGTTTGTCCATTCTCTAGATGGATAGAAGCAGGTCCCTGCACACACCCAGACTCAACCTGTGCTGCCAAATTCTTGGTGAGGGAAGTGTTCCCTAGATGGGGGGGGTGTGGGGTGATGAGGCCAGACAATGGGGCTCATTTTGTAAACTCTGTCTTTGAGCAGATTAGCTTGCTGCTTGGTATAAAGCACAAGTTCTCGTCGGCGTATCCTCCAGAAGGTAATGGAATTTGTGAGAGGTTCAACGGCTTGTTAAAGGAAAGGATAGCCAAGTTGAAGCTTACTCTAAAGAAGGGATGGCTGCAATGTCTATCTCTGGCATTGTATGCACTTCGGAACCAACCAGGCTCCGACCATCATCTTAAACCGTACGAGATAGTCATGGGAAGGAGAATAAGGACCTCCCTTGCCCCTCAAGCTAGATGTGATGCCCACCAACCTGAGAGGTCCAAGGCACCGAACTGCAGGAGTACCTGAACTGCATGACATCAAGCCTTCTTATCGTTTCAGACCAAGTACAGCGACAACGAAAAGGGTGCAGCACAGCACAAGACACAGCAGGAGGTGTTGAAGACACAGTTCAAGGTCTATGTGTGCCCATCATCTTCCCTGGTGATGCCGTGTTGGTAAGGAACCACACGAGAAAAACGTGGGACGAGCCAAGATTCAACGGCCCTTTCATCGAAGAGGACTGCACTCCGTCAGCCGTTAAACTGCAAGGCAGGCGAGCATGGATCTTCCTTAATGACATTAAACCCTATATCAGTGAGATCCCTCAGGCTGCACCCCACCGCGAAGATATCACAGACAACAGGGAAGAATCTCAGCACGTGCAGACAAGATCCATGGCGAGGAAAAAGGACGCATAAGCAGCAAAAGCCAAGACAAAAGGAACTCCTTTGCAAATTGTGGCTTAAAACTGGACAGTTCCTCCAAGCAAAAGGGGGATAAGGACATAACGAACACTATGTGCATCATAGTTGCAAGGTGAAGAAGAGAATTGCGCATCTAAGCCACAACACACTGATAATACGAACTTTTGAATCAAGCCATACTCAAGCATTATTGGAAAACGAGACTTTGATAGACTTAGAGTAAAGACTATTCGTTAAGAGCATAAAACAGTCACCTGAAGCAACCAACAGCAATATTTTGTTTTGCAGAACTTATGACATCAGCCAGCAGGAATATCACAAGGGATGTGCTGTCCTGTTTCCAGTTACTACTAGAGACATATCCATCACTTGTAGGGAGAGTCACCAGTGTCACAGACTTTGTTCAAGATCCTGCCAACAAGAAAGTAATCTGGCAACTACTGACTGTCCTCGCAGAGACCTTCGCCGAGTTGCCCGAATACAGTGCTAAGGACACAAATGCTTCCCCCACAGGTGATCATAGATGAACTCACATATACACTCTTCTTTCGCATCATAGAGGAATGCCCAGGACTCGTCGGGAGAACTACGGATACGCTTTCGTACATTAGAGACCCAAGAAACACCGAACATTTGAACCAGCTGTGGACCAAGCTCAACTACGTGGTCGTAAAACACGCAGCAGGAAAGTGCAGAGACTGTTCACGTCAAAAGCAAGGCCTGTGATCCAGAACCCAGCAAAGCAGGACAAATGTTCCTGTCACCCGAGGACAGTCACTGACTTTCCAGAAATGGTAGGGAGGCCTGCCGAGGTTGAGGTCATCACCTTCCTCAGAGATCCCCCTAATACTGCACATATGGGAACACTCCTCCCTGGGATCATGCTCTAGGGGGAGCTGTCCAACTTTCAATGAGAATATCTTCGGAGATGCCAGTAAAACTCCCGCCGAGGGACAGATCCAGGAGACAGAGACACAGTTCTTCATCTTTCCGCCGAGGGACAGATCCAAGAGACAGAGACGCAGTTCTTCATCTTTGCACCGATCGAGAGAGTCGAGACGAGAACTTCATAGTCTTATTTTTTATTTCAATTTTTATGTTTTTAGTTTTTACTTTGATTTTGATTGACTACCATCTTTCCATTATTTGCATTGAACAGTATCCAGCATGTCTTCAGGACTGAAGCAAATTCGGGGGTGGACTGGGAATTGACCTATTTTGAATATACATAATGAACCCGCCTCACCAAAAGGTGTTAGTCTAACATTTTTCCATAGTCTAGCAAGGGGACTGTATCCTGTAATCCGAGGCAATCATCACCCACAAAAGGGGGAACACTTACAATGCCAAGACACTTTATGTTACAAACTTTCTGAGAAACAATAATGGAGTAAGTGAAAAGAATTAAATACTGACATTGACATGATTGAGATGGGGGCCCAGAACAGTAACCTGGTCCTACCACAAACAGAGGGGCGCCCCCTCTTTCCTGGAAGAAAATGCTACAAATTGTCATTCTGCACGATTATGTGTATATGCATAGTAATTATTATTGTTTTTCTGTCACTAACTATCAGAACTGCATTTTTTATTGGTGCACGAAGAGTTCCAATTTCAGTGCACCCACCAGATAATGTACGTATGAATCCCACAAAAGCACCCAGACCCTATAACGTTATTCTGGTTCCAAGAAAATCTGATGGTAAAGTAGACAAACTAAAATTGAATGTAATTAGCAGTGATTCATACACACATGAGGTAACGAATGAAGAGAAAAGCTGGAGACAGTGTCAGCACAGAATGACCGGAAATACAGCACTGACCACGATACGCACACACACACTGAATGCACACGAACAAGGGCAAGTGTCAATGGCTGCAGAACCTCGAACAAGGACATCAGAAAGCACGAAACTGCCTACCGAACAACCAGTCCTTGAAAATAAGAAAGCCGGCCGCAAAGAAGCAAGTGAAAGGCCAACTAAAGAAGATATAACAAAAGCCCTAGAAAAAACAGAAACGGCTACAAGAGAATTCACTGCAAAGACACAAATGCTGATAGATCATTTATTCCCGTTTATAGCTAAAACAAAGAAACTACATGAGGAGCTGAAAAATAAAACTATAGAGACTAGAGCGACAAGCACATCAGTTCCAACAAAAATAACAAGCACAGGCCCACGATGCGGCCTTACGGTGGACTGATGTCAAATGAATGGTGGATGAAGGTACTCTACGAAGGAATACAAGAGGAGAGGAAGAGAAATGCAAAACCGCCTCTTATCACAGTGATACAGACAACGAAACTTGCTTCACCGACAAGCATGCCCGAGAATCCTCCAGCAAGAAAAAGCCACACAGACGCATTTAGAGACGTAGTTATAGCTAACTACAAAAAAGACACTAAGAATCAAGAGAAGCCCACACGAAAAAAGCAATGAACTAAACGATTACCTGGACAGCACAGCACATCTAGGAAATAACATTTGGTACCAACACATGAAAGAGGTCGGAAGAAGAAATCAGAAGGAGAATGCTACGTCTGTGCACTTCTACCATACAGCATGGGAAAATCCAAGAAATTTGTGGCTGTAGGAATCGACGTCTCGACAACACACAGTTTGTCACATGTAGCAACGTGCAACACCAGAGGACAGTTCATGGGAAAAGATGCCTCACTGATATGGGCAACAGAAACAGCATATCCCGATGAAGATGACTATGTCCAGGACATTAAGACAAGAAACAGAGCCCATACCAGGAATCACGTGATCCGATATACAAATCCAGAAGCGCAGGGAGCAGGGACAAGATGGGAGATTAACCCAAGACTGAACGTCCAAGGAAAAACTCCAGAAGAAGCCCAATTTTTGGAAGAATAGAGGCCAGATGCAGAATTGGGGAACAGTGCTTTCTCCAAACGGATGGGAAGAAGGGGTAGTGATATGCCAAGCATGGATGGTCCACCTCTACAATATTCGCAAAATCCATCCCTCTCTCACTTTCCACGCTACCAAACTCCTAATCTCCTCTCTCATCTTTTCTCGCCTCTTCTATTGCTCCTCTCTACTCTTTGGACTACCAGCATCTCATCTTGCCCCCCTTAAATCCATCTACCACTCAGCGTTTCACACCCTTTGTCTCCTCACCTCCCATGACTCCATCTCTACCACGCTCTCTTATCTTGGCTGGCTACCATTTCACTCACAGCTAAAAGTTTACTTTCTCTGCCTTGTCTTTAAATCCCTCCATGGTCTTGCTCCTCCTTATCTCTCTTCCCTTCTCTCCTTCTACTCCCCCTCCCGTTCCCTTCGCTCTGCTGACCACTTCCTTCTCACTGTACCTCCATCTCCCTGTGCTTCCTCCCGTTTCCGCTCCTTCCAACTCCTCACACCCCTACACTGAAACTCACTCCCTCTCACAGTCTGCTCCTCCATGACCTTCCCCTCTTTCTGTACTTCCCTTAAATCCCTCCTTCTCCAGTCTCCTCCTTGAAACCTCCCCCTCTACCCTCTCTGCTTCCCCTCCCCCTCTTTCTTCCCCTTGATTTTCTCTCTCCCCTCTCCTACCCTCCTCTCTCTCCCTTCAATTCCCTCTTCCAACTCTACACCACCCCTCCCCCACCTACCTAATCCCACTCCCTATTCACCCTCCCCTTCAGTTAATTGCTCCTTTCACTGTTTTATCAAATGATTCATGATGTAATTTTGCTTTACCTGTTACATTGTTGATGTTGTTATGAATTATGTTGTTTCACTGTACAGCGCCTTGGTGTAAAGCGCTCTATAGATCAATAAATCAAATCAAATCAAATCCTTGGAGCCTGCAAGGGAGCAATAGAAAACTCACAAAAACTGTGCAAACCTCTATGGCCAAAGTTGGTAAAGTTACTCACATGGGTCGAAGACAGAGGAGGACCCCTGCAGATAGTGCCACTGAAAAGCCCAAAATTGTGCTTCAGGAACAATGGCACGAGGAAGATGGGAGAGAATGAGAACTGCGGACGCATCTTTGAAGCTCCAGGTATGACTCACAGAACCGCAGTAATTATGGTTCATTACTGGGCGTGTGGATCAAAAGCATACATAAGGTTGCCGAAAAACTGGGAAGGCATGTGCATGATAGTGAACGTCCACGTTCCTGCACTAGTGATCCCAAAAAGTGACCCGCGTCTTGATAGCTTCCCAAAAGCAGATGCTCACATGAGGAAGAGGAGGTCTGTGGAACTGGTATCCCGAATGAAGAGAGATAATTACTTTTCTAACAAATCGGAAGAAGCATTTTATGCAATACCATATGAACACAGGCTGTTTAGCCTCACCTCATCAGTATTCACAACAATACTTTTGCCACACATCCAAGTTGGAGTAAATACGAAATGGTTGCAGATAACCAGATGGGAGTTATTGCAGACCATCTACACCACCATAAAAGGATTCAATGCCATCAAAGAAGAATTGAGAACAATCCGATTGATGACCCTCCAGAACAGATATCTACTCGACATGATCACTGCAATGGATGGAGGTGTTTGCGCAAAAATCGGAGAATCGTCTTGCACGTTTATACCTTCGCATGATGAAGAAAATGGAACTTTAACAGAAGCCATAAGTATGCTGACAAACCTACAGAACCAGATGATCAATGAAACTGACGAGGTTGATGATGACAGCTGGTTTGGAACACTGTTTCTATTGGTCCCACAATCGATGGCAGACATATTCAAAATTCTGGGAGCCCTGCTAGTAATGATACTACTAGGATTTTGTGTTATCAAGATAATCGTAACACAATGCCAGAAAACTGCGAAGAAAGCCATTGGAATGAAGCTCATGGTCGATATCAAACCAGGATGGAAGCCCAGAGCCCTGACTGATGAAGAAATCAGAGACTGTATGAGGGCTAGTGAATTTGCGCCAGAAGGAACAAAGTTTGTGTATCCCAGAAAACGACGAAGGTACGAAGGAAAGTGGATCTATTGCAGCCCAAATGGACAATGTCAGCTCATGACCAGGAACAAAGACTAACATGGAAAGACAGCGGGAAGTGTGAAAGGGGTGATAAAAATATGGACTCCAAAGATACATACGTTCACACCATCGTGTACAAACCCAAAAGATGATGAACAAGAAGCAGAAGAGCCAAATAAGATAAACCCAAAGGAGGCTGCAGAAGTGGTCGATGAACCGACCAGAGGGGGGAGTGTAGAGGAGGTCCAAGACATGGCCTGCACCCCAGCCCCCCATTTCAAGGTACCAGGGACATACTCGCCCAGGTATGTGACGTATGAGGAACAAATGAACCAACAGAGAGCAATTCTAGGCCTCTGCCCAGTGCCCACCAGAAATGCAATACCTGTTGAAGTGCCTATAACCAGACAGCCATGGGCAGCTCGGTACCCACTGAGAACCAGCAGCTGACACGAAATGAGGATTACTTACAAACGGTCCCCGAAGAGACCCAAAGAGCCTTAATGGAGGGCAAATGGTGACGACACAAGAGCCCAGACAGACGTACGAATTAACATACCGGTGAACAGAAAGATGACACACAAGGGCGAAATGCGAAGAATAACGATGTAATGGACATATAAGAAGAAACAATTTTAATATAAAGAAACATGACCATGAAGTGAGATGAAAATACGTAACTGACTAAAATGCCTGTAAATAGGCGTGGAACGCAAGAAGCTAAGAAAACGATACTGCTTGCAATGCTTAGTAGAAGAATAGAGCGGCAAGTGCTAACTATATATCTACCTCAACAAAGCACATTATACAAGTGCGACTCCATTTGGTAAAGCAGAATTAAGCCCAAGCTGCAAGGGGCAGAACAGGCCGAGATTCATATTCCCGCTAAAACCAGAAGGGAAGAGCGGAATCGAAACTCAGTAAGAAGTAGCTCATGCCTGGGAATTCGAGGTCAACTCCAGGAAGCGAAACTTCAGAGCATGACTGCCAACCAGTGAAGGTCGAGATAAGGAGCCCAGGCAGGTGGCGAGGCTGAACAAAGAATCAAATACACGAAAAGAAGGAAAATGAAGCAGGTTCACGGTGAACAGACACGTGACCAGCCAGGCGCTAAGAGGCACCAACATCTGATGTCACCCAGAACCCGAGGATGCCATATCTTTTCCTGATAATAAACTACAGTTTCGAGGCCATCCTCGGCCAACTAATTGACACATAGCCCTAAGGTACTGATTGATGGAAGGGAGGCAGGGTGAATCTTGGGGCACTCCGCATCTGGGTGTCCATTTGGCATGCTGCTAATTAAAGTGGAGAATTATGCCTAGGGGTGTAACCCACCCAATCACAATGGAACAAATAATCTAGGGTCCTATAGCTATACAACCAATAAGACGTTGTCGTTGTAGTGACGTCTATCACGAGTGATGTAGAGGGATGGGTGTAGATGCCCACCCGATAAGAGTTATCCAATCCTCACGTTCTATTACCATATACAGATATAACACCTATACTTAAGTTACCTTTTCCAACCAATAGAATTGCATGTCAAACTTATGAGTGTTACACGTCAATGATGACGAGAAGTCGCTATAAAAGTTACTGTTTGCATGAAGAATTTGGGAGTTGAAGCGAGGCAGGTGATCGCATCACTGATGATTACCATTTGTTTCCCTGTTTTTTGTACTTGTCATTAAACGGACTTCCCTTTGCCAAACTGTTGACTTGTCCTTATTGATTGGTGTCGGAGTAAGAGAATCCTGCCCCCCATCCTCCTCAAGGTGCAGCTATCTCATTTTAAGGTGCTGGAGGGAGAGCTCTGAATCTCATGGGCCCGTTCAGAGGCCGCCCCGCCCTCCAGTACACCCCTACCGAAAAACTCTTAGTTGCTACCAGCATCCTTATTTCCAGACCGCCAAACTTGTAATGAGGCCCAATATGGTTGTAAACAAGCACCCAAGTATGTTCTCCATAAGAAATAAAAAAAAATGCCCAGATTACATCTAAAACAGGGGTCTGCAGCATTTTCCTCTCCAGATGTTTTGGACTGCAACACCCTTCCGCCCAAGTCAGCATAGTCATTTGTGTGGGATCATGGGAAGTCCAGCACATCTGGAGAGCCACAGTTTGCAGAGCCCTGATATAAAAGGTTCTATTGTCACCATTTAAATTGTGGTCACATCAAGTGCGCCATGATTTTAAAATGTTCTAGTCTTTGCAGTATATGTGCCTTTCTCTGAAGAGCCCTCGAGGCTGCGTGCAGTGTGTGGTAGGTAGAAAATGTACACATAACACACAATGGTGGTCATTCGAGAGAGCCTGCAGATAGACATTCGGACAATACGCCCACAAAATGGGCAATCGCTTGCTCACTCACTGTCTGTGCCGACCCCTCAAGGATTGCTGGGCAAGGGCACAAGACCCATCCACCAGTAAATCCTAAGAAAGCTGACTGCATTATTTAATAAGTGCCAGGCTATTATGCAAGTCTGTGCAAAAAGGACGAGCTTACTCGTCCTTGGCACTTAAGGGGTTAAACTGAGATGTATTCATAGAAATGTACAACAATGTATCACAAAACCACTTGTGTTTCACAATGAAGGAAATCTCATTCATACAATGTTTTCAAACTATTGCATAGCCAGCAAGATTATCCTCATACGAAGGGCACATCAGCGATGGCAAAGGGGGTATTTCCCAAGAGCCCAGAGTTATGCAAGACACGTTTATGCATTGATGTTCGCCTCAGATACTTCTCTGAGGCATTGTTGACCTTCTAGCTGGCAGAGATGGGCCACGGTGCACAACTGTCATTGGCGCCTGCCCCCTCCACTCCTCCAGCAATAGATCTTGTGCATTTTCGGCTTGATAAGCTTCATCATATTTTCATGCTGGCCCAAATGCTTTGGATTCCTTTGAAATCCCTCTGATTTTTGCACCTGCTAAAAGCAGGTAGACTCCATACGAATCCATGTTAAAAGCCATCAGCCATGCGTGAAGGACCGGCAGCATTTACACTGCGTGCACTGCAGAGTGCAAAAAGAGTAAAGGCAACTTCGCCTGCTGTGACACCTTTGTTGTTTTTGTAATTTGCAGTGCAAATGATGCTAATTGCATGGAGGGGCTCTTTTTGAGCTTAAGTGTACATGTAGAGGGTCTCCTCCCTTCAATGTATTAATTTCTATAAAATGCCCTCATGGATTTTCTGAAAAAGCTTCTAACTGATTAAAGGCACAAAGAAAACTTTGGTTGTCATTTTCCCCAAAATTGAAATTGTTCAGTTTGCGTTTTTGTGCAAAAAGGTCCCCTCTGTGCAATTATTATTCCTTTTCATCATGTAGTGAAAATGTAACACACAGGTTTGCCCTTCTCCTCGTCACTACATGTTTGGAAATGTATGCAAGCCTCCTGTAATGAATTATTCTGGGAGGCATTCACAATGGATTCCTATTAAATGCACCGCTTTTACAAGATGGTAAACTCAGGTGGATTCCATAGGAATCTATTGGTTTACTGCCAGCAAGGACATGCCATGCTGGCTGTCAAACAGGTCGATTTGTCATTGGCAGCAGGAAAGGGGGCGGCATTAAAAGTCTGCCTTGCTCCTCAACTCTGCCTGATACATCCTTCAAAGCCCCTCAAAATCCCATGAACTGGTAAAAGTGGCAGTAATCTTTACCACTACTTTTACTGCCAATGTGTAACGATCTTGGGGGTTTTGTAACCTGTCATTTGGCCATCGGGCATTCCTTCGAAGTAATTTACTTTGAAGAAATTATGCTGAAAAAACACATCGAATTACATAGGCGGGTGGGGGTAATGGGTTCAATGGGATGGAGAGGCACTAGTAAAGGGGGTTTGGAGGTATCCCCCCAATTTTGTTTTTCGGCATAATTCCTTTTAAGTAAATTACGTGGAAGTAATTCATGTCGATAAAACGACATGGAACCTAATACAGGATGGAATTGACTGGTAGCTTGCTTCCGGGAAAGGAATCTTTGTGACATCCATAACATTTCAGGGAGGATTTACGTCTCCCCAATGCTTGTTTATTTATTTGTTTGCATTTTTAAAGTGCTCACACAGCCCAGGGGCATCGAGGCGCTGTTATAAGAACATATCTTATTTGGGTATTTATAACTCACTTAATACCAAGAGGTTCTAAGCCTGACCGGGGATCGAACCTGTGTTGCTTCACGTCATCTTGTTTCCAAGGTGAGCACGTTGCCGCTGAGCTATCCTCCTGGCGCCACCAAGTACAAAAAAGGCATGTAAAACTTGGCTACAATGGGTTTACACACATGTTTGAACTTCGTGGTGCAAAGAAGTCAAAATGTATATTGCCACTTAGGCAGGAAGGGTGGTGTTTATGATGATTCCTGTGAAATCTGCCTGCTTTAAGCAGGTGCTAAAAGCTGGCAGATAAAATAGGGAACCAATTGTATCCCACCAGCTTGAAAATCACATGCTGGCGGGAAACCATACGGTTTTGGCAAGTGGCGCTGGAAGGGAGGCGGAGAGAGTAATCCCGTTCCATTCCCAAATCCAACTGCCAATTCCACGAAAATCATCCTGAGTGGAAAAAGAGGCGTTTCCCCGGGTGTAAACACTTTTACGTTTGGCTTAAGCATCTAATGTTGTGCTCTGGGGACTTAAAAAAGGATGCCCTCTGTGGTGTAGGCTCTCCGTCTGCCTTCTACAGTCATGCACTAAAACAATGGCCTGGCATACTAAATTCCTGCCTGCTGTGGTTTCATTATTTCTAGAAAGGTGCCCAGGTGTAGGGTGGGAGTTAGCAATGACCAGGTTTTAATTGTATAGTGTTCTCTTAGTTTCTATGGTTAGACCCACACTGCTCTTGGTTACAAAGCAATGAGGGCAATACAGGTTGATGGCCAGCCTGTGCATCTGAAGGGTCAGGCCCTGTTAGTCATTCTAGCTAGTGACAGACTCTGCCCCATCCTGCCCAGAATTGTAGAGGCACCGGCTATTCTCCGTAGCACTGCCTCCTTCCCATACTTAGTGACTTGTCTAAACCAAATGCTTTTCGAGAATTGCCAAGAATGACCCCTTTTCTGGATCTGCTAACAGCTGAGGAAGGCCAGATTGCAGCAAAGGCTCGGACTGGCCTATAGGGGAATATGGCAATGCTGAATTGTCCGAATCCGTACAAATAACCTAATGCAAAAAAAGAATGAGAAATGACCTAATTTATTTGACCGTAAATAGTAGGCATTTTAGTATATGTATGGCAAATAATAGGTGAGGGGTGCGGTATGGGTATAAGTTGGGGTAGAACGGGTGAGGTGGACTGTGGGGAGCTCAACCCACATAATAAAAAAAAGTTACAAAAAGCTAAAAGTAATTTTCGTTTTTCGGTCAAAAAAATTAGGTCATTTCTAAATTCTTTCCCCCCCCCCTCTAAATTATTACGGATATTTTAATTGCCAGCCCATTACTCTAGGATGGACCAGATTTGTGGACAGAATGGAAAACATTTTTGGGATTTCAAATGCATCATTTCTAACATATTTTACCAAACACAATCCCTCGTATAGTACTCAGTCTGTTCTGTGTCGGAAGGAATTGTAATGTGTGATTGTGGGCCACTTGTTCAGAACAGTCCAAATATCGAGTCAGACCAATTTCCAGGAACACTTTGTCCGACCAGGCTTCCACCAATCACAACGGAGGCAATTATGCAATGGCGGCGAATGCCCTGTGCAACTGTGCCCACTCTCTTACTGGTGCCCGAGAAAAACGTTATGCCCCAGCCCGACCCTGCCCAAATTACACCATGTGAGCAAATATAGAGGGCGAGACCAACCCTTCTAACTAGGCTTGGTGGGAGGGGAGGAGTTCCCACAATACAAGTTAGAAGGGGGCGTGGAATGGAGATGTAAGGCAGGGGACAGGTTATTGGAGGAAGAAAACCAGGATAAATACACAAAAGAGGCATATGGTGCAGAAGGGCGCTGGAACTCGCCAGAGTTCCCTATAGGCCAGTCCACTGGAGGACCCAGGCAAAGTCCTTGCTGGTAACATTATGCAGGTTTGAACTTGGAGTCCATTTTCAGCAGTTAGAGTGGCCATCTGCGTTACACGGTGTACCCATGCAGAGCACACGGCCTGCTTCTGGAGTTCAGCCTGCGCCTCTATTGTTTTCATTTTCGCAGCTGAACTCGGCATAAGCCCTTCCCTACATTCATTTTCCTGGACTGAGTACAAAGGAAGGTTTAGTGCAACTCCAGCTGTTCTGTGGAAAAGAGGGGGCTGTGGGCCGGGGGGGGGGGGGGGGTGGAGGGGCCGAGGAGGAAGAGAGCTGGGAATGGTGCCTGCATGTGCAAGTGGTTTGGGACTTGGTGAGGCTGGGCCTCGTGTCAGGGCAAACGGGCACAGACCACTAAGGCTGTTCGGGTAAATGTGACACCCCCAAACAAAGGCATTCAAGCTCGTATTTCTGAACTTGTTTTGTGGCTTTAATTTCTAATGTGGCTGTGCAATTAGTCCAGGCTCCTTCGCCGAAGGAATTTCGTTTCCAGTCGTTGTGCTTCCTTTCTCTGTCTTTGTGCATATTTTTACATGTTTTAAGTGCATTGTGCATGATTCTTTCTTTCCATATTATTTTTTTTTATTCAGCTTGTTATTTGAATAGGTTTAAATCCCCTAAGGAGCCAATATGCCATTGGTCTTTTTTCCACATGAGTTTTTTCCCCAGTGCTCAGCTATCATGGCAGCGTGCGGAGACGCAGGGTGACCTCACTGTTCTTCAGCTGAAAGGAAAGGAGGCATGGCCCAAGTCTGCAGGAACAATGGGAGGGCTGTTGTTCCAAGTAATCAGTGGTGAGAAAGACACCATCGCCTCAAGAAATTACCAAACTCACTTAGACCCTGTACAAAATAGTCCCTTTTCAATGAAACCGACATAGAGATAGACAAGAATCCATGCACGGCTTCCAAAATAATGTGTTCATTCTTTGACTGAGCATATTTGTGACGTCACTTCTTGGTCACTCCAAAGCATTAGCGCCCATGTCAAGGTGCTCAGCCAATCAGGCTACACGGAACCCAACTATACTCACTAGTGCAAGACCGTGTTCAGAGCAGCCTGGGAGCTGAGCGTTCCCACCCTCCTCGGCCATTGCCGTCACGCCCCTACACCACCTGTGATGTAAAGATGTGGGGGTGAAAGGATTTTGCTGACCCACAAAAGAAAAAAAAGCACCTTCCATTTCTGCAACAACGGTGCTCCTCCTTGCTTTTGTCTGTTGTTTGTGTTCATGTAATCCGCACTGAAAAAGGACTACACAAACCAGGAGTGTCTCACAAATAAGAAGGTCAATTTAATGTCTCTTTTTTGGTGAACTAAAGCTTTTTGCATCACATCTTGACATTGCGGATGCAAAGGATGTTAAAAACCAGGACAGTGGTCCACGTGACCGCGCTGGTAATGACATAGACATCCATGTCAAGGGACCCTCGCTTCACTCGGGCGCTCAACGTGGGTAGCGGGCCATTAACGGCAAGGTTGGCACACCATATTACCAACCCATTAGGACTACTTCCAATTGGAGCAGTAACAGGGTCAAAGAGGGTCAAATATTAGGAGGCCATATCAGAGGACACTGGCATCATTTGGTTTCCATCCATAGGTACCCATCTGTATAGTGGCAGGTTTGGGGCACTGGCTCCCAGATAATGTGATGTGACATTTAAATCTCCTGTGATCGGCTTTTAGTCACAGATAGGTGATGGGTCCCAATGGATCACAAGATCATACTCTAGATCGGCCGTATCTCTGATCGATTTTACTGTAGATAATTCCTTAATACCAACCCCCCAGGTCTGTTTAGGAGCTGCACATTGTTTCATTGATATTCAGTAATGTTGTTAGTCGTATAGTTACAGGACAACCATTGCACCAGGGGCAATGCTCAATTTCCATTGCCCATCTGAATTATTGCAGTGTGCTCTGTGGTGGACTCTTAAAGATCAAAATAATGCTATTTGTCCTAGAACTTTGCAATATGACCATGTGACACGTGTCCGATCAATTCATGAGTTTGCAGTTTGAAGACCCAACCATGAGTCACTGCGTGAGTACCACAATTTATCTAGCACACACTGTGGGTACGACTGCCACCTGAATCGAAAATTGCCCATAGCATGGATGCACCACAATATTTAATGCTGTTGTTTGTGCACTATGTGGCAGGCAAGGACTTGTTCTAAAAAATTACAAATTGATTCAGGGTTCTCAAGACGGTCCAGTCAAATAAGGGGAAAGGGTATTTTTCTCCGGCTTCCTTGTTGATTACAGAAGAAGGTGTGCTTTTTGATGCAGTCTTGTACTCTTTTTGATTTCAGAAATTCACGTAATTTCTTGGATTGTTCATGAAAATAAAGTTATGTTATTGTGATGTGTACTGCACACGGCTGCCATTTTCATGGTCTCCTGGTGCTCTGGCGGATCTGAAAATGAAGGGGGGCTGGGAGCGCTTAGTTAGTGAGATTGAGAGGGAAAAGCGCAAGAGAGCTTGGATGGGCTATTGGCATCTTCAGTTCGGAAAGTTCAGTCACTGTGTGCTGGTTTGGTTTTTGGTAGAAGTTATGTGGTGTTTGGTATATGAGTGTGTATGGGGTGATTTGTGAGTAGTTGTTTCAGTTTCCTGTTGGGTGTTGCGGAGCGTGTGCAGTTCGTGCTGGTTTAGGTTTTTGCTGCGTTAAAGGTTTGAGTGTGTTTTGTTCAGTGTTTGAGGCTGAGTATGCAGACATTGTAGAGTTTTTTTCTAGTGTTAGGGGCGATCCGTCTTTGTCCTTTGGTGCCATGATTATGTTGATCTGTCGAGTTCATGCTATTTTATGGTGATTTGTGGTAGAATGTTTTATTTTTGTTGGGTGGCCATGTTTCGGTTCCTCCGGTTTCTGTTGTTTTGGTGTTTCCATTGTGATCTGTTGGCAGTGTACTTTGTTGATTTTTCCTGTTGAGTTCTGTGAGTTAAAGAGCCATGTTTGAGAAGTTTTCTAAACTCTAGGTGATCTTCTGCTGTTTGTATTTCCTTTAGGAGTGAGTTCAACATTTTTGCCACAATGCAGGAAAATACTGCTCCCCCAAATTTCTGCTTTGAGTATTGTTTAGGTTCGAGGCAAATGTCATTGCTGGACCTTAGTGTTTAATTTTGTTTGTAGATGGAGATTTGTCCCTGTAGTAATTCTGCTCCTTGGCCATTGATTGTTCTGTGTGATTTGCAGAGCGTTTTGAAGATTTGTTTTTTGACTTATTGCTAATGTAGGGTTCTCAGTGTTGATGTGATGTGTTCTCTCTTGGTGAGTCTGAGAGGTAGTCTAACTGCATTCTGTATCTGTTGTCGTTTGGGTAGTCTCGCATTCTGAGGTAGCTGCTGTTGGCGTAGTCTATTCTTGACATGATGAGAGAAATGATGGTGAGTGTTCTATGTGGGAAGGTGGAAAAGGGAAGTATTTGCTTGATTGTATGTGGTTGGAAGAAGCATTTCTTTACTACTGCGTTGACTTGCGGTTCAAGTCTTAAGTCATTGTACATTAATAATCCGAGATTTTTGATCACTTTGGATGGTTCGGGTCGGTTACCCATTTCAGCAGGCCATGGAATGTGGTGTTGGTTCGATGAGTCATTGGGTGCGATCATGATTTCTGTTTTGTCCGGATTGATTTTAAGGCTGTTGGTACTCATCTAATTATTTATTTTTGTGAGGAAGTTGGTAAGGATTGGGTTTTGTTCTTCTCTGGCATTGATTTTGTAGAGGATGTGTGTGTCGTCTGTGTAATTGTAGCATGTGAGGCCATGTCTTTTGATGAGGTTTATGAGAGGGGTAACGTAGATGTCGAATAGCAGTGGTGAGAGGTCCGAGCCTTGTGGGACTCCGCAGGATGTTCTGTGGGGGTGTTGAGTTGAAGGGGAGGTTAGCCAGGTTGTTTCTGTTCTTTGTGCCATGAAGGATTTTAGCCAAAGTAACACTGTATTAACGATTTGTATATCTTCAAGTCTTTTGATGAGTATCACATGGTGGACTGTGTCGAAGGCTCCTTATAGATCAAGTAGTATTACTGCCGATTTGACGTTGGAGTCAGTGTTGGTTTTTAGATCATCCCATATCAATAGTAGTGCTGTTTCCATTCCTCGCATGGGTCGGAAGCTGACTTGTGTCTGGTCTAGTAATTTGTTTGTTTTCTGCATGGTCCAGAACCTGTTTGTAAACATAGCTTTCTAGGAGTTTTGCCGGGAATGGGATGTTTGAGATCGGTTGGTCGTTGGTTAAGTCTTCAGTGTTTCCTGATGGGTTTAAAGAAACAGTTTGGTTATCTATTATCGAGTATGCACCATAAACAGCCCATTGCTTAAAAACGGTAAACAATATTGTTACTTTTTGCTAAGTACCTCCTTTTTTTTTTAAATTGCGCTGCCCGGGCCTGGGCTAATCTTCTGGGGGACCCCTTCCTTGCTGAAATGCACACAGCGCTAAAAAGATACTTCTTTGAATAACCATAAATTATGGGTTACTATGGGTAGGAAATATCACATAAAAATTCCATCTACTCCATATAACTGTCTACACCAGGGACTTGAGACGAAGGAGATACCAGATCGTTACTTTCTGGCTGGCAGGCAGGGCGCATCAGGATCCAAAATGGGTCACCGGTGGGGGAAACCCCAGTCTCCTCTCTAGCTCAGTCACTGCTTATCGCTGATTGGATGAGAAAAGGATGGACCTATATCCTGGGAAGTAGGGGGTAACAGGACGTGATTATTTTAAGGAGTCAAGTGATCCCGCAGTTCGAGTACTCCACGTTTTGTAGTGGAAAAGGTGGAACTACAAGTCCCAGAATGCAAAGACAAAAAAACAAGGACTGGATAAGCACCTACAGATTGGAATTGGTCATGTTGGTAACTAAGAAATGGAGGTTGCTACAGAAATGGCAAGTGATGGTGAAGGTGGGATCGGGTACGGAAGGCCCACACGTGTGCCTTGATGAGTGACTCGTAGAAGGAGATGGGCACGATGTAGAAGAGGAAACTGAAGAAACATCTATTGAATGAGCAATTCCGCTAGTTAAGAAGCTAAAGATACACCAGAGAGAGAATGGTGGAGTGTCGCAAAAAAAACCCCAGAAAAGCAACCAATAATCAATGGCAATGGTGGATCCAATGATTCTTGGCCACTGAAAAGTCAATTGGGCAGCATTCCATTACATCACTTTTTAGTGTGTCTCTGCCATTGCATACATTACATAAGAGGGCCAACCAGAAAGTGACCATCACGGTTCATGGAGCCAGATTTCCCCGGCCGGTGGCCAGGTGGCAAACTGCCCACCTGAAGCGACTTGCTGCATCAACATTAACAGTGCAAGCTCTGTAAGGCTTCTGCAGTTTTGGGTAGAGATGGGAAGAGACAGTGGTGTCGTGGTTCTCTAGGTCTTTGGAATTTTAGTGACATGTGCATGAGTCACATATATTGCTGTGCAGTGTGCACGCGTGTTGTGGATGCTAACAAACAAAGGTCGACGGTGTTGTGCCATAAGTACGTGTTGCATTGCATAGATGCCAAGGTCCTGGAGCATCTGAGAGGGAGATTTAATCAGGAAAGCAGGAGAAATGAATTTTCCCATAGGCTTGCTTTGGGGTTAGAATTATTTTAGGTGGGAGAAAGGCAAAAACGCCATATCCCTCTGCTGGAGGCTCCCTGCTTGTTGTGGGAGACTTGGCATATCTGGCAATGTGACTTCCTGCTAGCACTGTGTTAACTAGGAAAATGTGTTGGTAGTGGGGACGCAAAGGAGGACACATACATCTGATAAATCGGGCCTAGAGTGACCCTAAAATGGTGGCAATGCTTTTATTTTCAACTTGTTGGTGCATCCACCACCGAGGCAAGCAAGTAGACCTCACTAATGCGACTTCCCATATCATTGCTCCTCTGAAGGTCCGTGGTTTAGGGCATGCGCTCTGCTTGGCGGAAGCCCATGCGCTGAGCCCATGTGCAACTGATTGTTAGTTGCTGCATGCAAAGCCTGGACAAATATGCACGGGACAGGAATTCTGAATTATCAAGTGTATCCTGCATTCAGCTCTGTCATACATGCCAACATCATCCATTCCATTAGGGAGACACCAGTCTAGTCTTGGTTTCACCGTTGCATTCTGGGACTTGTAGTCTCAGGTCCATAATGGGCAGATCCAAGACTACAAGTCCCAGAGTGCAAAGTGAAAACAACGACTGGGTTGAAGTCTCGAGAATGGAATGGATAATGGTGGCATCTATGCTACAGGTGGTTTTTAAGATGAGTGCAATTCTTGCACTGGAGTACATGGACATGGAATGGCCTTGCATACACAGCTGAAACCGATTGCAGATGTTAGAAAATTGTGAATCTTTCTAAACAAATGTAGGGGGGAATTGCACAGGATGAGACATCTTTGTTCAATGAGTCTTCTTTATTCTCCCGTCAGTCGTTTGCCAGGCTGTCTGTGCAAGCCAATAACATATATACAACACGACATTTTGTGAAATGGTATTTCAGATAATTAAATACGTCAGTATTTCCGTGGAATAACGTGCATTTTGAAAGCGGCTGGTAAGCGGCTTGGTTCAGGGCATCCGCAGGCTCAGTGGGCACGGAGGCACTTGGCAGTTGCACCGGCGCGTCGCCGCCATTGTGCTGCCGGCGCAGTGTGTTGGCGGGAACCCTCTCGCAGAGGCCCTCTCGCCTCCCCGAGCCAGCTGTGCGGAGTTAGGCGGCCTCCCTCCAGCTGCAGGCAGCTGGAAGGCCGGCACCGTAACAGAACCCCGCTGGCATGCACTCGGGAGGCCCAGGCGAGGTTGCTCTCGCAGAGAGAGGGAGCTGCACACACGAGCTTGCTGCGGGCCCTTGCGACCTCGCACATTCCAGCATTCAGTTCAGCCGGAGGAGCGACATTAATGTCGCGGGCAATCGCCGGCCTTTTGCAGAGAATGTATCAAAAACTACAGTAACTCTGATGGCATTTGGTCACATGCCCCAATTCTTGGTTATATCCCCCGCCTGTATATCTGTTCTGTTGTTACCTCTGTAAAGCGCTCCATTGCTTCTCGAAGCTATCATAATAATAATACATATAATAATACTGCATGGCTCAGTGGTTCAGAACTGGAAGTGAATTTCCAAGGATGGCTACTAGGTGGCGCTGTGACAGGTGCTTTTTGGCTGCAATGGCCTTATTTACTTATGAGGAGAACGTATGATCCTGACGTGGCAAAAATGTTTAAGGCACTTCTTCTGCTGAGCATAGTTTGGTCTCTGCGGCGTGCCCATTGGTCCTTATTATGTGTGTGCTGGTCCGGTAACAATGGGGCCGGTAAACCTACTGGACTGTTGGTACGGGACCGGCACACTCTGAGCCTGCGAGCGGCTGCCGTCCTGCCCACCTGACCTGGTCGGGCGGGACGGCACCCGCTCGCAGACTTACATGGAAGCACTGGCACTGTTGCACACAGTGCCGATGCTTCCATGCTCCCCATTCCCAAATGGAAATGGGGATTTACCTTTTCTGGCACCTGACTTCCCGGACCGTCGGGCTGTAATTCTCCGCTAAATCCGGCAAGTCCGGACTTGTAATGAGGACCATTTTCATCTTGCTGTTAGAGATTCTCAATGCTAGTCTACTTAATAGAAAAGTACTTTGAGGTGGATCTGCTTCTACCAGCCTTGCCCGCACCCTACTTCTGTCTTCTCTCCACACTTTTGTCTTTTGGGCAAACGTGAAGTCGCATTTAGCGTAGGTTCTTAGTCTACACATTCCAGTTTCATCATCCTTCTCATGATAGACACTAATACTCGGCATACATTTGGAACTAATACATAACACTCATATATTAACCATTTCCTCTAAGAACATTAACAACCCACCCACAGTACCTCGTCGGACCCTCCCACATATCTCGCTGTCTCCTTCAGCACATCCCTCTTTGGGCCAATCAATCCCGCGTCAGGGTCTACAACAGTCCTTGCACACGTGACCCCCGGGTGCTCAGTCGCCACGCAGGTGAGGGGATGAATGCTGAGCGCCCAAACTGATTACCCCCATTGTCACTGCGGGATCACTTGACTCCTTAAAATAATCACGTCCTGTTACCCCCTACTTCCCTAGATATAGGTCCATCCTTTTCTCATCCAATCAGCGATAAGCAGTGACTGAGCTAGAGAGGAGACTGGGGTTTCCCCCACCTGTGACCCATTTTGGATCCTGATGCGCCCTGCCTGCCGGCCAGAAAGTAACGATCTGGTATCTCCTTCGACCTCTCTACCACCACAACTTGCCTCCGCCACTGGTGTTAAACTGACGGCCAGAGGTTTCCACCTCCAAGGCATCTAGTTGGACACCCTTTCTGTTAGCTTTGTGACTATACATGTTTATATCAGCTTGATGTCATTTCGGTTTGCTTTTTTGTTTTATGGGATTAAAGATCATGTGCATATCTGGATAGGATTGGTGGAATATTGTGGAATAATGACTCTTGCTTCACTATCATGAAGACACTCTGTGGTACTGAGTCAATGGTGGGATATCTCTGTTAGCTTTGTGAATATACATGTTTATATTTGGTGGATGCCATTTCGGTTTGCTTGTGTGTCTCTTTATGGGATTAGGGATTATGTGCACATCTGGACAGGACTGGTGCAATATTGTGGAATAATGACTCTTGTCTCACTATCATGAAGACACTCTGTGGTACTGAGTCAATGGCGGGATACCCCTGTTAGCTTTGTGAATATACATGTTTATATTATCTTGATGCCATTTATTTTTGCTTTTGTGACTCTTTATAGGATTAGGGATCATGTGCATATCTGGATAGGACCGGTGCAATATTGTGGAATAATGACTCTTGTCTCACTATCATGAAGACACTCTGTGCTAATGAGTCAGTGGTGGGTCATCTGTTCTCGCTATTCATCTGTTCTCCCACCTCCCCACCTGCACATAAGGGTCTGTAGTGTGTGTGTGTGTGCGCGCGCGCACACGTGCATGTATGTGTGCTACCACCCTCTTTTTGAATTTGTATTAGGGTCACAGCAAGTGACTCAATAAATGAAACACAGCTGACTCTGCTCCTCCAGGAGGCCCAAAGCACACATCTTTTTTTATCAGGCAACCACAGTGCACCCGCTATTATGATATTGCCATACTGAGTGTCGGCGGTCTGTCAGTTCCACCATGTAGTTTGATGATGCATTGGTGCCATAGGAAAGTGGTGCCATAAGATCACCCCAATACTCCCGCAGAAGCCATGACAAGCATCATGCTAGAAGTCTTTCCAAGATGTGCAGTTGGCTGTACTGCACACCATACTTAGATGTGATTAAAGCATTGTCACAGAAGAAAGCCGACTAATTTGTGAGACTTTGTTGTGTCCATTAGGGTCCGGGAGCAAGAAGAGCCCTTTCTCAAGCATCAAATCTAGTAGGGGTCTACAGCCTTTGGCTCTTCAGGTGTTTTGGACTACAAATCCCATTACCCTTGGTCAGATATTTCGATGGCAAGGGATCACAAGATTTGCATTCCGAAACATCTGGAGAGCAAAATGTTGCAAAATATGATCCTGCTTCTTGCAGTCACAGTGAGTGAGAAGAGTGAAGCTTGCAGCAAATCATTGCATGGCCAGCTGCCAGAAAATGTGCTGGGAGATCTCTGAGGAGACAGTATTGAATCTTTACCTTCCATACATAATGTTTTTTGCATGAGAACATGGACTTTTTTGAACAGAGACTTTAATGTATCGGTGAAAGTGACCGCGTTGTTAATGAATTTGCCATGAACTGCCTCCTTCCAAGCAGAAAAGGCAGCTCCTTTGGGTTACGTGAACTAGAGCATCTATTGAGCGGTACGACGTTGTTTCATTGACAGTCATTTTTTTTTTTCGGCAAGTGTTTTTACGAAAACACTTTGCCAAAAAAACTCATTGAAATTTCTTGGGGGTGGTGGGAAAGGGCAGATAAAGGGTTGGGGTAAAAATAGGTGAGGGAGAGGAGAATTGGGGGGAACCCCCACAAAAATAAAAATAAAAATAAAATTGTCAGTGAATTTTTTCAGCAAAATGTTTTTGTAAAAACACCCGTTGAAAAAACGACCGTCGATGACATGACGTAGAACCCATTCAGCATATACATCATCAAATGCAGCAAGGAACTTCGCTGTTGTGGCTGGTTCCTGTGCAGGAGTGCCCCTTCATACAGATTTTAAAAGATTTCTGGGCCATTCTCAACAGTTGATCATAGCAGAGAGGATTGCTTCCAGCTGTCAACAATGATGCAAAAGGCTGAGAAATGCCACATGTGCTGTTTGGAGGATTAGACAACACTGTGTCTCACTAGACCTTTTGGATTACATCAACCACAACCACAAGGCTATTGCCTTTGCTGAACAGAGCTGATGGGAGTTGTAGTGCAAAACATCTGGACATCGAAAGCTAGCAGATCCCTAGACTTCAGACTTCTGCAGTAGTATCTGCTGCTGGTCTTCCAGCCAAGCACACTTTTAAACTCGGGGCTTAGATAATGCATTTCATGCAAGAATCTCTTGTTGCACTTCCCATTTCTAAGGTCGAAGCTCTTTGGTGAGCAGAGTGATGGATCTGGTAAGATATGCTTCTGAAGTCCGCAGTCATGCCTTCACTTTGGGGGAAAGGGATCATCTTCGCCTGCAAGCAACTTTCATCGCAATCAGCTCCACCACAGGCACCCAAACACTCCTTTCACGGATATTCCCAAGATCATGGGAGCAGGGCCACAGAAAAAGGTCACCGCTGGGCAATCCCTCAACCTGCAAGGCCGTGACTACACTGATGCTTCTGCAGAAGTGGGACCCTACCCAGAATGGATCACACCATTATTCATTGCCCCAGTGAAAAAGGCTGCTGTGTACAGCTTGCCCCCACAAATCCAGATTCATGGGCGTTCTCCAACTGCTCCCCAGAATCAAACACCAACCACTACTGGAGAGGATTCAAGAACTTCAGAAAATGGGCCAATTTCAGTGCTTCCTGTAAAGGGGGAAGAGGTTTCCCTTTTGTTATTGTGCCATGCCATGCTCTAATGTGTTATGATGAGTTAAAGGAATCATACTGCTTATGAGCCGGGTGAGGTAAGCGGAGAAGACGATACAAGTAGCATGTGCATTATTTTCGGATTCAGAAAGTGCTGGGAGATAGCTGTCTGGCAATAAACCTCAATAGAGCCACCGCTGCATAGTTCATTGACCAATTAAGAGTCTTTATGACACAAAATCCCACTGATCCCTACAAGCAGACTTTTAAAGCTTTAGATCCTTTGAGCGTCTACTTCCAACCATCCATCCATCCTAGTCACACTGGAGAGGTAACAACAGACTGACAGTCTACACACAAACTGAAAATCCCATCTCATAGCTGCTAAACACACAAATCCCTAATGACTTGGATGGATGGATGGATGGATTGATGGATGGATGGATGGATGGATGTAGACAACCAAAAGATCTAGAGTTTAAAAAATAAATCTTCTTGTGGGTACCAGTGAGATTTTGTGTCATAAAGACTCTTAATTGGTCAATGAGCTTAATGAGCCAAGGGATGGGATTTCCCATTTGTGGGCTGACTTTCGGCCTGTTGTTTCCGCTCCACTGTGTTCACAGAGTTTTTAGCTGCCCTTATTGGGTTTCTGGAAGGCAAGTGCATTCAAATGCACCCATACTTGGACGATTGGCTCATTCATGTGTATTCTTAATTGCAAACCCAAAAGGTGATGGCAGGAAGGTTTTCAATTAATCTAAACCGCAGGCATTGCTATGTGCATCCCTACAGGCCACCATTTGTCATCCAGCCAGGCCATTAGAGAAGGGGAAAGACCATATGGAAAGAAGGGGCTGTCCAGCCTAAACTGCCTAGTCGCATCCCTTCTGCATGAGATTACAAACAATGGCAGATATGTTTTGGGGCCATCAGTGAGGTGCCGCTTGGGTCTCTAGGCACAACAGACTTGGGACCCACGACTGAGCATATCCGTCCCACTCGGGGTGACACTTGCAAAACAGAAAGGGGGTGACTGGAAGATTGTCAATTAATCTACACCTCTGGTAATGTTCTGGGCAACTCTGCAGAGCACCATATTTCAATCTGACATGCCATTGCAGAAGGGGAAAGACCATATGTAAATCAGGCTTGGTCCTAGCCCAAAAGGGGCAGTGCTGCCCCAACTGCTAAGTCAAATCCTTTCTGCATGAGACAATAAGCTCCCCAGACATGTTTCAGCATCTTTCTTAATGCAAGTTACTACACTCCACATGGGAGCAAGGTTTTGCACCACCATGGTATATTTCTCAATGACACAATTACAATCTCAGCTTGCGGAGTAAATAGCGGACCTCTTACGACCAAATCTTGAATGCTTTTTCTGCTTCTCGATGACTTGTCAAGATGATGTCCCAGCTATTGAGTCTTCAGAACGGGTGGACTGCAGCTGCAGGGTCCATGGCTTCCTGTACAGTAGTTACCTATGGAGTATGGTTTTGCGTTTCTCCAAAACAGCCCATTTCTCACCTGTTTCTGTTGAGTAAGAAGTCTGATTTCAAAACTATAAAAGCTTGGGAGCCGTCTTTCAGTCTATCCAAACTATGCAGGCCGGGTGCATGGCTTCTGACAATATGTCGGTGTGGTTGTGTTATATTGGCAGGCGCTGCCATTCCGAAGCTTTGAGGGGGCTTCCTTGATGTCCAGCTCACTGTGTATGTGTGTTCGCGTATGTGTGGTTCAGATGAGATAGCAAATTGTTATGGAAGAGGGGAGACATCCAAGGATGAACATCAGGTACGAAAAATGCAGATAACCCTCTTTTGAAGGGTCTTCATTACACACGTGGACAGACCTAGCAGAGGAAAGTTACTTCTGAGGAGAGAAACAACCTCTGTCAATTTCTGTGCATGGGCAGTGTTCAGACGGGGAAAGTATTAACCCTATGTTCACTTCATCAGTCCATTTTTCCCTGAACCCGTCAGCGTTTCAGCTGATTTTGGAATGTTTATGACTCCTTCGTTTTATCGCTATGCCATGGAGAGGCGTGCTCTTCTGCTTAAGTTTTGCATCAGGACTCTGAAAGACAGTTCTGGATTGATGCCTTGTTAGCAAAATGGCTGCTGTACTGACTTCCTACAGATTCTCCAGGGTGCAGGTCTGGTTGGACAGCGACACGGTCATTCCATGATCAATAAATGAGTTCGGATGTCATATTACCCTGTTACTTTTCAAGATACTTGCACTCAATTTATCAACCTCAGAAGGCTATAGACCGCCGGGATTGGAACATGTCACTGGAGGTTGCACTCTTAACTGGCAGACTTACAGGAAATGCAAATTGTGAGGTCACCTGTGATGGCGTTTGTGAGGTCATCTGCAAAGCAGTTGATGAAGGTGGGTTGTTTCCTTCTTTAGCCAACCTTAACTGGCACATTTCAGCGGTTTTTAAGTTTTAAATTGTAATGAAAATGAGACTATACAACCTGTGGCGGCATTAGCACCCGCTAACACCAGACACAGGTGATAAGGGCTTGCTTTAAACCAAAAACAATTACAAAGAAAAATTACCAGAGGGGGATGCACATTGCGCCGCTGAAATTAATTCTGTTTTATGTTTCAATTACGGCGATGCAATGAACACAGAAAAGGGACTTGTGGCTCGGCACCAGAGACAATTTAGGGAAGTTTAATGAATCATTATTTTAAATTTAGGGAAAGCTTTTAACACCGAAACATGGTGTGGGGTGCAGGGCCTTAGCGGCAGCAGCGCCGTGGGCAGAATTGGAACCTCTGCCTCCCCGCGCGCCTCTGTTTACAGGGAGAGTGGCGAGGGGGGCAGGAGCCCCACATTTCTTTTCTAACTCTCCCCACTCCGGCGCCTGGCAGTTAATCACTGGAATATTCTAATGAAAACCGCCTCACTCCCGCGTCGGAGCGGGGAGGTAATCATGTGAATAGAGTGCTGATGCTCTGCATCAGCACCCTATTGGCATCAGCACCCTATTGTTATTAAATGCACCCCACCACTGCTGGTGCATTTAACAACAAAAGGGTGCCTGGCGCTCCTTTTCCCTATACACCAGCTCGGGGGAGCCCTCGGAAGACTCCCCCGAGCTGGCGTAGCAGGGGAGTAATGGTTCCATGGGTGGCATGGCACCCCGGGCAGTCACGCGGCCTGCCCTGCCCTAAGGCCGGACAGTGTGGGAGTGCTAATGTGGTTGTGTGGGAGGCAGCAGCGGGCAAGGATGAAGTGGTACAAGGGGCGAGGGTGCGTTGATGTCTAGTAGCTCAGTATGCAGGCTTAGGAGTGAATACAGCCCATATTCCCGCCCCTTTGATGGGCTAGAACCCCCACCTATACCCTAATGTCTCCTCAAATGAATTCTCCTCATAGACATTGTTTTTTTTTCAAACATATGTTTGTACCGGATTTTAGTAGAGATCCATAATTTTTCTTATGCGAAGAAGTTCACCAGGGCGTGCGTCCATTCCTCACTGGCCTGAGACCAGGCAAAGACTTGGCTGAACTCTGCCCACCAGGCATGGTGGGCACCCATGATGACATCCTGTGCAACCCATATACTGCATTCACCAGCAGCTCACAACAGCAACAATTACGGCCCCAGATCAGGGCTCGAGTGAAACTAAAAAACTCTGGAGAAATCATCACTCGACCCCTTTGGGCAGAGATTTAATCCAACAGCACACAGAACACATACCACCCCACCACAGAACCGTACTGGTTCATGCGTGATCTGCCAGTAGCTTTCAATAATATCTCGCCCCAGCACTGAGGTGGTTTAAGTCCTTCTTGTATAATGCGGCCAACACCTGAGAACAGGAATCTTCCAAATCCAGTTCCATGGAGTGTGGAGTACCTCAGGACTCCCCCCTCTCTCTTCAACCTTTCAATATTGCTGTCAATTTACTCATGAACCTGTGAAGGAAACGTCAACTGCACTTTCTAAACCAGTAACAAAGGAATCCAACTTGGTGGCACAGTCCAACAAGCAGGGGCCTCATTTTGGGGTTGCTAGGAGACGCAACTGTGACCCCTGGCACCTCCTGTGCGACCCCTGGCACTGCCTCTGCAGGGTCGCCGAGGTAAAGAAACCAAAAGTAAAGAGGGCTCAGACGAGAGCCCTCTTTACAGTCAGCTTCAGGCACCATCTCCTGGTGAGGAGAGCGGTGCTCGGACATAAAAAATAAATCACTTCTTTTTGAAGTCACTCCGGCTTCAGAAAGAAATTATCTACGTTACGGTTTTCCATAACAGAAATCATTTATTTTTGAAATATGAGCCCCCACAAAGCAGTATGCAAAAATGTGTCTATTGTCGCCTGGCATGGGCCCCTTTTCAAAGTGCTACTCTACTCTCTTGTACTTTCTAGCAGGTGTGGCATGAAAGGCAGGGTTCCAGATTCTGGTCTGTGAGTGACACTAGTAATTGCAGAGTAATCACATAGTTCATTTAAAGTGTGGACAACTTACCTAGAAATGCATTTGTTTTTAATTCTGGGACTTGGAGTCCAGCATTTATAATATGAATAACGACATACTAGAAAGCAAAAGGAAAAAAAAAACATTACTGTGTGTGACAGACACAAGTGATTTGATATAAAGTGAGAGCACTCCTTTTTTTTATCGAAAGTTGATTTAATCAAGTAAACCTGATTTTTCAACATAAAATCTTGCTTTACAAAATTTTAAAAAAACACAAACATATAAACAAATAAAGATGTTACATAATATACTGTGAATCCAAATTACATAACATATAAAATATTCGTAATCTAAAGAAGCAAATGAGTAAAATATATGAGTACCATTTTGATATAAACTACACACTATCCTAAACAGCTCCTTACATACGACTCAAAGTAATCACTTTTTCTCAAAGCCCCAGGCTATAAAGATAATTAAGTATAGCATACCTGACAATTTTTAAATTGCTATGAAATAACAAATTCCAACATCGTGTTTGTGATACAATGATGCAACCAGAAAATGCATGCTTGAAATGTAATGTTCGTTTTGATAGTAACATTGGGCATTCAACACATAAATGCTTCATTGTTTCTGGACCAAGCTGACAAAACCGACATCGTATCTCAATTTTTGTTATAATTCTGTGGGCACACAGGACTTCCTTTGTGGGCCAAATGTTAAGGCGAAATCTTAAGTAATCATTCCGCTGACGAGAATTAGGGAACATAATTAGATAACTTTCCGTTTCCCCATATCGTTTTAGGGCGAAAGGGTTGTTCTTGAATTTTTGATATAAATGGCATGCAGACCTAGTTTTTATCCAATCGTCTTCCCATACTCGTTTTTTTGCCTTATCCGGATTTTCTAACAATAATGCCAAGGAAAATCCGACATTGGTGATAATCTTTCTGGCCATGTTTCTCCATAATACCGCAAATGCATCTTCAGATTTTAGGAGATATGCTGATATGAGGCCCAACAGGCCGGTTGATCTAAACTCATTATGCATTTTCGGTATAACGAACACAGCTTCCACTTATAGATTGAGTAAAGGGATAGAAGTCCTAGCTCGTGTTTCAGGATACATATAGGTTCTGACAATGGAAGGTTTAGGGCACGCTTCCAGTTAACAGCCCTCTATGATCTCCCAATACTGGTAAGATTTGCCTGAGACAGCCTCTGTGCCATACAGAGATTTTTGTCTGTAATAAACCAATAATGGAGTTATTGAAAACGTACAGAACTTACTCCTAATTAGTCGGCTTTTTGAGATGGCGGTCGTTAATCTCTGCTTTATATGCCGATGATTAGCATGCTTATTGTGTAAATTGCTTATATAAACACCCAAGTACACGCACGAGTAAACTGAAACTAGATTAACGTTTTGTAATGGCCACTTGTGTGTGGCATTCCGCTGTTTTTGTTTGCCAAATTGTATAATCTTTGTTTTTGCCAGATTGAATGTGATGCACTTTCTCTTAGTATAGCCATCCACGGCCCTCAATAGAGCACGTAACCCCTTGGGGGTCTTGAAGAGAAGCACCATATCATCAGCATAAAGCAGATATTTCACATTGACCTCATACATTTTTGGAGAATCTGCCACAATGTTATCAAAACATAAACCAATATCTGAGATAAAAAAAAGTAAACAAGGCTGAGGCTAATAGACAACCTTGTTTCAGCCCACACGCGGTCTTAATCGGTTCAGACAAAAGACCATTGCTTGATAGTTTGATTTGGATGGAGGTATCTGTATGTAAGTCAATAAGCCACTTTACAATAGATCAAGGACATCTTTTGTCCATTAGTTTCTTATAAAGGAGCTCATCAGAAACAGCATCGTACGCCATTTTAAAATCTATGAAGGCTGTACAAAATTGGCTGCTGCTGTTGTTGGGCATTCTGAATAATGCTGGTTAGAGTGATAGTGTTTATAGCCATCCCATTACCGTCAAAAACCCTGTTTGGAATAAATCACAAACCATATTCTCTTCCAACCATTTATTAAACTTATTCAAAATGAAGCATGCAAACATTTTTCCCAGGCAGTCCAGTAACGCTATTGGGTAATAGGAAGCTGGATCATCACGATTACCTATTTTGAATATGGGTAGGATTATAGACTTCCTCCAGGAATCAGGAATGACTCCTGTGACAAGTATTTGATTGTATATCTGATAGAGGATCCTTGCCCACTCGTTTGAATGATTGTTAAGTGTGCCATTGTGAAGACCATCTGGTCCTACTGCCCTCGAGCGACTCAAATATTTAATACACAACTGGGTGTCATCAATTAGAATTGTAAAATGATGTGACATACCCGAGACTCCTGTGTTTGGGCTCAAATTCGGAAATGGCGAAGAGTATAACTTGCCACAATAGGCCTTCCAGATCTCATTCTGAATAGCATTTATCTGGACTGTTTCCTGTGTTTTATGCGTGGCCTCGTTCAAGCACGCCCATATGCCACTAGTGCATTTCTTAAGAATATGACTCAACATTATCTCCCCATTATATTGGTAACGCAGCAAGCGCTGGCCCTTGAGCCATGTTCTATACGAGGCCTTAAGTTGTTTTTTAACTGATGAACGATCAGCCTCCGGGAGGAACCTTAAATTACGTATGGCTCTTCGTAGGTCAGCTTTCTTGCACTGCAGTGCAGGATCAAATGGGTGGCAATGTTTGCGTCTAACACTCAAATCCGGCAGTTCAAGGTGCTTGAACAACTGCATCACCGTAACATAGCAATTTGTGGAACCAAATGACTGCAAGAGTGCTTGATGGAACTGTTCCAATTTATTGGCATTCCATCTCACTCGTGTGCCACTATTATTAACAAGATTTGAGTATGTGTGTTCATATCCTATGCACGGTGTTGCTCCTTGATGTGTCAGATAGCACATGACAAGCTTGTCATGATCACTATGGCTAGATTTTACCACCTGCATAGATTGCACATGAATCAGGAATTTTTTATGCACAAAAACCTAGTCCAGGGTTGCTTGCTGGGACCCCCTACTCCAGGTAGAATGAGCTGGAACATCCCCCACAATCGCACCATTCAACATAACAAATCCTCTCTCTTTCATGATGTTTAGCCAGTTCAATTCATCAACAGGCCGCTCTTGTGCCCCTTGTAAGATCAAATGGAGATTTAAATCCCCCACTATTATTGTCTGGCAAATATTCCGCTCAAGTGCCAAGCAGTCAAGAATCGAATCCAGGTGTCTAAAAAAGGAATCAGATGTAACATACTGAATCCTGACTGTAATGCGTGTGTTTTACTATGTACTTTTCCACTATGTGGTGGAAACAATACTGAAGCAAAGGGCCCTTTTGCACAAAAGTGAAAACAGACATGGTCCCCTCTGTGCAATTTAGGATTCAACACAACTTACCCCATACTCTTTTTAATGAACATGTTTCTACAATGATATACACATTGTCAAGTTGGTTTATCATGTGACTTGTGCACTTTTAAATTCATCTGTATAAAATGGAGCATTATTTTAGGTTTTCAAACCTAAACATGAACACATATTTGTACCAACTTGAGCTGGTAAGGGACATGGTCAAGTGCGTACATTTCTGACTAGTCTCACATTCCGACTTTACTGTATATCCCAAGCGTGTGAATCTGGATAAATCATTCAATCTCCCTGTGCCTTGCCTGCCAATTGTAGGTGCCCCTAGAAGTGATTCAGCTTGCAGTTTATGCTATTCCATAAAAAAACACACTCATGATTAGACTAGTGTTGCTCCATATATAATAAAAGTGACACTTCAGATTCTCCATCCAAAGTAGCAGTTATTTTTTTGCAAATGTATCATTCTCCCAAAGGATATTGGGTACATTTACAATTGCTGTTGCACCCTGTCTCTCCTGCATACTAACACTAACTCACACACTGAACTCAATAAAAAATGTGCTGTGAAAATACAGCAAAAATACAATCTTTGTGCTACAAAAAGACATTATTTAAGCAACAAAATGTCCCATTCCATGCTGCAGTACTGTGGTAGAAGGAGGGATATGTCTTTCACAACAAGATGCCAGGCGCCCATTCTACTACTCCTAGTCTGGTTGGGACTAGCCAGAGGATTCAGGGAGGCATTGATGGAGCACACTGAAGCTGACATGGAGGTAGCATATCTATGCTGATTCTATTGTGTCAAACCATGTCTGTCATATCATGACGCTATCCATGGCATATGAAGGCAGCACCGTTTTTAAAATGTGGTTGGCATCTAAAATATTGTCTTTTTTAGTATCAATTTGGTATTTTAAAAATAGTATGTTTATTTACTTTATTTTTAGGCTGCAAGCTACTTGCGGTTTTGTCACTAGGGTTAAAGAGGTACTGATGCTTTCTGAGTCAAAGGTCATGTAACATCACTTCCTGTGATGTCACCATGTGTGGCATGTCACTTCCGCTACCCCTGGCATTTTGGCGAATTGACCTCCCTGCCAACAAGGCCATCTTGCAGTCATGTCAAATGGAGACAAAGTCATTGATAAATGGCTGGGACATAAATAGCCCCCAGTTCAGTGTTGTTAAAACTGAATCCTAGTACTCAGCCTCCCCCACCTACACGAAGAAACCTGACTAACCTTCCTCCCACACACCTTCTTTGGAGAAATAGTCCCTCCAGAAATCACAGCATGCAACTTGGACTTTATCCGGAATGCCGACCTAGCATGAACTTAATGACTAGCGTTGTGGTCAAATCAGTATTCTTTCAAATGAAACTCTTAAAACATTCTATCCGACATGACAACAAAAAACCACCCAATGGGGGTAGGAGCAATATTAAACTCAAGTCTGGATTAGTGGATCGACTTCTATGCCTGTCTCCCCAGCTATCAACTGAAGTAGCTTCACAAAGTCTGAAACAATACAGGTTTTCCAAATGGGCGCATAGCTCTGGGGCTCCTCCATCAGACCATCTCCCCTTCCCTGGCTTTCCCAATTGCAGATCATTGGCTTGACCATTTAAGGAGGAGAGTTTGGCGGCTGGCTAACTACACCCTATCTCCATTGGCGGCTGCATCCACAGTTTGCTCCCTCTTGTGAGACCGCAGCATCACGGCCGGACAACATGGCGGGCAGGACCTGGTCTACGCTTCCGATCCCGCTCTACAGCACCCCAATAGTAGGAAAGACCGGAGAGGAGGCGGTTCAAGGTGCAATCGGCAGTAGGAGTTTCTCCCACCTCTCTGGTATTGCCTGTGCCAGCGTGGGCTGTCCAGCTGAGGAGGAGGAGCTGGGACCGCAGCCTTGTCTCGCCGATGCTTGCCACTGTGCCAGTGGGTACCTTCTGACTGGTGGTGGTCGTGGACCTCGCCCTAGATGTGAGGGTCAGCAAGCGCCTGAAGGGGGCCTGCTTGGTGAGCTCTGTCATGCTGACAGGGTCCAGTGGCTTCTAGCCCGTGGACTGAAGTGAAGGAGGGTGTTATAGGATGGTAGCCATCTCAGATGAGTCTCCTCCAATGCTATTACAAACCATGCAATGGATGGGAGTGCCCTAAGGCCGTAGCTACAGATGCATGTGCAGATTTAAGGATCTCTATCACTGGATTGCTGCACATCACGATTGAGGATTATCTGCAATGCTGAACTAAAGGAAAGTTGGAAAAAAGAAAATAAGATAAAAGGGCCTACAAACTAAGGGAATCAACATAGCTGGCAAGTGACGGCACCAGCAGCACTATTCAGATTTGTCCCAGGTGGTCTAATTGTAGTGCCCTCAGCAGCTAGAGGGAAGAACGTGGCGTTGGGGCCCTGTTTTGATGAGGCAAATAAAGATGTGCACATGATTTTGCAGTGCCAATCCCCTGCTAGGAGGTAAAGTTATGACCATCTGCTGGAGGAGCAGCGCAACACCCTTTTTCGGTGACCTATGTGACTCCTGGTGCTGTGTGTCTCCCTGGGGCGTTGCTAGAGGGGGGCTAAGGGGGCTATAGCCCCTGATCTTTTGGTTGTAGCCCCGGATAGAATCTCAGGAGCTACAGCCAAAAGGCTAGCTAGCCCCCAGTCCCAACAGTTCCGACATCAGCTTAGCCCCGGGTCTTTTCCAGACCTAGCAACTCCCCTGGTGTCTCCCCTGCCACCGGAGACGTGGTGGATATACTCCAGCACAGGACTCTCTTCACTAGGCCGCATGGTGAGTTTGCTGTGCATTACGAAGTTTCTCCGTCCTTCTCTCTCTTCCCGTTTCTATCTCGCTGCTCTCCCTCCATGGCGCTTTCAATCTCCCCTATCTACTCTGACTGCTGCTCTATCACTTATCCAATCTCTCTTTCTGAGCCTGGAAAGAAAAGGTTCAAGAAAGATCTCCTGGTCTCCAATCCTGTCCTGCCCATCACTGACACCTACATCAACGCTTCTTCCAGGCAGACTGTCACTGACACCCTCTTTGCCATTCCCTCTCCAGACCTTTGGATTCCCCATATGGTCTCAGTCCTTTCCCCTTTCTCTTCTTCGCCCATTAACGCTGGAACCCAATGGGAAGTACTCTTGGCGCACTTCCCATCTTCTAGTGGTATCACTAATGTCTACCAGAATGGCACTGTCATGGTCCACGGCTCTCAGTCCAAACTCCTCCTTCTTGACAGGCATCTTCTGTCTCTTATCAACTCCATCCCGTCTCCTGCCTCTCCTCCTCACTTTCTGCTACACCACTCCTTTCTCCCTCACCCACTCTCAGGCCTCGCTTGGCCCCCATTTCCCCTTCCCTCCTACTCCTCTTTCTCACCCATAGCACTTGAGGAGGTCTCTAGACAAGACTTCTCTATGAAAGTCTCCTCCAAACAGGTGTTCCCCTCCTGCTTCAGAACTATCAAGGACAACATTGCCTTCCTTGCTCCAGCCTAGGCTGATTTCCACACTCACTTCTTTGCCACTGGCACCTTCTTGCTACTCCTCAAGCACTGCCTTGCGTACACTCTCCCCAAAAGGCCTTGTGCTGATCCCTCCATCCTGGCTAACTACACCCTATCTCCATTACCCCCTTCCTAGGCAAACACTTGGAGAAGCTGCTCATCTCGTAGCTGATCCACCACACTGAATCTTTTGGTTGTCTCCACGACCACCAGTTTGGCTTCAGAGCAGCCAGAGGCATGGAAACTGCTCTCCTAAACACCCATGAAGACAAATCTCGATTCCAACTCTCCTTCCTGGATTTACGTTGTTTGACCGAAGTCAAATGATTTGCGGTGGAATTGACCATAGTCAATTTTGCCACAAATTGCTTTTTAATTTGTCCAAACAAACCAAATGTTGCTCTACACCAACACCCCCATCCTAACTGCCTGTTTGCTCACCCCCACGCTTCTTCTGCACCCCTAAAGCAGGTCAGATCCAACGCAGCAGGGTGCCGTTTTCTCTTTTCTTGTTTTTTGGTCCCCCGCCTCCAATGTTGAGGAAGCAGGGGACAACCCAGCACCCCCGATGACCAGAAATACCGAACATGGGGAGTGGGGGGACACCCCTGGAAACCCCTGCTCCACATGTTTGGTATTTATGGCCTTGATCGAATGGTACTGGCCGAAATAGTTTAAACGTACCATTCGATCGATTTATTTAGATCAAAATAGGTAATTCGTCCTTCCATTCTCATCCTTCTTGATCTTTCCTCTGCCTTTGATACGGTCAATCATGCCACCCTTATAAATTGGCTCCATGATACCCCTCGCATTACAGACCTGGCACTGGACTGGGTAAGTGAGATCTTAGTCAGAGGTGCCAGTGGTAGCGCTTAAACGATGCAAGCACCATTATTCAATATCCGGATACTGACGCTATAAAGTAAGTTGAGTGCCTGTCATACGTGAATTTGATAGTCCGTGAATTAATGAGTACACCACTCGGGTACTATACAGAGCACATCCTGGAGACAGATATGGAATGGACTGTTTCCTTTAACAGGATTAATAAATCTACACTGTACCATTTAGATAACTGGGCATTCTACTTACATGGGAGATAGCGTAACCCGACAATTACTGGCTAGGCTTAACAAGATAGGAAACGTTACAACCTTAAAAAAAAGTAAACACAGCTGGTTTTGTGACCAATGCTTTTATGCTTTTTAAGCAATTACAGATCGCCACACAGTGGGACTATGGCTTTCTGAACCAAATGAATTATAGTATATGAAGCCCCAAGATACTGGAACTTGTTCAACTGAGTACCCCTCGGACGCACGGCCAGTTAAAGCATCACAAAGTAAGTATCCCTGTGTTTTTAAATTAATGATGCGATCAAGCTTTGGTTGGTACATATGGCTTCCACAAGCTCACAGAGAGACCTTGGGCCTCATTACGACCCTGGCGGAAATCGTGGCGCCAAATGCACCATGGAGCACGGCGGAAAGCTGCCGATAGCGCCATGGGGGTTGGCGGATTTACCGCCCCATTCCGACCTTGGCGGGGCGGTAAATCCCCATTCCCCATTTTACCCTTCCCCATTCCCATTTTTGCCCCATAGGGTATAATGGGAGTGGGGAAGGTGTTAATTACGCCACCGTAAAATACGGTGGCGTAATTAACAACAAGGTCCCGTAGCGCCATGGATTTCTCCGCCCGGAAAAACCAGGCGGAAAACGCTCCATGGCGCTACGGGAACTCGTAGTGGGGCGGACGGGTCCGCCGCGAATACCGCTGGCGTAAACCCACTCCGCCAGGGTCGTAATGAGGCCCCTTGTGTTTGTTCCTTGCTCTGTAGGAGCGCACAATCTATCTGTTTATGGCACAACGCGTCAGGATACATAACAGGGATTGATTTTACCATCAAGCTATCGCCGCCTGAAGTTCATGTGAATCCCATGGATGAACATCCACATGGCTAGATAAGCCACTAGCCAAGAGAACTAGAAGTGGGTACCTCTTCCCTATAAATAACTTCCATGACCTGACTAGGTTATAATGATTGACCATTTGTAGATCTAAAACGGCCCATTGTGTTTTTTTGTATCCAGTAGGAGGGTATACAGTTCTCACTGCACTACGCTACAGAACATACAAATAGGGATTAATTCCACTATCAAGCCACCGTTCCCTGAAATCCAGTGGAGGTGAGTTAGATATGAGCAATAGATTGAGATATTGCTGATCACCCACATTAAATGTATTATGGAAATTGTACAAGATGACAGGCGTTATAGGAATGGATTGTAATTAGTTTATCACTATTACTTTGTAGGTTGCAGGGATCATCCTATCCACCCTCGAGGCAACGCATATTGCACAGTTGCACTCCGTCCTGATGAAGGTTGGCTAGAATATCAGGGCAAGGTGTTTCCCCGCCGCCATTGAACTCCAACCGAAACACGTGTCAACAGACATACATTTCCTGTAACACATACAGGGAGATACATCTATAAAGCATATGAGTTTTGAATTTGAATTCATGGTGTCTTATTATGTCATGGGAGCAATAGGAATACTTGTTTGGTATGAAGATGGTATATATGAGGTATGAATGAATTGTGAATGATGGGAAAAGTTTTGTTGAGCCTTTTTATCGTGCTGTAAGATGCAAAAGAATTATGTTCAGAATTTGAAATAAATATTTTGTATTGCTAAGATTTGATCATAATTATACAGAATCCTGTCATCCTTGTTCTACTGGTACAATTTTCGTTTGCTGGTTGACCTCCTTCCACTCTGACCGACCATCCCAGGTTCAACTGGGCCCTTTTCCCTCCTTCATCACACTCTCCATGTGCAGTGTCCCCCAGGGCTCTACCCTCTTGCCGTGGCTCCAGAGGCATTGCTGGGGGGGCTGAGGGAGTTATAGCCCCAGGTCTTTTGGTTGTAGCCCCAGATAGAATCTCAGGGGCTACAACCAAAAGGCTAGCTAGGCCCGAGTCCCGATGGTCCTGACATTAGTGTAGCCCCGGATCTTTGCCAGACCTAGCAACAGCCCTGCGTTGCTCTTCAACATCTACCTTGCCCCACTGGCCCATTTGACTTCTGCCTCCTCTCCTCACTTCCAGTGTTATGCCGACGACACACTCCTCTCCTTCAAGCTTCCATCCACTGCCTCCTCTTCCTCCTCTCTCATTCCCGACTGACTGCTATTCAGGCCTGGTGCACTGCTAATGATCTCTGCCTTAATGCCAGTAAAATTGAGATGCTTCTCTTTGGGACCCCAGCTCCCTCCTGCCCTCCTACTCTCTGACTGCCCTCTATGGGTCCCCTCCCCTCACCCTCTTGTGAGGCAAAACAACTTGGTGTAATCTTCGACTCCCCTCTCTCCTTCTCTCCTCACATCGCAGACCTTGCCAATAAGGCCCACTTTCAGCTACATCTCCTCAGAGGCATTCTCCCCTTCCCCACCTTGCCCCAGACATTCAATGTCTCCAGTCGTCTGGTCCTCGCCAGGCTGGACTACTGCAACAGCCTCTTCCTCAATCTGCCTAATCCCTTCCTTCAACCACTTCAGCTAATCCAGAACAGGACTGCAAGACTTATACTTGGCCTCAAACCCAGGGACTGCATCTCTCAAGCCCTAAAATCTCTCCACTGGCTCCCGATTGTTGCAAATTCAAAACCCTCTGATTCATCTACATGGCATTATTGGGCCTGGGACCCTGCTACATCAACTCTCCTTAAATACCTCCCTGCTAGAGCCCTTCGGTCTTCTAGCTCCAACTCTCTGCAGATCAGACACTATTGCAAGCAGAGAGCTGGGGGTAGTTCTCTCTCTCCGTTATGAGCCTCCCTCTGCAATGGCCTCCCTGCCCCCCTCAGGCTTGAGCCGGATCTCCTTAAGTTTTGGAATCTTCTAAAGACCCTCCTTTTTAATTCTTCCTTGACTCTCCCCTCCTCTGCTAATGTCCCCCTCTGCCGCATTCTGACTGGCTGCCTTTTTCCTTCTGAGACTTACAGGGCACCAGGCCCTCCTCCCCTTGTCTGCCCCATCACTTCGGTCTCTCCTGACCCCAACCCTCATCCTTACCTGCACTTGCCCTCCCGGACTCCTTACCCCTTGTTAGGCAGAATTCTCATTTCTGGATGAATTCCCTTCAACCTTAGAGACCCCCAGCCCTTTTGCTGGGCTTTAGTACTTGGAGTGAGTGAGACCTTTTTCTCATTCTCTCATGTGTTCTTGACCTGATTTGGATTATGTGTTTCCTCTGTTTTTGGATTCTGACAAAGGCCATAGGCATCTACTTTGTGTATGGGGACACACAGCACCTTCAATGCAGTGTCACAGAGAAATCCTTTAGATTTCTCATAAGGTTTAAATACCTTTTCTTGTGAGAACTACTGTTCCCAAGAATGTTCAAGTGAAATTGACTTTAATTACCTTTTCTCTTTGTAGGTCCAGTACACACCATTTTATGTGGAGTGCTGGGGGTTACCTAGTAGCTCCTTATCCTACATTCCCATGTAAACATTTTGAATGTTACCCACACTACTTTAAATGGCTGGTGGCAGTGGTTTAATTTTCCTATCATTGTGCTTTACTACACAGGCAGTATCCTCAGATGCGGTATAGCACCCATGGGTGACCATTTTGTCAAAATGGCCCCGGTCTTCTTTTTTTGCCATTATATGTTTGTGAGGACTTTCTTGGGTTTTACTTCATGTGTTGAGCTAGGTTTGAGCACTTAGTTGATTTTGCCTTTGGCGGGCTTCAACCAGAACCCGCCTCTGGCTCCAGTGGGTCTGGAAAGGCAGGATGTGAGTGAGGTTCCCGAAACTCCCCTGTCCTTTGTCTCTAAGAGTGCATGAATGCAACCAGTCCAAATTGGCTGGCTAGCTGTCCTTTCAGGACAGCCACCCTAGTGTTTGATTGTCAGTCTAGTCTGTGCATGAATGAGAGAAACCTGCTTAAAAGGTGAGGGTTTTGGGACTCGAAGCAGAGTCAACCACTGGGAGAAACACCTGACGAAGAAACCATGAACAAAGCTTACTGCATCCTCCTGGACCTTTGGATAGCCCGGTGAAGCCCTGCCGCTGTGCTGAAACCCCTTTTTCTACTCGACAAGAGAAGAAGGGACGACTTCTTGGCTTGGGTTAGTGGGACCAACTAACCCCAAGACTAACTCCTCTGGACCATCTTCCCCAACTGGCTGTACTTCTTTGCTGCTGCAGGAATCGAGTGCCATGCAGGGGTCGAGCAATCCGTAATCGAGTGCAATGTCTAGAATCCAGCCAGAGCTCCAGGAGTCGCCTAACGACCCTCCAGAAGCAGGATGAACAGAGCTCGAGTCCCCTCACCAGAGTGGAGGACCCAAGGACTGAAGGAAGCCCAACCGGTATCTTAAATCCACTGTGGTGCTGTTTACTGAGCGCTGAAACCACAAAGTGCCGCTGATCCGAAAATAATCCGTAGCTGCCGATGACCTCCAAATTGCTGCCGCAGGAGCCCTCCAGAGGTCCTCCCTCTTGTCCCCACGACTGAGGCTCAGGAACCAAGGGTCTGCACCACTGCAACAGGACAGAATGCAGCGGGACCACTCGTCTTTTTACATTTTATTTATTGTATATGGTTACAAAAATTTTTACAAAAGCATAATCCAAAAAACAGTTAAACTAAATAATAATAATTCACAAATTCCTTTCTTATACATCAATAGACATATCGAAAAAGAAAAACGAATTTAAAATATTGTCATCCATATTCTTGCTTAAAAAATATCAAAAAATCAAAACCAGAAGCAAAGAGGCAAAAACGGGAAAACAGGACAAGAGGGGGAGGCGGAGATCTAAGGATAGAAACCAAATGTGCATCAGAGCTGTATTCAACTCATAATTTCACTTCTTTCTAAGACCTGTACCACATTTATTGTCAGCGCAGTCTCATGCCCCGAAACCAGTCTGTTCCAAAACATTTCTGACAGTATTCTCTCCGGACTAGCCATAAATCTTTCAAACAGAGCTGCCCTTGTGCACCGGGTCCCCTCACAGTCCATCAGGTGGTGTCTTATGGTTTGTTTTGCTGGATTCTTACAAATTTCACACAATTTTTGAGCGACCCCTCCCTGCCCCCATCTGACTAGAACCTCTCCGGTACGTACAAGGTTCAGTCGGATTCTGAGGACGTTTTTCCTAACCTTCCAGTCTGGAAATTTCACCAGATATCTTGGGAGGTTCCCCAGTTTCGTATCTACCAACAGGAATGTGTTTGAAGGGGCCAAGTTCTGCATGTCCTCAATATTTGTGATCCAGTCCATTTGTTCTATTGCCTTTTATGTTTTTCCAGGGTTACCAATCAGTGTTTCAAAGTCTGTGTCTGCCTTCCTCAGAATCCCCCTGACCCTTGACTCCAAATTAGATAGTAACTGTGATTTGGAGTGCTCGAGATGGGCCTTAACATCTGCTTATATTGTTTGTGGGTGTGCAGTCATCAGCTGAAAGAGGGAGACCAATCTCCAATCTGTCAAAGAACCCAGGGACTTCAACCCCAACTCGACCCTCAGGCAGGGGATTGAGAGGCTCATTGGGAGCACAAGGACTCTTTTCCAGATTAGTCCTTCTAGTTTTTACCAGATCGTTTTCCAAAGTAGAGGTTTGGTCTCTAAGCCATATGGAATTACTGGGACTACCTTGGCCACATAATATTTCGTCAGAGGGAGAATTTAAAAAGTGCAGTATTTGAAAAAAAAACGTTTCATTTGAGGTATTAACTGCATGATGTTTCCATTTACGTTCAGTTCCACCCTGCTTTTTGATGGTAACCCATAAATCATGTAGTCCAGGTATACTACTTCTTCTACCCTCGGAATAATCTGGCCTTCCAAAGTCCATTGGGCATAATGAACCTTCTTTCTAGCCTGTCGAAAACGACTATTTTTGATTTTTTGGGTTGATGGAAAGACCATTCTCTCTAGCATATTCTCCTAGTCTAGTCAAAAGACGCTGTAGCCTTACTGCTGTTTTGTCCAGCAAGACCATATCGTCATCATGGGCCAGCCAGTAGATTTTACTCCCTTTTATTTCCAGACTGGCCAATGCTGTCGATTCTAAAGAGTTGCCCATGCCTGCCAGATACAGATGAAAGGAAAGGGGAGCCCCCAAACAGCCTTGTCTTACTCCTCTCTCCACCCCATTAGGGTCTGACAAGTGCCCCTGTAAATCGAGTCTTACTCTTAGTATGGTATCTCTGTGTAATTCCACTGCTATTGGCAGAATGTGTTCAGGAATTCTCCAACCTTATAATTTAAGCCAAAGACCATCCCTATTTACGTGGTCAAAAGCTTTTGAGAGAACCAAGGGTCTGCACCGCTGCAACAGGAGAGAATGCAGCTGGACCACTCGTCTTCAAACCAGAGCTACTGTTTAGACTTGGGGTACATACCTCACTGTCTTTTTGGCTGTGCTCTTATCAGTTGAGATTTGCATTGGCTGCTTTTGAGAGAGGATCCCAGCTCTCGGTTCACAGGCTTTACAGCTTGTGACCCTACAAGTGATTTCCACAAAACTCTCTAACTTTGTGCAAGAGTTTTCTATCTAAGACGTGCCTCAGCTCTGTAGACTGTGTTCCAATTGACTTTGGCTGCCCTGGCTCTCTGCAGACTCTTCTAGTCCATTGAGTTTCATATTTCTGTCTCTCATAGGTGGTTACTTGTTTAAGACTGTTATTGTTGGGAAAGGCTTGTCTGGATCTCATTGGAAGATTTAATTGTCCTCAGCTATACTGATAACCTTGTTAACCTTTTTCCTTCCTTTGAACTTTCCTTCCTGCAACCTCAGAATCTGCCAAGTTATATATAAATGCCATTACTGTCCTTGTGAATGAAGTCTCCAATATCCACTAACTTGTGCTGATCCTGAGAAGTATCTTAAAGTATGTTTGATTTCTACATACATGGCCCTTTTAAAGAATGTTTATTTAAAAAGTGATGTTAAATAAATAAATAACTATTTATAACTAAAACCTTGAGTGTAAGTGTTACTTGGCTACTTGTAATACTTGGTTACTTGTAAATATGAAAGTCATAGCTATAGCTCTACAGCTCACATTACCCCTCTTGAGATAGGCCTGGCTGCTCAGTCACACTACCAACATGTGTAGTACAGACCTATAAGAAAAGGTAGGTTAGCTAACACCAAGCAGATAAGTATTGTGTAGTCTCACATCAGTGTTACTACACCAATTCTTACCTAACACCCATGTATTATCCTGGCGGGGCCTACCCCTACTGAACCCGGTCAAGCCCCGTCCTTGCACATAGTGTGTGGACCTTCATTGCCTGCACTCCCTGGTTTCCCCTGGCACTTGCCCACCTGCCTCCTCTTAGCACTCGTCTCACCCAGGGGATTTTCTCCTGCCCCCTCCAGCACTTACCTGCTATCCGCTCCCACCTGCACTGCCTGTCCCACCTTGCATTATCGCATCCCTCTCTTACCGGCATTGCCCCGCGTCCCCACTCCCGTGCACATCTTGTTACTGCACTTGCACAATACAAATGACACAAGGCCTAGTAGGACCGTTCTCTGGTATACTTAATCCCTGTTCCCGCCTCCCTTTTTTGTCTTGTGTCGCCTTGAAACACCATTTGCTGTATAGGCTCATTATAAATACCCAATAAATAAAAGAAATGCATATTTGGTGTAAGCAAAGGCAAAGCAGCCTTCAACCAATTGAACAACTTACAGTGGCTTCAGGTGAATGACAGGGTGGCTTTCAAGATGCTGTGGCTTGCGTACAGATGGCGGGAAGGCTGAGGACCATTCCACCCATAATTAACCATCAAACGATAATGACCCAACAGAGTCTTACACTGTGCACAAGCCAACTGTTAATCCCAGAAACGTTATGCAAGTCCTGAAAGAGATGATTTGATGCAGTTGCTTCCTGCCTCAGGAATAACCCCCCAGAAGACATAAGACTCGCTCGCAACCTGATGCCTTTCAGGGCAAAACTTAATACCCATTTGTTCTAAGAAGACACCCAGTAGGAACCTCCACTGGAATCCGCCATACGCGCCAAGAAGGAATTAGGTCATGCACTGAGCACGCTGAAAATAAGCAAACATAAACGCGCATGCACACACGCACACATCCACACACTTTTATACCTTGCATCATATTATAACTCTGTTTTACAGCATGGAAAACTACTCTCACAAGTCTTGTTACGTAAGTCTATTAAAACTGAATGGGCCTCATTACAACGTTGCCGGTCTGGAAACAACGGGGCCGGTAAGTTTACCGGCCCTGTTGTTTCCGGACCAGCAAAGTACAACACTGCTGGGCGGCTGCCCTCCCGCCTTTTCGTGGTCCCCATTCCCATAGAGTTTTATGGGACTCTATAGGAATAGGAAACAACATTTTACCGGCACCTGACTTTCCGGCCTCCGGGGTTGTAATACCCCAGTGTTAACGGCAAGTCAGGCACCCTTAACTGTTTACGGGTCTGGTGTCTACCTACTGGTTTTACCAGCACAGTTAAAAGCCGGACCTGTAATGAGGCCCAATGTGTTTTCTCCCTCATGTGACTCACCCCGATCCTATGGGCCTCATTACGACCCTGGCAGTAGCTGTGCTCTTATTAAGGGCACGCTGCCGCCAGTAATGATTTTTTACCAGGTCCAAGAAAAGGGCAATAACCGGGTTATGCCGACCTTGGCAGACCAAGTAATTGCCCTTTTCTTGGACCCGGTAAAAATCGATCCCCATTCCCATTAGAGCCCCATAGGGCTCAATGGGAAGGGGAGGATGCTAACAACAGGCCTGGTAATGACGGGCCCGTTGTTAGCATCCTGGCCTTCTAGCGGGTCCCGCTGTTCACGTCTGGTCAGACCAGGCGTGAAAAGCGGGACCCGCTAGCAGGCCTCGTAATAGGGCATCCCGAAATGAATGGTGCCGCCAGTTCCGTACCGGCACCGTTCATTACGGGACCGCCAGGGTTGTAATGAGGCCCTATGTCTTTCAGGGCAAAGCTCAAGATCCATTGTTCTAATTAGACACCCCAGGGAGAAGCCATCACTGGAATGTGGCAAAAGAGCCACAAATGAATTAAGTTGTGCAGTGAGTGCTCTACACACACACACACACACACACGTACACCTTGCATTGTTTGAGTTGTTTTAGAAATCGATGAACTACTCTCACAAGTCTTGCTTAGCACGTCTGTCACACTGAATGCGTTTCCCCCCTTCTGTGAAGCTGTGCATATTTTCGAAGTTTCATATGTAAGTAGCGAGTCCTGCCAGTTTGGTTTGTTTGAACTGGAAATATTTTTGCATGCAGAAACATTAGGCAGTTTTTTCCATCAGATGGAGACGAAATCCAGGCTTCTGACTGTACTTGAATGAACACTGGTTAGTGTGGATTCTCTTTTACGTGCAATTAAATCACCCACTCTCCCAACATAAAGTTGTGTTATTGGGATGTGTACTGCGCACCGCTGCCATTTTCATGGTCTCCAGGTGCTCTGGCGGATGTGAAAAGGAAGGAGGGCTCGGGGTGCATAGGGGAATAGAGCGGGAAAGTGCTACTGAGGTTGTTGATAGCTTCAGTTTGGAAAACAAACATCACTGTGTGATGGTTTTGTTTTTAGTTGGTAAGAGTTAGGTGTTGCTTTTTTATGTGTGTGTGTGTGTGTGTGTGGGATGATATGTGTGTAATCGGCTTTGTTTTCTGTAGTGTGTCTTATGCGTTACATGCCTGGCCAAGCCATATGCAAAAGGCATTCCACCTAAACAAATTAAAAAAAAAAACAATTTTGAACCCTCTCCATTTCTGTTGGGCTAGATGTGATGCTATCACTGTTGGAGGCGCCCTAGGTAGCCAGCTGGAAATGCCCGATCATAGAAACAGTCCTGCACCCGGCCGCCCTTTGTATGCCAACCCCTCCAGTTCTCACAGCTTCCCCACCCCTGGGCGCTGCGTTCCATAGAGAACAGCTTCCATTTGATGGTCGGCCTGTAATCCAGGCATCTCAACAGGGCCACCTAATGTCCGCGAGGTCATTCGGGCTTAATTTTGGCCTAAAATGATTAGGCTTTTCCAGATGAAAGGAGAAGCTGGCGAAGTTCTTGCGATTTGTGACAACCCTTATGGCGGGCGGAGGGAGAAAAGAGTCAACAAGCTGCTGGTCACAGTGGGGAAGAGGGGATGAAAGATTAGGGGAGGAATTCATTCTGACAACCTTTGTGGAGGCTGCGCGCCTTTGATCTCAAAGGATCGCCTGATTCTTTCGATAGATGAAATGAAAGGAAAAATAAACAGGGAAAGTTAAGTTCATTTTAGTTAAGATATTTGCTAAGACTCTGGAACGAAATGCAAGCGGGCCCATAGCATTCAATCAAGCCAATTAGTTATTGATTGCAAATTCCTATATACGTTTGCTACAAACCAACACACAAAGGGTATTATGTCGTGTCTCCTTCCTCTAATCCTGAAACCATGTGCAACAAAAGAGCTCATTTTGGACTACAATGAGGACTTGGACTGTGAATATCGGATATATATACAGGAAAGTCTGGTTATAGTTTGTTAGTTTAGATAAGTGTACATGTATAGGGACTGGACAGCATAATGGCTGCAAATATAAGGTACCACTTGGCGAAAAAACAGCCCCCTGTGTTCTAATATACAGTAGCAGTTATCACAATCGCAGACTTTTTCTGATATCACTGCATCAGTGCCCATGCCCCTATGCATTTTCTCTGATTAGCCAGAAGACCTTACCAAATAGGTGCACCCCCTGAGCAGACAGCTGCAACCTTTGGCACTCTAGATGTTTTGGACTACAACTCCCATCGGCCCTACCCTGCATAGTAAACGGTGACGTATCATAGAATTCATAGTCCAAAACATGTGGATAGCCACAGTTTGCAGACCCTTCCCCTAAACATGAATGGAGAACATTATCTTGGTTTGTGTGTGAATCCTGTGGCAAATGACCCTCCTCCATTCCCAGTGGGTGACCTAGTTGGGCCTTCTCTCTGTGTGAGCATTTTGGCCAATGGAACGTAGCCTATCTGCGTCAATCACAAGCACCTCAGGAACATGAGCTGGAATTGTGAAACTATAAGCAAAAAAGTGATGGATGAAAGGTTTTGAATTATTCTGAATCACTGGCATTGCTCTGAGGAACCTTCCACAGCACCATTTCGTAGCCCGTATGCACCATTCCAAAAAGGGACCAGCCTTATACAAATCAGTCAGGTACTGCCACAAATGGGAGCAACCCATCCTGAACTGCTAGGAAAGATCCCCTCTGCACGGACACACTAGCAGCCCCAAACATGTTTCAGCCTTGTAGGGCCTCGAGGTGCAACTTGGTTCCCTATGCGCAGTGATCAAGGGACCTACGTCTGGGTATAGCCTCTCTAACAAAGGCTGACAAACTACAACCACAAAAGTGGAATACATCTGAACCACTGAAACTGCTCTAGGACATTTCCACAACACCCTTTTTTAGCCTGTCTGCACCATTGCAAAAGTGGTCCTGAAGAGAGGGTCCCTGGAATGGCCCTCTTGACCCCTATAAGCATGACAGCCCAAAGAGCCAGAAACGCAAGATGCCAGTCACTGTTTGGCCATGCCCCAGGAGGGCCAGTGACTTCTACATATGCGCACAGATATTCTCTTAGGCAACCAGTTAAACCATATCCAGCTGACGTCTTTATAGATAGAGGTGCCTCAACAGTGGACTAATGATAAATATCCAGCTATGCTGATATCATTAGAGACACCATGACATAGTAACATTAGCCATGAAGCAAACTCACATCTCTGCCCGAAGTTACACGGACACACATGTGCACACACGAAGAACATACTTACACAGTGCTGTAGATAGAGGACAGATACATATACATACTGTCAGAAGACTTTCCTTTTCATTAGCAAAATGCAGAAACGCAAGAAAACCAAGAAATGCAGAGCAAGCTTGCAGCCGCTTATTGCAACTAACCATATGGAACTACTGGGTCGTATAAGGAACATGTAAGAGCCAAGTACTACTAAGCTACTAGGAATAGCACAACAAAGATACATAGAAATCATAGCATGACTATAGCAGAAGTGTAAGAAGCCACAGGCCTCATAATAAGGAACGAAGGAAAACAGATTTTGCAGCACGTTGTCCAGGGCTGGTGCTCGCAGTCAAGGTCAGAGATGAGAAGAACATTCCTGGCTCCAGGGACAGGGAGCCACCTGCAAAATAGTGGAATACATCCTCACTAAAAGCAGGCCGGAAAGCACAGTTAAGCGGTCATCACCCAAGTGATCTGGCCACGCCGAACAAAGGCCATTGACCAGCTGTGGGAAGAGGAGCAGTTTCCAGCGAAGAAGACAAGAGCTGATACATGTGGTGTTTTACAATGTTGCAACCTGCAGGCACTCTCTAAGGCAATGTGGTTATACTAGTGCCAACAATGGGAACACATAGTCTTTCTCACTACCATGAGAAGGTACATGGAGCGCTGAGAACAGAGCAGGGTCCCAGGCCTGAGGAGACACGCTCCAGCCAATGAAGGAGCCAAAATCCAGGGGTGGATGACAAAGGGCAAAGGCCAATGGTAGTCCGGCGACCCTGCAACAATGTAATGGATTGTTTTTCGGGAAGGCTCAGGCGAAATCACCTGACATAAAAGGGTCAGTTAGCTAACATCTATAGCTGCCTTGTATAGGCATTACCACCCCAGCCACCCAATGGTGTATGCTCTTAGGTTGTTGGGGGAAGAGCCCCAACTTGTGATGGCATGTCCTAACAAAAACGCCTGCCACAGGCTCGGGAGTTGTGATTGCTGGAGACTTCTTAATTCCCGTATTATCCCCATCTGTTATAGAAAATAAAGGACAGTTTTAACTTGCACATGACTGAGTCCTTCGTTATTACCGGGGGAGGGTTCGTTGGACCCTTGTTATTCTGTTGAACGGTTATTGTGTAGCACGAACCTCGGTCCTCTGGTATACCTAAGTTTACAAATTGGTAGCAAAGGACGGTTCACTACGCCCGTTCGGCATAGAGCCGCCTCTTCTGTCGCAGCACCCGGAGACCTGTGAGGCACCCCACCGAGTGCAAGACCACATAGTGGTGCAGTCTGTGCAGATACCGTCAGGAGCCATTTTGGAAAATATCCTGCCCGCAGTCTGTGAGCAGCCCAGCAGACTAGAAGGGTGGTGTGGCAGTTTTGGGGGGAGGCCGTAGCCGAGCAGCATGAGTGGATCAGAGGGTGTAAGTATTGACTCAGCCATATGGAAATTGAGGGGGTGGTAAATAAATGTTGGGTGTGGGGTGGCAATGAGTATTGTTAAGTGTTAATGAAGTATTATTGAGCATTGTGATTCTAAGTTGAGAAAGGAGTGGAGGTAGATGTAATTTGTTCGTGGTTAGGGAACATTCAATTTTGAGGGAACATGTTCAGGTGGTTAGCTTAGACTATTGACTTAAGTGTATGGATGACAGAAGTTATGTAAAATATTGGATTTTCCGTGTATTGGGGGTTTTAGCTCGGCTCATGGATGATGGTATCCCTGTGTATAGAGCTCAGCAATTGAGGCTACCGTGAACAGGAGAAGGTGTTCTTCTGGTTGAGTCTTGCTGAGGCGTTTTATCCACAAGACGATGCTCTAGGTACAGATTCAGCACATGAAATATTGGTATCCCCTGTTAGGAGGCAGGACGACGGCCCTGAGTATATGTTGGTTGGGCTTGTGAAAATGTCAATATAATGGGACAATGTCATTGTGAGCTCTGTTAGTGATTTTTATCATTCACTTACTTATTGTAGAGGTGACATCACCAGTAAGTTCTGTGTATAGGACTAGGGGAACACAAGGAGGTGTAGAATTTGTTTTTCACAATCAAAATTTTACAGAGTAAGCTATTCTGTGGTGGTGCACGGAAGGCGCATGCACGGGATTGGTGGGTGTGCCTGAGGAGGCAGAGAGTTGCAGAAGGGTGGTGCGTAGAACACACCTCAAAAGTTGGTTGAGAGCCAGAGAGGCTTGTGATGTTGTGAAATTGAAGAAAAATAAGATAAACTGTATTTTTGTGTCTGAATAACAATGGAAGGGTCTACAACCTCTACTTGAGGTCAAGTAGGTATTAAAAGCAATGTTTTGTGGAAAAGGTGCAGGGGAGACGTCCCTATAGCATCTGTGCAGGGCCCCTCCGCATGGTAAGGACAAGATGTGTAAATATAGTGCAGAATGGAAATGAAGCACAGGGGGTAAATTGTCTAAGCCATGGCCAAAAGGTGGGAGCTTCTCCAAATGCGTACAGCAACCGTTAGACACACACATACACAAGGTTTATAAGAGAAAAAAGTTGAGCAAACAAATGGCAATATTCAAGCTCTGGAAGATGTTCCAGGACAATAGAGGGGATGTGGCACACATCAATGGATGCTTAGTCAACAGGAGGCCCTCAGCCCCAATCCTGCTCCTCCTCCTGAACATGAGACCTCCATATTGCAAGGAGGAGGGGCAGAATGTGGTTGGACATGCAATAAGGGGAGCAGCAAGCACACAAGGTGGAAAATGGGTGCGCAGCAAGATGCAGACAAGTACAACGGGATGTGACCTGGGAACAGAGGGAAGAAGGGAGGGGCTGGAGAAAATAGTATCGAATGAATGGGTAGGAGGACAAATACTCCTGAAACTCGATGGGAAGACAGCGGGAGAAACAGGAGGGGTGAATGAGGAAGTAGCGGGGTGCAGAGAGAACAGTGAAGCACAGGAATGGGCAGAGATAATGGAAGAAATGGAAAGACAAGACAAAGAACAAAGGGAGGAATGCAAGGGAAAGGGTACTAAGGGAAAAGCAAAAAGCAGAGGTGAAAGAGCGGGAGCAGCAAGAGATGAGAATAAAGAGAGAGCTGAAGGGCAGAAGAAGAAATGGAAAAGCAGGCTTTGATAAAAAAAATGATAGGGCAGTTACGCTGCCATACAAAACCAATACAGGGTCATCCGTGAGGGGGGAATGCAAGAACTTGATTGACATAGAAGGGGAACCACAGGGAGGTGCGGTACTGAGGAGACTAAGCTTCCAGGACGATATTGATAATGACTTGAGAGACACTGAGTCTGACGATGACATGGTAGGGAGTGAGGATGAGAGAGTAGGGAGACCTGTTTGTCGGTCGACAGGGAAGCCCACTGGTCGAAGCTTGACATGGGGGCAGACAGAGACACAGGGGGATTGCGGGGCGACAAGGATGAGAGACCACGTTGGTCTAGGGCTGCATCGCGCAGCCTGGATAACGTAACCCCATATATGCAAAGACATTAGAGACCTTCCAGCATGAAAGAGGGGAGAATTGGCAAGGGCATTTACCACCATCAAAGAAACCAGGAGATTGCATGGGGAGGTTAGGTTGACACATTTCTCCTTCCTGGAAAAGGGAGGTGGGCAACCTCAATTCATACCATGGAAACATATCGACAAGGAAAATTTGAGCTGATGCTACCCTCGTTAACCGCAGGTGCAGGGAAATGGATATACGAAATGGAGAGGATGACAGCAGGACAGAGGTCATGGGTGGGGGACATAAAAGGTTTATTAGTGGTTACCCTTGGAAAGGCTGCCGATGACATATGGAAAAGGGCTGGGTACCCAGCAGTAATCACCCAAAACATGGTGCACAATGGTTTGCCATTTGATAACTGCTGAGAAGCCAGATCGCAGGCTCTACGGTTGCAGTACCCAGACACGTCAGCTATTAGTGCGATCATGGCACACAAAATGGGGAACACGAAGGCCTCCTACAATATACTCAGGCTATTCAAGAGTTATGGAGACTTGAAACTCGAGAACCGTGGGACAAAAAAGTGAAAATATTTTATACTTTGTTGTGGATTGTGTCAGGTTTCGTGGGATTTGGTTGAATGTGGTAGAATGAGGATATGATTAACATAAAGTATGGTTTGGGCCTTAACTTTCTGTGCAGAGTGTGGAGAGCTTCCCAAGTCAAAATGGAGACTTCCAAAAGGATCAGTGATTGGTCAGAAGTAACAGAAAGGCATTGTTGGAACATTCTAAACCGCCTTTCATTGTCAGAAGCCCAGCTGGAAGGTCCTATGTTTGAAGCTCTTAAGATTTAGAAAACTTTAGTTAGGCCCTTGTGCCTAAAATTAGTTATTTTGGTTCTGGAAAGTGTTGGAGATTTAAGAAGAAACTTAGAAAACGTTCCGGTGAAAGAAAGAAGCAAGCTAAGTGAATTCATTATCTTTTATGGATCTTTGTGATTTTCAAGCAGGAGTTAAATATTAATTCCATTAATTAACTTGTTCCTGTTTTTATTAGTTTTTGTTAAAATAGTAGTTCATTTCGTTCTTTCATGAATCTATTTTTGAACTTCTAGAACTGTATTTAAATTTACTGAACTGCGTCACATTTTTTGCAATTGGCTAGTTGGAGTGTGGAGGTCTGTTTATCATTTTAGCGTCGTGTGTTTTTTCGGCCGTATAAAATATTGAGTATTGTACCCTTTTTTGGTAACAGTGCTTTTATTAGCGTCGGACTAGCGTTAGAAATCTTACACTGTCTGCGCAAGTGACAGTGTGGTAGCCATGCGACTCTGAAGCGTTATGTTTAATTTACTAACATTCTAACCTGGCGCGTGATCATCACTGGGCTGCCTCTTCAAGGATTAGTGTCCGGAACTGAGGACTTTCTCCTTCCTGTTTGAACACTTCATATTAAGAAGAGTGGTATACTATTCATTTACGCATGCGCCCATGCCAGTTTCATTTTTGAACTCTTTTCCTTGTTTTTGTGCGCTTCCATTTTAGAAGGAGTAAACAATATCTTCACGCATGCGCATATTCTGGTTAAAAGAACGCTTCTTTTATGAGCGATCATCTTTGCCAGCAAAAGATCCAATTAATGAACACTTTTATATATTCAGGAAACAAACCATTTTGACTTGAATAGCCAGAGTGTCATTTTTGGAATTGGTATTGAAGCAGCGAGAAATCATCAATACAAACTACATGTATAATATTTCCAGCGGGTTGTTTGGGTAAATGACATTGGAACTGCTTGAAGATTAACTCATTAAACTGAGAGAGATTAGCAGCTTTTTCACAACCGAATTGAAGAAATTAGTAAGAGCATCTGAGACTCTATTTTTCTGTTTTCTTCATTTGAATTTACACGTCCTCTAAGTTATTCACAGAGGATAATCAGGTATGGTGGCGTGTTTATTTACTTAATATTATAACGAGAAGTCAGAGCCAAGGAATTCAAAGGTTAGTGACTAAAGTGAATTTGTTGTTATTTTCACCAACAGGTTGACAGATAAAGAAGCCGAGCAAAACCTGAAGTTTATTATTTTGTCCCATTTTCCCCCTTTCCCTTGGGGGTGCTCTCAACTGAACTGTTTGATACCAGTTAAGAGGTTAGCATCCAAAGGGGACTGCGGGGGTTCAGCAGCTTCCGGGGACAACATCAGATTTGAGAAAGCCTGACAGAATGAAAGGCCTGAAAAAATAGTCCTCCTAAGCTGTCATGAACCCCGAGTTCTCAATGGAAGCGTTAAGTGTTTTAGTGAGGGAATTACAGGAAGAATTAAAGGTGGCATATCAAGAGAATAAAAAATTAGGACAAAGAGTAGATGAGTTAAGTGAAAAGATGGCACAGACGCAGGGAATTGGGAGAGAAGAATTTCCCCCGGAATTGGTAAGGGTTGGTGAGGAGAGAGGTGTGGGTAGAGGTGATGGGGCAGAGGGAGGTTTTAGGGCATTAGTTATGCCAGTACCTTTGGCAGCTCCAGAGCGTTACTACGGAGATTCAAGTAAATTTCAGACATTTGTAACCCAATGTGAGTTGCACTTTCTTAGTAGGCCTGAACTATTTCCTTCTGATGCTTCCAAAGTTACTTTTATGATGTCTTATTTATCTGGAGAGGCTTCTACTTGGGCAGGTTTATTGGTTAGGCAGAAGAGTTTATCTTTAAAAAATGTTTCTCTTTTTATGGAAGAATTTAAGAAAATGTTTGATAAAAGACAACTGTCCTTAGAAATTGATGGTGAATTATTAGATTTGCGTCAAGGAAACAGAGACTTGGTTACATATATCACACAGTTTAGGTCTTTGGTTTTAGAATCCCAGTGGCCAGCAGAGAAGAGGTCTTCTCTTTTTTATAGAGGCCTCAAGGAGGAGTTGAAGGATGCCTTGTCCAGTGTAGTCCAACGCCCTTCTTCTTGTGAGGAATTGATTGATTTAGTAGTTCAGTTGGACTATCGTATAAGTGAAAGGAAAGCAGAAAGGCGTCGTTGTACTCAGGGGGAGGTGAGGTCAGTCATTAGAGGAGAGCGTTCAAAGCTTGAGGTGGGTAGTAAAGAAGTGAAACCAAGGGTGAATGATCAACAAATTAGAATAAAAGGTCCTTTATCAAAAGAGGAAAAAACTAGGAGGCGTGAGAATAATTTGTGTTTATATTGTGGTAGGGGCGGTCATTTTTTAGGAAATTGTCCCTTTACACCCAAAAAATTTTCATCAGCCGGAGGAAAAGCACAGCAGGTTGCAAATACAGTTCAGTCAGCGGTTCCACATATAACTGTAAATGTATCCTTGTATTTGAAGGAGGAAAAGAAAGGGTATGGACCGGTAGTGATTGATTCAGGAGCCACCGGGAACTTTATGGATTGGGGAGTAGCTAAGGCATTGGGAATACCACTAGTGAGGAAGGAAGTTGTGGAACAAGTTCGGGCTGTAGATGGAACTTCTCTTTCATCAGGTCCTATAACTCATGAAACTGGTGTCTTGGTTATGGAATTATTTGGAGGTCATAGAGAAGAAATCTCATTTGATTTAATTGATACACCAATTTTGAAAATAATTTTAGGCATGCCATGGCTAACCTTGCATAATCCTCACATTGATTGGAGTAGACGAGTGGTAGAATTACAGTCTAGTTTCTGTTTAGAAAATTGCCTTTTGAAAGGTAATCCTGGGAGGGAAGAAACACAAGGTTTAGTTTCCTCTTTTCTGACTGATGCAGGTATTACAGGACATAATATAGGAGCGGTGTTAGGACATCTTCCGGAGTGTTATCAAGGGTACAAGGAGGTGTTTGATGAAAAGGAGGCAGGAGAATTACCTCCACATAGGAGTTTTGACTGTAAAATTGATTTGGAGCCCGGGGCGGTTTTACCAAGTAGTCGAGTGTATGCATTAACTGAAAAGGAGAATGATTATCTTAAAGAGTACCTTGCAGAAAATTTGGCTAAAGGTTTTATTCGTCATTCTCAATCTCCAGCCGCATCTCCATTATTTTTTGTACCAAAGCCAGATGGGTCTCTCAGAACATGCATTGATTATAGAGCTGTGAATAGAATTACAATCAAAAACAAGTATCCTCTCCCTCTAATTTCGGAAATCTTGAATCAGGTCCAGGGAGCCACAATTTTTTCCAAACTAGATTTACGTGGTGCCTATCATCTGGTGAGAGTCCAGGAGGGTGATGAGTGGAAGACGGCATTCAAAACCCGATTTGGGCTTTATGAGTACTTGGTGATGCCTTTTGGTTTATGCAATGCTCCAGCTGCCTTTCAATTCTTTATGGATGAAATTTTAAGAGATTTTTTAGATATATTCGTAGTAGTATACATTGATGATATTTTGATTTATTCTCAGGATTTAGAGTCGCATAAAATTCATGTGGGAAAGGTTCTACAAAGACTCAAAGAGAATCATTTGTTTGCTAAATTAGAAAAATCTCAGTTTCATACTAATTCAGTGGAATTTTTAGGATACATTGTTTCTCCCAAGGGATTGGAGATGAATCCGAACAAAGTTCAAGCCATCACGGATTGGCCAACACCAACGAAAGTAAAAGAAATTCAAAGCTTTTTAGGTTTTGCGAATTTTTATAGAAGATTTATTGAAGGATTTTCTCGATTGATTACTCCCATAACAAAACTTTTAAAGAAAGGTGCCAAATTTGTGTGGTCGACAGAGGCAGAGGAGGCATTTCAAGAATTAAAGAAAAGGTTCAGTTCGGCCCCTATTTTAATTCATCCAGATCCATCTCAGCCTTTTTATGTAGAAGCGGATGCATCGAATCTTGCCATGGGGGCTGTTCTTTCTCAGAGACATCGAGAGACCGGACAACTTCATCCAGTGGCTTACTATTCTAAAAAATTCTCTATGGCAGAACAAAATTATACGATCTCAGATCGAGAATTATTGGCAATCAAGTTTGCTTTTGAAGAGTGGAGGCATTTTTTAAAAGGAGCAAGACATACAGTGACTGTGTTAACAGACCATAGAAATTTGCTTTTTCTGAAATCAGCCAAGACTCTCACACCAAGGCAGTTAAGATGGTCATTGTTCTTTGCTGATTACGATTTTGTAGTGACATTTAAGCCAGGTAGGCTTAATGGAAAGGCTGATGCTTTATCACGTCAATTTCCTGGAAGTGAGATGGAATCAGAAAAGGAGATGATATCCATTATCGATCCATGCTGTTTTATTTCTGCCGGAATACAGAAAATTGAGGATGTTGAGGAAGAAGTTCGAAAGTCCATGTCAATTGCACAAATGGAGGAATGGGTCCGAAAGGATCCGGTTCGAAAAATTGAGAAAGGATTGCCGTTCTTTGAAAATAAACTTTACTTACCTATTTTGGAATTGAGAGAGAGAGTAATAAGAGACTGTCATGAATCTATGCTGTCCGGACACCCAGGTTTTAGAAAGACGCTAGAATTGGTCAGGAGGAGCTTCTGGTGGGAAAAAATGCGTCAGGACATCTTAAATTTTGTAAAAACTTGTGCTATTTGCGCTCAAATGAAGAGTCAAACCGGAAAACCAGTCGGGTTGTTGGAGCCGTTGCCTATTCCACCTCGTCCTTGGCATACAATTTCCCTGGACTTCATTACAGATCTTCCTTGTGACAAGGGTTGTACATCTATTCTAGTTGTGGTGGACCTCTTGTCAAAAGAGGCTCACTTTGTTCCAATGGAGGGAGAGGTTACTGCAGACAATTTGGCCAAAGTCTTTTTGCGAGAAATAGTTAGACTGCATGGTCTGCCTAATCAAATTATCTCAGATAGAGGTCCTCAATTTATTTCTAGATTTTGGAGGGTTTTTTGTAAGGATTTGGGTGTGGAAGTCAGTTTATCATCAGGTTATCATCCCGAGACCAATGGACAAGTAGAAAGAGTAAATCAAGAACTGGAGAAGTATTTGAGGTGTTATCTACAGGCAGGGGAAGAATGGGTGGATTTGATTTGGCTTGCCGAATTTGCTTATAATAATTGTGCTAAAGATTCAACTAACATGTCTCCATTTTATCTTGGAAGAGGTTTTCACCCACGGTTTTTAAGTTTTGAAATTACTGAAGAGTCAGAAAATCCTGGAGTTGAGGTTCGATTAAAAACTATGAGAAAAAATTTGGAAAGAGCAAAAAGGGTACTTTTCGATAGTAAACAGAAGTACAAAAGATTTGCAGATCAAAAAAGGAGGTTGGGTCCTAAATATAAGGTTGGTGACTTGGTTTGGCTTTCGACGAGACATTTGAGAATTAAGGGCAAAAACAAATTTACTCCACGTTTTGTAGGTCCATTTAAAGTAGAAAAGATAATCAATCCAGTGTCAGTACGGTTAAAACTACCTACTTCCTTGAAAATACATCCAACTTTTCACATTAGTCTATTAAAACCTGTGATTCCGGGGACTAGAGTTGTACATCCACCTTCACCAGTTCAGTTAGAGAATTCATCCGAAGAGTTTGTGGTGAAAAGAATTGTAGATTCCAGGAGGTTAAGAGGGAAACTACAATATTTAATAGACTGGGAAGGTTTCGGACCTGAGGAACGTACATGGGAAGACGAGGTGAATGTGCATGCACCACAATTAGTCTCAAAATTTCATAGAAAGTATCCTTCTAAAATTGGCCCTGGGACAGGGCATTAAGGGGGGGGTACTGTCAGGTTTCGTGGGATTTGGTTGAATGTGGTAGAATGAGGATATGATTAACATAAAGTATGGTTTGGGCCTTAACTTTCTGTGCAGAGTGTGGAGAGCTTCCCAAGTCAAAATGGAGACTTCCAAAAGGATCAGTGATTGGTCAGAAGTAACAGAAAGGCATTGTTGGAACATTCTAAACCGCCTTTCATTGTCAGAAGCCCAGCTGGAAGGTCCTATGTTTGAAGCTCTTAAGATTTAGAAAACTTTAGTTAGGCCCTTGTGCCTAAAATTAGTTATTTTGGTTCTGGAAAGTGTTGGAGATTTAAGAAGAAACTTAGAAAACGTTCCGGTGAAAGAAAGAAGCAAGCTAAGTGAATTCATTATCTTTTATGGATCTTTGTGATTTTCAAGCAGGAGTTAAATATTAATTCCATTAATTAACTTGTTCCTGTTTTTATTAGTTTTTGTTAAAATAGTAGTTCATTTCGTTCTTTCATGAATCTATTTTTGAACTTCTAGAACTGTATTTAAATTTACTGAACTGCGTCACATTTTTTGCAATTGGCTAGTTGGAGTGTGGAGGTCTGTTTATCATTTTAGCGTCGTGTGTTTTTTCGGCCGTATAAAATATTGAGTATTGTACCCTTTTTTGGTAACAGTGCTTTTATTAGCGTCGGACTAGCGTTAGAAATCTTACACTGTCTGCGCAAGTGACAGTGTGGTAGCCATGCGACTCTGAAGCGTTATGTTTAATTTACTAACATTCTAACCTGGCGCGTGATCATCACTGGGCTGCCTCTTCAAGGATTAGTGTCCGGAACTGAGGACTTTCTCCTTCCTGTTTGAACACTTCATATTAAGAAGAGTGGTATACTATTCATTTACGCATGCGCCCATGCCAGTTTCATTTTTGAACTCTTTTCCTTGTTTTTGTGCGCTTCCATTTTAGAAGGAGTAAACAATATCTTCACGCATGCGCATATTCTGGTTAAAAGAACGCTTCTTTTATGAGCGATCATCTTTGCCAGCAAAAGATCCAATTAATGAACACTTTTATATATTCAGGAAACAAACCATTTTGACTTGAATAGCCAGAGTGTCATTTTTGGAATTGGTATTGAAGCAGCGAGAAATCATCAATACAAACTACATGTATAATATTTCCAGCGGGTTGTTTGGGTAAATGACATTGGAACTGCTTGAAGATTAACTCATTAAACTGAGAGAGATTAGCAGCTTTTTCACAACCGAATTGAAGAAATTAGTAAGAGCATCTGAGACTCTATTTTTCTGTTTTCTTCATTTGAATTTACACGTCCTCTAAGTTATTCACAGAGGATAATCAGGTATGGTGGCGTGTTTATTTACTTAATATTATAACGAGAAGTCAGAGCCAAGGAATTCAAAGGTTAGTGACTAAAGTGAATTTGTTGTTATTTTCACCAACAGGTTGACAGATAAAGAAGCCGAGCAAAACCTGAAGTTTATTATTTTGTCCCATTTTCCCCCTTTCCCTTGGGGGTGCTCTCAACTGAACTGTTTGATACCAGTTAAGAGGTTAGCATCCAAAGGGGACTGCGGGGGTTCAGCAGCTTCCGGGGACAACATCAGATTTGAGAAAGCCTGACAGATTGCCAGAGCAGGTGCAAAGGCAACTAAAGTAATTGGTAGGGATGGAGGCAAAACCATGGTCAGAAATTCAACTCACAATAGTACATTACTGTAAGTTAACACAGAAAAGTGTGTGGAAAAAGCATGAGGAAAGGAAACAAAGAAGCAAAGTTAGTGAAGACGAAACTCTCTAAATCAGGCCATGGAAAGAGCAGTATTAACAAGCACGGGAGGACAAAGTACACCATAGATACAATACGCACCACCACCGCAGGAGCAGGGTTCATGGGGTGGGTCTGTGAATCAAATGCAACAAAGCAAAGGGAGATTTTTGGAAGGGTATTGTGGATACGGGCAACAAATGCAGCAGGGCTCAGAAGGGCTCTCTGGGGGGTATCAGAGGCAAGTGAGAGAACCACTCCAGTACAGGTGTGTGGACAGATAGGACATACTGTAGGGTATGTATATCCAGATGGGGATGACACAGAATTGGGGAATGCAATACCAGCAAACATATCCAAGGGAACAGAATGAGTATAATGCCCAGTACCAGATGCAACAACAAAGACAGGAACCAAATGCATACCCACAGACAAACCAGCCCATGACACAGACACCACAAATGCAGGCACCAGCTCAGCATTACCCGCAGACATCCCAGGCACCACCAACACAGAATAACACACAACCATCATGCACAGCACAGCAAAATGACGGGACACTGGAATACAAGGACTCCATGGCAATGACTCCCATTAGAAAGTTAGTTGGGCGACCGTGGTGGGGTGCAACCCATTTGCCGGAAACGGAATGTCATTATACCCTCAATAGATGACCAATCTTGGGGAAGTATAGAATGTCAGGTGATGCCATGAATGCTCAGGGATTTTCTGGGGCAACGGAACTGGTTCCTTTTACAGATGATATCGCACTTTCTATAGGAGAGCATGACCTAGATCTACCCTTACTGTATTCCCGGCAGACATCGGTAAACATAATGGGGAGGGACGTCATGAGCAAACTTAACATGACCATCCCATTCACTGACAAAGTGATACACCTAAACGTGAGGGTAATTATTCAAGCTTACTGTGGAAGCACGGTGCAGAGGAGGGTTCTAGCAGATGAGGTGCTATTTCATTATGGAACTGAAGTAATAATAGCATGGCTCCCAGGAATTCAGGGAAGAAGGTAGTGCCTACCTAATGAGTACATGTTTAGGCCATAACTTCCACTAGACGAGAAGGAAGGGACAATAGTACCACTAGAATTAGATGTGTTAATAGTGGGAGACGACAGGATAAAAATAAATGGGAGAGATGACACAGGATGAGCATGGATGTCAGTGATCACAGTAGCAGAAGGCTAAAGGCTAACTACCGTGAAAGATGAAGAACTGTTCAAATACAACTGCTCAGATCAAGAGGTAGTGTTTGACATTAGCATTACATACTGGGTGAAGATATATTACAGAGTGGTACCACAGAGAATGGCGATGATGATACAAGCACTGCCAATGTTTCTCAAGAAAGATCTGGCCAAGGTGCCCAGTGTCCTATGGACTATGATTCCCTATGACGTGGGGCCCCTCAAGGGAATAGGACCAGTAAAAATAAAATTAAAGCCAGCAGCAATTTTACCAAGAGCAAGACAATCCCCCTGTCGAGGGAGGTAGACGAAGCGATTTATGAGACAATAGCAGCATTAATGAAACAACGCATCTTAAGTCCATCATAATCCCTGTGCAACATGGCTGTGTACCCTGTAAAAAAGGCAACAGTGGAGTCATGGTGTTTTATACTGGACATCGCGCCTTCAGAACCATATTCTTGATGCAGAGTTTCATTTAGTTCTGAATTTAGAACCAATTTTGTGTAGCATTCCTGTGGAAGCTACCTACTACACATCATAGATTTGAAGAATGCTTTCTTCTCTATACCACTACACCCAGACTCACAAAACTTAACTTTGTTTCTATATAGAAATAAGAAGTAGGAACACACTAGACTTCCTCAAGGGTACTGCGGATCACCTTGAATATTCAACAAGGCCCTTCAAATGGATTTAGTAAATGTAGAGTTACAGAGTGCACAGTACATAGACAGCATATTGATTTGCAGCAAGACAGAGACACAGTGTAGGAATGACTCAGTGCACATGTTGACTGCACTCAAAGAAAAAGGCTACAAAGTAGAAAAAGGAAAACAATATTGCCAGAAAGAGGTGTCATGATCTCTGCTTCCAAAAGATCAGGACTTGCCCGACTCCCTTGGAAGCAGACCCGTAACCCCGGTTCCGAGTGCCAGCCAGTCCCAATTGGGACCTTTTGGACCCTGTCCTGGCGCCAGTGGCACCAGGCTCATAAAGATGCCCAGTCCCAGCGCTGGAAGCGCCGGGCTCATAATGCTTGGGTGGACTTACCTGCAGCAGACCATGCTGCTTACTTACCTGCCAGTTGAACCCCTGATCCTCTTCTGTTTGGGACTACTTTTCCTGTTGGGTGGGGCAGGAGCCACTCCCTAGGTTCAGAACACTGGAACTCTTCTGGAAAGCAGGAACTCTTTTCTTAGGCGTGGCTGTGGAAGGAGACATCTAAGCACTACAGGAGGCTATTTAAACCACACCCGATGGATGAATCTTGCTTTGCGTTATTCTGCATTCCCTGCAGCAGAACGCTCATCGTGTCTTCTGCTTCTGATCCTGGGCCTAAGGGAACAAAGGCTTACCATCCTGGAATCCAGTCTTCAGCAGCACCTGTAAAAACAAAGAAAGAACAGGTTAGCACTACGGTCTTCAGTGGCAGCGCATCTCTTATTGGTCCATCGGCTGTCACCAACGCCTCGCGCTGCATTCCGGCATCTGAAAGACAAAAGCTTACCAGCTCTTCGCACGCTCCGGAGGCCTTCGGCACTGCATCCCGCATCTGAAAGACAAAAGAAGGTGCGTTTAAAGACATTGGGCAACTTTATTACTCACGTGCCATTACTCCTTCCCACGCCGAATCCAGTGGGTATTCCAGCACCCTTCAGCTTCTCTAAAGCTCCGAACTTGTACCTGCAAGATAAAAGGGACAGTTAGTGCGCATCGTGAAGCAGGCTACAAGCGCTTACTTACGTGCTTCCAGGCGCTTCTATTCCTCATGTGGGTTCGATCCTCAACTCTCATCAGCCCGCCATCCGCCATCGCCGGAACCCTGCAAAACAAGAGATATCATTACAAAAGACTTTTAAGACATTTGAAGTGCCCAGAACTTACCGTTCGTGCAGTTAACGACGGACAGCAGTCCTCTGAGGTCAAGAGGCCTGCACCCTTATCCAGTGAAGAAACTGGTTACGGCACCCTGCCCCGAGGCAGATGGAGAGCTCGGCGTTCACTTACCTAAGGTGAGGGTGTTAACCTTTGGGGTTCTACAGGAGAAGAGAAAGGGAAGAGGAGAGAGGCACCCAATAACCCCAGTTCATTAATCCCATATTTTCTATCTGCAGACATCTTACTCTTCGAGTCAGACATACAGTGCACAGAGGTCCAGCCCAAAGAGCCAACCGTGTGTTACACATCACCTTTGAAGATACGGCATTCACCCAGTCAAGACCGGCGTATCTGCGGGAATCAGGTGAGCGTTACAGAACGCAAAGCCTATCGCAAAACTCCCACCCAGGCGCTATGGAAACCTCGGATACCGACCAGCTAGCCCAGTTACTTGGGGAACTAAGAGCAGAAGTGCATGCAGCCCGTCAGGAAACGGATGCTCTAAGAAGGGAACTGATTATTTCCAAGGAGCGAACAGACGATCTCGCTAGACAATTGCTACAGTCACAAGCCGGACAAACTCTGTTACCCGCATCAGGGGCAAATCTTCCTTCAACATCCTCTACGAACCCAGTGCAGATCAACCTACCTGGGAATGTACCTCTGGCTCCGCCCGAATGATTTTCTGGTGACCCAAAGAGGTTTGCAGTATTTATTAATCAGTGCCGGTTGCACTTCTTATGCCGGCCAGCAGCCTTTCCAACTGATCAAGCTAAGGTAGCTTTCGTGCTTTTGTACCTTAGTGGCAATGCGGCAGACTGGTCGATCCTTCTAGTTAATCAAGATGATCCGGTTCTCCATGATTTTCGAGCTTTTCAGCTCAGTATGGAAAAACTGTTTGCAAGACATTCACAGGGGCAGGCCTTGGACAATGAGCTCCTTTCATTGCGACAGGGTAATCAAGACCTTTTGGCTTATATTGCGTCTTTCAACAGACTGATAGTGGAAACTCGATGGCCTGAGGACAAAAGGATTACGCTGTTTTATAGAGGTCTACGTGGAGAGCTCAAAGATGTGTTAGCCCAAGTAGTGAATCCCCCGCAAGACTGTTCGGACTATATTGACTTAGTCGTTCAAATTGACCACAGACTGCAGAACAGGAAGGCCGATCGTTCCAAGTTTGATGCTCGAGTACTTTCCAAACCACCAACTCCTATCAAAGGAGTAGACTCCGGGGAACCCATGCAAATAGGGGGCCTGAAAGGACCACTAACACAAAAGGAGCGGGAAAGGAGAAAACAGCTGCAATTATGCCTCTATTGCGGAAACTCGGGGCACTTTCTTCGAGACTGTCCGGTGAAACCAGCCAAGAAGGCAGTAGGAGCTGCAGTTACCAGGGTCACAAACTCTGAGCAGGGAAACGACCTCGCCCGACAAGAATAGAGGTCCTCTTGCCGAGCGTTAAAACCAGTTCCGTGACCTCGCATTTCGTGATACCTATGGTCCTCATTAGCCCTGAACATCCGGATCGATTACATGCGATTGAAGCTTACGTCGACAGCGGTGCCATCAGCAATTATGTGGATCATGAAATGGTTTTGAGGATGAATCTGACTCTTTGTCCAAAGGCTGTAAAGGACGTCATTACTACGGTGGATGGTACGGAGATAGCCTCCGGACCAGTAACGCATACCACCCAAGAAGTGACGCTAGTAAGTCAAGATGGACACCATGAGAAGATCGTGTTCGATGTGATCAAGGCCCCCCAGTTCCAGATTATTCTAGGAATTCCTTGGTTAGAGAAGCACAATCCTCAGATCGATTGGCGAGCAAGAACGGTTCAGTTTCCAGAATGTGTCTCCACTTGTCACCCTCGACCTGGTGTTGCACTGGCAGCAATTTCCTCGGAGGCTCCTCAGTTACCTCCTGAATACCTAGAATTCCAAGATGTTTTCCGGAAGGATCAGGCTAACTCTCTACCTCCTCATAGGTCTTAAGACTGCCAGATAGACCTGATACCTGGATCTACTCCTCCTTGTAGTAGAATTTATGCCCTCACCGAGCCTGAGAATCTTCACCTCCGACAATACCTGGATCAATACCTAGCGAATGGGTTTATTCGTCCTTCCAAGTCCCCTGCTTCCTCAGCTTTGTTCTTCGTTCCCAAAAAAGAAGGGGACCTTAGAACTTGTATAGATTATCGCGCCCTGAACCAGATCACCGTTAAGAATAGATATCCGTTAACTTTGATCCCTGAACTCCTGGACCAAGTCAGAAAAGCATGCATATATACAAAGCTGGATCTTAGAGGAGCCTACCACTTGGTACGAGTAAAAGAGGGCGATGAATGGAAGACGGCCTTCCGCACCAAGTATGGGCTATTTGAATATCAGGTCATGCCCTTCGGACTTTGCAATGCCCCGGCCGCCTTTCAATATTTTATGAACGATGTCCTCAGAGAGCTCATAGATGTGTGTGTTGTTGTTTACATTGACGACATCCTCGTTTATTCTTCATCCGAAACTGAACATCGGAAACACGTGAAAATGGTCCTCGAGAGATTGCGTCAACACAAACTTTTCGCTAACTTGGAAAAATGTGTTTTCAACGTGACTGAAGTTGAATTCTTGGGATTCATATTATCACCTAGCGGAGTGCGTATGGATTCAAAGAAGGTCGATGCAATTCTCAAATGGCCATCGCCATCCTCCGTAAAAAGTGTTCAAAGCATGTTAGGCTTCGCTAACTTTTACCGCAGGTTTATCCCCGAATTCTCACGAATAGTCCAGCCCATCACCGCCTTGTTAAAGAAAAACAAACGTTTTGAATGGTCTACCGAGGCGCAACAAGCTTTCCAGAATTTGAAGACTAGATTTATCTCTGCACCGATCTTAAAACATCCTCGCCCAGAACTCCCCTACATCGTTGAAACTGATGCTTCGAGCCTTGCCATGGGGGCAGTTCTATCACAAAAGGACCCAGTAACCAATCAGTTGCATCCCGTGGCATTTTGGTCCCGCAAATTCTCGCCTCCTGAAATCAATTACACTATTACTGATAAGGAACTTCTAGCTATCAAGTCCGCCTTTAAGGCTTGGCAGCATTATCTTCTGGGGGCCCGACACACCGTTACTGTGATTACAGATCACCGAAACCTGCAATATTTGAAAACCGAAAAAGCTCAATCCTCTAGGCAACTCCGTTGGGCACTATTCTTTGCCGAGTTTGACTTCATAATTACCTATCGACCTGGTACAAAAAACGGTAAAGCTGATGCCCTTTCTCGGATGGGAGTGGAAGAACATTTGATCAATCCTAAACCTGTACCTATCATCCCCGAACAAAGAATTCTAGGTGTAATCGCCACACAATCCATAGAGGAAGTTAAGGATAAAGCCAGGCTACTGGTAACTCCAGCAGACATACAGAATTGGCATCTGCAGGGAAAGGACTTTACGGTGAAGGACAACCTATTATATTTCCAAGAACGGTTATACCTGCCCAGCACAGATTTACAGAAAAAGGTAATCTCTTGTTATCACGATTCTTTAATGGAAGGACATCCCGGTATGACCAAGATCTCGGAAAAGATCAAGCGCTACTTCTGGTGGCCGTCTTGGAAAAAAGATATCAGAGACTTTATAATGTCCTGTGGAGTATGCGCCCAAAACAAGAGTCAAAAGGAAAAACCAGCCGGCCTCTTACGCCCTATTGACATCCCGCCTCGCCCTTGGCATTCGATTTCTATGGACTTCATCACCGATCTACCTCCATGCTCCGGATACAATACGATCCTAGTAATCGTGGACCTATTCTCCAAGATGGCGCATTTCATTCCACTCAAAGGCTTACCAACAGCAGCAACTCTGGCCCGAGAATTTCTCGAAAACATCGTCCGACTGCACGGTTTTCCTTCAGTTCTAATTTCGGATCGAGGTAGTCAATTTATTTCTCATTTTTGGCGAAGTTGCTGTCGGTCGGCTCAAATTGATGTGAGACTTTCGACCAGCCACCACCCTCAATCCGACGGACAAACCGAGAGGACCAATCAAACTCTGGAACAGTATTTGCGCTGCATGCTACCACAAACTGAAAAAACTTGGAAAGATATCCTTTGGATAGCCGAATATGCCTACAATAACTCTGTCCACTCGGGAACTGGGAAGACCCCGTTTTTTCTTTTATACGGTAGTCACCCTCGAACCTCGGAGTTGGATCCACTCCAAGATCTTGGAACACCAGCAGTAGACCACCTGCATTCTACAATCACCCAAGCCTTTAAGGAAGCCGTTTCTCACCTTCAAAGGGCTAAAGAACAATACAAGAAAGGAGCAGACCAACATCGGAAGGAAGCCCCCCAATATCAAGTAGGAGATCAAGTCTGGTTATCCACCAAATATCTACCTTTAAAAGGACCACGCACATTCAACCCAAGATACCTTGGTCCCTATTCCATCACTACCATAGTAAATCCAGTAGCGGTCAAGTTGGACTTGCCCCCTCACATGAAGATACATCCGGTCTTCCACGTCTCTCTATTAAAACGCGTGCAACCTCAAACCCGACTAACTACATCTCCAAAACCTATTCTAGTTGATGGAGAACTCAAGTTTGAAGTCAAAAGCATCCTGGATTCCAAGATCTCCAAATCTAAACTATTTTACCTGATTGACTGGAAAGGCTACGGTCCCCAAGAAAGATCCTGGGAACATGCAGAATATGTCCACGCGCCTCGTCTAATCAAAAGATTTCATCGAACATTTCCTAACAAGCCCAAACCCCCGGAGAAGCCCGGTTTGGGAGGGGCCTTGAGGGGGGGTGCTGTCATGATCTCTGCTTCCAAAAGATCAGGACTTGCCCGACTCCCTTGGAAGCAGACCCGTAACCCCGGTTCCGAGTGCCAGCTAGTCCCAATTGGGACCTTTTGGACCCTGTCCTGGCGCCAGTGGCACCAGACTCATAAAGATGCCCAGTCCCAGCGCTGGAAGCGCCGGGCTCATAATGCTTGGGTGGACTTGCCTGCAGCAGACCATGCTGCTTACTTACCTGCCAGTTGAATCCCTGATCCTCTTCTGTTTGGGACTACTTTTCCTGTTGGGTGGGGCAGGAGCCACTCCCTAGGTTCAGAACACTGGAACTCTTCTGGAAAGCAGGAACTCTTTTCTTAGGCGTGGCTGTGGAAGGAGACACCTAAGCACTACAGGAGGCTATTTAAACCACACCCGATGGATGAATCTTGCTTTGCGTTATTCTGCATTCTCTGCAGCAGAACGCTCATCGTGTCTTCTGCTTCTGATCCTGGGCCTAAGGGAACAAAGGCTTACCATCCTGGAATCCAGTCTTCAGCAGCACCTGTAAATACAAAGAAAGAACAGGTTAGCACTACGGTCTTCAGTGGCAGCGCATCTCTTACCTGGTCCATCGGCTGTCACCAACGCCTCGCGCTGCATTCCGGCATCTGAAAGACAAAAGCTTACCAGCTCTTCGCACGCTCCGGAGGCCTTCGGCGCTGCATCCCGCATCTGAAAGCCAAAAGAAGGTGCGTTTAAAGACATTGGGCAACTTTATTACTCACGTGCCATTACTCCTTCCCACGCCGAATCCAGTGGGTATTCCAGCACCCTTCAGCTGCTCTAAAGCTCCGAACTTGTACCTGCAAGATAAAAGGGACAGTTAGTGCGCATCGTGAAGCAGGCTACAAGCGCTTACTTACGTGCTTCCAGGCGCTTCTATTCCTCACGCGGGTTCGATCCTCAACTCTCATCAGCCCGCCATCCGCCATCGCCGGAACCCTGCAAAACAAGAGATATCATTACAAAAGACTTTTAAGACATTTGAAGTGCCCAGAACTTACCGTTCGTGCAGTTAACGACAGACAGCAGTCCTCTGAGGTCAAGAGGCCTGCACCCTTATCCAGTGAAGAAACTGGTTACGGCACCCTGCCCCGAGGCAGATGGAGAGCTCGGCGTTCACTTACCTAAGGTGAGGGTGTTAACCTTTGGGGTTCTACAGGAGAAGAAAAAGGGAAGAGGAGAGAGGCACCCAATAACCCCAGTTCATTAATCCCATATTTTCTATCTGCAGACATCTTACTCTTCGAGTCAGACATACAGTGCACAGAGGTCCAGCCCAAAGAGCCAACCGTGTGTTACACATCACCTTTGAAGATACGGCATTCACCCAGTCAAGACCGGCGCCTCTGCGGGAATCAGGTGAGCGTTACAGAGGTGTTGTATATTGGACAACTGATATCACAAGACGGACAAAAAGTGACATCAGAAAGAGCAGAGACAGCAAAGCCCATGGCAATTGGACAAATACAGCAGTTCCTAGGACTATACAATTACTACAGAGCATGGGTATTTGACTACAGCACTTATACTAGGCCCTTGTTGAGTCCACTGAAGGAAGAGCAAAGATGGGAGTGTACATTACAATGGACGAAAGAAATGACTGAGGCATTTGGAGCTGAAAGAAGCAATATGCACAGCTCCAGTGTTTGGGATCCCAAACTATCAAGATGAATTCTTCTTATTCTCGCACTTCAGTGGAGTGGTTATAACTACTGTAATGACACAAAAGACAAGCATGGGGCACAAACCTCTAGCATATTACAGTGGAAAGCTAGATTCAGTGATGAAAGGACACTACGCGTGCGAACAAGAACTGGCTGCTGCTGCATTTGCAGTGGACAAATTAGCAAGTATTACCATGGGATACAGCACCACTCTTTTTGTGGAGCTTGCACTTTTCGCAATACTGGAAAGACCCAAAAGTGCATTGACAACAGAGGGAGCTTCAGGGTATGCTGTGTTACTGTCAAACCCAGCTCTCAAGATAGTGAAATGCTGACTTATCAACCCGGCCACTTTCATCGCCGAACCTATAGAGGAGGGCGACTATGTGCACGACTGTACGGCCAACATAGAACACTACAGCGATACCCGAAAAGTACAGGAGAACGCACTTGAGGGGGGCGATATGCTTTATATTGATGGGTCAGCCAAAATTGACCAAACGACAGGGGAAAGACATACTGGGACAGCAGTAGTGAGATTAAAGGAGGACAGGACGAGCGAGGCGGTGACAAGCGCACGTCTTTCATCATCATTTTTAGCACAAGCAGCAGAATTAGTAGCTTTAGTATAGGCACTGGAGCACAGCAAAGGCAAGGAAGTGACAGTGTATTCAGATTCAGCCTACATGACATTCACAGTGCATTCTGGGCTGTCACGTTGGCTGAGGAGGGGCTTCAGGTCTGCTGATGGGTCACTGGTGCAGCATGCACTCCTATTGGGAAGACTGATAGAAGCACTCCAATTCCTACTGCGCATGACAGTGGCAAAGTGCCAGGCACACATGATGAAGGAGGATCTTGTAACTAGGGGCAACAAGGCAGCAGAGTGGAAGCAAAAAGTGCACCTTATTTTGGGGACATTTTAGAAATGGATGCTTTGTCCCCAGCTTGCAATTATGTGCGATCCATGATATTAAAAGAAGGATATAACACATTACCAGTGACACAGATTATGGAATTGCAAGGAGCCGCAACAAGGGAAGAGAAAGAATTGTGGCTAAGGAGGTGATGTACAGTGTCTCCTACCGATGCCCTATGGCGGCAATACAACACAGGGAAAGTGGTAACACCATTCGCATTATTGCACACATCACTGACACAGCTGCACAATCTTACCCACATGGGGAAATATGTACTTGCTGCTCACATTGGAGAAGGCTGGTTCTGTCCAAATTTGGCAGAACATGTTGCTGAATTTATGACTGTCTAGTTTGTAAACAATTCACAGCAGGTCATACACTAAGGGTGGTGATAGGAGCCATACCTCGCCCAATGGATCCATTCCAAAACCTTCATGTCGACTACGTCAACATGCTCCAAGTATACCAGGGTTACCGCCACATGATAGTGGTTATGTGCCCATTTTCTTGATGGATCGAAGCCAGTCCCTGTTTCCACCCTGATGCCATTAGAGCGGCAAAATTCCTGGTTTGAGAAATATTCCAATGGTGGGGCGTGTGTGAGGTCCTGTGGTCTGATAATGGTCCTCATTTCGCCAATGAGATGTTTCACCACATCAGAACCTTGCTGGGAATACAACACAACTTCTCATGTGTCTTTCACTCACAAGCAAACAAGGTGTGTGAGCGCCTCAGTGGGCTGCTCAAAGAAGGCATTGCCAAAATTAAAAAAGACTTCCATTAGAATTATTCGCATTGCCCGACAAACTAGGGTTCGACCACCATTTAACACCACATGAGGTGGTGACAGGACGGTGCATGAGACTTCCCCTGACTTCTCCCACTAGGGCTTTAATAGATGCAGAAAAAATGTCTGATGTATTGGGTCAGGAAAAGTACAAGTACACCGCTTCCTTGATGGCTAGTGCCTCTTTTATTTTTCGTCAACTAGAGGGACAAAGGTAGAGGCCTGAAACAAGAACAACAACCCAGAAGCAAACAAGGAACCTTTGAAGTAACTACAACTGTATCCTGGGGACCAGGTGCTTTTAAGAGATTTTACCAGATGGTGGTACAAACCACGTTTTACAGGACCATATACAGTAGAACAATCTACAGATTGAGTAGTAAAGATCAAAGGGAAGAAGGCTTGAAACTACCTCAGCGACATCAAGTCCTGCAAAGCGGTGGCCTCTCCTAACACCAATAACGAAAGGGCCAATGATCCACAAGCAGAAGAACAAAACAATTTTCTTGAAGCATAACAGCCCAGCAGAGGCCAACCAATGATTACTCGCTCACAAGAATGGGAGATAGGGAAAGGACTTCCCATATATCCAGAGTGAGGGTGCACTGTCTATTTATTATTTTTCTTTCCGCACACTGACAGCATTCATCGTGAAAGTGCAACTGTTTGTTTTGCATTGTCCCATGCTTCCTTTCGATCTTCATCCCAAGACCTTCCAAGGCGATTTTGTCCAATTTGTTAGGAGAGCGAATAGAGCAAGAAGGTGCCATCATAATGTGTTTTTCCGTGTTTTCATAGCTTATTTGTCCCAAACATACCACACCTAGAGATAAGAAACCCTTCTGTGCTTGCAGTACTTCGTGATCCTAGAATCTGCACAGTTTGGGAACAATTATTCCTTCTTGCAATGACCCAACTCCACAATCGCAGAGCTTTAATTAATTATTAACACACTAACGCCTTTCTAGCGCATTGCAGGCAGACAACAACATCTTCAATGCTACGCAAGATACCAGAGAGGAGTAAGGGATGGGCGACATTATTAAAAGAATCCTCATTGTGTCCTTTGTATTAATTATGGGTGGTATTTCCGCCCCCTCATCTTTTGGTGAATGTAATATGTTGCAAGTAATACCACTGTAACCTCTTCTAACACAAGCCCAACTCTGGCAGGTGGAAATACCATGTCAGGTAAGCAATGTTGGATCAGTAAAGAGAGGTAGACACAGTGTTGATGTAGGCATGGGGCGGTGGTGCATCTCTAACTCACTGATACTGCTTGGGTATCTAATAACATGTGGTATAAGCGCATGACTAAAGTAGGTAAACAAACCACTGGGGAGAGCTGCTATGTCTGCTCGCTCATCCCCTATGCCATGAGTGCCTCCAGAACATTTGTAGCAACTGAAATGCCAGCAGCAAGAGCACAATGGGCCTCATTCCGAGTATGGCGGTAAGGGATAGCGGCCACCGCTAACGAGAGCGGTGGCGGTAATCCCTTACCGCCATACTCCGAGTTCCCTTAGCGCCATGGTGCTTTTAACACCTGCTTTAAGCAGGCGTTAAATACCATGGCGCTAAGGGACCTTGATGTTAATTACGCCACCGTAATTTACGGTGGCGTAATTGACGCCTTCCCCACTCCCATTATGCCCTATGGGGCAAGAATGGGAATGGGGAAGGGTAAATGGGGATTGGGGAATTACCGCCCCGCCAACCTTGGAATGGGGCGGTAATTCCGCCAACCACCAAGGCGCTGCCGGTCCGGGTATGGCGTCAACCAAGGCGTTAATAGCGCCATTGGTTAGCGCCGTACTCGGAATGAGGCCCAATGCCTTATGTACCTGTTGATGTGTACAACCCGAGGAAGATTCCAAGGGAGAACAGCAACATTGAGATGGATGTCCAAGGTATCATTCCCCTATGAAGATAGCTATATAAAAACACTTGACATGATGGATAGTTACTGGAAAAAAGACCAAGCTATACAATAGATAACTGTTGGCCCACAGAAAGGAGAGACAAAAACAATAACACTGAAAGAACTACCATGTCCTAAGAAGGGACCCAAAGAGATAGGAGGAGAGCCAGGATGCTGGGAAAGACCACAGATGCTTGTGCATGGCCAAGTGTACACAGCTGAAGGATGGAAGGAGGAGTAGTAGGTAGAAAAGCAAACACACTCCTACATGTTCCAGTAAACACAGTACAGGAAGAAAATGACAATTGGCTGAAAGAATAGGACGCAAATGCAAAGTTACTGACTTGGGTGGAACATGAAGCTGGACCAATGCCTATAATACCACTGCAGAAAGCAGTGTTATGTTTCCAGAATGATTGAGCAGTAAAGGTTGGAGAAAACAAAGACTGCAAGCAGTCAGTAAAGTGTTCAGGCATGAAGATTGGAACGGCAGTTCTGATGGATCATTATTGGGCATGCAGATCTAAAGCACATGAAAAGATGCCACCCAACTGGGGAGGAGTATACTCATTGGTGCACATCAACACGCCAGTGCTAGTAGTTCCACAGAGGGACATCAAAACGGACAACTTCCCTAAAAGGTATGACAATAGAAGAAAGAAGATGTCAGTAGGATTGAGTAGAATGAAGAGGCAGAACTACTTATCACCAGCATCTCTAGATGACGTACCACCTGAACACTGGTTGTTCAGTAGGACTGAAATGTTCTTCGCGTCAGTAGTTTCAGCTGTGCAGACATATACAAGTGAAAAATGGTTACAGATAACGAGATGGGAGCTGATGCAGACAATAAATTCAACGGTAAATGGCTTCAAAATGATAAAAGAAGAGCTCTGAGCAGTAAGGTTGATGGCCCTTCAGAACAGATACATTCTGGACCTTCTGGCAGCATGGGAGAAGGAGTTTGCACCAAGATTGGGTCTGCTTGGTGTACATTTATGCCATCAAATGATGAAGCAAATGTCACACTAACAAAAGCAGTTACCAGATTGTTGAAAATGCACACAAAAATGGAGGAGGAGGCAAAAAGAGCAGTAAACGATCAAAGCTGGCTGTCGTACATATTTTCCTGGATGCCAAAATGGATGGAAGATGGACTGAAAGTATTACTAGGAGCAAATATAATGGTACTAGTAGCACTATGTGTGATTATGAACTGAATCACACAATGCCGCAAAAGGACAGAGAAAACAATAGGAATGAAAGTCCGAGTAGATACAAATGGTGAGGGTAGTAGAAGAAATAAATAAAATAAGGACCCAGATAATGGAGTGCCCATTGTTCCCGACCGAGATGATAACTGTCAATGATCCTTTGGACAACAAGAAATATTGGGCCAAATGGGCATGGTGCAACCCGGAAAGAGAATGCAGTTACATGAAATGACTATGGACATCTCAGAGGAATAACGAAGATATGGCTCCCGAAAGCGATGGTGAATAGGTTTGGTGGTGTGGTCGACAAGTCGTCCAGAGGGGGGACTGAAGAGAGGGTCCCTGGAATGGTCCTCTTGACCCCTATAAACATGTCAGCCCGAAGAGCCAGAAACGCAAGATGCCAGTCCCTGTTTAGCCAGCCTCCAGGAGGGCCAGTGACTTCTACATATGCAAATAGAAATTCTCTTAGACAACCGTTTTTACCTTATCCAGCTGACATCTTCATGGATACAGGTGCCTCAACAATGGACCTGGTTGACTAATGATAAAGGTACAGCTGTGCTGACATCATGAGTGACAACTCAACATGGCAACATTAGCTATGAAGCAAACGCATCCCTGCACGGAGTTACACGGACACACACATGCACACACGACGATCATGCTTATACAGTTCTGTAGATAGAGGGCAGATACATATACATACTGCCAGAAGCCTTTCCTTTTCATTAGCAAAACTCACAAATGCAGAAAGGCAAGAAAAGCAAGAAATGCAGAGCAAGCTTGCAGCCACTTATTGCAACTGACTATATGGAACTACATGATCATACAAGGAACCTGTAAGAGCCAAGTACTACTAATCTATAAGAAGAGTAGCACAATATATATATCCATATAGAAATCATAGCATGACTATAGCAGAAGTGCATAAAGCCACAGGCCTCATAATAAGGAACTAAGGAAAAATAAAACAGATTTTGCAGCACGCTGTCCAGGGCTGGTGCTCACAGCCAAGGTCAGAGATGAGCAGAACATTCCTGGCTCCAGGGACAGGGAGCCACCTGCAAAATAGCAGAATACATCCTAAGCCGAAAAGCTCAGTTTAGCGGTCGCCACCCACGTGATCTGGTCACGCCGAACAATGGCCATTGACCAGCGGTGGGAAGAGGAGCAGTTCCCAGTGAAGAAGACAAGAACTGATACATGTGTTATTTTACAATGTTGCAACCTGCAGGCACTCTCTAAGGCAATGTGGTTATACTAGTGCCAACAATGGGAACACATAGTCTTTCTTCCTACCGTTAGAAGGTACACAGAGTGCTGAGAATGGAGCAGGGTACCAGGCCTCAGGAGACCAGCTCCAGCCAATCAGGAAACCAAATCCAGGGGCAGATGGCAAAGGTCAAGGGGCAATGATAGTCCGGTGACTCTGCAACAATATGATAGATCATTTTTGGGGAAGGCTCAGGTGAAACCACCTGACAAGAAAGGGCCAGTTAGCTAACCTCTATAGGTGCCTTGTATAGGCACTACCACCCCAGCCACCCAATGGTGTAAACTCTTAGGTTTTTGGGGAAGAGCCCCAACTTGTGACGACATGTCCTAAAATAAATACCTGACACAGGCTCAGGAGCTGTGATTGCTGGAGATTTTTGTTTTCTTTTTGATCTCTGTCTGCTATGGAAAATAAATGACAGTTCGAACTTGCCCTTGGCTGAGTCCTCTGTTATTACCAGGGTGGGTTTGTTGGGCCCTGGGAACTCTGTTGAACGGTTACTGTGTAGTACGAACCTGGGTCCTCTGGTATACCTTAGTTTACAGTTCAGCTATATGCAAATCAGTCAGGTACTGCCACCAATGAGAGCAGCATAGCCTGAAATGCTAGGCCAGGTCCCCTCTGCACAGAAACACAAGCAACCCCCGGAAATGTTTTAGTCTTGAGAAAGAGAAACATTTTTTGTATTAAAGGCTATTAAAAATCAAATTATACAAGTCCCTGCCGACCATAATAACAGAGTTTCAAAAACAGACATGTTGCAACATGAAAAGCCTGTGAGCAGGTGCTTTAGTAATTCCAAAACAGTTATACAGCCAGTGGTAGTTTCCAATAATATCTAAGAACTCTAGAGTTCATCCATCATGTGCCCGGCAGGACAGACCCAGCTGGGCACATTGGCCATGGTAAGCAGACCTACATGGAAGCGCCGGCACCATTATTAACGGTGCCGGCGCTTCCGTGTTCCCCATTCCCATAGAGTCCTATGGGACAATATGGGAATGAGGAATACAATTTTTCCTGCACCTGACTTCCTGGACCGGTGGGGTTAAAATCCCCCACTGTTACCGGGAAGCCAGGCACTGAAATAAATGAGCAAGTCCGGCGGCAGCCTGTCAGTTTTACCGGCACGGCTACCGCCGGACTTGTAACGAAGGCCACGGTGTGTTTTACGCGGCCCTGAAGATGCATTGAGGCGAAAAAAAGGCAGCGGGGTCAATGGCATCCTCTCTTAAGGGAAGAGCCTGAAGAGGTTCTTCCTCATTCTCCTGGCACGCATCTCCAGTAGAAAGAAAAAGAAAAAGGCCCAGACTGACTACCCCTCTCTCTTCGGTCTGTCAGAAAACACAGGGAAAGGATGCACTAAAACCTGCTTAATAATAGAGCAGAAAACAACACCTATTGGGTAACAAATTATTTTAGACTGGATACTTAATTACAAAAGTAGAAATTTCTTTTAATATTTTCTTTGTTTAAAAAAATTGTTAATAAAAACAGACAGTTACAAATCACAACAGGCATTCATCAGCAGTTACATATCAATCCATAAATTGTATGCGTACAGGGTGCTACAATTAACATGTATTATAGGCATAGTTGTCAATTTCAATATGCGAGACACCAGAAAAACCACAATTAGATTTTCCTAGTAGCCAATGAAACATCTCGTCTGATATGCAGAAGCTATCATAAATGCTCTGGCCCCAACAATTCCATGCTAGAAGAACAAGGGCATCTGACACTGCACAGCTCACCTGGCAGATCCCCAGGGTCACAAGACACAAAGGGCCTCATTACGACCCTGGCAGTACGGAGTGAACGGCGCCGTAAAAGGTAAAAGGTGCCGGCGCCGTTCACTCCGTACCGCCGCATTACGAGTTCCCTTCGCGGGACACGGTAAGCACGCCTGTGAAAACCAGGCGTGCTTACCGGGTCCCGCGAGGGGAAGAGGGAGCAAACAACGGGCCATCGCGTAATGGCCCGTTGTTTGCTCCCTCTCCCATTCCCATTCAGCCCTATGGGGGCTGAAATGGGAATGGGGAAGGACCGTGTCTGGGTCCTTGGAGGGAGGAATTACCGGGCCTTCCAAACTCGGAATGGCCCGGTAAATCCTCATTCCGAGGACCCGGACCCCGGTGCGATTTCGGCGGCAGCCATGCCGCCAATAGCAGCATGGTTACTGCCGAACTCGTAATGAGGGCCAAAGACTTTGTCAGCACCGTCAGTAGCCTTGTATCCAATGGTAGTACTTTGCATTATTTTTGGATGACTGTAATAGAGAGCAAGGGTTGGCAAAATGCTATGGTTTGAGGAGATTAAAATCCACCTGCAGCAGCCTTCTAACTGCAGTCGATAATCATGTTTTGACCATTTGGTGCATGATATTTTGCCTTTTTGTGATCATTTCCCTGATTGCATTAACATTTCTGCCAATCAGAAGGCTTGGAACATTTCAGCCTCCTCATTGGCAGAAATGCTTGTGTGCCCGAGGTAAGAAAAGTTGCCAATACATGAGTACCAGGCAAAGTGTCCGATTTGTCGGGAATACTGAATGTAATTGAGCACTGAATCCGCTAATTCAACTCCACCGCTGGATGTTGCGCCTTTCCTTGGAGGGTGCTGTACGACCAGACCAGCCTATGGTTGAGGATTGCAAATACTCCCCTGTGTAGAGGTCTGTCCCAGGATATCAATGCAGTTCAGACTGAGCGCTGGCTGGCTCTGAATCCCAGTGCACAAAGATTGAAGGTTAAACCGGAAACTATGAGAAGTGATCTCTATTAGAGTGCCAGGTGCTATCATAGAGCATGCTGGGTGGCTCATTTCGACTCTTTGGGGGTCATTCCGAGTTGGGCGGTAGCCATGGTGCTCTGAGCACCATGGCTGCCTCCCATACCGGGTCCGGTCTGGGCGAATGGGGAATTACCGGGTCATTCTGACCCTGGAGGACCCGGAAAGTCCCCATTCAACCAACCATTTCCCATTCCCATTTGAGCCCCCATAGGGCTCAATGGGAATGGGGAAGGCGTTAATAACGGGCCCGCGAACAGCAGGCCCTTTATTACCGGCCTGGTTCCTTAGCGGGACCCGTAAAGGACATGTGGTCAGACCACACGTCCTTTACTGTTCCCGCTAAGGGACCTCGGAATTGGGCGGCAAGGGATTACCGGCACCGGTCTTCTTACCGGTGCCCAGGTATCCCTTACCGCCCAACTCGGAATGATCCCCTTTGTGAAGTTCTGGTTTCCATAATGAGGCTGCCAGCCCTTCAGACATTCTAAGCACATTGCTAACCTCCTTGAAGGTCAAAAACGCCTACCATATTTATCAAGGTACGTATTTATTTCGAGCCATGGATATCTTTCTAGGGGGCCAGAGAGGTCTTGGGAGAATTATAAGGAGTTGGAAGTTGAAAGTTGGAGGAAGAGTAGGAAGCGAACAGATCAGCCACCATTCCAGCTACATAAATGAACATTTATGTCATAAATCTTCATGGCTACTCGACTAACTGATTTGCTGGTTAAATGATATGGCAGGTCAATCCAATAGTCAGTGTTTGCATTGTTTTCATCATTTACATAGGTGCTGCAGAGGGATCGCTGCAGCATATCACACTTAAAGACACATTAGGCCACATGCAGGGGTCTGCAACCTTTGACTCTCCAGATGTTTTGAACTGCAGATCCCATGATCCCTCACTATTGACTGTGCTGGCTAGGGCTGATGGGAGCAGTAGTATTATTTTCCTATAAATCTGTAATTCTTGTTCCATTGCTTTATTTTATTTATTATATTATAAGTAGGTGTCTTCTTATTTCTTGTTTTGTTGATTTACTAACTGGTTTAAGTTGTTGATGTTTTAAATTTGATGTTTGAATGTTTTATGCAGCAACTTGCTCACCCTACGGTTGTGGATGCACTTCCTTAATATAACACATTCATAAATTAATATAACAATAAAATAAACAGAGATGCCCCAGAGTGGAGTCCTCTCGGCGAGGATTGCGCAATCTCCAGGCCAAGCATTTTTTTTACATTAAGTGATCAGAGTTTTTAATTCTGCTCAATTGAAGTGTTTGACTGGTTGTTACACTTAGGTCAATACTGTTAGTGGCAACGTCAACCCCTCAAGGTAAATGGTGCAAGGGTGCTCATGATCACTAAACCAATCTGGCATGACACCCATACAATCATTCCTGCAACTCGACAACTTCAGTTGTCAGATTTATGTTCTAATGTTGTCTAGGCAGGTGTATGCCAATGCGTTGTGTATGGTTCTGATAACCTTCTTGGTACAACGTCTTCTGAAAGGGCGGAGTGCAAGCTGTCCTTTAACTTTGTCGAAGAGAATATGTATGTCCTGTGTTGTGCACTCATTGATGGCCACTGTATCAGTGGTTGACCATGCACATTATCTCTGTGGCTCAGCGCGCCAGAACATCTGCCACTCCTTCCTCATATTCTTTACTCTCTAATGGCAAGAGGTTTCTTGGATAGCCCAGTGCACGCTGTCTTGTGGAGGAATTCCTACAAGGCCGACACAGACACGCATGGAACCTACTGCTTTAGTACCCAGACTGCTGAACAGATGTGAAATGTGACTGCTCAGGGCTGATTTACAACACAAATAGTCAGTGAGTTCACAAACATTCATCCCAATTCAAGTATATATGCACACTACTACAATGTACCCTAGGAAAGGGAGAAGCTCAGAGAGATGTGATGGGGTTGAGGGGTCGTGGGGAGAGTTTGCAACCCAATACTGCCCCTCTAGCTCAGTGACGAGTCACCGTGTTTGCACTAGGTAACGTGATGTGTGCATAGCAGTGTCGCTGAGATTTGACCATTCCGCTAAATTATTAAACCAGTGGAGTGTGGATTCAGCGAGATGGTACTAAAACAGCTCATCCCTGAGTTATCAAAGGGGAAAGGCATGAGAAATCAACATCATCGATTTACTTGCATAGTGGCACCCATCCCTGCCACTTGCGGTGGCAGCTTGCCATTGAACAGAACATCAATGGGAACCATTTAGAGTAGGGATGCTGAGCTCCTGTCTTCAAGACCCACACATGGGGCAGGTTCTCAGGATATCTAAATGTGTGTACAATCGATCCAAGTGGGAGTCATTTACATAGTCAGTGTTTATCCTAAACCCTGATAGCTGAGTAGTCTACCTCGAAGTCCAGAGGCATACAGCTAGCTATCCAGACTCATAGATTAAACCGAACAGTCAGTATGAATAGGTCACACCTCAGAAAGGAGCAGAACCAAGCAGAATAGTGTATCCTGCATGAATGTGTACATGGGAATCTGAGAATGTGTGATCCCACAAACGGAAGGATGCATGGAACCTTGGTCAAACCGTTAGTGTGTCTGTTCCAGGAGTGTTAGTTGTTCTTGGTGAATGGGTGTCCAATGGGTGTTGCCTCCTTGTTCTAAATGATGAGATGTGATGTATTCAATGTAACTATAAAGCGCCTTGAGAGATATTATTATTATCATGTTATTTATTGAGCACGGACCTAGCTTTGAGAAGCAATGTAGCGCTTTACAGAGGTGTCCGATATTTTTTTTTTAAATATTTTTTATTATATGGTTGAAACACACAATAAAATACAACCTTTGATAAATTACATTCCAACTAAAATGGTCTAAAATGTACATTGAAATAATTACTTCAATAACCAACAGTAAATTTCATGTAACCACCAGTATATTTCATATAAGCAACAAGCCAATTACAAAGAAAACATATAATTTAAAAAAAGACAAACCTGATGTATCATCAGGTTTCCCAAGCAGAGTACTCAAATATAAAACAGTAAGTTTAAAACAATATAATAAACACAGGTATGAAATCAATCACCAAGCAACCATCCTCTACTCCAGTATGTAATCTTCCAATTTCAGGGATTTAACAAAACCCGTTACAGCAACTACTGTTGATGTCATTCACCAAGCAAGGCAACAAGACCATGGGGGTCATTACAAGTTTGGAGGTAACCATGGCGCTATTAGCGCCATGGCTGCCTCCAAACCCATAGCGACTCCGCCCTGGTGAATGGAGCAATTACCGCCCCATTCCAAGGTTGGCGGGGGCGGTAATTCCCCATTCACCAGGGCCCTTCCCCATTCCCATTTGAGCCCCCAGAGGGGTACCGTTATTAGCACCAAATTAAAGTAAAACCAGGTGTTAAGGGAGGACCTGCAAAGGGACCTCAGAATAGGGCAGTAAGGGATTACCGGTAACCGTGCCCATACCGGTACCAGTAATCCCTTACCGCACAGGTCGTAATGTTTGGTTATCTTCGTCCCCTGTGTTAAAATTTAAGAACTTTCTATGATAAAGAGACATCACATTTACCAGTTCTTTACAGTGCAGCATCCAATGTTTAACTGTCTCTGGGACTAGATTACAAAACCGACAACGGTCGTGTGCCGCGGCAATCTTACCATAACAAGCCAATATTTGCTTTGAGGCAAGCCGATTCCAACGAAATTGAAGAAAAGTAGATTGTACAAATCTGTCAGGATAAATACTAAGAAAAGGTGCTGAGACTCCTTGTTTTTTATGTACACTCTGCAAGTGCACCAATGAAGGATAAGAATGGAAGGATTCCTGTGTGTTGATCCAGTCATGTCTATATAAAATCAGTTTTACTCTGCACGTTTTACTCTCAGTTCATTTATACTGCTCCCAATAATCAACAACATTCACATACATAAATCCTGGATATCTTTAATTTTTGGGCAACCCTGGTCCAAATCAATAGCGTTAAAATCTACATATAAGGAGTTCTTAGCGGGGCATTACATGTTTCTCAATAATGATAAAATCCTACAGTGAGCTTTTACCTTGAGTGAAACAATTCCCAGATCATATCTTATTGCGTGAATTGGGAAAGAAGTTGGAATTTTCAAAGTACTTTTCCATATTTTCCCTTTCAAAACGGGAAGAAAATCTAGCATCTTTAACGGTATACCATACAGCAATTTTGGGACAATTTTGTATCATAATATCTAATTGCTGGCTTCAGAGAATATTTACCAAATTTGGTGTCCACTTTCACTAGTTGGCTTGCCAGGTCGGCTGACCAGGTTTTAAACCACTGATAAAGATTCCCACTACTTGGGTAAGCATTGATCAGAAAACCCAAATAAGTCATTGATTGAACTCTTGAGATTTTAACCATCCCAACAAACTAGCTATGTTAAGTTTTTTTTCTCCCTTTTGTTAAATGCATAACATTTGCCTTTTCTGGGTTGACACTAAGCGACAGACCTTCAACGAATTCCACAAATGCCTTTATCAGTCGCTGAAGGCCAACTGCCTTAGCATCAAACAAAAGATAATCGTCTGCGTAGGCCGGCCATCTAAAGTGAACATTTGCTCTCTTAGGTGATACCAAGGCTGCTGCTGACAGATGTTGATCTATGTCAGCCAGGAAAAGGTTGACAGGCAGGGAGCCAAAACACACCCCTGCCTGACCCCCCCGACCTTGATTTTTCTTGATAAATCACCAGCATGATTCAAACACACTTGCATAAGGGTATCTGTATGCAAAACAATTATTAGCTTTAGCAGGCCGGATGGGATACCCTAAACCTGCAGCTTCCCGCTATCGACTGCATCAAATGCGGCGCATAGGTCCAATGAGGCAACATAAATTCCTTCATACAACCCGCTTCATGCCATTTGTTGCAAGCAATGCATTGCTAACCCATTCAATGATGTACCCATATTCTGACAGAAGCCTGTCTGCCATTTCTCAATTCCGCCCGTGGGCTCCACCCACAATTCTAGATGCGAAAGTAAGACAGATGCAAACACCTTGCTGTCCGCATCCAGAATCGAGATGGGTTGGTAACTGAGCGGGCTTGAGCAGTCCCCTTTTTTATATACCGGGATAACATGTGCCAATGACTAGGTGGCAAGATATAATCCAGCCTGAAGAATGGTCCCATAAAAGGATGATAGAACCTCTGCCCAACTCACCAAATCTCCATTGGACAAGTAGTTTGATAGGCCGTTAGGTCCTGGTGTTTTATGGAGACTGATTCCAAGCAGTACCGCGTTAACAATCTCGAAACCAAAATCCTCTTTAGAGAGCTCCTGACTATTTATCTGGATTAGTTGATCCACCCTTTCCACTTCATTCTCTACAAAAGCATGCTTGAAATGTGTTACCCAGTTTACATCTGTCACTTCATATATCTGTAAGGTGGGCTGAGAAGAGCCCACTGCATTAATCAGTCGCCAACATGCTCTCGAGTCTTTACCGCTTAAGCAATGCAGCATGGCCTCTGCGTCATCTTGGGCCTGCCTGGCTCTTGATTGCTGTAACCTTAATATAGATACATAATGGAGCACTTTTCAGAGGTAACAACATAACAGATACAGCAGGTGTAGGATACAGAGGGGCACAGAGGAGGGGTACACCTAGTTGCGGGAAGGATAGGGTTTAGTGGTGTCTAGTAAGTCAGGTCGCACGAGAGGCGACGTGATGGCCTAGGTGTTGAGTAGAGACTCCTTGAAGATGTGGTTCTTGAGTTCTTTTCTGAATTGTAGAAGCGTAGGAAGCAAGTCTGATGCTGATGTGGAGAAGGTTCTATAGTCTTGGGGCGTAGGCAGAGAAGTAAACTACCACCTGATTTCAACACCTACCAGCAAATTCAATATAACACTAAAGAGGTGCATAGTTCCAGAGATGGGGTGGCGCAGATTGAAGTGGCTATACAACCGAGTAATTACCTCTTCCCAAACCTTGTTTGCAATAAGGTGATTGAGTAAGAAGAGACCTTCTTGGGCGCACAGCAGGAAATCAATCGGGTCAAGCAGGGTAAATGGGTTTGCAAATTGACTTTTGTGAGAAAGACGGTTGAGCCCATTTCGGTCTTTGAAAATCATGGAAAAGAGCATTATAAGCAGAAATAGGCCCCCATCCACTTATTGCTTTGTGTTAGAGGACAGAATAGCACTATGAAGCAGCAGGAATTTTGGGATATCAGTGTGTTACACAAATCCCACTGTGTAATGTTAAATTCAACTACTCGTTCTGCTAATCCAAGTGAAGCCTCTCATAATTGTGATTTATTATTGAAGCAAGTCCTACATTTATGAATATGCAGAGCCTTACTCAATCATTCCTGCATATTTCACATCATTTTCATGCCTGGTTTAAGCTGTCAGTGGAGCAAAATACTTAAGCCCTCCTTGCATCTGGCGGTCTTACTCCCACGGAGCGAGTCACGGTTCTTCTGGATTTCAGTGCTTGTGGTCATGTGCGGTAGGTACTCAGCTGCAGAAGACACCATGCCGGATATATGGTGGGAATCAGGGTAAAAAGCTTTCCAACCCAATTGTAAATGCTGATTCAAATTTGCTCTTGAATATTCAAGTTGTGATGAAGGCTAGACCTGCTTCGACACGACAATATGGAGATTTTGATGAACACTTGCCACTACGACCGAACAAGGTGGTCTTTCGAACACTTTTGCATTCAGGTGCCTAAAGCTCATACTCTTTTTCCGATGGCATCTTGTCATTAGAAACAGTGGCCACAAAAATGGCTGAGACCGGACATTTAGTCCATTTGGTTGGTTTGGCAATTTCCAGCCCCCGTGACTCACAGCGCAACCATTCCCTCCGTTCGGAACAGAAACCAGCACCGGGATTATTATGCGCTTAATCCAGAGAGCTGCGAGCTTGGAATTTCTCCAGCCTTTGTGGTGTCATATTGACAAGGCCGCACTCTCGTGAAAAGAATGCATTGTTCAATGGAGCCACGGCCGGATCTCTGCTCCGCTGGTCCGATAAAGGGACGGTTGATTTAGAAAGAACCAACTTGTCTGGAGAAAGGATTAGGGGACGCTGTGTCCTTTATTCATGGGATGTAAGAATGGATTTCATAACCAAAAAGGATTGATTTGATTATTAATAGGAGAGATTTAATTCAAGGAGGCTACGGCTCACTCGCATACAGAAGGCTTATTGTTTGATGGCCAAGGAATTGATGTGGTTAAAAGGAAAGTTGTCTATCTTTAGGAGTGCTTCTACGTGCAACATTCCAGTGTTGCTACACTAGATACATAGCTATGATTCTGCTGGTAAAGGCGAATGCATAGCAGTATCTGGAGACCATTATCCCCATTCAGTACTTGTGTTATTTCTGGCAGTTTTTCCCTCAAGATCGGCACCACACGGATGCAGAACGGGTATTCACCCAACATGCAGTGAATCTCTGTGGAAAAGATGTGACCCTGTGGTAGATGTGATCCTGTGGTATAATGCATGCATGATTCTGCTGGTGAAGGAGAATACATAGCAGTATCTGGAGACCATTATCCCCATTTAGTACTTGTGTTATTTCTGGGAGTTTTTCCCTCAGGATTGGCACCACACGGATGCAGAACGGGTATTCACCCAACATGCAGTGAATCTCTGTGGAAAAGATGTGACCCTGTGGTAGATGTGATCCTGTGGTATAATGCATGTATGATTCTGCTGGTGAAGGAGAATACATAGCAGTAGCTGGAGACCATTATCCCCATTTAGTACTTGGGTTATTTCTGGGAGTTTTTCTTACAGGATCGGCACCACAGAAATGCAGAACGGGTATTCAACCAACATGCAATTAATCTCTGTAGCAAAGATGTGATCCTGTGGTATAATGCATGTATTATTCTTGATATTTTCAGCAAATTGACTGCCATTTATCCTTTCAATATTTTAAATAAACTCCTAGGACGAGGAGGAAGCCAGGCAAAATGATGACGTGACACCAAAGACCTCGACCTTGGCCCCCAAGACACGGAAAGTAAAGAAGATCAGCAAATATGGCCTCCTTAAAGATGGCAGCTCCGAAGACCATGCACCAGGATTCCAATGTGCTCTTGGGATATGATGACCCGCCCAGAGCCTACAGCGATTCTGTGCAATAAAATACTCATGCTGCCTCCAAAAAGCACATTCACTGCCAGCTCAACTACTGCACCTGCAAGACATTTCCATACACGAAAATACTGCTAATTCCAAAGGTTATAGGAGAGAGTAAAGAAAGGAGGGCAATATTTCAAGAGGCAAGGACGGGGTGCCTGCCTGACGACCAGCAGTAGCGCTTCTAGCCAGATTTCAAAGTGACCAACAAATCCTTTCCAATGTGGGCAGCATTGGAAGCAGGATAGAGGTGAGAAGGTTATTAAGGAAATGGAAAGAGAACTCCTTAGTAGACCACCACCAAGTTCATGCGGTTACATTAACCTTAAGGGCACTGTCAAATGCGCAACATTATTTTTGAAAAAATCAGAACAATTAAAACCAAAAAAATCACATTGGAACACTGAGAAAGGGGTCATTTGTCTTTTTTCTAGGTAACACGTGGGCGCTTGGGCAACATGGTAATGTAACCGCATGAACTTGTCTTTCAATTAAACTGAGTCGAGGAACCAGATAGTCCGATGTTACTTTTCCATGCGACCCAGAATAAGGAAATCACCAAGCATACACAATGGCGCTGAGGTCCAATTATAGGAAAACCCCCTTAAAAGGTTCCTCAATATTGCTTCAATTTTAGACCACCACCAAGACTGGTATTGGTGTATCTTAATGTCAAAGCCATTTGAAATGTCCCCAAACTCCATATCTTTTCCACGAACCATGAAGCACTTGAATACGCCCCGGATATTTTTGATACACTAACGACAGTGTGAATGGCCTCATTAAAGAAGTGACAACATTAAGGGACGTTTGCCAAGCAGTCAATTTAAGGCCCTGCAACTACCAGGCACTAAACCACAAAGCACAAAGCAGTTCCAGGGCACTGACTCAATCAATGGTTCTCTGGAAGAGGGCAAGGATGCTCTCGCCCGCCACAGCAAAATCAGGAGAGAGAGTGATTGAGGGGGCATTAGTAGACAGTAGTGGTCCTTTCGTATATATGCAATGATTCAAACCCTAGGGTTTCAGCAAGAAAAAGAGAATACAGATCTTCGACAGCTACTCCACAGAATGAAGTAACTAAGGAACATGTCAACCATGACACAAGAAAAATATCATTTATAACATCTCAGATTAAGGAGGAGCTTCATACGATTCAAAGCACCATAGAGCCACTGTTACCTCAAGCACATCCTGCCAACTTAACCAGTGACCTAGAAAGCACAGCCCTTTTCTCTGACAGTGACTCGTTTGGCCAGAATCACAAGGCAAATCCTGCACCTAAGACAGCAGCCCCATCAAAACATGGTCTCCAGCCTTTCTTCCAACGCAAGGCAAGGCAGGCTTTTTAAGTCTCAAAAGAATCATTGCTGGTCATGAAGGCCAAGCAATCCAGGATCAGGTGAAAGGCCGCTAGGACAGTATCCTCCTGAACCTTCTCGCAGTCTCAAGATACGAGTCTTCTGAAACAAGATCTCCAAGGGGCTATGGGACAAAGCACGCACAGGTGTGGGAACCCGGCCATGATTGTATGCAAGGAGACTGTGGAAATGAAAACAAGTCAGCCCTTGCAAAAAGCAACTTTAAATCTTACAATTCCCCTCGACCAGCTGCCTTAAACATATTGATCATTATTCCAGGCCACTGCATTAATGCAAGCAGGGCACTCCCGTAGACAGCAAGAACATTGTGTGACCCGCACACAAGACGTCACCCCCTGCTGAGCGTCCTCTTCCCCCGTTGCTTCCATGGCCTGTTTCTCTCTTTGATAAAGCATGCCACAGTTGATGGATCCTTGCCTTATCCTGGGGGCTTGCATTGTCAATGGTGTACACATCTGTGGTTATTTTGGGTTCCATCTTCTGTCGTTCACTTCTCTGCTCTTCTGCTCGAAAAGTGTTTGATTCCCATTGTTCAGGCTACACCTACGCATCCGCCCTTCTCCTCTTCCTCGCTCCTCACTGTCTGTGCAGCTCACGCCTCCATCTCTTGCATTTTATAGTTTTGGTTCTCCTGCCCACGGTCCTTGATAGTTTGTAGATCTTTGTTGTGTAGGGTTTCTTTATGACGTCATTAGTGCAGAGGATGTGTCTGTAGGCTGTATCCTCCCTCTATGACAATACACTAGTGTAAAAGGAAGTTATATTCTACGTGCATGATCTCACATCAGCTAAACACAGCATTGTATTTTGTCACACACCCTCTGTGCATTTCGTGGCGTGGAAATGCATTGAATGTGATGAAAGAAGGAGGCAGGGTGGCTGGACCCCAGATACTTTTGTTTTGGCCCAGGTTGTCTATCCAGTCCTCATGCCTCTTTAACCAATTCCTCCCCTAACTTCCTCCATGCCCCCCCCCCCCCACTATACCGCTAGTCCAACAGGACAGCGCACACGGTGGATATTGACAGGGTGCCTGTTATGTCTGGCCTTGTCCCTCCCGGAGGACCTCTCAGGGCGGGGAGGCCTACTTTCAAAGATGCGACTGACAAAGGCTGGTGCAAGTAAACTGCATCTTTATTGCCTGTCAATCGTCTCGTAACTGAACTTCCTCCCTTCCATCCCGTCCCTCTCCCTAGCCCAACAGCACTTCCCTTAGTCTTGACCCAAACGTGGGCCATCCCCTCATAACGATGAGAGTGGGCTACATGCCCTTCTTCTGACATGACAGTGCCTGTTTGGATGACTGATTATATCTTGCTTTGCTTGGTCTATGTTTGTGAGATCATTACAGTCTAATCCGGAATGTTGCGTGTGTGTTCCCCCCTTTGTTTCCTAAGCGTGACCGTTTCAGCTGGTCTGTTAGAGAGAGAGGAGGGGGCTGGTGGATGTCCCTCTGAAAGACTTACTGAATATGTTCTAATGTTCCTGTATTCCCAGCATGTTAACTGTACTAGAGTTGAACCTAGTAAAGTGGTTACCTATGTTACACTGCGGTCTCTGCGTTATCTGTACCATCGGACCTGCATCACAATAGTGCCCAGTAATGAAGATACCTAACTATAGTCCCTGTTGTGGTATTCTTCTAGCCTTCAATGTGTGCAGCTTCAATAGCCTGAATTATATTGCTCCTAACTACAAGCTTGTCTGCTTTTTGAACATGTGAGCATGTTAATTGCACTGACCCCTCCCCCTCAGCGTTCTTTGCTAAGGAACTACTTGAGAAATGTTGACATGATTATGGAAATCTCTATCCTGAAGAAGGCTGGGCCATCAGCTATTTGCCAGATGGCCGAAACTTAAGTCGATCTTGTTTAATCAGATTTGTCTTGTCAATAATATTGTACTAAGAGACTTGTGCTTGATTCATCTTGATGGCTGATATAATGCTATACACAACAAGGTTGGTAACAGGGAGGGCAAGGCACTAGATTAACATTTGCATGGTCTTAAAATTAGCTCTTATTTTTGTGACTTATGTTTGGAATATTTCTATGTGTGTATCACTTTATGTTGTTTAGTTTATTATGGCCATGGCATAGTGCGGGTTCCTTTGTTCTTGTGTTTGGAACATATGTAACTAAAAGGATTACTCTCCTTGGCTGCATAAACATTTGCACACCTTATGCTTTATGGTTCTGCACATTATATTTTCCTAAAATTATAACAGCATATACCTCTGGATCTGTATTTTCATTATTGTTTATGATTTTTGTATGCATAAAATAGTTGCATAATCGGTAATAAGCTAGCTCAGGGGCAACACGTTTGTCTTGGAAGCAAGACAACGTAGAGCAACATAGGTTTGAAGCCTGGTCCCGGCTCAGAGCCTGCTCTCCGGTTTGGTTAATAGCACACTTCGGCTTAGAGACTGCTGTCCGGTTTGGTTAGAAGCACGCTCCAGCCTAGAGACTGCTGTCCAGTTTGGTTAGAAGCACGCTTCGTTTTAGAGACTGCTCTCCTGTTTGGTTAGAAGCACGCTATGGCTTAGAGACTGCTCTCCGGTTTGGTTAGAAGCACGCTCCGGCTAAGAGACTGCTGTCCAGTTTGGTTAGGAGCACGCTTCCGGCTTAGAGACTGCTCTCCGGTTTGGTTAGAAGCACGCTCCGGCTTAGAGACTGCTCTCCGGTTTGGTTAGAAGCACGCTCCGGCTTAGAGACTGCTGTCCGGTTTGGTTAAAAGCACGCTCCAGCTCAGATACTGCTCTCCGGTTTGGTTAGAAGCACGCTAAAAAAAGATGAACTAATTAATGAATACTCAATGTGCCCTTGGAAACTTCTTCTGCAACATGTATGTTGACCTCAATGTTTTCGGAAGGTGTTTCCACACCCTCCTGTGTATCCATGACTTACATAGCAAGACATTAGCAGGTAGCATGTTTCTAAATGCTGAGTGCTATCTCCATAACAGCACAGCATAGGAACATGGAAGTCCTATTCCACTATCCTGAGAGCACAGCAAGGAAACTCAGCTTTTTCTTCTGCCCCCAGCCCCCTCTCTGTGTCTCCAGCTGGGTGGAGATGGAGTGTGACAATAGAGCCAGGGGGGGGATGGTGGCAGGACACCGCACATTTCGTTTGGGCCCAGCTTGCCCACCCATTCCTCATGATCTCTATTCATCCTCCCTCTACTGCTGGTTCCTGGGGACAGGGCAGAGAGTGAAAAGGGGACCTGGCAGGACCATACATACCATGAGATGGTAGAGGGGCACCTATCAAGAAGGGGGATCATTTGATCTCGCAGTTCTGGGGTGCACCTAAGACATCTATCAGACGTTACTCTGCACCGCTGGGTGGCCATGTTCCTGGTAGTGGTAACTGCCCCCCTACAATTCTACATATTTGCAATTTAAAAATCCCAGGCCTTGGTTTTCCTTGCCCCCTGTGCATGCGTGCCCACTGGGTGCAGCATGAGTCTGGGCTTTGCCAAGACGTGTCCTCCAGGACTAGAAGTATGACCATCAGGCCAGGAGCTGCAGATGCCAACTCTGCTCTCGGTTTGCTCAGGAAGGGGCGCCCCAGGAACACATGACCCAGTATTCCCATTCGACCCCAGTGCGCGGAGTCAAGTTGGGTCGGATTTACCTAATCAAAAATGAATGAATCTACGAAAAAGCCGGATTTAATTTGAGGTCAAATTAGGAATTAGACCAGCCTCTTCTTGATAAATTTGTAACTTTTTTGAATAGGGATAGCCCCCGCTTCCCTCCCCCCATGCTCACTCTTGCTGATCCTTTCTCCCATGCCGCCACTACTCTTTCTCCCACGGTGTGTGTCTCTCCCTGTCGGCTCCCCTATATTGCCTGCCCCCCACACCCCTTGATTTCTCTGCTTCCTCTTTGCTTGCTCCCCTCTCTGGTTACACCCTCCTTATCCTGTCCTCTAGTAACAGACAGAGTGCACTTTCACCTGGAGAATGACCAATATTTGATTGATAATGCTGTTTTCTATGTGATGCCGTGCTCAGGTTTTCCACTTACCCCACTTGTCCCATTGGACATATCCGCATGTCTCGGGAGGATAGCACAGATGCAACGTGTCCGCCTTGGAAGCAAGATGACACGGAGCAACACAGGTTCGATCCGCGTTATAAATAACCTATCATATCATTACACCTCCGCCGGCACTGGGGGTTAAGCAGGTACTTATCAAGGTCATAGTATCTCTTTTATCAGGGCACATGGGAATAAATAAAAACTATTTTGCGTGAACCACAACATTTTTGAGTGCAAAAAAGGATGATGTGCTACTACCCAGATTGCAAGTGGAGTACTCAGGAGGCGGTATTTCACTGGAGTAGATGATTCGTACTGGGAAAATATTACAAGAAGGGTACTAATGAAGGGGTGTACACAACTGAGGAGCTTCATGCTGCGAGAAGATTACAAGCAGAGTACTAAGTGGCAGTACTTAACTGGAGTAGCTTCATGCTGGGAGAAAATTACAAGCAGAGTACTAATGGGGCAGTACTTAGCTGGAGGCCCTTCCTGCATGGAGTAGATTACAAGTGGAGTACTAATGGGGAAGTACTTTACCTGGAGAAGCTTCATGCTGGGAGAAGATTGCAATTGGTGTACTAATGGAGCAGTACTTAACTGGAGAAGCATCATGCTGGGAGAGGATTATCAGCTGAGTACTGATGGTGCAGTGCTTCACTGGAGAAGCTTCATGCTGGTAGTAGATTTTAAGATGAGTACTAATGGAGCAGTACTTAACTGGAGGAGGGTCATGCTGGGTGACGAGTGCTAGTGGAGTACTGACGGAGCAGTACAAAACTGGAGAAGCTTCATGCTGGGAGATTACTACAAGTGGAGTACTGATGGGGAAGTACTTAACTGGAGGATCTTCGTGCTGGGAGAATATTACAAGTGGAGTGCACATGGATGAGTTTTTAGCTGGAGCCCCTTCATGTTGTGAGAAGAACGCACACACGTACAATACTCACAGGCCATCGTGCACCCTCACTAGCTTCAGGTTGAGAGAAAATACATTATACAGAGTATGTATTGGTCAGATGTTAACTGCGATAGCTTCATACTAGGAGAAGATTGCAAGTGGAGTGAGTCAGTGGATTGAGTGAGTCAGTGGATGGCAGTGGATTGCAAGTGGCGTCCTCATGAGTCAGCGTTTCCGCCCCTCGTTGCTTGTAGATCCTTTTCTGCCACATTGCCCCCCCACCCCACCCCCCGCACCCACGCTTAGGTGCCTGCTTCCCTCACTGTGTTCTTCCCCCTATGATTGTAAAGCGCTGCGTTGCTTCCTGAAGCTGGGCCCTCGCTCAATAACTGCAATAATAACAAGAATGATAATAATGGAGAAGGATTTCATGTCAGGAGAGATTGTACAAGGACCACTTGCTGTTCACTATTTAAGTGGTCAATTTCAGGTTGGCAAAGATTACAAGTGGAGTATTGAAGGGTCAATGTTCTTGTAATTCAAAATATTTGTATTTTTTTGTTAAATTGACAGGCAGCACTTATTTGGAGAGGGCACATTGTCAATGCCATAACAGGGAGCCAGCAGACGGGGCGACAGTGACTAGAACTGTGTTGCATTTCTGACAGTAATAGTAGTGCACACAGGCATGGTCGATGCATGTAACACTAACCAAGAAACCACATGCTATACGTACACATGGGTCTGGGTGGACCTATATAACATGGACTCTGTGGGCCCGATTCATGGAATTATTTGCGTGGAAAATACTGGATTTGCGCCACATAATGTGTGCAGAATCCGCTCTGTCATTCATGGAATTGACTGCACAGGATATTTTGCCGACTTGCGTGGATTACCAGCAGGCTCCGCACATCTCTAAGTGGCCGAGTGACATGCGTGAGAGACCATGCAGGGGGTGGGCGAGGCCTAGACAGAGAGGGTGGATTTGTGGGCAGAATATGGAAAATGGGGAGCAACATGCCAAAAAGTGGGTGTTACGAGGGATGACACGCAGGCAGTCCATGGCACGCCCACAAGTGCGCACGACAAAGCGCATTCAAGGATGTGACTGCGCAACCTCTCAACACCGAAATGCCCACACAAAGCCCTAGATCTCTATGCCACCACAAAGCAGGCATATGGACTTGCATGAAGGATAGTGTGCCTGTTGGATTTAGGGGTGCATACCCGCAGACGGGATTCCGATCATGTTTAGGGGTGTGCGTACGCAGTGTGGGGGGGTGCAGGAACATGTTATGGGGGTTCGCACGCAGATTTTCCAGGGTTGACTGAGTTACGATTAATCTTCTGCCTGTTGTTAAGGTGCCTGCGCAGGGTCCGCGAGGTGCAGGCCTACTCACGGTGGATCCACACACTGTTTACAGGGTGCATGTATGTGCCTGGGAAGCATGCAAATGTAGCTGTTTCTGGCTGTTTTGGCGTCGGGGCGTGTCAGGGGCGTTCCGGCCACGAAATGCGAATACAGTTCATTTGCGTGAGGGATTCCGTGAATACGCGGAGCACGCAGTGTAACGTCTGCACACCGGATCACGCAGGGTCGTTCTCTAGTTGCGCAGGCATTGCTGGATTAATGCGTTCTTTCCCATGAATGAGGCCCTGTCACGTTGTCCTCAATAGCTTGTACACACGGGCAAAACACCAACCATGAAAGTACAAACAATGCGTTTCACAGCATGAGCTTTCTCAACAAAGAGCTCATCCACGTGGCGCCTACGTGGATAAAGAGCCAGCAAAGCCTTATGTATGCACTGTATCAGAACATGAGCAGATGGCCTTTTCTCCAAGAACGTCCAATGATGTTGCTATTACTAATTAAATACCGTAAAATAGCTCAGTGGGTTAAGCTCACATCACTGACATCTGAGTGCCACATGCAGTCCGTGGTTCAGATCCCTGGCTGCTGGGCCTGCTCAGAGTTTAATCTTTCTTATGTTAACACACTGAGCATGAGTAAATTAGACATGAATAGTACATATTATTACAGCGCTTAGAAGCTGGCAAAAACAAGCACGAGGCACTCTCTAAAATAGTGTATTGCTATAATCTACGCACTCAGTAGTTTCCATAAAATATCCCAATCCATCAATAATTTTAAATGAATAGTCACCAATTAGTCATCTATGCCTCGGCTGCCCTTGGTAGTTTCTCCAGACGCCTCTGCTCCTCCCAGAGGATTTCCTTCCTTGTATTCCCTGCTTGAACTGTGCATACATTTTTCGGCGCAATAGTTACAAGTTCTTTTTAAAAAAAAAAAAAAGGTGAAATCAAAATGCGTGGAAAGTGGATCCTCTCATTTTTGTGGCAAAAAGTACAAATGTGCAACATTGTTGCAACGTTCACACACGCTGGAAGTCGTATGTAAAACCACAGCTCATGCAACTAGTTCAGCATGACTCTTCATTGGGAACCTTTGCCATGCTCCCACATTTCAGGCAGAAGGGTTTTTCACATATGATTGACGGTGTTTGCTAAAGATGCCAAGATCACAAGGACAACAGTCTGCACCACGCCAATGACCCCTCTATGAGGGTGAAACATGTATGTAGTTGTCTGCATCTTCGAGAACTGTCTGTCTTGGGTGCATAAAGCCGAGCATAACATAGCTCTGCCCCATGGGACGAAGGCCCTTTTCTAGTGCAAAATGCATGCCTTTGAGCTAATTTGCATACCCACAATGCCTTGCTAATTGGCCCTGAACTACAGGTGGTCTTCAAGAGATGGCAGCTGGGTGGCGCTGCATCATGTGTGGCTTGTTAGCTGAGCGAGACTATTCTTATCTTTTATTAAGATTGTAAAGAGTTGACATGAGTTTCGCACCTTAAGGCCTTACTCAGGCCTTCCCACTTGGCAGAAAAAACGTCAGATTGCAAAGTGTGAGTTTAAGCTGTACCTGCATTTACAATATGAATTGGTAAATATTGACATTGCATATAGTGAGTGCTTTGTGGTAGCAAAGATTTGCTTTCTAGAATAAAGTGTATCTATTTTTTCAGAGAAAGGGTTTGCTTTCTTAGAGAATGCACTTTTCAAATAGGCACCTTAAGTGGTGTTATAATGTGTTTTTAGCTGCAATGTCTGTGTACTCTCTACCGCATTCCTCTGCCAGACAGCTTGTAAGAGTGATGACACTTTAGCTGAACACGCTGTGATCCATCCATTCTTTGGAGAATTTGCTGACTAGTCGTTTTTGAAGTCATGCTGGACCTAAGTTGAATATTCTCTTGGAGGTGATGGCAATGGCTCATTTCTGAACTCTTCCCTTTTCTCAGTAGATTTTTTTGGGAGTTTGAGCCGCAACATGTGGCATTGTCCTGATAGGACTATTTGGGTCTCTGGTGTTGCAGGTATCTGAGATCTTATTGTACGTTCTGTTGTGATAAAAAGAGCATTGTCCTTCCTGTATATACATAAATAAATAAACAAATAACCCAGTATTATTACCAACGAGAGTGAAAGTTTTTAAACACTTATTCCCCGAATATCGGATCTTGAATTTGGACACGTTCTGGGAATCACTCTACAATAGTTCCAACTGCAGAATGAATCTAGCAAAGATACATTTTATGCAATCCCTTAATTTATTGGAGTATTAACAAAGATGCACTTTTATGTATAAGTCCTATTGAGAAGTGATTCGTGTTGTTTGCAGCTTCTATGTTTTTTGTAGTGAGATCTAGAGTTAAGAAAAAGAAGATAGTCTCTCTATAATGGTGTGTTTAGGGCTACGGTGATCGGAAGAAGGGAGTGTTATTTAGTGGTTAGCCTACGATCACAAATTAGCCAGGTTCTATGGTTTTTGTTTTTATGTTTTTATGTTTATGGCCTGTTTTCCTTTTTTTTTCCCTTTAACATGGGGGCATTAGAGTGAAGAAGGCGTTGAATGTTATGAATGCTATGATAAGATGTGAACAAAATATTAAGTTGCCGTTTTGTTAGATTATGATTCCTGTTGTAAAAAGGAAAGAGGAATTGAAATGAATGAATTGAAGTGGATTTGTTATACTGTATTACTTCAATGTTTTAAAATTTGAAAGGCGGTTTTTCAGCTAAATCAAATAAATGAAAAAATAAAAAATAAATAAATAAATCTATTAATGCAATTAATAGGCACGCAAATTACGAAAATGTCAATGCACATGTATCTTGCTCATCATTTTTTTCTTCCAAAAATAGTATTTATAAAATTGGCAGGCCCTTGTACCATAATCGAGTGGGCCGCCCTTTTTTCGATCGTACATCATTTCTGGTTCTTCATATATTGTATGAATCCAGTTCCCTAAATGTTTGAAGGCACCACACTAAACAGAAATGACTCTTTTGTTTAAATTTAGGTGCGCAGAAGATTAAATAAAAACAATACTTACTTCGAGATAATGGTAGTGAGAGTCAAGTATGACCGCCGTCATCAGTCAATAGTGCATAGACTTCGATACACAAGTCAAAGATTGCATCCGAATTTAAGTGAGCGAGTGAAGATATTTGTTTGGCACAGGCTCACATGGCATGAACTACCTTGACCTGCTCACAAATGCAGCTCAGCCTCTTTTTCTGAAATTATGTTGATAAGATGGTGAAGTCACCAAAGGCCTAGTGAAGGTTGTTAGTTGGCAATCTTGGATACAAGATAGATATGATATGATGATATGATATGGCATTTATAACGCGCCTATACACAAGTGTTTCAAGGCGCGACGAGGCAAGGGAGGGGAACAAAGGGAGGACAGACAAAGATCCTACTAGGCCAGGTGTCATTCAGATTGCGCAAGTGCGTGGGAAGGGGGCAGGGACAGTCCAGTACATGGGAATAGATAGTAACAATAAGTAAGCAACGGCCAGCAGGTGGCAAGTGCATGGGTAAGTGCAGACATCAGATGAATGGGCCCATAGAGATCAATAACAACCCCATAGTGCCCGCCTAAGACAATATCTGTCGTCCTATCTGTGCATCCCTAGCCCATACTGATGAAAACGTGTTTGTCATTGTCAGGAGCTGAAGATGCCTAGCAGTGAGCGAGGCTAAGACTAGTTTAAGAGCGATGTAACCCAGCCTTCATAACTTGGCATCTATCTTCTACAGCATCAACCGCATAAAGTATTTAAGGTGATGTAGCTGGAATACTATTGAATTTACTGTTGTCTGAAACTGGGAAGACATTTTCCATTTTGAGTCCAGCAACAAGTCTAGATTCTCTACCTTTTCCTTCAGCTGAACGAAAGAAGGGAAGACATGGGGGACATGGATCTTGGGGGCCACAGCGATGCTGCAGGGCCCCAAAAAAGTTGAACTCTGTTTTGCTGTATTTTAACTGGTGCCTCTTTGTTCACTCCCCCTTGCACCTAGACACCTTGAGAGAATGTCTGGCATGCAATCTTCAGTGTTACAGATCTGCGTATCATCCACATAAGAATGGTATGCCAGATCGAAAAATGTGATGAGGTGAAGGAGAGCACAGATATCGAGGTTTAGAGAGACGGGGACATCCACTACAATTGTCCTTAACTCACTGACACACATTGGCTCAAGAGATATTCTCCTCCAAAAATCAGTCGAACCAGCACAGCACTGTCAGACTAAACTCAGCAACATCTGAGATGAAGGAGAGCCAGATGGACAAATCAACTTTATGTAAGTATGCTGATAGAGCGGACAGCACCACAATGAGGCGGATCCGATGTCAGCTACTTCCACTATGTGACGCCTCACTCCACATTGAGCTGTTTTGGAACATTTGCTTGCGTCCTTGAATTCACCAATGTGGAAGGAACACTTGGAAGATCTTAAGATGATGTTGAACCTTTTTGATCCCGTGCCCCTTCAAACATTGACCAGGGAAGAGGTCTAAAGAACAGAAAAAACTTAAGAATTGCTTTAACACCATCTCTTATATCATCAATAGTAATAAGAAAGGAACTGCAGCATTTCGATGAAGTTCAACTTAAAGCTTCCCAAATGCAATCAGGGGGCTTCAGAGTTAATGTGCAAAATCCACATCAAACTGCAACATGGTGAACACCTGCGGTATATGTCCCCGTGTAAACTGCTGGCCGTGGCAAAATGTCTTATGAATCAATACGTTTCCCCTTCAATACACATATGGGCTGACTAAGCAGAGTGCTCCCTCTATGACTTCCAAAAGCAGGGGAGGACTGGCAACATTTGGCATGGGGGACAAGTATACTTTTCTGCCCCATAGTACAATGGCCAAAGCCCACAGTGCCGCAGCCCCAACTTCCAGAACAAGTTATCTCAACACACACCGCTCTCCCTTCCTCACATCCTCAAAAATATATAGGAGCCGTTATTGGCAATCATTTCCTTTTTTGCAACATATTTTTTCATTGGGCTGCTAGGTGTCACTTGCGACACCTATAAGCCTAAACTGTTGCAATAGAGTACAGATAGGGAAAGATGAAATATAAGGTGGGATACAGAGGAATGACATGTGAGGAGGGACACACAGTCTATAGGTGTTGTTTGGTTATGAGCCCACCAATTGACTGCCCATGGCCATGCTAATCCCTATGGCTATTCCCCAATTCCTTCCTCTGCCTGCCCAAGACGCCACTTCATGGGAACTCTGTGAGCCAGATTGAATCAAGCCTTACCATCAGACTCTGCCCTCAAAGTGCCTGCCAGGGTTTTTTCAAAACAGTCTTCTCAGCATTTGCAGAAACGACCGAATACAAAAATACCTAATGAGAAATTACCAAATGTTTTGTGTCAAATTCATAAGGTATTTTTTGTTAATTTTTATAAAAAATAGATGTGGGGTGGCGCAAGGGGACAGGGGTAAGGGAAATGGGGAGGAGGAAAGTGGGGATCCCCCCCACATTATTTAAAAGAAAATTTGCTAAAATTAATTCATTTATTTCTCAGTAGGTCATTTTTTTCTGATCATTTCACGGTAATCCATCTTCTCAGAGTTAATGACTTAATTGGAGTTGTAAAGACGAGGCTGGTGTAATAAAAACATCTTACCAGGCCTGTCTTCAGCCATGCAATTTATAAGCACTCTCTGTGTCCTTCATTGAAGTCCTGCTAAAAAGCCCAAGCTAACCAGGGCTGGATAAGCATCGGCTGCATGCGATGGAAGTTCGACAGGGAAGCTCAGCCTCCATCGTCCTCACCACCATTGTTCGGCCCTTCTTACACATTGTGCAGGGAAGTAGTGGGGCATCCGAAAACGATGGCTGGGGCCCCTCTCAACTACAGCTGGGAAAACCTGCTTTTATATGTTCATAATAAGGAGGCATGGATCTGGTCTAGGTTTAGGATTTAACAAGCAAAAGGGCAGTTGAAAAATGGAAAACACTTTTTTTTGGGGCTCAAGCTGTTTCAGTTGGTGAGGTTTTCGTAAATGCCAGGAGCACATATTTGATCACAAAATCCATGTATGATAAGGGATGGGAAGAGTGAATTCAGTGCAACCTAGGTAAAGGACTTCTGTTAGGGGAAGCAGCTTTGGGTGCATTGATGATAATAGGAGAATACGTTTCCTAATGCAAATTGAATGAGTGATTTCCCTGGTTTTAGCTTTAAGGTTGGGTAGCTTGATGAGTTCCACTATTGAACTTTATTAATTTCACAGCGTATTAGATACCCCACTCCAAAGAGCTAAAAGAAGGGTGAAGCAACTCTGTGATTATTGAACAGTTTTTGGAAAGGTCTGTCCTTGGCCAACAGTGCACAATTAAGGTTCACTAGCCTTTAATTTATGAGGACTAATGCTTCTTTAGGGAATATATGCAGACCTTCTGCTCCACCCTGTGACTTCACCCTGTGGCAAACCCTAGATGTCGCAATAGAGAGGATGGTAAAATTACAGTTTATCACAGGACAGGTTGACTGGCCTCTGCATAGCACGACAAAGAAGCCAGCCAGCAAGGAAGCTTTAACCCCCAAATGACCACTTAAGAACAACTGTTAATCTTTCTTGTCAAATTTGAAGGGGGGCACAGAGAATAGAGTCCCATTCTAACTGAATAGTTGGAAAGGCCCTGACACCAGGTCTGATTCTGATTCACCTTATTATCCCATTTTATAATCTTCAAATTCTTATTTACAGAGTCTATGAATTCATAATGTACAGACCCAGAATCCATAGGCTTCTTCTAGGTCAGAGGCATGCACCATTATCACAACGTGAGTAACTTCAACAGGCTGGTTGCTCGGTGACTGAGCATAACTGGTTTCTGGAAGTATTTCTAGTTTTTGGAGTACAGTAGTGGCAGTTGCTGGTGCAGTGGAGTCTCAAGGAAAGGCCTGGTGGACTCCTTCCATAAAGCCTGCCCTCACCCCCTTTACCCTTCCCTGCACCTAGCAACATGAAGAGGGAAAATCCGAGCAGACCCTCAGCCCCGAACGACCCCCCAACCGGAAGAAGCACCAGCAACAATATGGCCGCCGATCCAATGAACTTATGCCAATCCCCTCTGCTCCCACAATGGACAACTACCGTGAAAGGTGCCCTAATAGTCGATCATATGCTCCCGCTATAACACGAACTATGCCTAGAGTGGACGAAGAGACACAGGACAGAGCTGGAGACAACCGCATGGACAGACTTGACTAACAGCATCAAACTAAAAGACGCCATGGTTGTTAGAGATATCCCAATGACATAGCCCTGTTAGACACGAAGCACATGCGCAATCTGCGCAGTTCACACACACACACACCAATCTACACGAAGAACATACAGTTCGATGAGATAGAGGAGGGTAACTCAAACATCCTATCAGCATGGTTACTATTTTGTCATTAGGCTCGCTAAGCACAGCAGAGACGCAAGACGCAAAGAAGAAATCGTGTATATGCTTGCAGATGCTTACATGCAATTAACCCCACGGAAGGACAGAAGCACTCAAGGGACATGACCAACCGTAAAGCTCTCACTAACCTATGGACACTATTATGACTCCATAATGGAAGCTAGAGCAGGCCTTAGGAGAATACAGTACACCGCAATGATCTCAGAGAAATTCCAAACCGCAAGGTGCTGTGCTAGCAGAATAAACCCTTGTGTGAGCAACATGCTGCCAAGGCCATCATGTTGCGAAGCAACATTCCACATCATGAGCCAAGGTGACATCGGCTGCCACAATGAATAATTCCTTGTAAAATACACGTTAATTTGAGGCAATGAAGCCTGCAAGAGTGGTCTCCAACCAGGTGACCCGGCAGAGCTGAGAACGAGATAGGGCTCAAAGGCTGGGAACAAGCAGGCGCCCCATGGCCAGAGAGCAGTCGCAACATATTGATACCTCCAGACACCTTGTACGATGGGAATGGAACGCTCTCATGGCATTAGTCGTTCACACACTATTGTAATACGCAGACTCATAGTTGCAATTTGCTGGAACATAGTATACATGTACTGAGAACAGGTGTCTCGCGGGCTGGGAACGGAGTTTGTCCCAGACTTTGGGGCGTGCAGACTGACCAATCAGGACACTGGGTTCTGGGGCTAGATGACGAGGGCTGCCAACCAATCACTGGGTTTCCTTACTGTAACTTTTCAGAAGTAGAAACTTTTGGGGATGATCCAAGTACACCACCTGACACAGTACCGTCCAATAACAATTCCTTTGTATATGGTCCTATATGGGACCTAATACTAAGGGGCCAATCCTTGGCCTCGATAGGTTTTGGAGGGAGTCTGCTGAGTGATGAAGGTTATTATGTCATGGGTGTATAAAACTGGGCTGCGAGCCAGAATGCGGCGAGATGTGCCTGAATGTCGTTCATAAATATGATCCGTGTGCGTTTCATATAATAAACCACAGTGACTCCTTGCTCCTTGTGTGGACCTCGACTTCTTGGGAGCAGGGAAGGAGTTACGGCCTTCCGTGAGCTGGGAGTCCATGGACCCTTGGCACGGCTCTGCTGGCCCCACATATTACCTTAACAAACAGGAGGCCTGGTGCTGGGGACAGGCAGCAAACAGAAACTGTGTTTGTTACAGATTCTAGTCATGTGAAATGGGTGTGCATTACATATAATGCAGGCTGCAGTTTGACATTCACACCACAATTCCCCCTGCCAGGAATCTTCCCCATTCCGCATATGTTTTGGCTTTCTTTCAGTGGCTAATGTGCTTTTTCATAAGGGTACATGTAGACAGTAGGGTTTGTCTACTTAGTGCAGGCAGGCTAGATGCTCCACTTCCAGAGCTTCCTATATAGAATCAGCTTGACTGTTTATCTTACTATGGCCGACCATTTTGGGCATGCCAATAAACTCCATTTTGATGCTACTGTGGTCTAGAGTTTGCCTAATGCTGCTATAATATGTTATTATATCACATATATATGCATTGTACTTCATGCTTGATCAATCCCACTTCTAAGTGCTGTAACAATGGTGGAAATATTATCAGATGTAATGGTCCTGATTTTAACCTCAGGAGGAAGAAGGGCTGATTAAGCACTGCCAAGATTTGAACTTGGAAAGTGCAGACAGGCATCTGTGACAGTTGAGCATTTAACTCACTGAGCTGTACACTTAGTGCAGATAAAATGAAATATTTATCATATTTGCCCCGTACCCTCTCCTGACCCCCGTTTCCTCCAGTCCTTTTTCAATACAAAATATGATATTAATATTATCATATTTGGAAGAAGTGTGCCATGACATATTTGTCCTGTTTATACACACAGTAATCAAAAATGAAATAATAGGTGTTATATTAATACGAAATGGACTCCCCACCGTGAAAGCATTACCAAATGTTGTGGGTATGCACATGTAAGGAGAAATCTCTAAATGCTAGCATTCATAATTCCATACAAAGGCTCAGAATGATGTCATAGGACCTCATTACGAATTTGGAGGCAGCCATGCCATTCTTAGCGGCATGGCTGCCTCCAAACTCGTGTCCGGGTCCTGAAAAAAGGGAATTACTGGGCCATTCTGACTTTTGCGGGCCCGGTAATTCCCTTTTTTCGGGACCCGGACGCGGTACATCCCCATTCCCATTCGAACCCCATAGGGCTCAAAGGGAATGTGGAGGATGCTAACAACAGACCCATTAATGACGGGTCCGTTGTTAGCAACCTGGTCTGGTCGCGGGTGGCAGTATGCACGTCTATTCTGGCCCAAACATGCATACCGCCACCCGCGAGCAAACTCGTAATGTGGCGGCCTGGAATGAACGGTGCCGGTACTGTACCGGCACCTTTCATTCCGCGGCTGCCAGCCTCGTACTGAGGCCAATAGTCTTAAATCAGTGTTGATTTGATTTAAGTGTGACTGCTGTTTATTCAGTGTTGTCATTGTTGATTTGATTTAAGTGTGATTGCTGGGATTTTTACTAAACTTCAAACATGTCCTTTCAAAAACCATATCCCAAGCAGCTTCTTTGCTTCCATGAGATATGTACTAATCTAATTAGTATAAGCTATTAGGTAGCACTTGTGCCACCTATAGGCTGAAGCTATTGCATTACTGTACAGGCCGGGAGAATTGCATATGAGGAGGGACATACAGCATATAGGTGTTGTTTGGTTATACGCCCACCCATTGACTACCCATGGCCATGCTAATCCCTATGACCATGACAACACAGTTCCTGCCCGCCCAAAACACCTTCTCATGGGAACAATTTGTGTCTCACTTTAACCAAACTTTACCATCACCTTTGTATTGGAAGTGCCTGCCAGTGTTATTTCAAAGCAGTCTTCTGAGAGTTAATGACTTAAATGGGACTGTAAATGCGCTACTGCTGTAATAAAAATGGCATAACCAGGTGTGCCATTTGCGACTCAATTTATAAACACTATGCATGTCCATCATGGAAGTCCTGCTAACACAAGCATTGGGAAAGCCAACAGGTGTGGCGTGTCTATAGGCATTAGGCATATGCCAGACACAGCTTTTAAATGCCCAGGTACCTGCAGCATTTGCACCTGCTACCATCAATGTCCAGTTAATACTACCTTGGCAGTGCCTGGCAAGGGCTTTTCCTATGCCTACAGAAAAGCCCAAATCGTTGGGTTGCCAATGCTTCTTCAGTTATATTTGTGGTTTTTTAGGGACCCCCAACACTGGAAAGTATCCCACTTACCAAACATAGCAGAATTATGTCATCAGGATAAAACAATTGGAGAAATAGGAATGCTAGGATTTTAGCCTAGTTTTCAATGTGTCACAGTTCGTAATTTGACAGCTGGCTACATCTCCTTTCATCCCATCTCAATCGTTTTATAACAAAAAGAGGTTGAGAAGCTACAGAATTAATTGTAGAGTAGAGGCATTTCTGACCCAGAGGGTTTGGAGTTGCTCTCAGAGTCAAACGTTAGCTGACATGGGGCAAATACCCATACATGGTTTCATGCCTCCCCAGCCCACATCATAAAACCCATACCTGCACCCTGTGCACCCACCCTCCACAACATAAGACCCTGACTTGTCATCCTGACTCCTCACCAGCATGCTTAACATACATTGTTACAATTATTTCTAGAGCAACACTATAGCATATAAACCCATTTGGGTGAGGCTTTCGCTACAGATAGTTACGGTAAATAAGGCACAGTGATGAAAAGTGATTGACCAAGGATCACATAATGTATGAAGTGTGAAAGGTGGGGATTGGAACCCTGCCTTCCAGGTTTCATAGTTTCCAATTCAGAAAGCAGGGGAGACTTCAACTTCTCCCATTTCATCTTCAATATTAGAAACATAACAAATGCTCACTGCAAAGTTGTTATTGAAGTGCTAAACTGATATACTGTTCAATAGACCTGTTTTTTGAAGTATCTACAAGGGGTAAAGCCTATTAATCGCCTGTATCCCAAAGGAAATACTCTGAGACACAGACTAAGGTACTAAGATTATAATTATAATTAACATTTGCTATAATTATAATCTTAGTCTGTACGATTGTGTATACTTTCAAACAAGGACAAAAATAACTAGTAATTGAAGCATATGTTCATAAAGCAAGTATGCATCACTTAGAAAAAGAAAGGTGGTCGAGCCAGTACCACAATCTGGTGCAGTGGCATGCAGGTCCGACATAGATCTCAGCGACAGTCAACATGCCGACCTCCCATTCCAGATGTGTACCTCTGTCTTATTTACCCTACTTTCCTTACCCCTCATACTTCAGTGCACTTGCCTTGGAAGACATTCTCAATTCCCCCCCCCCCCGTTTCTTACAATTAACCTTCAGACCCCCTGTTTCCCTTTGCTCCATTTTTTAAAAATGTATTCAAACCCCATACCGTGCATGCACCGCCTACCCTTGCCCACATTGCTCAGTCACCAATTACTTGCCACTCACGCCCTGTAGTTGCCCATCATACCAAGCCCATTCCTTGCCCCTCACCACCTTCCATTGCCCTGGCATACAGTTAGATAGTAGACTGCCGTGATTTGCCAGTCTGCCTCCGCCAGACCCAACAAGCAGCCATAGTTGAGTGTTGCTGATAATTGTGGTTATGGGGTCTGCACTTGGATAATGCAGAGTGAAAGACGGCAATATGGATGTGGCTTTTTTTGTTGCACTTGCTTGGAAAGTGGGCTGCATATATCAACTCACGGAAGCAGAGAGAACTGCAAGGAAAATAAGCCTTGGACCTGGTGATGGAAAGGAAGCAAGAGCGACTTAATATATTTATGTGTGTTTTTGAATGAGGTGGAGTGTGTGTTTGTGTGTGCTTCAGTTTCGTTGACTAGGTTAATGTGTTCCAGTGCATTTGTGACAGTGTAAAATGTAGGTGGAAGGATGGATCTGTGTTCATGTGACTTTGTATCCGCATATATGAATCTGGTGTTGATTTGCATGCGTGTCTTTTGCTGGTCTCATAAGAGAAGAGTGTCCTGGACAAGACAATTAAAAACGATCAGAGACTTAGGGGGCCATTCAGAGTTGGGTGGTAACAGTTAAATCATCAGTATTTGGCAAATACTGTTGATTGTACTGTCCACTCAATTCAGGGTTTCATCAAGTACCATTGGTGGTATTCCACCGGAATACTGGCAGTGGTATTTTAGGCAGACACTTTGCAGAAACTCCACCTCCACCTATTTTTACCTCCACCAGGTAGAAATCTAAACTGGCCCCACATTTTTTAAGTCTTTTTATGGTACAAAAACAGAACTACATGTGTTTCCCTTCAATACAGTGAAAACAACGTTTACAAATGACCAGGTTGAGAGGGTAAAAAGGTGGGAAGCTCTGATTGTCTCCTCTAACCGCCTTACTTATATGATGCATAAAAGGGACAAAAATGACCCTTTTGTGCATAAAGAAAATCAACAATTTTGATATGAGCAACTACTGTACATAATCAATTTCTCCCTTCACATTGATGCTGAAAATTACAGATTTTTTTTTTTAAAAAACCTACATTACAGCCATCGGAGGTGGCCATTTTGAATCAGCGCTGTAGGTATTGCAGAAATATACCTCTGCTGGTGGCAAACTTTAAGTAGGGCAGTTTTCCACAAATACCACGATCAGTACTGGTAACATTCGTCAGCAGTATTAAAAAAAATCATCCCAACTCTGAATGAACACCTTAGTTTGGAGTCTTCTAATAATTAATACCTGAATATCTTTCTGTGTGTATTTTTCGACTGTGCCCAAAAGTTAGTAGCACAAGCAGTTGAACAGCCATTTCTATAACGACTATAATCCACTACATCTCTGGCTGCCATTCAGGGCGCTATTAAACTCTTTTTGGATGAACACACTGGTGATCAAGAAATTCACCAGAACATAGGGTAAGCATTTGTACAGAATCAAACTGAGGACAAACTCTAACAAGACATGGACCCTTACTTCCTTAGCAAGCAGGTGTCATGATAATCTGCTGTGGATTGTACCAGACCAGTGGTATATCGGGAGCAGTGGTGTTAATATTAACATCCAGGGTCACGGAATCTGTTATTTAAATGCATGCATTGCCACTGGATGGTACGAACATGCCCCTGCAGCCTAGACTCCTCTCTCCTCTCACTCGCTGTGGAGGCCCACGCGTGGGGGCTATCCAGGCACATCTACAACATTGCTGAAATCAAGACGAATGCCGCACCCCATTTACACAGAATCTGAGCTCGCTTTGCAGCACTCGGTTCCTTTATGGCAGGCTAGATTCTGAAGGATTTCGTCTTTTTAGATTATTTCTTTTACAATTTGGAGCTCTGGCAGTCATCCACTCATTCCTTATGATGTTAATGACTTTTGCATCAGAAGCGAACAATAGCAGGGCCTTGGCCAGACATGTGATCCATAACTTTGTCTTCCAAAAGTGTGTTTTAATTGCACTTGAAGGAGAATCCTCACAGATGCATTTTCTTTACAGTACAGGATTTTGTTTGACTGCGCTATGCTGGAGTGGCCAAGTATAGTCCGCTCTGCGGCTATCCTCATGGAATCCTGCACTATAATTCCTGTGACTTTGACACCAAAGTCTGGATTTCGTCTCCACCTGATGAAAAATTACCTCGTTTTCTGCTTACAAAAAGGTTTCAAACACAAATAAACCAAACTGTCCGGGCTCGCTATTCACATATACAATTTGGCGAATATGTACAGCATCATCGAAGGGGGAAAAGCGCATTCAGTGTTAACAGATGTACTAAGCATCCTTTGCCAGATTCCAGCTGTGATTTCTCCCAGGTGTCTTATTAGAACAGGGTTGTCTAACTCCAGGGCTCGACGGCCGGAAACATGTTGGATTTGAAGAATACCCACCATTACTATTCATGAGATAAATTTGCATACAATTATTCTAAATGTTTGCAAATGCGTTCTCAGGAATATTAATGAGAGATATCCTGAAAACCCATCAGGATTCCTGCTCTCGAGGACTGGAGCTGGCCAACCCTGTACTAGAACAAATGCATCTTGAGCTTTGCCATGAAAGAGGTGAGGTTGGGGGCGAGTCACCTCTCTTTTGGGAGGTTATTCTAAAGGCAAGAAGGGAGTACAGAGAGTTGGATGCCTTGCGATGGTGCCCAGATTGCTTCTTGTCCTTCTCAGGACACAGTGTCCAGCCCACTTCTAGAGTTCTATTGGCCACCTCACTTCACTTCCAGGAATATAGCGCCCACCTCACTTTGCTTGGCAATCTCGGGGATATAGAGCCATACTTACTATGGACATAAGGATAAAGTGCCCTGCTCCCTCAGCCTCTGTCTCAGGGATATAGTGTCCTTCCCATTATTCACCTAGGGATAGGCCTTCGCCAACATGCAGATATTCTCATCTCTGGGTCAGCTTGTCCCCTTGGGTATGGGTGGTCTCATTGGACTGTCAGGCTTCTCACTCAGGCTCTCAGACTTTGTCAACTCTTAGAATTCTCCAGCCTCTCAGCTGTCTCTGGCCTCTTGGCTCTCTTAACTCTATTCCAATGGTGCTATCTCAGCTTTCTCAGCTCTCTCAGATCTCTCTCAACTCTTTCAGGCCTCGTGGCCTGGTCAGCTTGCTCACTGCTCTCATATCTCAGGCCTCTTCCAACTCTTTTAGGCCTCTCAGCCTGGTCAGCTTTCTTGCCACTCTCTGTCCCCTCCCAAATCTTTCAGGCCTCACGGCCTGGTCAGCTTTCTTGCCTCTCTCTGTCCTCTCCCAAATCTTTCAGGCCTCACGGCCTGGTCAGCTTTCTCACCACTCACAGATCTTGGGCCTCTCCAAACTCTTTCAGCCCTCTCAGTCTGGTCAAGTTTCTCTGCTCTCTCAGATCTCAGACCTCTCCCAACTCTTTCAGGCCTCTCAGTCTGCTCAGCTTTCCTGCCTCTCTCAGGCCTCAGGCCCCTCCCAACTCTTTCAGGCCTCTCATCCTGGTCAGCTTTCTCACGACTCTCAGACCTCGGGTCTCTTCCAACTCTTTCAGGTCTCTCAGCCTGGTCAGCTTTCTCACGTCTCTCAGACCTCGGGCCTCTGCCAACTCTTTCAGGCCTCTCAGCCTGGTCCGCTTTCTCACCTCTCTCAGACCTCGGGCCCCTCCCAACTCTTTCAGCCCTCGCGGCCTGTCCAGCTTTCTCACCGCTCTCAGATCTCAGGCCTCTTCCAATTCTTTCAGGCCTCTCAGCCTAGTCAGCTTTCTCAGCTCTCTCAGATCTTGGGCCTCTCCCACCTCTTTCAACCCTCTCAGCCTGGTCAAGTTTCTCTGCTGTCTCAGATCTCAGACCTCTCCCAACTCTTTCAGGACTCTCAGTCTGCTCAGCTTTCCCACCTCTCTCAGACCTAAGGCCCCTCCCAACTCGTTCAGGCCTCTCAGCCTGGTCAGCTTTCTCACCTCTCTCAGATCTTGGACCTCTTCCAACTCTTTCAGGCCTCTCATCCTGGCCAGCTTTCTCTGCTCTCTCAGATCTCAGACCTCTCCCAACTCTTTCAGGACTCTCAGTCTGCTCAGCTTTCCCGCCTCTCTCAGACCTCATGCCCCTCCCAACTCGTTCAGGCCTCCCAGCCTGGTCAGCTTTCTCGCCTCTCTCAGATCTCGGACCTGTTCCAACTCTTTCAGGACTCTCAGTCTGCTCAGCTTTCCCGCCACTCTCAGACCTCATGCCCCTCCCAACTCTTTCAGGACTCTCAGTCTGCTCAGCTTTCTCTGCTCTCTCAGATCTCAGGCCTCTCCCAACTCTTTCAGGCCTCTCGGTCTGCTCAGCTTTCTCAGCTTTCTGAGATTTAGGGCCTCTTTGTCATAGTCTGCTTCCATCAGCACAGTCCTTCTTCTTTATCACAGTCCTTCTCATTCATCAGAGTCAATCAGACCAGCCCTTCAGCTTCGTCATAGTCATTCTCATTTCTCCTAGGCTTCCACTTTGTCAATGTCCTTCTCTTTCTTGTGACAGTCCACTGCCTAACATTGGGGGCTGACAGGGGGTTGATCCAATCGCCTTGTGCCTGCCCAAGCAAGTGGATGTTGGACCTGAAGGAAATATACAGGAATCCCCAGACTAACACCAAAGGGTTCCTCACACTAAGGAATGGGGAAATCATTGGAGCACATTAACCAACACCAATGTCTACCATGACAAGATGGTCAGCTCCAAATCCCTTGAGCAAAGACCTAGTATCTGTACTGCCAGAGAGCCCTTCCTACCTCTTAGCCGTACACAGAATAGGAAAGGAATTATTGGCTTTTTTAAGTGCACAGATATTCAATATTCTGAATTCACTGGCAAATATGGAAATACATTTCTTTCTTTCGCACCACTGCCAAAGGAAACATTTGATAGTGGGAGTAAGACAAGTGTAGACTGCAGCAGTCCCTTGGTTGCACTCAATACGGAACATAATCAGAGGAAAGATATGTGTGTTGTCAGGCCAGGCACAAAACAAACAAACACTGTTCTCCTGCTCTTGCTAGTGTTTCAGACATTGCAAAATTAGGATTCCCTAATTTCCCAAAGGCTTTTCAGACTTTTGATTTGAAGGCTGGGAACAGAGTGACCCAGTTCCAAGTAGTCATTGTCAGAGGAGTGTGAAAAGAGAACACACACAGTCTTTGGCAGTTTTAAAATCGATGATGTCGACAGTCCTTGAAATAATAACAGACTAGCCGTCATTTTAGCCCACCTGACCACCAGCACATGGCCCAATCACAAAACAGCCCAACTCACACTACACATATACAATATATAACCCTAAGCACCTCCCAAAGGGAGGAGAGACCAGACTATGAAAGTCAGATGGATTAAATGGGGACAGGTGTTTGAGAAGGAGCCCAAAGAAAGTGTTTGGGCGAGATTTGGTGAATTTGGAGGCTATTCAGAGAAGTGCTAGGAGGAGATTGTTGGAGGTTGGAAGGAGAAAAATAAACTGGCAGAGAGCTGATACCATCGGTATGGAGAGCTATTGATGAGGTGGGAGGAAGAAATATTGAGAGGGTTGGAAGGAGAATTAGGTAAGCAGTTGGAAGGGAATTATTACCATTTGAAGGGAGAGTTTTTGTGGAGGTTTGTATAAAAGTGTTGCCATCTGCACGTAGAGTTAATGAAGAGATTAGAGGGTAAGAGCTATCTGAAGAGGAGGAATTGAAGCGGTGGAACAGAGAGAGAACCATTTCCATCTGGAAAGGAGGACAGAGGGAAGCTATGCAGGAGATGTAGTTACAAGACCAGAGAAGGAGAGAGGCGAGCAGGTGTTCTTACTATCCAGAGAGACCTGGAAGGTTCCTGTAGACCAAGTCAGTCCAGGCAAGAGTTCAGTAGTGAGAGAAGGTGTGAGCCAAGCCATCTTACTGAGGGACAGGGAAGCTATAGTGGGTCAGCAAAGAGGGCATTCCTGGGGTCGAGACTCCTAGAACAGGGAGGTGTTCAGCTGACAGTGAACTCGCCAAGCATGTCTGGGACACTCTGGGATAGTTGATCAGTGTTGAGAAAAAAACACTGCCACCTCAGACTTCTGCAAAATAACCAAAGACACTGCAAATCTCTGGATGTGTTGTCCGGAGAGCACCCTTGCCACTGTGGCTCTGGAAGTGGGTTCGTGAACCCCAGAAACAGGCAACATGAAGACAAAGACCAGTGCTCTATTGGACATTGTAGCAGGGCTAAGATCAGACCAAAAACCAGGACATTGTAAGAGACCTTCTTTTTGCTCACATATCATTGTTGGTGAATCCTTCTTCTGTGTTGGCTTTGTAAATAAACTTTACCTACTTGCAAACTACATCCTGGTGTCTTCAACACAGTCCTTCTGCTTTGCATGGTCCTGGTCTTCATCAGACCGTCTCCTTCATAACATTCCATCTTTGTCACAGACCTTCTATTTTGTAGGTAATTCTTTATAACCCATCTCCTTCTTCAATCTTTTGACACAGTCCTTTTTCTTCATCACAGTCCTACTTCAACGTAGTCATTTTTGTGTGTCAGTACTTTGTTACTGTCCTTCATCCCAGTCCTTCTTTACTATAGACATTCTGTTTTGTCACAGTCTTTCTCCTTTATCAGTCATTCTTCTATATCACAGTCCTTCTGCTTCACAAAGGTCATTTTGATTCACAATAGTGATTCTGCTTCATCACAGTCTTCATATTTTGTTATAGCCTTTCTTCATCACAGGCCTGCTCCTTCTTTAGAGTCCTTCTAGCCCACCCTTTTCACAGTCCTCTGTTATCACTGTCATTCTAATTTGTCACATTCCTCTCTTTCATCACAGTCCTTCCTATTCTTCACAGTCCTAATTTTGGGATGTACGTGCAGTGCCCAAGCGAGGCAAAAAGGTTTAGGCCAAGAAAAATTCTATGAGGAAGTTCCACAGTGTGAGCAGTTTGAGTCTTGTGAGGCAGAAGGCACATGTATCACTTGTAGTTAGTTTTAACACATAATAGATATATTATATAACGAAATCTGAATGAGCAACACATGTAGTAATGTTGCAGTTGTAGAGGTTATTGCTTGTGCAGTGTATTATAGGCCCTGTGTTTAGAAATAATACGCAATGAAGTAGGTGGAGAGAGAAGATGGACTCAGAAAGTTGTTGTGGTAAAAGACAGGTCAGCGGGTCGACATGGCAAGAGTGCCGCCATATTGGATTTCATGTCCTAGCACACAATAAGCAGAATGAAGCCCTGATGTGGAGCAGCGGCTCTGTTTAGCTCAGTCCCAAGACAAATCCCCTGTCCATCCCCCAAGAGAGAAGCCGAGGTCAGAGGCACCCGAGCCGCACAGATACATGCTAATTGTATCCAGCTGCAGAGCCCGAAGACGCTGGGAATGAGATGTTAGTTGTGGGGAGGGTAGGTGGGGATGCACCATTTAAAGGACAAATTCATGAGAACAGGGCACGAAGGTTTGGATCCTAACAGGTTACACAAAGATTTACAGCACTACTCCTCTCACCCCATGAGTACCCATCCCATTTGAATTACAAGTAGCCGTTTATACAAAGCAAATACATCTATGAAATTCAGACTCAAGAGTGGTGACCTGGTCACATCATTACTGGGCATCTGGAGTATAAAGGAGATAAGGGAGAGCCGTGAAACGTACAGTTATTCGGGATAGGAGGAGCAGAGGTGATGCCAGTAAAATTAGTACACGGTCGAGGGTGCAGCTTGTGGATGCCGTAGCATCATGTATAATGAGAAGGCCCATTGTCTTATCACAGTAGAGTTGGCCTTGCCAGTCTTCGATTGAACAGGGGTGGGTTAGAGGAGTGCACATAACGTGACTGTCAAGAGTTATTAGTGTACCAATATGTTTCTGTGGGACAGGTGGACACGAGGTTGGCCCTAGAAAGGATGAAAGGATACCAAGGTTATCCAGATAACAGAATGGATCAGGGAGGTTATCAACAAGGAAGAGGGGAGTTTCAAGGAGGGGGCCGAGATTTGGAGGGCCAGGACTGTGTTGATCATGTGGGAGAATAGGGACTTTTGCACGAGAATGTACAAGTAGATAAATGTATTCTTATGATCCCTGCACCTAACACAGTGGATCAGTGGTTCCTCTTACATATTACCCACCATTGGGAATGATGCCTCAGAGCGCCCAGTATGGCCCAGTTCCCATGCAAGTGCCCCAGCAAGGGCAGCAGCCACAGTATCAGTATCAGGCATCACCACCACAACAAATGTAACCCCTGGCCCCAAATACACAATAGTGTACATATAGCAGCAAACACAACAGTCTGTACACCTACCATGGGATAAAAACCTTCTGCCTCATGGCACAGTGACACACTATACAGGTGAGAGTGTGGTGGGAAGTAACCCCTTCCTATTCGTAGGGTCAAACACTTATCTAGATTAGGACAGAGAGCCTGACGTGCTCAGTCCTGTCAGTCACTGATGACCCAAAAGAGGAACCCCTGGTAGGTGTGAAGATAGGTAACTAATCATTTGTTTTCATGGTTGATACAAGGTGCAACAAAATAATGCATAAAGGAACAGTACTTCCCCTTATCAAGAAAGGTAATGGACATGCAGGGTTCTCTGGGGCAATAAAATAAGTTCCATTTACGGAAGATTTACCCATCAAGGTAGGTACACAAAAGGTGTCAGCCCTGCTATTATCTTCAACAGAAACACAAATTAACTTGTTAGGTAAGGTACAGACCTGCTAAGCAAGCTAAATATGACAGTTTCATTCACAGAAGAAGAGGTACTGTGTTCCACGCCAGGAATTTGTTATGCTAGAGTTGTAGCCGTAACACAAGCATTGTATAGCGACAGAGCTATTCAAGGAATACACTTGCACACAGATCTGTTTTTGTATGGAGTGACAGTGTTGTTGGGTTGGGTGCCTGGCATCAAGAATAAACCATGGAGAGTGCCATCTGAATTGTTGTTTAAGCCAGCAGTTCCCCAAGACCATGCTCAAGGTACCCTTATCACCATTATCACTCTACACTTGGATGCAGTGATAACTGCGAATGACGAGGTAGTGCTAATAGGGACTGATGAGGAGGGAGATGAGTGACATACAAAGTTGTGAACTGACCCAGCCCAGCCACTAAGAGATGTGTCAAATGAACAGTTGTTTGAAGATGTTGACAACGATGGGGAGATGATCTTTGAAATATGAATTCTGTGTCAAATAATGGTTCCACATAGACCAATAACTTATCCTTTACTTATTGCCAAATCTATGATGCATATCTCCAGAAAGATATGGCGAAGGTACCCAGTACTTTATGGAATGACAATCCCCATGATGTAGGGTTCTTGAAGATCACAGGAGAAGTCTGTATTGAGTTAAAACAGGGTGAAATGTTACCCAGAGTACGACAGTATCCATTATTTAGAGAAGAAGATGAGTGAACATATGAGACAATTGCGGCATTATGGAAGAAGGGCATCATTGTACCTTCAGAGTCCCCATGCAATACAGCAATATATCCTGTCTAAAAAGTAAAAGTTGGAGGATGATACAGGATCTTGGCCCATTAAATAATATTGTGGAAGCTGAATTTCCAGTAGTACCAAATCCTGGCATGATCCTTTGCAACATGCCCACTGAGGCTACATATTTCAATATGATTGAATTGAAAAGTGTGTTATTCTCCATTCCATTGCACCCTGATTCTCAATACATCACTGCGTTTACGTATCACAGGCAAAGATTCCAACACACAAGACTTCCTCAGGAGTACTCTGAGTCCCCCAGCATTTTCAACAGAGTACTCCATATGGACGTGGGTGACATACATGTACAGATCATTATGATTCAGTATGTAAATGACCTCCTACTGTATAGCACGACAGAAGACCAGTGTAGAGAAGATTCAGTGGCACTGCTGACACTGTTCAGAGAGAAAGGATACCAAGTGGAAAAGGATCAAATGCAATAATGTCAGAAGGAAGTGATGTATTTGGGACAGAGTATATAATCTGCAGGGAATCGAGCAACCCCGAAAGAGCAGCTGCAGTACAGCAACACACCACAGCCAACCGCAGTGAAAGAAATGCAGCAGTGTTTGTGGTTGTGTAACTATTGTAGAGCATGGATTTTTTTGACTATTCTAGCTATACAAAGCCTCTGCTGCAAGGACTCAAGGAAGCATAGAGAATCAAAGGAACATTTACATGGAAAGGAGATATGATTACATGTTCCAGGAACTCAAGAATGCCAAAGGCAATGCACCAGTTTTTGCAACTCCCAATTATAAGAAAGAATTCTATTTATTTTCATACTCGAATGGACAGGTCATGACAGCAGTGTTGGTCAGACAACATCCAGGGGACATAAGATCTTGGCAGATTACAGTGGAATATTAGATTCAATGATGCAGGGTCAATTTCCTTGTGAACAAGCATTGGCCACTGTGGCCTTCGCAAATGAAAAGTCCTCCACAATTACGATGGGCTACTCCGTAACATTATATGTGGAGCATGCAGTATTTGCAATCCTTGATCAATCCAAGTCCACTCTAACTACACAAAGGGCTTCTGCAAATGAAGTTATCTTGTCAAGCCCATCCATTTATGTAGTGAGGGGTTATGGAGTTAACTCTACCACATTGGTTGCAATACCTTTTTCAGCCAGGAGAGGAAGTGCATGATTGCGTTACATATGAAGGTCCTGAAGATGATTTATTACAGGGAAGGGATGGTGCACTTGAAGAAGGGGAGGTCCTTTTCAATGATGGGTTATCAACAATTGAGTAGGAGGTGGGACAGGGACATACATGTGCAGAAGTGGTACGCCTTCTAGATGGGGAGTGTGAGGTTCCAGTTCAAAAGAGGATCAACACACTATTCAGCGCAGGCAGCGGAAATTATTGCATTGCATTAATTAAAGCATTAGAAGCGTCACAAGGGTGTTTAGTAACCCTATACTCTGTTTCCACATATGTTACTACCACCGTAAATTCAGGGTTGCCCAAATGGAAAAGGAGAGGATTTCAGAGGTCAGATGGCAAGCCTGTGCAGCATACAGCTTTGTTGGAAAGTTTGATTTATGCTTTGTCTCACCCAACGATTGTAGCTGTGGTTAAATGTGCCACCCACATCCATAATACAGACTCCCTTTCACTCTGCAATAATGCCGCAGACAGAGCCACCAAAGAAGCAGCGTATTTAAAAGAACCGGGTGTCACTGCATATCCTGAGGTGGCCGTTCAACAACTGCAGTTAGCAATAACTTATACAGCAGTAGCACTTACACAAATAATTGAATTACAGGGTCAGGCACCCAAGGACGAGAAGGACTTGTGGGCTAAAAGGGAGTGCTCACTTTCACCAACTGAATTGGTATGGAGATAAAACATTATAGGTAACATAGTAATGCCACAGGAACTGCTTATGGTTGCTCTTGAGCAACTGCATTACCCAGGGCATACTTCTAAGCAGCATATTGCAGCTGATATTCAGGAGGACTGGTTTGTACCCAACTTGCATGAATATGATAATGAATTTGTGGTGCATTGTAGTACTTGTCAACTTTACAGCATAGGGTGCATCCTCAGGCTGTTGCGCAGCAAATTGCCCCATCCAACTGGACCCTTCCGGGAACTCCATATTGACTATGAGGATATGTTAAACAGGTGCAGTAATTTCCGTTATCTTATTGTCATTGTTTGCCCCATTTTCCTGCTGGATTCAAACAAAGAGGTTTGGGAGAACAAACATGGGCAAATAACCTGTTCTCTGGGAAGGTGCCCACTTGGGAGGGTCTACAAACACGTTTTTAGCTCACTGTACCTTTCTCAGAGGAGAAATATCCATTTGCATATCTGTCTGGTCACACCCACACGGGCAGTCCAGCACCAACATGCTAGGCAGTTCTCCTCTGAACAAGACTACCAACAGCAACCCCAGACACATGTTTCAGCATAGTCGGGCTGCATCATTGAGGTGAAGCTGTACTTCTCTAAGCACAGTGAGAAAGGAGTCCACGTCTGGATTACCGAAAAGTATTACACTCTTGTCTTGACAGATTGCTCCTAGAAGAGAAGATATGACTGCAACATTATCAACGGATACAGTGAACTTACCAGCGCCAGAGTTGTGTCCCGAGGATCAAGTGTATATTAGAAACTTTGTGAGGCAGTGGCATGAAAATCGGTTCCAGGGCCCATACACTGCAGTGTATGGTACTCCGTTTGCGGTTGGTGTGAAGGAGTTGTGGTACTGGTCTCACTTGTGTGATGTTAGGAAAGCACCAATTACTGGTACAACTTCTCGGGAAAATGAAGAAAACTATGTGCCTCATTACGAGTGAGCTGGTTCGTTGACAGCGCTGGTAAGAATGCCTGTACGACCCACTCCGGCATTGTTACCGAACCTGCTCACTCCGAGTATGCTAGCAGGAGCAGTGAACTAATGGCAGGCCCGACCGACAGGGAGTTAGGCCCCTACCAACAGAGTAATCACTGAACTACTGCCACCGTTAACAGCAGTGTTGGTGCTTCAGTGGTTCCCATTCCATGGGGTCCTTTGGGACTCCATGGAATTGCAACTTACGCCATTGCCAGTGCCCGTAATATCCCGGTAACACCAGGATATCGGGTGCCGGTAACGATAAGGTGAGTCTGCCAGTAACACACCCGTCATCTCGGGTGTTTTCAGATGGGCACATCATAATTGCCTTTGTTTTGCTTTCATCCAAGGCCTGTTGTCAGAAAAGATCCAGGCCAGTTCCACCTGTTCACTAGGACAGAGACAATTTTTGCCTCCCTCCCGGTGCCAGGTATCCAGATTGAAGCGAATGGCAAGTGGCTGCAGATCATCAGGTGGCAGATTCTTCAGTTTGCGAATCAGACAGTGCAGGGTCTCAACTCCATCAAGACCTAATTACGGTCTATAAAACTCATGACCCTCCAGAACAGATATGTTCTGGATTTGCTTATGACTAAGGAGGGGGGCATGTGCAAGAAAATTGGCTTGTCTTGTTGCACGTACAACCCCCCAAATGATGCAGATAATGGGTCTTTGACCCATGGGATAGGGGCAGGCTCTTCACAACTTGAGGATTGCCATGGAGAAGAAAGCTGGAGTAAATGCTGATGACTGGTTTGATTCAATGTTTTCGTGGGCACCGTTGTGGTTGGAAGTAGCAGTAAAGCTATTGGTCCCTCTCATGTTTTTTCTACTTGTGATTTTTTGCTCTTGCCAGATGATTTTGAGATACTGTTCGAAGACCCTGCCGAAGAGTGCAACTATGATGGTGCCTATCACAATGGGTAGAGCTCCACCCATACTGATAAGTGGGATGGCGTTGTGAAGCCCAGAATGGTGAGAGTAGAGCAAGCTTGGGACCCCAGGGTACATTGACATCCCCCTGCCTGATGCTAAGAATTATGTAGAGTATTGGGTCAACTTAGCAGGAGATGGGGATTGTTGTTTCATGACTTGCACTCTGGAAGAATATGCCCAAGGGGGGAGGAGGGTTACGCCATGTGTGTAAGGCATGGTTACCCAAAGATAATTACTATAGAAGAAGGCAAGCAGCTGGGTTAGTTAATGGAGTATTAACTAAAGGGGGAATGTTGTGATGCACGTACAGCACCCAAGACAGGCAAAAAGGTTTAGACTGGGAAAGTCCTATTAGTATGTGCCACAGTGTCAGTAGTTTGAGTCTTGCATGGTAGAAGGAGCATGCATCACTTGTAGTTATTTTTGACACATAATAGATACATTATATAGCAGCACAGAAATAGCGACAAATGTAGTAATGTTGCGCTTGCATGGGTTAATAAATAGGGCAGTGTATCATAGGCCCTGTGTTTAGAAATAGTGCACAATTTTATGTTTTGAGTAAGGTGCCACGAAGGAAAATGAAGTAGGTGGAGAGACAAGATGGAGTCAGAAAGGTGTTTTGGTAAAAGCCATGTCAGCGCATTGACATGGCAAGAGTGCCGCCATATTGGATTTCAAGTCTTGAAATGAAGGCCCTGATGTGGAGCTACGGCACTGTTTAGCTCAGTCCCAAGAGAAATTCCCTGTCCATCCCCCAAGGGAGAAACCGAGGTCAGAGGCACCCGCGATGTGTAGATAAAAGCTAATTTTATCCAGCTGCAGAGCTTGAAGGTGCTGGGATTGGAATGTTAGATGTGGGGAGGGTATGTAGGGATGCACCCATAGAAGGACAAATTCATGAGAACAGAGTTCCAGGGTTTGTAATACCAACTACTGCCCTCACCCCATGAGCGGTCATCCCATTTGAATTACAAGTAGACATATAACCAAAGCAAATTAATCCATGAAATTCAGACTCAAAAGTGGTGCCCTGGTCAAACCATTACTGGGCACCTGGGGTCTAAAGGAGATAAGGGAGAGCCGTGTCTGGAACAGACCGTGATTTAGATAGGCAGAGCAGAGGTGATGCTATTAGATATAGTACAAGGCCAAGGGTTCCGCTTGTATCTGCCATGGCGTCTGGTATAATGAGAAGGCCCATTGCCTTATCACAGCAGAGTTGGCCTCACCAGTCTTACGTTGAACATGCCTGGGTTGGAGGGGTGCATATCACGTGACAGTCAAGATTTATTAGTGTATCAATATGGTGTTTAGCCAATCATATGCTAGGATTCAATAGTGACAATGTTGTGGGCCACGTGCCTAGGGGTATGAGCTTAGATATGGTGTGGCCAATTGGCCCAGGGACTACAGGAGTGTATTAGCATGTCATAATTTTAGTAGCCAATAAGGGTGGTGGGATTACTTTTTAACCTATGTATCATAATGTGTGGGTTTTACACTATATAAACTGTGACTTCTTGGGGCGTGACAAACTCTGTGTCCATTCAGTTCTACAGGAAAATCCGAACCGTTGTATATAATAAACTTTGTTTTCCCTTGCAAAGCGGTGCAGTGGTAATTTAACCTTGTTGGATTCTTTTTTTATCATTCTTTTTTTGGGTCATTCCCTCTACACTCATTCCATTCCTTTTCCTTCATCACAGGCCTTCTCCCACTGGAATCCCACTCATTTCCAACTTGGAACCCAACCTGTCTTACTATCAAATTGGATGCAGGAGTAGTCAAAGTGAGATACTATCTCTAAAGATCTACCATTAACCCAAAAACTCCTCCTGAGGTTTTTAGATGAGCACATCACCATTGCCTTTGTTTTGCTTTCATTAATGACCAGCTTCTTGCAGATGCAGTAATTACAAAAGGCACCCAGTATTTTATGCATTCCTATTTCTGTATGAGTGAATAGCACAGTGTTTTCCGCAAATAGCATGAGCAGTATGTCCTGGCCTCTCACCTTGAGCCCATTCAGGTGCTGGCCAACAAGAAACTCTTCTAGGCCATTACAACACAGGCTAAATAGGGTGGGAGCCATCACACACCTGTGTCTGACATCCATCTCTACAGAAAACTTGCTGCCCCATGAGTTCTCCATTCAGCTGCATGTGAAGCATCTGTAGTGCCTCATGCAATCTTCTCTCAGGCCTTCCATCCCCAGAGACTACTACAACAACTCCCTATTCAGGGAGTTGAAAGTCACTTTCAGATCTTCACATGTCTTTCTCTGACTTTCCATTCATGTAACTGAAGAGTGTGATGGTGGACAGACTTGAAACCGTGCAAGAGAAGGCCATGAGAAAATTAAATGCTGAAAAGAGAGTTTACAAAGTGGCTGAAAGCATGAAATGCACTGTAATGTGTGAGAAGTTGGCTTGGTGATGCTCAAACAACTACCACCCTACCCCACCAAGCCTCGATTTGGTCCTTTGGCTGGTATTTCTATGTTTTTCAAATGGAGACCATGCTTGGTTCGAGGTTTTGAAGTATCATGGACCTTAAGCTCTGTTATTAAATGTGAATGTTGCATGCAAGGATGGAGTAGAGCAGCTGTTTTGGTTGTCCAAGAAGTAGGTGGCAATGTATCAATGCTGATCAAATGCTTCTCAGGTGGAAATGGGCGTATGACTTTCATGCTACGGGATCGTCCTTGCATCAGTTATAATTAGCATGTTTACTGAATTTTGATACCCACATCATATGCGCATGACTAGTAAACTGGTGTTGGGTCGTAATACAGAACACTACTCTCACCTTGCTGCCAAAAATAGTTATCTAGCAGTTCATTACTTCTGATACTTGATCATATATTTAGTGCAGGCCTATATTTTTTTGGGAGTGGTGCAGCCCTATTTGATGTCTCTGTAGTAAATGAATTGTTAGAGGTTAGAAGGTGTTGTTGTGCATTGTTTACACCCTGAGTAATTGGCACTTAAAGGCCAGTTGTAGCACTGATGCTGCTATGCTGGATGGTAAAGAGATGGACAGCATGCTATGAGCCCTCTAAGCAGGCTGAGTAAGCTGCAGCCTTCATGCCTCAGCTGCTTATTTAAAATGTTGGAAGCATTTAATCAGCCAGCAGCAGTGAAACAGTTGACCCTATAATGGTCATGTGATGACCTGGGCTTCTGCTTGTAGGTGCTTTGAGCTGGGCCCATTCTTTATGGGGGAGACTCAAAGTCATGCCTATAATTATAAAATGCAATGAAGAACTGTAAAAGTCAGAACTATTGGCTTGGCCAATACTTGTTTACAAAGAGGCTAGAGAGATGTTAAATTCTGTGTTTAATTCAATGGTATACCTTTAGCCCCAGCTTGACTACTCATTATAAACACAGGACAGCTCATTTCTCTCCTTTGTCCATGATCTAAGAGGAGCAGTACTCATCTTTATTTATAGTGTTCTTTGGACAAATACATTTCTGGTTTCTCAGCTCAGTTTTCTGCCTACAATCGTTTACAAAATGCTAATTTGGCCCAGTGATTGCGCTCGTTTTGGTGTACCGCGTGCTGATCAATTTTCCTTCTTAATGCCGGAGTGATCCGGCAGCCCCAGGATCTGCGCTTTCAGACTATCAGAATTTCGATGGAATTCGGCTCCGGGTTTTAATATTCCGTGCAGCTTCGCCCTTTGTGATTTCACGCTGAAACATTAACAAGAGTTGACACTGGAGATTAGAGGCAGACAGCTGGAATGCCAGCTTTTTGTTGCTGCATGGAGCTCAGCCAACACTGTTCAACCGCAGCCAAGAGGGACCTGGGAATGTCTCCTGAAGAAGAGGGGGAGAACAAGGTAGTACACTGAGGGGCACAGCAAGAGCGACAGCTGGGGTGGCTTTCATCCTTCGATTTCAAATCCCGACCAATCGCGACAGATTAGCGGGAAAAGATGGGGTCGCGTCCACAAACCTCTCTTATCCCCAGGGACAGAGCCAGCCTCAAAATATGGGGTTTGGAGGGGCTGGGAGACAGTTATGCAAACTGTTAGTGAGATGGGACATTAAACCTATTGTGATACTGATTATCCCCCAGTTCCTATCGCCCCCTCCCCAAGCCCAGGAGGCTGAGTAGATATTACGCTTTCCTTTGGCCCATTAGATCCATCTTTCACTCCAACTCACCAGAGGCGCAGCCATGATTCTGTAACAAGCGGGGCCTGGAGCTAATGGAGTAGGGCCCACACTAAGAAGGGCACTTGTTATGCCCCGAGCCAAATGCACAGGAGTGACAGAGAGTACTTGAGAAAAGTTTTTAAATAATGGGTTAAAATAGTGCATTTTGCAGTACACTTTCTGTGATATATTAGGTAAAAAGCCACACAGTTTACAATCGGTTTTGCAGGATAAGACCTAAAAAGTATATTAGATGCCAAGCCACCAACAATGCACCAGCACATTTTGAAACACATTTTCATAATACCTTTGCCCACTATATGCCAGTACTCTGCAAGTGTATAAAAGCATTTTCATATCGATTGTGCTCACACATGTCCCTTGCGGTGCACCTATATATGCCACTATTCCCACATAGAATAATACTCATGTTTGCTTTGTCCATAATGCCAATAAGGATACTATAACAACGCATGTTTATGGTGGCTCTGCCAATACATGCCAGTATCCCCATGTAGAAACATACTCCTGTTGGCTTTGCCTTAATGCCAGTGAAGAAAAAGCCATGCCACAGTAAGAAAACATATTGTGGCTGGCTACACAAATCCCACACTCCCCATATAAGAACTCTCATCATGTTGTATTTTCTCCCTAATGGCAGTAAAAAAATGTCATGCCACAGCTGGCTGCACGAAGGCCTCCACCCCAATGTAAGAATACTTATGTTGCCTTTGGCCTTAACAACAGTAATAAACTGGAATGTCACAGTAAGATTGCATGCTCTTGCTGGCTAGCCGGTAAAATAGCTCAGTGGGCTGAGAGCATGCTGTTTTAATCTGAGTGCGATTTGCAAGTTCAAATTCTGGCAAGGCCAACTCATCATTTCATACTTCAAAGTGACCTCTCTGATCTCTACCCTCCTCTACGGACCTTGTACTATTATGTTGCTTTTGCACCTTGTTCCCTCTCTCTTATACTGTACTGTGCTTTCCATGTTCACCAAGTTGTACCAGCGCCGTGATACTTACAGGTTTGGGTGCTGTCAATAAATGCAATAAAGAAATAAATAAACAAATAAAGCTCATTAAATGAGTGCAAACCTAGGTTGGGTGATACATTTTTTGTAAATATGTTCTCTGTACAGTGCTTTAACAAAAGAGCTATATAAATAACATATTATCATTACACGAATCCCCCCATATAAGAACACTTATGTTGCACTCATGTTATATTCCCTCACTCTAAGAATATTTATGTTGCCTTTGACCTTAACACCAGTAAAATACAAAGTCAAGTAAAAATAAGGAAACATGCCCTCCCCATGTAAGAACACTCATGTTGGCTTTGCCCTTAAAACGAGTACAACATTCCATGCCACAGTAAGACCCAGCCAGGCCAGCCCACTTTAGTATTTCCCCCAACCCTCCCCACCAACTCCACCACCACACTCAAGTTGGGTTTCCTTTGCCCATAAACGGCAGTAAAACATGCCATGCTCCAATGCCCATCCCCAGGTCCCAGCGTACATACACACAGATACACACCTCATCACGAGTTGGGCGGTAGCCCTTACCTCCACATAAAAGGGTCCGCTCAATCTGGAGTCTGGTGGTAATTGCACTGAAAATTCCCCATTGGGTCATGGAGCCAATGGGGAATGAGGACTAACATTTAGCGCCCAACCCGTGACCTGGTGTAATACCGTTAGACGGGTGGGCGATAATGCTAATAAAGTTGGGCGGTATCTCAGCTGGGATACCACCCAACTCGTGATCAGAGACTGTCCCGACATTAACACGTGCAATTTACACCATTCACATTACATTCATTCCCAGGTGTCCACTTGCAGGTATCTCCTAGTATACAAACATACACCGACTTACACACTCCCTCACGTGCATGCACCCATGCATTCATATATGCATACATACAATCCCTGCATGCACACAAATACACTTTTTTTAGTTAATGGTAATTATTGAAGGCAGGGGCCATGCAAAAGCGAAGCCAGCAGTTAAGCCTTTAGCTGCAACATGGGGTCTGGAGGGAGTTTACTGATAACCCCATGGCAGGCTGCTGTCCTCTGCCGCTACCTTCTCTTCAATGCCTGTTTTCTCACCTTGGAGAGTGGTCTTTTTCATTTTTTTAAATTTTTTAATTGATTTATTTGTATATTCAATTTTTACAAAGTTAATCCTAACAAGTCCCATCCTTTAAGAAAAAGGGGAATGGAAAAGTTCAAGAGAAAAGGAAGATGGAAGTGGCACACGAATGGAAGTTCCTTTATGTTTTCATCTCCCATTTGCTTAAGTAAATACACTGCTCTCCAAGGTGAGAAATGTGACAAGTACTAGCTCTGAGCCCCTGGATGGGCGTAACAGCAGAGTGAGGACTGCTGAGTCGAGGGGGTGGGGGGGGGGCTTTGGTCCTCCTTAGCCAATGCCTGGCGCTGCCCCTGCTTATGCCTTCCTGCCTTAAGAGCAGGACCTCAGACTTTCATCAGAATAGAAAAATATCGATTTCTTACAGTGCATTCATTTGACTCTTTTCATGCACGCCCATTCACAAACAGGACCCTTGATTTGACACTAGGGCCCTGATTCATAGAGCATTTTGCAATGGGATTACAAGCAGAGGCGTTGCTATGGGGAGCTGGGGGGTGGGGGGGGGATATAGCCCCGGGTCTTTTGGTTGTAGCCCCTGATAGAAGCTCAGGGGCTACAACCAAAAGGCTAGCTAGCCCCGAGCCCTGATAGTACCGACATTAGCATAACCCCAGTTCGTTTACAAACCTAGCAACACCACCGGTTGCAACAATATATGGGTTAGATGTACAGAGTCACGGCAATTTACCACTTTCCTGTTTAATACACATGTGGACGGATGTTTAACAACACCCTGCTGTGCTATCTAAACACCAGCTACTCATAAATCAGGGAAAACACGCCGGGATCAATGCACAATAGTGACTGCCTGCATGCTGTTATGTGTGTGCTGTGGTAGGTAACCGGCCCGTTCCACGAGTGGGCCCTCTGATTCACACAGGGGCCTTGAGTTCTGGGAGGGCCCCGATGTGAGTGCGCATGGTGCAACGCCCAATTCTGCGTGCACATCCAAGCGTTGGTCATGCGTCTGATACTAGGTACACTGGCATTGCCTCGCAGCCCCCATTCGGCGGAGGGCAAGGGCCTACTGATGCCTGGGTGCCATGATTCCTGCACCCATGTGAGGGTCCGTACCGCAGTACAGAGAGAGCCTCGGATAGGAGACGCGTCCTCACAACAACTTGCTTTATATTTGCACCCCTTACTAAAAGGAGGAAGTGTACATATGTACAGAATCCCTCAAGCCATCCAGAAACAGTGCACGGCCCCTTGCCTGCGCTTGCAGTATCCCAGTGCCCCCCTTTCTGAATCAGTGATGCGTTCTGATATTGTGACAGCGCCCCACTCTCTCGCACCTTGCAAGCAAGCTGCAATGTATCAGCCATCTGAAGAGGTGGACCTCAATTTGAGCACATGCAGCTGTTGGTGGAGTTTGCATGTGCAGGGTGGAAAATACTTTTGTGAACTGATACCAAAGTTTCTTAAAGAGTAAAGCCACATGACTGGAACATGCGGTTGACCTATAGTAAAATTCCTTTACACATTGTTTTGCCATTTCTCATCTGTGCCTTAAGCAAGCATCGCGGTGCCAGTGACACAGGTGGTTTTGCAGCCTGTGTGGATAGTGGGAAGCCAGGTGCCTTTGACATATTATATATGGCACTCATGCCGGTCTGTAGTGTACCAGTTTGGTGCATAGTGTGATCCCTACAGTTATTTATCACACTGTGAGGAATTCGTGAATGATAGTAGATCAACCTCTCGAAAATGTGTGGGGCTAATCTGCACATATTTTCCTATGCTCACCACATGACATACACAAAGGGCCTCATTACACGGATGGCGGTAGGGATTTACCGGTACCGGTAAAATACTGGTACCGGTAAATCCTTACCACCTTACTACGAGGTCCCTTTGCGGGATGAGGGATTTAACGCCTGCTTTTTGCAGGCGTTAAAATCCAACCCGCTAACGGACCTCGGAGCTAATTACGGCACCGCAAAATTGCGGTGCCGTAATTAGCGCCTTCCCCATTCCCATAGAGCCCTATGGGGCAGAAATGGGAATGGGGAAGGGCAATGGTGGAAGGGGGATTTACCGCCCTCCAACCTTGGAATGGGGCGGTAAATCCCCTTTCCGCCAAGGCGGTGCCGGTATTTTACCGGCATGAGCCATGGCGCTTATAGCGCCATGGCTCACCGCCTACCGTGTAATGAGGCCCCTAGACCTGTGTACTCTGGGTGGACACATCCTACAGGCGCAGTCCTCCCTGTCATATTTATTTGGGATCTCACAGGTGGAGTACATGGTGTATCTCAGAAGGGGGAGGGCCAAAACCTTCCTCCTACCATGGCCAGCCTAATTAACTATCTAAGGCTCTATGGATCCGCCCAGTCCGTTTGTTTACCCTCTGCATATGGTGGCAGCAATTAACATGCTTAACATACTAATAGAGTACACTTAAAACAGGCCCACATGGGGCCTGGCTGCAGAGGTTTAACAAAAGACAGGAAACCCCCAACAACCTTTGATGTGCACTGTGCTAACCTGAAGCCAGCTCCTACCTCTCAGTATCAAGAGCATTGACCTGTCATGTTTGGGACTATGGGCCTCATTACGAGTTTGGAGGTAGCCATGGTGCTATTAGCGCCATGGCTGCCTCCAAACCCGGGTCCATGTAGTTGGAATGGGGACTTACCGGGCCATTCCGACCTTGGAGGACCCGGTAAGTCCCCATTCTGAAAACCATTCCCCATTCCCATTCGAGCCCCCATAGGGCTCAATGGGAATGGGGAAGGAGCTAATAACGGGCCTGCAAATAGCAGGCCCGTTATTAGCTCTCTGGCCCCTTAGCGGGCCCCGCTAAGGACGGCTAGTAAAACCAGCCGGCCCTAGTGGGACCCGCTAAGGGACCTCGGAATGCGGCAGTAGGGGGTTAAGGGCACCGGCATCCTTCCCGGTGCCGTTAACCCCCTACCGCTGTACTCGTAATGGGGCCCTATGTGTTTACAGTAGGCAACCCCCACAGGGGGACCCCATTCAGAAGGTACAAGTATGTGGATTGATGGAGACAGAACGCCTGTTCTCGCCGCACCTTCATGGGAGAACTGCTGCTTTAATCAGGAACCACAGAGAACTCCATTAACTAGAAAGACCATTTGACCTGCAACAGAAAGTAAGATGGGTGAGGTTTAGCATTACATGTTTCACCCATTTACCTTTTCTGTTCCAAAGCACTCTGGTTATGACCTCATGCATACAGGAACTTGCTGGTGGAGACCCAAGATTGGTTCATTAAGGTAGGCTTAGCCTACACAAATCGCTGTGGCCCATTTGGCTTTAAATAAGGGCTGAGTCCTTCTTTTGGGCAGATCATCTGAAGACCTCAGAAGGAGTAACAAGAAGAATTAATTTGGACCCTGGCTAAATGTACAGTCTATTTTACAGCTTCCGCCAGTCAAGGAAGGCCAGGATTTCCAAAGAGGGAAGCAAGATCCCTCCCCTAAACATCTCCCAGGGAACAGAGTGAGATACTGAATCCAGAGGACCCTCCAGCATCTCCAGAACTGGTACCAAGCCAGCCCACAGCATGCCCTGCAAGGCTCTGCAAGCAAGCTCCCTAGGTGGAAAGTGCCAGAGAGTCTCTGAACCAAACCTAGGACAAGGCCGGTGCCTGCAACACTCTCCTCAGCTTTGGGCCATCTGCCTTAAAGGACAACACGAACCCAGTGAAGAAGCTAAGAGGTGTGCATAGACAAGCATCAACCAGCGTCCACCTTAAAGGAAATTTTCGAGCCAGTCGAGCCCCTCGAGCTGAAACCAACAGCACACTGACTGTTGTCACCCCACAGTCGCTAACGTCATCTGAGATGCCTCAACCAGTGCTTCAAACCTGCCAAACAGTAATGAGCCAACAATTCCTGACCCTGAGCTACCAGGTAGACCAGCCTGTAGCCGTCCGTCCAGCTTTGCTCGCCGAATTGCCTGCCGCCTGTTACCCACAGCTGTTTCCCTTCTTGAACTCTGTTGCAGGAGCTACAAAGCACCCTGAAACCGACTCAACCCTGTCGAGCACGAAGAACTTCTACAAGCACAAGGTACATTGTGGTTCTGACACCCTGTTCCTTCTCCGAAGTCCCCCAGTGATATTTTATGACCCATTGCTCCCTTTGTGTTGAAACCAAGTAGTCTTGAACTATTGCAATACATTACTTTACCGACTACACTCCTGTCAGTATCCACATTGCATCCCCTTTCCTTCTTGAAACTGTCTGTCCTCTGCATTCCTTTACAGGGTGGGTTGTATTTTGTAGTGTGCTAGAACTGTCTGTTGTGATAATAATGAAGTAGATATTTGTATACAATCTTGACTGGACAGTCCATTTTATCAATGGGTAATATTTGTATTTTTTCTGTGTTGCAACTAACCAATGATCCATGACCTTGCAGAGATAAGCCAGCTATTCCATCCACGTTAACAAAATTGGACAAGGTTTATAATTTGCTTGTGTTTCCAATCTGTTTGGATTGCTTCTGGTGTACTAGAGGTGTGGGGCTGATTGATGGTTTAGAAACCAATATCCATCCCTGGACCACTGGTGCCATGAAAGTTGATTCATCACATTGGTGGAAAACAGTCAGACCTAGTTGGAGCCTTAGGCACAGCTTAGTCACCCAACGATAAAAGAACTGTTGCACGATCTTGACAAAGAGAAGGTAAACGCATAACCAACGATGTCCTGCATGTCCTATGTCAAGAGAGGGGACTTCCCCACAGCACTAAGTTTAATAAACCTGAGCTGCTGACCAGCCTCCAAGCTTGGGTAGAACTAGGGTGGTTTACAAAACATAAAGTGTCCTCAGTTGGTGGGCACTCATGTCCCCTGCACACGCTCTCAGCTCGTAATAATACCAGTCAGGATTTGTAAATTAATAATCAATGGTTTTTGACAAATTCAATCATCTGTAGGGTGAGATATTTCCAGTACATAGATGCATTCAATCAATTCAATGTGATGAGTTTAATCAAAAATTAGTTGCACAGAGTGCTATTATATCAACAACAACAAAAAATCCACAAAAAATACAAAGTCCATATATTAAAAAGTGCTCAACGCATTTCGGGAATGACAATCCCTTCACCAGGAGCAAAAACAATTAATCTTCAATGATTTGTTCAGTCTTCAATCCCCAATTACATCTACAAAGCAAATTAAAGATTAGTGTCAGTGCATAGTAATTCAGTGTATATGTTTCCTAGTCAAGTATCTGTCTAGCATAACACAACCAGCCATTTTGTGAATGGAATAATAAACATATCACCTTGGGAGACTCTCTGGAGTAGTACGCCCAAAGATTGGAGATTGCAGTAAGACTTGTGGTCTATTTTCTGAATATGGTTCTGGCGTCTTGTAGCAAATGCAACAGGGTCTGTCAAATCAGATAGTGTAAATGTATAACCATTCTCTACTGATTCAAATAGTAGTCCACCTTGTATAAATGTATACACTCAAGATAATGGTAACAAGCAGTGAGCCTGCCTCTGCTGTTCTCAGAATGCATATAAAGGAAGCTTCAGTGCAGTGCTGCAATAAGCGATATTGTAATGTCACTGCGCTCGGAATCTAGCAATGCCTCGTTTCTGAAAATCTATGAGATATAGATAGAAGGTAGCACAATGGTAAATCCCCTGTGTATGGTTTATAAGATGAAGCTCACGTATGAATGTACGGGGTCAAGTATTAGCCGCTGCAAAAGCACATGTTAATTAGATGTAATAAAGGGTCTCTGCTGCGTGGGATGCGGTGTAACCTCCAACATGATCTGTTGGCAAATGTTAGTAATTAGAATGCTGCGTAGGGCGCAGAGATCAAGGAAAACCTCAACCTGCGGTGAGTATGCGTGAAACGCTTACCAGTGAAGGACAAATGTGTTGGGTGTAGAAACTGGGAAAAGACCCCAGGGGATGGGCTAGGCCCTGTGTACCCAAAAGGAAAAGACCTTCTGCAGGGGGAAGTGGAAGATGACGAGCAAGACAGCATAAGCAGCGTTTCTCGACAACCATCCCGCTGGGGGGCAAGTGTGGTTTCTCAACACTCTAGAGTGTCAATGAGGTCAGAGGCTAGTGCGGTGTCCCGCAGGTCCCAGGCCATGGCACAGTCTCTAAGTGGCCCAGTAATTGTTCCGGATGTTAATGAGTGCAGCTCTCTGACTGGGCCGCCATAGAGCTGCACAAGCTGGTGATTGAAAAGAAGAAGGAGGCCAACAGATCCACCTCTAGCGAAAGCAGCAGTAATGGCTCAAACCAGAGTGCCAGGTATAAGCCCCGGCGGCACATCCCCCAACACTTACTGCAGGCTTACAAAGTGGGGAAGGATATTTTCGACTGGTTTGAAATGCTCGAGCTGGCTTTTCAGCTACAGGAGGTGGATGAGGTATTGTGGGGTGCAGCCTTGATGAGTCGCTTACCGACATCAGGGACTGATGCAATTCTTCAATTAACTCCTAATGAAAGGCCCGTTTATGAAAGCATGTAGGCAGCTCCCCTAAGGAAGTTCTGTAAAACCCCAGATCAGTATCTCAAGAGCTTCCGAGAGCTCGGAAAGAAAAGTGGGCAGATATTTCAAATGTTCACACGCTTGTCGTTGAAATATCAGAGCAGGTGGGTGCGGGTAACAAAGTTGACGCATTTAAAGGGATGTACAATTTGATTGCGTGTGCTGTAAAAAGATTCAATTCAACACTACAGCTAAGTCAATGCCTAGTCTGGGATACTGAATGGAAACCCTTATTGATATATCTTTATGTCCAGTTCATGAGTTCTGGATGACTACCCCTATATAACACCCCTCTCTTGGAATCCCCCTGACCCCACTAGCCAAGAAGTAGTTCTGTTTTGCAAGTTTAAAAGGTTTATTTGAGAATTTAAACAATATATATATATATCACACTTTTATAATGAATTAATAATTGAATATCACACTTAATCTGAGCAGTAATCAATAATGGATAGTCTGGCACTAGCACACTTCTTTATAATCAATGATGAGTGGGTATAGGATGGATAAGATAGCAACAAAACTTGTATGGTTTCAAATAGATGCAATGTGGAATGAAAATGCAGTACAGAAAATAACTTGATAGGATTTCAGCAAAAGACAATGTAATCACTTTCTTGGACAATTCACCCCCCCCCCCCTTTATGCAATGTAAGGAGATGAAGATGAGAGCACACAGTTCTTAGGAATGCAATCAAATAGAATTCAGTTCAATTCCCCCCAGCAGCTTATACAGCAGATAGGAGTTTTGAAACACAGGCAAAATGCTTTGAATATGGTGACAATGCAGTGAGAAATATGCTGAAAATGCTTTTAATTCCCTTTAGGAGGTTCAGGGTGAGTGAGAGATACTAGGGATGAGTGCAGGCTCACTTTAGCAATGATTCAGGGATGGTGATTAAGAGGCAAACGAAATTTTTGGCAAAGGAAAGCAAGGAAGCTGCTGTTTTCACACGTGGCTGGATTTTTAACCAAATCGCGAATCGCGGCAAAATTCGCGAATGCGTGAATCACGATTACGGCAAAAGTATAAGGAGTAGCAAGTCGGTTCTAAGCTTGTTGAAAAGCTGAGATGCTAAGCTTTCAGAAAAAAAGTTAAACCAAGTTCCTAGCGGTTCCAGAGATACGGACGATTAAATAAAGGTAGTTTTTCGGATTTAAAGTAAACTCAAAATGACAGGTGACAGCTTTGCAGCTGCAGAATTGACAAATGACAGCTATGCAGCTTCAGAATTGACAAGTGACAGTTAGGAGGCAGTTCTACTTAGGTTAAATAGATAGAATTATATCACTTGAAACTAAGAGATTTGGTTTCACCCCGTCCTAGCTGTACTCACAATGTGTTTTGGAAGGTCTAGGGGCCTCATTACACGGTAGGCGGTGAGCCATGGCGCTATTAGCGCCATGGCTCATGCCGGTAAAATACCGGCACCGCCTTGGCGGAAAGGGGATTTACCGCCCCATTCCAAGGTTGGAGGGGCGGTAAATCCCCCTTCCGCCATTGCCCTTCCCCATTCCCATTTCTGCCCCATAGGGCTCTATGGGAATGGGGAAGGCGCTAATTACGGCACCGCAATTTTGCGGTGCCGTAATTAGCTCCGAGGTCACTTAGCGGGTTGGATTTTAACGCCTGCAAAAAGCAGGCGTTAAATCCCCCAACCCGCAAAGGGACCTCGTAGTAAGGCGGTAGGGATTTACCGGTACCGGTATTTTACCGGTACCGGTAAACCCCTACCGCCATCCGTGTAATGAGGCCCTAGGTCTCCCGGATCGGGTCAAGATGGCTTCGGTTCTGGTTTCGCCCCGGACGGTCTCTGCGCACAGCACTTCACAGCGATCTGGTCTCTGGTTCTGTCCGGCACCGGTTCTGGCACAGTCTGGTCTCTGGGTACAGCGTCTCTGCACAGCTCCTGGATCTTTCTGCACAGCTTTCTCTGGACACAGCGCTGATCTGCACGGCTCCTGGATGCTGCTACCGCTGTTAGGTTTGCTGGATGCTGAGGCCTGCTGAGAAGAGTCCTCAGTTTGTGGGTTTAGGCCTCTGATTTGAGTTCTGAATCAAGTTCTTTGGAGTTTTAAAGTCTAAGTGTTGGATCTGGTATCTTCTGGATGTTGTGTGGTCCGGCAGAGCGCGTTGCAGCAAATGGATTTGAATGTCTCTACATGTCCCAGCAGTCTCTTTTTATGTGTTTTGAAAGTGGGTGGAGAGGCTAGCTTTCTAGGCCCAACCCCTTCAGAGTTCTGATAGGTTGGAGAATTCTTTGCGTTCTCACTGGAGAGCAGGATTGTGTGTCAGAATGATGTCATTTATGGCCTGCAGAAAGGACACTCCCCTGTCAATATTGCACACAAATCTATATTTGATCAAAATACACATTTCATAGATACACAGTGGTTTGAAATTACATGCACCCATCACGTATCACATGAGGTATACTCTGTTCAAACTCTGATGTTTCTAAGAGCTTGCATCCAGAAATGGCAACATTTTGCGTTTTTTAACTGGTTTTGCAATATTGGTTTTTCATTAAAAATTATACACATATACACGGCCTGTCCATACATACTCCAGTAAATTCCCATGTCTCTAGCTTAAACACAGAGTCTGTAGTATCAATAAATGGCGGGCTTTTGCCCCAGAACATCACACAAATTGGAGTTTGGGCTTGAATCGAAGGTACATTTTTTAAATTAAGGCTCTCAAAGTTATACAGTCCTGTCATTTGATTACAAAGAGTTATCAGTATTTTTATAAACTGTATTTTTTGCTTTCAATTCAGTTCTCAGGGTGTTGGAGTCCGTCTCCTAGACTTGGGTGGGTCAGAAACCATGCCTCTGCTGATAGGCAGGCCTTTGTTGACAGGAAACAGTCAAAATCAACATATTCTATTCAAGTGCAAGAGCCTATTGTGTGGTCTCTGGGAGGCTTAGGTCATCAGACCAGGGGGTCACTTTGCATTTGGTTATTATGACCATGTGATATCCTGGGCTGTGGTGTGAATCTCTTGAGGTGAGAGGGTTTCCCAGGCTTCTGGCCTCTGGGAACAGCAGGTGGCTAATTTTTGATTAAAATGCAGCCTTTGAAGTCAGCTCAGTCAAATTCCTTTGTCAGGAACTGCACTCAGTTCTCCTGTCAGAGTTTAGACCGCTAGCGCCGCCTTCAGGATTTTGTTGGTACTGCGTCCATTTTTGGGATCTTTCTTGGATTAATGCATTCCAAACAGGAATGGTTCTTACATGGTAGTACATAATCCTTGCTTAACCTTGTTTTGATGGGGGTCCTTACAGTAAAATGGTTATGTGGAACCCCACAAAAGGGTTGAATCTTTAAAGTGGTCCGATGAGCCACGATTTCAGCAACTTTTTGACATCTGTAACAGTGGATTTTGTTAACAAAGATCTTTCTTTACACTGGTGGGTGGCAAGTTAGGTAACCATTTTGGTGTGGGCACAAACTGCGTGGTTCTCCTGGATTCTGGCGCACATGTGGGCTTTTTGGTCATCTTGGACTTTCTAAGCCCACAGCACCAAATTTTGCAGCATGATAGCTCAAACGTGGGTCAGGACACCCAACAAAGCCCCCCCACGCGACTGCACTTTGAATTTGAGTCGATGGGGAGTCGGGTGCACAGAAGGTTATGACCCACGCACTGGTATGTCCGCATAATCTTCTTCCATTTCTGCAAATGGCACAGTTCAGCATCTTTTCCTCCCTCCAGTCGATCAATCAGTTCTCCTTGCTGGTCCTGATGGGAGGATTGGGCGGTACCCCGGGCCCCTCGGGTCTCTGCTCCCGGTCTCCGGATCGTCCTCCTTGGCCAGTCACCAGGTTTTCTTTCTCCTAGGACGACAAAGGAAGAGCAGCAATACCTATTCATGTACATTTCTCCCCCACCATTGATATAGTGGGGTGGCATATATATTTTAGAACTCAACAGATATGAACATGCACATTTTTCTAAATTAAGAGACAGGAACACATAAACTTGAGAAACACAGAATTTGATAGGCTATATGTAGGATCTTTTAGGGTTGGAATTGAATTACTCTGGAGCGGTACCCTCTGGGATTACCGAGGACTCCTCCAGTTGCTGCAAAGTGTGCCTGGGATGGCAACACTTCAACTGGTTTATGTGGACCCACTTGTCTTAACCCTCTGCCAAACCGCCCTTGGGGATGCGGATCTTGTAGGCCACAGGGGAGATCTTGTCTATAATCTCAACGGGTCCCTTCCATGTAGGCAAAAATTTGCGCTGTCTTGCCTGGTTTCTTTGGAAGTTGTATAAATAGACGCGGTCCCCCACCTGATATTCCTTCCGGGAAGTTTTCAGGTCATAGTGGGTCTTCATGCTATCAGCTGATCTTTCTAGATTCCGCTGAGCATAAGCAAAAGCATGTTGGAGGTGTTTGCTTAAATTCTCCACATACTCATGAGTTGTGGAGGCATTTATCAGTGTCTGCTCTTGGGTCCTGTATAGCAAATGTTGAGGAAGCACCATCTTGCGCCCAGTCATCAACTCGAATGGTGACATTTTGGTTGCAGATGAAGGGGTAGATCTGATGGCCATTAGGACCAGAGGTAATCGGATATCCCAACTTGGCCCAGAATCTGCCACAAACTTTTTTAAGATGCTCACAATGGTTCGGTTATATCTCTCCACTGCTCCAGAAGAAGCTGGCCTGTAAGCAATGTGTAGCTTCCTTTTAACCCCCAGTATCTCCCACATCTTTGTCATTACTTCACTGGTGAAGTGGCTACCCCTGTCTGACTCAATCCTTTGAGGTAGACCAAAATGGGAAAAGATGTGGTTAATCATCAGGGCAGCTGCTGTTTCTGCCTTGCAGTTTGGGGCTGGGAGACATTCCACCCACTTGGTAAACAAGCATGTAACGGTCAACATGTACTTGTTTCCTCTGGACGAGCGGATTACAGGGCCTAAAAAAGTCGATTTGCAAATCTGACCATGGCAGTGTCATCCCCCTCTTTTGGAGAGGTGCACGGTGCGTGAGGGATGATGGCTGAAATTGTGCACACACAAGACACCCCTTCAAGTATTGGTCAAGGTCCTGCCCCATGTGTGGCGAGTATGCAACCTCTCTTAAGATTTCCAGTGTTGTGTGAAACCCCCTATGACCGGCGGTGGCCGCATCATGGGCGTGACTTAACATCAGGCTTCGGAATGAGGTAGGAACCACCCACTGATCATGGCCAGCTTTGGATTTCCTTACCAGCAAACCGTCTTGGATTCGGAACATTTTTGGACATTTCATCAACACTCTAAGGTCCTCTTTCCCCTTGTAATCGGTATCCGTCAGGGGAAAGTTCTCAGGGTCCTCAATGTGTTGGTAAAATTTACCAATTATTGGATCCCCCTTCTGAGCTGTAATCAAATCAGCATCAGGGGTCTCCTTGCTCCATTGGGCAGTTGAAAGATCATTGTGAGCATTTGTCTGGGACCTAGTGATAGCGGTGACCTGGATTTCCCCCAAAAGGGACTCAATCTCAATTAGATCCCCTTGGATGGCCCCGGTTTTGGCCAGCTGATCAGCTAAGTCATTTCCAGTTTTGTCTGGTCCCTCTACTTTGGAATGACCCTTGATCTTTTTCCAGTAGATGGTCATCCCATTCGATGTGACCAGATCATCAATGTTTTGGATTAACTTCCCATGTTTCAAGGGTTTGTTATTAGCGCATAACATGCCTCTGGTTTTCCAATTGACCAGGTGCTCCACGAACCCGTTCCGTACATAATCCGAATCTGTGATTATGACCAGTTCGTGGAGTTGATGCTGGACAGCAGTGAGGATGGCCTGATGCACAGCCATCAATTCTGCCACCTGACTACTTCGGGGACCAATTTTGTATCCAGCGGAGGGTTCTGGAAACTCCTTCACCCATGCATTCCCTACGCCAGCCACCAGTTCTTTCTCCCCGTCGTTGTCAACATGGTACGAGCATCCATCCACATAGACAGTGGTCAGACCCTCACACTTGTCCTCTTCAAAGACTTTGTGTGGGGAAGTAAGGTATGCCTCCGTGTTGTCCTTGATTTTTAGACTTTCGTCCTCGAGACAGTTTTCTCTGGCACAATCATGCAAGTCAGCCAGACCTTGCGCGAGGGGACTCTTCTTGTTTTGGCCATATCTGACCTCCACAGGAAAGCCTTGCATTGACAGAATCCAGGAAGTAATTCGGGAATTACTCACATTTCCGGCCCGGATTCTGTCACTTTGGAGATATTGCAGAGGCTGGTGTGGAGTCTCCACTATGATGTGTTCCCCCTGGATGAACGGGCGGTAATTCTTCAATGCCCACACCGTTGCCAGGAGTGCCTTCTCACAATCATTGAATTTTTCCTCCACAGAGGATAAAGTTTTGCTCGCATAGGAGATTACTTTATTGACCTTGTCATGCTTTTGGTATAATACTGCCGTCAAGCACGTATTAGAGAACCCTGTCTCCAGGAAGAACTCCTTGTTTCTGACAGGGTAAGCTAGGCAAGGCGCTTGTGAGAGGCTTCTTTTGAGTTGTCTTACTGCCTCGGCTTGTTCTGGACCCCGTTCCCACTTGACCCCCCTCTTCAGGAGATGAATCAGGGGTCTGGTGATCTCTGCGTAGCCCTCAATGAACTTTCTGCTGTAATTAGTCAGTCCAAGGAGGCTCCTTAGTTCCCGCAGAGTTGTGGGGTCTTTCAGTTTCTGAAGTGCTTCCACTTTCTTTTCCTGGGGACAGAGACCCTGAGGAGTAATCTCATGCCCCAAGAAATTAACACGGGTTCTACACCACTGTGCTTTCTGAAAGGAAAGTTTTGCTCCGGCGGCCCTCAACTGGGTCAGAACATAACGGATCTCCGCTATGTGTTCCTCCACAAATGAACTTTTGATGAGGACATCATCTACATAAGCCAGGTTACCCCTTGCACCCAGGTCAGGCATGGCCTTGTGTAGGAAAATGTTGAATTCATTGCCGGAGTTGAGGTATCCGAAGGGAGTCCGGGTCCATGTGTACTGCTGGCCCCCAAAGGTAAAAGCCAGTTTGTATTGGTCCTCCCTACTGACAGGCACGGTCCAGTATCCATTGGTCAGGTCTATTGCTGTGAATACCTGTGACCCCTGAATCTGGGCCAGCCCTTGGTCAATGTAGGGCAGAGGCCATCGGGAAGTATGGACCCGTTTGTTGAGCTCCCTGAGGTCGGCGCAGAGTCTCCACTGGCCGTTTGGCTTCAATATTCCCAGCACCGGGTTATTGAAGGTGCTGTGTATTGGACGGATTATTCCCCGGGACTCAAGGTTCTTAATTATTTCAGTAAGGGACTCCATGGATGCGAGAGGCAAGCGATATTGCTTCACAAACACTGGAGTCATGCCAGGGTCCGTGGGGATTGTTGTGGTGTGGATGTCGGTGCGACCACAGTCATATGAGTCTACCGCAAAGAGATCTTGGAAATCCAAGAAAACTTGTTTCAACTTTTGCTTCTGTTCCAGAGTCACACAGGCATCAGCTAGGTTGACTCTCTCTTCCACCATCTGCCTGAAGCCTGGAAAGACTTCTGGTTTGGCTATTTCAGCGGCCTCCTCCAGCTGGGTGGAGAAGTCCCTGGTCAGAGTGCTGATTTGGACTGGAGGATTCAGGTGGGAAAGGTAGCCCTCATGGACCTGGAAAATCACCTCATCCCTCCTGAAGTCACAAGTCACATCTTCCTTACCATAAGGGCAAGAAGTGTACACCAGGAAGTTCCCCCCATGCCGGGTAAAAATCCTGTCTGGTGTTGTGTTGTCATCACTGTCACCGTCAAAACAGTCCTTGGGGATTGGTCCTAACAGTTCATTTCCTAAATCAATGGAGAAATGTCAGTCATCAATCGCCATTCCAATAATGGTGCCTGCGCCTAGAGTAATACTCTTTAAGTCGCTGTTATCCACCTCTATTGGAATGGTGTCATGTTCCATGTTGACTAATGGTGTTGGGTTTACCCCTAAACCTTGCTGTTGGAGAGAAGCGTTTAGATGTATGTAAGCATCAGGGTTTTTCAAATGTTGTTCTCTTTTAACTTTCACTTCCAGGGAGAATTGTCGGGTCCTTTCTGGGATGGTTACTTCCTCTTTGATCTGAATTTCAACTGCATAAGGTAGCAATTGAGCTGACCTAAATGCTTTTTCTGGATCATCAAAGCCCATGGGATTATCCACTAATCGGGACCAAGCTTTGAAGTTTATTAGGCCCAAACTAATGGCAAAGCGATTGAGAATGTCACTGCCTAAGTAAAAGGCGGCAGTGACGTCTCGCACGACCCAACAATTATGGACTATGCTCTTGTTGCCAATGGAGATTTTGAGCATACACCTGCTTGGCAGGAGATGTTTGGAATTAGGTGGTTCCAGGTCCATTTCCCATTTGTCTATCAGTTTGAATGTGGGAATGGCTGGATCTTTTGGGAGTTGGCGGAACATGGCTTCGCTGATGAAGCTCTTACCGTTGTTCACACACACTCGAGAGAGAACAGAGTCCTTCCCATCATTTAACTGAACAGGGATGAACAACCGCTCTCCAATTTGCTGAATATCAGCCAGGCTCTGAGCTGATTTCACATCTTTCTGGACTATAGGAGTGGGAGTTTCTGATTGTGGATTGGTGAAGAATCTCAGAGTGTTTCCTTCCAGTGTGGAATACCACCTTAAACTGGAAGGAAGGTTGATTTTCAGAAATAGAGAGGACCCCCCATCACCAGTCTGTTGTCCTACTGCTATTACTGTCACGTCTGGTTGTTCTGGAAGTGAAATTCTACTTGGTCAGATTTTTGTTCAACCATGTGGCAGGTGCCGTTTAAACTAACATGGTTTTAATTTTATTGGTCGGCTAGTCTGGGTCCAGAGGACCTTGTTTACACAATCTATTAGGGGTGACAACCTTCTCAGGAGGTCGTTCCCTAGTAAACAAGGGGTGCCCTCTTTAGCCACTACTATGACCGGGTGTTTCACCTTGTGTCGCCCAATTTTAATGTCCAAGTCTGCAGTCCCCTCAACGGGAATTTCCTTCCCGTCAAAGTTCTGCAGTTGTCCAGGAAGAGAGGTGAGAGGAATACGGTAATTCTCCCCCCTTCCTGCATTTAGTTCCTCAAAGGTCCTTTTGGACAGAAGGGTAGCTTGGGATCCAGTGTCCACCAGTGCCAAAATTGTACCCTGCCCCTGTACTTGCACCGGGGCATAGTATCTTCCCTCCTTCTCCTCAAGGGGGCACAGATAATGCACATTTTTGGACAACTGGTGGGCTAACTTTCTGGTTTTGGACATTGCTAGAGAAGAGATTTGGGCATAATTCTGTGGAGAGTCTTGGGAATCTGAAAGAAAAAGTTGGCAACTGGAGATCAGAGCCATTGTGGGTTCCCCTGGTTCCGGTTCTGGGCCGCCCCCCCCTTTTTGGAGGCAGTCACCAGGATGGGTTTGAACCAGGGGATTTTGGTATTGTGGGTTCTGGGATGAGATGATGGGCGGCGGTAGCTCAGTCTCCTTATCTCCCCAGTCTGGATTGGAATCCCTTGGGACCCCTTTTTCTTTGGGAGGAGTTCCCCCATCTTTGAAGGAGAAGATCCTTTTCCCAGGATCTTCTGAGGATCCCTCTCCCTCAAATTGGAAGATCTGTACCTCCTCCACAAAGTGGGTCTGTTTGGGTCCTTTGTTTCTCCTACCCCACCTCTGCTCCTTGGGAGGCAGGCTTTCAGGGGTAGGAGATTTTGTTTCCGGTTCCTGGTTTTCCAGGGGCTGTTTACAAGTTGGGAAGGAAGCTTCCTCCAAGGCTTTACACCCCCCTTCCCCTTGTGCCTCCTCCCTGGGAACCGGTGGGTTATCGGGGTGCTGCCCCCGTCATTGTTCTGGAGCACCAGGTCCCGAGTTTGGGGCATTCCACGGTGGCATGCTCATCTGAGGGTTCTGTTGAGCCCTCAGTATGTGACCCAGTTCTCGTGCCATATTTTGGACCTGGCGCTCAAGTTGTGAAACCCGCTCAGGCTGATACGGGGCTCTATTTTCTCCTGTGGGCTGATCCCGGGAAGGGTAGCTATCCCTTCTCTGGTAGTACCCCTGGTTGGGAAGATTTTGGTACCCCTCCACCCTTGGCCTCCCCTCTCCCGGATTAGGTTGTCTGGGCTCAGGGAATTGGGGAAAGAAGGATGGATGATTTTGGGGCTGGAAATTGGGTGGATACCTGGGGAAAAAGTTCTGCCCAGGATTTGGAGAATTTCTGCCCTCATGTGGGAAGTTGGGAGGGAAGTTCCCTGGGTTAGGTGCTTGGCCGAATCCCCCCCCTTGGGCTGGAGGAGTCCACACATAACCCAGGATTGGTCGGTTTCCCTTATAGCAGGGACTTACATAGTCAGGGGAGCGGGGGACCCCATTTGTGGGACTACCTCCTCGACTCCCTGTCCGTGACTGGCCCGAGGGCCTTCTGGGCTGTGAATTATTAGGTGCAGGTAGGTTTTTAGGCCCCCCCATCTCCAAATCCAAAACGGGGGTGACCTTTACCTCTGCCACCTTGGCAGCAGCAGGGGTGCTGTTGGTTTTGGGATTTTTCTGGGTATTGCTTTTATTTTCTATGGGCTTCTGCACCTCATAGATCCGGGTAGCCTGTTCAATGACCCAGTCTAAAGATCTTTTCTCATGAAAATCTCTCACGAGCTGGGTCATTATATATTTGGGCAAGGCATGGAAAAATGTATTGACAAATTCTCTGCTGTCTGTGCGCACCCTTCTGGTGGTCTGCGCAAAGGCACGTTTCAGTTCTTGCACGAATTCTTGTGGGGCCTGATCCTCCCCACATTGCAAATTGTAGGCTGCCTTGCGAGCCTCTTGAGGATTTCTGTAAACAGAAAAATGTTTCAAGATGGCCGCCTTATAGGTGGACCATCTTAAATGATTTTGGTCCTCCAGCCCCGCAAAGAAACTTGAGTATTCTGGTGAGAAGGTCCACTTTACATATTGAATACAGCTTTCGCTGTCTTTCAAATGGAAAGTCTCCATCATTTGCTCGCAAAGCTCCAAGTGTTCCCAAACAGAATACTTGGCGTTCTTGTGATAAGGCGTGATGACACTCCTTATTGCCTTTATTTGCTTCAATGGGTCCTTAAGCAAGGCCCTTTTTGCCTTATTGGCCTTTTTGGTTCGGGTAACCCTGGTCCATTCATCCTCTGACTCAGAGGCACTGCTCCCAGAGGTTCCTGTCTGCTCTTCCAGGTTTTCCCGGATTCTGTGAGCCTGGGAATGGCTGGCAGAATGTGGGGACCTGGGCTCTTGTGTCCTGCGCCGTTCAGAGGAGTCTTCAGATTCCTCCTTGCTGCCAGGATTTGATGGGTACCCCCACCCCACTGACCTAACTTGGCAGAAGTTTTCAGGATGCCCTTAATGGGCCTACTCTCCTGGGGTTCCCCACTAAATTGCACTGTGCTTGGGTGCCCATACCCGGATGCCCACCCCTCCATTCCTGGGAGGTAATGGCCTATGAGCCCCATACTTCTGGTTGGATAGTAATCTGCCAACCCCGTGGCCCTGGGCTCATGTGCGCGAGGGGACATGGGGGTGGCAGAGTCCAGGGACTGAGAGATATGAAGGCCTCTGGTACTAGGGCTCCTGAGGTTATGCTCAGGAGTCTCCCTCTCCCAGCGAACCTGGTCTCTATCCGCCCCTGCTCCCTGTTGCAATGCAAGAGCCTGCGATTTCAGTTCCTCAGTTAAGGCCTTACTAGACTCTATCAGTCTCTCCTGCATCGCTACCTGTTGTTGGAGCCTATAATTGTGCTGACAGAGAGCCTCATTTTCTCTCTTGCCTCCTGATTGGTCCTGGAGTACTGGGCCAGTCTTTGCTGCAGGAGGGTTACCTCCTGAGTCCCTTCCCTACTGGCCTGCTCCTTTCTTGCCCGAGCCTCCTCCACCCTCCTGGTGTGCTCTAACAAGTTCTGGTGTTCTTTTTGGAGGTCACCCAGTCCCTGGAGGGCCAGGTGATTTTCTTCCATTTTCCTTTTTAAGTGGCAGACTTCCTGGCCTAAGGTATCCCTTTCCTGACCAAGAGCCTGCATTTGTGACGCCAGGTCGTCCCTCTGCCTTTGAAAGGCACCAGCTTTCTGGCGTTCTTCATCAAACTCTGCTTGGGTATCCAGGTCTTTCAGAATCAATTTATTGCTCTCCTCTTTTTCTCTGTCTAGTTGGATTTGCAGGGTGGCTACCTGCTCTGTGCATGCCCTGTTGAAATTGATCTGTTGCTCCAACTTTTTCTGGCTCTGCAGTAAGGAGTCCAAACTGTCTTGGTGCTCCTTCTGCAAAGCCAGAATTCTGGTATCCTGGTCAGCCTTTTCCTGTTGCAGGATATCCATATCCTTCTTTATTTTTATGATGTACTGTCTACTCTCATTTTCGGACTCCTGGCTTCTGTGCAGCCTCTGCTCAGAAGAGTCCAGATCAGATTGGGCCTTCTATAATGCCAGCAGTTGCCTACTCGCCAGATCTTGGCCTTCAGCACATTTGTCCTGCATGGCTCCCATATGTAAATATAAATATGCCGCTACCCTGGCAATCTTGTGGTGCTCATCCTTGGCCTTAGGGGCCATATATAGTTCACTCAGGGCCACATGTAGGGGACCCTGATCTCCCCATATATCTGACCCTGTTTCAGTGACCTGTTGCGCGATTGCCTGCAACCAGACCGTTTGGTCCTGATGAGTCCACTCACCTCTCACAAATAGCTTATGTAAGAAGTGCTCTCTCGCTATTTTCATGTCTACCAAGGTCGTCATTCTCGAGATTGATCTCTGTCCTGACTTACAGAAATTAGTATTTTATTTTTGCAAAACAGACCTTTTCCTTAGAATGTCCCTTTGAAGAGTGCTTTACAGCGTAAAACAGCATGGTGATCCGACCGGATGTATGTATCCCGTCAGTTAGCACACTGTATTAAGCTGCACAAGTCATAGATCTAACCCAGACGTCCGGCTCGAGCCCCCAATTTGTAAGAAGATTCAATTCAACACTACAGCTAAGTCAATGCCTAGTCTGGGATACTGAATGGAAACCCTTATTGATATATCTTCATGTCCAGTTCATGAGTTCTGGATGACTACCCCTATATAACACCCCTCTCTTGGAATCCCCCTGACCCCACTGAGCCAAGAAGTAGTTCTGTTTTGCAAGTTTAAAAGGTTTATTTGAGAATGTAAACAATATATATATATATCACACTTTTATAATGAATTAATAATTGAATATCACACTTAATCTGAGCAGTAATCAATAATGGATAGTCTGGCACTAGCACACTTCTTTATAATCAATGATGAGTGGGTATAGGATGGATAAGATAGCAACAATACTTTTAGGGTTTCAAATAGATGCAATGTGGAATAAAAATGCAGTACAGAAAATAACTTGATAGGATTTCAGCAAAAGACAATGTAATCACTTTCTTGGACAATTCACCCCCCCTTTATGCAATGTAAGGAGATGAAGATGAGAGCACACAGTTCTTAGGAATGCAATCAAATAGAATTCAGTTCAATTCCCCCCCAGCAGCTTATACAACAGATAGGAGTTTTGAAACACAGGCAAAATGCTTTGAATATGGTGACAATGCAGTGAGAAATATGCTGAAAATGCTTTTAATTCCCTTTAGGAGGTTCAGGGTGAGTGAGAGATACTAGGGATGAGTGCAGGCTCACTTTAGCAATGATTCAGGGATGGTGATTAAGAGGCAAACGAAATTTTTGGCAAAGGAAAGCAAGGAAGCTGCTGTTTTCACACGTGGCTGGATTTTTAACCAAATCGCGAATCGCGGCAAAATTCGCGAATGCGTGAATCACAATAACGGCAGAAGTATAAGGAGTAGCAAGTCGGTTCTAAGCTCGTTGAAAAGCTGAGATGCTAAGCTTTCAGAGGAAAGTTAAACCAAGTTCCTAGCCCGAACGGTTCCAGAGATACAGACGATTAAATAAAGGTAGTTTTTCGGATTTATAGTAAACTCAAAATGACAGGTGACAGCTTTGCAGCTGCAGAATTGACAAATGACAGCTATGCAGCTTCAGAATTGACAAGTGACAGTTAGGAGGCAGTTCTACTTAGGTTAAATAGATAGAATTATATCACTTGAAACTAAGAGATTTGGTTTCACCCCGTCCTAGCTGTACTCACAATGTGTTTTGGAAGGTCTAGGTCTCCCGGATCGGGTCAAGATGGCTTCGGTTCTGGTTTCGCCCCGGACGGTCTCTGCGCACAGCACTTCACAGAAATCTGGTCTCTGGTTCTGTCCGGCACCGGTTCTGGCACAGTCTGGTATCTGGGTACAGCGTCTCTGCACAGCTCCTGGATCTTTCTGCACAGCTTTCTCTGGACACAGCGCTGATCTGCACGGCTCCTGGATGCTGCTACCGCTGTTAGGTTTGCTGGATGCTGAGGCCTGCTGAGAAGAGTCCTCAGTTTGTGGGTGTAGGCCTCTGATTTGAGTTCTGAATCTAGTTCTTTGGAGTTTTAAAGTCTAAGTGTTGGATCTGGTATCTTCTGGATGTTGTGTGGTCCGGCAGAGCGCGTTGCAGCAAATGGATTTGAATGTCTCTACCTGTCCCAGCAGTCTCTTTTTATGTGTTTTGAAAGTGGGTGGAGAGGCTAACTTTCTAGGCCCAACCCCTTCAGAGTTCTGATAGGTTGGAGAATTCTTTGCGTTCTCACTGGAGAGCAGGATTGTGTGTCAGAATGATGTCATTTATAGCCTGCAGAAAGGACACTCCCCTGTCAATATTGCACACAAATCTATATTTGATCAAAATACACATTTCTTAGATACACAGTGGTTTGAAATTACATGCACCCATCACGTATCACATGAGGTATACTCTGTTCAAACTCTGATGTTTCTAAGAGCTTGCATCCAGAAATGGCAACATTTTGCGTTTTTTAACTGGTTTTGCAATATTGGTTTTTCATTAAAAATTATACACATATCATGGCCTGTCCATACATACTCCAGTAAATTCCCATGTCTCTAGCTTAAACACAGAGTCTGTAGTATAAATAAATGGCGGGGTTTTGCCCCAGAACATCACACAAATTGGAGTTTGGGCTTGAATCGAAGGTACATTTTTTAAATTAAGGCTCTCAAAGTTATACATTCCTGTCATTTGATTACAAAGAGTTATCAGTATTTTTATAAACTGTATTTTCTGCTTTCAATTCAGTTCTCAGAGTGTTGGAGTCCGCCTCCAAGACTTGGGTGGGTCAGAAACCATGCCTCTGCTGGCAGGCAGGCCTATGTTGACAGGAAACAGTCAAAATCAACATATTCTATTCAAGTGCAAGAGCCTATTGTGTGGTCTCTGGGAGGCTTAGGTCAGCAGACCAGGGGGTCACTTTGCATTTGGTTATTATGACCATGTGATATCCTGGGCTGTGGTGTGAATCTCTTGAGGTGAGAGGGTTTCCCAGGCGTCTGGCCTCTGGGAACAGCAGGTGGCTAATTTTTGATTAAAAGGCAGCCTTTGAAGTCAGCTGAGTCAAATTCCTTTGTCAGTAACTGCACTCAGTTCTCCTGTCAGAGTTTAGACCGCTAGCGCCGCCTTGAGGATTTTGTTGGTACTGCATCCATTTTTGGGATCTTTCTTGGATTAATGCATTCCAAACAGGAATGGTTCTTACATGGTAGTAAATAATCCTTGCTTAACCTTGTTTTGATGGGGGTCCTTACAGTAAACTGGTTATGTGGAACCCCACAAAAGGGTTGAATCTTTAAAGTGGTCCGATGAGCAACGATTTCAGCAACTTTTTGACATCAGTAACAGTGGATTTTGTTAACAAAGATCTTTCTTTACACTGGTGGGTGGCGAGTTAGGTAACCATTTTGGTGTGCGCACAAACTGCGTGGTTCTCCTGGATTCTGGCGCACATGTGGGCTTTTTGGTCATCTTGGATTTTCTAAGCCCACAGCACCAAATGTTGCAGCATGATAGCTCAAACGTGGGTCAGGACACCCAACAGTGCGCATGTATTGAAGAATTATTAGATTTACCTACACCAGCATCTTGTAGACAAGACTATCACAAACCTTAGAGAGCTGCCGACAGGTTTGTGAGCACTTGAGTCCATCAAAAGGCTCAGGCAAGTACACCTTAACTGGAAGAGAAATCGGCGGACAAAAAAGTAAACAAGGATGGGAAGGACAAAGACTTTAATTTAGCTGTACACACTGAAAAGAAGAGTGCAGGCCCCCTAACACTGTGACGCCTACATTCTCACCACCCAAAGGTTGTTTTGTATGTAAGGAGCTGGGCCATAGGAAAATGGATCCTGTTTGGAAGGGATTACCCACGCAAGCCATATTGAATGTTGGACTCATGCAAGAGGCCATCATTATTGTGGTCTCTTAGAGGAGGATGTTCCACCAGGCCAAGGAGGGGCCAAATGGGGATTGGTTCCACTGAGTGGGAATGGTACCGGGTCTCCAGAAGAGATCTCAATTCCCAATAACGCTCAACTCTATTTAGAGCATGTCTATATCAACGGACACAAAACTCCTGTGGTCCGAGACACCATGGCTAGCATCACTGTTGTCACCCCGCAGTGGGTACAGCCAGGCCAGTATTTTGATGGGCCTGATTGTAGCATCAGTGGTTTTGACGGAAAGAGTAAGTGGCCCTTGGTGATACTAGAGTTCAGCTGGCGAGGTGAAATGACCCAACGCTGTGTGGCATCGAAAGACTTCATCCCTGTCCCATGTTTGTTGGGTAATCATCTTCCTGATCCCAAGATAGTTACTGCAGCTGTCTGATTGAGGACCAAAGAGATTGCCAGATTGAACACTCTCAGAACCTTGGGGCCTGGGGTGTTTCCAGAGGGCTTGTTGGGAGGACTAGCCGGTCACTTTGGAGTGACTAAGACATTGGATCAGTTGTCTGCGCACTTTTACTGGCCGCAGTTCGGCATAAAGGTTAAGGAATTTGTCTGGGCCTGTCTGACTTGACAAGCTTCTGCCAAGTCAGGTGGTGCCACAAAGGGCACCTTAAGTCTGATACCTGTTGTTGGGCGGCCTTTCGGGAGAATAGGCATGGATATTGTGAGTCCTTTTTATCCTCTAACCATCTCATGGAACAGATAGATCTTGGTAGTGGTAGACCATGTCACAATGTACCCTGAGGCTGTCCCTCTAAGGAGCATCAAAGCCCCTGTGGTTTTGAAGGCTCTGATTGGGATATTCCCCGATGTTGAATTCCCCAAGGAAGGCATTTCTGACAGGGGATCAAACTTCATATGAGCACATATGATGACTATGAGGGAGTCACCTACCGGTTCTCTACATCCTTCCACCCCCAAAGAAATGGGCTTGTTGAGCAGTACAACAAGATCCTAAAAGGCATGATAGGTGGCTTTGAAGAGCACCTGAGGAGAAAATGGGATATTCTCCTACCATGCCTTCTGTTCGCCTACAGGGAGGTGCCACAGAATGGAGAACGGAGTAGGGTTCAGTCCCTTTCAGCTTCTGTTTGAACACCCTGTATGAGATACCCTCAGTCTAGTGAGAGAGGGATGGGAGGGCAAACCCTCATCCCCTATGTGAGATGGGCTAGACTATGTAATGGCCTTCGGTCAAGAATGGCAAAGTACATGGAACAGTCAACGAGAAACATAAAGGCCAATCAGAAGCTGATGAAGCACTGGCATGAATAGAAGGCCACAGTGACAATCTATTCTCCATTCCAGTGGGTGTGGATTATTCAGCCTGTCAGTGCCCTTCAGGACAAGTGGACTGGGCTTTACTGTGTGCTGGAAAAATATCAGTGTGGTGAATTATATCATTGACGTGAAAGAACCTAAGCCGATGTGCAGGATCTTTCCAGTCAACCGGCTAAAACCCCATTATAGCTGGGATGACTTGGTCATGGCATTAGTGACTGACAGAGAGACTGAGGAGGCGACTGATCCCCTGCCCCCAGACCTCCTGCACACTGAAGCCACAGATGGGTCAGTTGAAGGTGTCAACCTTGCAACAGACCTGTCACACCAGCAACTGACAGACTGTCACCATTTACTGGGACCGTTTGTCGGTCTGTTTTCACTGATTCCAGGTTGTGCAGATCGGTGCACACATGATATGGACACAGGCGACAGTAAGCTGGTGAAGAGTAGGATTCACTGGATGTCCGATAAGGTCAGGGACACCATCAAGGAGGATGTTTCCAAAACACTGTCCCTAGGAGTGATAGAGCCATCCCCCAGCCCTTGGGCTCGCCCAGTGGTACTTGTCCATAAAAAGACCAGTGGTGGAAAGACTGAAGTTTGCTTTTGTGTGGACTACAGGGGGCTCAATTTTATCACGAAGACAGATGCTCACCCCATTCATTAGGCAGATTAGCTCATTGACAAGCTTGGCGCTGCCTAGTATATGAGTACCTTGGACCTCAGAGTAGGGTACTGGCAGGTCGACTTGACAGATGGAGCGAGAGAGAGGTCCACATTCTCAACCCCAGAAGGACATTATAAGTTCACTGTGAAGCCCTTGGGATTGAAGAATGCCTCTGCCACTTTTCAGCGGATGGTAAACAGGATAAATCTGGGCTAGAAAATTCAGTGTCGCCAATTTAGACAACATTGCTGTTTTCAGCCACACCTGGGAGGATCCCTTATCCCACCTGAAACAGAATGCAGGGCACAATGACTTACCTAGGCCACCTGGTCGGTGGAGGTAAGAAATACCTTCTCGATGCGAAGGTACAGGCTGTGAAGGATTGGGACATCCCCACCACACAGACGCATGTGAGAGCCTTTGTAGGTCTCACTGGGTACTACCTGTCGTTCATCAATGGGTATGGGACCTTTGCCATGCCACTGAATGATATAACTTCCAAGAAAATTCCAAAGAAGGTAACTTGGACCACCGCTTGTCAAACCACCTTTCAGGATTTAAAGGATGGATTGTGCAGAGCCCCAGTTCTGAAAGTGCCAGAATATGGTCAGGAGTTCATTATCCAGACAGACGTATGTGATTTTGGGATTGGAGCAGTGTTAGCACAGCTGAACTATCAGGTTGTAGAGCAACTTGTCGCCTACATTAGAAGACGATTGATAAAAAGAGAAAGGAAATTGGCTGTCATTGAAAAAGAAGCTTTTGTGGTTGTGTGGGCCATAAAGAAGCTGTGACCCTACATCTTTGGGTCTCACCTTACGATCCAGACAGACCACATGCCTCTGCGATGGTTAATGGCCATGCAAGGGGAGAACCCCAAGCTTTTGCGGTGGGCCATATCCCTACAGGGATTAGATATGGACATCCAGCGCAAGCCAGGTTCCCAGCATGGAAATGCGGATGACTTCAGCTGGTACTTTCGCCTTGATGATGAACCAGTCCCTCAGTAGGGTGGTGGTTCCCATGTTGGTGCTGGGGGGCATGTGAGGAATTCGACCATCCACACAGTGGGTGTGCACTTGAATGTGTTTTTTGAAATTTTAAATGAAATTGAATGATGGTAGATCAACCTCTGGAAAATGTCTGGGGTTAATCTGATCACATTTTCCTATGCTCACCGCACGACATACACATAGACCCATGTACACTGGGTGGAAACAGCCAACAGGCGCAGTCCTCCCTCTCAAATTTTGTTGGGAGCTGACAGGTGGCGTACATGATGCATCTCAGAAGGGGGAGGGCCTAAACCTTACTCCTGCCATGGCCAGCCTAATTAACTATCAAAGGCTCTGTGGATCCGTCCTTGTTTGTTTACATAATTAACATACTAATAGAGTATACTTCAAACAGGCACACATAGGGCCAAGCTGCAAAGGTTTAATAAAATACAAGAAAACCCCAACAGCGTTTGATATGCACTGTGTCAACCTGAAGCCAGCTCCTGCCTCTCAGTATGAAGGGCAGTGACCTGTCATGTCTGGGACAATGTGTTTACATTAGGCAACGCTCACAGAGGGAACCCATTCAGAAGGTATGTGTTTTTGTGGAATGATGGAGCCAGGAAGTCTGTTCTCGTTGCAGCTTCAAGGGAGACCTGCTGCTTTAATCAGGAACCACAGAGAGCTCCTTTAACTAGAGAGACCCTTTGATCTACAACAGACAGTAAGATGTGTGGGACTTAGTATTGCATGTTTCACCCCTTTACCTTTTCTGTTGCAAAGCACTCTGGTTATGACCTCATGCATACAGGAGATAGTTGGTGGGGACCAATGATCGTTTCATTAAGGTAGGCTTAGCCTACACCAATCATTGTGGCCCTTTTGGCTTTAGAAAAGGGCTGAACCCTCTTCTGGGCAGATCATCTGAAGACTTTGCAAGGAGTATCAAGAAGAACTCATTTGGACACTAGCTAAAGTTACAGTCTGCCCTATAGCTTCCACCAGTGAAGGAAGGCCAGGATTTCCAAAGACGGAAGCAAGACCCCCCCCTCCCACACATCTCCCAGGAAACAGAGGGAGTTAGTGAATCCAGAGGACCCTCTTGCAGCTCCAGAACCGGTACCCAGCCAGCACACAGCATGCCCTGCTAGGCTCTGCAAGCAAGCTTCCTAGGTGGGAAGTGCCAGAGAGTCTCTGAACTAAACCCAGGACATGGCCAGTGCCTGCAACACTCTGCTCAGCTTTGGGCTGTTCGCCTTAAAGGATGACACAAGCCCAGTGAAGAGGCTAGGAGGAGTGCATCGAAAAAGCATCAACCAGCCTCAAACCTTAAAGGACATTCTCGAGCCAGTCGAGCCCTTCGAGTTGCAACCGATTGCACCACTGACTGTTGTCACGCTGCAGTCGCTTACGGCGTGTGAGATGCCTCGACCAGTGCTTTAGACCCACCAACCAGCACTGAGACAACTATTCCTGATCCTGAGCCGCTGTGTGGGCTAGCCTGCAGCCACCGTCCAGCCTTGCTCACCGAACTGCCTGCCGCCTGATACCCACAGCTGTCTCCCATCTTGAACTCTGTAGCAGAAGCTGCAAAGCGCCCTGAAACCGACTCAACCCTGTCGAGCACAAACAACTTCTACAAGCACAAGGTACATTGTGGTTCTGTCCACCTGGTCCTTCTCCGGAGGTCCCTAGTGACATTTTATGACCCATTGCTCCCTTTGTGTTGAAACCAAGTACCCTTGAACTATTGCGATTAATTACCTTCCTGACTTTCCTCCTGTTAGTATCCAGAGTGCATCCCCTTTGCTTTTTGAACTGTCTGTCCTCTGCATTCCTTTATGGAGTGGGTTGTATTTTGCAGTGTGTTAGAACTGTCATTTGTAATAATAATAAAGTAGATATTTTTATACAACCTTGACTGGACAGTCCTTTTATCATTGGGTAATAATTGTATTTTCGTGGTGTTGCAACTAACCGATGATAGATGACCATGCAGAGATAAGCCTGCCGTTCCGTCCACGTTACCAAAATTGTACAAGTCGGTTTATAATTTGCTTTAGTTTCCAATCTGTTTGGATCCCTTCTGGTGTAATAGAGGTGTGGGGCTGATTGATGATTTAGAAACCGATATTCATTCCTGGACCACTGGTGCCCCAAATGTTGATTTTTCACACAAACCCATTGTGTATTAATTGGAAAATGTAAGCAGAAGCAATAAAAGTTTCCAGCAGAACAGCTCCCGCTGCATATGCCCAGAAATCTGCAATAACTGGCATGCTAATAAATGCAAAACAGGAGCAGTGTTGCACCATTGTATCCTTCATGCAATACTCAAGCACCATACTTTTGACAGTGCACGGCCCCTTTATGGAGCTGGTTCCCATGCGCCGTCCCAGATATATTACATCCCCTAATCTGTACGCAGGCACTGCAGGTGCTTCTCTGGTTCCTATGAAATGGAAGCACAAAAGACTCCTTAGAGACACAAAGCTTTAGTTCAGCAAGTGAATGGGTATGTTTTCGGAAAGCCAATCCGCTGGCACTGCCGCTGTTAACTCTCAGGATGCCATCAGTGCACCTGGAGAGTTGAACTGTACGTGTACAGGTTGGTTTAGGGCACTGGTCTTGAAACTGTGGAGCTGGCCCAGCTGGGGGCCCAAACGGGGTCCAGGGGAGGTGGGAGGGGGGCGCAAGCCTTTTCCAAAAGGGAGTGTGGTGACTGATTTTAATAGAAAATATAAGCAGAAATGACATCTAGGGGGGCCCAGTAGCAATATTTCTACTTAAGGGGGGGCCTTGGCAACAACATTTTTACTCAAGGGGTGCTCGGCATAAAAAGGTTTGAATACCACTGGTTTAGGGTCTACGCCAACCTGCATTTGTGCAAGGAAAGAGTTAACTCCAAAGCATAAGCCTTTCCCGAGAAACGCGTTCTGTGTTGCTGGCCGAACTTTGTCATCGCCACAAGTTGGATCACATACTCTCCACTTGTATCCCTAACTCCCTTGGCGATTTGAGAAGAATGGGGGCAACAGATGGTGCGCGCATTGACGAAGCCGCTGTGCTTTGTCTGCCCTACATGGGAAATGTGCAAAGGGCTGTAGGGCCCGCGAGGTGGATTCAATAAACACTATTAATTTGGTCAACTGATCCCTTTGTGGATTGACTGCCAAGGATTTCAGAATCCCATTATTTCCCAGTGTAATTACTTAGATGATCAAAGGAGCAGGAAGTGTGATCCAAGGGCCTGTTGATGTAATGCTCGCTAATTAACCGCCCGGGTAGGTAGCGAGGACCTCCGCTCACACTGTACATTGTCTGCCCTCTATGAAGAGCCATAATCCCTCCTGGATCTGGAGCAGTGTCTCACTGGCTCTGCAACAAGCTTGTTAGGTAGGCAAGCTGGGTGGATACAAAGTCATGTGAATAGGAAGGGCGACTCTTTCAGGGGCTCTACATCTCTGCGACCAGCAGCTGGTATTGGGTTGCCAATGATCAAAACCCAAGAAGTTCATGGTTTGCGTGGAAAGGCTACTTTCCATGGTATGATTGGTCGGCAAGCGTCACATTTGATGTTCTGGATCCATGTGATTACTGCGACCCCCAGGAGTCTGACGGCCGAAAATGCGGACTTTTCTTTTTTTTTTTCAACCCCCTTTACACCACATACACATGCGGGCGGAGACCCCCTGCTCCCCCTCATACTTATATAATATCCCATACCACCCCACACATATATATGTGGTGTAAGGTGGGTCGGGGAAAAAAAGTCAGAATTTTCGGCAGTCGGATATCTGGAGGCAACATTTTGATATATTTCTGATGTTCTTCTGCTGTGTAGTTTCGTATGTGAGTTTATGTGCACATTGAAAGGTGGGGAAGACCTCTATGTCAAACAGTCTACTTCTTCCTGTCATTGATATTAAACTAAACCCAACTACAACTAACAACTTATTAATCCACCTATTGATTCAAGATCGCTTCCAGAGAAACGAACATGTACTCTTTCGGTACAATCTAGCGTTAAACCGTTAAACCCGAGTGAGCTGTTACCTGCGTTCTGCGTTTTTACAGAAGTGTCTGTGAGAGGATTTGGGGCACAACACCCCTTGGAAACTCTGCCAGGGAATGCTTGTATTGGTGTCGATGGTCTGGTTTGGAATGTCAGAGGACCGACCAATCAGCTTTAGTGTGTCTCAAACCTTGACAGTTGTTTTCCCTGAAGCGATTGGGCGAGATGTCTACATTGTGGCCCCATTACGACTTTGAAGGTAATGTGTTAAATGTTAAAGGTAGTTATATTGTCCACCGTCACCAACGGAGTTGGTCCCCAGGCGCTCCGGCGGATCTGTAACAAGAAGGGTGGGCGGGTTAGGTTAGTTGGGTGGAGAGAGAGAGAAGTGGTGTGCTGTTGGCGGCTTCAGTTCAGTTTCCACCGTGCCCTGAGCTTTGGAGTGAGTATCGAACCGGAGCGGGACCTTGTGTGCTGTTGATGTGGTTTATGTGTTGTTTGTTTGTTGTTGGGGAGTGGTGAAGTGCGTGCAATTTGCTTGGGGATTACCGCCATGCTCAAACGCATTTGCCTCTGTTTGCAATCGGGCGAAATCTGACGATTTCAAGAGTTAGAATTGCAGCGTTAGTCCCCATTTTCGAGTTCATCTGGCCCCCTGGGGATTTTAGAGGAATTACTGCAGAGTTTATTCCTCAATTTTTTTGAACGAAACGAGGAGGAGTGACCTCAGACATGTTTGGAGTAACTCTCCCACTTTGCCTCCAAATCTCGATATGTGACAAAATGGGAAAAGTGGCGTTAAATCCATCTCTGCCAAAGAAAAGTGGTAGCAAAACATTTACCACCCATTTTCTATAACACCTGCAAACTCGCAATGAGGCCCTATTGTTTTGGTAAACAGTCATTTGACTGGAGAAATGATACAGGAATAAGATGACATGTATGGGCGCAGTTATTATACAGACCCACAGATTTGTCTCTTTTCAAGCCATACAAGAATTGCAACTTGAAATCGTCTCCACTGCTGAGCTCGTTTACGTTGGAGGGAAATGAGAGAGGTATTTCATCTACTCTGGAGCCTTGCAAGGTATATGGATGGTGACTAGCTGTCAGGTTTCAAGACGCTGCCATTTAATTCCAAAAGTTTCATTGGAAGTGGAGATTAATGAAGTGTAGGGTATCACTCACAAATGCATTCTGTCTGCCGCTGTCAGGCCCATAAACATTAATTTGTCATGTTTTGGATGTAAAAATGACTGTCGGAGATCCGGAAACATGGTCACATCATGTTATAATCAGCAGGGCTGTCACGCGATCCCTGTGCTGGTAAATGAACTGACAACATGTTGTGATGCCCAGGGCCTCATTAAGAGTTCGACAGTCTGGGTAAAAACAGGCTGGTTTTCAAATAGCGCCTGTTTTTCCTCGTGACTGATTATGGGCCAGGGAATATATCTGCATAGGATATTCCTGGTGGCATAGCCCATGCATGTCCTTTCATGTCCAGCCACCTGTAGGGGCTGCCTCGTGGGCCCTGGGGGCACCTGGTGGGAATCTGGCATTTCCTGTGCCCAGGAGTGACAGCTTGCAGAGGAAGAGGGCGGCGCACGTAGTGTTTCAAGGATGTGATTGTGAGGGTGCGCAGTGGGGAGCGGGAATGTACCTTTGTTCCACGGTGCCAAACCCTCAAGAGGTGGTGCCGCTGCATCTCGCCCTCTTTTTTTCTGCTGCGCAGGCCTGGTGATAGCTCACCCTCCCACGCAATGTTTACTGGTTCTTAGGTGGCAGGACATTGGCACCTGTGCATGTTTGACACTCTGTTATTTCGAGTATCCATTCTTCTGCTTTGCTAATTTTCGGAGCTAATTGTTGCATTTTGTCCTTTGTTGGTGTTGTTGACGAAGACCTTCACAAGTTTGTATAGCGATTTGATGACTATGAACCTTATATGAACCTGATGTATGAATGACACTTTTCTACCCAGGCTGTGGAAGAGGGGTCATCCCCCGTCCAATAAGCCACAAGCAGGCATGGGCAGTTGGCTGGTCCCTTAGGTGCCCATCAGAGAGGAAGGCGGATCCTAGACTTTTCACTCTGACATTTGACTTATCATCAATTGGTCCACATCAACTCAGGCAGCTGGTAGACCAACAGGCTCCTGGTGGCTCAGAAGACGCCCCAGGGGACATGGTCATGTTAACATGTAAGGTGCAGCCATCAGGCGAGATCCCATCAATGATTTGTCTTAGAAAGTTTGTGCAATACAATGCAGCTGGTTATCTTCTGAGAAGCTGTGCATCTAGTTGTGCATGTGTCTGCCTGAAGCCAGTGTCATGCACAAGTGTGCCCCCTATAAGAATTTCAACAATGAATCAAATGGAAAGTTCGAGCAACTTAAGACTGCGCAGGTGTGACATCACACATTTATGATCGTTTGGGCAAACATTAAGTCGCTTGTTAAAAGCTGTCTTACATTTTTCTCTTGCAGATGTTGTCTGGTGATATTGTGTCCCTGTGATTTTGTTGCAAAAATAAACTGCAATAATGGGTGGCAGTAAAGTCAAGCATATATGGCACCCTGCCCCTCCCTCTGAACTGGGCTTTTTTGGCCAGACCTCATGTGGTTTGTTGTCAGGCCCTTTGAAGCTACATCATAATTACTCAAGTGACATGATTTTTATTTATTTTTATTTCAATCGTTATTTTATAACATGCCTGAGATCGGTTTCTAAGCCAGATCCGGGATTCGAACTTCTGTTGCTCTGCATGGTCTTTCTTTGAAGACCAGCACGTTGCCACTGTGCTATCCTCGTGTTGCAAAGGTTGACCCCTTGTTCATTCCGTCTTCCCATGTGATGTCTTTTCTGACCTGTTCACTTGGAAATTGTGGCTCTGTAAAGTCAACAACCATTGGTCAACTGCACTCCTGTGTACCCTTTCACTGACTGAGTCAGTTCTGGTACCCCCTCCTCACCCCCCAGCCCCCGTCTCCCTCTTTTGCTTCTTGCCATCATGCATTGTGAAGCTACTTGTTTGAATTTATGCACATTACAAAACGCAATAAAATATCACAAGTATTGGCAATGCCAGCAGTTTGAGCTTGTGTGTAGGCATGGGAAAAGCACTACCCGGCGAGGCCGTAGTAATATTAACTGGCCATTGATGGTAGCATGTGCAAAATGGTACGAGTTCCTGGACTTCTAATAGTAGTGCCTGGCAAATGCCTGATACTCATTAAACACAAGCCCAAACTATTGGCTTTGCTAATGCTTGTTCTCAACAGGACTTCAGTGAAGGACAGTCATAGTGCTTATAAATCGAGTGGCTGAAGGCAGACATGTTTGACATACTTATTATGCCAGTAGTAGGTTTACAACTCCAATCACGTCATTAACTCTCAGAACACCTTTGAAAAAACACTGTCAGGCACTTTGTACAATGTTTGATGATAAGGCTTGATTAAAGCAAGCTTGAAGAGGTGTTTTGGGTGGGCGGGGGCAGAAACTGCCTGGGAGTAGCCATAGGGATTGAGATGGCCATGAGCAGTCAAGAAATACAGGCTCTGTCCCCCTCATATGCCATTCCTCCCTACCTGTACTCTAATGAAATAGTTTTGGATTATAGGTGTCGCCAGCGACACCTAACAGCTCAAACTAAAAATATATGTGTATACTACAGAAAGAATGACTGTGTATGAATGATGACGATGTATCCGTGTGTGTGTGCGTCTGTACTGACGTGTAAAGAGATAGCAGTCAGCAGTTTAATAGTTTTTCATGGTGGGGTTGCGTTTACGATGGATCAAGAAACATTAGCTTTGTTAAATCAAGATAAACAGCATTTAGTAATTCTACTCTCGAGGAGTTGGTAACGGTATAATGTGTGCCATAGAAATGGCACCCCACCATAGCTTCGTCAATTTTGTGTGCTTGTCAATCACCAGAACTGTCACAATTCAACATAACGGGCTTCTCTACCTACAGCAGTGTGGCTTGAGCATATGTTTGGTAAAATGTCATGTACTGCTGTTTTATCTCTACATTTGTGGACCCCTCACCTTTTTGCTTTTGTTTCAGCCTCCTGACTTTCTGCCAGTGAAGCACAGACTTCAGCTGCGCTCCAATAGGCTTTCGCGCATCGTTCTGGAGAAACCAACCTGTCCTTCTGACAGTCAGTACTAGGAAACATTGTTTCGCTAAGTTTGATGACTTTGTTGCCCCTTTTGGAAACTGTATTTCAGTGCGCATAGTATATTACCTGTCCTTCTGACAGTCAGTACTAGGAAACATTGTTTCGCTTAGTTTGATGACTTTGTTGCCCCTTTTGGAAACTGTATTTCAGTGCGCATAGTATATTACCGTACCACGGCACCGGGGACCTTGTGTTTTTGGACCCTAGACATCCTTCAAGGATTTTTTGGTAACTGGACAATCTACCTAGAAGTAGACTGGTGGCAGCCGAAGCATTTCGTGTATTTATATAAACCTTTACTGAGCCATACCGCACTCTCTGCGTTTAGCTCATGACTGTGGCTAGTGTCCTTCATGGCCGTGCCACAAGGTCTTTTGTTTTCTCCTTTGGCCATTTTGTCCTTTGGCCTTCCCCTCGCTCTTCGTGACCCGGGGAGTCCTTATTTGGGCATGCATGCACCCCCGAAAGCTGGCGCTTTTCGCGGGCTAATGCATGTCACATGTGTGGGTACCGAGGAAGTGTGCTGGGACTGTCTGGTCCCAATCCACACTATTCGTGCAAGGATGTATGGTGTGCACGAGAACATGAGAGCTACAGTGGTCCCTGATTGGACCACTGCTAGCATGCATGAGTGGGGCAGATCTCCTCATTGGCCAGCCTGGGTGCGAGCACTCACTGGACTTATGAGGAGGGGCTCTGAGTGCAGACCCACAGATCACCCTGAGGCCCAAATCGATCTCTACATGGAGCCAAGTATCCTGAGAAGCAAAGTCTCGAACCATGCAAAGTAGGTTTGGCATCCTGAGCCCGCTGGTGTCCCGGTAGAGCCCTGCTTTACGATCGATCTCCGAAGACCTGCAAAGGTGCTTCAACCCTTTTGAGTGGTGGGACCAATCACTCTCAATGTCTCCTTGGTGCCCTACAAACAAGCCTTCTCGGAAGTATCCCTGGACCTTCCCATGGACTAACCAGCATGTCCCTTGGCACCCTTTCTGGAGTGTTGCTACATCAAGTTTCGGGTCGAGCTTTGGGAGACCCCTAGTTTGCACTGCAAGGCACCTTCTTGCCAAATCTCATTGTCCCTATTGCTTTGGGCCACGAGAGAAGCGTGCGCCAGTCCGCGAGACTTGGGTGCACCTGTGTCCCTGTGCGACAGTGGTGGTCGCTGCTGGTGACTTTCCTGCCTTTCTTCAAGAGACCTAAGACCAGCTGCATCATTGCTTTCTTTGTCCTGCATTTGTGACGAGAGATCCACCTCCTGATGTAAATCGGACCTGCATCCTTACCCGCAGCACCTGTACACTTTGAAGCATAACCAAGGAGGGGATTCCGTAGTGCAGGTGACCTTCTACAAACCTGCCAAGTTTGAGCCCGGAGTGAGCTAAGTGTGGTAAGTAATCAAACTACTTACCAGTGGCCCCCTAGTTCATCCATACCATTTTTACACACAAAGGATCCCTTGTGGTCTGAGTCTTGACTTGAGTGGCTCTTAATTCCTATAGTCGTCCGAAAGTTGAGGACATGTTCTCCGTATCAGACCCGTCTCTGACTCTTGGAACCTAAATTCTCACACTCCAGTGACCTCTTCTAACTTTTCCTTCCCATTGAAATGTGTCCTTTGTGAGCTTTACACATCAACGAGTGCTTTTAGCCATTACTCTTTATGTTGCCCTATGAAATTAACTTGTTGTCTATGTCCCGATGAAAACTGGGCCATGTGTTAAGAAATAATGTCCTTTTTTACAGTTGAAACACGAGTTCGCTTCTCATGCTATCAGTGTATTCTACAGAGTTCAAGCATTATATGCTCTGGCGCCAGTGTATTGTACTAAATCATTGCACACTTACTATTTTGCTTGATGTATGAGCTGACTCTCAAGTGCAGCTCAAGGTAGAATATAACTGCAGGATACATCTCCAATTATGCTCATTTTATTTGAAAATATGTACTTGTTTCAGGAGTTATAATTCTCTTTCTTTGTCACCTGTATATACGCATGCACTGGTGGTGTTCTTTGGTTTTTCTTGTAGTTATATCTCCCTCTTTCTTAGGGCATGACACACTTTGATGTGGTATGATTGAATGTGTGTTAGACCGGAAGGTTATTTAGTTTCATTGAAGATGTTGATTAAACGCAATTGTGTCTTTTTGTGTTTATTTACTTGTGAGTAAAGTACAGACTGCCCTAATGGTTTTTAACGTTTTTTTTATGTTTTCTACATTCATTAAATCAACAAGGAATGCATTGTCCTAACTGTTCTGTTAAATGGTTTCATTTCCCCATTAGAAATGTAGGCTTCAAAGGATTCTTTAAAAACTGTAACTCTTGAGAGTTCTGGTTTTTGTGTGCCTTGTAGCGTGTTTGATCCCACTTGCAGGCTCTCTTTTGAATTTTACTTCGTTAAGTTAACTCTCATTAGCACCCGGGCGAGGGGGAGCCAGCCAATCAGGTGGCTAGGAACGTGGGCTTAAGCGTTCCATCCCACCTGACGGCCGGCTACCCCCGCTGCCATCTTCCCCCCCACCCTCCGTCCCTTTATTTCTTTTTCTCCCCCTCCATCCACCAACTGACCTTATTGCTGCGGTTCTGTTCCTCTCTGCTCCGGCAGGCCAGCATGGAAAGGGAAGAGGGGCTCCGCACGGAACCCCGCTTCCCTTTCCATGGTGGCCATCTTAGAAAAGTATTTCCGTTCGTGCAATAGGATGTCGTGCGCATCCCGTTGTACGAAGGAAAATCCATTTTTTTTATCACCCTGTGTTACCGCTTTGGCAACTCTGGATGCAAATAGCCTTAATCCTTCGTTCCAAGTGCTGGAACGCAGGGTAACGGCCTGGAGCCCTCGTTATCCGCTCTTACTTTGCTTGGGCTGATTACTTGGGCTTTCCGGCCGTTATCCCCGTTCCAGCCCTTGGAGCAGGGGATTAACGCCATATTGTTTCTGTTGTATTGTTTTACAGTTATTATCCTTGTATACAAATCCATCATCTATCCACCAATTAACATCCATGTTGCATTTCAGAGTGAAGAAAAGCTCTAAGGGGGGCACGCTATGGGATGCATACTTGTCAAGTGCAGGCTGGCCGCAGGTCAGAGGCCACCGCTTTACTTGTGTTGCTATCCACCCTCGGCCATCCATCCATAGTTGACTTCACAGTGCCTTCCAACTGAAGCATAACATCATTACTTCAACATTGAAAAAGATATCCTCAGGCTTGAGAATCATGGGCAATTTCCATCCTGCCTGTGCCACCAATGTACTGCCAAAGCACTTTAAATGATGGTGCTCTCATTGCTCTACTCATACATTGAACAGAACTACCTCCCGAGTGAGTAGAAGTGAGCAGAAGTGAGCAGTGCCATGTCGTTGGAGGTGTTGAGGTGCATGCAGTCGTTCTTCGCCCAGGACTGCACGCACAAAAGGCAGCATGAAGGTTCTTCACACCCACTGGAACACTCTTCACGTTTGAAGTGCAAATGACGATTATTGTCATGCATGAGGAAAGCTCATTTTTGTCATTTGTCTCTCTCACCCCCAACTCTATATTTCATTCTGGCTCCATGTCTCTCTGCTGCCTTTCTGTCCGTATCAGACCCTCTCTTTGGCTTCATCTGTCTCCTCCCTCCCATCCTCTCTGGATCTGTATTCTCTCTCTCATGCTCTCTCTCACCCCAACTCTATTTCTTTCTCTTTCAATTTCTCTCCACCCCCTCTCTTTCTCTCTCTCTAGCTCTGTCTCTCTTGCTTCATATGTCTCCTCCCTTCATCTCTCTCACCTTCCCTGTGTGTATATTCTCTGCTTCTCTCTCCCTCCTCTTTCCGTTTCTATCTCTTGCCTCTCTCTTTACCTTGCCATCACTCTCTCTCTCTCTCTCTCTCTTCGTCGCCCCCATTTTCTTCATCGCATTCTCCATCCTCTCCACTGCCCCTCCCTGTAGCTTTGTTCTCCCCTTCCCTCCCTCCCTCTCTCTCTGGCAGGTTTTTTGCCCCCCCCCCCTTCTTTCCAGGCTCGGCCATGTCTCCAGGGTAATATGGAAATGCTGAGGGGCCGGCAGGACCTGCTAATATGTGGCCCGCTTTTCTGGCCAATTTGGTTCACTTGGATGAGTGAGTTCGCTATTGAGCTAGAAGGTTCGACCAATTTGCTCAAAAATGCACCATTTGCCACGATGGTATCAAACATGCGCCCTCGGTACCACTCAGTGGTCTGCTGTGCGCTTGTGGGCCGTTATTACTGGTACCAGTGCATCCCATTTTGTCCCATTCTGGCCATGTCTCTTTTCTCGTATTTCCCTGTTTCTCTGTTCCACTCTCTCCTTCCTGGGCTCACCCTTCCCCCACAGCTCCCCCCTCACCCCTTTCAATGGACTTTCCAGAAGCGGTAGGTATATATCACGTCCCCCAGGGACCCGGCTTCCAACGGGGAAGGTTTGTGCAGCACGTCCCTCTGAGCAACGGAGGAGACGGCGGTGGCAAGGAGCGGCAAAGCTATTGATCAGGCCTCCGTTGCTTAGCAACCGCAGTTCAAGCGAGGATGAAACTTTGAAGTTAACTCTTGCATCACCTAAAGCGATGCTCGTGAGCTCTCCCCATACTGTAGTGAAATACATTGCAGGGGCCGATAGAAACATTTGTTATTTGGACTATTATGCAATGGCAAAAACAAGCATTCACTGTGGCACACTGTTGCCCACTAACCACAAGTCAGCATCACATTTCCCCCAAAATATCCTTGGCAAACTTGATCGTGTAAAATGACATGCAGAACTGCCTACAGGGCAACAAGTCACGGATATCCGATACATTGTCCCGAAGGACATGCTTTTCCGCGTTCTGTCCTGTTTCGGAGGAAACCTCTGAAGAGATTTACACCAGACCACTTGCGCTTAAAAGAAGACCACCTGGCAGGGCCTGTTTTAAAATATTTGGTGTAAATCCGTTCAGGGCTTACCTAAAATGTTTTTTTTTAAAGTAACCTCCCTCCACAATCTTCGGAGTCAGTGCAATGTATATAACAAGGCTGGATTTGATTTCCCTTGGGGCCAAGGATCTGCTGCTATTGCGGGCCTCTGGATCTCTACAAAAAAATAAGAAACGAAAAACCTGCTTTAGCACCATATGTGGCCATTGCTCAAAGTTCTGTTTTGAGGGTGTTTTATAACATGAAGAGTACTTTTGATAAAAATGGATTTTTTGGACTGCCCTCTTGAATCCACTGGTCTGCCAGGACCTACAGAGTGTGGAGGGGCTGGTATCTCCATACCACCACAAATCAAACCTTAATACTCATTTCAACAATGGTATCGAAGTAACCTGTCTCATGAGTGTTAAGGTATTATTTGTACTGGCATAGAGTGTGTGCTTATACTTGGATTTTCATGGTTGGATTTGTAGTGGCATAGAGTGAGAATTATACTTGGAGTATTATGGCTGAATTTGTAGTGGCATGGAGTATTATACTTCAAGTTTCATGGTTGTATTTGTCGTGGCATAGAGTGGGTGTTTGTACTTGGAACTTCATGGTTGAATTTGTAGTGGCATGGAGTGTGTTTATACTTGGAGCTTCACAGTTGGATTTGTAGTGGCATGGAGTGTGTGGTTATATGTGGAGTTTCATGGTTGGATTTGTAGTGGCATTGCGTGAGTATTTATACTTGGAGTTTCATGGTTGGATTTGTAGTGGCATGGAGTGTGTGGTTATATGTGGAGTTTCATGGTTGGATTTGTAGTGGCATTGCGTGAGTATTTATACTTGGAGTTTCATGGTTGGATTTGTAGTGGCATGGAGTGTGTGGTTATATGTGGAGTTTCATGGTTGGATTTGGAGTGGCATGGAGTGAGTATTATACTTGGAGTTTTATGAGTGACTTTGTAGTGGCATGGAGTGTGTTTATACTCAGAGCTTCGTGGTTGGATTTGTAATGGTATGTATTGAGTAATATGCTTGGAGTTTCATGTTTGGATTTGTAGTGGCATGGAGTATGTGTTTACACTTGGAGTTTCATGGCTGACTTTGTAGTGGCAACGAGTTAGTATTTTTACTTGGAGTTTCATGGTTGGATTTGTAGTGTCATGGAGTGAGTATTTATACTTGCATTTTCATGGCTGTATTTGTAATGGCATGGATTGCGTGTTTATCCTTGGAGTTTCATGTTTGGATTTGTAGTGGCATGGAGTGTGTGTTTACACTTGGAGTTTCATGGTTGAATATGTAGTGGTATGGAGTGAGTATTATACTACAAATGTTATGGTTAAATTTATAGTGGTATGGACTGAGTATACGTTGAGTTTCATGGTTGAATTTGTAGTGGCACGGAGTGTGTGTTTATACTTCAAAATGTATGGTTGAATTTGTAGTGATATGAAGTGAGAATTTATACTTGGAGTATTATGGCTGAGTTTGTAGTGGCATGGAATGAGTATTATACTTCAAGTTTCAAGATTGAATTTGTAGTGGCATGGAGTGTGTTTATACTTGGAGCTTCACAGTTGGATTTATAGTGGCAATTAGTGAGTATTTATTCTTGGAGTTTTATGGTTGGATTTGTAGTGTCATGGAGTGAGTATTTATACTTGCATTTTCATGGCGGAATTTGTAATGGCATGGATTGCGTTTTTATCCTTGGAGTTTCATGTTAGGATTTGTAGTGGCACGGAGTGTGTGTTTAAACTTGGAGTTTCACGGTTGGATTTGTGGCATGGAGTTTGTGTTCACACTTGGAGATTCATGGTTGAATATGTAGTAGTATGGAGTGTGTGTTTATACTTGGATTTTCATGGTTGATTTGTAGTGGCATAGAGTGAGCGTTTATACTTGGAGTTTCATGGTTGGATTTGTAGTGACATGGAGTGTGTGTTTATATTTGGAGTGTCATGGTTGGATTTGTAGTGACATGGCATGTGTGCTTATACTTGGAGTTTCATGGTTGGATTTGTAGTGGCATAGAGTGAGTATTTGTACTTCGAGTTTCATAGTTGAATTTGTAGTGGCATGGAGTGAGTATTTTACTTTGAGTTTTAAGGTTGAATTTAAAGTGGTATGGAGTGGGTATTTATACTTTGAGTTTTATGGTTGATTTTGTTTGGTAGGGAGTACGTTTTTATACTTCAAGATTTATGGTTGAATTTGTAGTGGTCTGGAGTGACTATGTATACTTGAAGTTGCATGGTTGAATTTGTAGTGGTATGGAGTGAGTATTATACTTCAAATGTTATTGTTGCATTTGTAGTGGTATGGAATGAGTATACTTCGAGTTTCATGGTTGAATTTGTAGTGGCATGGAGTGTGTGTTTATACTTCAAAATGTATGGTTGAATTTGTAGTGATATGAAGTGAGAATTTATACTTGGAGTATTATGGCATGGATTGCGTGTTTATCCTTGGAGTTTCATTTTTGGATTTGTAGTGGGATGGAGTGTGTGTCTACACTTGGAGTTTCATGGTTGAATATGTAGTGGTATGGAGTGAGTATTATACTACAAATGTTATGGTTACATTTATAGTGGTATGGACTGAGTATACGTTGAGTTTCATGGTTGAATTTGTAGTGGCATGGAGTGTGTGTTTATACTTCAAAATGTATGGTTGAATTTGTAGTGATATGAAGTGAGAATTTATACTTGGAGTATTATGGCTGAGTTTTTAGTGGCATGGAATGAGTATTATACTTCAAGTTTCAAGATTGAATTTGTAGTGGCATGGAGTGTGTTTATACTTGGAGCTTCACAGTTGGATTTATAGTGGCATGGAGTGAGTATTTATTCTTGGAGTTTCATGGTTGGATTTGTAGTGTCATGGAGTGAGTATTTATACTTGCATTTTCATGGCGGAATTTGTAATGGCATGGATTGCGTTTTTATCCTTGGAGTTTCATGTTAGGATTTGTAGTGGCACGGAGTGTGTGTTTAAACTTGGAGTTTCACGGTTGGATTTGTGGCATGGAGTTTGTGTTCACACTTGGAGTTTCATGGTTGAATATGTAGTAGTATGGAGTGAGTATTATACTTTAAATGTTATGGTTACATTTATAGTGGTATGGACTGAGTATACGTCGAGTTTCATGGTTGAATTTGTAGTGGCATGGAGTGTGTGTTTATACTTGGATTTTCATGGTTGATTTGTAGTGGCATGGAGTGAGTGTTTATACTTGGGGTTTCATGGTTGGATTTGTAGTGACATGGAGAGTGTGTCTATACTTGGAGTTTCATGGTTGGAATGGGTGTTTATACTTGGAGTTTCATCGTTGGATTTGTAGTGGCATGGAGTGAGTATTTGTACTTTGAGTTTTATTGTTGATTTTGTAGTGGTAGGGAGTATGTTTTTATACTTCAAGATTTATGGTTGAATTTGTAGTGGTATGGAGTGACTATTTATACTTGGAGTTTCATGGTTGAATTTGTAGTGGCATGGAATGAGTATTATACTTCAAGTTTCAAGATTGAATTTGTAGTGGCATGGAGTGTGTTTATACCTGGAGCTTCACAGTTGGATTTATAGTGGCATGGAGTGAGTATTTTTTCTTAGAGTTTCATGGTTGGATTTGTAGTGTCAAGGAGTGAGAATTTATACTTGCATTTTCATGGCTGAATTTGTAATAGCATGGATTGCGTGTTTATCCTTGGAGTTTCATGTCAGGATTTGTAGTGGCACGGAGTGTGTGTTTACACTTTGAGTTTCACGGTTGGATTTGTGGCATGGAGTGTGTGTTTACACTTGGAGTTTCATGGTTGAATATGTAGTAGTATGGAGTGAGTATTATACTACAAATGTTATGGTTACATTTATAGTGGTATGGACTGAGTATACGTCGAGTTTCATGGTTGAATTTGTAGTGGCATGGAGTGTGTGTTTATACTTGGATTTTCATGGTTGATTTTTAGTGGCATAGAGTGAGTTATTATACTTGGAGTTTCATGGTTGGATTTGTAGTGACATGGAGTGAGTGTTTATACTTGGAGTTTCATGGTTGGATTTGTAGTGACATGGAGTGTGTGTTTATACTTGGAGTGTCATGGTTGGATTTTTAGTGACATGGCATGTGTGCTTATATTTGAAGTTTCATGGTTGAATTTGCAGTGGCATGGAGTTATTATTATACTTCAGCATTTTTGGTTAAATTTTCAGTGGTATTAAGTGAACATTTATACTTGGAGTTTCATGGTTGGATTTGTAGTGGCATAGAGTGAGTATTTGTACTTCGAGTTTCATAGTTGAATTTGTAGTGGCATGGAGTGAGTATTTTACTTTGAGTTTTAAGGTTGAATTTACAGTGGTATGGAGTGGGTATTTATACTATGAGTTTTATGGTTGATTTTGTAGTGGTAGGGAGTACGTTTTTATACTTCAAAATGTATGGTTGAATTTGTAGTGGTCTGGAGTGACTATGTATACTTGAAGTTGCATGGTTGAATTTTTAGTGGTATGGAGTGAGTATTATACTTCAAATGTTATGGTTACATTTGTAGTGGTATGGAATGAGTATACTTTGAGTTTCATGGTTACATTTGTAGCGGCATAGAGTGTGTGTTTATATTTTAATTTTCACGGTTGGATTTGTAGTGGCATGGCGTGAGTATTTATACTTGGAGTTTCATGGTTGCATTTGTAGTGGTATTAAGTTACTTGGAGTTTCATGGTTGACTTTGTAGTGGCAGCAAGTGAGTATTTTTACTTGCAGTTTCATGGTTGATTTGTAGTGTCATGGAGTGAGTATTTATACTTGCATTTTCATGGCTGAATTTGTAATGGCATGGATTGTGTGTTATCCTTGGAGTTTCATGGTTGAATCTGTAGTGGCATGGAGTGAGCATTATACTACAAATGTTATGGTTACATTTGTAGTGATATGGAATGAGTATACTTCGAGTTTCATGGTTGAATTTGTAGTGGCATGGAGTGTGTGTTTATACTTGGATGTTCATGGTTGATTTGTAGTGGCATGGAGTGAGTGTTTATACTTGGAGTTTCATGGTTGGATTTGTAGTGACATGGAGAGTGTGTCTATACTTGGAGTTTCATGGTTGGATTTGTAGTGACATGGAATGGGTGTTTATACTTGGAGTTTCATCGTTGGATTTGTAGTGGCATGGATTGAGTATTTGTACTTCGAGTTTCATAGTTGAATTTGTAGTGGCATGGAGTGAGTATTTTACTTTGAGGTTTAAGGTTGAATTTACAGTGGTATGGAGTGAGTATTTATACTTTGAGTTTTATGGTTGATTTTGTAGTGGTAGGGAGTACGTTTTTATACTTCAAGATTTATGGTTGAATTTGTAGTGGTACGGAGTGACTATTTATACTTGGAGTTTCCTGGTTGAATTTGTAGTGGCATGGAATGAGTATTATACTTCAAATTTCAAGATTGAATTTGTAGTGGCATGGAGTGTGTTTATACTTGGAGCTTCACAGTTGGATTTATAGTGGCATGGAGTGAGTATTTATTCTTGGAGTTTCATGGTTGGATTTGTAGTGTCATGGAGTGAGTATTTGTAATTGCATTTTCATGGCTGAATTTGTAATGGTATGGATTGCGTGTTTATCCTTGGAGTTTCATGTTAGGATTTGTAGTGGCACGGAGTGTGTGTTTACACTTGGAGTTTCACGGTTGGATTTGTGGCATGGAGTGTGTGTTTACACTTGGAGTTTCATGGTTGAATATGTAGTAGTATGGAGTGAGTATTATACTACAAATGTTATGGTTACATTTATAGTGGTATGGACTGAGTATACGTCGAGTTTCATGGTTGAATTTGTAGTGACATGGAGTGAGTTATTATACTTGGAGTTTCATGGTTGGATTTGTAGTGACATGGAGTGAGTGTTTATACTTGGAGTTTCATGATTGGATTTGTAGTGACATGGAGTGTGTGTTTATACTTGGAGTGTCATGGTTGGATTTGTAGTGACATGGCATGTGTGCTTATATTTGGAGTTTCATGGTTGAATTTGCAGTGGCATGGAGTTATTATTATACTTCAGCATTTTTGGTTAAATTTACAGTGGTATTAAGTGAACATTTATACTTGGAGTTTCATGGTTGACTTTGTAGTGGCAACAAGTTAGTATTTTTACTTGGAGTTTCATGGTTGGATTTGTAGTGATATGGAATGGGTGTTTATACTTGGAGTTTCATGGTTGGATTTGTAGTGGCATAGAGTGAGTATTTGTACTTCGAGTTTCATAGTTGAATTTGTAGTGGCATGGAGTGAGTATTTTACTTTGAGTTTTAAGGTTGAATTTACAGTGGTATGGAGTGGGTATTTATACTATGAGTTTTATGGTTGATTTTGTAGTGGTAGGGAGTACGTTTTTATACTTCAAAATGTATGGTTGAATTTGTAGTGGTCTGGAGTGACTATGTATACTTGAAGTTGCATGGTTGAATTTTTAGTGGTATGGAGTGAGTATTATACTTCAAATGTTATGGTTATATTTGTAGTGGTATGGAATGAGTATACTTTGAGTTTCATGGTTAAATTTGTAGCGGCATAGAGTGTGTGTTTATATTTTAATTTTCACGGTTGGATTTGTAGTGGCATGGCGTGAGTATTTATACTTGGAGTTTCATGGTTGCATTTGTAGTAGTATTAAGTTACTTGGAGTTTCATGGTTGACTTTGTAGTGGCAGCAAGTGAGTATTTTTACTTGCAGTTTCATGGTTGATTTGTAGTGTCATGGAGTGAGTATTTATACTTGCATTTTCATGGCTGAATTTGTAATGGCATGGATTGTGTGTTATCCTTGGAGTTTCATGGTTGATTCTGTAGTGGCATGGAGTGAGCATTATACTACAAATGTTATGGTTACATTTGTAGTGATATGGAATGAGTATACTTCGAGTTTCATGGTTGAATTTGTAGTGGCATGGAGTGTGTGTTTATACTTGGATGTTCATGGTTGATTTGTAGTGGCATGGAGTGAGTGTTTATACTTGGAGTTTCATGGTTGGATTTGTAGTGACATGGAGAGTGTGTCTATACTTGGAGTTTCATGGTTGGATTTGTAGTGACATGGAATGGGTGTTTATACTTGGAGTTTCATCGTTGGATTTGTAGTGGCATGGAGTGAGTATTTGTACTTCGAGTTTCATAGTTGAATTTGTAGTGGCATGGAGTGAGTATTTTACTTTGAGGTTTAAGGTTGAATTTACAGTGGTATGGAGTGAGTATTTATACTTTGAGTTTTATGGTTGATTTTGTAGTGGTAGGGAGTACGTTTTTATACTTCAAGATTTATGGTTGAATTTGTAGTGGTACGGAGTGACTATTTATACTTGGAGTTTCCTGGTTGAATTTGTAGTGGCATGGAATGAGTATTATACTTCAAGTTTCAAGATTGAATTTGTAGTGGCATGGAGTGTGTTTATACTTGGAGCTTCACAGTTGGATTTATAGTGGCATGGAGTGAGTATTTATTCTTGGAGTCTCATGGTTGGATTTGTAGTGTCATGGAGTGAGTATTTGTAATTGCATTTTCATGGCTGAATTTGTAATGGCATGGATTGCGTGTTTATCCTTGGAGTTTCATGTTAGGATTTGTAGTGGCACGGAGTGTGTGTTTACACTTGGAGTTTCACGGTTGGATTTGTGGCATGGAGTGTGTGTTTACACTTGGAGTTTCATGGTTGAATATGTAGTAGTATGGAGTGAGTATTATACTACAAATGTTATGGTTACATTTATAGTGGTATGGACTGAGTATACGTCGAGTTTCATGGTTGAATTTGTAGTGACATGGAGTGTGTGTTTATACTTGGATTTTCATGGTTGATTTGTAGTGGCATAGAGTGAGTTATTATATTTGGAGTTTCATGGTTGGATTTGTAGTGACATGGAGTGAGTGTTTATACTTGGAGTTTCATGATTGGATTTGTAGTGACATGGAGTGTGTGTTTATACTTGGAGTGTCATGGTTGGATTTGTAGTGACATGGCATGTGTGCTTATACTTGGAGTTTCATGGTTGAATTTGCAGTGGCATGGAGTGATTATTATACTTCAGCATTTTGGTTAAATTTTCAGTGGTATTAAGTGAACATTTATACTTGGAGTTTCATGGTTGACTTTGTAGTGGCAACAAGTTAGTATTTTTACTTGGAGTTTCATGGTTGGATTTGTAGTGATATGGAATGGGTGTTTATACTTGGAGTTTCATGGTTGGATTTGTAGTGGCATAGAGTGAGTATTTGTACTTCGAGTTTCATAGTTGAATTTGTAGTGGCATAGAGTGTGTGCTTATACTTGGATTTTCATGGTTGGATTTGTAGTGGCATAGAGTGAGTATTTGTACTTCGAGTTTCATGGTTGAATTTGTAGTGGCATAGAGTGTGTATTTGTACTTCGAGTTTCATAGTTGAATTTGTAGTGGCATAGAGTGTGTGCTTATACTTGGATTTTCATGGTTGGATTTGTAGTGGCATAGAGTGAGTATTTGTACTTCAAGTTTCATGGTTGTATTTGTCGTGGCATAGAGTGGGTGTTTGTACTTGGAACTTCATGATTGCATTTGTAGTGGCATGGAGTGAGTATTATACTTCAAGTTTCATGGTTGAATTTGTATTGGCATGGAGTGTGTTTATACTTGGAGTTTCACAGTTGGATTTGTAGTGGCATGGAGTGTGTGGTTATATGTGGAGTTTCATGGTTGGATTTGTAGTGGCATGGAGTGAGTATTATACTTGGAGTTTTATGAGTGACTTTGTAGTGGCATGGAGTGTGTTTATACTCAGAGCTTCGTGGTTGGATTTGTAATGGTATGTATTGAGTAATATGCTAGGAGTTTCATGTTTGGATTTGTAGAGGCATGGAGTATGTGTTTACACGTGGAGTTTCATGGCTGACTTTGTAGTGGCAACGAGTTAGTATTTTTACTTGGAGTTTCATGGTTGGATTTGTAGTGTCATGGAGTGAGTATTTATACTTGCATTTTCATGGCTGTATTTGTAATGGCATGGATTGCGTGTTTATCCTTGGAGTTTCATGTTTGGATTTGTAGTGGCATGGAGTGTGTGTTTACACTTGGAGTTTCATGGTTGAATATGTAGTGGTATGGAGTGAGTATTATACTACAAATGTTATGGTTACATTTATAGTGGTATGGACTGAGTATACATTGAGTTTCATGGTTGAATTTGTAGTGGCATGGAGTGTGTGTTTATACTTCAAAATGTATGGTTGAATTTGTAGTGATATGAAGTGAGAATTTATACTTGGCGTATTATGGCTGAGTTTGTAGTGGCATGGAATGAGTATTATACTTCAAGTTTCAAGATTGAATTTGTAGTGGCATGGAGTGTGTTTATACTTGGAGTTTCAAAGTTGGATTTATAGTGGCATGGAGTGAGTATTTATTCTTGGAGTTTCATGGTTGGATTTGTAGCGTCATGGAGTGAGTATTTATACTTGCATTTTCATGGCGGAATTTGTAATGGCATGGATTGCGTTTTTATCCTTGGAGTTTCATGTTAGGATTTGTAGTGGCACGGAGTGTGTGTTTAAACTTGGAGTTTTACGGTTGGATTTGTGGCATGGAGTTGGTGTTCACACTTGGAGTTTCATGGTTGAATATGTAGAAGTATGGAGTGAGTATTATACTACAAATGTTATGGTTACATTTATAGTGGTATGGACTGAGTATACGTCGAGTTTCATGGTTGAATTTGTAGTGGCATGGAGTGTGTGTTTATACTTGGATTTTCATGGTTGATTTGTAGTGGCATAGAGTGAGTGTTTATACTTGGAGTTTCATGGTTGGATTTGTAGTGACATGGAGTGTGTGTTTATATTTGGAGTGTCATGGTTGGATTTGTAGTGACATGGCATGTGTGCTTATACTTGGAGTTTCATGGTTGAATTTGCAGTGGCATGGAGTGATTATTATACATCAGCATTTTTGGTTAAATTTTCAGTGTTATTAAGTGAACATTTATACTTGGAGTTTCATGGTTGACTTTGTAGTGGCAACAAGTTAGTATTTTTACTTGGAGTTTCATGGTTGGGTTTGTAGTGATATGGAATGGGTGTTTATACTTGGAGTTTCATGGTTGGATTTGTAGTGGCATAGACTGAGTATTTGTACTTCGAGTTTCATAGTTGAATTTGTAGTGGCATGGAGTGAGTATTTTACTTTGAGTTTTAAGGTTGAATTTACAGTGGTATGGAGTGGGTATTTATACTTTGTTTTTTATTGTTGATTTTGTAGTGGTAGGGAGTATGTTTTTATACTTAAAAATATATGGTTGAATTTGTAGTGGTCTGGAGTGACTATGTATACTTGAAGTTGCATGGTTGAATTTGTAGTGGTATGGAGTGAGTATTATACTTCAAATGTTATGGTTACATTTGTAGTGGTATGGAATGAGTATACTTCGAGTTTCATGGTTAAATTTGTAGTGGCATAGAGTGTGTGTTTATATTTTAATTTTCACGGTTGGATTTGTAGTGGCATGGCGTGAGTATTTATACTTGGAGTTTCATGGTTGCATTTGTAGTGGTATTAAGTTACTTGGAGTTTCATGGTTGACTTTGTAGTGGCAGCAAGTGAGTATTTTTACTTGCAGTTTCATGGTTGATTTGTAGTGTCATGGAGTGAGTATTTATACTTGCATTTTCATGGCTGAATTTGTAATGGCATGGATTGTGTGTTATCCTTGGAGTTTCATTTTTGGATTTGTAGTGGCATGGAGTGTGTGCTTACACTTGGAGTTTCATGGTTGAATCTGTAGTGGCATTGAGTGAGCATTATACTACAAATGTTATGGTTAGATTTGTAGTGATATGCAATGAGTATACTTCGAGTGTCATGGTTGAATTTGTAGTGGCATGGAGTGTGTGTTTATACTTGGATTTTCATGGTTGATTTGTAGTGGCATGGAGTGAGTTTTTATACTTGGAGTTTCATGGTAGGTTTTGTAGTGACATGGAGAGTATGTCTATACTTGGAGTTTCATAGTTGGATTTGTAGTGACATGGAATGGGTATTTATACTTGGAGTTTCATCGTTGGATTTGTAGTGGCATGGAGTGAGTATTTGTACTTTGAGTTTCATAGTTGAATTTGTAGTGGCATGGAGTGAGTATTTTACTTTGAGTTTTAAGGTTGAATTTACAGGGGTATCGAGTGAGTATTTATACTTTGAGTTTTATGGTTGATTTTGTAGTGGTACGGAGTATGTTTTTATACTTCAAGATTTATGGTTGAATTTGTAGTGGTATGGAGTGACTATTTATACTTGGAGTTTCATGGTTGAATTTGTAGTGGTATGGAGTGGGTATTATACTTCAAATGTTATGGTTACATTTGTAGTGGCATGGAGTGAGTGTTTATACTTGGAGTTTCATGGATGGATTTGTAGTGACATGGAGTGTGTGTTTATACTTGGGGTTTCATGGTTGAATTTGTAGTGGCATGGTTTGAGTGTTTATACTTTGAGTTTCATGGTTGAATTTGTAGTGGCATAGATTGAGTATTTTACTTCGAGTTTTATGGTTGAATTTGTAGTGGTATGGAGTGAGTATTTATACTTTGAGTTGTATGGTTCATTTTGTAGTGGTAGGGAGTACATTTTATACTTCAAGTTTTATGGTTGAATTTGCAGTGGTATGGAGTGACTATTTATACTTGGAGTGTCATGGATGAATTGCTGTGTATACAGTGTGTGTTTGTACCTTAACGTTATTATTCCCACTGTTTGTACACTTCAGTTTCTTTTTTAGATTAACGTTAAGTCTTGATTAACAAAAAATGTTTTAATGTATTAATTTAGTGTTTTTATTGTGGAGAGTATGGTGTGCAGTGTGAGTATATTTAGTTTAATTGAATGTAGTATGAGTGTTGGACATGAGTGTATTAGTATATGAGTGTATGGCATATGAGACATACACTTTACATTTAGTAAAGGTATGCAATAGTTTTCATACATAGCGTACATGTAGAAAGAGGGTATGCTGTAGGTGTCTGTGTCATGAGTGTGAGTGGCATAAGTGTGTCGTAATAGTGTGTGTCGTAGGAGCATGCGTCATGAGTGTGAGTGCTGTACGTGTGTTGTAGGAGCGTGTGTCTTAGTTGTGTGTGTTGTAAGTGTGAGTGTGCTATGTGTGTCGTATGAGCTTATGTCATAGGAGCATGTTCCATAAGTGTGCGTTTTGTGTGTTGTATGAGCGTGTCATAAGAGGGCGTGTTGTAGGAATGTGTGTCATAGGAGCATGTGTTATAGGAACGTGTGTCATAGGTGTGTGCTGTAGAACATGTGGTATAGGAGCTTGTGTTGTAAGTGTGCCATAAGTATGTCACGGGAGCGTGTGATGTATTAGCATGTGTCATAAGTGTGTCATAGGTGTGTGTGTCACCTTAGAATGTGATGTAGGAGCATGTGTCGTGTGTCATAGATGTGTGTGCCGTAGTAGCATGTGTCGCTAGACTGTGTCATGTAAAGTGTAGGAATATTTGGTGTGTAAGTGTCTAGCATGTAATTATATGCGGTATAAGTAGTGTATGAGTTTCTGGTATAAATTAATTAAATGCACCAGTCCTCTATGTTTTCTATACGTATGAAAAAGCCTATCATTTTGAAAGCAGAGGTAGGTACCTTAAAATGTTAGTGTGGAATTGTTTCCAAATTTTTCATGCAAGCCTTCATAATTTATTCACAAAAATTATTTTCTGAAACTCCATAGACAATTTGCCTTAACCTTAGCTATGCCATGCGCTAGTATGATAGCATAGCATATAATAGATAAGTAAAAACAACTTTAGATAGGACAGAGTTTAGGAGATCTGATTCAAATTGAATTGAAATGTATTGAGTGTCAGAAGTGATGACCATTTTAACTCAGTTGATGTCACCCATGATAGAATTTTGTATCTCAACGTGAATCCCCCCTTTTGTGATATCATGGATTTTTCAACGTTAGGACAACGAGTGGTCAACACTTCCCACATCCACTTAATATCAAGGGTTTTATTGGCATAAATCAGATGTCATCCAGATATGGCCAGAGAATCAAAAGTTATTAGCAATACATTTTGCTAATGGGTAAAGCCATGGTCACAGCAGCATAGTAGTATACTTAAGTGTGCAATGCACTTTGCATAGTTGAGAGGCGGGGCAATTTGTTTACTTGTATTTATTGTATGCGATACAAGGAATTTTGTGACCTTGTGAACAAAAAAGCCTTTCATTTCTGGAGACTAGCAGAGGGGAGTGCTATTGAAAGGCACTTCACGATGGGCCAGACACATCCTGTTGGTTACCAATATGTGGAGTGTAGATTTTGACATTAATTGGGGCAAAAACAGGTTCACATACACAATCGCATAGAAGGGATCTATGATAATTACAGATTTACATGGAAAGGATGGGAATGGATAAGAGGGAGGGCTCAGGAAGAGAACAGTGGAAGGCTTAGGAGAAATAAGGACATGAAGGCTCTGGGGCAGAAGAGAGAGTTGGGTAGAAGAGAGCTAGGGAAGTGCTTATCGGAGTAGACTAATGGAGTTGAGTATATGCATGAAGGGTAGTGACAAGGCTTCAGAGTTGAGAAAGATGAGATTGAAGGGAGGACTTGAAGGTGTTTAAGTGTAATGCATTTTTTTATGTTATCAGGCAGGAAGCTCCAGTGAAAGGGTGTGACTAAGGAGAATGAGCAGAATCGAGAAGTGGCACAGTGAAGCAAGCAGAGGAACGGTGGAGGTGGTAGGAGAAGCAGAGAGTGGAGGGTGATATCATCGTTGAGGTTGCGGGGGATCATTGCCATTAATAGATGTGAAGGGGATAATATGGAACTTGTATTTGGCTTGGTTCTGCGTGCATTCACATTTAGTTGATAGGAAGAAGTGGAAGAAGATTGTGAAACGTTGAATAGAATGTGAGTTGCACAATTCAGTACTTTGTTGAGAGGAGAAAATGAGTAGCTGGGGAGTCCCAGTAGAAGATTGTCACCATAGTCAAGTTTGGAAAGTACGAGTGAGAAGATGAAGTATTTAGTAGTAGAAAAAGGGAGGAACAGGCACAGTTTTCTGAGGATCAGAAGGTTAAGTCTCGCAGCAGAAGACGCTTAGGAGATAAAGTGAGAACATTCATGGTCAAAGTCAAAATGAACTCCAAGATTGTGGGCTTAGGAAGAGCCTGAAAGGAGATTGGGGGAAAGAGAGGAAGGGAGCATATGAAGCAAGAAAGTAGAGGATCTCTGTTTTAAGTAGAGTTAAGCATAAGACCGCAGAGAGTGATCCAATGTTGGATAGAGTTTAGGCAATTAGTAAGAAGAGAAGGATGGGAAAGAGAAGAAAATCTAGGTATCAGCGACAACAAATAATTGTAGAAGCCAGAGGAGGAGATATGGCCACCTGTCTGGAAGTGTAGAAGACAGCTACCATACAATTGTTTGACAGCACTCTCAATATCCTTGACAATGGCCACCCCTGCCTTTTGGTTCTCCTTGGTCTCTCAGCCGCATTTGACATGGTAGACCAATGGTAGACCGCTAGGCACTCACCAACATTCTTCATCACTGAAAGGGGGAATGGCGGAATAGTCCTCTGTATGTTCAAAATCTACCTCACCGACCAATATCAATTCGTCCAAATGGACTCCCATCACCTTCAGCGTGCCACAAGGATGCAACCTCTCCCTTATGATCTTCAACCAATATATAGACCCCCCTGGAACACTCTTGGCTTCAAACAACATTCACATCTCCGAATACACTTCTCTACCTGCACATCTCCTCCATTGAAGGCATCCACATATTCTGGGCAGGCATGCCTGACACGGATTCATACCTGGATGCCCAATGCCTACTTTAAGCTCAAGCCCCCCAACCCCCTCCCCCAAGAACAAACTCTTGATTCTCACCAACAACACCAAACAATTTGACATCTAGACCTGGCTCTCAGCTGTGAACCTCGAGGTCTTCACACCTCAACTGACCCACTGCACCAAATCCCTTCAATTCTATGTTGACAGACACCCCTCCTTCAGATCCGCTGTTCAGCTCGTAGTAGGGCAGCCGTACACATGCAGTAGGGCTAGTGAGTCAGAACGAAATGAAAAATATACCACAAAAAGAAAGGTATACTAAAAAATGTAAAAGATGACCCACCAGACCCAACACAACTGTGGATTAATCACATGCAAACCATATAATACACTCTTAAAAATACCAAGAAATGAGTGGGATATTTATTTTTAAATAAAAAAATAAGTTAAGGTCAGTGCCTATAAAAGGTTAAAGTGTACACACTTTGGAAATGGCACCCACTAGGTTTAATCTCTTATTAAACACTAAACATAAAACAAAGGCAACAAGACTGGAACCCTATTTCACTATGAGAAAAACGTCAAAATGCGACATCACCATATTTGTATAGCTTTATAAGAAAAAACACCCACATACAAAGAAACACAGAAAATATAAAATACTTTCTAAAAGCATATTACAATATAAACAATGGTCCAGATATAAACAATAGATGACATATTATAAACACACCCACCCATGCTTACACATAAGCGATCTCAGAGAAACACACACTGACATGGTGACACAATGACATCCTATATTTTACATTCGTATGCTTCACTCCAACCAGTAACATACATTCACATGCAAAGTACTAACAAGCACATACACAATATAAAACAAAGCACATAACGCTAGTCACATATTAACACATTAGCACATTAACGGCGATCCAAAACAAGCTGAGTTAATGTTCCAACAGTGTACCTTTTATTTTCTGTTCAGTGGCGAATAATTGCTTCAACCTTTAAGTTGCCATTCCCGATGAATGTAGACTTTAACTTTTTATCGGTAGTAAAATTACCTATTTTAGAAACAAATCTTTTCACGCTATTATAGTGTAGCAACATTGTAGCTAAGGATACATGTGCATAATCAAATGATAAAACATTGTCTTCCAAGATTTTGTGACTTGTGTCGTGAGTCGGAAGGAGCGAAGACTCAAATATTGAAACTGAAGTTGTAACCTGGTTACTTTTCAAGGGAACAAAGGATGGAGGTAGTTGGTGGAGCGTACTGGAGGTATCCACCATAAATCGTATTGGCCCCTTACATTATGAGTGTCAACACAAAGAATCTCTCTTGTCAAGTAAATGAAGGAACCCCCTGCAGGGGTCTGCAACCTGCAGATCTCCAGATGTTTTCAACTTCGACTCCTTCATCCCTCACCATTGAGTATGTTGGCTATGGTTGATGGGAGTTGTAGTGCAAAACATCTGGAGAGCCAAATGTTGCAGAACTCTGCCCCATGGGATAAGAGGGTATTAGTCCTGCGCTGCTAATCCCCGGACTGTCATTATGTCAGGATGACTGGTGAGTGAATACTTACTCAGGAAGGAAAAAATACAAGAGGGATTTTTTAAGGGAACACTTTGAGGGAAGTGAGGAAGTTGAATCCAGTGAAGAACTTAATCGACAAGAGTCCAATCGCTATTTTCAATATGACTACTGGGATTTCTGCCAAGGACAATGTGCACCAAGCTGCCTACACTCACAATGAGGGTTTGAGCGTCTAAGCACACTTGTTTATCTTTGTCTTTGACTTGTCCTGGTTGTAGTCTTTGACTATGTCATTGCCTTTGTGGTTTTCCTTGTCATTGCTGGTCAAACCTGTTCTTACTTCTCCTGGAAGTTAGGTGACTGGGAAACTGTTGCCTGGGCATGGGTGTAGTCATATGCGTGTGTACTCTAATACATCTCAGGAAGAAGTCTACACCTTACTTAGGCACTTCTGGGTATCTTTTTGCCCATTCACAGGTTCTCAAACAGGTTTGCAAGCTGTTTAGCTGGGCTGGTAGGCCTGCAAAATCTAGCAAAATCTGAGTGAACACCTCCAGCTGGGGATTCTCTTTCTCCTCCTTGAATGACTGGCTCCTGTCAACCTCTAGGTGCAGGTCCTCAGAATCCTCTTGAGTCTATTTTCTCCCCTAAACCTGGCCTGGTCTAAATTGGTTCAATTGGTTTAGACACCTCATTTTTAGACTTGCACTAATTATTTGAGTTATTTGGTATGGATTGGCCAGGAGTGGTTCACTCTGTCCAACTCGCCTTCTCTTTATCTGATGGATCAAATGAGAGTTCTTACTGCTAGGTCTATTTTCCAGGTACTGCCCTTGAACATGATATGCCACATGTCAGTGGGTCACCTCCTCCCCATGTGTTTGGACTTCTGTCACCCTTGCCCATACCCTTGCCTTCGTGTGTTGTGTTTCTTTCAATAATGATGATCGCCCTGTGCAACAAGAATAAAGAAATCATATTCATGCAACTTACAGTGTTTGCGCCTCTTGTAATAAAAACATCTGTGGCTTAAGTGACTTGGTTTCTATGCAATGCACCAATCCAGCACCTAGCGCTGAATGGAGGTACTTAACTTGTCATATTGTTGTTTCTTTTGTACAGTAAAGAGAAAGACTAGCAGTAACCTTGTATACGTTTTTGTGTTGAAAATAAAAGTTATACTCTTGCAGTATGATATATGAACTCCCAGTGCTGATATAAGAATATCCCAGGAGGATAGCTCAGCAGCAACGTTCTCGCCTTGGAAACAAGAGGACAAGAAGCAAAACAGGTTTGATCCCCCGTCGTGCTTAGAAACCTCCGGGTATTAAGCGCGTTATAAATATGCAACAAAGAGACATATTCCTTTAACAGCACCTCGATGCCCCCGGGCTGTGTGAACGCTTGAAAAATGCAAATAAAACAAAAAAAAAACAAGGCGGACAGTTCTGCCTGCAACTGTTGCTTTGCCTGTTTTATTTCTGGCCCATTGGAACCTTTTGGCACTAATAATAGTCCCCGGAGCACAATCCTGAGTTAAAGTCTGAAATGAGACCAAAACATGCAAGAGTGCTATTATTTGGGGAGTGAATATAGTGTGGGCAAGAGTTAGCCTCTGCAGACGTATGACCTACGTACCTATGGTCCTGAAGAGTATATGAGTGATATGAGACAAGCTCTGCTTTAGGAAGCTCACGAAACCTGTTGCGGGAGGGCACTAGAAGGAACACGTCAAGATGGCTGCTTGTTCGTTGAACTCCCCAATGAGCACGGGATGCCCTTCGTCTCCTCTCCTGTTCATGCTGCCACTAGGGTCCCACCTACGTGCAATAAACATAGAACAGGAGTTCAAGGGTACTGCTACAGCAGGAGTGGAGAATACATTGTTGGTATATGTGTAGCCGACCTCCAAAAGCCAACACCAGCTCTACTAAATCTATACTACATAAATAATTATGTCAAAGTAGCCAGGCACTCTTTGAATAAATCCCAAATAGAATCTATCCCAGTGGGGCCTTTTTGTACATGGGTCCTCGAGTCTACACTGGTATGCACATTTAATGCAGGTGTCCAGTCAAAGGGTTGAATGAAAAGGACCGAAATACAATTGGTTCGAGTCAAAGCGACCTAAAACAAACAAATTGAATGCTTTTTTAAAATGTATTTGTTTTTGTTGCTTGGTATAGATAAAATGTGTTGTTTTTGCCCCCCCCCCAAAAAAAATGTACATTAGATTTTTTTGTTTGAGGTCCTTTTGACTCGAATCAATTGTATTTCGGTCCTTTTGATTCAACCCTTTCACCTATAACCTTTAACGCAGTATCTGGCAACATTGCTTGCTTACCCTGTTGGAGAAACCAATAAAATCAATGCTCGATGTATTTATTCATGTCATAGCCAACCCTATAAAAGGGGTACTGTCATGAAACACTTTAAGTTAAAACACTTAAATAGTCACCATTGTCAACACTAACAGACGTGTAACAGTATGTTAAAGAGCCTCCAAAATTAGCTCTCCAGTTGGTTTGCAGTTGGTTTCCGTGGCGGGTCAAGGGTACGTGGAGGAGGTAAGTGGTTCGAGAGGATTTGTGAAAAGCTGGGAAGCGGGGGTGGCCTGTGAAAGAGGGGAAGTAACATGGACAGTTCTGAAGGTTTGAGAGGTAGGCAGGGAAATGAAGAGTAAAAGGTGCGAAGCGGCAGGTGGGCAAGGCTGGTAGTGAGGGGGGTGCCTGGTATTTATGTTTCCCCCAATTAATGGCTATATCCCATCGATTTGGGGCCACTCCGAGGTGGCCCAAAAAAGGCAGCCCTTTCTTAGGAGCAGCATCAAAAAGGGGGAACACACATATAACAGTTTGTTTCTGGGGGAACCTTCCCACTTCCTTGGATAAGGCCATAAATCATGTTACAAAGTAGCAATAATAGACTCGACTGGTCACTGAAGAATAATTCCTATAACTAGCTGTTCCCAGCATAATATATACCGCTCTGGCATATTTTAAAGGTCAATATCGGCCGTCACTTCTATCCCCCGTTTGAAATGTCGGAATTACCCCTGACCGCTTCCAGGAAGGGGGCGTAGGTCCCTGTTACTTATCAATGGTCATTGGTCATTGAAAAGGCTAAACGTATAAGGGAACTGTATTCTTTTCAATTTAAAAAGTATATTTATATAAAATGGAATGAGAGGTATGTGCGATATAAGAACATTATCTAAACGTAATCCATCGATTACATAGGCCTCTTTGATGTGTCTTTGTACATTGTAGACACGTAATTGTCAAGCTTGTTCTATTGCAGAGTCCCTGTGATGGCATAAGATTGCGTAGTAGCATAATTACAGCACCTACTTTAAGTTTTAATTCTTGAGGAGACATTCAACCTACAGCGTTTTGCTCTTTAGAGACTGAAACGTTGGGATGGTAATTAACTGTTCATTGACACTGGAACCGCTGTGCACTGTGTGAAGAGAAGTGGAGGTGGAAAGAAGTAACTTGAAATTATTTGGAATGTTTGCGATAGCGATGAAGATGACCACGTTGAACTGTTCTCATTCTGTTTGTTAAAATGGTTTTGTATGATCGGACCGAAAAAAAAGGTCCGACCGCACAAAACGCCCGAAAAATGCTACCACCAAAGGTTCGAACATCAAAAATTCGAACCTTTGGTGGTAGCATTGCAGGTAAGTAAAAAAAAAAAAAAAGACTACTGGGGTTGCAGGGGTGTCCCCCGTAACAGCTTGCTCACTATACTTTACAGTGTAGTGAGCGGGGGTTGCGGGGGAAACCCCTGCAGCCCCCATAGTATGTAAGTGTGTTTGCATGAGAAAGGTGCAAACTTTTGGTAGTTCGCACCTTTCTCATACAAACGTTCCAGCCGCGGCAAAATCAGCCGCGGTCGGATCACTTAGATTCTTTAAAATAATAGCTGTTGTTGAAGTGGAAGGGCAGACAGAGGAGCACTTTGCCATTTGGACAGCAGAGGGCAACCTAACACTGATAAATTGCTTCAGCCGAGTACAAAAATATACCTAAGCGTATATATATATATATATATATATATATATGTATATATATATATATATATATATATATATATATATATATATATATATATATATATATATATATATATATATATATTATACTTTCCTTTCATTCCTCCTGTCATCTGTCCCTTTTTCCTGCTTTCCCTCCCTTTTCAACTAATTAGTAACACAAGCTCTTCCAAGTTGGACTTTTCTAGAGTTTGCGCTCATTTGTGAAATTATCTATTGGACAATCAAAGTAACATTTTTGCCAATCCTTTTTGTTTAAAAAGTGGCGGCAAACATTAGCTTCTGTCACTAAATATCAAGACCTGAGCAATTGCGTGCAAGCCTTCCTCACACTGGTAGTAACTTTGCATTCCTACAAGCTAATGGTTGTAAGTGCAATAGTTCACTGTGTACCCAAATACGTATTCCTTCCTCAAGCAGAAGAAGAAGATTTAGAAGATTTGGTTTGTGGTGTTCGTTATGTAAATGGGCACTATTATAACTCTATTTGGAGAGCTTTCAAAAATGGCCCCCCAATCCAGTAGGCTTTATGCTACTGTCAATTGAGATATTCTGTCTTCCCATTAAGCCATAAAAAAAGAGACTACTCCTCATCCCTTGCGGCTTGTAGCCAAAGATGGTGCTTGGGCAAAAAGGGGCATGTGGCCTCCAAAGTGTAGATTGTCTTCCAATAAACCTTTTTGACTTGTCTAGTGGTGTCCAGGAAGGGTAGGAATATCTACTGGCCTCATTTGAGAGATCGCTTGCATGCAAACCATTGGGGGGGGGGTAATTCTATTGAGGTGGGGCCAATGTTACACCCCAAATGCATTACTTCACACTACACACAGAGTTGCAGTCCCCACTGACTATACAAAGCTAAAATATGGGCATCCCTCTCCTGCTGGCATGTGACTCAGAGTAGGTTTCATTAGTGAATATGCTGTTCGCTGGCCTGATAGTTGAGACCTACTAGTCTGAAGTGTGGAACATTACTAAAGTTTCTGCAATTACGTTCAAATAAGCACTCTGGGTGGATGGCCTTCACACTAAGGAAATTAAGCTCAATAACCTGTTGATCCTTAAATCAATCACAGCTAATTGGAACTAGTCCAAGTTAATCTCAGTACAGACACAGTAGGCTTATGTGACCTTTACCAAGAAAGGGAACCAATTTTTCTTCTGCTTCCAGGAAGGGTGGAGTAGGACCAAACATTGCCCAGACAAGCTCCCCTTTCTGAGTAATCCTTGCTGATTCTTGATGACCTGGGTCAGCAAGGCTTGTCTTGCCATTTGTTCTTAAATTGTTACTACTGTGACTAGGCCACTAGCTGGTTTCTGATTTCTTTCAATTACTATTTGTCAATTTACCAGGTTACACAGGTATAATTAACTGTGTTAAATTAATTTTGATCAATGTCTAGAATATAGTAGTCAGTCAATTAAGTTAAAGCAATGATTTTGATGCACAGGTTAATACGCAGTCAATAAGTCGCAATTAGTAGGCACGCTACAGTAAACTGCTTCTATGGGCATTTGTCTTAAGATGACTGTCCATCACTTTGGTATGACCCCCCCTTCACCCTACTTACAAATCTCACTACATTGGTCAATGTATCTTGGAATTGCTGGTCATTCTATTTCATGAATTATTGTTACCAATCAAATACATTGGTGTAGTCGTACAAACATATTTTATTACTTAGAAGCTACTCATTAATTTCCATACTTCTCATCATCTCGTGAACAACAATAATTTTTCCATCTCTTATTCCAATCTGACAAGGGGATACTGGTATGTGTGTAATACAAACAAGGACAGCGAAAGTGCAATGCCTAATGCAATGAAACTCCTAAGTGCTCAGAAAAGGCAAAAACTCTTTCTTTTTACCCTTTCTTTCTACAATCATTAAATGCAGTTAAAAACACATACAAATGTTTAGTTTGTCACTTGACCAACCATATTGCTACAACCTATGTCTACTTCACATTTCAAGCCCTCAATGCAAGTATCAGGTCTTCTTCTGGGTGGATATCCCTCTTGCTTTTGCAACCTAATTAAGTATTCAACTGCTTCACATTAATGAATGTTGCAGATGGTGTTGCTCACTAGCCTGCATATTAAAAGAGCAAACATTTCTAACTATCTAGCTATGATCAACAGTCTGGCTTTCAATTTAATTCTACAATATAGTTGTTTTTGAATACGCTTGATACAAAATTATTTTCTTGTCATTCACATGGTGTCTGATTCAGTTTGTGAGTTAAGGTTCTTTCTGGTTCATTCCATCTTATCACATAATGTTCATCACTTCATTTGAGTTGAAACTGTGTCTTGGTGTCTTCTAAACACGATCACCTATTTAGAGATATTTCATTGAATTTCGATGCTTATATACTTCAAATGTGCTAGTATGCAACATAGACATTGTGCATTCACTACATTAATGTAGACGACATATATATCATGCGCATCCTCTTTTTCCTCTGCTCATGATATGATTCACCAGTTGCAGACAAGTTTCTATTTTCCTTATTTCTACATGAGTTCAAAGAAAGTTATAGTCATTCCTTCTGAAAACTGATAACATACTTGTTTGCAGCCATTTGGTACAATCTTATTTTCAGTATAATAACATTGTAAAGTAAAGCCACTTTTTTGCGGCGTTGGTCCTTCCTGCAAGTATAATGTACACCGTTCTACTGCAAGCACACTGTATTACATCCTAACGTCATTGCGGCTGACAAGCAACGTCAATTCAATCAGTGCTATTGCTATTATAATTATACTTTTATAGCACGCTTAATACTGGAGACCAGTTTCGAAGCGTGAGACCGGGATTCAAATCTTTATGCGTTGTCTTGCTTCCAAGACAAACACTTTGTCCCTGAGATATTCTCCCGGCCTAAGAACGTTTTGTTTAGAGACTATCTCTTATCCTGACAAGGTGGCCATTTTGAGATTGCCACTATCATTTTCCCTGAATGTTTTTCATATGTTATTGATGTCAGTCGTCGTCAGTTTAAGAATTATGACTCAAAAGACTAATCTTAGAATTTATCATATTAAATGTTATTGAATGAGTTTACATGTCTCTAATATTCAAGTCATATAGATAGTGTGTTTTACTGCAATTTATACATTCAAGTCGCAAGACGGAACCATGGAATTTGTTCATTTAGCCCATTCTTATGGATTTCTTAACGATAAATCCATCTTTGTTCTTTATATAACAACTAGCGTGAAAGCCTTTGTAACCGGGTCAAAGTGTGTAAAGAAAGACTTTTTCAGGGTGTTAGTATATCATGTGATATATTTGATTGTAAGTGATTGTAATTCATGTTAATAGAAAACAACATGTGTTTAGGTTTTCATTAAAACAGTAGGACCACTATATATCCTAAGGCATCAGCTCCCCCAAGCGATGACAACAGGCAATGGGATACAGGCGATACCGTAGGTTTTCATTCACACAGTAGGACCACTATATATTTCTTTAGAAAGTAGTTCCCTCTATCGGTGACATCAGGCAAAGCAGGCAGTCTCTATGCGCATGACTGCATCAGGCAAACATAGACCTGGCATTTTATTATACAGGATGACTTTTCAATATTGCCTCCTCGCTAATTAGTCATAAGTGGTCCTGTTATCCACCATTCTAAGCTCTCTTGGTTGTGATTTGTGTTCAGATAATGTTGTACTAAAGGCATTCTAATATCTTTTCTGTGCAAATTATTTGAATGATGTTTGCCTATTCTGATGGTAGTTTTTCTAGCTGTAATTCCCATGGAACGCTGCGCACAGGAGCATTTGATCGCTTTGCCCACTTGTTTGTTCTGACAGTTGGTGAAATGTCTCAAGTCCCATGCAAAGTCTTTATAGGTAAATGATTGTACTTACAGTTTACACATTGCCCACACGGGTAGTGACCTATCATGGATTGCATTTCCCAAGACAACAAACTTGTATGCGGTTCCTTACAGTTTGGATATGTTCTTACAAATGTTTGCCTTCTACTTTGCCCTCTATTCAAAGGAAAGGGTGGTTTTGGTAATGACTGATCTGTAATTCTAATCAAGTGCCAATTTTCATTTACAAGTTGTTTGATTTTATTACTTATATGTGAAAATGTTGTTAAACATATCAATCTGTTCTCAGGTTGAGGTATTTTTGTGCAAGCTAAAAGAGTCTCCCAGTTCCCATATGAGGCTCTTCTAACGTCTTGATGTATGGCTCTTTTTAGATCGCCACAAGCTTTCAAATCTTATTTCAAGTCTCTTGCGTGCCCTTCAAAATCTTCGTTTGATGTATAATTCCGTTGATCGTAAAAAACGGTACGAATGGCAAGTTATTTTTCATGCTTACCGGGTGACAACTGTTAAAATGGAATAGGGTATTCCTGTCCGTTTGTTTAGAATATAATACATAACAAATTTGTTGTTCTCTATTTTTATATACAAATCCAATAGATTGATTTGTTCTCTATGCCACTGTACTGAGAATCTTGTGTTACAATTCTTTTCATATAACTAGGTTCTGAAATCCATCAGCTCATTGATTTCTACTTGCCAGAAAATGAAAACATCATCTGTATACCGATACCATTCAGTGATATGTTTTTTCGGATGGATTGTTCTTACTAAAAGCCCATTTCTCTTCATGTTCAGCCATATATAAATTTGCAAGATTAGGGGCAAAGGTTGAGCCCATACTTGTGCCCTTAACCTGCCAGTAATACTGTTGCTTGAATTAAAATAATGTTTTGTCAGCACCAATTGGGCTAGCTCTATTATGAATTCTGTTAGAAGGTCTTATGTGGTTATCTAGCACATTTTGGAGTGTTTGTAATTATCAGTCACAAGGCCCAACAAGTCAATGGAACATGATAACCAGACAACACAACTGCAGGTGACTTTGACACAAGAACGACCAATTAGATTGATTGAAAAATCATCAGTGTCCAATTTATTACTGGCTAGTTAAGGGCACAAGTATGTGCGTGACTTTTTCCCCTAACGTGGCAAACTTATATATGGCTGAATATGAAGAAAACATGGGTATTTAGTGAGAACAATACACACAAAAACATACCACCAGATGCTATGGGTATATAGATAGTGTGATCATCAGCTGGCAAGGAGAAATCAGTGAGTTGATGGATTTCAAAACCTGGTTACATGAAAAAATCATAACAAAAGGGTCTCAGTACAGTGGCATAGAGAACAAATCAATTTGTTGGATTTGAATATAAACATCGAGAACAACAAATGTGTTTTATATTTATTTATTAAACCAACTGACTGGAAAACCCTATTGCCTTTTTACCAGTTGTCACCCGGTATGCATGAAAAATAACTTGCTAGTCAGTCCGTTTTTTAGGATTGGTGGAATTGTACATCAAAGGAAGATTTTTAAGGGCATGCACGAGACTTAAAACAAAAATTGAAAGCTTGTGGCTATTCAAAAAGAGCCATATATCAAGCATATAGTAGAGCTTAGTATACCAGCCGAGAATCTTTTAACTCCCACAAAAATACCTTAACTTGAGAACAGATTGATATGTGTAACAACATTCTCACACATAAGTAATAAAATCAGACAACTGCACACAATAAATGGCACTTGATTAGTATTGCAGATCAGTCGTTACCAAAACTAATCTTTGCTTTTAAAAGAGGGCAAAGTATAAGGCAAACACTTGTAAGAACATATGCAAACTGCAAGGAACAGCATTCAAGGCCATAGACTTGAGAAATGCAACCCATGATGGGTCCCGACCCATGTGGGCAATGTGTAAACTTTAAATACACAAAAAAAGACAACATCGTTTACCTATAATAACTTTGCATGGAACTGAAGCCATTTCACCAACTGTCAAAGCAAACAATTAGTCTATGTGATCAAAAGGCCCTGTGCCCAGCTTTACATAGGGAAGACAACTAGAAAAATTACCATCAGAATAGGTGAACATCATTCAAATGTGCACAGAAAAGATATTACAAAGCCTTTAGTACAACATTATCCGCACAAAAATCACAACCTGGAGAGGTTTGAATGGTGGCTAATAGAACCAGTAATGACTAATAAGAAAGGAGGCAATATCGAAAGGTCGTTGTTATATAAAGAACAAAGATGAATGTATCATTTCGAGACCCCTAAGAATGGGCTAAATGAATACATTCCATGGTTCAGTCTTGCGACTTGAATGTTTAAATTGCATTTAAATATGACTTGCAAATTAGAGACATGTCAACTCATTCAATAACATTGCATGTGATCAATTCTAAGATTAGTCTTTTGAGTCGTAATTCTAAACTGTAGGAAAATATGTTTTTCATGACGACTGACATCAATAGCATATGCACAACATTCAGGGAAAATGATAGTGGCAATCTCAAATCGGCTGCCATGTCGGGATAAGAGATAATCACTAAAGACAACGTTCTAGCAGTAGCCATGATTGCATTGACGTTGCTTGCCAGCCGCGATGGTGTTGAGCTGTAAAAACAGGATGTTTACAGTAGAACAGTGAACATTATACAAACGCAGCTAAAAAGTGGCTTTCCTTTACAACTTAAGTGCACGGACAATAGGATTGGCCCAAATAGGTGGAAGCAAGTATAATAAAGGTTTTCAGAAGTGCTGAGTAATATAATTTTCTTTGAAGTCATGGAGAAATAAGGCAAATAGAACCTTGTCTGCAACTAGTAAATCATATCATGAGCGGAGAAAAAAAGAGGATAAGTAGGACATATCCACGTCGTCTACGTGCACAATACCTATGTTGCGTGCTAGTACATTTGAGGTGTACAGGCTATGAAATCCATTGAAATATGTTTAAATAAGTGATTGTGTTTAGAAGACAGCAAGGCATGGTTTAAATTGAAATGAAGTGAGGAACATTACATGATAAAATGGAATGAGCCAGAAAGATCCATAGCTCACAAACTGAATCGGACAGCATGTGAATGACAAAAAAAGAATTTTGTAGCAAGCATATTCAGAAGCAACTACATTACAGGATTACATTGTGAGCTAGACTGTTGACAATGACTCGATATTTAAAAACGTTTGCACTTTTAATACGCATGCAACGCTGTCTGCAACATTCATTAATGTGAAGCATTTGAGTAATTATTTGTTTTGTAATAACAAGAGGGATGTCAGTCCTGAGGAAGACCTGATACTTGCCTTGAGGGGTTGAAACGCGCATGTAGACATAGGTTGTATTAATATGGTTGGCCAAGTGAAAAACCAAACATTTGTATTTATTACTACATTTAATGATTGTAAAAAGAAAGGGTAAAAAGAAGGAGTTTTTTGCCTTTTCTGGACACTTAGGAGTTTCTTTGAATTAGGCCCTGTACTCATGCAGTACTTGTTTGTATTATGCGCATACTTCTATCCCCTTGTTTGATTGGAATAAGAGATGGAAAATTGATTGTTCCTCACGAGATGATAAGTATGAAAATTAATGAGTAGATTCAAAGTAATATTAACGAGCTGTAAAGGTGTATTTTTGATTCAGCTGCGCTATTGTTTTTTTTTATAGAGGATGGATTATTGTTAGTCTTCTTATTTTTACATTGATATTACATTTACTTTAATTCAATTTCAGTGAAGAGTTGGGAACTCTAAAAAAAATAAGTTTCTAAAAGCGGCACTCTTAAACCCGAGTTTTAAGTCACCAGTCGTTACTCAGAGTGGCACATTACCTGTTTTCAGTAACTCAGATTGGAACAGTGAATTGGAAATCCAATTTGCTCCCTTTGACATCACAACCACAGTGTGGATTTCAGGTGGCATCTTTGATTGGGTGGGATTATGCCCAATCACAGATCTCTGAAATTGTGCTGAATAAGGGTACATGGAAGTTTCAAGTATCAGAGAGCTGGAATGTTATGTGCACCTTGATTTGCCGGTCAGCCCACTGATCCTGCCATACAGGTGGTCAGAATGCTTTGGCCAATATTACTGGCTGAAATACACCGCATTCCAGCCATTCATGGCCCAACTTGGCCCATGAATTTGGCCAGCAGAAAGAGTAGAAATATTATTGGAATTTCGCCTGGGGACAGCAAGTCAAAATGTTCCACACCCTGAACCCACAACTCTAGGGCATCGAAAAAAGAATGCCAGGTGGGAGAGCACTCTTGGCATCGGGTTTCACGGTAACTGCCCACCATCATTGTGTGCAGATGATTCTACTGGACAGTGCTCTGAAGTGGCCATAAGACAACGTGTGGTGCCTCATAAAAACAATTCATGTATTTCTGATGTTGTAGTCTTATGGCTAATTAGGGAAATGAGCACATTTGACTGGTAGAGGGGACCTGATCTGCAAGCAAGTAATATGTTTCCATGTAGAGGTTAAAGTGAAAAAGTCTGTGGTAGGCTGGCCCACTGCCTAAAACATCTGGGATCCCACCGCCCGTTATTCATCCTATAATGGCGATGACATTTAGAAAGATGTTGCCCTCATACATTTCTATCTGTTGTGCTGGACTCCATGCTTCTATGGGTGTCACCTCCTGAACCTCTTGATGACCTACGTGGTGCAGTGCTGCACCAGATGTCCGAAATTAAAATGCAATTTCAAATGAATACAAATGTTGTCCACTTACAGTTTTGCCTTTTCCAAAGAAGGAACAGAGCATAAATTAATTCCCGGCAGAGATATAAGCTTTGCTCCATGACCTGGCATCGATTGATTTAGAGGGTAATACAAATTGCATCTTTGAGCAGTGTCAGTCCTGATAGTAGTAACAAACGGCTTCCATTTTGCCTTATGATATGGGCTGGCAGAGAGAAGGCATCGAAGATGGCGTGGCGAGGATGAACAAAAAAGCTAGATAGGTGAGAGTGTAGTGGCTGTTGACTGAGCTCAGCCCTGGCAGGTGGGGTTGGGAGAATCGCTGACACCTCTAGGTGCTAAATTGGACACCACACACTCTAGGGCAGTTTTTCCACTATGCAACAAAAGGAGCCCAGTACTGCTACACAGACAGCACTTCAACACGTTGCTGTAAAGTGACATTTCATTTTTCTCAAAAAGTTTTTTTTTTAAACGTGGCAGTCAACCACCTTGTGTCCTGCTTTGGTGCATTTCGTCCTCCCATGCCAGGCCTCCCCTTTCCTCTGTGTCATAGCAGCATTGGTAAAGTGCAGCATTCCTCATTGTCATGGTCTCTTGGCACTGACTCTAGGGGTGGGTGTCTCCGTCTGTATACTGCACCTGTCTAACTGTCTACGAGGTGGGTCTGACTTATTCTGCACCTCTTGTGTTTTTGTAGTACCTTTTGCCCACGCACATTTCTAATCGGCCCCAAAAGACAGAACACAAGGAGAACAGAGGTACAGCGCAAAGGAGCAAACTGATTGCTTAAATGCTTGATATATTATATAAGTAAATAAATGACTGTCATTCCCAGGCAGGGATCAAGCTACTCCAAAAATCCTGCTTGAATAGCAGTGCGCACAGTCTATTATTGCGGTGCAAACTTCAGCACCTCAGCACTTTGAGTATATTGTCACCAAGAAACACACATTGCTCGTTCAAATTTTAATTATCAGCAAACAAGAAATTGTTTTTAATAATAATATTGGGCCTCATTACACGTTAGGCGGTAAACCCTTACCGCCTTACTACGAGTTCCCTTTGCGGGACCCGACCTTAACGGCTGGTTTTACCAGCCGTTAAATTAGGGTGCCGCAAAGGGACCTTGGAGCTAATTACGGTACCGCAATTTGCGGTACCGTAATTAGCGCCTTCCCCATTCCCATTATGCCCGATAGGGGCAAAAATGGGAATGGGGAAGTGCCTTGGTGAATGGGGAATTACCGCCCCCGCTCACCTTGGAGTAGGGCGGTAATTCCGCCATCCACCAAGGCGGACACAGTAAAATACCGGCGGCAACCAATAGCGCCATGGTTACCGCCTACCGTGTAATGAGGCCCATTGTCTTTTTTTCAATAGCGCTGCTACCTAGCTTGGCGATTTCGACTACGTGAATCTCAGATGTGCTACTTGCGCCTCATTTCATAGTGCTTGGAGGGATAAAAGGATGAGTGGGCCCTGCTGGGATTGGGACATGCTCGGGGGCAGAAGTCAGGCGTTTAGCTGTTATCTTATTTGCATATCACTGCAAAGTATTTTTTTATTAATTACAGATAGGGTTGTAACAAAACCCATCATTATTTAAGTGTTAATCGTTTAGTCCTTTACAAGTAAGATAACTTGTAGTAAGTTGAAAGCTACCGAATTCGTCTATTTGAGATTCACACGTGGATTTGTAAAGAAAAAGCTGAACAATGCTTTTAAAAAAGAAAATCTAACTGTGAAAACTAACAGTACAGTACAAGCGTTTTCAAGCCTTTCTCTGGAGTTTCAATATGGCCTGGAGCATCGGATGTGGTCTGCTCACACCTGATAGGACGCGCCTTCCTGAGAAGTACACTGTTTCTTTAAGAGCGCCACGCCGGGGAGGCTTTGTCTCGCGAGGTCAAGGGGTCACGTTCACGTGCAGGTGGATCATTAGGGTGCTGTCATGCAGAAATAGGAAGGAATTGATTTCAAGCGAAGCACAAAGGTGGAATTCAGTCATGGCGGGGGAGGGGCCAAGGAGAGGCGGGAGGGGGAGCCGAAGTTATAAGGAAGTCAGAGCTCTTTCAAGTCTCCTTCTGAAGTCTTTTTTTAATCAAGTTTCTTTCAAGGCCCTTCATGTCAAAGTAGGGAACAAAAAGTTTAAAGTGGATGGCAGCTCCTTGTCATTTATCTGCACATTCTTTGCTCCCCTTCTCTCACCCCCGCGCGCCATGGTACCACCCTGCTCCAGCTTGCAGAAATCCTTTTGGCCTAAAAAATAGTTATTTGATTTGCAGAAGCAGTCGAATGGTGTATAGTGGGTATCTGAATTATGCTGCTACTATAAATGCAAGAATTCTTTTTTGGCCCTAGAATTGTGGAAAATCTTGTTTGAGGCTCTGTTAGTTATTATTATTGTTATTTTAGTACTTTTAACGCCCAACACCCCTGTAGGCCTCAGTGCGCCGTTCAGGCCAGAGCCTAGTGTTTTAAAGTAGTGTGCCTTCTATCCCGCCCGTCAACAAATGGGGTGCACGTATGCTATTGTCAACCTACACAAATTAGTAGAGTAGCCGGGGGTAGCTAACTCGGCCTACTGCTGAGATTTGCTGAACGTGCATGCCACAGGTTTGACTCTGAACAAGGCCAACTTCGTTTTTCATCCCTCCAAAATCTACATACTGTTATGATTTATGGCTGCAACCGGGGCTTGTGCAGTGTCACATATTGGTGACATGTTATACCCAAGGCCTCATTACAAGGTAAAACTGGCAGGCTGCCGCCAAACTTGCAAATTTTTCCAGCCCCCACGAATGGGCAATTATCGAGTCATTACGGCCCTGTCGCACCCGGTAATTGCCCATTCGCAGGCACCAGAATTAAATGCTCCCCATTTCCATTTGAGCCCCACAGGGCTCAAATGGAAATGGGGAGGTTGGATGCACTAGCACCATTCAGAATGGTGCCAGTGGATCCGACACACTCTGCTTGCGGGTGCCGGTGCGCCCATCAGGTCAGACCTGGCAGGCGGGACGGCACCCGCTAGCAGAACTCGTAGTTTGCCGATCCGGTAACAACGGTACCAGCAAGCTTACCGGTACCGCTGTAATCGGACTGGCAAACTCATAATGAGGCCCATGGTCTCTATAAATAGGGCTCACGGCTTCCCGTGCGCTAGTTATCAACGGAACTCACTGGCTCTGTGTCTATGTCCTACAAGCATGCAGGGGCGGTGCCAGCCCTGCCCGAATCCATAACACTGGCTAAGGACTAACGATGACCCGCGTTCAGCCCAGCCATGATGGAGCACAATACTATGAGTGCCTGCTATGCTGAGCTCACAGATATTGTTGAAGCCACCTGACAACCATCGGCACAGCCAACGAGGTCCCGTATTACACAGGCTTCCGCACCAGAGTCCCCAGTGCAGGCAAGGTGGAGGACGAGGGCCGCACATGCCGCCAGAGAGTATGAGGTGTGTGTGGCCAGGAAAGAATGCCATGCTCTCGCCAGGGAGAGAGGAGTGGCTTGCACTGCCGCAGCAACAGTTACAGTCATGGAAACAGAGAGAAGGAGCAGTGCAGGCTATGCCACCGCTGCACTGATGAAAGAGGCACACTGCCATAGGGCAAGCCGCCAAGCTGCCACCTGGGGGGGTGCAGAAGTGGCCCGCTGCTGCCACAGTAAATAAATAATTCTCCCCTGGGGTGCGTGGTGATGGCACAGCCTGCCGCCACATTGATGAATCATAATGCGCTTGCCTGGAATGGGGCCTGTCATGAAGAACCCATTGTGAAGAAGAGGGAAACATTACTAAACATGCATGTACACTGAGATACATAGGGACTTTTGTAAATGTACATGTACTGTGCTCTCTGTATAAATGTAGCAAAACTCTACAGCCAGGAGTTTGGGAGGTGAATTCTGAGCATCTGGGAACTAGTTTTGCAGGATTGGAGGCCCAAGGATAAGTTATGATTAACCAAGCAGATGGTCAGCCGACAAACCGGACAGGGTGATTATAGCCTGGTAGTTTCGCAGAAGGCAGATGTAATCTATATTAAGTACATGGGAGCTTGTAGAGGGATCCAGACATTTGCTTTGACCAACAATAAAAATGGGATAAAGTGATGCTCAAGGCCAGAGTGACCGATACTCCCTGCCGATACTCCCTGTGTTTCGATTGTTTTCTCAGGATGTGTCATGCGTGCTGAATTGGTAGTCATTTAGATTAGCATGTTCCAGGATGCCAGTAAAGTAGTGGTGAGTGAGATGGCTATTGACAGTTCAAAGGGAACTGTTTATTCTGCTCTTCCTCGTGTTCTTTGAAGTACCTGTGCAAACCATGTGTTAAGAGGTCTCTGACCAGATGAGATGACTTAGGTTTGTATGTTAATGTGTAACTGTATGATGATGTCATGACCTACCACAGATGAATCCTAAAAAGGGGTGTGATATGATTTTGATCTGGAGCTTGTCAGGTGTCTTGACCCAGGTTTGAATTATTATGCTACAACATTTGGTGCTGTGGGCTTAGAAAATCCAAGATGGCCGAAAAGCCCACATTTGCGCCAGAATCCAGGAAAATCGCGCAGTTTTGCGCATACCAAAAGGGTCGCCTGACCTGCCACCCACCAGTGCGAGCGTGATGGGCCAGAAGCGCCATGAGTGAAACGTGGTGCCAAAGGAAAGACAGCAGTGCCTGTTAGCTCAAAAAGCGCTTTGAAATCACATTTGTTAAACTGAAATGCAAGCTCAAAATGTCTATTTCAAACATTGCAAGATATTCAAAAATCTTACTGAACACCAGCAGACGTCTGGTAGAATGAAGTCTTGTGTGCATACCAAATCTGGAAAGATGAAGAGCCTAAAATAATGTTCATAACAAAACTGGCTGAGCTGTGGATGTCAGCAGCTTAAGTGAAATTGGACTTAAAGCCACTAAAATCGAAATGTTTAAAATAAATGAGTGATTTACTTTGGAGTGTCACATAGGTTGCAACTGTTTAAATGTCATAGTTTTGAACTTAGAATCAGCGTAATAGCTGCATGTGTCAAAATTGAACGTTTGATTTGAATGAAGAAAAATGGGAACAAAAGTGACATTTGGCTGAAGCCTGGCTTAAAGGGATTGAATTCTGCCCGGCAACTACTCCCAACAGGAGTTGAAACTTGCCCAGCAACTGCATTCATAGGCCTGGCTGCATTCTGCTGCCCCCACCAAAAGGAGATCACACCTCTCTGATTGAATCAGGGGAGGAGTACCTGGGAGCAGGGAAACAGAACAATGAACTTCCCTTTGCTCCAAGCAATTTCTAAATCAGGGGGTCGTAAATGGCTTTCTCTTGGAAGGAAATGGGAGGGGCACTGCCTCTGTGAGCCAGCTGAGGTTGGAGGAAGTGGACAAAGCAGAAATTCCCCCATGTGCTTTGGGGAACCACCCCCCTCTGGGCCAGAGCATAATTTTAGAAAGATGGATAATTCATAGTACATAATTGTCAAAATTATATCAATAATATCATGATTCATGTGATTTTTCTGTGCACACTTTAAGAGGTCTTAGGACTCTGTGGTATGTTCTGGGGGGTAGTAGCGGAAAATAGGGTATTACTCCAAATGTATGTATGTTAAAAATCTGACACTTCATCTTCTGATGCCCATATTCCTTACGCACATTTGTGTAAATTTTGGAAAAGTTTAGAGATTGTGTTCTGGATGAAAAGGGCAGAATTCTATCAGAAGTGAACACAACATCTTACAAAGACAGGGATCGGATGGTTTGGCGCAACAGAAAATATGTTAACTGGACAAATAATATTAGAAAAATTGTACATAGATAAATATGCATTTAAGTCAAAAATAGATTTGTGTGTAAAGTGACAAGGGGAGTGTTCTTTCTGTATGCCATAAAAAGGATGCCGGATGACTCACAATTCAGTTCCCCAGTCAGGCGACAGAGAATCCTATAGCCTATCAGGATCCTCAGAGGGTTGGGCATAGAAAGTCAGCCTTCCCACCCACTTTCAAAAGACATAAAAAGAGCCACTGAGACCCAGGTAGGGACATTCACTTCCCACTTCAAACTGATTTCTTGCGAAGCACTTTGACAGGAGAGTCCAGACTTCAAATCCAGACAGATCCAGAGACCAGAACTTAGAATCCAGACTTCAGAACTTGTAGCAGAGAGGCCTAGCCCACAAGCTGAATCCTTCAGAGGCCTCCTTCAGAGGCCTCAGAATCCAGCAACATAACCAAACTATTCAACAGCCGGGCTGTGCTGTTCGCTTCTGGTTAGAACTTTTGCCGGAGCCAGAGACCCAGACGAGACCGTGGTGCCAGTACCAGACCCAGAAAGCAGAGCTGTATCCCAACCGCACACCAGACCCAGACCAGACTGCTGTGCAGTGCCAGAACTTTTGCCAGAACCAGAGATCCAGACCAGCTGAGCAGAGAAAACCGCAGCTAAACCTGTTGACCAGATCTGTGTTGAGGCCCATTCCTTCCAAAATTAGGAGTGAGTATCCAGCCAGAGCTGTGCAAAACCAATCTCTTAGTTTAAAATAATCTAATTCAAACCCTTTCCACCTATTTAGAACTGCATAGAAATCGTGTGTCCATTCTGTAATTTCAACCCTGTGAAAGTGTCAATTGCCATTCTGAATCATTATTTCATTTCTGAAATCTACCTCCACAAAATCATCCATATCTTTTGAACCATATGTGCTAGGAACGAGATTTCATATTAAAGATAAGATCCCCAGCTTTCCAACAAGCCCTAAACTGACTTTCTACTCCTTATAGTTTTTCCGTAATCGCGCTCAACGCACTCAAAAAAAGTGCCGCGAATTGCAATTTGACTCAACTTCTTCACCTGTCAAAAATAGCTGTCTTTTGCTTCGATTGCTGAAATTCGTTTTCAACCTGATAATCCCTCATGAATCATTGCTAGTGTTGACCTGAACTAATTCAAAGTAGCTGTCACCTACCCTGAATCTCCTAAAGGGAATTAAAATCCTTTTTAGCATATTTTCACTTCATTGTAAATCACATTAAAAGTATTTCTGCATGTTTTAAAAGCATACCGGTTGCTCCAAGCTTGCTAGGGGCAACTAGAATTTGTATTGTATTGTGATTGTCTTCCTGAAAACTATGTGTCCTCCTTCCATCCCTTTATATTGCATAGGGGGGGAGTGAATTGCCACAAGGGAAAAAGTGATCCTGTTATCTCTTGTTGAAACCATGTCAGTTTATTTCTGCGCTGCATTCTTTTCCATTATTGCATTTCCTTGAAACCATAAAAGTATTCTCTGCTACCTTATCCTTTCTATACCAACTCCTAAGTAATTAAAGAAGTGTGGTAGGGTAATATTATCCATTGTTGATCACTGTCATATTCATAAGTATGCTATCAAATATTAATTTATTTATAAAAGTGTGATATATATATACATTGTTTAACTTTTCCAATAAACCTTTTTAATTTGCAAAACAAACCTACTTCGTGGCTCAGTGAGGTCAGGGGGATTCAAAGAGAGGGGCATTATATAAGGGTTTATCATCCAGATCTATGAACTTGTCATATAAATATATAAATAAGGGCTTCCCTTGGGCATCCCAGACTAGGCAGTGACTTAGTTGGAGTGCTGAATTGAAGTCACTTAACAGAGTGGGGGCTCGAGCCGGGACGCCTGGATTAGATCTACCACTTGTGCAGCTTAATACAGTGTGCTAACTGACAGGATACATAAATCCTGTTGGATCACCACGCTGTGTTACACTGTAAAAGCATCCCTCAAAAGAAGGACGCCCTAAGAAGACAGTCTGTTTTGCAAAATAAATTACTAACTTCTGTAAATCAGGAAGGAAATCAATTTCCAGACTGATGACCTTGGTAGATATCAAAATAGCCGGAGAGCACCTCTTACATAAGCTATTTGTGAGAGGCGAATGGACGGAACAGGACCAGACGGCGTGGTTGCAGGCAATCGCACCCCAGATCACTGCAACAGGGTCAGACACATGGAGAGATCAGGGTCCATTACATGTGGCCCTGAGTGAACTATATATGGCCCCTAAAGCCAAGGATGAGCACGACAATATTGTCAGGATAGCGGCATATTTCTATTTATATATGGGAGCCATACAGGACAAATGTGCTGAAGGCCAAGATCTGGCGAATAGGCAACAGATGGCATTAGAGAAGGCCCAATCTGACCTGGTCTCTTCCGAGCAGAGGCTGCAGAGGAGCCAGGAGTCAGAAAATGATAGTAGGCAGTATATCATTAAAATAAAAGAGGATATGGGTATCCAGAAGGAGTACCAAGAAGGTTTGGACGCCCTACTGCAGAGCCAGAAAAAGCTGGAGCAACAACTGAACTTCTATAGGGCATGCACAGAGCAGGTAATCACCCTGCAAAGCCACCTAGATAGGGAGAAGGCAGAGAGCAACAAACTGATTCTGAAAGACCTGGACACCCAGACAGAATTTGAGGAGGAGCGCCAGAAATCTGGTGCCTTTCAAAGGCAGAGGGACGACCTGGCGGCACAGATGCAGGCTCTTAGTCAGGAAAGGGACACCTTAGGCCAAGAAGTCTGCCAATTAAAAGGAAAAATTGAAGAAAATCACTTGGCCCTCCAGGGACTGGGTGACCTCCAAAAAGAGCATCAGAACTTGCTAGAGCACGCCAAGAGGGTGGAAGATGCTCTGGCAAGAAAGGAAAAGGCCAGTAGGGAAGGGACTCAGGAGGTAACCCTCCTGCAGCAAAGACTGGCCCAGTACTCCAGGACCAACCAGGAGGCACAGAGAGAAAATGAGGCTCTCTGTCAGCACAATGATAGGCTCCAGCAACAGGTAGCCATGCAGGAGAGACTGATAGAGTCTAGTAAGGCCTTAACTGAGGAACTGAAAGCACAGGCTCTTGCATGGCAACAGGGAGCAGGGGCTGATAGAGATGAGGTTCGCTGGGAAAGGGAAACACCTGAGCGTAACCTCAGGAGCCCTAGTACCAGAGGCCTTCATCTCTCCCAGTCCCTGGACTCTGCCACCCCCATGTCCCCTGGCGCACATGAGCACAGGGCCACAGGGATGGCAGATTACTATCCAACCAAAAGTATGGGGCTCATAGGCCAGTACCACCCAGGAATGGATGGGCGGGCATCCGGGTATGGGCACCTAAGTACAGTGCAAGTTAGTGGGGAACCCCGGGAGAGTAGGCCCTCTAAGGGCATTCTGAAAATCTCTGCCCAGTTAGGTCAGTGGGGGGGTACCCATCAAATCCGGGCAGCAAGGAGGAATCTGAAGACTCCTCAGCGCCCCCCAGGACACAAGAGACTAGGTCCTCACATTCTGCCGGCCATTCCCAGGCTCGCAGAATTCGGGAAAACCTGGAAGATCAGACGGGAACCTCTGGGAGCAGTGCCTCTGAGTCAGAGGATGAATGGACTGGGTTACCCAAACCAAGAAGGCCAATAAGGCAAAAAGGGCCTTGCTTAAGGACCCCGTAAAACGGATTAAGGCGATAAGGAGTGTCATCACCCCTTATCACAAGAACGCCAAGTATTCTGTTTGGGAACACTTGGAGCTTTACGATCAAATGATGGAGACTTTCCATTTGAAGGACAGCAGTAGCTGCATTCAATATGTAAAATGGACATTCTCCCCAGAATACTCCAGTTTCTTTGCGGGGCTAAAGGACCAAAACCATTCAAGATGGTCCACATATAGGGCGGCCATCTTGAAACATTTTTCTGCCCACCGGAATCCCCAAGAGGCTCGCAAGGCAGCCTACAATTTGCAATGTGGGGAGGATCAGGCCCCACAAGAATTTGTGCAGGAATTGAAGCGTGCCTTTGCGCAGATTACCAAAAGGATGCGCACGGACAGTAAAGAGTTTGTAAATACATTTTTCCATGCCTTACCCAAATACATAATGACCCAGCTATTGAGAGATTTTCACGAGAAAAGGTCACTAGACTGGGTCATTGAACAGGCTACCCGGATCTATGAGGTGCAGAAGCCCATAGAAAATAAATATAACGCCCAGAAAAGCCCCAAACCAACCAGCACCCCTGCTGCTGCCAAGGTGGCAGAGGTAAAGGTTGCCCCCATTTTAGATTTGGAGATGGGGGGGGCTAAAAACCTGCCTGCACCGAATAATTCTCAGCCCATGAGGCCCTCGGGCCAGTCACAGACAGGGAGTCAAGGAGGTAGTCCCACAAATGGGGTCCCTCGCTCCCTGACTATGTAAGTCCCCGCTACAAGGGAAACCGACCCATCCTGGGGTATGTGTGGACTCCTCCAACCCAAGGGGGGGAATCAACCAGGCACCCAACCCAGGGAACTTCCCTCTTAACTTCCCACAAGAGGGCAGAAAGTCCCCAAATACTGGGCAGAACTTTTTTCCCAGGTATCCTCCCAATTTCCAACCCCAAAATCATCCATCCTTCTTTCCCCAATTCCGTGAGCTCAGACCACTTAATCCGGGAGAGGGGAGGCCAAGGGTGGAGGGGTACCCAAATCTTCCCAACCCGGGGTAGTACCAGAGAAGGGATAGCTACCCCTCCCGGGATCAGCCCTGGGGAGAAAACCAAACCCTGGATCAGCCTGAGCGGGTTTCACAGTTAGAGCGCCAGGTCCAAAATATGGCACAGGAGCTGGGTCGTGTGCTGAGGGCTCATCAGAACCCCCAGATGAGCATGCCGGCGCCGAATGCCCCAAACTCTGGGCCTGGTGCTCCAGAACAATGACAGGGGCAGCACCCCAATAACCCACCGGTTCCCATGGAGGAGGCACAAGGGGAAGGGGAAGGGGGGTGTAAAGCCTTGGAGGAAGCTTCCTTCTCCACTTTTAAACAGCCCCTGGAAACCCTGGAACCGGAAACAAAATCTCCTACCCCTGAAAGTCTGCCACCCAAGGAGCAGAGAGGCGGTAGGGGAAACAAAGGACCCAAGCAGACCCATTTTGTGGAGGAGATACAGATCTTCCAATTTGAGGGAGAGGGATCCTCAGAGGATCCTGGGAAAAGGATCTTCTCCTTCAGAGATGGGGGAACTCCTCCCAAAGAAAGATGGGTCCCAAAGGATTCACATCCCGACTGGGGAGATGTGGGGACTGAGCTAGCACCGCCCATCATCTCATCCCAGAACCAACCGCATCAAAATCCCCTGGGGGGCGGCCCAGAACCGGAACCAGGGAAACCCACAATGGCTCTGATTTCCAGTTGCCAACTTTTCCTTGCAGATTCCCATGACTCTCCACAGAATTCTGCCCAAATCTCTTCTCTCGCAATGTCCAAAACTAAAACATTAGCCCACCAGTTGTCCAAAAATGTGCATTATCTGTGCCCCCTTGAGGAGAAGGAGGGAAGATACTATGCCCCGGTACAAGTGCAGGGGCAGGGTACAATTTTGGCACTGGTGGACACTGGATCCCAAGCTACTCTTCTGTCCAGAATGGCCTTTGATGAACTAAATGCAGGAAGGGGGGAGAATTACCATATTCCTCTCACCTCTCTTCCTGGACAACTTCGGAACTTTGACGGGAAGGAAATTCCCATCAAGGGGACTGCAGATTTGGACATTAAAATTGGGCGACACAAGGTGAAGCACCCGGTCATAGTTGTGACTCCCGAGGGCACTCCTTGTTTACTAGGGAATGACCTCCTGAGAAGGTTGTCACCCCTAATAGATTGCGTAAACAAGGTCCTCTGGACCCAGACTAGCCAACCAATAAAATTAAAACAGAGTTTTGACCATGTTAGTTTAAACGGCACATGCCACATGGTTGAACAAAAATCTGACCAAGTAGAATTTCACTTCCAGAACAACCAAATTCCAGATGTGACAATAATAGCAGTAGGACAACAGACTGGTGATGGGGGGTCCTCTCTATTTCTGAAAATCAACCTTCCTTCCAGTTTAAGGTGGTATTCCACACTGGAAGGAAACACTCTGAAATTCTTTACTAATCCACAATCAGACATTCCCACTCCAATAGTCCAGAAAGATGTGAAATCAGCTCAGAGCCTGGCTGATATTCAGCAAATTGCAGAGCAGTTGTTCATCCCTGTTCGGTTAAATGATGGGAAGGAGTGTGTGTGAAAAACGGTAAGAGCTTCATCAGCGAAGCCATGTTCCGCGAACTCCCAAAAGATCCAGCCATTCCCACATTCAAACTGATAGACAAATGGGAAATGGATCTGGAAACACCCAATTCCAAACATCTCCTGCCAAGCAGGTGTATGCTCAAAATCTCCATCGGCAACAAGAGCATAGTCCATAATTGTTGGTTCGTGCGAGACACCACTGCCGCCTTTTACTTAGACAGTGACATTCTCAATCGCTTTGCCATTGGTTTGGACCTAATAAACTTCAAAGCGCGGTCCTGATTAGCGGATAATCCCATCGGCTTTGATGATCCAGAAAAAGCATTTAGGTCAGCTCAATTGCTACCTCATACAGTTGAAATTCAGATTAAAGAGGAAGTCACCATCCCAGAAAGGACCAGACAATTCTCCCTGGAAGTGAAAGTTAAAAGAGGACAAAAATTGAAAAACCCTGATGCTTATATTCATCTAAATGCTTCTCTCCAACAGCAAGGGTTGGGGGAAAACCCAACACCATTAGTCAACATAGAACATGACACCATTCCAATAGAGGTGGATAACAGCGACTTAAAGAGTATTACCCTAGCCGCAGGCACCATTATTGGAATGGCGGTTGATGACCGACATTTCTCCATTGATTTAGGAAATGAACTTTTAGGACCAATCCCCAAGGACCGTTTTGACAGTGATAGCGATGACATTACAACACCAGACAGGATCTTTACCCGGCATGGGGGGAACTTCCTGGTGTACACTTCCCGCCCTTATGGTAAGGAAGATGTGACTTGTGACTTCAGGAGGGATGAGGTGATTTTCCAGGTCCATGAGGGCTGCCACCTGAAGCCTCCAGTCCAAATAAGCATCCTGACCAGGGACTTCTCCACCCAGCTGGAGGAGGCCGCTGATATAGCACAACCAGAAGTCTTTCCAGTCTTCAGGCAGATGGTGGAAGAGAGAGTCAACCTAGCTGATGCCTGTGTGACTCTGGAACAGAAGCAAAAGTTGAAACAGGTTTTCTTGGATTTCCAAGATCTCTTTGCGGTAGACTCATATGACTGCGGTCGCACCGACATCCACACAACAACAATTCCCACGGACCCTGGCATGACTCCAGTGTTTGTGAAGCAATATCGCTTGCCTCTCGCATCAATGGAGTCCCTTACTGAAATAATTAAGAACCTTGAGTCCCGGGGGATAATCCGTCCAGTTCACAGCACCTTCAATAATCCGGTGCTGGGAATATTGAAGCCAAACGGCCAGTGGAGACTCTGCGCCAACCTTAGGGAGCTTATCAAACGGGTCCATACTTCCCGATGGCCTCTTCCCTACATTGACCAAGGGCTGGCCCAGATCCAGGGGTCACAGGTATTCACTGCAATAGACCTGACCAATGGATACTGGACTGTGCCTGTCAGTAGGGAGGACCAATACAAACTGGCTTTTACCTTTGGGGGCCAGCAGTACACATAGACCCAGACTCCCTTCGGATATCTCAACTCCGGCAATGAATTCAACATTTTCCTCCATAAGGCCATGCCCGACTTGGGTAAGAGGGGTAACCTGGCTTATGTAGATGATGTCCTCATCAAAAGTTCATCTGTGGAGGAACATATAGCGGAGATCCGTTATGTTCTGACACAGTTTAGGGCCGCCGGAGCGAAACTTTCCTTTAAGAAAGCACAGTGGTGTAGAACCCATGTTAATTTCTTGGGGCATGAGATTACTCCTCAGGGTCTCTGTCCCCAGGAAAAGAAAGTGGAAGCACTCCAGAAACTGAAAGACCCCACAACTCTGCGGGAACTAAGGAGCCTCCTTGGACTGACTAATTACAGCAGAAAGTTCATTGAGGGCTACACAGAGATCACCAGACCCCTGATTCATCTCTTGAAGGGGGGGGTCAAGTGGGAATGGGGTCCAGAACAATCAGAGGCAGTAAGACAGCTCAAAAGAAGCCTTTCACAAGCGCCCTGCCTAGCTTACCCTGTCAGAAACAAGGATTTTTTCTTGCAGACAGGGTTCTCTAATACATGCTTGACTGCAGTATTATATCAAAAGCATGACAAGGTCAATAAAGTAATCTCATATGTGACCAAAACGTTATCCTCTGTGGAGGAAAAATTCAACGATTGCGAGAAGGCACTCCTGGCAACGGTGTGGGCATTGAAGAATTACTGCCCGTTTATCCAGGGGGAACACATCATAGTGGAGACTCCACACCAGCCTCTGCAATATCTCCAAAGTGACAGAATCCGGGCAGGAAATGTGAGTAATTCCCAAATTACTTCCTGGATTCTGTCAATGCAAGGCTTTCCTGTGGAGGTCAGATATGGCCAAAACAAGAAAAGTCCCCTTGCGCAAGGTCTGGCTGACTTGCATGATTGTGCCAGAGAAAACTGTCTCGAGGACGAAAGTCTAAAAATCAAGAACAACATGGAGGCATACCTTAATTCCCCACACAAAGTCTTTGAAGAAGACAAGTGTGAGGGAATGCCCACTGTCTATGTGGACAGATGCTCTTACCATGTTGACAACAACAGGGAAAAAGAACTTGTGGCCGACGTAGGGAATGCATGGGTGAATGAGTCCCCAGAACCCTCCGCTGGGTACAAGATTGGTCCCCGAAGTAGTCAGGTGGCAGAGTTGATGGCTGTGCATCAAGCCATCCTCACTGCTGTCCAACATCAACTTCATGAACTGGTCATAATCACAGATTTGGATTATGTACAGAACGGGTTCGTGGAGCACCTGGTTAATTGGAAAACCAGAGGCATGTTATGTGCTAATAACAAACCCTTGAAACCAGGGAAGTTGATCCAAAATATTGATGATCTGGTCACCTCGAACGGGATGACCATCTACTGGAAAAAGATCAAGGGTAATTCCAAAGTAGAGGGACCAGACAAAACTGGAAATGACTTAGCTGATCAGCTGGCCAAAACCGGGGCCATCCAAGGTAATCTAATAGAGATTGAGTCCCTGTTGGGGGAAATCCAGGTCACTGCTATCACTAGGTCCCAGACAAATGCTCACAATGATCTTTCAACTGCACAATTGAGTAAGGATACCCCAGATGCTGATTTGATTACGGCTCAGAAGGGGGATCCAATGATTGGTACGTTTTACCAATACATTGAGGAGCCTGAGAACTTTCCCCTGACGGATACCGATTACATTGGGAAAGAGGACCTTAGAGTGTTGATGAAATGTCCAAAGACGTTTTGTTGGTAAGGAAATCCCGAGCTGGCCATGATCAGTGGGTGGTTCCTACCTCATTCCGAAGCCTGATGTTAAGTCATGCCCATGATGCGGCCACCGCCGGTCATAGGGGGTTTTATACAACACTTGAGATCTTAAGAGAGGTTGCATACTGGCCACACATGGGGCAGGACCTTGACCAATACTTGAAGGGGTGTCTTGTGTGTGCACAATTTCAGCCAACATCCCTCACACACCGTGCGCCTCTCCAAAAGAGGGGGATGACACTGCCATGGTCAGATTTGCAAGTCGATTTCATAGGCCCTGTGATTTGCTCCTCTAGGGGAAATAAGTACATGTTGACGGTGACATGCTTATTTACTAAATGGGTGGAATGTCTCCTGGCGCCAAACTGCAAGGCAGAAACAGCAGCTGCCCTGATGATCAACCACATCTTTTCCCGTTTTGGTCTACCCCAAAGGATTGAGTCAGACAGAGGTAGCCACTTCACCAGCGAAGTAATGACAAAGATGTGGGAGATACTGGGGGTTAAAAGGAAGCTACACATTGCTTACCGACCTGCCTCTTCTGGTGCAGTAGAACGTTACAACCGAACCATTGTGAGCATCCTAAAAAAGTTTGTGGCAGATTCTGGGCCAAGTTGGGATATCCGATTACCTCTTGTCCTAATGGCCATCAGATCTACCCCTTCATCTGCAACTAAAATGTCACCGTTTGAGCTGCTGACTGGACGCAGGATGGTGCTTCTCCAGCATTTTCTCTACAGGACCCAAGAGCAAACATTGATAAATGCCTCCACAACTCACGAGTATGTTGAAAACTTAAGGAAACACCTTCAACATGCTTTTGCCTATGCTCAGCGAAACCTAGAAAGATCAGCCGATAGCATGAAGACTCATTATGATTTGAACACTACTAGGAAAGAATACAATGTAGGGTACCGGGTTTGTCTATACAATATCCAAAGGAACCAGGCCAAACAGCGGAAATTTCTGCCTACATGGAAGGGACCTTTTGAAATTGTAGACAAGATCTCCTTGTAGACAAGATCTCCCCAGTGGCCTACAAGATCCGCATCCCCAAGGGTAGTTTGGTGGAAGGGGAAGACAAGTGGGTCCATATAAATCAGGTAAAGTGTTGCCATCCCAGGCACACTCTGCAGCAACTGGAGGAGTCCTCTGCAATCCCAGAGGGAACCGCTCCAGATTAATACAAATCCAACCCTAAAATATTCCACATATGGCCTATAAAATTGAATGCAAATGTCTCCTGATGTATAAAATGTATATGTTCGCCCCACCATTAATAGTGGTGGGGAAATGTCTACGAATATGTTTCTGCCGCTTTTGCTTTGTCATCCTAGGAGAGATGAAACCATGGAGACTGACCAAGGAGGACGACCCGGGGACTGGGAGCAAAGATCCGAGAGGCCCGGGGTACCGCCCAATACTCCCATCAGGACCGGTGAGGAGAACCGACCGATCCACCCTGATGGAGGAAAAGATGCTGACCTGTGCCATCTGCGGAATCGGAAGAAGATGATGCGGACATCCCAGCACATGGATCAAAACATCCTTGCACCCGACTCCCCCTCGTCTCGAAATCAAAGTGCAGTCGGGCGGGGGGGCTTGTCAGGTGTCTTGACCCACGTTTGAATTATTATGCTACAACATTTGGTGCTGTGGGCTTAGAAAATCCAAGATGGCCAAAAATCCCACATTTGCGCCAGAATCCAGGAAAACTGCGCAATTTTGCGCATACCAAAATGGTCGCCTGACCTGCCACCCACCAGTGCGAGTGTGATGGGCCAGAAGCACCATGAGTGAAACGTGGTGCCAAAGGAAAAACAGCAGTGCCTGTTAGCTCAAAAAGCGCTTTGAAATCATATTTGTTTCTCTGAAATGCTAGCTCAAAATGCCTATTTCAAACATTGCAAGATATTTAAAAATCTTACTGAACACCAGCAGATGTCTGGTAGAATGAAGTCTTGTGTGCATACCAAATCTGGAAAGATGAAGAGCTTAAAATAATGTTCATAACAAAACTGGCTGAGCTGTGGATGTCAGCAGCTTAAGTGAAATTGGACTTAAAGCCACTAAAATCGAAATGTTTAAAATAAATGAGTGATTTACTTTGGAGTGTCACATAGGTTACAACTGTTTAAATGTCATAGTTTTGAACTTAGAATTAGCATTCTAGTTGCATGTGTCAAAATTGTAAGTTTGATTTGAATGAAGAAAAATGGGAACAAAAGTGACATTTGGCAGAAGCCTGGCTTAAAGGGATTGAATTCTGCCTGGCAACTACCCCCCACAGGAGTTGAAACTTGCCCAGCAACTGCATTCACAGGCCTGGCTGCATTCTGCTGCCCCCACCAAAAAGAGATAACGCCTCTCTGATTGAATCAGGGGAGGAGTACCTGGGAGCAGGGAAACAGAACAATGAACTTCCCTTTGCTCCAAGCAATTTCTAAATCATGGGGTCGTAAATGGCTTCCTCTTGGAAGGAAATGGGAGGGGCACTGCCTCTGTGAGCCAGCTGAGGTTGAAGGAAGTGGACAAAGCAGAAATTCCCCCATGTGCTTTGGGAAACCACACCCCTCTGTGCCAGAGCATAATTTTAGAAAGATGGATAATTCATAGTACATAATTGTCAAAATTATATCAATAATATCATGATTCCTGTGATTTTTCTGTGCACACTTTAAGCGGTCTTAGGACTCTGTGGTATGTTCTGGGGGGTAGTAGCAGAAAAAAGGGTATTACTCCAAATGTATGTATGTTAAAAATCTGACACTTCATCATCTGATGCCCATATTCCTTGCACACATTTGTGTAAATTTTGGAAAAGTTTAGAGGTTGTGTTTTGGATGAAAAGGGCAGAATTCTGTCAGAAGTGAACACAACATCTTACAAAGACAGAGATCGGATGGTTTGGCGCTACAGAAAATATGTTAACTGGACATATAATATTAGAAAAATTGTACATAGATAAATATGCATTTAAGTCAAAAATAGATTTGTGTGCAAAGTGACAAGGGGAGTGTTCTTTCTGTATGCCATAAAAAGGATGCCGGATGACTCACAATTCAGTTCCCCAGTCAGGCGACAGAGAATCCTATAGCCTATCAGGATCCTCAGAGGGTTGGCCATAGAAAGTCAGCCTTCCCACCCACTTTCAAAAGACATAAAAGAGCCACTGAGACCCAGGTAGGGACATTCACTTCCCACTTCAAACTGATTTCTTGCAAAGCACTTTGACGGGAGACTCCAACTTCAAATCCAGACAGATCCAGAGACCAGAACTTAGAATCCAGACTTCAGAACTTGTAGCGGAGAGGCCTAGTCCACAAGCTGAATCCTTCAGAGGCCTCAGAATCCAGCAACATAACCAAACTATTAAACAGCCGGGCTGTGCTGTTCGCTTCTGGCTAGAACTTTTGCCGGAACCAGAGACCCAGACCGCGGTGCCAGTACCAGACCCAGAAAGCAGAGCTGTATCCCAACCGCAGATCAGACCCAGACCAGACTGCTGTTCAGTGCCCAAACTTTTGCCAGAACCAGAGATCCAGACCAGCAGAGCAGAGAGAACCGTAGCTAAACCTGTTGACCAGATCTGTGACGAGGCCCATTCCTTCCAAAATTAGGAGTGAGTATCCAGCCAGAGCTGTGCAAAACCAATCTCTTAGTTTAAAATAATCTAATTCAAACCCTTTCCACCTATTTAGAACTGCATAGAAATCGTGTGTCCATTCTGTAATTTCAAACCTGTAAAGTGTCAATTGCCATTCTGAATCATTATTTCATTTCTGAAATCTACCTTATAGTTTTTCCGTAATCGCGCTCGACACACTTGAAAAAAGTGCTACGAATTGCAATTTGACTCAACTTCTTCACCTGTCAAAAATAGCTGTCTTTTGCTTCCATTGCTGAAATTCGTTTTCAACCTGATAATCCCTCATGAATCATTGCTAGTGTTGACCTGAACTAATTCAAAGTAGCTGTCACCTACCCTGAATCTCCTATAGGGAATTAAAATCATTTTTAGCATATTTTCACTTCATTGTAAATCACATTAAAAGTATTACTTCATGTTTTAAAAGCATACCGGTTGCTCCAAGCTTGCTAGGGGGGAACTAGAATTTGTATTGTATTGTGATTGTCTTCCTGAAAACTGTGTGCTTGCTTTCCATCCCTTTATATTGCATAGGGGGGGAGTGAATTGCCACAAGGGAAAAAGTGATCCTATTATCTCTTGTTGAAACCATATCAGTTTATTTCTGCGTTGCATTCTTTTCCATCATTGCATTTCCTTGAAACCATAAAAGTATTCTCTGCTACCTTATCCTTTCTATACCAACTCCTAAGTAATTAAAGAAGTGTCCTAGAGTAATATTATCCATTGTTGATCACTGTCATATTCTTAAGTGTGCTATCAAATATTAATTTATTTATAAAAGTGTGATATATATATATATATATATATATATATATATTGTTTAACTTTTCCAATAAACCTTTTTAATTTGCAAAACAAACCTACTTCGTGGCTCAGTGAGGTCAGAGGGATTCAAAAAGAGGGGCGTTATATAAGGGTTTATCATCCAGATCTATGAACTTGTCATATAAATATATAAATAAGGGCTTCCCTTGGGCAGCCCAGACTAGGCATTGACTTAGTTGGAGTGCTGAATTGAAGTCACTTAACAATATGGCAGTTAAGATAACTGAGACCAATGGAAATGGGAGAATTGGAGAAAGATTGGATTTCTTTTGTGTAGTTCTTGTCCAATCTCATTTGAGGGGTGAATTGTAATAAAATATATGGGGGTGTTTCAACTATTGCAGAAATGTATATAATGTGTCAATTTATGTGGTTCGGAGAGACTCAGGTTAGTTTGACTCTACAGCGTCGACTTGCTCCTCCCTGGATGATTGTACAATAAACTTGCTTTATGTACAAAATGTGCACTCGCTTCTCAAGTGGTGGGCCCGCTTTGGGGTAAGGGAAATTGAAGCCCACTCCTACATTTGCTGCGCCAGCCAGGAGCCCAGGCTTTCCGAGACATTGGGGGTCTCCTTTCCGCACAACTCAGCTGCAGCGCATCTCTGCGGGGACCAGTCTTCTGTGCACAATGAAAAAGAGATGTTTGCGGGCGTCATATTGGCACTGATGATGCCCAACAAGGCTGAAACACGTGTATGGGGTTACTGATGGTACTCTTGTTCAGAGGAGAATTGCCTAGCATTTCGGCGCTGGACTGCCCCTGGGCAGGACAAAGGCTGATATGTGGGGAAATGTCTTCTCTGTGAAAAGGACAGTGAGCTAAAGACTTGGTAGAGTCTCTCCCAGGGGTTATTCACCCAAGAACAGGCCATTGGGCTGTGTTCGTGCTGGTAGAGAGATTCCCAGACCCCCCTTTGTTTGCATACATTAACTTTGGGTTTCACCCTAAGTTAACAGGGCAATCCAGACATGGACCCTTGCTCACTGTTCTTAGAGAGGCAACAGTTTCACCGCACTGATGATGCCCAACAAGGCTGAAACATGTGTATGGGGTTACTGATGGTACTCTTGTTCAGAGGAGAATTGCCTAGCATTTCGGCGCTGGACTGCCCCTGGGCAGGACAAAGGCTGATATGTGGGGAAATTTCTTCTCTGTGAAAAGGACAGTGAGCTAAAGACTTGGTAGAGTCTCTCCCAGGGGTTATTCACCCAAGAACAGGTCATTGGGCTGTGTTCGTGCTGGTAGAGAGATTCCCAGACCCCCCTTTGTTTGCATCATATTGGCTAGAGGCCTGTCTGTTCCCCCGGAGGCGTGGTACCATGGTCCTGCTGTGCAGGGCAAATTGATGGAGCACAACATTGGAGCGCTTTTAATTTCACGTGAGTGCACTTTTGGGGGTAAAGCAAGAGAGAAATAGCAGAAAAAGAGGGTTGTTTCTTTGATTTGAGGGGTTTGGTAAGGGTAGAATCGGAGTGAGGTTGTGGAGTTAGTCGAGGTTAGGTGGATTGAAAGAGTGAATGCTTTGAAGGAGTGAGTAAACTGTTTTACTTTTTAAGTGTGAGGAATTCGACCATTCGCACAGGGAGGGTGCTCTCGCATGGGCTATTTGATTTTGTATTTATTTAAAAGAATGAATGATGGGAGATCAACGTTTGGAAAAAATGTGGGGCCATTCCCGCACACATTTTTCATGCTCACAGCACAGCAAATAAATAGTCATGTACTCTGGGAGGACACAGCTTATCAGCGCCGCTCTCCCCTGTCATGTGCAGCTGACACCTGACAGCTGTGGGTACATCAAAAGCCTCTGGCCGTGGCCAGCCTGATTAGCATTTCAATGCCCCATGGATTAGCATCTCCATTGTTACACCTTGCTGGTGGCGTTGAATACTGAAGAATGTTAATTAGGTGGCCTCAGGGAAGGTCTGGGTGCAGGAACTCACAATGGAGACCGGAGGCCAACACCTCTTTGTAATGAAATGTGTCAACTTGGTACTAACACCCCTCCATGGTAAGAAAGGGCAGTGAATGTCCTATCTGGAACCACTCCTTTCAGAGCAGGGAAGTATGTGAATTGTGGGAGACAAAAGTCTTCCTGAAACCCCTACCTCAAATGAGTCCCATGTTGTGATCAACCGCCACATAGGGCTCAGTTTATTAGGGAGACACTTTGATGTACAGCAGAAAGGAAGGTGGGTGGGATTTAGAAGTGTATGTTGCCATCCTTCCCCTGTCTATTGCCTAGCGCCCTGGTTATGACCTGAAGCATCACTGAAGATTGTTGGTGGGGACCCAGGATTGGTTCATTAAGGTGGGCTTAGCCTACACCAATCGCTGGGGCCCATTTGGCTTTAAAAGAAGGCTTAGCCCCTCAATGAGCAGATAATCTGAAGACTTTGCAAGCAGTAAGAAGGACTCATTTGGACCTGTGTTGAAGGTACAGTCTACATTACATCTTCCGCCAGTGAAGGAAGTCCAAAAGTTCCAAGAGGGAAGCAAGATCCCTCCCCTAAACATCTCCCAGGGACCAGAGAGAGATACCGGACTCAGAGGAGCCATCCAGCAGCTCCAGAACCGGTACCCAGCCAGCACACAGTGTGCCCTGTTAGGTTCGACAGCAAGCTTTCTAGGTGCGAAGTGCAGCAGAGTCTCTAGACAAAGGACAAGGCTGTTGCCTGCTAAAACCCTCCTGAGCTTTGGGCTGTCCGCCTTGAAAGGCACACAAGCCCTACCAAGAAGCTAAGAGGAGTGCCACACAAGCATCATCCAGCGTCCATCCTTTTAAGGATAATTTTGAGACAGTCAAGTCCTCGAACCGCATCCGGCTGCACCGCTGACTGTTATCACAATGCAGTCACCAGAGCTGTCTGAGACGCCTCCACCAGCATTCCAGATCTGCCACCCAGCACAGAGACAATGATTCTTGGCCCAGAGTCGCTGTGCCGGACAGCCTGCAGACGTCTGTCCAGCCTCGCTTGCCGAACTGCCTGCTGCCTGGTACCCGCAGCTGTCTCCCGCCACTAACTCTGTCTCATGGGCTGCGAAGCACCCTGGAACTGCCTTGATGCTGTCGAGCACCAAGAGCTTGTTTAGCAACAGGTACATTGTGGTTCTGCCCCCTGGTCCTTCTCCAAAGGCCCCTAGAGACAGTTACGACCCTTTGCCCCTTTGTTGTTGAAACCAGATAATCTTGAACCATAAGGCTGATTACTTTACCAACTACCCTCCTGTCAGTATCCAGAGAGCATCCCTTTCCTTTGTGAAACTGTCTGTCCTCTGTGTTTTATTACAGTGTGGTTTATAATTTTAGTGGGCTAGAACTTACAACCTTGACTGGACAGTCCCTTTTATCATTGGGTAATAGTTGTATTTTTTCACTGTGTTGCAACTAACCATTGATCCACGACCTTGCGGAGATAGGCCTGCAGTTCCGTTCGCGTTACCAAAATTGGACAAGGAGGTCTTATAATTTACTTGCATTCCAATCTGTTCATCCCTTCATGTGTACTAGAGGTGTGGGGTTGATTGATGGTTTAGAACCCGATATTCATCCCTGGACAACTGGTGCCCCGGAAGTTGATTTGTCACAGTAAGTCCTTTGTATATATTTTACCTTTTTTGTTATTTTAGAGGTGTGAAGTGGTATCCCACCCAGCAAGTCCATTGTGAGGTTTGTCCTGATACCCTTCAGTTTGCTTATCTGGTTGGCCACCTAGGGGTGAGGTGGCATTTTATGGTAAGTCCACTCATAGATTCCTTCCTGAAGTATACCCTTGCCACCCTTCATTTTGTATTGACTGTTCGGGTGGGGTCCTCACCTCGCTTTACTTGGTTAGTCGAAGTATTGAAGGGTATCTTCCTGTAGTCAGGAAAAGATGGTGTAGAAGTAGAGAATACCTTACTACTGATAAAGAGAGTGAGAACAGCGGTGTTGTTGTGGAAAACAATGCACTCCTTTTATGCTTGATTGAAGGTGCTGTCTCAGAGATATTGGCCGTTGTGCATTTTTGGATAAGATGATGTCTTTTGTGTAAGAGTGAGCAGTATAATTAAAGTGGATAGCTAAGTGAGGTGATTGCAGTGAATGCGAGTATGGTGAGTCATTGTGGGGGAAGACTAAGAAACCGAGAAGGGGTAAAAAGGGGGGTTCCTTGGGTGGAAAGATTTATGCCGCAGGTTCGAATTTTGTGTTATTTTTTGTGAAATTATTTTGGGTAAATTGGGTTGGAGTATGCTGAATCAGCTGAATCATTTGTGTCAGGTAGTTCCTTGCTATAAGGTGAAGATTCTAAAATATCATTAGGAATGGCTGCGGGAAACTAAGGGTGAACGCTCAATTCTCGATCTCTGAGGGGTCCTATGATAAGGGGATATTGGCAAACTTGCATACTTTTTTAACTACAAGGCACAAGGGCTCAAAGTTAGAGAAGCAGTTAAACATCTTAGAACTATGGAGGATGTATTAAAAAGGTGGGAATTCCCATAGTGATAAAGTCTCAGAGGAGGGACCCAAAAAGGAATTCCCTCTGAACCACCACTTATGCGAGCTATCCTTTATCGCCTACAGAATGGTACACAAACCCTGAGTTCAAAACTCTATTTTCTCCAGTGACCACTCCAGTGGTTGCGAGAGAGGCACAGATAATGCATCCATCAGCTATGATTCCTAGAAAATGGGATATTGAGGAAAGTGAAAGGATATCCTCTTCAGTGGTTAGGGCACGAGCAAGGTTGTGGAGAGTGGAAAGGGAATAACTCCACTGACTGCTAGGTTAGAAGACAGATCAAGGGTGGAAGAATGTGAGAGAGTTAGGCCGGCAGCTAGAAGAGCAGATGAAGGGTTGAAAATGAGGGAGAAAGAGGAAATTCTGGCATTTAGCACTAGGATAGAGGATAGGTTGTGATTGACAGTTGAGACACAAGAGCGTAACAAATTGGAAGAAGTGCTGCGGTTAGTGTGGGAAGAGGTAGTGCTGTTATGGTGGCAGAGAAATGAAGAGCAGGAATAAATGAATAGGTAAATGACGTAGAGGAAGGAAGGTGAAGGCATGTGCAAGTTCTTGTTAGGTTAGATGAATTGATTATTAAAGAGGTCAATATGGAACCGGAGAACAGAAATATTGCTGTTGGTACAGGATTCGAGCAGGGAGAACAGGAGCCTGCACGCTACAGTAGTGCTGAGTATGCTTCTGTTCCTGTAGAAGTGTCAGGGGAAGTGATAACAGGAGTAGGAGATAAAGAGGAATGGGAATCGGATGTCGAGCAGGGAGAGCAGGGTGTAGCAGCCCCAGCTCCTGCTCTAGTAGCAGCAACAGAGAGTATACCATTGAATCGTAGGGTGCGCCATGGTACTTGCATGGCTGTAGTAAGTAGCAGGAGAGAGATGGGGGAGGCCTCAGTAAAAGCGGGTGCAACTCAGTTTCCATTGCTCCAGAAGAGTTTGTGAAAGGCATATTGTGTCCCAGGGTCGCACATGGACCGGAATAATTTGATGAAGACACTCTCTTGACTCACTGCAGTGGTAAGGAAGTGGATTTATACATTAGAGAAGAACACTGCCAGTGTCATGTTGGCTATAGGGGGATATGAAAAGCTTATTCATGGCTCTGATATGGGAACAGTCAGATGAGCTTTGGAGGAGAGTGGGGTATGCAGGAGTTCAGTTGGATACAAATGCAAACAATGGAGCAGCTTTTAACAACTGCAGATCGCAGGTATGGGATTCCCTGCAGATTTTGTATCTCGATAGACCACAAATAAATTCTATTCTAGCTAAAATGATAAAGTTGAATGATGATCCTGCCGCACACATCCAGTTCATTCAGGAGATGTGGAAGGCAGAGATGGGAGAAGCGTGGGTTAAGAATGTGGCAATTTCTTACCACATGTTAAAGGAGGAACTCCACAAGGAAGTCCAGCACAATCTAAATAAAGTGGTAGGGATTGAGGCCAAGAGTTGGCCAGAAATTCAGGCATATATAATGTGCATTTTTGTAAAAAGGGGCAAGAGAAGGAACAGGAGAGTTTAGGACAAGCAGGGAAGCCAGAGGCCAAGCTTGTTCAGAAAAAGCTAGCAAAAATCTGTTTGGAAGGGCAGTAATTACCGGCTCCATGGAGGGACAACAGGGACAATTGTGACAACAGAGACATGGTGAATTGGGTATGGGGCAGGGCTGGATGGATGGGCATGCTCCCGATCCAAGGCAAATGAGAGGGTTTCCGAGAGGTAGTGGAGGATTTTCGTGAGGAACTGGGTCATATGGCGGGTTCACAGGAATGAGGCCCCCGTTTAATGGACCAATAGGAAATTACTATGGAGGATTGTATGGAATTTAGTGTTGGTTGTTTGGAGGGATGGGACATGTGTCACGAGATTGTCGAGACAAGTCACAGTATTTTAACATGGGAGCTTAGGAAATGCAATTCCTGACCATGCCATATGCCACAGGCTCGGTGCAATTGCAGCAGGCACGGGTTGAACAGAACCCAGCGACTGGGGCTGCACAGACCCATGGGATTCTGCCAACCATGCCAGCGCAGGCACCGGTACAGACAAGGGAGAAAAATCCTTTACCCCAAGGAATGTCACTCATTAAACTGGAGCAAGTGTTTTTGGAGGGAATACTTTTTCGCTCCCCGGTGCTAAAATGTACCAGGGGTAGGACAGCCCACAGGGATCGCTGATGTGTCCAGTCCTGTCCGTTACCACTGATCTGGTCTAAGAACCCCAGGTGGGTGTGCAGGTAAGTGACCAAATGTTTTCATTCATAATCAATACAGGGGCTACAAAATCTTGATTCAAGGAAGGTGAGTTCCCCTTGTCAGGTAAAATGATGCACACACAGGGATTCTCTGGGGCTATCCGGTGGGTTCCTTACACTGAAGATCTACGTATTAAGGTAGGCACACAAAATGTATCTGCTACTTTATTATATTGTACGGATACCCCAGTGAATCTCTGGGGCAGAGATGTCCAAAGCAAGCTCTGAATGTTGATTGCTTTCACGGAGGAAGTATTACTGTGTGCGACTCCAGGTTTATATCTGGTAAGAGAAGCAGCACATTTGTTTGCATACTGTAGTCACAGTGTAATAAGGGGGTGCCTCTGCATTTAACATTGTTTCTTTATGGGGTAATGGTTTTGTTGAGTTGGGTTCTGTGAATTAGAGATCAGACATGGCGGGTACCGATTTAGTTCTTATTTCAGCATGTCGTACCCCAGGAGGTAACACCAGGCACTATTGTTACAACTCTCCTAGAGGCAGTAGTTATCAAGAAGAACAGGTTGGGTCTCTCAGGCACAGATGAGATAGGCAGTTCTGTGAATCGATCCGACCTTGTCGCTAAGGCACGTGTCCGACGAGCAATTGTTCGAACACACTGAAGACACAGGAGAGATGGTTTTTGAGATTGGGTTGTCTTGCCATATAGCGGATAGAGCAAAGGGAAGTACCACAGACCATGCTCATCATTAAGAATCCATTGCCACATTGAAAGGAGGATTTTGAAATAGTGCTGGACCTTTTATGGACCAGTGATCTTCTTGATGTGGGATTGCCGACGAGTGTTGGAGGGAGCAGTGCAAATAAAATTGAAACCTGGTGCAATATTACAATAGGTTAAGCAGTACCCCATGTCTAGAGAGACAAATGAGGGAATTTATGAGACTATTATGGCATTGTTAAAGCAAAGCATAATACAACTGTCTCTGTCCCCATGTAACACGCCCATCTACCCTGTGAAGAAGGTGAAGGGGTTCAGTTGGAGGATGGCCCAGGATTTGCACCCCCTCAATAATATTGTTGACACAGAATTTCCAGTGGTACCGAATCCTGCTACCATTCTCTGTAATATCCCTACAGGGCCGACCCACTTCATAGTGATTGATTTAAAAATGCTTTTTTTCTCAGTCCCCTTACACCTTGATTCTCAGTACCTCACAGTGTTTATGTATCATGGTCAGAGATTTGAGAACATGAGGTTGTCCCAGGTGTACGGTGAATCTCCAAGGGTTTTCAACAGGGTGGTTCAAATGGATTTGAGGAATTTACATGTATCCAGTACAGTAATCCAGTATGTGGAAAATTAGTCTGTAGTACTTCAGAAGAGCCTTGTTGAGGATAGTCAATAATGCTCCTCACCTTTCTTGTTTAGAAGGGGTATAAAGTGGACAAAGAAACATTGCAGTACTGCCAGACAGAGGCAGTATATTTGGGGCAAGTGATATCGCCTGCAGGAGGGAAGGTAATGCCAGAGAGAGTCACCGCAGTTCAGAATACGCCTCAGCCAGTCACAGTGAAACAAATGCAGCAGTTTCTGTGATTGTAGATTTTGGATCTTTCACTACTCTAGTCACCTGAGGCCCTTACTGCAGGGACTTAAGGAAGCACAGAAGGTGAAGGGTCTGATAGAATGTTCTGTAGAAATGGTGGCTTGCTTCCGGGATCTCAAGGCCATGATCAGAAATGCTGTAGTCTTGGCAACCCCAAATTACAAAAATAACTTTTGTTTTCTCACTCGAACGGCCAGGTGATGACAGTGGTTCTGACCCAGCAAACATTGCTAGGTCATGAACCTTTAGCATGCTATAGCGGACTCCTAGATCCAGTGATGCAGGGAAAGTTCCCTAATGAGCAAGCTTCAGTGGCAGTAGCTTTTGCAATTCAAAGATGTTCAACCATTACCATGGGTTGCCCGGTGACATTGTACGTGGTGCAGTCTTTGAAATCTTGGAAAAGTTAACTTTGACGACCCAAAGATTATCAGGGTATGATGTTATTTTATCAAATGTATCTATATATCCCGTACAGTGTCACCTAGTCAATCCTGTGACATTTGTAGCCGAGTCAGTGAGACTTAATGACCTTGTCCACGATTGTTTAACATATGAGGGAGAACAGGAAGAGAGGACGAGTGTTAAGGAGGATGCTTTGGAGGGAGGTGAGGTACATTTTGTTGATGGGTCGATCATCAATCAGGACACTGGTGAGAGGCCTACAGGTGCAGCCGTTGTGGGAATTTTGTATGGGGAATACCAGGTCAGACTGAAGAAATGGTTACCTTCGCATTACTCCATGCAAAAGGCATAACTAGTGTCACTTATAGAGGTGCTAGAAATGAGTAAGGGGAAGGTGGTCGATATTTATTCTGCCTCTGTGTATGTAACCTGCACTGTGCATTTAGGGTTATCAAGGTGGCAGAGAAGAGGGTTTAGGAGATCTGACGGGACCCCTGTCCAGCATGTTGCACTGCTATCTATACTAATCGAAGCATAAACCCTGTCCACAGAGGTAGGTATTGTAAAATACGCTGAACCATACTAACACAACAGCACTTGGAAATTATGCTGCAGACAGGGCAGTGAAAGAAGTTGCATATTTGCCATTTATAGATTCTCAGACTAATTGAATCATAACCCTGTCCACAGAGGAAGGTATCGTAAAATGCGCTGCATACACTAACCGTACTAACACAGTAACACTTGGAAATAATGCCACAGACAGGGCGGTGAAAGAAGGTGCATATTTGGCATTCACAGATTCCCAGATACAGTTACCAGCTCCCTATACTGCAGTCCCGTGCTTCAAATCATAAAATGCAAGGAAAATCACCTAAAGAGTAACAGGAGTTTTGGGCAAACAGAGGATGTGTCCTCTCGCCCGCTGTTTTGCGGTGGAGACAGGAGCTATCGGGGAAGGGAGTAATGCATGTAGAACTGCATCTTGTGGCTCTAGAGCAACTACATTACCCGTTGCACACTTCTCTGTGACAAATTGCAGCAGAGCTCGATGAGCAATGGTTTAAACCAAACCTCAAGGAACAGGTAAGTAGAGTTGTAGGAAACTGTATAGTTTGTAGGGAATTCAATCCTCGAAACACTGTGAGGTCAATAAGGGGAGTTTTGCCTAGGCCCTCTCACATTTCGGGAACTCCCTATAGATTTTGGGTTATGAAACTGCACTGTTTAAAGAAGAATATATGTGTGAAACTATGAAATGTCCTAAAATTTAATTTGATACAATTAAGCCGCCAGTAACCAATGTTAGAGATGATTATTATAACAGAGCTATGACCACAGATGGTATGGTGGGTAACAGGAACCCTAAAGAGGTTGATGCAGTCCAAATTGATGCATACTGGCAGTAGGCTTTCCAAGCGCATTTCAAACAGTATCCCTGATAATAGACTCTTGCTACGCTCTTGCAATTCCAGGGAACATTCACATTATACAGACAAAGGTGGGCTTTTCAACCATGTAGGGGTTTTCAGCATAGTAATGATAGAGGAAACCAGGTCTATTGATCAGTATGCAATCGATGGATTTGCATCAATATCAGCAGTGGTCCATGAAGGTCCAATAGGAAGGCCTAGTGGAGGTTTGCATGCTGCAGAAAACAACAAATGGAGTATTGAGAAAATTAATTCTGGCTGTGAAAAAGTCTAGGTTGGTAAGAACACTGATGTACCTACTGTGGATACTGAACTGTGGGTCTTCAATGTGTATGACCCTCCTACCAGAGATACATCAATAGCCATGATAGATACTTGCGTACTGGTGATTGTCGGAGGGGATTTTAATGCCCGTATTTCTCCACACACAGACACACCACATATACAGTGATATTGAGTCCTCTGGCCCAGTATAAGCCAGGCAGTATGATAGGAAGGGATTGTCAGGGGCACATCTATAGTATAAACATGGTTTTGTAAGTTTGAACGGCTATTGTGCAACTGACAACGCATGTGGATACACTGGGGTAGATGGACGTAGTGCACCCACCATTGATCATTTCTTTGTCAATCAAACTATGCTGCCTCTAGTGATTGATATGATACTTTCTGACATAAAAAGGCATGCTTGCAGCTATGATAATAATGGTGTGGTTTCAGTTAATTGTGCTGGAAATCGCATTAGATGGAATCTGCCCAAATTAGTAAAAGCTAATGATGTAGCCAGGCATTAATTAGTCAAATTTGCTGTAGAAAATCTGACCATTGGAAGTGCTGATGGGGACTGCATTAAGAGATAAGAAATTATAATACTTTGTGTGAACGAGCAGGTACACGTAACACGTAAGAGGGTTGACAGAGGGATTATTTGTAACATACCTTCCATTTTTAATTACCGTCATGATGCCCAGATACATGCTGAAAAGAAGGCTCTAAGACAAGTCATTTAGCACATGGTTAAACTCTCTATGTGTGATAAGGGGAGTGGTGAGCGTGTCAACCTTGCTATTGCGATCAGGCAATGACGTAACACTTATCACGCTTGGGTACGTAGACATCTCAAACATGCACAGCAGGCAAAGTGGCTTACATTAGCAGCATGTGCCAGTAATGGAAACACTACAGGCTTTTGGAAAATTATAAGGGACACGAATATCTTATACTATTTAATCTCAGGTGCATCTAGTAAGGATTGGGAGGATTATATTGGTAATATATTGGGCAAGACAGCTGATTGTAATGCTCACCCACATGTATCCTTTACCTACGATACATGGTGGAAAGGGGATCCTTCCAACGCAGAACGTTTGGAAAACATCAAAAGTTAAACTGCTCCCGAGCTGCAGAACCTGATGGCACATGCAATGCCCTGGTGAAAAATTCTCCTGTGGTGTGGGCTGAGGCATTGCATGACCTGATACCCTGCATGGCCGGGAGGATAGCTCAGGGGCAATGCGTTTGTCTTGGACGCAAGACAACACCTAGCAATACTGGTTTGAGTCCTGTGCTCACACTTAGAAATTGGTCCCCAGTATTAAGCGTGTTACAAAAAAGAACAATTATAATAATAGTAACACCGGCCTTGTACCTAGTTCTTGGGCAGATAGTAACATTGTGCCGGTCTACGAGAAAGGATGCAGGAGTACACAGGCAATTATCCTATGCTTGCGATATTGGACATACAATCACAATATTTGCCAAACCTTTGATCAAAGAACTTAATGCATGGGTAAATGACAACAACATAATCCCTCCTAATCAGACTAGATTTAGAAAAGGGTCCTCTGCAGGATATACTATGGTTACACTAACCTCACTCATTGAGCAAACTTGTTATGGTCGACGACAAGGTACGGTGTATGCAGCCTTTATCGATTAATCAGCGGCATTCAATACTATAATAAGAGTATGATTGTGGCATAAGCTGAGTGCCCTAGGAATCCCTAAAGGTCTGGTAATGATGATAATTAGGTTACACGCCAAAACAAGAGTGTGCATCAGATTAGCTGGCCTTCTGATTCCTGTCTGCAAGAATAAAGTTATGGCATTCAGACAGGGTCAGAAAAAAAGAAGTAACACTGCATGGATTCTAAATGACAGTCGGGTTGAGGTGGTTTCTTGCTATACATAACTAGGAATTGTGACTGATGACCAACTATCATGTCGTGCACACTGGGACTACATGCATGACAAAGTCCAACAACAACTAGGTACGCTTAATCTACCAATCAAATGTAAAATCCCTTATGCTCTATGAAGTGGAAGTATGGGGACATACATTTTCCAAAGAATTAAAGAAATTGTATGGGAAATCGCTGAAATAATTCTACCGCTACCGCAGAGTATGCCCTGTGAGTATATGATGCTTGAGTGTGTACTGTATTATATTGACACTGCGGTTTCCACAAAACTATCATTGTTAATTAGGAAAATAATTGAAATGGAAGCTACTGCTCTTATTCACATGATTTACATGACTTACAGTAATCAGAAAAAACGCATGTGCAATTGCTGCCTGGAATGGGCTTTAAAGACTAAGGGCCTCATTACGACCCTGGCGGTATGGGGTAAACGGCGCCGTAAAAGGTGCCGGCGCCGTTTACCCCGTACCGCCTCATTACGAGGTCCCCTCACGTGACCCAGGAAGCAACGCCTGGTCAAACCAGGCGTGTTTACCGGGTCCCGCGAGGGGAAGAGGGAGCAAACAACAGGCCAACTCGTAATGGCCCGTTGTTTGCTCCCTCTCCCATTCAGCCCTATGGGGGCTGAAATGGGAATGGGAAAGGACCGGGTCCGGGTCCTTGGAGGGAGGAATTACCGGGCCTTCCGAACTCGGAATGGCCTGGTAATTCCTCATTCTGAGGACCCGGACGCGATTTCAGTGGCAGCCATGCCGCCATTAGCGGCATGGCTACCGCCGAGGTCGTAATGAGGCACTAAGACACACTGGAGCCATTTATTGGGCATTAGTGCAGGTGGATTGATGTTTTCTAAATATAAATATAGGGTGAAGAAAGTATTGAAAGTATTGAAAGCCACTGATATAGAACAGCTATGTGTCGACTTGGCCACAAAGACGAATGGGAACTGCAGCTACATGCTTCGCATCGCCGATCTGGCTGGAGGTACATCTGCTCTTCGGGACATTTTTTGGACTTATGGATCGTACCCCTACAGGCAGTTGCCTCCAGCCTGGCGAGGTGTGTGCAGTTTCACCACATTACATGTGCCTGTCCTTGTCATTCCTGAGGAACATTTGATCCTTGCCCGCCCAATGCTCAAACCCACATGTGTGCCCCCTTTTACCTCTGTCCCCTTAAATCACCTTTATCATCACACATGGACATATCAATGACTCTGCCTGATCACAGAAAGGTGAGACTGTTGCGACGGACCAATCATTCCAATTACCTCTCAGCGGCATCATCAAAAGCTTTAATGAAAGTCTCTGAACAGTACCAGCTGTTTAGTTGTACAGAGACCGTCTTCTCATCCCTCCTGGCACCAGGCGTCCAAGCTGCAGCAAATTCCAAGGGCTCCAGGTGACCCGGTATGAACTCCTGCTGTTTGTCAATTCTTCCAAATCAGCTTTCAGTGCTAACAAGGAAGAACTGCGGGCCCTGAGGCTTATAACCTTACAGAAAAGGTATATCCTTGACCTCCTCCGAGCTTTGGATGGAGCTTTCTGCCAGAACATAGGGAGCATGTTTGTGCCTTCCAATGATTTGGAGAATGGGCCCCTTATTCAAACTGTTGCATAAGCACAGAGTAATCAGGGAGAACGAGGCAGGAATCTCAAATGGCTTGCTGGCCTCTCTTTTTTCTTGGGTGCCGTCCTGGATGAGTCCAACTAGAAGAATTCTGGTGCCTATTTTTATCTTTTTTCTTATCATTTGTTGCTCTTTTCAAATGCTCCTATGATGTTGTTCTGTTGTTCTGCCCAGGGTACCGAAAGCTGCTGCCATGATGACTGTGACCCTGTCCAATGCTAGGACCACTCCCAATTCCTATCACATGGGTACTCAGACTGAAGTTGTCTTGTGTCCTCCACCAAGCAAGGAGGATTGTGTGGAGCAGCAGCTAGATTGTGAAAATGGTGGGGCGATGAGTTGCGTTTGTCCAGCGGGGAGTATGCCCATATTGGAACCAATGAGAGAGATGATGATAGGGTTTCTTCCAAAGAATATGGTTTTAAAAAGCAAGAATATGATTTATTGGTTAAAGTATTAACTAAAGGGGGGGGAGTTTTGCGGTGGTCAGGAAAGGTCCCAATGATGAAGAGGGGCTCATGTTGTGTACACCATATTTGTGACTTGGGGTGCAGCAAAATGGGTGCGATGTTACAATCTCATATGTATCTAGTGTAGTGAAATGTGAATGGGATGTGTACTTTGAGTGTTACTTTGTTTTCAAGTTGATACATATTAGACCTGCATGCGCATAGCAAGATAAAATGTCAAAACTGCCAAATTAAATATCAATATGATCCGGGTATGGTGTGCTACAAAGCGCCTAGAAGCTGGGCGACGATGAGTTTCATAATGCGCATGTGAGGAAGTGGGCCTGTAATGAAGAACCCATTGTGAAGAAGAGACAACAGTTATAAAACATGCATGCTCACTGAGATACATAAATAGGGACTTTTATAAATCTACATGTACTGTGCTCTCTGTATACATTTATTACAACTGCAGCCAGGAGTTCACAAGGTGAATTCTGAGCATCTGGGAACAACTAGTTTTGCAGGATTGGAGGCTGAGTGATTCTCGAGAGCAGACTGACTGATACTCCCTGTGTTTCGATTGTTTTCTCAGGATTTACCCTGTGTGCTGAAATGGGGGTCATTTAGATTCCAATGTTCGGGGACGTCAGTAAAGTCGTGATTGGTGAGATGGCTATCGACAGCTCAAAGACAAATTGTTTATTCTACTCTTCCTCATGTTGTTTGAAGTACCTATGCAAACCATGTGCAATTACATTTAGGGTGAAGAGGTCTCAGACCAGCTGCAACTTGTAATGAATTATGTTTGTATGCGACTGTGCAACTGTATGATGACATATGATGATGTATGAAGATGTCATGACCTACCATGGATGAATCCTAAAAAGGGGTGTGCTATGATTATGATCTGAAGATGGCAGTTAAGATAACAGCGACCAATGAGAATGGGAGGATTGGAGAAAGATTGGATTTCTTTTGTATAGGTCTTGTCCAATCACATGTGGGGGTGGATTGTAATACAATATATGGGAGTGTTTTAACTGTTACAGAAATGTACATAATGTGTCAATTTATGTGGTTTAGAGAAACTCTGGTTAGTTTGACTCTACAGCATCATCTAGCTCCTCCCCAGACGATTGTACAATCAACTTGCTTTACGTACAAAATGTGGACTTGCTTGTTATGTGGTGGGCCTGCTTTAGGCTAAGGTGAATAGGGGCCCACTCCTACATTATAAACGTATAATCAAAGTCATATATAACAATAGCCTTCTTTAACCATCTGTATTGGAAAAATACAAGTGTCCAATGCATTTGGAGAAAACAAAAAACAGTTGTTCTTCAGGGACCACTTCCATCTCCTTTCTTAAAACATCAAACACAAATTAGGAGGACAATACCTCCAACTCTGCAGAAAAATACTGTTCATGTGTAAAAATGCACCTGCTGTGAGCATGTGAAGTTTGGCAGCTGCAAGAAGACTTCAGATCATGTTGAATAAGCAGCATGCCAGTTAAAGTGTCTTATGATTTTGGATAGAATAGACAGTACAGTTAAAATGTAAAACCTAATCTGAACCATCGGGCAGGTTTTGCCTTTGGTCTGTTATGAATGTGGTTCACAGAATTGGACTCTGTAAATTATTTCTATGCTTTTCTCCCCTTCCCATGGTTTGTAATACACATTCTGTCCAGAAATGAATTAATCCTTACTACCTAATAAATGTTATGAGTTAGATCAACACACAGGGACCAGTTTAGAAAGAAGTTACTCTAAGAAACTCTACATTACTCTGGGAGGAGGCTATTTGATTATCAAAGACGTTACTATGACTAACTTTGACTTACAAGAAATCAGGAGTAAGGATCAGAATTCTACTATGTATACTCAATTTACGAAAAGTGAGTATGTCAGAGTAACTTCTTTGTGAATCAGACCCTCAGAGTATTGAAATGTACTGAGTAACATGTATATTACTAGTGGTCTACTTGTTCCTATGCATTAGAGAGAGTTATTGTTCACAAAGAAGATAACATGCCTGTATGTCTATATGTTTCCGTTTGCTTGTACCTTGTTAGCCAAGGTTAGAACATCTAGCGCCACAAGCCAGATATTTGGGTTCCATGTAATAATGTCCTCTCAAAAATATCGGCATGCAAAAATGTTGCCGAAAAATGGCCGTTTTTTGTGGGGACATTATTGCATGGAACATGTGGGGGACACCCCCGCAACCCTCAAACCCTTTTATTTATTTTTTTGCTGCCCCTATCCCCATATATATGGTCACCCATATAATATCGCCACAACCTTTTCCCAGCAATATTATGTACGGTGACCATATTTATGGGTATAATATTACCTGATACCGATATTTGTATGACTGTGCCATCACTGATCTTGAAAAGGGGGAAAGACTCAAAGAGACAGAGAAAAAAAAAACGAATGGGAGAGTTGACTCAATTTCGGCTGTACGAAAATTACATACGGTCGAAAATTTAGACCAAGTCTTCCATCTGTTTGCATTACAGTGAAGAAGGGCAGAAGGGGATGCGCGGGTGTCCCCCCGCAGCCTTGTTCACCGTAATGTGAGCAGGGGTTCTGGGGGTGTCCCCCACTCCGGTCTCAATAAAGTTTAAAAAAAGGAAAAGCGGATCCTGCAGTGCCAGTTCCCATACACGCAAGTATAGGGAACCGGTGTCGCCGATGAATATGGAGACGGCGGCACACAAGGAGGCCCTATGTTAGCTTGACAACACACATATACATGTACAATTCTCTAAGGATGTCCACTCATTGACAGGGCATGTGCACAGCACTATGTGAAGCTTGCTCTATCAGGCCCTCCTCTTCTATAATACAGCAAACTTGAACCCAATCAAATAACAGATACCATTTATCATCACATCCAAATACTGAGGCTCTTCAAATGAGTATATTTATATATGGTTCATAGGTACAAACACTTCAATATTAGGGTGTGCAGTGAAAAATGAAAAGAACACCAATCCCTGTATGCCTTCTTAGCTACTGAAAGATACAACCCTTTTATCATAGACATATATGTTAAATAAAAAGATGTTTGGTCATTCTTATGCTCCCAAAAGGCACATAGATGGTATGCAAAGCAGCCCAGAATCTTATTGACGCTATTTGTTCACTTCTCCTTTCACATAGGGGCATTTCGAAAAAGCACAATATGAAATAATGTATATGGTTATTCTAGGTTTTGATAACATGCTTAATAATTAAGACAGGTGTAATGTTTGTTCTTATTACCACTACAATATATACTGTGCACTTTTAAACAGATCCACTTTACAATGTTATTATTATTGGTTTCTTTTGATGTGAATATACACCAAAAGATACACTCAAAATGTCCCCCTTTTTTGGAAAGGGCCACACCCAGATTTAAACCAATTATATATTTCTTCTGCAGGTACCAAAGCAATGTTTAATTCCTGCCGGCCAATATTTTGTTGGTAATGCTGCTGAAAGTACATATTTATTATTATACGCACAAACACTAACAATCCACACAAAATAGATTAGCACAAGCCCATTTCAGTTGTAGACCCTGTAACCTAGTCCCCTGGTCCCTTATCAGGTGTATCAGAACTGCAGCGCCCCTCCTCACCTACCCCCCTCCTCACCTACCCTCCTACCCTCCTACGGGGAATACATTCTATTGTGATTGCAACATTCTTGCAGGACACCCACAGGGACAAGGACAATCGATGTCTTCAAATACCAGGCCTGTCCACATCATTGGGGATGCCTCCTGTCATTGATGCTCTCCTTCTATTTTTAAACATAAAAATACACAGCATCCCGCCTTTCAAGATATGTGTGTTTTGTCGCTGGTCAGCACAACTGGAGTGGCACCGGCAAGCGGGGAGCATGAATTGTGTACTGGGAGAGAACAGGATGAATGGGATCTGCAAACAATAGCCCTCCTCGTATGTAGCCCTGATAAGAATTGCACTAATACAAATCTGAAATTCAGTGAAAAAACAAAAAAAAACAGAAACTCACCAGTTATGGTAAGCTAAGTAGCCATAACTTGCACCACCACCATGCACTGCTAAGAGTAACACCCAGGGCATCAAAGATGACATCACTTCTTCCTATGTTTGTGCATTCTGTTACAACATATGTGATCACATAGTATAGTACTCAAGTGGGTCCCTGCATTTTCAAAGCACACCATTTCCAAACCGATTGTGACAGTGCCAGATATGGCTGCTGTTTATTTATTTTTTAATTACGTCCAACATTTTGTTGTGTCTAGAACACAGGTTGAGTTCATGTGCATGCAATGGTGCTTAAAATTATAGAACCCATAGTTTTCTAGATGCAATACAGTGATGCATCATACTTTCAAATCTGCCACTGAAATGCTAGACTCCATTTCACATATATTGTTGGTGAGGAATCTGAGCATAGCTGAGATACATAATACAGCAATTAGAAAATCCCCCATGTAGAACTCTGCTCTGAGTGCTGAAATCATCTGGATGGTATTGCACTGCTCAAATAACATAAATTAGATGAGCAAAGTAGAGTTTCAATAGGTGGGCACTGAGTTTGTCAAGTTGTGATATATCTGTGGTTGGCACCGGACATGTTGTGGAAGCTAAGCCTAAATGAAAAGTGAACTAATCCTATATACCACAGTAAGCATTTCTTTCACAACCTAACAATTCATGCTAAAGCATGCACATATAAAGTGAAGGATATGCAAATGGGATTTACAAGGTCATACCTATATGACAAAAGAGGCAAGCACACTTGCTGGATTACTGCAGAAAAGCTGAAATGCAAACTATGAGGTTTTATCCATTGTGAATTCACCTCCTTCACTTTTTTTCACAATTTCTCAGAAACCAGTTACCGGATGCATTTCGCCCGAAACACCAAAAGATTTAGTAGTACCTGGCATACCGTAGCCATAACTTCAGGGTACAATTCCAAAAACAAATTTGCAAGAGAAGAAATTTCATCTGGTAATTTACCAGTTGAAATTATCGTTCCCTGTAACATGGCAGAATCCATGATTTATTACAAATAAGGAAAATAACATTTGCCAACATCATAATCAAGTTAGCAATGATCAGCAGCACTCTATCATAAGACTTGGCATATTAAAGGCCACATTCAAACACTGCCACAAATCTGGCACAAAGGGCGTTACTAATATGGGGTCATAGGGAAGAGCTTCATATCCGACTTCGAAGCACAAACACAGCTGCAATAATTTTGAAGGGTAAATGTATGCTGCTTGTTTGATGATGGGACTTGCTGTTGCCCCATTCATTTTACATCTTCCTATGTCTGTACATTATTTAACAACATATGTGATCACATAGCATGGAACCTAAATGGGTTCCTGCCCTTCCAAAGCACACAATTTCCAAGCAAATAGTGTTTGTGCCAAATCTCGTTGCTGTTTATTATTTATGAATTACTACCAACATGTTGTTATGTCTCCAACAGGTTGGACTTGTGTGCATTCCATGGTGCTTATTATAGTAGCCATAGTGTTCTAAATACAATACAGTGATGCAAAATACTTTCAAATTTATAACACAAATGCTAGACTCAAATTCACATATATTATTGCTGAGGAAACTGTACACAGCTAAGGTATATACTTCAACAATTACATTACAGAGAACGTGCTGCAGTGTTAAAAAAAATGCCCCATGTAGAGCTCTGCTCTCAGTTCCTTAGTAATGAGGGATGGTACAAAGCAGCCCATACAAGAATAAATAAGATGAGCAAAATAGACGGTCAATGGATGACAAATGAGTTGGTGGGGATGTGATGCAGCTGTGATTGGTACAGTACATTTTTGGGATGCTAAACCTAAAGGAAAAATTAACTACTTTTATAGTCCACAAACACTCTTTCTTTCACAAACTAATTCATGATATATGAGTTGAATGAAATACACAAACCATAGGATTTGCAAGGTCATACATATACAAAAGGAGAAAAGGGCATTTGATGGATCACTGCAAAAATGTTGAAATGCAAACTATGTGGCCTTAGCCACTGTGCTTTCACCTGCTTCACTTTATTTCAGATTTGTTCAGAAACCCTGCTGCATTTAGCCTTTAACCCAAAAAGACTCTTGTAGTACCTGGAGTAGTGTAGCCATTATCTCAGTGTACAACCTCAAACCACGTTGCATGAGAAGAAATGTTCACTGGAAAGTTACCAGTGGTGAATAACTTTCCCAGAAATCTCCCCAAATAAGCAAAACAACATTGGCCAACATCATAACCAAGTTAGCATTGATCAGCTACACTCCATCATAAGACTTCTCACATTTAATGCCACAACCAAACACTTCCACAACTCTGAAATAAAAGTTAGTCACTGATATAGGGTCACAGGAAACAGCTTGATATCCAACTACGACGCACATACACAGCTTCAATATTTGTCAAGAGTAGAGTTATGCTGCTTGGTTGATAGTAGGGGTTTCTATCCACCCCCATTTGTTTCACTTCTTCCTATGTCTGTGCATTGTGTAACAGTATATGTGTTCAAATAGTATGGTACCCAAGTCAGATTGTGTTTATTGTTTATGAAGTACTACCAACATTGTATTCTGAGTAGTACACACATTGAGCTCTTCTGCATGCAATGGTGCTGTATATTATGGTAGCCAGAGAGTTCGGATGCAATGTACTTTCAAATCAGTGAAATGCTACACTCAATTTCATGTATATTCTTAGTGAGCCGTCTGCGGATACCTAAGGTACATAATGAAACTAAACCCAGAAAACACACCCTATTTTGTAAACTAAAATGCTATTTCTTCCCTTACAAATTACTGCTTAGACTTCTAATAACATATTTCTTAAATACAGACAAACAGCAGATTCATTTTAACAAATAAAAAGATACAACAAAAAAATCCCCAAACCACCATATCAGCAAATAATCAAATAAATCCTTTAAAAAAACAGTGAGAGCGAACCTTTAATTGAAAATGTATTCTTCTTACACATAACCATAGCATAACATGTACTACTGCTTGAAAACACTTCAGAAACCACTGAAATAAAAAAGGAAAACCTTACTTTCCAAGTAATACCAGTAAACTACTAAATTACTAAACATACTTAATACATTTTATATAAACAGTTCATATTATCCATTGTATATATAAAAAACACAATCACTGACCTTCAGCTGCTCCAAAGAATAAATAGATCCTCACCATAGCCACACACAGAACATCTGCACACTCAGAGTTCTGGAATCAGAATGTCAAAAGTTCACAAAAGGTCACTTTCATAGCTTTCAGAAATCAATAGCACAAAAAGAGGACTGTACAAAGCAAACAAGTAAAATGGCCAACACATTTTTATTACAACCTATAACTGTCAATAAACCCCAAAACAATCCTCCTAAAGACTACTTTGTAGAACATGTAGAAACACAATTAAATAAAAAACCAATGTTGCTGTTGTTTTGATTAGACTAATTACATAGTCATGGCTATAACCCTAGTTACATTGGGACACATCACATAACCGCAGGTACATGTAAAGCTTTCCCATACACTGAAAAACACATATTGCAAAGGTTTCAAATTTAAATCACACATGCTTTGAGGTGAGAACATCCAGACAGAAGTACATGTACAAATCAGTGCTAAAACATCTATAAAATAATATGATCACTGCACCAAAATACAAACAGCTGTAATCGCGGGTAGAACGAGCTGGGCCATACCAAAGGCCGCCACAAGACACAACATCTAATTGGAGCAGTGATAGCCGCGGGTCGGTGCATTTTTCAAGATTCAAAAAGACATATTAGAAAGGTGTAAAAATGTAAACAACACAAAGGTACACACAAGGGCATAGAATCAGTACCACATATAGGGCCCAATTCATAGAATCTGGCGCAGGAGCAGCGCAAGCGGCGCGCTCAGAAAGGGAGCATGCACCACGCGTACGCCAGCCGCGGCGCAAAGCAGCAATTGCGCGCAACGCGTATTCATGGATTTCCTAGGCCATAACTAGCCGTGGTGCAGTAAACATCCAACTGCGCCAGTAACGCTCCCAACACTGCACCTTGCGCACGAAAAAGCTAGTGAAATCTCCAATACGGTGCAAGGCCCCCGCGCCATCCGTGGGGCAGCACACAGCCCCCCACCATCCTAATCACGTAATAAATCGGAGCATATCCCGCTCGCGCCAGCCAAATCGTGTGAAAATTGCCTTGCGTACCCCCGCAAAATCGCGCACCCCGCTCGCGCCAGCCAAATCGTGTGAAAATTGCCTTGCGTACCCCCGCAAAATCGCGCACCCCGCTGACGCCAGCCAAATCGCGTTAAAATGGCCTTGCGTACCCCCTCGAAATCACGCACCCCGTTTGCACCAGTGAAATCTCGTGAAAAGGCCATGCATATGATCGCGCCAGCCAAATCGCGTGGAAAGGGGCGCGCATACCCAGCGAAATCACACACTCCACTTGCGCCAGCCAAATCGTGTGAAAAGGGCTGTGAGTGCTGCCATCCACCTTGAACACACCCCGCAGGCAGCCCACATCACAAGGGACCCCCCCAATACCCGTGACCATACCCGGAGGCAGCCCACACCACATGGGACCCCACAACACCCGTGACCATACCCCACAGGCAGCCCACGCCACAAGGGACCCCCTATCACCCGTGACCATACCCGCAGGCAGCCCACACCACAAGGGACACCCTTAGCACCCGTGACCATACCCGCAGGCAGCCCACAACACAAGGGATCCCCCAACACCCGTGACCATACCCGCAGGTAGCCCAAACCACAAGGAACCCCACAACACCCGTGACCATACCCGCAGGCAGCCCACACCACAAGGGACCCCCAACACCCGTGACCATACCCCACAGGCAGCCCACACCACATGGGATCCCCAAAACCGATGACCATACCCGCAGGCAATCCATGCCACAACAGACCCCCCAATACCCATGACCATACCCGCAGGCAGCCCACGCCACAAGGGACCCCCAATACCCATGACCATAACCCGCAGGCAGCCCACATGGCACCATACACCGCAGGCAGGCCCCGACTCGTCCCCTCACCCCCACCAGTGACGGCAACCTGCAGGCAGGCCCTGACTCATGTCCCCCCACCAGTGACGGCAACCTGCAGGCAAGCCCCGACCCATGTCCCCCACCCCCACCAGTGACGGCAACATGCAGGCAGGCCCCGACCCATGTCCCCCCACCCCCACCAGTGGCGGCAACATGCAGGCAGGCCCCGACTCATGGCCCCCACCATTGACAGCAAACTGCAGGCAGGCCTCGACCCATGTCCCCCCAACACATTGTCCCAACATGCAATCATGTAGCAAATGTCCACTAAAATGCTACCACACGCTGCCCCCCCCCAATGCAACTCAACACCCATCCATTGGTCCTACTCCCCAGTACATGCCCCATGCCATGGGAATCACAAATTCTCACATGCATGTTTGCACACACATGACCAACATTGATGAACAGCAGGGACACGTAACAGAGCCAATGAAGAGTGACACATGCACCAAACCGTTGAGAGCAGACACCACTTTGATCATAAGGAATACAAATGTATTAAATAGTAAAATTCACGACAACTGAAAGACAACCATGAAAATGAAAGAGAATGCAATGAAAAGGAAAATGAAATAGAAAAATAAAATAAATGGTATGATAAAAAAGTGTAAACTCCAAAAAGTGGTCCATATCCAAGGAATGTCGTCCAATAGCAACCAGAAAAAAAAGAAAAACCATTACTCATGGTAAAAAAAAATGCAAAAAAAAAGCAAATGTCTCAACCTATGTACAGTGTTCGAGGGTCCATGATCCCATGATCCCAAAAAAGATAAATACACCCTAAAAAACCCTAGAAAAAATATGAACTATTTACAAAATGTGGGGCAAAGTCCATTGACTCCAAATCGTAACAAAAGAAAGGAAACCTACCACTAAACAACTATTTACAAAGGCAGTGGGCTAGTCCTACGACTCACCATTTCTCCAAAGAGTTTTGGCCAGGGCATCATGGAACTCTCTGTCAATATCCCAGAGGCGGGCCTGTGCTCCCTTCTCGAGGGCCCGCAGGGACTCCCTCGTGCTCCTCACAAACTCCCTGCGGGTCTCCTCGAGGAACTCCGCCTGCCTCTCTGCCCGACACAGGGTGTTCTCCGCCCTGGCCATGGTGAGTCGTGCCCCCTGTGCCTGCTGCCGTTCTGCACCAATCTGCTGGCCCATTCCCTGCAACACGGAAGACATCCTTGTGCAAAGGTCCACGTCTCCCTCCTATCCGATGGCCGATACCTGCCCCTCTGATGTTGATGGCCCCGAGTCCTGTCTCCTCCTACATAGAGCGGCCGCTGCCAATAAGCCCTGTGCCTCCAGGACTGCCTCCAGGATGATGACAACCCCCTGGGCAGTCGTGCACGTGCCCTGCCATTGCCAGTGGCCCTGTTGCTGGGGTGACCACCTATGCTGATCCTCAGACTCCCGACTGTGGCAGGGATGTGGTCTCCACCAGACTGGCCATCGTGGTTGGGACAGGTCCACAGGGGGCCATGGTGGCATCTGGGCCGGAAGACGGCAGGGAGGACGACTGGCCCATTGTGGAGGAAGAGGAGGAGTGGGTCGCAACAGTGGCCAGCACATGTAGCAAACCCACAAAAATGAGCTGAGCTAGCCAGTTAATGAGGGCCCAGGCCTCTTCGTGATGACGTGCAAGCACCCGACAGGAAGCCTGCACATCATCACGAATGGTGCCTGTGCACCTCAAGATACCGGCTAGCATGGGCTACACCCTGTCACGGATTGCCTGGTCTGCAGGTAGTGGAAGGTCAGTTGACATGGACACATCCGCTACCTGCGGATGGGTCTGGCCTGAGGTATGCCCGCAGGTGCATACTGATGCAGGCGTAGGATGAGGGACAGGATTAGGCACAGGCCACTCTGCAGTGACCTGCACTGCCTATTGCCCCTGGACTGAACCAGTTGCACCTACCTCATCACCCCCGCCAGGCCCCTGGTGCTGGTCTGATGCGGCCTCCACCTCCCCCTCGTCCACCACCAACCTGGATGATTCTGAACCATCTTCCGCATCAGATTGCCCCTGTGGGGGCTCACCTGTCCCTCCCGTTGCCGAGGAGCCCAAGTCCAACTTCACCTTCTTGGTCCTCCCCTCAGCAGCTGAGGCCATTGTTGCAGACGTGGCACCAGTCCCCTCGCTCCCAGAGATGTTGTAACCTGGGAGGATGACTGGGCTTTGCGTCTCCGCCTGGTGGAGGCATCGCCACTGCGTTTCTCCACAGCGCTGTCTCCACCCTGTTCCTCCATCGCCACTGTGGATAGGGAGACATTGAACACAAGCATCAGTGTACTGAACAAATGTCTGCTTGACACAAAGCAAATGCACATGAGTGGCACAGTCAAACATCACAAACATCATCACCTTCCACAACACACATGCACAGACATGCATGCCACGTACAACAAACATTCACATCCATGTACAAGGCTTTCCACGTGTATGCATTTTTTGTGTTTCTGGGTGCCACACCGTACTGCGGGATGTTATTTCCACACATGTGGGCTACCGAGGGGTCTCGTGCACATTTTATTTTGTTTTTGGGGTGCCTGAGCATTGCGTGACCCATCATTTTTCCCCACGGGTCACAGACAGCCTTGCAGGAGCACAGGGGTACGTTTTCCATCACAAACCTGCCCCCTTCACCCCAATTGCCCAGGACAATTGTCTGCACCTCCCATTCCCACTAGTTCATCAGTGCCATGACTGGGAGGCCAACAAGTGGTAAGGGAGGCAAAGCTGGGCGACCTTCCTGAGGTGGCCACGGTAAGGGATGTGGCCAGGGTGGCCAGTGTGTCCAGGCCCATTCAGGGACAGCTATGCCCCCCCCAGTGGGTCAGGGGAGATGCAGGGAGATGCAGCTGCTGCTGACATCCCCAGCGCCCGTCAGGCCCAACAAGCGGAACAGGCTGGGACCCCAGACACGGCTCGGGCCTCCAACACGTCAAGAAAGCAGAGTTTCAATGAAGTGGAACTGGACACACTTGTGGGCTACGTGTCGGTACACGGCTGCGACATGCTCGTGATGGCAGGGTGCAAAACTATGCCTGCTCAGCGTAGGGCCCACTGGCAGTGCATCGCGGACCGTATCAGTGCCTTGGGATGTGAGAAGCGCACAGCTGATGATTGCACAAAGTGTTGGAATGACCTGTGACGCTGTGCAAAACACAAGCTGGCTGCAAAGTTTGCCTCTACTCTGGTGACTGACTGGCAGTGGCTCACCACCAGAGGACAAAGAACTCACTGAGCATGAGGAGATCGCTGGAGGGTTCATCCCAGAGGGTCAGATCCAAGGCGTGGGAGACCTGCCAGATTATGAGACAATGTCCGGTGAGTGGTGATGCGTGTGTGTCCAGGCCATGTGTATGTTGCTTGGGTGATGTGTTGTGATTGACTGCCAGTTCAGGCTATGTAGTCATGCCTGCCATGTGTGACCCATGCAATGCTTGACTGATACGTGCTTGTTGTGATGCAGACTGCATACAGGCCACATGCTGCACACGGAGGCAATCCTCATCAACACACCTGCACCCTCCTTCAATGTCAAATTACTTGCCAGCCTCTCTAGTCCCTATTCTTACTCCAAAACATGTTTGCGGACAGCCTGTGATGATTTTACACTCAACACTCACCCTCTGTCGTCACATGACTGACGTCTCTGTGAGGTCGCACTGCATGCTGTTCCTCCTCAGAGGCATTCTTCCTTACCTCTCCATCCCTCAGCAGCTCACTGTCTCCATTGGACTGGTGATTCCCATGGCAGACTAAGGAAACGGCCTGCTCCTGATTTTCTGTGAATATACACTCTTCCCTCTGCAACTCTGCCAGACCTGTACTGTGTGGAACATCCTTTGGCCTTGATACAGGGTCTCTCACTCGGACTCTGCTGATGGCACAGGCTCACAATGGCCATGAGTGTTCATTCATGGACCATGTGCATTCCAAGCACGCCCCTATGGGTCTGGGGCAAGCCCCTCATCTGACTCCATCTCCGGTATTTCCTCCTTGTCATGGTATTTGATCATCCCTTTCCTGCTCCCTCAGGGTCAGTTGCTCCACATGGCCATTAGTTTGTGGTTCTCGTCTGCGTCGAGCGGATGCCTCCCTCTGGTACAGCCTTCCTGCCTCTATGCAACTGCTGTTGTGGCTTCTCCGGGTCTGGGGGCACTTCTGATGCTTCCTCATGTGTTGTGCTTTCTGTCCTCCTCTCCCCTGCTGTAGTCCCAGATGACTGTGAGAATGCAATTGACCTACCCACACTGTCTGCTACAACAGGGTACCCATTTTGACCCATGCACTGCTTCCAAGCCATCCCCCGCCCTTGGGGTTGGGGTTCACTGTATCCCTACAACCCACTGCCAACACTTTGCACATGATGACTGCACTTGCCCTTACACTGCCATCATGACACGACATTGAAATTACTGGTTTTGTCTTTTTATTGATAGTTGAGGCTGTACACATGTACTGCACTGCACCCACACACTTCTGAGCCCTGTTTCGCCCTTCAACATGCCTATTCACTTGTGTGATGTCAAAGTGACCTCGCATTAATGTATCCATGTGCCTCCCTTTACTGTATTTCACCACCCTAGCGTTGTTGCATCCTGTGACACATGTATGTTTTGTTGTAATGATTTCCATGTACTGTCTGATGACATGCATTTTACATGGATCACGGACAGTAGTATTTAACTTCCATCTGGGGCTGGTTGACAGTTCTACCATGGCTATGCTACGGGCCATCTGTGTGTTGGCATCTGTCACATTTGTTGAAGGTCCATGCCTGTGACAGGCTTGTATGTGATGCAGGTGCTATGCACCATGCATCACATGCAGTGTTTTGTCATTTTACACTCATCCGTGTCTGCTTTCAGGGTTCCCTTCCACTTCATTGGCACTGCGTTTATGCTTGAGTTTGTGTCATGTGTGACATGTCTGATTCATGTGTTGGATGTTCACATTGTAATACCTATGTCTGTGGTATATGCTGTTGACATGTATGTTCATGTCTTCTTTTTGTTTTGTGCAGGTGATGAGGCACTGGAAGCAGAGGAGGAGGAGGAGATGGCGGATAGGGTGGAGTGTTCAGAGGCCCAACCAGGCACCAGTGGAGGCTGTGGTGTGGTAGCCCATGAATATCTTTTGGTGCTACAGATCATCCTGGCCAGGCGTGTCTCTGAGTACACCTTTGAGGATCTCTATGCCTCTGGTGCGGAATCTGATATTGAACCATATGTGCTGTCGCAGGTGAGTGATTCTGGCATGGATGCTGTTCTGTCCGACATACCTGCAGTGGGGGTAGACCCCTGAAAGGGCCATTCAGTGTTGGTATGTCCACCTGTGGCGGTTACGGATGCAGGGTCACACTCCACACTATTTGCTTCTGTTCCTGGGGCAGCAGATCAAAGGAGAAATGCAGTCCTGTAGCCACAGGCAGCGCCAGCACAGCAAGGACCAGGTCTCCTTGGGCCTGACAGGTGTGGTGTCCGGCAACGCGGTGGCTGTGCGCCATCGGTAATACTCTGTGGTAGAATTCCATGTATGCCATTCCACAGCAACAGGGGGCATCATGTGAGATGATGGCTCAGGGTGTAGTAAGGGTGGCCAATTCCATTCTTCCCCCGAAAAGGCAGGTGGAGCTCCAGCAGCAGGCAACACGGTCCACGTGCCACTCACACAGGCAGGACATGTTGGCCGCCAACAGGGACCGACGGGCTGAACTGGGGGCTCTGCGCACAGCCATGGCTGCAGAGGCATAGGCCCACAGGGATGCCCTGAGGGAAGAGAACACCTCCCTCAGAGCTACTCTGGGTGCACTTGAGGTGGCCCACAGTAGAGGGCGGAACAGCAGATGGAGCAGCTGACACACAACATCTCGGCTGAGCTCCAGGCAACCTGTGAGGAGATCCGTGTGTCACGTGAGGCTTTGCAGGTGCAGGTCCATGCAACACATGAGGCCTTGCAGGCAGAACTCTGTGCTGCATGTGAGGTGCTGCATGGGCACATGCGGATCATCATCCTGCAGAACCAGACCTTTCAGGCCTGCATGCTTGCTGCCACGGAGGAGCATGTCAGGGCTATGCGTGGTCAGCCTCCCGTACCATGCACACCCTCTCATATTGCACCAGAGGGTGACGACAGCGATGTCAGTACTCCCACTATCGGCTAGCCGTGCAGGCCATGAGCCCATGGAGGTTCCTTTCTTTCTATTCTCAAAATCCACGCATGTGGGTGTTGAGGTGGACCCTGCACCTCCTCCCTCCTGGGTGGTGCCCCCCATACCCACCTCTGGTCAACCATGGCCATTTTTATTTTTTTATTTTTTGTCTATTGTGCATTCATGTAACAGTGTGGCATCCGAAGGCATCCACTGTGTGTTCTGGCTGGGCCCATACAGGCTTGTCTCGTGTTTGTGTTTGAAGCTTGGGGTCCAGGCACATATGCCACTCCTGCTTCCCCTTTCCATCGGGCTTGCAAGGAGGGCACCATGTGACAGTAACTTACACAGAGGCATTGGGCTTCCATCATTTCTGTGGCCAGTCTGAAGTCCAAACTGTGTATACACCCCTAGTGGGGATTCATGATAGTTTTGCCAGTGCATGGTTGACATGCATTTTCGTTTGAATATTGCTAATTGTGCATATTTACATGTTAGATCTTCATGTATTACCTTGCCTGTCTCCGTTGTTGATGCACTTCATGCTGTATGCTGTCCCCTGCCACATTTAGCTAGCAGAAACACACTCAGGATGGGGGGGGGTCCATATGGTGGCTTTGTCATATTGAGACACTTGTGCTATTGTGATTGGTCACTGTCTGACGTTGTCACTGTTGGGTCCTGTGTTCATGATATGTTATGCTGGTAAATATATGTTCATGTGTACAGTTTGATTTTGATGTGTCAGAGGGAATTGTCTCTGGCCTGTTTCCATTTGTCACAGTGCACTTTGTGACAGCTGTGTCATGTGTTGTGCATTTATTTTGTTGTTTTTCACATTGCATGCCATGGCATGGTGTGTCGGGTGGGTGACATGGGGTTTGGGAGGGTTTAGGTGACATACCAGTATTTGGATGTGCTGTTTTGCAAGGGGGTAGTGTATTATGCACCTTGAATGTGTGCCTTTTGGTCACACGGGATTGGGTTTGTTTAAGTAGCTAGGGATGCACAGAATGTAGCACTTCCAAGGACACATCCTTAGGGTGGTAAGGTTGTGACAGTTAGCTGTTCCTTTGTCATCATTGATTGTCACCTGGAATGTGCCAGGCCTGTGTGCATTCCGCAGGGGTGGGATTTTAGCTGAAAAATTGAGCCACAAGCTGGGTACGGGGTGCCTCGCCATGTGCCCTTTCCCCTCCCATCCGCAGCAGGCGTGCATGTGGTTGGGAATGTGGGGACACCACCATGTCCACCAGTACACCCCGCTGTGTTGCAACGTTGTGCAGGACACATGCTTACACAATGATCCTGCACACTACTGGGTGTGCATATAGTAGCTGCCCATCAAAGCAGTCAAGGGAGCGGAAACCTGACTTGAGCACTCCGAATGTGCGCTCAACTATGGCCCTGGTTGCAATATGGGCTGCGTTGTATCTTACCTGGGGTGGTGTGGTGGGGTTCCATATTGGCATCATCATGTAGGTGCTCAGAGGGTAGGCACTGTCCCATGGGGAGGTGATAATGGTTTTCATTAGTTGGGTTTGTGTATTTGTCTGTGTGTGACATGCATGCATGTGCACAGGCATTTGTACTCACCAATGAGCCATGTGTTGCCATGCCTCCCAGCTTCCAGGTCCCGGTTTAGGGGTGACATTTTGAATGTGAAACTATCATGGGTGGACCCTGGATAGTTTGCATAGACAGAGGTGAGGATTCCCTTGGCATCGCATATAACCTGCACGTTGATGGAATGCCAGTGCTTGCGGTTGCGATATATGTGCTCAGTGGCCGTAGGTGGACGTAGGGCCACATGGGCACAATCAATGGCACCAAGCACTTTGGGGAAGTGTGCCACCCCGTAAAAGTCCTGGACCACGTCCTGCCTTCCTGCGGGTGTTCTGGGCATGCATATGTGCCTGTGGACTGAGGGGCGTGCAGTCATGATTTCCAGCACCTGGTGTAGGCAGCGTGACTGTGGCCAAAAAATGCAGGATATTGAGCACCTTTTCCCTTGACAAGTTATTTCTTCAGTTTTCCTTCATCCACTCCTACATTTTGAATATGGGTTGACCCTTCACTGCAGCTAGCTGTCATGGCCACAGGCCCCAGAACACACAAAAAACCATCTACTGATGGGAGCAATGGGTCACTTGACTCACTTATGTCCCTTTGGGACCCATAAACACAGGGCGGCCTGGCTGGACTTAGTCCTCGTACCTTTGGCGCCAGGCTCATATAGAGATGTGAGCAGGAACACTTTATTTCAGTGCAGGAGTGCTTTTACTTTATTTCAGTGCAGGAGAGCTTTTATTTTACAAGAACTTTCCAGGAGCTGAAAGCCTTTATTCCAGAGAACATCCTCAAGTGCTGACTCATCGGGTGTGGCTCCCTAGGCCTGGTCTTCATGTGGTGACTCATCGGGGGTGGCAGGGTGTGGCAGGCAGGCTGAACCCGGTGGGCGTGGCTTCAGAAGCTCAGCTATATAAGCTGCTCCATCCTTAAGGCCAGTGCTTCGCAGTACTGTGCACTCATGTGCAACGTGATGCTCACCGCTGGTTGGACCAGTTTATTTACCTCTGGAAACCAGGCGTTCTCATGCATACTCACCTCCAGGAAACCGGTGCTTCATCGCTTCATCAGGAGACTCATCTCCTGACATCCAGTGATCTTGATCCCAATGCCGCAGCACCGCACACCGCATCCACGAACTCGGACCCTGTGAAGAAGAAGAAAGACAAGGTTAGAACATCCGTCCTAGGGCTGCGCCGCATTTGAACCCTGCGTGCCCCCTAGTTAACAACTTACCAGCTTCTGTACCACTGCAGCTTCGTTCCTCATTCCCTCCGGCTGTTGCCTCGAGCTCCTCAGCTTCTGCTGGGCCTGCAACATCACGTGCAAGGGAAGAAAGCAAAAGAGCAAACATCAAAAGTGGAACGGACAGCATACAAGACAACAAACTTTACAATACAACAAAAACAGATGAGGAAAGACAAAGGCAAACAGGAATACTTACCTGAAGTATAGTAGCTTAGTCACAGTAGGACTGGACTACCACGTGCAAGGGACCAGTGAAGGAATTCGGTCCAGATCATGCAAGCGCCCCTGCCAGAAACAGCTGGATGGAGTGCTTGCCAAAACTAATCAACAGGAGCAGTCCCGAGCAGCATCACTTATTAACACCAGTCACCACATAAGCGCAGAGGGCGAAGTCGGACCAGAGCGACCTCACCCCCGGGAGGGCTGCAACCGTGCCCCAACGCCTCCGCAGAGACCAGGTGAGCGTAATTCTAACTGAACGACTGAGCACCTGAGGTACTTGACAACCTTCCAGCATCTGCCCACCATAGAAACAATAAAAACCAATAAAGACCCAATCGGAAAAATAATGCAAAGAATTCAGCTTTCTTTCAACAGATACTAAAAAAAGCAGCCACAAAAAAGTAAAAAAATTAAAAATGACTAAGATGAACTTTCAAAACACCATCAATTGCACTAGCACAGAACACTGAATACAGCTAAAAGTACCACATAGTAAAAAGTTCATTAAAATAACAACAAATACAGTCAAATAAACCTTCATCACTAACATGCATACAAAAAACTAAGAGGGTAATTCATAGAATTTCGCAGAAAAGTGTCGCAAGCGGCTGGCGCAGAGTGTCCGCGTGCGATTGTCTGCGCCAGGCACGTGCGCTAAAACCGATTTCCGCGCACAGCGTATTCATGGATTTTAGGCTCCCAAACCAGCCGTGGCGCAGAGTATCGCAGCGACCCTGCAGCAGCGCCAGTAACGCCCCCAAGAACGCCCTCGCGCAAGGAAAAGCCATCAAAATCGCTAAATCATCGCAAAGGGCTGCGCTAACCCTGGACCAGTTTACAGGGCTGCCAAACAAGGAACGCAAAGCGGGTAACGTGCATATCAGGGGTACGCGTGAAGTAATACATGCAATTAGCCAGGGTACGTGTATTACAGGGGTACGCGGGAAGTTCTACACGCGATTGGCCAGGGTACGTGTATTACAGGGGTACGCGTGAAGTTTTACACGCGATTAGCCAGGGCACGTGTATCACAGGGGTACGCGGGAATTATCACACGCGATTTGGCTGGGTACGTGTATTACAGGGGTACACGGGAAGTTTTACACGCGATTCGGCTGGGTACGTGTATTACAGGGGTGCGCGGGAATTCTCACATGCGATTTGGCCAGGTATGTGTATTACAGGGGTGCGCGGGAATTATCACACGCGATTTGGCTTGGTACGTGTATTACAGGGGTGCGTGGGAAGTTACACACGCGATTAGGCTGGGTGGGTCCTCACAGGTGTTCCCTGTACACCCTCGACGGCCCCTGCAGGCAGCCCACAAAACAGGGGACTACCCTGCACACCTGCTCATGTCCCCCTGCACCCCCACCCCCCAGCAGTGCAGGGGCAGCCTCCACCAGGCCCCCACCCATGTCTCCCACCACCCCCACCCCCCAGCCACCAGGGGCACCCTCCACCAGGCCCCCACTCATGTCTACCACCACCCCCACCCCCCAGCAGTGCAGGGGCACCCTCCACCAGGCCCCCACTCATGTCTCCCACCACCCCCACCCCCCAGCCACCAGGGGCACCCTCCACCAGGCCCCCACCCATGTCTCCCACCACCCCCACCCCCCAGCAGTGCAGGGGCAGCCTCCACCAGGCCCCCACTCATGTCCCCTATCACCCCCACCCCCCCGCCACCAGGGGCAGCCTCCACCAGGCCCCCACCCATGTCTACCACCACCCCCACCCCCCAGCAGTGCAGGGGCACCCTCCACAAGGCCCCCAGCCATGTCTCCCACCACCCCCACCCCCCAGCCACCAGGGGCACCCTCCACCAGGCCCCCAGCCATGTCTCCCACCACCCCCACCCCCCAGCCACCAGGGGCACCCTCCACCAGGCCCCCACCCATGTCTCCCACCACCCCCACCCCCCAGCAGTGCAGGGGCAGCCTCCACCAGGCCCCCACCCATGTCTCCCACCACCCCCACCCCCCAGCAGTGCAGGGGCAGCCTCCACCAGGCCCCCACTCATGTCTACCACCACCCCCACCCCCCAGCAGTGCAGGGGCACCCTCCACCAGGCCCCACTCATGTCTCCCACCACCCCCACCCCCCAGCAGTGCAGGGGCACCCTCCACCAGGCCCCCAGCCATGTCTCCCACCACCCCCACCCCCCAGCCACCAGGGGCACCCTCCACCAGGCCCCCACTCATGTCTCCCACCACCCCCACCCCCCAGCCACCAGGGGCAGCCTCCACCAGGCCCCCACCCATGTCTCCCACCACCCCCACCCCCCAACAGTGCAGGGGCAGCCTCCACCAGGCCCCCACTCATGTCCCCTATCACCCCCACCCCCCCGCCACCAGGGGCAGCCTCCACCAGGCCCCCACCCATGTCTCCCACCACCCCCACCCCCCAGCAGTGCAGGGGCAGCCTCCACCAGGCCCCCACTCATGTCCCCTATCACCCCCACCCCCCCCCCCGCCACCAGGGGCAGCCTCCACCAGGCCCCCACCCATGTCTACCAACACCCCCACCCCCCAGCAGTGCAGGGGCACCCTCCACCAGGCCCCCAGCCATGTCTCCCACCACCCCCACCCCCCAGCAGTGCAGGGGCAGCCTCCACCAGGCCCCCACTCATGTCTCCCACCACACCCACCCCCCAGCCACCAGGGGCACCCTCCACCAGGCCCCCACCCATGTCTCCCACCACCCCCACCCCCCAGCAGTGCAGGGGCAGCCTCCACCAGGCCCCCACTCATGTCCCCTATCCCCCCCACCCCCCCGCCACCAGGGGCACCCTCCACCAGGCCCCCAGCCATGTCTCCCACCACCCCCACCCCCCAGCAGTGCGGGGGCAGCCTCCACCAGGCCCCCAGCCATGTCTCCCACCATCCCCACCCCCCAGCCACCAGGGGCACCCTCCACCAGGCCCCCAGCCATGTCTCCCACCACCCCCACCCCCCAGCCACCAGGGGCAGCCTCCACCAGGCCCCCACCCATGTCTCCCACCACCCCCACCCCTCAGCAGTGCAGGGGCAGCCTCCACCAGGCCCCCACTCATGTCTACCACCACCCCCACCCCCCAGCAGTGCAGGGGCACCCTCCACCAGGCCCCCACTCATGTCTCCCACCACCCCCACGCCCCAGCCACCAGGGGCACCCTCCACCAGGCCCCCACCCATGTCTCCCACCACCCCCACCCCCCAGCAGTGCTGGGGCAGCCTCCACCAGGCCCCCACTCATGTCCCCTATCACCTCCACCCCCCCGCCACCAGGGGCACCCTCCACCAGGCCCCCAGCCATGTCTCCCACCACCCCCACCCCCCAGCCACCAGGGGCACCATCCACCAGGCCCCCACCCATGTCTCCCACCACCCCCACCCCCCAGCAGTGCTGGGGCAGCCTCCACCAGGCCCCCACTCATGTCCCCTATCACCTCCACCCCCCCGCCACCAGGGGCACCCTCCACCAGGCCCCCAGCCATGTCTCCCACCACCCCCACCCCCCAGCCACCAGGGGCACCCTCCACCATGCCCCCACCCATGTCTCCCACCACCCCCACCCCCCAGCAGTGCAGGGGCAGCCTCCACCAGGCCCCCACTCATGTCTCCCACCACCCCCACCCCCCAGCCACCATAGGCACCCTCCACCAGGCCCCCAGCCATGTCTCCCACCACCCCCACCCCCAGCAGTGCAGGGGCACCCTCCACCAGGCCCCCATCAATGTCTCCCACCACCCCCACCCCCCAGCAGTGCAGGGGCAGCCTCCACCAGGCCCCCACTCATGTCCCCTATCACCCCCACCCCCCCGCCACCAGGGGCACCCTCCACCAGGCCCCCACCCATGTCTCCCACCACCCCCACCCCCCAGCCACCAGGGGCACCCTCCACCAGGCCCCCACTCATGTCTCCGACCACCCCCACCCCCCAGCCACCAGGGGCACCCTCCACCAGGCCCCCACCCATGTCTCCCACCACCCCCACCCCCCAGCAGTGCAGGGGCAGCCTCCACCAGGCCCCCACTCATGTCTCCCACCACCCCCACCCCCCAGCCACCAGGGGCAGCCTCCACCAGGCCCCCAGCCATGTCTCCCACCACCCCCACCCCCCAGCCACCAGGGGCACCCTCCACCAGGCCCCCACTCATGTCTCCCACCACCCCCACCCCCCCAGTCACCAGGGGCACCCTCCACCAGGCCCCCACTCATGTCTCCCAGCGTGCTACGTGTATTTCAGGGGTTCGCGTGAAGTTTCTCACGCGATCGGGCCTGGGGGAGCGGGCTACGTGTATTTCAGGGGTTCGCGTGAAGTTTCTCACGCGATCGGGCCTGGGGGAGCGGGCTACGTGTATTTCATGGGTTCGCGTGAAGTTTCTCACACGATCGGGCCTGGGGGAGCGGGCTACGTGTATTCCAGGGGTGCGTGAGAAGATCCACACGCGAATAGCCTGGGCGCGTGTATTTCAGGGGTGCGCGGGAAGTTCCACACGCGAATAGCCTGGGCGCGTGTATTTCAGGGGTGCGCGGGAAGTTCCACACGCGAATAGCCTGGGCGCGTGTATTTCAGGGGTGCTCGGGAAGTTTTTCACGCGATCGGGCCTGGGGGAGCGGGCTACGTGTATTTCAGGGGTTCGCGTGAAGTTTTTCACGCGATCGGGCCTGGGGGAGCGTGCTACGTGTATTTCAGGGGTTCGCGTGAAGTTTTTCACGCGATCGGGCCTGGGGGAGCGTGCTACGTGTATTTCAGGGGTTCGCGTGAAGTTTTTCACGCGATCGGGCCTGGGGGAGCGGGCTACGTGTATCACAGGGGTTCGCGTGAAGTTTTTCACGCGATCGGGCCTGGGGGAGCGGGCTACGTGTATTTCAGGGGTTCGCGTGAAGTTATTCACGCGATCGGGCCTGGGGGAGCGGGGTACCACTCACCGTCTGCCTTGCGTGTAGAAGAACGCGTAGCCAACACCCGCTGTGAAGTAATAGCGTGTGAACCCCAACGGATGGAAAACACACGCACCGCACGAAAAGCACGTACAGAACATAAAGGCACGCGGGATCACCAAGCCCTGCCAGGGCAACGCCCGTGCGCAAAACATCACAGACGCGCTTACGCTGTAAGGGCCTCTGGTCCAATTAAATCGCGTACGCGTGCTGACGCGCTTACGCGCTAAGGGCCTTTCCTCGATTTTCACGCTGACGTGCAGGATTTTCACGTGCCAAATCACTCCGTATCAAGCTGGCCACGCGAAAACACACGGAAGACCACGCTCCTGCCCAGAAGGCCGAATTACTGCCCCCCAGTGCCCCGAGCAGCCTCCCAAGTGCCATCTGCTGCTGCCTGCCTGCCTGCCTGCTGCCACCGTGCCCTGCCATTTGGTGCCTGCACATCAGCCATCTGCAGGTGTCCAGTTGCTGTGTCCACCCCTGCTGGAACAGAAGACTCCCGACTCGGATAACATCGCTCCACAGCCCAGCCCCAGGACCCAGTTGGCCACCCACTCCTGCCCCTGGGGTTGCCATGTCGGGCACATCAACATCTGGCACCAGTGGCAACCCCCAGCCAGAGGGGCAGAGGGGCAGCAGCTTCACTGCCACCGAAGTTGGTGTCCTGGTGGAGCAAGTCCTGGGGCAGTATGATGCCCTCTTCGGATCGTCCCGCGCCAACAAGGAAGGACGGGACAGGATCTGGGCCGACTGTGTGGTTGCCATCAACGCGGAGGGGGTGGCAACCCGCACCATCCAGAAGGTCAAGAAGCGCTGGGAAGACTTGAGGTCCAGGACCCTCATGAAGGACTGGCGCCTCGTGGAGGGGGGCCGGGGCCGCATGAGTTCCATCCAGTTGAGGGTCCTGGAACGCGCACACCCAGCGCTCCACGCCCAGGTCCTTGAGAGGGAGACCCGTCTGGAGTTGAGCGGTAAGTGGCCAAGCATTGCTGTGTGAGACAGGGCATGTTGCAGTGTGCTGGTTGTCTGATACTTGCCTGCATGTGTGACATAGGCCATGTACGCATGTATGTGTGCAGGGACATCATGGGAATGCATGTGCGACCTGTAATGTGTGAACCGCACGGTTGTTGCATGTGTTTGAATGCGACATGGGGAGCCCTGTGCAGATTGCACACATGAGAGCATGGCAGTCTCTGTTCCTGGACATGGGTGGGGGCGAGGGATGGGTGCTGATGCCAGATACATATGTGGTATCCATGTCTGTGTGCCTGACCTGCGTGTCTGTGACTTGTGAGTGCCATGGATGCATGACACATGTCTGTGACAATGTACAGATTCACTGATGCAGCCTAGTCATCCTTGTATGCACTGTGATTGGGGTGTACGGGGCCAGATGGATGTGACTGAGGTGAAGTGTGTGCATGTGATAGGCATGACCCATGATGCATGTGAGTCCCATTACATTGTATGATTCGAGAGTCCATTGGACATGCATTGAAATGTCCATGGCACGCACCATGACTGTCACTGTGTGTGTTTTGCCTGGACTGACACATGTGTTGTGGTGTGACATGATGGAAGTGTACTTTGACAGTGGCACTCATCTGCTATTGCTTCCTGTCTAGGGGACCATTGTACAGTACCCTGATGCTTGTGTTCTATGTCTCCCTCTACGCAGCGGCTAGTGAAGGAGAGGGCGGAGACGGCGCTGTGGAGCAAGGCGGCGGGGATGCCCCCACGGCTGCAGCGGAAGGGATGGGTGAGCCCCCACAGGGGCCTGCTACGGCGGTAGACGGCGAGGAGCCATCCAGGTTGGTGGTTTCCACAGAGGAGGAGGAGGCCGCCACTGAGGCGCACATGGGGCCTGGTGGGGGCATCCCTGCTGGTGCAAGTGGTGCAGTCCAGGGGCAGGGGCAGGAGGCAGCACAGGTCACCGTGGAGGGGCCTGTGCATGTCGCTGTCCCTGAACCTGTGGGTGCACCACCTTGCACCAGCAGGGATGCCCCGTCCCAGGCCCGTCCGCAGGTAGAGGGGATGTCTATGTCATCTGACTCCCCTCCACCTGCGGACGAGGGGACCCCTGGCCGTGTGGAGAAGGTCCTGATTGGGGTCGCGATGCGCACGGCTGTGATTCGTGATGCCGTGCGTGCTTCCCAGGAGGAGCACGCACGTCATCACGAAGAGCACCGTGCCGACGTGGCCCAATTGGGATCGGCCATGTTTGGGGGTTTCCTGCATGTGTCGGCCAATCTGGCGGCCCTCTCCTCCTCTGTGGAGACTATACGCCAGTCGTTCTCCTTGCCGTCTTCCGGCCCAGATGCCACCAGGGCCCCCTGTGGACCTGCCCTGACCAATGCAGCCAGCTCGGTGGGGATCCCATCCCTGCCACAGTCGGGAGTCAGAGGTCCAGCAGGGGTGGACAACACAGCAACTGGACCCCAGCAGATGGAGGATGTGACGGCATCATCGGGCAGGGCACGTGCACGACGGCGTCGGTGGTTTCCATCATCCTGGATGCCGTCGTGCTGGCAGAGGCAGTGGCGTCGGAGGCAGCAGCAGGCTCGACGTGGGAGGCATCATGGCTCGGGGCCATCAAGATCAGAGGGGCAGGCATCGGCCGGAGGGCAGGAGAACCCTGGGATGGTAGTGTCTTCCGTGTGGGAGCAGTTGGTCCAGCGGATAGGTGCGGAGCGGCAGCGGGCGGAAGAGGAGCGGCTCACCATGGTCAGGGCGGAGTTCTCCATGCGTCGGGCGTTGAGGCGGGCTGAGTGCCTCGAGGAAGCTCGCAGGGAGTTTGAGGTGAACATGGGGTTATCCCTGCGAGACCTCGGGGCCAGGACAGAGTCCCGCCTCCAGGACATCGACATGGAGTTCGATGATGCCCTGGCCGGCAACATCACAGAGTGAGCCGCAGGACTTGCCCGCTGCCATTGTATATAGTTATATAGTTAGTGGTAGGATTCCTTTAAATTTTTTTTTTTTTATTTGGTTGCGATTGGACAATGCGCCACTTTTTTGTATATAGTTCAGTTTTTAGTTAGTTGACATAGTTAGGTTTCATTTGGTTGGGCTCATGGACCCCGGATTGTCTTGTAAATAGTTCTTCTATGGATTTTTTGATTTCTTGGATTTTTTTCATGGACATTCATCTTCTTTTTGTTGTTTTGCTTTGTGGTTTTTCTAATTTCATTTCCATTCAAGTTGATTTTCAATACATTTTTATTTTCATCCTTCAATGTGTCGTATCATCTCATTGCTTTCATGCATGTCATGTTGGGTGTTTTAACATTCACTTGCAGCCATTGTGTGTGACAGACATGTGTTCATTTGCATTATTTACATTGGGTGTGTAACATGTAATTGCCTTTGATATGTGGGTGGATGTGATAGTTGGTTGGGCCTTTTGGCAGGGGAGGATGGCCATTACGGACATGATTGGGGATTGTTGGGACCCAGGTGCAGGGGGGCATGGATGGGACATGGGCGAGGGCCTGCTGGCAGGTGCCCCACAGTGCTGGGGGGTGGGGGTGGTGGGGGACATGAGTTGGACATGGGTGGGGGCCTGCTGGCAGGTGCCCCACAGTGCTGGGGGTGGGGGTGGTGGGGGACATGAGTTGGACATGGGTGGGGGCCTGCTGGCAGGTGCCCCACAGGGCTGGGAGGTGGGGGTGGTGGGGGACATGAGTTGGACATGGGTGGGGGCCTGCTGGCAGGTGCCCCACAGTGCTGGGCGGTGGGGGTGGTGGGGGACATGAGTTGGACATGGGTGGGGGCCTGCTGGCAGGTGCCCCACAGTGCTGGGGGGTGGGGGTGGTGGGGGACATGAGTTGGACATGGGTGAGGGCCTGCTGGCAGGTGCCCTACAGTGCTGGGGGGTGGGGGTGGTGGGGGACATGAGTTGGACATGGGTGGGGGCCTGCTGGCAGGTGCCCCACAGTGCTGGGGGGTGGGGGTGGTGGGGGACATGGGTGGGGGCCTGGTGGAGGCTGCCCCTGGTGGCGGGGGGGTGGGGGTGATAGGGGACATGAGTGGGGGCCTGGTGGAGGGTGCCCCTGGTGGCTGGGGGGTGGGGGTGGTGGGAGACATGGCTGGGGGCCTGGTGGAGGGTGCCCCTGGTGGCTGCGGGGTGGGGGTGGTGGGAGACATGGCTGGGGGCCTGGTGGAGGGTGCCCCTGCACTGCTGGGGGGTGGGGGTGGTGGTAGCCATGAGTGGGGGCCTGGTGGAGGGTGCCCCTGGTGGCTGGGGGGTGGGGGTGGTGGGAGACATGGGTGGGGGCCTGGTGGAGGGTGCCCCTGGTGGCTGGGGGTGGGGGTGGTGGGAGACATGAGTGGGGGCCTGGTGGAGGCTGCCCCTGCACTGCTGGGGGGTGGGGGTGGTGGGAGACATGGGTGGGGGCCTGGTGGAGGGTGCCCCTGGTGGCTGGGGGGTGGGGGTGGTGGGAGACATGAGTGGGGGCCTGGTGGAGGGTACCCCTGCACTGCTAGGGGGTGGGGGTGGTGGGAGACATGGGTGGGGGCCTGGTGGAGGGTGTCCCTGGTGGCGGGGGGGGTGGGGGTGATAGGGGACATGAGTGGGGGCCTGGTGGAGGCTGCCCCTGCACTGCTGGGGGGTGGGGGTGGTGGTAGACATGAGTGGGGGCCTGGTGGAGGCTGCCCCTGCACTGCTGGGGGGTGGGGTGGTGGGAGACATGGGTGGGGGCCTGGTGGAGGGTGCCCCTGGTGGCTGGGGGGTGGGGGTGGTGGGAGACATGGGTGGGGGCCTGGTGGAGGCTGCCCCTGGTGGCGGGGGGGTGGGGGTGATAGGGGACATGAGTGGGGGCCTGGTGGAGGGTGCCCCTGGTGGCTGGGGGGTGGGGGTGGTGGGAGACATGGCTGGGGGCCTGGTGGAGGCTGCCCCTGCACTGCTGGGGGGTGGGGGTGCAGGGGGACATGAGCAGGTGTGCAGGGTAGTCCCCTGTTTTGTGGGCTGCCTGCAGGGGCCGTCGAGGGTGTACAGGGAACACCTGTGAGGACCCACCCAGCCTAATCGCGTGTGTAACTTCCCACGCACCCCTGTAATACACGTACCAAGCCAAATCGCGTGTGATAATTCCCGCGCACCCCTGTAATACACGTACCTGGCCAAATCGCATGTGAGAATTCCCGCGCACCCCTGTAATACACGTACCCAGCCGAATCGCGTGTAGAACTTCCCGCGTACCCCTGTAATACACATAGCCCGCTCCTCCAGGCCCGATCGCGTGAAAAACTTCACGCGAACCCCTGAAATACACGTAGCCCGCTCCCCCAGGCCCGATCGCGTGAGAAACTTCACGCGAACCCCTGAAATACACGTAGCCCGCTCCCCCAGGCCCGATCGCGTGAAAAACTTCACGCGAACCCCTGTAATACACGTAGCCCGCTCCCCCAGGCCCGATCGCGTGAATAACTTCAAGCCGACCCCTGTAATACACGTAGCCCGCTCCCCCAGGCCTGATCGCGTGAAAAACTTCACGCGTACCCCTGTAATACACGTAGCCCGCTCCCCCAGGCCCGATCGCGTGAAAAACTTCACGCGAACCCCTGTAATACACGTAGCCCGCTCCCCCAGGCCCGATCGCGTGAGAAACTTCACACGAACCCCTGAAATACACGTAGCCCGCTCCCCCAGGCCCGATCGCGTGAGAAACTTCACGCGAACCCCTGAAATACACGTAGCCCGCTCCCCCAGGCCCGATCGCGTGAAAAACTTCACGCGAACCCCTGTAATACACGTAGCCCGCTCCCCCAGGCCCGATCGCGTGAATAACTTCAAGCCGACCCCTGTAATACACGTAGCCCGCTCCCCCAGGCCCGATCGCGTGAAAAACTTCACGCGAACCCCTGAAATACATGTAGCCCGCTCCCCCAGGCCCGATTGCGTGATAAACTTCACGCGAACCCCTGTAATACACGTACCCTGCTGAAATCGCGTGTGACACTTCCCGCGCACCCCGGTATACACGCACACGTATTTTTTGTCAGCGGGTGTCCGTGTTTGTGGGTACCCCTTTGCACGTCATTTGTCCTGGAGGGCCACAGTATAGGACATTCATCATGGCAGTATATAGGTGCTATTTGTTGGCGCACCTTTTGGCGCACATTTCTTACAGCCGCAGAGATGCTACCGCCTGCTTTCTTGTGGCGGTCGTGTTTGTGCCTGTGCGCTGGTTTGAGCGTGCGCTTTTTTGCCGTATTCTATTCCATGAATACGTGTTGTAGGCGAGCGTGTGGGCGTTCCGCGCACTTGTGCCCTGTACTTTCCCCCGTGACGCCCACGTTTTGGCAAGTTGTTCCCCATTCCGAGTGTTACGCCCGTGTTCTGCCTACTTTTGTTGCGTGCGCCGCGCTATGTGCGAATTTCGCTGTGGCCTGTGCGATTTTCGCTGTGACCTGGCGCACGCTGTTAGATGGCCTGTGCGCCAACGTGCGCCGCGCACTTTTTTATCGCACATCCGCTGGTTTTCTCGCGCACGGACTTCCATGAATCGACGTGCGCTGCTTTTCGTGCGATTTTCGCACTTGCACTGCGATTTTCGCTATTCCACTGCGATTCGCACGTTTTTGCCCACTTGCGCCGCGCTAATTATTCCATGAATCGGCCTGTAAATACCTGCACAAAAATGCCATTGATTGAAAAATCTAATTTTGTAGGTCCATGTTAGTGAAAGCTGAAGAACACATTAAAAATAAACTGCCACAGAATCAGAGCAGATAAAATGTGCAAAAAATACCATCTGATAGCAGTGGTCAATATAACTAACACACACAAGACTGTAAATAAACCTTCAAATATGTAAACATTTATTAAGTCTTACTTTCACATCAGTTCTGGACTCAAAAGGATAAAACTGCAGAAAATTGTGGCTTTTAAGCTTTCCAAAATGAATACCACAAAAAGAGGACTATAAACTAATAAAACTACCAAAATGGATGATACATTTTCACTACAGCATATCACAGAGAGCTACACAAATGGAACAGCAACAACAACCAATAACAAACAATCAAACTCTCCAAAATCTTTTTTTTCCCCATCCAGCAGCTTTCATAGCTGCGGCTATTCAATGCAGTTATAAATCTTGCCTTGTAGCCGCAGCTACACGTATATTTTTTGCAAACTCAAAATCAAACTAAGCCAACCCTCAAAACTTCAAATAAAACAAAGGAACACCTAAACACATAAAATAACAAACACAAATGAAATTCTCTGCTGTATCATCCACATAACAATATGATTATTGCACAGAGAATGTATGGTTTAATAGATGCGGCTATTAGCAAAGCCGCGCCGACATGTACACCAATAAAATGATGAAAAACATTGACAAGCATACGCACACGCTTTTTTATAGACGCGGTTATAGAAAAACCCCTTCGTGGCCAATTACTGTTAGCCACGGCTATATGAAAAAACTAAGAATTAAAAAATGAATTTCCACTCCCCCAAACTCCAAACAAGTGTCCCTAACACACCTACCACCCCCCTTTCACTCCCCATGGTCATCCTCAACTCCCCTGGTCTGTTCCAATCCCCCAAAACACTCAATGCGTCTATGATGCTACTCCACCCAAAATGTCGGAGAGCCGCGGCTACCAGATGTCCACAAACAAACGACTTGCCATTTGCTGGTATATAGCCACGGCTGCTTGGTGCATCACATATACCTATAGCTACCACAAGTCCACAAACACACAACATGCCATTTGCTGGTATATAGTCACGGTTGCACTGGTAGGCACCAATACCGATGGATAGCAAAGCTGCATGCTGGTTGGATGTGACATAGCCATGGACAAACACCTCAGCCATTGCTGTTGCTAGGCCGTTGCCTCAATACACCAATCACCCCCCTTTTTGTTTAGCTGTGGCTATAAGAATTATTTTTTTTCTAAATCTGAGTATGGAATATAAATGACGAAAGATAGAGTAGTGATACAATGGTACTTAAAAGGTGTCAATACAATAAATGACTTCTCATGGAGTTATTTAAATTGGATGATGATAAAGAAAGTATACATAGTAGTTATGATATAGAAGATTGGGTTAGGTAGGGTGGCTGAGGTTCAAAAACAGGTAAAAGATGGGTTGGACACAAACAATGAGAGTATAGTGCATAGTGAGTTCTAAAATCAGAAGGACACAACTGCACAAAATGCTGGCTTTTATGCTTTCCAAAGTCAAAACCACAAAAAGTGAACTATATTTACTAACCAAAATACTAAAATGGCCAACACATTTCAAGTGTAACCTATCACAGACAAATACAGAATTATAACAGTAACATCAACCAATTACAAATACCAAAACACACACATCATACATACCCTACTCATACAAATTTCTAGAAATTCAAACTAAGAATCATTTTCCTGGAAACAGAGTAAGACTGCAGATATCATGGCTGATTAGAAAACTGTGTATCCGATCAGAGAGAGTTGGTTTTTTTGGGACTGGCTTTTTGTGAGAAACTAAATATTAACATGGACCTTGGTTTGAGAGATTTTACAATTAAATGGTTTTGATTGTGGGGCATGCATTGGTACCAAGTCTTTCCAAAATTGTTCTGTCTGAGAAGTACAGGTGTGAGAAACCAGAGAGTGTTTCACCTGCTTGTCCCTAGGGTTCTCTCTCTCTCAGGTGGCCAGGACACGGCCATTGCCTTTGGATCCAGACCTTGGGGGTGGACCAGTGTGGGAGGATCACCTGGGTGAGGGGTCTTCAGGGAGTGGGGGTGAGACAGCCGATGGTGAGACGCAGTATTTCTCCCTTTTTTGTTCATCTATCCCAATTCCCCCCACCTTTTTACACAAACACTGGGCCAAGGAAGAGGGTGATTGAGAGTAACCAGACTAACTCTCTCACATCATACTAGACTTGTCCCATTAATCGGGTCAGGCAAAGTCAGGCACTTTACACTAAGTGCATACACCTGATACCAGTTAGCTCTTCTCACATGAATAAAAGGCAACACCGAAAGACAATCTGAGAAAGGCGGAACACAAGTACGAGCAGAACTTCCGGGACGAGGGCACACCTACTGGAGCAGAGCAACAGACCGAGGGACGAGAGCGGTGGGCTGAAAATGCCAATGGTTCCCTATTGGAGTTCCTTGCCTCCGACAGACTGCGAAAGACACGTGGAAGATGCCAGATCCCACAAGTGAAGATTGCTTTGTGTTTCAAGGATGCCAGCGACCCTCCCGGGTGAACGGCAGAGTTGGGGAGGCGAGGCCAAGTCTGTGGTACCAACCTTGACTCGTGAAGAGCCTTACTCCGTGAAGTTTAATGTGAGGAGGAAAGTTTGTTCAACTACCTTTATTCTTTTGAACACTGATTTTTCATTTGCATACATTTCTCCTTTTTTACAGTTTGTGTACAAGAGATAGGGCAGGCATTAGGTTTTTGTTAGCATAGGCCATTTTGATTTGACTGACTCCACTAGGACGTTTTGTTTATCGTTTGACGGTTGCGACTACTCCCATCATAGTTATAGGGCAAAATAGGAGTTTCTCTGACCCCAATATTTTCAATAAAGGTTTTGAAAATTGTATGCATTGTGTCAGTGTCATACGTGTGATACCATGCCTTCCCTACACAGGGCATCGAGACATCATACTAATTCATTGTGGAGGCAATGATTAGGGAATGTAGGAGTTGTGTCCTTTACTTTAATGATGAAACAAGACTTGGGAAAACAAATGGAACTTTTTCCTCACAGCATCATTATCTTTTCCAATTTGACTCAGTGGAAAAAATGGAGATGGACCACCAGATTTAATGGTAAAATTGAAAATTCATGGAGAAATGTTAATAAAGAAGTTTCAGCGTTAATGCGAGACCACAACCAAGTATGGATTTCAAACAACAACATGCAGTTCTACATGGCCAATTTCTATAGACATGATGGAATACACCTATCCGATGAAGGAAATGCGGTTTTCCTTCATAACATCAAAACAGTACTCCAAATGTGCTAAAATACTACACTCAGTGTCCCCCAAAACAGTCCTTTTAAGGACTACTTATCACATATAAATACACAAATACAATAAAATAATACCAAAAACCTTTTTCACTATAACCGTGGCTAGAGTTCATTGACTTTTTTATAGGTGTGGTTTTCAAAATGTTAGTTAAAGGGGGGCTCACATGGGGTTTTATACATATGTACATATTTACGTATTGATAGTTCTTAAAAAGGACTCTTTCAGGTACAAAGAGAACTTTTGCAGCATATTGAGTCCTAATAGCCATGAGAAATATCTATGGAACCCGAGGCTACGACCTTCTTACGACCTTCTTATTCTTTCCTTCTAACACACTTCCTCCTCCGTATCCCCCTCCTTCTATTCATTTTCCCCCTTCTAATATTCCCATCTCCACCCATGCTCTTAATCTGGGAATTCACTTTGACTCTTCCCTCTCCTTTACCCAACATATTTCCCTTACCTCCTGCGCTTGTCACTACCACCTCTTCAATATCCGTAAAATTCGCTCTTCTCTCACCTTCCATGCCACCAAACGTTTAATCTCCTCCCTCATCTTTTCTCGCCTTTTCTATTGTTCTTCACTCTTCTTTGGTCTCCCTGCTTCCCCTCTTGCCCCCCTCAAGTCCCTTTACCACTCTGCCTTCCGCACCCTCTGTCTTCTCACTCCTTACAACTCCATCTCCAACTCACTCTCTTACCTAGGCTGGCTTCCCTTCCACTCCCAACTTAAATTTCAATTTCTTTGCCTTGTCTTTACATCTCTTCATGACCTTGCCCCTCCATATCTCTCCTCTCTTCTTTCATTCTATACCCCTTCTTGTTCTCTTTGTTCTGCTGATCTCTTCTTACTTTCTGTTCCCCCTCCCCCTTGTGCCTCTTCTCGCTTCCGTTCCTTTCAACTTCTTGTCCCCTTACACTGGAACTCCCTACCTCTCTCTATCCACTCTATCCTACCTCTTCCTCCTTCCACACCTCCTTGAAATCACTCCTTCTTCATTCCCCTCCCCGATAACATTTTCCCTCTCACCTTTCTCTCTCTCCCTCTTTACCTCTGTCTTAGTTCTCTTTACCTTCCCCCTTCACTCCTAAGTTTTGCTCTCGTCCTACCGTCTCACTTTTCTCTTTACTCTCTCTCCCTCTTCCTTCCTTCCCCACTCCCTCCTCTTCTTCATCCTATTATGTGAATTGTCCTACTTACTGTTTTATTGGTTTGAGTCATACATATTGTTATTTGGTTCTCCTGTTTTCATGTTCGATGTATTCTGTTGTTAAACTGTAAAGCGCTTTGGATTAAATGCTATATAAATAAAATAAATACAAATACAAGTACAAAGCTCAATATCCCATTGGACTATGCGGTAGTCGCGGTTATTGATCTATGTTTAAAAAGAAATAAAGTACATATTTATGTAAAGTCAATGAGAATAAAGAGGTGGGGCTATGGTTAGTATCTGAGGTACAGAAGCTGTGAATACATGCACCAGATATAAAAAAGGGAAGATACAATAATATCATTCTTTCTGTAAAAAGAAATCATAATTAGTTAGAGAACACACACACTTTAAGAAACACAATTTAATACTCATGCTTTTTTGACCCTCATATATCGTATGTAGTGCATCACATGCACTCTATAAGATACAACATGTTCTCGTCACACATACTAATAATTGGGTCATTGGGAAAAAATATCCAAGATGGATAAAAAAAAAATACCTGGACCTAGGTTTGAAAGATTTGACAATTAAATGGTTCGGATTGCAGGGAATGCGTTGGTTCCAGGTATTTCCATAATTTTACAGCCTGACAGGTACAAGGCAGCCAGACATATTAATTAAAATCACAGAGAAATGATAATACATTAATAAAGTAGTTTCACAATTATGAGAGACCACAAACACTTCCTCCCAACCTCATCCCATCTTGTCTGAACCTGATCTACAAGACTGCCCAGAACATGACAACAAAGAACAATACGGTTATTGGAAAAATAAATCATGGTGGATAAAAAAAACTACATAAACACATGCTGAGGGTGTCTTCTGCTTCACCACCACTAAAATAAAAATCCAAATGCTCAGAAAACTGTTTGTGGAACAAGGAGCAACACAGTAAGGAGGACATTCAGGAAGTGCAGTGTACCTTTTGTGCAATAAACCATCTTAAGTTTTGAGAACCTCAACTTCTATCTAACACCTTGTTCAGGTCAATTCACATGACAAGGAAGAACTCTATAGGAAGGCTTGTGTTCAACACAGTTTTAGCACATACCATCCAAAACCTGCATACAAAAAAGAAATAGATTAATACAAATACTATTGAATTTAAGCAGCATATCAGTAAAGGTTTAAAAAAAACATCAAACACTAACTGCCATTAAATCTAAGTACATAAAATAGTACCAAAGTACACCATCTGACAATTTTATTAAATATAACTGACACACATTTTATTAAGCAGCATTAAAGTAAAAGGTACAAACATATCTTAAACATAAACTACCACTTAATCTAACTGGGATCAGAATAGTGCCAATATATACCATTTGATAGCCATGGAAATCTACCTGAGACATAACACCCAAAATAAATGTTTAAATATTTAAATCTTCGCTTTTACTTACTTCCACAACAGCCATATTGTACTGTGAGAATTCTGCAATGCAAATGAGAATACACAACAAAATGGTTGCTTTTATACTTTCCAAAATGAAAACCACAAAAAAGGACTATATTCAAATAAAACTACTAAAACAGGATGACACATATTAACTAAAACCTATCACAGACAGCTAATCAAATAGAACAGTAACAACAGCCAATAACAAAGAATCAAACTCACACAAATCTTTTTCATCCCTGCTCAACATCTCTCGTAACCGTAGCTATCCAATGTGGCTATAAATCTTGCCTTGTAACCCCGGCTACGTGTAAATTGTTTGCAAACTTAAAATAAAACTAAGCCAACCTTCAAAACTTCAAATGAAACAGGGGAACACCTCAGCACATTAAATTACAAACACAAGTGAAATTCTGTAATGTATCGTCCACATAACGATATGATAATTGCACAGCAAATGTATGACAATAGGCGCGGCTATAGGCGTAGCTGCGGCTACCACACATCCGCAAACCTTCAACGTGCCATTTGCTGGCATATACCCACGGCCTATACCTGCAGGCAGCAACACTGCAGAGTAAACGGGTGTCGGATAGCTGTGGGCAAACATGCCAACTATTGCTGTAGCCAGACGCAATCCCGAATACACCAATCACACCCCTTTTTGTGTAGCCGCGATTATACAATGTTCTTTTTTTCTGAGTTTTGAATATAAATGATAAAACAGACAGTACTGATACAATGTTAATTAAAAGGTTAAACCAATAGATGACAGCTCATGGAGTTATGTAAAATAGATTGATGATGAAGAGAGCATAGTATACATAGCAGTACACTAGGTGAGGATACATTTAATGAGCACAATTACACACAACATAGTAACATGAGTGAAAATACACCAGCTACAATACATTGGATAGGGCGGCTAAAACTAGATCAGGGTGGCTGAAGTGGCTAGCTATTAATTTTAAAAAATTATATATTTCATATCATATATAACTATATGTAAATAAACAGTATATTTTTCTTCTAAGAATTTCCATTTTAAGGACCTCACTCCTTTTTATTTTTTATACAGTTCTCTTCTTTTATTCCTCCACAGCCTCACATGTAAAAATGTCTGGAAACACACATCCAAAATCAAAAAAGACTCCAAAATACCTACTGTGCCACTGACTATGGATTTGGCCATGGCTAGTGATGTTTCACCCCCGGCATTACTATGCCTATAAATATCATTTTTACAAAGAAATAAAACACAAACACCGCAAAATGTATAGACGCGGGCACAGAACTATTCATATCTGCGGCTATCTCTAGTCCTAAATAACTGTGGTTATTGGGAAAAACAATTGTCTGAAAAAAATCCCTCCCTGGCCGCCTAAAACCTAAATCAAGTGTCCTCCCACTCACTCCCAGCTCCACACACTGCTACTAAGGTCTCCTCACCTCCCATACCCTCTCCCATTGCCCCCTTGACACACACTGTTTCCATGATGCAGTTCCATTTTAAATGTCAGCTATTCGAGGCTATAGACCTGGCTAGAGAAAGCTTAGATTTGCACACTCAGTCCCTAGAACCTCCTATAACTTCCATATTTCACTTGGTGTCCTCCAGCAACTGCCCCGACTAATGTTGTCTGCAGTTATTTTAACCTGCAAATAGCTTTTTAACTACTTTTCATTTCCTGTTATCCTCGGCTGTAGCTGCGGTTATCTCTTGCATCAAGAGAAAAACAAGATGGCGGTCATTTCATTTTTAAAAAACCCCGGTTTTGATAATTTACCCGAGATATAGCTATCTATTTTTCGCAAAGGGCCTTCTGCATCAAATATTTAAATAACTACTGCACTGAATAACCCCAAACCAAGCATGGATCGCATCATTGATGCTCTCCTTCTACTTTTAACCAAAGAAATACACAGCAGCCCGCCTTTCAAGACATGTGTGTTTTGTCTCTGTTCGTGCTATTGTCAGCACAACTGGCGTGTCTCCGGCAAGCGGGGAGCAAGGATTGTGTACTGGAATGGAACAGGGTGAATGGGAGATGCAAACAATAGGCCTCCCCTCATGTAGCCCTGATAATAATTGCCACTTCAGATTCCTGCAATGGTTAGCTCTGAGGTAGCGCCCTGTGGTTAAGTTGCTCAACCCATAGGAAGAGCACTTTTTCGGTGGCTTATAATTTCAGCCCTCCTGGACGAATCCTCACCAAACTTTGCAAAGAAATGCATATGCCCCCCTCGGAATGATTCTGCAATGGCTTTGGTATGGCTTTGTCAAGGGGGGGAAAAGTTATAGGGGAGTCCCAAAATGTGTCTAAATCCTCAAAGATGTAATGGGAAAAAATTGGCAGAGTTTTGGCGGTATCCAGGAGCAGATCAGTGCTGGAGCAGTGTCGTAGGCTGAGTCTATCCTCTTTGTCTTTCCTTGAGAGGCAGAGCTCTATCTTCAAACTCACCTCACCCGACACAGAGCGTCGCAGAGTGCTTGCAGAGTGTTAGTGGATTGGCAGTGCTACAAGTGCTGGAGCGGATGGAAGCCATGTTGGAAGTCGGTCAGGTAAAGGTGCCCGGTCCTGGATTTATCCAGTAAGAGTGAAGACTCTGGTGACATGTCTTTATTTGATACTACCCGGGACTCAACCAACTTCCATGAGGTTAGAGAAACTCTCTCTCAGAAAGCCAAACAAAATGAGAAAAACAAAATCCAACTGGATCCGAACGACTGTGGACAGGGCTCCTGGATAGTCCAGCTGCAAACCAGTGTATTCTTTGCCGTTACCATCACATTGGGACCTTTTCTAAAGCTCTCCAAGAATTTAAGTGATAACTATAAAGACCAAACCACCATGAGAGCACTAATGCATACCAAATGAATTCATGTAGAAGCATTCATAGAGGCACTCAGGGAAAGAAGAACGAGGGGAAAAGAAATGGAAGCTGTGATTTTAAAAACTCTCATTGACCTCACACAGGAGGCCAGGATGGATAAAAGAAATTTCCTTGAAGATGTTCGAGAGATTGCTATGCAGACTAAACTTCAGGACTGCTGACCCCGAGGGATTTATTGATTTAGCTATCTCAAGATTCATGCCCGGGTTTCACTTACTGCCCCACGGATGGAAAACCGGGAAAGGGTTCAAAGTAATCAGGAGGCAGAATTTCATCAGGAGACCATAGTGGTTCAGGGTCAAGTTCATCGGTCTGCACACCTGGAGTCAATACAGGCCTGTAAATCCTTAAGAAACCTTAAGACTGGTTCCTTGGGTGCAACTTTAGACAAAGTTAAAAATCAAAAATTGGCATGAAACAAGAAAACTCTTTAAAATGAAAGTGATATTGATAACATGGAAAACGTATCTTTGAGATTAGGAGGTGTGGTCGAACTGGAAAGTTCTGAGGACCTGTTGTTGTAGCTGTCTACATATGAAGAGAGCCAATCAGATAGTCCATCGGGAGCGGCTCCTCTGGCAAACACTGCACGAAAGTTGAACCTATGAATGGCGGTGCAATAAAGGAACCGTTCAGTGAAAGCGACCCCTAACATTTCACCTTTCCTCACCCTAGCTGTGAGACGAGCCCGGGTGATAGGAACCCTGGATGAACCTTCTAAATCAATTTACGTCATGGAAAGAATTATCAGGAAATCTAGATCGGATAGATCCTCTGACTCTCTGGCCAAGGAGTCCTTGGAGGGAGACACCTCCCATGGCCATAGACAGCACCAAAGAAATCTCCACGGAAACGACAGGCCCAATGAAGTGAACAACGCTCAACACACAGTAATCCTGGAAAGAGTATTACGGATAAATGATGGATTCATACTAAATCGCTCTAACCTCATGTTCCTATTCCATCACGTTCCCAAACTATGGGTGATTGACTCAAAAGATATTAGAATTGTTGACGTCTTGAATGAGAAAGAAAACGACTGAGTGTGCCTGTACATGGCCTCTGCTTCTTTGACTTTTCTGCTCTTGGACGCAAGTGATGAGCTTCACTTCCTGGGCTTTGATCTAAAGGAGAGCGAGAAGCTACTCAGAAAAAAGTCTGCGAGAAGGGTGTTAGGGAGAATTCTCATAAATGTGCCAATTCCACCCACCTTAGAGCCCTCCAGCACTTTTGCTAAACTTTGGGACTTTTAACTTTTTCATTTAATGTGTTTTCCGTGTTTGTTTCCTTTGGTTGTGGAGTCTAACCAACTCCATAGGCATCATCTTTTCATTTGTGTCACACAGCACCCTTACTGCAGTGGCACAGGGAAGACTTTTTAGGCTTTCCCAAGGTTTAAATACCTTCTCTGGGATAAACTACTGTTTTCCAGAGTACGTAAAGTGAAATTTTATGTTCCTAGACCCAGCACACCCTATTTTACAATAGAGTGCTGGAGGGGTTACTTAGTAACCACTGTGTGTAACCACTGTGTGTAACCACTGTGTCTAGATACTCATGTAGCAGTGAAATGCTACCCGTTCCTCTCACAATGGCTGGTGGCAGTGGTTTTACAACAAACTACCATGATGTTTCCCGACCGCGAGCACCAGTAGCGTTAAATCGCGGGAGTCATGTTTTTCAAGATGGCGTCTGAGTCCCCTTTGTTTAAACAGGTCCCAGTCTTCTTTTTTCACGATTTCCTTTTGGAAAGGTCCTTCTAGAGTTTTGCTCTGCGCACCAAACCAGGTTTGGTCCCTTTGTTCATTTGCCTTTGGCGTGCTTCAGGATGTCTGGGGTGGGCAGGAAGTGAGTGAGGTGCCCGAAACTCCCTTTGCTTAGTCTCCTAGGAGACCCAAATGCACTCTGGTGTGGTTGGCTGGCTGACTGTCCGGCAAGAACAGCCACCCTGCTGGGTGAGTGACAGCTAGGCTGGAATTAATGGGAGAGAACTGAATAAAAGGCAAGTCTCTTGGCTTGGAAGGCAGTGTCGACCACAGGATGAAGGAACCGAAGAAGAGCTCAAAGAGGACGCCTGCTGCAACTCCTGGACCGTTGGTTTACCCGGTGAAGCAGTGCTGCAGTTCCTACTTGAAGAAGTTCTAATCGACAGAGAAGCCCTGCAAGGAACGACTTCTCCCTTTGAGTTGGTGGGACCAATCAACTCGACAGTAAGCCACCTGGACACCTTATCTCAGAGCTGATTGAATTTCCTCAGAGTGCTGCAGGAAACCATATAACCAGGGAGAGGGACACCAGTGTGTGTGCTTTACTCACAGGAACCGAAATTGGAGTTTGCCAAGTGCCAGCCCTTGAACAGTTGCAGTGCAGGAGTCCCCTGACGTCCTCGCTCTTGTCCCCACGACTGAGGCTCAGGAACAGCGAGATCTATAATGAAAGCTGTTCAAAAAAACTCTTACACTCAAGGTTTCTTGGTTAAACACTTATTAATTTATTCAACAGTCAGTTATAAAACATTAACTAGAAGGAGGCAGTTAAATATTATACACAAATATACTAAAGTACTGTTCTAACCTAAATCTCACCTTCATTCACTCCTCCTTTCATACCTTGGTACATTGTCTCTCGAATGGAACTTTACGCTTGCCTTTCGCAAAAATGTCTGTTAACTTTAACATTATTGATGATTGTAATTTATGAATGTCATCTCCAACTCACCACAACTCACACAACATCACTGCTCTGATAATGGTTGGCTACATGCGCAATGTATATTACCTACTCTCATACAATACTGTTTCCAAATATGTTGAATCTGTTCAAAATATGATTAATCAAAATAACAACATTTGTGAATCTCATATGATGTCACTGCGCCGGATCCCTTCACTCACACACACTACATCACTTCAAACGGTTATTATCTATGATGTTGTTAAAACACAAATAAACTACGACGCACATGACCCAAGTACTGGACTATTACTATACTGTCAGATCTTTCGGCACTTGGACTATTAAATCCAGCGAGCGCCCACAACTAACAAAGGTTTGTCACCCCACCAAGCATCAGATCACCTGGGAACCCAGGAGTTGGTCTCCAGACAAACCATGTGCCAGGCACTACAAACACTAACAGGAGATGTGCAGAGGATCAGCTGTCCCGACACCAAAAACTCCTCACCCCTTTGAAACTCTACTGTACTCTTTAGGTTTCTGAGGCATTCAGACTACTTTGAAGGAGGAGTATAAGGGCATTCAGAATACTTTGAAGGAGGAGCAAAAAGGAATAGGTTATCGGAACATAAAAACATTACAATTATTCTTAGACAGTGCAGATACTTTGAGTTCACCAGAAGAGTCAATTCAATTCAATAGGCTAGTCCAAAGTCAATGGGCTAAAGTCTTGGATAGGATAAAACGGTTCTGGTAAGTAAACGGTAAAGTCTCTGTAAAACTCTGCCTAACACGGGGAATTTGTTTCAAACCAAGGGGTGGCTGTGAGGAACTGTAACAGAGGAGGGGCGCAAAAGAAAGGGAAAGACCAGTCCGGGTCGAGCACCCTAACAAGATCAGTTGGGAAAAGGCAGTCCCCCTAAGTGTTTTAAACTCAATAAAGGTAACCATAAATGTGCTAATAATCAGAATGAAAACAAGAGAGTGGCCTACCAAGAGTGCTGTGAGAATCCAACTACAGAGAGTGTGCAATCCTGGATCACCAGGGGCTTTGCTAATCTCTTTCACGGTATGGACTCTATTGTCGCCGTGTGAGACATAATATGCCTGCAAGAAACATGGTTACCCTAGACCCCACTCTTAGATGACTTTTATATGCCAAAAAATGAAGGCTTGGTAGGCCCAGCTCGGGTCTCTTGGCCATATTGAAAAACGGTTTAAACTTGTAGGTCACACGAGTTATCAATCCTAACCCCTATATTCACATTTTAATCATAAAACTCCTGTATTACACCAACAGTGAACAGGGCCGTTTGGTGCTCTTTAATTTATATTGGAACCCCGATACCTGGGAAACAAAAACCTTTGTGGACACTGTGATGTTATGGATTGATCAAATGTATTCTTTAATTATGGAACCATTGTTGATAATCTGTGGGGATTTAAAAATAGATTGTTGAAGTTGGGGCAGAGAGACGAAAAGGGCCATACGGAAGGCTCTAGAAGTAAAAGTGTAAGATTTCAAGAGTGGCTAGAGGAAACAGAGAATAGAGGTATCAATATGTTAAATGGCCAAGTGAAAGCCGACATCCCAGGGGCCAAGACCTGACACAATGGGAAATCTAGTGTCACCCTGGATTACTTCTTTGTCTCTAGCAATGTACTTCCCTGGGTCATATCCCTGAGGGTCTTCCCCTCTAGATATAGTGACCATGACCCAAAGGTATTGTCCTTGACTATACTAGGAACAAAGAAACCTAAACTGTCTAAGCAAAGACTGGAGCTGGAGGGGGAAGAAACAGATTAAGGATCAGAGCGAAAACCTCCTCGATATATCAACATTTTGACAAAAAGGGTTTGAGTACGATAGCGTTTTGGCTATCTTTAGAGAATACTTATTTAAGGGAAACAGGCCACACTTTAAACCGAAACATAGGTACGACAAGGCAGTTGTAGCACAGAAACGACTCCTTCATAAAGATTTTAGAAGTCTTTGGGACTTACCGTTAATTATCAGAGGGGCAACTATTAGAAAAAGGAAGCAGAGATATAAAAACTGGGTAGCTTCCCAGAAATCGATAATGTACCAAAGAGATGCTGAAGTTATGTTACAGGCATTGCATCTGAAAAATACTAGAAACCTGTGGCAGCTGTTAAATGGCAGCGAGAGTACAATTTTCCCATTTCTGCTGAACCCTATATCAGAAGACAGTTGGGTCGCCTACTTTGGGAACTTATTTTCCCCAACCAATCAAATGGGGGAAGTAACCCTGAACGATAGACATAACCAATGGGCCATCCATCTAGACAGGGAGGAAATCCTACTATTGATAAGGAAGGCCAGCATGTACCGTGCTCCAGGTCTGGATGGCCTGACGAATGAAATGTTAAAGGCAGCCGTGGAGACATGGGACAACATTTGCCTGGCCTTGTTCAAGATGATGATGCAGAGGGGGAAAGTCCTGGCCTCTTGGAAACTGGCACGGGTGGTTCCAATTTTTAAGAAAGGCAATAGGTTGTAAACTGGAACCTCCCTGCAGGTTAGACTCGATCAAGTGGGACATGTGACTGGGAGGATTCAAATGTTTAGGGGCCTCGCCCCTTTACTATTTTATATGTTCATTTCTGATCTGCAGGACGTTTTGGGCCCCGCTCTGCTTGTTCGCCAAAAACGTACGGAAGTGCTGTGGGGTGGCTTCTGTATACTGATGATTTGTTTATATTAGATCTGACACCATTGGCCTACAGAGAAAACTGGACATCCTGCAACCGTACATAGACCAAAACGGCCAAAAGATCAACTCAACTAAATTCAAAATATACATTTTGGAAAAGCGAAAGGGTCGCAAAAAGAAGCCCCCTAGTTGAACTTTAAATGGGAAACAGATTCGCCCTGTCTGTTGCATAAAATATCTTGGTGTAATGATAAGTGCAAGCGCCCGTGAAACACAGTGGTAAGAATGTCTGGGGATAAAATAAAACATCTAACTGCACAGGGAATTCTGATCAGGAGAAAGTATGGTAAGTTCTCGCTCCTCCCGGTCCTAAACTTCTATAACCATGAGGTCATACCTGCCCTCACGTACGCTGTTGAGGCTTGCCTTGGACTCCCTTGGGAAACATGAGGGGCACTGGAAGGGTGGCTCTGGAGGAGGGTCTTACATCTCCCAAATGCTGCAGTGGCTATAATAAGACATGAGGTCAGCCTACTGTCATTACATGTAAAGGTGGTTTGGAAAACCTTGTTGCACTTCAGGAAACTGAATGCCCCCAAATTCCCTCATCAATTCAGGATACTAATGGTAAAGAAGGCAGGGATTTATGATTGGCTTCTAAACATTTGGTTGGAACTGTGTAATGAAACAATGCTAAACTGCAAAAAAACCCTCACCCGTAAAAAAAATCCTATGGGCTGATAGTTGAAGGGAAACAGAGATAGAAAGATCTAACGCCAAAGTATTATGAGCTCTCTAAAAGTCTTTTTGCTTTACGCAATCTAACCCTGCAATATCTGAGAAGGTTCCCGAGTGCTAGGTATAGGAATCTATACCTAATATTCCAACTGAATATTCTGCACACAAAGTTTACCCTCCTTACATACGGAGGGGAACTGGGAGATGACAGGTGTAGATTATGGAACACCCATTCAGAAACTTTAAATCACCTATGATATGATATGATATTTTATTTATAGCGCGCCCATACACAAGTGTTTCAGAGTGCAACGCGGCAGGGGAGGGGAGCAGGGGGAGACAAGACAGCGATCATACTAGGCCCAGTGAGATTGAGATCACGCAAGTGCAGGGGAAAGGAAAGAAGTGCCGAGGGGAGGGGAGGAGGAGCAAGTGCAGGACATAGGATCAAACATCAAGAAACAAGAAGTGTACTGCCAACAGTTGGCAGTGCAATGTTAAATATAAAACGAGGCAAGGGAGAGGATCAGGGTCGGAACTGAGATCTTTGAAGATGTTGTACTTCTAGGAACGTACAAACAAGAAGTTTGGAACAAATGCAGAAGCATGGTGGGAGGCTTTATATGGGGTGGGGACTGCTGGTTTGATATTTGTACTTGTAAAATGTGTACAGATGATTTTTATTTTAAATGTAAGGAGTCGGAACGCCTGAATGAATTAGTCATTTACTGTCACTGAAGGAGAGGTTCGAGTTGATTGGGAACCTTCACCTTCTTTTAATGATTTTCTTAATGATTTCTTTAATGATAGTTTTATTGTATTGACTGCCCTCCATATTGGATTGTGTGATCTTCTTAATTGACTGTAATAGGTTGGTAAATGTTTGTAATACACTAACTGCCAAATTCAAATTTTAAAATGTTTTGCTCACGCTTACAGCCCAAACTGCTAGATGGAATTTCACCAAATTTGCATCCGGAGCTGCCGCTTGGTCACACAATCGTGCTTTTGTAAATTTGGTGTAAATCCGTCCAGTCATTTTTTTTAAAACAGCCAAAAGGTAGACAAATATTAGTTAGATATGGGTCCAGATTCACTTCCCTATTTGGTATGCAGACACTCCCCTGGACCAATCAGGGTCCGGCGTGATATCCGCGGACATCGGACGTGCCCGCTGATTGATTAATGAAAAGCGTGAGGTGCGTCATATTTTTTGGAACTGTCGCCATGTTGGATCTGCGAACAGTGGCCAGCGTCCGTATTTAGCGCAGTTAAAACACATTTAGAAACACAAGGTTGGACTTGTCAAACAAAATAAACTATCTCTGGGGAGTTGAGGGGTGATGAGGATGGGATGGCATATAGACATAAAAAGCCACAAATCGGGTGTATTTTCTTCTCTGATGTACACAAACATCACATATGTTCGGGGACCTTCCTGTGATGTTCGCAAACATTTCAGATGTTCGGGGGCTTGCATGCATATTTCTGCATAATAGGGTTGGTCAAAAGCAGTTTTTGGATGGCTTATAAATTTGCCGCCATTCAATGAAACTGCATGGAATTGTGCAATATAATTTTAGACACAACCCTGAATGGTTCTGCAAAGTTTGGTACTGTTTCACCAAGCTGGTCTAAAATTAGAAGGGGGGTCTGAAAATATTTAAAAGGCTTATACATTAGGTGCTGTTTGACGAATCTGCACAAATGTTTGCAAAGAAGATTTTAGACCAAGATATGAATGTTTCTGCAAGGTTTGGTGGGATTTTGTCAAGAGGGGGCAAAGTTAGAGGGGGGTGTGAGCATGTTTAGATGGTTTATAACATTGTTGCCGTTCGATGAATCTGCAGAAAAGTTAGCAGAAAGATTATAGACCCAACATTGAATGTTTGTGCAAACTCTGAATGGATTTCGTCAAGATATGGCTAAGTTATATGACTATTTTGTGTACGTACATTTTCCCACTTTTCAAAAAATGAAGCATGGATGGATTTGCAGCAAGCCTTTGCAAGGATCATTGGCAAGGACCCGAAAGCATGGTTTCACAAATGTGTCCGTGTTTTATTTTTGAAAAGTGTTCTTATGTCGGTACAATGGATTTTGTGAAGATATGGTAAGTTATATGACTATTTTTTGTACGTACATTGTGACACTTTTCACAAACGAAACATTGGCGGATTTGCAGCAAACCTGTGCAAGGGGCATTGGCAAGTACTCAAATGCATGGTTTTACAAATGTGTCTGTGTTTCATGTTTTGAAAAGTGTTATACGGTAGGTACAAAAAACTGTAACATACCTTTGGTGACTGAGGTATAGACTGTGGCCTTGGGCAGTGGTCAGATTGTCCGGCTAAAGACCATGACCCATGCAATCTGGCTAGTGGCCAGGACCACGAGGGACTGACTATGTGGTTAAAGTGGGCATGGCCACCAGGGACAACGTTTTTCGAAATCGGGATAGGTTTGAATGAGAAGAAAACATTCTGCTTGTGGCTACAACCTGAAGTGCTGGAAGGAATTGCAGCAAATATGCACAAGGATCATCAGCAAGAACTTCAAACCATGGTTTTGCAAATCTGTGCTGTGTTTTAGTTTTTTGAAAGTGTCAAAATGTAAGTACACAACACTGTGAAATAGCTTTGGTGCCTGGGCAATGTGCCTGGCCCTCAGCAAGGAGAGATATGTACTATGATTTGCTTATAGGGGCATGCGGGATGGCTGAAGCCCTAGGTTTGCATGGGAATAAATTATCTGCTTGCGGCTACAGCCTGAAGTACTGGACTGGTTTACAAAAAAAGTGTTCGACGAGCATCAGCAAGGTCCTGAAAGCATGTTTTTACAAATATGTCTTGTGTTTTATTTTTCCAAAGTGTCAGAATGTAAGTACAAAAACTAGATATATAAATGTGGTGTCTGGGTAGTGGGCCTGACCCTCAGCAAAAGCAAATGTGTACTTCGAACTGGGGAATGCGGCATGGCCAGAGCACATGCCCCATGGATTTTGAGACTGGTCATGGCTGCAAGTCATGAGCAATGGCCATTGGTCACATTATTAAGGTATTGTGGACACTGAGCTAGGATGCAGGGTAGGTATGGTGAATATTGAGGTGAGACTGGGGTGATGGTCAAGCCTTATGGCGTAGGCAATTTAACGATGACTTGCATCCCCAGCATGCACTGCTGATAAGGACACACATAAGTATGCATTGCAAAAAATATGTTTGTTAAAGGAGGTTTATAGTTCTTACATATATGTTAAAAGATGAATTATTAATAACTTATATACAGTGATGTAATATCATGAACCATTTTCACTGATAAAAAGCTATTATTAAATTAACAGAAATAAATGTGTTAAAAAAGACCTTATGGTTCAGATGCACCCCACCCTTGGACCTCCTCCGCCCCAGCAGTTAGCCAGTGGCCTCCCACCTTGACATCCCTTGGCACTTCCCTCCTGGGATCCCATTAGCACTTACCCATCCGTACTGACCATTCTATTTATGCACTTCTCTCACTGCACAATGCATATATGCATTTATAGGAGCACTGTGTACAATTGTTTTGTACAAGTAAGGGAAATACATATGCAAAAGATGTGTAGAACATTGTTTAGTGGCAGTTGGTGTGTGGACGTATAATATGTTGATAGGGTTGTATGTAGAGTTTTTGGAAGTGATTGGTGGATAGATGTGTGACTGAAAGCAGGCAATGAGGGAGTGTTACAAATGTATGCGATGGTGTGCACGTGCCATCTGGGTGTTTTAAAGATGCTTAGCCTGGAAAGGGATGGTGGAGACTGCGGATAGTCATGAAGGTCCATGGATTGTGGTGTTTATTGTATGCTAGAGCAAAGTGTTTCTGTCCTTTTACCTTTTCTCTAGTATACAATTGTCCATTATTCCCATTAGCATAATACTAAATGCTAATGGGGTGTTGGAGAATCTCATTGAGTCTAACTTCTTTACTGAGAAATGTAAAGTAGATGAAGTCTATAAGATTATTTTGTTAGTTCTATTTTTTAACTGTGAAAGGTGATTCCTAAAGGAACCTTTTTTGGTGTTTTTTGATTTTGTATTTTGTGTTTCTTTTCTTTTTGCAGGAAAGGCCAGGAAGTAAAGTGGGGAGGGAAATGAGGGAAGGGGCACCAACGACAGATAAGCAGGGACAGGTGCATAGGGCAAGATGTTGGGCGTGCGTTAAATGTAAGGTAGGGGGTTGTGCTTCTCATGCTCTTTGATTACAGCTTCAAAAGCACTTTGAAACTGCTCCCCCTACAGAATGGTGTGTTTCAGTATATACAGAGTACTGTTGTCTTGTATAGATATAGATCAACAGCCTCTATTATGGCTTACAAGGTAGCTGGTGGAATCTTCTGCCCTATAGGAGGGGCCAGTGTGGTGGCAGTAGCAGATGAGGAAGATGAGGTTGGATTTGGAGTGGTGTTGCATGGAGCTGGCCCCATACGAGTACTGCCCAGGTCATCTGTGACTGAGTACAATGTTGCACTCAGTACATTGGACCTTGGTAGTCTTAGCCTTCGGTACACCACCAACAGTGGTAAAAAATTGCCATACCCATGATACTCTCTGGGGGCTAAAGCTAGGCATTTCCTCTATCTCATCTTCCTGGTCCTCTTCATTCTTTCCTGCATCATTGCACTTTATCCATTGTCCAGGCCCTCCAGCTGGTGGTGGTGGTGTTGGTGGTGGTGGCTCCAGGGAAGGAGGGAGGCCCATGGCTGATACCATTTTTGATGTTACATAGCAGTTGTGCTAATATTCTTCCAAGCATGTGTTCTCGCCTGAATTGGTGATGGGAAATCAGTAAGAATAGGTGAAGGAGCTATGCAAGGGTATATTTTAGCTGGAAACTTCCTAGATCAGCTGAAAATGTGGTTTCTAACTGTTCGTGAAGCAAAGACCCGTTCGCCAAGCACCAACCTATTCGCGAACATGTCATCATGCAGCATGCTCACACATGGTCACGTGACACTGTCCTGAAAGTCTGCAATGACGTCAGACGTTCACGAACATCAGCGAACACAACACAGTGGAAGTAAGTTTGTAGATGTGTTCAAAATGTTGCTAGAAGGTGTGGAATGGCACAGTTTTTACTTGAACATTTCTAGATTGGCTAAAAATGCTGAAATATTGGGGGCAAGTATGATATTAGGAAGCTGTAGCACCTTAGGGTGCACTGGTAAAAACCTATGAAATTCAGTGAAAATATTTTGTTGAAGAGACGTTATGGTGAAGTTGCACTAATAAAAACCTATGCAATTCAGTGAAAAAACTTTGTTAAAGGGATGTTATGGTTAACAGTAAAATTGAAAAAAAAAACTAGAAATTCACCAGTTATGGTAAGCTAAGCAACCATAACTCGTGCCACCACTGTGCACTACTAAGACTAACACCCAGGACATCAAAGATGACATCACAAACACGATCGAGAGAGAGTGAAAGTGTGAGGGTACTGGGTGCATTTAAAGGCCCCAAACAGAAGTCCCTTTCACATGAATAGCAAAATTATAAACACTGAAATAAAAATGGTCTGGCATTCGTTTTTGGTTTTCAAGTGAACTTAAAGAGCCATGTGGAAAGGGGCCTACCTGTTATTACCAATGGACAAGCAGCATTTTAATTAACAAAAGAAGGAGGAATCAAAGATCCCTGTTACATGGAAAACAGGATTTTTAAACATTGAAAACAAAAACTGCGTGCACCTGTGTGTGCAAATGAAAACGGCTTTCAAAAGCAAAAGTGAAAAAAATCACTGCACACAGAACAATGTCAGGAAAACAAAACATGGTGTGTGGATTGACAGCAATGGTTATTATGTTTCACATACAAAACCCCAGTGACATTTGAAGAGCCACTTTGTCTTCATGGAAAATGTCAGCCCAAAGCAGACCCTGTTTCTGACTGTGCGCAAAAATTCTCAAAGGAAAACTCACCCTTCCAGCCTGGATGTCCCATCTCCCATCTAATGACCACCCGCAACAATACTGTGCTGGTAAATGCATTGAAATGTAATTTCTAGGCAATTTTGGGGTTATAAAATGCATCTGCCTGTGACTCTGGGAACTGTAATGGCCAGTTAGACTAGGTTTCCGGCTGATCTTAACATGTTCCAAATGTGAGACTTGGTGAGCGGGTTGAAAATGAAATTAGAATATGCTTATTAACTTACATATTAATAACTGTTGTGCTTTTTATGGAAACAGCAGAAATGTGCCACATGGCCATGCTACATCGTACAGATTTGGTGGTCAGCTTATCTAATTCTCCATGATCAGATAAAACAGAAAATATGTTTAGTATGGAAGCTGCTAGTAAAATTATGAAGTTGTGATACATAACTAGTTTTTGCCAAAAAGTTGAAAGGAGAACAAAGGATGATGACAAATAGGAATAGACATATGTTGCTCCAGACCCCTAAACCAATCCTGACTTGAAGGCTGGGTTTTGGATGGAGAGAGAGGAGTAACTGTCCAATCCTAGTGGCAGGGATTATTGCAGGGTACTTCCCCAAGATTCTAAAATTGGTGATGTCATTGCTGCTATATAAGGGGGACTGCAAAAGGAGAAGGGGACACACAAAAACCGGGGGAGACAGAAAAAGGAGAAAGACAGGAGGACGGAGAGAAGAGACAGACCATCAGAAAGGCTGCTGAAATTTAACATCTGACAGCTGTAAGGAGACACCAGAGGAGATTACTGAGAGTGCATCTGGGTGGAGCTGTCTATTTCTAGGAAGGCCTCAAAGCTGACTGGGTCCAGTGGAAGATAGCGGGAGGCCACCTTTGAGAGTGTAAATAATACCAAATAAGAACAGTATATGAAATGACAAGATATTTGCATAAATGGTACCAGTGATTATTCAACAGTGATAGACAGTTGGAACAGTCAAAAACCAAAATTAAAGATATAATGTTAACATACCCCATAGTATACAGCAGTCATGTGTGTAGCGTTGGGGACAAAGAAGGAACAGAAGATGAAAAACAAATACTCTGGTAAGGTATTGTCACTTACTGGTCAAATAACACAATAGTAGTAAGGTGTGATTGGTGTGCAATGGAGGAGCCCAAGGGTAACCGTGCAAACATGGCCCATAACCATTCATTAGCGTGTCTAAGAAAAACCATGCTATTTATAAATGAGTGTGATGTGAATTCGAATTTAAAACCAGATTGCATCGCACACTTGGAAGTTTAACTATATTCAAAGGAAAGCATGCATCGCGTGAAGGCAGGTTTATTATCTTGAATTCAGTTTCCTATTACTTTGCACAATCGTAGATGTAACTACTCCATAGGATTAATCGCATGCAATTGTTCAAAATTCTAAAAGACATCAAAAGATGGGGGCTCACCATTCGTCCATAGTTAGAATGCCCAAACGTATTATTAAGTAGAAGGATATTTTCGCCACAAACAAGTCGATGGACTGTAAACTCCAAATTAATGTAAGTTGTGTGAAGAATTGGAAGACTATTCTGAGATATGTAGCATGAGCTTGAGTAAAATTATATACATCCAGCCAAAGTTCTACTCCATATAGAGACAAAAGCACTCACCATAAATGTGCCTGTATGCCCCTTGAACAAGTTGCAGTGTAGAAAATCTTGAAGCTGCAGCAATGTACATTAATGCCATAGTGCCGTTAGGCGTTCGTAATGATCAAACCTGCCAATTAAAAGGCACATGGAATCCCATTTTAGTTTTAAAAGCGTGAGTTCCTAGCTCCCTTTCAAACCCAGTGAAAATGACTTACCATGGTGAAACTTCCTAGGGCTCGATCCCTTGACTTCAGTAAATCCATCATGCGTGGATATAAGTGAGACTGATTTATAGACTGTAAAGTCAAAGCATGTGACAAGACTCGTAACTTCAAAGGTAAACGCTCGTCACACGCAGCCCACGCATGTCATGACACAAAAAGTCTGTCAGAGCATGCGTCAGAGTCCAGAGCTTGTGTTTATAAACAGATGAAAGTGAAAGTATTTGGCTATAGCGGCCGATGCGATTGTCAGAGTTGAAAAAGAAATTGTAAAGGCTGCTTATTGAATGTAGCAGCCATTCCAGATGCAAAGTTTGCAAAATGTAAAGAAGTATTTTTTGCATTGGCAGTACATATGCAATGTGTTATTAAACATTCAGAGTATCATAGGTAGAGGAAAATAAAATATATAGGGAAGGAGGAAAATGTATGTGCCCCAGTGCCATGTAGGGACTACAGTGAGATATGCAAGCATGGACCACATTCTCAGGGCACCCATATGCACCATTCCAAACACACTAAAGCATGTAATTATCATCTGTTAATGCATGACTACAGAGGCATTAATCTGTTGAAAACATAGCTGCAGGGCCATTTGTTCTGTAGATAAATTATTTGCCACAACATTATCTGTAACAGAAATGTAAAAGTAGAAGTATAGGGGATGACTGGTCAATTGGTGCGTGGGGTCATCATGTGTGCAGAATACATACAAAAAAGCCATACAGAGTGCGAACACTCCAGTGGGTTCATATGAAAACATACATCTCATGATCAGTGTTTAGACCATCCTGTGTACATAGCAAAAGGAAAATGCAATTTGCCTCCAATTGCCTTAGTTTCAGTTGTATGTTGCTACCTCTTTTACCCTTTTTAACTCTCATCAAACCAATAAAACGTAGGTTGTCCTTATTGCTTGATTGGTGTGTGGTTTGCCAATGAAGGGCAAGTGGGAGTCTAGGGTCTTGGCTGTTTGAGCTTGCCAGGTGCTCCCTAATCCTGACACGAAGTTGTCTAATAGTTGAGCCTACATAAATTTTGCCACAGATGCAATTAAACGCATACGCAACATGTGTGGTACGGCAGTTTATGAAGTCTCTTATCCAAAGTTTATGACCATTTGGGGCTGTAAATTCAGTAGTATTTTGTGTGCGAACCTGCACATGGAACAATTACCACATTAATGGAAACCAGTAGTTGGAGTAAACCATGTGATATTTTTCTCTTGTGTGTCTTGAGTAGGTTCAAAAAATGATGGACTAACTCTGTCTATGATGGTTTGTGCTCCTGTGTAAACAAATTTAGGCTTATTAGCTATAAAGGGTCTAATGCCCTTGTCTAAAAGAAGGATATTCCAAAGTCTATGTAGAAGTTTTTATAGGCAGTGGGAATCTCTAGAAAACTTGGTGATTACATCTATAGTTTAGGTCTGTTTTGATACTTGCTTCGAAGATTGTAAGGTGGTAGCTCTGTCAACCATTTAATATCTTGACATGCTGGTCCTGATGTTATCTCTGGTATACCCTCTTTGGCTGAATCTATCTGCCAGTAGATTGTACTCCATGACAAAATCCTGGTCTCTACTGCATTTTCTACAGGCCCTATAAAATTTGACCCCAGATATGTTGTGTTTGGTGGGTCTTTGATGGCAGCTGGTGAAAAAAAGAGTTGAGTTGGCTTCCGTGGGTTTATGGAATGTTTTAGTCTTGATTTTGCCATTGAGTATAAAGAAGTGGAGATCCAAAAAATCAATAAATTCTTCATTACAATGCCCAATAAAGTTTATACAAAAGAGTTGTCATTAATGTGTTTAATAAATTGCAGGTATTCCTCCCTAGTGCCAGACCAAATCATAAGTACGTCGTCAATGAAGCGTTTCCAGAGGACAACGTTGGTGCGAAATTCAATATTGTTCAAAATATGAGTTTCTTCCATCCGCGCCATGAACAAGTTTGCAAGCCTTGGGGCATACTTGGCACCCATGGCCACACCCTTGGTCTGGGCATAATATGTAATAAGTGTCATTGAACAGAAAAATATTATTGTTAAGACTGAACTTGAGGAATATCTTCAACATTTCTATATGTGTTTGATGAGAAGCAGATTCATTGCGATAAGTGAAATCAAGTTTAGCAACGGCAAGATGTGATCTATACTGGTGTATAATGTGGCCACATCTAGGGTGACTAATAGAAAGTGTTCCTGCCATTGGATAGAATCTGTAACACATGCGTAGTGTTCCTGATGTATGAGGGCATCAAATTGCTTGAGAGCATTGACAAAAACTTACCAGAGTATTTGTTTTTCATCTTCTGTTCCTTCTGTGTCCCCCAACGCTACACCATGACTGCTGTATACTATGGGGTATGTTAATATTATATCTTTAATTTTGGTTTTTCACTGTTCCAACAGTCTATCCCTGTTGAATAATCACTGGTACCATTTATGCAAATATCTTGTCATTTCATATACTGTTCTTATTTGGTATTATTTACACTTTTACTTGATTTTGGATGGTTTTGCCAGCCTTGAAAACGACATTTGTCGAAACACGTGTCGGCTGACATCCTGTGGAATAAAGACATTGATGATACTATTATACTCAAAACTACACTGATTTTTCCTTTCATTGTTTTGGACAAATTAGAGGGCACACGTGACGCGCCTGTTACACACCAACAACTTTAGTACAACCTGTAGGTGCTGATGGGTGCACCCATTTTGTGACATGGCGACACAGTTCAGTCACTTCCAATAGTTTATGAGAGTGGGCATAGTGCACTTTCCATGGTCCTTAATCCATACCTCATTTTGTGAATTCCACCTTTGAGAGTGGAGTGACCAGACCCCTGCCCTATCTTTGCAGAGTGTCCTGAGATGCAGCTGGCATTCCTGAATCTTAAACAGAGGCTTGCTACGTAAGTAGAACCAAAGGGTGGGGGGAGTCTGCTTGCCTTGAATCCTTTCCCTTTATAGTGGGTGGGGGGTGGGAGTGGGTAAATCTGTGTAGATCCTTCTTAGCCTATGTAACCAAAAGTATTAATTTAATTAATTCCCCATTTGGTATAACACCACTGGGTGAATTTTGTTAAAATTCGAAATTAACAAAGCTCACTTCCCAATGTGTGCTGAAAACTATAGCCTACAATTTAATTAGGTAATCCTTGTTGTCCAGCTGACCCCGACTTCTTTAAGGAAGAGGGGTGTCTTTGTTCTTAAATCGGTCCAACCTTTTTATCCAGCTTCCCCAACACAGGCCGTTCAATAAGGGGAGTCTGAAATCCAAAATTCCCCAAAGCATTCTGATTTTTCTGTCTGACTTCCCAACATAGACCAAAGCAAGGGGGGGGCTGAAAAACAAAATGATAAATAACCCTGTGTTTGTTTTCAACCAAAGGTTTGGGCGAAATTATATTATTGAATTCTGTAATTATTTTGTGAAGTGAAATTTGCAGAAAATTTAGAATTGTGTCTGTGTTCTTTTTAACTTAGTTTTGTGATTTATTTATGCGGAGAGAAGTTGATTGAGTTGTGCCACGGATAAAGTGGTGTTTAACATGTTCATGCTAATTTCTATTACTTTAAATTTAAATAAATACCCATATATTTCCCATACATCGGCCTGGTTCTTGGCTCATTGTTAGTTAGCTCAGAGGAGCGGGATCTAGGGGCATGATATGTGTCTGAGATAGGGCTAAAAAAAGAATCTGTTTAACAGTTTGTTGAATAACTACTTAAGTGGGGAGAGAAGGGAATCCCCGCTTTGAGTGTGGCTTCTCAATAAACCGTTGCAGGGGAGAGAGGGAGCTAGCGGGAGGGCCAAGTGACACACAGAGAGAAGGAGGGAGGAAGGGAGAAAGCCAGGCCTAGCTGAGAGAGAACGCACTTGCTCACGACTGTACAGACACATAGAGAGAGTGAACAGAGCCTGCCTGCAATTCCACACTAACACTAACAGAGGAAGTGGTTGTGAAAAAGAGAGCCAACCACATCGACAGAGAAAAAAAGAAATAGGAGTGAGAATATCTGATGATGTAACATTCACCCAAGGCTCAATATGGGTTTGCCTATAACCTGCCGGTAATTCCGGCGGGTTACAGGCAAACTCGCCTTACCATTACCGGTGCGATATCCTGGTATTACTGGGATATTACAGGTTCCAATAACTGCGGTATGTTCCCATTGTATGGAGTACCATAGGTCTCCATGGAATGGGTTTGCTGCAATTATTTGCTTGCAGGGGCCTGAACTACTGGCAGGTCAAGCCTGCCGGTGGATCAGAGCCCCCACCGGCGACCTTGGAGTGTGCCAGTCCGGTAATAATGCAGGAGCCAGCATTTTTTCCAGCATTTTTACCAGGCCGGCACACCCGCAATGAGCCCCATAGAGTCAGACAGAGAGAATGCAAGAGAGAAAGAAAGTGAGTGCAGAGTGTATTTGAGATAGAGAGGAAGAGAGGAAGAGAGCGAGAGATCACTTTATGATACAATTGGTACAGCTATTGACTATTCGTACACATATCTATCAAGTAATATCCAAGCCATGGCCGCCTGGACTATGGTAGCGTGTCTCTTTACTGAGCTATTGAACAAATGCTTCACCATTTAGTAGTATCTGTTTCTACCCAAGTTAAGCATAGCCCCCGTAACAAATGACCGATGAAGCACATTCTCGCGATACATGCCCTGATACACCCTGTGCTGTGCACGCGCCGGGGGCCTGCACTGACATTGTAACCAGTGAATGTCTTTTTGGAAAAACACTGGCGCTGACTGGCACACATTGTTCCTGGCTTGCATGTGCCAATTGTGCAGGGGAGCCCGGGAAAATCCTGCTTTTTGGTAGATGTGGGCAGTGCGTTCAGAAATCTGAAGCTGATTACGCAGAGGGCTTAGCATGGGCATACTGGCCCCACTCGTGGAATCTGTGGGCAGGAGTGGCTGATGAGTCACTGGGGGATGCTCTAGCCTTTGGGATGGGCCAGTCACCTCCTCTACGTACCTTGCGAAACGATGCGGACATGGTGCTTTACAGACCCCGACCTGAATTTCACACCATCTGATAGAAACGCTCATGCTTTGTATATTTCCTTTTGCATTCCCACCCCTAAAAACAAGGGTTCAAATGCAAAAATGGCATTTGCAGTGACAGCCCCGATAAAACCGTCACTGCAAATGCACCACCGGTCTCCCCTGTGTGGGTAAATGGCCCTAGCATCAGTGCACGTGTGTGCCAGGTGCAATGCAAAGTGCCGGGAAGGGGCCTCCCCTCCTCCCCCACACACTCACACATGCATCACGGGCGCTGGCTGTGGTTCCTTGTGTCTGCAGAGGAATAGGGCATTTATTTGCCAGTAATGTGCAGCTGCCGAATGTAAGGGGCTATTTGCCCATCTAATCTGGCAACACAACGGCAAAATGGCACCAAAGACACTTATTTAAAAACAGGTGGCGCGGTAACTACCATTTCCACCAGGAGCCAATTCAGCGCGCTCAAAAGGCCTGCTGGCATGTGACAGGATGTGTCACCCACCCAGGGCCAGCCACCTCACGCGCATCCTCTCAGAGAAAACAGGGCATTGGCGCTCAGGAATTTTCACCTGGAGCATGCAAGAGCACTTGGCTCATATGTCAACCACGAGTGCAAAATGGCACTAAAGACTCTTTTTAAAAAAACAGGTGTTGCATTAAATACCGTTTCCACCAGGCGGTGATTCAACACATTATTTTTTTTTAAAAAAGGACTAGTGGTATGCATAGGGTCGCAGCCCATGGACCTCCTTTCATCAATCAATGTAGTCTGTGTTAATTTGAGTAGCATGAATGTGGGTCAATTTTGTAATCATAAACACCTGTTACCAAGTGCTCGGAAACTGGTAACTCCAGCACGTGTCGCTACACAAAACACCAAATATTATGATGTCATTAATACCACCTGCTCCAAAAAATAACCTTTAACATGTGAGGGGTACCTATACAACCTAAAATGATGTTGCCTCCAACGTTCTTTAGAACACTGGCATACCTGCAAATATTATCACCCACCTCCTGCCCCCACCCACACCTCTCCCACGGTGCACCTGCAGACCATGCAAAGGGCAGCAAACAAGACATAACACAACGGTGAACAAAAAAAAAACATGCTTGATTTTTTTCTTCGCACCTCTCCACCTATGGAGCCTGTCGTGATAAATGCACGCTAAATATATAACTACACACACAATTACACACAGAAACTGGCCCATACGTCGCGCCATTAACAAAAGGCAGAGGTGAGCAGCAGGGTAGTAAATATTCTAATTGGAACGGATGTCTGCAAATAGAAAAGTGTTGCCATGGCAACCGCAACATCGACTAAAGACTAGAAGGGTCACCCAATTTCACCCCTGGCTGCCATTTTGAGCGCGTACACACGCAAGGGGCTATAAACGCTCGAATGGCGGAGGACGTCTAGACGCGACACATGACCGAGTTCTATTCTTGCGAGATTTTATAGCCGCGTAGCTATGCGCGATCACCACCGGCGGAGCAAATGTTAGCGTTGTTAGCCAACATGGCTGGCTGCGTATCGACTTACTGGAGCTGAAATTAACTGGGCGGGTTTGCGTGGGGTCTATCCCTTTATCATCCGCGACGAGGCATCTCCAGACAGATATCACTTAGTGGGCGGCGGAAGGGTGCATTGCATAATTGTTCGAACATATGCCCGCCATGACGTCGCCTAGTCAGGAAATGCAAGCATGCCCTGTAGATGTCAACAGTACTTCAATATTTAGCGACAGGCCTTTTTTTTAATTTTTTTTAAAATGGATTATCTGGTATAATTGAAATATTATGTACACTTATGGATCAGACCCACATATTCAAGAAAATAGACTGGCAAATCCAGTCCGCAATATTATTTAGTGTATAATTAATGTAGTCTTCATTTACCACTTGGGGCCCGCTTCATTGAATATATTTAGCTCTGTGGTGCAAAGTGACTTTGCCAACAAGCATCCGCGCTTTGGTGTAAAGCGCTATATAAACCTAATAAATACTAATACCCTGATTCTCAGAGCGGCGCAGAGTACTTTTGCAGTGCTTTGCACACTTTGCACTGCAAAAATACACTTTGCTCCGCTCTTTGAATCAGGATGTTTGTTGGCAGGGCAAAGTCACTTTGCACAACGCAAAAAAATCCAGGAATCAGGCCATTTAAGCAACATGGTAAAAGGATGGAGTATTTTTATTAAATGGACGAGTTTTTCATAATTGCACATTTTGATTCCATCCAAAGTAGATGATTTTGTTACTCATTTGTTCAGAAATATTCCTTGCTGTGTACCATGGTTTCCGAAATTTTGAACCATTCCAATAAGAAACAGTGGTTGAAATGTCGAATTGTACGAAAAGAAGTAGTCGAACTATGTTCCCTGCTGGCCTGACCCCGAATCCCCACAAATCCCATCGCCACACGCAATGCAAACCCCCAAACACACCTGCTGTGTAAGGGAACGTTCAGTGCAGTGCACTGAAGTGCAAGTTTCAACTTCTTCCTACACTTTTATTTTAAAATGAAACCATTCCGGAAGGGTTTCTTTTTAAAATAAAAATATAGTAACAGTAACAGTAAAAAATAAAAAAAGTAGAGGAGCAACGCTCCCAACCGCTCCCGCCCACTGACAAGAAATTAATAATGCGAATGAAGACTTTGGTTTCCCCTTGTTTCCCTCTATAAACTGATATCCGGTGCCTCCTCTTATACAGAGCAGATATTTAGATGAATAAGCACCATCACCTTGTAAATGCTCAAAATATTTCCACGATTGAAGGACTGTGCACTACATGTAACTGCATGCATGTATGAGATTTATAAAGTCTGATCCCAGCTGCAAAGCATTGGAGCGCTATAAATGGAGGCCGTGTCTAGGGGTTACAGGTAGGGCACCGCGGTAGCCGAGGGGCTGAAATTGATAGGGGGCCTAGGGGAAAGTGGGGAGCTCTGAAAACTGAGAAGTCTGCTTCAGTGGAGCCATTGGCGAGATGTTCTTTGAAGAGAAGAGTCTTCAGGTCAGGCGTGGAGTGTAGAATGGAGTGGACCGGTCTGTGTCACTGGGGTGGTTTACATTTGGTTATTGAAAGCATATTCCCATTTCAAATTTTAAATGAAGGTGCTATGTCACCAAGCTTTCTTGACGCACTGCTGAGGCTTACTCCTTGAAAAAGTACTATATTTTACCGGAATACGCAATGCCACATTTTTATTTACAGGTCCGCAAACTGGGAGCTCCAGCGGCCTTTCAGAGGCTCCAGTGCAGACGTTGGTATGTTTCCAATACGTCATTACTCATATTCACACACACTTTCCAATCCTTTTCAAACACATATGTTCACAAGCAAACCTATACCTGAGTGAACTAGGTTTAGGCGGTGCAGAATGTTTGGGGAATGTGCTTCATTGGCTACAAAAGGGCCAGCATATTTTTTGTATTTGTATTTTCGTATTTATTTGCAGAACAGGGATGACAGTTTTGATAAGGAATGACTTACAATACCACATTTACAGATGGCGGAGGCATTCCCACGAAGGGTGTCTGCACAATAGCATAACGATGGCAAGAAGTGGTGGGCCAGTTTATGAGGGTGTAAAAAAGTGGGACATACACCAAGGACAAAACAAAACAGAGAACAAAATATATATATGAGAAACCAGTGAGTTACAAAGGTTACATTAACTTAGTGGGCAAGTACTTCAAACTAAAGAGGAATACTCTTTAAATGTACAAAATTGCATTATTAAACGTCACAGGAGGCAGTGGTGGGATCAGGTAGGGAGGATGGGGGAGAGGGTAGGGAGAGTTGTGCAGCACACGTGTAGGAAGTGTCAACAGCCATGGGAAATTTATTTTAGTATTAAAAAAAATCAGAAATTGAGATGTTTGCAGTTCGTATTCCTATTTTCATACTTACGTTATTCGTATGGCAAACACATTGGTGCTCATTTTCTTGGAAGTAATAGTTTGATGGCGAGGAGCTTTTACGCTTACACTTGAACGTAAGCGGGTCCCAGCCACCACATTTTCATCATTTTTACTGCAGGTGTAAATGCAAAGGGCAAAGGGTAGTGTAAAAGCCTGTACACCACATTTTGCCCTTCACATTTGCACCCAGTACAAAGTGAGTCAACGCTGCCCGGCATGCTGGCATACCAGGCAGCATTTACCTTTAATTGTGAGTGCCGCTTGCCATGCTCGCACAGCAAGAAGGGCTCACAATGACAAACCTACCGGACATGCTTGCATTTTTATTTACATTTGTATAGCGCACAAACAGCCACTGGGCATCGAGGCGCTGTTACTTTTGAATAACTTAGTTACATGAGAAATGCAGGTACAGGTTGGACACATACAATCATACATTATACATTTGATTTAGATGGGGTAGGTATCCTGCCGGCATTGGTCACAGAATTGCAGGGATGGGGTATATGGCGGTGTTTAGGTAAAGAGTAGTGTTTTTACTGCTTTGCGGAACGCCCTGTGTGAATTTTCACCTCATAGGGGTGGAGGCAGGCATTGTAGGGCTGCTAGGTACGGGAAGCTACCGCCGCCTGCTCTGACTCTCTTAATTCTAGGTACTGTGACCATGTTCGTGTAGGGCATTCTGGTCGGTCTTGTGGATGCAGTTGGGTGCATTCTTTGGGAAAGGTAAGGGGATGCAGTTTGGTGGATACATTTGTGGGTCAGGGCAAGGGCTTTGAAGAGTACTCACTCTTTATTTGGAAGCCAGTGCGCCTGTTTCCTAGCAGCAGTAATGTGTTCTCTTTTTGAAATGCCCAAATATGCGTTACATTTCAATTGTGAACTCTGCTAACCATGTGCGCAAATATACAATTCCACCCTGCCTGAAATGCGAGCATGAACGGAGGGTTTCATTGTCATTGTACCCGCTCCTTGCTATGCTTGCATGGCAGGGACCGTGTATAATGAATCCCTATGGGGTCCGTCTGCTTTATGCCTATGCATAAAGCAGGCAGACTGCATAGTGATTTCCAGCATTTGCACCGGCATGAAAATCCATGCCGGCACAGATGCTGCAGCATTTGTTTTTCCAGAGAAGAAGGGAGGCGGTGGAAATGCAAGGTACTTTCAGCCCCTCCTACAAATTATTGAAAATGGGCTGCGGCCTGAATAGAAGGAGTTAAAGGCTTACTCAAGGCTTTTACACCTTTTATTCACTTTACGGGTCACATGAGCATGGCCACCATTCTGTATCTTTCGACTTAGACCCGCTTTTTTGCATAACTGTGTTGTCATTGTGACAACGACCTGTTTCATAGTTGCTTTCTGACATACATGTTCTCTCTTCTGGCTGTGTTGTTCGTGAATGCAAATCCAGTAGTATGACCATGGCCTATGCATTTTATAACTTACTCTTGAACTTGGTTTCCTTTGTGAATCTTTTGGGAAACAGCCATCGAGATTTTATAGAAGTCCTCTGTTTTTCCTACTCCTAACTGCATAGGGTGGGAACTCTTCCTCCATCCCTGAAAACTGGAGTTTGGTTTGACCTAGAAACTCGTCCTAGATCACAGTAAATGGCTTCCCAAACCTGTCTGCTATCGCCTAATCTGCTCTAACAATCTGAAAATGGCTACACCTGAAAAGTAACAATTCGGCTGCATTCATCGGCCCAAAGAATGGCAAGAACCAGTAAAAGATCTAACAAAATGCATATTTTAGCACTTCATTTCATTGGAGGCAGAGGCATAGAGATTGTAGGGCCTGAGCGGACAAGGACCATTCAAAATCTGTCAATGCCCACTCAGCGGCCGCGTTTGGGCATTTACAGATGTTGTTGTCACTGCGCTCGGTCCAACTACATTAGCTTCAGGCCCCACTTGTTGGACAATGCCGGCTACACCTCTGATTGAAGGTGAATGCTTCTCCTTCATACTAATTTTGAATACCATCATAACATCCCATTAGCACCTGGCACAGGGGAACCAGCAAATCAGGTGGCTAGCCACGCAGGCTAAAAACCTACAATCTCAGCCCGCGTTCAAAACCGCCTGATGGCTGGTGCCCACGGCCACCATCTTCACCCCACCGTCCGTCCCTTTATTTTAATTTTTTGGACCATTTTCAACCCCCCTAATACCCTCAGTAACCTGTGTGTTGGGGCAGCACAGGGCCCCACTGCTGCCGTAACAGCTTCCCAGCTCTTATGGAAAAGGAAGAGGGGCCCTGCCTTCCCTTTCCACTGCGGCCATGTTAGCACAGTATTTTCAGTCATTGAAAGGGACGCGGGAGGTGTCCCGTTCAATGACTGAAAATACTTTTTTTAGCACCCTGTGTTACCTCTTTGTCAACCCAGGGTGCTAATGGCGTTAAGCCCCTGTTGCAAAGGCTGGAACAAGGGATAATGGCCGTCACGTGCTGGCAGCTACCCCCTGCCCCCGTTGCAGCCTTGGAACAGGGGCTTAACGACATATTGTTTTATTAGTGGCAGGTAAATGGACCCAGCCATAATTATCGTCGCACTGGTCACAACCCTCCTGAAGGCGGCAAACACCTGCCTACACATGGTAACCTGTGTTTGTTGTTCATGCAGCCCAGCCTTGTGTGCCAGAAGATAATTAGCAACTGGAAAACGATGGATGACCCAGAACAGAGCCAGGCAGATCGCCATTTCAGGCCGCCCAGTCTTATTGGCTGTCTTAATTCCACCTAAACGTGCCATTGCGCCTCCCCACCTTTTTAGTTGCTACAGCATCTGTTTCTGCTGCTGGGTTGCTTGGGGATAGCTGCCAGCGTTCCGCATGTTGTGGTTACAGCTGCTAAACATAGACCCTGAATCGAATGCACTTCCTTTGAATGTTCTTTCGAAGTCAGCATCGCTTATGTTCAAGTTGGAGTACAAACACCTTTCAACTGCTTATAGTTTTGCTGGGGACTTACTTGTATGATTTTCTTCCTCTGTCTACAGGGTTGTTGCTCGGAAAGGGGCTCTCTGAGAGGGTTCCCTGATCTGGTGGGACCCTAACACTATCCTGTGATGAAGAAACACCAGCTTTTCCATTCATTGTCTGGACCACCGGTCACTAGCCATCCATTAATTACCCAGAGGATTCGACAACCCACGCTTCTGTCAAAATTATATCTTCACTCTCCGTTCAACTCTATGCGAGTTTGCATTTCCATTCATGCAGCAACCTGAGCAAATCACATACAATTGAATAATATATATCTATGGTAATATTGGCCGTCGACTCTTCATCGTCCATCGAGAATATTTCAGGAACAGATGCACTATCACATTGGTTCAATGTCTGGTTCTGGAGACAACTACCTACAGATAGACAATATACACAAGTCAGGTACATTTAAATCACAAAAGCACAGAACGGAAGGTCAAGGAATAATTTCTAGATTGCAGGAGAAGGGCGATGGGTGTGCAGAGAACCTCAAGGGTGCATATGAGGCACAAAATAGGACAAAGTTGTTGAGTGTGAAGGGAAGCTCAAGGGTGTACATGAGCAGACTTGTGCATACAGGGAGATGAGTGTGAGGGGAAGATCAAGGGTGTGCATGAGGCAGACTGTAGGAAAGGGGAAATGCGTGTGAGGGGAAGCTCCATGCTGTACATGAGACAGACTGTAGGAAAAGGGAGATGAGTGTGAGGGGAAGCTCCAGGGTGTACATGAGACAGACTGTGCATAAAGGGAGATGAGTGTTAGGGGAAGATCAAGGGTGTACATGAGGCAGACTGTAGGAAAAGGGAGATGAGTGTGAGGGGAAGCTCAAGGGTGTACACGAGGCAGACTGTGCATAAAGGGAGATGAGTGTGAGGGGAAGCTCAAGGGTGGACATGAGGCAGACTGTAGGAAAAGGGAGATGAGTGTGAGGGGAAGCTCAAGGGTGTACATGAGACAGACTGTGAAAAGGGAGATGAAGAGGGTGGAATGGAAGCTCATTGGTGTGCATGAGGCACACTGTAGGAAAAGGTGGGTGAGTGTAAGGGGAAGCAAAATGGTACATGAGGCAGACTGTAGGAAAAGGGAGATGAGCGTGAAGGGAAGCTCAAATGTGTACATGAGGAGATACTGTAGGAAAAAGGAGATGAGTGTGAGGGGAAGCTCAAGGGTGTACATGAGGCAGACTGTGCAAAAAGGGAGATGAGTGTGAAGGGAAGCTCAAGGGTGTGCATGAGCAGACTGTGCAAAAAGGGAGATGAGTGTGAAGGGAGGCTCAAGGGTATACAAGAGGCAGACTAGGAAAAGGGAGATGGGTGTGAAGGGAAGCTCAAGGGTGTACAAGAGGCAGACTAGGAAAAGGGAGATGGGTGTGAAGGGAAGCTCAAGGGTGTACATGAGGCAGGCTGTAGGAAAAGGGAGATGAGTGTGAAGGGAAGCTCAGGGATGAATCAGACTAAAGGAAACGGGAGATATGAGTGAAGGGAAGCTCAAGGGTGTACACGATGCAGACTGTAGGAAAAGGGATACTTGCCTGTAGGGAAGCTCAAGGATGTACATGGGACAGACTGTAGGAAAAGGGAGATGAGTCTGATGGGAAGCTGGGGAGTGTACATGAGGGAGACTGTAGAAAAAGGGAGAGGCCCAAAGCATTTCCTTGTCCAGCTCTACCCATTTGAAATCAGGCACTAAGGAATGGGCCCCAACCATTTTGTTCTGCAGGTACCAGGAGGAATAACCTCATTGAGAGATGCCCTGCTATAGCTACTCTCCTTGTTGGCCTTCTTGAAAGGTGGTAGAATGGAGCAGACATTACACAGCAATTGCCTCTGAGTTGGTTTTAAAAATACACAATTTGGAGCTGAACTGTAAGTGTTGCTGTAATCACAGCTGAACACTAACAACGGAGCTCTCGGTGGGGCCTCTTTGATACCCTCTCATGCCAAATACTAACTACAAATGTGCAAGACTGTTTTGTTGCAGTGCCTTCAACTTCAATTGCTCTAAATACTCATCCAGTAAGAAGAGCACAGACTACTAATCACTGGCTACAGAAGAAAACCAACCAGCTTACATTATGTCAAGGACGCCAAGAATGACAAAGTTCAAGATTGAGGGTGTCATTGGGAATTGCACCACTCAAGCCTATTGGAAGCTTTGTGAGCAGTGGGGGCTGAGCCTACAGGGAGGAAACTCTGCGAGACACCCCCTACAGTGGCTCAGGCATCTTGAATACAGACTGGTCACCAGTAGGAACAGACAGTGGACCATCAGGCACACATAAGATTGACCCCTACCTACTGGACACTTCTCATGTGGGAAGGCATGGTGACCCAGTACAGTAATGGTACATCAAGCAGTTCACTTGGCAAGCAGCACTGCTAGACTTCTGTGATGAAAGACAGCCGCCTGACTGTACTGCAAGATGCTCCCAATAAACGTGCAGTCCAAGGGAGCTTGCAGAATGCTCAGGGCTATTGCTTTTAACCACAGAAGACTTGCAGTGCTGCACGTTGACTAACTGGTCACAGCATTGTGTAAGACTGAGGAATGCCATCTACATATAGCCAGCACACCAGCTTGGATGATGATACTGATATCTTAACTGGCCCAAGTCGGACACTGAAAAGAGGAGTTTTGTTGCTTCGTGGTGCCTGTGGAGGGGGGCCAGATATATGTATGAGTGACGGAGAGGCCCTGACCAGGTGGTGATTTACGCATGCTGTTGCCTATTATGCCAGTAATGTATTTGAATCCTATTGCCACAATCACATGCACCCTGTGGCAAGCGTTCTCATGCTCTTTATTTTATGTATTTATTTCTTTTCAGTTATAAAGCGCGCAAACAGCCCGCAGGCATCGCGGCTCTTTCACAGGGTATCACCACCTCTTAAAGTTCTCCAGGTCTGTAGCAGGGCACACTTTCTTGGGCTCGCCCACAAGGCACAGCCAATTGCTAAAATGCAAAGCTCTCTCGCGAAGCACTGCCAGTGCCAATCACTAGAGTTCTGAAGTTCTCTCAAACAGCGCTTCTACCTGCAAGACTTCTCAAGCTCTGTCAAAGACTGCTGCCTCTCTCACATGTGGGCAGTGTAACTGTGAGGTTAATCCGTCCACCAAGGCGGCCTCCTTCCTTCCTCCATGAACAATGACCTATAGGACGGTGCTGTTGCATGTGCCTCCCCATGTTGGTCTCCAGCACTGAGTAGTCCATCTCCGGCCAGTTCAGAGCCACCAGGCATTCAGGCAGTGGTTTCTAGCATGCCTCTTAACAGGCAGTCCAGCAGGTCTGACCAACAGCAGACACTGTCGCTGACATGCTACTGCCAACCAATTGTTGAGCTGTCACCAACATAAGGTCCCATGGGATTTTGGCACGGCATGCCCGATGTTGCAATGTGGCAACCTGGTCCTGGGATGTACTAGAGCTTGATCACATCTTGAGAACTAAGAACACCCTGTTAACAAATTAATTCCCAGTTCCTACATCCTACTAAAAAAAACCAGCAAAACACTAAAAAAAAACACAACCAACAGAGCAGCAAGTGTGGAGATGAAACAACAACAAACACTTAGGGTGTAACTAGGAAAGGTTACATTTTATGGGGGGTTTGCAGGATAGGATAAAGGACACGATAGATAATTTTGGCTTTTTGAAGTTTACTTAGGGGAATCAAAAGGGAAAGGGATAGGAGGAAATGGCATAAGAAATGTATGAGGAAAACGAAGAACACACTGAACAATTATTAAAACAAAGGGTTACAAAAATAAGTGAACAACAAACAACACACCAGAGACTAGAAAATGATAACCCCCCCGAAACTCTTAAAAATTCTTCAAAACGGCTCAAAACTCTGCTCAAAACACCGAAAACGACATAGAAACACCCTCCAAGGGTCAGTCTGCCCAGCGTTTTCCTCCCCCACAGCTTTCACAGAGGGCAGACTTAATTTAGGAGATTCAAGTGCTTTTTTTATGTTTTATTTGTACATGGTTCCAAAAAAATCCCTTAACAAAAGAGATACAAAGAACATTTTCATCACATAATTATAATGAAAGTTAAAAGCTTAACACTAAAAGATTCAATTTTTTTCTACCTTGTTTTGCCTGTCCACTTTTATAAAAAAGTATTTTGAACGAAGCGATACGGTAAATTCAATTATGCTTCTCATCTTAAAGGTAAATTCAGTCACCTAATCTCATTCTTATATTTTCTTCATAGAAGCCGAATCTTGCCCCCTATTCCAAAAGTAAAAGGGGCAGAAGAGAAGAGGAAAAGAAAAAAGAAGAGTTTCACATAATGAATTTGCATCTTTCTAGCCTTTGAACAACAGTAATTGTTAGAGCTGTTTCATACCCTGAGATCAGTCTATCCCAAAGCGACTCAGATATAAGTCCCTCTTCTCTGTCCACAAATCTTCTGAACAGAGCCATTCTAACTAACCAAGTCCCCTCACATTCCATTAATAGATGTTTTATTGTCTGGTTCGAGGGAACACTACATTTCTGACACAATTTGCGATTCAAGTGTTTGTATTGAAAAGCCAGAGAATCGACTTGAGGTCAGAAGCAAATCATCATGAGAGACCTCGTGCCCGCTGTGAGTTTGACCCAGGGTTTGCCAGCGCACAAAAACCCATCTTACAGATGCAGTATAGCCCGCACCCCTCCAGTAATCAAAAGCACCAGGCAAACCTAAAATTAAACACATGTGTCCAGACACTCATGCAAGTGTGAGACATGTCTGAGCACTTGGAATAGTCTGCCAACTACCACAAAATCGACTCGGTATATCGTGTTTATATCAAGTCCCACATATATCTAAACTTTTATCTTGAAAACCTTCATATTGAATATATTTAGGGTGGGGTAAAGGGTTAATTTTGGGGGGGAAACGGTCAGGATGGGTTTTTAGGGGTGGGAGACAGGAGTTTGGGGCTCCCTCCCCAAATCCAGAAATGCATTCAATATTAAGGTTTTCAAGATATATGTTTCGATATATGGGCATTCGGTATACAATATCTCGGTAGAAAGACATGTAACCAATCGACTCTAGATGCTACTGAAATAGATTGAGGAACCACCTAGTCTGGAAGATATCATGTTGGCTTTAGGGTACTGACAGCCGTTTCCTAGTTGAGGGGTTGCAGGTTTCCTAATAACTCACCAGAGGGCCGCTGGCCAGTTGTGCGATGGGAACCAAAAAAAACGTGGGACTCACATGAAGTGGAATGAGCACCAGCTGCTGCTCTGTGCAAATACTGAGGTCCTACTCTCTTCCTGGTAGGGAGCAGGTGCCCAGAGGTTAACACTGGCCACCTTATCGGGTCCCCTAGCGGATAGAATGCGTCCTTCTGGGTGGCAGAGGAGGGATCTGAAAGACTTGTCCTCTTGTCCTGCAGCAGAACCAGAGCAGCTGGAAGTGGCAGCCATTCTCCAAGCTCATTAAGTGCTTGATTAAGCGCACAGGACGGAAGGGTCCAAGCCAGCTTGACACTGGGACAAAAGTGTTCCATTGGGGCCAGGCATGCTGTGATGACCTGAATCAGTCCATCTTGCCATCCTCCTGAGGGATGACAAGAAACACTGCTATAATTTGAGACTCCACTGGGTGAGTGTTTAAGCAATGAAGCGGTGTGTGGCGCAATGAATTCCCATTCTTCTATTTTCCTGAATAAAAGAGGCTTAGGACATACCCCTTTCCCTCGAGTAATCCTCAGTCCTGCTGGGGCACCTTTAAAACACCCCCTGGAAGAGTGTCTCTCTGCCGAGGGCTCCCAGCAGGAGCAGGTGGATCACCAGGGGAGAAAGGGCACCAATGCAGTACACTAAAACCACGTACACAGACACACATTTCAATAGGGATGTGCTAAGAAGACCAATAAAACAGTGCAGGTGAAAATGAAGGTTCTGAGAAGCCCAAGGAAAGACTGAGGGGAGGCTAGGCTGACTAGATAGTTCTAGAAAGTTGGATCAAGTGGCGCCACAACAAGGTTTCAGCACTGCGCTGCAGGAAGAATCATATGACTGCCTGTGGCTTGACTGGCAGGGGCTCGCAGATCTGAATATTCATAGTTCCCTCCACACTAAAAGAGGGGAATCTGTGCTGGGCAACTGAGAAGCAAGCAGCAAAGGTGATTTTAGGGGAGCTCCAGGGCACGCTGGTGATGGTGGCGGGGACCTTTCCATTTTTCCTTAGAGCCAAAGTCAGGAAGTCTGTGAGGGGCGTGGTCTTGCTAGTGGCAACATCCTCCCTATAATCTTTTTTTTCAATTTGCATTTTAATTATCAGAAGGGGAGCAGGGTGCAATAAATATGAAAAATCATGACAACAAGTTGTTGCCAAAATACAAAGCAAGCAACGTCATAAGCTAACAGAATAAAAAAATAAAATGAAAACTATCCCACGATAATATTACAGCACAAGCCCACCTAACTCAGCATTGCAGTCATCAACACAGAGAGGACACCAAGCCTACAAAAATAGGTTTTTAACATCTATCTAAAAATGATTAGACATCTCCTTGTGGCCGATTTTTAGAATATTCGGCCATATAATGCTTTAACCTAGCGCTACTGGACCTTTTCAACCTTGCACTCTCAGTGCTTCAGGTAACATTTCAGGCAAAGAAGTCATAACAGTCCAAACCGAAAAAATGTGGGAGCCTTTCCATGCCTAATCTGTTAGGAGCGCAGGACTTCCATGAGAAACAAAGTGGAAGTCAATTCCTGGGTGAGTAGGTGGGTTGAATCCTCCTGCCTTCAGTGTTTCCTCAGGGGCAGGAGTGGGACAACGTAGCAACTGGATTTGCACATCCTGCACTGCACACTTAGGCAGCTAATAACACATCTGACTTTCCATACCATAGGCAGAGTGCAGTCTTTGACTTCCTGGCACATATTTCTAGCGGTTGCTTTGGAATTAAAGACTTAACTTGGGCACTGGGTATTTCTGCAGTGGGGGTCATTTCAGCTGGGGGAGTCAAGGAGTTGCGGTTGACCCCCTGGGCATCTGGTTCATACCCGGCGTGCCCGCCAGCCTCACACAGGACGGGCACCTGATGGAGTACTTTGTGCAGAAATTAGCTGTGCAACCACACAGCGGCAAGCACAGCTCCACGCCAGTCCTTCTGGGGGGCTGTTGTTCAGAATCCGTTCCCACCCAGAGAGTAGAATCAGCAGATAATGGCGTCTATAGGCAAGTTTATTTTTCAAAAAGTGTTTGCATTTTTTTTGATGTGATAATGTGTACGCACATTGGAATGGAATTGTGTGCATGTGTGGGTGTTTGGGCGTGTGCGCGCACGCAGGTTTAAATGAGTGTGCATGATTGTCTGCGTGAGTGTGCCTGTTTCGCTGTCTGTGCAAGTGTGTGTGTGTATGTAAGCTTAAATGGGATGCTTCCATGTTTTAGGGGCTCTGGTGGCTATGACAGTTTATGTGGAATTGTCTGCATATACAAAGTGGCAGTGCTGGCATATATTGTGGCCACTGGTTCATGAACATTTCTAACAGTGGACATGCTAGCATATCTTGTGGACACAGCTTCATGAAAGTGACCTAAAGTGGCCATGCTGGCTTGTGGTGTGGCCACTGGTTCATGAACATTTCTAACAGTGGACATGCTAGCATATCTTGTGGACACAGCTTCATGAAAGTGACCTAAAGTGGCCATGCTGGCTTGTGGTGTGGGAGCAGTTCTGTGAAAGTGAATTGCAGTGGTGGTTGCAGCGTGTTGAACATGAAATGTAGCGGCAATCCTGGTATACATTGTAGACAGAGGCATCATGAACATGTAGTGACATGCTCCTCTGCATTGATGGTAACCAGGCATCCATTGGATTATTTCCAGAGTTATCCTAAATAACTACTTGTATATTGAATAGCTTTTTACCTAATTCTTCTCAAAATTGGATCTATATAATGCACCATTTTAACACATTATTTTAAAAATGTCTGCGTAGAATCCGACCGAACACGCCAAATTGCTTTGGGCTCCATATTTATGCTCTTTCGCTACTTCTGTTCAATGTTTAATTCGGTTAAATGCTGTTGCCCCTTCACTAAATACATTTACCAACCCCATGGATCTTCAATTGTTTACAAACCCGGTGCCCTTTCAGGTGACACTCACTCACCCACAATCAAATCAAAAGTTGACTCCTCCACTGTTTTTCTGTTGACCAGAGCAAAGGCCTCCGAGTTTGAATGGCATTTAAAACGAATCTTACGGATAGCATTATTGTGGCCGAAGTATCTCCAACATGAACATTGACCATAGCATGTGTGAGGCCTCTGTGACACTAGAAACCGAAGTGGAGCGAAATGGAAGCGTCTCAAATCAATGTCTCAAATCAATGTCAGGTCCATTATACCTTCAACTATCCCTCCGCAAATACCCTCTCGAGCCCTTCGCTCCTCTACTTCTAACTCCCTCAGGGTTAGTCGTATTTCAAAGAAACGAGCTGGGGGTAGATCTCTGTCTTCGGCTGGGGCCTCCCTTTGGAACAGCCTCCCGGCCATCTTGAAACTTGAGGAGAACTCTGGTTCTAGAAGCACCTCAAGAACTTCCTCTTCACTTCTGCCTTTGCCCCTCTTCTCTCCTGCTGATCTGTTTCTCTCTCTCTGCACTGCGCACCTGGCCACTCTCTGTCCTTTCGGGGCCAGGTACCTGCTCACCATGCCTCCCTCCTGCACTGCCCCCAAGACTCCCCTTGTACTGGCATCTGTATCTGTACCCATACAGTCCCCCATTTCCCTCTGCACTTATCAGATATACTCTATCTGACTAATCATGCACTTGCCACTTGATGGCTGCGCTACCTTTTTACACTGCCTTTTTTATTTATTTATTGCACTTATTATTTATTCTGTTTCTCTCCTTGTTCCGCACTTTCCACCTCTCCCTCGCACTCTCCCCTTTTTCCCTTTTTCCACATGCACTTGCGCGTTCTTAATGTCACTGGGCCTAGTAAGATTGTTTGTTTTTGTTTCTCCCTTGTTCCTCTCCCTTTGCTTGGTCGCGCTCTGAAACACTTGTCTATGAGCGCGGTATAAATACAATATCATATCATATCAGTAGTTATGATTAATTCAATGCTTCAAAATGATTAAATCATCACTTTTTGGTGTCCATTGAGGGAAGGCATGGTCACTCTAATTGTAAAGTTAGTGTTCCTTTTCACTTTCGGTACAGTTTGAGGTAGCACTTGATAAAGTGGTTTGCCAGAAATACACAACATAGCCGTAAAACGTCAATGGGGGCGGGGTGGAATTCATATCCAAGGCCAGCAACTAAATCCACTGGACCAGACCTCCTTCGCCTTAATCAAGAACAGGCAATGCCCAAAGCAGACGACACATATATTCAATCTTGTGCTCACTATTGCCTGCCCAACTGCGCTCCGTCCACTGCAGCTATGTTGCCATTAGCAGACGGTAATGGCGCCATTTATCTAAATCGTCACATGATTTACTTGCATTACAGATATCAAACCAGAAATGATGTTCATCAATTCAGATTCAAAATGTAATTTCATGGCTGAATGATCTCATGGCATCCTACTTCCCAGGTCTTCTGCTGACCTGCTGCATGCTCTCGGGGGTCTTAAAGGCGAGGATTTACAGTATGACAATCCTTCACCTTTATGCCGTCTCTTCATTTCTTGGATACTTCATTTAAGTGGACCACAATGTCACACTAAGAGGTTCACTCATTTAAATGGATTTCCATTTCCAGCCCATCTTTAATTTTATTATTTTTCTTCAAGGCCACCAGAACCTGTTTAAATTGCTAAGCACGTGTGGTAGCGGGGTATAGTGATGTGTAAAGTGTGACTTCAATTTGCCAAGTAAACATATCATTCTTTACTTTAGAGTTTTTGAGGGGGCAGCAGCATCTCCTTGTGAGTAATGAAAACGACATATGCAACAGAATTTAAGAAACCAGTACAGCAGTGCTTGTACGTCCAACCAGATGCTGCAGAAAGTCATCAACCCAGTGGTCTCCACTCGTTGCTCAATGGTGTGGTTGAATCAGCGGTCAGAGGGAGCGGGAGCGCTGTTCCACTATTTTTACTTTTGACTGTTAACACATGGTTCTGCAACCATTTTCATCATTCTGGAACTGTTTCTCGTGAAGTTAAAGCACACTTCTTCACTTTACCACCGGATATCAGTTACAGCTAAACTGAAATCTGTTTCAACTCAACTGGCTGTCAACCAGCAAAACTGCACCCCCTGAAAAATGTGTGGCGCGTTGCTCCCTTCCTTCCTACTCTGTCCCCCGCTGGAGTCACAGTTCCAGTACTTTTTTGGTTCACTTCTATCACTGTGTAGAATAGGATCAGAGCCACCTACCTCGTGGTACTTTTTGCAGGCGATCCTGTGTGCCTGCTACGGCTTCTGCTCCCTGTGCCTGTGCACGCGCTGTCATATTTATATTCCTTTGCTTTTCTTTCTCTTGATAGGGCGAAACCCCTGTCACACACCCCTTTTTTGTTTTCAAACGCCACAGTTAGCTTTCACACAAAAAGAATGCCATGTTCAGAAGACGGGGCGTCATCGAATAACAATGAGTAGTGTTAGTGGGCAGCTACAGTCCATCCAGAAGTGTGGGGTACCCCTTTTGCTGTTTTCTTTGATCATTGGCCACCCCTATCAGACTTATCCAAGCATGTGCCAGAGTTCGGGGCCATGAACTCCAAGTCATCAACCTTCGTATTTCAGACCTTTAAATGTTCTCTGTAGGATAGAGTGATGCAGCGGAGTGTGGCTGAGTGCAGTTGTGCAGTGGTGGGTGGGCCGTGTTTGCAGGTACTTGGGCCTCCTGAGGAGTAGGCTTTCTGAATAAGTCAGAGAGACGTAAAAGTCCACTGGGAGCCAATGAAGAGCTTGGAAGGCTGTTTCACGTGATCATAATTATGTAAATTCTTGCCAATGCTGACTGCCTGATTTTCTTGCTGTCCATGTTTTTTGTCAGAGGCCTAATTAGCTCACATTAGAATAGTCTATTCTCAGCATTACTAAGGCTCTGACCAACTCCTCTAGGCGGTCCATTTATAGGGGAGAGGAGAATTCTCAGTGTGTTTTCAAATCTATGTTTATGCTCTTGACCACAGGAAGGGTGACAATGGATTTTGGGGATAAATAGACGTTTTACCCAAAGATAATTTAAGGATGGAAGAGCACACAAATAGGAGTGGTAATGGGGTCAATTCCTCTCAGTGCTAGAACTTTAGCTTGGCGTTCATTTAATCAAAGACAAGTCTCTTTCTTCCAGAGTGGGGGTGTCGAACTTAAAGCCTCAAGGGCCACGTACATGTCGGGTTTTCAGGATATCCCTTATTAATATTCATGAGGGCCATTGGCATGCAATGATTCTAAATGCATGCATATTTAGCCCATGAATAATAATGAAGGATATCCTGACAAATAATAGCCGGCCACAAGGCCTGGAGTACGACACCCCTGTCCAGGGAAAGGTACGGGTAAAACATTCAGTGATACACACCTGACTTAATCAGTCCTCGTCTAGCGCAGATGCACATTAGTTTCATGATTTATTGCTTAATTTTAATTGGATATACATTCTTCTTTATGCTTTATATTTGAATCTCTATTTAACTATATACCAAAACCAAAATAATTCAAGTCCCTGCCGTCATCGCGATTAACTCAAACTCACCAATCATAATCCTGTGAGTGAAGTTTCCGGGGACTTTGAAAAAGGGGGATTTTTTAAAATTCAAGTTTCTGAATTTTAGAAATTTTTGCTCGCCCCCATTTATTTATTTTAAGTCCTTTGTAGCACATTGACTCCAAACAAAATCATGTACATTCAGATTTCTGTGTAACCATGCACCTTCAAATGCAAGACAGACTATTGTTTTAAAGGTTGCAGGTATCCTTCCACCGTAGATATTTTTAGGTTTGGCACCAAAGTGGTGTTTTAGCGATACCTAGTGAAGCTAAAGTTTTTGGTATGGATGATTGTTAGGAAAGATTTCCCTGAGCTGCAATTTTCCCTCCATTTATGGACCCCCACCAAACCTTTTGCTTTTCTTTGGCTAACCTAACCTGACTTTTTCCAGTGGAGCACAACCTTCAGCTGCGCTCCTCTGCGCTTTTGCTCATCTGTTATGGGGAAACTGACACGTCCTTCAGACTGTCAGTACTGGGAAACTATATTTCCCTTAGTCTTTGACTATGTTGCCATTACTTGATAACTTTTTATCTATGTGCCAAGTACCTTGCCGAACCGCTCATGGGGGTCCTTTTGTTTTATGGCCCTAGCCACCCTCTAAGAATTGTTTGGTGATTGTACAAGTGTACCTAGGACGAACTGGTGCAGTTTACTTTTATAGTATTTTTACTTCTTTTTAACAAACTGTATCGGGTTTACCACGTTTGGCTTGAGACTGTGGCCAGTGGCGAAAATGTCTGTACCATGAAGTCCTTTTTTCTGTCCTTTGGCCATTTTGGCCCTTTGCCTTCCCCCAGGTCGAGTGAATGGGTATTCCTTATTTGGACATGCAGCCTCCTGCGAAAAAACGCATCTTTCACACGCTCCTCCATGTCACGTGTGCTAATGCCAAGGAAGAGGGTTGGGACTTTCGGGTCCCAGTCCACACTACTGGTGCCAGTATGTCTGGTATACCTGAATGACTGGAACCATGGTAGACCATGATTGGCCCACACGTGGTGTGAATGTAAGAGAGCAGATCTTCAATTGGTTATCACAGATTTGAGTGCAAAAAACAAATATTGGATAAGTGAAGGGGCTATGTGCCCATTCCAGGTCGATCACCTGAAGTTCACAGCGAACTACAGAAGGAGACAAGCATCGTGAAATGCTAAAGCAGACCATTGGAACCGTTGGAGAAGTGTTGGAAGGTTTAGCACCCTGAACCCGGTGTTGTTCCGTCAGACCCCTGTTTTTGCAACAATCACTGAAGGCTGCAAGGGTGCTTTGACCCTTTGGAGTAGTGGTAACAACTACTCACAGCATCTCCTGATTACGCTCCAATAGAGCCTCTTTGGAAGTGTTCCTGGGCCATCCAGCGAACTGACCAGCTTGAACCCGGGGTATCGCCTGGGAGGGCAGCCATCCTGAGTTGACACTCGAGACTTAAGAAATCACCAGCGTGTGGTCCTGGGCTTTCTCCCGCTGAATTTCATAGTCCAAGCTCCTCTAGGTCACGATTTAAGAGAGTGTACCAAACCACAAGCATTTAGGGTTCCTGTGTCACCCTGCTGTGGTGACAGTCATTGAAGGAACCTTTCATACCTGCTCCTCTGTGCCCTGAGATGTGCTGCACTGGAACTGTCCTCTTTACTTCAATGAGAGCTGAGAAAAAGCTACTGTGACGCCACAGACAATCATCCCTTCCCACAGTCGCTGAGAGCTGGAGAGATGTGAAACTGCAGAGGATGAACTTACAAGCGACCTGGCCTAGACTGGCAAAGTTTGGCCCACACTGTGTTGAGGGTTGGTGAGTACTTGCATAACTTACCGGTTGGCCCCTGGCACAGCCATTGTTCTTTACGCATGGAATCTCTGAAAAGATACCTACCTTAGCTGGGCTAGCCTGCACTCCCTAGCTATTCCAGAAACTTGAAATGTGCTCTCCCTGCAACTGTAGACCCCTCTTGAATAGTAGGACACTGTTCTTCATCACCTCAATCCCATTCCTGGACTGCTACAGTTCCCTAAAGAGGACCCGCTTTCTCTCATAACGCACGTCTGTGCTTTTTCAATGTACTGCTGTACTTTTGAGCATAAGGCTCCCCACTTCGTAGGGCTGGACTGCTTAAGTTAGGGATCGACTCTGAAAAACTGCCTAATGCCTAAAGTCAGACAGGTCTGAACGGAAGTGGCGTCAATCATATGGCCCCTCTCTTAAAGAAGCATATAAGGCATGTCTTATCACCTAGCATGCCGACATTAAACCAGCGAAAACTCAGTACCCGGAAAATCGGTGATGCCCTTTGTGAACCTAAAGCCCTCTTCTCCGTTGTTAAATCACTTTCCTCATCTGACACACTTATTGCTAAGGTTATACCTAGGCAAGAACTATGTGATAGCCTATCCCAATTTTCTATAACTAAAATTGGTGATATTAGGTGGAATATCGAGAACTCGGCTACCACCCCACTGAATGATATAGCCTGCGATGCTCTCCACATTCCTACAGAGGGCTCTAAAGAATGGTCTTGCTTTCCTATGTTTTCAGAGGAAACAGTTTTAATGGTGATCCAAAAGATTAAATCATGTTCCCTTTTTGATGCCATTCCGGTGGATATTATGAAAGAAATTTCTCCTGGTCTCGTGTCATTACTCACTGTAGCAGTGAACAACTCATGCCAATTGGGGTTAGTCCCACCAAACTAAAAATGGCCAGAGTTGTCCCTCTTTTAAAGATGCCATCACGTGACCTTACTGTATTGGCTAACTTTCGTCCGATTTCTCTTCTTCCTTTTCTTACAAAACTCCTCCAATCTCTGGTATCACCCCTTCTATCGTCATTTCTTGAATCCTCACACCTCCTTGACCCAGCGCAGTCTGGCTTCAGACCAGGCAGAAGCAGGGAGAGTGTACTGGTCTCCGTCCAGTATGACATGGCGAGGCTGGTGGACTCAGGTGAGGTGGGTGCTCTGATTTTGATATATCTATCAGCAGCATTCGACACGGTCGACCACCCCATCCTGTTGTCTCGGCTGGCCCAGATAGGCATATCTGGCCAGGTACTAGGTTGGTTCACGTTGTTCCTGGTGGATCAGACCCAGACTCTCTCCATGCCACCCTTTCTATCTGCTCCTTGCCATCTTAGCTGCGGATTCCTGCAGGGGTCTTCATTGTCTCCAATTCTATTTAACATCTATATTTGGGCACTTGTGTGTCTCATCCGCTCCTATGGCGTCAGGTGTTACTCCTACGCCGACGACACTCAGATCCTGATCCTGATCCGGTTAGATCTCGATCATGCTGAGATGTCGTCATGCCTGCGGGCATGCCTGACTTCCGTGGAACCATGGATGAACCTCAACTGGCTCAAATTGAATGGAAACAAGATAGAGGTGTTGGTGGTAGGGTGTCCCCCTGATCCCTCACTCTGGGTCTACCTCACTCTTGGCCTACCTCCCTTGGTGTTCTTCCCTCCCCTGTGGGTAAGATGAAAAACTTGGGTGTTATTCTCTCGGCTTCCTTGCCTATGGCCAATCAAGTCGCTGCAGTCTGTCAAATTGGACACTTTCCGTTGAAAGTTCTAAAGAGAGTTCTCCCTCTGATACCCGCCCCTCTTCGTCCACCAGTGGTAGCAGCCCTGATATTATCGCGGCTGGACTACTGTAATTCACTGTATCTGGCCCAGCCTTAGGGTCTCATTCAGCGATTACAACGCCTCCAGAACATGGCGGCACGGGTGGCGACTGGCACCCCGTACAGAGTACATATATCTCCAGTGCTACGTTCATTGCTCTGGATCCCTGTTAACCAGCACATTAGTTTCAAGGCACTCTGCATAGTCCATCGCGCCATACATGAACAGGGTGCCGAGTTCCTGCAATCTAAATTCTCACGCAACTGTCCTAGTCATCAGCTACGCTCAGCCTCTGCTAACCTGCTTACCATACCCTCTTGCCATCGTATGTGGATTGGAGGTAGGGCTTTCTCGATAGCTGGAGCCATATTGTGGAACAAATTAACTTCTTCAATAAAGGAACTTTCGGATCATCTGGCTTAAAACATTTATTTTCTAGTATGTCCAGCATCTGTTCTATTAGTAGCTTCTGCTGTGGATGTCTGCCCGTCTCTCCAGCACCAAGATACCTCTGGTGGTTGTGCGCTTAAGAAGTGACAGTAACATAACATAACATAATGCCCAATTTGTGTTAATTTACCCTTCTGTTGCAGGTTGTGGTTGGGTTATTCCCTTCACCGCATTAGGCGAAACGTAATTGTATATATGGTAAATAGTGAAAGGCGTGTGTGGTAACTGTTTTATATTACTGTGGTTTATTCATGTTGAATTATTAAGGACTATAATAAATGTATATGTATTTCTTATATGCACTTGTCTAAGCGTATTCTGTGGAGCTTTACTGTTTGTGCTCATTGTGGGCTTCCAATCACTCTCACCCCTGCCGAGACTTAGTCTTGACTGCCTGCCAAGCTACCATAGATTGGTCTGGTGTGTCCAGAAGTTTCCCCGGTTCCACTAAACTAGGGTGGCCTCCTAAACCTCTGCCCACCAGGTCAGAGTTTAGAAATCCATCTTAACAATGATATGCAGGGTGGTTTCGTCTTAGTGATGTGCCATTATTCACTTCTTTTGTATCATTCTAGCTTTGTGATTTGCTGGAAGGTGAGCATTCGGGTGCTCATTTTCATGGCACACTGAACGCAATTTACCAATAGAGACGTGGGGCCTGATTTACAAAGCATTTTTCAATGGGGGTTTCAGGCCATGGTCGCCACCAGTGAATTATGATCCATGTGATATTTTCTTAATAATGCTGGTGTAGAGGAACAGCTGCATGCCTCTGCAGGAAACCCTGCCCCCGACCTGAGATCGTGCCGTGTTTGACACCTGCAGTTGTGCCAATACCGCAGCATGTCTTCGAGAGAAGATACCCATTGAGACAACCCTACTGAATGTATCCCCGAATGGATGACAACTTGAGGGAGGAACTCCATGAAGGAATATGAGAAGAAGTAGAGCAAAGAAGCCGTTGACATCACTGAAGAGTATGTACAATGTCCTGAGATGCTGGCTGAAGAAGATGTATAGATCCTGAAGAGACTAATGACACAGTAAAGAATCAAGGGAACTTTATAACCACGAAAAAGGAGATTACATGTGCACAAAGTGCTGTAGAAAATCAACAGTTTAATAATTGTACAGATGCTGAAACGCAAGTGGAATAAGTCATCATAGAAGCTGGCTGTACGTAGTGAATATGGCACAGGCAAAGCCGCCATTGTATAGAAGCTGGACATCAGTATCATGAATTTAGTAAGCCAAGACCCAGGAAGCGAGATGGGAAAACTGTGTCGCAGCAAGAATAAGCAGAATCGTGGAGCTCTATGGCAAGGTTGTCTGGCCTGGAGTCAAGACTGAAGCAGCCAAGGTCGGCTATCTATTCTGGAACGGTGAGAACGTGCAAAGGATGACTCATCCCTTGTTAAGGTGCAAAGAAAGAACACAAGAGTGCCAAGTTTAATTAATTTAAAACATTTAAAACCTGCAAAATGGACCAAATTGTGGTATCCTGTCACGTGAGCCAAGGATGAAAATAGAGTTCGAACTTGGAGTGCCAGAACAAGATAATGAGTGCTCTCACTCCCATGTATTCTGAAGACAAGGATACTTTGCAAAGTCAAGTTTAAAGACAATTTTTATGGCAGAAGGCATGGGTGATGAGAGATGCTGGGCTAATTGGGTGGGGAGGTAGTGTCATGCTCCATCTCTTTGCACCTGGGTCTGAGCTTACGTGCTGCTAAGTGAACCGAATGTTCCAGACCTGAAACAAGCATGCCAACCAATTGTAGTGGCCATATAACGAAGGACCTTATAGTTTGAAATCCAATGAGAAACTGTACACCTGATGATTCTAAAAATGACATGACAGTGGGCAGCCAATCACAATCCTAGTTCCTATAGAAAGTATATTTAGATGTTCCCCTTAAACCAATCCCGACCCTTGGTAGGGTGTTCATTATTTCCACATAGTATGACGTTACCTCTGAAGTATTTTTGATATAACAGCTATGATTTGTGTGAAGATCGCTGAGAGAACGTAAGTGTATGTCGGTTGACGTTTGTTGTAAACTCCCTGTTTCAGATAATTGTTAATAAAACAGTACTTTGCCATCTTCCTAAATTGGTTCGATTATTTGGATTTGGAGTTATTTTGTGTGGTGTCATCCATTACATATGCATGTTCCTAAAGGGCCCTAAGCTCACTGGGAACCAATGCCTAAAGAATGCAAGTGCCTCCCACTTATGCTCTGTGTAGAAAATACATGACATCTCTGCCCACATAGAGTTTTCATGCAGGTAGAGATGATAGAATTTGCACAAAAATCTGCATGGTTTTTGCACATTTAAAAGTCAGGTGGATTCCATAGGGAATCATGTAAATGCTGTCCACCATACACATATAGTGGGTGGAATTTGCATTCTCATGAATTGGTGTATAATCTACATGGACACACAGGTCCAACCTGATTTCAGTGCAGAATATACAAATGTTCATAAAAGCAATCACATTTCCAAAGAGAAGACATTGGGCCTCCTTATAGGTTTGGCGGTAGCCGTGCCCTTATTAAGGGCACGGCTACCGCCAAACTCGCTACCGGCCCCGGTACCCGTGAATGGGCCATTACCAGCCCATTACGAGATGAATGGGCCAGTAATGGCCCATTCACGGGTGCCGGTATGGCCGGCCTCCCGATCCCCCTTCTGCCCCATCGGGCAGAATGGGGGTCGGGAGCATGGTTGCAGCGGCACCGTTAATAACGGTGCTGGTGCAATCACGAGTTCTGCTCGCGGGTGCCGGTCTGCACGCGTTGTCAGACCATGCGTGCAGTCCGGTACCGGCAAGCAGAACTCGTAATGTGGCGGAGAGGTAACAACGGCGCCGGTAGCACTACCGGCGCTGTTGTTGCTTTTTCGCCACATTCATAATGAGGCCCATTGTATGTGTGAGTGCATACATTAGTGGTCTTCTCCATGAACTGACCATTCATGATTAAAATGACCCCTCTGTGTGTGGCTTAGTTGCATTTGGCTGCATCTGTGGTTAGTTTCATGTATGTAAAGAGTTCTAGATATCCAAGGCTTGACTGAACAGTCTTTGCTTTGCTCTGTTTTTCTCTCTTGAAGTGTGTGCCTCTTTTGTGTATAATGGTGGTTATCACCTGTAATGGTGCCCAGTTTCTGCTCTCTTTTAGTCACGGCATAAATTTGAGGTGGCACTATGCATACTGGGCCTAGTAAGATCGTTGTTTTGTCCTCTCTTTGTACCCCTCCCTTGCCTCGTCACGCCCTGAAACACTTGTGTGTGGGCGCGATATAAATAAAATATCATATCATATCATACCATATGACAGCCAAAATCTATTGGATTTTGCAAATGCAAGTTAAAACTATTGTGGAAATTGAGTTATTCCCAGGAAAAAACCAAAGATTCTGTTGATGGTTATAGGAAATCAATTTTACCTATGCTCTGAAAACTGAGCTCAAAATGGTGTGCAATCTGAAAATTAAGAATAGGAAGAGGGCCTTGCAGGTGAAATCCAAAGCCATGTGAATATCTATCCTTTCAGGGGACTAAGACCCACTTTTCCGCACAAAACCGAACATAATGTAAATAAAAATGCATTTGTGAGTGATCAAAATGTGTAGCAGCCCTTTACTTTCAGTTTGCTACATTAATGAAAATGCTACAGGAAAGAAGAAATATCTCCAGAAGAATCTGGTGAAGCCCGGACCATGAAAGAGGGGTCATACTGTCATGGCATCATGCTATTCCCTACGGAAGAAGTGGAAATGGCTCCCACTCCGAGCGTCTGCAATGCTTTAGTTTATTTGCAAGATGGCCAGCAGTACTTTAGCCATCAAATTTCAGCGATCACTGTATTGCCCCTTCACTTGATATGGATACCAATGCTAGTGTAAGTAGCTTTTGGCTTGCTTGCTCTCCTTCTCTAGCCCTCTTGCATCCTTCCCTTCCTTGCTTTAGAATTGCTTCACACCTTCTCTCTCGCCTCTCTTGGCTCCCGCTTCCATCGCTTCTGCCCTTCTTCTTTACCTCATATCTTGCTTAGCTTTCCCCGTGGACTTCCAAACCACTGGTACACCCGTCACCTTGGTGTACTGGAGCTGCATCTCTCCATTGTTTTCTTTTTTGCCAATTGCTTTTTCCCCAATTTATGGACGTCTCTTTCTGTAGTCACTGGTACAAGTTGGTGTCAAGAGGCTGGTGTGGTGCCTGCAGAGAGGGATCACCCCTTTCTCAGCAAGTAGAGTTCTGCTGTACGGATGTACAGAGAAAGATCAAGAAGAAAACCCATGACCCTAAATCTTCACATTCTGAAGACACTGAACAAGACCCAGGTGAGAAACGTGGCAAGTCTCACCATAACAACAATCAGAAAAAGGCTCAACTGTCAATTTCCCCATTCAGATAAATGAGGGGGAAAAGCCAGTGCTGGCCAGAGTATGCCTGAATAATGGAAGAAGCTTCATCAGCGAAGGATAAATCTGGAAACTCGCAAAAGATCAGACCATTCCCACATTTAAATTGATTGCCAAATGGGAAGTAGGTCTGGAAACCCCAAATTCCCAAAATGTCCTGCCTAGCAGGTGTATGCTAAAAATGCATAGAACATAATTGTTGCATTGTGAGAGATGTCCCTTCTGTCTTTAATTTAGGCAGTGACATTCTCAACCGATTCGCAAACAATTTAGACCTAATCAATAATAAAGCCTGGTCACGGCTGTGAGGTCACCCCATGGGTTTTGACAACACTGAAAAAGTATTCCGGTCAGCTCAGTTTCTGCCTTATGCGGTTGAATTTCAAGTGCGAGAAGAGGTTGCCAACCCAGGACGGGTGCATACAATTCACAATTCCTCTCAAAATTAAGCGAGGACAGAACCTCAAACATCAGGACGCCTATATAAACGTGAACATAGAACACAACACAATTCAAATATTGGTGGATAACAGCGACCCTCAAAGTATCACTTTGGGTGCAGGCACCTTTACTGGAATGGCGGTTGATGCCCAACATAATTCTATTGATGTAGGTATGGAAATCATTGGACCAATCCTAAATCACTGTTTCGACATCAGCAATGGTATTCCTCCAGAAAAGATTTTTACCAGGCATGTGGGAATTTTTTGGTGTACTCGCTCTGCCCTTACGGGATTGAAGAGATGACCTGTGACATCAGGAGAGATTAGGTTGTTTTCAGAGTCAAGGGCCACTACCTCGAATCCTTGGAACCTCGTGTCCAGGTTGACAACATAAAAAGAGATCTTTCTTCCTGTCATGATCTCTGCTTCCAAAAGGTCAGGGTTTTCCCAACTCCCTTGGAAGCAGATCCATAACCCAGGTTCTGAGTGCCAACCAGTCCCAATTGGGACCTTTTGGACCCAGTCCTGGCGCCAGTGGCACCAGGCTCATAAATATGCCCAGTCCCAGCGCTGGAAGCGCCGGGGTCATAATGCTTGGGTGGACTTACCTTCAGCAGACCATGCTGCTTACTTGCCTGCCAGTTGAGCCTCTGATCCTCTTCTGTTTGGAACTACTTTTCCTGTTGGGTGGGGCTGGAGCCACTCCCTAGATTCAGAACACTGGAACTCTTCTGGAAGGCAGGAACTCTTTTCTTACCAGGAACTCTTTTCTTACTTAGGCGTGGCTGTGGAAGGAGACACCTAAGCACTACAGGAGGCTATTTAAACCACACCCGGTGGATGAATCTTGCTTTGCGTTATTCTGCAACCTCTGCAGCAGAACGCTCATCGTGTCTTCTGCATCCGGTCCTGGGCCTAAGGAAAAAGGCTTACCATCCTGAATCCAGTCTTCAGCAACACCTATAAAGACAAGAAAGAACAGGTTAGCATTCCGGCATCTGAAAGGCAAAGGCTTACCATCCTGAATCCAGTCTTCAGCAACACCTATAAAGACAAGAAAGAACAGGTTAGCATTCCGGCATCTGAAAGGCAAAGGTTTACCTACTCTTTGTGCGCTCCGGAGGTCTTCACACTGCATTCCGGCATCTGAAAGACAAAAGTTTACCAACTCTTCGCACGCTCCGGAGGCCTTCGGCGCTGCATCCCGCATCTGAAAGACAAAACAAGGTGCGTTTAAAGACATTGGGCAACTTTATTACTCACGTGCCATTACTCCTTTCCACATCTAATCCAGTGGGTATTCCGGCACCCTGCAGCCGCTCCAAACTCGTACCTGCAAAATAAAAAGACAGTTAGAGCGCATAGTGAAGCAGGCAACAAGCGCTTACTTACGTGCTTCCAGGCGCTTCTATTCATCACACGGGCTCCATCTTCAACTCACTTCAGCCCGTCATCCGCCATCGCCGGAACCCTGCAAAACAAGAGACATCATTACTAAAGACTTTAAAGACATTTGAATGACTCGAAACTTACCGTTCGTGCAGTAAACGACGGACAGCAGTCCTCTGAAGTCAAGAGGCCTGCGCTACCTATCCAGTGAAGAAACTGGTTACAGCACCCTGCCCCGAGGCAGATGGAGAGCTCGGCATTCACTTACCTAAGGTGAGAGCGTTAACCTTTGGGGGTCTACAGGAGAGGAGAAGAGGAAAGAGATAGGGACACCCCAATAACCCCAGTTCATTAACCCCATCTTTTCTATCTGCAGACATCTTACTCTACACGTCAGGCATACAGTGCACAGGGGTCCAGCCCAAAGAGCCAACCGGGTGCTACACATCACCTTTGAAGATACGGTAGTCGCCCAGTCAAGACCGGCGCCTCCGTTACAGAACGCAAAGCCTACCGCAAAACTCTCGCCCAGGCGCTATGGAAACCTCGGATACTGACCCCCTAGCCCGGTTACTTGGGGAACTAAGGGCAGAAGTGCATGCAGCTCGTCAGGAAACGAATGCTCTAAGAAGGGAACTAATTATTTCCAAGGAGAGAACAGACAATCTTGCTAGACAAGTGCTACAGTCACAAGCCGGACAGACCCCGTTACCCGCATCAGGGGCAAATCTTCCTTCAACATCCTCTATGAATCCAGTGCAGATCAACCTACCTGGGAATGTACCTCTGGCTCCGCCCGAACGATTTTCTGGTGACCCAAAGAGGTTTGCAGTATGTATCAATCAGTGCCGGTTGCACTTCTTATGCCGGCCAGCAGCCTTTCCAACTGATCAAGCAAAAGTAGCTTTTGTACTTTCGTACCTTAGTGGCAATGCGGCAGACTGGTCGATCCCTCTAGTTAATCAAGATGATCCGGTTCTCCATGATTTTCAAGCCTTTCAGCTTAGAATGGAAAAACTGTTCGCAAGACATTCACAGGGGCAGGCCTTGGACAATGAGCTTCTTTCGTTGCGACAGGGTAATCAAGACCTTTTGGCTTATATTGCATCTTTCAATAGACTAATAGTGGAAACTCAATGGCCTGAGGACAAAAGGATTACGCTGTTTTATAGAGGTCTACGTGGAGAGCTCAAAGACGTTTTAGCCCAAGTAGTGAATCCCCCACAAGACTGTTCGGATTATATAGACTTGGTCGTTCAAATAGATCACAGGCTGCAGAACAGGAAGGCCGATCGTTCCAAGTTTGATGCTGGAGTATTTTCCAAACCGCCAACTCCTTCCAAAGGAGTAGACTCCGGGGAACCCATGCAAATAGGGGGTCTGAAAGGTCCTCTAACACAAAGGGAGCGGGAAAGGAGGAAACAGTTGCAATTATGCCTATATTGCGGAAACTCAGGGCACTTTCTTCGAGACTGTCCGGTGAAACCTGCCAAGAAGGCAGTAGGAGCTGCAGTTACCAAAGTTACAAACTCTGAGCAGGGAAACGACCTCGCCCGACAAGAATAGAGGTCCTCTTGCCGAGCGTGAAAACCAGTTCCGTGACCTCGCATTTCGTGATACCTATGGTCCTCATTAGCCCTGATAATCTGGATCGATTACATGCAATTGAAGCTTACGTCGACAGCAGTGCCATCGGCAATTATGTGGATCATGAAATGGTTTTGAGGATGAATCTAACTCTTTGTCCCAAGGCTGTAAAGGACGTCATTACTACGGTGGATGGTACGGAGATAGCCTCCGGGCCAGTAACGCATACCACTCAAGAGGTGATGCTAGTAAGTCAAGATGGACACCATGAGAAGATCGTGTTCGATGTGATCAAGGCCCCTCAGTTTCAGATTATTCTAGGAATACCTTGATTAGAGAAACACAATCCTCTGATCGATTGGCGAGCAAGAACGGTCCAGTTTCCAGAATGTGTCTCTACTTGTCACCCTCCACCTGGTGTTGCACTGGCCGCAATTTCTTCAGAGACTCCACAGTTACCTCCCGAATACCTAGAATACCAAGATGTTTTCTGGAAGGATCAGGCTAACTCTCTACCTCCTCATAGGTCTTATGACTGCCAGATAGACCTGATACCTGGATCTACTCCTCCTTGTAGTAGAATTTATGCCCTCACCGAGCCTGAGAACCTTCACCTTCGACAATACCTGGATCAATACCTGGCAAATGGGTTTATTCGTCCTTCCAAGTCCCCTGGTTCTTCAGCTTTGTTCTTCGTTCCAAAAAAGGAAGGAGACCTTAGAACTTGTATCGATTATCGCTCCCTGAACCAGATCACCGTTAAGAATAGATATCCATTACCTTTGATCCCTGAACTCCTGGACCAAGTCAGAAAAGCATGCATATATACAAAGCTGGATCTTAGAGGAGCTTACCACTTGGTACGAGTAAAAGAGGGCGATGAATGGAAGACGGCCTTCCGCACCAAGTATGGGCTATTTGAATATCAGGTCATGCCCTTCGGACTTTGCAATGCCCCGGCCGCCTTTCAATATTTTATGAACGATGTCCTCAGAGAGCTCATAGATGTATGTGTTGTTGTTTACATTGACGACATCCTCGTTTATTCTTCATCGGAATCTGAACATCGGAAACACGTGAAAATGGTCCTCGAAAGATTGCGTCAACACAAACTTTTCGCTAAGTTGGAAAAATGTGTTTTCAACGTGACTGAAGTTGAATTCTTGGGATTCATATTATCACCTGGCGGAGTGCGTATGGATTCAAAGAAGGTCGATGCAGTTCTCAAATGGCCATCACCATCCTCCGTAAAAGGTGTGCAAAGCATGTTAGGCTTCGCTAACTTTTACCGCAGGTTTATCCCCGAATTCTCTCGAATAGTCCAGCCCATCACTGCCTTGTTAAAGAAAAACAAACGTTTTGAATGGTCTACCGAGGCGGAACAAGCTTTCCAGGATTTGAAGACTAAATTTATCTCTGCACCAATCTTAAAACACCCTCGCCCCGAACTCCCCTACATCGTGGAAACTGATGCTTCAAGCCTTGCCATGGGGGCAGTTCTATCACAAAAGGACCCGGTAACCAATCAGTTGCATCCCGTGGCATTTTGGTCCCGCAAATTCTCGCCTCCTGAAATCAATTACACGATTACTGACAAGGAACTTCTGGCTATCAAGTCTGCCTTTAAGGCTTGGCGGCATTATCTGCTGGGGGCCCGACACACCGTTACTGTGATTACGGATCACCGAAACCTGCAATATTTGAAGACCGCAAAAGCCCAATCCTCTAGACAACTCCGTTGGGCATTATTCTTTGCCGAGTTTGACTTCATAATTACCTATCGACCTGGTACAAAGAACGGTAAAGCCGATGCCCTTTCTCGGATGGGAGTGGAAGAACACTTGGTCAACCCTAAACCTGTACCAATCATTCCCGAACAAAGAATTCTGGGTGTAATCGCCACAGAATCCATAGAGGAAGTTAAGGATAAAGCCAGGCAACTTGTAACTCCAGCAGACATACAGAATTGGCATCTGCAGGGAAAGGACTTTGCAGTAAAGGACAACTTATTGTATTTCCAAGAACGATTATACCTACCCAGCACAGATTTACAGAAAAAAGTAATCTCTTGTTATCACGACTCTTTAATGGAAGGTCATCCCGGTATAGCCAAGACCTCAGAAAAGATCAAGCGCTACTTCTGGTGGCCGTCTTGGAAAAAAGATATCAGAGACTTTATAATGTCCTGTGGAGTATGCGCCCAAAACAAGAGTCAAAAGGAAAGACCAGCAGGCCTCTTACGCCCTATTGACATCCCACCTCGCCCTTGGCATACGCTTTCTATGGACTTCATCACCGATCTACCTCCATGCTCCGGATACAATACGATTCTAGTAATCGTGGACTTATTCTCCAAGATGGCGCATTTCATTCCGCTCAAAGGCTTGCCAACAGCACCAACTCTGGCCCGAGAATTTCTCGAAAACATCGTCCGACTGCACGGTTTTCCTTCGGTTCTAATTTCAGATCGAGGTAGTCAATTTATTTCTCATTTTTGGCGAAGTTGCTGTCGGTCGGCTCAAATTGATGTGAGACTATCGACCAGTCACCACCCTCAGACCGACGGACAAACCGAGAGGACCAATCAAACTCTGGAACAGTATTTACGCTGCATGCTGCAACAAACTGAAAAAACTTGGAAAGATATCCTTTGGATAGCCGAGTATGCCTACAATAACTCTGTCCATTCGGGAACTGGGAAAACCCCGTTTTTTTTTTTGTACGGCAGTCACCCTCGAACCTCGGAGTTGGATCCCCTCCAAGATCTTGAAACACCAGCAGTAGACTACCTGCATTCTACAATCACCCAAGCCTTTAAAGAAGCTGTTTCTCACCTTCAAAGGGCTAAAGAACAATACAAGAAAGGAGCAGATCAACATTGGAAGGAAGCCCCTCACTATCAAGTAGGGGATCAAGTCTGGTTATCCACCAAATATCTATCTCTAAAAGGGCCACGCACATTCAACCCAAGATACCTTGGTCCCTATTCCATCACTACCATAGTAAACCCAGTAGCGGTCAAGTTGGACTTGCCCCCGCACATGAAGATACATCCGGTCTTCCACGTCTCTCTATTAAAACCCGTGCAACCTCAAACCCGACTAACCAAATCTCCAAAACCTATCCTAGTGGATGGAGAACTCGAGTTTGAAGTCAAAAGCATTCTGGACTCCAAGATCTCCAAATCTAAACTATTCTACCTAATTGACTGGAAAGGCTACGGCCCCCAAGAGAGATCCTGGGAACCTGCTGAATATGTCCACGCTCCTCGCCTAATCAAAAGATTTCACCGAACATTTCCTGACAAGCCAAAACCCCCGGAGAAGCCCGGTTTGGGAGGGGCCTTGAGGGGGGGTACTGTCATGATCTCTGCTTCCAAAAGGTCAGGGTTTTCCCAACTCCCTTGGAAGCAGATCCATAACCCAGGTTCCGAGTGCCAACCAGTCCCAATTGGGACCTTTTGGACCCAGTCCTGGCGCCAGTGGCACCAGGCTCATAAATATGCCCAGTCCCAGCGCTGGAAGCGCCGGGCTCATAATGCTTGGGTGGACTTACCTTCAGCAGACCATGCTGCTTACTTGCCTGCCAGTTGAGCCTCTGATCCTCTTCTTTTTGGAACTACTTTTCCTGTTGGGTGGGGCTGGAGCCACTCCCTAGATTCAGAACACTGGAACTCTTCTGGAAGGCAGGAACTCTTTTCTTAGAAGGAGACACCTAAGCACTACAGGAGGCTATTTAAACCACACCCGGTGGATGAATCTTGCTTTGCGTTATTCTGCAACCTCTGCAGCAGAACGCTCATCGTGTCTTCTGCATCCGGTCCTGGGCCTAAGGAAAAAGGCTTACCATCCTGAATCCAGTCTTCAGCAACACCTATAAAGACAAGAAAGAACAGGTTAGCATTCCGGCATCTGAAAGGCAAAGGCTTACCATCCTGAATCCAGTCTTCAGCAACACCTATAAAGACAAGAAAGAACAGGTTAGCATTCCGGCATCTGAAAGGCAAAGGCTTACCTACTCTTCGTGCGCTCCGGAGGTCTTCACACTGCATTCCGGCATCTGAAAGACAAAAGTTTACCAACTCTTCGCACGCTCCGGAGGCCTTCGGCGCTGCATCCCGCATCTGAAAGACAAAACAAGGTGCGTTTAAAGACATTGGGCAACTTTAATACTCACGTGCCATTACTCCTTTCCACATCTAATCCAGTGGGTATTCCGGCACCCTGCAGCCGCTCCGAACTCGTACCTGCAAAATAAAAAGACAGTTAGAGCGCATAGTGAAGCAGGCAACAAGCGCTTACTTACGTGCTTCCAGGCGCTTCTATTCATCACACGGGCTCCATCTTCAACTCACTTCAGCCCGTCATCCGCCAACGCCGGAACCCTGCAAAACAAGAGACATCATTACTAAAGACTTTAAAGACATTTGAATGACTCGAAACTTACCGTTCGTGCAGTAAACGACGGACAGCAGTCCTCTGAAGTCAAGAGGCCTGCGCTACCTATCCAGTGAAGAAACTGGTTACAGCACCCTGCCCCGAGGCAGATGGAGAGCTCGGCATTCACTTACCTAAGGTGAGAGCGTTAACCTTTGGGGGTCTACAGGAGAGGAGAAGAGGAAAGAGATAGGGACACCCCAATAACCCCAGTTCATTAACCCCATCTTTTCTATCTGCAGACATCTTACTCTACACGTCAGGCATACAGTGCACAGGGGTCCAGCCCAAAGAGCCAACCGGGTGCTACACATCACCTTTGAAGATACGGTAGTCGCCCAGTCAAGACCGGCGCCTCTGCGAGAATCAGGTGAGCGTTACACTTCCCAACTGGAGGATACCGCTGAAATTGACAAGCCCAAGATCTTTCCAGGTTTCAAGCAGATGGTCGAAGAAAGTATCAATCTTGCTGATGCCTCTGAGACCGAGGAGCAAAGACAAAAGTTGAAACAGGTCTTCCTGGAATTCAAGGATATTTCTTCAGTGGACTCATATGATTGTGGACTGTGAGAAACCTGAGGGTGTCCTCACATTTCCTCACCTCTGATAAATTGGCGAAGGAAGGGCCATTGCTCTTGGTTCCCGACTCTGGGGGGGGCAGAGTGGGGGAGGACATGGTATTCCCCTTATCCTAATGTCAACCAACCTTGCCCTCCCTGATCTTTATGGGTTATGGCAGATCAACTCCCCTTCTTTCCTCTCTTGGGACATCTGACAGTACTGAGACGAGGAAGAGACAACTGAGAGTAATGAATACCACTCAGTCTCAACACTCTAGTACTGAGACGAGGAACACACAAGTGAGAATGATGAATACCATTCACTTTAACCACTTAGATCCTGGGACGAAGAAGATGCATGCCAGGTATGAAAGTCAGGCATGTCTTCTTAAACAGAGTTAGGCAGAATTGAATGATGGAATACACCTGTAGTCCACTGAAGGACCACAGGTGTATAATAGGCAAATTCGAAAATGTGGAAAAGATGGGCACCACCTTTAATTATGTGCTCTTGTTTGTTGTTAATTCAAGGTGAATTAAAAAAAATGTCTTTAAAGAAAATCTGAAGGAGCAGGCTGTGTAGAGCTCAGAGACACCTGAGCTTAAAATATACTGTCGAGAGAAAGGTAGGTGTGTAAATAGGCAAAGCCATGAAGGCATGAGAGGGAGAGACCTGGGGAACTTGGAGCAAGATCAGCATCACCAGCAGGGAATCCGGACCCGAGAACAAGACAGGATGCCAGCCGACATCCCATAACCAAGGGAAGCCTCCCCTGTGCAGAGCGAAATCTCCCGTGTGAAGTGGGAGGAAAAAGAGCTACAGTGAGGCACGAACACCAAGGACACTGAGCCTGGCCTCGCAGAGGCGTTGAAGCCACCTATGCCGATCAAGCTCCTGTCCCCACCCAAGCTGGGCTTGTGGAATCCAGAGGGAAGAAGGAAAGCAGCAAGGACCACAGGAGGAAGATGCCTACAACCATTGAGTGCTGGGGAAGGTAACCAGAGACTGGGGCACTCTGGGCTGGCTGCGAAGGTTGTAAATAGTGCTGAGGAAGTAGATATTTCCATTACAAATGAAACTATGAAATTAAATGAATAAATGAAAGGCAAGCAGCGCGGAAAGCAGACATGTGCTCATATTGAATACTAAACTGAAGGAAAACAGTAAACCTGTTCATATTGAATTACCAAACTTAAGGAAAACAGTAAACCTGCTTACGCTGAACACCAAATTGAATGAAAACAGCAAACTTGCTAACATGGAATACCAAACTAAATCAAAATAGCAACTTTGCTAATCTTGAATAATGAACTGAATGAAATAGCAAACTACTAATCTTGAATAACAAACTGAGTGACAGAACAAATCTGCTAATCTTGAAAGACGAATTGAACTTTACACAAAAACCTGAGCCTGCCATCTCCGATAAAAGGCACTGAATATTATTGTTTTTTAGGGGTACCTGCAGAACCTTTGAAAAAAGACACCTTGTCTCAGTGTAGCCTGTGATGCAAACCTAGTGATTCCCAACTCCAAACGCAGGGCACCGTTTGGGGTTCCCAATTGGAGGCCCGTCAGCCTTTTATAATCCCATTTTGGGCAACTTCCAACTTCTCACAATTAGAACTCCCCCACATTTCACTACCAAACATGTAGCATACTCCCCACTTTGCACTTGTAAACCTCTTTAGCTTTGCCCAACATGCACCCACATAATTTATGTCAGAATTTAATTAGCTTGTTTAATCTGTACCTGACCTTCAGATATACTGAGTCCAAGTGCTTGCCCCCTTTCGCATTAATATCAAAGGTCAGCCCTAGATAACAGAATGAATCCAAAAACTTGATTATCTCACCATTAAGATACCATGAATAGTCTAGCCTTTTCCATTCAAAAAACTCGATTATCTCACAATTAAGATACCATGATAGTCTACCTTTTTCCTGCCATTGCTAAAAACTACAATCTTTGTTTTGCTCCTATTCAGGGTTAACCTGTTAGCTTTAAATGATCAGCGGCATAGTTGAGACTAGCTTGCAGCCCAGAGGGGGTCAAGTCAATCAAAGCTGTATCATCAGCATATAACAGTGCCTCATACAAAACCCTGCTTGAGAGGAAGGTAACACTGTATTACTCTCTGCCCAATCTTCGACTCTCCTCTTTAGGCATTTATTAAAGTTCTTATTGTGGATATCCAAGTGCGAGATTGGGTGTTAACAGTGGGGGTCCTTAGGTGTGCCCTTCTTAAAAATGGGGACAATTCTAGCCTTCTTCCAGGAACTGGGATCACCTTAGAGATCGAAATTGCATTAAAAAGTTTTCCTAAAATAGTAGCACACAAAACGGGACTCTACTTCAAGAGGTCTGACTGAAGGCCATCAGAAAACACCGCCTTCCTCATTGGGAGAGCGGCGATACATTCCAATATCTCTCCCTGTGTAAAGACTATAAGCCCCGCCCCTTCACCCAGGTCACATTGCAAAGAAATACCCTCCCCTCCCACTTCACATAAGATGTTAGTGTAGTGGCACACCCACTTATCTCCTGAGATACAACAAGGGTCAGCCTTGTTTGGAATGTCAAACCCTCTGCAAACTAATCTCCAAAAGAGCATATAGTTATTTCACTGTGTATTCTCCCCTCTTAACTTTCAACCTGAGGGAGTTGAACAACAGGTCCACATGTCAAGGTGGACACATCCCTACAGTGATCAAGGGCTGACGCAGATCCAACGGTCAAAGGTGTACACCGCCATTGACTGGACAGTACCCATTAGACGGGAAGACCAATATAAACTGGCTTTCACCTTTGGGGGGCAGCAATGCACTTGGACCCGAACCCCTTTTGGATACATAAACTCTGAGAATGAGTTCAACATCTTTCTGCGTAAGGCCATGCCCAATTTAGGACAAAGGGTAAACCTGGCCTGTGTAGATGATGTTCTGATCAAGAGCTCAACTGTGGAGGAACATATAGCATAAATGTGCTATATTCTAATCCAATTGCAAAAAAATGGAGCAAAACTGTCCTTTCAGAAGGTAAGACCCGAGTGAACTTCGTAGGGCACGAGATCATCCCTGTGGGTCTTAATCCGCAGGCGAAGAAGGTGGAAGTCATAATGAAATTAAAAGACCCTACTACTCTGCGAGAATTAATAAACATTCTTGGACTCACTAATTATAGTCTAAAGTCTATTGATAACTATGCAGAGGTCACTCAGCCTTTGATCCATTTATCAAAGGCTGCAGTCAAGTGGGAGTGGGGTCCGGAACAATCCGATGCAGTTAAAGAACTGAAAAGAAGCCTTTCCCAGGCACCTTGTTTGGCTTACCCGATAAAGAACAAAGAGTTCTTCTTGAAGGTGGGGTTCTCAGATACTTGTCTTACAATGGTATTGTACTAAAAGCATGACAAGGTCAACAAAGTCCTCTGTGGAGGAAAAATTCAGTAACTGTAAAAAGACACTCCTGGCAATGGCGTGGGTGCTGAAAAACAATTGTCCATTCATCCAGGGGAAGCATATCATCATAGAGACTCCTCGCCAACCCTTACAATATTCACAAAGTGACAAAATCTGGGAGGGGAAAGTCAGTAACTCTAGAATTACTTCCTGGATCCTGTCCATGCAAGCCTTTCCTGTGGATATGGGCGAAACAAGAAGAGTCCCCTAGCAGACTTGTGTGATTGTGCTCAAGAAAACTGTCTCGAGGACGAAAGTTTAATGACCAACAACAACATGGAGGCGTACTTAACTTTCCCACACAAGGTCTATGAAGAAGACATGTGCCAAGGGATACCCACAGTTTATGTGGATGGGTGCTCCAGCCATATTGATATCAACGGGGATACGTTGAGCACTATCTAGATGCGATGAGTGGGTGGTACCTACCTCATTCTGAAGCCTGATTTTGAACCACACCCATGACGTGGCCACTGCCGGTCATAGGGGGTTTCATATGACATTGGAAATATTGTGAAAGGCCAGGACCTCGACATTTACCTAAAAGGGTGTCTTGTGTATGCTCAGTTACAACCCACTTCACTCATAGACAGAGCTCCCATCCAAAAAAGGGTAATCACACTGCCTTGGTCAGATTTGCAAGTCAATTTCATCGGGCCAGTGATTTGTTCCTCTAGAGGAAATAAGTACATGTTGACAGTCACATGCTTGCTCACAAAGTGGGCAGAATGTCTTCCTGCCCCGAATTATAAGGTGGAGACAGCTGTTTCACTAGTGACCAATCACATCTTTCCTCGCTTCTGCATCCCACAAAGGATTGAGTCAGATCTAAAAAGTAATTTTACCAGTGAAGTGATGGCAAAGACGTGGGAGATTCTAGGGGTAAAAAGAAAACTCCACATTGCCTACCGCCCAGCCTCAAGTGGGTAGGGGGCAGAGAGATAAAACAAGACAATTGTGAGCATCTTAAAGAAGTTTGTGGCAGACTCTGGACATAGTTGGGACATAAGATGACTGTTGGTCCTGATGGCCATTAGGTCTACACCATCTTCTGCAACTAAAATGTCTCCATTTAAGCTTATAACAGGATAAACAATTGCATTACCTCAGTATCTGCTCTACAGAACTCTGGTGCAGACACTGATCAATGCATCCACCACTCATGAGTACTTTGAAAATTTAAAGAAGCACCTCCAGCATGCTTTGGCTTAGGCTCAGTTCAATTTAGAAAAGATGGCTGAAGGGATAAAAACACATTATGATCTCAAGACCACAATGAAGGAGTATGAGGTACGTGACAAGGTTTACCTGTACAATTTTCAGAGGACTCAAAGCAAGGAGAGGACATTCCTTCCATCTTGGCGTGGTAGTTTAGAAATTGTAAATAAAATAGCAATTGTTGCCTACAAGATCTGCATCCCAAAAGGAGAACAGATAGAATAAAAATGGGTTCACATCAATCAGTTGAAATGCTGTCATTACAGACAGGCTTTACGACTGATTGAAGAGCCCAATGAAGGTTGAGCTGAGGGACACCAAAATATATTTAATGAATACCTATGAAAAATGGTTAAACAAAAGTATACTTTAAAACTGTCACTGAAACTGCCGTCCATTTATGTCTTTTTATATGGAATACATTTTGTACCAAATACTGAACCTCTCTTTTTCTTCCTATCTCCAGAACAACTAACTTAGTTTACTTATAGCCTTGGGGCAGGAAAGGAGTCTGGGGAGGACCCCAGGGAAGGAAAATGAGGGGGGTTCCATCCCTTACCCCACAATCTAAAATACAGAAGGCAGGTCAGAATGCCTACTCCCTACGGAAGGAAAAGGAGCAGGACAGGCTCAATGGGAAAATAACTGAAAATAAATTCCCACTCTTGCCTGCTCTGTCCCAGATGGGAATCAATGGACAAAAGTAGAGGGGCAGTGGGATATTTGTAGCCCAGGAAAATGAACTGTAAGACCAGGTTAGGCCTTGCTGTGAAATAAATTGTTCTTATGGAAAAGGCACATTGTTGGTTGAGAGACATAAAGCAGCACTTTCCATGGGAACTGCCACACATCAAAGGTAAGAGTACAAACTGGGCCTTTCAGGTGAAATTTAAAGCCATGTGAATATCTTTCCTTTCAGGTGACTAAGAGCTACTTTTCAGCACATAAACGGACATCATGTAAATAAAAATGCATTTGTGAATGATCAAAATGAACAGCAACCCTTTACTTTCAGTTTTCCACATTAATGAAAATGCTGCAGGAAACAAGAAAAGAATATATTAGTAAAAACGGCATTGAACCATAACAGAAAGATGCAAACTGCTTAAATAAGTAAAATGCAGCACTGAGAAATGAAGACAATAACTGAAACTTGTATTTTCTTTCAGATCCAACATGTGAATCTCCATAAAAACAGACAAATGTTTCTCATTGTTATGCAGATTCTCAAGTATCCTCGCCCAGGGCAGGCTGGCTTGGCTCCTTATCTGGAAGGGATATCTCTGTGAAGCTCCTGCATATCAAGTATTTACAATGGGTTGATGGACCACAGGGCCAGCCTATGTTGGTGAAAATGCTAGAAAATACAAAATATTAGATCAAAATTGTGGTCAATTTAAGATTACAAGGACAAAATGTCAGAGGCCAGATGGGCTTCATGATGGCAGAGGGGAGAGGTGGGCAGTCTGCTGCAGGATAGGAATCTCCTCCCTCAGCCCATCAACTCTCAAATAACAAGAGGCTAATGCTAATGCCTTTTAGCCCAGCCTTAAACCAACATTCAGCCCAAAAGGCTGAATTGGTTCTGAACCACATGTTTTCAGAGAAATTAAACCTATATGGAGAAATGGGAGGAATGGGAGTTTGGATTTGCATATCTGTTTGAACATTTCCAGTAGTTTAAATGGACTATCATAATTGTGCATTGTCGCAGATGCCAAACCCACTGCAATTCCAACAATTTCATAAATATTCGACATTTAGAAACTCTATACAATCTAAAATGTATTCTTAGCTTTCCAGAATATTTACCAAAGCCAAGATTCGGGAAGATGCAAGCCTAGTGAATCATGTAACAGTATATACATTTTAGTAATGTAGATGGTTATAATTGTTTTTGAAATTGGAGAAAAAAAACACCATTTGCGCATGCAATCTCATGCAAACAAGGGAATCAACTCATTAAGTCTGTGATGAGCAGGATAATATTAATATCTATTTGTTATGGTATTTATCAGCAAGTTACAACAATTTGCCATCTAGGAACGTTTTGATGAAAAAAGTTGTCTTGTTAAAAAAAATGCAATTGATAGAAGGTGTGTACCTCTTCACTAAACGTCAATCACACAACTCCCCTAGCCTATCCACAGGGAGGGGTTGGCTTTTGGGAGTGGGAAGAGAGGATGATACTCCAATTGGAAAGTAAGCATCAATTAACTGGCACCTTCTAATTGTAATAACTGGAGGTGTGGCTTATACATTAAAAAGCACTTGCTCTATGCAAGAGGAGAGGAGACAAGGAGAAAAGTTGCCTAAAAAACATCTTGGAGGGAGATCTGCCAAACATCTTCCAGGACTTGCCCTTAATCCACCTGGGGGTATCCTGTGACAGCTGACAGCTGCCTGACAATTTAGGAGGAGAGGTCTTAACATTGAGAGGCCTTAAGCTTTGCCTGGGAGTGAGAAACTGGGGGAGCCAACAGCTGACTAAGCCCTGATCCTTAAAGAGAAGCAAGCCAAATGAGGGATGAAAGCTGATACCAATCTCTGACTCAAGTGACCAGACCCTGTGTTGTCAAAAGAGGAGCCTGGCTGTCTTCCCGCAGTGCCCTAAAACAGGGGTCCCATGTAAGTAGAATTGATCTGCTTGAAAGTAAGTGTGTGGGGGATCTGCCTGCCTTAATATCTTCCCTTCAAAGTGGGTTGGGGGGAATTGTGTAGACCCTTAGCATATTTGACTGTATATTAATTTAATTAACCCCCAAATAGATTGACATAGGGGGGAGCTTGGAGGATTTCGAAACATCCACCCTCCTTCCTAGCAGGAAAATGTTTATAGTCACATAAAGTAAAGGGGGTGACACAAACATTTTTTTTAATTGTCACCATTCCCAAAACGAAATTCCCTATTGATACCCCTTCCCAAAAATTGCTTTTAAATAAAAGGTATACATATCCTAAAATGGAAAACCCAACTGTCACCACTCCTTAAACATTGTAATCAATTAAAGTAATTATTCATTGAGCTTATAATTTAAATACATATATATTATGTCTATACCCTGTCCTGGTTCTTGGCTCACTGATGGGCAGGGGGGTTGATTTATGTGGCTCTATATTAGTCATCAATAGGTCTAGCGCTAAAAGCTTAAACAAATGATTGTGGGCCAACTTGATTCAGGGGAAGGAGCTCCCCAGGGTAAGGCTGGTCTCTCTATATATCATTACATGATAGATATGCAAAAATGTATAGACCCTTTGATTGTAGACCTTCTTAACTAGACAGCATCCCAGCGAATTGAATAATTGGCCTTGTTCGTTCTCTGAAGAGTGGTCTTGATCACCTTTGGTAAATGTTGAAATGATTGGGCTTTTACCCTCAGTTATGGAGGCTTATCCTTACATGGACCCTTGATCTCCCTGTCTGAAGAGACACTTCTCCCTAATGATGATAACTAACAACGAAACCCCACTTGTCTGGGCTTGCTGTTGGTGCTGTTATGAAGAACGTCATTTCTTGGTGATTCAATGATGGGCTATCCTTATGGGCACAAATTGACAGATAAGCAAAGGATAGTTCTTCATTGGTATGGCACAGAGAGAGGAGAGAGAGGTTATATAATACATACACAGGTAAATTATAGGGTAAATTGCACACTACCTTTATATCTATTTAGGAAATAGTACTCTGATCATGAAGTTTAAAGTTAGCTGTAAAGAAGACCAAATATGACAAGACACTTTGTCTGCTAATGCCTAAGAAGTAAAACACACACTTCCAAAATAACAATCTAACATTTCTTTCCTGTCCTTTTTTTTAACATGTTTTGCAAGCATCAAAGATTTGTATGAACAAAAGTAGAACAATGTGTATCCTTGCCAAAGAAAAATAATAATTCTCATGGTTCACAACTCTCAGATCAACAAAAGACTTTAGCACACCACTAAAATGAATTCAAACCTTGACCAACACGTTTCAAAAGATGAGGTAGGCCATCTTATTAAGCCACCTTTTCTGAGCTTCTTAGACAATTGCCCTACTTATACACTTAATGCACGCACTCTTCTGCAACTGTCTGTATTTCCTTAACATTCATATATTTATGAAACATCTGGAGGTGTTCTCTGTATGGGGGCTTCTTTGCCTCGAAACTATTGTGTACAAGCACATTATAAATAATCAACAGAATAAAAAATAAAAATAAATGTGAAGCATCTATTTATGGCCACGTGACCTTGCATAGGAATGACATGGTTGTGTCCTGTGTCCAGGGATACATGCACAATACCCACCGACACAAATGCTGAGAGGTGTTAGGGGGTGGAGCTGGCCATGGGACATCGTACCAGCTCCCCCATCGGATGATATGGGACACCAGCATCAGGAGGCCCAGGGCCTCGGAGGTTGGAAGGGTGGGGGCTGGCCATGGGACATTGTACCAGCCCCACCCTGCAGTGCTATGGGACACCAGCACTTGGGAGGCTTTGGTGCCTCAATAGGTGGCAAGGCTGACCTTGCTGACTCGGGCAGGCTCGTCTGGCTGGCCGTGCAGGATGCCCCATGACGCTGTGGCCTGCAGGCCCCTTATATTCAGGGTGGGCCTGAAGGCCACAATAAAGGACACACACACAGATTAGTTAGCCATGGTGTCCGCAGCCGTACTGCCCGCACATGCCTGCAGGCTCCCTTTTATTATCTTGGGCCATGACATAGTCATGGCCCATCTTAGAAGGGCAACACAGTAACAAGGTACACACCCCCTTAAAGGGGAAACACATATCGGAGGTCCACTCCGTAACATCCCTCCTTTTTCATAGGGAACAAACATGTGCGATTACAACATAATGATTAACCAGTGTAACCACAAGCATAACTGACTTCATAACTGTCACCGTCTGTCAACTCATCCCCCACCCCACAGGTGCCAGTCACAGTGGGCCCCTCTCTGCTGGATGGTTGGCAGTTGGACCGCAAATTACAGAACCCTTTATTAACCTCGGGAACAGAATTGCCACCATTGTGGAACACTCCTACCGAATGCTGGAGCACAGCTTCACATTGCTGTCCTTTACTAGACCACTTTAAACATGCACATACTATGTAGATTCACAGCATCACAACGCATTTTACTGAGTCCTCTTAACGCTGAGGCGGGACTGCAGGAGACCAATTCGTTCTTCATGAGCGTCGGTTCAGGAGTCACTTCCCGGGTCCAGGTCCGTTGATCGTACAGTTCACAGCTGGCAAAACCGTGCCTGGTAGCTACCAGGGGCCACATCGGCATAGTCCCTCGATGTGGGCAGGACAGCGATCCACATACCTCCGGGCATCCAGGCTGCTCCATTCCTTGTTTATTTTCTTCCATGGCACAGGAGGGCGCACAAGCACTCATCCCGAGCTGCAACCCAGTGCCTGCCAGATGCGCTGCTTCTTGGTGTTGGTTCAGTTTTGTGACTGCCTGGCATGCGGACGGCACCGGTGGCAGGCAGTTCAGGAGCCTTGGTGGTTCGGTGTCACAACCATCTGTGGGGCAGACAGGGCGACTGTTGTGGCTCGCATGGTGTTGAGGCCCCTTTTGGGCAGGCAGTCCGGGTGGTGGCTTCCATGGCAGGGTGTTGGAGACACATGCCCAGGAGGGCGCACAAGCACTCGTGAGACCTGCAACCCTTCCTTTCCATTCTTCTCCTTTTATATCAGAGTGCGCAACATGGGCCCAGGATGCACGGGGTGATGTCTCCTGGGGCTTGTACGCGTTGGCATGATCTTGGTACTGCAGGCCCCCAGTCCCTGAGGTGCAAGTTGACTCTGGTTGTGGTGTCAGGGCTGCTTCCGTGCCTCTTGATGTTCTGCGGCCACTAGAGCTCCATGGCTCCTCTTCACCCACCCCCTGGGGATGAATGCTGGGGCGCACACACCCTGGCGGCCTCAGAGCCAGGGCTGTCTTGCCGGCGCTGAGTCCTCCCCACTTGCCGTTCCTTGATGATGGGCATTGGGGATTATTTGAGGTTAGGTCCTGGCGACATGCGGGCAGCGCCGGCATAAAGCGCACATTTTGTTTGATTCTATTTATAGCTCCTACCGGAGCAGTGCAGCACTCACCACTGGCGGCCCGGGTCTGAGGATGGCCAGGGAGCAGCACCTTACTTCATTCTTCGCTCCGCTCTGGAGCATTTCTTTTCTCGGGCGGAATGGCCGCAGCACAGCTGCAGTGTTCTATACCGTGGCTCGTGTCACTTTCCTTCTGGCCTGGCCTGTGGGGATGGCAGGCATGTGGGGTATGGGCAGCTCACTTCCCCATGCGGCGGATGCCGCAGTTGTAGCCGCTTCGGGTTGAGTGGGGGAGGGGCAGCTCCTCTTCATTGCGACCGCGGCCGCAGGACACGCTTCTTCCCCTCTGAGGTGAGGAGGGCGGGCAGCTCATCTCTCTCCCGGCGAGCAATGCCTCATCGGGGCTCTTCCTTGTTGCGGCGGACACCGCTTCTCCGTCACGGCAAGTGGGGGAAGTGCAGCTGTGGCTTTCCCCACTATGGCTCATGCCGCTTTCCCTCCGTCCCGACCTGTGGTTCAGGCATGCGGGGGAGGGGCAGCTCAGGTCTCCCTGCGGCAGATGCTGCAGGGCAGGCTTCGTCATCTGTGGGGGGAAAGAGAGAGGGAGGGGTGGCCAGCTCACCTCCTTCCCAGCGAGCGATGCCTCTTCCCGGAGCACTTCCTTGTTGCGGCCGATGCTGCTTCTATTTCTCAGCGGGTGGGGGAAGGGCAACTCACTCCTTTGGTGGGGCGGTTGCCGCTCAGCTTCCTCCTTCTATCAGCGGAGTCCGCTTATTCCTTTAACTTCATGGCGAGCACGCCACTTGGGGACTCTTGGCATGGCTTACGGGTGATGGAAGGGCAACTCCTCTTGGTTGCGGCCATGGCCGCAGGACCAGCTTCCTCCGCTCGGCGGTGGGTTGGAGAGGGGGCGGGCCGCACACCTCTTCTGGGGTTGTCCTGGTTGTGGCGGGTGCCGCCGCTACCTCATGGCCGGCGGGCGTCTTCACAATTGCAGCCTGGGCCGTGGTGCACTCTTTCCCGTTCTTAGAGGGGGTGGCGGGAAAACACTTGCGGCCTCCATTGCTGTGCGGCTGACGCCGCACTTCATGCTGTGCGGCACGGAGCCCATTTCCTTTTAGCTAGAGGCGGGTGCCGCGAGGTAAAAGAAGTATCGCTTTCGCCCCCAGGAACCGCCACTTTCTTTGCGGCTGTGGCCGCTCCACTTTCCCTCCTTCTTGCCGGGCACCGCAGGATGCAGCTCACTGCAGGGTGGCCCAGGCTATTACCGTAATACGTGCGGTGGAGTGCGGGTCCTTCCTGGCTGCAGTGACGGTCGGGTGCTGTACTGAAGGAACGTAGGGACTGCTTGCACTTCGTGTGCCCGTGGTCTTCTCTCTCTCTCCATTTCCATCTTGAGAGAGAGACAACTTCCTCGTCGCCAATGTTAGGAGGTGGAGCTGGCCATGGGACATAGTACCAGCTCCCCCATCGGATGATATGGGACACCAGCATCAGGAGGCCCAGGGCCTCGGAGGCTGGAAGGGTGGGGGCTGGCCATGGGAAATCGTACCAGCCCCACCCTGCAGTGCTATGGGACACCAGCACTTGGAAGACTTTGGTGCCTCAATAGGTGGTAAGGCTGACCTTGCTGACTCGGACAGGCTCGTCTGGCTGGCCGTGCAGGATGCCCCATGACGCCGTGGCCTGCAGGCCCCTTATTTTCAGGGTGGAACTGCAGGCCACAATAAAGGACACACACACAGATTAGTTAGTCATGGTGTCCGCAGCTGTACTGCCCGCACGTGCCTGCAGGCTCCCTTTTATTATCTTGGGCCATGACGTAGTCATGGTCCATCTTAAAAGGGCAACACAGTAACAAGGTACACACCCCCTTAAAGGGGGAGCACATATCGGAGGTCCACTCCGTAACAAGAGGATATCTCAGGGGCAACACGCTTGTCTAGCAAACAAGACAACCCCTAGCAGCATGGGGTTTGATAACTGTGCTTAGAAGATGGAGTCTGGCATTTACATTTTCAATACAAATTAGACTATTATTATGATGGAAATACAGGTAAAAATGATGGCACGAATTAACTTTCAATGCACAGTGTGCTATGCACGACTTAAATCTTCCTTGTGCATTAGATCGTCTTACATAATTTCCTATTTTTATGATTAAGTACTAAAGGGTGCTGTTATAAATTAAGTATTGACTGTAGTGTTCTGGGACATAGTCTACTTCTAGTGATGCCTTAGGGGTCACAGCGAGCATATTACTCGAGGTTACAGGGTTATATATGTCATTGGGTACATGCTCATGGTAGTCACTCAAGGTATCTATGAAACGTAGTCGATGGACCTTAGTTGCAGTCATTGTTTCTCCTATATGGCTTGTTGTGTCCATCCCACACTGCTTTTGACCCTCACCTCCTTTCCTTATCATCATTGTTTCTCATCTATACTGCATCTCTTCTTCACAGTATTTTTTCTTATCCATTCTTCTGTACTCCCTAACTTAGCTTCCATTGCCACCAGCAGGCTAAATAGTGGCACTAAGGAAAACCCTAAAAAAGAAAGCATTTTGTTGCTTTCACCCCCACCCTCCCATTTTGTCTTTCTTTCCACTTTCCCCATCTTCACGTAAATTCTCACAAGTGTGTTATTTCCTCCAGCTCTCCTGGCCTTTAAATCCTTTACCCTCACTTTACTCTCACACTCTCCCAACTAGAAAATCTACATTGCATTCTTGATAGTAGCCCCCCACCTAACCTCACTCCCCCTGCCTACCTCATACTGCTTCCTGATTCTGCTCTGTCACACTCCTGGCTCCCCTCCGCTGGAAGTCCTTTTCCCCAGTACTCCGCCAGTGTATCTGCCTACAGCTGCGGCACAGGTCTGCACTAAATCTACAATTCCTATCCATTGAAGTAGTCGCAGGGATGTCCCTGAACCCCACCTTTTTACCTAACCCGCCACCACTCTACTCCTGTAGCTACTGGGATCCCAGTGTGTACTTTTTGAATGTTAATTCTAGTGTTTAGAATGACTATCGACCTCTGTCAGTCTCTACCATCCTCATTCATTGATTCCTTTAACCCTCACTGGGCATATGGCTGACACCCCCACACTCCCCCGGACTGCAAAGCACCACTGTCATCAGGGTGGACTCCGCAGCCCTACTGTGACAAGTTCACACAGACCAAGAAGAATCCTAACCCACGACTACACACTCACCCTGAGAAGATGGAGTAATGAGGCTCAAGCCTCGGTATCCAAAAATCACTGCTGAGGGATGAAATCTATCAGCAAGAAGCAGAAGACAGACAGATGTGGACTTCATGTTACTTCATGTTACTGCGTGCCTGTCTTCAGAACAGAACAGTGCAAATAGCTCGATTAGCACAACTCCCATTGCTGGCATATATGATAGGAGTCTGCAACCTTTTGCTTTCCATATGTTTTGCACTACAACTTCCATCAGAACTAGACAGAGTAGACAACGACGAGGGACCATGAGAGACAGAGTCCAAAACATCTGGAAAGCCGCAGGTTGTAGACCTCTATCATACTCACAAAGAAATCATCTATCACTTAGTACTGTGGGAACCTCTGTGTAAGTAACGATTCATTTCCATATGAAGCCAATTTACACCGGAAACTGATGGTCTGACATCAAGTAATTTGCCCCCAGAGGAGCATCCTGTACTCCAGAAAGGAAAGAAAACATTTTGCTGAACACTTTTATAAAGTTTTCTTTTTTCACTCATAAATATATTTCCACCATATTGCACCTCTTCTTCCATGCCATCCTTCCCACATCCTTAGATACACTTTCCATGTTGGAATGTAGACTTAGTACTTTTAGAAACATTTGAAAGACAACTTTGGAGTTTCATGAATACCAATAAACTTACACGTTTGAGACAATGCGCTTCTCTCTCCTTCAAACAGTAACTCGACTCATCTACAACCCCAGACAGCCCCGTGGGGAACAGTACATGTTTGCTATTCTTAGATGCGAAGTCAAGCAGCTGTTCGCAACCTATGCTACACCATACCTCAATAGAAAGGTTGTAAATCCTTCACTCACACATCTTTTTGTGAATTCTTTTGTAACTTACCTATCAGCAAGTGGCAACCTTTCCAGGAATCAAACATATTCCTGAAAATGCTTTATGAACTTTTCCTAACATCTTTTTCTCAATAAGACTTCTCTTCATGATTAAGCATTTCTATCTGTATTTGTATACCTTTTATTGTATTGTATTTGTAGAAAACGGTGCCTTTTCCCTGTTTCCTTATTTACACACGCACGTTTATTTCTGAAAAGTATTACACAGCAGAATTATTAGCATTTGCTGCCTTAAACTGTTGTCTATAGATTTATGTGGATGATCTTGCATTATACAAGTGCTCTTTCATTCTAACACTTGGTTCTGTGCAGCTGCCATTTAAACCCAAATGCTGATCAGAAACATATTGGGACCCATTCCAAAAGAAATGACCTGGAGTTACTTCGAATTACTCCTGATTCAATACTATTGATCTAAAAAAGAAGTACATCGTAGTAAGTCTTTTTTTTTTTTAATTTCTTTTATTTTTTTTTTACATTTGTTGAGCACACTGCAGCCCAAAGGCATTGAGGCACTTTTTACAAGAAAGTGTAAGTAGGCAGGATTACATTCAGACGGTGGTTACTTGGTTACAGCATATGCACAAGGTTCACAAAGTACAATTATTTGGTTACAGTAGTCTGTCTTTAATCCTGTCTAACTATTTTCTTTCAAGCGGAGGCGTTGCTGGGGGATAGGGGGGGCGAGAGGGCCACAGCCCCATGTCTGTTGGTTTTAGCCCCGGATAGAAGCACTGGGGCTACAACGAAAAGGCTAACTAGCCACGAGTCCCGACAGACCCGACATTAGTGTACCCCAGATCTTTTCCAGACCTAGCAACACCCCTGCTTTCCAGGCATAAGCCATATGTATTTTGAATCCAATAGTATATTGCTTTAAATAAGTAAAGTGCAAGTCATAGTTCTCACCAGTAACTCCCCAAACGCTGAAGCAGTGTGCTCAACCCAACCCCACTTTTCACATTAGACTGCACCAAGTCCTCCCACAGCACTTTACAAATATAACAGCAAGGTCTATTGATTCATAAAGGCGTTACTGGTACAAACTCTGACTTACCTCTGGAGAAAGACTATTTAATTCACAAGTACGCTATTTTGAATAATTCTGGGCTACCCCTTAATTCCCAAAAGAGAAGAGTAATTCAGAAGTATGAGAGAGTTAATATCTTTGATATCTTTGTGAACTATATAAATTCCTCTAGGAGTAAGTCAGAGTTACTCCTGATATCGTCTTTGGTAATCAGCCCCCAATGTGGTTCAATTCTGGTCACTCTTCCAGACTTGCATTGATTTTCCTAAATTCCTGTAGGACATGCTGTGTGTTTTCTTTGAGGTTTTGTGATGCTTTTGAGCACTAGAAATGAGAATGTGGCGTGGGCAAGTCGCTGTCTCTATACCTTCATTTTAAATTCTCCACATATCTTGCACTTGTTCTTCTACTTCTGAGGATCCGGACTTCCACCATGCTTTTCCTTCCCCTAGCAACCTCACTGCAGACTGGACCAGAACCGCCCAGAATCTTTGTTCACCGTTCTTGGAGTCACGCATGATAACTCCCCAGGAATCAATGTTGGCTTGTGTTTCTAGCATCCTAGATTTCATCAGCAGTGGGACCACAAGGATTTGCTTGCCTTCACTTGGGTGACTTGTTTAATATATGTTTGCATGTCGGGGGAGGTTGAGCGAAGGGTGGGAGTATTCAGTGACAACTGTGTGTTTTATTTTCAAGTCCAGTGTAGACTATTATGTGTGAGGTACACCATCTTGGCCAAGCTCATGTTTATGTTTATGTTTATTGAATTTATATAGCGCTTTAAGCCAAAGCACTTTACAGTATAAAAACAGGTACAAAAGTGAGAGAAGCCTATTTACAAACATGAAACAGGTCATTAGAACAATATGTAGACACATTTACAAGGAGGGGGAGATAGTGCGGGGAGGGTAGTGGAGTGGGTAGGTGAAGGGAGTTACGGTATCTGATTTGAGGTCGGGGAGAGGGAGGGGAAAGGGGAAGGGGAGTTACCTGGTGTCCTCAATGCCCCCAAGTGGTATTAGTTACCAATTTAAGGTCAGTGGGGAAGGGGAGAGGATGGGGCGGAAGGAGGGAGGGCAAGGATTAGAAGGGGAGAGGGGTAGAGAAGGGAAGTCAGTGGGGAGTGAGGAAGATGGGCTTTCAGGGAGTGGCGGAATGATGAGTAGGTAGGCGTGGAGCGGATGGAGAGTGGGTGGGAGTTCCAGTGTAGGGGGGCTAAAAGTTGGAAGGAGCGGAAGCGTGAGGAGGTACATGGGGCTGTGGGTACAGTGAGGAGGTAGAGGTTTGCTGAGCGGAGAGAGCGGGAGGGGGAGTAAAATGAGAGGAGGGAGGAAAGGTGGGGGGGCAGGTCATGGAGAGATTTGTAGACAAGACAGAGGAATTGAAATTTCAGTTGTGAGAGGAAGGGAAGCCAGTCAAGTTGAGAGAGAGAGGAAGAAATAGAGTCTCGAGGGCCGAGGAGACTTAAAGTACGAATAGAGGAGTGGTAGATGGATTTTAGGGTAGTTAGGTGAGAGACAGGGAGTCCAAAGAGGAGGGAGGAGCAGTAGAAGCAGCGGGAGGAAATAAGGGAGGAGATTAGGATTTTGGAAGCATGGAATGTGAGAGAGGAGTGGATCTTGCAGATGTTGTCGAGGTGGTGGTGACAGGCACGAGAGGTTAGAGAGATGTGGTTGGAGAAGGAGAGAGAGGAGTCGAGGTGGAGGCCGAGATTGCGGGCATGGGAAGATATGGGGAGGTTGGATGGTGGAAATCATGCTGGCCTATAGGTCCAGGGAACTGTTCACCATTTTCAATGAACTAGTCACTCGTCCCACTTCCACACACCAAACTGTAAAGGATGAGAAATGGTGTAACGACATCCAACATGCTATGTTGGGCAAAATCAATTTACTCCAAGAACATTTTTTAACTAATTTTACCAGCCTGCCCAAGGCTGCCCCTCCAGCACACAGCATCTCTGAACCAGATACCCCTAACATTTCTGAGACTAAGCCCCTGCCTTTTACCTTCAGAAATGTAACCATTCCTGTAGTCATATCAATCATGAAGCATATAAAACCATCACTATGCAAAGTTGACATCTGCCCAACAAGCATAATCAAAGACTGTATGGTAGTACTAGCTCCTTTCATCACAGCCTTTATTAATGCATCATTCACATCTGGCATGGTACCCTCATCCCTGAAGGAAGCATGGGTCTGGCCACTGTTAGAAAAAGCCCACACTGGACCCTGAATCACCAAATAACTACAGGCCCATCACCACTGTGCCATTCATGTTGAAAATTCTTGACAAGGCTGCATATCTGCAGATCCAGTCCTATCTAGAATTGCACAACATCCTGGGAAAAAGGCAATCTGGTTTTCACCCTCGGCATGGCACTGAGTCAGTCCAAAACATGGACAAGGGTAAATCGGCCCTCCTTCTCCTCCTCAACCTGTCAGCAGCGTTCAACCTGGTTGACCTGGTTGACCACAAGATCCTTGGGAAACACCTCACAGACTCTGCCCACTTCTCCCGTGAGGCCACCACCTGGATAACTTCCTTCCTAGAGGGCCGTGCCACGAAGTTCTCAGACTAGGCATCAGCCGCTCCATCCCCCATTGGGTGTGGTGTACCACAAGGCTCATGCACCTCCCCTGTGCTCTACAACTTATTCACCCTACCACTATTCAATGACCTAGAAGAATTCGGCATAACGTTCACCAATTATGTCGATGATACACAAATTCTTCTCCCACTATCTGATGACTACCAGCAGGATCTCAAAACCCTACAACACCCATACGCTATCATCCAGGGCTAGATAGCAGCAAACGGCCTCTGTCTCAATGGGGACAAGACAGAAATCTTACTGGTGGGCCCCAAAGAGACCCTCAAAAAGCTAGACAGCAACTACTGCAACTTCAAAATAGAAAACTCCGTAATCACAGTTTCAGCTCCTGTAAAAACCGTGGGGGTCTACTTGGACTCAACCTTGTCTATGGATAGATAAGTTAGCTACATCTCCTCCTCAGCAGATTGACCACTAAAATTATCAATGCAGTAAAACACCACCTCTCTGCCAAGAACTACCTCAACATTGCTAGAGCTACCATAGGTGCAAAACTTGACTATTGTAATGTCCTACTACTCGGCACATCCGCCAAAAACATAAACAGATTACAAGTTGCACAAAACAATGCGGTCAGAGCAGCTCTCAGTATCCCCAGGAGAGAGCACATCTCTCATGCAAGACAACAGGCCCACTGGCTGCCTATCAGAGAGCGCATACTTTTCAAGACACTAACAATCACTAACAAATGCCTATCACAAACAGCACCCCACTACCTAGTGGGACGAATACACCAAGCTCAAACACTCAGACCTAAACGTGACATATACTCGCACCAACTCACAATCCCTGCCTTTAACAGAGACAAAGTTGAGGGTTCCAGTTTCGAAGTATTAGCACCAAAATCCTGGAACTCACTACCACTCGAACTAAGAACAGAAACCTCTCTCACGGTCTTCAGAAAGGCTTTGAAAACCAAACTGTTCAAGTAGCCCACTCTCGCTCCTCTGTTCCCCTGTAACCATGGAACATGAGTACTGTTTGTGCCTAACCATTCAACCTGCACCTAAAATATTGTATTAAGTGGATATTCTATAACAGCGCCTCGATGCAGTTTGTGCGCTTTATAAATGGAAATAAAAAAATAAAAAAAAATAAAGGGGCAATGCCCAACATGTAGGCCCAACCTTCTAGCGTAAGCCAGTTGTTTGGTCAAAATGGGCCATTTTGTTGTGCAAAGTGGGTTGTAATCAAAGGCCCCAAACCAACGGAACTGAAGGGCCAACTTGAAATGACCTGCCAGCATTCAGAAACCTGCACACTGAAAAGGGGCCTATTTAGGCACACTGTGTGGGTGTCTTTCTGCAGTTGAAATCCAGAGAAAGCTTAAACTAAAATGTAATCCAAGTGCTGATTGGAAAAGCACATCACATCACTGGCTGAGAAATAAATGCAGCATTTTCACTGAAACTGCCACCCATCAAAAGGTAGTGTACTGTGACAATTCAGACCCACTTTTGAGCAGACAAACGAACAGCAGATAATGAAAAGTGTATTTGATTAATAATTGGAAGAAACAGCCCTGTACTTTTAGCTGTCATCTTTAAAAAGAAAAAAAATGCTGTGTGAAAAGAAAGAAGAAACCCATTGATGGAACATAATAATGAACCCTGATCAGTAAAACACACTGTATGTCCAAGAAAAAGGGTTGATCCTAGAAAATGTGCTATGTGAGTTCCTTTCAGCCAACGACAAATGGTGGGTCTATGGGCAACATTCCCAAAGGACCCCCCCAATGAAAGCTTGGCTTGAATCCCCACTATTTACAACTGCAATAAAATGTGGCTTGCCTGAAAGGTGTTGAAAACCAAGTGTTCCCCAGGCTTGCTGTCTCTGAAGGCTTGGCTCTGTGCAGGACACATGGCTCTAGCCAGTGCATGACTGGAATGTGGGAAGGGGGATCTCTGGTTTGCCAAGGCATCCCAAGTGATTACAACTGACAACTACCAACTTCAAACAACAAGGAGACTAATAAAAGAATACATTCCTGTCAAAGGCTGGCCCAGCGAGGCAAATGGCCTGGAGGACAGGAGGGCTACAATTTGCATAACATAAAGATTTCCTATCAGTTTAACTGGGACTATTATAACGTATGCATTTTCCCTCACAACCATAAGTCATACTGCCTTGATATAAGTGTCTTTTTCTAGGTAATTTCAAGGCAATTCATCCAGCTGCGATTTAGGGAACTGTAATGGCCAACTAAAATTGGTTTGTGACTGATCTGAAAATGTCAAGAATTTAAGAGTTGAGGAACTGATAGAGTGTAAAATTAGGAATGGGTAGGGTACATTAAATGTTCATAATTATTATGCTTTTTGAGTAAATGGTGGAACATTTCCACACGGCCATGCAACATAGTTCATTTCATTAAATTCCCAATGAGTAGCTGAAGTGGAATATATGTATATTATGGCAGTTACTAGTAAATTATGAAGTTTTGTTACAAAACTATGCTTTGCCAAAAAGCTGACGTAGAAACAAAAGAGGATTTCAAAGGGAAGTTGCCATATGTCTGTTCCAGACTCTTAAACCAATCCATAGAGAGGTGCTGGATTTGGGAGGAGAGAGAAGGGTAACTGGCCAATCCTCATTGTGAGAACTCTGGCAAGGAACTGCCCAATTTTGTAAACTTGATGGTGTCATCACAGGTATATATAGTGGATGCACTATGTGGAGGGAGCTGCTAAAAAAACATCAGAGAGAGCTTCTAAAACATACCATCTGACAGCCACAAGGAATCACCAAAAGGAGATTTGTGCTGGTAGTGCATTTGGGTGGAGCTGTCCATTGTTGTGAAGGCCTAAAAGCTGACTAGGTCTCATGTGGAGAGCTGGGGACAATGCTTCAGAGTGGGGGGACCAGACCCCTGCCCTGTCCTTCCAGAGGGTCCTGAAATGCAGCTGATTTTCCTAAACTTTAAACGGAGGTTTTCTATGTCAGTAGAATTGAACCCTTTGCAACCAAAAGCTGGAGGAACCCACTGACCTTAAATCGTTTCCCTTCATAGTGGGCAGTGGTGGGCAAAACTGTGTAGATCCTTAGCCTATTTTTTTAAAAAAAATAATTAAATGAATTCCCCTTGCTGGAACACCAAAGGGTGTTTTTTGTTAAAATTCAAAATCAATAAAACTAATTTCCAGTGTGCGCTGAAAACTACAGACTGTAATGTAAAGGGGCAATCCTATTTTGCCCGTTAACCCTGAATTCTTTTAGGAAGGGGGTGTTGTTGTCCCTAAACTAAAACTCCAAGAAATCTTTACCATCCAGCTTCCCCAACACAGGCCTTTAAGTGGAGGGGTGTCTTAAATCTGAAATTCTTAAATCATCCACATTTTTCTTTCCGACTTCCCCAACACAGACCAACGTGGGGGAAGAGGGTCTGAAAACCCACTGCTAAAGCACCCTGTGTTTATTTACTGATAGCCTTTTAGGCATGCAGGAAAACCAAAATTGTACAGTATTGCAAAGTGATTTTATTCAAGGACCAGTTTTCATGATAATTTATTTAGAAATGTGTATGAATTAAAATATTGTGATTTGAATTTTCCCAATCAAATATTGTGAGTTATTTATTTAGAGAGAAGTTTATTGTGTTGTGCCTTGGATAAAGTGTTGCTTGTATTTTAGTGCAATTTTCTTAACATCTAATTCAAATAAATATAACATTATTTCCTTTACACCGGCCTGCTTCTTGGCTCATTGGTAGCTCGGTGGGATGAAGGGGGGTCCAAGGGGCATGATATGCATCTGAAATAAGACTGAGCAAAGAACTTACATTAAAGAGTTTGTTGAGTGTCACCTTAATTGGGGAGGGAAGGAACTCCCTGTGCTGAGGGTGGCCTCTCAATGCACCATTAAAGGGTCATTTTTCTGAGTTACTTCACTCTACAACTAGTTGTTTTGACAAGTGTTACTGAACAAATGCTCTTTATAACATTTCAACCCAAACACTCTTTCTTAGGCACTACTCAAACAGTCTGTCACAAAAGGAATTAATATTTTTTTGCGAACGCTGGTCCCCTTTTTTACTTGGTCCCAGAGTCAGTTTCATGCCCCAGTCCTACTCTGCTCTTGGCACTGTGTGGTGCTCATGGAGTCACATGTGTCGTTCAGTAAGACTAACTCGTGTTTATGAAAAGAAGAAATGAAACCAAAAGTGAGTGATTAATAGTGGTTGTCTAAAGCATTTGGCCTGGCCTCACTTTGTTGTTGTCATAGAAACCATTGAGACCAATGAGATGATATGCCCTGAGTTGGCAGCTACAGGGTCGGCCCATCACCAAGGGGCATATTGACACTGCACCCGTTTAGAGCGGCACACGGGTGCTAATGGGCTTTTTAAAAGTATTTTTTCTCTGTGAACAGGACGCAAGGGAGAAAATACTATCCCAACATGGCCACCATGAACTAGGAAGGCGGGGCTCTGTATAGAGCCCCTCTTCCATTTCCACAGTGGCCGACAGAGCTGGAAGATGAGCTGCAGGAGCTGCAGCGATGGGTCCTGCTGCCGCAGCAATCAGGTAAGTGGGCATGGAGGAGGGAGACGGAGGGTGAGGAAAAATGAAAGATCGCTAACGGTCTTCAGCGGATCATCTGATCAAGAACGCCCATTCCAATCAACCAGCCAATACTTTCAGCTGCAGTACACTGCAGGACCTACAGTAGAGCAGGTTGCCTGCCCAAGTCTTTGGGTTTTTGCCAAAATACATGGTGCTGCCCTGGACACTGAATAGTTTTCTTTTGCTGAAATGCTCATTATAACAATTTTCCTCTGCTCTTAATAACTCCCAAAGAACATTTAATTCCAACAGTACTTTTAATGCTTTGCCTCTTACAAATTTTAAAGGTCGTGGGAACTCTTTTTTTTTTACTTTATTTAATCCAAAGGTTTTTAAAAGTTTTGTGTTTCGTTGTCTATCATGTCCATTGAACCTTAGTCTGTTTTTTCTTTATCTGCAGTTGCCAGGATCAAATCCAGAATTTTCACTGTGGCAGTTACCCAAGTGGTTCGTCCACCCCCAATTAATCTTGACCACCAGACATCTTCGTCAAAATTGGAACTCTTTCAAATCTCTTCATATTTTGACATGGTCTTAAAGTTGCGTGCACAGTGGTGTGAACATAAACATTTGGCCTCCTAATTCTTTCTACACCTGTCATCGGTTTTACTGCCTATAGTACTATTGAAATAATTCCCTTTAACAAAAGTTTCAGTCCACACTTTGAAATTAGGTATAAGCATCCACGTTATATAGCATCAGAGCAAGCATTCATGTGGGAATTGTCTCAAATGCATTATTTAAAAAGAAATATATATCTTGGAACAGCTTCAGCGACTACACACGTTTGAACACAATTGTACAATCATTGCAGCTGCTCCCAGAGCATCATGGGCCTATTTCAACCTACTGAACTATTATGAACATATTAAAGGCGTCTGATTTCTAGGCAGCAGCAGAGCACACCAGCAGTCTTTCATCTGTGCCTATTGAGTGGGAGGACCCATATACCTGCGCCGACACCGCAGAGCGGTGAGCAGAGCTGTGAGACGAGGTGTGAGCAGTCTGCAGCAGAGCACACCAGCAGTCTTTCATCTGTGCCTATTGAGTGGGAGGATCCATATACCTGTGCCTACACCGTGGAGCGGTGAGTGGAGCTGTGAGATGAGTGTCAGCAGTCTGCAGCAGAGCACACCAGCAGTCTTTCATCTGTGCCAATTAAGTGGGAGGACCCATATACCTGTGCCTACACTGCGGCGCGTTGAGCGGAGCTGTGACACAAGGTGTGAGCAGTCTGCAGCAGAGCACACCAGCAGTCTTTCATCTGTGCCTGTTGAGTGGGAGGACCCAAATACCTGTGGCTACACCGCGGAGCGGTGAGCAGAGCTGTGAGACGAGGTGTGAGCAGTCTGCAGCAGAGCACACCAACAGTCTTTCATCTGTGCCCATTGAGTGGGAGGACCCATATACATGTGCCTACACCATGGAGCGGTGACCGGAGCTCTGAGACGAGGTGTGAGCAGTCTGCAGCAGTCCACGGCAGACAAGGAGCTGAGGGGCCGATGGAATCTTCCCTGAGGATGCCGCACCCACAGAAAGAAAAGGCTGAAATGCTGAACTCCGACCGGAGGACAGCGAAGAATGGAGTTATGGACACCGATGCTGACATCGACATAAGTAGACGGTGACTAAGAAGCAGTAAGAATCTCCCGGAACAATTCCAAACACAGAGGGAGGTAAGAGTGTGTTACCTGACTCAGCGATTTCGGCATCACAGCCGCCCTATGCCACAGCGCAGCCGGTTGCTTCCTTAGGTGACACAGCGTCCACTGCCGCTGAGGCACCCTACGCTTTGGCGCCCACAGTCCCGGCTGCAGAAAGTAAGGAGCCCTTGGAGGTCGGGGTTAGGACAACCCCCCCCTCAGAGTGAAAAGCTACCCGCAAACTGCTGGGGCGAATGTGGTTCCGGCAGGGGCAGCCGGAGGGCGGGCCCTGCAGGACTCAATGCAGGAGCGGGAAAGCGATGAGGTGGGAGGCGGACATCCTCCTCCGCTACCTCCGCCTCTGGTTTGGGTCGCGGGCTCAGACCAGCAGACAAACGAGGACGGCGGAACATACAAAGATGGCGAGTCCTAGTAGAACGGACAAAGCAGCATTCCCCCACACGTCAGAAGTGATCAACGCGGATGCAACATTCGAAGCTGCAAATCTGAGCATACAAAGAGTGACAAATCAAAAAAGTGTAACAGCTATTGTCCATCCCGCACCCCAGTCTCAGCAAAAAGTCACAAGCACTCTGAGCCCAAATTACATCAAAAATGATGAACACACCCTGCCAACTGTGGTGTTACAAGACAGAGATGAAGTCTCACAAAGTGAGTCTGAGCAGAGTAACGCAGACGAAGATATAGAATTAGTCCAGAGCACAATGAGAGTAAAGACACTGAAAACCGGGAAAAAAGTAAACAACTATTGAAAAAACAACCGAATAAAGTAAACACGGAATGAATAGATCAAAACAAGAAATTCAGGTTCATAAAGCAAACATGCGGAAACCATCAATAAATAAGCAACCACAAGTATACAAAAAGAGCTTGGCAGTTACCACATTCTTACCTAACCCACTGATGTTGTGCCCATTAAAAGCCTTTTTCACAAAATACCAAAAACGCAAATTGGATGCAGATATGGAACTATCCGATGCGGAAATTCAGGAGGCCATTCAAGATTCACCTCCGGCAAACAAACTGCGTAAAATTGACGCTCCAGCTGGGCTTTTCGCAAAATCGCCTGCAGTAGATATAAGTCCATCGTTAACATCACCAGCCGGAGTAGCGAGTTAAAGCCTGGCGTCTACCTTGGCAAAAACAGCAAGTGAATACCATATCATGCAACTGGACATAGAGCAACCAAGTATACAAACAGAAGCTCAGGAAAATGCCCAGAGTGAATCGGAGGGCTATGTCAATCTGCCCGACCAGGTAAACAATCGCTCGATATACAATCCAGACCCACTTTAGTTGAGCAGGTATGTCCAACAAGACCTGCTGGCACGGAAAGGGAGCAGCTGGCTAGGGATCATCGATATGCTTGGACAAAAGTGCATCTTAACTAGGGCTGTACCGAATAGCATATTCAGTATTCGGCTGAATACCAAATAGTTTGTCAACTATTCGGCCGAAGCCGAATATGAAGCCGAATAGATGCTTTATTTAATAAATCATGTTCCAAACATCAAAAAACACACTTATTAAAAAAACAAATAAAGCACCATTTAAAATGCATTCTATACTTTGTATTTCTCTTCCTTGTAATTAATGTAGCATCTTTATTTAAAGTAAAACAACCAGAATTAAAGCAGAAACCAAAATGAAGAGACCAAATATACAGAATATTGTTGCATATTCATTGGCAGTTAAAGTAGGAGGCTTCACAAATGCAAAAGGACTGCCTCTGTGAATCAGATGCATTGCATTCTCTAGCCAGTTGCAAAGTCGATGTGGTCGAGTTTCGAAAATTCTTTGCAGCTCACATAGAAATGTTTAAAATGGTTCATGTTGGCTCATGCAGGACACAAGTCAAGAGGAAATCTGGGATGTGTGAACTCCATCTCACAACTATTCACACCACCCAAATAAAATGCTGCTCACTTTTCACTTATCCTAGCCACTCTTTCTCGCCAATAAACAAACATATGCAATTTATAATTCCTGATAAAATATAATGTTAAACTCAGGACTCAAGTCCTTAAAAAAAGAAAAGGGGGGACTATGACGTACGCAATGGGAAGTGACATGACAGGAACTGAAAGTATCTATGCACATTTCTTTTAGTTTGTTTTTTCCAACTGAAAAAAGTGCACATTGCATATAAACATTCGCCAAAAGAAAATATGTTCCTGTATTGTTGCAGGCTAAGTATAAAAGATGAGCACCTTTTTTCTCTAAGAATCTGCAATAAAACATGCCCTTAAGAGCAGATTACAATATAAGATATTTTTCAGCTGTTTGATAGCAATTTATCTGGTCTGATGCTATTCAGTTTTGCAAACTGAAGTCTACATTTGCCTTTCTGAGTTCATGTTGCATTGTATTGAAATGAGACTGTCAAAGTATTCGGCAAGAGCTGAATAGCAAGAAACTATTTGGCCGGAGCCAAATAGCTTTTTTTCAGCCGGAATTCGGCCGAATACTTACTCGAAGCCGAAGTTCGGTACACCCCTAATCTTAACATGGGACAAGAACCCAAAGTACCAGCAAAAAAGGGAGATTCGGGCTATCCTATTCCAGAACCCCGAAGAAATAAGATTCCACCACCTCTAGTGATACCAGATATTGATCAAGATCCTAATCACTCAGTTGATAATTTGACCTTTGATTCACCACGGATTCTCAGGCGACTGGCCAACATCTACTCCTCGCCAAAGAACAGACGACTCCGTGAAATATCTATAGTGACCCAAAAAGACTCTCCAAACAGAAAAACAGACACGCTAACGATTATGTCGGCAATTACCAGCGCATTAGCACCGTTCTGTAAACTATATGAATCGATAAAGGACTCCTTACAAGATAATACATCTGTACTTACCAACATGAATACCAAATTGATTTATGTAGAAGGCTACATAACAGCAATGGAGGTAAGAAATAATAATCAACAGAAGGCATGGGAAACAAAAGTGGCAGTTCTAGAAAAAGCATTAGAGTCCCTCCAAGCCGAGATGAGAAAACATATTAAGACCGTGGAAAAAAAAATGCAAACACAAAGTTCTGACACTGAAGCGTCTGCCACCCTGGCAGAACTAACAAAATCAAAGGAAAAAACACTATTGGAACCTTTAACTGAAACCACACTAGAAACAGAAAAAGCACAGAACCAAGCAACAACAAATCAAGTGGCGGTAGAAAAAATCACAACCACACATGGGAAGGATGACTCAGAAGTAAAGGCGGCAGGCCCGGAAATGTCATCAAAGGATGTGGACGCCATTGAGAACCCACAGAGGCACCAGAATGTGGTAAACCTGACAAGATCCCCTAGATCAGTAGACACATTTATGGCAAATTCAGATTTGATGAATATGACCCACCATTGGGAAACCGAAGCAAGAGAAATCGAAAGGGTGGTTCCCACATTGGAAACAAATGTTGACTTATGATACCAGAGTCAGTTATTTTCTCCCCCGCACCCTTTCAATTTAGAATGAGGTTAGTAGCCCAAGGAGCTCAAAATATTTGAAAAGAATAAACCTTGCGTTCCGTTATATATTTATAACAAAGAGGGTGTGCTTTTCTCCTGTATGTGGTTGTGGTTCCCACATTGGAGGTGGAAAAGAAAACAATGAGTCCCGATACCATGCACAAGTCTCTTCAGACCTCAAGAAAAAACAGCAGGGGGTCAGGAAACAACGAAAACGCTAGGTCTGCCGCGTCTCAAGAACCAAACTCCTCTCGTCATCGAAACAAGAAAGGTGACCCAAGTGACTCTCTAGATAAGGGAGAAAGGGGAGAGGCTGATCGTCGCCTAGTACAAGAAGTGTGCAAGTCATCCAAGAAGTCTAACCCTCAGCTAAAAAAGAGCGATAGGCAGGAAGGAGGAATACGGATTTTTAAACTGGAACAAGCAGCGAAATATGAGGGCTATATGGTTCTAAACAGAAAAACAGTATTAAAAATAACGATTGAAACCGACACATTGAGTAAAATCAAAACAGAGGATTTGGCACTTGTTGAACCATATCACAGAGGGAAAATAGCAAAAGCCTATCTACACGTTAATCCTTATGCCCTTCAAGAAATTAATGCAGCAGCCTACATAGAAATCAAACATCTGGGTTTCACATTGACGGAACTGTGAGATACCATGGTAAAAGACGATAAAGTATTAAAAACGAAAGAAGTTGATCAATTTAAACACAGCTACATATCAAAGACGGAGGAGCTGTATAGAAACGAGCGTAGAGGGAAGTGACAAGGAAACAAAGTCAATTACAATCACAAATCAAGTACGGAACAAGAATATTGACGATACCGGCGGCCAAGGTTCGAAAATGAGGAAGAGAGGCATAGAACCCTAAAAGATATAAGAACTTCCAACGCTCCCGAATAATAAGCACCAGATCAAATGGTCAACAAAGTCAACACTTAACTATATGCCCATCAAAGGGACCAGCAGAAAGAACACCCAAAACATGTGGCGACAACTCAAGTAGGCCATCAAATGAGAAAACGCCAAGAGGCCCGTGGGCATGGTTTAAATCAGCCTTAAACTCCAAAGCATGAAAATAGCAACAACCGCTGTCCTCAGTATCCTCGCCCATAGGATCCAAACAAACATCGGAAGCACTCATCAGGGAAGTATTTACATTGGGCTCGTGGAACACTAGAGGACATTCACATTTAACGACTATAGGAGATGTCAATTTAGGACAGTATGACATCCTATGTTTACAGGATACATGGCTGGTAGAAAAGCCATCACTGGACGGTTTCACAGTGGAAATATCACCGGCCTCAAAAGGTTTATTAGGCCACCCATCCTCGGGGCTCTTGACAGCGATCCGAATAGGTTCGGGAATCACGGCAAAAGAAAAATTGGAGGAATCATATGGAATGCTGGCCATTCTCACATCTTGGGCCCATACATCATCAGGACCTGACCCTAGAATTTACCACACAGTTGGTGATCATGAATTTGTATTGGAATCCTCAATGAACAACAACCAAAGTGTTCTATGTGAAAACTGTGGAAATGATCGACAAAATGTATGCAGAATATGAAAACATCGACATTATCATATGTGACGCTCTCAATGCAAAATGCGACGAACACCTGGAGTATACTAATGGGTATGTGCCACAGGGCTCAACGGAAGAAAGAGGAAAGGCATGGATGAATCTAACTAACCCTAGAAATCTCCACAACGTTTCAACTCTGTTTCCGCATCAAAAAACGATGCCGACATGGGAACGCCAAAACTCCAAAGCGACACTTAACTATATTTTTGTAAGTCAGGGACTACTACCGATCATATGTACTTTCCAGATACAAAGAACCAACCACAGCGATCATAATCTGCTCCACTGTTCATGGCAAGGAAATCGCCCGGCAAAACAGACTTATAACTATAATGTGTTAGTAAATAACCAACAAACACGCCTCCGCTTGACAGCAGCAGATGTGCGGGAGATGAATGCAAGATACAATCCGCTTGGAACAAAGGAGTCACTGTCGCAACCTGAAGTGAGACAAAACTATCTTCCACTTCTTCCAGCTTATAGAGTAAAATCGGCAGTGCATAAAAGCAACAGTGAGCAACCAAAACATGCTCATGATAAGAGTGTGGTTGAGAAAAGAAAAGGTATACGGAAACTGAAAAGAATAGCAATAAAAACAAACACAGCAGAAGCATGGTCGAGCTGGCAAAGTGAATGAAAGGCTTATACCAGATGGTTAAAACATCACAGACTCACTTTATACCAACATGACTCAGAAGAAATGTTGAGAACACTAAGCACAGAAGGATCACGTGACTTCTGGTCATTAATTAAAAAGATAAATATACAGCCTACAAACGATATTTCGAACTCAGTGTCTGAATTGAAATGGATAACCCACTTTGCAGCCCTCTTTGACTTCCCACAAGCCAGTTTTTGCACCTGTGATCGGGAAACTGCAACAACATGGGCTGACGTGACAGATCCAGAGGAGATTGAAAAGACGATAGTCAAATTAAAAATCTCCAGAGCGCAAGGCCCGGACGGCCTGACGAATCTCGATATGAAGCGGTCCAAGGAAATGGGCAGCCGTAATCAGTAAAATTTGTGAACATTGCGGAAGAACAAAAATGATCCCCGAAACTTGGTTGAAACCAGTAAATGTCCCGATCTACAAAAATGGGTGCAGAGATACCCAGCGAGCTACAAACCAATTGCTCTCCTAGACATTATTGGTATAATCTATGCAAAACTCTTATTAGCATTATTCTGGAAATGGGCCATAAACGCACCATGCACAGACAACTTTCAAATGGGCTTCCAGAAAAATGGAAGCACAGCTGTGAACATCTTGCTGTTAAACATCCTAAAGTTAAAAGTCAAGGCAGCAGCTCTGAAAGTTTACATGGCTTTTGTCGACCTATCTAAAGCCTTCGTCAAAGTCGATCGGAAAAAATTTGGAAGATTGGGACTGTCCAAAATCTCTCCATGCAAAAACAAAGATGCGTGTAAGATTGAACAGACAAGGACGCTGTCAGAGGAAATACCAGCCAATCAAGGAGTCAAACAAGGCTGCCCATTAGCCCCAGCTCTTTTTATCCCTTTTCTAGGAGATTATCAATACTCTGAGTCAAAGATAAGGGCATTCCCCCCCAAAATAGGAAAAACATCCATCTCAAGATTACTATATGCGGATGACGTGATTTTAATAGATCAAACCCAAATCGGTCTGCAAGGGAAATTAACCAATCTGTCAAGGTATATCGAAGATAATTATCTGGAAAAACTAAAACTAAAATTCTGGTCTTGGATAAAACAAAGCACAAGGTAAACAAGAACCAAAATTGGTTCCTTGAAAAAACTAAAATTGAAGTTGTGTCTCACTTCAAATATCTAGGAGTGATGATAGATGGATATGCTCGAGAAACCATGATGCAGAAAAAACTATGGGAAAAAGCAAAGCAGCTAACAGTTCAAACTAGATCTATCGATAACAAATTCGGCAGATTTTCACTTCTGCCATCCATTCAATTTTATAAGACGAAAGTAGCACCTTCGCTTATCTACGGAATGGATGCGACTCTTAACATGCCCACGTCAATATGGACCAAATTGGAAGGGCTTGTGTGGAAGGCAGTGTTGAGGGTCCCTAAATCAACTTCCATGGCAGCAATTAGGCACAAATTGGGCCTCCTATCCTTGGCGGCATCTGTGGATCAAAGTGCCATGCAACTCTAGAGGAAAATGTTGCAAGCAAATACACTCCCAATTTACAATGTGATAGCTGAAGAAATTAAAAGCGAAAAATACAAGGCAGTAAATACATGGGTCGCCCTCAAAAAAGTGAAATTGATAGAGGTTGCATGCACAGAAGAAGATCTGAAAAAAACCTTGCAAAGAGTAAAAATAAAAATGGAAAACAATAACTGGCTCAACACAATCGACAAAGCAAGAGAGAACAAACAGTTAGCCCATCTCCCTCTCACATTCAACAAAGTAAAAGTTCCTCAAAACTATTGTGCAAAATTCCCAAACAAACTGATGCAGAAAACTTTCATGAAAGTAAGACTAAATCTGTTAATGACACATGAAATTTTGGCTATTAGATCGTCTTCGGAGGTGAACGAATGCTGATTGTGCAAATATCTGGAGCAGCCTGAAACTTTAAGACATTTGGTGATGTCATGTCCAAAAACAAAACAAAACAGATCAGTATACTTGCTGCCACTCCTTACAGGTGCTTTAACTGCGGATGAAGATACTCTCTGGAATCGACTGATATCAGGGGAGACCACAAGATGGACTTTGTCAACTGTTAAACTTATAGACTTAGCTTTGAAAATTATCAACCAATGAAAGACCGTGTCGAAAACTGAGTTACCTCAACTTCATTTTGGTCTCCCCAACCTCCCCTCTGTGAGCGGTTTTACTGCGTGGAACATTTCTAGGTTATGACGTTAATTTCAGTTTGACTTTGATGTTTTAAGGAGTTTTCTACTTGATCGACAAAGAATCTTGTAAAAATCGTTTGTGATTAAACACAAGTAATCCAAAAAGATTTATAATAATATTGTAATGGCAATGAGAGACCTTCCTAGGTTGATAAAAAGAGTGCCATTAACTTTGAGAATGATAACACCTGTTATTACAGTGCTTAGATGTGGGAAAACACCTACACATATAATACATTACTAATAATATAAGATGCAATAATGGAATAATGTGAGAAAAGGGGGAGCAGGAAAGAAGACACATAAGAAGGGTAGATAAAAATGTGGAGGAAAAGGTTGCATCAGAAGAAGAGTACGAGAGGGATGTGAAGAGGAAGATGGAGTACACCGAAAGGGGAAGCAACCAAAGCAGTAGATAAGAGGTGGAGCAAAAGTCGATGATGAAAGGTAGGGTGGCAGATGATAGGAAGTCACAAAATTGGAATGAAAAATGAATATGAAAAAAGAAACAAGAGCAGAACATGAAGTCAAATCGAGTGGGGGGAGGGACATATTTACAACAAGGCCGACTAGGCCCAGGCCTACGCTTTATCTCACTTTATTTACAGTTTTCTTGGTTTATTAAATATAAAGCCAATTGTGTTTCTCTCATTCTGGCGGATCCACAACACTTACTGAGTGATGTTGATCTCTTAGCAGTCATTGCCCTATGTCAGCTTAAGCCTTTCCTGGCCAAACTTATATATGCTCGATATTTAGAAAAACTTTATTGTTAGGGTGACTTTTGTTTTATTTTTAAAAAAAGAAATAAAATGTGTACCAAACCCAGCGTGCTCTAGGTATTTAGTGTTTCAGTCATACAACTCTCACAGACATATGACAGATATAAAGATATTTGGTCATTCTTATCTTCCCAAAATGCTCCTTAATATGCAAAACAGCCAAAACCTAATTGGTTTTATTTGTCGACTTCACACTATTTTAGGAGTTATTTCTTATTGATATACAAATACACTGTATTATGCAATCACTTTTATGTTCAAATACACACCATGCATTTTTTAAACCGTTGCAAAAATTGGGGTTTTCCCCTTCAGAAAAGTAAATGTTGAAAATGGTGCATCATTTTGCAATATTAAAGGCATGCCAATGCTTAAGTCAAGCACGGGGTTCCCACAGGTGGCATTCAAATGATGTTCAGAAGCAAGCACTAATTTCCCTCCCCGCCCCACATTTCAGTAGTCTGTGGCCGCCGAAAAGGTGCATGCATGCAATAGAACATGGAGAAGTTAAAATGGCAAAGAGTAAATCTAAATGCACAAGTGCATCAAGTAACCTGTGAAAGGATGCCCAAAACCATAGAATTGTGAGAACAAAAACTGTATGCCAAAGGTAGAAATTGAGCCTCTTTATGATTCCGGCAGTAACACTGTCGGTGCTACTAGTGGATTTCTGCCGGACTTGTAATATTTTCCCAGTGCCTGACTTCCCGGTAACACAGGAGACCCAAGTCCGGCAGCCCTGGAAGTCAGGCGCCGGTAAAATGTAAGTCCCCATTCCCATAGAGTCGCATAGGACTCTATAGGAGTGGGGACACCGAAGAGCCTGTGCTTCCGTGAAGAGTTTGCCTATCGTGGCCACTGGTAGGAACCTCTAATCCGGGTACATCGACTGCAGCAGGTAACTGGCTGCATTTCCATTTTGCCCCCAGCAAAAACCGGAGCTGTAACCATGAGAAGGGGGCCAAGTTCTTTTATTCAGCATTTTGATAAGATGTGCTTGTACCACTTGCATATATTTCATGTAAACTTTACCATTTGACAAGACTGGATGTAAAAATGTGATTTTGGATTAATAATGCAGACCAGTCTATGTGCTTCCCAGAGTGACAGCAGGAAATGTGTTAGAGAAACCAGATATAAACATTGAAACCAAAATTCCTCGCTCCATCCTTCTCTCACATGTGTGCAGTTGGCAGACAGCTAATGTTCTGATCACTTCCTCTAAAAGATTTTTCTCTGGCCTGACCGAAAATAGACAATTAGCTGTAACAATTACCTCTAGTGCACTCAACTGTAGAACACATTGGGCCTCATTACGACCCAGGCGGTAAGGGATTAACGGCGCTGTAAAAGGTTGCAGTGCCGTTAACCCCTTACCGCCTAATTACGAGGTCCCTTTGCGGGTCCCTACCTTAACGGCTGGTGTTGACCAGCCGTTAAGGATTGGACCCGCAAAGGGACCTTGGAGGTAATTACGGTACCACAATTTGCGGTACCGTAATTACCGCCTTCCCCATTCCCATTGAGCCCTATGGGGCAAAAATGGGAATGGGGAAGGGCCAATGGTGAATGGGGAATTACCGCCCGCCAATCTTGGAATGAGGCGGTAATTCCGCCATCCACCATGGCGCAATTGTTAAAATACTGGCGTCAACCATGGCGCTAATAGCGCCATGGTTAACGCCTGGGTGGTAATGACCCCCATTGCCTTCTCCAAATTTTGGGCAGCAGAGATCTGAAAAAGCGTTTTCACATAACATAGAAGATAACAGGCTTGAATTAATAGAGAGGAAGCAATAACTTTCTAATCCCCACAACCTTACACATTTCCTTATAATGTTATGAAGCCAAAATGGGGGACACAATGGGGGTGAAAGGGTGTAGTTTGTTCACAGCAGAAAGAGTTACGGCGTAGTTTGTATACCGCAGAAAGAGTTTGTTGAAGGGGTGGAATCTGATGAAGGTGCAGAGACTGGCAGAAGTGCATTAAAGTTGTGGGGGATACATGCACTAATTTGGGCTAAGGGTCGCAGAAAGCCTAAATACGCACTGCATACAAACCAGGCCCTACTATTGTACCAAATAATACCATTATTGCACCAAATGTGTGCCACTATATTCAGTTGGTTTACCGGAAAATGGTCCCATATGAATTCAGAATACCCAATCAGTGGCCACAAATGTCCCAGAACAGCCAGTGCTGTAACATAAAATGGAGGAGGCTCCCGCAGAATGTGGTGAGTGGTCCCCGGGATTCCTGACATCCACAGTCATACCCAGCACTTGATCCAGTTTAGGGACACCTGTATAGTGGTGGACCCCTGCTGCAAAGGACCTGATGGGGTATCCATTATGACTCTTGCAGTGCATCCCAATCAAGTCATTCAAGGCAAAATGGCCCAACACTGCATGTAAGTATGCAGTCATTGTGCTGTTAGTGCTCCAACATAACTGAACACCACTAGAATATATCAACAGTTTCATTCATTCATTCATTTTGTCATTTGTACAGCGTCTTTCACCGTAACATAATTATGGCCCCAAATGCGCTGTTGGTTGAACACCCTTGGAGGGACCAGAGTCTACATTTGGGAGAAGTTAGGAGGTGCTATTATGCGTTTGTGCATTGCAGCCATTAAAGTTATGTGACGGTGGCCAAGGCCCTGCAAGTCAACCATGTCCGAATGGCACAAGGATGGGCGCAGCTGAGGTAAACTGAACTAAACAGCTGTGGCTTGTGTTTAAGGAGATAGGGAATTATGTAAGAAGCTGCAGTTCAAATTTTTGTCATTAAAAGTATCTTAATTCTAATGGCAGTGGTGTTGTGCAGTAGTGTTTGCGCCATATGTGAATGCAGGGTGTCTGTGGAATGAGCATGTGCCTTCTGCTAGGTTACGAAGGTGCGGTGTGCCACGGGAGAAAATGATTTAACTGCACAAACAACAATGTCTACACCCTGGTTTCCATCTATCTACAAAGAGCAGTGCTACATTTCACAGATGATGTAAGTGCTAAATGAATACAAAATATGGCTAACTAGCACAGATGGGCAGAAATGTAAGATATGGCTACTCTACACACTTGGGCTAAATGCAAAATATGTCTACCTTACACAATTAGGCAATCGTGCACCTCCACCGGCTCCTCTTCCATCCTTGAGCACGGTGAGTGTTGGCTGAAACTTGTGTACTTTGTGAGCCCATTTTGTGATTTTGTGCTGGCCCCGAGGCCCAGAACAGCCCCTCTGCAGCCCGATTCCCACCTCGCGCCCTCTTCCTGTTTCCCCGTTCCTCCCGCATCCCGACCCGCCCACCCACTTCCATTGGTCCGTAGAACCGTGTGCTTTGAGTCTATCGACTCGGGCACCTCCACCGGCTCCTCTTCCATTCTTGAGCATGGTGAGTGTTGGCTGTAACATGTTCACTTTGTCAGCCCATTTTGTGATTTTGTGCCGGTCCCGAGGCCCAGAACAGCCCCTCTGCAGCCCGATTCCCTCCCTGCGCCCTCTTGCGGTTTCCCCGTCCCTCCCGCCCACCCGCTTCCATTGGTCCGTAAAACCGTGTGCTTTGAGTCTATCGACTTGTGCACCTCCACCGGCTTCTCTTCCATCCTTGAGCATGGTAAGTGTTGGCTGTAACTTGTGTACTTTGTGAGCCCATTTTGTGATTTTCTGCCGGCCCAGAGGCCCAGAACAGCCCCTCTGCAGCCCGATTCCCTCCCCGCACCCTCTTCCTGTTTCCCCGTCCCTCCCGACTCCCGACCTGCCCACCCGCTTCCATTGGTCCGTAGAACCGTGTGCTTTGAGTCTATCGACTTGTGCACCTCCACCGGCTCCTCTTCCATCCTTGAGCATGGTGAGTGTTGGCTGTAACTTGTGTACTTTGTGAGCCCATTTTGTGATTTTGTACCGGCCCGAGTCCCAGAACAGCCCCTCTGTAGCCCCATTCCCTCCCCGCGCCCTGTTCCTGTTTCCCCGTCCCTCCCACCTCCCGACCCGCCCACCCACTTCCATTGGTCCGTAGAACCGTGTGCTTTGAGTCTATCGACTCATGCGCCTCCACCGGCTCCTCTTCCATCCTTGAGCATGGTGAGTGTTGGCTGTAACTTGTGTACTTTGTAAGCCCATTTTATGATTTTGTGCCGGCCCCAATGCCCAGAACAGCCCCTCTGCAGCCCGATTCCCTCCCCGCGCCCTCTTTCTGTTTTCCCCGTCCGTCCAGCCTCCCGACCCGCCCACCCGCTTCCATTGGTCCGTAGATCCGTGTGCTTTGAGTATATCGACTTGTGCACCTCCACCGGCTCCTCTTCCATCCTTGAGCACGGTCAGTGTTGGCTGTAACTTGTGTACTTTGTGAGCCCATTTTGTGATTTTGTGCCGGCCCAGAACAGCCCCTCTGCAGCCCAATTCCCTCCCTGCGCCCTCTTCCTTTTCCCCCATCCCTCCCGCCTCCCGACCCATCCACCCACTTCCATTGGTCCATAGAACCGTGTGCTTTGTGTATATCGACTTGTGCACCTCCACCGGCTCCTCTTCCATCCTTGAGCACGGTCAGTGTTGGCTGTAACTTGTGTACTTTGTGAGCCCATTTTGTGATTTTGTGCCGGCCCCGAGGCCCAGAACAGCCCCATTGCAGCCCGATTCCCTCCCCGCAACCTCTTCTTGTTTACCCGTCCCTCCCGCATCCCGACCTGCCCACCCGCTTCCATTGGTCCGTAGAACCGTGTGCTTTGAGTCTATCGACTCGTGCACCTCCACCGGCTCCTCTTCCATCCTTGAGCACTGTGATTGTTGGCTGTAACTTGTGTACTTTGTGAGCCCATTTTGTGATTCTGTGCCAGCACCGAGGCCCAGAACAGCCCCTCTGCAGCCCGATTCCCTCCCTGTGCCCTCTTCCTGTTTCCCCGTCCTTCCCGCCTCCCGACCTGCCCACCCGCTTCCATTGGTCCGTAGAACTGTGTGCTTTGAGTCTATCGACTTGTGCACCTCCACCGGCTCCTCTTCCATCCTTGAGCACGGTGAGTGTTGGCTGTAACTTGTGTACTTTGTGAGCCCATTTTGTGATTTTGTGCCGGCCCCGAGGCCCAGAACAGCCCCTCTGCAGCCGGATTCCCTCCCGTGCCCTTTTCCTGTTTCCCCATCCCTCCCGCCTCCCGACCCGCCCACCGTGCCCTGATTGGTCCTGTGACCGTCTACCTAGCCCATTACTGACCCCCCCCCCAGGGCAGCCCTCTGCCCGGCAGCCCCATCAGCCAAGGACCCCAAGGCAAAGGACGGCTCCAACAGAGACGGCTCCAGGTCGTATCTGCAGTTATCCGCAGGAGAAGCAAGAAGCCAGCATTAAGTAAGTGTGGCACGGGCGGGGACAGAAGCAATTACTTCACGCCATACTACCCTACCACTCAACACTAGAAGCTTAACTATCGTACACTCTCCCATCTTTGTTCTAGTTTGCATTTAGAAAGTCTGCCTAATAGCATATCTGTGGTGTAGTTGCATTTAGAAAGTCTTCCTAATAGCATATCTGTGGTCTAGTTTGCATTTAGAAAGTCTGCCTAATTGCATATCTGTGGTGTAGTTCCATCTAGAAAGTCCTCCTAATAGCATATCTGTGGTGTAGTTGCATTTAGAAAGTCTTCCTAATAGCATATCTGTGGTGTAGTTGAATTTAGAAAGTCTTCCTAATAGCATATCTGTGGTCTGGTTGCATTTAGAAAGTCTTCCTAATAGCATATCTGTGGTGTAGTTGCATTTAGAAAGTCTTCCTAATAGCATATCTGTGGTCTAGTTTGTATTTGGAAAGTCTGCCTAAAAACATATCTGTGGTGTTGTTGCATTTAGAAAGTCCTCCTAATAGCATATCTGTGGTGTAGTTGCATTTAGAAAATCCCCCTCCTAGCATATCTATGGTATAGTTGCATCTAGAAAGTCCTCCTAATAGCATATCTGTGGACTAGTTAGCATTTAGAAAGTCCGTCCAATAGCATATCTGTGATGTAATAGCATTTAGTAAATCAGCCTAATAACATATCTGTGGTGTAGTGCATTTAGAAAGTCCGCCTAATAGCACATCTATGGTCTAGTCTGCAATTAGAGATTCCCCCTAATAGCATATCAGTAGTGTAGTTTGCATTTAGAAAGTCTGTATAAAAGCATACCTGTGATCTAGTTGCATTTAGAAAATCTGCCTAATAGCATACCTGTGGTGTAGTTGCATTTAGAAAATCCTCCTAATGGCATATCTGCGATATAGTCTCACTTAGAAAATCTGACTAACAGCATATCTGTGGTGTAGTTGCATTTAGTAAATCTGTCTAATAGCATATCTGTGGTACAGCTTCACTTAGAAAGCCCACCTATTATCATATCTGTGTTCTAGCTTGCACTTAGAAGGTCAGGCTAATAGCATATCTGTGGTGTAATAGCACGTAGTAATTCTGCCTATTAGCATACCCATGGTGCAGCTCCACTTAGAAAGTCCACCTAATAGCACATCTGTGGTCTTGTTTGCATTTAGAAAATCTGCCTAAGAGCATATCTGTGGTGTAGCTTCACTTAGAAAATCCACCTAATAGCAGACCTGTGGTCTAGTCTGCATTTAGAAGGTCAGCCTAATAGCAAATCTTTGGTGCAATTGCATTTAGAAAGTCTGCCTAATAGCATATCTGTGGTGTAATTGCATTTAGTAAATCTGCCTAATAGCATACCTGTGGTGCAGCTCCACTTAGAAAGTCCACCTAATAGCATACCTGTGGTCTAGTCTGCATTTAGAAGGTCCACCCAATAGCATATCTGTGATGTAGTTGCATTTAGTAAATCTGCCTAATAGCATATCTGTGGTACAGCTTCACTTAGAAAGCCCACCTATTATCATATCTGTGGTCTAGCTTGCACTTAGAAGGTCAGCCTAATAGCATATCTGTGGTGTAATAGCACGTAGTAATTCTGCCTATTAGCATACCCATGGTGCAGCTCCACTTAGAAAGTCCACCTAATAGCATATCTATGGTCTAGTTTGCATTTAGAAAGTCCGCCTAATAGCATATCTGTGGGGTAATTGCATTTAGAAAGTCTGCCTAAGAGCATATCTGTGGTGCAACTGAATTTAGAAAGACCACCTATTAGAATATCTGTGGTATAATCCCATTTAGATAATCTCCTTAATAGCATATCTGGGATGTAGTTCACCTAAAAAAGCTGCCTAATAGCCTATCTGTGATCAAGTTTGCACTTAGAAAATAAAGTGGTCTAGTTGCATTCGGAATATGCATTCTGCGGTATAGTTGAATTTAGAAACTGTGAATAATCTCACCCGGCGGTTCAGTTGATCCTAGAAACTGTGAATAATTGCACTGGGTGGTACAGGTGAACTCAGAAACTCGATTAATCTCACCCACTGGTATAGTTGAACTTAGAAAGTGCGAATAATCGCTGTGGTACACCCGTAGCACAGTTAATCATAGAGGGTGTGTACAACTATCATCCGGTGGTATAGTTGAAGTGGGAAGGTGTGAACGAAAACGACCATCACCAACTAGAACACAGTTCAAATTAATCCAAACCATGAGTCTACCCAACCCACCAAGGTCCGCCGAAAATAACCTCCTCACGCCCGCCTCCCTACCCGCTCGCCCTACCGCCCATCCCTCCCTTCCCCAAGCCATCCTACCCTCCACCACGTCCCCTAACTATCCCCTATTCAAACACCAAGCCAGAGGAGCACGATGGTGAGCCAACCATCCTAAGTCCACTACACCTCCCATCCCCTCCACCCACACGCCCACTATCATCACACCTGCTCCCCCACCACCCACCCGCCCGCCCACTATCTTCATACCCGCTACCCCCACTCCACTGACTAATGGCCCGCCTAGCCTCACAAGCACACCCAGCCCCACTACCACCCCGCCACTCCCCTTATCAACTCCCACCATCATCCCCCTCTGACCTCACCCCTTCCCATCCCTAAAAGCTGCACGCCTCACCCTGGCAAGAACGGTAGCCACCTCCCTCTCCCCCTCAGAACCCCCACTCTCTCTCACACACCAACTGCAACAAAAACACTGAAGAGGAAACGTACCTGGTCCCCCTCATTCAGTATTCATCGCCTACTCCTGTCCCGACCCACCTCCTCTTCCTCCCAGTCTCGACCATCACCACCCTCCCCCCTGCCTCACCCCACCTGAAACCCCTCTCCCTTCAATTCCCACCGACCACAACTAAAACCCCTAACCCCCCGCGCCCACTTTCAGAACATCCAACCTAAATCCAATCATCCTGTCACCCCAGTCCAATCTCTCCCTGCCAAAACCACCAACTCAACTGCCCACCTACTCTTCCAAATGACCACCAACCAACCCCACCCTCTCGCTCCCCATTCTCCACAATCTCCCCTCCCACCCCTCAACACTGCATCCCCCTCACCTTCCTGCACCGGAGTAAATTGCATCCTTTTTAACGCCCGATCTGTAGAAAAAAACAGACTCAGCATCCTTGACCTCCTCGCCTCTGATAAACCAGACCTGGTCTTTATCTCAGAAACCTGGTTCTCTGACAACTTCGCCCCTATCGCCAATGAAGCCTTCCGCCCAAACTACACCCTCATCCCACTGAACCACCCCTCTAGAGGAGGAGCAATAGATATTGACTTCAAGTCTCACTTCCATGCCTCAATCATCGACAACCAGCCATCCATTCCTTCCTGCTAATCACTCCTCGTGAAACTATCCCTCCCCCCTTCGTCCTCCGATAGCTTCCTAATCATCTACAGACCCCCTGTCTATGATAGACAATTCTCAAACAACCTATGCGACTCTATTGCCACCTTCCAACTAAACCATCCTTCCCTCACCCTTCTAGGAGATTTCAACATTTGGCTTGACATCCCCACCAACCCTATGACCCACTCTCTGGTTGATGGCCTAGACGCGATTAACCTCCATACCCACATAAACGGACCTACTCGCTATAAAGGACACACTTTTGATGCCATCTTCACCACCCACAACTTGATACACCTAAACACCCCCACCCCGATCATCTGGTCCGATCACTTCATTGTTATTTTCGTCATTCAATCTCCCAACCCGCTCCCCTTACCTGAACCAGAACCTCAGATTCTGCGCAAATGCTGGAAGAAACTAGAAATCACTCCCGACCTACCCAATGCCCTCCTCGAGACTCCTCCGCCTACCAGCCTACCTGACGCACGCCTAACCTCTAACGCCTTTGACTCATGGCTAAACACCTCACTAATCCCACTCACCCCCTCTTGCAAACCATCAGCTTGCCATGGCCTTTTCCCTAGATGGTTCACACCAGAACTGAAGACCACTAAACGACTATACAAATCTCAAGAACGCACATGGCGGAAAGAGAAAACAGCCAGTAGCAGATCCACCTTAGCCCGGCACCATCGCCAATACAAGGCCGAAATCCGGAAAACTAAAAAAGCCCATTACAATTCCCGAATCCTAAACTGTAAAAACCCCAGCAAAGAACTCCACAAAATCATTGCCGAATTCACAAAACCACCATGTACCACCACCCTTCCCACCCCCTCACAATCACTGTGCGATTCACTCTCTCTACACTTTTACACCACAGCGCTCGAAAGAACAAACTCTCTAGCCAACAAACTAGCTCTCTTACACCCACCACGCAATCCACCCACCCTACCGGCCAACTCACCACCTGCGACCACTACCCAACCAATGCTCGAATCCTTCAGTCCAATATCAACCGACCAATTTCTCAAACTTCTCTGCCCGCAAACCATCCGGCTCTCCGCTGGACCCTTGCCCAGTCACAACCCTCAAAGAAATGTTCGCATCTACCTGCGCAGGAGAACACGTAAGAACCTTCATAAATGACTCCCTTTCCTCTGGAATTTTTCCCGACGCATTCAAAACGGTTCATGCCGACCTGACCTCGCTTCCTGCCTCTCCAACATAGATCTCTCGATGACCACAAGCCACCTCTTGCGAAACCCCTCCAAAACCGATATCATAGTATGTGGCAACATCGACCTTCTTCCACATCCACTACCCTGGACATCTGTCATGGGCAACTCACCAACACCCTCTAATTCAGTGAAAAACCTTTGATGCACCCTACACTCAGACCTAACCATCTCGCACCAAGGCAACAACGTCCTGCCACTACCACCTTAAAACTCTTAGGGGCACTTTTCCATACCTCTCCTTTCCTAACAGACTCTCCGCGGTCCAATCAATTGTTATATCAAGACTGGACTTTGCTAACCCCTTCTACCTCGGAGTCCACACATATCAACTGACTAAACTACAAAGAGCACAAAACGCCGCAGCCAAACTGCTACTAGCGCTTGGCCCAAGAGACCACACCTCCCCAGCCCTCAAAATTCTGCACTGGCTTCCGGTTGCCCGAAGGGTGACCTTCAAAACCTTATGCATTTCCTTCCGAGCACTGCATAAAACTGGACCTCAATATCTTCAAGACAAAGTAAAACTCTATCACCCTGCACGTACTCTAAGATCAAGCTCAGCCGGCCTCCTAGTCATACCAAAAACAAACTCAGTCAGGTTAGGTGGATCATCATTCTCAGCCTTGGCCCCCACTCTGTGGAACGCACTCCCACCCCACATCCGACTCACCGAGGACCTCATTTCTTTCTGCAAAATTACTGAAACCATGGCTCTTCCCCTAAAACCGACCCCCCAACTTAAACTGGATAACAACAACTCATTGACATTAGCCCAAAATGCTAGATCATAAATAGTGATCCAGCATCATGATCCGAGCGAGAAATCAAAAACTAATAACCACTAAGGTAAACTAAAAAGGACAAACAAAATAGAATGTGTAAAAAGCATCAAACCAGTGAAGTTGTATGAGAACAGTAAAGTGGTTGAAATTAATGAAATGGATGAAATAAATGTAATGGACAAGAGGATCAAAGTGGACGAGAGGAATAAAGTGGATAACAGCAATTCAACTAGCCCAAACTACTAGATCATAATTAACCACAACATAAATAACAATCCAACATCAAGACCCAAGCGAGAAATCGAAAACTTATAACCTCTAATGTAAACTAAAAAGGACAAACAGAATAGAATGAGTAAAGTGGATCAAAGCATTGAAGTGGATAAAAAGAATAAATTGTAGAAAGCAGTAAAGTGGTTGAAATTAATGAAATGGATGAAATGGATGAGAGGAACAAAATGGACGAGAGGAATAATGTGGAGAGGATGAAAAAGATGAATACATGATACGGATGAGTGCACGGAACAGGTAGAGTGCATGAAACAGATAGATGGCATAGAATGTAAGAATACATGGTATAAATAAGATGAACAGAACAGAATATTCAAGTGCATGAGACAGGTGTAGTGCATGAGACAGATGGAGAACATGGGACGGATCGAGTGCGTGCGACAAGTGACATGGGTTGAACCGATAATGCAGGTTGAATGGATGAAGTGAGTGGAGCAGACGAAGTTGGTGGAGCGGATGAAGTCGGTGGAGCGGATGAATGTCAGTGGAGAGGATGAAGTGCGTAGAGGGGATGAGTGCGTAGAGCGGATGAGAGCGCAGAAGGAATGAGAGCGTGCAGTGGATGAGAGTATGGAGATGATGTAGGGTGTGGTGCAGATGTAGGGTGTGGAGTGGATGATAGCGTGGAGCGGATGTAGGGTGTTGAGCAGATGTAGGGTGTTGAACAGATGGCGGGTGTGCGGGTGTGCGGGTGTTGAGCGGATCGGTGATGTATATCGACGGAATGGGTGATGTGGGTGGAAGGAACAGGTGAAGAATGTGGAAGGAACAGGTCAAGTATGTCGAATGGAACGGATGTAGAGTGTGGAGCGGGTGCAGAGTGTGGAGCAAAAGGGTGATGTATGTGGAGGGAACAGGTGATGTATGTGGATGGAATGGGTGATGTAGGTGGAAGGAACAGGTGATGTATGTGGAAGAAACGGGTGAAGAATGTGGAAGGAACGGGTCAAGTATGATGAATGGAACGGATGTAGAGTGTGGAGCGGGTGTAGAGTGTGGAGTGAAAGGGTGATGTATGTGGATGGAACAGGTGAAGTATGTGGACGGAACCGGTGAAGTATGTAGACGGAAAAGGTGAAGTGGGTGGAAGAAACGAGTGAAGTATGTGGACAGAACGGGTGAAGTATGTTGAATGGAAAGGGTGAAGTATGTGGATGGAACAGGTGAAGTGGATGAATCAAGTGAAGTATGTGGTTGGAACGGACAAAGTATGAGGTGGGAACAGGTGAAGTATGTGAGTGGAACGGATGAACTGTGTGGAACGGATGAACTGGGTGGAACGGATGAACTGGGTGGAACGGGTGAAGTGGGTGGAACGGGTTAAGTGGGTGGAACGGGTGAAGTGGGTGGAACAGATGAAGTATATGGAGGGAAAGGATGAAGTATGTGGATGGATCGGGTGAAATGGGTGGATGGAATCGGGGGAAGTGGGTGAACTGAACAGGTGAAGTATGTGGAAGGAGCGAGAGAAGTAGGTAGATGGAACGGAGAAAATGGGTGGATGGAACAGGTGAAGTGGGTGTACGGAACGGGTAAAGTATATGGATGGAACGGGTGAAGTATGTGGATAGAACGGGTGATGTACATAGATGGATGGAACGGATAAAGTATGGGGATGAACAGATGAAATATGTGGAAGGAACAGAGAAAATGGGAGGATGGAACGGGTGAAGTATGTGGATGGAACGGGTCAAGTATGTGGATGGAACGTGTCAAGTATGTGGATGGAACGGGCCAAGTATGTGGATAGAACAGGTGATGTACATAGATGGATGGAACGGATAAAGTATGGGGATGAACAGATGAAATTTGTGGAAGGAACAGAGAAAATGGGAGGATGAAACGGGTGAAGTATGTGGATGGAACGTGTCAAGTTTGTGGATGGAACGGGCCAAGTATGTGGATGGAACGGGTGAAGTGGATAGATGAAAAGGGTGAAGTATGTGGATGGAACGGGTGAAGTATGTGGATGGAACGGGTGAAATATGTAGATGAAACAGGTGAAGTATGTGGATGGAACGGGTAAAGTATGTGGATGGAACGGATGAAGTATGCAGATGGAATGTGTGAAGTATGTGGATGGAACGGACGAAGTATGGGATTGGAACGGGCGAACGGGTGGAGTGGGTGTAACGAGTGGAGTGGGTGGAACGGATGAAGTGGGTGGAACGGGTGAAGTGGGTGAAACGAAAGAAGTGTGTGGACGAAACGGGTGAAGTGGGTAGAACGGATGAAGTAGGTGGATGAACGGATGAAGTATGTGGATGAAACGGGTGAAGTGGATGGGTGAAGTGGGTGGAACGGGTGAAGTCGATGGAACGTGTGAAGTGAGTGGAACGGAAGAAGTGTGCGGATGAAACGGGTAAAGAGGGTGGAACGGATGACGTAGGTGGATGAACGGATGACATATGTGGATGAACGGATGACATATGTGGATGGAACGGGTGAAACAGGGTGTAGAGAACGGGTCAAGTATGTGGATGGATGATGCATGGAGAATGCAAAACATGGGTAGAATGAGTGAAATGAACAGACCGGATGATGAAGGGGTAACACGCACAGATCGGAGGAAGTGCATTCATCAGAAGGAATACATAGAACCGATCGAACTGATAGTGTGCATAGAACTGAGCAAATACATTCAACGGATGGAATGCACGGAACAAATAGAGGTCACAGAATGGACACTTAAATGATTAGAGTGCATGAAACGATCGAAGTGCATAAAATGATCGAAGTGCATTGAATGGTTGGAGTGCATAGAATGTTTGGAGTGCAAAAAACAGTTGGAATGCATAAAATGGTTGGAGTGCATAAAACGGAGTGCATGGAACGGTTTGGAGTGCATGGAATGGTTTGGAGTGCAGGGAATGGTTGGAGTGCATAAAATGTTTGGAGTGCAGAAAATGGTTGGAATGCATAAAATGGTTTAAGTGCATAAAACGAGTGCATGGAGTGCATGGAACGGTTTGGAGTGCATGGAACGGTTTAGAACACATGAAACGGTTTGGAACGCATGAAACGGTTTGGAGTGCTTGAAACGGTCGGAATGCATGGAACGATCAGAGAGCATGGAACGATTGGAGTGCATGGAACTATTGAAGTGTGCTCGATCTCAAGCACCTAAGGTAAACCACCATATAACATCTCCACACTTACTCTCTTCTTTACACCACCACTCAACTAGAACACAGCAATACTATGACACTATTCGCTATATCTGTTCTCATACCATCACTTGGCTCATACTCCCCATCATCCTAACTAAGCACAGCTGGTTACACACCCTCCAGTTTAGGCGTTCTCCTCAGGCCTAATGCAGCCAGAATCGGTCTGGATAGCAACATGCCAGAACGAACACATACTCTTGATCTCCCAACCACCACACCTACCGCTAAGAAGCAGCTATCACAGGAATGCCACAACGGCTGCACACATATCCGTGCTCACACGCGCCTTATGACTCTCCCTCTCTCTCTCTACTGACCTGAACTTCGGTTTCCGAGGGCGTTCAACCTACCAGCGCCTTGAGATCATACCAATGGTACATAAAGCGCTATATAAATGCAAAGTAACATAACATAACACATGCAAAATATGGCTAACAAGCGCAGTTGGGCCGAAATCTAAGATATGGTTACTCTACCCACTTAGGCTAAACACAAAATATGGCTACCCTACACAATTAGGCAAATGCAAAATATGGCTACCTTACACAATTAGGCAAATGTAAAATATGGCTAACTAGCGCAGTTGGGCGTAAGTTTTGCCAAAGCTAGTCCATTGAGCTACCAAACGACAGTTCAACAAAGTGGCACCTCCTCCCCATGCCCGAACAAGCCACAATGGTGTCATCATATTACATAATAGGGCGAGATTTCATGCACACTCTATTCCCTCTCCCTTTTCTTAACTTCCTTCAGTCCAGGTTTTAAGCTGTTTATCACGGGAAGTAACCAGGACGCACAATTATTGTGTGCGCTCATAGGAGCTGGTCTGTAAACGAGACTAATGTTTTTAAAGAATGGCTGCATTTTTTTTGAATTCTCTATACCAATGACCAAGCATTAACAAACTCCAGGTTGGCCCTTTAATAGGAAATGACTGTGGCCTGAGGCATACATGCACGCACTGGTCCTAGCCACCCGTACCTTACTGGATTCTCAGGGTGCATGGGTGTGCACCCCAGTGCTCCCTTGGGTTCAATACTGCATCTGAACCCGCAGCATCACAGGAACCCACCCAGGGACCACACTAATGTCCCTGGCCAACCCCCTAGATGCACTCAAGCCCAGCCTGGCCCACTCTGCCATTGCTCACAATTACCACATTTAAATCAGCCCGATTTGTTTGGAAGTCTGTGCTTTCATATGTAAAGCTTTGTACAAACCCAAGATCTTTTTTTCAAAAGCAGGCCTCTCGCATGGACAGAGAGTGAGTGAAGTATGCGAGCCTCTGGGGAGATCGCGTTTCCCAGCAGACAAAGCTACATTCATAACAGAAATGAAACTAGAAACACATGTTGGGCCGAGAAGCCTCGCTAGCCTGGACATCACAAAGGGCGGAGGGTGAAAGGAGAAGCGGCCCACTGTTCTGGGATGCATTTGGAGGGAAATGATAGCAGAAAAGGGAAGTTAATCCTCTTTTTGTACTGTAGGTGGGTTTAGGACTCTCTCAGAGTTTTGCAAAGCCTGGGTAGCACAGCCAAACCCAGGCATATCCAAGTGCGGGACTGCAACGAGCTTCAAAGATTTTTATGGAAAATAAGGCAAATATATGAACCCTTGGCACTTAGGGGGTTAAACCGTTAGGGAGAGGTTATTAGAAGTCCAATTATAAAATTCAGTCTACAGAGTTCTCATGTTTCCTAATGGCCATGCGTGAGAAGGTCACCCAGTTTTTGTCCTTTGGATTCTGGGACTTGTAGTTTTTTTCTTTCCCTACAAGTCTCAGAATTCGAAGCAAAAATAGGACTGGGTCACCATCTGAAGCATGTCTGTAGGAAACCTGGGACTCGGAATCCACAGAAGACTGAAGGATGGTCTAGAGGTCTCAGCCAATGCTCTGGGTTGAACTGCATGGATTTCAGTAGAGATAAACTACCTGAAACACAGAATGTTATGTTATGCCTTTTGCTTCTATAGCCCTGAGGGAATTCGTCAAGGCGTCTTCAAAGCACTGATGGGCAAGTCGGGAGGAAGAGGGAGAAGCAGATGGGAAAGAGACCATGTTGTTATGCTGGTTGCTTCAATAGATAGCCCTTTGGACCAGTGCAATGTCAGCCCACATCACCGAGGATGCAGACTATAGAGAGATGGAAGCATTGAGGCCACAGAACAACAAAGCCAGCACCAGTGTGCCAACAGGCTTGCACCAGAACCCCCCTCCTGCACCGCCTGAATCCCCCATTAATAATCAATTCTATGGGAGTAAAAATTGAGCGTCCCTGAAGACACTCACTCTCAGGTATGTCTGGCCTTCTGTATACACGCCTAACTGTTGTGAATACAGCAACCAGTCTGCTGACCCGCCCCACATTGGCCTGCGGTGTGGCTGTTCAACATTCTGCATGTGCATGCTACCTCAACATACATTATATGCATGCGTTAATAGGATGTTTTTGTATCCTGTTTACATACAATGTTTACAGTGCATGCACATTTGCACATTTTGCACATTTTGCTTGTGCAAATGGTTACGAAGCTAGCTTTGGAGCACTTCACGCAAGGTGTGTGCATTTCCTCAGGCGTGGTGTTTACAGTTACATAGTTGCGTGGGCAGTTTATAGTGATATGTACATGCTCGCTTTACATACGCAGTTCACGTGCACAACTTACCTACCTTGCTTACCTGCGCAATGTGTGTACACTACTAGCATACAGGGTGTACATTCATATTTTCATTCGTGGTTTACCCACATGCAGCGTTGATTTACATGTTTAAATGCTCAGTTTTTGTGTATAAAGTATATGCATAGTTTACACGCATTGAGTAAAAGCACATTTTACGTACACCGAATACACACATTATTTAATTTCTTGTTGTTTTCATGTAGAACGGTTGTGCATTGCTTCCATATAGAGTGCGCATACACTACTGCGTGCATAGCTTACATACACTGTTGCATGGCCACCTTATCCATACTGGTTTATACCAGAGATTACGTACACTATTTAATTGCAGAGTTTACCTGCATTTTTTACATGCGAAGTTAGAGTGCACTTGTGTGAGCTTTAGAGGCAATAGTCACATGTACCGTGTATAGATTGTTTCCATGTACACATGCACTATGCACATTGTTTGTATTAAACACATTGCATTATGCAGGTGTACATTTTCAAGGTATGTCCATTGTTTACATGCATAGCCTGCATACATTGCTTATAAAGCACAGATTAACTCCTAGGCCAACACGCCCCCCCCGCCATCTGCCCCGCTAGAGGCCGTCCACCCCTCTCCTCCCCGCCACCCTGTGCAGCTGTACCCCTCCTATGTGCCCCTCTGTATCCTACCCCTGCTGTGTGTATATCTGTTCTGTTACCTCTGTAAAGCGCTCAATTGCTTCTCGAAGCTAGTTCCATGCTCAATAAATACCCTAATTATAATAATAATAATAATAATGAACTACATTCTTATGTAGGGGGTTCTTATTTATCCATGCTTGTAGGTATCAGCATGGAATGCCATTGGCCTGGGTTTACTCTAATATCGCGGATCGCAGCCTCTGTGCCAACTCATACCTGGAGAAAGCAGAGAACCTGGCGTGGGTGAAACCCAGCGGGAGGCAGTTAAGCAACAGCAATAGCCAATCAGTGGAGAGATTGTTGCTTTCTATCTGGTCTCTCCAGTGAAAGGGCAGACTTTGATTTCACATCCCTCCAGTCCTTTATCACTTTCCATGTATTGCAGGCCACGCCTCAACGTTCCCCGCGGATGCCTTCCTCCAGGTCTTGCTTGTGCTCTGATTGGTTGCTTAATCTAAGTAATGCCAGATTGGTGGGGCACGCAATTCTATGAAAGCTCTTTTCCACACAGTCTAGGGTGTCTGCAACCATTGGCTATTTAGATGTTTTGGACGGCAACTCCCATCAGCCCAAATCATCATAGTCAATGGTGAGGGATCATACGAGTCATAGTCCTAAACATCAGAAGAGCCGCAAGTTGCCGACCTCTGAACAGTGTCTCTTGTCCTAATCCCCATGGTTATAAACCCCCTTTATTCCAGCTCAGATATTAGCTGTGAATTGAAGGCTTTGCTTTATCCACATTTTTTTTAACATAAAGTAGGGTTTCCCCGAGACCTGAAGTGTGGTCCCATAGCACAGTGAGTAGTTTGCTTTGATATCTGTGCAGATCCTGCTGACACAGGTTCAAATCCTGGCAGGGCACCACACACCGTGGGTAATAATAAGCAGCGCTCATATGCCTAAGGGTTCCTAGTGCTATATAAATGCTAGATTATCATTATACAGGATTTCCAACCCTCTCCAATGGACTCTTTCCTCTTTAAGTTCTTCACCCCATTAGCAGATTTAGGTGCCGTTAAAGACGGACTGTCCATTGTTGCTTCGAGCGGCCATTTTCCACCAGAAACCACAATGTAAGCCATTTTGACACTGAACTAAGTCACACATATTCAGCACATATCACAAGGATACATACTCATGGTAAGCGGCGAGAGGTGCCATTTTGAAATGTACTTCCATTGCAGATGTCCCACTCTGGGCCTGCAGACAAACCTCACAACATCAAAAGACAAATAGGCTCAGAAGGATCTCCTGGGCTTGGAGAAGAGCATGTCCATCATCAAGCTTGGACTCACCCTTTCCATGGTTGGTCAAGCCTTGGATGAAGAGCCTTACCAACCATGCAAAGCAGAGGACGAGCACAAGCTGACATTTTTGGACATTGGACTAATAGCAAAAAATAAAGGAGGACAAATCAAGGAATATCAAGTGCTTTGTGTATTTTTTGTTGATTGGTTTTCTATCACCATTTACTAGGTACTTGGCTATTCTGGGAAAGGTTTTTATTATATTGTGATTTTGTATGTCCTGCTTGTACCGCAATATGGTCGTCTCAGAGCGTGGTATAACACTGGAAGATAGTAGATGAATAATAAATTGTCACTAGCTATCCTGAATAGGTGGGCCTTCACGTCAGGGTGGAGTGCTCGATGGCAGGGTTCTACCGCCAAAACATTTGTTTCTGTAGAGACCGGAGGCCGTCAGGTTTTGTCTGGTTGGCTGACATTGAGTTAACACTTTGAAACGGGATTTTAAATTTAGATTCAATTTATGGTCCGATTAGGTCAAAAATATATTTTCCGACTGGTTATGGCCCCCTTATATAATTAAAAGAATTGGTGGGGTGCTTGGGACATGCAGTCATGTACGCTTGTTACCATAATTAGAGTTTATAAAGTAAAGGGTGTCAATATACTTTATGTGACACTTAAAATATCCTGCTCATTAAAGTGAACATATTCTAGTGGTTTGAGAAGATCTTTTACACTTCACTAAATCATGAGACGTTTCACCGCGAGGCGATGGAAAGGACCATGAGCTTTTGCGGATGGTGAGGGAGATAGTTCAGGTGAGAGCTTGGCATGGGCAGATGATCTTCTTAGGAGGGGTTCATGGAGGGGGTGTATTCTGAGATTAGGGCAGAAAGGACAGCAGTTTGGGGTGGTGTGGATAACAATTGGAAGGTTCCATATGAGGAGTGACTTCATGGGGGGGATACAGGACATGCCCTACCTGTTGTAGAAGATTTTCCTGGTCTTGCAGTGCCTTTGTGCTTAAATCCATCCACAGTAAGGCACCGCCATATATTTCCTCTTCTATCAGCCGCTACAAATCCTCGTGCAGCCTTGGGTTTGCCTCCCCCACCAACCTTGTGTCACCTCGCCCACCCTGTGCTTCCTCTCACTTCCACCCTTTCACTCTTCTAAATAATAATAATAATATTAATAATAATAGTTCCACTTACTTGGAACTCCCCCCCCCTGCAATCTGAAACACGGTCCACATTGATGTATTCAAAAGCAAATTTAAAGCCCACCTCCTCGCTTCTGAGCTCTCCTCTTGACTCACTTCCACAGCCTTACTACTTACACCATCCCTCGCTGCGGACCAAACTCTTCCCTCTCTTTTTCCCACCCCACCAGCACTTAATAGTGTGATTTCACAGCTCATGCCGAGCTGACTAGACTGCCTGTCCACTGACACTTACTTGCCCTATGTTTGACCACCATATTGTGCCCGGTATCTGTCCAATATACCCTTTCTCAAAGCTGGCCATCATGCCACTTGAACTCTCCCCATGATAAGAGGCTCACTACCTTCTGCTTATTTGCATATTTCCCTTTGTACATTCCCTTGTGACCAACAGAGCTTTCTTCCCTTTATGTCTGAATGCAAATAAACAAATAAATAAATAAATACATGCTGTGGGGCCCATGTGGCTGCTTTGAAAAGATGTTGTGGATCTGTTGTGGCAACTGGAGCACGATCAGAGTAGAGCGTAGTGGCGAAAGCATCTTGCATGGGTAACGAGGGGGATGGAAGCACAGCAAGTTGATTTCATGGGCATACAGAGGATTTGGGATGCCAGTGAATGGAGAATTTCTACTGTCCGGTATCCCCCATTTCTATGCAGTCCTCTCACCTGACTTTGCAGCAGAGCATTTTACCATGGCAAACTGCGATAACAGGGCTGAGGGTAGATGGTAAAATAGGGAGAGTGGGGGGTTAGGAGTTATAGGAGAGCAGTGGAGGGATGCAGTGAAATGGGAGCGGCATGACACAACATTGATCCCTATCGTTCACCCTACAGTCAATTATTGCACTCCGTGTCTGTAGTTGGTGAGAGGCACGCTATGGTTTAATTTATTCACTAAGGTTGGACGTTTTATTTGAGTTTTCCATGTGGTATCTGAAGGATAGTTTGGAATCATGGATGAAATAAAGGGTTCTGGTAGTAGAGGCTTCAGTGTGGGTCCCATTTTTTTCAGAGGTTAGAAAAAATAGACTATGTCACAACAAATGGATCTTTAGACTTGTTGGACTACAACTCACGTGTGCGGGCGAGGGCTGCAGTGGAGATGCTGGCCAAAACATCTGGGGAGCCACAGGTTGCAGACTCTTGAACTAGACCGGTAGGACATGAGGTCTGGGAGCAATAAATAGATGCGATGATGGAACACCCAGCCCTCAATGGTGGCAAGGCTGTCTTTAATTCTGTGGAGATCTCTGGGAGTATATATGAAGCTTAAGGTGGAGTTGGGTGTCATCAGTACGTTGGTGCTGATGCCACCATCCTATCCAGAACCAGAGGTTTCAAACTAACGTGTAACCGCGGAAGAGGGGGTGGATGCCTACACTTCTAATAAAGGGTGTAAGGATGTAGGAAAGTGGTGAGAATTATTTTAGACTGTCAAATAGGGTTCTGCGGAAATCAACAGAGGAGATCTATCCGAGGAGCTTTCCACTGATGCTCACGTACACTTACACACTGACACACTGACACACTGACACACTGACAATGCAGGGGGATGTGGTCTCTCGTACTGCTCGTCTAAGAGGTCCGAATCCCAGGCAGGTGCCCTTATACACTGCCAAGGGCATGGTTCTGCATACCTAAACGGTTTTACGAATTCAAGGAAGGATTATGTTGGGGATTTCTGAGAGCGGGGGCTAGCTATTAGAGGGAGGGGTTGCACCAATGATTAGGGTATTGACAGAAAATGTCAAGGTTGGGGGGGGGATTTCAAACATTCTCATTGGACTTGCAGTTTTAAAACGCTTAAGAGGGAATTGCTGCATTTCAAATACAAAATAGACTCAAACATTGTGGGCCCATATTGTCTGAGCGCAATGAAGATTGTGTTGGAGTTGAGAATAGATTCAATACCTCCTGCACGACCTTCAGAAAGTGTGGTTCCCATGTCCTGGAGTAATGTTCTTTCTTGCAGGACCTGGCTCTCTGATGTACTTGAGACAGCACTTAGAGACTGCCACTGTGGAAACCTACACACATAAAAGGATCAGGCAGGGCACACAGTTCAAGGATTTTAATTTCAGAAGAGGTTGTCAGGTGCCCTGGAACCGCAACGTCGGTCTGGTCTTTGGCCACAATACTCATTTTTTTACCACTTGTCAGAATTTGATTAGCATCCCCTAATGCTTTATCGCGCATTGCTGATCAGTCTTTGTCTAAAATAACATTCATAACTTTGCCTCCAAGTTCCGGGGTCCGGTGCTAATCAAGTCGCTCGCACGCTGAACTGAACTTTGCATCTAAGTTACTGGATTCAGGGCCAGTCCGTTTTTTTCTCAGACTTCAATGACTTCCTGACCTTTGCAATCAAGTTCCAGGATTCAATGGTAGGCAGTTTGAAATTAGGCTTAAGAGAATTTAGAAGTTTGGGTTTAATATATTACTCACTAATTACTCTCATAAATGTCTCTTGGAACTTTCCCTCTAAGCTCCAGTGTTCAGCCTCTCTCTGTGCTATCCCCTTAGTATCTTGCCCCCCAAGTTCCAGCATGCAATGCTTTCCCATTCAATGTCTCCCCTGAGCTCCTTCAATAGCACTTCTTGTATTTGTCAGAAGCCTCTCAAGATTGCCTTGGGACTCCTGGTCTGCATCCACCCAGCTTCTTCTTCTTTCATCTGTTCTCTTGCTTCTGGATTCCATGAAGCCTCTCTGCACTTGTGTGTTTGTGTGCTGGTCTCCCTAGGTCTGCCTCTTCCCGGCATCTGGCGCTCCCCCTCTGTCCCTCACATTTGCAACCTCTCAGCCGTGCAGCAGATTCCGCTCGGCTAGTCGCGGGGCAGCTCCTCTGGTCTTCAACGCTACTCACTGGCACCCCGTCAGAAATAAGCCACGCCTCTCCATCTGGATTGGCCTTTGTGGCATCCATGCGGAATCCAGTGATGTTACCAAAAAATGAAATAACAAATAACATTTCTACCTAAACTTAAAAACCGAAAACGTACTGAATTTACATTAAATATATATATATATGGGGGGTGGGGTAATGGATTAAAAAGGGTGGGGAGAGGTTGGAGTGCAGTTCTAAGCATTGTAAAAACGGGTGGCTTGGGCCCCCCAATAAAAAAAAAATCAGTATTTTTTGGGTAAAACAGTGTCTGGGAGCAACACATGGAACCCTCCACACATCGCCCTACCATTAGCCGACATTCCACCATGTGCAGGACTTCTCTGGCATTCTATCCTCGGCATCAGCTAATTATAGACATGGAAGAAAGACTAATAACTTAATGGGGCTCATGTTTACCCTTGGCAGCATAGACTCAGGCGTAAAATACATGCATGCCACACCATCTGGCATTTGTATGAAGCCTTGGTGAAGCCCAGGTCGCTTTTTCCATAACGGGACGACCTTTCCTTTGCAGCCCGTAGCTGCAGGTGATCAAACGACAAAGCCAACAGTACACCATGCACACTCATCAACGTGAAAAACAGGAATCCAATCCTGATGAAAAACAGCCCACAATGGGGTTGTAGGGGAAACTTGAAAGAAAGGGAAGTTCTGCACCCCTTTCTTTGAGAGCTCAAGACATTGTTTGAATGAAGACAATCATTGTTATTCAGATTGTCTTGCCTTGTTGTTTGTGAGTTTGCCTTTTTTCCTAATATATCCTCACAATGTTAAACAATGGTTGACAGTAATGTTGTATTGTCTCCCTCCATGTTCAATGTATTTCATCAAACTAGATTGTGATTCAATAGGTGCATTTTATCTTGAACCCGCTTGAACAGGAGAGGAAGCTGTTTTTCTAGTCTTTACCCTTATTTTTTTGCTTCCTATCCTTTACAAGCTATTATATTTTTTTTGCAAATTGCCTTTCAATATCTGTGTGTAGTCTCTAATATAATAGTATATGTGTTTCATTTGTGTGTTTTAACTTGTTTGTGTCAAAAGCCAGCATGAAGTGGCTCTGTGTAAATCATGAAACATGATATAAATCAATCATTTTTTAACTCAATTTGACCTTCATTCCCCCACCTTTGTTAGTGACTTTGAAACGTATTTTGCCCAGGGAATGGGGGTTTATGGGCATGCCTACCCTGTGTGTTTGTGTGCATAAACATTTCATGCATACATTTTACACCTGGCCCCGTTATCATTCATTTGTATGGCAGAGAGAAGCCATGGAACGGAATATCCCTTTCCGCCTCCCACATCCTCTCCGCCATACCGCATTTATGCCAGCATGACATTTTCAAGCTGGCATAAAGACATCAGTAAAAAGCAGGCAGATTCCATAGGACTCCACTGTAAACACTGTCTGCCATGCAAACATGACAGGCAGCATGTGCTCATTGTGCACTGTGAAGTGCTAAAGGGAGGGATTCAGGCTTTTTACACCATCCCTTTTCACTTTGCAGTGCAAATAACTAACATTGCATGGGGGGACCTGACAGAAACATAAGTGCAAACTTAGGCGGTCCCCTCCGAGCAATTTATGCAGATTTGGAGTTTGAGCTCCATTGTATTTTTCCTTTCCTTGCTAGTCTCTTTTTCACACCCTCATAACCTGTGCAGGGCCATTTTAAGCACTTTTGGGGCATGGGGCATGGACACCTTTGGGGACCCCCTCCACCAGACCAAAGGAATTAAGGGATATTGAATATCTAATGCACCCACCCGCACGTCACAATCACAAACTAGAGCTTGATATTCTGCCTTGCAGTGATCAAAATAGGCATGGATACTCCTTTTCAGTCTCCTTACCCTCTTCATTCTTGTAATCAAAATAATAAACAAGTAGTATTTAAAGGGCAACATTAGCAGCCTACGACGAGGGTACTTGAGCGCTAGCATAGACAGAGCACTTTTCATCAATATCAGCCACAAGGAAGGTACACCGGCCATAGTATATATGCAGGATACAGATCTTAGGAAAAAAAGTGCACTCAGATTAGCTGCCTCGCAGAATGCAAAAAGTGCTCAAGCGTGGATACCGAGGACCAATCAGAAGCAAGGAGAAAGCCCCACATAGCATACATAGTGGATGAAGATTAGAAGCTACCAGGAATCTGTCCGTATTCAGAAAGACTGAGAGTAGAAGAGGGACATGGTTTTCAAGCAGTATTGCCATTGGAGAGCAAATAAAGAAGTGGTTGTGGTGTGCAATATATCTATGCTCACTATTATAGAAGAAGCAACACTGTATCTAGCAAGTGAAACTATGAGCAAGTCTTTTTTTAACTAAATCACTTTGAAGGGCTGACAATTTGGAAAGGTTTAGGGACTTGCAATTTTGACAGGTGGGGAAATACAAGAGTAAATTAGAGACCCAGAATCACACATTGGTTAGCAGGTGAAGCTGGGATTTGCACCCACTCTGCGATTTCTGCACTTTACGACTTTCTTTTCTAGTTCTTACCCCGAAGTAAAATAATCCCATTTTCCAGAACTGACTTGGCAAATATACAAATCACATAACCCAAAATAAACATTTTTAAAAGCAAAATGTTACAGAAGCATATTATACAAAATGGGAATGATTCTAGCTTCAATGACTTCATCATCAAGGGAAGTATATAAGTACCAGCATACTAACTGATGTGATGTTAAAAGATTTCACATAGGTTCTCTTTTGTATTTTAAAGGTTTAAATACACATCAAACACAGGAGCAGGGGAGTTGCTAGGTCTGGAAAAGACCCGGGCCTACGGTAATTACTGGACTGTTGGGACTGGGGGCTAGCTAGCCTTTTGGCTGTAGCTCCCGAGATTCTATCCAGGGCTACAACCAAAAGACCAGGGGCTATAGCCCTCTTAGCCCCCCCTAGCAACGCCTCTGGAATTGTGCAATGGTATTTAAAAACTTGCAGAAATACCTTGTGCAATGATATTTAAAAATATGCAGAACAACCTTGGAATTGTACAAAAAAGCAACCCATTTTGTTATCACATAAGCAGGCCCTAAAATATGCTTGCCAGAAGCCTGCCATATCAAGTCTGCTCTCTTCTGTCTAGAACTCCTTCCACTCAAATGGCCTACATAATAGGAAAGATCAGGTATTTGGTAAACAATGCCACCAGTATGTGAGAAGGAAAACCTTTCCATAGAAGGCAGCACAGTAATGTCAGTGACATAAGATTTGTTTCGGATCACTGTATCTTCTGTTAGCAAAGCCAGGATCCAAGCATGAGCGCTTTGATTCCACAGTCTGGAATTTGGATAGATAAACACCTCTCTGGAACAACACTTTATTGTCATCATTGGAGGTTCCTGCGTATGTTTTACAACTCCCCATCTGAACAAACTAATTTCTAGACTTTCAGCATACTGACGCTATGTTAGTTTCTATAGCACCCGCTATCTGCTGCAGGTACATTGGTGATGAGAAAACCTGGAGTACTAAAAAACAAAGTACATATACATGCAGGAATAACAACTTCATACATTGGAAATGCTGAGTCGGCCTTGTTGGAATTTGGTATTGTAATCTTGCATATGAACGCGGATCTCTTCAGTGAGTGCTTAACACACTGAGCTATCCTCTGAACCATGGGAGCGCTCATATTTACCAATATCCATTTCAAATATGGCTATTGCACATGATCAAGATAATCGCCACAGAAAAGTGAGAATGCTACAGGTGTTGTACCACACAAACTTTGTATATACCACAGTGAACATAGCATTAGAGGATGAAAATATCAGAGCAGAATGTACTTTTTAACAGCAGATTGGCAATAAGTTTAGAGCCTCTCAGCAGCACACCATAAAAGTCCTGAGGTGTGATATTTAAATGTGGTGACTAATGGGAACTGACTTTTATTTAATAAGCCAGCTTTCTGGGGGCCCCCTCCAAGGTAGGGGCCTGGGGCAAGTGCCACTCTTGCCCTCCCATAAAGACGGCTCTGACCCTGTGAGTTTTATGGGCAAAGGGCAGGACACAGGTAGCCAGTGCAAGGTGGAAGCCAAGCCTGGAAGTGTGGAACATGAGTCAGCAACCAAGGAACTGACCTGCTGCTCAACGTGCAGCTACCACTTTTCTTTCAAAAAGATTTGTATTTACATCAAAGAGGCCAGAAACCAACTCGGGGACAAACAGTTGAAGTGCAACTACATAATCCAATATGCATTAATAATGTTATATTCAAAGCAGGGAATGCATCTCAAAGAATCCGTCAAACTTTACCTACCCAACAGTCCTACCCTCCACATAAGCCATCTGCCTGCTAATCCCCCAAAACGGTGTGTGAGACCCGTGGGGACAGAAGATTCAGCACGCCCCCTCCCTGCCTCTGTAATAACCTTCCAGAAGACATAAGGCAAATCTCACTGGGTTGTTTTAAGAAACTCTGGAGCAATCATTACTGGAATATGCCAAAAGGTAGATTATGCAGTGAGCACTTGTCAAATCAACAATAGGGAGCAGCCAGTCCTCCAGATAAGGGGTGTACCGGCCACTTTTACTCTTTTACTCACTAAATATAGGCAAATTCTCCCAACTAATAAAAATATAGAGTAAAAATGCTGCCAACAGAAAATAGGAAACTGACACGTAGGACCTTGTGCTCTTGCTTTCAACCACACAGCTCTGTGGATAGGTTTGGACCAGTATTGCATGTGGTACCAGAGAAAGAAGCTACTATTATTACTGCCTGATTTGGAAGAAATAAACTGGTATCTTTTAATGTGCATGGATAACTAGGTGCAAATAAATAATGATTACAAAAAACTTTCTATTTTCCAGTTAAAACATATTTTTACTCTTATAAAATACTCCCAATGGGAAATGGACTTACATGTTTACTCCCCAAAACATTATTTCACTCCAATTACTAAAATTAGGGAGTAAAACACTCCCGCTTCAAAATCTTATCTGGAGCACTGGGAGCAGCCATTAGGAAAGTTCGAAATCTCTAAAGTAATCCTAAAGGTTTTAATATATAAAAATATGGAATAGACAAGGTAATTTGCCAAGGGGAACAGAAATGTACAGAGTATAGAATTAGTATATTTGGAACATGAGGCAGTGACATGGCACCCTCTAGGCAAATAAACTGAGTGGATCAGTGTGACATGTTATTTACAAAAGACCCTCACTAGTGTTCAAGGGGGCTTGTGGACCTTGAAAGATCAGGTCTTTCTCACAAGCTCCTTCTTATGGTTTCTCTGGTCTGGCTGAAAGTCCCTGACTGCTAGTACATTTGTGGAAGTTGAGCTGTTTTATCCAGATTTTGTTGATTCAGCATAGGCAGAGGTAGTGAAAGCCACCAGACATCAGGCATATCCTGGTTTCCTGTGTCCTTTCCCTCTGCATGCAGTGAATCAGGAGTGATCTCCACCATGCACACAAGCACACTGTGGAGATCATAAATGATGGTTGACCTCGACAAACTTTAAACCTCGAGACCTGGGGTCCTTTAAAACGAGGTAGCAATAATTAGAGATTGATGGGGATGCAGAACTTACTCATACATCAATAATCAAACTGACTTAGGACGTTGACAAAACTTAGTGCTGTTTTATTTGCAATGATCTAAAACGGGGAGTACAACGGACATTAATGGACGTCGCACAAGCAATCTCAACAAATTTAATAAAAAAGCATTCTTATAGTAAAAATTCATCATCATTCCCATCACACTACGTGACAAACTACAAACCTACTTGGGGATGTGATAGGCTTACAAGGAACATCTAGGTATATGTTCCATACTGACGGGGGTTGTGATTGGGTCTCTAACATCAGTTGGACAACTAAGCCCTCCTCTAGTGCAAGTCATCTTCATCGTCATAAAATACACAATGATTCATTGGTTACACAAACTATAGGACTCTCTGATACGTGGCACTCTACAATTGGTTGGCATGCTTGTACCCTTCTGGAATATTCCGCTTGCTAGCAGCACACAAGCTAGTTACTCCAGGTGCTGGGATGGTCAGCCTGGTTAGGCCTCCCCACCCAATTAGCCCAACATCTATCATCACTCCTGCGGTCTGCCATTCAATAAGGCTTTGAACTTGGCCTTGCAGAAGCTCTCTGTGCCTGAGAATAAAAGGGAGTGTGGCATGGTCTTATCTTCTGGTTTTGGTGTAGCTTGACCCAAAGTCTATTTTCATCTGACCCTGTGACTGGAGACCAAGTTTTGTCGAGTGCGTGTTGCATATAATACTCCAGTGTTTTTTCATCCCACCTCAAACAGAACTTTGTTTATTTTTCACGTTCATGTAGCTTCTTGACAGACAACCAGGCTCACGGTGGCCTTGACTCTTGGTGCTGGGCCAGCCAGCCTTTCCTGAATTCTCCTTCGCCATCACCTATTTTCCAACTGCACCACAATCAAGCCCTTTTCATTCACGGGGTTCAAGTCTTGCTAAAGAGCATTGTGGAGCATCCAGACTCTATACATTCCTATGAATATACATTGGCGCATCACCGCAATCTATTCACTATGTAGCCAGCCTCAGAATTACTTTGTCTACTTGCGTTACAGCATCTCTACAAGTTTAAAATGACTTTGCATTTTCTTCAGTGTTACTATGCACGAGCATCTTGATTTCGATCCCGAAATGTTGCTCAACTTTGACACCTCCTCTTGAGATTTTATAGAATGTCTATGTTCTTTCGTTGTTTGTGTTTTTTCTGCGTGTGTCAGTTCTACTTTTTATGACGTTACCAGTCCTCTTTCTCATCCATTTTCACTCTTCTTCTGGGACTCTGTCCAGAAGACCATAATTTCTTCATGAATGCATATAGGGTTTTCTCAATGGATACCTTGTTTCAAGAATTCTTTGCGGTACAGGCATCCTCACTGGTACTGCACGTGTCACAATTTCTGGCTCCCATCATATAGGCAACATGGGGGCGGAGCTTCTAGTAGGGGTGTTTGGCTCCTCCTTTACACTGCCCCCTCTGGGCGATTCATCGACCACTCTCTCATCAATCTTCACATCAAGAAATCCTCATCTGAAGAAGTGCTTCTTGGGAGTCCGAGGGCCTCATTACGAGTCACCCGGCATGGAAATAATGGTGGTGTTAAACCCGCCGCCACCATTGTTTCCATACCGGGTGATCTCGGGTCCTGCAGGCGGATGTCTGACCTGGTGGGTTTAACACCGCCCGCCTGCAGGCGAACGTGGAAACACCTGCACCATCACAAGATGGTGCCGGTGTTTCCATGGTCCCCATTCCCGTTGAGTCCTATGGGACTCAACGGGAATGGGGATTTACCGAATTCCGCCTCTGGAATTCCTGGGTCACCGGGGTTGTAATGCCCTGGTAATTCCGGGAAGCACAGAGGCAGAATGGTAATACGAGTCCGGCGGTAATCGAGCCGGAAAAAATGGCAGGTTACCGCCGGACTCGTAATGAGGCCCCATATCTTTATGATGCCCTTCCGGCATCCTACTCATTTCACATGCTCATCAATGCTCCAGTTCATAAGACTGCATTGTCCATTGGGACTACAATAAATCCATCTTCCCACATACGTCTTGTGGTTCTTCGGATACAGGAACTTTGTTCTCTCAGGTGCATGAATGCTGGCCTTTACGTAGTCTCTGATTTCTTCATCTGTCAGCTCTTTAGGTTTGAACCCTGATTCAACATCAATCACAATCTTGATTCCTACTGCTTTCTTTGCAGTCTTCTTGCATTGTGTAATTATTATCCTGATCACAAAGAACCCGAACATGATCATCACCAACAAGGCTCCAAGGAACTTGAAAATGTTCGCCATCCATTGTGGAACCCATGAGAAGATTCACGGAAACCAGCTGTGATCTGCAATATATTCTACTTAGTCTTCCATCTTGACGTGTAGATTTGTCAGCATCGTTATGGCCTCTATCAAGGTGACATTCTCGTCGACATGAGAAGGTATGAATGTGCAACATGATTCTCCAATTATGGCACAAACACCTCCATCCATAGCTGTAATCATATCTAAGACATATCTGTTCTGAAGAGTCATCGGGCGTATAGCTCCTCCTTGATAGCATTGAATCCCTTTATAGTGGTGTTGATCGTCTGCAAAAGCCTCCATCTGGTTATTTGTAACCATTTGGTATTTGCCATTGTCTAGATCCCAGGTATAAGGATAACAGTAAAAACGGAAGCAATCTTGCTGAACAATCTCTGTTCATATGTAATAGAATCAAAAGCCTCTATTGACTTGGCTGAGAAAGCATTTTCTCTCTTCATTCGATCAAGGTGCTCAGCAGATATCTTCTTCCTCAGGTGAGCTCTGCTTGGGGAAACTTGCCAATGTTCAGGTCACTCTTCGGAATCAGCAATGCTGGAACAAGAACAATCACTATAGAACATAGTCCTCCCCAGTCTCTGGGCAGCTTCATGTATGCTCTGGATTCGCAGGCCCAATAGTGATCCATTATCACTACTGTCCCATCTTTCATTCCTGGCACATCGAAGATTCGTCTGCACTGTTGATTCTCTCTAGCTTTCCTTGTGCCATTATTTCTGAAGCACAGCCCTGCACTAGCCAAAGGCACTATCTGAAATGGGCTTCCTTTGTCTTCAACCAACATCAGAAGTTTTGCAAGCCTTGGCCAGAGAGGTTTGCATCCATTTTCCACACATTCAATAACTGGCTTGTGATGACCAATTACTGCCATAGCTCTGCATACGACTATGCCTTTCTCCCATCCATCCGGAAGAAGTACTGTTCCCCAGATTCCCATCTGGCTGCTTTCCTTGCAGCTTCAAACTTCTTCATCTGTCTTTCCTTGCCAGTTGATTTTCCTGATAATTTCCATCTGAATCCAACTCCCTTCATGCCAGGTTGTTCATATCTTATCACATGATTTCTGCTGTGTGCTCTTTCTCTTGTCTTCAAATCTTGAACATAATCATGTTCATCTGGGGCTGACCATTCTGTTGCCCATACCAAGGATGCCATTTGACCCTGGAACTGACCTCTAGTATGACAGAGTACAAGGTGAGTTAGGCAATGCGCTGTTTGGACATCTACTTCAATAGCTATGAATATCTTAGACTTACCCATAGCATAAGGCAGGATCCTCCTTATAAGTTCTTTTTCCCACTTCTCTCATGTGCTGATACCACATGTTATTCCCCAAATGTGCTGTACTGTCTAAATAATCATTTAATTCATAATCATCCTCCCTCCCTTGCACTTCTCTTAAGTCTCTTCTTTGGCAAATGATTCCTTACATAATGATCATGGAGTAAATCAAACACAGACCTCCCTTCAAAGGGATGCTGGGGGCACTTTTCATAGGCATAGGTACCTCCATAGGTGCTGTGGGAGTAGGAACATTCACATAAGGCCTTGGCCTTCTTACAGTGTCAAGTTCTGCATAGGTGACTGGAGTGGGAAGGATTAATGGAACTCCTTCCTTTCTGGAACCGTTAAAGTAAATAGTGTGGATCAATATCTCACAAAGGCTCACATCTCCGCCATCAGAAATGAGATTCACTGGCTCCCTATTCATGACAGAATCAAACTACGCTCACTTGTCATCACACACAAATGCCTCTCTCTGACAGCCTCACGATACTTATCAGATAAATTCACCAGACAAAGCTCATCCAGACCGACCAGAACCCCATACCTGCACCAACTAAAATTCAGAAATTCAACCTGAAAGCGGCAGGGGGAGTTAGCTTCCCTGTGTTAGCATCAAAATGTTGGAACGCACTTCCCATGGCAATTAGAGCCGACGTTACGTTCTGGTCATTCAGAGCCAAGGTGAAGGAGCTGTTCACAACTCAACAATAGCCTGTTACTCGCCCTCAGCAAATTCTTTCACCCTGTCAATTTTGTGTTATCTATAACGGCAGACCAGTCTGTAACTTGGTCCAGTTTGTAACCTTTGTTGAGTCCACTGTCGCAGACCATCCTGTAACCTGGTCCCTCGTGTTATTTATTCTGTCCTTTTCATGTGCAACCTTCTCTAACCCATGTTGCTCTACAAGTCTAATGTGCCCAGTTACCCCAGGGTTCGGCTGCGCTATACAAATAAAGAAACTAAACTAAACTAATAGAAACAGAAAAGCGATAATGGATGCTGAACAGGCATAGATTATGCACCAATACATTATGTTTATGTTTATTATGTTTATTAAGCTTAGATAGCGCTTTAATCCAAAGCGCTATATCCAAAGCGCATTAGACTCCACCATCGATGTCTCTCCATACGTCGTTGAATCTGCTCACTTTCTGGAACTGCAATGTGCTCAATAGACCACATTTTTTCCCTGTAATTACTTTTAAGGAAGGAAAAACTCTTTTTATTCAGGCAAATTTAGCAGGTGTTCAGGAAGCTGTCTGATTTGCTCGATAATCTCCACAAGTAACCGGCTAATTGCAGGATGCTTTACAGGGTCTCGCATAAACACTTAAGTGTTGATGTTGCGCCAAACAAGATGAGGGTGAACTTAAAGCAAATAGTAAAAGATCTTGACAAGTAGTTTGTGGAAATGGTCGTTAGAGAGGACCATGTGTACGTTCAAAGAGATGCTCAGGTAATTGTCTGATTATATAATTGCGGCCAATAAATGTCTAATCGCCGGGCCATTCGACAGAAGTATGCATTTCAGTGCTATGCCCAACAAGTGCAGGGTAAGCTCTGAGTATAAATACAAAGACAGCAAGAAGTAGTCTGTGTACGTCAATATCTGTCAGAACAATGGGCACCTCCAAAGAGAAACTCAGTGAGAAATGAGTCGGGGAACTGGTCCCTCATCCAGTCGTTGAAAAGGAAGTCTAAATCAGGCACTTTTAATTTTACTTTGGCGCTCCAAAGACCAATGTCAACAACCTCCTGTGGCTCAAGAACTACTGCATAGTCTTTGTGTCCTTCTTCCTTGTCATCGATCGAGTCTGCACATGCTGAACTTATTCTTCTTGACTTGCTTCCGAATGGGTTCGGGGTGGAACGGTTTCTCCAGCGTAGATTTTCACATCTCCTAGATGTATCCAAACTTCTCTACCTTGCACTTTAACTGCTGAGGGGTATGTCTTTCACAACGAAAGGTCCACTAAATGTGGGTTCATGCCACTTTTCTGAGAAGTTACTTATTTTAGAACCTTATCTCCAGCAATTAATTTAGGAACACATAACTTCTCAAATCCCGTTGCGTTATGTCTTCATCAGTGTCCTGAGACCGACACCCCTTTCGCGTGAGTTGATCTGAAATGACAGAGATACTAGCGGTCAATCATGTTAAGTACTCACGCAACTCATTTTCTAACAATTCTGCAGTTGCCTGGGCATCACTCCTAGTCCTCGATAGAGGAGTCCGAGGTGTTCTCATTCACCTCCCTGTAACTAGTTTGTGGGGTGTGAGGTGGTGGTCAGAGCTGGGCTGATTTCTCAATGCATATAATGCAAGGGGCAGGCAATGCAGCCACTGCTTCTTTAGTGTCAATTTCAAGGTTGCTATTCTCTCTTTGAGCAGACTTTTGAGTCTCCCACATATCCCGTTCACTTGTGGGTGATAAGCAGAAGAAAACCTGTGTTTTATGCTAAGCAATAAGCTAATGAATTCGAATACCTCATTTACAAAATGGGGTCCATTATCTGATCAGTGGGGGGATTCCCTTCATCCCTGTCCCGTTCAATCTTGCTGAATGGTGTTATGACCTCCTGATCAATTACTCTTCTTGTCCCAATTTGGCCCATCCCTTCCCCCAGCGATTCTTCTACCCCGACTATGCCAATAGTTTACCTCCAAAAATACTGACTGCATTTGTTCTGCATGCTCTTATCTCTTTCACCATGATAGGCACTCTGCCTTCAATTCGTACCAACCACCTATGTCCTTAAACGAAGTGCTACCACCACCTATAACCACTCCACTGTCAGTAGGATAGGAAAATGGCATAGTAATGGCACACTTATCACCGCAATAGCACTCTACACCCACAGAGGGTTATATTTCCTTTGTGGGGCTTGCGCCTACCAATGACTTCCAGTTAAATGGACTAGTCAGTGCACCATTGGATTAATTCACCCAGCAATCCACCATGTGTCCCTTTTTCCAAAAAACGTTCATTACACACTGCGGCATTCCAACGCAATTCCTGGAAATGGTTCAAAGGCCTCCTAGGATTCCTGGTCCCCAACATTGGCATGGCAATCAACAGGGCCGATCATCATTCCATATCACTCCTCCTCGAACAGGTAGCCAACAACACTGCAAAAGGAATATAGATAATTAAAAGCGAACAAGTTGCACTCAGAACTATGGTCCTCCAGACTAGAATGGTTCTCGATTATTCACTAGCTGCCCAAGGAAGAACCTGTAAAATTATAGGACAAGAATGCTACACCTGAGTACCGAAAAACTCCTCCCAGGTTGAGGACGTCATAAGACACCTCCAAGGGGTTGGTACTACCTTACACGACATAAACGAAGGTTGTGCTGGCTCACTGTTATCTTGGATTCAAAATACTTTTGGTTCACTGGGCTCTTCCATTCTACATTGTATTTTATTCATTGTTGCCTTTGCACTGATAGTTTTTCTTATTCGCTGTCTTCTGTCTACACAGGTGTCTCACTTGCCCGCCGAGGCCAAAAGGCTGCCACTTGAGATTGAGACGCCTCTAATTACAGAAGACGCCTCCAATGAACAGTAGATAGTAGATGTGTTAGGACAAATGCCTGATGCCGAATTGTATGAAATTTTGAATTGGGACCTTATAGGCCCACAATCTCTGTCTCTGAAGCAACATCCTTCCTGTGACAATCCCTATGTCTGTCCACCCTATTCCTATGTCACCCATATACGTAGGTATCTTTGATTGATGGTATGCACCAATCATGCTCCCTGTGGTCTACACCCTGTCTCTGGGACGACCACATGGGGGGTTGATGTGGCACGATTGTTATGCTATGGTAAGCTACATTATAATCTCTTGTACATTTAGGTCTCAGATCCTCCATTTTGCCTTTGTGTGAGGCCTTCCTCTGTACTCAGCTCCTCTGACATGCCCTCCCCCTGCCTGGAACAGATTAGAACAAGACTCTGTGACAAGGCAAAGGGACAGGTCAGACCTTCTCTTCCGTTTGCTATCTGCAAGTGTAGCATTAGCACCATATTTGATAGATAACAGTAGTTGATCCTTGAATGCTGCTTATCCATATTACAACACAATGTACCCAACCCATGTACATGCAAGGCTTAATCACAAGGTCACAAGTCAGATTTTGACAGTTATTTCCAAATGTCTGCAATGTCATTCCAAGTACCACCCACCATTGTGAAAATGCTATAATATATTAATGATTTGCTTATGCCATGGTATATTACCTGTGCTCTAAGGGCGGTCCCTTCAGAGCTTGCGTGAACACTGGCCAATTATCAGCTGATACATTCTATGGATGCTGTTTATTTTCTATCTAATACAACAAGTTTGGTTTATCCATCAGTCTTGTGTCTAGTCTCCTTAGTCCTGTAAACTGACGCTGAGGTGACCCTTGGGAAGGGGTCCACCTTGGCTACCACAACTGTTTCTAGCCCATGGTCTTTCATCCATCCCTGTCTCTAGTCTATGCTCTCTCATCCATTCCTGTCTCTAGCCCATGGTCTTTCATCCATCCTTGTCTCTAGCCCATGGTCTTTCATCCATCCATCCTGTCTCTAGTCCGTGGACTTTCACCCATCCCTGTTTCTAGCCCATGGTCTTACATCCAGCCCTGCCTTTAGCCCGTGGTCTTTCATCCACCCCTGTCTATAGCCCATGGTCCTTCATTCATCCCTATCTCTAGCCCATGGTATTTCATCCATCCTTGTCTCTAGTCTATGGTTTCAAGTCTATGGTGCCCTCCCATTCCTGTCTTTAGTCTATAATCTGTCACTATCCATGTCTCTAGCCCATGGCTTTTCATTATTCCCTGCCTCTAGTCCATGTCCTTTCACCCATCCCTGTTTCTAGCCCATAGTCTTACATCCAGCCCTGTCTCTAGCCCGTGGTATTTCATTCATCCCTGTCTCTAGCCCATGGTGTTTCATCCATCCTTGTCACTAGTCTATGGTCTCTCACCTACCCCTGTCTAAAGTGTATGGTGCCCTCCCATTCCTGTCTTTAGTCTGTAGTCTGTCACTATCCATGTCTCTAGCCCATGGCTTTTCATTAATCCCTGCCTCTATCCCATGGTCTTTCATCCATCCCTGTCTGTAGCCCAAGGTCTTTTACCCATCCCTGATTCTAGCTCAAGGTCTTTCATCCATCCCGGTTTCTAGCCCATTGTCTTTCATCCATCCTGCCTCTAGTCTATTGTCTTTCATTCAACCCTGCCTGTAGCCCAAGGTCTCTCATCCATTCCTGTCTCTAGCCCATGGTCGTTCATCCATCCTTGCTCTAGCCCATGGTCTTTCATTCATCCATCCTGTCTCTAGTCCATGGCCTTTCACCCATCCCTGTTTCTAGCCCATGGTCTTGCATCCTGCCCTGTCTCTAGCCCGTGGTGTTTCATCCATCCTTATCTCCAGTCTATGGTTTCTCACCTACCCCTGCCTCAAGTCTATGGTGCCCTCCCATTCCTGTCTTTAGTCTATAGTCTGTCACTATCCATGTCTCTAGCCCATGTCTTTTCATTAATCCCTGCCTCTAGCCCATGATCTTTCATCCATCCTGCCTCTAGTCTATGGTCTTTCATTCATCGCTGCCTCTAACCCAAGGTCTCTCATCCATCCTTGTCTCTAGTCTATGGTCTCTCACCTACCCCTGTCTAAAGTATATGGTGCCCTCCCATTCCTGTCTTTAGTCTGTAGTCTGTCACTATCCCTGCCTCTATCCCATGGTCTTTCATCCATCCCTGTCTGTAACCCAAGGTCTTTTACCCATCCCGGTTTCTAGCCCATGGTCTTTCATCCATCCTGCTTCTAGTCTATGGTCTTTCATTCATCCCTGCCTCTAGCCCAAGGTCTCTCATCCATTTCTGTATCTAGCCCATGGTCTTTCATCCATCCTTGTCTCTAGCCCATGGTCTTTCATCCATCCATCCTGTCTCTAGTCCATGGACTTTCACCCATCCCTGTTTCTAGCCCATGGTCTTACATCCAGCCCTATCTTTAGCCCATGGTCATTCATCCACCCCTGTCTCTAGCACATGATAATTCATTCATCCCTATCTTTAGCCCATGGTGTTTCATCCATCCTTATCTCCAGTCTATGGTCTCTCACCTACCCCTGTCTCAAGTCTATGGTGCCCTCCCATTCCTGTCTTTAGTCTATAGTCTGTCACTATCCATGTCTCTAGCCCATGTATTTTCATTAATCCCTGCCTCTATCCCATGGTCTATCACCCATCCCTGCCTGTAGCCCAAGGTATTTTACCCACCCCTGTTTATTTCTCAAGGTCTTTCATCCATCCCTGTCTCTAGTCTATGGTGTCTCATCTACCCCTGCCTAAAATCTACAGTCTCCTCCCATCCCTGGCTTTAGTCTGTGGTCTCTTACCTGTTCTAGTCACTAATTTAGGGTATCTAACCCACCATCACTGTGTCTAGTCTATGGTCTCTCATATACTAATGTCTCATGTCTTTGTTGCCCTCTCTCCCTGTCTTTAGTCTGTGGTCCCTCACCCACTCTTCTCCCGAGTCTATGGTTCCTCATACGTCAACATCTATTTCCGGGAAAAAACTTACCAAAAACGAGCAAAACTCCCTTAAAGCCGAAAATAGCATTTAGATCACAAAACAAAAGGTTGTAAAAATAGGGCGATAGTAGGGGGTGTGCATCGAAGAGGAGGAGGGTTAAGTGGAAGTAGAGGGAGGGTATGGGGGACCTCCCAAATAGAGCAAGAGGATGGACTGTTCAGAAACATTCAGCCAGCATGCCTATGGCACAAAAGACATGTCTCTCATCCATCTCTTTCTCTAGTCTACGGTCACTCACCTATCCCTTTCTCCAATCTATGTTTCTCGCTCATCCCTGACTCTAGTATATGTCCATCACCATACCTGTCTATAGTCATCAAACTCAGTGGTATAATTTATTCATCGGCAGTCATTTTTTTTAATGTTTTTTTTTTCTGAACATTTCTTTCCTTGAAAAAACGAATCGAAAAATATATGGGGGGTGTGGGCAGGGGTATATAAGAGAGGTTGGGGATTGTAAAATTAATAGGGGAGGGGGTTGTGGGAGTACTCCCCAAAAATAAAATACACATTTTTAATGAGTTTTTTAGAGAAAACAATGTTTGATAAAAAAAAACATTGAAAAAATGGCTGCCGCTCAATAAGCATAGAACCCTCTCACCTTAGTATATGGTCTCTAACCCATCTGTGCCTCTAGTCTCTCAGCAGCCCTGTATCTGTGTCTGTATGGTGTGCCCTCTCACAGAATAATTTTCTCTGCTGCATGGGGTCTCACCTAGCCCGCTTGTGTTTATGGGTACTCGCTGTTAGTGAGTATTAACGATATTGGGGATTATTAAAAAACAGAGTTTAACAGGAAAAAGTTTAGAGTCCAAGACTGAGCTGGAGACTAAGCAAAGACCCTTTTTGCTGCAGGCAGGAATTGGGGCGGGTTCAATGGGCAAAGATGTTACCTGCGGCCTTTCCCAACCTGTGGTCTTGTACATGTTTGGCTACTGTTATTGTACAAACAAGAAATGTTTACAAATTCCTAGTATACGCAGATCATTTCATAACTATGATTTTTGAAGCAACTAGAATGACATCATTCTTGTAAATTAGGGATTTCAATCAATTGGAAAGATGCATATTCTTTGATGGTAAGCAATAAACAATTTAACTGGAGTCATGAGCTTGAAGATCTTACAATGGGGTCTGGTAATTTATCCAAACTACCTGACCTACAAACTCATGGCTTTTTATCATTGCACCCAATCCCCTTGATGATAATATAGGACCACAGACCAAGGGTAAGAATGTCAAGTTGCAAGCCACTAGCCATGCATAAAAAGTTACTTGCCACCTAAATTCTATACATACAAACAGAAAGCTATTTTTACAGGCCAAGAGTACATTATCACTAGCCAGTGGCTAGTGGTAAATGCACATTTTGCTACCTGCATTAACTTACAAAACAGGCACTGGCAATGCCATCAGTTGGGACTTTTGTGTAACCATGGGAAAGGCACTTGCCAGGCACTGCTATAATGGTATTAACTGGCCATTGATGGATGCCTGTGCAAAATGGTGCGCATACCTGGGCATCTAACAGCAGTGCCTGGCAAATGCCTAATACTTATACACAAGCCAAAACTGTTGGCCTTTGACAATGGTTGTTTTTACCAGGATTTTAGTGAAGGACACAAGTGCTTATAAATCGAGTGGCTGAAGGCAGACCTGGAAAAGATATTTGTATTACCCCTGTAGCAGGTTTACAGCTCTAAATAAGTCTTTAACTCTCAGACGACTGCTTTGAGAAAACTCTAGCAGGTAATTTTGGTGCAAAGTTTGATGATAAGGCTGCATTAAAGCAAGCTCAAAGAGTTCCCATGAGGAGATATTTTGGGCTGGTAGGAGCAGGAACTGGGTGGCAATAGTCGTAGGGTTTAGCATGGCCATGAGCAGTATATGGATGGGCAAATAGCCAAACAATAGTGAATAGAAGAGCTTGGTTGAATGGGCACCGCTAAATATCTTTCAAAGAAAGAGTTTTTTCTTCAAATTATTATATAATCGTAGATTGGTTTTCTGTTCCTGTTGCCAAAACGCCCTCACTTGCACTGGCACTGTGAGTTATAGAAATAATGTGGAATGGTTCCTGGGTTGGGATGACCCAGGAGTTTGGAAGGACCTAGTGTGAGAAACTCACTTATATATTCAATTTACATATGTGCCTTAAAAACAATGTACATTACATTCAATGTTGGGTTCTGTGTTGCTTTATACAAACTCTGGAGAGACATTGTAAAGATATCCATGAAAGGACCATCTTCAGAGACCAGGTTCTACAGAAAAATGAAATATAAATACAACTTGTAACCAAATGTAATTTTGATATTTTCTCTCAATATCGCAGCTATATTTTCACATAATGAATTTGTATGTACCTGCTCGTGTCTTCAAGCCCTAGTGTTTTTTCTGTCAGTATTATGCTGAGTAAATTGTTCAAGGAAATTACCATCCTGTATTGTGTTTAAAAAGTATTGATTTTAACCATATAGGAAAGTTCATACCTTCTTTTTTCAGGCATAGTATTCTTCAGCAATTATTGTCATCTTTACACGTGTCCTGTAATGGACATCATAAGAGTTAGCTTATTTCCTAATGTGGTGTAGGCTAACCAATTCCCCTTTTTTGAATTGTCAACTTACCTATAAGAAGGCTTCTGACATGCTGTCCGGCACACATAAATTGCTGCAAGAACAGATCCCTGTTGCTGGCACAGCTTTTTTTGTGAGAATGGCGCCAGCAAACGCTAACGTGATGCCATTGTGTGCCGGATGCCACTTTCGTAATTGTTCAAAACGCCTACTCGGGGTTCTATACCTTATTAGTACCCAGTGAGGGGGGTGTGGCGGCCTCCCAGGCGATGGGGAGGCTTAGAACACGGGCGTTTCCAGATGGTAATCCCGCCACTCTGAGAATCCTCAAGGCTGGCAGCCGCCATCTCGCCTCGACGGGGGAATCATGTAAGTGTTCCGCTCCCCTTCTCCCCTCCCCCTCCACAGATTTTCCTTTCCCCCATCCGCTTCCCCCCACTTACCTCTTTTTTGTCTCCTCTTCGGAAGCGGATGTGCTAGAAACGCTTCTTTTTGCAGTGCGTCTGCTCCCGATCCGCTACACGCCACCATGGAAAGGAGAAGGGACTAAACATACTCCCTTCTCCTTTCTATGGCAGCTATTCTTTTTGTTAAAAAATGTTTCTATTGTTTTAATGGCCACTACTGAAAGGGAGAAGGGACTATGTGTAATCCCTTCTCCTTTTCCAGGGCGGCCATTTTGTTTGTTTGCTTTTTTAACTGTTTCCAATGGCCACCATGGAAAGCAATAATGGACTGCGTTATCCCGTCCTTAGCAGCTATTTCTTTTTCTTCTTTGCGAAACTTGCAACCAAGAAAATTGCTTTTAATACCCCGGTCCAACTGGTACTAACAGCAATAATCCCCTCGCCAGGTGGGGGCATTACAGAATCAAGTAATTCTCTGGGGCCTTCGTTAAGGTCCTCACTTGGCTCGTGCCTTTAACTATGGGCCCAGGGGCATTACCTGACTCGGAATCCCCTCCCCGGGCTCGGGATTATTGCTTAATTGGTTATTTTCTGCTGTTGCCATATTGAATTATGTGGCTGCAATAACCTTTGTATGTGGTATTGTTCGTGTATGAGGTATCTCAACACCATACAATCCAATGTGTAATTTTACCTCAATTTCGATACACTTGAGTGTTATGAATACATTTTCTCATCCAAGTTTACATTTTACACTTCGATTTAGATACAGGTACATATTAGTACTTAAACACATTTACATAACATAGTGCTCAAGTGTTCAAGATATTATTGATATGAGGATATCATTTCACCATTTGGTACAATTATTATAGCTGTAACAATGTATTGCGGTTCACCACAATTAAAGTATGTACTGTTCTAAGGTTAATCACAATTTCTTTGTCACAATATATCAACAATACATTATAATGAGGCTGTTGCAGTCGTCCAGCCTGGAGAGAACCAGGGCTCTGGAGACAGTGAGCTTCGGGGGGAAAGTGAGGAAAGGAAGAATACCTCTGAGGAGGTGCAGCTGATAGTGTGACTTCTTAGAGACATCAGAGATGGGAGGAGAGGGCAGAGTCGAAGATGGTACCAAGGTCCTTTGCATCACAGGAAGGAGCAGGGAGAGGGCCCAGGGAAGGTGGCCAGATTGAAAGAGGGAAATCAGGAGCAGGTGTCCCAATGAGAAGGATCTCAGTCTTATTGGCATTAAGGTAGAGATCTTTGGAGGCACACCATTCCTGAATTGTGGACAGACAGTCAGGCATGAGCAAGAGAGTAGAAGGGGCTGAGGGGAGCCTGAAGGAGAGCTGAGAGTCATCCGCATAACACTGAAAGTTAGAATGGAATGTAGAGATGAGGTGTGCCAAAGGCGACAAATAGTGGTTGAAGAACCAGGGAGTGAGCATAGACAGCTGGGAAACACCACACGTAGAGAGAGAGGGGGTAGAGAGAAAGGACCCAAGTTGGACCTGGAAAGGTCAATCAGAGACAAAGGATGTCAACCAGGCTAGGGCCTGACCAGTGATGCTTAGATTGTCACATAGACGATTGATCATGATGGCGTGGTTGACCCCTTGGAAAGCAGAGGATAGATCAAGGAGAATGAGGGCAAAAGGAAAGTTAGAGTTGAGATTAGAGAGAAAGTCTTCACAGGTTTTCAGGAGAGCAATTATCATTCTTCTGACTTCTCTGAAGCCAGACTGGTAGTCGTGAAGACAACCAACAGATTCAGTATGGAGAGTGAGCTGAGAGATGGCCAGCTTTTCCAGGAGTTTTCCGAGGAAAGGAGTGATAGAAATCAGGCGGTAGTTTGCCAGGGAGGAAGGATCAGAAGAGGGCTTCTTAAGGAGGGGGTGCACAAGGGAGTGCTTCAGGGGGGAGGAGAAGGTTGCAGTGGCAAATGATTGATTCCAGAAATCAGCCAAGGCTGGAGCAAGGGTGTCAATGTGGTCCTTGATGGTTCTGGGGGACCAGAGGAGCACCTGCTTTGACAAGACTTTCATAGATTGGACTTGTCTAGGAATATTGTCGGGAGTCAACAAGGAGAAAGAGGAGAAAGGAGGAGGAGAGACGGCTGGAGAGGGGCTAGTAGTGGTAGAGGGAGAGGAAGAGGAGGTTGAGGAAGAGAAGAGAGTGGACAGGATATCCTGAGTTTTAGTGGTGAAGTGAGAGGTCAGAGATGTGTAAAGGGCCTGGGAAAGAACAGGAGAGGTTGAGACTGCAGCAGGATTGGGCAGCTGCTTGCAGATTTTGAAAGGTTTGGCTGAGTTGTTAGAGGCTGCAGAGATGCAGGCTTGAAGGTAGGCTCTCTTCTTGGACAGGACAGAGAGTCTATACTGCCTTTGGAGCAGGCAGCAGGCCAATTTTTCAGGGGATGAGCCTGAAACCATCCACTTCCTCTCAGCCACCCTACACTTGCGCTTAAGGGTGGCGAGGTCGGAATCTTACTAAAAGTTGCACTTGGATGTGGGCGTCTAACGGATCCTCATGACAGGGGCAAGGACATCCAGAGTGTTGGAGATTGAGAGATGAATGTTGGAAAGGACTGTATCAGAGTGTGAGCCAGCCCCAGGTGTAGGAGGAGGAGATAAATTAGCAGCAAAAGCCTCCACTGACACACACTTCATGGGCTGGATGACCGAGAAGGAGAGTGGCAGTGCTGGGGTCGGCTCACCCTGGGGGACAGAGAGCAACAGGTGAGAGGAGAGAAGAAAGTGATCAGCCCAGGAGAGAGAAGTAGTGAGAAGGTTGGAGAGGAGTATGTCTGACGAGATCAGAACATCCAGTGTGTGCCCGACAGAGTGAGTAGGGCCAGAGGGATGAATAGAGCGAGAGAGGGTGAATCGCAGAGATTGTGAAAGAGGCCAGAGGGGGGGGCTAGAATCATCCAAATGGATGTTGTGGTCTCCAAGGAGGAGAAGTTGAGAGGTAGAGGAAAGGAGGGAAGAGGAGAGGTCAGCCCACTCCGAGAGGAAGAGGGCGACCAGGCCAGGCAGCCTGTAGATGGCAGCCACAGAATGAGAGAGGCCAGGAGAGACAGAGAGCATGCAGATCAGGAATTCACAGGAGGAGTAGGCCTGAGTAGGAATGACAAAAGCAGGGATCCACTCCAGGAAGATCAGGGCAACTCCACCTACAGGACGGTTGGTTCTGGGTTCAGAGAGGATCTTGTAGCCATCAGGAAGGAAAGTGTCAAAACCTGTGTCAGAGCTGGCTGTGAACCATGTCTCCGTGAGACCATGTACATCCACGTCAAGCTCATCAAGGAGTCAGCAGATGTCAGAGGAGTGTTTTACAGCAGAGCAGGAGTTAAGAATAGCGAGGTGGAGCAGGTTTCCACATTTGAAAGATTTCTGTGGAGGGGTGCAGGCATGCGGTATGCCCTGCAGAGGTGATGGAGATGCCCGAGAGTGGGCAGAGGAAGAAGGCGGAGGTGGCAGGGTAGTCAGAGAGGAAGAAGAGGATGCCGTAGAGGTGGCGGAAGAAGGAGGAGGCAGAGATGCCAGAGAAGTAGAGGAGAGTGCCAGAGAGGTGGCAGAGGAGGAAGGTGGCAGATGAGCCAGAGAGGTCTATGTAGAAATAGCAGGTGAAGGAAGGAAGTTGATGAGATGTGGGAAGCGTCTATCGAAAAAGAGGAGATTTGGCTAAGGGCCCTGGACCAAGACCCTGCCATTCAGATAGACATTAATGATGGTCTTGGGGGAGTGGACGGGGCCAGGAGGACCTCCCACCGACTGCCACCATTAATGGGAGAGGAGGAAAAAGGAGAGAGAACAGAGACCATATGGGGGTCCACAGGCCTGGAGAGGGAATGACAAGGTTGATGTTAGTGAGGGTCTGTCTGGATGTAGCAATTGTGTAGGTATCAGCCATAGGGAGGCCTGGGTTGAAGCCCCGGATGTCCCTTTTGAGTTTCTTCCTTCCACTCTTACTGAGAGGGATAGGAGATAGAATAGCAGTTAGAGAAGATAGGGGAGACTGAGGGCACCATGGAGGAGTGTGGGGCAGAGATAAAAGAGGGGGCACACAGGGGAGCACAAGCAGGAGGGGGTAGGGAGTGTCACAAACTAGGGTCACACAGGAGGGAGGCACAGGAAAGGGTGACACACAAGGGGCACACAAGTGAGGGGGAAGCAAGTACAAAACACAGAGCACTAGTAACCCTAGGGGGACCTAGAGGGGTAAGAATAGAAATGCAAGCAATGTAACAAGTAAACAATACAATAGAGCGTGAGGGTGCAAAACAAAACATAATACGCAAACACTAGTAATCCTAGAGGACCTGGAGGAGTAAGAAGAGAATGCAGGTGATGCAACAAGTCTACAATATAATGGTCACAATACAATAGAGCGTGAGAGTGCAGAGACAAAACAAATGTGCAATACAATATTCGTGAATGAGGGAGACCTGGAGAGGAAGGAAGAGGAGGGAGAGGGCCCAAGCAGCGAGAGAAGCGCACGTGGAGCAGGCAGAAGCGGAAGGAGGCGCAGGGGTGGGGAAAGCGCGACCTAAGTTGCGTGGGGAAGTGCAAGTAGAAACAGGCAGATAGGGAGAGGACACGCAAGGACACGGGAAGCAGGGCCTAAGGTACGTGGGGAAGCGCACGTGGAGACAGGTGGAAGGACGTTCAAGGCCGGGGAAAGTAGGGCCGGAGTTGCGTGGGGAAGCACAAGTGGAAAAAGACAGAGGGGAAGGGACGCGCGAGACCGGGGGCAGCGGGGCCTAAATTGCAAAGCGCACATGATACAGGCAGAAGTGAAAGGACTTGCAAGGCTGGGGAAAGTGAGGCCAAGTTGGGAGGCAAACGCACGTGGAGTAGCAGGTGGAAGGGCTGTTTGCGCAAGGTTGGGGAGCTGCGTGGAGAGCAGCAGTGCTACACTCCCTCCCTGCACCTTTTTACCTTATGAAAGCAGGTGAAATTAGATTTTTTTTCGTGCTTGCAGTCTGTGCCGCTCGCTACCCCATCGCCGCCAAGCACCTGCATCGCACAACACTGCGGTCTTGTCCTACGAGGGCTTTGCCACAGATGGTGCGATCCTCCGTTCTTAAAGGTTCAGGAGCGTGGAAAATGTATTGCATGCTACATGTTGTCGGCAGCTTCTACTGCGTACCTGCGTCACACAACACTGCGGCCTTGTCCTGTGAGGGCTTTGCCGCAGAGGGTCCGATACTCAGTTCTTAAAGGCTCAGGAGCATGGAAAATGTGCTGCATGCTACGTGTCGTTGCGCAGCATCTTCTTCATACAGATGTCGCGCAACACTGCAGCGTTGCCCGAAAAACTGACAGAAATACACTTGCATCCTGGGGCTTGAAGGCAGATCCTAGGGCTTGAAAACAGATTATAGGACAACAAGCCAAATGGCTTGTGACAATTCTAAATACAAGACACTGTTTGTTTGTTTATTTGCTTGTTCATTTATTTATTGTGCGCGCCAGACCCGAGGGTATCAGGGCGCAGGAGATAAGAATACATATCAGCTTGGTTACAGAGGTTACTGAACATAATTACAAACAGCATCCTCAGGGTTACAAAGATTGAGGCTCAAAGCAGGCATGGTGGAAATACACTGGTAGACTGTTGTACAAATGGAGACACATCAGGCAGGTAAATCTAATTCATTATGTGAGAATATAGCTGAGATACTGAGAAAAAGAACCATAGTTGCATTTAGTTACAAGTTGTATTTATTTTGATAGTTCTGCAGAACTTGGTCCCTGAAGGTGGTCCTCTGGACCCAAATGCATTGGACATTTTAGACTGCATGTGTCTTTGAAATAAACACTCTTTCATTTGCATCTTGTCAATGCTTCTCTAGAGTTTGTATAAAGAAACACAGAACCCAGCACTGAATTTCATGTAATACGTTTTTGAAGCACATATGTAAATTGAATGTATAATTAAATGTCAATTTCTCACACAACTCCTGGGTCATCGCAACCCGGGAACCATTCACAAATAGCCCAACAACACATACAAGCTTTGTTTCCGTCCTCATATGCCCTGCTCACTACCTGTACTCTCATGCGCCAGTTTTGTAATATAGGTGGCGCAAGCTCCACCTAACAGTCCAAACTAAAAACACGTTTTATTTTTTTTATTTTTTATCTATATGCATATGTTTGTGTTCCTTGCTGTGTGTGCCTGAAACTGAGCGAAAATGTTGTGATGCGGCTCTTGTAGTTTAGATATAGGGCGATAGGTGTAATGCAGGCTAAAGCACACCCACAGAAGCCACGTAGATCAGAGTTGATAATAGTAAAGTGAAATATAGCCAATCACAATCCCTGTGTTCTTCCATCTCAATGAGGCCTTATTCTTGGTCTCAAAGGTAGCTTGTTTGGAACTAAGTATCTACAATTTACAAGTATTTTACAGTAACCAATAAGTGCTCGCTTTCATTTTAGGCACACACATACACACACACGCGCTCTCTCTCTCCTCATAGGTGTCAATCACTAATACGCTTCTGTCTAATAAATGCAATTCCTCAGCATTATACTCTAAACAGGCATTACATCCTCGTGCACACTTGGGAGAGAAGGAGGCCATTTCTTTGCTGCCGACTTCAGGCATTCTGCTCTGTCAAGGGCTCTCCTCACTTGATGGATGACAAGGTAGGATAATGGGCTCCCGTTGCCAGGGAAACCAGACAGCAGAGCTGTGTGCCTTGCATTTTTTCGCGGAAAATGAAACCAGCAGCACAGTGAGGGGAGTGAAAATCTATTCACCAGATTAACTCAGACAGAACAGGGATGAAAGTGTACAGTGAGGTCGCATGCAACGGAGAGTGAAGAAAAAAAAGCGGTAATTCGATTTTTAGCAAATAGCTCATTTCTTTAGGGAGAAAACATCTACGTTTACAGTATTCATTTCTGATGTTTAATTGCCCCGAATGAGCCTTATTTTTTAAAGATGTGCACATTTCTCATTTCAAGAGCTTTTCCTAAATTTGCAATAGATTTAGAAGCAGCGTTTTGAATTTTTCAGAAGAATACGTAGCTCCTTTAGAATGGCCCGTTTAGATTATCTAGCGCTCGACTTCAGAAGAATATGTGATTTAGCTCCTGGAAAAAAGAAAAACACACAACTCTTTTGTGATTCAAAGGTTGCGCTGAGCTGGGAAATTCCTGAGAAAAGCAGTGTTCCAGAAAGATCTTAGAAGTGGGGCACGCAGGATGGTAGAGACTGCAAATGAGCAAGCTCTGGAGACACCAGACAGCTAGACACAACGTTGGCGATTTTTCTATTTTAAACAGATACAAATCTCTATTAAGGGAAAGGATTTAAACAGAGACATACTTCCCTGCATTAAGGCAATTTAAATTCCTACCAAATCTGTATTGCAAATTACTTTGCATTTAAATATTCATATTGCGTTTTCCGTAATTCTAGCGCAGGATGGAGATGTAGGTGTTTAGACTAAGAACTAATGGAGAACTACTCACGACTGTATTGTTCTTTCTTTGTTGCTGGAGTTTGCATTTCGGCCTGGGAATCAAACAGGAATCAAAGGACTGTAGTGGAGGCAGCTTTTGGTGCGGAGGGGGGGAGGGGGCAGATAATAGGATGCCAGGAGGTTGGGGGCTGCAATGGGCACCAGGGGGGCAAAGGTGGGCAGCTGCCCCACCTGCCTCCGCCTCTGCAAATGCTACTACCACTTGCTGCTGCTTTGACCACTGTGTATTAATATGCAACCCCTGTGATCTAGACAATTTAGTGATGTGTTAATTGCAAGAGGGAATGTAGGTCTTTCCGCGTTTAGTAGCTAACTCTTACGGGCTGATTCTACATGACGTCTTTTCGTGTTGTAGAGGAGCAGCTGAATGCCTCTGCAGGAAGTCCCGCCCCCCTTCTGCCTATACGCTGGAAGCCTGAAATCGTGCCATGTTTGATGCCAGCAGTTGTGACTATTCCGCTGAGAATCTTTGAGAAAAGGTATCCACTAAGAAAACCATATCAGATGTATCCCCGAAGGGATGACAATTTCTTGGAGGAGATCCCCGAAGGAATATCAAAATAAGAGAAGTAGAAGTTGGTGACGCCACAAGAAGCAATTGTGATGCACTGAGAAGACAGGCTGAAGGAGAGAGTGTATGGACCTAATAGAAACTGATGGCGAAGTAAAGAGTTGAGTACATTTTCATATGCAAAATGATGATTGTATGTCTCAAGAGCACTGAAGAAAATGCAAGCTGTTTTATAACTGTACAGATGTAGCAAGGTAAGTAGACTAAGTGATCTTAGAAGCTGGCTATACGTAGTAAATAGACTGTAGGCGGTGCCACCATTATATATAGAAACTGGACATCAATGTCACATTTTTAGTAAGTTCAAGCCCATGAAGGAAAAGGCTGAAGCTGTGCCGCAGCAACAAGTAGCTGAGACTGTGGAAAGGCCTGGAAGAGCTGCCTGGCCTGGTGACAAGGCTGAAGCAGCCAAGAACTGGTTATCTATCTTTGAAGAATAGTGAGCGTGAGACACTGAATCATTCCTTGTTAAGGTGCAAAGAAAGAACACCATGGGTGTCAAGTTATTAATTCAAGACAATTAAATGCTAGAAAAGAGGCCGAATTGCGGTCTCCTGTCACGTTAGCCGAGGATGGAAATGGAAGTTGGGCAGGCAGTCCAGAACCAAGATAGCGAAGCTCACACTCGCTTATATTCCCAGAGACAAGGATACTTTACAAGGCTAAGTTCAAAGACAATCTTTATGGCAGAAGGCATGGGTGATGAGAGATGGTGGGCTAATTGGGTGGAGAGGTCTGGTCAAGTCCACCGCCTGACAACTGGGGTATGAGCTTACGTTCTGATAGTGAACCGAATACTCCAAAAGGGCATGAGCATGCCAACCAATTGTAGAAGGCCATATAACGAAGAGCCTTATAGTTTGATAGCCAATGGTGTGCCGTGTAGCTAATAACTCAAAAAGATGACTTACACTAGAGGTGGGCAGGAGTTGTCCACCTGACTGTAGAGACCCAATCACCATCCTATCCCTTGTAGAAAGTATATACTTAAATGTTCCCTTTGAGCTAACCAAAATCCCCCATAGGTTTTCACTTATTTGCCAGGTAGTATGACGTCACGTATGATGATTTTCCATTATAAAAGTGTAGTTTTTTAATGAAATGCTTTCAGAGATATGCTATGTGACGTCTGTTGATGTCTGTTGTAACTCCCTGTTTTAGAAAATTGAAAATAAAACAGTACTAAAACTTTGCTATCTTCCTGAGTTGGTTTGATTATTTGGTGTAAAGAGTTACTCTGCATCTCACCTACTGCATAATGTGCTACCTTATTTAAGGGCCATAAGGTCAGTGTTAAGAAGTCACTATGAGTATCTCTGCCTTAACCACAGCTTTCTCCAGGAGAGGACTCTTGAAATCACCAAGAGGTTAATATGAGTAGTTCTTCCTTAACCATGACTTACTCCAGGAAGTTAATATGAGTACACTGCCTCACTCATGACTTACTCCAGGAGAGGACTCTTGAAATGACCAAGAGGTTAATATGAGTAACTCTGTCTTAACCATGACTTACTCCAGGAGAGGACTTTTGAAATCTCCAAGAGGTTAATATGAGTATCTCTCCCTTAATCATGACTTTTTCCAGTAAGTTAATATGAGTAAGTCTGCCCCACTCATGACTTACTCCAGCAGAGCACTCTTAAAATCACTAAGAGGTTAATACGAGTAACTATGCCTTAACCACGACGTACTCCAGGAAGTGAATATGAGTAACTCGGCCTCACTCATGACTTACTCCAAGAGAGGACTCTTGAAATCACCAAGAGATTAATATGAGTAACTCTGTCCTAATCATGACTTACTCCAGGAAGTGAATATGAGTAACTCGGCCTCACTCATAACTTACTCCAAGAGCGGACTCTTGAAATCACCAAGAAGTTAATACGAGTAACTCTGCCTTAACCATGAATGAATCTCTTTAAATCACCAAAAAGTTAATACAAGTAACTCAGCCTTAACCATGACTTACTCCAGTAGAGGACTCTTGAAATCACCAAGAAGTTAATGCGAGTAACTCTGCCTTAACCATGACTTAATCTTTTTAAATCACCAAGCAGTTAATACGAGTAACTCTGCCTTAACCATGACTTACTCCAGGAAGTTAATATGAGTAACTCTGCCTCACTCCTGACTTGCTCCAGTAGAGGACTCTTGAAATCACCAAGAAGTTACTATGAGTAACTCTGCTTCACTCACGACTTTCTCCAGTCGAGGACTCTTGAAGTCATCAAGAAGTTAATATGAGTAACTCTGCCTCACTCATGACTTACTGCAGTAGAGGACTCTTGAAATCACCAAGTAGTTAATATGAGTAACTGCCTCACTCCTGACTTGCTCCAGTAGAGGACTCTTGAAATCACCAAGAACTCCACCGTACTCATGGCTTACTCAAGGAAAGGGATATTCAAATCACAACAAAGTTACTATGAGTATCTCTGCCTAACTCATGACTTACTCCAAGAGAAGGTTATTTGAATCACAATGAAGTGACTATGGGCCTCATTACGAGCATGGCGGTAGCCGTGCCTGTATGGCAGGCATGGCTAACGCCATGCTCGCTACCTGCACTGCCTCCCGCGATTGGGCAATAACCGGTCCATTAAGAGATGAAGGGGTGTAACGCTCACCTGATTCCCGTAGAGGCGCCGGTCTTGACTGGGCGTATACCGTATCTTCAAAGGTGATGTGTAACACACGGCTGGCTCTTTGGGCTGGACCTCTGTGCACTGTATGTCTGGCTCGAAGGGTAAGATGTCTTAGGTAAGTGAACGCCGTGCTCTCCATCTGCCTCGAGGCAGGGTGCTGTAACCAGTTTCTTCACTGGATAAGGGGAGCAGGCCTCTTGACTTCAGAGGACTGCTGTCCGTCGTTTACTGCACGAACGGTAAGTTTCGAGTAATTCTAATGTCTTTAAAGTCTTTAGTAATGATGTCTCTTGTTTTGCAGGGTTCCGGCGATGGCGGATGGCGGGCTGAAGTGAGTTGAAGATGGAGCCCATGTGATGAATAGAAGCGCCTGGAAGCACGTAAGTAAGCGCTTGTTGCCTGCTTCACGATGCGCTCTAACTTTCTTTTTATTTTGCAGGTACAAGTTCGGGGCGGCTGCAGGGTGCCGGAATACCCACTGGGTTAGATGTGGAAAGGAGTAATGGCACGTGAGTATTAAAGTTCCCCAATGTCTTTAAGCGCACCTTGTTTTGTCTTTCAGATGCGGGATGCAGCGCCGAAGGCCTCCGGAGCGTGCGAAGAGTTGGTAAGCGTTTGTCTTTCAGATGCCGGAATGCAGCGCGAGGCGTTGGTGACAGCCGATGGACCAGGTAAGTGAAGAGCTGTCACTGAAGACCGTAATGCTAACCTGTTCTTTCTTGTCTTTATAGGTGTTGCTGAAGACTGGATTCAGAATGGTAAGCCTTTTTCCTTAGGCCCAGGATCAGATGCAGAAGACACGATGAGCGTTCTGCTGCAGAGGATGCAGAATAACGCAAAGCAAGATTCATCCATCGTGTGTGGTTTAAATAGCCTCCTGTAGTGCTTAGGTGTCTCCTTCCACAGCCACGCCTAGGTAAGAAAAGAGTTCCTGCTTTCCAGAAGAGTTCCAGTGTTCTGAACCTAGGGAGTGGCTCCTGCCCCACCCAACAGGAAAAGTAGTCCCAAACAGAAGAGGATCAGGGGTTCAACTGGCAGGTAAGTAAGCAGCATGGTCTGCTGCAGGTAAGTCCACCCAAGCATTATGAGCCCGGCGCTTCCAGCGCTGGGACTGGGCATATTTATGAGCCTGGTGCCACTGGCGCCAGGACTGGGTCCAAAAGGTCCCAATTGGGACTGGTTGGCACTCGGAACCTGGGTTATGGATCTGCTTCCAAGGGAGTTGGGAAAACCCTGACCTTTTGGAAGCAGAGATCATGACAGTACCCCCCCTCAAGGCCCCTCCCAAACCGGGCTTCTCCGGGGGTTTTGGCTTGTCAGGAAATGTTCGGTGAAATCTTTTGATTAGGCGAGGAGTGTGGACATATTCAGCAGGTTCCCGGGATCTCTCTTGGGGGCCGTAGCCTTTCCAGTCAATTAGGTAGAATAGTTTAGATTTGGAGATCTTGGAGTCCAGAATGCTTTTGACTTCAAACTCGAGTTCTCCATCAACTAGGATAGGTTTTGGAGATTTGGTTAGTCGGGTTTGAGGTTGCACGGGTTTTAATAGAGAGACGTGGAAGACCGGATGTATCTTCATGTGCGGGGGCAAGTCCAACTTGACCGCTACTGGGTTTACTATGGTAGTGATGGAATAGGGACCAAGGTATCTTGGGTTGAATGTGCGTGGCCCTTTTAGAGGTAGATATTTGGTGGATAACCAGACTTGATCCCCTACTTGATATTGAGGGGCTTCCTTCCGATGTTGATCTGCTCCTTTCTTGTATTGTTCTTTAGCCCTTTGAAGGTGAGAAACAGCTTCCTTAAAGGCTTGGGTGATTGTAGAATGCAGGTAGTCTACTGCTGGTGTTTCAAGATCTTGGAGGGGATCCAACTCCGAGGTTCGAGGGTGACTGCCGTACAAAAGAAAAAACGGGGTTTTCCCAGTTCCCGAATGGACAGAGTTATTGTAGGCATATTCGGCTATCCAAAGGATGTCTTTCCAAGTTTTTTCAGTTTGTTGCAGCATGCAGCGTAAATACTGTTCCAGAGTTTGATTGGTCCTCTCGGTTTGTCCGTCGGTCTGAGGGTGGTGACTGGTCGATAGTCTCACATCAATTTGAGCCGACCGACAGCAACTTCGCCAAAAATGAGAAATAAATTGACTACCTCGATCCGAAATTAGAACCGAAGGAAAACCGTGCAGTTGGACGATGCATATTTCGAGAAATTCTCGGGCCAGAGTTGCTGCTGTTGGCAAGCCTTTGAGCGGAATGAAATGCGCCATCTTGGAGAATAAGTCCACGATTACTAGAATCGTATTGTATCCAGAGCATGGAGGTAGATCGGTGATGAAGTCCATAGAAAGCGTATGCCCAGGGCGAGGTGGGATGTCAATAGGGCGTAAGAGGCCTGCTGGTCTTTCCTTTTGACTCTTGTTTTGGGCGCATACTCCACAGGACATTATAAAGTCTCTGATATCTTTTTTCCAAGACGGCCACCAGAAGTAGCGCTTGATCTTTTCTGAGGTCTTGGCCATACCGGGATGTCCTTCCATTAAAGAATCGTGATAACAAGAGATTACTTTTTTCTGTAAATCTGTGCTGGGTAGGTATAATCATTCTTGGAAATACAATAAGTTGTCCTTTACTGCAAAGTCCTTTCCCTGCAGATGCCAATTCTGTATGTCTGCTGGAGTTACAAGTTGCCTGGCTTTATCCTTAACTTCCTCTATGGATTCTGTGGCGATTACACCCAGAATTCTTTGTTCGGGAATGATTGGTACAGGTTTAGGGTTGATCAAGTGTTCTTCCACTCCCATCCGAGAAAGGGCATCAGCTTTACCGTTTTTTGTACCAGGTCGATAGGTAATTATGAAGTCAAACTCGGCAAAGAATAATGCCCAACAGAGTTGTCTAGAGGATTGGGCTTTTGCGGTTTTCAAATATTGCAGGTTTCGGTGATCCGTAATCACAGTAACGGTGTGTCGGGCCCCCAGCAGATAATGCCGCCAAGCCTTAAAGGCAGATTTGATAGCCAGAAGTTCCTTGTCAGTAATCGTGTAATTGATTTCAGGAGGCGAGAATTTGCGGGACCAAAATGCCACGGGATGCAACTGATTGGTTACCGGGTCCTTTTGTGATAGAACTGCCCCCATGGCGAGGCTTGAAGCATCAGTTTCCACTATGTAGGGGAGTTCGGGGCGAGGGTGTTTTAAGATTGGTGCAGAGATAAATTTAGTCTTCAAATCCTGGAAAGCTTGTTCCGCCTCGGTAGACCATTCAAAACGTTTGTTTTTCTTTAACAAGGCAGTGATGGGCTGGACTATTCGAGAGAATTCGGGGATAAACCTGCGGTAAAAGTTAGCAAAGCCTAACATGCTTTGCACACCTTTTACGGAGGATGGTGATGGCCATTTGAGAACTGCATCGACCATCTTTGAATCCATACGCACTCCGCCAGGTGATAATATGAATCCCAAGAATTCAACTTCAGTCACGTTGAAAACACATTTTTCCAACTTAGCGAAAAGTTTGTGTTGACGCAATCTTTCGAGGACCATTTTCACGTGTTTCCGATGTTCAGATTCCGATGAAGAATAAACGAGGATGTCGTCAATGTAAACAACAACACACACATCTATGAGCTCTCTGAGGACATCGTTCATAAAATATTGAAAGGCGGCCGGGGCATTACAAAGTCCGAAGGGCATGACCTGATATTCAAATAGCCCATACTTGGTGCGGAAGGCCGTCTTCCATTCATCGCCCTCTTTTACTCGTACCAAGTGGTAAGCTCCTCTAAGATCCAGCTTTGTATATATGCATGCTTTTCTGACTTGGTCCAGGAGTTCAGGGATCAAAGGTAACGGATATCTATTCTTAACGGTGATCTGGTTCAGGGAGCGATAATCTATACAAGTTCTAAGGTCTCCTTCCTTTTTTGGAACGAAGAACAAAGCTGAAGAAGCAGGGGACTTGGAAGGACGAATAAACCCATTTGCCAGGTATTGATCCAGGTATTGTCGAAGGTGAAGGTTCTCAGGCTCGGTGAGGGCATAAATTCTACTACAAGGAGGAGTAGATCCAGGTATCAGGTCGATCTGGCAGTCATAAGACCTATGAGGAGGTAGAGAGTTAGCCTGATCCTTCCGGAAAACATCTTGGTATTCTAGATATTCGGGAGGTAACTGGGGAGTCTCTGAAGAAATTGCTGCCAGTGCAACACCAGGTGGAGGGTGACAAGTAGAGACACATTCTGGAAACTGGACCGTTCTTGCTCGCCAATCGATCAGAGGATTGTGTTTCTCTAACCAAGGTATTCCTAGAATAATCTGAAACTGAGGGGCCTTGATCACATCGAACACGATCTTCTCATGGTGTCCATCTTGACTTACTAGCGTCACTTCTTGAGTGGTATGCGTTACTGGCCCGGAGGCTATCTCCGTACCATCCACCGTAGTAATGACGTCCTTTACAGCCTTGGGACAAAGAGTTAGATTCATCCTCAAAACCATTTCATGATCCACATAATTGCCGATGGCACCGCTGTCGACGTAAGCTTCAATTGCATGTAATCGATCCGGATTATCAGGCCTAATGAGGACCATAGGTATCACGAAATGCGAGGTCACGGAACTGGTTTTCACGCTCGGCAAGAGGACCTCTATTCTTGTCGGGCGAGGTTGTTTCCCTGCTCAGAGTTTGTTACTTTGGTAACTGCAGCTCCTACTGCCTTCTTGACAGGTTTCACCGGACAGTCTCGAAGAAAGTGCCCTGAGTTTCCGCAATAGAGGCATAATTGCAACTGTTTTCTCCTTTCCCGCTCCTTTTGTGTTAGAGGACCTTTCAGACCCCATATTTGCATGGGTTCCCCGGAGTCTACTCCTTTGGAAGGAGTTGGCGGTTTGGAAAATACTCGAGCATCAAACTTGGAACGATCGGCCTTCCTGTTCTGCAGTCTGTGATCTATTTGAACGACTAAGTCTATATAGTCCGAACAATCTTGTGGGGGATTCACTACTTGGGCTAACACATCTTTGAGCTCTCCGCGTAGACCTCTATAAAACAGCGTAATCCTTTTGTCCTCAGGCCAGTGAGTTTCCACTATCAGTCTGTTGAAAGACGCAATATAAGCCAAAAGGTCTTGATTACCTTGTCGCAACGAAAGAAGCTCATTGTCCAAGGCCTGCCCCTGTGAATGTCTTGCGAACAGTTTTTCCATACTGAGCTGAAAAGCTTGAAAATCATGGAGGACCAGATCATCTTGATTTACTAGAGGGATCGACCAGTCTGCCGCATTGCCACTAAGGTACGAAAGCACGAAAGCTACTTTAGCTTGATCAGTTGGAAAGGCTGCTGGCCGGCATAAGAAATGCAACCGGCACTGATTGATAAATACTGCAAACCTCTTTGGGTCACCAGAAAATCGTTCGGGCGGAGCCAGAGGTACATTCCCAGGTAGGTTGATCTGCACTGGATTCATAGAGGATGTAGAAGGAAGATTTCCCCCAGATGCGGGTAACGGGGTCTGTCCGGCTTGTGACTGTAGCAATTGTCTGGCGAGATCATCTGTTCGCTCCTTGGAAATAATCAGTTCCCTTCTTAGAGCGTTTGTTTCCTGACGGGCTGCATGCACTTCTGCCCTTAGTTCCCCAAGTAACTGGGCTAGCTAGTCGGTATCCGAGGTTTCCATAGCGCCTGGATGGGAGTTTTGTGGTAGGCTTTGCGTTCTGTAACGCTCACCTGATTCCCGTAGAGGCGCCGGTCTTGACTGGGCGTATACCGTATCTTCAAAGGTGATGTGTAACACACGGCTGGCTCTTTGGGCTGGACCTCTGTGCACTGTATGTCTGGCTCGAAGGGTAAGATGTCTTAGGTAAGTGAACGCCGTGCTCTCCATCTGCCTCGAGGCAGGGTGCTGTAACCAGTTTCTTCACTGGATAAGGGGAGCAGGCCTCTTGACTTCAGAGGACTGATGTCCGTGGTTTACTGCACGAACGGTAAGTTTCGAGTAATTCTAATGTCTTTAAAGTCTTTAGTAATGATGTCTCTTGTTTTGCAGGGTTCCGGCGATGGCGGATGGCGGGCTGAAGTGAGTTGAAGATGGAGCCCGTGTGATGAATAGATCGCCTGGAAGCACGTAAGTAAGCGCTTGTTGCCTGCTTCACGATGCGCTCTAACTGTCTTTTTATTTTGCAGGTACAAGTTCGGGGCGGCTGCAGGGTGCCGGAAAATACCCACTGGGTTAGATGTGAAAAGGAGTAATGGCACGTGAGTATTAAAGTTCCCCAATGTCTTTAAACGCACCTTGTTTTGTCTTTCAGATGCGGGATGCAGCGCCGAAGGCCTCCGGAGCGTGCGAAGAGTTGGTAAGCTTTTGTCTTTCAGATGCCGGAATGCAGAGTGAAGACCTCCGGAGCGCACGAAGAGTAGGTAAGCCTTTGTCTTTCAGATGCCGGAATGCAGCGCGAGGCGTTGGTGACAGCCGATGGACCAGGTAAGTGAAGAGCTGTCACTGAAGACCGTAATGCTAACCTGTTCTTTCTTGTCTTTATAGGTGTTGCTGAAGACTGGATTCAGAATGGTAAGCCTTTTTCCTTAGGCCCAGGATCAGATGCAGAAGACACGATGAGCGTTCTGCTGCAGAGGATGCAGAATAACGCAAAGCAAGATTCATCCATCGTGTGTGGTTTAAATAGCCTCCTGTAGTGCTTAGGTGTCTCCTTCCACAGCCACGCCTAGGTAAGAAAAGAGTTCCTGCTTTCCAGAAGAGTTCCAGTGTTCTGAATCTAGGGAGTGGCTCCTGCCCCACCCAACAGGAAAAGTAGTTCCAAACAGAAGAGGATCAGAGACTCAACTGGCAGGCAAGTAAGCAGCATGGTCTGCTGCAGGTAAGTCCACCCAAGCATTATGAGCCCGGCGCTTCCAGCGCTGGGACTGGGCATATTTATGAGCCTGGTGCCACTGGCGCCAGGACTGGGTCCAAAAGGTCCCAATTGGGACTGGTTGGCACTCGGAACCTGGGTTATGGATCTGCTTCCAAGGGAGTTGGGAAAACCCTGACCTTTTGGAAGCAGAGATCATGACAAGGGGCTGGTCATTGCTCATTCGCGGGAGGCGGTCATGCCAGGCTCCTGATCCCCATTCTGCCCCATAGGGCACAATGGGGGTGGGGAGCATGGTTGCACCGGGCACCGTTGATAGCGGTGCCGGTGCAATCAGGAGTTCTGCTTGCGGGTGCTGCACAGCCCGCCAGGTACGACCTGGCGGGCTGTCAGGGACCCGCGAGGGAAACTCGGAATAAGGCGGTACAGTATGGACAGTGCCGGTGCCGTACTGGCACCGTCCATACCGTACCGCCAGGGTCGTAATGAGGCCCTTTGAATAACTCTGCCTCACCCATGATGTACTCCAGGAGAAGGCTATTCGAATCAGAAAGAAATTACTATGAATAACTCTGCCTCACCCATAAGTTACTCCAGGAAAACGCTATTCAAATAGCAAAGCACTTACTATGAGTAAGTTGATCTTTTCTTTGACTTACTACAGGGCCGTGCTATTTGAGACTGTGGCAATCATTACCTGCCGGCAGATCACACCGATCAAATTGACCCGCCACCCAAGTTAACGGCCGAAACGCAGTTATCAGCATACTAGGACACCCAGACATAAATTAACCCTATTACCGCCATCAATTTGAAGATGCGGGTTTTGCAGCCTTTTTACTACAAAAAGAATGAACAAATAGAACTTATCTTGTCCTCTTTCATGCCACTCTTCATTGCTGTACTCCCATCTCAGTGTTGCTGACACTGATGTAAACCACACGACAACAGGCAGCAGCAAAGAGGCTGAAGGTACATTTTCTCTTTTCATTTTTGAACTGTAAAAGGCTTTCGAAGCCGTTGTTTTCCAAATGTGGATGCTAATGGGGGTGCAGTAGCGATAGGGGGCAGTGGTGATGAAAGGGTGAGGTTCTCAGGCTGCAACAAACATGGGTGGTGTATCATAACGCCCACAATCAGTGCAGCTTGATTGGGTGAAAGGCCAGTGTGCTGATGAAAGTCACACTGACTTCTGACTGTAAGTGAGAGTTTTTCATTGTAATTTCTTTATGAATTGGGCAGCCTAAGTTACAGTTACTGACTGTACAGTCGTTGTGAACTGGTTCCTGTATCCAGTCATCAACTACTTATTTATTAAACAATTGCATGCTCCCTTTTTAGTTTGAGCTATTATCCAAAACTATTGTATTCAAGTACAGATAGGGAGAAATGGCCTATAAGGAGGAGCACAAAGCTTGTAGGTGTTGTTTGATTATTTTCCGACCAGTTGACTACCCATGGCCATGCTGATCCCTATGGCTATTCCCACCCAGTTCCTGCCCCTTCCCACCCAAAACACATCCTCATGGGAAGTCTTTGAGCTCGCTTTAATCAAACCTTACTACCAAACTTTGGATTCAAAGTACCTGCCAGTGTTTTTTAAAGCAGCCTTCTGAGAGTTAATGACTTAATTGGTGTTGTAACCGCACTATTAGTTAAAATGAAATGTCTTAACCAGGTCTGCCTTTGGCTACTCGATTTATAAGCACTATTCTTGATGTTCATTGAAGACCTGTTTACAACAAGCATTGTCAAAGCCAAGAGTTTTGGCCTGTGTATAAGTAAAGTATTTTGCACCTGCTACTTAACTGACATCCTCTTTTTCGTGCCTTCTCCTGACCTATGGACCCTTCATATGGTCTCTGTGCTCTCTCCTTTCTCCTCTTCTCCCATTAATGGTGGCACCCGTTGGGATGTCCTCTTGGCCCCCTTCAACTCCTCAAAGGCCATCATTAATGTCTACGCTAATGGGACCGTCTTGGTCCAAGGCCCTCAGGCCAACCTCCACCTCTTTGATAGATGCTTTCTGTGCCTCATCAACTTCCTTTCCTCTCCTGCTGTCCCCTCTCCTCTGTCCCCGGCTACCTTGCCTCCACCCTCCCATTCTGCCCCCTCTCGGGCTCCTTCTTCACCTCCGCAGGGCGTACCTCTGATCTGTACCCCTCCCCGGAAGTCCTTTAGGGATGGCAACCTTCTCCACATTGCCACTCTCAACTCTCGCTCTGCCGTCAAACATTCCTCTGATATCTGTCGCCTTCTTGAGGAACTGGACCTGGACATCCTCGGTCTCACTGAGACATGGTTCACGGCCATCTCTGTCCCCAGCTTTGACACACTCCTCCCTGACGGTTACAAGATCCTCTCCGTGCCCAGGCCCAACCGTGCTGGGGGGGGTGGCCCTTATCTTCCCTCAGTGGATTCCTGCCACTGTCACTCCTACGCAGACCTACTCCTCTTTTGAATGCCTGGTCTGCCGACTCTCTCTCTCTCCTAGCCATTGCCTTACCGTGGCTACTATCTATCGGCCACCTGGTTAAATTTCCTCCTTCCTCTCCAAGTGGGCGGACCTCTCCTCCTCACTCCTGTCCTCAACGACTCAACTCCTCTTTCTTGGAGACTTCAACATCCACCTGGATGCCTGCTGTCCTCCCTCTTGACTCTTTCGCGACCTCTGTGACTCTCTCTCACTCTCCATTCTCCCGTCTGGGCCGACTCATTCTGCAGGGCACACTCTTGATGCTCTGATCTCTTCAGACCTTCCCCTCTCTGTCCCTCTCTCCACTCCTCTCTCCTGGAGTGATCACTTTCTCCTATCCTCCCACCTCACCTTCCCTACCCCACGGGCAAAGCCACCCTCATCACTGCCACCCTCCTTCTCGGTCATCTGACCCATGAAGTGCGTATCAGTTGAGGCTTTCACCGCCACCTTCTCGCCCCCCCAACCCCCTTCTGCTGACTCCTACCTTGACACATCCCTCTCCACTCTCCACTCTGCTATATCTGATACTCTTGATATCCTTGCCCCTGTCATGAGAATCCGCCTGAAGCCCAAAGCCAAATGTAACTCCTGGTATGACTTGGATCTCGTCACCCTTAAACGCAAGTGCAGGGTGGCAGAGAGGAAATGGCGTGCTTCATGTTCATCCTCTGACAAACTGGCCTGCCGCCTGCTCCAAAGGCAATATCGGCTCTCTGTTCTCACCAAGAAGAGAGCCCTAATCCAAGCCCGCATCTCTGCGGCATCCAACAATTCAGCCAAACTCATTCAAATCTGCAAGGAGCTGGCCAACCCTGCTGCAGTCACTACCTCTCCTGTCCCCTCCCAGGCCCTCTGCACAACACTGGCCTCTCACTTCATCTCAAAAACTCAGGACATCCTGTCCTCACTCTCCACCTATCACGCCCCCCCTCTATTCCCTGCTCTTCCTCTGGCCCTTCTGCAGCCACCCAGCCTCCCTCCTTCTCTGCCTTTCCCCTTTTTTCTGCTGACGAGGTTTCGAGACAAGTCCGATCTATGAAAGTCTCGTCAAAACAGGGCCACCCCTGTTCCTCCAAAACTATCAAGGACCACATCGACTCCTTGGCTCCTGCCTGGCTGACTTCTGCAATCACTCCTTCGCCTCTGGAGACTTCCCATCCCCCCTCAAGCACTCCCTTGTGCACCCCCTTCTTAAGAAACCCTCTTCCGACCCCTCCTGCCTGGCTAACTATCGCCCAATCTCTATCACTCCCTTCCTGGGCAAGCTCCTGGAGAAACTGGCCATCTCCCAGCTTAATCTCCATGCTGAATCTGTTGGTAGACTTCACGACCATCAGTCTGGCTTCAGAGCTGCCAGAAGAATAGAAACTGCTCTCCTGAACATCTGTGAGGACCTGCTCTCGAACCTTGACTCTAACACCCCATGTGTTCTCATTTTGCTCGATCTCTCTTCTGCCTTTGATACTGTCAACCACACCATCCTGCTCAACCATCTCTGTGATAACCTGGGTATCACTGGTCAGGATGTGGCATGGCTGACCTCTTTCCTCTCCAATCGACCCTCCCAGGTCCAACTGGGGTCCTTCCTCGCTGACATCTTTTTCTCTACCTCTGGTGTCCCCCAGGGATCTAACCTCTCTCCCTGGCTGTTCAACCAGTATCTGGCACTCCTTGCCCACCGCATCGCCGCTCTCTGTTCCAACTTTCAGTGCTATGCGGATGATACCCAGCTCATTTTCAGGCTACCCTCGGCCTCCTCTTCCCCTTCCCTCATCTCTGACTGTCTTTCTGCTATCCATGAATGGTGTGCCGCCAACAACCCCTGCCTTAATGCCAGTAAGACTGAGATTCTACTCATCGGCACACCCACTCCCTCCTTCCCTGCAGTCCTCTGGCCGGCCTCTCTTGGCCCTCTTCCTGCTCCCTCTTGCAAGGCAAAAAACCTTGGGGTCATCTTCGACTCCACACTCTCCTTCTCTCCTAACATCTCTGACATCTCTAAGAAGTCACCCTACCAGGTACACCTCCTCAGAGGTATCCTTCCTTTCCTCTCCTTTCCCCAGATGCTCACTGTCTCTACAGCCCTGGTTCTCTCGAAGCTGGACTACTGTAACAGCCTCTATCTAAATCTGCCTGCCTCTACTCTCCGCCCTTTGCAGCTCATCCAGAACAGGACTGGGAGACTTGTCCTTGGCCTCTAGCCCAGGGACCGTATCACTCCAGGACTGAAATCACTACACTGGCTCCCAGTGGCTACGAGGATTAAGTTCAAAACCCTCTGCATTGTCCACAATGCCTTCTGGGGCCTTGGACCAAAATACCTTCAACCCTCTCTTCCTAAATATCTTCCTTCTCGAGCTCTTCGCTCATCCACCTCCAACTCCCTCAGGGTCAGCCGCTTTTCCAAGCAACGAATTGGGAGTAGATCTCTCTCTGCAGCAGGGGCCTCCCTCTGGAACAGCCTTCCTGCCTCCCTGAAACTTGAGGAGAACCATCTCCGGTTCCAGAAGCACCTCAAAACCTTCCTCTTTGCCCCCGCTTTCTCTCCCCTCTCCCCTGCTAAAATCACTGAACCTGCACTGAATCTGCAACTGGGCCACTCACCGATCACGGTCCTTGGCCCAGCCACACTTCCCTGCACTGCCTCACTGGCAACCCCTGCACTGCGGGATTGTCTCTGTATCCCTACAGCGCCTCCTCCCTGCACTTACCTTGCACTTGCCACCAGCTGGCCCTTATTATTTATCTTGTATTCTGCTAACCCTGTACTGCACTTTCCCCTCTCCCTTTCCCCTTGCACTTTTCCCTTCCCCTCTATCCTTGCACTTGCACGATCTGATTGACACCTGGCCTAGTAGGATCGTTGTCTGTCTCCCCTTGTTCCCCCCCTACCTCGCTGCGCCTTGAAACACTTGTGTATAGGTGCGTTACAAATGCTGCATCATATCATATCATACCATCAATGGGCAGTTAACACCACTATGGCAGTGCCTAACAAGTGCCTTTACCATGTCTACATAAAAGCCCAAATTGTTGGCATTGCCAATGCTGGTTGTAGTGGTGAGTAAGAAAGAACCCATTAGGACCAATCGTGTTATGGGGTAGTCACTGTCACTTCCTGTGTCATCATCAGGGCCAAACTACATTTGATATTACCACTTCTACTACTACTTTTGTGATATGAAGACCGCACAGTTTGGCAGTGTGAAATGCTATAAGTAAAAGTAAATGCTATAAGTAAAACCTTTCATATTCTGCTGTAAATTGATGCCATATTTTTTATATGAAACTTCTTCTCAGGCATCTATTCTAGATTCAGTTTCATCATGGACATTAAAACATTAAAATATTATTTAACTGAGGGGTTGGAAAGTAAATATTCGTCCAATTTAAAGAATCCTGTTCAGATGCCCTGGTTTAAATATACAGTGCAGCTGACAGCTAAATTTCAAACTTTATCCTAGTTAGCATTTTTCCACCAGCATGACATCATGTGTAGTGTTTGTACATTTTGTACATATCTGTCTTGGGAAAGGGGAGGATGTTCCACGCTGCAGTCAGAGAAGATGGGTAAGGTCAAATACAGGTCATAGAACAGAGCATCTACTGTGGGGTACATTTACGAGCCCAGCAGAACTCCCCCACATCACCAAACTGCTTTTCAGCAGTGGCTGCGCTGGCTCTGTTGAGCACTATTGCATTGCATCAAAACTGTGTTTTGAAGTCACAAAAATAATGGCTGCTCTGTCTTTGTCAAGCACATATGGGGCCAGATGGAACATGGAACACCCCTAGAATTACTGCCAGTTATTTTCTCCATTTGCATCAAAAAAATGAATTCAAAAGCAGGCTAGTTCAGCGCTGCTATAAGGCCATCTTCAAAACTTCCAACCAAAGAAAAGGAAATGTTTTGCATTTGAAAGTGGCTTTGCGCTGATGCCATTTCCATTCTTCAACATTACACAGTTGGTTCAAGTAAGACACATTCATGGCCATTTATCTTCAGGCCATACACCAGCAAAGGAGGGCAGTCCTACCTGAAAGGCATGATGTGTCAAGTGAAATCTGTAAAATAGCAGAGAAATTCACTCCAGCCGCACAGCAGATGCTTTACTTTTTGCTACAAAATAACACAGGCAAACCTTTCACAAGAAGCCCTCTCTCTCTTTGCTTATGTCAGTTTCAAAGGACCCTTGCATTGAACGGATTCCTGCGTAGTAGAAATTTACTAGGGCCATGGAAATGCTTAGACTACAGATGCGAGGAAAAAAAAAACACATTTAAAGGAACATTCAAGGAATATTAACCCACGTGTAAAATGGTGCTTTTGTCAAGCAAGAAATTGCCTTTTTAAAAGTGAAATGTTAAACTAAGTCTTTGTGCTTGCATAGAAATGTGATGGGGGTTTGCTTTAAACATACACATGATATTTATTTCTAAAATACTTGCTTCTTGGTTAAAGAAAGAAAAAGACATAAAGAAATACAAGTATTTTGAGGCCTGCAGAGCAGGTTTTTCAGGCCCTGGCTTCAAAGGGCCCTGCCTTTTCTGGGAACAGAATCATCTTCCCCCAAGTGGATAAGCCCTTCTGTAAACTATGAATGGGCCAAGGTGTGGGATGTGGCGAACTCGCCAGACTTTCTGGCATTTCTTCAGCCAAGAACAATGGATCAGGGGAACTGGCCTTGTCACGAGCAAGTGTGAATTCCTGGTGACACCTCTCTTCAGCTGCATCTGCCAGAATTAAAGGTTGCTATGGTAGTCCTGCTACCCAGAGCTGACAAAGGGGGGTAGGATGACTGGGGAAATCTTAAGGACCGCCCTCCAGTGACAGATGCCATCCATTTGATTTAAAGAACTTTTTGATACAAAAGTATTTATTTCAGTAATCTAAAGAAACAGTAATGTAAAAATGTTGACAGCTTGAATGTAATTTGTGCGCCATGAAAATAAGACATTGTGGATTGTCCTAGCATTTGGGGAATGCGAACGGCATTAAAGTGTCATTTCTGGGGGAAGTGCACATGCTACAGTTATGAAACTTAAAGGCAAATATGCCCAACGCTGTTAGGCTCATGTATATCGATTTGTAGGATGTTTGATAAAGTATTATTCATAGAAATCATGAATGAATGCCAGGAGAACAAAGCCATATCGCACAAACTTGGCATTCAGACAGAAATGTCCCTTGTGAAATATGGAATCTGCCTATCTAATTTTCCTGATGATGACATTTGTAAATGTAAGTGTTTTGCTCCATAACTTATTTTGGCAAAAATAACTGGTGAAACAAAGGTACCTCATAAAACACGCACCCTAAAAATGAGTCACCTCCTTCAGCCCAATCTTTTTACGGGGAGGAGGCGACTTCAACAGCGGACCTAACCGATTTTAAGAGGTGTGTTCAGCTTGAGTCTGCCCCATAGTAAAATCCGGTGATGTCATGCTCCTTAGATAAAGGGGAGGCATAGGGAGCTCCGGCCTCTCTTCTGACCTTTCCAGCTCCAGCACATCCAGAGATCCAGATATTCCACATTCAGCCTGCAAGATTCCAGATTCCACTGCCAGGCCAGAGCTAGCTGACCCTATCCAGGCAGAACCACTGATCTAGAAAAAACCCACAAAAATCCCAATAATTCAAGGAGATCCCAGCTGAAACAGCTCTCTATCCAGTGACCAAACTAGGCCCAGCTGTCCCCTTCTAGGAGAGCCCTCTGCTGTTTGCAGTGACCAGATCTTGCTTCGCTGTCCAGAAACCCGGTCCGCTGTCCAAGCTACCCCATTCAAGTGCTTGTTGTGAGTATTCCCCTTCCCCAGCAACCACAAACTGCATCCCTTGCTTTGTTACCTTGTATTAGGCCCAATCCCATAGAAATACTATAACCGTCCTAGCAAAATCCTTAAAATTGTCAGAATCCTCTGTGTACCTTGTTCGTAGGAAAATCTGTAATAATCTCCAAGTGTTAGCGCCATTCTATCCAACTTGTTTCAGTCCTTGTGTAAGTCCTTAGAACTATTTTGAATAAATTAATGAATTACCCCATAAGGAGGCACACGGCGTGAGGGGGTTAAAACTGCAGCTTAACCCTTTTCACAGGCGGTGTTCCTCTTTTCTAGCCACTAAAATATAGTCTCAGTAAAACTTGTCATTTTCTTTTCAAACCGAGTTGTCCCGTGAAATTATTCCTGTTTAAAAACTGAGTTTCGTTTCCTGTTAAGAATCTCATAATGCCATCCCTCCAGAGTTACCCTTACATTTCCATATTATACCCGTAATGTGCCTTTATCCTTAGCATCAACACCACATTCCGTTTGTGTCTGTTTAACCCATTTTTCAAGCTGTTATGTCATTTTAAACATGTAAAAATAAGCAAATGCAATTTCTCCAAGTGTGATTTGGCTGCACTGTATTTTTCCTTCTCAAGTCGATTTTCTGAACTGTATGCCCATTGTTAGTACATTGCCTGGTAGTTTGCTAGTGTTCTCACATCTCTGATACTGCTATACTAATTTCTACCTCATTCATTCAACCGCACATGTGAAACAAGCATTTAGTCATTCTGAGTGCTATTTCAAAGGTTTCAATACGATTTCGCCTCCCATTCAGAGGAGTGGGTTGGATTTGCATTCTGTTTGTTGCCTAGTATACCCTTGCTACTCCTTTCTACCCACACAAAATACGGTTACAGGGGTTTGAGGGAGCATAGCTGGGGGAAATAGTAACTGTGGTGCAATCAGAAAATACCTTCCAAAAAATAATCTTGCCTGTATTCAATTGTGCATTATATATCTTATGTAACAAGGTAAAACAAAGTGTATTCTATCAAATTACAGTGTAATTATCACCACACTTGTCATTGCTGCCCTATATTAAATTTGTGTGATTTTCATTGGAATTTAAAAATAAATAAATATTGTATTATTACACACCGGCCTGGTCCATGGTACATTGTGACACAGGGTGTTTGTAAAGGTGGGTGGGAGAAGGGTTGGGTGCCTTCTCAAACTGAAATTCATAATAAATAAAATAAAAGTGTTTTAATTGTGCGTTGCATCCGCAGCCAGTAGAAAGAGTCCTGGTCTGGAGTGTACCATGCTTTTGAAACCCTTAACACTGCTAAACCAAGATGATCAGTGGCTTTTTGAAGCTAGGTGTGCCCTTATGATGTAATGATACCCTCTTAAAGGAGGATAGCCCAGTGGCAATGAGCTTGCCTTGGAAGCAAGACAACGCAGAGCAACACAGGTTGGAATCCCGGTCCCATGCTTGGAGACTTGTCTCCGGTATTAAGCACGCAATAAAACATGAATTGATTAATTATTTAAAATGTGAACACAATGAGTACCCCAAGGACATATCAATGCTCCCTATCAGGATGAACATAGACTCCCTAAAAAAGTGCTTTTGTTTTGCCACCAGGAATATATATGCCCTAATTGGGGTGAGGGTGGGATGGAGGTGTCCCTCGCACCATCCAGGTATATCCAGGAAAATCCTTTTTCTTTGTCCTGGGAATATGGGCCCCATGTGGAGGGAGGGGAATCAACATGTGAAAAGCCATACATGATCGAGACTTTCATATGATAAATCAACCTTCCCTATCACACTCACCATGGCAATGTGTATTGTACTGAATTAATTTGTTCCTTTAATAGTATGTTTTCTATATTTACACCTATTTTTTGTACAATATTTCTGTAAAACTACGATATATGCTTTGAATAGAATTCCAATTCCAAATCAAACTAAATATCGAAATAATAATCCACTGACAATTAAATATATACTGTTGAAATCAAAATGATAAATGCACTTATTGCCTAAAGGAAGCATTAGATGGCATGATGAAGAGTGGAGAGGGGACTGGAGACAACCATTCAGGCAATTATTCAGTGAAAAGTAAACATTTCTCTTACATGGTCATGGTAATAAAGAAACTGCACAGGAGCTAATGTAATTAGCTCAAATACAAAAATTGCCCATGTGCGAACAAAATACAAATGTTTTGATGTAGCACTAGACACGAAGTCAAAATGGTAGTAAACCCGCACCCTTTGAAGTAAAGGAATAGGTGAGATCAGGTAACGACATAAATTGCATCAAGTAAATGATAAACATTTGCAGAAAGATTTAATGAAAAGGCACTGTTATGATTCAGTGCAGCTGCAGAACCTATTTACATCTTTTGTACTGGCCCTCTCGTTGCAGCTCACTGTCATTATCAGGGACAACACATTAACCAGATCACCAACTCCTGCGTTGCAGTCTATCAACAGTCAGGATCCACCCTAATGGGTTGGCTCCATGACCACACACCTTAATGTGACTCCACCTCCTAAAATGATTCCCTTCCCTAAACAAAGTCATTGTCCCGGGAGGATAGCTCAGCAACAACGTGCTCGCCTTGGAAACAAGATGACACGAAGCAACACAGATTCGATCTCCGGGTCTGCGCTTAAAAACCTCCGGGTGTTAAGCGTGTTATAAATTCGCAACTAAGAGACATATTCCTGTATCAGCGCCTTGATGCTCCCAGGCTGTGTGAGAAGCTTTAAAAAATGCAAATAAATAAACCTAGTTCCTTGTTCGTCATTGGCAGTCTAAATTCTAGAACCACCAATAAAGAGGCTGCCAACATTCACAGCCCTTGGAAGATCGTGATATGTACTTTTGAGGCTAGAGGAAACCTAGTTCTCGGATAACTATACAGCCTTTGTTGACACTCTTCTTCCTGCTGGCTATAAGACTGGTCTTAGCAACAGACGAAGCGAGTCTTGTGGAGGTTACTTTTATTGCCATTACCTGTATCCCTATCAATGCTGCATCACCCTTCCATAGAATTGCTTACAAATGCATGTTAATGCATAGCACCTACTGAGGGGTAGACCCCATGTACAGGCTGCAGAAGACCCTACTCTCTATGCCCATGAATGTGAAGATTACACCCCAACCTTGCCAGCAAACTGCCCAGAACATTCTAGAACTAGTGTGACCATCTTTCTCCTGACATCTGGCCTTCTGGCCATGCTCATGTGGGTGGCCATAGCCTGGATGCCATTCTCACGCCACCCAATGTGAGTCTTTGTACTCCTCTTGCAGGACGTGGGTCCATCAGAGTCAGACCCGTGCCGCGATTATACACTGTTCTCTTCACTGATATTGGAGGGCATGTAGCCCTCAGACGTCTAACTCACTCATCTGCACCCTGAGCTTCTAAGATCCTTGAATGTCCTGGCACCAATTATCAGCAAGTCAAACCAACCTCAAAGCCAACAACTCGTATGAGACAGATTTAGCACCGCTAAAAAGGAAACATAGAGTGCCCGAATGCCAATGGGGTAAAGCTAGGCATCCAAAAGAGAAAATGACTTGCTTGAGACACCCCAGGGGTTATTATGCAACTATAAAGCAGAAGCAAAAACCTCACAAAATAACCGCACTGCAGAGGCCACCTAGGTTTCTGCTGAACTCTTTTGGATCTCCAATGTGCTTAAAACTCCTTCTGAATGCACCTCTGCTCCTACTGCTCGGCAGGATCTGGATAACAAACTGTCCACCCTCTTTGAAGGATCTTAACCATCCAATCGAACATCACTGGCCATCTTCTATATTCCTGGATTGGAAATGTGGCAAACAGAAGCCACGAAATTGGTGTCAAAAAGGAAAGCCTCCCCTGAACAAGTTTCCCTATGTCCTGCCTTTACCATTAAAGACAACAGTAGCTTCCTTTCTATGGCGTTGCTTTTATTTATTTTATTGTTTTTTTTATAATGCGCCTAATACAATAACTGACTTTGGTTTCCAAATCACAGATCCGGGATTTGAACCTTGCATGTTGCCTCTGTGCTATCCTCTGTTAACTCAATTGGTGGAGAGTTCCTTTGAATGAAGGTATTTCCCTCATCTTATAAAGAAGGCTCAGATTTCTCCTCTCTTGAATTAAGGTTTGCCCTAATATCCTGGCAAACTACTGCTCTGTTGCAAACACTCCCTTCATTGGAAGAATCCTTGAAAATGTAGAGGAGCAGCTGAATGCCTCTGCAGGAAGTCCCGCCCCTATTCTGCCTACATGTTGGAAACCGGAAATTGCAACATGTGCAACGCCAGTGATGGTGCCAATTCCACGAAGAGCCTTGAGACAAGGTATCCACTGGGAAAGCCCTACATGACGTATCCCCGAAGAGATGACAGTCTCCTGAGGGAGACCCCTGAAGATGTGTGAAGATGAGAAAAGAAGAGGCTGGGGACGTCACAAGAAATGAACATGATGAACTGAGAAGGATGACCGAAGAAGAGAAGGCATAGACCTTATAGAATCTGAAAGCGGAGTAAAGAATCGAGAGGACTTTCATGTGCGGAATGAAGATTGCACGTGTGAAGAAGCACTGCAGAAAATGCAAGCCGTTTTTATAACTGTACAGATGCTGTAAGGCAAGCAGACTTAGTAATCGTGAAGGCTGGCTATACGTAGTAAATAGACTGCAGGGGAGTGCCGCCCATATATACATGTATATAGAATCTGGACATTCGATGTCACAATTTTAGTAAGCTCAACCCATGGAGAAGGAGGATTTATATCTGTGTGTATCGCAGAAAAGAAATAAGCCAAAGCTCGGAGATGGACCAAAGGAAGACTGCTTGGTCTGGTGTCAAAGACTAAGGCAGCCAAAACCGGTTATCAGTCCTTGAAGAACAGTGAATGTGAGACGAAGAGGCATCCCTTGTTAAGTTGTAACAAGAAAACACCATGAGTGCCAAGTTTCTTTATTCAAGACAATTAAATGCTATACAACGGGCTGATTCACGGTCTCCTATCATGTGAGTCCAAGATGGAAACAGAAGTGGGCATGTAGACCTGAATCTTGATAAGACCATGCTCACAATCCCTTATATTCCCTGGGATGAAAATCAACTACAAGGTCAAGTTCCAAGACAATCTGAATGGCAGAAGGCATGAGCAATGAGAGATGTTGGGCTAATTGAGTCGGGAGGTACGGTCAAGTCCACCCACCAGCACCTGGGGTACCAGCTTACGTGCTGCTAGAGAATCGAATGCTCCAGATGGGTACAAGCGTGCCAACCAATTGTAGAGGGCCATATAATGAAGGGCCTTATAGTTTGAGAGACAGTGATGTATTGTGTTACTAATATAACTGTTGAAGATGACTTGCACTAAGGGAGTTTGCTATATAAGGGGTAAGTAGCCCTCTTTTTTGTTTCGGGGGGCCTAAGTCATGAGGGGGTACAACAAAATTGAGAAAAAGACAAAGGATACCCCACCTTGTGGACACTGGCCGTGAAAGGATCCAGCACACTATTGACAGATCACTACTAGTGGTCTGTATTCTTGAGAGCACCCGGGCTACATGTAACACATAAACACATTTTATTCATTTGATTGGCTTTCAAAAACAAACAGTTTAGCCTAACAAAACATAGCTAAAATTGACATAATCTTTTTCTTATCCTTGAGGTCTTTCGAATTGACTTCATACCGACATTTGTACATTCAGTTACTTTGTAATGTGATTTAGTACATATTGGTGACTGAGAATGTGGTCAGAGTGACCTGACATCTATCTAGTCGACACTTATTGGTGTTTCTGGCACTGAATGGGTCGCTGGTGTTTTGGTGCCGTCTTCAGGGCAGTTCTAGTGAACCTGATGGTTTCACCAATTATTCCCTGATGAGGGCCATCTAAAGGTAAATAACGAGTGGTTAAAACAATGGGTGTTCCTACAGGGACTGGAGGTGCCTCATAGGGTGCTGGGTAGTATCCTACCTGTGCCAGTTATTTGCAGTGTCCCAGGTGTAGCGGGGCCACAAAGGGCCTCTTGCTGCAAGCACATTACCATAGAGGCTACTAGCCGCAAGAGTCAGCACAAAATAACACTGTAAGAGTACATATGGAGACCATCATTGTACTATAGCGGACATTGCTAGTATGGATAGGGCTATGGAATCGCATGAGCGGAATTGCAGCCATCACAGAGCCAGACATGCAAGTTAACTTCGTTTTCCCCAATTTAACATACTTAATTACTTTTGATTAGAGAGTCTTATGTGCATGGAGAAACATTTGACACATATGAAGAACCATTTTACACTTATGCATGGAGAAACAGTTGCCACATATAGGATGATTCACACAGAGAATTCGAAGAATTAGAAGAACAGATTCCACTCTATGGCCACGTTTAACCCGTTTTTTACAGTGTCTAAACGGTGTATCCATTTTTGCTCTAATTTTCTTAGTGCTAGGTCTCTGTCTCCCCTCTTGCTTCAGCTTCTATGGTTTGTATCACACACCATCTTAGTTCTGTATGTTCATGTACTATGCATGTGCATAGAATCATGTATATGCTCCATTTCGTCAGACAATTTGAAAAAGTCTTGTATTTCCATATAGTGCCATTAAGGGATACCTCTTTTTGGTCTTGTGTGAGGTGACAGACCGAGCACTTGCCACAATGGTAGTGGCCTACCACAGGTGGAAGATGCATCAAATTTACTATGCACCACGATAATAACAACTTGGCCTTCCTGGACCTTAATATCCTCAGAGCACCAGATGGTACAGTTCTCTGTGAATCATCCTATATGTGGCAACTGTTTCTCCATGCATAAGTGTAAAATGGTTCTTCATATGTGTCAAATGTTTCTCCATGCACATAAGACTCTCTAATCAAATATATGTCAGGTCACTCTGACCACATTCTCAGTCACCAGTATGTACTAACTCACATTACAAAGTAACTGAATGTACCAGTGTCCGCAAGGTGGGGTAGCCTTGGTCTTTTTCTCAATTTTGTTGCACTAAGGGAGGGCATAAGTTACCCACCTGACTATAGAGACTCAATCACAAGCCAATCCCTTATAGAAAGTAGACTTAGATACTCCCCTTAGTTCTATCACTATTCCGTGTAGGTTTTCTTAGCTTTCCACGTAGTATGATGTCACGCATTGTTAAACGAAAATTATATAGTGCCTCCTTAGTATTTATATTGGCCTACGCCTATTTGTGCTACACGGAAAACCGCGTTGGAAAGTTCCGATTTTTGGGTTAACATCGCCGCCATTTTAAGATTCATCCGCCATTTCGATTTTCACTCGTGTGTTCTACATTCTAAAATGGTGGAATATGTGTTCATCTTGCAGCCAAGCCTTCCGACCTTTGAGTTCTGTTAATGTTTAGGTTGTCCGAGAGCCTACTGTTTAAACTGAGCAAAGAGAGCTTGTGCTTCATATGAACTGTTATTCAAGTGTTGTCTGCGCTCACAAGCCTCATCCTTGTATAAACATTGGGACAATGAAGAACAAACCTTGAAGCGTATGCTTTAGCTGAACTACATTGTGAACAAACTTGGAATAAGGCTTACCGCGTGATCCGAGAACATACATCGCTATTGTGTCTCTATGGAAATACAAACCTATGTATTCCTTCGCATGATATTGGAAAATCTGTATGTGAACTAGGCACAGACTCTAGACCACGAATTATTAACATGAAGAGAGGCTGGACAATATTGCATAAAATGTATAAATACGCGAGTGTTTAGATGTTCAGCTCTCTTTCACATCTCTTTGTCAGCTGGTACACACTGCGAGGTATTGGGAGCCAGATAGCTATCTGTTTTGCTTTGTAAACTGTACAGTGATAAAAGATCTGTGAATCATTTTTAGCCAGTGATTGATGTATTTCCTTTGTGGTACTCAGCCTCAATATATCTTTGTTCTTTCAGATGGCGCCCGAATAGGGACCCTCAAAATTGATGCCACCTCGTTGAAGAGTAGACGCGGCTATCGGACCGGGATCGGACGGTGAGACAAAGGGGGCCCCTTTTTGGATGAGACGCGACACCTCAACAGTACTGGACAATCCGATCCCTGGACGGTGAGCACATGGTCCAAGACAGCACCTTGACGAGGGTCCATATATCGAGGCGGGCAGTTTTGCCGAAATCACCAACTGTTAGGGAGAATTCTCATAAATGGGTCATTTCCCTTACCTACTGAGTCCCTCAGAAGCTTTGCTGGTTTACTAGGATTTATTTTGTTCACCTGGTAAGAGTGTGAGCCTTTTTTTACCACTCTTACATGTGTTTTGCTATGTGTATTTCTACTTTTTGTCTGAGCTTGGGCACTGGAGCCTCACCTACTCCATGGCACCATATTCTTCCATTTGTGTTACACAGCACCTTCAGTACAGTGACACAGGCTTATCTTTTAGACGTCCCACTGACTCCATTTTCTGGGGCTGTCTACTGTCCCTCAGAAAAGATAAAGTTTCCATTAACTTTTTTTAGTCACTTTTACCACAGACCCAGTACACCCCATCTTACATGAAGTATTGTAAAGGGTTAAATCGTATCCCTTTTTGTCTGTGCCTCTTGGAGCATTGTTTCGCTCCCTTTACATCAAGAATTGGCTGGTGGCAGTGATATCTACCCTATTTTTTTATACCGCGCTTATCTTAAATAACCATGCTATTGTTTTAGGCTGTCATAGTAGCGTCAAACATAAACCCGCTTGACCATATATACTTTATTACGGTTCAGACTGGGTTTATTTGCCTTTTTTTTTGTACATGTCTTTCTCGTGTTTTTCTCTGCGCGCCAAACCAGGTTTGGTCCCTTTGTTCATCGCCTTTTCGCGGGCTTCCACACAGAAGACCTCCTTTAGGCGCCTGAGAGTCTGGGTAGGCAGGATGTGAGGGAGGGGTTTTAGGACACCTGCCATGGGTTCCCTTGGTAACCCAAGTCACACTCCTGTTCGATTGGCTGGGTGATTGACAGCCAGGCTGTACGAATGGGGGAAAACTGCATAAAAAGCAGGTCTCTGGGACTGGAAGAGCAGAGCAGCCACTGGAACGAAAGAACCAATGAGGAACTGATGGAAGAGGATCCCTACAACGACTGAACCGCCCGGTGAAGCCCTGCTGCAGGTCTGAATCTTCAGAATCCGACGAAAGAGAAGATCCTCCAGATAACTTCTTCGATTGAGCTGGTGGGACCAACCAGTTCGCCCAAACTGCAAGCCAGGACCCCTTATCTGGTCGAATTCGCTGTACAGAGCTACAGTGGGCCGGATAGCCAGGACGGTCAGACCCTGCTTGGGTTTTGAGGAGCGCACCTTTTATTCTTTGCTTTGTTCTGCTGCTGGTTTCTTCCCTGGGTAGTGCGGGACCCTCCAGTCTTCCTACTTCTGAACAGTCCGACAGTCGCTTCAGGAACCGTGAGCCTGCAGGTACTACCTGGAATGTCATCCTCAGTTACAGCTCCCTCTCTGTTTTAAGGTACTGTGCAAATCCGGTTGTTCGTTTCGTTCAGCCGCGGCGAAAGTGTTTGCAATCTTTCTTCAATCCGAGAGCTTGTCCTTCTCTTCTCTTTGCACTACCTTTTCTACCAGCCAACCTCGTCCGGAAACCGTGCCACGAAATTTACCGCAAACTACCCTGAACAGTATTATCTTGAGCAAAAGACTTTTGACCTATTGACTTTGGCCCTAAGCCTTTTCTATCTGATTTTATCAGTGTAGTTCCTCTTGTTCGATTGCCATAAGTACTTTACCTGTTGGTGTGATTCAATTTCAGTTAACTTTGTCTTTCCTCCCTTTTTTAATTGCTGGAGTGCCATTTTGCTCCCACTTCATTTTGTGAGCTTAACTTGTCTGGAACTTATTGGGAGTTGTGTGGTTTATTAAGAGTGTGATTTTTAGACTGCTTATAATAGTGTAATGTTATACAACTGAAGAGTGAAATAAATTTATATTCTTTTACTTGAAAACCTTGAGTCAGTGTTTGCCTGAATAATAGTAATTGCTGTCCCTTTTGTAACTATTTGATACTGCTCTCTTACTCTTGAGATAAGTCTGGCTGCTCCGCTACTGCTACCATTTTCACTGTGTAGTACAGGCTTGTACCAAAGGGGAATTGTACTGTCACTTGTAGTCTTAATTGTGTGTGGTGTTCCTAAAACGTACTGCATATAATTCTGCCTAACACTGGTGTACAGCGGTGAGGATAAAGTATAGTAGTTACACTTAGAGTGCTGCTATTACCTTGGATCAACTAACCACAAGGCTAACATCACTAAAAAGCAATATTAATCATGTCTGATATGGAAAGCCACAGTCAGGCGACCCTCCTGAGTTACAGTGCTGATTATTTAAGAAACATGTGTAAAGAAAGGAAACTCTCTGCCAAAGGCAAAAAGTCTGAATTGATTGAAAAATTGTTAAAGAGTCCAAGTCTAGGGAGTTGGTCTGAAATGCCTGACTCCTTAGCAAATATGGAAAGTATTGAGGATGATAATATATCTGTTACTGATGAATTGGAAGAAGTAGATATGTCTCCTAAAGTAGGTCTCTCTGCTCCCTTGCTGCTCAGCAACCTCAACCCTTGTCCACTGGGACCCCCAAAGGTCCTACACTCAGTCCTGAATTCATTACTCTAGACAATATTAGGCTTAACTAGAATTCAAACGTTTAAATTATCAAACTGAACAAAAACATCAAGATCTGAAACTCAGAGAAATGGAGTTGAATCATGAACTAGAAATGAAATGATTGTCTCTTGAAATGCTTCTCTCCCAGAGTCCTCTAGACTTCCAGTCTTAAGAGACCCCGTATGCCTAAGGAAATTGTGGGTATGTATGAGGTTAAGCTTGATGTTTTGGATTAGTTGGCAATGGTTGAATATAACCATAGTATTCAAGGTCTTACAGGGAACCAGTTGCTTCCCTGGCTCTTCTCTAGGCTACCCACCTTTGCATCTAATGTTGTGATGGTGATGGGGGAGGTGGTGTAACGCTCACCTGACTCCCACGGAGGCACTGGCCTGGTTCACGCTGCTGTTACCTGATGCGCAGGGTTCGGAAGACGGACTGGATCGGGCCCCCAAATCTGGCTTGTCTGGCTCGCACAAGTATCCTTCTGTAGGCGAAAATAGGGGATTAACTGTCTGCGGGGTAATGCAATCAGCCTCCCATTTTCCCCCCTCACCCTCCTCGAAACCCTTCTGTGATTCCTCGTAGCGTCTCACCTTAGGGTCTGGAAGGACGAGCTCTCCATCCTGCTTCTGATGCAGGGGCGCGTGGGTATCCAGTTACTTCACTGGATTTTCGGATTGGTGAGAACCAAACCTGGCTTCCAGGTAAGTTTTTTGATAAGAGATTCCCCTTGTGTCCATGCATTAATGTACTAATGCTAGTGTCTTTTTCCCCATAGGGGCCGGGGTACGGAATGCCGGGGAACAGGCACCGACCCGAGATGAACAGTGAAATCCTTGTAGAAATCAGGTAAGTCTTTAATGAGCGTTTTTTGGTAATGTCTTTTCATTCGCTCATTAACGCTGATGTCTTTTTTTCCCCTTAGGGGCCGGGGTCCAGAAATGCCAGGATGCGGCGCGGACCCGAAATGAAGAGGGAATGAATCAACAGGTAAGTCTTAACATGGAGATTTAGCTTTCCTTATTCCCTTCGCTCTCTCACCTTTTGTTCTGGTCTTTTTCTCCCTAGGCGCTGGGGCGTGACTGTGAATCCGGATGATCGCTGCTGAACATGAAGGCGCCCTGTAAAGGTGAGTGGAATGTGGCGCTACAGCGATCGACGCGATGAGCTTTTAAATAAAAGTCTTCCTTTTCAGGATTGTCGGCGAGATGTCTCCGGGATGCGGGATAAGCAGGTAAGGACTTTTCCTTCTTCTGTTCTCTTCTTCTCTTCCTTTGCCGGTGATCCAGGATGCTGGCAGGCGTGGCAGAAGTCAGGATGCAGGAGCAGACACGGTGAGCGTCCAGCTGCTAGATGCAGAACAACGCGAAGCACGTGTGGCTGTTCGTGTGGGGTTTAAATAGCCTTGGAAGAAGTTCCAGGTATGTATCCTTCCTCCAATCAGGTATGTATCCTTCCCCGACCACGCCCGGATGATAAATTAGTCCCGCAGGTAAAGTAGTTCCTTTCAGGCCTCAAGTAGGCCGGGATTCTGCAGCATGGTCTGCATCAGGTAAGTGCACCCAAGCACTTCCATAATGAGCCTGGCGCCTATGGCGCCAGGACTGATGTCTTTTATGAGCCTGGCGCCATAGGCGCCAGGACACTGTCCAAAGGGCCCCTATATGGGGTTGCTGGGTCCTTCCTTGGGGACTGGATGTCCACTTTTGGGGACGCAGGGCTTGAACCGGCTCCCCGGGAGCGGGCATCATGACAGCACTCCCCCCCAAGGCCCCTCCCAAGGTTGTTCCATCCGGGGGTTTTGGTTTGTCTGGGAAGAGTCGGTGGAATTTCCTGACTAATCGAGGTGCATGCACATGGTCGCTGGGTTCCCCATCTATTAGAATAGGTTCTGGAGTTTTGAGTAGTCGGGTTCCGGGTACCACTGGTTTCAGAAGTGACACATGAAAAACAGCGTGAATTCGCATACTAGCTGGTAAATCAAGTTTAACAGCCACTGGGTTAATTATTGCCGTAATAGAATAAGGTCCCAGATATTTTGGGTTAAAAGTTCGAGGACCTTTGAGTGGTAAATGTCTGGTAGCTAACCACACTTGATCCCCAATCTGATACGGAGGTGCTTCACTCCGATGTAGATCAGCATTCTCCTTGTATTTTCTCTTGGCTTGTTGTAAATGCGTAGTTGCCTCTTTGAAGGCTTGGGTAATTGTAGAATGCAGATGTTCTACTGCAGGCATTCCGAGGTTCTGAGGTGAGTCAAGGTTTGCGGTTCGAGGGTGATGCCCAAACAAAGTATAAAAAGGACTGTGGTCAGTTCCAGAGTGTACCGAATTATTATATGCGTATTCGGCTATCCAAAGAATGTCTTTCCAGTTGCTTTCAGATTGCTGTAACATACACCGTAAGTATTGCTCAAGGGTCTGATTTGTCCTCTCGGTCTGACCATCAGTCTGAGGGTGGTGACTGGTCGATAATCTTACGTCGATCTGCGCCATTTGACAACATTTGCGCCAGAAGTGGGAAATGAATTGGCTTCCCCGGTCAGAGATTAGTATAGATGGGAATCCATGTAGCCGAACAATATTTTTGAGGAATTCTTTGGCTAGGACAGAAGCTGAAGGTAAACCTTTCAAAGGAATAAAGTGGGCCATTTTGGAAAACAAATCCACAATTACCAGAATAGTATTGTACCCCGAACAAGGAGGCAGGTCCGTAATAAAATCCATTGATAGGGTGTGCCAGGTGCTGGGGGTATGTCTAGAGGTTGAAGGAGACCGGCTGGTCTTTTCTTTTGACTTTTATTTTGGGTGCAAAAACCACAGGACATCACAAAAGATTTAACATCTTTTCGCCAAGAGGGCCACCAAAATTGTCGTTTCACCTTTTCCTCTGTCTTGGCAATACCGGGGTGTCCCTCTATTAATGCATCATGATAACCAGAAATAACTAGTTCCTGTAATTCCTTATGTGGCAGGAATAAGCGTCCTTGGAAATAAGGTAAACCATTATCTATGGTAAAGTCTGATCCCTTTTGTATCCAATCCTGTAAGGTTGTAGGGTCCAGGAGTTGTTTCACTCTGGCTTGAATGTCTTCAAGCGTCTGTAACGAAGTCATGCCTAGAATCCTCTGTTCGGGAATTATTGGTACTGGTTCTGAGTTTGTATCAGATTCTCCCATTCCAATTCGGGATAAGGCGTCTGCTTTGCCATTCTTGCAGCCAGGTCGATAGGTAATCACGAAATCAAATTCAGCGAAAAACAAAGCCCATCGGAGCTGCCGTGATGACTGAGCCTTGGCGGTTTTCAAATACTGTAAATTCTGGTGATCAGTGATCACTGTGATGGTATGTCGAGCGCCAAGCAGATAATGCCGCCAGGCTTTAAAAGCGGACTTAATGGCTAACAGTTCTTTGTCCGTGATTGCATAATTAACCTCAGATGCTGAGATTTTTCTGGACCAAAATGCTACGGGATGCAGTTGGTTGGTTTCGGGATCTCTTTGGGACAGGACAGCTCCCATGGCTAGGCTGGATGCGTCAGTTTCGACGACATAAGAGAGATCTGGACGCTGGTGTTTCAATATAAGTGCAGAGGTAAACTTAGCTTTTAAATCCTGAAAGGCCTGCTCGGCTTCTTCAGACCATTCAAAACGTTTATTTTTCCTCAAGAGTGCAGTAATGGGTTGTACCACGCGTGAAAATTCCGGGATAAACCTGCGATAGAAATTGGCAAAGCCGAGCATGCTTTGAACCCCTTTTACAGAGCTAGGTGATGGCCATTTGAGGATGGCATCCACTTTTCTTGAGTCCATTCGGACTCCTTTGGGTGTCAGGATGAAACCTAGAAACTCGACTTCTGTGGTATGGAAAACACATTTCTCCAATTTAGCAAATAGTTTGTGTTGGCGCAGTTTTTCAAGTACTGCCCTGACGTGTTTTCTGTGATCGGATTCCGAAGAGGAGTACACCAGAATGTCATTGATATATATGACAACACAAACATTGATGAGTTCCCGAAGGACATCATTCATGAAGTATTGGAAGGCAGCCGGCGCGTTATGCAATCCGAAAGGCATCACCTGGTACTCGAATAATCCGTATTTAGTACGGAAGGCAGTTTTCCATTCGTCGCCTTCTTTAACTCGTACCAGATGATAAGCCCCCCGGAGATCTAACTTGGTGTATATGCAAGCGTCCTTCACCTGGTCAAGGAGTTCAGGGATCAGAGGCAGAGGATAACGGTTTTTAACCGTTATCTGGTTCAATGCGCGGTAATCGATACAAGTTCTAAGGTCGCCTTCTTTTTTGGGCACGAAGAACAAAGCCGAGGATGCCGGGGACTTTGACGGGCGAATAAAACCATTAGCTAGGTATTGATCCAAATATTGTCTCAAATGCAGATTCTCAGGTTCGGTAAGGGCATAAATCCTGCTACAAGAGGGTTGTGCACCGGGCACCAGATCGATTTGGCAATCGTAGGATCTGTGAGGAGGTGACGTGTTGGCCTGTTCCTTTTGGAAGACGTCCTGAAAGTCTTGGTATTCCGGAGGTAGTTGCATGGAGGCAGAGGTTACAGATGCTAGATTAATCTTCAGGTTTTCTGGGTAGCAGGTTTGTGTACAATCCGGGAAGGTTATTCTCTTAGCTTGCCAATCAATTCGAGGATTATGTGTCTCTAACCAAGGGATTCCAAGAATAACCTGAAACTGTGGAGCCTTGATTACATCAAACACAACACCCTCCCGATGGCCGTCGGGACCAATAAGACTCTCCTCAGTAGTGGAATGTGTTACCGGTCCAGAGGCAATTTCAGTTCCATCGACTGTGGTGATGACATCTTTGCTGGTTTTAGGACGGAGAGGGAGGTTAATCCTAGAGACCAATTCATGATCCACACAGTTTCCAATAGCCCCACTATCGGTGTATGCCTTTATTGCAGGCAACCGCTTAGGCTGTTCTGGATCTACGAGAACCATTGGCACAATGAAATGCGAGGTCTGAGAGTTAGTTTTCAAGCTCGGCAAGCGGACCCCTACACTTGTCAGGCAGAATCGTTTCCCGAAACAGAGTCTTCATGGTTTTTATCAGCGGCTCCTACCGCCTTTATGGGCGGTTTTGCCGGGCAATCTCGTAGAAAGTGTCCAGAATTCCCACAATAAAGACATAATTTTAACTGCCGCCTCCTTTCACGTTCCTTTTCAGTTAAGGGTCCTTTAACCCCTCCAATTTGCATAGGCTCGGAGACATCAATAGCATGGGTCTTGACCAACACCCGTGTCTCAAACCTGGACTGATCTGCTTTTCTGTTTTGAAGTCTGTGATCCAATTGGACCACTAAGTCTATATACTCTGTGCATTCTTGGGGCGGATTTACAACTTGGGCCAAGACATCTTTAAGTTCTCCGCGTAGGCCGCGATAAAACAACGTGAATCTTTTATCCTCTGGCCATCCCGTTTCCACAATTAGTCTATTAAAGGTTACAATATAGGATAGGAGGTCCTGATTGCCCTGTCGCAGGGATAGAAGTTCGTCATCCAGAGCCTGCCCCTGAGAGTGTCGAGCAAATAACCTTTCCATGCTTGCTTGAAACCTTTGAAAATCACGGAGAATCGGATCATCTTGAGTAACCAGTGGAACTGACCAATCGGCAGCGCAGCCGCTGAGATATGACAATACAAAGGCTACCTTGGTCTGATCATTAGGGAAGGCCCCAGGTCTGCATAGGAAGTGCAAACGACACTGATTCATGAATACGGTGAATCGTTTGGGGTCCCCAGCAAAGCGTTCGGGTGGGGCCAGCGGCATGTTTCCAGGTAGATTAATCTGCACAGGGTTACTGGAAACCACAGGAGCGGGGTTCCCTCCGGAACCGGGTAGAGGAGTTTGCCCAGCTTGACCTTGCAAAAGCTGTCTGGACAGGTCATCAGTTTTTTCCTTTGATATTATTAATTCCCTCCTGAGGGCATTAGTCTCTTGACGAGCGGCATGTACTTCGGCCCGTAATTCCCCCAGTAATTGGGCCAACTGATCAGTCTCAGAACTTTCCATAGCGCCTGGGTGGGAATTTGTAGGAAGGCTTCGCGTTCTGTAACGCTCACCTGACTCCCACAGAGGCGCTGGCCTGGTTCGCGCTGCTGTGACCTCTTCTAAGGTGATGCACAGGGTTTGGAAGACGGACTGGACCGGGCCCCCAAATCTGGCTTGTCTGGCTCGCAGAAGTATCGTTCTGTAGGCGAAAATAGGGGATTAACTGTCTGCGGGGTAATGCAATCAGCCTCCCACTTTCCCCTCTCACCCTCCTCGAAACCCTTCTGTGATTCCTCGTAGCGTCTCACCTTAGGGTCTGGAAGAACGAGCTCTCCATCCTGCTTCTGATGCAGGGGCGCGTTGGTATCCAGTTACTTCACTGGATTTTCGGATTGGTGAGAACAAAACTTGCTTGGCTTCCAGGTAAGTTTTTTGATATGAGATTCCCCTTGTGTCCATGCATTAATGTACTAATGCTAGTGTCTTTTTGCTCATAGGGGCCGGGGTACGGAATTCCGGGGAACAGGCACCGACCCGAGATGAGAGGTGAAATCCTTGTAGAAATCAGGTAAGTCTTTAATGAGCGTTTTTTGGTAATGTCTTTTCATTCGCTCATTAACGCTGATGTCTTTTTTTCCCCTTAGGGGCCGGGGTCCGGAAATGCCAGGATGCGGCGCGGACCCGAAATGAAGAGGGAATGAATCAACAGGTAAGTCTTAACATGGAGATTTAGCTTTCCTTATTCCCTTCGCTCTCTCACCTTTTGTTCTGGTCTTTTTCTCCCTAGGCGCTGGGGCGTGGCTGTGAATCCGGATGATCGCTGCTGAACATGGAGGCGCCCTGTAAAGGTGAGTGGAATGCGGCGCTGCAGCGATCGAAGCGATGAGCTTTTAAATGAAAGTCTTCCTTTTCAGGATTGTCCGCGAGATGTCTCCGGGATGCGGATTTAGCCAGTAAGGACTTTTCCTTCTTCTGTTCTCTTCTTCTCTTCCTTTGCAGGTGATCCAGGATGCTGGCAGGCGTGGCAGAAGTCAGGATGCAGGAGCAGACACGGTGAGCGACCAGCTGCTAGATGCAGAACAACGCGAAGCACGTGTGGCTGTTCGGGTGGGGTTTAAATAGCCTTGGAAGAAGTTCCAGTTATGTATCCTTCCTCCAATCAGGTATGTATCCTTCCCCAACCATGCCCGAATGGTAAATTAGTCCCACAGGTAAAGTAGTTCCTTTCAGGCCTCAAGGAGGCCGGGATCCTGCAGCATGGTCTGCATCAGGTAAGTGCACCCAAGCACTTCCATAATGAGCCTGGCGCCTATGGCGCCAGGACTGGTGTCTTTTAAGAGCCTGGCGCCATAGGCGCCAGGACACTGTCCAAAGGGCCCCTATATGGGGTTGCTGGGTCCTTCCTTGGGGACTGGATGTCCGCTTTCGGGGACGCAGGGCTTGAACCGGCTCCCCGGGAGCGGGCATCAAGACAGGTGGACAGGATGGATTATGAGTGTGTGAAGCTAGCTTTAATTGCTAGATTTTGGAATACCCCTTCCCAGTACCTTAAGAGGTTTAGGACCCTCAAAAAGCATGATGGTACCCCTTGGGCTACCTGGGTATGTGACTGTTTGAAGAACTTAGATGGTTGGATAAAGGGTTACAGAGTAAACACTTATGAAGGAATGAGACATCTTGTAATGTTGTAGTCTATTTTTGATGTCTGCTCTCCTGAGCTCAGAGAGCAGTTGGCTGATTCTAAGGAGATAGATCCAAAGAAGCTAGCTAAGGCTGCTGACTTGTGGGTTGCCAACAGGGCTACGCACAAGGATTCTGGGCCTACTCAGAAGAAGGATGAGGGAAAGCAGCCCAGGAAAGTCAACACGGAGAATTCAAATACCTCTCATCCAGAAGAGGTCCCCAAACATAACCAGGGTAAGCTACATGGGAAATCAAATAGGGCTAGTGAATCCTCTTGTCCTCAACCAGAGGGAGGTCAGCAGAAGCCCCCATTCCAGAGAGCATTTGGTAAATGCTATGTCTGTGGGTCAACTGACCATATCAAAGGAGATCCCAGGTGCAAGGGTAAACCTGCAGGGATCAGCACTGCCTCCTTAGCCTTCTCCCCAGAGGAAGAAGTACAAATGGCTAGTGCCCACTTTTAACTATTTGCTGAAGCACCCTTGGGTCTTCAGGAAACTGTATCCTTAGAGTCCATGGGTCCGGGTAAGAAACAGAATATGGATGTGTACCACTCCGTTCCAGAAAGCTCTAGAGAATATTATATGGACAGTGTTCTTGTCAATGGCCAGGATACTCCTGCCAGGAGAGACACTGGGGCCAGCAGAACAGTAGTGGATGAACGTTTTTTCAAGCCTGAGGATGTTGCTAAGGCACCCAAAGGTCCCACAACATTTTCTGGAGGCCCTGTCCAGTTGGTTTAAATTCTACCAGCTCTCATTCAGTGTAATAATATGACAGTGAGAATAACCTGTCAGTGTCCAGAATGAGGTGCCTCGCAAGGTTCTGTTGGGGAATGATCTAAAAGCTCTAGGAGTAGTATCCAGTACCCACGGGCCTCCCAGTAAGAGAAAACAGAACCAAACCAAATTGGCTAGAGAGGCAACCTTAAGAAACCACTCTGAGCCTGTGGGAACCTCTACTGAGAACCCCACTGCAAGCTCTGGTGTTAGTAAATTGACCTCTAACCCAGGCAAATCTGAGGCTCTTATAGTAGGGAAATGGGAGCCCCAACCAAGCTCCATCATTGCCCATCCAATTGTAAAGTCTTTGACTCCCCCTGCTTCTGAGGAAGAGGTGGATAGACAAGTTGGTTCCCTTTCTAGGCCTAGGAGAACTGGTAATTTTCAAAACTGGTGGAAAACCAGGAACAATAGGTCTAAGGCTGAACACCTTAAGACTGGTGGAACTTCTACTGAAGGCCCCACTGAAAATCCTAATGTTAGGAGGGAAACTTCTAAAATAGGTAAGGTCAGATCTCAGAGGAAGTGGCAGCATGTACCTTCCTTGACCACATCCCCTCCAACCAAGATACCTGAGACCCAACCTGCTCTTGTCAGAGAGGTGATGAGGAACCATGGAGCCCCCTCTAGATCTAAGGGATTCCTTTCTAAGGACCCCTTGAAAAAGCCTATTGTAGGTTGAGAGGTTGTTACAACTTGTGAGGGACTGTTAGATCAGATCCCCTATACTTTAAAAAAGAGTGATGTACCTCAAAAGGTTTGTAGGTCATATAGTCTGCAAATAAAGAATGTCACCACCAAAATGCTGATGGTCTCTCTAGGATGTTTTTAACGGACTAGAGGTAGAGATTCATCCAGGAGTGGATTAAATCCTCCTGTCCCTTAGTCCGGGGGGGGGGGAGGGGGAGCGAGTGTTAGGGCGAATTCTCATAAATGGTTAATTTCCCTTACCTACTGAGTCCCTCAGAAGCTTTGCTGGATTTCTAGGATTTATTTTTTTCACCTGGTAAGAGTGTGAGCCCTTCTTCCCACTCTTACATGTGTTTTGCTATGTGTATTTCTACTTTTTGTGTGATCTTGGGCATTGGAGCCTCACGTACTCCATGGCACCATATTCTTCCATGTGTGTTACACAGCACCTTCAGTGCAGTGAAACAGGGTTGTCTTTTAGACTTCCCACTGACTCCATTTTCTGGGGCTGACTACTGTCCCCCAGAAAAGATAAAGTTTCCATTAACTTTATTTAGTAACTTTTACCACAGACCCAGTACACCCCATTTTACATGGAGTATTGGAAAGGGTTAAATCGTATCCCTTTTTGTCTGTGCCTCTTGGAGCATTGTTTCGCTCCCTTTACATCAAGAATTGGCTGATGGCAGTGGTATCTACCCTATTTATTATACCGCGGTTATCTTAAATAACCATGCTATTGTTTCAGGCTATCATAGTAGCCTCAAACATAAACCTCTTGACCATATATACTTTATTACGGTTCCGGCTGGGTTTATTCACATTGTCTTTTTGTAAATGTCTTTCTCGTGTTTTTCTCTGCGCGCCAAACCAGGTTTGGTCCTTTTGTTCATCGCCTTTTCGCAGGCTTCCACACAGAAGCCCTCCTTTAGGCGCCTGAGAGTCTGGGTAGGCAGGATGTGAGGGAGGGGTTTTAGGACCCCTGCCATGGGTTCCCTTGGTAATCCAAGTCGCACTCCTGTTTGATTGGCTGGGTGACTGTCGTTGCTAGGACACCCACCCTGCTGTGTGATTGACAGACATGCTGTATGAATGGGTGAAAACTGCATAAAAAGCAGGTCTCTGGGACTGGAAGAGCAGAGTCATCAATGGAACGAAAGAACCAATGAGGAACTGACAGAAGAGGATCCCTACAGCGACTGAACTGCCCGGTGAAGCCCTGTTGCAGGTCCGAATCTTCAGAATCTGATGACAGAGAAGATCCTCATGGAAACTTGTTCCCTTGAGCTGGTGGGACCAACAAGTTCACCCAAACTGCAAGCCAGGACCCCTCCTCTGGTCGAATTCGCTGTACAGAGTTACAGTGGGCCGGATAGCCAGGAAGGTCGGACCCTGCTTGGGTTTCAAGGAGCGCACCTTTTATTTGTTGCTTTGCTCTGCTGCTGGTCTCTTCCCTGGGTAGTGCAGGACCCTCCAGTCTTCCTACTTCTGATCAGTCTGACAGTCGCTTCAGGAACCGTGAGCCTGCAGGAACTACCAGGAATGCCTGCCTCAGCTACAGCTCCCTCTCCGTTTTAATGTACTGGGCAAATCTGGTTGTTCATTTCATTCAGCCGCGGTGAAAGTGTTTGAAATCTTTCTCCAATCCGAGGGCTTGTCCTTCTCTTCTGTTTGAAGTACCTTTTCTACCAGCCAACCTCGTCCGGAAACCGTGCCACGAACTTTACCGCAAACTACCCTGAACTGTATTATCTTGAGCAAAAGACTTTTGACCTATTGACTTTGGCCCTAAGCCTTTTCTATCTGATTTTATCATTGTAGTTCCTCTTGTTCAATTACCCTGAGTACTTACCTGTTGGTGTGATTCAATTTCAGTTAACTTTGTCTTTCCCTCCCTTTTTTAATTGCTGGAGTGCCATTTTGCTCCCACTTCATTTTGTGAGCTTAACTTGTCTGGAACTTATTGGGAGTTGTGTGGTGTATTGAGAGTGTGATTTTTAGACTGCTTATAATAGTGTAATGTTATACAACTGAAAAGAGAATTAAATGTATATTCTTTTACTTGAAAACCTTGAGTCAGTGTTTGCCTGAATCATAGTAATTGCTGTCCTCTTTGTAACTATTTGATACTGCTCATTTACTCTTGATATAAGTCTGGCTGCTCCGATACTGCTACTGTGTAGTACAGGCTTGTACCAAAGGTGAAAATGTACTGTCACTTGTGGTCTTAATTGTGTGTGGTGTTCCCAAAGGGTACTGCATATAATTCTGCCTAACACCAACCAAAAGCGTCGTTTGTCCTCTATAATCCGATCAGACCTCCCTTTGTCCTTTGAATCAGGTGAGTCATGCCCCGATTCCTAAGTATCCTGATATTTGGTTGTAGAATTGTACTCGCAAGCACAAACGATGCCAGGTAACACCAGTAATCTGACATGCCTGGGAAATTGCCTGCCTGTTTCAGGGGTTATTCCGCAGAGACAGACAATCTTTGGAATTTGGCCGACCGGCACCACAGGAGGGGTCACCGGCATGTACTATGTACTGTAAGTACGACATTGGTATTATAGTATTCAACGATATTTGGCACAGACAAACTAGACATGCTTCCGAACTTCAGTGGCCAGTCAATGGTAGTTTTGAGATTGCCCGAATAGAGTATTTAGAATCTATATTTTTAAAGAAAAAAAGCTAGACCAGCAGCATTAGATGTAATACAAAATTGGAAAAAGGAAGCTATGCAGAAACTTAGTAAAGAGAAGCATGCACGTCGTCATATGTCAAATTCCGGAAAGGCATTATTGTACAATCAACAAAAACAGTCTGAGGGCCTCATAACACGGAAGGTGGTAATGGTTAATGGCCACCGTTAATGGTAATGGTGACCGTTAACCATTACCTCCTTACTACGAGGTCCCTTAGCGGGTTGGTGCTTTAACGCCTGCTTTTTGCAGGCATTAAAAACCAACCCGCTAAGGGACCTCAGAGCTAATTACGGCACCGCAAAATTGCGGTGCCGTAATTAGCGCCTTCCCCATTCCCATAGAGCCCTATGGGGCAGAAATGGGAATGGGGAAAGGCAATGGCGGAAGGGGGATTTACCGCCCCACCAACCTTGGAATGGGGCGGTAAATCCCCTTTCCGCCAAGGTGGTGCCGGTATTTTACCGGCATGAGCCATGGCGCTAATAGCGCCATGGCTCACCGCCTTCCGTGTAATGAGGCCCTGAGTCTCTTAGAAACATGGATAGGGCTTTTCAACTTGGTATACAGAAAATATATCCGTCTAACCCTCAAACTCTTAAATGAACATCGGCCTGGTGCCACTGCACCACCTCCTTATGTACCTCTTCCTGCTGTCTTACCTCTTCCTGCTGTCGTTCCTCCTCCCGTGGCAATTTTTGTTCTTCCTGTTGCTCCTCCGCCGCCAGTTATTGCTCTGCTTTCTGTTGTTGTTCCTCCGCCTGTACCTTCACCTTTACCGACTGTTACTGTTTCAGTATATCCGTCTTTGTTGCCAGTGGTAGTGTCTCCACTACCTGTTGGACAGGATTTGTCTACTCTCTCTTTCCCAAGCGGTTCTGCTCCGCTTGTAGCTGATAAAGAGGCGAGTGCTGAATCAAAAGTTGTAACGCGAAACACAGTTTCCAAAGATAAGAGGAGAGATTTGAATGCATGGGCTAAGCAATGTATAGAGAAGGTGAAAAACCTACTGTCTTAGCTACGCTCCTTAATCTAGAAAGTATTCCCGATCAGAACGTCTTTATTGAGGGGATGGGGAAACATTTGGCTATAATGTGGAATAGATTGATGGACACAGATGTCCCACAAGGGTTGAGGGATTTGAATTTTTTAGCTTATTCAAGAGATACTGTGGAGAAAGTACATGAGCATGTCGAGAGGGTTTTTGAGTTTAGAAAGGAGTTAGAACGTTTACAGAATGATGAAATAGATGGTGATAGTTTGTATGCTATTTACGTGCAGAAACGGTTCCTTCCTCCTTGTAAGTCAACAAGTGAAGAAATGTGGATTTGGACGAGGGATGCACTTAGATGGATTTCAGATATGTCGATCTCTCCCGTAGAAGTATATGATAAGTATAGTCAGTATACTCCAGAAATCAGAGGAAAGTGTTACAGGTAATGGCAGAATACCTACAGGATGAATGTATAAAGAAAAAGGTTTGTTGTCCTGCAGAATTATTGAATATTTGTAAGAGAGCTTTTGCATCTGATACTGCTTCCACCACTTTAGCGCTCAATTTGGCTCTGTTGCTTAGTAAACGTTCAGAGTTAGATACTTCTCAGCTACTTATGAGAGAGGTTCCTCCGACATTCGCTCCTAAAGTTGAGATTCCGTCTACTGTTGCAATGGGTGCAGCAGCCATTGATATTGAAGCTCACTATGTATCGCAGTTTGTTCACGTCCTGTTCTCAAGACAGGAAGTGAATACTATTAGACAGTCGATTCCAGACATTAGGAAGAATCCAACAGGGTTTTACAAAGAAATAGAATCTGTCCTGTAATCGTCAGCTTTCACTCTAGGTGATATAGATTTGCAGTTTCCTGTGATCCTACCTGCTGATTCATGGAAACAGATTAGGACTGTAGATGATCCAGCTGGGTTAGGTGACATGTGGGTTAACTTGGTTAGTTTAGATGGAGAAAGGAAAGCTCGAAAGACCACCGCAAGTGATACTGACTTTGCCAGATAGAAGAGTAACAAAATTAAAGACTTTGATTCCAGAGAGAAGGATTGTTTGGGACAAACTCACTGCTTGTACTCAAGGAAAATCTGAAGGTGCTACCGAATTCTTTAATCGGTTCAAACAAGTATTCTCAGATTTTAGCGGACAGGATTTAAGCACCGAGTTAGGGAAAAGATTGTTTGTGGATAAGTTTGTGCGTGGATTGTTGCCTGATATCCAGTCACAAATTATGACTTCATAGAGTGCTTGGCAAGCGAAATCAGAGTCTTAAGTATTTCATATGGCTCAGTATTGCGAGAATAGAGTCAATAATGAAAAAGAAAGGATCGAAAAGAAAAGGGGAGATCTAAAAACCAAGGTATTATTGCAACAGATGGTTAGAGGGCCTAGAGGTGGAAGTACACAGTTCCGAGGTCAATTCATTCCACAAAGTAATGTGCCGTTGGGTCCTGTACACGCGACCCAATGTGCTTATTGCAGACAAGAGGGTCATTGGCGAGCACAATGCCCGATCCCTCAGCAAAGGTCGAATAACAGATATGGTGTCATGGGTAGATGATCCAGAGGCCGCCCTGGGTTAGGGGTCCTTGTAGAAGCCAGTTTGCTCAAAATTCTCAAGTCATTTTCGCAAGATAATCAGCAACCTAGTGTAGATAGCAGAAATATTTTTGATAATCCTTCAACTGCCTATCTTTCTGAAGATTTTTTCTTTGATGATATATTTTTTTCTTAGGACAGCCCGAAGCAGGGTCTGGAACCGACACCTATTCCCTTAATCAGAAAGGTCTCTACGTTAAGATAATGGTGGGGAATAGGAAACATCTATTTTTGATAGACACAGGAGCACAGAAGTGTTCCATTGATCATTCACGGGTTCCAGACATTCCACTGTCAGGGCAGAATAACATTTCTGTAGGGTTTTCTGGGATACCAGTGGTTAGTCCGGTTTCTCTGCCAGTACCGATTTCGTCTTAAAACGGACTGTGGAGAGAATTTGTTGAGGTTGAATCTGTTGAAGGAATTAAATGCGGTAATTCATTGTTCTTCGGATGGAGTGCTTTTGACGATTTCACCTCAGCAAGCTTCTGCCTCACAGTTTTTGACTAGAGCTTTGCCACCAGAATTTAGTGAAGTTCCGGCGTATTTATGGCCGGTTGACGACAATGGTATTTTGCAAATTGAGCCTGTTAAAATTGTTTTGAAACCAGGAGTTAAGTTGCCACGAATTCCACAATATAAGATTTCAATTGATGGTGAGCAAGCTTTGAAGTGTATAATCTCTGAATTTGTACATTGTGGAGTAATAGAAGAAATTGCAGGATGTTTGTGCAATAGACCAATTTTACCAGTGTATAAGAAAGGGGATAATGCGATTCCTTTCCGTTTCATTATCGATTTGTGCGCTATCAATAAGATTGTTGGTTCACAATCCAAATGTGCCTGATGTAACGACAATACTAACGATGACTCCAGCTTCTGCTACTCATTTCAGTGTGGTGGATCTTAAGAATGCCTTCTTTAGCATTCCCATACACGTGGATAGTAGGTATGTGTTCACGTTCACCCTAGGGGGATGCTCGTTTACATTCATCCGTGCACCGCAAGGGTATACAGAGAGTCTGAACATTTATAGTAGGGCTTTGAAAGAGCAGCTCGCTACATTTGAGTTGCCTTCTACTTGTACATTGCTGCAATACGTCAACAACCTTCTCTTAGCTGCAGGCTCAGAAAGTGCTTGCAAGGAAGGCACTGTGTTATTGCTTATTCATCTAGCAAAGCATGGGCATAAAGCTTCATTGAAAAGGTTTCAGTATTGTCGACAGGAGGTCGCCTATTTAGGCTATCTCCTGTCAAAGGAGGGAAGAAGATTAACACCTGAACGAATTAAGAGCATTTCTAGTGTGTCTGTCCCAAATACACAGAAGGAAGTCAGAGCCTTGATAGGAATGGCTTCTTACTGTTGACAGTGGATCCCAAACTTTTCACTAGTGATAAAACCAATGCTGGCATTGACAAAGAAGGGCATTTCTTTGCCACTATCGTGGAACTTGGAACACCAGAAAGCTTTTGATCTGCTTAAGACTGCACTGTGTTCAGCACTGGTTTTGGGCACACCAAATTATGATAAGGCCTTCAAATTGTTTGTGTATGAACGGGATGGATGTGCTTTGGCTGTGTTAACGCAGGAACATGGGGGGAAGAATAGACCATGCAGCTATTTTTTCTCCACACTTGATCCTGTTGCATGCGCTTTGCCGAGACGTTGAGAGCTGTAGCTGCTGCGTCTGTAAAACAAAGTGAGGGCATGGTTCTAGGCCATACTTTAACCGTGATGGTACCTCACTCTGTAGACGTTCTATTAAATAGAACGCAAACGCAACACCTTACTTCCGCATGATTAACAAGATATGAATTGATCCTATTTGCACCGCATATCCAAATTAAGAGGTGTTGCGTATTGAATCCGGCTGAATTGTTACCTCTTCTGCAAGAAATTGCTTGCAATGACGAAATGTCACATGACTGCCTTTATACCACAGAGCAAGAAACTAAAGGCAGGATTGGTTAAAATGATACACCTCTGAATGATCCACAAAGGGAGCTGTTTTACGATGGCTCCTGCTTCAAACTTCCGGATGGTACATCTAGTACTGCGTATGCCATCACTACACTATGCACGATCGTGGAGACCAAGAGAATTTTGCATAACTCTGCGCAGGCTGCAGAGATTATCGCACTGACTCGAGCTTGTGAAGTTTCAGAAGGGCTTAGAGTGAATATATTTCCTGACAGCCAGTATGCCTTTGGGGTGGTGCACAACTTCGGTAGACTATGGGCAGAACAAGGTTTCTTGACCTAACACGGAACAAAAATCCAACATGGCACCTTAATAGTTCAGCTAATCTCAGCACTTGCGCTTCCTACTCAACTAGCAATCATGAAGTACGCCACACATAAGAAGGTAGTAGATGATGTAGGGAGAGGGAACGCTTTTGCTGACAGGATAACTAAATAGACTGCTACTGATTTATATTCAGAAATATATGTTACGAAGGAAGCCACAAATACCTGTACAGTAGATGAAGGGATTAACTCAATAAAGAATACTCAAGCTGATGCCACTCCAGAAGAACTTAAACACTGGGCTGAGGGTTTAGCAAGTTTGGATGAGGAAGGGTGTTGGGTAGACAGTTCAAAAGGAAGATGGATGCTACCCGATGCATATGTCATTGCCATGGGCACAATGGCTCATGGTCCCACTCACATGTGTGCTAGGAAAATCTGTAAATTACTAGAATCTGTCTGGGTGAATGTCAACATCTCAAAAACTGTTGAGCGTTTTGTCCAGAATTGTATGGTTTGCTTACAGCATATGCAGGGAAGGGTACAACAACACTGAGGGGACGTTTTGGTCCCCCCTATGTGCCTTTTGAAGTGATTCATTTCGACTGCATCGAGATGGAGCGCTGTTATAACTACAAATATGTCTTGGTAGTCATTTGCACCTTTAGCAAGTGTGTTGAAGCCTTCCCTGTGAAAGATGCTAGAGCAATGACAACGGCGAAAACCATGCTTAATGAATATTTTCCTAGGTTTGGTTTGCTGAGGGTCATCTGGTCGGATAATGGTCCACATTTTATCGCTGCTGTCATCCTTCAAGTATGTGCGGGATTACAGATCGATAAACGGTTCCATTCGGCTAGACAGCCATGCTGGGCAGAGTGCTGGACTTGTAGAGCGCCATAATGGTATCTTGAAGAATAAACTTGCAAAGGTCTGTGCTAGCAGTAATTTGAAATGACCAGACGCCTTACCTATAGCGCTACTGTCCATGCGGATAACCCGACAGACTAGAACTGGGCTCTCCCCATATGAAATTGTGATGGGGAGGCCAGCTAACATTTGGAACCTGCCAAAACCCAAAGTACTGAAAGATGTGGAGAATCTGCTTCTTGTTGAATACTTTAACCAGTTAACTCAAAACTTATATTTGATTTATCAACAGGTGCGAGAAGCCCTCCCGGTTAAATACGAGAGGCCAGGTCACAGAATTCTACCCAGTGACTGGGTGCTCAAAAAGTAATTTGAGAGAACATCCAGCCTCGCACCGCGCTGGAGAGGAACGTTTCAGGTCCTGTTAGCCACACAGACTGCTGTAGGAGTAGCTGGCCAACGACACTGGATACACACTACACACATCAAGAGGATAACTTTCCCTTTGCCACACAACAGAGAAGAAACAAAGGAAACTACTTGCTCTGCTTCTGGTGATCAATCAGTCTTGAACAACATCAAGGGTATTTTGGAGACTCTTCCCATGCCCATGGGGTCTGTGGAGACTGCTGCTTTGTCTCTGAATTCTTCTTCGGGTCCTTCTGCACCCTTGAACGACCTTGCCCCTGTTTCAACACTTCCTTCAGGAAGCAACGACATACTGTTCGCAGATCACGCAGTGCCTGGAGTTTTAAGGTACGATCTGCATCCACGCCACTAGACTTACAGCACAGCACAGCAGTGCCTACAGGAAACGACTGCTGAGCTCGTCCTTTGCCACTTTCACGCTGAAACATAAGTAATTGGCTGGGATCGACAAAAGCTATCTTCAATTAAGAAAGATCACGTGGTCAGAAGACCATCAGCAAATTAACTTACGGAGTCTATCGCAGAAACTTTCCAGGAAAGAGCTTTGAGGAACAATGCCAGTCGCTATCTCTACTCGTATGGAGCAACCGATCGATTGTGTGGCTAACAAAGACATTGGATAGAAAAACACATGGTCCTTGAGGACGTATTGTTTTCTTGTAATTATGTTAACTGGTCTGACAGTAATAATTGCTCTTGGGTTTTGGTGCATTGAGGGGGGGTGCGTCCACTTGAAACTTTTATACGCACTGAGAGTGTTCCCACTATGTCTTCTCCTTTTGTGTATCTGCACACTCTATTTCCTAGGGATTCCCAACACAGACAGAGTTATCACAACAATACTCTTTTGTTAATTATGAATGCGACCTATGCGATCTTGAACAGAACTAATTGCGAGTCCTGATGCCTCTGGGATGCTCCCTTTTCGCAAATAGGAGCAAGCTCAATGTTGCTTCTATTAGGCCTTCCGATAGACTTTCTAGACCTTTCCACTCCCTAATTTCTTTCAAGATGGCTCCCGTAGACAACCGGGATGCTACGCCTCCTTCCTATGCTATCAATCACAGCCCCAACTCTGTTTCCTTCTGCATACAAAGGAATGGTTCTTAGTCAATGTGTACTTTTGAGGGTTGTACCAATATTGTAAATTTGACTAGTGAGGACAGACCCTTGTATGTAGGTGATCCTGTTTATTTAATTTGTGGCAATGAAGCGTATCCTTGGCTACCTAGGGATTGGCAGGGTACCTGTTATTTGGGTATCTTTCTACCAGGGGTATATTTAGCTAGCACCTCAGAGGTCTCTAGGGCTCGTCCAAGGCAGGACAAGAACGGTGATACTCCTTCACAAGTCATGGGTGATGTAGCGAAATCCTTTGTGCCATTTTGGGGACAGAGCATGAATTCCGAGGATATTAGGCGACTAGCAAGTGTATTGGAGAGAACCATGAACCGGACCACCGATATACTCTACAACATGACAATAGAACAGAAAGCAATTAGATTAGTGGCTCTACAGAACCGGATGGTGTTAGACGTCATCCTGGCTGAGCGTGGTGGAGTATGTAAATTGGTGGAATCTGCTTGTTGCGTTTTCGTACCTGACTCCTCCCCTACCATATTCAAGCAATACAAAATCTGCATGTCCTAAGTACAGAAGTACATGTTCCCGAGGGAAACTGGGATCTTAGTACTTGGTTCTGTGGCTTTTTATGGCCTTGGGGATGGAAACTCTTTTCAGTCTTAATGGTAATCCTTGGTATTCTGTTGTTCTGTTGTTGTTGCATACAGTGTCTTCCTGTCATATGTTCGATGTTAGGAGGATGTCGTGTGCAAACAGTAGGAACATTAGGACCGAAAATACACACACCCGAGAAGATGACTAATGTTTTTGTAATGAAGGATATTACTGTCAAAGATTTGATGGCAATTGATATGTTTGTTTGTTTGTTTATTTATTTATAATGCGCTCCAGACCCATAGGTTACCGGGCGCAGCAGCAAGTATATGCGAGGCTTACAATGTTACAAATCAATATTACAAGAATGTACAGTTACCGGTTGCAGTATTTACATGAATGTACAGTTAGCAATATACAGAGCTAGCAGTTATAAACATAGGGTTACACACATCTGAGTACATTAAGTAGGGCTACACTTGTGAAGGTTCATTACAGGTGTCTAGTCATTGTTAGCGTTAATGTGTTTGATGAAGTTCCTTCTGAAGTGTGGGAAGGGTTGGTCTACTCTTAGGTTGGGTGGCAGAGCGTTCCACAAGTTGGCAGATCTCACAGGGAAGCTTGCGCCACCGATTTTAGCAAGTCTAAATCTCGGTACTACCAGGCAATTGGAATTGGCGAGTCTCATGGGTCTAATAGATGTTTTTCTTTTTATTTTGTCCGTCAAGTAACTAGGAGCAGCATTATTTAGGGCCTTATGGGTCAAGGAGATCATCTTTAGGTGGATTTTATTGTCCGTGGATAGCCATTTGTGTTGCCGCCTAATAGAGGAGATATGCTCCCTCTTCTTTATGCCTAATGCAGCTCTAAGAGCATTGTTTTGTAGTGTTTGGAGTCTTTGGGTGATGGCTTTATTGGCACCACTGTATAGGGCATTACAGTAGTCGAGTATGGAAAGTATTAAGGCTCTAGCCAAGGTAAGACAGCTAGTATTGGACAGGAAGGTCTTGCCTGCTCTTATCAATTTACAGGTGTAGGCAGTAGTGGAAGCTAGGGAGTTGACCTGTTTAGTGAAGGACAAGGTAGAATCGAGGTATAAACCGAGTGTTTTTACTTCCCTCGAGACTTTGATAACATTTCCATCTATGTTGAAAGCTGAGTAGTCCGGGCCCAATTTGTTAATATTGGCTTGTGTACCCAGAAGGATCAACTCTGTCTTATCATCATTCAGGCAGAGACCATGAGTAGCCATCCAAGCCTGAATGATGAGGTACACTCTATTCACCAACTCCCTGTCCCTACTATGATCCCCAGAAAGTGGGAGGAGAATCTGTGTATCATCTGCATAGTTAGTGTAGGTGATACCAAGATTGTCCAGATCATCTAACAGAGGTTTGGGGAATATGTTGTATAGAGTCGGGGAGACAAAGGATCCCTGAGGGACTCCACAGGTGATGGGTATAGGGTCTGCTGCTGCCGATGGGGAAAAAACTCTCATAGTTCTCTCACTCAGAAAGGATTCTATCCAACTGATAGCTTGGGTGGAGAAGTGAGCGGCAGAGTCCAAGTGTCTGCAGAGGACCTTGTGGTCCACAAGGTCAAATGCAGCTGAGAGATCTAGTAGGAGGAGAAAGGCTGTCTTGCTCTCTCAATTCGTCTATTTGGGTCTTTAGGTCGATAAGGGCTGTTTCCCTTCCATTTAGTGGGCGGAAGCCAGATTGTCTAGATCCAAGTAGTTTATGCAGTTCAAGGTATTTTTGAATCTGTATATAGGCCACTTTGTCCAGAATTTTCAACAGAAATGGAACTGTAGTGATTGGACGGTAGTTAGTCGGGATGAGAGGGTCAAGAGTTTGCTTTTTGAGCAACAGGAGCACCCAGGATTGTTTTAAATTAGCTGGGATGATGCCTGTGGCGAAGGATGCGTTGACAAGTTTGGAAATAAACAGCGTCTTTTATTAGCTGTGCTGGGCAGATGTCACCTTTGCAATTCGATGGTTTGAGGGTGAGGATGATTTTTTCTATCTCTAGTGTGGTGGTTTTGGTGAAAGAGAATTTGCTAGACTGGGGCTTGTTGGTAGCCTTGGGTGGTGGCAGAGTAGGAAAGCTTGAGCGAATCTTTTTTCAGTAGAATTTTATTTTGGAGGGTGTTAATTTTGTTGGTTAGAGCCTGTTGGATATCTGTGCACCAGGTCTGATCTTTGGTACATGTTTCTGGTATGGCAATGGGTGACTCAAGTTCCTTCAGTATGGAGAAGAGTTCCTTCATATTTGAATTAGAGTTGGCGATACGATCATTGTATGAATTCCTCTTAGCCAGACAAACTGCATTTTTGTATTGTCGGGAAATAGATGTTAGGTTGGCCTTGTTCTCAGCAGTTGGGCATAGTTTCCAGTTAAATTCATATTTTCTCTTGGTGAGGCGTAGGGCCATGAGTTCAGGAGTAAACCATTTATTTAGATGGGCTTTATGTTTGCTTGTACGCATTTTAAGTGGGGCAATTTTGTCCATAGTATCAGTCATGATTTTGTTATACTCATGCACTAATATGCTGGGGTCTAGGTTGTCAGGCAGTGCATTTAATGTTGGAAGAATAGCGGGTATGACACATTGTCTATTGTCATGTTCTCTTTATTTCTTGTTGGGCATGGAAGTGCCATGGGGATGACTGTAGAGGATGGTCGGGAGGTTAGGAGGTTGAAGGACACTAGTGAATGGTCAGTCCATGATAATGTCGAGATGGATGAGATAACTGCTGTACAGTTTGAGTCAGCAACCCAGTCTAGTATTCTGCCTTTCGTATGGGTTGGGTTGTTGACTTTTTGGGAGAATCCTACGGAGTTAATAGCGTGGGCAATGGTCGCGGCGTACGCATCTGCTTGGTCATTAGATCCTAGGTTAAAATCCCCTAGTACCAGCAATTGTGAGGTGGTTTTGGCATTGAAGGTTAGTAGCTTGTGCAGATCCTCTTCGAAAGTCCCAAGCGGACCTGGAGGTCTATAGATTAGTTGAATGGTTAGGATTTGATTATTGTTTATGAGGAGTTTTGCAGTGAGGGCTTCGCAAGATTGTAGAGTTTGGGCAGGGGCTAGTCTTAGCGAGAGACTCGATTTGGAAATGATGGCAATTCCGCCTCCGCGGTTGCCCTCTCGGTCTTGCCTACATATAGTGTAACCGTCAGGGATGGCTAGCATAAGTGATGGTCCTGCTGCCTTGTGTAGCCAGGTTTCGGTTATTGCAATAAAGTCCAAGTTCACCTCAGTGATTAGATCAGCTATATCAAGGGCATGTGCAACTAATGACCTGGCATTGAGAAGCGCTCCTTTGTAGGAGTGATCCTTTGTTTCCTCTTTGGGATGTGTAAGATTAGGAGTACTTTTCGCGCTGGATTGTATCTTAGATTCGGATGTTTGTATGTACATTGAAGCTGGGGTGATATTGGAAGCGTTGCATTCCTTACCATTATGGCGTTTCATCTCACGTATTGTAGGAGGGAGGCGTCGTCTAGGTGTCTCGTGAAGTTTGTTAAGTCTAGCACGTAGTTTGTTATTTCTATCGTGCGTGGAACTAGGCCGGGAGGTGTAAGCTAATGGTCCTAGCAGAGCTCTGTATTTTGAGTCAGTGTAGACATGAGTTTTGGTAACTATATCTGTTGATATAAGTGAGAAGGGTCCGAATGCATGTAGTGGGGACTCTGTGTGGCTGACCTGCTTGCAAGTGGCAAGGAGTGTAGCAGTAGCCATAATGCAGTAGAAACTAGATAGGCTAGACATTATGCGGAGCTAACGCTTAGTTAGGTGGGTAGTGGTCATGCAGGTAGGATGTTCCCTGTGGTAAGGTAAGTTGATCTATCCACATAGATTTGAGAGTATCACAATGGCTAAAAAAGCACAACACCTAGATTTAAGCGTATCACAATGGCTAAAATCACAGCACCTAGATTTGAGAATATCGCAATGTCTAAAATGCACAACACCTAGAATTGAGAGTAACACAATGGCTAAAAGCACAGCATCTAAATTTGAGAGTAACACAATATTTAAAATGCACAACACCTAGAGTTGAGAGTATCAAAATGGCTAGAAGCACACCACCTAAATTTAAGAGTGTCACAATGGCTAAAATGCACGGCACCTAGGTTTGAAGTATCACAATGGCTAAAAAGCACAGCATCTAGATTTGAGAGTATCACAATGTCTAAAATGCACAACACCTAGAATTGAGAGTATCATAGTGGCTAAAAGCACAGCATCTAGATTTGAGAGTATCACAGTGTCTAAAATGCACAGCACCTAGAATTGAGAGTAACACAATGGCTAAAAGCACAGCATCTAAATTTGAGAGTAACACAATGTCTAAAATGCACAACACCTAGAGTTGAGAGTATCAAAATGGCTAAAAGAACACCACCTAAATTTAAGAGTGTCACAATGGCTAAAATGCGCAACACCTAGGATTGAAAGTATCGCAATGGCTGGGAGGCACAACACCTAGATTTGAGAGTGTCCTAATGGCTGAGAGGCATACCTAGTTACAGAGTGACATAATTAAAGTTGCATGCATGGGCAGCAACTGGGAAGCCGGATCGGCCATACAAGTTTGACAGAAATGCAAACATCACGTTACAGTAGGCTTGGTGGGCCGCGTGGCATAGTGGTGCATAAAAGAGGCATATATGTGGTGTGATACAATGCATACAGTACAATGGGTAGTTTCTTAATATACTGTATAACAGTTGACTATAGACCATCCAAGGGTATGGAACAGAGCAGCACATATAAACAAATGGCTGTTGGCATACTTAAAAGCACAGGGTAGAGTGTAGATAGTGACGGTGGCCGTACACAAATAGTCTGAGGTGGGGTCAGTATAAGTGGATTAGTAGCGCTGGAATATAGTGCAGAAGAGTACTTACAGAAGAGACCAGGCTGCTCAGCTCCTTGCTATCAGTGAGCTGCAGGGGCGGGTGATTGCAGGAGCAGCCAATCACTGGCTTTGGGTGCTCCTGGGCTAGTTGCTGGTGCCGGAGAGTCGACCTAGGCGGCGGCCATTGACTGCGTTGTATATAATGGCGGGCAATGGAGCCACGGGCTATTTGGGGTGTTCAGTGCCCAAAATTGCGAAATTTTCAATTTCGCCGGGTCGGGTGCGAATGCACGTAAATATAATGCCAAAAGCAGGCAAAATTAAGGGAAGGGCCACGTTGCTCGTTGCGGGCGGTGGGGGCGTCTGGGGGCTCCATTTCTTCCTGGGGTCCTGGTGGTGGGGGGAGAAGGCTCCAGCCCTCTCCTCCTTGCACGACGGCGACGGCTTCTGATGAATGTGATTCAGGATGTATGGACATTGAAACGTGGAGTTACAAGTAAAGCAAATATTTTTGCTAAGGCTCTTGGCTTAGGCCAAAAGGAGGGTTTGTTAAATGGTAATTATATAGTGCCTCCTTAGTATTTATATTGGCCTAAATCTATTCGTGCTACACGGAAAACCACGTTGCAAAGTTCCGATTGTTGGGTTAACTTCGCCGCCATTTTAAGATTCATCCACCATTTTGATTTCCACTCATGTGTTCTACGTTCTAAAATGGTGGACTATGTTTTCGACTTGCAGCCAAGCCTTCTGACCTTTGAGTTCTGTTAATGTTTAGGTTGTCCGAGAGCCGACTGTTTAAACTGAGCAAAGAGACATTGTGCTTCATATGAACTGTCATTCAAGTGTTGTCTGCGCTCACAAGCCTCATCCTTGTATAAACATTGGGACAATTAAGAACAAACCTCAAGCGTATGCTTTAGCTGAACTACATTGTGAAGAAACTTGGAATAAGGCTTACTGCGGGATCCGAGAACATATATCGCTATTGTGTCTTCATGGAAATACAAACCTATGTAATCCTTCGCATGATATTGTAAAATCTGTATGTGAACTGGACACAAACTCTAGACCACAAATTATTAACATGAAGAGAGGCTGGACAATATTGCATGAAATGTATAAATATGCGAGTGTTTAGATGTTCAGCTCTCTCTCACCTCGCTTTGGCGGCTGTTACACACTGCGAGGTGTTGGGAGCCAGATAGCTATCTGTTTTGCTTTGTAAACTGTACAGTAATAAAAGATCTGTGAATCTTTTTTAGCCTGTGATTGGTGTATTTCCTTTGTGGTACTCAGCCTGATATTTCTTTGTTCTTTCAGTATGGTGAGTTTTTGCTATAAAAGTACTGTTTTTTATTAAATGCTTTGAGACCATGCCGTGCAACGTCCGTTGATGTCTGTTGCACTCCCTGTTTTAGATCATTGAGAATAAAACAGAGATAGTTTGCCAACTTCCTGAGTCGGTCTTCTTATTGGTGTAAGAGTTATTCTGCAACCTGTCCATCGTACAATGTGTTACCTTAATTAAAAGGACCATAAAATGGCATTGCAAGAACTGATCCAGTACAGTGGATCTCACAAATGTCTTTACAATCAGCAATTAGGCTTTAGGCTCACCAGAGGGATGACATTTTGAAATCTCATACTGCCTTTGGAACTGTGAATCACATAACACTGATTGATCATTTGAATAAGTCATTTGGCACTGAAACCAGTTCTAAAGAGCATGCCAATTCTGTGCCTAAAAGGAAGTTGCAAACAAGATAATGCCCATTTGTCTCCAAGATTTCTCTCTACAGTTGTGGGGTTCCCCAGATCAATCTTTTCTCCCGGGCTGTTTAAAACAAGGTGTAGCAGACCTCATTGCACAATTATTTGTTTCCTTCTAAACCTACACTATGACATCCAGGTCTCCTTCAAAGTAGTTCAAAAAAGGTAGCTGGCGCTCCTCTCCAGAAAGAACATGGCATGATAACCTGTTCTAAGGTGAGAGTTTGCAGCACACGCTTTTTGCTCACTGTGCCTTTCACAGATGGGAAATATCCATTAGCATATCAGTCTTTGTCCCGCCCACATGGGCAGTCCAGCACCGAAATGCTATGGCAATTCCTCTCTGAACAAGAGTACCAGAAGCAACCCCATACACGTGTTTCAGCCTTGTTGGGCCTCATCAGTGAGGTGAAGCTTTGCTTCTCTGAGCACAATGAGCAGGGAGTCCACGTCTGGTTGCCCCCAGGTAACTCAGGGTGACCAACCCCAAGTTCCTTACAAATATTTCAAAAAAGGTAGCTTGCGCTCCTCTCCAGAAAGAACATGGCATGATAACCTGTTCTGAGGTGAGAGTTTGCAGCACACGCTTTTTGCTCACTGTGCCTTTCACAGATGGGAAATAACCATTTGCATATCAGTCTTTGTCCCGCCCACATGGGCAGTCCAGCACCGAAATGCTATGGCAATTCCTCTCTGAGCAAGAGTACCAGAAGCAACCCCATACACGTGTTTCAGCCTTGTTGGGCCTCATCAGTGAGGTGAAGCTTTGCCTCTCTGAGCACAGTGAGCAGGGAGTCCACGTCTGGTTGCCCCCAGGTAACTCAGGGTGACCAACCCCAAGTTCCTTACAAATATTTCAAAAAAGGTAGCTGGCGCTCCTTTCCAGAAAGAACATGGCATGATAACCTGTTCTGAGGTGAGAGTTTGCAGCACACGCTTTTTGCTCACTGTGCCTTTCACAGATGGGAAATATCCATTTGCATATCAGTCTTTGTCCCGCCCACATGGGCAGTCCAGCACCAAAATGCTACGGCAATTCCTCTCTGAACAAGAGTACCAGAAGCAACCCCATACACGTGTTTCAGCCTTGTTGGGCCTCATCAGTGAGGTGAAGCTTTGCCTCTCTGAGCACAGTGAGCAGGGAGTCCACGTCTGGTTGCCCCCAGGTAACTCAGGGTGACCAACCCCAAGTTCCTTACAAATAATTCAAAAAAGGTAGCTGGCGCTCCTCTCCAGAAAGACCATGGCATGATAACCTGTTCTGAGGTGAGAGTTTGCAGCACACGCTTTTTGCTCAGTGCCTTTCACAGATTGGAAATATCCATTTGCATATCAGTCTTTGTCCTGCCCACATGGGCAGTCCAGCACCGAAATGCTATGGCAATTCCTCTCTGAACAAGAGTACCAGAGGCAACCCCATACATGTGTTTCAGCCTTTTTGGGCCTCATCAGTGAGGTGAAGCTTTGCCTTTCTGAGCACAGTGAGCAGGGAGTCCATGTCTGGTTGCCCCCAGGTAACTCAGGGTGACCAACCCCAAGTTCCTTACAAATATTTCAAAAAAGGTAGCTGGCGCTCCTCTCCATAAAGAACATGGCATGATAACCTGTTCAAAGTAGGTAGTTCTTCTCATGATCGTCACTGTATTTCATGATGCCACCCTCACATTCAACACTCTGAGGCAAGGAACCTTGGTGTAATCTTCGACTCCTCTCTCTCTCCTTCTCTCCTCACATCACGGACCTTGCCAAGAAGGCCCACTTTCAGCTGCACCTCCTCAGAGGCATTCTCTCTTTCCTCACCTTCCCCCAGAGCTCTGGTCCTCTCCAGGCTGGACTACTGCAATAGCCTCTTCCTCAACTTACCTGACTCCTCCCTTTTGCCCCTTTAAACTAATACAGAATGGGACTGCAAGACTTATCCTTTGCCTCAAACCCAGGGAGCACATCTCTCCAGCCCTAAAATGTCTCCACTGGCTCCCTGGTTACTGCAAGGATCAAGTTCAAAACCCTCTGCATCATCCACAAGGCATTCTGCAGCCTGGGACCCAGCTACATCCATCTCTCCCTCCGTAAATACCTCCCTGCTAGAATCCTTTGGTCTTGTAGCTTATACCTTCAGTAGATCAGATACTTCTCCAAGCAAAGAGTGTGGGGTAGATCTCTTTCCTCCGCAGGTGCCTCCCTCTGGAATGGCCTCTCTGCCCCTCTCAGACTTGAGCCAGATCTCCTTAAGTTCCAGAAGCTTCTCAGTACCCTCCTTTTCTCCTCCTCTCCCTTTTCCCCTCCCCTGCTAATGTTCCCCCTCTACCTCTTGACTGGCAGCCTGGTTCCTTCAGATTCTCATAGGGCACGATGCCCTTCCTAGTCAGTCTACCCCTGCACTTGGTCTCCTCTAACCCCCCCCCACCTGCATTGCCCTTCTGGGCTTCCTCACCCTACTCTAGCCTGGCTGGGCCTAGACCCCTTAACCCTTCCAGCCCTGTTTCTTGCACTTCGCATGTGGACCTTCTGCCCATGCCCTCTCTTCTCCCTGGGCTCTGTCCATCTGGCCTCCCCTGGCACTCGCTTAACCCACCAGCACTTCTCCCCTCCCCTCTCCCCCGCACTTCTGTTTACTGCACTTGCACAATCCGAATGTCACAAGGCCTAGGAGGACCGTTTTTGTTTTGTCATCCCTGTTCCCCTCCATTGTCTTGTTGCACCTTGAAACACATTGTGTATAGGCGTATAATAAAAACCCAATCCGTAAAAATAAATAAAAATTGGAAGATTGATAAATTGAATGCCTCAAAAAATTACAGATCAGCTACTGTGCCCCAGGCCCCGGGCCGTACGAAGTACGGCACGATGGAGGGCCTGGGGGGTTAGGCGCAGAATGGGGGAGAAATGGCGCAAAAGCCGAGGGGAGGGGCGTCCAGATTGCACCCTCACCCCAGCGTTGCCAGAAAATTGCACAACAATGCCAAGGAAAGGTGTGAGGGTAAACAACAGGGCGGCCGGGGGAAGTCCGGCCCCCCAAGGGAAGACCAAAGGGGCCTGGGGTTATAAGTAGTCCCCAGAAAGAATGAAGGAGCACAAACCAGGTAAGGAGCTCACCTCATTCGGGTAAGCTCCTAGGGCCTGGAAAAAAGGGGCAGGAAAAACGTTTGCTCTTGCGGGCTCACTGTTTTAAGTCCCCCGTTTAACATACAGGCAAAAACGTTTGCTCTTGCGGGCTCACTGTTTTTTCCTCGCTTGAACGTGCAGGCATCGTTTCACCTACCGTGTCGGAGAGCGGGCCACTGTGGGAAGCCGGGAGGAGAAGATCAGCAGAATCTCCAACGGGCGTGCAGGATCAGGCATCTGTGTGCAGCAACGAGCAGAGCCGGGAGGAGAAGACCGCTCGAGCAGTAAGTTCAGTGGGGAAGCAGGCAGCTGGTGCGGCGACCAGCCTGGCGGACCCGCGAGAAGAAGACCACTGGTGCAGCAAGTACCATGAGGAGGCGGGAAGCAGGGGCAACGACCAGCGCGCACAGCTGCGAGGAGAAGACCGCCGGAGTCCTTTGAAGGATAAAACAGAAGGCATCACAGAGATCCAAGGCGCGTCCCGGGAAGGCAAGCGGTGCGCAGCGACCGGAGCAGGGCAACGCATACTGGAAGAAGGGACCCACCCCCAAAACAGAACAACAAAGGAAGCCCGCGAACCAGGTTTGTTTGTCTACATAGACACGGCAAACAAAGGGGCGTGGCCTAAGTCAAAAACATTAAAGGAACACAACCAAGCTTAGTTTTTAGAAGAAGCAACGTGGGAAAGGCCCGACGGAAGGAAAGCATCAAATTTAAAGGAAGATCGTGTTTTCAAGAATGTCAAGGAAGTCTCCGAGGTGGTCAACCCTGCAGAAAGAAGGAAGCCAGACAAGAAGGAGGGTGAAAGAAATGGGAAGAAGGGCCCAGGATTTCAGTGAATGGGCAACCTGGCAAGACGCTCACCTCGTTCGGGTAAGTGTTTTGAGACCTGGACAAGGGAGAAGGAACCGGTTTGGAAACATCAGCTGAGGACGGAAGCGTAACCCGGATGGATGTCGCCCAACGCAGCAGAAAGCAGTAATTGCATTTTTCTTTGTTCGTGTGCTTCCCTGGGTGACTGTTCCCGAGCAAGAAGATGTGCTACAACAGAAGAGGAAGGGTTCCGGTTGTCTCGGGGTTCCAGTGTAGCGGCAATATGGTGGCAGCCAGTCAGGTAAGGAGCAGAGTAATACGAGGGATGAAAGCGCGACTTCAGCGCTGAGGGCCGCGGTAGCCTCTTGTAAGGGGAAATGTCAAGCGGTATGTGAGCACTTTGGGGATTTAATTAACTCCACTGGCCCTGGGTAACAACCACCCTCCCTCTGCTTGCTTCGCCTGGGGGGTTGAATGTGGGATTTCATAGTCGCGTGCGCAAGGAGCACTGTAGGGTCGCAGCTACGAACTACAAGGGGGTGTGGAGATATGCTCTCTAGCGGCTGCGCAGCAAAGAGGTCAATGCTTGTATGGGCGGCTATGCGGCAGACGTAGTAGAAAGGCACACGGCATTGGTAGCTTTCCAATGTTGAAGTAAAATGTAAATCTGCTCTTACTATGAGCGCCTGGAGTTTCTCTAATCTCTTGGTGATCAGAAAAGTGTGTGCATATATTTCCAGTCTGGGTGCACTAGGGGGATTCTTTGCTGATCATTTCGCGTGTGTGGGGGTGTAATCATTCTTTTTCAGTCAAAAACTGTGAACACTTCAAGAGAGATTTTAAAACCAGTATTGTTAAATGATAGCATGTGGGGAGTTCGTATCGTGGGTGAAATAGGCGTTTTACTCACAGTGGGAAAAGGTTGAATACTTTTCAATTATGGTTATGGCAGCCAGGCAGGAAGCTAAGGGTGCATGTAAGAAGCATACGTGACTACCCGACAGATGTGGGCAGTAGGCTACTGCTTTTGAAGCAGCCCTACCGCATACAGATTTCAGTGACAGATCATACTGTTTAATTTATGTGGCTCTAAGGCAGGCTCCAGGGCAAAGCAGGCAACAAGTTGATTAGTCTGCCTACACAGTAGACTGGAAGGTGATTATTGGGGTACAAAAAAGGAGGTGTCGGCCAAGGTTTTGGTTGCAAGGGAGATTTTGGCGGGTCGTCCAGAGGGGTGAACAGGGGTGCCCACGGGGACCACCCTCCGGTAACGCAGCTTGGCACGTTGTATCAGGGGTGCCGCTCCGTGTGCAGTGATGTGGAAAAAAGCTAGGCAAGGCGAAAAGAAAATGGCTGAGGTAAGAGCAAAGAGGGCAAAAGGAATGCAGCAGTTGGGCCAAGAAGGCAGAAAACGTTTTGGTGGCCAAAGGGGTACTGGGCGTCCTCCGGAAGGAGGACAGGGCAAAGGAAAATGTGGCCTTTGCTGAGTGAGGAGCCCGGCCGCAGGAGAGGGGGCACTACCACCAGGACAGAAGAAAAATTGGAAGTAAATTGTAAAGAGGTTAAGCTCAGTCATCACTGATATGGGTAAGTCTCCCAGAAACAGGGACAGGAAGGGGAGAAAGCCGAATAAATACAGCGAGGAAGGGGTTTCCACAATCGAGGGAGAGAGCAGTGAGGAGGAAGAGAGGGACCCCTTGGAAGCATGGGTAAAATGGGAAGGGTTACTAGGTAAGGAGAGAGAGAAGGGCTCTGGTATAGAAGGGATAGGCAAGAGTGCAGGGGCAGGTCCAATTCCACAACCAAGGTAGAGAGCAGCAAGGAAGAACAGTGGGACTCCTTGGAAGCATGGGTAAAATGATAAGGAGTAATAGGTAAGGAGAGTGAGAAGGGCTCTGGCATAGAAGGGGCAGGCAAGAGTGCAGGGGCAGGTCCATTTCCAATAGGTTACCCAGGGCATCTGGGACACAGCCCTCAAGGGGCACCGACGGTATTACAAAAAATACCCAGAGGATGGAGTGGCATTGTTAACATAGCAACAAGGGGTCTTGAATGTATACAAAGCATCGGGGGGATGCATGAAAGGAATACGACTGGGAGTTGAGAAGGAAATGGACGGTTATCCGGACGGAGGGTGGGACGAGGAGAGTTATAACCGGTACATGTTTAACAGATTAAAAGATAAAGGGGACCACAGGGTCCACGGTTCAGGAGGGCAACAGGCATAATGGGAAAATAATGATAGAAGCAAAGACAGGTACAACAATAGGGGATACGATAATAACGACAACTAATCGTTTAAGGTCAGGGGAACAGAACCTTTGGGGCAGTCAATAGGGGACACAGAGAGGTCAGCAGAGTAGCAAAGTAACACACCACCAACGGCTCAAGGGGGTGGCACGGGAGATATCGGGAAAACATAGCTGGGAGCATGGAGCATAAGCAGAAGAGCAGAAAAGGGGGAATTCCAAAGTGGTCAATAAGAGCAGTTATATGGCAGTCGCATATCAACCATGAGGAAAAGATGGCTCGGGGGCAATAGTAGGCAACCGTATGGCAGAGAACGCCCACACCAGGGAAGGAATGAGTTCCACGAATAAGCATCAGAAATAATGAAAAGGTTAGCCATAAGGCTGAATAGAAAAGGAAAAATATGGCCATGTGTATAGCAGGAAAATAACGCCCATACCGGGAAAGGTAGGGGTTCCAAGAATAAGCATCGGAAATAAAGAAAAGGTCAGCCAGGAGGTTGACTGGAACCAAAAGGGAGAAAACCGCCACGCCAAAGAGGGCATGGGTCCCATTGAAAGCACAGGTCATAGAAAAGCTGGCCAGTAACGCCCTAAAAAAATGGGGGAAAGGTTCAGGGAGCTGAGGCCGGATGCAAAAAGAGTGAAAAACGCCCACGCCAAAGAAAGCATGGGTCCCATTGAAAGCACTGGAAAGGAAAGAACGGTTGACTACAAGGTTAACTCAAAAGAAAACGGAAAGCCACAGGAAACAGAACGGGTCACAGAAAAGTTGCCAGGAATGCCCTAACGTACAAAACGGGTAAGCAGTACGGAAAGCATAGGAATAATGTATTGGTGGAAACAGGAGAGCAAGAAGTGGGTAAAGTTGCAACGGAGAAAACGTGTGAATCTTTGGAAGGGGCGTGTGCAAAGAGGAAAAAAAAAAAAAAAGCTGGGCGGCTGCACACTTAGCCGCAGTTGCACACACCGCAAAGGTAGCCGGTGTACCAGATCCAACAAACAGCCCATGGGTAAAGTATCCACTGAAGGGTTGGGCAAAGTTAGAAGGGAAGAAACCGGGCAGCAGGAGGCCCCTGAATTTTGGCAAACTGGTGGTTCTGTTGAAAATATTACAAAGCGCAGGTAGCAGCAGATATGAAACAGCCCTGTTCAGGGCAGCATTCGCCTTGGTATACTAGGGGGCCTTCAGGGTAGGTGAACTAGTATGCAGTAATACGATAGTAGGGGATGGCCTGGCAAAAAGCGACGTTGGCATAGGGAGCAAGGGCAGGTCCATAATGTTGAGAAAATCCAAAACCGACCAGGCAGGAAAGGGGAGAGCTACAGACCTTAAATGCATCAGAAAGAAGGACCACTGTCCCAGATGCACCACCCAGGCATTACTAGAGATCCGACCAGAGGTCGGCGGGCAATTGCCAATACATAGGGACGGCAGCGCACTCAGCAGGTACCAGTTCAGGGTGCTGGAGGAGCGGGGATGAGATAGAGGCGCTTTTGGGGGGGACCTGAGCGGCCGAGGCAACGCCCACTCTGGTGTGGCGACACGTGGCCATGAACGGATGCCTAAGGGTAACAAAGACTTGTTGAGGAGACGTTTTGGGCACCCACAAAGCTGGACACGATGTGCCCAAAAGCACATTATTGTTATATATGTTTTTTGTGCATTTTCTGTAAGAAAATAAAAAGCCTACGGCCTATAATTTTTCCACAACAAAAATGGTCTGCAATTGTATTCCATCGGATGGGTCAGGTAACACGAGTAAAGGGAGCCCACACTACTCAGCCTATGCCCCAGGCCCCGGGCCGTACGAAGTATGGCACGATGGAGGGCCTGGGGGGTTAGGCGCAGGGTGGGGGAGAAACGGCGCGAAAGCCGAGGGGAGGGGCGGCCAGATGGCGCCCTCACCCCAGCGTTGCCAGGAAATGGCACAACAACGCCAAGGAAATGTGTGAGGGGAAACAACAGGGGGGCTGGGGGAGGTCCGGCCCCCCCAAGGGAAGAAGAAAGTGGTCTGGGAGTATAAGTAGTCCTCAGAAAGAAGGAAGGAGCACAAACCAGTTAAGGAGCTCACCTCATTCGGGTAAGCTCCTAGGGCCTGGAAAAGGGGGAGGAAAAAGGTTTTACCACCCAACCCACCCTACAAAGATAACGAAAGAAGAAGGAAACCGGCAGGAGCAGGAACGCTGAGTACTTTCTTCAGTACACAGTACAAGAAAGTCATAGGCGGCACGTGTCCAGGAACAGATGCCTAAGGGTAACAAAGACTTGTTGAGGAGACGTTTTGGGCATCCACAAAGCTGGACATGATGTGCCCAAAAGCACATTATTGTTATATATGTTTTTGTGTATTTTCTGTAAGAAAATAAAAAGCCTATGGCCTATAATTTTTCCACAACAAAATTGGTCTGCAATTTTATTCCATAGGATGGGTCAGGTAACATGAGCAAAGAGACCCCACACTACTCAGCCTATGGCTTACATGTCCCTCCTTTACTCGGGTTATTGTGGTATGCTACACTGAGTCCATATCCCACCCTCTCCCTGTCTGTAAAAAATATTAGAGTCATCTTTAATGGGCACCTATCCTTTGTACTGCAGGTTCAAGATCTTGCAAAATTAATATTTTGCGCTACACTTGCAAAACAATCATCCCTCTTCTCCACATGTTGCAGCGATTGCAACTGACGACAGCCATGGGTATCCCTGATATCTGGATTACTTTAAGAGCCCCTACTTGTGTCTCCCAAAATGCCTTGCTCACAGATCATTCAGAATAAGGCTTCCTGGCTGATCCTAATTTTGAAACCTTGGGACTATATTGCTCTTGTGTGAATGTTTCATAACTTGCTCCCAGAGGACACTTGCATCCGCTTCAGAATCTCTTGCCTCATCCACCAAGTCTACGGGCATTCTGGACTAGACTATCGTAAGCAAATATATACTGCCCCGGGAGATCCCCTCAGTCTACTAGCTCAAGGACAATTGCCATTAGGGCTTTTAGGGAGATCTATATTAGCAGAACTTTGGATTACTTGTGGGCATGTCCCAGGAATAGCCTTCCGTCACCGTTACTCCTGAAGAAACGACTCCTGCTCCAGAAAAGATTAAGGAATTTCCTGTATAAATAGATCTTGATTGAGGCACTATGCTAATTGGATGCTTCCTGAGGATAGTTCCACTGTCTTGATTATTCTGGTAATTCATTCTCACCTGCTTTCAATTGTTCCTCTATGCACGTGTACTCTTTGTACACTTTTATTTTTGTAATATAACATAATTTCATTTGAAACTTGTTACACAAACATAGAACGAATGATTGCTGCCAGTACATTCAGGGGTCTGATAAACTCATTGTGCAGGTTAGTGGGTTAGACCTTTGAGGGGTGCATGCACTTTGTATTGGACTTAACAAGAACAATCACGAGAGCAGTGGATAATACGTCCACAGAACAGTCAAAAAGTCCGAGAACACGTGTCTAAAGAACAATGAGAAACAAACGCAGTGCACCCAATAGTTGATTTGAAGGATGGAAGGATACAAGGACATACAAGGAAGAGAAGCCACGGGGCAGTTTTTTAGAAGAGGGTGCTAAGAGAAGGGAAAGGGAACGCAAGTTGGATCGCCGGCATTCACAATTATCAAAATACTAAGGGCCTCATCACGAGTTGGGCTCTATCCCGGCTGTAATACCGCCCGACTGTAATAGGCCTAACACCGACCGGTCCGGCGGTATTACCACCGGATCACGGGTTGGGTGTTAACGGTAAATCCCCATTCCCCATTGGGTCCATTGGATTCAATGGGGCATGTTCAGCGCTAATTATGCAGGCTAATACAGCCGGCGGTAATACAGCTGAAAACAGGGGATTTTCACCTCCAGGGAAAGGCCTTAAATGCGGCGGTATTACAGTTACCACCACATTTAAGGGCTACAGCCCAACTCGTGATGAGACCCTAAGTGTGTTGAGTCCAGTTGTCCTGCATAAAAGGCTGTGAAGTTAGACCAAACCAGTTCATGCCTCGCTTGCGTTCCTTCCAGAATGGGGCATCGCCTCAGGAGTTGCTTTCTGGAGCCATTCAACAAGCCACATTTCAACAGCTGCCTTGTCTGCACCTTCCCCAGCCATGGTATAATTTTATTATTGCAGGTGATTTCACTCAGCATCAAAGGAGACTCGATTTCCCAAATGTGTTGATAGTGTGTCACATTCAGGTCAACCAGCAGGGGCTCCGGGCGCATCTGTTTCCTTTAATCAGTGCAATTCCATCTTGTGCATCCTCACAGTATTTGGATACTTTTGCAACCCCCCCAGAACGTGTGCACCAAGTCCACACTGAGCTCCCTGCAGTAGCAGCACAGGTCTCTGCCATTTAGTTTAAACAAGGTTTCTGTAGTTTAAAAACCTCAGCAGGTGGCCAGCAGGCCTCGCCAGAGCTCTTTGCTGCATAAAATCAGAGAGCATTTGAATCTGTATTAGTGATACCTACCGGAAGAGGCTGGTGTCACACCACTGTGTCCCGACAAGAAAAAATGTATGACAAGCCTTCAGAAGTTGTTTCTGCTTTGGAAAAAGGAGGTTTCAATCTACCTAACTTAAAAGAGTTTCACGCTGCATTAGTGCCGCACCAGACAACTTGCTGGACGAGTGACCTAACCCCAGAAACAGCTAAATGTGTTCGACTGAGGAGGGAGATGTTCTGGGTGCCCTGGAACCTGAAAAGATCTTCTTATGCAGTTGTGCCATATACACTTGGGTTGCAGGTGCACTTCTCCTCCTTTCCTACCACTGCACTTAACTGTTTGGGAATGTCCACATATCGCATCCTCCCTTCACCCCCTTGGGCATCCTGAAGGGACTGTGGGCTGAGCTGGTACCTTACAATTCACCAATGATGAATAAATAAGCAAGTATTTTGGCGCGGGTTTCTAGTCGCGCCCGGGGAGATCCCCAAGGTTCTGGGATCATTATAAGGGCGTTGATCTGCTTGTCATGAAGGGTGACCGGCCTGCACATTGGAGCAATAGGGATGTTGTCTTCTCAATTGTCTAGGTTACGGCCACCATAATTCCCCCATCCCCCAACGCCCCAACATCCAGAAGACGGTGAAGACATGTGAATAAATAGCTTGTCGTTGAGGCAGGACACGGGTCCAGACAGCTAAGTGTGTCACCGGTCAGTCAGGACAGAATCACAACCAGAGGCACCAATATTGCTTACTCACTCACCCTGATCTTTACTGTATTCTTTCACTGAGTGGTGCCAGTCAAGGAGGCTGCTACATGCAATGCTTGTCACTGTGGCTGAATTGGGATACGTGAAAAGATTTGCAATTTCACTTGCTCTGGAAGATCAAAATCAGCAAACCTGCAGCACTGCGCAATCCTGGTGCAGCGGCGGCGCTCTTTGTTTCATTGTTTGCTTGAAGCAATGCTTATAACAGTAATTGGATGCAGATAGACAGTGCAACACCAGGGCATCCTGATAGGGTTTGCATAGAAATAAGTCTGCAGCATTATCAAAACCCATTTGCATAGAAATACAGTTAAGCTAAAGTAACAGAAGGAACTGCATTGCAAACTATTAAACACTCATTTTGATGCATCAGGATGGATCACCATCAATGGAGGAAATGAGTATTGATGTGATGTAATTGGTGATCCCATGTCTCTGACAGCATGCACACATTTTCTGATCTAGAATGCTCTATGTTAATAAAAACCTAAATTAGTCTAGAACTCTATCTTCATGTGCACTTTTCGAAGTCTCTGAATCTTTGTTCATCAACGTTTCATAGTCAATGGCCCTCATTCTGAGGTTGGTGGTAGTCATGGCGCTATTTGCACCATGACTGCCACCAATAATGTGTCCGGCACCGGTATAGTTCAATGGGGACTTACCGGTGTAGTCCGACCTTTGCGAGACCGGTAAGTCCCCATTGAAAATGCCATTCCCCATTCCCATTTGAGCCACCATAGGGCTCAATGGGAATGGGAAGGGCGCTAATAATGGGCTCGCGACTTGCAAGCCCGTTATTAGCGCCATGGTCCCTTAACGGGTCCCGTCCAGAACGGCTGGTCAGACCTCCCGTTCCTGTTGGGACCCGCTAAGGAACCTTGCATTAGGGTAGTAAGGGATTACCGGCACCGGTCTCCTTACTGTTGCCTGGTATCCCTTACCGCCCAACTTGGAATGAGGCCCAATGAATCTATGCTTATACACACCTTTTATAGTCTAGGAGCATATGTTTATAGCCCCATTCTATAGTAAAGGAGTCTATGCTTATAAATATTTTCTATAGTCTAGGGGGTCTATGTTTATACACCCCTTCTATGTCAAAGAGTCTATGTTTACAAAAACGTTCCATATTCTACGAGTCTATGTTCCTACACACCTTCTATTGTCAAGGAGTCTATGGCCATACACACTTTATATAGTCTAGGGGCCTCATTACGACCCAGGCGCTGGACCATGGTGCTATTAGCACCATGGTCCATGCCGGTCTCCGGCATGGTGGATGGCGGAATTACCGCCCCCATCACAAGGTTGGCGGGGGTGGTAATTCCCCATTCACCATTTGCCCTTCCCCATTCCCATTTTGCCCCATAGGGCATAATGGGGATGGGGAAGGCGCTAATTACGGCACTGTAAATTACGGTTGCCGTAATTAGCTCCAAGGTCCCTTAGCGGGTTGGATTTTAACGCCTGCAAAATGCAGGCGTTAAAGCCTCCAACCCGCTAAGGGACCTTGTAATCAGGCGCTAATGGTTTAACGGCACCGATGCTCTTTACGGTGCCGTTAAACCATTAGTGCCAGGGTCGTAATGAGGCCCTAGGAGTCTATGTTCATAGACCCCTTCTATAGTCAAGGACCATACCTGTATACAAGCTTTCTATAGTCTAAGGGTCTATGTTCATAATTCCCTTCTATAATCAAGCAGTTTATGCTTACACAAACTTTCAATAGTTTAGGTGTCTATGTGTAAAAGCAAGGAAATATCGAGACTGAGTACCACAAAAGGAAATACACCAAACACAGGCTATAAAGATTCACAGATCTTTAATACTGCACAGTCACAAAGAAACACAGATCTGATACAGATAGCTATCTGGCTCTCGACACCCCGCAATGAGTACCAGCTCGTCAGAGTGGGGAGGGAGAGGTACTGGACATGTAAACATTCACATTATGTATACATATCATGCAATATTGTCCAGGCCCTCTACAGGTTAATAATCTGCGGTCTAGAGTGGTGTCCAGTCATAATATCGAAAAAATAAAGTCGAATGACAAAAAAGTCGAATCAATAATGTCGCAAAAAAAAAAGTCGAATTTGTTTTTTTATTATTTATATATTTTTTTTGGGTTTGGTAAGTAAAAAAAAGGGGTAAAATAAAAATAAAATAGAAAAAAGGGGGTTGGGGGGGGAACCCCCCCATTTCGAATAAAAAACGTATTAAAAAAAATTCGACTTTTTTTTTTTCGAGATTATTTTTTCGACATTTTGACTTTCGATTTTATTGATTTCGATTTTATGTCTAGGAACCGTCTAGAGTTTGTGCCAGTTCACATATAGCTCATACAATAATATGCACATGGATTACATAGGTCTGTGATGCCAACAAGTTACAATGGCGAAGTGTGTTCCTGGATTTAGCAGTGAGCCTTAGTACATATCCCTTCACAATGTAGTTCTGCCAGTGTCCACGCTCGACATTTACATAACATTGGCCTCGATGTGTATTCCTGGATGAAGCTTATTAGTGCAGACAATCCTGGGACAACAAGTAAAACTTGGTGCAAGGTCACATAACCTAGCCTAGACAGTCGGCCCTCGGACAGTCTAACTATTAACGAGGGCTCAAAGTTCGAGACGGCTCGGTTTCAAGTTAAACACAGTTCACCATTTTAAAACAGAGGTTTCACATACAAACAGAAATGAAAATGGCGGACTATTGTAAAATGGCGGTGAAGTCGATCTAAAATCGGAACTTTGCAACGCGGTTTTCTTTGCAGAGCGGCTAGGCTTAGGCCAATATATATCAAAAGAGGCGCAATATGATTTCCCATTTAACAAACCCTCCTTTTGGCCTAAGCCAAGCGCTAAACTACAACTAATCACTTTACGAGTAACTCCACATCTCAATGTCCATACAACCTGAATCACAATTTTCAGAGGTATCAATCGCCATAAGGTCTGTAACAGAAATTTCTTTCAACACATATTAATTGGTCATTCTTTCCGGTGCTCGTACCCTTTGTCCTAATGTTCCCATAGTCTGTGCACAACATACCCCTAACATTGAACATATGGCAGGAAGACATTGTATACAGCAACAACAGAACAACAGAACACCCAGAATAATCAATAAGACTGAAAGTAGCTTCCATCCCCAAGATCCTAAGAAGTCCCAGAACCAAGCGCTAAGATCCCAATTTCCCTCAGGAATGTGCACTCTCAGTACTGCTCAATGCTGAGTGATCGTTGGGAGCTGAGCAGGTAGGTTTCTCTGTATCTTCTGTATCATGTGGCAAAGGGAAGGGAATCCTCTTGACATGCAATGCATGTATCCAGTGCCTCTTGACTTCCACCCGAATCGCCGTCTGTGTGGCCAGGAGAAACGGTTGCAGCCCTCTCCACCGTGATGCGAGACAGGATGCTCGTTCGAATGCTTTGACGAGCACCCACTCCCCAGGTCGGATACTATGACCTGGCCCCTCCTACTTTGCTGGAAGAGCTTCTCGCACCTGTTGGTAAATCAAATACAGATTTTTAGTTAACCGGACACAGTAATGAGAAAGAAGTACATGTTCAATATCCCTGAGGGCCCGGGGTTTTGGGAGGTTCCAAATGTTAGCTGGCCTACCCATGACCACTTCATATGTGGAGATCCCAGTCTTAGTCTGTGGGGTGGTGCGCATTGACACTAACACTATCGGTAAGGCGTCCGGCCATTTCAATTTGGTGCTGCACACGTTTTAGCAAGCTTGTTTTTCAAAATTCCATTGTTTCTCTCTACCAATTCAGCACTCTGAGCATGTCTAACCGAATGGAACCGTTTATCGATCTGTAATCCCGTGCATATCTGCAGAATTACAGCAGCGATAAAATGTGGACCATTGTCCGACCAGATGACCCTTGGCAAACCAAACCTAGGAAAATATTCCTTAAGCATGGTTTTGCCGTTGTCATTGCTGTGGCATCTTTTACAGGAAAGGCTTCAACCCATTTACTAAAGGCGCAAATAAAAACCAAGACAAATGTGAAATTATTACAACGCTCCATTTCAATAAAGTCAAAGTGGATCACTTCAAAGGGGACAGAAGGTGGACCAAAACTATCCCTTGGTGTCGATGTGCCCTTTCCCATATTATGCTGTAGACAGATCATGCAACTTTGGACAAAAGGGTCAGCTGTTTTCAAGATTTTATCATTCACCCAGACATTTTCTAACATTTTGCAAGCTTTCCTTGCACAGATGTGGGTGGACCCATGATCCATTGCGACCATCATAGTAATGTACGCGTCTGGCAGCATCCGCTTTCCCTCTAACTTATCCACCCAACACCCATCATCATCCAACCTCACCAAACCCTCAGCCCATTGCTTAGTTTCTTCTAGAGCGGCATCGGCTTAGATATTCTTTACAGATTCAATAACTTCATCTATGGTACAAACATTTGTGACTCCCCTTGTTGTGTACATATCTGTATAGAGATCACTAGCAGTTTGTTTGGCTATCTGGTCAACAAAAGCGTTCCCTTTGCCTACATCATTTATGATTTTCTGATGCGCTGCGCATTTCATGATTGCAAACTAAGTGGGAAGTGCAAGCGCTGAAAGTAACCGCACTATCAAGGAGCCATATTGAATCTTCATTCCATGTGAGGTCAAGAAACCTTGTTCTGCCCAAAGTCTACCGAAGTTGTGAACTACCCCAAAAGCACACTGACTATCAGTATATATGTTTACTCTAAGCCCTTCGTAAAGTTCACAAGTTCGAGTCAATGCAATAATCTCTGCGGCCTGCGTGGAGTTATGCGTGATTCTCTTGGTTTCCATTATCGTGCTCAGTGTGGTGATGGCATAAGCAGCCGTGGATGTACCATCCCGAAGTTTGAAGCAAGAGCCATCGCAAAACAGCTCCCCTTGTGGGTTGTTCAAAGGTGTGTCTTTCAAGTCAAACCTGCATTTAGTCTCTTGTTCTGTGGTATAAAGGCAGTCATGTGACACTTCGTCACTGCAAATAGTACCTTGCAGGAAAGGTAATAGTTCAGCCAGATTCAATACACAACACCTCTTTATTTTTATATGCAGTGCAAACAAGATCAATTCATATCTTGTTAATCGTGCGGAGGTGAGGTGTTGTGTTTGTGTTCTATTTAATAGAACATCTACAGAGTGAGGTATCAACATGGTTAAAGCATGTCCTAGAACCATACCCTTGCTCTGTTTTACAGACGCAGCAGCAGCGACAGCGACACCTCTCAAACATCTTGGCAAAGCGCATGCAACAGGATCAAGGGCGGAAGAAAAGTAACTGCACAGCCTATTCTTCCCTCCATGTTCCTGCGTTAATAGAGCCAAAGCACATCCATCACGTTCATGCACATGCAACTCGAAGGCCTTTTCATAATTTGGTGTGCCCAAAACTGGTGCTGAACACTGTGCAGTCTTGAACAGATCAAACGCTTTCTGGTGTTCCAAGTTCCAAGACAATGGCAAAGAAATGCCCTTCTTTGTCAAAGTCAACATTGGTTTAATCACTAGTGAGAAGTTTGGGATCCACTGCCTACAGTAAGAAGCCATTCCTATCAAGGCTCTGACTTCCTTCTGTGTATTTGGGACAGACATGCTAGAAATCATTTTAATCCGTTCAGGCGTCAATCTTATTCCCTCCTTTGACAGGAGATAGCCTAAATAGGCGACCTCCTGTCGACAATATTGAAACTTTTTCAGTGAAGCTTTATGTCCATGCTCTGCAAGATGAATAAGCAACAACACAGTGCCCTCCTTACAGGCACTTTCTGAATCAGCAGCTAAAAGAAGATCATCTACGTATTGAAGCAATGTACAAGTGATAGGCAACTCGAGTGTGTCAAGCTGCTTTTTCAAAGCCCTTCTATAAATGCTTGGACTTTCTGTGTATCCTTGTGGCACACGGGTGAATGTAAACGAGCGTCCCCCTATGGTGAACGCGAACAGGTATCTGCTATCCTTGTGTATAGGAAAGCTAAAGAAAGCATTCTTAAGATCTACAACACTAAAATGAGTAGCAGAAGCTGGGATCATAGTTAATTTCGTTGTTACATCAGGCACAATAGGAAATTGTGGAGCAACAATCTTATTGATAGCGCGTAAATCAATGATAAAACGAAAAGGAATTGCATTATCTCCTTTCTTATACACGGCAAAATTGGACTATTGCACAAACTACCTGCAATTTCTTCAATTACCCTACAGTGTACAAAATCAGAAACTATACACTTCAAAGCTTGCTCACCATCAACCGAGATCTTATACTGAGGAATACGTGGCAACTTTACTCCAGGTTTCAAAATGATTTTAACAGGTTGAATTTGTAAAACACTGTCATCATTGTCATCAATCGCCCATAAACATTACGGAACATCACTAAATTCTGGCGGCAAAGGTCTAGTCAGGAACTGTGAGGCAGAAAGTTGCTGTGGTGAAATCATCAAACGCACTCCATCCGAAGAACAATGAATTACCACATTTAATTCCTTCAACAGATTCAACCCCAACACATTCTCTCCACAGTTCGTTGTCAAAAGAAACAGACAGTGATCCGTGAATGGACCCAGTGTAATCGGTACCGGCGAAGAAACCGGACTAACCTCTGGTGTACCAGAAAACCCTACAGAAACATTGATTTGCCCTGACAGTGGAATGTTTGGAACCCATAAATGGTCAATGTAACACTTCTGCGCTCCTGTATCTATCAAGAATAGATGTTTCCTATTTCCCACTATCATTTCAACGTAGGGACCTTTCTGATTATTGGGAATAGTCATTGGTTCCAAACCCTGCTTCCAGCAATCCTACCGAAACAATATATCGTCAAAGGGAAGGTCTTCAGAAAGATATGCAGTAGAAGGGTGATCAAACATTGTTTCTATTATCCACACTCGGTGACTGATTGTCTTATGAAAAAGGCTGTAAATTCTGAGAAAACTGACTTCTACCAGGACCCCCTGTCCCAGGGCGGCCTCTGGATCGTCTACCCATAGTACCAAATGTGTTATTCGACCTCTGCTGGAGGATCGGGCATTGTGCTCGCAAATGACCCCCTTGTCTGCAATAAGCACATTGGTTCGTGTGTACAGGACCCAACGGCACAGTACCCTGTGGAACACACTATCCCCTAAACTGTGTACTACCCCCTCTAGGACCTCTAACAATATGTTGCAGCAAAATCTTAGTTTTCAGGTCTCCCTTTCTCTTTTCGATCCTCTCTTTTTCATTATTGACTCGGTTTTCATAATACTGAGCCATATGCAATACTTCAGACTGAGACTTAGCTTGCCAAGCGCTCTCAGAAGTCATAATATGCGACTGCATGTCCGGTAACAATCCACTCACAAATTTGTCTACAAATAGTCATTTTCCAGATTCTGTGCTCAAATCTTGTCCACTGAAATCCAAAAACACTTGTTCAAACCGATTAAAGAATTTGGTAACACCCTCAGACTTTCCTTGGACACAAGCAGTAAGTTTGTCCCAGACAATCCTTCTCTCAGGAATTAAGACTTTCAGTTTTGTCACTATTCTATGAGGCAAAGTCAGTATTACCTGTGACGGTGTCTCGCCAGCTGGTCTATCTCTATCTTGTCTAACCATATTATCCCATGTGTCCCCTAACCTTGCTGCATCATCTACTGTCCTAATCTGTTTCCACAAATCAATGGGTAGGAGCACAGGAAATAACAAATCTATATCACTCAGAGTAAATACTGACGACTGCAAGATAGATTCTATCTTTTTATAAAACCCTATTGGATTCTTTCTAATATCTGGGATGGAGTGTCTAATAGTGTTCACTTCCTGTCTTGAGAACGGGACGAGAACAAACTGTGATACATAATGTGCAGGAATGTCGTAAGCAGCAGTACTTGCTGCGGCACTAACTGGAACCTCTACCTTTGCGACAAATGTCGAAGGAACCTCTCTCATAGCCAACTGAGAGATAGGAAACTCCGAACGCTTACTGAGCAACAGACCTAAATCGAGCGCTAAAGTAGCTAAAGGAGTGTCAGACAAAAAATCTCTCTTGTAGATATTCAATAATTCTGCGGGACAACAAATCTTTCTTTTTATACATTCACCCTGTAGGTATTCTACCATAACCTGTATCACTTTCCTCTGCATTTCTGGCGTATACTGACTATACGTGTCATATACTTCTACGGGAGATATTGACATGTCTGAAATCCATCTAATTGCATCTTTTGTGCAAATTCGTCTTTCCTCACTCATCGACTTACAAAGAGGAAAGAACCGTTTCTGTACAAAAATAGCGCTCAAACTATCACCATCAGTTTCTTCATTCCGTAACTTTTCTAACTCCCTTCTATTCTCAAAAACCCTCTCGACGTGCTCATATACTTTCTCCACAGTATCTCTTGAATATGCTAAAACATTCAAATTCCTCAACCCTTGTGGGAGATCTACATCATTTAGTCTGTTCCACATTACAGATAAATGAATTCCCAGTCCTTTGATAAAAACATTTTTCTCAGGAAAACTTTATAGATTAGAGAGTGTGGCAAAAACATCAGATTGTTCACCCTTCTCCGTGCACTGTCTAGCCCATGCAGTCAAATCACGCTTTCTCTCTTTAGACACAGTACTTCGAGTTACAATCTTTGATTCCACTCCCTTATCAACTACAAGTGGAACAGAACCACTTGGAAGAGAAAGAGTAGAAGAATCTTGTATAATCGGTAAAAAAGGCACTATCACAGGTGCAGAAGACAAATCTACCAGACCCGTAACAATAGGAAAAGGCGGAGGTACAGGTGGAGGAGCAGCGATAGGAGGAATAACAATAACCGGAGGAAGAGGAGCAACAGGAGGAATGATAGGAGGAGCAGGAATTTCTTCGGGAGGAGGAACAACAGCAAGAAGAGGTAAAGCAACAGGAATAGGAACATACAGAGGTGGCGCAGTGGCACCAGGCCTTTGTTCATTTAGAAGCTTGTCAATTAATTCATCAGACACATGAAAATATTTAGACTGATATATTTTCTGAATGCCAAGTTGAAAAGCCCTATCCATATTTCTAACTGACTCTGATTGTTTGTTTTTATCATAAAATAACGCTTTCTCTGCGTTGGACAAATGTTGGCGCGCATGTTTCCCTCTACTTTTAAGTTGGTGCATAGCTTCTTTCTTCCAATTTTGTAATACATCGAATGCTGCAGGTCTCGCTTTTTTCTTCAACAATATAGACTCTAAATATTCTACACGAGGAATCTCAAAGTGTAACGCTCACCTGATTCCCGCAGAGGCGCCGGTCTTGACTGGATGAATGCCGTATCTTCAAAGGTGATGTGTAACACACGGTTGGCTCTTTGGGCTGGACCTCTGTGCACTGTATGTCTGACTCGAAGAGTAAGATGTCTGCAGATAAGAAAATATGGGATTAATGAACTGGGGTTATTGGGTGCCTCTCTCCTCTTCCCTTTCTCTTCTCCTGTAGAACCTCAAAGGTTAACGCCCTCATCTTAGGTAAGTGAACGCCGAGCTCTCCATCTGCCTCGGGGCAGGGTGCCGTAACCAGTTTCTTCACTGGATAAGGGTGTAGGCCTCTTGACCTCAGAGGACTGCTGTCCGTCGTTAACTGCACGAACGGTAAGTTCTGGGCACTTCAAATGTCTTAAAAGTCTTTTGTAATGATATCCCTTGTTTTGCAGGGTTCCGGCGATGGCGGATGGCGGGCTGATGAGAGTTGAGGATCGAACCCGCGTGAGGAATAGAAGCGCCTGGAAGCACGTAAGTAAGCGCTTGTAGCCTGCTTCACGATGCGCACTAACTGTCCCTTTTATCTTGCAGGTACAAGTTCGGAGCTTTAGAGAAGCTGAAGGGTGCTGGAATACCCACTGGATTCTGCGTGGGAAGGAGTAATGGCACGTGAGTAATAAAGTTGCCCAATGTCTTTAAACGCACCTTCTTTTGTCTTTCAGATGCGGGATGCAGCGCCGAAGGCCTCCGGAGCGTGCGAAGAGCTGGTAAGCTTTTGTCTTTCAGATGCCGGAATGCAGTGCGAAGACCTCCGGAACATGCGAAGAGTAGGTAAGCCTTTGTCTTTCAGATGCCGGAATGCAGCGCGAGGCGTTGGTGACAGCCGATGGACCAGGTAAGAGATGCGCTGCCACTGAAGACCGTAGTGCTAACCTGTTCTTTCTTTGTCTTTACAGGTGCTGCTGAAGACTGGATTCCAGGATGGTAAGCCTTTGTTCCCTTAGGCCCAGGATCAGAAGCAGAAGACACGATGAGCGTTCTGCTGCAGAGAATGCAGAATAACGCAAAGCAAGATTCATCCATCGGGTGTGGTTTAAATAGCCTCCTGTAGTGCTCAGGTGTCTCCTTCCACAGCCACGCCTAGGTAAGAAAAGAGTTCCTGCTTTCCAGAAGAGTTCCAGTGTTCTGAACCTAGGGAGTGGCTCCTGCCCCACCCAACAGGAAAAGTAGTCCCAAACAGAAGAGGATCAGGGGTTCAACTGGCAGGTAAGTAAGCAGCATGGTCTGCTGCAGGTAAGTCCACCCAAGCATTATGAGCCCGGCGCTTCCAGCGCTGGGACTGGGCATCTTTATGAGCCTGGTGCCACTGGCGCCAGGACAGGGTCCAAAAGGTCCCAATTGGGACTGGCTGGCACTCGGAACCGGGGTTATGGGTCTGCTTCCAAGGGAGTCGGGCAAGTCCTGATCTTTTGGAAGCAGAGATCATGACACAAAGCTACCATTGATTGGCCACTGAAGTTCAGGAGCATGTCTAGTTTGTCTGTACCAAATATCATTAAACACTATACTACCAATGCCGTGCTTACAGTACATAGTACACGCCGGCGACCACTCCTGTGGCGCCGGACGGTCAAATTCCAAAGATTGTCTGTCTCTGCGGAATAATACCCTGAAACAGTCAATTTCTCAGGCATATCAGATTCCTGGTGTTACCTGGTCAATAATTGTGCTCGCGAGTAAAATACGCCAAATCAAATTATCAGAATCTGGTCACGACTCACCTGATCAAAGAACTAAAGGAGGTCCGATCGGATTACAAAGGACAACAAAGGACCCTCGTGGTTGGTGATTTTGGCAAAACTGCCTGCCTCGATATATGGACCCTTGCCAAGATGCCGCCTCGGACCGCAGGCTCACCGTCCAGGGATCGGGTTGTGCAATACTGTTGAGGTATCGCGTCTCATCCAAGAAAGGGCCCACTTTCTCACCGTCCGATCCCGGTCCGATAGCCGCATCAACACTTCAACGAGATGGCATCAGTCTTGAGGGTCCCTATTCGGGCGCCATCTGTTAAAGCAAGGAAATATCGAGGCTGAGTACCACAAAAGGAAATACACCAAACACGGGCTATGAAGATTCACAGATCTTTAATACTGCGCAGTTACAAAGAAACACAGATCTGATACAGATAGCTATCTGGCTCTCGACACCCTGCAATGAGTACGAGACCGTCAGAGTGGGGAGGGAGAGGTAATGGACATCTAAACATTTGTATTATTTATACATATCCTGCAATATTGTCCAGCCCCTCTACAGGTTAATAATCTGCGGTCTAGAGTTTGTGCCGAGTTCACATATAGCTCCTACAATAATATGCACATGGATTACATAGGTTTGTGTTTCCAACAAGTTACAATGGTGAAGTGTATTCCTGGATTTAGCAGTGAGCCTTAGTACATATCCCTTCACAGTGTAGTTCTGCCAGTGTCCACGCTCGACATTTACATAAAATTGTCCTCGATGTGTATTTGTGGATGAAGCTTATTAGTGCAGACAATCCTGGGACAACAAGCCAAACTTGGTGCAAGGTCGCATTACCTAGCCTAGACAGTCGGCCCTCGGGCAGTCTAACCATTAACGAGGGCTCAAAGTTCTGGAAAGCTTGGTTGCAAGTTAAACACAGTCCACCATTTTAGAACAGAGGATTCACATACAAACAGAAATCAAAATGGCGGACGATTCTAAAATGGCGGCAAAGTCGATCTAAAATCGGAACTTTGCAACGCAGTTTTCTTTGCAGAGCGACTAGGCTTAGGCCAATATATATCAAAAGGAGGCGCAATATGATTTCCCGGTTAATATATGTTCATAGACCCCTTCTATAGTCAAGGAGCATATGCTTAAAACATTCTATAGTCTAGGGGTCTATGTTCATACACCCCTTCTATCGTCAAGAAGTCTATGCTTCTACAAACATTCAAAAGTCACAGTCTATGCTTATAAAAACCTTCAATAGTTAGGAAGTCCATGTTCATATTCCCTTCTTTCTATAGTCAAGGAGTCTATACTTATACACACTTTCTATAGTCTAGGAGTCTATGTCCATGTTAGGGAGAATTCTCTGTTAAGGCTAATTTCCCAAACCTAGTGAGTCCCCCAGCAGCTTTGCTGGATTTTTGGGGCTTATTTTTTTCTCCTGCTAAGAGTGAGACTCTTTTTCTCCCACTCTTAGGCATGATTTGAGAATGTCCTTTGACTGTAAATGTGTTTTATGGGCTATGGGGTCTTTTACTCCATAGGGATTCATGTGTTTTTGGTATGTGTGTTACACAGCACCCTCAGTGCAGTAACACAGGGGTGTCATAGTGACCCCCAAACATAGACTCCATACCCTGGGACTGACTACTGTCTCCCAGGGCATGTAAAGTCAACATTGGCTTTATTAGTCTCAAATTGTGAACAGAACGAGTACAAACCATCATATTGTGGAAGTACTGGTAGGGGGTAATTCGATTGCCCCTGGGTCTGTTTTTCAAGGGGGCACTGTCCAGTCCCCCCTTGTCGAGTTTATGGCTGGTGGCAGTGGATACCCCACGAAATATTCCGATGGAATATTTCTTATGGGATTTTCCCATTGATTTTAAACGCACCACTTTTTGGTGCAATGTTAAAGATACCGCCGGGTTATTTATTTAATATTAATTCCCCGGTTGGGTCTTTTTGCCAGGACTCGGTTTTAAAATGGCGTTTATGTTTGCTTCTGAAACTCTAACCCAAGTTGAGCCCTTTGTTCCACTTTTTGGCAGGCTTCTGCACAGAAGCTCTCGAAATGGTGCCACTCTGTCTGGGGTCTACAGGATGTGTGGGAGGGGGATTAGGCACCCTGGACTGAGTTGCCTCGGCAACTCAAGTCGCACTCTTGTGTGATTGGCCCAGTGGTGAGCTGCCCGGCTCACCACTTAGCATGTTTGACTGACAGCTAGTCTGTTGAATGGGGGGTTTTCTGCATAAAAGCAGGGCTTTGGGGACTGGAACTTCAGAGGTCGCCACAGGACTGAAAGAATCCAAAGAGGGGAGAAGCTGAGCCATCTACAACGACGACACCACCGGTGGCGCCCTGCTGTAAAGAACTCACCACTTCCCCGACGACAGAGGAGATCTTCTTCCAGAAGAGTCTTCTTCCCTTTGAGCTGGTGGGACCAAACAGTTTGCCTTTTTCGCCTTCCAGGACGTCTCGTGGTCGAATCGCCCGTGCCAAGCACCCTGGTGGCCAGACACCCACGCTTCACCACTGGCCGGGAATAAAAGGGTTGTACCTTTTAAACGGGAACTTCGCGGCTGGTTTCATCCCTGGTAGTGCAACGACTTCCAGCTTTCTTCCTCATCGAGATCATCTCTTCCTCTGGTCGAAGCCATGACTTGCACCCGCTGCCAGGAACAACTGCCCCCGCTGGAACGTTCTCACCATTTAAGGTACTGTGTCCTGCCTGTCCTCCCTTGCAACGGACTGTCCAAGGTGTCCCGCAAATCCTTGACTATTCAACTGGGTTGGCCTCCAAACCTTCTAATTTTATCTTTCTGAACTGATCCAAACTCATTTGACATTTTCTGCAAAGACTTTGAGTGCATTTCCACTGTGTGATCTGGGGCACATTCAGCCTTGCTTTCTCTAAGAGTGGGCCTGGCCTATGAACGTTGGCTCTACAGTAGACCCTGCCTTTCCTGACTTGCTGGGGTTTCTTAAAAGTGTTGGTACTGTGTTATTTCCATGCTCTGCCTTTTCTCTCCCTTTTTAACAAATTATTGGAGTGCCATCTAAGGTTACGCGCTCACCTCTGTTTTGCTAATAAGTGGTGTCTTAACCTAGACTTGTCGAATAATTAACTAGGGAGGTGTATATACTTATAGTGACTGTGTTTGAACTTGCTTGAGATATTAGTGCAAGTGTATTTTCATAAGTGTGTTTTAAATAAATAATTATATACTTTTAATACCAAAGCTCTGGTCAGTATTTGCTTGTTCTACTGTATTTTGGCCCTATTGTGTATACTCTATATACTGCCTAACTCTTCTTGAGAGAGGTCTGACTGCTCAGCCACAGCTACCAGGTAAATCTGGGTGGTGCAGACTGCTACCAATTGGGTTTACTGTTTACTCCTGTGGTCTTAACCTTTTTGCAGTGGCCCCTAGGGAACTGCACAGGTTTCTGCCTAACAGTCCATAAACCCCTTCTATAGTCAAGGATTCTATGCTTACACAAACTTTCTATTGTCTAGGAGTCTATGTCCATATCCCACTTCTATAGTCAAGGAGTCTATGCTTATACAAACTTTCTATTGTCTAGGAGTCTATGTCCATATCCCATTTCTATAGTCAAGGAGTCTATGCTTATACAAACTTTCTATTGTCTAGGAGTCTATGTCCATATCCCATTTCTATAGTCAAGGAGTCTATGCTTAAACAAACTTTCTATTGTCTAGGAGTCTATGTCCATATCCCATTTCTATAGTCAAGGAGTCTATGCTTATACAAACTTTCTATTGTCTAGGAGTCTATGTCCATATCCCCTTTCTATAGTCAAGGAGTCTATGCTTATACAAACTTTCTATTGTCTAGGAGTCTATGTCCATATCCCCTTTCTATAGTCAAGGAGTCTATGCTTAAACAAACGTTCTATTGTCTAGGAGTCTATGTCCATATCCCCTTTCTATAGTCAAGGAGTCTATGCTTATACAAACTTTCTATTGTCTAGGAGTCTATGTCCATATCCCCTTTCTATAGTCAAGGAGTCTATTCTTATACAAACTTTCTATTGTCTAGGAGTCTATGTCCATATCCCCTTTCTATAGTCAAGGAGTCTATGCTTATACAAACTTTCAATGGTCTAGGACTTTGTTCGTACACACCTTCTAGTTTAAAGGAGTTTATGGTAATATAGACTTTCTGTAGTCTAGAAGGCTATGTTTGTACACATCTTTTATTGTCAAGGAGTCTATGGTGATACACACCTTCTACGGTCACAGGGTCTATACTTATACAAGGTTTCTGTAGTCTAGGAGTCTATGTTCATACGCCCCTTCTATTGTCAAGAAGTCTATGCTTCTACAAATGTTCTACAGTCACAGAGTCTATGCTTATAAAAACCTTCAGTAGTTAGGATGTCCGTGTTTATACTCCCTTCTTTCTATAGTCATGGAGTCTATGCTTATACACACTTTGTATAGTCTAGGAGTCCATGTCCATAAACCCCTTCTATAGTCAAGAGGTCTCTCTTTATACACATGTATGATATCTAGGAGTCTAGGTTCATACCAACCTTATGCCGTTTAAGAGTCTATGTTCATACAACCCTTCTGAAGTCTGGGAGTCTATGTTGATACAAACTTTCTGTAGTCTCTGAGACTTTGTTCATAACATCTTTCTGTAGGCAAGGAGCTGATGGTCATTCACACTGTCTGCATTCTAGGATCCTATGTTCATATATACCTATAGTATGTATATGCATGTTAATACAAACTCTCTATAGTGTAGTGTGTCGGTCTTTGTTCATAAAAACATTCCACCATGTAGGAGTTTATGTTCATGCAAACTTTCCATATTCTAAGAGTCTATGGTCATACACACATTCTAAAGTCTAAGAGTCTGTGTTCAAACAAACTTTCTAAAGTTAAGGGGTCTATATTCAGATAAACTATCTCTAGTGCAGGAGTCTATGGAGCAGATTCACATAAATATGCGCAAATCAACAGAGCGCTGAGAATATACTAGTTTTATATGTGCTAGTTTTAGAAATGTGCAGGCTACCTCATTCTCAAAGGTCACCTGCACGCTCCCTACACTAATGTATGACAGGCTTCCAGCGGCCAGGTGTTTCTTGGGAGGAGAACATTTCACAGAGACAGGACCAGTCTATGGGAAATTCTCAACAGCAACAAAAACGCATTTCCATTCCTGTTTGGTAGATGGAAATGCAAGTAAAAGTCACATTTCAAACCAGGGTGTCCCGACAGGGTCGGCAATGTCCATGTCATGTTTTCTGAGTACCTCCTGCTCCTTTTTCCAGCAGGCACATGGGGAATGACCCGCATTACTGCACATTTAATTTAAAAGCAGATCCCTAATACATTCCAGATTTTACTTTTAAATGTACAGAAACATCCCCTAATTTGCACACATGCGCAAAGAGGTGGTAATGGGCACCTGCGTGTGCACATCTAAGATGCACTAATTCTGATGCCCTTTGTGAATTGGGAGAATCCGCTCCGATGTTCCGCTCCATTGTCTTGTTGTATAAGCGCCTTATAAATATCAAATAAATAAATAAATTAACATGTGGCTCAATGTGAAAAAACACTGCCTTTAATGAGAACATTTCGAAGACGTGGAGACCAGGAATAGACTGGGCATTGCCAAGCTCTCTAATATCAACGATTGCAAAACAAAGGTGTGAGAGGCTAGTTTCAAGGGCCATAAAGAATGTCTGATGAGTGTTGTGCTGTTTTTGCTTAAAGGGGATACGTCATTCCCAAGATCAGTCCTGCTTCCCTTCACCCACTTACCTGTGCCCAGCACAGGTAGGTGGGCAAACACCATAACTGATACTTGCTACCCTCATGTTCTTCAATTGGGCCTCCTGTAACTAGCGCCCAGTTGCCTGCGGGCTTGTGCGCGCTTTACAAATGCAAAATAAAATAAATACATTAATGACATAAACACCTTGGTATTCATGTGACAAGTACATTTTGGGTCACTATAGCCATGCATAATTGGGTGTGTCACAGTGAGGTGTGTAGTGCGCATGCATTTCTTTTCGTGACATTTAGTTGCCCCTCTCGGACTCCCCCGCCCCGCATCGTTTTTGTGTTTTCACACCATACTTGCTCCCATCCCCTCTTGCTTGCATTGCCGGCAGTCCAGTGAGATCACATTTCTGCATGCTCTTTACCAAGCTCTTGATTAAGCGTTGCCTTATGTATGATGAAGCTTGTCCTTAAGTTGAAGACCCTTTTGCCATGGTAGACCTCACCTTTGGATCAGCATGACCCGAGTCTCCAGTTCTCTTTGACTAACCAGGCCGCATTCATGGACTCGCATGACCACATTTTCTACCCCGTTGCAGCAGTCATTGCCTCCAATGCATCCACACAGGACAAACTCCCGCCCCAAAGCTCAAGCCCTCAGTAAACCCTGACAACTGTTCAATGCATTGTGTTTTCATTGTTTGTGTTAAGAAACCAAAACGTGCGTGGTTGTGGTGTCACACAGGTACCGCAGCAAACAGTGTGTTGTCATTGGCAACAGTTCTACTGCAGTTTTCTATTGCCAAGACCTCTCTCCAGAAACTCTTCCTCCAAGCATTGTGTCCTCTTTCATTGTTGGTTTGCGTAGCCTTAGCAGATACTTTCAATTTGAGTCACACTGCCTTTATATGGACATCATGTTACATGGCACAGTTGGGGCCCAGACAAAAATTGTTGTTGTTTGTCAGTCCCTAAATTCTGGGACTCTTACATGGTTACAATCATTAATTCTAACACAACATTCCCATATTTAAACCTTTTGTCTATGAACATCCCCTTGCTCAGACAAGCTCCTTGCTGTAATCACCACCATTCATTATTATTTATTTTACCGTTGGTCGATCCATGCTTCAAGATGTAGCAAAGGTGTGCATTTTGATTGGATGTTTAGCTTTCAGCTTTGTGAAGATGTGTCCTTTTTCCTAAACCCCTTATTCTGTTGAACATGTAGATCCCGTGTCTCCTCTGTGAAATGCACGCTCCAGAGTCTAGAATGTGCCACTGGTGTTCATGTAGAGTTTAGCACATTGTAGACACTTTGTATGACATTTATACATATGTAGGTGCTGATTCACAAAGAGGTTATGATGAGTAACTGTTAGGGAGAATTTTCATAAATGTGCTAATTCCCTTCCCCTTAGAGACCCCCAGCAACTGTTCTGGATTTTGAGGGGCTTTCCTGAGGTTTAAATACCTTCTCTGGGATGAACTACTGTTTCCCAGAGAATGTAAAGTGAAATTGACTTTCCTAGTCTATCCAAATTCCTAGACCCAGCACACACTATCTTACAATAGAGTGCTGGAGGGGTTACATATTATCCCCGGTGTCTAAATACTCATGTAGCAGTCAAATGCTACCCTTTCCTTTCGAAATGGCTGGTGGCAGTAGTTTTTCCCGACCGCGAACACCGGTAGCTAAAAATCGCGGGAGCCATGTTTTTCAAGATGGCGCCTGAAGCCCCTTTGTTTAAACAGGTCCGGGTCTTCTTTTTTTGCTATTTCCTTTTGGAAAGGTCCTTCTAGACTTTGTCTCTGCATGCCAAACCTGGTTTGGTCCCTTTGTTTGCATGCCTTTGGCGGGCTTCAGGACTGAAGACCACTTCTGGCGTCTGAGTGTCTGGGGTGGGCAAGAAGTGAGGGAGGTGCCCGAAACTTCCTCTGCTTAGTCTCCTAGGAGACCCGAATGCACTCTGGCGTGATTGGCTGGCTGACTGTCTGGCAAGGACAGCCACCCTGCTCGGTGAGTGACAGCTAGGCTGGAATGAAAGGGAAAAAACTGTTTAAAAGGCGAGTCTCTTGGACTGGAAAGCAGAGTCGACCACTGGAACGAAAGAACCGAAGAAGAGCTGGAAGAAGACGGCTGCTGCAACTCCTGGACCATTGGTTTGCCCGGTGAAGTCCTGCTGCAGGTCCGAATTGCCTAGTTCATCTCGACAGAGAAGCCCCTTCAAGGACGACTTCTTTATTTGAGTTGGTGGGACCAATCAACTCGTAAACCACCTGGATACCATTCTCGGAGCTGGTTAGGTTTAACCAGGGGGAAGAACACCAACTTGTGTGCTTGACTACAGCTACTCGAACTGAAGTGTCTCAATTTTGTCAGCATTTTCCGACGATCCCGTGCAGTGCAGGAGTCCCCCAACGTCCTCCCTCTCGTCCCCACATCTGAGGCTCAGGAACAGTTAAATTTGCAGGAACTGACAGAAACCAACATCTTCAGCTGCATCTTGTTCTTCCAATTAAGGTTCTGTGCCAACCCGGTTGAGAGAACTTACCTCTCGCAGTGAAAGTTTGTGGAACTTTCCCAACTTGCAGGCCTAATCAGCTTGTGACCCAACATATGATTCTTTTTTGTACAAACTACTTCTGAGAACTTTTGCAAAGACTTTACCATTTACTACAAGAACTGCTCTTTCCTATCCAAGAAACTAGCCTATTGACTTTGGCCTAGGCCTATTGAACTGAATCGAATCCTCTAGTGAACTAAAACTATTTGTACTGCCTAAGAAAGTATTTGTGATCTATTTCTATTAACTTGTGCCTTTTACACCCATTTAAAGTAACTGAAATGCCCTTTTGCACCTATTTCAGGGGAGCCTAATTTACTCAGAAACGTATTGGTTCAGTACTGAAGTGTGTTTGTGTATAATATTAAGTTGTCTCCTTCTAGTGAAGGTTTTCTAAATGATTGTGTAATAAATTAATAAGTGTTTATCAAGAAACCTTGAGTGTAAGTGTCTACTTGAACCACTGTGATTGCAAGATCTCTGTGTAACATCCTTGTATTGCTCACATTCCCTCCTGAGATAAGTCTGGCTGCTCAGCTCGCTACCAAAAACTGTGTAGTACAGACTTATACCAAATGTTGGTTTTGCTTACACCTGTGGTCCTAATTGTATGTGGTGGCCCCAGAGGGTACTGCATGCAATTCTGCCTAACAGTAACTGTGAGATATTCCTGTAGATGAGTTTTCGATGAGTTTTCGATACACAAAGAAGTTATTTCAGACTTACTCCTAGTAAGCTACTTACTCATAGTAACTTTTCTGTGAATCAAATACTCCTTCCAGGAGTAAGTTATGTATGGCTGTGGCTGACAATACCTTCATTCTAATTGGCCCCAGGATATTTGCTATAAGGACTATGGCCTCATTACAAGGTTGGCGCTCCGGTAATAACGGTACCAGTAAGGCAATACCGGCATCCATTACTGGGCCGTTGTATTGCGAACATAGATGCCGGTACTACCGGCATTGACAGGGACCCGCTGTGGCCATGCATCACCATAGCGGCATGCGTGCAAGCGCGTGGGCGCCGTGCCAGTAACACCGGCATGCCGCAAGGAAGAGGACATTATGAGTCACACAGACATGCACATACCGGCATCCAGATGCCGGTAAGAAGGGCCACCATGATGCCTGCAATACCGGCATTGCGGATCAACCATAAATAGCAAATTGCTGTGTTCCTAACTGCCACAGGTGCACACAATCAACACAGGTGGAGGCAATGGAGCCTGGCCCTGCACAAAAGGAGCACACCCACACATCACACCTCTTCCAAGACCAAAATTATTCCACTTGCAATTGCGATACTGAAGCTGGAGGACATGCCTGCACTGCTACTCCTTGAGCAGGCAGTACAGCAGGTATTACAGAGGAGATGTAGGAGGAGAAGAAGGGTGAGGCTGCCCCAGCAAATCCCACCAGTGCAGGCAGCGGTTCCCCGCAGGCAGCCACCAATCCTTCGCCTAAGGGCCAGTCCATTCAACTTAACCCCAGCACAGATCCACACCCGGTACCACCTGGACAGGGACACTGTCATGATCTCTGCTTCCAAAAGATCAGGACTTGCCCGACTCCCTTGGAAGCAGACCCATAACCCCGGTTCCGAGTGCCAGCCAGTCCCAATTGGGACCTTTTGGACCCTGTCCTGGCGCCAGTGGCACCAGGCCCATAAAGATGCCCAGTCCCAGCGCTGGAAGCGCCGGGCTCATAATGCTTGGGTGGACTTACCTGCAGCAGACCATGCTGCTTACTTACCTGCCAGTTGAACCCCTGATCCTCTTCTGTTTGGGACTACTTTTCCTGTTGGGTGGGGCAGGAGCCACTCCCTAGGTTCAGAACACTGGAACTCTTCTGGAAAGCAGGAACTCTTTTCTTACCTAGGCGTGGCTGTGGAAGGAGACACCTAAGCACTACAGGAGGCTATTTAAACCACACCCGATGGATGAATCTTGCTTTGTGTTATTCTGCATTCTCTGCAGCAGAACGCTCATCGTGTCTTCTGCTTCTGATCCTGGGCCTAAGGGAACAAAGGCTTACCATCCTGGAATCCAGTCTTCAGCAGCACCTGTAAAGACAAAGAAAGAACAGGTTAGCACTACGGTCTTCAGTGGCAGCGCATCTCTTAACTGGTCCATCGGCTGTCACCAACGCCTCGCGCTGCATTCCGGCATCTGAAAGACAAAGGCTTGCCTACTCTTCGCAGGCTCCGGAGGTCTTCGCACTGCATTCCCGCATCTGAAAGACAAAAGAAGGTGTGTTTAAAGACATTGGGCACCTTTATTACTCACGTGCCATTACTCCTTCCCACGCCGAATCCAGTGGGTATTTCAGCACCATTCAGCTTCTCTAAAGCTCCGAACTTGTACCTGCAAGATAAAAGGGACAGTTAGTGCGCATCGTGAAGCAGGCTACAAGCGCTTACTTACGTGCTTCCAGGCGCTTCTATTCCTCACGCGGGTTCGATCCTCAACTCTCATCAGCCCGCCATCCGCCATCGCCGGAACCCTGCAAAACAAGAGATATCATTACAAAAGACTTTTAAGACATTTGAAGTGCCCAGAACTTACCGTTCGTGCAGTTAACGACGGACAGCAGTCCTCTGAGGTCAAGAGGCCTGCACCCTTATCCAGTGAAGAAACTGGTTACGGCACCCTGCCCCGAGGCAGATGGAGAGCTCGGCGTTCACTTACCTAAGACATCTTACTCTTCGAGTCAGACATACAGTGCACAGAGGTCCAGCCCAAAGAGCCAACCGTGTGTTACACATCACCTTTGAAGATACGGCATTCACCCAGTCAAGACCGGCGCCTCTGCGGGAATCAGGTGAGCGGTACAGACACCATCACCACCATAGTGGATCTAATACATGAAGACTTGGTCAGCCTGATCAACATCCGCACCGCCATCCCCCCTCTGCTGAAGGTGGTGTCTGTGCTCCACTTCCTGGCCACAGGCACCTACCAGCACACAGTGGGACAACTGCAGGGCATCTCACAACCATGTTTCTCCGGTGTGCTAAACCAAGTGCTGGATGCACTCCTAAAGCATGCAATGGCCCACATATTCCTACCACGGACAGAACAGAAGGTGAATGACACCAAAAAAGCATTTCATGCACTGGCAGGCATGCCCAATTTCATTGGTGCCCTCAACTGCACCCACGTGGAGTTGGTAGTCCTGCATGCCGTGGAGGTGGTGTACCGCAATTGGAAGCTATACCACTCCATCAATGTGCAGATGGTGTCTGACCCCAGCAAGATGATAACACATTGCTGTGCCAGATACCCAGGATCCACGCATGATGCCATGGTGCTGCGGAACTCCTCGCTACCCCGCTATATGGAATGAGATGCTGCATGACGTGCCTGGTTGCTGGGTGAGTCTGCCTTCTGGGCCATGGGAGTGTATCGTGGGGGGAGGACATGCATATGCAACCTGTCTGCCCACTGGGCCAGAGGAGTGTATTCTGGGGGGGCATGCATATGCAACCTGTCTGCCCACTGAGCCATGGGAGTGTATCGTGGGGGGGGGCATGCATATGCAACCTGTCTGACCACTGGGCCATGGGAGTGTCCTCAATGGTGTATCTGGACTAAGTCCAAGCTGGCAAACAACGTGCCCATAATCATACAAATGAAATGCATGACACAGAAAATGGAGGCTGACATATTTGGCCTGCACACCAATGTGGAAAAGTCAGACTCACAATCAGCGCACACCCCTGAATCTGTCCACTGGACATCACCTGCCCGTACACACAGCACCACAATGCACCATCATGCAGTCACAAAGCTGAATATACATGGCCGCAATGAAGCACCTTGCAGGTCATGCTTCCATGAGTGCGCAGTATGATTTCCCCCTCAGGGAAATCCCCTGTCACTGCCCCTCCCCGACAGTAACACTGCATAACACCATGGCAACATGTGCAGATGAAAACAAATGCGAAAACACATGTGACAAGGATGCCTCAAATTGGAACCATTAAGTATTTAACAACACCTACATGGGTGCGAATGGTGGGGGAATCACCCAGAGCACATGAGTACCAGCATGCAAGTCGATACCCTGCAACATCCTAGGAACACATCCCTACACTGGGGGACCCGACCAACATTCATATTGTGCCATTGTGACTGGTGTGAAGATGTCGAGGGACACGTGCATGGCGTCAACAATTATCCATAAGCATGATAGACTAAACAAGCTGTGTTGCGTTGTGCATTAGAAAAATGCCTCATACATTGCCCAACATGCATTTGATCTCATCCCCTGCCACACATACCTCACATGTGACTACATCATGGACCTTGTCACTCCATCTGGGTGGTTGGTGATTCCAATGTCAAGGCCCCTAAGTCGTGTATGTCACCCAAGACCAGCACCATGGAGTGCCAAGTTGTGTACAGGGCAGATAGTTGCGCAGATGTGAAGTCAATAGCTGCCATTCACGATATACTGCATATGAGCATGAACGATGTACAGGCTAAGCACAAATGGAACAGAAGAAATACCCTTACACATACCTTATTGTGCTCCCATGCAGGTGATGCTGGCTATCCCCTGAAGCTGAGGCTCCTCACCCCTGTCAGGAATTCGCTGAACAGGCACGAAGAAGACTACAATTGTGCCCATACACGCACGCATGTGGTCATAGAGCAGACCTTTGGCCTGCTGAAGGCACGGTTTCGCTGCCTCAGCAGGTCGGGTGGCGCACTCATTTACGCTCCTGAGAAGGTGGGCAAGATCATCATGGTATGTGCCATGCTGCACAACATGTGCATCCGGCGGAACTTTCCTCTGCCACCTGACATGGAGCAGCCACCACCAGGTGAAGAAGAAGATGAGGAAGGAGAATATGTTGCACATCGACCAGGCCGTGATGCACATGAGGGTTGTGCTGTGCGCCAATCATTCATAAACCATAGTTTCTAATGCACTGGGATGCAGAGGGTGACATGGATGTGGGACCCTGGGCACTGTGACAGGGGGAATATGGGCACTATGTTTGGGGATGAATTTGCACTGTACACTGTCATTCAATAAATTGACACATGCTGAAGAAGCAATGTCCAGTCATGTGATTTGTTTAACACAACAGGTGTATTGTGCAGATGGTATTTACAACGTGACTGAACCCTCCACCCCCAAAACACCCCCACATACACCCTCCATCCTCCCCCCTCCCCTCTACCCCCCAAAACCCCCACACACACTCTCCCCTTTGTCCTCCCCCAACACCCCCACACATCAGGTGCACAACAATTGTCAAGATGCACTGCCATTGAACACGTGCAGGGTACCCCTGCTACTGCCGCCCCCTCTTCGGAGGAGTGGGTTGTGTGTCAGTGCACCACATGCTGCACACGGACCTGCGCACAGGGGTGGTCTGTGTGGAGATGGCAGGAGTGGCAGTGAATGAGGGTGATGGCTGTGGCTCAGATACCACTGGACGCCGCTGCTCCATAGTGTTGGCCATTCTTGCAAGGATCTGTGCCACGGTAGCAAAGCCCTCATGGAACCGCTTGGAGTTTCTGTTAACGGCCTTGATGATGGCCACAGTGTTGTCCCTCATGGCACGGCGTGTTGCCTCCCCATCAGCAACATATTGCTTCACGAGTTTGTGCATTTCCTGTTGGTGGCACTCCATCCTTGACAAACGTCCCTCGAGGTCCCGTATTGCGGTTGAGGTGGATGGTTCATTGGCTGGTGTTGATGTGGCCAATACGGGGATGGCCTCTGATGGTGCCCACTCTTCATGAATGCCCTCGCCATCAGGCTCTTGCTGAGACGTGGCCTGTGGGGTGAGCTGTAGGGTGTCCTGCGGGCTGGGCGTTCGTACAACATCCCCCCACAAGATGCTTCCTTCATGGCCATCGTCCTCATCGGCACTATGTGGTGCGCATGCAGCTGCCTCCCCAACAGAACTAGTGGCTGTTGAATGTGAGCTGTCATGCTGCGTCTCCCCAGATGTAGGCTCATCCTGTGAGACATGTGTCTCCAGGTGTGCAGGGGCAGGTGTTTGCTGATCATGTGTTGGAGACTGTGCAGCTGGTTGTGCACTGGTGTGTGCCTTGCATGGCACTTTGATCAACCTTGAGCCCCTGGATGTGGACGGCCTGGTGCCATCGTCCTGACCCCTAGATGTTTTGGCTGGTGTCCTCGGCTATGCACCAGCATCATGCCCATTGCTGTCTTCATCCGTGCCTGTGGGGGACAGAGAGAGGCAGGGCATCAGTGATGGGAGTACTTGCATCATGCATGCATTGGTGTTTGTGCAGCGTGTGCCATGTGGATCGTGGCATGCTTGCTATTGTGGCAGACAGGGTGCGTGAAATATTGGGGGGGGGTAGCATTGGCATCCCTCAGGTGTTGAGATGTTTAGCATGGTGTCTGCTGTGTGGCCTCCAGGTGTGTTGTGGCTTGCGTGCTGTGTGACATGTGCTGTTATTTTGTATATCGGGTGTGTATTAGACATAGGAGCGGCATGCAGCATGCATTTTGATGTGAAAGTGGTGGGGCCAGCATCTAGACAGGGATATGTGAATCTGTGTATGATGGGCCATGTAGTGGCTCTCATCAGATTCACATTTGTTGGACAACATTGTACTTTGGGCATCAGGTATTTGTGGGGACTTGTGTTGTGCGCAAAGGTCACTCACCTTCATCAGCCGATGATGGCACTCCATACTCCGCTCCGCCTACTCCTTCGATGGCCTCCATATCAATGGTCGTGCTGCAGGTCTCTTCCCACCTTGTTAACTTTATGGGAGAGTGTGCACCGCCGCCTGTTGCCAGCCCCTGGCTGCGATTGGCTGACAAAATGTTGCGTACTCGCAGGCGCAGGTCGTCCCACCACTTCTTGCAGTCCTTGACAGTGCGTGCGGTGGTGCCAACCTCTCTCACTTTTCTTGCTACATCTGTTACGCTCACCTGGTATCCACAGGGACGCCACCCAGCCGGGTTACTCGCTGGTATACTTCTCAGCTTTGCCCTGATGTGGTCTGTGGGGAAGTTTTCTGCCTGGAAATACAAGAGGACTGTGTTCAAGACTGACCGACTGGGGTAAGTATCCTTCCTCCACCCCCATATGATTTCAGTCCCTCTGGCCCCCACTCCTCACCTTGTGGTAGAATTAGGCGTGCTCTCCGTCCTGCCTTCTTTGCAGAGGCACGTTGTCTTTCATGGGTGAGTGCGGTCCATTTACTTCACTGACGCCGGCCCGCTTGATATTGTTCAGGTAGGTCTTATTGCTGTTCTTTAGTTTTGTTGATATCCTGCATGCCTTTCTTTGTTTAAAATGTCTATTTTTTTTCCCTTAGGTATGCGGAGCTTCAGTGCGGCGAACTGGCTTGGTTGAGTCCCGCTGGTAAATGATGGAGCATTAAGAGCGCTATGATGCGGTAAGTAAGCGCTATGCGCAGCGCTGCAAAGTCTTGCCTTTGCTAACCTGTGTTTTCCTTCCTTGTTTGTCGCGTTGTTCTTCAGCACGAGTGGAATGTCCGGAGTGGTGCCAGCCGAGAGGCGACCAGCCAGGTAAGCCTTTTGAGCAGTTTGTAATTTGTAAATGTCTCTACAGCTTTCTTTAATGTTGACTCTATCTTCCTCTTTCAGGTCGTTCTGTCCGGGAGGCGTGCAGATTCGAGGAAGCTGTTCTCAGTAGCTGCAAGTGTTTAAAGATGAAGACTCAGGTAAGATGCTGCTGCTAATGATGTTCCTTTTGTCTCCTTGCAGGTTCTGCTTCTCCGAGGTTTGAGGGAATAGCTGGACACGGTGAGCATCACGTTGCAAGCTGCAAAGTAACGCAAAGCGTGCTGTCTTGCTCGGGTGTGGTTTAAATAGCCCCAACAAAATAGTCCAGGTAAAGTAGTCCCTAGGCTACCACACCCAAAACACTAGACCGCATAGCTTGGTTCTTAGGAACCAAGCTATGTGGATGCCTCCATGTTGGCTGACAATACAATAAAGTAGTTCCCAAGCACATTGTTTTTCATGGGGTATGAGCCTGGCGCCATCGGCGCCAGGACTGGCCCCATGAGGACTTTTGAAGAGGATGCCAGGCTCTAGAGGCCCGAGTCCTGACTCCACCTGGCCAATGGGTTTGCCAGAAGGGGTTTTGGGCGAGGGTCGTGACAACATCCTCCCATATCTGTTTTTTTTCATAGCTGTGCTGGATGCCTCAGAGCATAAAAGACTATGTCGGCCTGCTCCACCAGCGTGCCGGCTAACAGATTTAGCTCCTCATCGCTAAATCTCAGTTTACGCAAGTGAACTGCGGCTTTCTGGGTAGCGTTGGACATCTTCTTCCAGGAGTGTTTGGGATTTTGCCTGCACAAGTCCTGTCTGCAGAGGATTTCAATGAATTGTGTTTTTTAAGATGGCCGCCAGTGCATTTCCAGTTCCTGCGCGATGAAGTTATTTCCGGTTCCAGTAATGACGGAGCCGCTAATAACGCTAATGGTATTAGCGGTATCCGTTTTTTAGGGAATGTCGATGGAGGAAGAGGGATCAGCGCATTTCATGATGCTGCTATCAGGGGGTTTGTGGGATGTTACCGGCATGGCGGTACTTCCGTTCCCGGCATGCCGGTACACGCGTGCACGATGACTCGTAATCAGACGCTCTTTACGGCATCAAGGCTACTCGGACACGTTCATACCAGCATGCCGGTAATGACAGATTTTTACCTCCCAACTCGTAATGAGGCCCTATGTCTATAGTTCATCATGCACAATAAATTGCCACAACTATTTTGCCACAATATGTACCTGACCGTACCCCATAGAAGAGACTGGGAGAGAGACACAGAGAGACAAAAGGCTAACCATAATTAGATTTAATGAATGAGATGGAGATATGTAGAGAAAATAAGTGTAATAATAAAAGCTACAAATATGAAGCATCTTGTTTTTAAAACCTGCACAAGGTCTGCATACAAGTCTGCACAGGGACTGTTGCTGGAGGTTTCAGTTCTTGACTGCTGCTGTGCCAGAACTTGAGCATGCAGTCTAACTGCCTCACTTCCAAAAGAACCAAGAGGGATCCATTTTAATGTTATGTAATAAGGAATTCTTCAATCATCTGAGTCTTCAATGCAGCACCCCCACTATGTCAACAACAATTGTTAATATTAGTATTTTCACCCTTGCTGCCACACACGTTGCCACACTATTCCACATGAATATTTCTATTTGGAAATGGACGCCCATCCCCCTCTACCAAGTCCTGCCAAATCCAGCCTCTGAACACCCTCCAACCCCCCCTCTCCTTACCTGAAAAAGGCTCCTCTGCCCGGGCCACCCCTGTCCGCTGGTGTCCAGACATTTGGTCGACCTAAAACTGGTCGAATGACATTTGGTCGACGCAATTTGGTCAAAAACCAAATGGTCGAATTTTTTTTTTAATTATATATTTATTTTTCGGGTTTTCGTTTTTTACAAAAATGGGTTTTTAGAAAAAAAAGGGGGTTGGGGGGCCCCCTCCCAAAAAAAAAGGGGTGAAAATAAAAAAAATAAAAATTCGACCATTTGGTTTTCGACCAAATTGGTTCGACCATTTGTCTGGTCGACCAATTTTTTTCGACCAGATGTCTGGTAACCCTGTCCGCTTGGCATCCTGTTCAAGCCATGGAAATGGAAGAGGGGAGCCCTGCCTTCCATTTCCATGGCAATCCTGACTCTCCCCGGCCGCTGCTGTGAACTAAGCAGCGCAGCCAGGTTTTTTTTCAATTACTATGGGCACCTCAAGGGTTTACCTCAGGGTGCTAAGAGCAATAAAAACATGATCTGCAGGCTTCACTGGCCCAGTACCGTCACTGGGGTTCAGCTTCTTTAAGACCTTTAATTTGTGCCCCATGCCGTTACTGGCCGGTGAAGCCCACAGAACAAGTTATTATTGTTTAATTAAACTCAGTTACTTTGTTCCCATTTGAAGAGTCTTGTGCCCCCCTCCAATACATCTTCCCGTCTGCCTAGTGGGAAGACCACTGTATACATAAAATGTGGTTTCTGAGCTAAATTACCTCTGTACTATAAACATTACAAGACCACAATGCCACTCCCAGAATCCGTGCTAGAGTGGGCAGCCCCATATTTTTACAGCCTTGAAAGTGAACAAGGCAGCACATAGCACAGCTTTAGAACACAAATATCTCAGAGTCATAGCAGACGTGCACAGAGGAGACCCTTACAATAGAAGACATAATCGCACTCTCTGTGCAACCCTAGGCTCTCCCCTACCGCGGTTAGCCATACTTTGTGTTTGTGCCCCTTCTCAAGGCCCCCCTCATCTGCGTTGTCTATTGTACTGTGATCTGTATTCCTTAGGCTCTCTCCCACTCTCTAGGTCACCCCTCAACCGTGGTTACTGTTGTACTGTGATCTGGGTCCCACCAGGCACCCTCCTTCTTTCTATGTCCCCCTTCTTCTTCATTACTGTTGTTCTGTGAACTGTGTCCCATTAGGCTCTCTCCCACTCCCTAGGGTCTCATCCACTGTGGTTACTGTTGTACTGTGAACTGACCGTACTAGGCTCTTTCTCACTTTATAGGACCCCACCCCGGGGGTACTGTTTGTACAGTTCAGTGTACCCCTCTGCCCCTTCTGTGTGTTCCCTACTTTGTGACCCCCACCCTCTGTGCATCCTTTGTTGTGCGGTGCTGGGCTTTGCATCTCTTTTCTCTCTTTCTCTCTCTCCTCCTCCTACTTCCTCCTCGTACCGTCTATGGTGCTTTCTGCCTTCCCTATCTTCTCCAACTGCTACTCTAGCTTCTATCCTATCCCTCTAACTAAGTCAGGAAGCAAGAAGTTCAAGAGGGACATCGTGATCTCCAACCCAGGCCACCCTATCGATGATACCTACATCAGTGTTTCTTCCGGACCGACTCTTACTGACATCCTCTTTGTCCAGACCTATGGACCCCTCATATGGTCTCTGTTCTGTCTTCTTTTTCCTCCTCTCCGATTAATGGTGGCACTCAGTGTGAGGTTCTCTTGGCTCCTTCCACTCCTCCAAGACCATCATTAATGTCTACCTGAATGGAACTTCTTGGTCCAGGGCCCTCAGCCTCATCTACTCTTTTACGATAGACGTCACCCACCTCTTCATTACTTTTCCTGCTATTCCTACCAGCACCTCTCTGGCTCCACCAGCACCTCCTTCTTACGCAGCTTTTCTGGCACTCTCCTCCTCCTCCATGGCTACTTTGCCACCTTCTTCTACCACCTCTGCCTACTGTTGTGCCCCTCTACCACTTCCGCAGGGCATATCGCAAGCCTGTACCCCTCCACGTAAGTCTTCAAATGTGGCAACCTCTTCCACCTTGCTACTCTCAACTCTTGCTCTGCTGTCAAACACTTCAGTGACATCTGCCACCTCCTCACAGAACTTGACCTGGATGTCCCCACTCTCACCGAGACATGGTCCACAGCTAGCTCTGTTCACGAGTGTTGACACTCTCCTCCATGATGACTACAAGATCCTCTCTGAACCCAGAACCAACCATTCCGGAGGTGGAGTTGCTCTGATCTTTCCGGAGTGGGTCACTGCTTCTGTCATTCCTATGCAGGCCTACTCCTCCTTTACATGCCTGGTGTGCAAGCTCTCTGTCTCTCCTGACCTCTCTCTGACTGTGGCCACCATCTACAGGCCACCTGGCCAGGTCGCCCTCTTCCTCTTAGAGTGGGCTCACCTCTCCCCTTCTCTACTTGCCTCTACTTCCAACTTCTCATCCTCGGGGACCTCAACATCGACCTGGTTGCTTCTAATCCCTTTGCAGGGCTCTTCTGCAACCTCTGCGACACTCTCTCTCCTTCTATTTTACCCTCTGTTCTGACACACTCCCCCGGGCATACCTTGGATGTTCTCATCTCCTAAAGCATCCCCCTGTCGAACGGTCTCACCACTTCTCTCTCTTGGACTGACTACTTTCTGCTCTCCTCTCACCTGAAATTCTGTCCTACAGCAAAGCCTACCCCAGCACTGCCACCTACATCTTGGTCATTCAGCCCATGAAGCGTGTGTCAGTGGATGCCTTTGCCTCTACTTTCTCTGCTCCTCCTTCTCCTGCGGCTGACTCACACTCTGACACAGCCCTCTCTTACCTGCATCTTTCTATCTCCAACTCTCTGGATATCCTTGCCCCCGTCATGAGAATCCATCTGAAGCCTACCTCCAAGTGCAACTCTTGGTATAACTTCGACCTCGCCACCCTGAAACGCAAGTGTAGGGTGGCTGAGAGGAATTGCAGTGCATCAGGTGCATCCTCTGACAAACTGGCCTGCCGCCTGCTCCAAAGGCAATACAGACTCTCTGTCCTGTCCAAGGAGAAAGCCCACATCCAAGCCTGTGTCTCTGCAGTCTCTAACAACATGGCCAAACTCTTTAAAATCTGCAAGGAGTGGCAAATCATTCTGCAGTCTCCTCCTTTCCTGTTCCCTCCCAGAATATCTGTACGGCTCTGGCTTCCCACTTCATCACTAAAACTCAGGACATCCTGTCCTCTGTCTCCTCTTCCTCTGCCTCTACCTCTCCCAGTCCCCCGCTGACCACCTCTCCCTCTCTTCCTCCTTTCTCCTCTTTCTCTCCGACTATACCTGACAATGTTTCTAGGTAAGTCTGATCTATGAAAGTGTCATCCAAACAGGTGCTGTCTGCTCCTCCAGAACCATCAAGGACCACATTGACACCCTCGCTCTAGCCCTGGCTGATTTCTGTAATCACCCTTTTGCCACTGAACTTTCCCCTCTCTCCTCAAGCACTCCCTTGTGCACCCACTCCTTAAAAAGCCTTTTGCTGATCCTACTTGTCTGGCAAACTATCACCTGATCTCTATCACTTCTTTCCTGTGCAAACTGCTGGAAAAGCTGGCCATGTCCCAGCATACTCTCCACACTGAATTTGTTGGCTGTCTCCAGAACCATCAGTGTGGCTTCTGTGGGTAGGTGAGAAAGGGGAAAATACCTCTAAGGAGGTGCAGCTGGAAATGGGCCTTTCTAGCAAGGTTTTTTGCCACACAAGAGGGTGAGGGCAGAGGGCTCAGGGAGGCCGGCCAGAGTAAGGACAGAAAAGCAGGATCAGGAGTCCCAATTAGAAGGATCTCAGTCTTACTGGCATTAAGGCAGTGATCATTAGAGGCGCACCATGCCTGAATAGTGGATTGACATCCACATAACACTGTTATAGAAGGTAGTGATAAGGTGGGCCAAAGGAGCCAAGTAGATATTGAAGAGCCAGGGTGAGAGGTTAAAGCCCTGAGAAACAATGCATGTGGAGAGAGAGGTGGTGGAGAGAAAGGATCCAAGTTTGACCTGGGAGGGTCGGTCCAGGAGGAAGGAGGTCAACCACTCCAGGGCCTGATCCGTGATGCCCAGGGTATTGCAGAGACGAGTGATCAGGATGTTGTGGTTGACTGTGTCAAAAGCAGAGGATAGGGTGAGAAGAATGAGGACGGATGAAGAGCTAGAGTCAAGGTTAGAGAGCAGATCTTCACAGGTGTTCAGGAGAGAAGTTTCTGTGCCTCTGGCTGCTCTGAAGTCAGACTGATGGTCGTGGAGACACCCAACAAATTTGGTATGGATGGTTAGTTAGGAGATAGCCAACTTCTCTAGGGGTTTGCCCAGGTTTGCCCAGGAAAGGAGTGATAGAGATCGGGCGATAGTTTGCCGGAATGGAGGGGTCGGCACAAGGTTTTTTTAGCAGGGGGTGCACATGGGAGTAGGAAGGTTGGAGCAAGAGAACCAATGTTGTCCTTAATGGTTCTGGAGAAGTAGGGTTCATCTGTTTGGATGAGACTTTCATAGACCGGACTTGTCTGCATTCATCATCAGGTGTGACAGGAGAGAGGGAGGAGAGAAGGAGAGGAGGGGCCAATGCCAAAGCCTGAGAGAGATAGATGGCGAGAGAGGAGAAGAGGCAGAGGGTATGGACAAGATGTCCTGGGTTTTAGTGGGGAAATGAGAGGCCAGGGCCATGCAGAGGACCTGGGTAGGTGTAGAATAGGAAGATACTGCAGTAGGATTGGCCAGCTCCTTGCAGATTTTGTATGGATCAGCTGTGTTGTTAGAGGCCGCATAGATGCGGGCTTGAATGTGGACACTCTTTTTAAAGAGGATGGAGTCTGTATTGCCTTTGGAATAGGCGGCAGGCAAGTTTGTCAGATGGTGCACCCGAAGCTCCCCATTTCCGTTCAGCTGCTCTGCACTTGCATTTCAGAGCGGCCAGATCAGAGTCGTTCCAAGAGTTGCACTTTTTGCTAGACTTCATGCAGATCCTCATGACAGGGCAAGAATGTCCAGAGTGTTAGAGATAGAAAGGTGAAGTTTGAAAAGGGATGTGTCAGGATGAGAGTCAACCGCAGGAGTAGGTGGTGGAGAGAAAGTGGAGGCAAAGGCAGCCACTGACACTTGCTTCATAGGTCAAATGACAGCAAAGGAAGGTGGCAGTGCTGGGTGGGGCTTTGCCAAGGGGACAGGATGCTTCAAGTGAGAAGAAAGAAGAGAGTGGTCAGTCAAGGAGAGACGAGTAGTGAGAGGATTTGAGAGGGGGATGTCTGAAGAGATGACTGCATCCAAACGGTCCCCGGCAAAGTGGGTCAAACCAGAGGGTAGAATGGAAATTGACAGAGAGTTGCATATGTTGCTGAAGAGCCCAGAGGAGTCTCGAGAGTCCAGGTGGATGTTGAGATCCTCAGGGAGGAGAAGCTGGGAGGTAAAGGAAAGGAGAGAGGAAATGAGGTCAGCCCATTCAGGGAGGAAGAGGGTAAGCTGGCCAGGTGGCCTGTAGAAGGTAACCAAGGTCAGAGAGAACCCAGGAGAGATAAAGAGCCTGCGGACTAGGCATTCAAAGAAGGAGCAGGTTTGAGTGGGGATGATGGAGGAAGGAATCCACTCAGGAAAGATCAGGACCACTGCGCCTATGGGCCTGTTGGGCCTAGACTTGGAGAGGATTTTGTAGCCCTCAGGGAGGAGTGTGTCAAAACATGTGACAGAGCTGGCCTTAAACCATGTCTCGGTATGAGCGAGTACATTGAGGTCCAGGACTTCAAGGAGGTGGCCGATGTCAGAGGAGTGTTTGACAGCAGAGCGTGAGTTGAGAGGAGCAATGTGGAGCAGGTTGACACTTTTGAAAAACTTCTGTGGAGGGGTACGGAGAAGAGAGATACCCATTGGAAGTGGCAGAGGAGCCTGAGAGGTCAAGGGAGGAGGAGGCAGAGGAGCCAAAGAGGCAGTGGATGCCAAGGGAGCCAGAGAGGTGGAGGCCAAAGGTGGCAAGAGAGCCAACAGAGAGATAGTTGGCAAAGGGGCAAGAGAGGTGGTGGAAGGAGATGGCAAGGAAGCCATTGGAGAGGCAAATGCCAAGGGTACCAGAGAGGTGTAGGATGGAAGTGGACGGGGACAGAGAGGTGGTAGATGGCATAGGAGCAGAGTGGTAGAGGAAGAAGGCAGAGGAGGAGCCAGAGAAGTGCTAGCAGGTGAAGGAAGGAAGTTGATGAGGCAAGGGAGGCACCTATCAAATAGTAGGTGGTTGGGCTAAGAACCCTGACCATGATGGTACCATTTAGATCAGAGGTCTTCAATCTGTGGGGCGCGCCCCCCTTGGGGGCCTCGCCACTATGCCAGGAGGGGCGCGTGATGCCTGGTGCAGAAGAAGAGTAACGCTTTTTTTTTCCCCTGCTGCACTGAACTGAGCATGTGCAATGGGGAGCCACTGGCTCCCATGCACATGCTCAGCCAGTGCGATGGGCTGGGGGCGTGGCCATGAAACAGGAAATAAACGCAGCCTGGACGCGCGCTTTCCTGCATTTGGATCGCGCATCCAGGCTGCGTTGTGGTGTCCTGTGTTCCTTGCTCCTGCCGCCCTTGAGAGGTAAGTGACCCCTTTATTTACAACGCGGCTCCCCCGTGGCAATCTGCCATGGGGGAGCCGCGTTATTAATACAGTACTGGTCCCCCCTTCCCCCCTCTCCCCCTGCGTCCCTGGGCTCCAGCAATCTGCCATGGGGGAGCTGTGTTGTAAACAACACCGGCAGAGCAGTTCCGGTCCCCTGCTTGCCTCCTCTCCTCCATGTCCCATGCCCCATGGAGAAGAGGCGAGCAGGGGACTGAAACTGCCCTGCCGGTGTTTTATACAACGCGGCTCCCCATGGCAGATTGCTGGAGCCCAGCAATCTGCCATAGGGGAGCCGCGTTATTAATGCAGCACCGGTCCCACCTGCGCCCCTCTCCCTCTGGAACCCCCCACATTAGGGGGCATGGAGGAGAAGAGGCGAGCGGGGGACCAAAACTGCTCTGCCGGTGCTGTATTAATAACGCAGCTCCCCCATGGCAGATTGCTGGGCTCCAGCAATCTGCCATGGGGGAGCCGCGTTGTAAACAACACCGGCAGAGCAGTTTCGGTTCCCTGCTATATATTTCATTGAAATTTATCATATTGTGATGACCGTTACCCTCTCTGCTCTAATGATCCTTACCTCTTTTGAGAATGTACTTTGAAGAAGTATCCTAGTGTGCAGGGGACGGGAATATCTTTTACTCTTGGAGACCATTTCTTGTGACTTTTTTGTATTTACAATTTTTGTGCCAGGGTTGTTGTCTTCTCCCCTGCACCTTTATACTTCTAAAATGTCTTCACCACCTTAAACAATACTTTCTTTTTTTCTTAACAAGTGGCGTGCAATTTAGACAACTCATTTTTTGCAGCTTCACTCCCCCACCCCATGCCCCATGGAGGAGAAGAGACGAGCTGGGGACTGAAACTGCCCTGCCGGTGTTTTTTTACAATGCGGCTCCCCCATGGCAGATTGCTGGAGCGCCTCTGCCTGTATTAACCTCGCCTCTGCCTGTGTTACGCTTGCCTCTGCAAAATCGGAATGCTTTGTTCACAAATATTTGTCCTCTAATCTGATTTGAATAATTGCAAGCAATGATTTTGAAACAACGTGGTGTTTGGCATTCACTCCTTCGTTAGGGGCACCATTCTACTCCAGCGCACGAAAACCGTTCGCAACCGAGTACAATTTTGGAGTCCATGTTTATAGGGGGGGCCTGGGCCGGAGACATTTTTCTTAGGGGGGCTCGGGTTCAAAAGGTTTGAAGACCACTGATTTAGATAGACATTAATGATGACTCAGGAGGACTGGAAGGAGGCCAAGAGGACCTACCATGGAGTACCTCCATTAATGGGTGAAGAGGAAGAAGGAGAGAGAAGAGCGCCCATATGGAGGGTCCATAGGTCGGGTGAGGAAACGATAAAGAGTCTGTCAGTGAGAGTCTGTCTAGAGGAAGCATTGACATAGGTGTCAGCAATGGGAAGGCCTATATTGGAGACCAGGGTGTCCTTCTTAAGCTTCTTCCTATCAGTCTTAGTGAGAAGACTAGGATAGGAGATCGAAAAACAGTTAGAGAATATGGGGGAAATAGAGAGCACCATTGTGGCTGTGATAAGGGGAGGAGTGAGCAGGCGAGAGAGGGAGAAGCGAAAGGAATGCTGCACAGAGCTACACCTCACAGGGTGCACAGGAAGGGGATATGGAGGGAGAGGGTGTTGGAGACAAAAGGGAAAAGCAACATGCTACAACAGAGTGCAGAGAACAAGTAAACAAGGCAGCAGCAGGCAATGAGAAACAGTGGTGGGAACCAGCTCAGATCACCCTAAGGAGGAAGGAAGGACTGGAGGGCAAGAGTAGTGAAGCACAGAGAAGAGGGGAACCTAAAGAAGAGGAGAAGACCTAGTGGACAAAGCATACCATGTGAAACACTGCCAGGTACAATTGCCTACATAAAAAAATGCCGGGGTAAACGAAAAACAGAGACAGCGGCCAATGCATTCACCTAGAGGGAGAAATGCAGTAATTGCAGGGGAAATGTAGAAACAGTGAAGGGGCAACAATGTTCACCTAGAAGGGAAAATATGCAGAGAAATACAAAGAAACAGTTCAAAGGTGCAGAAAAACAGAGTACGGCTACCCAGGAGAGGGACAACCTAATGGATGCATAGAGACAGTGCAGGGTTAGAAACACATTGAAAAGGAAGTACACGTGAGGTAGGATATTTTAGTAGGACACAGTAATGGCTGCGCCCCCACTCACTCCTTTTTTACCTTGTGGTATCTGCTGGTCAACAGCTGTGCTGTATGCTCGCACTCTTCATTCCAACCGCATCCGACCTCTTTATCGCTAAACACCTGCATCGCTCAATGCTGTGGCCTTGTCCTGCAAGAGCTTTGTTGCAGAGGGTGCGATCCTCAGTTCTTAAAAGATTGGTGCACCTCAAACAATTTTTGCCTAAATGCCAGTAAAATGGAGATCTTTCTCATTGGTACCCCTGCTCCCGTTTTCCCTCTCTCACTCTGGCTGCCCTCCTTGTGTGCCCTACCCTCGCCTTCCTGTGAGACAATAAACCTTGATGTCATCTTTGACTTCACTCTCACCTTCTCTCCTCATATCACAGATCTTGCCACAAAGGCCCACTCCCAGCTACACCCCCTCTGTGGTATTCTACCTTTTCTCACTTTCCCCCAGAAGCTCACTGTCTCCAGAGCCCTGTTTCTCTCTAGGCTGGACTACTGCAAAAGCCTCTTTCTCAATCTGCCTACCTCTATTCTTTGCCCCGTGCAACTAATCCAGAACAGGACTGCAAGGCTTATCCTTGGTCTCCAGACCAGGCACTGAATCTCTCCAGCCCTGAAATCTCTTCACTGGCTCCCGGTAGCTGCAAGGATCAAGTTCAAGACCCTCAGCATCATCCACAAGGCTTTCTGGGGCCGGGACCCGCACTACATCCAACTCTCTCTCTTTCGAAATACATTCCTTCTAGAGACCTTCACTCGGCTACCTCCAACTCTCTGAGGGACAGACTCTTCTCTGGGCAGAGACTGGGTGGGTAGATCTCTCTCCTCTGCAGGTGCCTCCCTCTGGACCAGCCTCCCTGCCCCTCCCTGACTTGAGCCGGACCACTTGAAGTTCCTGAAGCAGCTTGAGACCCTCCTTTTCTCCTCAGCTTCCTTGCTAACGTACCTGTCTGCTGAGCCGCCTGGTTGCTTGGTACCCTCAGAGTCTCACTGGGTACCAGGCTCATCCATGACTGGTCTTCCTTGCACTGCCTCCTGGCCTACTGCGCACTTAGGGGCTGTAACTGTAACCCCAAAAGCCCCCCTGCCTCCTTTCCCAGAGCCGCGCTGCCCTGGCTGCACTTACCCAGAGCCATGCGGCCCTGACAACACTTCCCCCTACCCTTTCCCTTGCACTTTCACCCTTTCCCTTCCCCCTGCACTTCGTGTTGTCACACTTGCGCGATCGGCCTAGTAAGATTGTTTGTCTTCCCTGTCTTTCCTCCCTTGTCTTGTGGCGCCTAGAAACACTTGTGTGCAGGCATGTTATGAATGCCATATCATATCCCCTGCCCTTTACTTATGTGGCTAACAATCAAATGTGAACATCTTTTGTGTTGGTTTATTCTGTGCCTTACCTATTGAAATGTCATCGCAGCCATTAGTACTTGCTGTGTTTTATGCAGATTTGGACAAATTTGGTTGTGTGATTGTAGTGTTGCCATTTTGTTGAGAAACGTGACACTTTGTTGCTGGTTGCCACCATATGTGTGTACGTATGTATGCATGCCTGTCCTCCCTTTTTTCTGCCATACACATTGGCATACTGACTGACATAATTATGTTTCAATACTAATCTTGTGGGTGGACGATTTGGTAATTTAATCATGTTGCCCAAACAAATGTCAAACGTTTCTTTTTGTAGTTCCTTGCTTTATTCTTAGGGATGTTCTTCATTTGAGATGCTCGTAACTCAGCCCTTCCGAACTATACATGTATTAGATGCTCAGGTAAAGTGTCCCAGGGTTCCCCCTGTACTTCACACACGTACATTCCTTAGATATTTAGTTGGCGACCTTCGTGGATAATGAATGCAATACTCCAGTTGATGTGTTGAAATTGAAATCCTTGCAGCTTTTCTTCATCCTTCAATTTATCTACATGATGATGAGTGGGGAGAGTGAAACTCACAATTATTAGTTACTAAAAATCAAAGTTATTTCCTGATTTCCAGTTGTTCAGACAAACATGCTAATAATAAAATCATGTAGAAAAAATAAATTGGTTGACAAACATACTCATTTTATAAAAGTATTTGATCATTGGGGAGCAGAGAATTCCTACATCATATACTTTGGATATAATAGCAATGTAGTAATTAATCATTACTGGAAGCATTGAGCCATTATGGCATAAATATACTAACATCACTTGCCACAACAAGGTGTGTTTACAAACCATCAAATACGTTCAGTTAAAAGAAGTTCATGGTTTCTTAATGGTTTCTTATTTATAAGAAGGTTATAAAGTTAAAAGGTAGGTGGCAGGGTCCACATGAGTGTGCCTTATACATGTTGTGTATTCATTCGTTCGTTCATGTACAGACACCCAGGAATCGCTTCTGGTAACATTATTGTACATCCATTATCACTGACCTTTAAAATACCTATCTTTCAACAATCTTGCTGCCATGGACCTTAAACTCTAGCCTACATGCCTCCTCCCTTTGTCATTCCATGGAGCACAACTTTGAATATAGGGTAAATTCCAAGCAGCAAAAACGTACATTTTTATTTCCAATGCAAAATCAATGACATGACCATATTCCAAAGAACAAAACAAAGTATCTCCTTATTAGATCACAGACGTAGGCTCCAAAAATCAAAATTTTTACTGAGATTTTGTATCATGTAACTGATGCCTCTTCCATTTACTGAAACGAAGGCCGAGTGTTTGATAGATCTATTGCAGTCACTTACTCCACAGACATCTTCTGTCCTGGAGTAATTGGAAATAAGCAGCTAATGATCTGTTCGCAAGACCCATTTAATGAACAGAAGCTTGTATAACAATTTTAAAAATTGCCTAACAAACAAACATAATCTTGTTATGCTTTTTAAGGATGACACATGGTTGATCATAAACTTGCTTTGAAGTCGAATAGGATCAGTTTGCAATTGGTTTGCATATATTGGCACCATTGACATCACATTTTGAAATGTGCAGAGTAAGATAGGATATTCAAATGGTGGCGGTAAATGCTGTGCACATGTTTCTTTCCCCGCTGTAAATAGATGCTCTGACAGTATGCCTACTAACGAAGCCCTCAAGCATCTAATGCCCGCATTCTACAAGGATCTATTAACTAATATATAGCTGGCAAAAAAGCCACAATGCTGAATGAATGTTGGCTAATTCCAGCAGAAGTGTGGTAAGTCAAACAAGAAAGAAGAGAAAACAAATCGATGGGGTTAGGTGTAAGGGATGAAAAAATGGATAGGGTGAAAAGCAGCAACTGGAGCAGGGGGGCATATACCCAGTATGTGGCCAGCAAATGAGAGCGAAGAAATGTGAGGAAAAGATAGAGATAAAGAAGCAGAAGTGTGAAAAAGTGGTGAAGCAAAGGGAATAGAAATGCAAGGAAGCAAAACGGTGGAAAACGGTGTTTAAGGCGAACACCTGAACATACCAAAAATATGCTGAATATTTTGGTAAATGGAACCATAGTGAAATGCAATGTGCATACCTGCATTTTTTTTAAATATTCGTCATAATTTACATATTTGTAATGGTATACATTATTAAGAAGAAAAAAAAACATACATAAATAGGCAATGATACAGAACCAATAAGCTCCCTAAACTAAAAGGTAATTATACACAGACTGTTTGCATTTGCATCATTTTGCCCCTGCATTATTCTTACCCTGGTTCTTGGGAATGTGAAATGTGCATGTTTTTTGCGTTTCATGTGCACCTCTTTCATCACACAGGATTCCAGCCACACTAAACAAGTTCGGTCGATGGTCTTTTTGTGATTGATAACAATTTGCGAGCTGAGCTCTTAGTTGTGAAAAACTTGCATGAAGTACAGACACATGACTCTACACAAGCAAGTCGAGTCTGATTCAGAAACAAGCGTGTATCTTAATCTAGTGAGTGATGTCTCAGGGATTTCACTACAGAATAAGACATCATTACAAGTCAGGCGTTAAGGGTTTAACGGCGCCGTCGGCGCCGTTAACCCTTACCGCCTGATTCACACTTTAACGCCTGCTTTTTGCAGGCGTTAAAGTCCAAGGCGCTAAGCGACCTTGATGCTAATTACGGCACCGTAATTTACGGTGCCGTAATTAGCGCCTTCTCCATCCCCATTATGCCCTATGGGGCAAAAATGGGAATGGGGAAGGGCAAATGGTGAATGGGGAATTACTGCCCCACTCACCTTGGAATGGGGCGGTAATTCCGCCATCCACCATGGCGGAATCCGGCATGGACCATGGTGCTAATAGCACCATGGTCCACCGCCTGCCTTGTAATGAGGGCCCATGTCAGCAATCAGCAAGGGGTGTTAATATGTGATAGGAGTTGTTTCTCAGTACACTGATGGATATTAAGCAGTCATGCAACAACAAACACAGAGTTCCAAATGCAATACTATCAGTGCACACATAGTTTCTGATGCAAGTATGATAATCTCACAATGGTAAAGATTAATTTCGCACCAAACATATACAGAATATAAATGTATTTCCACATGCATGCATATCCAAATGCTGTATGCTTTGACATGTTCATGATAGTCATGACAACGATCCTTGGAGGATATGCCAGATGGCTAGTTTCAGATATGTTCTACTCCCTCCAATTGTTGGCGTAGCGGGTCTTGGACATTTACAGAACTATAGGGACAAACCCAGTTGAATCCTGTTACACAGTGGCACTGAGGATTATTATAATTAGTAATGAAATCTAAGCATGCATATAGTGCCCTCTGTAGGCAACTGGGTGGCTGGGATTGATGGACACATGGAGCACATTGAAAATCTTACTATGCAATAATCAATATCTCAACACTGCACTGGTTTTCAGCATCATTTTTCAAATGTGAATTCTACCTTTTTGGGGAGGGAGAGATTATGTTACTGGTTGGTTGGGTGCCCTTCGATTCACGAGGGCGCGGCATGATGCAGAGATAAAAGGTATTTTGAGATAAAGAGGGGGATTGACAGCGCGACTATTCCGTAATCTGAAATGACATGTTAGGTGCATCCACAGTCCCCATGACGGTCCAGCTGCTGGCTGTGTGTTCAAGCAATTCGGAAGATGTTACACAATATTGTGACGCTTGTGGCAGACAGTCAGGTTCCAAGAACTGGATAATAGGCAATGTTGCGGCTTATTTGATAACTCAAATAAAGGTGTTCTGGGGTTGGTAGGTTGCCTGGCAATGCGTTCTAGTGTTTCAAAGACAAAGCCTTCCCCCATAATATGGGAAAGATCCAGGAATTGTTACTGTGCTTGGCACAAAGGACAAATATGATGCTTTTCATTTTGTCTCAAGATGTCACTTGTGCTAAGTAACATCGAAGTGAGCTCAGTCAAAGCAGATGCGAAGATGATTTTACAGTGTCTACTGAAACTTTCTCACTTGCAGCTGTTATCAAAAATATTTGAACACTGTTAAAATCTCCAATTCTGGCTTCCGATGAACAGGAGAGAACACACTTACCGGCAGCATCAATGCCTAATGTGTCTTCTTGTCATTATGACCATCCAGACTCTATGTGGTAGGGAGGTTGATCCTTATGCTATGTTACGTGAATAGTTTAAGTGGACTATTGCAATAGTTTGGCCTTTGGGGGCTGAGGTTGTGGGGTATCTCATTAGTTTGGATGTGCAGCATTGCTATGTAACAAAGAGGCAATGCTCCAGTACCCTACCACATGGAAAATGAAGCTCGTGCTTTCTCTTTGCTGGCCATCAGTGACTGTGGATTGTGCAGAATTCTCTTAGTTTTACTATGCATCCTGAAAATAAGCAACCACTTCTATATAAAATAATAATGCAAACAAGAAAAACACATATGCTCGCTCAATCCCACTGCTGTTTGTATAATCATAGCTGGCACCTACTTCCCATTTTGCATATATTAGCAGGGTGTGACTGACTCCAGTCAAAGGGGGCAAACTGTATTTATGTTTTCTTTATTTTCATTAGCTGGATAAGCACAGGCATTTCACATGCCCCTGCATGCTGCGTTGGCACACAGAAGTATGGGACATGATTTGCCATTAAAGTCAACCGTCTCTGGCGAGGTGGTGTGGTGCGCCATCCATGATACATGTGCAGTCGGTCCATACATGCACTGTATCCCCTGAGATGAGTTGATTGGCTGTTCTCTGGCCTGGAGGTATTCGATACATAAGGCATTAGGGTACATTAAGCATCTTTTGGGGAGAAGGGAATCTTGGTTACGTGTCTCTATAAAAGCACAAAGTGATTTGGCGGCTTGTGTGAAGAATGTTCCTTATAACAGTGTATCTCCATGATGAGTCCCCCCCCGCCCCTTCTGATGAGTCTGCATGCTCACTGATCATGCTCACTGACTGTCCAAAACTAAAGACATCAAGGCCAGGGTAAATTCATGCCAGTTACTTTGTTGCTCGGTGTTGTTTCAGTTTCATTTTTAGTTTGTTTCTGAAAGATAAGTGCTACCTGGTGAGGAAAAAGTATTAGCATATAGAAATACTCATTAGTGTATGGCTCACCTTCTATGATGTATGCATTTACCATACTGTGACCTTCGAGTCCTAAGATTGTACCTTTAGTGCTGTGATACCTCCGGGTCTGAATGCTACCAACAAAAACAATAAATAAATAAATAAAATAGCATAAGGTAGGACAGGAAGGAAACAAGAATGAAGATCTCAGAGACAATCTCAGGCACATCCAAAGAAGTTCCATTTTGTTTGTCTCAGGAAGATAGCTAAGGGGTAACATGCTCGCCTTGAAAGCAAGATGCCGTGGAGTAACACAGATTCGATCCCGGGTCCGTGCTTAGAAACCTCTGAGTATTAAGAGTGTTATTAATAACCAAATATATATATATTCTGGCTAGTCGATGGCCCCTTAGCTGCACAAATAATTCTGGGCTAGAAATGGTGATTTAGCGCCACACTTTTTGGGCCTGCGACTCTCCAGATAATTTGGACTGTGATTTGCATGATCCCTCACCAGTGACTAAGCTGTCTAGGGCTTAATGGAATTGTCCTCCGAAACATCGGGAGAACCAAAGTTTGCAGACCCCTTAGTTTTGACTCAGAAGTTAAGCTTCAGCTTCACAAATAACTTTGGCTCATCGACGGCACTTTAGGTCCAAAATGTGTTTAGATCCACATGTGGCGCTTTATTGACCTATGTCGTTTATGTACCTGTGGTTCATGGATCGCTCTTTAGAACCACAATTAGCTTTGGCTCATATATGGTGTTTTAGAACCTCAATTTGTTTTTGGCTTATCAATACTGATTGAGCTCCAAAATCAGTTTGGACTCATAGATGGCACTTTAGCACCACAATTCGCTTGGGCTAATAGATAGCATATTTGACACTTTAGGTTCACCGTTAGTTTTGGCTCATCTATGGTGCCCTAGCACCACAATTAATTTTGCCTCATGTGTGGTGCTTCAGTAATTAGTTTTGGCTCATAGATGTCACTTTAGCTCCACAATCAGGATCATGGGGGGCACCATGTTGACATACCTAGTTGTCGCTCACAGTTATCTTTCGTTAATAGATGGTCCTTTGTTTTATGGACTGCAGGGTGCTTTGACGTCACAGTTATTTTCAGTTCATACATGGCATGCCAGAATTCGTTTAGGCTGATTGGTTGTGAGGGAACATAGCTTTGGGTTGCTATTGCACCATCTATAGAATATTTCATGTTAGAACCACCCATTGTAGCTTTATAGGTTTAGGACATAGGAGGCGATTTAGGACCACAGTTTGTTTTGATCCGAGTGGTGCCTTAGCACCAAAGGATGTGAACGATAGTGTTATAGGTAGCATGCAACAGACAATGCACACTGAATATCAATGGTGCAGAGAGTGGCCCGGGAATGTCTGGTGATATTGGACTCCTGTCCCCTGGTACAGATCATTTAGCCATTAAGGCACATTGCTGGTCTCTCTGTGTGGGAAGTTCCCTCAAACCGTTGGCTTTGCCTATGCTTGTACTCAGCATTCGTGTATTTTTGCTTTTGAAAGTAGTCCACTGATCGCATGAACAACTGGGTGATGTGTTTCAGATAAAGTGGATTAGGTACATTTTAACTCTGCGGACTAGGTTAGCAGTCTTTATAGTCAAGCAAAGGAGATTGGATCCTCCTGGCCAAGCTCTCCCTCAATGTCAACCACCAGCCTTGGAAACCTGTACCATTGCAGTCCCAATGAGTCTTTACTTGGCTGATGTATCCTCCACTTACCTTATGAATTGGCCTTAAGTACCAGGGAGTCATCTGCATGAGGACAACTCCATCCACCATAAGTGAGCCACTGTCTTGTGTGTTGAGAAATATATACCGCTGTCCCATTTAGTAAAAGATTGAGTTTATAGCAAATACAAATCAAGGAAGGGCTCAAACTTTCCGCTCCATACATACATTTCCAGGTGAGGAAGAAAACAGGAGCCCTTTATACAAACAGGTTATCAACAATAGTATCAAGATTGTGAGACACTTTTTAGTTGGTCAACCTATCTTCTAAATATTTCACTTTTAATTTAAAATACATATTTCTTACTAGCAATGAAAATGGAAATTTGCAAGAAATGACCCTTGTGGTGATGCAGACATTTGAATCATTGCTTGAAGAAATACATACACAAATCAGTGACCGCATTTTCAATGGATTTAAATATGAACTGCTAAAACATGAAAAATTGATTTCCGGGATGTCAAAATTGAAAACAATAGGCTTAAAGTAAAAAGTAAAGTTTGAAAGATAGCAATTTGGTAATGACACATTGTCGGTCAAGAAAAAGCTAAGAGTAGAGGTGCACACTTTGAAATTCAAAAATAGAGCAATTTCAACAAGTACAATTGTAAATTCAACACAATTCCAGGTGCTCCCTAGTAGATCTGTGCTACCAGACCATAGAAAGTATGCAAAGAAAGGTATCTCGAAACAACAGGGTACAACCAGGGGCACACACAATAACTAACAAGTTATACACTTTAATTCGACAATTATGTCTGTGGTAATATTCAAAGAACCATTTTCCACTTAAATATATCATTTTTGTTCAGACATTACATCACACAAAGTTGGTGCGGATCTGTCTTCAAATCTGCACCAACTTTGTGTGATGTAATGTCTGAACAAAAATGATATATTGAAGTGGAAAATTGTTCTTTGAATATTACCGCAGACATAATTGTCAAATTAAAGTGTATAACTAGTTAGTTATTGTGTGTGCTCCTGGGTGTACGCTGTTGTTTCGAGGTACCTTTCTTTGCATACGTTGTCGGTCAAGATCATTTGGCTGAGCTATAGATATGTTTTGAAAGATGGTAGTTTTGAAAAGAAATGTGGATGTGAAAGTCTATTAAGTGGGGAACCCTACAAATATGTACCTTATAGGACCAGGTAGAGAAATGGACCCAAAGGAAAAGCTTGCAGATGGTTTTGGTAGTAGAAGTTTTAAAAGTTAACATTCAAATGAGAGACTGATAAAGGTAGACCGGGCAAAAGCCAGAATGGCAAAAATCACTAAAGTCCAAAGTCGACACAAAAAGAAATAATTAGAGTTATGGCAAGTTCTCACATTAGAAAAGGGTTCTGTTACATTTGGCTCTTCGGATGTTTTGGACTACAACTTCCTTCAGCCTAGCCAATAGTGAGGCATCCTGGGAGACATTGGGCCTCATTACGAGTGTGGAGGAAGCCATGCCGCTTTTAGCGGTTACCGGGTACCGGCTTCCAGGAATGAGGAATTACCGGGCCATTCCAACCTTGGAGGGCCCGGTAATTCCCTTTCCTGGGACCCGGTACATCCCCCTTCCCATTTCAGCCCCCATAGGGCTTAAAGGGAATGGGGAGGATGCTAACAACGGGCCCGTTAATGACGGGCCCATTGTTAGCATCCTGGTCTGCTAGCGTGTCCCGCTAAGGACGCCTGGTTTTACCAGACGTCCTTAGCGGGACCCACGAGCAGACCGTGTAATGAGGCGGTAGAGGGTAAACGGCACCGGCAGCTCTACCGGCGCTGTTAATCCTCTACCGCCTTTTCTCGTTATGAGACCCATATAGTCCAAAACATCTGGAGAGACACATGGCCTGATTCACAAAAGCATTTTGTCCCATTCAAAAACGTATTGTAAATCAGGCTCACAGGTTGTAGACCCTTGCATTAGAAGGAAATATAACCTTAGGGGAAAGGGCACTAAGGGAGAAAGACGAACCCTCTCTCTCCCATCATTTAAAAAAGAGTCTACCTTTTTAAATCAACCCTTACATTAATGTAATAATACAAATAGAACGTTGTCCCTGGGAAGGTCGACTTTTTGCCGTCTCACGTGAGATCAAATCTCTTTTGGATGACAATCTTGCAACAATGGCACAGAATAATTATTTGCAGAAGGCAATGGTTAGTTTAATGTAGATAGTGACAAGCCACCATCAATTAAGTGCTGAATACTTTGGAGTTACTTTATCCGCTTATTGAGATTATAATCATGTTTATATTTGTTTTTAAGATTCTTCAGTTTCGCAGAACACATAACATATATGTCAGCACACTTGTTCAATGTTTGCAACCTGTCAGTACTGGTGTACCTAAGGATGGATGCAATATTGATTTACCATCAACAAAAATAAATTCATCTGGGTCCTGTTCTGTCCGGCAACTGCTCTGAAGGTCAGCCAGGTTGATTCAAAATAGCCCATAATTTCAGGGGGGAGTGCTGAAGCCCAGTCAGTTCAATGGTGCTAAGCCACTACTTGTGTTTAACGCCTTGATTACTTACTGCTAATTGTCATTACTCCGAGCCCTATTCTTCCTCGTCCTTGTACTTGTGAATGAGGCAGTACTTGTGAATGAGGCAATCTGCCTCATACATAAGTACTGGGGTGAGGTAGAGGTACATGGAGGTAATGCCTGACTTAGCTGCCTGTAATCTTCATTACTCGTAGTCCCACTCTTCCTCATCTCAGTACTTACCTATGAGGCAAGGAGTCTCCTACGTAAACTCTGGGACAAGCAAGAGTGACGTGAAGGTAATTCTGGGCCAAGGAGCTGATTTTGGAGGTTGGAGTATGGCGTGGGAGGCAGAGGGGATTTGTGGGGGGCAGGATTTTGCGATAAATCATAATGGTTGTCTATGTCCAGACCAAGCAGGCATGATATGTGGTATTAGTGGCTAGAGAGGCATTTTGGTGCAGCCAGTCTGGTCATTCCTCAGTTTAGTATGACTGTTTTTTAACTGTGCATTTCTGATAAAGCAGTGCTGCTAAGTGTAATTACCTGGCTAGACTGGCATTTGGGTGCTGCCAATCTAGCCGTTTCTTACTGCAGCATTGTATATTTTTCTGTGTATCTGTGGTAAAATCATATGATATAAGTCATTTCTAGCACGCCTGTACACAAGTGTTTCTAGGCACGACAAGGCAAGGGAGGGAAGACAGAGGGAGGACAAGACAAATTATCTTACTAGGCCTTGTGCCATTCAGATCGTGCAAGTGTGAGAACGAGAAGTGCAAGGGAGAGGGGAGGGGAAAACAGGGCAGTAATACTCTGAGTAAGTTCAGCCAGGGCAGTGCGGCTCTGGGTAGTGCAAGGAGAACAAGGGACTGTAGGGTTACAGTTACAGTCCCTGAGTGCGTGATAGGCCCTGAGTCAGTGCAAGGGTCACTGATCAAGAAAGAGCCTGCACTCAGTGAGACTCTGAGCGTAGCCAAGCAACCAGTCAGTACAGAAGACAGGTAGGTCAACAGGGGAGGGAGATAGAGAAACCAGAGGAGAAGAGGAAAGTTTTGAGCTGCTTCCAGAACTTCAGGTGGTCCGCTCACGTTTGAGAGGGGCAGAGATGCCATTCCAGAGGGAGGCACCTGCAGAGGAGAGAGATCTACCCCCCACTCTCTGCCTGGAGAAGCGTCTAACCCTTAGAGGTAGCTGGGGGAAGGGCTCGAGAAGGAAGGTATTTTGGAAGAGAGCGTTGGATGTTGTGTGGGCCCCGACCCCGGAAAGCCTTGTGGACAATGTAAAGGGTCTTGAACTTGATCCTGTCAGCCGCCGGGAGCCAGTGGAGAGATTTCAGGTCTGGAATAATATGATCCCTGAGCTTGAAGCCAAGGATAAGTCTCACAGTCCTGTTCTGGATTACTTGCAGAGTGTGGAGAGTAGAGGAAGGCAGATTAAGGAAGAGTCTGTTGCAGTAGTCCAGCCTAGAGAGAAACAGGGCTCTGGAGACAGTGAGCTTCTGGGGGAAAGTGAGAAAGGGAAGAGTCACTTTGAGGAGGTGCAGTAGATAGTGGGAATTTTTGGCGACGTCCAAGATGTGAGGAGAGAAAGAGAGTGTAGTCGAAGATGACACCAAGGTTTTTTGCCTCGCAGGAAGGTGAAGGACGAGGGCCCAATGTGGGCGGCCAGGATGAGAGAGCGAAAGCAGGGGCAGGAGAGTCCCAATGAGAAGGATCTCTCTCTTATTGGCATTAAGGCAGAGATCATTGGAGGCCAATCCTGAATCGTGGCTAGACGGTCAGGAATGAGCGAGAGGAGAGGAGCCTGAAGGAAAGATAAGTGTCATCTGCATAACCCTGAAAGTTAGAGAAGGAACCAGTTACTTACCTGTAACTGTTGTTCTCCAGCATGGGTCTGGCATGGATTCACATGCTCATGAATATTCCCCGTCGTCAGGCTGGGAATCCTCGGTAAAGAAAAAAACAGTATCAGTTTCGTTTCTGATCTGTCTTTCGTAGTAGTAACCAATCACTGGTCTCTGTGTCATACTGACCACAGCCAATGACTGCCCTCTACCTAAGCACCGCCTCTGGCAACCATCTTCAGATTTGGAAGCACGTGAAGTGGCAGTATGACCAAATGAAGAGCCGCAGAGGGGTAGGCGGGAGGGTTCGCATGTGAATCCATGCCAGACCCATGCTGGAGAACAACAGTTACAGGTAAGTAACTTGTTCCTTCTCCAGCATGGGGTCTGGCATGGATTCACATGCTCATGAATAAAGAATACATAGCAGTACACACATGCACAACCACGGGAGGTGGCAAAGGCTCAACATTAAGCATCACATCAAACTCAACATTAAGCATCTTACCTCCTCACCAGGCTCACCTTAGGCGAACAGGTTGCGCAGCACTGCTTGGTCGACCCTGGACTCCTCCCTGGAATCCCGATCGACGCAGTAGAATTTCGTGAAGGTGTGCGTCGACCTCCACGTAGCAGCCCTACATATGTCCAGCAGGGGCACACCAGAAAGGAACGCCGTGGTAGCTGCGATCGCTCTGGTGGAATGGGCTCTCGGACGGCCAGGCAGCGGTCGGTTTGCCAACCGATGACAGTACATGATACAGCCGGAGAGCCATCTGGAAATGGAAGCCTTCGAGAGAGCCTTCCCCTGATTGACAGGTCCAAAGTTCACAAAGAGTTGTGACGTCTTCCGAAAACACTTCGTGCGGTCCACGTAGAACTTCAGCGCTCTAGCCACATCCAGCGAGTGCAAAGTCCTCTCAGCCGGCGACGAAGGCGACGGGAAGAACACAGGCAACACCAAGGGTTCGTTGAGATGGAAGTCCGACGGCACCTTGGGCATGAAGGAGGGGTGCGTCCTGAGCACTACCCTCATGTCGTGAAAAGTCAAGTACGGGGCCTTGCAGGAAAGGGCCTGGATCTCTCCCACCCGTCGTGCGGAGGTGATGGCCACAAGAAACGCTGCTTTCCACGACAGGAACTTCAACGGGGCCGAGTGCAGAGGCTCGAACGGAGGTCCCATGAGCTTGGTCAGCACCACGTTGAGCTCCCACGCCGGGGCCGGAGCCTTCACCGGCGGGAACGATCTGAACAGCCCCTTCATGAACTCTTTCACCAGACGATGAGACCACAAGGACGTCCGCCCCGAGGTTCTGGTGTATCGGGAGATCGCAGCAAGATGAATCTTGATGGACGCGTGTGCCAGACCAGCTTTGGCCAGCGTCAGCAGGTACGGCAGTACCTGAGGAGCCGTAATCCGTAGAGGGTTCATCTTCTGTGCGTGGCACCAGACAGAGAACCTCTTCCATTTGTGTCCATAGCATTTAAGAGTCGAGGACGCCCTGGCCTTTGCAAGAACCTCTCTGCAGTCGGCCGGTATGTCGTATCCTCCAAACTCTAGCGCTGCAGGAGCCAGGCCTGCAAGTTCAGCGATTTCGGGTCGTGGTGGAGGATGGCGCCTCCTTCCCTGGAGAGTAGATCCGCGTCCACCGGCAGCTTGATTGGCGGGGACGCTGACAAGTCCAGAAGGTCCGGGAACCATATCTGCCTCGGCCACGCAGGTGCAACGAGGATCATCCTGCACCGTGACCTCTTGAGCTGGTTGACGAGCCGGATTAGCAGTGGCAAAGGAGGGAACGCGTAGAGGAACAGGCCCTCCCAGGGGAACGAGAAAGCATCGCCCATGCTCCTCGCCTGGGGAAACCTGCTGGCGAACCTCCGGCACTTGGAGTTCGTCGCCGTCGCGAACAGGTCGATCTGGGGTGTGCCCCACCGTCGGAAGAGGCGATCCACTAGATCCTGCCGTAGTTCCCACTCGTGGCACGAGCGCAGCTCCCTGCTGAGTGAGTCGGCGATGGTGTTTTTTATCCCTGCCAGATGAAACGGCACCAGAAACATCCTTTGGGCGACGGCCCAATGCCACAGGTCCTGCGCCTCCTTGGACAGTGCTGGGGACCTGGCTCCGCCCTGTTTTCTGATGTAAAACATGGTGGTGGTGTTGTCGGTGAAGATCCTCACCACCTTGCCCTTGAGGGACGGAAGGAAGGACCTGAGGGCCCAGAACACTGCACGGAGCTCCAGGACGTTGCTCTGGAGGGACTTCTCCGTCGGGAGCCAAAGGCCTCTCGCGTGCAGATTTTCGGTGTGCGCTCCCCACCCTTCCAGGGAGCCATCCGTGGTCACTGTCTCCTGGTGGTCTGGGGTCTGGAAGTCCATGCCCGCCGTCAGATGCGCGCGGGTGCCCCACCACCGGACCGCTCGGCGGAAACTCTCGTCGAGTGTGATCCTCTCCTCGAAGCCGCCCGTCGTTTGGATCCAGCGCGCGTCCAGGAACCCCTGCAACGGGCGCATCCAGAGCCTGCACATGGGAATGAGGTAGATGCAAGAAGACATCATTCCGAGGAGGGACTTGATGGACCTCACCTTGGCCGCGTCGGAAGCCAACATCCGCTGTACCTTGCCCAGGATGGACCTGGTCCTTTCCTCCGACGGGGAGGCCAGAAGGGACACTGTGTCGAGCTTCACTCCCAGAAACAGTGCGTTTTGTGCGGGTACCAGGTGGGACTTGGTGTAGTTCACGGAGAATCCCAGGTCCGTGAGAAGTTGGACGGTCCTTGCCGTGTGCTCCACGGCGAGCTCCCTCGTCTTGGCTCGGATGAGCCAGTCGTCCAGGTAGGGGTAGACGTGGATCCCCTCGCGGCGCAGCTGCGCCACCACCGGTGCAAGGCACTTGGTGAATACCCTGGGCGCCGACCGTAGTCCGAAGGGGAGGGCTTTGAACTGGTAGTGACGCCCTTGGACCACAAACCTGAGGAATTTTCGGTGCCCCTTTAGGATGGGAATATGGAAGTAGGCATCCTCCAAATCCAACGACGACAGGAAGTCTCCTTCCTCCAGCTGACCCAGGACGTGCTGGAGGGTGACCATCCGGAACTTCTGCGCCTTGATGAATTTGTTCAGACGTTGCAGGTCTAGGATGGGGCGCCATCCTCCCGTCTTCTTCTTCATGAGGAAGTATCTCGAGTAAACTCCGGAGCCCCGAAGCCTCTTTGGGACGAGTTCGATGGCGCCCTTCCTGAGCATCGCCCTTACCTCCAGGAGAAGCTGAGGGACGTGAAGTTCTTTCCTGGCCACGGGGGGGACGCGCGGGCACCTTCTTTGAAACTCGAGCGCGTGGCCCCGGGCTAAGGCGTCCAGCACCCAACGGTCGGTGGAGATGGACTCCCACACGCTGACGAAGCTCGCCAGCCGGCCTCCCACCGGGGTGCATCGGTGGGGGCCCGACCCCACGGTCGGTTCAATCCTGTTTCGACGAGGCTTTGCCGCCTTGACCTCCTTGGTGACGAGGGCGGGGTCCGCCAAACTTGCCTCGTCCTCTGTAGGCCTCCTGAGACGACGAGCGGGCCGCTTGACGGTAGGTGGAGAAACCGCCGCCGGAACCTTTGGAGGCGCCCTTGCCTCCGCTGCTCTGAAAGGGCGTCCGTCGTTGCTGCAGGACCCCAAGGGCCCGGGCCGTCTCAGTGTCCGCTTTAATGGCCTGAAGGGAATCGTCCACTGTTTTCCCAAACAGGTTGTTCCCATCGAACGGCATGTCCAGGACTCTGGTCTGTACGTCTTGACGGAAGTCCGTAGCCTTGAGCCATCCACGCCGCCTAAGGCACACGCTGTTGCCCAACTGGCGAAACCCAGTGTCGGCGATGTCCGTCGCAATCGTGATGGCGTGGTCCGACGCCACCTCACCTTCCAGTAGGATCTCCAGGGCCTCCGCCCTCTTGTCGTCCGGTAGGAAGTCCAGCAGGGGAGCCAGTTTGTACCATAGCTCCCTGTCGTAGCGGGCCACGATAGCCAAGGCGTTGGCCGCTTTAATCGTCGTCGCTGCAGACAAGATGACCCTGCGTCCCATAGAGTCCAATTTCTTTCCCTCGCCGTCCGGTGGGGAAGTCGATGTGGAGGCCGCACCCCCCCCGCTTTCTTCCTGGCCGCCGCGGAGACGACGGAGTCCGGGGTAGGCTGCGCCCAGAGGCACAGGGGGGCCGCGTCCGGGACCCGGTACTTCTTCTCGTACCGGTCTCTTCTAGCTGGCGTAGTGGAAGGGTTCTTGAGGAGGGCGAGGCCCTCATCCCAATGTCATCCAGTAGAGGCACCGCGAGGACCGTCTTCCTCTTGGCCTCGCGCCGTTGATAAAGGAATCCTTCCTTTTTCTTCTCCTCAGGGCAGAGTTGGAAAAGCTCGGATGCCCTGGCGATCATGGAGTGGAACGAACCAATCTCGTCGGGCGGAGAAGCCCTGGTGGGAGGTGACGACGGTAGATCCTCGTCGTATACCTCGTCGTCCGTACCCGTCGCTGCCGTGTCAGTCCCTGTATCATCCCCTCGGGTGGACAGGGAGGAGGGCTGGACGGTGCGCGACGGCTGAAAAGGAGGTGGAGGGTGAATCCTTCTTTTCTTGGGCGGGGGAACACCAGAAGGTCCCGGCTCAGGATCCCCCGATGGGAGAGGTTCCTCCGTCGCCAACGGCAGTCTCGTCCTTATCTCTGAGCATAAGGACTGTATAGCCAACAAAATGGCAGCCGAGTTGTCTTGCGGCGCTGGCAGAGGGGAATCCGACGGGCGATCAGGGGCCCCGTCGGCACCCTCGACGATGTCATCGTCACCAGCGTCGGGATCCATCCCGACGGGCCGGTCTTCTTCCACGCCAAGGCCGTGGCTTAAGACCTCGAACAGCTCTTCCTCCGAGGTTGAAGCCGAATCTACGACGACGCCCTGCCCCCCCTTTTTCTTCGACGCCGGGGATTTCACGGGGGTCCCATCGATGGGCACAAAAGAGGACTCCCTCCGAGGTGGCAGGGAGACTCTGAGTCCCGGGGTCGCCACCACTGGTGTAGCCTCCACAGGCTGAGCCAGGGCCGCCGCGACAGTATCGATAGAGGGCTTGGCCGGATGGATTAAGGCCTTCACCGCCTTATCCTTGAGGGGGGGACACTGCCTCGCTCCCCCTTCGATGGGGCCTTCGAGCTCGACCGGGGCCTCTCCAGGAGCTTCGCCGGGTGCTCGCCCTTCCTCTTACCTGACCCAGAGCGTTGGCTCGTGGCTGAAGGTGCCGGGGAGGGTGCGCCCTGCCTGGCGCCCGTAGAGCCCGACCGTTCGGCGCTCCCGGTGCCAGCGGACTCGCGGTGCTTGGCCTTGTGTTGGACCCCCGTCGCCGGGGCGTCCTCAAAGGTCTTAGAAGACCGCTCGGATTTCTTCCTCTTCTTCTCGCCTGACGGGCTCTTCCCTTCCAGCCAGTTGGCGAGACGTTGATGGCGGTCCTTCATGGTCCGCTCCGACATATTGCCGCAAAACGCACAGTCCTTCTCCACGTGCGTCTTGTCCTCATGTAAGCAGTAGAGACAAAAGGAGTGTTCGTCCTCCTTAAAGACGTTCTGTAGCTGGCATCCAGGGCAGACCCTGAACAACTTTCCGGGCGTCGAGCTTCCCTACTCCTGGGCCATGTCCGGGCCTGAGAAGCTTCTGGAGTCCTCCAAAAGCGTAGCTCGACGAAATCTTCACCCTTGAGGGGCGCAGACGAATCCGACACAGGTCCCCGTTGATCGGATGGAGAGTCGGTGAGCTTGAGGCTCTTTTGACCGAAAAAACGAAGTTTTTGAGCAAAAAACGTGAAAAAATAGCACTAACGCTCGAGAGCAATAGCACGAGGATCCCAACACATGAACGTGCGGTAAAAATCTGAAGATGGCTGCCAGAGGCGGTGCTTAGATAGAGGGCAGTCATTGGCTGTGGTCAGTATGACGCAGAGACCAGTGATTGGTTACTACTACGAAAGACAGATCAGAAACGAAACTGATACTGGTTTTTTCTTTACCGAGGATTCCCAGCCTGACGACGGGGAATATTCATGAGCATGTGAATCCATGCCAGACCCCATGCTGGAGAAGGTAGAGATCAGGTGGGCCAAAAGGGCCAAGTAGAGGATGAAAAACCAGGGTGAGAGGAGAGAGCCCTGTGGAAAGCCACGGGTATAGAGAGAGGTGGCAGAGAGAAAGGGACCAAGTTGGACCTGGGAGGGCCATCCAAGAGGAAGGAGATCAGCCACTCCAGGGCCTGATCCGTGATGCCCAGGTTCTCACGCAGTCGATTGATCAGGATGGCATGGTTGACTGTGTTAAAAGTAGAGGAGAGATCAAGGAGGATTAGGACAGAAGGAATGCTGGAATCAAGGCTAGAGAGCGGATCTTCAAGGGTGTTCAGGAGAGCAGTTTCCATGCCTCTGGCAGCTCTGAAGCCAGACTGATGGTCATGGAGACAACAGATTCAGTGTGGAGAGTAGGCTGGGAGATGGCCAGCTTTTTCAAGAGTTTGCCCAGGAAAGGTGATGCAGATTGGGCGATAGTTTGCCGAGCAGGTAGGATCGGCACACGGCTTCTTGAGGAAAGGGTGCACAAGGGAGTGCTAAATGGGAAGAGGGTAACATTCATGAAGGGGAAAGAGTGATTACAGAAATCGGCCAAGGCTGGAGTAAGGGTGCCAATATGGTCCTTGATGGTTCTGGAGGATCAGGGGAGCACCTGTTTGGACGAAACATTCATAGATTGGACTTCTCTAGAAACCTTGTCCAGTGTCTTCAGAGAGAAAGAGAAAGGAGGAGGCGAGGTAGAGATGGCCAAAGGGGGGGGGGGGCGAGAGAGGAAGAGGGAGAGGAGACAGAGGACAGGATGGCCTGAGTTTTAGCGCAGAAGTGAGAGGCCAGAGCCATACAGAGGAAAACAGGAGAGGTAGAGACTGCAACAGGATTGACAAGTTCCTTGCAGATTTTAAAGAGTTTTGGCCGTGTTGTTAGAGGCCGAAGAGACCTGGGCTTGAATGTGTGCTCCCTTCTTGATGAGTGTTATTGCTTCGACTGGCATTTTGGTGCAACCAGTCTACGTATGTCTAAATCTGGCCTGGCATGCTTTACTGTAATGTTATTACATGTCTACACTGGTCTACATTGTGCAGCCAGTGGGACATGTTTTCAATGTGGCATGGCATTTTTAATAGCAAAGCATTCATGTTCCTGTGCACTGTTGGTGACTTGCATGTATTGAATTGGTGTTACCCTACAAAACAATTGCAAACACTCTGGCTTTTTAGGCAATTTTTCTCAGAAACTATGCAGTATATTCCATTAAAACACATATTTATATCTTTCTCCTAGTATAATGTGCAGCATACCCCTTGAGCAGCATGTTTGTGCGTATTGCGCAAGCGTGATAATCTAGGCCGGCCAAGAGTGTGGCACGACCTGTGATTTGTTGCCGAGATGGGGGGGGGGGCCTTCAGCATGGCTCACAAGGGGGTCCCCACATTTTGTTTTACACCACTGAACAGATCCGTTATTTAAGCAGTATAGACCGAGGATAGAGGCATTATAGGCTGTTCAGGGCCCCTGGCCCCAAATTAGAGCCTCCCTTTGAGGTGTATACAGTTATTAGCACTGCAGGCAGGCAGGCATGCTAAAAGCTGCGCTTTTTAAAGGAAATTCAGATTTGCATCCAGCCCACTCTCTAAATTCTCTTAAGAAACAGTATAAAAAAATATTGCCTCCATTAATATAGACACAAAGTCCATTTTCTATAACCAGGCTAGCAGCGGTGGGCAACGTGTGAACCGATTGCCAGGTGGTTTGGAGTTGGTGGGTTGGAGTTATGGGGGAGGTGTTTGACTGGGGGTGTGAGAGGAAAGGGGAAGCATCTGGGGGGCTTAGGGGTGGCAAAAGCTAGTAAGGGGGCTGGGGGGTACCCAGCCATTTTACCAAAAATAAATCAGAGTGGTATGTTTTACCGAAAGCAAAAATACCAAAAAAATACTGAAAATGTTAATTAAATATATATATGGTAGTGGGGTTTGGGGTTAAAATGGGTGGGGATGGTGTTGGAGTGGGGTTAAAAGGATAGAAAAACAGGGGGTTGGGGGGACCCCCCAAATTAAAAAAAGGCAATTCGGTATTTTTTGGGTATTTTGACCACTCTGAAATTTACCACTCTGATGGCAGTCTGGAGGAGAGGAGCCGGTGAACTGCATGTAACACAAGCATCACCTGACTAGCCGGCCCCTCTCGACTGGGGACTAGTAGCATTTAAACATACAAGCTGGTATTTAGGATGCCAGTAACCATGGTATCAGCTATAGTAAGGCACATGGTCATGATGTAAGACTGTGTACGTAGGGAATTTATAAAGCACAACCTTGCAAGGTAGCAAAAGGGGTTCTGCACATACAGGGCACATGTGGGGGCTTATAGGTAGGGTAATGGAAGTAGAGGAGGAGGAACGCTCTGGAGTGGACAAAACAGGGCTAAGTGGAGTGATCAGCAACTGGCGAGACGTTTGCTGGAGAGTGGGGTCTTCAGGTCCGTCCAGAGGTATAGGATGCAGGGGGCCTCACCAGGACTATCTGCAGTGATATCTTGTTCCAGACACATGGTGCATAGCAGGAAAAGGCATGTTTCCTGTTATCCCGTCTCGCAGTTCCTTTCTTCCAATCTCGCGATGTTGTGAGCTCTAGTGATGCATTGCCCTCTAAGCACAGTGGAATTCTCAGCCTGTTTGGGAGATTTTACGCTGTCAAAGATGACCATCGAGCCTCAAGTACGACAAATAAGTGCCCAGGTTTGTTTGTTTTTTAGAGTTGATTGCTTGTACGAAGAAGTTAGTTTATTGCTAACGACAGGTCAATCTTTGTGCGTGCAAGTCAGTCCCAGTGGTAAAAGAAATATAACGTTTTTTTATAGTGTTTCATGACAGATTTCTCCCACTTCTAAACACTATAGCCACGAGTGTGATTATTATCCAATAGAATGATATTAGTGCATCCATTTTGGCAGCATCAAAGGTTGAGTGGACACTGAAGGATTTCGAGCTTGGTTGCAAGTTGACACAGATTTTGGAAGCAAGAGCTTAACCCTTGAGCTGTCTATGAAAATGCAAAATAGCATGAGGCAATGTGTGTCATATATTGGTTATGCCTTTGCATAATTCAGTTAGTCTTACCATCACTTTATCCATATTTTAATAACAAAGACAACCTATCATCATATCACATTTTGGCCACCGTCCGCCACGCTCATTAGGTCAACGCTCCTTCTCAAGACCTCTGGATTCTATTCCTTCCCCCCTCATTGCTAACATGTTTGCTATCCTATTCCCATATCTGGCTTCTCTTTTGTAATATGTCACTGTCTTCTGCAACCTTCCCAGCTGACATTACAATTGCTGTTATTATCCCACTCCTGAAAAAAACCGTCTCTAGACACATCTTTAGCTTCAAGATATCAGCCCATCTTTCTTCTTCCTTTTCTCTCTAGAATTCTAGGACGTGTAGAATACACCCAAGTCACCTCTTATCTTGACCTTTATTTCCTTTTCCTTCACACACAATCTGGCTTTTGCCCTCTCCATTCCACCAACACTGCCCTCCTCGGTTTCTAATTCTATTCCGTCCGCACGCCATTCTAAGCTCTCTTCTATTGCTATCAAACTTGACCTGTCTGCTGCTTTTGATACGGTCGACTTGACCCTTTACATTATAATCTTTGGATTTTTTAAGGTACTGCTCTTCACTGGTTTAAATCTTATCTAGCCGACCACTCCTTTACTGCTTCTTGGTTTGGCTTAGTCTTCTACTTTCCCACTGTCTCATGGCCTTCCCCAAGGCTAGCTCCTGGGCCTTGTTCTCTTTTCCATCTACACTTCCCTCTTCTCCTCTTTTGTTTCATCCTTTGGCCTCTGCACATGTCTATGCTGACAGCTCTCAGCTCTGTGTCTCCTTCTCCTCTTTCACTGATACCCTTAACGCAACTGCCTCTGACTGTCTTCTTGCCATCCAATCCTAGATGAATTCCCAATTGCTACATTTTAATGATTAAAATCCTGTTCTTTCTGGCTTCTGCCATCCTACTCCTCTTCCTCCTTCATCCATTCTGCACCCCCTAACTCTCTTCCCTTGTTTACATCTGCCAGGAACATGGGTATCCTTTTTGTTTCCTCGCTCTCCTTTTGACTACACATCTCTAACATTTCCCCGTTTGTGCAGTTGCCAACTCCTCAAGATTCGCCAAGCCCGTCCTTTTCTCATGCTCCATGCCACTAAACTCTTTATCGCTGCTTTCATTTTCTCTCGCCTCGACTATTGCTTTTGCCTTCTTGTTGGTCTTCCTGCTTCTCGTCTGACCCCTGTTCGTTCAGTCTTTAATTCTGCTATTCACACTCCATGCAGAATCTTTCATCGTATGCATTCAATTGTTTTGCTGTTTTCAATTAGGTGAGTGGCCATTGGTAAACCAGGACTCCCACACACCTTCAATGTCAGGGCCAGTCAGAGAACCCTTTTCATACGATTTGTATGAATGCTCCCAATTAGTGGGCATCTCAATTACTGAGATGTTATGAACCCCTTTATTTATCCATTGACTTTTCCTTTACTATGTCTAGGGTGGTGGGCAGCTGGGACAAGGCCTTTTCGTTGGTTGACCTCATTGTGTGTGAGACTATGGGCCTCATTACACGGTAGGCGGTAAGGGATTACCGGCACTGGTAAGGGCACCGGTGCCGGTAATCCCTTACCGCCCTACTACGAGGTCCCTTCCTTAACGCCTGGTTTTACCAGGCGTTAAGGATGGGACCCGCTAAGGGACTTCAGAGCTAATAACGGTACCGCAAATTGCGGTACCGTTATTAGCTCCATCCCCATTGAGCTCTATGGGGGCTCGAATGGGAATGGGGAATAGTTCCCAGAATGGGGATTTACCGGGTCCTCCAAGGTTGGAATGACCCGGTATGTCCCTATTCCAGGAACACGGACCGGGAATGCGGTAGCATGGTTACCTCCTACCGTGTAATGAGGCCCTATCTCTGTGCCTACAGATCCTGTCTATGCCTAATACTTGGCATTGGAAAAAGGCCACACAAGCTGTCTCCCTCTTAATAAAAGCTAGGTCTACATTTCCCCATGTCCTGCACCAACTCCAACCTTTACTATGACAAATTCTTCTTAAAATGAAGTTCTCATCATTTCTTGTTGTGTATCCCTTAATACTGCTCGGAATCCTGCAACATACCTGTGCCTAATTTTCGTTTTTCAGTCTAATTTTGGCATCACTACTCACTCAAAAGAAAAAAATGCCCTAACCCGCTACTGTAATAACTTATTACAGTTGAATTCGATTTTCACAGTTCAACTGCCCGAGCCAGTGTAGATCAGAATTCCAGCTGCCCCTACAGCATTCAATTAAAGCTCTGCCCAGCTTTTGCAATGTCTTTTATTTGAACTGTATGTGGCAACACAGAGGGATTAGTTTAAAGTTATCCTATGCTCATGAGTGCAACTTCTGGAGGTTGTGTCTGTAAAGGTGTCAACTATCTGTATGTTACCAATTATTTAACCCATAACGTGGATTGGAAATACAGTTTACTAAACCTGCTTATAATAGTTGTTTGCAACATATTAAAAACTGTGTTCTGGTATTTTTGCCAACCTCTATATATTCTCGATGTGATCTTATGAACATCTGGAAGCTGCCCTGCAACAGTGTGTGTACAATACCAGGCATTAACAGCGATGTTAAAATTCACAACATAATTGTGCGAAATTGTTTATCTATTTTGTTGTGGAATTTCACATTGACTTATAAAATCTTTTGTAACTTTCTAACGTTAGCTAGTGTATCATTCTCTCTCTCTCTCTCTCTCTCGCTCCGGTGCGGGAACACTACCAACCAGTCAGTGGCCATTAAGGAAAATCATTTCGCCTCATTATACGTTTGCTGGTCCGAGAACTACGGTACCGGTAAGCTTGCCGGTAACGTAGTTCCCGGACCAGCAAACTACGAGTTGTGCTCGCAGGTGCCTTTCTGCCCGCCAGGTCTGACCTGGCGGGCAGAGTGGCACCCGCGAGCACAGCATGTCGGATGCACCGGCACCGTTTATGATGTGCCGGTGCATCCGGCTTCCCCATTCCCATTGAGCCCTGCGGGGCTCAAAGGGAATGGGGAAGAATACATTCCGGCGCCCAGGAATGGGCAATTACCAGGTCCGGCAAGGCCATAATGACTCGTTAATTGCCTATTCCTGGCCACCGGAAAAAAAATAATACCGGCGGCAGCCGTGCCTGGATTACAGGCAAGGCTACCGCCAGACTCCTAATGAGGCCCATTGTCTTCATGCTCAGAGAAGAAACAGTTCATTGATTTTAATCTGAGCACAACCCAAAGAATTTGGAAGACAAAATGGAGGTGTATTCTTGCAAAAGAAACTTCTGGAAAGGGAGATTATTTCAATGTACTTACGTTGTTCTTTTCTAATGATCGCTTCCAGTGTATACTGTAGTCACAATATGACTGTTACACTTGCCTTATTGAGCAGAGCACATTTCCCTAACTTAGGATAAGCACATGCATTATTGTGTATAGGTTACCATTGCAGGGTGTGCAGTCTGGTACACTCCTTATTACGTCTTTTGAAATACTCCCTATGAGAAAGCACAGGGAGATGCGCTGTGGGCTTGCTGCTCGTTTATTTTTTACAACAAGCACTCGAACATTAAAGTGTTTTTAACCGCAAATTATATGTACTCCCTCGGACAACCCCAGAATTTTGATGTAAGGATAAAATGGCTGCAACGTTACGTCTGTCATTACATTGGGGTTTGAAGGCTGGTTTTGGGGGCGTCTCAGAATGTTAGAGGAGAAGAGGGTAGAATTCAGGGTAAGGATGTCTATGCATATAATTCCGCACATGCGCTGTCACCAAAGCACCGACATCCTTAGAGAATGAAGAGGTGCTTTATCCAATAGCATTTTGTTATTGCAAGAGAGCTGTGATGTGACATCCTGCTTGTTATAAGAACATCCCAGGTCTTTGCTGAGTGGAGACAGCACAATGCCCTCAGCACAGCTCGATCAGAAGGCCGGAAGCCATCATCGCCCACTGAAGGAGGGCCAGAGATGGTACTTGCCGCTGCCGGACAGTTTGCACAAGAGAAGCGGGTTCTGCAGTTTAGTGCAGTTGAGGATAAATAGCTGGATTACAAAAAGCCAGAAAGTAAAATCAAGGAAGAAAAACGACTAACATTGGAACCAGAAAAGATCTAGACCAGAGAGACAAAAAGGTGAGAGAGGGAAATTGATGCAAAAATAAAAGAAATGCCGACCAAAGGCAAATCTATAAGACAGATAAAGTACTGAAACAATGCATAGGGCAATTAAAGAGGTAAAGGAATGTGGGCAGAACAGGGAAAAGAATAGGAAAAGATTGAATGGACGAGGAGTTGAAAGTAAAACATTTGCAGAGGGAAAAAGAAAAAGAAATGTATAGTGTCACATATGGAACAGTGTTAGAAACAAAAAAGCATACCAGTAAGAACAAACTGTATAGAACATGGGTCTGCAACCTTTGGCGCTCCAGATGATTCGAACTACAATTCCCATGATATCTGTCTATTAAATATGCTGCTTAGCGATGATGGGAGTTGTAGTGCAAAACATGTGGAGAGCCACAGGTTTGCGGAAATATGGAATCGAAGTTGACAAAAACTATAGAAACTGAAAAACAGCTAGGAATTTTTTTTAAATAAATAAAATAACAACAGAGATTTGATGGTCAAAAAGCCTGCTGCTGCTGTATTGTGAGGAATAAAATACCCACAATATTATGTAAAAAGTTCGGGGTGCTTTGTTCTTTTTTTATCCCCTGTAGTTTATGTTCAGAGTATTGCAATTCACCTGGCAGTTTGATAACCATAGAAATGGCACTCGGCCTGCAAAATTGTGCCTCTATATAGTCACCACTTCCATTTGAGAGTTGCAATATCCTTGTCACGCACTTTTTGGGAACTTTACCCCATATCTTATGGCCCTCAGACATGCTTAGGACAGCTCCTGACTCTCTTTGTTGCCCCAAAGCACTGCTGATGTTCTCCAACCCTTAACCATGGTGATGGGGGACTTGGATATATTGACAAAACGACTTAGAATGAGGAGTAACTTTAAAAATATTCATCTTCAATTAAATGAATATTTTAGTGAGAGTGCATTATCTAAGGTAACATTCTTCAATGGTGACACCAGAAACGTTGCACACGCCACAGAAGGGAGACGGCCTCTGTGAAGTTATCATTTCCAGATGCTTGTGTTGCAATTATTTACAAACAACATAATTGGCGCTACCTGAGAACAATAAGCAGGTTCTGTGTGCATAGTGTTTTTATCTGATTCATAATTTATGTTCCTAATCCTAAAATCCAGGACATTGCAGGATATTCACTCAAAAGCAAGATAGCTGCATTTCGGTTGAAGTTCAGTTTGTTGTGTAATTAAGAATCATCCCCAATTTACCGAAAGATTCCATTAACAAAAATATAAAAAGAAACCAAAAAAAGAGAATTTTTGGGGAAAACACAATTGTATTAATCGTTAATTACGAATTTGTGTACAAAAATAATCGGATTCATTACAAAGATTTGAATATTTTAAAAGAGAGAAATGATTCGCTTTTCACTACTTTGTGTCAGAAATATTTCTGTAATTTCCTTTGTTGCAAAAGAGCTCATGTTTCAGAATTTCCCAAAAGATTGAAATGTACTATTCACATAACATTTTTTAAAGTTTACACTTCGGAATAAAGAAAACAATAGCTATCAACACGCACTGAAATTAATTGCACATTCAGTTCGGGGTAAAACATGATGCCAGTTTCAGGAGAACATCAAACCACAAGGATCAGGGTGGAAACTGAAGCGGATGTATTGAGGTCTATAATGTGCGCCTCTTTTCTTGCTTTGATGAGAGGGCTAGAGAGAGAAGCGGTCCCTGGTGTTTGGAACTTGTTAAAATTAGAGGGTGGAGAATCAGAGTGTGCAACTTCCTCTACTGTGAAATTAGCTTCACTGCGTAAAGTTTACATCAGCGAGGAAGGCATTCAGGGCTGCAAAGGAAAGGCGCATTATGACAATGGCTTCGGCTGGTTGGATCCTTCGCTGGTGCTAATTAGCGCTTATGGCCTGGATTGGGAAATGAAGCGCAGTCTCTTGGGTAAGCTCCCATTGGGCTGCTCTTTTGTGCAGAACTGGAAGAATTTAGCACTGTTTACAATTCATCACTCCTACGCCGCACCCCCATCTCCCATGAACGCCCTGCCATCTTATCCCATTCCCCTTTCAGTTCTTTGGAGCAAACCAGGAATCGGGGGGGGGGGGGCGGGGAGGGTGCGGGCAGAACTCGTTAGGTTAGCCGCAGCTCAGGCCGAGCCAGTGCTCAATTGAAGTGCCATTTTGTCGGCCCGATTCGCCATTGGTAAGGGGTCCAGATTTGGCATCCATAGAGATATCCTGGGCAGTGGCCCTCCAGCTAGCTGCCTAAAATATCACTGTTGAAGAACAGGTCCTGGGAGCAGGCGCAGTGCAGGATTCCTCACACTGCTCGGCCAAACAGAACTTTGCTTGCAAGGAGGCCCTTAAGAGTGTACAGTACCGTTTCAGCCATTTTCTTTTATAGCCCATGGCACCTCTTGCAGCAGTACGTGAATGGGTGCCAAATAGCATAAACTGTGTTGGTGTATTTTGTGGTGGGACTACCGACCGCAAAGAATCCAAACCAGACTCCAAAAACGGTATGTTTGTGGTCTAGGCCTGCCACAGAACAGCTGACCTATCCTAGTAACGTTCCACCAACCTGTGGAACGTCCCATGTCCACCTACCTGAAGGTTGGAATTCCCCGCTTTTGTAAACATGAGGATATTGCTCGTACTGCTAATTTGTTCAATTGGTTCATGCTTTCTCCTACAGGATAGTATTTTAGGGAGGAGATGTGGTCTTGAAAAGGTTTTATCAAATACAGAGTGTGGGTGTTAAGCAGCGTTGGTGAAGGTTGTGGTGGATCGCCTGGCGGGTCTACATTTCTGATTTAAAAGTGGTAACAGTGCCAAGAAAATTGACCATGGATGTCGTGGGTTTTGATACTTTCAATCGTGGGCTATAGAATTAAATCTAGGCATGTCAAAGCCATATGTGAGAAACCCTTGTGAAGTCACTAAGCTGTTAGTGCTGAAAGAGGGGCACTCGCCCCCTTATCCCGGATTCCACCTTCAGCATATCAGTGTCAATTTGCAAGTGAATTCTGGCACTTGTGTCTGGTGAGTGTGCACACACATAACACAAAATGCAACCTTCAGCAGATTGGGTGGTGGTTCACAAAAGTGAGCCTCACTGCTCAAATGCCTCTGCGCTGTCTGATTCCTCATGCTCTGGGGAATTGTGTAATGATGGGGGCCTTATGAGTCGCTGAAGCCTTCACGAAATCATCCCTGGTTCAGGAAGGGATGCACTCTAGGAACAGTGATCCCTGAATCTGCCTGCCCAGGTTCTAGTCTCACCCGTTACATGCCCAGCGCCATGGAAAGCATTCCGTAGACGGTAGACTTTACAAACCACTGCCTGCCTTCCACAGCCTCATCTGGAAATGTTCTTGCAAGCATGGGCATTTCTATTGTCTTTTGTAATATGCTGTGAGGGGTAGTTAAAGGCCATTCACTACAAATGTGCACCAAGCAGCTATGTAGGTGGTGGGTTGTCCCCACTCCTCGACCTTCATGGGTGCTAGTGCCAAATGCTTATGTGGGTGCTGGCCAAATGCCTAGTGCTTTTATGGGTTGGCTCTAGATTTCTGGAACCTGCAAGCCTGCCCCTTCGGGTGCACTGATCCCGCTCTGGGAATCAGCACACTTGCATGTGCGGAATATCACACTTTGCCCCTCACATTCTGTACCCACCTCTCTGTGAATTGGCCAGTTGTGTGAATCTTATCTGTGTCTTAATTCAATGAACTGCGAGAAACTGTGTGTTCTTGGAATGTAGAATAATGTAAGCTTCAAGCACAATAATTAAACTGGACCTTTGCTGAAGGACATCTGGATATTAGGGGCACACACCTATTAAAATGAAGTGTCTGAATAACACAATGTTCTATACAATTTCCACTGACATGCCAAACATTATCATCGTAACAGGCTTTCATGCAGATATATCACTGCATAAATAGCACAACAATTAAAAAAACATTGATCTAAGAAATATATGTGGGTCTCTATAATCTCTACACTACCTTTCCATTTTATTAGAAAATCAAGAAGTACAAGTGTTAGTGGCCTGAAACTTCTTAAGTTTAAGAAACAAATGCTTGACTGTTAGGTAAATTGCAGGTCGTATAGTCTTACAAACAGACAGGAAAATAAATCGTTCACAATTCTGAATTTTGGGAAAAATGTGAGGGCCAAGCAAGTGAATCATAAATACTGTTTATAACATTTTAATTAACAAATTCAACTTTGTACATTTCAATTCGAAATTCTAATTAATAACTTTTATATTTTTTTGAATTATCAATACCACATTGTTCAAATGTTTAAATAGCTTTTGTAATGCTTGTAAAGGTTAGATTTATGTAATGAATACTGTTAAAATAACTTTCATATGTTGATCACGTTTGGAATGCTTGTCAAAAACTCCTGATTTCGTGAAACATTTCTTTTGTTATCAAAAAAGGACTATTTCGTAAGAATAAAATTACATTTTGTAAGGAATACCCATTTTCTCATTTCCCCACTGTCACTAATTGATTCTCATGCTCAGAGTTTTTCATCTGGAAAATAATGCGCACATCTAACATTCTAAAACATTTCTCATGTTATTCATATATTTGTCATTTATTTTTTTGCCTTTGGAATGAGTTGCAATTGATGGGGTTGGGTTATATAAAAACAACTTTATAAAACTATCAAGTTGATTTTTTTGGATGGATCGTGAGTTAATAATTAAGTTTAAAGAAAAGTAATTGTCCACATGAAAAAGTGTTCTTGCATTGTTTTAATTGGTAAACAAATGTCTTCGTGAAAAGTGTTTGTGTCGGTTGTTAATACAAGTTAGACATTTGTGCCAGTAGCCAATTAATATCAATTAAAGCAGAACTGTACTCAAGGTTGCCTACTGAGGACTCTTTCGCCCCAGCACACACTGAGATCATTAATTGGCTGCCAAGAAGCCAAGATGAGTCTCTGAATTGCGTCCGATACAGCTGAGGATCTTGTGATGCTCAGAAACGCTGTGCGTAATTGAACGACAATGGGAAATTTGCACGCAACATTAGAGCAGTTATAAGTCACAACTTTTTCTCATGAGAACGTATTGATGCAATTAATTGATTCATTAGACGGCTTGGATTCCCTTCAGGAAAAAAAAGGCTTAGCAGGCGCTGTAGGATGTTGTGCAGAACGTTCGTAAAGTTGAAGGGTGCGCTATGTGAACCCCCATGTGAACAACACCAGGTTTTCAGGAAGAGTTCAATATGAAAAGCCTGACACTTATTAAACCACATTTTTTATTACATGTACCAAATAGACAAATGAACAAATGAACATCTGAACAGTGTCAAATATAGTGTGTAAAGAAGGAAACATATGTGTTTAGTAAGCAATGAGAAGCAAGTAGGACAATACTAAAACAGTTTGAGCAACCTTTTCAGGCTATCTCCTCCCAAGAACACAAACCTATATGGCAGTAACAACATACAGGTAACACTCGGCCATGCTGGAGGAACACATGTAGATAAGCAACTCAGGAAATGTGGGGAAAAGATGGAGGCTTGGAAGTACCCAACACAGCAGGCACGCGTGCAATCTATGCTTCTGTTTCATGGCAAGCTGACACATCTCTATCACTACATGGACCACATTTCTTATAGCTTTTGGAAGGTGAGCATATTCCATCTTCTCAAGACCATAAAGGGTTCTCATGTTGACTTGCCAGTCTTCTTTCTATGGGATTTCCTGTGGATTTCCCTAGACACTCTTACCTACTGAGATGCCCATAGGGTGAAATCCTTTAAACCCCTCCCAGTTCTGCCCATTGTATGATGTGCGCTTAGGAGGACGAGAGCCCTGTAGGAGTGTAGACCGTTCCCACAGCTAAGTACACCCTAGTGCAGAGGTCTGCAAGATTTGGCTCTCCAGATGTTTTGGACTACAAATCACACCAGTCCTACCCAGCATGGTCAATGAAGAGGGATCATGGGATTCGCAGTCCAGAGCATTTGGCCAGTTGCAGGCCCCTGCCCTAGTGAATACCTGAGCCCAGGATGCATGCACTCGCCTGCAGTCCCAAACATAGGAGAAAGGCTTCCTTGCTGGATCTTTCAAACCCAGCATGAATCGTCTAACTTTAGAAGCAGCCTTGCACATTTTGGGTGTTGACTGTTGCCGTCAACGCTTCTTAACACTTTTGGTGCAATAAACAGACGTTATGGTCCATTTTTTACTAAAATATGTGAGAAGTTATCGCTGCACCTTCATTGCTAGAGATATCATGACTTCGTTCCTCTGACCATTTGGTCTTGATGTCTTCATGGCCCATCAGCCTCGTAATTTGGTCAGTGTTTTTTGCAAGTTAGAGGCTATCATCACTACTCAGATATGAAACCCATCATTGGGGGGCATGGGCGGTCCACACGCAAAATGGATATGTATGAATATAAAATGTTGTAGCGAAGAGTCAAAAAAGAGGCGGGAGTGCACTACAATTTCCCTTCTGTTTCTATTTTGTCTTTGCTTTATGGATTTTGTCAAGGCTGGGCTCACACCAGGACTCAGTTCTGAAGTTGAGTGTCAGATATTAAGACACTGGGGCCACTAAGACATGCACGGTGACTACTTGGAATGCAAACACTGGTAGAGAGGATACATTACAAGGCTGCATAAGACAGCCAGAACTATGTCAACCAGGCGTCAAGATGGGAACCTTAATGCGTGATTGGCTGCCTCGGGTTTGGAGTTTACAGGGCATGCTACAAATGTTCCCCAATGACTGATAGGAAGACAGGGAGTAAGATTGCTTGCAGTGTTAGGTAGAAGGGGTGAATAGTTGAGTTGTGGGAACGTCCGGGGCAAGTTCACCCAAGTGCTCGTCCTGGGGGAAGAGTCGATGTACATTAGTCTCCTGCCTGATTCCTGGTGTAAGGAATGAGAAGTGGGCACACAGAGCTGATCAGCAGAGCGCCCCTAAATACACAGTCGGGTGTCTGTCCCTTCTAAAGATGACTTGCCTCTTCATATCACACACTGATGTATTAAACTCGCAATGTGTGTTTAAAGGTAGTTGCACAGAAGGACAAAGTAAAAATAAATCCACAAAATAAATAAGACTGAAAATAAAGAGGTAACATATATTTTGCTGAAAATAACTAAGCTAAAATTGAAGAAAGCAAAAATAAACAAACGTAATATTGAATAACAAATAAGAAAATAGATAAAATAATTCTGCTTTGGAGCAGTATGGTGCACAGCAAGTGAGGTGGACAGGCAATAGATGTATTCGTTATTAGTGATGTGAAGATTTAACTCCAGACATACAACATTTCAGGGGTGTACAACTGTAGTTCAAAAAAGAGGTGGGGATTTCAGCTGGATACGACATGTAGAAATACAGCAGAAGAGATGTCTAAAACAAAATACGTATACTAGGATGCAAGTTACGCACAATACATAGTTGGTTCCATGTTATTAATGACATGTGTGCATGTTTACTAGTTGGCTTACTGTTAATATTTCAATACAAGTGTCTTATGCTTACCTCTTCTTTTTTCTTCATAAAACCTATACATCCCCATTCAGGCAGCGTGGGAATCAGCTGTTCAACTCTTTTTTAGAACTGACAGTGACATAATTTCATCTACATCACAGTGGCAGTAAAGGTGACGTCACGCCACAAACCCCAAAGACACACGCAGGAGTGACAGCACTTCTCCTTAGAACATGACAACGCGTCATCATTCTTTCTTTACACCATCTTTATTGTGATCATGTGCCTGAAGCATGCATGTAAACAGTTACTGCAAACAAACACAAACTTAAAAAAGCAAACAAAGGGAAAAAGCATACTTATTATTTAAGGAGAAACGGTTTCATCGGTTAAGTTGATGGGGCTGCAAAGCAGTGCACAGTGCTTGGACGCATAAACATTGTCACAGAAGTTGCTACTCCAAGTTACGACGAATGGAAACCTTTAAGTACTTACAACCAGAAGTAAGGACAGATGGTAGACTTGGACTCTGCTGCTGCTGGAAGGAAAGAACCAGAAGACATGCCTCCTGTCTATGCCCCAATACTCTGGAACCTTCTCACCATCAACACCAGACACACCCCCTCACTTCCACATTTCTGGAAAGAGCCCAGGCCCCTCCATCTCTAGGAATGGCTCATCCCTAACACTTAGGTCCCTGCACCCACCACTCCCGACCCAACATGAGAGTGGGTGATCTATTCCCCCTGTTCCTCCTGTAGTTGCTTGTAGATGCCTTGCTGCCAAATTGCCCATGCCCCTCCCCCTGTTGTTTGCTCCCAGCCCCCTTGCATCTTTGCTTTACTCAACTTTCCTCCTTCCCTCTATTATTTGTAAAGTGCTACATTGCTTAAGTGCTTCCAAGGCCAGGTCCATGCTTAATAAATTCCCTAAGAACAATACTAATAATTACAAGGCAATTTTAGAAGTCTGAACCCTGTACATGTGTCTATGTACCTCCCTTAAGGCCTGGCTTAATTAGACAGGACAATTTAAATCTAACAATAACTCTGAAACATGTAAACCTATGATTTGCAAAGGAAAGGCACATGGGTGCAATGTGCTATGCTTATTTCAAGGTTTGAAGTACAGATCCATAGGTGACCAATAATCCAGCACATTTAATCATTTAGTTAAAGGAAGGTTCCACCACGTGCTGGCCCAATCCCTTAATACCCACAACTGCTGATGTGAATAACACTATGTGGTATAACTTACAGTAATATATAGAGGTTGTGCAGAACAGAAGATTTCGAAAGTCCACAGATATTTTCACCAAATGTCAATATCACATTAACTAGGAAGATATAATCAGCTGTGCACAACATATCCTTCCCCAAAAATATAACAATACAAAAGGATTTGCATATTTGAATATCTGATATGATGGGTAGACTATGTTTGCAATGGGTCAGCACATTTAAGCATACAGTTAAAGGTACGCATGACTTTGCATAAGGTCTTGGCTAAACTCCCCGGAGCTATTTGCTCCGATATCAGATAGAAAGGGCAGATGAAAAGCTCTCTTGGACATGATTTCTACATGCCAAACATGATACAGTCAGTGCACACCACAATAGTCATTGGACATGCCATGATTGTATAGAAAGGCAAACGGTGTTGCAATATGAGTGAAATTACAGAAGGAAAGATGAGGATTATTGCAACACAGAGCAAAACTATTGCAATATTCACAGGTCGACATACGTAAGACAGCAAATTTTCCACTTGACATTTGTTCCCTGTAGTGAATGTGGTTTTGGGTTATTTTCTTGAAATATCATTTCCAAAATCACATTTGCTTGAAATCATTTGGAACAAGTAATAGCCGTACACATCAACCATTTGTTTTACTGTACACTTTGGTGAAAGATTTTAACTTGAAAACAGTTGATGCAAAAATGTCCTTATCTTTTACCATCAATTTTGTAGAACTGGATAAAAAAGGTTTTTCAAAAATAGAAAGACTATTCTAAATGTAGTCTTAGAATATGTCGGGTATGGCGCTCATCACAAAATTTGGGAACAATACCAATTTAACACCACGTCGTTCTTCCACAACAACAAAATTTGAACTTTTTTTTAAAAGTTCACATTATCAATCCCTAACAATGTCTCAAACTAATTATTTCACACACTAGTTTAAGTTGTACCCAGACAATCAAAGTTGAAAACAAAGCAGGCTTTATTATAAGGAACACCACTTCTCAGTATTCTCCATTCAAATTATATATAGATCCACGGTGAGCAATCTGTAGAGACGATTAACATGGATACACGTAGGAACAAACAAAGGACGGGATAGATGCATGGAATCATGGATGATGCATGGAATCATGGATGGGTCGATGCATGGAACGTGCATGGAATCATCACTAGATTGATGCATGGAACATGTATGTAATCACAGATGGATCGATGCATGGAATCATGCATGGAATCATGGATGGATGGATCAATGCATGGAATCATGGATGGATCGATGCATGGAACATGCATGGAATTGTGGATGGATCGATGCATGGAACATGTATGTAATCATGGATGGATCGATGCATGGAATCATGGATGGATCGATGCATGGAACATGCATGGAATTGTGGATGGATCGATGCATGGCACATGTATGTAATCATGGCTGGATCGATGCATGGTTGAATGAATTTGTCTATAGTAAAAGACATTTGATTTCCCTGAGAGTGAGTTCTGCACAGTTCCTGGACTGATTTCCAAAGTTTTACAAATGTATTGTTGTAATGTGAAATTTCACATCTCTAAGCATGTCTTCCTAGTTTCTGAAATTAAAGCAAGCCTAAACCTATACATCTGTGCAGTCACAATTTTGATTTTTTTTCTATTTGATATTATTATTATTATTATTATTATTATTATTATTATTATTATTATCAGGATATTTATTGAGTGGGGACCTATCTTTAGGAAGCAATAGCGCTTAAGATCCATAAGAGCACTTTACATAGAACTTGGTATTTGTGCGGCAATAGGCATCTGAGGTTGGAGGTGGAGGGGACAATCGCCAAATAATGTATATATAAATAGGCTCGTAAGAAGTGTGATGACATAAAAATAATGTTTTATAGACTTTTTCTTCTCTTAGATCAACATTATTTTACCAGAAGTAATTTCAACAACGTTTATTCTTTCTGAGCCACAGGACCTAGGCCCATATTCATGGAAATATTTGCATGGAAAATTGGGGATATGCACACCACTCTGCGTGCAAAACCCTGTTCGTTCATTCATGGAATCGACTGTGCAGCACTTTTTCCTAACTTGCATAGACTCCACGCAGGCTTGGCACATTTCTGCGAGCGGACGAGCGCCTTACGCGAGACACCACGCAGAGCTTTTTGGAGGCCTGCGCAGAGGACGGAGTAGGGGGCGGAACCCGGAAAATGAGGAAGAACAAGGGAAAAAGTGGGCGTTACAAGGGACGGGAAGCAGGCAGTCCACAGCACGCCCGCAAAAGCGCTAGACAATGCATATTCATGGGTGTGACAGAGGGAACCTCCCGCCTGCGAAATGCCCATGCAAATCCCTACATATCTCCGCCAGCCGAAGGCAGGAGTAAGTACACTTGCGCATAGCAAGCGCAGCACAGTGGTGGGTTTTCATGTCGAATTTAGGGGTGCATGTATGCAGCCGGGGATCCGATCGGACTTAGGTGCGTGCGTACACAGTGTAGTGTGGAGCAGGAATGGTTTAAGGGGGTTCACACAAAGATTTTCTGAATTTTACCTAAGTTACGATACATTGTACGCATGTTGTCGGGATGCCGGTAACAGTTATGGGGGAACCCGTACAGGGTCCGCAAACATAGCTGAACCGGCTGTTTTTGCTTTGCGTCGGTGCGTGTCAGGGGCGTTCACTCTGCAACTTTTGTATACGGTTACTTTGCCCAGAAAATTCCATGCAGAGTGTGCATTTTTTATTCTGCACATAGGCAGTGTCATTCAAGGCGTTCAGCCCTTGCAGGATTAATGCGCTCTTTTCCATGAATCGGCCCCTATAGTATAACTTACTTTTCAAAACCCTATGAAACTTGTGTGTTTAAATTTTTTTTTATATTTTTAGGAAGTTTTTAGGAAGTCTGTTGGATTGACCTGTCATTTGTCGCTTCTGCATTCACTGCAGTAACTAGACCTTGAAAAACAGTTTTTCTTTGCAGTGCAAATCTGCGTGGAATAGCCACCACTTACGCAGACATGCACGCAAATAATGGTTGCTGGTATAAAGATAAAATTACAAAAAAGAAAAAATCAGGTGAGCGTGTATTTCTTTCTTTAAAAGTTCGAGATTTCAAATGAGGCTGTTGCTCTTGTCATAAGGACACTTCTAAGGAGATGGCATTTCTGGGGAGACTTGCAAATATGAAAAAAACAATCTATCACTCTCTTATACTTTTGTTGCCATGTAAGAATATTTTTAGAATTAGTCTGTTGTCCCTCCCCTTCTGACATCAAGTGGAGGAAAAGCACTGCAGTTACTGCTGCTGAATCATCGCCGACTGTGGAACCTGGAGAGGGCTGCTTTTCAGGCTTGACCAAGCTGGGCCAACCAGTTGATCTTCCTGTGCCTCAATTCCTTATCTGCTAGAATCGGGAGCTCTTAATACCAGATTCAGCCTTTTAGTGAAAGCAAATGCAAAGAGAATCCAGGACTAAAAATGTAAGTTAAGAGAAGAGAGGATGAGGCCCGCCAGGACAACACACTACAGCAGTTCCTTAAATAGCCATGCAGATGCTGCATTTTAGTGCCAGAAGAAAGTATGTCCTTCAGTGGTACCAGGAAAGATTATACGTCACTGACAGCACAGAAACTACCCTTGGTGATAGCACAAGAGCTGTTCAGCAGTCCGCTACCTAAATTACTCTTCAGTGGTAGCATGAGGACTGATCTTTCGGTGGCACTACATGGGTTGCCATTTAAATAGCAGGTGATTGCCTTTGGAGGCAATACAGTAGCTGCCATTCACTGGCAGCACAGAGGGTTTGCTTTAGTGGGAGCACACTAGCTGCCATTAACTGGCAGTATAGATGCTGTGCTTTAGTGGCAGCACAGTTGCTGCCATTGGTTCGCAGCATATATGCTGTGCGCTAGTGGTAGCTCACTTGCTGCCATTTACTGGCAGCAGAGAGGCTGTGATTTAGTGGCAGCACATTTGCTAACATTGGCTTGCAGCATATATGCTGTGCTCTAGTGGTAGCTCACTAGCTGCCATTTACTGGCAGTATAGATGCTGTGCTTTAGTGGCTGCACAGTAGCTGGCATTGGCTCGCAGCACATATGCTGTGCGCTAGTGATAGCTCACTAGATGCCATTTACTGGCAGTTTAGATGCTGTGCTTTAGTGGCAGCACAGTTGCTGGCATTGACTTGCAGCATATATGCTGTGCGCTAGTGGTAGCTCACTTGCTGCCATTTACTGGCAGCAGAGAGGCTGTGCTTTTGTAGCAGCACATTTGCTGCCATTGGCTTGCAGCATATATGCTGTGTGCTAGTGGTAGCTCACTAGCTGCCATTTACTGGCAGTATAGATGCTGTGCTTTAGTGGCAGCACAATTGCTGCCATTGGTTCGCAGCATATATGCTGTGTGCTGGTGGTAGCTAACTCGCTGCTATTTACTGGCAGCAGAGAGACTGTCCTTTAGTGGTAGCACGGGGCTGCCACTGACTGACGGCAAAACTGCCATTGATTGGCAGAACAGATGTGCTTTAGTGGCAGCACAGGGGCAGCCAAACGCTGGCAGCATAGATGCTGCACGTTAGTGACAGTACAGGAAATGCCAGTCAGTGGAAGCAGAAGAGGCTGGCTATTCGCGTCAATAGAAGGGCTATCCTTCAGTTGCAACACAACCGCTGGCATCCAATAGCAACATGGCAACTGAGATGTAATGAAAGCACAAGGACTGCATTTTAGCGGTAGCAAAAGGGTGATCTTTCAAAGGCAGCAGATAGGCAATGCTTAGTAAACAGTGCAGCGTTTCTTTCCAGTAACAGCACAGCGACTAGATTTAAGTAGTACAGCTGCTGTCTTACCTGGCATTGCAGAGTGTTTGTTGCCCTTCACTCGCACTAACATCAAGCACGTTCCCTAAGTATTCTAGTACTATTGTTTAGAATAGTAAATAACACCGGTCCTTGAATATGCTTGGGAAGGCTTTTCCGTTGAGTGACAGCCACAGGCCAGTCCTTTACTACCAGCCATTGGCTGAACTTGTGCATCAACCATGTGGTCGGTTGCCCATCTGGCAGCATAAGACTTCTTTTCAGTGGTAGGATGTGAATGGTAGTCGATGTCCAGAGCACAGAGACCTCATAGGGTATAGGTTCACTATGTAAATATACTAAATGAACGGACCAATCAATCACGTTGATGGCCGCATTAGGACTGGTTATTACTGCTATGGCTCGGGCTACTTGCCAGTGGCAACAAAATGGAAGGTATTCATTTTCAGCACAAAGGCTGCCTTTCATTCACAGCACAGGGCCTGTAATACAGTATCAGCAGAGGGGCTGCTCATCAGGGTAGCACATGAATTGTCTTAAGTGGCAGTGTGGCTGTTTCCCTTCAGTGGCGGCACAGGGGCCACCCTTCTCTGGCAGCACAGGGACTGCTCATCAGGGTAGCACATGAATTGTCTTAAGTGGTGGTGTGGCTGCTTCCTCTCGGTGGCAGCACATGGGCCATAGCTTCTCTGGCAGCATAGGGACCACTCATCAGGGTAGCACACGAATTGTCTTAAGTGGCAGTGTGGCTGCTTCTCTTCAGTGGCAGCACAGGGGCCACCCTTCTCTGGCAGCACAGGGACCGCTCATCAGGGTAGCACACAAATTGTCTTAAGTAGCAGTGTGGCTGTTTCCCTTCAATGGCTGCACAGGGGCCACCCTTCTCTGGCAGCACAGAGACCGCTCATCAGGGTAGCACATGAATTGTCTTAAGTGGCAGTGTGGCTGTTTCCCTTCAATGGCAGCACAGGGGCCACCCTTCTCTGGCAGCACAGAGACTGCTCATCAGGGTAGCACATGAATTGTCTTAAGTGGCAGTGTGGTTGCTTCTCTTCATTGGCAGCACAGGGGCCACCCTTCTCTGGCAGCACAGGGACTTCTCATCAAGGTAGCACATGAATTGTCTTAAGTAGCAGTGTGGCTGTTTCCCTTCAATGGCTGCACAGGGGCCACCCTTCTCTGGCAGCACAGAGACTGCTCATCAGGGTAGCACATTAATTGTCTTAAGTGGCAGTGTGGTTGCTTCTCTTCATTGGCAGCACCGGGGCCACCCTTCTCTGGCAGCACAGGGACTGCTCATCAGGGTAGCACATGAATTGTCTTAAGTGGCTGTGTGGCTGTTTCCCTTCAGTGGCCGCACAGGGGCCACCCTTCTCTGGCAGCACAGGGACTGCTCATCAGGGTCGCACATGAATTGTCTTAAGTGGCAGTGTGGCTGCTTCCCTTCAGTGGCAGCACAGGGGGCACCATTCTCTGGCAGCACAGGGACTGCTCATCAGGGTAGCACACAAATTGTCTTAAGTGGCAGTGTGGCTGCTTCCCTTCAGTGGCAGCACAGGGACCACCCTTCTCTGGCAGCACAGGGACTGCTCATCAGGGTAGCACATGAATTGTCTTAAGTGGCAGTGTGTCCCTTCAGTGGCCGCACACAGGCCACCCTTCTCTGGCAGCACATGGACTGCTCATCAGGGTATCACATGAATTGTCTTAAGTGGCGGTGTGGCTGTTTCCTTTCGGTGGCAGCACAGGGGCCACAGCTTCTCTGGCAGCACAGGGACTGCTCATCGGGGTAGCACATGAATTGCCTTAAGTGGCAGTGTGGCTGCTTCCCTTCAGTGGCAGCACAGGGGGCACCCTTCTCTGGCAGCACAGGGACTGCTCATCAGGGTAGCACATGAATTGTTTAAGTGGCAGTGTGGCTGCTTCCCTTCAGTGGCAGCACAGGGGCCACCCTTCTCTGGCAGCACAGGGACTGCTCATCACGGTAGCACATGAATTGCCTTAAGTGGCAGTGTGCCCTTCAGTGGCTGCACAGGGGCCACCCTTCTCTGGCAGCATAGGGACTGCTCATCAGGGTATCACATGAATTGTTTTAAGTGGCGATGTGGCTGCTTCCTTTTGGTGGCAGCACAGGGGCCACAGCTTCTCTGGCAGCACAGGGACTGCTCATCAGGGTAGCACATGAATTTCCTTAAGTGGCAGTGTGGCTGTATCCCTTCAGTCAGAGATCAGGACATAATGCACTTCACTTTGAATAGATTTTTTGTTTGTGCTATTGGGTGGCACGTAAGCACAACCTACAAGTGCCATTATATCACTGCCTAGCAAAAGCATATCCCATACCTACACATGAGGCAAAATATTAAGCTTTGCCAATGCTTGTTCTGATAGCATCTGCCTCCATCTATGCAGAATGCAAGCTTGCATTCTTTTAAATGTTTGCTGGCTGCTGGTTGGCCGGTGAAGAGTATTTAAGTCACTGTGGATGGTGCACTCAAGCTTCTGTAAGCATGGTTGGACATGACTTATGGACAGAATGGTTTCTCTTAACCCATCCAGGAATCTTATCTACAAGCTCAGACTGGCATTTAGGGCCAATGAGCATTGCCCAAAGTGCAGGCCACACAAGCTAGTATAGGCAAGTTTGTATGATCAATGTGGCACACTTTTTGGCCATAACTGCAAAGTAGGCCCTTTTGCTGTGCAACGGGCAGTTGAGACCAGTGTTAATAAACAAAAGATGTATTAAAATGCAGAATTTGCAACATATTTACCAAAGAAACTCCTCTGTGGGTACTACTCAAACAGGCTGCCCGAAAAGGAATGGATTGTCAATGGCGAATGTGGACCCCTTTTCCATTGCTTCCAGAGACACTTTTACGCCCCAGCTCATTGTTTCTCATCTACCCAACGTCTTACTGTTCCAGACTCCAGGCTGTAGACAGGAGTGCACTGCAGGGTGTTGGCTCTCCCGTGCGGGACACTACATCCGGAACATTCTGCCGCGTGGTCTCAGAGCCACCAGGCACCCCCTTCATTGTGTCCGGGGAAAGCGAAATTTGTGTCTGCCATGACGTGGGTCTCATTCGCAAACAGTACATCAGATCATTTGCAATTGGGCACTCGAAATGTGTGCAATTGCAATTTGCACCCACAAAGATATGCTTTCAAATGGGAGCACACCTCCAATAACACCTACCTTGCCGATGTGAAATGGGCATGTCTGGGCGAGTGGCAATAGCAGGGTAAGGTAATGGAGGGCACATGAGTGCAGCACCAAGATACAAACCACAAACGAGTATGGCAATTGTGCCTGACACAATTTGTCCTAGTTTTAACCCCGTGCATACCAGAATGCAGGAATTCATGTTTTTTTTTCCTTTTTCCTCCAAAGATGGGGTTTGCTTCCTTTTCAGTTTGTCACCACTTTTCATGTTAAAATAGTGCCAGCGGGTTTTTTTCACGTTTTGCCTTACCCTGTTAGGTTAAAGTTCCAGGATCACGCATTGGGTGGTTTGCTCTTGCTTCGTAAATCAGGTCATTTTGCTTGCGCAAAGTGAGATCGGCAGAAACTGCATCTGGTGCACAAGGAATTATGAGATTCTGGGCCTGATTAACGAAAGTGTATAACTATAGTGCAAAAGCAGACCCTCTCGCCATGCATGTGCAATTTGCATGTGCTCACAAGTCTTCATTGATCCTACTGCACTTTGCATGTGCGAATGCATTTCTTTGTGGGTCTGTGTCGCGGTTCTTCCACCACTAAAGAGTTTTTGCATGGCCTAGGAACTTCCCAGGAACCCGTGGTTATTATCCAGTGCCTAGAAGCGAACTACAGAGCTGACATTAAGCTTCAGAAAGGATGACACAATAACATGACAAAGTAATCAAGAGAAAATGTGGTTTACACCAAACACGCCACGATAATGCACATAGGCTGGGGGTTGGTGAAATGGAATAGCAAAATCAGAAGAAACCATGAAACAGATATGAAATATGAAAAAGGGAACGTTCAATGCTTTACATTCCATTTCACAATTCTTTAATTTGAATAAAAAAGAAAAAGACCATTCAAAGTACTTTCGGGTAACTATTATTGCAAAACCTGTACATGTATGTGCACACATGCACACACAATCTCTCTTTCCTGATTTCACGCCCACCTTTACATATGCATACAGCACAGGTGAGCCCAAAACCCATTACAAAAAACAGGGAATTAGAACGGGAAAGGATGGAGAAATGTTGATGCAGTGATAGATGGTACACAAAGGAGCAAGACAACGGAGACTAGTCGCTGTAACAGGGTTAATTGCCACATGGTCTCTTCCGTCACTGCCCTGGAAGTGTTCATCTCACAGTCTGGAACAGGCAACCACTCTTGGGATGCACATGTGTGAGAAGTGATAGCCACTTTCTTTTTAACACGAGTTCCAGGCAATGGACTGAAGAAATGTCATACTGTAGGGAAGGGCTGTGTTGCGTGTAGATGTATTCGTGTAGTAGTAGCCCAGCTGAGAATCCATCAGACGTGCCAAATGAAAGCAACATCTGAATACCGTAATTGTACTTATATTGCTTGAGTGTCGTGGTCCCAAAGCATCGGAAAGCCAGCGTGTCCCCACTAGCCAATGAACAAATAAATAAATAAATACCTGCGTACATTCTGAGCTGGTGCTGGTATGAAAGTGACTAGAGAGATGGAGGGTTGGGGGGTCGGAGAGGTGTGTTGCAGTGTCTCAATTATTGACTTTGGATGCTGGCAACTAAATTATAAGCTACTTGACCACCCCACCCCCGTGATCGTGGGTCAGTCAATCACTGTGCCTCAGCTGCCTTGCCTACATTAATTACCTCAAAGCCCTGTCAATGTGTGGCACATTTCACCCCAAAACCCTATAAAACTGTAAATGTGGCAGCCAGACCCCTGCTTCTCCTTCCTGCCCTCCTGCGTTTGGTACCCGTTCCTGCATGTACTTTTCTACCCTCCTCAGCCCAGGGCTCTGGCGATGCCGGTTGAGACGGGGTGGGGAGTGGGGAGCCAGGAGTCACCGGCTCTGGCCTGATCCACTCCCACTTTTCAAGACAGCCTGTAATTGATGAGCCGGGCCTAAGTCTAGACTGCAAGTGACTGAGCCAGCAGCCAATTATCGTCTTCATTTCACCGAGCTCTGGTGAGGCGCTCTGCGGGGGAGGGGCCGGCAGAGGAGAGACCTGTCGCTGCAGAACCACGAAGCGGCCAATGGGATTGGCACCAGACCATGTCCCGCGCAGCTAGCCAGCCCATTTTTCCCCCCTTTTTTAAGTATCCCTTTTTGTATTTTAGTATACCTTGTGCGGGCACGTACACCCATGAAGGGGTGCGTTTAGGATGGCGAGAGTGTGGGAGATAAGAAGGGGCCGCATGCGGCTATGCGAGGCATCGCGATCTCTCCATAGGGGTCTATGGGGTGATCATGGTGTGGCCAGTGCCGGGTTGCCGTGGCAATCGGGAAGGACTCCAGTGATAGCCAGCGTACCGCTTCCACGGGGCCACTGGGAAGGTCCACTGCCGTGTGAAGCCCACCGCATCAGGCATCGTTCTCATTTAACGACGTTTTAATGTCACCAAATAAATCACCCCTTTCGTATTGGTCGGGGCTGTTACCTTGTCATGCAACATTTCGTTCAATTACTTCCCGCCGCAACTAATTGCGGAATTCATTTGACCACAAATTACATACATAATGATCTCAATTACGTCGAATAATCAACAGATCTGAGTCGGGGGCTGGAGCTAATGCTAACATCGCGGGCAAGATTCATTGCACATTTCAGACGCTGCCGAACAAAGGTTTCACGGTGAGCACCCCCCCTCCCCAGCCCCCAAGAAGGTGTATATTGCAAAGACACACAATAAACACAATCGAAGAATTTGGAGCTATGCAGGCAAAAAAGGCAAAGCAATTGTTAAAAATCAAAAACTGCCCCCGTTTCATTGAATAGTGCCCCTGACACATAAACAGCTACAGTAGATGGGGAGTGCAATGATGCACGCATGCACTGTGCACAGCATAGCATAGGGCGTTATCAGCAGATAAGGACCTACACATCACGTGCATATAACGGTACAGAGATGCTGTAGCTAGGGAGACATGCATGCAGCTTTCTTGAAAGAGGGAGTGGGTGTTTTAGATGTCATAGTGAAAGAAAGAAAGAAAGGAAGGAAGGAAGGAAGGAAGGAAGGAAGGAAGGAAGGAAGGAAGGAAGGAAGGAAGGAAGGAAGGAAGGAAGGAAGGAAGGAAGGAAGGAAGGAAGGAAGGAAGGAAGGAAGGAAGGAAGGAAGGAAGGAAGGAAGGAAGGAAGGAAGGAAGGAAGGAAGGAAGGAAGGAAGGAAGGAAGGAAGGAAGGAAGGAAGGAAGGAAGGAAGGGAGGAAGAAAGGAAGGAAGGAAGGAAGGAAGGGAAGAGAGGGAGGGAGGGGGAGGGATTGAAGGAATAAAGGACGGGAGGGAGGGAAGCAGGAGGAAGGAAGGGGGGAGGGAGGGAGGTAAGGAGGGGGGAGGTAGGGAGGTAAGGACGGAGGGAGGGAGGGAGGACGAAAGAAAGATATACTGGCTATCAGTGTAGTATTCCATCAATGGCATTAGAATCAACTACGGGGCTGAAGAAATCTGGTCCAATAATGTCTTGTCGGTGTTCTGGTCAAATATAGGGAGCGCAAGGGGGCGGGGGGGGGGGGGGGTTATTATCATGTCCCTTGAAACCCTGGATGACATTAAAGGGCCTTAATGCACGGTCACTGCTTGTGTGTCGTCCGAAGGCATCCATAGAGGGTAAAGCCATTCCTGCCCGTGTGTACTAGAGGGGGGAGGGGATGCTGCGGGCGGGCGGGGGGGGGGGCGTGGCAAATACATTTTCCATACATTGAAGAGCTTATGTACTAATGGTGATTTGTGTGGTCGCTTGTATGTCATAAATGCCATTGCCCTTTAATAGAATAGACTATATTTACCCTATATATCAATGTTTTTAAGAATTACTGTTTCTTTTTAAAAATTGAACATTTCACCCACCATACCCTCGTCTGTACCCTTTAACACATCTTCCCTTCTCCTCCTTTTAGAACCCTTTTCCCCTTTTTATAACTTATTCCTTCTTCCATATATATTCCCTTTGTCAACTTTCTTTTTCTCCCTAGCTGGGTCAAATTGCTGGATTCTCAATGGAATTTTCAAATGGGCGACTGCACTTTTTGCGACTACATCTTAGACCCTGCGATGTGAGAACCCGGGAAAGGCTGAAAGAGGCCATGATGTCCCGGCCATCTTGAAGCAGCTCTGAGCTACATTTCAGAGAGCAGGTTTCTGACTCTCCGGTGGAACTGATTCATAATACTACGGGCTTGATTCTCAAAAGAGTTAAGTTTTGCCCAATTCACTAAAAGCATGTGCACATTTAGATGCCATTGTCCCCCCCCAACACCCCCATTGTGTGCCATTTCAGAAAGCAGGGCCTTAAGGTGTTGTTTCTGCGCATATCGAGGGACAAACCAAATCCAGAAATGAGATGCACTTATTTTAAACAGGCGCACAGAGATGTGCAATGTAGAAGAGGGTGATTTCTGACCCTTTCATCTTTTTTAAGTGGAATAACTGTTGTATTAACTGCTGCAGCAGCTGCTGTCCCATTTGCATTTCTAGCCCTCAAACAAGGGTAGAAGTGTTGTTTTGTCTTTTTTAGCATTTAACATGATTTAAGGGCCTATTGCTGTGAAATGTGCTTGTGCTGGGATCCAATCATACATAAGTGTCTAATTTCTTAAAAGCACACTTTAAAAAAAGTGTACCCCATGCTGTTTTTATTCACACAATTTTACTAGAAATGCAACTTGTGCATTTTGTCATTATCACAATGAAATAAAATGATCCAAGTGTGCCATTACCACGGCTGTCCTTGTACAGCAGCCCTGGGTAGTAGGATACATATTTCCAACATATACACAAAATTCTCCATAAAATCTACATCTTTGCAGATGCTGATCAAATTTGTTTTGGAAAGATGATCACCTTAAAAATGTTATATATTACTTTAGGCATTTCCTTCCAGTTCACAGAAATTGTCCAGCGCCATTACCCTTGACATTTTGTTTGTGGTGTTGACAGTTCAGAACCCATGCTCTGTTAGAGTCAGATAAGCTGCACCTGGAGCCCAAACTATTTTTGAAGGCATGCATTCATTCTATAGAGTGGAATGATTGCTCAAGCTTGTCATGCGGGTGTGCTGCAGACTATACCACCATTCACACGAGGTGGGCATAGGAGGGCAATTCTTTTTTTATTGCCAGACCAGCCTAGAAAGTTATATATATTGTACTTTCTGTAGGGAACTGACAATGTACTCTCTCTCTCTCTCTCTCTCTCTCTCTCTCTATATATATATATATATATATATATATATATATATATATATATATATATATATATGTATATATATATAAATATATATTACAGGGTCTAGGGTCTGCAGTAGCGGCCCTGGTCCAGTTGCACAACCCATAGGAAAAGAAGTTTTTGGGCGGCTTATAAGTTTGGGCCTTTTGACGAATCCTCACCAAACTTTGCCAAAAAAGTATATAGCCCACTCCAAATGATTATTTGAAGTTTGGTGTGGTTTCTAAATATATTTATATATACTGTACATATATAAATCTATAACCGTAACAGGGAAAATACATTGTCAGTTCCCTGCAGAAAGTACAATATAACTTTCTGTTATATATAGAGTACATTTTCAATTCCTAGGGGCATTTGAAGAGAGGACTCTGGCATTCCTTTGACTTGGCAGCTTTAACCGACTGCTCAACACACAGAGCATTTCACCTTTACAAGGAGCTGAAGTGTAGAATTAGATAGTGATCAGCATCTCAAAAAGTAGCTTTCCTCGGAAGAAGGGTCACCTATGGAGATGATATTACTGCATCAATGATGGTATACATGCCCCTATGGAGATGATATTACTGCATCAATGATGGTATACATGCCCCTATGGAGATGATATTACTGCATCAATGATGGTATACATGCCCCTATGGAGATGATATTACTGCATCAATTATAGTATACACGCCCCTATGGAGATGATATTACTGCATCAATGATGGTATACATGCCCCTATGGAGATGATATTACTGCATCAATGATGGTATACATGCCCCTATGGAGATGATATTACTGCATCAATTATGGTATAAATGCATATGTGAAACACAACACAACTTCCAGTTTTCTTCCTTGTTGTAATGGAGCACACACATATATTGCAGAGTTGTGTGAGTCCTTGTGCGTCACTCGCAGTATAAATACATTGACACAGCCGCCGATCCAGAGAAAAACTGACATGGCGCGCAAAACCCTTCAACAAATGCTGAATTTGGATCATCTTTCCTCTGTCAATGAGGACTACGTCCTAGACATGCGCGAGCTTGGTGGGTGCTGTACTCAGGCGGCCATTTGCAAAAATTGCACACGGGTGCAATTTTCCGCCAGGTGACCATTCTCTCAACCAGACCTGCAACACCCAACGTGGCCTCTGCTACTCTGGAGAGATGTTGAAGCAACACATTAAGGCCATTCAGTGAAGTTGAGAGCACTGGCTTTAGTGATCTGCAGAAAACCTGCAGTTCACCGGTTTGAACGCCGGCAACGCTGACTCAGCATTGCATCCTTCCAAGGACAATACATTCATGCGATTTGATGGGGTGACAAAAACCACCCTTTATTAAAGTGCTTGGAGACCATTTCTGAAACTTGTGTGTTCTATTTAACCTATTGAGTGGAAAAAGATTTCAATAAAACCCCTTAGGCTACTACTGGGTTGGGTTATAACGCTCCCTATTAATAAAGTTGGAAGATAGAATAAAATTTGAGGAAAGTGATGCATACATGATCAAGGATAATACATTGCAATGTACATGTGGCAAGTAATAGCAGATATAGATAACCGTTCTCCACTGAACAGCCCCTCCCCCACAAATACACAAGTCACATGCTTACGGTAAAAATGTATCTACAAAGCCATTTTAACATCGACCTCCTTTTCCCTAGTTGAAAAGATGCGAGGGCGCCCCTCCCAGATCCCAAGAGCCCAACCCGTGGATTTAAACAGTAAACATCACAAGTTAGGGTCTCAGGGATTGAGAGGGGCGCGCGGACACAGTCTTGATTCGATAAGCGACTGCGTATTGAGGCCCGACATCCAGAGTCCCCGTCCGGGGGGCTGGCGAGCCAGAGGTAGATCGGTGCAAGAAATGTCTACGGAACAGGCCAACATTAAACTGGCAGCACAGACTCTGGGTTCTTCGAAGAGCATGTGTTCGAATCGCATGACGGCAAGCTTGCAGTGTTAATGGTCCTGAAGAAGGGACCTTTGTGGCCTTGAAACTCTTGCCGTACCATCATTGTATTAACTTTGTCGATCCAACAAAAGTCATGTATAAGTACACCATACTGAAGGTAACACTGTTCTCTGGAATCAAAAGTGGTATGTCATAACTACACGCATTACTCTGGTCCAACAAGAGGTTTCCCTATATACAACATACAGAATGCTTACTCAGACTGAAAAGACTGCCGCCAACCTTTCGACAAGCATGCTTCACCAACTGTGTTTTGGCCACATGTTAAGACATATTTAACCCACACGGCTCTGGCTGTGATATCATTGGCTGAAATTGTAGCTTCCGTCAAGTGGATGTGTCTAGTGCACATGGGAGAAAGCATGTTGGTTTCCAAGCGACTGGCCGTACACACCATGCTTGAGCGGCAACAGCGGTAAGGATAATTAAGACAGGGTTCATATCAAGAGACTTCCAAACTCACCATCGAGGTCTTCGGCAATGACGGGACCCAACTGGATAGTGCAGAGTTTGCCCCGCACCACTGAGGGAGGCAGAGCAGGCAAAGGGAAGGCAGGCACTCCACGCCACCAGTGTGCGGCCGGGAAGTGCACTCTGGGGTGGCGCACCTCAGTCCAATTGTGATGTCATCAGCATAGCAAGAGCGCCAATTTAAGGTTCCTTTGCCCCTAACAATGGGATTTGCAATGGTCTAGACGTAGCAATACCCAAAGAATGACCCATAAGCATTTGCCTGAGACATATGGCCCTCTGAAAGACCCTAGTTAACCGGATACATACAAACATACCACTTAAAATCGAATTCACTTATATATTCTCAAATATATATATATGTATATATATGTATATATATATATATATATATATATATATATATATATATATATATATTACGCACAGCCACACACACTTGAAGCAAATGTAATCCCAGTTATCTCAATATAAACATTTAAATAAATATTTAGGTATACCTCTCTACTTAATTAAAACATGAGGTTTGTACTTCATTAAAACATCCCATATATACATATCATATATATATATACACACACTCTGTTTAACACCTTGTCCTCCCTTCCCTTATTCATGGCATGCACACACCTTTCTTCCTTCCTTTCTTTAGTACTCGCTATCCAGCAGCCCAGGCCCTGGGCATCTCCGGTGGGAACTGCACCTGGAAGCCAAGGTCATGTGTCACTGTGGGCACACGGGGTGCCGAGGGAGACCGGCAAAGCGTTCACACCAGACCCAGCTCCAGGCTACTTTTCCTGGGACCGAAATGAAGAAACTGGTTCGTGCCGGCATCTGAGTTTTTACCCCTGAATTTTTTTTTATCGGATATTTTAAACTGTTCAGTTTGCCTCTTTTTGCGCCGGTTTCTTCTTGCCCGTGAGTCAGGTCGCAGTAACACTTCCAGTGGAATAACCAGTCGCACGTTCGACATTGAGTACCGGCAAGACCCCCCTCTCCCCGGAACAAATGCAAAGGATCACACACAAAAGAGGGGGGAAGCCGCCCTCCGCGGGGGCACCCGGGGTAAAAATGAGAATTCTCGTCCATTTCGGTGCAGCATTCAAAGCTCGGGGCGACGGGAGTCTCCTGGAAGGGGGAGGCAGGCGCCAGAGCCGCGGAAAGGAGCACTTTCGGGGTTTTCCCCCTCTGTGCATGAACAAGTCTGGGGGTTTCTCACCTCTGTCGGCGGCGTCTTCTCCCGCAGGGCGCCCCGTCCGCGGACCGCCGTCCAGCACCGCGGAGCAGGCCAGACTCCTCCAATTCTTTTTCTTCCTTTCTCCGGCCTTTGACGCCCATCCTTCTCCACTCTCCCTTTCTCCTTTTCACTCTCCCTTTCCTCTTTCCCCCCCTCTCCTGCTCCTCTTCGCCCCGGCTCCTTCGTCCACTCCCTCTAACGCCCTCCCTGCCTCGTCCTCCCTCTCTCCCAGAAAGAGGGCCCCCGTAGACATAGCAGCGTGAAGCGACTGCCTTTACAAAGCACATTTAATCTCGACTGGCTCCCCTAGGCTTCAGCAAGGCAAAGAAAAAAAAAAAGAGTCTGCTCGCGGGTATTTCCGACACGCGGCAAGAAAGGGGCGCGAATCAGCGCCAGGAGGGCCCCTGCGAGGCCACGGTGCCCCCTTCCTTGCCTTCTCCCCTCCCTCGACCCCTCCCTGTCTCTCTCTCTCTCTCTCTTTTTTCTCTCTCTCTCTCCACTCCTGGAAAGCTCTCAGTGTCTGGTTTCAGAGCCCCCCAGCCTATATACTCTTGTCAGCCATCACAGGGATTCCTAACGTGCCAGCTAAATCCGGAGCAGAATTGAAAAAAATCGACGCCCCCGCTAGTTAAAAAGCAATGCACTCTTTCCCATGGCGCTTTCTGGTTTCTGTCTGGGTGGGTGCCTTCAGCACTGGGGCCTGGCGGCATCAGTGCGCCCTCGCCCCGGCTCTCACCCCTGAGCCTGTCTGCAGAGCTGAGCCCGGGTATCCGGATGCACCAGGCTTTCTGCTGTCCGTGAACTCCCCGGCAAACACATCCGCAAATACACCGCAGAGGTCAAGCGCCGAGCCAGACGGCACCCACCAGTCCGCGCGAGAGGCCCAGACAGCCAGACAGTGAGTCGGATCAGGTATCACATCCTCTGTCAAAGGGAAGGTCGCCGCCGTCCTCCCTGCCCAATAAAGTGGCCCCGCACAGACGCGCAATACAACGAAACGGGTATATCGCTGTCCCAGTGGCTCTGACTCGGAGTGCCAGGAAACCGCAAGCGCCGAGAAGCACCTACGCTTTGGCGTGATGCTATATGCAAATAGCATTTGCAGTCACCTCGTTCATGTTTATAAATGCAGGCGCATCAAGAAGCGTGGTGTGCGAAAATGCGTGTTTCCCTGCAATCGCATAAACATGCTTTAACAAAACTAGTATTATGGGTTTCTTTTAATTTAAAAGTGTGCTACAGTCAAAAAGAAAACTTTCCACGCTATAAAAAAATGCAATCCAAAATAGTGATACATATCTAATACGCCAATCCAATTGTCATAAAAACTCACTGATGAAGAACTCACTGTGAATTAGCAGGTAACTAGGTCGCGCAATGTTGCATTAGTACTTTCAGTTAGTCTGTTCAGAACGTGCAAACCGTTGGAGTTTGAAGGGTTAAGGCAGATGGAAACAGGGGACTGTGGTGGCTCAAACGAACTGGGAGTCTTTCCCCATAAGGCATACAACCTTTCACTTGGATGTGCACATGCTCTCAACGTGCCATGCCCCTTTCGCCTCGAGGCACCCAGGTTCTCCTGTGCTATGCACCATTCACCTCGCGGTGCACAGGATCACACGGTGCTATGAGGCCTTCAATTTAAGGTGGGCCCTATCTCACGGTGCTATGTGCCAATCACATGCAGCTACACAGGATATCATCTTGCTGTGCTGCGCGCCTTTCGCCTCCTGGTCCACAGGTTCTCATTGCGCTATCTGCCTTTCACCTCAAGGTACACAGCATCTCCCTTTTCAATGAGCCTTTCAAAATGTGGGACAGATGATCTCACTGTGATATGTCCAATACCTCAAAATGCACAACATCTCTTTGCGCTATGTCTTTTTACCACAAAGTACATATAATCCCACAGCGCTATGCTGCTTTCAATTGGAGCTACACAGGATCGCACTGCGCTATGTACCTTTCACCTTTACATTCACATAATTTCGCTGCACTATGAGCCTTTCATCTGTAGGTTTACATGACAGTGGCTTTGAGCCTTTCGCCTCGCTATACACATACTCTCACTGTGATATGAGCCTTTCACATGGATCTAATTGTGTTATGTGTCTTTCTCATCAGGACACACAAGTTCTCCCTGTGCCACGAGCCTTTCACCTCTAGTTGCAGAGGATATCTTTGTGCTACAAGCCCGTTATCACATGGTGCACAGGATCTCACTGTGTTGTGAACCTTTCACATGTAGATGCACTGGTTCTCACTGTCCTCTTAGACTTTCACTTGTGGGTTCATAGCATGTTACTCTTTATAACATTTCCCCACAATCCCAATTTGCTATGAGCCTTTCACCTCAAGTTGCACAAGATGCCACTGTGCTGTAAGACTTTTTCATCAAGATACAAAGGTACTCGCTGTGCTGCGTGCCTGCCACCTCAAGGTGCAAAGGGACTCACTGTGGCTATGAACCTTTCACATAATTCACTGGTTCTCCTTCTCCAAGCCTTTCACTTCGGTGTGCACGGGATCTCTTTGTGCCACAAGCCTGTCATCTCAAGGTGCACCAGAGCCCGCTGGGGTATGAGCCTTTTCACCAGGCGATCAACAGCACCCCACTAGGGTAAGGACCTTTCACCTGCAGGAACACAGGCTTCACTTCGGCTATGAGCCGCAGACTTGAAGGTTCCAAGAATCCTTCCATGCTACGAGCCTTTCCCCTGTAGGCGCATGTGATCCCAATCTGCTATGAGACTTTCACACGAAGGCTGACCCTCGATGGGCTCACGTCGAGAGTACACGCAGGCGGACGGAGACCCCCCACTTTTTTACAGAGGCACCCACCCCCACTTTTTCTAGAGGGCACCTTGATATGCTAATTTCTGCTGACACCACATTCAGTTGGTCGCCCCGCTTTTTTTTCTTCGTTTCTGGACCCCCTTCTGTGTAATTATGTCAAATGCCCTTGCTGGTCTGAGCCCAAACGCCCTCCAGTTGCGCTTGCTTAGTTTGGGTACGCGGTGGTATATAGTTCCCTTTTGCAAACATCACCCCAAAAAGTTCGGGCATCCTGGACGAATATTGCAATGGAGGGGTTCTGACAAATGCTCTCGTCAATTCTGCATTGTAAACTTGTCAACCCGCTTGTAAAGTTCGGTGCGCCCCCCTCTTCCCCAAAATAAAGCCAGCATTGCAAGCTGTGGCCTGTGCACTAGTCCCCCCCTCTACCCCCCGCTTCCCGCAGACCTTTTGCTATCTCTTAACTCGTCAGTGAAAGCGCTTCCCCTGCAGCTCGCAGCAGGCAGCACTCACATCAAGGGCGCGCGGCTCTCACCTGACACCGCACGCATGCGTGGCCGCGAGCCGCAGGGTCATCAGCAGCGCGGTGGCACCTGCTCCTGAGGCGCCTCCTTGATATTTCATCCTCTGGGGCAGGGAGGGGTGCTGGCAGTGGTCGAGGTGCACGTAAAGAAGTAGTGGAGCTATGCTCCTTACTGGACTGCCCCTGCTCCACACAAACCCTATTTCCACGTCTCCTCCCACGCACAATGCAAACCCCCAAACAAACACACCTGCTCTTTAAGGGAATATTCAGTGCAGTGCACCGAAAGTACAAGTTTCAACTTCCTCCTACGCTTTAATTGCAAAACGAGACCATTCCAAAATGGTTTCTTTTTCAAATAAAAGTATAGGAACAGTAAAACTTAATTAAAAAAAAGTAGAGGAGCACCGCTCCTAAGCGCTCCTGCCCACTTGGCCACTGGTTCTCGTAGCTCCCGAAAACACAGGTATCGGAACAATTGCCCTTTCTCAAGAGCCCTCCAAGGAGATATCAGGGACATGAGATTCGAGTTGTACACAAAGGAGGAGAAATCCTGCGTGTAAATTATCTATAAAGAACAGCACGAATGTAGCGCCTTGTAGACGTGCTGCCAGTCATTAGGCGCATGGTAAACCACGTGTAGTATGACAATACATGCCAACCTTCTCCATTGCAATAGGCAGATGATACTCCAGTTCTATTATTTACATGGGATTTTGGAACTTGCAGTCTTAGATTTCTCTATTATATAACTCCAGGGCTACAAGTCCCAGAATGCTCGACTGCTATCTTATGAATTGAATGGCACATTTGAGCACATATAGCATAAAATCTACTATTAATAAATGTACTGTCTTTGAATAAAATGCAGGTTTGTATGTGATTTATTCACAAATATTCTACCTAATGGAGATTTGACTGAATCTACTTCACTGAAAAACAAAATTAACTTTTTACCTTTTCTATTTTTTAAGACCCCCCCGCAGCTCCGCTTCACCCCTCCTACCCTAACTTATACCCTTACCCCTCACCCCACCTATTATGCACTATTCATATACCACTTTACCTATCATTTATGGATGAAATAAATTTGGTGAAATCTCCTTAGGTAAAATTATATTTGGTGAAATGTAGGTATACGAAAATGCAGCCACCCCCCTGTAATTCAAAATTGTGACCTTCAGATCACAATATGTTTCACGCAGCAGGCACATTAGTCATCTACGCTACATTACTGCCGTTGTGCTGTGTCAGCTTTGCTTTACTTGTGGGGATTGGTTCCACAGGGCCTTTGAGGAACAGAAGCACAATTTAATGTGTGTCATATTGTGGAAACATCACCATCTAGAGAAGGGCAGCCGACAAGCGGCTCGCCATATGTTTTCGGACTACAAATTCCATGAGCCTTCTCCATTTACTATACTGCCGAGGGCTGACGGGAGTTGTTGACCAAAATAGAGATTTGGAGAGCCACAGTTTGTCCACCACTGATCTAGAGGAGGCAGGATCCACTGGTGGAGTCGGGAGATTGGACACCATTTCCCGGGAGGAAAAAAAGAGTGAGGTGGTTCGATTGGTTAGGAGAGTGCCCAACGATCTTAATTTGGTGGGCACAGATTAGCGAGCACCTGCAGAGAGCATCTACTCCATCCCAGAGTTTGTTAATATATAGAATTGCAAATAGATAAGACAATACGTGTACTGGTTGCATCAGTTGCAAAGTTCCTAGTTAGTGCAGCAATATGGTAATTAGCAACACATATCTGGGACATAACGCGTTGGTAACAGCTGATCAATAAACCCGGCAGCCTTAATTGATAGAATGCAATCTGTGAGGGCAAAAAGCCTGATTTTGTTATTTTTAGTAATAAAAATTATAAACATGATGTAAGTAATTCTGTTTTTGAAAGTGAGATCTGCTAATCAGGCCCCACTTTCATGCCTTTCTGTGACCGTCTCCTAACATGGCCAGCAGTTGTCCAGCAGTGGCTGTATGGCAGGCTCAAAGGTCAGACATACATTTCCTGAACACATCTTCTGGAAAACTAAGTTCCGACAGACAGAGGTGGCTTTTCAAATGTATTAATCTCCTGTTTGATACATTATCATTTTATATCTAAGCAGCCTGGTGGCAGAATACTATCTGAACATAGACCATGCTAGCTTTGACATGGTGGCTAGCTACTGAGATTACACAATTACATTGCCACAAGCATTTGATGTCATTTATTGCCAGCTCAGTAAAGAGTGACCAATTCATGACAGTGCATTGATCTGTCTTGGTTTGGTGTAGCCACAACAACCCTGATAGGTTCAGCCAAGAAATATCACTCTTTGATCCTCTTGAATCAGGTTGACACCTTCCTCTAGTAAACAGGGGCACTCCCTGGGAGGTCAGCAGGGGACCAGTGCTTCATAGACAGTCCTGTCAATGCAATGGCCACCTCACACCAAGGTGCCGATTACTTAATACCTTTTAATGTATGCAGACAAAGGAAGGGGTGGACCTAAAATAGACCAGCTGAGAGCTTTAATCCACAGAGGGGTCTCACCACCTTCCAAAACTTCCTGTTCCCCTCCCCACTTCCTGCAGGCAAGGCACCCTGCTATGATGTCAACAGGCAACAGACACTTGTTGCAGCAGCCTGGATTTGACCCCAAACACCATGCTTGGTCTGGATCAATCCATTGTAACAGACCCTCCCCTCAGTTGATTCATTTGTGCAATACATTTGAAGAAGAATTAACTGGAAACTGATTGGAAGTACATCGTAATCCAAAATCCTCTGCCAGAGAGTTGAAGAAAGAATTTCAAGGAAGAGAACAATTCTTCTCCTTAACAATCTCAAAGGCCTATTTTGGATGACCGGGCCAGCTAGTCAAGGCCGTCTAAAATGGTGACACTGGAACCCAGGACCTGGATCACTCGGGGTGAGTGACTGTGCATATGCGCTCTACAAACCTTCCTGGTTGAGAAGGGCAGAAGAAAGGACTCACCTTGCCCTTCAGATGCTAAACTGGGTCTACCAGAAACCACAGAACCAGAAAGTGATCCTTGGCTCTCCCTGTAACTCCGTATCAGCTTGACGCTGGTTTGGGCACCTTCAACGCAATCCAAGCTGCTGTAAGGGAACTGGCGGAGTCATCACTGTCCTCGGCACGCAAGTGCCTTGCATCTGGAGTTTCTCTAGGCACTGACCCCAAAGCTCTGCCGTCTCCAGATTTGAGACATGCTGAGTCTTCTGGCATCCCCAACTGCACACTGCCTGCCTGGTACCACCTCCTTCAGGCTCTATGCCATTGCTACTCCAATGCCAGAATGCCGAATTGAGCCTGTCAAGCCCGCTTGCTGCCGAAGAAGCTCTGGGACACCCAGTTCGATGCTGAAAAACCGTAATTGCAAAATATGAAATATATTTAAAGGGACCCAGTCCCCCTGCTCTGCCTTAAATGACCCTAATGACTTTTAAGCCCCCTTCTCTACCTTTCATAAGACACATTCAATAATTCTGAAATGTTGCTGCTGAAATCTTTCTCTAAGCACCCCTGTGCACAAACCCAGACTGAACCTTTTTTCCAAATCCTGTTACCCCTCTGTCTTCCCTTACAGGGTTGGGCCAGTAGTGTTTATATTAGTTGTATGCACTTTCCTGTTCGTTTAATTCATTATCCTATTTTTATAGAACCTTGGTTGGACTTCCTTTTATTTTGGCACCACAATACTAGTGTTATTTGCATCATTTCTGTACCAGTTCCCACCCCTCCTTACGAGTGTAGCCTACCCTTGTCCAACGCTAACCAAAGTGGCAAAGGCGGACCTGTCGGGCTGTGCCTGTTTCACTTTTATAATTCTGCTTGCTGCTGGTTTAGTGGTGGTGTGGGGCTGAGTAGGCCATTTAGCTACTAGCTATCCCTTTACTCCTGCTGAGAAGTAGTAATTTCATAACACTTGGGTTTGACTCCTGCACACCCTGCGAAGTGACTGATCGCCCGTATCCTGATTTACATGTGGCATTCTGTGATTGCAGGGGTTCTCGGCTGGGAAAAAAGGGAACTGTCAGGTAGCAGTATCTTACCTGCACCCACCCACTTGCTCAGTTTTTCCTTCCTGGGGCCAGAGTCCATGTGCAGGTTGAGAAATATTAGAATTTGGATGAGGGAGGAGTCAAGACTCACCCTAGCTAAGGAGCTGGCAGGTTGAAGGAAGACTGGGTAGTAAAATGGTAGCATCCACAGGAATGGGACTAGGTGGGAGCAGTGAAACATTCTTTCTAGGCTAGGGGTCTCCAACCTTTGGCTCTCAAGATGTTTTGGACTACAACTCACAGTGGCACTAGCCAACACAGTCTATGGGAGGGATCATAGGAGTCTTAGCCCAAAATAACTGTAAAATCGCAGGTTGCCGACCCCTGATTTAGGCCCACATGCTATCTATCCTCCTCGGAGAGAGGTTTCAACCAACACTAGCACTCAATAAAGTACTAGGAACGAGCTAAGTTGCAAAATGTAGAAAAAAGCCAAAGTGGGCATCTTGAAATTGGCCCAGCACTAGCGTAACCTGCCTAAATCAAATGTTAAGAGAGTTGGGGCCAAATTATGCAGCAACCTTTTTGAAAAGTGGTGAAAACCTTATGGCAGGAGCAATCATATGATGAAATGAAAACATCAGCCATCTTGCAGTGGGCATTAAAGGACATGTCATAGTGGAGGCCATCTTTCTTGAGGGAGAATTTCAAAGCAGAAGTGGCATATAGAAATAACTATGCCTTTTTCGATTTCGAGTGGATGTGCACTGCCAGCAGCAATGCACACGTGGCGTGTCATAACTAACAGTAGCCATAAAATGACCCCAGACAGTACAAACACAAAAGGCCGATGGGTATCCACGTTTGGAGAGTGCAGTGGATCCAATCCCTTCAAATGTCTGTAATTCCCGCTAGACTTGTAACCACCATCACACACTTGAACACCCAGCTATCAAGGTGTGGTGGAGGTGTCTGCTTTGATCATGGATGTCAGATGCAGGAATCAAAGTAATGCCAGGGTAGGCAAGTTCTGGCAAAACCCCATTATTTGCTGCCCGTGATACACCAAGCAAACAAACAGGCCTTATAAGATTCCTAAAAATAGCTCAACAGAACAAATGAGAGCGTATTGGGACTTTGGGTACAGCGCCAAAAAGTAATAACAATTTACATGACACACAGATACTTATTGAATACGTATACGTTTGAAGAAGGATTTTTGTAAGACCTCATAAGATTCTGAAAAGATCATTATAGGAGAATCAACAAGAAATGTTCATATGAGAAAGGCACTTATGCCAAGATGGGCGAAGATGATCTTCGGTCAACAAAGCAAGCACATAGCAATAGGTATGCAAGTTTATGATAGGGGTATCCGTAGAAAAAAAATCGAATGCGAAAATACCTAAGAAGAAATGCCCGCATTTTTTTGGACAAATTTGTTAGGGATTTTTGCACGTTTTTATTAATAAATAGGTGTGAGTTGGGGTTAGGGTATAAGTTAAGGTAGAGGGAAGTGGATGGGTGCGGGGGGTCTCCTGCTGCATTATTAAAAAGCGGGTTAAAAAACCCCAAAGTAATTTTCGTTTTTAGATCCCAAAAATTGTGGTCATTTCTTTCTAATTAGGTATTTTTCTTTTCGGGTATTTCATGGACAACCTATGAAAGGCACACGTAGGATAGATATTACACAAGGTAATTTGTTGCTAGGCTGTGAATGTTGATGTCTTACTGTGAATGTGATCAATACTCCAAGGAAGAAGCAATACCGCAATGCCTCCTCAAAGGGTTTTATGTATCCGTCTCTAAGAAGCCATGCATTCAAGGAAAGAGTGCCTGTGGCTGATATGTTTACCATGATGCTAAAGCGTCATGTCCCAGGGAACGTCCAATCAAGTTACGTCACTACTCAAACATGGACTTGTAGAGTGCAACTTCACCCTGACATCACAATGCAAAAGAATGAGAAGTGGTCCATCTCCCTTTATGGATTAATGCAACTTTAACATTGTTAAATGACACTGCACATTGATGACATAGGTCGGCCAGTGGTGGATCATCACAGGGGACTTGCCGTACATCCCGAACCCCAAAAGAAGGAAGAGACGGAAAACCTGCTGGAGCAAGACATCCCTAAGCCTGCCTAAGGAACTATCGCATGGCTGCCACCCATCATTACAATGCCGAAGAAGGATTAATGGGAAAATCCACTTCTGTGTGGATTGGAGACCATCGAACATGCAAATCTAAAGGGAACCACACCCTGACCCCCACATTAATGAAATGATCAATTGACTCAACCGAGTCAGGGTATTCTCAAAATTATATCAATGAAAAGGGTTACAATCAGTTAACACAGCTCTCGGTGCTCACACATTAGTGCATTCCCAACACACCTGGGAGTTTACAGGTGCAAGCTTCTCATTTCAAGTATTTGATCAGCAGCTAAAAGCATTCAGGAATGCATATGGTAAGGAAATCAGTATGTGCACTTTAGCTTCCATTACAGTGATGCTATCTTAGTTTCCAGGACACACCAGAGGAACACATTGCAGCGCTGAACATAGTGTGCCAACCTTTGCGCGCGGTCCACTCACAATGAAGTCAGACAAGTGTGAATGTCAGGAACCGTGAAGTTACACTACACCGCCACAGCCTTCTGAAACAGGAATGCAACAGAATCCTGAATATGTTCTACCCTTGTGGAAACCCTCCTGCCAGGAGATGTCATGGATCTCGGGTCCTTTCTAGGCAGTGCCAGTTAACATGCCAGGCATATCTGAAACTATGCCACCATTATCGCACTCTTACGGCAACTGATTGAACAGGGGGTGATGTCCAGGCAGTCACTGGCGCCTGCCAAGGCATTTGGTAATATAGAACAGCAGATATGATGATTACAGAATGCCATTGTGACTCTGCACTCTGCATAGAAATAACCTTGGTTGCGGGCCCAGTAGGCCAGGTTGCTTTCTTGACTCAACACAAACCGGGGAGGGCTTCGCCATTGAAGATTATGGCTTATGGTATCTTATTTTATACTGACATTAATTGTATGTGAGCATGCAGCTTGTGCCCCAATAGCCATGTCAGAGTGCATAGACGTATTCATCAATTTAGAAAGATTGCTCTATGATCGCACAGAGCAGCCTTTCTAAATTGTACTGTTATGCCCCTGCCACACACGATTGTGTGCTGGGGCTGACAGGCACATCGGGACCAGGAAGAGCCATTGCGGGAGAACAGGTTTATGTGTGTGTGTTGGTGAGTGTAGGGGTTAGGGGTATGCTTGGGTGGAGAGGGAGGCAGGGGCAGCTGAGGAGGGAGTTTCTGGGGTGAAACCCCCCTGATTATACAGACATCCCGTGAGTGTGTTGGTAGGGGGGGAAATGGGCAGTCATATTTTCACTTTTTGCAGGCCTCTGAAAATCAGCCAGACAAAATCAGTCTTTTTGGTAGGCGACCAACAAAAGGGAAAATATGACATAGAACCAATCTGACATTTAGAGAGATGGACTTCCAGAGAGTTATGCACAACCAGACAAGGAGAGTATGGTAGCTACATGGATATGTGAACCCTCTCCCGTGTTCATATGTGGGAATCCTTCACCATAGGGGTGGACCATCAGGCACTGGTGATGATGCGTTACAAAGCCAAACCCAGGATGTCTCCATACACTCTAAGGTGGGTGCACGGGCTAGAAGAATATAACTTCAAAATCATTCACAAGCCTCGGAAGGAATACTGAAGAGTGGACTTCATATGAATGCACCTAGTGAAGACTTGATGCACTTCTTACTTTTTTGCTGGGTGTAAAAGACTTGAGGCGGTATCTGTACTAGAGCACCCCAGTAAGGCTCTCAATTGGTAAGGGTGGACGAGAAACCAAGGTTTAAACTCTCAGTAGGTGATGAAGGCTGGTTCTTAAGTACAGTGAATCCCCAAGCCCCCACAAAGGAATGTCCACACACTATGTTATGTGATATCTTCCCTCACAAAAAATTAAATCATATACCGAAATATGTTGAAAAGTATCCCAGTATTCAATTTAGAACAGATATAATGAGATTAAGATTTAACTTGGTTCCGGTTAGGGAAGTGGAGTATAAATGGAACTTGATTAAAAGTAATACCTGCAGATATTGTCTAACCCAATAAATTGAGACATTGAGACATATCATGTTGGAGTGTGAGAATCTTAGCACTATCAGGATTGGACATTTTGGCAAATTCTTTAAAGAATATAAGATAATTAATCTAGATATATTGTGGTCAAAGATGTGTCAGCCTGGAACTGAATCCTTGAATATTGCAATAATTTGCTACTTCAGTAAAGTGGGCATATTATAAGTCAAAAAGAAATATTGAAATATAATACCAATATCCTAGTAGTCAAGAAATATCAATGGTATTAGAAGTTTATTTGTGATTTTTATATACTTGAAATTGATGCTATGCTATGTTTTATATGGATGTGAAAAACGTCAATTATACTAGAGTGTATTTTAGATAGACTGGAGCAATGCTTATTTTAAGATGATTACTATTTTAAGTGTTTCAAATAGCCTTTTAAGTGACTGCACTGTATTATTTGGAAACAATATTGTTTTAAAAATAATTTGGAAAGTTGTATGCCAGCTAAATCAAATAAAATAAAAAAAATACAAAAAATATGTGATAAAACAGTCTTTTACTACGATCAAGATAAGGTTTGTGGGGTACATTTACCAGCCCTAACAGAAATTCCCTTCACCAGAAACTGCATTAAACAAGGCCACAACAACAGTTGTGCTTTTTGTTTGCTTGGCACATGTGTGGCAAGATTCAAACACTGCCACCCCAGAGAATAGCTGCATTAGTTTCGCTTCAAATCAAGCACAAGAAAATGACCTGCATTCAAGACGGCATTGCAATTTGTTCCTCCTTTCATTTTAAAGAACACAAAGTTTTGCTCCATTAAACACAGCCCTGCTGTGTATTTCCTCTGATTGCCATGCAGTATCTCTTTGTGTTCATGAACCTACATTCTAATGAAAAAGCCCTCCCGAAGGTGAATCAAAAAGTAACTGTGTGCGGCAGAAACTGTATTTGTAACTTGACATAAAAGAAAAATGAACCCACCGGTAAAACAGTGCTTTTGCAACTCAGGAGAATGCCATTTGAAAGTGAAATGCAATTACAGCATGTGCACACACAGAAATGGTATTGAATATGTGGTGATGGGGGTTTCTGCTATAAAATGTGTATGATCTTTATTCCCAAAAAGTCTTGGTTTCTGTTGAAAGAAAGAAAAAAAATCTTTGAAACCAGCAGAACAAGTTTTTGGCCCAGGCATTTACTTCAAAGGTGCCCTGCCTCCCATGGGAAAATAATTACCTCCACAAGTGAACCAGCCCCCATGGGCATATGAAAGGACCAAAGTGTGGAAGCTTGCAGGCTCTTCAGACTGACTGGCATCCCTACAGAAAGGAGCAAAGCACCAAAGAGGTGTGATTTCCTTTTACACCCATTCCCAGTCCCAACTGCATGGCTTCAAAGGGTGTCATGAAAACCCTTTGTTCAGGCTGACCCAGGGGAAGACAATTTGGTTGTGGGGGTGGCAAGACCGCCCACACAGTGGCTAATCCAGCCCATTGAATTTAAAATAACTATTGTACATTAAGAAATGTGTTTCAGCACCCTTAATAAGCAATAATTCGATATTATGCCAGTATGTCATGTGATTATTAAACAAGCAAAATGAGACCCAGTGCATGTTGCTAGTACCTGGGGAACTGGGAAAATGCATTTCTGGGTGAAGTATAAATGACACAGATATAAAACAGTGAAAATATACAAAATAGTAGTGGGCATATGTGTAGTTAATGATAGAATGTTAAATATGATGCTTCTCCTAAAAATGGCAAAATTGTGCCCAAAAGTGATGCTACCTTGCACAGAGTTGGCGACCGGACTGTCCAGTTCCCTGTGACGTACGGAATCTGCATATCTGCTTTGTATGATGGTGACTAGTACAGATTAGAAGTTTTGCTCCATAACTCATTTTGTAAAGAAATAGGCTTTGTGAGACAAAGGAAGTCATAAATGCACACATAAAATGGTATAATTTCCCCTGAACCAATCAACTCAGAGGCGGGAGGGAACACCAGTAGCCTGGCCTATCCCAGCGGAAGAGTAACTCCAGCGTAATTCCCCCCAGATTATAAAATTCTATGATTTCACTCTGGCCATCTGACCAGGAGACATAGAAACACAAGGGATATTCAAAAACCCAAAAACCAGACCCAGAGGCAGCTGATTCCATCCAGGCAGAACCACCCACCCAAATCCAGGCATACCCAATAATCCAGGGAGAAAGGAGGAAAGACAGCTGATCCCATCTAGGAGAACCCGGTGACCAGATCTTTCCCAGCTGATCCCATCCAGGAGAGCCCAGCTGTCCACAGTGACCAGACCTTGCCTAGCTGTCCCGCATCCCATCCAGGAGAGCCCAGCTGTCCCAGTGACCAGATCTCTTGACCCCGCTATCCCAGTGACAAGATCCTTAGCCCCGCTGTCCAGAGACCTTGCTGGCTGTCCGAATTCCTAAACTCAAGCTTATCTTGTAAGTATCATATCACCCAGTACCCAAAAACTGCATATACCGCTTTTTTACCCTTGCATCCTATTCAAATACCAAATTGCCAGCATCATCTGTTGACCTTTCCTTTGAAGAATCTGTGTTAGTCCATATCTGTTAGCGTATTCCTTTTATAATTATTTCAGTTATCTGTGTAAGTCCTTAGTATCATTTTGAAATACATTAATATATTCCCCTATAAGGAGGTCCACAGTGCAAGCTGGTTAAAATTCAAAATTGACCCCCTTGCGTGCAGTGTCTTTTTTAATAATATAGTCATTAAAATATAGCCTTAATAGAACTAGTCATTGTGCCAACAAAACCGAAATTGCCCATGTATTGTGCTTTTCTCCAAATTCTGATTTGCACTTTTCCCAGAAAAACCCAAACATCATTGCATTAAGAATATTCCCTTTCCCTCAGAATCCTGTCTGATATGTGCCTTCGTTTCTAATCCAAAAACTGATTTCCGATTTTGACAGCTAAGCCCATTTTCTTTGCTGCTTGTCACTTTAAAAGGCCTGTGTGAAAAATTGCAATTGTGCTGTGTGTGTTTTCTTCTGCATTGTTTCCTTCCCAAAATCGATTTCTTACTTGTGTCCACGTTGCTTTGGTGCCCTGTTCAGTAGTCTGTAAGCTTCCTTGTCTCATCAGTGCAGCCACACGCATTCCTGTCATAGCTATCCTAACGCAACTGTAACCGATATACAAGTAATAAGTAAAATCTGAGTATGCCATTTTGCTCCTTTTGAAGGTTTTCATTGACGTTTCTGGCCTCCCATCTTAGGGTGATGGGCTGAATTTTCCCTCTTCTTTCTGACTCCTTGCCACTGCTTTCCATCCACAAAGAATGTAGTCAGCAGGTGTTTGGGGGAAGTGTTGCAGGGGCAGTGCTTATCCTGTGTGCTGGAAGAAACACAATTTTGTTTCTGTTTCCATTAAAGGTTTATGTATCTTATGTTAGGGGTGTGAAGTAACTGTATTGTGGGATTTTTTGCATGTATACTGCCACACAGTGGTGGCTGCTGCCCTCATTTTGATTTGCTTGATTTTCTTCATTGTCAGTGGAAATAGTCCTTTGCTGGAGTGTGCCATGTTCTAAAACCATTACAGGTTCAAGTAAATATACATATCAATAAATAACGCACTTTGTACTTTGACAACACTATCTTAATACTGGCAACAATATATATATATATATATATATACTATGTGGTACCACACTATACCTAGACTCATTAAAAATGCACTCACCGCGGACAGTTTTTAAAAAGCACGAGAATCCTAAGCAAGGTGTAACTTCATAGATCAAGGAAGAAAGGCAGGTTGGTTTGAGAACATAGGCAGTATACTTTCTTTAGACTCAAATAGTAATACTGTGTGAGGATCCCCCCACCTGGGCAACCTGTAATGAAAAAGTTAGGGTGTACATGATCTTGTCTATTACAGCCCAGTCCATAAATATTCAATAATGCTCTGCTTTTCTTCTACAGGTCCCACCACCCTAAAGTACCTGATGTGCCACAGGAGAACAGGATCCGCGACGAATCTGGGACACCTGGATGATTCCTGAGGCTGCAAGATGCTCTTCCTCATCACAGTACCTTTGGGGCCTTGGCAGGAGAAGTGGTGGAGTTTCTCGGCTTTATTCGATGGGACCCCTCAAGGATGGACCCCCCTTGGAAGAAGGAGTCACTGGGACGTCAAGGTCAAGAGAAAAGACGAAACCAAACCGTGTCGGAAAGGCAGCACTTTTGAGCTTTGCTGCGGTCTCTGTTGGTGGGTGTTACTACGTCTGTGGATGTCCCACGAGGTGGAACTTGCAGTGGACTCCCAAAAAGCCTGGCTCAAGGTGATAAGACCCCTGGAGACCTTGTATGCATCTCAGTAACGGCAGGTGCAGTGGAAAAATCAGGTGTTGTGTTTCAGGATATCGCAGTTTACTGACTTTTGGTTCTTCTGTGTGGACTTTCAGGACATGTTCTCTGGATTTTGGTGGTGAGAAACACACCAGTGAACCCTCCTCTATGCACTGCATCCCTGGATCTTCTCTGGTGGTAAAAAGTGGCCACCTGTCTTGTAAGGGATGTCCCTTGAAGGATTATTTAATGATATTGAACATTTGCAGCTCTGGGGTCAAGCAGCACTATGCCAGGTGACATAAAACATGCATCAATCGGCTTCCAGCAGTCACAAACATTCCTCTGGATCCTGGGTAACAGAACTGGACTTCTTCAGATCAAGGTTTCCAGACACTCCTCTACTGGACTCACGAAGACCCCTTCTCCAGATTGCAGGCACACTGTGTTGGCTTCCAGGGTATTTCGTAAGAAGAGCAGCAGGTGAGCGATGGTCCCTCGTAGCTCGGGAAGAGGTCACCTATCGAGGTCCTCTCTTGGATCAGTCCTTGGAAGAACACAGCAGCTTTCGGATTTCGATGAAGAATAGCAGCAGCTGACATCTTCCTCCAGCTGGGATCTAGGGAATAACTCTTATTGCTTCAGCTTTGCATTCAGCTTGTGAAATTAGCTTCTGAACAAATTGGTGAGTGAGGGGGCACTAGTAGTAGACATTCACGCCCCATTTACTCAGGCTCAGCCAGCCACTTATACATGAGTGCATTAATTCAGGCAGGCAACCAATCAGGCTCACAAGCATTCAGGCCATTCACCTAAAACCAGACACCCATTACATAGAATGTGGATTAGAGTAAGCACAGAGCCGTTCAGAACACTACACTGCATTCACTCCAGTCTTAGCCAGGGCTGGCCCAGGCATTGTGTCACACAACCAAAACCAGACACCCACAACACAGAATGTGAGTTGACTTCAGGCTCCATTGATACAGGTCTCCCCCCAAAGGTGTACCCACAACACACATCCCCTGGGAAAGCTCCAACTAGTCTAGCAGGAGGCAGTACCAGAGTCACATATGGCACTTCCACCCAACAGTAAGTCAGGGAGAAAGGACAAGGCCAGGGCTTCCCAGGACCTGGGGAAACAAGGGGTAAAGGTAATAGAAACCAAGAGGCTAAAGTAGCCATCTTGCCTTTATTCAGTAATCCATGGATTCCTATGACAGGACCCGGATGTCCCAAAAATGAAGGACACTCAGAGTCACTATCAAGTTAGCATGTAACTGCCACTAGCACATACCCTGCTCTGTGGGCAACACAGAGGTGCCCAAAAACACATACACGGTGTGTATCCATGGCTGCCATAAGGGTATTCCATGGGTGCTGTTCACCAAAAGGAAAAATGAAGAGCTGCACTGGCAGAGGTCCAGGCTGGACCTCAAAGGCAGAAAACATACAGAGAACACACACAGAGAAGTGGAAGGACAAGGACTAGGAATCTCTGCCCCATCACAAGGCACTTCCAGCATCACAGCCAGCCTAACCTAACATTAAATATGTACATTTAAGTCAATGCAGACCTGGTTTGCACTTTGTTTTCTTAGCAAACTCCAAGGTGGTGGCATGGACTTCACTTAACTATCTTCAAAGCGCACCAAAGCACAGAGAATTCTAAAAGAAATGGTTTTAAATAGTTTAATTTATCTTGGTTTTGAATAATTGCATGATTTCGTTTTTAAGAAAAAGAAATTCATTAATGTTGATTACTTTCTTATTGTCTGATCTTTTATGTTGATATATTTACTTTTATGGATGAAAACCAATCTGAAATAAAGTGTTCACACAACATATGAAGGCTTCCACTACTAGACATGTTGGGGAAAACTTTTACCATCAGAGGGAAACGTCAACTGGGTCACCCAGTATACCACGGCAGGACCCAAGCATGCCTGCACTGTGGTAGCCCCTTTTGGCAAGAGGTTTGATGACTTATTGTAAGGGACCACCCATGACACATAAATGATGCCCAACAATATCCAGGCAGCTTGAGACCACAAGAACCAATATCTTCCAAACCTATCAGTACAGAGCTGTCAGTGATGACAGGGGAAGGAATATTTAGAGCGTGAGAATTGTGAACCTATAGCAACTCAGGAAATACCTGATTGATATTGTCCATGAGAGCCATCATGGGTAAACGGGAGCGCTAGACTGATACAAGAGAACATGTGGTATCAATGGTTTAAAGCACACACACATGCCATCCGGTTCAATGTGACAGCACACTGAAGAAGTTGGCAGTGTTTTGCATGGCTGATTTTTAAGCCACAATGTAAGTGGTAGCCATCAGATTTCTCTGCACCATAAAGTTTGGTCAAATTCCTTTGATGGAAATTATTAAATAATCATTAGGATCATAATGTCGATGCCAGCTTTATCAGTAGCACCTGTGCTGGAAAATATGTTCTCAGCATGGAGGATCTCCAAACAATCAAGATGAAAATTAGGCCTTGTGTCAGCAGAAGTGACTGCCAGGATTTTCGCAATATATTGGTTTCTATCACAAGAAGATCACATGATTGCAACCCGAGGCCAATGACAAGGACAGAAAAGAATTATGCACACATTGGAGAAGGCCAGGACAATGGGTGGGACCTCCCTCAGAGAAGGTCAAGGTCCAGCAGGACTTCAGACATCCCCCACACATCATGAAGTCCTAGCAATACCCAGAGGGTCTGCCCCTACCAAGGTCTATCAGGACCAGATTACCACTGATGATCCCAGAACCATCACTCGACCAAACGGATACCCAGGCCAAAGACAAACATCCCCAACCAACAATGAAGACATACACACAACGACCCTGGGGACCCAAGGCTGTGTCTATTTAAGTTGGTCACTATGGACCTGATTCCCAAAAGATTTGAACTGGAGCAAAGGTGGGAAGCCATGGGGACCTTTGATTTGCTGCTCCTACCTTTTCCCAGAATCAGAGAGGCTAAAACTGGAGCATCTCTGAGATGCCCTCGAAAAATCTTTGAGAATCACATTTGCATACGAGCGTCCCAGAGATGCTCCAGGAATCGCCAGATTGGCTGCTGTTCTATCCTTTGTGAACCAGGTGTAAGGTGGCAGGTGCAAATCTCAGATGCTCACGGGTATCTCCTGTGTGCTCGAGATGGCATCTTTCGGAATCAGACCCAATGAAAGACTAGTTCCCCATTTGGAAATAACAAAGACGAGGGGCATGTAGGTCACACGGGCGATGACATGGCTTTGCATGAGAAAGGAACATATCAAGTTACAGATAATATCATTATCCTGATCTGCACAAAATGTCGCCGCTATTAAGATCCTTAACCTCAAGGGGCCACTGCCAACAGCTGGATCGATGAGCATGCAAGTGATCAGGTAGGGGCACTCATTTGGCCTACTGTGCCGACCTATCGGTTGTCCCTGGAGTCAGATATTAATATATGTTATCTGGGATAGGGGCTACCTTATAAATCTGGGGGACAATAGATGGTGCGTGTCCTACTGAAGCCATGGGACCAACAGCTGGATGTAGGGAACTAGATTGCACGTCATAGAAGTATGGAGGAGCCAAGATGTAGTGTTACCCGCCAGGCAAGCATTAGGCAGCGAGTTAAGTACTCACCTCACACATGGAGCTAGCCTGCACTTTGCACATTGGATTAGTGGTAGAACTGATTTTCGGCCGATAAACTAAGTACCAACAAAGTGGGTAACAACACCTAGCATTACAACACTGAGAAGCAAGAAAAATCCAACATGAAGCACTATAAAAAAAACATGATATTGTTATAACTAATGTTCGAGAGCCTCGGCAGCATCCACTATAGAAGCTGGTACAAAGAAAGCAAAGAAATATAGACAGAGAGCAATTAATTTTTGTGAGTGTATTTATAGGGTTTATTGACATTGCAGTGTTACAGCCAATGCTTTTAAAATATACAGTGCTGTGATGCTTAGCTTGTTCACGTTGACATGTCCCACTAAGTAAGAACAGACCACACAGTAGCCCCTTAATGGGACTCTTCACACAGCTTCTGAAATAATCCATGTTTGAACTCTTTCCTTCTATTTTCCGCAGGGTAACGCCCCGCCATAAACAATGGCAGGGCGGCAGTTCCCAACCCAGGGAGAAAAGTGCAAAGAGATTATGCTTGCGAAAGTGGCTCAGACAAATCACAAAGCAGAAGAGTCACCTGTAGTTTGTCATGAATCCTGGTTTACCCACAACGGATGCACCTTTGATGTTTATCAAGGGAAGCTATTGGGCTGAGCAAGAATATTCTAAAATGGCTTACTCATTGCCTCAGTTAATCCTAGTCAGAGACATTGTCCTTTCACATTCAATGTCGCCCTCCTGCTACTCCAGAACATGGCTTTCATATCCATGGACTGCATCCTCACTCCATCTGTTAGCACCTGCAGCTCTTCCAGAGGGGCCATCTTCCCACATGACCCATGCCCACTAGCTTCTTCAAGGAACAACTCCAATGCATCACTTCTTTTGAACCACTCCTGATCAAACTTGCGTAGTCATCAACTCTTGGCTCAACAAGCCTACATTCAGTGCCAGGAACTTGAAGATGCCTCTGCCATCGCCAACATCCCATATGCATCAAAGATCTGGAAATGTGGGGTGACTTCCCACCAGCAGAGATGCATCCAGACCCTCAGCGAGAAGGCGAGGGTCTACTCTAGTGGAGACACACAGTCCATCCAAGTCGCTGTGATGAATGGCATTTGAAGACTTTCTGACTGCAATGGTTTTAGCAATGCCACCCTGCCGGACCTTTCTCTGCCCATCGATACCCAACCACTGTTGGACTGAACCTCCTCTCTGACAGAACTCAAAACATCTCATTCCCTTTTTTTATGACTATTCTGATGAATCTGGACTGTGGTCTTCCTTTGGGCTCCTCCCACTTCTACTTAATACCTGCCTGCACCACATCATGCCCATTCCTTCACACAGTCCGCTTTAGCCTTTGCCCTCTATGGATACAATGAAGATGCTACTCATGAATGGAGACAAGATTGAATTAATGATCACCAATTGCTCTGTTGCCTTGTGGATTTGCCACCCTTAATCGCCGCACTGACTTGATCCCCTTAGCATCGCCTGTTTGGAAGTCACCTCGATGCCAATCTTTCTTTAACTTCCTACGTGGATAAAGCGGGTGGGCGGTTACCGCTTCTTCGGGCTTCCCACTGAGAAGAGAATCCTGCATTATTGACTTTGCCCCATAAAGTCACCCCGGCCGAGGCACCTATCTCCTCTGGACATTGCTATAGCAACGGGGCTGAACGTGGATTATTCCTGCGCATGCTCAAGCGTATACTCATTTTTGTAGCCCACCTGGCCCTGAGACTCCAAAGATGTCCCCTCATCTCACCTGATTTGGCCACCCTGCACTAGCATCTCACTCACGGGAAGGTCTGGTTTCAGTCTACCGGTGTCGCTGTCCTTCCATCACTGCACTGCTCCACCTGACCAACAAGCACCAAAGGATCACTGTGGTGGTTCAGCTTTGTGTTCTATTAATGATCTAAATTAATAAACAAATGGATAAAGGCAGTAAGCGACTTTTCAGATCCCCGCAGGGCGTGGCATGTGGAGCATCTGGGCACCAGTTGGTCATGACCAGAAAATGCTGAGATTGGAATCAGAAGTGAAAAGGCTGACCGGCGCGAAGACCTGTGATGCAAAGCTAGAAGGTCATCATGTTGAAAATCATAGTTGAGTTGCACCGTCTGAATATGCGGGGCAAGAACATCAGTCGCAAACTAGTCCTCCCTTAGCGGGTCAGACGAGTGCCTTCCAGGACACTCTACTGGGTACCGATTGATGAACAAAGCTGGTGGTACGCAAGTAGAATACCTCTGGACTCATTGCAGAAACTTTGCCCCAGTGCAAGTGCAGGATTCCACAGTGTTAGAACTAGTGCAAACATTGCCCTAGTGAAAGAAAAGCAATCTGTCAATGCAATGGGGCCCCAGCACAATGTTTGTCGTAGTGCCCATCGGACGCAATAATAACCCTAGTGCATACATTGCATTCTTGGAAAAATGCATTGAAAGAGCAAACATTTGCAATAGGTTAATTATTGCCCGTCTGCTAATGCCATGCACAATCGCAGTGACACATGTGCGCAGTGTCTGAAATGAGGCCTCTGCAGTTAAATTCAATCAAGACGACATCTAGGATCCCCAGAAGGGCTACTTGGGCGTAGATATCTCAAAGCAGAAGATCTCCCGATGGCAGGAGAGCAAGTCCTACTCTTCGGGATTGCCCTGGAGGATCAAAAATATGGAGAAGAATTTCAGAATTCCATCATGCAGACTAATGAGTACCCCACGTACGTGGCAACTCTCGACAACCTTTACAAAGCTTGCATCATAAGATAATGGCTTGAGAATGTCGTGCTATATTTGTGAAGGAAGAAACCAGGAAGAAAGAAAGAATCCAGGGTGGTGCCTGTATTAGTCCAAATATGTTTGAACTTTCTCAACTGCCCGTCAGCCGTTTTGGGATCGTCATTGCCCCCAGCCGTGCCCAGATCCCAAACCCTTTGTAGTTTTCTGGGTGGCGGCAATCTCAGGGACCTCTCAAATCAGATGCAGTAGTTCTTTAATTAGGCTGACAATACCTTGCCATCTTTGCCAGTCTTTTGGGTTACTTGTACTATTAATAAATTGTAATAAATACATTTTACTTGGTCTGCTGTTTATGTATGCATACTGGAACCAGTTTACGTAATGGCTCACTTAACTTATCATTAACAGTTCACATTATTCCCGTTTAGCAAATAATATTATGCCCATTTAGAGATGGCAGAGTAAACAGAACACAGTAACTCCACACTCACACTCACATTCACAACCACTCTCACACTTGCTCTCACACTTACTATAACATTCACTCTCACACTCACTGACACTCAGTTGCACACTCCCGTGCACTTTCACGCTCACCTCATGGTATGCACTCGGAGACCTATGGGTGTGTAGCGCTATATAAGAAATGCATTATTATTATTATTATTATATCATAATGGTCAAGGTGAGTTAAACATTTAAAGTTATCTCCCAGTTTGACATTCCCACTAAGCTTGTCATTTTCAGTATGCTTCCCGTTTGACATTACCAGTAGGTTCGACATTCCCCACTAGATCCCAGTTTGACATTACCAGTACACATGCCATTCTCAGTAAGCACCCAGATTGACTTTCAGAGAAAGCTTGACAATCTCAGGGAGCGGCCAGTTTCTCATTCCCCGAGAGCTGCCAGTTTACCATTCCCAGTAAGCTTCCAATTTGACATTCCCCCATTTCACATTTCCCTGTGAGTTTGCCTTTCCGATTTAGCTACAAATTCTACATTCTCAGTTAGTTTGACATTCCCCCTAACCTCTCAATTGGAAATTCCCAGTGCACTCACAGGCAGACATTTGCAGAAAGCGCCATGTTTACATTCCCAGTGAGCTAGACATTCACAATAAGCTTCTAGTTTGACCTTCCAAATGAGTATGGCATTCTGTCACAGATGGCACAGAACTCACGCAGATCAAGGGTTTTTATTTTTGTGTGTGGCCTGGGGTCATTGCTCTCCAATGCCCTTTTCTTGTTATGATCCTCGTCCCTGGCCCATGCATTCATAACTCCCATTAATTGCTACCGAATGTTGACTCCTACTGTCTAGACTCCCTCAGGGACTTACTAGCTCTTCCTACTTTCATCAAAGATTAGCGCTCTAATGGGAGTGGTGATAGTGTCTTGCACTTACGCTGTTGGATTCAGGCTAGTTTAGTCATGGCCACTCTCGCCTCTTCTCTTCAACTCGTCCTCCTGCCCCTCCTCTTACTCCCCCCGCCCAAGTTCATTTCTCCGATGTGTTACTCATCCTATTTCTCCACTTCAACCTTTTGATGTTTCTTCTCCCCCACTACCCTTTTACTATTCACCCTCTCCACTACTACTCTGCTGATCCTGTTTCCTGTCCCGTGCTTAAATCCCCCCCCCCCACTATAAGGATTGGACAACTTTCCCTGGACAATCACTTCCTGTCTTCCCCACCTGGGGTCTGTGTGAGCAATGGAAAGTCTTCAAGAAGGGACTACGCCCCACCCACTTCGTCTGTGTGGGTCTGCTATGCACCAGCAATGGCGGCATAAGCAGTCCAGTGTTCCAGTTCGTGTTCCGACTCCCCATGTGGTGGGGGCACTGATGAGTCTTTCCAGGGACTGTGGTGTTGGTTCCCTTTTTGTTCATTGGTGGTCCAGGGAGCATCTGTGCTCTTGTGCAGGCAAGCAAGCTCGCTTTGACAGCCCTGCCAGACCGCACGTGTGGCCATATAGGTCTGTGGGCTCTTTCTCTCTCCCTCACAAAGTACTGGTGCTTCTGGCGTTCTTCAGGGTTTGAGCTTCGCTTCTGGTTAGCAGTTCTCTATCACTCCTGGGCCCAGGTTGTCCCACTGATGGCGTTGTCATCTTTTCGGTTGGGGTTGTGTCTGTGACTTCAGACGCAGGTTTTCTAAAAAGAATATGAATATACTGACGAGTATTGATTGCACAAGGCAAGGATCTGCAAACAAGCATGCGTGCCCAAAGGGGTGCAAGCGTTGGGGCCCTCTTCTCTGCTGCCACTGTCCACCCCAGGGATAGGACTACTGAATACCTCACTGGGAGGCCTCCTGCTACCGGCTCAGAGGGGTTCCCGCCCAACTTGACAAGGCAAGGGGAGTGTCCTTACAATTCTCAGTATATCCCCAATTTGACATTCGAAGTAATTGTGGCATTCTCAGTAAGATCCCCGTTTGATGTTGCCAATACATTTGCAGCTTGGCTTTCCCATTGAGCTCCCAGTTTGGCATTCACAGTAAGCTTGGAATGTACTTTATGGTCCCAGTTTGACATTCTATGTAAGGTTGACATTCCTAACAAGCTATCAGTTTAACATTCCCTCTAGGATCCCATTTTGCCATTCCCAGTAAGTAAAGCATTCCCAGTTTGCTCCTAGTTCAATATTATTTCCAAGTAAGGTGGGCATTTCCAGTAAACTCCCAATTGGACCTTACCAGAAAGCTAAGGTGGCCATTCCCAGTAAGCGCCAAGTGTGACATTCCCAGTAACCTTGCCATTTCCAGTAAGTTCCTAGTTTGACATTTGCATGAAGCTGATAGTTTAGACAATTTCAGTGCACTGACTGAAAAAATTCATGTTAATCAAAATGTTAATGCCATCTAGATCAAGCTCCCATTACATTAGAGAAATGGACTCTGCATCTGAAAGTAAAAAGACATATCGCATATGTCACAGAAAATTACGGCAGGCCACGTGATGAGGCTTGCAGTTCATCCCACTGAGACAGGCTTTTCCAAATCCGTGGGACACACTGAGTACCTACGACCACATAAGTGGCAAGGGATTTGATTCTGGTGCCCAAAATCAGAAAATATTTTAAAACAAAAGTATTTGTGGCCAGGATTAGTGTGGATTACAGCCAATAAAATTATGAGAGAAGGGAGGAAAAGGTGTTTGGCTATACCGGGAGTTGGAGTGGGCAGAGTTTGGAAGTGGGAAACTTACATTCAAATAAAGGGTTGCTAAGGATGGGTCTGTGCCGTGAGTATTCCACCACACTAAATCTAAATGTATATGAAACCAAAAAACACTTTTTGGAGAGAAAAAAAATACATCTGAACGGAATTTCTTTTTTCAGTAAAACAAAGTAAACTGGTATATTTAGTTATTTTTACTTTCTTCATTTAATATGGCTGTATGGCCTGCACACAAGAAGATCTGATCACCAACCCCGAAAGAGTAAAGACAAAAATGGGGCTTCAAGACTGGATCACAACGTGTGAAAAGGCCATAGCAAACCAATTACTGGTTAACTTACCCCCATCCACAACCAAACTGAAAGTCCCATTGGCGTACTGCTCCAAATTTCCAGACAAATCATTGCAGAAAACGTTCATGAGACTACGCTTGAACTTATTTCCAATGCAAGAAATCCGTGCCATCCGAACACTTACAACTTCAGACAAATGCATACTGTGTAATGATGAGTGTGAACAGGAGACCATAAAACATCGATTCATGAAATGTCAAAAAACAAGCCATCTCTGGATTGTCTACCTAACTCCGCTTTTTGGAGACGCTACAATTAGGGAAGAAGAAACCTGGTGGTGTCGTTTGATAGCAGGGGAGAACAACCAGATACACCATAGCGGCGGTCAAAATCCTGGAAGCAGCAATGAAAATGATTACAGCTCTACCGACGCTCCATCAAAGGGCTGATTTTCATTCGAATGACCAAGAACGCTCATTAATCAATCAGGATCCACTTCCTTGAGCGCGATTTTCGGCTTTCGCCACCCTGCTACAAATTTTTACTAAAACATGCGCCTGTCTTACAAAACTGACTTGACACCTAAAATACTCCGCCCCAAAGACGCCACTAGGTAAAACGAGGCAACTTTACCTCAGCTCCTTTACTGCATTCTCTTCACTACAGTTTCTTTTTTCCCTGCCTTCTTTTCTTCTACTTTTCTTCACTTTCATGCACAGCTACAAAGACTTTGTAAAAAAGAATCTTGTAAAAATCGTATTAGATTATACACAAGAAATAAAAAAAAATAAAATATGGCTGTATTTTTAGTATTTTCATTACTTTCAATTTCAAATTTGCTATATTTTCCATTTTCTATTTTACTGTTTGATCTGAGGTTTGAGTTTTTATTCTCAGGATATTAAAAGATGGAACCAGCGACGCAGACTGCTCACTTGGACCTCAGGCCAGTTACACATCTAAGAATTTTTAAGTAAAAAAATTAGATTAACTAATTGCTCTAATTGCAATTGCCATGTGAAGATTGTGGTCCAGTGGAGTAAGCATGCTTCCAAATATGGACACCACCCCCAGTGAATTTGCTTGGAAGTGGCTCGGACCAGTGGTTGTGTTGGCCCCATAGAATCATGATCTCAGTCTTGCGTCGATTGAGTTGAAGCTAATTCCGATAGCTCTACTCATCTACCAACCCAAAGCACAACTTCATTCTGCTCCATGATGACCACAGACCAGCATCCAATCAGATGTGTGTCTTAGTATCATCACTGTACATGCAGCGATGAAGACGCAATACTAAATCAGAGCAGCCAAGGAGTTCCAAGATGCATATGCAGCCAGGATCAACCACGCAGAGCACCACATGCAGATGGGAGAAAGGAGATGATACGTCCCGACTATTGTCCAAAATATCATTTTTTAAGCATCCCGGTACAGTTCTGTGCTTCCCATAGCTCTGAATACCTTCGAGGAGTGTTTGGTGGTGAACAGTGTTGTTATTGACCGTCAAGTCAAAATCTACAAGGGAACCACTTCATCAAAATCTACACAACAGATCAACACACTCTACCAATTAATCAATGAAAACCAGGCTGAAGAGTATAAGGCAGATACTCAGTAACTCTGAATTGCACAAGGCACTATACATTCAATACACTAAGCAAGAAATATGAAAGGGGATGGTAGGTTGCATGCTCGGTCCATTGAGTGATGGTTTCTTCAAGGACGGAGTAGTTACTAGCATTTGTAATAAAGGGATTATGGCTCCAAAAAGAAGCAATCCATACGTTACTTGTCAAACAAATCACATAGTGAACCACTTAATTTAAGCTTTTTTTTTTAAAAAAAAAAGATTTAGGCTATTGAGGTTTTCATCAATCTTTATTGGGTGATTAGAGCCCATACAAAAGCATATGTAAAACTAAAAATAAAATACAATGTGAAAATATCATTAAACATTATAAAACATCGCTTTAAACTGTAATTTTTAAACACACTGTTAATATAGCCAAACACAATGCAGTGAAGTGGATGTCCAGCATCAGGCTTAGGCAATCAAAAATTCAATGAAATGGTCATCTTACCCACAGTGTCTTGAATGTATTTCCTTGTGAGTCTTATTACATGCTTCTATCATATTCTGTATCAATTACTTCCTTTCAATAATGATATGATGTGAATTAATTCATCGCTATAGTTTGTCATTCATACATTCATATACTTGATGTAATATATTGTATCTGTTTAATTCTGTGGTACAATTAACTTGTATAATTACCAATTTATGTTACTACAAAATTTAAATATTTTTTTTTAACGAAGAAATAAAATCCAAAAACCTGGTCATCGTAGCCACAGGGCAAACTTTTTCCTGCTGGGCTGGTAGTGTGCATGAAATGAAACATGAGAACTGAGTAGCACTGTGCAAAGTACATGTTTGCTCATGGATGGAATGGGAAGCATAGTTGCTGGCACATGTATGGCAATATTTTTCTGCATGAGATTGACTTTCCAAAATGAGTGGTGCAAGTAGTCAAAGGCACAATAACAGAAACATTCATATCATAACATTGTTATATAGCGCACACTGCCAGACCCATCCAATTTCTTCGCACTCTAGGATAGCTGTTGTTATTCCTTAATTTAAAGGCACGTATGTTGTTGATATGAGAAATAGGAAGGGCTCTGTGAGCAAAAGCTGGATTCGAACTCACATCCTAGAGGCTCAGAACACAAATGTCTCGGGCAAGAGCTTACCATGTTGAATTTTATTGAACGGTTGGCGCAATTGATTTAGAAATAAAAACAAAAATACTCTCGCTGTTCAGAGAGTCCAAACTGTTTCTGGACTACTTGCATATACACCACTGGTTTGTGGGCTCTATAACATTTTGTATTAATTCCTTATGCAAGAAAATCATTGGATCATTGCAAACATCCTTTTATACATCTGGCTCCCCAGCTCGCTAAACCTTTGTGTGAATTACTTATGCCAGACCATCATTGGAACATTGCAAAAATCCTTTCATGCCGCAGCTTCCTGGGCCCTGTAAATCTTTATGTAAATAACTTAGGCCAGACAATCATTGGAACATTGCAAGTATTATTTTATACCTCTGGTTCCTGGTATCTATAAAACTTTGCATAAAGTACTTATGCCAGACAATCATTGGATTAATGCAAGTATCCTTTTGTACTACAGGTTCCTGTGCTCCATACACCGTTGTGCTATTTGCTTATGCCATACATTCAGTGGATTTTTGCAAGCATTCTTTTATACCGCTGGTTTCTTGGCTCGCTAACACTTTGTATAAATTACTTATACCAGACAATCATTGGAACATTGCAAACATCCGTTAATACCGCTGGCACCTGGGCTCTGTACATTCTTGTGTAAATGACTTATGCCAGACTATCATTGGAACATTGCAAGCATCATTTTATACCGCTGGTTCCTGGACTTTGGAAATCTTTGTGTAACAAATTTCTTATGCCAGACTATCATGGGAACATGGCAAGCCTTCTTTTACACTGCTCCTTCCTGGCCTCTATAAACTTTTGCGTAAATTACATATGCCAGACAATCATTGGATCATTGCAAACATCCTTTTATAATGCTTGTTCCTCAGCTCACTAAACCTTTGTATACATTAATTATGCCAGACTATCACTGGAACATTGCAAGCATCCTTTTATACCGGTGGTTCCAGGGCTCTGTAAATCTTTGTGTAAATTACTTATGCCAGACTATCATTGGACCATTGCAAGTATTATTTCATACAACTGGCTCCTGGCCTCTATAAACCTTTGTGTAAATTACATATGCCAGAAAATCATCGGATCATTGCAGACATCCTTTTATAACACTTGTTCCTCGGCTAGCTAAACCTTTGTATAAATTACTTATGCCAGACTATCACTGGAACATTGCAAGCATCCTTTTATACCACTGGTTCCTGGGCTCTGTAAATCTTTGGGCCTCATTACAACTCAGGCGTTAAGGGTTAACGCCGTCGTTAACCCTTAACGCCTGATTCCGATTTTAACGGCTGCTTTTAGCAGCCGTTAAAATCCATGGCGCTAAACCGCCTTGGTGCTAATTACGCCACCGTAATTTACGGTGGCGTAATTAGCGCCTTCCCCACTCCCATTATGCCCTATGGGGCAAAAATGGGAATGGGGAAGGGTAAAATGGGAATTGGGGATTTACCGCCCCACTCACTTTGGAATGGGGCGGTAAATCCGCCATCCACCATGGTGTAAACGTAGTTTACACCATGGTGGTAAAGTTGGCGTACTTACCGCCTGGGTCGTAATGACCCCCTTTGTGTAAATAACTTAGGCCAGACAATCATTGGATCATTGCAAGCACCGGTTTATACCGCTGATTACTGGGCTTTATGAACCTTCATGCAAATTACTTATGCCAGACAATCATTGGATCAATTCAAGCATATATTTATACCACTGGTACCTGGGCTCCATACACCGTTGTGCTTTTTGCTTATGCCAGACATTCAGCAGATCATTGCAAGCATTCTTTTATACTGGTTCCTCAGCTCGCTAAACCTTTCTGTAAATTACTTATGCCAGACTATCACTGGAACATTGCAAGCATAATTTTATACCGCTGGTTCCTGGGACCTGTAAACTTTGTGTAAATTACTTATGCCAGACATTCAGTGGATTATTGCAAGCATTTTTTTATATCACTGGTTCCTGGGCTCTCTAAAGCTTTGTGTAAATGACTTGAAGAGGAAGTGCCAAGCACGGCTCACACTCCGACCGCCCATTTTGAAGTACCAGGAACATTCACGCCGAAATGTGTGATGTATGATGAGCAAATAAACCAGCAGAGAGCCACAGTGGAGCTCTGTCCAGTACCTATCAGGATAACAGCACCTATTGAAGTACTGACACCTAAGAAAACCTGGACAGTAAGGTATCCATTGAGAAAACCGTATCGACAAATGAGACAGAATGACGATCGTCAGAATGTAATACCCGAAGAAGCTAAGGAGATGCTGAAGGAAGACGAATGATGACATCATAAGAACTGGGACTGACTCACATATAGAAGATATAACGACCTACGAATGATGACAAAAGAGACGAAGCACGATGGACAAGTGACATCCTAAGTCTAAAGTGAAACAATTGATGTCAAGCTGTCAGAAACGTTTGCCATAAGCACAATGAAGATATTCAGCTAGTTTAAACGTGTACAAATGCAACCACAAGAAGCCCTGAAATTGTGAGACTTGCTTATGCTTAGTAGTAAGATAGATTGCGGCAAGCACCACCTATACATATAGCTACCTCAAGAAAGCACTTTATATAAAGTATACTTCCACTATGCACAAGAGCAGAATCAGCCAAAGGTTGGTTACTAAATGTCTCGAGAAAAGAGTTTTGCAGCAATCAAATCAAGAATTAAAGACGGAGAGAAGCTCAGACGAGGGTAACCATGCCAAGAAGCCAAGGTCGTATCGTCTGAAATAGGCCAACGGTGGATACAATTAAAGAGAAGAAGAACAGAGTATCCTATTCAGAAAGGTCAAGATAAGCAACAGATGGGAGATGACTGGCAAAATTAAATAATACACAAAATTGCATGAAGGAAAGACCAATTTCAAGGTATCGGAATCACGTGACTAGACAAGCAAGAAGGGATGAAACTTGCACACCTACGCATGGGCCTATGCCATTACCAGACGTCTTAACTTCCCCATACCAAGAAGCAGACTTGAGACCAACCACAGAGAAACCACAGAGAAATAATTGACACATGACCACTGAAGTGATGATTGATTGTAACTATAATTGGAGGGAAGCTGGGGTGTAGACAAACTCCCTGCACCTGGCTGGCTATTCTGCATGCTGCTAAGCGCAAGTGGAAAAGTGTGAGTGGGGTTGATGCCAACCCAATCATAGTGGACCATGTAATCTAGGGTCTTATAGTTAGTAGAACCAATGAGACGTTGTACTTTTAGTGACGTTTGCAGTAGCCATTTTTAAGGAAGGGCTTAGTTGCCCCACCTGACATTGTCTATCCAATCCCCTCACCCCGTTACCATATACAGATAGAGTCCTTATATTAAAGTTACCTTCCTAGAACCAATCAAGTTGCATGCTAAATTTTAAGAGTTACACGTCAGTGATGACGAGCTTTTGGTATAAATGTTATGTTTTATCTGAAATGAATTGGAGTTGAAGCGAGAAGGAAGATCGAGCGATTGCTGATATTCATGAACTCCCTGTTTTTTGTACTTATCATTAAATGGACTCCCTTTGCCAAACTATTGAGTTGTCATTATTGATTTGGTGCAAGAGTATTAATCTGCATCCCCATCCATCTCAAGGGTGCTGCTACACATCTTAAGTGCTTTTTGGAAACCCCCAGTCCTATGGGCCGGCTGGGGTCCCTACTGCACAGACTTATGCTAGACAATCACTGGATCACTGCAAGCTTCCTTTTACACCGCTGGTTCCTGGGCCCTATACATCTTTGTGTGAATTACTTATGCCCGACAATGATTGGATTGTTGCAAGCATCATTTTATATTGCTGGTTCCTGGGCTCCATACACCGTTGTGCTATTTGCTTATGCCAGGCATTCATTGGATCATTGCAAGCATCTCCCATTTTTTCATTAAAATGTTCGGTGCTTATTCTGGTACTGGGTAGTCATTTCAGAATACATTTTTGGTGCCATTATAAAGATTAAGCAATAATAACCTTTTCTTCCTCTGTGTTTTCGAGGAGCATTAAACGAAACAAAGGAGCACGTTTACTTGACCATCAGAGTAGTGCCAATTGAAAACGATTTCCTTGGGTAATAATATAATGCAATCACCTAAGATTACAGCCTGACGTTTACTAATTAAGCTTTATGGCCCCCACCTCAGGGCCATACCAGGCGTCAGTGGCCTTCAAGACCGAGTTAGAGGCCTGAGCGCAGCAAAACTCCTAACACCTGGTATTGCCCTTCGGCAGGGGCCATACGGCTTATATTATCACTCTTTAATCTTTAAAATAACAAAGAAACTGATCTTTAACAATAACCTGTTAAATGTGAATTGGACGTAAAATATTTGATCCCTGTAAATGTAGAAATAATATGCATAGGTGTGGTGGAATTTGAAAGGAAATGGCTTTATTTACTTTTGTTTCTGTATGTACGCATTCCCCTATGTTACTCTCTAGAAGCAGATCATAGGAGATCTGCAGCAGAGCGAGTGGGAAAACAGCAACGCGGGCCGGTGTAGCAGGAAGCGTTGCCCACCTTCAGAGTAGTGGGGCGCAGGCATGGTCCTCCATTCCTTGGGTTCTACAAGGTGAGAAATGATCGTGGGGAGGAAGGACCGGTGAGTGGGAACCCTGACTCCATGCTCCGCAGTCATTTAAAGCTGAAACCCTGAGGCCCATCATTTTCTAAGTTGCAGGAGCGTTAAAACAAATGTAAACAAAAGGATGTAAAAGCTGTATGCCAGGTTCTGCACCTGTTTTAACTTGTATTTTGGCCGAGGAAGCAGGGACAGGGAACACCATTTCCATTTCCAGCTCCCCGTTACACTCTGCCCAAAAAATGTACATTAATACCAGAATCCCAGTTCCATGCTGGTGTCAATGCTAGGATTCACCTGTTGGTGCTGCTCCATAAAGCAGACAGATTCCATAGGAATCCATTGGAAAGACATCACATAAGCATGCATTGTGAGAGGCATTCTCAATTCTTGGCACCATGAAGTATGCACATGTTAACCTTAAATAGCGCTCTACTCCGCGCTATAAGCGCATCTCCTAAAACGACCCTCTAAATGATTCAAAACATTTAGAGCATGATTCAAACCACTCCAGTAGATAAGAGCGCCCGTTGTTTTGACCTTATTTCTTCATCTTGACTTAATCTAGTTTGAATTGATTTTGTTTTTAAACCTACTCGATTGTATTCTGGTGTTATTTATTTATTTAGCATTTGTAGCGTGCGTGTCAAGGTATCCGGCCACCGGAGAGCAGGTAATACACATGGTTTGGCATAAATCATATTTATTAATGTATTTTGCAATTTTAAAGCTCACAGGCATCAAGGCGCTGTTACAGAAATTGCTTTTTCAGTTGCATAATTGTTTTTATAACGCGCTTAAATACCCAGAGGTTTCTAAGCCAGACCCAGAGATCGAACCTGTGTTGGTCCGTGTCGTCTTGTTTTCAAGGCAAACACTTTGCCACTGAGCTATCCTCTCATTGTATTAGTTATTCATTCATAATAATAATAATATTGATTCCACTTGAGTCAAACCAATTGGTGCCTATGATTCAAAATTGATTAGACTAATTCGAACATATGAAACATTGTAATGCTCGGTCACACCCCTAACCTCTCTATGGGGGTTGACTGATTAAAACTGGCTTGAAGCATTATTTCAATAATTCGCAGTGTGAATCCTTTAAGGTTTGCCCACAGTTAGACCGCACTAACCTGTTTGTCTATGTGTTAGCTAAAATTGAAGGTAGCCTTCTTAGCTATTTTCCAGGAATCACACAATGCTTGGATACAGATAGCAAATGAAAAGCATTGTTGGTATTTGTGGCAGAATGCCAGTGCTCTGTCCTAGGTGTGGGATATTGTTAAAAGAATTTTAACCCAGTGAGTGCCAAGGATGGAATTATCTGCATCCTTGTTTTGCATCCTCGATAAAGGTCTTATGACATCAGGACTGTGTTTGGGGGCTGACTTGGCGGTTAACAGTCCACCTGCCCAAGCCTACATTAGGCTAGAGTTTAGAGAGGGTCTCAGAAAAGGCTTACTGTAGCTATTAGAACCCGACCGCTATGTGCTAATAATTTTGGGTCCCTTTTTTATGTGAAACGCGTAAAGTACTTTTCACGCATGCTAAATTCTCATTCAAAGCTACAAATGTAAAATGCCCACTGGGAACATGTAAAAGACACATAGTCCATTGTCTATTTCCATTGTGAGTGGTCGGATAGCAGAGCTGGAGAAAAAGGCACCTGTAAGCAGGTAGTTTCGGTAGGGTTTGGTTTGGGTGGGGCAGTATCTTTAGGTGGTGGAAGATCCAGAGGAGGTGGCAAGGCGGGCAGGAGAGCGGCCCGGCTGGCCACAGGGAATGCAGCCAGATATGATGGATATAGCCTGCATTCAAGGCCAACTGGTTATTTGGTTCCACTCTCCAAGTTGCTAGTAATGATGTGAACCGTTACATCGTTATCCCATTAATTTACCATGAGTCTATGATAAAGAGTCCAAACCATTCTCAGTAGGACGATAACACATTTCTTGATGTTTTTTCTTTTCCAACCTCATGATTTGTGATAGGTTATGATAGATGATGATTATGTGGATTGACTACTCTAAGCTTAATATAGTTTGAATAATTTTTTGGGATGTTATGTTCTCCTGCACTTGCGTGATCTGAATGACACTTGGCCTAGTAGGATGGTTGTCTCTGTCTTCCCTCTGTTCGCCCTCCCTTGCCGCGTCGTGCCTTGAAACATTTGTGTATAGGCGCGTTATAAATGCCTTATCATATCATCATATCATGATATATTACTGGGATGTAGACCATGCGCCGCTGCCATTTGCATGGTCTCCAGGCCCTCTGGCAGATCTGAAAGAGAGGGTTGTGGGGGTATGGTTAGTGGGCAAAGAGGCATAATCCAAGATAGATTTGCTGTTGTGTTGAGGCATGCAGTTCGGAAGTTCCCGGGGACTGTATGCAGGGTTTTTTCTGGGTAGTCTGGTCCAAGGAATAGTGACCAGGATGTCCAGAACGGAGCCTTGTATGTCCATGTTGCTAGGAAGCATTGACTTGGTGCGTCGTATTGCAGAGATGTAGAGTTCTTTTAGTTTGTAGTTTGTGGGCAGGGGGTGGGAGTTGCTGATTGTGCATGGTGTAGCTGGTGCGAGTACGTTGCGTCAGAGCAGTGATGATGATGAAGATGATGGCGTTAGAGAGAGGAGGCCAGAGGCAATCCATGTTATCCATCCTGTCTACGGCTGGGAATAACGACCCTCTACATATTACACTAGGATACAAGGGTTGGCAGCTGACTGAGGAACCATCAGCTGTGCGACAGACAAGCTAGAGTGATAGTTAATGCTGTTTGTGAAAGCATTGTCCAATGGACTGTTTGCACCGGCAGGTGATACCTATACTATTAGGATGTGCTCTCCTAGTAGGCTGTTTTAAAGCAAAACATTGATCAGGGGCACATTCGACTAAGTTATAGTGCATATAGGCCCAGCAGACAGACGCATGTTCAGTATAAAAGGCTGCAATGCAGAGGCGTTGCTATGGGCTAGCTAGGGGGGCTCTAGCCCTGGGTTTTTTGTTGGAGCCCCAGATAGAAGCTCAGGGGCTACAGCCAAACGGCTAGCTATCCCCGAGTGCAGGCATTAGCGTAGCCCCAGATCTTTTCCAGATCTAGCAACACCCCTTCTGCGACGCTCCCCCATTCTGCCACATGGCCCCTCCCCCTGTGTGGTATACATTCCTTCTCAATCCCGATATTATATCTGGGATGTGTTGGCAGAAGGAGACGTAATCCGTAAAAAAATGATCTTGTTACGTAGATAGTTGCAATTTACCATCTGGTTTTAGTACATTGTATCAGGCACTGTATAGACAGGCAACGCAAACTAATGAATAGAGGTGTTAGTGAAAGAGGACTTCCTACCAGTTGGGAGGAGGGCCGTCTAATCCAAGGGAATCCTTTCAGACATCACTGGGGCCCAATAGAGAACTCTTCCTGCCCGCTGGCATCAAACCCTACCTCTGCCACTGCTTCATGCATGACGAGACTGAGCAGAGCCAATCTGAAAAGAGACTTCGCCAGTCCCTTAGAGCAGGAGCAAACCCCTATTAGAGAAACTGATGTCATGTAATGTAATGTACAGTACTTGTAAAGTGCAGTCTATGGCCCAAAGGCATCTAGGCGCTAAAGAAGGAACACTCTAGAGTGCTACAGCACCATAGAGAAAAACAGTAAAAAGCTAGAAGAGTTGCAGGCTCTTTAGAAGCATTCCTAGTAAGAAACATGTTCCAGGGTTTTGGGCCATCACGATAATGCTACAGGGCCTTGTACCTTGCACCACTGCCACCTGCTGGGTCTCCTGGCACTCATAAGGTCATCAAAGTATCTCTGTGACACTAACTTTTTAAGCTGTTTGTTTTGATGTTTGACGAGTTTGTGTAAAGCCAGAATGCTTCCTTTTTGCTTATTTTTATTTATTTTAATTTATTGTGCATTTGTTAGGTGCTTATACAGTAATTCAATTCTGTTTCAAAGTGCCCGCAGGGCAACAGGGAGGGGACAAGGGATTGAAAAGCAATGAATACAGTGGAAGGTAAAGACGAACCTACTATGCCTTGTGGGTATTCAGAACGTGCAAGTGCAATGAGAAAAAGGAAAGTGGGGGTCAGGGTAAGTGCTGGAAAGTCTGTGCTTGTGGGTGAGCAGCAGATGAAGTGCATAGTAATGTAAGTGCTATGTGGCCTGGGCCCGCATTGGGTAGAAAGTGTAGGCCTACAGGATTGAGACTGGTGGGTGCTGAGGCAAGTGCTGAGTAGTAGACAGAGGCTGGGGTGATTGGGTATGGGAGACAAGGTCCCTGAGGGATACATAAGGGCTCTCGCCACCAATCAGAGCGACTGTGAGAATAGCAGAGGAGGGACGAAGGGATGGAGGAGGTGAAGAGGAAAGTTTTGAGGAGCTTACGGTATTTGAGGAAGTCCTGCTCAAGATGGAGGGGGAGTGGGAGGTTGTTCCATAAGAGGGAGCAAGCTGAAGAAAGTGATCGGCCACAGGCCCTGTATTTAGCAAAACGCTTTAAACACAGAGAGTTGGTGCCAGAGAACCATAGAGTTCTAGATGGAGAGTATTTAGTAAGAGAAAGTTGCAGATAGTGTGGTTCCAGGCCCCCGGCAGCCTGGTGAATGATGCAGAGGAGTTTGAATTTAATCTGTGGGCAACCAGGAACTAGTGAAGAGTTTTTAGGGCAGGAGAGGTGCGGTCCCTGGGTTTACGGCCAAGGAAAGGTCTTGCTGCCCTATTCTGGATTAGCTGGAGGCGTTGCAAAGTGGAAGAAATTGATTCAGGAGAAGGCTATTGCAGTAGTCAAGCCTACAGAGAACCAGGGCTCGGTTAACATTGAGCTTCTGGGGAAAAGTCAGATAAGAGAGAATTCCTTTGAAAGTTGGACATTTTGGCAATGTCCTGAGTGTGAGGGAGGAAGGAGGGGAGTCTGGCTTCAGAACAAGGAGCAGACGACAGCCAATAGAGGATGGCCAGAGAGAGGGGGAAAAAGAGGGAGCAGGGATCCCAATGGGAATAGTCTCAGTCTTGCTGGCGTTGAGGCAGAGATTGTTGGAAGTACACCAGGGCTGGATTGCAGATAGGTAGTCAGGGATGATGGAAGATGCAAGCGGGTCAGCAGGGAGCTTGAAGAAGAGTTGCGTGTCATCTGCATAGCACTGGAAGTTGGTGGAGAAGGACGTAACGAGGGATTCTAGATGAGCAAGGTAAGTGTCGAAGAGCCCGGGGGAGAGGATTGTGCCATGGGGGATCAAAGGAGAGAAGTTGCTCAGTGAAACATTCACTGAGCCTGGAGACGCCTGTTGTGTAGTAAAGACTACTTCAAATGATGTTTCAAAACTTCAAAATTATAATCTTTGTTTCTGAAAATAAAATGCAGAAATGCTTCAGTTCTATGTATTCAGATAATTTTCTGTTTTATTTGCTCAATTGATTATTTGCAGAAACCCTAGCCGATGCATTTCGGACTCAAAATCCTTCTTCAGGGCGGGCTCTAGAAGAAAATAATAAGTACAATCTTGTAGAGATAGAATCTTATAACAAAGTATTTACAGTGGATAAATCATACATAAAGATACCTTTTTGTCCAGATAAAACATAACTATTCAGAACACAATTTCAAGTGATTGCAAATGTCTTCACTCTATGTTATGTTGTTGCAGTAGACTGCCTAATATTCATCGGTACACATTACCTAGTAGAAGAGAGCATATCATCATCCTATGTGTTAGCTGTAACACTCTTTGTATTTGAGAAAATCAACTGTGACCACTTATACAGGGACGTTACCTCTACGATGATCCAGTCATCATGTACCATTAGTTCTTGGACCATGTTCTTGCTCCATGCATCGATGTGGGCAAGTCCCCGGTACCTATTTGGGGTTCAATGTACAGAGAAAGTGCCTAAGATGACTGGTCAAAATAATGTATGAGGACATACAGATAAAAAGCTACCTGTTGCGGTCCGAGGCAATTGTATGTTGGCTTACCTTAAAACATAGTGCCAGCCTGGTAGATTCAAGGGGATACTGATGATGAAATGCGCAGTGTGGGAGTAGCGAGGGAACCTATCGGGAGAATGGGTAAGCTGGTTAGGATCATGCCAAAGGATGCTGGGTGTTCTGTAAAAGTAATGTATACAGTATCCAAGGGTTTATGGAGTGTGTTAGAATTGCTGTCGCAGTACTGATGTTCCTCGCTGGGGGTCCCAGCGTCTGCGTATGATGGAAAGCTTATGTTACCATGGGAACAGCGATACTGGGCCCACCAGCGAGGTAAATAATGTCTATATCATCACGTGGGAGCGTGATGGCTTTGGCCGTACACAAGGAGTTGGCGCATTACAGTTGTTGCGTCTGTCACCCGACTCGGGATACATGGGTATTGTAGTCTCTAAACTTTCGAGACTGGAATGTGAGTGCTGGCTGACGTTTGTCTACAAATGGAGTATCCAATGCCTTAATGGACCATATTGATCTATTATAGTTATTTGTGCAATAATGTCAGCTACCGATACATTATTAATGTGTAATCACAGTGAGAGTTCTGGTGCTTGGTGCTCATAGGTGTGAAAAAAGGAAACTTGTGTTTACGGAGTATACAACAATAACAAGTGATGTAAAACAATACCCTAATGCATCCTTGATCATTAGCAATAATTATTCAACATTTAGACATAAATGTGAAGTTTTCTATAATTCTACAGTTCCACTCACTGCGTACTGTCTGTAGAATGTAAAGTGCCTGTTCTATCCGCTTCATGAATAAACTTAAATCTTGTGTGATAAATTGGTTCTTAGGATGCAACTGTGCTGTATCCTAATAGTATCCCAAACCTTTTGTTTCCTGACATGTCAATGCACGTCAAGTGATTGAGCAGTTCCGTCACTGATCTGTGGATCATTTTTGGCAATATGTGTGCTTAAGACATACATTATGTATTTCTCACACATGTTAACTCTTTCTTGTGAACTTCCTTAGCCATTAGAAATGCCAGAAAACCCTTACAGTGGTGGCAGTTGCCTCCTTAGGGAAATGGTCACAGGTAACAATCCACATCCAGTTCTTCATTCAGGCCAGATGAAAAGACTGTATCCAGTCTATCGATCCAGAATGCCTCTCCATGCTTACGTCTTTTGGTTAGACTCGTTCTTAGGTCTTTTGTGTCAATCACTTTAAGTATTTGGAATCTAATTTGGGCCAGTTGATGTTTATGCTGATTAAAGTTGTTTGCTAACAGTGACTTTTGGTTCTTAGTTCTGATGTTCGACTTATGTTCATTCAATCGTATACAAGCCTTGCAACTAGTTTGGCCAATGTATTCCAGCCCACAGGGGCATTTGATTGCATACATGACCTTCTGGGTCTCGCAAGTGACATAGTCTCTCAGTTTGACTTTTTCTCCCTTTCTTGAGTGGGTGACAATGTCGCCTTTGATCACATTATTGCAGCTGTTACATGCTAGGCAAGGGAAGATGCCAGGGTGACCAATATTTTGTTTCCTTCATCTGTTGTGTTGCATTTTAACGGGTAAGTCCTTCAGATTATTACTCCTTTTGAATGCAAAGATAGGTTTTGTGATGAAAAGGTTTTGTAGGTTGCTATCACAGTTGAGTAATGGCCAGTGTTTCAATATTGATCTTTTGATTTTGGTAGACTGAATGCTGTACTTGATTACAAATACAAGTGGACTTTCAACATCAGTGTTTTGGGTTCTGGGTGTTAGAAGAGTTTCTCGATCCTTATGATTAACTTTGGTTTTGGCCTCAGTCAGTTCAGTTTCGTGGTATCCTCTTCCTTGGAACTTGTTAATCATTTTTGTTGATTCAGCTTCCCACTCACTTGTGGTGTTGACAATTTGTTTCACCCTTAAAAGTTGGCTGTATGAAAGATTTTTGAGCTTTGATATTGGATGAAAACTCATTCTGTGTAAAAGATTGTTCCTGTCCATAGGTGTATGATAAATGTTGGTGTCAAATCCTGGTGCCTTGGGTGAGATCTGTACGTCTAGGAAGTGTAGACCTGGGTTGCCAATTTCATATGTAAATTGTATCCTGGCATCAATCATTTTCAGATATGCAAGAAAGGTAGCAAGTGTTTCAACAGTGTCATTCCATTTCATAAATATATCATCAATATATCTCCCCCAATGTTATACGTATTTGGGCAAAACCGTGTGGTGTAATATGTGATCTTCCTCAAATTTTAGCATAAAGGTGTTGGCATAGAAAGGGCCATTGTTGCTCCAATTGCTGTTCCACTGGTTTGATATTAACATTTGCCTTCAAATTCAAAATAAGCATTTTGTGAGATGAATTTCAGCAAGATCATGATCCATTCCTTTCTGGATCTACCATCAGCCTCTTTGAGTGGTATCCATTCTGCAGCTTGTTGACCCAAGTAATGTGGTATTGAAGTGTATAGACTGCAGACATCTATAGTTACCATGATGTTGTTGTGGTTTTTTTCGATGCCGTGAAGTCTGTTAAAAAAATCAGTGGTATCTTTGGACTATCACGGAAATGTTTGAATGATCGGTTGCAGAATCTTATCAATGTAGAATCCCATTGGTGCTGCAACAATCGGTCATCCAGGAGGTTTGTGAAAAGCTTTGTGAATGTTGGGTAATAGATAAAAGTGTGGTAATTGGTTTAGGGTAATTGGTTGTCATAAACATCCTTGTTTTCTCAGTTATCCATTCATTGTCTTCTGCCATTGCTAGCAGGGTTTCAATGTTTTTTTTACTCCCTTTTGTCGGATTCTCTGGCAGAATCTTATATATCCTATTTTCACTCAGTTGTCTATTAAATTCTTCTTGGTAATCTGTGGTATTCATAATCAACAAAGCTCCACCTTTATCAGCTGGCTGGATTACAATACTTTCGTCCTCATACAAGTTCCTGATGATGGTCATTTCGCTTTTGTTCAAATTTCTGTATCTTGGAGCCTTTTAAGATATATGTTTCTTATCTTTCAATACAGTCTCATGGAAAACATCAATTATTCCATGTGGAACTAGAGTTACAAAATTACTTTTATGTCATAATTCCAAAAACCCTGTGCCTGCTTGTACTTTTTCAGCGGCAATGTTTGAAAAATAGGATTTAAGTTTCAATTTTCCTATGAACTTGAATATCTCAACTTTAGTGTCAAACTGTTTCGAACCATATGTGGGTACGAAGTTCAAACCTTTTTGCAAGATGCGTGTTTCCTCTGCGTTCAAACTTCTATCTGAGAGGTTAATGACTAAGTTCCCCTGCTCGGATATCGGCTCCGAAAGCTTGATGTTTCTGGTCTTTCTTCTTCCCCTCCTGGTTCTTTTCTTCGGTTGCTTCTTGATCCTAAAAAAGGTTCCTGTCTCTGTGGAGTTATTGACCTTGCGTCTGGTTGTCTGACTTTATTAATATCCTTGGCCTTGCCGCTTTCTATGTTCAGCTGTTGTGAGGGTTTCTCTGTTGATGGTTTCTCTGTCTGTGTGTGTGAGTCAGAACTAGAATGGTCAGTTGAGTTTCTGCATTGTGGTCAGGTGGGGTTGTATTTGTTCATCCAAGTATAGGCCTCATCGTTATGGTAATCATATATGTCGTGTTTGAACTTGCGTACTTTCTTCGTAGCTTTTTAACTTGTTATTGATATCTTCAAGAGTCTTGGTTATTTCCTCTTTACGTGTTTGGGTTAATTCGGTTTTGATGTCTTCAATTTTCATTGTAATCAATTTCAGTTCATTAGACAATTCTTTAATAGTTAAGAGGATCGAATCCACGGAACAAGAATAGTCTCCAATTTCATTAAAAACTCTCTGTTCTCTTTACATATGGTGGGGCGTGGGAGCGTACATAGTCCCCTAGGTATTTGTTGTGCCCGATGATATTTGGTTAGTGTGATGGCATGGGGACACCACAGGTGATGTAGGAGGTAGGTGAAGAGAAGGTGCCCAACATTACATTTGAGACGAACGGCCAGTTAGGAAGGAGGTAAGCCAGTCCAGTGCCCCCTCTGATATACCAAAGGTGTTATGGAGTTGTTTTATGAGTATGGAATGGTTAACCGTATAGAAGGCAGAGGAGAGATCGAGTGGGATGAGGACAGCTGGAGAGTTAGAGTCCAATGATGTGAGCAGTTCTTCACAGGTGTTCAGAAGAGCAGTTGCTCAGAACCTAGATTGATGGTCGTGGAGACCACCAACAAGTTCACTGTGGGAGGTAAGTTGTGGAAAGACCAGCTTCATCAGCAGTTTCCCAAGGAAGGAGTTGATAAAAATTAGAGTCCAGACATGCTTCTTTATAACACTTTCGGAAAGTGTGTGGATACAAAAATTGGAAAGCAATTCTGTCAAAAGAACATTCTCTGCTCATCTGGGTGCGAGCAGGTTCAAGAGAGAAGGGTACCCATAGCAGGTCCACAAGCACATTCTTAGTTTATAAAGAACCATTGATACAGCCAATAGTGTTGGAGTTTGTATAGGCATTTTATAGTTGATATATGGGAATAGTAGTACAACAATGCCTTTAAAACTGCATCAAACCTCTGTCCTTTATTGGTAAAGGCTCCCGCTGCTGTCCTTATGAGTTAGGCAGCTTGAATTTCATTCTGTCTGAATCTTTTTCCCCCTCAAAATACCACTTTGCATGCGCAGGGAACTAAAAGGCATGGAATGTTAGCAATGCACTTCCAGATAATCTCTTTTGTCCTCTACCATGTGCATGATAACAGTCGACGATGACGGATATGCCACTAATCAACAAAAACTGAATAAATGCTAAGCCCACAGTTTCATGCATGCCAACTGTGAGGAATTCGACCATCCGCATGGTGGGCGTGCGCTCACCTGATGTTTTTGAAATTATTAATGAAATTGAATGATAGTAGATCAACATCAGGAAAATGTGTGGGGCTATGCTCACACCACAACAAATGCATAAACCTGTGTACTCTGGGTGGACACAGCCCACAGGCACAGTCCACCATGTCATATTTAGTTGGAATGTGACAGCCAGGAGTGCACTATGTCATCTCCAGGAAGGGGAGGACTAAACACTCCCCCTGCCATGGCCAGCCTGATTAACTAACAAAGGCTCCATGGATCTACTCTGCTCTTTTGTTAGGCCCTGCAGCTGGTGGCAGTGATTAACATACCAATAGAGGGTACTGTAAACACCTGGATGCTGAGGTTATCAAAGGAGACAAAAAAATCCAACAACCTTTCATATATAACTGTGTTAACCTTAATCCAGCTCTGGCCCTCAGTATCAATGACAGTGAGTTGTCATGGCTGGGACTGCTGTTTAAAGTAAGCTACCCCGGTAGAGGGACCCCATTCTTAAGGGAAGATAATGTGGTTTGCAGGAGCCAGAGAGTCTGGGCTCGCAGCAGCTTCAAGGGAGACTTGCTGCTTTAACACATAGAGAGGACCATTAACTAGAGAGACTCTTAAAAAACAACAGACAGGATGATGGGTGGGACTTAGTGTCACAAGAGAGTGAGCCCAGAGCTATTTATGCTGAAAGAAGGATTCCAACATTTTAGTCCTGGGCCACGCCTTGTTCTTGTTTTCACCCCTTTACCTTTCCTGATGCATAGCACTCTTGCAAACACATCACCCATACAGGAGATTGTTGGTAGGGATCTCAGGATTGGTTCATTAAGGTAGGCTTAGCCTAGACCAATCTCTGAGGACCCTCCAGCTGCTCCAGAACCGGTACCCAGCCAGCACACAGCATGCCCTGCTAGGTTCTGCCAGCAAGCTTCCTGGACAGGAAGTGCCAGAACGTCTCTGACCCTACAACCAACTGCAACACACTCTACAGCTGTGGCCCATCCGCCTTAAAGGACGGCTCAAGCCCATTGAAAAAGCTGAGAAAAGTGCCTCATCGAGCATCTATTAACATCTGACTTAAAGGACATTTTCGAGCCTGTCTAGTTCCTCGACAGCAACGCAGACCATTGTTAAGCCGCCCTTGCTTAAAGACATCCGAGACATCTCGACCAGTGCTTCAGAACCCCCGATCAGCACTGAGACAATGATTCCTGACCCTGAACCACTGTTTAGACCAGCCTGAATCCATTCGTCCAGCTTCACTTGCCCAACCGTCTTGCCGCCTGATACCCGTAGCTGACTCCCATCTCGAACTCTGTCAGAGATGTTAGGGAGAGTTCTCAAAATGTGCTAATTTCCCTTACATTTTGAGACCCGCAGCACCTTTGCTGGATTTCTAGGATTTAGTTTTTTTACCTGGGAAGAGTGAGAGCCTTTTTTTCCCACTCTTCCACGTATTTTGTGTGTTTTTTACTTTTGTGTTCTTTGGTTATGGAGTTTTAAAACAACTCCAGTGGCATTATCTTTTTCTGTGTGTCACACAGCACTTTCAGTGCAGTGGCACAGGGGTGTCTTTCAGACTCCCCAAGGTTTAAATACCTTCTCTGGGACTGACTACCGTCTCCCAGAGCATGTAAAGTTAAATTGGCTTTACTAGTCTCTTTAAATTTACTGACCCAGCACACACTATCTTCCTATAGAGTCAAAACACTCATGTAACAGTAAAATCTTACATTTTCCTACTTTAAATGACTGGTGGCAGTGGTTTAGATCAACTACTGTGATTTTTCCCGACCGCAAACAACGGTAGCTAAAAATTGGGTCAGCCATGTTTTTCAATATGGCGCCCAAGACCTATCTGTAAAAACAAACTCCGGTCATCTTTTTTAGCCATTTCTTTTAGGAAAAGTCCTTCTTGTGTTTGTCTCTGCACGCCAAACCAGGTTTGGTCCATTTGTTTGTTGGCCTTTGGCGGCCTTCAGTGCTGAAACCCTCCTCTGGCGCCTGAGTGTCTGGGGTGGACAGGATGTGAGGGAGGTGCCGAAACTCCCTGTTCTTAGTCTCCTAGGAGACCTGAATGCACTCTGGTATGATTGGCTGGCTGGCTGTCCGGCAAGGACAGCCACCCTGATGTGTGAGTGAAAGCCAGGCTAGGATGAATGGGGGAAAACTGTTTAAAAGCAGGTCTCTGATACTTGGAAAGCAGAGTCGACCACTGAAACGAAAGAACCGAAGACGAGCTGAAGGAAGAGGACTGCGGCAACTCCTGGACGACCGGTGAAGCCCTGCTGCAGGTCCGAATTGCCTGAAACTCCAATTGAAAGAGAAGCCCTTCAAGGTTAACTTCCTCCCTTGAGTTTGGTGAGAACAACCAACTCGTAAGCCACCTGGACACCGTCCTTATCTGGTCGAATTTTCATCAGAGTGCTGTTGAAAACCGGATAGCCAGAGGGAAGGAAACCAGCTCATGGACTTTAAGCCACTCACACCTTAAACCGACGTCTTACTACAGCTTCTGGACTCATCCCTAGGCAGTGCAGGAACCTCCCGATGTCCTGCTTCTTGTCCCCACGACTGAAGCCCAGGAACAGCAAGATCTGCTCGAACTGCCAAGAACAACTGCCTCAGCTACAGCTTTCTACATTGACAAGGTACTGTGCAAACGCGATCGGGAACTATTTTCGGCCATCGAGAAAGTGTGTGAATCTTTCCTCAACTTCGAAGGCTTGTCCTTTCCTAAACATTCGTCAAACTTTTCCCCTAGCCAAATTCTTCTAAACTCTGTGGCAAATACTTAACCGTTATCTACCAGAACTGTGCTATCCTATACAAAGACTCTGAACCATTGACTTTGGCCCAGGCCTATGAGAAGAATTGCTGGTCGTATTTAACTGAAAACCTTTGCCCTGCCTATGAATGTATTTGGGCTGTCAATTCTTATAACCTTGTCTTTTTATCCCTTTAATAACTATCTAAAGTGCCATTTTGCTCCCACTTCACCGGAGCTAAACTTGTTCATTTACTTACCGGTTCAGTTTTTGTGGTGTATTAGTGTGTGATATTGAGCTGCATATGCTAGTGTAATGTTTTCTAACTGACTGAATAAATAAATGTATATTCTTTTACCAAGAAACCTTGAGTAAGTGTCTGTTTGAATCACTGTAGGAGTGGGTCCTTTGTGTAACTTGTTCTACTGCTCACTTAAGCTCTTGAGATAAGTCTGGCTGCTCAGCCACTGCTACTACTTTACTGTGCAGTACAGGCTTGTACCAAAGGTGAAATTGTGCTTACACTTGTAGTCCTAATTGCCTGTAGTGTTCCAAAAGGGTACTGCAGGTGATTCTGCCTAACAAGAGGAGCGTGCAAAGCGCCCTGAAACCAACTCAACCCTGTCGAGCACCAAGAACACCTACAGCACTAGGTACATTGTACATCCCAGAAGGCCCCTAGAGACATTTTAAGACCCATTGCTCCCTTCGTGCTGAAGCCAAGAAACTTTAAACTCCTGTTGTTATTAATCATGCTGGCTACCCTCTTGTAAGTATCCAGAGTGCGTCCTTTTCCTTCATTGAAACTGTCATCTGCATTCCTTTGCAAGGTGGGTTGTATTTCGTAGTGTTGCTAGAAATGTCTTTGTGATACAAATAAAGTTGATATTTTTGATACAACCTTGACAGGACAGACCCTTTTATTATTGGGTAAAAATTGTATTTTCGCTGTGTTGCAACTAACCAACGATAAACAACCTTTCAAAGATAAGCCTCCCGGTCCGTCCAGGTTACCAAAATTGGATAAGGAGGTTTATAATTTGCTTGTTATTCCAATCTGTTTGGATCCCTTCTGGTGTATTAAAAGTATGTGTCTGATTGAAGGTTTATAAACTGATATTTACCCCAGTCCAGTCCTGGTTTCAACTTTGCATTCTACGAATTGTAGGCCTGGATGTCCCTATTATAAAACCAGGACTACAAGTCCCGGAAAAGCAAAGTCAAAACCAGTACTGGTCTAGTACGAATTGTAGGCCTGGATGTCCTTATTATGAAACCAGGACTACAAGTCCCGGAAAAACAAAGTCAAAACCAGGACTGGTCTAGTGTCTCCTGAACGGAATGGATAATGTTGGCATGTATGCAGTTTCAGCCAGGGGTGGACTGGGAACCAAAAGAGGCCTTGGAAATTATTTTCAAAGTGGCCCCATATTGCACATTTTCAACAAGCCCAGCCCTTTTCCTGTGAGAACATTTGGAAATAAAAAAAAGATACCACACAAAAGAGGCCCAGGGTGCAGAGGCCTAGAGTTCCCTATAGGCCAGTCCATCCCTGGTTTCAGCTAATTTTCCATATTTTTGTGGAACCCAGAGTACCAATCTCTTGCTTTAACCTGGCTGTCACAATTGTCACAATTGTTACGCTCCTTATTTCTTCTTCCCACTGCGGGTGCACGTGCTGCACGTGAAGCATTTTTAATCCCAGCATCTAGAGTTTGCTTGCTACTGATTCGAAGAGGAGCTGAGCCCTTTCCGTGCTCCTCCGAACGCTCCCAAAACAGGCATGCGCTCACTGGTTCCTTCCCTATCTGGGCTGCTATGGTGCATGTGCCAGAGCGACAGTGGATACGAAAGGCTCCTGCCAGCGGTCAGAAAGAAAAAAAAACGACCACTGAGAGGCCAGGGAAGGGGGAGGCAATTGCAGCCAAAAGAAATAAACAGAAAACTGGATTTTCCCAGTTTATGCTTAAATGTTTCCATCGTTCACATGGAAGCAGAATCCCTTCCGGTATTTTACTGTGAGTTACAGCCGAGGTTTCATGCGAGTCACTCTTGAAAATTGCTGCGTGACAGCGGCCTTTCTGACAGGTGTCAATTTAAGCATGTGCAGCGGGTTTCCTCGTCCCCGGCCACAGGGGGAGAGAAAGCTAACATGGCGACGGGCTCTCCGTTTCTCTCCGCGCAGCGCCTGAGAGCGCGCGCCCTTTCCATGTGCGGCCATATCAGCGCTCAGGATCTACTTTAAACAGATAAGAGTAGAACGCGCTGTCCTTGGCCGAGTGGCGCGATAATGGACCGCATCGTCTCCCCCTCCCCCACTGTGCTGTTCCCCTCCCCCAACAGGTCCACGGCACCGCCTTGGCGTTGAACCCAGCCCTCAAGGGGTGGCAAACAGACGGCAATTTCTTCAAGCTCTAAAGCGCGAAAAGTTCGAGGCTGAAGTTGTTAAAGTGGGATCATGAGGGAAAAATGCAGCAAGACATAAACGTCCAACAGTGTTACTATACTGTGTATGCATTCTCTCAAATGTATTCCTTTGGAAAATAATTATGTTATGCTTTAAAACTTGGTTGCGGCCAACCATCTAGCTAGCAGCTGGGTTTGACTAAAACACACACATTTCTTGCCATTCACATTTTAAATCGTAAGATGTTAAATATTCGAATTCATTAAGAAAATCTTTAACATGGAAACTGCGGTCTGGTTTTCTCGTTACTTTTTCTTCCATTTTCACCACCCCACAAGCTGAAGGAGGCCGCAAAAGCGAGCAGAATTCAGGCCAGACGCCAGCCTGAAGCTTCCCCCCGCCCCCGGGACAGAAATTACTCATGTACAAAAGTACAGAACAACTTCAAAAGAGTGTACCACAGACTGGGAGTGCTTGCTGTGTTTTTCTTCATTCAAATTCCAATGCCTAACATGTTCTGCACGGCTTAGAATGGCAAATGCCACCCGTTCTCGAATACCGGGTGAGACGGTACGAGGCCTGGTTTAATGCAATATATTATTCAATATTTTTATTTATTTTTAATTAACTTTATTTCTCATTATCAACAAGAAGAGAAAAACATATGCAATACAAAGCAAATGCAACTAGGCCATCAACAGACTATAATCCATATCCCAATAAAATAAAATCTGATTGAAAGAAAATAATAATCAGTAACCGACAAATATATATTAATCCCAACACATTTTATAACATAGCCGTAAATGGCGACCTGACATTCACAAACACAATAGACAACACAAGACATGAGAACATAACAAAACAAACACCCTCCGCCCACAACACATCCTCTACTCTTGATGTAAAGCTATTCAATTATACAGTTTTAATCAAAATTCACCCATAAAGTGCAATGAAACTCCCCCATTGTTCATCATAGCATGTTTCTTTGTGCATTTTATTTCATAGTAAAGTCATGAGCACCAACAACACCATAAACTAGGGTGACCAGATAATAATTATTTGGTTGAAAACATTTTTTTATGTAAAAAGATTTCAACTTAAAAAAAAAAATCAATTGAAAACCACAATTTCTGCTGGTATGTCACGGTGGAGCGATTGAGCAGGCTTATGGAAGATTCTAAACATGAACAGTGCTTGTTTAATGAACGTCAACAACGAGGGACGAACAGCCTCTTTCCTTGCGCCACCATAGATAAAAATAATTTTTGTTGAGTAATTTGCCATGGAATATAGTGAGAAAAAATGGCTTCCTCTTGTAAATTACAGTTAGGGATGTACCGAACTTCGGCTTTGAGTAAGTATTCAGGTGAATTTTGGCTGAAAAAAGTTGTATGTCTCTGACGGAATCATTTCTTGCTATTTGGCCCCTGACGTATACTTTGTCCTCTCATATAAATGCTATGTGACAACTTAGAGTGGCAAATATGGAGTGCAAATTGCAAAAAGAAAATTGAATTAAAGATTGCCAAAGGTGCATATTTTGGTTTATTGGACAGAAAAAGCTTGTCTCGGGAGGATAGCTCTGGGGCAACATGCTCGCCTTAGACGTAAGGCCTTCCGTCGACACCGAGCAACACAGGTGCGATCCCCGGGTCCGTGCTTAGAAACCTCTGGGTATTAAGTGCATTACAAATACTCAATTACAATTACAATAAGCATGAGTGAGAGGTGTGCATGGTTTATTCTGATAGGAATTGCCTATGGTGACACTTGAAGAATTTACAACCGGTAGTGGAAGCTTGAAAGGCTGGGGTACTCTGCTACATTTCAGGCAGAGTGGCATTCCCTCACCGTAAGTTTGTGGGCCTCACTCAAATGTAACGATGAAGTCAAAATAAACGTTTGTGTTAATTAAACAATTTTATGGGTGCAACCATCTTCAGGACTTCTGCTATGCGCCTAAATATTTCTAATCAAATAGTCACACAATAACCTTATGAGGACAATGGTTCAATCTCAAGTCTCAATAGTAAATAGAACTAAGTCAAAAATATTCAAAAAAAATCATGCTAAATAATGGAAATAGAAATGTAATACATTCTTCAAAGACTACTTGTCATGAAGTTAATATTCTCTATATAGGTCCCTAAAAGAAAAAATTTACATCACATAAAACACATGAATCTAATGAAACTTCCAAATTGAAGAACTCCCTGCAGCATTGGAATATTTTGATTGATTTTTATAAATGCCTTCTTGGCTTTTTATCCAACATTATATAGTTCCTATCAGGAGCCCTGCTTTTAGATACCTCATGCATTCTATGCGTTTCAGGTGTACAAAACCCTTCATCTGGAATAACAGAAATTGCATTCATATGTTGGTCTGAAAAACGTCCAAAAATGGCAAATATTTGAAAAAGACTGACGAGAACTAGATGAAAAATATTACCACTAGCTTCAATTGGAGATGAAGTTGCTTACCTATTCCAAATAGATGAATGGACTTAAAAGGTGTAAGGTTCTAAAATAAACTTCCCAAAATCAAATAGACGCGCATTGCTGGTGAAGACTGACGTCTCTGTTCAACCTGACATCTCTCCTTAATCTAGAATGTAAAAAGGATAATAGAATAAGCCTTAGAACTCACTACTATAAATGTTCTTGAGATCAAATAGTATAGCTGCTGAATAATCATACCTTCAAGAGGTACCAGAATTGTCGTCCCAATGAAGCTGAATGTTAATATTTCACCTATTGAGCAAAAAGACACAAGAGAAGAAACTATTGTCTAATCAACCTCCAGCAAACCGTTTTGATGCCACATAATAATGGTCAAAATGAAAAGTAAATAATGTAGACCTTCTTACCTTACTAACGTAAAGTCCTCTCGACATTGCACGAGGCAAGGAACTAAAAAGTCAGTCTTGCGCAGGCGTTCTCGCAATATAGAAACAATGTAGTCACAAGTATAAATCTGTCTCCTCTCACTTTATATCGGTATGTCTGTCATGTCTGAACTAGGCCATATTGGATGAGGAAAATATACAGGATACTCTAAGTATCCTATCGACATCGTGTTAATATAGTATCCAACTACGGGTTGTCATCCATTAACCCACAATGTTCTAACGTAGCACAAGCTAAATAGTAAACAAGCTCAATATTATATAAAGATAATTCCATACCCATAAAGGTAAATAAATCCAGTCAACATATTAAAGCAAGTTCTGTTTCGATTTATGAAGGATTTTTATACCTGAAACGCAAAGAAATTACGAGTTACCTCAAAATATAACACTTGCTTTAAACTGTACATTGTTGGATAAAAAGCCAATGAGGCATTTAAAAAAAAATCGACGGTGCTCAGAGTTCTTCATTTTCCACATGGTAAATCCACCGATTATTTGAGGTACAGTGGAGGATCTACCTTCAGCTTTTTTTTTCAAGAGGTGACTCCTCCACTTGACATCCAAACTCGAAATTTGGCAGTGCAGGTAAGTGCAAGTAACAGAATTACCACCAATTTACCACCATTTTTACTGCACTGCCAAAATCGTAATGGGTCCCATTGCATGTGCAGGTGTAGTAGGGTAAATGGTTGGATAGTCGGAGATATAGATAAAATCGTACAGTCTTGCACACTCTAGTAGGGTTGGATGGAGGTTGGGGTAAGTAGATATAATGCATGTGCGAAAATGAGCTAAAAAATATGGCACCGCTGTTTAGCCATTTTGGACAACCACTTCCAAACCGCAATGAAAGTCTACATCTCTGTGGGTTCAGTTAGCAGGCATGAATCCTGACACATTTGCAATATTATATTTTGAACCAGATGAGCTCACTTTGGTGAATAGCTGGTGTATTGTTCAAATCAAGGATGAGCCAAGAAGGGAGTCAGAGTTGTGCAGGGGCAGTGATAAGGGGTGCTGGGAACGATTGCACGGGAGACAGACTGGGTTTTTCCACTATAAACTGGATTTTGCCGCTCTATGCTCCCCATGCTTGCTGTCTGTCCTTTGGCTGGGGACGGTTGGCAACCTGAGGTGGGCTGGGATTTTTTCCCCATAAGCGAAGAGGCATCCTGGTGTTAGGGAGAGAGTTGGAACCCCGGGCGATGAAGTCTTGCTGGGAAGGAAGACGCTCCGCTCCAGACCCCGTTAGCATGTGTGATCTCTCTGCCTTGGGACTGGGTAGTGTAGTAGTGGCCGATATGAAGCTTTCATCTTCAGCAGCACTAACAGTGTTGTCGGTGTTGTTTGTAGCTATTCCTGTGTGTGTGTCCATGTATAACCACTTATATTTACTCCAAGAGTCATTTGTATACTTATATATTGTATAAATAAAAAGGGACTGTAAAGAGCCGATTATATTCTAATTATCGGTCTAAGTGTGTATCACTGACTCCCTGAGTCCAAGAACATTCTGTCCACGTAACAAGGTAAGGGATTCTGGGGCCATTACAGGTGACAGAAAAGCAAGACAGTAGAGTAGATTATGTTGGTCAAATTGAGCTGTTGCATAAGAGTAAGTATGTGCCTTCTTGGAGATTGTAGCATTTGGGTAGATTCAGTGTCATGTCTGACTTTCCTTTCGACGATTATAGTATCTCTGCTATAACCCTGTTGGCCTCTCTCTGAGCGTTCTTTGTTTGGTAATGATGAGCAGAATAGTTGGGAGATGGGAGTCTGCTCAACTCACATGTACCTACCACCTGTGTCCTGCATGAGCAGGGACAGAAACAAATTCTATTTAAGTGCAAGGAAGGCTCAAAACTCACTTTCCACCTAAGATACCTGGCAATGCCCTCGAGATGGCAAAGTCTGGGAATCACAATGACAATAGCAATTTGCCATAGCCTTTTGCTGCACTGCAAGCTAGTACTCTGCATTCATGTAGCCTGCAACTTTGACTTGCACTGGATTTTCAAATGCAACTTCTTTCCATACATTTGGTCTCTGATTGTTTGTTGAACTGTTCTGTTGTGGCTTGCATGCTTTAAACAAAGATACATTCATAACAATAAAGAAGACATGGATGAAACATGGGAACACACATTTAAACTAGTGCTTTGTTATAATTATTTTCTCTTTTAAAAGGTGTGTTCTTCAAGTTTGGAACATGATTAATTAAATAAAACAACTATTCAGCCTTGTTTTAACCTTTGGCCGAATGCTTGACAAACTCTCTGGTATTTGGCCAAATACTAAATATGCTTTTCTGTACACCATTTATTAGAATATTCATATTACTACATGTAAGCAGTTCTTGAAGAAGTAATACAGCAGATCAGGTATTCACTGTTCCAAAGAATCTTTGTACTGTTTGGAAGTTCATGTAAACTCTCAAGTTTTGGCATTCTTCTGAGAAATTCTGATACTGACACACCTAAAGTATTTCCACAAAGCTGAGAAGTACTTATACTCACCCATTAAAGGTAGTGGCTTCCTAATAAGAAGCCCCCCGTTAACCATATTGTCTTCCTGCTGAGAAGTGCTAGCACTCTCCCATTAAAGCTTCTGGCTTCCTGTTGAGAACTCATGCACTAGTACTGGCTTCCTGCTGAGAAGTGCTAGCACTCTCCCATTAAAAGCTCTGGCTTCCTGTTAAGACGAAATGCATTAGTATTGGCTTCCTGGTGATAAGTGCCAGCACTCTCCCATTAAAAGTGCTGGCTTCCTTTTGAGAAGTCATGCATTAGTATTGGCTTTCTGCTGAGAAGTGCTAGCACCCGCCCATTAAAAGTTCTGGCTTCCTGTTGAGAAGTCATGCTGAAGAGGAAGTCGGGATCCTGGGACTCCCCTCCCCCTCCAGCCCAGTAATTGCATGACAAGGCAGAAGGCCAGAAAAGGACGCAACCACCCATTCTATTTCAGACAAATTCCAAATGCACCAATGATCGACAAATACACTGAGAGGTATCTTCTCAGTCAGCCATAGAGACCAGGTGTGGTACAAATCTATCCACGCGTGTGTGGAGAGCCAGAGACCGTGACCAGGGACACCTATATCGTCAGCCTGGACTAAGCACCAAGAAGCCATGGTGTTGACGTCATTAGAGACACCACAACATAGCAGCATTAGACATGAAGAACATGTGCAGTCCACACTGCACCACATAAACGTACACCTGAATACATGAAGAACATGAGTGCACAGTTCTTTAGTTAGAGGACAGATACATATACATAATGTCATGGCTTTTATAATTTCGTCTTTAGCCAATTGCAGTAACACAGAAACCTCAATGTAAAAGAGATCCTGAGGGAGCTTGCTGATGCTTAAAGCCAATAGTTGCGTGGACATACAGGAGAGCACATGGAATGTGATCAAACCACACATTGCTAACCCATAAGAATGTACTATAACAATTTAGAAAACCACATTACAAGGTTTAGGAAAATTACAGCAGGCCTCAAATCCCTGAGCAGCAGACGAACTGAGCCGATTCAGGCTGGTCAGAGAGCAAGACGCGCGAGACAGACCCACAGCCAAGGTCAAGCGATATGAAGACATTCCAATCCCCAGACGACAACGGGACCAGCTGCAGAGAAACAGAATAAATCCTCATAATTCTGAGCTACAGAACTCGATTTTGTGGTCTCTAAACACGTGGTACAGCCGAATGGAACAATGCACAGTCCTCCATGGTGGGAAGAAGAAGCCAGTTCTAGCAACCAGACGCAGATTGCTACAAGTGTTGCTACCGTTAGGAGAATATTGTCATAAGTTAAAGATGGTGTACACAAGTTAAAATACAGACACATAATCGTTCACATTACCTTGAAGAGGAACACTGTGAGCTGAGAACTTGTTCTAGTCCCAGGAATGGGGGTTCAGCTCTAGCCAACCACAGTTTAGTATCTTCGGGTGGGTAGCAACAGACAAGAACCAATGGTAAACCCACTACTCTACAACAATGTAATAGTTAGTGAATTGGGGATTGGACAGGCCAGCCAACTGACATACAAGAGCCAGTAGAATAACACATATAGGTGACCGTATAGGTTATAAGATGGCCAATCACACACACCATTAGGTTTTTGGAGAAAGGCCCAAATAATGACAGAGTAGTGATGTATTTTTACACTAAAACTGGCCTGCAAGCCAGGAGAAGCCGAGAAGTACTGGAATCCACCTGTGTTGTGATATCGATCCCTGTTGGTTTTATTTGTAATAAACTGCAGTTTTAACTTGCAGTTGACTGAGTCCTCTGTGTATACTGGGGAGGGAGTTGGGCTCTCTAAGTCTGCAGACTTCCAGCATCGCTCTGGCATACCTGGGAGTACGTCCCAACAATGCAATAGTATTGGCTTCCTTCTGATAAGTGCTAGCACTCATTAAAAGTTCTGGCTTCCTGTTGAGAAGTCATGCATTAGTATTGGCTTCTGGCTAATAAGTGCCAGCACTCGCCCTTTAAAATTCTGGCTTCCTGTTGAGAAGTCATGCATTATTATTGGCTTCCTGCTGATAAGTGCTAGCACTCTACCATTACATGTTCTGGCTTCCTGCTGCAAACTCATGCTTTAATATTGGTTTCCTGCTGAGAAGTGCTAGCACTTTCCCATTAAAAGTTCCCACTTCCTGTTAAGAAATCATGCATTAGTATTGACTTCCTGCTGAAAAGCGCTATGACTCTCCAATTAAAACTACTGGCTTCCTGGTGAGACGTGTCAATACTCTCCAAATAAAAAATATTGGCTTCCTGCTTCGAAATGCAACTCCCTCACATTAAAAGTATTGTCTGCCTGCTGAGGAGTCTTGCATTAAAATCATTGGTATTCTGCTGAGAAGAGCTGCTACTCTTTCATTAAAATGATTCCCTTACCTCATGAAAAGTTCTGGTACTCTTTATTTAAAAGTGTTGGCTTCTTCCTGAGAGGTTTTGGAGTAGACGTATTGGCTTCCTGTGGAGAAGTGCAGTTACTCTGCGATTAAAAGTATTGGATTCCTCCTGAGAAGTTCCAAATAAAAGTATTGGCTTCCTTTTGCTGGTACTTTCCATTACTGGTGTTTGGTCCCTGCTGAGAATTGATGGTGCACTTGCATTAAAAATGTTGGAATTCTACATGAAAGGTATTGGTTTCCTCGTGAGAGGTGCCTGAACACTCCCATTAAAAGCATTGAATTCCTGCAGAAAATTGCTGGTACTCTGCCTTTCAAATAAAAGAAGTGCATGTACTCAGAAACAGCACGTACACACCCAATTAAAGTAATGGCACAGCCTTCTTGAAAGTTGTAATAAAATTAAATGAGCTGTTTCAAGTGTGCTTCATCCCACTGTGACAACCATTCCATTATATCTAGCCTCTTTTAGCTATGGCTAATTTATGTAGATTTTTGATTATATATATATTTTTTTATAATGTGTAAACATTATATCGAAATTCCTTGGAATGATGGCCGAAAGAAAACTTTTCAGACATTGAACCAATTTACAAATACTGTTTAAAAAGAAAAATACATGTTTTTTGCCATTTCCCAAAGTGCAACCGGGTGGGAGGAGACCCAATTGTCTAAACTTTATGCACCTACGCTGTAAAGGCTTGCTTTCGTGTCTTCCGCCTCCTGCGCCTGGGCTGCTTCTTGACTGGGTGGATCTGAAACCACCCAAAGGCTCAATTTATGTTCTAAATATTCAGGGCCTCATCATGAGTTTGGCGATAATTCGGCCGAATTACTGACCAAAATCGATTACCTTTCCCACCATTTGCTCCAGTGGATTTACTGCAGGATTACAAGTGATTGTAGGGTTCTGTTAATCCCCCCTTTTCGGAGTCCATAGGTGATTTTGGCGGAATATCAAGCAACGGTAATCCCATCAAGGTTGCCGATTTTCGGCGGTAAGATGTTTTACCTCCAGCTTTTTGCTGAAAGTAAATTCTCCACCTTAACACCAACTTGTAGTTTGGCGGTGAGGAAATGCGGCGGTAAATCAGAGGCATAGACAGGGTAGGACCTGAGCGGGCAAGACCCACCCTAAATATGTGAATGGCCACTCGGCAGCGCTATGTGGGCATTTACAGATGTTAACGTCACTGTGGAGGGCCCAACTACCTTAGCTTCAGGCCCCACTTGTTAGACAAGCCTGGCTACGCCTCTGACAGCAATGCAACAGTTATGGAATGACCGCAGTACTGGTAATGAGGCCCACAGACCTTTTTTTAACTAGCTTCACTCCTGGAATTGACATTGGGAAATCTAACCCATGTGCTGCGAGATGTCATGTTATATTATCTGGAGTATGTATAGCACACCTCTGCTAGTTCCACAACCTTGTGGCACTTTGTGATGGGAAAACGCATTTATTTCAAAGAGCAATGGTCCATATTATCTGAAGATGTTACCTTGAATAAAGCCCTTGTTTATAGGGCATTATATGTGCTAACTGCACTTTTATATTCAGGAAAGAGATGTATGGTCTCTTGCTTTAATTAAATGAGCCTATAACGAGGTGGGAGTTCCCGCCTTTGCAAGAAGCATCCCTCGGGCCTATGAAAGAAGCCTTGCTTTGTTCCCTCAGGTCCCATTAGTGAACATGCACTGGCGGAAGCAGGCGGCCCATGGGGACAGTAGACTACACAATGCACAATGCCCTGGGGTAGTCTGTAATTTGCTTATCGACAGTGGTGTACGAGCTGCTCTAATAGAAAACCAAACTGTGCGGCTGAGGGTGCTGTCGGGATGGGTGGGCAAAGAAGGCTACCCCTGTGGTGGGTGCAATCATGGAAGATCCCTAGGCGGGGTGGGGGACAAGGGATGGCCGAGGAACTTTCTCTGGATGTAACCTTCTCAACCCACATTTCAGCAGGCTCTAGTGCAGGGGTCTGTAACCTGCAGCTCTCAAGATGTTTGACTATGACTCCCATAGTCCTTCACATTTGACCACGTTGGCTAGGGCTGATGGAAGTTGTAGTCCGATGCCAAAGGTTACAGAACCCTAACATAGACATGTATGCCTGTATGACAAAATGTACAATGTATTATATGCAATGAATTATGTACAGTAATGCTATTCTCATCTGTAACTAAGCTCCTCACAAGTAACAACGCTGCGATGCCCAAGGGCTGCCTGTGCGCTATACAAACGTAAAATAAATAAATAAATAGTGCCTCAACGTTCAGGCCCTCATAAAAATGTATACTGCTCGATTTATTTACTCATCACAATAGGACCGTTTTGTAAAACACATTTATAATCTGAGTTGAAGTTTGTAAGCATTTTCCATAATCTGAAAATAAACTCTTCTTACATATTTCCTCTGCAAACGGGAAGCTTTATACCACTGTGTCGTAAAACTCGCAACGTCTTAGTAGGTCGGAGCAGGTGCTTCTGCTCTGGCCCACTCTAAGCATCCGGCTGCCTGAGCCAGAATGACACTGACTTAGAATAGGACAGGAATAAAAAAATAAGCGAGGGAAAGAAGAAAAAAGAATTTGTGAGACTAATGGACACAATGCCACCAGCAGGAGCAGGATGCTTCCACAGATCTCCTGGAACCCTCACACCCTCACCATTAGGCACTATGTGTCTCTGTGCCATATGCCTGTGGGCACATCAGGGAGAGGATGAACGGTCTTGCCCATCTGAAAATCTCTGCTTCCATGGATCCTGCCAGACCTTATAGACAGAGGATGATGTCAACCATCGACTTTCCATTGGGCAGAATGACAATACAAGAAGAAAGTATAAATTGCGCATGGCATTGGCTGCATTCTTTCAACTGTTGCAAAAAGGAATTGAGAACATGGTCTTGACCTGTTTTTTCTGTTATGCGAAACTAATAGGACGGCGACCATTGTTAATGACAATTACTGGAGGTGAATAAACCATGATATGTAAATCACAAATTGTCTGTCTCACCTCATCCAATAACAGGCGTTCTCCAATTGAGGCTGACTGACCCCGTGACCTTTCCATTCAGCTAACCAGCCTCTATGATCCCTCATCATGGGTATGCAGTAATAAAATCGCGGCAAAAAAGTCGTCTGCACAAAAAATCAGTGAAAAAATGCTGTGGTTTCACCCGGTAAAGGAGTACCCCATTATACCACTTAAGGGGAGCAGGGGTTGTGGGGGTGTTTCCCCCGGTCCCCTTAAAAGGTATAATGGTTCTGGGGGCTGCAGGGTTGTCCACTGCATACATTACATGGTTTGTGTAAACAGCAATTTTTGCCGCAATTTATTTTAGCACATGTAACCTCATCATGACTATCCTGCCAACTGTAAAACCTTGGAGGGCTCATTGTCTCTGACATTTCCTCCATCCCTCGGGAGAACATGGTATCCAATAGAGCACCCCCAACCTTTCCCTCCAGATGTTTAATCATTCCGACTCTCTACGTGCGTCACATCACCTTTGTCAACGCAATATATAGGACGCTTTGGCAAAACCCCTCAATAACCTCTAAAATGCTCAGATGGATGATTATAAATTCATTATTGGATATGATGCTCTGACCGCATCATCCCGGACTCACAGTTTATGCAATGGCTACCAATGATATGATGTGATAAGTCATTTATAACGTGCCGGTACACAAGTGTTTCTAGGCACGACAAGAGAAGGACGGGTGGACAGAAGGAGGACAAAACACTGATTTTACCAGGCCTTGTGTCATTCGGATCCCGCAAGTGAGGGAGCGGGGGTGAAGTCCCGGGGTCAGGGGGAGAAGTGCAGGTAACTCAATAAGTGCTGCCGGTTGGTGGCTCATAAGTGCATGGAGAACAAGGACTGTAGGGTTGCAGATACAGACCCTTAAGTGCTGGTGGAGCCCGGAGGCAGAGCAAGGGCAACTGGACATGCAGGAGCCTGGGCCCAGGTTTCAGTGGGTGGCCAGGTGACCAGTGTGCGGAGCAGTCAGGGACATCAGCAAGGGAGAGGGAGAGAGAAAGCAGAAGTGAAAAGGAAGGTCTTCAGTTGCTTCTGGAACCAGAGGTGATTCTGCTCAAGTTTGAGAGAGGAAGGTAGGCTGTTTCAGAGGGAGGCCCCAGCCGAGGAAAGAGATCTACCCCCCACTCTCTGCTTGGAGAAGCGACTGACTCTCAGAGAGTTGGTGGTGGATGAACGGAGGGTTCGAGAAGCAAGGGGTTTAGGAAGTGGAAGTCAGAGGTAGCGCAGTTCCAGGCCCCAGAAAGCCTTGTGGATGTTGCAAAGGGCCTTTAACCTGATCCTTGCAGCCACAGTGAGCAAGTGGAGAGATTTCAGAGCTGGAGAGATATGATCCCTGGGCTTGAGGAAGTCCTTTTCTGGATAGGTTCATGAGGTCGCAGAGTAGAGACAGGCAGATTGAGGAATAGGCTGTTGCAATAGTCCAGCCTAGAGAGGACCAGAGCTCTGGAGATAGTGAGCTTCTGGGGGAAGGAGAGAAAAGGAAGAATACCTCTGAGGAGGTGCAGCTGATAGTGAGACTTCTTAGAGATGTCAGAGATGTGAGGAGAGAAGGAGAGTGTGGAGTGGAAGATGACACCCAAATTCTTTGCCTCACAAAAAGGAGCAAGAAGAGTGCCCAGGATGGGCGGCCAGAGAGAGAAAAGGAGGGAGCAGGTTTCCTGATGAGGAGGATCTCAGTCTTACTGGCATTAAGGCAGATCATTGGCGGTGCACCATTCCTGAATTGCGGCCAGACAGTCTGGTATGAGAGAAAGAGCAGAGGTGGCTGAGGGGAGCCTGAAGGAGAGCTGGGTGTCATCCGCATAACACTGAAAGCTAGAGCAGAAAGTAGCGATACGGTGGGTAAGAGGTGCATGGCAGTGGTTGAAAAGCCAGGGAGAGAAATTAGACCTCCGGGGAACACCACAAGTGGGGAGAGAGATAGAGGAGAGGAAAGATCACAGTTGGATGTGGGAGGGTAGGTCAGTGGGAAAGGAGGTCAACCAAGGCAGAGTGGGGTACTTGCTTTAAAAGTCTCTGCTTAGCCTATATGACACACCTAGACCAAATGCTGGAGTACCACTCGACATGCCAACATTGCACCTAAGATCGGCATCACAGAACCTACGAGCTGCTCAAATGGCTAAATTTAAGTGGCACAGGGAGAACATCTTCCACATGCGGCTACAAAAACCACTCACCTCCCATGTCCGACTTACAGGGGACCTCCTTTGATTCTCTAATGACCTAAAAAAATACCTGTTTTGACACCTCCGAGCATGAATCTACCAAACACTGACCGTGACTGCCAGGCACCTCCTAATGGTGAATGAGTGGACGGCCAATGTCGTGTACATCTACCACTGAAAACACATGCTTCACATTTTTGGAAGCTAATACCAATAACTTTGTTCATCCTCCCTAACCAACAACGCCTCTCATTTCCTCCTCTTGGCCCATAATAGTGTAAGGTCACTAAAAGTGTTATGAATGCACTTAAAAAACGACTCCTAGTTCAGCCTATCAAACTGAAAATATTTAATATATTCTTTTTTTTACCATGAAAAAGCATGTATTTTAGGACATATTGTGTAGTAAAATCTGATATAGGTTATATACAAAGTTCAAAGGTCTGCAACATTTGGCTCTCTAGATATTTTGGACTGCAACTCCCATCAGCCCTTGACAGTACAGTCATTGGTGAAGGATCATGGAAGTCGTAGTCCAAAACCTTGGGAGAGCCACATGTTGCAGAACCGTGTTATAGGTTTAGACATAAATATTATCAGCCTATATTCTTTAATCCTATTTTGTGTTGAAGTTGGAATGTTCCCCTCTTAATACTGAGTCTTGCCACGCCACGTTAGTCTGGAATTCTATATTTATGGACCATAGAAGTACATGCACTGCATTATCCGGAATGAAGCTCATCAACGATAGTAGCATAGTAGCATGTGTTTTCCTCCTGCGTAAGATTATTAAGGGACTGTTCTGTTCCTGACTGTATCCTACGGGTTCACTCTGATTGTTGCAGTTGTGACATCCTTCTTCAGTGTCTGGCTCTGTCTACACAGGGCTTCGGGCTGAGCCCATTGGTCCATTTCAACATTCACCGATCCACGAGTCTAGCACCTTCTTCGGACTCTTCTGAAACACTGACATAGCCAAGACCTTGCTTCCAATAAAGAACTCTCTACCTCATCCACAATGCACTGCATGGACCCGCACGGGTTACCGTCTCAAGGTCTTTTGCACTTGCAAAATGACCATCCCCTCAAGTCACCTTCTTTGATGAACCAGTTACTCATGAAACAAGCCAACTAAAAGTGGCTAGTGGGGAGTGTCCACACTCAATCGACGCTGGCATCTGGCACCTTTGGCACTGAGAAGATTCCTTGAGGGTTGGTCCATGATCCCCACAACATGCCAAAGCAAAGATAACTTGTAGGCGGGTTCACAGAAACCAACCCCCCCTTTCTGTAAAGGATCTAGAGCCAGCTGGAACATGGTAGCAGTGTAAAAAAGCAAAGTACATGTAATTTGAAGCACCACACTCAAATGGTGTGGTAGCCTGGCTGATCAATCTTTCTTTCAGCACACGTTCAGCTAATTCATCCGCACCAAGTGATAATGCCGGTGAAAAAATGCAGACAATCCAACAGCATGCCGTATTAAATGCTGCGGATGGCATGACATGCTGATAAAATGCTGGTGCCCGGCATGCCTTGTGGGACCAGGCTGGCCAGAAGATATTCAGCAGTAAGGACAGGTGGGCCTTGCAAAAAATAGTGTACGTTGGGCGGAGTGTGTGTAAGGTGGGATAGCTAGTTGGGGATGATGGTCGGGGAACGGGCGATGTATTTGTGGGTGTCTCGTGGCATACCCTCATGATGGGTAGCAAGGTTGGAGGTCAAATGGATGCATGCCAGTGGCAAAGTGGCTACCCGGCGTTAGTTCTGAAGCAGTGGGGGGAAAGGTCATCAGTTGGATGGATGACAACCTCAGGCACAATACGTTAAGATCATTTGCGCTGGTCCTTATGTGGCGGTTGCAGAATCAAACACGTATTACTCAAGGTCGTAAGTGAATATGACAGAAATGGCACAGAGCAGAAGGCCTGGATAAATACCCAATAGGAAAAGCGAAATGACCTTGCGACAGGCCATTAGCAGAAACCCTGTGCAGAGAAAATGAAGATAAATTCTACTCTGCAAAAGAGCGGGAAAATGTCTGATCTATATCATTCATATCAATTTCCTCACTGGCCTCATGATCTTCAGAGAAAAATGCAAAAATACAGCCCAGAACCTGGTGTCCAAAAGTGCGTCTTTCTTACCATCTTCTGACTGTAAGGAACAGACCAAAGAGGGTGGCATCCGGACATGGGTCTTTAGAAAAATTAGAAGATCTTTTGACAAGCTTCCAAGCATCCCATGCACCAATTTCAGTGTCCGCATGTTGAGCAATTAACAAGGAACAACTTACATGAAGTCCTATTCCAGAAGGGGTCAGAAACACTTTATATTAAGCATCATATAATCTGTGGCTGTGGGATAACCAGTTGCCAGCCTTTGAAGCATTTGAGTCTCGACACAGAGGTGTTGGAAATATAAAGGACACTTCATGATTTGTAAGGAGGGGACATGTTAACTTTAAACTTACTTGGAAAAAGGTAATCTTGCAATTGTTGTCATGTGTACTCTGAAGTGCAAAAAGCAGCCAAAATCAACTTTAGTCATTCATTTGACTTCACATGACACTTCTGCACGGCAGCAAACATTTACAATTGATTCCTATGGAATCTGCCACCTTTTGGCAGGCGTAAAAACCAAGCAGATTCCATAGGAATCCACTGCTTTACCACCAGCATGAAAATCAGATGCATCCTGTAATATATGCAGATCTGTGTAGCCAAGCAGACGGTGGTGTCAGAAGCGGTAATTTCACTCCTTGCGTCCAGGGAAAATGTGGGGAAACGTAAAAAGCATGTAAAAAAGCTGGATGCATACTTTTGAAACCAGTGCTTTTTATGATACACCAGAAGGAAAGTGACCGCCACAGAGTTACTGTGGCCGTCTAGGTAATCCTAGTGCTTTTGGATCTTGGCAAAACATGATGCAGGTCTGCCTCACAAATAGCGTCTATGCACTGTGATGTCTTGGAGATGCCAGTCGCGCCCTTTCGCTGTATTTGAAGATAGGTCATTTATGCGAGGGAACAGGACTGCACATTAACGGGCGGCGCGCTCCAATCAGGTCTCTGTATTGTGCCTGCAGTACTAAAGTCTGAACCCTAGCAGGGTGCTCTCAGCCCTTCAACTCTATGAGGCCGATAATTTGACTGCCAATACATTGGTTGTTAATAACATCTATCTAGAAGCACGGAGGGACCTGGTATTAGAGGGCACACATTATAAGAACACCCCTCTAAGAATTTCTTCCTCATCCTGAGAGAGGGCCAGACCTACAGAGAGGATCCCCAAAGTCTTATGCTCACATTTGTGGCCCCCCTTCACATGGTCACTGGCTCCACAAGTGTAACAAGATCCACTGCACGTTGCCACGTAGGGATGCTTAGAGTAACCGCTATCATGCTTGGGAGGAAGTACTAACTAACATACAAAGCTGAGAGAACGTTTAGCTCAAGGTTTGCCTGAAGGATGGAGGCCGAGCAGTCTCCTGCAGGCTCCAAAACTGTGGAACTACATTCCATTGTCACATCTCCCTGGGCGATTTTGCAGATTGCATCAAGAATACAAGAAGTAGAAATGAGTTACCGGAGCTGTCACCTAACTGGATGCAAAATGCATTGATACAAAGGGAGAAGAAAAATAAATAGACAGGCGTGTGGTTTCTGTGTGGGATTTTCCACGAACACTCCCATTCTGAGAGTCAAGGATGTTCAAAATATTTTCCAATGTTGCGCACCAGCACCTTCTGCCCACTGAATTCCTACCACAAATAGAATTACCAGAGATACGTGGTGATTTGGCACGTGCATGGCATCATCACCTTGCACTAATAAGCAGACACTCTGCAAACCGGCAGTTACACTGACTGCATCCTGCAATCCTGCCTGCCTGCAGAAATCCCACATCCACTCATTCAGAGAAGTGGGCAAAGAAGGAATGCATGAGCAAGCCGCTCCAACCTTTGACCCCACCACAAGCCACCCACACATCCCCTGGCTCACCACTATAACATGGGAACATTGCCAGACAACATTCCACACTGCATCATGGAAGCAGCAGGAGCCAGTTTAATGCACTCGGGCATATATCTATATTATTTGGGTGAAAGTCTGAAGACAGGCCCAGCAGATGCCAGGTTCCAATACATTGATATACATGACAAACACATCCTGGCAAACTACAAGCATTACATGCCCATCATCATGACATGCAGACATGCATCGCCTGCATTGAGAATCACCTGGTACCCACCATCATTGACTTCCTTCCGCTGCTCAAATTCCAAACCATTTCCATGTTTGGCCCCCTGGGTCTTCAGAAATTCCTCTGCTCTGCAGCGTGCAGTCACCTAGACACATGTCTAGCACATAGTAACAAGCACATAGTGGGATGTTCGCGTGAACACCTCTGGCAACCCCAGCTACAGTGCATGGATATGTGCACACAGGAACACCATACCACATCATAATACATACCAGATTGTCTCGGGCGGATAGCTCAGGGGCAATGTGCTCGCCTTGGAAACAAAATGACACGGAGCAGCACAGGTTCGATCCCCGGGTCCGCGCTTAGGAACCTCTGGGTGTTAAGCGCGTTATAAATAACCTATCATATCATATCAAACAATGTATTTATGGTACGTGCGAGCAGAAATTGGGAGGTCGATGATGACACTGTAGCCTGCACTCGTAAAGTAGGAAGGCAACATCCAATAAACTAAAATGGGGGGTGTGGGGGGGTTGACATTGGCAGGTTTGTATGATTGAGGAAAAAATGGAGAGAGCATATGTTAAGACCTGTGCCACTGCAAAAGTTGTATTTAGGTGTAGGATACATGTGACTATAATGATGTACGGCTCTACTTTCTCAGGGTAGTCCAGAAGCCCATATCACCCTGTGCCATAACCCGAATGACTCCAGCCTGGAAAAGAGCTACGATACCACCGAGTCCGATTTTGGGGTACTGAAGTACTGCTCCCTCCACAAAGCCCAGAGCTCCTTGCAGCGGAATCCTGATCAGGTGACCATGTAGCAACATTAAAGTATGCCCCCATGCCGCAGGACTCTGAAGGAGTGAGGACAGTCATTACACTGATGCAAGAGACGGTGTCTATGAGCCCAGAATGTCATTACGAATGCATGACGATGAAGATGGGAAAATGATAGCAGCCTTCTCTTGAATCATTTATTTTTGGCTTGTGACTATATTGATACAAGCAACCTCTTTCCGTGACACACTGAAAAACCATCCGTATCTCCAACAAACCCTTGGACACAGCCCACATCACGCCATGCCCCTCCAAAACCGACAATTCGGAGAACACAAACCCCTTTGTATTCTAACCCTCACTCTGTAACCGAGCCAATACTCAGAACTCAATGGGCCTCATTACGAGTTTGGAGATAGCCATGCCGTTCTTACCAGCATGGCTACCTCCAAACTCGTGTCCGGGTCTTGAAAAATGGGAATTACCGGGCCATTCCGACATTTGCGTGCCTGGTAATTCCCATTTTTCAGGACCCGGACCCGGTACGTCCCCATTCCCATTTCAGCCCCCATAGGTATATAATAACGGTACCGCTGCTACCATTCTGGTCTGCTCGCGGGTGCCGCTCTGGACGTCTGATCTGACCAGGCGTCCAGAGCCGCACCCGCGAGCAAACTCGTAATGTTGCAGCGAGGTAACAACGGCGCCAGTAGCACTACCGGCGCCGTTGTTGCCTTACCGCAACACTCGTAATGAGGCCCAATGACTTTTGTGCCATACGCCTCACTCTGTAACCGCATTACTCAGGACGCAATCCCCTTCTCCCTTTGAATCCCCATCAGCACCGGAAACGCAAGCCCCTTCACACCCTACACCCTACCCCTCTCTCGGTAACCCTATCGATACCAATGATACAATCCCCTTCACATCACACCCCGCCCTCAGTAACCCCATCAATGCCAATGACACAATCCTCTTCACATCCTACCCTCCCTCGGTAACCCCATCAATGCCAATGACACAATCCTCTTCACATCCTACCCTCCCTCGGTAAATCCCATCCAAACCCAGGCCTTCATCCCCTTGACATCCTGCTCTGCCCTCCATAACCCGTGAATCCCCTTCTCATTTTATTCCTCCCCTTTTACCTCCATCAGTACCCGAATCTCAATCCCTTTCACTTGCATCGAATGTCAGTCAATATTAGGAACTCAATTCCCTTCACACCCTACTTTTCCCCCTGTAGCCCCATCAATACCAACAACCCAATCTCCATCACATCACACCCTCCTACTCAGAACTAAGCCCCTCCACATATTGCTTCTCTGACTGGCACCATAAATCCCAACCCACACCTTTACTTCTCATGCGGTTGGGAGGCCAGAGCAGTGGTGTGGGAATTGGAGCGCCTCATATTTCTTGCTAGAAATGGCTGTCGCAACAATTAGGAAGGGCAGGAAGAACGGGCAGCAGAGGGGATGGCACTGTTGCTAGCACAGCGCACAGAAATGAGTGAGATCAACTGCTCCGGTCGCCCAAGAAGGGCAGTCGTGTTAGTTTATGATCATGAATATTTTGAATTTGCACAGACCTGTGCTGGCAGAGGAAGAGGCTGGAACACTGAGGAGTTTGTGTTCTTTCTTTCTTTCTTTCTTTCTTTCTTTCTTTCTTTCTTTCTTTCTTTCTTTCTTTCTTTCTTTCTTTCTTTCTTTCTTTCTTTCTTTCTTTCTTTCTTTCTTTCTTTATTTCTTTCTTTCTTTCTTCCTACACGGCTGCCTCTAACATGTCCTTCCAGAGGGTGTTGGATGCCTGTAGGTTCTGCTGCGTCTGCTCTAACACATGGCTCATCTTGTTCGTTGGTCCATTATAGACCATACCATACTGGAAGCCTGTCTTTCTTTATAGATTGAACTCTGGCCAGGTGCAAGGCTAAGGACTGACTTGCAAATGTTCTAATGGGAATGGACGGTGGAGGGTTTATGGATGTCTGGTCTTTTACTGTTGACTTCTGCTCTTCTATAGGGACCACTATCCCCTTTGTTTTTTCAAGGCTGGTCATCTGTAATGAGAAACACTCCTGCACCATTGACAACATGCACAGTACATCCTGGACCGCAGCCTCTGAGGGTCCACCGTGAAGACAAGGGTGTAAAGCTCTGGGGTGCGGGTGGGGGGGCGAGTGAATGCTAGGTAGTGAGGGCCGGAGGCAGGGTTTTTGGATGCCATTTCCGCCCTGTGAAATGGTGCCCTCTGCTGCTGTTTTCTGTTTAGCACCTGTAAGGGGAGCATAGTGTATTTATCTCCACATATGTGGACAGTGATTGAACTAACCTTAGCTGACATGCATGTGTCATGAATATCTTCATTTGTACTCACCTTTTCCTCCTGCTTCCAGTTCGTCAACTGCCTCAAGGACCGTTGAATCAATAACGGTGACAGTGGGCCTCGTTACGAGTATGGCGCTCTGGAAACAAGGGTGCCGGTAGCAATGTACTGGCACCCTTTTCGGACCACCATACGCCAAGAATGCCGGTAGGGGCACAGATCCCACGGCCGACCAGACCTGTCGGGAAATCAGGCCCTTATCGGCATGCCTCTCACTGAAGCAATGACACCGTTAGCAACGGTGCCGGTGCTTCTACGTCCCCATTCCCATGGATGGGGATTTACCGTTCCGCCGCCACTTGTGATATCTCAGTGCCACCGGGATATCAGGCAGTGGAATCGGTGCTACAGAGTCTGCAGTCCCCAGCCGGTAGCACCAGCACGTTACCGCCAACCTCGTGATGAGACCCACTAGTGTTGTGAATAGGGGCCTGTTAAAAGGGATTCTCTACGGCATTCTTTGACTTTGTTGAAGACACACCTGGTCAGATAATTTAGCCACTTCTTCGGGACACCGAGACGGCTAGCATGGGCAACCACCACATTAATCTTCATGCAGACGGTCTCCTGCATCCACCTCCCATTGTGCAGTGGGGTCTTTGTAATCAAAACGCCAAAGAAGAATGGCTCGTCTCTCTCACTTGATTCCACAATGATGGTCAGTTGTTCATCTGAAAGTTGGTCACCATTGGGCCTCCTTGACTCCTGATTGCGAGGCATTCGGATTAGTATTCCAAACTGTGAATTGCGCAACCTCCTTGCTGCAGGTACACTTATCTGATTTATTAGACTGTGATTAAAGAACACCTTCATGACCCAGGCATCGCACTACAGAGCCTCAAAATTCAATTGAGATAAGAAAAGAAATGAATGTACTAGACAATAAAGCACAGACCCTTCTCTCAAACTAAATAATGATAAAAGGAGCGGTACACGCTTTTGAAATTAATTAACATTTTACTTGCATCATGTGATAACAGCAATATTAGATCAAAAAGTATAAGAACTAACATACACTAGAAAATAAATTGAAGTATAGGCAAAGTCCACCTGGAAACACCTTCATCCTCCTGGCATAACAAACAAAAGCGCACAACCCATATTAATTTAATTTTAATTTATTTAACATTTATAAAGCGCTCACACAGCCCACAGGCATCGAGGCGCTGTTACAGGAATTTTTTTTGTCTTAGTTACGTATTATAACGCGCTTAAACACCCAGAGGTTTCTAAGCGCGGACCCGGGGATCGAACCTGTTGTTGCTTCGTGTCGTCTTGCTTCCAAGACGCGCACGCTGCCGCTGAGCTATCCTCCCGGGGAGGATAACGTCAGACAGGCAGTACCTCAATAGTTAGTAAATTATCTCTTAGTTTCACAGACATATGAACTAGATTATCAAGCCAATAGTCAGAACATGGATTTATCATTATTTTGGCATTGCAAAGCGTGAACTAGGTTAGGGTTAAAAATTACCCCCCAACAAAAGTTCCACTAAAAATATTATTGTCTCAGAACAAGGGTGTTGGTGCTTTCCTCTAAACGAACTTTCATAATCTCTTGCAGCTATCAAAGGTAGACTCTGTGGCCCTGATTGTCACATTTAGACTCTGCAAATAAAATCCACAGGAGTACCTCTGACTTACATTTTCTCCCTTATCTACTGAAGGAGGCACTCTGCCATTGTTTTTGTGGCCGCAGGACTTTCCATCATGGCCGCTACCCGAGTCGAGTGAAACAGCTGATCCTCGCTGCCTTTTGCAGGGCCTTGCCCTAATTGTCTGGCCATTTGTTACTGGGGAAGGAGCCACGGGAGCCAGCAGGCAAACGCTGGCCCTCACAAGGGCCTGCTATTTAAAGGTGGTAGTGCACCTTTGCTCCTCTTTGGCCTCTCCACCTGGCAGCAACATCCTTGTGCCCTACATCTACCGGAGGACACCCTCTGCCATTGTTCTTGTGGCCGTGAGGGACTTCTATCACAGCCGCCACCCAAAGCGATGAACAGCTGCTCCTCACTGCCTTTTGCAGGGCCTTGCCCTGATTGGCTGCCCATTTGTTATTGGGAAAGGAGCCGCAGGCAAACGCAGGCCCCCTCAAAGGGCCTCATCTAAGGGCCAGGTCCCTTCCTGTCTGGCCCTGGTAGGGCCCAGAGAGGCCCCCATTGTTGCCGCCTCGCAAGAATCCCCACCTCCTCTCAGCTTGTAAGTCCTCTACTCGCCTTTTGACATGTGACCCACCCCTTAATGTAGCGTCTACTTCCTTCAGAGGAGCCTTTTGCCTGCACTTTCACCGTTTCTCCATGGAGTGTCCACCAGACCACCTTCTGTCCCTCCTGAGCTACTCATTTAATGCTGTTTACTCAGCTCCCTTGAACTCTACTGCTCCCTGCACCAGGTATCTGGTCCATGCCTCTGGGCCTCTACCTCCATTATTTTCCTGGTATCCAACAAGTCCATGCACAGCTCTCTGTGGCATGTTGAGCGTAAGCTGTTCCCACACCAGCTGCCTAAATTCATGACTCACAGGCAACACTAATTTTTTACAGGCTCCACTTGAGGCTGATGGCCTTACTCATAACTGTACTGGACTTTTTTATTTTATTTTCTCATCTTAGTTTTTCTCCACTTGTCCTCTTAACTCATGGAATGCTTTACTTACACTGTTCACTCAAATTGAGATGTATTTTCACATGTATTTTTGACTCTTGAATCTAGGTGTGCTTTATATGTATTTTTGGCTCTCGAATCTAGATGTGCCTTACATGTATTTTTGACTCTCAAATCTAGGCATCCTTTAACTTCACTGTTGCTTGTCTGCACTTCATTCCTGCTTGGCAGCTTGGTGAATTCTATTGTGCACTGTTTTCTCCTTCCCTCTGCCTATCCTCTTTGCCACCATGGTGCTCTCCTTCTCTCCCATGTACTCTAACTGGTTCTCCATCATCTATCCTCCCTCCCTTTCAAAGTCTGGAAGTAAGACATTTAAGAAGGCACCCCTGTTCTCTAAACCTGGTCTGCCCATTGTCGACACCTAAATGAATGCTTCCTCCAGGCAGACTATCACTGACATTCTCTTTGCGGTTCCTTCATCTGACTTCGGGACGCCCCATATCCACTCCCCTTTTTCTTCCTCTCCCATGAATGGTGGTACCAGATGGGAAGTACTCTTGGCGGGCTTTTCATCCTCCAGGTGCATCATTAATGTCTATTGCAATGGCACTTTTATGGCCCAGGGTTCCTAGTCCAATCTTCTTCTTGACAGACGTCTTCTGTCTCTTTTCAACTCTCCCCCTCTCCTGCTACCTCATATTCTCCCATCTCCCCTTTTCCAACCCCCAGTGGTGGTACCACGCCCCTGTGCCCCCATCGGAAAACATTGAAAGGAGGCAACCAGCTCCTTTTAGCTACCCTCAATTCTTGCTCTGCTGTCCACAACTCCTCTGAGATTTGTCGCCTCCTGGAAGACTTTTATGTTCTTGCACTCACTGAGACGTAGTTGAAGGCCAGCTCTATCACTGCTTTTGACACTCTTCTCCCCGAAGGCTACAAGATCCTATCCAATCCCAGGCCCTCCCGGTATAGTGGCAGATTGGCTCTTATTTTTCCTGAGTGGGTTCCTGTCAGCATCATCCCCACTCATTCCTATTCTTCCTTTGAATGCCTTGTCTGTAGGCTGTCTGTCAGTCCTTCCCTCTCCCTCTGTCTCGCCACCATCTACAGGCCCTGGTTCCACCTCCCTCTTTCTCTCGGAATGGGCAGACCTCGTCTCATCTCTCCTTGCCTCTTCCCGCAAACTTCTCTTCCTTGGGGACTTTAACATCCACCTGGCCTCTACAGATCTGGGCAGTGTACTCTTTCGTGACCTCAGTGACTCTTTCCCTCACTATTCTTCCCTCTTGCCCAACCCACTCTGCTGGGCACACCTTGGATGCTCTCGTCCCAACCGACATCCCTCTCTCCAACCCTCTTACCACCCCTCTCCTGGTCTGACCACTACCTACTCTCCTCCTGCCTTGAACTCCCCAGTCTCCTTCTCTGTCAGTTGACCGATGAAGCGTGTGTCTGTCGCTGAATTTGCCTCTACCTTCATCCCTCCTCCCTCCCCTGCCTTCTACTCTCCTTCTGACTCTGCGCTGGCTAACCTCTATCTCTCCACCTCAAATACCCTGGACATCCTTGCCCCTGTCATGAGGATCCGCATGAACCCTGCCTTCAAATACAACTCTTGGTAGCACTCTGACTTGTCAGCTTTGAAACGCAAGTCCAAAGCTGCTGATCGGAGGTGGCGGGCATTTAGCACATCCTCTGACAAACTGGCCTGCCGCCTTTTCCAAGGCAATATTGTCTCTCCATCTGCTCCAAGAAGAGGGCTCATGTCCAGGCCTGCATCACTGTGGCCACCAATAACACAGCAGAACCTTTTTAAATCTGCAAGGAACTTGCCAATCCTATTGCAGTATCCTCCTCCCTCCCGGGCCTTCTGCTCTGCACTGGACGCCCATTTCACCTCCAAAACTCTGGACATCCTGTCCTCACTGTCATCTGCTCCCCTCCCTATCCCCCTTTCTCTTGCCTCCCTTGGCCCACATTTGCCCCCTATACACTCTGCCTTCTCTGCCATTGCACCAGACAAGGTCTCTAGAGTTGTCCGCTCTATGAAAGTCTCTTCTAAATAGGTGCTCCCCTGCTTTTCCAGAACCATCAAGGACAACATTGCCTCCCTTGCCCCAGCCTTGGCTGACATCTGCAACCATCTATTTGCCACAGGCTCCTTCCCACAACCCCTCAAGCACTCTCTTGTGCATCCTCTCCTAAAAAAGCTGTCTGCTGATCTTTCTTATCCAGCTAACTATTGCCCTATCTCTATCACCCTTTTCTTGGGCAAACTCATGGAGAAGACACGTGGGGAAGCTGGTCATCCCCCAACTGGCCATCCACAACGAAATGGCTGGCTGCATCCTTGACCACCAGTCTGATTTTAGGGCATCAAGACGCACGGAAACCACTCTCCTGAACACCTGTTAAGACCTGCCCTCAAACGCTCCCTCTGTTCTAGTCCTCCTCAATCTTTCTTCTGCCTCTGACACAGTCAACCACTCCATCTTCTTAAATCATCTGCATGATACCCTAGGCATCAAGAACCAGGCACTGGTGTGGCTGACCTTCTTCCTTTCAAGCAGACTATCCCACGTGAAAATGGGTCCTTTTCTCTCCTCCACCTCTCTCTCTACCTGAGGTGTCCCTCAGTGTTCTATCCTATCACCATGGCTCTTCAACATCTACCTAGCCCCTCTGGCCCACTTGATCTACACCTTCTCCCCTGATTTCCAGTGTTATGCAGAGGACACACAACTCTCCCTTAAGCTACCACCCTCTTCCTCCTCTCCTTCCTCTCTCATATCTGACTGCTATTCAAGCATGGTGCTCTGCCAATGATCTCTGGCTTGATACCAGTAAGACAGCAATCCCTCTCATTGGGATGCCTACTCCTTGTTTCCCCACCCCCACTCTCTGGCCACCCTCCTTGGGCCCCTCCCCTCACCCACCCATGAGGCAAGAAACATTGGGATCAACTTTGACTCATCTCTCTCTTTCTATCCTCACATCAGGGACCTTGCCAAGGAGTCCAACTTTCAGCTCAACCACCTCAGAGGCATGCTACCGTTTCTCACCTTCCCCCAGAAGCTCAACATCTCCAGAGCCCTGGTTCCCTTTAGACTGAACGACTGCAACAGCCTCTTCCTCAATCTGCCTCTTTCCTCCCTTCAACTAATGTAGAATAGGACTGCAAGAAGTATCCTTGGCCTCAAGCCCAGGAACCACATCTCTCCAGCTCTAAAAGTTCTCCACTGGCTCCCTGTGACTGCAAGGATCAAATTAAAGACCCTTTGCATCATCTGCAGGGCTGTCTTGGGCTTGGGACCTCTCTACGTCCAGCATTCCCTCTCTAAATACCTCCCATCTAGAGTTCTTCAGTCGTCTGACTCAAACTCTCTGCAGGTCAAACGTTTCTCCAAGCAGAGAATGGGAGGTAGATCCCTTTCTCCAGCAGGGTCCTCCCTGCCCTCCTCAGACCTGAGCCAGATCGTCTTACGTTCCAGAATCTTCTCAAGACTTTCCTTATCTCCTCTTCTTTCCCTCTTCCTCTCCCGTGCTAATCTCCCTCTGCCGCTGTGACTGGGCCCTGGTCCATTCTGAGTCATACAGGGGCCAGACCACCCCCTACCAGTCCTCCCAGCATCCCTTGCCAGTACTTGCCCTCGGGTACTCTTCCCCGGACTAGCCCAACCTCGTCCACTCTGTCCATCGCACTCATACTCCCTTCCCTCTCTCTTCCCCCTGCACTTGCCATCTTGCCCCCCCAGCACGTGCTCACCCCCTCCTTTGGGAACCCACTCCTGCACTTCATCCTCTCCCTCCATCCCCCGCTCTTACCACCTTTGTCTTGCACTTGCACAGTATGATTGTCACAAGACCAATTTAATCGTTATTGTTGGTTTGTAGCTTTTCTTTTCCTATGCCTGCCCCCCCCCTACTCCCCAAATTTGCCTTGTGGCACCTGGAAACACTTGTGTATAGGCGCCATACAAACGTCCAATGAAATAAATAAAATACAAAATTATACTTGACTCCTGAAGCTAAACCCTGGCGATGCCTGGAGCGTCTCTGAGATGCCAGTGAGTGGCATTTTGCATGTGTCCATCACAAACAGCTCCAGGCATCTCCAGATTTGGTCCATGAGAAAAATAATTTAGCATGTGCAAATCAGAGACACATTGGATTTTCTCAAGTGCAAATGTTTTTGAATTAAGCACCCAATGTCTCACTTTGAGTCGCTACCTAATAGCAAAAAAGGTCTTTGGTCTGGTTCAAAAAGATTTGCACTTGAAAAAAACGGAGATGCATGTTAAGCATCTTAGACTTGTACCTGTTGCCGTATCCCAGATTCACAAAGGCTGTAACCGAATGAAGTCTCGAGCTGCCTGGAGCATCCCTGAGATGTCCTGACATGCCCTTGAGGAAATCATTGAGAATCACATTTACACATGAGCATCTCAGAGATGCTCCAGGCATCTTCAGATTTGCTGAAGTGTTAACCTTTGTGAATAAGCTCAAGGGCTTCTCTGATGTGCTACAGTGGAGGCCCAATGTTTGCCAGACGCACTGGCACAAGAGGCATTTCAAGATGTGAACAAGAGTTACAGTAAAACCTTAATATCATAGACCAGGACGGGTCCATTGTACCCTCCATAGACATGATGCACATGACGTCGACAGTAGGAAGAATGAAAATGATGGGACATGTCAATGTTAGAGAGGTACAGAACACTAGTTTGAAAGGTCTGATGGGTGTCCCAGTAAAGTAGCACCAAGAGTGTTGGTGAGCTGAATCTTGAAAAGGGATAGCATTTTCTGGTGGAGGGGAGGTATTTTTGGGTTATTAATCGATGGGGGAGATAATTAGTCAGAGATTGTCTATAGTAGGCAAGAAGGGTCAGGCCTCGAATGGATTTGAATGCTTAACAGAGGCTCTTGTAAATGTAGCATGAAGTAACCTTTATGATGACAATATGGGCCAGGGAAAATTGTGCAACATGCAGGTGGAGAACCTTAAGACATTTCAAATGGCTAAAAGGCATATTGGTGAGGACTACATGCTCTCGCTGCAAGCTCATTTTACCATACAGCTAGCTTTTCTGTGCATGGCAGGGTTTATTTATTTATTGTTGAGCTCTAACGTGCCAAGGTGCTGCTTCAAAGCAGTTTGATTAAACAAAACAGGACAAGGTGTAAAATACAAACGTGTGACAATTATACAAGAAAAATTAGGCTTTGTGTGAGTTTACATGCCAACATTGTCTGCTTAGTTACAGTCAGTATCAGAGATCTGAGCTTACAATTGGGTTACATAGTGAGGTTGATGCTTTGGCTAAGACACCGCTACCTACAGAAAGTCTGGTGCTTACAGGTTGGTTATTCATATTACAACATGCATACAAGAAGTGGGTGTAGGAACAAGTCAGATAACCTTTCCTATGACCAAAGTGGGCAAATTAAAAGTGATCAGGTAATGGCTAAATGTGACTGTATGGCAGAAGTGCTAGTCATAGGTTATTAGTGTGGTAGAGTCAAGTATAGGAGTCATTGTGGGGAGGGGAGGTTATTTGGTTATTGTATGTAGGCATATCTGAGTTAGAGCTTCTGTTCATGGAGCCAGATTTTCACATTCTTTTCAAACTTCTTGAGGCATATTCTGTTTTCAGGATTTTTGGAATGTTGTTCCAGAATTTCAGACCTATTAGTAACCAATCCAGGGGGTAGGAGGGTAGCTGCAGCCCAGCCATTTAGGAGGGTCAGAATGGAGGCTTTAGTAAAGCACCTGCTCCAAGTCTCCTCAGAGCGGGAATATGCAATCTTCCCCCACTGGGACTGAGGCAAGTGCACTTCTGTGCTCCCCCATGTCCCATTGCCCCCACTCCCACGGCCCGCCTTTTCCACTAGTGTTCTCGTTGCATTCTTGTTGTAGCAATGGCCACCATGGAAAGGGAGAAGGGACTACATGTATTTAACTCTCCCTCTTCTATGGTTGTCATCATGGATTGTAGTTTTTTTCAAGTTGAGAAATGCAAACACAGCGTTTCTCAACTTGGAAACAAAAACGATTAGTATCCCAGTACAACATGCCGGTATACTAATAGCAGTACACTCCTTATTGGGGGGGGGGGCATTACCAGGTCAGGTAATGCCCCAGGGCTAACGTTAAAGTCCTCGCTTCACTCGGGCATCTAACTAATGCCCTGGGGCGTTTCCTGACCCGGTAATGCCCCCAACCAGCTTGGGATGTATTTCTTAAATAATGCATTGGGTTGCTATCTGCACCATTTCTGTAGAATGAGGAAGCAATTTCAATTAGGTTGGACTTGAAATGTTTTTCGTCAGTTCACCTCCAGAATCCTTTAATTGCACTGGGGTGCAGAAGCTACTGTTTGAAGCAGACATGGGTCTTTAGCAGTCACAGCAGTTGATAGACGATTGACAATATCTCATGGTTGAGGTTGGGTGCACAGTAGTAGGCAATATATACTTGAGCTGCTACATGAGTTCTCAGATGGCCATATATCTCCACTCTGTATATGTGAATTTCCTGAAAGGTAATGGCAGGTATTGCTAAGAATAAAGTCCTAAAAGCACGGAAGCGTACATTTAAATGATCCTTAGAAGATCAGGACTTCCGATATGAGAGCATTGGCTAATTACGAAACAGCTATGTTTACAACAAGCATCGGATATAGAAGAATGACATTAGTAAAGGCAATATTCCATATTCTACAAGGTATTGATTTGATGCTTTAATGTGCATTTATTTTTTACTTTCTCTTTTCCTCTCTTAATGCTCAAGTTTAAAAAAAAACAATTGTGACGTGACTATCAGGTTTTTGTGCTTCCGATATTACATAGATTTATATAACAATATAACAGATTTGAAAACAAATACACATTTTAGGAAATGATTCTAAATGAAAAATGGCAACTAAGATTTCTGGGGCTGACTTCTGTCTCCTGATCTTTTAGGTATATTGCAGACGCTGAAATGAACCACATGATTTCACATCTTCCATGTCTCATGTAAAGTTCACTCAACGTGTGGCCAACTACCCCCTTGGCGTTAGCCTTTAGATGTAGGAAAGCCACAGGGAAGCATGGAGAAAAACTCACAAATGAACGTGAAGACAACATTGTTTAAACCACAATTTTGCATGAGCATGCTAATAATGTGTGTGTTTAAAAACTGGCTTCTTTATTGCATAGTGAAAGAGTAATTCCTTTTCAGTTTGGTAAAAAGGAAGCAATGTGCACAGATATATAGTTGCTGATCGAGGATCACAGATCAAGCCAGGAAGGGTCTATTGAGTTAGAATTTAAGTCCCCTTTTTCCAGGAGGTGACGTGTTAGCGACTATTTCCTATCCCTTCCGAAGCAGTAGCTACTGAACAACAAATATTACAGACATACATTGACATCATCAAATATGCTTTTCTTTTTACAGAACAAAGCTACATTACATAGTAATACTAAATAGTCAAATTAAAGCTATTATTAGTCTCTTGCCTTCACAAACAATATGCTACACTTAAGACAAGTACATCAGGGCCATGGTCATCATTAGTCTCATAAAATCAAACGTAACACTCAAATCAAAACAACTATTGCTTTCCTGTGATTTATACGCAAGTACTGATAGCTGTACATGGCAACTGGGTGGACTTTTTCCAGTTTTGTGTAAAAAAGTCTGATTACATCTTCATTTTGGAAAATATTTCTAATACCAAGCAGATCTTGACTTAAGCATATAACCATACACCGTTGTTCATCAACTATGACAAATGTCTACAGTTTTTTCATGTTTTTTTAAATTAATTTGTACGCATTTCTTTTTTATGTGTAGGAAAACATATTGAAAAACATGTTAACACAAATGACTATACATGTGAAGTTTCATTAACATACATTAATATATGAATGTATGTGCCAGCAAGAAAAAAAAATACCATTGATTTATATTTACAGTAGAGTTTTGGTGCCAGAAGTCATCAGCCATAATGGATCTGGTCAAAAGGCAATTACTTCTCAACAAGTTCCTTTAGTTGTTTTTCATAGTATCTCAAAGCATAATATATTCTTTGTAAAAGCTTGCTTAATGATACAGACAAGTAATCAAATACACTTCTGTCAAATATATACTTTAAATGTGATGATCCTCTTACATGTTTGGTAAACCTCTTTAAGTATCTTGTGATGTTTTTTGCAAGACCCAAGGAAAGCTAGCAAGCTGTACAGTTTTCTCTGTTAACATTATTTTAAACAATACAACCTGCTACCTCAACCTGGGTTCCTACATTTAAAAAAGCTGGAGAATGTTTATGGTCCTTGTCGACGTAGAGACTTTTTATGGACGGCATTAATTATATCCTGTTTCTTACCATGGCAATTGAGGACATTTTAATAGTGGCAGGGCTGGAAAGAAAATGTGCTTTTCATAAACAGCATGCTGATTTTATTGTAACCACATATGTTTTCCACTCATTTTCCAATTGTATTATTTCAACACTGTACACCTTCAACAAAGCGGAGGAAAGAGGAACTTTACAGAAAATGTAGGATTTTAGAAGAGTCAAAGCATTGAAAGATTGCTTAGAAAAAAAGCAGCATATAGTGGAAAACGAGAGAGCCTTAAAATCTCCCAGCCAACTCTAGGTTATTTTCATCTCCTCTGGGACTCGCTTTAGTTCTCTTCATCTGGCGAAAGGGTGAGTAGGACACCATCTTATAGAGAAGGTGTGAGCACCCCAGTACCCCAGAATTGAAGCAAATGTTCACAAGATGTTCTCAGTTGTGCATCAGGCTATACATATCATGTGCAATATTCAAGTGCAATTCACACATTGAGAAAACCAGTCGATGTGTGAGCTTGAAGAAAAAGTTTATGATGATTTAGCTCTTGTGGATAAATGTTCTATCACTCATTAGGACCCGGCGAGGGATCCAAACGATCTGATTGGCCAAACGATCTGATTGGCCCTTGCCGGGTCCTTACCAGCGAGACAAAGCACTAGTCGCAGCTGCATCCCTCGTGTGTTCCTTTTGCGACTGTCCGACATAGAAAGGGAAAAGGAACTACATGTAGTCCCTTCTCCCTTTCCATGGTGGTCATCTTCTTTGTTTTTTTTTTCTTTTCCTTTTTACATAGCCACCATGGAAAGGGAAAAGGGACTACGTATAGTCTCTAGACCCTGCTCCACGTTGGCCATCTTGTTTTTTTCTTTTTTTTAGTTGCAAAACGCTGCCATTTGACAACTAAAATAAAGACACTATTGTTAATCCGTTCCAACGGGCCGGGGTACTAATATCATTAACCCCTCGCTGGGGGGATTACTGTTTCAGGTAATGGCCCAGGGCCTTCGTTAAGGCCCTTGCTTAGCTTGGGCCAGTAACTATGGGCCCGCGGCATTACCTGTTGCGGTAATGCTCCCCTGGCTCGGGGCTTATTGCTTTATTATCGCTGGTTACATTTCTGTTCTGATTACATAGTATAACATGCACCAATCCAACAGGATTGGTGCATGTTATATGTAGGATATCTATAATTCATGAACTTATAAAAAAAGGCAGGGTAGTTGTGTTTAAGATCAGAATAGAGATGAGTAGACTGGAAGCACCGAGCAGTTGTAGATCCTAAAGGCTTGTTAGCATCTCACATGTACACGACAAGCTGATAATTTGACATCTTCATACCATTTGGGAACATCAATGGGTTTACTCATATTGCATTATATAATGTAATGTTTGTTTTGCCAATGCATGTTGTGTTTTAAATGTAAACTCCACTGCTACTGTTTTTACTTCTACCTAACTGGGGTTCAGACTTAGTCATCGTGAATGTGCCTTTGACATGCCCTCAAAAGAAAAGAAGAAAGAAGAGAGGTAGTCTCTGGTTGTGAGAACCTTTGGTCGGAGACTTACAGATCCTGCTCACCCTGGTGGCAGCTCACTGAATGCCACATGCGGATGTCTTTGAATGAGCACCAGGGCAACCATTCAGGGCATAATATGGTTACCGATGCACCTTTCTTTCTTGTCAGGAAATATTGGCAAAGGTTGCTTGCTTGACCCATCTCAACACGCCTCAAAATGACATTGGGCCTCATTAAAAGTTTGCCGGTCCGGTAACAACAGTGCCAGTAAGTTACCGGCACTGTTGTTGCCGGACCGGCAAACTACGAGGTGTGCGAGCGGGTGCCTTTTCGCCCTCCAGGTCTGACCTGGCAAGTGGAACGGCATCCGCTTGCAGACCATGTCGGCTGCACCGGCACCATTTACGAATGGTGCCGGTGCATCCGACCTCCCCATTCCCAGTGAGTCCAAAGGGACTCAAATGGGAATGGGGAGTAATATTTTCTGGGCGCTCAGGAATGGGCAATTACTGCGTCAGCTGTAATGGCCCGGTAATTGCCCATTCCCAGGCGCTAGAAAAAAAATGACTTCGGCGGGGCCATGCCGTTTTAACCGGCACGGCTATCACCGGACTCGTAATGAGGCCCATTGACTTAAGCAGGCTCTGTAATCCCTGAAAGGCCTTACAATCTCTTCGCTAGCCTTATTACACATTGCAAATAGCAATACCCCATGCAGAATCCTGTAAAAATACCCCATGCAGAATCCTGGAAAACTGCCTCATTGAAAAAATCTTCCTGGTCTCTCGTAAGGGATTTGGATTTCCAAAAATACTATATTTTGGCATCCTACACTTCCATATTTCTGGAAAACCAAATGCATTACTTTCCCATTTCTTCTACATCTATCTCCCCACTCCTTTTAGTGGTTCACTCCACTACTGTATACTATTTTTAAAATATAGCATAGTGTACGTTTTTACCCTTTTCTGCATTACATAGCAAGGTGGTGAGATGGAGAGCATGAGAGATGCCCACAATGGTCCTTATGAAAAATATTTATGCTGCAAGAAAGGAAAGTGCTTGCATTTCTTTGCAATCCAGCAAGACATGTTTTAAAACGTCAGGCTAGTTTATACAAGGTTTATTTATTTATTGGTTATGTATAAGGCGCTTTTACAACTAGACAGTGTTTCAAAGCGCCACAAGGAAAGAAGGGGCGGGTGCAAAGGAACAAATAGACAATGGAAATGACAGGAATAAAAAAGAGAGCAAACAAATAGCAGTTCTACTAGACCTTGAGTCATTCAGAACGTGCAACTGCAGAGAGGGAGGGGGCAGTGGGGTAAGTGCTAAAGCGTCCACCCTGGGGGGTGACGTGCCAGATGTGCCTGCTGGGGGGGGGGGCAACAGGTAAGTGCATGGGCAGAAACATCACGAAGCAGCAGGGAGACCAAACGCACATCGGTAAGTGCATGGCTGAGATGGACCAACCAATAGGCAGGTGGGGGCCCGGATGACATATGTAGGGGGACGGGATGGATGCTGGTGGTGACTCGGTTGTATACAAAAACAGAATGAGGATGTCATTTGAATATAGATAAATTAATGTATTCAAACAATATTTTTCTTTTTTAGAAGCCTCCATAGCTGGCTTATAATTATATTGGCAACACATTATTCATTCAATAAAAACATAGAAAAATATACACAATATGCATACACCATATACATATATCGAGACCAAACCTCTTAAAGTGCAATGTGCAATGGACAGTAATTAATTACTTATATTCACTACAATCTTCTCAAGAGAAGAATGTAGAGAAAGAAAAAAGAAAATGGAAGAGCAAATACCTCTGTCCCACCAAAAGAGGCGTAGGTCAACAGTAAAAATCACCCACAATGAAAACACCTATACTAAGTGTCATACAAAAAACAACCTAAAAGTCTACTGGGTGAGACAGCTGGGAAACGCACTGTCTTCCAGATTCTGATTCTGATGTAGCTCTCCGAAGGGTATAACTGAATTCCCCTTCCTCTTAGTTTCAACACCTCTCCTGCTTAGAAAATGTTTTCTTCAGGACTGGTTGTCCTTGTTGATGGTCATGGCCAATCGTGCATTGAAGTAGTCGGATCCAGAGAAATCACCCAACTGCTCCGGTGTCTCCAACACAGCGAGGACGCGTTTTCAATGATTCAAAGACGTTCCAGATTCATATGGAGTAAGCGGACACTTGACTGCAACATGAAGACCGTACGAAAATCAGCCGTTTCGTAGAAGGAAATTAATTCCCAAATACATGAAAGAAAAAAAGGAAAGCAAAGGAAAAAATGAATGGAAAAAATGCACTTGCAATCTAAGACCAGGACCCTATTGGGCTCTTGAGGGACCAGGCCGTCTATCTCAGAGGTAGTGGGGTTGGTTAGCAAGGGAGATCGAGAGGGAAGGAAGAGGAGAAGAGAAAGGTCTTGAGTTGTTTGCAGAACTTGAGGTGATCCGGTTCAAGACAAAGGGAGACTGTTCCAGAGGAGGGAGCCAGCCGAAGAGAGAGATCTGCCCCCAGTTCTCTTCTTGGAGAAACGTTTCACCTGCAGAGAGGTGGGGCAAGAAGCTCGAAACAGGCCTGGAAGGAGAGTACTTAGTGAGGGAGAGTTGCAGATAGCGCGGTCCCAGGCCCCATAAAGCCTTGTGGATGATGCAGAGGGTCTTGAATGTGATCCTTTCAGCAACTGGGAGCCAGTGAAGAGATTTCAGGGCAGGAGAGATATGGTCTCTGGGCTTGAGGGCAAGGATAAGACTTTCAGCTCTGTTCTGGATTAGATGAAGAGGGCGGAGGGAAGAAAGAGGCAGGTTGAGAAAGAGGCCGTTGCAGTTATCGAACCTGGAGAGGACCAGAGCTCTAGAGGCATTGAGCTCTTGGGGGAAGTTGAGGAAAGGGAGAATACCTCAAAGGAGATGAAGTTGAAAGTGTGCCTTCTTGGCAAGGCCCAAAATGTGAGGAGTGAAGGAGAGAGAGGAGTCCAAGTTTTGACCCCAAGGTTTCTGGATTCAGAGAAAGGAGGAGGGGAAGAGCTGAAATGGGGCAGCTAGAATGCAGGAGGGAAGTGCGAACAGATGTCCAGATAGGAAGAATTTCAGTCTTATTGGCATTAAGACAGAGATCATTAGAGGTGCACCAGGACCGGAGAGCAGACATGCACTCCGGGATGATAGAGGAAGGGGAAGGGAGCTTCATGAGAGTTGTGTACCATCTGCGTGACAATGGAAATGAGGAGAGAAGGCAGAGATTAGGTGGGCAAGAGGCACAAGGTAGATACTGAAAATCCATGGCGAGAGGATAGAACCCTGGGGAATACCACATGTAGAGAGAGTGGTGGTGGAGGGGAAGGAGCCCGCGAAGGGCGGTCAGTGAGAAAGAAGGACAACCATTCCAGTGCCCGGTCAGAAATACCAAAGGTATCATGGAGCCGCTTTGTGAGGATAGAGTGGTTGACTCTGTCAAAGGCGGAGGAGAGGGTATTACCCAAAGTGACCTTTTGCACAATTGACCTAATTATAGTGGCCCTAACTGACCTTCTGCACAATTGACCTTTATATTATTTTAGTTATTTTATATATGTATTGGGTTGGTTTTGTATTATAAATAATATAAGGGAATTGGGTGGGGGGTTGCAGGGGGTTTTGGATTGGGTGAAGTGTTGCAGGGGGTTTCCCCCCGCATATATGTCCTAATTGACCTTCTAAATTAGGTCAATTCTCCCGAGGTCAATTGTGATAAGGTCAATTAGTATACAACCGGAGGAGACATCTAGGAGAATAGGAACAGAGGGGGAGTTAGAGTCAAGATTTGAGAGCAGTTTTTCATGGGTGTTCAGGAGAGCAGTTTCCATGCCCCTGGATGCCTGGAATCCAGATTGATGGTCATGTAGACAACCAACAAGCTCAGTGTGTTGGGTAGGTTTGGGGAAGACCAACTTCTCCAGGAGTTTCCCAAGGAAGGATGTAGTAGTGATAGGGCGATAGTTGGCTGGATACGAGTGGTTGTTCATCTCATGGGTGGAAATAACATTTTGAGTCAAAAAGGTAAGCTTATGACCTCTCATTATGGCAGTGATTAATACATGAAGTATTTTGATGAAATGCTGCATGCAGTAATTCCACTAGCAGGTAATCAGACCGATGGTATAAAAAGGCCGTATTTATAATTTACCATAATCATAAAGAGAGTGCTTACTGTTTATCAACAGTGTATCAGGGGTGTTTACTAGGTCTGGTAAAGATCTGTGGCTACACCAATGTCGGCACTGTCAGGACTCTGGGGTACATGGCCTTTTGGTTGTAGCCCCTGAGCTTTTATCCGGGGCTAAAACCAAAAGACCCAGGGCTATAGCCCCCCCAGGTCCCACCTAGCAATGCCTAACTGATCCCTTTCATTCTGCAGAAGTACTTGGACCCACATACTCTTACTCCATCAGTACCTCAATCAGAGTATTCCTTTGTCCTCAGTGTTATAGCACACAGTCAAATCTAATAGAGCATCATTTCAGGGTAGCTATTGGTAGCAAGTACTACCCCTAGATTTCTACTTGCAACCGGTAAAACTTCCATCCAAGCTCACCCCATCGTGAGTTCCTTTGTTTCATACTCATCCTAGGTTACGTCTTGTGTGCATCATCAATAACTGTTTATTACATCCAGCTGCATTTAGTTGTCAGTAATTCAATGGCCTGTTTTTTTTCAGGTCTGCTAAAATATGTGTGATGGCATCTTCTGTGATGATGCCATTGAGTGCTCAAGCAGGGTGGTGTGGGTTGCACTATCCGTACAAGTTTGGGTTAAAGATCCTCCTGCTGAATTGAGACACGTTATACAATAGGGCCTTATTACAAGGTTGGTGGTAATCCGCCGGTGCCACCTGTGGGTTGATACCAACCCCGTAACACCGTTTCCGGCGTCTGATTTCTCGGTGCCACCAGGACATTACGATCGGGAAGTCAGGCGCTGGAAAATGTTAGTCCCCATTGCCGTGGAGTCCCATAGGACGCTACAGGAATGGCGACTCGGAAGCACCAGCACCGTTGCTAATGGCGCCAGTGCCTCTGTGACAACTCTGCTTTCTGGGGCCGTTGCTCCCGGCAGGTCAGACCTGCCGGGCGCAGAGGACCTGGAAGGCAGAGTTACCGGCACCCGAATTTCCAGACCGGCAGACTTGTAATGAGGCCCTAGGTGTACATAAAAGAAATGTAACCACTTATAATGAGTGATAACACATTTATCTACAAGAGCTAAGACATCATGAACTTTTTTCAAGCCCACAAAGCAGTGATATCTACACACAGGGTACATTAGGAGTTCATTTACTTATAATTCTGCCCAGATTCCACATTAACTGAATAAAACCTGATTCACTAAGATTTGAAATGGAGCAACTGGTGCACTCCATGTCTTGGGAGGATAGCTCAGGGGCAACGTGCTCGCCATGGAAGCAAGACGACACGGAGCAACAGAGGTTCGATCCCCGGGTCCATGCTGAGAAACCTCAGGGTAGTAAGTGTGTTATAAATAACCTATCATACCATATGCCTGTGAGCATCTGGGATCTGCCCCTGCTTCCTTACACGCGATTCAGAAAGCCTAAAAGGGGAGAAATCTGGAGATGGCTGGAGCATCCCTGAGAAGCGCGCAAGCACATCCTGGAGGCTCGCATTATCTATCACACGAGGCTTTCAGAGATGCTCCCGGAGAAGGTAGCACACAGGCATCTCTAATTTGCTCCAGTGCAAAACGCTGAGAAACAAGCCCTGAATTTCTGTGGAATGTGGCGGAGGGATTCAAGCAACAAGTGTTTTGAGAACGTCTGCAGAAAGCTCCCTTTTCGCAGCCCCGCTTGCAAGCGGAAACACATGCTCCAGCCAAAGTTCCTAAAGCATGACTCATGAATGGCCAGGGCACGCCGCATCGCACTGCAGCAGAACCCGATTTTCAAACGCTTTTATTTTTTAGGAAAGGCGCTCAGGATTCCTGATGGAAAATCTTCTTACAACCATCCATGTGTTCCACCTGCTTAACATCTTGAAATTCACATTCATGAAAATTGGCTTCGCTCAGTTTTTAAGTCCACTTAATGGCAGAACACAAGAGACAGCAACGAAGTGAACTGACACACTGCTCTCCCTCTCTATCTTTTTTCTCATCGCCCATATGTCTCTTCCCATTGTTGCTCTCGCACCCTCTATCGATCCTTTCTCTCTCGAGTTACATTCACACACACGCGCCCTCTTTCTGACAGACACACTACGACACGCAGTCACCCACTCTCTCTCTCTGACACTCACACAAACACACACACTCTCTTACCATTTTCTGACACACATATCCATGCACTGTTTCTTACACACACATACACATCTACTCACTCTCACCGTCTCTCTGACACACACACGCTGACCCTCTTTCTGACACACACACACCCACTCACCTTGGCCCTCTCTCTGACACACAAACACACTCACTCGCACTCTCCCTCTGACAGACACACTCACTTCTTTCGCTCCCGCACATTATTTATTCTTTCTCTCAATCTCTCCCTTTCTTCATCTATATCTTTCTACCTTTCCTTTCTCACTCACATTCTTTCTCTGTGTGTAGCAGTGGTCCCCACCCGCACCTGCATGTTTTGGGTGGGCGGAGGCCCCTCAGCATTTTGACTTTCTGTTTAAAGTCAGAGGTGCCCTGGCTCCATCATGCATGCCAGGAAGCAGGAAGTTCTACCTGCTTCCTGTTTCCTGTCTGCATGGATTGTGGGATCCGGAGGCCTAGAAAGGAGCACTTTGTCCCTAGGAGCTGGTTGGACATGGGAAACAAGCAAGTTAAACAGCCTTTTGTAAATCTGAGCACATGTGTGTAGGGGCGCTGCATGCATGTATGCCGCAAGTATTCCTATGAAAGAGAGTTCAGTGTGAATAGTGTGCATTTATGGGTGTGAAGGCGCGCGTGAATGAGACGGAAGTGTGAATGCCCTGTATGCGCGTGTGGAGTATGCGGTGTGCATGTTCTGGGTTCTCATGATAATCATTCATAAAGAAGTTGTATGGGCGAGGGACTGGTGGGCGAAAGGGTATGATAGTGTGAGTGCAAGGCTGGAGCCCAAGCAGGGTCTTGGGCAAATTGACGTTTTCTTACAGTGACATGGCATGCAGTCAGTCAAAAATGTCCCATGTGGAAATGGAATGTCAGTTTGCAAGAGAAGAGTCCCAGTGTACGCTGCTAGCATATTGGAGGCAGCCTGAGTGTGGGGTGATGGAGGGGCAAAAATGAGGGGTGGTGGGAGAGTGACGCTGACATAAGATAACGAGGTGCTGGAGTAGAGTGCAATGTGTGGCATGGGCAGCAGGTGGAAGTGGCAAGGTAGAGTGGATTCCTGGGTCAGGCTGAGAGACGGTGGTCACTGGCATCAGGCACAGGCCCGTTGCATAGTACACAGGCTTCGGTCTGTAGATAAAGCATGTGTTCCATGGAACCTGATTGGTCACAAAGGACTATTTCCTCTATTGAACTGCACGGATTACCTGGCCACCCTCTGATCTCGGGCCCAGGTCCCTCCCCCGCCAGTCACAAACACCTGCGCTGCCTGCCTGGCTATCCCCGTTTCTGTATCCTTACAGTCCCACTACCAGCACTTGACACCTGATTTCTGCACTTACCTTTGCGCTTGACACTTGCTGGCCGATACCTTTACTTATTGTATTATTCTATTCCATGTAATGCACTGTCCCTTCCTCCTCCCCCCTGCACTTTCCACCTTCCCCCTTCCCATGCACTTGCGCGATCTGAATGATACCTGGCCTAGTAGTGTCGTTGTATGTCCTCCCTGTGTTCCCCCTCTCTTGCCGTGTCGTGCCTTGAAACACTTGTGTACAGGCGCGTTATAAATGCCGTATTATATAATATCATATCAAATTGCTAGAAATGGGCCATTTTGATCATTTCTTTTGACACATTGCTTTTTAATTATCTTTTAAATGGGCGCACTAGCACCACTCATTCTCCTTTAGTCCTCATTTTACAGTTTTTTTGTTGGGGCTATTGGTTATCGCTTGCGACACTTATATGCCAGAACTATTGCATTAGAGTACAGCTAGAGAGAAATGGCATATGAGGAGGGACACACAGCTTGTAGGCTTTGCTTGGTTTTTTGCCCAACCACTGACTGCCCATGGCCATGCTAATCCCTAGGAGCATTTCTGTCCAGTTCCTGCCCCTCCATGCCCAAAACACATCTTTGGTCTCGCTTTAATCAAGCCTTTACCATCAACCTTTGCACTGAAAGTTCCTGCCAGTGTTTTTTCACAAGAAGTCTTCTGAGAGTTAATTACTTAATTCAAGCTATAAACCTGCTGCTGGTGTAATAAAAATGTCTTAGCAGGTCTGCCTTCTGCCAATCAATTTATAAGCCATATGCCTGTCCTTCACTGAAGTCCTGTTAAAAACAAGCATTGGCTAAGCCAACAGTTTTGGCTTGTGTACAAGTATTAGGCATTTGCCAGGCACTGCTATTATATGCCCAGGTGCTCGCACCATTTTCCTCCTGATACTATCAATGGCCAGTGAATACCACTATGGCAGTGCCTGGCAAGTGCCTTTCCCATACCTACACAAAGGCCAAACTGTTGGCATTGCCAATGCATGTTTCCTATTTGTTGCTGGCCTTTTGCCCTAACCCTGATTTAATATTTTATTCTAGTTGAACAAATTTAAACAATTGGCTTTCCCACCCTTATTGTGTGCAATTAAAGTTTGGTTCATTTTCCCAGTTTAAATTATTTTACATTTGCAAGTTCTCCCAGATTTCCCACGTTTTTGCCATTTTGGTGGCTTCTTGGCACTTTATTCTGACTTTTCTGAATTATTTATTAATTTACACCGATTTGCTATGATTTAAGGTAGATTCCACATTTCACAATGTCCAAATAATGATGACCATTAGCTAAAATGAATGCTGTTTTTCACAGAAATAGCGTTCATTGCATTGATCTCCTTCTTAATGCTCCCCCCTACAACGCACCCTGTGCCTCCCTTGCCCCTATGATATTATTGCTAGTGCCTCTCTATCCTTCCCAGCCGTCCTCTATGGCCCCTTTTCCCATGTGGGCCTTTTGGGCATAAGTGCTGTCAGCAGCAGCAGCTGCCCCCTCCTTGAAGCCGCCTGCATGGAGCAAAACCAGCCCCCACCTTATAAGGCTCTGGGGCAGTGGTCGAAGTGTATGAAAGGAAGTAGTGGAACTATGCTCCCTGCTGGCCTGCCCCGCTCCCCACAAACCCCATCACCACGCCCCCCCTCGCACACGCAACCCAAACCCCCAAACTAACACACCTGCTGTTTAAGGGAATGCTCAGTGCAGTGCACTGAAGGGCAAGTTTCAACTTCTTCCTACACTTTTATTTTAAAACGAAACCATTCCGGAACGTTTTTTAAAATTAAATAACAGTATAGGAACAGTAAAACGTAAAAGAAAGTAGCAGAGAGCCCCTCCCAACTGCTCCCACCCACTTCGTCCACTGCTCTGGGGGCAAGGGAGCTTGAAATCCCCCTGCAAGAACTTGAATCAAAGAACATACCAAGGCCTTTCAGATGTTCTGCTCGAAATGTTGACATTTTAGAATTCAAAAAGAAGCAGCCGGAGCTTTGCAGTCGTTATTGCTGTACCCTTTATTTGCGGAGACTCTGCTTGTGTGCTCTATATTTTTACATAGAAAGTAGTAGAAAGGAATGCAGTACAGCAAGACCCTAGAGCCGCTGCCATGCTGCTCCCCAGCTGGGGTAAGACCCTAGGGCCCTGCCATGCCGCTGCCATGCTGCTCCCCAGCTGGGAGAAGACCCTAGGGCCGCTGCCATGCTGCTCCCCGGCTGGTGGAAGACCTTAGGGCCCTGCCATCCTGCTCCCCGGCTGGGGGAAGACCCTAGAGGCCCTGCCATGCTGCTCCCCGGCTGGGGGAAGACCCTAGGGGCACTGCCATGCTGTTCCACGGGTGCGGGAAGACCTTAGGGCCCTGCCATCCTGCTCCCCGGCTGGGGGAAGACCCTAGAGACCCTGCCATGCTGCTCCCCGGCTGGGGGAAGACCCTAGGGGCCCTGCCATGCTGTTCCACGGGTGGGGGAAGAGCCTAGGGCCCTGCCATGGTGCTCCTGCTCCCCGGCTGGGGGAAGACTCTAGGGCCTTGCCATGGTGCTCGCGGGCTGCCATGGTGCTCCCCGGCTGGGTAAAGACCCTGGGGGAAGACCCTATGGCCCTGCCATGCTGCTGCCCGGCTGGGCGAAGACCCTAGGGGCTTGCCATGTGCTGCTCCCCAGCTGGGGGAAGACCCTAGGGGCCCTGCCATGCTGCTCCCCGGCTGGGGGAAGACCCTAGGGCCCTGCCATGCTGCTCCCCGGCTGGGGGAAGCCCTAGGGCCTGCCATGTGCTGCTCCCCAGCTGGGGAAAGACCCTAGGGGCCCTGCGATGCTGCTCCCCGGGTGGGGGAAGACCCTAGGGCCCTGCCATGCTGCTCCCCGGCTGGGGGAAGCCCTAGGGCCCTGCCACGTGACTCCCCGGCTGGGGAAAGACCCTAGGGGCCCTGCCATGCTGCACCCCGGCTGGGGGAAGACCCTAGAGGCCCTGCCATGCTGCTCCCCAGCTGGGGGAAGACCCTAGGGCCCTGGCTGGGGGAGGACCCTAGGGCCCTGTCATGCTGCTCCCTGCCATGCTGCTCCCCGGGTGGGTGAAAGTATCCTGTGTGGGAATGTACAGGTTCTTTCACCCTCCCCTCCACCCACTGCGCAAGCTTAACCCCCTGAGCACAATCCCCCCACCCCCCGTGAGTCATCGGGATCAAAGAATGAAAGGGGGTGTGCATCGCAGCCACAGGGATGAGTTTCACTTCCTACCACTGGGACCATTCCAGCCCACTGGTAAGTCAGAGGTTTTGCGAATGAGTAGTGAAACCACAAGTCAATGTTTCCTTTTGGTTGCATTCCTTTCATGGTGTTTGAAGTAGGCTCGCAGCTGTCAGTGACTGCTGAGTCATGGTACCGTGCACCCATCCCAAAAGGGCTGATCTGCTCTCCTGTCCTTCATGTATGGCGTGTGCCCACTCTTTTTCCATCCTGTTGCTTTAGTGCTGCGCTAGTTTAGATTGTTTTCTAGTTTCTGTCCACTGTCCACTTTTGTTTTCGTCTTGCAGTCCTGCATGTCATGCCTAGATCTATGTATATGGAGGAAGGCTTGCACATGGAGCCTGATTTGGGTCTTTCCTGGGTCTTTTTAGGAAATTAGGACACAGGGCATTCTAAAGTACATTTAGAAAAAGATGTCTCCTCAGCCAGTATTAAAAAATATATTGATATAAAATCCGAAGGCTTAAGATGCACTTATTTTTTAAATATCTATGTTTAATGGTTAATAACCTTTAACATTGAAGGATAAGAGAAGAAGAAAAAAAACATATTACAATACATATTACAAGAGGAAACTTGTGGCTGGGACCTTTTAAACAAAAACTGGCAATGCCAACAGCTTTGGCTTTGGTGTAGGCCTGCAAAAGGGCATTTGCCTGGCTCTGTCGTAATTCTACTAACTAGCCATTAATGATAGCAGTCACAAAATGGTGTGAGTACCTGGGCATATAATAGCAGTGCCGGGCAAATGCCTATGCACAAACCAAAACTGTTGGCTTTGCCAATGCTTAATTTTACAGGACTTCGGTGAAGGACATGCACACTGCTTATGAGTCAAGTAGCTGAAGGCAGACCCGCTTAAGACATTTTTATTACACCAGTAGTGTGTTTACAGTTCTAACTAACCGATTAACTCTCAGAGGACTGCTTTGAAATATCATGGTCAGGCAAAGCGTGATGTTACGGTTCGATAAGCTATCTCACTGAGATCCCAGGAGGATGTGTTTTTGGGCGGAGAGGGGCCCGAAATGGGCATCGCTATGGCATTCCACGGGTGAGTAAATAACACATAACACCTATATGCTTTGTGTCCCTCTTCATATGCCATCTCCCCATAGCTGTACTCCAATGCAATAGTTTCAGCTTAGAGGTGGCGCTTTAGTGCCACCTAATAGCCAAACCTAAAAATACAGTACTTCTAGGTAATACTCATAAATGCTTCTGCAGCAGCAAATACCCATCTGCTGTAAGCCTGTGAAAACAATAGCTGAGCAGGATACTGTCTGTCGGATACACTGATGTTGGGCCCTCATTGTCAGCTCGTGCCTTGACTAGGGCAATCACCCAGCCTCATCACTAGAGAGACTTCAAAAAGTCCACAAAGTGGCATGCCAACTTATTCTTGCGCTGAAGGAACATCACCCCACATCCACAACCTCAGGAGCCTACAATGGCCAGCAAGTTCAATGAGGAATCACCTTCAAGATCCTGTGCTTCGCCTCCACATGTGCAAAGGGCACAGTTCCCACAAGCTCTCCTGCTCTTCGACTCCAACCGCCTCTCCTCTCTATGACCAAGAGCTTACATGTCAGAGACTGACGTGTCACTGTGACTTCGCCTCTTCCTCAAATATGGATGTCCTATCTCCAAAGAATTAGAGCAGTCCAAATAAGCAAGCAATTCTGGACTGTCTGCTTGCTCTTCTAACAGCAATCAATCTAACCACACCTCTAGCCTCCATCTCTTGAATTGTAATGTTTTTGAGGGATATGTTACGTTATGCAGTATTTACAGAACACACATTCCCTCCATACTGGTCTTTTGGCAGCAAGTCTTGTCTGGATAATGTCCCCCTGACTGGGGTACACCAGACCGTTACCTATGGGAGAAAAGAGAGAGGGGGCGAAAAGGTGTGAGTCTAAGGGAGCCGGGAGTAGGATGGAAAGAGAGAGTGGGCGGAGATGTGATAGTCGTCGTAGGGCTGCATTTGTAGTCATTGCCACTGGATGCATCTAATAGTGATCTTAAAAGGTCCCTGTGAAGCCGAGCAACATTCCATGAGGGCAGTTTCCCCGTAACATGGTTGTGAGATGGATTGGAGATATCCTCAAGGGTGCCCTTGACGTGTGGAGGTTACATCGCCATATCGTGTTTTTAAATGTCCTTCAGAAGGGTATTCTAGGGGTGCCCAGCTGACTGACGGAGGTGGAAGAGCCACGAGCTGGCCGTGCAACGGTGAAGGCAGGGGTGCACAAAGGGAACAAGGGGAGGGCGAAGGAGGGATCTTCTTGATCTTCCAGGAGCCATCCTGGCTTGCAAGTTACTAAGGCATGGGATTGAATGCTTATTGTTAAAGGATTGAGTTAAGAGTAGTGCAGTAATACTGAGTAGGCTATATGCACCTTGGGATCTGTGATAGGCATGCAAGGAGAATAGACCCTGGACTTCCCACCCGGGCTGAGTTATGGAGTAAAGGAGGAACCTCCTCCACCATATCGTGCAATGGGATATAAAAAGAGTGTGCTCTGATATCCCAGGGAAGGTAGATAGAAGTGGACACTTAATCATCCACCCAAAACCTCAGGGTCCGTCACTGCCACAGTGGCAAAGCACCAAGAATGCAACAGTGGTGCAGCTTCTACACGCCTCCCGTGGGCAGCACGGTGGCCACATGCTAGGCGTAAATCGGTGCTATACTTATACTTGTCAAAGGATGCAGGTTTGGAATGGAACTCAATGTTAAGAGGTTATGAAATGGAACCAAGTTAGCTATCAATCAACATCGTAGGCTGAAGCAGATATGTAATGTACGTATAGTTATGTGTGGATGTGTTAACTAAGCTCTGTAATACTGGTTGGAGGATAAAGGAGCCCACACTTTCAACATTTGCTCTAAAATATTTTATTTAACACCAACTACACGCGGTTGGCAGTGCCAAGAGGCAACATTACGTTTTCAGTGCCTGCTTTACCAATAAACAAATATGGTTGGTTTGGGCCTGCAGTGATTTAGCACGTGCTGACTCGGCATAGAACCGCATAGAATCCTGACAGTGGGCTAGGCATTTCAGTCATATGGGCTTGGAGGGTGGGCAATGCATCACACTTACAATGCACCTTGGGAAAATCACGCTGATCCTCCCGTAGGAGGACAATCAGACACCTCCGACCCTCACTCGTGGTTGGCACCGCATGTCATTCTAATGCACAGGAGGGTGGGCCATGCTGCCACGTGTAGACATGAAATGGGGACCTTGATTTTGCATTAGAATTAACTAGGGATGAAAATCTCTCATTCTGAGAACCTCTCAAAGGGTGAGTATCATGCATTCATCGAGAACTTAGATGGCCTGTGATACGTAGCACTGCTCATTGTACATAGATGGAACCCAGGAAGTAGACGTTGTTGTACAGTTACCCATTTCCCCTCTCGCACACCGCACCTTTGCAACTTAGCGGAAGATACGGTCTCACTCCACACACCCTGCACTCACATATAACACAAACACTATAGCACGTCACTTCTGCCAAAGAATTAAGCTACTTTTTACAACAGAAATTCAAACTGTAGCTTCATACATAACCCTCTATCTCCTTAAACACAATCCCCCACTTTAGTCAATAGTATACCTCTGCTGCACCCATACACACTCCATTTAGACATGGGTGACTAGCAGGGTCTTGGCCACCCTCGCATAACATTAATGGCTGAAATGCACACACACTTAACAGCACCTCCCAAATTCTCCCAAATGTTGGACTCTGGTCCATCTGAGGGCGTTCCACCGAAAGCGCTTTGGGACCGCAATTATGGTGAAAGACGCTATAACATATGACACAATGAATGAATGGATGAATTTCAGATACAGATGCGCATCGCACTTCACCAAGTCTCTCGACTCAAAAATGCATCTATTTGCAAGAATTGAGGGAAGAGTCTTCCTCACTTGTTGATGTTGTCAGCTTCCTTTTCTCTACCTCCTGATCATGCGTCCTTTGATCATTGACGTGGATAATGAAACATGGGTGGCGCGCTGTATGGAAACGCCTCTTGCTAAATTTGAAAACCTACCTGATTTCAATTGTTTCCCACACAGTTTGTTCCTCCATTGTTATTTTTGTCACCGAGCATAGCATCATGAGGCAATATTATGGTACCCTTGCACCATTGCATTAGTGCCAGTGCAGATACAGCGCAAGGGAATTTGCACTGGTGCTGATAGGATTGTGCATGGTTGCCAGAGGAAGGAGTCAATGCATGGGATGCAAAAGGGGAACTTATGAGCACCGTGTGAAGTTCATCAAGACCAAGCGCTGAGCGCAATGAAGCATCCACAAGGATTCACGTGGCGCTATAGCAGGCGTCTGCAACCTGTGGCTCTCCAGATGCCATGGACTACAACTCTCCAACGCTCCTCCGCCTAACATAGCATGGACAATGGTGAGGGCTCATGGGAGATGTAGCCTAAAACATCTGGAGATCCAGAGGTTGCAGACCCCTGCACTGTACAAACATCTCATTAATAAATTAATAAAAGGCTGAATTTGATAGAATTTCCTGACAGTGGAAGATGCTTCCTCTAGGACGCTGTTTATTCCCTCCAAGCATTGGCAAGCATTCGAGATAGGCCTTATTTCCATGCAGTCGAACAATCCCTGTACAGGTTTATTTTGACACACCTTTGCTCCGCTCAAGCGATCAAGCTTGATCCTTTGCCCCCAATCTGAATCCACTAAACAGGTGGCAACCGTGTACACCCACCAAAATCACTGTGTGATAACTGTCCTCCAACCACAGCCAACAGTGTATCCCCCCAAACCTGCACCACGTTCGGTACATCGACCCCGCTACATTACAGAAAGGTAGCAGCCTTCCGTGGCCGCATGCAATCAGAGGACAGAGAATGCAAATCCTGTGAGCCCCCGCCCACTTCAGCACAAGCCAAGCAATGCACACAATGGTGTAGTAACTACAAGCGAAATCACTCAGGACCTCACTTAGGGATGGCGGGATTTTCATCGCGTAACACGGCTGGAGGAAGTAAGCTACCTCAGCTGGTGGTATTTTGGAAAAACCACCCAGTTTAGCATTTACCACTGCCGGAGGTGTCATTTCTGGCAGAATTCCAGAAATACCACCAGAATACCACCTCCTCCATTGGTAACCTCTGGATACATATATTTTTTTAAAACGTGTTCCTCCTTCAACGTGAAGGCGTAAATGGATAGTGTACGTTAGTGGTTTATACCACTGCTGCCCATCTCACTTTTTTGAATGGCCAAAAGTGTCAGTTCTGACACTTTTACACATAACATATGTCAGGTGGTGAGAGGGGCCGTGCACTAGAGATGCCATCCTTCTCACTCCCCTACAATGGACCACTCTGACAACTTCTTTAACCTCTTTTGAAGGCAAGCACCTGCGACTCCCTTCTCTACAGTAGAAGGTTTAAGGCCGCTTGGGATATTTTACCTGCGCCTCTGAAGAAGAGGTAAAACTAGGTGGGCTTTCAGCAGAAACTCCTCCTTGGATGCCGCTAGGGGTTTTCCTATGTATTACTGCCATCAGCATTTGTAAATCAGGTGGTATTTGGCAAATATAGCCAAAGTCACCATCTCCACTGAACTTTGAATGAGGACCTTAATATCCCTGGCACCGGAGCCTCAGATGCAGCACATGGACATTAAGGAGAACGTCCCCATATCCAGTAAACAGAACTCCAGAGGCGTATTTGCTGCCAAGCAAGCCTTGGTCACCTGCATGCTCAGCAGCACTAACACACCCCTGCAGCCTATTCAATAGCATCTCTCATTCTTCCAATGAAGAAGACAAAAAGAGACTTCTAGCTCCAATGCTTTAATCGTCTTTGTTGCATTGAAAGGATGAATTCTTTTGTTTCTGCACTCCGATTTCTGTTTAGCCTGTAAAGTCTAGTTGGGTGGTTGCTCTGAATCTATTTCAGTGTTTTGGTTTCTCCATGTCACATATTGACTTCTCTTTTGATATCTGTGCTAAAGACAGCGGCCTCAAAGTAAACATTACTACATCTAAAACCATGATCTTTCGAGGGAAATCAATTAAAGCAGGTTCCAAATACCTGTGGAAACATGATTCAATTCCTGTTGAATGTGCAAAACAGTATGATTACCTAGGAGTAACCATAGATGAAACTCTAACCTGGAAGCGTCACTGGACTGAGACAAAAGATAAATGCATGAGAATTTTCGATGCAATGAGTGCGTTTATTGGGCGTGAAGGTGGGATAGCAATCCAAACAATTGTGTTGGTATATGCTGCTAAAATAACCCCTGTACTCATGTATGGTGTTGAAGTGTGGGGGCATAACTGAACAACTGAATTCAACCGCTTTAAAGCAACAAGGTTGAGAATACTCACAGAATGCCGAAGAGTTGGAGTTCAATATTAAGAGTATAATGGCAGTATCTATATCCTGATTTACGCTATGGTATGAATAGTTACAACGGAGAGCTTTTGCATTAATAGAAGCATATCAACACTTGGGAATTATCGCTAAAATCAGGAAGAGCCATACGACTTGGTTAATTGATTTCAGGAGTTACAGAGGTGGGAATAATTTGGGTTGGTTCAAAAGATGGCCCCAACAGAAATGGCTGTCCTATAGCTACAAAGCCAACCTAATAAAGTTAGCAACTAATGCGAATAGTGGCCAGTTTACAGCACATATTATGAAGCGTAATTCAATGCCAAGCTATGTGATGGCCTATCCAAGCAGTTGGGTAGTCAGGGATTAATTTTTGATAAAAATTCAATACCTGTTCTGTGCTCGAATCTATAGGAGCACGCATACACATAAATAGAGCGGACCGGCTATGCAGATTTTGTGGTAATAACATAATTGAAACTGTAGAGCACTTGCTAATTGATAGTGAAACCCAGCTTCACCTGAGAACTAAATGCGTGAAGTCATATAATAATAAATGTGACTTTATTAAGACAGCACATTTGTGGCATAAACCTATGGAAGGGAATCATACAAATATTATATATTTTGAGGTGAAATGTTGTATGCAATGTTTAAAGACTTTAAAGAAAATGTCTAGAGATATATTTTAAATAGTTACATTTTTAAATTGTGTTCAGGCATCTGTACTCCTGTAGACCCGACCATGGCCTTCTGATATATACTGAGAGAAGGACCAGGTCTCCACTATATTTGCTGTAGTGCCTGTTTCCTGTTCATTCTCTGTGTATAGTGATTGCTTTTTTCTGTTGTATGTGCCACTCAGTTTCTATTCTCTCTCCCAGACCAAATAAACCTTTGGAATATCTTGCCCTGCCTGATTATCCACCTACTCTCTCCGTATCCCTACTCCGACTGTTACTTTTTCCTCCCCCATTGTCTCTCCAACTCATCACTTTTTCACACCCATTCTTCTTTCCTCCATCTTTCTGTACTTTCTTCTCTCTTCTCCTTTACCATGCACAAGTATCTCCATCCTTCGATAGTTGTTTCCTTTTATCCCTCAACCCTCTTTCCAATCTTTTCACTTTTTGAATCCCTTACTTTCCTTTCTCTGTCCCACCAATCCTTTCTTGCTCTGGCGTTTGATAGAAGGCAACACAATTGGAAGTAGAAACTTTAGACCTTGCCTATGTCATCTTCATATGGGGTAGTCCGTCCAAATAGAAAGGAGCTTATTCGCCAACAAGGTTGTTATGCAAAGCTCTGACTTACCCTTAACTTCTCCTGGAGCGGGCTATTTGATTCACAAAGTAATTACTGTAATTAACGCTGCCTTATTGTGCTCCTGGAGAGGAATGTTCAATCCACAAAGAAGTCTGTGTGAGTAACTCTCACTTACCCTTTACTTACTCCTGGACAGGGCTATTTGATTCTCAAAGGTTTTATTATGAGTAATACTTGACTTACTCCTGAGTAAGATGCTATTATGAGTAAATCATGTATTAGCCAGGAGTAAATCAAGAGTTACACAGAGTACCCCCTTTGTGAATCGAATTGCCCCACACTTCGATAAAGGGCAACACGGTTGAAAGTAGAAATTTCATACCTTGACTCTGTCATCCTCTTCTACGTTAGTCCGTCAAAACACAAAGGAGCTGATTCATGGGGAAAAGTTACCATGAGTACGCTCAGACTTATCGTTAACTTACTCCTGGAGAGGGCTATACAATTCATAAAGAAGCAACTTTGAGAAACTCTTGACTTGATCCCTTTGAGAATAATTTTTTTGAGATTTTGAAGTGGAAGATGACAAAGACAAGTTCTGAAGTGTCTACTTTCAACCGTGCGGACATCTATTGATCAGTGCTGCCATTCCTTTCAAAGGCGGAGTTACTCAGATTCACCCAAAGTCTCCAGCTTCTAAGAGGTCCAAAATGCAGCTGAGCTATTAGTCTGCAGAAAATATCTAGGGTCTCCTTCTCCCTTTCCCTGGGGGAGTTCCATTGTCTCTCAGCCAAGTCTAAGGTCACCATCATGGACTTCAGCATCATTTAGAAATGCATAAATGGGCAATTGCCAAAACACCTCAACAACAAACTAAAACAACACTTGCATGCACGCCATACTTCTCCAGTCAAAATCTACTTCACATCCCCAAATCCACTTCCTTCAAAAGGAAGTTTTCAGTGCAAGAACTCTCTCATTGGATGCCTGGAGAAAAAAAATATTTGTTTCCCCTTTTAGGTCACTTTGTGCCCACTCAAACAGGCAACAAGACCTTCCTTACGGCCCTCGAATTCACACACCTTGATTATCAATTCATTCATTCATAGCAGGCAAATGTGTTTGATAGGGCATGAAAACAGCATTCCACAATGCAACTGAAAAGATGTCTCACACTAACCATCCTAAGTCTTGAGCAGGATGGAGCAAAGAAGGGAGCAGCCGAAGAAACTCACTGGTTCACAATGGTAGGGAGGTATGCACATCATTCATCACCAAGCAAAATGTGCACCCAACTGTGATCCTAAATGATAAACGCTCAGGGCCTCATTATGAGTGTGCATGAATAAATGGCAGGAAAGTGGGGGTAGTCCTGTTACTACCAATTTACCACCACTTTGCTACACTGCTGGATTTAGAGTTTCAAGGAAAAGTGGAATGATCTCCTCCACTTTCGTTCTATGTTCATTCATCCCCAGTTTTTTTTCGCTGCTTTTTTTGGTGAAAATGTTTTGCCAACAAAAAATCATCAAATCCCCCAATACCCCCATCCCCTATTATTTATGTCCTATGCAGCACCCCACCCTACCCCTCATATGCCTTTGCCATATTTTTCATTTGTATTTTTCAGCAAAACATTTTGGGCAAAAAGTGCAGCGGAAAAAAAACGTCCGATCAATAAACGTTGTACCGCCCACTTTACCCGCAAAAACTGGAGGTACTGCTGCAGCCAGAATTACTGTGATAGAAATTCTTGTAAAATTCCCAGAGGCCTGTGTACTCCAAAAATGGGGATTAACAACACCAAACACTAAAAACCCTTTCAAACACATACTTAACATACACATGCTGTAACTTGTAAGTATACATTTTAATATTAGCAATGAAAATACACTTTCAAAGGAAAAGGTAGGCGTATATGTGCTTACAAGTTGCAATGCACCTGCACAAAAAGGATACAAAAGCTCTAACTTTTGAAATCCCTTGCACTCCATGCAGAAAACGATCTTACAACGGTGGTGCAGTTTTCCTATTCTCATTGTACCACTTGACCCTAAATCACTTTGGTGTAACACATCTGTAGTTAAGTAGGACATTTCTATTGCTAATGCTTGTCAGTACAGACGCTAGTTATGATGTGGGGGGGTGCTCCCTAACATTTGTATTGTCCTCATTTGCACTCCCGGGCACACCCCTTAGAGCGCCCTCTTTTTTAAATTTGATTGAAAGTTACGCATGTTAGGCAAACCTTACAAAAAAAGAAATATATGTTATGTAAGACATCTTTTGTACTGTGCTAAATCCCCCCTGTACTGCTCTCCGGGTCTAGAAGTTTATTTATTTATTTATTTATTACATTTATATAGCGCGCAGGTAGCCCAGGGGCATTGTGGCGCTGTTACTTGTAAGGGAACTTAGTTGCAGGTACAGGTACATGTTGTGCCTTGGGTTACAGTGAGGCCGGTCCCTGAGTTAAGCAATAGGGAGAATCTAAGTGGATGCTTTGTTCTCACCCACTGGGGTATGCAAACCGTAGTGTGCAGAGGAAAGGAAATGGAAAGGGGTTAAGTGCTGGGGGAAAGAGGGTGCGATAAAAGGAACCGGGTTCAAACAGAGGTGAGACAAGATAAAGGAAGTAGGTAAATGTCCTTGATAGCATGGGAGCATGTGGGTCCAGTCAATATAGGTCAAAGGTCAGCATTGCAGACATTGGGATGGTAAATTGTAAGGGGTCTGAAGAAGAAGAGAATGGTTATATGAGGGATGGTTTGGAGAGGAACAAAGGTACAACTAAAAGCGGTGCCGGGCTCTGTGATGGACTTAAGACGCGCTCATGCAGACGCTTAAAGCACTTTGGCTTTTACTACCTGGGAGTATGTCTAGTTTACCCCAGAAAATAGTGGCCAATTCAAGAAAGGCAAATGTGGGTGGAGACAAACATGGTAAGTAGAGAGGGGTGGACCTAGTTTTGTTGTCCTTTGGTATTTATTTGTGAAATCTTCTCAGGTTATAGGTCATAATACCGAATCAAAAGGATCGAATAACAAAAGGGTCGAGTCAATTCGACCGAAAAAAAGGATCGACATTTTTTATTTTTTTTATTTTTGGGTCCCCCCCCCCCCAAATCCCCGTTTTTGGTGTAAAAACACCCTTTTAAAGCTAAACTAGGCAAAATACATTTTAAAAATGTTTTCGATCCTTTGGTTTTCGGTCGAATGCACTCTCACCTTTTGCATTTGATACTTTTGTTTTTGAGACTTTAACTGGACACCATCTTCTAATATAGTGAGTGCTACTTTGGCTCCAAGATGGTCAGGCTTTGAGGCCATCCACAATGCCTGGCTTCCATTGTTAGCCTTGGTGCACCCATTGAAACCGTGACCAAGGCAACAGGAGAGCAAATACCCCTGTAGTTATTCTCATGTCTGCAGGCAGCCACACACAGCCAGAGTCTACAGACGTAAACCTGGGAAGAACTATGGGTATTTCTAAATGAGGATATGTTTTGTACTTCTGCTCCTCTTGGCACAATACCCTAGACTGGGGGGCCTGAAAGTTCTTGAGGCCTGCTAGAAGCTTTATGGGATGGTTATAGAGGTTCGGAGGCTGGATTACTCTTGCCCGGCGGCTGGGCTCTTCCAGAAGGTAATCTGCATACCCCAGCATGGTCTGCCCCAATGAACATGGGCTGCAGGCTTGTCCTGTTAGAAGGGGGAAGTAGGGTGTTCTTAGGTGCAGCAGGGGGGTAGAGTCTGTCACCATCTTTCATTTGCAGGTCTACGTTGGACATTTTGGCTCTTTTTATAAACTGAGTTCCTCTTATGTGTGTGCATGTTCCAGAGATTTCCCATGGGGGGATGTGGACCAACTTTGCAGTGGCAGTAAGACCTCTATTAACATTAGAGGTGGAATTCACTGTTGAGGTTGGAATTCAGTTTGGAATATAGTGAGCATTCCTGAGAGAATAAGGTGAGTCACAGCTCAAAAATCATTATGCTCTTTGTTGCCAATAACTGAATACACGGTTGCCTGTAACCTCTCCAAGATGGCTACCACGAAAGCCCATTGATATGATATGGCATTTATAACGCACCTATACACAAGAGTTTCAAGGCGCGACGTGGCAAGGGAGGGGGAACAGAGGGAAGACAGACAGCGATCCTACTAGGCCAGGTGACATTGAGCTTGTGCAAGTGCAAGGGAGGGGGGAAGGGGAAAAGTGTGGGGGGAAAGGGGAGGGGGCAGTGCAGTACACAGGATAACAGTAAAATAAATAAAGGCAATAAATAAAAGTGCAGCCAGCTGGTGGCAAGTGCACGGGTAAGTGCCGACATCAGCTGACAAGTGCTAGAAGGGGCTGTAGGGATACAGAAACAGTCCCCGAGTGCAAGGGTTGCCAGGGGGGCAGTGCATGTGTGCAACTGGCGGGTAGGGGACCTGGGCCCGAGATCAGAGGGTAGCCAATGCAGTATCAGATTCAGCCAGGAGATCAGCAGCGGAGAGGAGGAGAGAAAGCAGACGCAAAGAGGAAGGTCTTGAGGTGCTTCCGGATCCAGAAATGGTTCTCGTCAAGTTTTAGAGAGGCAGGGAGGCTGTTCCAGAGGGAGACCACATGCGAAGATAGAGAACCACCACCAACTTGCTGCTTGGAGAAGCGACTAACCCTGAGGGAGTCGGAGGCGGATGAGCGAAGAGCTCGAGAAGGAAGATATTTAGGAAGAGGGAGTTGGAGGCATTGAGGTGCCAGGCCCTAGAAGGCCTTGTGGACAATGCAGAGGGTTTTGAACGTAATCCTCGCTGCCACTGGGAGGCAGTGCAGAGATTTCAGTCCTGGAGAGATACGATCCCTGGGCTTGAGGCCAAGGACAAGTCTTGCAGTCCTGTTTTGGATGAGTTGCATAGGGCGGAGAGTAGAGACAGGTAGATATAGAAAGAGGCTATTGCAGTAGTGCAGTCTGGATAGAACCAGAGCTCTAGAGACAGTGAGCTTCTGGGGGAAGGAGAGGAAAGGAAGAATACCTCTGAGGAGGTGCAGCTGGCAGTGTGACTTCTTAGAGACGTCAGAGATGTGAGGAGAGAAGCAAAGTGTGGAGTCGAAGATGACCCCAAGGGTTTTAGCCCCACAGGTGGGAGCAGGAAGAGGCCAAGAGAGGCCGGCCAGATGGTGACAGGAAAGGAGGGAGCAGGTGTGCCGATGAGGAGAATCTTGGTCTTACTGGCATTAAGGCAGAGATAATTGGCAGCACACCACTCCTGGATGATGGAAAGACAGTTAGAGATGAGGGAAGGGGAAGAGGTGGCAGAGGGGAGCCTGAAAATGAGTTGAGTGTCATCCGCACAGCACTGAAAGTAGGGACAGAGAGCGGCAATGCGGTGGGAAAGAAGTGCCAGGTATTGGTTGAACAGCCAGGCAGAGAGGTTAGACCCCTGGGGAACACAACAGGTAGAGATGGAAGAGAGGAAGGACCCAAGTTGGACCAGGGAGGGTCGATGAGAGAGTAAGGAGGTCAGCCAAGCCAGGTCCTGATCGGTGATACCCAGGTTATCATGAGACGGTTGAGCAGGGTGGCATGGTTGACTGTGTCAAAGGTAGAAGAGAGATCAAGTAAGGTGAGGAAACAGGGGGTGTTGGAGTGAAGGTTGGAGAGCAGGTCTTCACAGATGTTCAGGAGAGCAGTTTTCGTGCTTCTAGGAGCTCTGAAGCCAGACTGATGGCCATGGAGACAGCCAACAGATTCAGTGTGAAGAATAAGCTGGGAGATGGCCAGATTTTCCAGCAGTTTGCCCAGGAAAAGGGTGATGGAGATTGGACGATAGTTAGCCGGGCAGGAAAGGTCGACAGAGGGTTTTTTAAGAAGAGGGTGCACAAGGGAATGCTTCAGGGGGAGGGGAAGACTCTAGTGGCAAAGGAGTGGTTGCAAAAATCAACCAGAGCAGGAGCCAGGGTGTCAATGTGGTCCTTGATGGTTTTGGAGGAACAGGGGTGAACCTGTTTCGACAAGACTTTTATAGATGGGACTTGTCTAGAAACATCATCTGCGGAGAACAGGGAAAGGCAGAGAAGAAGGGAGAAGTGGCCGAGGAAGGGCCAGAGGAAGAACAGGGATTGGAGGGAGTGGGGAGAAAAAGCGAGAGGACAGGATGAAGTTTTAGAGATGAAATGAGAAGCAAGGGCCGTGCAGAGGGCCTGGGAGGGGACAGGAGAGGTAGAGATTGCAGCAGGATTGGCCAGCTCCTTGTAGATTTTAAAACACATTGATAAACACTTAGATTATTGCTGCTTTTTAAGGACCAGAATGTAAACATGAAATGGTAGGTTTTAGGCCTTCAGCGTGCATTCCCATTAACTGAAGAATTCTGGTGTATTTGAATGGAGGTGGGATTTCCTGTTTAGCCATTATGATGTCATATGAACGTGGAAATCCGGCCAATACAATGACACTATATGTCAAAAACATGCAGTGTGTTGGGCTGGAAGGTGGAAATGGAATGGGTTTAGTGTATATTTGTATCCACATAATTAAGATGCAACACAATCCTTCTTAACATTCCTTATTTCAAAGGCTGGAAATCTGAACGCCAACAGTGGTATATAATTGTGCTGTTGTAGCAATTTCAGCTGCTGACGTTGATTGATTATTTGCCAATTTCGGAGTGCTTGGATTCAATATTGATCATTTTCTGTTACTAATGAGACACGTCACTCACTTGTCTTCGAGCTGGAAGCTAACAGCATTCCCTCAGAAATGTGTGCCTTCTTGATAGTACTGTAAAAAGCAGAAATAAAAAATTGACTCATCAACCATGAAGGCATTTGCAATGTATTCCTATGGTGAATTGTGCATCTCACATTTCAATATCCTGCAATATGAGCAGCCATTTGCCGTGCCTAATCATCTCAACACTATCATACCTGGCTCCACATTACGGAAACCTTGCATAGGTGCAAGTGCAATTTTGCACGGAATTAGCATTAAGACAAAATTCGCTTAGTGCAAAAATCGTATGCTTTCAATGCACCTATGTTGGGTTTGAACTAGTGCCAATACCGTTCTGTATTACCACAGTGCAAACTTAGTCCTGCTGCAAACATGCATTTAAAGAATCTTTTTTTGCACTTGTGCTAATGCCATGCAAAATACCACCTGCGCCAGTGCAAAGTGTGTGGAATCTGGCCCCTGGTGTGCATGCAATGTAGGTGCATATACTCTGAGAGGGACATTGCCGGATGTTTTTTATATCTGGTCTACGTTTCCATCTTTCTTGTGATTTGTGTATATGCAAATATTCCTTCACTAGTGTGCTATAACAGGTGATAACGGACCCGCTGCACAAGTTCCTTGGCCCAGGAACAGCAAGGTTCTATAAAGTGGGTCATGAACTTTCCGATACAGCATTATTGCGAATAGCAGCAATGATAAGCATTAGTTTGCTAGTGGCAAGATTTTTCTTTTAAGCATTCGTTCTAAAGAGGATAAAAAGCCCAAAGAAAGATGGATGCCGCAGAAAATGAAAAATGAGTTAAAAAGGTGACCTTTTCTATTTCCATAGAGGCCAATGTGGAATAAAGGCGATGCGGAGCTCGACAGCACAGGTTTAAAGGTGAGTGCGTGGGAGATGATGTGGCACAAGGTGAAGGCAGAGTGGGTTTGTAGGGGGCCAATGAGTGGTAGGGGGGCACTGTGAGGCAGCTTGAAAGTTTGTGGGGAGCCTGCCACTGTGCTAGTATCAGTTAGGGAGCATAGAATGATGTTTTAACAGTAGGCAAGTCTGTTTTCTATGGTGTCTCTTTGGCTCCTGCAAATACCTGTCAATTCACCCGGTGTGATTCATAAATCAAGGCCCTCACTCTACCAGCATCACTTCTCTGCCTCTCGGGCCTACTGTTGCTGCCTGGGACTACCTGCTTGACATCCACTCCATGTTCTTGCTCCATTTCTCATTCCCTTTGCTACTTTGTTTCCCCTGTCTCTCACTTTCTGATGCTCTGCCTCTCACCCTTAAGTGTTGTGATGCCACATTTTGCAGTCTGCTTCTTGGTCACTCTGCCTTTCCCATCTCTGCATTCTATTGTTGCTTTTTCCTCTCCTATATCTCGCTGTATCGGTTGATATAATGATATAACGCCTCTTCCTCTCTCATGTTATTACTCTGGCTATATTTGTTTTTTCATTTTCTCGGTTGTGGTTGCTACTCCTTTTGATTCTCTTTCTTGCACTGCACGAATCAATGAGGAATAAACAAATTGATCAAAATGATTCAAGCGAAGAATAAAACAAATTGATTTCAATCATTCAAGCAACTGAAATACTCAAAGAAGGTATTTCAGAATACCAATTATATCAAATAAAAGTTGTAAAAAAAGTAAACAGCTTTAAAGTTTCTGCTGGCGCATCTAGTTAAGCAACCACAAGGTAACTATAACATTTTGACCTTTGATGGCATGTTTTTGCTTAGGTTTTCATGCACATGAATTACCCTTCATATAGTGAGTGCTCTGATACAAAATATACAGGTTGAGGTAGCAAAGTACTGTTTACTCCCCCTTCACGCCCTTGGGGTAGAAACTATTATCATCCACCTCTGCTGGCCATGTATGCAGTGTCCCACTGTTAGTGGTTGGTGAAGAAAACTTTGTTTAGATGTCTTAACTATGCATTTTCAGACACACACACAAACCTGCACACACACACACACACACACACGCATCCTCACACCCCCCCCACACACACAAGCCTGCACACACACACCTGCACACACACGCACCCTCACACACACACTCAGACACAATCCTGCCCACACACACCTAAGCATAACTTTCAATGATTCAGCATGAAGGCAGGAGTGCAGCCAAGTGATTTTGCCAATTTCAGAGTTTGTGTTGTGGAGACAACTCACATCAGGTGTACAAATACATGCTGTAACTTAACAGAGAGAGGCCAACGATTTTCCAAGCATTGACGTATTGATACTGGCTAGGAAACGCTGAGATTTTTAGTTGGTTTAATTCACAAAAAATACACTGTACGTATGAATGCATTTACTAGTAACTAGACAATGGAAGCTTTACTCAGGATGCCCGTGCAAATGTTGGTGACAACCCATTCAGTTGGAGCTGGCAAGGCTATTTACAAATATTTGAAATCTGGACATCTATTGTTCTAGATTGTGTGTGTTGCAGTAAGGGTGCAAAAAGCCACAGATTGCATTTAAAATTGCATCGTATGGGGTGGAAGTGTCAACAATCACTGGGAAATTAATTTTCACCGCACAGAAAAAGGGAACTCAAGTTAACTATTTAGCATTCCGTATTCATAATTAATGCACACATATGGTTTCCTACGCCATTCCTAAAGTCCCTTCCTTGGTTAATTCTGCAGTGACTAGCGAAGTACTCTTAACAGGACATAGCCTGTATAGGGCACTCATGTCCAACATGAGCCAGGTGTTCATACATTTGGGAATATGGCTAATGTCTTACAGAAGATGGTAGCAGCCTGTTACCATGCCGGTATGGACCTATCTCCGTCCTCCCGTGCCATGTGTGCCTCGTCTACACTACCCCTCAATAAGCGCGCCAGACAAGCATGACTGCTGTACTATTTTTGCTGCAGATCTTCTAGTCCTGGCACAATGCTGCCTTTGAGGGCTGGTGGACGTGAAGAACCATGGCCCCATAACAGCTCATTCGAGTTGGTGACTGATCACCCCATCAAGTTCTCATAAGAGGTCCTATGTAAACATGGGAGCAAGGTGGTCGTCAGGAAAGCCGAAGCACACTGGGTGCAGGGTGGTGTTCATCAAAGAAAGTCCCTGTTGCAACCTGCTGCTCTGACGTGTTGCTTTCTGCCTGGCATATTGGCCTACCCACTTTCCATGAGCAGCCTCTCCTGACATCTCCTATGCCTCCTCTCATGTCTAATTTACCTTCTATAGGTGGTGAAAAAGTAGCCTCAAAGGCAAGTGGAAATCAACGAGGGTGGCTACAGTGCAGAAGGGTGGCAGAGGAAAACACTGGCAGCGTGTTACGTCTACTTTGCCATGACTTACTGGGCCTCATTACGAGGAGGGCGGTAAGGGGTTAACGGTGCCGGTAAAGGTGCCGGAGCCGTTAACCCCGTACCACCCTATTACGAGGTCCCATAGCGGGACCCGCTCTGGACGTCTGGTTTTACCAGACGTCCTTTACGGGTCCCGCGAGGGGACAAGCATGCTAACAACGGGCCCGTCTTTAACGGGCCTATTGTTAGCATGCTCCCTGTTCCCATTGAGCCCTATGGGGCTCAAATGGGAATGGGGATTAATTTTTACAGGGTCCAAGAAAAGGGCAATTACCGGGTCCGCCTAGGTCAGCATGACCCTGTAACTGCCATCTCATGGACCCGGTAAAAATTCATTTCCAGCGGCACCCGCTACTGCCAGGGTCCTAATGAGGCCTGTGTTCAGTATTCCAAGTTCTTCTCGTTCTGGAATTGATATTGGTGGAATGGGTTAAGTTGGTGGTTGAAGCTACAGCAGAAGCTGCGCTCTGCGGGCTCCATAAAGTAGCTTCTTAATTCTGCGGCTTTGCCTCATCAGAGCGCCTGCTCGCCTTCTGCTACTGCCTTACTAACCCTGCTACCCAAATAGTGCTCGCTCCACTAACGCAAATAGCAGCCCATCAGTACAACCTAGCGTTGGCAAGTCTTTATTGGGGAGACTTTCGGGGGATCTAAGGGAGGCCCATCTCTATTCTTCTGGCTAATGCATTCTCCCTTTTTGGAAATAAATGGGAACTGGGCTCTGTTCAGTGGGGTGAGGGTGAGTGTGGATATATAATTCTACTTTTTTTCTTTATGCAGCCTAGACTACTTCTGCCTGACCATATTATGAGTCACGTCCTAAATTACTTGATATGCTGTTCTGGGTTACAGCGAGTGCAGGAGAGTGTACGGTTGGTACATGCTTCCCACCTGGCAGATTATGGCAACTCTGCACAAAAGAAAAGTCAAATGACTTGTATGCGGGATGGTCGATAGATCCCCATTGCCGTCCCCTCCTTAGTTGAGCTTTAGATCAGGCAGAAGTAGCACATAATGAACAAGTCCCAAAGTGTGTGATTTTTAAGAGTTGGATTGTGGCAGGACAAGCAGGAAGTGGTCTGACCAGAGCTAGCAAAGCTTCTTGGATAGTCTAGTTGTTTTTTTTTCCACCGAAACATAGGATTTATTGAGATGTTATGCAATTTGTCCTTTTAACTTTTTCTTGCCTTCTATCAAAAACCTATATCATATATGAATAATTCATCATGGATTTCTGTACATAGGGCAATAGGGATGAACACAGCCCCGCCTAGCAAGAACCTAGGCTTTTTTTCTTCTAAAATTCTGCAATATTCCTGGTTTTAAGGAGTGGGAACATTATCTCGGGAACCGATAGGCATAACAGCCCCAATAGAGAACTTTTAGCCTCACATCCAAATCCTGAGGCTTTCTGTATGAGTCTAAATGATTATAATTACATTCGAATGTTTGTGTATTTCTTTGTACTTCTTTGTATTTATTTTATATGCTGTATTTGCATTTTATTTCGAATAGGGTGTGATTTTGAACAGAAACAACTTAGAAATTATCAATAACAGAGAGCAGAGGCAGTCCGAGGGTAAGGTGCTTTTACATAAGTGCATTGTTTTATTCAAAAATGAATAGTGGATAATGAAGGGGTAAGTGGTGGAACATAAACAAGGGACAGGAACTGGAGGATGTTACAACATTTTAACTTTGAGACCCGGAGGCCAATAATTACATATTTACAAATAACAGACTAAGAAGTGGACTGACACAGTAGTCTAGTTTGATGAGCACATTACATACGGCATGAGGCGCTATGCACATAGATGATTGCATAACATTGTATAACAAGAGTAGAGATAAGGGTTTTCGCTCTGTGGTGTGGGCTAATTCCTTTAATGGTTAGGAGGTTGATTCTTGCTGTGGTAGAAGTGGCATTGATGAACAGGTAGAATTTCAAGTCGTCCTTAAAGAGAACCCAATGTTGTGAGGTTCCATGTGTTAATATCGCCACAAAAATATCACCATAAAAGAATGGCGCTGTTTTTTTGCAGCGATATTACACACCATGGAACCTGCAGGAGACACCCTTGCAACCCCCACATTTTCTTCAAGGGAGCGGGGGACACCCCTGCAACCCCCGCTCCCATTTAAACCCAATATTAACCCCATCAATAATGTTGCCTATGCCGTTTCCCGATGACTATATATATGGCAACATGTATGGCTGGTGCCTCCCTCTGGAACAGCCTCCCTGCCTCTCTGAAACTTGAGGATAACCATCTCCGGTTCCGGAAGCACCTCAAGACGTTCCTCTTTGCTTCTGCTTTCTCTCCAGCTCTCCCCTGCTGAACTCCGGACTGAAACTGAACTGGTCACCTGGCTACCCTCTGATCTCGTGCCCAGGTCCCCTGCCCCACCAGCTGCACACCTGCACTGCCCCTGGGGCAGCCCCTGCCCTCGGGGGCTGTTTCTGTATCCCTACAGTTCCCTCCAGCTCTTTACACTTGACAGCCTGCACTTACTCCTGCACTGTCACTTGCTGGTTGCACTTTTACCTATTGTTTTATTTATTTTATTTATTCTTCCTGTTGATTCCATGTATTGCTCTGTCCTCTACCCCTTCACCCCCGCACTTACCCTTTCCCCCTCTCCCCTGCACTTGCGCGATCTCGATATCACCTGGCCTAGAAAGATCGCTGTCTTTGTCTCCCCTCTGTTCGCCCTCCCTTGGCCAGCAAGCCTTGAAACACTAGTGTATAGGCGCTTTATAAATGCCATTTGATATCATATCATATCATATCATTACAGATGGTAATAATGTTACGTGATACCTGTTGTGAGCCATGGGAATGGTGGCGAATAGGTGAGGTGAGAAAGAGATGGGGGGAAAGGAGAGTGGGGTTGATGGTACATTACGTTTTTTAAGAGATTAGCACGAGGCAATGTATAGGAGAGCCAGTGGGGGATGGTAATAAGGTAGATGGTTCTGTGTTTGGAGACGACAGGGGTGAAGGAAGGGAAAAAGAATATCTGGGTATCATCAGCAAAGAGGTGATAATTAAAGGCAGAGTTGGAAATGAGTTTGCAGAGTAATGAGGCACATACAGTGAAGAGGAGTGGGTCTAGGACTGATCCTTGGAGGAACACCCATAGGAAGGGGTGTCAGGAAGGAGGTACTGGTGACGAGATGGCGAAGTATTAGACAGAGAGATATGAGGAGACCCAGTCAAGTGTGGTGCCTTTGAAGGCACAAAGGGGAAGAGTTTGAAAGAGGTGGAGATAATCCACAATTTGAAAAGCAGTAGAGCGGTCTAGAATGATGAGAATGGAGAAGGGATGACTGTGCTTTATGAACATTACAGAGGGGATGTGGGGAAGATACTGCTCCTACTACCACCCGTAGTCTCTGGGGAAGGGCGCGGTGCAGAACACAAATGAAAGGTTAAATGGCAGATGTGATGTGCAGATGTTCTCAAACATTGTACTTGCAACGTGGTCCTGATTTCTCTCGCCTCCACGCAAAAATACCAGAAGTCCTCTGTAACTGATTTGACGGGGAAAGGCCTTTGTAAGTACTTCCACGTTCTGCGGGTGGCAGCTCTGGGGGCTCCCTGAGACACGTGAAAAGGTGCACTTATCATCCCTCGGTTTAAAACGAGGTGGAGCAGGACCCACGCTGTTGCCATGAAATGTCTCTTCTGGGCTGCCATTTCTAGGTACATGCAAAGGTCCTGGAGTAGGTGTTGAGAGAGTTCATCCTTTTACACCTGCGAGGTGTTTCCTGCTGCTGCATATTGATAAGAAGTGGCATTAGAGGAAAGAGGGGCAGGCAATGTGTTGGTGAAGTGGGAAATCCATTAGATCTGTGACTGAGCAGGAAAGGGTGCCTTGTGTGTGTTGCTCTGACATGTGTTAGCACATGCCTCCCAATGTAGACCTCTCTCGGCCTATCAGAATGCTTGGAATGTGGGCTGTAACCTTTGGTATAGATGGGATTCCAAGCATTCTGTTTTGAGAAGCAGTATAACATACTTCCCTTTCCCTTCGAGCTGCAGAGCTCCATGTACTAATAGACATGTGGAGCTCAGGCAGCGTCGTGCTTGCTTGGGATATTGTCCTTCAGGATATGCATGTTTTCAAACCAAACATTTCTCTGTATCTATAGCTTTTGTGTTCATTTGCCAGTTGTCTCCTGAAGCTGAATTTTGATTTTGACATATAGATCATCATAATTAGTGTTGATTTTTCACCTGGTCCAATTAAATAAAAAAGGAATACCCTCTCCAGCCGTGATTTATGACTGCAAATTACCCTTACAAGCTCTCGCCTTTACTCAACCAGCACCAAGATGTTCTGGGCTGTTAACTTGGATCACCCTCATTTGCATGTGCAATCGGGTCTTCCGTTTTCTCTTCTGTGGACTTTCGGTTACCGCTTCACTCTTGCCATCATCTGCACCCCTTTGCCATTGCCTTGTTGCCTAGTCGGGTAAATATAAACTGAGTGATGTTGCCAGCGTTCCAGAAATATCTCCGTGATACAGCTGCCTAAGTCCTCACCCGTTGATGTTTTATCTGCGGCGTGGACTATTTTGGGGTCATTTATCCTGGGCTTCTCATTCCTGCTTCATTCAGCATGCACGCCTTCTATTCTGGAACCAAATCGCTTGTATCGACTTTCCCTCCTGTCGTTCCCTTGAAACCCCTTTTATTCATTGACATTTTGCAGTTCTTTTACTTGTGAGCCTGACGTCAAAAAACCAAAGCCGGTAAATTCATATGTTATCATGAGGGAACTACAAAAACAAATGTGGTGTAGGTTATTGGGATCAAAAAGAACTTACTTATTCTTAAACTAACCCACAAGGGAGCTACTTGAGCACACACAATGTCACTAGTAGTAAGCCAGGACCAAGCCAGAGTTTCTTTGTGAATTGAATTGCACCCTCAAGGGTTAAGTCAAGGGTAAAGCAGAATAACTGCTATGTGAATCACCTCAACAGATCTTAAACCTCTGAAGGTTGTGGGCATGAAGTCACTTCAATGTTAGTACCCACAAACCCGTACTAAAAACAATACTGCTCGTTCACAAAAATCCTTACTTTGTTGTAAGATATTCCACATCTGGCTGTATTTTGACTTTGAAAACGGTAACCACAAAACAAACCACGGTTAACTTACTCCTATTGCAAATTTCGGTGTAAGTTACAATTGATTCGCAAAAAAAAGGCCCCATTAAACCCCAAAATGATGACCTTCCATGGAGTTCCCTCTTGTGGAGTAGTTTGCTCCACTTAAGTACTCTGAAGTGTGCCACATCCCTTTGGGGGATTACAAAGGGTGGGGGGGAGTTATAAAGCACAAGGCATATACAAAAACATAAAGAAATGCTACACAGGAACACAATTAAAATATACTAAATTAACACCACATACCTACCTTACTCCACACATGTCACACATTTCCATGCACCTGAATTCACGTTCACACCACACATCCAACACCTGTTACCCATTCAGACACCCCCTTAAAGAACCCAGTAATCAATAAACGTTGCTTTGGAATGGCAACGTAGATGTACTTCATAGGATTTCTTTACTGTACTAAGCACTTTTGGAGTATGTTTCCAAACACTTTCTTAACTATTATAAATGTTTTTCTAAGAACTTGTCCTATTATGTATAGGAAATGTTTTAAAAGATTGTACAGTAATATAATGTATTCTCTCTTCTGAGGATTTTATTATGATGATATGATTTGTGTACGGTTTACTTAGTTTTATCCACTTCACAAATCATTTTTTAAAAGCCACTTTTTCTAGTTTTGTTGGGAGATTTGCATGACTACGTTTTGGAACTGACCATAACTCACTATAAAATAACTTCCTGTTGACTGACCTCTGGAGGAGACTATTTGATTCATAATGAAGTTACCAGGATTAACTCTGATTTACTCCTGACTTGGAAAATGAAGAAGTCAGTAGTAAGTCACAGTTGCTTCGTCTTCCTTTCAATGTATATCAGTCGATTTGTTTTCAAAATCAATGTACCTGCGTGACAGGGCTTTGTAGAGAAGCACCTTACTCCTAAATGGTTTTATAAGAAGTATCTTCAAACCTTTTTGCCTTCCTTGATTGCCAGAGGCACAGCCAGAATTATTTAACAAGTGGGGTCTGAATCTAATGTAGTTGATCCCATGCCCCCTGGCTGTCTTTTGATGTCTGCCCACCTGTACTTCCCTTTCTTTTTGTCCCCCCTCTTCCCTCTCCCTCCTCCGCTCACTGTATCTTACACTTACGCTTTTTCAGATATGTCACCTAACTTGTTTAAGCTGCTTGTTTGTCGCCCCCCCACCGCCCAGTTGTTCTCTCTTACCCAGCCTCTTCCAGCACTATCTGAAATGTCGTCAGGCCTAGTATGACAGTCGCTTTTTTTGTTCTTCTCCTTCTCCCTTACTCCAATCCCCCTATCCTACCTCCTCTTGTAAATTCCGGCACTACCTCAATTGGCGCCAGGCATAGTAATGTAGCCGCTTGTCTGTCTCATTCTCCTACCCACTCCTCCTCCCCTCCCTATCATTGTCAATAGCTCTTACTCTCTCACTTATGTCTCCAGAATTATATGATAGCAGCTCGTCTGCCCCCCTCTCCCCTATTTGTTTTCTCCTCCCTCCCCCCCTCCAGCACTATCTGAAATGTCGCTAGGCCTAGTATGATAGTCGCGTGTTTTGTTTCTCCCCCTCTGCCCCCCTCTTGTTAAATTCCAGCACTACCTCAATTGCCATCCGGCATAGTAATGTAGCCGTTTGTCTGTCTCATTCTCCCTCCCACCCCCCCTCCCCTCCCTATCATTGTTTATAGCACTTGCAATATGTGAATGTCGCCAGGCTGATTATGGTAGTTCATTTTTCACATTCTGAATGTATCAAGGACTTGTAAGAATGTCACTGTATTTTCCGATGTTCCCTCCCTCCCTAGAAGCGCTTTGAAACGCATTGTGTATAGGCGCTATATAAATAAACAATCAATCAATCAATCAAACCAAGGGGAGCCTGTGGGGTAATTTTTCTTGGCTGAATATGTGGGGTGACTGAGCATAGAGAGGGAGCCTGAATCAATAAGGGAGGCTTTTGGGAGTGAGGGTGATAGTGGGGGCAGGTGAGGGAAGTAAGGGGTTCTTCCACAGCAAAAATGTGTTAGATAAAGGGTTAAAATGGTACATTTTACAGCAAACTTTCAGCGAAATATTGCGTGAAAACCACCTTTTTTACAATCAGTTCTGTAGGCTAAGGCATGGAAAAGAAACCCTTAGTTTCCAAATCCCCAAATAGTGCATAGAGACATTTGTATGATGCCTTTGCCTCCTATATGCCAGTATGAAAATCATTTTCATTTGGAGTGTGCCATGTATATCCATGCTGGCTGCACCAATATATGCCAGTATTCCCACATACGAACATAGTCATATTTGCTTTGTCAATAAAGTCAGTAATGATACCATAAGAAAACATGTTCATGGTCTCGCTGCACTATATGCCAGTTTTCCCACATAAATCCATACTCCTGTTGGCTTTGCCCTCAGTTCCAATAGAAAATGCCATGCCACACTAAGAAAATGTGCTCTTGGTGGTGCCTCAAATGTCCCTCCCCATGTAAAAACACTCATTGTGTTGGCTTTGTCCTTAATGTCTGTAAAAAATCCAGTGCTACAGAAATTAAACATAATCTCCTTGCTGGCTGCACAAATGCCTCCCCTGCTCCTCCCATGTAAAAACACTCACCATCTTGACTTTATCCTTAACACCAGTATAAATGCCATGTCACAGTAAGGAAACAGTTGCCTTACTAGTTCACAAATGCCACCCCCACGATGTAAGATGTCTCGTCATGTTGACTTTACCCTTCATTCCAGTTAAAAAAAATGCCATGTCACAGTATGAAAACATCTCCTTGATGGCTGCACAAATGCCTGCCCACATGTAAGAGCAGTCGTCATGTTGGCTTTTATTCCTTAACGCTTGTAGAAAATGAAGTGCCATGGTAGGAAAACATTTCCTTGCTGGCTGCACAAATGCCACCTCACCCCATTTAAGAACAAACATCATGTTGGCTTAGCCCTTCATGCCAGTAGAAAATGCCATGCCACAGTAATAAATGGTCTAGGCTTCCAGCCCCTTTGTGGCTTAAACACCTTATCCCAAGCCCTCCTTCATATAATAACACTCATCAAGTTGGCTTTGCCGAAAACGCCAGTAAACATGCAATGTCACTGTAAGAAAATGTCCATGACTTCCAAACTCCACGCAGGCAGGAATCAGGAAGCAGGGAAAAAATCTGGCATCCTGATGCACAATGGGCATCCAGAGATCTTAGGTGGGAGTTGCTTGATCAGGCCCTACCCTTTCTATGCCCCTGTTGATTGCAAACTTGAAAATCGAAACATTTTTGTATGATTTTCTTAGTGATTTTTGGAAAATCTTCTTTCAATTATATCACCCTACCTCTTCCTTTAGTGTCAGGACCTAGTAAGTCCCCCATATGTTTTCTTAAAGATTCATCCAAAAGTGTTTCTTCTTTTTTGTTCCTTCCTTTTTTCCCCATACCTTCTTCAGGTGTTACAGCAATTAAAGAAGGCAATCCATATGTATTATTTACTTCATCACATCAACATTCCGTAGCGTTCGGCCGGTCGATTTTGGCTGATATTTGAAAACCTAGGGGTGCTCATCCAACTTGCGTTCAAGGACTTCGTCGCTCTGTTAAATTATAACTGTCTGATTACAATTTGCAAAATGATGAGGAGTATACATAAATCCAACACAATACCTGAGTGAACTGAGTGAGTCCTTCATTTTATTACTTCAAATGAATATATAGGGCTTCTGCTTTCCATAAAATTGTACAAAATTGGTTCTGTAAGTGACTGAAGATTCAAGTATGTATTTTTATTTCGGGGTAATATGCTCTTCCTGATCAAGGAACTGTTTTCCCCAAAACGTGCTGCGCTTCATGTTATTTATTGAAATAATGTATACGTATGGGATTTAATAATCATAGTAACTGTTGCATTTGGTCCTCTAAGAGATATTTCGATATAAGGAGATTTGATGTTAGTGTATATTAGCAAATTGGTTCAAATGTTGTGAAAGCGTGTCTGGTTATTCAGTGTATGTGTGTGCCGAGACAAAAGCCTGTCCTAATTAAGACAGCAAACATACTCTATTTCATGTATGTCCCCTCTACCACCGTGGGCATTTATCCTGGGAACCTCTTAATTTGGACATTTCGATTTTAGAGTTGTATTTAAATCATTGTTAAATTGGGTTAGAATTAGCTGAACAGCTTGAGCAATAATTATTTGAGGCTGTGTCAGCCTGTCAGGAGTGCTACGTTGTACATTTCTGTTGGCCTGATTCCAAAACTTCTGCCGCCTCCAGCATATGATAAGCAAACTGCTGACCTCAGCCTGAATCAGCAGGGGCTGCATGCAGGCCCCCCCTTATGTAAAAAGGGCCCGATTCATGGAATATTTGCCCTGCTGAAAAGTGACTTTTCACTGCCGACACAATACCTGATTCCTGGAACCGTGCAAAGTGTATTTTTGCTGTGCAATGTCTGGGCCATGTCAGCGCATAGTCATTTCTGCAGTACAAAGTGACTTTGTCCGGACTTTGCACTGCACCAACACACTTTGCATAGTTCCATGAATCAGGGTTTGTGCCAGCAGTGCAAAGTCACTTTTCAGCGGTGCAAAGTCATTTTGAACCAGGCAAATATTCCATGAATCTGGCCCAAAGTGTCTCACATGCAGTAGGTAGGTGGGCCTAGTTGCAAGCACACCCAGGTAGACATTGCCGTGCCGTCTCAGCATGAACGGAGCCTTAGGCCACTCTCCACACCTGATTGTGTCCGCTGGACATACACAGTAATGTGCCATAAAAAGCCTATCACATGTAATGTACATTTGTTCCCGCTTGCCAGGCCTGTTAAATGGTTGGACATGTAAATAAGAATAGAAACGCTCCTGCTGTGCATTCGTTTTTCAATTCCTTTAGGGGCACCGTCTGGCAGGCATTCAAGGGTATGAGAACACCTCTGTCTGCTTTGTGCAGTTGCCCTGGCTTGGATTTTGCACACACAGATCAGATGGGGTGAAATGGCTTTGCCGGGGGAGTTCACCTCGTTACACCCCCCACGCCCCTTTTGTGAATAAGAGGTCCGCTCAGCGGGGCACTGTTCAGATGAGCTGCATGCCGATCGAATGCACCTTTGCACCTTTTGTATTAGAGTCAAACCTTTATTATGTACATTGGCCCTAACACAAAGTGCATTCTCTCCACTACTTGCGTGTAGGGTTTGCACATGCACACAGGGCAAACGATTGATTTGTTTAATATTTATTTATTGAAATGTCTATTTCGATCAGTAATGATGTACAATAACACATTTATAGATGGCGGAGGCATTCCCCGAAGAGTGCCTCTAAAATAGCACAAAGAAAAGTAATGAGCCAGTTTATGAGGGTGTAAGCAAAGAGGGGGTCAAAAGAAAACAAAGAGAACAATTACATATAAGAAGCAGGTGATTTTCAAAGGTAACATTAACCGTAGGGGCTTCAAACTCAAACTTAAGCGTAGCACACTATTAATATACAAAATTACATTCAATTACATTAAGCCACACTGGAGGGAGTGCCAGGGTCAGGTAGGAAGGCCCAGGTTTTAAATTTCTATGGAAATCACCTACCTTTTGCTGCTTTCAACCACAGCAGATTTCCCATGCCCGCTCCCAAGACTGCCTATGTAACCCTCACCAAGTACACCTGTGGGGAGAAACCTAGCAGGTACTTATATATTCAATGGTCCACATTATAAGTTTGCCGGTCCGGGGAACTACGGTACCGGTAAGCATGCCGGTACCGTAGTTCCCAGACCAGAAAACTACAAGTTCTGCTCGCGGGTGCCATTGCGGCCGCCAGGTGTGACCTGGCGGCTGTAACCGCACCCGTAAGCAGAGCATGTCGGATGCACCGGCACCATTCATAACGGTACCGGTGCATCCGGCTTCCCCATTACCATTGAGCAATATGGGGCTCAAAGGGAATGGGGAAGAATACATTCCCGCGCCCAGGAATGGGCAATTACCGGGTCCGGCAAGGCCCTAATGACCCGGTAATTGCCCATTCCTGTGCATGGAAAAATAAAATACTGGCGCCAGCCTCGTAATGAGGTCCAATGTGTGCAGTTAATTAATTATTTTAGTTGCTTTAAAATTCCCACTTTCCTGATTTTTCCCGAACTTAACTTCACCTCAAATAATTCTGGAGAAACCCCTTCAATGAGCCAGGCACACCACAGGTTGCCTGCATGAGGCCACATACCAGGGCATGGTGCATCGTGTCTAGTGATGCACCAAGCACTAGCCAGCTTCATAGCCCACAACCCACCCTCTTCCGTCACTGCACATCACAACCCGGAGCATTACTGTGCGAGTTGTAGTCTAAAACATCTGGAAAGCTGCAGGTTGCAGACTCTGGCAGTAAGAGAAAAGGGAGACCTCTGTGCTGATAGAATGATAAGCAATATAGATGTGCAATGTTATCTAAATGTTGATGCTATCTAAGCTAACACTATCAAAATATGTACTAGTCCCTGTCATGTTATCACACTCTCTTCCCCCTCATTATTACGTAGTTGCATTTCAACATGTCAATCAAACATTTGTAATGTATTATGTGCACTTTCATTTAATAAACAGTGTAACCCTATGCTGTTCAGGAAATCCAGAGTTATTTTGCAATCATTCCAATCAAAAGTAGACATAGTGGAAAGACTACATTTTGCAGTGTTGCCATGAGAGAGGGCAGTCATTCTTCTATGTCGAATCTCAAGGCCAGCACAACACAAAGAGCTTGATAAACTAACACAATGCACACCTCTTTGTGAGCATGCAGCCCCCCACAGGGCTTGAACAAACAATAATCGGTCTTGGCAGCCATCTTGAATTGTCAAAGTTGTGGGTGCTTCAGAAACCCTGAATACCCTGAATGAGAGTTTCATTAAACTACTGCTGCAATAATCTAGGCTATAAATCTAGCCTCCATAATTAATGTTGTGATGACCAAGAACCGTAATAATCTGGATAACATCTGGGAGATTGCATGGCCAGATATGTGTAATGTAGGGATGCATATCCTTTACCATCAAGTACACAAGCTTGATAACAGCCACAGTCAGCAGTTGCTGAAATTCATTAGTAGATGTTGGCAGATTTTTCATGATTCTGGCATTCTCTATATGGTTAAGAATGGGAAGGGACAAACTCAGTTCTCCAAAATACCCACCTAAATTCTTAACAAATATCCAATTCCATTAGTCATCTAGCACAACAGGGTGTAATTGTGTAAGTCAAATTATAAAATCCACCTAATTTAATATTTTAGTCAAACACTATGTCCAGTCCATACATAATGTAATTATAAGTTAAACATCATATATGTTTGTTAATTAGCCATTAGCTTTCCATAAACTGATGACTTTGTATAGCAAGATAATATGACCTAGTGGTGTTCTTATATCTTTCCGCGCGTAGGCGATGACTATAGGGTAGATCTGCAGGTTCAATGTTTATGGTTCTATTTGTGTACAGTAATGCCAGAGAGAAAGATAATCCAAAATAAAACAAGTGAAGTCATCATATGTTGAGAGCGGAACGTTACGCAGTCCACCAACATACAGCGCATGATTTACAAAAGCATTTTGCAATGGGAAAAACTAATTTTTAAAAACTTCGTAATTCAGGCCCATTTTGTGTTATCATTCAATATTGACTTCTCTCAAAAACAAGAATTTGAGATTTTGCAGTTTTTCTCAATAGAAATTGTAAAAAATGTCTGATTCGAACATGTATGTCAATAGAGAACATCTATGGTTCTGATATACAGGTCTAAACAAGCATGGTCAGTAAAGCATACATGTTGTGCTCTTGCCAGGAGGACACACATCTATAGACATGAGCTTGGGTGACATCTAACCACAAGTTCGGATCTATTGGTTTGTGGCAATAGACTTGCATATGTCATCTTTTTCAGTCTCCTGCAAATTAAATGAGACTTGTGTGAGTAAAATATTTGTGAAAATACATATAATGAATTGACTAATATACTGGACAATGTTCCGTGCTCTGAAAAGCCAAACTGATGGTATCTGCGCCAGCATCAGATTTTGTGGTGCAGAAAGCCTGAAATCTCTACGGATTATCGCTCTGCTTGCTTTTTTAGACAAAAAAACCAAGAGGAACTCATATGGATCCTGCGTAAATGTATCTGCCATGTTTTTACATACAGGCCACTGTTACTGATTGCCACCATGTGTGCATGCATGCACGGCGGTGATCAAAGCCCATTATCCACCTTGTTTTGCGTGCCATTTCCCAGACCAAACAGCAAATTATTTAAATCTGCTATGCCGAATTCACAGGTCAATGAAAATGAGCGTGTTCAAAATAATCATCGCCTTGGCCATTGAAGAGGATGGCCCTGATCCTGCCTAGACATTGTGACCATTCATAGAGCGATAAGACCCTCATTCATGAAGTTAAAGTAAATATGTAGCCAGGTGGAAATAGAGATCCCTTCTAGGGCCAGGCATACACTAGTTGAAGAGATGCACTCATGTGGATATCCATCGATGCATTAGACTAAATTAAGAACGGCATTTCTTTTTCTTGAATGTATTGGTGATACAAATGCACCTTCCAAGGCTCTGATATTCGGTTAACATATTGATAAGAGATGTAAGAAAACGTAATCCTTCATGATGGTGAGTTATATATTTCCAGCGGTTCTCAGGGTTTGAATTTCTCTTGAAGAAGGAGGACAGAGTCTTCCACCTTTTGGCTCTCCGGATGTTTTGGACTAAGACTTATATCATCCCTATCCAGCTAATCTGTGGTGGGTGGTCTTGGAAGGTGTAGTCCAAAACATTTGAAAAGCTGCAGGTTGCAAACCCTCAATGTAGTGGATAACAGCATGAGAGCAAAGATGGAATAATCCATAATATAATAACTGCAAGTAACGGTAATCAAGAGGTTTGAGAAATGTGACCTCTTTTGTGTCTGTCACTTGAACAAGGTCAACATCTGGGACAACTGGCAGTATATATTCTACTCTGGATCACTGCAGTTGTGTATAAGAGCTCATTTTAATACCACGCTGAGGGCTGTGCACCCTACTTAATCCATAATTGCTTTAAACTGTTTGTGCATTTCAATTATACATTTACAAGTAACTCAACTCAACAAGGACATCATTATTAGAACTTCAAGTGTACATGCAAGATTCTTGTGAAAGATCAGAATAGAGTTGTTCCGAAAATTAGAGGGTGAAGAAATGTATTAATAATTTCAAAGCAATTGCTATCACTCTGCTATTTCTGATAAATATCAGGACATCCCAGGGCTAGTAATAAAGTCTGTCTAGTGCAACGAAGAAGAAGAAGCAAAGAACCTGATTTACAAATAATAGAACCAGAGCCAATCAGAGGTGCTGATGGACATCTCTGATTTTCTCCTGGTACATTATACCTGATTAAGACGCCTAAATATGGAGCATCTCTGAGACGCCCTTGAGCAAATCCCTGAGCAAACCATTGGCTCCAGGCATCTCCAGACTTGCACCAATGTTAGCTTTTTTGGATTTGGTATAAGGTAGCAGAAGACAATTAGAAATGCTCAGGGTGTCTCTGATTTGCTCCAGGGCAAACCTTTGAGAATCAGGCCAAAGCAACTAACTAAAGAAGCATGGGTAGAGCGCAATGCAGTTCTTTCAAGCAACAGCATTGCTTCTCCGGGTGGGGTGAGACAGGGCAGGTGGGCAGCAGATGGCATGTGATTTGCGTTAGACATCATTGCTCATTGTGGTTTTGGTTCAAAATGTAAGCAGGATATGGGGCCAATTCTAAAAAGAAAAAGGGAATCTAAAAATTGCAAAGGGAATTTTTGGAAATGTAGTGATCTCCTTACTCTCAAAGGTGACCTACGCATAACCAAGGGGCTGCGTTGCAGCGCAAATTTGGCACTGGCCAGCCTCCTGGAATACATTACAGGCAGGCACCCAAGAGGGTGCAGAGAGCGTAGAATTGTGAAATGTCAATAAAATACATTTCTATCTCTCTTTGAGAGACAGAAATAAAAATATGGCAGCAGCAGTTCATACCTCTCTGTCACACTTATAAATCAAATGTATGACAGCGTCGGGAGGTGAGTTCTTTCAGACATTGACACGAACCCTCAACACCTTCCTCTGGCACTCCGGGGCAGTCCGCCTTAAGTTCAAGACTCTTGCTTCACCGATGGAGTTGGGTGGCTTCGGTGCACCCGACTTTCTCAAGTACTGGCTGGCAGCCCAGCTCCAACACATTGCACATTGGTTCAACATATCTGACCCCCCTCCCCATGTCAGGCTAGAAAGATTATCGTTTGGTGACCGCGATATTAGATCCCTGGTGATCACACCTATCCCAATGGAATCAGGCTCATTAGACCCGGTGAGGTGCACATCTCTGGCTTTATCCAAAACTTGGCAATTATTGGGCACCACCCATCCCTTTCATGGTAATTTCCCGATCTGGAACTTTCTCCCGGGAATCCCACAGGTTCCCCCTTCGGTTGTTCGCACATGGGCTGGGGCAGGATTTGAACTGCTCCGAGACATATTTGTAGATGGTAATTTCATAGAATGGCCTGACCTCCCTCCGCCCCTCAGACAGCGTCCCTCGGTATGGCTTCAATATTCATCCCTCCGTAGAGTCCTCAAACATAAGTACCCTTGCTTCCCAGCATTGCCGCCGGATGAACTTGCGATCACTGAATTGACCTCACCTTGCCCAATGAGGGGAAAAACTTCCAGACTATACACCTTGATACAATCCAGATCGTCCCCTTCGTTTTCTAAACTAAAGCTTGCTTGGGAGTCTGACCTTGGTGTGGAAATGACCGAAGACCGGTGGTCCCATATGTGCTCACGTATTCAGAGGGTCTCCTTCAACTCCCGATTTAAATTAATTCAATTTAAGCTACTCCACAGATACCATTATACCCCAACCAGACTACACCGTATGTCGAATAATTCCTCCCCTAGATGCCCTAGGTGTGGCTTTGATGGAGCCGGCTACTTCCACATGATATGGTCATGCCCCCGCCTTACCCAATTTTGGGACGCTGTTTGCTCCACCATCTCGTCTGTTCTTGACCACCCCATCCCCCCTACCCCAATGAAATGCTTATTCCATGACTTTCCCGACCTCCACCAAGATTCTAGGAGACTGGCTGGCCTCTGTATGCTTCTGGCTGTTCGGGCGATACTACTCTGTTGGCTTCGACCTACCACTCCGACACATGCAAAGTGGCTTAGAGCGGTCACTTGGGCTTCCGACACGGAGGAATCTTGGGCAGTACAACAGCCCGCCTGCTCTAGGCCCAGAGACATCTGGTTGAAGTTCCGATCATTTATGTCCTCACCCGGCGCCGACTCAGGTCCTACATCCCCGGTGCCTTCCTCTTGTGGTCCCCCAGCTCTCCCCTGAATGGCCCTCCATTTGCACTGTTCTGCTGCTCCCCCTTGTTGACGAGGTGGACCCTCGACCTGTTCTAGGAGACTGTGTTGTATTAAGTTGTTTGATTTTACATGCTCTTGATGCTCACCTGTATCTGTCCTACCAAGCTGAATAAAAAATAAAAGTTTAAAAAAAAAAAAATGTATGACAGCGTCAGGAATATAATGCACAATCTCTAAGCCTGTTCCAAACAGGTGAAGAAGGATGTCTTAATTTTCTGCACATTCTCATTATTTTTTTTAACTTTATTTTTCATAGGGCGTTACATTGGAGCAGAACCGCACCATAGACATTGCATAGAACATCAATTACAGTTGTAACATATTTTGCATATTTAACAGTAAACCTAGTGTGTTATGGAGTTATCAGGGGTGTAGAGTCCTCCACTGGTAATAAGTTACATAGCTAGAGCCTTAATAAGGTCCAAATATCCTTGGGCCGACAAGTTGAAGGGACAGTTAATGCAAATTGTTTGTCATTTTCATTTACCATTGACAGGTCCTTAAGGAAGTCAGCTCGACTGGGTCTCCCGTGGACTTCCAGCATTTCAAGGTACACCGTTTTGCAATAACACATGAGATGTTGAACAGTCGCCTGGTGGTCACTGCCACCTTACCGATATTCCCGAATAGGTATTTTAGTGGAGATAGGGATGCTGGGATTGCCTTGATTTCCTCTAGGAGTTCTGCAACCTCTCCCCAGAATTCCATAATCAGAGGGCACGCCCAGCACATGTGGTATGCACCTGCGTTCGTGTGTATCACATTTTAGGCACCTACCCGCACAGCAACCCACCAATTTGGCCAACTTGGCTGGGGTATAGTGAAGTTGATTCACTATCTTAAATTGAATTAGTCTTAGCCCCAAATTCATGGACACAGTTCTGTTGAGATGACAGCATCGGAGCCACAGAGTTTCATTTATGTCAATGCTCAAGTCTCGTTCCCAAACCTCTTTAATGGTGTTGCATGAAGTGGAGTTATGCCTATTTTAAAGCACATCCCGTTTGAGGATTCAGGAAGCACTTCGAAATGCGCAACAACACCCCTGATTTGCGCAAATGTGCAAAGGGGTGAGAAAGGTCACCAGAATGCACACACCCATGATGCACACATAATGATTCACTTTGTGCATTTGAATGAACCTTTTCTAGGCGCAAGAGACGAGATGCACTGCTTTTGAGAATCAAATCCGATGTCTTTTATATCCCACACTGCATTGTTAACTGTCCTCATGAGAATACAAGGTTTGATGGGGGTCTGCAACCCTTAGCTAAACTTGCTAGAGCCCTTTTAAAACGTTATTTAATGACCTTTGACTTTACTCTCATTCTAAATGCCTGGCTGGTTCTTAACTGTAATGGCTTGGCCCGCCAAATAATTGCTTAAGACATATTTTGCAGAGAATCGTCCATTTGGCTGCTCTCTAAATGTCACTTTAGTGATAGATTTCCTGCTTATTGAATACTGAATTGTCTGCCAGCAGAATGCTGACGAATTTTGAAAAGTGTTTTGCTTTATGGTCAGTGCACAGTAAGCAACTCATTTTGCATCGGGCCCTTCAGTGTCACTTGTTTACAACCCAAAACTATGAAGAGCCGACGAGACAGCACACTTCCCCCTTCTGAGCTCCAGACTCTTGGAACAACCGACATCAACAGTTATTTTGGTAAACGAAGCTGTGAAGCTTCATGAAATGTTGCCAAGCATTTATTTGTTGCCGCTTTTGTTGAGTGGTGTGTCTAACATCTAAAGGTGTATGTTGTTAAATAGCTCTGTTTTTATGCGGTTGAATGATTGTGTTCAAATAAATTGGAAAAGAAGTTACTCCTGCCATTCTCTGAACTTTTCGGGAGTACAGCTGCGGAAAACTAAGCTATTCCTGGTAAATTCTTGGTAAATCGAATCGTCTTTGTCCTGGAATACATCAAGAGTAAGCCAGAGTTACTCCTCGTAACTTGGTTTTGGGTATTTATAAGGCGCTCGGGAGGAACTTAACCGTATAGTGGCGCAGTAGGTATCGTAAACAGCAAAAACAGAAACCTGTAGTAATCTGGCTTGCAGATTAGCTCTGAGTGTGAGGTCATCTGCAGTGGAATGTTTGTGTGGAATGTTTGTGTGGAGGTGTTCTGCTGGTGACGGTTGGAGAGGAGAGTGAAGCAGTGAGCTGAGAAGATGGGTGTGGGGGTGATCCCGGTGTTTCCCGTGTCATCTTGTGTCCCCTACCATCCCTGTGTCTTGTGGAGGAGAGGAGTTCAGGACATGGACAATATATAACCTGAGAACTTACTTGATGTACCAGTGGTCATCACTGTTACAAAACCCTGTAAAAAACACAGAGGGCTACATCTAAAAAACATAAGAGTTTCGAATTTTCATTTCTAAGTTTGGATTATGTTATGGATATTTGTTGGTATGAAGATGGCATATATGAGTCATGAATGAGTTATGAATGACAGGAAGTTTTTTGTTGAGCCTTTTTAGCATGTTTACTTTTTTTTTAGCATGTTTTAATTGCATTGGATATGTGAAATAAATATTGTATATTGTTAAGATCTAACAATTCAGTTGGAATCTCGTCACCTTTGTTCTATTGGTCCATTTTCTGTTTTAACTGTGTAAACTCACCTGGAGGACCATAGATATATACCAGGTATCCCTTATCAGAGGTATCGTAAACAGGTAACAAAGAGGCAGTACACATACAAGACCCCTTTTTATAAACAAATGAAACCCCCCCTCCGGAGCACCCTCTCCCCATTATTTAAAAAGGAATCTTTTTAGGGCTTTACAGAATATGCTGTTCCACATCCTTGCGGCCAAGACAGCGAACCTTCTGTCTCCCCTTGAGACACATAACGATGGCGGAACAGTCAGCAGCAGCTGATCTCTTGATCGTAGCAGACTAGTTGGCTGTTAACGACAGATTTTATCTCTCAAATAGTCAGGGGCCAATCTATTTAAACATTTCAAATTCAGGCACACCACCTTACATTTGATCCAGTCCTCCACTGGAAACCAATGCAGTGGTCGGTGAAACGGGGATACATGGGCCGATCTACCTAAACGGCAGACCAGGCTGACGGCCGCATTCTGGGCTTTTTGAAGCCTGTGCAGTTGTTTGGCCAGAAAAAAGGCATGCACCTTGGCTGTAGCCTGACATTCGCCAAGATATTCCTGCCAGATGTAGTCCAAATTTGTAATCCTAGAAGCAAACCTCAGCTCTGCACAAGGATGCAAGGGACAAAGGATTATTTTTTTGGCCATGATTAGATGTTTAGGTGCAAACAGTGCTAGCTCCGTTTTGGACGCATTCAGCTGGAGCTGGTTTCCGGACATCCACTCACTCACTTCTTTCAGGCACTGTTTAACCTTAAGGAACGTTTCTTCAATATTTCCAATTTTGATACAAATCTGGGTGTCATTGGCGTAGGAATGATAATTCACCCCATGACTCCTCAGAATATCCATCGGGGCCGTAAATACAAGTTAAAAAGCAGGGGGGATAATGAGGACCCTTGTGGTACTCCACATCCTATCAAAATATGGTCTGAGATATAACAACCCTTATATATATGGCAACCCTTGCACTCAAGGACTGTTTCTGTATTCCTACAGCCCCCCTTCCTGCATTTGACACCTGATGTCTGCACTTACCCTTGCACTTGCCACCAGCTGGCCGCACTTCTTATTTATTGTCTTTATTTATTTTACTGTTTATTCTATGCACTGCATAGAACCCGCCACACTTTTCCCCTTCACCCCTCCACTGCACTTGCACTATCTCAATGTCACCTGGCCTAGTAAGATCAGTGTCTGTCTTCCCTCTGTTCCCCCTCCCTTGCCTCGTCACGCCTTGAAACACTTGTTTACAGGCACGTTATAAATGGCATATCATATCGCATCATATCCCCCACATTTGACCTGGTCAGCCAAAAAAGATCCAAACCACTTGTTGGCATGTTCGGAGACCTTGCCTACCACTCTCAAGCGGTTGAGCAGGATATGGTGATCAACTGTCTCAAAGACCGCGGATAGGTCCAGTATCACCAACAGTGATAGCTCTCCTTGATCGGCAACCATTAAAAGGTCATCCTGCACAGCCAACAGAGCTGTCTCCGTTCAGGACGTGGGCTGAAAACATGATTGAAAGGAGTCCAGCGATGACTCCCTTTCCACATAGTGCTGCAACGTGCAGGTAACCACCTTCACCAGAATATTTCCCGGCCATGGGAGGCCTGCTTTGTGAATGATCCATATTGTGATTAGGATGTTGAACATCACAGTGGTAGTGCCAATCCTAGATACCAAATAAGACATTCCCAACAGTAATTCCAGATATGATTGGCACCCAAATGAAAACACTACTGATGATGCTACAACTCCCTTTGCAATAAGGTCACATGCCAATAGCAATATAGAGAATGTCATTCACCTTGACACTGTGATGACCACAATGACATGACTGTAGTACCATACCTGTCCCCCACACACATATTCCTGCCTTTGTTAAAGTCAATGGATTTCTGTCCAAACCTTTTTTTATAACAATATTATTTCATGATGGGTTTTATTACTACTGGGGATTAGAGATTGGCAAACCAGCCAATCAGCAGGCTAATCCACAAAGATGTTACTCTGACTCTACTTGACTTTATCTTGGCGAGGGCTGTTTGAGTCACGGTGAAGTTACTTTGGTTAACTCTGGCTTACTCTGATTGAGCCAGTATGGAGTCAGTCTTACTCATGGTAACTTCTTTGTGAATTGAACAGAGTTCTCCAGGTCTAAGCCAGGAGTAAGTGAGAGCTACTCATAGTAACCTGTTTGTGTAGTGAACAGAACCTTCCAGGTTTAAGTCAGTGGTAAGTCATGGTTGCTCGAAGTACCTTCTTTGTGAGTTAGTCCCACTGGAGTCCAATTTTCAGTAAGCACTAATGGTGGTGCTGGGTTAATATTTATCCGTGTTGCCAGCTTTCTCAGCATAGGTTGAGGTGGCTGTCGTCATGGGTGACCGCTGCTGAGCTCTGAACTCTTTTACTGTGGCAAAGTCTGGTGTTAGTGCACATGCCTCATGGATAGATAAGTTCCCTGCAGTAGCCAGCCATACATTGGAAACATGTATGTTATGTGACCAGAAAGAGATGTCTTTGTTGCTAAGCTTCTTCAGTGATGCAGAAAGACTCGCTGAAATAGAAATAAGTTTTACTTCACCGGTGTGAGTAACACTTCTAAAAACTCTGTGAAAGAACCTGGAATTGAGGCTAGAGATCTGTGGTAATGTAGAGGGGTTATGAGGAGAGAATCAAGGGTCCTAAAAGTATCAACGATTAACTCTAACAGGGTAATTCATAGAATTTCGCAGAAAAGTGTCGCAAGCGGCTGGCGCAGAGTGTCCGCGTGCGATTGTCTGCGCCAGGCACGTGCGCTAAAACCGATTTCCGCGCACAGCGTATTCATGGATTTTAGGCTCCCAAACCAGCCGTGGCACAGAGTATCGCAGCGACCCTGCAGCAGCGCCAGTAACGCCCCCAAGAACGCCCTCGCGCAAGGAAAAGCCATCAAAATCACTAAATCATCGCAAAGGGCTGCACTAACCCTGGACCAGTTTACAGGGCTGCCAAACAAGGAACGCAAAGCGGGTAACGTGCATATCAGGGGTACGCGTGAAGTTATACACGCGATTAGCCAGGGTACGTGTATTACAGGGGTGCGCGGGAACTTTTACACGCGATTTCAGCAGGGTACGTGTATTTCAGGGGTGCGCGGGAAGTTCCACACGCGAATAGCCTGGGCGCGTGTATTTCAGGGGTGCGCGGGAAGTTCCACACGCGAATAGCCTGGGCGCGTGTATTTCAGGGGTGCGCGGGAAGTTCCACACGCGAATAGCCTGGGCGCGTGTATTTCAGGGGTGCGCGGGAAGTTCCACACGCGAATAGCCTGGGCGCGTGTATTTCAGGGGTGCGCGGGAAGTTCCACACGCGAATAGCCTGTGCGCGTGTATTTCAGTGGTGCGCGGGAATTATCACACGCGATTTGGCTGGCTACGTGTATTACAGGGGTACACGGGAAGTTTTACACGCGATTCGGCTGGGTACGTGTATTACAGGGGTGCGCGGGAATTCTCACATGCGATTTGGCCAGGTACGTGTATTACAGGGGTGCGCGGGAACTTTTACACGCGATTTCAGCAGGGTACGTGTATTTCAGGGGTGCGCGGGAAGTTCCACACGCGAATAGCCTGGGCGCGTGTATTTCAGGGGTGCGCGGGAAGTCCCACACGCGAATAGCTTGGGCGCGTGTATTTCAGGGGTGCGCGGGAAGTTCCACACGCGAATAGCCTGTGCGCGTGTATTTCAGGGGTGCGCGGGAATTATCACACGCGATTTGGCTGGCTACGTGTATTACAGGGGTACACGGGAAGTTTTACACGCGATTCGGCTGGGTACGTGTATTACAGGGGTGCGCGGGAATTCTCACATGCGATTTGGCCAGGTACGTGTATTACAGGGGTGCGCGGGAACTTTTACACGCGATTTCAGCAGGGTACGTGTATTTCAGGGGTGCGCGGGAAGTTCCACACGCGAATAGCCTGGGCGCGTGTATTTCAGGGGTGCGCGGGAAGTTCCACACGCGAATAGCCTGGGCGCGTGTATTTCAGGGGTGCGCGGGAAGTTCCACACGCGAATAGCCTGGGCGCGTGTATTTCAGGGGTGCGCGGGAAGTTCCACACGCGAATAGCCTGGGCGCGTGTATTTCAGGGGTGCGCGGGAAGTTCCACACGCGAATAGCCTGTGCGCGTGTATTTCAGGGGTGCGCGGGAATTATCACACGCGATTTGGCTGGCTACGTGTATTACAGGGGTACACGGGAAGTTTTACACGCGATTCGGCTGGGTACGTGTATTACAGGGGTGCGCGGGAATTCTCACATGCGATTTGGCCAGGTACGTGTATTACAGGGGTGCGCGGGAACTTTTACACGTGATTTCAGCAGGGTACGTGTATTTCAGGGGTGCGCGGGAAGTTCCACACGCGAATAGCCTGGGCGCGTGTATTTCAGGGGTGCGCGGGAAGTTCCACACGCGAATAGCCTGGGCGCGTGTATTTCAGGGGTGCGCGGGAAGTTCCACACGCGAATAGCCTGGGCGCGTGTATTTCAGGGGTGCGCGGGAAGTTCCACACGCGAATAGCCTGGGCGCGTGTATTTCAGGGGTGCGCGGGAAGTTCCACACGCGAATAGCCTGGGCGCGTGTATTTCAGGGGTGCGCGGGAAGTTCCACACGCGAATAGCCTGGGCGCGTGTATTTCAGGGGTGCGCGGGAAGTTCCACACGCGAATAGCCTGTGCGCGTGTATTTCAGGGGTGTGCGGGAATTATCACACGCGATTTGGCTGGCTACGTGTATTACAGGGGTACACGGGAAGTTTTACACGCGATTCGGCTGGGTACGTGTATTACAGGGGTGCGCGGGAATTCTCACATGCGATTTGACCAGGTACGTGTATTACAGGGGTGCGCGGGAATTATCACACGCGATTTGGCTTGGTACGTGTATTACAGGGGTGCGTAGGAAGTTACACACACGATTAGGCTGGGTGGGTCCTCACAGGTGTTCCCTGTACACCCTCGACGGCCTCTGCAGGCAGCCCACAAAACAGGGGACTACCCTGCACACCTGCTCATGTCCCCCTGCACCCCCACGCACCAGCAGTGCAGGGGCAGCCTCCACCAGGCCCCCACCCATGTCTCCCACCACCCCCACCCCCCAGCAGTGCAGGGGCACCCTCCACCAGGCCCCCACTCATGTCTCCCACCACCCCCACCCCCCAGCATCCAGAGGCACTCTCCACCAGGCCCCCACTCATGTCTCCCACCACCCCCACCCCCCAGCAGTGCAGGGGCACCCTCCACCAGGCCCCCACTCATGTCTCCCACCACCCCCACCCCCCAGCAGTGCAGGGGCAGCCTCCATCAGGCCCCCACTCATGTCTACCACCACCCCCACCCCCCAGCCACCAGGGGCACCCTCCACCAGGCCCCCACCCATGTCTCCCACCACCCCCACCCCCCAGCCACCATGGGCAACCTCCACCAGGCCCCCACCCATGTCTCCCACCACCCCCACCCCCCAGCCACCATGGGCACCCTCCACCAGGCCCCAACCCATGTCTCCCACCACCCCCACCCCCCAGCAGTGCAGGGGCAGCCTCCACCAGGCCCCCACTCATGTCCCCTATCACCCCCACCCCCCCGCCACCAGGGGCAGCCTCCACCAGGCCCCCACCCATGTCTCCCACCACCCCCACCCCCCAGCCACCAGAGGCACCCTCCACCAGGCCCCCACCCATGTCTCCCACCACCCCCACCCCCCAGCCACCAGGGGCACCCTCCACCAGGCCCCCACCCATGTCTCCCACCACCCCCACCCCCCAGCCACCATGGGCACCCTCCACCAGGCCCCCACCAATGTCTCCCACCACCCCCACCCCCCCGCCACCAGGGGCAGCCTCCACCAGGCCCCCACCCATGTCTCCCACCACCCCCACCCCCCAGCCACCAGGGGCACCCTCCACCAGGCCCCCACTCATGTCTCCCAGCGTGCTACGTGCGTGTATTTCAGGGGTGCGCGGGAAGTTCCACACGCGAATAGCCTGGGCGCGTGTATTTCAGGGGTGCGCGGGAAGTTCCACACGCGAATAGCCTGGGCGCGTGTATTTCAGGGGTGCGCGGGAAGTTCCACACGCGAATACCCTGGGCGCGTGTATTTCAGGGGTGCGCGGGAAGTTCCACACGCGAATAGCCTGGGCGCGTGTATTTCAGGGGTGCGCGGGAATTATCACACGCGATTTGGCTGGCTACGTGTATTACAGGGGTACACGGGAAGTTTTACATGCGATTCGGCTGGGTACGTGTATTACAGGGGTGCGTGGGAATTCTCACATGCGATTTGGCCAGGTACGTGTATTACAGGGGTGCGCGGGAATTATCACACGCGATTTGGCTTGGTACGTGTATTACAGGGGTGCGTGGGAAGTTACACACGCGATTAGGCTGGGTGGGTCCTCACAGGTGTTCCCTGTACACCCTCGACGGCCCCTGCAGGCAGCCCACAAAACAGGGGACTACCCTGCACACCTGCTCATGTCCCCCTGCACCCCCACCCCCCAGCAGTGCAGGGGCAGCTTCCACCAGGCCCCCACCCATGTCTCCCACCACCCCCACCCCCCAGCAGTGCAGGGGCACCCTCCACCAGGCCCCCACTCATGTCTCCCACCACCCCCACCCCCCAGCATCCAGGGGCACTCTCCACCAGGCCCCCACTCATGTCTCCCACCACCCCCACCCCCCAGCAGTGCAGGGGCACCCTCCACCAGGCCCCCACTCATGTCTCCCACCACCCCCACCCCCAGCAGTGCAGGGGCAGCCTCCACTAGGCCCCCACTCATGTCTACCACCACCCCCACCCCCCAGCCACCAGGGGCACCCTCCACAAGGCCCCCACCCATGTCTCCCACCACCCCCACCCCCCAGCCACCATGGGCACCCTCCACCAGGCCCCACCCATGTCTCCCACAACCCCCACCCCCCAGCCACCATGGGCACCCTCCACCAGGCCCCCACCCATGTCTGCCACCACCCCCACCCCCCAGCAGTGCAGGGGCAGCCTCCACCAGGCCCCCACTCATGTCCCCTATCACCCCCACCCCCCCGCCACCAGGGGGAGCCTCCACCAGGCCCCCACCCATGTCTCCCACCACCCCCACCCCCCAGCCACCAGGGGCACCCTCCACCAGGCCCCCACCCATGTCTCCCACCACCCCCACCCCCCAGCCACCAGGGGCACCCTCCACCAGGCCCCCACCCATGTCTCCCACCACCCCCACCCCCCAGCCACCATGGGCACCCTCCACCAGGCCCCCACCCATGTCTCCCACCACCCCCACCCCCCCGCCACCAGGGGCAGCCTCCACCAGGCCCCCACCCATGTCTCCCACCACCCCCACCCCCCAGCCACCAGGGGCACCCTCCACCAGGCCCCCACTCATGTCTCCCAGCGTGCTACGTGTATTTCAGGGATGCGCGGGAAGTTCCACACGCGAATAGCCTGGGCGCGTGTATTTCAGGGGTGCGCGGGAAGTTCCACACGCGAATAGCCTGGGCGCGTGTATTTCAGGGGTGCGCGGGAAGTTCCACACGCGAATAGCCTGGGCGCGTGTATTTCAGGGGTGCGCGGGAATTATCACACGCGATTTGGCTGGGTACGTGTATCACAGGGGTACACGGGAAGTTTTACACGTGATTCGGCTGGGTACGTGTATTACAGGGGTGCGCGGGAATTATCACACGCGATTTGGCTTGGTACGTGTATTACAGGGGTGCGCGGGAAGTTCCACACGCGATTAGGCTGGGTGGGTCCTCACAGGTGTTCCCTGTACACCCTCGACGGCCCCTGCAGGCAGCCCACAAAACAGGGGACTACCCTGCACACCTGCTCATGTCCCCCTGCACCCCCACCCCCCAGCAGTGCAGGGGAAGCCTCCACCAGGCCCCCACCCATGTCTCCCACCACCCCCACCCCCCAGCCACCAGGGGCACCCTCCACCAGGCCCCCACTCATGTCTCCCACCACCCCCACCCCCCAGCAGTGCAGGGGCACCCTCCACCAGGCCCCCACTCATGTCTACCACCACCCCCACCCCCCAGCAGTGCAGGGGCAGCAGGCAGTCAGGCAGCAGCAGATGGCAGGTGGGAGCGTGCTCGGGGCTCTGGGGGGCAGTAGTTCGGCCCTCTGGGCAGGAGCGTGGTATTCCGTGTGCTTACGCGTGGCCAGCTTGGTACGGAGTGATTTGGCACGTGAAAATCCTGCACGTCAGCGTGAAAACCGAGGAAAGGCCCTTAGCGCGTAAGCGCGTCAGCACGCATACGCGATTCTATTGGACCAAAGGCCCTCAGCGCGTAAGCGCGTCTGTGACGTGACCCGCACGGGTGTTTCCCACACAGCACGTGATGACAGAGCACACGTGGAAAGACTGCACGTCAGAGTGTAATCGCGTGTGATTGGTGGAAATGGCCCTACACGCAGAAGTGACAAAGCGTGTAATTGGTGGAAATGGCCCTAGCGCATACACGCCGCGTAAGTGACGCTGGACGTGTGGGCCTGTATAAAAGGTACGTGTAGAACACCATTTCCTTGTACGTGCTTTTCGTGGAGAGCGAGTGGGTGAATTCTGTACTTCTTGTCGTTTCACACGCGATTTACTTCACGGCGTTTCAAGTTCGTATTCCCTGTTACCTCTGACAGCTTTTTCTCTTTTTTCTCTTTTACTGGTTTACCTGGGCCTGTTCCCTCAAACAGTGTTCCCTTCTACTGTTGTCCTGTCTCCTCAGACAGCGCACAAATCTTCTTTTGGCGGGGGTGTTGCCAACCAAACGCGCTCCTTTTTCACGCTCTTTTACCTGGCAGACGGTGAGTCACGCACGTATCTAACACCTGTGCTTGCCCCGTGTGTAGCCTACCCCTTCAGAGGTCATTCTAGGCTGCGTGTGACACGCATACGTTCATTCTTGTGTTACTGGGTGCCACAGCGTAGTGCAGGTTTTTCTTTCTGCACACGTGGTCTAGGAGGGGTTGCGTGCACGTCATCTCCCTTTTTTGGGGCTCCTGTGCGTAGCGTGACCCGTCATCTTTCCCCAGGGGTTACAATCAGCCTTGCAAGAGCACTAGGGTACAATTACCATCTGGTACCCAACCCCTTTGACCCCCAATTGCCCAGGACAATATTTTACAGCCACTCCCATACGCACATTAACATCAGTGCCATGGCTGGGAGGCGAGGATTCCGTAAGGGTGGCAAAGGTGGAAGAGCCACAAGTGGTGGCCGTGGTGGATCCGGTAGGGGACGTGGTCGTTACTTGCAGGGTGAGCCTGTCCCCCCATGTGTGGAGGACCAGTCAAGGGCACCCATAATCCCCCCCCCCCTCCTGTTCAGGCTGATGTGGCTGACACCATCCATGCTCAGCCCTTGTTGGACCAGCCCATTGTGGCACCAGACCTGGCTGACTCCATGGCTGACTTCCAGGTCAGCAGGCCTATGACACGTGCGCTGGTGCACGTTGATGTCACCATGCCACGTGCATCTGGGGCAGCAAGGTCATCTGCTGCACCAAGTAGGCAGGGCGGAGAGGCTGCAGGGGCAGCTGCGGCTCCATCCACCCCAGCCCTCACACACCCAGCCCGGACAGTGTCGGTCCTAGTCCATGCTGCTGACATTCCCCCTGACACCATCACACTAGAGCCAATGCCTGCACCAACTCCCATGCTGAGTGTGCAATCCCACACTCCTGATACAGAGTCCACCAGGGCTCCTGCCCCTAGTGTCCAGAGCGGCGCAGGACACTCAGGATCACCACCACCTTCCAAGCGGAAGAGGAAGAGTGCTCGTCCGGCACAGGCTGATTCCCCAGACACGGCTACACAGTCCGGCCCATCCAGGAAGCCCAGCTTCACGGATGACGAACTGAATGCACTTGTCGAGTATGTGTCCGCACATGACAACGAGATGGTCATTGTTGCAGGATCCAAGACCACACCTGCACAACGCCAGGCACACTGGCAGACCGTTGCGGACATCGTAAGTGCCCTTGGAATCGTGAGGCGCACAGCCAATGATTGCTATAAGCGCTGGAATGACCTAAAGCGCAGGGCAAAGAGTAAGCTGGCCTCAAGTCATGCCGCAACTCTAGTGACTGGAGGTGGGTCTCCAGTAGTAGACATGGAACTCACTCCACATGAGTCAGTCGCTGGGACCTACGTCACGGAGGAACAGATCCAAGGCGTGGGAGATCTGGCTGATTACGAGGCATTGTCCGGTGAGTGCACATGCATGTGTGTGTCATCCATGTGCATGGTGTGTGTGAGGGCTTCTGTTTGTGTGACAGGTGAGAGTGTGTGCACCTGAGTCGTATGGGTCAGCCATGTGCTTCATGCAATACATCCTGCGCAGCTGCATTTGGCCATAGCAGTATCCCTTCTGCCAACAGTAGACATCTAGCCCAACTGCACGCCAGTTGCCCCGAAGTGTCACCTTGCCACAACATTGTTGCTTGATTTTTCACTGTTCATTTAGTCAGATTGTTTGCATTCCACCACTATTACTAGGCATGTCGCAGTCCTCTAGTCACATGTCTGACATGGCTATGGTAAAGTGGAGTGACTTTGTTACCTGGATATCATTTGTACAAACATGTCCCTGTGCAATTGCACCATTTCGGACTGGCAGCTCCAGGTGAAGAATCTGACCTGTTTGAATTAGAAAAGCTATTACATGCGGGAACTGGACTGAATGAATAGGTGCTGCCCTCCTCTCCATCTTCACTCAATAGCAATGGTACATGGCATCTGTGTGATGGCATGTGTGTTTCACCTGCCAATCACAGGCCAATGTGTGATGCCACTGCCAGGCAGCATGCAGAAAATGTGTTCATCTTCCATCTTGGTGTCATCAGTGTGTGCCATTTGCCTGCCCTTCATACGCAGTGAGGGTGCATGCATGGGAGGGTTTTAGTCATGTGGGACATGTGTCAAACAAGTACTGGTTCTCTTGCTTCTCAGCCCTCATTGTGTGCCATGGTGCTAATGCCTGTTTCCATTTCTTTGTTTTTATGTCTTTGCAGGGGAAGACGCACCTGATACTGCTGGGGTTGTGGAGATGGTGCAGACCCAGGAGGGGTCCAAGGGCCGACCAACCACCAGTGAGGGACGTGGTGTGGTGGTGGGTGAGAACCCACAAGTGCTGCAGGTCCTGCTCTCAAGGGGTGTCTCTGGCTGCACCTCCCCCGAGCTGTACTCAGGTGTTGATTCGGATGAGACCTACGTGCCGTCGCAGGTGAGTGTTCCAGGGAGGGATTCTGTTCTGTCTCACCCACCTGCACCAGGGTCAGAACCCTCAATGGGGATGTCAGTGTTGGCAGCTACGCCTTTGGTGGTTACGGATGCAGGGTCACACTCCGCGACATCTGATCCTGTTCCTGGGCCAGCAGATCAGAGGGGGAATGCAGTCCTGCAGCCTCAGGCAGTGCCGGCACTGCAAGGCGCAGTTCGCCTTGCCCCAGACAGGTGTGGTGCCCGCCGACGTGGTGGCCGTACGCCACCTGGCAATACCGCATGGGAGCAATCCATTTACGGTATGGCAACCCAACAGGCAGCATCATCCGAGATGATGGCTCAGGCCATGGATAGGGTGGCCACTTCCATTGTCCCCCCTGAAAGGCTGATGGAGCGACTAGAGCAGGCAACCAACTCCATCTGCCAGTCACACAGGGAGGACATGTTGGGGTCCAACAGGGACAGGCGGGCGGCACTGGCGACTCTGCAGGAGGCCATCTCCATTGAGTCCCAGGGCTACAGGGAAGCCCTGAGGCAGGAGCTCCTTCACCTCAGGACGACTCTTGCTGAGCTTGAGGCTTCAACACACCAAAGGACAGAACAGCAGCTGGAGCGTCTCACCCATACGCTCTCAGCTGAGATGCAGACAACGAGGGCGGAGGTCCGGGCATCCCGTGAGTTGTTGCATGGGGACCTCCGCACACTCATCCTCCAGAACCAGACCTACCACACCCGCATGCTTGCAGCCATGGAGGAGCAGACTAGGGCCTTGCGTGGGCTGCCTCCCATAGTGCAACCACCTCCGGATGCAGCTGCACAGGGTGATAATAGCGACAGCAGTGATACTCCCACAATAGGGTAGCCGTGTGGGCCATGAGCCCATGGAGGTGTTTTTTTTTCCCAGGATCCACGCAGGTGGGTTCTGGTGTGCATCCTGTCCTCGGACCTCCTGGGTGGCCTCCCCAACCCCCCCGGGCCCTTCAATGGCCATTTTTGATTTTTTTTTATTTTTATTTTTATTTTTATTTATTTTATTCCCTATTTTTTTGGGACGATTTGTTGGCTTCCGTGGTTCCTGTGGGCATACGCTGCATTGTGGCTGGGCACATGCAGGCTTGTAATGTATTTGGTTCAGATGCTTGGGTTTGAGTCACACACACCCCTCCTGCTTCCCGTTGCCATGGGCTTGCAAAGGGTGTGCCCAAGTGACAGTGAATTACACAGTGACGTTGGACTCCCATGAGCTGTGTGGGCAGTCTGTAGTCAATACTGTGTATACATTCCTAGTGCATATTGCTGTTGTGTTGTACACTGCATGTTGCATTGATGTGTAACTCATCTTCTGTGTCTACCTCCCAATTTGCAGGTCCCTTCCTCATGTCTACACAAGGACCTCTAGTCTGGAGATGTGGTCCATGTTGGCAGCAGTGCACCTACAACTCTACATGGCGCCAACACTGCACAGTTGGTAGTGGTGGGAGTGCAGGCATTTCCAGGTGGTGAGACTACTAATATTTAACATTAGTGATGTCATGTTAATGGTAGTACGTGCTCAAGTTTGTTGTTGGTCCGGCATTACTGTGAGCATTTCAGGTGTTGCAAGTATCTAATAGGGACACTGTACATTGTGACACTAGTGTCATGTTGTGTGGATTACTTTGTTTACCTGCAAATAGCATGACATGGCACGGTGTGTGGTGTGGCGGTGCTGGGGTTGGGTTGGCTGACATGGCACTGTCCTCTTGTTGCATTTTGCAAGTGGGCATTCATTTTAGCTGCTTGAATGTGCAACATCACAAAACTGCATTGGTGGTGTCTGTGTGGGTAGGGATGCACACATTGTGACACTTCCAGGTGAACAATCTCAGGCTGATATGGTTTTCACGGTTCTTTCTCCAGACATTCGGGGTCAGTGTCAGGTTGAGTCATCATTGATTGTCAGATGGAATGTGGCAGGGCAGTGTGCACTCCACAGGGGTGCGATTTCTATGTGAAGTAATTAGCCACTAGCTGTGTACGGGCTGCCTCCCCCCGTGCCCTTTCCCCTCCCATGCGCAGCGGCTGTGCATGTGGTTGGGGATGGGGGGGCACCACCATGTCCACGGCCAGGCCCCGGCGTGTTGCAACGTTGTGCAGGACACATGCTGCCACTATGATCCTGCACACTACTGGGGGAGCGTACAACAGCTGCCCGCCAGAACGGTCAAGGGAGCAAAAGCGTGACTTCAGCACTCCGAATGTGCGCTCCACTATGCCCCGGGTTGTAATGTGGCCTGCGTTATATCTTACCTGGGGTGACGTGGTGGGGTTCCGAATTGGCGTCATCATGTGGGGGCTGAGAGGGTAGGCACTGTCCCCTGTGGAGGTGGTGATTGGTATCATTGGTGGGGTTGTGACCTTGCTCAGTATCTGACATGCATGCATGTGCAGTGGCATTCATACTCACCAAGCAGCCATGTATCGCCATGCCGCCCAGCTTCTAGGTCCCGGCTTAGGGTGGACATTCGGTAAATGAAGCTGTCGTGGGTGGACCCGGGATAGTTGGCATATACTGAGTTGATGATTCCCTTGGCATTACATACTACCTGCACGTTGATGGAATGCCAGTGCTTGCGGTTCCTATAGATGTGCTCAGATGCCCTGGGGGGACGTAGAGCCACATGGGTGCAGTCGATGGCACCTAGCACTTTGGGGAATCGTGCCACAGCGTAGAAATCCAGGGCGGCAGCATGCCTTTCTGCAGGGGTTCTGGGCAGGTATATGTGCCTGCGGACTGATGGGCGTGCAGTGATGATGTTCAAGACCTGGTGTGGGCAGCGTGACTGGGTGGCCTGTGATACACCACCCACAATGGCACTTGTCCGCTGAAATGATCCAGTGGCTAAGAAGTGCAGTACATTGAGGACCTTCTCCAGGGGGCTGAGTGCTTGGGAGCACAGGGTGGGTGATGTGAGGTCATCCTCCCACTCACTCACCAGGTCCAGTATGATGTGTGGTGGAAACCTGTACCTCCCATGCACCTGGTCATCAGGCATCCCGAAAAGGCTGGTTCTGGGTGTGAATATTCTGGCCCTGACTATCCTCCTCCTCCTCCTCCTTTGGTAGGCCACGCCCACTGCTGCTAGGAACGGTATGTTCATCCTGGGTCTGAGCTTGTTATTTTTTTAGCGCGCAAATTAATGCGTTGCGCGTGTTGTAGGCGAGCGTGTGACCCGCGCACCCCTGAAATCCAGTACCCAGTCCAATAGCGTGTGGAAATTCCTGCGCACACCGGGATACAGGTGCGCTGACGTACTTGCGTGTGTAAGTGTCCGCGCACACCTGATATACACGTACATAGGCCAATCGCGTGTACGCGCACTTTTGTCCAATTACACGCGATGACACCCTGACGTGCTGTCCAATTACACGCAATGAGACTCTGCCGTGCTGTCCAATTACACGTGATGACACTCTGACGTGCAGTCTTTCCACGTGTGCTCTGTCATCACGTGCTGTGTGGGAAACACCCGTGCGGGTCACGTCACAGACGCGCTTACGCGCTGAGGGCCTTTGGTCCAATAGATTTGCGTATGCGTGCTGACGCACTTACGCGCTAAGGGCCTTTCCTCTGTTTTCACGCTGACGTGCAGGATTTTCACGTGCCAAATCACTCCGTACCAAGCTGGCCACGCGTAAGCACACGGAAGACCACGCTCCTGCCCAGAAGGCCGGACTACTGCCCCCCAGAGCCCCGAGCACGCTCCCACCTGCCATCTGCTGCTGCCTGACTGCCTGCTGCCCACGTGCACTGCCATTTGCTGCCTGCACATCAGCCAGGGGTGCTGTTGCTGTGACCACCCCTGCTGGAACCGAAGACTCCCGACTGGAATTCCATCGCTCCACAGCCCAGCCCCAGGACCCAGTTGCCCACCCAGTCCTGCCTCTGGGGTTGTCATGTCGGGGCAAACACCATCTGTGACCACTGACAACCCCCGGCCAGAGAGGCAGAGGGGCACCAGCTTCAGTGCCACCGAAGTTGGTGTCCTGATGGAGCAAGTCCTGGGGCAGTATGATGCCCTCTTCGGAAGTTCCCGCGGCGACAAGGAAGGACGGACTCGGATCTGGACTGACATCGTGACTGCCATCAACGCGGAGGGGGTGGCAGTCCGGGACTTACAACATGTCAGGAAGCGCTGGGAGGACTTCAGGTCCAGGACCCTGAACAAGGCCCGGCGCCTCTTGAAGGCAGCGGATGCCAAGGGGCGCCGGGGCCACTTGTCGGAAGAACAGATGGGGGTCCTGGAACGCATATCCCCAGCGCTCCACGTCCAGGTCCTAGAGAAGCAGACCCGTCTGGAGTCGAGCGGTGAGTGTACATGCATCCTGATTGTGAGCAGTGCGTGTGGTGATTATTCGGCATTGTGCCGGTTGCACATCTGTTTGTATGGGGTCGAGTATGGGTGGGGGTGTACAGGGCCGTGGGTCTGACACATGCGAGGGCTGTAATGTGTGAGAAATGGATGGTGCTTGTGTGTGTGGGCTTGCATGGCAAATGCAGTTGTGCGTGCACACATGTTTGGATGAATGTGTATGTAAGTAGACATGTCCGTGATGTCAGGCATGTATGTTGTTTTCGGCTGCATGTATGAGCACTGTGTACATGTGCATGTGTGTGTATTTGTCAAGGGTGCAACAGTGATGCAACATGGATGCATGTGACAGCGGTATGTGGAAGCCTGATTGGCAGATGTGACATGGATGCCCGTCTGAACAGTGCAACACTTGGCAGAGGTGTAGACATGCATGCAAGTGTGGTGCTGTGTGTACATGTGTGGTGCACTTCCTGTGTTGCATGTGATGTCTGGCTCCCCTTTGGCTGCTGATGCTGTTGTATGTGCAGGGATGGTGGTGGCAGTTGCGATATGGCTGTGGTATGGCTCATGTGTGTGAGTTGCAATGACATGTGTGTTGGGGATTGTGATGACATGTCTGAGGTTTGCCAATGCCACTCATGTGCAACTGTCATGCGTGTATGTGTCCATTGTACAGTGCCCTGATGCCTGTGTTTTGTTTCTCCCTGTCTGCAGCGTCAACTGATGAAGAGGGCGGAGAAGGTGCTGTGGAGCACAGCGCCGGGGATCCGACCGCCAGCCGGAGACGCAAGGCCCGGCTCCCCTCCCGTGTTGTCATCTCGTCGGGGAGTGAGGAGTCCGGTGCCGCGTCCCAGGCCGCAGCTGCCGGGAGGAGGTCCAAGAGGCGGAGGTTGCAGTTGGACTTCTCGGCAGCAGAAGGGGCAGCTGGGACCCCACAGGGCCCAACAGGGGGAGATGGCACGGAGTCATCCAGGTTGGTGGGGGGTTTGGTGGAGGAGGGGGCCGTGCAAGCACCAGAGACGGGGTCTGGAGGTGGGATCCCACTGGTGCTAGTGGTGCAGTGCAGGACCAGGGACAGGAGGCAGCACAGGCGGCCGCGGAGGTGCCTGTGTGCAATCCTGTCCCCGATCCTGTCCCTGCATCATCTTGCACCAGCAGGGATGCCTACGTCCAGACCCGTTTTCAGGCAGGGGATGAGCTGACGTCAACTGGCCTTCCTCTGCCTGCGGACGTGGCCATCCAGGTCCGGGTTGAGCCTGTCCTGGCTGGTGTGGCGTTGCGTCAACGGGCCATGCGAGGTGACCTGCAGTCGTTTCATGGAGAGACTGCACGTCATCTCGAATGGCTCGTTGACCACGTCAGCCTGCTGGGACAGGTCACCCAGGCCGGATTCCTCCATCTGATGGGGCTTGCTCCGACCCCCTCCTCAACTGGACCCCCTACGCGCCAGTCGTCCTCTGTGCCATCTTCCCACCCATCAGTCACCTGGGTGCCCTGTGGAGCTGCCTCTGACGGTGCGGCCAGGCTGGTGGAGGAGGCATCCCTGCCACAGTCGGGAGTCGGAGGTCCAGCAGGGGTGGCCACATCAACAACTGCACCCCAGCCGGTGGAGAATGTGCAGGCAGCAGGAGGCAGTGCACGGGCAGAGGCAGAGCAGCAGCAGCAGCAACATGGTGGGAGACATGAAGGCTCGGGGCTTTCGACATCGGAGGGGCAGGCATCGGCCGGAGGGCAGGGGGACCCAGGACAGAGAGTGTCTTCCGTGTGGCAGCGGTTGGGCCACGCCTTAGGTGCGGAGCGGCGGCGGGCGGAAGAGGCGCGGCTCACAATGGTCAGGGCGGAGAACTCCATGCGGAGGGCCCTGAGGCGGGCCGAGTGCCTCGAGGCAATCCGCAGGGGGTTTGAGGAGGACACGGCGTCGTCCCTGCGGACCCTCGGGGCCATGGAACTGGACCGCCTCCGGGACATCGAACAGGTGTTCGATGATGCCCTGGCCCGGGACACCACGGAGTGAGCCGCTGGACTTGCCCGCCGCCTTTGTATATAGTTCTTTAGTTTTAGGTTTCCTTTCTTTCTTATTATGATTTGGAGTCGACGGACACTGCTCCACTTTTTGTATATAGTTGATTTTTAGGTAGGTTTTTTAGTAGGTTTCCTTTGTTCAGTTGGGCTCATAGTTTTTTACATAGTTCTTTATTGCATGGAGATTTTTTAACTTTTGACTTTGGCCAAATATTTTTTGGATTCTGATTTGCAGTTTTGTGTTTTTATACGGACATGCAGCTTTTTTTTCTCATTCACATTGTAGTTTGTTTTCTTTCTTTAGCATTCTTTATTTTTTTCAATACAATTTTGTTTCCATACTTCACTGTGTGGTATCATCTCATTGGTTTCATGCATGTCATGTTGTGTGTTTTCCCATTCAATTGCAACCATTGTGTGTGACGGACATGGGTTCATTAGCTTAATGAGCATTGGGGGTGTAACATGTGATTTCCATTTCCATGTGGGTGAATGGGTTACTTGGTAGGGCTTTTTGGCTGTGGAGGCTGTCCATTACACACATGATTGGGGATTGTGAGGACCTGGTGGGGGATGCCCATGGTTGCTGGGGGGTGGGGGTGGTGGTAGACATGAGTGGGGGCCTGTTGGAGGCTGCCCCTGGTGGCTGAGGGGTGGGGGTGGTGGGAGACATGAGTGGGGGCCTGGTGGAGGCTGCCCATGGTGGCAGGGGGGTGGGGGTGGTGGGAGACATGAGTGGGGGCCTGGTGGAGGGTGCCCCTGCACTGCTGGGGGGTGGGGGTGGTAGTAGACATGAGTGGGGGCCTGGTGGAGGGTGCCCATGGTGGCTGGGGGGTGGGGGTGGCGGTAGACATGAGTGGGGGCCTGGTGGGGGCTGCCCCTGCACTGCTGGGGGGTGGGGGTGGTGGGAGACATGAGTGGGGGCCTGGTGGAGGGTGCCCCTGGTGGCGGGGGGGTGGGGGTGATAGGGGACATGAGTGGGGGCCTGGTGGAGGCTGCCCCTGCACTGCTGGGGGGTGGGGGTGGTGGGAGACATGGGTGGGGGCCTGGTGGAGGGTGCCCCTGGTGGCTGGGGGGTGGGGGTGGTGGGAGACATGGGTGGGGGCCTGGTGGAGGGTGCCCCTGGTGGCGGGGGGTGGGGGTGATAGGGGACATGAGTGGGGGCCTGGTGGAGGCTGCCCCTGCACTGCTGGGGGGTGGGGGTGGTGGGAGACATGGGTGGGGGCCTGGTGGAGGGTGCCCCTGGTGGCTGGGGGGTGGGGATGGTGGGAGACATGAGTGGGGGCCTGGTGGAGGCTGCCCATGGTGGCAGGGGGGTGGGGGTGATGGGAGACATGAGTGGGGGCCTGGTGGAGGGTGACCCTGGATGCTGGGGGGTGGGGGTGATGGTAGACATGAGTGGGGGCCTGGAGGAGGCTGCCCCTGCACTGCTGGGGGGTGGGGGTGGTGGGAGACATGAGTGGGGGCCTGGGGGAGGGTGACCCTGGATGCTGGGGGGTGGGGGTGGTGGGAGACATGAGTGGGGGCCTGGTGGAGGCTGCCCCTGCACTGCTGGGGGGTGGGGGTGGTGGGAGACATGAGTGGGGGCCTGGTGGAGGCTGCCCATGGTGGCAGGGGGTGGGGGTGGTGGGAGACATGAGTGGGGGCCTGGTGGAGGGTGACCCTGGATGCTGGGGGGTGGGGGTGATGGTAGACATGAGTGGGGGCCTGGTGGAGGCTGCCCCTGCACTGCTGGGGGGTGGTGGGAGACATGGGTGGGGGCCTGGTGGAGGGTGCCCATGGTGGCTGGGGGGTGGGGGTGGTGGTAGACATGAGTGGGGGCCTGGTGGGGGCTGCCCCTGCACTGCTGGGGGGTGGGGGTGGTGGGAGACATGAGTGGGGGCCTGGTGGAGGGTACCCCTGGTGGCGGGGGGGTGGGGGTGATAGGGGACATGAGTGGGGGCCTGGTGGAGGCTGCCCCTGCACTGCTGGGGGGTGGGGGTGGTGGGAGACATGGGTGGGGGCCTGGTGGAGGGTGCCCCTGGTGGCTGGGGGGTGGGAGACATGAGTGGGGGCCTGGTGGAGGGTGCCCCTGCACTGCTGGGGGGTGGGGGTGGTGGTAGACATGAGTGGGGGCCTGGTGGAGGCTGCCCCTGCACTGCTGGGGGGTGGGGGTGGTGGGAGACATGAGTGGGGGCCTGGTGGAGGGTGCCCCTGGTGGCTGGGGGGTGGGGGTGGTGGGAGACATGGGTGGGGGCCTGGTGGAGGGTGCCCCTGGTGGCTGGGGGTGGTGGGAGACATGGGTGGGGGCCTGGTGGAGGGTGCCCCTGGTGGCTGGGGGTGGTGGGAGACATGGGTGGGGGCCTGGTGGAGGCTGCCCATGGTGGCAGGGGCGGGGGGGTGATAGGGGACATGAGTGTGGGCCTGGTGGAGACTGCCCCTGCACTGCTGGGGGGTGGGGGTGGTGGGAGACATGGGTGGGGGCCTGGTGGAGGGTGCCCATGGTGGCTGGGGGGTGGTGGGAGACATGGGTGGGGGCCTGGTGGAGGGTGCCCCTGGTGGCGGGGGGTGGGGGTGATAGGGGACATGAGTGGGGGCCTGGTGGAGGCTGCCCCTGCACTGCTGGGGGGTGGGGGTGGTGGGAGACATGGGTGGGGGCCTGGTGGAGGGTGCCCCTGGTGGCTGGGGGTGGTGGGAGACATGAGTGGGGGCCTGGTGGAGGGTGCCCCTGCACTGCTGGGGGGTGGGGGTGGTGGTAGACATGAGTGGGGGCCTGGTGGAGGCTGCCCCTGCACTGCTGGGGGGTGGGGGTGGTGGGAGACATGGGTGGGGGCCTGGTGGAGGCTGCCCCTGGTGGCTGGGGGGTGGGGGTGGTGGGAGACATGAGTGGGGGCCTGGTGGAGGGTGCCCCTGGTGGCGGGGGGGTGGGGGTGGTGGGAGACATGGGTGGGGGCCTGGTGGAGGGTGCCCCTGGTGGCTGGGGGTGGTGGGAGACATGGGTGGGGGCCTGGTGGAGGGTGCCCCTGGTGGCTGGGGGTGGTGGGAGACATGGGTGGGGGCCTGGTGGAGGCTGCCCCTGGTGGCGGGGGGTGGGGGTGATAGGGGACATGAGTGTGGGCCTGGTGGAGGCTGCCCCTGCACTGCTGGGGGGTGGGGGTGGTGGGAGACATGGGTGGGGGCCTGGTGGAGGGTGCCCATGGTGGCTGGGGGGTGGGGGTGGTGGGAGACTTGGGTGGGGGCCTGGTGGAGGGTGCCCCTGGTGGCGGGGGGGTGGGGGTGATAGGGGACATGAGTGGGGGCCTGGTGGAGGCTGCCCCTGCACTGCTGGGGGGTGGGGGTGGTGGGAGACATGGGTGGGGGCCTGGTGGAGGGTGCCCCTGGTGGCTGGGGGGTGGGGGGAGACATGGGTGGGGGCCTGGTGGAGGCTGCCCATGGTGGCAGGGGGGTGGGGGTGGTGGGAGACATGAGTGGGGGCCTGGTGGAGGGTGACCCTGGATGCTGGGGGGTGGGGGTGATGGTAGACATGAGTGGGGGCCTGGTGGAGGCTGCCCCTGCACTGCTGGGGGGTGGGGGTGGTGGGAGACATGGGTGGGGGCCTGGTGGAGGCTGCCCATGGTGGCAGGGGGTGGGGGTGGTGGGAGACATGAGTGGGGGCCTGGTGGAGGGTGACCCTGGATGCTGGGGGGTGGGAGTGGTGGGAGACATGAGTGGGGGCCTGGTGGAGGGTGACCCTGGATGCTGGGGGGTGGGGGTGGTGGGAGACATGAGTGGGGGCCTGGTGGAGGCTGCCCATGGTGGCAGGGGGGTGGGGGTGGTGGTACACATGCATTGTTGATCAGTAGTGCAAGGTGACATGTGGGTTGGCTGGGGGGCATGCCCATGGTGGATGGGCTGCCTGCGGGACATGAGCATGGGTGCAGGGTAGTCCCCCGTGGTGTGGGCTGCCTGCAGGGTCCGTGGAGGTTGTGGAGCGTACACCTGGGAGGGCCCACACGGCCAATTCACGTGTGGTACTCCCCAGAACCCCTGAAATACAAGTACCCTGATGAAATTGCGTGTGGAACTTCCCGCGCACCCCTGAAATACACGTACCCTGCTGAAATCGCGTGTGGAAATTCCCGCGCACCCCTGAAATACACGTACCCTGCTCGCACTGGGCCAATCGCGTGTGGAACTTCCCGCGCACCCCTGAAATACACGTACCCTGCTGAAATCGCGTGTGGAAATTCCCACGCACCCCTGAAATACACGTACCCTGCTCGCACTGGCCCAATCGCGTGTGGAACTTCCCGCGCACCCCTGAAATACACGTACCCTGATGAAATCGCGTGTGGAACTTCCCGCGCACCCCTGAAATACACGTACCCTGATGAAATCGCGTGTGGAACTTCCCGCGCACCCCTGAAATACACGTACCCTGCTGAAATCGCGTGTGGAAATTCCCGCGCACCCCTGAAATACACGTACCCTGCTCGCACTGGGCCAATCGCGTGTGGAACTTCCCGCGCACCCCTGAAATACACGTACCCTGATGAAATCGCGTGTGGAACTTCCCGCGCACCCCTGAAATACACGTACCCTGCTGAAATCGCGTGTGGAAATTCCCGCGCACCCCTGAAATACACGTACCCTGCTCGCACTGGGCCAATCGCGTGTTGGACTTCCCGCGCACCCCTGAAATACACGTACCCTGCTGAAATCGCGTGTGGGACTTCCCGCGCACCCCGGAAATACACGTACCCTGCTGTAATCGCGTGTGGAACTTCCCGCGCACCCCTGAAATACACGTAACCTGCTGAAATCGCGTGTGGAAATTCCCGCGCACCCCTGAAATACACGTACCCTGCTCGCACTGGGCCAATCGCGTGTGGAACTTCCCGCGCACCCCTGAAATACACGTACCCTACTGAAATCGCGTGTGGAACTTCCCGCGCACCCCTGAAATCCACGTACCCGGCCAAATCGCGTGTGAGACTTCCCGCGCACCCCGGTATACACGCACACGTATTTTTTGTCAGCGGGTGTCCGTGTTTGTGGGTACCCCTTTGCACGTCATTTGTCCTGGAGGGCCACAGTATAGGACATTCATCATGGCAGTATATAGGTGCTATTTGTTGGCGCACCTTTTGGCGCACATTTCTTACAGCCACAGAGACGCTACCGCCTGCTTTCTTGTGGCGGTCGTGTTTGTGCCTGTTCGCTGGTTTGAGCGTGCGCTTTTTTGCCCTATTCTATTCCATGAATACGTGTTGTAGGCGAGCGTGTGGGCGTTCCGCGCACTTGTGCCCTGTACTTTCCCCGTGACGCCCACGTTTTGGCAAGTTGTTCCCCATTCCGAGTGTTACGCCCGTGTTCCGCCTACTTTTGTTGCGTGCGCCGCGCTATGTGTGAATTTCGCTGTGGCCTGTGCGATTTTCGCTGTGACCTGGCGCACGCTGTTAGATGGCCTGTGCGCCAACGTGCGCCGCGCACTTTTTTATCGCACATCCGCTGGTTTTCTCGCGCACGGACTTCCATGAATCGACGTGCGCTGCTTTTCGTGCGATTTTCGCACTTGCACTGCGATTTTCGCTATTCCACTGCGATTCGCACGTTTTTGCCCACTTGCGCCGCGCTAATTATTCCATGAATCGGCCTGTAAATGTTATAGGTTTTGAGTTCCGCTTTAAAAATGTACTTGTAATGTTGGGCACCAAAATAATTTTACCTGCGCTGTTTCGGCGATTTTGCCAACCTCCTCTGCAAATGGCAAGAAAGCCATGGCAACTTTGACAAAACACACCATCCTCTTCCTAAAGCAGGCATTATTTCAAATACCTGTGCCGCTTTATGATAAGTCTGCAGTAATGGTACCTCAATTCAAATACAATCAAAACATGTCACATTTACGAATAGTTGTTGCTTATGCATGACAGTTATTTGAAAACCAATCGGATATCAAGTGTGCTTATGGGTATACAGTGTGCAACATTATCCTGACTGGGAAACCACAGGAACAGACAATGCACCTTAAGTAAGCGCAAAGACAAGTTATTCTTGTTTAAGCTTTTTTTTTTCTTTTTTTTTGCGGAAGGCCCAATATTACTGTGCAGAATATATTTCAAATGCACAAAGTCATGGGCTGTAATTCTTCAATTCGTTCAAATCTGTGACACCCAAAAAACGGCGTGAACCATAGAATTTGAAAACCTTACAGCTCCTAGAATTATTTTCCAATATTTTCTGTTTATTTTCATATGGATTTTCTTAAATGGGCAGAGACCTGTTATTGAATGGGAGAAGTCATCTTTTTTATACGTTTTGGGGTGGAGAAAAAGTGTGGGTATAAAGGCTGTCGCCCTGCACCTCAGAGCATTAGATTTCCACAGAAGTTGCCCGACACTCCTTCAGGGCACTCTACTGCTGTTATTTACATGATCGTACGTCTGTCATTGTCTCTGTTCTGTCATTGTCTCTGTTCTGACATAATTAAGCCTGGTTTTCAGAAAAGCTTGTTTATGCCGAAACACGTGTCAACAGTAACGGGCATTTGAATACAACTAGAAAACGGGTCACTAAGACCCATTAAAGACACACTTAATCAAACCAAAGATACCAACTACGTGTATTATTTGGAGTGTCTGGCGCACCATTGGAGCACAAATACGAAGACTTCTCTTTACTCTTAAGGAATGGGTATACTTTTAGGTGGATTGACTAATGCTTTCAAAAGGTCTGTAATGAAAGCACACACGTTCAACAGACCAACATCTTCACATTATGCTAAGGATAATGGAGAGCCAATTAAACAGGAGTACCTGGTCCTTCACAATGATACATTCAAAACACAAACGTTGAATAGTAAGTAGGGTGTTCGGTGTTCTTAAGGTGGCAGTGTTCGCGGGATGTCAGTCACCTGCAACACTTTTTGACTACTCACATTCAATCAGACAATAATTACTGTTCTTGCTTGTATGACATTTGTGTTGTGTGTTACTCCATAAAAGTAACATGTGGCTATGGTCCATGGCCAGCTTTCCTTTGGTTGCCAAATGCTTTGCCATACTTTCCAGCATGACCCGTTCCAATCTGCAGGTGCTTATTCAGTCCTGGTTTTTATCTGCATTCCTGGACTTGTTGGCCGAGCTTTATAAAGGGGGAAAAGTGGAACTACAAGTCCCAGATTGTAAAGAAAAAAAACAGGACTGGATAAGCACCTGCCGATTGGAACGGGTCGTGTGGGCAAGCATTCTTTGCTGGACATAACGGCTTCGTATAATATTTCAAATGAAAGTTATAAAAAATGTTAAAAGCATTTTGCAGATTCTAGAAACGCATGTACAGTGAAAACGTCATGCTATCATTTGAGTTTTACGCTTCCAGGCATGTTTTACCATTAGTAAGTGCATTTACATACACTAGCAGCAGAGGAATACTTCAACCAGGTGTCATAAAACAACAGCGAATAGACCTGGTACTCTAAACAATTATCTATGAATGGGCAAATGCCAGCCACACACACAAATTCATACAAGTTTGTCTTATAAAAACGACGTATTTTCAATGATCTTTCAAAATGAGCAAACATTTTCCAGGCAATGATATTAGGAAAGGATTGAGTTTTAATGGACAGCCAGATACAATACTCGGGTAACCTCCCACGGATCTCCACTTTTTGAGTCTTACAAATTCTGTGAATGTCACAGAGTTGACTTATAGGACACAACTGATTTTATGTACCCAGCCAAAGGCAGGATTTAATTTACCAATAATGGTTCCATGAATTGCTGGGGTTGGCAACTCTGAAGCATGTCAACTTGGCATGTTAGACCTGATTTCACGGCTGGCGTCTGCTCCATTTCCAAAAACCCTACGCTCAAGAGGCCTCGCCCACATGGCAGAGTCTAGAGGATCAGGGATCCGTCCTTATTTATTTTTTTTAAGTTCATGTTCAGCACAAGCGCAATTTGGTAAAATTGCAAATAGATTTTAGGAGACTAGAAAATCATAATGCGGGAAAAGAAAAATATTTTTGATGGGTGACAAATTTGAGATGCAGTTGCTGAACCTTGTGGCGTTTTGGGTATTTTTTAACACACAGAATAGTGATAGTCTATGAAATTGTGAGTTGCACTAGTTTGCGAAACTGTGCATGGCCTATTCTTATTTGCGAGTCAGCAAAAAAAGAGCAACTCATCCTTGCACTGATGCACTAGTTAATCAACCTATGAAACTTTATTAAATCAATTACACATCTAATAATACAATAAATGTAAACAAGCCATTTTTGAAAAGCACAACAACATGAAGCACTTCTAGAACACAAGATGATTCACATCCATTAAAGACACACATTTCATGCTACAGGAGAATCTAGCAGAAACACGAAACCCCATAAATGTGCGTCTCTGCTGCTCCTGCAGAACTACTGTTATTTGCAGCTGCTGCTCAAAAACGCTTCCACATCACAGACAACTCCTGCCCATCCCTTGACAGTAGAAGGAGCATGGCTGCTCTTGTGCTCCATATCCCCCTTGCAAGAACAGTGGTTTTAACCAAGCCCATGTATGCCAACTATCAAAGGGATAGAAGAAGAAGAGGTGGGTGCTTGTGTGGCTGTCCCCACAAGGGTGGCCGTAACACTGGCAATCGGCCTCTGCTTTTCCTGTCCATGTCCCACAGAGACCCAACAATGGAAGTTGGACACGTGTAGATTTTCTGTGAAACTGTCGGGCAGCCACAGACAAAAGTTCTTCCAGGAATTGACGCAATACGGCTACAATAGCGACAGAAAACCTACCAGAAAGCACAGTACAGGCAGCATGCAGATCTTCAACCATTCACCGTAAGCATTGCGGAACGTCCTGTGCTGTCAACCTGCCTGTGCCAATGGACCTCATTGGAAATGGTTAGATAGGAAGAGGAAGTCAAATAGCATTTTGGGGGATCACGAATGCCTTGGATCAATTTGCGCGTTGGTTCCATCCGTTCCAATGCATGTTATTTAGAAATCTGCATATCATTTGGAGCCCTTCCCCCTACACGCAAGTTATATTTCAACTGCAGTTGTCCCTTTTGTGTTCCAGGACATGCATACTGCAGGGGGCTGGTGGACATGCATGATCAGAATAGCTAGTAAAAGAAGACATTCTACGAACAATATAGCAGTAAAAAAATGTATGGTGACTTGCAAATATATATATTTATTTACACACACACTTACACACACACACACACACACACGATTAATGATCACTAGTAAACCTTAATATAAGCAAAATGCATAACACTAAAAGAGCACATTGCACCAGCACATCACCTGCCCATGTAGGAAGAATGCGCCTTTCATCGGGATATCAACAATTGACTCCTTTTCAAGCTGTGCTCCGGTGCCAATACTTTTTAGATCAGCAAAGAGACCTAAAAACTTCAGACCTAAAAACGTCCTGGCTAGGGCACTGGTGAAGCCACTGGCAGAAACTTGAAAAAAGTTGTAAGGACACAATCCCTTAGTCAAGCATTCACTTACCGGGTATGACTCATCATTTCCTAGTCGGCCTTCCCATTTTGCACAAGTACGGTTTGCTGTGTGGCGCTTTGGGTAGCAGCCGCTATCGTTCGTTCAACTAACCAATTAAAATATGTCTGCCTATTATAAAACAAAGGACCGAGCTAAAAAAAAATAAAAAAAAGCAACCAGGAGATCTTTTAAAAAAATAGTCCAGCCGCCTCTAGTCCCCTTTAAACCGCGTCTTGGTGCAAACTCTTGCCTGTGCAACGGCAGAAAGACCGCGAGCATATGTTTGTAAAGGAGCCAAAATCCAGCCTTCGGAAAACTTTCTGGCTCGTGTTCATTTTAAATTTTTTTTTTTAATGGAAAGCTCGAGAAAGGGCTAGAACATGCTTTCAGGGGTAGATCAAGTGGGATCCTTTGGAGGTGCATCTTCTTATATGCGAAACCCCCACAATCTCACCCGCCCTCTTTTCTACCTCCTCCCCCACCAGTCAGCGGCCGCCATCAATGAAACCACACAACTTTAGAAACATGAAATTCAACATACCTCAGTCGTTAATAGGTAACTCCAGAGGTGCATATTGTACTGAAGTCATCTAACAATTGTTTTGGGAAGTTTAATTGGTTTTCCCGCCCTCTCCTACAGGGCCGAAGCCACAGTAGGTTTCTGTCAACACACAAGGGGTGGCAACTAGGCCTTCTGTGGTTACACACAGAATTCTATGCACTGAGATATCTAGGAACAGGCAGTGCACAATTGTGGGAGTCACACGGCATACGGCCGTGCCGCATCACGACCACATTGTCATGCCACAAATGTAAACCACACATTGAGAAAAACAGGGGAACCGACTTGAAAATGAACACATACACATACACATTCAAAATGAAAGCGCGACATGCCGCGAAGGTGCAGGCTCAGAGCACAGGCTTGTTTGCTGGCTTTTCCCCCCTCTTTTCCATCCCGCATTCTGATCACGATCCGCTGCGGCGCCACTGCACCAATCCTCTGCATGGATCTTGGACTTAAACGTGCTGACTGTCAAAGGACGCGGCGTGCGTGCGTGCATCGGCTTTCGAAATGAACAAGTGAAAGTGAAAAGCAACAGTAATCGGACGTAAAAACCAAGCGCCGAGCTCTGCAGAGAACCCGTTCAGCGGAAGCGTTAATCGGGGGGGATCGCATATGAATCTCCGAGCTGTGACAAGGTCTCTGCCGGCATCCCCCCCTCCTCTGCCTGTCTCTCTCTCTCACTCTTACACACACACATTAGAAAACCCCACAATCCCCAGCAGATGTCGGAGGTTTCTGAATTGCTACCAGGTTTAGTATTACGCTGTAGGATCCAACATTTGAAGCCTGGCATGTTTGCAAGCCACCGAGCTGCGTGTGTTCACCCGCCACATGCAGGGGTTTTCTGCATATCAGCATACAACATTATTTTATCCCCCGAGACATTTTAAAGCAGGTTATATGAAATGCCGGCCCTGTCCAGGGAACTCCAGTAGCGTTCTGTCGATGCTTCTGCAACAAACTAGCCACCCAGAAAACCCAGTGGAAAATGTGTGCAAAGAGACGTGCCTATTTTGCATTTGGACTGGCTCAGGAAATTCAACCGGCACGTCGCCCGATGAAAAATGCCTACATATTTTACATGAGTCTATGTCCTCATTTTCTGCAACTTGTTTTAGCGCCGAAATTGAATTGAATAAACTCTCCCCCTTTTTAATAGAGCGTGTTTAATGATTGCGACTTGTGTTATTTATTGTATTTTTTTATGGTTGTATTGCACTCACTGCAACTGACGCATTCACCATTATGCAATGAGCTTAAACTGAAATGAATTGAGTAATGACTCGTTTGGACGCCCACTGAAAGACCTGATTTACAAAATGCAGTTTTGACTTTTCGGCATGTGTTAAATACAGCTGGCATTTCATGTTCACTGAACTGACACGGAGAGGAGAGAAATCAGCCTGGGTTACATCATTCAAAGGATCCCGGAGCGGAAAGCAGCCGGCCGAATGCGCCGGTAGAGGCACAGGCCGCTCATTCTATGCTGGTTTCCAAAGCTACAGAATCATTTGATGGTTCGGTGTCTCCCCCTGGTATTGTAATGTGGCCGTTTAACACCTTTTTGTTACAGTTTAGTTGTAGGTTTGTTACTATCGTCATTGTCTGCCCCAGTACCTGTGTTGAACGGGCCCCAGGCTTCCATGGTTATCGTTGTAGTTCTTCTGTGATGTTAGACCCAGAAAGTAGCTACGTGCTAGGGTTCTACTTGTGTGGCCCTCCTGCTCCAGTACCATCCTTTTTCATGGCTAGTTGATGATAAACACACCAATTTGCTACGAAATGTGTACTTCTGAAATATATTCTTGTATTGTCATTAGGAAGAGATTGTGCACACACCTAGGCATTGAATGCAAACATTTCACACAAAATACATGTTGAAAATCGTCAGCTTCAATTTGAAGTTATTCCCTTTTCCAATGTAGCTATATTTCTGGGTGCGCAATACAGTCAAATAATCCCCAAAAATGATGGGTACAGATAAAACACGCACAACGACACACCCTCTTGCAGCCAACAACCAGATTTCTTCAGACAAATCAGAAAAGCCAATGTAAACTAAAAATGCACACATAAGCATGACCACCATCTGAATAAATCATACATGCAAACAGACAACTCATGCTCAGCTACCTATATGCCTACGACTACGAACTCGACACTCCATGATGTTGGCGCACATGCACATGCACACACACACAATACTTGAAAATGCCACCCACTGATATTCCAACATGGGCATGGGTGTGAATCGCACACGCATAAACACAGGCATACACACAATATGCCGAAAACGCATGGACAGGTGGACATGGCCACAAATACAACTCACGTTGTAACACATACTAAATTAAACAAAAAGAGAGGAACTATTCCCAGAATGCATAGTTCACGTCTTTACACTACTCACTAAAGAGATAACTTCACCACTGGACCTGTGAGGTAGTGCCGTAGACTTAGTTAGGGTTTGCGTTGTGGTCTGAAAGACTTGGTTCTGACTTTGCTTAGAATCTGGATGTAGTTTCTGGGAACTGTTTGTAGTAATCTTTGCAATGCCAATATTTGTAGAGGTTGCTTTTATAGGTAGCAACCCTAACCCCCTAGTAAGAAAGCATTTGTTTTACTAATTGATCACAACATCAGCTGCTAGTAACTATGGCACCATTTATCATTTCTGCATGAAACATCCCAATTAATATATACATCGGACTCTAAATTGTGTCAGACAGTTTTGTAACGGTCCAATGGGAGGAGGGGGGAGATAAAGTGCCTTGAAACCTGCTTGCAAGCCTCCAAGCACATCTTTTGCTCTCACCCAGAGCAAAAACTGCTGATCAGATTTGTGCCAAATAGGCATTAGAAACTAGTGACTGATCTCGTTTGTGATCTTCCTTTTGTCTGGTGGACATATGTCCCTTTTGCCTTTGTGTGTCTGTGCCTGAGCCATGATCATTAGGAAGGGGCACTCAGGTTGGCTTGGCATAAATCATGGGACCCAGCAACACGTTTCAAATTCCCACCATTGTGCTGACCTTGCACTGCGAAAACCTCGAAAATGGGTAAATTGCAATGCCCTGTGGTCGGCTAGGACAGTGAGGGTCACAAGGGAGTTCAATATGACACAAAATGTGTTTTTTCCATGAGGCCCACGGACAGCAGGATGAGTCAGCTGGTCTTATTTTCTTTTTGGTGTTTGGCTATATTGCACTCCTCTATAATGCCATTGACCTCTGTCATGGCCACAAACCATACTTACTGGACACATAATATGATAGGTTATTTATAATGTCCTTAATACCCAGGGTTTCTAAGCACGGACCCAGGGGTCGAACCTGTGTTGCTTCGTGTCCTCTTGCTTCCAAGGCGAGCACGTTGCCGCTGAACTATCCTCCCGAGACCATGTCAACCATGCTTTGCATCTTTTTCCTATGAACCACTTGAGATTTTTGCATAACCCACTGGCGAGGGCTGTGTAACCATCTAAACTAATGGTAGGACTGTGTGTCACGCAAAATGAAAGATCATGGGGTTTCTAGGAGGGGCAGCCGAAGGTCATGCCGCAGACAACGTATCCACTGGGTGAGGGCCACACCCCAGGCACTTTGTCCACTGGATATGGCGGCTGGCAATGCCAAGAAGATTAGAAGGTGCCTGAGTCACGGCTGTAGGTTATGCCACAGGCAAAGTGATCAAGGGTCATGGGCGAAGCAATAACAGTGGGCACATTGGGTGTCTAGATGACGTTTGGGCACGGTGGCTAGAGATAACTGGGCATGCTCAGGCCATCGCCAGGGGCCACATTTGGGATCTAGGAGGAACAGAGTTCACGTCTGAAGGCACTGCCTGCAAGCTGGACCCAGGCACTGCCCCGTGGACACAATGGATGGCGAGGAGTGCTGAAGACCTTGCCCCATGCAAAGTGTCCAGTGTGCATGCTTGGGCTCACGGAGGAGAGTAATGCAAGGCTGAAGGCCAGACCACAAGCACAGCATTCACTGGCATAGCCACAGGTGTTCACTTGAACAAAAGACACATAACATATGACACACAAAAGAGCTCATGTTCAATTAAATCCTAGTTTGGCGGCAGGGACTTGTTAAGTTGACACTGCAACATAGGCGGGTTCCTGCTGCCAAACATTGCACTATGGGTTGCAAATGTAAATGCAAAAGGCGTCATGCAAGCGTGTACGCCACCTTTTGCCCTTCACATAGAGCAATCCAGGCAGCCTTTAATTTTGATTGTGAGCGCTGCTTGCCATGCTCACATGGCAGACGGTGCTCACAATTACAATTAAATGCTCTACCACATTCTTGAATGTCGAGGAGCGTTTATTTTTCATTTGTTAACACTGCTTACAATGCGCACACAGTAAGCAATGGTCACAATGAACAATATACGCTGTCAGACAGCATTTATTTTTAATTGTAAATGCTGCCTGACCTGCAAGCATGACAGGCAGTGTTTACAATGGATCCATATCTAGTCTGCCTGCTTTATGCTGTGCATAAAGCTGGTGGACCCCATAGGGATCTCCAGAATTTGCGCCAGCATGAAAATCCATGCCAGCCAAATGCTTGAGCATTTGTATGGCAGAGAGGAAGAGAGGCGGCGGAAATGCAAGAAAATGAATGAAAACGAGAGGCGTCAACAATGGAAGGGATACAATCCTCACGCAATGCTTTTACGTCTTCCATTGATGTTACGGATCAATTGAAAATGAGCATAAAAATGTTCTCATAAACAGGAATATTTCTATCATCGGTTAAATATCCATGATCTGTCGGGAAAACATATATTTTCTATGGATGTTAAAGTGTTCTATATGTGGCACTCCTTGGCCACGCATGGCAGAGCACATCCATATGCTAAAGTTCCACTAGGTGTAATAGGTTTAATACTCTTATGATATCCATAAGTGAGTCTCACCATGGATTTCCTAGCTGCGTTCCAAGAGAATACAAGTGGTGCCTCGGAAATGACTGGGTAGGCTGCATGCCATGCGTTATGTCTCTTTCCTCGCTGTAGCCCAAATTGTTGTTGACACCAACACAGAGAACACAGACCTTCCGAACTCCACCATAATGCACATCTCTGGGCTTGAGAAACTGGATGATTCCAGCACATTTTGCACCACAGTGTCCCTGCCAAGAGACATTAGTATGTATACAAGCATCGTCCAATTCAAGGCCCATGTTGTACATGTAGCATGGATACCAATGCCCGCAAGGAGCCCCTATGCCCACACAAGTGCAACCCATGAACAACAACAACATTGGACAAATGCTTTCAACGTGTCCACTGTCTTAACACATTCATGGAAAATCCTTTGTGGTGCAACACCAAGGCAAAACATGCATGCACCACTACACCATTCCAACTGTTACACATCGACACAGTCACAGAAAAGAATCTGTGGTATCACACTAAAAAAACAACAATCATGTGTCTGCAAAAATCCCCTCATCCTTGCATTGACGCTCACGGGTCACGTGTCAAACCAACGTTTCATGCACGGGTATAGAGATGCACTGCTGCAGCCACGCCCCTTTAAACATCACTCTGTGCAACACAAACCCATTGGAGCTAAGTCTTCGTTATGCCTCATGCGCAGAGAAACAACAATCAAAATACGGTTCTCTTTACTACCAAAAACACACTGACACACATGCACCCACACACACCAACATAATACAAGATGTATAGCTTTACAATTGACTACACTGTAAAACTTCGATCCACAAGAAGGCTGAGAAATGGACCCTCAAACTTTTTTATGGCGACACTAACGGGAGTGACACAGTGCAGTCCAATGCACTGTGTATTACATAACAGCTAGACAAGGAAAAATGGGACTTACCAACCCCTCCCCCCCACCACGCGCAAACGCACATCGTAAAAGACATACCACACTGTACACATAAGACAATCCTGCAAAGCATATGATAGTCATTAGACAAAAATATGAGAGCCCCACTACTGAGGATAGGCACGGCTTCCAATAGCCTGCTCTGACGCAAGGCACCACTCATGAGGGTCTGCAATCACGGTTTACCCCACCGTGCCTTACCAGTGGAGAGCTATCTATCTGCATGAGAGTCTGGTCTCACCCACCAATTGTTACTTCTGTTCATAGTTGAATTGCCTAGTGTTTTGGCACTGAGATGACCCTGTGGGTGGGACCAGACTCATAGAGATATATCCCCTCTGTGAAAGGTACAATGTTTTAAAACTTAGTTGGAGACCTGTGTTAGTTCTCAGTAGAAGGGCTCCTGCAGTGTTGTCAGATGTAGACACACATAGATGTGGACTCCTTGCTCTCTGTGCCTAGAGAGTCACGGTTTCACCTCACTGATGATGCCCAATGAGACAAAAACACGTGTCTGTGTTTTCTGTGGGTACCCTTGTTCAAAGAAAAGATGACCCTTCTGGGCAGGCCTAGACAGAAATGTAAATGGATATCTTTCTCAAAGGACGAGTATGCTCGTCCTTTTTGCATAGACTTAATTAAAGCTCAGCAGTTAAGGGGTTAAAAGCTAGAGTGAGTTAAAGCATGGTTATAGAACCTCCTGAGTGGGACCCATACCAGAGAAGATGGTATTTGGCGGTGTTCATTCTCAGAAGCAGGACTACCACACCTTTGGCACATCACAATTATGCTGCATTAAAAATTCAAATGTTATGTAAACCATACATACCACCTTTTGAAAGCATGAGTATGTGTCACACTAAATAATACTTCACCCCCAGCACAATTCATACAGCAAATGATACTTCTCAATGCAAGAATTCCTAACCATGTTCAAAGCCTGTGATCCTGCACAAGTGCTGAAGACTCCTGCCCACTCAACATCAATAAAGTCATGATTGAACGACCCAGACTTGCTCCAGTCCCCACGGAACTGCTCCAAAGCACAATGCTTCACCCCACACACCTTCAAAAGATGGAGTTCACACTCATTTTCATATGGAATATGGTCAAAAGAAACAATGACTTGAATGCACAATCTGTACTCCTACTCCGGGGTGTAACTGCAGTGTTTGACACCACCAGCCACAAAATCCTTCTAAAGACCTTTGGGAATTATGGATTACAGTAAATTGTGGTGGGTTGGATTGCTTCATTCTTCACGGTTTGGACCAAGACCCCACACCTGGCCTATTTGGGGTCATGCCCCTACATTATCACCTGCAGAGCATGCTAAAGATCTAGCCTTTTATGTCTGATATTTAACATTTACATGACTGCTCTCCTTGAACTTGTGAACAACTCAGGCCCTATCTGATTCAACTACACAGATCCAACCCAAATCATCTATAAACATAATGACAATTCTATGTCAAGAAGACCTGAATTTGGCATGTGCCTCGCCAATGTCAACACCTGGGCAATGAGAAACGGACTCACATTTAACCCAACCAAAAGATCCTTCTCTTCATTTTATCTACTGTGCTCTGCAACCCAATCTGTAGGCATTTGGAAAGAAAAGGAGGCTGCCTAATCTGCAGAAAGACCCAGATTAGTAGTAGTGGTCAACACACTCATAGCGCCTATGGAAATCCAATATGGCAATATCTGAGGGTGAAGAAATCATGGCCCTTGTTTTGGACAAACGTAATTTTATCATCTCCAATGTCCAAAAACCCTCTAAGAATGAACCCAGAGACGCACTCTGCAACAAAGTACTTGCTTGGCTTCATGCAAGAACAGGGTCAGGGGTAGTGCGCTCTTCTGATTTGAAATTCCTGCACAGTGTGGAATTGGCCAACTGGTGCACCCAAGGGAGTAGAGCCTGCATTTTGGCGGGGTGTGGAGCCTGCACCCTGCCCATGTATTTGAGACGGTGCAAATATTTACCTATGGGTTCCTCTAATCTTGGTCTCACTGTCTGATTCTGATTTGTTTACTTCATAGTAACTGTGGAGTCTCCATTTTGATTTCTTTTATGCTTTTTCTTTTAACTGCCTGATTTGTGTTTTATTCTTGGTTTGTTTGTATGTTATGTCCTTTTATATAAGCTTTTTGAGGCCCCTGGGCATAAGGCGCTCGATAAGAATTCAAAAGAAATAAATAAATAAAACCTGCCAATCCAGACGAACCTTTGAGAGAATGTAAAATCTGTCTTGCAGTTGTATGCTCCATATGTCCCACCCATTTAAAAAAGAGTCAATATCCTTGACAGCCTGGTGATGTCTTGCATCCTGGTTTGCATGTGCCAATGACAATGACATTTACACGACTGTTATGCATTCACATTTCATGCCATTTAATAACAGACAAGACTTCAGAGATCAATACATCAATACATTTCTGTCTGGCTAAATAGTCAAAATTGTTTAGGAATGTTCGTAAGAGCCTCAGTGGATGCTGTTGAGATGTAGTTTGATCTTCTCAATCGTTTCAAGGAGTCCGTTTCTACGAATGTCTGTAAAGTTCCCAAATTGTCATATCTGATGGCACAAGGGATGCAAGGGGCACAGGGAAAAAGGGGGCACAAATGTAGACTCCAATTTTGAATTTGCGAATGTCAGGTGGCTCTGGGAACCACCAGACCGGGCACTTGCAGGGTGGTGAGACTGCAAATGCCTCGCCAGGCCAGAGGTAACTGCTTGTAGGAAAAGGGTCCACAGGACCAGTACAAGTCGAGAAGTGATGCTGTACCTCCTACCAGAACAGCGATGCAAAGTGTGATGCTGTAGTTTTGATTCATTCATGCCTACAGACACTGTGCCATTGCCATTAAAATGAGGAGACACAATTTATAAGTAACTGGATCTTAACAGGATTCTCTAGCTCCTTGAGTCATGTTAAAAAGTTCACATATTTTTCCATACACTCCCACATACTTTGTTTATTTGTGCCACCCCTTCAAGATGTCCCACCAATCCCGCTGCTCTGCAACTCTTCAACCCTTGTTCACATTTATTGTTCATGATAATTAGCCTCCAAGATTGAACTGTAATCTCTGCATGCAGTGGAAATCCTTCTGTTTGTCCCCATTTGATGGTAAACATTCTTCTTCGACTAGAAGGGCAGAAGCTGCTACAGATTTCCCCTGAAACTGCCATCTGACCCTGCACAAGGCTAGGTGCACTAGGTAACGTTGCCTCCGCTACCTCTACCTCATCAGGAATAAATAGTCTAGGGACACCAGAAGCATTGGGGATAAGTGAGCAAATATAACACGACTTTGTCGCTCTCTCACTTCCCACCCTCTTCATATAATGATACCCCAAATTATTCAAAGCCGTGTTTGTCATTTACTGTTTCTAAATTTACATCATCATCATTATTTACAAAATCTATTTCAAGGTCTCGTTGTTCTTTTAATAATTGTTCTGCCTTATCCATTGTACTTGATAATTCAGATCCATTTACATTCCTACTATTGAGAACACATACCAAAGAAATCAAGACAGAAATAGATCTACACATTCTCATAAACATTTTCTAAATGCATTCTTTTGTTTTAAAGTCTGAATAACAATTCTTGATCTCTGTGCAACCATTTCCCCTTTCACTGGTATGAACTGCGTCTCCTAAGGACACACTTATCTTTTTGGGACTACTCTTCCCCAGGTGTCAGTGGATGGACTCCGGTATCCCTTCGCACGTCATGGACTTGAATCCAAGTTTTGTTTCCCTCCACTTTGGCTAGAGTCGGTGTAGCGAAGATCACTCAGTGAGTCCCTTGGAAACGCTGTTCATTCCAGCTGCAAGCAAAGGAATGTACATAGACCGAGTCCCTGGGGAGCAGCAATGGTTGTTGTTAATCTTCGTGTTCATTGCTGTCTTTTCCCGTTGCTTGCTGATGTGATGCTGTAACCCGTGAAGACACAATCTTAGCGCTCTTAGTTAAGGCCCGAAGATATTCCCCAAACTCTTCTCCAAGAATCTCTGCTGACTTATGTGCATCGGAACCTGTGCATGTGGGTGAGAGTGGTTTATAGAATCTATGCCCCATCACCACCTCATGAGGACTGAGGTGGTGATCTTTCCCTGGCTTATTTAGTAAGTAAAATAGGGCCAGCGGAAGACAGTACAACCAACATTTTAGCAATTCACTACTTAATTTAGACAACTGCATTTTAGCAAACCATTAAGCCTTTCAACTAATCCATTAGTTTGTGGGTGATACACCGTGCACAACCTCTGCTTGATCCCCGGAAGGGATGTAATCTCAGCAAATAATGCATTTAAAAAATTGGTCCCATTATCTGATCCCAGAATCACACATATTCCCACTGTGGAAATACCTTCCTCACCAAAAATGTAGCTTCCGATTTTGCATCAGGGTGCACGCAGGGACAAACTAAAGTCATTGGGAAAATGGACATACAATTACAATATAATACCTGAAATTATTACACTTCTGTATCATATCAGAAAAGTCACTGTGGAGTACTCTGAAAGGACCTTACGTCTGGGGAATAGCCCCTCTAACTGCTTTCATGGATTTACCAGGGTTGAATTCTTTACAAACTATACAATTCCCTAGCAGCCTACTTACCTGTTTGTGAATGTTTGGTATAAACCAATCCTGCTGGAGTTCTATTGCTGTTTGTTGTTGGGACATATGTGACTGGAAATGTAGTTGCTCTAGAGCCACAAAAAGCAGTTCTACAGGCATTGTTACCTTACCCATCAACTCCTGTCTCCACAACAAGTCTTAGGGTGACAGCATAGATCTCCTCTTTGCCCAGAGCTCCTTCCCCTCTAGAGTTGCCTTTCCCAGCATTTCTGCTATTTGAAGCAAAGGCATTGCAGTATATGGGACTGGCAATTAAACCACCTCTAAGGGCAATGTTAGTACTTCAATTAGTCGGGATAGCAGAGTGGCATGCTGGAATGGGATCCCGTCAGATCTTTTAAACCCTCTTTTTTCCATCTAGATAACCCAGAATGTACCATGAAGGTGACATATGCAGATCTATAGTAGATAGTGACTGCCTTCCCCTTACTCATCTCTAACGACTCAATGAGTGCCACTAGTTCTGCTGCTTGTGCAGAGTAATGGGAAGGCAGTAGTTTCTCCACTCCAACCTGGTGTTTCCCATCCACAAGACCTACAACAGCCACCCCTGTGTGGCTCTCACCAGTGCCGTGATGAATTGTTGATGACCCATCAACAAAGAGTACCTCGTCTTCTTCGAAGGCATCCTCCTTAACATTGGTCCTGTCTTCTTTGTCTCCTTCATAAGTTGCACAGTCATGGACAATGTCATCAGGTTTCACTGGTTCAGCTAAGAATGTTGCAGGATTGACTAGCTGATACCTTACAAGATGTATTGAAGCATTTGACAAACTAATGGCATACTCTGATACTCTTTGGGTTGTGAAACTTAGACTTTTCCAAGATAGCAAAAACTGCATGCTCCACATACAACATCAATGTGCAGCCCATAGTAATGGTTGAAGACTTTTGTATCGCAAAAGCCGCTGCGGCAAGAGCATGTTCACATGGGAAATGACCTTGCATAACTGAGTCCAAAAGCCCGCTGTAGTAATCCAAGGGCTTGTGACCTAATGATGTTTTTTGAGCAAGGACTGCTGTCATTACCTTTCCACCTATATGTGAAAATTGAAAAAAAACATTTCTGGCAATTCGGGGTTGCCAAAACTGGAGTATCACTGATCACCGTCTTGAGTTCCCGAAAACATGTTCTCATTTTATCTGACCATTTTATCGGACCCTTCTCCTTCTGTGCTTCCTTAAGCGCTTGAAGTAGGGTCCTCGTGTAACTAGAGTAGTAAAAAATCTAGGACATACAATAGTTACAGTGCCCCAGAAACGGCTCCATCTGTTTTAGCGTAACTGGGTGAGGCCTATTCTGGACTGTGGTGGCTCTCTCAGGCATCAACTTTCTCCCGGCATAGGATATTACCTGTCCCAAATATACTACCTCTGTCTGGCAATACTGCAATTTATCTTTGTCCACTCTGCATCCATTCTCTGCGAGCAGGGTGAGGAACTTGATTGAGTCTCCTCAACACTGCCCCTCGGAAGCACTACAGGCCAATAAGTCATCCACGTACTGAATTACGGTACTGGGCACTTGTAAGTTTCCCAAATCCGCTTGACTGACCCTGTTAAAACACTCTGGGATTCACAGTACCCCTTGAGTAATCTTGTGTGCTCAAATCTCTGCCAACGATACATAAACTCTGTGAGGTACTGGGAATCAGGGTGTCAGGGGACTGAAAAAAGCCTTTTTTTAATCAATTACTGTAAAATGGGTTGATCCAGTAGGGGTGTTACAAAGAATGGTGGCAGGATTTGGTACCACCGGAAATTCTGCTGTTCAACAATGTTGTTCAGAGGTAGCAAATCCTAGACCATCCCCCAACTGAACCCCATTGCTTTCTTCACAAGGTAGATGGCCGTATTACATGGGGATACAGATGGTTGTATAATGCCTTGCTTTAACAATGCCATAATGGCCTAAAAAATCCCAGAATCATCCAAAATGTCTAAAAATAAAAGACCATATGGCATATTTGCCCAAGTTTTGGCTATATGAAAAGCTCATATAGCCTAAAAATTCAAACAAATATGCTATATGAAACATTACAGTGAAGAAGGGCAGCCGGGGCTGCAGGGGTGTCCCCTGCACCATTCTTCTCTGTAATGTGAGCAGGAGTAGCAGGGGTATCTCCTGCAACCCCTGACTCAATAAAGTATATAACAAAAATGTATGAAAGAAAGCAGACCCTGCGGTTCCCATACACGCAAGTGAAGGAAACAGGCATAGCACAGGGATGTTGGAGACGGCAGCACACAAGGAGGTGTTCTGCCCACAGGTAAGTAAGGTTATGGGGCAAGGGCAAAGTCTGAAATGTTCAGGGGAGAGGAGACCGAAAGTTATTTTCAGAAAAATAACCTTTGGTCTTTATTCCCTGGAACATTTCAGCCACAGGCTTTCAACCCTAATCCAAAAATCCCTGCATCTGCCTCACTAGACATGGGGTATTTCTTAACTCGTGGCAATATTTTTAATTTACTCTGTACTGCTCCTACATTTTTCAACAACCTCACATTATAAGGATTGCTGGTTCACAAATCGTCTGGCACTTATTCCAAATCCTCCTTCAATGAAGGCGATGTTTTCCTACCGACGAGCATAGTATGTGGTACTTCCCTTTGGTCTATCCTTACCTGGCAAGGCACCCCAATCTCAAAGACCATCTCTCCTGTGTCTTCCTCATCCTCAAAAAATTGCTCATTGGACATGTCTCATTCACCTCCTTGCTCATCAGTGCCTGTAAAAACCACTATGTCCTTCTTGGCAACCACTGCTTCTAACAGAATGGTAACAATATTCCCTGGCACTATCTCCTGCGACTCAGCAGGCTGAAACTAAAATTCATGAGGTATACCGCATGTTCAATGTTTTATTCTCAGAACCCAACTCAACACTATCATCACCCCATACAGAAACCATGCTGAATGCACTGGCACCACCCTGGTAACGCTATCACTGTCATACGTGGGGGAAAGCACTGCTTCTCTCATGGGGTACAATCATTGAGGCGAGCAGCCGTCTTTTGAAAAAGTAATCAACATATTAAGCGTGCTCAGGAGGTGCCTTCCCAAAAGAGTTGCCGAGGGTATTCTTACAGTATACAAGGGAGCAGATAAAATATGCATACCTACCTTGATAGGCAGATCCTTGGTGTAAGGAACCAAAGGACAGCCCCATAAAATCCCTTTGTGTCCATCCTTTTGCTTGAAAGAGGAAAATCACCTTTTTTGATGCATGATTTCGTATACCCTGTATTGATAATAAATGAAAATGTCTGTTCATCCACATTAACTGTTATCTGAGGTTCCTCTTCTGGATCAGTAGCAATTGATAGAACTGGACACATGAGATATCCCAAGGGCTGCCCTATTCCTGGTACATATGAGCACCACGAGGCGAAAAAGGATTTCTCCGAACACACTTGCTCCAGTGTAGTGGGTGATTGTCCCATGGGGTAGAGGGTTTTTATCCCAAGCCTGTACCAGTGCCTGGGCTGACATGGTCGGTGGGGGCGCATAGATCTGTGCCATTCCAGCTTCTGGGTTTTGATCAGCCTGGACGTTCTGCAATGGCATAGAGCTTGGGGTGTATGGCAATGTTTAGGGATTCATTTGTGGTGGACCTGCATTGAAATATTGCATCCGGCTTCAACAGTCCTGTGCAATGTGTCACATTCTCCCACACGCCCAACACTGCACTCCATGCCCTCCATTATCTCCTCCCATCGGCCCATTAAACTGGGGCCCCATCCCTCCAAACCCGCCAAATGACCCACCACCCCATGAAAATCCACGCTTACCCCATGGAAAACCTCTCATTGGTCTTGGTCCAGGTACGTACCCGTCCACCCATCCTTGTCCCATTCCGGTTTCCATTTGTCCCTGCTGCCCTGATTGTCTATGCTGTCCCTCTGTGTTGCTAGTTATCATTGCTCCTTCTAAACAGATCTTTGCCAGCTTTTTCTGAACCAGCTTGGCTTCGGACTATTGTGCCTGCTCCTTGCTTTCCTTCTCCTGCCGCCTTTTACAAAATGCACAATGTGTGCTTGAATTTCCTGCCAACTTTTGGCCTCTATTCCTACCACTTTATCCAGGTCGTGCTGCACTTCTTTGGGGAGCCCTTTTTTAACATGTGGTAGAAGATAGCCACATTTTTCCCATGCTTCTCCAGTCCCTGCCTTCCATAATTCTTGAATGAATTGAACATGGGTGGTAGGATCCTCATCTAGGTTCATTTTATTTGCCAAGATAGAGTTTACATCGGGTCCATCGGGGTACATCATTCTCAGTGCCCTCCAAACCTGTGCCCTAAAAATATTAAAGGCCGCTCGTCATGGGTGTTCATGTTCAATTAAACCCCCAGATATTCCGCTTTTTTCCAGAGCTCATCTGCCCGTTCCCCCATCAAGGTCGTGAAAAGGATTTTCAGGTCCACAATCGCTAACATGATACCAGCAGTTTGTTTTTCCAAAGCATAAATCTACTTTCCTGCCCCTGCAGTGAGCGAAGGAAGCATTTTCATTAGATTATTCCAGTCTATGTGTGACCACAGGACATAATATGCCTTCCCCTGACCCTTCTGGAGTAGTGGGAATTGATCTGCCCCACCTTTAATGGGGCATTCCCTATCTGTCCTCGGCCTCTCCCTACAGCCATGTGAGCCCTACAGTGCATCTGAAGGCTCCATGGTGTGCTTTCCCTGATTACTGCTGTATCGGGAGGCACAACTACTACTTCTTGTCCTCCCTGCTTGTCATCTGTTTCACATTCATCCTCTTCCTCCTATGCCCCTATTACCACATACCCTAATCTTTCTATGGGGGAAGAAGCATATTCATCACTGCTGTAGCATCTCACTTCTCTTTCTCCTTGTTCTGATTCCATACCTGTGACGGGCCGTCCTTCCTCCAAGTCCACATTTACTCCCTTTATAACTGATTTATCTAACCTAACGAGGATACGACTATGCCTCTATCTCCCTTCCTCAACCTACTTCACTTGCCTATTAAATTCTTCCTTTTCTTCACTCCTGCTCTGTTGTAACCGCATTACTTCATTCTCTGATAACCTTGCTGCTTCTTCCTGTTTCCGTTGTTCCTGCCTCCCTACGACCATCACCAATCTATCTTCTATTCTAGTGTCAGGGGTACCTGCTCCCTTCTGAACTCTTCATTGCTCCTTGCTCTTACAGTTCTCTCCTGCTCTTGTACCTTCGTCTCCAATTTCAGTGCTGGTCTAAATGTTGAATAGACTTTTCTCATTCCACCTTCCATTTGAGACCCATCAATAACTTTTACTAAAGAAGGTGTTATCCCCCTACTCCCTTCATCATCCCATCTTTCGAAGATTGCAACTGACGGAGGTGTCACCCCTGTCCATCTTGTTACCACTGCAGGGGTTACCGGAGAGTATGGAGGTTCAAACTCAGGGTTAGTATATCCTTCTGCAGGTGACAAAGGATAGCACCCCTCTGGGGGGCAGTTTGGAATAAACTCCTAAACCCTCCTTTATTGTCCCCTCCTAAACAGTCATAATTTTATGGGTCTTCCTGTCCTTCTCATACAACCTCCATAACTACAAGATATTCAATCTTTTCTCCAATTCTGAACATTTATACTTAGTTCCTAGGAAAGTATGCAAGTGCTACCACATACACTTATCATAAGACCCTTCGGTAGGCCAGGAATAAAGCATTTTGCCTTGGATTTCCCTCAACCATTCTCCATGGTATTTAAAAATCTTCACCCCTATATCCGAAGTGCACCTGACATAAATGATTCAATGGATTCTCCATACTCAACTAACTCAAACACATTTTCAAAAAGCACAATATAAACCCCAAGAACCAAACCCACAGCATAAACAGTCACTACCCACAAAAGATCCCCTTTTCCTTACCCTTTTCTCACTCACTCTCCTTTCGTGCCTTCACCACAACCGTCTCGGTAATGAAACACTCCTCAGGCATGCACTAAAGACAGCATATTTATCAAAACACATGACGGCCAAAATTCCTCTTTGCTTCTCTGAGATTTCTCTTTTACTCGAGCATAAAAAGGAGTGCAATATTTTCCACTACAATACTGCTGTATCTCTCTCTTCGTTACTAGTGCAACACTCTTGACCACACTGCTGTCTTTTCCTGACTACAAGAAGATACTCTTCACTACTTTGACTAACCAAGAAAAAGTAAGCGAGGCGCAGGCCCCGTCTGCACAATCAATACAAAGGGCCTCATTACAACGTTGGTGCTAAGTGCACCAACTTTACCACCATGGTGTAAACTCTGTTTACACCATGGTGGATGGCGGATTTACCGCCCCATTCCAAGGTGAGTGGGGCGGTAAATCCCCATTTCCCATTTTCCCTTCCCCATTCCCATTTTTGCCCCATAGGGCATAATGGGAGTGGGGAAGACGCTAATTACGCCGCCGTAAATTACGGCGGCGTAATTAGCACCATGGCAGGTTAGCGCCATGGATTTTAACGCCTGCTAAAAGCAGGCGTTAAAATCAGAATCAGGCGTTAAGGGTTAACGGTGGTGTTAACCCTTAACGCCTGAGTTGTAATGAGGCCCAAAGTAAAGAGTTACCAAAGGTACAATACAGTAAGGTATCTACAGGTGGCCTTATCATAATATGCCACCTCACTCTAAGGTAAGGGCTCCTGCCAACCAGACAAGCAACCTGAAGGGTATCAAGACTATCCTTACAATGGAAGTGTAGATGCGGGAGACCACACCTCTAAAATAAAGACTTACGACATAGAACAATTAATTCACTCCTCCATAAACACTCACTCTTCCAACCTACTTGACCTCATCTAACCCAGCACACACCTATCTGGGGTGATCAAAAAATAAAAAAGTGTTTCTTCTCTCCTGTTACTCTCTTGCTTTCCCTGCTAAAGAGGCACTCACATGAAAGTGAATCCCGAAGCACTCCAACGTGGTGCTCCTTTGATCTGCCTTGTGCAGCTGGGCCATGGTACCACACCTCTGGGGGTGGCAGAAAGGCCTCTAACCAACATGGTACCTGTAGTACTCCTCCTTGTCGAGCAAAAAGACTGGTCCCAGCAGGGAAGCTCTGCAGCCAAGCTGGGCAGACCGGAGACCCCCAATGTCTCTGAGAGCCTGGGGCCCACCCAGGGACACCAAATGTAGGAGTGGGCCTTTCATCACCATAACCCAATGCAGGCCCACCCTTAAAGAGTAAGTACACACTTTGTCCGTAAAGCAAGTTTATTGCCATAACGGGACAGGTTAAATGATATCAAAGAGTCAAAATAACCTGTCTCCCTGAACCACACAAAGAACACACATATTATACAATTTGCAACAGTTAAAACACTCCCAAAGGATTTGTTACAGAGTCAACCCCTACACATGAATGGTTAAACCTATACAGTGTAACCATATTCCCTTCAGTTCCCACACTTCTTATTGGATACATTCATCTAAGCACCATCCTCTTTAACATATAATTGCATGTTTCATATTTACACTACACCCCTCTCTGGGGCCTATCCATATTTGGTCATAGCCCCATCTCCTAGTTACACAGTTTACACAAGTAACAAACAATTTAAATTAGCACAGGTTCCATCTGGTTGGAAACCGTTACCGGTACTTGTGAGGCACACAATGATTCTATGGAAATTCCATTGATGTGAAGAGGAGGGTAACAAACACTTTTCCTTTTGATCTATTGTTGCTGGTTTTATCGCGTAAATATGGTGGTGACCACATTTCATTCTAAACTATGTGACTTACCATTCCAGCCCACATGGTCCCAACCCACACCTTGACAAATCTATTGAGAATCCATGATATATCAGTGCTCCTTTCCCCGCAAGCAGTCAGCCTCAGGTTTAATTGTCTGGCCCTAAAGTCCAGCCCTACCAGGTGGCCGGAATCTGTCTGTGATTCAATAACAGACTCCCATATACTTACAGAGATTGCATCTTCCCTTCACAATGCACCTAGTCCATAAAAAAGGCTTGCCAAAAACTGACCACCTGCTATTCATCGTAACTGCAGCAGTTTTTCCCCACCTTGTAAAACTAGTTTCTCAGTCACACAGAGTTCAATTCCCCAACCCAGGTTTTCAGCCAGCACAATTCCTAATTTATTAGCAAACTCTGTGACAAAACAGATCTCTATATTCATACTGCCCAAAACCTATTTCCCTAGAGACCCCCATGTATGTGTATCTTTACATGTATGTTCAGGACTAGTGCTTCCTCTCAAAGTGATTTTCCCATTTCAAATGTCCTACCTCGCATGCACATGTAGTGCTCCTCGCTGCCTAATTGTTAAGCATGACGTGGCGTGACACACCTATATTGCATTTATATTGTATCAGCCATTTTGACATCTGTCTGGCTGCGCACATGCAATTCAAAAAATGTATCAACTAAAACACAAACAACACTAAAAATAAAACATATCTCATTCCCATTAGCTACATTGGTTTCATGCTAAATTGCCCCATCATGTCAACATCGCACTCACCCCAGCCACTAATATGGCACATGCAATTCAAATTTCTCTTTACCCATGGGACACTTATCATCTACCCCAACAAAGTTGTACCTTGTCGCTACCAAATAATACACCCTCCTCACTTCTGACAGTGGTTCTCCACATTGTCGATCTCCAGTGTATGGAACAAACATTAGTATATAATTGATTTGGGAAACAGGCTCTTCAAGTAGTAACAATGGTTTTACCACTCTATAGAGAAAGAAGTGGTACGTACTTGTCCCAGTGCTTTAGGCCCATGAGATGCATTCTAAGGGACCAAAGCTCATCAATTCTCCGCAGAATCTTCATCACTGACAGATCCCTCGCTCTGAAACACGTTGGTAGGAAACCACTGTAGTCCAGTTCCTATCTTTATCCTCTCTGCTAGTCAGTCTTTTGTAGTAGGCACCATCTTTCCCATCAATGTTATGGACACCTGCCTTCAGGCTATCAGTAGTGCACTCTGGTGAATCTGTTATTTAGCATATTATCTGATTAGTACCCCACTGTGCAGCCCACTGGGGCCCCAGGGATATCACAATTGATCCTGCAGGCTAGTTCAGCCAATACTTCTTCTGCATTATTATAGAATCTGGGCACATGGCCATGCTAGAGGCATAAACCCAGCTGCTTGATTTCTGCACCCCTGGCATACATCTGGCCTGAGGGCGGGGGGTAGGGGGGTCTAGACACTACAGTCTCAACGGCACTGAATCAACCCTAAGCACATACCTGAACTGAATCAAGCATGGTTTGGAGCTAGACCTAGTTATTCGTAATAGCGATCTCGCTTGGGTTTGTCCAAAGATGATAATTATGGCTTCAGATTTTAGCAGGAGAACTGACAATAAATTAAATACAGATAAAATGGCCTCAATGGCTTGGAATATTGCAGATATTGATATGAAATACAGACTATTTAATACTTCATAATGTCCTAAGGTGGAGATTACTCGAGATTCCTACAAACAGCCCATCGTAACTTTTGAGAAAATTCTTTTTGAAAGTGATTAGATATTAAGGCTGAAATAATGTAATTAAAGTGAAGCTCATTTCTGAGTTTTTAAAATATTCTTACCACTTAATTTTCCTAGGCAGCAAATTCATAAATATAATTCACTGATTTATAGCCTTTAAAGGCAGCATAAAAGGTCTGGTATATCCACAATTTGGTGCGTCGAGCATGCAGTAATGTAGGAATGACTTTCCCCATCTGGCGGCAGGGGCAATATTTTGGAAAATGCAATTCTTTTCTCCCACAGTTAATCTGCTACAAAATATTTGGAGTATTAAGTGTGATGCACCATTCCATGACTCTTCTAAAAGTGGCCATGAACTGAAGGTTGATTTTTAGGCTTTTGGGTAATCCATATTTCAATGCTCATATTCTAATCATTGGGTATCCACCACGGCCGGTTTCGCCATTAGGGTAAGATAAAGTCAATGGGAAGAATTAGGGACCCATTTTATATTTTTTTAAACCAACAACTTCATGCAGGTCTTTTGCCTGCTTTTGGGGTGCAACAAGAAAATGTCAGACTTTCAAGGTAACCTGTTTAGATGATTTCAGATTCTGAGTTTTAGCCAGGTCAACAGCTTGGACCTGCAGAAGCCCTCTGTAGTGGTTGAAACATTAAGGTCCAAATTAATCCGTGGCAAGGGTACGATAAGTGCATATCATCATTTATTTTCTGATAAGGAAAGCTTATCTCCTGATCCTGTATTTTTGATGGATATCTGAGCGCCCAGAGGATGTCAATTGTCTCTCTTATATTCACAGAAGTCTTGAAATACGCATAAGTGTGCCTTCTCTGCAGCTAAAACATTTCAATATTTATCTGAGGATGTGTTTAACTCCGGGCTTGATTGTTCAGTGGTACCCTGAGTTTTGGGCTGTTTACTCTGGATGGTATCAGGTAATAATATCGCCATATATATGGTCGCCGTAAATAATATCGCCGGGAAAATGTAGTGGCAATATTATTTGGGTGACCATATATATGGGGACAGGGGCAAACAAAAAAAAATTGAAAAAGAAAAAAGGAAAAAAACAAGTTTGGGGGTTGCGGGGGTGTCCCCCGCATGTTCCATGCAATAATGTTGCCACAAAAAACGGCAATTTTTCGGCGATATTTTTGCATGGCGAGATTTTTGTGGCGACATTATTACATGGAACCCTCTGGATGTGGCTTAGAGGCTGCTTACTTAATTCACATGCTTGTCCCCTGTATAATATATTCATGCCTTCTGAGAGGGAATGCTCTGCAGGCTGGCAAAAGTAATTCTTATGGAAGTTAGGTTTTTCAGAAGAGTTAATTGTGTGGGATGATGGATAGGGCAAATTTGAAACCAGAATATGTTTTTTTTTTATTTCTGTACTGGTAGCACGGCACCTGATTGCTAGCAACCGGAACTCACTGGGTAGCCCAAATGGCTTTGAGTGACACCCCTCTCTATTAGAGGAGCAGACGACTGACAACTTTGTGTTGCAAAATCATAGGAACGACAATCGTGTAATTTAAATCTGAGGAGTTTCTGATAGATATTTGTCAGCTAATGTTGACGTGTGCTGTATTAGCATAATATCCAGTATTTCATTTTGCACTTGTGTACACGCCTGTCTACACTGGTCAACGAGCAGGTTTTCATTCACACAATAGGACCACTATAAATCCAAAGTCAACAGCTCCCTCTAGCGGAGCATTCTGTGCATTGGGCCAGCCTCTACTGCTCATGACTGCATCGGACAAACACACATCTGGCCTTTTATTTTTGTAAGATTAGGTATTTTTCATAACTGCATTATAATTTCTATCTTCTATCTCCTGTTTTAATGTACTTCTATCTTTTATTATTGAAGTGTGTTACAGTTACACATTCCCTTTGCACTAAATAAAAGAACTAAAAAGACAATTTGGCGCATTCCATTAATATCAAATGACTTCATATAAAATCTAAAAATCTGTATGACTGTGGTCATGGCAATCCAAATAAAAAAATAAAAGTGTTGCATTCTGGTATTAGCACCCGCGGAAAGGGGAGCAACCAATTAGGCTGCTCGGTTCGCAGGCTTAGTCTATTGATCCAAGCTTGCATTCCAAGCAACATGATAGCTGCTTCTCCCAGTCCTGTAATCTTCCTCCCACCCTTCCTTCCCTTAATGTTCAATCCCCCTTCCCTCCTGGGGAAGCAACCTACCTTTTATTCAGTGGCAGATGTGCCATGCCGCCAACGCTGCTGCTCCTGTTCCTGCTGGTTACCATGGAAATGAGCTGAGCCCCTAATCCAGCTTTGTGGCGGCCATCTTGCATAAGTATTTCATACAAAAACATTGCTGTCAGCACCCTGGGTTACTGGATTGGCAACCTGGGGTGCTAACAGCAATAATACCAATATCGGGTATTGTTGCTATAATGCAAGTGGACAGAAAGATTCCTTCTGGAAAATATATCACTGCATATCGACAAAATATCCTCACCATGGACTATCTTGCATTCGGTGGCTTCACTTAGAGTAGGTCTTCAAGCTAAATAGAAAGCATCAAATACATGCTACAGTCGTCAATGAAAGCTGCATCCTTGAAGCAAAACACTTCCTCACTTAGCACAGGTGCTGCTATTCTTGCATGAAGTTGAAGATTTTCAACAAGTCTCTTGACTGTGGCAGAAGTGGAAATCTTGAAGCAGATAATGTACACCTACAGGTCACCTTCAGGAAGGCCAGTAATGTGAGGCAGTCTGACTGAAGTCTTTGGAAGAAAAGTGGTTGGTGGTGAGCTGTTCACTTATTATTTTTGGCTTCTCAGAGAAACAAAATGCATCCATGCTAATGAACTTCAAAAAGGTTTACACTGCATTCTAATGGCTCAAGCTCTAATATGCAAAACATAGAAATAGGGAACTCTTCCTCAGGCTCCCAATGAGTGGATTTCATCATTAACTGGCATTATTACACTAGCAAAGCTGCCTAAGAGATTATAGCTATCACCCCCGCTTTGGGGGTGTCCTGGGCCTGTATCGGCCCACCAGCCCCTGCCTATGCAAGCCTAAGTGAAGCCAGGGACTCAGCTAGTGCTCAGGGCTGTTACGAACCTGGTATGCCCTGCCAAAGCAGAAACTGTAGCTATCCTCACTCAGGGGGTCCATCCAGCATTGCCAAGCCCAACCTCCCGTGAAAACAAAAACAAGATGGCCACCACCATAGAAAATAGGAAAGGGGACAAGTCTCTTTTACATTTCTATGGTGGCCGCTGAGGACATGGCATGGAGTGCAGCAAATGTGGCAGAATGCTCCAGGCCAACAGGTAAGTGGTTGGGGAGGGAGAAAATGGAGAAAGGAGTGAGGGGTGGTTTGAGAACTTGGTGGGAAAGTTGGTGGTTAGGGGCAGGATGCAGGGTCGGACTGATGCCAGCAACACAAATGACATGGTGGCACGTGGGAAAGAGGTTCATGTCGCTAATGGAAAGTCGGCTGGACACAGAATGTTCTCACCTGTGTTACCAGCCACCTGATTGGCTGAGCAGCCTTCAGCTGGTGCAAATAGAGAACCATCCTTACCTTCCATTGAATTCTAGAGCACTGTTTTTTGTGGCTAAATAAATAAAGAGATCTTTGAAAATAAAATAAAACACAAAACATCTGTGTGAGCCCAAATATGTGTCAAACAAAATAAAATCTTATTAATAGGCAACACCATGTGAGATTGGAATCGTGTGCAATTCTTGCTGGCGAAGCATGCTTTGTTATGCACATTTCCGTTTCAAATCTGAAAGTAAATTAATTTGTACACCTTCAAGTCTTTTTAATCACATGTGTAACTGCAAGTCCAGTCTCACTTAAAAATCACTTCCTGCTTCATTTTAATGTCCATCCGAAACATGAAGTAATCTTCATAGATGCACAGTGATTGTTCTCATGTTACATTTTCCCAAACGCACACATATATCCTTCTCATAAAAACAATGTAAAAAAATCTAAAACATAAAAAAGTGGAAAGCAAACATAAAAGTGGTAAGCTTTCCGATATTCCGGAAAAACATTAACAAAAACAGTGATATACAATTCATGCACATACCTAACTGAGATTAAAAATAAAAAAAATAAAAACAACAATCTGATTTTGAACGTCGAAACCATTTCTTTTCCAAAACAAAATATTCTGGATGGAAAAATAATCCAGTAGAAAACGAGAGAGGCCAGCCTTCCTAAATGCCAGATGAAAAACGTCTGCTTGCAAATGTACATACAAGCACTAGTTACAAGAAATATACCTGCTGAAACCTCACTAATCTTCGAACAGTCACAGTGCACTGGAAGGCAACCTCAATTAGTTAAAAACTGCACTTCAGTTTTGCTTCTTCTCTGATCCCCTCTCAGAGAACCAATTAGAACATATCTTGAAAAGAAGAGCGCGTTTCAAATTACATTTTTTTATTTTATCGCAGTACAAACAAAACAAATTTAACATAAAATCTAGCAAATTTACTTAACATGTCAACCATATATGTGCAGCGGTATTAGCGAAAAGTACTAAAAAAGAAAGGGTGAAAGAAAAAAAAATGAAAAAACCCCACACATTTTCAACACTAAAAACGTATTTTAACAATACTCCATCAAATATCCATCCAGCAGTGTACATAAGTAAAAACAGCAATTAAATCAGAATATACAGTTGATATAATGAGGCATCATATAAGCAATACGTGACTCATGCAGCAAATGATTAAAGTGACAATTAACCATAAGTGTCTAAAAACAGACCCCAAAGGTCATTGAATTTTTCAGATTCATCTTAATACTTGAAAATTAGACAAGCGCTTTTCAGAATGTAGTGGCCCTCAGCATCACCCACCACTTATCAATGAAGGGGTCAAGGCAAATCGATTACCCATGATTAATCTGTCAAAGGCCTCCTTGAAGCAGCAGCCAGGGCTGTGGATCTGAAAGCTGTAGACTCGAGTGTGCAGTGAGTCAGACTGCCAACTCCCAGCTGAGTTATCAGACCTCAGCGACTGACTCATCCTCACATTGCTACAACTGTGCAACGTGTCAACGTAGTATGAGACAGCAAAAGAGCACAGGGACATGCGCACATCAAGAATGACAACCTACCGCTTCCGTGTACAGCGCATATCACATAGTCAAAGCGCCCATACCAGGAGTCACTGGTGAAATTGGCAGTCACAAGTTCGAATCCCAACGAGGACAATTTATCGTTTCTTGTTGATAAAACAGGCCACGCTCACTTGGTGAATTGTACAATTCTACTGCATTTCTATCGATTATTATAAGGGAATTTACTGAGCGGAGACCTAGCTCAGGGAGGCAACAGAGTGCTTAACAAGACACTGGGGAAGTACACCTGAGGGAGGGGAGTGGAGATAAAATGGGGCAGGGAGCAAACAACGGCGATGGGGGATTTAGCAAGGAGGTGAAATATGTTGCTGCTGTTAGTATTATATATTCATATAGCATGCCCTGACATTTGTGGAACTGAATACACGTGCAGTGTGTGTTTCCAAAATGTGTGAAACAACTAAATGCATGTTGTATGCATAGGAGACACCGAAACCATATTCCAGCAGGGCTCCGCGGCGGGTCAACAAATGTCTTCTTGCTCTCCAAGGATGAATTGCTGGCAATTGCCTCTGCATGGCAGCCTGCAACGCTGAGACTGTGTGAATCATGTGAATCACTGCTTGCACATCTTTGCCTGCTGTCAATCTTGGGGGGGCAGGCATTGGTCCCCAAGCCTAAGGCCGCACTCTGGGCCTCATCGTTGACTCACTCACTCTTGTCCTTCGTGTCGCATCTATATGCACTTTAGGGAACTGATACTCAGATATTTGCATGCTAGCAAATCAGAGATGCCCAAAGAGCACTTCTGATCTGCTCTGGCTAGCTAATACCATATTTGAGTCGGCTATAACTGGAGCAAATCAGGGGATACCTGGAGTATCTCTGAGACGCTCGTGTGCAAATGTGATTCTCAAAGATTTGCCCGAGGGTATGATATGATATATATGATATGATAAATGATATGATATGATATATATGATATATGATATGATATATGATATGATATTTTATTTGTATCGCGCTCATACACAAGTGTTTCAGAGCGTGACAGGGCAAGGGAGAGGAACAGGGGAGAACACAACAACGATCTTACTAGGCCCATTGACATTGAGAACGTGCAAGTGCATGGCAAGTGTATCTCAGAGCTGCTCCGGTTTTAGGCTTTGTGAATCAGGTGGAAAGTAGCAGGAGCAGATTCGATATGTTCACTGGCATCTCTGACTTGCCTCAGTCCAAATCTTTGAGATTTAGACCCTCAGAGTCTTGCTTCTACCATCTGCTGTTCATGAAAGCAATCCTCCCCATTCATCAGGGTCTCGAAGGATCGCGGTGGTCCTTGCAGTAGCCATGTCTCAGCTTGATAATTACAAATCCATGCAGGGCTCCCTTATGAAACTCTGCATAATCTGCAGAGGGTCCAAGAAAAGGCCACCCCCTCATCTTCACCTTAAAGAAGACTGATCACTTTTCACAGGCACTGAAATTGCTAAACGGGCTTCTGTTTGCGGTCTAGATACCGCAGCCCCGGAATCCAGAGGCACAAAAGGCTGCGCACAAAAGCTCAACGTGCTGTGCGTCAGGCTTCTGGGGTAGCAGTATCTAGACAGTGAGAAGGAGGCAGCCAGAGGCCGCAGCCCACAGTGGGTAAGTGGGAGGGGGTGGGAGCATGAGTAGAGGGCAGCAGGTGCTGCATAGCATAAGGTGTTTGCAAAAGGGATCAAGAGAGGGCCGGTACAAAAGGTCGAACCTGCGAAATGCGCCTTTGGTTCTGGAATCTGCAGTTTCTTCATTTTGTAACCAGCCTTTAGACATAGATTCTGCTTCAGATAAAACACAATATTGATTTTGAGATGCCTGAAGGCCAGCAACTCTTTATCTCATAAACATACTGCCTTTCTTCCAGATAAATTTGCTGATCTTCCTTCAAAACAAGAATTCAAATCCTCTAGGACATCATTCCCCAGCACTGGGCTCTCATTTGTCCACAAATGCCTTCTGGGGCTTATAGTCGTAGGCCAATACAAGTAAATAACGTGAATGTAAGTTAAAGCAAAGCCCAATACTTGAAGAGGAGGCCTCCTATGACATGGACTGGCCTGGTAATCTTATCCATCGCCAATTCCATTGGATTTTTGACTTGATCACGAAAGCTTGAAGCTCAAAGTAGTGCGGAAGACCATCTGGTTTCCCTTCACATGCATTCGAGAATTTAACTCCTCCCCTATTCTACTATCATCTGAACGCCTTGAAACCTCCTGTGGCAGTGAAAACGCTACATGTAAAATAAACACAAACACAATAAATGCCTGCGTGATTGATTACAACACTCACATCACTGGAAAGCGACCACAGAGAAAACTCATAGTAAGGTTATTAATATAGTGACTATGAACAGAAGAAGGCGTACTCACCTGCACACCCTCTAGAAATCTGCAGAAGGCATTATGGCTTATAGAAGAGCAAGAAACTAGAAGGTTGTCTGGCCTTTCTAATGTATGCCCACAAAATGTTCCGCCCCTGGCCAATCCAGCATCTCCGGCTAGGCACAGTTACAAAGAGATTATTGATACCTTAATAGTCCATTAAAAATACATTTGATTGGGGCTTGTCTATTCATAATTTTACATCACAATGGACCGAGACATCACAACCAGTAGATTATGAAAGAATCCTTCATCGGGTCACGATGAGAGTCCCTTTGACCCTCTAATTGAGACATCAGAAGTGGCTGATTATAGGTTACTTTATTTTACCATTTATATGGAGAAATACTGACAAAAACATGTTCCTTTTTGGTTGTATATTTTTGAAACATACAGAAAATAAAAAAGAGTAGCACAAATCAAAGAATTGAGCCATGGTGCAACTAGACATAAATAATAGTAGCCCTCTAGGCAACGTGGACAACTGTCCGTCAATGCTGCTGGTATCTGGACTGGGTGCATCTTCTGCTGGCCATATTTGGTAGCCTTGTAGTCAATATGGACAACTGGCCATGCATGCTGCTGGTACCAGTACTGGGTGCATCTTCTGCTAGACATATTTGGTAGCCTTGTAGGCAACGTGGACAACTGGCCAGGCATGCTGCTGGTACCAGTACTGTGCACATCTTCTTCTGGCAATATTTGGTAGCCTTGTAGTCAATATGGACAACTGGCCATGCATGCTGCTGCTATCTGGACTGGGCGCATCTTCTGCTGGACATATTTAGTAGTCTTGTAGGCAACGTGAAAAACTGTCCGTCAATGCTGCTGGTATCTGGACTGGGCGCATCTTCTTCTGGACATATTTGGTAGCCTTGTAATCAATGTGGACAACTGGCCATGCATGCTGCTGGTACCAGGACTGTGCACATCTTCTTCTGGACATATTTGGTAGCCTTGTAGGCAATGTGGACAAATGGCTGTGCATGCTGCTGGTACCAGGAATGGACGCATTTTCTTCTGGACATATTTGGTAGCCTTGTAGTCAATGTGGACAACTGGCCAGTCATGCTGCTGGTACCAGGACTGGGCGCATCTTCTGCTGGCCATATTTGGCAGCCTTGTAGTCAATATGGACAACTGGCCAGGCATGCTGCTGGTACCAGGACTGGGCGCATCTTCTGCTGGCCATATTTGGCAGCCTTGTAGTCAATATGGACAACTGGCCATGCATGCTGCTGGTACCAGTACTGGGTGCATCTTCTGCTAGACATATTTGGTATCCTTGCAGGCAATGTGGACAACTGGCCAGGCATGCTGCTGGTACCAGGACTGTGCACATCTTCTTCTGGCCATATTTGGTAGCCTTGTAGTCAATATGGACAACTGGCCATGCATGCTGCTGGTACCAGGACTGGGTGCATCTTCTGCTAGACATATTTGGTAGCCTTGTAGGCAACGTGGACAACTGGCCAGGCATGCTGCTGGTACCAGGACTGTGCACATCTTCTTCTGGCCATATTTGGTAGCCTTTTAGTCAATATGGACAACTGGCCATGCATGCTGCTGGTACCAGGACTGGGTGCATCTTCTGCTAGACATATTTGGTAGCCTTGTAGGCAACGTGGACAACTGGCCAGGCATGCTGCTGGTACCAGGACTGTGCACATCTTCTTCTGGCCATATTTGGTAGCCTTGTAGTCATTATGGACAACTGGACAGGCATGCTGCTGGTACCAGGACTGGGCGCATCTTCTGCTGGCCATATTTGGCAGCCTTGTAGTCAATATGGACAACTGGCCATGCATGCTGCTGGTACCAGTACTGGGTGCATCTTCTGCTAGACATATTTGGTAGCCTTGTAGGCAATGTGGACAACTGGCCAGGCATGCTGCTGGTACCAGGACTGTGCACATCTTCTTCTGGCCATATTTGGTAGCCTTGTAGTCAATATGGACAACTGGCCATGCATGCTGCTGGTACCAGGACTGGGTGCATCTTCTGCTAGACATATTTGGTAGCCTTGTAGGCAACGTGGACAACTGGCCAGGCATGCTGCTGGTACCAGGACTGTGCACATCTTCTTCTGGCCATATTTGGTAGCCTTGTAGTCAATATGGACAACTGGCCATGCATGCTGCTGGGACCAGCACTGGGTGCATCTTCTGCTAGACATATTTGGTAGCCTTGTAGGCAACGTGGACAACTGGCCATGCATGCTGCTGGTATCTGGACTGGGCGCATCTTCTGCTGGACATATTTAGTAGTCTTGTAGGCAACGTGAAAAACTGTCCGTCAATGCTGCTGGTATCTGGACTGGGCGCATCTTCTGCTGGGCATAACTGGTAGCCTTGTAGGCAACGTGGACAACTGGCTGTGCATGCTGCTGGTATCTGGACTGGGCGCATCTTCTTCTGGACATATTTGGTAGCCTTGTAGTCAATGTGGACAACTGGCCATGCATGCTGCTGGTACCAGGACTGTGCACATCTTCTTCTGGACATATTTGGTAGCCTTGTAGGCAATGTGGACAAATGGCCGTGCATGCTGCTGGTACCAGGACTGGGCGCATTTTCTTCTGGATATATTTGGTAGCCTTGTAGTCAATGTGGACAACTGGCCAGGCATGCTGCTGGTACCAGGACTGGGCGCATCTTCTTCTGGCCATATTTGGTAGCCTTGTAGTCAATATCGACAACTGGCCATGCATGCTGCTGGTACCAGGACTGGGTGCATCTTCTGCTAGACATATTCGGTAGCCTTGTAGGCAACGTGGACAACTGGCCAGGCATGCTGCTGGTACCAGGACTGTGCACATCTTCTTCTGGCCATATTTGGTAGCCTTGTAGTCAATATGGACAACTGGCCATGCATGCTGCTGGTACCAGGACTGGGTGCATCTTCTGCTAGATATATTTGGTAGCCTTGTAGGCAACGTGGACAACTGGCCAGGCATGCTGCTGGTACCAGGACTGTGCACATCTTCTTCTGGCCATATTTGGTAGCCTTGTAGTCAATATGGACAACTGGCCATGCATGCTGCTGGTATCTATACTGGGCGCATCTTCTGCTAGACATATTTGGTAGTCTTGTAGGCAACGTGAAAATCTGTCCGTCAATGCTGCTGGTATCTGGACTGGGCGCATCTTCTGCTGGGCATAACTGGTAGCCTTGTAGGCAACGTGGAAAACTGGCCGTGCATGCTGCTGGTATCTGGACTGGGTGCATCTTCTTCTGGACATATTTGGTAGCCTTGTAGTCAATATGGACAACTGGCCATGCATGCTGCTGGTACCAGGACTGGGTGCATCTTCTGCTAGACATATTTGGTAGCCTTGTAGTCAAAGTGTAAAACTGGCCATGCATGCTGCTGGTACCGGGACTGAGCACATTTTCTTCTGGACATATTTGGTAGCCTTGTAGGCAACGTGGACAATTGGCCAGGCATGCTGCTGGTACCAGGACTGTGCACATCTTCTTCTGGCCATATTTGGTAGCCTTATAGTCAATATGGACAACTGGCCATGCATGCTGCTGGTACCAGGACTGGGTGCGTCTTCTGCTAGACATATTTGGTAGCCTTGTAGGCAACGTGGACAACTGACCAGGCATGCTGCTGGTACCAGGACTGGGTGCATCTTCTACTAGACATATTTGGTAGCCTTGTAGGCAACGTGGACAACTGGCCAGGCATGCTGCTGGTACCAGGGCTGTGCACATCTTCTTCTGGCCATATTTGGTAGCCTTGTAGTCAATATGGACAACTGGCCATGCATGCTGCTGGTATCTGGACTGGACGCATCTTCTGCTGGACATATTTAGTAGTCTTGTAGGCAACGTGAAAAACTGTCCGTCAATGCTGCTGGTATCTGGACTGGGCGTATCTTCTGCTGGGCATAACTGGTAGCCTTGTAGGCAACGTGGATAACTGGCCGTGCATGCTGCTGGTATCTGGACTGGGAGCATCTTCTGCTGGACATATTTGGTAGTCTTGTAGGCAACGTGGAAAACTGTCCGTCAATGCTGCTCGTATCTGGACTGGGCGCATCTTCTGCTGGGCATAACTGGTAGCCTTGTAGGCAACGTGGACAACTGGCCGTGCATGCTGCTGTTATCTGGACTGGGCGCATCTTCTTCTGGACATATTTGGTAGCCTTGTAGTCAATGTGGACAACTGGCCATGCATGCTGCTGGTACCAGGACTGTGCACATCTTCTTCTGGACATATTTGGTAGCCTTGTAGTCAATGTGGACAACTGGCCAGGCATGCTGCTGGTACCAGGACTGTGCACATCTTCTTCTGGACATATTTGGTAGCCTTGTAGGCAATGTGGACAAATGGCTGTGCATGCTGCTGGTACCAGGACTGGGTGCATTTTCTTCTGGACTTATTTGGTAGCCTTGTAGTTAATATGGACAACTGGCCATGCATGCTGCTGGTACCAGGACTGGGTGCATCTTCTGCTAGACATATTTGGTAGCCTTGTAGGCAACGTGGACAACTGGCCAGGCATGCTGCTGGTACCAGGACTGTGCACATTTTCTTCTGGCCATATTTGGTAGCCTTGTAGTCAATATGGACAACTGGCCATGCATGCTGCTGGTACCAGGACTGGGTGCATCTTCTGCTAGACATATTTTGTAGCCTTGTAGGCAACGTGGACAACTGGCCAGGCATGCTGCTGGTACCAGGACTGTGAACATCTTCTTCTGGCCATATTTGGTAGCCTTGTAGTCAATATGGACAACTGGCCATGCATGCTGCTGGTATCTGGACTGGGCGCATCTTCTGCTGGATATTTGGTAGTCTTGTAGGCAACGTGAAAAACTGTCCGTCAAAGCTGCTGGTATCTGGACTGGGCGCATCTTCAGCTGGGCATAACTGGTAGCCTGGTAGGCAACGTGGACAACTGGCTGTGCATGCTGCTGGTATCTGGACTGGGCGCATCTTCTTCTGGACATATTTGATAGCCTTGTAGCCAATGTGGACAACTGGCCATGCATGCTGCTGGTACCAGGACTGTGCACATCTCTTTCTGGACATATTTGGTAGCCTTGTAGGCAATGTGGACAAATGACCGTGCATGCTGCTGGTACCAGGACTGGGCGCATTTTCTTCTGGACATATTTGGTAGCCTTGTAGTCAATGTGGACAACTGGCCAGGCATGCTGCTGGTACCAGGACTGTGCACATCCTCTTCTGGCCATATTTGGTAGCCTTGTAGTCAATATGGACAACTGCCCATGCATGCTGCTGGTACCAGGACTGGGTGCATCTTCTACTAGACATATTTGGTAGCCTTGTAGGCAACGTGGACAACTGGCCAGGCATGCTGCTGGTACCAGGGCTGTGCACATCTTCTTCTGGCCATATTTGGTAGCCTTGTAGTCAATATGGACATCTGGCCATGCATGCTGCTGGTATCTGGACTGGGCACATCTTCTGCTGGACATATTTGGTAGTCTTGTAGGCAACATGGAAAACTGTCCGTCAATGCTGCTGGTATCTGGACTGGGCGCATCTTCTGCTGGGCATAACTGGTAGCCTTGTAGGCAACGTGGACAACTGGCTGTGCATGCTGCTGGTATCTGGACTGGGCGCATCGTCTGCTGGACATATTTGGTATTCTTGTAAGCAACGTGGAAAACTGTCCGTCAATGCTGCTGGTATCTGGACTGGGCGCATCTTCTGCTGGGCATAACTGGTAGCCTTGTAGGCAACGTGGACAACTGGCCATGCATGCTGCTGGTATCTGGACTGGGCGCATCTTCTTCTGGACATATTTGGTAGCCTTGTAGTCAATGTGGACAACTGTCCATGCATGCTGCTGGTACCAGGACTGTGCACATCTTCTTCTGGACATATTTGGTAGCCTTGTAGGCAATGTGGACAAATGGCCGTGCATGCTGCTGGTACCAGGACTGTGCACATCTTCTTCTGGCCATATTTGGTAGCATTGTAGTCAATATGGACAACTGGCCATGCATGCTGCAGGTACCAGGACTGGGTGCATCTTCTGCTAGACATATTTGGTAGCCTTGTAGTCAATGTGAAAAACTGGCCATGCATGCTGCTAGGACGAGGACTGGGCACATTTCCTTATGGACATATGTGGTAGCCTTGTAGGCAATGTGGACAAATGGCTGTGCATGCTGCTGGTATCTGGACTGGGCAGATCTTCTGCTGGACATATTTGGTAGCCTTGTAGTCATTGTGGACAACTGGCCATGCATGCTGCTGGTAGCAGCACTGGGCGCATCCTCTGCTGGACATACTTGGTAGCCTTGTAGGCAATGTGGACAACTGAACGTGCATTCTGCTGGTAGCGGGACTGGGCTGATCGTCTGCTGGACATATTTGGTAGCCTTGTAGTCAATGTGGACAACTGGCCATGCATGCTGCTGGTACCAAGACTGGGCGCATCTTCTGCTGGACATACTTGGTAGCCTTGTAGGCAATGTGGACAACTGGCCATGCATGCTGTTGGTACCAGGACTGGGTGCATCTTCTGCTAGACATATTTGGTAGCCTTGTAGTCAAGGTGGAAAACTGGCCATGCATGCTGCTGGTACCAGGACTGGGCACATTTTCTTCTGGACATATCTGGTAGCCTTGTAGGCAATGTGTACAAATGGCTGTGCATGCTGCTGGTATCTGGACTGGGCGCATCTTCTGCTGGACATATTTGGTAGCCTTGTAGTCAATGTGGACAACTGGCCATGCATGCTCCTGGTACCAGGACTGGGTGCATCTTCTGCTAGAAATATTTGGTAGCCTTTAGTCAATGTGGAAAACTGGCCATGCATGCTGCTGGTACCAGGACTGGGCACATTTTCTTCTGGACATATTTGGTAGCCTTGTAGGCAATGTGGACAAATGGCTGTGCATGCTGCTGGTACCTGGACTGGGCGCATCTTCTGCTGGACATATTTGGTAGCCTTGTAGTCAATGTGGACAACTGGCCATGCATGCTGCTGGTACCAGGACTGGGTGCATCTTCTGCTAGACATATTTGGTAGCCTTGTAGTCAATGTGGAAAACTGGCCATGCATGCTGCTGGTACCAGGACTGGGCACATCTTCTTCTGGCCATATTTGGTAGCCTTATAGTCAATATGGACAACTGGCCATGCATGCTGCTGGTACCAGGACTGGGTGCGTCTTCTGCTAGACATATTTGGTAGCCTTGTAGGCAACGTGGACAACTGACCAGGCATGCTGCTGGTACCAGGACTGTGCACATCTTCTTCTGGCCATAGTTGGTAGCCTTGTAGTCAATATGGACAACTGGCCATGCATGCTGCTGGTATCTGGACTGGACGCATCTTCTGCTGGACATATTTAGTAGTCTTGTAGGCAACGTGAAAAACTGTCCGTCAATGCTGCTGGTATCTGGACTGGGCGTATCTTCTGCTGGGCATAACTTGTAGCCTTGTAGGCAACGTGGATAACTGGCCGTGCATGCTGCTGGTATCTGGACTGGGAGCATCTTCTGCTGGACATATTTGGTAGTCTTGTAGGCAACGTGGAAAACTGTCCGTCAATGCTGCTCGTATCTGGACTAGGCGCATCTTCTGCTGGGCATAACTGGTAGCCTTGTAGGCAACGTGGACAACTGGCCGTGCATGCTGCTGTTATCTGGACTGGGCGCATCTTCTTCTGGACATATTTGGTAGCCTTGTAGTCAATGTGGACAACTGGCCATGCATGCTGCTGGTACCAGGACTGTGCACATCTTCTTCTGGACATATTTGGTAGCCTTGTAGTCAATGTGGACAACTGGCCAGGCATGCTGCTGGTACCAGGACTGTGCACATCTTCTTCTGGACATATTTGGTAGCCTTGTAGGCAATGTGGACAAATGGCTGTGCATGCTGCTGGTACCAGGACTGGGTGCATTTTCTTCTGGACTTATTTGGTAGCCTTGTAGTTAATATGGACAACTGGCCATGCATGCTGCTGGTACCAGGACTGGGTGCATCTTCTGCTAGACATATTTGGTAGCCTTGTAGGCAACGTGGACAACTGGCCAGGCATGCTGCTGGTACCAGGACTGTGCACATTTTTTTCTGGCCATATTTGGTAGCCTTGTAGTCAATATGGACAACTGGCCATGCATGCTGCTGGTACCAGGACTGGGTGCATCTTCTGCTAGACATATTTTGTAGCCTTGTAGGCAACGTGGACAACTGGCCAGGCATGCTGCTGGTACCAGGACTGTGAACATCTTCTTCTGGCCATATTTGGTAGCCTTGTAGTCAATATGGACAACTGGCCATGCATGCTGCTGGTATCTGGACTGGGCGCATCTTCTGCTGGATATTTGGTAGTCTTGTAGGCAACGTGAAAAACTGTCCGTCAAAGCTGCTGGTATCTGGACTGGGCGCATCTTCAGCTGGGCATAACTGGTAGCCTGGTAGGCAACGTGGACAACTGGCTGTGCATGCTGCTGGTATCTGGACTGGGCGCATCTTCTTCTGGACATATTTGATAGCCTTGTAGCCAATGTGGACAACTGGCCATGCATGCTGCTGGTACCAGGACTGTGCACATCTCTTTCTGGACATATTTGGTAGCCTTGTAGGCAATGTGGACAAATGACCGTGCATGCTGCTGGTACCAGGACTGGGCGCATTTTCTTCTGGACATATTTGGTAGCCTTGTAGTCAATGTGGACAACTGGCCAGGCATGCTGCTGGTACCAGGACTGTGCACATCCTCTTCTGGCCATATTTGGTAGCCTTGTAGTCAATATGGACAACTGCCCATGCATGCTGCTGGTACCAGGACTGGGTGCATCTTCTACTAGACATATTTGGTAGCCTTGTAGGCAACGTGGACAACTGGCCAGGCATGCTGCTGGTACCAGGGCTGTGCACATCTTCTTCTGGCCATATTTGGTAGCCTTGTAGTCAATATGGACATCTGGCCATGCATGCTGCTGGTATCTGGACTGGGCGCATCTTCTGCTGGACATATTTGGTAGTCTTGTAGGCAACGTGGAAAACTGTCCGTCAATGCTGCTGGTATCTGGACTGGGCGCATCTTCTGCTGGGCATAACTGGTAGCCTTGTAGGCAACGTGGACAACTGGCTGTGCATGCTGCTGGTATCTGGACTGGGCACATCGTCTGCTGGACATATTTGGTATTCTTGTAAGCAACGTGGAAAACTGTCCGTCAATGCTGCTGGTATCTGGACTGGGCGCATCTTCTGCTGGGCATAACTGGTAGCCTTGTAGGCAACGTGGACAACTGGCCATGCATGCTGCTGGTATCTGGACTGGGCGCATCTTCTTCTGGACATATTTGGTAGCCTTGTAGTCAATGTGGACAACTGTCCATGCATGCTGCTGGTACCAGGACTGTGCACATCTTCTTCTGGACATATTTGGTAGCCTTGTAGGCAATGTGGACAAATGGCCGTGCATGCTGCTGGTACCAGGACTGTGCACATCTTCTTCTGGCCATATTTGGTAGCCTTGTAGTCAATATGGACAACTGGCCATGCATGCTGCAGGTACCAGGACTGGGTGCATCTTCTGCTAGACATATTTGGTAGCCTTGTAGTCAATGTGAAAAACTGGCCATGCATGCTGCTAGGACGAGGACTGGGCACATTTCCTTATGGACATATGTGGTAGCCTTGTAGGCAATGTGGACAAATGGCTGTGCATGCTGCTGGTATCTGGACTGGGCAGATCTTCTGCTGGACATATTTGGTAGCCTTGTAGTCATTGTGGACAACTGGCCATGCATGCTGCTGGTAGCAGCACTGGGCGCATCCTCTGCTGGACATACTTGGTAGCCTTGTAGGCAATGTGGACAACTGAACGTGCATTCTGCTGGTAGCGGGACTGGGCTGATCGTCTGCTGGACATATTTGGTAGCCTTGTAGTCAATGTGGACAACTGGCCATGCATGCTGCTGGTACCAAGACTGGGCGCATCTTCTGCTGGACATACTTGGTAGCCTTGTAGGCAATGTGGACAACTGGCCATGCATGCTGTTGGTACCAGGACTGGGTGCATCTTCTGCTAGACATATTTGGTAGCCTTGTAGTCAAGGTGGAAAACTGGCCATGCATGCTGCTGGTACCAGGACTGGGCACATTTTCTTCTGGACATATCTGGTAGCCTTGTAGGCAATGTGTACAAATGGCTGTGCATGCTGCTGGTATCTGGACTGGGCGCATCTTCTGATGGACATATGTGGTAGCCTTGTAGTCAATGTGGACAACTGGCCATGCATGCTGCTGGTACCAGGACTGGGTGCATCTTCTGCTAGAAATATTTGGTAGCCTTTAGTCAATGTGGAAAACTGGCCATGCATGCTGCTGGTACCAGGACTGGGCACATTTTCTTCTGGACATATTTGGTAGCCTTGTAGGCAATGTGGACAAATGGCTGTGCATGCTGCTGGTACCTGGACTGGGCGCATCTTCTGCTGGACATATTTGGTAGCCTTGTAGTCAATGTGGACAACTGGCCATGCATGCTGCTGCTACCAGGACTGGGTGCATCTTCTGCTAGACATATTTGGTAGCCTTGTAGTCAATGTGGAAAACTGGCCATGCATGCTGCTGGTACCAGGACTGGGCACATTTTCTTCTGGACATATTTGGTAGCCTTGTAGGCAATGTGGACAAATGGCTGTGCATGCTGCTGGTATCTGGACTGGGCGCATCTTCTGCTGGACATATTTGGTAGCCTTGTAGTCAATGTGGACAACTGGCCATGCATGCTGCTGGTACCAGGACTGGGCGCATCTTCTGCTGGACATACTTGGTAGCCTTATAGGCAATGTGCACAACTGAACGTACTTGCTGCTGGTATCGGGACTGGGCGCATCTTCTGCTGGACATACTTGGTAGCCTTGTAGGCAATGTGGACAACTGGCCATGCATGCTGTTGGTACCAGGACTGGATGCATCTTCTGCTAGACATATTTGGTAGCCTTGTAGTCAATGTGGAAAACTGGCCATGCATGCTGCTGGTACCAGGACTGGGCACATTTTCTTCTGGACATATCTGGTAGCCTTGTAGGCAATGTGTACAAATGGCTGTGCATGCTGCTGGTATCTGGACTGGGCGCATCTTCTGCTGGACATATATGGTAGCCTTGTAGTCAATGTGGACAACTGGCCATGCATGCTGCTGGTACCAGGACTGGGTGCATCTTCTGCTAGAAATACTTGGTAGCCTTGTAGTCAATGTGGAAAACTGTCCATGCATGCTGCTGGTACCAGGACTGGGCACATTTTCTTCTGGACATATTTGGTAACCTTGTAGGCAATGTGGACAAATGGCTGTGCATGCTGCTGGTATCTGGACTGGGCGCATCTTCTGCTGGACATATTTGGTAGCCTTGTAGTCAATGTGGACAACTGGCCATGCATGCTGCTGGTACCAGGACTGGGTGCATCTTCTGCTAGACATATTTGGTAGCCTTGTAGTCAATGTGGAAAACTGGCCATGCATGCTGCTGGTACCAGGACTGGGCACATTTTCTTCTGGACATATTTGGTAGCCTTGTAGGCAATGTGGACAAATGGCTGTGCATGCTGCTGCTATCTGGACTGGGCGCATCGTCTGCTGGACATATTTGGTAGCCTTGTAGTCAATGTGGACAACTGGCCATGCATGCTGCTGGTACCAGGACTGGGTGCATCTTCTGCTGGACATACTTGGTAGCCTTGTAGGCAATGTGCACAACTGAACGTACTTGCTGCTGGTATCGGGACTGGGCGCATTGTCTGCTCGACATATTTGGTAGCCTTGTAGGCAATGTGGACAACTGGCCATGCATGCTGCTGGTACCAGGACTGGGTGCATCTTCTGCTAGACATATTTGGTAGCCTTGTAGTCAATATGGACAACTGGCCATGCATGCTGCTGGTACCAGGACTGGGTGCATCTTCTGCTAGACATATTTGGTAGCCTTGTAGTCAATGTGGAAAACTGGCCATGCATGCTGCTGGTACCAGGACTGGGCACATTTTCTTCTGGACATATCTGGTAGCCTTGTAGGCAATGTGTACAAATGGCTGTGCATGCTGCTGGTTTCTGGACTGGGCGCATCTTCTGCTGGACATATATGGTAGCCTTGTAGTCAATGTGGACAACTGGCCATGCATGCTGCTGGTACCAGGACTGGGTGCATCTTCTGCTAGAAATATTTGGTAGCCTTGTAGTCAATGTGGAAAACTGGCCATGCATGCTGCTGGTACCAGGACTGGGCACATTTTCTTCTGGACATATTTGGTAGTCTTGTAGGCAATGTGGACAAATGGCTGTGCATGCTGCTGGTATCTGGACTGGGCGCATCTTCTGCTGGACATATTTGGTAGCCTTGTAGTCAATGTCGACAACTGGCCATGCATGCTGCTGGTACCAGGACTGGGTGCATCTTCTGCTAGACATATTTGGTAGCCTTGTAGTCAATGTGGAAAACTGGCCATGCATGCTGCTGGTACCAGGACTGGGCACATTTTCTTCTGGACATATTTGGTAGCCTTGTAGGCAATGTGGACAAATGGCTGTGCATGCTGCTGCTATCTGGACTGGGCGCATCGTCTGCTGGACATATTTGGTAGCCTTGTAGTCAATGTGGACAACTGGCCATGCATGCTGCTGGTACCAGGACTGGGCGCATCTTCTGCTAGACATATTTGGTAGCCTTGTAGGCAACGTGGACAACTGGCCAGGCATGCTGCTGGTACCAGGACTGTGCACATCGTCTTCTGGCCATATTTGGTAGCCTTGTAGTCAATATGGACAACTGGCCATGCATGCTGCTGGTATCTGGACTGGGCGTATCTTCTGCTGGACATATTTGGTAGTCTTGTAGGCAACGTGGAAAACTAACCGTCAATGCTGTTTGTATCTGGACTGGGCGCATCTTTTGCTGGTAGCCTTGCAGGCAACGTGGACAACTGGCCGTGCATGCTGCTGGTACCAGGACTGTGCACATCTTCTTCTGGACATATTTGGTAGCCTTGTAGGCAATGTGGAAAACTGGCCATGCATGCTGCTGGTACCAGGACTGGGCACATTTTCTTCTGGACATATTTGGTAGCCTTGTAGGCAATGTGGACAAATGGCTGTGCATGCTGCTGCTATCTGGACTGGGCGCATCGTCTGCTGGACATATTTGGTAGCCTTGTAGTCAATGTGGACAACTGGCCATGCATGCTGCTGGTACCAGGACTGGGCGCATCTTCTGCTGGACATACTTGGTAGCCTTGTAGGCAATGTGGACAACTGGCCATGCATGCTGCTGGTACCAGGACTGGGTGCATCTTCTGCTAGACATATTTGGTAGCCTTGTAGTCAATATGGACAACTGGCCATGCATGCTGCTGGTACCAGGACTGGGTGCATCTTCTGCTAGACATATTTGGTAGCCTTGTAGGCAACGTGGACAACTGGCCAGGCATGCTGCTGGTACCAGGACTGTGCACATCGTCTTCTGGCCATATTTGGTAGCCTTGTAGTCAATATGGACAACTGGCCATGCATGCTGCTGGTATCTGGACTGGGCGTATCTTCTGCTGGACATATTTGGTAGTCTTGTAGGCAACGTGGAAAACTACCCGTCAATGCTGTTTGTATCTGGACTGGGCGCATCTTTTGCTGGTAGCCTTGCAGGCAACGTGGACAACTGGCCGTGCATGCTGCTGGTATCTGGACTGGGCGCATCTTCTGCTGGACATATTTGGTAGTCTTGTAGGCAACGTGGAAAACTGTCCGTCAATGCTGCTGGTATCTGGACTGGGCGCATCTTCTGCTGGGCATAACTGGTAGCCTTGTAGGCAAAGTGGACAACTGGCCGTGCATGCTGCTGGTACCAGGACTGTGCACATCTTCTTCTGGACATATTTGGTAGCCTTGTAGGCAATGTGGACAAATGGCCGTGCATGCTGCTGGTACCAGGACTGGGCGCATTTTCTTCTGGACATATTTGGTAGCCTTGTAGTCAATGTGGACAAATGGCCAGGCATGCTGCTGGTACCAGGACTGGGCGCATTTTCTTCTGGACATATTTGGTAGCCTTGTAGTCAATGTGGACAACTGGCCATGCATGCTGCTGGTACCAGGACTGGGTGCATCTTCTGCTAGAAATACTTGGTAGCCTTGTAGTCAATGTGGAAAACTGTCCATGCATGCTGCTGGTACCAGGACTGGGCACATTTTCTTCTGGACATATTTGGTAACCTTGTAGGCAATGTGGACAAATGGCTGTGCATGCTGCTGGTATCTGGACTGGGCGCATCTTCTGCTGGACATATTTGGTAGCCTTGTAGTCAATGTGGACAACTGGCCATGCATGCTGCTGGTACCAGGACTGGGTGCATCTTCTGCTAGACATATTTGGTAGCCTTGTAGTCAATGTGGAAAACTGGCCATGCATGCTGCTGGTACCAGGACTGGGCACATTTTCTTCTGGACATATTTGGTAGCCTTGTAGGCAATGTGGACAAATGGCTGTGCATGCTGCTGCTATCTGGACTGGGCGCATCGTCTGCTGGACATATTTGGTAGCCTTGTAGTCAATGTGGACAACTGGCCATGCATGCTGCTGGTACCAGGACTGGGTGCATCTTCTGCTAGACATATTTGGTAGCCTTGTAGTCAATGTGGAAAACTGGCCATGCATGCTGCTGGTACCAGGACTGGGCACATTTTCTTCTGGACATATTTGGTAGCCTTGTAGGCAATGTGGACAAATGGCTGTGCATGCTGCTGCTATCTGGACTGGGCGCATCGTCTGCTGGACATACTTGGTAGCCTTGTAGGCAATGTGCACAACTGAACGTACTTGCTGCTGGTATCGGGACTGGGCGCATTGTCTGCTCGACATATTTGGTAGCCTTGTAGGCAATGTGGACAACTGGCCATGCATGCTGCTGGTACCAGGACTGGGTGCATCTTCTGCTAGACATATTTGGTAGCCTTGTAGTCAATATGGACAACTGGCCATGCATGCTGCTGGTACCAGGACTGGGTGCATCTTCTGCTAGACATATTTGGTAGCCTTGTAGTCAATGTGGAAAACTGGCCATGCATGCTGCTGGTACCAGGACTGGGCACATTTTCTTCTGGACATATCTGGTAGCCTTGTAGGCAATGTGTACAAATGGCTGTGCATGCTGCTGGTTTCTGGACTGGGCGCATCTTCTGCTGGACATATATGGTAGCCTTGTAGTCAATGTGGACAACTGGCCATGCATGCTGCTGGTACCAGGACTGGGTGCATCTTCTGCTAGAAATATTTGGTAGCCTTGTAGTCAATGTGGAAAACTGGCCATGCATGCTGCTGGTACCAGGACTGGGCACATTTTCTTCTGGACATATTTGGTAGTCTTGTAGGCAATGTGGACAAATGGCTGTGCATGCTGCTGGTATCTGGACTGGGCGCATCTTCTGCTGGACATATTTGGTAGCCTTGTAGTCAATGTCGACAACTGGCCATGCATGCTGCTGGTACCAGGACTGGGTGCATCTTCTGCTAGACATATTTGGTAGCCTTGTAGTCAATGTGGAAAACTGGCCATGCATGCTGCTGGTACCAGGACTGGGCACATTTTCTTCTGGACATATTTGGTAGCCTTGTAGGCAATGTGGACAAATGGCTGTGCATGCTGCTGCTATCTGGACTGGGCGCATCGTCTGCTGGACATATTTGGTAGCCTTGTAGTCAATGTGGACAACTGGCCATGCATGCTGCTGGTACCAGGACTGGGCGCATCTTCTGCTAGACATATTTGGTAGCCTTGTAGGCAACGTGGACAACTGGCCAGGCATGCTGCTGGTACCAGGACTGTGCACATCGTCTTCTGGCCATATTTGGTAGCCTTGTAGTCAATATGGACAACTGGCCATGCATGCTGCTGGTATCTGGACTGGGCGTATCTTCTGCTGGACATATTTGGTAGTCTTGTAGGCAACGTGGAAAACTAACCGTCAATGCTGTTTGTATCTGGACTGGGCGCATCTTTTGCTGGTAGCCTTGCAGGCAACGTGGACAACTGGCCGTGCATGCTGCTGGTACCAGGACTGTGCACATCTTCTTCTGGACATATTTGGTAGCCTTGTAGGCAATGTGGAAAACTGGCCATGCATGCTGCTGGTACCAGGACTGGGCACATTTTCTTCTGGACATATTTGGTAGCCTTGTAGGCAATGTGGACAAATGGCTGTGCATGCTGCTGCTATCTGGACTGGGCGCATCGTCTGCTGGACATATTTGGTAGCCTTGTAGTCAATGTGGACAACTGGCCATGCATGCTGCTGGTACCAGGACTGGGCGCATCTTCTGCTGGACATACTTGGTAGCCTTGTAGGCAATGTGGACAACTGGCCATGCATGCTGCTGGTACCAGGACTGGGTGCATCTTCTGCTAGACATATTTGGTAGCCTTGTAGTCAATATGGACAACTGGCCATGCATGCTGCTGGTACCAGGACTGGGTGCATCTTCTGCTAGACATATTTGGTAGCCTTGTAGGCAACGTGGACAACTGGCCAGGCATGCTGCTGGTACCAGGACTGTGCACATCGTCTTCTGGCCATATTTGGTAGCCTTGTAGTCAATATGGACAACTGGCCATGCATGCTGCTGGTATCTGGACTGGGCGTATCTTCTGCTGGACATATTTGGTAGTCTTGTAGGCAACGTGGAAAACTACCCGTCAATGCTGTTTGTATCTGGACTGGGCGCATCTTTTGCTGGTAGCCTTGCAGGCAACGTGGACAACTGGCCGTGCATGCTGCTGGTATCTGGACTGGGCGCATCTTCTGCTGGACATATTTGGTAGTCTTGTAGGCAACGTGGAAAACTGTCCGTCAATGCTGCTGGTATCTGGACTGGGCGCATCTTCTGCTGGGCATAACTGGTAGCCTTGTAGGCAAAGTGGACAACTGGCCGTGCATGCTGCTGGTACCAGGACTGTGCACATCTTCTTCTGGACATATTTGGTAGCCTTGTAGGCAATGTGGACAAATGGCCGTGCATGCTGCTGGTACCAGGACTGGGCGCATTTTCTTCTGGACATATTTGGTAGCCTTGTAGTCAATGTGGACAAATGGCCAGGCATGCTGCTGGTACCAGGACTGTGCACATCTTCTTCTGGCCATATTTGGTAGCCTTGTAGTCAATATGGACAACTGTCCATGCATGCTGCTGGTACCAGGACTGGGTGGATCTTCTGCTAGACATATTTGGTAGCCTTGTAGTCAATGTGGAAAACTGGCCATGCATGCTGCTGGGACGAGGACTGGGCACATTTTCTTCTGGACATATTTGGTAGCCTTGCAGGCAATGTGGACAAATGGCTCTGCATGCTGCTGGTATCTGGACTGGGCACATCTTCTGCTGGACATATTTGGTAGCCTTGTAGTCAATGTGGACAACTGGCCATGCATGCTGCTGGTACCAGGACTGGGCGCATCTTCTGCTGGCCATACTTGGTAGCCTTGTAGGCAATGTGGACAACTGAACGTGCATGCTGCTGGTATCGGGACTGTGTTGATAGTCTGCTGGACATATTTGGTAGCCTTGTAGTCAATGTGGACCACTGGCCATGCATGCTGCTGGTACCAGGACTGGGTCCATATTCTGCTGGACATACTTGGTAGCCTAGTAGGCAATGTGGACAACTGGCCATGCATGCTGCTGGTACCAGGACTGGGTGCATCTTCTGATAGACATATTTGGTAGCCTTGTAGTCAATGTGGAAAACTGGCCATGCATGCTGCTGGTACCAGGACTGGGCACATTTTCTTCTGGACATATTTGGTAGCCTTGCAGGCAATGTGGACAAATGGCTCTGCATGCTGCTGGTACCAGGACTGGGCGCATCTTCTGCTGGACATACTTGGTAGCCTTGTAGGCAATGTGGACAACTGAACGTGCATGCTGCTGGTATCGGGACTGGGCTGATCGTCTGCTGGACATATTTGGTAGCCTTGTAGTCAATGTGGACAACTGGCCATGCATGCTGCTGGTACCAGGACTGGGTGCATCTTCTGCTAGACATATTTGGTAGCCTTGTAGTCAATGTGGAAAACTGGCCATGCATGCTGCTGGTACCAGGACTGGGCACATTTTCTTCTGGACATATCTGGTAGCCTTGTAGGCAATGTGGAAAAATGGCTGTGCATGCTGCTGGTATCTGGACTGGGCGCATCGTCTGCTGGACATATTTGGTAGCTTTGTAGTCAATGTGGACAACTGGCCATGCATGCTGCTGGTACCAGGACTGGGTGCATCTTCTGCTAGAAATATTTTGTAGCCTTGTAGTCAATGTGGAAAACTGGCCATGCATGCTGCTGGTACCAAGACTGGGCACATTTTCTTCTGGATATATTTGGTAGCATTGTAGGCAATGTGGACAAATGGCTGTGCATGCTGCTGGTATCTGGACTGGGCGCATCTTCTGCTGGACATATTTGGTAGCCTTGTAGTCAATGTGGACAACTGGCCATGCATGCTGCTGGTACCAGGTCTGGGTGCATCTTCTGCTGGACATATTTGGTAGCCTTGTAGTCAATGTGGACAACTGGCCATGCATGCTGCTGGTACCAGGACTGGGCGCATAGTCTGCTGGACATATTTGGTAGCCTTGTAGGCAATGTGGACAACTGGCCATGCATGCTGCTGGTACCAGGACTGGGTGCATCTTCTGCTAGACATATTTGGTAGCCTTGTAGTAAATGCGGAAAACTGGCCATGCATGCTGCTGGTACCAGGACTCGGCACATTTTCTTCTGGACATATTTGGTAGTCTTGTAGGCAATGTGGACAAATGGCTGTGCATGCTGCTGGTATCTGGACTGGGCGCATCTTCTGCTGGACATATTTGGTAGCCTTGTAGTCAATGTCGACAACTGGCCATGCATGCTGCTGGTACCAGGACTGGGTGCATCTTCTGCTAGACATATTTGGTAGCCTTGTAGTCAATGTGGAAAACTGGCCATGCATGCTGCTGGTACCAGGACTGGGCACATTTTCTTCTGGACATATCTGGTAGCCTTGTAGGCAATGTGTACAAATGGCTGTGCATGCTGCTGGTTTCTGGACTGGGCGCATCTTCTGCTGGACATATATGGTAGCCTTGTAGTCAATGTGGACAACTGGCCATGCATGCTGCTGGTACCAGGACTGGGTGCATCTTCTGCTAGAAATATTTGGTAGCCTTGTAGTCAATGTGGAAAACTGGCCATGCATGCTGCTGGTACCAGGACTGGGCACATTTTCTTCTGGACATATTTGGTAGTCTTGTAGGCAATGTGGACAAATGGCTGTGCATGCTGCTGGTATCTGGACTGGGCGCATCTTCTGCTGGACATATTTGGTAGCCTTGTAGTCAATGTCGACAACTGGCCATGCATGCTGCTGGTACCAGGACTGGGTGCATCTTCTGCTAGACATATTTGGTAGCCTTGTAGTCAATGTGGAAAACTGGCCATGCATGCTGCTGGTACCAGGACTGGGCACATTTTCTTCTGGACATATTTGGTAGCCTTGTAGGCAATGTGGACAAATGGCTGTGCATGCTGCTGCTATCTGGACTGGGCGCATCGTCTGCTGGACATATTTGGTAGCCTTGTAGTCAATATGGACAACTGGCCATGCATGCTGCTGGTACCAGGACTGGGTGCATCTTCTTCTGGACATATTTGGTAGCCTTGTAGGCAATGTGGAAAACTGGCCATGCATGCTGCTGGTACCAGGACTGGGCACATTTTCTTCTGGACATATTTGGTAGCCTTGTAGGCAATGTGGACAAATGGCTGTGCATGCTGCTGCTATCTGGACTGGGCGCATCGTCTGCTGGACATATTTGGTAGCCTTGTAGTCAATGTGGACAACTGGCCATGCATGCTGCTGGTACCAGGACTGGGCGCATCTTCTGCTGGACATACTTGGTAGCCTTGTAGGCAATGTGGACAACTGGCCATGCATGCTGCTGGTACCAGGACTGGGTGCATCTTCTGCTAGACATATTTGGTAGCCTTGTAGTCAATATGGACAACTGGCCATGCATGCTGCTGGTACCAGGACTGGGTGCATCTTCTGCTAGACATATTTGGTAGCCTTGTAGGCAACGTGGACAACTGGCCAGGCATGCTGCTGGTACCAGGACTGTGCACATCGTCTTCTGGCCATATTTGGTAGCCTTGTAGTCAATATGGACAACTGGCCATGCATGCTGCTGGTATCTGGACTGGGCGTATCTTCTGCTGGACATATTTGGTAGTCTTGTAGGCAACGTGGAAAACTACCCGTCAATGCTGTTTGTATCTGGACTGGGCGCATCTTTTGCTGGGAGCCTTGCAGGCAACGTGGACAACTGGCCGTGCATGCTGCTGGTATCTGGACTGGGCGCATCTTCTGCTGGACATATTTGGTAGTCTTGTAGGCAACGTGGAAAACTGTCCGTCAATGCTGCTGGTATCTGGACTGGGCGCATCTTCTGCTGGGCATAACTGGTAGCCTTGTAGGCAAAGTGGACAACTGGCCGTGCATGCTGCTGGTACCAGGACTGTGCACATCTTCTTCTGGACATATTTGGTAGCCTTGTAGGCAATGTGGACAAATGGCCGTGCATGCTGCTGGTACCAGGACTGGGCGCATTTTCTTCTGGACATATTTGGTAGCCTTGTAGTCAATGTGGACAAATGGCCAGGCATGCTGCTGGTACCAGGACTGTGCACATCTTCTTCTGGCCATATTTGGTAGCCTTGTAGTCAATATGGACAACTGTCCATGCATGCTGCTGGTACCAGGACTGGGTGGATCTTCTGCTAGACATATTTGGTAGCCTTGTAGTCAATGTGGAAAACTGGCCATGCATGCTGCTGGGACGAGGACTGGGCACATTTTCTTCTGGACATATTTGGTAGCCTTGCAGGCAATGTGGACAAATGGCTCTGCATGCTGCTGGTATCTGGACTGGGCACATCTTCTGCTGGACATATTTGGTAGCCTTGTAGTCAATGTGGACAACTGGCCATGCATGCTGCTGGTACCAGGACTGGGCGCATCTTCTGCTGGCCATACTTGGTAGCCTTGTAGGCAATGTGGACAACTGAACGTGCATGCTGCTGGTATCGGGACTGTGTTGATAGTCTGCTGGACATATTTGGTAGCCTTGTAGTCAATGTGGACCACTGGCCATGCATGCTGCTGGTACCAGGACTGGGTCCATATTCTGCTGGACATACTTGGTAGCCTAGTAGGCAATGTGGACAACTGGCCATGCATGCTGCTGGTACCAGGACTGGGTGCATCTTCTGATAGACATATTTGGTAGCCTTGTAGTCAATGTGGAAAACTGGCCATGCATGCTGCTGGTACCAGGACTGGGCACATTTTCTTCTGGACATATTTGGTAGCCTTGCAGGCAATGTGGACAAATGGCTCTGCATGCTGCTGGTACCAGGACTGGGCGCATCTTCTGCTGGACATACTTGGTAGCCTTGTAGGCAATGTGGACAACTGAACGTGCATGCTGCTGGTATCGGGACTGGGCTGATCGTCTGCTGGACATATTTGGTAGCCTTGTAGTCAATGTGGACAACTGGCCATGCATGCTGCTGGTACCAGGACTGGGTGCATATTCTGCTGGACATACTTGGTAGCCTTGTAGGCAATGTGGACAACTGGCCATGCATGCTGCTGGTACCAGGACTGGGTGCATCTTCTGCTAGACATATTTGGTAGCCTTGTAGTCAATGTGGAAAACTGGCCATGCATGCTGCTGGTACCAGGACTGGGCACATTTTCTTCTGGACATATCTGGTAGCCTTGTAGGCAATGTGGAAAAATGGCTGTGCATGCTGCTGGTATCTGGACTGGGCGCATCTTCTGCTGGACATATTTGGTAGCCTTGTAGTCAATGTGGACAACTGGCCATGCATGCTGCTGGTACCAGGTCTGGGTGCATCTTCTGCTGGACATATTTGGTAGCCTTGTAGTCAATGTGGACAACTGGCCATGCATGCTGCTGGTACCAGGACTGGGCGCATAGTCTGCTGGACATATTTGGTAGCCTTGTAGGCAATGTGGACAACTGGCCATGCATGCTGCTGGTACCAGGACTGGGTGCATCTTCTGCTAGACATATTTGGTAGCCTTGTAGTAAATGCGGAAAACTGGCCATGCATGCTGCTGGTACCAGGACTCGGCACATTTTCTTCTGGACATATTTGGTAGCCTTGTAGTCAATGTGGACAACTGGCCAGGCATGCTGCTGGTACCAGGACTGTGCACATCTTCTTCTGGCCATATTTGGTAGCCTTGTAGTCAATATGGACAACTGGCCATGCATGCTGCTGGTACCAGGACTGGGTGCATCTTCTGCTAGACATATTTGGTAGCCTTGTAGGCAACGTGGACAACTGGCCAGGCATTCTGCTGGTACCAAGACTGTGCACATCTTCTTCTGGCCATATTTGGTAGCCTTGTAGTCAATATGGACAACTGGCCATGCATGTTGCTGGTATCTGGACTGGGCGCATCTTCTGCTGGACATATTTGGTAGTCTTGTAGGCAACGTGGAAAACTGTCCGTCAATGCTGCTGGTATCTGGACTGGGCGCATCTTCTGCTGGGCATAACTGGTAGCCTTGTAGGCAACGTGGACAACTGGCCGTGCATGCTCCTGGTATCTGGACTGGGAGCATTTTCTGCTGGACATATTTGGTAGTCTTGTAGGCAACGTGGAAAACTGTCCGTCAATGCTGCTCGTATCTGGACTGGGCGCATCTTCTGCTGGGCATAACTGGTAGCCTTGTAGGCAACGTGGACAACTGGCCTTGCATGCTGCTGTTATCTGAACTGGGCGCATCTTCTTCTGGACATATTTGGAAGCCTTGTAGTCAATGTGGACAACTGGCCATGCATGCTGCTGGTACCAGGACTGTGCACATCTTCTTCTGGACATATTTGGTAGCCTTGTAGTCAATGTGGACAACTGGCCAGGCATGCTGCTGGTACCGGGACTGTGCACATCTTCTTCTGGCCATATTTGGTAGCCTTGTAGTCAATATGGACAACTGGCCATGCATGCTGCTGGTACCAGGACTAGGTGCATCTTCTGCTAGACATATTTGGTAGCCTTGTAGTCAATGTGGAAAACTGGCCATGCATGCTGCTGGGACGAGGACTGGCACATTTTCTTCTGGATATATTTGGTAGCCTTGTAGGCAATATGGACAAATGGCTCTGCATGCTGCTGGTATCTGGACTGGGCACATCTTCTGCTGGACATATTTGGTAGCCTTGTAGTCAATGTGGACAACTGGCCATGCATGCTGCTGGTACCAGGACTGGGCGCATCTTCTGCTGGACATACTTGGTAGCCTTGTAGGCAATGTGGACAACTGAATGTGCATGCTGCTGGTATTGGGACTGGGCTGATCGTCTGCTGGACATATTTGGTAGCCTTGTAGGCAATGTGGACAAATGGCTCTGCATGCTGCTGGTATCTGGACTGGGCACATCTTCTGCTGGACATATTGGTAGCCTTGTAGTCAATGTGGACAACTGGCCATGCATGCTTCTGGTACCAGGACTGGGCGCATCTTCTGCTGGACATACTTGGTAGCCTTGTAGGCAATGTGGACAACTGAACGTGCATGCTGCTGGTATCGGGACTGGGCGGATCGTCTGCTGGACATATTTGGTAGCCTTGTAGTCAATGTGGACAACTGGTCATGCATGCTGCTGGTACCAGGACTGGTTGCATCTTCTGCTGGACATACTTGGTAGCCTTGTAGGCAATGTGGACAACTGGCCATGCATGCTGCTGGTACCAGGACTGGGCACATTTTCTTCTGGGCATATCTGGTAGCCTTGTAGGCAATGTGGACAAATGGCTGTGCATGCTGCTGGTATCTGGACTGGGCGCATCTTCTGCTGGACATATTTATTAGCCTTGTAGTCAATGTGGACAACTGACCATGCATGCTGCTGGTACCAGGACTGGGTGCATCTTCTGCTAGAAATATTTGGTAGCCTTGTAGTCAATGTGGAAAACTGGCCATGCATGCTGCTGGTACCAGGACTGGGCACATTTTCTTCTGGACATATTTGGTAGCCTTGTAGGCAATGTGGACAAATGGCTGTGCATGCTGCTGGTATCTGGACTGGGCGCATCTTCTGCTGGACATATCTGGTAGCCTTGTAGGCAATGTGGACAAATGGCTGTGCATAATGCTGGTATCTGGACTGGGCGCATCTTCTGCTGGACATATTTGGTAGCCTTGTAGTCAATGTGGACAACTGGCCATGCATGCTGCTGGTACCAGGACTGGGTGCATCTTCTGCTAGAAATACTTGGTAGCCTTGTAGTGAATGTGGAAAACTGGCCATGCATGCTGCTGGTACCAGGACTGGGCACATTTTCTTCTGGACATATTTGGTAGCCTTGTAGGCAATGTGGACAAATGGCTGTGCATGCTGCTGGTATCTGGACTGGGCGCATCTTCTGCTGGACATATTTGGTAGCCTTGTAGTCAATGTGGACAACTGGCCATGCATGCTGCTGGTACCAGGACTGGGTGCATCTTCTGCTAGACATATTTGGTAGCCTTGTAGTCAATGTGGACAACTGGCCATGCATGCTGCTGGTACCAGGACTGGGCACATTTTCTTCTGGACATATTTGGTAGCCTTGTAGGCAATGTGGACAAATGGCTGTGCATGCTGCTGGTATCTGGACTGGACGCATCTTCTGCTGGACATATTTGGTAGCCTTGTAGTCAATGTGCACAACTGGCCATGCATGCTGCTGGTACCAGGACTGGGCGCATCTTCTGCTGGACATACTTGGTAGCCTTGTAGGCAATGTGCACAACTGAACGTACATGCTGCTGGTATCAGGACTGGGCGCATAGTCTGCTGGACATATTTGGTAGCCTTGTAGGCAATGTGGACAACTGGCCATGCATGCTGCTGGTACCAGGACTGGGTGCATCTTCTGCTAGACATATTTGGTAGCCTTGTAGTCAATGCAGAAAACTGGTCATGCATGTTGCTGGTACCAGGACTCGGCACATTTTCTTCTGGACATATTTGGTAGCCTTGTAGTCAATGTGGACAACTGGCCAGGCATGCTGCTGGTACCAGGACTGTGCACATCTTCTTCTGGCCATATTTGGTATCCTTGTAGTCAATATGGACAACTGGCCATGCATGCTGCTGGTACCAGGACTGGGTGCATCTTCTGCTAGACATATTTGGTAGCCTTGTAGGCAACGTGGACAACTGGCTAGGCATGCTGCTGGTACCAAGACTGTGCACATCTTCTTCTGGCCATATTTGGTAGCCTTGTAGTCAATATGGACAACTGGCCATGCATGTTGCTGGTATCTGGACTGGGCGCATCTTCTGCTGGACATATTTGGTAGTCTTGTAGGCAACGTGGAAAACTGTCCGTCAATGCTGCTGGTATCTGGAATGGGCACATCTTCTGCTGGGGATAACTGGTAGCCTTGTAGGCAACGTGGACAACTGGCCGTGCATGCTGCTGGTATCTGGACTGGGCGCATCTTCTGCTGGACATATTTGGTAGTCTTGTAGGCAACGTGGAAAACTGTCCGTCAATGCTGCTCGTATCTGGACTGGGCGCATCTTCTGCTGGGCATAACTGGTAGCCTTGTAGGCAACGTGGACAACTGGCCGTGCATGCTGCTGGTATCTGGACTGGGCGCATCTTCTTCTGGCCATATTTGGTAGCCTTGTAGTCAATGTGGGCAACTGGCCGTGCATGTTGCTGGTACCAGGACTGTGCACATCTTCCTCTGGACATATTTGGTAGCCTTGTAGGCAATGTGGACAAATGGCCGTGCATGCTGCTGGTACCAGGACTGGGCGCATTTTCTTCTGGACATATTTGGTAGCCTTGTAGTCAATGTGGACAACTGGCCAGGCATGCTGCTGGTACCAGGACTGGGCACATTTTCTTCTGGCCATATTTGGTAGCCTTGTAGTCAATATGGAAAACTGGCCATGCATGCTGCTGGGACGAGGACTGGGCACATTTTCTTCTGGACATATTTGGTAGCCTTGTAGGCAATGTAGACAAATGGCTCTGCATGCTGCTGGTATCTGGACTGGGCACATCTTCTGCTGCACATATTTGGTAGCCTTGTAGACAATGTGGACAACTGGCCATGCATGCTGCTGGTACCAGGACTGGGCGCATCTTCTGCTGGACATACTTGGTAGCCTTGTAGGCAATGTGGACAACTGAACGTGCATGCTGCTGGTATTGGGACTGGGCTGATCATCTGCTGGACATATTTGGTAGCCTTGTAGTCAATGTGGACAACTGGCCATGCATGCTGCTGGTACCAGGACTGGGCGCATCTTCTGCTGGACATACTTGGTAGCCTTGTAGGCAATGTGGACAACTGGCCATGCATGCTGCTGGTACCAGGACTGGGTGCATCTTCTGCTAGACATATTTGGTAGCCTTGTAGTCAATGTGGAAAACTGGCCATGCATGCTGCTGGTACCAGGACTGGGCACATTTTCTTCTGGACATGTCTGGTAGCCTTGTAGGCAATGTGGACAAATGGCTGTGCATGCTGCTGGTATCTGGACTGGGCGCATCTTCTGCTGGACATATTTGGTAGCCTTGTAGTCAATGTGGACAACTGGCCATGCATGCTGCTGGTACCAGGACTGGGTGCATCTTCTGCTAGAAATATTTGGTAGCCTTGTAGTCAATGTGGAAAACTGGCCATGCATGCTGCTGGTACCAGGACTGGGCACATTTTCTTCTGGACATATTTGGTAGCCTTGTAGGCAATGTGGACAAATGGCTGTGCATGCTGCTGGTATCTGGACTGGGCACATCTTCCGCTGGACATATCTGGTAGCCTTGTAGTAAATGTGGACAACTGTCCATGCATGCTGCTGGTACCAGGACTGGATGCATCTTCTGCTAGACATATTTGGTAGCCTTGTAGTCAATGTGGAAACCTAGCCATGCATGTTGCTGGTACCAGGACTGAGCACATTTTCTTCTTGACATATTTGGTAGCCTTGTAGGCAATGTGGACAAATGGCTCTGTATGCTGCTGGTATCTGGACTGGGCGCATCTTCTGCTGGACATATTTGGTAGCCTTGTAGTCAATGTGGACAACTGGTCATGCATGCTGCTGGTACCAGGACTGGGCGCATCTTCTGCTGGACATACTTGGTAGCCTTGTAGGCAATGTGCACAACTGAACGTACATGCTGCTGGTATCGGGACTGGGCGCATAGTCTGCTGGACATATTTGGTAGTCTTGTAGGCAATGTGGACAACTGGCCATGCATGCTTCTGGTACCAGGACTGGGTGCATCTTCTGCTAGACATATTTGGTAGCCTTGTAGTCAATGCGGAAAACTGGCCATGCATGCTGCTGGTACCAGGACTCGGCACATTTTCTTCTGGACATATTTGGTAGCCTTGTAGTCAATGTGGACAACTGGCCAGGCATGCTGCTGGTACCAGGACTGTGCACATCTTCTTCTGGCCATATTTGGTAGCCTTGTAGGCAATGTGGACAACTAGCCATGCATGCTGCTGGTACCAGGACTGGGCGCATCTTCTGCTGGACATACTTGGTAGCCTTGTAGGCAATGTGGACAACTGAACGTGCATGCTGCTGGTATCGGGACTGGGCGCATCATCTGCTGGACATATTTGGTAGCCTTGTAGTCAATGTGGACAACTGGCCATGCATGCTGCTGGTACCAGGACTGGGTGCATCTTCTGCTAGACATATTTGGTAGCCTTGTAGTCAATGTGGAAAACTGGCCATGCATGCTGCTGGTACCAGGACTGGGCACATTTCCTTCTGGACATATTTGGTAGCCTTCTAGGCAATGTGGACAAATGGCTCTGCATGCTGCTGGTATCAGGACTGGGTGCATCTTCTGCTGGACATATTTGGTAGCCTTGTAGTCAATGTGGGCAACTGGCCATGCATGCTGCTGGTACCAGGACTGGGCGCATCTTCTGCTGGACATACTTGGTAGCCTTGTAGGCAATGTGGACAAATGAACGTGCATGCTGCTGGTATCGGGACTGGGCGCATCGTCTGCTGGACATATTTGGTAGCCTTGTCGTCAATGTGGACAACTGGCCATGCATGCTGCTGGGACCAGGACTGGGCGCATCTTCTGCTGGACATATTTGGTAGCCTTGTAGTCAATGTGGACAACTGGCCATGCATGCTGCTGGTACCAGGACTGGGTGCATCTTCTGCTAGACATATTTGGTAGCCTTGTAGTCAATGTGGAAAACTGGCCATGCATGCTGCTGGTACCAGGACTGGGTGCATCTTCTGCTAGACATATTTGATAGCCTTGTAGTCAATGTGGAAAACTGGCCATGCATCCTGCTGGTATCAGGACTGGGCGCATCTTCTGCTGGACATATTTGGTAGCCTTGTAGTCAATGTGGACAACTGGCCATGCATGCTGCTGGTACCAGGACTGGGTGCATCTTCTGCTAGACATATTTGGTAGCCTTGTAGTCACATTTTCTTCTGGACATGTTTGGTAGCCTTCTAGGCAATGTGGACAAATGGCTGTGCATGCTGCTGGTATCTGGACTGGGCGCATCTTCTTCTGGACATATTTGGTAGCCTTGTAGTCATTGTGGACAACTAGCCATGCATGCTGCTGGTACCAGGACTGGGCGCATCTTCTGCTGGACATACTTGGTAGCCTTGTAGGCAATGTGGACAACTGAACGTGCATGCTGCTGGTATCGGGACTGGGCGCATCATCTGCTGGACATATTTGGTAGCCTTGTAGTCAATGTGGACAACTGGCCATGCATGCTGCTGGTACCAGGACTGGGTGCATCTTCTGCTAGACATATTTGGTAGCCTTGTAGTCAATGTGGAAAACTAGCCATGCATTCTGCTGGTACCAGGACTGGGCACATTTTCTTCTGGACATATTCGGTAGCCTTGTAGGCAATGTGGACAAATGGCTGTGCATGCTGCTGGTATCTGGACTGGGGGCATCTTCTGCTGGACATATTTGGTAGCCTTGTAGTCAATGTGGACAACTGGCCATGCATGCTGCTGGTACCAGGACTGGGTGCATCTTCTGCTAGACATATTTGGTAGCCTTGTAGTCAATGTGGAAAACTGGCCATGCATGCTGCTGGTACCAGGACTGGGCACATTTTCTTCTGGACATATTTGGTAGCCTTGTAGGCAATGTGGACAAATGGCTGTGCATGCTGCTGGTATCTGGACTGGGCGCATCTTCTGCTGGACATATTTGCTAGCTTTGTATTCAATGTGGACAACTGGCCATGCATGCTGCTGGTACCAGGACTGGGTGCATCTTCTGCTGGACATACTTGGTAGCCTTGTAGGCAATGTGGACAACTGAACATTCATGCTGCTGGTATCGGGACTGGGCGCATCGTCTGCTGGACATATTTGGTAGCCTTGTAGGCAATGTGGACAAATGGCCATGAATGCTGCTGGTATCATGACTGGGCACTCCTTCTGCTGGACATTTTTGGGCAGGCCATAACGGCTACTGGGCAAGTGGGAACTTGCAATGCATGCAAGTGTACATGTTAAGACTGGCTAATACCCGTTACTGTGTATGTGTTGACAAGACATCTTTCATTATTCAAGGTAGTCCTCATCTCCTTTTACCACCTGTTCAAGACTGATAGTCCTATTACCGGTCATCTGGAAATTGTTTAAGTTGTAATGTGTTCAGAAAAAAATAACTTTTGAAAATAGTAACTGTAGCTTCATTTGTTTAGATTACAAAATACATACATAGCAGAAGAAAGTCCTTCTTAATACTGCAACAGTGTAACCTAGGTTGCCCTCTGAGACTGAAGAAGCAGAATAGTACATCCCAGAAAGGGTTGGGATTCAGGATCAGGGAAATGTGAGGATAGTAGCATTTCATTTTTACTTTGATGTTTTTGAAGAATAATCATGTAGAGGACATTAAGTTGAATTATCAATGAATGAACAACTACATGTGTGCCTGAAACATATTATTATAAAATGATTCTACTACAACATCTGACATTGAAATTTATTTACAGAAATATATAAAGCCAAACTATACCACAACCACTAGAAATGTGTGTCAATCAAGTGCTCATACAAGAGACTGATCAGGCCAGTGACACACATGTAGTGTCGGATTGGTAAATGGTGCCAAAGGGTGACAAGCTTATAGGCAGAATTCTGTTGCACTTGTACTCATTCAAATGAATGCAGTTGGGTGAATACATAATAGCTGTTCTTAGCTCCTGTGGGGTTTAATCAAATGTTCCCCAGCTAACATAAAGGTATCATGGAAAAGACTTGATGTGTGTTGATAAGATGTAATGTATTAAGATATATATTATGCTTCACATGCAAAAATTGCAAAGAAAAGGCCAATTTGTTTCCATGGGCTACATGCAAATTTCATTTAGGCCGACCCATTTGCTTGTTGATGGGCAGACTTCACAAAGGACTCCCACAATGCAGGCCTGTTGGCTTCTGGCCCAGAAAGGGGAATCCTTTGAGGCCGATGCATCCCAACTATTTACAACCGGCAGCCTACCAACTTCAAACAACAGAATGGCAAATGGCCAGAAGAAAGAAGAGAAGATTTGCATACATATAAAGATTTCCCATTTAGTTAAATGGACTATCATAACTGATGCATTTTCTCAGAAACCACAAGTCACACTGTATGTAAATTTTAAGATAATTTCAAGGTGATTTTGTTGAAATAAAATGTTCCCCATGTGACGTAGGGAATTTTAATGGCAAGATAAAAAGTGTTTCTGACTGCTCTAAAAATTATTCCTGAATTGGCAATTTGGCGGAGAATAGAATTAAGTATTTGGAGAGTAAAGTGCATGTTCATAGCTATAATGCTTTTTGTATAAGCAGCGAAAAATGGCCACACACCCGTGAATCAGAATCTATATCCATATGTATTATTTATATTATGGCAGTTACTAGTAAATTACGAAGTTTTGCCATATAGTTACTTTCTGGCTAAAGTTGACATAAGAGACAAAGAGGAATTTTAAATGGGAGTTGCCATTTTTCTGTTCTAGACTCCTGAACCAATCCGTAGACATCGGATGGGCCTAGGGATTGGAGAGAAATGTCAAGGACCTATCAAAATTGCAAGAATTCTTGCAGGACATATTGAAATCTTGATGGTGTCATCACTGGTATATAAAATTGATGCACCATGAGAGAAGGGGAGAGCTGCTAAAAATTACCAACAGGGGAGCTGAAAAAATATCCCCCGGGACATCTGCCAAAAATATCCACAGGAGATCTACAGAAAATTTCACTTGGGGTGAAATATTGCTGGATGACCAGAAAGGCAGAGGCTGTGATTCTTCACTGGAGCCACACAGAGAGAGAGAAGTGCTGTGGGATCCAATTGAATGAAGTGCTGATTGTCCAACAAAAGGTCAGCGGTGGAATCTCATTAACCCATTCCCCTTCATTGGTGGGTTCTTTTCCATTAGTGGGTGGGAGGGATAAACTGTGTAGATCCTTCGCCTATTTGACCGAATATAATTTAATTAATTCTCATTCAGCAAAACACTCCAGGGTAGTTTTTGTTAACATTCAAACTCAACAAAGCTCATTCCCAGTGTGCGCCAAAAACTATAGCCTGTAGTTTAATTGGGTAATCCTATTTGTTCTGTTGACCCCGACTTCTTTATGTAAGAGGGGTGTCCTTGTCCCTAAATTAGAACAATCCCTAAAATGTCTAACTTCCCCACCACAGGCCTATAACTGGATAGCAGGTCTGAAAATCCCAAATTCCTAATCAACCCCATTTCTCTGTCCAACTTCCCCAACACAGACCTTCAAGTGGGGAGATGTGAAAACAAACTTCTAAAACTGTACCCGCTCCCTAGACCTGGCCTTTGAATAGAAGGGTGCTACATGAAATTGATGCTAGGGGTTTTGGGTTTGGGGTAGAAGTGCTTGCAAAAGTGATACCTCATGTATCCAACATTGTGAACCAAATTGCTAGCCTTTTTGAGCGTGCAGGAACATTGAAATTGCAAAGCACTGCATATGTAAATTGATTTTTTTCATTGACCAGAGTTGAGCATTCCTTGAATTGAAATGTGTATAAAGTAAAGTATTGTGATTTGTGTTTTCCCAACACATTTGATTATGTAAAAAGAAGTTTAATTGTGTGCCACAGCGAAGGTGGCGTATGTAGTTTTAGTGTGATCTCCATTACCTGTAATTTAAATAAATATAAATATACTTTCTGTACACGGTCCTGGTTCTTAGATCATTGGTGGCACAGCAGGAGGGGTCCCAGTGGTATGATATGAATCTGAAATAGGGCTGAATAAGGAAACCATTAAACACTTTGTTGTGTGACACCTTGATTGGGGAGGAAAGGGACTCCCTGCGTTGATGGCGGCCTCACAATAAACTGTTACATTGCCAAGTCACTAAAAGTACATATGTTGACAAATATTTCAGCCTTGTACTTTTATTGATTAACTAGTCTTCCCCAGGGCATTTAATGCACGAATTGCTTCTGTTTCAGATCAAATTAGCAATCAGCAGGACACTCCTAGAAAGCAAAGCATTGCAGAAAAATGATTGGTTCGTCAAACCAGAACATACATCTGTGGTAAATATTTTATATTGTTTGTTATCAAGTTATTTATCAGGTGTAGGGATTATCACATGACAAAATGACTGGTAAATGGTTTTGAAACAATATTGCAGGCCTACAGCAGGTCTGGGTGGAGCAGTTATGGTATAGGCTCCAGTTGTTAAAAGGATTTAAAGTGGGACAACATAACCTGGTTTAAATTCGAATGGCACCATGGATAGCACCAGTCTATAAAGCATGGGCTTGTCACCCTCACCAGAAATGATTGCTTACCCCAAAGTGACAGCTAATTTGCAGGTGCACTGTACCTGTGTACTGATAGAGGGCCCAATGCCCACATGTGAGAATGTGCTTTTCCTTACACTCTGTGGTAGAGGGAAGGGTGGAATAGTCACACTCCCACCGTATCTGAGGTTCCTTTCACCACAATCGCAAGAATGATGCAAAAAAGGGGGCATGACATAGGGCCTTTCCGCGTTTCCAACCACCATTTAACGAGGTTCCAGTGTACTGTGAGTGGGCAGGCAGTTGTTACGGTGATCACAAGGCTCAGTAATGTTAGAAAATGACACACAGGGGGGTTTCTAGGTCTGGAAAAGATCGGGGGCTATGCTAATGTCAGGACTCTCGTGCCTTGGGGCTAGCTAGCCTTTTGGTAGTAGCCCCTGTTCTTCTATCCGGGGCTACAGCCAAACTACTCCGGGCTATAGCCCCCTCGTCCCACCTTGCAACGCCTCTGCGACCCATAAACCTATGTTTTATCGGATGAGTGAACATTTTTCAACGTGTTTACTGGTTTGATATCTGCTATTATTGGCTAATTTACGAGCGTCCCAGCTGCAAGTAGCATTTGATATTGCGTGGGCTTGTTTTACTCAAAATAGCTTGACATCAAAAATGCATATTGAGGAATACGTTGGTGATTAATAGAGCACAACATTTATTCAGGGTCTTTTTTGATAAGCCCCAGAGCGATGAAGCAAGGCATAAAGTCAAGGTGCAGACCAGTTGACATCTTGCATTACTGCTTGGTGATTTAATTTCTTTTTTGATGGCTGAGTACGGTAATGGAGCGGAAAAACGGATTCCTCCACGCATTCCTTCTCCGTCTTGAAAGAGCAGCACATGGTTTAATGCGAGCATTGAGCCAGCATTATATTCATGCTGGTGTAACACCCATGGATCCGTTTATAGCAGGTGCATTCCATAGGAATATATTGTAAAAGCCGTCTGCAAAGCAGAATTTCAAGGCAGCATTTACCTTTTTAGTAAAGTGAGCATAACAGCAAGGAGAACAGATGAATTCACGTTTTTTTACTCTTTACATTTACGCTCAGTTTTGCGAACCTTGAAAACTGCATGCAGGGGGCCCAACAGCACGCACGTGCTGGCTGTGCTTGTTGCCTGCATGCAATGTGCACTTATTATGAAATGATCCCCATTGATCATTCCCTATATCTTGAACTATTAATGGAATAGTTATTGGGAACGTCATGTACAGTCAATATTAATTAAGTGAGACTTCCATCTCTCCACACACAGAAAATTACTTTTTATCTTTCCTGTGCACTGTCCCTCCTGCTGTTTTTCAACTTGCTATTTTAGTGTTAAGCTATTTTGTGCTCAGTATTATTCAATATTCTGTTTATCGTAAGCTAATATTATTGCATAGCATGCTGATATATGCCAAGGAATAAGGACTGTGCTTCAAACAAGAGGCTGCTTCTGTGCAGCCTTCATTTTCCTCATAAGAATACCCGTTGGTGAAAGCGGCAGAGTACGTAAAACATAGGTCATATATTAGATTCTCAACAATCGTTTTGTAGGGCCCAGATAATTAAGCCTTATAGATCTTGGAAGGGGTCCTTATAGTGGGATAATGTCCACTTGTCATGGAAAATAATTTGGAGAAAGGAGTTGCATCGAGTGATAACAAGCTCTTAGAGGTCTATCATTTTAGTAGCACTTTGTAGAGAAATTCAGGTAAAAGGGTTGCACACTGGGTAACTTGTTCTTGTACCGAACATATTGTGTCTGGTGTTCCAACATGTCAACTGGTTTAGCATTTGCCGCAGACTGCTAAATGATGACAGCCAATCAAAGCTCCCCTTTCATGTCTATTGAGCAGTAGAGCCAGTACCCCGGATAATCCGGGAATGTCCTGGGGATCACAAGCCATGCATTTATTAATTTAATTTATTTGTACATTTATACAAGTGTGCAAAGCCCATGGGCATCTAGGTGCTGGTTACAATGGCATAGAAACATTGTGGAAATAAATGAGACAAGAGGGAAAGGGTGGGGAGGGAGAATGCTAGTTGAAGAGGTGGGTTTTGAGATTTTTTCTGAAGGAGTTGTATGATAATTTATCTCACAAGTACGGTGGGAGGTCCTTCCAGAGGGCGGAGGCACAGACAGGGAAGCTGGATCCCCAGATCTTTTGCAATTGAATCTGGGTGTCATGAGGAGATGTTTGTAGGCCATTCTTAAAGACCTTTCTGAAGAATGTGTCTTCATTTTTTGAGCAAGGTCTGATGGGGCATAGTTAGAAAGACATCAGTGGGTGAATGACATGATCTTGAACTTGATTCTACCCTTAAATGGGAGCCAGTGGGTAGACCTCATGGCCTCCAAGATGTGGTCATGTTTGGCAATGTCTAGCACCACCTGGAGGGCATTGTTTTGTATTATTTATAACTTGTGCACGTTTCTCTCAAATTGACCACATAGTTGTGAGTTACAGTAGTCCAGTTTAGATCCAGTGAGGGCAACGGCTACTTCGAGCTGATTCTTGGCAGACAGGAAGGGTTTACTGGAGTTAATGAGCTTGGTGCCGTATCCCGTTGACGAGGCAATGTGGTTGACCTGGCGAGTCATGCTTAGTGAGGAGTCAAGATACACAACCATCATTTTGACAGAGTTAGTGACAGAAATGCTTTGTCCGTCAATGATGAACACCTTGTAGGTCTGTTTTTTAATTTTGCCAGGTGGGCAGGAGGGCTGATGAGGAGAAGCTCTGTTTTTCCGTTAAAACAGAGGCTGTGTGTGGCCATCCAGGATTGCATAGCTTCATAGATCGTGTTCACTCTGAGAGTGTCCTGAGAATGGTCGCTAGTGAGGGGATGAGAATTTGTGTATCATCGGCACAGTTAGTATATTAAATGCTGAGAGAGTCAAGATGGTCAAACAGTGTTTTGCAAACACATTGTAGAGTGTAGGGAGACACAGGAGCCTTGGGGTACTCCGCATGATGTCGGCATGGGTCTGGCAACAGCATCACTGGTGAAAACACGAGATTATCTATCAGCCAGGAAAGATGCAACCCATTTGACAGTGTCAGATGAAAAGTGAGCTGAGGATATGAGGTGCTGGCAGAGGATCTGGTGGTCCACGAGGTCGAAGGCCGCTGAGAGGTTGAGCGATAGTAGGAGTGAGAGGTTGATGAGGTTGTTTGTGCCATCTAGCTAATTCTTTGAGTCTAGGGCTATTTTGGTCCCATGTTTCAGGAAGAAACCTGATTACCAAGTACCCAAGATGTGGGTGGACTTGAGGAATTTCTGGATCTGTAGGTACGCAACTCTATCCGTCACGTTCAGGAGGAAGGGGACAGTAGTTATGGGTCTGTAGTTGGTAGGTATTGCCGGGTCAAGAGGGGATTGTATGAGCAGGGGGGGACCCAGGATTCTTTCAGGGTAGAAGGGTCAGTGCAAGTGGTGAAGGAAGAGTTAATGATGACGGAGATGAGTGGCAGTAAGGGTTCTGCGCATTCCTTTACAGTAGAGGCCGGGCAGATCTCTCCTTTACTGCATGAAGGATTGAGACCTGTCACGGTCCATACCCCCACACATCAGGTGCAGACCAACCTGCCCTGGACTTCGACTTCCATGAGGGCCTTTAAGGCCCCAAAGACTCTCTCAGGGGCTTCCTGGACTTGGTCCTGGCGCCGTTGGCACCAGGCTCATGCTGCCATCACCAACATGGCAAGTTTCAAACTAAGTGAAGCACGTGTGGACCAATCTGAGGCAGGCTGAAGGGACTATTTACCTAGGGAACTATTTGCTTGGGAGTGTTTGCTGGGACTACTTTACCTGGGGACTACATTCTGAAGGCTATATAAACCACGCCTTTAGTACAGAACACGCTTCGCGTTATTCTGCACTCCTGCAGCGTAACGCTCACTGTGTCTGTTACCTTCAGCCCAGTCTGCTACAACACCAGTCCAGTTTCTTCTCGATTAACCTGCAAAGGAAAGAAAAGACATCAGGTTAGCCGTGCTGGTCAAGGATTCCACATCGCTATCCAGCGCATTGTTCATACCTACCTGAGAGCTGCTCTTTCCGGCGAACCAACGAACCTCCATCTCTCGACCACTCCCATCTTTCGGCCACCTCTCTGGAGTCGCTGCACCTGTCGGATGCAAGAAGAAACATCAGATTAGCGCATACTGGGGAAAAGCCACGTTGAACAGTCAACTCATTGCAGCGTCATACTCACCTGAAGGCCGCTCCTACTAGCGATTCCGCTAGTCTTCACCACAGCACCTGCAATACAAGAGCAGCAGGTCAGTCGCAAAGAAGAGCAATAGCGCATATAAAGACTTATCACAGAATGCTGGTGTGAACTTACCTTTTCTTGGAAAAACAACTCTGCATTCTACGTACTTTTGCATCAAAGAGAAATCTACAAGGGAAAGACAACAAAGTGAAACTTGGGCAATTTGAACTCTTTGGCAAACCATATAGATGGTAAAGACTTACCCATTGAATCAACATTGTCTGAGACTCAACAGGATCAGTGAAGTAACTGGATCCTAGAACTCTACGCACCCCTGCATACTGTTGCAGGACGGAGAGCCTGCCATTCTTAAAATGAAGGTGAGGCATAGCAGAGGGGCTTTCAGAAGACCATGGGAGGCGGGTGTGGGTCTTCCGCCTAGCAGTTGGGTAACGTTTCATTTAACCATTTAGGCGCACCTTCGTGACGGCATGGATACAGAGGAGACACGTGAAACCATTTAACATCAGATCTGCCAGTCCCATTTGGCGCCCTTGTGGAGACCAGGTGAGCGTAACAGAACGCGAAGCCACACACAAACCTCTACCTGGGTGCCATGGAAACCTCTGAGATGGATCAACTAGCCCAGCTTTTGGGGGAACTCAGAGCATAGGTGCATTCAGCTCAGCAAGAGATTTATGCTCTAAGACGTGAACTCATTGTGGCAAAAGACCGCACTGATGACCTAGCCAGACAATTACTCCAAGCCCAGGCTGGTAATACGCCGCTACCCACGATGGGGGCATCAATCTCAACGTTGTCAAGTAACCCAGTACAGGTGGTCCTACCGGGTGCCATACCCGTAGCTCCACCAGAACGCTTTGCGGGAGACCCCAAGCGGTTTGCAGTCTTTATGAACCAGTGCCGTCTACACTTTCTATGTTGGCCAGGGGCCTTTCCGAACAATCAATTCAAGGTGGCCTTTGTGCTTTCATACCTCAGCGGCAGCGCAGCAGACTGATCAATAACACTAGTTAATCAGGATGATCCTCTCCTCCGAGACTTCCAGGGGTTTCAGCAGAATATGGAAAAGCTGTTCGCCCGACACTCCCAAGGCCAGGCCTTAGATAACGAACTGCTGTCTCTTCGCCAGGGGAACCAAGACTTGTTAACTTATATTGCAACCTTCAATAGATTAGTGGTAGAGACCGGTTGGCCGGAAGACAAAAGGACTACCATATTTCATTGGGGGTTGAGACGCGAACTGAAGGACGTCTTGGCCCAAGTCGTGAATCCTCCCCGAGACTGTTCGGAATACATAGACCTTGTGGTGAAATTAGACCACAGGTTGCAGAACCGGAAAGCATATTGAGCTAAATTTGATAATCGAGCGTTTGTGGTCTGAAAGACAACACCCCCAAGAGTTCAGACACTTTGGAACCCATGCAAATCGGAGGTGTTTGAGGGCCGTTATCTAAATCTGAGAGAGAGAAGAGGAGACAACAACAATTGTGCTTATATTGCGGAATGGCCGGTCACTTCCTCCGAGACTGTCCTGTGAAACCTCCCAAGAAGGCAGTCGGGTTTGCCGACAAGGTCAGTGTCGAACCAGAGCCGGAAAACTACCCCACCCGGCAAGCGTAGAGGTCCGCTTGTCGAGCGAGAAGAAGGAATCCCAGACCTCGCATCTAGCCTTACCAATAATCCTTATTAGTCACCAGCACCCGTCTCGTATGCATGCAGTTAGGGCTTACATCGACAGTGGAGCAATAGGTAACTACATGGATCAAGAATTGGCGTCAAAGATGTGCCTTTCTCTGTCTCAAAATGCAACAACCGATTTGGTCACTACCGTCGATGGAACAGAGATCTCTTCGGGTCCTGTAACACACTCGACGAAGGAGATGACCCTGTTGTGCCAAGATGGGTATTGAGAAACCTATGTGTTCGACTTAATCAAGTCCCCGCAATTTCAAGTAATTCTGGGAATACTGTGGTTAGAAATGAATAATCCTTGCATAGACTGGTGTGACAAGAGGTTAACCTTCTCAGAAAGTGCTCATACCTGCTATCCAGAGAAATCACTGCCCAAAGCAATCGCAACAGTCATGGGTCCAGCAAATCAGCTACCCCAGGAATACCAGGATTTTCAGGACGTTTTTCAGAAAGACCAAGCCAACACGCTACCACCTCATAGGCCATATGATTGTCAGATCGACCTAATACCTAGAGCTCAGATCGCATGCAGCAGAATTTACGCCCTCACGGAACCCGAAAATCTTCATCTAAAACAATACTTAGAGCAGTACCTGGCTAACGGCTTTATTCCTCCGTCCAAATCCCTGGCGGCCTCCCCCTTATTCTTTGTCCCAAAAAAGGAGGGGGACCCAAGAACTTGTATCAACTACCACGCATTAAACCAAGTGACAGTCAAAGTTCGGTACCCCCTACCTCTAATCCCGGAACTGCTGGACCAAGTAAAGGGGGCTCGAATTTACACTAAACTGGACCTCAGAGGGGTGTACCATCTCGTATGACTTAAACAAGGGGACAAATGGAAAACCGCCTTCCGCACTAAGTATGGACTTTTCGAATATCAAGTGATGCCCTCTGGCCTTTGTAACGCCCCGGCAGCGTTTCAATATTTCATGAACGATGTGCTTCAAGAGCTTGTGTACTCAGCCTCAGAACAGGAACACGTAAAACACGTTTGTGCCGTACTTGAGAAACTTCGGCAACACAAGCTGTATGCCAAATTAGAAAAATGTTATTTCCATTTTACAGAGGTCGAGTTTCTAGGGTTCGTTCTAACGCCAGGTGGAGTGAGAATGGATACGCGGAAGGTGGATGCTATCCTTAAATGGACCTCTCCAACTTAGGTAAAAGGAGTGCAAAGCATGATTGGATTCACAAATTTCTATTGCAGGTTCATTCCAGGTTTTTCGCTTTTAGTACATCCCATCACATCCTTGTTACGAAAGAACAAACACTTCCAGTGGTCTGACGAAGCTGAAAAGGCCTTCCAAGACTTGAAAAAGAAATTCACCTCAGCTCCAGTTTTAAAACATCCGTGCCCAGACCTCCCCAACGTGGTGGAGACTGATGCGTCCAGCTTGGCGATGGGGGCGGTTCTTTCTCAGAAAGATCTCGAAACAAGTCAATTTCATCCGGTGGACTTTTGGTCACGAAAATTCATGGCGCCAGAACTGAACTATGCTATAACCAACAAGGAGCTTCTGGTCATCAAGGCAGCATTCAAAGCGTGGCTACATTACCTCCTTGGGGCCAGGCACACCATCACTGTGATTACCGATCACCAAAATCTACAGTACCTCAAGTCATCCAAGGCCCAGTCCTCTCGCCAGCGCTGATGGGCTTTATTTTTTGCAGAATATGATTTTGTGATTACGTACCGACCCGGTTGCCAAAACGGCAAGGCTGATGCACTGTCCCGTATAAGGATGGAAGAGGCATACTCAAATTCCGGATCCCGTACCCATCATCCCAGGGGGAAGAATCCTTGAAATCATCACTTCACTAACCCAGGACGACATCCGCAAGGAAATCTCGCACCTCTTCAATTCTGAGGCTTTACAAGAGTGGTCGACCAAAAGCAGCCATCATTCTGTTATTGAACACTTACTTTATTTTCAAGGACGCCTCTACTTACCTAGTAAGGAACTGCAAAGACAGGTTATCTCAAATTATCATGAGTCATTTATGGAAGGCCACCCTGGAATTGCAAAAACAGAAGCCAAGATCAAGAGACATTTTTAGTGCCCAACATGGCGAAAAGATATCAGACAAATTGTACTATCTTGTGCCATTTGTGCGCAGAACAAGGCCCAAAAAAAGAAACCACCAGGTCTATTACAGCCTTTGGACATACCGTCTACACCCTGGCATAAGTTATCCCTTGATTTTATCACAGATCTTCCTCCCTGTAACAGCTTCAACACCATATTAGTGGTGGTAGACTTATTTTCAAAAATGGCCCATTTTATTCTGTTAAAAGGCTTGCCCTCCGCTTCAATTCTGGCAAAGGAATTCCTAGACCAAATTGTCCAACACACGGATTCCCCTCCGTATTAGTCTCAGATCGGGGCAGTCAGTTTATTTCAAAGTTTTGGAGAAAATGTTGTCAGTTGGCCCAAATTGACATCAGACTTTCGACCAGCCACCATCCCCAAACGGATGGTCAAACCGAGAGAACCAACCAAACATTAGAGCAATACCTAAGATGCATGTTGCATCAAACTGAAGGCAATTGGAAGGACATTTTATGGATAACTGAGTATGCCTACAGTAACTCTTTGCATTCCAGCACGGGGCAAACTCCATTCTATACAATACATGGAATACATCCACGAACCTCAGAACTCGACCCACCTCAACATTTGGAAATGCCTGCCATAAGCAGTCTGCAGAGAACCATAACCCAAGCCTTCAAGAGGGAAACAGAACATTTGAAACGAGCTAAAGAAAGATACAAGAAATCTGCAGATCAACATAGGAGTGAAGCTCCTAAATACCGGATTGGAGATGAGGTTTGGCTAGCCTTTAGACATATACCACTAAAAGGAACCCAGACATTCAAGCCCAGGTATTTGGGACCATACACCATCAAGGCCATCATCAACCCAGTGGCAGTAAAACTGGAGCTAACTCCAAACATGCAAATCCACCCGGTATTCCACGTTTCCCTTTTGAAACCAGTACCACCAGGAACTCGGATAACAAAACCGCCAAGACCTATTTTGGTAGACGGTTAACCAGAATTCGAGGTGAAAGACATTCTGGACTCAAAGTGGGTCAAATCGAAATTTTTCTATCTAGTTGACTGGAAAGGCTATGGTCCCCAAGAAAGGTCATGGAGCCAAGTTACCACATTCATGAACCCCGCCTAGTAAACCGGTTCCATCGAAATTACCCGACCAAACCCGGAACAGCGAGACAAACCACCTTGGGGGGGGGGGGGGGCCTTGAGGGGGAGTGCTGTCACGGTCCATACCCCCACACATCAGGTGCAGACCAACCTGCCCAGGACTTCGACTTCCATGAGGGCCTTTAAGGCCCCAAAGACCAGGCTCATGCTGCCGTCAACAACATGGCAAGTTTCAAAATAAGTGAAGCACGTGTGGACCAATCTGAGGCAGGCTGAAGGGACTACTTGCCTAGGGAACTATTTGCTTGGGTGTGGTTGCTGGGACTACTTTACCTGGGGACTACTTTCTGAAGGCTATATAAACCACACCTTTAGTACAGAACATGCTTCGCGTTATTCTGCACTCCTGCAGCATAACGCTCACTGTGTCTGTTACCTTCAGGCCAGTCTGCTACAACGCCGGTCCAGTTTCTTCTCGAGCAACCTGCAAAGGAAGGAAAAGACATCAGGTTAGCCTCGCTGGTCAAGGATTCCACATCGCTATCCAGCACATCGTTCATACCTACATGAGAGATGCTCTTTCCGGCAAACCAACAAACCTCCATCTCTCGACCACTCCCATCTTTCGCCCGCCGCTCCGGAGTCACCGCACCTGTCAGATGCAAGAAGAAACATCAGGTTAGCGCATATTGGGGAAAAGCCACGTTGAACAGTCAACTCATTGCTGCGTCATACTCACCTGAAGGCCGCTCCTACTAGCGATTCCGCTAGTCTTCACCACACGGTCCAAGGTACAGCACCTGCAATACAAGAGCAGCAGGTCAGTCGCACAGAAGAGCAATAGCGCACATAAAGACTTATCACAGAACGCTGGTGTGGAAAAAAAACTCTGCGTTCTACGTACTTTTGCATCAAAGAGAAACCTACAAGGGAAAGACAACGAAGTGAAACTTGGGTAATTTGAACTCTTTAGCGAACCAAATAGATGGTAAAGACTTACCCATTGAATCAACATTGTCTGAGACTTGACAGGATCAGTGAAGTAACTGGATCCTAGAACTCTACGCACCCCTGCATACTGTTGCAGAACAGAGAGCCTGCCATTCTTAAAACGAAGGTGAGACATAGCAGAGAGGATTTCAGAAGACCACGGGAGGCGGGTGTGGGTCTTCCGCCTAGCAGTTGGGTAAGGTTTCATTTAACCATTTAGGCGCACCTTCGTGACGGCATGGATACAGAGGAGACACGTGAAACCATTTAACATCAGATCTGCCAGTCCCGTTCAGCACCCCTGTCGAGACCAGGTGAGCGTAACAAGACCTTTGTTGATATTGGCAGGGTGGAGGTACTGGTGGGTTGGAACTGCAAGAGGGGGATGTCTCTATGATCCTTTGCTGGTGGGGCAGGAGGTGAGGCTTTTGGTATGCATGATAGTTTGGCTTTTATCCTAGCTTGTAAATGTGTAATTCTGCTTGTGAGGGTTTCTTGGCTGCTATTGCACTAGGCATTGAGAGCTATCCACCTGAGGTGCAACTCTTTGGAGAGCAGAGAGGCTATCCTGTGAAGAGACTGGGGCATGGCTTGCAGAGACAAGGCTGTGTGGGAAGTGGAGAGTTTATCCTGACTTTATTGTGTCAGTTAGTATACTGCTGCCCAATGACAGTGACTGAGTGTGCAAAGAGCTGCAGCATGTGAGATCGGATGGGAGGTGTGATGGAGATGATTTGAAGTAAGATCTCTGCTTTGCTTTACACACACTGCATTTCTCTCCCACCTTATCTATATTAATAAGCATCAAGATGTCACAAGCATTGAGCTGTTGTCAGAATGAATTAATAGAATTAATTGTATACCAGAGATAATTGGCTGCATTTTAAGCATTCTGATTTGCTGAGAGAAGTTGAAGTATGACCTCCATGTGCTAATGAACTGACCATAGACTTGGTTATGTGCAATCCCATGAGTTATGGTCCCAGAGGCGAGACTTATGGGCCTAAGCTACAGGCCAGGGTGTGTAAGGGCTCAGCATGGCCCATAACACAGGAATGCCCCCAGCTGGGGCGAGTTCACTCTCATTTGTGTTATTCACACTCTGGTGCATAAAAGGGCAAAAGGAGGGTCTAAGTAAAATAATGGACCCATTTTTAGAATGCCACTGTTCAGATGAAGCTTGACTGCCACAATTCCACAGTCACCTTTTCATTTCTGTGGTGGTCAGAGGGACAGCTGTGAGAGAAGCCTGCAGGCAAAGAGGGAAAAATAGGAGTCCAGAGTGTGTGCCAAAATGATGGAGCAGGTAGGTAAAAACTCCTCTCATAGTACCTCTGTGATCTTGTGTATGTCTGATGCAATGCATGCAGGTGAGTGAGGTGTGTGTTGCCCATGCCTCATCATGATCTCATGGGGTCTCAAGTGGTGGTCTTTTCCTGGCTAATTTCTAAAAGAAAACATTGTTAAGGGAAGACAGTGGTACCACAACCTTTTTCAAATCACTGCATACTTTTGCTAACCAGGCCTTAAGGACCCCATTTAGTCTCCCACAAATCTGATGGCATGCAGGTGGTATATCGAGCACAACCTGTGCTTGATTCTTAAAAGTGAAGGAATTTCTGCAAACAAGGCATTAAAAAAGTGGGTTTCATTGTCAGACTTTAAGACCTCGCAAATTACCCACTGTTGAAATACCTCCCTAACCAGAGAACCTGCTGTGGACTTAGCATTAAGGATGTATGCAGGAACCAACCTCAATCCACCGGGGGAATGGACAAAGAACACCAATGAGCTATCGATGAAATACCGATAATTGTTGCACCTCATGATCATTTTTATGACGTCTATATGGAACTCCCTGAATGGCCCAGAGGGTCTAGGCAAGACTCCCCTTAATGACCTCATGGTATTTCCGGAATTGAATTCCTTTCAAACTAGAGACAGGGTTGGCAAATGAAGGACAGCGAGATTCAGCACAATGACCTACGTAATATGGGGTGGTGTGGAAAGCGCTGCAGGTGAATGTAGGGGTGGGGACTTGCCATGTCCTACCACAAATGGATCAGAGAAGGATTGTTTTTACAAACACACTGCGCACACACACAGATTGAATTGAAGTTGGTGTATATTTAATCCGCAAGAAGGTAGCCTGACACGTGTTTCGAGCAACATGCTCTTCTACTGACGCTGTAAATGGGGTTCCCTTTAGTTTGGAAACAAAGGTATGTGATAAGTATAGAAGCAAAAAAGGACTGCGGGCTCCACTTAAGATGCAGTTGCAAGAACAAATTGAAAGCGAGTTTGAGCTGAGACAGCATCTCCGCTGTGTATGAAGGCAACTGCCCTCATACACAGTGGAGATGCTGTGTCTGCGCGAACTCAGCGCAAATTTACAGCCTCAGTAGAAGAGCATGTTGCTCGAAACACGTGTCAGGCTACCTTCTTGCGGATTAAATATACACCAACTTTAATTCAATCTGTGTGTGTGCGCAGTGTGTTTGTAAAAACAATCCTTCTCTGTTCCTTTCAAACTACACAGTTTCCTATAAACCTACTTGCCTGTTCCTGAAGGTTCGGTATAAACCATTCTTCCTGGAGCTGTGCTGCAATTTGTCGCTGAGCAGTGTGTGATGGATAATGTAGTTAGTAGAGCCAAAAGAGGTAGTTCTTTGGGCATTACCACTTTGCCTGACAACTCTTGTCTACACAGCAAATCTGTCTCTTCGCAGCCTATCTTCTATCCTATCAGAAAAAGACCTAACCTCTTCCTTATCCATTATTCTCAATCCTCCATCCGCTCTTCTATCTACCAGCCTCACTCTCTCATTCTTCCACCCTAATCTATCTGCTAACCTAGCAGTTGGGGGAGCTATTCCCTTTCGGCTCTCCATTCTCAGTCGTTCTGTAGCCCTAACGATTGAAGGAGTTGCCCTTCCACTTTCCTCCCTGTCCACTTTCTAGGCATTGAAGCTGATGGAGACATCACCTCTGTCCGTCTTGCAACTACTGGAGTGGCCGCTGGAGAAAATAGAGGTTTGAACTCAGGGTCTGTGTACCCCTCTGTGGGAGATAAAGGATAGCATCCATATGGGGGCTGTGCAGAAGGAATTCCAACACCCTCCTTTTTCGACTCATCCTTCATGATTTTAACTTTACGTCCCTTCCCTTCTTTTTCATACATCCTCCAGAGCTCTAAGATGTTCAACCGCTTTTTTAATTGAACCCTTATGCCTCGCAGTTAAAGGTATGCATGTTTTCCAATATCTCTTTATCATAGGTCCCCTCGAAAGGCCAAGAATTTAGCATTTTTCCCCTAGTTTCCCAAAGGCATTACCATGGTACTTTAGAATTTTTACCTTACAACCAGGAAGTACCTGAAACACATGATTCAACAGAGTTTCCGTACTCCACCCCAATTCACCGAAATTGATTTCCCAAAATATAGCACCGAAGCTGAACCTGTGGCACAAAACGTTTTCTCTCCCAAAGAATCCCCTTTTTTCCCCCTTCCCAGTCTCTTAGTCATTTCCCACAATTACTCACCACACTCGCTTTCTCTGCAGTCACTTGGCTTAGCTACTTGCTTTAATTCTACTTCTCAATCTTACACAAAAGACAGCATCCTATCAAAAAACACTTGCTGACCTATATTTCAGAGATATCTCCTTCACTCAAGCATAGAAGAAGCACAATGCTTTTCACTAAACCACTTCTGCTCTTGCTCTATTCATCACTAGTATGGCCTTCTCTTCTACAAAACCATCTTTCCATGACTACAGGATGTTTCCTTTCACTACTTCAACTAACAAAGAAAATTGAGGTGAGGGCTTCGCCCCCACAGTCAATACAGTATGAAAGATGCCATGAGTATACTTCAGGAAGGTATGTACAGGTGGACTTACCATGAGATGCCATCTCAACTGTAGGTAACGGGTCCCACCAACCAGAGAAGCAAACTGAAAGGTATCAGGACAAACCTCACAATGGCCGTACTTGGTGGGATACTACCTCACACCTCTGAAATAGAAATCTCGGTAAAAAATATATACAAGGCACTTACAGCGTAAGAGAGTTCACTAACTCCTTCAAACCATTCACCCTTTCAATTCCTGTAACCTCAACTAACTTTACACATGCAGTCCAAGTCTACCCTTACCTAACCCCTTAAATAAAATAAAAAAATGTTATCCCCTTTTCCCCTCTTGCTTTATCCCCAAAAAGGCACGCACATGAACCCAAAACACTCTGATATGGTGCTCCTTCAAGTCATCTTGCACAGCTAGAGCGTGGGCCATGGCACCAAACCTCCGGGGAACAGATGGGCCTTTAAACAATATGTCGCAGGCAAACCTCTCTTTTTCACTGTGCATTGAAAACTGGTCCCCACAGTGAGATGCGGCAGCTGAGTTGTGCGAACAGGAGACTTGCACCATCTTGGAAAGCCTCTGGCCCACCAAGGTACCCCAAATGTGCAGATGGGCCTTAATCACCTTAACCGAAACAGGCCCACCACTTAAGATGTGAGTGCGCATTTTACATCAAGCAAGTTTATTGTACAATCATCCAGGGATCAGTCAGATGATGCTGTAGAGTCAAAGTAACACAAGTCTCACTGAACAACATAAGTTGACACATTATATTCAATTTTGTAATGGTTAAAACACTCCCATATATTTTATTACAATCGACCCCCCACATGTGATTGGACAAAACCTGTTCAAAGAAATCCCGTCTTTCTCCAATTGCTACATTCTTATTGGTAGCCATTATCTTAAGTACTATCTTCAGTTCATCTGTAAAACACACCCCCTTTAGAATTTGTCTGTGGTAGGTCATGATCTCATAAACCAGTTCATCATTTGTGTGCAAACATAATTCATTACTAGTAATAAATGGCCCAAGTCCGTTAATCCTAAACATAACTGCACATGGTCAGCATAGATACTTCAAGAGATATGAAGAAGGCTGAGTAAACAAGTTCTCGTTGAACTCACAATAGCAATCTCATTTGTCCAGGTTTCCTGGCTCCATTGATACATTCTAATCTAAATAACTGCCATTTCATTGTGCACATCAAGCTCCCATGCATTCAAGAGATTACATCTGCTTTCTGTGATACTATCAGACCATAAAATCCGTGGCCGGCGTGTTCAGCTGAATTGACCATCGCTAAGGTCATGATTACTAATTCAAAGTTCTGATGTTTTCACAGTAATAATGACACCTTGTTATAGTCTTAAATATTTATTCACACATTTTAGAGAGCATCATGTGACAACCAGTCATTGGGGGTCATTACGACCCTGGCGCTAAGGGGTTAACGGTGCCATAAAAGGCTGCTGTGCCATTAACCCCTTAGAGCCCAATTACAAGGTCCCTTTTTGCGAGACCAGCCGTTAAAGTAGGGACCCACAAAGGGACCTTCGAGGTAATTATGACCGCAGTTTGCGGTACCGTAATTACCGCCTTCCCCAGTCCCATTGAGCCCTATGGGGCAAAAATGGGAATGGCGAAGGGCCAATGTTCAATGGGGAATTACTGCCCTGCCAACCTTGGAATGGGGTGGTAATTCCCCATTGAACATTGGTGGACTTGTTACAACACCGGCAGCAACCATGGTGCTAATAGCGCCATGGGTTACCGCCAGTGTTGCAATGAGGGCTATTCTGTATAAATTCTGCTCTTCTGCCCTTGGAAAAAGTAGTCAACAGGTGCTCCAACCCATTAGTCTTTATCAAGACTATCTCACTATTTATGGCAGTTGATTAAAATTACAAGACCCAGATTAACAAGATAAAAAATTCATAATCATATTATAATGGTAAACAACACACAAAACACAAAACGCAAAAAACGGAGGGTAGAAAGGCAACATAAGTTACTAATACCATGTATCATCACGTTGTGAAACGAGATTTCCTTTACAATTGAATCATAATGTTAAGTTATGATACCTCTATGTGTCAACATGCTTCACCACAGGGGCAGTTCCTACAAAACCAGAGTACATGCAATTTGTTTTAATCACCCTTGTGAACATCTATCTTGATTGTATAATTTCCAAACAGTGGGCCCCAATAGTGTTTCTCCCATTGCTGTTAATCCTAAATTGTTTGTTCGCTCACCCAGTATTCCATAGGTTGAGAATTGCTTTATGTTCATAACAAAGTTGTTTGATATTTGTATTGAGTTGCATCTATATAAAGCATATAATTGGTGTCTAGTTCTTTAAAAACTAATTAGGGATGCAAGCAACATTCTATACCATAGTGGCAACTACCTATTCAAATAAGAGTGTGTCCTGTTGCTCAAGTTCGATTGATCAGTGGTTACTGTAGTCTGAAAAGATATATATGTACAGTTTGAGAAATCAAGACCCAAAAGTACCATTGGCAAACCATTGGCAAACATATCATTAGTTGGAAGATCTTGCATCACTACTTATTTGCATCAGTACTTATTTTTCTGGCCTGAGAAGGATGAAACCAGACCATGGCATGTGCTGTATGTCATATATTCTACCTGATACTTACAGAGGTGTAGGCCTGCCCTGATATTCTGCATTGACAAGTAGTAGAAATGTACGAAATAAAGTAGTGGAACTGTGAACCAGGCCACGAGCAATATGCAACACATTTTTCAAGGGGCGCAGCCATGCTTCTTGACAGCCAAATTAGTTGAAACAGTTTTCAGTTTAGCTGTAACTGCTATTGGGTGGTAAAGTGGAGAACTGTGCTTTAGCTTCAAAAAGAACAGTTCCAGAATGGTGAAAATGGTTGCAAAAACTAGTGGAACTGTTAACAGTAACAAATAAAAGTAGTGGAACTCTGCTTGCGATTGTTTTTCGCTCACTTTGACCACCGGCATTGACACACTTCAGTGATACTAGTTTGACAGACTGTAACGCTCACCTGGTATCCATGGGGACGTCACTCAGCCTGTTCTGACCTCTTACGACCTCGAACCCTTCCCTGGAGTCTACTCGACTGGAGACTGGGCCTTGTTTTGTTGGAAAGTGTGCTCTCCGTCCTGCTTTCAGCGCAGGGGCGCGTTGATTGATGCATGCTGGGGACGTGCTGCTGAGATGAGTGGCGCTGAAGGTGAGTGAGAGCGCGATGCGCGATGCGACCCTTTCGTATTTGTATTGAACTGAGTTCTTTTTCTCTGTCTTTTAGGTGCTGCGATGTTTTCAGCATGGATGCCGGTTATGAAGAAGAAATGTGGTGAGCAAGCGTGGTATGCGGTGCCTCTAGATGTTTATACGCTAACCTGGAGTGTCTTTTCCCACTTGAAGATGGATGAGAAGTTCCGTAGACAGAGTTACCCCAGAGCGGCTGGGATTCAGGTAAGTGTTTGAAGCTTGTACAGTCTTTAAAAAATAAGCGAAGATTTGCTGAATGTTTACTAATGCCTTTTTTCTATTCTTTTCCCTTTTCCTTAGGAAGTGGCGTGCCGGGATGGGAATGACACCGCCGAAGATGCCCGCCGAACAGAAGGAGCGATGAATGATGGGCAGAAGCGCCGCAAGGTAAGACTGTTCCTAAAGGTGTTCTTGTTCTTGCAGGAGCTGAGCGCAAAAGAAAGATGCAGGCCTACTGGAGACCGATTCGAACACGGTGAGTGTCACGCTGCAGGTGCAGAAAACACAAAGCATGTTTCTCAGCCTGGGCGTGGCTTAAATAGTCTCTGGGTATCCCAGGTGTCTCTGGGCTGAACCACACCCAAAAGACTAGACTGCACATGCAGTTCTGTGAACCGAAATATGTGGGGGCATCCATCTTGTCCCCATCAATGCACTACAAGTCCAATCCCCAATGTTATCCTATGGGAGTGAGTGAGTCTGGTGCCACAAGCCCCAAGTCTGACTCCAAGTGGGTCTTTGGAGGGATGGAGAGGCCTTTGAGGGCCATGTAGGTGATAGTGGCCTGGCTCCAGCCTGACATCTTGAAGGGCTGGGGACATGAGGGGCAGGAATCATGACACAGACTGATTGAGTTGTCTCTTCTGTGCTCTAGCACCTTGAAGCGTCTTTTGTGCTGGATGGAATTATAATAATAATCTCAGACCAAATATTCAGAAAGACTCAAAGAATATGGCAAAGTACTACTTTATTGTCAATTTAATAAAGTAGGGTGATCTCGCAGACATCTGACTGATCCATACGCACTCGTATAGAACCTTGATTACACAGAGGTCTTTTAGCCCAATATGCGTCATTCTACATGGCAAAATACAAAACCTATCAAAGGATGGGATTGGTAAAGGGGAACATATCTACTTTTAGAACATACAAGGATTAGTATACATCATTGGCTACCCCTTGTCGGTAGGGCACACCTTGAACTACCTCTAAATACGTATAGTGCTGATTATAGCAGACAAAACAGTGGCTTGGTCTATACTACATTGTACGTTAGGTTGTCCTTCGATCCCACTGATTGGTTGACATACTATCCCAGCCTGTGACTTTTGGCTCTTTAGCAGCATGTATGTGAAACAAAACCTAGGTGTTTGAATCCCTGCAGACTACTTGCAATTTTCACAAATAACCATCATCGCTCATGGGTCGGCTATCAGCCAAAGTCTTCTGTTTTTAGTTGGCTTTGTTGCCCGTTCGCTGTCCTGGAATGTTCCAGGGAGTGTGAGCACACCAATATCTTAGCTTAAGGTTCTAATGAATAGCCTTTGTTTTTAACTTCTAAATCACGTGTGAAGGGACCACAAACTTGTCCATTTCAGCCTTCTATTTACTGCTATTTGATTTAGTTATGCAGGGTGCTGTTGCTCCTCTTGGTGCCTAGAGACTTGCTCACTCTATCTTATATGAACTTTGTATGCTTTTAATTGACCAGCAGCTTGGCTCTCACCGATGTTTGTTTTCTTGATCCTTCATTTATGAAGAATGTCCCTCATTCAGAACCTATCCACATACTCCCTTTGTGTTCTATGCTTATCTTTTAAAAATAGCATCCTTAACTCTGGGGCACTCATCGTCGGCCCTGCACACAAAGCTGTTTTTCCACATTTCCTGACCCTACAGCCTCAGCCTGCCTCTCCGGTATCTTGGTTAAGTTCAACGTGGGCCATCATCCATTTTCCTACTATGCCCGTCCTTGCCACGTTAGATATTCCTCTATAGCAAGCTTCTATACATTTTCTTTCTACCTTGCATTACTGGGCATTTACATTTATTGGTTAGTAAGGTATATTATCCTCTTTAAATCCATGATTACTTTAGCTTTATATATATGTTTCTGTTAATGCTTCAGTTACATTGTTACTTCTTAGTATTTTCATATCGTTTCAGCATAGGTTCATATGTCTTCTTTATGACATCACTTTGTCCTTATCAGTTTTCACTTTAACGTCCGTCCATAGTATTCATTGATGCATTCCGAAATCTTGGCAGGCGACATCCTTCCATGTAACATTCTTCCATGCAACATCCTTCCACACTTTCAGTGCGAGGGTACATTCTGTATGGCTGTCTGAGTGCATACCGTCCCTCATACACTCAATGCGGTATGGGAACAATGCAGGGAGTCCCATTTATTACTTTTCTTCGACTATTCCAGTATGACGGCAGTGAGGGGGTGGGAACTGGAAGGATAAGGTCTAGCTGTTCCTCTACACTAACCATATTATAATCTGTGACCTGCAGGCTTCACACAGATCTTGACGCCAGGTACCGCAACCTACTGAGAAACTGGCCAATGTGGTTTACACGTTGCTGTAGCTCAGAAGCATTCATAGAGGATTAGTATTGCTTGCTTTCTGCTAACCACGGTCTCCTCTTCAACCACACCCACCCTGCTCCCTTTTGTTCATAGCCTTCTCTCTCTCTCCCTGCAGCCTTTCTTTCCTTTGAAGTTACTATAGCAATGGTTTTTACGCCAAATCTGTGCTGTGAAGTCGAAACCTCCCCAATTCTTCAAGGCTCTCCCAAGGAGATTAATTATCTGGAGATGAGACTTGGGCAGAGAGCAAAGTCAAGCAAATCAACCCAGATCTGTGAAGGTGACTTGTAGGAGCAGTAAAGTGATTTTGATCATAATTGCCCGTGCCACCACCAATATCATTAGCCTGTCTCAGTCTTCTAACCCTAACAAACACAGAGGAGGACAGAAAATGACTTCTGGTTCCCTGGTGCAATGTTCTTTTACGTATGCAGTACATGATGAAGGCCTTTAAAGTGTGATGCATTCCTATGTGAGAAATACCAATGACCAGAAGCAAGCAGAAGGGACATGTTTACACAATACTTGTTCTAAAACTCTTAGGCCCCCATCATGCGGATGAGGGCATTGCTAAAGAGAACCTGTATTTGCAAATACTGCCTGTTTTTACTGTTCGCCTGATCATAAGAGAGGTGACGTTCACCGCATGCGTTATTTCAAGGGATAACGCATGCGGTAAGTACCACCTGTTTATGAGTTGAATTTATCTGTGCCCAAGAGATAGAGGTACAAATGGCAAAAGACCCCCAGTGGTGTTAAACAGATGTTTCATGTTGTTTAGGGATGCACTGACTACAATATCCATTCAACTTGAAAATTAATTTGCATGGAAATACTCCAAGCAGGTGAAAAAATGGGGCCTATGAAGAGCATGCCTTCTCACGTCTCTAGAATATAATACATGAAAGGGGCAATCATGACCCTTCTCTGCTTTTTTAAAATGGTACAATAGCGGTATGATCTGCTAATGTATAGAATCAATTTTCATTGTCAAAATGGAAAAAAAGTCTAAAACAAAGATTATGGATTTTTGGACAGTCAGCATGCAGTATTTCTAAAGGTCCATAGCTGTTACTGATGGCGTGGCGATAAACTGACCATTAGACCTGTCATTACCATATGCGATAACGAGGGAGCTCTCCACACCCCCTAGCCCATCCTCTCACCCTGACACCATCACTCCCTTCAGTGTCGCATAATAGGGTCATTTGGTGTAGTTGTACAGTCCTGCTTTTTGATGTTTATAGCACTTTCCCTGCTAGGTTAATGCTAGGCTTGTAAACCCCCTTATAAACTGGTCCTGCACTTTTTATCATCTTGGTTCTATTGTGGAGGCACACTTCCAAGGAATGCCTCGGATATCTGTGTGTAAGTCATTTCTGATCGAAATTGACATTGCTGTTCTTTAATTAAATATAAATAAATATCTCATGCGGAAACGGGATAAAGTCATTCTGCGCTAATGTCCCGATTATCGTCACCTCTGGCTAGTGCACTTCCAGCCCACAGTGATGTTTGCATCGCTTTAGAGGCCCATTAGTATTTTGATGGACCATACACGCAAATGTTGGGATTCTCTGGATTGTGGAACGCTACACACCTGTCATGGTGGCATTTTGTTGCATCACTAGCAACTTGTGAGGGCCGCAGTGCAATACTAAAATTAGGTCCGTCCTGTAATTTCAATCCAGCCTCCATTCAAAGCTCTCTGCATTTCTGTTGCAAGTGTATGGGGCATTACCCCAATAGATGTCATACTTGCTTGGGTCTCAATGTTGAGTTTCAGCGTCACATATGCGTGACATATGCGTGAGGGTGCACAGCTGAGTTGGGCCATGCTAGTTGTTGAACCTAGGCGCTGTAGGCTGAGCACGCATGAGCGCTTAGCTCACTGAGCTATCTTGCTCGTTGAATCTCTAACACTGCTTGCCACTTTTGCATCAGAAGCATCTTGAGTGACCTTATCAGTAACTGGGTGTGTAGCCCCTGCCCCCATACGGCTCATCCATTAAACCTCTGCTGTGTTCTCACCTCATCGGTTAAGTTGCCATTTCCTCAACTTAAGATCTTTCATTTTGGTGCTTGACATCATTAGTTGAAAATCTTCCTAAGAATGCTTTTGTGTTCTGTGTGACAGGGCCAGAGACCTGAACTTTTGAAGAGGGGATGGGGACCCCCCCTCACCCAGGGGGAAGAGGTCCACCCAGGTTTTTGCCAGCGGCAGTCCTGAAGCAGAGGTGGGTTGTGGGAGTTTGAGGCCCCCATCCATGTCCCTTCTGCCGGTGCCTGCATGTTTGAAATACACTTCTTCTTGTCCATGCATGTGTGCACATGGCTGCCCAGTCTGCTTATTTTTGCTGGGGAGCAACAGTTCCCAGAAGATCCAGCAGTGGAAGAATGCGTGAGCAACCTGCCAGGCAGACGGATCGCAGAGACCCAACGGGACACAGAGGTATCGCTCCTGCAGCCTGAGAATTCTAAGGCACTATGCGACATGAGTCAGCATAAGAAAAACAGCTCCAGCAGCAACGAGAATGCATTGCATCCTCCTCCAGGGAAGAGTGGTCGAAGCACATGCAGCAAAACCTACATGAACACTCCTCCTACCTGTGGAAGGGCAGCGCAGCGCGCCCCTTGTAGGACTAGCATCTTGTATACGACGGGTCTCCCTCACACAAACTTGAACATTTAAACACACTCTTGCTGCAGAGGGTCTTCATTGATTAGTGCCAGCTGACTGGCGTACAAGAAAGGGGTGTGGGCTTAAGACCACATTGATCATTTTGCTCTCCTGTAACACCTACCCTTGGGAATTAAGGAAGAGACCCAATGGAGAAGGAAAGAGGAGGATAAAGGGTGGGACAGGAAACAGGAAGGTGGGGTTATTCAGGTGAGTTCAAGGGAGGAAAAGGAGGATCAGCAACCCAAGTGGAGGAAGGACTGTGCAGGAGAGTGTGATGGAGAATTGCTGAAGGATTGTGCAAGGTAAGGTATTTGTTGGTGGGAGACATTGGTACTTTGGTTTGAGTGTGGGGTACTGCATATAACGTGTGAGTGATAGAGGGAGAGTAGGGAGTGAATGAGAAGGTGATTGGGGAGGTGAAAGGAGAGTGAATTTGAGAGAAGGTGTAGGTGGAGACTAGTAGAGTGAAGGGGAGTATAGTGGTGTAGTAGAGGGGATAGTAGCAGTGCAGGTGGGTGAGAACTAGTAGTGGAGTGGAGAGGGAGAGCTGAATGGTGCGGAGAATGGAGTGACAGAGTAGTAGAGAGTACGATCAGATGGTGGGGTTAGGTAGTAGAAAGAGGAACAATGGAGGGATAGGGTAGGAGGTGTGAAGTAGAGATAGGATAGTGTAAAGTTGTGTAGCGAGATGGAGGGTAGAAGGAGAAAAGACAGAGACAGAAAGGCACTGGTAGAAAGAGACAGAGTGGGGCCTGAATGTCTGGAAGGTACCTAATCTTGCTTTATATGACTTTTGGGGACTTTAGATCAGGGATCACTTACATTGTTCCTAGAGGGAGCTAGAGAGAGAATGTGTTTGCCTAAGGGCCATCGCAATCAGCAAAACAAAAGGGGGGGATGGCAGGAAGGTTTGGAATTAATCTCAAACTCTTGCCTTGCCCTGGGCAACCCTCCAGAGCACCGTTCTTCACCTGCCAAGCCATTACAAAAGGGGAAAGACCATATGCAGATCAGGGTTGGTGCCACCCCAAAAGGGGCAGTCCACCCCAAACTGCTTGGTAACATCCCTTCAGCATGAGGCCACAAGCATCCCCAGACATGTTTCAGTCTCGTTGGACCTCATCAGTGAGGAGTAGCTTGGGACTCTAGGCCCAGCAGGCATAGGACCCACATCTGGGCATAACGTCCCACTCGCGGTGACTATAGCAAAACAAAAGGGGCCATTGCTGGAAGGTTTAGAATTAATCTATTTTATTATAAAAGGGAAAGACCCTGTGCGGTTCAGTCTTGGTCCCACGCCAAAAGGGGCCGTCTAGCCCGAACTGCTTGGTCAGATCTCTTCAGCACAGGACCACAAGCATCCCCAAACATGTTTTGGCCTCATTGGGACTCATCACTGAGGAGCAGGTGGAATCTCTAGGCCCAACAGGCACAGGACCCATGTCTGGGCATACCCGTCCCACTCGGGGTGACTTTATCAAAGCAAAAAGGGTGATGACTGGAAGGTTTAGAATTAATCTTAAACTCTGGCATTGTTCTGGGCAACCCTAAAACGGGCTTTGTTGGGCCTCATCAGTGAGGAGTAGCTTGGGTCTCTATGCCCAGCAGCACAGGACCTACCTCTGAGCATACCCATCCCACTCTGGGTGACTATAGGTAAACAAAATGGGTGAAAGCTGGAAGGTTTAGAATTAATCTTAACTTTTGTCATTGCTCTGGACAACCCTCCAGACCATCGTTCTTCGTATGCCAAGCCATTACAAAAGAGAAAGACCCTGTGCGGTTCAGTCTTGGTCCCACGCCAAAAGGGGCAGTCCAGCCCGAACTGCTTGGTCATATCCGTCCAGCACGAGACCACAAGCATCCCCAGACATTTTTCGGCCTTGCGTGGCCTCATCAGTGAGGAGTATCTTGGTTCTCTAGGCCCAGCAGGCACGGGAGCCACAGGGGTGGGACTAAGCAAGCCTGATTTGAATATGGTATTTCCCCTTTTGTAATGGCTTGGCAGGTGAAGAATGATGGTCTGGAGGGTTGCCCAGAGCAATGTCAGAGGGTTACGATTAATTCTAAACCTTCAAGCCATCACTTATATTGTTTTGTGGCCATCACAATCAGTCAGGCATCTTTTTAGATAGAAGGGTTCACCAATCTGTAGATTCAATCCTGGGGTTGGGGGACACATTGGCTATAGAGGGACCAGCCTGCACTAGATTCGAGAGAGACAGCCCTTACTATTCTGGATATAAAAAAACACTGTTTTCGAGAGTTGATGTGTTCTTGAGGCCACCTGTGACATCAAATTAAGTGCTTCATATATTTACAGCCCACATCAAATCAAAGGCCATTGTTGAGGTGCAGATGCTCGTCTTCGAAGCACATTATGTTATTGCTACAGTGACATTTCAGACCATATGCCATGCCTCGATAGGAAGTAATGGGAACAGGACTGGGAGGTGCCATGGGGAATGGAGCAGGGTGCAGGGGTAGAGTCCACAATTGGGACAAAAGAGGAGTCTTGAAATCTAACCAGGTGCTCACTGGGGTGTTCCTCTTAAGAAGAACACAAGACAAGGGATATGGTGTGTCCCCAGTGAGAGGACACCCCCAGAAACATGGCAAAGGCAAGATCGGCGAGGGATGCAGATTATCCTCATTTAGGTGGGCAGAATTGATGCCCCCTCATGCCAGCTGGAAAACCGGCACTGGGGATGCAAGGAAAATGGACATCAATATTAGAGAAATGGAACCTGCGAGAGGTGAGGAGAGCGGCAGTAAGAGGAACCCAGGACTAGGAATGGCCGAGCGACGAAACTGGGAGCAGGTGGATTTGAGCAGGATGCCCGCTGTGAGAGTGAGGGCTGCCAGTAAAACACCCGCCATAAAATGACCCAGGATACATGGCTTAGTCCATCAACATTTGCCTAAAACTTCAAATGAAGTCGTAAATCACCATCTAACGCAAACGGAAGTTGCTCAAGAGTTCCGAAGCAATGCCTACTGGGTTACAGGCAGAGGCGTAGCCAGGATTGTCTAACAAGTGGGGCCTGAAGCTAATGCAGTTGGGCCCACCGCAGTGACATTAACATCTGTAAATGCCCACACAGTAAATGCTGAGTGGGCTTTTTCAGATTTTGGGCGGGACCTGCCTGCTCAGGCCCTACCCTGTGTACCGCCTCTGGTTACAGGATGTCCCACTGAAGACGCAACCTCCTGAATGATTGCCGGTTAGGGCACGCTTCCCAACGTTCCTCTCCTGGGGTAGGCCCATTCAAAGTTTGAAGAGGTTTTTCTTGCATTGTTTGCGTTGGCGCTCAACGCGCATTAAAGGAGCACATGCCCGCGCTAATCTTTACTAGGCAGATCATGAAGGAGGTTTGTGAGGGACTTCTAACACCACGCTCAGGTCGGCACATGCTCAAGCATTAAGTCTAAGAGTTCTTATTTCCTGTTTCTGAAATTACAAGCAAAAGAGATTAACTAAAGATGCTGCTGCCTCTGTGAGTCATTCGCCAGTAATGTGCAGCATTTCCAGATGTAAAGCCAGCATGCTCTATTATATTTCACATTGGCATGTGGTGCTTTCCACATGGTGCCAGGGCCAAGCTGAAACCAAGCACACACCTTTGTGGAAACCCTACTATAAATCGCCAGAGCCCCAAAAAGTGTCCTTCCCGCTTTTTGGTTACGCGTATTACACTATGTCACTGTGCAAAGTTCTGGGAAAGATTTTCTCTGGGATTTCAGTGATGTTTCCGGTGTCGCTGAATTTCCTGCAGTTTTAGGCTTTGTGAATCAGGTGGGCGGTAGCAGGAGCAGATCGGAGATGCCAGTGAGCGTGATTTGCTCCAGTTTTAGGCTTTGTGAATCAGGCGGAAGGTAGCAGGAGCAGATCGGAGATGCCCGTGAGCGTGATTTGCTCCAGTTTTAGGCTTTGTGAATCAGGCGGAAGGTAGCAGGAGCAGATCGGAGATGCCCGTGAGCGTGATTTGCTCCAGTTTTAGACTTTGTGAATCAGGCGGAAGGTAGCAGGAGCAGATCGGGGATGCCCGTGAGCGTGATTTGCTCCAGTTTTAGACTTTGTGAATCAGGCGGAAGGTAGCAGGAGCAGATCGGAGATGCCCGTGAGCGTGATTTGCTCCAGTTTTAGGCTTTGTGAATCAGGCGGAAGGTAGCAGGAGCAGATCGGAGATGCCCGTGAGCGTGATTTGCTCCAGTTTTAGGCTTTGTGATTCAGGCGGAAGGTAGCAGGAGCAGATCGGGGATGCCCGTGAGCGTGATTTGCTCCAGTTTTAGGCTTTGTGAATCAGGCGGAAGGTAGCAGGAGCAGATCGGAGATGCCCGTGAGCGTGATTTGCTCCAGTTTTAGGCTTTGTGAATCAGGCGGAAGGTAGCAGGAGCAGATCGGAGATGCCAGTGAGCGTGATTTGCTCCAGTATTAGGCTTTGTGAATCAGGCGGAAGGTAGCAGGAGCAGATCGGAGATGCCCGTGAGCGTGATTTGCTCCAGTTTTAGGCTTTGTGAATCAGGCGGAAGGTAGCAGGAGCAGATCGGAGATGCCCGTGAGCGTGATTTGCTCCAGTTTTAGACTTTGTGAATCAGGCGGAAGGTAGCAGGAGCAGATCGGAGATGCCCATGAGCGTGATTTGCTCCACTTTTAGGCTTTGTGAATCAGGCGGAAGGTAGCAGGAGCAGATCGGAGATGCCCATGAGCGTGATTTGCTCCACTTTTAGGCTTTGTGATCGGAGATGCCCGTGAGCGTGATTTGCTCCAGTGCAAATCATTGTGGATCTTACACATTGTGTACATTGAGTGATGATCAAGAGGACCCTTGTGTATCTTCTTCACTTTGTAGCTGAGGTCAGGATGAAAATAATGTTAGACCATAGTTACCCCATCTCTAAAAGGTGTTGCTTGTATTTTACAATATTCAAGAAGAGGAAGAATTACCATCATGCTGCTTTTTTGGAGTCACTTATGGAGACCAAAACCTGGAATGTTTTTACTTATGAATTCCTGCATTCTATCCTCACTGAGAGCAGCACTGATTCTATCCCCTCTATCCCCCCACACCCTTAAGAGGTTCTGCAGTCCCATTCTTGCCCCCGCTTCGGTCCTTATTCTCAGCCTTCCCCATCCATCAACTCCCCCCCATGGCACTTACTTTTTTCCACATCCCCGTTCTACTTTGGGCCTTGGCTGCCACGCGTCAGCTATCATTGAAATATTACTTCCTATTCTTTTTCCCCTGGTGGCCATTTTGGGAGGAGGGCTTGAAAGACCGCAATATCTGGAGTATTTTTTCACAGCGAAAAATGTTGCCATTAGCAACCGCTGCTTGTAGCCGGTATCAGTGACAATAAGGCTTTCAGTGGCAAGCTGTACCAGAATGGGGAGGGCTCTCCACCCTGATTAAAGCTCTTGATACACTTGCTTATATTAACTTGAGAGGCTGGCCATTACCATCAAATACTATGCCACTATTGAACGCTGTATTGCCTAAATATGTGTTAATAATTCCGTTGTCTTACTTGAATGACATGTCAAGGTACAGTGAACAAATGTAGCAACAGTGTTGACAAATGAGCTCGTTTAATGCTTCTATGTCTAAATGAGTTTGGCTCGTATATGCTTCTTCAGGACATGGTTTGATATTGTTCTAGTGGCTGCCATCAATGTCGGGTGTTACGTTCTAAATGAAGACAGATGAAGAGTGACCATTGAAGGTCACCGATGGCCAAGACCAAAAGTGCCAGCTGTAGATCAATGGCGAATGACGGCTGAGATAGAAACGCTTTGCAAAGGAATGCATGTTGAAACATTGAGGAAAAAGCTCACTGAGTGAAAATGGGTACTCTGAGATGACCCTTTAGATTAAGCTGACTGACATAGGTAACGTTATGTAATTTCATTCAGGTTGAGATGCCATGAGATATTTATTAATGTTAGTAAGAATTTTGGACAGACTTTTTAAGATAAGATGAACGTATTGCTGGCTGACATTTCTTTTAGGATTTCTGGGTAGGAAACACAGTGGTCAAAAAACAGAGTCCATAGGCAGGCATCAATTGTGGGTTTATTGTGGAGATGTCTGTGCCATTGCTTATAGCAGATGCCGTAGTGTGGGGAGCATTGATCTGAAGGGGAATGCCAGATGACAGAAGGGCGTGTATATGCATAGAAACAGAGAAAAAGTGAAGGCATTGAAAAGGAAGAGATTATTGAGTAGAAAATAGTGTTGCATTACTACTCATATCAGCCCCTTTAAGACGAATTCACTCTTTCAACAGTAGTTCTTATCAGACCTCAGATAGCTGGCCTGAAGGAAAATTCAAGTGACCCTTAATTGGAGCTACAAAATGGCCTTAAAACCGAGGTAAGGGTTATCTTAGTTAGTAGATAAATGTGTTTTTCTTTTATAGTATTTAAATAACATGGCTGTCTTCATAAATTAGGTATTTTAATTCCAACGTGGTTGAAACGCAGCATGTTTATCATGTGTCTGCATTAGGTGTCAAGTAAACGGTTTCTCTATAAGAAATTGAAAACATTATCCAAAGTTTTAGCTCTCTCTTTCGCCTATTAAATAGCAGGTTTTAGCAAAACGGGTCCTCCCAAAAAGGAAATGTCTTGCTGAAAAAGATTATGCCTGGACATATGTTGTTTCCCTGTCTGCTTCTCAAGACAGAACGTTCAGAATGCAGTTAATACCAGTAGTTACTGACTGCACAATACACATTCTGATTGGCTGATAGGAGGTCAATAGCGATCTGCATGTGCTAATGATATTTACAAAGTGGCACGATTTACACATCTTGTACCCTATTTCACTCATTAACCTGAATTATACATAGATGTTTTCACCAATAATTCTCACCCCAATGACAGTATTTCCTAAGCAGATTTGAATTGTTGGCATAAATGGGGGCCTCGTTGTCAAGATCTATTTATGTCCTTAATTTGGATCAGGAAAGGGACATGGATCGATTCCTCCTTCATGCTATTCCCTATTCAGCAACATAAAGAAAGGACAAACAAATATGACATATTAACATGCCTGGTTTTATTCTCTCTGTTTCCAGAACACCAAACTTTGCTCAGTGTGAATTTCAAGATGTTATTTATCATTTAAATACTTTCGGACACTTTTATGCTTAGCATTTGAAAAATGAAAACATTTCAATCAGGAAGAGACATTACCGTAGGCAAATGACAAGGTTTTAAGAAAACAGAATAGCGGGGCAAATATTTCATAATGGAGCAATATATTTTATAAAGGGTCAGCAAATGCAAAAATGGGGCAACACATTTTAGAATGGGACAGTATATTTAAAATTAAGACAATATTTCAAAACGGGTGTTTCCAGAATAACATTTCAGAATGTGAACATTTCAGAATGAGACAACGGTTCCGAACGGGACAGCATTTCAGAATGGGCAGCATTGCAGAATGGATCAAAGTAAGAGTGGGAAAACATTTCAAAGTGGGGAAACATTTGAGAATAGTGATGCAGTGGAAAAGCATTTAAACAACCCAGGATAGAGAGAAACCTTCAAAATGGGCACACTAGTCCAGAATAGGCGAGGAAACAAAGCAATTCAGAATGGAAAAACAATTCAGGGATGGTAAAGGCAATGGCCATATAAAGCAGGCGTTTCAAAGAGGGGCGTGTCATCTCAGGAACCATTACAGAAGGGCCACAACTAAAGCCTTCCTGACTTGCATTAGTTCCAGGAATGACCTTCTTACCACAACACCATCCCTATACGGATGTCATCAGTGACCTCTTATAGACTGTAACTGACCTTTTACTCTTGACTAGCAAAGATGTTCTAGAGAGCAAGCAAAACTGACCTAGTCATTCCCTGGCCAAGGTGTGTGGACTGGCCTTAGCACTTTCCCCTGCTGCTTACCTCTGCTATTTGTATGACCCAATGTGTAGGAAGTTGTTGGGCCTTGTACTTACAATCCAATGTTAACCTCACTACCCTTTTCCCATGATCCCATTTACACTTCCATCTTTCTGCCAAAAGGGTTGTGAAAGACTTGTTGTACTTGTGTGTTTAAAAAAAGTCACTAAGTAGAAAGATTGGAGAGAAGATTAGCTTTCCGGTTAGTTTGAAAAACACAAAGCGATGAAGAAGAGCTGGAGAGTCCAAGAGGGAGAAGAGAACAAGACTAGCAAAGAAAGATAAGGAGGAGCCCAGTTGTGAGTACATTTAAAAACAGTAGAAAGAAATGGTACAGAATATTTGCCTTTGTGCTATGACTTCCCTCGTGCTCCTCTGTGCAGTGGGAAAGGAGTGATACTGTGTTGTTTGCGCTATGACTTCCCTCGTGCTCCTCTGTGCAGTGGGCAAGGAGTGATGCTGTGTTGTTTGTGCTAGGACTTCCCTCGTGCTCCTCTGTGCAGTGGGCAAGGAGTGATGCTGTGTTGTTTGTGATATGGCTTCCCTATTCTTCCTCTGTACAGTGGGCAAGGAGTGATGCTCTATTGTTTGTGCTATGACTTCCCTCGTGCTCCTCTGTGCAGTGGGCAAGGAGTGATGCTGTGTTGTTTGTGCTACGACTTCCCTCGTGCTCCTCTGTGCAGTGGGCAAGGAGTGATGCTGTGTTGTTTGCGCAATGACTTCCCTCGTGCTCCTCTGTGCAGTGTGCAAGGAGTGAGGCTGCGTTGTTTGTACTATGACTTCCCTCGTGCTTCTGTGTGCAGTAGGCAAAGGTGATGCTGTGTTGTTTGTGCTATGACTTCCCTCGTGAGTGATGCTGTGTTGTTTGTGCTATGACTCCCCTCGTGCTCCTCTGTGCAGTGTGCAAGGAGTGATGCTATGTTGTTTGTGCTACGACTTCCCTCGTGCTCCTCTGTGCAGTGGGCAAGGAGTGATGCTGTGTTGTTTTTTGCTATGCCTCCCCTCGTGCTTCTCTGTGCAGTGGGAAAGGAGTGATGCTGTGTTGTTTGTGCAATGACTTCCCTCGTGCTCCTCTGTGCAGTGTGCAAGGAGTGAGGCTGCGTTGTTTGTGCTATGACTTCCCTCGTGAGTGATGCTGTGTTGTTTGTGCTATGACTCCCCTCGTGCTCCTCTGTGCAGCGTGCAAGGAGTGACTGTGTTGTTTGTGCTACGACTTCCCTCGTGCTCCTCTGTGCAGTGGGCAAGGAGTGATGCTGTGTTGTTTGTGCTATGACTTCCCTCATGAATTTGCGAGGAGTGATGGTGTTGTTTGTGCAACCACTTCCCTTGTGCTCCTCTGTGCAGTGTGCAAGGACTGATGCTGTGTTGTTTGTGCTATGGCTTCCCTCATGCTCCTCTGTGCAGTGTGCAAGGAGTGATGCTGTGTTGGTTGTTTGTGCTATGACTTCCCTGGTGCTCCTCTGTGCAGGGGGCAAGAAGTGATGCTGTGTTGTTTGTGCTATGACTTCCCTCGTGCTCCTCTGTGCAGTGTGCAGGAGTGATGCTGTGTTGTTTGTGCTATGACTTCCCTCGTGAGTGTGCAAGGAGTGATGCTGTGTTGTTTGTGCAATGACTTCCCTCGTGCTCCTCTGTGCAGTGTGCAAGGAGTGATGCTGTGTTGTTTGTGCTATGACTTCCTTCATACTCCTCTATGCAGTGTGCAAGGAGTGATGCTGTGTTGTTTATGCTATGACTTCCCTGGTGCTCCTCTGTGCAGTGGGCAAGGAGTGATGCTGTGTTGGTTGTTTGTGCTATGACTTCCCTGGTGCTCCTCTGTGCAGGGGGCAAGGAGTGATGCTGTGATGTTTGTGCTATGACTTCTCTCGTGAGTGTGCAAAGAGTGATGCTGTGTTGTTTGTGCAATGACTTCCCTCGTGCTCCTCTGTGCAGTGTGCAAGGAGTGATGCTGTGTTGTTTGTGCTATGACTTCCCTCGTGAGTGTGCAAGGAGTGATGCTGTGTTGTTTGTGCAATGACTTCCCTCGTGCTCCTTTGTACAGTGTGCAAGGACTGATGCTGTGTTGTTTGTGCTATGGCTTCCCCCGTGCTCCTCTGTGCAGTGGGCAAAGAGTGATGCTGTGTTGGGTGTTTGTGCTATGACTTCCCTGGTGCTCCTCTGTGCAGAGGGGAAGGAGTGATGCTGTGTTGTTTGTGCTATGACTTCCCTCGTGCTCCTCTGTGCAGTGGGCAAGGAGTGATGCTGTGTTGTTTGTGCTTTGACTTCCCTCATGCTCCTCTGTGCAGTGGGCAAGGAGTGATGCTGTGTTGGGTGTTTGTGCTATGACTTCCCTGGTGCTCCTCTGTGCATTGGGCAAGGAGTGATGCTGTGTTGTTTGTGCTATGACTTCTCTCGTGCTCCTCTGTGCAGTGTGCTAGGAGTGATGCTGTGTTGTTTCTGCTATGAATTCCATCATGAGTGTGAGAGGAGAGATGCTGTATTGTTTGTGCTATGACTTCCCTCGTGCTCCTCTGTGCAGTGGACAAGGAGTGATGCTGTGTTGTTTGTGCTATGACTTCCCTATTCTTCCTCTGTGCAGTGGGCAACGAGTGATGCTGTGTTCTTTGTGCTATGACTTCCCTTGTGCTCCTCTGCGCAGTGGGCAAGGAGTGATGCTGTGTTGTTTGTGCTATGACTTCCCTATTCTTCCCCTGTGCAGTGGGCAAGGAGTGATGCTGTGTTGCTTGTGCAATGACTTCCCTGGTGCTCCTCTGTGCAGGGGGCAAGGAGTGATGCTGTGTTGCTTGTGCAATGACTTCCCTCGTGCTCCTCTGTGCAGTGGGAGAGGAGTGATGCTGTGTTGTTTGTGCTATGACTTCCATCGTGAGTGTGCGAGGAGAGATGCTGTATTGTTTGTGCTATGACTTCCCCTATGCTCCGCTGTGCAGTGGACAAGGAGAGATGCTGTATTGTTTGTGCTATGACTTCCCCCGACTCCTCTTTGCAGTGTGCAAGGAGTGGTTTTGTTTTGTTTGTGCTATGACTTCCCTATTCTTCCTCTGTGCAGTGGGCAACGAGTGATGCTGTGTTGTTTGTGCTATGACTTCCCTTGTGCTCCTCTGTGCAGTGGGCAAGGAGTGATGCTGTGTTGTTTGTGCTATGACTTCCCTATTCTTCCCCTGTGCAGTGGGCAAGGAGTGATGCTGTGTTGCTTGTGCAATGACTTCCCTGGTGCTCCTCTGTGCAGGGGGCAAGGAGTGATGCTGTGTTGCTTGTGCAATGACTTCCCTCGTGCTCCTCTGTGCAGTGGGCAAAGAGTGATGCTGTGTTGTTTGTGCAACGACTTTCCTAGTGCTCCTCCGTGCAGTGTGCTAGGAGTGATGCTGTGTTGTTTGTGCTTGACTTCCATCGTGAGTGTGCGAGGAGTGATGCTGTGATGTTTGTGCTATGACTTCCTTCGTGCTCCTCTGTGCAGTGGGCAAGGAGTGATGCTGTGTTGTTTGTGCTATGACTTCCCTCGTGCTCCTCTGTTCAGTGGGCAAGGAGTGATGCTGTGTTGTTTGTGCTATGACTTCCCTCATGCTCCTCTGTGCAGTGTGCAAGGAGTGGTGCTGTGTTGGTTGTGCTATGACTTCCCTATTCTTCCTCTGTGCAGTGGGCAAGGAGTGATGCTGTGTTGTTTGTGCTATGACTTCCCTCGTGCTCCTCTGTGCAGTGGGCAAGGAGTGGTGCTGTGTTGTTTGTGCTATGACTTCCCTCGTGCTCCTCTGTGCAGTGGGCAAGGAGTGGTGCTGTGTTGTTTGTGCTATGACTTCCCTCGTGCTCCTCTGTGCAGTGGGCAAGGAGTGGTGCTGTGTTGTTTGTGCTATGACTTCCCTATTCTTCCTCTGTGCAGTGGGGTGATGCTGTGTTGTTTGTGCTATGACTTCCCTCGTGCTCCTCTGTGCAGTGGGCAAGGAGTGATGCTGTGTTGTTTGTGCTATGACTTCTCTCGTGCTCCTCTGTGCAGTGGGCAAGGAGTGATGCTGTGTTGCTTGTGCAATGACTTCCCTCGTGCTCCTCTGTGCAGTGTGCTAGGAGTGATGCTGTGTTGTTCGTGCTATGACTTCCCTCGTTCTCCTCTGTGCAGTGTGCAAGGAGTGGTGCTGTGTTGTTTGTACTATGACTTCCCTATTCTTCGTCTGTGCAGTGGGCAAGGAGTGATGCTGTATTGTTTGTGCTATGACTTCCCTCGTGCTCCTCTGTGCAGTGGGAAGGAGTGATGCTGTGTTGTTTGTGCTATGACTTCCCTATTCCTCGTCTGTGCAGTGGGCAAGGAATGATGCTGTATTGTTTGTGCTATGACTCCCCTCGTGCTCCTCTATGCAGTGTCCAAGGAGTGATGCTGTGTTGTTTGTGCTATGACTTCCCTCGTGCTCCTCTGTGCAGTGGGCAAGGAGTGATGCTGTGTTGCTTGTGCTATGACTTCCCTCGTGCTCCTCTGTGCAGTGGGCAAGGCCTGATGCTGTGTTGTTTGTGCTATGACTTCCCTCATGCTCCTCTGTGCAGTGTGCAAGGAGTGGTGCTGTGTTGTTCGTGCCATGACTTCCCTATTCTTCCTCTGTTCAGTGGGCAAGGAGTGATGCTGTGTTATTTGTGCTATGACTTCCCTCGTGCTCCTCTGTGCAGTGGGCAAGGAGTGATGCTGTGTTGTTTGTGCTATGACTTGCCTCGTGCTCCTCTGTGCAGTGGGCAAGGAGTGGTGCTGTGTTGTTTGTGCTATGACTTCCCTATTCTTCCTCTGTGCAGTGGGGTGATGCTGTGTTGTTTGTGCTATGACTTCCCTCGTGCTCCTCTGTGCAGTGGGCAAGGAGTGATGCTGTGTTGTTTGTGCTATGACTTCTCTCGTGCTCCTCTGTGCAGTGGGCAAGGAGTGATGCTGTGTTGTTTGTGCTATGACTTCTAGTGCTCCTCTGTGTAGTGTGCAAGGAGTGGTGCTGTGTTGTTTGTACTATGATTTCCCTATTCTTCGTCTGTGCAGTGGGCAAGGAGTGATGCTGTATAGTTTGTGCTATGACTTCCCTCGTGCTCCTCTGTGCAGTGGGCAAGGAGTGATGCTGTGTTGTTTGTGCTATGACTTCCCTATTCTTTGTCTGTGCAGTGGGCAAGGAGTGATGCTGTGTTGTTTGTGCTATGACTTCCTTCACACTCCTCTGTGCAGTGTGCAAGGAGTGATGCTGTGTTGTTTATGCTATGACTTCCCTGGTGCTCCTCTGTGCAGTGGGCAAGGAGTGATGCTGTGTTGGTTGTTTGTGCTATGACTTCCCTGGTGCTCCTCTGTGCAGGGGGCAAGGAGTGATGCTGTGATGTTTGTGCTATGACTTCTCTCGTGAGTGTGCAAAGAGTGATGCTGTGTTGTTTGTGCAATGACTTCCCTCGTGCTCCTCTGTGCAGTGTGCAAGGAGTGATGCTGTGTTGTTTGTGCTATGACTTCCCTCGTGAGTGTGCAAGGAGTGATGCTGTGTTGTTTGTGCAATGACTTCCCTCGTGCTCCTTTGTACAGTGTGCAAGGACTGATGCTGTGTTGTTTGTGCTATGGCTTCCCCCGTGCTCCTCTGTGCAGTGGGCAAAGAGTGATGCTGTGTTGGGTGTTTGTGCTATGACTTCCCTGGTGCTCCTCTGTGCAGAGGGGAAGGAGTGATGCTGTGTTGTTTGTGCTATGACTTCCCTCGTGCTCCTCTGTGCAGTGGGCAAGGAGTGATGCTGTGTTGTTTGTGCTTTGACTTCCCTCATGCTCCTCTGTGCAGTGGGCAAGGAGTGATGCTGTGTTGGGTGTTTGTGCTATGACTTCCCTGGTGCTCCTCTGTGCATTGGGCAAGGAGTGATGCTGTGTTGTTTGTGCTATGACTTCTCTCGTGCTCCTCTGTGCAGTGTGCTAGGAGTGATGCTGTGTTGTTTCTGCTATGAATTCCATCATGAGTGTGAGAGGAGAGATGCTGTATTGTTTGTGCTATGACTTCCCTCGTGCTCCTCTGTGCAGTGGACAAGGAGTGATGCTGTGTTGTTTGTGCTATGACTTCCCTATTCTTCCTCTGTGCAGTGGGCAACGAGTGATGCTGTGTTGTTTGTGCTATGACTTCCCTTGTGCTCCTCTGCGCAGTGGGCAAGGAGTGATGCTGTGTTGTTTGTGCTATGACTTCCCTATTCTTCCCCTGTGCAGTGGGCAAGGAGTGATGCTGTGTTGCTTGTGCAATGACTTCCCTGGTGCTCCTCTGTGCAGGGGGCAAGGAGTGATGCTGTGTTGCTTGTGCAATGACTTCCCTCGTGCTCCTCTGTGCAGTGGGCAAAGAGTGATGCTGTGTTGTTTGTGCAACGACTTTCCTAGTGCTCCTCCGTGCAGTGGGAGAGGAGTGATGCTGTGTTGTTTGTGCTATGACTTCCATCGTGAGTGTGCGAGGAGAGATGCTGTATTGTTTGTGCTATGACTTCCCCCATGCTCCGCTGTGCAGTGGACAAGGAGAGATGCTGTATTGTTTGTGCTATGACTTCCCCCAACTCCTCTTTGCAGTGTGCAAGGAGTGGTTTTGTTTTGTTTGTGCTATGACTTCCCTATTCTTCCTCTGTGCAGTGGGCAACGAGTGATGCTGTGTTGTTTGTGCTATGACTTCCCTTGTGCTCCTCTGTGCAGTGGGCAAGGAGTGATGCTGTGTTGTTTGTGCTATGACTTCCCTATTCTTCCCCTGTGCAGTGGGCAAGGAGTGATGCTGTGTTGCTTGTGCAATGACTTCCCTGGTGCTCCTCTGTGCAGGGGGCAAGGAGTGATGCTGTGTTGCTTGTGCAATGACTTCCCTCGTGCTCCTCTGTGCAGTGGGCAAAGAGTGATGCTGTGTTGTTTGTGCAACGACTTTCCTAGTGCTCCTCCGTGCAGTGTGCTAGGAGTGATGCTGTGTTGTTTGTGCTATGACTTCCCTCATGCTCCTCTGTGCAGTGTGCAAGGAGTGGTGCTGTGTTGGTTGTGCTATGACTTCCCTATTCTTCCTCTGTGCAGTGGGCAAGGAGTGATGCTGTGTTGTTTGTGCTATGACTTCCCTCGTGCTCCTCTGTGCAGTGGGCAAGGAGTGGTGCTGTGTTGTTTGTGCTATGACTTCCCTCGTGCTCCTCTGTGCAGTGGGCAAGGAGTGGTGCTGTGTTGTTTGTGCTATGACTTCCCTCGTGCTCCTCTGTGCAGTGGGCAAGGAGTGGTGCTGTGTTGTTTGTGCTATGACTTCCCTATTCTTCCTCTGTGCAGTGGGGTGATGCTGTGTTGTTTGTGCTATGACTTCCCTCGTGCTCCTCTGTGCAGTGGGCAAGGAGTGATGCTGTGTTGTTTGTGCTATGACTTCTCTCGTGCTCCTCTGTGCAGTGGGCAAGGAGTGATGCTGTGTTGCTTGTGCAATGACTTCCCTCGTGCTCCTCTGTGCAGTGTGCTAGGAGTGATGCTGTGTTGTTCGTGCTATGACTTCCCTCGTTCTCCTCTGTGCAGTGTGCAAGGAGTGGTGCTGTGTTGTTTGTACTATGACTTCCCTATTCTTCGTCTGTGCAGTGGGCAAGGAGTGATGCTGTATTGTTTGTGCTATGACTTCCCTCGTGCTCCTCTGTGCAGTGGGAAGGAGTGATGCTGTGTTGTTTGTGCTATGACTTCCCTATTCCTCGTCTGTGCAGTGGGCAAGGAATGATGCTGTATTGTTTGTGCTATGACTTCCCTCGTGCTCCTCTGTGCAGTGTCCAAGGAGTGATGCTGTGTTGTTTGTGCTATGACTTCCCTCGTGCTCCTCTGTGCAGTGGGCAAGGAGTGATGCTGTGTTGCTTGTGCTATGACTTCCCTCGTGCTCCTCTGTGCAGTGGGCAAGGCCTGATGCTGTGTTGTTTGTGCTATGACTTCCCTCATGCTCCTCTGTGCAGTGTGCAAGGAGTGGTGCTGTGTTGTTCGTGCCATGACTTCCCTATTCTTCCTCTGTTCAGTGGGCAAGGAGTGATGCTGTGTTATTTGTGCTATGACTTCCCTCGTGCTCCTCTGTGCAGTGGGCAAGGAGTGATGCTGTGTTGTTTGTGCTATGACTTGCCTCATGCTCCTCTGTGCAGTGGGCAAGGAGTGGTGCTGTGTTGTTTGTGCTATGACTTCCCTATTCTTCCTCTGTGCAGTGGGGTGATGCTGTGTTGTTTGTGCTATGACTTCCCTCGTGCTCCTCTGTGCAGTGGGCAAGGAGTGATGCTGTGTTGTTTGTGCTATGACTTCTCTCGTGCTCCTCTGTGCAGTGGGCAAGGAGTGATGCTGTGTTGTTTGTGCTATGACTTCTCGTGCTCCTCTGTGTAGTGTGCAAGGAGTGGTGCTGTGTTGTTTGTACTATGATTTCCCTATTCTTCGTCTGTGCAGTGGGCAAGGAGTGATGCTGTATAGTTTGTGCTATGACTTCCCTCGTGCTCCTCTGTGCAGTGGGCAAGGAGTGATGCTGTGTTGTTTGTGCTATGACTTCCCTATTCTTTGTCTGTGCAGTGGGCAAGGAGTGATGCTGTGTTGTTTGTGCTATGACTTCCCTCGTGCTCCTCGGTGCAGTGGGCAAGGAGTGGTGCTGTGTTGTTTGTGCTATGACTTCCCTATTCTTCCTCTGTGCAGTGGGGTGATGCTGTGTTGTTTGTGCTATGACTTCCCTTGTGCTCCTCTGTGCAGTGGGCAAGGAGTGATGCTGTGTTGTTTGTGCTATGACTTCCCTCGTGCTCCTCTGTGCAGTGGGCAAGGGGTGGTGCTGTGTTGTTTGTGCTATGACTTCCCTATTCTTCCTCTGTGCAGTGGGGTGATGCTGTGTTGTTTGTGCTATGACTTCCCTCGTGCTCCTATGTGCAGTGGGCAAGGAGTGGTGCTGTGTTGTTTGTGCTACGACAGCCCTCGTGCTCCTCTGTGCAGTGGGCAAGGAGTGATGCTGTGTTGTTTGTGCTATGACTTCCCTCGTGCTCCTCTGTGCAGTGGCCAAGGAGTGATGCTGTGTTGTTTGTGCTATGACTTCCCTCGTGCTCCTCTGTGCAGTGGGCAAGGAGTGATGCTGTGTTGTTTGTGCTATGACTTCCCTCGTGCTCCTCTGTGCAGTGGGCAAGGGGTGGTGCTGTGTTGTTTGTGCTATGACTTCCCTATTCTTCCTCTGTGCAGTGGGGTGATGCTGTGTTGTTTGTGCTATGACTTCCCTCGTGCTCCTATGTGCAGTGGGCAAGGAGTGATGCTGTGTTGTTTGTGCTATGACTTCCCTATTCCTCGTCTGTGCAGTGGGCAAGGAATGATGCTGTATTGTTTGTGCTATGACTTCCCTCGTGCTCCTCTGTGCAGTGGCCAAGGAGTGATGCTGTGTTGTTTGTGCTATGACTTCCCTCGTGCTCCTCTGTGCAGTGGGCAAGGAGTGATGCTGTGTTGTTTGTGCTATGACTTCCCTCGTGCTCCTCTGTGCAGTGGGCAAGGACTGATGCTGTGTTGTTTGTGCTATGACTTCCCTCATGCTCCTCTGTGCAGTGTGCAAGGAGTGGTGCTGTGTTGTTCGTGCTATGACTTCCCTATTCTTCCTCTGTTCAGTGGGCAAGGAGTGATGCTGTGTTATTTGTGCTATGACTTCCCTCGTGCTCCTCTGTGCAGTGGGCAAGGAGTGATGCTGTGTTGTTTGTGCTATGACTTCCCTCGTGCTCCTCTGTGCAGTGGGCAAGGAGTGGTGCTGTGTTGTTTTTGCTATGACTTCCCTATTCTTCCTCTGTGCAGTGGGGTGATGCTGTGTTGTTTGTGCTATGACTTCCCTCGTGCTCCTCTGTGCAGTGGGCAAGGAGTGATGCTGTGTTGTTTGTGCTATGACTTCTCTCGTGCTCCTCTGTGCAGTGGGCAAGGAGTGATGCTGTGTTGTTTGTGATATGACTTCCCTCGTGCTCCTCTGTGCAGTGGGCAAGGAGTGGTACTGTGTTGTTTGTGCTATGACTTCCCTATTCTTCCTCTGTGCAGTGGGGTGATGCTGTGTTGTTTGTGCTATGACTTCCCTTGTGCTCCTCTGTGCAGTGGGCAAGGAGTGATGCTGTGTTGTTTGTGCTATGACTTCCCTCGTGCTCCTCTGTGCAGTGGGCAAGGGGTGGTGCTGTGTTGTTTGTGCTATGACTTCCCTATTCTTCCTCTGTGCAGTGGGGTGTTGCTGTGTTGTTTGTGCTATGACTTCCCTCGTGCTCCTATGTGCAGTGGGCAAGGAGTGGTGCTGTGTTGTTTGTGCTACGACAGCCCTCGTGCTCCTCTGTGCAGTGGACAAGGAGTGATGCTGTGTTGTTTGTGCTATGACTTCCCTCGTGCTCCTCTGTGCAGTGGGCAAGGGTGGTGTTGTGTTGTTTGTGCTATGACTTCCCTATTCTTCCTCTGTGCAGTGGGGTGATGCTGTGTTGTTTGTGCTATGACTTCCCTCGTGCTCCTCTGTGCAGTGGGCAAGGAGTGATGCTGTGTTGTTTGTGCTATGACTTCCCTATTCCTCGTCTGTGCAGTGGGCAAGGAATGATGCTGTATTGTTTGTGCTATGACTTCCCTCGTGCTCCTCTGTGCAGTGGCCAAGGAGTGATGCTGTGTTGTTTGTGCTATGACTTCCCTCGTGCTCCTCTGTGCAGTGGGCAAGGAGTGATGCTGTGTTGTTTGTGCTATGACTTCCCTCGTGCTCCTCTGTGCAGTGGGCAAGGACTGATGCTGTGTTGTTTGTGCTATGACTTCCCTATTCTTCCTCTGTGCAGTGGGGTGATGCTGTGTTGTTTGTGCTATGACTTCCCTTGTGCTCCTCTGTGCAGTGGGCAAGGAGTGATGCTGTGTTGTTTGTGCTATGACTTCCCTCGTGCTCCTCTGTGCAGTGGGCAAGGGGTGGTGCTGTGTTGTTTGTGCTATGACTTCCCTATTTTTCCTCTGTGCAGTGGGCAAGGAGAGATGCTGTACTGTTTGTGCTATGACTTCACCCGTACTCCTCTTTGCAGTGTGCAAGGAGTGATGCTGTGTTGTTTGTGCAATGACTTCCCTCGTGCTCCTCTGTGCAGTGTGCAAGGAGTGATGCTGTGTTGTTTGTGCAATGACTTCCGTCGTGCTCCTCTGTGCAGTGTGCTAGGAGTGATGCTGTGTTGTTCGTGCTATGACTTCCATCGTGAGTGTGCGAGGAATGATGCTGTGTTGTTTGTGCTATGACTTCCCTCGTGTTCCTCTATGCAGTGGGCAAGGAGTGATGCTGTGTTGTTTGTGCTATGACTCCCCTTGTGCTCCTCTGTGCAGTGTGCAACGAGTGATGCTGTGTTGTTTGTGCTATGACTTCCCTCGTGCTCCTCTGTGCAGTGGGCAAGGGGTGGTGCTGTGTTGTTTGTGCTATGACTTCCCTATTCTTCCTCTGTGCAGTGGGGTGATGCTGTGTTGTTTGTGCTATGACTTCCCTCGTGCTCCTCTGTGCAGTGGGCAAGGAGTGATGCTGTGTTGTTTGTGCTATGACTTCCCTATTCCTCGTCTGTGCAGTGGGCAAGGAATGATGCTGTATTGTTTGTGCTATGACTTCCCTCGTGCTCCTCTGTGCAGTGGCCAAGGAGTGATGCTGTGTTGTTTGTGCTATGACTTCCCTCGTGCTCCTCTGTGCAGTGGGCAAGGAGTGATGCTGTGTTGTTTGTGCTATGACTTCCCTCGTGCTCCTCTGTGCAGTGGGCAAGGACTGATGCTGTGTTGTTTGTGCTATGACTTCCCTATTCTTCCTCTGTGCAGTGGGGTGATGCTGTGTTGTTTGTGCTATGACTTCCCTTGTGCTCCTCTGTGCAGTGGGCAAGGAGTGATGCTGTGTTGTTTGTGCTATGACTTCCCTCCTGCTCCTCTGTGCAGTGGGCAAGGGGTGGTGCTGTGTTGTTTGTGTAATGACTTCCCTCGTGCTCCTCTGTGCAGTGTGCAAGGAGTGATGCTGTGTTGTTCGTGCTATGACTTCCATCGTGAGTGTGCGAGGAATGATGCTGTGTTGTTTGTGCTATGACTTCCCTCGTGTTCCTCTATGCAGTGGGCAAGGAGTGATGCTGTGTTGTTTGTGCTATGACTCCCCTTGTGCTCCTCTGTGCAGTGTGCAACGAGTGATGCTGTGTTGTTTGTGCTATGACTTCCCTCGTGCTCCTCTGTGCAGTGGGCAAGGGGTGGTGCTGTGTTGTTTGTGCTATGACTTCCCTATTCTTCCTCTGTGCAGTGGGGTGATGCTGTGTTGTTTGTGCTATGACTTCCCTCGTGCTCCTCTGTGCAGTGGGCAAGGAGTGATGCTGTGTTGTTTGTGCTATGACTTCCCTATTCCTCGTCTGTGCAGTGGGCAAGGAATGATGCTGTATTGTTTGTGCTATGACTTCCCTCGTGCTCCTCTGTGCAGTGGCCAAGGAGTGATGCTGTGTTGTTTGTGCTATGACTTCCCTCGTGCTCCTCTGTGCAGTGGGCAAGGAGTGATGCTGTGTTGTTTGTGCTATGACTTCCCTCGTGCTCCTCTGTGCAGTGGGCAAGGACTGATGCTGTGTTGTTTGTGCTATGACTTCCCTATTCTTCCTCTGTGCAGTGGGGTGATGCTGTGTTGTTTGTGCTATGACTTCCCTTGTGCTCCTCTGTGCAGTGGGCAAGGAGTGATGCTGTGTTGTTTGTGCTATGACTTCCCTCCTGCTCCTCTGTGCAGTGGGCAAGGGGTGGTGCTGTGTTGTTTGTGTAATGACTTCCCTCGTGCTCCTCTGTGCAGTGTGCAAGGAGTGATGCTGTGTTGTTCGTGCTATGACTTCCATCGTGAGTGTGCGAGGAATGATGCTGTGTTGTTTGTGCTATGACTTCCCTCGTGTTCCTCTATGCAGTGGGCAAGGAGTGATGCTGTGTTGTTTGTGCTATGACTCCCCTTGTGCTCCTCTGTGCAGTGTGCAACGAGTGATGCTGTGTTGTTTGTGCTATGACTTCCCTCGTGCTCCTCTGTGCAGTGGGCAAGGGGTGGTGCTGTGTTGTTTGTGCTATGACTTCCCTATTCTTCCTCTGTGCAGTGGGGTGATGCTGTGTTGTTTGTGCTATGACTTCCCTCGTGCTCCTCTGTGCAGTGGGCAAGGAGTGATGCTGTGTTGTTTGTGCTATGACTTCCCTATTCCTCGTCTGTGCAGTGGGCAAGGAATGATGCTGTATTGTTTGTGCTATGACTTCCCTCGTGCTCCTCTGTGCAGTGGCCAAGGAGTGATGCTGTGTTGTTTGTGCTATGACTTCCCTCGTGCTCCTCTGTGCAGTGGGCAAGGAGTGATGCTGTGTTGTTTGTGCTATGACTTCCCTCGTGCTCCTCTGTGCAGTGGGCAAGGACTGATGCTGTGTTGTTTGTGCTATGACTTCCCTATTCTTCCTCTGTGCAGTGGGGTGATGCTGTGTTGTTTGTGCTATGACTTCCCTTGTGCTCCTCTGTGCAGTGGGCAAGGAGTGATGCTGTGTTGTTTGTGCTATGACTTCCCTCCTGCTCCTCTGTGCAGTGGGCAAGGGGTGGTGCTGTGTTGTTTGTGTAATGACTTCCCTCGTGCTCCTCTGTGCAGTGTGCAAGGAGTGATGCTGTGTTGTTTGTGCAATGACTTCCGTCGTGCTCCTCTGTGCAGTGTTCTAGGAGTGATGCTGTGTTGTTCGTGCTATGACTTCCATCGTGAGTGTGCGAGGAGTGATGCTGTGTTGTTTGTGCAATGACTTCCGTCGTGCTCCTCTGTGCAGTGTGCTAGGAGTGATGCTGTGTTGTTCGTGCTATGACTTCCATCGTGAGTGTGCGAGGAATGATGCTGTGTTGTTTGTGCTATGACTTCCCTCGTGTTCCTCTATGCAGTGGGCAAGGAGTGATGCTGTGTTGTTTGTGCTATGACTCCCCTTGTGCTCCTCTGTGCAGTGTGCAACGAGTGATGCTGTGTTGTTTGTGCTATGACTTCCCTCGTGCTCCTCTGTGCAGTGGGCAAGGGGTGGTGCTGTGTTGTTTGTGCTATGACTTCCCTATTCTTCCTCTGTGCAGTGGGGTGATGCTGTGTTGTTTGTGCTATGACTTCCCTCGTGCTCCTCTGTGCAGTGGGCAAGGAGTGATGCTGTGTTGTTTGTGCTAGCACTTCCCTATTCCTCGTCTGTGCAGTGGGCAAGGAATGATGCTGTATTGTTTGTGCTATGACTTCCCTCGTGCTCCTCTGTGCAGTGGCCAAGGAGTGATGCTGTGTTGTTTGTGCTATGACTTCCCTCGTGCTCCTCTGTGCAGTGGGCAAGGAGTGATGCTGTGTTGTTTGTGCTATGACTTCCCTCGTGCTCCTCTGTGCAGTGGGCAAGGACTGATGCTGTGTTGTTTGTGCTATGACTTCCCTATTCTTCCTCTGTGCAGTGGGGTGATGCTGTGTTGTTTGTGCTATGACTTCCCTTGTGCTCCTCTGTGCAGTGGGCAAGGAGTGATGCTGTGTTGTTTGTGCTATGACTTCCCTCCTGCTCCTCTGTGCAGTGGGCAAGGGGTGGTGCTGTGTTGTTTGTGTAATGACTTCCCTCGTGCTCCTCTGTGCAGTGTGCAAGGAGTGATGCTGTGTTGTTTGTGCAATGACTTCCGTCGTGCTCCTCTGTGCAGTGTTCTAGGAGTGATGCTGTGTTGTTCGTGCTATGACTTCCATCGTGAGTGTGCGAGGAGTGATGCTGTGTTGTTTGTGCTATGACTTCCCTCGTGTTCCTCTATGCAGTGGGCAAGGAGTGATGCTGTGTTGTTTGTGCTATGACTCCCCTTGTGCTCCTCTGTGCAGTGTGCAACGAGTGATGCTGTGTTGTTTGTGCTATGACTTCCCTCGTGCTCCTCTGTGCAGTGGGCAAGGAGTGATGCTGCGTTGTTTGTGCTATGACTTCCCTCGTGCTCCTCTGTGCAGTGGGCAAGGACTGATGCTGTGTTGTTTGTGCTATGACTTCCCTATTCTTCCTCTGTGCAGTGGGGTGATGCTGTGTTGTTTGTGCTATGACTTCCCTATTCTTCCTCTGTGCAGTGGGCAAGGAGAGATGCTGTACTGTTTGTGCTATGACTTCCCCCGTACTCCTCTTTGCAGTGTGCAAGGAGTGATGCTGTGTTGTTTGTGCAATGACTTCCCTCGTGCTCCTCTGTGCAGTGTGCAAGGAGTGATGCTGTGTTGTTTGTGCAATGACTTCCGTCGTGCTCCTCTGTGCAGTGTGCTAGGAGTGATGCTGTGTTGTTCGTGCTATGACTTCCATCGTGAGTGTGCGAGGAGTGATGCTGTGTTGTTTGTGCTATGACTTCCCTCGTGTTCCTCTATGCAGTGGGCAAGGAGTGATGCTGTGTTGTTTGTGCTATGACTCCCCTTGTGCTCCTCTGTGCAGTGTGCAACGAGTGATGCTGTGTTGTTTGTGCTATGACTTCCCTCGTGCTCCTCTGTGCAGTGGGCAAGGAGTGATGCTGCGTTGTTTGTGCTATGACTTCCCTCGTGCTCCTCTGTGCAGTGGGCAAGGACTGATGCTGTGTTGTTTGTGCTATGACTTCCCTATTCTTCCTCTGTGCAGTGGGGTGATGCTGTGTTGTTTGTGCTATGACTTCCCTTGTGCTCCTCTGTGCAGTGGGCAAGGAGTGAAGCTGTGTTGTTTGTGCTATGACTTCCCTCGTGCTCCTCTGTGCAGTGGGCAAGGGGTGGTGCTGTGTTGTTTGTGCTATGACTTCCCTATTCTTCCTCTGTGCAGTGGGCAAGGAGAGATGCTGTACTGTTTGTGCTATGACTTCCCCCGTACTCCTCTTTGCAGTGTGCAAGGAGTGATGCTGTGTTGTTTGTGCAATGACTTCCCTCGTGCTCCTCTGTGCAGTGTGCAAGGAGTGATGCTGTGTTGTTTGTGCAATGACTTCCGTCGTGCTCCTCTGTGCAGTGTGCTAGGAGTGATGCTGTGTTGTTCGTGCTATGACTTCCATCGTGAGTGTGCGAGGAGTGATGCTGTGTTGTTTGTGCTATGACTCCCCTTGTGCTCCTCTGTGCAGTGTGCAACGAGTGATGCTGTGTTGTTTGTGCTATGACTTCCCTTGTGCTCCTCTGTGCAGTGTGCAAGGAGTGGTGCTGTGTTGTTTGTGCTATGACTTCCCTATTCTTCCTCTGTGCAGTGGGCAAGGAGTGATGCTGTGTTGTTTGTGCTATGACTTCCCTCGTGCTCCTCTGTGCAGTGTGCAAGGAGTGGTGCTGCGTTGTTTGTGCTATGACTTCCCTATTCTTCCTCTGTGCAGTGGGCAAGGAGTGATGCTGTGTTGTTTATGCTATTACTTCCCTCGTGCTCCTCTGTGCAGTGTCCAAGTAGTTTGCAAGGAGTGGTGCTGTGTTGTTTGTGCTATGACTTCCCTTGTGCTCCTCTGTGCAGTGGGCAAGGAGTGATGCTGTGTTGTTTGTGCTATGACTCCCCTTGTGCTCCTCTGTGCAGTGTGCAACGAGTGATGGTGTGTTGTTTGTGCTATGACTTCCCTTGTGCTCCTCTGTGCGGTGTGCAAGGAGTGGTGCTGTGTTGTTTGTGCTATGACTTCCCTATTCTTCCTCTGTGCAGTGGGCAAGGAGTGATGCTTTGTTGTTTGTGCTATGACTTCTCTCGTGCTCCTCTGTGCAGTGTGCAAGGCGTGGTGCTGTGTTATTTGTACTATGACTTCCCTATTCTTCGTCTGTGCAGTGGGCAAGGAGTGATGCTGTATTGTTTGTGCTATGACTTCCCTATTCTTCGTCTGTGCAGTGGGCAAGGAGTGATGCTGTATTGTTTGTGCTATGACTTCCCTCGTGCTCCTCTGTGCAGTGGGCTAGGAGTGATGCTGTGTTGTTTCTGCTATGACTTCCCTCGTGCTCCTCTGTGCAGTGGGCAAGGAGTGGTGCTGTGTTGTTTGTGCTATGACTTCCCTATTCTTCCTCTCTGCAGTGGGGTGATGCTGTGTTGTTTGTGCTATGACTTCCCTTGTGCTCCTCTGTGCAGTGGGCAAGGAGTGATGCTGTGTTGTTTGTGCTATGACTTCCCTCGTGCTCCTCTGTGCAGTGGGCAAGGAGTGGTGCTGTGTTGTTTGTGCTATGACTTCCCTATTCTTCCTCTGTGCAGTGGGGTGATGCTGTGTTGTTTGTGCTATGACTTCCCTTGTGCTCCTATGTGCAGTGGGCAAGAAGTGGTGCTGTGTTGTTTGTGCTACGACTTCCCTCGTGCTCCTCTGTGCAGTAGACAAGGTGTGGTGCTGTGTTGTTTGTGCTACGACTTCCCTCGTGCTCCTCTGTGCAGTGGGCAAGGAGTAGTGCTGTGTTGTTTGTGCTATGACTTCCCTATTCTTCCTCTGTGCAGTGGGCAAGGAGAGATGCTGTACTGTTTGTGCTATGACTTCCCCCGTACTCCTCTTTGCAGTGTGCAAGGAGTGATGCTGTGTTGTTTGTGCAATGACTTCCCTTGTGCTCCTCTGTGCAGTGTGCAAGGAGTGATGCTGTGTTGTTTGTGCAATGACTTCCCTCATGCTCCTCTGTGCAGTGTGCTAGTAGTGATGCTGTGTTGTTCGTGCTATGACTTCCAACGTGAGTGTGCGAGGAGTGATGCTGTGTTGTTTGTGCTATGACTTCCCTCGTGCTCCTCTGTGCAGTGGGCAAGGGGTGGTGCTGTGTTGTTTGTGCTATGACTTCCCTATTCTTCCTCTGTGCAGTGGGGTGATGCTGTGTTGTTTGTGCTATGACTTCCCTCGTGCTCCTATGTGCAGTGGGCAAGGAGTGATGCTGTGTTGTTTGTGCTATGACTTCTCTCGTGCTCCTCTGTGCAGTGGGCAAGGAGTGATGCTGTGTTGTTTGTGCTATGACTTCCCTCGTGCTCCTCTATGCAGTGTGCAAGGAGTGGTGCTGTGTTGTTTGTGCTATGACTTCCCTCGTGCTCCTCTGTGCAGTGTGCAAGGAGTGTGCAAGGAGTGATGCTGTGTTGTTTGTGCTATGACTTCCCTCGTGTTCCTCTGTGCAGTGTGCAACGAGTGATGCTGTGTTGTTTGTGCTATGACTTCCCTTGTGCTCCTCTGTGCAGTGTGCGAGGAGTGATGCTGTGTTGTTTGTGCTATGACTTCCCTTGTGCTCCTCTGTGCAGTGTGCAAGGAGTGGTGCTGTGTTGTTTGTGCTATGACTTCCCTCGTGCTCCTCTGTGCAGTGTGCAAGGAGTGTGCAAGGAGTGGTGCTGTGTTGTTTGTGCTATGACTTCCCTATTCTTCCTCTGTGCAGTGGGCTATGTGCTATGACTTCCCTCGTGCTCCTCTGTGCAGTGGACAAGGAGTGATGCTGTGTTGTTCCTAGCTCACTCTAGTCTACGTTTGCTTTGCACTTGCCTCCAGAACTGGAAACTGACCTTTCCTTGCACATCAGAAATGCTATCCATTGCTTCCTTTCAATGTTCATCAAGCGTCCTTCCTACTCTTGCAGATCCCGGAGCACTTTGCATACATTCAGATCAGTAAAGTACACACCTTCTAAAATAAGCTAATACATATTAAATGAAATACTCCTTATCAAAACCAAAACCCCATCCCTCAAACAAATTGAAATGATGTGAAAAAACTCCTGATGCAGAATGTCTACTTCAGACATAGCCTGGGGTGCCACTCGCGTATCCACACAAGGAAGAGGTGGCACTTCACGCGTTTGTGAATCCTAGAGGTCACATTCACAAAGATTAGAACCGCAGCAAATCCGAGATGGCCGTGACCAGCTATCATGTGCTCCTCGGACATGGACCTTATCCGCGAATCCTAAAACCCGAGCCAATCTGGAGGCGCCTGCAGCATCTCGGAGACGCCCTGGAGCATATTGTTGAGAAGTGCCTTTGCAGGCTATTCCCTCAAAAAAGCGAATCGCAAAATAACGAGGCAGAAAATGCAGAGTTTTTAAAAAACAAATTCTCTGACTTTTTGCACATTTTTACACACAAATTGATACGGGGTTGGGTTTGGGAATACGTTAATGTAGGGGTAATGTGGGGGGGGGGGGGGTGAGGGTGGCTTCCAACATTTAAAAAAGTGCAAAAAACCAGACGAAAAGGCATTTTGATCATTCATTTTTTCTTTTTTTTTAACTCAGCATTTTAACGTAGAACCCATTTGCAGGGGAGCATCTCGAGATTTGCTCCAGTTTTGCCATTTATGAATCAGGTATAAAGGCATCAGGAGCCAGTCAGAACTACTTACTGGCATCTGTGATGTGCTCCAGTGCTAATCGTCGAGACTTGGTGTATGGAAGATGCTTTCGGCAGTCGCACACTCTGGGGCCAGAGGCTGAAAACACATCATTTGCCACCAGCCTTGCCCCTCTGGCATGATCCCAGATAAAGAGCCTAGAAGACCATCGATAAGGCTATGCAGAAAGCGCTGCTGCACAGCCACCTGGGTGACTAAGCCCCTTTGTGGTGGTGTAGTTTGTTGTCCCATTTCACAGAGGCGACAGCAACCGGTGAAGAAGTATTGAAGGATGGGAGTTTTGCTTGGATATTGAAGTAAATGGCGAGGCACCACTCGTTGTTCAGTCAGGTGGCATTGTCAAGAGAATACACATCGATGACTAAAACGCAAACTATGGATGTGGGAGAAACCTTCACTTTTGCAAGGAAACAAATGAGATTTTATTTTGGTGAGTAAAAACCACAGGACGTTGCTCATAGGTCCTATGAAATGGCAGCATTGTGTGTTTTGCTTGCAGTGTGCAAGGAGTGGTGCTGCGTTGTTTGTGCTATGACTTCCCTATTCTTCCTCTGTGCAGTGGGCATGGAGTGATGCTGTGTTGGTTGTGCTATTACTTCCCTCGTGCTCCTCTGTGCAGTGTGCAAGGAGTGTGCAAGGAGTGGTGCTGTGTTGTTTGTGCTATGACTTCCCTATTTTTCCACTGTGCAGTGGGCTATGTGCTATGACTTCCCTCGTGCTCCTCTGTGCAGTGGGCAAGGAGTGATGCTGTGTTGTTTGTGCTATGACTCCCCTTGTGCTCCTCTGTGCAGTGTGCAACGAGTGATGGTGTGTTGTTTGTGCTATGACTTCCCTTGTGCTCCTCTGTGCGGTGTGCAAGGAGTGTGCAAGGAGTGGTGCTGTGTTGTTTGTGCTATGACTCCCCTTGTGCTCCTCTGTGCAGTGTGCAACGAGTGATGGTGTGTTGTTTGTGCTATGACTTCCCTTGTGCTCCTCTGTGCGGTGTGCAAGGAGTGTGCAAGGAGTGATGCTGTGTTGTTTGTGCTATGACTTCCCTCGTGTTCCTCTGTGCAGTGTGCAACGAGTGATGCTGTGTTGTTTGTGCTATGACTTCCCTTGTGCTCCTCTGTGCAGTGTGCGAGGAGTGATGCTGTGTTGTTTGTGCTATGACTTCCCTCGTGTTCCTCTGTGCAGTGTGCAACGAGTGATGCTGTGTTGTTTGTGCTATGACTTCCCTTGTGCTCCTCTGTGCAGTGTGCAAGGAGTGGTGCTGTGTTGTTTGTGCTATGACTTCCCTCGTGCTCCTCTGTGCAGTGTGCAAGGAGTGTGCAAGGAGTGGTGCTGTGTTGTTTGTGCTATGACTTCCCTATTCTTCCTCTGTGCAGTGGGCTATGTGCTATGACTTCCCTCGTGCTCCTCTGTGCAGTGTGCAAGGAGTGTGCAAGGAGTGGTGCTGTGTTGTTTGTGCTATGACTTCCCTATTCTTCCTCTGTGCAGTGGGCTATGTGCTATGACTTCCCTCGTGCTCCTCTGTGCAGTGGACAAGGAGTGATGCTGTGTTGTTCCTAGCTCACTCTAGTCTACGTTTGCTTTGCACTTGCCTCCAGAACTGGAAACTGACCTTTCCTTGCACATCAGAAATGCTATCCATTGCTTCCTTTCAATGTTCATCAAGCGTCCTTCCTACTCTTGCAGATCCCGGAGCACTTTGCATACATTCAGATCAGTAAAGTACACACCTTCTAAAATAAGCTAATACATATTAAATGAAATACTCCTTATCAAAACCAAAACCCCATCCCTCAAACAAATTGAAATGATGTGAAAAAACTCCTGATGCAGAATGTCTACTTCAGACATAGCCTGGGGTGCCACTCGCGTATCCACACAAGGAAGAGGTGGCACTTCACGCGTTTGTGAATCCTAGAGGTCACATTCACAAAGATTAGAACCGCAGCAAATCCGAGATGGCCGTGACCAGCTATCATGTGCTCCTCGGACATGGACCTTATCCGCGAATCCTAAAACCCGAGCCAATCTGGAGGCGCCTGCAGCATCTCGGAGACGCCCTGGAGCATATTGTTGAGAAGTGCCTTTGCAGGCTATTCCCTCAAAAAAGCGAATCGCAAAATAACGAGGCAGAAAATGCAGAGTTTTTAAAAAACAAATTCTCTGACTTTTTGCACATTTTTACACACAAATTGATACGGGGTTGGGTTTGGGAATACGTTAATGTAGGGGTAATGTGGGGGGGGGGGGTGAGGGTGGCTTCCAACATTTAAAAAAGTGCAAAAAACCAGACGAAAAGGCATTTTGATCATTCATTTTTTCTTTTTTTTTAACTCAGCATTTTAACGTAGAACCCATTTGCAGGGGAGCATCTCGAGATTTGCTCCAGTTTTGCCATTTATGAATCAGGTATAAAGGCATCAGGAGCCAGTCAGAACTACTTACTGGCATCTGTGATGTGCTCCAGTGCTAATCGTCGAGACTTGGTGTATGGAAGATGCTTTCGGCAGTCGCACACTCTGGGGCCAGAGGCTGAAAACACATCATTTGCCACCAGCCTTGCCCCTCTGGCATGATCCCAGATAAAGAGCCTAGAAGACCATCGATAAGGCTATGCAGAAAGCGCTGCTGCACAGCCACCTGGGTGACTAAGCCCCTTTGTGGTGGTGTAGTTTGTTGTCCCATTTCACAGAGGCGACAGCAACCGGTGAAGAAGTATTGAAGGATGGGAGTTTTGCTTGGATATTGAAGTAAATGGCGAGGCACCACTCGTTGTTCAGTCAGGTGGCATTGTCAAGAGAATACACATCGATGACTAAAACGCAAACTATGGATGTGGGAGAAACCTTCACTTTTGCAAGGAAACAAATGAGATTTTATTTTGGTGAGTAAAAACCACAGGACGTTGCTCATAGGTCCTATGAAATGGCAGCATTGTGTGTTTTGCTTGCTGCTGGAAACTGCGGTTATGAATAGGACAGTGATATTTGATCAGGGTGGTGACTGGTTGCCCTTTTACAGCCTCGCCTGCAGTAGAGCGTGCTTGTGGCGCTTTAACTGTGACACAACAAAAAGGGAGCAGAACCTCACACACCACATACATTTTGAGGTGGCACCCGACCAAGAATGGCCTGTTCATGAGAGGCCAGGCTGTGCTTTGTGTCCTCCTTTTTACATGACGGTGGCAGCATCTTATCATTCAAGAACTCGAGACATAGCCTGTGCCCTGCATCGTTGCTGTGGTTGGCACTGGGCATTCCCCCTTACACTCTCTGGCGTTGCCTGCTCTGTGTAGTATTTCAGAACTTCTGCAGAGTGGTCTGAGTACCACGGCACAGCATTGGGCAGCTGAATCTCGGGACCTGTGCTGCAGTCAGCCAATTACAAGCATCTTTGCAGGGTGCCACAATCAGGGGGCTGCCATGGGGCAGCATCGTACCCCTAAAATATCAATTCTGGCTCCCTACAGCAAAAGGCGGCTGCAGTAGGTCTTGCAACAGTTCTGCTCAGTATCCTTCTCATGGTCTTCAGAATAGGCGGTGCTCTGGGGGGTGGGGGGAAGGGGTGGGCTGAGGGAGCTATAGCCCTGAGTCTTTTGGTTGTAGCCCCGGATAGAAGCTCAGGGGTTACAACCAAAAAGGCGAGCTAGCCCCCAGTCCTGACAGTCCCAAAATGAACAGAGTCCCAGATCTTTTCCAGACCTAGCACTACCCCTGGTATTCAGTACCCCCAAGTTCTTTGAGGCGGAATTCAGGATAACAGTGCAGGGTCTCCCAGGTTCCACTCAAATGTGGATGCAGGGTTTCCTGTTGCAGAGGCAGGGCACATGATCCTGCCTCTGCACCAGCGACCTGTCTCTATAACGGCAGAGGGACATGGCCCCAGTCTTTAATTCGGAATAGTGACCTCTTGCCCACAAATGGTACCTGTTCCCCTTAGCTCAGATGGCATCCACTCGTGATCCACTCTGATGAAGCGGAAACATGTGGACGGACAGTGTGTGTTGTATCCTCGGTATTGTAATGGACTGTCCACTACTTTGCCAGTTTTCTTGCTGGGAAGATGACACTAATGCAGGTGAATGCCAGGCCAGTCCCTTCCTGCGTCCTGAGGAAATGCGTGTCTTTGCAAGTCATGCTTTCGCAGCTTGGCGGCCGTTTAGTGCATGTGTTGGAGAGTTGGGTAAGGTCAGTAGTATTGCATTAGGGTAAGGCAACAAAACGTGGTCCCGAGTGAACATTGTAGACTACGAAGAAGACAACAAGATATAGACTGCAAAACAATCTAACTTGTGCTCTCTAAGCCACATAAAGCCCAGTCCCACCATTTGCCCCGTTTCACTGATGGCCCCTCTTAAACCCCAACCCTAAAAGTAGTTAACATCTTGCACCACCTAGGCCACCACTTTACCCTGCAGCAACAAACCTCCTGCAAAGGAGGAGACACCAAACTATCCATGATTCAAGCCCCTCGATTGCAACCTGCTCATTTTCAGTCTACATTTATGCAAGTCGACACATTTGACTGTTTGTGATTTTTCAGGCCACGCGTTGGGACGTTTACTGAACAACTTTTCAAGCTTGACAATGCTCTCGATATGCATATGATTCATATAGTAATAGATAGCTAATACTGTGTTAGCCAAGGATTGACTGGAGTGTTGATCCAAAAGAAAACGAGTTGGTACCTTAATTAAGCTAAGTTGGTACCTTAATTAAGCTAACAAAATCATGTATTTGCATATTGTGGTGTTCCCACCTGGCAAGGATGGAATGAAGTCTTTGAAAAACATTAGAGCTTTGTAAAAGCAAAGAAAAACTATCGAGGCTGAGTACCCCAAAAGGAAATACAGCAAACACGGGCTTATAAAGATTCACAGATCTTTATTCAAACAACTGTACGGTTTACAAAGAAACAAAGTATCAGATAGCTATCTGGCTCTCAGTACATCACAGCGAATACTAGCCCTTTCGGTGTGAGAAGTGAGAGGTACCAGACGTCTGGACATTTACATCTTCTATACATTTTCCAATCGTAATGTCCAGCCCCTCTGCAGGTTAATAATTCTCGGTCTAGGGTTCGTGCCGAGTTCACCTCTAGTTTATCCAACTATATGCACGTGGATTATTTCCAGTTTGTACAACAACAAGTCACAATGGCAAAAGTGTATCTTCGAATTTAACATTAAGCCTTAGTACAAGTCCTATACAATGTAGTTCAACAAATGTTCACGTTTAGTATTTAAACAACATTGTATTTGATGTATGTCTGCGGATCGGACTTGTTGGCACGGGTAATCCTCGATCTACAGGTCAAACGTAGGACAAGTTCTCATTACACGACCCTAACATTTGGCTTACGGGCAGTTTAGACATTAACTTTGCGCGAAGGTCAGAACGGCTAGGTTACAAACGAGAAATGTTGTCCACCATTTTAGAACACAGAGTGACTTTGAAATGGAAATCAAAATGGCGGATGGACCTAAAATGGCAGCTAAGTCGATCTAAGGTCGGATCCTTGCAACGCGGATTTCTTCGCAGAGCGACTGGGCTTAGGCCAATATATACAATAAAGGAGGTACAATATGATATCCCGTTTAACAAACCCTCCTTTTGGACTAAGCCAAGCGCTAAACTACTTCTAGTCACTTTACGAACAACTCCACGTCTCAATGTCCATATATGCTGAATCACTATTGGAGATATCAATTGCCATGAGGTCAGAAACTAAGATTTCCTTCAGCACGAATTTGTTAGATATTTTCTCTGGGGCATATACCTTGTGCCCTAATGTACCCATCACTTGTGTACAGCATCCTCCTACCATCGAACACATACCAGGAAGACATTGTATACAACAGCAGAAAAATACCAGGATACCTAAAATAATCAGCAAGACCGAAAATAGCTTCCATCCCCAAGATTGTAGGAGGTCCCAGAACCAAGCGCTAGGATCCCAGTTTCCCTCGGGAACATGCACTTCTGAACTGAGAACATGCAGTTTTTGAATTGCCCTAAAGATAGTTGTGGAGGAATCTGGCACGAAAACGCAGCAAGCGGACCTCACTAATTTATATACCCCACCACGTTCAGCCAGGATGACATCTAAAGCCATCCGGTTCTAAAGTGCCACTAACCTTATTGCTTTCTGTTCTAACATCATAATATAGAGTATGTCAGTGGTCCAGTTGATGGTCCTCTCCAGTACTCTCGCTAGTTTCCTGATATCTTCTGAGTTCAGTATTTGTCCCCAAAATGGCTCAATCGATTTAGCTACATCGCCCACAATTTGTGCTGAAGTATCCCCATTCTCGTCTCGCCGTGGACGCGCCTTTGAAACTTCTATACTGCTAGCAATGAATACCCCGGGTAACAGAATCCCTAAATAACAAGTTCCCTGCCAATCCCTGGGTAACCATGGAAATGCTACATTACCGCAAACAAAGTAACAGGTTCGCCTACATACAAAGGTCTGTCCTCACTAGTCAAATTTGCAACGTTGGTGCAACCCTTAAAATTACCCATTGTTAAGCTTTGATTCAAGACAATTAAACAAAATGAACACCAGAGAATAACGCAAGGTTTGTAAAGGATACAGGCTGGTAGTAATAAAAGGATACACTCGAAGACTTCTTCCAACAGGAACGTCGGAGGTAGGACGTAGCGTATCAAAAGAGAACCTTCTAACTAATGTCACTCTCTGACTAGTACGATCTACAGTCAGATAGAGCTATTAGTGGGAAGGGCATGAGTGGACCAAGATTCACCAAGCTGTAGAAAAAGAGGAGCTATTTAGAATTCTATTTGCAAGGTAGGACAATATGAACCTATGTTGTAAGCACTGACCTGTAGATGCAGCCAAGGAAGTCCTAGGAAGTCCAAAGAATCCAAGGAAACAACGGCAAGGGAAGGGTAGTGAGGGTTCTGACCCGAGCGAAACGAGGGCCGCACTAGAGACGGGTTGGTGCACACGCAGGAGAGCGTCCACAGTCCCGTGCACATGTAGAAGATGTGAGGAAAGTCTTGATCCTGGAAGGTATGCCCAAGCCGTAGAAGTTCGGTAAGTAAGGTAGAGCTGAGTCTTGGTAGACTGGAGCGGAGTAGAATGCAGAGTTGGCCTCTGCAAGGTCTAAAATGGAGCAGTCTGCAGAGCGGGACTCTGCAGGGTCTGAAATCGGTAGAAGCAGAGCGGGTTTAAGGTGTATCCTGGAAATAGGGCTGTGCGGCGACTCCGTCGGGAAGAGCAGAGGAGTGCCGTCTAGAGCACGGATGAGACCGAGCTTGAGGAGGAACTGGAGTAGCAGGAAAACTGCGTCGGAACGCAGGAAGGCAACCGTGCCTAGATGAGTACGGCAACTGCAAGGTAACAGTAGCAGAAATCTCCGATATAAATGCCTTGGAAGGCAGGTGTCTGCGAGAAACAGCAGACAAGCTCCGGAACGTGAGGATCATAAACAACGATCAGAAGCGCATGTGTGAAGCTTCCGCTTCCTTAAATGGGGTCAGCTGACATGCGTACGCACGTAGACGTCACTGCGCTGGTCATGTGATGAGTACCTTAGCGATAGCGTTTCCCGGACAGCTTCCACTGAGTATAGAACGGTCTAGCCGTTCTCAAAGCTGATGACACCGGGAAACCGGAACGTGTAGGTGTAGCAATGGAGCCGGATGGGGAGGCAGGTATGACAGTGCCATCCCCCAAAGAACACCCCACCCCTCTCGCCGCATGGAAGCGACGCAACAACACAGGGGCATGGATATTTGACAAAGGCTCCCAGGACCGATCTTCCGGACCGTAGCCTTTCCAATCAATGAGATAGTGAGGACTTCCGGATCGCATTCTCATACCTAGAATAGCACGAACCTCATATTCATTGGTGCCTTTCACAGAAACCGCCAAAGGTCGGACAGGCAACCGGGTTCTCGATGCACACGGTTTGACCAATGACACATGAAACACCGGGTGTACCCGCCAGCGTGCGGGCAGATCCAACCGAACAGCAACAGGGTTGATAACCTGTGTGATCTTGTATGGCCCGATAAAACGAGGCAGCAGTTTTCTTTTCCCTGGGATCCTTAGATTTCTGGTAGACAACCAGACAGACATACCAGCTGCGTATCGTGGGGCCGCCGTACGGTGCCGGTCAGCATAGTATTTTGCCCTGGTTTGGGCCTTCAATAGATGCCCCCTCAGACTGATATGAAGGGAGGCCAGGGTATTCAATCTGTCAGTCGCCTCAGGCTCCGTGTCGGTCAGTTCCAAATCCATCGGAATGGATCGCGGGTGTTGTCCGTAGAGAGCATAAAACGGGGACATACCCGAGGAGGAATGGCAAGAGTTATTGTAGGCGAACTCAGCTGCTGGCAACATTAAAAACCAAGAAGACTGGTATTGAAGACAAAGACAGCGTAAGTATTGTTCCATGGTACCGTTAGCCCGTTCTGTCTGCCCATCAGTTTGAGGATGATAGGAACTGGACATGCGATCCTCCATGAGTAGGGCAGACGTTAGTGCTTTCCAGAATCGGGATGCAAATTGCGAGCCCCTGTCTGTGATAATAACCGAGGGCAAACCAAAAAACCGGAAGACGTGCTTCAGGAACATATCGGCCAGATCTTTAGCAGTAGGAATACCTTGAGTAGGTACGAACAAGGCCATTTTAGTGAAGTAATCGACTACTACCCAGACCGTGTCGTAACCTTGGACAGAAGGCAGTTCGACTACAAAGTCCATGGAAACCATGAACCAGGGTCTGTGAGGAACCGGTAACGGTCGTAGCAATCCCATAGGTTTACTCAGTGTTTTTTTACATTGTGCACATAGGGCACACGAGGAGACGTAATCCACAACATCTCTAGACATCTTGGGCCACCAGCACCATCGTCGTAGAAGTTCCAACGTTTTCCTTTGACCCGGATGAGCTGCGACCAGAGAATCGTGACCCCAATGCAAAGCCTTGGTACGCGTTTCCTCTGTCGGTAAGTACAGGAGTCCGTTCATGAACGGAAGACCTCTTTTGACATCGAGATGAAGGTCATGTATCTCCCGGGAATGAAGATTAACCCACTCTAGTATATCCTTCTTTAATGTAGGTTGAACAGAACAACCATAGACTACATGGTCTGCCAAGAGAAGCGGTTTAGTGCTGTCTGAGTCGTCCTCACCAGAGTGCAGACGGGATAAAGCGTCGGCCTTGGTATGGTCTCTTGCGGGTCTGTAGGAGATGCGGAAGTCAAACTGGGCAAAAAGCGAGTGCCAGCGGGCCTGGCGGGCTGTAAGGCATTTCATGGTTTTGATGGCCTGTAGATTGCGGTGATCGGAGTAGACAGTCACCGGGTGTTTTGCACCAAGAAGATGGTGACGCCATGCGAGCAACGCGTCTTTGATGGCCAGCAATTCTTTCTCGGTCACCGTGTAGTTCTTCTCGTATGAGGCTAGTTTGCGGGAAAAAAACGCCACTGGGTGTTCCACACCGGAATCTTTGCATACCTGAGAAAGGATTGCACCTACGGCCAAATTAGAAGCATCCGCCTCGATGATGTATGGCAGATCAGGATCCGGGTGCTGCAGGATCGGAGCCGTGGTAAAAGCCTCTTTGAGCAGATCGAATACCCTCTGAGCCTCTGTGGTCCAGTGAAATGGAGCCTTAGGACTGGTTAGCGCGGTAAGCGGTGCCACCACTCTTGAGAAGGAGTGGATAAAGCGTCTATAAAAGTTTGCAAATCCAAGAAAAGACTGCAAGGATTTGTTGGAAACAGGTACCGGCCAGTCCAAGATGGCTTTTACCTTGGATCGACTCATTCTGACGCCATGATTGGTAATATCATACCCCAGAAATTCCACGTCCTGTGAGTGGAAGACACATTTCTCTGCCTTGACAAAGAGATGGTTCTCTCTTAGTCTTTGAAGTACCTTGGATACATGCTGTAGGTGTTCCTGTAAGGATGTAGAGTATATCAGAATGTCATCCAGGTAAATAACCACAAACTGATCCATGTAGTCACTGAATATATCGTTCATAAAGAACTGAAAAGTTGCGGGGGCGTTGCACAGGCCGAAGGGCATGACAAGGTATTCATATAAACCATGTCGGGTTTTGAAGGCGGTCTTCCACTCATCTCCTGCCCTAATCCTTACAAGATTGTAAGCACCCCTCAAGTCTAGTTTAGAAAAAACCACTGAAGAGCCCAACTGATCCAACAGGACGTCAATCAAAGGTAGGGGATACTGGTTTTAACCGTTATGGCATTTAGAGCCCTGTAGTCAATGCAGGGTCTTAAGTCCCCTTCTTTTTTAGGGACGAAAAACAAAGAAGAAGCAGCCGGGGACTGAGACGGGCGAATAAACCCAGTCTGAAGTGCTTTGTTGATGTAGTCCCTCAGGACAGCGTCTTCCTGTTTGGTAAGGGAATAAACCCGACCGGTAGGTGTTTTGGCTCCAGGAATCAATTCGATAGGACAATCGTATTGACGATACGGTGGCAACACCTCAGCCTTGCCTTTGTCGAACACATCAGCAAACTGTCGATATTCCGGAGGTATCAATGGTTTAGGTGATGCCATAACATTTATCCTGGAAAACCCTTCGAGAAAAGCCAAGACAGGGGTATTATGAACCCCACCGGAATCCAGAAAGCAGTGTTCATTACAATGGTCCGAAGGGTACTGGATATGACCGGTAACCCAATCGATCACAGGGTTGTGTAGCTTCAGCCAAGATAGACCCAGAATCACTGGATATTGGGGTGCCGTAATTATGTCAAATACCATCTTTTCAGTATGACCATCAGGTAAGGTGACCGTTATAGGCATTGTTTCCTCCGTTACCAGACCAGAAGATAGTGCAGAACCATCGACCGTTTTAACTGACTCGGGTACCGGTTTAGTAGACATAGGAATAGATGATAGTCTGGCGAAAGCAATATCGATGTAGCTGTTCGTTGCACCGGAATCTATCATGGCTTGGGTCTGAACAGTGGTGTCGTTGAAGCATAAAGACATTACTACGGAAATGGAAGCAGTAAGTGACAAAGCGGAGTCCGTCTTGGTACCCGGCATAGGGACTCCCACTATTGCCGAGCTCTGGCGTTTCCCGGCTTTTTTGTTGGCCTTTTAGGGCAAGCAACCAGTAAATGCTCCGCTGAACCGCAGTACATGCATAGGTTATTCTTGCGACGGTTTTCTCGCTCAGCGGTGGATAACCGGCCCCGAATAGCGCCTATTTGCATGGGTTCAGGTTCGCCAGAAGAGGGCTGAGAAACTCCTGGAAGATTTGGTGAGGACAGGAAGGGTTTCTTTTCGCCTTTTCTGGCGGTTCTCTGAGCATCGATTTGTAGAACAAGATCGATCAACTCCATGTATGCTGAGGGTAAAACAGGGACTGTTGACAAGGCGTCTTTCAATTCCTCAGACAGTCCTTTATAGAAGAGTGCAGTCCTCTTATCGTCTGGCCATTGTGTTTCTGCTGTCAACTGGTTGAATCGTGCCAGATAGGCCACTAAAGTTTGGCTACCCTGCTGTAGATTCAACAGTTCTAAATCGGTGGCCTGAGTAGAATACCTCATGTCGAAAACCCTGCTCATGGCTGACAACAGCTCATCGCAGTCATATAGCAGAGGGCTATTGGTCTCCAACAATGGATTCGCCCATGCAGCAGCAGTGCCCCCCAAATGCGACAATACGAAAGCCGCTTTGGTTGTCAAATCCGGAAACAAATTGGGTCTACACAAGAATTGGAGACGACACTGATTAACGAACGTGCGATAGTTCTTTGAGTCTCCAGTAAACCTTTCAGGTGGAGCCAGAGGAAACTGGGTTGGCATCAACACCTGGACAGTTTCCCTTTGCGGTACAGACGCGCCTGAGGTAGAGGCAACGGGAACTGGGGCAGCCCTTCCTAGTGAGGAAGTATGTATGGCGTCTTGCATTACGTCCATACGATGGTGCATGGTGTCCTGAGCAGTGATCATTTCTTGCCTTAAATCAGACACCAATTGGGTGAGAACAGACAGAGGATCAGACTCCTCCAACATGGCTTCTGATTCTGTTAAGCTTTGATTCAAGACAATTAAACAAAATGAACACCAGAGAATAACGCAAGGTTTGTAAAGGATACAGGCTGGTAGTAATAAAAGGATACACTCGAAGACTTCTTCCAACAGGAACGTCGGAGGTAGGACGTAGCGTATCAAAAGAGAACCTTCTAACTAATGTCACTCTCTGACTAGTACGATCTACAGTCAGATAGAGCTATTAGTGGGAAGGGCATGAGTGGACCAAGATTCACCAAGCTGTAGAAAAAGAGGAGCTATTTAGAATTCTATTTGCAAGGTAGGACAATATGAACCTATGTTGTAAGCACTGACCTGTAGATGCAGCCAAGGAAGTCCTAGGAAGTCCAAAGAATCCAAGGAAACAACGGCAAGGGAAGGGTAGTGAGGGTTCTGACCCGAGCGAAACGAGGGCCGCACTAGAGACGGGTTGGTGCACACACAGGAGAGCGTCCACAGTCCCGTGCACATGTAGAAGATGTGAGGAAAGTCTTGATCCTGGAAGGTATGCCCAAGCCGTAGAAGTTCGGTAAGTAAGGTAGAGCTGAGTCTTGGTAGACTGGAGCGGAGTAGAATGCAGAGTTGGCCTCTGCAAGGTCTAAAATGGAGCAGTCTGCAGAGCGGGACTCTGCAGGGTCTGAAATCGGTAGAAGCAGAGCGGGTTTAAGGTGTATCCTGGAAATAGGGCTGTGCGGCGACTCCGTCGGGAAGAGCAGAGGAGTGCCGTCTAGAGCACGGATGAGACCGAGCTTGAGGAGGAACTGGAGTAGCGGGAAAACTGCGTCGGAACGCAGGAAGGCAACCGTGCCTAGATGAGTACGGCAACTGCAAGGTAACAGTAGCAGAAATCTCCGATATAAATGCCTTGGAAGGCAGGTGTCTGCGAGAAACAGCAGACAAGCTCCGGAACGCGAGGATCATAAACAACGATCAGAAGCGCATGTGTGAAGCTTCCGCTTCCTTAAATGGGGTCAGCTGACATGCGTACGCACGTAGACGTCACTGCGCTGGTCATGTGATGAGTACCTTAGCGATAGCGTTTACCGGACAGCTTCCACTGAGTATAGAACGGTCTAGCCGTTCTCAAAGCTGATGACACCGGGAAACCGGAAGGTGTAGGTGTAGCAATGGAGCCGGATGGGGAGGCAGGTATGACACCCATTGACTGAGTACTATTCCTCTGTATGCAGAAGAAACTGAATCAGGGCTGTGGTTCACAGTATATGAAGGAGGCGTGGCATCCCTATTGCCTATAGGAGCCATCTTGAAAGAGATCAAGGATTGAAAAGGACGGGACAGTCTGTCAGAAGGCCTAATAGAAGCAACATTTGGCTTGCTCCTTTCGCAAAGAGTGAGCATCCCAGGGGCGTTAGAACACGTTTCTCAAAATAATTTAAGTTAGTCCCATCGCAGTTCCCTGAGATGCTATCGTTCCATCGGCCAAAGAATAGTGCTCTAAGAGAAGCATAGAAAGCAGTTTTCAAAGGTAAAGGATGAATATACCAACCCAGCCCCTTATCCCTGTGTTGCAGTAAATGCGAACAAACCCAACAGTTGGACCTATCAAAAATGGCATGTGTAGCATTCATAATGAGTAGCAAAGTGTTGTTGTGGTAACTCTGTCTGTGCTGAGAGTCTCTAGGAGATAGAGGGCCTCATTCCGAGTACGGCGCTAACCAATGGCGCTATTAACGCCTTGGTTGACGCCGTACCCGGACCGGCAGCGCCTTGGTGGATGGCGGAATCACCGCCCCATTCCAAGGTTGGCGGGGCAGTAATTCCCCATTCACCAAGGCTCTTCCCCATTCCCAAATGAGCCCCCATAGGGCTCAATGGGAATGGGGAAGATGCAAATAATGGTGACCGTTCATTACGGTCACCGTTATTGGCTTGGAGGCCCCTTTGCGCCCTCGACTTTAACACCTGCTCAAAACAGGCGTTAAGGGCGAGGGCGCAGAGGGAACTCGGAGTATGGCGGTAAGGGATTACCGCCACCGGTCTCGTTACCGGTGGCCGCTATCCCTTACCGCCATACTCGGAATGAGGCCCAGAGTGTGCAGATGCACGAATGGAGTAGAAACAGTGGGTACATTTTCAGTGGGTAACACATTTTCAAGCGAATGTCCTTCTTCCAGATACCAGAATCCTAAAGCAATGACTATTGTAAAACCAGTTAACATTATCACTAAACAACAATATGTTTTCGGGGCCCACATATTCGATCGTTCTTTTTCGTGGTTGGTCACACAGTCTCTTATCTGTTCCGTACAAGCGGGAGCGGTTGCAGGCAGGCATTGTGTTCTTCAAACGATTTACACCAAAGTTTATTTGCTGGCGACCTCCAGGCCGAGCGTCTTCTTAGTCCTTTCACAACCCCTAGCCAACAAAATCCCTTTATATACAAATGATCCGGCCAAAAAGACAAGCCCTTTGATGATTTTCTTTGATGGCACAGCCGAACCGTGCAGTAGGTCTATTTCCCCGGACGCAGATCGTACCTTGTGACTCCTGGTAATGAGTGATCTGTGAACAACGTGTCGTCACTTCCCGTTGGAAGCGACGAATCCAAAGCAGGATCTGATGCAAGATCCGGAACAAATTTTAAAGATGGAACTGTTGGAGAGTGTGGAGGTGAATTGGCTGTTTCCCCAGGCCCCACGGGCTCTGGGAGAGTCTCTGACGCACTCTTGATGCTGTTTACTGCTTCGTGACAGTTGGTTGCAGTACTAGTGAGTGGTTCTGTATCTTCTGTAGCATGTGGCACAGGGTATGGAATTTTCTTGATGTGAGACGTGTGGATCCAGTGCTTCTTGCCTGCTACCCGCACCGCCATCTGTGTGACCAGGAGGACCTGGTGGGGGCCCCTCCAATGAGGTATGAGGCAAGAAGATCGCTCAAATGCTTTTGAGAGGACCCAGTCTGCCAGCGGTATGCTCTGACCGGGGCCCTCGGATTTGACAGGTAAAGCCTCTTGCACCTGGTGATAAATCAAACACAGATGTTTAGTTAACTGGCCACACTAATCAGAAAGAAGTGCATTTTTGACATCTCGTAAAGAATGGGGCTTTGGGACATTCCAAATGTTAGCTGGCCTACCCATGACCACCTCAAAGGGAGAGAGCCCAGTCTTAGTTTGAGGGGTCGTCCTCAAGGACAATAATACGATCAGTAGGGCGTCCGGCCATTTTAGTTTGGTGCCAGCACACGTCTTAGCGAGCTTCGCGCCGGGCAATAACCACTTCCCTGCAACCTTGTCCACCCAACACCCGTCATCGTCCAATTTCGCCAAACCCTCAGCCCACTTCTTAGATTTCTCTAATGTGGCATCGGCTTGAATGTTCTTTATGGATTCGATACCCTCATCCAAAGTACAGGCATTTGTGGCTTCCCTTGATGTTTACATTTCTGAAGAGAGATCAGTGGCAGTCTGTTTAGCTATCTGGTCAGCAAAAGCGTTCCCCTTTCCTACATTATCTATAATCTTCTGATGCGCTGCGCATTTCATAATGGCTAGCTGAGTAGGGAGTGCAAGCGCTGAGAGTAACCGTACTATCAAGGAGACATGCTGGATTTTACTGCCATGTGAGGTCTTGAACCCTCATTCTGCCCAACGTCTACCGAAGTTGTGAACCACCCCAAAGGCATACTGACTGTCAGTATATATGTTTACGATAAGCCCTTCGGAAAGTTCACAAGCTCAGGTCAATGCTATAATCTCTGCGGCCTGCGCGGGGTTATGTGTGATTCTTTTGGTCTCCACAACCATGCTCAATGTAGTGATTGCATAAGCAGCTGTGGATGTACCATCCGGGAGTTTGAAACAGGAGCCATCACAAAACAGCTCCCCTTGTGGATTGTTCAAAGGAATGTCTCTTAGATCGATTCTGCCTTTGGTCTCTTGTTCTGTACTGTAAAGGCAGTCATGTGACTCTTCGTTACTGCAAGCAGTACCTTGCGGGAAAGGTAAAAGTTCAGCCGGATTAAGGACACAACACCTCTTGATTTGGATGTGCATTGCAAACAAGATCAATTCGTATCTCGTTAATTGTTGCGGAGGTGTGGTGTTGCATTTGTGTTCTGTTTAATAGAACATCTACAGAGTGAGGTACCATCAGGGTTAAAGCATGGCCTAGGACCATTCCCTCGCTCTGTTTTAAGGATGCAACAGCAGCAGCGACATCTCTCAAACATCTTGGCAAAGCGCATGCAACAGGATTAAGGGCGTAAGAAAAGTAGCCGCATGACCTATTCTTCCCTCCATGTTCCTGCGTTAATACAGCCAAAGCACATCCATCACGTTCAGGCACATAAAACACAAAGGCCTTTTCATAGTTTTGTGTGCCCAAAACCGGTGGCTAGCACACTGCAGTCTTGAGCAGATCAAATGATTGCTGGTGTTCCAAGTTCCACGACAATGGCGAAGAAATGCCCTTCTTCGTCAAAGCCAACATTGGTTTAATCACTAAGGAGAAATTTGGGATCCACTGCCTACAGTAAGAAGCCATTCCTATCAAGGCTCTGACTTCCTTCTGTGTATTTGGGACATACATGCTAGAAATGATTTTTATCCGTTCAGGCGTCAACCTTCTTCACTCCTTTGACAGGAGATAGCCTAAATAGGCGACCTCCTGTCGACAATATTGACATTTTTTAAATGAAGCTTTGTGTTTGTGTTGTGCTAGGTGAATAAGCAACAACACGGTGCCCCCCTTACAAGCGTTCTCTGAGTCAGCAGCTAAGAGAAGATCATCTACATACTGAAGCAGTGTACAAGTAGAGGGCAACTCAAGTGTGTCGAGCTGCTCTTTCAAAGCCCTACTATAGATGCTAGGACTTTCCATGTAACCTTGCGGTGCACAAGTAAAGGTAAACGAGCGTCCCCCTAAGGTGAATGCGAACAAGTATCTACTGTCCTTATGTATAGGGATACTAAAGAAAGCGTTCTTTAGATCCGCAACACTAAAGTGAGCAGCTGAAGCCGGAATCATGGTCAATATTGTTGTCACATCAGGCACAATGGGAAATTGTGGAGCAATGATCTTATTAATGGCACGTAGATCAATAATAAAACGGAAGGGAACTGGATTATCGGCTTTTTTGTACATGGGCAAAATCGGACTATTGCACAAACTACCTGCAATTTCCTCAATCACCCCTCAATGTACAAAATCGAAGACTATGCATTTCAAAGCTTGCTCACCATAGACCAAGATCTTATACTGGGGGATACGTGGCAACTTTACTCCATGTTTCAGAATAATCTTAACTGGCTCAATTCGCAAAATACCGACATCATTGTCATCAATTGCCCACAAACACTCCGTAACATTACTAAATTCCGGCGGCAAAGGTCTGATTAAGAATTGGGAGACAGAAAATTGCTGTGGTGAAATCGTCAAACGCACTCCATCAGAAGAACAATGAATTACCGCATTTAATTCTTTCAACAGATTCAACACCAACAAATTCTCTCCACAATTTGTGTTCAAAAGGAATGGACAGTGGTCTGTAAATGGACCCAAAGAAATAGGTACCGGCGAAGAGACCAGACAGACGACTGTTATGCCAGAAAACCCTACAGAAACATTGGTTTGCCCTGACAGTGAAATGTTTGGAACCCGTGAATGGTCAATGGAACACTTCTGTGCCCCTGTACCTATCAAGAATAGATGTTTCCTATTTCCCAATATCATTTCAACGTAGGGACCTTTCTGATTAACGGCAATAGGTGTTGGTTCCAAACCCTGCTTTGGGCAATCCTAGCGAAACAGAATGTCATTGAAAGGAAGTTCTTCAGAGAGGTAAGCGGCAGAAGGATTATCAAAAATGTTTCTATTGTCCACACTTGGTGCCTGATTGTCCTGCAGAAAAGGTTGCTGTGAATCCTGTGAAAATTGACTTCTACCAGGACCCCCTGACCCTGGGTGGCCTCTGGATCGTCTACCCATATTCCCAAATGCGTTATTCGACCTCTGCTGGAGGATCGGGCATTGTGCATGCCAATGACCCTCTTGTCTACAATAAGCACACTGGTTTATGTTTACAGGACCCAATGGCGCATTCCCCTGCGGAACCTGCTGACCCCTAAATTGCGAAGTACCCCCTCTATGGCCTCTATCAAACTGCTGCAATAATACTTTTGTCTTTAAGTCACCTTTTCTCTTTTCAACTCTTTCTTTTTCGTTATTGACACGATTCTCAAAGTACTGAGCCATGTGCAGTACTTCTGACTGAGACTTCGCTTGGAAAGCGCTCTCAGAAGACATAATTTGTGACTGGATGTCAGGCAGCAATCCACGCACAAATGTATCCACGAATAGTCGTTTCCCAGACTATGTGCTTCAATCTTGCCCACTGTAATCTGAAAATACTTGTTCGAACCGGTTAAAGAACTCGGTAGCACCCTCGGATTTTCCTTGGACACAGGCCGTAAGCTTGTCCCAAATAATCCTTCTTTCAGGAATTATAGTTTTCAACTTTGTAACTATACTATCAGGCAAAGTTAGTATTACCTGTGGAGGTCTCTCACCAGCTGGCCTTTCTCTATCAAGTCTAGCCATAGTATCCCATGAATCTCCTAACCCTGGTACTTCATCCTCAGTCCTAATCTGCTTCCATAAGTCAACAGGCAGGAGTACGGGAAATAACAAATCAATATCACTTAAGGTGAATACTGACGACTGTAAGACAGACTCTATTTCTTTGTAGAACCCTGTCGGATTCTTCCTAATATTGGGAATAGATTGTTTGATGGTGTTCACTTCCTGTCTCGAGAACGGGACGTGAACGAACTGCGACACATAATGTGCAGGAATATCTTGAGCAACTGCACCTGTTGCAGGATTAGCGGGAATCTCAACTTTTGGGACAAATGTCAGAGGAACCTCTCTCATAGGCAACTGAGAAATAGGCAACTCCAAACGCTTACTAAGCAACAGAGCTAAATCTAGCGCTAAAGTAGCTGAAGAAGTGTTAAACGAAAAGAGCCCTCTTATAAATACTCAATAACTCTGCGGGACAACAAATCTTTCTTTTTACACATTCATTCTGCAGGTACTCTACCATTACCTGTATCACTTTCCTCTGCATTTCCGGCATATACTGACTATACGTGTTGTATAATTCAACGGGAGTTATTGACGTGTCTGAGATTCACCTAATCGCATCTTTCGTACAAATTTGTGTTTCCTTATTTATCGATTTACGATAAGGAAAGAACCGTTTCTGCATGAACATAGCGTCCAAACTATCACCATCTTCATCTTCATTCTTCAACCTTTCCAACTCCTTTCTATACCCAAAAACCCTCTCAACATGCTCTTGTACTTTCTCCGCAGTATCTCTAGAGAATGCTAAAGTATTCAGACCCATTATCCCTTATGGGAAATCTATATCATTTAGTCTATTCCACATTACACATACATGAATTCCTAATCCTTCAATAAAAACGTTTTTCTCAGGAAAATTGTCCAAATTGCAAGTGTGGTAAAAGCATCATCTTGTTCATCCCTCTCCATGCAATGTTTAACCCACGCAGTTAATTCACGCTTTTTCTCTGAAGACACAGTATTATGAGTTACAACTCTCGATCCCGCTCCCCGATCTACTACAAGTGGTGTAGAACCACTTGGAAGATCGAAAATAGGCAAATTTTGAACATCTGGAAACAAAGGTACTATCACTGGCGCGGCAGGCAAGCCCACCGGACCCGTAACAGCAGGCAAAGGAGGAGGAACAGGTGGAGGAGCGATGACAAGAGGAGGAACAACAGCCGGAAGAAGAGGAACACTAAGAGGAGCAATAGGAGGAGCAGGAGGAACAACGGGAGGAGGAATAACAGCAGGAAGAGGAACATACAGAGGTGGCGCAGTGGCACTAGGCCTTTGTTCATTTAGAAGTTTGTCAATAAGTTCATCAGATACATGAAAGTCTTCGGAAGGATACATTTTCTGAACACCAAGTGAAAAAGCCCTATCGATATTCCTAACTGACTCAGACTGTTTATTCTGGTCATATAACAATGCCTTTTCAGCTTTTCTCTACTCTTAAGCTGCTGCATAGCTTCTTTCTTCCAATTTTGTAATACATCGAATGCTGCAGGTCTAGTTTTTTTCTTCAATAATATGGATTCCTCGTATTCAATAAGAGGAATTTCAAAACTACCATTAATTGGCCACTCAAGTTCGGAAGCATGTCTAGTTTGTCTGTGCCAAATATCATTAAATACTATACTACCAATGCCGTGCTTACAGTACATAGTATATGCCGGCGACCCCTCCATTGGCGCTGGTCAGCCAAATTCCAAAGATTGTCTGTCACTGCGGAATAACACCCTGAACCAGGCAGACAATTTCCCAGGCATATCAGAATACTGGTGTTACCTGGTCAATAATTATACTCGCGAGTGCAATACGCCAAAACAAATTATCAGGATACTTAAGAATCGGGTCATGACTCACCTGATCAAATCTTAAGGAGGTCCGATCGGATTGCAAAGTTCTAACTAAGGTCCCACGTGGTTGGTGATTTCGGCAAATCTGCCAGCCTCGATATATGGACCCTCGTCAAGATGCCGACTCGGACCATGTGCTCACCGTCCAGGGATCGGGTCGTGCAGCGCTGCTGAGGTGTCGCATCTCATCCAAGAAATGGGCCCCCTTTTACACCGTCCAATCCCAGTCCGATAGCCGCGTCAACCTTCAATGAGCTGGCAACAATCTTGAGGGTCCCTATTCGGGTGCCATCTGTAAAAGCAAAGAAAAATATCGAGGCTGAGTACCCCAAAAGGAAATACACCAAACACAGGCTTATAAAGATTCACAGATCTTTATTCAAACAACTGTACAGTTTACAAAGAAACAAAGCATCAGATAGCTATCTGGCCCTCTGTACATCACAGCGAATACCAGCCCTTTCGGTGTGAGAAGTGAGAGGTACTGGACTTCTAGGCATTTACATCTTTTATACATTTTCCACTCGTAATGTCCAGCCCCTCTGCAGGTTAATAATTCTCGGTCTAGGGTTCGTGCCGCGTTCACCTCTAGTTTATCCAACTATATGCACATGGATTATTTCCAGTTTGTACAACAAGTCACAATGGCAACATTGTTTCTTCGAATTTAACATTAAGCCTTAGTACAAGTCCTATACAATGTAGTTCAACAAGTGTTCACATTTAGTATTCAAACAACATTGTATTTGATGTATGTCTGCAGATCGGACTTGTTGGCACGGGTAATCCTCGATCTACAGGTCAAACGTAGGACAAGGTCTCATTACACAACCCTAACATTTGGCCTACGGGCAATTTAGACATTAACTTTGCACGAAGGTCAGAACGGCTAGGTTACTAACAAGAATCGTTGTCCACCATTTTAGAACACAGAGTGACTTTGAAACGGAAATCAAAATGGCGGATGGACCTAAGATGGCGGCTACGTCGATCTAAGGTCGGAACCTTGCAACGTGGATTTCTTTGCAGAGCGACTGGGCTTAAGCCAATACATACAATAAAGGAGGTACAATATGATATCCCGTTTAACAGCATTACTGTTTAAATAACCCCTCTGGGAAATCCTGTTTTCTTTATCTGTGCCTGTCTGTGTACCCGGATGGTAGTTTTACACAAAGCGGCATGGCTTAGATGTTGAACGCCCGTTCCCGTTCTATGTTCATTTTTTCCCAGTCATTTTTTCGATAGGTTTTTGGCCGAAATGTTTTTTTTAAACCCATCGAAAGAAAATGATTTTTGGCGGCTTACCCCAAAATCCCTTCCCCTATGTGTGCAACTGTATTCCCGCCCCACCCCTTACATAGCCTTCCCCATACACAACTATGTTTCCCGATGGAATTTTTTCAAGAGAAACATTCTGGCAAAAAACCCATCCAGAAATTGACTGGTGAAAATGAACGTTGTACCCCCTACACACTGAAGTCTTCCAGGTCTAAATGGTACACTATGTTAAGTGGGGCAGAGGTAAGTGGAACTGAAGGGAAAGAGAAAACACAGCCCACCCTGTTAGAGTGCTCTGAGGTAGGCAGGAGGGGATGGGATAGTGTCAATCATGGTACGTGCAGTCCAGTTGAAGCTCCGTATCAGGCCAGTCCCTTTGTAAGACCCTTGGTGGCACAATCATCCACATATTAGGCTTGTGCCCCTAGAAGGCCGAAAGAGGGGTGTCACAGCCAGTTATATGTTAGGCTTAAGACTCGTGGAGCCCAGTGTGGTTTATATAATGATCTGCAGGAATTATCTGGATAAACGTCACTGAAATGTCCATTGGTATGATATGATAGTTTATTTATAACGCGCTTAATACCCATAGGTTTCTAAGTGCGGACCCGGAATCGAACCTGTGTTGCTCTGTGTCCTCTTGCTTCCAAGGCGAGCACTTTGCCCCTGAGCTACCCTCCCGGGACGAAATGATGTGTATAGAGGCCACCGTCTCAGTGAAGCTGCTTACTTACTATCAAGAGGCTTCTTCACCTCTATTGCACCTTGAAAGAAACAGAAGCCTTACAATCCACGTGCACATGAGGAAGATGCAAAAACAGGTTACATTTCAGGGACATGTATGTGCTTTGCTAACAGCTTGTGCTTCAGCTTCTCTCATCCAGTGAAGGCATACTCCGAACGCCTACTGCTCCACATCCCACAGTGCACTGCACATCCCACAGTGCACTGCCGAGTGAGGGTTTCATCTCAAAGCTGACATTTACAAACAATGATGCAAGTAAGAAGGGAGGCAGCTGAATGCAGATTTCCAAAAGATGGTTAAGAACAAATACCCTAACCTGTAACACATAAGATGTGTGTGCAATGTCCAAGTGTTGCAGTCCCCTAATCCTTCCCCAAATAAGATCAACACCATGTACACTGGACTTCTCATGGATGACAACAGTAATGATACAGAGCTGCAAAGTACTGGCTAGGTCCCCTATAAGGGGAAAAGGGCATTGCACAGGGACCAAAAGAAAGGCAAAGAACACGGCCAAATGGACTGTAGACAACAGTAGAAAACAGCAAGGGCATTATTTATCAATCATGTTCGCCTTCATCTGCATACTACCTCAATGGGTATTTGCATCGATAACGAAATATTAAGCGGGATTCTACTTTGCGCAATATTAGCTGCCTGTTACTTTGACAAAGAAAAGTCCAAAACATTTAAGAAGTTCATGACTTCCAGAAGGAAACTTGGCAAAATGAACAGACACTGGGTAAGTGGCATCTCTCTTTTTACTCGACCGGATGTGTTATGCCATATGACGTTTCCAAAGCCGAATCACGCGGCCTATGCAGGTCTTATAATAGATGAGGAAAGAAAGGCAGCAGCAAAGGCACTCTTCTTCAGTGTCGTTACACAGGGCAATACCATTGCACCAAAACGCACACAATCAGCAGGGCAGAAGATTCAGAATATAATGGATGCCCTAGAATATTAAAACAAGCATTGGCAAAGCCAATATTGTGGGCTTTACTGTAGGTATGCGATAGGCATTTGCTGGCACTGATAAATGGGTCATAAGATAGCACCAGCTGGAAAATGGAGCGATTACCTGGGCATATAACGTCAGTGCCTGGCAAATGGTTATGTAATACTTCAAGCCAAAACGGGTGGATTTGTCATTGCTTGTTTTCAACTGGATTTCAGTGCATGGAAGAGATATACTTCAAATGGCTGAGGACACACTATAACGTTAAAGTTTGTTGTTACTGCTTGATAGAGCCAGCTTAAAGCGATCCCAGGAGTATGTGTTTAAGGCGGGGAGGGGCTGGTAGTGGGTGAGGATGGTTATAAGGATTAGTAATAACTAAACAACACCCAGACACTGTGTGACCCTCACATATCATCTGCCTCCTAACTGTAGTCCAATGCAATAGCTTTGGCTAATAGGTAGTGCTTAGGCACCACCCACAAGCCCAATCTAAAAATGGGAATTTATTAAGTTGTGGGATGTTACAGCACTGCAGACTTCTTTCAAACGGAAAAGGAAACGGAAAGGGTTATGAATGTTGACGATTTCAACATACGAAGACCTGGACTTAGAATTAGTTCAAGAATGGACAAACCACACTAACACATTTTCCTTTAATATGTTGGCAATGGTAACCAAATTGGCATTGTCAGATCCAGATAAACTCTTCAATGAAACAGACTAATTTGACGAAATGTAATTCTTCTGCACCCATGGGGATTAATGTAAGCCTCACATACCATACAGAGAAATTAGAAACTATATGAGGGGGACCGAAGAATGGGGAAGCAACATAAATGTTGGCAGTGCAAAAAAATACTATGCAAGAGTGTGTCTCTATACTTGTGCAAAACTCCTTGAGTCAGCGTATTATGAATGAGCAAAAATACCTTTATATAATCAAAATATTCCTTCTTATTTATGTCCATCAAGTTTTGAAGTAAAATCATTGGACCTAGAACCAAGACAGTACAAATGAAATTTTGACAGCAAATTAACAATGGAACCAAGGGTGGGGTCACATGGAAGAGGAATGCGATCAGGAAGAAGAAATCTTGGAGGATGAAGTTAAAGCAAATATCCATTATTACAGACCAGGATGTGTCGATGTGGCAGAGGTCAAATAAAAGCACGGGACCTCTACCAAATTGAATGGACTGTTTATAATATCTTGGATAAAACCCTTCCTGCATTAAAAATATCAGTGTTGGAACTGGAACTATCGTTTTCACCAAATTGGTATTGAGATCTAATAAATATCTCCTCGAATTGACATGTTTAAGTACATCATAGAACTAAAGCTGACTACGCGTTATACTACAACAAAGGGAGCAAGTACAGAAGATATATATATATATATATATATATATATATATTATAGTAAGGTGCTATGCAGCTCGCCATTGCTCTTTGTATTTTGCATTCGCAAGGCGTTCCTTACTTTATGCTTGTGCGGTTCCTTCCTTCTGTCCTACGGGTATTATTATTATATTTTTTAATAATACTTTACCTTGTAATCTGACCATTTTAGGGTTTTGTGAGGTATTTGTCGTCTCTCTCATCTATTCCCTCTTCGTTGTACTCTGTGGCGTTAGCGGCAATAACTAAATTTGTAAATTGCCGTTTTAAGCTCAGCATTCTATTTAATGGTTTTATTTGAGACTATTAAGGTCGATATGAGGTAACACTTGGTCACTACAATATGGCTGATTGTCTTTCTCCCTACATTGGAGCTAGCTACGTGGTGTACGAGACACTCTACACATTGCAACCATAGAGTTTGAACTGTGTTTTAATGAGTCCATTTTCTGTGTTTACCCTACTATCGTGAACAAGCGGTCAGTTGATCGCGAAATGCGTCGGTGTAACCTTCCGGTTCTCCCTTGCTATGCACTTTTTATTAATAAAGAACATTTGGTGCTACCTGATCTTTGCCGTGCAGCCCTTTATTTGCTAAGTACTGGATTCTCTGGACCTGGCTGCTCTTGGGAGAGCCTTCCGCAGATTTGGCCCTCTTTTGGGCTTAATTTTCGTTTGAAAAAAAAAAAAAAAATATATATATATATATATATATATATATATATATACCTATGAGTTCCATACTTGAAATCAGTAGTCTAACAATCAGGGATCTCCCAACACTAGCGACATTAAATTTGCATCGGACAGAGATTGATTTACCATCAAGCAATGAGATTCCTGACAATTATCTTTCACAACTTGGGTATAGACACAAAAGCTGCCATTTCCAATAAATTAAAATGTAGTTCAAGCTTTTTTCCCACATCTTAAAGATAAGATCATGCCGATGTTTGAGAAGCTGGTTCTAGCCGATTTGGGTAAACTTGAAAATAGTTGTGCAAATACAACAACACATGGAATGTTTACTATCGGACAAGTGTGAGCCATAGAAAACCTTTGTTCAGATACAACTGTGGTCATTAAACCATCGGACAAGGGGGCATGGAGTTGTGGTGAGGGCATCCATGCAGTTGAAAGATGTCTTATGTTATCAGTCTCTACAGGAGAAATTGCTAAGTAACATTAAACCGAAAGGAGTATGATGAAAAAGTATGGAGGTGATGGTCAATGGCCGTGCTAGAATCTAAGATGTTTTGTTCTTAAAATGTAGCAAACTCATCGTGCCCAACATCTACTTCCATCTTAATGTACAGAAAAGCCTTACTAGATCACCGAGGCAATCAATAGTTTAATGCATGGGACCACTGTTAGAAACCACATCAAAATATTTTGATCAATACGTCTAGACCTTTATTGTAGATTCACTTCCTATATCAATATTACTACACACCCATTGTCCAATTTAGAAAATGTGATGTGGGAAGACAATAAGTATTTAACATAATTTGAGTTTGCAGGCTGGCAAGTATTTTCTTGACTCATGCTCAATGTCTTTTAAGCAATGATCAGAGACTGTCAGAGAGTCTTTTTGACTCCGCAACACTGTTTTTTTTTATTGAAAAAGATTGTTATCGAAGTATTGTTGATTATATAATGCATTGTTCAAGATATATAGATAACCTATTCATGATTTCGAGAGGTTCAGCTGGTATATCACAGCAATATAGTTATGTACTCAATTGAAATGATTTGAAAATTGAGTTTACCTCCCATATCAGCAAATCTGAAATTGAGTTTTGTTTATATCAAATTGAGTGTTGAACAAGGACATGAAACTAGTTCCCGCTATCCTACACCCTCAAGTGTGAATTCAGCTTTGCATGGTATGAGCGATCATCCTCAACTCCTTAAATAAAGTATTCCCTGACTGGAGCTTTTGAGAGCATAGCAGAACTACTGAGCAGATAACACATTTGCCAGACGATGAGACTTTGGTGGCTGTACACTTTCAACAGTGACAGCATACAAGGAATATCATGAATAAAACTTCCAATAAGACAAAACTAATTAGCCACCCTGAGCTGCTATGTACAAATTCTAGAAATACGTGCAATCTGTTTTCATGCCTGATGGTGTTGGTAGCTCTAGAGGTCCCATTATATTGTTTTAAAAAATAGCTCTGAAGCTTTACAATTAAGAAACATTTTGAACAAACATATTTTGAAATGTGATCAGGATATTGCTTCTATATTATTACCAGGTGTAGATATTACTTTTAGTAAAAGTGCTTCACTTAAGGACATTTTGTGGCAGCCGTTGTGCCTTTAGGAGAAGTAATGAAGGACATGGTAACACAAAATAGTCAGAATGCTGGTTTCATGAGTTGTCAAAGTTTAAAATGTGTGACTCGGCAGTTCCCTGCAATATCTTTGATATCGAGTGCAACACAAGAGGTTGACAAAGCAAGAAGTTGGCAAATTAAAAGCACTGTTACTTGAGCTACCCCGCTAGTTGTCTACGTAACCTGTATCTTGAATTGTGTAGGTTCAACAATCAGCCCACTGAAAATGAGAATATTACAGCATTATCATGCGATCATGGACAAGAACCCAAATTACCCTTGAGCGGTTCACTTCGCGGAACAGCATAATTCCGATGCATTTGAAATGGGTTTGCAGGAATTGGACAGGTTTTTGAGAATCATTGATGTAGGGACAGTATTCTTCGATGAAGGCAAAAGTAATCACAGTGCATTATTTTAAGGAAATCTCTGACCACACGTTTTTTAAGCGATAAGTGGTATTACATGGAATAGTCATCTCCACAGGTGTTCATAGTCGTAACAATGAGATTCAGATCATGTCTTTAAGCCCACTAGGGCATTTATTATGGGAATATAACCAATGGATCTACAATTGTTGGTAGCTACATATGCACCCTCATTAATTTTTGGGTCTTCCCATATCGTCCCTGAAGTCATTACCCCCTGTCCATCTCCTAATACTATTTTTCATTACCGTTGTAAACTCACTCGTTATCCAAAGAATCCCACAAGAATCCCACGTTAAGGCGAAATTATCTGACTCAAAAGGGCCCCCTTTCCCCTCCCCAAAATATCAATCTCATCCTTTGTTCCACTTTCACCCTCACCACCTCCACCCTGATGTCTATCCTCCCCACAAAAGCTTTCAGAGTTGTAGCTTTTCAGAAATAAAACTAGGGGGAGCAGTAAAACAGGCAGTATTCCCAAATATCACATGTTTCTCCACTAACACCAAATCCCTAATGAGGCCCGGAGTATGTGGTTCTTAGTTTATCAGAGAAGTGTTACTGTTCCGAGCGTAAACTGTTGGATCCTTCCATTCACAAGTCCACAGAGGGTAAGAAGTTGATTTGGCAAACCTACAGAGTTGGCAAGCAACTTTCAAAATCGATTGAACAACCAATGTTCTACAATTGAAAGGGGATATTACACTTAAACATTTTTGGATTATGGAACGCAAATGCAGATGCTAGGAGGAATAAAATGGTATCTGCGCAGAAGCTTTTGTGACGTTTTTGCCCATAACTGATGTTGGCACTGTTGAGACTGTGTGTGTAAGGGAACACATCTGGCATTGATAGTACATACTGAGCTGACCTATTTGCTTCACAAAGACGTTATCAGGCATAAACATTACTTAATCTCGATTTACTCCTTGAAAGAGACCAGTATTTCACAAATACGTCATAGCTGCATTCAGTAAATTCTCATTCAAGGCCTTATATCCAAAACAATAGTAAAGAGAATTGGCACGCATTCCATAATCCCCTGACAATTACTCCCCTGGCATCCAACACTGTTGCATTGGCATGAGAAGGTGGGTTAGTTTGGAAACAGAGGGGTTGGCCCAAGATTAAGTGAGGTGACCCTCGTATACAGGGTGAGTCAATAGTTTCATGCCTCTGGGGCACAATGTTTCCAGCCCAGGACTCGAATTGAAAACATTTTTGGCTGTCCAGTTTGTACACCCCACCTTACCTAGCAGAAAGAATCACCCGAAACACCTCTAACAGACCCATCAGATCGCACCTAACCAATCAGATCTACGGTCCAGCCTTCAAGAGAACTAAAGCTGGAGGGTCCAGCTTCCAAAACCTGGCTCCTAAAAATTGGAACGCACGGCCCACAACCCTAAGAAATGAAACATCAAACACTGTATTCCGCAAGATGCTGAAAACCTCCCTATTTTGTTAGCTCCTAAACAAATTGTGTAACTACTTGCTCCTACCTGTACTGCCTCTTGACTGTCTTGTTAAGTTTTAATTGTCTGTAACAGCGCCACGATGCCTCAGGGCTGCTGCTGCCCTTTATATATGCAAATACATTTTTAAAAAAATACGTTTAATGGGTCCCTATGGAGCCAACGAAGATTACAACTCCTAGATTGTGCTGGTTTGTTAAATGAAAACCCGGCACTGGAAATATAGTGCCCTCGTGCCATGGAGTAAGTAGAGCACCCAGTCAGTGCATCTACTACATGCAGCCCTCCTGGGGTTGGTAAAGTCTCCCGATTCTGTGTCTCTACATCATGAGTCTATACCTCGCCAAACAAGCCATGTCAGCCCCAATGCATCCAACTCTGAGGACAACGGAAGCTCTTTTCCTTGCATAGTCCCTTTCTCCGTTAAATTCTATTTCTTACATCCTTGTTCCTCTTTCAATGTAGAAAAGGGTCCATGTTGTGCAGGAACCTGCATGCACCCAATGATGTCTCACGGACAGCTCTAGAATTGGCGTACAATCAGCAACTGTGGTTCTGTGTCCAGCAGAGTCAGCTTGCAGACTATCACCTTCCCTAGAGCAGCAATACCCTTGCCACTGCCCTGGATTTTCCAGGTCTGGAGAGTGATATTTAATGACACTGCACAGATCTACCCCTTTGCTCTTAGGCAGTATCACCAGACAGACGGACAGTATGTGGCTTGAACATTAGCCACCTAATTTACAAGCAGATGCGGAGATGCTCCTGAGCAACATAGGTAATGCCCTGCAAACATATATCAGATTCACAGAACCTAAAACCGAAGCAAATCTGAAAAGGGCTGGATCATCTCTGACATACCCTGGAGCAAGCCCTTGTGAATCACATTTGCTCATGAGCATGGCTGATTTGCTTCTGCTAATGTCTACATGAATCACAAAGCCTAAAACGGAGGCAAATCAGGAAATCCTGGCTCATCTCTGAGGTGCTCACATGCAAATCAGATTATAGAGGAGCAGGTGGATTCATATTTCCTAACTACTGCCCCCTTACCACTGTCATACTGAAAAAACAGGAGATAGGCCCTATCTGGGACTCTATGTTATGCCTATAAGCCTATACTGCTTCGAGTGTACGAGAGTTGATTTGCACTCACACAACCTTATTGAATGTACCCTCACACTGAAAGTGTGGAAGGGTGTCGTGTGGAAGGATGTCAGCACAAACAATTGAATATCATGTAGTGCTGAGTGAACTTTTACGTGGCAGAGTGATGTCATTAAGAAGCTATACGAGGACATACTGAAACAATATGAAAATACTGAAGTGACAATGTAACTGAAGTGTTAAGAGAAACATTTATGAAACAGTAAAGTAATCATGAATGCAAAGAAGACAAAGTAACTTGCTGACCAATAGGTGTAAATATGCAGTAATGCAAGGTAAATGAGATGCATAGAAGCTTGCTATAGAGGAATATATAACATGGCAAGGACGGCCATAATTGGAAAATGGACACTGGCTCATGTTAAGATTCATTTCAGCTACATCAGAAACAGATCAGGATTGCAGAGTCAGGAGACGCTGGAAGAACAGCTTCCTGTGCAAAACAAAGAGGCATCTATGTTGGCTTGGGATCAAGGATGCTATTTTTAAGGAATAGCTGCAAAGCATGAATGGAGGCAGACGGATAAGTCATGGGCGAGACATATTTCTCTTTGAATAAAGTAGAACAAAAACAAAATCTGCAAAAGCCAAGTATTGGACAATTAAAAGTGTATGAATTCTATACAAGGTAGAGTAGACAAGTCTCTAGAGGCCAAGAAGAGCAATGCCAATCAGTATAATTAAATCAAATAAGAGTAAATTAGAGGTTGAGATGGACAAAATCGCGGTCTCTTCACATGTGACTCAGAAGTTGAAAACAATTGCTATTCATTAACCCTCAGATGAAGATAGTGATGGGCTTACACTTCCTTAAATTTCCCAGAACAGAGAGCAGGCTACGCGGTCAACTACAGACAGGACTTTGGGCACATAGCCAGAATGATGAGAGATGATGGACTAATTGACAAAGTGGGGAGTAATCTGACGTGATTAAAGCATCCGGGTTTCTCTTGCTTATGTGCTTCTAACCGAGCTGAAAGTCCAAGGTTGAGTGAGAATGCCAACCAATCAGTGGGTCTATGGGCAACCTGCTATACAATATTGAATAGACCAATCTGCTTCCATTTTTCTTGTTATAATCAGTATTATACATATTTAGAGGTAGTTTGAGGCGTGCCTCACAGATAAGAGACACCCCATGGTGTACTAACTCTATGGGCCTCATTACACGGAAGGCGGAAATCCAGGGTGCTATTAGCACCCTGGACCATGCCGGTAAATTACCAGCACCGCCTTGGCGGAAAGGGGATTTACCGCCCCATTCCAAGGTTGGAGGGGCGGTAAATCCCCCTTCCGCCATTGCCCTTCCCCATTCCCATTTCTGCCCCATAGGGCTCTATGGGAATGGGGAAGGCGCTAATTACGGCACCGCAATTTTGCGGTGCCGTAATTAGCTCCGAGGTCCCTTAGCGGGTTGGTTTTTAACGCCTGCAAGAAGCAGGCGTTAATTCATCCAACCCGCAAAGGGACCTCGTAGTACGGCGGTAAGGGTTAACGGTCACCGTTGCCATTAACGGTGACCGTTAACCCTTACCGCACTCCGTGTAATGAGGCCCTATGTATTCTATAAGTAGGCATATTCCCCTAACCAATCCCTCCCGCTAAAAGTTTATAGGATGATGTCATAGATTACGCATATTGGGGTATAAGACCTCTGTGTAATCAAGTTCGTGGGTGGGCAAGCATAAGTTCAATGTCTGCCAGTTGACTCTGCTTTATTAAATTGAGAATAAAGTAGTACTTTTCCATATTCTTTGAGTGTGTCCGGTAATTTGGTCTGAGATATGATTTGGTAATTCCATCTAGCACACGAGACGCTTCAAGGTGCTAGAGCACATGCTGATAGCAGTGCAGATGGTTCAGATCTAATCGACCTACACCCAGATCCAGATCTTCAGACTTTTGGCTGCTCCCACCATTAGCCGTAAGACTGTGGGACTTCCTGTTCAGAAAGGCGCACAACAAAAAACATGTTAAAAGATATTGTGGGCAGGTCCCCCCTTGATGAAATTCCTGTTCAGTCCCCACAGGCACTCCGTGGATGGAAGGCAAACTGGTCGGTTGAGGGAGAGTCGATGCTGAGGGACTCGAGCTGAGCAAGGACGTAATTAGAACATTGAAAGTGGCAAACATAGGGGGGACTAAGTTGTAAATAGTTAGTATATATATATATATATATATATATATATATATATATATATACTAATACAATACAATCCTGTTTAATCACCACACGCGCAGGACATTCATACATGCGCATAGGTGTCCTGTTCTCAAAAGTTGTGAATTATATGTCTGAAGATTATGAGACATTTATAGAAACCAATAACTTTTTCCACTGCACAATCATGGCTAACTCCCAGGCGAGTAAAGAAGCAATGAGAATAGCACAGGCTGTCTCTCTGTTTAATGAAACACTTAAATCAAGCAAAGCGTCCCCCAACAGGGCACAAGCTACAGAAGATAATACTGAGATTGGACTATTAAAGGAATTGGAAAAATTGCAGAAGAATGAAGTAAGTAAATGGTGGGAGGAGCACTCCTTGAAAAACTACATTGAAGTAGGGAGGATCCCAAGAGGACTGAGGATCTTAACCATTCCCTCATTTGAAGAACAGGACCCCGCAACGCTTAACGAGTGGAGCGAGGTGACAAACACATGCTCAAAGACCTTCCTCCAACTCCTAGTCAAATATGCACAGGCCAATCGTTTGAAGATATTGGAAAAGATTGAAGAGGTGGAGAACAAATTGACCATGATACCCGAAAGTGAGGATGGGAAGAAATTAAAAACAAATATGGAGAAAAGTCTTAAAGGCTATGAAGAAGAGATAAAACAACGGAAACAGCGCACATTTTTGCGCGATAAAGAAGATTATGAAAGAGGCAGCGTCTACACGTTTGCTCGAAGGTTCAACCAACTAAGACTGGTGTCCAAATCAGGGGCACCAATTGTGAACAACGAGACAGAAGCCGACATAGAATCTTCTACATCTGAATCAGATGCCACAGCAAGCGAGAACAAAGAACCATCAATATCATAATAGATGAGACTTTTGCGCCAAAATGGGAAAAAACTAAAACAAACAAGAGGAGGTTATCAAAATCGAGGGAGAAGCAGAGGCGGCCGAGCAAAACTAGGAGGGCACAGAGGGGCAACCAAAGCAGTGAGCAATATCCCGGACAGATTACTGTGCTCTGGGAAAGAGACAGTCTAAAGAAGGAGGACAGCCTGAAAATTATCAACCTGTCTAAACACATTCTGAATGTACAACAAAAAAAGGTCTTACATTTGGGTTTGAATCTTTGCCCCACCGCCCATTTCAACTATGTACAAACCCGAATCGATTTCGATCACTTTTTGCGAAAATTACCCCTAAAGAAATTCTTTGCTAACAGCCAAAGTATGATGAAGAGGCCATTAAAAGAAGGTGGAAAAACTGAAATAACTATTAATGACCTTGAGGCACTAGCAAACTTGATCGATCTCAAAAAAGAAAAAGAAATAGAACTTGACACGAATCCAGAGCCAACAACGATTAATCTAGAAGAACTAAATATAAGAACAGACTGGACAATGAAGAGCAAGTTAAAACAAAAATTGAAATTTAATCCAATAAACAACTTGGGGAACAACATCGAAGCATTCCAGACACTTGTGATTGAAGATCAAAAGAAATTCAGGAGAAAGAAAAGATCGAGATCTAAAGAGAATTTATCGGTTGCAGAAAGGACGGCTCTGAAAGAACTACAGACCCTTAATACCTGTATTATTAAGCCCTCAGATAAAGGATGTAATATCGTCCTTATGGACACAGATGACTATATCAGGGGGCATACATACAGCTCAACGATAAGAAATGCTACGAGAGAGTGCCAAATAACCCAAGTCAAGAATTGGAAAATATAGTGAAAAATGTCCTTAAGAGATGGGAAGAGAAGGGTATTCTAACAGAAGACAATTGCAAGTTCCTCTCGACTCCGAAATCAGTTATCCCCACAATATACTTTCTCCCGAAAATGCATAAGGATATTAAGAAACCTCTGGGGAGGCCCATAGTCTCATCCATAGGCTCAACGTTTGAAAACATGTCAAGATATATAGACGAGGTACTCTTTCCTTTCGTGTCATCTCTTCCATCTTACCTGAAAGACACAACAGACTTCCTCACATGCACTGAAAATATACCCTGGGATTCAAATTACATACTGGCCACAATGGATGTTGTTTCTTTATACACGTCCATCGGGCATGAATATGGCATAAGTGCATGTGAAAGCTTCCTAAATACCAGATTGCTAAATTACCTGGAACATACAAAGATGGTTCTCGAGATGATCAATGTATGCCTTACAAATAATATTTTCTTATTCAATAATGAATATTTTAGACAAGTGCAAGGCACCGCGATGGGTACAACATTCGCCCATCCTATGCGAACCTGATAATAGGGGCGTGGGAAGCAACAGATGTATGGTCGGATCAAAATCATACATCTACGGAAGACGTCATATTGTGGTTAAGATACATCGACAATCTTTTTATAATTTGGAAAGGTTCAGAAAAAGCATGGGTAGACTTTGTGAAACTCCTCAATAACAATGAGAACAACTTGAGGTTTACAGAAACACATAGTCGAACCTTTCTAACCTTCCTAGATGTCAATTTAAGGATTGTGGACCAGACCTTAACAACTGAATTGCATAGGAAACCCACTGGAATGAACACCCCTTACATGCCACTAGTGGGCATTCCAAAAATCTGGTTTGGAGCATCCCTTACGGAGAGTTTATAAGAATCAGACGCAACAGCTCCACCTTACCAACATATGATCAGGACAGCAAAATTGCAGCAAGTGGGTTCCTTGAACAATGTTACCGTAAGAAAGTTATACAGAAGGCATATGTCAAAGCAAGAAAGCAAGAAAGATCAGAGCTTCTCACAGGACTACGCAAGCCAGGTGAACCGACCAAGGAGAATTAAACTACGAGAATGATCCTGACGTTTGATAACAAGGTATCAGAAATAAGGCGTATATTCCGTAGACATTGGAGGATATTACTGGCAGATAAAGACTTGGCAAGAAACTTAAAAATGAATCCTGAGATAAGCTTTAGACGGAATCGATCTTTGAGAGACAATCTGGTACAAGGTTTTATGGTATGGGATGGACCACCCGAAAAAGGGATGTGGTTAACAACACAGAAGCCAGGCTTTCACAAATGCACTAGGTGCAACATTTGTAAATTTGCAAGAAATTGTGCATCCTATGAGCATCCAGTTCTGGGTAATTTCATCATTGTCCAGGAAAAGATCACATGCGAAACAGACTTCGTAGTATACGTACTGGCATGTGCATGTAAAAAATGGTACATTGGGAGCACTAAGTGCAAATTGAAGTTCCAGATCCAGCAACATGTGAGGGCCATTCAACATCAAGAGCCGAACTACCCCCTGGCCAAGCATTTTAGCGATTATCACGATGGGTAGTTTTTACTTTTTTGGCATACACAGGATAGATATCGATCTGAGAGGAGGGAATAGAGAGAAAAAACTTTGGCAAAAAGAAACCTGCTGCATCTTAGATTTTGAGAGCAAAACACCAAGCAGGCACAACACAGACGAAGAATTATACACGTTTTTGGGTTAATGCTCGAATAAGTACCATGCTACTAACATTGTACTGTCAGCCGATGAACCCAAACGTATCTCTATCGAACTGTCATAAGAAGTGATATACTCACTATCCATTTTTTCACCCTTGAGACACTGTGTTAATTCCCAGATTTGACTGTTTTAATGATATAGATATCTGTCCATGCGTGCCTAAGACAAAAGGAACGTTTTTTTTTAGTTGTTTTGAGTCCTTTTGATTCTCCATCTTTTCTCATTTCCAGTATCAGTATAACAGTAGAAGCTATGAGATTTTAATTCACGTTTGGGATTTGATGGGTTTGTTTGATCCAGTACACATTTATTATTTAAATAGTTTTTTGATTTGGTGAGACATTTGGTTGATTGCAGGAAGATTTTAAAACCATTTACCATTGGGAGTTTGTATATAGATCTTAGTACTTGTTTCTGGTTAAAATATAAGCACTTACACCTTATGTAACGCGAACATAATTAGAACCTTAGATACTGCTGCTAGTACATTGCACTTTAAACCGACTATAAAGTACTATGCATATGCAAACCAAAGGCCAATCGGGGTCTGTTGAGAAAAATAGCTTTGTGAGAGATATTTTAGATCAAGTGTTATGCGCACTATGCACTTTAGATTCATGCTACTAATAATATGCACTTTATAATCATGCTGTTAACAATATGCACTTTAGCATTACCAAGTAGTATTGTACTACTATGGATACTCTGCACTTCAGAGATAGATGCATTCGAATTTGTGGTATGCATATGCATGACTACAATTAGTGTTCCGTATTAGAGACTGTTAACGCAGTGGCGAGTATTTTGCTATAATGTATAATTGTATCTTAATTATTGGCACCATATTTAATGGAAGTCCAATATGCGTCACTGCCACACAGCCATACACTAGTAAAAAGTAGAGCACTTACATAAAATACAATGGCCGACATGGGTTTGAAACAGACACATGGGGCAGTCCTCTTTCTGTGTCTGACCACATGCCACATGGGGTATTTTAACCCACAACAGTGTTCGGATCACTAGTTCACTATGTGTGTGTTTTGTGAAAAAATGTTCTGCCTTGAGAATGTGCGACAATTTTATGGAACTTTGAAATTAAAATAAAGTGGAATAGTTTTTGCACCTTGGTTTTCCCGACTTTTTTTTGGGATTGAGGAGTGTTCCTCCAACGACTGTGAAAACGACAGCCGAATGAAAAAACAATAATAAATAAATAATATATATATATATATATTATATATATATATATATATATAAGTAACTGGGTTTTTGGGGATTATAAAGAATAGTAGATACCTTGATTCCCGGGGACAGAAAGGTACTCACTTAAAAGACTCCAAATGGGGGTGTTAAGAATTCCTGAGGCAAGGCCAACAAGCCAACAAGAAGACTGTGGGGGCCTTACTACGAGGTCCCTTTGCGGCTCCTGACCTTAACGGCTGGTCTGGACCAGCCGTTAAGGTAGGGACCCGCAAAGGGATCTTGAAGGTAATTACGGTACCGCAATTTGCGGTACCTTAATTACCGCCTTCCCCTTTCCCATTGAGCCCTATGGGGCAAAAATGGGAATGGAGAAGGACCAATGGTAAATGGGGAATTACCGCCCTGCCAACCTTTGAATGGGATGGTAATTCCCCATTTCACCATGGCGGAATCGGTAATTTACCGGCGTTAACCATGGCGCTAATAGCGCCATTGTTAACGCCGGGGATGAAATGAGGGCCCGTTTATCAAGCTCCAAGATGGAGCAAAAATGAATTGAGATACATTTACTAAAGATAGTAAAGGAAGGCGTACGCAAAAAAAATAAAGAAGTGCACATGTTTATGCGGTTATAATATGTTAGTATAAAGCTTTTGTTGTGTTTAAACTAGTAGATATGAAACGATAGTAAAACAATCAAGGTGATTATAACGATTTTTTAATCAAGAGATTGAGGTCTATCAGGAGGGTAAAAATCAAAGGAAAATAATAAATAAATAAGAGATTCTTAAATTATCAAGGATATAGCAACAAGATATAAAAAAATGATAGAAAGTTTAAACGAAGGAACAAAAAGAACACTGTTGTGTAGAGTTTTAAAAAGCGTATACAATATTTTCATTTTTGGATAATTAAGCTGCAATTGATGTTGCCTGCTCAAATTGATCAGTGCAGTATATTTGATAACATAAAGAGAAGAATGGGGGACACTTCTCTTCTACACTTATGCAGGAAATTACCAAGATACAAAGCTAAAATGAGGAAATATCATTTGGAATGGGTCCGAGGCACAACTAATAAGACACTCTGTGGCCTCAGGAGGTTTTGTTTTCAAAAACAGTATGGCGACATATGACAACGTATTTGCATGCTACTTATAAGGGAAAGCATTTATAGAAAAGTCTGGCTGTTTTAGAGCTATGGAAGATGTACCAGAATGAGAAAGAAGATCCAGCAGAGAAGGAGGGGATGCTTACTCAGCATAAAGGGGAGAATAAATGCCTATGGCTCCCTTCCCCTCCTGAAAACCAGAGCGCAGACACAGAGGAGAAGGGATTTTATGCTTTAAAGTAATTGAAAGCAGAGGTGGGGTACGTTAATCCAACATATGAGCCCCATGCTTATAATAGTGAGAACAATAAGGAAGAGATCAAAAACAGAAAACGCAAACGGACAATGAGGAAGAGAGTAAAAACAGAAAACGCAAATATATCTAGACACGCGATAAAAGTAAACAGCATGATGAGAGAAAGGATATGCAAGATAGACAGACGGATATAGAGGAAGAAGCAAGAATGAAGAAAGAAATAAAGGACACATGTAGGCCGTGGCCCTACTGGCCCCGGCTAGTTGGGCTAAATGCTGGCACTCTGAGGGAACACACAGGAAAGAAAGACACAGACAAGAGTGTAATAATACATGGTTTTATTTAAGCGTAGTGAGTGTTTGTTTATATGTTCTGTGTGTATGTGTTTTGGAAGAATACACCCAGTCCACCATGGGGCTGGATGGAAAGTTAAAAGTAGATGACAGTACAATAGAAAAGAACTCCCCTGCCCAAGAATGGCTGGGCATGGGAGAGAGAAAATAATCCAAGAATTGAAAAGACAGTTAAGAAAAGGTGAGAGCAAGAGATAGACTCACCTGGGGGGGTCGCTGTCTTGAGCGGCCCCCTGGGGCCTTAATCCTTTTAAAAGCACCGAGCAGTGCAACAGGGAGCCCCCACAGAGACTGTGAGCAGGAACGCCGAACTGCTATGTCAGGGGAAGCTCAGCCACCGCTGGGCTGTGGCGCCTGTCGGCCCTTCTGGGAGCCGGACCAGATGGGCCCCAGAGACATTTGAGGCATGGGCAGCGTGGCAGTGGCTTCAGGGCACTTTAAGAACAGTCCCGCCCAGATTGTATGGGTAGGCAGCCCCAACAGGGCTGTCCGGCTGTGCCCCCAAAGGCCCGCCATTTGGCCAGTGAGGTGGGCCTGTCATTGAAAAAAGCCTCCTGGGCTGTGTATGTCAGAAGCAACCCAGAAAGGGAATGCAGAGACACTCCATGGAAGCCCGCTCCGCCCTGGAAGTCCTGGGTTGGTCGCTGCCAACCCGAGAGAAGAGGAGGCAGGTGGTGTAGTCCCGGGTCGCTGTGTTGAGAGGCATGGGTGAAAAAATCCACTGGTTGCCAAGCAGAGTGGCCTGGATGAAGACGCGGCCCATCCCCTGCATTGCTACAATGCATTGCTGAGGGGGCGGGCTAGGAAGCTGCCGGAGTGTGAGCAAGACGTCATCCCCATAGCAACAGGGTTGCCGCTTAAACAGAAAATGGTACACGGGTCATGCAGTGAGTTCGGGTGCGCCCCTCAGACGATGGGGCCCACCCATGGACTTAAAAGATGATTCAGGTCACAACAGAGATGCCGGCTGGGCCCCCCAGCCAATGGGGCTCACCCTAAAACAACATATATACCGTGGGTCACAGCAGAGATGTTGGGTGGGGCCCCCAGCCAACGGGGCTCACCCTAAAAGAACATATGTAGCAACGGTCACAGCAGTGAGTGTGGGCGGTCCCCATGTGCATGGGGGGCCGGCCAGGACATTATGAAGGGTGTGTGCTGTGCGGTGGCTCCATGTGGTGGACAAGTCCACCCTGGAAGAAGGGGAGGTGCCAGGCCCCATTGTCTGTGGTTATCAGTCTGTGCCAACAAGAGAAAGTAGCCCTGCAGCTTGGACAGACCCAAAGATACTGTAAAGGGGTGGCCATCTGCAGTAATCACCCCATTTGGTTCTTGTGTTTGTTTAGTATGTCCTATATATATGTATATTGTGTGTATAACTGTGTACCGTTAAGTATGGTAAATGTTAAATAGGGTAGATTAGGGAGGTGGGTTAATAATTAGAGGGAATGTTAAGTAGGGTAATTGTTAAGCAGCACACGCCAGGGGAATCCTAATGTTAAAGTGTAATAGATAAGGAGTAAGGTATGTTCAATAAAGAGGGGGGTCCAATGGAGATCCCTATAAAGGTTCACTCTAGTGTCTGTGTCCATTAGTCATCAAAGAACTCAGGGTGTAGCCCATTTTCTGAATTGATAACTTTTTTATTTGCATGTTGCACAGTGCCCCATCAGAGCAGCCGGTCCGGGATGGTGGGGTGGTGTTGGTGGGTCCGTTCCTGGCCCAGAGTATATATAATACTGCGCTCACCCGGGCCAGGAAAAGCATTGCTGTAGGTGGCATCCCCGGGGACAAGAATTTCCTGAAGGTGGGAGTAATGTAGCCTGTGGCCCTACAAGGCCTGCTAGTTGGTCTACATGCTGGCCCTCTGAGATAACACGCAGGAAATAAAGTCACAGACACCAGTGTAATAATACAATGTTTTCTTTAAGTGTAGTGATTGTTTGTTTATATGTTCTGTGTGTGTGTGTTTGGAAGAATCCACCCAGTCCACCATGGAACTGGGTTGAATGTTAAAAGTAAAATACAGAACAGCAGGTAAAAACTCCCCTGCCAAGGAATGGGCTGGGCAGGGGAGAGAGAAACAAATCCAAGAATCCAGAAGGTTTTAAAAAAGCACAGTTGGAAAGACAGTTAAGAAAAGGCGAGAGCAAGATAGAGATCCACCTGGAGGGTCGCTGCCAGACCAGATGGATCCCAGAGACATTTGAGGCTCAGGCAGCATGGCAGTGGTTACCCAGGCCTGTTATGAACAGCCTGGTCAGGACTGCGTGTGGGAGGAAACCTCAACTGGGCTGCCCAGATGTGCCCCAAAAGGCCCACCTCGAGGAGCTGGCTGGACCAGCTGGTCTAGAATGGTGGGTGGTGTCATGAGTCCGTTCATGGTCCGGAGTATTTATAATACTGCTCTCAACCAGGCCAGGAAAAAAAAAAACAGGTGCTACACAAAGCTAAGGGAATAACAATAGTACAGAACAGATGGATGGGAAGACAGATATTACTCAAGCTGGATTATAAAGTCATTGATGGGGTTTGAGAAAGAAAAGAGAGAGAAGAGCAGGAAAAGAAAGAAAAGGAAAAAGAGACATCACACAAAGAAGAGAAAGGAAGAGAATGTAAGTGAAGGGAAGAACGAAGAAGCTACGAGGCAAGGAAAGAAAAGGAGAGACTAGAAGAGAAGAGACAATAGGAGGTAGAAGTGCAAAGAATGAAAGAACATAGGTTGCAAAGAAGATGAGAGGAAGATGATATGATATGATAAGTCATTTATAACATGCCTGTGCACAAGTGTCTCTAGGCATGGCAAGACAAGGAAAGGGAGACAAAAAGAGGACAAAACAAACGATTTTACTAGGCCTTGTGTCATTCAGATCGTTCAAGTGCGAGGGGGAAGGGAGAGGAGAAGTGCCAGGGGGAGGCAGGGAGGAGAGTGCACTAGGCAATCTCAAGTAAGTGCTGCCATGCTGGCTGGCTCAAGTAAGTGCAAAGAGGCAGGGGACTGCAGATACAGTCACTAAGTGCATGCGAGACACAGAGGCATTACAAGGGGCTACTGGTCATGCAGGGGTCTGCTGCCTGTTAAGGTTCAGAGGGTGGGCAGGTAACCAGTTAGTACAGCAGACATGTAATCAGTAGGGGAGAGAGAGAGAAAGCAGTAGCAAAAAAGAAGGTCTTGAGTTGCTTCTGAAACCTTAGGTGGTCCTGTCCCCCACTCTCTGCCTGGAGATGACACTCAGAGAGTTGGAGGTGGATGATCGGAGGGCTTGAGTATGAAATAATTACCTAGGGAGAAAGAGTTGGATGTAGTTTGGTCCCCGGCACCAGAAAGCCTTGTAGACAATGCACAGAGTCTTAAACGTGATTGTTGCAGCCACCGGGAGCCAGTGGAGAGACTTCAGTGCTAGAGAGATACGATCCCTGGTCTTGAGGCCAAGGACAAGTCTTGCAGTCCTGTTCTGGATTAGTTGTAAAGGGTGAAGAGTTGAGGCAGGCAGATTTAGAAAGAGGCAGTTGTAGTGGTCCAGCCTAGAGTGAACCAGGGCTTTAGAGACAGTGAGCTTCTGGGGGAAAGTGAGAAAAGGAAGACTACCTCTGAGGAGTTGCAGCTGGTTGTGGGACTTCTTAGAGATGTCTGTGATGTGAGGAGAGAAGGAGAGCATTACGATGAATTAAGAGAGATGAGGAGAAGGGGAAAAGAAATTAACAGAATTAGGGGACTAAAAGATGACGAGATAGAGTATCTATGTCATAGAAGCATAGTGCTGATTGAAGCACAAGAACGACTCAAGGAAGAGAGAAGGTCACAACAGCCCCACAAGGATCTGCAAGGAATTCCAAGAATACCAACATGGGCTGATGTGCAAGATACCGAAGGCGAAGAGAAATTCCTTGGAGATTTATATAGGTAAATGAGGGAAAAAGAAGGTCATAAAACCCAAATGAACATAGAAGGATCTTGTTTGAGGGAAACTGGAGGTAGGTCAGATGATGTCATAACAGACAAGCATAGAACACTGTTTTTATAAGCAGACTAGATCTTGATGATGCAGAAAAAGATAACAGTTATACAAGTTGGGGCATAATAATGTTAGACAAAGAAAGGGAAGAAAACGAAAGAGCGTGGAGGTAGAGCGAAATCTGATTTTCAAAAGAACCGAGTGTAAAAAAAGGGGTAAAATGGTCAGATTTAGAGGAACCCAAAGAAAGAACACCAGAATCGACACTAGATCCTGAGTGACCACAAGCATGATCGCGCAGTGCAGGAGTTGTATCCCTGCCTTATGTAAGCAGACTAAGGGCACTACCAAGACAGAGACAAACGGGCCAGACTAGCCCCGCCTGGAAGATGAGACGTGTAGGCAGGTGTGATTATGGACCAGGATTTTCACAAATCCCATTATTAGAGAAAGGGGGAGGACGACCACAATGTATACTGTGGCCACAAATGGATAAAGACAATTTAAGATGTAAATTACTGAGCTTTACTTCCTGTGCAGGGAAATGAATTTATGAGTTAGAGAGAATGATATCAGGAATGACGTTAGCTATAGGTGACATTAAAGGCTTGCTAGTGGCCATTATAGGGGAGATAGCTGACGACATTTGGAATCAAGCAGATATGCAGGTGTGACTGCACAAAACATGACATACAATGGAGCGCCATTTAATAATTGCAGAGCAGATATATGGCGGGTGCTCAGAGAACAATACCCTGATACATCAGTTATGGGTGTGATTATTACTAGAAAATGGGGGCAGATGAAGACCCTCTTGCTTATATTCAAGATATTCAAGAGAAATGGTGCCTTGAGATGCGTGAACCGTGGGATAAAACGGTAGAATTATTTTACCACATTTTGCGTCAGGGATTGCCCAAGCCAGTGTAAAGGCAGTTGAAGAAACAGGTGGGAATGGAAACAAAGTCACGGCCAGAAATACAATTGACGATTGTGCATCAATGCCGACTGATGCAGGAGAAGAATAAGAAGAAAGCCGAGAGTAGAAAGCAGGAAGAAGTGATGTTAGTCCAGAAAAAGTTGTCAAACATATCTATAGAGTGTGCAGTATTCACAGGTAATTAAGGTGGAGTGACACAGGAGATGCATTAAGTGCAGCAAAATAATGCAGGCTAACCCACAGATCAGAGTGGGAACAATATTTGGCCACAGGCAAGAGGATATGGGCCTGCAGGAGGAAGACGAGGTAGATTTAAAAAACTGTAGGGAAGAGGAGAATTTAATGGTGTACAGCTGCAACAATGCTGGAATTGCAGAAGAGCAGGACACAAAGCCAGAAAATGTAGAAGCAGAGGAGGCATGCAGCAAAACTGGCAAGCTCCAAGAGGGGGGGTTTGGCTATGCTCCGCAATATAATAAAGAACCAGAGGAATATTATGCCCAAGATCACACGCAGGTTCAGACATATGCACTGCAACCACAGCAAATACAGCAAACGCCATTACAAATGCTATCACCACAAGGGCAATCACAGCAAGTGCTCATGCAGGCACAAAAGATACAAACTAATCAAGCACAGACAAAGCAGGCTATGGTGGCACAATGGAATATGACTACAGGAGTCCAGCAAGCATCTGCTCCCAAAGTAGGGAGTGTGACTGTGGTAGGAGGAAATCCTTTCACAGGTACAGGGATGAATATATAGCCACAATAGGACAACCCACAGAGTGACCTGTTGTGTTCAGTACTATCAGTTACACCAGAGCCCCAAGAGGAACCAAGGGTCAAGGTGATGATAGGAGACAGGCCATTTTCATTTCTTATGGACGCTGGAGCAACTCATTCCTGTGTCCATGAGGGGAAATATCCAATGTCAGGTATTGCAATGAATGTGCAGGGATTCTCTGGGGTGATGTTTTTAGTACCTTTTACAGACGTATTACCAATCTGTATAGGAGAACAAGACATCTCTATGCCATTATTATATTTTAGGAAAATGCGTGACTTAATCACAAAACTTAACATGATATCTTTTACTGATGAAGGAATAGTGTGTTTCACTCCAGGGATACATTATATGAATGTGAGAGAGTTAATATTAGCCTTTGTGGGAAAGAAAGCATTAAGAGGGGTCCCTTTGGACCCAGAAGTATTTTTGTATGGAGTGACTGTTTTATTATCGTGGTTACCCAGATTGATAGGTAAACTATTGAGAATACCTGATAAGGTTTTTTCAGACCAGAAATCCCTATGGATGATGAAGAAGGGCAGATTATCCACTTTGAGTTAGAAGCAGCAGTAGTCAGAGAGGAAAGGGAGGTTCATCATAGGTAGAGGATTGAGAACAGTGGTAGCCCTCAGTGAGGATATTGGTTGACAGATTTGACAGACAAGGTGTTGTTTAAGGATGACTACTCGGATGATGACTTAGTATTTTTCATAAATCTTACCCGTTGGATAAAAGTATAGAATAGATAAATGCCACAGAGAATGGCATTGGTAAAAAATAAACCATTATTTTTACAGGAAGATTTAGAGAAAGTGACAGATTTTATGGACCACACGTCCATATGACGTGGGTTTGTTAAAAGGTGTAGGAGAATTTAAAATGAAGCTTAAACCAGGAGCACTTTTGCCACGTGTAAAGCAATACCCCATGTCAAGACAATGCGGGTGAAGGCATATTCGAAATCATTTCCACTTTGAAGAAGCAAGGAATACTGGTACTATCCGATTCTCCATGTAACATGGCTGTGAACCCAGTGATAAAATTGACAGGGGTGCATGGGGCCGTGGAGATTTATACAGGACGTTCACCCTCTAAACAATATAGTCGAAGCTGAGTTTCCCTTAGTTCATAAACCTGCAACAATTTTGTGCAACATCCCATCTAAGGCCAAATATTTTAGTCATAGATTTAAAGAATGCGTTCATTTCAATTCCCCTCCATGAAGGCTCATAAGATTTGACTTCCTTTTCATATAGAATCATCTGTCTGAAACATACTTGTTTTCCCCAGAGGTACTGTGAGTCTCCTTTGAATGTTTCATAGAGTCCTCCAGATAGACTTAGGCAATGTTCAGCTTGTAAGTGCAATAGTCCAATATGTGGGTGACATTTTGGTGTGCAGTGAAACAGAGGAAAGATGTAGAGAAGGTTCAATTAAGCTTATGACTATCTTCTCAGAGAAAGGATATAAAGTGGACAAAGAGAAGCTACGATACTGTCAGGAAGAAGTCTTGTATATAGGACAGTTGATTTCTCATGAGGGGAGGAAAGTGATGCTTGAAAGAGCAGAAGCAATTATAAAGACCTCAGAACCTAAAACAGTGAGAGAAATGGAACAATGTTTAGGCATATGTAATTATTGCAGGTTATCGATTACAGTACATATATTTGAACACTTTTAAAAGGGCTCAAAGAAGCACAGGTGGCTAAAAGTAAAATAATATGGACAGATGAAATTACTGAAGGATTTGAAGAATTAAAAAAGGCAATCAGTACAGCCCCTGTATTGGGAATTCCAGATTATCATGAAGAATTTTATTTTTTTCACGATTCAACTGGAGAAGTCATGACTGCAGTCCTTACACAGAAAATGGCAATATGGCATGGACACAACCATTAGCCTATTATAGTGGGAATTTTGATCCAGTTATGAACGTGCATTATCCCTGTGAGCAGTCTTTAGCTGCTGCTACATTCGCAATTGAAAAAGATTCAAGTAATACAATGCAGTGTTCAGTAACATTATTTGTTGAGTATGTATTATTTACGATTTTAGAGAAACCCAAAAGTACATTGACCACACAAAGAGCATCATGATACAAGGTAATTATATTGAATCCTGCGATTAAAATGATCAGATGTATGAAAGTGAATCCAGCAACGTTCATTGCTTACGATAATGTGCATGATTGCACAATGTATACTGAAAACTATAATGAAATTCCCCAAGCTAGAGAAAATGCCCTTGGGAGGGGGATGTTGTATTTATTGGTGGTTCTTCAAAAATTGACCAAACGCCTACAAAAGGCATACTGGATCAGCGGTAGTAAAGCTGAACCGAGAGGGTGAATTTGAAGTAGGGACAAGCGCTAGATTGCCTTCGCATTGCTCAGCACAGGCTGCAGAATTAGTGGTGCTTATCTCCGTGCTACAGAGATTCAAAGATGAGGAAGTGACGGTGTACTCTGAGTCCGCCTTTGTGACATACACGCAGATCTGTCACGCTGGAAAAGGAAGGGCTTCCTCCGTGCAGATGGCACTGCAGTGCAACATGCCGCCCTATTAGTTAAACATATTGAAGTACTAGCACTCGCATTGACTCTTGCAGTCATAAAATGCGCAGCGCATTCTAAAAGGACAGGTGTACTTTCTCATGGAAAGAATGCCGCAGATTTAGAAGCTAAAAAGGCAGCTTATTTCCCAACCATTTATAATTTTGAAATATAAAGTGTTAACCAAATGACAGGACGATGCATGTTGGTAAAGGAGGGCTTTAACATGCTGTCTATTGTCCAGTTAATTGAGGTACAAGGGTGAGCACCACAAGAATAGTGGAATTTGAAACATGGGTGTTCTTTAACCCCCACTGAGGCAATATGGAAACAGGATAAAACTGGAAAGTTAGTTATGCTTCTAGCATTATTGAGGTTAGAGCTGGAGCAGTTGGACTAGCTTGCGATTGTGACTCGGGAGAGTCTAACTGCAGCAATGGCAGAAGGGGGTTTTTGCCAAATCTGTTACAGCATGTGGCACAGTTTATTGTAAATTGCATTGTGTGCAAGAAATGTACTGCAGGCCACACTTTGCGAACAGTGAGAAGAGCAATTCCTAGACCCAGTGGCCCATTTCAGCACCTACATATAGACTGTGTAGATATGCTGCAGACAACAGTTATAGATATATTCTGTTTGTGGTATGTCCTCTTTCTAGATGGATCGAGGCAGGTCCATGCACACACCCTGATGTCACATGCACTGCCAAGATCCTTGTGTGTGAACTGTTCCCAAGATGGAGTGTGTGTGAGGTTTATCAGTCTGACAATGGACCACATTTTGTAAATGAGCAGCTGTTTGAACAAATAGTTCTTCTATTAGGCTTTAAGCATACATTTTCCACTTCATATCACCCATAGGTGAATGGCGTCTATGAGAAATTAAATGGATTAATGAAGGAAAGGATTGCAAAGATCAAGATGAACCTAAAGAAGGGATGGCCACATTGCCTACCCCTAGCTTTAACACTCCAAGAAATCAGCCTGTCTCAGATTACCAACTAAATCCACATGAGTTGGTGTCTGGAAGCACATGAGAACCCCCTTTGCTCCTCCAACTAGGTTAAAGACTGATGCCCATAGTGTAGCAAAGACACTAGGTGACGAGATGCATGATTACCTAACAACAATGACTGCAAGCATTTCTTTCATGGCTCAACAGGTTAAGAATCGAAGGGAAGTCAAAGAGAAGCGACAAAGGTGATCAACCCATTGAAGTAAAGGATTTGTTAAAACAACCAATTTTATACACAGGGGACCAGGTGCTGGTACAAATGTTTGCACGCACTTGGAGTACTCCCCACTTTGAAGGTCCATACGAGGTGGAAGAAGTTACACCCACAGCAGCCAAGTTAAAAGGATGAAGGGCCTGGCTTCATTTGCACGACATCAAGCCATATAAAGGTGAAACCCTGACCACTCCTGCAACTACCCACTGTGAAGCAAGAGAAGAAGTTCTGCGTATGCAGACTCATTCTATGGCAAGAGTAAAGACAAGGAAAATGAAGAAACAGCAGCACCTTAGACTAAAGGCTAATATCTTTTAACATTTGACAAGGAATAAACAGACTTGCATTTATCCTGGAACTTTTTTAGATAGGCTAAAGGAACAATTTGTTAAATTACCAGAGCTGAAAGAAGAAAAGCACACTTCATCTTTATGCTATTTATTTATGTTTTATTTTTGCATTTACAAAGCATTCTAAACTTGGAGGCATCAAGGTGCTGGTTAAAATATTAGAACAGTAGGTGGCACATACACATTAATAATACATCGAGAACATTTGATGGCTCCATCAGGAGTCATGCCCTGGGAGAAAAGCAAGGTCTTGAGGTGTTTTCTGAATGCCCAATACGAACGTTCTGCTCTTAGCATTTGGGGTTACTCTTTCCTGGTTTTGGAGGCAATGACCCGGAAACTTAATGTTACCTGTTGCAATAACTGTCCCCCGTACCTCAGGGGGCAAGATTGTCCTTTCTTTTGTTCAATCTATACCTTTGCTGCCTTTGCACCCTTTTGAACAACTTAGGGGTGCTATTCACCAGCTTCACAGATGACACCCAACTGATAGTCGATAGCGAACTGGCTCTGTTTAAACAGTAGCAAAACAGAGTTTATGATATTCAGCTCTTTCCAGGCTAGGGCCAAACTCAACCCAGACTATGCTTCATTCAACATAAAAAACTCAAACATCTTGGTCTCTAACAAAAATAAAACCTTAGGTGTGCACCTAGAGCCGACCCTCAGGGCTGACACCCACGCAACATACTTGAAACAAAACATGCCGGTACTACCAAAGACTACTCAGGGATATAAGACCTGTTCTAAATGAAAAAGAACTGCCCAACCATCACTAGAGCTACAATTCTCTCAAGGCTGGACTATGGAAATGCCTTACTACTTGGAGCTAACAAAGGCTGTATAGTCCAATGCCAGGTCATACAGAATGACTCAGTGAGAGTCATTAAAAAGAAATCTAGGAGGGACCACATCACTGAACACAGGAAGTCAATCAACTGGCTAGCCGTGGAAGACTGCATAACCTTCAAAGCAGTCTCAATTGTTCACCACTGCCTCAATGGCTCCTCCCCAGCATACTTAAAGGAGCATATGAACCAAGTCGGTCTTTGAGATCAAAAGCACAAGGTTTGGTGAAAACCAACCGCTCCAAGAAAGTAAATGGATTAGGACAATCTTTTCCAGTTAATGCAGCAGCAAAATGGAACAAACTCCCAGCCTTACTAAGGCTAGAACCTAACTTCCTGATTTTCAAGTAGAAATTGAAAACATTACTATTCAGATAAAAACCCAACCATGAAGCTTTCTCCTCAGTCTTGTTTTGCATGTTTCGTCTGTCGTCAACATGTCCTGCACCCAGATGCCTGCGGGCTTCAGTGTGCTATAAACAAATAAATAAAAATAAATAAATAAAAATTACACACATTCTTGTATGCTGTTTTTACCTATGTTTTACAGTCATACCCAATTCCAATAAGAAGATGCGTCAACGGCATAATGTTTCTTGGAAATCCCAAGAACAATCATATTATTTTTAGAATAATTAGAGACTTACAGAGTTACATATTAAAAGTCTCAGCAAAATGTAGGAGGTTTCAGAGTATAAGAGGCTCATTGCCATCAAGAAAATCGATGTGTTTCCATGGGATAATAATTGTGGCATCATTCTGCATTATGATTTGTGTTTTCCTCCTGATTAACATGAAATGTAGACTTTTTATAAAAACAATACAGATATGGTGGGTGACAATGAAACATTTACTATTGCCCCTGAGGAAATCACGAACCATGTTTTTATATTGTTACTAGCCATTTATTTCGATTTAAAAGGGATGTTGGGGAAGATCATGAAGATATACATATGTATCTTGATAATTCAGCTCATTTAAAAAATAACCTATGGTATCAGCACATGAAGAAGGTGGGAAGAAGTAAGTCAGATGAAAGCTACTATCTGTGTTCCCTTATACTTTGGGAACCTCTAAAATATTCAAAGCAACAGAAGTATTAGTGAAAATAGCACATTGCCTGACACACCTTGCAGTTTACCTAACCAGAGTACAGTTCCAAGGCAGAACAGCATCCATAGTTTGCGTGAAGAAAGCGACATCTCAAAGAGAAGACAATTATGTACAAGACATAAAGTCAAGAGAAAAGCCAGAAACAATGCATCAAATAATAAAATACGAACAGCCTGGAATAAATGGATATGGAATCAAGATAGATGAAAATAAGCTGTTACAATGCAAGGCTAAGAATGGGAAGGAAACATGAGAATGCTGGGAAAGAGGTCAACTACAAATTAAAGGAACAGTGTTTATTCCTGAAGGATGGGCTGATGTATTGGTTGTATGCAAAGCAGTGGCATTACCAGACAATGGGGAGAAGTTGTTGCAAATGCAGAAAAGGAATGCAACAACCAATGGCCTAAGATTGCAAGATTGTTGACATGGGTCGCGATGAAGCAGGACCAATACAGATACTAGCCCTGTGGGGCCTAGTTTTTGATGTACCGGGCATGAAGGAAGGAACAGCAGTCTTGATGGACCATTACTGGGCCTGTGGATCAAGAGAATATATAAAGTTGCCACCAAAGTGGGGAAGAGTTTGTTACTGATAAGCATACCAGCCTCAGTAGTACCACAAACTGTCCTACAGATTACAGACTTCCCAAAAATGGACACACACCTGAGGAACAAAGGATTGTGTCATTGAAGCAGACAGAGAAGAGATAATTACTTCTTAGCAAAATCAATAAAAGCTTATTATGACATTCCAGATGAGCATATGTTGTTTGGCTGAACAGCAGTGATGTATACAGCTATATTCCTGCCAGGAATTCAGACTGCAGTAAATGCTAAATGGTTAGAGACAACCAGATGGGAGATGTTGCAAATGATCAATATGACAATAAAAGGATTTAATGCGATCAGAGAAGATTTGAGGGCAATCAGGCTCATGGCCCTCCCGAACAGGAATGCCCTGGACTTAATTACAGCAATAGAAGGAGACATGTGTGCCAAGATCGGGTCTTCTTGCTGTACATTTACACTTGCCCATGATGAAGAGAATGGGACTTTGACAGAAGCGAAAAAGATGTTGTCAACGCTGCAGACAGAAATGGTGGATGAAGTAGCCAAGACTGAGGACGACAGCTGGTTTTGTCTCTGCTTTCATGGATTCCAACTTGGTTGGCAAATGCCTTCAAATTATTTGGAGTTTAGTGTTGGTATTGCTAGGATTTTGTCTCATAAGGATCATCTTGGGACAATGCCAGAAGACAGCCAGGAAAGCTGTTGGGATGAAGATCATGATTGATATAGACGCTGGAACTGGTGAGCAGATGTAAAATGAGGAAGGTGCCCTTGAGAATATAAAGAAAAGTGCCCTGAATGAAGTTCTACTGCCCTAAGGATCCTAAAAAATATGTAGGATGATGGATATTCTGTCCACCATCGGGAGATTGCTGCCACATGACAAGGGGTGTGGATGAACATCTGAAGAATGCAGGTCACCTGAGGGGGTGACAAAGATATGGGTCCCAAAGAAATGACAGTATGTAGAGAAGCAGGTGGACATATTTTCCCTAATGCCTGCCCCCTTACCACCATCATATTGGAACGGCAGGAGGAGGGCCCTATGTGGGACTCCATGTGTTTTGCCTATACTGCATCGAGTGTACGAGAGACAATATGTACTCAGACAACCATATCGAAAGTACCCTTGCACAGAAAGTGTGGAAGGATGTTGTGTGGAAGGATGTCAGCACGCACAATTGGATATCATGTAGTGCTGAGTGAAATCTGGCGTGGGCAGCGTGATGTCATGAAGAAGCTATACGAGGACATACTGAAACAATATGAAAATACTGAAGAGTGATGAAGTAACTGAAGTGATAAGAGAAACATGCACAAAATGATAAAGTAATCATGAATGCAAAATAAGATAAAGTAACCTGCTGACCAATAAGTGTAAATATGCAGTAATGCAAGGTAGATGAGATACATAGAAGCTTGCTATAGAGGAATGTATAACATGGCTAGGACGGCCTTAATTGGAAAATGGATGCCGGCTCTTGTAGGATTCCATTTAGCTACCTCAGAAACAGATCAGGGTTTCAGAGTCAGGAGATGCTGGAAGAACAGTTTTGTGTGGAAAACAAAGTGGAGCCTATGTTGGCTTGGTATCAAGGATGCTATTTTAAAGGAATAGCTGCAAAGCACGAAGGGAAGCAGACAGGTAAGCCATAAGCAAAACTTATTTCTCTTAGATTAAAGAAAAAGAAAACATCCACAAGAACCATGTATGGGACAATTAAAAGTGTATAAAGTCTATACAAGTTAGAGAGAGCATGTCTCTAGAAGGCCAGGAAGAGCAATGACACTCAGTATCATTAAATCAAATAGCAGTAAATAAGAGGTCTAAATGGATAAATCCGTGGTCTCTTTACATGTGACTCAGAAGTTGAAAACAAGGGCTATTCATTAACCCTATGATGAAGATGGTGATGTGCTTACACTCCCTTGAATGTCCCAGAACTGTGAGAAGCCTACATAGTCAACTACAGATGGGAAACGTTGGCTCATGGCCGGACTGATGAGAGATGATGGAGTAATTGGGAAAGTGGGGACTAATATGACTTGATTCAAGCACCTGAGTTTCATTTCGCCTACGTGTTGCTAGCCGAGCCGAAAGTCCAAGGTTGGGTGAGCATGCCAACCAATCAGTGGGTCTATGGGGCAACCTGCTATGCAATGTTGCATAGACCAATCTGCTGCCATTTTGTTTGCTAAAATCAGTATTATATGTTTTTAGAGGTAGTTCGAGGCATGCCTCACAGATAAGAGACAGCCAATGGTGTATGTATTTTATAAGTAGAGATGTTCCCCTAACCAATCCAATCCCTCCCGCTAATACGTTTTATAGTTTGCCACATAGGATGATGTCATAGATGACACATATTGGGGTATAAGATCTCTGTGTAATCAAGTTTGTGGGTGATCGTGCAAGCATCGGTCGATGTCTGGGTGTTTGCCCAGTTTTATTAAATTGAAAATAAAGTAGTACTTTGCCATATTCTTTGAGTCCGTCCGGTTATTTGGTGTGAGATCTTTATTGGTAATTCCATGTATCACAAGAGACGCTTCAAGGTGCTAGAGCACATGATTCTCAATGATGTGCTCATGGGCATCTCAGAGATACTCCAGGTACCTCCAAAATTGCTCCAGTTTTAGACTTTGTGGAGCAGGTATAAAGTAGCAGGAGCAAATCAGAGATGCTCACAGGTATCTCTGCTTCGCTCTAGTTCAAACCTTTGAGAATCGGCACAGTGTTTCATTCAAAAAGATGTTCACTGGAGTACATCACAGATGCCAATAAGCATCTCTGATTTGCTCCTTTTACCTTATACCTGATGCACAAAGTCTAATACTGGAGACAATCTGGAGATGCTTGAAGCATCTCCAAGAAGCCCTGGAGCAAATCTTTGTGAATCCCATTTCCACATGAGCATCTCAGAGATGCACCTGGGTGGAGCACCATGCTTCAGTGGATAGCTCATGGGTTAAGTGCTCACTTCTTTTTTTTTTATAAATCAATGTTTATTGATTTTTTTGGTTGCAACAACAAGCAAGTTAACATCAAAACACAACCAGTACAGTCTATAACAAACCCATGTCCCCAAACGCCTATTTATAACACCAGATATCTCTTCTCTGTCCCTTTCGCTCGGATCCCCCTAAATTTCCCATCCACATCCCACACCCCTTTTCATAGTTGTACTTGCTGAACCCGCTAGGCCAGTCTTGACCGCTCCCATTCTCTTGTTTAAGTCTGCTTCTAACCATCGACTCCATAATTTGTTTTGATCCTGGGAGCAACCCCGATCCCTGTATATCCTTTGTTCCAACTCACAACAATAATCCATTCACTCTCTCCATTTGTGTATGCTAGGGGGCGGGCTACGGGGCTACCCCACTCCACCACCAGATCTCTCTTGCCAATCATCAGGGCTGTTTACATGAGGCTCTTTTCTCTGCAGTTGAAGCCTGTATCCCCCAGAAGAACCAGTTGGAGCAATCCGCCGTAGGAGACCCTATTATTTTGGGGAGTGCTTATCTGATCGAGCACCAGAGCTCCTGTATTGCAGAGCATTCCCACATGGTGTCAAAGATGGTGCCAGTCGCGGTTTTACACTGCAAACATACCGGGTCTGGCGCCCTCCCCATCCCCCATACGGTGGATCCGCTCTCGAGTGTAATACACCCAATGTAGTATTTTGTACTGAATTAAGCATAACTTGCATATGATGCTCGCCCCCCTGGGTGAACCCAGGGCCTCTATCCAATCTTCTTCTTACAGTGCCCCAGTGTTTGCCTCCCACTTGCCTCTCAGATTCTCCAGGGGTTTGGGCGTGACGTTAGTTATCACCTGACACAGCACTGTCATTGTTTTTCCCGCTATTTCTGTGTTCAGGAGGTTGGCCTCAACAGGCAAGCGTTCAGGGATGCCCCAGTTATCTCTCTGTTCTCGTGCCATGGCCTGTTGCAAGCGCACGTAGGTGGACTGGTCCCTTACATGTAGGCTCTGTATGTTCACTAAGTGGTGGAACGAGGTTAATTGGCCCTGTACAATGACGTGCCCTAGCCTTTAGATCTCTGCCATCTATTCTGGACACCCAGTTTGGCAACCTCTGGTAGATCGGCGTTTCCCCACAACAGTGCTTCCAACGTCACCCTATCTTACCAGCCCGTTGCCTTGGATGTCCCTTTTTTCCTTAAGTGTGCGCATCCCCGGTTGTGGAAGTTTGTGTCTTTGGGGACAGCCAACGTGGGGTGCATACTCCCATTCCTTCCCTCTTTAGCCTAATGTGTGCCAACCTTCTATCCCCGTATTCCCATTCATTAATGGCCAACAGATGCGAGGCCCACTAATATTTTGGAACATTGGGAAGTTCCAGCCCTCCTTCCCAAACGGATCTGGTCAATTTGTTAAACGTTATTCTCGGACTAGAATTTCCCCATATTACCCCCCTTTTGATGCCTACGATTACACGGAACACCACTTGGGGGATTTTCATTGGGGTATTCTGACGGGCGTAGAGAAGTCTAAGTAGCGCCATCCTCTTAAATACATTGTCCCTTCCCAACAACGATATTGGGAGGGTAGCCCAGTGTTTAGCATCCCTCCGCAACCTCTCAATCACCGGTCCAGGTTATCCTAGAGGAAGATGGCCGCGTTCACCCCTATTCTGATACCCAAATATTTGATCGACTCACATGCTATCTTTAGAAAGCAATTATCTGGGATGGCTTCCCCCTCCCCCTTCACTGACATAATTTCAGATTTGTCCCAGTTGATACGCAGACCACTGAATTTGCCAAACCTCCTGATCACCTCTATCACCACCGGGTGGGAGACCTTGGGTCCCCCAAATAAATTAGGATGTCATATGCATATAAAGAAATACAGTCCTTACTCCTCCCAGGCCAAGTGAAACCCTTGATCTGAGGGTCTATCCTCAACCTTGACACCAGTGGTTCCGTGGCCAACAGAAACAAGAGTGGCGACAGGGGACACCCCTGCCTAAGTGCTCATTGCTGACATGGGATAAGCTTGCACTTCACAAGTACATATTCCAGGAGTAGTGACTTGGCCTTCCTAGGACAATAAATCAAGTGCCATCATTAAATTGGGCTATAATAACAGCATGTATTACATCACTATGAAGCTGGAGCAATACAGATTAAAGCTCTATCTACAAACCTGATATTATTATTATTGGGCTCCAGAAAATAGTGACGAGGGTGGCCTATTTTTAGATGCCCGATTTTTAGAAACGTGAAGTTGACCAGAGCGTTTCCAGGGGATTGTGCGCCATCGGAAATAATACACTTACAAGTCCGCTTCCAAACATTATTGTCAGGGTTGTGTTCCCAACATTATTTTATGATAGTGGCACAACACCCACATGAACGGTGGGAGCATTTCTCAGTGATTGGCCCTTAAAGGGCATTTTAGTGTGAATTGTTAGAACAACAAATACATGTCTATCCCTGTTTGAGGGATAGAAATGGAAGTGGAATAGCAGCGGTTCATACCACTTAAAGCAAAATGCCCGAAAGAGCAGAAATGATGGTCTCGTGCTTTGTGCACCCCCCTGCACCTGTTTCAAAGAGCCACCAGTGACTATGTTTTTTTGTGCACATTTCAAAGCTTATCCCATTTTGGGATATGGGATGTTCGTTGCAACGCATAGAAATGGTGCAGTCGTGCACGGCGGGTATGGGGGATTACGGCACGGCCCTTTGTGAAATGTGGGCATCGTTTCTTGGAGCAGCAGAAAGGGATGTATAAGTAAATGGCATCACTTCCACTAAGAAAGCTCCCAGAAGCTAGCCCTTTAGCCCCAGGTGTGCTCCAGTTCTGGGATGTCTGAGCCAGGTATAAGGTAGCAGGTGCAAATCAGGGATGCTCAAAGGGTTCTCCTGTTTGTCGTGAAGGGAACATGTGTGTTAATCTAGCCTTATGTGGACATGTTCTACCTTGAATTAAGCCCTCTCTTGACCTGCAGCTGGACTCTTCATCCTTGAGTACCTTATAATGGCCCCCATCCGTCCTCAGCAGAGCACACAGCACCCCGCAATCACCACGTACATGCAAATACGTAATAGCTGAGTGCAGTGTTGGATTCACGTTTTCAAAAGTACAGAAGATTGCATTTGGCAAAATGTGTGTGTGTGTGCAGAGGATGTGAGCAGAGTCACCACGCCAGGGTGTGAATGTTGACTCTGTACATTCACCCATGCACACAGCAAAAATACACCTCCTCCAAGCCCGCCATGTATATGCCACAGGCCTCCTGGAAAACCGAAGATGAGTGCCCTTCCCTAGCACCGGAGATAAACGCCACTGCGGGCAGGTCAGGGACCGCCCAGCCCCATGCTTCAAAGTAGGTGAAAGGTGATCCTTCCATAGGAATGTGTGTGGGATATTTCAGCTTCCAGTGGTTTGCTGAAACCACCGGAAAGTAAGTGTCTTGTGTGCAAGTGAGGCCCATTGAGGGCATGCGCGAGCAGGCTCAGGCACAAGTGGACCTCGCAGCCGGGAGGAAAGGAAACGCCCAGTAGAGCAGAGTGGCTGAGAGCGTCTCGCACTTTCTTACTCACTTCCCTGCCCCCTGCTAAGAGCCCGGAAGCCACCCGCTTGACAGTAACTAAATCATCTGCGGTGTGCCATTTCAATTTCAGATTGCCACGTCCAATCCCTCAAACATCTGCGCTGTGTTTGTCATTCAAGGTTCAACGCATCCTCTCTCCTGGCATCCGGCGTCCTGCAATGGGAGGGCGTCTTCCAACCTGCTCTACGCATTCCTTGAAGTCCTGTAAGCACCTATTATAATATCCCAATGGAAGGTGTGTGTGTGCTTATGTGTCAGCCTCCCGGAATCCTGTGTTGTGGAAGGCTTTCCTATGCTTCCTCGGGAACCCACCTTTAGAAGCTTTTGGAACCTCGCAGGCAGAAGCAATCGTGTTCACTACTCCGGCGCTCCACCTCTCGCTGAACTACGTTCCGCCACTGCCTTGCCTCATGCCAATGTCTTCCAGCTCTGGGAAGACTAACGTGAAGGACTGGAACAGGTGGGACCTGTGCCACTGGCTTTCTAGTCTCCCAACAGCACCTGGTTCAGCACAGACCAGGGAGAAGAGTTGAAAGACCTAGTGTTGTGGCCCACCTCCAGCCGCCATCTCTTGAGTATCTCAGGTGTGTGGAAACTAGAGGCAATCAGGACCCATCGGCCTTGGTTGTCAGTGAATCTGTCCCCAGGGAAGCGCTGCAAGCGCGCCTGGTGACTGCTACTGCTCCAGTGTAGGATGGAAGGGCATGGCGAAGCATGAGGGGCAGGCTGCAGGCAGGGAGTAGCAGGGGACCAGGTCTTTTTTTAAGTATATGTCAAGATAAACTGCGGCGATGGAGCCATGGGTGGAACTAGAGAAAGGGTCAGGATACCATATGCCCGATTCACAAATATTGGCACTGGAGCCAATGAGAAGATGCATGCAAGCTTCTCAGAGTTGCACCGGCTGCCTTCTTCCTGAGTCAGAAAGCCTTAATCTGGACCAAAGGTGGAGAGGCCTACAGCACCTCTGAGATATTCATGTGCAAATGCGATTCACCAAGATTTGCTCAAAGGCATCTCAGAGATGTTCCAGGAATCTCTGGATTTGCTGCAGAGGTATGCCTTGTGAATGAGGAATGATGTAGCAGGTGCCAATCTGAGATGCTCATGGGAATCACCCGGCACTCCCATCTCAAGCAGGGCTCAACGCAGTCTCAATAGCGACTGGGCCGTATCAAGGAGTTTACGGATGTCAGGAAAAGACTGCGATTGAGAAACCAAAATACGCCCCAAAGCCTTGGAGAGCGCGGGCAACATTGCAACTGGACGAAGGGCGTCTCGATCCTCAGCATCTAAATTCTGCTTCTATAAAAGTGGGCAGGTGAGCCTAGTCTTAACGAAGGCTAGAACCACAATGTCTTGCTGATGTGGCTCTGAACTGGAGGTGAACTTCCATTGGTGGTCACTACATGGTGCTATGCCATATATTATCATATTCTATAGTCCTCATGCCCTTCGTGGGCCAGTGGTCGCCTCTTCTGTTTTGTGGATTATTGATTACTGTGATGCGACTGTGCTGGCTCAACCTAAGTACCACTTTACAGGCTACAAATCCTGCAAAATTCTGCTGCCCGGTTGGTGGCTGGGCTACCTAAGTTTACCCATGTCTCCCTCGTGCTGCACAGACTTCAATGGCTTCTTGTTGAGAGTAGGATTAAGTTTAAAGCTATCTGTCTGATACATCGAGCTGTTTATGAACAGGGTGCTTCCTTCCTTTTTGATAAGATCACCCCTTACAGGCCTATGAAGAATCTTCGCACCTCAAATCTTCATCTTCTCTGTGTCTCCAAGTTTCGGAAGGTGATTGTAGGTGGCCAAGCGTTTTCAGTGGCAGCTCCTACTCTTTGGAACACCCTTCCTTCATCTCTCAGGTTAAATGAAAATCACTCCAAGTTGCAGAAAGTTTTAAAGACCTTTCTCTTTCCTGGATAACTGGAATTCTTGTTTTGTTTTCATCCTACTGTGTATATTTCCTCCCTTTTTCCTTTCTACACCTGGGCCCCCTAAAAATAGCACAGGATAGGTACCCTTGGGTCGCAGTGCACTCTACAAGTTCTCATTAACATCTGTGACTTGTCTCAAATGGATTAGTCTACTTTCACATTTCAGGTGCAGGGGTTTTTTTCAGGCCTTTGTAAGCCTAATGTACCTTGCTGATATATATTGATTACAAGTGGAATCTCAAAGTGAGGTTCCTGGCTGCAATAGTGCACTGTTTGCTCAAGTGGGCTGGGTCTGTTCCAGATATCTTTACAAGATCCCATGTCTTTTGCTTTTGCAAAGAATACAACAAACAACAGTGTTAGTCTCCCTAATAATTATAACATTTGAAAAACAGTGTCAGTTCATGGCAAAACTATTTCTTAAATTGAAAACCATCCTACGATTTCTGTAATTTACTGCATGCCTATTTTATGAGAATGCAATTTGTATTGACATCATGCGTACCAATAGGATGCATTGCCTACACAAAATAATGATCAAGAGCAGGTGATCCTATCACATAAGTCTTACCCAGAAGATGGATTAAAGCCATCCCAAGCTGACCTATGTCAAGGGTCTTTTGCTCAGCTATTTCTGCCTTTTAAACTCCTGTCACATGCATTCCAGTACTTTTGGCCCTGTGCTTTTAGTGGGAAAATAAAATTGCAACTACTGTATCAGAATACAGAATGGCATGGACTAAAATGAGGGAATTTTCAACTTCAAAATGTGTCGTTCCATTCTCCAGATATTGGGGGACCAGAGAACAATTTTATATAGTCTAAAAACTGATGCATTTGAAAAGCAGATGACTGCCACGCTTAACATTCCTCCCCTCCAATCCCGTACACTTAGATTTTTGGGGATAGATCAGCTTTTCTTGTGATATCAGTTTTGTCAGTCAAATGTTGTGCTTTGGGGATGATTCCCCTCTAACCCACATGGAACATCCAGATGTTGGTGCATAAGTGAAGGGGACCCATTTGCCTTGTAAAGGTCTACTGCATGTTGGTGTGCATTTCAAGTTGTAGTGGGACCATCTGAAGCCCACATAATTGCAAGCTAGACAACCAGAACACATTGACCTACAGCCAGGCTTCCACATTCGACCAACCTATCTGAAGCTGGGCAAATCACACTACCCAACGGGTCTCATTTACTTTAGTTGGCAAAATAATATTAGTAAACCCACAAATGGGCCCTTTTAAATCAGCAACACGTCATAGAAGGATGGGGATGCAGAATAATTCTTACACCAAATAATAAGACTGACTCAGGAAGTTTGGCAAAATGTTTCCTGCGACTGTTTTATTTTCACTTTTCTAAAACAGGGAGTTACAACAGACATCAACGGACGTTCAATTGTGTTGTCAATCATTTTGCATAAAAAATACACTTAAGTACTAAACATTTGTCATAAGTGACGTCATACTATGCGGCAAACTAAGAAAACTTACATGGTATTGTGATAGGTTCAAGAGGAGGATCGGGTTGTGATTCGGTCTCTACAGGCAGGTGGACAACTTATGCCACCCCTAGTGCAAGTCATCCTCATCAGTTACTAGATACACGATACACCATTGGCTCTCAAACTATAAGGCCATTCGTTATATGACCTTCTACAATGAGTTGGCACGCTCGTGCCCTTCTGGAACATTCGTCTCACTAGCAGCCCATAAGCTGGTACCCCAGGTGCGGGTGGGTGGACTTGACTGTATCTCCTCATCCAATTAGCCCTACATCTCTCATCACTCATGCCTGCTGCCATTCAGATTGTCTTTGAACTTGGCTTGGCAAAGTGTCACTGCTCCTGAGAATAAAAGGGAGTATAGGCACATCCTTATCGTAGTTCAGGTCTGCACATCCACTCGTATTTTCATCCTCGACTCAATTGACAGGAGACTGTATTTCGGCCTGTTTTGCAGTATTTAATTGTCTTGAATTAATAAACTTGGCACTCATGGTGTTCTTTCCTCACACCTTAACAAGGGCTGATTCAGCTTCTCACGTCCACTGTTCTTCAAGCATAGATAACCGGTTCTTGGCTGCTCCATCCTTTGACACCAGGCCAGACGGCTATTCCAGGCCTTTCCTCGATGTTCAGCTGTTTTCTTACTGCGACACACAGCCCTCTGATCCTTCTTTCTTCACGGGTCTGAGCTTACTAAATATGTGACACCGATGTCCAAAATTCTATAAAATGGCGGCACCGCCTGCAGTCTATTCACTAAGTATAGCCAGCCTTTATGGTTACTTAATCTACTCGCGTTCCAGCATCTGTACAGTTATAAAATGGCTTGCATTTTCTGCAGTGCTCTTCACTCGTGCAATCTTCATCTCAATTCTTTACTTTGTCATCATATTCTATAAGGTCTATGCATCTTCTTCTTTGTCCATTCTTCTCAGTGTGTCGCGCTTTTTTCTTGTGACGTCACCAGCCTCTTTTCTTCTCATCTTCATTCTCCTTCTGGGACCTCCTCAAAGAGATTGTCATCTCTGCGAGGGTACATCACATAATGTCTTCTCAATGGATATCTTGCCTCAAAGGCTCTTTGTGGAATAGGGACCATGACTGGCGTTGCACATGTTGCAATTCCTGGCTTCCAACATATGGGCAGAATGTGGGCGGGACTTCCTGCAGAGGCATTCAGCTGCTACTCTACTTTAGCTATTTATGAAGTACAGACCCCGGCCAGGAACGCACCTTAGACTGCTCGTTGCTCATGGCACAGTCTTGTGTGACCCTATGGCTTCCCACTAAGAGATAAGTGACATACATTACGCACTGCAAAGGTTGGTAGGCTAGTGGCTTTCCTGGGTTTGTGAGCAGGTTGGTGGGTGGGGGCACACTGGTCTTTGGTATGGGGTTTCTTGCCTAGACCTGCGGCTCGCCAGCTCCCACATATTGATTTGTTTTTCTCCCCTCTCTCGGGCTACCCTGGACATCTGTGCTCCTCCTTTTAGCTGCATGGGGAATGAGAAAGGCTTCTTTGGGATGCAGGCCCACTAACAGCTCTTTTTGGCATCATACCCTAAATTGCAAACAGGGGAGCATGAACCCACTCAATAGAGTTCATTTTATCAGCCTCAGAAGGATGAAATTCTTTGATGGCTCAACCAAGAACCAAACTTGTGACCTGTTGCTTGCATATAAATCTTTGCAGCAGGTGCATCAAGCAACTGAGGTACTTTATATATAACATTCAAATAGTCTTTTCTGTGAGACTATGGGGTGGGCGTGGCCGAATAGTTTGGGCTGGACTGCTCCAGCTGATGGCTGCACCACGACTTGGTTGCAAATGGCGGGTCCTTTTTTTGTAATAGCGCACTTGGGTTAAAATGATGATGGTATTGGAGGGTGCCAGAGCGATGCCAGTGCTTATGATTAATTTAAACCCAGCCGCCCGTCATTTTTATGGTTTTGGCGGGTCTTGTGTCGGGCATATAGGCTTCCCTTCCTCCCACTGCGAGGAGCAGACACTTTGCCAAGTGATTACAAAAGCTGCAAACCCGAGCAAGCTAACTGGGTAACTAAATCCTTCTGCTGAGGTCTGCACTGCCCACATAGCGTTTCATTGGCTCCAGCTGCAAGACCGCATTTAATTCAAAACCAGTTGCCTGCACATAAGGGCCTATCACGCCACGCCTCGGCTCTCCTCTTAGAAATACCATTGTTCGAGCCCATTTGACTCAACGAGGGATGATTTTCTCTGGTGCAAGCACGAACCCCCAAAGTGTATCTGGATTACGCAGGAGAACAACCCCCCACCCCACGGGAGGGCCATTGCCCCTACCAATCACGCTTTGCAACAAGCACTTGGACTTCAGAAAATTGTGAAAAACGGAATAATGTTGCCAGCATAGTTGGTGTGCAGGATTTGGTTGGAATGTATGCATTGTTTAAGTTCTCTTATGAGAACGCGCCCCCTATTAATTCTGTTTGACTACGGTTTTATTTTCATTGTCAGCTGTTTTTTAAACTTTTCTAAGACTGTGTTTTTTTGTGTGTGCATTTTCTATTCCTAATCTTTCTTTGTGGTTAACCATATTAAAAATGTGGGAAGGGATTGGCTTGGAATGCTGGCACTTCTAATGTTTTTATGAGGCCACATTTCTTACATTTCTTTTTCGATTTTGATGTCTTCCGTTTACTGACAGTTTTCCGGCTACAGTTGTATGTTTACTGACCCATGTTTGCGTTTTAGTTCTATTGTTTATTTCTTAACACACATACTTCAAACGTTTTTTCTAACAATATACTGAGAAGGGCACGCGTTCAGTTGCCTCATCATCACCGTATGTAATAGCGCCTTGAATAGCACCGAGAGTCTTTCACTGTATACATCTCCAAAATTAATGAAATAAATACGGAGCTCAGGACGCGAAAAAACGACACAAGGAATCGATTGACTGGTAAATATTAGTGACTTATGGCGGAAGACACAGGGCAGTGTGCATGAGGGTTTTGTGGGCATGCGCCCCCAGGCACAGCGAGGCATGCCTTCGCCTGCAAGTGTGCCATCCTTGTATATGCTCTGCACGTCTACTTTAATATCCCTTCCTCTAATTCGTGCATCCTCCTCTCCCACTCTCTCTCCCCTCTCCCTCGTTTTCTCTCTCTCTCTCCGACTCTCTCTTTCTCTCTCCCTCTCTCTCTCTCTGGTTTTCTCTCTCTCTCTCCGACTCTCTCTTTCTCTCTCTCTCTCTGGTTTTCTCTCTCTCTCTCCAACTCTCTCTCTCCCTCTCCAACTCTCTCTCTCCCTCTCTCTCTCCCCTCTCCCTCGTTTTCTCTCTCTCTTTCTCTCTCCCTCTCTCTCTCTGGTTTTCTCTCTCTCTCTCCAACTCTCTCTCTCCCTCTCTCTCTTTCTCTCTCTCTCCAACTCTCTCTCTCTCTCACACAGACACAGATCCTAACTGCCTCACTTTCTTTCATCCACACTTTATCTATCAGCCTCTCTGTTTCTCTCTTTCACGCGCTTTCTTTGTATATTGTTCTCCCTCTTCTTTCCTCGCTGTCTCTCTTTCCATCTCTACCTCTCTCCCTCCCCTCTCCTTCTCTCTCACTCTCTCTTTCTATGAGTTTATCGTTGTCTCTCTCTTTCTCTTCTCGCTCTAGACCTCTTTCTCTCGCTCTTTTTTCTTTTTCTATCACACACTTTCACAATCTCTCACCCTTTCTCTTCCTCCTTCTCATCTCTTTTTTCACCTCCATCTTCTGCTCTTTATTTATCTACTACGCGTGTTTTCTTTTTCCTTCTCGGTTGCCCTCCTACTTCTTTTTCCTGCTTCTCGATCTCCTTTCCTGTTTTCCCTGAAAGCCTTTCACCTCTCCTGCACTTCCTGTAACTCTCTCTTCCCCCTCTTTATGGACAGTTGCCCTGGAAATGTTGGTTAAAATGGCCGCATAATACTCTGTGCAAGGGAACCGAACTGCACTAAGTATAGGGTCTGGGAGTTCACTCGCGAGAAGATATGGAAAACAGAATTCCAAATAGTTACTTTCAAAGCACGCCTGCCCCTGTTTAGGTGCTAAGGAGTAGCTGGGCATGACAACACACTGGGCCTCATTACGAGTGAGGCGGAATGGGTTAACAGGCTCCACTAAAGGAGGCGGACCCCAGGCGGATTCCCATTGAGCCCGGCTCAGATGGGAATGGGGAAGGTCCCGGCCCGGGTTCCTGGAGGGAGGAATTACCGGGCCCTCCGAACTCGGAATGGCCCAGTAATTCCCCATTCTGGGAACCTCGACCCAGACCCGATTTTGGCGGCAGCCTGGCAGCATGGCTGCCACCGAAGTCGTAATGAGGCCCACTGGCATATTACATTGGCCAAGAGTGAGGAATAATACACTGGACGCTTTATACCAAATGATTTTCTTCCAAGGGCTGAGGGGTATGAGGAGAGATGAATGAATGGGAGTGGGGTGAATGAGGAGAGGATACCCACAGGTCAGAGGTCCTGGTGCAGAGGCAAACAGGGTTCCCTGTAGGCCAGCCTTCTAGTTCTCAATTCATTTCCATCCCTGCCTCTGTCTCTACCGCTCCTCTGGGCCTCTACTCTTCTACTCTTCCGCTTTCCCCACTCTCCCCCCTTCTTCCGTTAGCTCTCTCCGCCCCTCCCGCTCCCTTTTCACTTCCAGCCTTCGCGCCCTTTCTCCTTCCCTCTTCATCCCCCCTCCCTCTCAGGCCTCAGCACCGAGGGCTTCTTAGAGCCACCGCCCGTCCTTTGCACACTTTGCTTTTTCTCCAACTCATATCGTTGATGATAACATTCCGTGCCACAGACCCTTAGGTTTCCTTGTGCCCACCCGGCTGCACTTTTAGACATGATTAAGAAGAGGCAGTGCAGCAAGTCTGTTAAACCAATTAATCAGCCCAGTTAATTAAACAGACCCCCGGCCCGGCCCTCCCGCCGCCTGCTCGACATAAAGATTATTCAAACAACTTCTATACCTTCAATAATCGACTATGTGCCATGACGTTAACAAAAAGCATCAAAACTCCGGCTGTGCGTGGGTCTTTCCCACACAGAGCGAGCACGAGCAGCGCTGTGCTGCCACTAAGCCCCCCTCTTGTCTGCTTTCCATCACTGGCACATCAGCGCCCGGAGCCCGACGCTGCTATCAGAGCAGGCCCGGGACCCGCGAGGAGGCCCCTCCGCTTCAAACAGCCTTGGCGTTTTTCTTGGCACAGGTACAGCGCTCGGATTCTTTCAGGCCAGGCCAATTAAAGCATGCGGCGAACTGCTGAGGGAAGCAGTTCCTCGGAGGATCCGCTTACAGTCCCTCTGCAAAGGGGGGAAGCAGGCAGGGGGCCCGCTCTGCAAGGGGCCCTGTGCAAAGGAAACTTCAGTGAAGGTGGAATGCTTCGGGTCAGAGACTGGGAGCCACGCCGCCGCCCAGAAGTGGCTTGGACTGGCAGACGCATGGCCACCTGGGCCACTGGGAGAAAGCATCCTCGCAGCCAAATAGCGCCCCAGCAAGGTTGGGCAGTGCCCAGTTTTCGAATAGCAACTTAGAACTTCTGTCTACAGACTGAGTCACCACTAGGAAGATTTGGGCCAAATGGGCCTTTGAAAGGCACATTTGTGTATATTTATGTATTGTGCGATACAATACATTAGACTTTTCACACAGTTAACACATTTAAAAACGTTTGAACACAATTCTGACAATTATAGCGTCGTAAAACCACATTTTCCACATGATTGAATCTTACATAGTACAAAGTGCAAGATACAAATTACAAACCCAAGTACATAATGCAAGGTTCCAAACTGCTAATTCAAAACTAAAAAACACTATAAAACCTATCATTTTGAAAATCACTTTGGGTCAGTGACATTGGTCAAAACTAAAGGTCGAACAGACAACTAAAAACCCAATTCTAGCGTTTAGACTGTCTCCTAAATAAAGACCACCCTTTATTGAACTAAGCAGTCCGTGGTTTCTGCCGCTTCGGTAAACAAATATTTCGAGCCTGTACCACGTTTGATTTCAGCAACTCTCTATAGTTGCACTCTGAGGGATCCGTTTGAGAGTGCACTCACGCTATTGTAGCCCCTCATTACTCACCCACGTACTGAAAGCAAATGAGCACATGGGGCGGAGGGTGGGGGGGCAGCCAATCAGGTTCCTTACTGAAACTGTTAATCTCGGCCCTCGTTCCGTGGAACCTGAAGTCTGCTCCCCCCGCCCTGCCATCTTCCCCCTCACCCTCCCTTATCTTTTTGTTTCCTTTTTCCCTTATCCCCACCTACAGCCCCTCTTTTCTTCAATGGCGCCACTGCCGCACTTCTGCTGCCACTCTGTGGCCGCTATGGGAACGGAAGAGGAGCTCCTTATGCAGCCCCGCCTTCCAGATCTATGGTGGCCATCTTGTGCCAGTATTTTCATTCACTGAACGGGACACCGCGCTCAAGCCTTTATCTCGGGCTCCGAGCCGGTAACACCTGATGCGGCCCGCCGGATCAAGTCATAATGCTTAATTGTTGGCTTTTAATTAGACATAGCTGGTGTAGAATTTCTTTGCAAAATCTGCTCACCGTGACAGATTCAAGTGCACATATTGCTGCATGTAGTGTCATTGAAAGTGTACAATGTATGTGCATGCATGCATTCATTTTACATACTGCCGCAAGGAGACTATATGGAATCAGAAATTTCTGGATAGGTTAAGATTCTGCAAACCAAGATGGGGAGCAATAATGCACTGTACGTAGGGTACACACCAATGGCCTTACAGGTAGCGTTGGGTGGGTGGGGTTAGCCAGAGGTTGCAGAGACAGGGGAGTAGTGATGGGGAGCTCTGGAGAGAAGGGTTTGGTGCAATGATTAGTGACCTGTTCCCCAGTTTTTCCCCCGCAAAGTTCTTAGTATTAACCCTGGCAAAGACACAACCTTCTTTTTTTTCTATTTAACTCTGAGCAGGTTTTGTGAGTAGTAATGTCACCATTCTTTAAACTTTGACTTCTCAGTTGGCTTTGCTGCGACTCATCAATGCACCATCTTGTCTATCCATGTGGACCTTGTCTGCTCCTCGCGCCATCCTGTAGTATGGCAGCATGTTTGTACACTTCAAGCGTATGTCGGAGTGGTGGGATCACCCAGTTGAACTGATCCATCCAGCAACAGATGTCTACCTTCGACAGAGAGCCGCTAGTGATTCTGGCAAAATGGCGTGTCCAGTCAGAAGGATTCCTCTAATACTAAATGGCTATGGTTAAAAGATGGCTGATTCCATCTGGAAAGTGGTTGAAAAATGGAGGGAAACAGATGAGAAGTTAGAATAAAAAATTTGAGCCACGTTATGCATCCCACAGAGCCACCCGGTAGCCACGGCTGGTAGTTCACCTCCAGTTCACAACCACAAAGACAATGCATTGTGGGTATGCAAATTAGTCCGTAGTCAAGGCTTCAGCTTCAGAAAAATGTCTTGGAATATTGAAGAATGTATAATGGAAATGTGGCCCTGCCAACGAAGTACAGAGCCACCTGAGTGCCAGGAAGTGAGTAGACCTTGTCAAAGAGATTAGAGAGTTGCTATGTGGAATTGTACGACTAGTAATCTGTATTTTTAACCCACAACCATTTCTTCTGCATTTGTACTATGGGAGGGAGTCTTTTTGTAGATTCCACTTTTAGACCAGATTTTATTAGATCCATGATTCTGAGTTAATATATTTATGGATCTGTTCATTCCTTTGATAACATTTTCTAATGAATTTGTCTTAAAAAAATTGATTGAGGACTGCAATGTTACCTGTTGTTGCCTGATTAGGGGAGCTTAGCAGATGCTCTGCCATCACCCTTGTGTTCAGGTCGCTCTCCTCAGTTTCATCAGCCTCTGCTTTCTAATTCAGCTGCAACATAGAGACATTTGTATTACCTCATAGATCAGCATTTCTCTAAAGGTTGAACTGAAGCCACACTTGACATGGCCTAGCTTAAAGGTTTGCAACATGCAGATCTCCTGATGTTTTGGACTACAACTCCCATGATTCCTAATCAGCGGCCCTTCTGACTAGTGCCAATGCAAGCTCTAGTCGAAAACATATTTGATGAGCCAAAGGGTTCAAAGCACTGACATAGCGTGACCCATCTTTTTTGGACTCCCCCCTACGGACAGGGTGTCCTGGTCTGAAGAAAGCTGATTTATTGAAGGGACTTGTAGTCAACAATATAAAACTACAGAGAATACACTACAATGTAAATCTAATGTTCTTCCTTCTGGTCTTTCATAGAGTAGAGAGCTCTGCAAGTTCTACTATAGCTTCAGAGATCATTGTGTGCATGTTGTCCCAAGATATTATTCTGGGGGGTTACATATAATTTCCACGAAATAAATTACTACATGGTATTGATATTTTGATATTGATATTTTATTTGTATCATGCTCGTACACAAGTGTTTCAGAATGCGACGAGGCAAAGGAGGGGAACAAGGGAGAAACAAAACAACAATCTTACTAGGCCCAGTGACATTGAGAACACACAAGTGCAGGGGAGAGGGAAAGGGGAAAGTGTCTGGGAGGGGTGGAATGTGGGGAGAAGTGAAAAGTGCATAGCAAAGGAATAAATAAATAAAGGAATAACATAAATAAATAAATAATCAACAAACAGTGGTAGTGCAGGCAGAACATGGCACGTTCTAGATATAAGGCAAAAGACAAGGTGAGTATGATAAGTGCAGAAAAAGGGGGGGTCTGTAGGGTTACAGATACAGACTTCAGTGCAAGGGATTGCCAGGAGGCAGTGGGGTGGGTGGCAGGGTGAGCATGTATCTGGGCCAGAAAGTCAGAGGGTAACCAGGTGCACAATGCCGAGGCAGAACAGAGCAGAACAGATGGTCATTTACTTCGTGGAAATTACTTTGAATTTTTACCGCCAATTTCTTTTATGGGGGTCCCCCACAAACACCCCTTCCCCCTTCACTACAACCCCTACTACAAACCCCTCCTCGCCACACTTCTACCCCTTAACCCACAAATACATGTATAATTTCGAAGTAATTGTCACATAGTAAATTACCACAAAGTAATTTACTTTGTGGGAAAAATGGGCGGAGTTCTGTGGGGCCTGACTCCACCCTTCATAATTTTGAGGTTGATAAATTAATGATAGTTTTCATAACATATATTTCACATTTCTTGCTCGGATTGGTTACTCATCCTAATTTGCAGGAGATGTTAATGCCCCTCCCTACTGAAAATATTCCCCTCCACCCACTGGCCTTGATTGGTTTACAATGTTACACCAAAAGCTGCCTCCGCCATTGAGAAGCGATGAGTGGAGAGAGGACGCAACGAGTATAAGGAGTTCTCACAGGTGAAATAATGTTCACCAATGAAGCGGGAACAGATGTGCCTTCCTGGCACCCCAGAACTGTTGATAGTTTTTGTTCTTCTCAGTATGGAGGGGATAGTGACTGCTATACGATTTGGACACAGATAGCATAGCTAGCTGTTGCACCCCTGGTGCTGGTTCTGCAATTTGGAATTGAGGAGTTTCTTACAGCATATTTATGTTGTTATGTTATGCTGAATTACATCGCGCACCACTACCACCCAGCGGCAGTCTCCAGGCGCTTGCGTGGCTCTGGAAGAAAAGTGGGGGTGGGGAGGTTAGGGAGGATAGGATGAGAGGATAGGTTCAGAAACTAGAGAAACTGGTGTCTGCAGTGTTGTTTTGTATGTGGGAGTTGGTGCAGAAGGCCCTGTGCATTGTTACCATATGGGTAAGATTCAGCAGTGTGTTCTAGTGTGTTGTGTTGGTGTTAGTGTGTTGTGTGGTTGTGCGCACTGGTTAGAAAGTGTCGATAAGGGATACAGAATCGCAGTGGCCGCAGCTGTAAGACTATCTGGTTTCTTGGTGTGTACTTACGTGTTGACGATTTTATGGACTATATGGTGTGGTACACCCGAGGTGGCCCAGCATCTGAGAGATGGTTGGTGTGAACCTAGAATTGATTCTTGGTTGTTTTATGTGTACTGTGGCTAGCCCAAGGTCTGGAGTACTGGCATCGGTTATGTCAGAGGAGCAGGAAGGTGAAGTGGGTTAGTAATTCTGTCGTTGTGTTGGAGCTTCTGTTGTGACTCTTTGGTTGCCACCTGATGGTATCTACCCAGGTTCTTGGTTGTGGTTCATCAGCTCATCTCGCCTCCTCTATAGTTGTTTCTCTGTGATGTTATTGCTGCTAGTGTCCCTGTGCGGCTATCATTGTCTATTGAATAACCAGGGTTTGAGTCGTTTCCTGAAGAGGATGTGGTCTTCTTTGGTTCTAATTTCTTTGGGCATGGTGTTCCAGAGGTTAGCAATCAGACGTGAGAATGCTGTTCCACCGAATTTCCTTTTTTTTGTAATGTTTTGCCTCTATTTGTAGGATCTTAAAACCCTTCTTGGACGGTACCGGTTAATCTTGTCTTGGAGGAATTCAGCTCCTTGTCAGTGCAAGGCTATGTGTGCGGTGCAGAGTGGTTTGAATTTGATGCGTTTATTTTCCTGGCAACGAATCCTGCGGGTGAAAGCATTATTTCGTTTTGCCGGGTTCAGTTTACGGTTGTTCATTGTCATATAATTGTAGATGTCTGTGAGGCAGTTGTTGAGGCAATTATTTTGTTCCTGAGTTCTGTTTGTTTTCACAATCAGTTGTGTGCCTTCTGCGTAGTTGCAAGCAGTAAGTCTGTGGGTTCGAATGATTTTCATCAGTGGGCACATGTAGATGTTGAAAAGCAGAGGAGAAAGGCTGGATTCCTTTGGGACACTGCAGGATATATATTTGGTGTTTGAGGTGAACCGTGGTAGGTAGCTTCTTTCAGTTTGGTTTATTACGAATGAGTTAAGTTACTTTAGTGTGTATTCCTGTATGCCACATTCCATCAATCTTTTTATTAGTGTTGCGTGGCTGATTGTGTCAAATGCTGCTGATATGTCCAGTAGTACGAGGGCCAATTGAGGGTCGTCGTTTGCGTTTATTTTCAGGTCGTCCCATTTTGATAGGAGTGCTGATTCTGTTCCTCTCATTGGTCTGAAGCCAACTTTTGACTGGTCGAGTATTACGTTTGCTTTGACGTATTTAAGTAGGATCTTGTATACATGGTTTTCCAAGATCTTTCCTGGGTAGGGCAGGTTGGATATCGGTCTGTAGTTGCTCGGGTCTTTGCACTTTCTGATTCGATTTTTTGTCAGTGGTTTGATGTATGCTGATTTAAAGGTGGACCGTACTATTCCTCTTTTGTTTGATAGATTCATTAGGTTCCAGAAGTGAGTTGCTGGGGTTCTTTGGTTGAGGATTCCTTTGAAGTTGTCAGGGGTGCAGGGGCACCTTGGGAATCCTGCAAGGTTGGTGTAGTCTGTGTTTCGACCAGTGTCTGTGGTCTGGCAGTTGTGGTTCTATTTGCCCGGGCTGTGTTGATGGTCTCCTGGATTGTGTCTATTTTTGATCTTAGGTGGTTGGTGATGTTGACACAAAGTGCTTGTGTTGGGATGGTGGAATTCTTGCAGGATGAGATTTATTTGATCTCTCTGATGATTTTGAAGGGTTCTTTCTGTGGATCGTTTGCCGATTCTATTCTTGTGGCGTAACAGAATATTTTTGCTTTGAGGACTGTTGATTTGTATAGATTGAGCTGTCTTTGACATTGTATTTTGTCTTGTCGGTTGTATTGTTCTCTACATTCCTTTTCCATTTTGCAGTTTGATTTTTTGAGTTCTTTCAGTTCTTCTGTGAACCATTTTGCTGCCAGTTTTTTGGGTGTTGCTTTTAATGTTTTTGCAGGTGCCAGCTGGTCTAGGGCCTTGGTGATCAACCTCTTGAGTGTGTTTTCTGCTGTTTCTACGGTTGTTTCAGTGGGTTCTGTTCTGCTTGGGAGGGTCGAGTATAGAAGGTTTGTCAGCCAATAGTAAATCCTTTTTTGGCAGGCTGAATATATTCGATAAAATATAGATGGTTCTAAATTCACCAGCAAAGGACATTTTGGGCATAAAAGCCCCTTCCTTGCTTTGGGTAAATTGGATTCTCCCTCTCATTATCCCACCTTCACTCCATCACGTCCTGGATTCTGCAATCTGAAACCCACCAAGTACAGCACCCTCATGTTCAAGACTATCTTGCTGCTATAAGAACATCTTCTATAAAGTGGTGTTCATCTTCTTGGAGCCAGTCTTAAAGCAATATTCACATATATACTTAAGGCCGATCCACCAAGATTTGGATTGTATCAAATCTGAGATGACAATGAGCATTTCTGATTTGTCCCTGCCACCTTACACCTGCTTCACAAAGCCTAAAACTGGAGCTAATCTGGAGATGCCTAGAGCATCTCTGCCATGCCCTTAGCCAAATCTTTAAGAACCACTTATATACTTAAGCATTTTAGACATCCTCCAGGCATCTGCAGATTGACTCCAGTTTCACCTATATGAATCAGGCACAGTGTAGCAGGTGCAAATCAGAAATTCTCACACGAGAATCAATCCCACAGAGCTTAAAACTAGAGCACATTTGGAGATGTCTGGATCATCTTAAGCCGGTCCAATAGCACAGCGAGTAGAGCGCTCGCTTTGACATCTGTGCAGAGCCTGCTGACGCAGGTTCAAAACCTGGCAGGGCCAAACTCAGCCTTTCATCCTTCCAAGGTTGATAAATGAGCACCACCCACTGTGCGTAATAAGCAATGCTCCGATACCTGAGGGTTCATAGCGCTATATAAATGCTAAATTAAATTAAATCTTTGAGATGCCCTTGAGCAACAATTGTGAATTGATACACACAGCAAAGGTGTAGTATTTTCCATGCTTGAAATGTATAAAAAGCAGCCCAAAAGCTCATCACTCTATGGTACAGACATTACGGGATACGCCAACTCACAGCCCCTGAACAAAGCAGAACATCATTTTAAAAAAATCTGTTTATGGTGTTGCAGGGAACCTCAAATGCTGTGCTCCATATGGAGATTGGTCTATGTCCTAGTGGGCATGAGTTTAGGTTGAGACCAGCAATGCACTGGGTTAGGCTGCGGGGTACATCGCTAGGTATCGGGAGGCCTTATTACATGTTTGAAAGGCTGAGGGTGGCAAAGCGTTACCATGATGAGTCCATCTTTAAAATACTTTTGCTGTCTTAGATTTCAGTATCCTGTGGACCAATCCATCTTCAATTGATAAAGTAATAGCCATGAAGGGCAAAAAGGCTGCTTTAATATTAACTAGAAGGAAGATGGAGGAATCAAGTCTGGGGCTGGAACCTGGATATCTCATTAAGAATCTGACTTCGGATATGAAACGTATTTAGATGCAATTTCCCCATCCTTTGCACTGACACTTTATACGGAATTTAGATTAGGCACACTGAGGGTTACATCCTTTACAAATAATTGGGGAGAAGCGAATTTGGGCATTTGCCCATCCTGTGGGAGTGCCAAGGAAACGGTGCTGCATTTTATGTTAATTTGCGATTAACTTAAAGTCCTGAGAGGTGCCTACTTGAGAACAATTTTTTATTTTATATCCATCAGCAGTACTATTTATGCCATAACAGTCTGTAGATCTACTGACGACATAGAGGTTGTGCGTCGGTTAGCTAAACATAGACATCGTGCATGGCTACGTAGGTACCAGGCAACTAAATCGTTTCGAAATTAGTTTCACTTCCGTAAACGTGTTATTGCAGCTCTGTGATATAGCTGCGTAACAGAGATAACAGGAAAGTTGTAGCTGCATTACTTCTTGTACTATGGTTTTATATGTGGAGGTCAATGATTCTTAGTCTTAAACTTCATGCTCTTTTGCTTTTGTCTAACAGCTATGTTGATATTTTAATAGTTCTTAACAATTAAAATGAATAATGTATTTTATACGATTGTTGTCTTCTGTATTTACCTGAAGACTAATGTTCAATAAAGGTTATATGAACTGAACAGATTTGTGAATTGTATTTGCACATGATCTTCTCAAAGATGTTGCCTGCAGCTCCAGATTTCCTCTAGTTCTATGATTTGTGATTATGGCATACGGTAGAAAGAGCAAATCTGAGATGCCAGACTGTCCCTTAATTTGCTCCAGTTCATATATTTAGGAATTGGGCTCATAGATTGGAATTGGAGCAAATCAGAGATGCCTTTTATCATCTAAAATGTGTGCTTTCTATCCTGTATCGAATTCCTAAAGCCTAAAACTGGAGAAAATCTGAAGATGCTTGGAGCATCTCTGAGATACCCATTTGCATGGGAGCATCTCATAGATGCTCCAAGAATCTTTACATTTGCTCCAGTTTGAGCCTTTTCGAATCAGATAAAAAGTAACAGGAGCAAAGTAGAATTTGCTGGGCATCTCAAATTTACTCTGGTGCAAATCCTTTAGTACAGGTCTATATTGAAAGTTTTGTTATATTCAATTTTTCTCAACTGAGGAGTGACATGTCCCGATTTTCTGTCCAGAAGTCCTGAACGAAGCATATTTTAGAGTCTATCCATAGGACTGAAGTCTTTCCCCTTTTTAGAAATGGATCATGTCCATTTTGCAAGTCATATCCTGAACAGTCAAAATCCATTTGTTCTAATCATTTTCTGCAACCATGGAGTGGCAAGACCCTCAGGGTTGCTCTCCAACTTAGTTATATATTTATAACAATCCTTTGCATAACTTGCTGAACTAGATTTTGGCTTCTGTTCACAACTGTGCAGATAATACACACGTTTTGATCAGACTGACAGATAATATTAAAGACAATCTTGCATGGTTTCAAACTTCCTTCACCTCCCTATCATGTCCTGCAGACAAAGCACTCTGGGTAGGACATCATGGGGCATAGGATTCTGAAATATCAGACAGGATTGGAGCCTTTCAGAAGACTATAAAAGAGAGCCAATCCACTGTAGAAGACTGCCTATTTAAGGTAGTGAGAACATCGCCCCTGCTGAACCATCTTTGGCCATCTGAAGAAGAAGGATTACATCTGAAACTCCACTGGGAGTACAGTCTCTTCCAAAGCCCTCTGCCACAGAGGGGAAGACAAAGACTTCAAAGAAAAGGACATGCCTTTTCCTCAACCATCCTGGACAAACATTTGGGGTGACCTGTTGACTGGATAAGGCCTACTGCAGCTGAGAACTCTGGTACCCAGGAACCAAGGAATCAACTCACTGGAGATAGCAGACCTTGCAAGTGCTCACTACAAACCTTCCTGGCTGGTAAGTGAAAAAAAAGTCTATATCAGCCCCTGCAGAACCATGGATGGGTTTTCTCAACAACCACAGTGAAATACAGCTCTGGACCATTTTTTCAAGCTTTGAACCATTTTGGAGCTGCTTAGCCATCCCAAGGCACTCATCAGCTGCTGCAAGCATCCAGAGCTGCCTTTGACACCCCCGCTTTTTAATCCCCTGTCGAGCCATGAAGTGCTGACTTGACCAATCGCATGCATGCACTCCAACATTTTCGAGCTGACCGCCACTGAAGAATCGCATGGCATCATTCAACCCTTTTGAAATTACTCACACCGATTTGGAACATATACTTGACCCTTTGCATAACTGGCTCCTTCACCCGATTTGTGACAAAAACATCTTCTGCACCACATTGCATCTCTTACCGTCTCAAGCCGACTTGACTGTGTCCATGCCCACAGTCCATTGGGAACAACCAACTCGCGACATCTCAGTGTCGACATGTCCCACTTAAAGTGCCTAGAAGCCTACCGCAATGCCACAAGAACAAGTGTTTAGGCTATTTGAAGTGGTTCTGTGCTGTTGGCCTAGCTTAAAGTGCCTTAGTGAATATTAAGACTGCACTCTCTACTGTTCATAGGCGTCTTCAGTAAATTTGACGTTGCTGCTGAAATTATTTCCTGTGCACACTGGTTTTCAAACCCAGAGTGCCCCTTTAGTCTAAAGTCTGCACTCTCTCTGTTTCCCAGGGATGGGTCATTACGGGTTTTAATAGTTGTGTGCATTTTATTAGATCAATGAATGTATCCTATGCTTATAGAATCTTGGTTGGTCATTATTTTCTTTTGGTACCACAGTAGTATTGTTGTTTGGCCGGCTTCTCTGCGAGCACACTCCCCAACTGCAGTGTTTACCGTGCCACTTTAAAGAGGCAAAGGAGGTATACCTGTCGGGCTAAGCCTTTTTCACATCTATGATTGGGATCACTGCTGGTTTAGTATTAGTGTGGGAATGAATAGGAGTTTCATTCACTACTCATGCATGGACTCCTGCAGGGCAGTAGTCATTTTATCACAATGAAAACATTTCTTTTATATCTCTAACCACTGAGTCGCTTCTTGTATGGGAGGCTTGCAAGGACACACCTAGATATCGTCTTTATGCTCTATGGAAATGAGAAATTGAAATAGAAATAGGCTGGAACCTTCAGTGGATTGTGCGGTGCTCTGAGGCCCGTCATTCTCCGGCGGCCCCTTAGGGCCCCGTAGATTGCTCGTGCAGCGTCCACCCTTCACTTCCCTTGGCTCCAGGCTGGACACGCTCAGTGTAGGTAATCCTTCCTTGTCGGGTTTACTTGAAGTACCTTTAATCATTCTCTCCACCCTTGCCTGCACATTTCCAATTTCTTCCACATGTTTCCGGCATTGAAGGGCTCAGCAATGAGAGGCACATTCCACGGCGGGGCCTTTCCTAAGGTAAGCCTGAAACTCACCCACTGGAAAATGTTACAGAGTTACAAAGGCGGGAGATTGACACAGAGTCTGTTTCCCCGCTATGCTTCAGATCCAGAAAGTTGATACACATAGTATGATACACATAGTATGATACATACCCCCCTGCACTTGTACACCCCCTCCCCCTCCCCTCTCCTGTACCATGTTGCACTTGCACCATCTGAACGTACCATGCCTTGAAGATTTGTCTATTGGTCTTCTCTTGTCCTCCCCTCCTTGCATGTTGGCGCATCAATGCACTTGGAAAAACTGCAGAATCGTTGTCCGATCTATTTGCTGTTATCTACACTGTTAATTGTATTATATGAACTTACTCTGTTTGTGCAGACTTGTTTTGTTCAGAAATTCAAGGGCTCTGAATGACTGTTGTTTTTTTCCCCTTGTCCCCTCTCCCCTTGAGCGCTTTGAAACACTTGCTTTGTGTATAGGCGCTTTACAAATAAACATTACAATTCTTTACCATACCCAAGAGGACATTTTAGCAAAGGCACTGCATGACCTAGTGTGGGCTTGGATATAGCAGCTTCATGCTCACATGGTGGCGGCGAGAGTGCCATTTGTGTAAACCGCAGGGACGATAAACAGGCGCTCGCAGTGCGTGTTCCCGCACATTCGATTGTGCCTTGAAATTATATTACCATTCAGAGTGCACCCTCAGGCTTTGTTTGCCAATATCCTTCCTTTGGTTATATAAGCATGCCCTTGCCCAAAGAGCAACTCGCTATGTCAAATGGGCGTGCCTCTTGTACATGATGGAACCTCCCCACATGAGTGAGCGACACCAGCCGCCACGATTCCTGTATTACAGAAGGGGCGTTGTAATCTCTTGTGTAATGTGGCAGTATAGAACCCTGCAGGGTAAAAAACACCATGCACAGGGACTGCATTTTGGTTAATATATCCTTAGATGCCTGTGCCTGCATTGAATAATGTGGAATATGGGAGTATTTTATTTGTGAGGGGCCCTGGGTGTGTATGGTCAAAAGGGATGACGCTGTGACCAAATCCATATTTGGGTGTGGGGGGTGGCGTGTTGAGAAATCTGATTGGTTGGCACACACATAGAGCCCCAGAAGGATGTGCGGGCATGATGGTACCCTCTACTCGGGGAGCAGGTACACTCAGTCACGCATTAAACGTCAGCATGGAACGTGTGCTTCTCCGCCTGAGAATTGGGACACCGGTCATGTGGGTGATAGGTGCTGAAACGGGGCTTATTATGGGCCTCTTCACTGTTTCCCCAGTCCAAAACAAATGCCGGTAGAATTGCCTGTAATTCTGGCATCAGAATTTTTCCGAACCGGGGAAACACCAGTTTGCCGTTGGGGGCCACAGATCTATCTCCAGGCCGGACGTGACAGTAGATCAGGCCCCCATCAGCAAAAAAAGGACACAATTACCTCCATGAAGTCCTATGGGACTCCATGGAATAGGGAGTTACCAGCATTGCTGCTGCCTGTAGTATCCCTGTAATACCGGGATATCAGGTGGCGGGAATACTAATTCTGTTTTGGTGGCATCCCGCTGGAATTACGGTCGCGATATCACCAAACTTGTAATGAGGCCCTATGCGTAATGGAAGGATGCGCTGAAGACGGTGGTTGTACCATGTGGCTAGGCAAGTAGAATTGTATAGATGTCACATGATGATGTAAAGTCAATGTGCTAACTCTGTAAGGAAATTATTAATTCTCAATGTAACTGACTAAAGGCAGCTCACTGGCATCTCTGCATGCTGCTCCTTGTGTAAAACCCTTCTATTACCCCACGGTGTCTGAGCTTTAGGCACATTAGTTGGGCAGGGATACTCTGCCAGTTTCCCTGTCCATTTGTGTGCGGCTGTATGGTAATAAGTGATGTCCCTTCCTTTGCTGCCTGTGGTGGCTTATTGTGTCACATGGGAATTGGTTCCCAGTTTCTACAATCCATATGGCACACCTGTATCCAACCAAAATCAGGCTACAGCCGCTGCTCTAGTGCTGCACTCTACTGAACCGTCCCCTAAACTAGCTAGTTATGATTCACTCACAAGTCTTTCTCACACTGTACACTAATTCAGTTTGTTTGCAAGATGCATTGCTGCAAATTAGAGTTCCTTGCTAAAAAGCAACATTTTTTGAAAACTCACTTAAGACTGTTTTTTTCCATGTATGTCGCATGACGACTTACTCCTTTACTGCTGCAGTAAAGTGCCCTGCGTGACAGAGAACAACTCACAAACATGAGAGCCTTTTTCCATGATCAAAATCACGTGATAGGCCCTACGTCACCATGAGAACAACACACGGGAGGGGAAACTCGTTAGAAGGGGAGTCGGGCCTTGGAAATGCTGGCGAGTGAGACATTCAGGTGGGAGGCAGTGATGCTGGAAGATGACCTGTGACAGACATGGAAGCAGTACGCGTGTGAGTGAGGACATCAAAACAGAGCCACTTGAAGGCTTCCAGAGGTGTTACTAACCTTTATGAATTGAATTCCAATATCCCAACTACATTCAGGAGCGATAGAAAGAAGAACCATTGCTTGCTCGGAATTGAAGTCCAATATACCAGCTACATTCAGGAAAGGGATAGAAAGAAGAACCATTGCTTGCTCGGAATTGAAGTCCAATATCCCTGCTACATTCAGGAAAAAGATAAAAAGAAGAACCATTGCTTGCTCAGATTTGAAGTCCAATATCCCAGCTACATTCAGGAAAGAGATAGAAAGAAGAATCATTTCTTGCTCGGAATTGAAGTCCAATATCCCAGCTGCATTCAGGAAAGAAATAGAAAGAAGAACCATTGCTTGTTCGGAATTGAAGTCCAATATCCCAGCTGCATTCAGGAAAGAGATAGAAAGAAGAGCCATTGCTTACTCGGAACTAAGTCCAATATCCCAGCTACATTCAGGAAAGAGATAGAAAGAAGAGCCATTGCTTACTCGGAATTGAATTCAGGAAAGAGATAGAAAGAAAAACCATTGCTTGCTCGGAATTGAAGTCCAATATCCCAGCTACATTCAGGAAAGAGCTAGAAAGAAGAGCCATTGCTTGCTCGGAATTGAAGTTCCAGTCCCAGATGCCAATGATAAAGAGATTGAGTGGAGAACTGTTGCTTGCTGGAAATTCGACAAACCCAGATACAACAGGCGTAGAGACTGAAAGGAGAACACCTGCTTGCAGGGAACTGAAGTCCAAGTTCCAGACACATGTGCTGAAGATGCTAAATGGCGAACCATTGTTTGACGGGAGTTTAAGTCAATATTATCAGACAATTTTGGCAAAAATACAGCAGGAACTGTGGCCATTGTCTGGTCATAATTGTGAGATCTAGAAAACTTGAAAAAGCTTGCTTTCAATTAAATATAAAACTATATGTCCGTCTAACATTATAATTTGAAGAATTTCTACAGGGCATATCCAGTGCCTGCATCGCCCACTTCCTACAGGCATATTGGCAATGGTTCTCCTCCTTACCGGCATGCATATTTTCTAAGCCTCCTCTTTGTATGTCTGTTGCCCCTGTCTCCCACGCACCACCCGGATATCCATTCTCTGCATGTCTATTATTCATGCTCAGCTCTTCGTGTCTAATGTCCATATCTTCTCCATGACCAATGTCTAGATCTCTTCTCTGCTTGTCTATTGCCATATTTCATCAATGCATGTCGGATGTCCATGTCTCTTCTCTCCATGCAACTTGGTCTGTTGCTCCTGTTTTCGTTCTCCATTGTCCTTGTCTTCTCTCTGAATATCTAGCGTTCTTGGTGCTTCTCTGCATGTATGCTGCATATCTCCTTTCTTTATGTCTAGTGCCATGTTTTCTTCCATGCATGTTTATCTCTACATCTTTTCTCTGCATGGCCAATGTTCAAACCTCCTTTCTGCATGTATCCTCTTTAGATGTATCATGTCATTACCTTCACCCTGCATGTTTTCATTCTGACTGTGTCTTCTCTGTGACTAATCGACCCACCTCGCCTACAGGTCGGTAGTATCTGCCTCTTCTCCTTGTTGTGTTTAATGCTCTGGTTGAAGTTGGTTCTTAACAAACAATTACAAAGAATAACACTGCAACCTTTGAATACAAGGCTGTGTCAGTTCAGAGGTAGGTTTCAATAACCGGGGTCACAGAATCACACAACATAGGTTTAGAATGCTTACTTTCACTTGTGTCTACACATATGAGTAGTATGATGGCCCACAAGGGATGGGCAAATCCAAATAAGAGGTATCTAAACTAATCTGGATATGTCAGAAGGAAATTATGGGGATACCTAGTCTAATGGAGCAGAGGTCGAAATACTCCCCATGCTAACCAATCCTTAAATGACTGTCTGTCAAAAGTCCACTCCTACTCTGATAGACAGAAGGCACCCAGGTGCCCATCTAGGACAATGTCCAGCTGAACTCACAGTCACTGGGAGTAACCTGCTTCATCACACCTCTTTCCAGATAATCCTTCATCTTGATATGGATGGATTCTGACCCTGTCGGTGGGCTTGTTCTCCAGATGGTGGCATTATGTGAAAAGTGTCTTTGTCCCTACAGGAATGAGGTGATAACCTCAAGCTTCTACCTGGGCAAGCCCTAACACCCCACTGGCCAAAATGTGAATGATGCTCAGCAAGTGTAATTGTAAGAATAATTCTTCAGCCCTCTACCTAGGTCTAGTCTCCAGCAAATGTGTTCTTGATTTGCACCGGTGGCCTTGCTGTGTCCACCAGAGCCTGGATTCTAGTTCCTAGCTGGATTCCATTGTGCTTCCTTCTTCTGACTGGCTTAAGGTTTCCTAAACAAGCTGCCTTTGAGCTCTGGATCACAGTCCCCTCCAAATGTCCTGGATTTTAGTCTTAGCTTCCCTCCAGTTATAGCTCCACTGCTATTCTATTGCGGTTGCTGTTTCTCACCACACTGGTTCTACAGTTGGCCTTCTTAACATGGCATCAGAACTGCATCGTCCCTCCTTTGCTGCAGCATCACCCTGACAGTACTTCCTCTATCTGCTTTATCTGGAACACTCCCCTATCTCTCAACCTCCCTCTCAACATCACTCTCATCATCCTTCCCAAGAATATTGCTGTAAAGAGCTGTCTGGACCCTTCTATACAAATCTAGATTAACAACTTGGTTCAACATGCATTATATTTGTGGACTCCTTCCCTCATTGGTTTGTATCCCACAATTGGCACGTGCAAGCTATGTCTACCTCCTACCTGTCTCTACTGACTTCAGTCTTCAGGTATTGTGTGTAGACTATCGTGCTCGGTCTGCCCTGGCCATGATAACGATGACCCAAGCCATAAAATACTCTACCTACCATCTAGAAATCAAGGGCAGAGTAATAGAAGCCCACGATAATTGCGGGATCCTGATCCATCAGTGTGTCTCAGTTCTGGGTAGTATGGGTGCAGGGGGGGGTGCGAGCGGCAACTGTGCACACTCTATGAGAGCATTGACCCCATTTTGGATGAGCCAGCTGGGGAGTTCAAACTGTGGCTTTGTTTTAACCGTGAACTTGTTGATGATGCCCTTGAACGCTGGACCCTGTTCTGATATCTGCAGGGATGATAGTTTGGAATTCATGGCACTTTTTCTCTGGAAGGTGCCCTGGGTTCAGCCTTATTCCTGGGTGTTAGGGAGAATTCTCAAGAATGGCTAATTTCCCTTACCTACTGAGTCCCTCAGCAGCTTTGCTGGATTTCTAGGATATATATTTTCACCTGGTAAGAGTGTGAGCCCTTTTTTCCCACTCTTACATGTGTGTTGCTGTGTGTGTTTAACATTTGTGTGTTCATAGACTGTGGAGCCTCACCTACTCCACAGGCATCATCTTTTTACTGTGTGTTACACAGCACCTTCAGTGCAGTGACACAGGGTTGCCTTTTCGACTTCCCAACTCAGACTCCATTTTCTGGGACTGACTACTGTCTCCCAGAACATGTAAATTTGCCATTGACTTTATTAGTCTTTTTAAATCCACAGACCCAGTACAAACCATCTTACATGGAGTACTGGAAAGGGTTAAAACTTATCTCTTTTTTTCTGTTTCTCTTGGAGCATTGTTTTGCTCCCTTTTCATCAAGACTTTGCTGGTGGCAGTGGTAACTACCAAATTTGTCCTACTGCGGTTATCTTAATTAACCCTGGTATTGTTTAAGGCTATCTTGGTAGCCTCGAACTTAAACCCGCTAGACCAAATATGTTTTTATATGGTTCCAGCTGGGTTTATTCGCCATTCTTTTTGAAAATGTCTTTCTCTTGTTTTTCTCTGCGGGCCAAACAAGGTTTGGTTCCTTTGTTCACCGTCTCTTTGCGGGCTTCCACACAGAAGCCCTCCTTAGGCACCTGAAAGTCTGGGTAGGCAGGATGTGAGGGAAAGGTTTTAGGACCCCTGCCAAGGGTTCCCTTGGTAACCCAAGTCGCACTCCTGTTTGATTGGCTAGGTGACTGTCCGGCCAGGACAGCCACCCTGCGGTGTAATTGACAGCCAGGCTGTGTCAATAGGGGAAAACTGCATAAAAAGCAGGTCTCTGGGTCTGGAAAGGCAGAGTCTCCACTGGAATGAAAAAAACGATGAGGAGCTGATGGAAGAGGACCCCTACCACGACTGAACCACCTGGTGAAGCCCTGCTGCAGGTCCGAATCCTTGAACTCCAACGACAGAGAAGATCCTCCCGGAATCTTCTTCCCCTGAGCTGATGGGACCAACCAGTTCGCCCAAACTGCAAGCCAGGACTCCCTCCTCTGGTCGAATTCGCTGTACAGAGCTACAGTGGGCCAGATAGCCAGGAAGGTCGGACCCTGCTTGAGTTTTAAGGAGCGCACCTTTTATTTGTTGCTTTGCTTTGCTGCTGGTTTCTTCCCTGGGCATTGCAGGACCCTCCAGTCTTCCTACTTCAGGTCAGTCCGACAGTCGCTTCAGGAACCGTGAGCCTGCAGGAACTGCCAGGAACGTCCGCCTCAGCTACAGCTTCTTCTCCATTTAAAAGTACTGTGCAAATCCGGTTGTTCGTTTCGTCCAGCCGTGGTGAAGGTGTGTGAAACCTTTCGCCAATCTGAGGGCTTGTCCTTCTCTACTCTTGAAACTAACTTTTCTGCCGACCAACTTCGTTCGGAACTCTTGGCAAAAAACTAACCGCAAACTACTCTGAACTGTGTGATCTTGAGCAAAAGACTTTTGTCCTATTGACTTTGGCCCTAAGCCTATTTGATTTGATTCCATCACTGTAGTTCCTCTTTCTAGATTGCCCTGCGTACTTACCTGTTGGTTCTGCTCAATTTCTGCCTAACTTTGTCCCCCCCCCCCTTTTTAATTCCTAGAGTACCATTTTGCTCCCACTTCATTTTGTGAGCTTAAAATGTCTGGACACTATTGGGAGTGGTGTGGTTCATTAAGAGTGTGATTTTTGAACTGCTTTACTTTAGTGAAACATTATACAACTGATGTGTAAATAAATGTATATTCTTTTACTCAGAAACCTTGAGTCAGTGTTTGTTTGAATCATAGTTATTGCTGTCGTTTGTGTAACTATTGATACTGCTCACTTGCTCTTGAGATAAGTCTGGCTGCTCAGCCATCGCTACCACTTTACTGTGTAGTACAGGCTTGTACCAAAGGTGAATTTGTACTTACACTTGTAGTCTTAATTGTGTGTGGTGTTCCCAAGGGTACTGCATATCATTCTGCCTAACACTGGGATCACCTCCTTCATTTCCATGTCAATGGCTTTAATGGGTCTCACTCCATTACGTTACAAAGGTTTGCTCAACTTTTTTTTAACGTATGTATTAAGTTCTTTTCATCTCATACATCCCCGTGCATCTAATAGAAATACGGTTGTCTATACAGTTTACACAGACACACACAGGCACATACAAGCACATGCATCTATCCATACATACATATTTGCATATATATCATTTTTATTTGTATTCTATATTTTTATACGCATATATTTAGTTTATTATATGTTTCTTATATTATTCACTTACATATACTTAACATACATGATAAATATAATGCATATAATAAACATATTGAATACAATTGTCAACATAGCAATAACAACTAATATATAATATGACAAATTATATATTAGTTGCTATTTACATGTTAACATGTATTTTATATATAATATAATACATGTAAACATAGTATATATAACATGTATAATATAAAATAAATACAATTCATATAATATTTTAAAAAAACATGAATTTAATACATATCATTAATTAATCTTTTATATCGCGCAACCGAGATTAGAACCTGAGTTGCTCTGCATTGTTTTGCTTCCACAGCAAATTTCTTGCCACTGAGCTATCCTCCCGGCCTATAATAAGAAATGAGGAATGGAAAAATTGGAGTATGCATACATGTCATTTTTTTTATTTATTCGATGCATATATTTGGTATATGCCCTTTAGATAAGTGCATTGCTTTGCTATAACACACAGTAGCACTTTAAATGTTAAAGTTGTATCTAACATCAGCACACAGAAAATTGAAATTTTTGGAAATGACATGAATGGCCCAAAATGTTCAATTAATTTGAGTGCTTGTGATCAGAAAGCAAGAAGTACTACAACAGTGCTAGACGGTTCGAGCAATCATCCGTCCTCCCTGGAGTGGCGTATACTGTGCTTCTCAGTGCTAAAAAGAATCATACATTGGACGCCAATTATCATCAAAAGGCAAAAGTAATCACAACGTCTTTCAAGCAATAGGTTACTACAGAGGCCTGGCTAATACAGCAGACAACAAAACAAAATACAGCGGTCATGGAACAAGCCTAAGGCCACTGACTGTAAAAAGATCCTAATGGCCCTATTGAATTAATAAGAGGTTTTGGATCAGACTCAGCCAAGATTAGGAAGCTCTGACATTATTAACCTAAATTATAAAGTGGGTCCTGATATCGGCTATACTAGGTTCCTTTAGCAGTCCATTTTGATACATTCCAAAATGTGTTCCCCAAAACCAGCCTCTGCACCCCCCCTACAGGTGAAGGGATGGTGCGCATAGCCCAGCGGGGCACTCTGAGGAATCCACACTCCACCTTTTTAATGTCAGCATCTAATATCATTGATCTCCCCTGGAAGAACCCCTACAGGGTTTCAGTATCATTATGGAGAGGGCTTGGGTAGATGGACGGGGCATATCTCGGGCAGCCATTCTCTGAGACTTATGTTTTTGTGCCCATATCCCCAGCACTCTGATTATGGTAATGAGCACCAGACTGACCCATCCTTCCAATTCCCAGATCATTGTTGCACACAGCACACAATCTATCTATTCGAGAAAGTGAGAGCAGGAGGGACAAAGAGAGAGAGAGAGAGAGAGAGAGAGAGAGAGAGGTAACGAGGCTGTGAAAGTGTGTGATAGAAAAAGAAAAAAGAGCCAGAGAAAGAGATCTAGAGTGAGAGAGAAATAGAAAGAGAGAGAGACACTGGTAGACTCAGAGAGAAACCTAGCGAGGACGAGAGTGAGAGAGAAGGAGAGGTGAAATAGAGAACGAAAAATAAAGCAGGAATGAAATAAGGTGAGGCAGTTAGAAAGTGTGTGAGAGGGACAGTGAAAGAGAGAGAGGAAGAGAGAGATGAGAAAGAGAGAGAGGGAGAGAGAGAGAAAGAGAGAGTGAGAGAGACGCACGAATTAGAGGAAGGGATATGGAAGTAGAGGGTGCCGAACATGTAAAGGGGATGGCACAATTGCGGGAGAAGACATAACTTTCTGTGCATGGACACATGCCCACAAACCCCCCACGCACAGTGGCCTGCCATCCGCGTGTCACTTATATTTAACAGTCAATCGATTACTTATTTACAGCTTATAGTGCTTTGTTATGCATTGACATGCTCTTACCATGCATGCTAGTCCCTTTTGCCTTTCTCTGGGGCTCTTTATTGTTTGTGCATTGTGCTAACATGCTCAACATACTACCACTGTGATTTGCTCCCATGTGCCCGGCTGTAATTTCAATCCTGCGTGTCCCATCACAGTTTTCTCCCTACGAAGGTTTACTCATTGCTGTCCCGCTGTGATTTGGCCACTTTGCCCCCAGTGCAAATAGTGTCTTACCGTGTTTTTCCTCTCCAATGCCCAATGTAATTCACGTGACTGGTTACTGGATATTTCATCTTGACCGCATAGCATGATGATTTGTTCCGTACTCTAAAATTCACTTGGGATCTATATTAACTCATTGGGCCTCATTACGAGTTTGGCTGTAGCCGTGCCGTAATAAGGGCACGGCTACCGCCAAACTCGCTACCGGCACCCGTGAATGGGCTATTACGGTGCAGCAGTGGAGTCGCTAGGGAGGTGGCTGGGGGGGCCGGGGCCCCCCCTGTGAAACCCTGTGCCCCCCCTTGTGCCCCACCACCTAAGACGAGCAGTGACCACGTTCTCCCCCTACATTTGTCTGTCCCCCCCTACATTTGTCTTTGGCCCCCTCTGTGCCCCTCCTAAATTTGATTCCTGGCCACGCCACAGCGGTGCAGGTGCAATCACTAGTTCTGCTTGTGGCTGCCGCTCTGCATGCCTGGTCAGGCACCCGCAAGCAGAACTCGTAATGTGGAGGTAAGGTAATAACAGCGCCGGAGGCACTACCGGCACCATTGTTGCCTTACCGCCACATTCGTAATGAGGCCCATTGTCTTCTTGGTACCCATTGCTGCATACTCCTTACGGCTTCCAATCCTTTCTGTCTACCTGGTACCGACTGGTGCATGCTCCCCATGGCTTCCAATCCTCCCTGTCTCCTTGTTACCCATTGCTGCAGGCACCCTATGTGTTCAAATCCTTCTCCAGCATAAGGTCTTACATGGATTCAGATGCTTATGAATATTCCCCGTCGTCAGGCTGGGAATCCTCTGTAAAATGAAAGCCGTTTTGCTTTAAAGCGAATACTGCTCGCAGCTTCTGTAGCCTATTGCTATCACTTTGGGTCATACTGATCCAGTCAATGACATTCATCCTCCTAAGATCCAACTCTGGTGGCCATCTTCAGAATTTTACCGCACATTTTTTGTGTTGGGAGTCGTGTTTCACTCCTTAAATTATCAATAATTATTTCTACTTTTGCTGAGAAAATGTCTCAAACTTTTTAAATTCTTCAGTCACTGTGTGACTACCAGTGGCAGAGACCCGTTGCCGGTGGAGATCCAGTTCATCACACCCCATGGGAGGAACCACGAAAAACAGCCTCTTCAGGACCTGCTCAAAATGCAGCCTGATGAACATCTTTGTTCATGATCGGCATTTTAGATGCAGCTACTGCTTACATCCAGACCATGACACGTACGGATGTTCAATTTGCCAGGCCTTCTCGTCCAAGATGCAGAAGGACTGGCATCGAAGGTTAGTGGCATTGATTGAGGAAGGAAAGGCCTCTGACTTGGCCTGTGTGTGCAGTCATACCTTTTCCACGATTGGTAGGTCCAAAGAGCATGCTCCCTCTGGCAATAGGTCGAGATCCTGTGAGGACACTTCACAGGGGAATATACCAAAAAAGGTTAGGTCATCCCATGCTTTGACTTTGTCATTAATGGCCACTGCAGCTGCAGATCTTTTCATCTGAATGTCATCGGTTGTGATCACACTCCCCGTCGACATGTGCTCAACTGTCGAGCGGACAGTTCTAGTCTGTGAGAAAATCGTTGTTGCCAGCTGTGAAGAACAAAGCTTTGTCATCACCGACCCTGTTGAGGGACCTGTCGGCGGCTTCACCGTCAACAACCTCTTCGTCATCACAGGCCTTGTCGAGGGACCTGTCTACGGCTACACCATCAATGACCTCATCCACCAAAGCGGTCCCTGACGATCACTGCCCCGTCGATACCCACCCTGTCGACTTCATCCATGAAGACTGGCCTTCATCAACAACTTCAATATAGTCTACGACTTCATCTACAAAGACTGCTGCCTTGTCAACGGGCTCGTCCACCACAGTCACCGTTGTCACGACTACAGCTACCACTCCCAGAGTGACCCTGCAACCTATGCCTTTGTCGGCCTGTCTCTGGCAGGCTCTGGTGATTGGCTTGTTTCCTAGGGGCACTAGTTTGGATAGAGATTTGCCTCCTTCTCTTGATTTCCTCCCATGGCACCCCAAGGCCACACCACTCTTCACAATGGCTCCATGATTCTCCCAAGGCGTCATCCTCCATCACAGTGATCCAGTCTTTCAGTGCTTTTGAAGGGGACCTAGCAGAGGGATTCTATTCCAGCCAAGAAGGCGGTCAGGGTGACCCTGGTCCCATTCTGCCAGAACTCCAGCAAAGGCTTAAGACATCTTGCTAGTCATCTCGGCCCATTATCCCTTGACTCATGACCCGGTGTGGGTTCCTGCAGCACCTAGAGATTTGTCAATGGACATTTTAACCACTCTCCACATGTTGGTGTCAGAGATCCAGCAGCGTCATCTGGAAGCATTGGTACCTGCCAAAATAGGGAGTCCTCCAATGCCTTTCGAGTCCTGATTGACAACATATCATCCAGCTCCGGCTGCCCCCAACAGTTGGCAATAGCAGCTTCTCCTGTAGTGGAAGAACAGCTCAGACAGACACTGATGGTGATACTGTCACGACCGAAGGTACACAGGGGACTGATGAGCACAATGACTTTGTTCATGCTTATGAGGAGCCTCCTGACGTCGAGCTGTCCTTCAGGGAATCTCCACAGGATGAGATCAGTCTGTTTCATACCATGCTCTCATGTGCTGAGAAGCTATTCAACCTCATTCCAGAAGAAAAAAGTAAGAAGGCTTCTTTTTGAGTGGTGAGAGTCTTCCAGGAAGAATATAGTTTCAGTTTCGCTTCTGGATGACATTTGGGAAGATGGACAGCTGGTTATGAACACTCCAAGTATGGCCCCTGCAAAAAAGGACTACTTAGAGAAAAAGTACTGTGTCCCTGGCACGGGCCAAAGTGCTTCAGATCCCAACCTTTACCAGGCTCTGTAGTCTGCGATGCGGCTAGGAGAGGTGTCACGTCCGCTCACTCTAGGGGGCGGCTCACGAGGTCTTTCTGGCACATGTGGAAACGGGTTTCATGCATCGCCTCTACTTCCTTCAACATGGCGGTAGCAAGGAAAAGCAGCGCACCAGCCTTCCGAATCCGGGAGTGTCGGATGACTCCGCCCCCAACCTCGCAGAATGGATTTCCTTCGGCGGCGTCTTTGGTCCAGCGCGTTGCTACTGTTTACAGAGGCCACGCACCGTAAGTTCGTTATTCTAGGCTAGCTCTCTTTACTATCCGAAGACTCCGCTTGTCTGTAATCTTTCTACCGTCTCTCCTTTTTTCAGTGTTAGACCCCTCTGTCCTTGGTCCTCCGCCCTACCAGCTCTCCACACGCATACACCGGAGGCATTTGTTCTACACTCTTCAGTACGTATAGTTCCGTACTCCCCTAGCATACATATCCTTTCATTCTTTCCATCACTAACCTTTCTCCATCCTTCAGTCTCTTCAGCATGGACAGGGAGTTACTTTTTCCAACGCGCTGAACAGATTACAACCTCCGTGCAAGCCGTTCTATACTTCCGCAACAGACATTCAGAATGAAAGGTATATCACTCACTAGAGTTCTACTTCCGCAATCTCTCCCTTCTCTAATCACCACCTGGTTTCTCTCATCAGGATAATACGCGATAGCAAGTCCAACTCCCGAAGTCACTCCTGGGAATCAAGACTCGCCCATCGCTTCTTCCGAGTTCCTGGCACGGCAGGGTTTTCTCCCCCACGAGGGTTTCCCTGACTTCCCCTCCTCGACCTGGGTTTCTCCGGCGCGGGGAGAGGAGGTTAGGTGAGCTTTCCATTCAGCTCTACGAAATCCTACTGGACCAGGTTAGTGTTGTCTTGTTGTTTATCTGATATCTGCAGTAAGGACTGTGATCACCGTGCCTTTGGAATTGAAAAGAACATAGATTGTTACAGTTAGCAACGCCCAAAATATTTTCAAGGCTATATCGGTCTCACATTCTTTACTGGTAGAGTCAGAGGATACATTATGGACCAACAACTACAACAATTAATGGCAGCGGTTCAGTCTCTGTCAACCGAAATCCAGCAATTGAAGCTAGAGAATATCGGCTTAAGGCAACAGGTGGGTCGAGCAGCCCATAGCTCAGAAGTACCTCCTGGCCCATTACCCACAGGACGTTTTGATGGTAATCCCCATGCAGTCAAGGAGTTTCTTGAGTCCTGTTCTGTACAGTTCGCTTTTAAGGCAGCCTTTTTCCCGACAGACAGAGACAAGGTGGGCCATATGATTGCCCAAATGTCAGGGGCTGCGTTAGCTTGGGCCACTCCTTTAGTTACCAGCAACAATCCCATACTCGATTCCTACCTTGCTCTTTGCAACAGTGTAAAGAGTATGTTTGGGAGACAGGAGATAACCATTGCCTCACAGGAAAGGTTATTGGATTTTAAACAGGGTAGTCAGGATCTCCTTACCTATATAACACGCTTTAAGCAACTAGCTTCTGACACGGCATGGGCTGACGAAGCTTTGATGACCATATTCCGAAGAAGACTTTCAGAGGATTTAAAGGACAAAGTGTCCCGAGTCCCACGTCCACATAATATGGCAGAATACATCTCACTGGTTATGCAGTTAGACTATAGACTGCAAGAAAGACAGAAAGAAAGAAAGGAAAGAGCAGACAAACCACGGAAGGGACCCTGTCTCCTATTAGACCAGTTCCTTCCGAGGAACCGATGCAAATTGGGAATACGAGAGGCCCTTTATCCGTGGAAGAACGTACCAGAAGGCGTACTCAAGGACTTTGTATGTATTGTGGAGATAGCTCTCATTTGGTCAAGGAATGTCCCCATACTCCCCCTAGGAAGGCGGGAAACGCCAGCACCCGGCCGTAAGGGGAACAACGGTGCAGGGTTCCAGAGTTACTAGTTCCCTTCAAGGCATTCCCAGGGTTCAACAGGATCAATCCTCGGAAACCCAGATGATAGTACTTGGAGTTACGCTAGCCTGGGGTAGCACAAGATTGGAAAACGTGCCCGCACTTATCGATAGCGGAGCCACAGGAAATTTCTTAGATGACACATTTGCTACTAGACAGGGGATTCCAAAAGTACCCAAGGCGTTAATGATCCCGGTTGAGAGTGTGGACGGTAGCCCTCTTACTTCCGGTCCCATAAAAGACCACACTTCTCCTCTCACGATGACAATAGCGGCACATCAAGAGACCCTGAAATTAGATTTAATCAAGACTGCACATTACCCTGTAATTTTAGGATTGCCATGGCTGAAATTACACAACCCCTTTATTAACTGGACCGCTCGTACTCTTTTTTTGGGGTCAGAACATTGTGTTCACAACTGCCATAACTTAGTCGCCTCCACTTCCAGGAACAAGCCCTCTCAAGAGTCTATTTGTGTCACAAATAGGATTCTTAACGAAGTAAACACTCTTCCCCAGGAATATCAGGAATTCCACCAGGTTTTTACAAAGACAGAATTCACCGGATTACCACCTCATCGCAGAGATGAATGTTGTATAGATCTGGTTCCAAATAGTCCTCTCCCTTTTGGTCGCATGTACATATTGTCCGCCAAGGAAAAAGAGGCACTGAAAGAATATCTAAAGACAAATCTAGAAAATGGCTTGATCACGGAATCCACTTCTTCTGCAGCGGCTTCACTCTTCTTTATTCCAAAGAAAAACACGTCCGAGTTACGTCCCTGTATTGACTTCAGAGGATTAAATAAAATCACAGTATCCCATGCCGCTTATTCCGGATATCTTGGAAGCGCTTAGAGGAGCTAGACTCTACACTAAACTGGATCTACGCGGTGCTTATCACCTCATCCACATAAGAAAAGGGGATGAATGGAAGACCGCCTTTCGGACACCATTCGGTCACTTCCAATATAGTGTAATGCCATTTGGATTAGCCAATGCCCCGGCAATATTTCAAAGGTTTATGGATCACATTTTTGCAGATATATCCCTACATTTTGTCATTATCTATTTAGATGACATTTTGGTATTTTCATCCACCCTTTCAGACCATGTCATTCATGTTAAAGAAGTCTTACACAGACTACAGAAGAACCATCTCTTTTGTAAATTAGAGAAATGCGAATTCCATAAAGACAAAGTGGCTTATCTAGGGCATATCCTGTCCGATCAAGGAGTCTCCATGGATCCCTCAAAGGTGTCAGCTATTCTTGATTGGCCAGCCCCCAAGTCAGTTAAAGAAATACAGCGGTTTCTTGGCTTCGCAAATTTCTACAGGCGCTTCATTCCCCATTTCTCTACCCTCACACATCCCATCACTCATCTGCTAAAGAAAGGGGTTGTATTTCGATGGACAAACAAAACTCAGGAATCCTTTCAAGAGCTAAAAGCCCTATTCACTAGAGCTCCTATCTTGGCAATGCCGGATCAGCTTCACAGATTCATAGTGGAATCAGATGCCTCAGACCAGTGTATTGGAGCGGTTCTGTTACAACCGGACGACAGGGGGTTCGAAAGACCCATTGCTTACCTATCGAAGACTCTGTCCTCGGCGGAAGTGCATTACACGGTTCTCGAGAAAGAATTGCTCGCGATTAAGAGGGCCTTTGAAGAATGGCGTCATTTACTTTTGGGAGCATTATTTCCCATTGAAATAAGAACCGACCATCACAACCTCCGAGCACTGCAATATGCCCAAACCAACAACAGTAGACAGGCTAGATGGGCGAATTTCTTTTCACCCTTCCGGGTTACCTTCACTTTCATACCGGGCAAGAGTAATCTCAAAGCGGATGCTTTATCCCGCAGTAATCCACGAAAAGGAGCTCCCTTTCAGCCAGAACCTATGTTTCCCAACCTGGTCACAGTGCCTGTTGTCCATTCTTTTCTTCAGAAGATAGCACAAGGACAAGAAATCTGGACTTGGATCGGGACGATACCCTTCGAGAACTAGGACTTACTGCTGATCAGGGTCTTCTTTTCAAGGAAGACAAGATGTACCTTCCTGACCAAGAACTACAATCAGAAGTACTTCAAATGTGTCATGACTCCAAGGCAGCCGGGCATAGAGGAACTCTCAATACTACAGAACAGATTCAACGGCACTTCTGGTGGCCGACGCTTCGCAAGGATGTACATGACTATGTCGCGTCTTGTCCGGTGTGTCTACAAACCAAGACCCCAAGGATTCCTCCTATTGGCAAACTAATTCTTACCCAAATTCCTACGAAACCTTGGCAAATAATATCAACGGACTTTATCGTGGATCTACCAAGGTCAGAGGGTTGTAATACCATCATGGTGACAATAGACTCTTTAACCAAATTGGCGCATTTCATCCCTCTCCCATCTGTTCCATCTGCACCTGTTATGGCCAGGGTATTCGTGGAACGCATTTTTTCACTCCACGGACTACCGGAGGTCATTATATCGGATAGAGGACCACAATACACGTCCCAGTACTGGAAACATATATGTCTCTTACTAGGGATCTCAAGAGCGCTCAGTTCCGGATACCACCCTCAGACCAACGGCCAGACGGAGCGTTTAAATCAAACCCTGGAAGCATATCTAAAATGTTACATATCCGCTTTACAAGATAATTGGAAGGCTTTACTGCCTATAGCAGAATTTGCTTATAATAATGCGGTACATTCCACCATACGTGTTAGTCCTTTCTTTAGTACATTCGGTTTTCATCCGGAGGTGTACCCATCAACTGTTCCCACGGCTACTCCGTATCTGGATTTAGACGGGTTAATAGCCTCCATTCAACAAGGACATCGACATGCACAGGAAGCTCTGAAAGATGCTCATGAACGCTATAAGATACAAGCTGACAAGCATCGGAGTCCCACACCTCCCATTCAAGTTGGTGACAAGGTATGGTTGTCTGGTAAATATCTCCCCAAGAGTTTGAAACCTTCAAAATTGTCGCCGAGATACTTTGGACCCTTTTTGGTACTTGAAAATAAGGGTCTGGCTGCTTTCAAGTTACGTCTCCCTTTTTCTTGGAAGCGTATACACCCTACATTCCATGTTTCTCAGCTGAAGCCTGTCGTACAATCCCGATTCCATGTGTCTAAGAAGGGTACTCCCCCTCCAGTCCTGACAAGTGAAGGACCGGAATACGAAGTCTCCTCGATCTGTGATTCACGCTATAGAAGAGGGGTGCTACAGTTCCTTATAGTCTGGAAGGGATATTCTCAGGCGGAACGTTCTTGGGAAACCGCCTCAGCGGTTCATGCTCCCTGTTTGGTTCGCAGGTTCTACCGGCTACACCCTGGCATGCCGGGTTTCGTCGCCCTTCGGAGGGGGTATACTGTCACGTCCACTCACTCTAGGGGGCGGCTCACGAGGTCTTTCTGGCACAGGTGGAAACGGGTTTCATGCATCGCCTCTACTTCCTTCAACATGGCGGTAGCAAGGAAAAGCAGCGCACCAGCCTTCCGAATCCGGGAGTGTCGGATGACTCCGCCCCCAACCTCGCAGAATGGATTTCCTTCGGCGGCGTCTTTGGTCCAGCGCGTTGCTACTGTTTACAGAGGCCAGGCACCGTAAATTCGTTATTCTTGGCTAGCTCTCTTTACTATCCAAAGACTCCGCTTGTCTGTAATCTTTCTATCGTCTCTCCTTTTTTCAGTGTTAGACCCCTTTGTCCTTGGTCCTCCGCCCTACTAGCTCTCCACACGCATACACCGGAGGCATTTGTTCTACACTCTTCAGTACGTATAGTTCCGTACTCCCCTAGCATACATATCCTTTCATTCTTTCCATCACTAACCTTTCTCCATCCTTCAGTCTCTTCAGCATGGACAGGGAGTTACTTTTTCCAACGCGCTGAACAGATTACAACCTCCGTGCAAGCCGTTCTATACTTCCGCAACAGACATTCAGAATTAAAGGTATATCACTCACTAGAGTTCTACTTCCGCAATCTCTCCCTTCTCTAATCACCACCTGGTTTCTCTCATCAGGATAATTCGCGATAGCAAGTCCAACTCCCGAAGTCACTCCTGGGAATCAAGACTCGGCCATCGCTTCTTCCGAGTTCCTGGTGGCAGGGTTTTCTCCCCCACGAGGGTTATCCTGACTTCCCCTCCTCGACCTGGGTTTCTCCGGCGCGGGGAGAGGAGGTTAGGTGAGCTTTCCATTCAGCTCTACGAAATCCTACTGGACCAGGTTAGTGTTGTCTTGTTGTTTATCTGATATCTGCAGTAAGGACTGTGATCACCGTGCCTTTGGAATTGAAAAGAACATAGATTGTTACAAGAGGTCCTCAAACCCATCTCCCTTTTCGTTGGTTCCTCCCGAACAGGAGGGCAAGAAGCAGGACGGGACTGGGAAGCTCATCATCACGACAGCAGCGTCTACTATTAAGGCAGCAAACGCATTAGCCATTCTCTCAAGATATGACAGAGAGCTTTGGTATAAATTGGTCCCCATCCTTGACTTCCTCCCAGTCAACAAGAAGACCGAAGCCCTAGCTTTGTTACATGAGGGAGAGGTAGCCTCTGACCATGTAATAACCATCGCTCTGGACATCGCAGATTCAGACTTTCGACAAATGGGCAATGGAGTGGCCCTCCGCCACCAAGGTTGGCTTAAGGCTACCAACTTCTGCCCTGAGGTACAGATGAAAGTTGTGCACATGCCATTCGATGGTCATAACTTTTGCGGGAAGGGGTTTGATGACAGCCTACAGTCCATAAAGATGGACACTGAAAGTGCACGTTCATTGGGCTCTCTCTAACCAAGGAGGGTGTCCTTTCACTCCTCTAAAGGGAAGGTCTCAAGGTACTCATAAGGGTTCACCACACCCCATTGTCAGCCCTCTTGTTCAAACACCCAGGAGGCATATAGGGAACGTTCCCAAGCCTATAGTGGAGGAACAGAGTGCTGTCTCACTCCGGCATCCTGATTGTAGAAGCCAAAGCAAGCATCATCTGGCCCAGGGCCCTCACCCTCACTTCAGCATTCCACTGGGAGGTCGGTAACGCAGACTGTCAACCAGTGGCACAACATCTCCACAGAAAAATGGGTGCAAAATATCATCCAACAGGGTCACACACTAGAATTCCACGCCACATTCCCTCACATTCCTCCCATCCCTAGACAAGAGCAGCATGTAGCGCAGCTATTGAAGGGGGCTCAAGCCATGTTAAACAAAGGGGCAATAGAACCAGTTCCTCTTCGCCTCTGGGACTACGGATTGTACTCCACATACTTTCTAGTGCGGAAGAAGTCAGGTGGGGGAGACCCATTCTAGACTTACAGTGCCTAAAAACATTTCTCAAGTCCCCCAAATTCAGGATGGCCATGTTGCAGCATGTGCTCAGCCAACTGGAAGATGGAGATTTCCTGGAGACCCTCGATTTAGAGGATGCTACTTCCACATCCCCTTTCATCGCAAATGCTGGAAGTTCCTGCAATTTGTCATTCTGGGAAGACATTACCAGTTCAAAGCCCTACCTTCTGGCCTAAACTCAGCCCCAAGGGTGTTCACCAAGTTATTAGCTCCAGTGGCAGCGCATCTGTGTCGCAAGGGAATCTACGTCTATCGCTACCTAGACGATTGGCTGATCCGGTCCTGCTCTCATGCGCTGGCAGTCCAGAACACTGCAGAGGCCATCCAGACCCTACCTCTCTGGGATTCTCGAAAAAACAGTCAGAAAACCTGTGTTGTATCATCTCAGAAAGCACTGTTCGTAGGGTCCCACCTCAACGCACTATTGTGTATAGTGACTCCGTTGGAAGACAGGTTGAAGCCTATCCTGGGAAATGTCCAATGTCTATCAGCAGCTCACGATGCAACAGTCCGATCCATCAAGTCCCTTCTGGGGATGATGTCCTCGTGCATCCATCTGGTCCCCTTTTTCGGACTACAGATGAGTCCACTTAATAGTTCCTGGATGCCAGATGGAGATAAATCACAGGCTCATCGAACGACAAGATCAACCTCAATCTGCCCTTTCGTCAAATTGCCTCTCTGGAAGGTTAGGGCGCCAGCTGTATGCCAGGGGGCTCTGGCTTCAGGAAGAGAAGAAGTTTCACATCAAGATCTTAGAACTGCAGGCAGTTTTCTGGGCCCTAAAGTCCTTCAAGCCTCAGCTCCAGTGGAGGGTGGTCCATGTCTTCACAGACAATAAGACCACTATGTTTTACATCAGGAAACAGGCTGGGACTCTCTCTTCCGTTCTCTCTCAGGAGGCGCAGACCCTGTGTCACTGGGCCCTCGCTCAGCATATGTTCCTCATTCTGTGTCACTTGGCAGGCGTTCACAACACCATCGCAGACTCACCCAGCAGGGAGCTACAGTGCTGTCACAATTGGGAACTCCAGCAGTCCCAAGCATCTCTTCTCTTCAGCAAGTAGGTTCCCACTCAAATGGGCCTTTTTGCCATGGCAACCAACTCCAAATGCCAGACGTTTGCCAGCAGGTATCCTCTTAGCAAGAGTCTAGGGGATGCTTTCTCATTACCTTGGGAGGGCCTGTTCCTATACACATCTCCACCAATCCCCCTGCTGCTATGTGTGATTAGTACACTCAGAACATTCTGCTACAGGATGATCCTCATTGCACTGGCATAGCCCAGGCAGATCTAGTACCCAGATCTTCTCCATCTATCAGTGGCTCCCGCTGTCAAACTGCCTCTGCTTCCAGAACTCCTCTCAAAGGAAGAAGGTTCAATCCTGCACCACAACCTAGAGTCACTAAATCTAGTGGCCTGGCTCCTGCAGCCCAAGAATTCGGACACTACTTGATACTGTTGTAATGCAAGAATATACTAGCGATAGCTAGAACTCCATGAATGCTTTACTGCTAGAGGCACAAGAGGAAGCGCTTTACCGTGTAGTGCTGTACACTCAGGATTTCTCCACTATGAGTCATAGCCCCACAGCTTCTGTCTTATCTGCTCCTGCTTGCTAAGTCTGGAATAGACCAATGCGTCTATCAAGGTGCATCTGGCCACCATATCCCGGTATACTCAGGCTCCTGAAAAGCTCTCCCTCTGTTCTCACAGACTCATGAAATAATTCTTCAAGGGCCTCTTCAGGACATTCCCTCAGGTGAAGGCTTCAGCTCCAGCATGGGAGCTCAATATGGTTTTGTCAAAGCTAATGGCTCCACCGTTTGAGTCAATGCATCAAGCATCTTTGCTTCTGTCTTGGAAGACAGCCTTCCTAGTAGCTATCACCTCAGTCAGGCATTTTGGTTAAAATCAAGCTCTCTCATTTAGACCTCCGTACCTGTCATTCCATCCTTCCAAGGTGGTTTTGCGGACTCATTCATCCTTTATGCCGAAGGTTCCATCGGGCATTCTTTTGAATGAACCTTTAGACTTGCCAGTTTTCTTCTTTATCCCATCTTCACCGGTAGAGAGGGTGTTGCTTTCACTGGATGTTTTGCATGCCTTGAAGTAATTTGTGGCACGCACCAAACCGTTTCAAATGACTTCTCAGCATTTCATTGCTTTTGGACCAATGGGACATGGGAAGGCACAGTCTAAGGCTTCGATCTCTAGGTGGCTCTCTGGGGCTGTATCAAGCATCACAATTTTCTGGCCAACAGATCTCTACCAAGCCAGCTGAGAAGCCACTCCACCAGAGCTATGGCAGCAACTGCAGCGTTTCTCTTTGGTGTTTCCCTGCTTAAAATTTGCAGGGTGGCTATGTGGAAGTCTACCCACACCTTCACAAGATTGTACTGTGTCATCAGGGATTCCAGTGAGGAGTCCTGAGCCAGCCAAGCAGTGCTTCGCAACCTGTTTGCATGAGGTGAGTCTGTTCCAGGGGTGAGAGTATTGCTTCTGTTCAGCCTTGCCACCTCCCGTGGCTGTGTATATGAGCTGCTGTGTAATTGTATTCAAGAACATGTGAATCCATGTAAGACCCCGTGCTGGAGAAGGAACAAGTTACTTACCTGTAACTTCTGTTGTCCAGCATGGATTCACTTGAACCCCCCCCCCCTCCTTCCCCTCTCTGGCTCTTCTTGGTTCTTAATGCCACTTTATGTGCAAGACCAAATCTGAAGATGGCCACCAGAGGTGGAGCTTAGGAGGGCGAATGTCATTGGCTGGGGCAGTATGAACCAAAGTGATAGCAATAGGCTATAGAAGTGACGAGCAGTTTTAGCTTTGAAGCAAAACTGCTTTAATATTACTGAGGATTCCCAGCCTGACTACGCAAAATATTCATGAGCATGTGAATCCATGTAAGGAGCATGCTTGAGAACAGGTGTTACAGGTAAGTAACTTGTTCCAACCTGTTTACTTGGTACCCATTGCTACATACTCCTTATGGCCACCAATTCTCTCTGTCTACTTGGTAGCCACGGCTGCATACTCCCTACGGCTTTCGCTCCTCTCTCTGTTCCTCCACTTTCATCCATGATCAGCCGCTGCCGACTGTCCACTGCCAGAGGCACCAGCCCTCTCAATGGCGCATCAAGACATATCCTCACATATACCTTAGTCCAAGGCTCCACTACAAATAGAACGCTATTTTTAATTTTAATGTCTTTTTATTAGCTTTTATATATATATACATTCAAGCATATCAGTTAGTCAGTATCAGCATTTCAGCATGTTTGTACACGTAACAATCACATTTCAATAAAGACAACCATAACTGAACAACAACTATGAAAACATACTTCACACAGTGAGCCTGAACACACAAATATGTAACCTTTGTTTAGATAGTATCACGGGGTACATTGGAGACAATGTTTTACCACATTACTTTCGAGTGCAGCATATGCAACATTGAATACAGTTGACAGCTAATGTGTGACTCTTTAGGTCTCACCTTTCATCAAGGTAAACTATTATTACTACAGTGCCCGTTGATTCGGAGCCTTCACAGAATCTTGTCATCAGACGGGCGGAACATGTCCCAATCCAGGAATTTCCAGGATTCGTAGGTTGCACTAGCGAACACCTCTAACCCGTTCACTACACCTACCAACACTTAAGTTTCAACCTCAGCCCAGAACTCAAACTCCCTGTGCCAGCGTGCATATTGCAGCCCCAGCCGACTTCCATGCAATGGCTATGCACCTTTTAGCTAGGATGCAGGCCAAGTCAATGAATTTCATGACATGCTTGTACTTGCTATTTCTTGGATAAGCGCCCAACAAGCACTCCTTCAGAGTCCAGTGTTACCTAGTGATTCCAGTCCTCCTGCAAACCTCCTCTATTCATTCCCGAAACATTGTACCTTCGCACAACCCCAGAACATGTGCATTAAGACCGTCCTTGCACTGCTGAACCACGGACACGTTGATTGTACATTTGTTACTGAATCTAGCCACCTTATCTGGTGTCATGTAGGTGTGGTACAACACATTCAACTGGATCAATTTAAAGCAAGGGTTCCTGGACATCTCCCGTGGGGAACCCAGTATGCATTCCATTCTTTTGCACTGATTTCCTTCCCCAGATCCGCCTCCGAGCGTGCCTTCAACATATATTCCTACGGTTGGGCTTTTCCACCAAATTGCTATATAGCCTGGATACTGGCCTCCAACAATCTTCTAGAGTGTGCATCAGGGTCAACAGTGGAGCCGCCTCTGGTTCCTCCAGCCTGTCTGCCCATTTTCTCTTGGCCATCGCCCTCACTTGCATATACCACAAGAACTGGCCTCTAGGGAGTCCCACATGTTCGGTTAAAGACTCCAATTCCCTGAATGCACCATTCTCATACATGTCCCCCCAAGTTGAGAGACCCCAGCCCTCCCATAGCGTTGCCACCGACAAATTGTTTCTATTCCTACAAATATCTACTGATAGCGATACTTCAGGTGAGTATGGGCATACTAATTTCAACAATTTCTGGGTTCTGTGCCGCACCTGCCTACCCAATGTCAACAGTGCAGGCACGTTACTCAGACAACTCAGCGGCAGCCATAAGCTTTCTTTAAGATATGTCGGTGCCACTAGCTGCTGCATCAAAGCCGATTCCGATGTGGCTTAATCCGAGAGCCATTTGGTGACAAAGCTAAGCTGTGCTGCCAGGTAGTACCTTTCTAGATCTGGTAGTTGCACACCACCTTCCTTATAGGGTAGACACAGTGTTGCCAGTGCAAATGTGTGTTGTGGCGAGCCCCGGAGGAATCCCCTGAGCAGTGATTCCAATAGGCGAAAAAAGGGGGGCCCAATATTGTGATGAACATTATGGAAAAAATACAAAAACCTTGGTAGGATTATCATTTTGATTATGGCGATCCTACCCATTAACGACAATGGGAGTTTCAACCAGAATGCCATGGAACTTCTCATACCCTTCACCACACCCATAGTGTTGCGGTCGTGCATGCCCTCAGACGTATGCATGATATTTACCCCCAAGTATCTAAAGCATTCCGAGCACCAAGGGAGCCCAAGCTCTGATAGGTCACCCACCACTAGCCCCTTTAAACCATCAGTGGGGACAGACAAGACTTCTCCCTGCTTAAATGAATCCCGGACACCCTTGCAAAGTTATCAAGTACTTCTAGGACTATAGGCAGGTAATGTTGCAGGTTCCGTAGATAGAGCAAAACATCATCAGCATATAATGAGATCAGATGACCAACTCCTCCCACAAATAAGCTGGCATCTAGAAACTCCTTGCGGAGGTAGATTGCTATTGGCTCCAGTGCCAGTACATAGAGCATGGGTGACAGCAGGCACCCCTGCCTCGTACCTCTCTGTATATCACAAGCAGCTGACACCAGCCTATCTGTTTTAACTCTTGCCGCCGGCGAAGCATATCGTATCCTCACCCAGCCAATAAACTGTTTCCCAAACCCAAACTCCCTCAGCACTTCAAACAACCTTTCCCAATACAATGAATCAAAGGCTTTAATCGTGTCCAGGGACACAGCTGCGCACCGCTCCCGGCTGTTAGCAGTCTGCGCCACAATATGTTGCAAGCGACGCAGGTTTGAGGTGGTGCTGCGACCCAGAATAAAGCCATTTCGATCCCCATGTATTAACCCCCCAATCACTCTGTGGAGCCACCCTGCTAATATTGTCATCAAGATTTTCATGTTGTAATTTAACATTGCCAGTGGCCAGTATGAGTCACATTTATCAGTGGATTTCCCAGGCTTGCAGATCGGATTCACCAAGGTTTCTCTCATGCTCTTCGGGAGCTCACCCTTTGTATAGGCCTCTGCAAAAACTTTGTGCAGCACTGGGGCCACCACCGTCGCATATGTCTTATAGAATTCTGTGGGCAGTCCATCACTACCTGGGGTTTTGCTAGTAGCCAGCGACCTGATTGCCTCATGTATTTCTTCCATCGTGATGTCTAGCTATAGCGCCTTCTTCTGGGTTGTCTCTAGCCTAGGTAGCCCTATTTCCTCAAGGGTGCCCATTATCTCCTCTTGAGGAACCAAACTCTCGTGCCGGTACAGCTGTGAGTAGAAGTAAGCAAATATTATATTTATACCCCGCTGTGTTTTGAAAATGTGCCACCCTGTATCCCTGACCTCCCCATCGTTCTTTGATCTTTATTAGTTCCTCCGCCATGAGGTGAGTCTCTTGAAGTAGTGCAATGGACACCTTTTTCGTGCATTGAAAGGACTTCACACGGTTTCTACGTAGGTATGTGCCCAGCCCCCTCACGTTCCAAGTCAACACTCTAATGTTGAATGCCAGTTATGTGTCTAGCACTTACTCTCAGCCCACCAGTGTCTGACTTCCGCCTGAACACCATGGCTGCCTCAACACCCCCATGCTTCCCCAGCTACCCTATCGCTGTCCACCTATCCCTTCCGCCAAGCAAACAGTTTCCCATGTGTGACCCCCCGTGTGAAGAACATAGAAACAACAACCAAAGAAACAAAACACTAAACATTCGCCCAGCGACTGCATCTACCCAGCAGCTCTCAGGCGTACCCGCACGTTTGGAGCCCATCGAGGCCATTGCGTGCAGAGTAATGGGTGTTGGCAACAGGCCAACACCAACCTCTGCGTGGGATAGACCTTTGAGCCCAAGGCAGGTGGTCAAACATTGCTCCGTCATAGTTGGGCCACAGCCCGCATTGTGATATTTACTCCCTGTTCACTCTCACAGGGCAACGCTAGTAGCCCTGGTACATTTTGTAGCTCCCCCTCCCGCAACCCATGTGTCCCACCCCCATGGTAGTAACCATCTCCTCACGTGACAGGTACTTTCCCACCATCCAAGTTGTTGTGCTCCAGCCACATGTTGGCCGCAGCCAAAGTCTCAAGGAAGACTGCCCTGCCCGTATAGATAAGTTTAAACTCTGACACTTAAACATTTAAGTGTCAGAGTCTAGCCTTAATCGGTACGAATGAGTTCCTCATCCTCTGGACTGCCGGTGTGTAGTCTCGGTAGATGGCTATCTTGTTGAATATCTCCTCCCTCTCTGGAGTACTTCAGTATTGTTTCTCTGTCTTGAAAGTTTAAGATCTTTGCAATTATTGAGCGAGGGTGCGTACCCGGTGGGGGACTCTTATGTAGGGACCTGTGGGCCTGCTCCCCCACAAATCCCTGTGACAGGTTACCTGTGCCAATTTCTTGTATTAGTAAGCTCTCCACGTATCTCGTGGGGTTTGGACCCTCAACTCCTTCAGGAATCCTCATGAGCCTAATGTTATTTCATCGGGCCCACTCCTCCGCATCCTCCGACCTCTGTTCTAGCACAGTGTTCCTCCTCTCCAGTTCTTTAACCCTGGTTTTGAGGTCCCACGCAGTCGCTTGGGTTTCTTCCAGACTCGTCTCTGCCATTGTCATTCTCTCCACCAGCTGCAAATCCACTTTGACTTCAACTATTTTTGTTTGCAGGGACGATCTCAGCGCAGCTACTGCTGCCAGTACAATATCTTCCTTCCCGCTGGGATCTGACGTTTACAGTACTTTCTGTGCAGTGGCGCTGCTTTGTGATGAGTCATGGTGTTTGCTGGCACCATTGAACAAGTCCATGATCGTTTTAGTCTTGCCTTTAGTTGGGGACATCTTCCCTGAGTTGAAACAGTCAACAACCAGTGCTTGTAGTGCAGCACTGGCCACCTATGCAGGGTTCCCCGCACAACTAGCTCGTCACCAGCGTTAGTTGGTTCAGAGGTTCACAATTGGGTTTATCCCAGCACCCAATTCAGTATCGTAGGCAGTGTCACTGCTATGCCTTCCTCAACTCCTGCACTGGCTCATCGCAGTATTGCAGTTAATAAGTCAGCTCCCCTGTGTGTCAGCTAGTAGCAAGGCTCGACAACTGTTGCATATCTCAGTGTTTTATGGCACCAGCGCAGGCCTCGCTCCAGTACTGCCCCACTGTTCCAACCTGGGGAGCTGCAGTGTCTGGTGATCCCATTACCGGCCACTGTGGCTGCTTGTTCTGCTTTCCATGTTGAGGTTATACAATGTGGATGCACAGTCAATGCCTTGAGTCGGTCGCTTCCACAAAACCTACCCACTAAGCGCAGACTGCTGTCAGCAGGTCCACATGGCGCATCCCGCCTCCGCACCTCAGATTCGGTAGTGCCAGGTCCCCCGGACCGACAACCTGAATGTTGGCATACTCCACGTGCAGTACTTCTATGAGTGTGACCAGTCGCTTGTGCGTGTTCCCTGTCTCTCCTCGTGATGGTCTGCCAGTGCTCCCAGTACCACCCAGTCCACACAATTCAAGGGTCCTCAAGCATTCAGTGCCCTTACTGTTGTTCAAGCAACATCTCCAGGATAGTATTTTGGAATCTCATAGCTCCGGCTCCGATTGGGGTGCCATGCTTCTATTAATCCAAAGGGCTTGCAATCCCCAAATTACCGTTGTGACTGGCACAGTGATCTCCCGCATCTTTGTCAGTTGCAGCGTGTTAGGCAGAATCCTGTGCAGTGCCCTTAGGGACCACTACACACAATTAAGACTACAGGTGGCAATACAAGTTTCACCTTTGGTACAAGCCTGCACTACTATGTCAGAGTGGTAGCAGTAGCAGAGCAGCCAGGCTTATCTCAAGAGTATATGAGCAGTAGCAGAGATTACACAAAGGGACCACAATTACTGTGACTCAAGCAAACACTGACTCAAGGTTTCAGGTAAAAAATATAAGTACATTTATTTTTAAACCATTCGTCATAAACACAACACTTCTATTAAACTCAAATAAAAACCATACGTTAAATATACTACAACTAACCAATTCACTTTGTACAGTAAGTCTCAAGGTAAGTACCCTGTGTTTGAATGAACTGGTGTTACGAACAAAACACGTTACCGCGAATACGATTGCGATCACTTTTTGACAGTTCGGTCTACTAAATAAGCGCGCATCCGTGACATGAAATGCTACCAGGGCAAAAACACACTTAGCACCTGAGATACCCAGAGGGAGTTGGAGTCCAAAATCACAGGCAATATTTTGGTTAGACGGGCAGAATCAAGAAACACTCAGAGACATGAGTTCAGAAGTCAAAGGGCCAGAGCCAGCGTCGAAAGACACCGGGGCCTGCTGCCGAAGATCACACAGTCAGACAGTTCATGATTCAACGTAGCCAAAAGTGCTTCGATATTGTCAATGTTCGGAAGTAAAAGTTATAAGAAGGAGGGACGACAAGGGCAAGCCTTGGAAAATGAAGAAAAGGGATTCACCCAGTTTCCTCAAGTAGAACACAATACCTTGTTCCAATGGTGCAGCTGGTGCCCTGGCAGTTGTTCCTGTTGATTTCCTGCAGACCCACGATTCCTGGAGCTTCGTTGTGAAGGAGGACATCTGAAGGGGGGTCTGCACCACACAGGGATGAAGCCGGCAGCAGCAACGAGTTATAAAAGGTGCGCTCCTTAAAAACAGGAGATGCTCTTCAGGTGGCTATCCGGACCACTACAACAGCGTGCAGCGATTTCGACCAAGGAAGAGGATTCTCTGGCTGTAGAAGATGAGCTGGTTATCCCCACCAAGCTCCAGGGAAGAAGACTCCGGACTGGATCTTCTCTAAGTCGTTGAAGGCAAGATAGCTCAGGGCTGCAGCAAGGCTTCACCGGGACGGGGTAGTTGCAGCAGCCGTCGTTCTCTCCGCTTCTCTTCAGTTTCTTGTAGTTCCAGTGGCGACTCTCTGACTTCTAGCCCAAGAGGCCTGCCTTTTATGCGAAAAACCCCCATTCACACAGCCTGGCTGTCAATCACACAGCAGGGGGGTTGTCCAGCCCGGACAACTACCCTGGCCAATCATGACAAAGTGCGACTTGGGTTTCCTAGGATACCCTGTGCAGGGGGTGACTACACCCCTCCCTCACATTCAGCCCACCTAGACACCCAGGTGCCTTGAGGAGGGCTTCTGAGCAGAAGCCCGCCAAAAGACAGGCGAACTTAGTTTACCGCGCAAAGTAAAACACAAGAAGGACTTTAACAAAAAGAAATGGCGAATAAACCCAACCAGAGCCAAAAGAAAGACGATTTGGTCAAGCGGGTTTATGTTCGAGGCTAATATAATAGCGAAGAACAGTACCACGTTTATCTAAAATAATTGCGGTAGAAAAGTTAGGGTAGATACCACTGCCACCAGCCAAGTCTAAATGTTAAAAGAGCAAAACAATGCTCTAGGAGGTACAGATACAAAGGGAAACGAATTAACCCTTTCCAGCACTCCATGGTAGATGGGGTGTACTGGATCTGTGGTAGATTGACTAAGTAAAGTTAATGGTAACTTTACCCTTTTCTGGGGGACGGTAGTCGCCTCAGAAATGGAGTCGAGGGAAGTCTCAAAGACAACCCTGTGCCACGGCACTGAAGGTGCTGTGTGACACACAAAAAGGAGAGGGCTACTGAAGTGGTGTACTTCAGAGTCCATAATCACAAAAACAGGTAGAAACACATAGCAAAACATAGGTAAGAGTGGGGAAAAAGCTCTCACTCTTACCAAGTGGAAAGAAATAAACTCCAGAAGTCCAGCAAAGCTGCTGGGGGACTCACTAGGTGAGGGAAATTAGCCATAGATGAGAATTCTCCATAACACTGCGTATCTAGGAGGCCCAGCCCAGTGTGTAGCGAAACGGGCCACTGTCAGCAGCCCTTCTGAGTGATCGCTCCAGCTCAGTCGGGTAGCAACCCCCGTTAGGTCGGCTCGTGCCGTCTCCTCCCCCTTCCTGAAGCCTGCTGCTGCGGCACTCTCTTCGGCTGAAGGTGCTGTACCGTTTCAACTCCGGCCGCATGTGTCCATTTATGCAGCGCAAGGGTGTTAGCGACTCTTATCTCAGTCTCCTCCGTGTAGTTATTACTACAGTGACCCTGAAGTTGGGATAGCTTGCTGTCTGCATGCTGCGTTCCTTGTTTGTGCAGCCTGTCTTGCGATGGATCCACCAACCGTACACCATTCGCATCTGGTGCTGGGGAGCCCTCCCAGTGCGTTTGCTCTCCGGCCGATGCGTATCCTACTGCTCACTTCTCTTTATAGCCACCGCAGCCCCTGCTTGAAACTGCATTCAATGGTCAGCCGACCACTCGCCTGCCTCCTCCAGCAAGATAGTATCGACCACTGCCCAGACTCCGTCTCGATCCTGTCAGACCTTCACCCTGGGTGCGCGAGACTACCTCTGGCATCCTGCGTATCTACACACCAGTTTAGCAGTTCATTGCAGTCAGATCTGCAGCATGGCTAGCCTGCCGCCAGCCGCCATGATTCACTCCCTCTGCGAGCAGCACACAGTCCGAATGGCCGTCGTTACTGTACCGCATTGCAGTGACTTGAAGGTGAGTGGTCGCGCTATGCGTTTTCGGCCCCTCCTCTCTGTCAGCTCTATCGCATGGTCCTGTCTGCCATTTTCTCTTGCCCAGTGCCTCGCCTTCCATCGCCCTCTCTGCTTACAGTTTGCTCCATTTTGAGCCCAAATGTCACTCGGGAGTCAGACAATCGCTTTCCACACCAGTGTCTTCCTTCATGTGCTCAGGGATTGCACCACAACACGTTAATGCATGATCTTTGAAGGATTTCCACGGGAGCTCCGGTCTCACACTGCCTCACTCCATGAGCTCAGGCCACGCCCACTACAAAGACAACATTATGGACAAACCAGATGAATGCTCTGTGTTGGCTACTGGGCTTTCTAATAATCTTGCTGTGCTAACATTCTCGGCCTCTACGCTCAAACACACTGAATGCCTACACACTATTTGCACACATGGCAGCTGAATACAATTATTATTAGGAGATTTATAAGGCATCAGCTGTGAATCACATTCACTTCAAAGCGATAGGATAACCATCCATTGACATTGATAACAAACAACTGAATGTTATGGATATACAATCAACATGCACATCAGACAATGTATCCTAGCACCACAGGCATGCAAGGCTCGCCTCTGGACACAATTGTCTATACTCTCATCTCATCATATATAGAAATAGACCTGTATACAGGGATCATGCTATTTCTGTTCTGAACGCATACACACAACAGCAAGGCTAACTTGCATTTCCCCTTTCTTCTCATCAACCTAAGCCATTCCCTTCTTTTTCAGATCCACCAGAGCACCTGGACACCATGCAAATGGCAGCCTTACGCTGTAAACTTCTCAATAACAATACATAACATAATAGCGATCCTAGCTTAATGAAATGTTTTAGAGAGGCATATATCTGAGGGCAGGAGAGGAGTCAGGTCATGCTGTTTACTGAAATTGGAACCAAGGTGGATTTTCACCTTAGGAACACTTTAGCCGATTGGGCATAATCTTGACAAAGATTTGCATTTGTTCTTCAAAAATGTTCTGGTGCTCGTTTCATTAAAGTAATACAAGTAAATGTATAAATTGTGCAATAGACACCTTTCCTCTGGCATTAAGCAGTATCTATGACAGATGGACATAGACTACCCCTCCTGACTGGCACTGGCCGGCAGTATTTTCAGTATAAATTGACCGATCTACTAGTTTGATCTGTACATTAGAAGGAGATCACCAATGTAACATTTGTGAATATATTTACTTTTGTTAGACACCAGCGGTAAGTTATCAACCCTCAGTAGAAGTAAAAATCGCCTGAGTCTACTTGATGGGCAGAGGGTTAGATACGGCTGCATTTGCTTAAAGGAATAGAGCATGTAGTGAATGAATTTGTATTTTGGAAGCTTGTCCAGATGTGCGTAATTTTCCAACCAGTCCCAAAGGGCAATTTTTTTAGACAGTGCCTTTTTTGAGGATCAGCAAACTTCACTCCACTCTTAGTCCAGTACAGTGAATATAACAATGTTATTCTCTCATAAAAAGCCTATTGCAGGCCGTTATACATGTATTGTCATGCTTAACCCCAGTTGTACTGGGCGTGGATACAAAATTATATTGTACATTCATATAATAGTACTTTGTAGTGACAATTATTACACAGATAAAAATGTTTTCCAATTAGTGACTAAGAATGTGGTTCTTGTAACCTAAACATCTGTCTAGTGGACACTTTGTGGTGTTTCTGGCAAGAACTGTGTGATGGATGTTCTTGTGCCGTCTTCAGGACTGTGAAGTGGACTGGCGGTGTCACTTGAAGTATCCCATGGTTGTTGTATCTAAGGGGATTATCAAGATTAAAATTGGTGTCTCAAAATAGGTATTTCTTGCCTATACGGAGTACTGAACAATTCCTACCTGTTGAAATTGCCGGTTGCTGTCGTCCATAGTCAGCCATATGTGACAAATCAGTCACAAACTGGAACAGCCCCATATGGACTGTCCAGACCACGCCACTTCAAAGCATGGCTGCCTGCATAAAACTAAATCACGGGGTTAGCATCATTACACATGAGTGGGCTATTGAAGGATAAGAGCGGCCCTGTTTTACCTTCTTTCAGCTGTGTCAGCTAGAAATCCACAACATAGCACCTAGAAGCACAGAAGCAGAAGAAATAAATGGCGCACAGAAGGCACCGTACGAGAGGAACACCAGATCTCTTCTCTAATCCTGAGGCACTACAATGATGGGCTCAGGTAGGAATTTTTCAGTACTCCTATACTCTAATACCTTTCCCTTTTAAATTTCCTGGGATTCCCCTGGCGTGAGCACCAACTAAACGGCTATGTCAGCTCACCCTTCCCTCAGGGGGTCGCTGGGACCCTTGGAGGGAGTCTGACACACCAGACCCTTTTCCTAAAACTAGGTACCAACCACATGGCATGTGAGGCCAGAGGATGGTCTCTGGGTGATACGTCAGGCCAGGGTACCTCCCACTCTCTGCAACCTTGTTGTACTCTTCTGGGTGGCTCATTTGGCTGTGGGTCCCACATGCACTCATCTCCTCACCCGCTGCTTGATTTAAAATATTTGAGGCATCCCTGTTGGTGTGGGGGCTGCCTTACGTCACCACTACAGCCAACACTGCCATCTTGTCTTCAAATGGAATCCCCTGTGCCTTGTCAACAAGGACCCCACTGCTGTGACCACCATGCACCCGCAGCCTGTTGGGGCTTCTTGGCACGCCCCATCAGCAATGTGTCATGAGATACAAGGGGCTGGCCACTGGCCTTCATCGAGATGCTCCTGGAGGCAGCCCGGGACTTTTATTCGAGGGGCGGAGTGGACTTCCTTCCCTGCTCTTCATCTCTCGGGCTGCGCCTGACATACGTGGCCTGGGAGGTCTTTTATAAAGCCGACGGGAGGGCACTGGCGGGCAGCCCGGACTGGGCTTTTCTTCTTCATCCCGGGCAGCCCCTTACACTCTGCTTGGGCCCTTTATGATGCTTGGGCCCATCCAGTTTGGCCTCTAGGTGGGCTGACACCTGCCAGTGCCCAGTGCAACCAAACTGTCCCAGGCAAGCAGCCTGTCCCCTTATCTGCACTCTGGGGGGGTGGGGAAGGGGTGCTCAAGGCAGTGCCCCAACAGGGGGTTATTTTCCGTTTCTTATCTCCCTCTTGTCTTTGCTATCTCTTTCTGCTCTCTTTTCAACTCCTTTCCGAATGTTCTTTTTAACTGCATTTATTTAAATCCTCACTGGTTTCATTTCCTCCCTGCCCAATCTATTCTTGTCCAAGGGACTATTCCAAACACACACTACAGTACATTTAATACTTTTATTACCGTGTGGGGGACAAGCATACAACCCTACTAGCCGGGCTCCGTGAGGCCACGGGACACACATTTTTAAATAATATTAACTTGTATGGTATGTTACGATTAGGAAACACGCAAATGGATACAATTAGTTTGTTTGGGAGGAAACTGGTGCAAAGGAAATGGCTTAGGGAAGTTACAAAAAGGAAGTACTTCATTCATGTTGTTGAAGTCCCTGCTTGGGTGTAATGGTATCGAGGGTGTATGCGCCTGTCTTCGCCATACCTGGAAGTTCCTTTTGATCTGATGAATAAAAACATATATTTTTTATTCAATCGAGTGGTCTGTCTGAGCCTCTTTTTCCGGGTAGGCAGTTATGCAGCTTTTGTTGTCTAAACGTCGCCCATATAGAAGCATGTTACTGAAGGGCAGAAGGGCATTTACCTTGATCCCTGCTACAGTGGCATACTCACTGGCAAAGAAGCATCATTTTTCTCTAGGACCCTTTGACACAAGTCATTTAGCTTCCTCGGCACCCTTTGACACAAGTCATTTCGCTTCCTCGGCAGCAACATGTTTTTACTCGCATCAGCATTGACAGCCATTTTGCTCCTGTGGCGGCCCTTTGTCTGCCTCTGACAGTGGCAACCGTTTTTCCAACAGCCAGCGTTGGCCACTTTTCTCTGTGCATTGCTGATAGCCATTTTTATCACCAATGTTTCTCGGATACCCAATGACTTCCTTTTTTTCCCACGACCACACCATCTGCAGTTTTAACATTGTCACCTTGGCTGCCATTTTTCAGTTGGAACCATTTTTCTTATTGCCATTGTACCTGCCTCGTTCATCACAGTCAGGGTGGCAGCCATTTTGCTAGTGCTACTCTGGCAGCCCTTTTCCTCTCTAACAATAGCCAACGTTTTTAAAACAGCCCCAGTCACAGGCGTATTGCCCCCTGCCATGACAGCAGTCATTTAGATCAGTCTGTCGTGGAGGGCATATTTCTCGTAGAGACAATGACTGACATTTTCTAACAACCAGAGAGTCCACAGTTCATTCTTCTCATTATTACTGTATCTACCATTTTTATTGATCGAGTGGGAACCATTTTTCACATTTGTAAATTGGGTGCAATATTTCTACCTACCATTTTAGCAGCCACCTTTATGACAGTCTTGGTGGCAGCCATCTTTATGACAGTCATGTTGGCAGCCATCTTTATGACAGTCATGTTGGCAGCCATCTTTATTATTGCCACAGAGACATGTATTTCCCTTATGTCCAAAGAGGCAACCATCTTGTAGGCTAAATTAATTAGTCAAATGCCTTTGTTGGTATCTACAATAATTCTATTATTGCCAAGATTGCCACAATGTATGCCGATTTTCTACCTTCCATTGCACCAGCCACCTTTACCAAAGTCATAGATGCAGATTTCTTTATTATTGACATTCATTACCCTTACAGCCAATGGAGTATGTCTGGGATCAATTCAGAGTTAAACCAATAAAACAAAAAGGATCCAGCATAACAAGATGACTACTTGGCACAGTTGTGTCATATCATCAAATAGAATAACTCTTAACCTCAAGGTGGTTTACCCTGCAGAATCAGGCGTAGTGATCCCTAGCTGCAATAGGACGGGTCTCCCCTCCTGCTCAAAACTGTCTTGGAAACGTCAGGTATCCATCACTTCGAGTGCCCTCGCACTGTACATTCTCTCCTCGTGTGACCTGGGGTTAAGTCAAAATGGGACTTACCCCAATATGACCTAGAAGAAGAGCTCATGAGCAAAACAGGTATTTTTTTTTACATATACTTAAGTCAAGAGAGGGCCTACTCTAAAACGACCTGGTGTCCGGAGCCCAGTGTCTGTTCCTTAAGTAAATGAATACGCTCCTGGTGCCTAGGAAAGTATTTTTCGGATCAGTAATTTTATGAGCAATGTTTTGAGTGCTTGAGCGCATGTCTTTGTATTTGGCGAATCTTTTGCTATGATGGACGATCTCTGTGCCAGGTAGTAATTTGGGATGTTCCATCTTTCATATGCCTTGTGGGTTAAGTCCTGTATCATACCCCCTCTTGTCCTAGGGCTTCTTTCAATGCTTTACCGAATCCAGATTGTCGCTATATGGATTTCTTAGGTAGAATGATTCCCCAACCTGGGTGAGTCCAAGAAGGATGTCTCCCATCTAAGTACTTCTGGGTAGGATTTTCTCCCTCTGCCTGCGTCACGCAAAGTTTGCTAGATTCTTTAGTTGGGTTCATGGCCTTGAAGCTACCACCAGTAACTGGGCTGGTGCCTCCAGCAGGCTGCTCTCCAGCTTTTTCTTTTAAGGGCTGATTCCTGACAGCCTTCGCTCCCAGGCTCCTTGCAGTCTCTCTAGTCTAGCTTCCCTTTCCACCATGCCTTTTCTATAATAGGGCTCACTCGACTAAGCTCCTGTTGTGTAATTTTCCTAACAGGAGGTTGATTTGACCTTGACCTATACAGGTTCTGCTTCTCTGTCTCTTCTCCTCCTCACACTGCATCACAACTTATCGGAACACTGCTGTAATAGTATACCAGAGGACAGGGGTGTTCGCTTCAACAATACCACAAGTTAGCAGAGTATCAGCAGCCCATCCACACCCTTCCCCACAGCAATAATGGAGAACTCAGCCATTTTGAAAACAAAAACATCTTTGTTCTCCAAAAGACAGTGATCATACAGGAAACAACAAAATCTCCGGCAATCTCAGGGTCTGAGCCTGTGTCACCTGGTTTTATTCCTTGGTGACATCACAAACACCAATCCATCCCCAAATACCTAAGGCACATCCCCATTGGGTGGCGTGGCTGGTAATACCTATAGAAATCCCCTTTGCCATTCCTCATGCCATTGGTTCACCATGTCAGGTGGCGTCGCCTGGGACTGCCCCAAAATACTTTCTATTACTTTGTTGCAGGGTTGCACAATGGCCATTGACCCTGGCAACATTTGACCCCACCCCATGACCTGAGCGTCTGGATTGGCTGGAGCGAGTCCACCCCAGCCTGGGACCGTGTTCTGTTCACAGTGCTCGGTGTACCTTTTCACGGTAATGGGAAATACTGCATGTCGCCATTGTTGCCACTGATATATCCACGTAGCCTGAGAGAGTGCATGCGGTTTGTAATTGTCAGGGGACAACTCATGCATCAATCATGTCTGCTTCGCTGGGAACCGCTCCTCTTCTCACCATGAGTAAATAGCCATTGTTCGGCTCTGCTGGGTCACATGTGCAAAGATCACAAAACTGAGTCTTTCCATCTGCTATTATTGAGGATTTTATTCTGTATTTTAAAAGTGGCTCACCGCCTCAGGAATCAGGAACTTTCCACATGTCCATATGCTTGGCTGCAAACACTGTCTCTGTGCTTTGTGCTGCAGAGTCTGCATCTCTTCTTCCATATTTTGAGGCCTTTGGCTTCATGCAAATTCACAACAGTCATTCTATGGTTTCGCTATAGGTTCTAATATCTTCTTTAGGGATTAGTAGTGGTAGAGCCCTATAGGTTCCTTATAGGTCCCCGTAGCTCCTTATGGTTAGTTGAGATAAAGCGGTTGCAAGCGTGGTCTGTGTTTGCTTGGCTTCCTTGAATTTCTGCGTTTGGTTAGCGTAAAGGAAAGACATTTGATAGTATGTACGTGTATCTGTCCTCTATATATAGAAAGGTGTAAGCATTTTCTTCATGTACATGTGTGTGTGTCTGCGAATCTATGTGCAGGGGTGCAAATTTGCTTCATGTCTAATGCTGCTATATTGTGTTTTCACTAGTCACATTATCACGGCTGGACTTCATTATCAGTCAACCTGATCCAGTAATGAGACACCTGTCTCTTCAAAGCCATCAACTGGATACGGTTTAAATGGTCATCTAAGAGAATATCTTTTTCCATATGTGGGACACACTGGCATGCCTGGTGTTTGGCTGAACAGCGAGTTGCACCGTTCATTTCTCATTCTTTGGGCTGACATTCGCGTAGGGGCCAGAAGGGCCATTCCAGGGATGCCCTCTTCAGTCCCCCCTCTGGTCGACTTGTCGACCTCTTCTCCAAGCCTATTCACCTTGAACTTCAGGAGCCAAATCTTCGTTACTCTCCCTAGGTGTCCATAGAATCTTGCATGGTCATCCAAACTCCATGCCACTATTTAACTGATACTGCTCAGGTATCTAGCTCAGGTATCTAACAACATATGGTACAAGCACATGACTAAAGTAGGTAAACAAACCACTGGGGAGAGCTGCTATGTCTGCTCTCTCATACCCTACACCATGAGTGCCTCCAGAAGGTGTAACAGCAATCTCCTCCAGGGTCACACCAACCCCATTTTCCCCAATAGTCTCTGCAATCATTAAGGTCATCGAACACTACTCCATTTGGGAACACAGGACTACTGGTTATCTGTGCTCTCAGGGTATCTCGAGCTACTATCATCTTGTTGTCTTTGGCATTCAGCTCTACTAGTACTTTCATGCCTACTGTCTTTTCAGTCTCCTTTCCGCATTGTGTGGTGCATATTCTGATGATGCAGAGTGTCAGCAATAATAGAACTAATACTGCCAGTAAGACCTTTAGTCCAGTGGCCATCCATGTTGGTATCCATGAGAAGATGCATGATAACCAGTCTTCATCTTGGCCTGCATCTTTTGCTTCTACTTCCATTTTGGCATGCATTTGTGATAACCTGGTAACTGCCTCAGTGAGCGTTCCATTGTTTTCGTCATTTGCTGGAAAGAATATACAGCAAGAAGACCCGATCTTTGCGCATACTCCCCCTTCCAGGGCTGTGAGGAGGTCCAGAACATATCTCTTCTGGAGGGCCATTAACCTTACTGCTCTGAGTTCTTCTTTTATAGCGTAGAAGCCATTAAGGGTTGAATTTATAGTTTGCATCAGCTCCCACCTCGTGATCTGGAGCCCTTTTACATTCAGCGGGTGTATTGCAGGAACAATGGATGCAAAGAACATTTCCGTCCTGCTGAACAATCTACGCTCGGGTGGTATCTCATCTAGAGAGTCTTCCATTGCTGATGATACATAGTTTCCTCTATTCGCCCTAGCTAGGTCTACAGATCTCCCCTTCCTTCTGTTGGGGTCCATTTTAGGAAACTCATCCATTTTGATGTCTTTCTGTGGCATCAACAATTTGGATCCACAAGCCCAATAATGATCTAATAATACTGCTGTTCCAATGTCTGCTTGCATTCTTTGTTTTCTCCGACCTTTATTTCACCATTGTTCTGGAATCATAATGCTGCTCCTTTGAGTGGTACTATGGGCATGGGCCTAGCCTCATTCTCTACCCACGTTAGTAGCTTCGCGCTGACTTCCCATTCTTGTGGACATTTGTCATTCTCTTCTTGTACTGTATGAACTGGAACTGTTAGGATCCTATGTGCCTTGCTCCCCACCACTCCTTCTTTCCATCATTCAGCTGTGTACACCTTACCATATACAAGTATTTGCAGTCTTTCCCAGCATCCTGGTTCTCCTATTTCTGCTGGTCCCCTCTTGGGACAGGTCAATTCTTTCAATGTTGTGGTTCTCGTCTCTCCCTTCTGTGGGCCTTGGGTTACGTATTTTATAGCCTGCTCCTTTTTCCAGTAATTGTCCATCATGTCTAGTGTTTTTATATAGCTGTCTTCGTAGCGGAAAGTTGTCTTAGACATCCACATTAAGGTTGCGGTCTTCCCTTCGAACCTTCCTCTGATGGTACACATTGATAGGTACATAAGGCACTGTGCTCTTACTTCTGGAACTTCATTTGCCACAAACGTTCTGGAGGCACTCATGGCGTAGGGTATGAGAGAGCAGACATAGCAGCTCTCCCCAGTGGTTTGTTTACCTACTTTAGTCATGTGCTTGTACCACATGTTGTTAGATACCTGAGCAGTATCAGTTAGATAGTAATCAAAACCCTCCTATATCTATATGAGCACTGCACCTCCCTCTCCTTACTATTCTGGCAGTGCTTATCGCCTGTTCATTCTATCAAAAAGGGAGGTAGGGGAAAAGATATTTATACTGCTCGACCAGACTCTCCCCCTGACTTTAGGCAAACCTAAAAACAACATACATCAAGTTTGGTGAACAGTGAGTTGTCACTGGTGAGAAATCTATCACCTACTGCAGTAGGCCAAAATAGAGGGTTACAACAGGCCTCAATGGCAATTGCTGAGCGTGTTAGGGGTTTGGGCAGTTTAAGTTTACCACTAAACCAAACACAATAAATGGAATATTAGTACATTTATTTTATTTTTTTACAATTCACAATACATCATAATCACTAATTAAAAAAACACAAAAGCACCTTCAAACAATCTTACAATTCATCATCAAGAAATTACGATGAAAATTGCAAACAGAAGGAAAAAGAATAAGCACACACGGATAGAAAGTTTAAATAAACCAAAACAACACAGGTTTATGAACAGAGGCAGATAATAAATCACTGTCTAGGGTCAATGCTAAAATGTATAAAGTCAACCAATTACAGACTACACAGTACTAAATTCACCACTAAATCTCACACTACTTCATACCCATTCAACCCATAAGGCACTGCGCTCTTACTTCTGGAACTTCAGTTGCCACAAACGTTCTGGAGGCACTCATGGAGTAGGGTATGAGAGAGCAGACATAGCAGCTCTCCCCAGTGGTTTGTTTACCTACTTTAGTCATGTGCTTGTACCACATGTTGTTAGATACCTGAGCAGTATCAGTTAGATAGTAATCAAAACCCTCCTATATCTATATGAGCACTGCATCTCCCTCTCCTTACTATTCTGGCAGTGCTTATCGCCTGACCTGACATGGTAGCCGCACCTGCTGGAATTGGGGTTACATTAGTAGGGGACACAGCTCATTCTTCTACAACAAATGAAATCCACCAAAAAATGTGTGTAAAGATGGAGAGTGAGAAAAGAACACAAATCATTATTATCACACTATTACTGATAGCACCCATAACTTACTCTGCTTCAGAATCTTGTGTAGCTTTAAAAGATGATGATGATGAACTGCCTGAAATGCGCTATAAATATGTAATGATGTTGTTAATACACATTAGTTCAAGCTCTGCAGTCGTAATATTGAGCCAGTGCAACAAGGAATAATTGTTCCCATACAATGTATACTCTAGGATCACGTTGCGTCTCAATTACTGAGGGACTTCCTTGGTGAAGTATTTAGTATTTTTTTAGTATTTTATTTATTTCTATAGCGCACCAGGCCCAGGGGCAACCGGGCGCTTAACTTAGTTACAACAAGATGAAAGCATGACAAGGCAATGTGACAGAGTATTACAGGATTATTACAGGAAGATTTACAAAATTTACAAAATATACATTCAAACGAATATCGATAAGGCAGTGATTTAGTCATGGGTATGTTTGAGCTAAGTCACTTAGGAAAACACGGAAGAATAAAATGGGAGAGGATCTCCTTACTCGTTGGAACCTTCTGACAAAATGGACAAATTGGCCTTAAAAAGTCATGGGATGAGGGTCTTGGGGAAGCAAGGGACAATAGAGATATCACAGTTGCTGCTTTCACGAGGAATGCCTAAGTGTGAAAAGAAAATAAAAAAAAGAGAAAAATAAATAAACAGTGTATCCTTACTCTGGATGTGTAGGAAGTCTATCTCTCTCACTCTAGAGCGTGTAACCATGGGTGGGCCTCCACTGGGCTATGATACTGTTTGCTGATCCTTTGGCTGTTCTTCCTGCACGTTTCTGGTCTCTTCACTGTCATTGTTTGGAGAGGTCGCTGCTTGACAGGGATTGATGTCTCCAAGGAAATTCCAGGCCTTTTTGCCTCTGATTTTGATGGCCCGATCAATCACATCCTCAACTGTATGTGGTCCCGTGAACCTGGGCTTAAACCAGGTATGGGTAAAGATCCGTAAGAGCACTTTATCACCCGGGTAGAGTTGTGGTGGCTTGAGACGATCTTTGCTGATTTCTGTACCGTTGCCTTCCTCGCACGGTTTGGGCCTCTCCTGTTGTGCCTGCAGTTGGTGAGAAATAAAAGAGGCACTAGCCATCAAGGCAGCAGAGTACTCATACATTTCCTTTCCCAATGCATTAGACATTGATTCCGCATCTGTCAAAGCCCTAGTGGGAGGAGCCAGGGGAATTTGCATGCGCCTCCCGGTTACCACCTCATGAAGGGTTAAATGGTGATTGGACCCTGGTTTATTGCGCAATGCGAACAGAAGTAAGGGCAAACAGTGTAGCCAACTTTTATTTAGGGTTACTTTTATCTTGGGGATGGTTTCCTTGAGCAGTACGTTGAGGCACTTGCACACCCTATATGCCTGCAGGTGATACGCACAGCAGAATGTGTGTTGAATTCCTAAAAAGGTTGCTATGTTTTGGAACATCTGATTGGTGAAGTGAGGGCTGTTGTCAGACCGCAGGACCTCACACATGCCCCATCTTGGGAAAACGTCTCTGACCAGGAATTTTGCTGCTCTAAAGGCCTTGGGATGGGAACAGGGACGGGCTTCGATCCATCGAGAAAACGGGCACAAGCACTTTCATATAGCAGTAACCCTGGCATACTTGGAGCATGTCAACATAGTCAACATGAATGTGTTTGAAGGGACCCAGTGGGCGATGAATGGCTCCTCACACTGCCCTCAATTTATGGCCTGTTCTAAAGCTTTAACAGGTAATTCAATTGGTCATAAATTCTGTAACATGCTCCACCAGGTTGGTACAAAACCATTCTTCTCCAATGTGGGCAGCAAGCACACCCTTCCCCATATGGGTAGGATGTTGTATTGTGTCACTGCTGTGTGTAACAATGATAACAGCATCACTACTTTACCCATGTTTTCCTGTCGCCATAGGGTGTCTGAAGGGGATATAGAACACCCGCTTTTCACCTATAACTCCTTTTTCTCTCTTGGAGCATTCCCTTTCAATTCCATTATTTGTGCCACTGGTAATGCATTGTACACTTTGTGCAGTTCCAATGTTGTACATACAGATGTGCTCGGGATGGTGTGTCCATATCTAGGATGTCTTCGAAATATGCTGCTTGCTCTGCTTCCTCGTCTGCTGCCTTATTGCCCGTGGATACAGGATCCTCCACTTTGTGTGGGCCTGGAACTTTGTGACCATTATGCCTATTGGGAAACAGAGCGCTTCTATCAGTCTACACAATAAGAGCATGTGCTGCACCGGCGAGCTGTCAGCATGTCGGAAGACCCTCCTCAGCCAGCGTGACAGTCCAGAGTAGACGGTAGACGTCACGTAGGCTGAATCCAAATACACTGTCACTTCCATGTTCTTACCCTGTTCCAGTGCCAGTATGAGAGCCACTAGTTGTGCAGCTTGTGCTGACTGATGTGATGGTAAGCGTGCGCTTACTACCACTTCACTTGTCCCATTCTCTTTTAGCCTCACTACTGCTGTCCCATTATGTCTTTCTCCTGTCGTCTCATCTATTGTCGATGAACCGTCAATGTACAGTACTTCTCCCCACTCAAGTGGGTTCTCTCTTACTAGCGGGATGTCGTTGCAGCTTTCTATGTTTGTGGTACAGTCATGTACATAATCTCCCTCCTCAATGGGCTCGGCGACGAACGTCACTGTGTTCATGAGTTGGCATCTCACTACTTTTATGGCTGGGTTCAATAGTATCACCTCATACCCTGAAGCCCTTTATGTAGTAAGTGTGCCTTTGGGTCATTCTAGTCTTGTAAAGAGGGCATGCTCCACAAAAAGAGTGGTGCTGCATCCCATGGTAATACTTACTGATTTTTCCACTGCAAAGGCAGCAGCAGCTTGTGCCTGCTTGCAAGAGTAGTGTCCTCTCATGACTGGATATAGATTCTGCTGTAGTAAGCTAATGATTTGTGACCCACGGTTGTTTTCTGCGCCAGTACTGCAGTCATTACTACTCCATTGGAGTGCAAGAACAAATAAAACTTGGCTTGATAGTCTGGGATCACTAACACTGAAGCTGTGCATATTGCTGTCTTCACCTCCTCAAATGCTCCGGTCATTACTTCTGTGCACTGTAATGCGCCTTCCCCTCTTTGTGCTTCTTTCAATGCGCTCAACAAAGGCCTGTGTATGTGCTGTAATCAAACACCCATGCTCCACAATAGTTGCAGAGACCTAAAAACTGCTGCATTTGTCTTGTTGTCATGGATTTTGGTGTCTTGCGAATTACCTCTGCTCTTTCTGGTGTCACGTTTCGCCCCTCCTGTCATATCAACTGTCCAATGTATAACACTTCGTTCTGGCAGTACTGAAATGTTGTCTTGTCTACCTTGTACCCTTTTTCCTGCAAGTACAGTCAGCATGTGTACTGAGTCATTTCTGAACTGCATTTCTGTTTTGCTGTATATCAAAATGTTGCCTATGTACTGTATGATGGCAGTATCCAATTGTACATTACCGAAGTCCATTTGAAGGATCCTCTTGAATATGCAAGGGTACCTACAGTACCCTTGAGGGAGCCTAGTATAGTTACACTTCTTATTTCTATATATAAATAAAGTCAAATCTTGTAAGTCAGGGTGGAGTGGTATAGAGAAGAAGGCATTCTTCAGATATATGACAATGAATTAAGTAGCTTCCATCGGAATGCTACACAAAATTGTCACTGGATTCGGAACTAAAGGTAATTCTGCTCGACAATTTGGTTCAAAGGGCATAAATCCTATCTAAAATGCCACAACCCCCCTGTTGCCTTTTTCACAGGGTATACTGCCATGTGCACAGTGATTTTGATGGTATCAGAATACCTTGTTTAACTAGGGCCGCAATGGTCTCGTAAATGCCCTTATCTGCCCCCCCCCGTCAGGGGATATTGCATTGCTCTCACTAAAATGGCTCCTGGTTTGAGCTTTACCTTTACTGCCCCTATCCTTTTCAAGAGCCCAATGTCATAAGGACTTGTGGTCCATAAGACACTGTGGACCTTGTCCAAGTGTTCCTCGAGAAATGATGGCAGTGCTTGCAGCATCATTGCCATTCCCTGTGGTACTTCCCTGTAGTGTATCTTCACCCAGTATGTGATACTGATGTCGAATATCATCTCGTGATCTGAGTGGTTGTCCCTGATCAATTTTTCATCGGTCACAGTAGTCAACCTGTAACCTTCTCCCACTGCAATTACTGTCCTCCATGCTCGTCCAGTGTCATCTGTCCCATGCAATGATATCCTGTCTTCTCCCACTATTACTGCCTTTAGTTGTAATTTACCACCGTACCTTCTGGCTCATCTAATGATAGTTCTGGTCTGTTCTCATTGGGGAGATGCCATCATTTTCCCAGAATCGCTGGGAGCCATGCTATTATTACTTCCACTCCATTTTGAAATTGATCCTCATCTGCTGGTATCCCCCTCCCCCCCTGTGTACTATGCACCTGAAATAGGCATGAATAATCTCTCACTTTTAGGAGGTGAATCCCAGATGTGGAACACACTATCCCTTGATTGGTGAATGAGATGGCCATGTTGAGTTTACTCATGATGTCTCTTTTCATTATGTTTACTGGTGTCTGTCGGGAATTTAGTAAGGGTAGAACTAAATCATGCTCCCCTATAGAAGGTGTTAGATTGTCTGTGAAAGTAACCAAATCCTGTCTTCCCAGAAATTCCCTGTACATTCATGCCATTGCCTGACATTGGAAACCTTCCATCCCTGAAACAGGACCTAGTCGCCCCTGTGTCTACGAGAATGGACAAAGGGCCTCATTACACGGTAGGCGGTAAGGGTTTACCGGTACCGGTAAGGGCACCGTTACCGGTAAACCCTTACCGCCTTACTACGAGTTCCCTTTGCGGGACCTGACCTTAACGGCTGGTTTTACCAGCCGTTAAAGTAGGGTGCCGCAAAGGGACCTTGGTGCTAATTACGGTACTGCAATTTGCGGTACCCTAATTACCACCTTTCCCATTCCCATTATGCCCTATGGGGGCAAAAATGGGAATGGGGAAGGGCCTTGGTGAATGGGGAATTACCGGCCCCGCTCATCTTGTAGTAGGCCGGTAATTCCGCCATCCACCAAGGCGGACACGTTAAAATACCGGTGGCAACCATGGCGCTAATAGAGCCATGGTTACCGCACAACGTGTAATGAGGCCCAAAGTCTTGTCACCTATCATCAACCCTATACGTGGTTCCTCTGCTGGGTTGGGTGTAATCGATAGGACGGAACACATCAGGTCCATCTGTGGGCTGTCCTATTGTGGGTACAATGGCATTCCGTTCCCCGTGAATGGGCTGCCCCCACCACAGTCACCCCTCTCAACCTACAAATGGGAGATAGTCCCAATGAATCTGCATGTGTCAGTGTTCCATCATTTTGCTGTGCTGCGCGTGGTGACTGCATGTTATTCTGCATCTGCGGTGCAAGTGGTGCGTGTGAGTATGATTGCGCGGGGCCCCTGTATCTAGGGTGTCTGCATCAAGGGTTGATATGTCTGTGTGTGTGTGTCCGGCATCTGCACCTGTTGCTGTGTTTGGTCTTGAGCATAGTAATCCGTCTGTTCTCCCTGATATGTGGGCTGATATTGCATTCCCTGTTCTGTTGCATCCCTCCCCTACTTCTACACACTCGTGAAATGTGACCAATCTGTCCACACACCCAACACTGGAGTGGCCTCTCATTGATCTCTGATAGCCCCCGAGAATCCCTCCTGGACCTGCTGCATTTGATACCCATACCCTCTTCCCCTAGGTGGCCCCCCTCTTCCTCTAACCCCAACATGTCACCCGCCCCATGAAACCTTCTCTCGCGGGTGGTGGTCTGTACTGTGCATGCAGGGTACCTGGTCCTTCCGTGTTTGTTAAATCACCCATTCCATCCAATACCTTGACAATTTCCTATGTACTAACTTTGCTTCGTTCTGCTTTCTCTCCCCTGGCCTCCTTTTTTACATATTCTTGCATTAGCCTACAATAGTGTGCTATAGTGAGCTTAATCTTTAGGCTCAAGACCCACTCATTTTGTGAGCTCATTTTGCACCTGCTCAGGCAACCCTTGGCATAATATATGATAGAACAACTCCACTGTTTTGTTCCACGGTTTCTGCGTCGCAGTTCTCCATTTCTCTTGAATACCCTGAATATAATGTAGGGGTCTTTGTTTTCCATTTTGCATGCCATAATCGCACTAACGTCTGAGGTGTCTGGGTACTGCACCCTTAGGGCGTGCTACACGGTCGCTCGGCAGTTGTTAAATGGTGAACTATTGTGTGCCATATTCTGTGCAGTTACTCCTGGGGAGCCGGCGCCTTTCCATGCATTGTCGGCAACCTCCCCAAGAATGGCTGGAAGTATGCTTTTCATGTCACCCACCGCTAATGTCGTGCCTGCCATTAATCGTTCTTCCTTATATATCCATTTCCCAGCTCCTGCTATCAACAAAGGTAGCATACACCTCAAGCTATCCTTGTCATTCTGTTGCCATGGTATATATTGAGGTCATCTGCCTCCCTTCTCTAATAGTGGGCATTGCGACAGTCCAGTCTTCCAACAATGTCTCCCTGTGTGTTTACTGGTGGTAAACTCCCTCTTCAATTCTCTCCTCCTTCATGCTGGGAGGTCTCTGAGCCTTTGCTTGTATGAGGTAGCGCTGTCTGTGTTGCACAATATATCCCTAGAGTGCTCTGATCTTTCTCCTCTGTCCTCCCTTGCCCATCTGTGAACTTATCATCTCCCCACACTGTATCTCAGTCGGGGCTCTTCCCTTGAGGACAATGGAAAGATTGCTCTAATCCCTCGTCCTCTCTCCCTTCTAAATCATCACCGGACCCTGTATCTCCACCACTGCTGTCGAAGTTGTCTTGGCAGCTATGCCTCCTTCATACTGCGCCTTCCTGCTGCTTCTCATCTATGTTAATCGTGCTTCTCTATTCCCCCCTCGCGGAAGACGCAATGTCTCTGTCTAGCTGCAGGACTGCCCTACTATGTCTCCCGCCTCGGTCTCACTCTCACCTCCCCTGCTCCTCCTTTTCTCTCTAAGGAGCCACTTAACTTGCAACTTCCTCTTGTCCTTCTTTATTTTCACTTGCTTTTCCCTTTCTTCTTCTACCCTTCTTCTTGCTATATCCTTAACATCCCTCTGCCTCCGCGGCTCTCGATCTTCATGCTCTCATGCTTCTGCCTTCTGTCTCTCCGTCCGTTCCTTTTTGCGCTCCTCCTTTTCCTCCTTTTCTCATCTCTCTACTTCTTCCATTATCGCTGCCCATTCTTTGGCTTCACCTGTATCCTTACAACCCGCTGCTTCTTGGTTAGGGCTTTCCATCTCTCCTGCTACCTTCCCATCTAGTTTAAGCAATATTTGTCCACCTACCCACTTGTTCAGAACTATATTCTGCTTCCCTCCTTCCCTCACTCTATCCCTGTCTCATTCTCTTTTAGGCATACAGGAATCTTGCTGTGCTCCCTGTTTTCGCTGCCTTCGGCTTGCACTCCCTTAACCATTTGTCCGGTCTCGTCCTCCTCCTCCCTCTTGCTGTATGCTGCGGGTGCAAATATGGGATTAATATACCCTGCCACTGCTCTTAATTCCCTCACTGGATATATTACATGTACCCCCTGCGGTTGCACACTCACTCTCATGTTCAGGAGGAGGAGGGGTTGGGGCTGAGGGCATTTCGCCCATGACCTCCTGTTCGTTCAGCATCCAGTTATACTGCGCCACATCCCCCCATCATCCTGAAACATTTTCCACAGCTCAAATATAGCCATCTGCTTGCTTAATTTCTTCCCCTTGCAAGCCTTGTGTATATGCGGGTCTAATGGTTGCTGCACACATTTAGAGAAGCTCCCTCCTTTTGGCCAGGGCTTAGGTTATGATATGATATGATATGATATGGTATTTGTAACGCGCCTATACACAAGTGTTTCAAGGCGCGACGAGGCAGGGAGGGAGGGAAAACAAGGGGAAAACAGACAAACGATCCTACTAGGCCAGGTGTCATTCAGATCGCGCAAGTGCAGAGGTAAGGGGAAAAGGAGGAAGTGCAGGGGGGAGGAGGTGGGGGGGGAAGTGCAGTACAAGGTAAGTAGCGTAGAAAATAATAAAAAATAATAAATAGAAAGGGCCAGCTGGTGGCAAGTGCGAGGTAAGTGCAGAGCAAGTGCTGGGAAAGGGGCTGTAGGGATACAGTGACAGTCCCACAGTGCAGGGGGAGCCGGGGAGGCAGTGCAAGTGGAGAGTGGCTGGGCCCTGGACCGAGGTTGCTGAGAGTGGCCCAGATGCAGGTTTAGTGCTGAATTCAGTGGGGAGTTAAGCAGGATTAGCAGGGGAGAGGGAGAGAGAAGGCAGAAGCGAAGAGGAAGGTTTTGAGGTGCTTCCGGAACCGGAGATGGTTCTCCTCAAGTTTCAGGGAGGCAGGAAGGCTGTTCCAGAGGGAGGCCCCAGCTGCGGAGAGAGATCTACCCCCAGCTCGTTGCTTCGAGAAGCGGCTGACCATGAGGGAGTTGGAGACGGATGAGCGAAGGGCTCGTGAAGGAAGATATTTAGGAAGAGAGAGTTGGAGGTATTTAGGTCCCAGGCCCCAGAAGGCCTTGTGGACAATGCAGAGGGTTTTGAACTTAATCCTCGCAGCCACTGGGAGCCAGTGAAGAGATTTCAGTCCTGGAGAGATACGGTCCCTGGGCTTGAGGCCAAGGACAAGTCTCGCAGTTCTGTTCTGGATAAGTTGCAGAGGGCGGAGAGTGGAGGCAGGCAGATTAAGATAGAGGCTGTTACAGTAGTCCAGCCTTGAGAGAACCAGGGCTCGAGAGACAGTGAGCTTCTGGGGGAAGGAGAGGAAGGGAAGAATACCTCTGAGGAGGTGCAGCTGGTAGTGTGACTTCTTAGAGACGTCAGATATATGAGGAGAGAAGGAGAGTGTGGAGTCGAAGATGACCCCGAGGTTTTTAGCCTTGCAGGTAGGGGCAGGAAGGGGGCCAAGGGAGGCCGGCCAGAGAGCTGCAGGGAAGGAGGGAGTGGGTGTGCCGATGAGTAGAATCTCAGTCTTACTGGCGTTGAGGCAGAGGTCATTGGCGGCGCACCATTCATGGATAGCAGACAGACAGTCGGAGATGAGGGAAGGAGAGGAGGAGGCTGAGGGTAGCCTGAAAATGAGCTGGGTATCGTCTGCATAGCACTGGAAGTGGGGGCAGAGAGCGGCGATGCGGTGGGCAAGGAGTGCCAGATACTGGTTGAAAAGCCAGGGAGAGAGGTTGGATCCCTGGGGGACACCACAGGTGGAGAAAAAGATGTCAGAGAGGAAGGAGCCCATTTGGACCTGGGAGGGTCGATCGGAGAGGAAAGAAGTCAGCCAGGCCAGAGCCTGACCAGTGATACCCAGGTTATCACGGAGACAGTTGAGCAGGATGGCATGGTTGACAGTGTCAAAGGCAGAGGAGAGATCGAGCAGAATGAGAACACAGGGAGTGTTGGTATCGAGGTTCAGGAGCAGGTCCTCACGGATGTTCAGGAGAGCAGTTTCCGTGCTTCTGGCAGCTCTGAAGCCAGATTGATGGTCATGAAGATTACCAACAGAGTCAGCATGGGGGTTAAGCTGGGAGATGGCCAGTTTCTCCAGGAGCTTACCCAGGAAGGGAGTAATGGAGATTGGGCGATAATTGGCCGGGCAGGAGGGGTCGGCAGAGGGTTTCTTGAGGAGGGGGTGCACAAGGGAGTGCTTGAGGGGGGATGGGAAGACTCCAGAGGCGAATGAGTGGTTGCAGAAGTCAGCCAGGACAGGAGCCAGGGAGTCGATGTGGTCCTTGATGGTTTTGGAGGAACAGGGGTGAACCTGTTTAGACGAGGCTTTCATAGATCGGACTTGTCTGGAGACCTCATCAGCAGAAAAAGGTGGGAAAGCAGAGAAGGAGGGTGGAGGGGTGGCTGCAAGAGAGCAAGAGGAAGAGCTGGGAAGAGAGGGAGGGAGGAGAGAGGAGGAGAGCGATGACAGGATGTCCTGAGTTTTTGAGGTGAAGTGCGAGGCCAGTGCAGTGCAGAGGGCCTGGGAGGGGACAGGAGAGGTAGAGACTGCAGCAGGGTTGGCCAGCTCCTTGCAGATTTTAAAGAGTTCGGCCGAGTTGTTTGATGCCTCAGAGATGCGGGCTTGGATAAGGGCTCTCTTCTTGGTGAGAACGGAGAGCCGGTATTGCCTTTGGAGCAGGCGACAGGCCAGTTTGTCAGAGGATGAACATGAAGCACGCCATTTCCTCTCTGCCACCCTACACTTGCGTTTTAGGGTGACGAGATCCGAGTCATACCAGGAGTTACATTTGGCTTTGGGCTTCAGGCGGATTCTCATGACAGGGGCAAGGATATCGAGAGTATCAGATATAGAGGAATAGAGCATGGAGAGGGCTGTGTCAAGGTGGGAGTCAGCCGAGGGGGGAGGAGGGGGCGAGAAGGTAGCAGCAAAAGCCTCACTGACACGCGCTTCATGGGTCGGATGACCGAGAAGGTGGGTGGCAGTGAAGAGGGTGGCTTTGCCTGTGGGGTAGGGAGGGAGAGGTGGGAGGATAGGAGAAAGTGATCACTCCAAGAGAGAGGAGTGGAGAGAGGAAGGGAGAGGGGAAGGTCAGAAGAGATCAGAGCATCAAGAGTGTGCCCTGCAGAGTGAGTAGGCCCAGACTGGAGAATAGAGAGTGAGAGAGAGTTACCCTCTGTGCTTCGTGTCTATTCTGTGCTATATTTACATATCTTTTCCTTATTGCTTGGAAGGGATCCACACATGTGATGTAGGTGTGTATCCCCCATGTTTTTGCCACAACTCATTACTTTAATACTTACTTGACCCCAAGTCGGGGCTTTCAACACCTCGAGGGTTATCAAACAAATTAACTTTATTTGACCTTGACACCAAATGCTCAAATAACAGTTCAAGTCAAATAAAATCAGTAGCCTCCGGCTTTCGACCAATGCCTTGGGAGTGCTCCTTGAACCGCCCCTCTGCAACTCTCTGCCTCTAAAGGCACCCCCCAATCTTGCACATATGCCTTTGCGCACCGCACTTAAACACAACTCTTTCAATACTCAATTGTTGTTTACATCTGTTAAAAAGGTTCTGGACCCCTCGTGCACTCCAAGTCCTATACATGAACCTTATTGGTGACGTCACCTCTACAATACAGAAGAGAAAGAGAGAAGGATTGCCGACACCCACTCGTTCACAGAATTTACCAAAACGTTTCCCAACTACACCAACACCCCAACAAGGACAAAGAACATAAATCCACTGCCATCTTCCTGCCTCCTAACAGGGGATACCAATATCTCACATGCTCAATCTGTACCTACAGCGTTGCCTTGTAGATAAAGTGACTCTGCGAGATTTAACCAGAAAAACACCTTCCGCGATTCAAGCTAGCTTCACCTGCTAAGCACTAGACACGGGAATACCATCATTCATGATCCGAGCTACAATGCCCAATTCACAGGAAATTCAACGTTTACATAACTTCTATCCTCCATACTCTTGAACCAATCACCTATGGCAACTGCTGAAACAGGTCACCTCAAGATCGTATGCTACCTAACTATAACAATTAACATCCACCTCTGCATCCTACCACACAAAATAGTCAACACCACCACCCAACATCTGTCCACCCCTTTCCCTATTTGCCATATGGCTGAGCCTATACTTACACTCAGTGATCAGCTGATGTCGCTCAGCCACCGGCTTTTCCTCAACCTGCCACCCCCCCTTCTGGTCTGCTGGGTGTCCCATGGTAGCAGGCATGATTTTCTCCAACGCGGTTCCTGGTGGCCTCTTCCCGTGCAACTCTCAGTCTCTGTGGGTCACTTCAAAGCCCACCAGGTGTTGCAACAGAAGGAGACAGTTTTGTGCCGATAGAACGTAGCCAACCATCCTCTGCTACCAATTTGTAAGAGTATAACAGAGGATGGCAGTGTTCACTTCAACAATACCACAAGTTAGCAGAGTATCTGGGGCCCATCCACACCCTTCCCCCCGGCAAGAATGGAGTACTCTGCCATGGGGCAAATAAACTGCCTTTATTTTCCAAAAGACAGGGATCATACAAGAAACAACAAAATCTCTGGCAATCTCAGCGTCTGAGCCTGTGTCACCCGGTTTTATTCCTTGGTGACATCACAAACACCAATTCATCCCCAAAACCCTAACGGACATTCCCATTGGGTGGCTTGGGTGGTAATACTTATAGAAATCCCCTATGTTAATCATGCTATTGGTTCACCATGTCAGGTGGCTTCGCCTGAGACTTCCCCAAAAAAGTATCTATTACTTTGTTGCAGGGTCACACGATGACCATTGGCCCTTGCAAAATTCTACACCACCCCGTGATCTGAGCATCTGGATTGGCTGGAGCAGGTCCCCTCAACTGTAGGACCCTGTTCTGTTCTCCGTGCTCGGTGTACCTTGTCAAGGTAATGAGAAAGATGGCATGTCTCCATTGTTGACACTGATATATCTGCCTAGCCTGAGAGAGTGCCTGCAGGTTGTAATTTTCAGTGGACAACACATGTATCAATCTTGTCTGCTTCACTGTGAACCACTTCTCTTTTCATCATGGGTAAAAAGCCATTGTTCATGGGTTACGTGTGTGAAGACCATAAAACTGAGCATTTCTGCCTTCTATTATTGAGGATTTTATTCTGTATTTCGCAGGTGGCTCACTGAATTTTCCATCCGCCTTTGTCCTTGGCTGTGAACACTGTCTCTGAACTTTGTGTTGCAGAGCCTATATCTCTTCTTCCATATTTTGAGGCCAATGGCTTCATGAAAATTGACTACAGTCATTCTATGGCTTGACAATAGGTTCCAATATCTGCTTTAGAGATTAGAAGTTGTAGAGCCCTATAAGTTCCTTATACATCCCCGTGGATCCTTATGGTTAGTCCTGATGAAGCGCTTGCAAGCGTGGTCCATGCTTGCTTGGTTTTCTTGCATTTCTACATGGAAAGGAAATGCTTTTGACAGTATTTATGTGTATCTGTCCTCTATCTATGGAATGGTGTAAGCACGTTCTTTGTGTACATGTGTGTGGGTGTCTGCATATTTTCGTGCAGGGATGCAAATTTGCTTCATGGCTAATGCTGCTGTGTTGTGTTGTCACTAGTGACATCATTTGTTATCAGTCAACCTGATCCTGTGATGAGACACATGTCTCTTTGAAGCCACCAACTGGATATGGTTTAAATGCTCGTCTAAGCGAATATATGTTTCCATATGTGGGACACACTGGCAGCCCAGTGGTTGGCTGAACAGTGAGTTGCACCATTAATTTCTCATTGTTCAGGCTGGCATTCAGATAGGGGACATGAGGAAACATCAGGGACCCCTCTTCACTGTCCTAACGCTCACCAAGTCAGGAGGCTTATCACTCTTTTTATAGTGAAGCTCTGGATGATGAAATTGTCCTAAAGAGTCCTCTAGCTGGTGGATCCATTTCTCATTAGTAGCTTTGTGTGTGATCTGTCCACCTCCTCCCCAGTTGCCTGGCCCCAGGTCACACTTATGCATTGTGTAGTGTGTGCAATTACTAATTGGAACCAGCCTCTGACTTTACCCAGAGACTTGAGATTTCAAAAGACCTGTCTGCCATTTTGGAATCTGGCAGTGGTGTCATAGTGATTGGTTGATCGAATGTTCCTGCTTCACCCTTTGTAGGTTTCTGTTCCTCTTGACAGCACCATTGTTAACGGGCCCTGAAGTACTTGGACAATCACTGCCTGTGCTCTCTGAATATCAAACCCTTCCCGGGGCTACATTTTTATGGGTTTCTTACCATGTGGAGTCGTTCTAACACATGAATCCTGTCTTTCTTCATTCATAGAACACATCACCCCCTGGATGACATGGGGTGTGGTGCCTGACCTAAGCATTAGCGGGACCCATTAGCACACGCCAGAAGGAGGACTGGGGAAGTTCTGTAGGATCCACCATGTATCACCTTTAGGGGAGCATTATTTAGCTTGACTGATTTGTTATTATTGTGGGATATTTTGAACCATTCCAATGTGCCCCACTGCATCACTTCACAAATGGTGAAAGATACAGCCCAAAATTGATGTGCTGACTCTTGTGTGCACCAAAATCTTCAAAACTGTGTTTGGGTCACAACCAGAAAAAGGCTGAACACCCTGCCACACACAGTCAGGGGGGGTGAAAACAGAATTCTCACTGCAGGAGCATGCCAGTGGGCTCTGCCACATTCAAAATGGAGCAAAGTGAATGAATTGTGCTGAAAACCAAAAATGACTTTTAAAATGTTAGCTTTGCAAACCTTAAAAAGTGCTGTTTTGGCACTAGATCCATTAATTTCCATTGAATTATTGAGATTAAAAGGGTACTGCAAAACCCAGGATCATCCAGTGTGGCTCAGAGGAACCGGGCCTCATTGACTGACAGCTCTATAAAATGTATCTAATGAAAAAGCAACCCAGGAATCCTTGTTTTCATTTCGACTGGAAAAATGCGGCTAAACTTTGCAACAAGTAACAGAATCAGCTGTGCAGAGAGAAACTCTAAACAAAGGCATGATACATGTATCCAACCTGCAAACAATCCCAGCATTCAAGAGAAGAACTAGTGCTGACTAAAATATGTATGTGCTGCAGAGGAAAATCGGATTTAAAGAACTCAGTTTAATGTGCTTTTTCATGAATGAAGTTCAAAATCGCCTGTTGTGAAAGCATGTTTTTGTTTAAAGGCTTAATTCTTTAAGAATGTCAAAGGATTGCTAAGGTTAAAAATCTACCTATAAACTGTGTTCAATTGATATGTTTAAATGAACGATTTAGGTGAAACTTAAAGCTAAACCCAGTCTTGAGTTAATCAACTATTAAAAAAAAAAAAAAAAACACAATTCTGCTCTGACAGTCCTTAGCCTGGGAAAGGTTGACACTTGACAATTTACTGCTGGCAGGAAAGCCTAATTGCTGTTGGGAGGCCTTGCATACTCATAACAATGGGCTTCATTAGACATTCGTCTGGCCCCCAGGCAAAGACGATAGCAGGCTTGGCACTCATTGTTCCAGGGCAGGGGCAGACAGCTCCACTCTTCAGGGAGAGTCTTCTCATTGAACTTCAAAGGACTTGCCATTTGCTCACACTTGGAAAGAAAGAAAAAATGGACATTTGATTTTTAGATTTAAGTGCTTATTTTGCCACAGAACTTCAAGACATTTAACTTGGCAGCAAGAATAAGAAAAAAAGTGAAAAGCACATACATATAAATCTGAATTTATGCTAGCCATTTGAAAACTTCATAGGATTTCTCACTGCGTAAGGAACAGAAGTTATGAAGAATGACCAAGTGCACAGAAACTATTAATGTTGCAAATCTAATATTGTGTACCCATGTTCTAGGGGTGATTGCGCATATATGTACAGAATTAGGAAATGTTAGGCCAAACCTTTTATGGTTAAAATTGCCAAAATTGCACAGAAATATAAAACCAGGTCCCTCCGACTTGGTATTTGGATGTAAATGTGACCCACAAAATATGTAATTTGTGTATCCAATTAGAGGGCATAAGTACATAAATATGTATTTGTGGAAAAGTTAGATTTTGATCCCAATAACTATGGGAGATTTCCAGATCAGATCATAAAACATGACAACCATTTCTGTCATCCAACCAGCCAAGAGGAATGTGGGAACTGTGCTCTTGCCCAATCATAGCCTTGTGGGTGTGAGTTGTAAGTCTGCCCCTACCATAAACTGAGTGATGTCATTTGGCATGATAAATAAGGGAACCTCACAACACATGGGACACGCTGATTCCTGACTCCATCCTGATTTCAGCATGGTGCCCTGTTCCTGAATTCTCCATCTTGTTCCTGATTCCAAATTTCTTTGCAAAGCCAAGGCCTCTGCATTGCTGAACTTCTTTCCAGCTAGGCCCAAATCCTGACCCATCCCAAAACCTAAGGGAAGCAATTTGATCCAGTTTGGCTTGCTAACATAAAGGTTTGCCTGCTGAAACTCGCAATCCCACTGATCTCTGGTCTGCAGTAACCAGTGCAGTCCAGTCCAGTCTGAGGTACCAGTCCAGTTGACCAGAACCGCCCAGCTGACCTAATTCCGCCAGAAGTGCCCTGATGTCCTCAGACCCGATACGTGATGACCAGAGCCCTTCATGGTCCACAATCTTAAATTAAAGTGGACTGTAAGTATCAATAGGAATCATAGTAAACCATAGCATATGTTGCCTTACATTGTCTTAACCCAATCTATAACCTATCCCTTCTTTAACTTAAGAACCTATAATATTGTCAGACCCATTCTTGCATTAGTGATCTGGATTAAATAAAGTAATTCCCATAATGGAAACAGGGTATCTGCCATGTGAAGAGTTACAAGCGGCCGTGTAACTGTGGAGATTCACAGGTGGCATTCTCTTTTTCTTAGCCATTAATCTAGTTTAAGTAAATCAATCTGTCATTTTAAAACCGATTTTCTGTTTTTCTCTGTTCTATTTTCCCAAAACCACCTCTCATTCAAACTTGCATAACTTCCTCAATTTAATAGCTAGAGACTTAATTTGAACTCTGACTTAAACCTAGGACCTTTAGCTACACCCCCATCCAAAAACCAAAAACTGTTTAGTGAAATTTAGGCGGAAATTCGCATTTCTGCAAAGTTTTACACGTGTGATTTCCTATTCAAAGTATTTCCCAAATTCCATTAAGATTCAAAGTGTTTACTGTTGCTCATCCTAAAGCTTATGATTGTTAGCATCTTTTCAGTACATCTCCCATAGAAATGTATACCGATTTAAGGACGTTTTGCACATTTTTCATTGTTTTGCTAAGCCATTTCTCGGATGTCATTCTAAAAGTGTAAAATTTCCAAAACATTTTTCTCTCTTGTTCGGGGAGGGGAGATTGTATTCAAACCCTGTACACTGTTCTTTATTCCTGAATACCTGCTGCTTACTTACATCTATGTAGAATTGCTTATTAGTGAGTTGAGAAATTTGCAGGGGGAAATCTTAACTTAAGCGCCGGTCAAGTGGCACAGCGAGTAGAGCGTTCGCTTTGACATCCATGCAGAGCTTGCTAACGCAGGTTCAAATCCCGGTGGAGACAAACTCAGCCTTTCATCCTTCCGAGGCCGATAAATGAGCACCACACACCGTGGGTAATAATAAGCAGCGCTCAGATACCTGAGGGTTCTTAGCGCTATATAAATGCCAAATTATTATTATGTTTCAATAAGCCTAAAACTGTTCTTTTCTCTGTGTTTTATATTGTGTTGCTAAAAAGGGAATTCCTTACTTTATTATTTGTATTGTCACCACATTGATGATTGCTGCCCCATATATTAAAACATGTGTTTGAGTTGAATTTTAAAGAAATAAATAAATATTACCTTTACCAACCAGCCTGATTCCTGGTTCATTGTGACCTGGGGGTATTTTGAGAAGGGGTGTGTTATGAGTGGTATATCACTCAGAATATTGAACTTATATACACAATAAATAAGAATTTCATTTGGGTTGAGACCTGGACACTGCCTGATTGAAATCCTTAACATCATGCACCTATACACAAGTGGTTCAATGTACAACAAGGCAAGGGAGGGGGAACAGAGGGAGGATAAAGCAACGATCTTACTAGGTCTGGTGTAATTGAGATTGTTCATGTTTGCAAACAAGAAGTGCAGAGGAGAGTGTAGAAGGAGAAGTGTATCCAGAGCAGCAGGGCCTGAGTTAAGTGCTTGGAGACTGGGACTCCAAAGGACAAACCCAGCCCAGAAGTGCAAGGTTAGCCAGGAGGCACTGCAAGTAGGGCCAGGCGGCAAGTGCAGGGGGACTGGTCATTGGGGGGCTGGTGTCCTGTAAGACTCAGATGACAACCAGGCAGCCAGTCAGCAGACGGAGCAGGAGCAAGGGAAGGTTAGCAGGGTAGAGGGAGAGAGAAATAACAGGAAAAAAGGTCTTAAGGAATTTCTGGAATTTAAGGAGGCCTGGCTCAAGGAAGAGTCAGGCAGGGGGGCTTTTTCAGAGGGAGGTGTCTACAGAGATGAGAGTCTTATGCCCAATCTCTGCTTGGAGAGTTGACTCACCCACAGAGAGCTAGAGGTAGACGAGCCAAGGGCTCTAGGAGGAAGGTACTTAGGAAGAGAGAGTTGAAGGTAGAGAGGGCCATTGCCCTGAAAAGCCTTGTGGCTAATGCAGAGGGTCTTAAACTTGATCCTTGCAGCCACCGAGAGCCAGTGAGGGAGTTCAGGGCCAGAGAGATGTGGTTCCTGGGCTTGAGACCAAGGATAAGTCTTATAGTCCTGTTCTGGATGAGTTGAAGAGGGTGAAGAGTAGAGGTAGGCAGATTATGAAAGAGGCTGTTGCAGTAGTCCACCCTACTGAGAACCAGAGCTCTGGAGACAGTGAGCTTCTGGGGGAAGGTGAGAAAAGGGAGAATACCTTTGAGGAAGTACAGCTGGAAATGGACCTTCTTGGCAAGGTCCATGATGTCTGGAGAGACGGAGAGTGTGGAGTTGAAGATCACTCCAATGATTTTTGCCTCACCAGAGGGTGGGGGAAGAGGAACTAAGTAGGGCTTCCAGAGTGACAGAGAGAAAGTGGGAGCAGGGGTCCCAATGAAAAGGATCTCAGTCTTGCTGGCATTGAGGCAGAGATCGTTAGAGATGCACCATGATGGAATAGCAGATAGACAGTGAGGGATGAGCGAGGAGGAGGCAGAGGGTAGCCTGAAAGAGAGCTGTGTTTCATCCGCATAACACTGAAAGTTAGACGTGATGCTAGAGATCAGGCAGACCAAAGGGGCCAGATAAAGGGTGAAGAGCCCGGGGGAGAGGATAGAGTCCTGGGGAACACCACATGTAGAGAGAGAGGTGATGGAGGGAAAGGAACCAAGCGCGACCTGGGAGGGTCGGTCCAGGAGGAAGGAGGTCAGCCAAGCCACAGCCTGCCCCATGATGCCAGGGGTCTCACGCAGATGAGTAATCAGGATCTTGTGTTGTTTGTGTCAAAAGCAGAGGAAAGGTTGAGGAGAATGATAACCGAGGGAGAGCTAGAATAGAGATTTGAGAGTAGAACTTCACCGGGGCTCAGGAGTGCAGTTTCTATGCTTCTGGCTGCTCTGTCGTCATACTGATGAGCATGGAGACAACCAACAGGTTCAGTGTGGAGGGTTAGCTGGGAAATAGCCAACTTCTCCAGGAGTTTGCCCAGGAAAGGAGTGATAGGGATCAGGTGATGGTTTACCAGAATTGAGGGGATGGCAGAAGGCTTTTTTAGTAGGGGGTGCCCAAGGGATTGCTTCAGAAGAGAGGTGAAAGTGCCAGAGATGAAGAAGTGATTACAGAAATTGGCCAAGTCTGGAGCGAAAGAACCAATGTTGTCCTTGATGGTTCTGGAGGAGCAGGGGGTCACCTGTTTAGAATAGACTTTCATCGACCGGACTTGTCTGGAAACATCTTCAGGTGTTACAGGGGAGAAAGAGGAGAGAAGGAAATGAGGGGGGCATCCAATGCATGACTGAGAGGGGTGGGAGAGAGAGGAGAAGAGGTGCAGAGTGCAGACAGGATGTCCTTGGTTTTAGTGGTCAAGTGAGAAGCCAGAGCTCCCCACTTCCGTTCAGCTACTCTGTAATTGCATTTCAGAGCAGCCAAGTCGGAGTCGAACCAAGAGTTGCACTTTCAGGCAGGCTTCAGTTGGATCCTCATAACAGGGCCATGCTGTTATAGGCAGCAGAGATGCGGGCTTGAATATAAACCCTCTTTTTAGAGAAGATGGAGAGTCTGTTTTGCCTTTGGAGCAGGCATCAGAATCTTGTAGGCCTCAGGGAGGAGTATGTCAAAATTCGTGACAGAGCAGGCCTTTAACCAAGTCTCAGTAAGAGCGAGAACATCCTGGTCCTGAAATTCAAGGAGCTGATGGATGTCAGAAGAGTGTTTGACAGCAGAGCGAGAGTTGAGAGTAGCCACGTGGAGCAGGTTGACACTTTTGAAAGAATTCCAGGGGGTGTCCATGGGAGAGGAGTCCCCAGCGAAAGTGGCAGAGGAGCCAGAGAGGAGGAAGGAGGTGGCAAAGAAGCCAGTGAGGTAGCAGATGGCAAGGGAGCCTGAGAGGTGTAGGTTAGGGGTTGCAGAGGAGCCAGAGAGGTGGAAGGGGGAGGCAGCAAAGAAGCCAGAGAGGAAGTGGATGGCAAGGGGGTCTGTGAGGATGACAGAGGTGGCCAAGGAGCCAGAGATGCAGTAGATGGCAAGGGAGCCAGAGCGGGAGAAGGATGAGAAGGCACAGTAGCCCAAGAAGCGGTAGAAGGAATAGCAGGAGAAGGAAGGAAGTTGATGAGGCTGGAAAGGCGCCTATCAAATGGAAGGAGATTGGGCTGAGTGCTCCGGACCATGACAGTGCCATTTAGATATACATTAATGATGACTCTAGAAGACTGGAAGGGGGCCATGAGGACCTCCCACGGGCGCCACCATTAATGGAAGAGAAGGTGGAAGGAGAGAGAAGTGCAACCGTATGAAGTGTCCATAGGTCGGTGAAGGAACAACAAAGGAGATGTCGGTGAGAGTTTGTCTAGACGAGGCACTGACATAGGGGTCACCTATGGGAAGGCCTGGATTGTAGACTAGGGTGTCCTTCTTGAGCTTCTTTCTCTCAGACATTTTGAGAAGCGAAGGATATGAGATAGAAAAACAGTTCGAGAAGATGGGGGAAACTGAGAGCACCACAGTGGGTGTGATAGAGGGAGGCGAAAGAAGAAGCGAGAGGAGGAGAAGAGAAGGAAAACATGGCACAGAACAATGCACCACAGGGTGCACAAAGAGGGGAGAGGGAAAACAGAGGGAGAAACGGGCAACAGCAGGGTGCGGATGGAGACAAGCAGCACGGGCAGCAGCAGGCACGGCATGGAGAATGCGATGGGAGCCAACCAGGGACAGCTCAACCAAGAGGGGAACAGGCAGGAGGGCAACAGTAGAGATCACAGCATAAGTGATGCAAGGCAGAGTGATAGAGGACAATACCTCACCTAGAGGTAAAAGGCATGACAGCAGAGGAATGCAGAGCAACAGTGATTGAGGCCTAAACTACCTAGAGGAGGAGAAAATGCAGCAGATGCACAGAATAAAAAGAGAGGATAGCCTAATGGACGCGTAGAAACAATGCTGGGTGAGATACACATTCAAATGGAAGTAAGCGCAAGGCAGGGCAGTTTAGTTGGATGCAGTTATGGCTGCATACCCGCCCGCACCTATCTTATCTTACGGTTGCTGCTGGTTGACAGCTGCGCTGCAAGCTCACACTATGCGTTTTGACCCCTTCATCACCAAACACCTGCGTCGAACAAAACCGCAGCCTTGTCCTGCGAGGGCTTTGCCATAGAGGGTCAGATCCTCGGTTCGGATGAGTAGACGTAGGCACAACGTATTACGGGCTAATGGGCAGCGTCTCATGCGCACCAACATTGCATAACAAAGTGGCCTTGTCCTGCGCGTGCTTTGCCGCAGAGGGTCCGATTCTCAGTTCTTAATGGTTTGGATGCGTGGACGTAGGCACAGCATATTACGTACCGACCGTCAGCATCTCCTGCGCACCTGAGTCACACAATACCATGGCATTGGCCTTTGAGGGATTTTATTATCAAGAAGAAGCTGGTTGCTTCCACTTGTTGCTAGAGTTCCCCAGTTATCCACAAATGTAGATATACAGCTACCGTTGTCACTGCAACAGTAGTCAATAGATTTTACTTTGTTTCTTAATCCTTTAACATTTTTTTTTTTACATTTGTACAGTGTGCTAAACCCTTGTGCATCAAGGCACTGACATTAATTTTGATTTCTTCCCTTTTCTGGTTTTGCAGCTCAGATGACTTTCTTTCTTGCTGGACATTGTCAGAAAACCTCTCTTAGGTTGAAAACCTGTTTCTGAAAGGGTCCAGTTTTGTACCCATTATGATAGTTCTTATGTTGTTACGGAATCATCTTTCCCTTGGTCTAGCGCCCTCATTCTGTTGGAAGCAGAGGAACCGCGACTAATAGTATGTTTGCTTGGTCCCTTTTTTAGCCAATAATCAGGGCTGTCTCTCCTTACAGCCTGCATGGATATGGGAACATTCACATGCATACGAACAAGGGTGCAGAAACCTGGGATCAGCCCGCCTGCATGCAAGCAAGGATGTTAAAACCTATGGTCAGCCCGCATGCAAGCAAACATTGGTATCGAAACTGGGGGTCAGCCCGTACACAAACGAACAAGGTTTGGGAATCTGGGATCTCCTGCATGCATGCCAATGAGGGCGTGGAAACCTGCGATAAGCCCTCAGGCATGCGAACAAGGGCGTGAAAGCTTATGGTCAGCCAACATGCAAACTACATGGTTGGGAAATCTGGGATCTCCCACATGTATGCCGATGACAGTGTGGAAACCTGTGATCCACCCTCATGCATTCAAACATGGGTATCGAAACCTGGGGTCAGCCCACATACAAACGAACAGTGTTTGGAAATCTGGGATCTCCCACATGCATGCCGACGAGGGCGTGGAAACCTGGTATCAGCCCTCATGCATGCGAGCAAGGGTGTGAAAACCTATGGCCAGCCCACTTGCATGCAAACATGGGTATCGAAACCAGGAGTCAGCCCACATGCAAACAACATGGTTGGGAAATTTGGGATCTCCCACATGCATGCCGACGAGGGTGTGGACACGTGTGATCAGCCCTCGTGCATTCAAACATGGGTATAGAAACCAGGGGTCAGCCCCCATGCAAACGAACAAGCTTTGGAAATCTGGGATCTACCACATGCATGCAGACAAGGGTGTGGAAACCTGGGATCTCCCCTCATGCATGCGAGCAAGGCTATTTAAACTTATGGTCAGCCCACATGCATGCTAACCTGGGTATCAAAACCTGGGGTCAGCCAACAGGCAAAGAAACAAGGTTTGGAAATCTGGGATCTCCCACATGCATGCCGACGAGGGCGTGGAAACCTGGTATCAGCCCTCATGCATGCGAGCAAGGGTGTGAAAGCCTATGGCCAGCCCACTTGCATGCAAACATGGGTATCGAAACCAGGAGTCAGCCCACATGCAAACAACATGGTTGGGAAATTTGGGATCTCCCACATGCATGCCGACGAGGGTGTGGACACGTGTGATCAGCCCTCGTGCATTCAAACATGGGTATAGAAACCAGGGGTCAGCCCCCATGCAAACGAACAAGCTTTGGAAATCTGGGATCTACCACATGCATGCAGACAAGGGTGTTGAAACCTGGGATCTGCCCTCATGCATGCGAGCAAGGCTATGTAAACTTATGGTCAGCCCACATGCATGCTAACCTGGGTATCAAAACCTGGGGTCAGCCAACAGGCAAAGAAATAAGGTTTGGAAATCTGGGATCTCCCACATGCATGCCGACGAGGGCGTGGAAACCTGGTATCAGCCCTCATGCATGCGAGCAAGGGTGTGAAAGCCTATGGCCAGCCCACTTGCATGCAAACATGGGTATCGAAACCAGGAGTCAGCCCACATGCAAACAATATGGTTGGGAAATTTGGGATCTCCCACATGCATGCCGACGAGGGTGTGGACACGTGTGATCAGCCCTCGTGCATTCAAACATGGGTATAGAAACCAGGGGTCAGCCCCCATGCAAACGAACAAGCTTTGGAAATCTGGGATCTACCACATGCATGCAGACAAGGGTGTGGAAACCTGGGATCTGCCCTCATGCATGCGAGCAAGGCTATGTAAACTTATGGTCAGCCCACATGCATGCTAACCTGGGTATCAAAACCTGGGGACAGCCAACAGGCAAAGAAACAAGGTTTGGAAATCTGGGATCTCCCACATGCATGCCGACGAGGGCGTGGAAACCTGGTATCAGCCCTCATGCATGCGAGCAAGGGTGTGAAAGCCTATGGCCAGCCCACTTGCATGCAAACATGGGTATCGAAACCAGGAGTCAGCCCACATGCAAACAATATGGTTGGGAAATTTGGGATCTCCCACATGCATGCCGACGAGGGTGTGGACACGTGTGATCAGCCCTCGTGCATTCAAACATGGGTATAGAAACCAGGGGTCAGCCCCCATGCAAACGAACAAGCTTTGGAAATCTGGGATCTACCACATGCATGCAGACAAGGGTGTGGAAACCTGGGATCTGCCATCATGCATGCGAGCAAGGCTATTTAAACTTATGGTCAGCCCGCATGCATGCTAACCTGGGTATCAAAACCTGCGGTCAGCCAACAGGCAAAGAAACAAGGTTTGGAAATCTGGGATCTCCCACATGCATGCCAACGAGGACGTGGAAACCTGGTATCAGCCCTCATGCATGCGAGCAAGGGTGTGAAAGCCTACGGTCAACCCACATGCGTGCAAACATGGGTATCGAAACCTGGAGTCAGCCCACATGCAAACAACATGGTTGGGAAATTTGGGATCTCCCACATGCATGCCGACGAGGGTGTGGAAACCGGGGATTAGACCTCATGCATACAAGCATGGGTGTAAAAGCCTATGGTCAGCCCACATGTGTGCAAACATGGGTATCGAAACCTGGGGTCACCCACCTGCAAACAACATGGTTGGGAAATCTGGGATCTCCCACATGCATGCCGACGGGTGTTTGAAAGCCCATGGTCAGCCCACATGTGTGCAAACATGGGTATCGAAACCAGGGGTCAGCCCCCATGTAAACGAACAAGGTTTGGAAATCTGGGATCTCCCACATGCATCCAGACGAGGGTGTGGAAACCTGTGATCAGCCCTCATGCGTGCGAACAAGTGTGTTGCCACCTGGGATCAGCCTACACTGCATTCTTGCAAACATTGTGGTGGGGTCTAGCTTGGTGAAGATGTGAAACGGTGGCCTTTGTCAAAAGCATTAAGGCCCTTATGACTCCATTAACTTACATCGATTGAGCCTCATTCATGATTGGGCGGGAAAGCCCGTCACACCCTCTAAATGCACCATTTCACTGGCCACCATAATGGCAATCGCATTTAGAATCGGAAACCCTGTGCTGGAACCTTGGCGTCGGGTTCCCATGCAAAGTTCCCATTTTGAAAACATTGAAAGAGACTTTTTGCATTCCCCGCACACTCTATGGGTGAACATTCAGATAGAAAAGAAATTAGCAACAATGGGTGCAAACAAAATGAAACCATTTTAATGCATGCAGAGCCGACCGTTTTAGTTTCATGGTTAGACGCGTTATTTGCTTTTGAGACCCTGCGCCTACTTTTTTCTTTTTGGAAATAAAGAAAGGAGGGTGGTATTGCCAAAGGGCGCAGCAGTACAGAGTAAAATGGCGGAGAGCTGTGCCCCCTGCATACTGATCATTGTTCAGACACCCCTCCTCTGGCTACAGCAATTAAGAGCGCGCCTCTGATGAGTCTCTCTGAAGCACGCAGGAGGAGAACACTGAGCGATTTGTACCCATTACTGAGGCAGGGAGGCAGAATTGGCACCGACCCACAAGCACCAAGGTCAACCGCCAACAGCCTCATAAAGCGCGAAGCACCGAGTGGGAGGAACCTGCGGAGGGATACACAGTGAAAGAGGGCGAGCGGGGTCCTCGGTAACTTTCTAAGGATTGTCCTCGTAGATGTGTGCTACTCGTTACAAGGGTGATTATTTTACGCGGAGGACAGGCGGATCACACAGGGACTCTTATGGCCTGGGGCGTTCAGAAGAGGCAGGTGTAATGTGAGGAAACTCACGTGGGGGCGGAGATGGCGCGCAAGAGCTGGCATCTAAACATGGAATTCTTGTCAATTTTGAGATAAAGGGATCAAAGGTGTCATCCCACACCATCAGAAAATTATTCACACTTTAATTCACTGTACCCTGCACTTAATGATCTGTATTTGGACTGTAGTAGACTTTATGGAAGTCCTCTCTGCCTAGAAGGGTAACACGCTTGGGGCCTTGCTGGTAGCGGGGTTCCGGACTCATTAGTAGGTAATGATCACTTTGGTTGTTGGGAAAATGAGCGAATGCTCAGGTGTTGGGGTGTCTTTTCACACCGTCATTCTTGGATTCAAGGCATGACCCTTGGCTGCCACTTGGTGAACCTGACAAAGGGTAATGGGCTCTGGTTCATTTCCGGTGGCATAGCATCATGGGAACGGGCCAATGAGTCGTTAAACGCCCGGGCATTTATGGGGACTCTTTGTTGAAGCGATCCTGTCCTGTTCCTCTATACATATGGCCTACCCACTGGAGGAAACTGCAGCCGTACTGCTGTTGCAGAAATCCTAGCTTGTGTCATTATATCACACGGTTCAGATCTGAGAAACCGCACCACACCTGTTTGAACACCTTCTGTGCTACAAGTGTCATGTGCCCCCGCCCCCCACCCCCCGTGGCTGAACTAGGGATTGGCAATAAGCTTTAAGGTGCTCGACCTGAATGCCAGTCCGAACATTTCAAGAAAACATTCAAATTGGCTCCTGTTTGGGAGAGAAGGAAATTGCTCTACACCCTAATTCTGCCTTGGTCAATATCACCATTGAAGATGGAGGTAACGCCTCCACTTGCGGTATTTTGATGTATGGGTTCCAAAACACATAATCAGGTGGAGCGTTAGAACAGGCCGTATTTTCAAATGCCACCTGTTTTGCCACTACTGTTACTCTCATAGAGAGGCATTTGTTTTGTATCTTAATGGTATAGATAGGGAATCACCAGAGTCAACCTGTCAGCAAATACTCATGCATGTAGCTTGCAATCTTGATATATTAGTCATATTGCGTGACTATTAGACAGCAGGGTATGGTGGTTACCTGGTTTTGCCATTGCTGTAATTAGGCCACTATGTACGTTTGCAGTATATTCAACATGCTGCAAAAGGACACAGATCTGCAGTGGGAGTAGTGTAATATATGCTTGGTAAAATATGGCAAGATGATACCCAGGTTGGCAGCCCTGCCTGCTTTCATACATTTGATCACAGAGATGACTCCTGCCACCAAATTAACATTGTTTAGTTCACTTCTGGCATTTGTGTCCAATATGCAGAGATGGCCCGTGTTGAAGGATTCATTTACGCCAAGGATCTGCAACCTGCACCTCTTCATGGGCTTTCGACTATAACTAGCATGATCCCCCACCATTTGCTATACTTGCAGGGCTGATGGGAGTTGAAGTCCAAAAGATCTGGAGAATCAAATGTTGCAGGCCCTTGACCTATGTGGTCAGCTGAAGGGAAAGCACAGTATAAAGACACATATAACTGAAGAGCCTCAGATGCAATATCTTGTGCCCTGGATGCCAGACCACCACTGGCTTTCTAGATGACTGCCGTTTGGATTCTGTTTCCATAGTTTTGGCAGATTTGGTAATGGCTGCACCTTAGTTGGCCTTAGTGTTTGTTAGCAGCTGTAACCCGCACTCTTGTGTTTAGGCTAGAAGTGTACTTGTATCCCTGTTTTTAGAGTCCTCACTCTCGCCCTCACTGTCTATCCTCATCCTCCATCTCACCCATTCTTCTGCCCTACCCTCTCCCATCTCCCATCCATACCTTCTACTTGGCTTCAAAGTGGTGCCCTAAGTTCTCCTACTCACACTCTTCCAACTCTAACCGTATATACCCAACTCACCAACTTCCTACACTCTCCTCTCTAGGTCTCCAAACCCCTCCCCTCCCACCAACCCTACTCTAGAGTACCCAATGCCTGAGCAACAAAACATCTTTCCACACTGACGGCTTGCACCTGAACCCGCAGTGATGGGCAAACCAAAAGCTGGATCCCCCCTTTACATTGTTTCTCTGGCTGGCCTCCACAATGACTTCATCCCCCAAGGTGTGGGCATGCCTTGCTAAAGACCCTGGCCACTGCTCCTTCCGAGATCGCCAGGCGTGGACTGCCGGTAGGGATATTCTCGGATGCATGAGATTCAGTCAAATTGATCCGGTTCAATCCCATTTTTCCAAACATTGTTTTGCAGATCATTTTATCGCAAAATGTGGGAGGGCCGACTCTCCAGACACCCCATTCACCCACCCCATTGCCTTCTCTTTCTATGTGCCTAACCCTGAACCCCACCTATCCTTCTGCAGTAGAAAAAACAGAGGTACAAAATCCTGTTGAATGGGATTCGACCAAATTGGTGTAACTCATATTCTCTCCCTATGTGGCCTTCTTCCAAGCACTGCGCCTTCCTTGCGGTTCCCGCCCAGGACTCACCTCATATAGAGAGCATGGATAGACAAACGTGCCTGGGATTCGCTCAACCTTCTGGCTTTCAGAAGCCCTTCCATCCTTCTGAGACCGGGGCTTGGCTTCCTTGGCGGTGGTAGGATTCCATCAGCCTAAGAGCCCATCTTGCCGTAAAGTGCTACAGCATGGCCTATAATACTGTCCCCCTTGTAATACTAGACCACGTGGGAAATACCTGGATCTACAAAGTCAACGCTCTTGTGTACAGGCAGCCGATGCCAGTACTCACTGCTGGTATTGTGATGTCCCGGCATATCAGGATTTTGGCGTCCACATTTTGCAGGAACTTCCAAGTCTTCATAAGGATTACTTAGAGTCCATGGTGTAAAGTATTGACATGACACCACTGAGGTTGTTGACGAGATAGCTCGGCGAGTAAAGCACTTGCACAGGAGAGCTCTGCACAATTGGTAGGGCACAGGTTTGAATCACTGGAAAGCCTGCACAACCTGTCATCCGCCATTACTCGGTCAATATATATTGAATCCATTAAATTACGTACTAACACCAGTGGTTATAGCACTTAGAATAGGTAGGAATCCACCGTGAAGCACTACATAAAACATCATATTATTATTGTTGTTGTTAATATACAATCTCATATCTTCTGGTCAGAAAGCTTAATATCACAACCCACATTTTCGAGGTTTCATTTGAAAGGGGCCTGTTCTGAAAGCCATAGACACCCGCTGTTGTCAGAGAAAGTGCACTTCACAATAGCTTGACCTTCACGCCTAGAAGACCCCCTTTACGTCCGACGAAAGAACGTGATTGCCGCTGTGAAAAGCACCCAACGTGGGCCTCATCTCCCCGGACAATGCTGGGAGTTTGTCAAAGGAATTGATCAGGGTTAGCCATTTGTCAGACGAGAGAATGGAAGCCGGCCATTGACGTTTCTACCTTATCAGTGCTTCAACAGGGCTTGTTTGCTTTAGCAAACGCCGCTTATGTCCCGCCCGAAGAATGAATCTTTAGATGTGAACTTATCGATTTCTTGGCTATGCTCTTTTGCTGCTGTCACAGCTGCCCAATCGCCAGGATTTTTCCACAAAGTATCCTTTGTAGAATAATTTTTTAGCTAAAGTTAATTTCTCATAAACTGTTTTATTTCATAGCAAAGCTACATTACAGCTACGTGTTATTTGTAAAGCCCCCTTGTCTGACATTTCTACGAACTCTTAGGTCCGTGAAATGCTTTGGAGTAAGTCGTTTTGCACTGTTCTTGCTTTCAAGTTGGCTCTTATCCAACATCGCATATAATATGACAGTTCCTGCATGCATTAGACATTGGTATAAAATGAACACACAACAAACTCAATTTAACGCTACTATGTGGTATAGAATGGACACAATAAGATGCTTAGCGCAACTATGCATAATAGCACATAGCATAAGAAAAACAACATAGCATACTGTACCAAAAAAACACATTATCACAGCATATGATACTCACAGATGGCATCATAGCAAAACCTTGCAATTGAGCTTAATAATATCACAGCATAAGCCAGAGCATAACATGGCATCATAGCATTGCATAGGATAGCACATAGCGGGGCCATCCACCACTATGGCCATCTCTTCCCCAGGATCCAAGGCATAGATGCAATGGTTACCATTACACTCACAATAACCTCAGAAACAATCGAATATTTTTTTGAAACAAAAACATCATATTTATTCGATGCACCAAACAAATTGGGGCGGTCCCAGCCACATAAGAAAAACAATGTCTTTAGCAACTTCCATGGTAGCCCTTTCGATTTCCTGGTCTTGCAAGAAGGTCATTGTCCACTGGTGACATGTGTCACTTCCGGTTTGCAACTTGCAAAGTAGCAGACGTCCTCCTCTGGTTATCAACTGCCAGGCAGTATAAATCCGGGACCACTGATTTCCTTTGACGAGGAGACTCAATCGACCCTGAGGGGGAGTCAGTGCCCATCGTCCGAATTTGTCTCGAGTTGTCAGACTTCGGCTCCACCTCCCCCTTCTCCTCACCTGAATCTTCTGATACAGAGTCCTTTACCGTAGTCCGAATACGGGGACGTTCCTTCTTCTTGGTCGAGATAAGATCCTTAGGAGTTCTAACCTTCTTATCGTGCAAATAAGGTCTGGCCCCTCCGGAGGCCACCTTGGCAGAAGTGGAAACCTGCCGCGGGGGGCTCCCAGTGGGCCAGCCTCTATGCCCAAGGGAAAAAGCCGAAGCGGCAGAAAAAACCCTTGAATGAAGATCTGCAGGCAAGGTGAAGAGTGGTTCCGAAGGCCAGGTATGAGGCAAATTGTTCCAGACTGATATGAAGAAGATTCAGGAATGAAGAATTTAAAATACAAGGGCTTTCTGCAAGTCAGAACACTGCAGAATGCTGGGAGTGTCAAATGCCACGACACCGGAGCAGAGTGCGAAGGGGATTCGCAAGCGGAGGAAAGTAAACAAGCAGGTAGCAAGAAGCGGAACGCAAAAGAGATCGCGAGCGGAGAAAAAGGGTTCAGAAAGGCAGAGCGAGGAGCTGAGTACGAAGGGTATTAGCAAACGGAGGGAAGTAAACAAGCAGGTAAGCAAGAAGCGGAACGCGAAAGAGATTGCGAACGGAGAAAAAGGATTCAGAAAGGCAGAGCGAGGAGCTGAGTGCGAAGGGTTTCGCAAGCGGAGGAAAGTAAACAAGCAGGTAGCAAGAAGCGGAACGCGAAAGAGATCGCGAGCGGAGAAAAAGGGTTCAGAAAGGCAGAGCGAGGAGCGGAGTGCGAAGGGTTTCGCAAGCGGAGGAAAGTAAACAAGCAGGTAGCAAGAAGCGGAACGCGAAAGAGATCGCGAGCGGAGAAAAAGGGTTCAGAAAGGCAGAGCGAGGAGCGGAGTGCGAAGGGTTTCGCAAGCGGAGGAAAGTAAACAAGCAGGTAGCAAGAAGCGGAACTCGAAAGAGATCGCGAGCGGAGAAAAAGGGTTCAGAAAGGCAGAGCGAGGAGCTGAGTGCGAAGGGGGTTCGCACGCGGGAAAGGCTGAACACAGATAGATGGTTACGGAAAACCACAAAGAACTATAACACAGAGCGGACAGAAAGGGGAGAGGAACACAAGAGAAAAATACAGGCTCAAGCCGAAAACAAGAGCGAGGAGGGAATACGGAAGAAAGTTACGAGTAACTCCGAGCGCTGGGAATTGTGTAAACAATACACAGATACAACGCGCCGAGCTGGAGGCGGGGCCTAAATTTATAGTGGAGGCAGCCATATTGGGTGAGGACTAGAGCGTCCATCGATCCCACAACTTCCACCCTCGATTCCTGACAGTATACCCCCTCTTCCTTGGGGGTCCCCCTGGTTTGCCTGGCTGAAAGCGATGGAACCTTTTCACAAGATGAGGAGCATGTATGTGGTAGTCAGGCTCCCAGGTTCTCTCCTCCTTAGGATAGCCCTTCCAATGTACCAGGTACTGTAGCCTGCCCTTACGATACCTGGAATCGATCAAACGAGCCACCTCGTACTCGTCCGGGGCAGGATCAACCTTAGGGCGTCCCCTATGAACAGGTCTCTGAAATGGGTCTTCCTTGTAGGCCTTGAGAAGAGAAGTGTGAAAGACAGGGTGAATCCTCTTGAGGGATTCCGGAAGTTTAAGTTTGAAAGCCACTGGATTGATCTGTTGAACAATGGGAAAGGGTCCTAGAAATCTAGAAGAAAACTTCCCCTTATGAATCCATCTGGGAAGAAATCTGGTTGACAGCCATACCAATTGTCCCACCTTCCAATCGGGGTTTGAGCGTCTGCTCCTGTCTGCCCACTTCTTCTGGGCATCCTGGCTGGATAGATGAGCCTTCTTGGCTGTCTCCTGTACCTCGTGCAGATCTCTGAGAGCCTCATCTAAGGCTGGAACCTTGGTCGATCGTGAGGTAACCCAGGGTAGATGGTGTGGGTTGAAACCGTATGTACAGAAGAACGGACTCATCTGTATGGTGGTGTGAATTGCATTGTTATAAGCAAACTCTGCCTGGGAGAGAAACTCAAACCACCTTTCTTGCTGTGGACTACAGAAGCACCTAAGGTACTGTTCCAAATTGGCATTGAGTCTTTCCGTTTGGCCGTTGCTTTGGGGATGGTAACCCGAGGAGAGAGCCCTATGGATTCCCAGAACCCGACAGAGAGTAGCCCAGAATCTTGAGGTGAATTGGGAACCACGATCAGAGACTATAGTCCTAGGCAAACCATGCAGGCGGACTACGTCACGGAGGAATACAGCCGCTGTCTCAGAAGCCGAAGGCAGTTGTTGAAAGGCAGAAAAGTGTGCCAACTTGCTGTAGGAGTCACAAGTGACCATAATTACAGTCATACCAGAAGACACCGGAAGATCCACAATATAATCCATGGAAATATGTTCCCAGGGGCGATTTGCTAGAGGAGGCTGTTGCAATAACCCTATCGGCTTACCCGTTTGATACTTGTTTGCGGCACAAACAGAGCAAGTAGAGACGTATTGACTCACGTCCTTTCTTAGCGTTGGCCACCAAAAACCCCTACTTAATAAGTCATAGGTCTTTCTGATGCCAGGATGACCTGTCAAGGGCAAGTCATGGCACCAGGAAAGAACCATTCTTTGAAGCTTCTTGGTGGGAACGTAAAGCGCCTCATTATGGTAATACAATCCATCCTTCCCCTTGGTGGTATTATGCGCGAGCTCTGAGCCGCTCTGATACAGGGGTATAAGCTCCTTGAGAAAAAGTGTCGTGGAAGCCAAAATTCTGAGCTTAGGGAGAACAAAGTCATGTCCTTGATATAATCCTGATACCTCCCCCTTACTTCGGGATAAAGCATCAGCCTTCTTGTTCTCTGTTCCAGGAATGTAAGTTATCACAAAGTCATACTGCAGAAAGAAATAGGCCCATCGGGCATGACGGGCATTGGTGCATTCCATCTGCTGGAGTACTCTGAGATTTCTGTGATCGGTGCGAATCAAGAAGCTATGAGCAGCTCCCTGTAGGAGATGACGCCATTCCTGACAAGCTAGCTTGATGGCTAGTAGCTCTCTTTCCAATACGGAATAATTCCGTTCGCTACAAGTTAATGTCTTGGAAAAATAAGCTACAGGATGCTCAAGATCGTCCTCAGAATCTTGGAGGAGAATGGCTCCTACTGCTCCTATAGAGGCGTCAGTCTCCATGATGAATCGTTTTGTCTGATCAGGTTGGATCAGGATGGGAGCCGTGGAGAATCTTTCCTTAAGGAGTTGGAAAGCCTTCTGCGGTTCTCCTTCAAAAGAAAACCGTACTCCCTTCTTAAGTAGAGAGGTTAGGGGGAGCACTGTTTGTGAGAAGTTGGGGATGAAACGCCGATAAAAATTGGCTAAACCCAGAAAACTCTGTAGCTCCTTTATGTTTCCGGGTTCCTTCCAATCGTGAATGGCCTTAACCTTTCTTGGGTCCATTTCGATCCCTTCGTGAGAAAGGATGAATCCAAGGTAGGACACAGAAGTGGCTTCAAACTGACATTTTTCGGGCTTGACCAACAACCGATGGATAAGGAGTCTTTTCAACACCTTCTTGACCTGTACTCTGTGTTCATCACGAGATCTGGAGTAGACAAGGATGTCGTCTAGGTAGACCACTACGGAGAGGTATAACATGTCTGCAAACACCTTGTCCATATACCTCTGGAAAACTGCCGGAGCATTTACAAGACCGAACGGCATGAATCTGTACTCGTACAAGCCGAACGGAGTGCGAAAGGCGGTCTTCCATTCGTCCCCCTCCTTGATTCTAAGGAGGTGATAGGCCCCTCTTAGATCTAACTTGGTGAAATACCTAGCCCCTTGAACCGCCTCCAGGATGTCTCGTATAAGGGGCATGGGATACCTGTCCCTTATAGTGATTTTATTAAGTCCTCTGAAGTCTATGCATGGGCGCAACTCATCCGAATCCTTCTTGGGGATAAAAAACAATGATGCCCCGCAGGATGACTTGGATTCCTGAATCAGCCCATTCTGTAAATTAGCGTCCAGATATTCTCTGAGGGCCCTTTGTTCCGGAAGGGACAGGGGATACATCCTTCCGAAAGGAACGATAGAATCAGGCACCAGGTCAATTGAGCAGTCCTCTGCCCGGTGTGGGGGTAGCTGCTTGGGGAGAGTATCCAGAAAGACTTCGGTGTATTCATAGTATTGGGGCGGAACTGTTGCTACAATTAAGGAGCCGGGAGCTTCTGAACCTTCTCCAGTCACCACCTTAGTTGCAGTAGCAATCAGACAGTTTGATTTGCAGAATTGAGAATCAAAGCACACCTTATTGGCAGACCAATTGATAAGAGGATTATGTCTCCTCAACCAAGGCATTCCCAGAACTAAAGGAAAATGAGCTGCACGTATCTGGTCGAATACTAGGAGTTCTTGGTGATTGCCTACTCTAATCTGCAATGGAATAGACTCCCACCGGATAGGACCCGAAGAAAGAGGTACGCCATCAACACCCTCAACAGGTATGGGTTTGGGCTTGGTTCTGGTAGAGACTAAGTTCTCCTTAGCCCAGTTAATGTCCATAAAGTTTCCAGCGGCACCACAATCCAACATTGCCAATACCTCAACAGATGTTGCTTCAGATAACTTCACGTGGACTTTGAAAACCATTAAGCTACTGTCTTCACCCTCTTCTAGGGTTCTTGAGTGGTTGCAAGGGTAACTGGCAGGTCCCCCGAGACTTCCCTTGCAACAGCCCGGGGGTGGAAGTTTTCCTTCTTCCTAGGAGGAACTTCTGGACAGTTCCTCAGCAGGTGTTTAGAGGATCCACAATACATGCACAATCCTGCCTCTCGGCGTCGTCTCCTTTCTTCAGGAGTCAGCGGTCCACGAGCAGCTCCTATCTGCATAGACTCTTCGGTGGATGATATCGGCCTCGGGATTGGAGTCTGGGATGGCAGGCCTATCGTCTGTGAGGTTCCCCGTGGACGTCTCCGTTCTTGTCTGCGTTCATGCAGCCTGAACTCGATCTGGAGGGACAAGGTCATCAAGTCACGAAATGACTGTGGTCTGGCTATCCTTGCAAGCTCATCCTTGATCTCGTCCTGAAGTCCTCTTCTGAAGATCGTCTGTTGAGCTGAGTCCGGCCAGTCAGCCTTTGCAGCCAGTCTGAGGAAGCGAGAGATATAGGTTTGCACGTCGGTATTTCCTTGACGGACATCAAGGATAGCTTCTAATGAGGAGTATAGAACCTCAGGTCTATCAAATCTATCCTTGAAGGCTGTAACAAACTGATCGTAGACATTTAGGGAAGGATCATCATTGGAGACCAGTGGAGTTGCCCATGATAAGGCATTCCCAGAGAGATTGGCAATTATAAATCCGACCTTGGCTCGGCTAGACTCATAAGCATGAGGCCTGAATGTGAAGTATACCTTACAGGCATCCAGAAAATCCTTGAGACCTCCTGGATGACCATCATACTTGCCGAAGGAAAGAGGCATCGTGGGTAGGTCACCGTGGTCATCTCGACGCAACACTACTTGTTGGCGAAGGACTATATTTTCAGCCCTTAGGGATTGTACTTCAGCTGTTAGGTTCTGTATAGCTGCTACGAGTTCCTGGTATTGTTCCAAAGATGCCATGTTGGTAGTTGGGCGTTGTATGCTGTCAGACTTCGGCTCCACCTCCCCCTTCTCCTCACCTGAATCTTCTGATACAGAGTCCTTTACCGTAGTCCGAATTCGGGGACGTTCCTTCTTCTTGGTCGAGATAAGATCCTTAGGAGTTCTAACCTTCTTATCGTGCAAATAAGGTCTGGCCCCTCCGGAGGCCACCTTGGCAGAAGTGGAAACCTGCCGCGGGGGGCTCCCAGTGGGCCAGCCTCTATGCCCAAGGGAAAAAGCCGAAGCGGCAGAAAAAACCCTTGAATGAAGATCTGCAGGCAAGGTGAAGAGTGGTTCCGAAGGCCAGGTATGAGGCAAATTGTTCCAGACTGATATGAAGAAGATTCAGGAATGAAGAATTTAAAATACAAGGGCTTTCTGCAAGTCGGAACACTGCAGAATGCTGGGAGTGTCAAATGCCACGACACCGGAGCAGAGTGCGAAGGGGATTCGCAAGCGGAGGAAAGTAAACAAGCAGGTAGCAAGAAGCGGAACGCAAAAGAGATCGCGAGCGGAGAAAAAGGGTTCAGAAAGGCAGAGCGAGGAGCTGAGTACGAAGGGGATTAGCAAACGGAGGAAAGTAAACAAGCAGGTAAGCAAGAAGCGGAACGCGAAAGAGATTGCGAGCGGAGAAAAAGGATTCAGAAAGGCAGAGCGAGGAGCTGAGTGCGAAGGGTTTCGCAAGCGGAGGAAAGTAAACAAGCAGGTAGCAAGAAGCGGAACGCGAAAGAGATCGCGAGCGGAGAAAAAGGGTTCAGAAAGGCAGAGCGAGGAGCGGAGTGCGAAGGGTTTCGCAAGCGGAGGAAAGTAAACAAGCAGGTAGCAAGAAGCGGAACGCGAAAGAGATCGCGAGCGGAGAAAAAGGGTTCAGAAAGGCAGAGCGAGGAGCGGAGTGCGAAGGGTTTCGCAAGCGGAGGAAAGTAAACAAGCAGGTAGCAAGAAGCGGAACTCGAAAGAGATCGCGAGCGGAGAAAAAGGGTTCAGAAAGGCAGAGCGAGGAGCTGAGTGCGAAGGGGGTTCGCACGCGGGAAAGGCTGAACACAGATAGATGGTTACGGAAAACCACAAAGAACTATAACACAGAGCGGACAGAAAGGGGAGAGGAACACAAGAGAAAAATACAGGCTCAAGCCGAAAACAAGAGCGAGGAGGGAATACGGAAGAAAGTTACGAGTAACTCCGAGCGCTGGGAATTGTGTAAACAATACACAGATACAACGCGCCGAGCTGGAGACGGGGCCTAAATTTATAGTGGAGGCAGCCATATTGGGTGAGGACTAGAGCGTCCATCGATCCCACAACTTCCACCCTCGATTCCTGACACGAGTGCAGCCATTCCAGATACGCTCGTGGCCGAAACCACAGTGTCCAAGCTCCTACCCGGTTAGGAACATCTTGTAACTCTACCACACTTTGGGGGTGGCTACCCCGCTACCCCAATACACCTAAACCTATGCCCCTTATCTGCATGCACCTATAATTCCCATGTCTGCTTATGCCCATCCTGCCCATTTTAGAGCTGTGAACATCAGCACAAGGAAAACCTTTCACTGTATGTTAACACAAATCCCTGCCATGGGAGCTCCTCGTATTTGGCTGCCAGATCAGTCACTCCCATAACCTTTGTATGGATCACTTTAGATGGTGCTTCAGCGAGACAGCCCGCCTCTGGTATCCCGACTGCCAAGTCAGTCACTCGCATAACCTTTGTGTGGATCACTCCTGTTTCTGTTCTTACGAGAATGGCCCACCTCTAGTATATGACTGCCAGGTCAGTCATTGCCATACCATACCCCTACCAAATCTGGCCCAATATACTCACCTTACCTCCCTTCGGGTGACACATTGGCATGCTGCGAAGCACCTGACGTGTGGGCCCATGCAGACATTCAAGTGCAACCTTGGACCTGCCGTTGCTGCCTACCCTGCTCCGAATCCTCGCTACAAGGTGCGCAAGAGGTTGAAACCAGTTCCCACCGGTGGCAGGCCATTGTCGCATTGGACCATGTTTTTTCATTGCTGAAATCACAAGTCCCCACTGATATCAATTAATTCTCCTGTGTAACATGCTTCATCATGGCACCTGTGTACTCCCCAGTGTGCAGGAGCAGCACCCTGACACAGGGTGCGCACCTCCAAGTCGTCCCTTGGGACTTATCAGAAGCTCCAGCCTGGATGGCATCATGTCATCATTATGGGTATTCCAGCGTAACAGGGTGCCTAGGGGTATCACATTTCTGCCCAAGTATTTGTACATAGCACATTATCACCTGTTCTTACCATCCCAATGTAGTTGGTACTCATTATCACCTCGGAAAATTGAAGGGCTCATTGGTCCATGGCAGGATATATACCTGCTTGCTGCAGCTCCCAAACCCACATCGCTGCAGCAAGCACGCAACCCCCTGATCTATCTTCACTCTTGAAACCAGAAGTTAACATTTTAGAGCTGTCTTTGCAATCTTTCAGTTATTTCAAGGAGCACTGGTTTAATGTACTTTTAATAATATTCCCCCGGTATATTATAGTATATAAACGGCAAAGAACAATATTGAAAACACAGGCCCAAAAAACCCAGCCCTCTACCTGGTATTTGCCGATGAAGAGACAACACAGAGTGGATGGTGGTATGCAAAATGAAAGGTAACCCAGCTTTATTGAAATCATGCAAAGCTGGGGGAAAAACGAAATTAACAGGCAAGCTCTGTCTCTCAAATTCTCCAATGTTTGAACAGAAAACACAGTTTATATAATGCAAATTAGTCATTCTGATGTCATCATGATCCTTGCGTTATGAAAGCCTATCTCTACTGCTCATTGGTCCATATTGCTAAGCTACATATAGTGTCAATATGACCCATCCTACTGATTGGGTAATTCTCCATCTAAGGTCCGACCCATAAAACATCACATAAAATGTACAACCTCATCATGCTTGAATATTATTGGTAAGCTCTAAATTACTTCTGCAGTGATAAGGACATATGCTTATCAGTTAACATGTGGTCACACTCTCCGTGAACTGGCGGCATGATGACATGTGTATGTAGATGGGAGGTGAGGACAAGCATATCACGCTTTGTTCTTAATTAAATAAACCAGCCCATGTTATCCCAGCCATGTTAGCTCAGAGTTTCTAAGAGTTTTGTCCTTGCCCAAATTTCAGTTTTCTGGCCCTCCCTCTCTTGCAAAAGTAAACATGCCATTCTGTTCTTGACACATTATGAATAACTATTGTTATGAGTCATGCTGCTTCCACCATGTTAAGATTTCGTAGCAGCAAATATTTTGGCCCTCATTACGACCCTGGCGGTAAGGGGTTTGCGCCAGCGTTAGCTGCGCCGACCCCTTACCGCCAACTACGAGTTCCCATAGCGCCATGGTCACTTTTCCGCCCGCTTTTTGCGGGCGTAAAAATCCATGGCGCTATGGGACCTTGGTGTTAATTACGCCACCGTAATGTACGGTGGCGTAATTAACGCCTTCCCCACTCCCATTGAGCCCTATGGGGCCGAAATGGGAATGGGGAAGGGTAAATGGGTCAATGGGGACTTACCGCCCCGCCGACCTCGGAATGGGGCGGTAAGTCCGCCATCCGCCATGGCGTAAACGGACTTTACGCCATGGCGGAAAAGTCCGCCGATGGCGGAAAAAATCCGCCAGGGTCGTAATGAGGGCCTTTGTCTTTTTAGCAGCACTTGCTTCTCTGGCACGCCTAGCCGATTGCTGAGACATTAATCTGTCAACTACTAAGACATTTCCTGATAAGCTTTGTTCATCCCATGGACTTCAAATAGTCTGCTGTGTTTTCCTAACTGATTTACTTTAATGAATGAACACTTGCAGCCCGACACTGGTATCTTTTTCCATTATGTAAACTTTCCCTCCGGTGTCCTCGGCTTCTGACATTCCTTTGAGGCAGCTATGTCCAGCCACTACAGCATTTTTCCTGAATCAAATGTATTTGTTTCAAATAGCGTGCTTAGCTGCAAGGCCTTCTTAAAGCTGCAGACTTTATTCTCTGCTGTGCCAGTCATGTTTTATTCCCTGCAGGACACATTTGCTTTGCTGTCTACCGATTTCCTGGTGCATGCCTGTTGCATAATTTCTTCCCTATGTGTATGCTGCAACCTTCTCTATCTACAATTTTCTGCCTTACTTATGTAGTGAGTCCCTATGTTGTGTACACACCTTCCTATCACCTAATCTATTCTATTTTAAAACATACTAATTGTGCAAGCTAATGCCTTATCTGTTCCCTGCTAGTGTGGTGCAAAATAACTATTCTTTGTGACAGCTGCATTTCCAGGAGAATTCAAAGTGCAATTTCAAATGTGTCCTTTCTTATTTTATAACTTTGTTTCTTCTGAGGAAGGCAGGGGGCAGACCTTAAACATGCTCTCTAGTCAATAACTGCCCCACTACATTCCCCCCTCTGGTCGAGTCATTGACACCTCATCATATTATAGCCATCCTTGGGCAGCCACACTCTGATAACCCCCCTCAAGTTACCTCCTTGTGCTACGTATTCTGCTGGACTGCATGTCGTAAGCCAGCACTCACCATTCTCGTCACATTTCATCCAGTGCTCATTGTAGTTATGGGTATATTTTGAGCATGTAAACAATGCTTCAGGTTGTCTAGCTGGCTGACCCAATGGGTATATGGATAGTGAACTTCGTCATCAGTTTGAGTGTACTGATGTACAGTGTCACCCACATTAACCATTACTGTCATTTGAAGTGTCTTCTTGCCAGTCCTTTTGCATTGACCTATTGCTATGCTGAAGATGCAAAAAGCCATTAGGATCAGTACCAAAATTGCCAACAGAAATGTGAATGCATCTGTCAGCGAGGTAGGCATCCAGGAAAATAGATACCTGAACCAGCTATCGTCCTCAATGTCATCCACTTCCTCCTGCATTTTATCATGCAGCTTTTCAAGGAGTATATGTCCTCTGTCAAGGTCCCATTCTCCTTGTCATGTGCGGGTGAATATGTACAGCAACTTGGCCCTATCTTTGTGCATACTCCTCCCTCCATGGCTGTGAGGAGGTCCAGAACATACCTGTTCTGTAGGGTCATCAATCCGACCACCCTTAACTCCTCCTTAATGGCATTGAAGCCTTTTATTGAGGCATTAATAGTTTGTAACAGTTCCCACCTATTTATCTGGATCCAGTGTGCATTTGCCGCTGCTTGCATGCCAGGCATTTGAAAGGATGTGAAGAACGTTGTTGTTTTACCAAATAACTTATGAATCTCTGGGATTTCATTGAATGCAGCAATGTCCTCCTTGGAAAAAATAGTTTGTTCTTTTCATGCGTTTTAGGCCTAGGGATCATTACTTCCTGTTGTGTGCCATTGAAGGAAAAGTCCCAATGTCAACCTCACTTTGTCGTAATACCAATGCTGGTGAATTTAGTAGCACTATTGTCCATATGGCACTCCAGTTGGGTGGAAGCTGCATATAAACTCTTGTACTGCAGGCCCAGTAATGGTACATAAGTAGAGCCTTGCCAACTTTCATACCTGGTCAATCCATAATGTGTTTGCACACTTCATTGTTACCAATCCTTACTCAACCATTATTTCTAAAGCATAATGTTGGTGCTTGTAGTTTGGTTATGGGTAGTGGTCCTGCTTCATGTTCCACTCATGTTAAAAATGTGACAGTTTGTTTCCATTACTCACAGGACACTCTGCCCTCATTACGAGTTGGGCGCAAAGGGATACCGGGCACCGGTAAGGACACTGGTGCCGGTAATCCCTTTGCACCCTATTCCGAGTTCCGTTAGCGGTCCCTTCCTTAACGCCTGGTTTTACCAGGCATTATGGATGGGACCCGTTAAGGGACTTCATAGCTAATAACAGTACCGCAATTTGCGGTACCGTTATTAGCGCCTTCCCATTGAGCCCTATGGGGGCTCAAATGGGAATGGGGAATGGCTTTTTCAATGGGGACTTACCAGTCCCGCAAAGGTCGGAATAGACCGGTAAGTCCCATTGAACCAGGGTGGACTCGGTACCAGTATTGGAGGTAGTCATGGCGCAAAAACCTTCAGAAAACCTACCAATGTCAACAGCTGCCTTCACCATAACAGCTTTCACCCTAAACATTTGAAAGAGAATCTTCCTCATAACCAACTCCTTAGGCTCAAGAGAATAACATCAGACACTGACACATTACGAAACGAATATGACATCATGAAGAAAAGATTCCTAGATACAGGCTTCCCAGCAGAAACCATCGACAAAGCCACTGTGAGAACAAATACACAAGACAGGAAAGACCTATTATAAAGCAACACCAAAAAGGAACCTAGGAATCTAATTCATACGCTTAAATATTCAAGCCAGAGTTTCCAAGTGAAAAGGATTATACACAGAAATTGGGACCTCATCAAATCTGACAATGTTCTGAAAGAACTGTTCCCAGATCCATCAATGATGGCGTACAATCACGGAAGAAATCTAAGAGACCAGTTGATTAAAGCTAAAAAACCAAAAATACCAACACAAATTACCCTCTGCAAACAGAAAGTGGGCACTTTTCCTTGCCTCCACTGTCAACATTTTAACAACATCAGCAAAGGGGACCATGTGAGACACCCAAACGCAGGCAAGAAAATTATGCTCAAACATTATGCTACTTGTGATACAAAAGATTTGATCTATGCCATCCGTTGCCCTTGCGGAATGTATTACGTGGGTAAAACAAACAGGAAAGCGAAAGAGAGGTGGACGGAACACAAATCCTGTATTAGGACCAAGAACAATAAATCACTGGTTTTCATACACTACAGGGATCAGAAACATAACATCTCACAGATGTGAATGGTGATTTTCGAAGTACTACATCCACTATCACGGGTAGGTAACTTACCCAAATTACTAGCACAAAGGGAACTTTTTTGGATCCACAAATTGGACTCCATGACACCACTCAGAATGAATGAGGAGTATTATTTAGGACCTTTTTTGTAGAAACGAGATACCCATAAAACATGCTGATATTTAGCTCATTTGCTAGACTCCCTCAAATCAACCCCTACCCAAATTTGATCACTTGGGATCGAAAGAGCAAAAGTGAATGGTTGGGATACACAACATTAGGTTGTTACACCAAGGTCAGATTAACACAGCCTTTTAATATAAGCATAGGTTACCTGGTTGCTACAAATAGTTGGACACAAGATTGTACACCCCACGATGGGGGTTAGTTATTATTAAAATATTGTTTTTTTGTGAATGACTAATAACCACTATAATATGCTGCATAATGTTGATTATATGACTGTATACCCCAAGATATGGGTCTATGACAAAAATGTCTCTGCCAGATCAGAATATTATCATGTTGCCAGAATATTCAAAACTGACAAGGATGTTTATGTCCATATAGGGCTAACAGACAGAGGTCACTCTGGGACTCTAGCCTTATTCTTAATAATCAGAATATTATCATGTTGCCAGAATATTCAAATCTGACAAGGAGGTTTATGTCCATAAAGGGCTAACAGACAGAGGTCACTCTGTGACTCTAGCCTTATTCTTAATAATGAGCCACTGGCCAGGTCAGGTACATATGTATATATACATATATACATAAATATCATTTACACCTTTTATAAACAGGTGAGCAGTTGGAACGTAGTTCTCTACGTTCCGTGTTCTTAACAAGGACCACGTGGCCTAAAAACAATGTTTTGTTGTAAATCTTGAAGTGCTCATACTTCTCTGCTAGTGATTGGTACACACGTACCTTATTTTTTTACAAAGGCGGATGTTCTCCGCACATCCCACGTCATGCAGCCGGGAGACACAGGCTTCATTAGATTTATAAACATTCTCTGACGTCATTTGTGCATGCGTGAATGACGTCACATCTAGATGTTTCCAACCTGACTCCTGTGATAAAACAGGGTGATGTCACTTCGTGCATGCGCGAGTGACATCACCATTTTGATATAAACCTACACCTTTCACCAAAATGGCAGACGTGGCTCTGGAGGTCTCCTTTGCAGACGTCCAAAGAAGCTCCCCCATGGAACCTAGGTAGAAGGACAACAAAAAGACAATAAGACAAGTAAGTTATCTTAGAGAGTTATTTTCAACTGAATTCCTCCTATTACTTGGATTCTTCTGCTTACTTTTTCTGTCACCAGAGACCTTTATCCAACATCAGGAAGTAACGCCATCCTTGGCCTCCTACTGATGACCAGTCACTGGCGGTTAAGCCAATAATATTTTGTAAACATTTCATGAGAAAAGTCAGCCACATAATACTTCACTTACTCAACCTAATCACATTACAATTAGTCTCTTATCTTTAGTAACCAAGTCCTAACCACCAGGCAGTTCAGAAAACAGATCACCATCGGACGGTGGAAATAACTAAGAACTGAACAGTCTTTACATTTGCCTTATGCACTTGAGATAAAGTATGCAGTGCTCTACTCCCATTGGTAGGTGCACTAGCATTACCCTTAATTGGAAAATGAGTGAGTTTCAAACTAGAGGATTAATCCAATACTTACCTCGACAGATTCCACACACGGTTGAAGATACAGGAAGTTTAGAGCTGCAATCCTGCAGTAGAAGCAGATGACTCATACCATATTGGTAAGCACCATGATATTTATCACTTTATGTGATTTGGACACTACGTGTCTACCAACCAACTAAACCTAAAATTACTAAAAACTAGGGCGCAACTCATGTTGTCTTCTAAAGAACAATTCTCCCTTTTTATGGTCTAGATAGCAAGAGAGACATGTTTGTCATAATTATGTTCAGTTCATCTATTCTACCTCCTGTGAGAATGTGGGTATAAGAACAATGAGTGTCTGGATGTAACTTAATTACTATGTGTTTTTTTATGTGATGGAGCTATCTACCTATTAATGGAAGAAATAAGAGTTGATACATCTAATTAATATTCAAATGTTTTCTTTTTTCATAGAAATGTGTAAGAAAATTAATTCTTTGCCCCTGATGAAGAGTAATACAAACTCAAAATGCGTTGGGCCAGATGTACCAAATATATAATAAAACTATGTGTTTTATATCATAATACGAAAGTTGTCAAATATTAATTGTGCTATTGCTGAAAATTACCTTGTAATTCTGAGGTCACAAATGTCTAAACTTTAACATATAATATCATTCAAGAAGGGAGGAAGGCTACAACAACAGACCTATCCTCAAAAACAAATTCACATATAGGCCTTCGTCTTATAGATAGTGTGCAGGGGAAGTGGGTCTCCTACTTAGGAACCCTTTTTCTTTTCCACCAACTCATGAGGAGTCAGGTGATGGTCTGAGCCTGGCATATTGCATAGAGCAAAAAGATCCAGCGGAGGGCAATACATCCAGTCCTTATGCAGTGTATCACGCAATCTTGCTATGCAGTCTTTCAGGAGGCCATTGAGGTGCTCCACAATGCCATTTGTTTGTGGTTGTTAGGTCAAACAGAGTTTTTGCCTAATGCCTAATAGGGATGCTACTTTTGCAAAAAGCTCATTTGCAAAATGTAGTCCATTATCGGATCTCAGCACCTCACACAGCCCCCATCGGGGTAACACTTCACGTGTATGGAATTTCACTGCTGACATGGCATCTGGGTGGGTTCATGGTGCTGCTTCTATCCATCTGGAGAAGGGACACACCACCCCAATTACGTATTTGTATTCTTTGCACGTTTGGGCCATATCAATGTAATATACATGCAGGTGTCTGAATGGGCCAATTCAGCTGGGTATTGTTACTCCCGTGGTCCTAAGCCTGCTGTATATTTCTGACAAGTTGTACAATTGATGAGGACTTTTCTCATGTGTTTGTGCAGATTGGACATAAGCCACTAACTGGAAATCTGCACTGCAGTGCACTTCTCAGAAATATGTGCTGGGTAGTGTTACTGTTCTAATGTGACTGTGAGTAATTCTAGTGGCTTTTCAGGCTTTCCTGTGTTTCCCTGTCACCACAGAAGATCTGTAAGGCACAAGGAGCAGCTTCTTTTTCCCACAATTTCTGCTGTTCTGGCAATGCTCACCCTTGTATCCCTATTAATTGTGCTGTTGGCAGTACATTGTAACTTTCAGTCACTGCCATCATTTTTGCATGTGATTGTATGGACTTTGGTACCTCCACTACGTCTGGCAAATATGCCACTTGTTTGGCCTTGTTATCTGCTGCTGAGTTTAGGCAGGAAATTAAATCTGAGCCTCTAGTATGTGCTAAGTATTTTACCACGGCAACCTCTGATGGTTTGGATAATGCCGCAATCTGTTTTCTAACAGTATGGCATGCTGTATGGGTGTACCGTCAGCGCGCAGGAAACCCCTCCTTGTCCACCGTGACAGTCCAGACTGCACTGTGGACATCACATAGGCAGAATCAGTGTACACCGTAACTTCCTCATCTACATGTCTCTCTAGCGCCATAACAATTGCCACTAATTCTGCTGCTTGTGCTGAAAAATGTGCAGGTAGTCTTATGCTTTCAACAGTTTCAAACTTTCCATTTTCTTTTGCTCTTATTACTGCAGCTCCCGTCATTCTTGTTCATGAATTTGTGTCTATTGTTGAACTGCCATCAACAAACACTTTTACTCCTGTTTCTAAGGCCACCAACTTGGCGCGAGGTATCTCAACATAATAATCTGTGTATGTTTTGCAGTCATGGACATAATCATCTTCCTGCACTGGATCTGCTATTCATTTTGCTGGATTTACCACATGCATCTAACCATCTTAATAGATGGATTTGTTAGAATGACCTAATATCCTAACTGTGTAGCCAATGTGCTTTTAAGCTTCTCAAGTATTGCAAAAAGCGCATGTTCGACGTATAATGTTACTGAGCAGCCCATCGTCACAGTGGACGATTTCCCAACTGCTAATTGTGCTGCAGCCAAAGCTTGTTCACATGGGTAATGACCTTTCATTACTGGGTCCAACAACCTGCTGTAATATGCCAAAGGTTTATGTCCCATTGAAGTCGTTTGTGTGAGGACAGCCTTCATCACTACTCCATTACAATGGGAGAAAATAAAGAATTCTGCTTTCTAATCTTGGATTCCTAACACAGGTGCTGTACTTATAGCCTTTTTCAGTTAATCAAATGAGCTGCTCATTTCTCTTGTCCATTGTATGGGATATTTGGTTTTCTGTCCTTCCTTTAACTCTTCTAACAGTGGTTGGATGTAGAGAAATACCCATACACTGCAATAATTGCATAATCCCAAGCACTGCTGTAACTCCTTCACTGTGTTTGGAGAGGTGTATTACTGATTGCCTCTGCTCTTTCAGGTGTCACCCTCATCCCTTCTTTGGATAGTATTTGGCCCAAAAGTACTTCTTCCTGACAATGTTGCATTTTCTGTTTGTCAACTTTGTATCCTTTCTCAGCTAGCAATGCCCGACGCTGCACTGAGTCATTGCTGCACTGTCCCTGAGAGTTGCTGCATACAAGCAGGTTATCTACATATTGTATGATGACACTGGGAGTTTTCCAAATACATCTGCAGCACCCTGGTAAACACACTGGGGGATTCAAAGTTCCAGTCTTACTCCTATATAGGTGAATGCAGTTCAGTACCACAAATCTTCATGAAGGGATATAGTGAAATGTATTTTTCAGATCAATCACTGTGGGGGGCAGTGGGAAGTATATTACACAATACCGTGGCAGGATCAGGTACCACTGGAAATCCATGCTCAACAATTGTATTCAAGGGGTGTAAATCTTGTATGAATCTCCAGGACCCTCCCTGAGATTTTTTCACTGGATATACAGCAGTGTTGCAAGGAGACTCTGATAGCACTATCACTCCCTGCTTTATGTGTGCATTTATTGTTTGATAAATAACCTAATCTGCTTCTTTGGACATTGGATACTGTTTCACTCAAGGTTAAATTGCCCTATCTCTAATTTTATCTTTGCTGCTCTAATCCCTTTTAACAACCCCACATCATATGGACTGGCCATCCATAGTGTGCTGGGCACCCTTGCCAAATCTTCCATAAATGATGGTACTTTTTTAGCCAGCATTACTTGTTGTGGCACCTCTGTGTACTCTATTCCGAATCGACGTGGTATGCTTATTTCAAACAATACCTCATCATCAGATTCACTGAAGTCAAACAACTCATTATCTGTCAACTGGGTCAGTCTGTGTGATGCATCAATTGCTATTACTGTGCGCCAACTCACCACTTCCTCATCAGTGCTGTGTAAAATCACTCTATCCTCCCTCACTACAGCCATCCCTAGCTTAATTGTAACCAGTTCCCCTTCAGTTACATCTGTAGGTATCTGAGTTCTGAATAAACCATCTGTGGGTAGTATCAATAGCTGTCCTGCAATGCGGGGAAGCCATGCTAACATCACTTGTACTCCATAAATACTTCAGGATCCAGTGTTACTCCCCTCTGTACTTTCTGCCCATGAAAGGCTTGTACATATACCTTTGCTGTCTGGAAATATATGCCTGGTGTAAAGCTTATTATGCCATCTTCTGTGAATGATATTGACATAGTGAGTTTGGCCATGAGATCTCTTCCCAATATGGTAACAGGTGTCTTCCTGGAATACAGGAATGGGATAGCTACTGTCTGCTCTCCTACTGTCACAGGTAGACTGTCAGTGAAAGGAACCATATTTGTAGCCCCATAATAACCTTGAGTGTCCATGAATATTCCTGACATCGGAAATCTGCCATCTCCGACACAGGATGTTGTTGCCCCAGTGTCAACTAAGAAGGAAAGAGTCTGGTCGCCTATAGATACGTCCACCCTAGGTTGCTGTTGAGGGTATGTGGTTACTGATGGGGTAGGGCACATCAAGCTATTCTATGGGTTGTCCTATTGGGGATACATGTTCAGTCCTGTCCCTGTAAAAAGGTTCCCCCCAATTGCTGTCACTCCTCTATCTGGGGTATCTATGGCAAAATGTTTGTATCCCACTGTGCACTGCTTTTTGTGATTGCGCTGCATTCTGTGGTTTCTGTGTCAATGTCTGCTGTGGTTGTTGGGACGCTATCTGTAGCTGTATCTGTGGCCCTTATCATTGCTGCACCTGCTGTTCTTGTGTCTGAGCTGGTGAATATTGTGTGCAGTCATAATAACCATAGTCTTGCTGTGGTGCACCATATGGTGCTGGATATGACACCCGCCCTATTGGCCCATACTGCATTGCACCTTGCTGCATTGCTCTTCTACTTGTACACACTCATGAAATGAGTTCTACTTTCCCAGATGTCCAACATACTGCTCCGGTGGCCCCAGGTCCTCTGAAGCAGAGCTGTCCCCAACCAAACCCTCGTTGTGGCACTCCAAACCCAAATCCTCTCCCTCTGTGAACAAATACTCTTCCTTTTCTGGGGTAAAAACTACTCTCCCCTCTTCCTACAAAATAACTACCCATGCCCTGCTGTGGCATGACAGCTCCCTGCCCATTATTCCCATCTCCAGTATTGATCAATAACGCTCCTTCTATCGACATTTTTGAGAATTTCCTCTGCACCAATTTTGCCTCTTTCTTTTGCCTTTCCTCTATTTTCTTTTGATCCTTCTCCTGCTATAACCTAGTGTGATGGACAATAGTGAATTGTATCTCTGGCCATGGTCTCATTTCAATCCCCACAATTATTTCTAACTGTCTCTGTACTTCTTCAGGTAGGCCCTGACATAAAATATGATAAAACACTGGTATATTTTCATCCCAATGGTCTTTAGTTTCCAAACACCAACGTTCTTTAATGTCTTGAATAGAGGCAGTGGGGGTCTCAGTAGGCCCCATCCTCCTAGTCAATATGGAGCTCAGGTCAGATTGGTCTGGAAATAGCACCCTCACTGCCTTCCATACATTAGCTCTACAATTATTGAATGATGACCGGTCATATTTAGTGGTGTTATGTTCTGTCACTGGAAAATAGTCTGCTCGCTTCCACATGTCTCACTCTAGCTTATAGATCCACCTGCCCACCCCTGCTGTGAGTGATGGCAGATGATCCATCAAATTAATTTTGTCTGTTTGATTCCATGGAGTATAGTGGGGCTGTCCTAATCTCTTGTGTAGCAGTGGAAATTGTGTTATTCATTTCCTGCGCAAATCTAATGCTGCACGAGTTTTCCTTTTCAGTGTCTCAGCTACACAGTCATGCTGGTTTTCTTGGCCAAGTTTTTAAAGAAATATTGCAATCTATGGTCTTCATTTATGGTGAGTACTGATGTGAGGGGTGGGTATAGGCTTAAGTTTGGCTGAAGCAAATCTGCCATCTCTCATATGGCTGTTCCTGTGGTATCCATTTATGGGGCTTATGCCACCTCCTCTTCCCCTGTTCATTATCAATGTCTACCTAATCCGTCTCTCTGTCACTTTCTCCACTCTCGTCATCCTCACATACGAGATCAAAACACACTACCTTAACAGGCTCCCTTACATATGTTCCACTCATTATCTCTGGCAGCACATCTCTGCCCCTGGTCTCTGGGGTTATTGTCCTACTCCTTTCTCCCCAAATCTCTGGCATCATATTTCTGCTCACATTTTGGGTCATCTCCTTCCTAATATTTTTCATTTTCTTCCTTTTCTCTTGCCATTCTCCTGTTCTTGTCATTTAGCCTCTTTACATACTCATTCCTTTCTCCTACGTCCCTTTTCCTTCTTTGCCTTTCCCGTTCTTCTCTTTGCATCTTTTCTGCTGCTTCTCTCCATTCTCTCTCTTTCTCCCTCTGTGCATTTTGCTCTATCTCTTCCTGTGCCGCCCTCCTGAATTCATAATGTCTGCTTCCTTCATTTCTTCATACTCCACTACCTTCACATAATTATTTTCTGTGCCTTTCCCATTGAGTTTCAACAATATATTTCCTCCTACCCATTTCTCTGGTTCCATCATTGGGCCTCATTACGACCCAGGCAGTAATCTGCCGACATTACCGCCATGGCGTAATGAGCGTTTACGCCATGGGCCGATGGCGTAAAGAGCGCCACATTACGACCCATTGCGCACGAGCATTACGCCATGGCGGTAATGTAAATAACGCCATGGCAGAAAGGGCCCCTACCGGCATCGTAGGGCGAGCAAGGTGCACTTCCGCCACCGTAAGTAGCGGCCACCGTAATTAGCGGTGGCCCCAATTAGCGGTCAACGTAAAAAGCAGAACCGGAAATAGCGTCATTGTGGCGGAACGGGAAACAGCACGTCGGCCATCTTTAAAAACACAATCCATTGCCATCCTTCCGAACAACACCAGATCCAACCCTGACACCTGTCCCAACCCATTACCCACCCATTCAACCACCCAAAAATGCCTAAAGTTGTTAGGAAGGCATGTGACCGCCAGCGCCAGGAAAGATTTACCCGGGAGGAACTCTGCATGCTTGCGGAGACCCTGCAAGACAATGCAGCTGTCGTTTTCTCGCCGGAAATGACCAGGCCGGCGATAGCAAAAAAGAAGGCCATATGGGCCCTGGTGGCCGAGCGCGTCAGCGCGGTGGGGACCGTACCCCGCACCCCACAGCAGTGCAGGAAGCGTTGGGATGACCTTCGCATACGGGTGAGAGCCATCATCTCTGCGAACCGCAACCTTGCCCTGGGTACCGGTGGAGGTTCGGAATCCCCACTGAAACTCCAACTGTGGGAGGAAATATGTGCAACCACGATTGGCATGGAAGGCATTGAAGGCGTCGGAGGGATCGAAAGGGGAGTTCCGACATCAGGCGATGAAGGTAGGTGCCTCAAACAAGACATGCCATAGTCACTGCAGTCCATTCATGTGTAGCACAATGTTGCCCTAGAGTGTAAATGCAACACATTAGCTCGACACTGCCCATAGCCACATGCGAGCTCCACCCTGTATACACTGCTGGCACCCACATACCTCCATCCACATTCCACACAAAAAGGAGACAACCTGCATGGCCCTGCCTGAGATCTGCCTCATCTACTGACCAGAATCATGTCAATCATTGTCATTCCAAAGTCCGCAGACCCATCAATAACGCACTCCCTCCTTTGCTCCACCACAGGCACAGAATCACACCCCGAGGACCAGGACACACCCCTGCGACGAAGATAGCCAAGAAGGCCAATAATACCATCCCCGCACCCTCAACCTCAGCTGCAGTGAGGCAGACCCCACAACAAGCAGAATCCACTGCAAGCAAACCGGACGGCCCACCGGCAAGCACCCCAGTAGGCAGCACGCCAGCAGCAGCAGCACCACCTGTACCAACATTGCCTGCCACAGAAGGCACCGGGTCTGTGGCCAGCAGCAACATGGGTGAAACAGCTGCAATTGCTGCATGTTCAGACTCTGACATTGAGGAGCACGAAGTCAGAAGCCCCACTGACCTTCTACATTCCCCCTGTTTGTCAAATGCCAGCCCCCATGAGGATCACACACAGGGGCACACAGAGGAAGAGGAGTGGCCTTCTACCCCATGCCCAGTTCTCAGTCCACAGGAGGGGAGCAGCCCCTCCATCACACCACCAGCACTGGACATGGCCGAGCAGGGGCAGCAGTCCCTCGAGGACATCATACAACGGCAGCAACATCTGTCCACGATGCTGACTGAGCATGCTGCGAAATGTGTGGGGGCTAGGGCAACCATTGAACAGGCCACGGAGACCCTAAGGGCCGAAATTGCGCAAAGCACTGCCACCCTGAGGGATGCTATGCAGGCCATGTCTAGGGACATTTGTGGTGAACTTGCCGGGTTGCGTCGTGCGCTCACTGAGCTCACCCAAACCCTACAGGACGTGCATGCACGGGAGCAGGCAGGGACATCCACCGCTGCCAGTTCTGCACAGAGCAGCCCCGTCCGACGTTCCGGACGGAACCTGCGCTCCACAGCCAGGGGTGCCCCGGGGGCCGGGAGAGGGGGCTTGTAACAGCCTGTGGCCACTGTCACAGGCATCTGTTGACACTTACATGGGGTGTGTTGTGGTGTGCAGGGGGGAGAGGGGAGGTGGGAGGGGGTGTGTTGGGGTGTGCAGGGGGGAGGGGGGAGGTGGAAGGGAGTGTTTTGGGGTGTGCAGGGGGAGGGGGGAGGGGAGAGGTGGGAGGCGGTGTGTCACGATGTTTCATGATTGAAATACACTTTTTCCTTTTCCAAAATGAAATGTGTGGACATTTTCATTGCATATGTGTGCTTTATTGGTGTACAGTCCACAGTGTGCATGTCCCAGAGACACACAGTGCCCCAAGTGCAGTCTCCATGTGATGCACACCAGCCGTGTGTGCTAGAAGCAGTGGTCGATGATATTTTGACGCATTTCACGCCCCCCCTGTGCATCGCCTCCTCCATGGGGTGCCGTCCCATCTGCACCCTCCTCATCCTCATCGTCAGGTGGTTGCAGTTCTGCGTCAGGGGGCAGGGGCACATTCCGTCTGATGCACATATTGTGTAGCATGACACATGCCATGACGATCTTTGCCACCTTCTCATGGCGGTACAGGAGTGCCCCACCAGACCTGCTGAGGCATCGGAACCGTGCCTTCAATAGGCCGAATGTCTGCTCTATGACCACACGGGTACGTGGATGTGCACGGTTGAAGTCCTCCTCGTGCTGGTTCTGCGGGTTCCGGACTGGTGTAAGGAGCCACCTCTTCAGGGGATAGCCTGCATCACCTGTATGTAGGCGAGAATGTATGTGTCCGTCATGACGTCTGATCAAGAACATGATGTGCCACCATGGCTTGCATCCAACTGTTACTTTGGCTCACTTCTACATGCACTAATTGATTCACACAATGCAACCAGTATATGCTCATGGCTCCCATGGCCTGTTTTGCATGCCATCACCCAATGTATGCAGAGGGGTGGAGTGCATTGTGAGTGCCCATCCACTGTGTCCGTTCATGCCGTTTGGTTAGTTGGTCTGGCACATGTCCTGTGATGGCAATGCGCACATCATTGCAACATTGCTGTGGGCCTCATCATGACCCCAGTGAGCAATGCTGATGTAGACAGGGACATTTCGGGGGCCCTGCTGTCTGTGTAATGGTGTGTTGATGTTTCTGTCCGTCATGTGCCTCCTTCGTGGGCAGTTATGGGGGAAAGGCCTATCGGTTGATGGTGTTTAGTGACGTGCATGTAGGTGCTTTTCATTGTTGACAATGTGGTCTGAATTGGTAGAATGCACTTGCAGATGGTTGTGTCATGGTTGGGACGCAACCTCATTCACATGGTAGGGCTGCATACATTGGATATTGGCTTTACTGGTGTTGGGTGGAGTTTGGGTTGCTTTAGGGTATCATCTGTCTCTGTTCTCTCTGCTACTCACAGCCAATTGGAGTATGCATCATTCCCCCCCCCCTTTCAGCCAGGTGGAGTATGCATCATTCCCCCCCCCCCTTTCAGCCAGGTGGAGTATGCATCATTCCCCCCCCCCTTTCAGCCAGGTGGAGTATGCATCACCCCCCCCTTTCAGCCAGGTGGAGTATGCATCATTCCCCCCCCCCTTTCAGCCAGGTGGAGTATGCATCATTCCCCCCCCCCTTTCAGCCAGGTGGAGTATGCATTGGTACATCATTCACCTACTCACTTCACATTTCCATGGTCATGACATTGGACTCACCGAGTATCCAGGATCTTGGGCCTGAATGTCGCTCCATGTAGCGTGGTATTGTGGAGTTCCTCAGGACCATAGAATCATGGGTTGATCCGGGGAATCGGGCACAACAATGTGTGATGATCTTGTTGGAGTCACAGACCATTTGCACGTTGATTGAGTGGAACTGTTTCCGGTTGCGGTACGGTACCTCCATGGCACGTGGAACCACCAATTCCACATGGGTGCAGTCGATGGCACCAATGCAACCAGGTATGCCGGCTAGTGCATGGAAACCCACTTTGGTGTTTGCAATCTCCTGGGCAGTCCGTGGTAATGAGATGTGGTCGTCTGTGTGCTTGAGGAGGGCATCGAGCACTTGGATGAGTGTTCGTGAGAATAATGGTTGTGAAATGCCATACAAGTGCCCCACTGTGTGCTGGTAGGTGCCTGTGGCGAGGAAGTGGAGTACAGACACTACCTTCAGTCGGGGTGGGATGGCGGTTGGAGTTTCTATCATGTTGACGATGTCGTTGTGTGTCATGTCTACAATGGCGGTGATGGTGTCCCGGTCCAAACGGTACAAGGGTGTGGATCTGCTCAGCAGTGAGGTTGAATGGATTGGCTCTGATGCGTGGGATTGGGGGCTGCCTGCGTGGTGGCACTGGCTGTGCTGGTGGGGCTTGCTGGGCCTGCCTTGCCCTCCTTCTCCTCCTGCATCTCCTCTGTGCTGCCTGTTGTTGTTGTTGCTGTTGTATCACTTGCATTGCTATCAGGTCCTCCAGCCCCAACATTGCTAGTCGTATTGGTATCATTGTGGAGTGTGACTGGGTGTGGGAAGGGGTGGGGTGTGCTCTTTTTGTACTTCCTGAGTCTGTATTGCCTTCACCTGTGCTGTTTCTGTGCACCTGTGGCAGCTGCATTCACTTTACATGGCCATTTACGGTTGGTTCGCGATGGCGTAATTAGCACCATGGCGGTAAGGTACTTAACGGGCTGGGTGATGGCGTTAGGTGCATGTCCGCTTGGGTCGGCATTCGCGTACCTTTCTGCCATGGCACTGAGTACGGTGTGGGAGGTCGCGTGCGCGCGCCCTTGGCGCAGTTAGCGGCAGCGTTAACTACGATGCCGCTAATGGCATCGTAGTTAACGGTCACGGGTCATGATCGGACCTAGCGGAAAACGATGGCGGTAACCATTTACCGCCATCGTTTTTCTCTTAGCGCCAGGGTCGTAATGAGGCCCATTGTCTCTCCACTATCTCCATTACCTATGGGTACGCTTCTCTCCCTGTGACCATCTATCTTCATGCCTCTCACTCTTCCTTAGCTGCACTTAGCTGCTTTTGTAAGCTATGCAGCCCTCTATACTCGTCCTCATTCCTTAACTGTGTCTCTGAGCTGCGCTATGCTTCATTCTCCATTGGCACTGATGGCGCCTTTCCTTTTACCAATTTAGCCCTCTTCTTACTATCATCACTTTCCTCATCAGGGGATTCATATCTGGATTACTATACCATCGAGCTGCTGCTTGTAGCGGGTATATTCCTGGGATGGTATGGGCTGATATGCTCTCCTCATATGGAGGCAGTACTGTGGATTGAGTGTAGACGCCTGCCTCAGCTGGTGATGTCTGGGCTGTTGACTGTGTGTGAGCGCTCTCCTCGGAGGCAGTGGTGCTGTGGGCTGCTCGTGCTTCCCCTCACACATATTTAGAATCCATTCCTTCTTAGGCGCCTATGTCTCTTCCTCAAAGGCCTTCCAGATCTCTAAAATACCTAGCCTGTTCTTAAGCTTCTTGGCCTTGTGTATGGCGTGTAAGTATGTGCACATATTTTGGAGTACATCTTTCGAGTGAGTGCCATCTTGTGGCCATGATATGTACATCTTTCCAGCAGTCCCTTTCATCCACTCAGCATGATACTTAATGATTTTAGTACTATATCTAGGGACGCTTTGCATAGGTGAATTATTGGGGTATCTGATATGGTGACAACCTTTAAGCACCACTCAGATTGGCACTACACAGAATAAACAATACAAATAGTGTTGCAAAATCCTACCTCTGGATCAGAACAACAAAGTCAGCTCACAATCTATATGTTCATACTTACCCCATCAACCTCTATCAAATAATACTATCTGCTATGCTCACAACACACAAGGAAGAACACCTCTAGAGGATCCAACACAATGCTGGCAATTACCAATTTAATCAATTAAAACACAATACAACACAATAAAATACAGCTGTCTTCTCTTTTTATGTCCTGGGGTATTCTTATCTCTCTATCTCTTTTATTCTACCCTCAAAAGAAGTCTGGGCCCTACTGCGAAGCCTTCCAAGACCTTGTCAAGGGATTACCTTTATCAACTTCTCTGTTTCATGAATACCATACAATAAATGTTCCTATTCCCCAAATTCACTTACATCTGTGGATCTTTGAGGATTCTGGGCATTGTGGTCCCCACATTCTGCCAGCTTCTCCTTTGCTTCCAGCTGGTGCTGGAAGAACAGGCAGGATTCCACTGCAAAGCCGGCTCCTGCTGACCTCCTGTTAAGTGCACAAAAATACTGCTCTCTTGACTGATTCACTGTCCAGAAGGAGGAGTGGCGGGGACCACAAAAATCCAACCCATCCTCTGCTACCAGATGAAAACACAGGCCCAAAACAGAACAGCCTTCTAACTGGTATTTGCCAATAAAGAGACAACACAGAGTGGGTTGTGGTATGCAAAATGCAAGGTAACTCAGCTTTATTGAAAGCATGCAAAGCTGGGGGAAGAAACAAAACTAACAGCCAAGCTCTCTCTCAAATTCTCCAACGTTTGAACAGAAAACACAGTTTAAATAACACAAATGAGTCATTCTGATCTCATCATGATCACTGAGTTATGAAAACCTCTACTGCTCATTGGTTCAACCTCATGATGCTTGAATATTATTGGTAAGCTCTAAATTACTTCTGCGGTGAAAAGCACATATGCTTATTGGTTAACATCTTACTAGCACAGCACACCTGGTCCCTCAGTAAACCTACCCGAGCACCCAAAATCGGAGGGGATGCACTAAAACAGTCCCTACTCACAGTGGCAACGAACCAGCAGCGATCCGTATGCAAACCAAAAACACAGCAAATAAAAAGCATGCATCTCTGGTGAATGATAATTAGCAAGCCAACGGCTGTTAACGTGACAAATAGTGGCGAATTCAATTTTGAACGTAAGGATTTTCAGGTTCGACTGAGATTTGAACTTGGATCGCTGGATTCAGAGTCTAGAGTGCTAACCCCTTGGGGGTTGGCCAGCCTCTCAGTATGAACATACAATATCTCAACGCTCAAACACAGCATCTTTGCCAATGGCATAATATTCACTAAATCATTCAGAATTCTATGGCCGCCCCATCACATTTTTTGTATTGCTTCTTCAATGTGATTTCATACATCTACGCCATCATGGCTTATTGTCATGGTGCATACCCCCAGACATCAGGAGCAGACCAGCCTACCCCAGTTACTGGCACCCATGGGGACCTTTAAGTCCCCAAAGGGTTGCCTTAGGGCTTCCTGGAGTCAGTCCTGGCGCCGTTGGCGCCAGGCTCATATTATTCCATCTTGTTGCAGGGAGCATGGAAACACACATAGCCCAGCCAGAAAGAACTGAGCCATACAGTCTAGCTTCGGGTGTGGCTGGAAGGACTACTTTACCTGGGACTGCTTGTGCACGGCTATATAAACCACACCATAAGGACAGGACATGTTTTGCGTTATTCTGCACTCCTGCAGCGGAACGCTCACCATGTCTGCTTAGCTCCAGTTACCCGGTCTTCAGCCACATCTGCCTTGGGAACCACGAACCATCAGCAGCTGTGGAGAAAGGAAAGGAAGAGAGAACAAGAACAGCGGTTGAGTCCTTACCTGATAAGCAGTCCATCTGAAAGGCCTTTCCATCTGCCGCTCTCAGGATCGTTGCATCTGCAGAAAGGAAACACACGCAAAGAGAGCCAATACTCACCCGGAGGCTGTGCTCTTCCTGTATTCCACTGAAGTGGTTCAAACGATCGCCGCTCCAGAGCTACGCCGCACCTGCAGAACAGGAAAGAAAGAACAGCAAGTTAGTCGCGCAAAGGAAAAGAACAATTTTTGTACATTTCGACGCCGCACTCTAGCACTAATACTCACCTGCAGGAATTCTGCTCAGCGTCGTGGGGAGACGGCAATCCTTCATCTGGCACCCTCCTAAATCATACCTGTAAAGGAATAAGAACAATAGTGAGAACTTTGGCAACTAAGAACATTTAAGCAAACTATACCAAGAGTCTTTTGGCATAGAGATTTACCTACAGAGTCACAGTTCTTCAGGACTCCGCTACAGCCAGCAGGATCAGTGACGCAACTAGATCCAGTGGAGAGGCTGGAACATTACTGCTCCCCTGTATTCAGTTGCAGGATGGTGAGTCCGCCATTAAAACACCTAAGGTGAGGCATAAGCAGAGAGGGGCACTAAGAGGTTACGGGAGGTTTACGGGAGGTGGGAGCCTAGCCCGCCACTCATGGCTGGTTAACATCTCGTTTCAACATTCTAGGCAAACACTCCCCTGTGAACAAGTAGTGAGACAAGAGAAGACATGTGCAGGCATCCATCACTCAGCTTCGTGCGATGCACGTGTAGACATTCATCACTCAGCTTCGTGCGACGCCCCGGTTGAGACCAGGTGAGCGTGACAGAACGCGAAGCCTTACAAAAATCCTCTACCTGGGCATCATGGAAACCTCAGAGACTGACCAGTTAGCCCAGCTTTTGGGGGAACTCAGGGCCGAGGTGCATTCAGCTCGGCAAGAAACCAATGCCTTAAGGAGGGAACTGATTGTGGCCAAGGATCGCACGGATGACCAAGCCAGACAATTGCTTCAATCACAGGCTGGCCAAACACCGCTACCTGGAATGGAGTCATCAGTCCCAGCTCCATCAAGTAACGCTGTACAAGTGGTCCTTCTGGGAGCCGTACCTTTGGCTCCCCCTGAACGTTTTGCGGGAGACCCAAAAAGGTATGCGGTTTTTATGAACTAGTGTCGTCTTCATTTCCTATGCAGGCCAGGAGCCTTTCCAAATGACCAATCAAAGGTGGCCTGTGTGCTTTCATATCTCAGTGGCAGTGCCGCGGACTGGTCGGTACCACTAGTCAATCGGGATGACCCCCTCCTACAAGACTTTCATATGTTTCAACAGGATATGGAGAAGTTGTTTGCCCGGCGCTCCCAAGGCCAAGCGTTAGATAACAAACTCCTGTCTCTGCGTCAGGGGAACCGAGATCTGTTAACGTATATCGCAACCTTCAACAGACTGGTAGTGGACTGTGGGTTGAGAGGCGAGTTAATGGACGTTTTGGCTCAAGTGGTCAATCCACCTAGAGACTGTGCGGAATACATTGACTTGTTGGTGCAGCTTGATCACAGACTACAGAACCGTAAAGCTGACCAAGCAAGAATGGAAACTCGGGTGTTTGTGCTTCCAAGGGAAAATGCTTCCAAAACCACCGACATGTCCGAACCCATGCAGATTGGAGAAGTGCGGGACTACTATCCAAGGGTGAAATACACAAAAGAAGCCAATAACAGTTGTGCTTGTATTGGGGAACAGCCGGCCACTTCCTCCGAGAGTGTCAGGTGAAACCGCCCAAGAAGGCAGCAGGGGTTGCCGACAAGGTCGGGGCAGAGCCAGAGTGGGATAACTTCCACGCCCGACAAGCGTAGAGGTCCGTTTGTCGAGTGAAAAGAAGGACTCCCAGACCTTGCACCTAGCCTTGCCAATGATTCTCATCAGTCACCAGCAACCATCTTGTATGCACGCGGTCAGAGCTTACATCAACAGCGGAGCCATTTGTAAGTACATTGATTAGGAATTGGCTTCAAGAATGAATCTTCCTCTTTGCGAGAAGGCAACAACTGATTTAGTCACCACTGTCGATGGAACAGAGATTTCTTCAGGTCCCGTAACACACTCGATGACAGAGATGAAACTTTTGTGCCAAGATGGGCATCGGGAAGCCATTTTGTTCGACTTAATCAAAGCTCCACAATTCCAAATAATTCTGGGAATGCCATGGTTAGAGTCACATAATCCTTGCATCGACTGGCGTGCTAAGATGCTGACCTTCTCAGTCGAATGTGCTCATACATGCTATCAAGCAGAAGAATCCTTGACCAAAGAGGTGGCAACAATCATGAGTCTAACAAATCCGCTACCCCAGGAATACCAAGACTATCAATATGTTTTCCAGAAGGATCAAGCCAATACACTTCCGCCCCATAGACCATATGACTGCCAGATCGACCTTATACCTGGCACACAGATTCTATGCGCTCACTGAGCCCGAAAACCTTCATTTAAAGAAATATCTAGACCTGTATCTGGCCAACAGTTTTATTTTTCTTTCTAAGTCCCCAGCAGCCTCGCTGTTACGCTCACCTGGTATCCACGGGGACGTCACCCAGCCCTGGTTGGATGATTTGCACTCTCGAACCCTCTCCCGGTCCCTTGGTAATGCCTCTGGTTAAATATGGGTCTGCAATATAGGAGAGCTGGATTCAATACCAGATTGTCTTTATGTTTTCCCACCTCCCTTGGCCTCAACTCCTTCCTCCGCCTTGGACCTTAATATTGTAAAAGGTGGATTCTCTGTCCTGCTCCTCGTGGCAGGGGTGCGTAGATGTGGGGGTGAGCAGCGAACAAGTTACTTCACTGGTGCAAGCCCCCCTGTGGGAATCCAGGCCTGCTGCAACTCCGTAGGTTTGTGGCTTTACAGTCTTTATATGCAGTCCTTATGTTCCGTTTAGTTTGAATGATAATGTCTTGCGTCTTTCCTTTTAGGTATGGAAAGGTATTTTAGTGTTGTCATGCAGCTTGAAGATGAGCATGGGCCGGTAGGTGAAAGCGCGGTGTGCGCGATGCTGTCCGGTGAGTAATGCGCGATGCGCAGCACTGTTTCACCCTTTATATTGCTAACCTGTGTCTTTTCTCTCCTTGCAGGTTGTGATGTTCCTTGCCGAGTGCCATAATGTTCCAGCAATGATACTGACCAGGAGATGACTACCCAGGTAGGAACTGTGTGGCTTTCTTCATTCGGGAGGAAACGTGAGTAAACGTTTACTAATGCTGTCTTTCTTTCTCCTCTTTCCAGGTTATGGTATTCCAGGATGCATGCGGTGCCGGATGATGGAGTTCGTACCTTCAGGTGAGTGGACCTGAAGTCAGCGATGGATTGAAGATAGGATACTGTTCCAGGTAAGTTTCGTAGTGTTCTTTCTCTCTCTGCAGGTCCTTGGTTTAAGGTAAAGTGGCATCACAGAACTGGACACGGTGAGCGTTACGCTGCCCACAGCAGAATAACACAAAGCATGTTCTGCTGTTTGGGTGTGGTTTAAATAGTCTCAGGTAAAGTAGTCCAGGTAAAATAATCCCAGGCCTGCCACACCCAAAGTAGTCCAGGTAAAGTAGTCCCAGGCCTGCCACACCCAAAAGACTAGACCGCATAGCTCAGTTCCTTCTAACTGAGCTATGTGTGTGCCTCCATGGTGGCTGAACCCCCCAAGTTAAATAGTCCCAAGTAAATAGTACCATTCTAATGTTGGTCTTCATGATGGTTGTGAGCCTGTCGCCAAAGGCGCCAGGACTGACTCCAAGAGAGTCTTGGTTGAGGTTTTAAGGCCTTTGACCTGGCCCTAACTCGAAGGCTGACTTGCCAGTGAGGGCCAGGGGCAAGGGTCATGACAGCACTCCCCCCCAAGGCCCCTCTCACAGTCGTACTTCTGCCTGGGCCTGGTTTGGCTGGGTAATTCCGATGGAACTTTTTAATTAAGCGAGGTGCATGGATGTATTGCCTAGGTTCCCATGAAATGCTTGAGGGCTGTATCCCTTCCAATCAACTAGTATAGTTTGGATCTGGTGTATTTTGAGTCTAGGATATCCTTTACTTCAAACTCTGGTTCTTCGTCAACTAATACTGGTTTTGGTGGTATTGTAACCCGAGTACCGGGTTGTACCGGTTTCAGGAGTGATACGTGAAACACAGGATGAATCTGCATAGTGGGTGGTAGGGCTAATTTCACTGCCACTGTATTTATTATGGATACAATAGAATAAGGTCCCAGATATCAGGGACAAAAGGTCCGAGTCCCTTTTATGGGCACATATTTTGATGCTAACCAGACCTTGTTTCCAATTTGATAGTCGGGGGCTTTACTACAATGTTGGTCAGCGAATTTCTTTTGTCTGTTCTTGGCTTGGAGTAAATGTTCTGCTGCTTCTTTGAAGGTCTGGGAAATAGTTGTATGTAGGGTTTTAACCGCTGACATTTCCAAAGGGGTTGGGAGATCCAATTCTGAAGTACGTGGATGTCTACCATATATAGTGTAGAAAGGGGTTTGTCCAGTGCTGGTGTGTAATGAATTATTATAGGCATATTCAGATATCCATAACAAGTCCTTCCAATTTCCACTTGATGTAACATGCAACGTAAGTATTGCTCGAGGGTTTGGTTTGTTCTTTCTGTTTGGCCATCTGTTTGAGGATGGTGACTTGTGGATAGTCAAATGTCAATTTGGGCCATTAAACAGCATTTCCTCCAGAAGTTGGATACGAACTGACTACCTCGATCTGAGATCAAGACCGATGGAAAGCCATGTAGCCGTATGATTTCCTCCAGGAATACTTTTGCTAAATTGGATGCATTTGGAAGACCCTTACAAGGAATAAAGTGTGCCATTTTAGAGAACAAGTCTACAACTACTTAGATGGTGTTGAATCCTTGACTGGGAGGTAGATCTGTAATGAAATCAAGGGACAGTGTGTGCCATGGTGCGGGAGAAATTTCTAATGGTTGGAGAAGACCAGCTGGTTTCTGCTTTTGGGATTTTTTTTGTGCACACACACTGCAAGATTTAATAAATTGTATGATGTCTTTACGCCATGTGGGCCACCAATAGTTTTGTTTTACTTTAGCTAGAGTTTTGGCAATTCCAGGATGACCTTCAATCAGGGAGTTGTGATAACCCGAAATAACCTGCTCTTGTAAATCTTTACTTGGCAAGTATAGACGATTCCTAAAATATGGTAACTGGTCTTTAATTGTGTAATGTTCTCATTGAGTACACCACTCTTGTGGGAAAGTGAGATCCATTAAGAGTTGGATCTTGTTTTGGAGTTCACCCTGTGTCAACGTTGTTGTAAGACCCAGGAGTTTGTCTTCTGGAATGATGGCTACTGGATCTGGAGTTACGTATACCTTTTCATCAGCTCCCATGCGGGACAAGGCATCAGCCTTTCCGTTTCGGACTCCTGGACGGTAGGTGATCACATAGTCATATTCAGCGAAGAAAAGAGCCCATCGCAGTTGACGGGATGATTGAGCCTTTGCTGTTTTTAGGTATTGCAGTTTTCGATGATCCGTTATGACCGTGACAGTATGTCTAGCACCAAGGAGATAGTGTCGCAATGCCCTGAAAGCTGATTTTATAGCCAAGAGTTCTTTGTCTGTGATAGCATAGTTGAGTTCTGGAGGTGAACATTTTCGTGACCAGAAGGCCACAGGGTGTAGCTGGCCAATTCCTGGGTCCCTTTGTGAGAGAACAGCTCCCATAGGCATGCTAGAGGCATCTGTTTCAACTCTATAAGGGAGGTCTGGGCGAGGATGCCGTAGAACTGGAGCAGAAGTGATTTTTTTCTTAAGTTCTTGAAAGGCCTTCTCTGCTTCTTCGGTCCATTGTTTTTTCTCAATAGTGATGTAATTGGATGCACTATTTGGGAAAAATCTGGGATGAATCGGCGGTAAAAGTTTGCAAAGCCCAACATACTCTGGATTCCTTTAAATGAAGTTGGTGATGGCCAGTTAAGAATGGCATCTACCTTGTGCCTATCCATTCTGATACCTTTTGGTGTGAGGATAAAACCGAGGAACTCCACTTCGGTGACATGAAAAGAGCATTTTTCAAGTTTAGCATACAGTTTATGTTGGCAGAGTTTAGTAAGGACGGAGCGGACATGCCTGACATGGTCTTCTTTTGTAGCAGAATACACTAAGATGTCATCAATGTAAACCAGGATGCAAACGTCGATTAACTCCCACAAAACATCATTCCTAAAGTACTGGAATGCAGCAGGGGCGTTGCAAAGTCCAAAAGGCATTACCTGGCATTCATACAAGCCGTATTTGGTACGAAAGGCGGTTTTCCATTCGTCTCCTTTCTTCACTCGAACAAGATGGTACGCCCCCCTAAGGTCCAGTTTGGTATAGATTAGAGCGTCTTTGATTTGATCCAATAATTCTGGAATAAGGGCAGTGCATAACGTTTTACTGTGATCTGGTTTAATGCGCGATAGTCGATGCAAGTCCTCAAATCTCCTTCCTTCTTTGGTACGAAGAATAAGGGACTGGCTGCTGGTGATTTAGATGAGCGGATAAATCCATTTGCCAGGTACTGATCAAGATACGATTTCAAATTGAGGTTTTCTGGTTCAGTAAGTGCATAGATTCGACTACAAGGAATTTGCGCACCAGGTATGAGGTCGATCTGACAATTGTAGGGCCTGTGCGGTGGTAGAGTATTGGCTTGTTCTTTCTGGAACACGTCTTGAAAATCTTGGTATTCCTTTGGTAGAGTACTAGTCACACCTAGAACAATCGTTGCTGTACTGGGAGTAGCATATGTACATAAGCCTGTTTTCCCCTTTTCTTGGTAATAACAGGTGAGAGCACAATCATCGGAAAAGGCCAACTTCTTGGCACGCCAATCTATTAGAGGGTTGTGAGCTACCAACCATGGCATCCCTAAAATTAGTCGAAACTGAGGAGCTTTGATGAGATTGAAAGCAATAGATTCTCGGTGTTCATCCTGGCACAGTAGGGCTAGTGCTGCTGTACATTGGGTTACTGGTCCGGAAGCTATTTCTGTCCCATCAACAGTAGTAACTTGTTCAGTAGTCAACTTAGAGCATAAGGGAAGCCCCATCTCTGCTGCCAGATCTTGGTCTACATAATTCCCAACTGCTGCGCTGTCTATGTATGCTTCGACCTCATGCATCCGAGACGGTTGTTGGTGATTGATCAAAATTACTGGTAATGCAAAGTGTGAGGTCTGTGGCTCATCCTTCTCGCTCGACAAGCGGACCTCTACGCTTGCCGGGCTTGGTAGTTTTCCGACCCCTTGTTATTATCTTCCTTCTCTGTGGCGCCAATAGTTCTCCTTGGTGGTTTCACAGGACAGTCTTTGAGGAAGTGGCCGGATTTTCCTCAATATAAGCATAATTGCTGTTGCCTTCTCTTGTCTTTTTTTTTTTTTATTTTTTTACTTGTTTTAATTGAAAATCAATTTTTACAAGTATCTACAATTTCATCTTTTCTGTGATCCGATAAAACTTTTTTTAAAAGAAAAAGTAAAGATCCTTCCAAAGGGGGTGGTAGATGATAAAATTAGGTAATAATACAGATATACCGTATAATCTTTGGATGTTTGGTACTCTTTCCAGTTCTAGGTCCCGTGTTCATCCAGAAGTTCATCCACCCCCATTTTTTTGTGCAGTTTTTCGTCTTTGCTTTCAATCTTGTCTCATATTGTCTAGTTTCAAACTCTGAAAGAATTTGGTGACTGCAATTACCCAAGTAGTTTGTTCGCCGCTCATAAGACGAGACCACCATTCCTTTTCGTCATAGGAATGAAGATCGAAAAGGATGTGGTTAAAATTAATTTTTCTTAGCTGTTCTAATGCTTGGCAGTTTAGTAGTAGATATCTTAAATTCTCAGTCAAGCTCTTGTTTTGACCAAACCTGCAGAAGTTTTGCCTTGTTTATTTCTTATGGCTACTACTTCTTTAGTCATTAATAAATTTAGTCTATTCTCAAGAAATTTTCCCTTAGACTTTTGTTAGGAAATCTTTTGATGTAGTTTGGAGGTTGATTGATTTTGTTTATTATCAGAGGTATATTCTTTGTCAGTTTGTTTTTGTTGGCCTGATCTTGAGTTGATATCCAGTCCTGAGTAAGTAGTTTTGTTTTAATTTTCGTTGGATTATTCAGAAGATCTTCCTCTGTACAGCCAATACTGTCCAGTCTCATTTGAATGTCCATGACCCATCTAGACATGATCTTAGTACTGGCACCTTGGAGTTCTTTGTTGATTAGGCCGAATATGTGAGGGCTTGCTTTGCTGATTATTTTCCTGTAGACCATAATTCTATTGCGAGCGACTCTTGATGCAATGGATTGGAGGCTTAGTTCCCTCCGGATCGATGCTATCGGAGTTGATTGTGGCAATAGCAACATTCTCTGCCAATACCTTCCTTCCAGCTTGTCCCATAGGCTTTCCGGGAGATATGGCATTGCTTCTATGCCATATGTTAGGCTTGGTATGATCTTGGCCTTATAGAATTTCAGGACCGGTATGAAGGAGAATCTTCCGTATTTCTTGTTTACGGCTTGCGTCGGAGCAATCAGAGATTTCAATTTTTCATGGAGGGCATCTTGCATTGGTAAGTCCCTTCTGTGTGAGCTAAGGGTCACACCCAAATATTTGAAGCTGTTAACTGTATCTAGTTTTTCCCCTCAATGAACCATTTTGAATTTTCATTTTTTTTCTTTTGGAGTTCAAACGACATTATCTTCGTTTTGGAGTTGTTTATTTCCAAATCGTTTGTTTTAATGAACGAGGCAAAATTGTCTAGCTTTCTTTGGAGACCTATTTGAGTTTGGTCGATGATGATAATGTCATCTGCATAGATTAGTCGGGGTAGATGTTCGCCCCCAAAAGTTGGAGGGAAGGCTGGGACTTCTAATTCACTCTCCTTATAATCGGCAATGTATGCATTATATAGCACAGGTGCCAGGTGGCAGCCTTGTTTAAGCCCCCGGGTTGTTTCAATAGGTTTTGTTAAATGACCCGCTCTGCTAAGGCGTACTTGGATTGTTGTGTTGGAGTATAAAGCTCTAATTTGTGCTAACAGTTGCAATGGGCATTTCCACAAAATGAGTTTATTCCAAAGTCTGGACCGGTTGACTTGGTCAAAAGCTTGAACAAGGTCTATGAATCCCATGAAGACTCTTGGTTTACCTTCCAAAACTTTGTTTATCAGTATGCTTAAAAGCAAAATATTTGCTGTTGTTCCTACGGATTTAACAATCGCCCATCATCGCTGCAGCACACCACGGAGGAGGGCAGGAGCCCCAGCCCCTCGAGCCCAGGAGCGGCTCCAACTACACAGGGATCAGCCGTGCACCAGATTGCCCTGCCACACAGAAATCCTCAAGGCTGAGGTCTGTTCATCTATACCATATAAGTATGCACCTTGAGGACACCTACATCAGCCGCACGCCGTAATTTCCACCCGAAAACGAAGCGCACCGCATTGAGTGAATCGCCTGACCCTGGCAGATTCTTCCGCCTGACTCTGTAATGGCGGGTGCATCGTGGCACCAGAGCGAGGCTTTGACCGCGTGGCTTCGCTGCTGAGCAACCGAAGCCTCCTTTTACCAATCCTCTTCTGCCGGCAGGCGAAAACGCCGGCCTCACAACTAAGGCCCATACAAAGGCTCCTGTTTGCCCCCTGCACACTCCATCATCGCTGCAGCACACCACGGAGGAGGGCAGGAGCCCCAGCCCCTCGAGCCCAGGAGCGGCTCCAACTACACACGGATCAGCCGTGCACCGGATTGGCCTGCCACACAGAAATCCTCAAGGGTGAGGTCTGTTCATCTATACCATATAGGTATGCACCTTGAGCACACCTACATCAGCTGCACGCCGTAATTTCCACCCGAAAACGAAGCACACCGCATTGAGTGAATCGCCTGACCCTGGCAGATTCTTCTGCCTGACTCTGTAATGGCGGGCGCATCGCGGCACCAGAGCGAGGCTCTGACCGCGTAGCTTCGCTGCTGAGCAACCGAAGCCTCCTCTTACCGATCCTCTTCCGCCGGCAGGCGGAAACGCCGGCCTCACAACTAAGGCTCATACAAAGGCCCCTGTTTGCACCCTGTTCGCGCGCTGGAGCGCGCTACTCTGCCCGTGTTCATACTTGAAGTATGTTCTCTGTGCCAACGTCTTAACTGAAGTCCAGAGGAGCAGGAGATCCCGCCATCCACTGCAGGAGTATACAGGCTTTTGGATCGATGGCTACGAGCCCTGCCAGATGCAAGGTAGGCCATATGCCTCCCCTAGTTGTACTCCAGATTTCGGCCGCATGCCTGTTTCTTCTCACTTCTATAGTGCTTGGGCACCCAGATGGGCCCTTACTAGCATACGGCATCTAGCCTGTTTATTACTGCCACATGTAGAAACAGTAATTGTACCCCAACTTGCCAGCTCGTGCCCTACAGTACTGCACCTTGAATTGCACCTCAGGGTACTAATAGACTCCATTGATGTGTATTGTGTCCTATGGCCGCTAATAGACCACATTTGATTTGTATTGTGCCCTATGGTCGCTAATAGACCACATTTGATTTGTATTGTGCCCTATGGTCGCTAATAGACCACACCTGATTTGTATTGTGCCCTATGGTCGCTAATAGACCACACCTGATTTGTATTGTGCCCTATGGTCGCTAATAGACCACTCTGATTTGTATTGTGCCCTATGGTCGCTAAGATACCACATTGATTTGTGCTATGCCCTATGGTCGCTAACAGACCACACTTGATCTGTATTGTGCCCTATGATCGCTAAGATACCACACTGATTTGTATTGTGCCCTATGGTCGCTAATAGACCACTCTGATTTGTGTTGTGCCCTATGGTCGCTAATAGTCCACACGATCTGTATTGTGCCCTATGGTCGCTAATAGACCACATTGATTTGTGTTGTGCCCTATGGTCGCTAATAGACCACACTTCATCTGTATTGTGCCCTATGGTCGCTAAGATACCACATTGATTTGTGCTATGCCCTATGGTCGCTAATAGACCAAACTTGATCTGTATTGTGCCCTATGATCGCTAAGATACCACACTGATTTGTATTGTGCCCTATGGTCGCTAATAGACCACTCTGATTTGTGTTGTGCCCTATGGTCGCTAATAGACCACACGATCTGTATTGTGCCCTATGGTCGCTAATAGACCACATTGATTTGTGTTGTGCCCTATGGTCGCAACACATATACCTAATAGACCACTCTGATTTGTGTTTTGCCCTATGGTCACTAATAGACTACATGGTTGGTGTTGTCACTCGCTCGCCTTTACTGTGAAGTTTGCACATGCCAACTTTTAGACTGAGTGTGATTTATGATTTTAAGTGAACCCCTTGTCTAACTGCATCTGTTTGCACATGCCACTTTTAGCCTGAGCGTGATTTCTAATTTAGGTGAATTGGCATTATACCAATTGTTGGGCCTTACCTGATATTGCCTTATACTAGTTTGCACCTAACTACTATTGCTGCTGCCACAATTTGTCCTGAATCTTTAGCCCTAGTGTGAATTCGGTATCTAGGTGTACCCGCTTGCGTCTGCATATGCATTTTGCATTTTTGCCACTAACTAGCATGCCTCCCGTGTTCAGTAATTGCCTTGCCTGCCCCCTGCTCCTCTTAATCACCATAATACTATCCAACATGCCGCCTCAACATCCAACTACCATGTGCGCGACCTTACCTAACTCCAACTCATCCAACAGCTCACCGCTACCCAACTCCAACTCATCCAACAGCTCACCGCTAATGACAACTGAGGCACCTCCAGTGCTGCCGATTAGCCTCCCTTGCCCCACTATAGATAGGAATACAAGACTCAGAGCTAGATTAGCCAAAATCCACGAGCCACTCGCCCATTCCATGCCCACCACTAAGAAATCCAGCTCCACTCTCACCAGCCCTAAAAACTACAAACCTAAATTATCTCTGAACCACCATACTAAATATCCAACTCATCCCAACAACCAGAGAAGTACTAAACCCTCTCAGAAATCGTCGGCCTCTACGACCACTACACCCATAGCGAGCCCCCAAATCAAGGGAGCTCTAATCAGCGATAGATCACTTGTAGCTCACGCAACTGATATTGCAGACCTATTTATCAATGAAGACCTGGACCTCCTTGCTATCACAGAGACCTGGCTCCATCCGGCAGCAGGCCCTATGCTTATGCTAGCAGTCCCAGATAATTACACCATGCTGAGACAAGACCGACCTAACTCTAGAGGAGGCGGTGTTGCCATCATTCATAAATGTAGCCTTCCCATAAGAGCAGCTACCTCCATCAGTGTCCTTTCTTGCGACCTACTCTCAGCCAAAGTCCCTATTACTAATACCCAAACCCTCAACATCCATGTGATCTATCGCCCTCCAGGCCCATTAGGCACCTTTGATGAGGATCTTAACACTATCCTATCCACTAACCTAAAAAATGCCACACAGGTGCTAACCCTTGGAGACTTCAACATGGGCTTCAACGACCCCGAAGACCAAGCTGCCATCACCACGTTGAACACCCTCACCGAATAAGGAGTTACTCAAAGAAGCCTAAAACCTACCCATGACAAGGGCAGAATACTTGACTGGGTAGCTGACTACAACTGCCTAGCTAACATTACTGACATCTCACCACTAGCCTGGACTGACCACCACCTGGTATCGTACCTGCTGTCCACCACTAGACCTCCTCCTATGCAGCCCAGTAGGGCCCCACCCACTCTTACAAGAAACAAAAAGAGCATCACGGCGGAGAGACTTATCCCCAACCTACTCCCACACTCAACTCACTCCCTGACAACTTGGACCCTGAGAGCCTGGTTGAGGAATACAATAAAATTATGTCCACTTCCCTGGACTTAATTGCCCCTCTCAAACTCAGGCCAAGCAAGCCCAAAACACACCTGAACAATTGGTACACACCTTTCCTCAAAAATTTAAGACAACAAAAAAAAAATTGTGAAACCATCTGGAAAAGAGACCCATCAGTAGCCAATAAAATAAAATTCACCAAACTAGCGGCCCTGTACAAAAAAGGAATCCTCCTAGCAAAACGTACCTCCTTTGACTCCCGCATCTCCCAAGCCAGTTCAAACATGAAGGAACTATTTTCTATTCTAAAAGAAGTAGAAACCCCTATAGCACCACCAGACACCTGCATTAAAGATAAGAATTGGTGCACCGACATCCAAAATGCCTAAGCCACCAAAATCGCTACATTACAAAATAAAATATCCTGTAAAAAAGCATCCTTGAACAACCCTGCCCTGTCCAAGCCACCCGAGAAGCAGACTACAAGTGAATATACACAATTCAACTTTACCAAAGTGACCATACTCGAAGTTGAAAAAATCATCTTGTCATTAAAGCCTTCTAACTGCCAGGGAGACCTATGTCCAGCACAGCTTATAAAAGACGCTGCCCGCAACCTCACCCCATTTATCACAAAGCTAATCAATGCCTCCTTCTCCACTGGGTCCATCCCAAACAACCTAAAACAATCCTGGGTACTACCTCTACTAAAAAAACCTACTCTTGACCCAGCCACACCTACTAATTACAGACCCATAACAACGGTACCATTCCTCCTGAAAATCCTGTACAAGGTCGCCTATGTTCAAATACAGAAGCACTTGGAAGAACACCACTTGTTAGGAGCCAGACAATCAGGCTTCCGACCCCAACATGGGACTGAGACAGCTCTCATCGACCTTAAAACACAGATCGATCTGCTCAAAGACAGTGGCCAAGCAGCATTACTCCTCCTCCTTGACCTCTCTGCAGCATTCGACCTGGTCGACCACTCGGTCCTTTGCACTCACCTACACACGGCTGCCCACTTCTCCCCCGAGGCCATTACATGGATTAGATCTTTCCTCGATGGCAGAACCATGAGGGTTTTCTCGCCTACAGACGCTGCAGACCCCATACCCATCACTTGTGGCGTACCTCAGGGCTCCTGTGTCTCCCCTACACTGTATAACATATTTACCAAGCCCCCTTTCGATGATTTGGATCATCTCTGTATCACCTACACTAACTATGCAGATGATACCCAGATCCTCCTTCCACTTTCTGGAGATTATGGAAAGGATTTGGCCTTGGTGAATAGGGTTTACATCATCATCCAGGCATGGACGGCCACTCACGGTCTATGCCTGAATGATGATAAAACTGAACTCATTACCTTGGGCACCACTGCCAGCCTAAAGAAATTAAGCCCAGCCTACTCATCCTTCATAATTGATGGCAATACTATCAGAGTGGGACACGAAGTCAAAACATTGGGCTTCTACCTGGATTCCAATTTCACCTTTAACAGACAGGTGAACTCACTAGCCTCCTCCACGGCTCACACGTGTAAATTGATCCGTACAGCCAAACCTTTTCTATCCGACACCAGCTGCCTGACCCTGGCCAGAGCCCTCATACTATCCCGCTTAGACTACTGCAACGCCCTTTATCTTGGGTCCTCCAAAGCCACTACTAGGAAGTTACAAACCCTCCAGAAAAACGCACTCAGAGCGGCCTTGGGCATCTCAAGAAGAGACCACATTACAGCACATAGCCAGCCAATTGGACCCCCATTATAGACAAAATCTCCCTAAAAACTGCTTCACTTACCCACAAGTCCCTCAATAACGCGGCCCCCATTTACCTGATCAACAGATTTCACAGACTGACATCCTTGAGACCGACAAGGACAGCATACAGAGACTGCCTCTCTATCCCTAACTACAAACGCTCTACCATAGGAGGTAATAGCTTCCCAGTGAAAGCGGCTAAACTGTGGAACTCCCTACCACCGACTCTTAGAATGGACTTACCCTACCAAAACTTCCGTTCCAAGATGATGTCTTGGCTGAAGACAGCCATTGTCTAAACATACTGTGCCAGGTTTCCGCGTCTCCCACCTGTCACTTGGACATACTGGATACACAACTGTTAATTGTATATATGTATATATTCCTGCTTACTTTCATTATTATTGTGTTCATGCCCTGTATATATTTTATTGTCTGTAACTAAGTTTCACAAATTCCTGTATCTGCTGCGCCCTGTTACCCTAGGGTATTTCGGCGCATTACAAATAATAAACAAAAAAACAAACAAACAAACAAATCCGGACTGCAGAGGATCATTGATGTTATTGTTACTGGTCCAGGTTTGAAATTGGTCCAATAAACATGAGGCAAAAATCTTTCCAATTGTGTCAAGTAGTGCGATTGGTCGATAGTGTTTTGGGTTGTCCCTTGCTCCCTTTTTAAATATTGGGACGATGTTTGCGCATTTCCATGACACTGGAATCGATTTAGTCCTCTGCCATTTTTTGAATACCTCGGAAATGAATATCGACCAAGCCTCCTCTTGCTTTTTCAAGTCAAAATTGGTCACCCCATCAGGACTGGGGGCTCTGGAATGGTTTAACTTTTGTATTTTGACTAATATTTGGGCCGGTTTGTGTGGAATGACCCATGCATCAGAAGTTTCTTCTGGAGTCTGTATGGAATAGATGTTCGTTTCCTGATACCGTTGTTTAAAATGATTGATCCATTTTTCTTCTCCCACGCTGTTCTGTAGGGCTTCATTGGATGATCTTGTAGTGGATTTGACTAGGGTCCAGAAAGTGCTTGTTTTTCTCCCACATATAGCCCTCAACATCTCTTCAGAGTCAGACTGGTACATTTTCTTCCTGTGATTTCTCGCCCAGGCTTTGTATTCTTTTTCAGCTTTGATGGCGTTGCTATTATGCTGGGTGATGTTGTTTTTTTTGCTTTTCTCTTCAATTTACGCATCCATCTACGCTTTGTGACCAGTTCTTGATCATATGTATGAATTGCGGGTCTTGTACAAGTTGCTTGATTTCCGTCCCTTTTCCTGAAGGCCATAAGAAGTGGACGGTAGTCTATTGATTTGTTGGTTGTGTTAGCATTAGAATATTGCTTAGTTAGTTGTGCTATCCCTGCTTCTTTGATCTTGAGGCGCACTGAGCTGCAATCAGTCTCTAATTCATGTTGCATTATCTCGATTGGTGGTTTTGAGAGAATCCACTTCACCTGCAGCTTATTGTGGTCACTGTGATTAGTTCTTACTACGTTGAAAGATTTTATTCCTGCGAGTAAATTACGCGAAACGTAGATGTGGTCTATTGTTCCTGTTTGGTTTTCTCTTTCCGACGGGATTTTTTCTGTCGATGTTTCAAACAGGAAATTAAGATTGTGCAAGTCATAGCTTTTCATAAGAGACTTCCACAATCTGGCCCTTACTGATTACTCCGTATGTTGTCGAATAGTTGTTTTTTGATCCCCAATCCCTTCGCAGGTTGTATTTAAATCCCAGCCACTCAGAATGTAGTCAATGTCGTGGTTCTCAGACGTCGTTTCAATGACGTTTTCCAGATCTTGAAGGAACTCTTTATTAGTAATAGCATTTTGGTTCCAATAGATGTTTATAAAAAGCATCTTCCGTCTCGTCATTTCCAAGTTTGCAGTATGACAGTTCCATAGAGCTAAAGATGCTTGTATGAAGTTTGTCGATGACAGTGTTGAGATGAAGTGGAATCCGCTGCTTGATTGAAAGGCTGTTAATAGACCAGACATTGGGCGGCCTTTAGCACCTCTACATGCTGGTATGGAGTAGATTTCAAAGCCATCCAGGGAGGTTTTGTCTAGGAGCCATGTCTCTTGTAACATAATTACATCATGAAGTCCCAGATTTATGTCACTTTCTTTAGTCAAGTGAACGAAGCCCCTAGTGTTCCATGAAATAATAGATACGTTTTCCATTAGACATTCTTTGGAGGATTCTCATGGTCTCTGTGCTCTTGTGTGTGTTGGTAATTGCTAAATATTTTTGTTGCTTGGAGTTGGCGCGATCCAAGACCCTGTTTCCGCCCTCTTGCCTTCATTATCTTCCAAATGACTTAAGCTTTTGGTTTTATTCCAAGACAATTTTTGGTCAAAGGTGATTTTCAATGTTGGAATGGGGCCTTTTCGGAATTCGATCAGGGTCTTTATAATCGTTTGGTGAATCACAATCACTAGAGATCGGACCATCGGGTCCTTGTAATTCTCTCGTTCTAGGGGATTCATGATGTGATCTTTCCCCCTTGGTTACTATTTTTGGCTGATGATCGCTTTTTCTCGATGTTCTGTGTGTTATGTCGTTTGTCGGGTTTCTCTTGGAGGTCAATTGGAAACTAGGTTCCCTAAGAGGCGAAGCTCTCCTGCCTCCTCCCCAAGGTGCATTATCTGCGAGATATGATCTGTGAGTTGATCTGTCTGAATATCTGTGATCAGAAGACCGTTCATAGATCTTTGGCTTCATGTCGTCCAGTGCGTAGCGCCAATCGTAGAGATTGTCAGCCGCCTGTCTCAACCAGTCTTTTTCTGTTGAGGATTCGATGAACAGGAAAGCTGAATCATTACGCCCATCTATACCTGGCTCAACAATTTTTAAGTCGCTTGATCGTAGTCATTTTAAGGTTGGTATTCTTGAAAAAAGGTCCATCAGAGTTCTTCTGTTAAGTATTAAATTGTCCCTTTTATTTGTCACTCTTTGAATTTTGAAAGATTTTTCGAGAGTTGTCTTTTTCTCCTGCTGCTTCGTTTGGTTCCAATAATGGTCAGGAAGTTTCCTGTATTTTGTAGATGCGTGTGAGATCATTTCATTTGGTGAGTTTCTTCGTCTGTGATCGTCAAACATCACTGACCTATAGTTTGACTTTTTAAGAGGTTCGTTGGCGTCGGAGAAATCTTTTTTCTCGTAGATTTGTTTGCTTCCATTTTCATTCCTCTCTTTAAATTTGCATCTATTAGAAGGAAATGTTAAAGATGCAAGTTCAACGGCCTTGTGTCCTTCTTTCAGTAATTTATTTTTTTGATTTTTTCTTTTGTCTTCAAGGGTCAGGAATGCCGGCGCCAAAGAGTATTTTGTTGCTTTCTTCTTTTCCTGAGATGGTAGCTCTCTGTTATCCTTTGTTCCCTTCCCAGCTTTCCTTTTTCTCCCTTCAGACTGTGAATGATTCAGTTCCGTATCATCTTCCAAATGTGTGCTCATGTTCAATAGGTCGGCAGAGTCGTCATGGGCTGTCTTATCTAATGGGAACTGAGCACAATTTGTCTTGGATTTTGGAGCCTTACGCTGACCCTTTGGTGTGTGTGGAGCGTTTTCTTTTTGTATATTCAGCAGCACCACTCTCCGATTGTTTATTTTTGGTGGTTTCTCTGATCGATCTTAGTCTGTTCTTGCGTTTAACTTTGGGTCAGACGCCCACACAAAATCAGTAATTGTTTGAGGAATTTTTGAAAATATTCCAAAAGATGCCACCTCGTTCGGCTGTTTCTTTGGCTTGCTGTTCGCTTGGGGGGCTCTGTCTGTGACTAATTTTGGGCTTATCTCTGAGAGGTTGTTATGGGATATGCATCCATTTGTTGCTGTGGCACCCTTAGGTAAGTTCTTTGTTGTAGTAGCTACTTTGCGTCCTGTCCCCGTGAGCACTAGGTCTGCAGTTGCTACAATCTTTTCAGCTGTTTGCCCTTTTTGAGTTTTAGTTATCGTAGTCAAATCGATAAGGCCATTTTCCCCATCCGGGATTAGGATGGCGGGTTCATTTGGACATTCATTCGTTTGAGTTCCCTGCGAATAAGAGCCATTCGCTCCCAGACTATTAGCAGTTTTGTAATTGATTTTATGAGGCAGAAGCTGTAAATCTTTGTGGGGGCTTCCGTTGTCTGGTTTGTTGTGTTTAGTACTTCTGTGCTCTTTGCCAATATATAACCTTCCAACAGAGACATTTTTGAAGTCATAGCTGCCGCAATACTTGTATGGTCCTTTAAAGTTTCCGATATTCCCTCGTACAATTTGCAGAAGGTGGCCATTGCGATGGTGATTGCGGACATGATCGTTAGTAAATCGGGCTTTTTTCCTGAAGAGTCTGCAGATTTGGGGGTTTGGAAGTCAGATTGCCTTCTCCTTTGTGGAGAGGCCAAAGATGTGCGGTCTCTTCTTGGGGTGGCTTCAAAGGCGTTTGGTTTGGTACTTTCCCACATTTCCCAGGGCCGCAGTCTGTTATCAATTTGGAGTTTGCTTGATGTAATTTGTAAACTGTCCAACAAGCCACCTTTCAATCCTGGGGCCCACAGGGACTCTGTACAAGAGTTTCCTGTGAGTTCCAGGGAGTTTCTGCATGTAGTATCCATTTGGTTTGTGGAGATGGTCTCGTTGATGGATCTGAGGCTTGGATTGGTCAGTGGCTCATCCAATTTCCTATCTTCAAGCTGTGGAGATGTCAAGTCCGTATATGAAGACTCAATTTGATTGCTTAGTTGGCTTTCTGGCTTTCTGCTGTCTTTGTAGGGGATCCAAGGTTCCCATAGTGCATGGGTGCACAACAAACGGCCCGCGGGCCAGTTGCGGCCTGCCATGCCCTTTTGACCGGCCCGCGAGGCACAAAGACTTTCCTAATGGAGGGCGGCCCGCGCCGCCCTCCATTAGGAAAGTCTTTGTTGTCTTCCGGGCTGGTGAAAACACTGGCCCTCATTGGCTCAGCACTCACACGCATCACGTCGCTCCTACGAGCCACGTAATGCGTGTGTGCTGCACCAATGGAGGGCCAGCACTACGGCTGGCGTGGTCCATAAGGCTTGATGCCGGAAGGCATTTCAGCCTTGGACCACGCCAGCCGTAGTACGATTCCAGCTTACCTGCCGCTTACCTGCCTGCCTTCCAGCACGTCTCCGGTAAGTGGTCTGTTTGTGTTTGTGTGTCGGGTTTGTTTTGCTTTATGTTTGTGTGTGCATGTTGCGGGGGGTGTGTGTCGGATGTGTATGAATGTTTGTGTTTGAATGTATTTTGTGTGTATGTTGAGATGCGGAGGTGGGGGGGTGTGTCGGATGTGTATGAATGTTTGTTTGAATGTATTTTGTGTGTATGTTGATATGCGGGGGTGGGGGTGTGTGTCGGATGTGTATTAATGTTTGTGTTTGAATGTATTTTGTGTGTATGTTGAGATGCGGGGTTGGGGGGTGTGTCGGATATGTATGAATGTTTGTGTTTGAATGTATTTTGTGTGTAAGTTGAGATGCGGGGGTGAGGGTGTGTGTCGGATGTGTATGAATGTTTGTGTTTGAATGTATTTTGTGTGTATGTTGAGATGCGGGGCTGGGGGGTGTGTCGGAGGTGTATGAATGTTTGTGTTTGAATGTATTTTGTGTGTATGTTGAGATGCGGGGGTGGGGGTGTGTGTCGGATGTGTATGAATGTATTTGAATGTATTTTGTGTGTATGTTGAGATGTGGGGGGGTGTGTGAATGTTTGTATTTGAATGTATTTTGTGTGTATGTTGAGATGTGGGGGGGGTGTGTGAATGTTTGTATTTGAATGTATTTTGTGTGTATGTTGAGATGGGGGTGTCGGATGTGTGTCGGATGTGTATGAATGTTTTGATTTGAATGTTTTTTGTGTGCTGAGTTGGGGGGTGGGGGTTCGGGTCTGTATGGGTGCATGTTTGTGTGTGTGCTGAGTTGGGGGGTGGGGGGTTCGGGTCTGTATGGGTGCATGTTTGTGTGTGTGCTGAGTTGGGGGGGTGGGGGGTTCGGGTCTGTATGGGTGCATGTTTGTGTGTGTGCTGAGTTGGGGGTTTGGTTGGGGGTGAGGGGGCCATGGGGCATAGTGTTTGGTTGGGGGTGAGGAGGCCATGGGGCATAGTGTTTGGTTGGGGGTGAGGGGGCCATGGGGCATAGTGTTTGGTTGGGGGCGAGGGGGCCATGGGGCATAGTGTTTGGTTGGGGGTGAGGGACATGGGGCATAGTGTTTGGTTGGGGTGAGGGCCATGGGGCATAGTGTTTGGTTGGGGGTGAGGGCCATGGGGCATAGTGTTTGGTTGGTGGTGAGGGGGCCATGGGGCATAGTGTTTGGTTGGGGGTGGGGGACATGGGGCATAGTGTTTGGTTGGGGGTGAGGGACATGGGGCATAGTGTTTGGTTGGGGGTGAGGGGGCCATGGGGCATAGTGTTTGGTTGGGGCTGAGGGGGCCATGGGGCATAGTGTTTGGTTGGGGGTGAGGGACATGGGGCATAGTGTTTGGTTGGGGGTGAGGGGGCCATGGGGCATAGTGTTTGGTTGGGGGTGAGGGGGCCATGGGGCATAGTGTTTGGTTGGGGGTGAGGGGGCCATGGGGCATAGTGTTTGGTTGGGGGTGAGGGACATGGGGCATAGTGTTTGGTTGGGGGTGAGGGGGCCATGGGGCATAGTGTTTGGTTGGGGTGAGGGGGCCATGGGGCCAAGTGTTTGGTTGGGGGTGAGGGGGCCATGGGGCATAGTGTTTGGTTGGGGGTGAGGGGGCCATGGGGCATAGTGTTTGGTTGGGAGTGAGGGACATGGGGCATAGTGTTTGGTTGGGGGTGAGGGACATGGGGCATAGTGTTTGGTTGGGGGTGAGGGGGACATGGGGCATAGTGTTTGGTTGGGGGTGAGGAGGACATGGGGCATAGTGTTTGGTTGGGGGTGAGGGGGCCATGGGGCATAGTGTTTGGTTGGGGTGAGGGGGCCATGGGGCATAGTGTTTGGTTGGGGATGAGGGGGCCATGGGGCATAGTGTATCTAGGGTCAATAAAATATATATAAGTTAATTAAACAGGCGAGATACAATAACTAAATAGAAATAAATTATAACAATAGAAAATGTGTAGAACAAAATGTAAGTTTGAAATGCAAATAAAAATCGTTACCCCTCAAAAACATTCTTTTTCTATGTGTTTAGTACAAATTGGGGGTTTAAAAAGCCTCCTGCCATGCCTCGCCTACCGCCCCGCCCACATTTACTTTTCGGCCCACTATAACCCTCATGTAAGGTACTTTCGGCCCTCTGTCAAAATCAGTTGTGCACCCCTGCCATAGTGCCATCTCAGAGTTTTGCTTGTTACGATTTCAGATGTGGAGGCTATAGAGTCCCGAAATTCGTTAGGGGACTCTTCAGGTAACCTTGGTGGTTCCGGTATTACGGCAGGGTCCCCCAGCCCTTCCAGTATTTCAGCATCTGAAATTTCTCCCGCTGGGTGACCTCTTTTTTAGAAATAATTCAGAACTGATTTGCAGGATATTTTTTCCTCCTTGCGTGGTAAGTGTCGACCATCTCTTTTCTGTGCTCGCCTTTTCCTAAATGTTGTTGATTTTCCCATCTTATTTACATGTATTTTTTTGATTGTTGTAAAAGCTTGTTTTTCTTGAAGTTTGGGTAGAGTTTTAACCGAGGATTTAATGTGCTCGGAGTCCGATCAGAAGAGTCAGAAGTTTCAGTTTCATATGAATCCAACGGTAATTTATCAATTATTCTATTTATGATTTCCCCTACCAGTGTGTATGAATCTAGCAGGATCTTCGAGTCCACTGGCTCCTTATAGGCATAATCAACATAGTCGCCAGGGGAAACTGAAGGTGGAGTGTAGGTATTGGCTCTAGGTGCAGGGTCAAACAGAGTTACTGTCCGTGGAAGACTATGAACCTCCACCTGCAAGCTCAATTTGTTTGTATGCGTTACACACGCTTTCTGTTTCTCCAAATGGGATGGGGGGCCCTCAGAGGGCAGCGGGTCTCTTTCTGGCGCCAAGGGGTGTGGGCCTGCATTTACCCCTTTAACCCCATCTTGCACTTCCTTATCGTCTTTACCAGTAAGTGCAGGCACCAGAAATTGGGAGTGCTTACGGGGTCCCTGAGTTTCAGAAAGATTGTTAATAGGTTTTTCCCCAGCGGGCTCGGGGGCCTGGATAGAGGGACTATGTACACGTCCCACTCCTCCCGAGACCACATTGGGTGTCGTACAGTAAACATCATCCATTTCAGGGACGGGTGTATAGTCTTGCGTCATTGAGGATTCATTAGTTGCGAACATGCTCCTGCACGAGATTGAATGTGCACGCTTACCTGATTTAGTGGAAGTTGGCATGAGAAGCTCTGGGAATCCGCCTCTAGGGTCTTCCTGGGCACTGGTCAGGGTCGCCGTTTGAACGGGGCACCTCAGGGTAGAACTCCTTAGTATTGGTCCGGATGTACGCTCCAATCCGATTTTTCTAGCCCCTTTTTTAGCCATGTGTTGCCACCAAGAATCGAGGCTCCAGCCCTCACAGCTCCGAACAGGATCCAAACAGGAGAAATTCGCCGCCCTTTACTCCTCGCCGGGTTTATGGCCACAAGGGCGCTGGGGCCAATCTTTTAAATGTTTTCACAAAGTCACGTGATGGGTCACGTGACACGCAGGTATGCGGAAGTCCCAATGTAGATTAAAGGGACATAGCCCAATAAAGGTCAGTGATTCTTTATAAAGCACTGCAAATCGCCTATCTCAAATGCTTCCCTCCTCGCAGCAGGGAAGGGGCAGGGGGCCACAAAGGGCACAGCAGCACGGAGCACGGAGGCACAGCTCCACAGGATCCAAACAGGAGAAATTTGACGCCCTTTACTCCTCGCCGGGCTTATCTCTTTCACTTTTAGTTTAAGGGTGCCGTACACCTCCGATTTGCATGGGTTCTACCGTGTTTTCCAATGTACATGGAACATTATCCTTTGTCCGGACATACACAGTTCGAGTTTCTAAGCTTATCTGGTCAGCTTTTCGGTCTTGTAATCTCTAATCTAATTGCACCACAAGGTTGATGAATTATCCACCGTCTTTAGGACATCCTTTAGTTCCCCTCGTAGACCCCGATGAAAAAGTGTGGTCCTTTTTTCCTCAGGCCACACAGCTTAAACGACTAGTCTGTTAAATGTTGCTATATATGTAAGCAAGTCTTGACTTCCTTGACGGAGTGACAAAAGTTTGTTGTCTACTTCTTGGCCTTGGGTATTACGAGCAAAAATAGTTTTTCCATTTCCATTTGGAAACCCCCAAAGTCATGTAACAACGGCTTATCCTGACTTACCAATGGTACCGACCAATCCGCAGCCCTGCCACTCAGATATGACAAGACAAAAGCAACCCGCGCTTGGTCGTTAGGAAAAGTCCCAGGTCTGCAAAGGAAAGGAAGACGACACTGGTTCATGAACGTTGCATACTTCTTGGGGTCCCCTGTAAACCGTTCAGGTGGAGCTAAAGGAACTGCCCCAGGAAGGGTTATTTGTACTGGATTGGTGGAATTTTACTGGGCAATGGGAACTGTCCTGCCTGTGATTGGAGCAATGGTCTACTTATTTTGTCGGTACGATCCTTAGTAATAATCAAATCCCTCCTAAGAGCGTTTGGTTTCTTGCCTGGCTAAATGTACTTCAGCGCGTAATTGTCCCAACAACTGAACTAACTGGTCAGTCTCTGAAGTCCCCATGACGCCCAGGTGGATAATATTGTTGAGGCTTTGCATTCTGTTACGCTCACCTGGTATCCATGGGGACGGCACCCAGCCCTGGTTGGATGATTTGCACTCTCAAACCCTCTCCCGGTCCCTTGGTAATGCCTCTGGTTAAAGATGGGTCTGCAATATAGGAGAGCTGGTTTCAATACCAGATTGTCTTTATGTTTTCCCACCTCCCTTGGCGTCAACTCCTTCCTCCCCATTGGGCCTTCTCCTCACCTTAATATTGTAAAAGGTGGATTCTCTGTCCTGCTCCTCGTGGCAGGGGGCGGGTAGATGTGGGGGCGAGCAGCGATCAAGTTACTTCACTGGTGCAAGCCCCACTGTGGGAATCCAGGCCTGCTGCGACTCCGTAGGTTTGCTGCTTTACAGTCTTTACATGCAGTTCTTATGTTCTGTTTAGTTCGAATAATAATGTCTTGCTTCTTTCCTTTAGGTATGGAAAGGTATGTTGTCATGCAGTTTGAAGATGAGCATGGGCTGGTAGGCGAAAGCGCGGTATGTGCACGATGTTGTCCGGTGAGTAATGCGCGATGCGCTGCGCTGTTTCACCTTTTATATTGCTAACCTGTTTCTTTTCTCTCCTTGCAGGTTGCGATGTTCCTCGCTAAGCGCTGTAATGTTCCAGCAATGATACTGACCAGGAGATAACTACCCAGGTAAGAATTGTGTGGCTTTCTTCATTCGGGAGGAAACGTGAGTAAACGTTTACTAATGCTGTCTTTCTTTCTCCTCTTTCCAGGTTATGGTATTCCAGGATGCATGCCGTGCCGGATGATGGAGTTCGTACCTTCAGGTGAGTGGAACTGAAGTCAGCGATGGATTGAAGACAGGATACTGTTCCAGGTAAGTTTCGTAGTGTTCTTTCTCTCTCTGCAGGTCCTTGGTTTCAGGTAAACTGGCATCAAAGAACTGGACACGGTGAGCGTTACGCTGCCCACAGCAGAATAACGCAAAGCATGTTTTGCTGTTTGGGTGTGGTTTAAATAGTCTCAAGTAAAGTAGTCCAGGTAAAATTGTCCCAGGCCTGCCACACCCAAAGTAGTTCCGGTAAAGTAGCCCCAGGCTTGCCACTTCCAAAAGACTAGACCGCATAGCTCAGTTCCTTGTAACTGAGCTATGTGTGTGCCTCCATGTTGGCTGAACCCCCCCAAGTTAAATAGTCCCAAGTAAATAGTCCCATTCTAATGTTGGTCTTCATGATGGTTATGTGCCTGGCGCAAAGGCGCCAGGACTGCCTCCAAGAGAGTCTTGGATGAGGTTTTAAGGCCTTTGACCTGGCCCTAACTGGAAGGCTGCCTTGCCAGTAAGGGCCAGGGGCAAAGATCATGACACTCGCCCTTATTCTTCGTGCCTAAATAGGAAGGAGATTTAAGGACTTGGATTGACTACTGCGCATTGAACCAAGTGACTGTAAAAAATCGGTACCCCTTGCCTCTAATCCCTGAACTACTGGATCAAGTAAAAGACGCTCAACTTTACACTAAGTTAGATCTCAGAGGGGCATACCATCTTGTATGAATTAAGAAAGGGGACATGTGGAAAACCGCCTTCCGTACCAAATATGGGCTATTTGAATATCAAGTGATGCCCTTTGGGCTTTGTACTGCCCCGGCAGCGTTTCAATATTTCATGAACGACATCCTACAAGAATTGATTGATGTCTGTGTCTTAGTGTACATTGACAACATTCTGAGTACTCCTGTTCTGAGCAAGATCATATTGATTGATGTCTGTGTCTTAGTGTACATTGACGACATTCTGGTGTACTCCTCTTCTGAGCAAGATCATGTAAAACACGTCTGTGCTGTCCTTGAAAAACTCTGGCAACACAAGTTATATGCTAAATTAGAAAAATGCTTCTTCCATGTTACCGAGGTCGAGTTTCTTGGATTTGTCCTAACCCCTCGTGGTGTTCGTATGGATTCGCGTAAGGTAGATGCCATCCTCAACTGGCCTTCTCCAACTTCAATCAAAGGAGTCCAGAGTATGCTCGGATTTGCGAACTTATATCGTCGATTCATTCCGGGCTTTTCGCAACTGGTACATCCCATCACATCCTTACTGCAGAAGAATAAACGCTTTCAATGGTCAGAAGAGGCAGAAAAGGCCTTCCAGGACTTGAAACAGATATTCACCTCAGCTCCAATCCTGAAACACCCTCGCTCAGATCTCCCATATGTGGTAGAGACCGATGCTTCCAGCCTGGCAATGTGTGCGGTCCTCTCCCAAAAGGACCCTGAGACGGGTCAACTTCACCCGGTAGCCTTTTGGTCACGAAAATTCACAGCACCGGAATTAAATTACGTCGTGACGGACAAGGAACTTTTAGCCATCAAGGTGGCATTTAAAGCCTGGCGGCATTATCTTCTGGGAGCAAGACACACCATCACGGTAATCACAGATCACCGCAATCTACAATACCTAAAGATGGCAAGGGCCCAATCCTCTCGCCAACTCCGATGGGCGCTGTTCTTTGCTGAATTTGATTTCATGATTTCATACCGACCTGGTTGTCGAAACGGAAAAGCTGATGCTCTGTCCCGCATTGGGATAGATGAAGCATACATAAGTTGAGACCCAGTAGTCATCATCCCTGGAGGAAGAATCCTTGGAATTACGACATCTCTGACCGTGGTTGACATCCATGAGGAAATTTCACATCTCATCGATACCACGACTCTGCAGGGTTGGCCAACTAAAAGCAAACACCAGTCACTCACAAATAATCTGCTACACTTTCAGGGACGCCTTTATCTACCCAGTAAGGAACTTCAGGAAAAGGTCATCTGAAATTACCACAAATCACTGGTAGAAGGTCACCCTGGAATTGCAAAAACTGAAGCCAAAATCAAGCGGCATTTTTGGTGGCCAACATGGCGTAAAGACATCAAGCAGTTTGTGCTATCATGCAGTATTTGTGCACAAAACAAGACCGCAACAAAGAGACCACCAGGCCTGCTACAACCTCCGGATATACCACCTACACCCTGGCATACACTGTTTCTCGATTTTATCACCAATCTCCCTCCTTGTAAAGTGTTCAACACCATTTTAGTGGTAGTAGACTTGTTTTCCAAAATGGCCCACTTCATTCCACTAAAAGGCTTACCCTCAGCTTCAATCCTGGCAAAGGAGTTCCTACAACAGATTGTCTGAATACACGGATTCCGCTCCGTCTTGATTTCAGATTGTGGCAGCCAATTTATCTTACATTTTTGGAATTTTTTTTGCGAGTTAGCCCAAATCGATGTAAGACTTTCCACTATCCACCATCCTCAAACCGATGGTCAGACCGAGAGAACTAACCAAACATTACAACAGTACCTAAGATGCATGTTACACCAAATGGAAGGCAGTTGGAAAGATGTTTTGTGGATAACCGAGTATGCCTATAACAATTTCTTACACTCCAGCACTGGGCAGAGTCCGTTCTATACGATATATGGGATGCATCCACGAACGTCCAACCTTGACCCGCCTCAACCTTTGGAAATGCCAGCCGTAAGACGTTTGCATACTACCATCACACAAGCCTTCAAAAGGGCGACAGAACATCTAAGGCAAGCTAAGGAAAAATACAAAAGATCTGCAGACCTACATAGGAGTGAAGCTCCAAAGTATCAGGTTGGGGGTGAAGTCTGGCTGGCCTTAAAACACATACCAGTAAAAGGAACTCATACTTTCAATCCCATATATTTGGGACCATACACCATTAGGGCCATCATTAATCCTGTGGCTGTGAAATTGGAGTTACCTCCACACATGCGAATCCATCCCGTGTTTCACGTCTCGCTTTTGAAACCAGTGCAACCTGGAACTCAAGTAACAAAACCACCAAAATCAATCATGGTCGACGGGGAACCTGAATTTGAGGTTAAGGATATTCTGGACTCCAAAATTGTCAAGTCAAAACTATTCTATCTAGTCAACTGGAAAGGCTATGGACCACAAAAAATAACATGGGAACCTAGTAACCACATTCATGCGCCACGCTTGGTAAAAAGGTTCCATCATAATCATCAAAGCAAACCTGGACCAGCGGGAGAACCCACCCTAAGGGGGGCATTGGGGGGGAGTGCTGTCATGGTGCATACCCCCAGACATCAGGAGCTGACCAGCCTACACCAGTTGCTGGCACCCATGTGGACCTTTAAGGCCCCAGGCACCAGGCTCATATTATTCCATCTTGTTGCAGGGAGCATGGAAACACACATAGCCCAGCCAGAAAGAACTGAGCCATACAGTCTAGCTTCGGGTGTGGCTGGACGGATTACTTTACCTGGGACTACTTGTGCAGGGTGTGGCTGGAGGGACTACTTAACCTGGGACTACTTGGGCAAGGCTATATAAACCACACCCTAAGCACAGAAAAGGCTTCGCGTTATTCTGCACTCCTGCAGTGTAATACTCATCGTGTCTGCTTAGCTCCAGTTACCCAGTCTTCAGCCACGCCTGCCTTAGGAACCACAAACCATCAGCACATGTGGAGAAAGGAAAGGAAGAGAGAACAAGAACAGCAGTTGAGTCCTTACCTGAGAAGCAGTTCATCCCAAAGGCCTTTCCATCTGCCGCTCTCAGGATAGTCGCAACTGCAGAAAGGAAACACATGCATAGAGAGCCAATACTCACCCGGAGGCTGCACTCTTCCTGTATTCCACTGAAGCGGATCACGCGATCGCCGCTCCGGAGCTACACCTCACCTGCAGAACAGGAAAGAAAGAACAGCAGGTTAGTCGCGCAAAGGAAAAGAACCATTTGTATACATTTCGATGCTGCGCTCTTGCGCTAATACTCACCTGCAGGAATTCTGCTCAGCGCCGTGGAGAGATGGCAATCCTTCATCTGGCACCTTCCTAAATCGTACTTGTAAAGGAATAAGAACAATAGCGAGAACTTTGGCAACTAAGAACATTCAAGCAAACTATACCAAGAGTCTATTGGCATAGAGACTTACCTACAGAGTCACAGTTGTTCAGGACTCCGCTACAGCCCGCCGGATCAGTGATGCAACTAGATCCAGTGGAGAGGCTGGAACATTACCCTGCCCCTGCATTCAGTTGCAGGACGGAGAGTCCGCTATTAAAACACCTAGGGTGAGGCATAAGCAGAGAGGGGCACTAAGAGGTTACGGGAGGTGGGAGCCTCGCCCACTCCTCACGGCTGGTTAACATCTCGTTTCAACATTCTAGGCAAACGCTCCCCTGTGAAGAAGTAGTGAGACAAGAGAAGACACGTGCAGGCATCCATCACTCAGCTTCGTGCGACGCATGTGCAGACATTCATCGCTCAGCTTCGTGCGACGCCCCCGTGGAGACCAGGTGAGTGTGACACTTATCTATGGAGGACTTTTTTTCTCCTGATTTAAACCCTATGGTTAATGGGTACCAAGGGTCCTATGTCCTAAAAGAGAACAATTATGGTGGCAACTTATTGTATTGCTTCTTTGAGCTTTCACCAATTACGTTGCCGCTTTACATACTTACCAGTTTGAATGAAAGTCTTGTTAGCACTCTTTCTGATCCAGTCCTCTTTTGCATTTTCAGACAAGTGGGAGGTTATCACTCCTAGTCCCTCCTCATTTCCAATACTGTACCATGGAGGTATAGAGGGAACAACCCATGTCCTCCAAAATTTCTTGCGCGCTAAGAGAAGGTAAGTGGTCCTATATGCCGCCTCTCTGGCAATAATGTTTCCTCCCCCTACCAGGAATGGACTGGGAACCAAAAGAGGCCCTGGAAATATTGTTCGAAGTGGACCCATATTACACATGTTCAGTAAGCCCACCCTTTCTCCTATGAGAAAATTGAAAAATAAAATAGGTTGCCACAAAAAAGAGGCTTACCGGGAAATCTCCAGAGTTCCCTATAGGCCAGTCTGCACCTGACCCCTGAGCGTGGCTCTGTAAATTAAGTAGTTGGTGGAGATGTGATATTAGTGGGATCGAGGGGAAGGAAGATGTGTTTAGTGATTGCATGTCGGAAGCACCCATTACCTGTGTGCTGCTATGGATTCTACTGTGTTCAGGGTGGGTGGAGCTAATACGCTGGAGTGTGGGGGTTAGCCATAATGGTGATTCCAGGGCTAGGAGAGTGGGTGAATTTGGGTAAAGCAGGTCAGAATTGTTCAAGGTATGTGTTTGTGCTGGGTGTTGGTGGTAAGGATGTCTTTGTGGTGGATTATGGTATATGTTCCATGGCACGTTGTACACAGTCCATTGTGGCATGCACTTTTCTGTGATGTTCAGTGTTTAGTGAGGTCAAATGTTTGACTCACACTTCGCTTTACAAGAAATTAGCATAAGCTGATTTCACCAAAAATACAAAGCCTTTTTAATGCTCTAGCCAAAGTGGGAACTGGCTTTACTCCCAAAGATTGTAAAGCGCAGACTTTCTTGCAATAAACAAGTGTCTTTGTTCCATTGTATATTCAAAAAGCTTTTACAGTTGACAAACCTAAATTCTAATCTCTGACCCTGCCTTCCATTCACTCCATGTTGATGCAATGGGGACCTGTCTGTTGACTTGTGATATGGGTCCATTTCCTAGCTGGTTTATCTATTTTGTTGCCCTCCAGATGTTTTGCACTGCTACTCCCATCAGCCCTATCGATCATAGTCAGCAGTGAAGAATCACGGCAGGTGTAGACAAAAACATCTGAAGGGCCACATTGTGAGTAACCATACTAGAAACATATATATTGGGCTCATTAACTCCTAATGAGAAACCCTTAAAGGAATAGTGCGCCCAAAAATGTCATTGTCCCGAGCTTTCGGGCATGTGGATTTAAGCAAACTGTGATCGATCATAAAAACATTTCCTATGTACCTTATCTTCGTTTTCCTCACTTTTACACATGTGAAATCAACGAGTTGAGTGCAGCCATCTTGTGCTACGCTTATCCGTGGATCGATCGCCCTAAATTCAAGTGCCCTGCGGCACTAAGTCATATCACCCGCCCCTGAAGCTGACATCACTATTCCTAGCGATATTCTCCACCTATTTTCATGATGTTAGTGGGCAGAGTAGCCAAACGCGCCCAGTCATCACATATGTCTTAACATCAGCTGATGCAGAACCCGGAATATCAACACACATATCCTTTCACAGCACAACGCGTCCCAAATCGGAATAGAAAACACTATTTTTAAAGGAAACAGCAATACTCTGCAATTTATAATGTGCTTTTAATTTCACAAAAAACACTCCTTGAATATATCATGAGGTACACCGTGTTCCTTTCAGGAGAAGATTCGCATTCAACGCACCTTGAATCGCAAGGCTTCGGCATCAGTTTCTTGCTAGACCGTAAAGGATGACAGGTTGCTCCTTGTCGCTGGTACCACCAAAGGGCATATCGGACCCGGGCGATCGTCCCACATCAGTGTAATGGAAAGCCATCCGTTTAGGCGTATCTGCCACTGCTGGCTGAAGAAACCATCTGTCGGTATCTGGAAACTATGGCATTCACAGAACGGCACAATGTAGCTTGTAGAAAACATAAAACAAATATATTTTAGTAACCATTCTTTATTCAAATGTATCCATTTACCCTGTAATTTTGCACCGGGTGAAACCTAATAACAAAAACAAACCACAAACAATGGAAACACACAGAAAACATTGGGGAAAGTTTGAGTCTACGATGTGCTTGAGAAGTTAGCACTATGGAGTATGTATAACTCCCAATGGGATGCAGAAGATGTTGGAAAAATTGAACAACACAGACGGCATCATAACTGAATATTTGCAAGGAACCTGGGGTTGGTGCCCCTAAGTTCCCTTGGGGAACCCAAACGTGGAGTCCATGCTCACTGTGCTCAGAGAGGCACAGCTCCACCTCACTGATGAGGCCCAACAAGGCTGAAACAAGTGTATAGGGTTTCTGTAAGTTCTCTTATTCAGAAGGGAATTGCCATAGCATTTTGGTGCTGCACTGCCCATTTGGGCGGGACAAAGACTGATATGCAAATGGATATTTCCCATCTGTAAAAGGTACATTGAGCAAAAGGCGACTGCTGCGGAAACTCAAAGTGTGAAAAAAACACATAACAGGTAATCATGCCATGTTCTTTCTAGCGAGGGCGCCTACTACCTTGTTTAAAAATGTAATGGAACTGGCAACATTAAATTTGGCCAAGCGAACCAAGTCCCCATGGAAACTTTTTTGCACACGGCACATCCAATAATACAAAGTTCATAGCAAACCCTGATATGCCATGGGACTAAAGTGTTTTAGATATCACTAGCCTGCATGCCGGTTGTGTTAGTGGGTCGTCGATGAATAAACGTCACAATATGCTCCAACTAACAACCCATAACAATGTAAGCAAGCAATACCGATCAGAAAAGGAACCCTTTACTCATTCGTCTTTAAACTATACACACATATAAATTATTAGTAGACTTATAAACAGCCTGAGAGTTACGCGATTGCTTTTTTAAATATGTTGTGGTATAAGCATAGAATTAAAGTAAATGTTACAATGCCCAGTTTCAAAATAGTGAATGTTATAATTTCTGCCGGTATTTGACACCTTCTGTCCTTCAAGCCATGGCGATTCTTCCCTTTTGTTCAAGGTCGAATAACAATTGAACCTTGTTTAGAGCATGTATGCCTGGTAGCTTTCCTTTCTGTGAAGGAAAGCCATAAAAACTAAAACATACTTTACAAGACACGTTGGTGTGAACTCCCCACAAGCAACATCACACAAAGTGACCTTCACTCCATGGGAGCGATGAGCCTGGCTGACCAATGTGTCATTTGAAATATGCACGAAAAATAAACAAATTGATTGCTGGCATCCACCAATGCTGCGCGATCATGAATAGTTTTCTGACCATCATTAGTGCTAGTGATTTAGTTCTTTTGGACAACAGTTACACTGAATGTAATGATATCATATGATGAAGTGATATTGCATTTATAAGCGCTTCAAGGAGCGACAAGGCAATGCTGGATGAATAGAGGGAAGACAGAGACAGCGATCTTACTAGTGTTGGGAAGTAGACGATCCTTGCCCCCTCCCCCTCTTTTGTCACTCGCGAAACATAACAAATGCAATAACCAAGGGGGGAGGCATAGCCAACCCCTGCGACAGTCCCTTACACCACACCCCATCGCAAATAACACATTATATAGTTTATAGCCCAGCATTAGGAAACCATTTTGAAATAGCCCGAATTACATATTTTTACTAGGCCCGAAAATCCATCACTGTACAAATGCAGCTCTCGCATCCCCAGTGCCTCGCTCAGCCAGTCCACACCATCGCCTCCCCATTGCCACCTCTGCGCCAGCCCTGTTCTAATGGAGGAATGTGCTCTGCAGAGAACGTGAGACACTGACAAGTGATAAGCCCAAGTGCCCATTCATCTCCACTAAACTCCCTGTGCACTCACAGCCTCCACCCCGCCATGTCAGAGCCCACCGGCTTAGACCCCACAGTTCCTTTCATGCATATATCCATATGACCCTCCCATGCCCCGATCAGTCAAGGACCCACATCACAGCCCTAATCCTATGTAGTAATATATTCTCCAAAAAAGCAACACACGTCGACCTATATTCTGAGGACTCAAGCAGGGCAGATGGCAGATCAAACCTTTAGGGTGTGCACCTGGGTACAGAGTTTGTGGTATCAAATATATTCCAAAGGGTAGAGGTTAGAATGCCAATATATCAGCTCATGTCATCGAAGTACCCCTATTCATGCAAGATTGTATGTCTGCCATTATTTATGCATTATCAGTTTCTGTTGTTTATTTTAGCTAGATAGATGCATTGCTCCCTTGCCCTGACCTTAGTTAGGGCAAGAGGGCCTCCCAACGTGTGTCACCAATAATGGGAGAAGAAGAGAAAGGAGAGAGCACAGATACCATATGTAGATTCCATAGTTCTGGCGAGGGAATGACAAAAAGGGTGTCGGTGGGGGTTTGCTCGGAGGAAGCACTGGTAAAGGTATCAGCGATAGGGAGGCCAGGATTGGAGAACAGGTTGTCCTTTTTAAACTTCTTGCTACCTGATTTAGTGAGGAGAGCAGAATATTCGACAGAGAAGCATATAGAAACGATAGGAGGGACAGAGAGCACCATACAGTAGATAGGTTGTGGAGAGAAGAGGAAGGGTAGTGGAGGGGCAGGGGAACACATGGGAAGGACACAGGGAGGGGTTCATGAAAAGCAAAATCCAATATATCACCAATAGCAACCACAGACATGTGTCTTATCGATCGAGGACCAGTAATTTAAATGAAGGGAAGGCAAACAATATACATAAGCGAATCATACACCGGATTAAATCAGCATAATGAAATACTTCTCAATACTTTTTACAACATTGAAATTCGAGTTCAATAGAATTTGATTGTTGATGTAAAATGTACAAACATTGGGGAACATATACCAAGTGTTAAATTGAGCATATTAAGAACACTGCTGCAAATCATTTATACCGGGAAGGGAAGTCAACTGTTCAACAGGTTCAGCTTTAGGTGGACAGGGCATGCTTGCAATGTTTTGTGGCATTGTAAGTGTTCTAGGAACACAATCAGGATCGATTCCATGAGTATGCAGGGCCAACATAGTCAAAGTAAAATCTTTCACAAAATCGAATTGCATTTCCTGGTATATTGGCTTGGCCACCCATTTTTTGCTTCGTTTTGCAAAGTCCAAGGTGTAATGAAGCATCCCAATGTTTCTGGCAGTTCTCAATTGTTCTCTCCCTAAGTTCTTGTTGTGCACTAATACAGCTAGTAATGTTCAGGCCTGCATACCGTCAATGCCGAAATGCAACCTTTTGGTCCTGTACTTTAGACACATATTGTGGAACACCTCCACATCTCCGGTGTGACAGAATTCTGCGAGTCCCTTCAGGTCTCTTGAAAGAGTTTTATTGTACTCAATCTTCTCAAGAGCTTTGTGTGGAGGTGAACATTTTTTTGTTTTATTTTATTTGCATTTTTAAAGCACTCACACAGCCCAGGGTCATTGAGGCGCTGTTACAGGAATATGACTTAATTGCGTATTTATAACACGCCTAATACCCAGAGGTTTCTAAGCATGGACCCGGGATCGAACCTGTGTTGCTTCGTGTCCTCTTGTTGCCCCTGAGCTATCCTCCCGGGGAAACATGGCACCAAACACTTCTTCTTGTGTTCCTGCTCCTCCGATAAAGGTCCATGTGCACATTCGTGAAAATGTTGGTTTTCTGTCCATGAGTGAACGTTTGAACAGTGGTGCATCAATGAGTGCCATTTTTCAAGTGGAATTTCCACAAACCCATCACAAGTTTTGGAGCTCCACCAAAGATGGTTTCTCAAAGACTAAGACCACTGTAAAATATTTTCCAAACCCTTTTTTTTACCAGCAGCTGTAATTTTGTTTATTGACTGATTTGGCAACGTGCCATACATAAAATTGATGATGAATGTTTGTAAACTGCTCTCGCATGGCCTTGGCTATTGAAACATGTCTGTCAGTGGCTATGAGGTCTATTTGCATTCCCTTCAATTGAAGATGTTGGGGGATTTCATGAAACCATGTTTCTCCATGGCCACAGAAGATGTACATTCGGACATCTGCACGATCTCCACACAATTTTCTTTTTACTTTCAATGTCTTGAAAGTGGTGTGTGCAGTACTTTGCTGAAAATCCGGGGCTATCACACTGTCCGTCGCCAGCTAGCCAGAAACATTTGGCAGAGAATGTGCTTTCGATTGACATCTGTTCAATTTTCCAGTCTTGACTAATAGTGGGGAATAAGAATTCCCTTTGATATTTGTAGTACTGGGTTTTAGCAAGGAACTGAACTCCCACAAATTGACAGAAACTGGACATCTTACTGAAAGTCGAGCCACTGAAAAGTAAAGCTGCTGAACATAGTAGATTTCCAGCTGCCACTTTGCCCAGCATCATTTGAGCGGGCCATGAAAATGGATCATGCAGGTGGACACAGCTGGCTTGGATTTTCAGGTTAGTTCCTTGTAATACACGAGACACATTCACCAATGGCTCCCTGCAAATTTCCCCCCTCAATGTATGGACATATTTCAACATCAGTATAAAATCTACCAGGCAGCTTTCGAATACGATGTATTTTGGCTCCTTTATTAGCCAATGGTCCAGCATGAATGTGGTTTGTGACTCAACTGTGGTGGACAGTTCACCCAAACTAGCCAAACTGTAGTTGAGATCTTTGGCAAGTTCCTCAGTCAATTGCGTTGAAGCTTCCGTCTCTGTTAGTTCAGCTTGTGTTATTTGCACACGATTTGGAGAAACCGTCAACAACACATGTTTATTGGGTGGACCTTTTTTTACGGGTGTAGATTGTTTTAAGTAGTCCTTGAGGAATTCCAATGCATCTTCATTATTTTCAGTTTCATCTTGTCGAGTTCTCACATATTAGCAATGGTCCAAGAACACTTTGCTGGCCTTGACGGTCACATTCCATTCAGTTTCAGGCCTTTAGGCGTAATCATCACAAGTTTGCTGATTGACTGGACCACGCTGCGCCTCAAATAGTAGTTGCTCCATGGTGAAATCTGGTTGGCAAGCAACATCTTTGGTTTCATTTGTTGCCTGTGTCTTTATACCTCTTTTCCTTCTGGGCCTCTAGGAGATGTGTTGTAAAAATGTTTTCAATGTATAGCACACATAAAGCAGATAGCACTTTAAATCCAAAAACATGTTATGAAGAAAACATCAGCCCAAAACATTTCTAGAAAATTAAATCGTTTGTTAGTTACCCTTGTTTTCTTGATTTCCAGTGAAACTGTGGTCTTCTCTTTCACACCCGCACCAATAAGCTGAATAAAAACATTTTTATATGGTTTAATTCAAGCACATTTCTTTTACACACAAACATATTTAAATATCTACAAACAGAACTAACTTGATTGAATTAATACAATTACTACATAAAAATGTATTACAAATGCTATTTGATGTCCACTTGTATCCAATAGTAGTTTATGTTCACTTCTGATCCATGTTCCTCCACGCCTTGTGTAGATTCCTTGAATAGAATATTCATTAAAAAAAAAAAGTTAATCGTATTGGAAATTAATATCTTTCATCACACACAGTGCTTACACACACACCCTCGCAAACAGTGTACGTCCTTTAGTCAAAATATACATTTCAAATTTCACCTGATAGCATTCTAAGATGGCAAGTATACTTGATCAGAGATCACTGTGCAAAATATACTGATTGTAATGTTGCCCTCAAACATTTTGCAATGTATTCTGCATTAGGGAGGAAGTGTCACGTTAGAACTGAAATCATAAAAGTTTGAAACACTGCACGTTTATATGCATGTCACTGTCTAATAATATCCTATGTAGGATTTACTTTCTTTCATTCAAGGGAAATGTAAGTATGCATACCTCATACACTGGACTAGCTGCAAAGGACAATGTAATTGTAGTTAAAGTACCAGTATCCCCCTGTAACACAGTACTTGTTTTAGTACAAATGAAAACAGCTAAATGGAACTGAGACAATGGGATGCAGACAATGGTACATATAAAGAGAAACCCATAAATGCCACCTAGAGTAAACAGTTAGGATACAAAAACATTTTCATAATATTTGAAATTAAATGCCAAGCATAATACATTCTCGTAAATGAAAGTGAAATAAAATTACCTGATAGACGCTTGAAGTTGTTGATGACTCTGTAAAAAAAATGGATGCAGAATCTTGCTCCTACATTTTCAGTGCATTGTCATAAAGTGGTACAAGGGAAAATTAGATTTGCATTAGATATTTGGGAAGATACAAGTGTCGAGAATATAAACTTCTGCATGTCTGTAGAGCTCACCATTGGTATACAGGACGTGTTGGTGGTTTCGTCACTTGCGAGGGTCTGTGCTTCCATCAGTATGCTCTCCTAAAGAAATGGACATGTCAAGCAACCAATTACAAAAAAATTATGCTTCTTTTGAAGGGCACTATGGCATTGTTTTCTATGGTCATAATTACTTCATTTGAGGCTCCATAAACCAGGGACAGATAAATTAAAATGTGGTATAGTGTTATTGTAATACAATCTGGTAAATGTGCACACTTTACTAAGGCACATTTACACCGAAAGCACCAATCTGTTCATTAACTTACCTTTTCACTACCCCACCGCCTACAGCTAATTAATCATCCGGGACTCACCTGAGGTGGCATGTACATCAAAAGGGTTGGAATAGCATTTGGAAGCAATTCACGAGAAATTCTGGGTCGATGCTTTTTTGTGTACTTTGATTGGTCGTACATATGATCTGTAAAATGCAGGCTGCAGATGAGGAATCGATTGGCCCTCAAGTCCTTCAAGACATCCTGTGCTCTTCTTTCAATTTCATCCACTGAAAAACCACAATATCAAACCCATCTTCTTATTAAATCAATATTCCTCTGGAATGTATGTAGGACTGTGCCTTGACTTTTGACACGACTCCTAGAAGGGCAACCAAAAATCATACAAGCAGGCATTCTTGAAAAATCTATAAGATCTGTCTAAAGAAATATAAATAATTACAAAAAATATGTACTGTATGCATGAGATTGATGCAAGCAAGCAAGAAAGATGCCATTCTATTACAATGGACATTGATTAAATGTGCTATATATCGAGATCAAAACACTTGAAACATTAGACAATGGTAAAGACATTGAGATGAATGAACATTACACTAATGGGTACATTCGGTCAAAAATAGATATTTGAGATCAGAAATAAATGAATATAGAGAAGATAATAGGTGACCTGCCCTTACCTTGACTAACAATTAGATTCAGTAACCAGAGGAGCGTGTAGCAGGAGAACAGGTAGCACGATAAAGAGTTGCCTTCCAGTGCTCAGAGATGTTCTCTGGTAAAATATCAAGGGTTTTATAAAGGATTAGAAAAGTGGGTGTGTATGTGAATTTGTGATGTGTTTCTGGTGGGGTCTTCGAGAGGGGAGCCTGGAGACACTGGGTCTGGGGAGGCCATGTGAACAATGGCCCCTGTGCGGACGATACCTTTGAAGCGTGCATGGTGTTTGGCACCTTGGCCGATCCCACCCTGCCAGCCTCCTTGGGAGCACAGGGCCACAGGTGCAAACTGCCATTGATAGTAGAGGGGGGATGGATGGACAAGAGGCGTGCAGACGAGGCCCGGAACACTGCTGAAGGGAGACATACTTATGTGGATTGCAAGGGCGTGGTCTGCGAGAGGGGAGCCTGGAGACAATGTGTCTGGGGAGGCCATGTGAACAATGGCCCCTGTGCAGAAGTTACCTTTGAAATGTGCATGGTGTTTGGCACCTTGGCCGTTGCCACCCTGCCAGCCACATTGGGAGCGCAGGGCCACAGGTGCGAACTGCCATTGATAGTGGAGGGGGGATGGATGGGCAAGAGGCATGCAGATGAGGCCCAGAACACTGCTGATGGGAGACACACATGTGGATTGCAGGGACGGGGTCTGTGAGAGAGGAGCCTGGAGACACTGGGTCTGGGGAGGCCATATGAACAATGGCCCCTGCACGGAAGATAACTTTGAAGTGTACATGGTTTTTGGCACCTTGGTCGTTCCCACCCTGCCATTCCCCTTGGGAGCGCAGGGCCACAGGTGCAAACTGCCATTGATAGTGAAGGGGGGATGGATGGGCAAGAGGCATGTAGATGAGACCTGGAACACTGCTGAAGGGATACATACTTATGTGGATTGCAGGGGAGGGGTATGCAAGAGGGGAGCCTGGAGACACTGGGTCGGGGAGGCTATGTGAACAATGGCCCCTGTGCGAAAGATACCTTTGAAGTGTACATGGTGTTTTGCACCTTGGCCGTTCCCACCCACCCAGTACTGTAGTGGGTTATAATGGAGGGGGGATGGATTGTTGCGGAGTAGGTGAGTGTAAAAGGGCACCAACCATTCTTTCATGTCCCTCATAGACTTGCCACCAGCTGGCCGCACTTTTATTGTCTCTTATTTATTTATTGTTTATTTTATGTATTGTCTTATTTATTTTATTGTTACCCTTTGTACTGCACTGCCCCCTCACCATTTCCGCCTGCACTTTTCACCCCCCTGCACTTGCATGATCTCAATGTCACTGGGCCTAGTAACATCGTTGTCTCTGTCTTCCCTCTGTTCCCCCTCCCTTGCCTCGTCGCGCCTTGAAACTCTTGTGTATAAGCGCGGTATAAATGCCATATCATATCAGATAATTTCATAGACAAGTGAGCGTGTCCTTGAAAAAGTTTAACATTTGTATTTTATTTTGTTGCTGATGTTGATGGCACAAATATACTATAAATTGTATAATTCGGGTTGAAGCACAGTGTGTGAAAATCCCTTGTACTGTGCGCTGACACTGGGGAATTTGGCACGAATGGCTCTAATGACACAGGCGGGTATTACTCGTCAAACGTTGTATCCAAGCCTCCCATGAAGCCACCATGTAAATGAACAGCACGGCACCAGCCTGTACCACCTGTGGAAGAGAAACATACATACTGTATTTAAATGAACCTGATGAGTGTAAAAACCTTACTTGAAAATTCACCCACTATTCTATGGCATAGTTGCAAGTACAAAAGTTACTTCATGGATCAATGAACTTGGGCTTTGAAGTGTACACACATTACAAAAGTGAACATACATGCATTCCATAACGTTTGGGGCACAGAGAAATATTGTTTTTTAGTTGAATGTGAAAGACACATAAAATGAACACTGTGATTTCCCAAAAGCACGAGAAATGTATTGAATTGCCAGACTACATTCATTAGGCAGTGATAGATCAATGTTACAACAATATAGGTGACAAACATGACATGTCAGTGGTCTCATTGGTCAAAATGACATCACATCTAGAATACACTTACTGGTTACTTGGACTGCGAGGGCGAACTGTTGCATGAAGTTCGTGCATAAGCAGCATCATAATCCTCAAAACGGACCTTGTGAGGCAAACTGCCTTGAAGTCATGCAGCTCAGTAATGCATAGCAGTGGTGTGTCTTCTTCAGATATCTAGGCCAAGCATCCACAGTTTTCTTTGCAGCAGCCATTCTCCTCCTCGGTTGGCATGACCTTGCTTCGATTGTATATACACCAGGTGGCAACATCTTCCATGCGACTAGGCTCAGGCTCAGGATCCACTGATTCATCTTCCCAAATGTCATCCAATGCCCCTTCATTTCCACATCTTTCTCTATCAACTAATTCTGCCACCAAATACTCTGGCTCATACTGGTAGGGCTGTATTGTTGCTATTATATGAGAACATTTTGAAATCAAATGCAAGTAACGATTGAAATCAATACTAATGCTAGTATAAGTATCTGTCCGCAGGGGCTCCGTGCAACGAAGATAGCTGAACAGAGCAGAAATGAGTCACAGGCTACATAAAAAAAAGACAGTGGAATGATTGAAAAAGCAACTCTGATGTTGTCTGATGAGAAGCGGTCTATTTATACTTATTGAGGAAAGAGGCCTCCTGCCATTTCCATGGAGACACGTCATAAGCTGGCGCACAGAGAACGTTGACACCAGATGTGCATTTGCGGTGAAATGGGCCATACCCATATATTGATGTCAGCTTCAGAGGCGGGTGTATGATTTAGTGCCGCAGGGGCACTTGAACTTAGGGTGATCGATCCACGGATAAGATTAGCATAAGATGGCCACGCCCGACTCTTTGATTTCGCATGTGTAAAAGTGAGGAAAACTAAGGTAAGGTACATTGGAAATGTTTTTACTATTGATCACAGTTTGCTTAAAACCACATACCCGTACGCTCAGGACAATGACATTTTTGAGCGCACTATTCCTTTAAGCACACATCAACGGGCAATATACCCAAATCATGTTAATTATGCTTGACATATTTTCAACATAACAATTAGTAAGCACTGATAGGACCACAATATTCATAGGAAATTTAGAACATCCAAATATGAAAAAGTGTAATAAAGTTGACACAACGGGCCTGATTCATAGAAAAGTGTGCATAGACCCCGCAAAGTTCGCGCAGCGAGAAGGAGTTTGCGTGCCCCCTCACGCATGAGGTATGCGATGCGCATATTCATGGAATCGCTCCCCCAAAGTAACCTTATGCGCAAGTCGCGGCCGGAACACCCCGAACATGCCCCCGCAAAGCAAAAGTAGCCACTAATACCTACCTATGCGCGGTGCTCAGGTACAAACTCATGCATCCTGGTAATCTTGCATGGGGTCCCCCGAAACCAAGCCAAAAGTCCGGCAACACAGCGTAGGTTGCCCCATAACTGTCAACAGCACCCCGACAACATGCACCCCATTTTCCGTAATGCAAATCATTTTACGGTCAACCTGCGTGCAAACCCCCATAAACCTTGCAAGCACTCTGCTACTCTGCTTACGTGCACCTACCTGCGATCAGCACCCCGACTGTGTGTATGCACTCTATATTCCTGTACTGGCCTTACCTTTGCACAGTGCAATTTGGGCCTTACCTCTGCTTTTACGTGGCGGATAGATCTAGGATTTATGTGCTGAAACCCCAGACGTCATGTTGCGCAGCCAGTTCCTTGAATACGCTTGGTTGTGCAGTTGGGGATGTGCAATCTCCTTGCAGCAGGTTGTCCCTCGACACGCCCACATTTTCCCCTGCTCTTCCTCATTTTGCATGTTGCGCCCTGTATTTTGGACTTTGCATAGGCCCAACCGACACTCTGTGTGGAGTCTCGTGCAAGGCGCTTGCTTGACTGCTCACAGAGTCCTGCCAGACCTGCGCAAAGTCCACAAAATCCAGAAAAAGTACACCGCAGTCAATTCCATGAATCGACGAACAGGATTTTGCATGCAGAATGGCACACAAAGTACAGATTTTCCGCACAGATAATTCCATGAATCGGGCCCAAAGTGTGTTTTAAAATAAAATATAGCTAAAGCATTCCATGTTAATTTGTACATGAAACATTCCAAAACAAACATGCAATGATCATTTCAGTTTTACATATATTTTCGACCACAAGTGTAGAGGGGAGCTGAAGGAGTTTGTGATAAATGTGAAACCTATTCCACCTAAGAACGTTCCTATGGATAAATGGACATTTCCAAAGATAGATGGGATCCTGGTCTTGACAGTGCCCAACGCGTTTTGGAATTAAATAATGCTTCTTCAGGGGTATAGGAACTTCACTTCCTAAAATAGGAAACAAGAAACTTAAACTAACTTTACTCTCCTTAACCTTCTTACAATTCGATATGACCTGTGTCTATTAACTCAGAATCACTTACACTTCAAAATCTAATAGGAAACATCCATATGGATCCACAGAATTTACATGTTTAACCCTCAAAACAACCTATTTGTAATGCTCTGATAGTCAAATCTTGGAATTTAGACACACCTTCCATCAAAGTAAGCGTATTCCCAGGGAACACAGAAGAACACTTCTCTTTCAAAGGGAAGAATTAGCCCTCACACCCAAATTCTTACAAAGAAATAAAAGGAAAATATTCCAAACCAGAGTACCAGATGACACAGATTTAAACTGTGCAGAAATAACCTACTCCTCTAACCTTGAACCGTGTACGTTCTGCATCCCACTCCCATTTCCTAGAGTAGATCATTCTGTAATGGCACCTGCATAGCCCCACTGAGGTGCCCACATTGCAAAAGGCTTTCTTGGAATCCATTTACAGAGCCTTGGAAAACATCACTAATTTCTCCAGTTCAACAGGCCCCCATCAATGGACTTCCGGCGTACCCCGTTGATAAGGTTTGCCACCTGTGAGTCCCTTTTGAAGCTGCCCTGAGCCGTAATTTGTACATTAGATCAACAATGTCAGAGGATCTAGAGCAATTTTTGCGAGTCACTTTTGAACGTGGGCATCTCAAAAATGCTCCAAGAATTTCCAGATGTTCTCCTGTTTTACCATTGTTATTATTCTTTTATTTTATATTTTTTATTTATTTAAAGTGCATTTAGTTACATAGTAACCTTTTAACACTAAACACAATAAAATGGCAGTCAACCATGTACAAACACAGCTTCCAACATATTAAAACATTTAGCTATCCTGAATGAAATGGTCTTATTATCGGTATTATCAGAATTAATAGTACTAGTAGTATGGTCTTTTTGGAGCCGCGGGAAGTAATGGGACACTTCAAGTGATAGGGGGCAGTACACGGGCAGGGACGTAGAGAAACAAGGAGGTGGGGAGCTAAAAACCGGGAAGGGGAGGGTGGGGAATGTGGCAGAAAGGTATCTACAAGCAACCAGGGGAGGAAACAGAGGTGGGGCACATCACCCAGTCTCCAGTTAGGTGGGGAGTGGAGGGTGTGCGGCCCTAGGTGCTAGGGAGTGGCCATTCCGCGAGGAGTGTTGTGAATCAGTTGCAAGGCAGCAGGTGCACAGCTGAGAGGCTCACAGGAATCTCCTCATTCACTCTAGTGCAGATCTTTGTGAATTTGGTAGCACTTAGGACTGGGTGCGTTCAACATGTGGGACCCCCACCCAAGAGTACCGCCATCTCAGTTTATTTAAGCAATTGGGGGATCTTGATGCAAATTGTGCATTTATTATTAGATGTTCTTAGTAAGGTGTTCTGTGAAAATGTATGTGAAAAATATGCTGATCATTTGTCATCTATGGGAAAGGAATTGTATATGTGTATCTAGTTGGCTGTGAGGATAAGTACAGTGTCAGCCAGATTTAAAGACCAGGGGCTTCATTACAGGAACATTGCACCAGAGCAGGTTACATTTTGCAGTGTATTAGCCCAGGGGCAAAAATAAACCTAGTCACAAAATATATGTTTTCAATGTATGTTTGTGTGCTAATGCCTTTCCGTACTAGCGCAAGGGCAAACGTTGCTCTGGTGCAAAAATGCATTGAAAGAATATGGAGCTGATTGACAAAAGCGTTTTTTCTATGGGAACGCCCCATAGAAAAAATGCTCTGTAAATAAGGCCCTACATGTTTTGAACAATGGCAATGGCAAGCTTTGCCCTCCAGCTAATCCCATGCAAAATTGCTGTTCTGCTGATGCAAAGTTTCTTTAAGGAGGCGTCTGCTCTTTGTAAAAGAAAATGAAGAATGCAAACAATAAGCACATGCAATGCCCCTCTATGGGTAGCACAATCTTTTTCTCAAACTTTCACAAGAAGTAGGTTGAGTCTAAGGGCCTAATTCAGGGAACGTTTAGAGCAATACAAAGTGGCTTTACACTGTCAACAAGCACGTTGAACCAGTCCTAATTCACAGAGCTGTGCAAAGTGCATTGTTGCGGAACTTTGCATTGCAAATGTACTCTTTGCACTGCACTAAATGCGTCTGAATAAATAAAGAAAAGCACTATGTAGTGCAGACTTAGTGCTATTTTTGTGAATTAGGCCCATTTAGCTTAGTGCAAAGAGTACTTTGTCATTGCCACGTGACTTTGCTGTGCAAAAATGCTTTGTTAAAAAGGTGACACCGTTTTACTTGGCTAGCGTATTTAATGAAAACGTTCCTCTCTCAGGTTATTTTTCTGTTGTTTATTACTTTTTTGAAAGGCCAGTGCTCTCTTGTCTGCTGCACTTTCTTCAAAGGGGAAAGGTCACACAAACTAAAATTGTATCTTTCACTTTAGGATATGTTCATTTACTGTGCACATATACTGTGCACATACTCTTGGGTGCCAGCTTTTGATTTTTGCTACAGGGCAACAGTTCCCACAACGAGTGAAGCGCGGGAGCCATACTCATCCCCTTGTCAAAACTAATTTTACAGCACACGTTTCCAGAGGAATAGGAAAGAAGACATATGATTTACAGGGAGTTCTAAATGTATAACATCTCAGCAACAGTCGTCCAACCTGCTCAGTTGCCTTTGCAACTTTCTGCTATAGGATCCCCTGCTATTCTACACCCACACAGTTTTGGCCTGCTCACCCCCTCCAATCAAGGCTCAGGGGGTACATTATTGAGGATACCTTCTCATTTTGTGGTAAGCAGCACTTGATAAACATACTTATTTGCTATTATTTTTTTTACAGTCAAAACACTCCTTAACTGTAGCTTCTGAATTAAAAGCATTTTGCTAAATGGATCAATAAGCCGAAATATACACACAATAAAAATAAAAACAATCGGGACAGTACATAGCAGTTACTTCCAATTAACAAAACACAATCACCATATTTTTGCAATTCCTTCCACAGATAGTTTTTTTTAAACCAAAAGTTTCAAAAGACAGTTTGCAAACGGTATTTCTCTCAATTACAGCTGGGAAGAGATGTGGTCAAGTTCCTTTAATGCAGACTGCTCTCAAAATCTGTACAAGGTATTCCGCTGCCTGCTACTTAAAAAAAAAGCCTCACTCCTGACATTGCCACGTAGGTAAATGTTAGCATTGACCATTCATATACTGGACGTCAGTGCATTTGTCTACTACCTTACGCGTGGCAACCTAATTTAACTTCCCATGATACCTTTGAGTACAAAAGTCTCATTCGGTGATATCACTGATGTCACTATTTATGCAAATTAAGGGGCCAACACATCTTTTGCTGGCCCGGGCACTGGAAATCCTAGGGCCGACCCTGTGTACTGAATTTCAACACCTGCAGTCATAATACCAACCATCTAACAATGCAATCCTACATCTTCAGGATCTAGAGGAACAGAAACCCATACCTTTAGCTATAGTAAGATTTGTGTTTAGGTCATTATTGATGCAGCGTGGGCCTATTTAAAGGCTCCGTGCCATAAGATTGCGGGGCAAGATAAGGGTCTTCTGAATCCTGACCACATGATGTGGAAAGTCAAAATAAGGCATTTCTATTTAATATCTGACGTTTGGTGCAAAACTACCAGTCTCCAACTAGCTCAAATGATATGATAGGTTATTTATACCGCGCTTAAGACCCGGGACCGAACCTGTGTTGCTCCGTGTCGTCTTGCTTCCAAGGTGAGCACGTTGCCCCTGAGCTATCCTCCTGAAATAGGTTTCTATGTGACATATCACCCTTTCCCTTTTGTGAAAGGTTTTGATGCATGGATAGCTGAGTTGGCGCAGCGTTACTGGGGGAGATCCCCCCTCTTCAGCACATCTGCCTGCAGTTATCTCTCTCCGCCAACTTTCACCCATGCAACACTATCCCAGTCAATACTTTATTTGCTGCTGACTTTGGGCCTGATTCATGGATGTGTTTTATAATGGTGCAATGCCATAGGAAAACGTTCTGTGAATCAGCCCCTTTATTCCATTTGGCTTGCAACTATTGTATTTCCCACTTGAAATGCTGACCTGCCACTCCATTCAGGGAGTAACATTCCTTTAGGTGAACCCAGACAAAACCCAAGTAGAATATATCTTTGCATCGGGCACTTAATTAGACATAGCATCGGTTCTGTAGGATTATGGCTAATCGATATGTGGCTCTCCAGATGTTTTGCACTAAAACTTCCATGACCATTGAACACTGTCTGTCGTAGCTAAGGATAGTGGGAGTTGAAGTCCGAAGCATCCACATTATCAGTAACCACTGTTGTCTTTTGTCTTTTTTTTTAACAATGATTCACCAAAGCATTATAATAATAATAATAATAGTAATAAGTTGTTATTTATATATGGCTTTTATTCAAAGAGCTCTGCATAGAAGATATTTTGATACATTATTATTACCCAATCGAAATGGTACTCCCTTGATCGACCTCGGTAGGATGAAAGGTTGAGTCGACCTAGCCGGCATTTGGATCTGCAGATCCAACACATATCACAGCAACAAGCGTTCAACCTGCTGAGCTATTTTAACTTAAGTAAGAGAAAGTTAGGCAGAGGGTTATTGCTGGCTTTTGAAAAGTTGCCAGAGTACCTAAAATGTCCTTTTCTGCCCTGCGCTTGAGGGTACACCACTGCTAGCGCTTAGAAGCCCCCTGCCTTATCCCAATCGGTTTGGATACCGTGGGCATTACTGTGCTCATATTTAATCCATAGTAATCATATCGGCCATCAGGAAACATCACTTTCTTTTTTGCCAAGAAATATACAGACCTTGAATGCCTCAAAAAAACATTTTTGTTTTTGCAGTAGATTTCATAGTCCTTGAAATAGAATGATTGCACCTTAAAAAGCAGGGATGAGTTATGAATGGCTAAATACTAATAATAGCAAGACAACAGCTGCAATTTCCTGCCCTGGTAATTGTATACTTCGATATACGACTAATGTCGTTTTTTTAAAACCCTTCAATTGCTTGTCCTTAAGCTTTTATTCATGAAAAGAAATCAAATGTAATCCGCGGGGTGCCTTCGTGGCGAACAACAGAGGACGGGACGGGCTTTATATATCTGCTTTCTTTAATTGTTCTCATGGTGATGGCGGGCCTGGGCTGGAGTCCTGCTGAGCTGGGCCCCTTGTTATCCTCACCATAGCGAGTATTATATTACAGAAATACGCGAATGAATGCCATCTCAGCAAGGCCAAAGCCAGGGAGGTTCCTATTATCATAGATAGAAGGAATCTTTCACTAAGGAAGGGCTGGGAAAATAAACAAGGCGGCAACACAGCCCAAAAAAAAGGTACTTTACTTGGAGCACTGGCTCTGATTAAGAATGTGGTGGTGATTCTCTGATTTTTCTGAATAATTACCACCAAACTCATTTACCATTACTGCTACTTGGTCCAGCGATTTTGCCGAGGGATTCTCAGTGGGAAAACAGCAGTGTATTCCCCCATGTTAGAGTTTGTATGATTCCTTTGGGCATTTAGTGAACTCCGCACAGGTGGTAATTCCGGCAATTTGGTGAATCTGCCGACCTTTGATCTTGTTGTGGAGGATGCAGCTCCAGCATCTGGAGGCACATCCTGCCCTTAAAAGCCGCATGTGTAATAGTGTGCTACCGGGATTTGTACCTAGCACTCCTGGCATCCACATGGTGCCCACACCCTGAGGGATTGGAGAGGGCTGTGTGAGGTGGGTTAGGTTGGTAGGAGGAGAGGGAGTGTGCAAGCCATGCAAGGTGATATTATGGATCTTTTGGGGGTTTTTTGAAAGCACAAAGTTGTACTCAATAAGCTAAGAACCTGCATGCACCCTTCAAAATGATGTGGACTGCCTATGCTAACAACCGGTTACCAGTCATTTGGTCGAAAACCAAATGGTCGAATGACCATTTGATCGAAGTAAAAAATGTTTTATTTTTTTTATTTTATGGGGGGGGTTCCCCCCCCAACCCTCCTCTTTCTTTATTAAAAATATTTTTTAAGCAACCAAAACTTAAAAAAAATATATAAATAAAGAAATAAAAAAATTCTACCTTTTTTTTCGACCATTTTGATTCGATCAAATGGTCATTCGACCATTTATTTTCGACCATTTGACCAGACACCCTAACAACCTGCATGAACCCTTCAAAACACTGTGAACTGACTATGCTAACAAAATGCATGTTGGGGGAGGGGTGGTTGCAATAATGTGGACTAACTATGCGAACAACCTGGATGCACCCTTCAAAATCCTGTGGACTGACCATGCTTACAACCTGCATGCGCCCTTGACTGACTATGCTAACAATCTGCATGTAGGCTCCACAATCACGTGAAGAAACTATGCAGACACCCTACATACAGCCTTCTAAATCATGTATTTGACTGAGCCAAGAACCTGCATGCACCCTTCAACATGCTGTGCAGTGACTATGCTAACAATCTGCATGCAGGCTTTACAATCCTGTGGACTGACTATGCTAACAACCTGCTTGCAGCCTTCAAGATCAGGTGGACAGACCATGCTAGCGACCTGAATGCAGCCTTCAAAATCATGAGAACTGACTATGCTAACAACCGTCTACTGCCTTCAAAATCATGTGGACTGCCTATACTAACAACCTGCATGCACCCTTCAAAACACTGTGGACTGACTATGCTGAAAACATGCATGCAGGGGGTCGCAATAATGTGGACTAACTATGCTAACAACCTGGATGCACCCCTAACAAAATCCTGTGGACTGACCATGCTATGAACCTGCATGCATCCTTGACTGACTATGCCAACAACCTGCATGTAGGCTCTACAATCACGTGAAGTAACTATGCAGACAACCTACATGCAGCCTTCAAAATCATGTGGATTTGACTGAGCTAAGAACCTGCATGCAACCTTCAACATTTTGTGCACTGACTATGCTAACAACCTACATGCAGGCTTCACAATCCCTTGGACTGACTATGCTAACAACTTGAATGTAGGCTTCACAATCATGTGGACTGACTATGCTAAGAATCTGCATGCACCTTTCAAAATCCTGTGGACTGACTATGCTGATAAGCTGCATGCAACCTTCATATTCCCTTGAACTGACTATGCAAATAACCTACATGCAGGCTTCAGAATCATGTTGACTGACTATGCTACCAACCTGCATGCACTCCTCAAAATCCTGTGGACTGGCTATGCTAAAACCTTGCATGTAGGCTTCACAATCATGTAGACTGACTATGCTAACAACCTCCATGCAGACTACCAAATCATGTGGACTGAATATGCAAGCAACCTGCATGCAGTCTTCAATATTATGTTGACTGACATGTGAACAACTTGTATGCAGCCCTCAGACAAAATCATGTGGTGTGACTATGCTAACAACCTGTATGCAGCCATCAAAATCACGTGGACTGACTATGCAACCCTCATGCAACCCTCATGCAGCCTTCACAATCTTGTGTACCGACTATGCTAAAAACCTGTATGTAGGATTCACAATCATGTACACTGACTATGCTAACAAGTAACAACCTGTGTGCAGCCTACCAAATCATGTGGACTGAATATGCAAATAACCTGCATGCAGTCTTCCACATTATGTGGCGTGACATGTGAACAACTTGTATGCAGCCCTCAAAATCATGTGGAGTGACTATGCTAAACAACCATCATGCAGCCTTCAAAATCATGTGGACTGACTATGCAGACAACCTGCATGCAGCCTTCAAAATCATGTGGACTGACTATGCAGACAACCTGCATGCAGCCTTAACACTCTTGATCGTTATGACGCAGCTGCAGCGAGCAGGCAGGCTTTTTAAATGCTTTTTAAAATGAACATTTTACAAAACGCCCAACAACCAGACATGGCTCTTTGAGTTCTCGGTTTCCTTAATGGAAAGATGACCCAAGGACCTTCAGAAGCATGTAGCCAAAGGCAAAGCAGGGCGAGTTTTAAACAAGCAGTTCCGGAAAAAAGTTTACGGAGTTTTTAATTGAATGGTTGAAATAATTCCATTGACAGACACATAACTATTACAAAATATTGCCCTCTTGAAGTATTTCATTAGCCTGTGCTCTGGCAAAGTGCAGAAAGACTGTACCTCAAACTAAAAACATATAAGTAAAACATAATCACTTATTCATGAAAAGAAGTCAAAATAACATAAAAAAGCAAAACATTGAGAGCGCACGTACAATTATACGCGAAATAAAAATATAATTCTCAATTCAGATTCTTTCAGATTTTCAAGAGGTTCATCAAGCATCAGACTCTCAAGCTAACAGCAGCGTTCTTGGAGTCGGAGGTTGTGCCAAACAGCCTCTTGGTGCAGCAGTGTAGTTTCGATTCTGTTTCTTACAGCTCCTGACAATGAGTTCCTCTCTTTCAGTGTTCCTGATCGTCTTATCCCTGGTCCTGAGCCCTGATCAAGGTAGTTAGTCTCACTATTCCTTCCTTTCAAATTCAATTGGCTCTTGGAATTTTATCATTGCCCCTACCCCATCATGCTCAGTTTTTTGTCTGTTTTCACATGATATGGGATGGTCAGTTGACATAACTACTGTCGGCCATTTTGACTTTGTTCAGTTATCGTGTGTGTGTGTGTGTGTGTGTGTGAGAGAGCTGCTACTCTGTGAGCAAAGTTGTTGCTGAATTGTGCTTCCAGGCTATGGCTGCTTTGTCTTAATATTCATTACAGGGCCTGTGGTAGTGGCTCTGTAGTTATGGATAAGTTGCTCAACCCTTAGGAAGAGTAGTTTTTGGGCAGCTTACAACGCAGCCATATTTTGAGCCACAGACACGGACATGTGTCCACTGACATTTATATAATTTGCGGACAACAGATATAGCACATGGGGGAGTGATGTTTTATGATGGTGTAATGTGCGTATTTATGATATGGTTGAATTCTGTTGTGGTCGTGGCCAGTGTCCAGAATCTGGACACTGGCCAGAGTAATATATGTATGGTAATTATAGCTACTCTAGGGGGCATATGAATCTGGAAACTGGCCTCGGCCAAAGTAATATGTGTATAATAATTACAGTTACTCTAGGGTGAGTGTACAGTATTTGTAACATGGTCGAAGGATATTATTGAAGTGTATGTAGTATGTGTAATCCTACCAGAATTGTGGACAATGCATATGGGTACAATCGTTTTTTCTCCGTGATTTTGGCTACAGTAGTATCTTGATACTGATTGATAGTGGGGAGTGATGCTTAGTTGAATATTGTGAGAAGGCTGTAAAGTAGAATTGCAGACACTGGTGAAACTTATATAATAATGTGTGCTTAGTAATTATGGATACAGTAATATGCTGAGAGAAATTCAAACTAAGTGTGGATAATTACTTGAATATGGTAACAAGGCTGCAATCCGTAGTTTTTTCTCTGTGAAGAAAAAAATATATAATGTGTTAAACAACATAATTTGAAACATTTAACTACATATACTTGTACATATAGATTAACTTTTTTGTCCCTAATAAATAGTATATTATATGTACTATGTTTGTTACAACATTTGTGCATTGTACACTGTTGTTATATTAACATCTAGTAATCGTTACCTCATTGGGAAAAAAAATCCATGGTGGACTGAAAAAACCCTAGTGTATCCAGATACATTTTAAAGCATATTTGTTACAGAATACATGTGTATGTTTGAAATAGTTAGATATGTATTGGCGTAGTCTAACTGTATTTGTTTTTAATGGTACTATTGTAGTACTATGGATGTATTATATAAGTATAAGTATGATGCATGTTTGAAGTGTGTTGTAATAAAGGGTGTGCTTAAAGTATTTAGATACCCGTTGGCGTATTCTAACTCTATTGGATTTTAAAAGTACTTTTGTAGTACTATGGATGTATTTTGTAAGTATAACTGTGGTGGTATGTCTGAAGTATATTGTAATGAAGGTTGTGTTTGAAGTAGTTAGATACCCGTTAGAGTAAACTGTGTATTGTAGTGTACTTTCATGATTTGGGTTGCAAGAGTATTAGGTAGGCATTTGTTAGAATTGCTGGTAAGCTATGTTTTGGAATAAGAGATGTGTTGTTACATTTAAACTTCTTTTTTTGACATATGCAGTATAGTGGGCTGAAACGGGTGTGGCATCGGTGTGGTAGATTATGCCTACTGTTGTGAAGGTTTTCTTGCCAAGAGATACTTGCTCTTGTGTAAAACTCGTGAGCTTACAGTTATTTTTGGTACCATCTGCATTGTACCTTATAAGCATTAGTATGACATATAGGCCATGTGAATTTATTTGTATGGTGGAACGATTGTCTGACTTGCAAAAAGAGCATAATATGCCATGATTTGCATTCTGCAGAAGCTGACGAAAGGGAATGCATTCAGAATTTGTTATGGATACATCTACAAATCTTTCATTAGGGATGTGCTCTTGTGAAACATAGTTGCAGACAGTGCATGTATGTTTTCACATGTATTAAATCTGGAAGATTGTTGACACATATGGAGTGTCATGCAGTGTCATGACTTTTTTAACATTGTATCGTTGAATTGGCTACAGCATGCAAGTGTTGGCATTAAGCGTATATATTTTAGATTTTGATGAGTTAATTGTTCCATGACATCAGGGGCAGATGTCTTTTTTCCATACAGCTCATGGATTTCTCTAGTATTTAAGATGGCTTGTGCATATTTAGTAAGCAGACCAGTTCTAACGGTTTTTAGAATGAAAGCATAGGTTAGATCTGCAGACTGATGCATGTTTTGAGTTAGTTCTCTTTAGTGAAAATGTTGCCAGAAATTTACATTTCCAATGCTGCCAAGTGTATAACGCTCCTCCAAACAGTTGTTCGTAGTCGGTTTTTAGGACCTTCTGCATCCTGAGATGAATTGAAGCCAGCACGAGATAGGAAACCATGCTTACTTCATCAACCAGGAGGGCTTTCATGTGTTGCAGAATTATGCATACTTTAGTGGCAGCTTCTGCTGACAATTTGTAGTATTGTAATTATTTTGATGTTCTTCTGGGAGGAGAAGTTGTCGGTGTAAAGTTACACCTCCTATGTTGTAGGCAGCTATACCTGTGGGATTGTTACAACAGCTCAAAGGTTATTTGTTAAGTCTTGTAGCAATGTCCTGTTTATTTTAATTAAGAAGGTTTTGCCAGAACCACACTTCCCCGCTTACATACAAGAGCAGAGGATTATCATTTTTACAGATACAAGTTTTAGTGTCATGCTTAAGTCCATGTTCAATTTCTTCAGTGACTTCTAGGTGAATGGTGAGTTGTTCATCGTTTAGCTGTGATTGGAGCACTGACCAGGCTTGTTCCGATTGTTTAGATTGATCCATGGTGTTGTCTACATCAGTCATGGCTATTTCTACTTCATTTAGAATGAATGGTTCTCCAAATGGTTCTCGGTGTCCTGTAAGAGAAGGTTGCCTACCTTCAGGAGTGTCTTTATCTAGTAGAGTTACAATTTCTTCCTGTTGTTGGTGTTCATTGTCCAACATTTTGTTTGTATTGTTTAAAATTGACATTTGTTATACTGCTTTCATTTGCCTTGAATGCATCTTCAAATGTGCCATAGTCACCTAATAATTCTTCTTCTTTTCTCCAAGGTTTGCAAAGTTGCTGTCCGGCCATGTAATAAAGTTCTTGTTACGCTCACTTGGGTTCCACAGGGGCGCCGAACGAAGCTGGACTGCAACGGTCTCCACCAATGTGACTCGTAGTGTAGTGATGAGCGACTGCACTTGCCCATTTAGTTTCGTCTGTCTGGCACGTAGGAGGATTTTCCTAGAGTGGTAAAAATGGTAAGTTAGCTGACCGCTAGAAGGAGGTTTAATTTCTGCTTCCATAACCACCTTCTGTTCCCCTAATTATGTCTCACCTCATTGTTAAGAAGGATGGGCTCTCCATCCTGCGTCGGAAGGCAGGGGTGCGCTGAAACTTGGGAATCCAGTTAACTTCACTGATCCCGTTATCTTATGGCATAGTTCCAGACAACAATGACTCGGAGGTAAGTCTTATGCCAATCCAAGTAGCATGCAATGCTTTAGAGTTCAGGTTGTCTTATACTCTTGTACCTTTTCTTTATGTTTCTTCCTCTTGCAGAATTGCCCAAGACAAGTGTCTGTTCTCCGAAAGAAACGAGGTAGCGCCAAGGTAAGATTCAGTATTTGCACCAAGCAAAAAAGTCTTAGCAAGCGATATTGTTAATTCGTGTGATTAATCAATTGTCCTCTCTTTATTCTGCAGGTCCGGCACTTCCCTGGAGTGAGGGATGTATAATGGTGACTCGCGAGACCTTGAGCGAGTATTGCCTCGGGTAAGTATCTTGCGGTGCAGAATTCAAATGTGTTTTAGCGAGGCGCAGCTCACCTGTAAGCTTTCTTCTCTTTTGCAGATGCGGATGCTCCGAGCGGCGATCTCGTCAGAGTGCCACGATGGATCGCATTTATGAATGGAGCTTCGGTGAGTACCCCGCGGCGCTGATGCTGACTGTATAGCGGGGTAACTGGAGTTCCTTTTCTTGTAGGTGCAGCGACTCCCGGATGATTGCGATGGCGAATGGTAAGGCTCTTGTTCTAATTTGCTTTTCCTTTTCTCCTTTGCAGGTTCGGATCGTGAAGAACAAGACGGGCGTGGCTGAGGACTGGATACTGGAGCTGCAGGCATGGTGAGCGTTACTCTGCAGGAGTTCAGAATAACGTGAACCATGTTCTGTTCGGGGTTTAAATAGCCATCAGAAGTAGTCCCCAGGTAAAGTAGCCCCAGTACCACACACAAGGAAATAGTCCCTTGAATAAAGTAATCCCTTCAAGAGCCTAAAGGTGGCCTGTACATGGTTTCTCCATTTGATGACCTGATTTGCCTGAAAAAGGCAATATGAGCCTGGCGCCAATGGCAATCCTTTGGGGCCTTACAGGTCCCAATGGGTGCCAGTACTCTGGGCAGACTGGTCTGCTCCTGATGTCTGGGGCAGGCATCGTGACAGTTCTCTATGTTGTAGAGATTTAAAGGATAACTTGACATGATTACTTAGGCTGGACTTGGTGAATTTTACTAGGCTTCCTTCACAAGTTGAGACTGCATATGTGCCAGTTGTCTCATCTGGCATAACATTTGTTTTGTAGGAGTAGTTTTGGGCTATGTTGTACAGGCGCATGTTTTCCAAAGCAGTACTTCTGTTTGGATAGTATGTGTCAATTAAATTATTTTTTAAACTGTCCTGGCTGTTGGGATCATTTGTGTCTATTTTTTCTATCATGGAGCTGGACCAAGGATTAGCCAGACAATGCTTACAGATTTCCCATATACGTGTGTACCTGTTAAATAGTCTGCAGCTTTGTAGGACCTTCGTTCTATATGTGACAGCATTTTGATACCAAATCTGTACAAGTTTTGTGACAGAGTTTTGTCAGATGATATGTCATCCCAAAGTTCTTTTAGCACTGTCTTCTCAGCTTTGGTGAGACAGGCTGTGACATATCTTGCAACTGCAGTGGAATTGATTGAAACGTATAGTATCCCTATATTTGCATGCCAAAACAGGGCAATCCTCACATTGTAATCATTGATGTACTTGGATGCCTCATCTCTTTTAATGTTGCATGTGTTTTTAGGGGATTCACCTTTTACACTGTGTCTAACAGAAGGCATCAAGCTATTTACTTGTCCTTTTGTGGAAAATGGTTTAGGGAAGCCAAACCGACATTTGGTATAGAATTTATATTTGCTTTTATATCGACATCAGCAGTAGTTGCTACACTTATGTTTTTGGAAGCATAAGATTTGTGTAGGTAGGCCACTATGTGTGGTTTCAGAAGGGATGTCACAGGTCATGTATTTTTGAATACATTGTAAAACAGTGCCATCACTGTAATGGCCCAATATGGGGGCATCTTTTATCCACAAAAGCATGTGGATGTGTGGTGCTTCTCTGGATTGATATTTTCTTCAAAAGAAGTGTTGTATTTCTCTGAGTGAGGGGTAGTTTTATTGCAGATGAGGTGCAGCATGGCAATGAAGCAATGGTGAACATATCTTGAAACAATGGCAGGGTCAAGAGAATAGAGTTCTCCTGGTGTTTATATGTCTATTCCCTCATTATTTTGGTTTGCACTGCTTAAGACGTCATGCAATTTATCTCAAGCATATTCTGCACAATTTAAGTAACAAACCATATGGGCGGGGCTAGGTGCCTTAGCATACAATGTACATCAGCTTGACGTCAAAATCAGTATTATATTGTACTGTGCATGTTTGCCGAGAGAGTTGTGGTACTTGACTGCAAAACCTCATCTTTGTATTTTATTTTTTGAAGCAGTTGGGTAGCTGACATGATTTTTAGAGCCTGTTTTTAATGTGTTTGCAACTCCATAACATAGAGTTGCTTGTTTGCTTTCGAAAAGGAGGCAAAAAATATATTTTACATTTTGTCTTTGGTCTTCAGAATACATTATTAAAGAACGATATTCTGATGTACTAATCTAATTTGTGGAGCTCTTTCATCATATCTTACTCCTTTTCCTGTAGGAAAGAGTAGAGGAAAATAACATGCTTATACACTTTTCTCCAACATGCTCATTGGAGATCCTTTGGCTTGACGCATTTGATATGTTTCTAATGGATCTTCTATGGTGTCTTTGGAATGTAGTGGTGAATTGTATAATGGTCAAAAATGTTGGCTTCAGTAACAGGATTCACACATTCAAATTGGCCAGTTTGTGGTGAATCTTCAATTATGTGGGTGGTTTCTCTTAAGTTTTCCTCTATGTTTATCTCTCTGTAGTATTCATTGTTGTCTTTAAGATATTCTAGGGCTTGTCTAACTTTGTTTAAGGAAACTGGTTTTTGCCAAATTAATTTGCCTTTTGTTGGTACCCTATTAACTAGTACAATTAAATATTGCTCTACTGGCTCCTAGAGTTTGTATATTTTCTTTAAAGATCTAATGGCAAATATACTACTTTGCCACAAATGCCTTTGAGTAACTCGGATGAAGGCAATTTGGCAGTTTTTGGTTGAAGGCGTATTATAGCTTGAAATGGGTGTACTGTTTGAATTATGATGCTCTCATACAAGTTAAGTTGTTGCAGAGCTTTTCGAAGTGATAAGATTTCTAAGTTATTACTGATAGCCCATAATGGCATTTGTTTATTGTCAAGCTTTGTATTGCAGTATGTGCAAACTATTGAGGGATCAGTTATTTTGTATTTATTTTCTGCTGTTAGATATAAAACTGATTGGAATCATTGGGATTCCTCATTGTCCTGCATTTTATAGTCCATACCTACTATTTGTGTACTATAAAATGTTATGCGACAAAAGACAAATACATTGGTATTTCAGCAAATGTGTTTTAAACATTTTGCTATTTGTTTTCTTGGTTACATGTCTTTATATCGAAATATTTTATATTGAATGAACATATCTCAAATATTTTATATTAAAAACTTTTATAGTGAATGCACTTTTTTGGGGGTTCCCCCCAAACCATTGTTACCAACCCTAAAACCACTCCTGACCATATCCCAAAAATATTTAACCCTTTACCGCACCCCTATATGCATTCACTATAAATGTTTTCAATATATAATATTCAATATATGTTAATTCAATATAAAATATTTTGATATAAACACTGCATACTCCTTTTTCTAGTTGTTTGTAAGGAGGTTAGTGTGTGTGAGGTTTTCGCTAATGTTTTCTAAAGTAACTGAATTTTGTAAGTAATAATAATTATAATAATTATAATTATTATAATGATAATAATTATAATTATTTGTTTTTTATAGAGTGCTTTAATGTAAAGCGCTTTACATAGGACATATTTACATACATTACTATTACTACCCAATTAAATTGATACTAATTTCTCGACCTCGGAAGCATGAAAGGCTGAGTTGGCGGCCTTGCCGAGATTCAAACCTGTGACCTGCAGATCAAAACCAGATCACAGTAACAAGCATTTAACCCACTGAGTTCCACAAAATTTACTTTGTATGTGTTGTATTTCTCAAAGGAGTGCTTCGGCTGTTCCATGTAGGAGAATGTTATTTAATGTTTGCAGTTCTATAGTAGGACATTTTGCTGCTAACATTTTGATGTGATGCAAGGTGCTTTTGCAAGCAGTTCCAGAAATGCAGGCTAATAAATGTCCTTGCAATCCAGTGTGGATGCGTAATGGGCAAGAGTCCATGGTTTGTAAAGTTTTAATTCTACTTTTGTCTTTTAGTTTTGCATTGTGATAGATGAATTGTTGTAAATATTTGAAAGATTGTTGGCGTACATTATATATTGAGCCGCAGGTCCATTTGTACACTGGACGACTTGTTTGGACAAAAGGAATATTTGTTTGAAAGTTTTTAGTGGATGATTTTTCAATCAGGGTTTCTTTTGTCATAATGGTGTCTGCTACCACTTCATAGCCTCACCCTTTATTGCCTATAGCCAGTGGGATTATTTGTTCTTGTTTATAAGCCTCTTCATTGAAATATAGTTCTGTGCTGCTTGTCTAAAACCATTCACCTTCACAGAAATTGGAAAATGTATTTATTTTGACATTGTGCATGTCCAGAAGTAGTTTATGTAGTGTATTGATTAATTTAGACAGTGGATTCATTTGGGTTAAAATCAATACAAAGAACTCTTTCTTTAGATTAAATGCTCTGTCAATCAGAGCTTCAAGGATTCATTTTCTGCAGCAGTTTTTAAGCATAGAATGTGGCTTCTTAGATTATTTATGAGATTGCTAAGAACTCTACGGTGGAACTTTTTTTGTAAAATTCAGTTTTTGAAATGTTTTACTGTGGCTACATTAACTTTGGTAGCTATAGTCTTAGGTTCATTTTTAAGTTCATTTTTAGGTTTATTTTGATTTGTACATTTTTTTACATTTATGTTTTGAAAGAGTGGGCTTACATTTTGTAATGTTGACTGTTTTAGTTTTGTTGAGTGATGTTACTAGCTGTTCTGTTTGAATGTTTTCTACAAATTATTTTAGTGGTGGATGACTATATGGTTTGCTCTTATTTTTATGTGCTCTATATTGTCTTTGTTTTCTACGGAGTTGGTTTTTAGTAAGCATTCTGTTTTGTCTGTTGGAAAAATAGAAAGTGTGTGTTTGAATGTTGTGGAATGTTTATGCATGTGTTATTGTATAAATGTGATGGGTGTGTGGCTGCTATTGTAGAGGGATGAAAAGGAGTGCTGTGCGATTGTGCAGTGGGATGATAGGTGTGGTTGGGAAGGTTGTCAGAGTAAGAGGATGTATAGATATGATTGGTCTGGGTAAATATGACATTGAAATTGGGTGGTGTTGTATAAAATAAGTATATTCATGTGACGGGATATGGGTGATAAAGTATTGATAGAATGTGTTGAGCAATACTAGTGTTAGTGCGTAAGAGAGTGGTGGTGTGATTCAATAAGAAGAAGTATTATGCTTTGTTGAGGAAAACAGTGTTTTCTGTAATGGTGTGATTTAGTGACCTGGTATGAGGGCTGTGTGGCTGTAATGGTAAGGGGTGAGGAGGGGTTGGAATTGAGGAGGATAGGGATATGGAAGAATAAAGAAATGAAATTGTGGTATAGAAGTTCATGAGAGAGAGTTGTGTTATTAGGCAATACAGAATTGGTGGTGTATTGAATAAAGAGCAATGTTGAGATAGGATTAGAAATAGTGTGAATGCTGCAATAGAATGAGTAAAAGTGAAATACGATATTGCTGAGCAGAAAAAAATACTTTAGACTAAAATATAGTGAAAGTATGGTACTTCAATTAGAGAGATATACATGCTATATTAATTATACTTACGTGTAGGACCTGAGGAGTTTTCTTTATTCGATAGCTGTGCTTGTCAATCTTCTTTTTTTCTGTAATTGTAAAAGAAATTGAGTTGGTATATGTGGTAATGGTGAAGTAGTTGAGTAGCAAAGATTGGTATTTATTCAGGTAGGAGCAGTTATTGGAAAATAGAGTGAATAAAGTTTTTTATTGGTGGAGTGCTAAAGTATGTTAGCTATGTTGTTACAATCTAGGGCGAGATTATGTAAACTGTGCACTGGTTGAAGTGCAAAGTTGCACAGTATTAGCACTAGGGCAAAGTGTGCCTTATTTTTAAAAACAGTGGGATACATTAGAAAATGATTGCACCATGACAAGTGCAGTTTGGAATATTATAAGCAGCAGAGTCAAAATTGGCATAGTGTAAAAAGGATGCATTTTTTTGTGCATTTTTACATCAGAGGAACGGTTGCACTAGAGCTAATGTTCAATGGTATTAGCTGTACAGTAAAGTTTGCCTTGTGCAACAATGCATGAATTTCTTTTGTTGTTGCAGTAAGTAGATACATTTTTGTCCTTGTTTTTTTAATATACAAACTGCACTTGTGGTTCAATGGCTGTTGTAATGTGTAGCAGTGGTTTTAAAAAATGGGACAAACTGTGGCTCACTGGTAATACCGTGGAACTTTGCAGTTGCAGCAAGTTATGTTGTTAGTATTAGGTGTGTTATAGTAGTGGTTGCAAATGACTAGTCTTTTTATGTAAGGAAAAGTGTTGCGTTTAGGTTTGCGTGTTTTTAGTGGAAATTTGTTGAAAGGGACAACATGTATACATCCATTTGCATGTGTACCATATTTGTGTGTTTTTATAGTAAGGAACACATATTTGCAAAATATTGTAGCCACTGTGTTAAGTGACACTTGTAATGAAGGGTAATATTGTGCCACTACACGAAACATGATAGTATTGGGTGTAAAGCACTGTACATTTAGATGTAAGGAAACCTGAAGTGTTTAGTAATGCCTATGTTCATTTTTATTTTAATAAGACATTAACAGTGTGTAGGTACAGCAGTAGTATGCAAGTGTCCATATGTTTGTAAAGGAAAGGAAATGCAGTTGGTAAACACTAGTATGATACTACTAAGTGGTAGTTAATGTGAGCAGGTGGAGAATGGTGGCACTAAAAGGGATCTGATAGCAAAGGTTGGAAAATATGACTTTTATATGTAAGGAAATATGCTGTTTTAAATTTTTTTTTTAAGAAGCCTTTTATTGAAAATAAAGAAATGCATATCTGCATTCAGAGATGCACCATGTGTAATTTAATTTTTACAAGTAAGGGAAATGCAGTTGCAAACGATTTGTAGAACAATATTTTGTATTTGTATTTTATTAAATTTTATATAGCGCTTTAATTCAAAGCGCTTCACATAAGAACATCAAAGATACAAGAGAAGCAATATGACAAGTCACGAGTCAAAACAACGAGAACTGCATGTCGAACAATTTGCTGAGTACATTAGATTAAGAATCTGGGTTCGGGGGGCAGGGAGGAAGTAGTAAGAGCAGTCAGGAGTGATGGTGAAGAAGGTGGGATTTTAAGGAAGAGCGCAAGGAAGAGTAAGAGGAGATGGAGTGGATAGGCAGAGGTAGAGAGTTCCAGTGGAGGGGGGTGAGGAGCTGGAAAGAACGGAATTTGGAAGGGGCACAAGGAAGAGGAGGAACATTGAGTAGAAAGTGGTCAGCTGATCGGAGGGGGCGAGAGGGAGAGTAGAAGGAAAGGAGGGAGGTAAGGTAGGGAGGGGCAAGATTGTGAAGAGATTTAAAGACAAGACAGAGGAAGTTGAATTTAAGTTGGGAGTGAAAGGAGAGCCAGCCGAGAGAAGAAAGTGAAGCCGAGATAGAATCATGAGGCGAGAGGGAGCAAAGAGTGCGGATTGCAGAGTGGTAGAGGGATTTGAGGGGGGCCAGGAGAGAGGCGGGGAGACCAAAGAGGAGAGCTGAACAGTAGAATAGACAAGAGAAGATGAGGGAGGAAATTAGAAGTTTGGTGGCATGGAATGTGAGGGAGGAGTGAATTCTACGAACATTGTAGAGATGGAAACGACAAGCACGGGAGGTTAGGGAGATGTGGTGAGTAAAGGAGAGGTTAGAATCATAGTGTAGGCCTAGATTGTGGGCAGAGCCAGATAAGGGGAGATGAGAAGGGGGAAAGAGGATGGAAGGGGGGGAGAAGGGGGAGGAAGGGTGTTGGCGGGAAGAAATTAAACCTCTATTTTGTCAGTATTGAGGGTAAGAAAGTGATAGGACATCCAGTTTTTGATAGCGGTAAGACAGGAAGAGAGTTTGAGATGGATGTCAGGAGTAAAAGAAGAGAAGGAGAGAAAAAGCCGGGTGTCATCAGCGTAGAAAGGTAAGAGATACCGAACAAGGAGATGATAGGAATTAGAAAAGAGGTATAGAGTGAGACAATATTAAGTGGAAGTTGGTATGAAGAAATCCAATATGTTAGCAGTACTTGTAAGTAACTGCCACTTAATGTGAGCATGTGCATAATGTTGCAAAACATGGCATTTGATAGCAGTGGTAAGAAAAAGAGGATATGCTTATTGAGATGCTTACAACAGGTTAAGTGGCAGCAACCCTGTACATATATTTTTTATTTTGTATTTTTTTTTGCATTCAGTGTTTTCTAGTTTACAATGAAACCTTTTATCACTGATCATCGTAAAATACAATATCCAACGTAAGAAAACATGTTCAATTCCTAAAATACAGTTCCCTACTAACAAAACAAAAATTAGAAAAAAGAGCAAATAAAAACACATTTCCATTTCAGTGTTAACAGATTAGCCGCTATCCATCCCACCCAGATCGGTTTACAACTCAACGTTCATCTGTGTGTGTCAGTTCAGCAATATATGCCTAATCTACCACATTCTAATACTTGTCATCTTTACTCATCCCAACAATCCAGCCAAACAAGCTCCCCCTGCCCGAGCACCATTTCTAATTTCACAAGTATTATCACCAAAATTGTGCTTATTGCCAGTATTAAACTCTGATTTGCTGTTGTCATTATAGTCTCTGCCAAAATGCAGGACACATTACTGTGTGGATGCATATGTACCCAGGGCCCTAATATCCTGATTCTATCAATATCAAAATGTGCGCATTCCAGATCCAGATTTTGCAAAGTTTCCAAAGGGGCCTGGCCACACATACAGCATCCTCTTAGCTCCTTTGGTATTTTGAGTTTGGGCCAATGACCTCCAAGGTTGGAAGCACATTGGGACAGAATTTCAAATAAAGATCACTAGACTTTTGTGATGGAAATTTGGCTAAGTATTCCCTAACTTTAATCTTGGGCACATTACAGACCTGCCAATCTTTGTACATCTTCAATCACTCTAAATCCTTCATATCTGTACACCTGTCCCACCTAAGGATCTTCTTTTCCTTAATAAAGTTGGAGTTATTTGCAGTGATATCCATTATTTTCAGAAAATTCAGAGAACGCGTATAAAAGCTTTTTAGAAAGAGTATGGCTTTTCTTTGTTCCACAGACACTCATACAGGGAATCGCCCAGACTAGAGTTTTCTGTCTGTTTTAATGTTTCTAGCAGAGAAAAGCTTTGCAAATTGAGGCCACCATGATGTGGTTCCCAATTCCAGCCGGAGAGCACTGAATGGAGTTGATCTGGGAAATCCCAGAACTGCTTTAAATATCTTTGCTTCTAGGATATCAATAAATTATCTGTTATTGAATTTCACAAATTTGCATCCATATACCATTATGGGTGTGATTATTAGTGTTTAGATGTCAATGGCCCTCATTCCGACTCAGGCGTTAAGGGGTTTACGGCACCGTAAACAGCGCCGACCCTTAACGCCTGATTACAAGGTTCCCTTTGCGGGATGGCTTTTAACGGCTGCTTTTTGCAGCCGTTAAAAGCCATGCCGCAAAGGGACCTTGGCGATAATTACAGCACCGTAATTTACGGTGCCGTAATTATCGCCTTTCCCCATTCCCATTATGCCCTATGGGGCAAAAATGGGAATGGGGAAGGGGCCATTGGTGAATGGGGAATTACTGCCCCACTCACCTTGGAATGGGGCGGTAATTCCGCCATCCACCATGGCGGAATTGCAACCTTAGCGGCACGGACCATGGTGCTAATAGCACCATGGTCCTCCGCCAAGGTTGTAATGAGGGCCAATAAGTGGGATTAAGAAGTATGCGCACATTTTTCTTTTCAAAACCTTCATCATAGACATACATTGTCTATTTTTGTCCTTATTCTTTTTTTTCTGATTCTCAAGTTGATCCTGGGAAGAACTGGAGTGCCCCAGGTAGGTGATCTTAGTAACCTGTTTGATTGGTATATCCTGGAGTTTCCTTACAAATGGTCTTACTTTATATCTATTTCTAAAAGGTCATTACAAAGGATTTTTTAGCATTTATGTTTAGGTGATTCTTTGGTAAATAACTCTCCACCCCCACCAATAGTCTCTGTATACCTAGCTCAGTGGAATCCATCAGGACTAAATCATCAGCATAGGCGATAATGTTAGCCCTAATGTCACCAAATTTGGTGGTGTAATATTTCTAGGGTTTACTTTCCTCCCATAAATCCACAGGGTACAAGTTGAATAATGATGGAGCAAATAAACATTCTTGTCTTACTCCTTGGAAGGTCGGAATTGCCCTGGATGTATTTCTCTGCTTGTCGAGTCTTTGTACAGAGGTTTAATCATATGGAGAAACCCCCTATCAATACACCAATGAATCAACTTGTACCACAGATGTTTAGTGTCTATGTTGTCAAAGGCTGCTTCCAGATCTATTACAGCGATATAGATTGATTTCCCAAATGGTCCTCCTATGTTTGAGACGCAAGCTTGCAGGGCCAGCGCACTCAGTGATGTACCAGCCCCTTTGCGGAAACCTGTTTGCATGGGGCTCAGAATCCCCTCTTTGTCCGCCCACCTACTTAGATCTTTTAGTATTATTTTCGCAAAGATTTTAGCAACTAAATCTGATAACTCTTTGGTTGGGCTCAGTCTCCTCTTTTGAATATAGGGACTATTGTTGCACTTTTCCATGAAGTTGGGCAATTTCTGCCTTCAGCGATATGTTAATGTTAATGTTAAAGGACATTTGTACCGTGCACTATCACCACCGGAGTAGTCCCCTGGCGCGATATGAGTAAAGAGTTTATGTAGTATTTTTGCCCATAGAGGAGTGTTCTCTCTGTATATTAAATTGGAGATCCCATCCAGGCCTCATGCTCTGGAGCTGTTTAATGATTCAAGGATCAGGACGATATCCAATTCAACAAATATACAGTCCCAAACCTGCTTATTAGTTGGGCTCACCTCCTTAAATGTCAGGTACCCAGTTTTTGTCCCAGATTTCTTGGTGTAGTAGTCCACCAAATCGTCTTCTGAGACACAACATGATTGCCCATGTGTTTGTTGTGTTTGTTGAGAATCGGCTCATTCAAGGATCGCCATATCATTCTCGAATCCTTGGCAAAGATATGCTTAAATAAAGCTTATTTCTTTGTATTTATTTTTGCATTAAAGGTGTTTCTGTGTTTTGGAACAAAGTCTGCATATACTGTCACACTCCTCTTTGGAGGGATTGTCAGTTCACTAAGAAGGAAGAGAAGTTGTCAACCTTTGGGTCACACTTTCCTTCTTACTTTCCGATAATGAGTCCCACCATGCCCCTAGTCTAATGTTAGCAGTATGGGGATTTCCAATTTGGTTTAACCTTCTTCTATTCCCACTGACTGCTAAAATAGTTTGATCACCTTTATCTGTTTTGGTCACCATTCCTATTCACCCTTCCAGTCTTAACATTGCATGATCACTTTGAGTTGGTGGTAATATATCAAAGATGTCTGTATAATCAGTATAAGTAATCAATTACAGAACTGGCTCCCATACTTTGCCATATGGGTACATCCTTCTTTTTCCCATCGAACAAAAGATTCGTTTGTGTAAATCCCCATCTCAGAAGGAAGGACGGCCAAGATTTACCCAAAGAGGCCCTACTAGAGATATTGCATGTTTAATCTAGGACCTTGACATTCACTTTGTCAACAAAAAATAAATCTTCATCACAGATATATATTTAGAAAAGTGGTGAAGAAAATGTACTTTTAAAAATAGAAGCATACCTGTACTATGTCTTGTTAGATGTCGATATTGTTGAATCTGCAAATTGAAATGTGTGAGAGTTTCACAGTAGTTTTGATGCATGAGGCTGTTAATGACAGGAAATTAACAAGGAGGTCCTGGGAGTCCCTCTGCCAGACATTAGTCCTGGTTACGAGAGACTTACCCAGAGTCTTTAGCTCACTATCTTTCACAGAGAAGAAATATCCCAAACATATCACACTTTGTCCTGCCCTGGGGCAGTCAAGCACCGAAATGCTAGGCAATTCTCCTCTGAACAAGAGTACCAACTGTAACGCTCACCTGGTATCCACAGGGATGTCACTCAGCCTGTTCTGACCTCTTACGACCTCAAACCCTTCCCTGGAGTCTACTCGACTGGACACAGTGCCTGAAACACAGGATTGGTAGAGTTTAACTCCCTATTGTCTCTGTGTGCTTGAACCCCTTCTTCCCCGGGGTCCAACCCTTCCCTTTGATCCACAGCTCACCTTGTTTTCTTGGAAAGTATGCTCTCCGTCCTGCTTTCAGCTCAGGGGCGCATTGATTTATGCGGGCTCGTTGCTGCCTAGTTACTTCACTGGCAAGAGTCCGACAGGTAAGTATAATGAGTCTTTTGAACAGTTCTCTAACTTCGTTCCTTTCCTTCCTTAGATGATGGCCGGCGTCTGGGGATGGCGACATGCTGCTGAGATGAGTAGCGCTGAAGGTGTGTAAGAGCGCGATGCGTGATGCAACCCTTTCGTATTTGTATTGAACAGAGTTCTTTTTCTGTGTCTTTTAGGTGCCACAACGTTTTCAGCGTGGATGCCGGTTATGAAGAAGGAATGCGGTGAGTAAGCACGGTATGCGGCGCCTCTAGATGTTTCCACGCTAACCTGGAGTGTCTTTTCCCTCTTGCAGATGGATGAGAAGTTCCAGAGACAGAGTTCCCCCAGAGCGGCTGGGATTCAGGTAAGCGTTTGAAGCTCGTACAGTCTTTAAATATAAGCGAAGATTTGCTGAATGCTTACTAATGCCTTTTTTCTGTTCTTTTCCCTTTTCCTTAGGAAGCGGAGTGCCGGGATGGGAATGACACTGCCGAAGATGCCTGCAGAACAGAAGAAGCGATGAATGATGGGTAGAAGCGCCGCAAGGTAAGGCTGTTCCTAACGGTGTTCTTGTTCTTGCAGGAGCTGAGCGCAGAAGAAAGATGCAGGCCTACTGGAGACCGATCCGAACACGGTGAGTGTCACGCTGCAGGTGCAGAAAACATAAAGCATGTTTCTCAGCCTGGGCGTGGCTTAAATAGTCTCTGGGTATCCCAGGTGTCTCTGGGCTGAGCCACACCCAAAAGACTAGACTGCACATGCAGTTCTGGGAACCGAAATATGTGGGGGCATCCATCTTGTCCCCATCAAAGCACTACAAGTCCAATCCCCAATGTTATTCTATGGGAGTGAGTGAGTCTGGTGCCACAAGCGCCAAGTCCGACTCCAAGTGGGTCTTTGGAGGGATGGAGAGGTCCTTGAGGGCCCTGTAGGTGATTGTGGCCTGGCTCCAGCCTGACATCTTGGAGGGCTGGTGGCATGAGGGGCAGGAATCATGACACCAACAGAAACCCCAGACACGGACAGGACAAAGACTGATATGTTTGGGATATTTCTTCTCTGTGAAAGATAGTGAGCTAAAGATTCTGGGTAAGTCTCTCGTAACCAGGACTAATGTCTGGCAGAGGGACTACCAGGACCCCCTTGTTAATTTGCATATTTAAGTAACTTTGGGTCTCACCCTAATTTACTAGGGGAATCCAGACATGGACCCCTTGCTCACTATTCTTAGAGAGGCACAGATCCACCCTACTGATGAGGTCCAACTAGACCGAAACACGTGTCTGGAGTTTCTGTTGGTACTCTTGTTCAGAGGAGAATTGCCTAGCATTTTGGTGCTGGACTGCCCCAGGGCAGGACAAAGACTGATATGTTTGGGATATTTCTTCTCTGTGAAAGATAGTGAGCTAAAGACTCTGGGTAAGTCTCTCGTAACCAGGACTAATGTCTGGCAGAGGGACTCCTAGGACCCCCTTTTAATTTGCATATTTAAGTAACTTTGGGTCTCACCCTGAGTTACTAGGGGAATCCAGACGTGGACCCCTTGCTCACTATTCTTAGAGAGGCACAGATCCACCCTACTGATGAGGTCCAACCAGACCGAAACAGGTGTCTGGGGTTTCTGTTGGTACTCTTGTTCAGAGGAGAATTGCCTAGCATTTCGGTGCTGGACTGCCCCAGGGCAAGACAAACAGTGATATGTTTGGGATATTTCTTCTCTGTGAAAGATAGTTAGCTAAAGACTCTGGGTAAGTCTCTCGTAACCAGACCTAATGTCTGTCAGGGGGACTCCCAGGACCCCCTTGTTAATTTGTTAATGACAGGAGACATGTAATCTGAGAGTTGAAATGTACATTTGAAGTTTGTTTGTTTGTTTGTTTATTGATTTTATATGGCGCGCCATACCCAAAGGTAACAGGGCGCTACAGAGAACAGGAAAACAAGATTACTTAAAAACTTAGTTACAAGGCACAGTATAAACATATACATTACATCAGTTACATGTTAAAGTCGAGTAAAAACATATACTTGACATCACGATAAATCAGTTAAACAATATACATATGTACAGTCAGGTATGGGTTGGTCCATGGTTAATCTTGGGGGTCATTGGAATGTAGCCATGCAAGTATATTCCGTCTAAAGCTGTAGTACGACTGGTCTATTCTGATGTCAAGTGGGAGGGCATTTCAGTATTGGACCGCCTTAACTGGGAAGCTACTGCCGCCTGTTTTTTTTAGTCTAAATTTGGGTATGTGAAGGCAGTAGGAGTTGGTGGTTCTGGTGGGTCGAATGGAGGTTTTTCGCGCAATTCTTGCTACCAGGTAAGGGGGGGCTGCATTATTAAGACATTTGAAGGTGAGCGATGCTCTCTTAAGTGAGATTCTGTCGCAGATTTTGAGCCATTTGTGTTTTCTTCTAGTGTTAGAAATATGTTCTTTAGAGGGTAGGTTTAGGGCAGTTCTAAGGGCGTTATTTTGTAATGTTTGGATTTTCTCAATGGTGTATTTGTTAGCTCCCAAATACAGAGCATTGCAACAGTCAAGTTTGGAGAGTATTAGGGCATTGGCAATGATGATACAGCTAGCTTGGGCGAGGAAGGCTTTGCTTGCCCTAATGAGCTTGCAGGTGTACGCTGTGGAGGATGCTAGGGAGTTAACTTGTTTCTTTAGTGTTAGGGCTGAGTCAAGGTGAAAACCTAGTGTTTTTACTGTTTTAGAGACTGTGATTATGTTGCCATAAGTTGGCAGTGGATCCGAGGATTAGGATTTCAGTTTTTATCATCATTCAAGCATAGTCCATGTGTGGCCATCCATGCCTGAATGATGAGATATACTTTATTTACCAAGGCCGTATCTGCATCAAAATTGCCCGAAAGGGGAATGAGGATCTGGGTGTTGTCTGCATAATTTGTGTAGGTGATACCCAGTCTGTCCAATTTGTCAAATAGGAGCTTGGTAAAGATATTGTATAGAGTTGGCGAGACGCAAGAACCTTAGGGTACACTGCCGGTTATTTTGATAGGGTCTGCTGATGCTAATGTTGAGAAAACTCTCATTGTGCGGTTATCCAAAAAGGATTGGATCCAGGCTATAGCCTCATTTGAAAAGTGGGCAGCCGATGCCAGGTGTTTGCACAGCACTGCGTGATCCACCAGATAAAAGGCTGCCGACAGATCAAGGAGGAGTGCATGGCGGTATTTCCCTTGTCATTGAGTTCGTCAATCTGTACTTTAAGATCAATTAAGGTAGTTTCTGTGCCGTGCTGCGGTCTGAATCCTGATTGGCGGGTGCCTAAGAGTTGGTTAGTTTCGAGGTAGTGCTGGATTTGCAAGTATGCTACTCTGTCTATTATCTTGAGGAGAAATGGTACCATGGTGATGGGTCTATAGTTAGTGGGAATAGCAGGGTCTAGAGTTTTCTTTTTGAGGAGAGGTAGGACCCAGGACTCTTTTAGGTTACTTGGGATGGTGTTGGAAGAGAAGGAGGCATTGATCAGTTTGGTTATGAAGGGGGCTAGGTCTCTTGCAGAATCCTTAATTAACTGGGCTGGGCAACTGTCTCCCTTACAATTGGATGGTTTGAGGGAGGCGATGATGTTTTCTGTTTCTGGGATGGACATTTTTTTGAATTTGAAGGGGTTGAGGCCGGGTGAGTTAGTGGTTGTGCGGGTGATGATAAGTGATGTTTCATTGGGATTTAGGGAGTCTTATTTTAAGGCAATTTTAGTTTGGAGTGTCTTCATTTTATTTACTAGGCATTTTGGATGCTGGGGCACCATTGTTTGTCTTTGGCAATATTGTCTGGTGGTGCTACGGGGGATTCCAGCTCCCTTAGGATGGTAAATAATTCTCTAGTGTTGGAGCTTGCATTACAAATTCTTTCATTAAAGAGATTTCTTTTTGTAAGTAGGATTTCTTTTTTGTATTTATTAGCGAAGAGTCTAAGTTGCAGTTTATTTTCTTCAGATGGTGTGTGGCGCAATTTAGCTCTAGTTTCCTTTTTTTGCATTCTTAATTCTTTTAGGTGTGGGGTGAACCAAGCATTTAGGTGAACTTGTTATTTACTTTTTTGAAGTTTTAGAGGGGCCATGGTGTCTAATGCGGTTTTCGTAGCATTATTGTAGCTTTCTACTAGGAGCTCAGGATGCTGGTTGTTTGGAAGAGCATTGATAGTAGGTAGTAGCAATGGTAGGAAGTTGTCTGGAGTTATGTTTTTTTTGGCTCTAGTGAATAGGGGGCGGGGTGCCATGATTTTCTTTTTGGTAGTTTGTGTTTTCAGAGTTAAGGTAAAGTTGATGAGGTAGTGGTCTCTCCAGTGTTGAGGGGTAATTTTGGTAATAACGGTATCACAATTCAGGGTAGCGACCCAATCCAAGGTCCTTCCTTTGTTGTGAGTTGGGGTGACAACTCTTTGGTTTAAGCCCTGTTCAGCTAACATAGTGGCTATAGATTGGGCTGGTTTGTCATCTGGGTCGTTAAATCCTAGGTTAAGGTTGCCTAGTAATAGGATTTGCGACGAGTCTTTGGTGTTATTGGCTAGGAGACTGGATAGATCTTCTTTGAAGGTCCCAATGGGGCCAGGTGGCCTGTATATTAGGTAGATAGTGTGTGGCAGTTGGAGATGGGCAGTTTGGCTATGAGGAGTTTGCATGATTTGAGAGGAGATGAGGATTGTATTTTGATAGCGAGGTTGGATATGGCTATAATAGCTAAGCCCCCTCCTTTGCTGTTGGGTCTATCCATTCTAATTAGTTGGCAGTTTTCAGGAATGGCAATAGAGAGTGCTGGACCTGCAGCTTCGTGCAGCCATGATTCAGTGTCTGCCAAAAGGTCAAGGTTATCAGAGTGTCTGCTATTTCAGTGGTGTGGGCCACTAAGGACCTGGCATTGGTCAATGCACTAGATAGTATGGTTACATTAGGTGTGTTTAGGGTTTTTAATGGAATGAGTTTGGGCTGTGTAGTATAGTTGCAGGGTATAGTTACGTTGGGATATGTCTTAGTGTACTGTGAGGTAGGTTTATGATGGGGGCTAGAGGCCTTGTTGCTATGACATATGGGCTCATAAAGCTGGGGTAGTCAAGCTCGAAGTCTGTTGTTTCTGTCCATGGTGAGATACGGTGCGTATTTATGGGAGGACATATAGATAGCAGTGCTGAATATGGTAAGGCACAGCAGAGATGCTATCTGGGTCATCTTAAGGCACATCGTAGTGGGTAGTAGTGTAGAGCAAGGTAGTTTAGCACAGGTTTGGCAAGGGGTATGGGTTAGTGACAGGTGTACTGAGTTAAGAGCGCAGCTCTGTGTCAGGCAGTAGGTTGTTTCTAACGGGCGCATAAGTCTAGCGGTTAGTTATTTCAAGTATGCAGGTTCGCAGTAGCTGACATTGGGCATTAGGTAATCTTAGGACTTGCAATAGCTAGCAGGGGGCACATAGTGCTGAGGGGAGTTCACAGAACCGACCAAAGGGTCTCAGGTAAGTAACAAGATGAGATGGCAGGTGACCAAGGGGTCTCAGGTAAGTCGCAAAATGCAGTGGCAGGCGATCAAGGGTCTCAGGTCAGTAACAAGATGCAATGGTAGGCGACCAAGGGGTCTCAGGTAAGTGTCACGCCATGGCAACACAAACCACAGAGGGTACTCACCCGTCGCCACATTCCAGCTTGTGGCCCTCGTGCTGGTTCCCCCATGGGCACCAAACCCGCAGGCCCTGCTGGAGAAGGGACCCGGCAGTCACGGAAGTTGCCGCTACGGCATTTTCGGCAACTTCCGCGTTGGCGGTTACCATGGCGACTGCAGGATGCTAGGAAGGCGCCTGCAGTCGCTTGCCATCAGCGTTCTGTGTCACATGACATGTTTCCACGTCGACGGCTAGCCGTTCAAGGATGTAACGCTTTGCTTCTCAGCTGTTTTCCTGGCAGTCTATGCAGCGTGTTCTCTTGTCCTCGTTTTTGCTCTTGGAATTGCTTTGACACTCTGACCTTTGGGCCACGTTACATAAGGACTGATTTTGGACTTCCCTTCTGTGTTGGTGCTCACAGACCTTTTTTTTGGATTTACCTGGCAACCCTGAACTTTGGCTTTGTTTACCTGGATCATTGATTAAACTCCCTTGATTACGGCATTTTCTCCTGTTCACCATCTTGGCTTTTGAACTCGGACTGCTTATTGGACTTCTTCTGCCTACTTCTTTGACATCCTTTACGCCTGGAAGCTTGGTTCTACGGGCCTACTCAAACCCTCTGTTTGCCACATCTGTCCTGTGCGTGGTGGCATTGCCTGCTAGAACTCTAATTCCTTTGGATTCTTCCTGTTCTCTGGAACTTTGTACATCCAACAGCACTCATTGGGACGAGGAAGCACCACCGGGCCTCCTGGAGATTGATACCCCTCCTTGCTCCTACTGCTCCTGCAGACCCCTCTTAGGTAGGTGTACAGGTTACTCGTGGTCCCTTGAGTCTGTTTTACTTACCTGCTTAATGCTTAACACTTTATTTATTCCCTTTTAGCCACCCAGGGTCCTTGCTGCTGCTGTTCCAGTAAACCTGTGGCCTCAATGACTGGCCAGTGAGTGATTATTATCTCTCCCTGGCTGGTACTTGGGGACGGAGGTGTTCCATATCGACGTTGCAACCATAGTTCCTGACAGTAAGTCACCAAATGCAGTGGCAGACAACCAGGGTCTCAGGTCAGTAAGAAGATGCAATGGTAGGTTACCAAGGGGTCTCAGGTAGGTCACAAAATGCAGTGGCAGGCGATCAAGAGGTCTCAGGTAAGTAACAAGATGCAATGGTAGGCGACCAAGCAGTCTCAGGTAAGTCACAAAATACAGTGGCAGGCGACCAAGGGGTCTCAGGTAAGTCACAAAATGCAGTGGCAGGCGACCAAGGCATCTCAGGTAAGTCACAGAATGCAGTGACAGGCGACCAAGTGGTCTCAGGTAGGTCATAAATTACAATTACGGCAGTTATCTTGTTCCATACAGTAGCTGGGGCCTTAATATAAAGGGTGAATGTCAATGGCAAACATAGTCGAGGCTAGATTAGGGTTGACTAACCAGTAGCTGGATAGCTGTGGAACTGACCGGAAGTTAACCGGCAATGGCCGATGCATGTATGAGTGGCACAAGGTTTGAGGGCTAGAGGCTGGGCAAGTACAGCAAGTGGTAATGACTACATATTTCAAATTGCATATTTTCAGGTCAAAATACCAACAGTAAGTCTAAGGCAAGCTATTACAGATTGAACGTAGTAGATAGAAGGCTAGGCTAGTGCAGCAAGCGGTAATGGGTACACATTTAAGGCGGATTCTATTCAATAGAAAGGTAGGCCGGCTAAGAAAGTGGCTAAACCTAAGCAGAAGATTGTATGTAAAGGCAATTTGAGTGATGCAGTCGTAAATAACTACAAACAAAACAAAGCTCGGCAGCTTCTTGATAGTAGGCAGCGCTATTTATGCCATGCTGTGATGAGCATACAGTGTGATGGCATAAGTAGATCTGTGGAAGGGGGTGCCGGATGGTCACTCAAGAGTGAGAGTGGTACACGTATGCGAGAGCAATAGATATTTCCGTAACACCAGCAGAATACGTTGAAGTGTTGAACTGTTGAACTGAGGTGAAAGGGTCACATGTAGAGTTTGGGATTTGATTGATGGATGGATGTGTGACTGTTTAAAAGTAGCCAAATAGGTAGTGTTACAAACATAAAAGTAAAAAGGGGAGCAGGGCTGCCCTGTGTGACAGTGTCGGCAGATGTTATTGATAGTCCGTGGACCCGCACGTGCCATCTGGATCATTTAAGGATGACCTGCATGGAGAGACGACTGCAGAGACCATGGACAGTCGCGAATATCCACGGACATCAGGGATTAGCCAATCAGGTTTCTTGGTTGGGGAGGAGGCGAAGTGTACAGGAGGCCAGGGTAGCAAGTGGTGGAGGGATGGCTATGGCTATGAAGAAGCAAAGTGTGCAGATTCTGGAAGATTCATTGATACATTGTTTGAAGGTTTACACAGAGCACCTTGGCATCTCTGCCTGTCTTGGATTCGAAAAAGTAGATGTCATGAAATGGAGTTTTAGGATTAAACTGGACGGAATTATTACCATTCTGTGAGAATATGGTTCAGTTTAAACATCCAGACATCATTATAGTACATTGTGGAGGCACAGTTTGGGTTATGTGTCTGGAAAATCCTTACAGTTTGCCATGAAGGATACGTTTAAAAGGCTAATGGAACTTGTTTCCTGCTTCAAAGAATATTTTTTCATGGATAACTGAAAGGCAAACGTGTTAAGGTTCAGACTTGTTTTGTCCACAAATTGAAAAAGCCAGGCAAAATGTGAATATAGCTGTAAGTGCTTTTTTTACAGGATGTAGGAATGGCATCTATTCACAATGAGAATATACAGTTTGATGGAGTGAATATTTTTCAAAGAGATGGAGCACATTTAACAGATGTTGGAAATTAGATTTTATTTTCCAATGTTCACAATGCCTAGAAACCTTTTTTGTGAAAAAAATGAAAACGGAACACGTAAAATATGTAGTAAAGCATCTAGTAGGTAGGTATAGTACATAAAAGTAGATTTTGTAAAAGTTCTAAAAAAAACAACTAAGTACAGTACAGCATTTGTTAGTATAGTACATAAAACCCAAAAAGCAAGGTTATTTTAAGACCCACCATTGTAGAACAAAAAAAAGTAAATTGAGTTTAAACCCCTCCACCCCTTTTAATTCTTTGAGAAATCCACAGACAGTAAAACTGTGGACTATTTGACTGCAGAAAAGGTGGCTGAGTCATATTTTGATGGTAGTGTAATATGAGTGGGAAGTATGAAAGCCATAAATAATGCTTAACACTCCCTATGCAGGTTACACTTTGTTTTTAACATTTTGTATGGCAGAGAAAAGGATTCTTATAGACTCTTACTACTTTAAGTATAAATATAAAGTAGTTGGAGTATGTCAGAGTAGTCTTTTCCTCATTCTATTTTTAAACTTTGAAAGGTGGTTCCATGAGGAACCTTTTTTTAAAAAATCTTTTTTTGGAGGGGGGGGGGGTTTGGCAGAGGGAAAGAGGGAGCAAAGAACAGAGGGAGGTAGGGAAGGGGCAACAACCACCATAAGGGAGGGACAGGTGGACAAAGAAAGATGTAGGGCCTGCAAAAAACTAAGGAAGGAGGCAATCCTTTTTATGTACTTTCATAGCCGCCTCGAAGGTGCTGTGGATTCCTTCCCCCCTGCAGATAATTGTGTCACAATACATACAAAGTATTGTTGACCGCGCAAGATACGGGTCAGCAGCCTCCTGTATGGCCTGTGGGACAGCAGGAGGAATTATCTGCCCTACTACGGTGTCCTGAGTGGTGACAGGAATGGTGGCGGAGGGTGTAGTGACCAAAAATATTCCTACTCACTGAGTAGGGAATCGCCTTTTTCAGGGCAGCCGGCTGGAAGGTGTGGGTGTTGTGGTGCATGGAGTTAGTACCAAAGGAGTACTGCCCCTTTTGGCCACAGCTGAGTACAATTTTGCACTCAGTGCAGCACATGTGGGCAGCCTGAACCTTTGGCATCCCTCCAACAGTGGGGCGAAAACCTCCACACCCACGACTCCTTGTGCCCACCCGACCTAGTAGGCATTTCCTCCACTACATCTTCTTTCTCTTCCTCCTGTATGTCATATGCTGCAGGGCCCCTGTTCCCCTGTCCAGGTTCTCCAGGTGGTGGTGGCCCCTTGGCAGGAGGAGGGATGGCCGTAGCAGATGCAAATTATTGAGGTCTCAGCTCCAAAGCAATAAGGTGCTCTCTCAAGCTGTGACCGATAGTGAATGCCTAAAAGAAAAGGGTGGGTCCTCTTGAAGGAAACGTCTCCGGACCACCATCCTGTTTGTGGACATCGGGCCCAAATACTGCTTTGAAAAGTTGTGAAAAGTTTAGTAATTAAGTAAGAATGGTACTGGGAGCTGTGGAGGGGAAGGGTTTTAGTCCCTAGAGTGGCCGTAAAATTGAATTTAAAGATGTCCACGAAGTGTAAACAATGACCGTGAACAGGTCATCAGGCCACACGGGTGCAGTCACGTGCCAATGTCCAGGGATGTCTGTGATGCCATGATGGGACCGCAGACTTCCAGTACAGGAAAATGTGCATAATAAGTTGTGAAAGGTTCATAGAAATACTGTCAATGGTGCCAGGAGGTGTGGGAGGGCAAAGTATGCACTTTATGGTCCCCACAGTGGCCAGGATTTTAACTTAAAAAATCTGCGAAGCACATATATTGATCGAGGAAATGCCATTGCGCCACATGGGTGAGGACATATGATGACGTCCGGGGATGTCCACTGCCACATCACGACAACTGCAATTTACCACGTGACCTATGACATAGCGTGTACACAGTGTGGCACCCGCACCCAGACAAGGATGTTTGCAGATAATTTAAAACTGCGTAGTTTGCCCTGCAGAATAGGTGATACGTACGCAAACACCAAAACATCTGTATTGCATCACTGGCATGTAAATATGCAGACACAGACATTATTATAGTCCGGGGACATCAAAATGGCATTTTCATTTTAAAGAAAACTGTTTTACAAACATTGCCACATTATATTTTTATATTTACATTATATATTTAAAAAGAAAAATATTTGTAGACTAACATATACAGATTTCATTTATAATTATTTATTTTAAGACATGGATGTGGAAGCGGAGTATGAAACATAAATAGGGGAATTTTGCGTGTGAACGTTTTTTGATGATAGGGAGAATTGGGGATATAAATGTCATCAAAACTTTTATTATGATAATGTTCTGGCAATGATTGGGGAGATTGTTCAGGAAAAGGTTCAAAGGTACAAGTCGTAGAATGAAAATCAATATTACTGATAAAATGATTATTTACGTAATTAGACAGTTCAGCAACTTGATTTAGATATCCAGACATCTGAGTGGATAATTTATAGAATTTTGGTGTCAACAGTTTCTATTTGTCCCTCATTGCTATTTAGAATTGCTTCCTCATGATTACTGGCAAAAAGATGTAAATTAATACCTGATTATGAACATGCATTATTTCAGTGCATTTTAACATATATCCATGTATCTAGCATTAATAGATTTTTCATCATTCATGTTATCTTTAGGGAAGCACTAATCCAGCCATTCAAGTGTGTTTGCCATTTCTGTAGAAATATGGAATTAGTAATTTTAGAAAACATTTTTGGAAAACATTTACAATAAAAGGGAAGGGACTATTTACTTAGTAGGTTTAGAGTTTGTGTTTTCTTGTGATGTATTGTTGTGGTTGAGTTCCTAAAAGGTGTTCAACTATATTGCTTACACAAGGTGCACAGTTATGTTTACTGTTTGGCATAATCCATAATATTGTGGAATGTGTAAAAAATATATTTTACATTTGGAGCGTTGTATTAATTGTTTGTAATGTTGGTGTATGTATATTGTTTGTGTGAAAAGGGAACATGAAAATTGTGTTGTCCCCTGGGTTTTGGGGTTCGTTTGCTGCCACCTGCTTCCAGATATGTCCGCGGACACAAGGTATAGTTTGCAGACTTTGAAACTGCTGCATGGTGGGTAGAATCATTTTGTTATGTAAAGGATGTTCATAGTACTGCCGTATATGTTTAAAGAGGAATTATTAATATCTCCCATAGAGTGGTGTAACATTATGAAATATTTTAATTTATAAAAACCATTGCAATTCAGTGAAAAAACATAGTTAAAGGGACATTATGGTTACAAATAAAATTGAAAAACCCAAGAAATTCACCAGTTATGGTAAGCTATGCTCTGTTAAACAGATGTTATAGTTAAGATGCATCCCACCATTGGGACTTCTCTGCTCCAGTAGTTAACCAGTGGTGTTCCAACTTGGCATGGCTTGGTATTTCTCTCCTGGGTTCTCATGAGCATTTGCCCATCCAAACTGCCTGTTCTGTTTATGCACCTCTCTCACTGCACAATGCATATGTGCATTTGTAGGAGCATTGTTTAAACATTCTTTCTATATGTAAGGGAAATGTATGTGCAAAAGAGGTGTAAAATATTGTTAAGGTGCAGTTGGTGTGTGGAAGCTTAATATGATCATAGGGTCATATGTACAGTTTTTGGAAGTGATTGGTGGATGGATGTGCGACTGTTTGAAAGCAGGCATTTGGGGAGTGTTACAAATATAAAATTAAAAAGGGTAGAAGGGCTGCCCTGTGCAATGGTTTGCACATGCCATCCGGGTCTTTTAATGATCCATGGTGTGGAAAGGGGACTGTGGAAACCATGGATAGTTATTAAGCTCCATCGATTATGTTCTTTATTGTATGCTAGAGAAAAGTATTTGGACAACATTTTTCTTTAATATAGAATTGTACATTAGCACACTGGGCAGGGGAGCTAACCAATGAGGTGGCTAGGAACGCAGGCTTGAACTGCCAGTAAAAGTCCACGTTCCAAGCTGCCTGACCACCAGCTCTCCCCTCCGCCATCTTCCTCCCCACTTAACTTATTTCGTCGTCAGTGTGTGCTGCCGCCGCATTCGCTCCTTCTCTTTGCCTCACGCAGCAAGGTGGGGCTCCCTACGGAGCACTGCCTTCCCTTTTCATGTTGACCATCATGGAAAAGTCTTTTCCTTCCTACAGCGGGACACCGGGTTACCGCTTGGCAACCTGGGGTGCTAATGGATTTCCTCCCCCATTGTAGGGGCTGGGACAGAGGATAATGGTCAGGAGCCCTCATTATCAGCCCTCGCTTCGGTTGGGACAAAACTTTGGGCTGCCGGCAATTATCCCCTGTTCCAGCCCCTGGAATGGGGGATAAACGCTATATTATTCCCATTAGCATGACACTAAATGCTAATGGAAATGTTGGAAAATCTTATTGAGAAATGTAAAGTAGATGGACTCTATAAGATTATTTTATTTGGTTCTATTTAACTGTGAAAGGTGGATCCTAAAGGAACCTTTTCTTTTTCAGGCGAGGTCAGGAGAGATCAGAAAGTGAGGTGGGGAGGGAAATGAGGGAAGAGGCACCAAGCACTAATTTGGAGGGGCAGGCGGACAGGGAAAGATGTGCATGTGTTACATCTAAGGTAGGGGGCAGGTTTCTCAAGTTCCTTGATTACAGCTTCAAAAGCACTTTGCTCCCCCTTGCAGAGTGGTGTGTTACAGTATGTACAGAGTACTGTTGTCTTAAAAAATATGGATCAGCAACCTCTTTTATCGCTAGCATGGTAGCTGGTGGGATTTTGTGTCCCACAGAAGTAGGCTGTGTGGTTATAGTATTGGTTGAGGAAGATGAGGTGGGGGAAGACAGCCTACTACCTGCTAAGAAAGGAACAACCTTGCTGAGAGCATTGCGGTGGGTGGATTGAGTGTGGCAGCACATTGAGGTGTTCCCGTAGGAGTATTGTCCAGGTAATCTGTGACTGAGTACAACGTTGCACTCAGTGCATTTCACTTTGGTAGCTTTAGCCCTGGTACATTCCCAAAAGAGATAAAGAACTGCCACACCCATGATTCTCTCTGGGTGCTAGAGGTAGGCACTTCCTGTACCTCATCTTCTTGGTCCTCTACATTGTCTTTGGAAGTACTGTGCTTTTTTTGTGTGGGCCCACCGGCTGGTTGTGGTGGTGGCTCTTGGGGAGGAGTGATGGCAATAGCTGATGCCATTTTTAAGATAAATATCACACCGAGGGGAGTCCCCTAAATGAACCACTTCAAATTCTGATTCAGTAAAGCCACACCCTAGCTAGAGCACGTGGCTATCGTACATTGTATTTGAATAAATCTGTTAGATGGCACACAATGGAATATATACAAAAAATAATTATTTATTTATTCAGTAGGCCCTTAGGTCCTACAAGCATACACATAATGAGTATAATCTATTTCAAATTATACAAATAAAGCAAATAAGTGACAAAACAATAGTAAAGCCCCACCTAGAGCCTGTTGTGCTGACACAGTCTTGAATGCTGGAAGACCCATATTGCAGTCAATTACACCTATACATGATTGTTTTCAGATACAAAAAACAAAAAGAATCAAGTCTTCTTTGCTATACAACAGGTTAGAGTGAGAATATTCAAACAAAAAGATTTTTTGGGCTGTAGATATGAGTCAATCCAATTATCAGAGCAAACCAGACCAAATCCTTTGCTGCTGGCCCTATCTGACTACTTTCAACAGGGTACATCGATGCCAATGCCACATGAATGAAACATTTAAAATATTAGTAGAACTAGATACACATCCCAGGACTACATCCCAAATACATTGACATACCCCAACAATTTTTGTAGTGCCAGGGCTGTGCAGACAGGACGTTCGGCAGAAGATAACATTCACTGCCTTCTTCAGGACCTCAAGGGAAGTTGGAGCTCTGTGGATGTGATACATCAATTATTACGACAACATTAAAATGGAGAGAATAATAACTGAATTAAAAAAGAGCACAAAAAGAGCAGAGGATGCAGAATAGAAGAAAATTCCAACTATACCCAGATGCATCACCCGCTGTCTGTGCCGTCACCCTAAACCAAGAAGAAAATTATACACCTTGAGAAAATGGAAAGGGCAACAAATAAAGAAAACAAAACGGATTTCATGCAGAGTGAGGTAAGTTCCAGACCAATCAAGTAAACACCCAATGTTCCAGTGCTTGAACAACTAAATACTACACAATGTACACTTACTATACAATAAAGGTGCATATTGCGCTAAAAAGGTATTCTGTAACGGAGGAGGACAGCTGATATCCGTAAATGTATCATGGACTGCCACAGTCATTCTGATGTTGAGGCCTGAATTCAGCTAAATAGATAGAGGTGCACATGAGCGAATCACGAAACCTCACGGCTGAAGGAATTAGTACACAGTTCAGATTAACTGCAGCCATTCATACCCATAATCAGTGGTTAGGCTGCAGACTCAGAGCCACTTTCTGCTACCTGATGGTTTACACATTGACTGTTTCCATTTGTAATATGACTAGATGGCTAAGTCCTACTTACCAAAAATATGCAGAAGACCAGGTAACAAACCTGGCCACACAGCCGCTCTCTGTATAAGCCCTACCAAGGGCAGTGCAATTTGCAAAATTAGAGTCAACTAGTAAATGTTCACTGTATTTACAGAATGTAACTCATCCAAATAAATCTCTTAGTCGGATCCAAAAGTAATATGCGTTTATCAAAAAGAAAATTCCAAGTTGGTCACTAATAAAATCTTAGTGAGGCCGCGGCTAACTCATCCCATAATTGTTATAAACATAAAGTGCCAATGCATTTCGGAGCATACAGCTCCTTCATCAGGGCAGGTCTAATTTACACAAACTGTGGAACATTTATACCAAAAGCATCAAGTTTTGAAAATCGTGATTGTGTTACAAAATATAACCATGCGTGAAAACAATATAAAAATAACATACCAATTTTCGATGAGTTGCAAGGTAAATGGAAAAGGTGAATGAAGCCACACAGTAGGGAAAAGAAAAGATGCCAAAATAAATAATGTGTAAATGAAATAACACAGTTAATTTGAACATGATCAGAAAACCAAGGAAAGTTACCTCAAGGGATCGAGGTAGCCCGTGGAAAAAATGTGCGGGGAGTTGACAACAACTTCACGCAAGATCAAAGGTCTGGAAACCAGACCAAATCAATTCTTCAATCTGTAGGTGCAACGACATGTGTTTTAGTGGGTTGTCTCAGAATTTGTCATAGACACTAGTTGTAGAGGTCTGCAGGCTTACCTGTACTCGTAAAGCTACGAGTGTACTGAGGCTGGGATTGCAGTCAAGCAGGGGACGCCATTCCGCATAGCCAGGGAACAGTGTTCCCAAGGTTACTCATACTAATATAAACACGTGACCCAAATGTGTCCATTGATCGACACGATGCCGATAGGCAGTTGCACTCTATGCAATCAGGCAATCAAGGCTAAGAATCATGGAAATAAAGAATTTGCAGTAGAGCTGATGATAATTACGGAATTATAGAAGGAAAAAAATCGAAAATTAAATATGAGAAAAACGGCTGATAGACATAGAAAACATACTGCCGATTACACTCTATGCAATCAGACAATTTCAGGCCGTAATTATCATCAGCTCTACTGCAAATTCTTTTTTATTTGAATTCTTGGCCTGAATTGTCTGATTGCATAGTGTGCAACTGCCTATCGGCATCGTGTCGATCAATGGACACATTTGGGTCACGTGTTTATATTAGTATGAGTAACCTTGGGAACACTGTTCCCTGGCTATGCGGAATGGCGTCCCCTGCTTGACTGCAATCCCAGCCTCAGTACACTCGTAGCTTTACGAGTACAGGTAAGCCTGCAGACCTCTACAACTAGTGTCTATGACAAATTCTGAGACAACCCACTAAAACACATGTCGTTGCACCTACAGATTGAAGAATTGATTTGGTCTGGTTTCCAGACCTTTGATCTTGCGTGAAGTTGTTGTCAACTCCCCGCACATTTTTTCCACGGGCTACCTCGATCCCTTGAGGTAACTTTCCTTGGTTTTCTGATCATGTTCAAATTAACTGTGTTATTTCATTTACACATTATTTATTTTGGCATCTTTTCTTTTCCCTACTGTGTGGCTTCATTCACCTTTTCCATTTACCTTGCAACTCATCGAAAATTGGTATGTTATTTTTATATTGTTTTCACGCATGGTTATATTTTGTAACACAATCACGATTTTGTTTATGTTTTTCAAAACTTGATGCTTTTGGTATAAATGTTCCACAGTTTGTGTAAATTAGACCTGCCCTGATGAAGGAGCTGTATGCTCCGAAATGCATTGGCACTTTATGTTTATAACAATTATGGGATGAGTTAGCCGCGGCCTCACTAAGATTTTATTAGTGACCAACTTGGAATTTTCTTTTTGATAAACGCATATTACTTTTGGATCCGACTAAGAGATTTATTTGGATGAGTTACATTCTGTAAATACAGTGAACATTTACTAGTTGACTCTAATTTTGCAAATTGCACTGCCCTTGGTAGGGCTTATACAGAGAGCGGCTGTGTGGCCAGGTTTGTTACCTGGTCTTCTGCATATTTTTGTGTTCCACGAGTCAGGGTGTCTCCAGACTCATCGTAGCCAGCTCCTGTGAATTTTTTGAAAGATGATTTATAACCTCAACCTTTTTTGATCTGTTTGAAAGTGAATTTAAACAAGTGGTGCCCACTTACTTACCTTCCTAAGTCCTACTTACCCCCAGAACAGTTATGAGGAATGTATCTCAATTAATGAGTCTATCCAGGTGGGGGCGAGCTCTGGCAGCAAATCGCATGGGTAACTCGATATGGTAACCCCAGCCTAGAACGTTTAGGAAAAAATAAACGTATGAGTGCTAATCATTCCCTACAGCACTGTAATACAAATGTCACAAAAAAGGTTGCAGAGACAAAGATAATTGCACAACAGCAATTATAGTTGGAATGCTCTCCCTCTGAATTGACCTATAAAGCTCAACGCGTAGAGGCACAATCCGCCTCCCCAGCTATTGTTGTGGCCAATCGCACACGTCATGCTGTAAAACAGCAAGCAACAAAACATTAAGAGTTGTTTTAAGTTAATTGCACTACCTTAGTCATGTTACGAGGCACACAGTTAGGCAAACAGTCGAAGCTTTTACCAGCATGTTGCCAGTCTTGAATGCGAATGAGTTGAGCTGGGAGCATGGGGGAATACTAAAGCCCAAATTAAATAATGACCCCGTAAATTGGTTGCCATGCCGTAATTATTTAATGAAGCACACCGCTGCAATAAATAATCGCAGCTCTGACGGCATGCTGCAGATTTTTAAAGACAAATAAATGAGGCGGGGGCGAATACAGAAGCCCAGAGTATATTTTGGCCCCACATCAAAGGTCGCCTCCTTATCTTTATGAATAACACTAGCCCGATGCAACTGGAACAAATATATAAAACATAATGTTCACTGTTGCAGCGCCTCACCTGCTCAACGCCGGAGGTATTCCGTCAGAATGCCTGCTCCAAGTAGTTCAAGCAACTCTGCATTAGTTACCCGGCTCGTTATAAATCAAACGTACAGGGTCACATGTGCACACGCAAATGGTAAGCATAGACAACAAAATGGGACTAAGATGTTAATGGTCAATCGATATCTTTAGAAATAAATAGGCTTGTGATCACATACGCAGCCATCAGGACTTTTCTTTTGAAAATTGTCAGGTTTTGCAAGACTCCTCACAGTGAGAGATTTGCACAAATGTGTAGTGGACAGAGAATTCACTAGTTGTATATACATACGTGCTGCGGAATCTGGTAGTGAGTAAGATAAATTAAACCTCATTGACCCCAAACCAGCTATGCACATAGACATTGTTGTGACAGGTGCCACATCTAGATTTCGGTATACTGGACCGTACTTGGGTCATAGTTAACTTCTGCACATTCAGTGCAGGCCTAACAGAATCTGACCTGGTACGGTGTCCCTTACACCAGCAACTAATTTGAATATGTATAGTGCAGATCTAGTAGGGATTCACCTAATACAATATCAAGATAGTATAGCCAGACCACAAAGTAGGGACTAGGCCTGTACTATACTGGTTCCTATACTGACCCAGGGTGTTTTTCTGGGTACAGTAATACGGGCCCAATATGTGGTTTAGGATGGTAATCCCCCATGACCCCAAAGGAATGCTGAAACTCTATGAAATCGATTATCACTTAAACCCTTGATGCAAAAAGGGGGTTAAGATAGATGATATGTAAGTATATTGTGTTGTTTAATACATACTGGATCTCATCTGGTACTACAATGTGTATTACTGCCACTCAGTTTACCAGTGCTGTGGAAGGGCATCATTTATTCCATTTTCTATGGTGTCCAGTCGGTGGATCCATCTTGCCTCTGATATATTTAGCTGCTGATCTGTACATGTGATCTTATGTAGGGCTTCAAGTACCCACCATGACAGATCATCAGTGGAATGTCCATACTCCATATAATGGGATACCAACGGCACATTTATGTTCTTGCACCTTATGTGGGATCTGTTTTCCACAATTCTCGTGTGTACAGATCTTGACGTTTGTCCCACATATTTCAGTTCACACGGGCATTCTACACAATAATTGGCACTGGGAGTCTTGCAGTTGGTATGTACACGTAAAGTCCATTGCTTGCATCGAACTTCAAGTTCCTTGTTTTTTTTTACTGTATCTGCAAACGGAACATCCACCACACAGAAAGTGACCTGTCAAAGATTGCAGATCCCAGCCCGTCATAGTATTCCTGTTCTCATGTGGCCTGGAGTGGACAAACAGATCCTTATGATTTTTCTGTCTTGTCATAGCAAACAAGGGAAAAGGTTTGTCTGTCAACTCAAGCCTGTTAAGGGGCCAACATTTCTTGATGACCTTCTTAATGGCGAACGTGTGTGTAGTGTATGGTAATACATACACCAATTTCTCTTCCTTGCGTAGTTCTTTTGGGGTTAATACAGTTTCCCTAGGTGTATATTTGGCACTTTTTAAAGCTCTCGTCACCAGTTTAATGGGATATCCTCTAGCCACCAAGCGTTCTTTAAGATTATCTGCATGGATTAAATAGTCAGAGATGGACGTACAATTTCTACTTAATCGAAGGAATTGGCCATACGGTAGGTTCTCCTTTACACTCCTACAATGTAAGCTGGTAAAATGGAGCAAGGTATTCCTATCCTTAGGCTTTCTGAATAAAGAACACTCCAGTGTCTCACTCCTCACCCCAATAGTCAGATCCAAAAAATGAATCTCACTGATACTGGTGTTAATAGTACATTCTATGTTCATATGGCGTTGGTTGAGAAACACATTTTGAAGAGTGTCCGCCGGGACTTGCCATACCATAAAAATGTTATCAATGTAACGACACCACAGTTGGATGGGAGCTAGGAAAGGGTTGGTAAGGAGAAAGTGGTTTTCCCACATCGCCATATAAAGAATAGCGGGGCTTGGCGCAAATGCAGCACCCATCACTGTGCCTTGAGTTTGTAGATAGAATTGATCTTTGTATTTGAAGTAGTTTTTTCGAGGGCAATGGTTAGCAATTCCAAAATGGATCCCGCTGCGATATCCTGAGGTGGTGGTTCGGTAACAAATATATTAATCAAATATCGGTTCCAAATCTGAACCACAGCCCGCAACTATAGGGCACCCTGGTGGTTTATTGGCATCCTTGTGGATCTTCGATATTGAGTAAAATGCAGGGGTAGGTCCATCTTATGTGTTGAGAAATTCAAATTCATCATTGGTAAGCCACCCTCGCTCCTGGCCAAAAGTTGTTACTGCCTGTATCTCTTTCTTGAGGACGCTACGGGGGTCTTTCCTTAATTTTTTGTAACTGTCATCCTCCTCGAGGAGGACCATCAACATGTCATGGTACTGTAGATGGTTGAACACCACTCTCCCACCTCCCTTGTCCGCAGGCTTAATCACAAGGTCGGGGTCATTGGATAGTGTACTGATCACATGTCTTTCTGCGTGAGATAAATAGCAGTTTTGTGATAGCTTGTTAGTGGATAATGAGTAAGAATAGGTGTTGGAGTTGTGCAAGGGCACATTTTGAGCTTGAAAGTTGCTAAATCAGCAGATGACTGGTCGGACCAGTGTGGTAATCCACTTCATTAAGTTTCTATTCAATTTCAGTTTTCCATATATATCTGTTTTTAAATGATACTACAAAAGATTTTGATAGTTTTCCACAAAATGATTGTCTTTATTCCAAAGACCTTTATGAAGTAGGCCTGTTGCACCCTTTATCCTGCATCCAATGCATTTCGGTCACACTTGAACTTCTTCAGGGACTGTTCTAAAGAAATAAACCATATATTCAAGCCATATCAATAGTGGGTATCTTAAACAAAAATAGGTTTGTTTACATAGTTACATATTTCACAATGGTCTACCTTAGCAATATGCCCAACTTCTTGTTTTCTCTCTGTGGGGTCTGAAGTCCCCAATTTTTATCTAACATTCAATCTGGTGCTCGCTGCATCTGTGTGATAATATGATGAAAACATGTGTCTATTTGTTAGCATTTCAGACTTTCTTCTATCATGTTTCATACATTTTTATAACCAAAAAATACTATATTTTTTTCCAAAAGATTTTGTTGCATACCTTTTTTCTCAATTGTAAAACAAATTGTCTTCGGTTTGATGCTATTGGCAACCTGTGTGTCAAAATATATGCTATGTTTTAAAATGGTATGTCCAATTTTAGGTTTGTGCTAAACCCTTTTGAAACATGTAAGAAGTAGCTACCATTGCCTTTATGACTACATAATTGCATTACTGCACAGAAACCATAAAGACACCACAATGCATACAAACATGACCATATACAAGCAAATTAAAGTAAGCTAAAAAGGAGCAGTATTACCAGAAACTGTTCATAACATAACTCTTTATCTTCATGCACAGAAACCAGTGCTGTGTTTTATGCTTTCCTCTTCCCCTATATGTATATGTATCACATGATGTGAATGAACCGTAATGAAAGTAGCGTAAGGACATATGGGAAGGGTGCAGTACACAAATATAGAACCTTTTGAATTGTTTGTTCCTCACTGTTAGTGAAGAAAATCATGTGGCCTACTTATGCTAGAGAACAAAACAGAGGGAGCCACACATGTGATGTCATCGGTTATGTCATGAATGAGATTTGTGTTGGCATCTTTGATGTCATTGCTGTTAGTCCTTGCAGTGCACACTGGTGGCACGAGTTATGGTTGCTAAGCTTACCATAACTGTCGAATTCTTTTTTTCTTTTCGGTTTTACCTGTAACCATAATGACCCTGTAACAACGTGTTTCCATTGAATTTCATAGGTTTTTGCTAGTGCAACTTAACAATAACGTCCCTTTAACAAGGTTTTGTGTTAGTGAATTTCATAGGTTGTTAGTAGGGCACTTTAAGCATAACGTTGCTTTATGGTAGTTTGTTCAGTAAAGAGAAAACATTTTAGTAACATATATAGACTTCAACTAGTTGGCGTATGTGCAATTACACGGCAAGTATCGGTAGGACTCCATTAGTGTCTGCATGTCCGCATCTTGAAATGCACTTTTAAGTAGTTGTGGAAGCACACATGTTTACGTTCCACACCTAGACCCATGCATAGGTCATGCGTTGTATGATGATAACACTGCCCCTGTCACCAGCCCTACGTATTCATGCAGTAGGCTACCGAATTTAAAGTATTGATGGCCACTTCGTGGGAGGCTCTGCAAACTTATCAATGTGTGGCTAAAGTACTCCTAACTGTATAACGGCCACTGCTAAACAAAGAACAGCAACCTGCACTGTGACGTGGATCTGGTAAATTTGGCATTACTTAGATTTATATGATACTTCCCTTTCCATGACCCATGTAACTGATACATTGTGCTTGCACTGAGCAGTGAGACGGAAAGTACGAATAGGTCACCTGCCCGTTAGACAGTTAAAGAAAAGATGTAACTGCAAGTGGGAGAGTTTGTAATAAGGCTGCAAAATTGCAAAGCTTGTGCACCTTCCGCACGGACATACTAGTGCATGTAAAGGCAAGTAAGGAAAGAGCAGAATATACAGAGCTCAAACAAGCTTACTGGTGGTTGTGAAAGCACTGTATGTGCTTGGGTTTCACAGAATAAATGGCATTGTGGTATAGGTAAAAAAAAGCTGTGGTTGGCATTGTTGTGAACATTCTTGTATTCCACAATGTATGTATATCCGCGAATGGTATCACTAACAGTAATGGCGTAGCATAAAGTGTTTGTACTGCATGTGACGACAACTCAAATTGAAGGGCAAATAAGCAGTGGCCCGGCTACCGCCTTTCAAAGAATGACATTGGGTACTGTCATGTAGAGCAATTGTCACATCCGCTGCAGGCAACTCCTGTAGGGCAGCGGAGTTGTAAAACAATCTTTGCAAAGCATATGCTGCACTACAGACCCTGACCTGACAAAGGGCATTGTATTGTACATGTAGTCCAATGGGCTACTGTACACAGGGAAGGTACTTGGAAGTGCATTGTAACGGTCGTTACAGGATCATTACAATGAGTACGGCCTACATAGGTGATGGCCACCCAATAATTCTATCTCCCGCCACGCCCTCTATAATATCTAGGCAGGTGCTGCCCCTTCCGTAGCAGTATTTTCGTGGCTTTCCTTCTGTTGCATGTATGAGAACACGATAATAAATAAAGATGCACTGGGGAACGAAAAAAGGTGAACAAAGAAAGCACCTTTCACAGATGAACAACAGAATTGTCAATGCACGCATGTAGGGCGGTAGGCGTGGCATTGTGGAGAACACTGTAGTGCAGTCGGTTAGAAAAGAGTGTGCTGTAAAAAGAGATTTCCTTACGTGTTGCAGAGTGTTTTGAAGACAGTCACAGCGCAACACTTACTCCAAGATAATATCACTACTTGCAAGAAAGGCACCAAGGCAATTTAGATGGGGTGTGCAGAAATCGAGATAGCTGGCACAGTAAGTTGAACGTTATAGGTAGGGAAAGGTATTCGTGCTGTGAAACGTCATAATGGTATGGGCGAAGTATGCCATTGCCACATGACAAAGAAATGCACAAATACACTTCTTTGCAATGTACCGCGCTGTTTCCATTGACGGACCAAATAGAAAATGACACTGCCACATCAGTAGCCGCATACTGCGATAGAAAGATATGCAAGAGATCGGAAAGAAACGCATGAACTGGGCTCTTTCATTGCAAATGCAGACGGCACTGGAACTCCTGTAACATGCTGTACAATGTTCCCTGCACAATGAGGAACAGTAATGTTGGCATGTTTGCGTAGCACACACACAAACCCAAATCAGGCACTTCATTGTACCTAGTCCGTAGAAGTACACATGTACATCATAGATTGGTAAATGAGTAGCGAGTGCACAGTGTTTTGCATTCACTTTCACTGAATGTATGACGGCATACCCTGAAATCCACACGCTGTGCCTTATAAAACACACACCCATAATGGCACCCTCTGCATTTCTGTGAACAAATACACAGTGTAACTCTGTCGGCACATACACACCACACTCACGAACTTAATTGCCCAATCCTGTAGCCTCTGCAGGCCCATTTCTATGGGCATCATCTGCAAAAGGGGCGTATGTACTACATGCCACCCTGCAACTATCACAATATTTGCAGACTTTTCATGCTGCACGTGCACGGGAGTGGGGGAATAACTTTGTACCAGGGGAGTGCACGGGGGTTGGGTGTGGTGGCTCTTAAAAGAACCTTTGTTTTTTAGTGTGTTTGTTTTATTTTATTTTTTAAAGGTGCTTCCCTAAAAACACTTTATTTGCGGTTTTCACACGTGAATGTGTGTTTTGAACCGCAGCTCACAATCTTACAGTTGGGCTTCAGTGCAGTCTGTAGATTGTGCACGAACATTCCATTCCCACTGGCCGACAAAGACATGCCATTTCTCTTGAAAAGGTGTATGTTTCGGGAACCAATGTTTTAATTCTGACAGGAGTACATCCCAGCAGCACTCAAGAAGTCACACATGCTTCTGTTGATGAGACCCCTTCCAACCTATGGCTGCATTGAAATAATGCCAGGCAATTCTCTGCAGTATACATGAGAAAAGCACCTTGGCAGTAGGAAAAATGTGCTGCACTGCTTTCATAAAAATCTTCAGTTGACTGAACACACAGGGAAAAAGGCATGGAACCCAAAAAAGAAGCCTCCAAAATGCATGATCACAAATGTTCATTTGCCGAAGAGGCCATGCGTCGACATTCTAGAAGCAGTCCGCCGAAACAACACGATTCCATACCACTCCTCAAAACGTCCACGCCCTCCAAACCTAGATTGCTAGACAAGTCTTCTTGGAGGGCATACACGCACAGATCTTCTACAAAGTAATCACCAAGAACGTAAACTGTGCGCCTTGCCATGTTTTGACAGTCGCAATACACAAAGCTCTGGAAAAGTGAATGCCTCCCTTTCCCATGACGCACACCCAGAACACCTGATTGGCCAAAGGCCATAGTCCCATTTCCATTGGCCAACATGTGGAGAAGGGAAAAATGTGGCACATGCCTTCCCCCAATCACTGCGAGGGAGGCGCCCCGATGAAGCAGGAGGACTTCTTCTACCTATTGGTGCTCTTTTCTGTAACGTACACCCTGACCACCTCATTGGCGAAAGGGCATAGTTCCATTTCTATTGGCCAGCATGTCACAAACGCAGAATGTGGCACGTGCCTTTCTCTAAGTACCTCGAGGGCCACGCCCCAGTAAAGCCAGAGGGGTCCTTCTTCCTATTGGCGTGCGTTCCCCTGACGCACACCCTGAGCAACACATGATAGGGCAACCGCTAAAGTCCCATTTCCATAGTCCAACATGATGATGAGCGTCAAATGTGGCACATGTGAGTCGCCAAATACGTCGAGGGCCAGGCCCGAGTGAAGCAGGAGTCCCTCTTCCTATTGCCGCACATCCTAAGCAACTCATTGGACAATCTCCACAGTTCCATTTTCGTGGCCGCCACCTGCAAAATCCCTGCATGTGACTTTCGTGCTGCGTGGACTGTGAGGGAATAACTTGCATCCAGGGCAGGGAGAGTTCGTACTAAGGGGCGACTCTTAGAAGAGTCTGTTTTTTTTTTAGATCCTTCTACAAAAACACCTTTTATGTCTGTTTTCATTAGCTTTTGAGTTTTCTTCTATGCACATTAGTTCAGTAAAGTCTTCACCACATCCTGTCGACAAGCAAACAAAACTGCTTTGCCAATGGAGGACAACAAAATGCCATTTTCTTGTAAACACTCTGCATGTCCACAAGTAATAAGGTCACTGTTGCAGAAGAACATTTCACAAGCGGACAAAAAAGTGTACATGCTTCTGTTGATGTTTCACCTTCCTTCGTCTGGCTCGGCACAACATCCATGAGCAGTAGGCCATGCTCTTCACGGTAATTTAGATGAGAGAAGGACCTTGGCGGTGGGAAAAAGCGTCCTCACAACAATCACAACACCCTGCAACCTCCTCAGTCTACTGGACAAATATAAGGAAGGCAGGTAATCCATATGCATGCTGCTCTAAGAAATGACGATAACATCTACTACTGGAAACGTGGCAAGGTCTTTGCAAAGTGCATGTATATCGACAAAATGGCACTCATACACAGCATTCCACAATGCGTCCATTCCTTCCAAACTAAAATTGCTGTCAAAGTTTCTTTGCAGAGCACAGTTGTGCACATCTATTGCAAAGGGAACACCTACAGGCAACGCAATACGTTTCGCCATGTCACCCACCCTCAGTATGAACAGTATAATGTGCAACCGTTTCACCTCCCCTTCCTGTTAACCACACCCACTCTACTTGATTGGCTAATACCCACACTGCCATGGCAATTGGGCAAGGTGGTGTAAAGGGCAGATTTTGCCACATGCTCCTCCCAAAGTAGTGTGTGGGCCGCACCCCTGTAAAACTGGAATAGTCCTCCTTCCCTTTGCACTATCTTGTCTGCAGCTGTACCTCATTAGATTATACTGGTAAACAGGCACACATGCATCCACCAATCGCATAAAAGGTGCCATCCTCCAACACTGTCACTTCTGTGCAACATCTGAAATGTACCATTACACATTCACAGTACAAATGTGCCATTCCAAAGCACATCCACTACAAAGTTCAATGAAAGTATGCACAATTTCTCCATCCGCATACATCTACATGACCACCCAGAATGTGGCATGTGCAATCCTGAAAGTACTGCGTAATCCACTACCTTTTCGTGATAGTGAAGGTGGGGGAGAGGGGTGTGGTGGATGGTAAACATTATGAAAGTAGGCAGGGGATATAGTCTTCCAGCATATATGTGTGAAATTATTTTTGTTTGTTTTTTTTACAGCCGTGCAAACTCATTTTTTCTTTATTTCTTTATTTTCTCTTTGTATGCGTTTCAGTGTGCCTGTCCTCACATTTTTACTACATTCTGGTCAATGCTTCTAGCACAGTGCGAAAATAAACGGCATTCTCAATGGTGCTCAAATAAATGCCATTTCTACGGAACCACTGCATGTTTTGCGACCTCATGATTTCATAGTGGGTGGAGAACATGCCAGCAGTCTGCATAAACTGACACATAAATTGGTTTATAACACAGCTTCCGACTGCTGGCTGGGGATAAATTACACTGTCATGGACCCACACTGCTCTTGGTGTGATGCATGAGAAAACCACCTTGGTAGTAGGAAAAATATGCATCAGTGCGGTCAGCAACCTCATCAGTGGACAGATTAATCGTCTACACGACATGTAAACCAAATGTGCACTTCCATAGTGCACCACCACACAGTCCACGTTTGTGACGGACGCTACATATCTGCAAGACGAACCATCCCGCTGAAAATGTAGTAACCCTGACAGACCCAGAGAGCGTCCACTCCTTTCAACCCAAACCCAAAATTACCAGCAACGCCTCTTTGCACGCAAAACCTGTGCAGATGGCGCACAAAGATATCACTGATGATAAGCACGGTTCGTCTCTCCATCTCCACCACCCTCACAACACAGTATTGTGACGAAATGGTAACGCCCCTTACTATGAACCACTCCCTAAACTTCTAATTGTCTGTTTCACACAATTACATTTCCATTTCAACCCTGCTCATAATGGGAGGATGTGCAAGTGCACTTTCCCATTTACAGTGAGGGCCATGGCCCAGTAAAGCTCTGACAATACTTCTTCCTGTTGCACAGTCACTTTTGCAGCAGTCCCCAAATTGGTTGCTGTCACATTTCAAAACAGGCATGCACCAATCGCATACAAAACCTCTGCACTGCATACTGTCATTTCTGTACACCACTCCTTTTTTACTGCTCAACACTCTCAGTACACTTTTCGTTTGTTTGCAAAGCACCTCCACCAGAAATGTCGGCTAAAGAAGGCAGTATTGCAGCATCCACAAACATCCTAACATGCCCCAGCACACCTTTAGGTATGCAGACAACATGGCAACACTTTCCACACTCACCGCAACACTGTACATCTAAGCAAGCGACCACATGGGCACCCAACATTATCCACAAACGTTACATACGTAGCGCAAGTTCTACCCATCATCCCAAACCATAAAACATGCAGAAAAATGTCACACTTACCAGAATCCACAACCATAGTGCAGCCTGCACCACCCCGACGCACTACCGATCACACTCTATTGTGTCACTGCCAACATATGCACACCACCTTCACAACATTGGGCCTACTTCAATACATTTGCACACAGCAGAGTAACCAACCACATATAAGCTGCCCTTCAACCATACCCAATTCCATAGTCACATTACATACGCACTGCACCCTGTGGCCACACTAGCCAACTTCTCACTGCACCATCTCCTGCCGCACACCAAATACTGTGGAATGTTCCAACTATCACCACAACCATAGAATGCACAATTCACGCTTTGCAACTCACTTGGTCTGCTGTAGCACGTCGATAATGTGCCTCACACGCATTTCTCAAAACATCACCACCCTGTGCCGCATACACTGCCAAACCTGCAATGCTCCAGTGGGTCTGCTCCTTGCACATATTCCCCCCACCGTAATTGAACAATACATGTCAGCATATCGCCAACTACCACTATGCACATATGCACCACTGGCACAAGCATTGCACCAAGTGCCCACACAGCATGACTTTTCTTTGCATTAACTCCAACCACAGAGCACCGCCATGGAGGTATGCAGTAACAAATTTCACTTTCAATCACATACTATGGGCGTACCCACTACCATTCACAAACTATTGTGCCACTGCTAAGATACCCACAATCTATTTGCAACAGGGGACTATAATGGCTGAAATGGCCTCCACACACATTCCTTACATGTCACCACCCTCTAACTCGTGCACATTGAAAAATGCATTACTGGCATGCGTGACCTCAAGGCCTAGGCTCTTAAATGCAGGGCCTATGGCCTACGGCCTTCGGACATGCATCCAATAGTGTAATCCTTCCACAGACCCACCACACCTTCATTCACCCATGCATGCCTCCAAGTGTCCAACTACCACTTTCCATCCGTAGCGCTATGCCACCTGCGCTCCCACCCAGCCTATGCAATTCACTCCTCATCTGCAAATGAGCTGGCACCACTCACCATGAAAACAGTTCCCCGCAAACAGGTTATGGCATAAACTAAGGGACCGTTACTACAGCTACCTCCTCTGACCCCAGAAAATCCTACTCTACGTATGTCACATGAACCACTTCTCACTCCCCCAGCCATTTCTTCCTTTATGGCCACCGACACAATGCGTACGTACATTTTGCAGACCCTGCCGACACTGCTGCCGCTGCACTGTCCTCCAATACACCATTGTGGCTTCTCCAAAAAACGCTGACGCACAGTACGCTTCCCTCCAGCCAACCAGTGGCCGCGTCCAAACATCTCTGACATCATGCCGTACCGCGATATAATGACACTTCTGTCTGCGGAGCGAACAGGGAAATGGGTCCGCGGAGCAGACCCAGATGTCACAAAATTTTTGTAACTTACATTTCAGTGTTTTGTAACACATTTACTGGTCCGATTTCTACTGAACACACAAAAGCACGCTTTCTGGTCCAATCCTCTGCTCCTGGCGCAAATTTGGTGAAAGTCCGTCCAGCTGTTCGACCTGTAGCCGTGCGCAAAGTTTTTCCCATTCAGTCTATGGGGGAAAAAATGTTGGGACCCCCCCCTGTATCTCCCCCCCGCACCAAACCTCACCCAACTTGGCGAAAAATTTCAGAGCCACCCATATACCTTTTTTTTTTACAAAGTTTGGTGAGGATTCCTCCAGGGGGAGTTATAAGCTGGCGAAAAAGTGCTCTTTCTATGAGTTTAGCAGCTACTGTGGGCCGTGTAATATATAAATCTATACATATGTATATATATATATATATATATATATATATAGTGTTGTTCGACTATCTAGATGCTTCCAGTGGTCCACAATCTGACACGTGAGCCAATCTCAGTTGGCTGAGTCATGTCCACATCAAGCTGGGCCTGAATACTCTGCTGCTTTTCAATAAAAGAAAGCAACCAGTTCACGCTGCTCTCCCCCTTCACAGGACCATCTTTGTCAACAGCCCTTAAGCCATCAAAAGGAAAAGCCACATTAAACTCCTTTCCGTACTCTAAGATCACCCTCACTCAACCCATCAGCTCTTACCCTGCCCACTCGTCTTGAATCTGCACAATTGCCTCTTGGTACTTCCCTTTGAACTGCTTCCTGCTAACATCAAAGTTATCTCGAACCACGTGGCCTTCAGAAAACTCTTGAATAGTCACCTGTTTTTCCAATGCATTCTAATGTTGCCTTTGTTCTCTGTCGCTTCTTACCAAGCGCTCTGGAGCTGCCCAGGATGGTCTGTTGCTGCGCTATAAAAAAGTCAAATGCATAATTATGTGTTCTAATTTTACTAATTTCATCGACTTTGATAGACTGAGGGTCTGAGTCATCCCCGCAGCATTTAAAAGTGCGACTTGTGATGGCACACATTTCTCTGCGTAAAGCGCTCAAACCGCTGAGCTACCTTACCTACTCATGTGTATAGATTCTATTTTCCAGTTCACAGAACTGATATTGGAAGAGGATGGCCTGCTGGTTACATAGAACACCTTGCATCAGTATTGCAATGTATTTACTCATGGTTTTTGTTGATAGCATTCAGGGGAGCAGAGAAGGATTAGGGTGGAGTTTACAGGGAGAAGTGGGGGAAGTATTAAATCCTTCTAGCTGCATTCCTGGGGGCCCAGTGCTAAGTTGTCAAGGTATGTTGTGACAGAGTGGGTTTCTAGAGCCAGGCCATTGTCACTAGAGTGGGCTTTCAAGAGCAGATGAGTTCTCAACGCTTTCCAAAAGTGTGTTTTTTTTTCGGGGGCCTGGTGTTCTCTGACACCTCCTTCCAGAGTTTGGGTCCAGTCAGCATCACCCTTTGGATCCCACTTTGTGTTCTCTTTGGCAGCGTCATGTGCCGGTGACCAGAGTTGGCTGATGTGGGCGTTTCTGTAGGTATGCACGTGTGTGTACCCATGGTCATATATTTGGCGTGCTATGCCAGGTGGCACTATGTACAGTATCTTGAATTCCAGTCTCGCTTCTACCAGGAGTCAGCAGAAGGCTTTTAGTCTAAGCTTGATGTGCTCAGTAGATGTGAGGCTCAGGATTTATTTATTTATTTATATGTATTTATTGAAGAATGGGGTGTCATTTCGAACAGAAATGACTGAGCGAGAAGGAAATGGTTGTAGGTCAAAGGATCAAAAACAAAAGGCTCGAATGCCTTTTTTTCGACTCCAAAAGGACAGCAAAAAAAGGTCGATTTTTTTTATGGGGGGGTCCACCCTCCAACCCCCCTTTTTCTTTTTATAAAAAACCTTTTATGCATACTACACTTAAAAAATATATAAATAAATAAATAAATAAAAAACATTCAACCCTTTTTTTCGGTCCTTTTGTATTCAAACGAAAGGGCATTCGATCCTTTATTTTTCGATCCTTTGGCTGGACACCGAAGGAAATATCAGCGAGTGGAGGCAGTCATAGGTTAAGGTGCCCTGACATAAGAGCATTGTTCGATTGAATGACGTATTCCAGGTGATGAAGGAGTAAGAATGGTAACATATATCAGGGACTGGAGGACATATTTTCCACATTGAGACTTGATGCCAGTATGTGCAAATTAGTAGAACTGAAGGCCGAGTAAAAGGAGAGGAGGCTTGGCGGGACGTTTGGATAGGAGAGCTGGAGCATTGGGGGCTGCCTGTTTCGCGAACAGGTGGTATTGTAGCCACATTTTGAAGAGTTCCACTGAAATGATGGCTTTGATGGCCAGAGGGAGGGGGAAAACTTGTGAATGCCGGAAAAGGCTCACAGATGTGGATGACTGATAAATTGTGAGGAGACAAGAAGCAGAGAGTTTTAGAGTAAGAGTACAGGGGGATGTAGCCATTGAGGTAGACAACGGCAGGACCATGGATGAACTTATAGCAGGAATTTAAGGAGGGAACAATGTTTTACCATAACCAGATTGGTGGTGATAAGCAGAGAGGTAGAGGATCTGGGTAGGTTTAAATGCTTATTTTTCACAAAGCTGAGGACTTTTTTGAGAGGAGTAAAAGAGCAGAGTTGTAAACAAAAAAGTAGGCTCTGGCAATACTCCAGTTTGCTAATCCCAAGAGTAGAGATCTGTGTTGTAGTTGATTGGTGCATCAGGTTTGGGGGATTTTTCTAATGTGTAGGATGTTGAGTCTCCGCAGTGGCAGTGACCATGATGAAATGGAAGAGTTTCAGGCTGTAAAAGGGAATCCCAAGAATGCGAGCTATGGTTTATGGGTTGTGGAGATCAGGGGACAAATAGATGGGGCAGTGGCAGGCTGGTGGCATTCCACTGGAGGAGAAAGAAGACTGCCATCGTTGAAGAGTTTAGCATGAGGCAGCATAGAGCCATCCAATGGTGGTTAGGTTGCTGGTTGTGAGATTGGAGGGGTGAAGGAGGAAGGAGCAGACTACCTGAGTATCAACAGAGAATGGGGGATAGGTAAAACCAAAAGACATGGTTGCAGATGGGAGGTGTATAAGGTGAAGGTGAGTGGGCCTAGGACTGATCCTTGAGGAACGCCAACAAGGGGGGATTCTCAGGAAAGAGGTGCTGTAGTACATGAAATGGAAAGGGAGTGATCAGAAAGATAGGAGGTCATCCAGTTGAGTGCAGTGTCCTTGAAGCCAAGGAGGGATAGAGTTTGAAGAAGGGAGCGATAATCCACACCCTTGCTGTTCCATTCCCGACTAATTATAGGTGCTTTACTGTTTTTTGTGTTAGTTCTGCCAGGCCAGGACCAGGTCATATGCCATCACCACTTTGTTACCAGGAACACAAAGAACAGGAGATTTCTATGCTGACTTTGACCACAACAGTAGCCTCTTGTGGGGCCAGCAAAGTTCATTCCTAGTGACAGAATGAATGTGGCAGTCTGAGATTCATGTCAAAATTGAAGGTGACCAGCTAGGTTCCTTACTGTATTGACTGGCTTTGGGATTGAGGGTTTACCCTCGATTCCAGAGAGTTGAACGACTGATTTGATGGCCCTGGCGTGCCAGATGTCATCATTTACAGTTTAATCCTGAGGCAGCTGTGTGAGTCATTGAGGTTTGACTCTGTTTTTTTTTTAGTGTCCAGTTCAGCCAGACCACCATCTGCTAGTCAAAAACCTACAATTGTAACAGGGTCATAAACAATTCCATGATAGCTACTAGTGGTCTCATGTGCACATTAAACATCCACAGGGTACTGCTGCCACGGCGTATCCCTACAAAATAACCCCACCAAAAATATTGCCGTACTTATGGCCCTTTGTCTCGCCATAGGTGATATATTTTGGGGGCATATTCTGTTGGAGCGGGGGTTGCAGGAGTCTCACACCCACATTTTAAAATAATGCGGGGGTGTCCCCCGAAGGGTCCATCTCTGCAGAAATATGGCAATATTTTTGTATCGCAATATTTTTGTGTGGATATTAAAGGGATGGTCTAGTAAAAACATGTATTTAAAAAATAGATAGGCAACATAAAAAATAATACTAGCATTCTCTTTTTTAAAACTTCCTATGTAAAATTGTGAGCTATTCAAGCTCAAAATTCGCAAAAGCAAGCACATGGGCGCATCCATTTTGTGAAATGGAGGCCCTCCTGTGCTGGCTTTTGCTTTTGCGGCACTAATGAAGGAAAAGCCAGCCAGCTGGAGTAAACAAAAGCTACCGCTGGGTTGCTTTCCCTTCATTAGTGCTGTAGGCGGAGGACGAGAGCAGGAAAGCTGCAGCTGGATTTCGGTAAGTGCTATTTATTTATTTTTTTAAATAATCACTAGCTGCGTTTTTTTTTCTAAGTTTTCCGGGCAGCTTTAAAAACGTATTTATGTTTGCGGTAGCTTTTGAAGCGACCGCAAACATAAATACAACGTTATTGTGTTGGAAAACGCTGCGGTTATTCTTTCCAAGTTTCTCAGGCTCCTCCGGCATTGCGGAAAACAACCGCGTTGTTTCTGCCTGAATCTGCTTTCCCATTTGGGGATCTCGGGCCCGAGAGCCCCAAATGGGAAAGCAGATTTAGGTAGACACAACGCAGCATTTAGCATTTCCCATGTAAACATAACCGCATTGTGTTTCTGCCTGCTATGGCTTTCACTTTGGGTCTCCGGTGCTCCCCTGGGAGCACCGGAGACCCAAAGTGATAGCCACAGCAGGCAGAAACACATGCGGTTGTGTTGGAAAACGCTGCGGTTTTTCTTTCCAAGTTTCTCAGGCTCCTCCGAGCCGGAGGAGCCTGAGAAACTTGGAAAGAAAAACCGCAGCGTTTTCCAACACAATAATGTTGTATTTATGTTTGCGGTCGCTTCAAAAGCGACCGCAAACATAAATACAACGTTTTTAAAGCTGCGGTTTTATTTCTAAGTTTTCCGGGCTCCTCCAGCCCGGAAAACTTAGAAAAAAAAACGCAGCTAGTGCTTATTTTAAAAAAAAAAATTAATAGCACTTACCGAGATTCAGCTGCAGCTTTCCTGGTCTGGTCTCCGGTCCCCGTCCTCCGCGTACAGCACTAATGAAGGGAAAGCCACCCAGCGGTAGCTTTTGTTTACTACAGCTGGCTGGCTTTTCCTTCATTAGTGCCGCAAAAGCAAAAGCCAGCACAGGAGGGCCTCCATTTCACAAAATGGATGTGCCCATGTGCTTGCTTTTGCGAATTTTGAGCTTGAATAGCTCAAAATTTTACATAGGAAGTTTTAAAAAAGAGAATGCTAGTATTTTTTTTATGTTGCCTATCTATTTTTTAAATAAACATTTTTACTAGACCATGCCTTTAACACATGGCTCCCCGCCACGTATGGTATCCCACATGTTTCACAAAAATGCACCATTTAATTGGGATTATGATCTTATTTTGAAATAGAAATAGATGAATGAAATTAGCAGCTTCTGAAGTGAAGGCTTACAACGAACTGCCAAAATACGTTACAAAGTTTCCCTCAAGACGTTTAAGGCATATCTTCTTAAAGTTCAGATTGAATCTATTCGAGACAAAAGAGAAACTAAATCTAAGGAAAAGAGATCAAACTCTAGAGAATGTCTGTCACCTTTGTAATAACGCTGAAGAAAATCTGAAACATCTGGTACTCCATTGCTCTGAAATGCACCGGAAAGATTGAAGTACTTTGGACCTGAGATTAGTAAAGGAACTGCCTGGGGAGGTGAGGAACGGTGGTGTGCAATGCCTGAAGGAAGTGATAATACATTGACATTTGTATTAACCCTATATCTGGAACAGATGATCAAAAGACTACAGAACTGAAGTAAAAAAATGAAAAAATTAGAGACTTTCAGATAGTTTGATGAGAAATGAAAGAATATGATGTATTTTGATGGCAATCTCATATCTGTAAAAATCTTTTTAAAATATAACATATGTACATTTTATAATTATTGAACAAATGATTCTATGAAATTGATGATTTATGATTGAGTAGTAACAAATTGAGTTTGACTGATAATATGAACTTGAATGTAATTAATTGGAAGGAGCTTTTTCCAAAGAGAGTGCATTTAAGAGATCCCATAGATAACTATGGGTCTTTTTTGTGAGATGTAATATTAATTGATCTGAATAGCCAACAGGTCTGATCTAGATGCAGCAGATCTGAGAAGATTTGGATCAATTAGTACAGTGATTTAAAGGTATAGACTATTATGTGTACACACTACAATGCAATAACCTATCCCTCATGTTTCGTCATAAGGTTTCTGGGAGAATTCACCCATGGAGATTTGGAGCCTTGCGTCCTTGATGTAAGATGTCAGCCATGCTTGGGATGTGCCAGAGACGCATGCCATGTCACATGCAGCAGACGGGTTCCAGGGGAATCAGGGCAGCTGTGTGTGTATAGTCCATAGTTTTGTGGAATTCAGTTCCCCTCCCAGGTCTGAAGCCAGGCTGGTGGCCATAAAAAAGTGAGGTTGTAGTTGTACCAAGACATGCCTTAGGAGAGCTTCCAGGTCAAAGGGTATATTAGCAATGGCGTGAACGTTTACTTCACTGAACAATCATGTGTGTCCACACATGCTTTAACGCTGTAAAATGTTCTTTGAGGTGCTAATTACAGAGGTTATACCTGACCCGAATTATTTAGCATTGTACATCTATTGGTAATTATATAGTACACCGCTAGTAAACTGATTCTACGAACCTAGCTATGGAGCAACATAATGCTGTGCTACTACCAGTGGGCTCCGAACGATTGGAAATTACCAATATAAGTGGTGATTCTAGAATGTGTACATGGGGAAGTCTGACTTTATGGTTCGGGGGGGGGAGGTATGGAGAAGCTGGAAGACACCTTATTAGGGGCATATGAGGTTTTCCCCATTTTGTACAAACTGACATATACAAACATCGTGAAGCGTAATACATCAATTACGCATTGAGTAGTTTTGCGCCAAGCATAATCTACACAGTATTGTGCATTATAAAAAGGCTGTACTTCTCACTCTCACTACGCACCATGCGCAGACACAATGATACGCGGGACACACGGAATCTGTGCACACGTCTTCTTTATTTCACCAACAATCTCTAACTGCCCGTCTAGCCCGACACCCTCCCTAACTCCAACGTCACTTCCCTCTTGCCCAGAACCACACCGGTGGTCCTCCCAGATAACGACGTGGGGAGACTGCTGTTGAGGATGTTACAGCACATCCTGACATGCATGATGCATATTGCCTGTGTGGAGCATTATGTGAACATCAACGGGCTGAAACTGGCTCTCACCTGGTCCATAACACCCTGCAGCCAGCCAAGTAGCTGGTGGAACTGTAACATTAAGGGCCAGATTCATGGACTCCTTTGCACAGCTGAAAAGTGACTTTGCACTGCCGACAAAAACCCTGATATATGGAACTGTGCAAAGTGTATTTGTGCAGTGCAAAGTCATTGCAAAGTTAATTGTACACTGCAAAAATGGCTTTGTGCTAACTTTGCACTGCAAAGATACACTTTGCACAGTTCTATAGTTTAGTTTAGTTTATTATTTGATAATGCGCTCCAAACCCAGAGGTAGCCAGGCGCAGCAGTCACAAGAATACTTAAGCTTAGGTTACATTACATACAGAGGATACCAACAAAAGATGCATTACATGTGTTATTAACATATACAATACATATATACAGAAGATGCAAGAAGTGGGTACCTCACATCACACAGGGTAATGAGATAGTCTATAGTCTATAGACCGGGTAATTATATGCAATGATCCGGGCCTAGAGCAGGTGATCAGTTTGTTGGTCGTCCTTGGTCCACAGCCAGCTTTTCACATTACATCTAAATCTAGAGTAGGGTAGGTTAGCTCTCAATGCGATTGGGAGTGCATTCCAGGCACGGGCAGCCCTGACAGGGAAGCTTGCTCCGCCTACTTTTGTTAGTCTGAATCTGGGAGTTTCAAGTAGGAGGTGGCTAGAAGCTCTAGTGTGGTGGCTAGAGGATTTTCTGGTCAGTCTAGCCGAGATGTATGGGGGCGCAGTATTGTTCACTCCTTTATGGGTGAGAGAAAGCGTCTTGAGGAGAACTCTTGTCACTAATTTTTAACCAGTGATAGTCTTTCCTGATGTTGGATGTGTGCGCTCTGCGGGGTATGTCCAAGGCAGCTCTAAGAGCATTATTTTGCAGTATTTGCATTTTGTTTATGACAGTTTTACTGGCGCCCGCATAAAGGTTGTTACAGTAGTCCAGTTTAGACATTACTAGGGCGTTGTCTAGTGTGATACAGTTGGTTTTGGAAAGGTAGGGTCTGCAGGCTCTGATTAATTTACAGGTGTAGGCTGTAGAGGAAGCCAAAGAGTTGACTTGCTTTTTGAGAGATAATGTGGAGTCGAGGTAGAAAGCTAGTGTTTTTACTTCCGTTGCCACTTTAATTATATTGCCATCTATGTTGAAGGCAAGATAATTAGGGCTTCGTTTTTTGAGGTTAAAGTCGGAACCCAGGATCAGTATCTCTGTTTTGTCGTCATTCAGGCAGAGGCCGCGGGAGGCCATCCATGCCTGAATGAGGAGGTAAATCTTGTTTACTAGAGCTGTGTCTTTGACAAAATTGCCAGATAGTGGTATGAGGATCAGCATATCGTCCACATAATTAGTATAAGTGACCCCCAGTCTGTCACGTTTGTCGAAGAGTGGCTTAGTGAAGATGTTGTACATTGTGGGGGAGACACATGAATCTTGTGGGACGCCACAGGTGATTTGTATTGTGTCCGCTGAGGCTAATGGGGAGAACACTCTCATCGTACGGTTGGCTAGGAAGGATTGTACCCAGGCTATAGCTTCGCTTGAGAAATAAGCTGCAGATGCTCGGTGGTTGCATAACACTGCATGGTCCACCAGGTCAAAGGCCGCCGACAAGTCAAGGAGGAGAAGCATAGCTGTTTTACCTTTATCCTTCAACTCGTCGATTTGTGTCTTAAGGTCAATTAAGGCCGTTTCAGTACCATGTAGTGGTCTGAATCCAGATTGGCGTGATCCTAGTAGTTGATTTGTCTCCAGATAGTTTTGGATCTGGAGGTAGGCTACTCTGTCTATGATTTTAAGGAGAAATGGGACCGTAGTAATGGGCCTATAATTGGTAGGGATAGCTGGGTCGAGGGTCTGTTTTTTAAGGAGAGGCAGTACCCACGATTCTTTGAGGTTTGTAGGTACAGTGCTGGATCTAAAGGCGGCATTGATTAATTTAGAGATGAAGGGGGCTAAGTCTCTAGCTGTGTCCTTAATAACTTGAGCTGGGCAGCTGTCACCTTGGCAGTTGGATGGTTTCAGGGATAATATCACCTTTTCAGTTTCCAATATAGATATGGCGGTAAATCTGAATGGTTTGCAGTTGCTTTGTGTAACTGTTCTAGGTGTATTTGTCAACTGGGTGGTATGGGTTCCAGTGGAACTCAAGGACGCTTTCTTCTTAGCAATTTTGGATTGGAGGGTTGTGATTTTATTAGCTAAGGCATTTTGGATGCTGGTGCACCATTGTTTATCCTTGGGGACATTGTCTGTGGGGGCAATCAGGTTTTCCATTTCCCGGAGGATGGTAAAGAGTTCTTTGGAGTTTGAGTTAGCTTTACTAATTCTCTCATTAAATGTGTCTTTTTTGGTTTGGATGATTTCCTTCTTGTATTTTTTAGCAAGGTTATCAAATAGAGTTTTATTCTCAGCTGAGGGTGTATGCCTCCAGATAGCTTGGAGTTTGCGCTTTTGGATTCGCAGTTCTTTGAGGTGAGGGGTGAACCATGAGTTGAGATGAGATTCTCGTTTACATTTACGTAGTTTGATAGGGGCAATTATGTCCAAGGCTTTGGACATAGTGTTGTTGAATGTCTCAACTAGCGTATTAGGGTCAGAGTTAATAGTGCTGGCAGTGAGAGCTGGTAGGAGGAGTGGGAATAGTTTTTCAGCCGTAATTTCTTTTTTACTTCTGGTTGGCATAGGTGGTGCTACTTCCGGATTATCTAATTTAGGAGGCTCTGTAGATGAGAAGCAGATGAGGTGGTGGTCAGTCCAGGTTTGTGGTAAAATATTAGAGATGGTAGTAGCACAGTTTCGGTTAGCTATCCAATCTAATGTGCGTCCTCTTATATGTGTGGGGGCTAAAACTTTTTGGGTAAGGCCGTGATCGACTAATATTGATTGGATGGAGTGGCCTGTTTGTCCCCATCATCATTGAAACCCAGGTTAAAGTCACCTAGTAATAGGAGCTGGGTGGAATCTTTGATGTTGTTAGTGAGGAGGCTGGATATGTCTTCCTCAAAATTACCTAGTGGGCCTGGTGGTCTGTACACCAGAAGGACAGTTAGTGTGCTGTTATTAGAGATAGGTATTTTAGCAGAGAGAAGTTCGCAAGATGTAATTGCTGGGTGTGGGGTAAGTCTTATGGCTAACTTGGTTTTGGCAATGATGGCCAGGGCGCCTCCCCTAGAGTTGGGGCGATCGACTCTTAGCATATTGTAGTTGTCTGGTATGGCAATCATGAGTGCAGGACCTGCGGCATCGTGGAGCCAGGTCTCAGTAATGGCGAGAAGATCTAGGTTGTCCATGGCAAGTATGTCAGCAATTTCCGTATTGTGTGCTATGAGGGACTTTGCGTTGATAAGGGCTCCTGATAAGGTAGGGGTTGCGATTTTATCTAGGATGAGTCTAGGATTGAATCAGGGTTTGTGTCAGCAGTGCAAAGTCACTTTTAAGCAGTGCAAAGTAACTTCGGACCGTGCACAAAATTCCATGAATCGGGCCCTAACTTCAGGAAATTGACTCCTGGCCTTTGGAGTGCCCTGTGACCAGTGGAGTGTGAATGATAAGAGCAGCACCCTCTACCCCTGGGATAGCTTCACCGCACGTGAATGAGGTATGCCTGTAGAATAAAGAGAGGTGTCACAGATACGAATAACGCATACGTGAACTATATTAATAGAATCAACAGAGTTTGACTTAGACGTAAACAAAATGGATGACGAGGCATTGTTGTTCTGCAATGATCTTTAATTGTTAACAACCATGGCACGTACAGATGTTTCCAGGGCTCCCGGAAATATTCCACTGCCTAGGGAGTTCGTATGACGCCTCCAGTGGCAGTGTATGATAACACAATTGCTTATTTCTCAACCTATGACCACGGCATTATCACATTAAGTGGCAACCGTACTGCTGAATGCCTTTTTATTTTTGGCTATTATGTGGTGCTTCTGAGCAACCTATACGCCAAAACGTTCGTATTGCAATGCAACTAGCAGGGGTAATATATGAGTGCTTCCCTATTTTTTGTTATCGGGGGGATTGAATTCACATTGGGAAGAGTATATATGAAATACAACACAACCTTGTCGACAATCGAAGATGCCTGGAATATCAAGCCGTAGATAACGGAGACCACCGTAGAGGATCTCTGTAGATGGAAACTGTGCGACACAATAAGAACAGAACAATAAATGAAAAGGTTTCCGATTTTGCAATCTCTTTAGAAGGCTAATTTGGTTTGTAAACAGATTCCAGTTAACCCCACTTTTCCAGTAAACATTCTTTTTTTCTTGTGATGTAGACTCGTTGCATAACATTTTTTGATGGAAATGTATACACGAGAAATCTTAATTGATTTTATGTTTTGCAATATGATATGTGAATAAAATATGTTTAATATGTGAATGGTTTGGAGAGAGTCTGTGGGACTTGTTTACATTCTGTTGAAGTAACAAGGTGAAAAGTTGGTGTCACTGAGATCATTTGGATGTAGCGAGGGGTAATTGGCTTGAGGCTCTATTGTATTTCGTACATCTAGGAGGGGCATGACATGTGATAAGAGGTACACATCTTGTAGGTTTTTTTGTATTTACCCACCCATTACCTGCTAATCCCTCTTTTCACTCCCACCCACTTACCTGCCCCTCCCCACCCATAACACTGCATCCTAGGATCTCTTTGAGCTGTCTCTTCTAAGCAGCAATATCACACTTTGGCCTCTCAATGTTATTTCTAAGCAGTCAGCTGAGAGACAATGGCATAGTTGCAACAGTAAATGTCCTACAGGTGTAATTAAAATGTCTTAACCAGGTGTCTTTTCAGTCACTTGATTTGTATCAGTTCCTTGCACTGACGTCCTGTTAAAAACACATATTTTGTAAACTGGCTGACAAATTAGATGAGGTCTTGACTGTTGGAAGTTATTGGAAAAAGCCTGGTTTTGGAGATGCGCCCTGAAGTCAAGTCCGTTAACACTCACATCAGAGAGAATATTATGTGCTAGTGAAGAAAGGCCCAAGTCGATCTTGTATGGATAACAAGTTTTTAATCTCACTTGCAGGTGAGAGTAACAGAAAAGAACTCTGCTGCTAATAATGTTTTGCCAAAAAGTAGTACAAGCATAATCTCAAAGCAATACATAGGGTACAATCCCGCATGGCTGGTTGGTGTGCGGCTATGCCGCATCCGCCTGCACCATTAGGGATGCCAGGCCCTTAGTTCCAGCCCTGTCCGTCCATCTTCCATCACATGGGTGCTGTGGTGCTCATCTTCTTCTTATATCAAAGGTCAGAAAACAAATACATTTTACTCCTACCATACAACTATTTTATCACTCATACTGTGAGCTTTGCAAGAGTTAAGACATGCTTAAACGAGGTTCTGGGGCACTCCAGCCTTCACAAAAACATTTCACTCACTCCCCTCTGCGCCATCCAGCTGCAAGGTCTCCACACTCATTCTGAACTATAATTTATCCATCCCAGCACCTCGCAATACAAATCACACGATTGTCGCTTCATCAATGCGCCCTACCCTTCCTCTTTGAACATCTCAGGATTTGTTACTTTGGGTTTGGCGGTCAAAGGGCACCTGGTGCCATGGAATTCAGAGGTCTTTAGTTTTAGTCAGTTATATAGGCTATGGCTCGTGGTCGCCCAGGGATGGGCCTGGTCATTCTTTGGCCAATGTGAGATAACATACACACCAGGTGCTGCTCTATGATTGAAGCCTTGTAGAGCACATTCCTCTCGAACATCTTTGCAACACTTTTAGAACGATTAATAGATGTTGTGGCGGTTGAGGGTGTAGGATGACCTCATGGGAGCTTGGGCATGGCTGGGGATTTCTCTTGTCTCGCAATTTGGGCCTAGTGTATGCAATGCTGCATTTACTGCAGAGGCCTTCCCTACTACCTGTAGATACTAATATTGAAGCAAAAATAGCAATGTTGCTCATGCCTTATGCTGTACTATATGGATAGACCATATTTGGTTATATTGGAGTAGAGTCCTTTTGTGTGGGAGGTTGTCCTCGCACAGTCCCCCTTCCCCCCTGGCACTTGTGGGGTGAAATCTGGCCTCTGGATGGCAGAAGAAAAGAGGCCAGAGTCGCTTATGAGGCCTCACCAAAATAAAAGGCCAGAGTGGAAATATTGTCCGACATAAGGCCTATGGAACTCAAATTAAAACTAAAGAAAAAAATTACAACTTTATTTATATTTGCTCACAGGCTATGCACATACATTAGCAACTTACGATTATACAGACATATTACATATACAGGTTAATTGCCTTCTGTATTCAGGATTTCTGGATCGCTTAGATCAGCCAAATATTGCTTGGACCGTGACCATATATTTCTGGGTCTATTGTGTGGCGTGACCGAATCAATACATAGTTCTTCAGTGTTATTAACCCACACCATATCTCTGTTCCAGTCTTCTATTGTGGGGGGTTGTACATTCTTCCATCTCATTAATATGACCCTTTTGGCTATGAGCAGACTGAGGTTCTGTAATTTTCGCCACGTCGGGTTCAGTTTCCCTTCTGCCTCCAACATCCAAATCCGTGGTGTCCATACCACCGGTTGGTCAGCCATCTTGTTAAGAGCCCCGCATACCTCTAACCAATAGTGTCCCAATTTGGTGCAGTCCCACAGCATATGAAATATGTTAGCATCCTGAGAATTACATCTTGGACAGGTACCATTCGATGTGGGTTATATTTGCTTAAGCTTTAATGGCGTGTAATGCGTCCTGTGTACTATTTCAAGATATCTCTTTAGTCAGTGCACAGATCCGAGACCATTCTGGATCGTCTACCAGTTGCCCCAAGTCTTGTTCCCACCTACCCTTAGCTGTGTGGGTTACCGCAGAGCGTGTTTGTATTATAGTTTTGTACAGCGTAGAAGCAGTGATCTTCTGGGTTCCTCCTGTGAATATATAGCCTAGTGCCATATTTATTTCCGGTTCCACTGGGAATGTTGGGTGGATTTGTTGTGTAAGGGCTGCAACCTTATGGTATTGCTGTTTATGCGTGTGCGTATTACCCAACGTATCCTTAATATCCTCCCATGGTATAAAGTGTTGGTCCAGGAACAACTGGCCCCACTGTGTGATACCTTTAACGCTCCAATGTCTTGCTATTTCACCTTCAATACTGAGTGGTGTGTGTGGGTCTCCCCATATTGGCATACTCAGATGGTATAGTTTACTGGCATTGAATATGTCAGTAATTCTGGACCATGCCGTGATTGTGACTTTGGAGGGAGTTGGTCGTATTGTAATGCTTCGGGGTGGGTCTGGTCATCCTCTGCAGCGCCCCTATCGCCTCTCTCTCTTGTGGTGACAGGGATGTGTTAGTTGGGTTAAAAAAGCATGTGGCCCATCTGGCTGCTTGTTGTGCCTGTGCCGCCAAGTAATAAAGTTCTATGTCTGGGGCCATCAGTCCTACCTTTGGGTGTGTGTCTGTCAAGACTCTCCAGCTTAATCTAGGGTGTCCACCCCAAACAAAAGCTATGCAGGCGCTATTGATTTTGGTGAACAGAGCACGGCCGGGCCACACTGGAACTGTACTAAAGAGGTAGAAAAGTTTCGGTAGTATCACCATTTTGATTAAGGCTATCCGCCCCGCCATTGATATTGGAAGTACATTCCATCGTTTCATTTTAGCGCACAGTGTTTCCCCTAATGTCGTGTAGCTCAATGCATGGGATAATTGGGCCGTTCTGGCTATGTGGACACCTAGATGTACTATGTGTATCGGACTCCATATAAGTCCGTGAAGGTTCCGGGGCTGTGGTGTAGCGTCTGTGAGCTGGAATATTTCTGATTTGTGGGGGTTGAGTTGCAATCCCGAGTATTCACCAAATTTCCCGACCTCCGCCAGGATCTTGCCAAGTGTACTGTCTGTATTTCTTAGATATAAAAGCATGTCATCCGCATACAGCGTTATAATTTGTAGCTTGCCCTCAAGCCATATCCAAAACGAGCTGTAACGAGATCTGAGAATATCTGCTAATGTTTCTATAACTAAGGCACACAGCAAGGGGGAGAGCGGGCAACCTTGTCTGGTACCTACCAGCAGTTCCAGAAGGTCTGTGAGGGTTCCATTTACTCTGATCCTCGCGTGTGGCCGTGTATATAATACCTGCATCCACTTTATGAATTTTGGGCCAAACCCATAGTTTCGTAGCACTCCAAAAAGAAAGGGCCACGAGACTGTGTCGAACGCTTTTCTCATATCTAGGGATACCGCTATCCCCTGAATCGTAGCGGGTATAGAGTTTATTATCTGATGGCATCGTCTAATATTTGTGGCTGTAGATCTACCCATTATAAACCCGGCCTGATCTTCATGCACCATATATGGCATAAACGGTGTGAGTCTTGTTGCTAATATTTTTGCCAGGATCTTGGCATCAGTGTCTCTTAATGATAATGGGCGATATGATCCACATTCTCCCGGTGTCTTACCTGGCTTAAGTAGAAGTGTGATTATTGCTTCCCTGGTGGTTTCGGGGAGCTCTCCTATTTCCAGAGCTTCCATCCAGACGGCATGTAGTCTGGGTGTTAAGATTTGACTAAACTCCTTATAGAATTCTGCTCCTAGCCCATCTGTGCTCGGCGCTTTCCCATTGGGAAGAGCTTTTATTGCTTCATATATTTCAGCCTCAGTAATGGGTGCCTCTAGTAATTCCCTAGTCGATTCTGCAATAAGCGTTGTTGGCATCTTGGAGAGGTATTTCTCTATCTCAGTGTCAGTGACTGTGCCCTGGGGGGAGTATAATTCTTTATAGAACTTGTAAAATGTGTCTTTCACTTCATTCTGGTTTGTGGATATCGTGCCGTCTTCTAATTGTATACATGGTATACTAGTGGGTCCCCTTTCTCCGCGCACTGCTCTGGCCAATAGTTCCCCAGGACGCTCCCCCTCCCCGTATCTACGCGCTGCTATGGGCCTATCAAAATATCTTATCTCTTGGTCCGCCGCTTCGCGATACTCCTCCAGTTTGGTCCTAATTTCAGTGCCCAATTGGGGGATCGGGGTCATGGCATATTGTGTTTGTAGTGATGACAATTGCGTCTCGAGCCTCTCTAGTCTAGCCCTGATGTCCTTGAGAATTCCCCCTTCGATGGATATTGATTGGCCCCTTATGCAAACTTTGAATGCTTGCCACAGTATTGCCTGGGTGGAGACCGAATGTTCATTGATCTCGAAGTAGTCTTGCGCATATTGCGCCATTGAATCTTTATAAACTATGTCTCTTAGGGCTGCTGGTTTAAACCTTTATGGTGGTCTTGAACTGCTCTTATCCGGGATTTGCAATGCTAATTGTATCGGAGAATGGTCGGAGTAAGTCCTAGGGTATATGTGGGATTCCGTTACCCAGGACATGCTATCCATGTCTATTAACCATAAATCAATCCTGGAATGCATATCATGGACTGTGGACTAGTATGTGTATTCTTTCCCACCGGGGTTAAATGCTCTCCAAACATCCTTTAGTTGTAAATCTGACATTTGTGTGAGTCTTGTCTGTGCTGCTTTCGTTAATGCTCTGGCCTGTGTCGATGTACGATCTAACTGGACATCCAGAATTGTGTTGAAATCCCCTCCACATGACACCCGGGCAGTAGGATTTCTCGCTAGCTTTTCAAACACTGTGGAGTAGAACTCCGGTTGGTCGATATTTGGGCAATATATGTTTAGAAAAACTATTTCTTTATCACAGAGCATACCATGTACTATAACATATCTCCCTTCCGGGTCGTATTCAGTCCCATTACAAACAAACGGGAGCGTTTTGTGTATTAGTATTGCCGCCCCTCGCTCTAGTGGAGTAAGTCGTGAAGTATTGATGAGCGCCCCAATTCGCAATCAATTGTTCACCCTGTCGGGGTCCTATATGTGTTTCCTGGAGGAAAATTACCCTAGTTTTTTGTCTATTGAGGTAGGCCATGATCTTCCTTGTCTTGATCTTAGATCCCAACCCCCTAACATTCCAGCTCAGTACATTGATAGTTTCTGTGTTAGATTTATCCATTATCAGTGAGTTATTTGTCGTATTGTGTGTCTCGATGCGTCTGCATTGTTTGCCTAAGAGTTTCAGTGCCCAGAACCTGTGTGCTTTTTGTGTTTACAACCATGTTTTTGAAACAGTAACCAAATTCCCCTAAACGTGTCCCTCCCCCTCCCTCACGCTTCCCCAAACTTCAACCATGCTTTGGTTTTCTCCCACCACCCTTCCCAACATCATCTCGAGCACCTGCTACTGGGGGGGCTGTGGCGTGTCCTTTGCCTAAGCCATCTTTAGTCATATGTGTTGTCTCCAGTTCTGGCTTGTTACTCTCCTTTATTTTGGCATCTTCGAATCAGCATTTGCATTGTATTATTCCCTTTGAGCATGGTTACTTGACACCTTTAGCATGTGGCTCCCAACTTGGAGCCTGTTTCTTTGCCAGTCCTATTTTATTCTTGAACATAATGACTGCGAAGCTGTCTCAGGTTACTCTTAATAGCTTTACTCTCATTTCAGGATTGTCCTTTATTCATAGGCATGTGTGTTTCTATGAAGCTCGCGGCTTCTTCAGGGAATGTACAAAAGTACGATTTATTTTGATGTTGGATCTTGAATCTGGCAGGGTAAAGCATTGCATATTGTACCTGTCGGTCACATAGCATATTTTTGATTCCTGAGAAAAGCTTCCTCTCCTGCTGGACTGCTAGGGTAAAGTCCGGGAAGATGCATATTGTGCTGGTTTCCCATTTTAGCTCTTTTTTCTCTCTAGCAGTCTTTAGGATCAGATCTCTGTCTCTGTAATTAAGTATGCGAGCTATAATGGGCCTGGGGTATGCTCTGGGTTTCGGCTTCAGGGCCAATGATCTGTGCGCCCTTTCCACCATGAACACAGGTGACCATCCTGATTCTCCCAGCAGGGTTCGCAGAAGATCTCCCACCACTTTTTCCATCGTTCCCTTAATTGCCCCTTCTGGAACATCTATTATACGGACATTATTTCTCCGTGATCTCGCTTCCAAGTCTTCACACTTAGATTTCACTGTCCCTAGTTCAATGGCCATCGTGGATACTGTGTTCTTTAGTGCTTCCATATTGTCTTCCACTCCTGATATTCTGGTTTCTGCCTCCGTCATGCGTGCCGTTGTTTTGTCAAGCTGTGTTTTGGTACTTGTAACGCTTGCCGTGATTCCATCCAGCTTGTCTGTCAGCGTCGCAAATCCCTGTTGCATAGCCTGCAGCACCGCTTGAGGGTCCATCTTGGAAGCTGTGGGGGTCTGCTCAGCTTGTGTTAGCATTTCCTCTTACCCTCTGGCTCAGATCCTTTCTGCATTGTGGTTGTGTATTTCTTGATAGTTCCTTTGTTCCTTATCGGGCCAAAGTTTTTGGGCATTGTTACTGGTCTAAGAATTATGTCGGTGCCTTCTGCTGTAGGAGCATTAATGCAATGATCCCGGGATCTGTCTCTTCATTATGTCGTGTTGTTATGTTCACTTAGCATGGGCCTGTTTGGTGCCACAATATTTCCTGCAAAGTTTTCTACTAGGGCCCGGGTGTTAAAGGTCGACCGGGGGATTTTCTTGATCACAGTTCAGTGTGGGTGTCCATGCCCACCCCCCAGTGGGTTGCAAGGCCTCAATTTCAAAACGCGAAACTGTGTGCAATACATTTCAGGAAGGGAAAGAAAGACACGTGGAAATTATGTTTTGACAATCTATGGAGAGCTGTACCGACAGATAAGGAAACCGCAGTGCATAGTATCTTCAATGGGATGCCAGAATTGTGTTTCAAGCAGCTGCAGTAAAACAGAGCATTTTACATGTACATTAAATAAAATAATGTAATTTTGTTTTCCCATCCAAGATTAACAACATGCTCAGTAAAATGCCCACCAGACATTGAAGCTTGGGCATGGTCTTCTCATGTACATGTACCTTTCAGAAATAATATGCACATATTGTTAAATTGTGTCCTCTATAAGTTGTCATTTAAAGTAAATGTATGTGAGTTTGAAAGGCTATGAGCTTCTGGCTATTTCTTCAGATGTGAAACTAAACTCCAGGACCTCCTTCTGTTGCCCTGGAGATTCAGGCCTAGTTGTCTTCAGCCATCAAGTGCCCGTCCTTAAAACTACAAGCAGGACTATGTTTGAGATCAGAAATGTGGTGAAGACCAGATAAGGTTAGGTCTGTTCTGCAGCACAAGTCCCATAAATAAAATCCTTTAGTGGACATTAGACCTTGAAGGGGGTGGGGGAAAATATAAACACAGATCTCTATGCTGACGTCATGTACCTAAAGAGAAGAAGTGAAACAAAAAAAAGGTGGGGGTCCAGCAAATGAGGAGTGAGATTTCACCTTCACTTAAAATGTGAGAAACACATTTTATCGTATAATATGGACAGCATACATCACACTATTGTCATTGTAGGCTTACATTAAAGATTACAGTCAACCCCTTCTAACCATGCTAAAACGATTTTGGTGGCATGAACACAACTAAGGTTATTAATGGAAATGTGATTTGGGCCTTTGCATGATTACCAGAGATGCAAAAGTTGATAAAAACATTCCAATCATAATTAATATGACGCCCATAAAGTGCCATATTTTTCACTGATATGGTTCCTGGGTAAATGAAGAAAAACTATATCTCTGCACAGAAAGGACGTACGGAGTCCATACTAGTCTTATCTGATTCACCTTAAAATATAGTTTTCAAAAATGCATTCATACATGTAAAGTTTTGGAAATTAACGGTACTTGCCATGTTGAGATATTTTGAGTTCAAAAACATGACCAAGACCATCTGTCAAAGTGGGATGATGAAGCTCTCTCCTCCTACTGCTAACCCAAAACACTCCCCATCCCCTTGCCCTATCAGCACCCAGGTGGGTGGGGGTAGGGAAGAATAGCCATTTCCTTCTGCAGGAAATATGACAAGTTAGTGATGTAATTTGCCCTCTAAATAAGCCAGTTTGCCTCAGAGCTGAGGTTCTTCCACTAATTCCAAGAGAACCTGCTGTCGAAATCTGGCAAGAACATTCCAGCAGAGAGAGGTTTAATCTTGCTTTGGAGACAGGAGCCAGGAGACATATAAACTGATCGGGACCCCTTAAAGGAAAGAGATGAGATCCTTGAGTGCCCCCCTTGCTGGCAGCGGTGTGTTCTGATGCTCCCTGATGCCCAGTCCAGACCTCTCCTGGAAGTAGACCTACCCCCAAAGCCCTACATTGTATAGACCCTATTTTTTTCAGCATTGTGTTAGTTATTTCTCCATTGAAAAATCCCCTGTTTACCTGTGTAGATCCTTAGCATATTTATCAAAGTAAATCAATTAATTCCCCCATTGAATTCACAGGATCTGTATTGTTGGCATTCAAAACCAACAATCTTTTCCCAGTGTGTAGTGAGCCGGTATAGTCATAAATGTTTGCTAGAAGGCTTAACCCCAGAGCCTTGTTCCACGTGTATGTGCAGGGTGTAAAAACAAAATTCCCCATTGATCCCATTTATGTTAAATCAGAAGTGGGAAGCCCAGTAGTGCCTGTGCATATGCAAGGTGCGAAATTAAATTGCCCCTGTGCACCCATTGTGCTCTACAAAAAAAAAAAATCCCATTTGCATTTTCTATCTTACATTGCATCTGTGCTAAACATCCCAAAATCGATGTTCCCATTGTGCCCTGATAAAAACCCCAAATCCCTGTGTGTTATTGTTAGGTGTAGCAAAACAAGTTTTTCCCATTGCATTTCTGTCTCCCCTATTGGTTCGTGATCAAATCTTCCAAAATCCGATTTTCCCATTGTGTGCTGACTGAAACCCCAGAACCCTGCCTATGCTTTTTAGGTGTGGCCAAACGAATTTCAATTGCTTTTCTTCCTTTCATATTGTTTCTGTGAGCTGCACAACAAATCTGATTTTTCCACCACACAAACGATAAATCTGATTTTTCCCTTGTGTTCCCATTCCCTGCCACTGCTTTCCATTCAAAGGAATCAAGCCTGATTGATGTTTGGAGGGTGAGGGTTGCTGGGAGAAAGCTTAACTAAATCTGCTATCACTGTGTGTTGAATGTGTTCTTCTTCTGTCTTGGTAGGTGCAGAGACGTCTTAATGGGAGGGCAAGAGGGGCACTCGGCCCGGGCCCCCACCTTGGAGGGATGCCCCAAAGTGCAGCCTGATTAAAAGAAGTCAGTTTCCATTAGTCACCAAAATTAAACATCACACTTCAGGATATTTCATGGCATGCTGCTGAGGCTCTAAACATATTGCCTGTTGTTGCTGACAAGTACATTATGCTCCAATCTTTTCATCCTCAGTGCCAAGGACGTGTATGCTCGTCCTTTTTGCATAGAATTGCATAGTAGCCTGGCAGTTAAGGGGTTAATGTTTTCTACTTTCACTGTTGTATACATAGTTTGTGTGGCACAACACCTGTAGCATTCTCATCTTTCTGTAGGGATTATATTGATCATGTGCATTAGCCAAAGTTGAAATGGATATTGATAAATGTGAGTATCGCAATGGTTCAGAGGTTGGCTAAGTGTGCTAAGCACTCATTGCAGAGATTTGCGTTCATATGCAAGATTACATTACCAAATTCCAGCAAGGCTGACTCAGCCTTGATGTACCTGCACCAGATAGAGGTTGAGGTAGAAACTAACATAGCATCAGTATGGTGAAGGTCGAGAAATGTGTTTGTTCAGATGGGGTGTTGTAAAGCCTAGGCAGGCACCTCCAATAACAAAGTGTTAGTCCACAGATGTGATTATCCAAATTCCGGACTGAGGAACCAAAGTGTTCATGCTTGGATCCTTGCGTTGCCAGCAGACGATACAGTGATCCTGAACAAATCTTTTATCACTGACAGTACTGTGCTGTCTTCTATGAAAAGGTTTGTGTTGGGTCATATGATTTGCATATTTTCCAAGTCAGTTCTGTAAAATGTGAGTATTTTAGTTCCGGGTAAGAACTAGAAAAGAAAGTGGTAAAGTGCAGACATTGCCGAGAGGGTATGAATCCCAGTATCACCTTTTAACAAATGTTTGATCCTGAGCATCTCATTTGTATTGCCTCACCTGTCAAAATTGCCAGCCCCTAAACCTTTTAAAATTGTCAGTCCTTCAGAGTGATTTCATTCTCAGGGTATGCTCTTTAAAAAAGATTCACTCATGGTTTCACTGGCTATATACAGCGTTGCTTCCTCTATAATAATAGTGAGCATTGATATATTGCACACCAGAGCCACTTGTTTATTTGCTCTGAAATGCAACACTTAAGCAATAAGCCACAAGCCGCGGGGGCATTACTGAGTCTGGTAATGCCCCGGGGCCCATAGTTATAGGCCTGAGTGAAGCGAGGGCCTTAACGAAGGCCCAGGGGCATTACCAGACTCGTTAATGCCCCTGCGGAAACGGGCATATTGCTATTAGTATCCCGGCCCACAAGACCGGGGTACTAATAGCATTCTTTTCTGTTCCAAAATGCTGCAGCATTTCGGAACAGAAAAGAAAAAAAAAAAGGTTCAGGAAAATGGACGCTGGGAAAGAGAAAACGGAGTCCGTTTTCCTTTTGCATGGCGGCTATCGGGAGCAGATGTGCTGGGAACAGAAGTGTTTCCAGCGCATTTGCTCCTGAAAAAGGAAAAATCAGAAGGTAAGTGGGGTTGCGAGGGCTGGGAGGGATGGGAGGGCGGGAGGGGGGAGTAAAAAAAAAACACATGCCCGAATCCCCAGCGGCGGCCGAAGGCGGCGTCCAGCCGTGTGGACGCTTGGAGCGGGGATGGTGCCACTTCGAGCCTCCTCATTGGCTGAGGGGCTGCCACGCCCCCGCCGGGAACAAAGCAGTGGAATCCCGGCCAAGGGATTCCCGGCGATGTAGGGACCTTGCGAAGACCAATCAGAATGTTTGTTTCATTCTGGTTGACTTTCGCCGGGTACCAATACTTGATAACCATGTCCCTCTTCTAATCTCAGTCTGTTTGGATACAGACACCTTTCTGCTGTCTTCAATTCATCATCCACTCTCTATGCTATGGTATGTGTAACTTTCTCCTTGCTTCCCATTGGTCACCTGTATGCATGCATGAGCACTTTTGCATTCTATGAGGCAGCTAATCTGAGTCATTTGTCTATTCTGGATTATGGGCCTCTTTTTCATACGATCTGTGACATGCAGTTATATTATGTCCGATATACCTTCCTTGTGGCTGTTTTTGGTTAAATGTTTACTGTACCTATGCTAGAACACAAGTACCTGGTATGGTATGGTATTGTTCATATATAAAGCGCCTATACACAGACATGTGTTTCAAAGTGCATGGGGAGAAAACAACAGTTGTTCAGAGCCCTTGATATTCTGAAACGATAATAGTCTGCCCAGGCAGAGTAAGTGTGTAAAATACATTTAACAGTTTAAGATACTGCAAATAGGCCTGACAGTGATTCTGCGGCTTTACCAGTGCAATTAAGGGGTGAAGACAAGGGAGAAGAGACAGACCATCATCAGGCATGGTGTGTACGGATCATGCAAGTGCGCAGACGGTCATAGGGAGGGGGGACCAAGTGCACCGGTCATTGGAGACTGGGTAAGTGCAGAGAGAGCCACTCTCTTGGGTTGTTTCTCAAGTGCTGTGAGTGTGGATGGGGTGTAGGGCCTTAAGGCAAGTGTGAAAGAGGACTGATGGGGGTGCCTGGGACCGGTGGGATTCTGAGGTACACCAGGTGGCCAAGTCAGCAAGCTGTAGGAAAAAGGAGGGAGCGAGGGAAAGAGCAGAGAACTAGGTTAGCATGGTAGAGGGTGGGAGAAGGAAGAGAAGAGGAAGGTCTTGTGGAGTTTCCAGAATTTAAGAAGACAGAGGGCAGCAGGGAGGCTATTCCAGAGGGAGGCCCCTGCTGAGGATAAGTATCTCCCTCCAAATCTCTGCTTGGAGAACAGGCTCACTCGCAGAAGGTTGGAGGTAGGGGAGCAGAGGGCTCGTGAGGCACAGTATTTAGGTTGGCAGCTTTGCAGGTAGGTAGGTCCCAGGTCCCAGAAAGCCGTATGGGCAATGCAGAGGGTCTTGAACTGGATCATTGCAGTCACGGGGAGCCAGTGAAGGATTTTCATCACCGGAGAGATGCGGTCCCTGGCTTGAGGCCAAGGACAAGTTTTGCAGTTCTGTTCTGGATGAGTTGTAGAGGGTGCAGAGTGGTTGAGGAAAAGGCTGTTGCAATAGTCCAGCCTAGAGAGAACCAGGGTTCTGGAGACAGTGAGCCACTTGGGGAAAGTAAGAAAAGGTATAGTACCTTATGAGGAGGTGTAGCTGATAGTTAGACTTTTTAGAGATGCCTGAAATGTGAGAGGAGAAGGAGAGAGTGGAGTCAAAAATGACCCAGGTTTCTACCTCTGTTGTAGACTGCTAATGTTGCCCTTGAAATGCTACTTGTTTACCATTATGATGACAGCAAGAATGAAGAGGGTAGCGAGGCTGAAAGGGGTTTTGGCATGCTTATTTTGAATTCTGCAAAAAGCATATCAACCTATGGGTTTTGATCATGATGGACAAAGGGTGGAGGCAACAAGATATTCTATATCCCTTAATTCCTTTGGTCCAGTGGAGGGGGGACCCCAAAGGTGTCCATGCTCCGGTCCCCAAAAGTGCTTAAGATGGCCCTGTGTGGGTGAATAAACAGGAATTAAATGTGACAGCATATCTCTATGTTAGTGCCTCTACTGAAATCATTGTGTGTTTGTGTTGCCACAACATTGGTGGCTGATGTAATCTATTGGTGATATTTGGCTAAATAAATACATTAATTCCTAGTCCATTGTGGCACTGGGTATTTGTTGGGGTTGTGTCTGAGACGGGTTCGAGGCCTTATCAAAAAGGACCCAAAAATAAATCAAAGCAATTCATTGTGCGCCACATTTATTGTGGGGGAAGGAGACCCCTGACTTGGGTGTGACTGTGTAATAAACCTCGACATCCATCATAGTGCTTTGAATGCATCTCACCTCACTCTAAAGTTCCTAGGGGGGTAGGGCGGGGATGCCCCCTTCGCAACAGCCCTAAGCAAAATCAACAAGTGATGGACAGTCCAAGGGGATTTACATATAGGTTTACCCTTTTCCCCTTGGCACTTGCCGCCTTGGCCCGTCCAGCACTTGCCCGCCCCTACCCGTGTGGGTACCCCAATCCTGCACTTCTCCCCCTACCCCCACCCTCTTGCACTTATCACCTTGTCATGCACTTGCACAGTACGATTGTCACAAGACCAATATAACTGTTCTTTGTTGTAGTCTTATGATAGCCGTTGCCCCCCTCCGCTTGTCTTGTAGCACCTGCAAATACCTGTGTATAGGCACCTTACAAATGTCCAATAAATAAATAAAATAATAAAGATGGCCGACTCAGCAAATGGCACACAATGTAATGAAAATTCGATACATGTGTATGCCCAGTGTAAAATACTTTAAAAGGTTTTACTGGTAGTAGCCAGTATAGAAAACATTTTTTATTATGAGCAATAATGTAGAAGTGTGTGACTTCTTATTGGCTAAACACAACAATTATTTATTTAGTTGATGCTATGTCACGTGGTTTTAAGAATACTTTTTAATGTAATAATACATTGCTTTGTTGTTTGTGTGTTAAATGGGCTGTGCCAGAAGAAAACTTATTTTGAATTTGTAAAACGAGCATTGACACAGCCAACACATTTTGGCTTGTGTATAGACACTAGGCATATGCCAGGCACTGCTATATGCTAAGGTACCCACTCAGTTTCCCAGTTATTGGCATAACAGGTAGTACCCTCATGGCATGCCTGACAAAAGGCTTATGTCTTGCCTACACACACAAAACTAAACTGTTGGCTTTGCCAATGCTTGTTTTAGGTATCAATGGTTACATCCATTGCTATGTTTCAGTTCGAGGCCGTAAGATGTACTGTATTGTTACGTGGGTAACCGTGTTTCTTTGCAGCTCTCTCTCTCTCTCTCTCTCCCTTCTCATTCTTTCTCTATCCCCCCTCCTCTCTTTGCCATTCGATCTGAATCAACGTGAGTTTTTTTTTAATGCTGCAAGCATGAAACCCTTATGCCCCCTGTTCCCTTCAAGCTCTGTGTGGCCACCATGAGACCACCAGTGCAGAAACCCTTGAACGCCTTTTTTCTGCTTTCCTCAAAAGACTCATTTCCCATTGAATACATCATCCCATCAGGCTCTCCTGCATCTCAGCCCTGCCTGATAAAAGCCCCGCAACAGAAAGGGGACCTACTGTATTTTCCGTCGTCAAGTAATCCCTGCCGCGTTGCCATGGTACCAGACGTCTCTCGCCTCCATTCATTGACCAGCAGAGGTCTTTTCTCACTTTCTGGTCGCCATTTCCCCCCCCCTCGCTTCAATTTGTTTCCTCGATCGACAAAGTGACAATTGAATGTGTTAGTTGAGAGTTGAGAGTGACTGTACGTCCAGGGATGGCACAGGTGTGCGGTGGGCGCTGTCCTCTGCAGACCTGTCGCTGAACTGGTGCTGGCAGAACTGTACAGGACTGCCATTTGCCACAGCTCCGCACAGGCAGGTCATGCCGCATTTTATGAGACTAAACTGGGATGCTGCGCAACCTGGGCACTGTGGAGAGATATTCTTTCAGAATTTTCACCGTCGTTCATATCACCGCTTTTATCTTGCGACCGACTCGGTATTTTGAAACGAGGTGCCTTTTTTCAGATACTATTGAATAATTGTAGGATGTTCGCTGTTTGTTCACTTGAATGTTTATTTAGTTATTTTATTTCTCCAGATTGCTAAAGCCACAACCTGCAAAAGCGACAGAGAAAATACTGTCATAATGTTAAATAGCTCATGCTGTAAATTCTTGCCGCCTCGGTATTAATACACGTTTTGGAGGAACATAACCAGGAGGTGGGCGTTTTCTTGTACACCTGCCCTTTCTTACGTTTCTTTTTTTTTTAACCTAAAATGGAGGTATGCGCAGCGCGCAAGTAGAAGCTTGTTTCTTTGCTAGAGGAACGCCATGACCATGAATCTGGCTCGGGGGTAGCAGCGGCTTGAGTGAAAGCGTTGCGAGTCAAGCGCACTGCAGATGCGGCGCACTTCAGAAACCCGAGACTGTCGGGGGAGATTTATGGCCTCGCTGTCAGAGGTCAGACCTGTCAGCGGTGAGAGCTCCCGTGTAATTAGATTTCTAGGAAGGCAGAAGTGCAGCGGCTGCTAAAAAAGGTAGAGCTCAGGTCAGCGTCTTTGTGCGTAGGCTTTGACGCTTTGTTAGACACGAAGCCTTATAGTCGTGATTTCTAACGCAGGGATGCTTAAGAATGGACGTATTTGAAAAATAGAATTCGCATTAATGCCTTGATGCACTTGTTCACGTGAATTCCCAGGAAACGCACACACTCACAATACACACACAAACACGCATGAGCACACGTGCACAAGGACACATGCAGACTCAACTGAGGACCCAATGCAAGCACACATATATCCCACCTCCACAAATACACACACACTCACAAAACACACAGAAACACTCATGCACACACACGCACACGCACGTATGCAAAGTCACAATGAGCAACCAGTGCAAACACACATACAGCCCACCTCCACACGCACACATGGAAAATAGGGACTTTGTAGACCATTCTGTGGGCAAACCCCCCTCTGTCGATTCATGGAATCGACATTGCAAGACTTATCCAGACCTTTCAGGGACTTGCACAGGTCCTGCGCGTCTCTGCAAGCAGTCGAGCACCTAACACAAGACTGCACGCAGTGTGGGTCGGGCCCAGAGATTAAAATAGGTGGCGTAACATGCATATTAAACTCAAATAATAAATGAGATAGTTATAATATATCAACACTCACGCCATGTTAAATAAATTTGTAAGTCTTCAATATCTTATCAAACATAATATCCATTTATTCACAACAAATATGTATCACATCTAAAATCTTAACGTTGATCAATTGTTGTGGAACAAAGTATCAGCTTAAAACACTGGTGTTAAAACATTAACAAAAGATAGTGAAAACATGTCCTAAATAGAGTAGGATAATGTGTATATAATAAACACAGTTATTTATAGACAACTTTAGAAGCCTTCGCCGTCTTGTAGTTGTCCCATCCGAGGACTGAGTTCCGAAACATTGGTGCCTAGCAAAACTCTGTAAGGCAAAATAACTCAACATGTTTCAGTTCTCTTCTATAATTCATGGAACTTTCATCAGGAGATTTGTCACACATTAGTTTTAATTGCGATAAAACAAGCAATAGTCAAAAAACACTTTTAACATTAGTCCATAGTGCGAAATCATCTGTTCTTTCGATATGGTGTGGCTGTTGATAGAACACATAAAAAGAAAGATAAGTTAAAATTGCTTAAATACTTCCAGATACTCTAATTGAATCAATGCCAGGCAGGATATATTAATTACCCGATCTGGTGAGTGGAGTTAGTCCTCACTAGATAATATCCTGATAAGTAGCAGGAAAAATTTAATCGGCAGTCAGGGGCACCTGATAGGTAGTTGATTGACCTGAAATTAAGTTAATGTTACGCTCACCTGGTTCCCACGGGGACGTCGATCTGGACCGGCCTGGTGGCACATAGAGCCGGGATGACTGACTGGACACCCCCACTTACTTCGTTTGTCGGCTCGTATGAATATCTTTCTGCAAAGGAGAAAGGGAATTAACCTCCCGTAATTCGAGCGTTAACCCACCTTCCACTCCCGTTGTCTGCCCACTGACCACTCCCGATGTTCCCTCTTGTTCTCACCTGATGGTTTAGAAAGGTGGGCTCTCCATCCTGCATCGAGCGCAGGGGCGCGTAGATGACCAGTTACTTCACTGGCGTGGAGGAATTTGTGAGTTCCTTCACTCTTTCCGATTCCTTGTAGGTTGCCAACTCAACCTCCACGGAGAGTCCAAAGGGCAGTTGGTGAGAGTCAGGTAAGTCTATAGTGGTTTTCCCCTTAGGGGCCGGGGTACGGCGATGATGCAGAGTTTACTGCGCCGACCCGATATGAGGTGAGTTCCCCCTGCGGTAAATCAGGTAAGTCTTTGGGGGGGTAGCTTGTAATGTCCAGTGGTTTCCCCTTAGGGGCCGGGGTGCAACGGTGATGCAGAGTTTACTGCGCCGACCCGAGATGAGGTGAGTATCCCCCGTGGTAATCCGGTAAGTCTTTGGGGGTAGCTTGCTTAGTTGTCCTTTGGTTTTCCCTTAGCTCACCTTGTTGTTCTTGTCTCCCTAGGTGTAGGCGAGCGGCCGGGAGATGCTGAAGATCGCGATGGAATGCGGAGATGCAGCGAAGGCCGGTGAGTTCAGCGCGGCGCCGCGAGATGCGAGGCGACGCCCGTGTGACTTCTTGCTTCCAGCTCGAGTGCGTGATGGATCAAGGATTCAGGTAAGGATTACTGTGATGCTCCTGTTCTAACCTCTTCTCCTTCTTTCTTCTTATTTCTAGAAGCTCCGGGCTTGAAGCGGTCGTGGCAGAAGACTGGAAGCTGCTGCAGGCATGGTGAGCGTTACGCTGCTGGATGCAGAATAACGCAAAGCACGTGTGGCTGTCCGGGCGTGGTTTAAATAGCCTAGGAAGAAGTCCCAGGTAAGTATTCTTCCACAGCCCCCACCGGAGAAAAAAGTAGTCACTTAAGTAAATAGTCCCTCCTAAGCCCCATTTGGCTTGTGGCTTCGTGCAGCATGGTCTGCACCAGGTGAGTATGCAGCATGGTCTGCATTAGGTAAGTTTTCTGAAATGAGCCTGGCGCCCAAGGCGCCAGCACTGACTTTATCCTTATGAGCCTGGCGCCATGGGCGCCAGGACTGCACCCAAACAGCCCCTAACTGGGGTTTTTGGGCATGCTCTAAATGGCATGATGCCTGCTTCCGGGGTTGCTGGGCCTGGTCTGGCTTCCTGGGGGCAGGCATCATGACAGCACTCCCCCTCAAGGCCCCTCCTAAAGTTGTTCTTCCCCCTGGCCTTGGTTTGTTAGGAAATTCTCGGTGGAACCTCTTCACTAATTGAGGTGCATGCACGTGGTCACTAGGTTCCCAAGACCTTTCCTGAGGCCCGTAGCCTTTCCAGTCGATTAGATAAAAGATTTTTGATCTCACTTTTTTTGAGTCCAAGATGCTCTTAACCTCAAATTCGGGCTCTCTGTCTATGAGGGTCCGGAGGTTTTGTTAGTCTTGTTCCTGGTTGTACTGGCTTCAAAAGGGATACGTGAAAAACGGGATGAATCCGCATATGAGCAGGTAGGTCCAACTTGACAGCCACCGGGTTAATGATGGCCTTGATGGAGTAAGGTCCTAAATACCTAGGGTTAAAGGTCCGTGTTCCCTTGAGTGGGATGTGCTTAGTTGCCAACCATACTTGGTCCCCTAGCTGGTATTGCGGTGCTTCACTCCTGTGCAGATCCGCATCTTTCTTGTATTTTTCCTTAGCCTTTCGCAAATGTGCAGTTGCTTCCTTAAAGGCTTGTGTAATAACAGTGTGGAGATGGTCCACCGCAGGCATCTCCAAGTGTTGGGGCGAATCAAGGTCCGAGGTTCGAGGATGGTGTCCATAGATGGTAAAAAAAGGACTTTGTCCAGTTCCCGAGTGTACGGAATTATTGTACGCATACTCGGCAATCCAAAGAATGTCTTTCCAAGTACCCTCAGACTGATGTAGCATACAACGCAAGTACTGCTCAAGAGTCTGGTTGGTCCTTTCTGTTTGACCGTCGGTCTGAGGGTGGTGACTGGTGGAAAGCCTAACATCTATCTGCGCCAATTGGCAACATTTTTTCCAGAAATGCGAAATGAATTGACTGCCCCGGTCCGAAATCAACACGGATGGAAAGCCGTGTAGGCGAACAATGTTTTCAAGGAACTCTTTGGCCAGGACTAAAGCTGAAGGTATCCCTTTTAAAGGAATAAAGTGAGCCATTTTGGAAAAAAGGTCTACAATAACTAAAATGGTGTTAAAGCCATTGCACGGGGGTAGATCTGTTATAAAGTCTAATGACAAGGTATGCCAAGGAGTGGGTGGGATATCCAAAGGTTGTAATAATCCAGCGGGTCTTTTCTTTTGACTTTTATTTTTGGCGCAAATGCCACAAGACATGACAAACAATTTAATGTCTTTGCGCCAGTTGGGCCACCAGAATTGTTTCTTAATTTTGGCTTTAGTTTTTGCAATACTAGGATGTCCTTCCAGTAAGGTGTCATGGTACCGGGAAATTACAAGTTCTTGTAGTTCCTTTTGTGGCAGAAATAGCCGGCCTTGGTAATAAGGTAAATCATCGGTGACAGAATACTCTGGACCTTTCTTGGCCCAGTCCTGTAAGGCGACTGAATCAAAGAGCTGGTGGATTTTTTCTTGAATGTCCTCCAGTGAATGTATGGACGTCAGACCAAAGATCCTTTGTTCGGGAATTATGGGTACTGGTTCTAAGACTATTTCTGTTTCTCCCATTCCAATTCGGGACAAGGCGTCTGCTTTACCATTTTTACAACCTGGTCTATAGGTTATTACAAAATCAAACTCGGCGAAGAATAATGCCCAACGGAGTTGGCGCGAAGATTGGGCCTTAGCTGTCTTTAGGTATTGCAAGTTTCGGTGATCAGTGACGACCGTGATGGTATGTCTGGCACCCAGCAGATAGTGCCGCCAAGCCTTGAAGGCGGACTTGATGGCTAATAGCTCCTTGTCGGTAATGGCATAGTTTAATTCGGGAGCCGAAAACTTCCTTGACCAGAATGCCACTGGATGAAGCTGGTTGGTTTCGGGATCCCTTTGGGAGAGCACTGCTCCCATGGCTGAACTGGATGCATCTGTTTCCACTATGTATGGAAGCTCAGGGCGCGGGTGTCTTAATACAGGGGCAGATGTGAATTTTGCTTTTAACTCTTGGAAGGCGTTTTCGGCTTCCTCTGTCCACACAAAGCGTTTATTCTTTCGCAATAGCGTTGTAATGGGATGCACAATGTGTGAGAAGTCCGGGATAAACCTGCGGTAGAAATTGGCAAAGCCAAGCATGCTTTGGACGCCTTTGACTGAAGTTGGCGAAGGCCAATTAAGAATTGCGTCCCCCTTATGTGTATCCTTCCTGATTCCTTTCGGGGTCAGAATAAATCCAAGGAATTCCACTTCCGTAGTGTGAAAGAGGCACTTTTCCAGTTTAGCATATAGTTTATGCTGGCGTAACTTCTCTAGGACTGCTCGGACGTGTTTTACATGATCAGATTCTGATAAGGAGTATACTAAGATACCGTCGATGTAAACGACCACACAAACATCGATGAGCTCTCGGAGGACATTGTTCATGAAGAATTGGAAGGCTGCTGGTGCATTGCATAGTCCGAAAGGCATCACCTGTTACTCAAATAATCCGTACTTGGTGCGAAAAGCAGTCTTCCATTCATCGCCCTCTTTGACACGTACCAGATGATATGCCCCCCGAAGGTCTAGTTTAGTGTATATACAAGCGTCCTTCACCTGGTCTAGTAGTTCAGGTATCAAAGGCAACGGGTATCGATTCTTGATGGTTATCTGATTCAGAGCGCGGTAGTCTATGCATGTTCTAAGGTCGCCTTCCTTTTTTGGTACGAAGAACAAAGCTGAAGATGCAGGGGACTTGGACGGGCGAATGAAACCATTAACAAGGTACTGGTCAAGGTACTGACGCAAGTGGAGGTTTTCGGGTTCCGTAAGGGCATAGATTCTGCTGCAAGGTGGTTGTGCTCCCGGTACAAGATCTATTTGACAATCATACGATCTGTGAGGTGGTAAAGTGTTTGCCTGTTCCTTTTGGAAGACATCCTGAAAGTCTTGGTATTCAGCAGGTAATTGCGTGGCATCTGGGATTACTGGGGCCAGGACTGAGTTTTGAGTTTTCTTAGGTTAGCAGGTGTGAGCACATTCTGGGAAGGTTAGTCTCTTCTCTCGCCAATCAATGCAGGGATTATGTTTTTCTAACCAAGGTATTCCCAGTATTAGTTGGAACTGTGGGGCCTTGATCAAATCAAACACAATAACCTCTCGGTGCCCATCTTGACCCAGCAATGTCATTTCTGCAGTGGAATGAGTTACGGGCCCAGAGACAATTTCCGTTCCATCCACTGTGGTGACGACATCGGCAGTGGTCTTTCGGGTGAGAGATAGATTCATCCTGGAAGCCAATTCACAGTCCAAATAGTTACCTATGGCTCCACTATCAACGTATGACTTTACCGCGTGCATGCGTGATGGTTGCTCTGGATCTACAAGGACCATGGGTATAGTGAAATGCGAGGTCAGAGTGTCCTTCTTTAGGCTCGGCAAGCGGACCTCTACACTTGCCGGGCTTGATCGTTTCCCGAGTCAGGTTCTAAATGGCTTTCGTCTGCTGCTCCTATAGTTTTCTTGGGTGGTTTTACTGGGCAGTTCCGAAGGAAATGACCGGTAGCTCCGCAATAAAGACATAATTGCAGTTGTCGTCTTCTTTCTCTTTCCTTCTGCGTTAGGGGTCCTCTAACCCCCCAAGTTGCATAGGTTCTGGGGCATCTACTCCCTTGGAGCTTGCGTGGGTTTTAATCAACACCCTATTCTCAAACTTGGTTCGGTCTGCCTTTCTGGTTTGAAGTCTGTGATCCAACTGGACCACTAAATCTATATATTCTTTTTTTTTTATTTTTTTTATTTGGTTGGTTGATAAATCAACCTTTCAAATATAACAAAGTAGCAAATATTTAAGAACAAATGATAACAATTTGCAATGTACAATATACATAATACAATTAAAATTGCAAATGAAACATTTTAAAAAAGGAAAAAAGAAAGAAAAAAACAATAAAACATTTTTAACCTTAGAATAGTTACATATTTCTATATTCATAACAATTCTAGAAGTTCTGTAATCAATCCTCACCTAAATTGGCTTCCGACAACACATTATCCAGGAATTGCACAATTGCAATTCTAAGTCCCAGCTTGTTACTTGAAAAGATTTTAAACTAAATTTCGTCATCGGTCAAAGGTACATATATCTGTAATTGTTTGCTGAGAAATGTCTTTCTTGTCTTGACTAGGGCAGGGCAGACTACTATTATATGTTTCAATGTCTCACAGCACATTGTATTCTGGCAGAATCGACAATGATTTAGATCATGAGTAATCAGACCCCTCCTAGCCAGGATTTCAGTTGTCGGATATAAATTAAACCTGAAACGCAGATATTGTTGCCTTATGTGGGATAATGGGAATTTCAGCAAATAATCTGATATCACCCGAAATTTTTTATGACCAAACAACTGAGTGTCAAAATCTTTGTAAGCACATTTCTCCCTGGTGCGTATCCAATCTGTCTGATACAATTTTTGCTTTGCTCGATTTGGATTTGACAAGAGTACATGTAATGTTATGGAAGCATCAGATAGAGCATTTAAAACGCAATTTCTCCAAGTGTGAGGAAAAAGATGGTTAGAGTTCACAAGATAGTATGCAACAGGACTCAGTACATTGCGCTTTTCAAGACCTAAGAGACATTTGCGTAGGAAAGAACACATTTTCCATACTAATTGCACATCGAGTGTAATCAGACCAAGGTCATACCTTATAAGTGGCAGTGGGGTGCAGTTCGGAAGTTTTAACAGAGCTTTCCAAAATTTAGATTCAAGCATGTCCCACATTGATGGATTATGCAATAGTTTAGTTTCGGCACCGTACAATAATATAGGAACCACTTTTGCTTGATAAAATGACACAATATGCCGAATTGAGAATTTACCGAATTTAGACATTAATATGATGGCCTGTGATTTTAGTGTTTGAAGCTTGTGTGACAAAGAATCTACATATGATTTTTCTGAAATTTTATTATAGATTATCATGCCTAAATACTTGTATTCAGAAACATTCTGCAATTCAACATTTTGCAAATGCCACTTGTAGGTTCTTTTACCAGCTGTTTTTATATTTGGCAAGCAGGTCACTACTTGAGTTTTTTCCAAATTAATAACAAGATTATTGTTTAAGGAATAGGTGGATAAAGAATCAAGTAGATTTTGCAACCCTCGTGGAGTTGTCGACAAGAGAACCAAATCATCTGCATATAGCAGCCATGGGACCAATTGCAAGCCCAGTTTAGGAGCATCAGTTAGTACATCAGAAAAGGACTCACCAAGATCTAAAATGAACTGATTGAAAAGAAACGAGGCCAATATGCAGCCCTGTTTAAGGCCTCGAGCTGTGTGAATGGGCACAGATAATGAGCCTTCGGTTGTCAACCTAACCTGGAGAGTAGTATTTGTGTGGAGAAGTTTGATTATTGCAAGAAGTGAGGGTGGACATTCATATCGCACTAGTTTTTTATACAGTAGATTACGATCGATAGAGTCAAATGCAACCCTAAAGTCTATGAATGCCAGGTATAAAGGTTGGTTTTGGGTGAAGCAGTGAGATCTTATCATGTTCAAGGTGATAATGTTAGGGGCAGTACCCAAACCAGACACAAATCCTGCCTGAAAAGGATCTCTTTTCTGTTGATTGGTGGCCCATACATTAAGATCTCTAAGTACGATGCGATTAAAGATTTTACTTGGTGCATCTAGTAATGCTATGGGCCTGTAGCTGGCAGGGTGAGTTCTATCACCTTTTTTGTGGACTGGTAAGATTATAGAATGGGTCCAAGTTTCCGGAATGGTTAGTGTCAGATTAATGTTGTTGAACATATTCCATAGAATGTCAGTCCAAATGTCTGGATATTGTTTCAGGGTAAAATTGGACAAACCATCGGGTCCTGGAGCCCTAGAGGTGGTTGCTTTCTTTATGAAGTATGACATGTCTTCTTTGTCAAACTTCAACAGAAATGTATTTGGTTCTACAGTGGCTAGTCCACCAAGCGAAGTTTGCGGGAGCTCGTACAATTGCGTGAAGTGCGTAACCCAGGCTTGTTGTGGAACGTTGTTACATAGTAATGCTATTTGGTGCCCTGTTGAAATCTGATTAATGGTAGCCCATATTTGGGCAGTGTTCTGCCCAGCAATATTTCTTAGCATACATGCACTGTCATTTTGATATAGCGTGGCTTTCATGGTTCGCATCCAATTCTTGTGTTTAGTTTTCAATTTTAATAGTAAGCCATTCCTTTGCTCTATTGGTAATTTTAGAATTTGTCTCTTATGAGATCGATATGACTTTTTCGCAGATTGAATTTGCTTACTAAACACATGCAAATGTACTGATCTAGGCTTTGCCTGGTGCGATAGATTAGATTGAAACAATTGCATCAAGTTATGGTACGCGATATTTTTGGTATTCACCGCACTGGTTTATGTAGTTCCGTGGCATAGAATTGATTAAAACGTTTTAAGGACTTTTCAGACCATCTTAATCTATTGCAGCCTGAATTGATAGAGAGAAGTCCAGATGCACATTTAGAATATGTACTTTCCAAGATTCCTGTCGAGACCCAATTAGCAAATAGAATGTTATGGTCGCATAAGTTAGTGTCTTTGACTTGAAAACTGACCACATTATTGATTAAGCCCTTTTTGACGTATATATAATCAATTATTGCCGTGGACGTACCCCTATGCCACGTGGGGTGAGGAGGAATATCGTCAACAAAAGTACCATTCAACATTTGCAGACTTCGAGATTCAACAAAATGCAACCATAAAGCCAATCTAGACTTGTCATGAGTTGGTTCCAGACAATGTAAATTGAGGTCACCTGCTAGAATAACATATGGCACTGATTTGTCAACATAGATTAAGTCCATTAAGTAATTCAAGTCTTTCATAAAAGCATGATCAGATATACCAACTGGGTTCCAGTACATGTTAATTAGAACATAGGTGGAGCCACCAGCTTTGAGTTTCACAGCTTGTAGAAAGGAATTAGGGGAAAGCCAGTTTTCAGAGGAAAATGAAGGAAGTTGTTTAATTGCAATGAGCAGACCTGAAGTCGGTCTTCCCAATTTTTTCTTAAGAGCGGGATTAAGATATAAATCATAATTGTCCCAGATTGGGAGATCAACAAGCCATGTTTCCTGCATCATTAATATATCGGCGTTCATAGTGCCCAAATTAGGACTATTAATGAGATGGCGATGACCCCTCATGTTCCAACTGACTAAGGTGACCAAGGATGGCTTAGTTAGTGCATATCAAACTCTCTGTTACATGTACAAAGCATTTTGGTCAAATCCTTTATATTTGACTCAGGATTTTTTGACATATCACACTTACTCTCAATTAAATCTGATCGTGATACAACTTCTGGAAACTATATGGTCGATGAATTTATGTTAATAATAAATCCTAAATCGTAAAGTTGTCTTTTGGCAAGCCAAATTGTGTTCAAAACAACTCGTGAATTGATCCATACCTTCACTGAAGAGAGTGAATGCTCATTATCAAATTCAACTAACTGCAAATCAACCGAATTAATGTCTTCTAGCGCATGAATCTCTGAAAATATTGTTAGTATAGATCGGCGGTTCAGATCATATTGCACACTCGGAGGAGGCCTGCAACCTATGGTTAAAGAATATAAAGCAGGTCTTTTGGTGTTTGCTTGCAATTGTTTTTTCACAATAGTTGATTGAGGTTTTACCTCGGCAACAGATGATGTTACTTGATTAGAGACTTCACTAGCTTTCTGCAACGCTAATTGGAGTATATGGAGAAATTGTGATGGTAGTGTCACCAGATCACTACCCTCTCCAGTCTTCGTGCCCAGTTCCTCAACAGTTTTCAGCGGAGGGGGAACGTGAGATAGAAGACTGTTCTGAGGGTGTGATGTTGAGGATGAACTCAGGTTTGTTTGGTTTGTGTGATGTTGGATTGAACATAGACAAGGAACAAGAACTAGATCGTAAAGGTAACAAAGCCGTTGATTTGGGTACATTAGTGCCAATGGGTATAGAGGGAATTGTATGTTCACTATTCACCTGTTTTGGTAGGTGGCTAGTGGCAAGGGATGATTTTATAGGAATTGCATGCTGCTGAACTGAAGTTTGTATCATATCTGTTCTGTCTTTATGCTCACAACAATTTAGAATTTTTTGTAATGGTTGCTTATTCATGTATTCGTAAACAGCATGTCTAATTTATTTCCTTCTTAGTTCAAGTGCCTCTTGTGTGGGTCCATCAGACTGACCTACACATCCTGCCTTATCTGCTGAGGGGGCAGTGGTAATCTGTGAACTTTGAGCTCGATCCATGTCAACCGCTACCGCTAACAGGTCGTTAAGAGGAGTATAAGATGTAACCTTCTTTAGGGGCCTAGAACCCGCATCTTTCCGAGCTCGTGCTTGCTGCTGATATTTTTTTGCAATAGCATTAGAGACTAACAGTTTGCCTTTTTGCGTGTTAGTGACTGCTTTGATGAAGTGTTTAGTCTTTGAAGCACCATTGTTTTTTGGAATGGACATATTTTTTGTTTTCTTCGCATCAAGAAATCTAACGTGCTTCTGTTTATCCGACCGTTTTGTGTCAAATAGTGTGTAAACAGGTGACTTAGCTGAAGGCTCTGAACTGATTTGAGGATCAGCCTGCAACGCCTTAACGAAATATGTAGCCCCACAGGTTGTCTCTCCTGGATCGTATCTAGTGGATTAACAATATCTTTGGGGGGCTGAGTGAGTACGGCCAAAGGTCCAGTTTTAGTGGAAGGAACCGTTTGAAATTTGTCCTGAATAGGTTCTGAGAGGTGTGGAAGTACAGGGCACTTCTTCTGCAGAACTGCAGGTTTTGTAACGGAAGGACTCAATACAAAGTCTGCATGGCAGTCAGTTTGTATAGCTACATTGGTAGAGTTTAATTTAGGTTTAACACTGCTAGAATGATGCTGTTTTTTTAATTTCGTGGCATGCATAAAGGCAGATTGCCATGCTAATACTTTTTCTATATGTAGATTCTGATTTGTCAATTTCAAATCAAGGGTCTCGAACAGTTTGGCCATTGATTGGATTGCCAAATTTACTGAATTTAAAGTAATTTCTAGTAAATTAGGCATTGATTTATATCTATATATTCAGCACAGTCCTGAGGCGGGCTCACTATTTGGGCTAAAACATCTTTGAGTTCTCCTCGAAGCCCTTGATGGAATAATGTGATTCGCTTGGCTTCAGGCCATTTGGTTTCCACTACTAATCTGTTAAAGGTTGCAATGTAAGATAAAAGGTCGTGATTGCCTTGCCGTAAGGATAAAAGTTCGTTATCCAAAGCCTGTCCCTGGGAGTGTCGGGCGAACAGTCTTTCCATGCTTGTTCGAAAACCCTGGAAATCTCGAAGAATCGGGTCATCCTGATTGACTAGTGGAATGGACCAATCCGCCGCACTGCCGCTGAGATATGACAGCACAAAGGCCACCTTGGCCTGATCGTTCGGGAAGGCTCCAGGTCTACATAAAAAGTGCAAGCGGCATTGATTTATGATTATAGCAAACCTTTTTGGGTCTCCGGCAAAGCGTTCAGGCGGAGCCAAGGGAACGGCTCCAGGTAGATTTATCTGCACCGGTTTACTCAGTGGTACAGGAGCTGGACTTGCCCCAAGTCCTGGTAGAGGAGTTTGTCCAGCCTGGCTTTGCAATAGTTGTCTGGCCAAATCATCGGTTCGTTCTTTTGATACTATCGGTTCTCTCCTGAGGGCATTAGTTTCTTGACGGCCGGAATGCACTTCGGCCCTTAATTCCCCTAATCCGTTTCCGAGGTCTCCATGACGCCCAGGTGGGTATTTGTGAGTAGGCTTCGCGTTCTGTTACGCTCACCTGGTTCCCACAGGGACGTCGATCTGGACCGGCCTGGTGCCACGTAGAGCCGGGATGACTGACTGGACACCCCCACTTACTTCGTTTGTCGGCTCGTATGAATATCTTTCTGCAAAGGAGAAAGGGAATTAACCTCTCGTATTTCGAGCGTTAACCCACCTTCCACTCCCGTTGTCTGCCCACTGACCACTCCCAATGTTCCCTCTTGTTCTCACCTGATGGTTTAGAAAGGTGGGCTCTCCATCCTGCATCGAGCGCAGGGGCGCATAGATGACCACTTACTTCACTGGCGTGGAAGGATTGGTGAGTTCCAGTATTGACTCTAGGATCCAATAGTTTGTACGAGTTCAAATGTCTGACCTTCACTCTTTCCGATTCCTTGTAGGTTGCCAACTTAACCTCCACGGAGAGTCCAAAGGGCAGTTGGTGAGAGTCAGGTAAGTCTATAGTGGTTTTCCCCTTAGGGGCCGGGGTACGGCGATGATGCAGAGTTTACTGCGCCGACCCGATATGAGGTGAGTTCCCCCTGCGGTAAATCAGGTAAGTCTTTGGGGGGGTAGCTTGTAATGTCCAGTGGTTTCCCCTTAGGGGCCGGGGTGCGGCGGTGATGCAGAGTTTACAGCGCCGACCCGAGATGAGGTGAGTATCCCCCGTGGTAATCTGGTAAGTCTTTGGGGGTAGCTTGCTTACTTGTCCTTTGGTTTTCCCTTAGCTCACCTTGTTGTTCTTGTCTCCCTAGGTGTAGGCGAGCGGCCGGGAGATGCTGAAGATCGCAATGGAATGCGTAGATGCAGCGAAGGCCGGTGAGATCAGCGCGGCTCCGCGAGTGCGAGGCGACGCACGTGTGACTTCTTGCTTCCAGCTCGAGTGCGTGATGGATCAAGGATTCAGGTAAGGATTACTGTGATGCTCCTGTTCTAACCTCTTCTCCTTCTTTCTTCTTATTTCTAGAAGCTCCGGGCTTGAAGCGGGCGTGGCAGAAGACTGGAAGCTGCTGCAGGCACGGTCAGCGTTACGCTGCTGGATGCAGAATAACGCGAAGCACGTGTGGCTGTCCGGGCGTGGTTTAAATAGCCTAGGAAGAAGTCCCAGGTAAGTATTCTTCCACAGCCCCCACCCAAGAAAAAAGTAGTCCCTTAAGTAAATAGTCCCTCCTAAGCCCCATTTGGCTTGTGGCTTCGTGCAGCATGGTCTGCACCAGGTGAGTATGCAGCATGGTCTGCATTAGGTAAGTTTTCTGAAATGAGCCTGGCGCCCATGGCGCCAGGACTGACTTTATCCTTATGAGCCTGGCGCCATAGGCGCCAGGACTGCACCCAAACAGCCCCTAACTGGGGTTTTTGGGCATGCTCTAAATGGCATGATGCCTGCTTCCGGGGTAGCTGGGCCTGGTCTGGCTTCCCGGGGGCAGGCATCATGACAGTTAATAGGACTTAGCTATCTGTTAGCTACAAGATCAGTTAGCTTCAAGCCACACCAATAAACTCTCCAATAGTAAATATAAAAAGCCTACCTTTTATAGGTAGGTCTTGAATTGCGAACAGGCTAAATTTCTCTGTATTTCGAATCAAGCCACTGCTATTAGATGTGGCAAGGTGTCCAGACCATCAACCTTATGTAGGTTGCTAGATAAAAATAAGGATCAGAAGAGGAAACCTCATCACTCAATTATACAGTTCTGTTTATATGTATACCACCTTATGAGCAGGGTGCTTACCTCGATCTAAGGTATCTAACTTGTGGTATAAATTTTGATAGGAATTCCTGGTCCGCTGTTATGTAGCAGTCAGGGGGGGTTGCGATAATTCTACAGATGGTTAGTAATCAATTCCTCTTTCCTGCATCTGGAAGAAAGTACACTCAAATTTAATGAAATACGGAAATCAGAAAAAAGCCACGGGCCAGTGTAGCTCTCCAGTTTATAATTAGTAGCTAGCTAGTGAAACCTTAACACTATTTTGTCCTCCAGTAGTACTTGCCCGTTTGAACGTTTTTTCTGCTAGATGTTTGTGGCGTGTTCAAACAAGCAGCCATTTACAGAGAGTAAATCTCATCCATCCGGAGCTGCGATCAACTCTAAGCTGTTGCAGCCGCCATATTGGGTTGATATATAATATACCATGAGTCCTTCCTTTGTTATTATTACTCGTTTGACCGATAAACACTGAAAAAATAAATTTTTATCAATTCAAATTCATCACGTTTGAGTAACGTTTCCTCCTAAATGTTACATCTAGTGTATAGATTTGTCTACTATAGTATTTCCAGTGTACCGTGTCTTGTAGGGAAAATGTCAACTTAAATGTATTACAAGGTAAGGGAACCCGGTGTTTATAAATAATCCAAGATTCAACTTCCATTGCAATACTCTTATAATGATGGATTCATTTTACAGCTAATTTCAAGAATGGTCATTGACTAGTGGATTCACAGAAGATAGCATTCTGGAATATTCAGGGAACTTAGGAAGTCTAAATGCAGTATGAACAATTAGTGCCATGTGACTAATCCAGTCATAATTCTGCTTATCCAATGGGATTATTGCAATTTATTCCATTCTATGGCTTCGTTCAGGCCCTGTTGATCACTTTTAGTCAGAAAAATGTATTTTAGTTCTTTTTCGAGTAATATTCTTTACTTAGTAGTATTATCATTGCCTCTAATGGTCATCAAAATTGCCCATGTAAATTCTTCACAAATATGGTTCAATTCCATGAAGTGTTTAACCATAGGGGCGAGGAGAGTATGATTTTTAATACAACTTCTATGCTCCATAATCCGCATTTTCACCTTTCTGATCGTTTTATCTATGTATTAAACATTACAAGGACATGTAATCATATAGATGGCAAATTCTGAATTACAGTTTGAAAAATGAACTTGTCACGAAGGTTTATTCAGACCTATATCTGCCTCATTCTTAATTTGCTACTGCTAACTCGATTACCAATAGTGGTAGATGTCTTGTAAGCAAATAATGGATATTGAAGTTTCACATTCAAGTTCTAAAAAATCTTCCATTGTTTCCGGACGATGTTATTAACGGTGAGACTGAGGTTCGTGAATGTGTTGACACTCACTATCCTATCGTCTGTTGCTTTTTTAATCTTCTCGTCGAGAAGTTATTCTCGATTATTATTGAAAGCCCTTTTAAGCAGCTTTTCTGATTAGCTTTTCAGGGTGTTGCCCTTCTTTTAGTTTTTTTGTAAGGGCCAAAGCCTCTTCTTCGTATGTTTCTCTGTTGCTGCTATTTCTCTTCAGCCATAAAAACTGCCCACAGCAAAAGTTGTCCTTATGATGTTTAACATGGTGGCTGTGATAATGTAAGAGTGAGTTTTTGTCTGTACTTTTATGGTACGGTTTGACAAGTAATTGGCCTTCATGATGAAAAATGGTTAAATCTAGAAAGTCAATTTCTTCTCCTTTGATTGTCATTGTAAATTGAAGATAACGGTTACATTGATTCAACCAAATGAGAACATCTTCAGCTTGGGCTTTTGTCCCTGTCCACACCATTATAATATTGTCGATGTAACGTGCCCAGGACAAAAGGTTTTGTTCAAATGGGTGATGTGTGTAAATAAACTTCTTTTCAAATAATTCTACATAAAGATTGGTCACACTGGGGGCCATAGTGGCCCCCATAGCTGTCCCTTCAATCTGTTGGTAAAAACAGCCTTGGAATTCAAAGAAATTCCTAGTCAAAGATATCTCAATGCACCATAATATAAAAGACGTAGGTACTGGCTATCTATCGGTGCGTGTAAGGAGAATTTCCCCAATAGTTTCCAAAGTGTCATGTTGGGTATGTTGGTGGAAAGAGATATAATATCTAGACCAATCAAAAATTGAGTTGTTACATCAAACGGTAAGTTTTCAAAATGGTTAATAACCACTTTAGTGTCCTTCAAGTACGATTGCATTTTAACAACATTGTTTTTTAAGTAGTGGTCTGCAAATTGTGAGCGCGGCTCCATTATTGAATTTATCCTGGCTGCGATGGGTCTACCAGGTGGGTTTACGAGAGTTTTGTGAATGTTTGGGGGGCAGTAGAATGTGGGGGTAGTGGGATTAGTATTAATCAAGAATCAACATTCTTAACATGCATATTATCCATTCTCCACGCAGAATGAGAAAGAGCAAGGAAAAAAGTGGGTGTGTCGAGGGACGGCGTGCATGAGGAAATCACATGCCCATCACCACGGAAAACCAAGCGTATTCATGGATCTGACAACGCAACATCACGTTGGGGAAATCTGCATCCAAAGCTCCCAATCACACCGCCATGTGTGAACAAGCTGATGGCCCAATCACATCGGAATCACTGTGCAAAGGTAAGGTCCGATTGGGTATTTAGGAATTTGTGCACGCAGTTGGGGTACTGATTGCAGTTAGGGGTGTATATATGTAGAGTAACGGGGTGAAGCCACTGTTTATGGGGGTTCGCATGAATATTTACCGGATACTAACTACAGTTACATAAAATGTTATGCATATTGATGGGGTGCTGCAAATAGTTATGGGGCGTTCCGGCCACATCTTGTGCTTAGGGTTACTTTGCAGTCAAAATTCCATGAATTCGCATTGCACAAACAGAATCTTTTGCACTCAGGGACGCGCAAAGTGTTTTCGGCTAAGGGACTTTGCAGGATCAATGCACACTTTTCCAAGAATCGGGCCCATAATCTCGAAGAAACCCTACAGGGATCATTATATAACCTTGTGTACTGATATTAATTCTGGACATGAACTCTTAATCCATAAGAACAATTTCACTTTAAGCGTGTCAGATGAGAAAGGCCCTCTTTCTTTCCTCAGTGATCCCCCTAATTCTTTGTTAGATATTGAGTGTCTTAATCTCTTTCTCTCTAGTGAGGCTTACACAAAAGCATCACTGGAGACCACAACTCTCTTTTAACTGCGTGCTGTCTTGGTAGCCATGAAGGCTACCAGGTCAGGGGTACTCCAAAGGGGCCTCATAGTTTCCCCCCCGTGAGCTCTCTCACTAAGAAAGTATGCCTTAGGTACATGCTCATGCAAGCCTTCTACCTTTTTACTAGGCTGCACCACATTGCAGCCATTCTACTGAAATTGTTGCTATTTCCTCCTGAACAGGAGCTAAATGGCTTCCTGTTGTGCCTTGAACCCTGCAATCATGCAACTGGATTTTTTCATATTTGAGTATGTTTTTCCAGCAGGGCCTTACGTTTGATAATTTGCCTATGTGAGCTCTGACTTGGAGCTTGCAAAGGTAGCCTTGGATGAATGGGAACTGGTTCTTACTGGGTGATGGTCTGCCAAACACCTCAATCCACATCTTTGTGTGTCCCTGTGCTAATCCATGCAGGAACAGTAGTGAGGTTTGCCTCTCATGATTTCGGGTGTGGGAGCATCAAATTGTTTAATGATGAAGAGGGTGATGGAACTGGTGAGCTGGAGTCATCCCCAGCCATGTGTGTGTCCATGCATGTCTTGAGACCCTGAGGCACTAGTGGGTCGACTTCCTGCAACTGGCACTGAGGACTTTACAAATGGTTTCCCCGGGGGCTCTACTCCTGTACTCCTCTTTCTCCTACAAGGAAAGCTTTATTACTCCTTGGCCGGTGGGAGCCATCTTCAGTGAACCCTTCCCTGGATCTGGGGGCCACATTCTGCTCCTCCACTTATGCAACTGCCATGTACTCCTCTGAAGTTCCTGGCCTTGGGAATCATTATCACAGGAGTCAGAGCAAAGTTTTGATGTTTGATAATTGACAAAGTTTTTCTGCAGTTAGAAAGTGCATGCTACTTGTCTGGACTCAACAGGAAGACTCTGCCACTCTGCTTTCTTTAAGGGAACCTCCACTGTTCTATTCTGCAGCTTAAAGTCCGACCACAACATCTGTTAACTTGATCTGAAGGGTCAGCAGATTGCATATTCTTCACCAATGCTCCTGCTGAATCTAGCACATTGAGGGTCACTGCTTGGTGGTCCACGGATCTTATCTGCCCTGGTAGGGAGAATTGTCATTTCTGTGCCAATGTGCTTTAACCTTAGAGACCACAAGCACTTTTGCTGGACTCAGGGCTTTTTAATCTGTACTCCTGAGTGCGTGGGGCCTTTTCCTCACCCACTCATGTGTTTCCCTGACTATGATATTCTATGTTCCTTACTGTTTCATGGAGTCTCCATAGGCATCTGCTTTTGCATTGTGACACACATCACCTTTTGTGCAGTGCCACTGAGAAGTCCCTTGGACTTCTCTTAATGTTTAACTACATTTTCTTGGGTGAACTACTGTTCCCAAGAATAGTAAAATGACCCCTGTCTTACTTTCCTTTACTTTGTGGGTCCATCACACACCGCCCTATGTGGAGTGCTGGTGGGTTACATAGTAATTCCCTTATCCCATTCCTCATGTAACATTTTGTTACACCAACTCACTTGAATGGCGGTGGCAGTGGTTTATTTTTTACTACCTAGTGACATGTATCTGCATGCTGATACCTCAGACGCAGTGCTGCACCCATGGATAACCATTTTCTCAAAATGGCCCCTGTCTTCTTTTTTGCCATTTCTTGTTAGTTAGTTTCTTCTGGGCTTCTACTCTGTTGTTTGCATCAGGTTTGAAACCTTTGTGTATGTTGCCTTTGGCGGGCTTCAGTCCTGAAGCCTACCCAAGCTCCAGTGTGTCTGGAAAGACATGAAGTTAGGGAGGGTCCTAAAACTTCCCTGTCCTTTGTCTCTAGGTGTGCCTGAGTGAAACCAGTTCCAATTGGCCGGCTGGTTGTCCCGGAGGACAGCCACCCTGCTGTGTGATTGACAGCCTAGGGCTGTGAGTGAATGGGAACTTGCATACAAAGCAAGGATTTTGTGACTAGAAACAGAGTCAATCACTGGAGGATAATATCAAAAGCAGATGAAGATAGAAGACGCCAGCAGCACCCTCCTGTACTGTGACATGCCCGGTGAAGCCTTGCAGCTGTACTGACCCCATTTCGAATTGACGGGGAAGACCAGTAAAGAACGATTTCCTCCCTTAAGCTGGTGGGACACACTAGGCTCGAGACAAACTATATTTTGGCACAACCCCAGACTTGCTCTGACTTTCCAAGGCTGCAGAAGCCCAATACCCGGGGTACCTCTACCACTTGTGAGTGCATGGTCTTCCGAAGTCCGAATCCAGCCAGATATTTGCGGGCATCCAGAGGACCATAGAAAAGCAAAAAATCTGCATTAAGTGTCCCCTCAGAGAGTCAAGATCCGAGGGATCAAGGACATCCTAAACAGAACTTTTTGATCTTCTTTGGCGCTGAGGAAAAGGCACCAAAACCACAAAGAGCCACTGAATTGATGGGAATCCATTGCTGCTGAATCCCTCTCTTGGGTGCTGCTGCAGGAGTCTGCCAGACATCCTCTCTTTCGTCACCAAGACCAAGGACCAGGAACTAGAGTCTACTGCATTGCATCATGAAGGCAACCAGCTGGAACAACCTCTTCATTTCAAAGGTACTGTGGGGCTTGGGATATTTTATCCTTTTGCCATCTGGGGTGTTTCTTTTATTTGGGAGTGCAATTTAACTCTACCCTAAATTGACCAACTTACCTGCATTGGCCATACAGCTTGCGCTTTCTAAAGGAGACTCCTCTTGAGTTGCTGTGATTTCTCTTTTGAACACTGACAATTTTAGAACATTTCTAAGAAGAAGAACATCAGAACTTTGACGTTGGTCATTGCCTTTGGCTGTCCTGGCTCCCTAAAGGCCCCCTTCTGAACCTATTGGCTTTGGCAGTGCTTGTTCCCTCGCAGATTCTAAATGTTGAACACTTTAATGCTGGGATAATAGACTGCATTCACTGTTCTTGTAACCTAGCAGTCTGTTCTGATCTAACCCTAACATTTCCTTCCTTAAAAACTCAATATTGCAAAGATGATACTGTCTAAATGCTATACTGACCTCAAATGACGTCACCTCTGAGGGCTGGAATATGTGTAGAATATGAAGGAATGACCTGCGTATTGTTCCCTTTTTTAATTGGATCCTAACTTGAGATTAATGTTACAAAAAATTACTGCTTTTTAAAGAATGCTTTAAATATATTTGACTATAAGCACATACATAATGTATTATATAACTTTAAGTGTGTCAGTGTTTCATTGGATACTTGAATTTACTGGTTTCATTGCTACAGCTCTACAGCCTACATTACCCCTCTTAATGTGAGCCTGGCTGCTCAGTCACACTACCAACTTGTCTAATACAGGCCCTTATTAAAAGGTGGGTTACCTAATACCAAGAGATAAGTCTTGTGTAGTCCCACACCAGTTGGACTGCACTAATTCTTACCTAACATGCCCCATTGGCATCATGAATTTGGAATTTTGAAGGATGTGTAATGCGCTGAGTTTCCTGGCAGAATGAACTGCATCTGGGCGCAGATGACAACATCAACACTTCATCTCCAAAGCATATTCAATGGTGAGGCTCTGAGTGTGCAGTCGAGAAAGAAATGATTTTATTTAAACAAGAACGTTTTAAGAGATTTTCAGAAGCATGTTATGTTGTGTAATTGTCAAGGTAGCGTATTCCACAATTTAGGGCCATCTATTTCGCTTGGGGCTCTGTCTGCAGGCCTTCTAGCTTGGAACCTTCACCACACCCGCTCCAACCCGAGGCTCAAACTCTCCTCTGCACCCTCGTTGCTTGGACACCAGAAGCCTTTTCTTCATCTTGGGGGCATATGTTTGTGCTGGGCCTCGCTTGCCGATCTCTCTCCTGGGCATCGGACCATGACATTTTCTACCTCAGCGTCTCTGGTTTACCTTTGCAGTCATTCTTTGTGGGTACCTTTCTCATTGGCTCTTGGCCTGGAACTTCTCGGGGTGTGGTCCCTTTTCTCGTCAGCCTAAAAGATTGGCCCCGCAGTAGGTCGTAACTTTTCACAGTTTGAAATCAAAGCCAGGACCTGCCTATTATCGTTGTCCCATTGATCTTTTTGGACACACTGTAAGGCTGTTCTCAGGGGTGGACTGGGAACTAAAAGAGGCCCTGGAAATGATGTTCAAAGTGGCCCAATATTACATATTTTCAGCAAGCCCAACCCTTTTCCTGTGAAAAAATGTGGAAATACCACACAAAATAGGCCAGGGTGCAGAGGCCTACTGGGAAATATCCAGAGTTCCCTATAGGCCAGTCCACCCCTGCCCAGGGGGCAGAGGCCTAGCAGGAAATGTCCAGAGTTCCTATAGGGCAGTCCACCCCTGATAGTGATAGTCCAGAGGCCTACCAGGAAATCTCCAGAGTTCCCTATAGGCCAGTCCACCCCTGGGGGCAGAGGCCTAGCAGGAAATGTCCAAAGCTCCCTAGAGGCCAGTCCACCCCTGCCCAGGGGGCAGAGGCCTAGCAGGAAATGTCCAGAGTTCCCTATAGGCTAGTCCACCATGGCTGGTCTAAACTCTTCTTAAATACTGGAGCTCTTGTTTGAATTGTCATTTGTTCTGTTGGTTTTCCTAAATAAAAGTACTGGTATGCAATGTAGATATTTCTTCTGTGACCAACCTTTGATAAAGGTATATTTTCAGTACTATACCGAGTAATGTGTGTCAACTGTTCCCTATTTGCGCCTCGTCCCTCCACCCCCGCCCAACTAATAAGAAATCCTGCCTGCCACTAACAGGGTGACCTACCTAAGCCCTTCCCAGAGGACCTTTGGAAAATCTCCCTAACAGGGTGTTTAGTGGGAGTGTAATCATTATGAGATATACGATTTATTAAAGATTGCCAGTGGCTTATTTTTCCGAGCTTATTTTCATTTACTTACACTTTAACGAAAATTTACCAAACTAATTTTGATTTTGCTCTCATATTGTCTGTCTGTGAAATCCAAATAGTACTAAGATTTTTAGGCGGTTTAAAAGTAAAGCTTTTTTATTTTGCATGAGAGTGTGTTTGACACTCTCTAGCCACTTGAGGGCGCTCCAGGCAATGAAAGGGTGTGCGCTTATACATTCTACGAAGCCGAAGTTCCGTTGCGGCCCTTTCAAAGGATAATTCCACGCCGGGATATTACAGTTTCCATAAATATACGGCCATACAAAGCACTAATAAATGCAGTGCTCTAAATGGCAGTGTATTTAAGCAAAACACTGTAGACTCACTGCACGGAGAGTACTTTAATTCAATGCATTTATGACATGCGGGGCACAGCGACCCATCTGTGCATGGAGCTTTCAGTTAAAGTGCAGCTACATGTACTGAGTGCCTAGTGTTTTCCTTAAATATAGCGTGTGCCGGTTTTGTGGCCGGGCAGGATTAGCCACGCATGGTGGCAAAGCCTCCTTCTAAGTTACCAGATGCAGGAGCGGGGCGGTCTTCCGATGCGGCATTCATTGTCCTCCTGGAAGTCCTGTTATTCAGCAAATCCTTAACTAGATCTTTTGGAGGATTTGTTAAAGTGTGACCAGGTCTATGACATTGCATTGTGCCAGATGTTGCCCTGATGAAGGACCATTCTGGTCCGAAATGCATTGGCTATTGGCATCTGCCGCCCACAATTATTCCAATTGGTCAACTCTTTCTACTAAATTGAATCGTGGAATTTAGTTTACATTAATTAACATCACTGATCAAGTTTATAGGCTTTGTGGCACAAATTGCTATAGGGTGTCCAGCCCTCAACGTAGGCTCTGATCCTTGGTCTTCTCGCAGTTCCTTAAATATACTGTCATTGAAAGCACTGCGTTTGTTAGTGCTTTGGGTGACAGTATATTTAAGGAAACTGTAATATCCTGGCAACTGATAATACCATACGCCCGCTAGCCACGGCCAACAGGGTGTGCCTAAAGGGACCTGTGCCCAATGCGCTGCACCAAAACAGCTGGCACAGAAAGGACTGCCACCAAAGAGGGCACACTGCTATTATAGCATAAGGGAAACAGTATCAGGCACCTACAGAGAAGCGTCATTTGTGTTCGGGACACAAGTGCCTACGTCTATGTAACTTGGCCCTTCATTAACTGCGGGAGTGGGCGGAGCCTACAATGATTCCTTATGGGAATTCAGGACGAACATACACGCCCACAGCACTACAGACAGATCTCTGCAGCAGTCTTAATGCCTCATGGCTTTAATTCAGTAACAAACTGGAGAACGATGGGTGTGCCTGATTCTTCCTGTCCCCTCCCTGACTTTGAAGGGTGCCAACAGGTTAGGAAATTAGACCAGTGGTTCTAACGGATAATAGGCCAATAGCCCTCAAAACACGATTAAAAGAAAGCTTTGCATTAAGCATGATCACTGTCATTGCTCTGGGCACTTTCCCTTTCTCCATTTGTTTAGCTAGCGCCATAGCAGCAGTGGACCAGCCATATGCAAATCACTCCTGTGCCAGCCACCAATGTGATGATAGGTTTAGGCCAGGGTCAGTCAGATGTTTAAGGTCTTTCCATCGCCCCTCGCAGGATTAAAGGCGGATTCAGGCGTGACTCGTCTGTGACTGATGTTGTGCTACTCCCCCTTTCAAGGGCATGAGCTCTTGGTAATTCCCATTGTACTTCAAAAAAGGTAGCAGGCGCTCCTCTCCAGAAAGAACATGGCATGATAACCTATTCTGAAATGAGAGTTTGCAGCACACACTTTTTGCTCACTGTACCTTTCACAGATGGGAAATATCCATTTGCATATCAGTCTTTGTCCCGCCCACATGGGCAGACCAGAACCGACATGCTATGGCAATTCCTTTCTGAACAAGAGTACCAACAGCAGCCCCATACACTTGTTTCAGCCTTGTTGGGCATCATCAGTGAGGTGAAGCTGAGCCATCTCTAAGTACAGTGAGTAGGGATTCCTCGTCTGGGTGCCCCAGGTAACCTAAGGTGACCAACCCCAAGTTCCTTCAAAGAATTCAACAAAGGTAACAGGAGCCCCTCTCTCGGAAGAACAAGGCATGATAACCTGTTCAGTGGTTGTCAACCACATTGAGAGTTCACAGCCATCTGCTTTTTGCTCACTGTACCTTTCACAGATGGGAAATATTAATTTGCATATCAGTCTTTGCCCCGCCCACATGGGCAGTCCAGCACCGAAATGCTATGGCAATTCCTCTCTGAACAAGAGTACCAACAGCAACCCCATACACGTGTTTCAGCCTTGTTGGGCCTCATCAGTGAGGTGAAGCTGTGCCTTTCTGAGCACAGCGAGTCCACGTCTGGTTGTCCCCAGGTAACTTAGGGGGACCAACCCCAAGTTCCATGCAAATATTTCAAAAAAGGTAGCAGGCGCTCCTCTCCAGAAAGAACATGGCATGATAACCTGTTCTGAGATGAGAGTTTGCAGCACACGCTTTTTGCTCACTGTACCTTTCACAGATGGGAAATAACCATTTGCATATCAGTCTTTGCCCCGCCCACATGGGCAGTCCAGCACCGAAATGCTATGGCAATTCCTCTCTGAACAAGAGTACCAACAGCAACCCCATACACGTGTTTCAGCCTTGTTGTGCCTCATCAGTGAGGTGAAGCTGTGCCTCTCTGAGCACAGTGAGCAGGGGGTCCACGTCTGGTTGCCCCCAGGTAACTTAAGGTGACCAATTCCTATTGTACGTTCAGCCATTTTAATTATGTCCATTTTACGCAAATTGTAATGTTGGAATGGTGAGAGCGTCAACTAAGCATATATTACGTGCTGCTGACAATGACCCAGACCTATACACATTTTGCATACTATTGTAACATATGAGGTATGTTCTGTTTTTCTATACTCCATTGTGCAGTTATCTTTTCAAAATCCACAAGGATGGGAGGCCGAATAATGCTTGCCTGATCTTGGCCGTGTGATGTGCAGACTACACAGAGATCTCACTGAACTATCACTTGCAGAGTGTAATATGCTGTGCACTATTACATTTATTTATATGTAGCGCCCAGACCCAGAGGTATCACAGCGCTGAGATAGTGTACAGAATAGGTAAACAGGCAATTCAAAGGCAATTGAACGTCTGCTCACCCCATTCTCCAACACTACCGCTTACTCTTCTGCTGAAATCTGTTTTTTAAGATCACAAAAAAAATAACACAATATCCTCAACTTGTGCTTTTCTTTCTGCATCACACATAAAGATGTGGGCAGTCTGCACTGTTGGTCCCTGCACACCATTTACATTTCCTTTCAAGTGCCCACTGAGTGCAATGCCCTCCCACCCTGGCCACATACATATAAAATACATACATATAAAATAGACAATTTGAAATTTCAAAGGAAGAAAACGCATTCCGATGCACACATCTTTCTGTACCAACTCTGGCAGCGCTGCCATGACGATACATTCATGCTTTGTCAGTGTGGACCGCAAGCAGACCTGCACGCATGCCCAGTGACATGTGTTTATGTTTATGTTTATTGAGTTTACACCAAAGCGCTTTATGTGGTGACGTGCAGAGTGTCAACACGTCAAGAAGAGGCACGGGGTCTCAGCGCACATGCCAGAGAGCACCGCGCAAATGTGCAAATGCTTTGCCTTGTATTATTAGCGGGGCAGCGGTAGCACGGATGAGAGTGTGATCCACGTATGATATTGAGATTCTGTTACCTGGAGCCTCCAGGTCCTAATGCTGCACAATGGAGGTCATCCTCCCCACTCTAAGAAGTCTTCTGCGGTCCTGCGTATGCTTCCTATGGTAGAACCAAAAGGATCTCTAGCTGATTACTTCAGTCCTCAAACCAACGCCGATTCTTCCACTACAACAGTCTGGACAAACAGCCCTCAAACCCCTTAACGCATTTCATGCCAGACTTCGCACCTTGCATCAACATGCACCCTTGTGGATGTGATGGATGAGGCCCCAACTGATTTAAGGCTGCCACTCCAATAAGCTTCAATACCGTGGGAGCACGGCCTCACTCTACAGTGCATCCTTGAGTTAGTCCGCTCACACGAATTCACTGCAGTGAGGTCTGGGAAAACGGAAGCGTCATTCCAGCCTGTGAGCATGCAAGACGGCCGTCTCTAAATGAGGCCCGAGTTGGCCTGGGGAACCCAGCCAGGGCTCTAGCCAAAAACCAAGGGACCAGCCACACATCCTGGCGACTGGACGTGCCTAGTTTGGAGGACCTACCCCACAATGGCCATTTCCCAGCCCGAGGAGCATAACGTGCCATGGGTGGCCATTTCCCAGCTCGAGGAGCAGAACGTGTCATGGGTGGCCAGGTGGCCATTTTGCCAAAGTGTGCAGATGTGGCATATTTATACCAGCCCCCAGAGTGCAGAGGCAGCAACACCTCAATGTATGCCACATGGAGGTGGTAGTGACATCTGACCCTGAAAGCTAGGATAATGTGCAGGTGGTATTCATGATTTCCACCCTAGGTCACAATCTAGGCAAAAGGAAGCAGCCACAATGCAGAATTCTGATTGGTGGAAACCCCATGCCTGCTCTACTCAACATGGGGGCGTCAGTGAATGTGATATGCACATCCCAGTTCACCCTACTCAAACCGCTTCCAATCATTAATCGGACTGCGGTATGCATTGTCACATATGGCAGCAAAGCCCTGATTCCCTTACAAGGTCTGGCCTGCGTCGAGTTCCAAAACAACACAAAGCCTGAAAGCAAAATGTATATCACACCAGGCAAAACCGTAATGCTTCTGAGTTGCGACAATGCGGAAGAGCTCAAGCTGGTTAGGTTTACGTTCAGTGTACATGCAGAGGATATTGTAGACCTCATACATGAGTTCAAACCCATTTTAGATGGCAATGGATGCCTACCAAACAGTAAAATGCCTAAACATAGATAGATGATTTAGCTTGTGTCTCTCAAGCATAAGCACTTTCCATTACACTTGTGCCCCAAGTGGGGGAAGAGCAGTGAAAGCTAGAAGAAGCAGGCATTATTGAAAAGGCACAAGGCTCCACACTCTGGGTCCCAAGAACGCAGACCATCTGCATCTTTGTGGACCTGCATTTACCAGAAAAGGGCAGTGCGGAGCGAAAGACATCCAACGCGCACACTCAATGTTGGATCTCCAAAGTGCACAATATTTTCCAAAGTTAGGCCTGAGAGTGGGCTACCACCGGTTACTATGGGATCCCGCTGCACAAGTAGTCGAGATATAGCACCACCTTCTCCCGCCACATACTTCTGCACTGCTACAAAAGCTTGAGCTTTGGTGTGTCATCCGTGGCAAAAGTCTTTCAGAACACTAAAAGGGGAGTGTTGACAGGCATACCGGGCATTGTAAATGTCAGCAACGATATTCTTATGTTTTCCAAAACATATGCCGAACACATCCTCCATCTATGAACTGTCCTGCAAAGAATTAGAAGTTTCCCAGCATGAATAACTACTTCAGGAGGTTTACTTCTCAGCTGGCAATGTCAGAACCTTTACTGCACCTCACAAGGTTTGCAGAGCCGTGGGAATGAGGCAAACCTGAAGAGAAAAATACAAAATATATATGAAGAGCTTTAAAATATTGCAATGTAGTTAGGTGTTATTTGGATTTACCTAGCATCTGCTTTGTTTGGCACCCATTTTATGTGAAGAGACAGGTGATGTAATGTTTGTCGGTTGGGGGCCAGCGACACAAGGTCTGGGCCTCGTCAACATAGTTGTATTTGTGTAAAGTAAGCAATTCATTGAGGGTCCTTCCTGATGAGGCCAAGCAAACTGAGAAGTTGACCGATGATTGTTCTGTTAATCCTGAGCTGGTTGTAAACTATTGCAAACCAAGTACTGCTTACGTGTGACTACGTCTAAAAGATCTGCTGACCAGCCTGCCACTTTTTGTACAAATTAGCAGGTAAAACCTATGTTCATTGAGTCATTTGTGTTAACCACACAGTTAAGCAAATCATTCCCAGACTAAATGCAATGAAAGGAAACTTCCTTTGAAGCACTGGCCTCTGTCTCACACAATCGTGTTTTTCTTTAATATTCGTACTGCATAAAGAAGCCTTGAAGGCCTCTACCAATGCCCTGGCTGAAGGCAAAACAATGTCGTACTATGACCGTCAGAGGCCAATCAAACTGATTGTTGAACCCTGCCATCATGGCCATAGCGTGGTTCTTATAGTACACAAAAAATGTTTGGGTGGTCCTTTGTCGTTTCAGGTATTCACTAATTGACTAGATTTCAGAAGCCTTTATATAGGTTGAATTTTGCCATTCTGGTATGCACACCAACTGCTTCTGCTCATAAATAACCCTATTGTATTTACACAATTTGTTTGTAGAAAAATGTATTATCTCTTAAAAGAGACATTCATTAGCATCAGTACATTTCATCTTTATACCACATTTTTTAGATTAAATTGATTATTGGTTTGAAGTGCATTTACAATAAAACCTTTCTCTACTTTTTTTTAATTAGAACATACTATTCCTATTCCATAGGCAGATTTCTGTTTTCAGTTACTAAGACTGTTTCATTTACACTTCAATCAGGCATTCACTATTTTCATCATTCATTCCATTCTACTCAAGATGTCTTATTCCTCATCACTATTTATTCAAACACTTTGCTTAGGAAATTTATCAGGGGTAAGCACTACACCACAAATCCTTAACCCCTCTTATTCTGTTGTTTCTTTCTCAAGCTTTTGCTGTCAGTTGACAGATTTTTGCATTTATTTAGTCTTCTTGGCTTCTATTTTTCAACAGTCCATCATTTCCTGAACTGTTTTGTCAATACTGTGTTTGCCTGCAACAACAACATATCACGGTTTTAATTTTCACCGTTCTCATTTGTACAGTTTAATTGCACCATAAACTACTATTGTTAGATTATGGGAGGCAAGTTCCCTTTTTTGATTGCTTATTGTGAATACTTACATTTGTCAACTTTTGGCGAATGCAATTATTTGCTGTGTGTTCGGGTTGTTATTGGCTTCCGTATTCTGTTCGTTTGCGCTTTTTTTTTTAATACTGTTGAGCGGTCAGTGCACTCTTCTCTTGTCATGTTTCTCAAACCAAAATGAGGACAGAAGAAAGTAGAGCGCTTTCATATCTCTATACACGGTAGTTTGTTTAGTGCTCATTACTTCTGGTAATTCTACATGATGTTATGGTATTGGACATTATACAATTTTAACTCACCGTCAATGCGGCAGTCAGTAGCTTCAGACCTAGGTAAATCTCCAGTCTCTCATCCCAGGTCTTAATCACTGAGCATTTAACAGCTTTCTCATCCTGTTCTATTGGCAAAAACACATAGAACCCAGTACCATCTGTTTAATTAGGGAATTTGTTATATAACATTAGTCTTCAACTAGTACTAGTTTTATCATTCGTTTTGTCGAAATGCAGTGAGTAAAAATGTACCTCTTAGTTGTTGTTCCTCGCTCGGTCACTTGTTGTTGCCATACTACGGATCCCCAGTGTTCCATGTTGTTTCTATAGAGACCGCGTTAATTTGAGTGTGCTCTAAGGTGCTTTACTCTAGTTTTTTGTTGTTACTCGTGCTATGGTGACAGGTTGAAATGAACTCTTGTTCTTTTACTTTTCTATCTTTATTATTTTGATTAAAACTATTGTAAGCATTTAATTCCATGTTCACGTTGTCCTAACTCGAGACTCATTATCGCTAGTGACTTCTCTGTTTTGAAATAAATTGCCTGTACACTTTTGCAGTGCCCATGTTCATTGTCCATACAGTATGGGTTTAGAGTGTTCTATTAGGCATATTCCGCTATCACAAGGTTTATTTTGCTCTCTTTCACTCCCTGTTCTTTGTCCATCCACTACAGGTTTGGAGCATTCTGTTGTGGCTTAATCCACCACTCCAAAGATTTATATTGCTCTCTTTGTCTTGCTCTTTCTTCTTTTAGTCTCTCTCAAGCAGGGGTTATTTCCTTTAATTATCAGCCAGTCTGTCTGCTCATTTAGTCCTATCTCCATACTGTTAGTTAGAAACATTTATTATTTTCTTTTTGTATTAACTTTCTTTGGTCTGTATTCATGTTGTTACCTTATTTCATCTGGTAAATTATTGTACATTTAGGTTCTTCTGCCTATGTACCAGTTGGATAAAATGACTGACTAAATGTGCTGTATGTATTGTGTTCTTTATACAGCTCTTATGTTCAGTGATTTGCGTTTTTATTTCTATTTCTGTTTTTCCTATGTACATTTTTTCGCATGGGCACTAAATTGCATATCCTACCATTTTTTAATTGCGATTCGTTAGTGCTCGTTGTTTCCAAGGTTTTTCCAGGCCTAGATCTGCTCCTTTACTTTTGCTGGTCTGGCTACAGCAAGTGCATTTACCACATGTATAGTGTCCTTTGGGACACAGTAATACCCGACTTTCTGAGAGGGTTGGCTGTTTCTTTATGGTTTGAGCTTTGATGCTGTATTGAGGGATTACTATAGGTATTGACGAACACTATGTTCTTTTCATTTCCATTTCTTTTTTTGTATGGTCAAGTAAAGCCTTATGGTTGTTGTCGTCTACTCGGTTCATAGCATTTGCTGTTAGTTTGGATGGATATTGCCTCTCATGCATTTTTTCTCTTAATTTAGTTGCTTCTCCTATCTACATTTTGATTATTACTGTTCTTTTTAAGTCATAAGAATTGTCCCAGGGTAAATTGTCTTGTACAAGGCGTGGATGGAAACTACTGTAATGCAACAAGGAATTATTGTCTGTTGGTTTGTTGTACGGTTTCACAAAGAGTATCCCGATTTCTACATCTACTTTGATTGTTAAATCCAGATAGTTTATTTCATTTTGGTCTTTGGTGTATGTGAATTTCAAATGTCTATCTTGTGTATTTATCCAAGTGGAAAACAATGCTGCCTCTTCTTCATTTCCTGTCCAAAGGTTAAAGACATCGTCTATATAGCGTCACCACAGGCAGAGATGTTTTTCTAAAAGGGTTGGCTTCGCTGTAAACTGAGTATTTTTTTCAAAATATTCCATGTATAAATTTGCAATGCTTGGTGCTGGGGTGGCCCTCATTGCGGTGCCTTGGATTTGTTTGTGAACATTTCCATTGAAATGGAAATAATTCTCTGTAAGGGCAATCTCTGCACACCATAAAATGAATGATGATGGAGTACTTGATCTTCTGGTTTCTTGCAGTAAATGGTCTTCAAGCATTTCTAGAGATACTCTTTGTGGGATACTTGTATATAATGCAACAACGTATGGACAAATCAGGATTTCTTTATTTTGAACAAACTGTATACCTTCAATTTTTTCAATCATCTGCACAGTGTCCTTAACATATGAGGTCATTTTCTTGACTAACGGATGGAGATATAAATCAGCAAATTTAGACAAGGGTTCTAGTACTGAATCCAACCCAGATACTACGGGTCGTCCTGGTGGTCTAGTGAGGGACTTGTGTATTTTAGGGAATTATTCTTGGTTTTTCCATTTGTAAAAATACAGCTTCTTTTTTCAAGAGCCATTCTCTTTCTTGGGCTTTTTCTACTTTATAACTTATCATGATTTCCAATTTCTGGGTGGGATCTTCTTCGAGTTTTTGATAATTATCTGTATTTTCTAGTTGTCTATTACACTCTTGAATGTAATCAATCCTGTCACCTGTTGCTCCTCCCTTGTCTGCTCTATGAATAATTATGTCATTGTTCTGCAGTAAAGATCTTAACGTTGCTTTTTCAATTTTGCTAATATTTTGGAAACCTTTTTCTTTTTTTCCATTTCTAGTTTTTCCAGATTATTATTATTTTTTTTTTATTGTTTGATCAAAATGTGATTTTACAATACTGAAGCTTTATAGTAAACTTCGATGAACTCGTCTTTGTGTTTTCTATTTTGAAAGAAGACAGGGGCTTATCCTTTATAGCTTGCTTTTAACATTAAGTAGATTCGGGTCAATGTATTCTAGCATTTTTGCAGTCACTATTTGCCATGTTGTTTTTTCTCCCCCAATGAGTCTGCACCACCACAATTGTTCTTCTGGCAGTGTGCTGAAACCCGATATCATTGGCAGATAGCACTGTCTGATTGCTGCAGTCGCTGTACATGCCATGAGTAGATGTCTTATTGTCTCCTTTGGAGGTTGTATGTCGTTGGAACAGAATCTGCAAGTGTTTGACTGTGCTTGCCCTCGAACATGTCTTATTTCATTTGTTTTGAACAGGTTAAGCCTTGCTCGTAGAATTAAGTTCTTTGCTTGCCTGTTTGGAAACTGCTTTATGTAGTTCTGCAGTTCATTTCTTTTTACAGTAAAACTTGGTAAATGAGCGATGAGTTTTAATGTCGCGGTACCGTCAATCGTTTTGGCCCAGTCCATGTCTTTTATTTTCTTTTGCACTTTACATGGGTTTGTGATGAGTTCGTCTTCGTCTGAGACGATTGCGTCCAGTACTATTTGATTTTGCTTTTGCCAGTTGGTTTCCATATCACAAGTATTGTTGTTCATTTCTTGTTTGATGATACTAAAGATTTTGTTTTGACTGTCCATTCTGCATTTGCGATATAACATGATGGCATTGCAGGTTGCAGAACATTCTAGTGATTGTAAACTTAATTTGCGTCGTATTGCTACGCCAAGAGTCGAATTTGGTAGTTTAAGGACTTTACGCCAGAAATATGCTTCTAATTTGCACCAAACTTTTTGTGGAAATATCGGCATTGCTCCTATGCCATAAGTGATGGTGGGTACGACCTTCATCTTGTAAAAGTTTATTATTGGTTTCAGGGAGAATTTTCCAAATTTACTGTCAATTTTTTTTGCTTGAGCTGCTAGTTTACTCATTTTTGTGTGTAGTTCCTGCTGCATTGTGGTTTCGTGGAGGGAACTATCCATGTTTACTCCTAGATATTTAAAGTTTGAAACCACCTCAATTCTGGTCTTGCCCAAATGCCACTGAAAGTTTTCTTTTTTTGGATGACATTGGAAGATCATAATTTTTGTTTTGTTGATATTGATTTCCAAATGATTGCTATCGGCGTAGATTATAAGTCAAGTTTGCGCTGTAGCCCAATTTGAGTCTGGTCAAAGATTGTTGGGTCATCAGCGTAAAGCAGGTGTCCATTTTGCGTTGTTCCCAGTGTTGGTGGGAAGGCTCGTGTTTGAATTCCCATTTTTTGAATGTCGCCGATGTAGGTGATGAAGAGTGCTGACGCCAGTGGACAACCCTGTTTCGTGTGGTGTTTATTTCGGTTGATAAATCTCCTTCACGGCTGAGTCTGACTCTTATGGATGTGTCATAATGCAATGCTTGAATTGGCTCTAAAAGAGAGTGGGGACATTTCCATGCTTCACGTTTGTCCCACAAGAGTGATCTTTCAACTCTGTCGAAGGCCTGAGTGAAGTCGATATAAGCTGCAAACAGACGGTGATTCTTTTCTAGGGTTTTTGCTTTTAATATACTACACACTAGTATATTGCATGTTGTGCCTGTGTGTTTCTTCAACCCTGTTTGCATATCATCGTTACATTCTGCAGAGGCCGCCCATCTTTGAAATCTCGTCAAGAGTAATGAAGCATATACTTTTCCCATAACATCTAGTAGGGCAATCGGTCGAAAGTTCATTGGGTCCGTGAGGCTGCCTTTTTGTAAATCGGTACCACGATTGCTTTAGTCCATGATTGTGGTACTGATCTCGTTTCAGTGCATCGCTTAAAGATGACGCTTAGCAAGATAGCCCATTCTTCTGGATGACTTTTTAATTCGACATTACTGATGCCATCCGGGCCTGGTGCACGCAAGTTTTTAAATTTTTTTATGATGTCAATAATGTCCTCTTTTCTATCTAGGTTCGACCATTGTACAGCTTTTAATTGTTGCGCTTGTGATTTTACATTTAGATCAGATTTAAAGAGTTTGCTGAAGTGACTTTCCCAGGTATGTTGACTAATGTTGTTTAAAATTTGATCGTCCTGCGTTTGTTCAACGTCGTGTATTAAGGACCAAAAATTTCTACTGGTATTATTAATAAGCGCCTTTGTTATTTGTTCGGCGTCCTCTTGGTAAAATTTATGTCTATACGATTTTACCCAGGCTTTGTATTTTGTTTTGATACTTTGAATCTCTGATGTGCCTTCTGTGGCAATTTGCTTATTGGCTGTTTGTCGCGATGCCCGCTCCCGGGGAGCCGGCTCAGGCCCTGCGTCCCCGAAAGCGGACATCAAGTCCCCGGGGAAGGTCCCAGCAACCCCTTATAGGGGCCCTTTGGACAGCGTCCTGGCGCCTATGGCGCCAGGCTCATAGAAAACGTCAGTCCTGGCGCCATAGGCGCCAGGCTCATTATGAAAGTGTTTGGGTGCACTTACCTGATGCAGACCATGCTGCAGAACCCCGGCCTCCTTGAGGCCTGAAAGGAACTACTTTACCTGTGGGACTCATTTACCACCCGGGCGTGGTCGGGGAAGGATACATACCTGATTGGAGGAAGGACACATTCTAGGAACTTCTTCCAAGGCTATTTAAACCACACCCGATCAGCCACACGTGCTTCGCGTTGTTCTGCATCTAGCAGCTGGACGCTCACCGTGTCTGCTCCTGCATCTTGACTTCTGCCACACCTGCCAGCATCCTGAATCACCTGCAAAGGAAGGGAACAAGAGAACAGAAGAAGGAAAAGGCCTCACCTGCTAAATCTTCATCCCAGAGACATTTCGCTGACAATCCTGAAAAGGAAGACATTTATTTTTAAAAGCACATCGCATCGATCGCTGCAGCGCCGCATTCTACTCACCTTTACAGGGCGCCTCCATGTTCAGCAGCGACCATCCGGATTCGCAGTCGTGCCCCCGCGCCTAGGGAGAATAAGACAAGAACAAAGGTGAGAGAAAGAAGGGAAAAGGGAAGCTAAAACTCCATGCCAAGACTTACCTGTTGGGTCATTCCCTTTTCATTTCGGGTCCGCGCCGCATCCAGGCATTTTCGGACCCTGGCCCTTAAGGGGAAAAAGACATCAGCGTTAATGAGTGAATGAAAAGACATTACCAAAACACTCATTAAAGACTTACCTGATTTCCACAAGGATTTCACCGCTCACCTCGGGTCGGTGCCTGTTCCCCGGCATTCCGTACCCCGGCCCCTATGGGGAAAAAGACACTAGCATTAGAACATTAATGCATGGACACAAGGGGAACCACTTATAGAAAAACTTACCTGGAAGCCAAGCAAGTTTGGTTCTCACCCATCCAAAAATCCAGTGACGTAACTGGATACCAACGCGCCCCTGCATCAGAAGCAGGATGGAGAGCTCGTCCTTCCAGACCCTAAGGTGAGACAATACGGGGAAGCACAGAAGAGTTTTGAGGAGGGTGAGAGGGGTAAGTGGGAAGCCGATTGCATTACCCCGCAGACAGTTAACCCCCTATTCTCACCTACAGAAGGATACTTCTGCGATTCAGACAAGCCAGATCTGGGGCCCGGTCCAGTCCGTCTTCCGAACCCTGCGCATCACCTTAGACGAGGTCACAGCAGCGCGAACCAGGCCAGCGCCCCCGTAGGAGTCAGGTGAGCGTTACAGAACACGAAGCCTTCCTACAAATTCCCACCCAGGCGCTATGGAAACTTCTGAGACTGATCAGTTGGCCCAAGTACTGGGGAAATTACGGGCCGAAGTACATGCCGCTCGTCAAGAGACTAATGCCCTCAAGAGGGAATTAATAATATCAAAGGAAAGAACTGATGACCTGGCCAGACAGCTTTTGCAAGGTCAAGCTAGACAAACTCCTCTACCCTGTTCCGGAGGGAACCCCGCTCCTGTGGTTCTCAGTAACCCTGTGCAGATTAATCTACCTGGAAACATGCCGCTGGCCCCACCTGAACGCTTTGCTGGGGACCCCAAACGATTCGCCGTATTCATGAATCAGTGTCATTTGCACTTCCTATGCAGACCTGGGGCCTTCCCTAATGATCAGACCAAAATAGCCTTTGTATTGTCATATCTCAGCGGCTGCGCTGCCGTTGGTCAGTTCCACTGGTTACTCAAGATGACCCAATTCTCCATGATTTTCAAGGATTTCAAGCAAGCATGGAAAGGTTATTTGCTCGACACTCTCAGGGGCAGGCTCTGGATGACGAACTTCTATCCCTGCGACAGGGCAATCAGGACCTCCTATCCTATATTGTAACCTTTAATAGACTAATTGTGGAAACGGGATGGCCAGAGGATAAAAGAGTCACGTTATTTTATTGAGGTCTACGCGGAGAACTTAAAGATGTCTTGGCCCAAGTTGTAAATCCGCCCCAAGAATGCACAGAATATATAGATTTAGTGGTCCTTTTGGATCACATACTTCAAAACAGAAAAACAGATCGGTCCAGGTTTGAGACCCGGGTGTTGATCAAGACCCACGCTAACCCCAAGGGAGTTGATGTCTCTGAGCCTATGCAAATTGGAGGGGTTAAAGAACCCTTTACTCAAAAGGAACGTGAAAGGAGGCGGCAGGTAAAATTATGTCTTTATTGTGGGAACTCTGGACACTTTCTACGAGATTGCCCGGCAAAACCGCCCCGAAAAGCGGTAGGAGCCGCTGATAAAAACCATGAAGACTCTGTTTCGGGAAACGACTCAGCCCGACAAGCGTAGGGGTCAGCTTGCCAAGCTTGAAAACTAACTCTCAGACCTGCATTTCATTGTGCCAATGGTTCTCGTAGATCCAGAAAAGCCTAAGCGGTTGCATGCAATAAAGGCATACATCGATAGTGGGGCTATTGGAAACTATGTGGATCGTGAATTGGTCTCTAGGATTAACCTCCCTCTCCGTCCTAAAACCAGCAAAGATGTCATCACCACAGTCGATGGAACTGAAATTGCCTCTGGACCGGTAACACATTCCACTACTGAGGTGACTCTTATTGGTCCTGACGGCCATCGGGAGGCAGTTGTGTTTGATGTAATCAAGGCTCCACAGTTTCAGGTTATTCTTGGAATTCCTTGGTTAGAGACACATAATCCTCGAATTGATTGGTGAGCTAAGAGAATAACCTTCCCGGATTGTGCACAAACCTGCTACCCAGAAAACCTGAAGATTAATCTAGCATCTGTAACCTCTGCCTCCATGCAATTACCTCCGGAATACCAGGACTTTCAGGACGTCTTCCAAAAGGAACAGGCCAACACGTTACCTCCTCACCGATCGTACGATTGCCAAATCGATCTGGTGCCCGGTGCACAACCCCCTTGTAGCAAGATTTATGCCCTTACCGAACCTGAGAACCTGCATTTGAGACAATATTTGGATCAATACCTCGCCAATGGTTTTATTCACCCGTCAAAGTCCCCGGCATCCTCGGCTTTGTTCTTCGTGCCTAAAAAAGAAGGCGACCTTAGAACTTGTATCGATTACCGCGCATTGAACCAGATAACGGTTAAAAACCGTTATCCTCTGCCTGTGATTCCTGATCTCCTTGACCAGGTGAAGGACGCTTGCATATACATCAAGTTAGATCTCCGGGGGGCATATCATCTGGTGCGAGTAAAAGAAGGCGACGAATGGAAAACAGCCTTCCGTACAAAATATGGATTATTCGAATACCAGGTGATGCCTTTCGGGTTGTGCAATGCGCATGCTGCCTTCCAATTCTTCATGAATGATGTCCTTCGGGAACTTATCGATGTTTGTGTTGTCGTCTATAGCGATGACATTCTAGTGTACTCCTCTTCGGAATCTGATCACAGAAAACACGTTAGGGCAGTTCTGGAAAAACTGCGCCAACACAAACTATTTGCTAAACTGGAGAAATGTGTATTCCATACCACAGAAGTTGAGTTTCTCGGTTTCGTCCTGACACCCAAAGGAGTCCGAATGGACTCAAGAAAATTGGATGCCATCCTCAAACGGCCATCACCTAGCTCTGTAAAAGGGGTTCAAAGCATGCTCGGCTTTGCCAATTTCTATCGCAGGTTTATCCCGGAATTTCCACGCATAGTACAACCCATTACTGCACTCTTGAGGAAAAATAAACGTTTTGAATGGTCTGAAGAAGCCGAGCAGGCCTTCCAGGATTTAAAACCTAAGTTTACCTCCGCACCTATATTGAAACACCCACGTCCAGATCTCCCGTATGTCGTCGAAACTGACGCATCCAGCCTAGCCATGGGAGCAGTTCTGTCTCAAAGAGATCCTGAAACCAACCAACTGCATCCCGTAGCATTTTGGTCCAGAAAATTCTCGGCACCAGAGATTAATTACGCAATCACTGACAAAGAACTGTTAGCCATAAAGTCCGCTTTTAAAGCCTGGCGGCATTACCTGCTTGGCGCTGGACATATCATCACGGTGATCACTGACCACCGGAATTTACAGTATTTGAAAAACGCCAAGGCTCAGTCATCACGGCAGCTCCGATGGGCTTTGTTTTTCGCTGAATTTGATTTCGTGATTACCTATCGACCTGACTGCAAGAACGCCAAAGCAGACGCCTTATCCCGAATTGGAATGGGAGAATCTGATACAAACTCAGAACCAGTACCAATAATTCCCAGACAGAGAATTCTAGGCATGACTTCGTTACAGAGGCTTGAAGACATTCAAGTCAGAGTGAAACAACTCCTGGACCCTACAGTCCTACAGGATTGGATACAAAAGGGATCAGACTTTACCATAGATAATGGTTTACCTTATTACCAAGGACGCTTATTCCTGCCGCACAAGGATTTACACAAACTAGTTATTTCAGGTTATCATGATACATTAATAGAGGGACACCTCGGTATTGCCAAGACAATGGAAAAGGTGTAACGACAATTCTGGTGGCCCTCTTGGCGAAAAGATGTTAAATCTTTTGTGATGTCCTGTGGTGTTTGCGCCCAAAATAAAGGTCAAAAGAAAAGACCAGCCGGTCTCCTTCAACCTCTAGACATACCGCCAGCACCCTGGCACACCCTATCAATGGATTTTATTACAGACTTGCCTCCTTGTTCGGGATACAATACCATTCTGGTAATTGTGGATTTGTTTTCCAAAATGGCCCACTTCATTCCTTTGAAAGGTTTACCTTCAGCTTCTGTCCTAGCCAAAGAATTTCTCGAAAATATTGTTCGGCTACATGGATTCCCATCTATACTAATCTCTGACCGGGGAAGCCAATTCATTTCCCACTTCTGGCGCAAATGTTGTCAAATGGCACAAATCGACGTAAGATTATCGACCAGTCACCACCCTCAGACTGATGGTCAGACCGAGAGGACAAATCAGACCCTTGAGCAGTACTTACGGTGTATGTTACAGCAATCTGAAAGCAACTGGAAAGACATTCTTTGGATAGCCGAATACGCATATAATAATTCGGTACACTCTGGAACTGGCCATAGTCCTTTTTATACCTTGTTTGGACATCACCCTCGAACCTCAAACCTCGACTCACCTCAGAACCTCGGAGTGCCCGCAGTAGAACATCTGCATTCTACCATTACCCGAGCCTTCGAAGAGGCAACCACGCATTTACAACAAGCCAAGAGAAAATACAAGGCGAATGCTGACCTACATCGGAGTGAAGCACCTCCGTATCAGATTGGGGATCAAGTGTGGTTAGCTACCAGACATTTACCGCTCAAAGTGCCTCGAACTTTTAACCCAAAATATCTGGGACCTTATTCTATTACGGCAATAATTAACCCAGTAGCGGTTAAACTTGATTTACCAGCTAATATGCGAATTCACCCTGTTTTTCATGTGTCACTTCTGAAACCAGTGGTACCCGGAACCCGACTACTCAAACCTCCAGAACCTATTCAAATAGATGGGGAACCCGAATTCGAAGTGAAGAACATTTTAGATTCAAAAATGTTTAGGTCAAAGCTTTTCTACCTAATTGATTGGAAGGGGTACGGACCTCAGGAGAGGTCGTGGGAACCCAGTGACCATGTGCATGCACCTCGATTAGTCAGGAAATTCCACCGACTCTTCCCAAACAAACCAAAACCCCCGGAGGGAACAACCTTGGGAGGAGCCTTGGGGTGCAGTGCTGTCACGATGCCCGCTCCCGGGGAGCCGGCTCAGGCCCTGCGTCCCCGAAAGCGGACATCAAGTCCCTGGGGAAGGTCCCAGCAACCCCTTATAGGGGCCCTTTGGACAGCGTCCTGGCGCCTATGGCGCCAGGCTCATAGAAAACGTCAGTCCTGGCGCCATAGGCGCAAGGCTCATTATGAAAGTGTTTGGGTGAACTCACCTGATGCAGACCATGCTGCAGAACCCCGGCCTCCTTGAGGCCTGAAAGGAACTACTTTACCTGTGGGACTCATTTACCACCCGGGCGTGGTCGGGGAAGGATACATACCTGATTGGAGGAAGGACACATTCTAGAAACTTCTTCCAAGGCTATTTAAACCACACCCGATCAGCCACACGTGCTTCGCGTTGTTCTGCATCTAGCAGCTGGACGCTCACCGTGTCTGCTCCTGCATCTTGACTTCTGCCACACCTGCCAGAATCCTGAATCACCTGCAAAGGAAGGGAACAAGAGAACAGAAGAAGGAAAAGGCCTCACCTGCTAAATCTGCATCCCAGAGACATTTCACCGACAATCCTGAAAAGGAAGACATTTATTTTTAAAAGCACATCGCATCAATCGCTGCAGCGCCGCATTCTACTCACCTTTACAGGGTGCCTCCATGTTCAGCAGCGACCATCCGGATTCGCAGTCGCGCCCCCGTGCCTAGGGAGAATAAGACAAGAACAAAGGTGAGAGAAAGAAGGGAAAAGGGAAGCTAAAACTCCATGTCAAGACTTACCTGTTGGGTCATTCCCTTTTCATTTCGGGTCCGCGCGGCATCCAGGCATTTTCGGACCCCGGCCCCTAAGGGGAAAAAGACATCAGTGTTAATGAGTGAATGAAAAGACATTACCAAAACACTCATTAAAGACTTACCTGATTTATACAAGGATTTCACCGCTCACCTCGGGTCGGTGCCTGTTCCCCGGCATTCCGTACCCGGCCCCTATGGGGAAAAAGACACTAGCATTAGAACATTAATGCATGGACACAAGGGGAACCACTTATAGAAAAACTTACATGGAAGCCAAGCAAGTTTGGTTCTCACCCATCCGAAAATCCAGTGACGTAACTGGATACCAACGCGCCCCTGCATCAGAAGCAGGATGGAGAGCTCGTCTTTCCAGACCCTAAGGTGAGACGCTACGGGGAAGCACAGAAGGGTTTTGAGGAGGGTGAGAGGGGTAAGTGGGAGGCCTATTGCATTACCCCGCAGACAGTTAACCCCCTATTCTCACCTACAGAAGGATACTTCTGCGAGTCAGACAAGCCAGATCTGGGGCCCGGTCCAGTCCGTCTTCCGAACCCTGCGCATCACCTTAGACGAGGTCACAGCAGCGCGAACCAGGCCAGCGCCCCCGTGGGAGTCAGGTGAGCGTTACACTGTTCGAAGTGCTCTTCTATACTCACGCCTTTTATCAATTAGAACTTTGTTATATGCGTGTTTAGTATTTCGGTTTGTTGCGTTTCCTTTTCTTTTTGATGTCTGCATATACGGCAACAGTAGAGGTTGGTAGTCGATGCCAGGGCATGTCGCTGAAACGGTGATGGCCTTGTACTTTGCTGTGATTTTGAGAATTTCAGCAGTACTTAGTTTGATTCTGGTGCCTTTCGTGTTTGCCTCAATTCGTATGTTCATTTGACAGTTTATTTTGGTTATGAAGTTCCATGCGGTTTCAAGCAGGTTATGGTCGCTTGTTGAGGTGTGCCGCACTTTAAAAAATTGTAGACAGTGCAACATGGATTTGGATACACAGATGTAATCGATCGTGGAGGCCGAGGATGCACGCTCCCAAGTTGCTATTCTGTCTGTTTCAACGAACACTTCGTCCCGGTTGTGTAGATCACGCGAGTCGGTGAACTTTCGCCAAATTGTGCCACGGTAAGCGGACGCCTTTTGTAATGCCGTTGCATTCATACTGGTTATTTGAGTGACATTTAGATCTCCACATATCAGAATGTTCTCTATGTCGTGCTCAGATCTTACTGCGTCAATTGTCCTTTCACAAAGGTCTATGAACTTTTTTGCGTTTATTGCAGCTGGGTTCCAATAAAGATTTATTATAACAATTTTTGGTAAATCTGTCTTATGATTTTCATCGCCTTGCCAGGCAATTTCTACTACTAAAATTGATTGATTTGCAATTATCGTTTGTACAATGGAGGCTCCAGAACCATTTTGGCAGGCTATTAGGAGACCTGATGTTGGATGTCCTTTGGTTCCTCTTGCAGCTGGGGATAGAATGATCTGATATCCTTCTAGTGTGGGAGTTTGCTGAAGCCAGGTTTCTTGTAGACAAATTATGTGAAACTCTCCGAGATTGGGGCCTCCTGGAGCAGTCAAATGTCTATGGCCTTGCGTGTTCCATGAACATAACTTGATATCATTGATAACTTCCATGGTCTCATTACATATGACTGCTTCCGCCCGCTGGGGTGGCTATTGTTTGCGATGCAGACTTAGTGCTTTTGGCAACCAAGCCCAGATTCCTGTTTTACTGCTTATATTTGGGTTTTGTTTGAATTGAGCCGTCGGTGTTGAGCCGACTCTTTGCGAGCAGGTTATTTTTGTTGCACCATCAATGATTGGTGTCCGTTGTGAATTTACCATCTTTTCTTTCTCAGTTGTTTTATTAAATTATGAGTCATTTTTGGTTTTGTGATGCTCATTTTTACTCTTATTGTAATGTGATCTCTGATATTTCTTTGATGTTTCAAGTCCTTTTATTGCTTTGTGGTCTCTCTGAGAGTGATCCTCTGTGTCTTTTTCATCGTGCATCCTGTACTTCGTAGTTAAGTGTTTGTTTTCCGTGGCATCGATCTCCCTAGTTTTGGCTGATTCGATGCGTTCTTCATTACTAGGTACGTGATGTCTTCCACGTAGTAACCAGAATTGTAGATGTCTCTTCTGTATTTTAGAATTTTTTTGAATGTCGCTGAGGACGCTAGATGCAGTATTGTGACTGTCCCATGTTGCGTATGCCATGGTTCAACGATTTTCAAGTCGTCCGTGTGAAGTCTCTGCAAATCTTTAATTTGACGCAGTATTTTCAAGACCGTTCTTCGATTTAAAATGGTCTCTTCTTTGATGCAACTTCGTTGGGTCATTCTGATTGAATATTTTGAGACATTTTTTGTGGAGTATCTCTCGTCGTTTTCTTCAATTTCTGTGTTTCTTGTGTTTGGAGCGTGAGATGCTCGTTTGTGTGGATCATTCTGCTGTTTCTGTCGTGAGCAATAATCATGTTTATTATTGTTGTTAGTTTTTCTTGTTTCATGTTCTCGTCTCTTGTACTCCTTAAGCTTTGGTCTTTTTTCTCCTTGAGGTCCTTGTGTTTTGTTTTGTGTTCGTTGAGTGGCTGTTGACTCTCTATCCGTTGTTGTGCTCTTTTTTGTAAGGCGTTCTTCTGATTTATTTCTGATATTTTTTGTTTTGTTGATGTTCTTACTTTGGATAGTCTCTGTGCGTCTATCCACGATATGGACTTGCTTGTGCTCTTTTTTGTTCTCACGGATTGCTGCACACTTTGTTAGACAATTTCGTTTTTGTTCCAAGGTTTCAAAGTCGCGTTCATGCAGCATTTCCGCATGTTTTTCCTCTGGAGTTACTGCAATCTTTTGTTTCGATGAATGCGTTTTTTCCACCTTTTGCTTGACTGAAACTAGTGCTGTCGGTGAATCAATATCTTCATCCGAATATGTACTCAGGTTCGTTAATGGATCCGTTAAGTCCAGTTTTTCCTTGGAGTTCCGTTCTCTGGTCAGTTTGTTTTTGCAACTTTTTACGTTTTCTGTATATTCGTTTTCCCTTTTTGTAGTGGCCGTTGAGCTGTTCAAATTCCATTTTGATGCTGCGGCTGGTGCTCTTATTTCAGGGCTTGTGTTCTGTACTTTTTCTCTGTTTTGTTTGCTGGTGGTATTTTTTGACACATCCTTTTTGGTGCATGTTGCGGCTGTCTCAGAATCGTTGTTCGGTTTGTCTTTCCCACCGTTTATCTCGAAAATGCCGTATGAAGAGGTTGCAACTCTGACCTCACTTTTGTCTTTGGCGTTTGCTTGATTTAGTACCAACATTACCGTTGGCATCTGTTGTACCATGGTCGCATTGTTTTTGCTATTTGTTATCTCGTTACTACTTGTTGTCTTTTGCTGAGTTTTTTCTCTATCAGTTGCTTTTATATCAACTGTTAAATCAATGATGGTCTTTGTTTGTGTTCCAACTTGACTTGTATTGATTGACTTGCTTTGTCGATTAGACAATGTTGTCTCATTTGTTGTTGCTGTGATTTTATTGATCGTCTCATCAATGCATGACTCTGTCGTACCTTTGTTACTTGCAGGATTCTCTTTTGCTGTGATGTAGCCTTCCAAGTATAATACTTTCGTCAGAAGCATTGCTAGGATGACTTGTTGATCTTTTACTGCATCATTCATGGTCTCGTATAATTTGCAAAAAGGATTGAGTGCAATGGTTATGACTGACATGATTCCTTGTAAGTGCGTTTTTTTCGAGGATGCCTCTTGGGCTGCATTTGGCGTTTGTGGGCATGAAGTTCTGCCTGATTGGTATTCAAACTCACCATGACTTCTTCTGGGTGTTCGCGGTTGGTTTGAGCCTCTTGATTCCGTTTGTAGTATTTTTTCTGTCGGAAGAACCCGTTGGGATCGATCCTTTGTTTTGTTCACTTGAATATTGAGTTCCACTATGTTTGGGGGTTTGTGTGGTTCTCTCGCAGCTGCCGCATGATGGCTTGCAGACATGGGCTGAGATTCTGACTGGATGCAGCTGGTGATTTAGATGCTTCAGAGGCGATGGTCTGGAGCAGGCTTTCTCGTTCTTGTGTTTTGGCCGTGACCGAGATGTCCTTTTGAGACTCTTTGAGTTCTTTGTTGCCTTGAATCAGTTGTCCATCACTCGTCGTGCTTTCCTGGTCCATGTTGATCGGTGTTGGAGTCTCACCTTCCACGTTGTCCTGGTTAGATGTGTTTTTGTCATTAGGTATGTCTTCGCCTGGGTTCTTGGGAAGGTTGTCTTTTGACATTCGTCTTATGGCATTCTCATCATTCTCGTTTATTCTTTCGCCTTCCTTGAGACTAGAGTCTGTTGATGCAAGCCTTTGAGATACGGATTTATCTGCTTGTGGCGAACCTGCTTCAGATGTATAGTCCACTCTTCGTTGTTTTGCATGTGGTATGTTTTCGTTTATGGCTGCTAACATGTCTGCATCAGAGATTTCCGCGAAATTTCGTGATTTCTTTAGTAGCTGAAATTCGAAGAAGTCAGTCAACATACGCATGGTGTTGGTTTTCTTTGATTTCGCTGTGTTTATGCTTTTGATCATGCGCTCTTTCACGGTGTGTGATGCATTTTTGGTGGAACGACTCACTTTGGCTCTTGCATGCACATTTGATTTGTTTTTCTTCTGATTAGTGAGTGTTTGCGAGCTCATTTTCCCAAATGTGGTTTGACAACGTTCTCTGCTCCTTTTTTTCATATTTCGTGCTGATGATAGTGCGCTTTCTGAGTGGTTCTTCTCTGATGGAGCGTATTCCACACAGTTTGCACTTTCTTGGAGATCTTCGTCATTGTTTGAGGCGTGTACCAAAACTCTTACTCGTTGATGGACCCTCATTGGTAATTGGTCCTGAGTCTGTTTTTCACATTTTTTTCCTTTCCATTTACACGATTCAGAACTCTCTACTTCGGTTGCAAGTCGTGTCTCCTTAGTGTGCGCACGATCTTCCTCATCCCGCAGCACTTCAGTGATAACTATAGGCAGTCGAACCTTGCCAGGGCTCGATTGCAACGTTTCTTCGGCACCTTCATTTCGTGGGCATATCTCTATTTCCTCACTTTGCTCTAGGCTCTCATCATGCCTGCACTCCGACCCCCCTCCGGGGGTTGACGATGTGACTAGCTTGAGAGTGCCGAGTTGTGGGGAAGTTAACGTCTTGCCGTGCTCGCTCTTTTCATAATCCATCTGTTTGCAACTTCTGACACTTGCTGTTGTTTCCTCATTTGAAGTGATTTCTATAGATGCGGTGGGAGCATACACGGTTTTGGAGTTTTTATCGAGATCAACTATCAGCGGGCTGATGTGTTCGCAACTCGTTTGGATGAGGGGTGTGAAAGGTGAATTGATGACTTCGGAGGGAGCGTCTTTTTTCTTTATTGGTCTGTTTGTTTCGTTGCTTTCAATTGCCACACCAGTTCGGGGCCCTCCCGCTCCTTTCCTCGAGCTACGGAGGCGACGCCCGTCATCTTCGTCCATGCTTGAAGTAAGCTGATTATCGTACGCTTGGAACCTAAATGCGTGTGTTTTGAATAAATAAGCTGCAAATGTTAGTGATTTTCACAAAGATAGGTTTAGGGTTATGGAGCCTGTTGGGGCTGATTTCGAAGAAAGCTTTTAAGAGGTCTTACCGCATGAGTTGAGATTGTGTTTTTGGATGAATGGCGCCGACCCGACCGCGGCCCTTCGCCGGACCACGCCAGACCACTTAGACACCACCTCGCACTGCGCGTGCTCCACGCCGCGGATGGTGTTTTGTAGTGGTTGCAGCTCCTCCTTCAAACAGTGGCCACAAAGAACAGACCCTGACCACGCCAGACCACTTAGACACCACTTCGCACTGCGCGCGCTCCGCGCCGCGGAAGGTGTTTTGTAGTGGTTGCAGCTCCTCCTTCAAACAGTGGCCACAAAGAACAGACTCCGACCACGCCAGACCACTTAGACACCACTTCGCACCGCGCGCGCTCTGCGCCGCGGATGGGGTTTTGTAGTGGTTGCAGCTCCTCCTTCAAACAGTGGCCACAAAGAACAGATTCCGACCACGCCAGACCACTTAGACACCACTTCGCAACGCGCGCGCTCTGCGCCGCGGATGGGGTTTTGTAGTGGTTGCAGCTCCTCCTTCAAACAGTGGCCACAAAGAACAGACTCCAACCACGCCAGACCACTTAGACACCACTTCGCACTGCGTGCGCTCCACGCCGCGGATGGTGTTTTGTAATGGTTGCATCTCCTCCTTCAAACAGTGGCCACAAAGAACAGACTCCGACCACGCCAGACCACTTAGACACCACTTCCTCCTGGAACTAGGCACAAGGCTAGGAACCAGGAACAAGGGACAAGGGACCAGTCACAAGCAGGAACACTGCATTTTCCAGATTATTCAGTACTCTACTTTCAAACACCATGTCTTCTGAACTTTGTGTTTGTACGGTGATGTAAAACTTGATTTTTTATGCAATCCACTGTCTTCTTCATTTTCAAATTCTTTGTCAGTGAAAAATTGTCTTAGATGGATTTTGCGCATGAATTCTGAAAATTCTTGTCTAAAGCCAAAACAACTGTGTGTGTTGATAGTTACATAACCTAGCTCTTTTCCAGAGTTGTTATTTCGTTTTTCATCAGGTTGTGTGTTGATAGATTTACCACAATGCTCACATGCTGTGGGTGATCCTCGGTTCCATGTCCCAATCCTGTGGGTCCCAATCTAAAAAATGCTGCCCGTTGTTTCCTCTTCTGTTGCTATTCCATCTCTTACTCCATTGTCTTCCTCTTGGGTTTCCTCTCACTGATGTATAGTCCAAGTTTTTCCCTCTTGTTCCTGAGCCTGTTTCTTCATTTGTACTCCCATCGCTTGAACTGAACGAAGTTCGTATAAACCCTACTCTACGTTTTTCATTGGTTTGTTTGTGATCTTGTGAGGTTGCTTCTTGTTCTTTGGGGTTGTAGTTTTGTTGAGTATATCTGAACGCTTTTAAAAATTGCAATGTAGTAAGGTGTTATTTTGATTTACCTAGCATCTGTTCTGTGTTGGCATCCATTTTATGTGAAGACGCAGGTGATGTAATGTTTGTTGGTTGGGGGACAGTGATACAAGATCTGGGCCTAATCAACAAAGATGTATTTGTGTAAAGTAACTAATTCATGTAGGTTCCTTCCTTATGAGGCCAAGCAAACAGAAGTTGACCGAATGAGGCGTTACTACAGGGGGGGCTGAGGGGAATATAGCCTTGGGTCTTTTGGTTGTACCCCCGGATAGAAGCTCAGGGGTTACAATCAAAAAGGCGAGCTAGACCCCAGTCCCGACAGTCCCAGAATTAGCATAGCCCGGGATCGTTCATAGACCTAGCAACTCCCCTGTGACCGATGATTGTTCTGTTAATTCTGAGCTGGTTGTAAACTATTGTAAACCAAGTTCTGCTTATGTGTGCCTACGTCTAAAAGATCTGCTGACCAGCCTGCCACTTTGTGAATAAATGAACTGCTAAAGCCTATGTTCATTGAGTCATTTGAGTTAACCACACAGTTAAGCAAATCCTCCCGGCCGAAATGCAATAAAAGGACACTTCCTGTGAAGCACTGGCCTCTGTCTCACATTATTGTGTTTTTCTTTAATATTAATATTCCAGTACAAACTGCATAACGTAGCCTTGAAGGCATCTACCAATGCCCTGGCTGAAGGCACAACAATGTCATACTATGACCATCCTAGGTCAACCAAACTGATGATTGAACCCTGCCCTCATGGCCATAGTGCGGCTCTGAAAACAAATGCCAGCCGGAAATATTATTCTACCCATGGCATTTGCAATTTAGGACTTTATTTCACCTGACAAGATACTCACAAATTGAGAAACAGGACATCACAGTGTTGTGCGGCTGTCGCCATGTTCACCTCTATCTTTTATAGGAGGCTTGTCAAAGTACTCACAGACCACAAGCCACTGATCCCCATCTTTAACGGATCATCTCTGCACCCACCTCCTAGGATCAAGAAATGGACACTTCAACTGCAATTTGATTTCTCCATAGACTATAGCCCAGGGAAAGTAAATCGGGCAGACTTTCTCTTATGTTACCCTCTTGCAGCCATACCCAGTGAGTCGAAGGCCATGTCCCATTTGGAAATACAGGTGAAAATAGTGGCGGCAGACAACGTCGCATGAGCCCTGACCCTGGAAGAGATCCAGGGTATAACACAGAGTGAAAAGTGCTTCCAGTGATTAAGAACAGCCTTGTCCTCTGGGCAATGGAAATATTTTTTTAAAACACATAAAAATAGAACAGAATCTGCGCAATGCCGCCTGCTAAGTTTCTTCCATCGGAAAGAGGAACTCTGAGCGGCAGAAAATGGGTATTTCTAAGCAGATCACGTATTGTTATCCCAGTAGCTCTCACAAACCGAGTGGCACACCTAGCAAATGCAGAGAACTATGGCATGCCCCTACTGCCCCCACCCTGGCTCTGCCACTGCTCCCCACTTGGCAACACACTCTTCTTGTGATCAACAAGCAGTTGCACTACCCGGAGGTGGAAATTGCATATTCCACTGCAGCATCACCATTTATCTCAAAACTAGAGAAGTTTTTTCCCACTTATGGTTTGCCGAGATGTTCAAGACTGACAATGGACCACCGTTCCAGGGAGCTGAAATTCGAGCGTTCCTGCAAGAACATCAGGAAATAATCCTCTGCTTGCCCAAAGTGAATGGAGAAGTGGATTGCTTCATGAAAACTTTCAATAAAACTCAAAGGATTGGCTCTGAAGGGCAAGAGAATGCCGAGAGAGACCTTTTTCCCATTTCCGCAAGGAATACTGCTCGACCCACCACTGGAGTGTCACCAGCCATTGTAATGCTGGGGCGAGCCCCAAGAACACGTATCCTGACAATCCCAAAGTGGAAACAGCCAACCTTTGATGTGAGCCAGTACATGGTGAAATTAACACTATTGTATGTTGAGGAGAGGAGACAGTGCTCAAACACTATCCTTTGACGTAGGCAATAACTTGCTGGTGGGAAACTCAAGACTCCAGAACAAGTTCTCACTCATACACCATTGATCATCACAGCTCGAGGGGGGAATATTGGTGATCAAACAGAGAGGACATCCTCAATTACCCGGAATTCATCCCATTTCAATCTCATTCCAGGGAGTTCCATGGTGAACCCACTGACTGAGGTACCCCAGTCATTCCCTTTGCAGAAACATGCATCACCAGGATCCCATGATTCAGCAAGAGGACGGAGCGCTTGGCCATTGGATCCAGAACAATGAAGAATGCACAGATACCCATGTTCCTGCATCCTCTCCTGAAGTCCACTGATATCCATCGGGACGAGTCACTCACCCACCTGAGAGACTCAAGGGCTTTGTGCAGGACTAACATTTCACTGAAGGACCTTGGTGCATATTTGTTGTGGGGGAAAGGGATGTGCCAGCTCATTGTGCTGCTAAGTCAAAGCGGTTGCGCATTGTGTGCAATGATAGCAAGTATACCCACACTCACGCACGATGACACGTGGTGACACCGGAGAGTGTCACCATGTCAATAGAAGAAACAGGGATTTGGTGCATGTGCCAGAGAGCCCATTACAAATGTGCAACTGCTTTGAATTGCATTATTAGCCACATGGCTGCAACCCTGGATGAGAGGTGATCCACATCTGATAGTGAAATTCTGATGCCCGAAGCTTCCAGGAACCTATTATGCACACTGTAGGTGACTGCCCCCCACTCTTAGCAGTGCTCTGCATTTAGATGCAGCCCTGAACATAAGGCAAGAAACTACAGCACTCCCCCATCATGCACAGCGATTTCTCTCTTCTGCCAAAGGAGGGGATCATGGTGAACCAGGACACAAACAGGTGTTCAGTGCTACTAGAGTGAGGTAGTTAGTGGGTGCTTTTTGAGTGAGTAGGTGAGCAAGTGAGTAATAAAGTGCATGTATGAATGATCGAGTGTGTGAGTGAATGTAGCACTGTATGTGAATGGGTAGATGGTGAGTAATGTGCATAGGAAAGTGAGTAAACAAGTGCATGTTTGGTCGAGTGAGTGTGTGACTGAGTGAGCATGCGAGAGAGTGAGTGGGTGCATGGTGATTGAGTGGATTTTTGATTGAATGGGTGAGTGAGAATGTGTGTGTTCATGACGAGTAAGTGCATCGGCAGTGAGTGAGCGAATGAGTGAGAGTGAATGAATGGGAACATGGTGCATGAGTACATGCGAAAGTAAATGAGTGAACACATGAAGAGTGATTAGGTGAGAGCGAGTTAGCAAGCAAGTGGTAAAATGAGTGAGTTAGTGCAGGGAAAGGGAAAGGTTTATTACTTTTTTGAACTACTAGAAAAAAAAATCGAAACCACATTTCAAATACAAATTACTGTACATATTTAAGGAAAGAGTTCTTATTTTAGGATTGACATACTATCTATATTGGTCACTTTAATAAACATAACAGAGGTGTATATTTAAAGCAGACCTCTGCCTCTCTGGCACTACAGAGAGATATTGGATGCCTAAGACTTTTGAGGCTTACAGAGGTTTGTAATTACCCAATAGTATTAGTTTTGGCTATCAGCTCCAGCAATAAGCCAAAGTTATTGCACTGGAGTACAAGTGGAGGGAGATTCGATGTGAGGAGGGACACACATCTTGTAGGTGTTGTTTATTTACCCACACATCGACTGCCCATGACCTTGCTAATCCCCATGGCTACCCCCCAACCCAATACCCACCCATCCTTGATCAAAAGACATCTTTCTAGGATCTCTTTGAGGTAGCTATATAAAGCAGTAGCATGGAACGTTGCCCTACCAGTGTTATTTCTAAGCTGCCTGCCGGGAAATAATGGCTTAATTGCAGCTGTAAATGCCTCTTTACTGCAATACACATGTCTCAACTAAGTGTGCCTTAAACCACTTGATTTATATCTGTTCCTTTAATTAATGTTCTGGTAAAACAAGCATTGCCAAAGGCAACCCTTTTGTCTTGAGAATGGGTATCAGATAGGCATTAACCAGCCACTGCAATCATATACCCAGCTAATCCCACCATTTCCAATGGCCAGGAAGTATCAGAGTTTCTTTTTTTAACAGTGACCACGTGTCACATACAGGGGACGCTAAAGGTTGTCATTTTAAATGTTTTCGTTTATTTAGCTGTTTTATTGAGCGCTACATGCCACCTTGTGGCCACTTCAGAGCAGGTGTGGACGTTGTGCAGCTGAAGTGTGAATTTCCAGTCAGGCATCCGTGTTGATTACAGACAATAGGGTCTCCTCCAAAGGTTTCAGCTATAGACGTCAATCACAGCTTGACAGGGGTAGCAACCTCTACCCCTGCCACTCCCCTTGCTACTCCTGGCAGTCCCTATGCTACCCCTGATCGCAGGGTCACAGTCAGTTAGAAATGGGTAACTGTTGGAAGCAGTGCCAGTCTGGGAATCGAGTCAGTTATGAAACATGTCTCTGCATTTCATGAGACTTGCATGTACAGAAGTGTGGCAGCCCCTCCACTGAGCATGATCATGGCTCCAATAATCTTCTGGTTCTATGGCACACATCCAACTCAGGAGGCTTTACAGCCACATGCTAGCTCACTACAACTCTTCACAGAGGAGAAATAGCCATTTGTCTATCAGTCTCTAATCCCTCCCTCCTCCCCTCCCCCCGCCCCACAAGGGAAGTCCAGCACCTGCATGCTTGGCAGTTCTCCTCAGAACAGAAATACATCAGCAAACCCAGATGTGTTCCCATACTTTTGTAAAAAGCGCTTAAATGCTAGAACATTGCTATCAAAATGTATTTTCTCACACTTTTACAATGCGTAACACGTTATCACGCCCTGTTGGCCCTAGGAACCCGATTGTAACTATATTAACATAGGAATGGCCAGTTGTCCCACACTACATCATTATTGGAGATCAATCACCTGGAGTGATGCTTTCAAAATAGTGAAAGTAAAATCTGTCTCCCAGAATGCAAAGAAAAAATCATTTGCAGCTGAGGAGGCTGGGAATGCAGATGGGCATTGGCAGTGTGCGCTCATGTTTTCAAAGTCACTAGCTCCTTCTCTGGGTGCCATTATTTTGTTTTTACCTCGGCTCTTTTGCCTCTCTCAGTCTGCCGTCCAAGCCCCCACTTTAACACCAGACCCCTATGACATCCTGCATCATCCCTCCCTACCGCCCGACCCCATGGACTTACCTGTAGCTCCAAGGCTTCCTGCTCTGTACGCCTTGCTCCTACTCCATCTTCCCCTCCTGCCCATGTCCATGGTCCCTTTTCCATTAGCTATGGTGGCGGCCATCTTTTGGTGTCCTTTTTTTTTACGGGAGATGTGCTTGCAGAGTACAGCACATTGGAAAAACGGATGTACCCTATTCATACCACAAAGGGAGCACCAGGGTTTGAATAGCTATTACCCCTGCGTTCAGGGACATGCAGGACAGGTAACGGCCTTAAGCCCTCACTGAGGCTAACGCGCTATTAGGAGGGTAAAATGACACATATCCAGTACAAGTTATAAAACTTTAAAAAACTGGGTTGTACAAAAAACATGTTATGATTCTCTGAGGAAACGATTCGGTTTCTCACACCAACAGGTGAAACAGCTTAACTAGTTAAGAACAGTTGCCCAGGGGGTGGGTGTATGACCTGCAGTCACTGGATGAGATGTGATCCCTTCATCCTTCCAAGGCTGGTACATTTAATGTAATTAAATTGGATATAAACAACACCTATTATAACAGTGCATAGAAGACATAGGTCTCTATCATGAAGCGCTATATAAAAATTGCCCTAAGCACCTGAAACCACTGCAACCTCTGCTGAAGATCTGGGCCCAAGCCATGGATTTCCATTGATCAAAATTCCAGTGGTAGCGTAAGTGAAATCAAAAGCTTAATGTCATCACCGGGAGTGACATCACATGACCTTTGATTGCTTCCAGTGACATTACAGGACGTGTTGCCAAATGACCGCAGAATTTAATGATAGGAAGGGTGCAGCCATGATATGTTATGTAATGTATTGTGATGCAATATTTATATTGTGCCCATAACCACCTTATTGGTCTTACAGTGTGTGGACTTGTCCAAACATGGCATATTGTGACCTAGCCAGGGTGTCACCAGACCTTAATCTCTGGGCGAGGAGGTGATAGGAAAGACGGATTAGGAAATCAAATGACCAGATCAAGAAGGAGAAAAAACAATTGGGATAAAGGGAGGGGATATGGTTTGGGTAGTAGAGAGGCTTGTTACTTAACTGTGATTAGTTACAGGTAAGCATGAGAGAAGGACTCACAAGAGTGCAGATCTGTTTAGAGTATAATTGTATTGTGATACCAACATCTAGACCTTTTGAATCATCCTATTAGATGTAGTTGGTGCGCGATTGCGTAATGGACTTGAGACGCGCTCAAGCGGCCATAGTAGGGTAGAAGCTTTCACCATATTAATTTGTCAGAAACAATCCCTGTATCGCGTGAGAGCACTGGGTTGGCCAAGCTAGCTGACAGAAGTGTCAGTGCCAAAAGTTGGACATGTATAGAAGTATGTTCAGGGAGAACATGGGGTACGTGGTAGGGGAGAAGTAGAGGAGATATAAAATTAGACTTGTATTCAATAATGCTACGTTCTGTAAGCTATGCGTTTGGTTCCGTAACTTAATAGGAGAGGAAGGTTTTGGTTTGCCCGACTGTGATTGCTTCTGGGACTCCTCAGCTTTCTGAGAGGTCCCCTTTTCTTTGTCCTTGTCCTTCCCACTGGAGTCCTTAGGGGACACCCAGTGGGAGACCCACTTGTCAGCTAGCCTGGCCAGCCTAAAGGGATCCAAAATGTTCTGGTCAGCAACATACTGACGCGGCTGTGGTGAACAGGCTTCAGAAAAATACTCAAAAAACAAAAGGTGAGACAATTCAACAAACGTTTTCAGTTTGTATCCATCAATCCACCCCATCATGTTCATGTGTGCAGCCCTCACCCAGTCAACCGAAAAAAACATTCTCTCTTTTCTTAAAATCCCTGAACCTTTTAAGGTATTGGTTGGGTGTCTTGCCAAACTTGGCAATCAAAGCAGACTTCATGCACTCATACTGACCCCTTTCTTCCACACTTAGTTTCAGAATAGTCATATCCAGTCCTGGGCACTCTCCTTAACAAACACTTAGCCCAATCTCTCTTATCTACATCATGAATTGCACAAGCCATTTCAAACGCTTCAATCCATTGGAGGATATCTGAACGCTCCACAAACACACCAACCAAATCTTTCATAAACTTGGTGGCTGGGGTCCTGCCACTCTCAACGGGTTTAGCTGAGGTCTCCTCTCTAGCTTTCTCTAGCTGGATTCTCGTTGAGTTCAAGATCCCTATTCTTGAGTTCCACTTGCTGTGCCAGCTCCTCTTTCTTAAGCTCAGCTTCTATTTCCAACTTGCGGTTTTCAAAGGTCAATTTCATCCTTAATAACTCAAGTTCCACAGAATTGTTGGGGTTTGGAACAGAGGCAGCAGGAATGGTGGCATTCCCAGAAACAGATTCAGCAACAACCCCAGAGGCAGAGTCCTCATTGGTTGCATCCCCCCCTTCAAGAGTTTCACCATCAGTCTGGTAGTCCACCAGGGCAGCTATCAGCTCAGCCCTAGACTTATCCACAAAGTCTAACTCCCTGGCTTCACAAGCACTCTGGAGAGCCTCTAAGCTCATCCTAGTCAATTTACCATTTGCAATAGACTCCATTGCTTGTAATGCAGTTATCTTGTACACGACTAAACCTTAATTTAATAAAGTGCAGAAATCCTTGTAAGTGGCATGGTTACACACTGATTCTTAAAACCATAAGCATCCCACTGCTGCCACCAGTGTAAAGGACCGGAAAGGAGGTCTGTACTTCTGCTCTCTATATGGTAGAGGAGAGGCACAGAGGACCCCAGCCAAGATTTTCTATTGTGGTAGCAATGGACTAGCAATCAAGGCCTAACTTCTCGGGAGGTCATGCAGGCTGGTTCTTAAGTACAGTGTAGTCCCCAAGCACCCACAAAGGAATGTCCGCACACTGTATTAGTTAAAACACAGTCTTTATATAATTAATATTCAAGGTTATGTACAATATCACGATAACTCACTTTGTACTTGGTTATCTATAATGGCAAATATACAGTTCTACGTGGTACCACAGTTACTATTAGATCTCTTTAAAGTGCATGAACTGTACAGTTAAATGGCACACAAATCAGTTAATAAAGGAAACCAACAATAGATATAAGAGGAAAGCAGTTGGTTAGAACAATTGGCAGAATACTGGCCCTGTTATCGAGGCACAGTTCTGTGTGGAGATCCCCCCACCTGGGCAACCTGTAGAATAAAGATATATCACAAGCCCAGTCCATATATTGTTCACCAGAATCTTCCCAATAGTTCAACAACCCCAAAGTACCTGGCGTTGTAGCGTTCCTCATCAGGGAATTGACAGGCCTTCTTGAGTGCCCTCCCTTTAAGGCAGGAGTCATGGGTCCTCGAACGTCCTGCGACGAAAAGGGTGAACAATGGTGGTAAATTGTCAGCTTCTTTCCTAGCGGTGCTCTTCGACGGGGAAGCGTAAACGTCCTGCACCAAACCAAAAGAGAGAGCTTCCCCCGCCAGGAGTCCCACATGAACTCCTGCATGGAAAACATGACAGAACATACAATAAAAAGCAGTAAAGGACAAGGATACGGAAGACCTGTCCGTCCGATGCATTTCCAGAATCACAATGCCCATTTATATTTCCATCTTGGACTCACGTGACGGGAGACCGTGAATCAGCACATTTTATAGCATTTAATTGTCCTGAATAAAGAAACTTGGCACTCATGGTGTTCTCTCTTTGCAGCTTAACAAGGGATGCCTCGGCGTCTCATATTCACTGCTCTTCAAGGACTGATAAACAGTTTTGGCTGCTGTAGCATTTGACACCAGGCCAAGCAGTCTTCCTTTGGTCCATCTTCGAGCCTCTGCTTATTTCTTTGCTGCGACATACACACAGCGATCAATTCTCCTATCCTCCTTTCTCCACGGACTGAGCTTACTAAAATTGTGGCATTGAATGTCCCGATTATATATATATATATATATATATATCTTGGCGGCAACGCATGCAGTCTATTCACTACGTATAGCCAGCCTTACTAAGGGCCTCATTACACGGATGGCAGTAAGGATTTACCGGTACCGGTAAAATACCGGTACCGGTAAATCCTTACCCCCTTACTACGAGGTCCCTTTGCGGGTTGGGGGATTTAACGCCTGCTTTTTGCAGGCATTAAAAACCAACCCGCAAAGGGACCCAGGGAGCTAATTACGGTACCGCAATTTGCGGTACCGTAATTAGCGCCTTCCCCATTCCCATTATGCCCTATGGGGCAAAAATGGGAATGGGGAAGGGCAATGGTGGAAGGGGGAATTACCGCCCCGCCAACCTTAGAATGGGGCGGTAATTCCCCTTTCGGCCAAGGCGGTGCCGGTATTTTACCAGCTTGAACCATGGCGCTAATAGCGCCATGGGGCTCCGCCATCCGTGTAATGAGGCCCTAAGTCTACTTGCATTACGGCATCTGTACAGTTTATAAAATGGTTTGCATTTTCTGCAGTGCTTCTTCACACGTGCAATCTTCATTTCGCACATGAAAGTCTTCTTGATTCATTACTTCGCCATCAGATTCTATAAGGTCTATGCCTTCTCTTCTTTGGTCATCTTTCTCAGTGCATCACGCTAATTTCTTGTGACGCCACCAGCCTCTCCTTTTCACATCTTCACACTTCTTCGGGGGTCTCCCACAGGAGACCATCATCTCTCAGTGGATACCTTGTCTCAAAGGCTGTTCGTGGTATAGGTACCATTACTGGCTTTGCACAAGTCACAACATATAGGAAAACAAGGGGTGGGACTTGCTGCAGAGGCATCCATCTGCTCCTCTACAAGAGGCAGAGGGATAACAGAGTCGAGGCAGATTGACTTTGAGAAGAAGTGTAGGAGAGATGAAGTGAGAGGTAGGGGGAGACTCAGTGTTAGAGGAAAAAAAAATAAAGCAGGGTGTGTCCAAGGCACAGATCCCACATCCATTAGATCATTAACAAATGGCTACCATAGAGAAATGTTGTCAGTCTCTGAGGGAGCTTAGTGAGATAAGGCCAAGAGCCTTTAGGTTAACATCTCAGTTAATTTAGTGATATGTGTACTGAGGATGAAATAATTACTGTGTTTCCCCTTGCCTTGGGCTAAGGACGTCTGGGTTAGGGAGGAGGTGCGTTGAGATGAGAGAGAGAGAGGGGTGGCAATAGGACTCTTTGAGATTTAAACAAAAACCTTGGTCCACCTCTGAGATTTGGAGTGGTTCTTGTGCCATCTGTGACAATGAGGTGTTTAACAGAGAAGGAGTCACCAAAATATTATTGATGGAGAATGGCATCCAATTTAAGTCAGTAGAGATGAGGAAATACCTCGGGAAGAATGGAATAAAATACTGTACCAGTGCAATATATCAACCACAAACCAATGGAATGTTTGAGAGGCTTAATAAAGTGATCATGTACAATATTTGATGGACCTAGGCAGCAGCAAAGTTAGAAAAGACAGTCATGGATATAAACATAGAAGAATAGCCACTCAGTACACAACAATGATACATGTACAGCCCTATGTGATTCAACTCCCATCTGAAAATATTAGGGGAGATTTGCACAAATTAGAGATAATGGGGCCTCTATTGGGGATTGTGAAAAATGAGAGAACGTCTAGGCTCTCTAAACCGCCAGAACTTGAGTCATTGTACCATCTAGTTATAATTTCTTTTCTTTGAGAGACTAGTAGATTGTGACTGTTATTAGTTGTAATTTGTGGACGTACTGAGGCTAGATCGGGTTCATTAGGGATTATTTTTGTGAAATATATAAGACCTAAGGGATACATTCCCTTATTAAAGGATGTGAATTGAATATGATCTTAAATTCATTGGTGTGTGGATTTTATTACGGCATTATATATCTGTGCAAATGTGTTCTTTTGGAAAAGTGACTATATAATGAATTAAGGGGACTTATAAAATTGCTGTTTTACTCTAGGATTGCATTTGTTGTGTTTTTATATCAGTATTTATACATATGATGAATTGATATTTTATATGAATTTATTTATGATGAATAATTGTGTACGGTTTCTTTTTTAATCAAAAACACAAATGTTTGTTTTAAAGATATATAAATAGTCCACAGATTCATCCCTTAATGCGCCATGGGCATATGCCCCTTTCAGACGATTATGGCTAGGAAACCCAACATGACATTATGGCTCCCCTGTCTCCAAAGAGCCACCAGTATAAACCCTGTGCATGTGGCAGTAGAATAGAGAATCCAGTGCAGGGAAACGTCCATTAAGATAATGCATGAGAGGGCGAAATGGGTACGGTCAGTAGTGCAGACATGGGAGGTTTGGCAGGAACAAACTTCCAGCATCTCTTCGTCAGGACCCCCTGCAGTGACGGCAAGACTTCTAGGTGGAGAAAGTCATGCACAACTCAACTCCTACATAGAATGGCGGAGTGTGGAGCCTAGAAAAGGCAGAGATCTGTGAGACTGAAAGGGAGTGGGGTTGGCTCTGAAGAGGGGGGAGATGCAGGCAGCAGTCAAGGATATTTATGAGGCCTCGGGCAACTGCTAATCAATCCAGGAGCATCTGCTTACCAAAAGTGACACTTGTCAAAGGGGAAGGGGAGATGCCATATTCTTTTTAAATAGTTTTGAAACCTCTGGGGGTCCCAGCCTGTGATATATGATATGATATGATATGGCATTTGTAACGCGCCTAAACACAAGTGCTTCAAGGCGCGAGGGGTGTATGAGGCCGCATAACAGCCAAGGCAGTTGTGTTTTTCTTCCAGCGACTTAATGAAACACATTCTTAGTGAATGCCCTTTTTACTGCAGTACCATGGTGCCATGTTTTTTACCCTTGCTTTTTTCATCTCAACATGTTTCATTCATGAGTTTTAAATTCAGTGCAGCAGCAACATTTGGGTGGTAGGGAATCAACGTTGCCCCCTAATGACCACTACACCTGATCCCTAAAAATTACTTTATCTCCTTTACCAAAATTACTCTGTGTACCTTTTTCACAATATATATTGTAGGTGAATTTCTTGGAGATGAATATTCTGCACTGAAAAATGTGCTTGGTGAATATTCTGCAATTAAATTCCTGGGAACCAGCGAAACAGCCTTTAACGTGCAAATCCGTTATCATTAGACGTTGTCCGCATTGTATCATGGGGAGGCTCTCAAACAAAACCACCAACAGCTTTAACGAGGATGGGGTTCAGTGACTTCCCAAAAAATGGAAGAGCATTCGAGCTAGGTTTCCAACTCCATCATAAACGCGATAGGCAGAAAGCTTTCAAGATAAACACGCTCTCGCCTTAATGTTCTCCTTCAGCACTCTTTTTTTAAACATATCTATTCTGTCAGTGGCGGAAGTGCCTCCACCCAGAACGTGTCCAGGCAGGGTTTTAATCAAAACCATGGGCAGGTACCCCCTTATCACGTGGCATGGTGCATCATTGGCAGAGCTTACCATATAATGACTGGAAGCATTAAAATACAAAGTGAGAGTTGTTGATATATTAGCGTCTCCTCCTAAGGGGAAACGCTTTGTTATGATAAAACGCACCCTCGACTTTTCTGTCATACCTCTCAACTCACACGCTTTCGCCATAGAAGTATGTCGTCACCCCAAACCCCCAAAGGATGAGAGATGTGCTTTCTGTTCTCTGAGGAGAACATTTACTTTAACTGATGGGCTCTGGGCTGGCATGGGAGACAGAACTCTTCTGTTTTTTTGGTGCAGAGATATGTTCAAATACGAGCCATTTTTACCCAATCAGAATATGTGGAAGCTCCTGGCATCTCGATTCGCCGAAAGGTTTTCGAGTGCCTAAAGATGCCAGAAACGAAAACCTAAATCCGGCACTCATGGTAAAATGGTGCATTTTTCTCGCTGTTCTTCAATTTCGCCCGCCAATATTCTAAGGCCTGCCTCTAAACTGTGCCTTGTTTGGGCCTCCCTGATTCTTTCACGCAACGTAAACACTGTATTTGCACACCACAACCTGCACCTAGGACAGATAATCAGACTCAGAAGAGAGAAGTTCCATCTCTCTCATCCCCCAGTACCCCTGAGAACTGAGATCGGCGCTTGAGTGAATACGCTTTGAGCTTGGTAATCAAGTAACATCTTCATGGTAGCAGTGGAGAGAAGCCATGAACTTACTAGTTCGGTATTAACTGTGAAACTCGAAAATAAACTATTGAAAAAGTATTCTGCATGCGGTTTTTAACATGACCAATAGATGGCAGGGCAGGACTGTATGATTTTTAAGCACCCATTTTAACAGTGAGCTGTGGATGATTTCTGCTTGTATGACTGAATTAGGGATTTGCTTTTAAAAAAAAGATGAGTAATCAACATTTAACAGTTTACCTGTGCGCTTGCCAGTATAAAATGTGGATTTACACATGGGAGGTTGCTCTGCGTGAACTGTTATCTCGGTACTTATGGTAACACCATTTCCGACTCTATTGTTTGCATGACCATCTTGTGTTTGATAGGTGATTTCATTTAACTGAATATTTCCATTTCAGGGTTTCGACAGATATCTCCAACAAAAAAATGTCTAACTGTGTCGCGGATCTGTTAAAACAAAAGTCTCTGTCTAAGCCACCACAACCAGCCACTTGGCTGCAGACACAGCAGTGAGTGGGTAATGGTGCTTGCCTATGGTCTGTGGCATCTGCATGAAGAGGGGCAAATGTTGGGTGATTAGAAATGGCAGGAGTGTGTAAAGCTGCATGCTGCGTGAAACAATGACTACACGCAGGGAGCCAGTTCATGCTTTTTCTTTCCCTGTGTTGCTTTAGGTCTGCCTAGTGAAGCTGTAAAACCCCAATGCCACTGTTGTGGGCTCTCATTTCTCTGCATGCTGGTAGTTGTAGGCCTCCATCTGTGGCAAATTAAAATAAAACTTCAGTAATGCTTTGTTTTCACAGGTTCCTATGGTGCTTTATGTATTTATGAGTTGTTTGATTATTTGATTTGTGCACGTTTCAAGTCATCTCTTTTAAAGCTGTGTGCTATTTTTGCCTTGTTTTTTTTACACTTTTACAAGCATACCACTTGTCTGCCATGAATCTGAGACCAGCCCCGTCCTATTGCTCTGGCCACTCCACCCTTCCCCCCCATAAGAGATTATTGTCAAAATACATGTCTTCAGTTACCTGCACTGAGTAGCTTCAATTGAACAGTACATTCTATTAAAACCCTGTTGCAATATAAGGAACGCACATCTTCACACACGCCTCAAGGGCACACACACATTCTCAAATAAAGCAGCATGTGAAGTGGTTGAACCACCCTGGGTAATCCAGACATAGACCCCTTGCTCACTGTGATTTAGAGAGGCTCAGCTTCACCTCAGGTCCAACAAGGCCGAAACACGTGTCTGGGGCTGATGGCAACCCCAGAGGAGATTTGCCTAGCATTTCAGCGGTGGACTGCCCTTGTGGGTGGGACCAGACTGATATGCAAATTAATACTTCTCCTCTGTAAGGGGTGCAGTGAGCTAAAACGTGGTTGTAGACTCTCCTGAATGGAAGAAATTCCATATAACAGGTTATTTGAACCATGTACGTTCTCAGTAGAGGGGCCCCCACACTCTTGAAAATGTGGGAAAAAAGAAGGGTTTGCATGTGGACTGGGAGGGCAGAGAATAGGGCAGTGTTAAATAAAGGAGAGTTTGGGCAGATGGATGACTGCAAGGGCAAGGAGTGTGATAAAAGTATGGGTCTGCAAAGGACCAGGAGGGAGGTATGGGAGGTGGTTATAATTATAATGATTCTTCTGTAACACATTTAATACCGAAGCCGGTTTCTAAGCGCGAACCCAGGATTCCAACCTGTGTTGCTGTGCATTGTCTTGCTTACAAGACAAGCGCGTTGCCCCTGAGCTATCCTCCCTGTGTCAAAGAAAGAAGGGTTTGGGCAAGTGAGGGGACCAGGAGGGCATGGGAGAGAATGCACAATGGAGGAAGCCAGGTGGGGCACTTGTGGGTGGATGGTAGGGAGTGATTCTGGGGTGCAGTCCCCGATGAAAAGAGTGGTGACAGGGAAAGTGTGAGATTTAGAGGCCAGCATTGTGGGGGCTGCGTTTAACAGAGGTGGTGGCTCCTAGGAAGCCAGAGACAGTGATAGGTGGAAAGAATGCAAACCCAGGATCTTGGCAACCATGGACAGGCCCCTTTTCAACAGCCGTCCTGCAAATGTGCTTTCAGACCTTAAACACAAGCCTTGATAAAGCGTGTGTGCGCGAAACATATCTTGGCTGTTTCTCATAATAATTGGACACATTTACACAGGAAAATTTGACAATCAGATGCGAGATTTAACATCAGGACTACATTCCAAACAAAACATCCATATTGCTGCACGGCTCTCATGTTGTGAAGTTGTTGACTGTTAATGAACATTAGAATGATTCAGTTTAATGTCACATATTTGCACAGCAGTAGGTGAAATACATTTTCTGATTTTGGAGGCCGGCAAGCCTGACATTGTTAGCTTGCCACTTCACGTCTGAATGTAAATACAGGGCCACATTGTGTCAGTGTACTGCCCAATAGATGATGTTGCTGAAATTGATATTTGTATCTAGGTGCATCTCCCTGTCGCTCTGACATCACATGAAGTACATTGGACAACATGTCCCACTCCCATTGTGCAGCTTCATACACCTGCATCACCTCGGATGCCACCATCAATGCAGGGGAGCAGGGAGATCATTTCAGCCAAATGCCAGGGGTAGCGGAAGGGACGTCACACAACCCTTGATCTCTGATGACATCGCAGGAAATGATGTCATTTGACCCCCCACCCTGAAGTGACATCAAGGGACGCGATGGGACTTGACCTTTCACCCCTTGACAAAACAAGAAGTGGCATCACATAGCATTGTTCCTAAGTACACTACGAAAAATATGGTTACAATATCACTATAATGTGTTATACATTTCATACAAGAATAGATCAGCATATGTATCGTTTATAGCAGTGTGTGTAGGCCCATATTACCAGATTCCTGTGACTGCAAGCAGACCTCCAAGGCCAAATGATAATGATGTGTTACTATATAGCACTCACGCTTAAGCGCTTTATATAGAACAAATATGCAAACAATTTCATCCAACCTGTGGTGGTACTCATTTATCGACCTCAGAAGGATGAAAGGCTGAGTTGAGGTGTTTAAGAACAGACTAAATCATTGACTCACCCCCTGAAGTGTGCCTGAAATAAACCTTTATTGAGCCTAGCAATTATTGTATATATAGAATTCAAGAAAGAAAAATTATTTGTTATTCTTATTCTTTCTTATTTAGAGTCACTGCTCAAAGTGTTACACTTGTGGAACCCCCTGTTTTTTGTTAAGACGCGTGAGCAAGAAAGCCAGCGACTCCAGCAACAAAGAGCCACATGGCACTGTCCACAGACCAGGAGCTTACATTAAAAGAAATATATGGTTTAAAAAAAACAAAATTATATTTAAGGTTAGCAAAAGAGACCGCAGGGGTAGCAAGGGAGACGTCAGGGGTCGCAGCTGTGACCCCTGGCAACCCTCAAATAATGTCCCTACCTATGACGACCGTGACTCCTGTTTCTGCACTAATGACAGCCTTAGTACTACTAATTCTATTTGTGGCATGCATAACACCACCACCCGCTGCACTCATGCACCTTGTTGTCTCCAACATCTGCCAAACAAAATAAAAAACAGCCTCTGCAGCGACTCACATGGGCTCTTGTTCAAATTCCTGATAAATTATGCAGTGAGGGCCCTTATGTGCAAAAGGGTCCATAATTTGCACATCAGAATGCAAAAGGAAGGTGTTAGGTGGAGGCATACCCCATAAACCATATAAAAGGAGTAAGTGCTGCCTACCATTTATGCATGACAGGCAGCATTTACAATCGATTCCTCTGGAATCCACCTACTTTTTGATGGTGGAAAAAGCAACTGATTCCGCATTTATGCCCGCACGAAAAATGCCATGCGGGCAAAAATGCTGGAGTATTTGTATGGTAGAGATGAAGGAGGAAGTGGAATCGTAAATTACGATCCGTGCCTTAGTTGCCAAAAAATGAATGAACATATGACGTGAAGTAAAATGAATGTGTACAATGTTTACTGATACATTTAACATATACATTTTATTTTGTACCATATCGAACACGAGCCCCGAAATGGCAAGTTTTCTAGGTGGTGTTGCGCACTCTTGGTTGAGTCCTTTCCACTGCTACTATTCCTTACATCCGACCGCCCATATCCAGGTCTTCGCTCTCTTGGATGATTTGGAGCAGTTTCCTTTGAAGGTCTTCTCCCTACCTTCACCCTGTCTCATCTTCTTCCTCAAATCAATAGAGGTGATGGCTGGAAGATTTAGAATTATTGTTACACCTTGTTACAAGGCATTGGTAAAGGAGAGCCGGTTCATCTACCGACCGTTTAAAAAAGAACGCAGTCTGGGCCATAGAGGATGCATGTAAGAAAGAGGACATCTCAGAGGCTAGGATGGCCCTTCACTGGCTCCCTGTGGTGTCGAGAATTACCTTCCCCTTGTTGACCATCACGCCCAGTATACTTGTCCGACAGGCTTCTCTGGCAACCAGCACTCAGAGTGCTTAGATCCAAAAACCTCTTTCGTCTGCATGCCCCCAGGGCAAGGCTGACCCAGGTTGCTCAAGGGTCCTTTCCCAATGTTGCAGCAGAATGCTGGAATGCTCTTCCACCTGACCCGAGGTCCTGCCGCTCCCTTACAAGGATCAAGTATGGCTTAACTACATTGCTGTTCCAGTAACTCCTCTTGTTCCTCGCCTGCCGTCCATTCTGCCCTCTTTCAGTCTGATAGTCTATGTTCTTTGTCATGTGCCTTGTCAGGGCTTCTATACCTATGGGTCTTGTCTCAGCGCTATATAAATAATAAATATATATATAAGTAATAAATACATTAATGAATTAAATGTAACCTCTGGCATGGCTCTGTGCAACCCTCCAGACCACCGTTCTTCACCTGCCAAGCCATTACAAAAAGGGGAACGACCATGTGCAAATCACGATTGGCCCCGCCCCCAAAGGGTCAGTCCAGTCCAAACTGCTTGGTTATTTTTTTCTTCTGCTGGGTCGGGCTCCCTCTCCTCTGGTGTCTGGTTCCCACTACTAGCTGTTATGTAGGGGGCTGCATAGTCTGGTCATACAAAGGGCTAAGAGGGTGCAAGGAAACAGCAGCTCCACCTGCCTCTGCAAGAAACATTGAAGCTCCAAAATAAGACCATCAACTCACAGGATAATTCTGAGAGATGAACATAGTGGGCCTCATCACGACTTTGGCGGTAATGACCAGTGGTATTAGCCCTACCGCTGAACCCCCCGGCGCTAATAGCGCCGGATCACGAGTTCAGCGGTAATGTAATTCCTCATTCCCCATTGAGCCAATTCGGGAATGCGCCATTCCCCATTGGGCTCAATGGGGAAAATTCACGCTCTTACCGCTGGCAGATTTCCCGCCGGCGGTAATAGCGCAAATCCGCTGAAGTCCTGATTTGGCGGATCCTTAAATCCGGTGGTAATAGCACGACCGCCGGATTTAAGGGTTACCGCCAAAGTCATGATGAGGCCCAGTGTCTGGTAGGTTGAGTTATGGATATTTTTCATGAGGCCCAACGGCTAAGATTGCACTGGAAAAGGAGCGCAGGCATTTAGAAAAAGAAGGAAGATACTATCCACCAGGAGGACAAATGGACGCCACCATTCCTCTCAGTACCAGGAAAAGCTTTGGCTTGACACCAATGCTTTGTGAGTTATGATTTCAGGCCTCTACGTTTTAGTTTGGACTATTAAATGGTGCTTTAGCATCACCCATATGCCGAAGCTATTGCTTTAGAATACAGCTAGGGAGAAAAGACACATGCGGAGAAACACAAAGCTTGTATGTGTTTGGTTATTTGCCCACCCATTGACTGCCTTTGGCCACACTAATCTCTATGGCCATTCCCACCCAGTTCTCACCCCTCCCCACCCAAAACACCTCCTAATGGGAACTATTTGAACTCGTTTTATTCAAGCATTACCATCAAACTTTGCAGTTGAAGTGCCTGCCAGTGTTTTCTCAAAGCAGTCTTCTCAGAGTTCATGACTTAACTGGAGTTGCAAACTCACTGTTAGTGTAATACACATCTCTTAATCAGGTCTGCCTTCATCCACTCGTTTTGTAAGCACGATGCGTGTCCTTCACTAAAGTCTTATTAAAAAAAAGCACAAGAAAAGCCACCAGTTTTGACTTGTGCATAAGGCATTGCCAGACACTGCTATTAGGTGCCCAGGTACTTGCACTCGTTTGCACCTGTTACCATCAATAGCCAGTTAATACCACTACGGCTGTGCCTGGCAAGTAACTTTCTCATGCCTACACAAAAGACGTAACTGTTATAATTGCCAATGCTTGTTTTTCCTAGTGCTGGCTAAAGGATGAAATTCCATACCCAGTTGTTCACGGGTCAGGCAGACTGAGCACTGCAGCACAGATGTGCTTCCTGTGACATGGATAAGGGCACGTTACATTTTTGGAGATGGGCAATAATATTGAGCTACCTGGCACGATTTCTCTAAGGCATGTGGCATGCATGTAGGTGCCTTGAAGCCTTTTAATGTATTGAAAGATATTAACATGGCACACATTTACATTTACAAAAATGTTTTGCTAATATCGTAAAAAATGGTTGTCAAGAGAATCTTTACCAAGCCACCTGTTAATGAAAAACAGTTCAGGACTAAAACAATATTTAGATAAGATGGAACATTTCTCAGCCACCAATCTTTACATGAAGATGATGTTGGGAATCTTGCCTTTGGCCAAAAATACCGCCAAATGGACACATAGGAAATAAGATCCTTGTTGTGGGATCGGCCCAGAAATCAAACAAGATTGGATTCACTTCCTAATATTTTGCCCGAAGTACTTTTCTTGAGGACATCTTTTCTTGTTCCGTTTTCTCGTAGTTGTAATGTTAGTATAGTTAAAAAGGTAATCTTAGTATGCTGCAGGGGCAAAACGAGTGCAACAACTACAAACATCACCTATTTACCCAGATGCACGCCCGTGTCTGCACCCACAAAGCTCAGAAGGCAGGAGGGGCAGGAGCCCGCTCCAGCCGCGACTTGCTGCGATCGACTTGAAAGGCGACGAATCACAGCTTACATCTCCGCCCTGGCCATGTGCTGCAGTTGTAAAGGTACACAAAAGCCAGTAGATGCACCAGCAAAGCAAATTGCCTAATGTATTTACCCAGTAAAGTGCCCTTTTTTGTTCGACACTGCCACGAGAATCAGAGCACTCAAAATGGCGGCCGCTCCTCTAGCGTCTGCTTGCTAGGCAACCAGAGCCACGACCGAGGTGTCCCATTGGCCGTGCCTCCTATTTCCGGACCCGGAGGGAGCCGGAAGGCGTGAGCCGGCACATCCCCCAACGCTCATTTTACCCAGATGCCCGCCCGTGCATGCACCCACAAAGCTCAGAAGGCAGGAGGGGAAGGAGCCTGCTCCAGCCGTGACCTGCTGCGATCGACTTGAAAGGCGACAAATCACAGCGTACATCTCAGCCCTGGCCATGTGCTGCAGTTCCACTGTAAAGTGTCATTTTCCCTTGAGCATGTGATCAGCCAGAGCCTGGCTCATGTTTATGTTCGCCTCCCCCTTCAAGGCCTGCGATGGCCCTGATTACAACTTTAATGGACATTTTATGGGAATTGTGACCTCATGGTCGCTTCTGCTGAAAGAACAAAAGGCAGCACGATACGACGACAGGCGCAAGACGGCATCCGGAAGTAAGGCCAGGAAAGAAGGCTTAGGCTCTGACTGAGCTGACCAAGCTGGCCGTGCTGCGGTCTACGCCTGGTCCCTAAGCCCTGTAACCTGCCACCCACCTGAACTACCTCCTACAGGTACTAGCAACACTTTACCACAAGACGTTGTTGTTTCAGTCTAATCCCTATGCAATCCCATTACGGCCAGTCACCGCCTTTATCTGTGAGCCACCATATGGTTTACTATGCTATGCGAAGTATCTACCTCAGCCAGCCTACTAGACACCACACTGCTACCCTACTTGCTTGCCTCAAATGTACTGACCTACTGCATATTATGGCACTAGCATACTGGGCTGCTAGATTATACATGTATCCCAACCAGTTTCAGATTAACAAAATGTACTTATGAAGCAACGTTGGCCTGCTCTGATTATGCTTTTGAAATAGCGCTACCCTGGCTCCCAATGCTAAGTTGCATCTAGGTGTGCTCACTTAAATTGTTAAAGTTGCATCTAGGTGTGCTCACTTGAATTAGCGCCACTCTGGCACCCAATGCTAAAGTTGCATCTAGGTGTGCTCACTTGAATTGTTAAAGTTGCATCTAGGTGTGCTCACTTGAATTGTTAAAGTTGCATCTAGGTGTGCTCACTTGAATTAGCGCCACTCTGGCACCCAATGCTAAAGTTGCATCTAGGTGTGCTCACTTGAATTGTTAAAGTTGCATCTAGGTGTGCTCACTTGAATTGTTAAAGTTGCATCTAGGTGTGCTCACTTGAATTAGTGCCACTCTGGCACCCAATGCTAAAGTTGCATCTAGGTGTGCTCATTTGAATTACTAACGTTGCATCTAGGTGTGCTCTATTTATGCTATTAAATTAGCCCACACTAATGTTAACTAAGCCTCAGCCGATTTCGCACCCACTCCACGCATTTTAGCCTAGTCTAAGCCAGCACTATATTTGTGATTAGCGCCCAACTGCTATCAATGTCAACAGCTGACTGTATGTTGATTATCTATTTAGCCCTACCTGCTAAATTTCGATTCTAGGTTGCAGTATATTTGTGCCTTGTAAACTACCCAGTATCAGCAACCTCACACTAAAGTTGCCCATTATCATAACAGAATGCAGGCACTGCTAACTTTAACTATGTTCCCATTCTGCATTATACCATCTGACATCCCTTGCACTAGAGATCACTACATTAAATTTGATGAAGGGTTAGGCAGACTGAGATGTCCCCGTCACCACCCTATCCCTTGCCCTACACCTTTCCTTCCCACACTACCCCGTTTCCCCCTAACCACAACCAAACTACATCCAGCCTCCACTATGTGCACCACACATGACAAGCTGCCCCCGTGCCTATAGCCTCAACCGCCTCCCCTTCTGACATCCCTAAGCGCAACGAGAGACTAACCAGTAGACTACAGTCCAGTCGGCAATCAGCATTAGAATATTCCCACAAGATCATAAGCGCAGTTCGCCCAGGTTCCACTGACAATGATCGCAGGCGCCAAAAGAAAAGGTGTACAGCCCCTCTGAACAACTTAAGGGACATTAGCCCCAGTCTACCAACAAAGGACCCACAATCACAGCCCACTAAGGGAGCATTACTGAACGTCAGGTTATTGGTAGCACATGCAACTGAGATTGCCGACTTGATTGTGAACAATAACCTTTACTTCCTTGTAATAACAGAAACCTGGCTGCATGAGGCAGCAGGCCCCTCTATTGTCCTAGCCGTCCCAGCTAATTACTCCATTCTCCGAGCAGATAGACCCACGGCTCGCGGAGGAGGAATAGCCATTATCTTTAAAGACACTCTCAACATAAGACTAGCCACCCCTACGCCATTGGCATCTTGTGAACTCCTCTCAGTCAAGTTCCAAACCTCACCCAACAGCACTATCACACCACATATCATTTACAGGCCTCCAGGACCTCTGGGGTCCTTTGAAGAAGATATCACAGCCCTAGCAGCCGACACCAAACCAACGGCACAAAATATCATTTTAGGAGATTTCAACCTCGGTTACAAGGACATTAGCGACCCACACGCCATCTCTCTAGCCTCTGCACTATTAGAACAAGGCTACACTCAAATTAGCACCAAACCCACACACGAAAAAGGTAGGATACTTGATTGGGTCGTGGTTCTAAATTGCGCCATCACCCCACTAGATCCGACTCCACTAGTATGGTCAAACCACCACCTTATCACCTTTGAATTGCATATCAACAACTTGGAAAAGAAAAAGCCCATTATTGCTCCCCCCTGCCTCACAAGGAAAAAACCTAACATCACAGCAGATGCTCTAGTTCCTTTGGTAGCCCCCCTACTCAATGCCCTACCGGACACCAATGATCCTAACACTCTAATCAACATCTACAATGAGACCATGACTAAAGCCATCAATGATATTGCCCCGCTAAAACTACGTAAAAGCAAACCCATAGCCCATCTTAACTCGTGGTTCACTCCAGAGCTGAAAACACTCTGCACTGAAAAAAGAAAATGGGAATCACGTTGGAAATCATCCCCTACACCTGAAAACAAAACTAACCTGGCCACTATCACTGCCACTTACAAAAATAAGATAATCCAGGCTAAAGAAGAAACCTATAATGACAGAATAGCCCAAGCCATCTCCAGTACTAAAGAATTATTCAACATTCTAAGAGAACTAGAGAACCCCAACCCACCGCCAGATACATGCACTAAGGATAAAGCCTGGTGTACTAGCATTCAAAATGCCCTCTCCAATAAAATCAAGGGACTGCAGACCAAAATAGCTGACAAAAGATCCCAACTAACAGTCACTACACCAGCTCCTACACCTACTCCTCACATTAACTCAGGTTTCACATTAAAAAAAGTCACCATTCCTGAAGTCCATATAATCATTGCGTCTCTTAAACCATCTAACTGCAAGGGCGATAGCTGCCCAGCCCAGATTATAAAAGATGCAGCAAGACCTTGCCCCATTCATTACTAAACTTGTAAATTCCTCCTTCTCCAATAACTCCGTCCCAAGTAACCTCAAACAGTCCTGGGTTCTACCACTATTAGAAAAACAGACCCTTGACCCGGCTATACCCACTAACTATAGACCAATAACGACAGTCCCCTTTCTATTGAAAGTTTTGGACAGAATAGCCTACTTGCAAATACAAGATTATCTTGAAGCTCACAAACTACTCGGCACCCGTCAATCTGGCTTCAGATCCCAGCACGGAACAGAAACCGCACTTGTCGACCTCAAAAGCCAGATTGATGAATTGAAAGACAAAGGAAAGATGGCCATCCTACTTCTACTCAACCTCGCTGCGGCTTTTGATCTGGTGGATCACTCCATACTTTGTAACCACCTAGCCTCAGCGGCCCATTTCTCCAATTCTGCAGTTGCCTGGATCCAATCCTTCCTCGCCAACAGAACTATGTGCGTGTTCTCACCATCAGCAGCTGCTGACCCCATACCCATCACCTGCGGAGTCCCTCAAGGATCCTGCGTCTCGCCCACTTTGTACAACATTTTTACAAAGCCACTATTTGACAAACTGGACCGTCTGGGTGTCACCTACACAAACTATGCGGATGACACCCAGATACTCCTACCCCTCTCAGGAACCTATGATATAGACGTTGCGCGGATCAACGAAGTCTACATCATCATTCAGGCATGGATGGCCACACATGGCCGCTGCCTGAATGATGATAAGACCAAATTACTACTAGTCGGATCATCTAACAACCTTCTCAAACTAAGTCCTCACTATACAAATATCGTCATCGATGGGAACAGTATTCCCATTGCCAAACATGTAAAAACCTTAGGTTTCTACCTCGATGCCCAGTCTAACCTAACTAAGCAGATTAACATGACCTCATCGGCCACAGCCTACACCGGCAAGTTGATCAGAGCCTGTAGACCTTTACTATCCCCCACTAGCTGCATTACTCTGGCGCAAGCGCTCATACAATCCAAATTGGATTATTGCAACAGTCATTATCTAGGAGCCAACAAAACCATCTTAAGTAAACTACAAATTATGCAAAATAATGCGCTCACAGCTGCACTGAATATTCCCAAAAGAGAGCATATATCAGAAACTAGAAAGCACCACAGGTGGCTCTCTATACAGGACAAAATTGCCTTAAAAACTATCTGCCTCACTCACAAAGCGCTTAACCACCAAGCCCCCCCCTACCTTACAGATAAGCTCACATGGAAGGTATCCAATAGATTCACCAGATCATCCAACATACCACGTCTGGTGGTGCCCAGATACAATCTAAAAAGAGCCGGAGGTTCTAGCTTCCCAGTATTAGCCGCCCAGCTTTGGAACACCCTCCCTCAGAATATTCAAACCATTCAAACCTTTAACAATTTCAGAAGTCAGGCTATCACTTGGATACTAAATAAAATAGAAAACAACAGCTCCTGATACCACTAACCGTTAGGCGATCGGCACATTCTACTGCTATGACCCAATGTATAATATGTATAATGTTTAATATGTATATATGTACCACTGTAACCTTATCTTGAATGTTCAAACTGTATTCATGTACATAACTGTCTATACTATGCCTTGTAATCTGTACTACCCGACAGCGCCCAATTACCTCCGGGTCAGGTGCGCGATATAAATAAAATAAACAAACAAACAAACAAACCTATAAGGGTGTGTGGACTTCTTGTATGTGCTCTTATTTGATCTAGTTCTGCATTCAATGAAACTCTACAGGTGTTTTATAGTTGCAATCTGCCATCAGCCGGATAGAAAAATCACATTTGATCTTTTCATATTTGTTGTAATATTTCTTTGTGTATATTGTATGGGTTGTAGGATTTGTTTGATAATAAATGTGTTGTTCTTTCATGGCTGAAGCTGAAATAGAGCTGTTCTTTTCGTGACAGTGTTATACAAAGAAAAACATTGAAGAAAAGGTGCCCTTTTGTGTCTAGACACTTTATTTCATTTTGGCTGTCATTTCCCTTAAAGTCTAAATTGCACAGAGGGGCATGCCAGCATGCACACTGAGGGCCTGATTCACGGAAAAGAGCTCAATAATCCTGCAAGTGCCACGTGCCGAGATGGACACTGCGCAAGCCTGCATGCAGACTAAAAAATACAGAACGCCCCCAACATGCCCCCATGCAAAGCAAAAACAGCCAAAACAGCTATCTTTCCGTGCACACCCTGGTGCGGGCCTGCATCTCGCAAAGCATTTTTTTCCCAGTGAAAGTGTGTGCGCACCCCGTAAACAGTCCCTGCACCCTGCTACGCTGCATACGCGTACCCCTAGTGTGATTGGAACCCTGTCTTCACCCATAAATCTGACATGCCAACTCACTTCCAGAGTAGCGATTCCTCTGCGCAAGTCCATGTGCCTGCTTCTGGGTGGTAGAGATTTCGAGGGATCTGTGTAGGCATTTTGCAGGCGAGATGTTGCACGGTCACATCCATGGATAAGTATTGTTCCACGCAACGGTGGGCGTGCTATGGACTGCCTGCGGTTGTCACTCATAACTCCCACTTTCTGGCTTGTTCTTCCCCATTTTGCGCATTCCGCCTCCTATTCCGGCCCCTATGCAGGCTGCGTGGATTCTCCCACAAGGCGCTCTGCAAGGTGCCGAGCCTGTGCGAACTCCACGCAAGTACCGGAAAAGCGCTGCCGAGTCAGTTGCATGAATGGACAAGCAGTGTTTCGCACACAGTTTGACGTTCAAGTACCAGATTTTGCATGCAAATTATTCCATGAATCAGGCCATTAATGTGCAGAATAGTCACGTATGTTCATTTTTCGTGGTTTGCACTACGAAGTCCAAAAAATGTACGTAAATCCTGGCAGACCTCTGTTTACACAAATGTTTTGCACACAGTGCAAAAAAGTGTAAATGCTTTCGACCAGGTCTGAATGGTGGAAGGCATTTATGATGGATTCCTCTGGAATCCACCAGCTGTTAGAAGGCACTAAAAGCTGGTCGATTCCACTGGAACCCAGTGGCTTTTGTCAGCATGAAAATCCCTTGCCGGCAGAACACCATTCAGTTTTGGCATGCCTCCTCACTGCCTGCCAAAACCAGCAGAATTCCCCTGGAATGCAGAAGTAGTTGTTAAAGGAATGGTGCGGTCAACATTTTTTATTGTCCCTACGGGTCAGCCATGTGTTTTTAAGCCTAAGTCGCTCGATTTTAGAAAAACTTCCTATGGACCTTACCCGAGTTTTCATCCATTAAACGCACGCGAAAACAGACACCAGGGTGCTGCCATTTTGTGATAATCCTATCACTTGCCCCATCGCCCTGGCTGACCTGCTTTTGCGGCACTAAATCATATCCCCCGCCTCTGAGCCTGTCATCAGCAGACGCGTACTGCCCATTCACAACGCCAAAGCACATCTCGTGTCAACTTCGCTGCGCTTCAGCTAATGACGTGTCACCATGGAAATGGCAAGACGCCTCTTTCCTCAATAAGTATAAACAAACCGTTTCACAACACACAGCAGCAGATTTTCGATTCCATTCCTCTCTCTGTGTTACTTTGAGTATTCTGTGCTCTGGTCAGCTACCTTCGCCGCTTGTAGCCCGTGTGAACACCTGTACCATCGCTATAAATTATTTTAGTTTGTTTACCACACAATGGCTACAATAATGCCCTACATGTACGAGCCCAAGTATACAGAGGAGGAACTACTGGAAAGGGAAACATGCAAAAACGATGGGGCTTCGGACGGCAGTTGGCAGGACGAATCAACGGATGAAGACACTGGACCTAGTCGCATGAATGGTGTTTCCACCTAGTGCACATGCAATCAGTGCGAGCTAATGCCAACCGAAGAGGAGAACTGCTGCTGCTGTGAAAACTCGGGATGCGTGGCCTACATTTCGGAAGGCGAGCCACGACCGCAATGCAGCACCGAGCTGCCAGACTTCAGGGCAGCCTGCCTCACACGGCCCATGTTGAGGATAATGATGGTGCTTATGGACGAACTTCGCGCAACTTTTCGTCCTCGTAATCCGAGTAACGAGTAAGTATAATCTGCTTGTGATGCCACTACTATTTCATGGTCATCGCCTATATCCAAAATTACATCTACATATCATTGTAACGCATGAAAGTCATTCAATAGTGTGTAGTGTCTAGATAGCATTTGTCCAAGCAGAATGCCATTAGTTACAAGAATTGTCATTGACAACAAACGTTTAATCAACTTATCTTGGTCATTTAAAAACATTTTGTATCATTATTTTTCACAGGTGTTACCGGCTGGTGGTGTATCGTTCCTTTACATGGTGGCTTCACGGGAGGCTTGGACACCGCGTTCGAAGAGTAATACCTGCCTGTGCCGTTCGTGCCATAAGAGAAACTTTCCCGAGTGACAGCGGTCAGTACAGGGGATTTTCCCTCGCTGTGCTGCAACCTGACCTGTACAATGTGTAAAGTTTTGTATTTTTGTGCCATCAAAAAAAGAAACAAAATAAAACACCACATATATTTTAACAATGGTTGTTTCGATGTTTTAAATGAATCAAGTGTGTCTCCATTCAGCAGTCTTCCTGTGTCTTGTCTGCACGCCCATCGGTCCATCCATCCATCCACCCCCCTCCCCTATCAAAGGCGAAGTATAACTATATAAAGTATAAAAAAGTGGTTAGTTTAACAAAAACAAAAGTCCATAACAACAAGTCCAGTGGATGCGCGCTCCCATGGGGGGCTGTCAGGGGCGCGAACAGCCAAGGTGCCAAACACCATGTACATTTCAAAAGGTATCCCATGCCTAGGGGCCATCGCTCACATGGCCTCCTCAGACTCTGTGTCTCCAGGCAGGGCTCCCCCTTGAAGCAGGCTGCCCCCCTGCAATCCACATAAGTGTGTCTCCATTCAGCAGTCTTCCTGTGCCTTATCTGCATGACCCAGGCCCATCCATCCCACCCCCCTCTATCAAAGGCGGTTCGCGCCAGTGGATGCGCGCTGCCATGGGGGGCTGTCAGGAGCGCGAACGGCCAAGGTGCCAAACACCATGTACACTTCAAAAGGTATCCCACACCAAGGGGCCATCGCTCACATGGCCTCCTCAGACTCTGTGTCTCCAGGCAGGGCTCCCCCTTGAAGCAGGCCACCCCCCTGCAATCCACATAAGTGTGTCTCCATTCAGCAGTCTTCCTGTGCCTTGTCTGCACGCCCACCGGCCCATCCACCCTCCCCCCCAATCAAAGGCAGTTCACACTAGGGGATGAGCGCTGCCAAGGTGTGCTGTCAGGGGCGATAACGGCCAAGGTGCCAAACAGCATGTACACTTCAAAAGGTATCCCACGCCAAGGGGCCATCGCTCACATGGCCTCCTCAGACTCTGTGTCTCCAGGCAGGGCTCCCCTTGAAGCAGGCCGCCACCCTGCAATCCACATAAGCGTGTCTCCATTCAGCAGTCTTCCCGTGCCTTGTCTGCACGCCCACCGGCCCATCCACCCTCCCCCCCAATCAAAGGCAGTTCACACCAGGGGATGAGTGCTGCCAAGGTGTGCTGTCAGGGGCGATAACAGCCAAGGTGCCAAACAGCATGTACACTTCAAAAGGTATCCCACGCCAAGGGGCCATCGCTCACATGGCCTCCTCAGACTCAGTGTCTCCAGGCTGGGCTCCCCCTTGAAGCAGGCCGCCCCCCTGCAATCCACATAACTGTGTCTCCATTCAGCAGTCTTCCTGCGCCTTACCTGCACGCCCCAGGCCCATCCATCCCACCCCCCTCTATCAAAGGCGGATCGTGCCAGTGGATGCGCGCTGCCATGGGGGGCTGTCAGGGGCGTGAACGGCCAAGGTGCCAAACACCATGTACACTTCAAAAGGTATCCCACGCCAAGGGGCCATCGCTCACATGGCCTTCTCAGACCCCGTGTATCCGTCCAGGACCCCCCCTCATGCTGGCCGGCCCCCGGCAAACCACATAATACCATGACATACACACGTCATTCATTCACAAACACACCCCTGTTTGTAATACTTTATAAACCAACTGATATGTCTCATGAGAACATCTTTGTGCTTTGCAAGTCAACTCCTGAAAGTGCTACCTGAGAACCACTGAGATCTATGCTAATCTGCTCGTCATCGTGCTATCCGTGAACTTCTTTGACCGCTTCGAGCAAACTCGTCAGTGTGCTACCTGGGGTCATCTACCTGTTCTCCTGCAAATTACTGCTCGGCTTGCTGAATCCAAGTGTTTGTTGGTGAAGGTAAGGCCATGTATCCTAGTCATATTTCGTTGATTTTTAAATTTCTATCTATTTACGAGTAGAGTACTCAGTAGTGCTATGTTCATTGGTCTCATTGATATTGACTTGAGTTTCCATTGTTATACTATCAATAGATCTATTTATTTTCATCTGTGTCAATTGTCATCGAATTGCATCCTTCGGTGGTCCAGTCTATAATGTAAGCATGTTTCCTTCTCGTGCAAGACAGAACATCCAAGGGACGAGTCACATGTTCAGAGTTTAGTCACATCATTTATACATTTCTGCAACTTATGCAAATACTAAGCCGCACATGATGAGCTGGTATAGTTCCTGCGACCAAAACAAACCTTGCATTGAACATTGTATGGTTCATTTACTTTTGTATCACATTTTTAGTCATCAAGATTTTATAATAATGTCGATATTTACTTTTCAGAATTTTCAACAATGCCTGCCTGTTCGATTAGCGGTTGCCCTTCGAAGACCCATGCTAAATCTGAAGGCACTACAATGCATGTATTCCCGAAAACTGTTGATCGAATAAGAGAATGGGTCAGACATTGCGGATATCCACTGGATGAGCTGGAAAGTAGAGTCCAACAAGTCTTAGAGGACAAGAGGGGTGATCGATACCGCATCTGCAGCCGGCACTTTTCCTCAAACATGTACACAAGATCTTGGGTAACCAAGAAGAATAAACGGCGAACGACACGAAAATTGCTCGCGAACGCTATTCCCACTCTATTCGTCCACATTCCGCCACTGGTGAGTCAAGTGTCCGGACTTAGCTTTAGGCCTTGCGGTAGTGTGTAGGTAGCCGAATGGATTCATTGATATTTTAGGTGTTGTGTCCCTTGTAATACTTTCGACATTGATATGAGTGTATAGCTTTCTGAATAATGACATTTATCAATATATTCTTTTTTCGATTTCATAACCCACAAACAAAATCTATATATGGGCACAGGGAACTGTGCTATATTGCGCATTTTCAATAGCATTACTCTCAAGTATTCTGTCTCCTTACATGGCAATTTTTAATATTGGCATTTCATTATCAATCAATAATTTACCTTTACAACTGCTTGACTATCCCTTGAATCTGAAGCAAGAACATTCTACATCTGTGACATGCTCGCAGTTATCAACCACTTCTAGCGCGTATCAGGTAATCTTACTTGGCTATTCCGCTACAGACTTGTTTTATGCATGTCAAGTAATATTTTTATTGTATCGTGTAATTATTTCACCAAATGAAACAAATGGTTAGTGCTTTCCAATTGATATACACCTTAGTTATCGTCCACTGGTGTTTGTTTTCAGTTATAATTAGTGTTATCCATAGTAATGCAAGTACTGTCTTTCAGGGAGATGCTGAAGCGTCCACCACATTGACAAAATCCCTAGATGTTCTTCAGCAGCACGAGGTATGGATACTGACAGCTCCATCGAACTAGATCATCAGAGCTGGAATACTTGTCGTTTGATTGTTCTATACAATGTTTCATTCGTGGTTAGCCATTGATATGTACATGTGCGGTCGACTCCAAGTGTGTGTTATGTTTTCAATATTGTAATCCTTACTAATGCAAGTACTATGTTTCAGGCAGCTGATGGAGCGTCAACCCCTGCACTTGATACAGAGCCTGACATTCAAGTAATTCCAGGGGAAGTGGAAGCGGGACCTTGCGTATACGAATCGGCGCAACAGCTTTCGGAAGTGCGCACTACATTTACAACATCCCTACATATTCTTCCGCAGCACGAGGTATGGATACTGACAGCTCCATCGAGCGTCATCATATGACGTGATTCCATTTGCTATACTTTCTTCTCTATTAATGCAAATACTGTGTTTCAGGGAGACGACGGAGCTTCCACTACAATAACAACATCCCTTGTAGGTGATGCAGATGTAAAGAAATCGGAGAAATAAGTCGATGAAATCTGATCATATTTAGATATTCCTTGATTCTTTTAGACAATGCATCATTTGTGGTTATCTCTTTATATGTACCTGTGCCGTCGACCCCAAGTGTGTGTTATGTTTCCAATATTGAAAACCATACTAATGCAAGTACTGTGTTTCAGGGAGTTGCTGATGCCTCCTCTCCAATACAACCATTCATGGCAGTCCATGCGGAGCCAGAGGTATGGATACTGACAGTTCCATCGAACTAGATCATCAGAGCTTGAATACTTGTCGTTTGATTGTTCTACACAATGTTTAATTCGTATCTAGCTATTGAGATGTACCTGTGTGTTCGTCCTCGCGTGTGTTTTATGTTTTCAATATTGTGATACATAGTAATGAAAGTACTATGTTTCAGGGAGTCGATGGAGCGTCATTCCGTGCTGTCTATGCGGATCCAGAAAATATAGTTGTTGCAGCGCAAGAGGAAGGGAAGACATGCGGAAACGAATCGGCGCAACAGCATGCAGATGTTGACGTTCGAGTCAAGAAAGTTGCAAAGAAAAGAAACAAAAATAAGGTTAGTTACAAACAGTTCATAATTTTAGGAATTGTTTTGTGTTGGGGACTATATTATGTTTTTTTCCTGTCAATTGTACTATACTTTATATTGTGTTTAAAATGAACATCCCTTTTCCAATCTGTCCTCTAGTTATCTGTGGGTGAACGAACTATACATACACAGACAGTGAAGCAAATGAGAGATGTTGCTTGCCAGATCATTTACACTATGGAGAAACTATTAATTCAGACGCGGCGTGTTGAGACTGGAGATGCTCATGTCCAATAGCCAGAACATGAATTGAATGTGTCTGGAGAATCCAGTAAAGTTGTATTGGACCATTGCTACAGTTCGACCGCACCACCAAAAGAAGATGATACTGAATGTATTGAAGATAGCTCTGAAGTAGTCACAGATCAATTCACACAATCTACACCCGCCAAAAAAATGCCACCCAAAAAGCTGTCGACATTGTTGTGTTCTCCCATCAATGCTGAAGTAACAGATGTTGAAATGACAGAGAATGAACCAGCAGCAGCACCCAACGACGCATCAGAACTTGATATCAGTGATATTTCCTTCAAATTTGTTGATATGTCCTCAACGGCACAGTCCGAAACAACTTTCACGCCGGATGCAGTCTAATGAAAGAGGGCAAAGACATAGTATTCGACAGTTGTTTGATGGATATTATAAGTATGCTGAAATGTGGGCATTCAGTTGGAGGGGAAGTATGTGGGGAGCCATTGATTCATGTGACTCGTCAAAAACAAGGCAGTAACATCAAAATACATGCCGCCTGTAGATTAAATCATGCGTTCTCATGGTCTGCACAACCGATGCTGGGGAAGCTGCCAGCAGGCAATCTACTGTGTGCAGCTGCCTCACTTTTTAGTGGGTCCAGTTTTAGAAAGTTAGAGTCTTTCTTTCAGTTTGTGGGACTCCATTTCATTTGTACTACAAATACCAACATGATTATCTGTTTCCGGCCATTAGTGATGCTTGGAAAATTGAACAATTGTCTCTAGCAAGTACATTCGAAGGGAAATGATTCAAGCTAGCTGGCGATGGACAGTGCGACAGCCCTGGATTTTTTGCCAAGTACTGCACCTACCACTTTCAGGACATGGATAGTAAGAAAATTGTGAGTTTGGTGGTTGTGCAGGTATCCCAATATAAATCCTAAGTGGCCATGGAGAAACTAGGATTTATAAAATCATTGCAATATCTACAATCAAGGGGAATGCACATCGACCTCGTAGCCATGGACAGACACGTTTCAATTGCCAAGACAATGAGAGAGCAGTTCCCACATATTAAACATCAATCTGATGTATGGCATCTTGCTAAATCAATCAATAAGAAAATCTCGGCTGCACAGAAAAAAAAAAAGTTTTGAAAGTATTTCACAGTGGTCCCAGTCTATCAGCAACCATCTTTGGTGGAGCTTCAAAACTTGTGAAGGGTCAGTGGAAATCCTACTTGAAAAATGGCGGTCACTGATGCACCACTGTACCAACGTTCACCGCTGGTCAGAAAACCTACATTTCCACCAATGTGAACATGGCCCTTTGTCCACAGAGGAGGCACGGAAGAAGAAGTGGTTGATTGCATCTTCACCTCCACACAAAGCCAATGAGAAGATTGTTTTCGATAAAACTCTATCAAGAGATTTGAGGGGACTGACAGAATTCTGTCACACAGGGTAATTGGAGGTGTTCCACAATATGTGCCTAAAGTACAGGCCAAAGCGATTGCATTTCGGTATACAGGGCATGAAACATAGGACTCTACTAGCGGTCTTGGCCCATAACGAGAATTTGGGCCGTGAACAGTCTAGGACTACGGGAAATGTAGGGATGCCTCGCTACACTACGACCTTTGGAAAAAGAAGTAAGAAATGCGTGGTGAAACCAGTATATGAGGAAATGGAGTTCGACTTTGTTAAAGGCCTTATTGTTAGTGTACTAGAGAAGCACAGATATGGAATTTTGAGCGTTTCTGTGCAGAGCACTGATGCATTGCCACCAAACATTGCCACTGTGCCATGTCCACCCAAAGCAGAACTCGTTGAGAAGTTCAAATCCCGGTTCAAATAAATCATTGTAATCTGATTGTCTTTTTGAAAATAATATTATTGTACAGTGTGCATACAAAGTATGCTTACCCTAAACCCTCCATTCACCATCCTGGGTGGTGAACATCATGGGTGTCATCTTTGAATTCTCTCTCTATTCACCTCATATCGCTGACCTTGTGAATATGTGTATGTATATATTTCTGTTGCTGTAACTAAGTTTTGCAATCTCATGTAAATGCTGCGCACTGTTAACCGAGGAGAGGCTTGCGTATTGCAAATAATAAAACAAATAAACAATAAATCTCACTTTCAATTCAACTCCTCGGGTACTTTATACTTTCCCTGACCTTCCCCCAAAAAGTCAATGTCTCCATAGTTATAGTTCTCTAGGGCTGCAAAGCTCGCGGACAACGAGGACAAAATTGGGGGCCTTAGAATGCACCATGTGAGGCATTGCAGATGGGAGAGAAGCCAGTTTGCATTTGCACATTGAGGCGTAGTACAAAGATGGAGTCGAACATTCAAGTTCTCACAGATGGCTTTAGACAGGATGTTGCAAAGTAAGAATGTTCGCTCATGCAGAGTGAAGGTCAGCGGCTTTGAATATTTGCTTGCGGGCTGAAGAGGCCCGCGAATCGCACTGGCAGTATAAGGTTCTATTGTTTTTTGACCTTGAGAGACAGGGACCATGCGGAAAGGACTTCATTTGAAGGAGGGGGGCAATAACGTAAGAGACGATAAGGCTGAAAATTCTGAAACTAGACCGAGTTTCATGTTAGTTCAGTATATGAAAAATCGTTGGCTCGAACACAGTGGTATTTACGGTCTGCATTACGCAGAGATACAATGGAAATGGCAAATATAATGTAAGTAACTCTTTAGACGCTTTTATACCGGAATGAATGAATGAATGAATGAATGAATGAATGAAGAGCAAGTACAACATTTGTGGGATCGTCTTTCTACCGGGCACATGGGCATGCAGCTTCTTGTAAACAACTGCACAACGTTCACCATTTTATGGGATGATCAGCAAGGCGCCATATGCCCTTACGCGCTACTAGCGGCTAGAAGCAACATATCGACCTTTACGGTGGCCTAGTGCCTAGTTGATGGAATAGCCTTGCAGTTCACCGTGCGTCCAAAGTGTTTCTTTTAACGAAAACCAACACCCTGTGTACCATAAAGGAACAGCGCGTGACTCACGATAAACCTTTCCAGATTTGCAAATCGAGAGAAAATTAAAAAAATTACATTCCGATTTAATATGCCAATTGCTGAATATTCTCTAAACATTTAATGTCAAATAAATGTACTTTACCAAATGTACCGTATTGCTGTTTGATTTTAAAGTACAGTTTCATATTCTGAATTGTGGCGCGCTGTGTTGTGAGTTGATCTGTGTTGGTTTCCGGGTTCTGTGTGAAGTTGCGTAGAAGACGACTGCGCACGTATGCCTACGCAGCACAGTAACCTCACGGAGAGAGGCGGGGAATATGAATGTTTTGATAATGTCAGGCTCAGGGGCGGGGGATATGATTTAGTGCCGCAAAAGCAGGTCAGCCAGGGCGATGGGGCAAGTGATAGGATTATCACAAAATGGCAGCGCCCTGGTGCCTGTTTTCACGTGCGTTTAATGGATGAAAACTCGGGTAAGGTCCATAGGAAATTTTTAAAATCGAGTGACTTAGGCTTAAAAACACATGGCCGACCCGTAGGGACAATAAACATTTTTGACCGAGCCATTCCTTTAACACAGGCACAATAGTTTTAGACCTATGTCTGTGTTCTGGGCGACTGGGGCAGAACCTTTGACTCTGTTGGTACACAAGGGACTTTAAACTAAACGTCCAATGTGTTTTTAAGAACTGATTTTGCTAAGTAAGGGCTCAGCATTTTCCACTGCTGGTTATAGGGTGGAATGAGGTTAAGTGTTTCCCTCCAAGGGGCGCCCATTTGCTGTTTACATCTACTTAGTGTTAGGCAGGTCGATCTGTCTACTTTTCTAAGGATGAAATGTCAGAGGACAGACATGTTAGATAGGTAACATGTCAATGGAAGCAACAATGAAATGGACAGTGGCGGGAAACATGAAGGTGCTGGAGAGGGCAGCTCTGCACCTGAGAACAGACCCCGTGGCACCTACACAGGCCCAGAAGGGTTGTCTGCCTCCACCAAGAGATTGACTAAAAATCTAGACTGATTTAAATAGGACACGCGCAGGGGGTCTGTCCCCTGAGGGCCTGAGTAAAGGAGGGAATAAGCGGCCATGACTCCCTCCTCCTCGCCCTTAATTGAAAGACGACTGGAGGTGGATGCATCAAAGAGAAGCACCATCTTGGCCCCTCCCCCCGCCCTTAGCCCGTGAATAAACAGAGCACCCCAGAAAATGACATTGGAAGGGACAGATGGATCTTCACAGACCATCCCGAGCCTTTCCATTCTCCCTGAAACTAGAACCTGTGCCTTCGCACCTCCTCTGACCCAGCAAGACAACAGCTCTTCCAAGGGGTTGAGCAAAGCACAGGAACAGAGGGCCCTTTCCATCTCCTTTCAGCAAGCCACACCTCAGCTCCTGGAACAGTCATTGTGCTGCACAGCCTGTTGACAGTCACCATCCACATATTCTTAGGCGGGGTGACTTCATACGCCGGGTGACGCCAAGCCTGTAAGGGCGCCAACTTGCTGGACAAAACGCTTCTGTGGAATCTTCCAAAAAAAGCAGGCATTCAGCAAACAATTACGGGAGGTCTCACCTCTTGAGTACCCAGTATACATACCTAAGAAATTCCAAATCATCACGTATGAAATCGTCTAATTATAAAAAATGTCGACTAGAGCAATGAGACTCCTCAAACTAAAGCAAATATAGAGATTTCTGGATCATGTCCGAGGGGCTCAAGTTAAAAGACTGTTGATAAATGTTTGCTAAGCCTCTTCAGGTGTACTCTTGATTTAGGCTTTGTGAATTCAGCTATAAAGTAGCGGTGCAAATGCGAGATGCTCATGGGTATCGGTTTTTGTGGGGTTGAGTTTGGGGCGTGCTCTGGACATCCAGGTTTGAGGTAGGCCTTGAGCTGGTGGATGCCTTTGTTGATGGAAGAGAGTCTGAGGTACACTTGAGTGTCATCTGCCTGTTGGTGGAGGTGGATGTCGTCGCTGGCAAGAAGGGATCCCATGTAGAGGTTGAAGATTAAGGGTGTGCCCTTGGATCCTTGCGGGACTCCACGAGTGACATGTTTTGGGGGGTGGGGAGGATCTGGCAGTTTCCATGTGGACAAACTGTTGGTAGTCGCCTATGCATGAGGTGAACCACAGGGGGACAGTCTCGCTGATTGCCATGAAGTTGTCTAATATGTGAGGGCTTAAGAATCTACTATGGTCATCTGCAACCTTTGGCTCCCAACATTTTTTCCACTAAAAGTCCCAATAGTTCTAGCCAATACAGTCAGCGGTGAGAGATCATGGGAATTGTAGTCCAGTACATTTAGAGAGGGGCAAGTTGCAAGCCACAGATCTACTGCGTTGAATGCTGTGGACAGATAGAGGAAGTAGGAGGCAGTGGTAGCTATCATCCAGGATGAGGACAGCAATGCCTACCACTTGGATTGTGGCAGTTTCTGTGCTGGATCTGTGTCTAGAGGCAGATTGGCAGGTCACCAGTAGGTTGCTGGTTTCCATGTGTGCTTGAAGGTGAGGTGCTATGGCTCTTTCGAGGATCTCACCAAGGAAAAGGAGGTGTGTGATGCGGCAATCGTTTGTGATGTCTTCGGGATCTAGTGTTACTTTTTGTAGGATTAGGAGTTTTGAGGGCTATCGAAAATCTTCCTTGAGTGAGTGGTGCATTGACGATAGCCAGGAATGTATGGAGTGATTTTGTGGGGAGTGTCTTGAGGGTGAAGGCTGGCAGCATGTCATCAGAGTAGAAGGCCTATCACGGATTCTACAGTGAAGGTCAGGTCCTTCACGGTTAGAGTTTTGAAGGTGGCCTAGGTCGTCGTTATGTGTGTAATTAGTTTGGCTTCAATGTTTTGGCTGATCTTATAAATGACAAACCTGTTGATTGCAGTGGATTTCTTGATGAAATGAAGGAATGGGGTCTAGAAAAGGGTTTATGCACCTTTCGACTGCCATGAAAAGAGTTTCCCTTTGGTTTTTGGCAATGGTCATTTGGTGGTAGGTGGCTTTTGCTGTGGTTATCAGCTGCATGGAGGCAGTCTGAAGTTCTTTGAGTCGGGTATGGTCAGATGAGGTTTTGGACTTGCATCAAGTTTTCTCATGTTTTCTGATACCTCTTTTGCTGATGTGAAGTTTCTGTTTGCACAAGGCGGCTAATGGGTTATTTCTGATGGTTTGGTGTTTCTCTGGGCCATGTATGTTGATTTGGGTCTTCATGGCATCATTGAGTGATTCTAGAATGATGTTTCAGTCCTTGGAATTGGGTCTTGAAAGAGAGGAGGTAAGGGTGGTGAGGACATAAAAGCATTGTTCTATCCCGAAGTTATGTTATGTTATGTTATGTTATTGGGCATTTGTATAGCACCTTTTTTACCATTGATATGATCTTAAAGCGCTGTGGTTTGAACGTCCTCAGGGACCATAGTGCAGGTCAGAGGAGAGAGTAGGGTAGTAGCTTGGCTGCACTCAGTATGTGTGCAGCTAGTGCGTTTTACGTGGTCTGTAGCTGCATTCTAATGCTATGCGTGGTGCAGTGGTTGTGTGAAATCAGTAGAATGTGTGCAGCAAGGCCGAATTGACCTTGGTATCTGCATTCTGGTGGTGGTGGAGCTTGTGTATGACATTATGTGTGCAGCTAGTCTGATTTTTCGTGGGGTATATCTGTGTTCTAAAGACTGTTGAGGTGTTCATGGAGGAGTATAGTAAGTGTGCAGCTAGTCGGAACTGATCGAGGGCTATAGCTGCATTCTCTTGTTTGTTGGTGTAGGAGAGAGAGTGAGTATATTAGTATGTGTAAATATCTCAGTGGATTGGAGTGAGACCCCTGTTTCTGATTACCTTCTATCGCCTGCTGTATCTATTTTTAGAGGTTCAGAGCCTTAGTTCTCTAAGAGATTCTTGGTCTAGTGTGGAGTTTTCTGATTACCAGGCTTGAGCGTGTCTTTCCGTGCTTGGCAGTATCATTCCGGTTGAGTTGCATGATTCCAAAACTTTGCTGGGCGAAGCGATTGCAGGTCTATGGTCATCCCTGTGTCACATTAGGTCTCAATTGTTTATTGTATAACATCTTCTCATTGTGCAGATACATCCAGTTCTGTCTGTCACATTTGTAATTACATTCTAGGTTCGATCACTGATGCTCAGTGAACCAGACGTCCAGCATCAGCGTCTATGGTCATCCCTGTGTCACGGTAGGTCTGCAATGGCTTATTGGATGACACCTTCTCAGTTGTTCAGTTACTTCCAGTTCTGTTCTATCAGACTAACGAGTGCATCCTAAGCATGTTGACTGGTACTCAGTGAACCTGAAGTTCCAGCAACAGGCCAGGTCGTGTTATTGTGGTTTATCTGACTGACATAATTATGTGCAGCAGAGGTTGGAGAGTTCCTGGTCTGGTGAGTGATTTGAGTATTGATAGCAGGCGATAGCACATCGCTGTCACTTGCAGGAGCTTGCCTTTCCAGATTCCTTGCCTGATTTAAGACCGTTTTCCCTTGTATATCGAATGAAGTCAGTCCCGTTCTAATGTGTCAATTAAATTGTTTTCTAAAATATCCTGGCTGTTGGGATCATTTGTGGCTATTGTTTCTATCTCTTGGTAGGATTTTAGTACCCTTTTCCGTGATGAAACTGGACCAAGGTTTAACCAGACAATGTTTTCAGATTCCCCATACAAGGGTCTATCTGTTAAATGGTCTGCAGCTTCGTAGCACCTGCATTCTCTATGTGAATTTGAAGGAGTGTAACGTCTGCTTAATAGGCTTAGGTTGTGTGTGCTTGGTTGGTGCAACAGGGTGGCTGGCGAAGAGAATGGAAAAGTGATCTGACCAGTCAAGTGCAATAGGTGTGTTGTAACGGAGGGTCACAGTGGCTGTGATGATGACGTCTAGGGTGTTGCCCTGGTTGTGGGTTGGGACAGTTGTGTGCTGCGTGTGAGGCCTAATGTGTAAATTAGGCTGAGAAGTGCTTCCTTCATAGTCTTGGTGGTTGTACTTCCTGGAAGATTTAAGTCCCTGAGGAAGATGTTGTTGGGGAGTGTAAGGGACATGGTGGTGACCAGGTCTGCAAAGTCATCAATGAAGGGGTATTGAGTATGGCTGGCCTGTAGATGAGGTTGAAGGTGACTGCTTCAGTGTTTCAAAGGAGATGATTGTGATATCTTCTTGTCTGGTACAGGACTAGGAAGAGTTATGGATGATGGCAAGTCCTCTGCCAGTCTTGTTTAGCCTGTCCCTAAATTGAATGATGCAGCCATCAGGGATGTGGACATCTATCTAGGATGTCGGTCAAGGAGGAAGTGGTTCACGTTTCAGTGATGAAAAGTGCTTCCAGGTCATAGGTTGTTAAGGGGGCTGCTTGTGCAACTGCTGAGCTTATTGATTTATAAAGCGGACTAAGCCCTTCGGCTTCAAGTTACTGGTTACAGGTTACTCAGCTTAGTGACGGAGAGTAGATGATCATCGGAGGAAGGTATTGACAGGTAAGATGGTTAGAAGGTAAAATGAGAAAATGAGCTCCATCCTCATCGGTCACTCCAGTGTGAGATTGCAGAGGTCAAGGATAGACAGCCACGCAGTGCTGGATCAATACAACAAAACCGAGTGTGAGGACTGGGAATTCTCTTGTGTGTTGGTAGAAGGTGCTGTTTGTGTTGGCTTGAAGGGAATGTGGGACAGGTTGCTGTAAGTTGGAATTGATCCTGGTGAGGTTGCTTGCATTGTCTATTGAGGACATGGATGGCCCGTGAAGAAAGGGGATGAGATACATGGTGTTTATTGTAGGCTCCCAGGGTCCTTGTGGCCTGAACATGGCCAAACAGGAGTCAGCCTTGTCTTTGTATGCCCTTTCCTTCGGAAACCTGGGCATGAGACACGATAGGTAGGAAGGGTTAAGAACAGAAAGTACAGAGGAAGAGCTGCAAAGAAGGCTTCAGTCAGGTAGGGGAAGGAAACAGGGAGGAAAACATGAGAAAAAGTGGGAAGGGGTAACCGGCAGAGGTGGATGTAGGCAGAGGTTGGGGGGAACTAAACAGAAAAAATCCAGATAGATGTGGGCCAGTAGCAGAGGTCAAGTGACTTGTATGTTGTTTTGGTTTTTGGTGTTATTTTTGGAATTGTTGAAACTCTGAATAGTGCAGTTACTTCTGGATGTATTTCTTCTGATTTAATGCAAAAATACTTATTTTTAGTCGCGTGTTTGGTACCATCTTTGCGGGGACTTGAACGTGTGTTACCATCCTTATGGGGACTTACCACATTATTCTTATTTGGGATGGAATGTATAATGAGCAAATGAAAAAATGCTTACTTTATAGTACTTAGTATGCAATATATTTTATATACAAGTACATTCCTGATATCTAGGCACCACAACAGATGGATTAGGATGTTTTTGAATTTGCAAGATGTTTAATTTGCATGTGAAACTTAAAGGCAGTTTGTTCTGGCAGTAAACACTATTATAAACACTAAATAAACTTCCAGGAAAGAGAACTGTGGCACAGGAGATACCATGATTGACCCAGGATTACACTTTGTGATAAAAAAGGAAGCAGGATTTCAAATTCAAGTTTCATTCTTCCACAGGCACCATCTTCCCTATTTACACATCTCCTCTTTAGGAATGGTGAGGTGTTGTTATCTACTTTTGGATCATGTTTAATATTACTGAAGTTACCTTTCCAATAGAGATCATGTTTGATTATGGTCAATTTAAATTCTCCAAAGCAATTCTAAGTGATAATCATGATAAGGTCCCCACAGAGATGGTGTTCAATTATGACAATGGTATGGTCCCCACAGAGATGGTGTGTGATTATGATAACACCAAAGTCCCCACAGAGATGGTGTGTGATTACAATGGACTATGTGTGGATACCTGCCTTGTGGGGACTAACCTTTCCCAATGTTTTAGAAATGGGCTAATAGCAGAACTATGTTCATAAAAAATTCATAATACAGGATCCAACTTCATATTTGCAAAAATGCTTATTTTTACTCGTATGTCCGGTACCATCTTTGCTGGGACTTGGACGCGTGTTACCATCCTTGTGAAGACTTACTTTATTATTCTTATTTAGGATGGATTGCACCGTGAGCAAATGGAAAAATGCTTACTTTATAGTACTCAATATACATTATACAATGTTATTTGGACATGTGAGTACTTGCCTGCATTATAGCTATCACAACAGACGCATTTTGGGGGTTTGACATTTCCCACAAGATGTTTGATTTGCATGCAAAACTTAAAAAGGCACTTAGTTTCTGGCATTAAACACTATTATAAACACTCAAAATGTTCCAGAAAAGATAACTGCGACACAGGCGATGACTTGATTGACCCAGGCTGACACACAGTGGCCAAAAAGGAATAAATATTTCAAATTCAGATTTCATTCTTTCACAGGAATCATCTTCCCTTCTAACTCATATCTGCTCTTTAGAAATGGTGTAATGGAAATTATGTTGCTTTCTTCTTTTCGAATGTGTATAATTAGAGTTAAGTTAACTTTCCTATAGGCATCATGTTTGATTATGGAAAAGTTATATTTTCCACAGATCTCATGTGCGATAATCATGAAACGGACCCCACAGAGACAGTGGGCCTCATTCCGAGTATGGAAGTAGCCAGGCCGCTTTCAGAGGCATGGCTACCTCCATACGGGTACCAGGTCTGGGTTCCTTGAATGGGGAAATACCGGGCCATTCCGACCTTCGAAGGCCTGGTATTTCCATATTCAAGGAACCCGGACCGATACATCCCCATTTCCATTTCAGCCCCCATAGGGCTCAATAGGAATGGGGAGGATGCGATCAACGGGCCTGTAAATGACGGGCCCGCTGTTAGCATCCTGGTCTGCTCACGGGACCCGCAAGAAGACCTCGTAATGAGGCGGTAGAGGGTTGACGGGGCCGGCAGCTCTACCGGCGCTGTTAACCTCTACCGCCAGGGTCGTGATGAGGCCCAGTGTGTACTTGCAATCACGTTGAGGTCCCCACAGAGATGGTGTGTGATTACAATGATGGTAAAATCCCCATAGAGATGGTGTGTTATTTGGACTATACTCAAGCCCCCACAGAGACAGTGGGCCTAATTACAGGTCTGGTGATAACCCTGCCGGTGATACCAGCAGGTTGCCGCTGGACCCGTAAAGAATTACCAGCGCCTGACTTCACGGTAACACCAGGGTATTACAACCCTGGCGGCCGCAAAGTCAGGCGCCGGTAATCCTGTTAATCCCCATTCCCATGGATGGGAGTGCGGACCACGGAAGCAACGGCACCATTAATTACGGTGCCGGTACTTCCGTGACGGTTTGCCTACCATGACCGCTGTGTCAGGCAGGGTTTGCCCTGTCGGGCACATCGGCTCCGGCAGGCAAACTAGTAGTATGCTGCTCCGGAAACAACAGTGCCCATTGTTTCTGGACCTGCATGTTTATAATGAGGCCCAGTGTGTAATTATGGTGCTGTTAAGTGCTTGCGCATTAGCCGCTATATACATCTAAATATAATACAATTAATACAAATAGAAAATATGGTCCCCACAGATATGGCAAGTGATTATGATAAAACTAAAGCCCCCACTGAGATGGTGTGTGATTACAATGATGATAAGGTCCCCATAGAGATGGTGTGTGATTAGGATTATACTCAAGTCCCCACAGAGACAGTGGCCCTCATTACGACCCTGGCGGATTTTTTCCGCCATCGACGGACTTTTCGGCCATGGCGTAAAGTCCGTTTACGCCATGGCGGATGGCGGACTTACCGCCCCATTCCGAGGTTGGCGGGGCGGTAAGTCCCCATTGACCCATTTACCCTTCCCCATTCCCATTTCGGCCCCATAGGGCTCAATGGGAGTGGGGAAGGCGTTAATTACGCCACCGTACATTACGGTGGCGTAATTAACACCAAGGTCCCATAGCGCCATGGATTTTTACGCCCGCAAAAAGCGGGCGGAAAAGTGACCATGGCGCTTTGGGAACTCGTAGTTGGCGGTAAGGGGTCGGCGCAGCTAACGCTGGCGTAAACCCCTTACCGCCAGGGTCGTAATGAGGGCCAGTGTGTAATTATGATGCTGTTGAGCGCGTTTGGGCATTAGCCACTATATAAATCTGAATATAATACAAAAAATAAAAATAGGAAATATGGTCCCCACAGATATGGCAAGTGATTCTGATAACACTAAAGTCCCCACAGAGATGGTGTGTGATTACAATGATGATAAGGTCCCCATAGAGATGGTGTCTGATTAGGGCTATACTCAAGTCCCCACAGAGACAGTGTGTAATTATGATGATGTTAAGCACTCAGGCATTAGCCACTATAGAAATCTAGATAAAACACTAAACATTTACAAATACAAAATAAGATCCCCACAGATATGGTAAGAGATTATGATAACACTTATGTCCCCACAGAGATGGTGTGTGATTACAATGATGATGAGGTCCCCATAGAGATGGTGTCTGATTAGGAGTATGCTCAAGTCCCCACAGAGACAGTGTGTAATTATGATGATGTTAAGCACTCAGGCATTAGCCACTATAGAAATCTAGATAAAACACTAAACATTTACAAATAGAAAATAAGATCCCCACAGATGTGGCAAGTGATTATGATAACACTGAAGTTTCCATAGAGAAGGTGTGTGATTACAATGATGGTAAGATCCCCATAGAGATGGTGTGTGATTAGGACTATGCTCAATTCCCCACAGAGACAGTGGCCTCATTATGGGTCCGGTGGTAACCCCGCTGGTGATACCGGCAGTTTGCCGCCAGACCCGTTAGGAGTTACCGGCGCCTGACTTCACGGTAACACCGGGGCATTACAACCCTGGCGGCCGCAAAGTCAGGCGCCGGTAATCCTGTGAATCCCCATTCCCATGGAGTCCATAGGACTCCATGGGAATGGGGTCCACGGAAGCACCGGCATGGTTAACGGTGCCGGTGCTTCCATGACGGTTTGCCTACCATGGCTGATGTGTCCGGCATGGCCTGCCCTGTCTGGCACAGCGGCTCCAGCAGGCAAACCTGCAGTATGCTGGTCCGGAAACAACAGTGCCAGTAACCTTACCGGCACCATTGTTTCTGGACCTGCATGCTTATAATGAGGCCCAGTGTGTAATTATGATACTGTTAAGCGCTTGTGCATTAGTCGCTATATAAATCTAAATATAATACAATAAATAGAAATAGAAAATGTGGTCCCCACAGATATGGTAAGTGATTATGATAACACTAAGGTCCCCACAGAGATGGTGTGTGATTACAATGATAAGGTCCTCATAGAGATCGTGTGTGATTACAATGATAAGGTCCCCATAGAGATCGTGTGTGATTAGGAATATACTCGAGTCCCCACACAGACAGTGTTTAATGTGGTGCTATTAAGTGCTTGGGTTTTAGCAACTATAGAAATCTAGATAAAATGCTAAACATTTACAAATACAAAATAAGATCCCCACAGATATGGTAAGAGATTATGATAACACTTATGTCCCCACAGAGATGGTGTGTGATTACAATGATGATGAGGTCCCCATAGAGATGGTGTGTGAATATGACGATACTAAAGTCCCCACAGAGACAGTGTGTAATTATGATGCTGCTAAACGCTTGGGTATTAGTCGCTATATGAATCTAAACATAATACAAAAAATACAAATACAAAATATGGTTCCCACAGATATGGCAAGTGATTATGATAACACTAAAGTCCCCACAGAGACAGTGGGGGTCATTACAACCTGGGCGGTAGCCATGGAGCTATTAGCTCCATGGCTGCCTCCCATACCGTGTCCATGTCCAGTGTTGTTCAATGGGGACTTACCGGTGTAGTCCGACCCTGGCGGGACCGTTAAGTCCCCATTGAACAAACCATTCCTCATTCCCAATTGAGCCCCCATAGGGCTCAATGGGATTGGGGAGGGCGCTAATAATGGGCTCGCGACTTGCAATCCTGTTATTAGCGCCCTAGTCCCTTAGCGGGACCCGTAATGGACGTGTGGTCAGACCACACGTTCCTTACGGTCCCCGCCAAGAGACCTCGGAATAGGACGGTAAGCGATTACCGGCACCGGTCTCCTTACCGGTGCCCGGTATCCCTTACCGGCCAGGTCGTAATGACCCCCAGTGTGTAATTATGATGATGTTAAGCACTCATTCATTAGCCACTATAGAAATCTCGATAAAATACTAAACTTTTACAAAAACAGAATATGATCCCCACAGATATGGTAAGTGATTATGATAACACTAACGTCCCCACAGAGATTGTGTATGATTATGGCAACATTCAAGTCCCACAGAGACAGTATGTAATTATGATGATGTTAAGCCCTTAGGCATTAGCCGCTATAGAATAAATAAAATTATAAAAAATTACAAAATAAGGTTTCCGCAGATATGCCATGTAAGTCCCCACAGAGATGTTGTGTAAATTCTAAGATGTTGAGGACTCCACAGAGATGTTATGCGATAATGATAACACTAAAGTCCCCACAGAGAGGGTGTGTGATAAGAATCTTTTTAAAGTTCGCCCAGGGGCCACACATAGGTCAACAAATAACTGGAAAGGAAACATTTAGTATTCAACTCCTCAATGGTTGTCCTAATAAATCATTAGACCTTCCCCATCTAAAATGATGTACCCCTCCTTCTCCTACCACCTTAAACTACACACACATATTCTACCCCAAACATGGCAGCCTTGTGTCTATTAATACAAAATTAACCTGATGCAGACTTGCTAAAGCACTCATCTCTATTTATTTGACTCAACCCCTAAGGCAGTGGAAAATCAAGTATCACAGTGCTGTCATTTAATGGATTGTGGGCTCTTCCATCTGGATAAATTAGAAATCCAATTGCCAGTGTCACAAACTACACAGATCCATCCTGGCATTGAGGACTCAGACACTGCCTCTGACCTTCACACATCAACAATGCTGGTTTTGCATATGATTCCCCCTCTAACCCACTAAGACCCCAACCCCACCAGTTTTCTAGAAAGAGTGCATGCAATAAAACCACGAAAATGCAAAAGGTTTACTATGGAAGACCAAGTTTCAATTCATGTATGGAGTGTGAAAATCATGTTGAAGTCCCTTAGAGATGGTATGTGATTATAACGGCTTTAAGGTCCTCACAGAGATTGTGTGTGATGAGCAAGTGGATGGAGTTAATCTCTGTTCCAGTCTCACATTTGACCAGCAGGATGAGTGCAAGTTACTGTTAAATCAGTTGCCTCCCTGTTCTTACTTTCACCAGGCTTGACCCCTTGAGGCCAGCATGATATACTCACTGGTGACTGTTTGCCTGTCAAAAGCAGGGGGTACAGAATGTCAGACAATGTAAGAACTCATTTAAGGAATGAGGTCAACAAGATGCTTGATCTCGGGGTTATAGAGACCTCTACTAGCCCATGGTCTAGCCAGTTGTGCTTGTACCAAAGGCAGGATCCAAAGAGGTGAGATTCTGCGTGGACTGTAGAGCTCTAAATGCAGTCACAAAGACTGATGCCCATCCTTTGCCTAGGACAGATGAGCTGGTGGACAAACTTGGTGCAGCCAAGTACCTCAGCACATTTGACCAAACGTCAGGCTATTGGCAAATAGCCCTGACAGACCATGCCAAGGAGAAAACTGCATTCTCCACCCCAGCTGGCCTCTACCAATTCAAGGTAATGCCTTTTGGATTAAAGAATGCAACTGCTACATTTCAGAGGATGGTCAATCAAGTTCTGAATGGGATGGGGGACTTCTGCATGGCATACTTGGATGACATTGCAGTGTTCAGCCCTACATGGAAATAACACATTGATCACCTAGGCTATCTATTGCAGGCTCTGGAACAGGCCCATCTGACCACAAAGGCAGGTAAATGTTAAATTGGTCAGAGTACAGTGGTCTACCTTGGACATGAGGTAGGAGGAGGTGAAATAAGGCCATTGCCTAGCAATGTACAAGCTGTACAAAACTGGGCCACCCCTACTACTCAAAAATAATTGAGAGCCTTCTTAGGTCTCACTGGGTATTACAGGAACTTCATTGATAACTATGGGACCATAGCTTCACCCTTGAATGTCCTCTCCTCTCCCAAATTTCCTAAAAAGGTCAGGTGGAATGAGGAGTGCAATCAAGCATTTGAAGGTCTATAGACAGCCCTTTGTCAGGCTCCAGTCCTAAGAGCTCCTGACTATCACCAACCCTTCATTGTACAAACTGATGCTTCTAATGTAGGTATACATGCAGTCCTTAGTCAACTGGATGAGAAAGGTAGGGAACACCCGATTTGTTTCATCAGCAGGAAGTTAAGGGATCCTGAGACAAGGTGGGCAACAATAGAACGTGAATGTTTTGCTATTGTGTGGTCACTGAAGAGGTTTAGGCCATACTTGTATGGTTCTACCTTCATTATTCAGACTGACCACCAACCCTTGAGATGGCTGATGCAAATAAAAGGGGAAAACCCAAAGTTACTCAGATGGTCAATCTGCCTACAAGGATTTGATTTTTCCATTGAGCACAGAGCAGGAAGTCACCACCAAAATGCTGATGGTCTCCCTAGGATGTTTATAACCAACTATAGGTATGAGATCCATCCAGGAGTGGATTAAATCCTCCTATGCCTTAGTCTGCGGTGGGGGGGGGGAAAGTGTTAGGGAGAATTCTCATTCTATGGCTAATTTCCCTTACCTAGTGAGTCCCTCAGCAGCTTTGCTGGATTTCTGGAGCTTTTCCCCCCACTCTTACCTGTGTTTTGCCATGTGTATTTCATCTGTTTTTGTGATTGTGGACTCTGGAGTACATCACTTCAGTAGCCCCACGCTTTTGTGTGTTACACAGCACCTTCAGTGCAGTGACACAGGGTTGTCTTTTAGACTTCCCACCGACTCCATTTCTGGGGCTGACTCCTGTCCCCCAGAAAAGAGTGAAGTTGCCATTAATTTTACATAGTCATTTAACCACAGATCCAGTACACCCCATTTTACATGGAGAATTGGAAAGGGTTAAATCTTAGCCCTTTTTTCTGTACCTCTTGGAGCATTGTTTCGCTCCCTTAACATTAAGACTTGGCTGGTGGCAGTGGTATCTACCCTAATTTTCCTACCGCGATTATATTACATAACGTGGTACTGTTTTAGTCTATTTTAGTAGCCTCGAACTTTAAACCCGCTAGCCCAAATACTTTTTATTTCGGCTCCGTTTGGGTTTAATCGCCATTTCTTTTTGTTAACATCCTTTTTGGGTCTTTCTTTGCGCAGCAAACCAGGTTTGCCTCCTTTGTTCGCCGACCTCTGGCGGGCTTCTAACCAGAAGCTCTCCTTTGGCGTCTGAGTGTCTAGGTGGGCTGAATGTAAGGGCGGGGTGTAGTCACCCCCTACACAGGGTCTCCTTGGAGACCCAAGTCGCACTTTGTGTTGATTGGCTCAGGTGGTTATCCGGGCTGGACAACCCCCCTGCTGAGTGATTGACAGCCTGGCTGTGTGAATGGGGGATTTTGGCATAAAAGGCGGGACTCTTGAGCTAGAAGGCAGAGTCGGCTCTGGAACTACAAGGAACCAAAGAGAAGTGGAGAAAAAGACAGCTGCTGCAACCCCGAGTCCCGGTGAAGCCCTGCTGCAGTCCTGAGCTATCTACCCCTTCAACGACTAAGAGAAGATCCAGTCCATAGTCTTCTTCCCTTGAGCCTGGTAGGATCAACCAGCTCGTCTTTTCTTCAGTCATAGAATCCTCTCCTGGGTCGAAATCACTGCTGTGCTGTAGTGGTCCGGATAGCCATCAGAAGAGCCCTCTCCTGATTTAAAGGAGCGCACCTTTTATTCATTGTCTTTTTCGTTGATGCTGGTCTCATCCCTGGGTAGTGCAGATCACTCCAGACGTCCTCCTTCTTGTCCCCACAACTGAAGCTGCAGGAACCGTGAGTCTGCAGGAACTACCAGGAACAACTGTCGTGGCACCAGCTTTTCTCCAACGGAATAAGGTACTGTGTACATTTGGTCATTCTCTCTGTCTGACCGCCGGAATCTGGGTGAACCCTTTTCCTCCATGAAGATTTGTTATTTCTTCCCTCCCTCTTATAACTTTTCCTTTCATTTGACAATCTTTACGAACTCTTGGCATCTCGAATCTCGAACTGTTGAACGTGTGATCCTCGGCAACTGACCCTTTGCTCCATTGACACTGGCGCAGGCCTATTGACTTTAATCTGTATCTTTGAATAAGTCCTCGAGTTTACTTGCCTTGAAAAAGTATTGCCCATGATTTTTATTCACTTTTCCCTTGTTTGAAATTCTTAAGTACAAAGCGTGTTTTAACTTCGTGAGCATTCCTATCCGCGGGTACGCGTTAGTATCGCAACACCGGTCTTTCAAATCCTAATGTACTTACCTCCAATTTGCTGGAACAAGTGGGATTGGTTGTGTAGTGTATTGTACGTGTGGTTTTGAATTTATAGAAGTGGTGTGTTTTATAACAGATGGTTTAAAAATAAATGTACTTATATTTGTTTACCTGAAACCTTGAGTCAGTGTTTGCTTGAGTCACAGTAATTGTGGTCCTTTGTGTAATCTCTACTACTGCACATTTACTCTTGAGATAGGAATGGCTGCTCCGCTACTGCTACCACTTTAACAGTGTAGTACAGGTTTGTACCAAAGGTGAACTTGCATTACCACTTGTAGTCTTAATTGTGTGTAGTTGTCCCTAAGGGCACTGCACAGGATTCTGCCTAACAATGAACTTCTTTGAACTTGGGGAAGGGAACCCCTGTGTTTGATTGTTTGATGAAGGGGAGCTAATTACAAGCCAAAGTGCTAGTAGGAGCTCTGAACTTTACATTGAACACTATTCCTGTTTGATGCTGATATCCCTACATGTTGTATGCAGTTATTTGTGAAGCCAAGTATAGGTTTTGGACACAGACAGAAGTTTTACTTTGGACTTCCTGTAGACTATCCTTAGTTTCCTTTAGGTAGGGAAATCCCACCTCAGCATAAGGCAAGTTAGGCATCATTCCACCCTGCATTTAAAGTTAAATAAAACTTTGTTGAGAACATTTGAACCTGTTGTCTGTCTGACTCATGTTGCTTTCACAAATGGTGTCAGGGGTGGGAGACTCTGAATTGGTAAACATTGTGGAGCCCTTATGTTGCTGTAGTCCAAAAGCTCTCAGGGAAAAAAATGATTGTGAGAGTTCAGGCTCAGGCTAAAGTGTCATTAATCAAGAAGATAATTGCCACACATTTGCAGGTCCCGATTAAGTGTCAAGACTTTGTATAGCTCACAGACCCTTTGTGACATTCTTCCCTTGGCCACCTATTATTTGAAACATTGGGATCAAATTGTTTTAAACATCAGAAAACCACAAGTGTTTTCTCGACCCGGGGCATTAGGTTCTTTTAACCATGGAAAGGGACTCTCCCCTGCCATTCCACCTCATCCTTCTACAGAATTAGTCAAAGGGAAAGAGGGAAAAGGTAATATGAGTTCAATCAGCCCAACCAAAATGGATTCAGGCCCTGAAACCAAAAGGGACTCTGAATATTTGTCTATGTCCGATTCTGAAGAAAGTTCAAGTGAAACCATATAACCTCTAGACAGCATGTCATCCATAGATGAGGTGTTAGCTCAGCTGGCTGTGCATCAAATACAAGTGAAAGACAAATTTCAAATTGGACTGGAACGTCTGACTGCCGCTGAAGAAAAAAAGAAGGGGATGATTTAGTACATTTTTCCTTGAACTTTGAAAGGTCAGCAACCCAGTTCCGATGGGGGGATGAGTTAAAACTATGCTATCTAGGACCTTTATTAAAAGGAGAATTGCAAATGTCTTACCAGTTACTAAACCTCCCAGGAACAGCCACCTTTGCTGAAATCAAAGAAGGTCTCTTACAAAGAGTGGGACAAACCAATCATTTCTATTGTCAGAAGTTAAGAAGTATTAAACTAAACTCCGGGGAAATACCAGTGGAATTGGGAGAGCGAGTTAAGAATACAATGTCCTTAGGGGTAGGAAAGAAAAGCTTACGGAAGTATTGGAAGCCGTAATCATAGAATAATTTATCAACTCCTTACCTCCCTCCTACGGGCCGCCTTACAACTGAACAAGCCCACACTCTCTTTAGCTATTGAAACCGCGCAAAATGTCACTGATGCCAACAAACAAATTAATTTACTATACTCATTAGAAGGGTGGAAAGAAAATAGAGGACCTCCCCACCCCAACTTTCCACAAAGAGAAAAAGTGAAATCCCAAAGCCAAAGAGGAAGTGAGGAGAGAATACAGTAGATCAATACAACCCATGAGCCCAATCTGTTTTACCTGCAATGAGCCAGGATATCTAGCTCGGAATTGTTCCCAAAATAAAAGGGAGGAACCCATGGAGATTGCATGTATGGTAGGAGAAGAATGGGAGGATCCATGTTTTTATGGAAACATTGACACCCAGAGCAATTTCTTTTGTGAGACATCATCTAAGTTCAGTCACACATCAGTTCTTGCGAGTGGGATCCTGGTACAGGCATTAGTAGATTCTGGAAGTAAATAGGTGGCTGTGTGAGCTAATCTAGTAACACCTGAGCAATTAAATGGTGCTCCTTTGATGAGAATTACTTGTGTCAATCGAGATCAAGAGATATACCCCAAAGTTGCTATACCGATACATGTGCAAGGCAAAACTACAATTTTTCCTTCAGCTGTCTTTCTGGATCTACCAGAAGAAACGATCATTGGGACTGACTTTCCCAGATTTCCATCCATACTACATGAAGTCAGCCCAAGCCGTTCACAGTTTTTACCTAGCAAAAAATTGGCATGAAGAACCCTTTATAGCCACCACTTCTGTGTGGGATTGGTCCTCAATCCAGAGAGATTCCCAGCAAACCCCCACCCTGAGAAAATAAACTATTACCATATTTCCGTTATGCGAGAGGCCCTATTCTTAAGGGAAGGGTATGTGAGGCACCTGAAGGCATCCTCACTTATTTTTCCCAGGGATACTCTTCTCAGGCGGCCAGGGAAAGGCCATGGTTTTGGATCCTGACCCTGGGGTTGGAAATGTGAGAGAGGATCACCTGAGTTGAGGAGATTTGGGGAGAGGATATCCTTAAGTGAGACATGGTATCCCCCATTTCCCAACATGAACCCTCCATCCCCCAAGCCTTCATGGCCTTTTGTCAACCCTTTTCTTGGGATCCCCTAAAATATGACCTAAATGGCATCAATACGGTACTTGAACAAAGAAGAGGATAACTAGAATAACATATCTTCATTTTGAGAAACAAAAAGCAACGATCAACCCCAGCCAAGTACTGGGACGAGGAGGAGAACAACAGGTGTAAAGCAAAACTACCGCTTTGTTGATGAGAGGTCTAGTTCATTTTGTAATACAAATGGAGGTGGGAGCTTTAAAAACGGGAAACCTGAAACAAATGGAAGCCAAGGAAGAGGGAGAGGCAGAAGCCAAGGCAGCTATGGGAGCACAGCCAGCTGTGTGCGGAGAGATCTCTCTGGTGTGGCAGCATAGCAGGAGGAGTGCTTGAGACCCGTGATGCAGTGCAGAGCATATACAGCGGGAAGCAAAGGCATACGTAGCGGGAGGCCAATGTCAAGCTGTGAGAAGGGGGCCTGGCAGACCGAATGAAACGGTTTTGAGTATCCTGCTTCGCAAGAAATTTTTGCTGGGTATGCCCGAGCCACAAGAAGACCGCTGGACATGCACTTTTTGCCTCTGCTTTCCCCTCCCATCGCCAGATGAAGCAAACCCCCAGCTTATCCTTCATTCCACATACTGGTAATCAGGGCCTCCCAACCTAAATTGTCGAGGGGGATGCAAGAAGTTTCAGGTTACTGTTGCTTTCCACAACTACTAGATCTTTTGACATACTTGGACATGATGACACACTCTCCTTGTTAACAGGGGGACATATGCCAATACAGATCTTAATTTGTTGGCCCTCCGACCCTCGTAATAGAACACTGCCAGCACTTGTGTCCAGTACAAGGGTCTGATCTGCAGATAGAGCAAAGGACAACTGTTTTTTAAACTGTAGAGTCACTATGCAGTCTGAACTTGCCCCTGATGCTGGGAACATTTCATCTATCCATTTTGTTTCCCTCGAGATGCACGCTGTGTTTTTTCCATCCAGTCACTCAGGTCCCACCATGGAACACTGAAGACCATGCGCTCTCCACACATTCTAAGGATGAATGCCGGATGAATGCCGGATGAATGCCGATGGCTCAAAGGACATCGTCCAGCAGTCACTATCAGCAAAACAAAGTGATGTGTTTTGGGGCTACTCAATTGAATGCACTACCTGGACATATGCATGGGGCAAGCTCAAAAGTGAGCTCAAGGCAAGGGGGAAAAGGGGCAAAATACAACAAGCAACAACTAGCTGCAAATGTATCAGTATTAGCCAACTTCCAATACAATCCCTTTGCTAACTTTGCTAACTGCTACAATGTTGTACTAGCCAATTAAGTGGTGGCAAACAGATGGGAGTTACTGCAGACCTGCTGCCTGTCTCACTAGCTGTCTCACTAACATCTCAGTGGCCAAACTGATCTTCAGTCTACAGTGAGTCTCACCTGCTCCAGTAGTGGGCAATCACGGCGCTCACCAAGAAGTTGACCCGCTAGGTAATGTTTCTTCACAGGGGCACTGTAATCGGTGCCACACACTCGCTCGACACCTGCCGCTCGCCTCCTTCCCAGCCGGCCCACCCGCACTGGGCACTAGTCTCAGGCAATGACCAAAGTAGCTGTCTGGGCCGCCTTCATGCTCACAGCTCGCTGTGACTAGGCTAGAGCAAAGCACCCTGTGGTGTCAAGTCGCACTGTGCAAAGTTCAATGGGGGAGAGCAAAGAATGGCTGCTTTCAACATCACTGGGCAATAGCAGTAGCGGTTAGGCTTTGGAATGTATCCTTCTCCATAGCTATCATAGTGCAGGTGTCTATTACTCCCATGATCTGTCGCCATTGACTACGATGGCTAGGGCTGGCTGGAGTTGAAGTTCAAATCATCTACATAACGAAAGGTTGCAGACCACTGTCTTAGTAGGCTGTTCACTATGTAGTAAGTACATAGGAGCTGCCACATTGTCTGTGTCAGAGGCATTTTCCTGTGCTGGTGTTACTTTGCGCACTTTCACAGAGCTACAGGCTAAAGTTTCATTGTTCAATATGCCAGGTTGCTTGCCAACATGCACGGGCAGCAGTGTTGGTTTATCTTCTTCCTTATGCTTCTGTGCCATAACCAATGCAACCGAGGGGCTTCGGAAAAGTGAATTGTTGCATGCTATCGCACTGCTGAGATCTGGAACCAGAATAAGTGTTTATGCTCCCACTTTGTATAGAGACCGCTGTATGCTGGATAGTGCCACAAGAGTGGGAGAGTACTGGCTTTTCCCTGACCTGAAGCTGTCCCCAGGATCACTCAGCCTGCCCAGCAATACTCGGGGATCAGAGAGGAACTGGTCCACAGAGTAGGTCCCAACTGTCCCAAGATTGGTAGAATGATGCAGAGAGCATAGGAATATGCAAACCTGCAATACAAAAGTAACATTACGGTGTCATACATTTCATATGCTTATCTTTGGTTCTGGAAAAGTCTGATCTGTTCATTGCAGCAGCGACAGATAAGAAGAGGTCATGTTGTGAGGAGGAGGGTATTTATGTTGTTTAGTTTTCTTCAATGCTACATTTTGGAAAGGGTAATACTAGGAGACTGTGATGAGATGGATGAGTGGATAATAATTCACACAGGCAACAAATACTTGGCAACTTTCGGTAACTCTAAAACTATTTTTGTACTTCAGGTATAGGTCAATGCTGAGTACTAAGAGTAGTAAGACAAATGCCCACAGACTACAGGCAGGGGCATTCTAGGTATTATTAGAAGGCAGCTGTCCATAACTTTTGCATGACTGTCCTGTTAACTGAGGCCGGCACGCTTGGTGCTTCTGAGTGGATTTGGGTGGATAAGGGATACAGGTTTGCGTATGTGTGCATGGGCTGCCTCCCTGTGCATGACTATAAATATGTCAGAATGAGCGTGTATGTATTTGCTTTGGCCTATGTGCATTTGTAAGAGCTTTTAGGTTTCCCCATTTAAGCTTTAAGTGGGTGCTCCATACTGGTTTTTCCTTTGCATCCTGAGACTTGTAGTCCTAATTTTAAAATAGGAAAAGTACTTTTTCCAGAATCCAAAGACTGAAACAAGGAATTGATCACCTACCCTGCATGGATTAGGGACATTTGAGATTGCCGCCTTTGTGCGGCTGTGTCTTGCTATACGTTTTTGCCTCTCTGTTTTCTTGTCTCTACCTCTCTTTGCACCTACCTAACCTATTGCAATTTCAAGGCAGTTGAAAGTCAGTGTTTTTAGTGGAACATAGCCTATCCAAGTGTATGGAATGGTACACAGATTTTGATAAACTCGAATTGAGTACAGGGCGAGTGACACCCACCAAATCTAGGTGCTTTGAGTGGTATGTTTGCCTGAGGATCTCTTTATGTGTGTCTGTGTGTGATAATAACAGTGTGTGTTTACTGCTTTCATTTGTCCATCTGTTATGTTATGTTATGTTACTTTGTATTTATATAGCGCCTCATGTATCATTGGTATGATCTCAAAGCACTGGTAGGTTGAACGCCCTCAGGAACCGAAGTTCGAGTCAGTAGAGAGAGAGAGAGAGTCATAAGGTGCGTGGGTGCACCGGATATGTGTGCAGCTGGAGAGGTATTTGCGTGATAGCTGCTTATTAGCTGTAGGTGTGATGGTTTGGGAGGTCAGGAATATGTGTTCATTCTGGTGGGTTGATACCCAGAGTGATTTCTGGCTGTGTTAGGCCTGAGGAGACGCTTAGGCCGGTGGTGTGTGCTGAGCTGGGTGAGTTTGTTAGGATGATGGGCAGTATGTGGCGGGTGTTGGTATGAGAACAGCTATACTGAATGTGTCATAGTATAACTGTATTCTAGTTGAGTGGTGGTGTATAGGAGAGAGTAAGCGTGGTGGTGTGATATGGTGGGTTTCGATGAGGCTGTGTCCCATGTGTTTTACTCACTTCATCAGTTCCATTTGCTGCATCCGTTCTATCCATGCCATCTGTTTCATCCACGCCATCCGTTCTATCCACTCCATTGGTTCCATCCACTCTGTCGGTTCCATCCACTCCATCGGTTCTATCCACTTCATCGGTTCCAAGTACTCTATCCATTCCAAGCACTCCCTCTGTTCCATGCACTCCCTTCCTCCTATCCATTCCATGCACTTCTTCTGATTCCATGTACTTCATCCATACCATGCACTCCAACTGTTCTGAGCAGTCCAACCGGTCCAACCATTCCTTCCTCGGTTCCGTGCACTCACTCCATTCCATGCACTCTTTTCGTTCTATCCGTTCCATGCACTCCATGTGTTTTATACTTCATCCATACCCTGCACTTCAACCGTTCATGCACTCCAACCTATCCATCCATTCCATCTGTTCCATCCACTCTATTCTTTCCATCCATTCCATCCATCCCATCCACTCTATTCGTTCCATCCATTTCATCCGTCCCATCCACTCTGTCAGTTCAGTCCACTCTATCCGTTACATCCACTCTATCCGTTCCATCATTCCATTGGTTCTATCTACTTTATTAGTTGCATGCATTCTATCTGTTCCATGCACTCCATGTTTCATGCACTGCCTATGTTCCCGGCACTCGCTCCGTTCTCTGCACTCATCCTTTCTATCCGTTCCATGCACTCCATCCGTTATATGTACTTCATCCGTACCATGCACTCGAACCGTTCCATTCACTCCATCCGTTCCATCCACTCCATCCGTTGCAAGGAAGCCCTGCTGTGATTTTTTCTGCTGGTGTCCAATAGATAATGCTGTGAATTTGCTCCCAGATGTCCAATTCCATGACTCCCATTTTATCACATTGGGACCTTGTAGCATACAGACGTATTCTTATGGACAACGTTTAGTTGTACACTATGGAATCCCCCAAACTGGAACGCATCTCTGTAACAACTTTCTACCTTTATAACCACTACTGCCATGTCTTGTACTCGTGTGTGAACTGAAGGGGCAGCCCATAACGGCAGAACCTGAGGCTGAAATGAGCAGTGTATCACATTGGTGGTAACCGCCTAGCAAAGTTAAAACATACTATAAATTCGGTATGTGATTAGTTGTATTTGAATAAGTGGTGTTGTCAGAGATACACCATTAATTCAAAGTCATGATGTATTCTAAAACTCCTAGGGGTTAAACAAAACCAGTGAATTGTTTTGTGAAGGTATAGTCTATATAATTGGGAAAGACAATTCTTATCTTTAGTGGTGCAATTTTTAATCCACACGGTTTCCTATGTCAAGACAGCTGCATATTAATTACGGTGTCTCAAAAGGAAGAACTGAGAGTAACACATAAGGAAAAAGAAAACTGTAAACAATAGTTGAGCATAAGTCTCAGATCTGTGCCACAGTTGGAGAAATCAAAATACAATGTACAATGTACAGGTAGAAGAGCAAAAGTGATTCAATTCTAGTACTCAGATCCGAATCAATGTCTGCTACACATCTCTTGGGTGTACAAGCTTTTTGCATACATTAACAGAGGCATTGAAGGTTAGAAATTAATTTCCATCAAATTTTAGAAGGGGTGTCCCATATGAAGCTGTAACAAGAGTGGAGTAGAGCAGACTGGTGAATGTTAGTAAATAGTGTGTCTTGTACTCGTTCCGGTGTTGCACACTGACAGCCAGGATCAGTCGCTGCGTACTTCCATTGCCAGAAAACATGGCGCCTCAGGGCATCCATTATCAAAATACCTTAACTCAAGAGCAAAACTTGCAAAACATTGCCATACAAATTGCCCACCAGGCCAGCCACAATCTTAGCATCTATGCTACCATAATATTCTCAAAGTAACTTGCACCCAGCAATTAAAAAAACCACAAACAGAACCCTAAACAATGTACATATCAGTCCAGGCCTACAATTCCTAGCACCAGAGGCACACAACGGTCTGCTTAGGACACATGCGTATGTGTATAGTGTACACGGAAATTAGCTTGCACGCTTCTCTGGGAGATTGCCTGCAACCAGTGCCACACAGCCCTACAGACAAGGCGTGTACCAGTCGGGTTTACTCCCCTAAAATTGGAAATACGCCCAAAAATACCATCTTGCTCCCAACAACAAGATTGAAAACACATACAAGAGTCCACTGCTCTAATTCACCCAAAAAGCTCCATGGATAAGATTGGAACAGTTGTACACTTCGGACCGCATCTACGCACAAATCAGGTCAAAAACAGAGTTAAAATATGTTTACACTTCAATAAAATACCCCCATTGGGAATAAGACGCACTTTTTGTCATGATGCCTACCTCCAAAGAGCCAGGCCGGGCCCAGCAACCCCAGAGGCAGACATCATTTTCCCCAGGGAAGTCTCAGCGGGCCCAAGTCGGGGCCCTTTGGACTCAGTCCTGGCGCCTTAGGCGCCAGGCTCATAGCGGACCCCAGTCCTGGCGCCTTAGGCGCCAGGCTCATAGAAGAGGATATGTGTTTAAGTGCTTGGGTGCACACTTACCTGATGCAGACCTTGCTGCTTCATCCAGGCCCTCTTGAGGCCTGAATGGGACTACTTTACCTGTAGGACTACTTCACCACCCGGGTGTGGTCGGGGAAGGATACATACCTGATTGGTGGAAGGATACATACCAGGAACTTCTTCCAAGGCTATTTAAACCCCACCCGAACAGCCACACGTGCTTCGCGTTGTTCTGCACCTAGCAGCTGGACGCTCACCGTGTCAGCTCCTGCATCCTGACTTCAGCCACGCCTGCCAGCACCCTGGAACACCTGCAAGGGGAGAAAGGAAGAGAATAGGAGAAGAAAAGCCCTTACCTGCTAAATCTGCATCCCGGAGTCATTTCTCCAACGGCCCTGAAAAGGAAGACATCATTTTAAAAGCATTTTGTTTCGATCGCTGCAGCGCTGCATTTTACTCACCTTTGCAAGGCGCTTCCATCTTCAGCAGCAATCTTCCGGATTCATCTACGCCCCGGCGCCTAGAGGAAAAAAGACAAGAACAAAGGTGAGAGGGAGAAAAGGAATAAGGAAAGCTCAGTTTCCTTTTAAGTCTTACCTGTTGGATTATTCCCACTGCATTTCGGGTCCTGCCGCTTCCTGGCATCTCCGGACCCCGGCCCCTATGGGGAAAAAAGACAAAGACATTGAATGAGCGAATGCAAAGACATTACCTGAGCGCTCATCCAGAACTGTTTCACTTCGGGTTGGCGCCATATCTCCGGCACTCCGAACCCCGGCCCCTAAGGGGGAAAAGACATAAGCATTAGCGCTTGCTGCAATTAGACAACGAACATTATTATTAAGCTTGAACTTTTGAACAGAACTTTTACAGCGCCTTACCTGAACAGTCAAGCTTACCTGAACTCCCATCAATCCTCAATCCAGTGAAGTAACTGGGTTTCAACGCGCCCCTGCATCAGAAGCAGGATGGAGAGCTCATCCTTCCAAACCCTAAGGTGAGGCTTCACAGGGAATCGTGGAGGAGGTATCGTGGAGGGTTGGAAGGGAGTGGGAGGCTTGAGCATTGTTCCACAGTTGGTAATACTCCCTTTTCACGCACAGGAGGGTATCCAACGAGGCAGGGAAGCCAGAATAGAGGGGCCCTTTCTGTCCATCTTCAGAGTTCTGCGCCTTCGACGCCGCGCCTCCGTGGGAACCAGGTGAGCGTTACAGAACGCGAAGCCTTACCACAATTTCCCACCTGGGCGCTATGGAGACTTCCGAGACAGATCAGCTGGCCCATCTTTTAGGGGAATTACGGGCAGAAGTGCACTCAGCCCGCCAGGAGACTAATGCTCTCAGAAGGGAACTAATCCTATCCAAGGAAAGAACTGATGATCTGGCCAAAAGGTTATTGCAGGGCCAGGCAGAGCACACTCCTTTACCTGTTTCCGGAGATATTTCTACAACAATGGGTTCGAATAACCCGGTACAAATCAATCTACCTGGACACATGCCTTTGGCCCCGCCGGAACGTTTTGCGGGGGATCCCAAGAAATATGCCGTTTTTATGAACCAATGCCGTTTACACTTTTTATGCAGGCCCGGGGCCTTCCCCAACGACCAGACCAAAGTAGCCTTTGTACTATCTTACCTCAGTGGCTGCGCTGCCGATTGGTCTATTCCATTGGTAAATCAGGATGATCCCATTCTCCGGGATTTCCAGGGCTTCCAGGCCAGCATGGAAAGATTGTTCGCTCGACACTCGCAGGGACAGGCCCTTGACAACGAACTGCTATCCTTACGACAAGGTAACCAGGATCTTTTGTCCTATATCGCCACCTTTAATAGACTAGTTGTGGAAACCGGATGGCCTGAAAATAAAAGGATCACATTATTTCATCAAGGCCTGCGCGGAGAGCTTAAAGATGTTATAGCTCAGATAGTAGATCCACCCCAGGCCTGCGCAGACTACATAGACTTAGTGGTTCAACTTGATCACAGACTTCAAAATAGAAAAGCAGATCGGCTCAAGTATGAAACCAGAGTACCTATCAAGACCCACGTTAACTCCAAGAGTACTGACGTTTCCGAACCTATGCAAATTGGCAGTGTTAAAGGACCATTAACGCAGATGGAACGAGAGAGAAGGCGACAAATGCAACTTTGTCTGTATTGTGGAACTTCCGGTCACTTTCTTCAAAGTTGTCCAGTTAAACCACCCAAGAAGGTCGTTGGAGCCACTGATAACGAGTTATTGACACCTGGTTCGGGAAACGACCTAGCCCGACAAGCGTAGGGGTCCGCTTGCCGAGCTTGAAAACAAACTCTTTGACCTCGCATTTTGTCATACCAATGGTGCTTGTGAACCCAAAACAGCCTCAGCAGTTGCATGCTATAAAAGCATACATAGACAGTGGAGCTATGGAAATTACATAGACCGTGAATTGGCTTCCAGGATTAAGCTTCCTCTCCGCCCGAAAGTAACCCAAGATGTAATTACTACAGTTGATGGAACCGAAATAGCCTCAGGGCCTGTAACGCATTCCACAGTTGAAATCACTCTGGTGGGTCAGGACGGACATCGGGAAACAATCGTGTTTGATGTGATCAAGGCCCCACAATTTCAAGTACTTCTTGGTATCCCTTGGTTAGAAACACATAATCCGAGAATACACTGGCGAGCAAAGAAGATAACTTTTCCTGATTGTGAACCAACCTGTTACCCAAGGAATCCAGCTATGGGTCTAGCCTCTGTAACTTCCACCCCTGTACAGCTACCATCTGAATACCAAGAATTCCAAGACGTTTTTCAGAAAGAGCAGGCTAACACCTTACCTCCCCATCGATCTTACGATTGCCAAATCGAGTTGGTACCCAATGCACAACTACCTTGTAGTAGGATTTATGCTCTTACTGAACCTGAGAACCTGCATTTGCACCAGTATTTGGATCAATACCTGGCCAATGGCTTCATTCGCCCATCAAAGTCACCAGTCTCTTCCGCTTTGTTCTTCGTACCTAAAAAGGAAGGAGACCTTAGGGCCTGTATTGACTACTGCGCCCTAAATCAGATAACGATTAAGAATCGTTACCCTTTGCCCCTGATACCTGAGCTTATCGACCAAGTAAAAGATGCTCGTGTGTACACCAAGCTAGATCTCCGAGGAGCTTACCACCTGGTACGTATAAAAGAGGGCGACGAGTGGAAGACTGCATTCCGCACCAAATTTGGGCTCTTCGAATATCAAGTAATGCCCTTCGGTTTGTGCAACGCACCTGCCGCCTTTCAGTACTTCATGAATGATGTTCTTCGGGAACTTATCGATGTTTGTGTCATCGTTTATATTGACGACATCCTGGTGTATTCCTCCTCAGAATCTGATCACAGAAACCATGTTAGGACAGTTCTTGAGAAATTGCGCCAGCACAAATTATTTGCCAAGCTCAAAAAATGCGTTTTTCATACCACAGAAGTGGAGTTTCTCGGATTCATCCTGACACCTCAAGGAATCCGAATGGACTCGCGGAAAGTGGACGCCATTCTCAAATGGCCATCTCCTAGCTCTGTGAAGGTAGTGCAAAGCATGCTTGGCTTTGCCAATTTCTATCGAAGGTTCATCCCGGAATTTTCTCGAACTGTTCAACCCATCACAGGTCTCCTAAAGAAAAATAAACGCTTTGAATGGACTCTTGAGGCTGAACAAGCCTTTTAGGACCTGAAAACCAAATTCACCTCTGCACCTGTATTGAAGCACCCGCGCCCAGATCTCCCTTACATCGTGGAAACCGATGCATCCATTTCGGCCATGGGGGCTGTCCTGTCGCAAAGAGACCCAGAAACTAACCAACTACACCCTGTAGCCTTTTGGTCCAGAAAATTCTCTCCACCTGAACTCAATTACGCAATTACCGACAAAGAACTACTGGCTATTAAATCAGCTTTCAAGGCTTGGCGTCACTATCTTCTCGGTGCAAGACACACCATCACCATAATTACGGACCACAGAAATTTGCAGTATTTAAAGACGGCCAAAGCTCAATCTTCGTGACAACTCCGATGGGCTTTATTCTTTGCGGAATTTGATTTTGTAATTACCTATCGCCCAGGCTGCAAGAATGGTAAGGCAGATGCCTTATCCCGGATAGGCATGGAAGAACCCAATTCGAGTTTAGAACCTGTGCCAATCATACCGGAACAAAGAATTCTGGGCTTGACTTCATTGCAAACCATTGAGGACATCCAAGCTCAAGTAAAACAGCTTTTTGACTCTTCTGCCTTACTGGAATGGAGTCAAAAGGGTCCTCACTACACCGTTACGCATGATTTACCCTACTTCCAAGAGCGGTTATTTCTGCCAAGTAAAGAATTGCAGGAACTTGTCATTACCCGTCATCATGAATCATTAATGGAAGGACACCCCGGTATCGCGAAAACAGAAGAAAAGATCAAACGCCACTTCTTGTGGCCTTCTTGGAGAAAAGACATAAAGTGATTTGTGTTGTCTTGCGGAATCTGTGCCCAAAATAAGAGTCAAAAGAAAAGGCCAGCCGGCCTACTTCAACCTTTAGACATTCCACCAGCACCTTGGCACACCTTGTCAATGGACTTTATAACTGACCTGCCTCCTTGTGGTGGTTACAACACGATTCTCGTAATAGTGGATCTATTCTCCAAAATGGCCCATTTTATCCCTTTAAAAGGATTGCCGTCAGCTTCCACCTTGGCCAAGGAATTTATGGAAAATATAGTGCGGTTACATGGTTTCCCTTCCATATTAGTCTCAGACCGTGGAAGTCAATTTATCTCCCACTTTTGGAAGAAATGTTGCCAACTAGCACAAATAGACGTGCGGTTATCCACCAGCCACCACCCCCAGACCGACGGACAAACCGAGAGAACCAATCAGACTCTCGAGCAATATCTGCGGTGCATGTTACACCAATCTGAGTTAAATTGGAAAGACATCCTTTGGATTGCAGAATATGCATACAACAATTCAGTGCATTCTGGAACCGGACAGACTCCTTTTTATACCCTGTATGGTCACCATCCTCGGACCTCTGACCTAGATCCACCTCTGACCCTGGAGATGCCTGCAGTAAATCACCTACATTCCACAATAACCCAAGCCTTCAAAGAAGCTACAACCCACTTACAGCAAGCCAAGGAAAAGTATAAAGAAAACGCTGATTTGCACCGAAGTAAAACTCCTCCTTACCAAGTAGGAGATCAGGTATGGCTAGCAACTAAACATCTACCCCTCAAGGGTCAGCAAACTTTTAATCCCAGATTCATTGGGCCTTACCCCATCAAAGCTATTATCAACCCAGTGCCCTTTAAACTCGATTTACCATCCAACATGCGGATTCATCCCGTTTTTCACGCATCTCTTCTAAAACCAGTACAACCTGGAACCAGACTGTCTGAGCCCCCAGGCCCTGTCCAAATTGATGGAGAATTAGAATTCGAAGTGAAAGACATTTTAGATTCCAAGATAGTTAAGTCGAAACTCTTCTATCTTGTTGATTGGAAAGGATATGGACCTCAGGAAAGATCTTGGGAACCCAGTAACTATGTTCACGCACCACGATTAATTCAACGATTCCATCGAAGATTCCCGCACAAACCAAAACCCCCGGAGGAAATGACCTTGGTAGGGGCCTTGAGGGGGGGTACTGTCATGATGCCTACCTCCAAAGAGCCAGGCCGGGCCCAGCAACCCCAGAGGCAGACATCATTTTCCCCAGGGAAGTCTCAGCGGGCCCAAGTCGGGGCCCTTTGGACTCAGTCCTGGCGCCTTAGGCGCCAGGCTCATAGCGGTCCCCAGTCCTGGCGCCTTAGGCGCCAGGCTCATAGAAGAGGATATGTGTTTAAGTGCTTGGGTGCACACTTACCTGATGCAGACCTTGCTGCTTCATCCAGGCCCTCTTGAGGCCTGAATGGGACTACTTTACCTGTAGGACTACTTCACCACCCGGGTGTGGTCGGGGAAGGATACCTACCTGATTGGTGGAAGGATACATACCAGGAACTTCTTCCAAGGCTATTTAAACCCCACCCGAACAGCCACACGTGCTTTGCGTTGTTCTGCACCTAGCAGCTGGACGCTCACCGTGTCAGCTCCTGCATCCTGACTTCAGCCACGCCTGCCAGCACCCTGGAACACCTGCAAGGGGAGAAAGGAAGAGAATAGGAGAAGAAAAGCCCTTACCTGCTAAATCTGCATCCCGGAGTCATTTCTCCAACGGCCCTGAAAAGGAAGACATCATTTTAAAGGCATTTTGTTTCGATCACTGCAGCGCTGCATTTTACTCACCTTTGCAAGGCGCTTCCATCTTCTGCAGCAATATTCCGGATTCAGCTACGCCCCGGCGCCTAGAGGAAAAAAGACAAGAACAAAGGTGAGAGGGAGAAAAGGAATAAGGAAAGCTCAGTTTCCTTTTAAGTCTTACCTGTTGGATTATTCCCACTGCATTTCGGGTCCTGCCGCTTCCTGGCATCTCCGGACCCCGGCCCCTATGGGGAAAAAAGACAAAGACATTGAATGAGCGAATGCAAAGACATTACCTGAGCGCTCATCCAGAACTGTTTCACTTTGGGTCGGCGCCATATCTCCGGAACTCCGAACCCCGGCCACTAAGGGGAAATAGACATAAACATTAGCGCTTGCTGCAATTAGACAACGAACATTATTATTAAGCTTGAACTTTTGAACAGAACTTTTACAGCGCCTTACCTGAACAGTCAAGCTTACCTGAACTCCCATCAATCCTCAATCCAGTGAAGTAACTGGGTTTCAACGCGCCCCTGCATCAGAAGCAGGATGGAGAGCTCATCCTTCCAAACCCTAAGGTGAGGCTTCACAGGGAATCGTGGAGGAGGTATCAGGGAGGGTTGGAAGGGAGTGGGAGGCTTGAGCATTGTTCCACAGTTGGTAATACTCCCTTTTCACGCACAGGAGGGTATCCAACGAGCCAGGGAAGCCAGAATAGAGGGGCCCTTTCTGTCCATCTTCAGAGTTCTGCGCCTTCGACGCCGCGCCTCTGTGGGAACCAGGTGAGCGTTACACTTTTATGCTCACAAAAAAACAAAAAAAACAAGCCGAACTTAACCCAGCTACAATTTTCAGATCCACCAGAAGACCACACAACTAGCAGCTATCTAATCCTCCCTCATGCCCAACATGCAACAAAAAGTGCATCCACACTGTAGGTGATCAGAATCCACCAAAACCGATTTAACTTGAGGGCTGCCTCTCCAGACTAAACCCATGCAGTTATCCACTGAATAAAAGGCACGTTGTCAACAAACAGCCCAAAACGACCACTAACCTGTTTGGGCAACAGCATTTGTTAGTACCAATTATCAGCGTGAATCAAGTAGCAGCATCAAATAAGCTGAACATAGAATGTTGCAAGCTACTAGCACATCAGTCATTTGCCATCCTCAATTCAGCACATGCACACATTCATTACTGGCCAAGAGACCATCATTAACTCGCTAATGGCGAGCGCATGGCAGCTTTGGATACATGAACATTGACAATCAACAGTCTGCTATCTCCCGAGAGCATAAAATAACAGATTCTCAAATATGTAAGTTCAACATCCAAAAGTATTGGGTTTGCGAATAGAGACATGTAAAAGAGTGCCAGATAACGTGCACATAATTTAATAACAGAATGGTCAAGTAAAAGTTGCATCATGAGCACATGCATTGAAAACCAGCTATTCCGATTTACAAGCTCATTTGGGTCAGAAATGCATCAAGCCACTGCTCGAGGCAGATTCACAATTAGCGTATAAACTACCTAGCTTAAAAGTAAAGTAAACCACTATTTGGCCATGCTGTCTACAGCACAGAGCAATGAATGCAGCTAAATTCATTGAGCACAAAATAGCTCAAAAGCTGCTGGGTGGAAATTAATAGGCCGGTCATGAAACTAAGAACTCGCTTCAAGAGCAAAACGGCGCACAGAGAAAGGCAAACTAAGGCACCCTTACGACGCACCAAAGAGATAAAGATGCAAAGTAGTGATTTTTATACTTTAGGTAGGGTGACCAGACAGCCCCGGGAAATCACCCTCCATCCTGGGGTCCCTGGAGTTGTATGGTTGGGCGGCTATGGTAATTAAAAGTGTATTCTTTTTTTCACAACACCTTCAGAATGTTGGCGCTGGAGGATTGGCTCGAACCCACAACCTTTCAGGTGCAAGTCAGGCTTGGAAAAGGTTGTACAGCAAGTCATGTAATATCAGTTATAGCAAATGCTTGTTTTGCATTAACATGCCAAGATTCACAAACAAAACTGCACAAATGAGATCATATACAGTTTATAAAAAGAAGTGCTGGAAATATGATTGGGTGGTGGTTGTGGGGGCATGTTGGGGAGGGGCGGTAATTGGTGGGCTGCGATGAGGTAGTCCCTCTTTTATGTTGTTGGTCGTCCCGTTTTTTCATTTTGGAAATCTGGTCACCCGAACTTTAGGTGCTTGCATGTGTGCATCATGAATTGAAACCTGTGGCGTGTCCTCATGCAGCTATCGGTACGATAATAAGAGTTCATTCTGATAATAGGAGTGGTAAAATAAAAAAAGAGAAGACTTACATTGGTAATATTAAGGGATGCTAAAGGAGGTGGTGTTTCTGTGCGGTCGGTGAGTACTTATATATCTGAGACATAGGGCCTCATTAAAAGAAGTGCAGAATGGATTTAACGGCGCCAGTAATGGTGCCGGTGCCGTTAAACCCACTTCGCACTATTACGAGGTCCCCTCGTGGGACACGCTCTGGACGTCTGGTTTTTCCAGATGTCCATAGCGGGTCCCGCGAGGGACCAGGGAGCTAACAATGGGCCTGTTCGTAATGGGCCCGTTGTTAGCTCCCTCCCCATTCTAGAGTGACCAGATTTCCAAAACGAAAAACCGGGACGACCAACAACATAAAAGAGGGACTACACCATCACAGCCCACCAATTACCGCCCCTCCCCCAACAAGCCCCCACAACCACCACCCAATCATGTTCGAGCACTTCTCCTTTCTGTAAACTGTATATGATCTCATTTGTGCAGTTTTGTCTATGAAAATTGGCATGTTATTTCAAAACAGGCATTTGCTCTACTGGATATAACATGGCTTGCTGTACCCTCATTTTCAAATCAGTCTCTGTGGCACAGTCAGTAAGTGTTGTGCCTTGTACCTGATAGGTTGGGGGTTCGCGCCACTGCTCCAACTTCAAAATTCTGAAAGCGTTGTGAGAAAAAATTACAATATTTAAATGCCGTAGCCACTGAACCGTGCAAACCCCGGACGGGGTTTCTAAAATGTAAAAACTACCGGGACCCCGGGACGGAGGGTGATTTCCCCGGACTGTCCCGGGAAAACCGGGACGTCTGGTCACCCTACCCCATTCCCATTGATCCCTATGAGGGCTCGAATGGGAATGGGGAAGGACCGGGCGCGGGTTCCCTGAAAGAGGAAATACCGGGCCCTTCATACTCGGAATGGTCCGGTATTTCCCCATTCAGGGAACCCGGACCCGATTTTGGAGGCAGCCATGCCCTTATTAAGGGCATGGCTACCTCCAAAGTCGTAATGAGGCCCATACTGTAGATTGAGAAGCAAGATTTCTGCATGATTGGCTTTGCCACTGGAGGAAAGACATTTAAGCGCCAGCATCTTTTAATGTTGTATTAAATCCTTAACTTTATTTCTTGTAATCATGACTGATTATGAGAAATAAAATGACCCAGTGTATTTAAAATGCACCATTTTACATATATTTTCCTAAAAATATGTTGGAACATAGCAACTACACAAAAATCTGCCAAACTATCTTTAAACCCGATCGAGCTGTGACCAACATTACTTATCAAGTTCGCTTTAAAATGTGAAGCCGGGTTAGGGCATAAAGTGCTTTAAAATTAAGCATTTAGGACAACAGAATGAAAGTGGTGATAAAGAGCAAGGTTTTTTAATTAAGCCAGTACAGTGTAAACTATATAACAGTCGTAGTATTACTGTTAAATGGGTTCTGGCAAAATGCATTATGCCCTAAACATGACTCTCAGAAAAGCACCCATTTTAAATGTAATAAAAAAGTACATGTTTATTAAGAAAATGTAGCATTTTGCTCTGACACGGAAAATGTTTTTGAAAAGCCCGTCTGAAACCACTCTGGAATTCCCAGCCCTCTCCCTCTCCTTGCTTCCTCTCCCCTCCTCCACATTAGTGTTTGGTCTAAGCTCAAGGCAGGTGTGAAATTCCCCAGGGCAGGGCCCCTTCTACATGACAATAGCCTTGAAGCTGAAGCCGTTGTTGAAATGCGATCCCCAGTGCGAGCCCAACCCAATGTTCATTGAGAGACAAATACTTTAAAAGAATCCTTGCATTTAGGGTGATACAGTTTGTCAGGAGTATAGTGGTTAGTTTAGCATAGAAGTATTTAAAGTGCACAGTTCTTTAGAGTAATTAAAACATGTTATGGTTTCTTATTTAAAACATATTGTGCCTAGTTTAACATGAATGCACGGAAAATGCTAAGTTTTAAAAACGTAATCTTTCATGATGCCACACGTTTATCTATTTTGAATATTGGCCAGTGTCTGCACTCTTCACAACACAAGAATCCAGCCTGCCTCATCACTGACAAGTCTTTTTCCAAGCCCGCAGATACGCAGAGTGAAGCCAGTGGCTCTGATCATCATTCGCGCGTTTACAGGTCGTATTTGCTGAGCCTATTTTTTCCCGCGTTTGAGCGATTTCTTTGCTCATCCTATTTTCTTTCTTCTGGCCTGAAAGGGACACCGCATGAATTAAGTGGCCATGACTATTATTTGGGTGGGGGCCCCCACTGTTATAAGGAGGCTTTCTACCTGCTGGACACACTATTGTTTTCCAAATGGGCATCTTACACTCAGTAAAAAAAACGTAATTTCCAAACTCAATCATGCTGCTAAAACTTGCATTCGCTAGTTTTCTTTGAAATGTGTTTCTTTTTTTATCTGACCACCAAACAAATACCCTGTAATTGTTGTGCCTCTTCCTTTGTGTTTTTTATAACAGGTTATATTTATAAAGATGTTAAATGGTTGTCAAACTGCTTAATCACAAATACATGTTTCTGTTGTGCTGACAGCAGTTGTTAGGAAATTAAACACTGGGATCATGGGTGCCAGCTTTGGATTTTCACTACAGGTGCAGAAATACCCCCACCTGTTCCCTGCATAAATATATATATAAAAACCAAAGCTGGCACCCATGATCCCAGTGTTTAATTATATATATATATATATATATGTATATATATATATTATAAGCAAGCAACCAGCTCAACCCATCCCAGGGCCAAACACATTTTGGCTCATGCCCCCCACCCCCCCCCCCGGTCATGCCCCATGTCTCCCTGCTGTTGCCCCCCACCCCCGCTCATGCCCCGTGTCTCACTCCTGTTACCCCCCACCCCCGCTCATGCCCCGTGTCTCTCTCCTGTTACCCCCACCACCCTCTCATGCATCGTGTCTCTCTCTTGTTACCCCCCACTCCCTGCTCATGCCCCATGTCTCCCTCGTGTTCCCCCCACCCCCTGCTCATGCCCCGTGTCTCCCTGCTGTTGCCCCCCACCCCCCGCTCATGCCCCGTGTCTCCCTGCTGTTGCCCCCCACCCCCCGCTCATGCCCCGTTTCTCTCTCCTGTTACCCCTCCACCCCCCTCTCATGCCCTGTATCTCTCTCCTGTTACCCCCCACCCCCCTCTCATGCCCCCTGTCTCTCTCCTGTGGCCCCCCGCCCCCGGGTCATGCCCCGTGTCTCCCTGCTGTTGCCCCCCACACCCCGCTCATGCCCCGTGTCTCTACTGTTCCCCCCAACCCCCGCTCATGCCTTGTGTCTCTCCTGTTACCCCCCACCCCCGCTCATGCCCCGTGTCTCCCTGCTGTTGCCCTTCACAACCCGCTCATGCCCCGTGTCTCTCTCCTGTTACCCCCACACCCCTGCTCATGCCCCGTGTCTCCCTCATGTTCCCCCACCCCGCGCTCATGCCCTGTGTCTCCCTGCTGTTGCCCCAGACCCCCACTCATGCCACGTGTCTCTCTCCTGTTACCCCCCACCCCTTCTCTCATGCCCCGTGTCTCTCTCCTGATGCCCCCCACCCCCAGGTCAAGCCCTGTGTCTCTCTCCTGTTGCCCCCGACCCCCCAGCCATGCCCTGTGTCTCTCTGTTGTCCCCCACCCCCCCGTCATGCCCCGTGTCTCCCTGCTTTTGCCCCCCACCCCCCGCTCATGTCCCGTGTCTCTCTTCTGTTACCCCCCACCCCCCTCTCATGCCCCGTGTCTCCCTCGTTTTCCCCCCACTCATACCCCGTGTCTCCCTGCTGTTGCCTCCCACCCCCCTCTTATGCCCCGTGTCTCTCTCCTGTTACCCCCCACCCCCCTCTCATGCCCCGTGTCTCTCTCCTGTTACCCCTCACCCCCCCGCACATGCCCTGTGTCTCTCTCCTGTTGCCCCCACCCCGGTCATGCCCCGTGTCTCCCTTATGTTGCCCCCCACGCCCCAGTCATGCCCTGTGTCTCCCTGCTGTTGCCCCCCAACCCCCCGCTCATGCCCTGTGTCTCTCTCCTGTTACCCCCACCACCCTCTCATGCCCGATGTCTCCCTCATGTTCCCCCCACCCCTGCTCATGCCCCGTGTCTCTCTCCTGATGCCCCCCACCCCCAGGTCAAGCCCTGTGTCTCTCTCCTGTTGCCCCCGACCCCCCAGCCATGCCCTGTGTCTCTCTGTTGCCCCCCACCCCCCCGTCATGCCCCGTGTCTCCCTGCTTTTGCCCCCCACCCCCCGCTCATGTCCCGTGTCTCTCTTCTGTTACCCCCCACCCCCCTCTCATGCCCCGTGTCTCCCTCGTTTTCCCCCCACTCATACCCCGTGTCTCCCGACTGTTGCCTCCCACCCCCCTCTTATGCCCCGTGTCTCTCTCCTGTTACCCCCCACCCCCCTCTCATGCCCCGTGTCTCTCTCCTGTTACCCCTCACCCCCCGCACATGCCCTGTGTCTCTCTCCTGTTGCCCCCCACCCCGGTCATGCCCCGTGTCTCCCTTATGTTGCCCCCCACGCCCCAGTCATGCCCTGTGTCTCCCTGCTGTTGCCCCCCCACCCCCGCTCATGCCCTGTGTCTCTCTCCTGTTACCCCCACCACCCTCTCATGCCCGATGTCTCCCTCATGTTCCCCCCACCCCTGCTCATGCCCCGTGTCTCCCTGCTGTTGCCCCCCACCCCCCGCTAATGCCCTGTGTCTCTCTCATGTTGCCCCCCACCCCCGCTCATGCCCCGTGTCTCTCTCCTGTTACCCCCCACCCCTCTCTCATGCCCCGTGTCTCTCTCCTGTCGCCCCCACCCCCGGTCATGCCCCGTGTCTCCCTCCTGTTGCCCCCCACCCCCCGCTCATGCCCCATGTCTCTCTCCTGTTACCCCCACCCCCTCTCATGCCCCGTGTCTCTCTCCTGTTACCCCTATCCACTGCTCATGCCCCGTGTCTCTCTCCTGTTACTCCCCACCCCCTCTCATGCCCTGTGTCTCCCTGCTGTTGCCCCCCACCCCCCGCTCATGCCCTGTGCCTCTCTCATGTTGCCCCCCACCTCCCCGGTCATGCCCCGTGTCTCCCTGCTGTTGCCCCCCACCCTCTGCTCATGCCCCGTGTCTCTCTCCTGTTACTCCCCACCCCCCTCTCATGCCCCGTGTCTCTCTCCTGTTGCCCCCACCCCCCGGTCATGCCCCGTGTCTTCCTGCTGTTGCCCCCCAACCCCCGCTCATGCCCCGTGTCTCTCTCCTGTTGCCCCCCACCCCCCGCTCACGCCCCGTGTCTCTCTCCTGTTAACCCCCACCCCCGCTCATGCCCTGTGTCTCCCTATTGCTCCCCCCACCCCCCGCTCATGCCCCGTGTCTCCCTGCTGTTGCCCTCCACCCTCCGCTCATGCCACATGTCTCCCTGCTGTTGCCCCCCACCCCCGCTCATGCCCCGTGTCTCTCTCCTGTTACCCCCCCACCCCCTCTCATGCCCCGTGTCTCTCTCCTGTTACCCCCCTGCTCATGCCCCATGTCTCTCTCCTGTTACCCCCACCCCCCTCTCTTGCCCCGTGTCTCTCTCCTGTTGCCCCCCACCCCCCGGTCAAGCCCCGTGTCTCTCTCCCGTTGCCCCCATCTCCCAGTCATGCCCCGTGTCTCTCTCCTGTTACCCCCCACCCCCTTCTCATGCCCCCTGTCTCTCTCCTGTGGCCCCCCACCCCCGGGTCATGCCCCGTGTCTCCCTGCTGTTGCCCCCCACACCCCGCTCATGCCCCGTGTCTCTACTGTTCCCCCCACCCCCCGCTCATGCCTCGTGTCTCTCCTGTTACCCCCCACCCCCGCTCATGCCCCGTGTCTCCCTGCTGTTGCCCCTCACAACCCGCTCATGCCCCGTGTCTCTCTCCTGTTACCCCCACACCCCGTGTCTCCCTCATGTTCCCCCACCCCGCGCTCATGCCCTGTGTCTCCCTGCTGTTGCCCCAGACCCCCACTCATGCCACGTGTCTCTCTCCTGTTACCCCCACCCCTTCTCTCATGCCCCGTGTCTCTCTCCTGATGCCCCCCACCCCCGGGTCAAGCCCTGTGTCTCTCTCCTGTTGCCCCCGACCCCCCAGCCATGCCCTGTGTCTCTCTGTTGCCCCCCACCCCCCCGTCATGCCCCGTATCTCCCTGCTTTTGCCCCCCACCCCCCGCTCATGTCCCGTGTCTCTCTTCTGTTACCCCCACCCCCCTCTCATGCCCCGTGTCTCCCTCGTTTTCCCCCCACTCATACCCCGTGTCTCCCTGCTGTTTCCTCCCACCCCCCTCTTATGCCCCGTGTCTCTCTCCTGTTACCCCCCACCCCCCTCTCATGCCCCGTGTCTCTCTCCTGTTACCCCTCACCCCCCGCACATGCCCTGTGTCTCTCTCCTGTTGCCCCCCACCCCCGGTCATGCCCCGAGTCTCCCTTATGTTGCCCCCCACGCCCCAGTCATGCCCTGTGTCTCCCTGCTGTTGCCCCCCACCCCCGCTCATGCCCTGTGTCTCTCTCATGTTGCCCCCCACCCTCGCTCATGCCCCGTGTCTCTCTCCTGTTACCCCCACCCCCCTCTCATGCCCCGTGTCTCTCTCCTGTTGACCCCCACCCCCGGTCATGCTCCGTGTCTCCCTGCTGTTGCCCCCCACCCCCCGCTCATGCCCCGAGTCTCTCTCCTGTTACCCATACCCCCGCTCATGCCCCGTGTCTCTCTCCTGTTACCCCCGACCCCCCCTCATGCCCCGTGTCTCTCTCCTGTTGCCCCCCACCCCCTGGTCATGCCCCGTGTCTCCCTGCTGTTGCCCCCCACTGCCCGCTCATGGCCCGTGTCTCTCTCCTGTTGCCCCCTACCCCCCGCTCATGCCCCATGTCTCTCTCCTGTTAACTCCGACCCCCCGCTCATGCCCCGTGTCTCCCTCGTGTTCCCCCCACCCCCGCTCATGCCCCGTGTCTCCCTGCTATTGCCCCCCACCCCCCTCATGCCCCGTGTCTCTCTTATGTTGCCCCCCACCCCCGGCTCATGCCCCGTGTCTCTCTCCTGTTACCCTCACCCCCCGCTCATGCCCCATGTCTCTCTCCTGTTAACTCCGACCCCCCGCTCATGCCCCGTGTCTCCCTCGTGTTCCCCCCACCCCCGCTCATGCCCCGTCGTGTCTCCCTGCTATTGCCCCCCACCCCCCTCATGCCCCGTGTCTCTCTTATGTTGCCCCCCACCCCCGGCTCATGCCCCATGTCTCTCTCCTGTTAACTCCGACCCCCCGCTCATGCCCCGTGTCTCCCTTGTGTTCCTCCACCCCCCGCTCATGCCCCGTGTCTCCCTGCTGTTGCCCCCGACCCCCGCTCATGCCCCCTGTCTCTCTCCTGTTACCCCCCACCCCTCTCATGCCCGTGTCTCTCTCCTGTTGCCCCCCACCCCAGGGTCAAGCCCTGAGTTCCTCTCCTGTTGCCCCGACCCCCCAGCCATGCCCTGTGTCTCCCTGTTGCCCCCCACCCCCCGGTCATGCCCTGTGTCTCCCTCCTTTTGCCCGCGGCTCATGTCCCGTGTCTCTCTTCTGTTACCCCCCACCTCCCGCTCATGCCCCGTGTCTCCCTCGTTTTCCCCCCACTCATGCCCCGTGTCTCCCTCCTGTTAACCCCCCAACCCCCGCTCATGCCCCGTGTCTCTCTGCTGTTACCCCCACCCCCCTCTCGTGCCCCGTGTCTCTCTCCTGTTACCCCTCATCCCCCTCTCATGCCCCGTGTCTCTCTCATGTTACCTCCCACCCCCCGGTCATGCCCCGTGTCTCCCTTCTGTTGCCCCCCACCCCCAGTCATGCCCCATGTCTCCCTGCTGTTGCCCCCCACCCCCGCTCATGCCCTGTGTCTCTCTCATGTTGCCCCCCACCCTCGCTCATGCCCCGTGTCTCTCTCCTGTTACCCCCACCCCCCTCTCATGCCCTGTGTCTCTCTCCTGTTGACCCCCACCCCCGGTCATGCTCCGTGTCTCCCTGCTGTTACCCCCCACCCCCCGCTCATGCCCCGAGTCTCTCTCCTGTTACCCATATCCCCGCTCATGCCCCGTGTCTCTCTCCTGTTACCCCCCCACCCCCTCTCATGCCCCGTGTCTCTCTCCTGTTACCCCCCTGCTCATGCCCCATGTCTCTCTCCTGTTACCCCCCACCCCCCTCTCTTGCCCCGTGCCTCTCTCCTGTTGCCCCCCACCCCCCGGTCAAGCCCCGTGTCTCTCTCCCGTTGCCCCCATCTCCCAGTCATGCCCCGTGTCTTTCTCCTGTTACCCCCCCACCCCCCGCTCATGCCCCGTGTCTCTCTCCTGTTACCCCCTGCTCATGCCCCGTGTCTCTCTCCTGTTGCCCCCCACCCCCTGCTCATGCCCCGTGTCTCTCTCCTGTTAACCCCCACCCCCGCTCATGCCCCGCATCTCCCTCGTGTTCCCCCAACCCGCTCATGCCCCGTGTCTCCCTGCTGTTGCCCCCACCCTCCGCTCATGCCCCGTATCTCACTGCTGTTGCCCCCAGCCCCCGCTCATGCCCCGTGTCTCCCTGCAGTTTCAACCCACCCCCTCTTATGCCCCGTGTCTCTATCCTGTCACCCCCCCACCCTCCGCTCATGCCCCATGTCTCTCTCCTGTTACCCCCCACCCCCCTCTCATGCCCCGTGTCTCCCTCGTGTTCCCCCCACTCCCGGCTCATGCCTCGTGTCTCTCTCCTGTTACCCTCACACCCCTCTCATGCTCAGTGTCTCTCTCATGTTGCCCCCCACCCCCGGTCATGCCCCGTCTCTCCCTGCTGTTGCCCCCCACCCCCTGCTCATGCCCGAGTCGCTCTCCTGTTACCCTCAACCCCACTCATGCCCCGTGTCTCTCTCCTGTTAATCCCCCACCCCCCTTTCATTCCCCGTGTCTCTCTCCTGTTACCCCCCACCCCCCGCTCATGCCCCGTGTCTCTCTCCTGTTGCCCCCCACCCCCGCTCATGCCCCGTGTCTTCCTGCTGTTGCCCCCCACCCCCGCTCATGCCCCGTGTCTCTCTCCTGTTAACCCCCACCCCCTGCTCATGCCCCGTGTCTCCCTGCTGTTGCCTCCCACCCCCCACTCATGCCCGTATCTCCCTGCTGTTGCCCCCCACCCCCCACTCATGCCCCGTGTCTCTCTCTTGTTACCCCCCCACCCCCCTCTCATGCCCTGTGTCTCTTTCATTTTACCCCCACCCCCCAGTCATGCCCCGTGTCTCCCTGCTGTTGCCCCCCACCCCCCGTTCATGCCTCGTGTCTCTCCTGTTACCCCCCACCCCCACTCATGCCCCGTGTCTCCCTGCTGTTGCCCCTCACAACCCGCTCATGCCCCGTGTCTCTCTCCTGTTACCCCCACACCCCTGCTCATGCCCCGTGTCTCCCTTGTGTTCCCCCCACCCCCTGCTCATGCCCCGTGTCTCCCTGCTGTTGCCCCTGACCCCCGCTCATGCCCCCTGTCTCTCTCCTGTTACCCCCCACCCCCCTCTCATGCCCCGTGTCTCTCTCCTATTGCCCCCCACCCCAAGGTCAAGCCCTGAGTCCCTCTCCTGTTGCCCCCCACCCCAGCTCAGGCCCCGTGTCTCTCTCCTGTTAACCCCCACCCCCTGCTCATGCCCCGTGTCTCCCTGCTGTTGCCTCCCACCCCCCACTCATGCCCGCGTCTCCCTGCTGTTGCCCCCCCACCCCCCACTCATGCCCCGTGTCTCCCTCGTTTTCCCCCCACTCATGCCCCGTGTCTCCCTGCTGTTGCCTCCCACCCCCGCTCATGCCCCGTGTCTGTCTCCTGTTACCCCCCACCCCTCACTCATGCCCCGTGTCTCTCAAGTGTCGCCCCCACCCCCCGGTCATGCCCTGTGTCTCTCTCCTGTTGCCCCCCAACCCCCGCTCATGCCCCGTGTCTCTCTGCTGTTACCCCCACCCCCCTCTCGTGCCCCGTGTCTCTCTCCTGTTACCCCCCACCCCCCGTTCATGCCTCGTGTCTCTCCTGTTACCACCCACCCCCACTCATGCCCCGTGTCTCCCTGCTGTTGCCCCTCACAAACCCGCTCATGCCCCGTGTCTCTCTCCCTACCCCCACACCCCTGCTCATGCCCCGTGTCTCCCTTGTGTTCCCCCACCCCCTGCTCATGCCCCGTGTCTCCCTGCTGTTGCCCCCGTCCCCCGCTTATGCCCCCTGTCTCTCTCCTGTTACCCCCCACCCCCCTCTCATGCCCCGTGTCTCTCTCCTGTTGCCCCCCACCCCAAGGTCAAGCCCTGAGTCCCTCTCCTGTTGCCCCGACCCCCCAGCCATGCCCTGTGTCTCCCTGTTGCCCCCCACCCCCGGTCATGCCCTGTGTCTCCCTCCTTTTGCCCCCCACCCCCTGCTCATGTCCCGTGTCTCTCTTCTGTTACCCCCCACCCCCCGCTCATGCCCCGTGTCTCCCTCGTTTTCCCCCCACTCATGCCTCGTGTCTCCCTGCTGTTGCCTCCCACCCCCGCTCATGCCCCGTGTCTGTCTCCTGTTACCCCCCACCCCTCACTCATGCCCCGTGTCTCTCAAGTGTCGCCCCCACCCCCCGGTCATGCCCTGTGTCTCTCTCCTGTTGCCCCCCAACCCCCGCTCATGCCCCTTGTCTCTCTGCTGTTACCCCCACCCCCCTCTCGTGCCCCGTGTCTCTCTCCTGTTACCCCTCACCCCCCTCTCATGCCCCGTGTCTCTCTCATGTTACCTCCCACCCCCCGGTCATGCCCCGTGTCTCCCTTCTGTTGCCCCCCACCCCCAGTCATGCCCCATGTCTCCCTGCTGTTGCTCCCAACCCCCCGCTCATGCCCCGTGTCTGTCTCCTGTTACCTCCCACCCCCCTCTCATGCCCCGTGTCTCCCTCGTGTTCCCCCCACCCCCGCTCATGCCCCGTGTCTCCCTGCTGTTGCCCCCCACCCTCGCTCATGCCCCGTGTCTCTCTCCTGTTACCCCCACCCCCCTCTCATGTCCCGTGTCTCTCTCCTGTTGACCCCCACTCCCGGTCATGCTCCGTGTCTCCCTGCTGTTGCCCCCCACCCCCCGCTCATGCCCCGAGTCTCTCTCCTGTTACCCATACCCCCGCTCATGCCCCGTGTCTCTCTCCTGTTACCCCCCACCCCCCCTCATGCCCCGTGTCTCTCTCCTGTTGCCCCCCACCTCCTGGTCATGCCCCGTGTCTCCCTGCTGTTGCCCCCCACTGCCCGCTCATGCCCCGTGTCTCTCTCCTGTTGCCCCCTACCCCCCGCTCATGCCCCATGTCTCTCTCCTGTTAACTCCGACCCCCCGCTCATGCCCCGTGTCTCCCTCGTGTTCCCCCCACCCCCGCTCATGCCCCGTGTCTCCCTGCTATTGCCCCCCACCCCCCCTCATGCCCCGTGTCTCTCTTATGTTGCCCCCCACCCCCGGCTCATGCCCCGTGTCTCTCTCCTGTTACCCTCACCCCCCTCTCATGCCCAATGTCTCTCTCATGTTGCCCCCCACCCCCGGTCATGCCCCGTCTCTCCCTGCTGTTGCCCTCCACCCCCTGCTCATGCCCGAGTCTCTCTCCTGTTATCCTCAACCCCGCTCATGCCCCGTGTCTCTCTCCTGTTAACCCCCCACCCCCCTTTCATTCCCCGTGTCTCTCTCCTGTTACCCCCCACCCCCCGCTCATGCCCCGTGTCTCTCTCCTGTTGCCCCCCACCCCCTGCTCATGCCCCGTGTCTTCCTGCTGTTGCCCCCCAACCCCGCTCATGCCCCGTGTCTCTCTCCTGTTAACCCCCACCCCCTGCTCATGCCCCGTGTCTCCCTGCTGTTGCCTCCCACCCCCCACTCATGCCCGTGTCTCCCTGCTGTTGCCCCCCACCCCCCACTCATGCCCTGTGTCTCTCTCTTGTTACCCCCCCACCCCCCTCTCATGCCCTGTGTCTCTTTCCTTTTACCCCCCACCCCCCAGTCATGCCCCGTGTCTCCCTGCTGTTGCCCCCACCCCCCGTTTATGCCTCGTGTCTCTCCTGTTACCCCCCACCCCCACTCATGCCCGTGTCTCCCTGCTGTTGCCCCTCACAACCCGCTCATGCCCCGTGTCTCTCTCCTGTTACCCCCACACCCCTGCTCATGCCCCGTGTCTCCCTTGTGTTCCCCCCACCCCCCGCTCATGCCCCGTGTCTCCCTGCTGTTGCCCCCGACCCCCGCTCATGCCCCCTGTCTCTCTCCTGTTGCCCCCCACCCCCCTCTCATGCCCCGTGTCTCTCTCCTATTGCCCCTCACCCCAAGGTCAAGCCCTGAGTCCCTCTCCTGTTGCCCCGACCCCCCAGCCATGCCCTGTGTCTCCCTGTTGCCCCCACCCCCCGGTCATGCCCTGTGTCTCCCTCCTAATGCCCCCCACCCCCGCTCAGGCCCCGTGTCTCTCTCCTGTTAACCCCCACCCCCTGCTCATGCCCCGTGTCTCCCTGCTGTTGACTCCCACCCCCCACTCATGCCCCCATCTCCCTGCTGTTGCCCCCCCACCCCCCACTCAAGCCCCGTGTCTCTCTTGTTAACCCCCCGCCCCCCTCTCATGCCCTGTGTCTCTTTCCTTTTACCCCCCACCCCCCAGTCATGCCCCGTGTCTCCCTGCTGTTGCCCCCCACCCCCCGTTCTTGCCTCGTGTCTCTCCTGTTCCCCCCCACCCCCACTCATGCCCCGTGTCTCCCTGCTGTTGCCCCTCACAACCCGCTCATGCCCCGTGTCTCTCTCATGTTACCCCCACACCCCTGCTCATGCCCCGTGTCTCCCTTGTGTTCCTCCACCCCCCGCTCATGCCCCGTGTCTCCCTGCTGTTGCCCCCGACCCCCGCTCATGCCCCCTGTCTCTCTCCTGTTACCCCCCACCCCTCTCATGCCCCGTGTCTCTCTCCTGTTGCCCCCCCACCCCAAGGTCAAGCCCTGAGTTCCTCTCCTGTTGCCCCGACCCCCCAGCCATGCCCTGTGTATCCCTGTTGCCCCCCACCCCCCGGTCATGCCCTCTGTCTCCCTCCTTTTGCCCGCGGCTCATGTCCCGTGTCTCTCTTCTGTTACCCCCCACCTCCCGCTCATGCCCCATGTCTCCCTCGTTTTCCCCCCACTCATGCCCCGTGTCTCCCTGCTGTTGCCTCCCACCCCCGCTCATGCCCCATGTCTGTCTCCTGTTAGCCCCCACCCCTCACTCATGTCCCGTGTCTCTCTCGTGTCGCCCCCACCCCCCGGTCATGCCCCGTGTCTCCCTCCTGTTGCCCCCCAACCCCCGCTCATGCCCCGTGTCTCTCTGCTGTTACCCCCACCCCCCTCTCGTGCCCCGTGTCTCTCTCCTGTTACCCCTCATCCCCCTCTCATGCCCCGTGTCTCTCTCATGTTACCTCCCACCCCCCGGTCATGCCCCGTGTCTCCCTTCTGTTGCCCCCCACCCCCAGTCATGCCCCATGTCTCCCTGCTGTTGCTCCCAACCCCCCGCTCATGCCCCGTGTCTGTCTCCTGTTACCTCCCACCCCCCTCTCATGCCCCGTGTCTCACTCGTGTTCCCCCCACCCCCGCTCATGCCCCGTGTCTCCCTGCTGTTGCCCCCCACCCCCGCTCATGCCCTGTGTCTCTCTCATGTTGCCCCCCACCCTCGCTCATGCCCCGTGTCTCTCTCCTGTTACCCCCACCCCCCTCTCATGCCCCGTGTCTCTCTCCTGTTGTCCCCCACCCCCAGTCATGCTCCGTGTCTCCCTGCTGTTACCCCCCACCCCCCGCTCATGCCCCGAGTCTCTCTCCTGTTACCCATATCCCCGCTCATGCCCCGAGTCTCTCTCCTGTTACCCATATCCCCGCTCATGCCCCGTGTCTCTCTCCTGTTACCCCCCACACCCCCTCATGCCCCGTGTCTCTCTCCTGTTGCCCCCACCCCCTGGTCATGCCCCGTGTCTCCCTGCTGTTGCCCCCCACTGCCCGCTCATGCCCAGTGTCTCCCTCGTGTTCCCCCACCCCCCGCTCATGCCCCGTATCTCCCTGCTGTTGCCCCCCACCCTCCGCTCATGCCCCGTGTCTCCCTGCTGTTGCCCCCCACCCCCGCTCATGCCCCGTGTCTCTCCTGTTACCCCCCACCCCCCTCTCATGCCCCGTGTCTCTCTCCTGTTGCCCCCACCACCCCGGTCATGCCCCATGTCTCCCTGCTGTTGCCCCAACACCCCGCTCATGCCCGTGTCTCTCTCCTGTTCCCCCACCCCTCGCTTATGCCTCATGTCTCTCCTGTTACTCCCCACCCCCCGCTCATGCCCCGTGTCTCTCTCCTGTTGCCCCCCACCCCCCAGTCATGCCCCGTGTCTCCCTGCTGTTGCCCCCAACCCCCCGCTCATGCCCCGTGTCTCTCTCCTGTTACCTCCCACCCCCTCTCATGCCCCGTGTCTCCCTCGTGTTCCCCCCACCCCCGCTCGTGCCCCGTGTCTCCCTGCTGTTTCCCCCCACCCCCGCTCATGCCCTGTGTCTCTCTCATGTTGCCCCCCACCCTCGGTCATGCACCTTTTCTCTCTCCTGTTACCCACACCCCCCTCTCATGCCCCGTGTCTCTCTCCTGTTGACCCCCACCCCCGGTCATGCCCCGTGTCTCCCTGCTGTTGCCCCCCACCCCCCGCTCATGCCCCGAGTCTCTCTCCTCTTACCCCTACCCCCCGCTCATGCCCCGTGTCTCTCTCCTGTTACCCCCCACCCCCCTCTCATGCCCCATGTCTCTCTCCTGTTACCCCCCACCCCCCGGTCATGCCCCGTGTCTCTCTCCTGTTAACCCCGACCCCCCGCTCATGCCCCGTGTCTCCCTCGTGTTCCCCCCACCCCCCGCTCATGCCCCGTGTCTCCCTGCTGTTGCCCCCCACCCTCTGCTCATGCCCCGTGTCTCCCTGCTGTTGACCCCCACCCCCGCTCATGCCCTGTGTCTCTCTCCTGTTACCCCCCACCCCCCTCTCATGCCCTGTGTCTCTCTCCTGTTGCCCCCCACCACCCTGGCCATGCCCCGTGTCTCCCTGCTGTTGCCCCCCACCCCCTGTTCATGCCCCGTGTCTCTCTCCTGTTCCCCCACCCCTCGCTTATGCCTCATGTCTCTCCTGTTACCCCCCACCCCCCGCTCATGCCCCGTGTCTCTCTGCTCTTGCCCCCCACCCCGCTCATGCCCCGTGTCTCTCTCCAGTTACCCCCCACCCCCCTCTCATGCCCTGTGTCTCCCTCGTGATCCCCCCATCCTCCGCTCAAGCCCTGTGTCTCCCTGCTGTTACCCCCCACCCCCCGCTCATGACCCGTGTCTCTCTCATGTTGCCCCCCACTCCCGCTCATGCCCCGTGTCTCTCTCCTGTTACCCCCCCACCCCCTCTCATGCCCCGTGTCTCTCTCCTGTTACCCCCCTGCTCATGCCCCATGTCTCTCTCCTGTTACCCCCCACCCCCCTCTCTTGCCCCGTGCCTCTCTCCTGTTGCCCCCCACCCCCCGGTCAAGCCCCGTGTCTCTCTCCCGTTGCCCCCATCTCCCAGTCATGCCCCGTGTCTTTCTCCTGTTACCCCCCCACCCCCCGCTCATGCCCCGTGTCTCTCTCCTGTTACCCCCTGCTCATGCCCCGTGTCTCTCTCCTGTTGCCCCCCACCCCCTGCTCATGCCCCGTGTCTCTCTCCTGTTAACCCCCACCCCCGCTCATGCCCCGCATCTCCCTCGTGTTCCCCCAACCCGCTCATGCCCCGTGTCTCCCTGCTGTTGCCCCCACCCTCCGCTCATGCCCCGTATCTCACTGCTGTTGCCCCCAGCCCCCGCTCATGCCCCGTGTCTCCCTGCAGTTTCAACCCACCCCCTCTTATGCCCCGTGTCTCTATCCTGTCACCCCCCCACCCTCCGCTCATGCCCCATGTCTCTCTCCTGTTACCCCCCACCCCCCTCTCATGCCCCGTGTCTCCCTCGTGTTCCCCCCACTCCCGGCTCATGCCTCGTGTCTCTCTCCTGTTACCCTCACCCCCCTCTCATGCTCAGTGTCTCTCTCATGTTGCCCCCCACCCCCGGTCATGCCCCGTCTCTCCCTGCTGTTGCCCCCCACCCCCTGCTCATGCCCGAGTCGCTCTCCTGTTACCCTCAACCCCACTCATGCCCCGTGTCTCTCTCCTGTTAATCCCCCACCCCCCTTTCATTCCCCGTGTCTCTCTCCTGTTACCCCCCACCCCCCGCTCATGCCCCGTGTCTCTCTCCTGTTGCCCCCCACCCCCGCTCATGCCCCGTGTCTTCCTGCTGTTGCCCCCCACCCCCGCTCATGCCCCGTGTCTCTCTCCTGTTAACCCCCACCCCCTGCTCATGCCCCGTGTCTCCCTGCTGTTGCCTCCCACCCCCCACTCATGCCCGTATCTCCCTGCTGTTGCCCCCCCACCCCCCACTCATGCCCCGTGTCTCTCTCTTGTTACCCCCCCACCCCCCTCTCATGCCCTGTGTCTCTTTCATTTTACCCCCACCCCCCAGTCATGCCCCGTGTCTCCCTGCTGTTGCCCCCCACCCCCCGTTCATGCCTCGTGTCTCTCCTGTTACCCCCCACCCCCACTCATGCCCCGTGTCTCCCTGCTGTTGCCCCTCACAACCCGCTCATGCCCCGTGTCTCTCTCCTGTTACCCCCACACCCCTGCTCATGCCCCGTGTCTCCCTTGTGTTCCCCCCACCCCCTGCTCATGCCCCGTGTCTCCCTGCTGTTGCCCCTGACCCCCGCTCATGCCCCCTGTCTCTCTCCTGTTACCCCCCACCCCCCTCTCATGCCCCGTGTCTCTCTCCTATTGCCCCCCACCCCAAGGTCAAGCCCTGAGTCCCTCTCCTGTTGCCCCCCACCCCAGCTCAGGCCCCGTGTCTCTCTCCTGTTAACCCCCACCCCCTGCTCATGCCCCGTGTCTCCCTGCTGTTGCCTCCCACCCCCCACTCATGCCCGCGTCTCCCTGCTGTTGCCCCCCACCCCCCACTCATGCCCCGTGTCTCCCTCGTTTTCCCCCCACTCATGCCCCGTGTCTCCCTGCTGTTGCCTCCCACCCCCGCTCATGCCCCGTGTCTGTCTCCTGTTACCCCCCACCCCTCACTCATGCCCCGTGTCTCTCAAGTGTCGCCCCCACCCCCCGGTCATGCCCTGTGTCTCTCTCCTGTTGCCCCCCAACCCCCGCTCATGCCCCGTGTCTCTCTGCTGTTACCCCCACCCCCCTCTCGTGCCCCGTGTCTCTCTCCTGTTACCCCCCACCCCCCGTTCATGCCTCGTGTCTCTCCTGTTACCACCCACCCCCACTCATGCCCCGTGTCTCCCTGCTGTTGCCCCTCACAAACCCGCTCATGCCCCGTGTCTCTCTCCTGTTACCCCCACACCCCTGCTCATGCCCCGTGTCTCCCTTGTGTTCCCCCACCCCCTGCTCATGCCCCGTGTCTCCCTGCTGTTGCCCCCGTCCCCCGCTTATGCCCCCTGTCTCTCTCCTGTTACCCCCCACCCCCCTCTCATGCCCCGTGTCTCTCTCCTGTTGCCCCCCACCCCAAGGTCAAGCCCTGAGTCCCTCTCCTGTTGCCCCGACCCCCCAGCCATGCCCTGTGTCTCCCTGTTGCCCCCCACCCCCGGTCATGCCCTGTGTCTCCCTCCTTTTGCCCCCCACCCCCTGCTCATGTCCCGTGTCTCTCTTCTGTTACCCCCCACCCCCCGCTCATGCCCCGTGTCTCCCTCGTTTTCCCCCCACTCATGCCTCGTGTCTCCCTGCTGTTGCCTCCCACCCCCGCTCATGCCCCGTGTCTGTCTCCTGTTACCCCCCACCCCTCACTCATGCCCCGTGTCTCTCAAGTGTCGCCCCCACCCCCCGGTCATGCCCTGTGTCTCTCTCCTGTTGCCCCCCAACCCCCGCTCATGCCCCTTGTCTCTCTGCTGTTACCCCCACCCCCCTCTCGTGCCCCGTGTCTCTCTCCTGTTACCCCTCACCCCCCTCTCATGCCCCGTGTCTCTCTCATGTTACCTCCCACCCCCCGGTCATGCCCCGTGTCTCCCTTCTGTTGCCCCCCACCCCCAGTCATGCCCCATGTCTCCCTGCTGTTGCTCCCAACCCCCCGCTCATGCCCCGTGTCTGTCTCCTGTTACCTCCCACCCCCCTCTCATGCCCCGTGTCTCCCTCGTGTTCCCCCCACCCCCGCTCATGCCCCGTGTCTCCCTGCTGTTGCCCCCCACCCTCGCTCATGCCCCGTGTCTCTCTCCTGTTACCCCCACCCCCCTCTCATGTCCCGTGTCTCTCTCCTGTTGACCCCCACTCCCGGTCATGCTCCGTGTCTCCCTGCTGTTGCCCCCCACCCCCCGCTCATGCCCCGAGTCTCTCTCCTGTTACCCATACCCCCGCTCATGCCCCGTGTCTCTCTCCTGTTACCCCCCACCCCCCCTCATGCCCCGTGTCTCTCTCCTGTTGCCCCCCACCTCCTGGTCATGCCCCGTGTCTCCCTGCTGTTGCCCCCCACTGCCCGCTCATGCCCCGTGTCTCTCTCCTGTTGCCCCCTACCCCCCGCTCATGCCCCATGTCTCTCTCCTGTTAACTCCGACCCCCCGCTCATGCCCCGTGTCTCCCTCGTGTTCCCCCCACCCCCGCTCATGCCCCGTGTCTCCCTGCTATTGCCCCCCACCCCCCCTCATGCCCCGTGTCTCTCTTATGTTGCCCCCCACCCCCGGCTCATGCCCCGTGTCTCTCTCCTGTTACCCTCACCCCCCTCTCATGCCCAATGTCTCTCTCATGTTGCCCCCCACCCCCGGTCATGCCCCGTCTCTCCCTGCTGTTGCCCCCCACCCCCTGCTCATGCCCGAGTCTCTCTCCTGTTATCCTCAACCCCGCTCATGCCCCGTGTCTCTCTCCTGTTAACCCCCCACCCCCCTTTCATTCCCCGTGTCTCTCTCCTGTTACCCCCCACCCCCCGCTCATGCCCCGTGTCTCTCTCCTGTTGCCCCCCACCCCCTGCTCATGCCCCGTGTCTTCCTGCTGTTGCCCCCCAACCCCGCTCATGCCCCGTGTCTCTCTCCTGTTAACCCCCACCCCCTGCTCATGCCCCGTGTCTCCCTGCTGTTGCCTCCCACCCCCCACTCATGCCCGTGTCTCCCTGCTGTTGCCCCCCACCCCCCACTCATGCCCTGTGTCTCTCTCTTGTTACCCCCCCACCCCCCTCTCATGCCCTGTGTCTCTTTCCTTTTACCCCCCACCCCCCAGTCATGCCCCGTGTCTCCCTGCTGTTGCCCCCACCCCCCGTTTATGCCTCGTGTCTCTCCTGTTACCCCCCACCCCCACTCATGCCCGTGTCTCCCTGCTGTTGCCCCTCACAACCCGCTCATGCCCCGTGTCTCTCTCCTGTTACCCCCACACCCCTGCTCATGCCCCGTGTCTCCCTTGTGTTCCCCCCACCCCCCGCTCATGCCCCGTGTCTCCCTGCTGTTGCCCCCGACCCCCGCTCATGCCCCCTGTCTCTCTCCTGTTGCCCCCCACCCCCCTCTCATGCCCCGTGTCTCTCTCCTATTGCCCCTCACCCCAAGGTCAAGCCCTGAGTCCCTCTCCTGTTGCCCCGACCCCCCAGCCATGCCCTGTGTCTCCCTGTTGCCCCCACCCCCCGGTCATGCCCTGTGTCTCCCTCCTAATGCCCCCCACCCCCGCTCAGGCCCCGTGTCTCTCTCCTGTTAACCCCCACCCCCTGCTCATGCCCCGTGTCTCCCTGCTGTTGACTCCCACCCCCCACTCATGCCCCCATCTCCCTGCTGTTGCCCCCCCACCCCCCACTCAAGCCCCGTGTCTCTCTTGTTAACCCCCCGCCCCCCTCTCATGCCCTGTGTCTCTTTCCTTTTACCCCCCACCCCCCAGTCATGCCCCGTGTCTCCCTGCTGTTGCCCCCCACCCCCCGTTCTTGCCTCGTGTCTCTCCTGTTCCCCCCCACCCCCACTCATGCCCCGTGTCTCCCTGCTGTTGCCCCTCACAACCCGCTCATGCCCCGTGTCTCTCTCATGTTACCCCCACACCCCTGCTCATGCCCCGTGTCTCCCTTGTGTTCCTCCACCCCCCGCTCATGCCCCGTGTCTCCCTGCTGTTGCCCCCGACCCCCGCTCATGCCCCCTGTCTCTCTCCTGTTACCCCCCACCCCTCTCATGCCCCGTGTCTCTCTCCTGTTGCCCCCCCACCCCAAGGTCAAGCCCTGAGTTCCTCTCCTGTTGCCCCGACCCCCCAGCCATGCCCTGTGTATCCCTGTTGCCCCCCACCCCCCGGTCATGCCCTCTGTCTCCCTCCTTTTGCCCGCGGCTCATGTCCCGTGTCTCTCTTCTGTTACCCCCCACCTCCCGCTCATGCCCCATGTCTCCCTCGTTTTCCCCCCACTCATGCCCCGTGTCTCCCTGCTGTTGCCTCCCACCCCCGCTCATGCCCCATGTCTGTCTCCTGTTAGCCCCCACCCCTCACTCATGTCCCGTGTCTCTCTCGTGTCGCCCCCACCCCCCGGTCATGCCCCGTGTCTCCCTCCTGTTGCCCCCCAACCCCCGCTCATGCCCCGTGTCTCTCTGCTGTTACCCCCACCCCCCTCTCGTGCCCCGTGTCTCTCTCCTGTTACCCCTCATCCCCCTCTCATGCCCCGTGTCTCTCTCATGTTACCTCCCACCCCCCGGTCATGCCCCGTGTCTCCCTTCTGTTGCCCCCCACCCCCAGTCATGCCCCATGTCTCCCTGCTGTTGCTCCCAACCCCCCGCTCATGCCCCGTGTCTGTCTCCTGTTACCTCCCACCCCCCTCTCATGCCCCGTGTCTCACTCGTGTTCCCCCCACCCCCGCTCATGCCCCGTGTCTCCCTGCTGTTGCCCCCCACCCCCGCTCATGCCCTGTGTCTCTCTCATGTTGCCCCCCACCCTCGCTCATGCCCCGTGTCTCTCTCCTGTTACCCCCACCCCCCTCTCATGCCCCGTGTCTCTCTCCTGTTGTCCCCCACCCCCAGTCATGCTCCGTGTCTCCCTGCTGTTACCCCCCACCCCCCGCTCATGCCCCGAGTCTCTCTCCTGTTACCCATATCCCCGCTCATGCCCCGAGTCTCTCTCCTGTTACCCATATCCCCGCTCATGCCCCGTGTCTCTCTCCTGTTACCCCCCACACCCCCTCATGCCCCGTGTCTCTCTCCTGTTGCCCCCACCCCCTGGTCATGCCCCGTGTCTCCCTGCTGTTGCCCCCCACTGCCCGCTCATGCCCAGTGTCTCCCTCGTGTTCCCCCACCCCCCGCTCATGCCCCGTATCTCCCTGCTGTTGCCCCCCACCCTCCGCTCATGCCCCGTGTCTCCCTGCTGTTGCCCCCCACCCCCGCTCATGCCCCGTGTCTCTCCTGTTACCCCCCACCCCCCTCTCATGCCCCGTGTCTCTCTCCTGTTGCCCCCCACCACCCCGGTCATGCCCCATGTCTCCCTGCTGTTGCCCCAACACCCCGCTCATGCCCGTGTCTCTCTCCTGTTCCCCCACCCCTCGCTTATGCCTCATGTCTCTCCTGTTACTCCCCACCCCCCGCTCATGCCCCGTGTCTCTCTCCTGTTGCCCCCCACCCCCCAGTCATGCCCCGTGTCTCCCTGCTGTTGCCCCCAACCCCCCGCTCATGCCCCGTGTCTCTCTCCTGTTACCTCCCACCCCCTCTCATGCCCCGTGTCTCCCTCGTGTTCCCCCCACCCCAGCTCGTGCCCCGTGTCTCCCTGCTGTTTCCCCCCACCCCCGCTCATGCCCTGTGTCTCTCTCATGTTGCCCCCCACCCTCGGTCATGCACCTTTTCTCTCTCCTGTTACCCACACCCCCCTCTCATGCCCCGTGTCTCTCTCCTGTTGACCCCCACCCCCGGTCATGCCCCGTGTCTCCCTGCTGTTGCCCCCCACCCCCCGCTCATGCCCCGAGTCTCTCTCCTCTTACCCCTACCCCCCGCTCATGCCCCGTGTCTCTCTCCTGTTACCCCCCACCCCCCTCTCATGCCCCATGTCTCTCTCCTGTTACCCCCCACCCCCCGGTCATGCCCCGTGTCTCTCTCCTGTTAACCCCGACCCCCCGCTCATGCCCCGTGTCTCCCTCGTGTTCCCCCCACCCCCCGCTCATGCCCCGTGTCTCCCTGCTGTTGCCCCCCACCCTCTGCTCATGCCCCGTGTCTCCCTGCTGTTGACCCCCACCCCCGCTCATGCCCTGTGTCTCTCTCCTGTTACCCCACCACCCCCTCTCATGCCCCGTGTCTCTCTCCTGTTACCCCCCACCCCCCTCTCATGCCCTGTGTCTCTCTCCTGTTGCCCCCCACCACCCTGGCCATGCCCCGTGTCTCCCTGCTGTTGCCCCCCACCCCCTGTTCATGCCCCGTGTCTCTCTCCTGTTCCCCCACCCCTCGCTTATGCCTCATGTCTCTCCTGTTACCCCCCACCCCCCGCTCATGCCCCGTGTCTCTCTGCTCTTGCCCCCCACCCCGCTCATGCCCCGTGTCTCTCTCCAGTTACCCCCCACCCCCCTCTCATGCCCTGTGTCTCCCTCGTGATCCCCCCATCCTCCGCTCAAGCCCTGTGTCTCCCTGCTGTTACCCCCCACCCCCCGCTCATGACCCGTGTCTCTCTCATGTTGCCCCCCACTCCCGCTCATGCCCCGTGTCTCTCTCCTGTTTGCTCCCCACCCCCTCTCTTGCCCCGTGTCTCTCTCCTGTTGCCCCCGACCCCCGTCAAGCCCTGCGTCTCCCTCCCGTTGCCCCCCACCCCCACTCATGTCCCGTGTCTCTCTTATGTTACCCCCACCCCCCTCTCATGCCCCGCTCATGCCCCGTGTCTCCCTGCTGTTGCCCCCACCCCCACTCATGCCCCGTGTCTGTCTCCTGTTACCCCCCACACCCCGCTCATGCTCCGTGTCTCTCTCCTGTTACCCCCCCACCCCCGCTCATGCTCCATGTCTCTCTCCTGTTACCCCCACCCCCTCTCATGCCCTGTGTCTCTCACCTGTTGCCCCTCACACCCCGGTCATGCCCCTTGTCTCCCTGCTGTTGCCCCCAACCCCCGCTCATGCCCCATGTCTCTCCTGTTACCCCCCCACCCCCCTCTCATGCCCCTTGTCTCTCTCCTGTTGCCCCCACCCCCGAGTCATGCCCCGTGTCTCCCTTCTTTTGCCCCCCACCCCCCAGTCATGCCCCGTGTCTTCCTGCTGTTGACCCCAACCCCCGCTCATGCCCCGTGTCTCCCTCGTGTTCCCCCCACCCCCCGCTCATGCCCCGTGTCTCCCTGATTTTGCCCCCCCACCCCCAGCTCATGCCCCATGTCTCTCTCATGTTACCCCCACACCCCGCTCATGCCCCGTGTCTCTCTCCTGTTACCCCCCACCCCCCTCTCATGCCCCGTATCTCTCTCCTGTTGCCCCCCACCCCCGGTCATGCCCCGTGTCTCCCTGATGTTACCCCCACCCCCCGCTCATGCCACGTGTCTCTCTCCTGTTACCCCCACCCCCCTCTCATGCCCGTATCTCTCTCCTGTTGCCCCCCATCCCCGGTCATGCCCCGTGTCTCCCTGATGTTACCCCCACCCCCCGCTCATGCCACGTGTCTCTCTCCTGTTACCCCCACCCCCCTCTCATGCCCCGTGTCTCTCTCCTGTTGCCCCCCACCCCCCGCTCATGCTCCGTGTCTCTCTCCTGTTACCCCTCACCCCCCTCTCATGCCCCGTGTCTCTCTCCTGTTACCCCCAAGCCCCCACTCATGCCCCGTGTCTCTCTCCTGTTACCCCCCCACCCCCTGCTCATGCCCCGTGTCTCTCTCCTGTTGCCCCGCACCCCTGGTCATGCCCCGTGTCTCCCTGCTGTTACCCCCCACCCCTCACTCATGCCCCGTGTCTCTCTCCTGTTACCCCCCAACCCCCTCTCATGCCCTGCGCCCTGCCAAAGTATCCCTGAACTCGCAGGCACCTGCACTAAAGAAGAAAGAATGGAAAACCTAGGATCAGGCAATGGGAAACTCACATTGGACCCCCGGTGAATCCTATGTTAGTTTCATGACAGTCGTGCTCTCCCTGGTTGCAGGATCAAGATCAGCCGGGGCCTCATCTAGGGTTTATTCCTGACCCAGCGATCAACCCTGTACCAAGTCAGGCTCCCTATATTCCAGTGGAGGAATGGGTAAGGGTAACCTGCCACATCCAATTTACCAGGAGCAATGGGATCAGGATTAGTCTCAAAAGAACACTCTCAGAGTCGGGTTCACGTCCTCTTCTCTCACTGCCAGTGTCAGCTCAAACTCATCCTGGACTTGGAGCAGATGGTTCCATTGCAAGGTCTTGATGTTTCTTGGCTGTCCTCATACCCATAGTCAGTAGACAGGCAGCACTACTAATTGATGCTCAATGTTGAATGGTTGAGACTCCCACTTGTTACTCAGCTTGTTCTGTCCACTCTTTTTCCAGGCTGTGGATCAACACACAATCACCAGGTGGAAGACTTGCATCAATGTGCAAGATGCAAGGCAACTGAGGCTCTGTGTAGCCCAGAATTGGTTTGAGTATTCGAGGAGCTCAAGTAGTGAGGATCTGCCTCAGCTCCTTGAATGCCTCCTGGCATTAGTCGGTCCACCTATCATCAAAGGGCTCATGTGGATGGTGTAAATGGTCTGCAGAGTAGTCCTGCCACTCCTCTAGTTAGGCAGGTATCCTTTGATGAGGTCCACAAGTGGTTGCACGATGTTGGCATATCCCACAACAAATCTCCAGTAGCTGTTAAAGAAAGGAAACTCTGTAACTCCTTCAAGTTCTGAGGTCTTGACCAGGTGAGGAAGGCTTCCGTCTTTGCGGGATCTACAGGAATGATGTCTGCAGAGATGATGTTTCCGCTGTATTTGCTGCTTGTCCAGCAAAACTGGCACTTGTTCACACTGACCTTTAGCCCTTGCTCCCTTAGGCAGTAATTCTGCCAAAAATGCCCCATAGAGTCCAATGAAAAAAAGGGATCATACTCCGCCACCACCACGTGTAATCCACCTGTAAATCTGCCAAACTAAGTGGTGGCAACGGTAAGTCCAGTGGATTTACAGACAGAATACTGCCCAACTCATAATCACCCCCATTGTCAGGTGAGATTTCGTTCAATTTCTGATTTGGCCATGTACTAAGCAGAGCATGATGTAACATTACCATTACATGAGTTCATGTTAACATAAAACACACTCAGGCCTATAAATACTTTCTTAAATGATTTCAACATCTTCACAAAACCTCTCTTTTACTTCCTTGAAGCATTACATATCTGTAAGGCATTTAATGTCAAAGAGCCCACATACAAAATGTTTAATATCATAATACATCTTCATTAAGGAGACTTCAACATCATCACACACCATCCATGTGAGGACTTCAATATCATCACATATCAACCCTGTGGGGACCTCAACATCAGCACACACCACCCATTTGAGGACTTAAATATCATCACATATCAACCCTGTGGGGACCTCAACATCAGCACACACCACTCATTTGAGGACTTAAATATCATCACATATCATCCCTGTGGGGACCTCACCATCAGCACATACCATCCACGTGAGGACTTCAATATCACCACATATCAACCCTGTGGGTACCTCAACATCAACACACACCATCCATGTGAGGACTTCAATATCATCACATATCATGCCTGTGGGGACCTCACCATCAGCACACACCATCTATGTGAGGACTCCAATATCATCACATATCATCCCTGTGGGGACCTCACCATCAGCACACACCATCCATGTGAGGACTTCAATATCATCACATATCATACCTTTGGGGACCTCACCATCAGCGCACACCATCCATGTGAGGACTTCAATATCATCACATATCAACCCTGTGGGGACCTCAACATCAGCACACACCATTCAGTTGGAGGATTCAATATCATTGCATTCCATTTCTATGGGACCTTCAGCATAAATACACACTATTCTTATATGGCCTTCTATACAATGACACACCATCCCTGTGAGGACCTCTATGTCATCAAACAACATCGCAACGGAGACCTCAACATGACCACACACCATCCTTTTGGTGGACTCAGTACCATCATATCAGCTCTATTGGGACTTCAGCATCATTACATACTATTCGTAATCACATACCCTTGTATGGCCAATTGGGTGCATCTGTGGCTTCATTTGCATCACCTGAATGCATTTTCCTTCACCATTTGGGTATTTTTGGTTGAATTGGCCACTATTTTTGGCAGTGTTTCGTTCGGTATTTTTACCTGAAGATAGGATGGAATTAGCATTTTTATTTCCAGCTCTAATTCCACTGGAGGATTTAGCCCCGGGGGAATTATCACTGGTTTTCATTACTTATTCCTCCAGCGCTCATTTCTTCTGGGTTAATTTCACCAGAGGAATTAGTGTCCATTTTCAATAAACCTTATATCAGCAGATTGATCAAAGTGGCGCTAATTCCATTACTGCCACTTTTTTCCCTTAGAGATCAACTTGTAAGGAAACCAAATGAGTATCAATTAAACATCAACTTTGTGAATATTTTTTGAATAATCAGACAAAATGTGATGCCAACATTCAATTAATTCACATATCAGACTATAGACAAGATGACATCCGTGCACATAATGTGTTGTCTTGACAGTGTAGAATTCAATTTAATCACACACCACCCCTATGGGGACTTCAACAAAATCACAGAAAAATAAGAAAGTAAAGTAAGTCATATTGTGATTCGTTTATTACAAAAGTAGTCAATGCTTGAAATGAATCTGGAAGTGTGTTGTGCAATCAATGAGGGAAGATTTACATTGCATATCAATTATATCCAATTCTGTAAACATACAAAATACACAAAAAACAGCTTAATTTCATTATTTTACATTTAAACGCAGAGTTCAGGCCATTTAAAACACAATTGTATTTGTGTATAAATGGTTCCCATGAATCTGCTGTCTGCTGCCTAAGCATGTAGGGCATCTGATTTATCAAGTGTGTTTAAATTCCTGTCCGTGTGTTGATGACTGCAATACCACACCCACCCTGCGGGGGCAGAGCTGAGTAAAAAATCAACACACCAAAATAAACACAGGTCCCCACAAAGCCATTTTTTAAAAAGTTCTAAAAATTGGCACAGATGTCTTCTAAGTTGTTTTAAGTCATTTGGAAGGCATTACCATGTGGGGACTTGGGTTTAGGTCCCCACAGCGTGTGCATGTTTACACACCCAAGTCCCCACAAGGATAGTAACACAAACTCTCACACACACACACACACACACACACACACACACACACACACACACACACACACACACACACACACACACACACACACACACACACACACACACACACACACACACACACACACACACACACACACACACACACACACACACACACACACACACACACACACACACACACACACACACACACACACACACACACACACACACACACACACACACACACACACACACACACACACACACACACACACACACACACACACACACACACACACACACACACACATATTTCCCCCTACTCTACCCATCAACCTGCACATCACTGAAACCCTGTGTGCCAACACTCACGTCATTACCTTGGTACTGTGGTGTATTCCCTTATTGGTTTTGTTTGCAAACCCTTGGTTCAACACCCTACTTTCTTCCTCCCACACATTTCTTATCTGCCTCGTCCTTTCACACCCGCTGCCTGGGCTTGCCTTCCCTTTCACCACCCAGTTCAGATTCCACATAGACCCATTCTCCAATCAAATGCCCTTGGGAAAACTGTGATTATTCTCACGGGGCTCAAGAATTTAGATTTCCCTTTATCTGCACTCACAGGGCACTTCACTTTCGCTGACTCTGCTACACTCATCCGTTCTCTGCTTCTTTTTCTCACGCCTTTGTCACGTGAGTTTACTTTTTATTTTGTCTGCTACCATGGATTGCTTCACCGCACTTGCCCCTAATTCTTCAATAACACACACCAGATTCAATTTAGAGTAAATCTCCCACACCCACACAAGCCTGAATGGAGAAACCAATGTGGTGGCATTGCATGCAGACCTCAGATGCAACAGCTTGTCCCGCAATACCCCATGTATGTCCTGACCATTCTTCACAGCTTGTTCAATAATCTTTATTATCACTATGTTGAGAACTCGCCCCATTCCTTTACTCTCTTAATGATTTACTTCTGTGTGTTTACACCTGGTGCATCAATGTTTCCCAAACACATTCTTTCACATACTCACTCCAAAACTGGGGTCCATTACCAATGACCATCACTTCTTGGTACACTTCCCTCCTGAATAGCCCATCCATGACACCTGTCAGATCCCTAGCTATCAACCCCTCCACATGTTTAACCCCCAGCCATTTACTATAGTGGATAATCAGAGCAAACCCATTGCATTTTCCCCATGGTGGAGTATGGCCTTATTTCATCTATATCAAGGTGCTTCCAGGCACCTTCCGGTATGGACAGCGGGTGTAACGACTGCTTCTAAAGCTCCATCAACAACATTCGCTCACCTCATGTTACACTGTAACATCTATCCCCAGCCACCAATATGTGTTCTGGACCTTTCTTTTCGTGCCTGTAATTCCCCAATGTCCCTCATGAGCAACTTGAAAACTCTTAAATCTCAATACCGCTGGCGGAAAGACATTATGACTCCTCATTAAATATCCTTCAATCCACACCATGCCCTTCTCCTCCATTTAGGGGCACATTTCCTCCACAGACCTTTTTTCTCTCTGGTCAATCATTTTGGACCCAACATGTTCCTCAGGTGAAATCCTTGGTGGTTACTAGCTCCTACCAGACAGCGCACAATCATTAACTTCTACACTGATGAAACACACACTCATCCTGTTCCTCTGTAACGTGATCTGTGAGCAGTATGCCGTATACGAAATCTGCGGCACAGCTTTGCTTCCAGGGTACATACACTACTTGATCCTCTCACCCTTCCATCCTCAAGCTAAGCCTTCTTTCTTATTCCTTTGATTGTTAGGGCTTCCATTAATGGTATGTGACTTTTGTCCCCCAAATGTACTCCCTATAATTCTCCAACCCCACAATGCATACCCGGAGATTCCTATCTACCACAGAATAGTGTGGTCCTGTGTCTGACCCAACCCTAGCATATGAGTCTTCCATGGGAGTCTTTTGTTTCTGAAATAGCACCCTAAGGACTTTGTGCTTAGATCAAAAGTGCTTATACATGAGGAGTAAATATTTAACCTGACCAGTGAGGGATCCCTACTTACCCTATCCTTAATCACATTCATTTCCACATCCTTGTTCTATTTAAATGTTGCATTTGCTTTAATTAAGGACCCCAGGCAATGATTCAGCTCTGCAAATATTTTTATTATATTTCTGTGCAATTTTGCACGTCCCAAAAACAAATGGGGTTTGTCCTCATTCACGGGGGTAGTGGCTTTCTTTTTGGCTCGTAACATATATTTACTGTCACAGACATGTATCATGCAGCTTAAGTACTCCACGTCTCGCACTCTGAACTAGCACATCACATAGATGTTTCAGCGCTTAGGGCTTTGTCTCGTAATACGTATAAGGCAATGCCTACTCTACTATGAGGTTCCTTTATCCCTTTACTGCATGCTCATATATCGTCCTGATTTACCCATGTCCCTTTCATCCCTTTCAACAAGTGCATCATTATCCTTTGAAAAAGGGCAGAGGATGACATTTGGGCAACCGACCTCTTATGATATTGGAGCAGGAAAACACATTCAGATATGTTCTACATTTGTGAATGTTGGCATGTCCACGCTTGGATGGAGTTGTGAATGTTGGCCTGCCCGCACCCAAGCGAGACCTGAAGACTAGCACAGGCCACACTTAGAGTTTTGGACATTGGCCTGCGTCGCGTCTGGATAGGATTGATTGAAGGATAGCATGCCCGCGCCTAGATGAAACTTGAACGTTGGCATGTGCCACACTTGGAGTTGTGAGCACCGGCCTGCGTAGCGTCCGGATTAGGTTGTGACTGTTGGCATGCCCACACCTAGACAGATTTCTGGACACTGGCCTGAGCTGCATCTAGATGGGACTGTGGGTGTTGGCATGCCCACGCCTGAATGGAGTTCTGGGTGCTGGCCTGCGCCTCGTCTGGATGAGATTGTGAGGGCCGGCAAGTGCCACACTTAGACAAAACTGTGAATGCTAGCATGCTAAAGGTCATGTGACCCACTAACCAATGTAAGCTCAAACTCTGCATACTTATCTCACTCAAAAATCTCACACAACCATCTCTCGCACAACAAGCCGCACGCACTTCACAACACTGCAACAACACATAAGCCAGAGCAACAGCACATGCGGACTGACACCGATCCAATACCCGCACCAAAGCTCAGCAACCGATGTACACCGAGTTGAAGCTGCCAACAGAACACCACTCCTCTCACTATCCGACTCCCTCTTCACCCTACTAACCAATCCCCCCCTTATCATTTACAGATCCACCAGAGCACCTGGGGACCAATTCCGTTGGTGACGGTGCGCGGTACAAATACCTTTAACATTTAACATTTCATGAGTGGGATTTGTGCTGTGCTGCTTATATGTTCAGTGAGCCTCATTACGAGGTTGGAGGTAGCCTTGCCGGTAAAACCGGCAAGGCTACCTCCAAACTCGCAAACGGGTCCGGCACCCGCGAATGGGCAATAACCAGGGTATTCCGACCCCGCCGGACCCGGTAATTGCCCTTTCGCGGGTGCCGGTACCGGTACATCCCCATTCCCATTTGAGCCCCCATAGGGCTCAATGGGAATGGGAACATCGGATGCACCGACTTGCTGTGCTCACGGTGTGAAAAGAGGAAAATAATATGAGGCCGGGAAACCCAAAGGAAATACACCAAACACTGGTTACAAAGGAACATACAAAGTACTTTATTTTAACGTCAAGCAATGACAAAGTCAATGACAGGTCAGATAGCTATCGGCCCTCAGTACAACACAACGAACTTCAACAGGGTCGATGTATTCAGTGAGAGACTGTACATTGGGACATTCAGGCTTTTATACATTTCTCCAGCCTGTTGTCCAACCCCTTCGCGGGTTAACCATTCCATGAATGTATTACTGGTCTAGGGTCTCTGACAGGTCAATTATAATTTATTCATTAGTATGTGCATAGATCAGTTCCGTTGATACAGGTAATCCATTTACATGCAGGTCAACAGAAGGACAAGGTCTCAGTTCACAACCCTAACAAGTGGCTTGCAGGCAAGTTATATATTAGCTGTACAGAGGTCATGTTGATCAGATTCTGTTTGGAATGGCATCGTCCACCATTTTGATGTACAGGGTGAATTTTACACAGCAAGAGAGCCTAAAATGGCGGTTTGATTCAAGATGGCGGCTTACATCAATTTCTAAGGTCAAGACCTTGCCGTAGAGAGTTATTCGCGTACAGTTTTAAGCAACTTGGAGTAGGCCAAAATACATACAATCGTCACAATAGGAGGCACACTTTAATATACAGTTTGACAACGGGTGCCACTCTGCCCGGCATGACAGACCTGGTGGGCTGACAGGCACCCGCGAGCACAACTCTTAGTATGGCGGTACGGCAGCAACGGTGCCGGTAGCGCTACTGGCACCGTTGTTGTTGTTAACATGTCCACACCATTGTTGTTAACATGTCCACACCATCAATGGAATTTACAGTTTCTGGGATTACATGAATGGGGTCCTTCACCACCACAATATTCCTGATCAAGTCCCTAAGTTCTACGCATACCCTAATCTTGCAGTGATTTTGCACGCCACAATGATCAGACTCAGCCACTCTGCTCACTCAGAGTTCAATTATACCCTCTTGCACTAGCCTCTGCAGTTTTCTACTTATTCTTGCATTGCAAGAGGAATACTTCTAGCCTTGTGGTTTATAGGCATACTGCCTCTTTAGGACAAGGACGATTTTAAGTGCAATCCCCCTCCATCTTCCCAATGCACCAATTGAACACTTCAGGATGAATTGCATGCAGTTGTATTTGCATTCCTATTTTTCTCTTTTAAGTGTTATCTTTGCATACTAACATATGTATGCCTTTCTCAGCCACTTATACTTTCATCGTGGCCATAGGCCCTTTAAACTCTACTAGCACTAGGAAATGTCCCAAGATTATAAGATTTGAACCTTCAAACCCTCCAGGGTTCCTTAATGTCAAAATTCTTTATGCTCACCTTGAGATCCTTGTCCTCGCATCATTCCTTTGTGATTACTGCATACGTGAACAGGAGTTTGCTGTCATTTCTACCTCTTCCCTATCTATCTTTATATGAAAGCTGTGGCACTCGGATGCACTCCACTTAGATGCAAAAGCTACGTCAATCACCAGATTAATGATGACCATTTGCTCTGTTTCACTGGAGCAGTCACATTCCTTGATGAATGAGACATGTTTTTCTTCCTACCTGTAGTGTTGAAGTGTTCTTTCACACCAATTTGCACACTTCCAAAGTATTGTGGGACATGAGTGAGCATTAGCAGAATGTCCATGCACGTCACACTGGGAGCAAGCTCTGCACTTGTTCACGGTTTCCTCTCTGACTCCATTTTCTTTTTAGCCAGGCTAGGGGCCTCATTACGACTTTGGAGGTAGCCATGGTGCTATTGCTGCCATGGCTGCCTCCAAAATCGGGTCCGGGTTCCCTGAATGGGGAATTACCGGGACATTCCGAGTTCGGAGGGCCCAGTAATTCCTCCCTCAGGGAACCCGGGCCCGGACCTTCCCCATTTCCATTGAGCTCCAATAGGGCTCAATGGGAATGGGTGCTGGAGCTAACAACGGGCTGATTACGACCCGCCCGTTGTTAGCTCCCTGGTCACCTCGCAGTACCTGCTCTAGACGTCAGGTAAAACCTGACGTCGAGAGCGGGTCTCCCGATGGGATCTCGTAATCGTTTGAGTGGGTTTAACGGCGTCGGCACCATTACCGGCGCCGTTAAAACCATTCCGCACATCTCATAATGAGGACCGATGTGTTTCATCGCTGCCTCACTTTGTCTTTGTATGTCCTTTTTCTACCCGAGACATATCTCTGTATGCTCGCTTTTCTTGGCTACTGCGATTGTGTCAGGATGCCACGCATACATAACAATTCTCATCCAACTCAATTGTTTATGTGAATAATGATTTTTTACCTGATTAACTGGTAGGGGGCTTATTCCTAGCTGGAAGCAGCGTGGTATGGTTATTTGCTGTAATGCTTGGACATTTAGATCTCATTTCGAGTCTGGTGGTAATTTGGTGGTAAATCTGACAAATTAACAACAAACTCAATTACCACTACTGCCACTTTGTCCCACTGTTTTGCTGTGGAATTGCAAGTGGTAGTAGCGTGGTGTAATTCCCCGATTTACAGAGTAGATAGGACTCCATTGGGATTCCAGTGGAATTACCACCGGCAGTAATTGTGGCGATTTTTGGCAGAAAGGTTTTTTGCTGGAGGTATATACCCCATCTTACCCTCAAACTTGTAGTACGGCGGTGTGGTAATGCAGTGCCAATGCAACGGGAATGGAGGTACCCCTGCATTACAACCTTTTTTACCCCCTCCACCATACTTTTAATGAGGCTAGTCTTCTTTACTTTTGCCTACCACCTGTTTTCTTGAGTGAAAGATGCACCTGTTAATGGCAACATTGGTCTCAGGGAGATAACAGGTGCCTAATTGCGTAAGTGCCACTTTCATCTGCCTCTCCATGTGTGCCACCTCACGGGTGGTTTTTCTCTGTACTTTCATTGTTTTCACTGTCCTAAGGCACGTTGGAGGAGTGATTTCTTCTTTCCGTAGATCATAGCGTTGTGATCAATGGTGTTCAAGTAATTATTCCAATACTCCTCCCACTTCGGTCATGGAATGGCTGGTCAGCCAGGTGTGGGGAGGAATAACTCAGGACGACGCACCGTTAAACTCATGACACTCTCAGGTAGTGCTTTCCTTTCTTTTGAAGTGAATTCAATAAGATGACATGTGGCACTAGTCTTATGCTAAATATGGGTTCGAACAAGTGAAAGAAAGGAATTAAGAACAAGCCAGGCACATGTGTAGTGTTCAGTTGTGTAGACAAAGCCTAACGAATAGGTTTACAATGGTATCCATTATTACTGTGATGTCGGCTGCCGCCGATGATGCAGGCGGCAGCAGGAAGGTGAAGTGGGCCCTCGGATGAGGCCTGCTCGGGCGCGTAGCATACAGGGCGCAGCGCTGCAATTAAACACACGACTCCATGTTGGGTTGCCTAAACCCGGACTGGCGTCACTCAGCCAGTTCCGGTGATTCCTTTATTTTTCTCCTCCCCTTCCCGTGTCACGTGACCTACTACGTCAGGGCACGTGACACCACATTCCTCCTCAACTTGGAGGCAATTTCACAGATATCAATAGAAAACATTTTAGCTTGGATTACCGTCTTTCTGCACCAGTTCTTTGACGGTATACTCCGTCCACGACATATCCTTGGAGGCGAGATGACGGCTTGGGCTTCTCTCTCAGGCTGTAACGGGTGTTCCTTTCTCTGAGCGGGCCTTCTGTGGTGGTCTCTGCTCCAGTCTCCGCCTCTTCCGGGTGTGGTCTATCCGTTTCTTCCGGCGCATTTCCGCTACTTAGTGGTACGCGTCTTTGGGGCGCGTTGGTTGTCTTTTCTCTCGGAGATGGTGGGTGTTCTTCCCACATTTCCGGGGGTACCTTCCTGAAGTGGGACACATTCCTGGTCACGGTCTCCCCTCCTCGGGTGGCAGTGACCATGCTATGATTGGCGGTCTGGACTGTCCACGGGCGAACTTCAAAGTTGAGGGACATCTTCTTCGGCGGTGCTCGGTTCTTGACGAGAACCGTGTCTCCTGGGTTTAGTTCTCGATGGCACGCTCGTCTGGTGATGCTTTCTTGCTCGTTGTGCTTCCTCCGCCTTGCGTCCATTTCTGGGATGTCTGGCTCTGGTGCAATCCAGTGGGGATGTAAAGGGAGTTCTGCCTGTATCGGTACTCCGAACATGAGGGCTGCTGGGCTGATCCCAGTGGCTGAGTGCGGGGTTTGCCGGTGCGTTCTTAGAAACCGATACACTGCCTTCAGCCAGGGGTGCCCTTGCTCCTTGGCAATTCTGATGATTTTGTTTAGCGACCCCATGAAGAGTTCCGCGTCACCATTTGCCTGAGGCCATCTTGGTGTAATGCGCTGATGTTTTACGTTCACTTCTTTGAAAAACTCCCGCAGCTCTTGGCTGGTGAATAATGGTCCATTGTCGCTTTTCACTTTCCTCGGGATGCCATGTGTGGCAAACATCTTCTCCAGCGTGAGGATGGTGGTTTCGGCGTTGGTGGATGCCACGTGCTCGACTTCAGGGTACCTGCTAAATTCGTCTATCACTACAAGCAGGTATCCTTCGCCCGCAATGGTGCAGTGGTCCATGCTGACTGCGTCCCATCGCTTGCAGCTTCGTGGGACACTGCTGATCGGTTCCGGGTTCTCTGGTATCCTGGACGCTTGGCAGGCTGCGCATGACTCTACAAGCTCTGTTATTCTTTGGTGCATGTTTGGCATCCACATTCGGGACTTGAGGTACGCCGTGGACTTGACAATCCCTTGATGTCCGCTGTGGGCTAATTTGAGTGCCCTTTCTTCGAGGGACTCTGGCAGTATGATACGGTGACCTTTCAGAAGTACCCCTTCCGGTGCTATCGAGAGTTCGTGTCTGATCCCAAACAGGGCTCTGAGTTTGGTTTGAGCTGACGCAGTGCGGTGGGTCATTGACATGAGATAGTTTTTCCAGCTTCCTGATCGAATGGCGGAGGCTGTGTGTTGCAGGATGGTGTCCTCTTTTGTCTCTTGCACTACTTCCTGCAGTGTCAGGGCTCACGGCCAGGCGCAGGCCACCACGTGACAGACGTGCTCGTCTGTTTCTCTCGCGTGGTGTTGCTCGCTGTCGGTAGCGGGTCGCGGATGGCGGGACAGGTAGTCTGCTGGGTTGTCCGATCCTGGCCGATATTCCACCTCAATGTTGTACGGCTGCAGCTGCAGCATCCACTTCTCTATGCGGGCAGGAGGGTGAGGGGCGGAACCCCGGAATATCGGGATCAGGGGCTTGTGGTCGGAGAAAACTTTTGCCTGCTTTCCTAACAGGTATACCTTGAAGTGGCGGCACCCCCACAGTATGGCCAGGGCTTCCTTTTCTATGTGGGCGTAGTTCTGTTCGGGTTTCGTGAGGGCTCTGCTGGCGAACGCGATGGGGAATATTCTGCCCTCACTGTCGGTTTGGGTCAGCACTGCTCCTAGGCCCACTGGGCTGGCATCAACGAAGAGTTCAGTCTGCCGCTCCACGTTGAAGAATGCCATGGTCGTGGTGGCGGACAGGGCGTCTTTGATCTGTTGAAACGCCAGTTGGTGTACTTCGGTCCACTCCCATCTTTGGTCCTTCTTGGTTAGCTCCCTGAGAGGGCTCGCAATGCTGGCGAGATCGGGGATGAAGCGTGCGCAATAGGTAGCCATCCCCATGAAACTTCTCACTTCCGAGGCAGACTGGGGTGGCTTAAAGTCCTTGATGTCATGTACCTTAGATGGGTCTGGGTATACTTGCGCTGAAAATGTAGCCGAAGAAACATAGTTCATCTTTGTTGAACTCGCATTTTTCCACATTGAGTGTCAAACCTGCTTCTTCAAGACTTTTCAAGACTGCTGCTAGACGTCGGTGGTGTTCGTCTTTGTCTGAGGCGTACACAAGGATATCATCACTGATGTTGGTGGTGCCTGCCAGCCCCGTGATGACTTTGCAGATCTCGTGCTGGAAAACCTCTGCGGCGGACGATATCTCAAAGTTTAGTCACTTGTACCTCATTAGGCCGAGGTGGGACGAAAAGGTGGTGATGTATCGTGATTCTTTGGATAGTCTTAGCTGGTGATATCCAGAACGGAGGTCAAGTTTGCTGAATACCCTCGCTCCGGTGAGATCTACGATGAGCTCGTCAATGGTGGGAGTTACATGGCGTTCTCGGCCGATGGCTACGTTAGGAAGCCTCATATCAATGCATATTCTTACAGCATTCGGCTGTTTCGGTTTCTGGGCTACCACCATTGGCGAGACCCACGGGGTCGGGCCTGATGTTCTCTCTATGATCCCTGCCTCTTCGAGCTTAGCTAGTTCTTTCTCCACAGCGCCTCTCAGGTGAAATGGGATTCGTCTGTGACGTACTGCCTTGGGTTCAACGGTGGGGTCTATGTGGAGTTTGATAGTTCTTCCTTTTAGGCACCCGATGCCCTGAAACAGCTTCTTGTGTCGACCTAGGAGGTTGTTAAGTTCGTCGTGTTGAACGCCGAATGCGAAGTGTATCAGCTTCAGTTTCTCTGCTGTTCTGCAGCTTAATAGAGTCTCGCAGCCGGCATCTACGACGTAGATCCTTGCACGGCAAATGGTGTTATTGTGTGCGAAGTCTGACTTGAACGACCCCCTCACTGGGAGGGGTCTCTTGGACCCATAGGCATACAGCCTGACTTTCTTCTTGTGTAGTTCTGGTTTTGGGTGAAGTTCGTTGAATGCCATCACTAGCATAACGTTTACTGTTGCGCCGGTGTCAATTACCACTTTGAGCGGGTCCCCGTTGGAGAGGACTGTGAACGATGGTCTCTTCTTCTGGCGTGATCGGCCTGATTTGACTGCTGATATTAGGTGTACTCGGTGCACTTGTCTTCTCCCCTTTTTCTTCCTCCCTTTGTTCCGCCTTTCGGGGGATGAGCTGCTGTCGCTGTCGTCGCTGTCACTCGTGCTCGGGGATCTTTGGGACTCATCGACTGCTCTGGCTTTACCTTTTCTCGCTTGTTGGCGGGAAGATTCTCTGGGCGCAAACTTTCTCCGTTGTTCCTGTGCTGGGCGTGGGCCTGAGTCTTTGTCATTCCTGTTCGGCGGATTCAGGCAGACGGCTGCATAATGGTTAAGGCGATTGCATTTTCTGCATGTGGATCCCCAGGCGGGGCAGGATTCACCTTTATGTCATGGGCCTCCGCACCACTTGCAGGCTTGATCTCGTCCTTGTGACGGGTGAGGCCTCTGGTTCTGTTTTGGGCGCGTGCTTTGTTGCTTGGAGCTGGCCGCTACGTCTTCTGCGGGTCCGGGGCTGTCTAACGGCAGTCTCTGGATGGCTGCTTCCATTACTGCTACTTGGTCTTCTGTCTGTTCGCGGAGACGCGCTGTCTCGAGAATGCGTGATAACCGCATGTTACTCTCTGATAGAATTGCTCTTCTTAGCTTTTCAGAGGAAATCCCATTGATGATCTGGAGGCGAATGGCGAATTCCTCGTCTGGGAATTCACAGCCCACGGCCATTTCGCGAAGGCGAGCGTGAAATTTGTCCACCGTCTCTCTCTCGCGTTGTCTCGCCATACAGAAATGGAACCGCTCATACTCTGGATTGAGGTCAGGCTTGAACATGTTGGTGAGCGCGGCTCTCGCTGCTGCGTAGTCGATGTCGCTCCCACGGTTTGGCAAGGCGTTGAATAGGCGCAGGGCTGCTGACCCCACGTTGAGTAGGAGGAAGGTGCGCATTTTTTTGGGTACGGTGATGTCCCTGGCCTCAAGGTGCATCTCAAATTGCTGCAGCCATATCTCTCACCTGATGGCAGCTCCACTGGTGAACGGGTTGAATGGGGGCATGAGAGTCGTCAGCGCAGGGTCACTGCGCTCATCGGTGATGCTCCTCCTTGCTGATGGGTTGGTGCTGACCCTTGCAGGGCTGGTGCTTGGGCTCGACATGCTGCGCCACCGGGTGTCCTTGGAGGCTGAGTGTCCCTGGTGAGCTTGTTATAGCTGCTGGGGTACTGTAGTGGGACAGCACGTGACCCCACGTGGAACGCTGCAGTTCGGAGCGTGCCGCGTATGACACGCGCGGGCCGCGTGTGATGATGCGTGCTGCGGCTCTCCTGGGGTGCGGGTGCAGCAGGTTGTGCCTTTCCTTTCGATCCGTTGTATGGATGTTTTTTTTTTTTTTTTTTCCTCAGCGCGAGACGAGCGCTGATCTGAGTGCGGCCGGTGGGATCGTGCGCGGATCGTGGGCGGAGCCGGGGACGGTGCTTACCGGCATCCGCGACGTTGCGTGGGTCCGTGGATGCGGCGGCTCCCTCCGATGCCGGGAGGTGCGCAATCCACTACCGCCTCGTCGCCAGTGTGATGTCGGCTGCCGCCGATGATGCAGGCGGCAGCAGGAAGGTGAAGTGGGCCCTCGGATGAGGCCTGCTCGGGCGCGTAGCATACAGGGCGCAGCGCTGCAATTAAACACACGACTCCATGTTGGGTTGCCTAAACCCGGACTGGTGTCACTCCGCCAGTTCCGGTGATTCCTTTATTTTTCTCCTCCCCTTCCCGTGTCACGTGACCTACTACGTCAGGGCACGTGACACCACAATTACATTGTTTTCACTGTTGTGAAACTGTCAAAAATCCTTTGTTCTAAGTCATGAATGCTGACCTGCTGGTGGAAAGAACTGCAGAACATTGATTTAAAATGGCACCCTATCATGTTTTCCGCATGCCCAGTGAAACGTAACTCACCGGTCTGGAACACAAGCAGAGCTGAGAGTGTAACAATACCGATGGGTGCGGAGGAACACCCGCAGGCCCTCACGGAGGAGCAGATTCCCTGCATGCACTTCAAAGTATCTGCATGCTTGCAGAACGTCCGATAAACAATGTACCAGTTGGAACACCATTAAATGGCACCTGGGACATCCCAATAGATTGCACACCAAGTGATCAAGGCACAGCCCTCGGTATGCAGCAATGTCCATAGCTCAGCAGAAAAGGGGACATTAAATGTAGTGTCTGCTCCCTAACAATAGTGGTCAGACCATATGAGGAATTCTCCAACAGCCACCAAACAAGAAGAGAGGGCTGATGTAGCCCTCCAGCACTGATCTCATGATATATTGGTCTGTGGGCTCAAGCTGACAGATGGCACATTTTGGGAAGAATCCTGCAGTGTGCTTCCCAGACTTGGTGGCAAAATACAGGCCGCTAACTGGTGGGTCTTCTTGCCACTCGTAGTTAAGAGTAGTAGGGAAGGTACAGCAGGGTGGAGAAGCAAGAGTTCAGGTTTTTTGAGAAACTGCACAGGGTCACCAGCTGTTACGCTCACCTGGCTCCCATAGGGGCGTCGGTCGGACCCGGACAGCTGCGGTCTCCACCCACATGATGCGTAGTGCAGCGAAGACTGACTGGATCTGCCCTCCTAATCTTGTCTGCTTAACCCGTAGAAATATTCTCCTGCAAGTGGAGGGATGGATTTAGCCACTTGTGGATTCAAGTGATGGCACCCCCACAGTCCTCCCCAATTAATCACCTCTGAAATGCCCTCACAGCAATCTCACCTTATATTCTTGAAAGATGAGCTCTCCATCCTGCGTGGATTTGCAGGGGCGCGTCAATTCCAGTTACTTCACTGGTTTGAAGGCTCGGGAGAGTTCCGGAGAGTATTGACTCTGAGGTTCCTGGTGAGGACCAGTAAGTATTAATTTCATAGAGTTCAATATGTCCAATGTTCACTCTTGTTCCCCTCTTCCTTTCTTGTCTTGCAGCTGGCTCGTGAAAAGATGCTCTTGTGGCAGCTGGTGGCGCTCAGGTAAGAGTCCGTATTACCCGGCGCTGTCCGGTAAATGTTGCACGAGGAAAACGTGTTGTTTTGTCTCTCTTTACAGATGCGGCACGTGAAAATATGGAGAGTCACAAAAGGATGCCTTTGGTGGTAAATCAGGTAAGTCTATGGTGGTAAGAATTATATTTGTTGGTTCCCTCGGCTCACCTTGTGGTTTTCTTTTGTCTCCTAGGTGCCGAAGTTCGGCGAAGATAATGATGGAGGCAGCGCCGACCCGAAGGATGCTTTGAAGACTGGTGAGTATGGCGCGGCTCTGCAGCTCGAGGTGCGGCGCGTGCGGAAATGATGTTCTTTACAGGTCCGGAGACAAGATGGATCCAGAATCAGGTGTGGGATAGAAATAAGTTCGTTTTCTAACCTTGTCCCTTTCTTTTCTCTTTGTTTTAGGAGCTCGGAATTCGAGGCGGGCGTGGCAGAAGACTGGATGCAGGCTGCAGGCATGGTGAGTGTTACGCTGCTGGATGCAGAATAATGCGAAGCGTGTGTTGCTGGTCGGGTGTGGTTTAAATAGCCTCAAAAGTAGTCCCAGGTAAGAAGTCCCTAGAACCACACTCGAGTAAAAAATAGCCCCTGTAGAAAAATAGTCCCTTTCAGGCTTCATGTTGGATTGGAGTCATTTGCTGCATGGTCTGCCTGAGGTAAGTAATGACTATGAGCCTGCCGCCTTAGGCACCAGGACTGATTCCTACTATGAGCCTGGTGCCTAAGGCGCCAGGACTGAACCCAGATAGCCCCTAGCCGGGGCTGCTGAGGTTTTACTAAATGTCTAGATGCCTGCTCCCGGGGCTGATGGGCTTGGTCCGGATGCCTGGGGGTAGGCATCATGACACCAGCCTCATGAATCTGTCCCTCTGGCAACGCCTGACTCTAGAACCTTCCCTTCACATTCTGTATTCCAGGCACCTGAGAGTTCCAGCCCTCTTACATTCTAGACTTCATGTGGCTGGGTCCTACAGGAAGAAATTCAGAATATATACCTTTTCTATTTATCATTTAACAACTGGGCAACAATTTGGAAGCTGTCATCGAATAAAGAGAAATGCCAGTGAAATGTGATGCTCTTTCCTTTTGTCATTCAGATCAGTATGACGTTGGAAATGCAAAACAGGGAAGTATATTTGTGACTGTTTTTAATAGGAATTGTATTAATTACATTACCTTTTTGCTTTTGTGTTGCCAAATGACAGTCAAGTTAGAATGATGAGAACATTAGTCCTTCTTCTCTGTCCACCTGCTTTATTCTCCTGTCTTTCTCTCAGCAACTCCCACAAACAGTCATTAAGGCACTAACAGCCCCATATTAAGTGGGCTGAAGAGGGAGGTGGAAAACATGTAAAAGCAGAGCATAATGCTGGTATGCCTCCATTTCCCGCTCCGACTGATTTTGCTGCAGGGGTAAGGAGAAGGTGGGAACTGAGTGGAGACAAGATCTTCGCCATGCTGACCTCCAGTTATCTTCGTGCCTTCATGGGATTTCCATGCAAGTGTAACATTTATAGATTTCTATGGAATCTGCCTCGGATTTGCACCTGCTAAAGACCAGGGACTTCCACAGGGATCCATTGTTAAACACCACCTGCAAAGCATCATTTGAAGGCAGTGTTTACTTTTTCACAAGACAGAGAAGAATGAAAGCTTGCCTGTTTTACTCTTTTCTCTCCCCCTTGTGCTTGTGAATGATAGAAATTGCATGCGAGGGTCCCAGCAGCAAATACGTGCAAATATTGGGGGTCCTCTGAAAAATGTGGCTGTAACACCATCATTAGCAACGAGGCAGAACATTGTGGCATTAAATGCGCAACAGCTACCGCTTCAGGCTGACACAGGGGAACATTATCACATGAGCAAGTAACCCTTCTAAGGTCTTAGACCTGTTGCGGAGGAGTTGATGTGGGGACATCTAACCTTCTTGGGTCTGGCACAGGGATTGCTCGCCCAAGGCCACCTAGGACAAAGCTAGAACTCAAGCAGGATACTGGTTCCCTTACATGCTCTCTGAGGTCAGGGGTTACTATGTCTGACCTCACAACTTCAAAGAGAGATGATACTTTGCAGGGTACGGAAGAGATTGATTGAAAAGATGCCCAGTCTAAGGAAGCTGGCATACCCAGGACCCCAATGAAAACTGCCAAAACCGAAGTGATCAGGAAGACAAGGGGCTGGGAAGTTGACAACCTAAAGAGGAGTGGCGAGAATATCTCTAAAGCTGCCCAAACTGGTGGGAAGGGGTAAAGAGCCTTGCATTGAATATTGCAGGTCTAAATAATAAAATCCTGGATAACGGCTGCTGGGTTTTGTTAATGGTTACCAGGTTATCCTGCTGCTGGAAACCTGGGCAATTGAGCCCATCTATGTGAGTGGGCTCTGCTTGATCCATTTGCAGTGGTAAGGATTAGTGCGAAGGTCCGACTTTTTGGAGGCTAGCTACACATATTCTCACTGTGACACCCAGGGATCTGTTAATGAGGATATTTATACACATCCACTGATAAGGGGAATATGAGGCTGGGTGCTCCTGTCGAAAGCTGAGAAGGAGCCCGAGCTGTCCTCTAAGGTGGTTGCTCTGGATAAAGGAGAACCGTTGACTTGCCCAAATCCCTCCTGCTCCCCAATAGATATTGTCAGCTCTTTTGCCCTTGTAATGGCCAACTGCATGTCAATTTTCAAGACTAGCAAGCCCGGGATGAATAGCAGTATGCTGGCAATCGGTCATGGATCTCAGCCAAGTGTAAAATTACAAAAGCTTGCTTCTGGCAGCCCTTAAAACCACCCCTCCTAATGCCAGTCTTTTAGGATTGAGGCGGCAGATGTTTAAACATGAACTCGCTACCAGAAGGCTGGAGATTGCCAGGAAGTACTGGGATGCTCTCTGTAGGGCAGTCTCCACCAGTGACTCCAGCTCGCTCTGGAGGATCATGGCCAGGAACCCGGATGGGCTGGATCTGGTCTTTGCAAACTCCCTTGAAGGTCATGTGTCAGAGAAGGAATGGGTGATGCACCTTTGCACCCTGTACAGTCTTAGCGGTGACTCTGAAGGTCTAGGGGAGCCTTGTTTATCTGTGTATTAAGAGACTCTTCCTCCCTGCTGGATTGGGGACGGGAGATCTGCATGGCGGGGGGCAAAACCATCTAAAGCCCCAGGTTACGATGGTCTGCCAAATTATTTATTTTGTACCAACACCGATCTGTGGGCAATCTTCCTTACACAAGTTTTCAATGCCTTGATCAGTACTAAGCATATTCCAGATAGCGGGAAACTAGGATTATTGTACCGATTTCTAAAAAGGAAATACGTCTATTGCACCCTCATATCGACCAATCACTCGGCTAGATGGAACATGTAAGCTTTCGGAAGGGATATTACTGAATAGACTTTTTTTTATTTTATTTGAAAATAAACTTCAGTTTATACACAAGGTACAACTTTTGTTTAAAAAAAAAAAGAGGTCATCACACTTAGCCAAGCACCAAGAAGGTTAAGGTCAAGGCAACTTCCTTAACATTAACTCACTCATTTCTTTACACTAAAACAGCCTAACTCATAATTCATAAATTCATTCATTCCAAGCTCAATAGAATCCCTCAAAAAGAAAGAAGTGCAAGTTGCCGGTGATGTGTTACATCAAACATCTACTGCCAAAATCATGTCAAAGTAGTTGACAATTGCACAAAAAAGTTTTATGTTGTTCCCAGATATACTCCTAAGCCACCACTCGTCCATGTTGTTATCGATTGGGGCAAACTTTCCAAGGTGTAAAGAACGTTGATTTGCTATCTGGGTGCATTCAATAAGCAAGTGTTTTGAAGATTCAATACACAATCCACAGAATCTGCACAGATTATCTTTTATGGATTTGTCTTTCCTTAGCCAGAGTATTTCTTTTGTGTTTAGGATGTTTAACCGAAACCTGAGGAATTTATCTCGATGATGGCGAGATGGACAATGCAATAAGTAACGTGGTGGATCATTTAATTTTTTAGAGACGCATCTCATGGATTTTGTTGATTGCATTGTTTGCTGAATTTCTTGATTTATAATCCAAGCCCAATTGTCATACTTCCTTTTTGCGCATTGTGGGCGATTTAAGATCTCTTGATTGGTTATGTCGGCGGCTTCCATAAATGACCGTAGTTTGCTAAACCATAAATTGAGTAGATTTTGATTGTTTGGATCATACTCGTTTGCAAAGATTTGGTATGCCAGTGCCGTCGACTTTATAGCCATCTTTCGCATTATCATGATTGAGTTCCAGACCACTCTGCTATGTAGCGAGTTTAGTGATAGTTCATGTCGCAATAGCGTCATTGCTGTTGATTGTGGCAGCTTTAACACATGACGCCAAAAGAGCCCTTCTAACAATTGCCAGGTTTCTTCACATATATTCCACCCTGCCTCAGCGCCAAAGGTTATGACTGTAACAGCCTTTTGGAGATAGAATCTTAAAACAGGTTCCAGTAAAAACTTTCCATAGTTCCTGTTGATTTTTGCAGCTTGCCGAGCGAGCATCAACATTTTTGATTTTAGATCTTTGATCCAATGATGCTCACAAATCGAGTTGTTAAATTCGATACCTAGGTATCTGATAGAATTCACTGAGGTAATGTTGGCATCCGCAACTTTCCATCTGAACGCTTTATCTTTCTTGGTTTTTAGGTTTCCAACCGATATAATTTTTGTTTTTGATGTGTTTATGATCAATTCATTTGCAATCATATTCTCTTGAAGGCTTGTAAGCAGGCGCTGCAGCTCTATTTGCGTTCTGTCTATCAGCACCAGGTCGTCCACGTATACGATGCAATTTATCAGTATATGATTGATCATTGGTGAAAAACAAGGAACCTGCTCAAGATGAATTGGCAGGTCAGCCAAGAATAGTTTAAAGAGCTCTGGATCAAGCGGACAACCTTGTTTGACACCTTTATGGGTCCAGATGGTATTGGATAACAGTCCGCTGTTGTTTAGACGTACTCTAATGGAGGTTTGGTCATGAAGGGCAATTATTGGTTCCAGACTGGAATTTGTACATCGCCATTTAGCCAGTTTTGCCCAAAGCAAGCCACGATTCACACTATCAAAAGCCTGTTTCATATCTATAAAGGCAAAATGAATTTTTCCATTTGCCTTTATCGATTCCAGTTTCAGAATGGTTAGAATTAATAGATTTACGTCAACACCGACCCCTTTCGTGAAACCAGTTTTGCGTGTGTCTGCAATCAGAGAGAGCTTAGCCCAATTTGCAAGTTTTAACCTTAAGTTTGACCCGAATATTTTACCAATCGTATCCAACAGGGCAATTGGGCGCTAGTTGTTCGGATCGTCCCAATTGCCACTCTTGTGAATTGGGACCACTATTGCATTAGTCCATGAATCAGGCAATTTTTTGTTGCAGTGCAATTTTGCTGAATAAGTTGCCAATGAAGTGAGCCCATTCATTTGGATGTTTTTTAAGGGCTACGTTGGAAATCAGGTCGGGTCCGGCTGCACGCAAATTCTTTGATTCTTTTATGGCTCTGACAATCTGCTTGTGCAACATCTCCACATCCCACTGAGTGTCATCAGCAATAATCAGTGGACCTGTCACAATAGTGGACATTTGAAAAACCACAGAGAAATGCATGTCCCATGCCTCTCTTGAAATTGTGTTTGTCAACATTGGAGTGCATTTTGAGAGGTCGGTGTTCAAAATCTGCCAAATTTCACGTGTGTTTCTGGTCAAAAGTAGCTGCAACATTGACTCTGCTCGATCTTGATCGATGACAATCGCATGTGATTTTGCCCAATTTCTATATAGCGCATGTCTTGCCTTCACTGCGTCTTGTATCTCAGATCTAGTCAGGTATTTTCTTAATACTCTTAGATCTTTACGCAGTTCCTTTTTAGCTTCATGTAGCACCTTACTGTAAAGATGATGATGCAACTGCCCATAGTGTGCAGACCCTTTTGTGACAGAAATTAAGTCTGTTAACAGTGGAGTGTAGTTGTTTCCTTGCATTGCAGAGATATTCATTAGCCTCGTCCCAAACCCTTGAATCTGCTTACTATTCAGCCAGAGGTGGTTGCCCTTTGAAGTTGTTTGGAGGGGAATCTAATATAAAGCAGCATCAACGGATGTGGTCATCATACAGCTGAATTTCAAGAGATTGTGGTCACTGTGTCAGTCTAGAAATACAGATACCTCTAATTTGAGACCGCAACCGCATTTTGGTGGCCGTGGACCAACCGTCTCATGCACGATATGACAGAATATAGGTTTTCGAGTTTGCCAGTGAACGTCCATTTGGATGTATCAAGAATCGCCATTTTGTTTTCTTTTTTTTTTAACTTGTTTATTTTTCGGTTGGCATACAGGAGAATGCATTAAAATATCAGTTCAACACTTTATCTCGGCATTATTATACGCTTATTTATATCCCAACACCCAACCCCACCTCTTAGTCTCGGGCGTCTACCGTGGACTGTCTTTTTTTTTTTTCCCCCTATAAGGTCCGATTCCTGACTCATTCGCTCCTGTCTCTTCCTACCTCGGTTCGCCTTCCTCCTTCCTCTCCCGGCTTTCGCCCTCAAATCCTGGGTTTGGCTATCCTCCAGGGCCTGCTCCTCCATCAGCTGGGACCGTTCCCTGTCCGCCGCCTGCTGGGCCAGTTGCACCAGGCGTGGTTTGTATGTCAGGGCCGGGAAGCGTAAGTCATAGTCTATCACAGGCGACCAAATGTTTGTGAAACGATGGAGGCGGCCTCTGTTTGCTGCCATCACTTTCTCAGCGATGAAGATGTCCCAGATTTTCAGCCACCATAGCACCGTTAGGGGGCCCTCCGGAGTCTTCCATGTCCGGGCTATTGTGATTTTAGCGGCTAGGAGTAATTGCGTAATGAGGGCCGTGGATGCGCCCGTTTTCGGGTAGGTGTCTGGGATCGGGGTCCCCAGCAGTAGCGGCTCCGGTTCCAGTGGCAGCGGAATTTGAGTTATGTCTGTGATGGTCGCTATACATTGGGACCAGAAGACCTTCACCACCGGGCATGACCACCACATGTGTAGGTAGGAGCCTGGCGAGCCGCACCGACGCCAGCACTGTGGGTCCAGCGACTGGTTGAAGTGGTGTAGTTGTAGCTGTGGGAAATACCATCTCATGAGCAGTTTATATGCACATTCCCGGTTGGTGATGCAGAAGGACGATGAGTGTGTGCGGGCCCAGATATCGGTCCAGTCTTGATCCTGGATTGAGTGCCCTAGGTCCTTTTCCCACTGCGCCATATATGTCGCTCTATTGGACAGGAGGTTCTCCTGGAATAGTCGATGCAGCGTCGAGATCCGCCCTCGGGAGGGGGAGTCTGCTACTGTTAATTCCAAGGCATCCAGGGTCCGGGTGGCCGCCTCTCGCGTCTGGGGGTGTGTGCACCAGTGTCTGATTTGGCAGTATGTGAACCTGTCTGACTCTGCTAGGTTAAATGTACTTTTGCATTGGGCGAATGCCAGCGGCTGAGTTCCCTCAAATAGTTGGCTTAGGGAGGAGAGGCCTCCGGCGATCCAGTTCTTGAAGTTAGTGGGGTGAGCTCCCAGAGAGAACGCCGGATTGTGGAAGACTGGGGCTGAGGGGCCCAGAGCTCTCGGGATACCTCTGGATTTGCGGGCCCAATCCCACGCCTTCAACGTTTGCTTGGTTGAGGATAGTATAGCTGGCCATGTCCGGCGCCGCGCGGTTGGCAAGTGTAGAAGAAAGCGCAATGGGAGGGGTAATCTGGACTGCTCTATGTCCATCCATTTGGGGCGCCCTGGTATGCGCTATCTGCGCCGCCATTTGGTATTTTTGGAGGTCAGGGACCCCTAGGCCTCCCTGGTCCGGAGCACATAGCATTGTCTTCCGAGGAATGCGGGCCTTCTTCCTCCTCCATATGAATCCAAATATCTTCCTTTGAAGTCTCTGTAGTTGGGGGCGAGGGACTATGATGGGGAGAGCCGAGCAGGCGTATAGGAATCGTGGCAACAGATTCATCTTACAGGCTGTGATACGACCTATTAGGGATATTTCCTGCTTGTGCCAGGAGTCTAGGTCTTTTTCCAAAGTTTTCATCAGGGGCGGGAAGTTTATCCGATAGATGTCTCCCGGGTTAGCGGGGATCTGCACCCCGAGGTAGGGGATGGATGTGTCATTTAACGGGACCGCGCACTGGGCACTGAAGGATGCCTTCTCTCTCTGATTCAACCCTATCCCCAGAGCTGTCGATTTCATCAAGTTAATGGCAAATCCGGACACGTTCCCGAATCTGTGGATTTCCGCTAGGGCGGCTTTTAAGGACTGCGAGGTGTCTGTGATGGTTAGCATTACGTCGTCAGCGTAGAGCGCTATCTTGTGCTGGGTAGAGCCCACTTGGAGGCCTTTGATTCTAGGGTTAAGGCGAATCCGCTGGGCCAACGATTCCATTACCATAGCGAACAGCAAGGGGGAGAGGGGGCAGCCCTGTCTGGTGCCGCATGTTAGGGAGATCGGGTTAGTCAGGAGGCCGTTCACTCGGAGCAGGGTGGTCGGGGATTGGTAGTTCGCTAGGGTGAGCTTTAGGAAGGAGAGCCCAACGCCGAACGACTCCAGAGTGAGGCGGAGGAACGACCAGTCCACTTTGTCGAAAGCCTTGGTCGCGTCTAAAGCTAGCAGGGCGAGTTTCTTCGAGTCTTGTCTGGCTATCTCGATCAGGTTGAGGACTCTGCGCGTATTATCTGTGGTGGCTCTGTTTAAGATAAATCCCGTCTGGTCTGGGTCTATGATTTTCGGAAGAAGCCTCGCTAATCGGTTTGCCAAGACCTTCGAGTAGATATTCGCATCCAGGTTTAGTAGGGAGATGGGTCGATAAGCTGCTATATCGCTGGGGTCTTTTCCTGGTTTCAGCGCTAATACTGTTATTGACTCATTCATTGACGGGGTTGTTGATCCAGAAGTGGCGAAGGAGTTGAAGAGGGTCGTCATTGGGGCTAGTAGCTGAGGCCGGAAGAGTTTGTAGAATCGGGACGAGAAACCATCTGGGCCCGGGGCTCTCGTTCTTAAGCTTTTAACGGCTTCGTCGATCTCCTCGCTGGTGATCGGGGCCTCCAACTCTTCCCTACTCGTAGTTGAGAGCTTAGGCAAGGCGGCTTCCCACAGGTAGGACTGCTGCTCTTCCTGGGGCTTTTGGGTAGCTGACATAGTTTCGGTTACGTGAGCTTCTGCAATTCTCAGCTTATCCTGATCCGCGAATTGGGCTGCACCCTGAGGGTCCCGGAGGCTTAGTATAGTGTTCCTTTTCTTGATTCTTGCGAGTTTTTCCACCAGGAATTTATTTGCTTTGTTTCCCCTGGCGTAGTAGCTCTGCTTCGTCTTGGTTAGTAGCTGGGCTGTGTCCTCCGCGTAATGAGCCTCTAGTTTCCTCCGTGCCGTCTGCAAGATTCGGTAGGTTCTCGGGGATCAGTTTTTAGCTTTACATGCCGTTTCCGCCTCCAGGACCTTGTCTTCTAGGATGCGGCGGGTCTGTTGCTTTTGCCTATGGTAGGCCGCTCCTCGAGAGATCAGCACCCCTCGCACTACGGCCTTCATTGCATCCCATGTCGTCGCTGGGGAGGTATCTTCGTTTTTATTGTCTTCGAAGTACTGTTTGATGGTTTTAGCTACTACGTCTCTCGTCGCCATGTTATTTAGGATCGGGTCATAAAGAGACCATCTGCGTCTTGGGGGCGGGTCCGGGTTATAGGCTCTTAGCGTTAGCATTACGGGTGCATGATCTGAATGGATTCTGGGGCCTATGAGGACATCGTCCTTGTACGACAGGATCTGAGGGGATGCCAGCAAGAGGTCGATACGTGAATAAGTCCTATGCACATAAGAGTAGCATGAGTAGTCTCGTTCCTCTGGATGGAGGATCCTCGAGGTATCCACCACTTCGAAGGTTCGGAACAATTTAAGCAGGGCGATCGCCAAGCCAAAGTCTCCGCGGGCAGGGGGGTGTGATCTATCTACTAGTGGGTTGGGGACTCTGTTGAAATCTCCCCCGATGATGGTCTGACCCTCAACAAACGGAAGCAGGGTGTTTTCCAGGGTCGAGTAGAATGCCTCTTGTTCTTGATTTGGTGCATATACTGAGATCAACGTGTATAGTTGGCCGAGAATTCGGCATTTCACCGCCACAAAGCGGCCGTTTGGGTCCCGTTTAGAGTCCAGGATTTGAGGCTTCAAATCTTTGGCGATTAAAATAGCTGTGCCACCCTTCTTCGCTCCATTCGAAGCTAGGAACTGCGTTGGGAATTGCCGATCTCTGAGCCTTGCGAAGTCCGCTGGGATCAAGTGTGTCTCCTGCAGGAAGACAACGGAGTCTTTATCATTCTGGATGCGTTGTAGGATTGTTTTTCTCTTCTGTGGGGCGTTGAGGCCTCTAACGTTCAGCGTTAGGAACCTTAGTTTCTGGATCGGCGGGGGGGCCTCTTGGGTGCGTTCTGGGGTGGGATACTGTTCCTCGTGGGTGGGCTGGGGGTATTCAGTCTTCATTTCGAGATTCCGAGTTAGCTAGGTCCTCCTGCAGCCGTGTTTTCTGCATCCTCCAACGGGAGGGCAACATTTTATCTGAGTGGGTCCACCAACGGGTGGGCAAACTTAAACGGGTGGGAGAACTCCAAACTGTATGGGGGGCCGGAATTTTCTGCACAGCCACCCTTACGGCCAACGTGGCCCAAACAGTTTTCCTCGCCAACGGGGCGAGGGTCGAACCATTGAGAACAGCTCGGCTCCAAGGGAGGGTAGGTGACATACTCCTTGGAGAGGGGGGACTGGGCCGTTCGGGGCCCGCGGCATTGCCATGCTTCGTTTTGGCTTCAGCGTCGGTCTTAGTATCATGGCCGCAAACCTCTAAATCATTTCATCTTTCGGCGTCTTTGCGCTTTAGACCAGGGTTGTTGCTGTCTTTGAGGTGATTGATCTGGTTCCTCTGGCGGGAGGAGTGGACTAGGGGTGGTTGAGGTCTCCGGAGAGTTTGGGTGCAGGATCGATTTCGCGTCCTCTAGGTGGCTAATTTTGCGTAGAGTTCCCTGGTACGAGAATTGTAATGTAGCGGGGAAGAGCCAACGGTAGCGGATCTGCTGGCTCTGGAGGAACAGGGTCAAGGGCTTGAGAGCTCTCCTTTTCTGTATGGTGATCGGGAGAGATCTTGGTATATCTGCAGGGGGGTGCTCATGAACGACAGTTCATCTTTGGAGCGGCTTATTGCCGAGATGGCTTCTTTGGTAGCGTAGAAGTGTACTCTCGTGATCACTCCGGAGGGCCGTCTGAATCTACTCCTCGTCTCGGGCGTAGTCTGTGGGTTCGGTCCAGGACGAGTTGGGCTTTGTCCGTTAGCGGAAGGAGAGCCTGGAAGAAGTTGCCTATATACTCCGGGAGCTCTTTATCTTGGATCGTTGCTGGGACCCCACGGATGCACAGGTTATTCCGTCGGGCCCTGTTTTCTAAGTCCTCTTGCTTGAATGCGAGAATCTCATTACTGGACTGAAGCGCTCGGATCTCACGCCGCATCGTGGTTCTGGGTCAAGTCTTCGACCTCTCCTATTCTCTGTTCCGCTTCCGTGAGTCGTTGGTCCGTCTGTTCTAGTCGTGTGGTGAGCTCAGTCATGCAGGACCGAATTTCGGCTTTGATGTCCCTCATGAAGGCCATTAAGTCATCTCTGGTGGCGAGGTTACCTTGTTCTTCTGGGGGCTTTTGCGGGGTAAGCTTAAGTGAGGGGTCCGGTTTTCTTGTCTTGTCTGTTACTAGGAGCATGGTGGAAATGTCTGCGGTTTTGGCTGGTTTGGTGAGTCTCGACATTTTGCCGGGGCTGGGACTCTGGGGATCCTCTTCTGGCTGGAAGCCCCTGGGGGGGGCGCTTTGGGGAGGATGATTGGTTTCGGACGAATCTGCTGTGTAGGGCGAGTGATCCGCCCGCCGTATTGGTTGTAAGAGTTGCAGTGGTTATGTCTGGGTCTTGCCACTCTTGGATGTAGTGGAGGGGGTCGGCTCTGCTTAAGGTAGATGTCCACCCTGCCAGGGGGCTGCAGCTATCCAGGCTGATAGTGGGCAGGAGCGCCCCAGGATATTTTGGCAGGCGGAGACGTGGGGGTGCCTTCAGAAGGAGGTCGGGGAAAGCTGAGTGGTCAGGGGGGGGGCAACCCGACCACTCTCCCCAGCCGGCAAGGTATCTGGTGGGCAGGGGCGCCCCAGGAAGCTGGAAGGGGGGGCTCCGGATTCAGCGCCGGGGGGATTGTGGGGGACGGCGGACACTCACCCAGTCAGGCCTCCGATACCGCCTCCGGGGTGCTGGGCTGCAGGGAGGAGCCGCAGCCTCCTCCGCTCTCCGGGTCGATCGTTGCCAGTGTAGAAGGTGGGGGGGGGCGGTAGAAGGGCCCCTGCCCCCACAGCTGGTCCCGAAGCTAGAGGGCCCCGGGGGCTTGGTCGCCCCCCCGCAAGCTGGTCCGCCGCACGGGCGAGGGTCGGGGAGCCCTGGGGGCCCTCCTCCAGGAGGGCCTCCCTCTGAGGTCTGGCCGTCAGGTCCGGAGGGCCAGAGAGTCAACCGGACTGGGGGGTCGAGATGATGGTGGGGGCTGATGTCAACCCCGTACTCCGCTCCAATGGAGGGGGGAGGCGGGTGGAAGGAGCACCCGAGCATGCGCCGAGGCCTCAGGTGGAAGGGCCCCGGGGACCGGAGCGGCCGCCCCTCCAGCGAGGCTCAGGATCGGAGCAGAGGGCGAGAGCAGGAGGTCCTATGGGCGTCTCGTCACTGGGCGCCGGCGGAGGAAAGGGGCCCGGGTCGCGGCCGCCATCTTGGCTCGGCGCGGAGAGGCACCTGCGTCGAGTTCTTTCGCCGCGTTTTCAGGGTTCCCACCGCGTTCGCCCCACAAGACTGGAGCGGTGGATGCGCAGGAGGTTCCGCCAGCTTCTCCGGCCAGAGGGACAGCAGCGGCGGCGCTGGCGCCGGCTAAATTTCAGCTGAGGCCGCCGGTCCCTACGGAGGCCATTAACGGAGCAGCCTCATCAGTGGCGCTCCAGGCCACGCCCCCGCCATTTTGTTTTCTAACCGTTGCTCATTGCTTTCTGTTCCTATTGCTTTGCAGTATATTTTCCGCTTACACTGCTCGACTGTGGAACATTGTTGTCTGTATGTGAAAAGGACAAGGCCGCAGGGCCGAGAGGATAACAAAAGTTTGCTGAAACACAAACGTAGGCAGCGCAAGGAAGAATGCCCGGCTCCCTCCTTAATGTAGCCTTGAAGCAGAGCTGCAGGGCATTTAATCATTTCACAGCTGCCAACCAGTCTCGTTATATGATAGAATATGTTAGAATAATACCGCTAAAGGCTTGAATTATGCTTTTCTAACGGCCCCCCTTTGCTGAGCCCGCTAAGAGCATGTCGGCTCCCAGGACGCGAATAGCACCTGATAGATAGCAAGGTCCGGAAGGCAACTCCCCCCCGTTTGTAGTTCGCTTCCAAGAACAGAAGCGCCGTGTTCTATTCAATAACCGAAAGATGCCTACGCACTCACAAATTGCAAATTGTTACTAGAATAGATGTTTGAAGGTGTCATAGTGTTCGGAGATGTCCATCATCACACCAAGTTCAAAGAAACCCAATAAAGAGGGGTGTTAACCATGTCATAGCTGATTGTTTGGTAGGCATTTTGTATATATGTAACTGATGTACGTAATTCGCTCTCTTGCGTCCCTCGAGGTCTAGAGATACATGTCGCGGGGCGTGAGACCGAGTTGGCCAACTGAGACTTTATTGCTTTGCAATAAAACCCTAGCTTTGGGAATACAACCTCGTGTCTGGCGTCTCTATCATGTGTGGTGACCCGCCTTGTTTCCATAGACGTCAGGGTCTCCTAGGGGCCCCTTTCAAGATGGCGCCTGAATAGGGACCCTCCCCCACTTGTTCCTTCGCGTAACATTGTAATTGAGAAAGGCAGAGAACGGTGAGCATGGGACGATCGAGCCGGGATCAAGAGGTGTTCGGGGCGCCCTGTAAAAGTGATGAGAGACTCCTTTGCAGATCTGCACACATCTGATCCCTGATCAACGTGCCTGGCTAGAGAACAAGGAGGCGAGGGTCCCGAAACGAGGCGGAAGCCAAGAAACGCAGACACGACGTCCTTTGGTGCGTCAGTATACAGACGACTTGATTTATCAGGTGAGTCATTCCCCAATTCAAAGTATCCTTATATTGGTTGGGAGTTGACTTTGCAAAATCAAATGCCCTAGGTAAGGTTGATTAACCAGGGGGAAGGTTGAAACATGCTTGGGGTATTGTCCACCTTAGCGGGGCTTTTCCGCTGTGGTAGACAATCTTTGGAAAATGGCCAAATTGTACCACCTGGGGGAACGCCGGCGTATGAGATGTATGTGAAGTATGGAGTGGGTGCGATAATATTCTGTGAGACTTGGCATAGGCAAACCAGAAAGCAACAAGACCATCAGTGGCCGATTAATGGTGGTTTTGAGATGGCGAGGATAGATAACTTGGAAAGGGTGTTGATAAGAAAGAAAGCGCGTCCTGCAGCATTTGAAACTATTAAAGACTGGAGAAAGGAAGCAATGCTCCAATTTAAAAGCAGAGCAAAGCATGCGCGTAGGCATGAATCAAAAGGTGAGGTAGTGAAAGAAAAAGAAGAGGAGGAGTGGGCTGAGAGTCTAAGAAGGGCAGGCAGGCGTGACCAGTTGAATATAGAAAAGATATACCCACAACGAGAATTACACATGACAGATGAATTGATAGAAAATATATTGACCCATACGAAACAAGGCCCAAGATCAGAAGTAAGACCAGATACGTCAGTAGCTATTGCCCAGACCCCGCCCGTAGCCCAAGCTCCCCCTCCGGTAGCTCAAGCCCTCCCACAGCCACAGACCGCGCACGTAACACTTCCTACTAGCCAACCAGGCCCACAACAGACACTCGCTGTTCCCATCGTCCCATCCGCACCTCCCGCCTTAGACACAGACTCGGTACTGTCCGTTCCTCCCGGGGTTGAAGTTGAAACCATGGGGGCAAGAGGCGGGACTGACCAACGGGAGTGCACGAGGGTAACCCGCAGCGCAATCAGCAAGGAAAGGAAGGTGGAATTGCAGCAACAAGCAGAGATGTATATAGACGGGAATGATGGGACGACAACATTGGCTTCGATATATGACTTTCGTAGAAGCAACGAAAGACAGTGCCCTGGGTGAATATTTGGTGGAGAGATGGAAACAGCTAATTGGGAAATTACCACCGCAGCGATTGTTAGATTTGAATGCATTAGCACGCTGTAGGGAGAGGGATGAAGAAGTGAGAGAACATGTGTATAGATTTTTGAGCTTAAAGATGAATTAGATAATGACTATGCCGAAATGTTTACTGCACCCGGGTACAGGAGTAAAGATATCGGGAGAAATAGAAAGGAAACTGTAGAGCCATATACACAGCAACGACATTCGATGTCATCAGTACAAAGGGGCGACAAGTAAAAAGTATGTATGCGAGAAGCGTTTAGATGGATGTCAGATCCTAGTATTCCCACAATGGAGATACACGAGATATTTGATGAATATTCCATGCCTATGAAAAGAAAAGCGCTACAATCGATGGTTGAACATTTATTAGATAAAGATATAAAAAACGATAAGGCCAGACCGCCTGAAATAATGGCAGTATATAGAAGAGCATTAGAGCGAGGGACAGGAGAAACAGCCCTATCATTGGATCTGGGAATATTGTTACATCTAAGAGAAGGGGGAGGGACGGTAAGTGGGGCATTTCCTATGAGAGAGGTCCCACCTACCTTTGTACCCAAAGTGGAGGTTCCCGCAGTGGGCAATGTAGCGGCGCAGGTAACACCAGCCCATTACACCACCCAATATGTACATGTCCCCTTTTCCAGACAGGAGGTGAACAACATAAAGCAGACGATTCCTGACATAAGAAAGAATCCTGCAGGGTTTTACAAGGAAGTAGAGTCCTGCCTACAGTCATCCGTGCTTACCATGGGTGATATAGACCTAATATTCCCGGTGATCCTGCCAGCAGACATATGGAAACAAATATGGAAGGTAGATGACACAACTGCCTTTGGTGCCACATGGGCGGACTTGATAATAGAAGATAGAAATAAAGCGGTTGGAGGAACACCAGGACCGAACCTGGTGGCATTACCAGCACGTTTAGTACAGAAGTTAAAAACAATTGTCCCAGAGAAAAGAATCCAATGGGACAAATTGACTGCATGTGTACAAGGCAAAGATGAGTTGGCTAAAGATTATTTTAATAGATTTGAAGAAGTATTCACAGACTTCAGCGGGCAGGATGTGGGTTCAGAAGCAGGAAAGAGGTTATTTGTTGACAAATATGTGAGGGGGTTAAAACTTCCAATTCAGGATCTAATAATGACATCAGAGAGTGCATGACAAGCAAAAACGTTGGGCGAAGTACTGCATATGGCCCAATATTATGAGCGCAGAGTGACTGCAGGAAAAGAAAAAGAAGAGAGGGATAAGGTAAATCTAAAGACACGAGTATTAATGCAGCAAGTAGTAGGACATAATAGAGGGCGAGGGAACGCACAAGGAAGGAGTAGTTCGAATATGCATGGGGGAACAGTGGGGCCGAATCAGTGTGCATATTGTAAAGAGGAAGGGCATTGGCGAGTGCAATGCCCGCATCTACAGAATAGAAATGGGTCTGGTGAGAGGAGACAGCATAGAGGACACCCAAGAGCGAATGGACCAAATAGGAATAGTATGCAGCAGCATCATAATAACGGAGGTAATCAAAACCAAGGCCAAAACCAAAATGCCCCAAACCAGAGTCAGGGACAGCAAAATCAACAATATGGAAATCAGAGTGGGGGAAATAGAGGGAAGAGTGGAAATGTTTTCGATACACAGCCAAACACGTATTACAGTAATAGTAATGATTACACATCGGACAATGTGTTATTTCCCCAATAGGACAGCCCAGGACAGGGGTCGAAACCAGTGTCTATTCCCGTGAATCAGAGAGGACCCTATGTAGAAATGAGAGTCGGGAATGAGGAGCACTGCTTTCTTGTAGATACAGGAGCACAGAAGTGTTCAATAGAGCATCACTTGGTTCCGAATATACCACTGTCACGGCAAAAGAATATTTCCGTAGGGTTCGCAGGTACACCAGTCATAAACCCAGTGTCCAAACCAGTCCCAGTTACCATAGGACCATTTACCGAACATTGTCCTTTCCTTCTAACAGAAAATTGTGGAGAAAATTTGTTGGGATTAAATTTGTTGAAAAAACTAGGTTCTGTTATACATTGCACGGCAGACAGAGTTTTTCTAACGATATGGCCACACGATGCCCCTGTGTCAGAATTCATGTCTGAAGTGTTCCCAGGGGAACTAAGTAAAGTACCAACCTGTATATGGGCAATGCATGACAACGATGTGGGATGTTTAAAGATAGAGCCAGTAAAGATTATTTTAACCGCGAATACCCCAATACAAAATTTCAGTTGAAGGTGAGAAAGGATTGAAGAGTATTGTTACCGATTTGGTGAAATAAGGGGTAATAGAGGAAATCACAGGCAGTACATGTAACAGCCCGATTCTTCCGGTTTATAAAAAAGGAGGTAATGAGGTACCCTACCGTTTCATAATTGATCAACGCGCATTGAATAAGGTAGTAGATCTGCAATTTCCTCTAGTGCCAGACGTCACTAAAATATTGACAATGATACCTGTTTCAGCAGAATATTTTAGTGTAATAGATTTGAAAAACGCATTCTTTAGTATTCCAGAGGACAAGGACAGTAGGTATTTGTTCGCGTTCACATTAGGAGGACGATCATTTACATTTACGCGGATTCCGCAAGGTTATACGGAAAGTCAAAGTATTTACAGTAGAGCATTAAAAGAACAGCTAGACATGCTGGAATTACCCGTGGGTTGTGTACTTTTGCAATACATAGATGATTTATTGCTAGCTGCAGACACAGAGGAGATTTGTAAAGAAAGCACTGTATTACTACTGTCACACCTAGCGGCACATGGCCATAAAGCTAGTTTGAAGAAATTTCAGTATAATCGAAAGGGGGTAGCTTATTTGGGCTACCTACTTTCGAAAGGAGGGAGAAGACTAATGGCAGAACGCATAGAAAGTATTTCTTGTATGCCTATTCCAAAGACACAAAAAGGAGTCAGAGCCATAATAGGCATGGCTTCATATTGCCGACAATGGATTGGTAATTTTGCGTTAATTTCGAAACCATTAGTGAATTTGACTAGAAAAGATGCGGTTATGCCTTTGCAGTGGGATGAGGAATGTCAGAGAGCATTTGATGGATTGAAAACTGCACTATGCTCGGCTCCAGTTTTGGGTACGCCGAACTATAAGAAAATGTTTAGACTATTTGTGTGTGAAAGTGAAGGATGTGCATTGGCGGTTTTGACACAGGAACAAGGTGGAAGAAATAGGCTGTGCGGCTATTTTTCTTCTGCGCTAGACCCTGTTGCGCGTGCACTACCACGATGTTTGCGATCTGTCGCGGCGGCTGCTGCATCAGTGAAACAAACGGAAGGGATGGTATTGGGGCACACTTTAATTTTGATGGTGCCACATGCCATAGAAGTTCTATTAAATAGGACACAGACGCAACACCTCACCTCTGCTAGATTGACAAGATATGAGATTATCTTGTTCGCGTCCCATATCCAAATTATGAGGTGTAGCGCTTTGAAACCTGCAGAATTAATGCCCCTAACCATAAAAGAAATTGGGAAGAATGAATCACCCCCCCACGATTGCTTAATGGTCACTGAGGAAGAAACCAAGGGGAGAGTTGATTTAAGTGATATTCCACAGAAAGTGCCGGATGGAGAGTTATATTGTGACAGCTCATGTTTTAAATTACCAGATGGCACGACAACTGCCACATATGCTATCACTACCCTAGAGAGTGTTGTAGAAAGTAAAAGAATCCCCTATAATTCAGCACAAGCCGCAGAAATAATAGCAGTAACAAGAGCCTGCAAGATTTCTGAAAATTTGAATGTGGATATATATACTGATAGTCAGTACACGTTTGGAGTGGTTCATAACTTTGGTCGACTCTGGGCAGAGAGAGGGTTTCTGACATCACATGGTGCCAGAATTCAACATGGCCCTTTGATTGTACGATTGCTGTCTGCACTCACGTTTCCAAAGCGCCTAGCAATAGTGAAATGCGAGGCACATAAAAAAGTAACATGCAAAATAGGAGAGGGAAACGCGTTTGCAGACAAGATTGCGAAACAAACTGCCACTGATTTGAATACCAAGATGATGACGGTTCAGACAGAGGAAGTACCCTGTATGATAGAAGATGGAGTTGCAACTGTCAAAGAAATGCAGGCCGAGGCTACGGCCGATGAAATACAGGTATGGCAGAGGGATCTGCTGAGTTGGATTTGGAGGGTTGTTGGGTGGACAAGGGAACTAGAAACTGGATGTTGCCAAATTCATATGTGACTGCAATGGTCACAATGGCCCACAGCCCTACACACATCTGTGCCAAGAAAATGATACAGCACCTTTCTACAGTATGGCAGAATGTAAACATAAAAAAGAATGCAGAGAGGTTGGTGCAGAAATGCATCACGTGTTTACAACACAATGTAGGAAAGGGAACAGTGACACCAACAGGCAGTTTTGGCCCGCCCTCCATGCCGTTTGAGGTAGTTCATTTTGATTTCATAGAGATGGAGAGGTGCCAAAATTAAAATACGTCTTGGCGGTAATCTGTGCATTCAGTAAGTGGGTGGAGACATATCCTTTAAAATATTGCACAGCAATGACTACGGCAAAAGTAATGTTGAAGGAGCATTTTTCCAGATTTGGCTTGCCCCGTGTCCTATGGTCCGATAATGGATCACATTTTGTGGGTGCAGTGGTGTTACAGATATGTGCAGGTCTTCAGATTGATAAGAGATTAGATAGTTCAAGGCATCCGAGTTCTGCCGGTCTGGTGGAGAGGCGCAACGGGATTCTTAAATCAAAGATTAGCAAGATTTGTGCGGGAAGCAAGTTGAGTTGGGTGGATGCATTACCAATAGCACTATTATGCATGCGTACGTCTATACAGGCTAAAACTGGGCTCTCCCCGTACGAGATCGTGATGGGGAGGCCGGCAAATGTTTGGTGCGCACCTCAGCCAAAACGACTTAGTGAGATAGAACATCCTGTGCTTTGTACTTATTGTGGCCTTTTAATGCAGAAATTGCGTTTGATTCATCAGCAGGTGCAGGAGGCATTACCCGTACGGTATACCAGTCCGGGGGACGCGCTGGAGCCAGGAGACTGAGTGCTGCTAAAAAACTTTGAAAGAAAGTCATCATTAGCACCCAGGTGGTGCGGGCCCCATCAAGTACTTTTGGCGACGCAGACGGCAATACGGGAGGATGGCTAGAAGTCGTGGATCCATGCCACCCATGCCAAAAAGATTCCAACTGCACTGAAAGTCTTGCCTGACACTGCTGACCGGAAAGAGACAGCGGTCCCAGAAACAAAAGCAACTGTTGCCAGTGAGCAGCCACCTGATCTGCCAAAACGTGAAGTGAAACTCGAAACAAAGCCTGAGACGATTGCCAAAAAGGGGGAAGGGCAAAGAATGCCCCAACGTTGCCCAGCAGAATTGACATCACTGCTGACCGACGTGAAACCTGCCTTGCAGATACCGGCAAAACCAAATAGTGTACCCCTTTGGCACCCACCAGCTCTTGCCAGCATGCCAAAAAACGGATCTGCATCATTGGCGCGGCGCACACCAGCACCTGCAGTAGCGCCACAGGCTGACTTCAAGCCTGAATCTGAAAGTGTACCGGCACTGTTCACGGATCATACGATACCAGGAGCAACGCGATACAACATACGGCCTCGGAAGGCAAAGTGATCTGCATTCTTTTTTTGTTTTGTTTGGTGTTTATGTCAACTTCTGGTTCAGCTCATGGACGGAGAAGGAACCAGGGGTGTAGAGGAGAGAAGTGTGAGAATTGTGCAAGTTGGACAATTGAAGACTCGCGGCTCCTCGGTGCGATCATAAAAAGTACATGTGTCCTGAACCAGAACGGACAAGCTGGGCGCACATGGTTCTATGGCAAGTGAGATAATTGATTAACAGTACATGTGTCCGGAACCAGAGCGGACAAGCTGGGCGCACATGATACTGAGGCGATAACTGATCAAAGGTCCTCTGAGCAGTATAAGAAGGGACAAGTGATCTCGCCTAAAAACGAATAATCGAATCCAGGCTAAAAAGGACAGGCAAAACTGAATTGTGAGAATTCCATTGAACTTATAGACATCAGAGCAAGCGCGACGAAGAGAGATATCCACAACGAACTGTGATAAGGAAGAAGAAGGACGACGAGAAACATGCCGGGACCGGTTCCAGCCTCCTCCTGCACTACAACCGCTGAGAATGAGTCAGTTATAAAGACTATAAGTTTAAGAAAAACGTATGGTAAAACAAATTGTATGCTGACACTAACGATAATAATGTGCTTTATGAGCGTGGTAGCACCAATATCGACAGCCCTAATATTATGGTGGGTAGAAACAATACACCCATTAGAAATGTTTTTACCAATAATTAATATATCTACTACTGAAAGCCTGGTTCAGGTGATCACTTATACTCTACCCCCAATGGAAGAAAAACACAGGGAAGGTTTTATAAATAACACCTTACTTCTGATAATGAACATGACACATGCAATCCTAAAGAAAACAAACTGCTGGGTATGTGCCCATTTACCACAGCATGCCGGGAAAGGAATAGGGTGGTATGTGCAGCCATTACCATTAAGTTCTGCATGTAGTGCATCTTTAGGTGCAATGTTCTATGGGAAGTGGAATAAGAGTAATACGGGTCAATTAGACAGAACCAACATGAATGAGTTTGAGGAGATAATAATGCAGCCTGTGGGTTGTTCCATTTTCCATAAAGCACAAGTAATAGCCCCAGAGCCCACGAGGAAAAGTACACGGAAGATAACTCGACAAAATAGACGAGATAGATTGTCCCTGCCAGAAAAAACATCTGTAATGACGTTTCGTGTAAGAACAGAAGGGAACAAACATGCAATTCCCCCATTTTACACGGTGAATTATAGCCCAAGAACTGTCCTTTTTTGTCTAAAAAAGAAAGACTCTTTTTCAGTCGGAACATATACTGGTTGTATGAATACAGTGGTACTAAAATGGGAAATAGAACCAGTATATGTAGGTGATCCAGTTTATTTTATATGTGGAGAGAAAGCATACCCTTGGTTGCCCAGAAACTGGGGAGGTACATGTTACCTAGGGCTACTGTTCCCAGGAGTATTCCTCTTAAGAAACAGCAGCCATGGCCAGATTATCCAGAACTAGAGTCAAGAGGACTGACGAAGGTGTTTTAATAGCAACTGATGTAGCGAAATCATTCATTCCATTCTTAGGACAGATAGTGAATTCCTATAATATAAGGCAACTGTCCAGAATCCTAAAGAATACAATAAACACAACAACAGATATATTATTTAACATGACGTTGGAAGAAAAAGGAATCAGGTTAATGACGCTGCAAAATAGAATGGCTCTCAATGTAATCCTGGTTGATCGTGGTGGAATTTGCAAAATAGTGGGATCAGCATGTTGCGTTTATGTCGATGACTATTCCCCCACGATCTTTGAAGCAATAAAGAAAATGCACGTTCTAAGCTCTGAACTCCCCACGGGAGAAGGGAGCTGGGGAATAGGATCTTGGTTTTGGGGAATACTACGATCTTTGGGATGGAAGTTGATCTCAATATTAGTAGTGGTGTTCGGAATATTCCTAACGTGCTGTTGTTGTATACATTGTTTACCCATAGTTTGTGCAGAGGTAACTGAGGGATGTACGGAAGGATGCATGCATATGATAACATAGAAAAAACAACCTCATGATCGAACTAGCCCAGAACCAAATGAGATGAGAGTAGTGAAACAGTTGATGGCAATAGATATTGATGAAGACAATGATGTCCACGATAGCATGCGAGACTCAGACATAATCACTTCAGATTCATCATCACTAGAGGAGGTTTCAATAAATAGATGAGACGTTTGGCATACGGCCAAAGGAGGGTTTGTCAGTCTAGAAATACGGATACCTCTAATTTGAGACCGCAAACACATTTTGGTGGCCGTGGACCAACCGTCTCATGCACGATACGACAGAATATAGGTTTCCGAGTTTGCCAATGAACGGCCATTTTGATGTAACAAGAATCGCCATTTTGTTTTCTAATCATTGCTCATTGCTTTCTGTTCCTATTGCTTCGCAGTATATTTTCCGCTTACACTGCTCGACTGTGGAACATTTTTGTCTGTATGTGAAAAGGACAAGGCCGCAGGGCCGAGAGGATAACAAGAGTTTGCTGAAACACAAACGTAGGCAGCGCCAGGAAGAATGCCCGGCTCCCTCCTTAATGTAGCCTTGAAGTAGAGCAGCACGGCATTTAATCATTTCACAGCTGCCAGCCAGTCTCGTTATATGGTAGAATATGTTAGAATAATACCGCTAAAGGCTTGAATAATGCTTTTCTAACGGCCCCCCTTTGCTGAGCCCGCTAAGAGCATGTCGGCTCCCAGGACGCGAATAGCACCTGATAGATAGCAAGGTCTGGAATGCAACCCCCCCCCGTATGTAGTTTGCTTCCAAGAACAGAAGCGCCGTGTTCTATTCAATAACCGAAAGATGCCTACGCACTCACAAATTGCAAATTGTTACTAGAATAGATGTTTGAAGGTGTCATAGTGGTCGGAGATGTCCATCATCTCACCAAGTTCAAAGAAACCCAATAAAGAGGGGTGTTAATCATGTCATAGCTGATTGTTTGATATGCATTTTGTATATATGTAACTGATGTACGTAATTCGCTCTCTTGCGTCCCTCGAGGTCTAGAGATACACGTCGCGGGGCGTGAGACCGAGTTGGCCAACGGAGATTTTATTGCTTTGCAATAAAACCCTAGCTTTGGGAATACAACCTCGTGTCTGGCGTCTCTATCGTGTGTGGTGACTCGCCTTGTTTCCATAGACGTCAGGGTTCCCTAGGGGCTCCTTTCAACTGTGGTTCATTTTCAGAACTCAAAAGCCTAAGGTCTTTGATTCGATGTTTCTAGATACCCAGATGTAATCGAGTATGCTGTGCATTTTTTAACAGTGCCACGTTGGGTTTGGAGGGACGTCGCCATTTACATGACCGTTTAGCATAGACAGGTCACTCAACGTCATTTCTTTTAACCATTTCTGCCCTCTAGCCACAACGTCGACATCAGGAAGTTGCTTGTAGTACTGCAGATATTCGTCAAACTGGAACCATGAGCAGTTTAGATCTCCACAGCAGATTATTGTCAAATTATTATAGGCTTACATAGCTTTATCTATTTGATCAAGGACAGCCTTTATGAAATCTTTGGTACTGATTTTTGCTGGATTCCAGTAACCATTCAAAATCAGAAGATGCTTCCTTAGTTGGGGGCTTTTTACCATCGTATAAATCAAGGTGCTTTGCACATATGGATTTGGATTTGTCGTAACAGGAGTTGACCATGTTTGCGTTATTCGCACCATTGTTATTAGACCGGAGCTTGGACGGCCTTTTACATTTTTTTCAGCAGGATTTAGAAGAGTGGTGAATCCATTGCACATCGGGATTTTACGAAGCCAAGGTTCCTGTAGGCATATTACAAACACACGTTCCAAAGGAAATTGAAGGTCATTGAACAAGTGTTTAAAACCACGTGTGTTCCATGATAGAAACTCATGGACCGTCTCATGTTCAATCTGTCATGGCTATTTGGAACGCCGGTTCCTGATCAGAGTTGTTTTTTTTATGGATTTTTTTTGGGCAGATTTCATTCAAATCTTGAGTTTTGACTACTACTCATAGACTGCCGTAACAGTGCAGAATCCACAGGTTTTGAGTGCGGTTGATTTGGCTCTGGTTCCTTATTGCGTTGTATAGTGTTTTCCTGATCAGTTACAGAACAAATTTTGAATCCAAAGAACAAAAGATCGTCGCTAGCTCTTAAGTGAGTGCTTCGAACACCTACAGAGTTAATGTGAAGGAGCACCTGATCCGATGTTTTCTCTGTTGCACACTCGACGATCTTTATGTCGTCTGATTCAATTGTACGCAGAAGTGGAATACACTTGAACAGTTTCATGTTGTTTGTTCGATTTAAGTTTACATCTGTTTCATCACTGTGTATATTTTGTAAACGTAATCTGTGACAAGTGACTGTACTTTTGTGTTGTGTGTTTTCATGCACCCTTGTTTTAAAGTGCACACGCTGGATGTGTTGGTTTGACGTGAATTTTGTGTTCATCCGAGAATCAGCACCCAACGCTACACTAGTATTTGCTGCGTCATTGGTTTTTATTGTGGGTTGCATACCTTTAGATCTCGAAGTGGTATGAGTTTCTTTCTGCGGCTTTGATGGATTTGCCTAAATTGTCGCTGATCTATGACCACTAGAAGCAGAAGACACATTGAGCTCCTCATCATTCGAGTAAGTGGATAAGTCACATAGGTCTATTGACGTGGAAGCGAAATTATTCTTCGATGTTTTAAAACTGGTTTTTGTTTGTTGTGGCTAATAAGATCTTGGGGCCCTTTTTTTTTGTTTGTTATTTCAGTTCCTGGCAATTTGTTAGTTAAGCCATCATCACGCTTAAATAGGCTCACCTTTACCGGCGAAGATAAATTCCTTATAAATTTCTTGGTTTTTGAATGGGTAGGTATTTTACCTTTCTTTGTAGATTTCCGGGGAACATGTTTGTCTGGTGTGGTATTTGCTGCTACCACAGATGTAGTAGTAGTTGTTTTTGCCGCACCAGTAAATATTCCAAATGATGCGAAAGGGTTGTTAAGCGAGAACTGTCTCACTTGGGTTTCAGCCTGTTGAGTTTTGTCTACAACGCTTTTGTTGCCCTTGTCATTGCCTGTATTATTCAGACCATTGGGGGCTTTGACGTTTCTGGGTTGGATGTTCTTCGCCGGTAAATGTTGAGGCAAGCCGTCATCAGGTACTATGCTAGGCTTCAACAGAGTCGGCAATGCTTCATCCGTACCATCTTTGCTCAGAGCGACCTTTTCACTCGGGGACAAAGACTTGTCTAAGTCAACAATTTCTTGCGGCGCGATTGTGACATTCATTTAGGGGGTAATTCATAGAATTCAGCGCACAAGTGGTGCACGCGGCTGGCGCACAGTGTGCGAGTGCGAATCCCTGCGCCAGCCGCATGCGCTAAAATCCATTTCCGCGCACAGCGTATTCATGGATTCCAGGCACCAAAACCAGCCGTGGCGCACAGTGGCGCAGCGACCCTGCAGCAGCGCCAGTTACGCCCCCAAGAACGGCTCTCGCGCAGGGAAAAGCCATCAATATACCCAATCCAGCGCAAAGGGCTGCGCTAACCCTGGACCAGCACAGCAAGCGGGCTACGTGTATCACTGAGGTGCGCGGGAAGTACCTCACGCGATTGGCCCCGTGCGAGCAGGGTACGAGTATTTCAGGGGTGCGCGGGAAGTTCCACACGCAATTTCATCATGGTACGTGTATTTCAGGGGTGCGCAGGAATTTCCACACGCGATTGGGCCCGTGCGAGCAAGGTACGCGTATCTCAGGGGTGCGCGAGAAGTTCCACACGCGATTCCATCAGGGTACGTGTATTTCGGGGTGCGTGTGAAGTTCCACACGCGATATCAGCAGGGTACGTGTATTTCAGGGTGCAGGGGAAGTTTCACACGCAATATCAGCAGGGTACGTGTATTTCAGGGTGCGGGGGAAGTTTCACACGCGAAATCAGCAGGGTACGTGTATTCCGGGGTGCGCGTGAAGTTCCACACGCGAAATCAGCAGGGTACGTGTATTCCAGGGGTGCGCGGGAAGTTCCACACGCGATTCCATCAGGGTACGTGTATTTCAGGGTGCAGGGGAAGTTACACACGCGATTTCAGCAGGGTACGTGTATTCCAGGGGTGCGCGGGAAGTTCCACACGCGATTCCATCAGGGTACGTGTATTTCAGGGTGCAGGGGAAGTTACACACGCAATTTCAGCAGGGTACGCGTATCTCAGGGGTGCGCGGGAAGTTCCACACGCGATTCCATCAGGGTACGGGTATTTCGGGGTGCGCGTGAAGTTCCACACGCGATATCAGCAGGGTACGTGTATTTCAGGGTGCAGGGGAAGTTTCACACGCGATATCAGCAGGGTACGTGTATTTCGGGGTGCGCATGAAGTTCCACACGCGAAATCAGCAGGGTACGTGTATTCCAGGGGTGCGCGGGAAGTTCCACACGCGATTCCATCAGGGTACGTGTATTTCGGGGTGCGCGTGAAGTTCCACACGCGAAATCAGCAGGGTACGTGTATTCCAGGGGTGCGCGGGAAGTTCCACATGCGATTCCATCAGGGTACGTGTATTTCGGGGTGCGCGTGAAGTTCCACACGCGATATCAGCAGGGTACGTGTATTTCAGGGTGCAGGGGAAGTTTCACACGCGATATCAGCAGGGTACGTGTATTTCGGGGTGCGCGTAAAGTTCCACACGCGAAATCAGCAGGGTACGTGTATTCCAGGGGTGCGCGGGAAGTTCCACACGCGATTCCATCAGGGTACGTGTATTTCAGGGTGCAGGGGAAGTTACACACGCGATTTCAGCACGGTACGTTTATGCCAGGGGTGCGCGGGAAGTTCCACACGCGATTCCATCAGGGTACGTGTATTTCAGGGTACAGTGGAAGTTACACACGCGATTTCAGCAAGGTACGTGTATTCCAGGGGTGCGCGGGAAGTTCCACACGCAATTCCATCAGGGTACGTGTATTTCAGGGTGCAGGGGAAGTTACACACGCGATTTCAGCAGGGTACGTGTATTCCAGGGGTGCGCGGGAAGTTCCACACGCGATTCCATCAGGGTACGTGTATTTCAGGGTGCAGGGGAAGTTACACACGCGATTACAGCAGGGTACGTGTATTCCAGGGGTGCGCGGGAAGTTCCACACGCGATTCCATCAGGGTACGTGTATTTCAGGGTGCAGGGGAAGTTACACATGCGATTTCAGCAGGGTACGTGTATTCCAGGGGTGCGCGGGAAGTTCCACATGCGATTCCATCAGGGTACGTGTATTTCAGGGTGCAGGGGAAGTTACACACGCGATTTCAGCAGGGTACGTGTATTCCAGGGGTGCGCGGGAAGTTCCGCACGCGATTCCATCAGGGTACGTGTATTTCAGGGTGCAGGGGAAGTTACACACGCAAAATCAGCAGGGTACGTGTATTCCAGGGGTGCGCGAGAAGTTCCACACGTGAATTGCACGTGTGGGCCCTCCCAGGTGTTCCCTCTACACCCTCCACGGCCCCTGCAGGTGGCCCACACCACAGGGGCCTACCCTGCACATGTCCTGCAGGCACCCCATCCACCATGGCCATGCCCCCCAGCCAACCCACATGTCAACTTGCACTACTGCCCACCAACGCATGTCCCGCTGCACCCCCAGCCACCAGGGGCACCCTCCACAGGCCCCCACCCATGTCTCCCACCACCCCCACCCCCCAGCAGTGCAGGGGCACCCACCACCAGGCCCCCACTAATGTCTCCCACCACCCCCGCCCCCCAGCAGTGCAGGGGCACCCACCACCAGGCCCCCACCCATGTCTCCCACCACCCCCACCCCCCAGCCACCAGGGGCAGGCTCCACCAGGCCCCCACCCATGTCTCCCACCACCCCCACCACCCAGCCACCAGGGGCAGCCTTCACCAGGCCCCCACCCATGTCTCCCACCACCCCCACCCCCCAGCCACCAGGGGCAGGCTCCACCAGGCCCCCACCCATGTCTCCCACCACCCCCACCCCCCAGCATTGCAGGGGCACCCTCCAGCAAGCCCCTACCCATGTCTCCCACCACCCCCACCCCCCAGCCACCAGGGGCAGGCTCCACCAGGCCCCCACCCATGTCTCCCACCACCCCCACCCCCCAGCCACCAGGGGCAGCCTCCACCAGGCGCCCAGCCATGTCTCCCACCACCCCCACCCCCCAGCCACCAGGGGCAGCCTCCACCAGGCCCCCACCCATGTCTCCCACCACCCCCACCCCCAGCCACGGGGGGCAGGCTCCACCAGGCCCCCACCCATGTCTCCCACCACCCCCACCCCCCAGCCACCAGGAGCAGCCTCCACCAGGCCCCCACCCATGTCTCCCACCACCCCCACCCCCCAGCCACCAGGGGCAGGCTCCACCAGGCCCCCACCCATGTCTCCCACCACCCCCACCCCCCAGCCACCAGGGGCAGCCTCCACCAGGCCCCCACCCATGTCTCCCACCACCCCCACCCCCCAGCCACCAGGGGCAGGCTCCACCAGGCCCCCACCCATGTCTCCCACCACCCCCACCCCCCAGCCACCAGGGGCAGCCTCCACCAGGCCCCCACCCATGTCTCCCACCACCCCCACCCCCCAGCACTGTGGGGCACCTGCCAGCAGGCCCCCACCCATGTCCAACTCATGTACCCCACCACCCCCACCCCCCAGCACTGTGGGGCACCTGCCAGCAGGCCCCCACCCATGTCCAACTCATGTTCCCCACCACCCCCACCCCCCAGCACTGTGGGGCACCTGCCAGCAGGCCCCCACCCATGTCCAACTCATGTTCCCCACCACCCCCACCCCCAGCACTGTGGGGCACCTGCCAGAAGGCCCCCACCCATGTCCAACTCATGTTCCCCACCACCCCCATCCCTCAGCACTGTGGGGCACCTGCCAGCAGGCCCCCACTCATGTCCAACTCATGTACCCCACCACCCCCACCCCCCAGCACTGTGGAGCACCTGCCAGCAGGCCCCCACCCATGTCCAACTCATGTTCCCCACCACCCCCACCCCCCAGCACTGTGGGGCACCTGCCAGCAGGCCCCCACCCATGTCCAACTCATGTTCCCCACCACCCCCACCCCCAGCACTGTGGGGCACCTGCCAACAGGCCCCCACTGATGTCCAACTCATGTACCCCACCACCCCCACCCCCCAGCACTGTGGGGCACCTGCCTGCAGGCCCCCACCCATGTGCGACTCATGTACCCCAGCCAACATGTCATCACAATCTAGATCCCTGGTCCCTATGGTCAGCCTCCAAATGCAAAACACCCACCCGAGTATTGCATCCACCCACTCATAAATTGCAATTACATCACAGAACACCAATTGCAAGTTCCGAAACAAACACATTTCCCTCACATACACCCAATGGGTGTCAGTGAATCTCAAAACACATATCATGAAATGCATTAAACCAATGAGATACCACACATTGAAGTTCACCAAAAATAATATGTATTAAAGGAAACATCAATAGAATAAAAAAATGAAGAAACAGAAACGTGAATGTACAAAAATTAAAAGAAGCATGTCCGTCAAAAAAAGCAAAACCAAAAATAAAAATCCAAAGTAATGTCCAAAGTCAATGTCCACAAAACAATATCCAATGGGAAATAAAAAAGAAAGCCATTGCTCCATGGTTAAAAATAGAAAAAAAAATACAATCCAACTGTCAACTATGTACATGGGAACAATCCAGGGTCCATTATCCCAACAAAATAAAGGAAACCTATCTAACTAACTAATAAAATAAACTATATACAAAAATGTGGCCAATGTCCGAAAGGTCCAAATAAAATAAAAACAAAAATGAAACCTAACACTACCTAGAAACTATGTACAAGGGCAGGGGGCTAGTTTCGCATCTATGGCTTGGCCCAACCGCTGCCACACGGAAGACACTCTCTGTCCTGGGTCCTCCTGCCCTCCGGCCGATGCCTGCCCCTCCGATGTCGAAGGCCCCGAGCCTTCATGGCTCCCACCACGTTGCTGCTGCTGCTGTGCCTCTGCCCGTGCACTGCCTCCTGCTGCCTGCACATCCTCCGCCGGCTGGGGTGCAGTCGTAGATGTGGCCACCCCTGCTGGACGTCCGACTCCCGACTGTGGCAGGGATGCCTCCTCCACCAGCCTGGCCGCACCGTCAGAGGCAGCTCCACAGGGCACCCAGGTGACTGATGGGTGCGAAGATGGCACAGAGGACGACTGGCGCTTAGGGGGTCCAGTTGAGGAGGGGGTCGGAGCAAGCCCCATCAGACGGAGGAATCCGGCCTGGGTGACCTGTCCCAGCAGGCTGACGTGGTCAACAAGCCTTTCGAGATGACGTGCAGTCTCTCCATGAAAAGACTGCAGGTCACTTCGCATGGCCCGTTGACGCAACGCCACACCAGCCAGGACAGGCTCAACCCGGACCAGGATAGCCACGTCCGCAGGCAGAGGAAGGCCAGTTGACGTGAGCTCATCCCCTGCCGGAAAACGGGTCTGGACGTAGGCATCCCTGCTGGTGCAAGATGATGCAGGGACAGGATCGGGGACAGGATTGCACACAGGCACCTCCGCGGCGGCCTGTGCTGCCTCCTGTCCCTGGTCCTGCACTGCACCACTAGCACCAGTGGGATACCCACCTCCAGACCCCGTCTCTGGTGCTTGCACGGCCTCCTCCTCCACCAAACACCCCACCAACCTGGATGACTCCGTGCCATCTTCCCCTGTTGGGCCCTGTGGGGTCCCAGCTGCCCCTTCTGCTGCCGAGGAGTCCAACTCCAACCTCCGCCTCTTGGACCTCCCCCCGGCAGCTGCGGCCTGGGACACGGCACCGGACTCCTCACTCCCCGACGAGATGACAACCTGGGAGGGGAGCCGGGCCTTGCGTCTCCGGCTGGCGGTGGGATCCCCGCCGCTGTGCTCCACAGCACCTTCTCCGCCCTCTTCATCAGTTGACGCTGCAGACAGGGAGAAACAAAACACAGGCATCAGGGCACTGTACAATGGACACATACACACATGACAGTTGTGCATGAGTGGCATTGGCAAACCTCAGACATGTCATCACAATCCCCAACACACATGTCATCACAACTCGCACACATGAGCCATACCACAGCCATATCGCAACTGCCACCACCATCCATACACATACAACAGCATGAGCAGCCAAAGGTCAGCCAGACATCACATGCAACACAGGAAGTGCACCACACATGTAAACACACCACCACATTTGCATGCATGTGTACACCTCTGCCAAGTGTCGCACTTTTCAGACGGGCATCTATGTCACATCTGCCAATCAGGCTTCCACATACCGCTGTCACATGCATCCATGTTGCATCACTGTTGCACCCTTGTCAAATACACACACATGCACATGTACACAGTGCTGATACATGCAGCCGAAAACAACATACATGCGTGACATCACGGACATGTCTACTTACATACACATTCATCCAAACATGTGTGCCCACACAACTGCATTTGGCATGCAAGCCTACACAAACAAGCACCATCGATGTCTCACACATTACAGCCCTCGCATGTGTCAGCCCCATGGCCCTGTACACCCCCACCCATACTCGACCCCATACAAACAGATGTGCAACCTGCACACTACTGAATAATCACCACACGCACTGCTCACAATCAAGATGCATGTACACTCACCGCTCGACTCCAGACGGGTCTGCTTCTCAAGGACCTGGACGTGGAGCGCTGGGGATATGCGTTCCAGGACCTTCATCTGTTCTTCCGATAAGTGGCCCCGGCGCCCCTTGGCATCCGCTGCCTTCAAGAGGCGCCGGGCCTTGTTCAGGGTCCTGGACCTGAAGTCCTCCCAGCGCTTCCTGACATGTTGTAAGTCGCGGACTGCCACCCCCTCCGCGTTGATGGCAGTCACGATGTCAGTCCAGATCCGAGTCCGTCCTTCCTTGTCGGCGCGGGAACTTCCGAAGAGGGCATCATACTGCCCCAGGACTTGCTCCACCAGGACACCAACTTCGGTGGCACTGAAGCTGGTGCCCCTCTGCCTCTCTGGCCGGGGGTTGTCAGTGGTCACAGATGGTGTTTGCCCCGACATGACAACCACAGAGGCAGGAGTGGGTGGTCAACTGGGTCCTTGGGCTGGGCTGTGGAGCGATGGAATCCCAGTCGGGAGTCTTCGGTTCCAGCAGGGGTGGTCACAGCAACAGCACCCCTGGCTGATGTGCAGGCAGCAAATGGCAGTGCACGTGGGCAGCCGGCAGTCAGGCAGCAGCAGATGGCAGGTGGGAGCATGCTCAGGGCTCTGGGGGGCAGTAGTTCGGCCTTCTGGGCAGGAGCGTGGTCTTCCGTGTGTTTTCGCGTGGCCAGCTTGATACGGAGTGATTTGGCACGTGAAAATCCTGCACGTCAGCGTGAAAATCGAGGAAAGGCCCTTAGCGCGTAAGCGCGTTAGCACGCGTACGCGATTTCACTGGAACAAAGGCCCTTACAGCGTAAGCGCGTCTGATGTTTTGCGCACGGGCGTTGCCCTGGCAGGGCTTGGATATCCCGCGTGCGTTTACACTGCTCTGTACGTGCTTTTCGTGCGGTGCGTGTGTTTTCCATCCGTTGGGGTTCACACGCTATTACTTCACAGCGGGTGTTGGCTACGCGTTCTTCTACACGCAAGGTAGACTGTGAGTGGTACCCCGCTCCCCCAGGCCCGATCGCGTGAGAAACTTCACGCGAACCCCTGAAATACACGTAGCCCACTCCCCCAGGCCCGATCGTGTGAAAAAGTTCACGCGAACCCCTGATATACACGTAGCCCGCTCCCCCAGGCCCGATCGCGTGAGAAACTTCACGCGAACCCCTGGAATACACGTAGCCCGCTCCCCCAGGCCCAATCGCGTGAAAAAGTTCACGCGAACCCCTGAAATACACGTAGCCCGCTCGCACAGGCCCGATCGCGTGAAAAAGTTCACGCGAACCCCTGAAATACACGTAGCCCGCTCGCACAGGCCCAATTGCTGTATGTTGCCACTTTTGTAATGCGCAGGGACGCTACCGCCTGCCTTCGTGTGGCGGACGTGTTTCGGCTTGTGCGTGTCTTTGGCTGTGCGTGGCTTTGCCCTATTCGATTCCATGAATACGTGTGGTTCGAGTGCGTGTGGGCGTTCCGTCTGCTTCCCTGCAGTACATCCCCAGTTACGCCCTTATTTTCGCGCGTTGTTCCCCATTCCGCGCATTACGCCCCTGTCCCGCCCACTTTCTGGTGTATGCGCCGAGGTTGTGCGCTTTCACTGTGCGCGTCGCGCACGCCTTTCGGGATGTTGCAGTGACTTGTGCGCCATGCACGGGTTTGGCGCACATCCCGGGGTGTGCACGCGCATGGACTTCCATGAATCGCACGCGTGCGTGTGCGCCTGTTTTTTTCCGCTTGCGCCTGCTTGCGCCTGCTTGCGAGAAGATTTTCGGCGCACGTTTGTTCCATGAATAGGCCCCGAAATCTCTCCTCGTGCGATCTCCCACACAAACACCGAGGTTAGGGGATAGATGCTCACGCATCCACTTGAAAGTTTCCAGCATACTTTTAGATAGATGTTGAAAGTTTCTATTTGTTCCATTTTTTGGATCAAGTTTTGCAGCATTGCACTTTGGTCATGAATCCTTTCGTTTAGGGCATCGTAGAGCTTCACAAATAGAATTAAGGCAAGAGAAGATGCAGCCAGAAAATTGTTATGGATCTGCATTGCAGCAGCCGAGGAAAGACTGGCCTTTGCAGTTGTGTGGCCGTGATTTTCTACTCCACATGCTCGAGTGTCTCGAGACGTCATCGATTGACAAATTAGCATCCACTGCATGCTCATTACTGTGTACTAGCACTGGTCTTTTTGTACTGTTGCTTTTCCTTGACGACGCCATAGGCGTACTTGTGTTGGACTTTGCATGTTCTGGTACTTGAAAAGTGAAAGCAGTGCCCGTCAAATTCATTGTTGGCATAGGCTTGATGTTTAGGCTCACTTTTTCCGGGCAAACGGCTGCAGATAGAGTTATAGAGTCCAGAGCCGTTGGCAAAGTCAAAGGATTTTGTGTATTGTAACCAAATGGCGATTTCTGTAATCGGTTATAAGAGTCGCGGTTTGGCAAAATGGTATCAGCAGTTGCCGTAATTGAAATAGCTGAGGTGGGCTGCATGCGGCAAGGACTGTGCTTTCTAGGCCTCGCATCATTGCATTCGATGTTGTCACTGCTTTCATCAGGCAATAATTCCAATAGATTTAGAGATTTTCTTAAGGACTTGTGATGAGTAAAATCACTAGGCATTGCATGGTATCGTAAAGTCCTTATCCCAATTGGCGCCAGTCCCTCTTCAGTAGCATGTAATTGGATTATATGAGAACTCTTTACTGGAGGACTTGAAGTGCCAGATGGATGAATTACATGAATGCTTTTCACAGAGGCACTTGGAACACTATTTCCACATACGGCATCATCAGACATGACATTAGATTTGTTTGTTGAAACACTAAATCCGTCAGGTCGTGCGGGTACTGTTTTCCCTGCTGAAGAACAGTCCGCTAAGATACACACAGATGGTAAACTTGGTTTCTTGCGCATATCTGTGTGTAAAATAGAGTCATTTGGATTTAACACAAATGATTTTCCTGCATCGTGCACAATAAGTTCAGTATTTGGAACTGTCATCAACTCAGCGTCAGTGATATCAAATGGCGAGTAGAAGAGATCAGGAGATGCAGGACTGGAAATAGACTCGCGAAATTCACTGATCAGTTTTGAGACTGGTTGCAAGTTGTTTAGTGATAATAGCGGGATTTGTGGCGGCGGCAGCGCGGGTGGCGTTTGTGGCCTAGGTGAATCACTAGAACTTTCACTTGGCATCTGAGCGACATCAATAGTGCTGCTATTTGTTATGGACAGCATATCAGGGAGTATCAGAGCAGGCGAGTTGGCTTGTAAACCAGGCTCCACTGTGATGCCTGCAGCAGCAACAGCCGAATCAGCGGGACCCGGTTGGAAGGTTTCCGGGTAAAGCAACAGACTGTTTGCTTACCTTGTTATTCCTGGGTTCTGCCTTAGCCGCGGCGGTCCAGGGATTCAACATCCGACGCTATTGTAACATTTTATGACGCGTCTGAGGACCAGATTTTTTAGGTAGACTATCAGCCATGACGTCCTATGGCAGACTGGGGCAGACTGGGAACTCGTAGCCGAAACTCCGCGCTGACAAGCAGTATTTGTAGAAACACAAAGAAAGGACACAAACTCCCAGGCACGTCGTGCAGCTCCTCAAACAGAGTCGTGCAATTCTTCAATTCCTCAAACACAGTGAAACTGGGGCAAAACTTGCGCTTTTCCAGGCATAGTAAGAGGGGAAGGTACCAATCAAAACAGAATCAAGGGCCAGAATCAAAGGCCACCCTGTGCAGGGAGACAACAAAGCAACAGGGATAGCCTAACGCTAACAACCTTTGGGAATAGTAGGTGAGTTTGAAACACCTAGCAAGTAAATGGGTTATTATATATGGCAATGTTGTATATTCGAGTCCAGCAGGGAGGAGGTACTCACGTTTCACGTACCTCGTAGCTCGTTGCAATAGCTGCAATAGCAATAGCAGCCGGTAGCAATAGCCATAGCAACCGGCTGCAGTCAACCGCCTCTGCATGCTCCTTCACCGCTCCTTCGCCACGCTACCAACGCGGCTCTCTCCCATGACTTGATCCTCCTTTTCGTCTGCACACTCTACACCCTTCTTGCAGCCGTCGGGGGTCGCGGGCACCAGGCGAAGACCAGGCGGGGATCGCGGGCACCAGGCGAACACCAGCCTGGGCAAGGCAGATCCAAGGAATCTCTTGACAAACATACAGCTGGCTATTAGGACTGACATGGCACAGGTAATCAGTGCCGAAACTCAGTCAAAATACTCTCTTATCTACGTGGCTTTTTAATGGACCTGAGCTCAGCCTTTGACCACGTGAAATGGAGGATCCCTTGGGTGACCCATGACCAGATGGGTGTCCCAATCCACTTTATTCAGATGATGGGGGGTCTACATACTGACACATGAGTGCTAGTTCACTATAGTGTGGGGTGAATTGAACGAGGCCATAAAGGTTGGGTGTTAGTCAGTGGTGCATTCTGGCACCCCTCATGATCAATCTCTATATACATTCTCTCACATTTACCTTAGAAGCTGCAAGGGCCGATGTTCCACATTTTGGGGGTGGAAGGATGCCCGTATTAAGGTATGCCGATGATGCAAGGTTGCTTGCCAGAACACCAAAGTCCTTGCAGACACATGTTGACACCTTCTGTAGTTATATGCGGGACGGTGGACTGAAGGCAAATGCCGGGAAATGTTTCGTCATTCGGTTACAAGTGTTCCAGGAAGGTCTCTGTGGATATCAATATTACTTAATGGTTCTAGATTGCAGGTCTGCGAGCATTTCACCTATCTCGGAATTATTTTCAAAGACTACCTTACGTGGAATACTAATATGGAAACAGAAAGGTTGAAAATAGACCAAATGGTAGGGGGCTAGTTTGGATTTGCTAAGATGCGGAAACCGCACTCTGTTGAGCACATGCTGAAAATGTGCAGATATACGGCGGTGGGTGTTGGGGTTCATGGGAGTGAACTTTGGGGATGCAGGAATGTCATGACTCTCAAGAGGGTGGGGGTCTCTTTCTTGCTCGGCATCTGGGTGTGCCCTCAACCACATCTTCGTACCTACTGCATCCGGAAACTGGCCTTCCACGTCACATAGATGTGCTGTCTCTAAGGTTGATCCTCTTGTGGCGTGTGCTGTGTGGGTGAGTAATGAGGGAACACTAACCACGCTGCCTTAAATAATCTTTTTACCGTAGGGAATTGCCACAAAATAGGCTGGTTGTTTTCATAATAAATAGCACACTTGGGTTTATAGGTTTGAACAGTTGTTTTGAATAACGAGAAAGCATTGCTAGTGTCTGTTCAGTTCCTCAAAACAACATTTTGGACAGCCCAGGATAATTTGGGAAGACGCTACTCTGAGCAAATGTTCTCTTATGTTTTAGTAACTGTTATGTCCTTAAATATGGTCAGGGCAAGTGGGCTGCGAAATTGGAAGCCAGCCTTTATGCTATTGCTGTCTCTCGCTACCCCTGGGGTTGCCTTGCACTTGCTTGCCCTTTAAAAGCCGCGTGGCCGCAAAGATTAGATCCCTCCGGGCTCGCAGTGTCATGCTGTGTCTCTGTACACTTCATAACTTGCTGATGTTTATGCTCTGAACATTGCATGTTCTTATGACTTCGGGATGTTGACGGTGACTGATCAGGTCTGATTTTATGTGTTTTAATCAATCATGTATTTCGCTCCGATTCTTGTTTGCTGTTTTTATGTAATCTGTTGTGTTTTTGATGGATTTATGTAAATCCAAACTAAACAGATTTGTACTGAACATGAGCAAGCCGCAGGGCACAATTTGAGGGTGCACGCAAGTGAACAGTCCCCTACTACTATTGTTCTAGAGGGGCTCCACCCCACCTTAGGCCATCCGGGTAGGAAGGGAGCAAGCCTCAATTAAAGTGTGATCCTCGGAGCCAGTCATATCAGCAGTGCCAATTGCTGGGCTACTATTAATTACATCTTGTGAGCCACACTTATATTCTGACCATATTTATCTCAAAGCTGAAACCTGCCTCTGCCCAGTATTGGTTGCTCAATATTTACATGTGTAAGGTGTTTCTCCCTAAGGTATTTGAAGAGAGGAGTGGGCAGCAACCTGTAGGAGTCCTGAGCATGGGATGTTTACACCTTACTGCACACATGTGTGAAATGATAACCCACGGGTCGATGAGCAGGCTCTTCTATGATGACTTTGTCTGCTCTCGGTGTAGGTGGTATGCTCTGTGGGGGTAAAGGCCCTCTTCAAGGGACCCGTTAGCCCTGGTGGCTAACTTTGTTTAGTGTGCACCATGGTTAAATAAACAGTCACAGACTATTCTCATCTGATTAGCTTGACAGCTTTCTTTATAAGACAGGACTTGCGTAATTAAAACCTTGGTATAAGATCACTGCATAACATCAATGGTCATCAGTGAGAGAGTCAATTCACTTTTGGGCAATTAAACAATTTAATACAGGCAAGTAGGTCCTTGGTAGGCAAGTTAGTTCACCTTCATCTGCAACTGAATATCATAGATAGGGTCCCCTGGGACCCTATCAGCTGTGCACGAGCAAGAAGCGGATAAGCTACGTGAAAAACATGAGCTCAGGCTTCAAAACAAACTGAGCCCTCCAAGGGGCCCCGTGAGACCTAATTCTCCCATCACAGGCGCGAAAAGAACAATTTAACCGGTGCTGCCACAAAATACAAGGAAAATAACTATAAAATAAAAAATAAAAAAACCTTTTCATAATAATTACAGAGCTAACATAGAAATAGTTACCGGAATTGACAGAACTCTCTACAGCGCCAGCTAGTGAAGTGGGCGTGCTCAGACACCTGTCTCAGATACAACAGGCACACATCAACCTCTCAGAATGTCAGAATTTGAATGTAGTGAAGAGGAGCAGTCTTTGGACTTAGCCACCAGCTTTAAAGAGGTGCTGGAAAACACACGAGTGGGTGCTGTGGCGCAAGGGGTGAGACCCCTGCAAGAAAGGCTGGAGACCCTGGAAGCGATCCTACATCAGCCTATGGATAGCACCGGTATGGCAGACCGCATGCCCACCGAACCCTCAGCAGCAGGGTCTAAGGGGAGTTCTGAGGCCCGTAAAAGGAAATCCTCTTGTGACCCCCAGGGTCCTTCCGACAGGGAGAAACCAAAGGCCCCAGAGGTCGTCGACGCCTTTGCAAAGCTCAGAGAAGCATATTGGCAGCATCAGACAGTGTCAAACCTACAACCCCTACTCCAGGGGAAGAAGTCGATGGTAAGGAAGACCCTGGCTCGGAAGAGGAGCCAGTGGAAGGTTACCCGCCCTCCCAGGACGAGGAAGCAACAGGGGAGGAGAAAGAGGTCAAGCCCAGCGGAGGCAAAAGTGTCCGCAAGGAAAAACACCTTGAGGAGGTAGAAGAAGATATGTTCGACCCGGACAGTATCTGGAACCCGAGGTCATCTGACTGGCAACCATCACCAAGAGTTGCACAGTACATGACCATAAGACTGAGGAAAACACTTAACAGGGAAGTTCGACAGCGCCTTCGCGCAGAGTGCCCAAGACCAGACCTTCCAGGTAAAGTAGCCGAGACTGGATCACATTCAGGGAGGCGATGAATTGAACTTCAAAGTTTTTCCCGAAGTGTTATTTGAAACAATGTTTTAACACACATGAACACTTTTTGGGCTCCACAATTTCAGTGTGGAGGCTGATCCTTATTTTGGTACCATTTAATGGGGGACCTCAGAGGACAAATTTCACAGGAGGTTCCTCATAGCATATGGGGGCTTCTGTCCTTAGGCATGGGGTGTATGGGACTGCTGCCCATTTCAGAGATGATTTTGTTGTTTCAAAGGAACTTGGGGCCACATTTCAGAGAGGAACTATTTTTTCTTTTATTGACCTTCATAAGAAGTGTGTGGTCCCCAAGTCGTAGACAACTTGATGATTCTTTAAGAACGATAGAATATTCATAGAAGAGATTTAAAAACACTGAACTTCATCCATAGTAGAGAGTTTTATATGGTTTACTTCATGGGGTATCCCGGGTTGGTTTCTGGGATATCCTTAGTTATAAAATGGTCGACCGGTTTCGATGAAAAATATTGATCATCTTCTTCAGGACCGTGATTTTGGCTTGTCTGAATGAGATCAAGGGTTGGGGATGGTCGCAGGCACCTTCATCCCATTTACCTAAGAGAAATAAAAGCGGGTTGGGTTGAAGACTGAAAAATAGAATCACTGTGACCTCAAGACCTATAACCCAACCCGGTTATAGTCTGCTTATTAGGCAATGCCAACTGCGCTATCGCCTCGGAACGAAGAAGAGGCCTATTGCTGAAGATTGATCCCAAGTTCAGTGACCTCGCATCATATGAAGCGGGAGAAGCAGCACAGGGACCCCTGTTCGAAGACACATTTGGGAAAGAAATGGGCCGTTTTGTCGGTACCTATACTTCTCTGGAGAAGGATCAGACTTCGATCCGAAAAATCTTCTCTAGTCGAGTTTTTACCGGGACCGGTCGCCACAGGGGTCGCGCAGCTGGTCGAAATCAAGGAGGCAGAAGACCCCCGAATCCCAGCGCTCAGTACTGGAAAAGCAGGCAGCAGGATTCCTTCTTCCCAGCCAGAGGACGTTTCCGAAGGGGACGCAGAGGGAGAGGATCCGGCCGAGGTCAAGGATTCCCACAAGATGAGAGTAGCACATTACCCTCCGGTAGGGGGTAGAACTGGTATGTTCTGGAGAAACTGGCACGCGATTTCCAGCGATGCTTGGGTATTACAACCGTGCTAGGTCTGCATCTAGAATTTGTAGAACAGCCCATACAAGAACGCAGACCACACCAACAGCAAGTAGTGCGCGCAGAGCAGAGCCTGCTGGATCACGAATTGCTCCAGCTCACGCAGAAGAACGCCATAGAGAGGTGTTTGAGGGATCCCAGCTTCGTTAGCAACATGTTCCTAGCTCACAGGAAGGAGAAGGTTTGACCATTCATAAACTTGAAGGAACTGAACGGTTGGGTAGTTTACCGTCATTTCAAGATGGAGGGCATCCACCAGCTCCTTTACTCTCTCAGAGAAGGAGACTGGCTTACAAGATTGGACCTGAAGGGTGCCTACCTGAAGGTCCCAGTATTGGAGGAATTCAGAACCTTCCTGGCTTTTCGCTGGAAAGGGCGGTTTTGGCAATTCAAGGCCATGCCCTTCGGGCTTGCATTGGCTCCTTGGGCCTTCACCAAGCTGATGAAGCCAGTGGTAGCAGTGATAAGAGAGAAGGGTATAAGGTTGATCCTTTATTTGGATGACCTCCTGCTGCTGGCCGAGGACTGAGAAGCGCTACTATATCAGACAAAATGGGTGCAGGACCTGCTATTGTCCCTAGGATTTCTAGTCAATGTGGAGAAGTCAGAGACCACACAAGCACAGAGACTACACTTTCTGGGCTTTATCTTAGATACCAGGAAAGCCACGCTGGAGCTCCCAGGGCGGAAAATACACGACATCAAGAGGAAGATAAAAATATGTCTACAGAAACAAGTGGTGTCGCTCAGGACTTTAGCGAGAATAGTGCGGCTGCTAGCAGCTTCCATTCAAGCCATATTTACCGGGCCCTTACACTATCACGCGCTGCAAAGACTAAAGATAAGACACTTGCAGCAGGGCTTGAGGCATCATCAGTTACTACCTTTGGATCAAGAATCCGTGACTGAGCTGGAATGGTGGTTGAAGAATATGGACACCTGGAATGGGCGGGCCATTTTCGGAGATCGGCAAGACCTCATCATAGAGTCCGACGCCAGCCGGTTGGGCTGGGGAGCTCGATGCGGGAACCTACAGACAGGAGGGAAGTGGAGCGAAGAGAAACTTCGCCTTCACATAAACTGCCTGGAACTGTTGGCAGGGTCCTTCGCGACCAAGGCCTTCACAAAGGGGAAGTTGAAATTGTGCGTCTTGTTAAAGATGGACAACATCTCGGCAGTCCGTTATATAAACCACCTAGTTGGCACCAGATCCAAGATGCTAGCAGAAATAGCGAAAGATTTTTGGCACTTTTGCCTGCAGTCAGAGACGTCGGTGACAGCGGAGTACCTGCCCGGAGCGCTGAACGTAGTAGCGGACTGGAACTCGCGCTACCTCACGGACTCCAGCGACTGGAAGCTGGATCCAACAGTATTTCAGAAGATGAATCAGAGATGGGGGCCGCTCCGCATCGACTTCTTTGTATCCCGGCTAAATGCACAGACAGCCGAGTACTTCAGCTGGTGGCTGGACCAGGGTGCTCGAAGGACGGACGCATTCGTGCAAGAATGGAGCGATGGCCGCACTACGCTTTTCCCCCGTTCATGATGCTGAGCAGAGCTCTAGCGAAATGTCGGAGGGAGAGAGCAGAGCTGCTACTAGTAGCTCCACTGTGGAAGTCACAAGTGTGGTTTCCAACTTTTATGGAGGTAGCAGTAGACCAGCTGAGAGTGCTACCAGAAGTAGAACAACTGCTCATTTTGCCGCAAGCTGCAGAGCTTATCGCAGAATCCTGGGCTCCATCCAATAGAAGGAGTTACGACGCGGCTTGGGCCAAATGGATTAGCTGGTGCAAGGGGAGAGGTGTTCATCCCATTTCAGCACCTGTACTGATGATCCTAAACTTTCTTGTGCAATTATTGCAAGACGAAGAGCATTCCGCACAATAGGTGTGTACAGATCGGCGATCTCTGCAGGGCATCTGCCGATCGAAGGCGTACCAGCTGGGGAACACCCAGCGTGTGGTCAGGCTCATTCAAGGCGCCAGATTTAAGGTTCCCCCGGAGCCTCGCTATAATACAGTTTGGGACATGGCAGTAGTCCTTCAGGTCTTATAGAGTTGGTCTTTAGACAGATATCTATCCCTTAAGCAATTATCAGGTAAACTAGCAATGCTTTTGCGCCTAGTTTCTTGCAAGCAAATATCGGATGTGAAAGCGCTAGAGATAAATAGAAGATCCTTTGGTCCAGAAGGAGTAACTTTCTCGATAGTAAAAATGACTAAGACAGGGACCTCTTCGGTACACTATCCTTATTTTCCAAACGGATCTAAGTGGTGTGTAGCAAGCTGTATCAAAGTGTATGAAAGCAGGACAGCAGAACACAGAGCAGCCAGTACCACGCATATGTTCATAGCGCATAGGAAACCCTATCAGGGTGTATCCACAGCTACCATTGCTAGATGGGTTAAGGAGATCATGCAAGCTGCGAACATTGATTTGGGGAAGTACGAAGCGCATTCTGTGCGGGGAGCTATGGCATCTAAAGCCTTTACAGCAGGAGTGTCTTTGAGAGAGATTATGCTAGCTGCAGACTGGGCGAATGATCGTACTTTTAAAGAGTTTTATTTTAAGCCGACCGAGAGTCTAGCGTTCGCTTTGTGTTGGGAAGCTTTGAACAAGCATAATGCTCGCCTCGAGTCTTGTCATAGAATGAAGATTAACCCTGCTAACTGCGCAGGGAGTATTCATTCTATTAAAGACTAGGAGGCGAGCATTAAATTCCCGCCCAAATGTATGTATTGTGGATATTAACACATTTATGTAGTGCGGAAGATGATGCTGTATATGATAATGTCAATACATGGACACCTCCCTGATTTTTATGCTTTGTATTATCCCTAGGGGAAGAGCAGAAGAACAATTGAATTGGGAGACTAGCAGATATAGTCGCTTGGAGTCGAGGAGGATCGACATTCGGTTTGGCGTGGTTTAAGTCTTCGCTCTGTTGGCAGGACATAGTGTGGAGTTTAAGAGTGACGTTTCAGAGTGAGTTAAAGAGAGGAGGAGCTCAAAGACAGGAAGTGGTCATAGCTGAGCATGGAGTGAGATGGACTACAGAGACTATGGGAATTGTAGTTTTAAAGGAAGAAAAGTCTATTGGGACATTTTCAGTGTTTTGTTATTGGTTTTGTTGGTTTGTTGAAACTGCTGAGGAGTAGTAATAAAAGAAGTTGAAGCATAATGCTCACCTCCTAGTCTTTAATAGAATGAATACTCCCTGCACAGTTAGCAGGGGTAATCTTCATTGTACGCTACTCCCCCTAACTTTGACTGGAATTGTACACTTTACCATCTACATCCGTGCGGCGCAAGCGAAGAGTATATCGCCTTACAGTTTACAATTGTACTTTACTCCCCCTCTCTTTGACAGGAATTGTACACTTTACCAACTACATCTGTGCGACGCAGGCGAAAAACATATCAACTTACAGTTCAATATTATGTACGTTCCTCACCCTCCCTTTCTCCCTCCTACCTCGATGCCAGTACAAGGTGCGCCAGCAGCGTGGAATACACTGCCCGACCTTGCTCCCATGGCTCTGGGCAGACACCAACACCCTCGAGCCAGGATGGGGAGAGAAACAAGTCAGCCCGAAGCAACAACGGCCTCAAGGGGACATCCCTTCCAGTAAAACAGAGAGCAATGCTGCCCTCTCTGGTTCCTCTGGAGCTTCTTCTACATGCCACACTGGGACACCCTTTATCCAAATCTACCCTGCCCACCAGATATTGAAATGCGGGGGCCTCCTGACAGGAATCTAGGTGAAAACACCTCAGCTACATGCTCACTCCGCCTGTTGGCGGAGCATACCAAGTCCCCTGGTACTTCTAGCACTGGAACCCCCGCTACGGAAAGCAGGAGAGGACTTTTTAAAGCAAAACATGAACCCAGTGCCCAGTTACATACAAACCCACATGAAATGCTGGTTTACACTTGCATTCAAAAAAACAAAACTAAATGAAAATATTAATTTTATTTGGCAATATCCATCCCTTTCCATGATGTCTGCTTTATTGAAATGCAAATTAAATATGATGTGGAACCTCAGATGTTAATCATATCCTGCATAGCAACACACAGCATGACAGAGTCAAAGAATTAGTAATATCACACCCTATTTTTGTTGTATCTTTAAGTCTTCAAAGTGGCAGGAGAGTTTACAGAGTTCTTAGGTCAGACTTTGCTAGGTGCAGACTGTTTAGCCAGTGTTTGCTATGTTCGGAGGGGAAGTGGCGAGAGAATTCAAGGAACGATGGACCCCTGCGCTGATATTGTACAATATTTGATGGTGTGTCCGGCTGCCTGGTCAAGGGTTCCTTCGAGACAATGCTCCAAATGGCCCAGTGCGGTAGGAATTATATGAAACAGAGTGTTACGGAACCCTGATTGTATTGGCGCTGGACTTTAATTGTTCATACCAGTTAAGGAAGTGCATGTAGCATAGTCAGGAAAAATATAGTTTGTGCTACCCCATTAGTCCTGCACTCACGTGACCCTGTCACCCAATCACGTTCACATCCCTATGGAAACTTTTTGTCGTATCACAAGTTGCCATACATGGGGCTGATTGGCCAATAGGCAGCCAGATTGTATTTATCTTGAGAAAAAAGATGGCGGCCAAAATTGAAAGATCTCAGAGATCGCTCATCGTGTATCCTGAGGTCTTTCTGGCCGGAACAGGTAAGCAAACAACCCCTGCTTGAACCCTCCTACTCTGTCAGAGCTCCCCCTTAATCTGCTGCCCGCCACAACCCAGTCCATGACCTTGATGGAGACTCAGTCACCAGCCTACCAGCTACAAGCAGCCCAGCACACCACTTAATTGGTTTGCAACATAATGACACATTTTAAACTAACATGCGCTATGCCCAACTCAGATGCACCCCCAGCAACCGCATGCTTCTTCATCATGGGCCCCCACGGCATGTCACGTGCGCAAACATGCACACGTGAATGGTCAGTCTCACCGTACACCAGGGGACCCAAGCCCCTCACTCGCCGTCGCTCCCTGCAACAAGCACGTATCAGCCACATGTTGCTCGCAGCGTTCTAAACACTACCACCCCCACCCCCGCACACATTCCATCACTAATATTGTGCACAGCAGATGAACACTCAGCTGCATCGGGCATATATACTTTGTAGTGCTGCAGGTCCTGGATGCCCTCCTTCGCCTTGTCTCCCAGCACATTGCCCTCCCAACCACCCAGGCACAGGACAGAGCCACCAAGAGCTGCTTCCATGCACTTGCGTGGCAGTGTACTGCACAAATATCGAGCTGGTGGCCCCCCAGGCCATAGAGGAGGTTAAAGAAACTGTAAGCTGTACAACTCTCTGAACGTCCAGGTGACCTCTGATGCCGACCTCACCATCATTCACTGCTCTACCCGCTTCCCTTTGTTCAGGTATCCAGGGGAGGGCCATTGCTCTTGGATCCCAACCCTGGGGGTGGACGAATGAGGGAGGATCACCTGGGGAGAAGACTGTGAGAAGAGCGCCCTTGGGGGAGACGCGACATCCCATTTTTTCCAATGCACCCCTACCCGATATCAGTCTTTATGGGATGTTGCCACCAAAATCCCATCACTCCCCAGCACTTTCCATTATGGAAAAAAACTGAGAAAACAGGGGAACTCCACATTACATCTAAAACCCAACAAGAATATTACCTCTCCACAACACTACAACTCCCATAAACCTATTCCCCCATTGAAATCCGCAAGGACTTGGACAAGGAAGAGGAAGATGGGAAACATGGCTAATACTCATAGAAATTAATGGGCAATGGATTCCTATGGGCAGCCTACATGTTGTCTCGATAACGAGGTCAGGCAGGGAGAGACAATTATTCACACCTGACTCCAATTAACTCTAGCTGGGAGTATAAAAGCAGCAGCCAGGAACAGCATGGTGAGCGAGTTGGGATGCTGGAAGATACCGGAGAGCAGGAGAGAGCCTGAGAGAGCCCAAGTGGATGCTCATAGGAAAGACTCTGGCTGATCCCCCATTTGTTTTGCGTCGAAACTACAGATACCAGAAGGCCATAGGAGAGCCACCACTATAGTTCAAAGTGGTCATACAACTGTGACAAAGCAAGGGAAGTGAACCCCTCAAACATTGAAAGTGAATAGGAATGCGAAGTTGGCAAGAGTGAACCTGGAAGAGGGATTCTGACGCAAAGGGGGCAATTCTAAAGTCCCAAGAAACTATTCACAAGAGTGAACCCGGCAGAGCGATGTCCACTGGAACTGTTTAAAAATAAATTGAGATTTGTGAGTGAAGGAAAAGCCATAGTGAACCTGGTGGAGGGAGGCTGAAAGTAAAAGAAGAGTCAGCACCCGGAAGAGGGGGACCGAGGGGTGAATCCATCACCCGAGAAAAGCCAGAGTGAACCCGATGGAGGGAGGCTGAAAATAAAGAGGGGTCTGTGCCCGCAAGAGGGGGACCCCGGGGTGAATTCATCACCCAAGAAATACGTAAAACAGAACTTTAGGTTTGTTTGTTTTTTTGTTCTTGGTAAAATCTATCAGGCCATCGGGACCAGGAAACCACAACCACCGAATGTCTTGATATCAACAAGAACTGTTTTAGGATCCAATCCCGGAAGCGGGAGATCCAGGGGGGAAAAGCTATTACCCAAGTTCCTGAGAAACGGGTGTCAGCACTCGGAAGAGGGACCGCCAGGGGTGAAGAATCTTCACCCTAAGTAAAACCAGGAAACAAACTTTCATTTTATTGAAGGAACTTATTTTTTGTTATTTGACTATGTCAGGCCCTCGAAGGCGAGAGACTTTCAGGAGAAACGAGACTTGGCCATCAACAGTCCTGATAGTTGCAAGTGGAACTGTTGTCTCATGCTGGGGAAGCTCCAGACTGTACTGTGCTCCAAGATTCCACACATGCTTAGAACGTGGGGAAGGAAGACCCAAGCTACCGCATCCTGACATATTATTTGTGAACACTCTTTCTTTTCTTGAGAACTATCCCACACCCTTTTTGTATAGTTGTAAGGTTTGGCAATAGGTTTCTTAATAAAGGCCCTTTTATTTGACACAACACCACTAGAACTGCCTTATTTTCAGTTGATGGTTGGCGCTTGCTCCCATCTTAGATTTAGATTAGGCATTTTTCCAACCTGCATACAGTTTAATAAACACCCTTGAACTGTGATCACTTATGTCTGTTGTCTTACTGTTGCCACGATGAGTTCCTCACACTCACTCCTCAAACACTCACTCCCAACAATCACTCCCCAACACTCACTCCCCAACACTCGCTCCCCAAACAATCACTCTCCAAACGCTCCTTCCCCAAACACTCCCTCACCAAACACTCCCTCACCAAACACACCCCAGAGATTGCCAGTAATGATGTGGGTCACAGTCACTATCTTGGCTTTGTGTTGTCACAGGCCTTGTCCGGGTGACCCTAACAGCCACAGGGATCCACAGCCTTGGGCTGCCCTTTTGTGAGCTGCTTTTTATGTCCATCTCCTTGAGTATGCATGCTGGAAAACAGAGTTATTGGGTTACTAACCTCGCAACTCCAATCAATATATGCTAGCATTTTCTAACACACTACCTCTTAGCTTCTGGCTTCCCACAGCATCCCTACACCCTTCTCTTAGTCTGATAGGTGGATTTTCACCCCTCAGCTAAGAAACGTTTCTCGTTTCCACTAGGAGTTGCCTAAAAATTGCCCTTTCTGCCTGAAGATCTAGTGTCTCCTACCCAACATCAGCAAAAAGTGCAAACACAGTGTGAAAACAACCTACTTATGACTTCCCTGAACAACTCAGTGATGATCCGTACCACTACCCAAGAATAGTACAGCCCTACTATTTCTCTCTAACAGAACATCATGGCTCAACCTATTAAACACAGTTCTGATAACCTGATATTCTACTATGATTAATGGGGGTATTAGACAGATCTCCAAGGACCATGGCATGACCCATATCCGGTACGCTATCATCGGCTACGACAACAGACTGTTCATAAAACACATTTTCCCCAGGATGACATTCTACCTAAACCACCTCATCCCTTCGTCTAGCCATCTTTATTCCAGACTTTACAACCAGAGCAACTCGTCTCAATCGAATCTGTACCTAGGGCTGCACAACAATGCTCACCGGAGGCCAAACCCACTTCCTTAGACACACTGTCATCCGGCAGAACAGGAACATGCCATGCATTGTAACCTCCAAAGACGTCCACTGCACCACCCCAAACATCCTAAATCCTCTGATCTCCTGCCTCATTCCGAACCATCACAATACCTCCTTCACTCTTACAAGCTCACTGTTAGCTTGATCAATGCGTGATTCACACTTACAATTGCCACAAATATCAAAAACTTACTAGAAGCATGAAAACTAGCATGCCTCGCAAAAACAGGAACATGGCTACTCCATATTATCAGACAATTTTACCCATGACAATTTTTTAATTCTAATAAAGAACCCATAAAACAAAAGGAGGGTTAGCATTGTATCTCTTGTGAGAAACTGAAAAGCTTAAACATTGACTCTGTCCTATAGCCATCATTTGAAAAACTGATGGTCAAATGCTGGTATGACGTAATTTCATCGCCGGATGTTTTTTCGCAGGTTTTTTTGCCGCAGATTTTTTTTCAAAAAAAATCATTGCATTTTTTGGGGGGGGGGGGGGGTTAAAAAAATAGATAAATTGGGTGTGAGTGGACGGGGATATAACCCCCTAAAAAAAGAAAAAAAAAATTGATGATTGTTTTCGGATAAAAATCCGTGGTAAAAAACCCTGCGATGAAACAGCAGGTGATGAAATCACATGGAACCCTGCTTTATCAGTGCCAGTACAAGTACCCTGGGAATCATATTATAAGGTGTCCCGGGCGACAAACATAATTTCAAAATGGAATGGATGGATGGGAATTCTGCATCATTCAATGCCTCTGATGAGCTCCTGTTAGTTGGTGACCTCAACACAGGGTTGGACGACACAAGTAATGCCAAGGAAACAGAACCTCAGCTTCACCCTTTGATCCAGTGCCCCAGAAAAACATACACTGGATGCTCTGTTTTCTTTGAGCTGCTCTCTCACAGCCATCTTCATCTTGCACCTGACCACACCTCATGCTGATTGAGGCTCCCTGGAAACCTACACCAATGGTCTACTGAAGCCCTCTTTGCCAAAGTGTACCCACATCGCTTTGAGACCAGACGAAAAGGTACCAAAAAATTGTTCTGACAATACTTTCACAAAACTCTTCTAACCCATACATGCTATTGACCTTGCTACACAAGGTTATCTTCACATCCTTGGCCTGAAACCCCAGACCACATGTACAATGTCTAAAACCACCAAGAAAACAAAGAACATAACTCAAAAGGAATTACTTGAGAAACACTTGAGGGTTCAAACAGACTCTTATTTCGCCCAGCACATTCATTGGACGGTTCCATGTGATAATGTCCCTGCAAAAATGTTGCTATGCAAGAATGACGCCATTTTTTTTGCGGCAACATTATCATATGGAACCTGCGGGCCAAGAGCTGGAGGTAAGTGGAAACGGTAGGTAGGTTTGCCGCTATCCTGCCGGAAATACCAAAAGACCATCGACTACAGAATAGAAATTCCTTTGCTAGCACTGTACCGCTGGAAATGGTTTGAATGCTCACAAATACTACAGTACCAAAGGTTCACTACTACGCTAGCACTAGAACTAACAAGGCCCTCACCCTCTGCCAAGAAGAAATGTAAACCGCTACACCTGACAAAAGAGTAGGTGGCCTTCCACAGTCAAAGCAGGTCCTAAAGAGAGGGCGTGCTCAAAGCCAAGAAAGCACATGACACCGCAGAATCAGATCCATTCCCTGCACCTCTAAAAGGAACACACTAACGTCATAAACAGGTGTTACAACATAAGAGCTCACAACATCTTCACTTCACTAGACCCCTTGTGATGAGATAACCCCTCATTTCTATTCCAAAATGTATTGACACCGAATTTCTACCACATATGAAAGATGATGTGATCAAATTTTTCTATTCACACACACTGCACTCACCAACTGTACGTACATTTGTGTTATGTTATGTTATTGGGATTTATACCACACACCGCTGCCATATGCATGGTCTCCAGGTGTCAGGACAAATGTTCTTACTCTCAACTGGACATAATGATTTAAGAGAATTAAAAAGGTAAAAATCAATAGGCAAAAAAGTTGAGTGGAAGTAATTTTGCTCAAAAGATGAAAACATTTGTTTTGTAGGTGAGTTATTTATTGTGTATGTGCTGGCTAATAATGATTTTTGCCATAGAGGTATGTATTGTAATGCTTAACTACTATGTTTCAATGAAAATACTTAGCTTTGTATGTGTGGGAGAGTCATTTATTAGTGAACGTCCCGTGGGTCACTTTTTGACTGAAGTCAAATGTCAAGCATTAGAAATAAATATGGGTTTGCAGCTTAAGGTGTCAGCCTGGATCTTTCATTTTTTCATAAGGGTTCCTCTGATCCTACTTTCATTTAATTCCATTTTATTACATTTATAAAGCACTTTTTACCAAAAGTGTTGAACAAACATTTCCAAAAAGTGGTATAATCATACGAATTAAAACAGAAGAGGTGAAAAGCAAACAGAATTAAGAGGAAAGAGAAGATAGAAGATCTGTTTTTAGATTTCATTGAAAAATACAAAGATATGTAGCAGAGCGAAGAGAAAGTGAAAGAGAGGCCCAGTCTTTTAGAGCCAGAAGAGTGAAGGAACAGAAACAGGAAGAAGCACATGGGGTGTTTAGGAACAGTGAGAAGGAATAGATTCTATGATCTGAGAGGGCGAGATGGGACATAGAACAAAATTAGTCAGGAAAGTAAGGAGGAGCCATGCCATGGGTACATTTAAAGACAATGGAGAGGAAATGATTCAAACAGGAGCAGCAAAATGGAGGGTATGGAAGATGTGATAGAAGAGCGAGAAGGTAAAGAAAAAAGGAGATTAATCAAATAATTATATTCAGAACGAAGGAGGAGAAGATGTGAGGCAGGGCGGCCAAGCAGAAGAAATTAACAGTAATCAATGCAAGAGAATACCCGTGAGAAGAGAAGATGTTTTTTATCATGAAATGAAACATAGGGGAGAGAATGACGGATGTTGACAAGTGCATAACAGCAGGAATGAGCAATAGAAGAGATGTGATGTGAAAAAGAAAGTGAAGGAAAAAAATTACACCCAACCTACACGCAGGTGAGGAAAAGGACAGAGAAGAAGGAGGAAAGGAGAGAGACGGAAGAGGAAGAGTAGGAGAAGTAGAAACAGGGAAAAACAGAACCTCAGTCTTAGAGGGGTTGCAGTGAAGAAAGAGGGAAGACATGCAGTTTATAACTTCAGAAAGACAGTTTGATAGAGTGAAAAATGCAAAGCAGAATCAAGAGGAGAAAAGGAGAAACCGATCTGAGTGTCATCAGCATAGAGGTGAAAGGAAAGATTAAAAGAGGAAATAAGAGCGGAGAGAGGGGCAGTATAAAGAGAGAAGAGCAGGAGACCAAGTACAGATCCTCGAGGGAAACCATAAAGAAGAGGAAATGAAGAAGAGGAGCGTCAAACCCAAGTTACAGAATAGGACCGATGAGAAAGATAGGAACAAAACCATTAAGGAACAGACCCAGAAATACCCAATGTAGAAAGAGAAGATATAAGAAGAGAGAGATCAAGAAGAACAAGAATAAAAGAAAGCTTAGAATGACGAGCAGACAGAAGAGAGTTAGAGACAAGTATGAGAGCAGTCTCTGTGGAGTGAGTGCGACAAAAGCCAGATTGAAGAGGTGGGAAAAGAGAGTGAAGATTTAGATAATGAGTTACCTGAGCGTCAGCAGCCTGCTCAAGGATTTTAGAGAGGAAAGGGAGAAGCGAGAAGAGCCACAAATTGGAAGGTGTAGATATATCAGGAGAAAGAGAAGAAAACATGGAAATTAGACTTTTCTAAGGAAGGGGGTTTGTGTCATGGCCAGATGTCAAGGTGCAGTTATTCCTGGGTTGGCCACAGGATCTGGCAAGGGTGCAAAAATGATGTTAGTCAGAAATAGATTCAAAAGTAGGAAAAATTAACTTGTGCCGATTAGGCATAAACTGTCCTCTTGTCTACTTTTCTTCAATCTTCTTCTTTTCTTTTTCTTCTTGGTGACTTTAATCTCCCTCCTCTAATTCGTCTTACCCCTTGCTGCTTTCACTTACTAATTCCTACCCTCTGCCTTTCCTTCCTTCTGCCCCTTCCCACTGACAGACTCCTGCCTTGATTTACTTTTTTCTTCACTTACTTCTTCCTTCCCTGTGTCTTCCTATCCTTTTTATGCTTCCGAGCTTCTTCTAGCCTCAGCAAAATAACTAAAGACCAGAACCACCCATATTGACAGCATTACTGTGGCCTATCATGATAACAAAAGCCCCCCCCAACAGGCTATTCTGATCCACATATACCACCTACATACAACAAGCTGTGTAACACCTAATCATGCAGCCCAGCTACCCTTCCACCCTTAGGGAACAGGGACACTGACTCATCTCCATAACCCCTCTCCACCAACCACCCACTCATCCTACCACCACCCACACTGATTGAAAACCTTCACCATTGCTCTACCACCACACCACACTGAACACCATGATAATACACCCCACATTGCCTTCCCTGAGTCAATGACCTCTATGCCACCCTCATGCACCCCTCACCCATATCCTCATCAGTAATAAATAAGCTTGACAGGTTTCTATGCCCCTTTAACCCGGATGTCCCGCCCTGGCTGAGGTCCTGGGCCAGAAGTGACGTCATGCGGGGAGACCCGGAAGATCCACCCTAGCGGAAGGCCCATCCCGGAAGTGATGCAGGTGTGTTTAACCAGAACGTAGGCCCTAGTGGGGGTGTTCCACTGGATGTGACATCATAGGTGTTAGCTGGGAGGCCCCCCCAAAGGCTGGAGCACCTAGGGCCCCCACTGGGTATTCCCCCAGATGTCCCCCACAAAGACCCAGAAGTGTGTCACAGTGTTTTGCACGGTGGGGCACCTGGAGATGATGTCTACACAGGGGCCATCTTTAGGGGTGTGTCGTGCAGGGTGTATATATACAGAGGTGTTTGGGAGGGACATACACGCTGCTCCTGAAGACCTCGGAAAATCTGATAGCTCAGCAACCGCGATACTGGGAATTATGAAGCGTTGCAGATGCGACTCTAAGAATAATACAGAGGCCGATGATTTGAACACCCTTCAAAAATACTACAGCCCTGAAAGTCCGCCAGCAACAATGACAGCCGTTGCAGGGGAACCTGATGACGACGTGGGTATGGATAAGATGGGTGAAATCCAGGCTGTGATCACTTTTGATTACTTGACAGAGACTGTTTCTACTATCAAGACCTTTGATTAATGCGGGGATGGTGTAGATGCCGTTATAACGGATGCCCCCTACACAGATGCAGACTACGTAGATATGGATGAGTCTCTTAAGGAGCCACTGTATGAGGATCTGGATGTTTTAGAGCACCTGTTTCCAGAGGGTGCAATGACACCGGTGTTAGAACCAGCATCCAATGAAGACAAGTTTTTTATGGACGTCGCTAGTGCATCTGAGATGGAAGCTTTTGGTTCTGAAATATGTACTATGGTAAGTAATAAAGTATGTCTGGGTGTGGGTGTGTGAAAAACCTGTGAAAACAGATGCTCAAGAGTTAAACTCCTTTCTTTTTTTAATTGCAGAAAATGCCAGATAAACTTGACAGAGCTGAGAGCCAGAACTCCTCATTCAATACTGTCAATTTTTACTGTGTGTGCTGTTAAAAAATTATCGAAAGTACAGCAATCCAATGCGGTAATATGTTTAAGAAATGTGACATTTTAAAATGCTTTCAAAGTTCTGATGACGAAGAAGATGAAACTATGACCCTTTTGGAGTCTTTAACGGTTTAGCGGCCAATTCATAGAATCTGGCGCAGATGTAACGCATGCGGCTGGCGCAGAGAGGGAGCGTGCGCCAGCGTGCGCCAGCCGTGTGCACAAAACAGCATTTAGGCGCACCGCGTATTCATGGATTTCCCAAGCCATTTGCAGCCGTGGCGCAGCGAACATCCAGCAGCGCCAGTTACGCCCCCAAGAACGCCCCTTGTGCCAGAAAAAGCCATAGAAATCACTAATACGGTGCAGAGGGCTGCGCTAACCCTGGACCAGCTTACAGCCCCACTACACCGTAATCACGTGAAAAACTACACGTACCCCACTCACGGCAGCCACAACACATGAAAATCTACTTGCGCACCCCCTTGAACAAGCGTACCCCGCTCGCGCCAGCCAAAACTCATGAAAATCTACTTACACACCGCCTTGAATATGCGTACCCCGCTCGAGCCAGCCAAAACACGTCAAAATCTCCCTGCACAGCCCCTTGAATAAGCTGACCCGCTCGCGCCAGCCAAAATGCTTGAAAATCTCCCTGCGCACCCCCTTCAATACGCATAACCCGCTCGCGGCAGCCAAAACGTGTGAAAATATGCCGCGCACCCCCATGAATACACATACCCCGCTTACGAATGAAAATATCCCTGCGCACCCCCTTGAATACGCATACCCTGCTTACGCATGAAAATATCCCCACACACCCCCTTGAATACGTATACCCCGCATGCGGCAGCGAAAACTCGTGGAAAGGGCTGTGCGTGTAGTGACAGGTGTTGGGGGTCCCCCCTGTGGTGTGGACTGCCTGTGGGGCATGGCCAGGGGTGTTGGGTGGTCCCCTGTGGTTTGGGCTGCCTGCGGGGCATGGCCAGGGGTGACGGGCTGCCTGCAGGGCATGGTCGGGGGTGATGGACTGCCTGCGGGGCATGGCCAAGGGTGTTGGGTGGTCCCCTGTGGTGTGGGCTGGTTGCAGGTCATGGTCAGGGGTGTTGGGTGGTTCCCTGTGGTGTGGGCTGCCAGCGGGTCATGGTCAGGGGGTAAGGGCTGCCTGCAGGGCATGGCCAGGTCTGTTGGGTGGTCCCCTGTGGTTTGGGCTGCCTGCGGGGCATGGCCAGGGGTGATGGGCTGCCTGCGGTCATGCTCGGGTGAGGATATCCAAAGAGGTAATTGGAACAAGCCAAAAAAAGAGCTTGGATCACCAAAAGGGAGAATTTGCTCCAATTAGAAATAAATATGGATTCGCGGCTTAAGGTGTCACCCTGCATTCTTAATTTTTTCAAAATGTGTTCCTCTGATCCTACTTTCATTTAATTCCATTTTACACTAGGTCAAGTAGAAGCAGGGAAAAACAGAACCTCACTCTTAGAGGTGTTGCAGTGAAGAAAGAGGGAAGACATGCAGTTTATAAAAGCAAAGAGACAGTTTGATAGAGTGAAAAATGCAAAGCAGAATCAAGAGGAGAAAAGGAGAAACAGATCTGAGTGTCATCAGCATAGAGGTGAAAGGAAAGATTAAAAGAGGAAGCAGAGTTAGCTGCTGAGTTAGCGCAGTCTGTGGCAGGCTACTCTACTCTACAACGCTGAGACCTGAGTCTCTCTACTGTTCCAGTCTTTTTTCTGGGAGGACCCATAAAAACCTCCAGTATCCGCGGAGCGGGCGTGGAGTTAGCTGCTGAGTTAGCGCAGTCTGTGGCAGGCTACTCTACTCTACAACGCTGAGACCTGAGTCTCTCTACTGTTCCAGTCTTTTTTGTGGGAGGACCCATAAAAACCTCCAGTATCCGCGGAGTGGCTGCGGCGTTAGCTGCTGAGTTAGCACAATCTGTGGCAGTCCGTGGACTTCGCCTAATGGAGGCTGGAAGCCTTGAAGACCCCTTTTTATCACCTTAGGGCGGTGACGACGATGAGAGGCGCTGGTTGCGAAGTTCTAGACAAGGCCATCTCAGACCAGAGCCCCAACGAGTCCTCTCGACCCGCCCCACCTCAAGAACACGGCTCTCTCCGATGTCGGGTCCAGGGCCGTGCAGAGACCTTGCTCCGCAGCAGGTCTCTCACACGCACCAATTACCCACACACCTGACACGCAAGCGGAGCACTCACTCGAACCCCAGCAGTGCCCTTCACAACCTGGAAAAAATGGGCCACTAATGGAAGTTCCAACACTAGACCATAACTCTCTGGTCTACAATTTAGCAACGGACGCTCCGTGCCTTGATGTGAAAGCATAGAAGCAGCCCTCCTCCGACAAGCTCCCAGTGCAACCTGCCGGAGGGCGGCTTGCGAGGGATTCGCTTGCCGGTCTGATGGGCGCCGACTCCTCTACTTCGCAAGAAGAAACTCAACACCACACTCTGAACAACGTAAACCTTATCTGTGACACTTCAACCCAGGCGTTCGAATGCGAGCCTCGGTCCCCGGGTCGGTCTGGTCGAGCTGACTCCCCCTGTGGCTGGACCCGCGGGCTGAGGAGAGTGGTCGGGCTCCTCCCGCTCTGGGCACGTCATCCGAACAGAGGACTGTGGAGACCTTGGTCCACGCGGCCGAGAGCGAGGCTCCGCTTCCGCATGGTGGTGGGCCCAAGCTCCCGGTAGACGGAAGAGGGAGGCTGGGCTCCCAAGCCGCAAATGTCAATGTGAAAGTCTTAGCCACGGATGAAATTTATGCAGATTCCATGGCTGCCACTTTGCCTTCCTCTCCACCACCTCAAAAGAAAAACAAAACAAGAAACAGGCTGAAAGTGTTTCATAAATCAGCACCAAAAAAAATAATAAATCATCGCACTTGACCACCCAAAAACAAAAGAAACCTTCTATGAAAGCCCCGACGAAATCTTCAATATGCAATTCATTGAAAGAATACTTTGTGAGCCAAAGTAAAAGAAAATATGATGTCCTGAAAGAACTAACGGACGCTGAAATGTTGGAAATCACATTGGATCCCTCAGTAGGTCCAAAAGCAAGCAAAACCCCTTTCATCCCAAACAAGGGTCTTGTGACAGAAATGGGATCCCTTATTAAAGTACCCTTGTTATCAGAAAACAACGCTCCAAGTCCCCTTACATTCGCCCCTCTTCCGACTGAGGGTGTTACTCTGATCAATTTTCCAGAAACTCCTCTCAGAGCCGAGAAAACGCAAGCCAAAGCTTCTCTTACTGACCAGCAATCTCTTCCAGCAGTAATTCCAACAGATCCTGAGCACTTGGGGCAGCAGTCTCCCACCAAAACACCACCCTTGAGAGATCATCAAAAACAAACTAAGACGTCGGAAGGATTAGTCTTGGCATCTCAGGCAGAGCCCGCCTCACTCCCTTCAACACCACCAATGACTGTTCCCGTCCTAGGCCCACTTGCAGCCTCAATGGCCAGGGCCCAGAGATCAACGAAATATGCAGTACAGGTACCAACATCACAGGCTCCTCTCCAAGCCACTCCCCGAAGACTAAGCAGAGCTGGAGAGCAAGTCGATGACACTCATAAAGATACTCCGACAAAAAAGCTTGACCTAACAACTTTGATGTCTGCAATAACAATTGCGCTCGCCCCGTTTCGAAAACTGTACTAGGCCATAAGCGACACGCTAAAGGATCAAACTACTTTAATCACAATGACCCACACAAAATTGATCTTCATGGAGGGGTACATTACAGCCAAAGAAAAACTGGACAGCAAACTGTTTAACAAAATTCTGGCTGCCTCTCCAAGAATTGGTCCTCACACAGACCCTCTCTCACCTAGAACCATTGTCATCAAAGACCCTACAGACTTTGCTTCCCAAATTGACTTTAGCAACCTGAAAGAAACTCGGCTGGTTCCCCAAAACCAAATGGCAGCTAAAACGAACCCCTCTGGAAACATTCCAGACCTTTAAAAAAAAAAAGCAGCAAAACAAGGAAAGCACTGACTCAACCCTCCTATTCACATTTGCAAGGTGTCAAAAGGGGGCCTTCAAAACCTCTTTGTATCCAAAGGGGCCGACAGCGGGTTTACCCCAAACTATGAGAAAGCCCGATCAAGGTGCGATCCAGGTAGGCTCACCACCTGCCGTCAAGTCCGCCGAGAAATTACAAACTTTACTACGATCTGCAAAGGGATCCGAACAAATCAAACTAACAGCAGGTAATGGAGGGGCTCCACCTCCAGGGAGCACAGTCAAATGAAAAGAAAAAGCATTTAAGGAAAGCGACATACCCAGGCCTCCGACGCAGTCTTTGAAGACTGTTAGAAATCCCCCACAGGCCTCTTCACGAAAATCGCCGATCACAGCAGAGGACTTTAGGAGAGATGAAAACTTCATGAACATCACTCTCCAGACTTTACCCCTGAGCGTCCCTGACCCCCAGACCTGGAATTATGGGAGACAAACGACGGCCACCAAATTCAATCGCACAGTCTCTCCAGTCTCCAAAAAACGCAGGAGAACTAGCGCCAACTGCACTGTTGAGAATCAAGTCAACAAGTCCAGATATCTGAGAGGACCTGAATATCTGAGAACTCACCTTGCATCTCCTAAAAGGCCCCTCAAAAATACAGATTCACAAAACCGAGACAAAGACGAGCCCAAACAAAAAAGAGGTACTCCGGACCGGTGCAAGAGAGAAACTCGACCGAAAAAGCATAGTAGCCCATACAGGAGAAAGGAAACCATACAAAAATGAATAAACCAGCGTCACCTGACACCAACCTCCATTTTCAAGTTAGAACAGATCCAGCAAAACTCTGAGGCAATAACCCTGAATAAAGGAACGGTCCTGAAAGTCCTGAAGCATGCCAGAGACTTTAAAGATCTGACGACGGACGACCTAATTTTACTCGAACCCTACCATGAGGACTACAAGGCAAAGGCCTTCCTTCACGTCAGAGAGAAAGCTCTAGGTCGGGGGATTAAAGAAGGCAAAGGTGACCTCCTCAAACGAGGCTACTACATCACAGAGTTGACAAGTCCAACAAAGGATCAAACAAAAAGAATCGTGATTAGTCGTCCCGTGGACCAGAATCCCCAGTATAGGTCTAAAACAGAGACCTATAACTTGAACTCATCCCAAGTCCAAAAACCAACGAATCACCGAACGCCTGGTTCTCTAGACTTTCAATCTGAGACCAAACATGCTAAAAGGAAAGCCACCCCAATCTCCCCGAGAAGGCCGAGAGGAAGTAATGGCCCCAGCCCAGTGCCGTACGGAGAATCGGCAATGAGAACCCGAGATCTGACAGTCAAAGAGCATGTAACCTTCGGACTTCCGAAATCCTCACCCCCTCAGAAGACATTGTCAACATTCGCCCCAATTAAACAACTTTTGCCGTGGCTGCCGAAAGCCCCAACGACTCTACTGAATAAATAGCAACAAACACCAGCTAACATCCCTTCAAGGAAAAGTCCAACACTCACAGAATCAATCGACTCTTACAGGACAACGACCCAACTATTTGTTGACCTCAAAATGATGTCCTGGAACACCAGAAGACACATCCACTTAACAAGATCAGGGGAAGTTAACCTGGGAGATTTTGATATCATTACACTGCAAGAAACGTGGATCCTCGTGACATCAGCACTTGATGGATTCTCTGTAGTGGTCTCCCCGGCAATCAAAGGTCGACTGGGCCGACCCTCGGCCGGTCTCTTAGTGGCAGTCCGTTTGGGATCCGGTCTGTCCATTCAGAAATGCCTAGCTTCCACCCAGTGCCACCTAGCAGTTGTAGTGAAGTGGGAGAGACCGTCAGCTTGTCCCCAAACCATGCAGACTTCCTGCCTAGTGATAATTACAACATATTGGAATCCGCAAACCATCTCAGACAAGAAATTCATGAACACCATTGAATCTGAGATCGATGGAATTATTGCAACTCAGGATGACCCACTGATAATAATAAGCAGAGATCTGAATGCCAAATGTCCGACACGAGTTCCAAGTTCCAATCCACTGTACCCGAAACTTCAGGTAGAATTCCGCGGGCAGCTATGGCAATCACTCATGAACTCCAGAAACCTACACAACATCTAAGAGTCTCTCCCCCCAGCCAACCACATTCCAACATGGGAAAGAGGCTCTCAAAACGGGACAATCGACTACATTTTTACATCGGAAAAAATGCTCACTGGATCACATCCTTCGAGGTTATACGGACCGTGGCCAGCGACCACAACATCCTGAAAATTGTGTGGCCCTCTAAGTGCAGCCTGAATCTTCTCATGTCTGAAGAAACGGACACTACATCTCAAGGAAATCACCTTAGATTAACGGTGGAACGGATCAGGGAACTTTAAAAAAACTACGCCGCGCAGCTTTCCAGAAAGGAGCAAGACTCCACATCCTCCATGGACTACCAACCTCTCTTACTCCCGTACTACTCATACTTACAAAAAAAGGAAGGGATATTCTACGACCTCGCCACGAATACGACAAGGAGCTGGTACAGAAGCGTCGAAACCTGAGGAAACTAAAGAGGCAGGCGGCAAGCACAAATTCTAACTGTGCCAAGAAAATCTACCTGGACGAACAAAACAGATACAAATCCTGGCTGAGATTCCACCGATGCTCTCTGTACCAGCAAGACGCCGAGGAAATGCTGAGAAAACTGGTAGATAAAAACCCTGGAGCATTCTGGCAACTGATAAAAAAGACTGGCAAAGCGCTGACGCCAACTGCTGAGGACACCTGGAAATCCTACTTCTCTGCCATTTTCCAGCCTCCCATCCCGAAGGGGATTGTCATTGAAGAGACTCCCGAAGACACCAACTGGGAAGACTTCTCAGACATAGCCGACATTGAGACAGCCATAAAGAAACTAAAATCCTCCAGAGCTCCAGGCCCCGATGGAATCACTAACATCGATCTGAAAGATCACCTGCTAGAATGGGCTTGTTTCATCAGCCAAGTCTTTAAAAATTGCCGTCTCTCAAGATAGATTCCGAGGTCCTGGACCTCCTCAGTGGTCGCTCCAATTTACAAGAGAGGAGACAGAGTGGCTCCCGGAAATTACCGCCCTATTGCTCTCCTAGACACGATTGGAAAGATCTATGGCTCATTCCTTCAAAAGAACTTTCAATCATGGGCAAAAACTGCGCCGTGTAACAACCCCTTCCAAGCGGATTTCGTGAAGAGTTCCGGAACAACAGTGAACATCATGATCCTCAGTATCATAAAAAACAAAACCGTGGAAGGGTCAGGAAAGGTTTTCCTGGCGTTCATAGACCTCACCCAGGCATTCGACCGAATCAACAGAGAGATGTTATGGTCGAAATTGACCCACTGGAACTGTCCAAAAGCACTACTCGAGCCAATCAAAGCCCTTCACACCGGGACCACAATGAGGGTCAAGTTGAACCAAAAAGCTCTACTATCTGAGGAAATACCAACATACAGAGGTGTAAAGCAGGGCTGCCCTCTCGCCCCAGCCCTGTTTATCTCATTTTTGGGTGACTTTAAAGAGAGCGTCTGCCAAATAAGATCTTTTCTGCCCAAAATTGGCAAACAACACTGGCCCGCCTACTATACGTGGATGACATTATCCTTCTCGACGAGACAGCAATTGGCCTCCAAAGACAACTGGATAACTTGGCCTCATACATAACAAAGAACAACCTGGAGATAAACAAGGAGAAAACGAAAATCTTGATCCTGGAAAAAACTTCAAAAATGAAGGGAAAGAAACCAAGCTGGCTTATTGAAAACTCATCCATCGAGGTAGTCAAAAACTTTAAATACCTAGGCGTGATGATGGACAACACTAAATGCGAGACAACGATGCAAAACCACCTGTGGGAAAAGACGCGTAAAATTAACCACGCAGGCCCATGTAATTGACAGATAATATGGACGTTTCTCGCTGCTACCAGTGCTAAAATTCTATAAAGGGAAAGTTGTCCCGAGTCTGGTGTATGGAGGCGAAGCAATGCCCATGATTCCACCAACTATTTGGCAAAAACTGGAAGGATACTTTTCGCGGAAGGTCCTCCAATTCCCAAATTTGACATCCATCTTGGCTATCCGTAGAGAACTGGGTCTACTCTCTTTGAAAGCAGTAAAAGATGCCGGTGAAATAATGGCTCTCTTCAGAAAAGTATTAATGTCTGAATCCCCTCCGTTGTGCAACTTGATAAAAAAGGAAATGGGGACCGGCAGCTGCAAGGCTTTAACAGCATGGGTCACCAAACAGAGAGCTTGTCTGGCGATCATTGCATGCAAGGATGAGGTCCTGATCCAGAATCCAACAAAAATCAGACACAAAATGGACCAGGCAGACTGGATTGAAACTGAAGGGCTAGCCGAGAAAAACAAATTACTGTCCCACTTACCTTTCCATGCTACAAAATTGTACTCCACCAACAAAATCGTGAGAATGTTCCCAGACAAAGCCCTGCGCCTTATCTTCCTAAGGGCCCAACTAAACTTACTTCCAACAAATGAAATCCGGGCCATCAGGGGCCTATTGTCAACAAACGACTGCCGCTTATGCAAAGTCGAATCAGAAAAAGAAACGGTGAAACATCTCCTGTTGAGCTGCCCATTGACCATCAAATGGAGAAGGGCGTTTCTTGGACCCTTATTCAAACCAAGTCCTCTGTTTGAAGAAGAAGTGTGGTGGAGACATCTTTTGAGCGGCTCAAAGACATCATGGTCCCTAGCAACTGCAAAAATCTTAAGGGCAGCCTTGGACGAATGCTCTAAACAAACCTCGGAATAAATTCACCGTGGTTTTGGTTTGTGAGAAAGGCAAATCGCAACAAGACAAGGCCCGAAGGAACTAAAGAAACTAAAGAAATCAAAGAAACTAAAGAAACTAAAGGAAGCAAAGAAAGCAACAGGTCTTAAACAAGAAAGAAGAAGATGAAGAAACGGAAAAAGTCTTTAAAGAACACTTTGCAAAATCATTGATTTGATAAACGAATAAATAAATAAATTAATAAATAAATAAATAAATAAGAGCAGAGAGATGGGCAGTATAAAGAGAGAAGAGCAGGTGACCAAGTACAGATCCTTGAGGGACACCATAAAGAAGAGGACATGAAGAAGAGAGTGTCCGGCCAAGTTACAGAATAGGACCGATGAGAAAGATAGGAAAAAAACATTAAAGAACAGACCCAGAAATACCCAGATAGAAAGAGAAGATATAAGAGGGGAGAGATCAAGAAGAACAAGAATAAAAGAAAGCTTAGAATGACGAGCAGACAGAAGAGAGCTAGAGACATGTAGGAGAGCAGTCTGTGTGGAGTGAGTGGTACAAAAGCCAGAATGAAGAGGTGGGAAAAGAGAGTGAAGATTTAGATAATGAGTTACCTGAGCGTAAGCAGCCCACTCAAGGATTTTAGAGGGGAAAGGGAGAAGCGAGAAGGGCCACAACTTGGAAGGTGTAGATGTGTCAGGAGAAAGAGAAGAAATTATGGAAATTAGACTTTTCTAAGGAAGGGGGGTTTTATCATGGCCAGATGTCAAGGTGCAGTTATTCCTGGGTTGGCCACAGGATCTGGCTAGGGTGCAAAAATGATGTTAGTCAGGAATAGATTCAAATGTAGGAAATAATTATCTTGTGCCGATTAGACATAACCTGTCCTCTTATCTTCTTTTCTTCCATCTTCTTCTCTTCTTTTTCTTCTTGGTGACTTTAATCTCCCTCCTCTAATTTGTCTTAACTTTTGTTGCTTTCACTTACTGATTCCTAACATCTGCCTTTCCTTCCTTCTCCCCCTTCCCACTGACAGACTCCTGCCTTGATTTACTTTTTTCTTCACTTACTTCTTCCTTCCCTGTGTCTTCCTATGAAACTATGACCCTTTTGGAGTCTTTAACGGTTTAGCGGTCAATTCATAGAATCTTTTGCAGATGTACCACATGCGGCTGGCGCAGAGAGGGAGCGTGCGCCAGCTATGTGTGCCAAGCAGCATTTAGGTGCACCGCGTATTCATGGATTTCCGAAGCCATTTGCAGCTGTGGCGCAGTGAACATCCAGAAGCGCCAGTTACGCACCCAGGAACGCCCATTGTGCCAGAAAAATCCATAGAAATCACCAATACGGTGCAAAGGGCCGCGCTAATCCTGGACCAGTTTACAGTCCCCCTACACTGTAATCGCATGAAAAACTACACGTACACCACTCGCGGCATCCAAAACATGAAAATCTACTCGCACACCCCCTTGAATACAAGGACAACGCTCGCGCCAGCCGAAACGCATGAAAATCTCCCTGCGCACCCCCTTCAATACGCGTACCCCGCTCACGTCAGCCAAAATGCGTGAAATATCCCTGCACACCCCCTTGAATACGCATACCCCGCACGCGGCAGCCAAAACGCATGGAAAGGGCTGTGCGTGTGGTGACAGGTGTTGGGGGTCCCCCCCTGTGTTGTGGGCTGCCTGCTGGGCATTGCCAGGGGTGACGGGCTGCCTGCGGGTCATTGTCATGGGTGTTGGGTGGTCCCCTGTGGTGTGGGCTGCCTGCGGGGCATAGCCAGGGGTGTTGGGTGGTCCCCTGTGGTTTGGGCTGCCTGCGGGGCATGGCCAGGTGTGACGGGCTGCCTGCGGGGCATGACCAGGGGTGACAGGCTGCCTCTGGGGCATGGCCAGGGGTGTTGGGTGGTTCCCTGTGGTGTGGGCTGGCTGCAGGTCATGGTCATGGGTGTTGGGTGGTCCCCTCTGGTGTGCGCTGCCTGCGGGTCATGGTCAGGGGCTAAGGGCTGCCTGCAGGGCATGGTCAGGTGTGTTGGGTGGTCCCCTCTGGTTTGGGCTGCCTGCAGGGCATGGCCAGGGGTGACAGGCTGCCTGCGGGTCATGGTCAGGGGTGTCGGGTGATGGGTGAGGATATCCAAAGAGACAATTGGAACAAGCCAAAAAAAGAGCTTGGAACACCTATAGGGAGACTTTGCTCTAACTACAACGGGAAGGCCCAGAGACTGCAGAAAACCGCTTGACATGTATAGTCACCTTTGGCACCCACACCTCACAAATAAAGAAAATCATCAACAAATACTGGCATATAGCACGCCTGAATTTACCGGACGAACCACCTCCAAGGTTTGTATATAAGTGGGCTAAGAACATCAGAGAACATCTTGTACACTCACTTTACAAACCAGACACAACCAGTAGCGGTATACGTACCTTCCGCCCACTCTAGGTCACTACCCGTGTGGTAATTGCGTCGCCTGCCAGTTCAATAAAAAGATGAAAACTTTTCCAATTTGCAGGCGACAATGGACCCTTATGGACATTACCAATTGTAATAGCCATAACGCCATTTACTGCATACAATGCCCATGTGGCCTACGCTACATCGGTCAAACTACTCGGGCAGACAATATCAGAATATCTGAACACAGATCCAAAATCAGATGCAAAAACTTAACAGCACCTCTAGTAGAACACGTTCTAGCCACTGTTAAAACTGATTTCCTATACTCTGGCCTGGTGGACATATGTATAGAAGGCCAACCTATATTGTGACAGGAGCAACTCTGGGAAGCTGTAGCCACACCAGTTTAAGGTAGCAGTGACAGGCGGTCCAGGCTAAGATCTTCAGAGGGGTGAGATTGTAAAGGGTCCACAATGAGGTCACACAATGGGAGTCACAAATTACCCTTAGACAGGATGTATAAAAATACAGTTATTTAATTATGGCCAAATACACTATAAGAAAAATGAACACAAGCATGTAGAGTTATCAACCAATACCATCAAACTAAAATACATATATACAGTCTCAGGTTCAAGTGCCCAATACAACTCACGATACTCCTGCAAGGGAATGAAGAGGTGAGTATTACACACAAAAAGGTCCACAGAGAGGTAACCCCTAACTAATATTGTCCAACCCGAAGTTGCCTGGGGCTTTGTGCCCTATTGTTCTGGATACAAATATACAGCACTCAGGAGGCAGGAGAAAATGTAGGTAGGGTCTCTGGGGTCCAGTGATGGATTCTTAGAGCCAGGGTTCAAAATAGACAGCGTCCAAAATTACCCCCAACAGTTAGAAGTCTTGCCAAGGCAAGTATTGGCAAAGCCAATAGGTTTAAGATAAAGGGCCTCATTACGAGGTATGCCAGTAAGGGAAAAATGATGCCGGTATGTAAATACCGGCATCATTTACCGCTCCGTAGCATTCCGACCCACAAACCCGGTATTAGCGGCATACCAAACAACGGTGCCGCTAATAGCGGCATAGGCGCGTACACGGGCACCTTCAGGGAGCAAATACCGGCATGCCGGTAATAGGGGGTAATTCCAACCCACGCATACATGCAAATACCGGCATCGCGAAGCCGGTAATCACGGCCTGCACGATGCCGGCCATACAGGCATCCCAGACCATCCGCAAACAGCAAGCAAGATGCAAGGCAGCTACCACAAATGCATACAATCCCCACAGGTGGAGTCAAAGGAGGCTGTGCCAGTATGAACTGAGCACACCCACACACCACAACTCCCCCCCCCCCGGTGTAGGCAATGCAGAGTTTCCCAGTACAAAAGGAGCACAACTAAACACCACACCCCTTCCTACACCAAAATGCCACCACTAGCATTTGCAAGCATGGCGCAGGAGGACCTGCCTATACTGATACAACTACAGCAACAACTGCAACAACAACAACAGCAGCAAGAACAGGCAGCACAGAGGAGACACAGGAGGAGAAGGAGGTTGAGACAGGCCCTTCCATCACCACCAGCGCAGCCACCAGAGCCTCGTAGGCAGCCAGCAATACATCGCACCAGACCCAGCCCATTCAACCCTACCCCTGAGCAGATCCACACCCTGTACCAGTTGGACCGTGACACCATCACCACCATAGTGCACATGATACAGAGCGACGTTGCCAGCCACATACAAATATACACTGCCATCCCCCCACTACTAAAGGTGGTGTCTGTGCCACACTTCCTGGCCACAGGCACCTACCAACACACAGTGGGCCAGCTGCATGGCATTTCACAACCACTACTTTCACGCATGCTGAACCAAGTGCTGGATGCCCTCCAGAAGCACGTAAGAACACACATATCCCCACCACGGACTGCCCAGGAGATAGCCGAAGCCAAAGTAGGCTCCCAGGCACTGGCAGGCATGCCCAATTGTGTCAGTGCCATCGACTGCACCCATGTGGAATTGATAGTCCCCCATGCCATAGAGGCCGTGCACCGCAATCACAAACAACACCACTCCATCAATGTGCAAATGGTATGTGACTCCAGGAAAATCATCACCCATTGCTGCGGCTTATTTCGTGGATCAACACATGATGCCATGTTACTGGGTAAATCCACGGTACCTCATCAAATGGAGCGACATGCAGGACCACGTGGCTGGCTGCTTGGTGAGTTGCACAACCGTCCCATGGCAGTGCTTTGGCGTACTGATGTGTGGGGATGCATGAGGGGGGGGCAATACTGCACCTGGGTCGGAATAGCCGGTGATTGAAGAATGCATGCAGAGCCAAACACTCCTGACCTGAACCAGTCAAACGGTACATGACACTTCACTGGGCCACAGATCACAAATAATGCATATCAATGAGAACAAGTAAGAGGCACAACCGGGCCACCATGGTGATGGCAAGCAATGCATGAATGAACAGGACGGCTAGTGTGGCTATGTGGGCAGTGTGACCATGCATAGTAAATAATGAACAGCATGAATTGGAGTCAAAACATTGTTGCACTACCACATCATATCTGCCTCAGCATGCATGATTACACCCTGCATCATCTATTGAATGCCAACCAGACTACCACACCTCATGACAGTACAGATTGCACCTAGATAACATTTTTTCATGCTAACAGGGACATGTGCATGGCCACACCAAATAGCTGGCGGCATGACTGTGCTCCCTGAATTACGGGAGTTCAGAGTGACACACACCTATTTGAATCTGCTTGCTGGTGATGGAGGATATCCCTTGAAGCCGTGGCTACACACCCCTGTGCCTAACTCGCAGAATGGCCATGAGGAGAAGTACAATTGTGTGCACACCCATACCCATGTTGTCATTGAGCAGACCTTTGTCCTGTCGAAGTGGCGCTTGCGCTGCCTCAGCAGGTCTGGTGGGGCACTCCTATATAGGCCTGAGAAGGTGGCAAAGATCACCATGGCCTGTGTCATGCTGCACGACATGTGCGTCCAAATAAATGTACCCTTGTCACCTGACATTGACATGCATGGGCCGGGTGAGGATGATGAGGATGGAGACGGAGGTGAAGTAGCCCCACTGCCAGTACGTGATGCACGGGATGGCCCTGCCGTACGGCAAGCACGAATTCAAGCATACTTCTGAAACACAGGGACTATGAAAGACTTGTGTCAGTCAGACACTGGGCCAATATGGACATGCCCACAGGGAATGTTGGGAGTTGGGCACTGAACACCATAACACATTAAATGGATGCACACGAAAATAACAATGTCGAGCCATGGATTTTTCTTCGCACAACTTGTGTATTATTCAAAACTGCAAAATGTGCCCACTCCCCCCTCCCAAACCCCGCCAACAAACTCCCTCACCCACCCCACAAACCCCAGAAAATACCCCAACAAACTCCCTCACCCACCCCACAGACCCCAAATGTCCCCATGTGTAAAACAAACAGTGTTCCCTTCACCAATGTAGTTCTTCACATTGTCATTGCCCATACAGTTATTTCCTTGAGACTTTTGGGTCTGGGGGTGCCATGGCCGAGCGACGTGCGCTCCTGCGTGTTAACCGCACAGGGCTCGATTGCACCAAGGTGGAAGGGGTTGTTGTAGTGAAGGTGTCTATTGTCAGTCCCATGGCTGGGCCGAGGTGTTGACGCTGCATTTGCGGGATGTTGGCAAGAAGGGCCTGTGTCAGTGACCCCATGCACTCCCTGAATGCACACGTAGATGCCTCCACGGCAGTTGTATTGGCTGCATTGGCCGTGGCTATGGCCCTCATGGCCTCATTCCCAGCGTCTACCTGTCGATGCATGATTTGCAGCATTGACTCTTGGCGGGCCTCTACCCTTGCCACGCAGCCTCAAAGGAGGTGTCGGCTGCAGGTGTACTGGTGGCTGGCAGGGTGTTGGCTGGCAGGGTGGTGGCTGGCAGGGTGGTGGAAGGCACCTGCATGGGCTCCTCGTCCTGGGCACTGTCCTCCTGGAAGATCCCAATGTCTGATTCTCCAAGGTCTGAGTCATGGAGACACGGATCGTCCAGGCTCTCAGACTCCGCAGGTGGGTGGGGGCTGGCAATGGGGCTTGGGGTGGGTATTCCAGACATGATTCCAGCCTCATCATCCACCTCTGTGGACACAACGTCTGTGGTGGCTGGCGGAACGGCTCCCACTGTTGTGGGTGCCTGCTGCGGTTCTGTCGCTGCAGGTGCCCCCTGCAGGGTTGATGCCTTGCGTGGCACACTGGGTGTTGCTGCAGGCATTTTCTTGGACAGGGGGTGGCGGTGGCCCTGGTCCCCTTGCGTGCACTGGATGTACTCGCACCCCTGTCCTGTGTTCCACCTTCCTCATCGGTGCCTGGGAGATAGAAGAGATGCAGGTCATCAGTGGTGTTCTCAAATGGCAGCTATGATGTATTGCGGTGTAATATGTTCATACATTCAGGCATCATTTCATTTCTGGTGTGTGGCATTTGGTGTACTGAGGGGACATGTTGGCGATCAATGCATGGCTGGTGGCATAGCATTGGTTTGATGTGTGTGTGGTGGGTCCCATGGGCATGGTTGGGTCATGTTGCACCTCTGTTGGGATTGGGATTTTAACTCAGCATGCATGTGGTGCAGGGTGTGGCACTCATTATTCTATGGATGTGTTGATGTAGCCTTGGAACATGCATTGCCTTGCCTAGTCTAACTTCCACATCACTTGTGCCACATCATTTTTTGGTACACGTGGATGTGATGGTTCACTCACCTTCCTCTGTGGTAGTTGCAGCGCCGAACTCCTGGTCTCCTATTCCCTCTATGGATTCCGGGTCAATGAATGCACTTGCAGTCTCCTCCCATGCCTTGAGCTTCACAGGGGAGTGTGGGCCACCGCCTGTCGCCTTTGCGGCCCTCCTGTTATCCGCAAGGATCTTCCTGACCCGGAGGCGGAGGTCGTCCCAGCGCTTCCGGCAGTTACGTACACTCCTTGGGGTGCTCCCCACTGCCGACACCCTCTGAGCGACCTCCTGCCAGACCTGTTTTTTTCTGGTTTGTGCCGCATGCTTGAGGTCTGTGCTCCTGATTGTGTCTGCATGCTGTTCGAGGGTGTTAGCAAGCATAGTCAGTTCAGCATAAGAAAAACGCTGCTTCCTCTTCCTTTGGGAGGATTTACTGGTGGCCTTCGACATCCTGCTTCAGTTGTGGCACACAACAGCACGAGTGTAGTGGTGGTTATGGAGGTTGGCAATGGATTGTGTTTTTAAAGATGGCCGCCGGCTCATTTCCCGTTCCTAGGCGATGACGTAATTTCCGGGTCCTTTTTTGCGACCACGGTAATACTGTGCCGGTATTACCGTGCCGATGTTTAGTGGTTGTTATGACGCGCTTACGGAATGGGCGGTACCCGCAATGCCGGTATAGGGGGGTTGGTGGGCCGTTACCGGCATGACGGTTTTGCCACTACCGGCATGGGGTAACGCGCGTGCTCACGCACTCATAATCACCCGCTATTAGCGGGTTCATACGAGCACGGACCCGCTCATTCCGGCATGCCGGTAATGAACCCGGTTTTACCAGGCAACTCGTAATGAGGCCCAAAGAGTATTAGAAGTCCATTGACTTCCCAAGACTTTTCAGAACAAAGGAAGGATGTCCTGGCTTGCTTTTCCCGCCAATTTCTGCGATCCTTGATTTTCACGGGTTGCAGGTTCGAGTGATTCTCCAGTTAGTATCTTTTGATGGTGCAAAGACTCTTGATGAAGAAATGCAGAAACAAATGATGCAGCACCCTTCTCAGGACTGGAGGCGGGTCAGAAAAGTAGGTTTTGGACCGTGCGCACCGCATACAGCGCAGGAGGACTCAGTAGCCGCGGTCGGACTTTCCGGTCTTTCTCGGGTCCCCTTGATGCTAGGGTGTCGATGTAGCTGAGGGTGTGCCAAGTTTCAGGCAGAAACTCCGAACGGCAACGAAGATAATTCGGTAGCCCAAAAACGGAGCTGGTCAGCCACAGGACTATTCCCGGGCCCTTCCGAAGGCAGTTTTTGCGCTGGGCTCTGAGTAGGCTTCGGGAATGGATGGTCCCTCCAATCCAGGGGTCGTAGCACCTGCGCAGGCCTACTGGAGATCAATAGACAGACAGGGCTCCACCAGGACTGCAGCATAAGTTGTTTGCCAGGCCTCCTTCAGACAGGTTACAGGTTTCTTTGCGGGTCTTCTCAGCTGAACGGATTCTTGGCTCCTTCAGGTTCTTCCAGGATCTCTGAGAATTGCATGCAGGGGTCCTCTTCTTATCCTAAAAGCCAGGTACTAGTAGAAACGCCCACTACCCAATGGCAGAACTAGCACCCACACACACCCCACAATTGTCCAATCAGGATCACTGGCGGGGGCACTCATGCATACCACTCAGACACACAGAAACCAGGATGTGTATTAGGGTCAGACTGACCCAGCCCACATCCTGCCTGCAAACACACAAAGCCCTCCAGTAGCCTGCCAAAAGCTCCTGCTTTCCCGGGCACTGGAAGTCCTTATAAGGATCTTTCTGACCTCTGAGGCCAGGAAGAAGGCTAAACAACAAGATGCAAAAAGAATGGGCGAAAAAACCTCGTGGCACGGCCATGTTTGGCCAGTAGCCACAGTAAGTAGCCAAACGCGGTAAACGCGGTTAAGCTAACATGGAATTCCCCAAAAAGTGGGGAAAAGTCACTGCTGCCACCAGCCCATCTTTTAAGCACCGCAGAATAACCAAAAAATCCTTTGAGTGTTAGTCTAGGGCAAAACAAAAATGAACCCCATTGCACTGCAGTGTAAGCTGCTGTGTGCAATGATAAAAAGTTACCACAGGTGATACAAAAGTAACCACAAGTAGCAAAACAGTCACAAGACTAAGGGAAACACTGTTTCCCAGTATTGATAGCCTTAAGGACATATCAGTTTCCCCATAACATGTGAGCAAAGGCCAGTACAGTGAAGCTTAATGCTTCACTGTACTGCAAAAAGTACAGGTCAGATTGAAAAATAAAAGCAAAAAGTTTGGGGGTTCCATAAAGATGGAAGGAAAGGTGCAGTAAAGAGAATCTTTCCTAACAGCCACTAACCACACCCCAAATCATATTCTCTGGTGGGTGGTCAAAAAAATCAAGGGCAGTCCAGACATCCAACACAGCGGGCATCATTACGACCCTGGCGGAATGGGTTTAACGGCGCCAGTAAAGGTGCTGCTGCCCTTAAACACATTCCGCCTCATTAGGAGGTTCTCTCGCGGGACCCTCTCTAGACGTCTGGTCAGACCAGACGTCCTTTGCGGGTCCCGCGAGGGGACCAGCATGCTAACAATGGGTCTGTTACTAACGGGCCCATTGTTAGCATCATCCCCATTCCCATTGATCCTTATGGGGGCTGGAATGGGAATAGGGATGGTCCGTGTCCGGGTTCCCTGAATGGGGAAATACCCGTCCCTCCTACGTCGGAATGGCTCGGTAATTCCCTATTCAGGGTACCCAGACTCGGAGGCAGCCATGCCCTTATCAAGGGCATGGCTGCCTCCAAACTTGTGATGAGGCCCAGCCTCCTTAAAAAAGAATCCAGGCAGATTCACTGTTTAGACACTTTGTCATGACCTTTGCCCCTGGCTCTCACTGGCAAGTCAGCCTTCCAGTTAGGGCCAGGTCACAGGCCTTCAAACCTTATCCAAGACTCTCTTGGAGTCAGTCCTGGCGCCTTTGGCGCCAGGCTCATAACCATCATGAAGACCAACATTAGAATAGGACTATTTACTTGGGACTATTTAACTTGGGGGGGTTCAGCCAACATGGAGGCACACACATAGCTCAGTAACAAGGAACTGAGCTATGCGGTCTAGTCTTTTGGGTGTGGCAGGCCTGGGACTACTTTACCTGGACTACTTTGGGTGTGGCAGGCCTGGGACTATTTTACCTGGACTACTTTATCTGAGACTATTTAAACCACACCCAAACAGCAGAACATGCTTTGCGTTATTCTGCTGTGGGCAGCGTAACGCTCACCGTGTCCAGTTCTTTGATGCCAGCTTACCTGAAACTAAGGACCTGCAGAGAGAGAAAGAACACTACGAAACCTACCTGGAACAGTATCCTGTCTTCAATCCACTGCTGAACTTCAGTTCCACTCACCTGAAGGTACGAACTCCATCATCCGGCACCGCATGCATCCTGGAATACCATAACCTGGAAAGAGGAGAAAGAAAGATAGCATTAGTAAGCGTTTACTCACGTTTCCTCCCGAATGAAGAAAGCCACACAATTCTTACCAGGGTAGTCATCTCCTCGTCAGTATCACTGCTGGAACATTACGGTGCTCGGCGAGGAACATCGCAACCTGCAAGGAGAGAAAAGACACAGGTTGGCAATATAAAAGGCGAAACAGCGCCGCGCATCGTGCATTACTCACCGGACAGCAAAACGCACACCGTGCTTTCGCCTACCGGCCCATGCTCATCTTTAAACTGCATGACAACACCAAAATACCTTTCCATACCTAAAAGGAAAGAAGCAAGACATTATTATTCAAACTTAGAGGAACATGAGAACTGCATATAAAGACTGTAAAGCAGCAAACCTACGGAGCCGCAGCAGGCCTGGATTCCCACTTGGGGCTTGCACCAGTGAAGTAACTTGGTCGCTGCTCGCCCCCCACCTCTACGCGCCCCTGCCACGAGGAGCAGGACAGAGAATCCTCCTCTTATGATATTAAGGTGAGGAGATGGCCCAAGGGGGAGGAAGGAGTTGAGGCCAAGGGAGGTGGGAAAACAAAGACAATCTGGTATTGAATCCAGCTATCCTATATTGCAGACCCATCTTTAACCAGAGGCCTTACCAAGGAACTGGGAGAGGGTTTGAGAGTGCAAATCATCCAACCAGGGCTGGGTGGCGTCCCCGTGGATACCAACTGAGCGTAACACACTTATCATGGTGTAAACGAGATCTTTCAGCCCCTAATATCAACAACGAGCCAGTGATGACCACCACCCATTAGGCACTTTGAGTCTCCTTGTAGATATTATTTAAGTACCACACAACCACTGAACTCACCCCACAGCAAGATTAGGCGTGCCTAAATAACACTATGTGGCACTACCCCGCTGGTCACTTCCACTGGCAACTATCACAGTATACAGAGCGATGTGATCACTGGAACCACAGCTCAGGTTCACTATCCTGTTGCCCATGCATGCATGCTCTGTCACTGCCTGTACCCTCGCCCATGCGCGCACATCACATTATGCTTTGTAACCACGCAGATATGGGCACGTCTCCATACGCAGGACTTCATATTTACATTTCCTGTATGTCTTACATGACCTGCGAGTCTCGCTCTGTACTGCCAACAATCGATTAGCAGCTCCACAATGGCTCTTCGGCCCTCCCACAGGAGCTTGCTCTGGCTCCTTGCATACACTGCTACTCCGCACGCGCGATCCCCATGATAACTAAAATATAAACAACAGATCAGGTCGCGCACGCATACGCCTCATTCCTGACACGGACACCGAGCAGTTCACCTGTCCACTAGTTACAGACGAGCGTAGACACACTGTGAGTAACGGCAACTATTTTTTAACACACAAGAACACTTCGTGGGATCCACTTTTTAGCGTGGGAACTAGTGATTATTCATGTACCATTTAATGGGTGGCCTCAGATTATCTTTTCTTCTGGAGTAGCCCTCATAACATATGCGGGCTGCTATCCTTAGGAGTGGGGTGCACGATCTTCTGCCCATATAGGAGTGGGGACGGAGATTAGTGTCTTGGTAGGGCTTGGGGCCATATTTCAGAGAGGAACTGTTCCGTAGGTCTTGAGACCTTTTTCTTTTATTGACCTCCGTACGAAGTGTGTGGACCCCAAGTGATGGATCACTCTTGTGAATGCTAAATAAAATAAACTAAAAATGGGATTATTTAGGCCCATCCGTTGTCACCTTCTCCTTTCGGGTGGTTTTGTTTTGTTTTGTTTTTAACTGGCTTCTTTTAGAGTTGTTGTCCAGAGTTGTCTTTGTGATATATTTCACTTAGTGCTTTGCCACTTGGATCGGTTTGTTAATACAGGAGTCCGTGATACAACGGTTTTTCTTAGGGAGAAACTTCCTCCATAACACAATGGGCCTCATTACGACCCTGGCGGAGTGGGTTTACGCCAGCGTTATTCGCGGCGGACCCGTCCGCCCTACTACGAGATTCCGTAGCGCCATGGAGAGTTTTCCGCCTGGTTTTTTCGGGCGGAGAAATCCATGGCGCTACGGGACCTTGTCGTTGATTACGCCACCGTATTTTGCGGTGGCGCAATTAACGCCTTCCCCACTCCCATTATACCCTATGGGGCGAAAATGGGAATGGGGAAGGGTAAAATGGGGAATGGGGATTTACCGCTCCGCCAAGGTCGGCATGGGGCGGAAAATCCGCCAAGCTCCATGGCGCTATCGGCAGCTTTCCGCCGTGCTCCGCGGTGCTTTTAGCACCGCGATTTCCGCCAGGGTCGTAATGAGGCCCAATATGTTTTTTGATCTTTTCTTCAGAGGGGTATCCCGATTGATTTCCTGGGATATCCTTGGTTTTAAAAAGAGGTCGACCGGTTTCGATGATTATTATTTCTCATCTTCTTCAGGACCTTGGTTTTTGGCCTGTCTTGATAAGATCAGGAACGGGATGGGATCAGAGAAACCGTCATCCCTTCTACCTGAGGAAAGAAAACAGAGTAGTTTTTCATTTCTTGAGGTCATGCTGTTCTTTTAAAAAACATTCCATGGTTAGATTATTGTTGAGTTACTTGAAATTAATTTAATTATTTTCAGATTTTTTAGACAGTCTATTCTGTTGGCGGAATGGGACATCAATCTGTTTAGACTAAAAACAGGTGTTGTTCACAAAAAGATGGTTACCTTCCGTGTAGCTCTGCTGATCAGATGCTGTGAGCCGTGTTGTTATTGTGGACGGCTGGAATGTTGCATCGTTTTTATCCTGTAAGACACAATATGGTGATGTGTCATTGTGTGTACTTCACTACTGCTGGGTACATCAAACTGCTGTTCATTAAGTATAGTGCCTCTTTTAATATGCATGGCTGTGGCCATAAGATGGATGGCCAGTAGTCCACATATATGTGCATTTTGACCAGGGCCTGGCGCCTTATGGGCCACGCAGCGTGGAACCTGTGCCAATACAATTGACACACTAGATGTCTCTGGGAGCCTGCTGTGGGCAGAACTGCCCATGTCACCCTAGGGAGGTGCCGGGCGAAGTCACTTAATGATCACGTCACGAGCACGGCAGTCTTCTGGGTTTGCCTCGGCTCGCGATCGTGAGCATTTTCATATTCACACAGTGTGTCCGCATGGGGTGCCGGTAGGTGCTGGAAGCGAGCAGAGCTGCCCGTGTCATTCCCGGTAGTTGCAAGGTTCTCGATGGCGAGCGCGGCAGCCCGCTATTCTTGCCGCGACTCGCGATCGAAAAAGTGTGTCTTCTAGATAAATCACAGTTTGATTTGCATGCCGCAGGGGTGAATCGCTTACCGGATTGTTCGGATGGCCTCCGCTTCTCGTCAGGCCGTGGGACGCAGGGGCTCTCGCTCTGAGTGTAAACCAACGGTTGCCCGGCAACGAAGACGGCTTTTTATAGTCCGTCGTCGCTGCCGGTTTTCCTGGTCGCATAGGGCGGCCATGTTGGAGCGTATTTGCTCCTCTAGGTTACTCTATGTTTCTGGTACCGTATATAGTGGTGGCAGGCCCCCTGGGGCTGATGCTTGGTGTGTTTTTTGTACATAGTCCTGATATTTGGCAACATTATGGCGTGTAATGAGGCCCCATGTCTCTAATGGGGCCGGTCAGCATCTGCTTTTGACTCTTTCAGGAGCCAACATCACGAAAACCAAACCATCTTTTGGCACTATCGGCCAGAGCGTATCATTACCCGACAAGGCACCCCATTCTGCACAGGCATCAGGTACTTCTCAGGCATCATTTCTCTTTCTTTCGTACGTGACTAGAGTTTACATAACAGCTTACCCCAATTTCCCAATTTCTTACTTTGACACATGGGATATCAGAATCACCTTGAGAATTTTTTTTTTTTTTTTTTGATGCTGTAGTTTATTTGAAAACTTTTTCATCATTTGCTTGAGTTGGATTGGCTTTTTTAATTTTGTTTATTTAGTTCGAGTATAGAAGATAGGAAGAGAGCAATTGTGTAAGTGTACTTGTTGTTGTGGCCGCTGAGGAGAGCGGTCCATCTTTCTTGCGTACACATTTGTGTCGATGAGAGTTGAAAAAAAGCACCGAATTCTTAGCGTTGTGAGGCGAGTTCATTACATTCCATGACGAGGTGGAATATGGTTTCCTCGATTTTTTGGTCTTTGCAGAACCTGCAGTAGTTGTCTTCGTGCTTGATCTGTCTTTTTGTAGATAGGTATGCTTTTGTAGGAAGAATGTTTAGGCGAATTTTTAGAAATGTTGTTCGAATGGTTTGGTCTGGGAAGGTTTGCAGGTAGGCTGGTGGTTCGTGGATTCTCCTATTGTCTTTTGTGCAATGTAGATTCTGTTTGTAGGTATTTTTTTGTTGGATGGTCTTTATCCAGTCGTTGTGCAGCAGTTTTGTTTTTGCGTGTTGTGGACGAAGTGTAAGCAGTTCTTCTGTGATATTTTCACTATCCATTTCTTTTCTCATTGTATCTTTCCATTTTTGCAATATTGTCGTATTGAAGGTGTTTTCTTTATGTCGCAGTATTTGAATTGCTGGAGTTTTCCCATCTGTCAGTATTTTGCGAAAAATATCTAGTCTTTTCCATTGTACAACTGATTCGACTGATTGAGTTGCCAATTCATAGCGTATTCTTGGCATTGGAAATGTTTGCGGGAGTCGAAGGATTTTGCGCCAAAAAGCCGCTTCATATTTTGTCCAGTTGACTCTCTGAGCGTTCAACATTGCTTCAGTACCGTAGGTCACAATCGGAATGTACTTGTGTCTGTAGTAGGAGATAATTGGCTTGAAGGAGAACTTGCCGTATTTTCTGTGAAGGAGGCAGCCTTGTCTTGATAGAGTTTGAGATGTTTGTTCGATTTTGTCTATCCACTGCTCTTCTGATTTTGACTGGTTTATTGTGATCCCTAGGTATTTGAACGAAGTAACATTTTCTATTTCGGCATTGTTGATCGTAAAGATACGCTGGTTTGTTCTTTTTTTTAGTGGTTTGGTGAGAGTCATTGTCTTTGTTTTTTCCGTATTGATCGTTAGTTCGTTTTTTTTCATGTAATGGCTTAGGTCTGCCAGTGTCGTTTGTAACCCAGTCGGTGTTTTGTCTAGTAACACAATGTCATCGGCGTATGCCATGACTGGGACTGGGATCGAGTTGATTTTGGGGGGGTTGGTTTTATGTGATTTCAGATGTTCTTCGATATCAGCAGTGAACAAGTTGTAGAGTGTCGCTGCGAGAGGACAGCCTTGTTTGAGTCCATTTTCTGTTGATATGGCAGATGTTGTAGCTCCTTGTCTCGACAATCTAACTTTTATCGTGGTTTTTGAATACAGCAGAATAATCGGTTCTAGGATATCAGGTGGACAGTTCCATGTTCTAAGTTTCGACCATAGTTTTTCGCGTGAGATTGCGTCAAAAGCCATTTTTAGGTCAATAAATGCTGCGTAGATTGTCGAGTTGGAGTTGATAGCTTCATGTTTAATTACTTGTAGTAATATCAGGTTGAGGTTTGTTCCAACATTGGCCGTGAATCCTGTTTGTCTGGTCGAGAATTTATTGTTTTTTATGGCCCACGCGGTGAGTTGGTTTAGAAGTACTGCTGCAAATAGTTTTCCTAGCGGTTCGAGCAGAGCGATCGGTCGGAAGTTTTGGGGGTCTTCTCTAGGGCCTTGTTTGTGGATTGGTACAATTACTGCTGTTCTCCAGGAGTTTGGTATTCTGTGCAGTTTATTGATTAGTTTTGTGATGTGGCATAGGAGGCTTGCCCAAGCGTTAGGATCTTCTTTGATTATGGCATTGGATAGTCCACCTGGGCCTGGTGCTCTAGAAGTATTGAGTTTGTTAATCAGGAGGATGAAATCTTCAAATTCTGCGTGTACTTTCCATGTTGGGTCTGTTGTGGGCTGTGTATTCTGTTGATCTGTTTCTCGTGGTGCGTAAATGGTAGTAAAGTGCGTTATCCATTTTTCTTGGGTTACATTAGCTGTAAGCTTGTGCTGTTTTTGTTGATTGTCATTGAGTAAGTTCCAAAGTTCTTTTGTATTGTGGGATTTGTGGATTTTCAATATGTTTTCTGCATCTGCTTGCTGAATGAGACTTTTTTGTGATTTAGTCCAGTTTCGATGGTTGTTTTTCAGAATTTTAATCTGGTTTGAGGTATCGAGAGCTGGAGTTTTCTTTAACTGTCTTATTGTTCGGTTTAAGGCTTTTTTCCTTTCGGCAATCTCTTGGTTGTAGGAATGTCGATGGTCTTTCTGCAGGCGATTTTTACTGGTTTGTCTGAATGGAATTAGGATCCATTCGTAGTCGATTTTTAGAGCATTTGTCAGACTTACCTGTAGGAATTTTTCCGGTAATGAGGCTAAGGATGCTTGTGGGATTCTCAGTCTTGTTGTTGTTCCGTTTAGTTCTAATAGAGGAGATGGTAATGCTGACTCTATTTTTTCCAGTGTCGCTTCAGAGTGGGCGTTAAGTTGATTGTGGTCGCTCCTGTCTGTTAATATCGTCTGCACGTTTGTGACTGATTGGTGAAGTTTTTCAGATAGAAATATATAATCGATGATTGCATGGGATGAACCTCTGCTCCATGTTGGTGTATAGGATATCGAAGTGTTCCCTTGACTGAGAAGGAGTAGGTTGCGTATCGTGGTTTCTTTTATCCATCTCTTTGCGTTTGCCGATAAATCTGAGTGCTTTAAGAGGTCACCGTTCTTATCATATAACTTGATGTTCAGATCGCCACATATTATTATTTCCGATGACGGGTATTTAGTTGTGGCCTCATCGATTGAGATGAAAACTCCGTCTAGGAACGTATCTGTTGATATTGCTAGTGGGTTCCAATAGAGGTTTAGGATTAGGATTGGTGAATTGTTTTTGTCTTCTCGCTTTTGCTGGTTTTTTGTACATATTATTGTGGTCAGTTGAGTCCAAGGGTTTATGTTCTCGGAGAGTATTGCTGTGCTGTGAGGGTTTATCTTGATTAGGGTGAGTAAGCCTGAAGCAGGTCTTCCTTGTTTTTGTACGATAGCTGGGTTTAGGAATGTGATATAACCATCGCATGCCGGTGGATCGCTGAGCCAGGTTTCTTGGAGGCATATGAATTGGTATTGCTCTAGTTCAGCGGCTGTGTCCGTGAATAGATGTAGATTTCCTCTGGTGTTCCACGAGCACAGTGACCACATAAATCCATAGTTCGTTAATTGTTATGAGTTTGAGTTCATTGAGTATTCTGTAGATTCTGTTTCTAAAAAGGTGGTTTCGAAGTCATAGATTCTTCTAATTGCGTGGGCATCTCTGTCTGGTCGTTGGCTTCTTATTGAGTCTTCTATAGATGCAATGTCTGATGAAGGAGTTTCAAAGCTTGTTCTGTTGGGTTTGTTATTTCTGTTTGAGTCTGCTTCTTCTGAGACACGATTTGAGTATCTATCGTCAGTTGCCTGTTTTTGTTTCCTTTGGTCAATGTTTTTTCCTTCGTAACTTGCTGTTGCTTTATATTTTGGTTTGCTTGGTATTCTTGTGGATGTTGAGGCCCAGCATGAGAAGCCCAATTTGTGTAATTGTCTTCGTGTTGATATGATGAGTTCTTGGTTATTGGTGTCCGGGAGCTCTATGACGATCTTGTCCAAGTTCCGATCGTCTTTAAAGGTTATCAGATCAATGTCTTTTGTTGTGAGTTTGTTCAGGCGAGGTATTACGCCAAAAAGGCGTAGTAGGTTTGTTCTATTTAGAATTACCGGTTCCAGGTTTTTATTTGCATTTTCAATGTGGATTTCATATATTTCATTTTGTCGTAGTGGATTGACAAATGTTGGTCGGATCTGGCTGTGTCGACTGGAGTCTTGTGTTATTGTTGTTATCGAGATCGACGAGATGGGGTCGTAGGCTTCGTCTCTGGTTGTGGTTGTTGAGATATTTTCCATTGAGATCATTGAGATTTCTTCTAGGGAGAGTTCAGTAGAGTTGTCTTGATTTTGTTTTGATTGTTGGTCAAGGATTGAGGCGTATTCGTCGATTATTATGTAACTCGTCTGGATTATTGGTTGCGAAGACTGTTGATTGTTTTCTGATGGTTGTTCTTCATGGGTGGTCATGTTGAGCAATTCCTCGTCGATCGGCGATTGTGGCGGGATAGGTTGCGCTAATTTGGGTTTTGTCTGGGCTAGCTGAACTTGAATACTTTGTGTGTTGGCAACTGGTAGTTTCTTCTTTGATTGTTGAGCAGTTTGGGTGTTCTGGTTTATATTTCTTAGAAATGCTCGCGAGCCCGTTTGTCGTTTTTTGTTATTTTTCTGTTGGGTGCATTTTATTTCATTTGTTGTTTTTTCTTTTTCGAAAATCTGAAAGTTTTCATTTGGATTCTTTGTTATGTTGCTTGGGGTAATGGTTTCTGTTTTTTTGTTAGTAATATTTTGACTCGGTTCTTTTGGTATTTGTTGGGCAAGGTCCGAGGTGGTTTCAGGTAGTTGTTGTGTCTGAGTTGGACATTGTGGCGATTTTAGAAACGGCGGGCTTTGTAGCCGTTGGTCGTTTGGTCTGGTTGCTTGCTGGTGATGGTGTTCTTTGAGCATCTGTAATAGTTCTCCTGTAAGTTTTGTTTTCTCTTGTCGCTCTCCTCTTGCGATCTCAGCTAGTCTTTGTTGCCACCGGTGTGTCTCGTCTGCTTCTATTGTCAGTCTTGATTCCACTGTCGAGACAAAGTGTTCGATGTGTATCTGTTTTGAATGGATTAGCGCTAGAAGGGTCGCTTGATCTTTTATTGAATCTTTCAAATCTTCATGTAGTTTCAAGAAGGGGATCATCGACTGGGAGAGTGTTGCGATGAGCATATTTTGCAAATCTAACATTGTTGTTGGGATTCTTGGGTGTGTATCTTCTTCAGCTTGTTCGTGGTTGTCGTTTTTCTGTTGGGGGTCTTTTGGTTTTTGGTTCTTGATTATTGGGTCTGGGGTATAGTAGGATTCATCCAAGTCATAGTTGAATCGTGATGGGACAGTTTTACGTTCATCCAATTCTGGTTGCCATTCTTTTTTCATCTGCTTGTTTTGGTTTCCATAGGGGATACATGGTGTTGATGTTGATTGCATTTGATTTGCTTCTGTTAGGTCTCCAAATACTTCTTTTCTTTTTTCTGCAGTAGTCATGATTGACTCAATTTCAGTAATGTCCAGTGATAGTTTTGCCAGTTTGTTTCTTGTTTTGGATGTTGTTGGTTCCACTGTGCTGGTGGATTTAACGGAGTTGTGGGTTTTAAGCCACGCAAGTCGTGCTAATCTTGCTTTTTCTTTTTGCTTCTGTTGGTCTGGGGTTGGAGCTGCTGATTTTGTAGTTAAGTCTTGTGTTCGTTCAGTTTGTTGGCAGTTTGAGGTTGGCTTGAAGCCGACAGGGTCAGCTGTGTGTTTTGGTTCTTGATTATTAGCAATTTCCTGAGGATTGCTATCTATTTCGTGTGGTTTCTTCGATTCCATGGATTGCTGATTTCGGATTTGTTTGTCCGGTGTTAATTCCTGTTTTGTGGTTGTCTGCAACTGTTTGGTTGTAAGTTCCATGGGTTCTTTGTTGCTGGTTATAAGATTTGTCAGGGTGTCTTGTATCACGTTGTTTGAAGGATCTTGTTTTGTGGGCTGGTGGTTTGTGTTCAGAACAATTGAAGGATTGATCAGTTGCTGTTCAAGTTCGAGTTGGAGAGCCGTTAATGATGGTACGGACATGGTGGGTTGTCCAGTTTTTGTAGTTGGATTCTGAGCTTCAGGTTTAATGTCCTGTCTATTTAGCCCAGTTGAGATAAGTTGCTGATTTTCTACTGTACTGTGTGACTCCACTATTAGTCGGGGGGATGTCACAGTGGAATTAACAGTTTCTAGATTTTGGTCTCTGATGTCTTCTGAGTTCTGTTTAGAATGTGAGTTCTGTGCCAGGGACTTTGGGATTTCTTTGTACAATGTCACTTTCTTGAAGGATTGCTCCAGTGTTAGCTGTAGTGAATCTTGGTCCGTGGTGTTAGCGATCGCGGTCTTGGTTGTTTGTCTTGTTTTTGGGCGTTGAGTTGGGTGTTGTTTATTGGTGCGAATTGTTGTCATTGTTTCCAGGTTGTAGTTTGCTAAACTTAAGTTTTGGGAGGTTCCTATTTGGTTTCTCCGAGTACTGGCCCCCTGGTTAGGGCTTGCTGCTGTTGTCTTTGTCTAATTCAAACGTTTTGGTATTTGGTGCGGTCAAGTTGTTTTGGGGCCGAGAGTAGGGTTCTATGCAGCTTACTGTACTAGATTGAGCTGGGTTAGATGGTGTGTCGTTTGGGATTCAAGGGTCGTACCCTGTCGGTCTCCCGATCGATGAGGGTGCACAGATGTATGTTTGTTGCGGTCTTCCGCGATTTTTTTTTTTTTGAGTTCGCTTTCAGGATCCAAGGGTCGAACCCTTTTGGTCTCCTGATCAGCGAGGCTGCGCAGGTGTATCTTCGTTTCGCTCTTCTGTAGTGGATCAAGTTGCGCTTTCAGGATCCAAGGGCCGAACCCTTTCGGTCTCCTGATCGGCGAGGCTGCGCTGGTGTATCTTCGTTTCGGTCTTCTGTAGAGGATCAAGTTGCGCTTTCAGGATCCAAGGGCGGGACCCTTTCGGTTTCCTGATCGGCAATGGTACGAGGTTGTATGATCGTTTTGTTTCTCTGGAGCGGTTAGGGTTGAGGTTTCAGGATCCAAGGGGCGAACCCTTTCGTTCTCCTGATTAGCGAAGGCAGGCAGATGTTTGCTCTTTACGTTTTTCTACGGTAGGTAGAGTTGGGGGTAGTCTATTACAGACTTCAGTTAGTCGGTAGGGATCAGATCAGGATCCAAGGGTCGAACCTTTTCGGTCTCCTGATCGGTAGGCGTAGACAGATGTTTGTTCTTCACGGTTTTTTGCAGTAGGTCGAGTTACAGTTTGTCTGTTGTAGATTTCGATTAGTCGACTGGGGCGTTGACGTATATTCTTTCTGTTCTGTTGGGACTGTTCTTTTGGTGTTGTAATGTTCGGGGTCTAGGGGGTGAGGCGGGGAGATTTTTTTTTTTTTTTTTCCCCCGCTTTTTATATAGTTAAAAGGAGGGGGTTTTGAATAAAAGCATTTTTAGGGCAGCATTTACTGCGAAATTGGGTAGGAGGACGAGTATCTGCTGCACCGCGCGTTTGCCTGTTTGCTGGGACGGGTGCTGCTTTCAGATTGCTCTTTGTGGCGTTCAGCCGAGGTCGGTTGTGCTATTTCTTTCTTCGTCGGAATCCTGACGGGCTGGTATAGGGCGTTAAGGGGCTGCTGTACAGCTGCGGGTGCCGGGAGTCAGCACGTTGAGTGGCAGGGGCGGGGCCGCAAAAGCACGAGCAGCAGAGGACTCTGTTCGGTGTCAGGTGGAGTGGAGGCGCGTGTACACCAGGCACATGCAGGCTCCGGCGTCAGAGGGGAGTCGCGCAGCTCCAGGCCAGCCGATGCGGGCACACGAGGGGACAGCGCAGCTGTCAGCGGTCGCGACGGGGCTCAAGTGGAGAGTCGATCAGCAAATTCGGCGTCAGTGATGCAGAGCGTGGGTAAGTGGGAGTCGGGGAGCCTGTCACGGCGTTGAATTCCCGCGGGGCAGGCAGCGGTGCTTTGGGTGTATGTGACAATCCGTACCGATGGTTGTTGGAAAGAGGGCGGATTTGTCTTCGCTGGGAAGGTGAGAGGCTCACCAGGATGTTATTAATAGGTTGGGATCAGATGTTTGTCTCTTTTTCAGCAGTGGGTTGCCGCCAAAGACAGCGGGACAATCTGTTCAGCTCGTTCAGCTCGTGATGAGAGGCAGGTCACCTGCGAGGTTTTAAATGTCTTTGAATGATTCAGTAGGTGGATTTTCTGGGGGGGTGCCGCGGAGCCTGCAGAGCCTAAAGACCAAAAGACTCTGCAGCAGACTCCGCGGCCGCTGCGCGGTCTTCTGGGTATTTTAAAGGCACCAGGTGGAAGCAGGTGAAACAAAAATAGGACAAGAAGCAGGTCCTCACAGGGTTCAGGAGCAAAAGCTGTAGAGTCCTCTCGCAACCGCAACCAAAAGACTCTGCAGCAGACTCCGCGGCCACTCCGCGGTCTTCTGGGTATTTTAAAGGCACCAGGTGGAAGCAGGTGAAACAAAAATAGGACAAGAAGCAGGTCCTCACAGGGTTCAGGAGCAAAAGCTGTAGAGTCCTCTCGCAACCGCAACCAAAAGACTCTGCAGCAGACTCCGCGGCCGCTCCGCGGTCTTCTGGGTATTTTAAAGGCACCAGGTGGAAGCAGGTGAAACAAAAATAGGACAAGAAGCAGGTCCTCACAGGGTTCAGGAGCAAAAGCTGTAGAGTCCTCTTGCAACCGCAACCAAAAGACTCTGCAGCAGACTCCGCGGCCGCTCCGCAGTCTTCTGGGTATTTTAAAGGCACCAGGTGGAAGCAGGTGAACAAAAATAGGACAAGAAGCAGGTCCTCACAGGGTTCAGGAGCAAAAGCTGTAGAGTCCTCTCGCAACCGCAACCAAAAGACTCTGCAGCAGACTCCGCCTTCTGGAAAGTTTCTTTACTCACACAGAAAGTCCTGTTCACAGGTCCCCATTGGGACACTATATCTCGTTGGTATACGTGTGACCACCTATACCGTCTGACACAAAGTAGTAAACGGTTAAGTCTTTGCCACAGAGTTTAGAAGAATTTGGCTAGGCAAAAAGTTTGACGGATGTTTAGAGAAGGACAAGCCTTTGAAGATGAGAAAGTTTCTACAAACTTTCATGATGGCCGAAAAGATTACCGGACCGCGTTTGCACAGTACCTTGGTATTGAAGAAGAGCTGTAGCTGAGGCAATTGTTCCTGGCAGTTCAAGCAGATCTCGCTGTTCCTGAGCTTCAGTCGTGGGGACATGAAGGAGGACGTTGGGAGGTTCCTGTACTGCCCAGGGATGAGGCCAAAAGCTGATTTCCTTCCCTCTGGCTATCCGGTTTTCATCAGCACTCTGATGAAAATTCGACCAGATGGGGACGGTGTCCAGGTGGCTTACGAGTTGTTTGTTCCCACCAAACTCAAGGGAAGAAGCTAACCTTGAAGGGCTTCTCCGTCGATGGAGTTTCAGGCAATTCGGACCTGCAGCAGGGCTTCACCGGTCGTCCAGGAGTTGCAGCAGTCCTCTTCCTTCAGCTCGTCTTCGATTCTTTCGTTCCAGTGGTTGACTCTGCTTTCCAATTCCCAGAGACCTGCTTTTAAACAGTTTTCCCCCATTTATTCCAGCCTGGCTGTCATTCACACAGCAGGGTGGCTGTCCTTGCCAGACAGCCAGCAGGCCAATCATGCCAGAGTGCATTCAGGTCTCCTAAGAGACTAAGCACAGGGAGCTTCGGGCACCTCACATCCTGTCTACCCCAGACACTCAGGCGCCAGAGGAGGGCTTCAGCACTGAAGCCCGTCAAAAGCCAATGAACAAAGGGGCCAAACCTGGTTTGGCGTGCAAAGACAAACACAAGAAGGACCTTCCCTAAAAGAAATGGTGAAAAAAGTCGACCGGAGTCTGTTTTTACAGATAAGTCTGGGGCGCCATATTGAAAAACATGGCTGACCTGATTTTTAGCTACCGTTGTTCGCGGTTGGGAAAAATCATGGTAGTTTGATCTAAACCACTGCCACCAGCCATTTGAAGTGGGAAAGGGTAACAGTTGACTGTTTCATGAGTGTTTTGACTCAGGGGAAGCTAGGCAACCCCTCTAGCACTCTATAGGAAGATAGTGTGTGCTGGATCAGTAAATTTAAAGAGACTAGTAAAGTCAGTTTAACTTTACCTGCTCTGGGACACAGTAGTCAGTCCCAGAGGAGGTATTTAAACCTTGAGAAGTCTAAAAGACACCCCTGTGCCACAGCACTGAAGGTGCTGTGTGACACATAGAAAAAGCTGCTGCCGATGGAGTTGTTTTAAAACTCCACAACCAAAGAACACAAAAGTAAAACACATTGAAAATGAAAAGTTCAAAGCTCCAAAATACAGAAAAAGAGCTGGGGGGCTCTAAAGTAGATGGAAGTTAGCACTTGTGCGAGAATTCTCACTAACAGTGGTCCATGTCCAGAGTTAAAAAATTAGAATCCAAAGGGAAAATCAGATAAAACCATTCCTTCATGAGTGTAAATACATAGAAGAAAAAAATCCACAGTACCTGAACTATTCACAATGAAACTTTTAGGGAGAATTCTCTGTAAAGGCTCATTTCCCAAACCTAGTGAGTCCCCCAGCAGCTTTGCTGGATTTTTGGGGTTTATTTTTTTCTCCTGCTAAGAGTGAGACTCTTTTACTCCCACTCTTAGACATGATTTGAGGTGTTCCTTTGACTTTGATTGTGTTTTATGGGCTATGGGGTCTTTTACTCCATAGGGCTTCATGTGTTTTGATATGTGGGTTACACAGCACCCTCTGTGCCGTAACCCAGGGGTGTCGTAGCGACCCCCAAAACATAGACTCCATACCCTGGGACAGACTACTGTCTCCCAGGGCATGTAAAGTCACCATTGGCTTTACTAGTCTCAAATTGTGAACAGAACCAGTACAAACCATCATATTGTGGACGTGTGGTCGGGGCAATTCGATTGCTCCAGGGTCTGTTGTTCGAGGGGGCACTGTCCAATCCCCCCGACCGAGTTTTGGCTGGTGGCAGTGGATACTACTTTTTATATTCGTCCGCGAATATATTCCTATGGGATTTTCCCATTGTTCGAGGCTACCACTTTTTAAAACAGCCTCGAACATACTGCCGCTTTATTAAATTAATATAAATTCACCGGTTGGTATTTTTTGCCGAAACTTGGTTCCAAAATGGTGTTTGTGTTCGCTTCTGTGACTCCAACCCAAGTCGAGCCCTTTGTTCCACCTTTTGGCGGGCTTCTCCACAGAAGCCTCCAAAAGTGGTGCCACTCTGTCTGGGTAGTACAGGGGGTGTGGGAGGGGGTTTAGGCACCCTGGACTGAGTTGCCTTGGCAGCTCAAGTCGCACTCTTGTGTGATTGGCCCAAGTGGTGAGCCACCCGGCTCACCTCTTAGCATGTTTGAATGACAGCTAGGCTGAATGAATGGGGGTTTTCTGCATAAAAGCAGGGCTTTGGGGACTGGAACTTCAGAAGTCGCCACAGGACCTAAAGAATCCGAGGAGGGAGAAGCCGAGCCGACCTGCAACGACGACACCACCGGTGGAGCCCTGCTGGACCGTCTCACCACTTTTCCCGACGACAGAGGAGATCTCCAGTCCGGAGAGTCTTCTTCCTTTGACTGGTGGGGATAATCAGTTTGCCCGTCTTTTCACCTTCCTGGACCATCTCATGGCCGCCTTGCCTGTGCCAAGCACCCCGGCAACCGGAATACCACGGTTTACCACTACCGCGAAGAAAAGGATAGTACCATGTAACCGGGAAACTCTGCGGCTGGTTTCTTCCCAGGCAGTGCAACGACCTTCTTCTTTCCTCCACGTCGAGGCCTCCTCTTCTTCTGGACGAAACACCAACTTGCACCCGCTGCCAGGAACAACTGCCCCCGCTGGAGCGTTCTTCCCATTTTCAGGTACTGTGTCCCGCCTGGCTTCTCTTGCGACAGATCGTTCGGGGTGACAGTAAATCCTTGACTTTCTAACCTGGGTTAGCCTGGGGCCTGTTAACTAACTTTTCCTGACTTGATCTCAATCTTTTGCGAACTATCTAGAAAGACTCTTTGGGCATAACCCCACTGTGTGATCCTGGACACATTGCGCTTGCTCTCTCTAAGAGTGGGCCTGGCATTTGAACTCCCTTGCTCTCCAGTAGACTTTGCGTAACCTGCCTCACTGTGGTTCTTTGAAAAGTATTGAAATTGTGTGATTTCATAACTCTGCCTTTTTTCTCCCTTTTTATATAACTTATTAGAGTGCCATCTTATGTTAAGCGCTCACCTCTGTCTGAAAATAAGTGGTGTTTCTCACTAAGACTTGTCTAATAAGTAATCAGGGTTGTATATATATAATAGTGACTGTGTGTTGAATTTACTTACCTCTTTTTGTGCTAGTGTAATTTACAAGTGTGTCTTTAAATAAATAATTATATACTTTTACAGCAAAGCTCTGGTCAGTGTTTGCTTGTGCTGCTGTATCTCTGTACCTATTGTGTATACTCTATATACTGCCTAACTAATCTTGAGAGATGTCTGACTGCTGAGCCACAGCTACCAGGTAAATCTGGGTGGTACAGACTGCTACCAATTGGGTTAACTGCCAACCACCTGTAGTCCTACATCTTTTGCAGTGGTCCCTAAGGGAACTGCACAGGTTTCTGCCTAACAGAAACTCTGAGGGTCCATGATCCCAAAACAAAATGGTACTTACCACAAAACCTACAAGAATACAACTATATACAAAAAGTGGAGCAATGTCCATGGACTCCGAATAAAAAAATAACTAAGGAAACCTAAGCCTAAATAACGATATACAATGGCGGCCGGCTAGTCCTACGGCTCGCCGTTCTTACCAAGAGTCTTGGCCAGGGCATCATCGAACTCCGAGTCTATGGCCCGGAGGTGGGACTGAGCTCTGTCCTTGAGGGCTTGCAGGGACGCCGACATGCTCTCCACCAACTCCCTGCGAGTCTCAAGAAACTGTGCCCGCCTCAATGCCCGCCCATAGAGTTCTCTGCCCTGACCATTGTGAGCCGTGCCCTCTCTGCCTGCCGCTGCTCTCCATCCATTTGCTGGCCCATCCGTTGCCACACGGAAGACTCACATAGTCCAGGGTCCTCCCGCCCTTGATCAAGCCTGGTGCTGCTGCCTTGATGTCATCTGCCTGTGCCACCACGAGACACTGACAACCCCCGGGTCTGTCGTGGACGTGTCCTGCTGGAAGTTGCCTTCACATCCTCCATTGCCAGGGCTCTTGTTTCTTGGGTGACCACCTCTGCTGAACCTCCGACTCCCGACTCTGGCAGGGATGGGATCTCCACCAGCCTGGCCACGGTAGATGAGGAAGGTCCACAGGGTGCCCTGGTGGCATCTGGGCCAGAAGACGGCATGGAGGACGACTGGCGCATAGTGCGTGCAGAGGAGGAGAGGGTCGCAAGAGCGTCCAGCACATGGAGGAACTCTGCGACAATGAGCCGTCCGAGCCAGTTCAGGATGGCACACAGCTGTTCGTGGTGATGTGCGTTATGCTTCCTGGAATCACGCACATCATCATGAATCACGTGTGTGCACATTGCGACACCGACTAGGACGGGCTCAACCCTGTCACAGATTGCCTCGTCCGCAGGTAGAGGAAGGTCAGTTGACGTGGACATATCCTCTAACTGCAGAGAGGCCTGGATGAGGCATCCCTGCTGGTGCAGAGTGATGCAGTCGCTGAATCAGGGACAGGATTACGCACAGGCATCTCTGCGGTGACCTCTGCTGCCTCCTGCCCCTGCCCCTGGACTGCACCATTTGCACCAGTGGAATCACCCCCACCAGTCCCCGTGTGTGGGTCAAATGCGGCCTCCTCCTCACCCACCACTGACCTGGATGCCTCTGCACCATCTTCCGCATTGTCCTGCCCTTGTGGGTGCACACCTGCCCCTTCCGCTGTCGAGGAGCCCACTTCCAACCTTGACCTCTTGGGCCTCCCCTCGGCAGCTGCGGCCCTAGTGGCGGACGCAGCACCAGTCCCCTCACTCCCAGAAGATGGCATAACCTGGGAGGGTGAATGGCCTTGCGTCTCTGGCCGGTGGAAGTATCCCCGCCGCTTTGCTCCACAGCACCGTGTCCGCCCTCTTCTTCACTCGCTGCTGTGGAAAGGGAAACATTCAACACAAGCATCCGTGTACTGAACATAAGTCTGCTAGACACAAAGCAAATGCACATGAGTGGCACTGTCGTACGTCATAGCCATCTTCACCTTCTACAACACACGAATCCTTGCAAGCAACACGCATGCACATACACCACCACACAGTCATGCATCCATCCGTGTCCGCCTCCCATCACAGTGCAATCATGGACAGCTAGGCTACAACAGTCAATGCACGCATCAAGATGTGCATGTGTCATGAATCCATGCCGTTTCCCAGTCACACACTCACCACTCAGTAACACGCACATGTACACCATGCATGTCCATGAGGGTGACATCAGCATCTATGATTCACACAACAGACATGGCCAGGTACAGCCACAGGCATGCAATCATATGTGCATCGTCACATGCAGGTGCACATCATGTATAGCAACACACACACCATTGCCGTTGAACACGCTTGACTGGACTCTCATGCTTCACTGTCATGTCCCTGCACACAGACATCCATACATGGGGCATGCTAGACATACGTCCAAGGCGCACATACCTGACACACCTCAACATGCACTACGTTGGAGATGAACACATGGACACTTACCACTCGTCTCCGGACGGGTCTGCATCTCAAGGGCCTGGTACTGAAGCGCTGGGTTTATGTGCTCCAGGACCCTCATCTGTATGTTGGTCAGCTGGTCCCGGCGCCCCACTTCTCCACGAGCTTCAACAAGGTGCCGGGCCTTCCTGAGGGCCCTGGACCTGAAGTCCTCCCAGCGCTTCAGGACACGGTCGTAGACACGGGATGCCACCCCTCTCCATTGAGGGCATCCACGATGTCCTTCCAGAACTTCCTCCGTCCATCCCTGTCGAGGCGCGAACTTGAGAAGAGAACATCATAATTCCCCAGGACTTGCTCCACCAGGATGCCAACTTCATTTTCAGTGCAGCTGGCAGCCCTCTGCCTCTCTGACTGGGGGTTGCCACTGGCCCCAGATGGTGTTGAGTGGACATGGCAACCCCCGAGGCAGGTGTGGGTGAGCAACTTGGTCCTGGAGCTGGGCTGTGGAGCGATGGTACACCAGTCGGGAGTCTTCTGGGTCAGCAGAGGTGGTCTCAGGAACAGGATCCCTCGCTATGGATTCTGTGCAGGCACCAAATAGCAGGGCACCTTGGCAGCAGGCAGGCTGGCAGCAGCAGATGGCTCGTAGGAGGCTGCTCGGGGATCTGGGGGGCAGATAAATGGCTTTCTGGGCAGGAGCGTGGCCTTCCGTGTGTTGTCGCGTGGCCTGCTTGATGCAGAGTGAGTCCGCACGTGAAAAAACAGCACGGGAGCATGTATTTCCGAGGAAAGGCCCTTAGCGCGTAAGTGACGTGACGCACGCAGACGTTGCCTTCGCCAGGGGTTAAAGGTCCGCATGGGTAAGCAGTTTGCTGTACGTGCTTTTTGTGGAGACCGACCGCGTGTGTTTCTTCTTCTTGTGGGTTCCCGCGCGATTACTTCACAGCGCTTAAAGTTCGTACTTCTTGTTTTGGCGTGGGAGTTGCCTACGCACACACGGGCGTGTGTTTTCTTTTCCAAGCAGTGCAGACGGTGAGTCGCGCATGCCTATTTTAGCCACTGTGGTTGCCCCTGAGTGTCGCGCACACATTTTCGAGGTCAGAGTAGCCCGTGTGTTCCACGCGTATATATTTTTTGTGTCCCTGGGTGCCACAGCGTACTGCGGGAGGTTTATTCCACGCACGTCGGCTATTGGGGGTTGCGTGCACATTTATTCAAATTTTTTGGGGTGCCTGAGTGTTGTGTGACCCGTTTTTTATCACCAGGGGTCACAAAGAGCCTTGCAGGAGCACAGGGGTGCATCTAACATCACGTACCCTGCCCCCTTCATTCCAATTGCCCAGGACAATTGTTGTGTGCACCTCCCATTGGCAACATACCATCTGTGCCATGGTTGGGAGGCCACCAAAAGGGAAGGGCGTCAAAGCTGGGCGACTTCCCAAGGCTGGGCTTGGTGGGGCACGTGGCCGGGGAGGCCAAGGTGGACGCAGAGGGGGGCGTGGCCAGGGTGTACCACTGCGGCAGGATGTCCAGCAACTTGCTGGGACAGCCATGCCACCACCCCCAGTGCCTCACGAAGATGCTGCTGCTGCAGTCATCCCCAGCGTACATCTGACCCCACAGGCAATGTCATCTGCTGGCACAGGCCACCAGATGGTGGAAGTTGCAGGTGCAGTTGTGGCAACCACCACCAGGCTCGGGGTCAGCCAGCGCAGGCTGCCTTGCCACAGGACTTCCAGGCAGATTTTCAGGGCAGGAAGGCCAAGCCACGTGTGTCCAAGGTAGCTGTGACCAAGTCACATGTTCCTGTGGCAGTTTTGACATCTGCTGCCCAAGCAGCCAGGTAGTGGAAGCTGCATGGGCAGATGCAGCCAACACCACCCCGGCAGTGAGTCTGCCAGCCAGGAATGTGTTGGTCATAGCCCTTGGCGCTGAGGCAGTTGTGCTGCTGGGTCCTGGCAACAGCACCCAGCAGCCAATCACACAATCCAGGCCTTCCGTCCTCATGCCAATTCCTACTCCCATTTGCCAGTCCACCATCGCCACTGCCCCAACTGACCAGAGTGGCATTTACCTCTCAGGGTCCGCACAACCGGACAAGAGGAGGAAGTGTGTTTCTGTGCATGAGGCTGTGACCCCAGACACGGCATCAGCCTCCGGCACGGCAAGGAAGAAGCCTTTCAATATAGAGGAGCTGGACTTCCTTGTGGACTACGTATCGGCACACAACCGCAATATGCTGGTGGTCTCAGATTGCCATTCTATGCCTGCCCGGCAACAGGTCCACTGGCAGTTCATTGCGGATGGTGAGAATGCAATGGGATATGAGAGTCGCACAGCTCAGGATTGCTACAAGTGTTTGACAGACCGCCGATGCTGTGCAAAACAAAAGCGGGACTCTTATTACTCCCTGACTCTGGTGACTGGCAGTGGGCCACCACCAGAGGAGGATGAACTCAATCCGCATGAGGAAATCTCTGCAGAGTTCATCGATCGGGGACAGATCCAGTGTGATACTGGAAATAGATCGGAGGGACAGGGCCTCCCTATCCTTGTCCTTAACTGTTTTTATCTAGTTTTCTGTCATGTTTTCCATGCAGGAGTTCATGTGGGACTGCTGGCGGTGCAGCTCTCTTTTGGTTTGGTGTACAGACCCATGGGATACCCTTATGGCACCCATGGGTGGGGGTGCAACCTTGTGATCCTAGTGTATGTTTTTGGGCACCTGTGTGTGGCCCAAAGAGCAGGGTATGGGCTGGTGGCAGCTCCATGCTGAATTTGACAGGTGCTCTGAGTATCCTCCATTTTGGGATCCCCAGGCCCTGCCATTGGAATCAGTTTATTCCTGATAGGAAACAAGATGCCCCCTGTGGCCTCTTGCTTTCTATTGCCTGTTACCTTGATTTCCCAAAGTCATTGGAAGCCCTGACTCTGTCCCTTCCCCCTGACTGGCTGTTGGGTGGAAGTTCCACATATGGTGTTGTTGTGAAGTACAGGCCAGACTGGCTGGAGCCTTCCCAGTGACTGTATGTTGTGGGTACACCTGTGGGTGGGACCTGGGTGAATGGAGTGTGTGACCAATATGCACTTCTTGTTGTGGATGTCTGGTTTTTGGTGTTTGACACAATGACTGAGACAGCCCTGCCCGAAACTGGTATGAATGCAGTGCGGAATGTTGAATGGCTGGGTACTTGTCCCAATACGCATAACTTGTTGTGAGTGTCTGGAGATAAGTGAATAGCCTGAATGCACTATGCACCTGATTGGCTGCCTGCCTGCATGAATGCCCTTCTGACCGATTGGTTGCCTGAGTGTGACCCAGCAGAATGAATGGGAGATCAACTAGTATATCTGGGGGCCTCTCACTGCTAGAATTCATGTTCAGAAGCTGAAGAGAAACTGGAGTTGAAACTGAAGCTTACCCTTGAAGCCCTGCTGGAATAGAAGTCTTTCTACTGCTCTACTTTATCAATCTAAAAGCTGCTGTGTCTCCAAGGACTGACCCAGAGAGGATCTGGTTAGGCACCCTCTTCCCGAGCTACGAGGGACCATTGTGCACTGCTAATCTTTGCCAACGCTCCCGGGTAGACAGACCTATGACAGGCTGCCGACCGGAGACGGGGACCGCCGTAGAATCACAAGGAGAAGCGTCCGGACACTGTTGTCCATCACCTTCGACGACCGCCGTCACCGACCGGAGCCACATGCTCCCTTTGCCTAAGTAACCTTTGATCCAAGGACGGTCTCGCCTGCACCGTCGACCACTTTGTCCCACCGGAGAAAAGTCGAGGCCGCCGACGCACCTAGGAGCATCTGCCGGTGGGTTTCCTGCCACCTGACTACCGTAGAGATGCCGAACGACTCGACGCCCTTGCTGGGCCAATGTTGTTCAAACTCTTAGCGGTCCTCAACTATCGTCACTGAGGTGCCCCCACACGCCTCCTCCTTGCAGGACGCCAACGCTCCGTTGTCGACTAGCACCGCTAGGAACGAAGCTGCCACCTCACTGTCGTTTTTCCAACCTTTTCCTTGTGGGATCTTGACGATCCGTGGCTCCTGCCTTAAAGGGAGCGGCTCAAGAAGGATCCGTCTACGACTCGACAATGAATTCTGCTATTCCAGGTACATTGGGGTTGCAGAACTATCTTAGAAGAAGATAAGACTCTTGTGAACAATATATGGACTGGGCTTGTACGATATATCTTTATTTACAGGTTGCCCAGGTGGGGGGATCTCCACATAGAACTATGTCTAACGGTAGAGGCCAGTATTCTGCCAATTGTTCTAACCAAATGCTTTCCTCCTATATCTATTGTTGGTTACCTTTATTGAATGATCTGTGTGACATTTGACCAGAGTACAGTTGTTGCACTTTAGTGGGATTTAATAATAATTGTGGTACCACTTAGGACTGTATATATTTGCCATTGTAGGGTTACTGAGCACAAAGTGAGTTATTGTGATTGTGTACATAACCTTGAACTTAATTATATAAAGACTGTGTTTTAACTAATACAGTGTGTGGACATTCCTTTGTGGGGGCTTGGGGACTGCACTGTACTTAAGAACCAGCCTGCATCACCTCCTGAGTAGCTCAGCCTTGGTTGCTCGTCCACGTTTACTAATAATAGAGAATCTTGGCTGTGGTCCTCTGTGCCTCTCCTCTGCCATATAGAGAACAGAAGTACAGACACCCCCCTCCAGTCTTTACATCCAGGGAGTGGGAGAGATGCTGGACTATGACACAACCTCCAGTGAGTCTTGATGTGTGTGTGTCCAGGCATGTGTGTTTTGCTTGTGTGATGTGTTGTGAATGACTGCCAGTTCAGGCTATGTATTAATGAGTGACATTTGTGACACATGCAATGCTTTACTGATGCGTGCTTGTCATCATGCAGTCTGCATGCAGGACATGTGCTGCACAGGGAGGCAGTCCTCATAACCACACATGCACTCTACCTACATAAAAGTCAGTCTGCAGCCTCTCTTGTCCATGTACAGGCTGACTGACATGTTTGCATATAGCCTGTGGTGTAGTTCCACCCAACACTCAGCTTATGTCATCAAATGACTGACGGCTATGTGAGGTCACCCTGCAAGCTGCTCCTCCTTCCATGCCTCTCCAGCACCCTGCAGCTCACTGACTCCATGGTACTGGCGGTTTCTGTGTTGGACTAATGCAATGGCCTGTTCCCTTTCCTGTGTACATGCACACTTCCCTGTCCAACCCTGCCATACCTGTGCAGTGAGGTACATCCTTTGTCCTTGATGCAGGGTGTCTCACTTGGACCGTGAAGATGGCACAGGCTCAGAGTGCACATGAGTGTTCATTCATGGACCATTGCATTCCCTGCAAGCCCCTATGGGTCAGTGGCAAGCTACTCATTGTACCACATCCCCAGTATTTTATCCTTATTGTGATATTTGGTCATCAATATCATGCTCACTCAGGGTCACTTCATCATCAAGCACATGTTTATAGTGTCCTTGTCTGTGTCAAGCACAGGCCTCCCTCTGTTACAGCCATCCTGCCTCCAGGCGACCAGTGTTGTGGCTTCTGCCTGCATAGATGTACTTGTGATGGTTCCTCATGTGTCCTGCTTTCTGTCCCCCTCTCATCTGCTGCAGTCTCAGTTGTCTCAGATTATGCAATTGACACCTGTAAAGACTGTCTGTACTGTGGTCAGCCATCCAGAGCCATGAACTGGCTCCCTGCCATTCTCCAGGAGTTGTGGGGGGTGCAGTGCATCCCTACAACCCAGTGCCAACACTTTGCACATGATGACTGCACTTGCCCTTACAGTGCCGTCATGTCACAAGATGGACATAACTACATTTCTGGTTCTGTTGATAGTTGAGGACGTACACATGTGCTGCACTGCACCCACACACTTCTGAGCCATGTTTCACCTTTCAACATGCCTATTCACTTGTGTGTTGTCAAAGTGACCTGGCATGTATGTATCAATTTGCCTTCCTTCACTGTATTTCAAGGCACTTTCGTTTTTGCATCCTGTGACATGTGTGCTTTTATTCATATTAATGTTATTGTAGTGCATGTTGACTTGCATTTTGCATGTGTTATGGACACGTCTATTTGACTTACTGCTGTGGCTATTTGGGAATAGTGCCATAGCTATGCTACGTGCCATCTCTTTGTTGACATCTGTCATTTTTGGCAAAGATATAGGCCTGCCAAAAGGTTGTGTGTGATGCAGTTTATATGCAACATGCAGTACATGTGTGGGTTTTGCATTTGACAAGCATCCATGTCTGCTTTCAGGGTCCCCTTCCATTTCATTGCCACTGCATGCATGCCAGAATTTGTGTCGTGTGCGACATGGCTGCCTCATGTGTTGGCCCTCAATATTGTGTTGTATATGTGTGTGGTATGTGCTGCTGACATGTGTACTCATGTTTATTTTATTTTTTACAGGTGATGATGCACCAGAAGCAGTGGAGGAAGCGATGGCAGACAGGGTGGAGGGTTCAGGTCACCAACCATGCACCAGTGGTGGTCGTGAGGTGGTAGGCCATGAACATCCCTCGGTGCTCCAGGCCATCCTGTCCAGGTCTGCCTCTGGGTACAGCACTGAAGATCTCTCTGACTCTGATGTTGAATCGGATGCTCATGAATCCATGCCGTCGACGGTGGGTGATTCTGCAATGGATTTGTTCTGTCCGCCACACCTGCAATGGGGGTAGACCCCTCAAGGTGCCAGTCAGTGTTGGTGTGCCAGCGGTGGTTACGGGTGCAGAGTCACACTCCACACCAGTTGCTCCTGTTCCTGGGCCAGCAGATCGACGGAGGAATACAGTCCTGCAGCCGCAGGCTGTGCCAGCACAGCAAGGGCCACGTCGCCTTGGGCCCTGCAGGCGTGGTGCTTTGCAACACGGTGGCCGTGCGCCACCGGGGAACGCTGGCTGGGAGCAATCCATGTATGCCATTGCACAGCAACAGGGGGGAGCAATTGAGATGTTGGCTCAAGGCATGGAATGTGTGGCTGATTACATTCTCCCCCCTGATAGGCAGGTGGAGCTCCAGCAGCAGGCAACGCAGTCCATGTGCCACTCACTCAGGCTGGGCACGGCGGCGTCCAAAAGGGGCCGTCGGGCTGAACTGGTGGCTCTGTGCTCAGTTATTGCTGCTGATGCACAGGCCAACAGGGAACCCCGGAGGGAAGATTACTCCTCCCTCAGAAGTACTCTGGATGCTCTCATCATGGCCCAGGATACACGGGTAGAGCAGAGGATGGTGCAGCTGGAATGCAGCCTATCAGCTGAACACCATGCAAGCCGGGAGGAGGTCCGTCTGTCCCGTGAGGCCTCCCTGGCAGAACTCTGTGTTACATGTGAGGTGGTGCATGGCTACCTCTGTGCCAAATTCATTCAGAATCAGGCTCACCAGGCCTGCATGCTTGCTTCCGTGGAGGGGCTTTCTGGGGCTATGAGTGATCAGGCACCTGTGCCACACGCACCCCCTGATGTACAATCATGGGGTGACGACGACAACTACCTATCTCTCACTCAGGTTATGCCGTGAAGACCAGGAGCCCATGGAGGAATATTTTTTTTTATTCTTAAAATCAACACATGTGGGTGTTGCGGTGCACCCTGCACCTCCCCCCTCCTGGGTGGCCTCCCACCCCTGGGTCCACCATGGCCATTTTTATTTGTTTGTCTATTGTGCATTTATGTTGCAGTGTGGTGCCATGTGGCATCCGATGGCATCCACTGTGTGTTCCAGCTGGGCTGATACAGGCTTGTCTCATGTTTGTGTTTGTGGCTTGGGGTCCAGACACATATGCCACTCCTGCTTCCCCTTTCCATAGGCTCGCAAGGATGGCACCGTGTGACAGTAACTTACACAGAGGCATTGGACTTCCGTCATATCTGTGGCCAGTCTGAAGTCCAACTTGTATATACACCCCCTGTTATGCTCACCTGGTCTCCACGGGGGCGTTGCACAATGCTGAGCGGAGAACGTATGCCTGTGTCTTTCTCTGTCTCACTACTTCTTTCACGAGTGGGTGCTTGCCTAGAATGTTGAATGGAGATGTTAACCTGCTGCGTTGGACAGGCAAGACTCCCACCTCCCTTAACCTCCTCGTGCTCCCCTCTGTGCTTATGGCTCACCTTAGGTGTTTTAATGGTGGACTCTCCATCCTGCGTCTGAATGCAGGGGCACGTTAATATTATTAGGCTTTTTTCTGGATCTAGTTGTGTCACTGATCCTGTGGCCTGTAGAGGAGTCCTGAACAGCTGTGACTCCGTAGGTAAGTCTTTGTACCAATCAATTCTTGGCTTCAGTTTGCTCAAGTGTTCTTTTGTTGCCAAAGTTTTCACTATTGTGCTTATTCCTTGGCAGGTGCGGTTTTGGAGGTGCCAGATGAAGAATTAGACTGCTCACTACGACGCTGCGCTGTATTCCTGCAGGTGAGTGTTAGCGCGAGAGCGCAGCGCCGAAATGTATTTAGAAATGGTTCCTTTTTTCTTGCGCAACTAACCTGATGTTTCTTTTTCTATTCTGCAGGTGTGTTGTGACTCCGGAGCGGCGATCGCGTGAATCGCTTTGATGGATTGCTGGAAGACTGTAGCCTCCAGGTGAGTATTAGCTCTCCTTTCTTTTTCTTCTTTCTGCAGATGCGGTGGTACTCGAGAACGGCAGAAGAGAAGACCTTTTTGGATGGACAGCTTCTCAGGTAAGGATACAACAGTTGTTCTTCTGCTTGTTCTCTCCTTCCTTTCCTTTTCTCCAACAGGTGCTCATGGTCCGTGGTTCCTGAGGCATGGCTGAAGACCAGGTAACTGGAGCAGAGCAGACACGGTGAGCGTTACGCTGCAGGAGTGCAGAATAACGCGAAGCGTGTTCTGTCCTTTGACTGTGGTTTATATAGCCTTGAACAAGTAGTCCCAGGTAAAGTAGTCCCAAGCCCAGCCACACCTTGGAAGCTAGACTGTATGGCTCAGTTCCTCCAGACTGGGCTATGTGTGCCTCCATGTTCACTGAATCCTTGTTCACATGAGGAAATAATATGAGCCTGGCACCAACGGCGCCAGCACTGACTCCAGGAAGGCTTCAGACACCGTTCTGGGGCCTTAAAGGTCCCCATGGGAGCCTACAACTGGGGAAGGCTGGTCTGATCCTGACGTCTGGAGGCATGCATCATGACACCCCCAGTGGGGATTCATGATTTTTTTCTCCAGTGCATGGTTGGACTGCAATTTGGTGAGTATACTACTAATTAATGTATTGCCTTGACTGTATACATTGTTGATGCACTTCATGTTGTATGCGGTCCCATGCCCACTTTTGCTGTTGAGGCCACTCTCATGATGGTAGGGGGACGTGCAGTGGCATTGTCACATTGAGGCACTTGTGCTATGGTGTTTACTCACTGTCTGACATTGCCACTGTTGGGTCCTGTGTTCATGATGTGTTATGCTGGTAAATTTATAGTCCTGTGTTGGCTTTGCTTATGATGTGTCACAGGATCAGCAAAATGTTTCAGTTGCAGATGTGTCCACTACAGAGTGGTTAACATGGAAAATGTATGATACACTGTGTGTTCATAAATTTCCCATGCTAACATGAATTTAATCGCCTTGCAAACACCCCCAAAACACCCCTAACACACCCCCAACCCCACCCCCACCCCAACATCCACCCACCCACACACTACTTGCCTTCTGATACACGTTGTGTCCCTGCTGCACATGTTCACATTGACTTTCGTGATCGTGAACTGACTCCACTGGCTCATTTTTTTCCTTTGTTTTTTTATGCAGCTGCAGGGGTTTCCAGGCTACTGACACCACTCGCTGTACTGTGTGGTGTAGTGAGCAGGGTGTTGCAGGGGACAACCCTGCAGCACCCGCATTTTCTTTTCTTTTTTGGGATTCCCTGAAACGCATGCCTCCAAAGGTTTGAGGTTTTGGTGTTCAGGCCTTTGGTGGCCGGCATTTACATACTTTTAGTATAGGTTGGATATTTTTGCTCACTCTTTTCTTCAGAGTGTGTGTCTGAGGGGATTGTCTGTGGCCTGTTTCCATTTGTAACAGTGCGCTTTGTGACAGCTGTGTCATGTGTGTTTATTTTTTTTTTGAGGTTTTCACACTGCATGCCATGGCATGGTGTGTTGGCTGGGTGACATGGGGTCAAAGGAGTTTTACATGACATACCAGCATTTGGATGTGCTATTTTGCATGGGGGTTATGGAATCTCTGGCTTGCATGTGTGCCTTTTGGTCACACAGGATTGTGTTTGTTTAAGTGGCTAGGGATGCACACAATGCTGCAATTCCAAGGACACATTCTCAAGGTGTTAAGGTTGTGACAGTTGACTGTCTCTTTGTCATCATCGATTGTCACTTGGATCTGGAATGAGCCAGGCCTGTGTGCACTCCGCAGGGGGGGAGAGTTTAAGTGAAAAATGTAGCCATAAACTGAGTATGGGCTGCCTCGCCACGTGCCCTTTCCCTTCCCATGCGCAGCGGGCGTGCGTGTGGTTGGGGATGTGGAGGCACCACTATGTTCACCGGTACGCCCCACCGGGTTGCAACATTGTGCAGGACACATGCTGCCACAATGATCCTGCACACTACTGGGGGCACATATACTAGCTGCCCACCAGAGCGGTCAAGGGAGCATAAATGTGACTTGAGCACTCAGAATGTGCGCTCCACTATGCCCCGGGATGCAATATGGGCTGCGTTGTATCTTATCTGGGGTGGTGTGGTGGGGTTCCATATTGGTGTCATCATGCATGTGCTCAGATGTTAGGCACTGTCCCCTGGGGAGGTGATAATGGTTGTCATTAGTTGGGTTTGTTTATTTGTCTGTGTGTGACATGCATGCATGTGCACATGCATTTGTACTCACCAATGAGCCATGTGTTGCCATGCCTCCCAGCTTCCAGGTCCCAGTGTAGGGCTGATATTCTGAATATGGAACTGTCATGGGTGGACCTGGGAAAGTTTGCATAGACAGATGTGATGATTCCCTTGGCATCCCATACAACCTGCACGTTGATGGAATGCCAGTGCTTGAGTTCGCGATAGATGTGCTCAGTGGCCCTCGGTGGAAAAAGGGCCACATGGGTCCAATCAATGGCACTGAGCACTCTGGGGAAGTGTGCCACCCCTTAAAAGTCCTGGACTATGGCCTGTCTTTCTGCAGGTGTTCTCGGCATGTATATGTGCCTGTGGACTGAGGGGCATGTAGTCATGATTGCCAACACCTGGTGTAGGCAGCGTGACTGCGAGGCCTGTGAAACGCCCCCAACTATAGCAGTTGTCTACTGAAATGACCCAGTGGCCAATAAATTAAGGACATTGAACACCTTTTCCAAGGGGCTCAGTGCTTGGGAGCACAAGGTGGCTGATTTGAAGTCATCCTCCCACTCAGTGACCAGGTCTAGGATGATATGAGGTGGAAACCTATACCTGCCATAGACCTGGTCATAATGCATCCCAAAAAGGCTGGTCCTTGGTAAGAAAATTTTGGGCCTGGCTATCCTCCTCCTCCTGCGGTGTCGCACGATCACTGCTGCGAGGAATGGGACATTCATCGGAGCTGTATATGGTTGTTTGTTGTTTGTGAGCTTTTATGCTGCGCCGGGCCGCTTCCGCCTGCTTTCGTGTGGCAGACGTGTTTCCAGCTATGCGCGGCTTTTGGTGTGGGCGTTGTGAGGGTTTCACTGCCGTACTTCCCCCGTTATGCCCACATTTTTGCGTGTTGTTTCCCATTCCGCATGTTCCGCCCCCTTTTTAGGTGTGTGCGCTGGAAGTTGTGCGCCTTCACTGGGCGACTCAGGCACAGCTTTCGGGATGTTGCTGTTACGTGTGTGCCACATGCAGATTCATCGCATGTCCCAGGTAAGCCACGCGCAGTGCCTTCCATGAATCAGTAAACGGGCGCACGCGTGCGTTTCGCACGTGTTTGCTGCATTTCTCACGCTTGCGCTATAGATTTTGGCGCACAATGATTCCATGAATGACCCCGTTAAGCTTTTGCTGTGTGTTTTGTGAAAACATATTTCAAGTGTGACTATTACCGTTGGTGTGAAGGGGATCAATGCGAAGACCCCCAGTAGGATACCCATGATAGTTTACTCCCGCATTATCATGTTAGAGCAATACGGCAGATATGTTTTATGTTGAATTCATATTAAGTATTTCTGATGCTTCAAGGTGTTTGTAAAGCCATGGGGATACCTGTACATGCTAGTGTGGAGGGTCTACTGGCAAAAACAATCCTAGAAATGTACACATGTCACAAGCCTGAGAAAAAAATAAATCTTTACAGCTGGCAGGGCCTGTGGTTTTAAAAAACTATGTAGCCTGTGTTAAGACGGATTTCTGAACTCTGGCCTGGTGGTGCAGAAGTTCAGAAGGCCAACCTAATTACTTGGAACAGGGTAACCTCTGGACAAGCCAGACCAATCAAGGTAGCGATCGCGGCGGTCAAGACTAGGTCTCAAGAGGGGTGAGGGTGACTGAAAGCCCGCAATGAGCACACAAAGCAAGAGCGCTTACAAACTACTCCAAACAGTTGTTCTATCAAAAATAGATACACATTTATTTTAAGGCCTTTAAAACAATGACCGTAGCGAGAAAATCACAATATCACAATATTAAACCAACACATACCATATCAACACAATATATATACAAATACACAGTCGCAAGCGTTTAAAGCACGAAATATGTAGTCCACCTGAAAGGAAAGGAAAACAGGCAGTGCGATAACGCTTTAGACTCAGTTCGCCTTCAGAGGCACCTAACTAGATGGAAGTCCGAGCCCTGCGAAGAGTGGAGCCTTGTGCTCAAAGTACCTGCCACGCCGGTGCCAACGGGCAAAAGGGGAAGCTCTTCGGAGGAAGTTAGGCAGTTCGGGTTAGTGCACAGCAGAAGGAGAACAGGTTCCGCAACTCAAGCGCAGCCTCCACAGCGGGCAGAAGCAGAGCGCGAGTACGGTCAAAAGGGTGCTGTTTTTACACAGCAGGGAAAAGCAATGGGATACTGCAGGAGGGCGACCAGATCCTAGCTAAACTACTCACCGGTCCCCGAAGCAAGCAGACCCAGGCTTCTCCACGTTAGTTTCAGCAGCTGGCAGGTTCAGAAGAGCAGGGAACGCCTCGTAGTCGTGTAGAGCAAAAAGACGTCCCAATCGACGAAACCAGCACAGTTTGTTGCCGCAGCAGGACAACGGAGCGGCCGTGTGTATTCAAGCCAAATGTACACTCCTCCCTTCAGACTTGGGAACGCCAAGCGTACGAAGCGTGGGAGAGTGACAAGGACTCGAAATACAACACAACCTGGTGGCGGTTACAGAGCAGGACTCCCTTGTAAGCTGGTCAGTCAACTGGATGGCCCAGAGACACTTCCGAAGGCTTACTTGGCAGGAGATGATGAAGTCGCCGGGAATAGCTGTTCCTGCTATTCCAAAGGTCGAAGCACCAGTACAGGCCTTCTGGTTCGATCCAAGGAGGAAAGGGCTTCACAGGACGACAGCAGTGCAAAGGAGGATTCCTTCAGCGGGTCACCAGCGATTCCTCGGTCCAGCCTCTTGGTTGCAGGATACTTGGCTCCTGTATTCCTTCGTTCGTGAGAACTCAGGAGATCGACATGGTAGTGGTGTTTCCAGCTCCCTCTTATCCACGGTTCCCTTCGCGCCAAAACGGAGGGGAGCCAATGGGAGATCCGCTCATCAACACACATACCATACGTGGACCAATCACGGACCACGGTGGACCCAGGCATTCACACCACCCTAGACTCTCTGGCACCCAGGATGTGTATTGGGACCAGACATCCCAGCCCACACCCTGGAGGCACACAAACGACATGTAGAAGCCCGCGAAAGCAACCACGTTTCGCGGGAAAGTACATTCCCAAATAAGGAAGGCCCCGGGTCGCCCGACCTGGGGAAGGTGAAGGGAGCAAGACGGTCAGTGGACAAGACAAAGGAGCCTCGTGGTCTGGCCATTTTGGGAGCCAGGCCACCATTTTGGGTTCAGTGCGAAAAACGTGCTCAGAACGCCAAAAGGAGCTCAAAATAAACAAAACGATCGCTGCCACCATTCGAGTCCCTGAATGACTTGCACCGATCAAATACCATCCTAAAAGAGTATCTAGGGCCTGTAGAAGGCTAGAGACCCAAGAGAGCTGTAACTTAGCTTACAGTGCCCTCTTGTGTCATGTTGCACTAAAGCCGCAACACGATAAAAGAAACTACGGGAAACAGCGTTCCCCGGTACTGACTGTCTTAAGGGCATGTCAGTTTCCCCGTAAGAAAGGAGCGAAAGCCCAGAGGAGTGCGGCAGAAGGCTGCACTTCTCTGGCAAAGTCAAGAACAAGGTGAAAACAACAGCAAAAAGTTTAGGGGTTGCCACATGGAAGGAAAATTCCCTACAATTATGAAATCTTTCCTAACACTCGCCCCTCCCAGACTATGGACAGGGGGAACTAATCCACCCCTGGATGAGTCTCTTGTTCAGGTCGGTAAAACATTCTGGACAACCCATCAGCATTGCTATGTTGGACACCTGGCCTATGCTCAATAGTGAAGTCGAAGCCTTGTAGACTTATGGACCACCTAAGCAACTTTGGATTCTCCCCCTTCATGTTCATTAGCCACTTTAACGGCTTATGGTCAGTTTGCACAGTGAAGTGGGTCCCATAGAGGTAGGGCCTCAGCTTCCTTAGGGCCCACACAACAGAGAAACATTCTTTCTCTACCGTGGACCATCTGAGCTCTCTGTCCTTAAGCTGGCGACTAATAAAACCGATAGGGTGTTCCTTACCCTTCTCATCTACTTGTGATAGTACAGCTCCTATCCCAGTGTCAGAGGCATCCGTCTGCACGATAAAAGGTCTTTGATAATCAGGGGCCCTAAGGACAGGGGCCTGGCACAAGGAGTCTTTTAAGCCATTGAAGGCCTTCTCACACTCGTCGGTCCAAGTTACCTTCTTGGGTTTCTTCGGAGTTGTGAGGGCAGTCAGAGGAGCAGCTATGGTGCCATAGTCTGCCACAAAAGTGCGGTAAAACCCAGTGAGTCCTAAGAAGGCTCTCACGTGGGTTTGCGTAGTGGGGGTAGGCCAGTCTTGTACTGCTTGTACTTTACTGGGTAGAGGCTGTATCCTCCCTCCACCTACTTCATGTCCAAGGTAAACCACTGAGCCTTGTCCAATCTGGCATTTACTAGCCTTTATGGTCAAGTGGGCTTTCTGAAGAGCCTGGAGCACAATCCTGAGGTGTTTCACATGGTCTTCCCAGGTGGCACTGAAAACTGCTATATCGTCCAGATATGCAAGACAGAATTCGTCCAACCCATTCAACACATGATTCACAAGCCTCTGGAAAGTGGCAGGTGCATTCTTCAACCCGAACGGCATTACCCGGAATTGGTAAAGGCCGTCTGGAGTAGAAAATGCCGTCTTCTCCCTGGCATGTTCTGCTAAAGCTATTTGCCAATAGCCAGCAGTGAGGTCAAACGTGCTGAGGTACTTGGAGGCACCCAAAGTATCCACCAGCTCATCTGTTCGAGGCAAGGGGTGTGCGTCTGTCTTGGTGACAGCATTCAGAGCCCTGTAATCCACGCAGAACCTCAATTCAGAAGTGCCTGCCTTTGGAACCAACACCACTGGGCTGGACCAAGGACTACTAGAGGGTTCAATCACCCCAAGGTCTAACATCTTGTTGACCTCGGTCTTAATATAAGACCGTACTTTATCTGACATCCTGTATCCCCTACTTTTGGTAGGTACACTGTCTCCTGTGTCAATGTTATGTTTGCACCAAGGTGTCAAACCAGGCGACTGTGAAAACAGGGGGGAAAACTGCCTAAGCAAACTTTTCACCTCAGCCTGCTGATCAGAAGTCAGGTGAGGGGCCACTCGGACACCCTCAATGGAGCTATCTGAAGGACCGCTGTGGAACAGGTCGGGGAGAGGTTCAGACTCCTCTTCCTCAACATCTGAAGCCAGTAGCAGTGCTGCGATTTCGACTCTTGGGACGAAAGCCTTCAGCCTATTCACGTGAAACACTTTTGGAGCCTGTCCAGGCCTTCCAAGGTCCACTAAATAGTTCACCTCACCCAGGGGCTCCACCACTGTGTAAGGGCCTGACCATTTGTCCTGTAAAGCTCGAGGCCTTATTGGATTCATGATCAGGACTTGCTGACCAGGTGTAAAGTTGATGAGGGAAGCTTTCTGGTCGTACCAATGTTTCACCAGCGCTTGCCCTGCCTTCAATTTATCACTAGCCAAGCCCATCAGAAGTACCATCCGTTTTCTGAGCCCTAGCACATAATCAACTACATTGGTAGTAACAGGGGGAGTGGGCATCTCCCATCCCTCTTTGACGATGGCTAAGGGTCCCCGTACGGGATGACCGAACAGAAGTTCGAAGGGGCTGAAGCCAACACCCTCCTGTGGTACCTCTCGGTAGGCAAACAGTAAGCATGGTAAAAGAAGATCCCATTTTCTTCTCTGAGGCTCCTCCAGAGCCCCAATCATGCTCTTTAACGTTCTGTTGAAACGTTCCACCAGACCATTGGTCTGGGGGTGGTATGCAGAAGAGAACTTGTAGGTGACCCCACATTCTTTCCACATAGCCTGCATATACTTCGACATAAAGTTGCTGCCACGATCTGACACAACTTCTTTAGGGAAGCCAACCCTAGTAAATATGCCGAGTAAAGCTTTTGCAACTGACTTGGCAGTTACAGTTTTCAATGGGATGGCCTCAGGATACCTGGTTGCATGGTCGACCAGCACCAGGATAAACCTATTGCCCGAGGATGTTTGCGGGTCAAGGGGACCAACGATGTCGATCCCTACCCTTTCAAATGGTACCCCCACAACTGGGAGCGGTACCAACGGAGCTTGGATTGTCGCGCCAACCTTACCAGACAACTGGCAGGAGGCACAACTCCTGCAGTGACTTTCTACTTGCACCCCCATCTTGGGCCAGTAGAAGTGCATGGATAACCTTTGCTTGGTCCTCTTCATACCAAGGTGACCAGCAAGGGGAACTTCATGCGCCAACTGCAGGAGGAAGGGCCTAACAGCAAGGGGAACCACCAACCTCCTATGGTCTCCTTCTGTAGACTCTGTGGGCTCACTATACAGGAGTCCACCTTCCCAATAAATCCTATGCTTCCCAGGAGGTTCACCCTCAAGCTGGGAGCAGGCCTGTCTCCTTAGGCCTTCCAGAGATGGGCACTCACGTTGGCCTTTACTGAATTCGTCCCTATCAGGACCTCCTTCAACTAACAAGTCTTTTAGTTCAGGATGATCGTTGGGGTCGAATACTTCAGGCATCGCCACCTCCTCGTCAGGCCCGGGCGATTGACCAACTTCCTCCACCGCAGTGGTAGGCGAGCTCGGGGGAATATTCTCTTTCCCTCGTTTTGACTTGTAGACTCCTTTCGCCTTGGGTTTCCCCTTTGGCTGGGGCGGCGTATTGGACTTGGCCAATGCTGCCCGTGCTTGAGACCGTGTGTAGGGTCTTTCGGCAGTGTCTCCTACGAGCCCTAAAGCTCTGAGATCATTACCCAACAAGACCTTTCCCGGGACGTTTCTCTGAATGCTCACTGGAATCCTGACTGCTGTACCATTTAAAGTAAGATTTACAGGGATCACGGGAAACATACGGAGGGGGCCGTCAGCCAACTTAGTGGGCATCAGAGTAGCTCTGGCAACTTCCTCTGAGTCTACCAAGGTAGAATCCACTACAGTGCGACTGCACCCACTATCCTTAAGAGCTGGAGTATCCACTCCATTGATCAGCACACTGTCTTTAAAGTAGTGCTTGGTATTATCCGGAATCCTAGCATAAGCCTCTGCGACTTTAGGCTCCCAGGAACCCAGGGACACTAAAACTACCTCAGCCTCTATTCCACTGGGAAATGAGTCTGAGGAGAAGGATGCTCCTGTAATCTCTTCTTCCTCGTAAGAGGAGAATGCCAGATTAGCGGAGTGGACCCCCAAAGGTCTAACCTTACAACGGGGATCCCCCTTCACGTGGTCAGTTGCTCCACAAGAAAAACAAGCCCCAGTGGGTCTGTTTACGTAGGGAGGCTTATTGTAACCAGAGTTCTGTTTCGGAGGCGGACCTCCACTGCCCTGTGAGTTCTCTTGTGTCTTACCCTTGTTTTTCTTTTTGTGGCCCTTATGGGAAGAAGATTTATCAGATTCCCCACCCTCCATATCTTTGGACTTTTTCCCTTCCTCCTGCTTACCAGGATGAGTTTTGTCCTTATGGGACACTCGATGTGACACCCATAAGTCTGCTGCAATGGCCAGCTTCTTAGGATCTATCTCCTTCGAATTGGCCAAATGCTGCTTAAGCTCCGGGGAAGAAGAAGCAAAAATATGTTCCAGCATGACAAGATTTATCATGCCTTCGAAGGTAGAAACCTTATAACCTTCGACCCAGCCAGTTAAGTTTTTCAAAGATTCAGCGACATAAGATACCCAAGTACCACCTTCCTTTTTCTTATACTCTCGAAAACGCTTTAAATATTGGGCCAGAGTCTTCCCAAACTTTAAAATGAGAGTTTGCTTTAACATTGCGAAATCAGCTCGCTCAGCCTTCGACATTTCCATAATGGCACTACAGCCAGAATGGGGCAGTCTACTGAGCAACCATGCAATCTTATCAGCACTGTCAACTTTTTGAACCTCGCATGCATACTCAAACGCATTCAGCCAGTCCATAATGTCATTCCTTTCTTCATACACACTGAGCAGATCTTTTGGAAACCGTGGATGAGAGGAAGCCCCAGAACCATGTCCAGGACCCTTGGACCCATTTGCAACCTGAAGCTTGGCCAGTTCCAACTGGTGATCCCTGTCTTTCTGTTTTTCTGCCTGTTCGATTTTTAGTTTGGCTATGCTGAATTCAAGCTCCTGCTGCCTAAACCGCAGCTCTTGCTTCTTGAATTCAAGCATAGCCTCCCCATCAACACTGGCAGAGGAAACATTAGACATTACATCCTCCCTGTCCTCGTGGTCGCGGTGGATCAGTGCAGCGGCAGAACCGTCGGTTCGGCCAGTGAGAGCAGCCCCACCACCTTCTGCACTGTCCTCGGAAGTTATAGCGTCAAGCTGCGCTTCTTGCCACGCCACGATTCTCTGGATCATTTCCAATTTTGTGCCTTGAGAGGAAACACCTCTCTCCGCACACATCTGTTTCAGCGTTTCTGATTTGGAAGCATTTAAAGTTAACAACGTATTTGCTTCCATACTGTTTGATAGGACTATGGCCTTTTTAAAGTTATATTACAACAATTCACTACGTGCACTGTTTGGAATAACCTGAAATGCCTTAGTTCGAGCGCAACACTGGATACCTTCAGTCGTATCCCACCGCTGCCACCAATTTGTTAAGACAGATTTCTGAACTCTGGCCTGGTGGTGCAGAAGTTCAGAAGGCCAACCTAATTACTTGGAACAGGGTAACCTCTGGACAAGCCAGACCAATCAAGGTAGCGATCGCGGCGGTCAAGACTAGGTCTCAAGAGGGGTGAGGGTGACTGAAAGCCCGCAATGAGCACACAAAGCAAGAGCGCTTACAAACTACTCCAAACAGTTGTTCTATCAAAAATAGATACACATTTATTTTAAGGCCTTTAAAACAATGACCGTAGCGAGAAAATCACAATATCACAATATTAAACCAACACATACCATATCAACACAATATATATACAAATACACAGTCGCAAGCGTTTAAAGCACGAAATATGTAGTCCACCTGAAAGGAAAGGAAAACAGGCAGTGCGATAACGCTTTAGACTCAGTTCGCCTTCAGAGGCACCTAACTAGATGGAAGTCCGAGCCCTGCGAAGAGTGGAGCCTTGTGCTCAAAGTACCTGCCACGCCGGTGCCAACGGGCAAAAGGGGAAGCTCTTCGGAGGAAGTCAGGCAGTTCGGGTTAGTGCACAGCAGAAGGAGAACAGGTTCCGCAACTCAAGCGCAGCCTCCACAGCGGGCAGAAGCAGAGCGCGAGTACGGTCAAAAGGGTGCTGTTTTTACACAGCAGGGAAAAGCAATGGGATACTGCAGGAGGGCGACCAGATCCTAGCTAAACTACTCACCGGTCCCCGAAGCAAGCAGACCCAGGCTTCTCCACGTTAGTTTCAGCAGCTGGCAGGTTCAGAAGAGCAGGGAACGCCTCGTAGTCGTGTGGAGCAAAAAGACGTCCCAATCGACGAAACCAGCACAGTTTGTTGCCGCAGCAGGACAACGGAGCGGCCTTGTGTATTCAAGCCAAATGTACACTCCTCCCTTCAGACTTGGGAACGCCAAGCGTACGAAGCGTGGGAGAGTGACAAGGACTCGAAATACAACACAACCTGGCGGCGGTTACAGAGCAGGACTCCCTTGTAAGCTGGTCAGTCAACTGGATGGCCCAGAGACACTTCCGAAGGCTTACTTGGCAGGAGATGATGAAGTCGCCGGGAATAGCTGTTCCTGCTATTCCAAAGGTCGAAGCACCAGTACAGGCCTTCTGGTTCGATCCAAGGAGGAAAGGGCTTCACAGGACGACAGCAGTGCAAAGGAGGATTCCTTCAGCGGGTCACCAGCGATTCCTCGGTCCAGCCTCTTGGTTGCAGGATACTTGGCTCCTGTATTCCTTCGTTCGTGAGAACTCAGGAGATCGACATGGTAGTGGTGTTTCCAGCTCCCTCTTATCCACGGTTCCCTTCGCGCCAAAACGGAGGGGAGCCAATGGGAGATCCGCTCATCAACACACATACCATACGTGGACCAATCACGGACCACGGTGGTCCCAGGCATTCACACCACCCTAGACTCTCTGGCACCCAGGATGTGTATTGGGACCAGACATCCCAGCCCACACCCTGGAGGCACACAAACGACATGTAGAAGCCCGCGAAAGCAACCACGTTTCGCGGGAAAGTACATGCCCAAATAAGGAAGGCCCCGGGTCGCCCGACCTGGGGAAGGTGAAGGGAGCAAGACGGTCAGTGGACAAGACAAAGGAGCCTCGTGGTCTGGCCATTTTGGGAGCCAGGCCACCATTTTGGGTTCAGTGCGAAAAACGTGCTCAGAACGCCAAAAGGAGCTCAAAATAAACAAAACGATCGCTGCCACCATTCGAGTCCCTGAATGACTTGCACCGATCAAATACCATCCTAAAAGAGTATCTAGGGCCTGTAGAAGGCTAGAGACCCAAGAGAGCTGTAACTTAGCTTACAGTGCCCTCTTGTGTCATGTTGCACTAAAGCCGCAACACGATAAAAGAAACTACGGGAAACAGCGTTCCCCGGTACTGACTGTCTTAAGGGCATGTCAGTTTCCCCGTAAGAAAGGAGCGAAAGCCCAGAGGAGTGCGGCAGAAGGCTGCACTTCTCTGGCAAAGTCAAGAACAAGGTGAAAACAACAGCAAAAAGTTTAGGGGTTGCCACATGGAAGGAAAATTCCCTACAATTATGAAATCTTTCCTAACAGCCTGTTTAACAGAAAGACTTTTCTAACCTATACAGTTTTAGGAAGAGCCATAAGGAGTGTCCGGTACGACAAAACAGCAACACAAGGATGAACGGTATGCAAGATACTTACGCCTTAAAGGCCGTGTTTTACAAGCCTCTGAACTATCTGAACTGTTAAATGCTACGAGTATCTGGTGTCTGCAGAGTTATAGACATGGCGCCAGGGTGGACGTGTATAGCGTACTTTATAATGCCCCCAATAAAATATCAGAGATGATAACACTTCGTCTCACCTATATGTATAATACCCATTATAAAAAATAAAATGTCTTACAGCAGCTTGGTCTCTGGTTATTTTATTTTAGTGCTTCAATGGATAACAACACATGTTCAAGATTGTATAAAAGCTATTATGATAAAAGAGGCTTTGGGAGTTATGTGGGTGTTGATGCTCTTTATCGAAAATTACAGCGTGATAAACACCCCGTCACACGTGGAGCCGTCAGGGCCTGACTATCTGGTCAGGAGACATATACCCTTCATAAAAATGCTAGAAAACGTTTTAAAAGAAGAATGACCGTGTTATCTTCCAGAGACCATCAGTGGCAGGCTCATTTAGTGTATGTTTGTCCTTTTGAAAAGCAGAACAATGGTGCACAGTACATCATGATGGTGATAAATGTTTTATCAAAATATGCTTTTGCAGAGGTCTTGAGGGATAATACTCGTTCAAGACTGACAGCTGCTTTCAAGCATTTCTTCAGCAAGGGACGAGTATGTGTAAAATTCCAAACTGATGCCAGTAAGGATGTTTTAAATAGACCGCTCTAAAATCTTCCAAAACAACACAGCGTGCATCATTTTATAACACACACGGAGGTTATAGCAGCGGCTGTTTAATGTTTTAATCGAAAATTGAAATCTAAACTCTGAAGATATTTCACAGCCTATAATTGTCAAAACCTTATCCCCACCAAGGGCTCACGGGGCCCTAAGGACCTTATTCGGGTCGCCTCGGATGCCTTGGAGCCAGTCCTGGCACTGTTGGCATAGGAGACGCTTACTGGGACGGGGTTTCTATGGACAGAGGACAAGCATGGCCGCCCCCATGTGGAATACTGGAGAACTGCATTCTGCGGTCTAGCCTTCAGGGTGGGGCCCGCCCCAAAGACACCTGGGATACTGCCTTGCTATTTAAACCACGCACAACTAAGGGCACGTGCTTCACGTTATTCTGCCTTGCAGCGTGACGCTCATCAGATCCTGCTCTGCCATCCTTACCAGTTCTGCAGCATCCATCGGCTTCGAACTCATCCAAGGCAAGAACCATCACCACCCTTACCTGTTCTACAGCATCCATCGGCGTTGGACTCATCCAAGGCAAGAATCATCGCCATCCTTACAAGCTCCACTGGTCGCCCGGAAGGCCAACGTCTTCAAAACATCTTTCATCCCGTCGGATTCCCTGGGAACATTCTTCTCCTGGTTGTCGCGACCTACAGAACAAAACAAAACCACAGGTTAGCCTCTTGCAAGGACGCTCCCAGTGCCGCTTGGCGTTCTTCTCACCTATTCGAACTGGGCTTCGGCTTCTACCGCAGCTCTCGCCACCTGCAACAAGAAAAGAGAAAGACATTATTGCAAATTCAACTAAAGACTTTGCTTGCATCTAAAAGACATTGCTTTCGACAGAAAGACTCACCTGAAAGAAGGAGTTGCAGCCGGCCTGAACTCCGGCCCTCGCCAGTGAAGAAACTCGGCAGAACGGTGCCACCTTTCGACGCGCCCCTGCCCAGCGCGGCAGGACGGAGAGTACACCTTTATAGAAAAACAAGGTGAGAGACATTCTCTGGGCAACTGCAAGGGGAACTCGGGAGGTGGGTTGCAAGGAAAGAACCGAAGCTCATCTTCCCCTCCTATCTTCTAGAGTTGCCCTTCGATTATCCAGATTCCAGGACAGGCGAAGGGATCCCGAGAGCATCCCAGCTATTCGAGAGGCGCCCCGTGGACCAACAAGGTGAGCATTACAGAACGCCAAGCCCTAACTAAATCATCCACCTGGGCGTCTACTATGGAAACTTCGGAAACAGACCAGTTAGCCCAGTTGTTGGGGCAGTTGCGCGTGGAGGTTCACTCTGTGCAGCAGGAAACCAATGTGTTACGAAGGGAGTTGATTGTTACCAGGGAGAGGACGGATGACCTCGGGAGGCAACTTCTTCAGTCACAAGAAGGACAAGCCCTGTTGCCTGGAGTTGGTCAATCCACCTCGGCTACCGCAAGCAATCCGGTTCAGATTAACCTCCCTGGGGCTGTGCCACTGGCTCCTCCGGAACAGTTTGCAGGAGATCCCCGGCGATACGCCACCTTCATGAACCAATGTCGCCTCCACTTTCTGTGCAGGCCTGGGGCGTTCCCTACGGATCAGGCACATGTGGCTTTTGTTTTATCCTACCTTAGCGGGAGTGCAGCTGACTGGTTAGTTCCATTTATTAGCCGAAATGACCCTCTGCTTCAAGACTTTGATGGTTTTCAGCGGGAGCTGGAAAAACTTTTCTCTCGACGCCACCATGGACAGGCCCTAGATAACGAACTCTTGTCTCTTCGTCAAGGGAGCCAGGATCTGCTGACCTACATTGCGACGTTCAATCGACTGGTGGTTGAGGCAGATTGGCCTGAGGATAAACGGACTACGTTATTCAACTGGGGTCTTCGTGGGGAGTTAAAGGACGTCTTGGCCCAAGTGGTGGACCCACCTCGGGATTGTGCCGAGTTCATTGGTTTGGTAGTCCAGTTGGATCGTCCACTACAAGATAGGAAGAGTGACCGAGGGAAATCGGATTTACGCCCCTTATTCGTACGTCCCAAGGATCATGCTCCGCGGGGCCCTGACGGAACCAGTGAACCCATGCAGATAGGAGGGGGCAGGCCCCCGTTAACCCAAGCCGAAAGGGACGAAAGGAGAGAGATGCAACTGTGCTTGTATTGTGGGAAAACGGTGGTCAGTCATAATATCGAAAAAAAATGTCAAAAGCCAATAATTTCGAAAAAAAATGTCGAAAAAAAGAAATCGAATTCTTTATTTTTTTATTTATATATTTTTTGGGGGTTTTGCAAGTAAAAAAAAAAGGTAAAACAAAAAAAAAGGGGTTAGGGGGGAACCCCCCTAATTCGAATAAAAAACAGTGAAAAAGAAATTCGATTTTTTTTTTTCGACTTTATTTTTTCAAAAAAATGACTTTCGACATTTTTGTATTCGATATTATCACTATGAACCTGGGAAAGCAGGCCAATTCTTTTTTTTTTTTGATAAAACATTTTATTGATTTGAGACAAACAAACAAACAACATAAGCACACTGTCGATACAGGTCATTGATTGTTTCCCACCGTTATTACAGACAACATTTCAAAATTGAGTTCACTGCCCCTTCACAGGAGCTACATTCGATTTCCCTGCTTTATTGGTACCCTGAATGTCGAGGGGCGCCACATTCTCTTTTCTTATTCGCTCATACAGCGTCACCTTTCAGTGGGCGTCTTCCCATTTTTGCCATACCTTTTGCGCCTTGGCCGGACATCCTCTGGCCGTGTATACCCTGTGCTCCATTGCAACACAGATGTCTACGTCTGTCATCCATTGCCCATAACTCAGAGTCACCTCCGACCCCCATTTCTGAGCAATGTTTCTTTTGATAAGTGCGGTAGTGGTGAACACAAACAGTTTTTCATATTTTGACAGGTCGACTTCATCGTCTATTCCTAACAGTAGCAGCTTAGGATCTCTGGGGATCTCTTTACCTAGGACTCTAGATAGCTTGTTGCAGCATGCGTCCCAGAACTGCTGAATGTGTGTGCATGTCCAGAGTATGTGAAAAAAGGTACCTTCCTCTGTCTTGCATCGCAGGCAGGTTGGGTCATTTATCATTCCCCATTTGTAGAGAGCCACTCTAGGATAGTATACTCTATGTAGTATCTTTAACTGTATCAGCCTGAGCCTTGACGATATGGCTACCTCCCTAGGAAACATCAGAGCTATGACCCATTCTTCCGGCAGTATTGTACCCAGATCAGTCTCCCATTTGGTCTGTAGAGCTCGCAATTCTGTCGTGCCAAAGGAGGTTATGGCACTACACAGGACTGACGTCACTTTCTGAGTGATTCGCTCCGGGAAGAGGTTTCTTTCTATTGGGGTGAATTCCGCAATGCGGTCATATCAGGGAGATTGCCTTGTAGTGCGTGTTGCAACTGAGTATAATGATATTGTTCAGTTTGGGGAAGTGTGAGGTTGAGCGCCAGCTCCGAGAATGGAATTACGATGCCCTCTCTCACAACATCACCCATTGTTAGTGTTCCATGTTGGGACCAGACCGGCCATTTGGGGAGATTGTATACACCCGGGAGATTTCTGTTGTTCCACAATGGTTGGGCTAGCAACAGCTTGTTGCCCCATCCCACAAATTTTTGTGCGTCCGTCCAGATTTGGGTTAGGTGTGTCCGCATATTGGAGATGTTTGGGTGGGCCCTTTTCCTATAAAGATATTGCATGACAGGGTTTTCAGGAGTGTCAATTTCTAATGCGCAGTTATGCGGCTCGGATTTGTCCCCGTGCAATTGGTCATTTACGATTGTCATTTGGCTGGCCCAATAGTATATCTGTATCCGGGGAAGCCCTATTCCGCCCTCCCAAATGGATCTTTAGAGAGTGGCAAGTGCTATGCCGGGGGGGGGGGCATCATTCCACAGCAACTTTCGGATTGATTGATCTATTTTCCCGAATACGTTCGGGGGGACATGAAGTGGGGGATTTTGTAATATGTATAGGAGTCGGGGCAGGGACATCATTTTAAAGAGCGCTGCTCTGCCTAGTAGCGTCAGGGGGAGGGATGCCCAGTGTTGGGAATCTTCCGCGAGTCTCGTCATCACTGGGTGTAAGTTTCTGGGGACATAGTCATTGAGATTATTTGTGACGAGCATGCCCAGGTACTTGAATTGCTCCTTTTCAACCTGATAGGGGCATTGTGGGGGTATCGCTTGTTCTATCTGCCCCAGCGGCGCCCTATTTTTGTAGCAATCCGGTCACTATGGGACAGGATCTTACTGGATCGTACAGATATACAAGCAAGTCATCAGCATACAGGGACACCCTGTCTTCCCAGCTTTCTGACCAGCGGAAGCCCTTCCATGCCTCATTGCCTCTCAATAGTATCGCGAGTGGCTCGATTGCTATCGCGAATATCATGGCTGACAGAGGGCATCCTTGCCTGGTTCCCTTTCCTATTTCAAAGGGGTTTGATGTATAACCGTTCACCTTTGTGACTGCTGTTGGTGCTTTATACAGTAGTTTGACCCAGCTCATGAATTGGGGCCCAAATCCCATTCTTTGCATTATCTCCCATATCGTTTCCCAGTGTACCGAATCAAACGCCTTTTCAAAATCTACTGCCAACAGGGCTAGTGGGCCCTGAATGGTGGGCGCGTTTTCTATCGCCGTATGTAATCGATGTATTTTCATGCGCGTGGATCTGTGTGGCATGAATCCACATTGATCCGGGTGACTCACGGAGGATATAATTGGCTGGAGTCGATTAGCTAGTGTTTTCGCTAGGATTTTGGTTTCGGTGTTGATGAGAGAAATCGGTCTGTAAGAACTGCATCTATCTGGGGGTTTGTCTGCTTTGGGTATTTCCACTATAGTGGCTTGTCTCAGGTCTCGTGGGAGGAATCCCTCGCTGTGGGAAGTTTCATACATTTTTAATAGATGTGGTGTAATTATGTTTGTACCCATTTTTTTCCACACCTCTACCGGGAATCCGTTGGGCCCCGGGGTTTTCTCGGGTTGGAGGTCCGCTATGGCTGCGGACAATTCGTCATCTGTGATATTTGTGTCTAGGAAGGCAGTTTGTTCAGGTGTTAGAGAGGGAAGGGTAACTTCCGCTAGGATTGTGGTATCAATGGGGGAGGTTGGTGCTTTGTAGAGCTCCCTATAATAGGAGGCGAACCCCTCCGCGATGTCCCGGTCCGCTGTTAAGAGTGTGTCCCTCTGTGCCCTAATCGCCCTGACATGTCTGAGCCCTTCATCTCGCTTCTCCAGCCATGCCAGCATTTTGCCCGCTTTATCCCCAGTTTCGTACACTCTAGCCCGCATTGCTGTGTGCGCCTGTTTGGCGTTGTCAAGGGCGATGTTCTGTAGTTGTTTTTGTGCTACTTGCAATGCCCGGAGAGATTCCGGTTGGCCTTGGGATATATGAGTTGTCTCTGCCCTCTGCACTCGCAATTCCGCTTCCTGGATTGATTTAGCTTGTTTTTTCTTATGGGCCGCAAACCCGGAGATAAGTTCCCCCCTTAATACCGATTTATATGCTTCCCATATAGTTGTTGGGCTGCCTACAGAGTGTTCGTTCACTTCAAAGTACAATTTTGTAGTTTTTTGTACATGCTCCAACAGTTCTGGGAAACCCAGGTAGTAACTGTTCAGCCACCAGGTAGGTGGGGGTGGTTGGTCTATCGGTGTTGATTTCTCTCATGAGTGGGGAGTGGTCTGATATGCCCCTGGGTAGGAATTGCGCTGCACTTACTAGGTGTATTTCAGATGTTGGCAGAAAAAAGTATTCAAGCCTTGATAATGAGGCATGTGCCCCAGATAGGAACGAGTATTCCCTCGTGTCAGGGTGTAGATGCCTCCACACATCTTTCAGTCCCATGGCATCCGTAAATGTGGCTAATTTAGTGCGCGTGGAGGGGTTTCTCGCGCGGACATGTGTGCGATCAAGCTCCAGGTTCATTAGCTCATTGAAGTCTCCCCCCACTATCACCAAGATCGAGGGAACTGCAGTGATTAGGGGTGTTAAGTCGTCGATTAGGGAGGTAAATAAGGTCGGTGGGGCATAAATGGCTAACATGGATATGGTGCGTCCCCAGTGAGTCCCGGTTATATGTACATATCTGCCTCCCGTGTCCTGTGCAACGGTTAACAGTTTGAAGGGCAATCGCCTGTGTATTAGGATCAGGACTCCCCGGGCCCCCATGGAAAAGCCTGAGTGCAATGCTATGCAGTAATTTGATCGCTTGAAAAGGTTGCAGTTCGTGCCCGCTAAGTGGGTTTCCGTTAGGAAGGCTGCGTCTGGCGCATGTCGATTTAGTTGTCAAACAAGGCGCCTCTTAATGCTACTGCCCAGCCCGTTCACATTCCAGGTCATAATCTTAATGGACTTGGTGTTATTCCTGTTGTTGGATTCCATCATATCAGATAAGCATTGGGCGTGGCGGGTTGTGCTGTGTGTGTCGTGTGGTAGTGAACTTTATCTCTCCGGTGGGAGCCAGATCTCGACCTATAGTGTGCTGTAACTTCTGTGCCCGAGTGGAGCCACAGGCCATTTTAAAACAAGGAACTAAACAAATAACTTCTGATGCAATTTCAAACTCCCCTACCCCCTCCACATACTCCGCCCCAACATGAAGTATCTGTCGCCCGAACATCAGTCCGAGCTCGCCAATGGTTTGCTCGGACAACAGTTAACAACCCCTACAACTTCTACAACTGTTCCCACGTAACTAGGGGGGTGCGTGTGTCCGAAACGGCCGCTATATGATTCCTCATCCGTGTCAAATACCTTGTTGCATTGTTTCCATTGGATGCCGATCCTCCGTCGTGGGTCCCGCCATTTTGGGTGATCGCTGGTACTTTGTCTCCCGCCTCAGCCCTCCCCCACAAGTGGTGGCATAATGTCATCACGGTTCGGTGGCTGGTCCGGGGGGGGTCTCTGGCCGGAGGATTTCCAGGATGCACAGATCTGCTTCTTCGATTCGGTCTCCAGTCTCCATCTATGTGTAGTTCTGCCCACCTCCATGCCTCTTTAGGGTCAGTGAAGTGGACCGTCGTCCCTTTATGGAAAATTTTCAGTTGGGCCGGAGAGATTAGGCCATGTTTGACATTTAGAGAGCGCAGCTGTCTTTTGATTTGCTCAAATGATTGCCTCGCCTTTTGCACTTCTCTTGTATAGTCTGGAAATAAGGCAATTCTGGAGCCTTATTGGGTGATCGAGCCCCTCGTGCGTGCCATTTGCAACAATGCGTCCCGATCTCTGTAATTCAGGAACCGTGTCACCACCGTGCGTGGCGGGGATCCAGGTGGGGGGCGCCCCGTGGGCACTCGGTGAGCTTGTTCTATCGAGAAGAATTTGGAGAAGCTCTTTTTGTCGAACAGATCGATGAGCCATTGTTCCATGAACAGTTCCATGCAGTCACCTTCGGCCTTCTCATGCAAGCCTAGGATGCGTTCATTGTTCCGTCTCGACCTGCCCTCTCCTTCGTCTACTCTCGCTTCCAGTACCTTCAGGCGGGCCGTGGTTCTGTGGAGTTGCTGCTCCAGGCTCCTTAGTCCATCCTCCGTCCCAGATATACGCTACTCGGCCTCACCAGTGCGGGACGTCAATTTTTGGAGATCATTGCGTAACAGCAAGACATCCACGCTTATTCCATCGATTTTCTGTTCCATGGAGGCACGGGAATCGGCGATCGCCGCCATAATGTCCTTCAGAGAGATTGCTCCTGTTTCCTCCTTCATTGTTTCACCGCAGTCTTGCTCTACCGGTGCATTCGCCGCGGCAGTGGTGAATTGATCAATTTCGCTTTGAGTACCGGTTTTCCTGGATTTTTCTTTTCCCATGTCAGAGGTCTTTACACAGGAGTTTCTGCGTAACATGTGCTGCCAGTGAGTCCGATGTCCGATGAACACCTTTCGATTTGGGCGGCTGTGTGCTGGGGGCCAGTTAGGGGTTGGCACAGGGACAAGTCTTGGTTTGAGGTGCCTCGGGCTCTTCTTTTGCTGGCTTCTCACTTACACTCATGCGGTGGCGTAGCAGTGTGCCGCGCGCGGGGCGCTCTGGGGAGTCTCGTCCGTGATCACTGCCCCTTCGAATGGGCCTGTCCTCGTGTGCTTCCTCTTCAGGCATAACACTTTCTCTCTCCCGGACCATCTGGCGGATGAGCGGGAAGCTTGCCACCCCCCTCAGTGGGACAGGCGTCGGGGTGGAGGCGAGGCGGCCTTCCTCTCGCGAGCAACCCCCACGTAGCGCCGCTCCGTGCCTCGCCATCTGTTACTGTCCACCCGCACCCCCTCCGCGTCGGAGGACGTCCCAGGTCCGCTCTCCGCACCTCTCGTCTCCTTTAGCCGGCGTCCGTTCACAATCTCGTATCTTTGCTGCGTAGGCAGGTTTACATCGGTACGTAGCCCGGCGTCATCTTGGAATCGCTCCCTCGGGACACTTCGGGGAGATCTCTGTCCTCCGGACGCCTCGCCGTCGCACTTTTTGCTACGATTTTCTCACGGAAATTCGCAGCAGCGGTTCCCCTCGCCGAGGGTGTGATTAATAGTTGTCGTTCGACACGGATGGCAGGTGATTTAAGCACGATGTATGTAGCGGGGCCGGGAGCTCGAAGGCTCACGTCCGCATCGTTCGGTAGCTGGCCACGCCCCCGCCAATTCTTAAAAGAATGCCTGGTCAAGCCCCTCAGAGGAACCGTCGGTGCCACGGATAAGGAGAACCTCGAAGAGGAATCGGGAACCGACCAAGCCCAGCAATTGTAGTTGTCCAATTGTCGAGCGAAGAAATGCAGCTTCAGACCTCCCATTTTGCGCTACCGGTGATTTTAATTCCACACCAACAGTCGTCGGATATGCATTTGTTGGAAGCCTACCTCGACAGTGGAGCGGTGGGGAACTATATCGATCGAGACCTGGCAGCAAAGATGGGCCTAGTCCTGTACCCCAAGTCAACCGCAGAAACCGTAACCACAGTTGATGGCACCGAAATCGCTTCGGGTCCTGTGTCAGAGTGCACCACTGAATTTACCCTCCTGTGCGAAGATGGGCAACACGACATTATAGTAGTTGACCTGATCAAAGCTCTCCAGTTCCGGCTGATCCTGGGAATGCCATGGCTGGTTGCTCATAACCCCCAAATCAACTGGCGAGCGTGCAAACTGGTTTTTGCCCACAGCTGTATGCATACTTGTTACCCAAAAGGGCGGAAAACAAAACTCGCAAGTTCCCCAGTGTGGGAGGGATTGGCTCATGCCCTTGGAGGGGTCGCAACCCTGCCAGTTCACTACCAAGATTTCCAAGACTTTTTCCAGAAGGAGCAGGCAAACACGTTGCCCCCCCACAGACCTTACGACTGTCAAATCGACCTGCTACCAGGAGCCCAGATTCCATGTGGATGCATTTACGCACTCACTGAGCCCGAAAATCAGCACCTGAAGACGTACCTGAAGCAGTAACTGACCAATGGGCTCATCCGCCCGTCCAAGTCATCGGCCGTGGCGCCATTATTCTTCGTTCCGGAAAAAGGAAGGCGACTTAAGAACGTGCATAGACTATCGTGCATTAAACCAGGTGACCATCAAAAACCGCTATCCACTACCCTTGATTCCGGAGTTACTGGACCAGGTCAAGGAGGCCAAAATCTATACCAAACTGAACCTGAGAGGTGGGTACCACCAGGTGAACATCAAAGAAGGGGACGAGTGGAAGACAGCCTTCCGTACCAAATACCGCCTGTTTGAGTATCAAGTAATGCCGTTCGGCCTATGCAGCGCCCCTGCTGTGTTCCAGTACTTTATGAACGACGTCCTCCGAGAACTCATCGACGTCTGTGCTCTTGTATACATCAAGGACATTCTGGTATACTCAACGTCTGAACAAGAACACATTGAGCATGTGCAGGCGGTCTTGGCTAAACTTCGCGAACACCATCTGTACACGAAAAGTGCTCGTTCCACGTTACAGAGGTGGAATTCCTGGGTTTTGTCCTTTCCCCCAAGGCATACGAATGGACGCTCATAAGGTGGGCGCAGTCCTCAATTGGCCAGCCCCCACTTCGATTAAGGGAGTCCAAAGCATGTTAGGGTTTGCAAATTTCTATCGCCGCTTCATCCCGGGTTTCTCCCAAGTTGTGCACCCAATTACTTCATTGCTCATAAAATGCAACAAGACCTTTAATTGGACTGAAGAAGCAGAAAAGGCCTTTCAAGAACACAAGACCAGGTTCACCTCCGCCCCCATTTTGCGACATCCGCATCCAGATCTTCCCTACATTGTGGAAACCGATGCGTCCAGTCTGGCCATGGGAGCGGTTTTGTCCCAAAAAGACCCTTTAACAGGCCAATTGCACCCGGTGGTCTTTTGGTCACGGAAGTTCAGGCCTGCGGAGCTCAACTACGCCATCACCGATAAGGAGTTATTGGGCATTAAAGCAGTCTTTAAGGTCTGGTAACACTACCTGCTGGGGGCCAGGCACACCATCACTGTAATAACTGACCACAGGACTCTCCAGTACCTGAAAGGAGCGAAGGCTCAATCATCACGCCAGCTACGATGGGCCCTTTTCTTCGGGGAATATGACTTTGTGAGCACGTACCGACCCGGGGTCAAAAACGGCAAAGCTGACGCTGTCTCCCGCATGGGTACAGATGACATGGCACACACGCGCCGGACCCATTGGCCATCATATCAGAGAATAGAGTACTAGGTATTACTACCACCATGACCCAGAGTGAACTACTATACGAAATTCAACAGGTCTTCACCCAAGAGCAGCTACAAGAGTGGGCCTCTAGGGGAGAGCACTATAGTGTCAAGAATCAACTGCCATACTACCGAAATCGGCTATTCGTTCCAGTGAAGGAATTACAAGGACAGGTCATCTCCGAGCACCATGACTCCCTCATGGAGGGCCATCCAGGAATCGCCAAAACCTTAGCTAAGATACAAAGGAACTACTGGTGGCCAACTTGGCGCAAGGACGTAACCGAGTTTGTGTCTTCATGTGGTGTCTGTGCCCAAAACAAGTCTAGCAAGCAAAGCCCTCCCGGGCTCCTTCAGCCGTTGGACATTCCCCCAGCCCCATGGCACACGTTGTCACTCGATTTTATCAACGACCTCCCTCCATGTCAAGGTTTCAGTACCATCCTGGTGATTGTGGTGATTGTGGATTTATTTTCTAAAATGGCCCATTTCTTTCCCTTCAAGGGTCTTCCGACTGCTTCCAGCCTTGCCAAAGTCTTCCTGGAACATATTGTACGCCTACACGGATTCCCGTCAGTCCTAATATCAGATCGTGGGTCCCAGTTCGTGTCTAGCTTCTGGAAGAAATGCAGCTCTTTGGCCCAGATAGACATCCGGCTGTCCACTAGCCGCCACCCACAGACCGACGGACAAACGGAGACAACAAATCAGACTCTCGAGCTGCATGCTACACCAGGGTGAAGGGGATTGGAAGGAACTTCTATGGATCGCTGAGTACGCGTATAATTATTCGCTACATAGCAGCACAGGACAAACACCATTCTTTACGATCTATGGATGACACCCACGCACTTTTGAACTCGACATCCCTACAACCCTGGAAATGCCTGCAGTCGAGACTCTACACACTACCATCACTCAAGCCTTCGCGAAAGCTCAGGAGCACCTTTGACATGCTAAGGCACGCCAGAAAAGATGCACGGACCAGCGTCGCTCCGAAGCCCCTACTTATCAGGTGGGAGATTCAGTGCGGCTTGCTTCCAAGCATGTACCAATTAAAGGAACACGAACATTTTGTCCCAGGTTCTTGGGACCGTACCCGGTGGAGGCCATCATTAATCCAGCAGCTGTGAAACTGACACTACCAGACCATATGAGAATACACCCAGTGTTCCATGTATCTCTCCTGAAACCATTTAGGCCGGGGACCCGTGTAACTGCTCCCCCTAAGCCAATTGTCATTCAGGGGGAACCGGAGTACGAGGTAAAAGACATTCTGGACTCCAAGTGGGTGAGATCGAGACTTTACTACCTAGTAGATTGGAAAGGATATGGACCCCAGGATAGGACATGGGAACCGAGTGAGTATGTTCAAGCCCCTTACTTGCTCCAGCGTTTCCATCGGACGTTTCCCTCCAAGCCAGGACCCGGCCAGAGAACCACCTTGAGAGGGGCCTTAGGGGGGAGTGCTGTCATGACCTTATCCCCACCAAGGGCTCACGGGGCCCTAAGGACCTTATTCAGATCCCCTCAGATGCCTTGGAGCCAGTCCTGGCGCTGTTGGCATAGGAGACGCTTGCTGGGACGGGGTTTCTATGGACAGAGGACAAGCATGGCTGCCCCCATGCGGAAAACTGGAGAACTGCATTCTGTGGTCTAGCCTTCAGGGTGGGGCCCGCCCCAAAGACAACTGGGATACCGCCTTGCTATTTAAACCACGCCCGACAAAGGGCACGCGCTTCACGTTATTCTGCCTTGCAGCGTGACGCTCATCAGATCCTGCCCTGCCATCCTTACCGGTTCTGCAGCATCCATCGGTTTCGAACTCATCCAAGGCAAGAACCATCGCCACCCTTACTTGCTCTGCAGCATCCATCGGCTTTAGACTCCTCCAAGGTAAGAACCATCGCCATCCTTACCTGCTCAGCAGCATCCATCGGCTTCGAAGTCATCCAAGGCAAGAATCATCACCATCCTTACCAGCTCCACTGGTCGCCCGGAAGGCCAATGTCTTCAAGACATCTTTCATCCCGTCGGATTCCCTGGGAACATTCTTCTCCTGGTTGTCGCGACCTACAGAACAAAACAAAACCACAGGTTAGCCTCTTGCAAGGACGGTCCCAGCGCCGCTTGGCGTTCTTCTCACCTATTCGAACTGGGCTTCGGCTTCTACCGTAGCTCTCGCCATCTGCAACAAGAAGCGAGAAAGACATTATTGCAAATTCAACTAAAGACTTTGCTTGCATCTAAAAGACATTGCTTTCACCTGAAAGACTTACCTGAAAGAAGGAGTTGCAGCCGGCTTGAACTCCGGCCCTCGCCAGTGAAGAAACTCGGTGGAACGGTGCCACCTTTCGACGTGCCCCTGCCCAGTGCGGCAGGACGGAGAGTGCACCTTTATAGAAAAACAAGGTGAGAGACATTCTCTGGGGAACTGCAAGGGGAACTCGGGAGGTGGGTTGCAAGGAAAGAACAGAAGCTCATCTTCCCTTCTTATCTTCTAGAGTTGCCCCTCGATTATCCAGATTCCAGGACAGGCGAAGGGTTCCCGAGAGCATCCCAGCTATTCCAGAGGCACCCCCGTGGACCAACAAGGTGAGCGTTACAATAATACACAACGCTATGTGGATATATTACAGTCTTTTATAGATGTGTATAATGACAGCTATCACCGGTCTATTAAAATGACTTCAAAGTCTGTAACGTCTGAAAACTTATAAAACGCTTGGAGAAACCTGTATGCTGAAAGGTTATCAGAGAAGATCAAGAAAACAAACTTATGCGTAGGGGACCATATCCCAGTATCAAGTTAAAAGGTGTCTTTACAAAAGGTTACCATCAATCCTTTACCAATGAAATTTTCATAGTGGCAAAAGCATCAGTGAAAGAGGGGGTGTACATATACCAGCTGACTGATTATGCTGGTGAAGTTGTAAGCGGTAATTTCTATACCATAGAGTTCCAAAAAGTGGCAGACGATCCACTGGGTCTTTAAAGGGTTGAGAAAATTATTCAGAGTAAAGGTAAGGGGCCTAAGAACAGAATTGGTAAAATGAATGGCGTGGCCTGAGAAATTAAACAGTTGGGTCAATGCGGCATCTCTAGAGGATCTAAAAAGCAGAGGAGCTCCTTGAGAAGAAGATGGAAAACAGCGGCTTTTATATCACCTTACCCAGTAACTCTTCTTTAGATACATTCCCCAACAATGAAATATCGAATTATTTTGTTAAACTGGTTAAGGCAGTTAATTTACAAGGTCTGTGGGAAGCGGGGCTGATGGAGATTCAGTACCCCATACGTGGGACAACTTGGATTAAATAAAATCCTGGTATACCATCAAATGTGGAGATCGTGCTGAATTGTTACACGTGGGGATTCCTCACGGCTTTTATCCCACAATACAAGCGCTGCTAGATACTATCAACAAATCGATCGCAAGCTTTGAGCGCTATGCAGATATACACCTGTTTCTGAATAACTCACGCCGGAAAGTATTTGTAAGATCGCCTGATCTTACCGTGGAGTTTATATGTAGCCGGAAACTTGCTATGGTGTTGGGTAACGTTCAACATGTAAAAAAATAAAATAAAAATATAGACAGAACACGTGTTGATATTGATGGTGGATTTTACATTCTCATGAGCTACAACAATATAGTAGAACAACAAAGGGTTAGTGACTCATATGCCCCCGGATGAGAACCACCCAAGTCAAGGGTAAAAATAACGGTATTGTTAATATACAATACATTAAGCCTGATTATATCCCTGTTTCTAAGTGTCATTTTGACACCATCAATATACAGATTAGGGACGATTGAGGTGAACTGGTCTCATTTAAATACAGAAAGGTCCTAGTGAAACTACACGTGTGCCCTAGACTGGAGAAAGATTGCTAGAACATGGTAATCATGAATAATTATGGGGAGCCGCACGTTTATAGGCATTAATTTCGCCGGCAGGCTTGATATGGACTTCAGCCCTATTTTCACAGAGCGCAGGTTATGAATGGTGAGGGTCTAGGAAGTATTTTCAGAAGTATTTTTCGGAGGGCCATGCCCTTCCTGCAAAAAGGGTTTGACTTAGCCAAGCCGCATATGAAAATCGCTGCTACAAATATTGCTAAGGTTGTGGTGTGTACTGCAACAACCTCCATCGCAAATCGTTTCAACCAACCAGTACAAGAGGGTTTTGCCTAGTTTATGTGGGTAAAAGCCCAGCAAAAAGAAAAAGGAGAGCTTTGCACAGACGGGGGCCTCCGAAGCCACATAAAGAATGAAGACCAACAACTAGAGCTGCTCAGAAGAGAAAATGCACGACAAAGAACAGACGGGGCAAGCAAAATAAAAACAGACCCAGCATCAATATTATACATTGTGCCCTGGGGGAATGTATTATCCATTGCGCCTTGGGGGAATGTGTGAAATCTGGACTAGACCTGTTTGTCATCCCCCCAACACAGGCAAACATCAAAAACAGTTTTTTCATGGAAGTTGTGCTCCTAGCGGCAGTATCTCCTTTAGCGCCCATAGAGTTTTACATATCCGGCTCAACAGAGACGTACCTGGATCTGAATGACACCTTACTCTATCTATCATGTAGAATAACAAAAGAGGATGGAACAGATATCGGAGCTACCGCTAAGGTCACCACGATTGCATATCCCATAGCCACCCTTTTCAACCAGGTGGACATTACTCTAGGCGATCACCTGATTACGCAGAGTGACAATAAGTACGCCTATAGAGCGTACATAGAAAGCATTGTGAACTACAGCAATGACACTTTGGACACACAGCTCACTGGGGGGCTTTTTTATAAGGACACGGCGGGGCATATGGAGGATTATGCTCTAGATGGAAACAAGGGCTTTATAAAGAGGGCATTGTATGAGACAGGTAGCAGAAATTTTGATTTACTAGGGCGTCTACACACAGATCTATTTTTCCAGGAGAAACTTATGGTGAGTGGTGTTGATCTGAAAATTAAACTCTCTCGAAATAAAGACGCCTTCTATCTTAACAGTGATGATGCAGAAGCCTACAAGCTGGTAATAGTATCAGCGAGTTTATTCATTAAAAGGGTCATTGTGTCACCTACGGTCAGACTCACTCATGCTGATGCTCTACAAGTATCAAACTTGAAATACCCTGTGGGGAGGACATCCTTGAAAATCTTCAGTGTACCAGCGGGCAGTCTGGTCGCCAGTCAGGATAACTTATTCCTGTGACAATTACCTAAAATAATCATTGTTGGTTTTGTGGATTAGACTGCTTTTTAATTTTATACATTACAACATTAACTACACTGCTCTTTTTAAGGACGTGTTCGTCATACCTGTCAAGGCCTACAGGCACAGTTTTCAACACAAAAATAGGATTAGGGAGTATCTGGGGCTAGTTTGCATCAGCGACAAGCACATGCATGATAAAGGCTTTTTGATACCTTGTGACGACTACAACGGTGGTTACACCCTGTTGGCTTTGATGTGAGACCCGATAATACATCATCAGGCCATTATATTCTGATTAGGAATGGTAATTTACGCATCGAGGTCCAATTTGCTGCAACTTTACCAAACACTGTGAATCTTATTATTATGGCTCTATTTGACTCGGTCATAGAACTCAACAATCAGCCTCAGGTGTTGTACGATATGTAATGGATACCTACCAGATCATGCATTTCCTGTGCAAAGACAAACATGCTATGAAAACATTCCAGGGCATGTATTCATGTGATAACATTCCAAGGGATATATCTGGTGAGTGGACCTTCAGCCTTGTGGTGAGCACAGACCCCCAGCATCAAGAAGGCACACATTGGATAGCTATGTTTATAGACAATGGTGCAATAACTGTTTTTGATAGTCTGGGGTACTTTCCAAGCTACCCTATACATGGCGCCGCTCTATTGGACTATGTTAAACATATAGCACCCGTATTACATTATAGCTCAGGTGCAGCATTCTGAACCCGTGACATGCGAGCAACACGCTTGTTACTTTGTATCTAAAATGTCTGAGAAGCAGTCGTTGCGGGGCGTTATGCAAACCTATTCTCTTGATCTCAGACAAAATGATCGGATGATGGCTGATTTTGTGAACAAGAGAAAATATCACAGACCCCCTGTAAATGTAGTTAGCTTTTTTCAGAAATGTATTCTTGTTACTAAACAGTAGAGATGTGTACATGTCTAATAAAAAAACATATTGTGATTTTAAACAATTGTCTCCTTCTTACTTGTAATGTTTAATTAATATTTTAAAAAACAAAATGCTGTGCTAGACATGAATGAAAGGATTAGATGCAAAAGGCTTGATTGGTATAAAAAATCAGTGTATTTTAAGACAAACAGAGCCTTTGTTTATACAGCTTGAAGGGGGTATACATATAAAAATATTTACATTAATTGTTTAATACGATTGGAGGGTTATACTCATAAAACATTTACATAACCACATATTTTTCTTACAAGCAGAGCGTTTGTTCAATCATCCTGGTGGGTTATACTTATAAAAAACATTTACATAAGCCCATATACATATATACATATTACAATGGTTAAACATGATACTTAAAATTAAAAAAAACACACACCGTTACATACTAAACCAGGCCGAGCGCTAGGGTTTCTTTTTCTTTTTTCTTTTCTTTAAGGCAATATCTAGGTAATCAACATCATCTGACGGGGGTTTAACATCAGAGTCTTTCAATGTCTCGAGCAGTTCCCGATGAGCCATATTTCCCACTAAAGTAGCAGGGATGTTTAAATCCGCAGCGGATTTCATGACCAGATCCCATCCTCGAGGTCTTTTGTGTCTTCCAAAGGCCTGAGGATTGGTAATGCTGTAAACTAAATCAGGGACATTTGCACCTTTGACACTCCCCCTTTATATACAAACTCCCCCTTTTCATTCCAGGGTACCACCCCCTTGTCACCGGTCCTCTTGTTCAACAACAGTTTTACAATAGCGGGGATTAATGGTGTTCAGGATTTCTGCCACCAGGCGATCAGAAACGAGGGGTCCGGGGTTTGTGTTGCCGAGACTTGTGGGCTCTTCAGGGGGTATGTACAATCTTAGTTTATTCTACTCATTTTCGGTTTGTCTAAAGTGTGTTAAGTATTTTTGGAGAAAAGATGAATAGAGGGTAACCTTGTGGTAGTCTGTTAAATCATGATAACGCAGATCCTCTTCAGAATCGAACCGCTGGCTGGCTGATTTTCGAATATCAGGTTCTTCACATATTTGGGTGCTTAGTCCATCCATCTGATGTTTGTCAACTAGATACATCTTCTGACTGTGCTCCATTAACCGGCCCCTAGAAGTCAGAGGCACTTCAAGGCCTAGTAGTGAGCCTATGAAACTGCCGGACTGCTTTAAAAGTTTTCTTTTAGCTTTTAGGGAGGCCCTCTTGTTAACCAGTTTCTTGAGGATGTGCTTTTTCTTTTTTAAGGCTCCTAACTGGTGGCTGGATAGTGGAATGTTCCCCCTTACTGTATTGAAGGCAATCTCAGCGTTAGCCGATACTAAATCATCAGAAGCTGAGCACAGAATGGCCTTGAGTTGCTGTGGTGGTACCGTTACTAGCATTTTCTGGAGAGCATAGTTCCTACGTATACGTGCCGTCATGATGGTCAGTCTCGGTTACTAATGACAGAAGCTTTTCTCCTCATCAGGTTTTTCTAGAGGCATTTTGTATATAAACAGCAGGTAAATCAGGATAGAAAAGACCTGTGCGCAGTCTGTAGTCATTTAAGGTGTTTGTTTTTAAATCCACCATAAGCAACCATAAGGTTTCCGGGTAGCGTCTTCAAAGGCCTCCATGAAAAACCGTTTGTTACCCGGATACATCTGTCTCGCTAAAACAGAGTTGTTGTTTATCTCTGTGGTTCTGTCATGATGCCTACCCCCGGGCATCAGGACCAAGGCCCTCAGCTCCGGGAGCAGGCATCCAGACATTTGTTTAAACCTCAGCAGCCCCAGCTAGAGGAAGTCTGGGTTCAGTCCTGGCGCCTTAGGCGCCAGGCTCATCATAGAAATCAGTCCTGGCGCCATAGGCACCAGGCTCATAGACTTTACTTACCTGATGCAGACCATGCTGCAAAAGAGTCCAAGCCTACATGAGGCCTGGATGGGACTATTTTGTTACAGGCACTATTTTTTACTCGGCCGTGGCTCTAGGGAACTTCTTACCTGGAACTACTTTGGAGGCTATTTAAACCGCACCCGAACAGCAGCACATGCTTTGCGTTATTCTGCATCCAGCAGCATGACGCTCACCATGCCTGCAGCCAGCATCCAGTCTTCTACCACGCCCGCGCGCCTGCAGCCAGCATCCATTCTTCTGCCACGCCCGCCTCGATCCGGAGCTCCTAGAATAAAGAAGAAGAAAAGGACAAGGTTAGAAAACGAACTTATTTCAAATTCCTCACCTAATTCCGGAACCATTTCATCTCCGGACCTGGAAAGTACATCAGTCCTGCACGCGTCGCTTCGCCAGCTCCAGCACGGCGCCATACTCACCAGTTCTCACAACATCTTTCAATCGGGCACTGTCTCCATCATTTCTTCGCCGTAATCCGGCACCTAGGGGACACAAGAAAAAACAAGGTGAGCCAAGGGAATCAACAAATACAACCTCTTACCACCATAGACTTACCACCGGCGGTATTATTCCATAACTCTCCACATTTTCATATGCCGCATCTGTAAAGAGGGAGAAAAACAACACGTTAACGCATGCAATAGTTACCGGACAGCGTTGGGTAACACAGACTCTTACCTGAACGCCAGCAGCAGCTACGAGACCTTCTTCTCACGAACTCAGTTGCAACTTAAGGAAGGAAGGGGACAAGAGTGAACATCGGGCACATTGAACTCTTTGAACTTGATACTTACCAATCCCGCCAGGGACTTCAGAGTCAATACTTACCGGAACTCTCGCAACGCCTTCAAACCAGTGAAGTAACTGGTATCTACGCGCCCCTGCAAGACATGCAGGATGGAGAGCTCATCTTTTACAAACATAAGGTGAGGTTACTAAGGGGATATCAGAGGTGATTAGTGGGGGAGAGCGAGAACAGTTGGGAGGCCATCACTAAAACCCACAGGTGGTTAATCCCTGTCTCCACTTGCAGGAAAATACTTCTTCGGGTCCAGCAGACAAGACTAGGCGGGCCAGTCCAGACAGTCATCTCTGCACTACGCATCACGTTGAAGGAGACCGCAGCTGTCTGGGTCTCATCGACAACCCTGTGGGGTCCAGGTGAGCGTAACAGGTTCTTAAATAGAACGATATAGCTGGCATTTAGTGTTACTGACCGTTTGCCCTTGTAGAATAAATTCTGAACAATGTAGCAGATACTAAGGTTATGTTGATGCCAATACTGTATAAAAGCTTTTTCCAATTCGGAGCTATGCCCACCCTCCATCATGAGATCATCACGATAATCATATTAACAAGGTTTGGTGGTAGCAAATGGTCGTCATTCAGAGAATCTGGTAAGCCCTGCACAAACTTCAGGTGTGGTATTTTAGTGGATAGCTCATTTTACATGGGTTGCCAGCAAGCGTAACACCAAATGACATTATTAGTTGTGGCAGACATTACTGTGTGGGCATTTTCTAGGAGCTGTTTAATAAAATCGCTTTTACTGCAGCTGGAAGGACCCGCTAACACGCATTAAAAAGGGTGTTGAAATCCGGTGTCCATATTACGCGATGCTTCCTTTTCAGTAGCCATAGGGTAATGTCTTGTAGTTGTTTCTGAGCACCCGTTTATAAAACATTACCATCAAAGTCTTCTGCAGTGTCTGTGTCCGAATTTCACAGCACTTTTTCTCACACACTATGGACGGCTGCTGCACCACAATAGTCTTGGTAGTGTTTTTTTAAGTGTACTGCTGTACTAACTCTTTCAGACTGTCAAAATTGATTTTCATGCTGTTGCTGATGTTCAAAGTGATGCTTTTTACTTTCATGAAGATCGCACCTGTGGATGTCCGATACAAATTGGTTTTGGGCCCTACAGAAACAAACTATATAATGTGCTCACCCGGCACTAATTTGCTTGTTAGATTACCCAGATATTCACCCAGTGGGGGATTCTCCTCTGCAAGGGCACTAACAAAAATGACAGAATCAGTGTTGTGGTACAAACACTGCTCTTGGAGAGTGTCCATGAGTGTATACAGTTCCAAACGGCATGAGCGGTTATGAAACATGCAATAAATATATTTATATTGTTGGAACCCACTGGGTACTCCTCAGCATACCTCGAGCAGAGGCACACCGTTTCCTCATCTATGAACTGCAGGCTTGAAATGTCATTACCCAGGTCAAAAAGATAGGCTGTCAGTGCATCAGGATCGGTTATAATGGTTGTGGTTGGTAAATTTGTTCTCTGAGCAAACTTCCCCCATAATTAATTTAAACATAACTTTGCTAGTTGACGTCTGGATGGGTTATTCTCAATGAATTCTGGTCTTAAACGGATACCCTGATACTTGTATTACTCATCTATGTACTTCTGGAGAGAAGCAGGGTCGTCGCAACCCTTGGGGTATCCTGAAGATTCTTGTTTAATTTGCAGGAACCTACGAATGTACTCAAAGAAGAGCGCTACCATGATGTTATCAAAATGCCATATATCCTTAATCTTGCCCAGACGGTACCCTATCTGCACTTCGAACTTTTGGGTACACCAGGTACCCGTAATGGAGTGTTCCTCATCGATGGTTGTGCTTTTTGCAGTCAATTTTGACTCTGCACATGCCACACATAAAAGCAACATGAGTTTACCAGAAATCCTCAGAGGGAGCACTGGGAAATAAAGTTTCTTAGGTGGTTACACATGGCATTTGATCAGGCCAAAATATTTCTTAATATCTCCATCATTTTCATAGATGATACGGGGATGCCCTAAAGGGTAGAGTTTTGAATAGTGGACAAATCGATAGGGGCTGGTAAGATCGTAGTAGTGTATCTTCTCACCAGGGGCTGTTTCGTGATAGAGCTTGATGGCATTAGTCCTACCTCCAAAAAGAGTGTCTAGGGGTTCTGGTAAATTCTTCTGTTTAAGGAAAATCTTTAATTCAGCATTGTATTTCACAATTTCTAACCATTCATGCTCCCTAAGCGTAATAATGCGCAGACCCCGGGTCTCAAGAAAATTCGTTTTTAAAAGGGTTCTTCGATATAGGTGATCATAAGTACATGCCGTCAAGGTGTTATAATCATCTTTCTTATAGCATTGTGGGCACCCGTGAAAAAAACACCTATTAAACGCATAGGCCTGTTGTTCCCCATTTAAAGAAGCATAGCCATCTAGAAAATAGGGGCCAATCTTTTTCTCACCTCCCCACAGGGCATGCTCTATAGGACTCTTGACCTGCTCAGACATAAACCTTAACCACTGGATGGAGGGTGTAGAGAAGCGTCTTTGTTTCCTGTGGTACATGTCTGGGGGTATGAGGGCTATTGTTTCAGACTTTAGAAAAAGCTGTTTTTATATATCCATACACATGCTACCCAGTGTGATAAATGTAAAGGGATCTACATAGGTAACACATTTTATCATCATCTCAGGGTTGTCAGCGTCCTCCAGAACGTGCACCTTTCGGGTCAGGTCGATGATTCCGTCTCAAACTGTTACAAGTGGTTCTCAAAATATTTACATCTTCACAGCAATAGGTTTTTAGCTCTCTCTTAAAATCAAAAAACTGTGTTCTGGCCTCGGTATACCATTTAAGAAATGCCTCCTTATCATACTAAATTATGAATTCTGAACCATAACACTCAGCAGGGGGGATGGGGCCCAAATAATTCTGATTCTGTACTGTGTTAAAGAAATGTGGGAAATAATCTTTGGACTCCGGGAAACCAAAAGCCTTAGGCAGTTTGTTTAACTTCATGGGTAGAAAATTCAAACTGTTGATAAAGCGAATTTTAAGGTCTGGTACCTCGAGGAGCTTCAGCTTTGCACCCTGAGTTATCAGCTTGACAGCGACTCTCTCTTTAATCAATTGCTGTATTATGAGGAAACCATCGTATCCCTGACTGTTGTGAGCCAAAAAGCTATACCCCTGGAATTTCTTAGCCAACAATGTCGTGATAAATCAGCTGACGCAGTTAGGACCATCGAATTCCCAATTGTCGTCACTAGTGAGATGTTTGGCATATATATATATACATATATATTTGGGGATGTGTATACCTGTCTCCTGCATACACTCCATGTCAAAGACTCTGGGCCTCATTACGAGTCCGGCGGTAGCCATGCCGGAAAAACTGGCAGGCTGCCGCCAGACCCGTAATACCATTCCACCTCTGTGATTGTCGGAGTCTCGGGTAGCCCCCGTCCGTGGTCCTCCAGTTGTGGCGAGATCACCTCACCCCATGCGTTCTCACCGATCCCCAATACGACTCCATGGGGATGGGGACCATGGAACACTGGTTCCGTATATGACTCCCGTCTGCAGGACTCGGAATCAGCCGGTCCGGAAACAACGATGGCGGCGGATTTACCGATGCTGTTGTTTCCAAACCGGCTGACTTGTAATGAGGCCCTATGTATTTCTCGGTCTTGGCTACTTCTTTTGGTGGCGTGAGACAAGTTCCACATCACATCAGGGACAGATCCTCTACTTACAATTATGTTTGACCTTTATAAAACAGAAGCAGGACCTGCAGTCTGCTTTAAGATGACATTCGGCTATACCTTGAGATGCTTTTTCAATGTGTTGTTGAAGACATTCTTCGGACCTGGCAAATGGTTTACACTTGGAACATTTGAAGACTGATTCACTGATCACCACGCACCCGTCTCCCTGACACATGTTGCAGTGTAAGTGGCACCTGTGAGCCACCTTATTGCTGTATATGTGACAATAATGAGGGCATACATTTTGAGCCCCTAGGAAGCCCTGAAGATTTAAAATCCGAAAATAGTGTTGATTATGTGTAAAATATGTATATGTTCTTATTAACACTGTCATCTGCCGGGAAGTATTTTCAAAGCCTGTCCTCATACAGAATTTTGATAGGGACTCCGAGGTAGTCTTCAAATAAATGCAATTTGTTAAAACCAACCATAATATCCGGGGGTATAACCAGAACGTTGTGAATCTCCATAGATTTTGCCTGGATGTAGCCGTCCGTAACCATTCTAGCCTCAAGCAGACCTATAATGCTTGCAGCCATACATATGTTCAAGGACCCATAGTTAAAATCCAAGAGCCATTGTTTCTTCTTAGCCACAACCATGCTGTAAAGTGTTTTCTTCAGGGGTCTGTACATACCGCCCTCTCAACGCCCTCTCAACACCAGACAACCACAGACAATAATCTCAACAGTTCTTTTACGGCGAGTTCTGACTTACTTTGTAGAAGTTTTTCTATGTTTTCTAGAAACTTCAAAACATCAAAGGTCTGATGAAATGAACCCCTGGTGAAAAGAGGCCTGTTTAAAACCATACTGTCTAAACGCTTCTGGACAAAATCATTAGGCCTGACCATTTCAATGATCTGTGAGACAAGCCTTTCAACCGACTCGGTTATCATTAATAACTCTTGTCTGGTATATCTTAATTGATCTAAATTTACAAAGCCGAACACTTCATAGTATTCAACACTTCTAAACTTTGGTAGATCTCTCTAGTATGTTCCCACACTCTGTAAAAACACGTGTCTATTTCGGGCGGCGGTGGTATGTTTTGGGGTTGTGACTAAATCTTTCTGCGCACACTGCATGATGATTATTTTTGCTTTTCTCAAGCGTTTCAAAAACATTTTCTGCTGCCTGCAGGTTCGAAACCATTTAAAACATTGTGCCAGTAAATCTTTTACAGGTATGTGTCATTTTTTAACAGGGTTTGAGGGTTCGATTGTATCTTTCAACACTAGCATTGGTGTTTTAGCCTCTGCGCTTAAATAGGCATTGTCTGTACACAGCCCAGGGTGTACCCCTGATCATAAAGATGCTGTGTGGTCTGTAAAATCTGGCCTGGAATGTATAAGATTTTTTAACAACCACTTTCTTTTTTTAGTTTGTTTTTAAGAGTTAGGGGTCTTTTATTTTTCATAATTTTTTTAGATGGGGTGTTCACCCCGTTTTTAGATTCCTTAGTGAAAAGACATGTTTGGCCTTAGACACACGCTTACGCATAGCTGCTAAAGATATATTACCAAGACTGTGCCTCAATCTACAAGCCCAGCATCATAATCTAGAGTTGTTGCGTGTCCCTTATAAATGTTTTTCCTTTCTCAGTTTTTTAAACCTGATGGCCGGCATAATTGCTTAACAACACTAGCCCTTTTAGAATCTAGAGTATTTACAAAGCCGTTCGATGTATAAAGATTCTTAGACTTTGGGGACTTTAAGGTCTGTATATTATGCGCTGGGCAATAAATGACGGTTTTACAGTGCTGTTTGTTTACACCGTTGGGACCACGGTGGGACAGGTCAAGGGGTTTTGGGATCTAGCCTGATCCACAGATAATAGAGGCTTATACAAAATCTTGAGACTCTATTTTCAAGGGGGAGTCTGAAATAACTATGACTGTCTCTTTTATGGGTGAATCAGTGATTATTATAACAGGCTCAGAATCTACGACACTGGTGCTCGGGTGAACCCTCAGACGTTCTATATCTTCAGAATTAGTAACATCTAGCTCATGGTTGGGGATCGTTGGTGAGAATGCATGGGGTGGGATGATCTCTCCACAACTGGGGGACCACGGACGGGGGCTACCCGAGACCCCGGCTAAAAGGGTTTTGGCGCTCCCTACTCGGAGCTCGGGCCATTTATAATGTCACCCCTGAGCTGTGCCTCCTGGGTAGGTCTAACATTCACAGGGTCTACAACTGGTGTGGTATGCACAGGCATGCACGGTTCAACAGGCTGGGGTATATGTTTGTTGGGAACAGTAACAGATTGCTGGTTAGAGGTAACTAGAATATTTACAAGCTTGTGAGACCCCCGCCCCTTGTTAAGCGATAATCTACGTCTTTTATTTAAAACAGTATGTATAACCCTGGATTCCATATAACCAGTGCTGTTAGGGGTGTACAATGGTAGTGTATGCGGCTGACCTGCAGACGGCGGGGTGTGCAAAGGTGGGTTCACAGAGGTTGTTTGCACTAGAAATTCTTCCTCCGCCGCAACACAGGACCCTAAAATAAAACAAAAGAATAAGCAGTTATAATGTGGTATTACAGAAAGAAAAATAGTCTAAGCAATACTTTACAATGAAATGCTAGGGTAAGACTAGGGGGTTACAAAATCCCATAAAAATAATAAAGGGCATAGTTGAGAAAAAAATAGCCCAAACAATACTCTATAAAGAAATTAGCAGACCGATATAGGGCTTTAAAGAACCACATTGAAATATTAACGATCATCGCTGTGGAAAAAGGATTTGTTCATTAGTAGTCATACAAATTTACAATGTGTCTCCCCGCATGTTGTTTCCGCTTTAACGATGGAATAGCCGATGGCGTTGATCCTCCAGAGTGTGAATCTGATGGGGTAGCCTATGGCGTTGATCCTCCAGAGTGTGAATCTGAAATAAAATCAAAGAAAACGTTACCAACATACTCTACACCAAGAATCACCACGGTCTGCATCTGCTTTAAAATGCATAATCATATTTTACACAAAAGACGCAAGTCTTGGAAAACAACCTGTACCAAAAAACCAACATGCAGGTTTTACAGGGTCAACTTTTAACTAGCACATATAGGGTGACACACGCCATTACCGGCTACAATGACAGATGCCTCTCTCCCAGTCTCAGAAGGCCCAGCATCAATCTGTTGAGTATCAGCGTCATTGGTCTTGGCATAATTATAGACATCCGTCACCGCAAAAAAAACAGCATACATTATTGCAAAAGGAAAAAAATCAATATTTTTGACAAAAAATTATAAAAATAAAAATATCTAAATCTAATTACAAATATTAATTAAAAAGATATACCAAATATTTATTAATAACACATATTATTTACCAATATTCAATTATTAAAACGAATGCCAAATATAAATAGGAAATATTAATAACTATTACATTATTAAACATCTATACCAAATAGTAATAACAAATATTAATAGAAAATACTAAATTATAAAACATTAATACCAACTATTAATACCAAATATGAATACCAAATATGTATAACACATATTAAATTATTAAAAATGTATATCAGATATTAACAACATATATTAACTAATTAATAATTATTATTAAAGATTAATACGGTTATTAAATTAATAACTATTAAAAATACACACCAAAAGTCTCAACATTAATTCCATTTTCGTTCAAGATTGCTGTACGGGTTTTGGAATTTGGACAGACGGCCTCCAGACGTGCTGTCCATGTAGCATATTCCTCGGCTAGAAAAATTGAAACAATAATAAACCTCTGACCCCACAGACTGCCAATGATCAATACCAGGGGCAACAGACGCAGGGCCTCACCAAAAACACAACATGCAATGATGGATCCCTTATTCGCTGTTCAATGTAGTCCAGTTTGATGGGTTACCTCACTATGAGGCTAATAGTTTTTGATCACTGTTGCTGGATAAATAATCTTTAAATGTACAATTTGCGTCACATTTTATCAAAAACCTCCTCCTTGGATCCTGTTGAAGCAGTGTCACAAAAGGCATGAATACCCATTTACATCTGGGAACCCTGGGGGCCAGCTTGCTGAGTTACTTCACTATGAGGCTAAAAGTTTTGGACCCATGTTGCTGAATAAACATAGTCCACGCATCACATTTTATTCAAGGACCTTATCCCTGGGTGCTGTTCAAACAGAGTCACAAAAGGAATGACTTCCCATTTTGCAACTGTGGGCCGCTTTTTCCGTTGGTGCCTTGGACATTTTTATGCCCCAGACTGGCCCTGACGCTGTGGCTAGTAGTTTTACCAGTGTTGCTAGATAAATAATCTTTTAAAATGTACAATCTGTATTACATTTTATCAAGCACCTTATACTTGGGTGCTGTTCAAACAGTGTCACAAAAGGCCTGCATAGTTATTTGCAGCTGGGGACCATAAGGGCCAGCTTGCTGAGTTACTTCACTTTGGACCCGTGTTTCTGAATAAATATTCTTTTAAAATGTACAAGCTGCATCACATTTTTATCGAAAACCTCATCCTTGGGGCCAGTTCAAACAGTGTCACAAAAGAAAGGAATTGTCCTTTTTGCAAGTGTGGGACATCACTGATGACATCAAATGTGCATTTACCTTTCATGAAAAGTCTGTACAAGGGATTGTTATTGTAATGTTAATAAAAAAAGTGTCAAGGATCATTGGAATAAATATCAAGTGCTAATTAGTGCATTAAGCAATGCATTGATATAAATAGCATTCTATTATGAAGTTCCATCCAGTATACTAAGGTACTCATGTAGAAACATAGGCATTGTGTGCAGCATACATGATGGAGGTGCAATATTTATAAGCTTGCCATTTTGAATAGTGAAATGATAACTGTTTTCTTATTAGCGTTTTGCGTACTGTGAAACATGTGATAAGTAGGTAAAAAAAAACACTTACTACATACTTGCATTATTATAGACAAAACACAAAGAGAAAAGAACACATACAAATATGGGTATATAAAGGAAAGTGAAGTAAGTAAAAAATGCAGAAGTAGTAGCGGAAACAATTCATAACCTAACTGATTATTTGGAGAATTTGGCGCGACCGGTTCAGCGCAGAAGCCGGTTTGGCGCGGCATGGCGCGACAGCCCGCGCCGAATTGGCCGCACATAAATGTCCTGCGAGTTCTTCATGCAGGCACCACAGCCACGCAGAGTACACAGCCGGGCCCCCAAAGGTGGGGGCCATGCTGCTCGGAGCAGTGTGCTCCGAGCAGCACAGCCCCCACCCTCGTGAGCCCGGCAGATCAATTCTGCTCTGTGCGCCGCACCCCAGTGCACATCGCCTGCTGTTTAGGGAAACGTTCAATGCAGTGCACTGAAAGTGCGAGTTTCAACTTCATCCCACACTATTTTAAAATGAAACCGCTCTAGAACAGTTTCATTTTAAAATAGTGTGGGGTGAAGTTGAAACTCGTATTTTCAGTGCACTGCACTGAACGTTTCCCTAAACATCAGGCGATGTGCACTGGTGTGCGGCGCGCCAAAACATCCCGTCGCCGAACCAGCGATGCCGAAACGGGGTGTACCGATGGGGCATGAGCGGCTGGGGGGAACAGGAGACAGACACGGGGCATGAGCAGGGGGGGCAACAGGAGAGGGACACGGGGCATGAGCGGGTGGGGGGAACAGGAAACAGACATGGGGCATGAGCAGGGGGGGCAACAGGAGAGAGACACGGGGCATGAGCCGGGGGTGGGGCGAACAACAGAGTGACACGAGTCATGAGCGGGGGGTGGGGTGAACAGGAGACAGACACGGGGCATGAGCGGGGGTGGAGGGAACAACAGAGACATACACGGGGCATGAGCGGGGGGTAGGGGGAACAGGAGACAGACATGGGGCATGAGCAGGGGTGGGCGGGAGGGGTAGACACACAGGGCATGGGCGGGGGGTGAGCGGGAGGGGTAGACACACGGGGCATGAGCGGGGGCTGGGCGGGTGGGGTAGACACACGGGGCATGAGCGGGGGGTGGGTGGGAGTTGGGCATGAGCAGGGGTGGGGGGGAGGGGAGAGACACACGGGGCATGAGCGGGGGGGTGGGGGGAGGGAAAGACACACGGGGCATGAGCGGAGGATGGCGGGAGGGAGAGACACATGGGGCATGAGCGGGGGGTGGGCGGGAGGGAGAGACACATGGGGCATGAGCGGGGGGTGGGTGGGAGGGGAGAGACACACGGGGCATGAGCGGGGGGTGGGCGGGAGGGGAGAGACACACGGGGCATGAGCGGGGGTGGGAGGGAGGGGAGAGACACACGAGGCATGAGCGGGGGGTGGGCGGACACACAGGGCATGAGCGGGGGTGGGCGGGAGAGACACACGGGTAATGAGCGGGGGGTGGGCGGGAGGGAGAGACACACAGGGCATGAGCGGGGGGTGGACGGGAGGAAGAGACACACGGGGCATGAGCGGGGGTGGGCGGGAGTAAGTGACACACGGGGCATGAGCAGGGGGTGGGTGGGGGGGAGAGACACACGGGGCATGAGCGGGGGGTGGGCCGGAGGGAGAGACACACGGGGCATGAGCAGGGGGTGGGCGGGAGGGGGAGACACACAGGGCATGAGCGGGGGGTGGGCGGGAGGGGGAGACACACGGGGCAGGGGCATGAGCGGGGGGTGGGCGGGAGGGGTAGACACACGGGGCATGAGCGGGGCATGAGCAGGGGGTGGGCAGGAGGGGTAGACACACAGGGCATGAGCGGGGGTAGGCGGGAGGGTTAGACACACGGGGCATGAGCGGGGGGTGGGCAGGAGGGGTAGACACACGGGGCATGAGCGGGGGTGGGCGGGAGGGGGAGACACACGGGGCATGAGCGGGGGGTGGGCGGGAGGGAGAGACACACGGGACAAGAGCGGAGGGTGGGCGGGAGGGAGAGACACACGGGGCTTGCGCGGTCGGTTGGCGGGTTGAGAGAGACACACAGGGCATGAGCTGTCGAGACACACGGGGCATGAGCGGGGGGTGGGCGGGAGGGTTGGGCATTAGCGGGGGATGGGCGAGAGGGATGAGCGGGGGGTAGGCAGGAGGGGTGGGCATGAGCTGGAGGTGTAGACACACGGGGCATGAGCGGGGTGTGGGCGGGAGGGGTGGGCATGAGCGGGGGGTGGGCGTTAGGGGTGGGCATGAGCGGAGGGTGGGTGCTTGGGCTAGACACATGGGGCATGAGCGGGGGGTGGGCGGGAGGGGTGGGCATGAGCGGGGGGTGGGAGGGAAGGGCATGAGCGGGGGTGGGAGGGAGGGGCATGAGCAGGGGGTGGGCACGGGAGGGGTAGACACACGGGGCATGAGCGGGGGGTGGACGGGAGGGGTAGACACACAGGGCATGAGTGCAGGGTAGACACACGGGGCATGAGTGGGGGGTGGGCGGGAGGGGTAGACACACAGGGCATGAGTGGGGGTGGGCGGGAGGGGTAGACACACGGGGCATGAGCGGGGGATGGACGGGATGTGTAGGCACACGGGGCATGAGCGGGGGGTGGGCGGGAGGGGTAGACACACGGGGCATGAGCGGGGGGTGGGCGGGAGGGAGAGAGACACATGGGGCATGAGCGGGGGGTGGGTGGGAGGGAGAGAAACACGGGGCATGAGCGGGGGGTGGGCGGGAGGGAGAGAGAGACACACGGGGCATGAGCGGGGGGTGGGCGGGAGGGGAGAGACGCACGGGACATGAGCAGGGGTGGGCGGGAGGGGAGAAACACACGGGGCATGAGCGGGGGGTAGGCGGGAGGGGAGAGACATACGGGGCATGAGCGGGGGGTGGGCGGGAGGGGAGAGACACACGGGGCATGAGCGGGGGATTGGCGGGAGGGGAGAGACACACGGGGCATGAGCGGTGGAGGGGAGTGACACACGGGGCATGAGCGGGGGTGGGGGGAGGGGAGAGAGACACACGGGTCATCTTTGATGTCCTGGGTGTTAGTATTAGCAGTGCACGGTAGTGGCGCGAGTTATGGTTGCTTAGCTTACCATAACTGGCGAATTTCAAGGGTTTTTCGGTTTTACTTGGAACCATAACGTCCCTTTAAGAAAGTTTTTTCACTGAATTTCATAGGTTTTTAGTAGCAAAGCTTAACAATAGTAACTTTGACTTTATGTACATGTAATATGGAACATACTGAACCACCTCTACTGAATGTGATGTCTGCAAACTTTTTTGATGTCCGTGGACATGTTCGGACAACAGTACCACTATCTAAAAAGTCTGGGGGGGGTATGTTTAATTGTTATATTACAACATGATAACATTAAAAAAATTCACAAAGTAGTACACATACATATTATATGTAGTAATACATAAGAAATGTAACCCATATATGTACCACACTAACCATTAATTTAAATACAATATGTTCTAAAATGGAATATACCAAGAGAAGATAAATTGGCTTCCAACATAATTACCTCACAGACACTCCACAACTAAGACCAAGACCAGACCTACAGAGTACTCAGAACATATCTTACCTGAAATAGTAAGTGTACATCATTTTACTCATATCTTTATAAACTTTCTGTATTAGATTAAAAAAAAATATTATATATTTTGTTTTTTTCTCACAGAAATGTCTAGTACTCTGGAATGGCTAGAGGAGCACTTCCCACATGATGAAATGTCAGAAAATAGTGAAGCTAATGGTACACACTTTACAATATAAACCATTTAATTGTTATTATTTTATATATATTTATCATATATATATTTCTTTTTGTACAGAGCATACCAAAATAGAAAATATCTCTGATGAAACTGTTATGGAAAACACACTTGACAGCTTAAAAGAAAAAATGGATTTATTATTGAGCAATTTTAATAATTTGAAAACTTTTGTTGAGGATCATTTTAAAACAAAAACCTCATACCATTGTCCCACATGTACTTGTCCCCCCTCACCATATCCCAGTCAATTATCCCCAAACCCTCTCCATAATCCAAAACGTTTTGATGAGACTTCCATCCCTTCTTCACCTAATACCAATCATGTTGAAACCACTAATTCTCCTGTTTTTGTTTCTGTTTCTGCCTCACCTTCTCTGTCATAAATTATTAATATATGTGAAATAAAGTTCAATTTTTATATTGTGTTGTAATTAGTTCCCATTTTTTATTTTTTAAAAAACAATGTAGATGTCCGCGGACAGCACAGGTGTTCTGAAATGTTCGTAAATAAACGAAAATGGAGGTGTCCTGAAGAACACTATACCTGTCCATACTGTTCGCTAGCAAGTTGAAACTGTTCTAAGAACCCAATTGGTGTCCTGAAATGTTCATAATTAAACGAAAATGGAGGTGTCCTAAAGAACACTATACCTGTCCGTACTGTTCGCTAGCAAGTTGAAACTGTTCTAAGAACCCAATTGGTGTCCTGAAATGTCGTAATTAAACGAAAATGGAGGTGTCCTAAAGAACACTATACCTGTCCGTAATGTTCGCTAGCAAGTTAAACTGTTCTAGAACACATGCGATGTCCAGAAATGTTTGTTTGATGTGTGACGCACTTTTAATTAATTCAGGACCGAACACTGTCCGTAGAACATCAACGCACATGCGCAAACCAATGTCCGTGCATTTGGTGTCCTGCGGACAGGAGCTTCCTTCGCGGACATGTTCGCGAAGGGATCATGTGACCGCACCAATGCTAATCGCGTGTTCTGAATGCGGACACTGTTTGTGTCCCTGAACAAATTAAAAGTACATTTTCGAGTAATCCACAATATTTTTCCATAAAAACTCATCATGGCACAAGTCCCACATAGTAATCCTGAGTTTCTACATATCTTTTGAAACTTTTCGAACCCTTTTTTGTGTTCGATCTGTCCGCGGACAGTGCGCATGTCCGCGAATCTCGTACAAGCACACCTATAAAAGACCACGCCCTAGAGCTTATTCTCATTATGTTTCTGGCTATTCTTTAGAGCACAGCTATTTCTCGTGCAACCTGCTGATTACAGCATCGAGATGGCATCCCTGGCTGCAGAACTGCCACCTGGTGCTGCACCTGCTTCAGCACCACCCCCACCCCCTCCACCACCACCACCTTCCCAAGGGCCTGAAGAGGGGAACAGGAGTGAGGATGCAGAGGAGGAAGAAGAGGATGACGAGAATGAGGTAGAGGAAATCTCTAGTACCCGCACTAGACGTGAGTGTTGGGTGTGGCGGTTATTTTCCATTTATGGGAATGGTCCTAAGGCTCGTGCGAACCGTGTTATCTGCAATGAGTGCAAAATTATACTCAGTCGCGGGAAGCACGGTTCGTACAGCTTTGGGACCACGACCATAAAGCGACACCTGAGGTCATTTCACTCTGGGGCTATTCGCAAGGTTGTACCTTGTGAAGAACGTAGTAGGTTGATTTCCTCTACTTCATCCTCCGTTTCTGATCCTGTCACCACAAGGACCACCTCTGTGGGACAGCGTCTTCCTCAAGCTGCCTCACAGGCCATACAGAATTCTGATGACCCTTACCTTTCGAGGGTCACACTTGTATGTATGTACTGTGACACAGTACTCTGCAGGGGGGAGCGACTTCTGAGTGCTTTTGAGACTATCGTCTCAGAGCACGAGAAGACCTGCTCACTACCAAAATAAAACCCACTCTACATCTTCCTCTCTCAGCTCGCCCTTTCTTATCCCTGTGGTTGGTGTCCCCCCTTTCCCCTCCTTTCCCCTCCTTTCCTAGTGTGTTGTGTCTAAAAAACCCCCCAAAAAATACAAAATTACAAAAATTAAAAAAAAATAAGGCTCTTTTCAGAGCCGCCTTTCACAGTTAAAAAATAGAAGTGGAAATAAATGAAGCAGGGCCCTTTGTATTTTTGAGAAGTCCACGGACAGTTCGCGGACATCAAAAAAATTGGGTTGGTACCCTATCATAACCATTGCAATTTTCTATGGTAGGAAGTGGTGGCTCTTAAAAGAGCCTTTGGGAGGTGTAAATACTTAACACCTACTTCAAAATAGATGCTGTAAATCTAAAAAAGGTCGTAATGCATTTTGTATATTTGTCAAAAAAATCTGATTGCCAGCATAAGTAAGATGGACTCCATCTCTGCGAAAAATGTATGTACAACGAAACATAATATTTTCATTATGAGAATAAGACATGCCAAAATCTCTTAGAAAGGCACAAACAGCCTTATTAACATTGCGCCTTGCTTTTTCCATTTGTGGACCAAATGAAGAAGGACGAAGCCACATTTGTCTCTGTGCAATCCGTAAAATATTACTTGAGAATTAGGAAACATGTCCATGACCTTCCCAAGTCCTTCCTTCATAGAAAATTGCAAAGAAATTCCAGACACATGTCCGAAACTATTCCCTCCACAATGAATTACAATTACGTCTGGATGTTGCTCTGTCTCCAAAGTAGCACAAAGAGGTAGCAAGTCCAACCACTTCATTCCACGTACTCCATGCCAGTGTACTTCCACATGTGGAAATCCAAGATCTACAGCTACTCCACAGCTTTCTGCATGCACCTTCAACCAATGTATCCATGAATCTCCCAAAATCCAAACAATCTGTTTTCTGAAACACAGTCATAGCTATCTGTTGTTCTCTCAGCAAAAAGTGTATCTGAGAAACTCTCTCCTGGCACAACAAAAAAAGGATAAGACGCTCAACAGCTCGATTCCTTCTCTTCAAAAACATGTATGTACGCAGAGAACAATTTTCTCTAACTCATGCATACACAGTCATCATTCATAAATCACAAGGTCTTACCCTAGACATAGCAATGATAGACATTGGTAACACAGTCTTTAAAGAAGGCATGAGCTACGTAGCACTGTCACGCTTACGTACACTTGACGGTCTATTTCTAATCTTGACGGTCTATTTCTAATCAACTTTGATGCAAGTAAAATAAACGCTGATATTCCTTGCATTTTAGAATACAATAGCCTTCGTTCACTATACCCCCCATCTAGAAACATATCCTATTCCACAAAAAGGAAAATGTTCTAAAAGAAAACTTAATCAAACAGAAATGCAACAGGATGTCACTGCAAATCCTCCAAAGAGAGTAAAAGAAACTAAAACTTCATCAAGTACCACAAGCAAAACAGAACCAATTAGGGAAAGTAAACCAGGTACTTCGTCAAAGAAGGAAGACAAACTAAAAAAATCACTCAGATACAGAACTACCTGGTCCATTTACACTCTCAAATATAGTTGGTGTAAGTTGCTATGCAAATGTAGCAATGAATATTCTATTTCAATTACCACCAATTGTTGACAACATTTACTTACACAGTACAGACCCATTGTGTATGCAAATGTTAGTACTTCACAGAAATGCAGCAAACAATCCTGACAACACGTATAGTGTTTATGGAATAAGACAACAATTGGACTACTGTGCTGGAATGGTGAAATTCACTATAAACTCACAGGAAGATCCACAAGAATTTCTAATGTACGTACTACAAGTACTGGAAAACAAAAACATACCTATAAATGAAATCTTCCAGATTTCATACATGTGGAAACATACATGCACTCTCTGCAACAATGTGACACAAGAAGAAATCCCCAATGAACGCTTCGTATATATATCAATATCTAATTGTGAATCCATTCCATTTCAGCAACTTGTACAAAATGCAAACCATGGTAGATTATGTTCTACCTGCAATTCAGATAATCGCTCCACGTTAGTAATACAAACACATAGTAAATACGTAATTCTAATGCTTCTACGTTACAATGCAGATGGTACCAAACACAACTGCAAGCTGACTGGATTCACACATGGTCAAACATCACTTGGTAAGAAAACCTTCACAACAATAGGTATAATCTACCACGCAGGAGCCACAACCAATTCAGGGCACTACACTGCATATATAAAAAAGAAATGTGGATGGTTTGAATGTAATGATAGTACCATTACTCTAAAGCAGAGATTACCAGCAAATCTTACAAACGCTTATTTAATGTTCTTAAAACCAAAATTTGATAACTAAACTGTACTTAAACCTCAAGTAAATTTGTAGTAAAAAATATAAACTGTTAGAATATTCCAAAAGCTATCTAACTGCCCAAAGATTCTACAACAATTAATCAGATAAATGAATACCACTAAATTAGAGCAAAAAATAGACAGTTAGAATACGCCAATTGGTATCTAACTGTCCCAAAATTTAACAATATCCAAACCGATAAATCAATACCACTAAAATATATAAATAAATAGACAGTTAGAATACGCCAATTGGTATCTAACTGTCCCAAAATTGAACAATATCCAAACAGATAAATCAATACAACTAAAATATATCAAAAAATAGACAGTTAATATATGCCTACTGGTATGTAACTGCTCCAAAATTTCATAATATTAAAACAAATAAATAATATGTTACTGCTCCAAAAAATATGCAACAACCCAATGTATAAAGCATTAGCCAGAAACAACAAATGAACACTGAAAACAAACAAACAAATAAACTGTAGCATAACAGAAAAAGGTTGTTTTTTTTTTAATCCAACATGGATTTTTTTTTCTCCCACAGACCCAATGATTTTAGCAACGAACACAGAAACTCAGCAAATTGCACAGTACTATGGTTTGTAATCTACTAAATATGAGGGTCCAAAAAAAAAAATGTTGATTATACAATGTAATAAGTCATTACAAAATACTAATACTAACATGCTATTTTCTTTTATCACAGAAATTAACAAGAAATACATGTACTCCAGTTACTAAACCAAACAGTAAGTATATTATACACTCTATGCCATGGCCACAACCATCGCAGCATATCACAACCATAATATCTTATAACTTGGTTCCTTATAAATTTGTTTTTGACCCAAAGTTATAAGCAACTATAAGTGTGATATGCTGCAGTGGTTGTGGCCAGGGCATAGAGTTTTGGGTGCATGATCAAGTGGTCATGCCCCCAACACTCTATGCCCTGGCCACAACCACCGCAGCATATCACACCCATAGAGTCAAACATTTCAACTGTAGCCTATGGAAACTTTTAATGTCCGCGGACATTACCAGTGTTCTTAGAACACTTTCAATTTGCCAGCGAACAATACAGACAGCGTCTTCAGAACACCCCCTACGAACATTTCAGGACAACGCGAGAGTTCGTAGAACACTTTCAACTTGCCATCGAACAATACGGACAGCGTCTTCAGGACACCCCCTATGAACATTTCAGGACACCGCGAGAGTTCTTAGAACACTTTCAACTCAACAACGAACAATACGGACAGGGTCCTCAGGACACCCCCTACGAACATTTCAGGACAACGCGTGTGTTCTTAGAACACACCCCCATTTTGTTTGTGTGCGAACATTTCAGGACAACGGGAGAGTTCTTAGAACACTTTCAACTTGACAACGCAAAATACGGACAGCGTCCTCAGAACACCCCCATTTTGTTTATTTGCGAACATTTCAGGACATCCCCGAGTGTTCTTAGGACACTTTCAACTTGCCATCGAAAAATACGGACAGCGTCTTCAGGACAACCCCTACGAACATTTCAGGACACCACGAGAGTTCTTAGAACACTTTCAACTCGACAACGAACAATACGGACAGCGTCCTCTGGACACCCCCTACTAACATTTCAGGACAACGCGTGTGTTCTTAGAACACACCCCCATTTTGTTTATGTGCGAACATTTCAGGGCAACGCGAGAGTTCTTAGAACACTTTCAACTTGACAACGAACAATACGGACAGCGTCCTCAGATCACCCCCATTTTGTTTATTTGCGAACATTTCAGGACACCCCGAGTGTTCTTAGAACACTTTCAACTTGCCAACGAACAATACGGACAGCGTCTTCAGGACACCCCCTGCGAACATTTCAGGACACCACAAGAGTTCTTAGAACACTTTCAACTCGACAACAAACAATACGGACAGCGTCCTCAGGACACCCCCTACGAGCATTTCAGGACAACGCGTGTGTTCTTAGAACACACCCCCATTTTGTTTATTTGCGAACATTTCAGGACACCAAGACATTTCTTAGAACACTTTCAACTTGCCTTCGAACAATACGGACAGCGTCTTCAGGACACCCCCTACGAACATTTCAGGACAAAGCGTGAGTTCTTAGAACACACCACCATTTTGTTTATTTACGAACATTTCAGGACACCGAGACAGTTCTTAGAACACTTTCAACTTGCCATCGAACAATACGGACAGCGTCTTCAGGACACCCCCTACGAACATTTCAGGACAATGCGAGAGTTCTTAGAACACTTTCAACTTGACAACGAACAATACCGACAGAGTCCTCAGAGCACCCCCATTTTGTTTATTTGCGAACATTTCAGGACACCCCGAGTGTTATTAGAACACATTCAACTTGCCACAGAACAATACGGACAGCGTCCCCAGAACACCCCCATTTTGTTTATTTGCGAACATTTCAGGACACCGCGAGTGTTCTTAGAACAGTTTCAGCTTGCTTGCGAACAAAACGGATACATGTTGAGTCCTCAGAACACCCCCCCCATTTCAGTTTATTTACAACATTTCAGAAAACCTGTGATGTCCCCAGACAAATCGAACACAAAAAGAACGTCTACCACATAAAAAAGCACAACATTTAACCTATCTCATACCCTCCATCCTCCCCAAACACTTCTACACACCAACACACTCTACTAAATACACATTTTGAACAAACTTTCACCGCGCTGTCCGCGGACGTCCGCGAATCCAAGATGGCGGGCGCTACCAAAAATCTGGTGCGCTTCACGTTTAACACCGTCCAATCAGCGAACACGCCATATGTCCTCGGACATGACATCAGCCACTTGGCCAATCAGGACACTGTCCGCGGAGCGAACAGGGAAGTGTGTCCGCGGACCGAACTCAGATATCACTAATTTTTTTTACCTACTTTTTGGTCATTTTAAAAAAAACTACTGGACGGATTTTCACCAAATTTGCAAAAGCACGCTTTCGGCACCAAGCCGCTGCTCCTGGTCCAAATTTGGTGAAAATCCATCCAGCGGTTTGGGCTGTAGGTGCGAGCAAACATTTTTTCCCTTTCAGTCTGTGGGAAAAAAAGAAATTTTGGGACCACCCTATAACTTTTCCCCCCCTGGAAGAATCCTCACCAAACTTTGCAAATAAATTCAGAGTGGGCCATATACTTTTTTTTGCAAAGTTTGGTATAGATTCGTCTAGGGGGAGCGAAGTTATAAGCCACCCAAAAAGTGCTCTTCCTATGGAAACACCAACTTAACCATAACTACATGGCCACTACCGTGGCCATGTAATATACATATATTCAGTAAAAATCTTTGTTAAAGGGACGTTATGGTTAAGTTGCGCTACTAAAAACGTATGAAATTCAGTAAAAAAACTTTGTTAGAGGGACGTTATGTTTCCAATTAAAACTGAAAAACCCCTGAAATTCACCAGTTATGGTAAGCTAAGCAACCATAACTCACGCCACCACTGTGCACTGCTAAGACTAACACCCAGGATATCAAAGATGACATCACAAATGTCATTGATGACATCACTGATAACATCACATGTGCATTTACTTTTATGAAAACTCTGTACGAGGGATTCTTATTATAATGTTGACAGAAAAAGTGTCAAGGATAATTGGAATAGATATCTTGAGCTATATAGTACATTAGGCAATGCATTGATATAAATATCATTCTATTGTGAAGTTCTTTACACTATACTAAGCTAGTCAAGTATAAATATAAGCACTGTGTGCAGAATACATGATGGAGGTGCAATATTCATAATCTTACCATGTTGAATAGTGAAATGATAAATGCTTTTTTATTAGAGTTTTCTGTACTGTGCAACATGTAATAAGTAGCTAAAAGATGATAAAAGATGTAATGTTACTCCTAATCGCTACTCCAGCGTACGGACACATGGGCCCTGGGCGTTCGTCCCACAAACCAGTCACGGTGATCCAGCCATTGACGACTACGTACACCTTGCATATAAAAAATCCATCAGTTGGCATCTGGAATCCATGGCAATCGCAGTAAGGCAGCATGTAGCTATTTGAAAACATAACAGAAAATATGTATCAATACCCAACCTTTATTACAATACATCTATTGATTTCTTAATTCGGCATGCAGTTTAAACTAACGATTAGCAAACAATCTCAAAAAAGACAAATAGAACGTCGAAACTGATACACAAATCGATATAGTCATACATGACATTTTAAAGAAATATTAGCGTTGAACCTGGGTGAATCTAGTGATAGTCTACATAGATTCTGCACACCCCATAACCACAAAAAAATGACAACCACACAGAAAGATAGTACTACAGTTACATTGCCAAAATTAATGTTCAGATAATAATAAATTAAAGCTCGTTCAGGTGTACAGTTGTCAAAAGGAAACTTACATGATATTCACTGTCTCCATTCTCTTTCTGTAACTCAGACTGCAATGCTCAATGCTCTCACACCAAAGAATTGTCATGAACTGATTTTACATGTTCCTTACAAACTTTTGGAATGCATTATCTTATCAAATGTTCATTATTCCAAACCTCCTCTCCCTGCATTCTTACTGAATATTCCCTTTCCCTCAAGGTCAAAAAACAATTGACCCTTATATTTTCAGTCCCATGCGTAGGCTTCCTTAGCTCGCAACCTAAAAAATCAAAGCTGGTGACCTTCACTCAGAATCCAAATACATTCTCACTTTGCAACAACATGGCTCAACGCGTTCATGACAACTGGTACTCGCATACACGTGCAGAGCCGCTGTTTCCATCAAACACTGCAGTTGGCTGCCTCAGATGCCAAACTCTAGGGTGCGCCAGTCTGACTCCAATATTATTTTAAATACATTGTAACACAGACACATTAGTCCTTCGCCTATACTTTACGCACATTATATTGAGGAACACCTCGAAATGTACGGTATAACTTTCGTGACAAAAAAAACACCACTTTTTTACTTCTTGCTGCCACATCTCATCCCAGTTTCATCAACACTCACCTTCCGAGACAGTATTTGATAAGTTTAAAAAGTGCAATGTTCTGTTTTTTTATATGTTTTTGTGGCGATGTCCACAGACATCATAACACGGATCAAAGATGGCGGACGCATCGGAACAATCTGACGCACTTCACGCTCTACACCATCCAATGAGCGAATGCGTCACATGTCCGTGGACATGACGCAACCGATTAGCCAATCGTTATCTTGTCCGCGGAGCAAACAGGGAAGTGTGACTGCGGAGTGGGCATAGATATCACTAATTTTTTAGACCTACTTTTGATCGTTTTAAAAAAAAGTACTGGACGGATTTTCACCAAATTTGCAAAAGCATGCTTTCGTGACCAAACCACAGCTCCTGCTGCACATTTGGTGAAAATCCGTCCATCGGTTTAATCTGTAGCCGTGCGCAAAGTTTTTCCCCCATTCAGTCTATGGGAAAAAAAGAAATTTTGGTGAGGATTCGTCCAGGGTGAGCAAAGTTATAAGCCGCCCAAAAAGTGCTCTTCCTATGGGATTAGCAACTTAACCATAACTACACGGCCAATATATATATATATATATATATATATATATATATATATATATATATATATATGTATTTTAATGTTATTATCTGTGTTATTCAACCTGATATATTTTCTTTTCAGTTCCACGGCTGCCTTGCCTTTCTGATGTATTTGGGGAACGTGACTTTATGATTATGACATGACATGTTTGTTTTGAATCTGTCTGCTTTAGTCTAGCTATTGTTTTCCTCTCTCTATTTTTGCCCTCTCTCCGTCTTTGTTATTCTATAAGGTTCAGTACTGCCTTCATACATGTGCACTTTATCGTGTGGGCATTCACCCAAAGAAAATCTTTTTTTAGACCTTAGGGTGTATTTTGCTTCGATTTGCACTCTAGCCCGCTGCCATATATATTTTATATGGAATTTTATGATAGGAAGACATTGGTATACATATGCACTTGCACTTTATGACTGCCAACCTTTCTGATTGAATATTGCTGCTATGTCGATATGTTTGCACAGAAATGCACTTTCACTTTATGTTGCAGCTATGGGTTGCCATATGTATGAGATCCTTCATTATTGCACTTGCACTTTATGGTCCTTTTTTCAAACATGTTTTAATTGTATGATTGCATTTTTGACAGTGATGTATGTTTCTCTAAGTGTCAACATAGGCTCTATACTCATAATACAACCCTGTGTGTGGATTTGCACTTGTAATCCATAACCTTTAATCATGGGATTTTATTTTTTCCATTGTACTTACCTTTTACCTTGTGAAAGTTTAAACATGTTTCCTGAATTGTTTTATTGTGCAATTTATTTAATAAGTACCTAATAAAAATCACTAACTACATTATTGCATTACTGCACACAAAACACAAACAGACATACAAATATGAGCATATACAGGGAAAGTGAAGTAACTTAACTGATTATCTTCATGCACAGAAATGATTGCTCTGCTTCAAACTTACTACTTCCCTATGTATAACTATCACATATTGTGACTAGGCCCTAAGGAAAGTAGTGTACGTGCAATGTGTACAAATATAACCATACACAGGGAAAGTACAGTAATAAAAAAAAACAATAGAACTATAACACAGTGTTGATAACCTTACCAATCATCTTCATACATAGAAAGCTTTGCTTTCTTCCAAGTCTTTGTTTTCCCCTTTGTATATGTTTCATATGCTTTGAGTGGACCCTAAGTGAATTACTGTAAGAACATATTTGAATTATAAGTGTACAAATATAGTACTTTCCTAAGTGTTACTGGACTAGATATATCAGTAAAGGAAAAAAGAGTGAGCCAGACATGTGATGTCATCAGTGATGTCATCAATGACATTTGTGATGTCATCTTTGATGTCCTGGGTGTAAGTCTTAGCAGTGCACCGTGGTGGCGCGAGTTATGGTTGCTTAGCTTACGATAACTGGTGAATTTCAGGGGTTTTTACGGTTTTACTTATAACCATAACATCCCTTTAACAAAGTTTTTTTTACTGAATTTCAAAGGTGTTTAGTAGCGCAACTTAACCATAACGTCCCTTTAACAAAGTTCTTTTTACTGCATTTCATAGGTTTTTAGTAGCACAACTTAACAATAATATCTCTGACTTTATGTACATGTAACATGGAACATACTGAACCCCCTCTCTTGAATTTGATGTCCGCGAACTCTACTAATGTCTGCGGACATATGCGGACAACAGCAACACTACCCAAAAAGTGTCGGGGGTATTTTTAATTGTTACATTATAACATATGAACATTGCAGAAATTCACAAACCAGCACACATACACATTATATGTAGTAATAAATAAGAAGTGTAACCCATATATATAACACATTAACCAATCATTTAAATATAATATGTTCTAAAATGGAATATACCAAAAGAAGAAAGATAGGCTTCCAACATTATTACCTCACAGAAACTCCACAACTAAGAGCAACAGCAGATCTACAGACCAGTAAGAACACACCTTACCAGAAGCTAGTAAGTGTACTGCATTTTACTCATATATTTCTAAACGTTCTGTATTAGATACAAAAAAAGTGATTTTTTTTTCTCACAGAAATGTCTAGTACTCTGGAGTGGCTAGAGGAGCATTTCCCACTTGAGGAAATGTCTGAAGATAGTGAACCTAATGGTAGACACTTTACTATATAAACCAAATAATAAATATTATTTTATATACATTTAACATATACATTTATTTTTTGTACAGACCATACAAACATTGAAAATAGTAAACAAAAAGAAAGACTCTCCAGCACATGGAAGAAAAAATGGACCTACTCATGGCAAATTTCAACAATTTAAAAAACTTTGTGGAGGATCACTTGAAACAAAAAACTAGATACCATTGTCCCACATGTACCTGTCCCCCCTCACCGTATTCCAGTCAATTATCTCCAAACCCTCTCCATGAACCAAAACGTTTTGATGAGACTTCCATCCCTTCTTCACCTCATATGAATCCTATTGAAACCCCCATTTCTCCTGTGTTTGTCTCAGTTTCTGCTTCACCTTCTCTGTCATAAATTTAACATCCATATATAATAAAGTAAAATTATTATTTTGTGTCCTAATTCATTTCTTGTTTTTTTTTTAAAAAAAGCAGTTCAGATGTCCGCGGACAGTGCGGATGTCCGGAATGTCCATGACGAAACAAAAATGGAGGTGTCCCAAGAACACTATACCTGTCCGTACTGTTCGCTAGCAAGTTGAAACTGTTCTAAGAACACACGAGATGTCCGGGATATCCGCAGTTAACTAAAATGGAGATGTTCTAAGAACATTATGCCTGTCTGTACTGTTCGCAAACAAGTCCAATCTGTTCTTAGAACACATTCGGTGTCCGAGATGTCCGTAATCAAAGTAACACACGCAGTGTCCTGCAAAGTGGGTAAATAAACAAAACGAGGGTGTCCTGAGGACGCTAGACTTGTCCATGCTGTTCGTAGGCAGATTGAAACTGTTCTAAGAACACATCAAGTGTTCTGGAATGTTTGTAAATAAACAAAATGGAGGTGTCCTGACGATGCTGTCCGTATTGTTTGCAGGCGAGTTGAAACTGTTCTAAGAACACAGGCAATATCCTGAAATGTTTGTAAATAAACAAAATGGGGTGTCCTGAAGTCGCTGTCCGTATTGTTCACAGGCGAGTTCAAACTGTTCTAAGAACTCAGGCAATATCCTGAAATGTTCGTAAATAATCAAAATGGGGGTGTCCTGAGGACGCTGTCCGTATTGTTCGCAGGCGAGTTGAAACTATTCTAAGAACACACGCGATGTCCTGACATGTTCGTAAATAAACAAAATGGGGGTGTCTGAAGGACGCTATGCCTGTCCGTATTGTTCGCAAGGGGATTGAAACTGTTCTAAGAACAAACGCCTGTTCGTAACTGTTCATTTCGCTTGTGTCGCACTTTTAATTAGTTTCAGGACTCGAACAGTGTCAGTAGAACACCAAGGCACATGCACAAAACAGTTCCCATGCATTTGGTGTCCTGCGGACACCGGTTCCCTTTGCGGACATGTTCGTGAAGCTATCATCTGACCGCACCCACGCTGAGCGTGTCCCCGAACAATTTAAAACCACCTTTTCAGGCAATCCACAATATTTTTCAATAATAAATCACCAGAGCACAAGTCCCAGACAGTAATCCTGAGTTTCTACATACTTTTGGGGACTTTTTGAACCTTTTTTTGGTATTCGATCTGTCCGCGGACAGCGCGTGTGTCCTCGAACTGCGCACAAGCACCCCTATAAAAGGCCACACCCTAGAGCTCATTCTCATTGTGTTTCTGGCTATCTTACAGAGCACAGTGCATTTTGCTGCCAACATTCCAGATTTTCATCTGAAACCTGATGGCATCCATGGCTGCAGTACTGCCACCTGGTGCTACATCTGCCTTAGCACCACCCCCACCCCCTCCACCACCACCACCTCCCCAAGGGCCTGAAGAGGGGAAAAGGAGTGAGGATGCAGAGGAGGATGAAGAGGATGACGAGAATGAGGTAGTGGGAGTCCCTACTACCAGCACTCACCGCGAGTCTTGGGTGTGGCGGTTATTTACCATTCATGGTAACATACCTAAAGCGCGTGCGAACCAAGTCACTTGCAACCAGTGCAAAATGGTACTGAGTCGCGGGAGGCCTGGTTCATACAGCTTTGGTACGACTACTATGAAGCGACACCTAAAGTCGTTCCACGCGGGGGCCGTTTGCAAGGTTGTACCTTGCGAGGAGCGTAGTAGGTTGACTTCCTCTACTACATCCTCTGTTTCCGATCCTGTCACCACAAGGAACACTCCTGTGGGACAGCGTATTCCTCCAACTGCCTCACAGGCCATTCACAATGCTGATGACCCTTACCTTTCGAGGGTCACAGTTGTGTGTATGTACTGTGACGCAGTACTCTTCTGGGGGGAGAGACTTTGAAGTGTTTTTGAGACTCTGGTCTCCGAGCACGAGAAGACTTGCTCACTACCTAAGTAAGGCCCACTCTACATCTTCCTCTCTCCATCCGCTCTTTCTTATCCCTGTGGTTGGTGTCCCCCTTACCCTCCTTTTCCCTCCTCTCCTCTCCTTAAAAAAAAGGCTCTTTTCAGAGCCGCCTTTCACAGTTTAAAAATAGAAGTGAAAATAAATGAAGCAGGGCCTTATGTATTTTTTCGAAGTCCGCGGACAGTCCGCGAACATCTAAAATTTTGGGGTGCTGCCCTATCATAACCATTGCAGTTTTGTCTGGGAGGAAGTGGTGGCTCTGAAAGGAGCCTTTTGGTGGTGTTTGTTTGTGTTTGAAAAATTTGAAATGCTCAACATCTACTACAAAATGGATGCTGTAATTCCAAAAAATGTCGCAATGCATTTTGTACATTTCTCAGAAAAATCTGATTGCCAGCATAAGTAAGATGGACTCCATCTCTGCGAAAAATGTATGTGCTACGAAACATAATATTTGCATTGTGAAAAGAGGACATGCCAACATCTCTTAGAAAAGCACAAACAGCCTTATTGACATTGGGCCTTGCTTTCTTTGTGGACCAAAGTTAGAAGAACGCAGCCACATTTGTCTCTGCGCAATCCGTGAAAGAATTACTTGAGAATTTGGAAACATGTCCATGACCTTCCCAAGACCTTCTTTCATTGCAAATTGCAAAGAAATTCCAGACACATGTCCTAAACTGTTCCCTCCACAATGAATTACAATTATGTTGGGATGATGCTCTGTCTCCAAAGTAGCACAGAGAGGTAGCAAGTCCAACCACTTCATTCCACCTACTCCATGCCAGTGCACTTCCACATGTGGGAATCCAAGATCTACAGCTACTCCACAGCTTTCTGCATGCACCTTCAACCAATGTATCCACGAGTCTCCCAAAATCCAAACAATCTGTTTTCTGAAACACACAGCCATAGCTATCTGTTCTTCTCTCAGGAAAAAGAGTATGTGACAAACTCTCTACTGGCACAACACACCCACTAAACTTTACTGACCAATCCCTTGCTCTGCTCATTCTCATTTGCATGCCTCTCCACCCCAAAATCCCCGGGTGTAACACGCGATGTCCGCGGACAACCGCCATGTCCGAGGACATATCGTAACATGGACAGTTTCTACCATTTCCATTTCACTTTCTGTGCCATTCCCTCTTTGCATATAGCTAAGCAGTCACACGACCATCCACCAATCACATCCAAGACCTCTACATCTAACTGCATCATCATAGATCCGCACTTCAAATGTACTGTTAATCACTCTGAGTACAAGTGTCATATCATTGGAAAACACGTTCTACAAGAAATACTGTACAAGTCTCCAAGATTTCTACTTGCAGCTGCATGCATATCCATATGCATGAACACAAACTACAGGTATGCATATTTTCTGTATAGTACATGTACAATTCTTATACATTCGTATAAACAGATGAACTGACTTTTAGCTTGTATAACCTATAAAATGAATTTACTGTCATTTTTCCCATCTCCTATAATCAACTGTCACTTCCAAACCTGTCTGCTATTTAATTTCTTTTTACACACACATTTGCAAAGCATGTTGAACTAACATATGTAAAGTAAAATATAAAGAGTTCACATAGTCAAACAAAATTGCATGCACACACTATGTTCAAATATCAAACAACAATACTTGTACAAAAACATAATAATCAATGTGTAAATTAACATCAGTGCTATATACAAACAAAATTACTAATTTGTTTCCTTTGCAATTGCAGTGAAGACCACTCTCCTGAAAAGCAGCAGCAGAATTTGAAGTATAAACAACAACTAAGAAGAAACCTGCTCATTCCACAAAAAAAGTAAGTTAAATACCACCATAATATTTGTACTATTATTCAAACATACTGTAAGGTTAATTCATGCTATTTTGGGGCCTAAAAATAGAGATTGTGCACCATTCTGTTACAAATCCCCATTTGTTAAACAGAGATTTACAGGCAGAATAGCGCACAAATTCCCATTTTTCAGTGCACAAATGACACAACTCAGCCCCTAGAATTTTGATATTATAGAACAAACAACTGTTTTAATTGTATACCATTAGATTTACTATTTGTACTTCTGCACACCACTAGCTTACTTTCTACTGTCACCTGAACCCAGTTTAATAGCACATAAATTCAAGAATCCCCATCCCAACTAGTTGTAGTTGCCCAATGCACAATCACACACCATCACATACATATTTATCATCATACTCAGACACTCATGCACACAGCACACATACATTGCAGAACACCCCAACCATACCTTCTTTATTTTTTTCAACAGACCCTAAATAATGCCTACCAAAAATCAAGTCCGTAGAAAGCAACGCAGAAGTAGAGCAAATGAAAATAGAAGTGTCCAAAATAAGCATCAATCTCTATCAGAATTTGTAAAAAAAAGTTCTAACAAAAATACAAAATACAGTCATTTAGCGAAACAAAACAAGCTTAAGAGTACAGAAACTTTGCCTCCTCTATCAAAATGTAAAACGAAACAGAAAACAATTAACAAGAATTCAGCTACCACTACTGATAAAACTGCCCCTATAAATCTTGATATAGTGCCAAGTAAGCATACCAAAAAAAGTATTTTAGCAAAAATGTTCCGCCACAGAGTCCTTCAAAATCTTATAAAAACAGGAGAGAAATCAGGCACAACCCTTAAAACCTATCATAGGAAATTAATCTTAGAAGCTTTCATAGACAGTGCAATCCTTCTCAAAAGAAAGTTATTTATTTTAGTGTTAAACAAAATGAAACCACTAACAAAACTAATGACTAAATTACAAAAAGGCTTCTCAATAAACGAAATGTCAACAGAAATAACTTCTTAAATATCTGTAGAGGTGAGTGGAGTTACACTACAAGCACAGAACCATATTTTAATGAAGAAGCATTCAAACAAAAGCAAACAAATACAATTGCCATACATAGCAGTGGACGAGGTTATGAAAAAGTTAATAATACCATAATGGAACAAGAAATACTGCTTACAGAAATATCCCCAGAAAACTTAGAATTACCTCTCCATTCAACTGAATCAGAACGTCTAGTATACAAATGGCCATGCACGACAATGTGTAACATTCCCAAAACATCTTTCAAGTCTTTACGCCAATTCCTCAATCAGTATGTGAAAGGCAAAGACAAAATCAAAATTAAACTACTGCAAAATATGGATACCTGTCCAGTGCACAAGTACACAGGACTACAAGGACATTAATTGGCCTGCATTTCAGGACCTACTTGCAAAACCACCTTCCATCATATCAAAATGATATCAACAAATCATTCAACTATAAGAAATCTAGTCTATAAACTGTACTATGCTAAAAGTCCTGCTTTAGCACTAGCCAATTTAAATAACATTCTTCTACATGGTACAGCAAAAGACCTACTTGAAGAAATCGACTATATCCAGAAAAAATATTTTGGAAGTGAAAGCCACTTACAGAATGAAATAGCTTTAAAAAAGAAATACTGAAATTTAAAAGTACATCTGCTGAAGTACCAAACCATGTGTGTGTATGTTGCCGCAGAACTTTTTTTATAAAAGTAACACAAAAACTGTAGACCTAACATACAAAATAGAAGACAATGAAGATTCTAAATGGTGTGAATTAGCTCTCTACCTTATAGCAGAAAACAAATACGAAATAACTGACCCCTTAATACTTTGCAGTTACTGCACTACAAAACTTGACAACAACCAAACTCCTTCACGTGCTATCACAAATAATTCGGAATTATTTCCATTACCAAAACCCCTACAACAACTCAATTTATATGAGAGCATCATAATTCAAACAGTGCACCCTTTTCAAGCAATAATACGCCTTCAACCAAAAACAGCAAAATTACCCTCCTCTGAATTAGTGAAAGGTATTTGTGGAAAAATAGTGTATTTACCATTAGATGTAAAACAAAATGTGCACACTCTGGGAGTACAACGTCCAATGGAGCAATTTTTAATTATCTTAGTAAATGGTGTACCTACAAAAGACAAACAAATTTGGCAACAACTGGTAGATTTACATAAAGTTAGACAAGCCTTGCAATATCTAAAAGACAATAATGAATACTACAAAGAAATTAATATTGAAGAAAACTTGAAAGAAACCACTGAAATAATTCAAGAGTCACCAGAAGCTGGTCAATTTGAACTTCTAGATCCTGCTACAGTATCCAATACTTTAGACCATTATACAATTCATCCATTGCACTCTAATGACACCGTAGAAGATGCACTAGAAACGTACCAAATGCGACAAACAAAAGGATCACCAATCAGCATATGGGAAAAAGTATAGAAGCACGTGCTTTTCCTCTACTCTTTCCTACTGGCAAAGGAGGAAGGTACGATGATAGAACTATTCAAATAACATCATCAGAATACCGCTCGTTACGGATGTATTCTGAAGATCCCAGATTTAGACAAAATGTGGAATACATATTCCACCTACTCTTTGAAAGTGAACTAGCAACTCTATGTTACGGAGTTGCACACACATTAAAATCAGGAGCCCACTTTCAAAATATGTCAGCTACACAATTATTACAAAAAGTGCAACAAAAAGGTGAGGTTTTACAATCAAGTATTACAAATCTATTAGCAAACATGCGTGGTACTAAAGAGTACTGCTTCCGACGTCATGGAGATGTACGTTGTATGATAAGAAACCATGGCCCACCCACTTGGTTTGTTACATTAAGTTGTGCAGAATATGCATGGGAAGATTTACATGATTTCCTAGGCATATCAAACAAAAACAAAACAAACATAGATATACTAACACCTGGAGAACTTTGTTCTCTAGATCCTGTTAATGTTTCAAGATATATTCACCATCATTTCATTGCTATGCAACACTTTATTTGTAATAAAACTGTTCCTCCCCTCAGAGAAGTGCAACACTTCTTTTGAAGAAAAGAATACCAAGCCAGAGGAGCACCACATATCCACATGCTTTTATGGATTAAAGATGCTCCTAAATTTGGTCAAGACAATGATGCCACTGTGTTACAGTTTATCGAAAAATATGTCACTTGTGAAATTCCATCGGAAGCAACAAATAGTGATCTTCATGCACAAATTTTACAATTTCAAAGACACAAATGTGGCAAATATTGTCGTCGCAAATACAAAAACAAAGGGAAATACTACACCAAATGCTGATTTGGTTTCCCTAGACCAGTTACAAAAACAGGTCAAGTAAACAACTTCATGTCTTCAGTTAGACATAGTGTTAAAGGTAAATCACCTAAAAATACATATTACATAAAAAGAACAGAAGAAGAAAAATATGTCAATGATTACAATGCAATCATTGCCCACTTATGGAATGCAAACATAGATGTACAGTACATTACAAACAATTCCACTGCAGTTGCACGATATGTTACAGCATACTTAACCAAAGCAGAAAAAACAGAGCTTCAAGACCTCTGGAATGACCTGTCATCAGACAAAACACTGTCTCAGAAATTATACAGCTTGGGCATAAAAATGCTCTTCCATAAAGAATGTGGCTCCTATGAAGCAGCAGATCGTTTAACCGGTAATGCTTTGTATGGAAAATCTGAAAATATAGTATGGCTAAGTCTTGGTCATGCTAAATCTAGAAAAAGAGTTCTGAAATAATACGACGATATAGAAACAATAGCCAAACATGATCCCAACAGCCAAGACATTTTAAAAAACAATTTGCTGGACACATACTACCCAAACAGAAGTACCACTTTGGAAACATGTGTCTATACCACATAGCCCAAAACTTCACATACAAAAATAATATAAAACCTGATGAAAAAAAAGGTAGATACAGAGTGTCTAATTGTGAAGGCAGCTTAGTAAAACTCACCAAACCAAATTTAATTAATCATATCAAATTGTCATTAAAGACTCCTCCACATAAAGAACTATATTACATGTCCCTGCTACAACTCTTTAAACAATGGAGAAAAGAAGAAGAAATACTAGATAACTATGATTCCTACGAAGACGCTTTCAAAGCAAATGAAAGCACTATAACCGATGTAAACTTTATACAGTACAAAACAATGTTGCACAGTGAACAGCAACACGAAGAAGAACTCCAGGCCCAACTAGATAAGAACACTTCTGACAGTAGTCAACCTTCTGTAGCAGGAAGCCAAGAACCACTGGGAGAGCCACTAATATCAAATGAGGCAGAATTAGCTATGACGGAAGTAGAAAACACCATGTGTCAGTATGAAGATAAAGAAGACTTAACTATACTACAATCATGAGCAACGTAGCATTTTTCAAGAAGTAACAAAAGAAATTGCGCATGGTGTACAACATGAAAACAAAGAATGCACCTGCCAAAATTGCAAACCTATACTACTGTACGTCAGTGGTGAAGCTGGTTCTGGCAAAACATTCTTAATCAAAATCATCAGTAAATTCCTTCAACAATTGACAAACAACAAACTGTCAGCTGTTGTCACTGCCCCCACAGGTTTAGCTTCCTACAGCTTAGGCGGTGTCACTTTATACCGATTACTACTCCTGCCAGTAGAAGACCAAAACAAATTAGACTATTACAAACTATCTACAGAAGCTGCAATGGAACTACACAGAGTATTAAAACAAATGAAAATGCTACTAATAGATGAAGTGAGCCTGGTCTCCAACCTAATGTTGACTTTGATTCACCTCAGATTACAAGAAGTACTCAAAACAAACTACGAAGAGCTCTTTGGAGGAAAACACATTATTGTTTTCGGCGATCTTCTTCAATTGACACCAGTGAACGGTGAGCCTATTTTTAAAACCTTAGGACACAAACTCTGCCGTAAAACTGTTGGCAGCATAGGAAATGTCAACCTTTGGCAACATTTCCAATACAAAGAATTAACAGAAAACATGCAGCAATCTGCAGATCTTACTTATGCCAACATCTTAAAAAGTGTTAGAGTTGGTATACTATCTCAAGAAGCACAAGCAATATTGAAAACCCGGCACATTCATGCACTTTATGGTGATAATGCATGTGCTACGGATGTTATGGAACAATTAGCCCACAAAAATGTCAATTGTATGGCCTTAATGCCAACTCTTGCAAGCTGTTTCAAATTCAATGAAACAATGTTAAAAAAAGAAATGCAACCAATAATTGAAATTAGCGCCACAGACAAACTAGACATACATGGTATGACACTAACCATATGTGAACAAGCCACAACAAGACTAACAGGGTAATTGATAGAATTTCGCACAAAAGTGGCGCACGTGGCTGGCGCACAGTGTCCCCGTGCGATACACTGCACCAGCCGCGTGCGATAAAATCCATTTCATCGCACAGCGTATTCATGGATTTTAGCCCCCAAAACCAGCCGTGGTGCAGAGTGGCGCAGCGACACTGCAGCAGCGCCAGTTACGGCCCCAAGAACGCCCTCGCGCAAGGAAAATCCATCAAAATCCCCAATTCATCGCAAATGTCTGCGCTAACCCTGGACCAGTTTACAGGGCTGCAAAACAGCAAACGCCAAGCAGGGTCCGTGTATTACTGGGCTGCGCGGGAAGTTTCACAACCAATTTCAGCAGGGTACGTGTATTGCTGGGGTGCGCGGGAAGTTTCACACGCGATTGGCCCTGTGCGAGCGGGGTACGTGTATTACTGAGGTGCGCGGGAAGTTTCAAACGCGATTTCAGCAGGGTACGTGTATTACTGGGGTGCGTGGGAAGTTTCACACGCGATTGGCCCTGTGCGAGCGGGGTACGTGTATTACTGGGGAGCGCGGGAAGTTTCACAAGCGAATTCCGCAGGGTACACGTATTTCAGGGGTGCGCGGGAAGTACCACATGCGATTGTCCTGGGTACGTGTATTACAGGGGTGCGCGGGAAGTATCACACGCAAATTCAGCAGGGTACGTGTATTTCAGGGGTGCGCGGGAAGTTTCACATGCGATTCCATAAGGGCACGTGTATTTCAGGGGTGCGCGTGAAGTTTTACACGCAAATTCAGCAGGGTACGTGTCTTTCAGGGGTGCGCGGGAAGTTCCACACGCGATTGACCTGGGTACGTGTGTTCCAGGGGTGCGCGGGAAGTCTCACATGCGAATTCAGCAGGGTACGTGTATTTCAGGGGTGCGCGGGGAGTACTACACGTGATTTGGCCGTGTGGGTCCTCCCAGGTGTTCCCTCTATACCCTCCACGGCCCCTGCAGGCAGCCCACACCACAGGGGACTACCCTGCACCCCTGCTCCTGTCCCGCAGGCAGCCCATCCACCATGGCATGCCCCCCAGCCAAGCCACATGTCACCTTGCACTACTGATCAACAACGCATGTCTCCCAGCACTCCCACCCCCCAGCACTGTGAGGCACCTGCCAGCAGGCCCCCACTCAAGTCCAACTCATGTCCCCCTGCACCCCCACACCCCAGCAGTCAGGGGCACCGTCCACCAGGCCCCCACTCATGTCCCCCTGCATCCCCACCCCCCAGCAGTCAGGGGCACCCTCCACCAGGCCCCCACGCATGTCTCCCAGCACCCCCACCCCCCAGCATTGCAGGGCACCCTCCACCATGCCCCCACACATGTCTCCCAGCACCCCCACCCCCCAGCATCCAGGGGCACCCTCCACCAGGCCCCCACTCATGTCCAACTCATGTCCCCTGCACCCCCACCCCCCAGCATTCAGGGGCACCCTCCACCAGGCCCCCACACATGTCTCCCTGAACCCCTACCCCCCAGCATCCAGGGGCACCCTCCACCAGGCCCCCACTCACGTCCAACTCATGTCCCCCTGCACCCCACCCCCCAGCATCCGGGGGCACCCTCCACCATGCCCCCACACATGTCTCCCAGCACCCCCAGCCCCCAGCACAGTGGGGCACCTGCCAGCAGGCCCCCACTCATGTCCAACACATGTCCCCCTGCACCCCCACCCCCCAGCATTCAGGGGCACCCTCCACCAGGCCCCCACACATGTCTCCCTGCACCCCCACCCCCCAGCATCCAGGGGCACCCTCCACCAGGCCCCCACTCACGTCCAACTCATGTCCCCCTGCACCCCCACCCCCAGCACTGTGGGGCACCCTCCACCAGGCCCCCACTCATGTCCAACTCATGTCTCCCAGCACCCCCACCCCCCAGCATTGCAGGGCACCCTCCACCATGCCCCCACACATGTCTCCCAGCACCCCCACCCCCAGCATCCAGGGGCACCCTCCACCAGGCCCCCACTCATGTCCAACTCATGTTCCCCTGCACCCCCACCCCCGAGCATCCAGGGGCACCCTCCACCAGGCCCCCACTCATGTCCAACTCATGTCCCCCTGCACCCCCACCCCCCAGCATCCAGGGGAACCCTCCACCAGGCCCCCACTCATGTCCAACTCATGTCCCCCTGCATCCCCACACCCCAGCAGTCAGGGGCACCGTCCACCAGGCCCCCACTCATGTCTCCCAGCACCCCTACCCCCAGCAGTGCAGTGCACCCTCCACCATGCCCCCACACATGTCTCCCAGCACCCCCACACCCCAGCACTGTGGGACACCTGCCAGCAGGCCCCCACTCATGTCCCCCTGCACCAACACCACCCCCCAGCATCCAGGGGCACCCTCCACCAGGCCCCCACTCATGTCTCCCAGCACCCCCACCCCCCAGCACTGTGGGGCAACCTCCACCAGGCCCCCACTGATGTCTCCCAGCACCCCCACCCCCCAGCAGTGCAGGGCACCTGCCAGCAGGCCTCCACTCATGTCCCCCTGCACCCCCACCCCCCAGCACTGTGGGACACCTGCCAGCAGGCCCCCACTCATGTCCCCCTGCACCCCACCCCCCAGCACTGTGGGACACCTGCCAGCAGGCCCCCACTCATGTCCCCCTGCACCCCCACCCCCCAGCAGTGCAGGGCACCTGCCAGCAGGCCCCCATGCATGTCCCCCCAACACCTCATGACGATCCATAATCATGGCCACCATGCCCACTCAATACACTGCCTACGTCACCCCAGTCCGAACACACCACCAGGTATGACATCCACCCGTCAAAGAAATCACCAGCACATGATGCATCCCAAATGGCTAGTCTGCACATCAACACATATCCATCAAACCCACACAATGACAGCATGTGAATGATAGAACACACATTGTGACATGCATGAAACCAAAGAGAGAATACCACACATTGAAGTACAAAATTATAATGTATTAAACAGAAAAGCAAGGCAATGAAATGGAACATAAGAAAATGGAAATATTAAATGAAATCCAGCATGTCCAATAAATGAAAAAGATGCATGAAATCCAAATGAAAGGCAATCCAAAAGCAAGTCTCCAAAGTGTCAGTCTGAGAAAATAAATCCAATGTTCCAAAATAAGAAAAAACCATTGATCCATGTGAAAAAAAAAATCAAAAATCCAAATCCATTGTCAAACTATGACTAGGTGAACATCCAGGGTCCATGTGCCCAATCCTTTAAATGAAACATAAAAAAATACTACCTAATGAAGAACTATATACAAGAAGTAGGGGCATTGTCCAAGTGCCCCAAAACAAAACAAAACAAAACCGAAAGGAAACTTAACACTAAAGAACTATTTACAAGGGCAGCGGGCTAGTCCGACGGCTCACTTCTGGATGTTCCGGGCCAGGGCATCATCAAACTCCTGCTCAATGTCCCGGAGGCGGTCCTCCTCCATGGCCCGAGGGTCCGCAGGGCCGACGACATGTTCTCCTCCAACTCCCTGCGGATTGCCTCGAGGCACTCGGCCCGCCTGAGGGCCCTCCGCATGGAGTTCTCTGCCCTGACCATCGTGAGCCGTGCCTCTTCCGCCCGCTGCCACTCCGCATCTATGGCGTGGCCCAACCGCTGCCACACGGAAGACACTTCCCGTCCTGGGTCCTCCTGCCCTCCGGCTGATGCCTGCCCCTCCGATGTCGAAGGCCCCGAGCCATCATGGCTCCGACCCAGTTGCTGCTGCTGCTGTGCCTGTGCCCGTGCCCTGGCTCCTGCTGCCTGCACATCCTCCACCGGCTGGGGTGCAGTCGTTGATGTGGCCACCCCTGCTGGACGTCTGACTCCCGACTGTGGCAGGGATGTGTCCTCCACCAGCCTGGCCGCACCGTCAGAGGCAGCTCCGCAGGGCACCCAGTTGACAAATGGGTGGAAAGATGGCACAGAGGACGACTGGCGCATAGGGTGTTCAGTTGAGGAGGGGGTCGGAACAAGCTCCTGCAAACGGAGGTGACCTGTCCCAGAGGGCCGAAGCGGTCAACGAGCCATTCGAGATGACGTGCAGTCTCCTCATGAAAAGACTGCAGCTCACCTCGCATGGCCTGTTGACGCAACGCCACACCAGTCAGGACAGGCTCAACCCGTACCTGGATAGCCACGTCCGCAGGCAGAGGAAGGCCAGTTGTTGTAAGCTCATCCCCTGCCTGAAAACTGGTCTGGACGTAGGCATCCCTGCTGGTGCAAGATGATGCAGTGACAGGATCAGGGACAGGATTGCACACAGGCACCTCTGCGGCGGCCTGTGCTGCCTCCTGTCCCTGGTCCTGCACTGCACCACTAGCACCAGTGGAATCCCCACCTCCAGACCCCGTCTCTGTCGCTTGCATGGCCTCCTCCTCCACCAAACACCCCACCAACATGGATGACTCCGTGCCATCTTCCCCCGTTGGGCCCTCTGGGGTCCCAGCTGCCCCTTCTGCTGCCGAGGAGTCCAACTCCGACTCTGCCTCTTGGACCTCCCCCCGGCAGCTGCGGCCTGGGACGTGGCACTGGACTCCTCACTCCCCGACGAGATGACAACCTGGGAGGGGAGCCGGGCCTTGCGTCTCCGGCTGGCGGTGCAATCCCTGCCGCTGTGCTCCACAGCACCTTCTCCGCCCTCTTCATCAGTTGACGCTGCAGACAGGGAGAAATAAAACACAGGCATCAGGGCACTGTACAATGGACACCTACACACATGACAGTTGTACATGAGTGGCATTTGGAAACCTCAGACATGGCATCACATTCGCCAACACACATGTCATTTCAACTCGCACACATGAGCCATACACAGCCATATTGCAACAGCCAGCACCATCCATACACATACAACATACAACAGCCTGAGCAGGCAAAGGTGAGCCAGACATCACATGCAACACAGGGAGTGCACTACACATGCACACACACCACCACACTTGCATGCATGTGTACACCTCTGCCAACTGTCGCAGTGTTCAGATTGGCATCCATGTCACATCTGCCAATCAGGCTTCCACATCCCGCTGTCACATGCATCCAAGTTGCATCACTGTTGCCCCCTTGTCAAATACACACACATGCACATGTACACAGTGCTGATACATGCAGCTGAAACCAACATCCAGGTGTGACATCACGAACATGCCTACTTACATACACATTCATCCAAACATGTGTGCCCACACATCTGCATTTGGCATGCAAGCCTGCACACACAAGCACCATCCTTGTCTCACACATGAGAGCCCTCGCATGTGTTAGCCTCACGGCCCTGTACACCCCCCCATACTTGGCCCCATAAAAAAACATGTGCAACCTGCACACTACTGGCACACCACCAAACGCACAGTTTACAATCATGATGCATGTACACTTACCGCTCGACTCCAGACGGGTCTGCCTCTCAAGGACCTGGACGTGGAGCGCTGGGGATATGCGTTCCAGGACCCTCAACTGATCGTCCGACAAGTGGCCCCGGCGCCTCTTAGCATCCGTTGCCTTCAAGAGGCGCTGGGCCTTGTTGAGGGTCCTGGACCTGAAGTCCTCCCAGCGCTTCTTGACATGATGGAATAGTCAGACTGCCACCCCCTCAGCGTTGATGGCAGTCACGATGTCCGTCCAGATCCGAGTCCGTCCTTCCTTGTCGGCGCGCAAACTTCCGAAGAGGGCATCATACTGCCCCAGGACTTGCTCCACCAGGACACCAACTTCGGTGGCAGTGAAGCTGGTGCCCCACTGCCTCTCTGGCCGGGGGTTGCCAGTGGTGCCAGATGTTGCAGTGCCCGACATGACAACCCAAGTGGCAGGAGTGGGTGGGCAACTGGGTCCTGGGGCTGGTCTGTGGAGCGATAGAATCCCAGTCGGGAGTCTTCGGTTCCAGCAGGGGTGGTCACAGCAACAGCACCCCTGGCTGATGTGCAGGCAGAAAATGGCAGGGCACGTGGGCAGTAGGCAATCAGGCAGCAGCAGATGGCAGGTGGGAGCGTGCTCGGGGCTCTGGGGGGCAGTAATTCGGCCTTCTGGGCATGAGCGTGGTCTTCTGTGTGCTTATGCGTGGCCAGCTTGATACGGAGTGATTTGGCACGTGAAAATCAAACACGTCTGCGTGTAATTCGAGGAAAGGGCCTTAGCGCATAAGCGCGTCAGCACACGTACGGGAATTCATTGGCCCAAAGGCCCCCAGCGTGTAGGCGCGACTATGACGTTACGCGCACGTGCGTTTTCCATGGCGCGTAGAAAAAATAAGCACGTCAGAGTGTCATAGCGTGCAATTGGTGGAAAGGGCCTCAGCGCGTATGCGCGTCTCTGACGTGCGTGCGCGGGCGTTTCCCTATGACTGCACATCAGAGTGTCAGCTCGTGTAATTGGAGGATAGGGCCTTAGCGCGTACACACGGAAGTGACGCTGGACGTGTGGGCATGTTTAAAAGGTACGTGTAGAACGCCATTTCCTTTTACGTGCTTTTCGTGGAGAGCGAGTGGGTGAAATCTGTACTTCTTGTCGGTTCACACGCGATTTACTTCACGGCGTTACAAGTTCGTACTCCATGTTACCTCTGACAGCTTTTTCTCTTTTTGTCTTTTTCCTGGGCCTGTTTCCTCAAACAGCGTTCACTTCTTCTGTTGTCCTGTCTCCTCAGACAGCGTACAATTCTTCTTTTGGCGGGGGTGTTGCCAACGCGCACACGTGCGTATTTTTCACACGATTTTTCCTGGCAGACGGTGAGTCACCACGTATTTAACATCTGTGCTTGCCCCGTGTGTTGCGTACCCCTTCAGAGGTCAGTCTAGGCTGCGTGTGACACGCATACATTCATTTTTGTGTTTCTGAGTGCCACAGCGTAGTGCAGGTTTATGTTTCCAAGCACGTGGTCTAGGAGGGGTTGCGTGCACATTATCTCCCTTTTTTGGGGACCCTGTGCGTTGCGTGAACCGTCATCTTCCCCCACGGGTCACATACAGCCTTGCTAGAGCACTACGGTACGAATTCCATCTAGTACCCTACCCCTTTGACCCCCAATTGCCCAGGACAATAGTTTACTGCAACTCCCATACGCACAACAACATCAGTGCCATGGTTGGGAGGCGAGCACGCGGTAAGGGTGGCAAAGGTGGCCGAGCCACAAGAGGTGGCCGTGGTGGATACAGTAGGGGACGTGGCCGGGACTTGCAGGGTGCCCCTAGCCCCCATGTGTGGGTGACCAGTCAGGGACACCCATGCCCCCCCCCTGGTTGAGGGTAACGAGGCTGACACCATCCCTGCTCAGCCCTTGTTGGACCAGCCCATTGTGGCAACAGACCTGGCACAGGGTGACTCCATGGCTGACTTCCAGGTCAGCAGGTCTAGGCCACGTGTGGCGGTGCACGTTGGTGTCACCAGGCCACGTGGATCAGGGGCAGCTATGTCATCTGCTGCCCCGAGTAGGCAGGGTGGGGAGGCTGCAGGGGCAGCTGCGGCTCCGTCCACCCCAGCTCTGAGTCTCCCAGCCAGGACAGTGTCAGTCCCAGTCCATCCTGCTGACGTTCCCCCTGACTACATCACACTTCAGCTAATGCCTGCACCAAGTCCCATGGTGAGTGTTCATTCCCACACTCCTAGTCCACAGTCCACCGGGGCTCCTGCCCCTAGTGTCCAGAGCGGCATAAGACACTCGGGATCCCCACCACCTTCCAAGCGGAAGAGGAAGAGTGTTCGTCCAGTACAGGCTTTTGCCCCAGACACGGCTACACAGTCCGGCCCACCAAGGAAGCCCAGCTTCAATCATGCCGAACTTGATGCACTTGTGGAGTATGTGTCCGCACATGACAGCGAAATGGTGATTACTGCAGGATGCAAGACCACACCTGCACAACGTCAGGCACACTGGCAGACCATCGCGGACATCATAAGTGCCCTTGGATTCGTGAGGTGCACAGCTAATGATTGCTACAAGCGCTGGAATGACCTGAAGCGCAGGGCAAAGAAAAAGCTGGCCTCAAGTCATGCCGCAACTCTAGTGACTGGAGGTGGGTCTCCAGCAGAGGACATAGAACTCACTCCACATGAGTATGTTGCTGGAACCTACGTCACGGAGGAACAGATCCAAGGCGTGGGAGACCTGCCAGATTACGAGGCATTGTCCGGTGAGTGCACATGCATGTGTGTGTCATCCATGTGCATGGTGTGTGTGTGAGGGCTTCTGATTGAGTGCCAGGTGAGGGTGTGTGTGCCTGAGTGGTTTGGGTCACCCATGTGCTTCATCCAATACATTCTGCACACCAGGATTTGGGTATTGCAGTATCCCTTCTGGCAACAGTAGACATTCAGCCCAACCTCACGCCAGTTGCCCTTGAAGTGTCATCTTGCCACAACATAGTTGCGTATTATTCTGTGTTCATTCAGGCTGATAGTTTGCATTCCACCACTTTCACTAGGCATTTCTCAGTCCTATTGTCACATGTGTGACATGGCTATGGTACATGCCATCTGTGTGATGGTATGTGTCATGTATGTGTATTGGACATGCCAATCACAGGCCAATGTGTGATGGCACTGCTAGCCAGCATGCAGCAAATGTGCTGGTCTTCCATCTTGGTGTCATCAATGTGTGCCATTTGCCTCCCCTTCATACGCAGTGACGGTGCATGCATGGGAGGGTTATAGTCATGTGGGACATGTGTCAATGAAGTACTGTTTCTGTTGCTTCTCAGCCCTAATTGTGTGCCATGGTGCTAATGCCTGTTCCCATTTCTTTTCTTTCATGTCTTTGCAGGGGATGACGCACTTGATACTGCTGGGGTTGTGGAGATGGTGCAGACCCAGGAGGGGTCTCAGGCCCGACCGGGCACCAGTGAGGGACGTGGTGTGGTGGTGGGTGAGAACCCACACTTGCTGCAGACCATCATCTCAAGGGGTGTCTCTGGGTGCACCTCCCCCGAGCTCTATTCAGGTGTCGATTCGGATGATGAGACCTATGTGCGGTCGCAGGTGTTTCTGGGAGGGATTCTGTACTGTCCAACCCACCTGCACCAGGGGTAGAACCCTCAATGGGGATGTCAGTGTTGGTAGGTCCACCTTTGGTGGTTACGGATGCAGGGTCACACTCCGCAACATCTGATCCTGTTCCTGGGCCAGCAGATCAGAGGGGGAATGCAGTCCTGCAGCCTCAGGCAGTGCCGGCACAGCAAGGCGCAGTTCGCCTTGCCCCAGACAGGTGTGGTGCCCGCCGACGTGGTGGCCGTACCCCACCTGGTAATACCGCATGGGAGCAATCCTTATACGGTATGGCAAACCGACAGGCAGCATCATCTGAGATGATGGCTCAGGCCATGGATAGGGTGGCCACTTCCATTGTCCCCCAAGAAAGACTGATGGAACAACTACAGCAGGCAACAGACTCCATTTGCCAGTCACACAGGGAGGACATGTTGGCGTCCAATAGGGATAGGCGGGTGGCACTGGAGACTCTGCGGGAAGACATTTCTATTGAGTCCCAGGGCCACAGGGAAGCCCTGAGGGTGGAACTCCGTCAGCTCAGGGTGACTCTTGTTGAGCTTGAGGCTTCAACTGACACGAGGACAGAACAGCAGCTGGAGCGGCTCACATGTACGCTCTCAGCTGAGATGCAGGCAACTAGGGAGGAGGTCCGGGCATCCCGTGAGTTGTTGCATGGGGACCTCCGCACGATCATCCTTCAGAACCAGACCTTCCACACCCGCATGCTTGCTGCCATGGAGGACCATCTAGGGCTTTGCGTGGGCTGCCTCCCATAGTGCCACCACCTCCTGATGCAGCTGCAGAGGTTGAGGAGAGCGACAGCAGCGAATCTCTCACAATAGGGTAGCCGTGCAGGCCATGAGCCCATGGAGGTGTTTTTTTTTTCGCAAGATCCACACAGGTGGTTTTTGGTGTGCACCCTGTCCTCTGACCTCCTGGGTGGCCTCCCCCACACCCCCTGGCCCATTCATGGCCATTTTTGATTTTTGATTTTTGTTTTTTTGGACAGTGTGTTGCCTTGTGTGGCTCCCGTGGGCATACACTGTATTGTGGCTGGGCACATGCGGGCTTGTCCTGAATTTGGGTTAGATGCTTGGGTTTCTGTGACACACACCCCTCCTGCTTCCCGTTTCCATGGGCTTGCAAAGGGTGTGCCCAAGTGACATTGACTTACACAGTGACGTTGGACTCCCATTTGATGTGTGGGCAGTCTGTAGTCAATACTGTGTATACAAACCTAGTGCATATTGTTGTTGTATTGTACACTGCATGGTGTATTGATATGTGCCTCTACATCCATCTCATCCTCCTAATTTGCAGGTCCATTTCTCATGTCTTCACAAGGCGGTCTACTTTGCAAATGGAGTCCATGTTGTAAGCAGTGCACCTACACTTTTGCGTGGCGCTAACACTGTACAGTTGGAAGTGTTCGAAGTGCTGGCATTATCAGGTAGTGAGACTACCAATTTTCTAAATCTGTACTGTCATGTTTATGGTAGGTTGGAGGTTGTGTAGGTGAATAGTATTATTGGTAAATATTTGGTAATGTGTGTTGTTGGTCCTGCATTACTGTGAGTATTTCATGTGTGGCCAGTTTCCATTAGAGACACTGTAGTTTGTGACACTTGTGTCATGTTGTGGGGATTCATTTGTTTGCTCTCACATAGCATGACATGCCATGGTGTGTTGTGTGGCGGTGCCGGGGAGGGGTTGGGTGACATGGCACTGTTCTCATGTTGTATTTAGCAAGTGGGTATTCATTTTTGCTGCATAGAAGTGTATCTTTTGATGACACTGCATTGGTGGTGTTTGTGTAGGTAAGGATGCACACATTGTGACACTTCCAGGTGAAAAATCTCAGGCTGCTATGGTTCTGACAGTTGACTGTCTCTTAATTCATCAGAATTGTCAGATTGAGTCATCATTGATTGTCAGATGGTATGTGCCAGGGCTGTGTGCACTCTACAGGGGTGTGATTTCTATGTGAAGTAATTAGCCACCAGCTGCGTAGGGGCTGCCTCACCCCGTGCCCTTTCCCCTCCCATGCGCAGCGGGCGTGCATGTGGTTGGGGATGTGGGGGCACCACCATGTCCACAGCCAGGCCCCGGCGTGTTGCAACATTGTGCAGGACACATGCTGCCACTATGATCCTGCACACTACTGGGGGAGCGTATAACAACTGCCCGCCAGAACGGTCAAGGGAGCGAAAGCGTGACTTGAGCACTCCAAATGTGCGCTCCACTATGCCCCGGGTTGCAATATGGGCTGTGTTGTATCTTACCTCGGGAGGCGTGATGGGGTTCCGAATTGGCGTCATCATGTGGGTGCTCAGAGGGTAGGCACTGTCCCCTGGGGAGGTGGTGATGGGGATCATTAGTGGGGTGGTGACATTACTCTATCTGTCATGCATGCGTGTGCTGTGGCATTTATACTCACCAAGCAGCCATGCATCGCCATGCCGCCCAGCTTCCATGTCCCGGTTTAGGGTTGACATCCTGTAAATGAAGCTGTCGTGGGTGGACCCTGGATAGTTGGCATATACTGAGGTAATAATTACCTTGGCATCACATACTACCTGGACGTTGATGGAGTGCCAGTGCGTGCGGTTTTGATAGATGTGCTCAGATGCCCTGGGGGGACGTAGAGCCACATGGGTGCAATCAATGGCACCTAGCACTTTGGGGAATTGGGCCACCCTGTAGAAATCCTGGCTGACAGCCTGCCTTTCTGCAGGTGTTCTGGGCAGGTATATGTGCCTGCGGACTGAAGGGCGTGCAGTGATGATGGCCAACACCTGGTGTAGGCACCGTGACTGCGTGGCCTGTGACACCCCCCCCACTATGGCACTTGTCCGCTGAAATGATCCGGTAGCCAAGAAGTGCAGTACATTGAGGACCTTCTCCAAGGGGCTCAGTGCTTGGGAGCACAGGGTGGGTAATGTGAGGTCATCCTCCCACTCACTGACCAGGTCGAGTATTATGTGAGGTGGAAACCTGTACCTCCCATACACCTGGTCATCAGGCATACCAAAAAGGCTGGTTCTGGGTGTGAAGATTCTGGCCCTGACTATCCTCCTCCTCCTCCTGCGGTATCCCACGGCCACTGCTGCTAGGAACGGTATATTCATCCTGGCGTCTGAGCTTGTTTGTTGTTTGCGCACACTTTTATGCTGCGCGGGACGTGCGCCTGCTTCATGCTGGCGTACGTGTTTGCGGATTGGACCTTTTTTTTTGGCGTGTTGTAGGCGGCCGTGTAAATCTTCCTGCCCGCCCAAGGAATACACGTAACACGCTCTCCCAGGCCCAGTCGCGAGTGAATATTCCCGCCCACCCCAGGAATACACGTAACACGCTCTCCCAGGCCCAGTCGCATGTGGAAGTTCACGCGAACCCGTATTACACGTACCCTGCTGATATCGCGTGTGGAAGTTAACGCGAACCCCGTAATACACGTACCCTGCTGATATTGCGTGTGGAAGTTAACGCGAACCCCGTAATACACGTACCCTGCTGATATCGCGTGTGGAAGTTCACACAAAACCCGTAATACACGTACCCTGCTGATATCGCGTGTGGAAGTTAACGTGAACCCCGTAATACACATACCCTGCTGATATCGCGTGTGGAAGTTCACGCGAAACCCGTAATACACGTACCCTGCTGATATCACGTGTGGAAGTTCACGCGGACCCATAATACACGTACCCTGATGAAATCGCGTGTAAGACTACCCGCGCACCCCTGAAATACACGTACCCAGGCAAATCGCACTGCTGGGGGGTGGGGGTGCAGGGAGACATGAGTGGGGGCATGGTGGACGGTTCCCCTGGATGCTGGGGGGTGGGGGTGCAGGGGGACATGAGTTGGACATGAGTAGGGGCCTGCTGGCAGGTGCCCCACTGTGCTGGGGGGGTGCTGGGAGACATGTGTGGGGCATGGTGGAGGGTGCCCTGCACTGCTGGGGGGTGGGGGTGCTCGGAGACATGTGTGGGGGCCTGGTGGAGTGTGCCCCTGGATGCTGGGGGGTGTGGGTGCAGGGGGACATGAGTTGGACATGAGTGGGGGCCTGGTGGAGGGTGCCCCTGACTGCTGGGGGGTGGGGCTGCTGGGAGACATGAGTGGGGGCCTGGTGGAGGGTGCCCTGCACTGCTGGGGGTGGGGGTGCTGGGAGACATGAGTGGGGGCCTGGTGGAGGGTGCCCCTGGATGCTGGGGGGTGGGGGTGCTGGGAGACATGAGTGGGGGCCTGGTGGAGGGTGCCTCTGGATGCTGGGGGTTGGGGGTGCTGGGAGACAGGTGAGGTGGCCTGGTGAAGTGTGCCCCTGGATGCTGGGGGATGGGGGTGCTGGGAGACATGTGTGGGGGCCTGGTGGAGTGTTCCCCTGGTTGCTGGGGGGTGGGGGTGCTGGGAGACATGTGTGGGGGCATGGTGGAGGGTGCCCTGCACTACTGGGGGGTGGGGGTGCTGGGAGACCTGTGTGGGGGCCTGGTGGAGTGTGCCCCTGGAGGCTGGGGGGTGGGGGTGCTGGGAGACATGTGTGGGGGCCTGGTGGAGTGTGCCCCTGGATGCTGGGGGGTGGGGGTGCAGGGGGACATGAGTTAGACATGAGTGGGGGCCTGGTGGAGGGTGCCACTGGATGCTGGGGGGTGGGGGTGCTGGGAGACATGAGTGGGGGCCTGGTGGATGGTGCCCCTGACTGCTGGGGGGTGGGGGTGCTGGGAGACATGAGTGGGGGCCTGGTGGAGGGTGCCCCTGGATGCTGGGGGGTGGGGGTGCTGGGAGACATGTGTGGGGGCCTGGTGGAGTGTGCCCCCGGATGCTGGGGGGTGGGGGTGCAGGGGGACATGAGTTGGACATGAGTGGGGGCCTGGTGGAGGGTGCCCCTGACTGCTGGGGGGTGGGGGTGCTGGGAGACATGAGTGGGGGCCTGGTGGAGGGTGCCCCTGGATGCTGGGGGGTGGGGGTGCTGGGAGACATGCTTGGGGGCCTGGTGGAGGGTGACCCTGAATGCTGGGGGTGGGGGTGCAGGGGGACATGAGTTGGACATGAGTGGGGGCCTGCTGGCAGGTGCCCCACTGTGCTGGGGGGTGGGGGTGCTGGGAGACATGTGTGGGGGCATGGTGGAGGGTGCCCTGAACTGCTGGGGGGTGCGGGTGCTGGGAGACATGTGTGGGGGCCTGGTGGAGAGTGCCCCTGGATGCTGGGGGGTGCGGGTGCTGGGAGACATGTGTTGGGGCCTGGTGGAGTGTGCCCCTGGATGCTGGGGGGTGGGGGTGCTGGGAGACATGTGTGGGGGCATGGTGGAGGGTGCCCTGCACTGCTGGGGGGTGGGGGTGCTGGGAGACATGAGTGGGGGCCTGGTGGAGGGTGGCCCTGGATGCTGGGGGATCGGGTTGCTGGAGAAATGAGTGGGGGCCTGGTGGAGGGTGCCCCTGGATGCTGGGGGGCGGGGGTGCTGGGAGACATTAGTGGGGGCCTGGTGGAGGGTGCCCCTGGATGCTGGGAGGTGGGGGTGCTGGGAGACATGCGTTGGTGGGCAGTAGTGCAAGGTGACATGTGGGTTGGCTGGGGGGCATGGCCAAGGTGGATGGGCTGCCTGCGGACATGTGCAGGGGTGCTGGGTAGTCCCCTGTGGTGTGGTCTACCTGCAGGGGCCGTGGAGGGTGTAGAGGGAACAGTGCGGAGGACCCACACGGCCAATTCACGTGTAGGACTCCCCGGCAACCCCGAAATACACATAGGCTGCTGGATTCACGTGTGGAATTTCCCGCGCACCCGGAGTATACGTATCCTGCTGGAATCGCGTGTGGAACTTCACATGCACACCGAAATACACGTACCCTGCAAATTTGCGTGTGAAACTTCCCGTGCACCTTGGAATACACGTACCCTGCTGAAATCGCGTGTGAAACTTCACACGCACCCCGAAATACACGTACCACGGACAATCGCGTGTGGAACTTCCCGCATACCCCGAAATACACGCACACGCTATTTTTCACACAGCGGGTGTCCGTGTTTGTCGGTACACCTTTGCACCTCATTTGGCCTAGCGGGCCACAGTCTGGATCATTCATCATAGCTGTATATAGGTGCTTTTTGTAAGCGCACATTTTGGCGCACATTTATTTCAGGCGCAGGGACACTACCGCCTGCTTTCTTGTGCCGGACTTGTTTGGCCCTGTGCGCGTCTTTGACCGTGCGCTGGTTTGCCCTATTCGATTCCATGAATACGAGTTGTAGGCGAGCGTGTGGGCGTTCTGTGCACTTGCCTCCTGTACTTCCCCCGTGACGCCCATATTTTCATGCGTTGTTCCCCATTCCGAGTGTTACGCCCGTGTTCTGCCTACTTTTGTTATGTGCGCCGCGCTATGTGCGATTTCGCTGTGGCCATGGTGCACGCCGTTGGCTGACCTGTGCGCCGGCGTGCGCCGCGCACTTTTTCAGCGCACATCCAATATTTTTCTCGCGCACGGACTTCCATGAATCGATGTGCGCTGGTTTCCCTGCGATTTTCGCACTTGCACTGCGATTCGCACGTTTTGGCACCTCTGCGCCGTAATTTTCGGCGCACATTAATTCCATGAATCGGCTTGTAAATAGTTTAGAAAATTCAATCTCCAACACAGCTGGATTGGAAAAATATTAAAATTATCCTTAAATTGAAGAGTAATGCTCAAACGTAACCTTGACGTGGAGCAAGGACTAATTAAGGGAGCACCGGGGACAGTTGTTGGCTTTCAAACATACCCACGTGACAACAACATTCAGTTTGTCAATATTCTCTTTGACAAACTTTCAGAAGTGAAAAGGATAGGACGCTCAACAGCTCGATTCCTTCTCTTCAAAGACATGTATGTACGCAGAGAACAATTTTCTCTAACTCTTGCATACGCAGTCACCATTCATAAATCACAAGGTCTTACCCTAGACAAAGCATTGATAGACATTGGTAATACAGTCTATAAAGAAGGCATGAGCTATGTAGCACTATCACGCTTACGTACAGTTGACGGTCTTTTTCTAATCAACTTTGATGCATGTAAAGTAAACACTGATATTCCTTGCATTTTAGAATACAATAGACTTTGATCACTATACACCCCCATCTAAAAACATATCCTGTTCCACAAAAAGTAAAATGTTCTAAAAGAAAACTAAATCAAACAGAAATGCAACAGGATGTAACTGCAAATCCTCCAAAGAGAATAAAAAAAACGAATACCTCATCAAGTATCACAAACAAAAAAGAAACTATTAGGGAAAGTAAACCAGATACTTCATCAAAAAAGGAAGACAAACTAAAAAAAAAAGCACTCAGATACAGAACTACCTGGTCCATTTAAAATTTCAAATGTAACTGATGTAAGTTGCTACGCAAATGTAGCAATGAATATTCTATTTCAATTACCACCAATTGTTAACAACATTTACTTACACAGTACAGACCAATTGTGTTTGCAAATGTTAGTACTTCATAGAAACGCAACAAATAATCCTGACAACACGTATAGTGTTTATGGAATAAGACACCAATTGGACTACTGTGCTGGAATGGTGAAATTCACTATAAACTCGCAGGAAGATCCACAAGAATTTTTAATGTACTTACTACAAGTACTGGAAAACAAAAACATACTTATAAATGAAATCTTCCAGATTTCATACATGTGGAAACATATATGCACTCTGCAACAATGTGACACAAGAACAAATCCCCAATGACTGCTTCGTGTATGTATCAATACCTAATTGTGAATCCGTTCCATTTCAGCAACCTGTACAAAATGCAAACCATGGTAGATTATGTACTACCTGCAATTCGGATAATCGCTCCACCTTACTAATACAAACACATAGTAAATACCCAATACTAATGCTTCTACGTTACAATGCAGATGGTACCAAAAACAACTGCAAGCTGACTGGATTCACACATGGTCAAGTATCACTTGGTAAGAAAACCTTCACAACAATAGGTATAATCTACCACACAGGAGACACAACCAATGCAAGTCACAATATTGCATATATTAAAAAAAATGTGGATGGTTCGAATGTAATGATAGTACCATTACTCTGAAGCAGAGATTACCTGCAAATCTTACAAACGCTTATTTAATCTTCTTAAAACCAAAATGTATTAACTAAACATTACTTAAACAGTAACAAAACTTCTATTAAAAAACTATAAACTGTTAAAATATGCTAACAGCTATCCAACTGCCCAAAGATTCTACAACAACTAAACAGATAAATGAATACCACTAAATTATATCATAAAATAGACAGTTAAAATACGCCAACTGGTATCTAACTGCCCCAAGATTTTCAATAACCAAACAGATAAATCAATACCACTTCATTATAAAAAAAATAGACAGTTAGAATATGCCAACAGGTATCTAACTGCCCCAAGATTCTACAACAACTAAACAGATAAATGAATACCACTAAATTATACGATAAAATAGACAGAATACGCCAACTGGTATCTAACTGCCCCAAGATTTTCAATAACCAAACATATAAATCAATAACACTTCATTATAAAAGAAAATAGACATTTAGTATATGCCAACAGGTATCTAACTGCCCCAAGATTCTACAACAACTAAACAGATGAATGAATACCACTAAATTATATGATAAAATAGACAGTTAGAATATGCCAACTGGTATCTAACTACCTCAAGATTTTCAATAACCAAACAGATAAATCAATTCCACTTCATTATAATAAAAAGAAATTGACAGTTAGAATGTGCCAACAGGTATCTAACTGCCCCAAGATTCTACAACAACTAACCAGATAAATGAATACCACTAAATTACATAAAAAAATAAACAGTTAGAATACACCAACTGGTATCTAACTACCCCAAGAATTTCAATAACCAAACTTCATTATAAAAAAAAATAGACAGTTAGAATATGCCAACAGGTATCTAACTGGCCCAAGATTCTACAACAACTAAACAGATAAATGAATACCACTAAACGATATAAAAAAAGAAACAGTTAGAATACGCCAACTGGTATCTCACTACCCCAAGATTTTCAATAACCAAACAGATAAATCAATAACACTACATTATAACAAAAAATAGACAGTTAGAATATGTCAACTGGTATCTAACTGCCCCAAGATTTTACAATATCCAAACAGATAAATCAATACCACTTCATTATAACACAAAATAGACAGTTACAGTATGTCAACAGATATCTAACAGCTCCATAAATCTGCAACAAGCCAACATATAGAACATTAGCTAGAAACAACAAGTGAACACTGAAAACAAACAAACAAATAGACTGTAGCATAACAAAAAAGGTTTTTTTTTAATCCAACATGGATCTTTTTTCCCACAGACCCAATGATTTTAGCAACAAACACAGAAACTGAGCAAATTGCACAGTACACTGGTTTGTAATCTACTAAATATGAGGGTAAACAAAAAATGTTGATTATTCCATGTTATAAGTCATTACAAAATACCAATACTAACATCATCTTTTCTTTTATCACAGAAATTAACAAGGAATACATGTACTCCAGTTACTAAACCAAACAGTAAGTATAGTATAATAAGTATAACCATCACAGCAAACCACACCCATAGTGACTTATAACTTTTAACTTCACTGTTTATAAATTTGGTCTTAACCATGCACCCAAGACTCTAGGCCCTGGCCACAACCATCGCAGCATACCACACCCATGATAGCTTATAACTTTGCTGCTTATAAATTTGATCACGTCCATGAGCCCAAGACTGGATAAGCCACTATGGGTGTGCTATGCTGCAGTGTTTGTGGCCAGGCCATAGAGTCTTGGGTGCATGCCCATACGGCCATGCTCCAAAGACTCTATGCCCTGGCTACAACCACCACAGCATATCACACACCATAGAGTCAAACATTTTAACTATGCCATATGGGCACTTGTAATGTCTGCGAACATGACGAGTGTTCTTAGAACAGTTTCAACTTGCCTGCGAACAATACGGACAGGTATAGCATCCTCAGGACACCCCCATCTTGTTTATTTACGAACATCCCAGGACACATGCTCTTAGAACAATTTCAACTTGCCTACGGACAATATGGACAACATTCTCATGACACACCCATTTAATTTATTTACGAACATTTCAGGACACCCGTATTGTCCGCGGTCAGAACGAACACAACAGGGGTGCCTGCCACGTAAATAAATACAACATTTAACCCATCTCTTACTCCCCCACCCTCCCCAAACAGTCTTACACACCAAAACACTTTACTAAATAGTATTTTTCCACCAAGTGTCACCGCGCTGTCCGCTGTTCCTTTGCGGTAGATAGGCTGTTGGTTTATGATAAAAGCAGTAAATGGTCGCACTGATAATTGGAAGGTTGCTCCAACAACGAGGCACTAGACCACCATAATGGTTGGTATGTTGCTTCTAGCCGCTAGTACTGCGTAAGGGCATATTGGACCTTGGCGATTGTCCCATAAAATGGTGAGGGTCATGAAGTTGCTTACATGGAGCTGCACCTGGCAGTTGAAAAATCCATCCGCTGGAGTCTGAAATTCGTGACATTGGCAAAATGGGGCAACAAACCTGTTTTAAAAAACATAAATTAGTCTCACCAGCCGATTTTTATTAAAAATATTCATTTTATTTATTAGTGCGTGAAACTATTTGCTAGCGAAGATAGTGCAACGGAGTATGTTAATAATAAAATAATAATATTTTCGCATTTATATAGCGCTAAGAACCGTCAGGTATCTCAGCGCTGCTTATTATTACCCATGGTGTGTGGTGCTCATTTATCGACCACAGAAGGATGAAAGGCTGAGTTTGGCCGTGCCGGGATCGAACCTGCGTTAGCAAGCTGTGCACGGATGTCAAAGCGAGCGCTCTACTCGCTGTGCCACTTGACCGGCTACAGTGAAGTGGCACAGCGAGTAGAGCGCTTGGCCGGCTACAGACCGGTTAAATTATTTCTATTAACCCACCCTGTGTCGTCTGCCTTTTTCAGAGCCCTCTAAACGACAGGGGATCAATTTGGCAGTGATATTGCACGGTAGAAAACAATATGCCACATTGAACGAACAAGTACAACTTGACTGGGCTTTAATGGCACACTATTGTTATTATATTCCGGTATAAAATAATCTAAAGGGTTACTTACATTATAATTGCATTTTCCATTGTCCAAGTGTAGTGCAGTCCCAAAATACGACTCCGCGTGTGCCAACGATCTTTCTCAAAGTGATATAATATACAAAAGTGGTTTCGTTTCAGAAATTTCATCTTTATCGTGTCTTACATTTTTGCTACACTTCTTCAAAAGAAGTCTTTCAGCACAATCTCTGTCTGTCAAGGTAAAAAAAAATAGAACCTTATACTGGGAGTCGTGGGCCTCTCTGGGCCGCGAGAAAAAAATGGAAGCAGCTGACCTTCACTGTGAACGAGCATAAATGCTTACTTTGCAACATTCTGTGTAAAGCCATCTGTGAGAACTTGCTGTTTACACTACATTTTTGTATATTGTTTGCGTGCTAATAAAAAAACTTTGTTTATGGGATGTTATGGTTCCAAGTAAAGCTGAAAAACCCCTGTAATTCGCCAGTTATGGTAAGCTAAGCAACCATAACTCGCGCCACCACCGTGCACTGATAACACTAACACCCAGGACATCAAAGATGACATCGCAAATGTCATTGATGACATCACTGATGACATCACATGTGCATTTACTTTTCATGCAATTTGTGTACTAGGGATTTGTATTATAATGTTGTGAAAAAAGTGTCAAGGATCATTGCAATAAATATCATACCGTAATTAGTGCTTTGAACGATGCATTGATATAAATAGCATTGTATTATGGGGTTCTATCTAGTATACTGAGCTAACAATGGAGAAACATAGCATTGTGTGCAGCGTACAAGATGAAAGTATAATATTTTTAATGTTAATATGTTGAATAATTAAATGATAATTGCCCTGAAATGTTTGAAAATAAACAAAATGGGGGTGTTCTGAGGACGTTCTTCGTATTGTGTGACTGCTTAGCTGTATGCAATGAGGGAATGGCACAGAGAGTAAAGTGGAAATGGTAGAAGGGGTGTCGAAGAGTTACGCGGTCCGCGGACACCGCAGCTGTCCGTGGACAGGGCGTGCTACATCCGGGGTTTTCCAGCCAAACCAACATGGAAAGAAGACTGTACGGATTAGCCAATCAGATGTCGAGGTTGTGGATTTGTGTTCAAAGAGACTGTGTGTGGTGAAGATGGCAGAAGTGGAGAAAGTCAGGGTGTTGGTGCTTGGAGATATGTTTGTGCCTGGTTTACAACAGTACGCTCAATGCAGGCATGTTGAAAAGAACTTTGATGTGAAAGGAGTGGAGGTGGTGTGGAGCACTGTGCCTGATTGCAATGTACAGGGAATTGTACAAGTTTGTGAGGATATGGCCACGATGAACAGTCCGCATGTGGTAGTTTTGCACTATGGTGCTTTCCATTTGGGCAACGTCAGTGCCCCTACTTTGTTGGCTGATTTGGAACCCTTGGTTCAAGCCGTAATGAAGATCCTTCCAAATGCAAAAGGAATTTTTTCTGGATTACTACCTAGGGAAATATGGGACAATAGTTCAGTTTTATGTCCTCAGCAAAACATTGCTAGGTGTGTCATCAACCGAGGCATGTGTGTCTTCATGCTTAAAGCTGGTATGTTCTTCTGTAATAATGAGAATATTGATGCCAGTAATACTGTTAATTTTAAAGAAGATGGCATCTCTTTATCTTTTACGGGAAATGCCTTTCTATTTTGGAATGTAAGGGTTGCTTTGGAGAAGGTTATGTGAAGATTTTAGGAGTAAAGTAAGAAGAAAAACAAGAAAAAAAAACAAAATAACAGGTGTCTGTCAAGCATCTGTAAAAAAAACAAAAAAACGTCTCGTTTCAGAGCCAACTTCAAAGGGGAAATGGGGCAAACTATTTAAATTTACATTCACCACGCTCAGATTCTCGATATGTCCGCGGACATGGCTGTAGTCCGCGAACATCAAAATCACTACGTGGGGGTTCATTATGTTCTATGTTACATGTATATGAAGTCAGGGATATTATGGTTAAGTTGTGCTACTAAAAACCTATGAAATCCAGTGAAAAAACTTTGTTAAAGGGACGTTATGGTTAAGTTGCGCTACGAAAAACCTATGAAATTCAGTGAAAAAACTTTGTTAAAGGGACGTTATTGTTAAGTTGCGCTACTAAAAACCTATGAAATTCAGTGGAAAAACTTTGTTAAAGGGACGTTATGGTTAAGTTGCACTATGAAAAACCTATGAAATTCAGTAAAAAAACGTTGTTAAAGGGACGTTATGGTTCAAAGTAAAACCGAAAACCCCCTGAAATTCGGCAGTTATGGTAAGATAAGCAACCATAACTCGCGCCACCGTGCACTGCTAACACTAACACCCAGGACATCAAAGATGACATCACAAATGTCATTGATGACATCACTGATGACATCACATGTCTGGCTCTCCCTTTTTTCCCTTTACTGACATATCTAGGCCACATAGTTTTCTTCAGTAACAGTCAGGAAGTAAAAATTGAAAAGGTACTATATTTGTAGACTTAGGGTCAAGTCACATCATATGAAACATATACATTGCGGAAGACACAGGCTTGAAAGAGAGCAATCCTTTCTGTGCATGAAGATAATCATTAGGGTCATCAGCACTTTCTCATAGTTTTATTTTTATTACTCTACCTTCCCTGTGTATGCTCATATTTGTATACATTGTATTCACTCTCCTTTCCTTTGGGTGCAGTCACATCATGTAATACACATACATATTGTAAGTAGCAGCTTTGAAACAGAGAAATAGTTTCTCTGCATAAAGACAATCAGTTAGGTTATGAACTCTTTCTGCTACTACTTCTGCTTTTTTGTTTACTTCACCGTCCCTGTATATACTTATATTTGTATGTGTTGTTGTCTCTTTGTGTTTTGTCTGTAATAATTATGTATTAAGTGGGTTTTATTATCTACTTATTACATGTTTCACAGTATGCAAAACTCTAATAAGAAAGCAGTTATCATTTCACTATTCAACATGACAAGATTATGAATATTGCACCTTCATCATGTATGCTGCACACACTGCCTATGTTTTTGCATGAGTAGCTTACTATACTGTATAGAACTTCATAATAGAATGCTATTTATATCAATGCATTGCTTAAAGCACTAATTAGCTCATGATATTTATCCCAATGGTCCTTGACAGTTTTTGGTCAGCATTATAAGAATCCCTTGTACAGAGTTTTCATGAAAAGTAAATGCACATGTGATGTCATCAGTGATGTCATCAATGACATTTGTGATGTCATCTTTGATGTCCTGGGTGTTAGTGTTAGCAGTGCACGGTGGCGCGAGTTATGGTTGCTTATCTTACCATAACTGCCGAATTTCAGGGGGTTTTCGGTTTTACTTTGAACCATAACGTCCCTTTAACAAGGTTTTTTTACTGAATTTCATAGGTTTTTCGTAGTGCAACTTAACCATAACGTCCCTTTAACAAGGTTTTTTCACTGAATATATATATATATATGTAGTTATGGTTAAGTTGCTGTTTCTATAGGAAGAGCACTTTTTGGGCGGCTTATAACTTCGCTCTCCCTGGACGGATCCTCACCAAACTTTGCAAAGAAAGTATTTGGGTCACTCTGAATGTTTTGCAAAGATTGGTGAGGATTCGTCCAGGGGGGGGCAAAGTTATAGGGGGGGTCCCAAAACGTTTTTTTTTCCCATAGACTGAATGGGAAAAAATGTTTGCTCGCGTCTACAGCCCAAACCGCTGGACGGATTTTCACCAAATTTGGACCAGGAGCAGTAGTTTTTTTTAAAATGACCAAAAAGTAGGTAAAAAAAAATTAGTGATATCTGTGTTCGGTCCGCGGACACACTTCCCTGTTCGCTCCGCGGACAGTGTCCTGATTGGCCAATCGGCTTGCGTGATGTTTGCGGACATGCAACGTGTTCGCTGATTGGACGGCATGGAGCGTGAAGCGCGTCAGATTTTCGGTAGCGCCCGCCATCTTGGATTCGCGGTCGTCCACGGACAGCGCGGTGAAACTTTGTTCAAAATGTGTATTTAGTAGAGTGTGTTGGTGTGTAGGAGTGTTTGGGGAGGGTGGGAGTGTATGAGATAGGATGAAAGTTGTGTTTTTTATGTGTTAGACGTTCTTTTTGTGTTCGATTTGTCTGCGGACATCAAAGGTGTTCTGAAATGTTCTAAATAAACTGAATGGGGGGTGTTCTGAGGACTCAATATGTGTCCGTTTTGTTCGCAAACAAACTGAAACTGTTCTAAGAACACTCACAGTGTTCTGAAATGTTCGCAAATAAACAAAATGGGGGTGTCCTGAGGACGCTGTCCGTATTGTTCGTTGTCAAGTTGAATATGTTCTAAGAACACTCGCGGTGTCCTGAAATGTTCGCAAATACACAAAATCGGGGTGTTCTCAAGACGTTGTCGAACACTTGCTGTGTCCTGAAATGTTCGCAAATATGAATGGGGGTTGTGGCTGACAAGTTGAATGTGTTCTAAGAACACTCGTGGTGTCCTGAAATGTTCGCAAATAAACAAGATGGTGGTGTTCTGAAGACGTTGTCGAACACTCGCTGTGTCCTGAAATGTTCGCAAATATGAATGGGGGTTGTGGCTGACAAGTGGAATGTGTTCTAAGAACACTTGCGGTGTCCTGAAATGTTCTCAAATAAACAAAATGGGGGTGTCCTGAGGACGCTGTCGTCCGTATTGTTCTCTGTCAAGTTGAATGTGTTCTAAGAACACTTGCGGTGTCCTGAAATGTTCGCAAATAAACAAGATGGTGGTGTTCTGAAGACACTTCTAGAAACACTCGCGGTGTCCGGGGAATGTTCGTAGGGGGTGTCCTGAAGACGCTGTCCGTATTGTTCTCTGTCAAGTTGAATGTGTTCTAAGAACACTCGCGGTGTCCTGAAATGTTTGCAAATAAACAAAATGGGGGGGTTCTGAAGACGTTTCTAAGAACACTCCCGGTGTCCTGGAATGTTCGTAGGGGGTGTCCTGAAGGCGTAGCCCGTATTGTTCGCTGGCAAGTTGAATGTGTTCTAAGAACACTCGCAGTGTCCTGAAATGTTCGCAAATAAACAAAATGGGGGTGTCCTGCGGACGCTGTCCGTATTGTTCTCTGTCAAGTTGAATGTGTTCTTAGAACACTCATGGGGGTCGATTCATGGAGCAAACGTGCGCCGAAAATCCCAGCGCAAGCAGGCGCAAGGTAGCGCAAGCGCGAGAAACGCAGCACACGCGCACGTGGGCGATTCAAGGAAGACGCTGCGCGTGTTTCCCGCTGTCCGTGCGCCCAATCCTGCTATGGCGCACGCAGGCACACACGGCATGCGCTACGTGCACAGCAAAAACGCACATAGCGCGGCACACACAACCAAAGTGGGCGGAACAGTGGGCGTAACACGCGGAATGGGGAACAACGCGTGAAAAAGAAGGCGTAACTGGGGAAGTACTGCAGGGAACTACATGGAACGCCCACACGCACGCCAACAACCCGTATTCATGGATTCGAATACAGGAAACCCGCGCACGGCAAAAGACGCACACAGGCATCAACGCGTCCGCCACACGAAGGCAGGCGGAAGCGTCCCCGCGCACAGTATAAAAGTGCGCGCAAACAACAAACACGTATATACAGCTACGATGAATGCCCCATTTGTCACAGCACTGATCGTGGGACACCGCAGGAGGAGGAGAATAGCCAGGGCACGCATTTTCGCACCACGGACAAGCCTTTTTGAGATGCCTGACGACCAGGTCTATGGCAGGTACAGGTTTCCACCCCACATCATCCTAGATCTGGTCAGGGAGTGGGAAGATGACCTTACATCCCCCACCCTTTGCTCCCAAGCATTGAGCCCCTTGGAGAAGCTGCTCAATGTCCTGCATTTTTGGCCAATGGGTCATTTCAGCGGACTACTGCCATAGTGGGGGGGGTCTCACAGGCCATGCAGTCACGCTTCCTACACCAGGTACTGGCAATCATGACAGCGCGCCCCTCAGTCCGCAGGCACATATACATGCCCAGAACACCCGCAGAAAGGCAGGCCGTTGTCCTGGATTTTTTCAGGGTGGCACACTTCCCCAAAGTGCTCGGTGCCATAGATTGCACCCATGTGGCCCTACGTCCGCCTAGGGCCACTGAGCACATCTACCGAAACCGCAAGCACTGGCATTCCATCAATGTACAGGTGGTATGCGATGCAAAGGGAATCATCACCTCTGTCTATGCAAACTACCCTGGCTCCACCCATGACAGTTTCATATACAGAATGTCCGCCCTGAGCCGGGTCCTGGAAGCTGGGCAGCATGGCGACACCTAGCTCCTAGGTGAGTACAAATGCCCTTGCACATGCATGCATGTCACACACACACACACAAATATACAAACCCCAATAATCACAACCATTTACACCTCCCCAGGGAACAGTGCCTACACTCTGAGCAACCACATGATGACGCCAATCCGGAACCCCACCACACCACCCCAGGTAAAATACAACGCCGCCCATATTGCAACCAGGGCCATAGTGGAGCGCACATTCGGAGTGCTCAAGTCACGTTTCCGCTCCCTTACCGCTCTGGCGGGCAGCTACTCTATGCACCACCAGTAGTGTGCAGGATCATTGTGGCAGCATGTGTCCTGCACAATGTTGCAACACGGCAGGGCGTCCCGGTGGACATGGTGGTGCCCCCACATCCCCAACCACAGGCACAGGCGCTGCCCATGGGGGGGGACCGGGCACGTGGCGAGGAAGCCCGGACCCAGCTTGTGGCCACATTTTTCACCTAAACTCCCACCCCTGCGGAGTGCACACAGGCCTGGCACATACCAGGTGACAATCGATGATGACAAAGAGACAGTCAACTGTCACAACCCTACCACCCTGAGATAGTTGCCATGGAAGTGCCACATTGTCTGCATCCCTAGCTACTTAAACCCAAGCTATCCTGTGTGACCAAAAGGCACACATATGACATGACATGATATGGCCTATACACAAGTATTTCAAGGTGCGATGAGGCAGGGAGGGGGGAACAAGGGAAGACAGACAACGGTACTACTAGGCCAGGTGTCATTTAGATTGTGCAAGTGCAGGGGTAGGGGGAAGGGAAAAGTGCAAGGGGAAGGGGAGGGGGGAGTGCAGTACAGCTGGTGGCAACTGCAAAGGTAAGTGCAGACAAGTGCTGGGAAGGGGGGCTGTAGGGATAGAGAGACAGTCCCGCAGTGCAGGGGTTGCCAGGGAGGCAGTGCAAGTGGAGAGTGGCTGGGCCAGGGACCGAGGTCGGTGAGAGTGGCCCATTTGCAGATCCAGTGCAGTTCCAGTGAAGAATTTAGCAAGGGAGAGGCAGAGAGAAAGCAGAAGCAAAGAGGAAGGTCTTGAGGTGCTTCCCGAACCGGAGATGGTTCTCCTCAAGTTCCAGTGAGGCAGAAAGGCTGTTCCAGAGGGAGGGCCCTGCCGCGGAGAGAGATCTACCCCCAGCTAGTTGCTTTGAGAAGCGGATGACCCTGACATGCAAGGTGTGAATCACACACACCTGCAAAACAGGCCATGGCCATCACTGTCATGTCACTCAAACCCTCCCAAACCACAACATGACATGGCAAGCAATACCCATACACCAACACAGTAACAATAAGGTACACATTGCCATGTCCAAAATGTACAGTGGCATCAGACAATCATGCCTGACCTGGAATCAGATGAAATGACTGACCAACAACCTCCCACCCAAAATAAGTCATTTCCAAATGCATTACAAGAGTTGTAGACGTAACATAACAATGAATGCCTGTCTACATGCACATTATGCATTGCAAAATCAACACGGCAGCTTCTGTGTGCTGTGTCCTACTCCTGCAACACACTGCTCAGCGCACAGTACAGTGAACAGCTATTGTGTGTGATGCACACCCTGAGCATCACATCTAAGCGACAGACCACATCAAAAAGCAAATTAGGCATGTACAGGATCCATAATTGGTCACAGAACATGTGCTGCAGGGACACAGTGGGCACCAGAAGGCAAACAGTGTACACGTGGATATGCAAGGGTGGTTGTACATGTAGTGCATCAGAGTGCAAGTGTGTGGGTCAGCAAGGACATGCACTCAACATATGCATGTGCAATCAAGTGACCATCAGTGTTCTCTACACATCACATGTGAACATTCACCATGTGTACACCCCAGCATGTCAAACCACAACTATCCCCTCGCACCTGAAAGGTAAACACAACACATGCACAGGCATTGATCAGCAGAACACAACATGTACATAGAATACCACCATTACAATGTCAGGGTTCCCATCACACTGCAGGGCAAGGCAACTATCAACAACAACACCCCCCTCCCTCACAAATGACCATGACCCACTGAACAACTGCACCTGGGTCATGGAGCCTTCAACCCTCAATTCCACCTGGCCACAGGATCACCTTTCCCCTTCGTCACCATCTCCCACCTTGTGTGTAAAAAGGTGCCTGCACCCTCAGAATCCACACTCATTTCCAAAATCACAAAATCCAAGCCAGAAAAACGAACCAGAACACCCTCCAGTAGATGACTCGACGTAGCAGTACCTCACAAAGGCCGAGTACTACCACAATGATGCAACAACCAAGGTAGCACAGTAAAACAATGTCACAACAGGATGTGAACCATGTGTGGTACATAACATAGAATGACGCACAATGAACGGATGTGTACTGTCACAGGTCCCGTGTACAGGCACGGGTGTGTCACGAAACAACCACCCCCACCGTGTCCCGGGTGCCTGCAAGGTCAAACTCACACAGGCCCCTGAGACCCTGGTGGGGAAGGAAGGTCAGGGATATGCAGTCGGGACAGGTGTTGGCACACTGGATAACTGGAATGAGTGGCAGGAGAGGGGAGGAGGAATGACACATGAAAGTAGGGAATGCACGAAAATGTACTACCTGCATGAACACATACACAATCCAAACAAACTTGGACATCATTGTCATGGCCTTCTGTAGTCCAGGCTTAGGAGTGGCACGAACCAACCACCCCCTCTAGGGTTTTGGCGCCTGCAAGTTTGGGGCTTACACAGGCATCCGCAACCCCAGCGGGGAAAGAGGGTTAGGGAACGTTGTTTGGATAGGTATGGGAAGCAGGAACACCGGGTAGAGGGTACAGGGTTCAAAATTGCATAGGATTCCGGATGATTAGGGGGAAAAAACATACCAAATTGAATTACACATTCATCCATGCATTAGTGCACCCCCCAGCAAGCCTATGCAGAGCAGTTTGAAAGAAAAACAACAAGACACTTAGCTCTGGTTTTGAGTGCTGGCCTCCTGCCTGCGCACTCTCAGGTCCGGTTACAGGAGCACTGCAATGCTGCAAAGAGAGCCACAATCAAAAACCTGTACGTGTCAATTACACAAAAACACACCACCAAACATGCCCCATAGCAACAAACTACTCTACAAACAGACAATCTGGTGTAGATGCTTCGTACCCATATATAACATTACCCCTGTGATGGGTCATACACAGTCAATGCAGTAAGTCAGCCGCCGGTGGCTGCGTGGCAAATGGAACACCAATGTGTCACAATTCATACAACATGCAATGTTCCCTGGGTAAGCAGACATACCCATATAGCAAGCCATGACTTCAGAGCAAGTTGTGTACCACCATGACCGAAACAAAGTTGGCAGTGCATTTATCAAAATGTACATGGAAATGAAATGCACTGCACCCGAGTATGTCCCTTGCTGTATGTCCCTGTGAGCTGCCCCTTTCCATGTCTCGGAAGGCTACATGGTTGATACAAGTGCCTCAATGGACCATGGTGTACCGGAGGGTATGTGCCACTGCCCCTGCAGGTGTCCCAGACAACCTTACAATCAACAGCCATCAGTCCACCAACACATCTGAGCTGCATTGTGTGCTTCAACACCAATATTCGTCCAAGCTCACCCTCAGTGCTGTGACTAAGCCTGCATGTGCAACTCGCCTGGTGCAAGCTTTGCTGTGTTGTGGCCCCCCTGTGCTGCTCACCTTGCCTGGAGTTCCTTGGAACACGTCAGCAGTTCTAGGATGTAGGTCTGCAATCCCTGTGCCTCTGCTTGTGCACACATGTGCATGTGGGCACCAACAAACTTGTCCAGAATTCCAACGTCCAATGGGCCATGTATGCTGGCAAAGGTGCTCTGGAGGCTCATCCCCCTGCAGAAAGGGCATGAAACACATGATTAATGCTTCAAAGTCATCTGTGTGTGTCTCTTCAGGCATCTCATTACTTGACCATGTCAGAGAGTCACATCAGAAATCACACCATCAGTCCGTCTTTCACATCCAAAGTGTGGAACACTATCTACGGCATGAATTGCAACAAGCACGTGTACAGTAAAGATAAGAAACATACTACACAATGCATAGCAATTAATGTACACATTAATCATGAAACACCCCATCTAGCAAAAGCTGAACAGTGGACAATAACACCAAAATCATCCCCACTAGGGGTGTAAACACAAGTCACACAGCACCAGACATGCCACAGATATGACAGTTCAAAGCCCTTGTGTAAAAGGTTGTGACACCGAACCATCCTTACGAGCCCATGGATAAGGGAGGCAGGAGTGGCATATGTGAGTCAAGGACCCCAAGCAGCAAACACATACACAAGACAAGCCTGAAGGGCCCAGCTGGAACAGACAGTGGATGCCTTCAAAAGCCACAAAGCACCGCACCGTCACATGAAAGCACAATAGACAAGCAATTTTAAACTATATTAACTAATTACACTAACTATGGAAAACCTACATTACCTAATTAAACTAACTATCAAACAGAAACTTAACTAACTAAACTAAAAGAAAAATCAAAAATGGCCACATACGACCCGGGGGGGAGGGGAGGCACTCAGGAGGGGGGAGGTACAGGGTGCTGCTCAACATCCACATGCGATGATGCTGAGCCAAAAAAAAAACCTCCATGGGCTCAACGCCTGCACAGCCCGACCTATGTGGGAGATAGATGGTCGTCCAAGTCTGGCTCATCCTGGAAAGGAGGACGTGGCACAGTAGCCTGGCCACGCCTAGCCGCAGCTTGCCCCTCGTCGGCAGCAAATCTGCCGGACGGGTGAGCCTGGTTCTGTGTGGCGATGTGACGTAGGTCTGCATGCAGAATCTCATGTGATACACGTGCTTCCTCTTGCAAGGTAGCACGTGTAACACGGAGTTCCTCCTGCAAGGCCTGGCTGGACAACTGCTGCACCTCCCGGCAAGCCTGTAGCTCAGCCGAGATGGTACGCTCAAGCTGTGCAAACCTCTCCTCTGCCTGCTGCCTCTGGGACATCATAACGACACCCAGAGTGGATTTGAGGGAAGCATACTCCTCCCTCAGGGCATCCATGTGCGCCTCTGCGTGAGCAGCAATTGCTTGACACAGAGATGACATTTCAGCCTGGCGTGCCCTGTCTGAGGCCGCCATGCCCAGCCTGAGCGAGCGGGCCGTGGACCGTGCTGCCTGCTGCTGGAGAAGCACCTGCCTAGTCAGGCACCCCAAAACTGCAGTAAAACCGTGCACGCAACCCTGCAGCCTACGTGCGTGGATTCAACCTCCCGCAGTATACGGTGGCACCCAGTAACACGAATAACATGAATAACGCGTACGCGTGGGACACGCAGGCTACTATGACATCGAAAATGGGTGCGATACACAGGGGCACCCGCAGTGGGAAAAAGAGAGTTTGCGACTCACCGTCTGACTAGCGCGATGCAGAAAAACACGTGTAGCCAATACCCCCGCCAAAAGAAGAGATACGTCCTTGATAGCTGTGAAGTTGTGATGGCGCGCGAAACAAGAGGAAGCAGCAACACACGTCGGTCTCCATGAAAGGCACGTACAGCGAACTGCTGGGCCCGCTCACCTTTAACCCGTGCTGAGGGAAACGCCCGCGCATCACATCACTTACAAGCATGGGCCCTTTCCTCGGATTACACGCGGACGTGCAGTTTTTCACGCGCGCTGAAATGCCCATGCACGCCTGCGCGCGTCACGTCACAGGAGCGCTTGCGCTTGAGGGGCCTTCTGTCCAATGAAATTGCGTATGCGTGCAGACGCGCTTATGCGCTAAGTGCCTTTCCTCGAATTACACACTGACGTGCAGAATTTTCACGTGCCAAATCACTCCGTATCAAGCTGGCCACGCGTAAGCACACGAAAGACCACGCTCCTGCCCAGAAGGCCGAATTACTGCCCCCCAGAGCCCCGAGCACGCTCCCACCTGCCATCTGCTGCTGGCTGACTGCCTGCTGCCCACCTGCCCTGCCATTTGCTGCCTGCACATCAGCCAGGGGTGCTGTTGCTGTGACCACCCCTGCTGGAACCGAAGCCTCCCGACTGGGATTCCATCGCTCCACAGCCCAGCCCCAGGACCTAGTTGCCCACCCACTCCTGCCTCTGGGGTTGTCATGTCGGGGACTGCAACATCTGGCACCACTGACAACCCCCAGCCAGAGAGGCAGCTTCAGTGCCGGGGAAGTTGGTGTCCTGGTGGAGCAAGTCCTGGGGCAGTATGATGCCCTCTTCGGAAGTTCCCGCTGACAAGGAAGGACGGACTCGGATCTGGACGGACATCGTGACTGCCATCAACGCGGAGGGGGTGGCAGTCCGCGACTTCCAACATGTCAAGAAGCGCTGGGAGGACTTCAGGTCCAGGACCCTGAACAAGGCCCGGCGCCTCTTGAAGGCAGCGGATGCTAAGGGGCGCCGGGGCCACTTGTCGGAAGATCAGATGAGGGTCCTGGAACGCATATCCCCAGCGCTCCACGTCCAGGTCCTTGAGAGGCAGACCCGTCTGGAATCGAGCGGTAAGTGTACATGCATCGTGATTGTGAGCTGTGCGTGTGGTGATGTTTCAGTAGTGTGCAGGTTGCACATCTGTTTGTATGGGGTCGAGTATGGGTGGGGGTGTACAGGGCCGTGAGGCTAACACATGCGAGGGCTGTAATGTGTGAGACATGGATGGTGCTTGTGTGTGTAGGCTTGCATGCCAAATGCAGTTGTGTGGGCACACATGTTTGGATGAATGTGTATGTAAGCAGACATCTTCGTGATGTCACGCATGTATGTTGTTTTCAGCTGCATGTATCAGCACTGTGTACATGTGCATTTGTGTGTATTTGACAAGGGTGCAACAGTGATGCAACCTGGATGCATGTGACAGCGGGATGTGGAAGCCTGATTGGCAGATGTGACATGGATGCCCATCTGAACGCTGCGACACTTGGCAGAGGTGTACACATGCATGCAAGTGTGGTGGTGTGTGTACATGTGTAGTGCACTTCCTGTGTTGCATGTGATGTCTGGCTCAGCTTTGCCTGCTCATGCTGTTGTATGTGTATGGATGGTGCTGGCAGTTGCGATATGGCTGTGGTATGGCTCATGTGTGCGAGTTGAAATGACATGTGTGTTGGGGATTGTGATGGCATGTCTGAGGTTTGCCAATGCCACTCATGTACAACTGTCATGTGTGTATGTGTCCATTGTACAGTGCCCTGATGCCTGTGTTTTATTTCTCCCTGTCTGCAGCATCAACTGATGAAGAGGGCGGAGAAGGTGCTGTGGAGCACAGCGACGGGATCCCACCGCCAGCCGGAGACGCAAGGCCCGGCTCCACTCCCAGGTTGTGATCTCGTCGGGGAGTGAGGAGTCCGGTGCCGCGTCCCAGGCCGCAGCTGCCGGGGGGAGGTCCAAGAGGCAGAGGTTGGAGTTGGACTCCTCGGCATCAGAAGGGGCAGCTGGGACCCCACAGGGCCCAACGGGGGAAGATGGCATGGAGTCATCCAGGTTGGTGGGGGGTTTGGTGGAGGAGGCCGTGCAAGCAACAGAGACGGGGTCTGGAGGTGGGGATTCCACTGGTGCTAGTGGTGCAGTGCAGGACCAGGGACAGGAGGCAGCACAGGCCGCCGCAGAGGTGCCTGTGTGCAATCATGTCCCTGATCCTGTCCCTGCATCATCTTGCACCAGCAGGGATGCTTAGGTCCAGACCCGTTTTCAGGCAGGGGATGAGCTCACGACAACTGGCCTTCATCTGCCTGTGGACGTGGCTATCCGGGTCCAGGTTGAGCCTGTCCTGACTGGTGTGGCGTTGCGTCAACAGGCCATGCGAGGTGACCTGCAGTCTTTTCATGAGGAGACTGCACGTCATCTCGAATGGCTCGTTGACCACATCGGCCTACTGGGACAGGCCACCCAGGCCGGATTCCTCCGTTTGATGGGGCTTGCTGCAACCCCCTCCTCAACTGAACCCCCTATGTGCCAGTCGTCCTCCGTGCCATCTTCCCAGCCATCAGTCACCTGGGTGCCCTGTGAAGCTGCCTCTGACGGTGCGGCCAGGCTGGTGGAGGAGGCATCCCTGCCACAGTCGGGAGTCGGACGTCCAGCAGGGGTGGCCACATTAACGACTGCACCCCAGCCAGCGGAAGATGTGCAGGCAGCAGGAGGCAGTGCACGGGCAGAGGCACAGCAGCAGCAGCAACGTGGTGGGAGCCATGAAGGCTCGGGGCCTTCAACATCGGAGGGGCAGGCATCGGCCGGAGGGCAGGAGGACCCAGGACAGAATGTGTCTTTCGTGTGGCAGCAGTTGGGCCACGCCTTAGATGCGGAGCGGCAGCGGGCGGAAGAGGCACGGCTCACGATGGTCAGGGCGGAGAACTCCATGTGGAGGGCCCTGATGCGGGCCGAGTGCCTCGAGGCAATCCGCAGGGGGTTGGAGGTGGACACGTCGATGGCCCTGCGCACCCTCGGGGCCACGGAGTAGGACCGCCTCCGGGACATTGAGCAGGAGTTCGATGATGCCCTGGCCCGGGACATCCAAAAGTGAGCCGTCGGACTAGCCCGCTGCCCTTGTACATAGTTCTGTAGTTAGTGTTAGGTTTCCTTTGGTTTTGCATTTTTTTTGGACCTTTTTGACAATGGGCCACATTTTTGTATATAGTTTTTTTTTATTAGGTAGTGTTATTAGATAGGTTTCATTTCTTCTGTTGGGATCATGGACCCTGGCTTGTTCATCTGTACATAGTTGACTGTTGGATTTTCTTTTTTTTTTACAATTTACCCATGGAGCAATGGCTTTCAATTATAATTTTCCATTGGATTTTCTTTTGTGGACTGTGACTTTGGACACCATTCCTTTGGATTATGATTTTTGGTTTTGCATTTTTTCACGGACATGCTTCTTTTTATTTTTTTACATTCCCATTTCTGTTTGTTTATTTTTGATTCAATTTATGTTTCCTTAAATACATATTTTTTGTTCAAACTTCAATGTGTAGTATCATCTCATTGGTTTCATGCATATCATGATATGGGTTTTGAGATTCACTGACACCCATTGGGTGTATGTGAGGGACATGTGTTCGTTTCCAAACTTGCAATTGGGGTTCTATCATGTTATTGCCATTTCTAAGTGGGTGGATGCAATACTCGGGTGGGTGTTTTGCATTTGGAGGCTGACCATAGGGACCAGGGATCTAGATTGTGATGACATGTTGGCTGGGGAACATGAGTTGGGGCCTGGTGGAGGGTGCACCACAGTGCTGGGGGGTGGGGGTGATGGGAGACATGAGTGGGGGCCTGGTGGAGGGTGCACCACAGTGCTGGGGGGTGGGGGTGCAGGGGAACATGAGTTGGACATGAGTGGGGGCCTGGTGGAGGGTGCACCACAGTGCTGGGTGGTGGGGGTGCAGGGGAACTTGAGTTGGACATGAGTGGGGGCCTGCTGGCAGGTGCCCCACAGTACTGGTTGGTGGGGGTGCAGGGGAACATGAGTTGGGGCCTGGTGGAGGGTGCACCACAGTGCCAGGGGGTGGGGTTGATGGGAGACATGAGTGGGGGCCTGGTGGAGGGTGCACCACAGTGCTGGGGGGTGGGGGTGCAGGGGAACATGAGTTGGACATGAGTTGGGGCCTGGTGGAGGGTGCACCACAGTGCTGGGGGGTGGGGGTGCAGGGGAACATGAGTTGGGGCCTGGTGGAGGGTGCACCACAGTGCTGGGGGGTGGGGTGATGGGAGACATGGTGGGGGCCTGGTGGAGGGTGCACCACAGTGCTGGGGGGTGGGGGTGATGGGAGACATGAGTGGGGGCCTGGTGGAGGGTGCACCACAGTGCTGGGGGGTGGGGGTGCAGGGGAACATGAGTTGGACATGAGTTAGGGCCTGGTGGAGGGTGCACCACAGTGCTGGGGTGTGGGGGTGCAGGGGAACATGAGTTGGACATGCGTTGGGGCCTGGTGGAGGGTGCCCCACAGTGCTGGGGGGTGGGGGTGATGGGAGACATGAGTGGGGGCCTGGTGGAGGGTGCACCACAGTGCTGGGGGGTGGGGGTGATGGGAGACATGAGTGGGAGCCTGGTGGAGGGTGCACCACAGTGCTGGGGGGTGGGGGTGCAGGGGAACATGAGTGGGGGTGCAGGCTAGTCCCCCGTGGTGTGGGCTGCCTGCAGGGGCCGTGGAGGTTGTGGAGCGAACACCTGGGAGGACCCACATGGCCAATTCACGTGTAGTACTCCACGGAACCCCTGAAATACACGTACCCTGCTGATATCGCGTGTGAAACTTCCCGCGCACCCCAAGATACACGTACCCAGAAAATTCGCGTGTGGAACTTCCAACGCACCCCTGGAATACACGTACCCTGCTGATATCGCGTGTGAAACCTCCCGTGCACCCCGTAATACACGTACCGAGGACATTCGCATGTGGAACTTCCAGCGCACCCCTGAAATACACATACCCAGGACATTCACGTGTGGAACTTCCCGCGCACCCCTGATATACACGTACTCTGCTGAATTCATGGGTGAAACTTCCCCTGCACCCCTGATGTACACGTACCCTGATGGAATCGCATGTGAAACTTCCAGCGCACCCCTGAAATACACGTACCCAGGACATTCGCGTGTGGAACTTCCAGCGCACCCCTGAAATACACGTACCCTGCTGATATCGTGTGTGAAACTTCCCGCGCACTCCGAAATACACGTACCCAGGACATTCGCGTGTGGAACTTCCCGCGCACGCCTGATATACACGTACCATGCTGAATTCACGTGTGAAACTTCCTGCGCATCCCTGATGTACACGTACCCTGATGGAATCGCATGTGGAACTTCCAGCGCACCCCTGAAATACACGTACCCAGCTGAAATGACGTGAGGTACTTCCCGCGCACCCCAGTGATACACGTAGCCCGCTTGCCGTGCTGGTACAGGGTTAGCGCAGCCCTTTGCGCTGGATTGGGGATTTTGATGGCTTTTCCCTGCGCAAGGGGCGCGTTCTTGGGGGCGTAACTGGCGCTGCTGCACGGCCGCTGCGCCACTGTGCGCCACGGCTGGTTTTGGTGGCTGGAATCCATGAATACGCTGTGCGCGGAAATGTATTTTGGCGCACGTGGATGGCGCAGGGATTTGCACGCGCAAACTGTGCGCCAGCCGCGTGCGCCACTTGTGCGCTGAATTCTATGAATTAACCCCATGGTGTCCTGAAATGTTCGCAAATAAACAAAATGGGGGTGTTCTGAGGACACTGTCCGTATTGTTCGTTGTCAAGTTGAATGTGTTCTAAGAACACTCGCGGTGTCCTGAAATGTTCGCAAATAAACAAAATGGGGGTGTCCTGAGGACACTGTCCGTATTGTTCGTTGTCAAGTTGAAAGTGTTCTATTTGTGCAATTTGCTCAGTTTCTGTATTTGTTGCTAAAATCATTGGGTCTGTGGGAGAAAATATAATCCATGTTGGATTAATAAAAACCTTTTTCTGTTATGCTACAGTTTGTTTGTTTGTTTTCAGTGTTCACTTGTTGTTTCTTTGGCTTGTTGTATTATTTTGGAGCAGTAACATATTATTTATTTGTTTTGATATTATAAAATTTTGGAGCAGTTAGATACCAATTGGCGTATTCTAACTGTCTATTTTTTTGATATATTTTAGTTGAATTGATTTATCTATTTGGATATTGTTAAATTTTGGGACAGTTAGATACCAATTGGCGTATTCTAACTGTGTATTTTTTGGTCTAATTTAGTGGTATTCATTTATCTGATTAGTTGTTGTAGAATCTTTGAGCCGTTAGATAGCTTTTGGAGTATTCTAACAGTTTATATTTTTTTAACACAAGTTTACTTAGGGTTTAAATACAGTTTAGTTATCAAATTTTGGTTTTAAGAACATCAAATAAGCATTTGTAAGATTTCCTGGTAATCTCTGCTTTAGAGTAATGGTACTATCATTACATTCAAACCATCCACATTTCTTTTTTATATATGCAGTGTAGTGCCCTGAATTGGTTGTGGCTCCTGCGTGGTAGATTATACCTATTGTTGTGAAGGTTTTCTTACCAAGTGATATTTGACTATGTGTGAATCCAGTCAGCTTGCAGTTGTTTTTGGTACCATCTGCATTGTAACGTAGAAGCATTAGTATTATGTATTTACTATGTGTTTGTATTACTAACGTGGAGCGATTATCTGAATTGCAGGTAGAGCATAATCTACCATGGTTTGCATTTTGTACAAGTCGGTGAAATGGAATGGATTCACAATTTGGTATTGATATATATATGAAGCGTTCCTTGGGGATTTCTTCTTGTGTCACATTGTTGCAGAGAGTGCATGTATGTTTCCACATGTATGAAATCTGAAAGATTTCATTTATAGGTATGTTTTTGTTTTCCAGTACTTTTAGTAAGTACATTAGAAATTCTTGTGGATCTTCCTGTGAATTTATAGTGAATTTCACCATTCCAGCACATTCTTTAGGGTCTGTTGAAAAAAATAAAGAAGATATGGGTTGGGGTGTTCTGGAATGCATGTGTGCTGTGTGCATGAGTGTTTGAGTAAGATAATAAAGATGTATGTAATGGTGTGTTATTGTGCATTGGGAACTACAACTAGTAGGGATAGGTATTCTTGAATTTATGTGTTACTAAACTGGGGTTCAGATGACAAAAAAAAAGTAAGCTAGTGGTGTGGAAAAGTACAAATAGTAAATCTAATGTATACAATTAAAACAGTTGTTTGTTCTATAATATGAAAATTGTAGCGGTTCAGTTGGGTAATTTGTGTGTCCAAAAAACAGGAATTTGTGGGCCATTCTGGCTGTAAATCGCTGTTTATGACATGGAGATTTTTGGACAAAATGGTACACAATCTCTATTTTTAGGCACCGAAATAGCTTGTATTAACGTTATAGTATGTTTGATTAATAATACAAATATTATGGTGATATTCTACTTACTTTTTTTCTTAAATTAACAGGTAACTTCTTAGTTCTTCTTTGTTCTTTGAATTCGGCTGCTTCTTTTCAGGAGACTGGTCTTCACTGCAATAGTAAAAGCTTCAAATTAGTAACTTTGTTTGTATATAGCGCTGTTTTTAATTTAGATATTGATTTTTTTAATTGAAATCCTAAGTGCCTTCTTTAAAACCATTAAACTAATTTATTTACATAAAATACATTGCATCAGATCAGTACATATGATATGTTCTTAATGAACAAATTGTATTGAATGACTAACTGTAGCAAAAAAAAAATCTTTACTATGTCTTGTGAAATTTATAATATACCAGTGAATACCACTATTTCTGTAAGTAAGCTGTTCTAGGTAATAGCGCCTCAATATCATGACTAAATTAAAGTAATTAAGTAAATAAATAAATAAAAACAAAAAAATATGAAATTGTATAAGTATTTTTTTAAAGATTTAAACATAGATTGTGCTTGCATGCAATTTTGTTTATATAAATGTAGTCTATATATTTAATTTAAAAAATGTTAGTTTAACATGATTTGAGTGTGTGTGTATAAAGAAAGTAAATAGTATAAAGGTTTATAAGTGATAGTTGATTTTAGGAAATTGAAAAAAAATACAGTAAATTCATTTTACAGATTACACAAGCTAAAAGTCTGTTTGAAAATGTGTTCATCTACTGTACAGAAAATATGCATACCTGAAGTTTGTATTCATGCATATGGATATGCATGGAGCTGCAAGTAGAAATCTTGGAGACTTGTACAGTATTTCTGGTAGATGGTGCTTGCCAATGATATGACACTTGTACTCAGAGAGATTCACAGAACATTTGCAGTGCTGATCTATGATGATGCAGTTAGATGTAGAGGTCTTGAATGTGATTGGTGCATGGTCATGTGATTTTTTAGCTACATCCAATGAGGGAATGGCAGAGAGAGTGAAGTGGAAATGGTAGAAGGGCTGTTCATGTTACGATATGTCCGCGGACATGGCGGTAGTTCGCGGACATCGGGAGTTACATCCGGGGATTTTTGGGTTCAGAAGTCATGCAAATGAGAATAAGCACTGAAAGGGATTGGTCAGGAAAGTTTAGTGGGTGTGTTGTGCCAGGAGAGAGTTTCTCAGATACTCTTTTTGCTGAGAGAACAAAAGATAGCTATGGCTGTGTGTTTCAGAAAACAGATTGTTTGGATTTTGCGAGATTCGTGGATACATTGGTTGAAGGTGCATGCAGAAAGCTGTGGAGTAGCTGTAGATCTTGGATTCCCACATGTGGAAGTACACTGGCATGGAGTACATGGAATGAAGTGGTTGGACTTGCTACCTCTCTGTGCTACTTTGGAGACAGAGCAACATCCAGACATAATTGTAATTCATTGTGGAGGGAACAGTTTAGGACATGTGATTGGAATTCTTTTGCAATTTGCTATGAAAGAAGGACTTGGGAAGGTTATAGACATGTTTCCTAATTCTCAAATGATATTTTCACGGATTGCGCAGAGACAAATGTGGCTTCGTTCTTCTTCATTTGGTCCACAAATGGAAAAAGCAAGGCACAATGTTAATAAGGCTGTTTGTGCCTTTCTAAGAGATTTTGGCATGTCCTCTTTTCACAATGAAAATATTATGTTTCGTAGTACATACATTTTTCGCAGACATGGAGTCCATCTTACTTATGCTGGCAATCAGATTTTTCTGAGAAATGTACAAAATGCATTGCGACCTTTTCTGGAATTACAACAACCATTTTGAAGTAGGTGTTAAGCATTTCTAATTTTTGACTTACAAACACCACCCAAAAGCTCTTTTCACAGCCACCACTTCTTCCCAGAGAAAATTGCAATGTTTGTGATGGGGTAGCAACCCAATTTTTTAGATGTTCGCGAACTGTCCGCGGACTTCTAAAAAATACAAAAGGCCCTGCTTCATTTATTTTCACTTCTATTTTTTAACTGTGAAAGGCGGCTCTGAAAAGAGCCTTATTTTTTTTTTTTTGATTTTTGATATTTTGTATTTTTTTGGGTTTTTTATACACGACACACTAGGAGAGGAGGGGAAAGGATAGTAAAGGGGGGGACACCACCCACAGGGATAAGAAAGGGTGAGCTGAGAGAGGAAGATGTAGAGTGGGTTTTATTTGGGTAGTGAGCAGATCTTCTCGTGCTCTGAGACGATAGTCTCAAAAGCAATACAAAGTCGCTGCCCCCTGCAGAGTACTGTGTCACAGTACATACATACAACTGTGACCCTCGAAAGGTAAGGGTCATCAGCATTCTGTATGGCCTGTGAGGCAGCTTGAGGAAGACGCTGTCCCACAGAGGTGGTCCTTGTGGTGACAGGATCAGAAACAGAGGATGAAGTAGAGGAAATCAACCTGCTACGTTCTTCGCAAGGTACAACCCTGCGAATAGCCCCAGAGTGAAATGAATTCAGGTGTCGCTACATAGTAGTGGTCCCAAAGCTGTACTTAACGTGCTTCCCGTGACTGAGTATCATTTTGCACTCATTGCTGGTAACACGGTTCGCACGAACCTTAGGAACATTCCCATGAATGGTAAATAACCGCCAGACCCAAGACTCACGCCTAGTGCGGGTAGTAGGGTTTTCCTCTACCTCATTCTCATCATCCTCTTCTTCCTCCTCCGCATCATCACTCCTGTTCCCCTCTTCAGGCCCTTGGGGAGGTGGTGGTGGTGGAGGGGGTGGGGGTGGTGCTGAAGCAGGTGCAGCACCAGGTGGCAGTTCTGCAGCTAGGGATGCCATCTCGATGGTGTAATCAGCAAGTTGCTGGAGAAATAGCTGTGCTCTGAAAAATAGCCAGAAACACAATGAGAATAAGCTCTAGGGCGTGGTCTTTTATAGGGGTGCTTGTGCGCGGTCCGCGGACATGCGCGCTGTCCGCGGACAGATGGAACACAAAAAAAAGTTTGAAAAGTTTGAAAAGTTTCAAAAGGTATGTAGAAACACAGGATTACTATGTGGGACTTGTGCCATGGTGAGATTCTATTGAAAAATATTATGGATTAATTCAAAATGTGCTTTTAATTTGTTCGGGGACCCGAACAGTGTCCGTATTCAGAACACGCGATCAACGTGGGCGCGGTCATATGATCCGTTCGCGAACAAGTCCGCGAAGGAAGCGCATGTCCGCAGGACACCAAATGCACGGAGATTGGCTAGCGCATGCGCGTTGATGTTCTACGGACACTGTTCGGGTCCTGAACTAATTAAAATTGTGTCACACGTGAAACGAACATTTCAGGACACTGCGTGTGTTCTTAGAACAGTTTAAATTTGCTAGTGAACAGTAAGGACAGATATAGTGTTCTTCAGGACACGTTCAATTTGTTTATGTACGAACATTTCAGGACACCAATTGTGTTCTTAGAACATTTTCAACTTGCTAGCGAACAGTACGGACAGGTATAGTGTTCTTTAAGACGCCTCCATTTTCGTTTAATTACGAACAATTTAGGACGCCGCGTGTGTTCTTAGAATAGTTTCAGCTTGCTAGCGAACAGTACGAACAGGTATAGTGTTCTTCAGGACACCTCCATTTTCGTTTATTTACGAACATTTCAGAACACCTGCACTGTCCGCGGACACCTACATTGTCTAAAAAAAAAAAAATGAAACTATTTACAACACAATATAAAAATTAAACTTTATTTAACATATATCAATAATTTATGACAGAGAAGGTGAGGCAGAAACAGAAACAAAAACAGGAGAATTAGGGGTTTCATCATGATTGTTATTAGGTGAAGAAGGGATGGAAGTCTCATCAAAACGTTTTGGGTTATGGAGAGGGTTTGGGGATAATTGACTGGGATATGGTGAGAAGGGACAAGTACATGTGGGGCAATGGTATGAGGTTTTTGGTTTAAAATGATCTTCCACAAAAGTTTTCAAATTATTAAAATTAGTCAACAATAAATCAATTTTTTCTTCTATACTGTGAAAAGTGTTATCCATAACAAGTTTTTATGAAGTATTTTCTATTTTGGTATGCTCTGTACAAAAAAATATATATATATGTTAAATGTATACAAAATAATAATAATTAAATGATTTATATTATAAGGTGTTTACCATTAGTTTCACTATCTTGTGACATATCTTCATGTGGGAAATGCTCCTCTAGCCATTCCAGAGTACTAGACATTTCTGTGAGAGAAAAAAAAAGATAATATTTTTTTTATCTAATACAGAAAGTTTATAAATATATGAATAAAATTAAGTACACTTACTATTTCAGGTAAGATATGTCCTATGTACTCAGTGGGTCTGCTCTTGTTCTCAGTTCTGTTGTGTTTGTGAGATAATTATGTTGGAAGCCAATTTATTTTCTTGTGGTATATTCCATTTTAGAACATAGTGCATTTAAATGAATGGTTAGTGTGTTGTATATATGGGTTACATTTCTTATGTATTAGTACATATAATGTGTTTGTGTGCTTTTTTTGAATTTGTTAAATGTTCCTATGTTATGATATAACAATCAAACATACCCCCCCATAGTTTTTTAGGTAGTGGTACTGTTCTTCGAACATGTCCGCAAACATTAAATGAGTTCGCGGACATCAAGTTCAGTAAAGAGATTCAGTCAGTTCCATATGATATGTATATAAAGTGAAAGTCATTATTGTTAAGTTGCACTACTAAAAACCTATGAAATTCAGTGAAAAGACTTTGTTAAAGGGACGTTATGGTTAAGTTGCGCTACTAAAAACCTATGAAATTCAGTGAAAAAACTTTGTTAAAGGGACGTTATGGTTAAGTTGCGCTACTAAAAACCTATGAAATTCAGTGAAAAAACGTTGTCAAAGGGACGTTATGGTTCCAAGTAAAACCGAAAAACCCTTGAAATTCACCAGTTATGATAAGCTAAGCAACCATAACTCGCGCCACCACCGTGCACTGCTAAGACTAACACCCAGGACATCAAAGATGACATCACAAATGTTATTGATGACATCACTGATGTACCTTCCCTGTATATGGTCATATTTGTATAAATTGTACTCACACTACTTTCCTTAGGGTCCAATCACATCAAGTGATACATATACCTAGGGTAAATAGCAGCTTTGAAACAAAGCAATCATTTATTTGCATGAAAATAATCAGTTAAATTATGAATTGTTTCTGCTACTACTTGTGCTTTTTTGCTTACTTCACTTTCCCTGTATATACCCATATTGGTATGTGTTCTTGTTTCTTTGTTTTTCGTCTATAGTAATGCAATAATGTAATACATGTGTTTTATTAGCTACTTATTACATATTTCACAGTACACAAAAATCTATTAAGAAAACAATTATCATTTTATTATTCAACATATTAACATTACGAATATTATACCTTCATCTTGTAAGCTGCACACAATGTTATGTTTCTGTATGAGTAGCTTAGTATACTAGATAGAACCCCATAATAGAATGCTATTTATATCAATGCATCGTTCAATGCACTAATTAGGGTATGATATTTATCGCAATGATCCTTGACACTTGTTTCGCAACATTATAATAGGAATCCCTTGTACACATATTTCATGAAAAATACATACACATGTGATGTCATCAGTGATGTCATCAATGACATTTGTGATGTCATCTTTGATGTCCTGGGCGTTAGTGTTAGCAGTGCACGGTGGTGGCGCGAGTTATGGTTGCTTAGCTTACCATAACTGGCGAATTTCAAGGGTTTTTCGGTTTTACTTGGAACCATAACGTCCCTTTAACAAAGTTTTTTCACTGAATATATATATATATCTATATATATATCCCAATAAATAAATAAAATGGTGTAACTGAAATAATGTAACTAAGATAGGTAGAATAAGGTGAGTAAACAAACAAAGAAACTTGGTGATGCCCAGGCAGGAATAAATCAATCAATACGGCAGCAACCTAGAGAATGGCATAACCATATGTTTTCCCAGGAAATGCATTGTAATGTTGACAAAAGTTAGCCACACCCTATGGCAACTACTGATCATTACTTCCACATCATAAATGTATCATCCTGCACCTGTTGGCAATGATTTAGTCTTCTCTCGGCCAAGGGTTAGCACTGAGTTAATTAATTTATCTGCATCATCCGATACCATTTTGTAATGATTTAGCCTTTAATCGGCCAAGGGTTAGCTCTGAATTCATTATTTTATCTGCATCATTCCACACTCTAAAAAGTGCCATCTGTAATTTAACGCTAAGAGTGTTAACATACTGGTTCCATAAGTCTTTTTCCATTATGCTATTCATGTCATGCACACGTGTCGCGTAATTACTTATATAGCTGGTAGTCATAATTGGACTACTCGTTAGTAGATGTCTTGCTGTATCTGGTTCAGATTTATGTTTGCATAGCCTACAATATCTATCCGCCTGCGGAATTAATCTTTTTGGACCTAGAGTCATCAAAGTTGGTAATCGATTAATTTGTAGTAATAGTATAAATCGCCTAAAATATTCCGATGGGCATAGATTCAGATATTTGTGTGCCTTTTTATGGGTATGTATAACATATGACACAAACTCATAATTTTTTAGACTTGCCAGATGAGAATAATTCATCTGCCAATCCCATGATTTTAGCCGTTTATACATTTGATATCTGATATATTCAAAATCCTGTCCTGAAATGGTTCGCAAATAAACAAAATGGGGGTGTTCTGAAGACGTTTCTAAGAACACTCGCGGTGTCCTGGAATGTTCGTAGGGGGTGTCCTGAAGGCGTAGTCCGTATTGTTCGCTGGCAAGTTGAATGTGTTCTAAGAACACTCGCAGTGTCCTGAAATGTTCGCAAATAAACAAAATGGGGGTGTCCTGAGGACACTGTCCGTATTGTTCGTTGTCAAGTTGAAAGTGTTCTAAGAACTATCGCGTTGTTCTGAAATGTTCGTAGGGGGTGTCCTGAAAACGCTGTCCGTATTGTTCGCTGGCAAGTTGAAAGTGTTCTAAGAACACTCATAATGTCCGCGGACATTAAAAGTTTCCATAGACCATAGTTGAAATGTTTGACTCTATGTATGTGATATGCTGCGGTGGTTGTGGCCAGGGCATAGAGTCTTGGGTGCATGGCCATCTGGCCATGCACCCAAGACTGTATGCCCTGGCCACAACCACCGCAGCATATCACATTCATATTTGCTTATAACTTCGGGTGAAAAACAAATATATAAGGAACAAAGGTATTAGATACTATGGATGTGATATGCTGCTATGATTCTCCTTATTATTGTATACTTACTGTTTGGTCTAGTAACCGGAGTACATGTATTTCTTGTTAATTTCTGTGATAAAAGAAAATAGCATGTTAGTATTAGTATTTTGTAATGACTTATTACATTGTATAATCAATATATTTTTCTTTTTTTTTTGGACCCTCATATTTAGTAGATTACAAATCAGAGTACTGTGCAATTTGCTCAGTTTCTGTATTTGTTGCTAAAATCATTGGGTCTGTGGGAGAAAAAATAATCCATGTTGTTTTAAAAAAAACTTTTTCTGTTATGCTACAGTTTATTTGTTTGTTTGTTTTCAGTGTTCACTTGTTTCTGGCTAATGCTTTATACTTTGGCTTGTATTTTTTGTAGCAGTAACATATTATTTATTTGTTTTGATATTATAACATTTTGGAGCAGTTAGATACCAATTGGCGTTTTCTAACTGTCTATTTTTTTGATATATTTTAGTGGTATTGATTTATCTATTTGGATATTGATAAATTTTGGGACAGTTAGATACCAATTGGCGTATTCTAACTGTGTATTTTTTGGTCTAATTTAGTGGTATTGATTTATCTGATTAGTTGTAGAATCTTTGAGCCGTTAGATAGCTTTTGGAGTATTCTAACAGTTTATATTTTTTTAACACAAGTTTACTTAGGGTTTAAATACAGTTTAGTTATCAAATTTTGGTTTTAAGAACATCAAATAAGCGTTTGTAAGATTTCCTGGTAATCTCTGCTTTAGAGTAATGGTACTGTCATTACATTCAAACCATCCACATTTCTTTTTTATATATGCAGTGTAGTGCCCTGAATTGGTTGTGGCTCCTGCGTGGTAGATTATACCTATTGTTGTGAAGGTTTTCTTACCAAGTGATATTTGACCATGTGTGAATCCAGTCAGCTTGCAGTTGTTTTTGGTACCATCTGCATTATAACGTAGAAGCATTAGTATTATGTATTTAGTATGTGTTTGTATTACTAACGTGGAGCGATTATCTGAATTGCAGGTAGAGCATAATCTACCATGGTTTGCATTTTGTACAAGTCGCTGAAATGGAATGGATTCACAATTTGGTATTGATATATATATATGAAGCGTTCCTTGGGGATTTCTTCTTGTGTCACATTGTTGCAGAGAGTGCATGTATGTTTCCACATGTATGAAATCTGAAAGATTTCATTTATAGGTATGTTTTTGTTTTCCAGTACTTTTAGTAAGTACATTAGAAATTCTTGTGGATCTTCCTGTGAATTTATAGTGAATTTCACAATTCCAGCACATTCTTTAGGGTCTGTCGAAAAAAATAAAGAAGATATGGGTTGGGGTGTTCTGGAATGCATGTGTGCTGTGTGCATGAGTGTTTGAGTAAGATGATAAAGATGTATGTAATGGTGTGTGATTGTGCATTGGGAACTACAACTAGTAGGGATAGGTATTCTTGAATTTATGTGTTACTAAACTGGGGTTCAGATGACAAAAAAAAAGTAAGCTAGTGGTGTGGAAAAGTACAAATAGTAAATCTAATGTATACAATTAAAACAGTTGTTTGTTCTATAATATGAAAATTGTAGCGGTTCAGTTGGGTAATTTGTGTGTCCAAAAAACAGGAATTTGTGGGCCATTCTGGCTGTAAATCGCTATTTATGACATGGAGATTTTTGGACAAAATGGTACACAATCTCTATTTTTAGGCACCGAAATAGCTTGTATTAACGTTATAGTATGTCTGATTAATAATACAAATATTATGGTGATATTCTACTTACTTTTTTTCTTAAATTAACAGGTAACTTCTTAGTTCTTCTTTGTTCCTCGAATTCGACTGCTTCTTTTCAGGAGACTGGTCTTCACTGCAATTGTAAAAGCTTCAAATTAGTAACTTTGTTTGTATATAGCGCTGTTTTTAATTTAGATATTGATTTTTTTAATTGAAATCCTCAGTGCCTTCTTTAAAACCATTAAACTAATTTATTTACATAAAATACATTGCATCAGTTCAGTACATATGATATGTTCTTAATGAACAAATTGTATTGAATGACTAACTGTAGCAAAAAAAAAAATCTTTACTATGTCTTGTGAAATTTATAATATACCAGTGAATACCACTATTTCTGTAAGTAAGCTGTTCTAGGTAATAGCGCCTCAATATCATGACTAAATTAAAGTAATTAAGTAAATAAATAAATAAAAACAAAAAAATATGAAATTGTATAAATATTTTTTTAAAGATTTAAACATAGATTGTGCTTGCATGCAATTTTGTTTATATAAATGTAGTCTATATATTTAATTTAAAAAATGTTAGTTTAACATGATTTGAGTGTGTGTGTATAAAGAAAGTAAATAGTATAAAGGTTTATAAGTGATAGTTGATTTTAGGAAATTGAAAAAAAATACAGTAAATTCATTTTACAGATTACACAAGCTAAAAGTCTGTTTGAAAATGTGTTCATCTACTGTACAGAAAATATGCATACCTGAAGTTTGTATTCATGCATATGGATATGCATGGAGCTGCAAGTAGAAATCTTGGAGACTTGTACAATATTTCTGGTAGATGTTGCTTGCCAATGATATGACACTTGTACTCAGAGAGATTCGCAGAACATTTGCAGTGCTGATCTATGATGATGCAGTTAGATGTAGAGGTCTTGAATGTGATTGGTGCATGGTCATGTGATTTTTTAGCTACATCCAATGAGGGAATGGCAGAGAGAGTGAAGTGGAAATGGTAGAAGGGCTGTTCATGTTACGATATGTCCGCGGACATGGCGGTAGTTCGCGGACATCGGGAGTTACATCCGGGGATTTTTGGGTTCAGAAGTCATGCAAATGAGAATAAGCACTGAAAGGGATTGGTCAGGAAAGTTTAGTGGGTGTGTTGTGCCAGGAGAGAGTTTCTCAGATACTCTTTTTGCTGAGAGAACAAAAGATAGCTATGGCTGTGTGTTTCAGAAAACAGATTGTTTGGATTTTGCGAGATTCGTGGATACATTGGTTGAAGGTGCATGCAGAAAGCTGTGGAGTAGCTGTAGATCTTGGATTCCCACATGTGGAAGTACACTGGCATGGAGTACATGGAATGAAGTGGTTGGACTTGCTACCCCTCTGTGCTACTTTGGAGACAGAGCAACATCCAGACATAATTGTAATTCATTGTGGAGGGAACAGTTTAGGACATGTGACTGGAATTCTTTTGCAATTTGCTATGAAAGAAGGACTTGGGAAGGTTATAGACATGTTTCCTAATTCTCAAGTGATATTTTCACGGATTGCGCAGAGACAAATGTGGCTTCGTTCTTCTTCATTTGGTCCACAAATGGAAAAAGCAAGGCGCAATGTTAATAAGGCTGTTTGTGCCTTTCTAAGAGATTTTGGCATGTCCTCTTTTCACAATGAAAATATTATGTTTCGTAGTACATACATTTTTCGCAGAGATGGAGTCCATCTTACTTATGCTGGCAATCAGATTTTTCTGAGAAATGTACAAAATGCATTGTGACCTTTTATGGAATTACAACAACCATTTTGAAGTAGGTGTTAAGCATTTATAATTTTTGACTTACAAACATCATCCAAAAGCTCTTTTCACAGCCACCACTTCTTCCCAGAGAAAATTGCAATGTTTGTGATGGGGTAGCAACCCAATTTTTTAGATGTTCGCGAACTGTCCGCGGACTTCTAAAAAATACAAAGGGCCCTGCTTCATTTATTTTCACTTCTATTTTTTAACTGTGAAAGGCGGCTCTGAAAAGAGCCTTATTTTTCTTTTTGATATTTTGTATTTTTTTGGGTTTTTTATACACGACACACTAAGAGAGGAGGGGAAAGGAAGGTAAAGGGGGGGCACCAACCACAGGGATAAGAAAGGGCGAGCTGAGAGAGGAAGATGTAGAGTGGGTTTTATTTGGGTAGTGAGCAGATCTTCTCGTGCTCTGAGACGATAGTCTCAAAAGCACTACAAAGTCGCACCCCCCTGCAGAGTACTGTGTCACAGTACATACATACAACTGTGACCCTCGAAAGGTAAGGGTCATCAGCATTCTGTATGGCCTGTGAGGCAGCTTGAGGAAGACGCTGTCCCACAGAGGTGGTCCTTGTGGTGACAGGATCAGAAACAGAGGATGAAGTAGAGGAAATAAACCTGCTATGTTCTTCGCAAGGTACAACCCTGCGGATAGCCCCAGAGTGAAATGACCTCAGGTGTCGCTTCATAGTAGTGGTCCCAAAGCTGTACTTACCGTGCTTCCCTCGACTGAGTATCATTTTGCACTCATTGCTGGTAACACGGTTCGCACAAGCCTTAGGAACATTCCCATGAATGGTAAATAACCGCCAGACCCAAGACTCACGCCTAGTGGGGGTAATAGGGTTTTCCTCTACCTCATTCTCATCATCCTCTTCTTCCTCCTCCGCATCCTCACTCCTGTTCTCCTCTTCAGGTCCTTGAGGAGGTGTGGTGGTGGAGGGGGTGGGGGTGGTGCTGAAGCAGGTGCAGCACCAGGTGGCAGTTCTGCAGCCAGGGATGCCATCTCGATGGTGTAATCAGCAAGTTGCTGGAGAAATAGCTGTGCTCTGAAGAATAGCCAGAAACACAATGAGAATAAGCTCTAGGGCGTGGTCTTTTATAGGGGTGCTTGTGCGCTGTCCGCGGACATGCGCGCTGTCCGCGGACAGATCGAACACAAAAAAAAGTTTGAAAAGTTTCAAAAGGTATGTAGAAACACAGGATTACTATGTGGGACTTGTGCCATGGTGAGATTCTATTGAGAAATATTATGGATTAATTGAAAATGTGCTTTTAATTTGTTCGGGGACCCGAAAAGTGTCCGTATTCAGAACACGCGATCAACGTGGGCGCGGTCATATGATCCGTTCGCGAACAAGTCCGCGAAGGAAGCGCATGTCCGCAGGACACCAAATGCACGGAGATTGGCTAGCGCATGCGCGTTGATGTTCTACGGACACTGTTCGGGTCCTGAACTAATTAAAATTGTGTCACACGTGAAACAAACATTTCAGGACACTGCGTGTGTTCTTAGAACAGTTTAAATTTGCTAGTGAACAGTAAGGACAGATATAGTGTTCTTCAGGACACGTTCAATTTTGTTTATGTACGAACATTTCAGGACACCAATTGTGTTCTTAGAACATTTTCAACTTGCTAGCGAACAGTACGGACAGGTATAGTGTTCTTTAAGACACCTCCATTTTCGTTTAATTACGAACAATTCAGGACACCGCGTGTGTTCTTAGAACAGTTTGAACTTGCTAGTGAACACTACGGACAGATATAGTGTTCTTTAGGACACTTTAATTATATTTTACGAACATTTCAGGACACCGCGTGTGTTCTTAGAATAGTTTCATCTTGCTAGCGAACAGTACGAACAAGTATAGTGTTCTTGAGGACACCTCCATTTTTGTTTATTTACGAACATTTCAGAACACCTGCACTGTCCGCGGACACCTACATTGTTTAAAAAAAAAAAAACGAAACTCTTTACAACACAATATAAAAATTAAACTTTATTTAACATATATTAATAATTTATGACAGAGAAGGTGAGGCAGAAACAGAAACAAAAACAGGAGAATTAGGGATTTCATCATGATTGTTATTAGGTGAAGAAGGGATGGAAGTCTCATCAAAACGTTTTGGGTTATGGAGAGGGTTTGGGATAATTGACTGGGATATGGTGAGGAGGGACAAGTACATGTGGGGCAATGGTATGAGGTTTTTGGTTTAAAATGATCTTCCACAAAAGTTTTCAAATTATTAAAATTAGTCAACAATAAATCCATTTTTTCTTCTATACTGTGAAAAGTGTTATCTATAAGAGGTTTTTCTGAAGTATTTTCTATTTTGGTATGCTCTGTACAAAAAAATATATATATATGTTAAATGTATACAAAATAATAATAATTAAATGATTTATATTATAAAGTGTTTACCATTAGTTTCACTATCTTGTGACATTTCTTCATGTGGGAAATGCTCCTCTAGCCATTCCAGAGTACTAGACATTTCTGTGAGAGAAAAAAAAAAGATAATATTTTTTTTATCTAATACAGAAAGTTAATAAATATATGAATAAAATTAAGTACACTTACTATTTCAGGTAAGATATGTCCTATGTACTCAGTGGGTCTGCTCTTGTTCTCAGTTCTGTTGTGTTTGTGAGATAATTATGTTGGAAGCCAATTTATTTTCTTGTGGTATATTCCATTTTAGAACATAGTGCATTTAAATGAATGGTTAGTGTGTTGTAAATATGGGTTACATTTCTTATGTATTAGTACATATAATGTGTTTGTGTGCTTTTTTTGAATTTGTTAAATGTTCCTATGTTATGATATAACAATCAAACATACCCCCCAGAGTTTTTTAGGTAGTGGTACTGTTCTTCGAACATGTCCGCAAACATTAAATGAGTTCGCGGACATCAAGTTCAGTAAAGAGATTCAGTCAGTTCCATATGATATGTATATAAAGTGAAAGTCATTATTGTTAAGTTGCACTACTAAAAACCTATGAAATTCAGTGAAAAGACTTTGTTAAAGGGACTTTATGGTTAAGTTGCGCTACTAAAAACCTATGAAATTCAGTGAAAAAACTTTGTTAAAGGGACGTTATGGTTAAGTTGCGCTACTAAAAACCTATGAAATTCAGTGAAAAAACGTTGTCAAAGGGACGTTATGGTTCCAAGTAAAACCGAAAAACCCTTGAAATTCACCAGTTATGGTAAGCTAAGCAACCATAACTCGCGCCACCACCATGCACTGCTAAGACTAACACCCAGGACATCAAAGATGACATCACAAATGTCATTGATGACATCACTGATGTACCTTCCCTGTATATGGTCATATTTGTATACATTGTACTCACACTACTTTCCTTAGGGTCCAATCACATCAAGTGATACATATACCTAGGGTAAATAGCAGCTTTGAAACAGAGCAATCATTTATTTGCATGAAAATAATCAGTTAAATTATGAATTGTTTCTGCTACTACTTGTGCTTTTTTGCTTACTTCACTTTCCCTGTATATACCCATATTGGTATGTGTTCTTGTTTCTTTGTTTTTCGTCTATAGTAATGCAATTATGTAATACATGTGTTTTATTAGCTACTTATTACATATTTCACAGTACACAAAAATCTATTAAGAAAACAATTATCATTTTATTATTCAACATATTAACATTACGAATATTATACCTTCATCTTGTAAGCTGCACACAATGTTATGTTTCTGTATGAGTAGCTTAGTATACTAGATAGAACCCCATAATAGAATGCTATTTATATCAATGCATCGTTCAATGCACTAATTAGGGTATGATATTTATCGCAATGATCCTTGACACTTGTTTCGCAACATTATAATAGGAATCCCTTGTACACATATTTCATGAAAAATACATACACATGTGATGTCATCAGTGATGTCATCAATGACATTTGTGATGTCATCTTTGATGTCCTGGGCGTTAGTGTTAGCAGTGCACGGTGGTGGCGCGAGTTATGGTTGCTTAGCTTACCATAACTGGCGAATTTCAAGGGTTTTTCGGTTTTACTTGGAACCATAACGTCCCTTTAACAAAGTTTTTTCACTGAATATATATATATATATATGTATATATATCCCAATAAATAAATAAAATGGTGTAACTGAAATAATGTAACTAAGATAGGTAGAATAAGGTGAGTAAACAAACAAAGAAACTTGGTGATGCCCAGGCAGGAATAAATCAATCAATATGGCAGCAACCTAGAGAATGGCATAACCATATGTTTTCCCAGGAAATGCATTGTAATGTTGACAAAAGTTAGCCACACCCTATGGCAACTACTGATCATTACTTCCACATCATAAATGTATCATCCTGCACCTGTTGGCAATGATTTAGTCTTCTCTCGGCCAAGGGTTAGCACTGAGTTCATTAATTTATCTGCATCATCCGATACCATTTTGTAATGATTTAGCCTTTAATCGGACAAGGGTTAGCTCTGAATTCATTATTTTATCTGCATCATTCCACACTCTAAAAAGAGCCATCTGTAATTTAGCGCTAAGAGTGTTAACATACTGGTTCCAGAAGTCTTTTTCCATTATGCTATTGATGTCATGCACACGTGTCGCGTAATTACTTATATAGCTGGTAGTCATAATTGGACAACTCGTTAGTAGATGTCTTGCTGTATCTGGTTCAGATTTATGTTTGCATAGCCTACAATATCTATCCGCCTGCGGAATTAATCTTCTTGGACCTAGAGTCATCAAAGTTGGTAATCGATTAATTTGTAGTAATAGTATAAATCACCTAAGATATTCCGATGGGCATAGATTCAGATATTTTTGTGCCTTTTTATGGGTATGTATAACATATGACACAAACTCATAATTTTTTAGACTTGCCAGATGAGAATAATTCATCTGCCAATCCCATAATTTTAGCCGTTTATACATTTGATATCTGATATATTCAAAATCCTCGCCCCAGGGTATTGTCCAGTTCATTGACTCAAACAGGCTTCTCATTTCAATTGTTAATTTAGATTTTGTGCAGTCTCCCAGGGCCTCATTTAAAGATTTTAATAGGGCAGTATTTGGACAATGTCGGAATTTAAGATATAACTCTGCCCTTTTACCTAAGACAATGGGTTCAGAGACGGAATCCCTAATTCTAAGCTGAGAATGGCCAAGGGCACACATAGGGGAAGTCTCAACAATTTCCTCCACATCTTCCCTTCCACAATCTGCAGCCACTCAAGTTTCATTGTAATCAGTGATTCCAGGCCATATGTTATCATGGGTACCAAACACTGTACGTACAGATGACGCGCACCCCATATGGAAAAGCCACTCTAGTTTTGCATGAACTTGTAGATCAAGGCTGTTAATTGTGCAGCTTTCACCTTGAGTTGTTGAATACATTGCTCATAACTGCCTTTACTTTCAAATTCCACTCCCAAGTATTTATGAGAGTGCGTATAATTGATTTCAACTGTTTCCAGGAACATGCGTGGACGAGCGACCTTTCCAGTGGTATATTATATAAGTTCTGTTTTACTGTGATTTATCACCAATTCATTCACTTTGGTATATTGCCATAGTTGGGTGGCGGATCTTACTAAGCCACTGAATGTATGGTCAAAAATCACAATATCATCCGCGTATGCCATGGCTATGCACTTTGCGGCACCCACCCTAGGTGGACAATTGAGGGTGCCTGAGATCATTTCTGGGATATCTGAAACAAAGAGGTTGTAAAGAAGGGGAGCAGTTGTGCATCCCTTTTTCACACCTCTATTTTGTTTAATGAAAACTGTTTTTTACCCTCTATAGTCTAATTTCAACTGAACAGATGTATTAGTGTGAAGAATTCAGTACCTCGGGGCAATTCATAATACGCAATTTATGTCAAAGCTTTTCTCTAATTACTAAGTCAAAAGCTGATCGAAAATCGACATATAATGCGTATAACGTAGGGCTGTTGGGCTTCAGGGCTTTGCTCCTTATTAAATCCATTATTATCAAATGATGAGATGTAGAATATCTGGTTCTAAAGCCACTCTGGAATCGGTCAAGGATCCCAGCTCGGTCTGCTCATGCTTGAAGTTCTTTTAATAGTAGGGAAGCAAACATTTCCCAGTACAGTCAAGCACGGACAGTAGGCGATAACTGCCAGGGTCTGTTTTATTCCCCTTTTTATAAACAAGGATTAATATTGCAGTTTGCCATGTTGCTGGGATCCTACCATCCATTAATACTTTTTCAATTAAGATCTTCATTAAACTAGCCCAAAATTTGGGATTACCCTTCATAATCATATTAGATAGTCCATAAGGCCCCGGGGCCCTAGATGATTTCAATTTACTGATGTTAATTAGAAGTTCCTCACTGGAGACCACAAACGGCCGGATAGACTGAGCTTCTCTAATATCATCCCATTTAGGCACGATCTCCGGCTTATTACGATCTTCCAGGAACTTAGTCCACTCGGCTATCGCAATTGGATTGATGAGAGGTTTTTTCCGATCTCCCCGAGCTTCCACCAAAAGTGCCCATATTTTACAAGTATTTTTAGTACATATAGTTTGGACTGTATTCTGCCATTGTTCTAATTTTGTCTTCTAATTCCATGTTTTAATCCACTGTCGATATTTATTTTTAAGGGCCCTTATGTTATTGTGAATTAGAATCATGGAGTGGCCTTTCGCTTTTATTTCACGAATTCTCCCTCTTAATTTGCGTTTGGCATCTATAACTTCCTTATGGTATATATTATGGTATATATTGTCTATCGTTCGGTCCCTCACTACTAGGGCATAGATAGTAGCATTTTTGCCCGCAAATGTAGTAATCCAGCCTTCGATTTCTTCAAAGGTCATTAGATTAAACATCTCTGCATTTTTCTCATCCCACCCATTAATTGCATTCAGTGCTTTATTGACGTTCCTATCTGTCCATTGCACCTGGCTAGCTGCCTGATTCACCAATAGCTCGCCTGTATTTATAATAACGTGAATTTTATTGACTATGCCTAAATTCATAATCAATGGTTCGTGGTCGCTATAGGGGTTTTTGGAAATTATCATTTCGCTGACCCTAGATGCGACCCTTCCACTGAGAAAAATATAATCAAGTGTGCTCCATGTGGAGCCATTACTCCAGGTGCTTTTACCCGGCCTATCCCCCACGGTCCGGCCAATGACAATTTCAAGCTCCCATCCTTCAAAAAAGCTAGCCCAGCAGTCACCCTCCATATCATTAATATTGTGTGTCATGATGTTGTGAGGATAGAGTAATGGATTATTTACTGTGCCCCCTCCGCCTTTGATGTGACAATTAAAATCCCCTGCCACAATAACAGAGTGATTGTTTATGCCCAATAACCATTCTTCTAAGAGGTCATGCAATGTTTCCTGTATTTGTTCTCTATACTTTTCCCCTGGGGGGTTATAGATATTCACCAAAAGTAAGTTGTCCGGCTCCTCATCAGTTGGAACCTTAACCTCTACAGCACTCACAACAAAGTCTCCAGAGGTTAGTAATGAGTTTCCTACTGGTCAGGAGTTAGCAACCCCAATTATTAGGCCACCAAAGGGGCGGCCACGCACCCCCTTATTTGCAGGTGAATGGTACAGAGTATACCCATCAATAGCAATAGGTGACATTAACCAGGTCTCCTGAAGTAATATAAAAGTGTGATTAATAATAATCGGTAATGATCCATTGTTGGATAAAAGGTGCTTGTAACCACGAGTGTTCCATGACACTAACAAACAATCTCACAGTTTCTGTAGCACCATAGGTAGTGAATCTGCCAGCTATTTTAAGGTCTCCTGAATGTCACTCATTTGGACCTTCTTCCCTTCTGGGCGCGTTGGTTTATTATTGTTTTTAGATTTAGGTTGATTACTGGCTCGCTTAGGCAGGTTAATATCTTCTTCCTCTTGGACCACATCCACTTCAACTTCAACTTGCAGTAGACTATGTTTGTAGTTCCGTATCAATTGTGCAGTGGTTAGCACTCTGCAGTGTAGCGCCGTTACATTTAGATTGCAAGTTCTGAGCGGCTCAACGAATAATAGATCTTTCGATATAATCACACGTAGCTGTGGTATAAGATTTGACTTGGTTATAACCTCATATCTTGTTAGCCATCTATCTCTCTTCTTTTGGTTCTGATTTTTTATAACACATATAGTGCTTTCCTGAGCCTTGGACTTCCTCGGTAGTTCCCCCTTGTCTGCTTCAGGTGATGCAACTATCTGAACCATTGGCGTGTTTCTTCTACGAGGGGTAGAATAGTTATCACCCATTGTACCTTTCTGTGTGGAGTTGAATGTTGAATTAGTGTTATCACTACTCATTTCTGAAATCTCGTCTGGTTTTTCAGATAGGACCCAACTAGTCAAGGTCCCAGGGCCATTTTCCTGCCGTTTCTTGGATTTGCGGGTACTTTTCCTTGCTTTTTTGTTTTTATTTAGTCAACAATGGTGCAGTTATTGTCTGAGGTTGACTTCTAGGTTCTCAGTCCTGGCTGCTGCTCTTTTTGCTTTGCGCCTCTGTTTTTTAGAGAGCAGTGTCACTGGATTTGTATCTGGGACCAAATTAATTACGTACTGAACAATAGTCACTTCTTGATCTTTTGCAGGTGTTGGTTCTGGTTGATCTCCGGAATTATAGGTAGACCTGGGATCCAGGAGTCCTAATTGTATAAATGAGTTCACATGAATTCTTTCACACAATTTCAGTAGTATTTTCAAGGCAAACTTCATGGAGGCCATAGTGGACTGTAACTCAGCAATTGCCTCTGAACTAGAACATTGTCTCTTATTTGACTTAAATTCCTCGACAGGCCCTGAGTCTTCTAGGTCAATTAAGAGATTGAGGGACTCAGATAGTCACCCAGTCGTCGGCTCTAAAGGGACCTTGTTCATAGAAGTTGAGGGGTGGTCTCCTGAGTTAGTCCTAAATGAACTGTTAATAGGAATAGATGGTAATATTTCATTGTGATTAATATTTGAATGATTTATGGCTTTCAGTACTTGTGCTTCCACTAATAAGAGGTTCTTATTACCATTCAATTCCTCTCTTACTGAAGCAGTCATAGTTCTTTGAATGGGAAGACATAGGTCCAAAAGTGAATTATTATCAATGTCATCATAATTTGTTGTTTCTAATGGAGTATTGCTGATTTGATTGGAAGTTGTAAAATCAATGGGCTGGACAGTTCCTTCTGTCACTGAAATAATTTTTTGGAACAAGGCAGGTATTGTCCCTTTCTCCAACAGTCCTTTCGGGTTGTCTGCTCCCTTATTCACATTGACTACTGTATTGTCCATTGATATTTTACCCTTCCTGAGATTGTAGTTTGATTTATTGGGTTTACCTTTAAGCGAGATATAGCAACTGGTTAATATATTAGCTGCAGAATCAGATCCTAAATCAGGAAATTAATATCCTTGTTCTTTGTATATCGGTACCGTAGAAGGATTGCGCAGGTGAGGGCAATTCGCTGTTGGGATCAAAGAGGACAAGCCTCCACAGTCTCCCTGGTGGTCACCATAGCACTCAGGCAGTATAACACTATTTGGCCCAGTTAATTTATGAACGGCTAAAACGCTCGTTCCAATGGCTTTCCCTTACTACAACCGCACATATTAATGCAGCTTTCAACAGTACTCACTCTAGCAGCAGTGCCAAGAATGCTTTGCGGTCGTATAGCTCCTCTTTTACAAACAATTAACAGTGTCAGGAGACTAACAGAGTGCGAAACCCAAAAACACACTCACACGTACTCACTCACTGTTAATTATATTGTTTTCCCCCCAACCTAGCTCAGCACAATTCTGCGCAACACATCAGTACAGCGCTTCCTGCCTGCACAGCCTGTCAATTGGTACAAGCAGCAGGGGAGGCTTATTGGGTGGGGGAGGAGGAAGGGGAAGATGGGGAAGCGGGGGGAGAGAGAAAACCTTCACGCCAATAGACCAGCCTCCTGAGTACCTTTATAGCTGAAACTGCTGGCTGTAACGGTACCTCGACAAACAGCGGCGGGAAACACTTACTGTTCCACACACTTCCGCGGCTCACCCTGCTGGTGCCTCTCCACTACGGGGCTTCTTCCTTCGTCCCCGGAGTTGGCCTTGGCTTGGCCCGGCTCTTTCACCCGACACACGCTAGTCCCCGCTAACACTCGGACACGCTCACAAGCACGCTCTCAAGGTTTAGAGAAAGGAACCCTCTCTCTCGGTCATGGAGTCAAGCCGCACCTCCAACGTACAACGTATCACGTACCCGAGAATTGAGGCAGCTTCCGACTCAGAGTCATCAGTTCTTTTAACCATCAATACCCTTTTAACCCAGAGAATAACAAACAAACGGGCCTATGAACATGTAGATTTTTTTTAAATACAGATAGGATTTAAAATACAGTAACCTGTAAATATTTTAAAAATAAAAATGAAATAGTACCTGGAACATTTATGAAATGTATTTCATCATAAAACAAAGGGGCTGCATACTGTGTCTATAAGAATACATTTAAATAAATACAGTTAGCATGGATTTTACACAATGCTATCCTATGCTACAGCATTTCCAAGAGTATACACTGCCTTACTTCAGAATGTGGCTGATCCTGCTCCTGCATGGTCTCTCTAACAGGCAGTATGGCTCCACACAAGGGCTGTAAAGGGTTAATTCTGTAATAGCCGTCTGAAAAGATCTGGCAACATCTGAACCCCCTGTATTTATAAGGGTCTAAAGTGGCGGAATTTCCTGCTACGTGTGGCAATAACCCAGAAGACCAACACCTGTTGCCACTTAAGTAATTTCCCAGATGGCTTTAGATCCACACACTTCCTATGCCATGGCTGCTGTGGAATCTCACTTGGAGCATGAGGCAGGCCTCCACTTGTGTTTCAAGGGACACATTAGCTGTTGTCATTTAAGTAATTCCCCCGATGTCTTTAAACACACACACATCGTATGCGCTGTCTGCTGGGACTTGACTTTGAATACAGCTGTTTTTTAAGCTATATATACCAGCCACCCTGGGGCTTACACTGTTTGCACAGGACTTCGCCCTGCACTAGCTGCTGGCTGTAGAATCTCCACGCAGTCCAGAGCTCTGCTCTGCTCCCAAGGGCCCACAGCCTGGCCATTTCAAATAACACAGGCATTGCTACACAAGTCTGGTGTGCTGAGAACTAGCACCCCATCAATATTTATGAATATTGATATTCATATTTACAGAGGTTTTGTAAAATATTAAATTATGAATATTCATATTTATATTTACCCACATTTTTGTGTGCTTCGTTATGAATATTGATATTCATATTTCATTCTGATTATTTATATTAATATTGACAGATACTTTTTTGTTGTTGATTTTTTTGTTGAAATATGGAATATGTAATTATGCATTTATACGCTAGGCTTTTCTTTTCACCATTCTTATTATAAAGAAACACACACAAACACTCAATACTAAATACGCTCTTTAGCAAACTCCAGACCCCTACTAATTAGAAAACATTATAGATATATTTAACAATTGTACAGCTACACCTTCAGCCATGATTTAACAACATGGCCGGCCCAAGACGTCAACATTATGTATACCTTCCCATAACTGCAGGTATCACTGATGCTGTTTAAGCAGGTTTTCCCCGGTCTTCTGGAGTGGCGTGTATCTTCCTCCCAAACACCCTCTGTATATATTCACCCTGAACGCCACAACCTTAAAGATGGCCCCCGCGCAGACATCATCTCCAGGCGCCCCACCATGCAAAACACTGCAACACACTTCTGGGTCTTTGCGGGGGACATCCAGGGGAACACCCAGTGGGTGCCCTAGGGGCTCCAGCCTTTGGGGGCTCCCAGCTAACACCTAGGATGTCACATCTGGTGGAACGTGTTAGGCACAATCACCTGCAGTACCCTTGGGGAACTCTACAGGCAATTAAGACTACAAGTGTCAGTACAATTTCACCTTTGGTACAAGCCCGTACTACACAGTTAAGTGGTAGCAGTGGCTGAGCATCCAGACTTATCTGAAGAGTTGAGTGAGCAGTAGAACAAGTTACACAAAAGACCAACCAATACAGTGATTCAAGTAAACACTTACTCAAGGTTTCTCAGTACAAGAATAGACATTTATTTACTCAATTCGTTAGAAAACATTACACTAGTACAAGCAGATCAATATCACACCCTAATACACCACAAAAATCCAACCGGTAAGTAAATGAACAAGTTTAGCTCAAAAATGAAGTGTGAGCAAAATGGCACTTCAGATACTTAGAAAAGGGAGGAATAGACAAGGTTATAAGAATAGACAGCCCAAATACATTCATAGGCAGGGCAAAGGGTTTCAGTTAGATACAATTTAGCAATTCTTCTCAATAGGCATGGGTCAAAGTCAATGGTTCAGAGTCTTTTGTATAGGATAGCAGAGTTCTGGTAAGTAATGGTTAAGTCTTTACCACAGATTTATTTTTAAAGGATTTGGCTAGGCGAAAAGTTTGACGAATGTTAAGGGAAGGACAAGCCTTTGTAGTTGAGGAAAGTTTCACACACTTTCTCGATGGCTGAAAAGATTTCCGGACCGCGTTTGCACAGTACCTTTTAAATGAAGAAAACTGTAGCTGAGGCAGTTGTTCCTGGCAGTTCGAGCAGATATCGCTGTTCCTGAGCTTCAGTCATGGGGACAAGAAGGAGGACGTCGGCAGGTTTCTGCACTGCCTAGGGAAGAGCCAAAAAGCTGTAGCAAGACGTCGGTTAAAGGTGTAAGTGCCTTAAAGTCCCCCTGGTTTCCTTCCCTCTGGCTATACCATTTTCAACAGCACTCTGAAGAAAATTCGACCAAAATAGGACGGTGTCCAGGTGGCTTGCGAGTTAGTTGTTCCCACCAAACTCAAGGGAAGAAGTTAACCTTAAAGGGCTTCTCTGTCATTGGAGTTTCAGGCAATTCAGACCTGCAGCAGGGTTTCACCTGTAAACCAGGAGTTGAAGCCGTCCTCTTCTCTTCTCTCCTCTTCAGTTCTTTCGTTGCAGTGGTCGACTCTGCTTTCCAAGTCCCAGAGACCTGCTTTTAAACAGTTTTCCCCCATTCATTGAGCCTGGCTGTCACTCACCCAGCAGGGTGACTGTCCTTGCCGGACAGCCAGCCAGCCAATCACACCAGACTGCATTCAGTTCTCCTAGGAGACAAAACACAGGGGGTTTCGGGCACCTCCCTCACATCCTGTCCACCCCAGACACTCAGAGGAGGGCTTCAGCACAGAAGCCTGCCAAAGGGCACAAACAAAGGGACCAAACATGGTTTGGCACGCAGAGGCAAACACAAGAAGGACTTTTCCTAAAAGAAATGGCGAAAAAAGATGACCGGAGTCTGTTTTTACAGATAGGTCTGGGGCGCCATATTGAAAAACAAGGCTACCCCTGATTTTCAGCTACCTTTGTTAGCGGTCGTGAAAAATCACAGTAGTTGATCTAAACCACTGCCACCAGCCATTAAAAATAGGAAAAGATAACATTTTACTGTTACATGAGTGTTTTGACTCATGGGAAGCTAAGCAACCCCTGCAGCACTCTATAGTAAGATAGGGTGTGCTGGGTCAGTACATTTAAAGAGACTAGTAAAGTCAATTTAACTTTACATGCCCTGGGAGATAGTAGTCAGTCTCAGGAAAGGTATTTGAACCTTGGGGAGTCTGAAAGACACCCCTGTACCACTGCACTGAAGGCGCTGTGTGACACACAGAAAAAGATGATGCCATGGAGGTTGTTTTGAAAACTCCATTACCAAAGAACACAAACGTAAAACACACACAAAATACATGGAAGAGTGTGAAAAAAGGCTCACACTCTTCCAAGGTAAAAAATCAAATCCTAGAAATCCAGCAAAGTTGCTGGAGGTCTCAAAAGGTAAGGGAAATAAGCACATTCTGAGAATTCTCCCTAACACTCGCCCCCCCCGCAAACTAAGGTACAGGAGTATTTAATCCACTACTGGATGAATCTCCTTACTCCAGTCGGTCAAACATCCTGGAGAAACCATCAGCATTTTGGTGGTGACACCCTGACCTGTGTTCAATGGTAAATTCAAACCCTTGCAGGCTGATTGACCATCTCAGTAGTTTTGGGGTTTCCCCTTTCATTTGCATCAACCATCTCAAGGGTTGGTGGTCAGTTTGAATTATAAAAGTAGAGCCATACAAGTATGGTCTAAACTTCTTCAATGACCACACAATAGCAAAGTATTCATGCTCAATGGTTGCCCACTTTGTTTCTGGTTCATTCAGCTTCCTGCTGATGAAGCAAATGGGGTGCTCCCTACCTTTCCCATCCAGTTGGCTAAGGACTGCACCTATACCTGTGTTTGAAGCATCAGTCTGCACAATGAAGGTTTGGTTATAGCCAGGAGATCTTAGGAATGGAGCTTGACAAAGGGCATTCTTTAGGCCTTCAAAAGCTTGAGTGCACTCCTCATTCCACCTGATCTTTTTAGGGAACTTAGGAGAGGAGATCACATTCAAGGGAGAAGATATGGTTCCATAGTTCTCAGTGAAGCTCCTATAGTATCCAGTGAGACCTAGGAAGGCTCTCACCTGGGTTTGAGTAGTAGGGGCAGCCCGGTTTTGTACAGTACTTTGCTAGGCAATGGCCTTATTTCACCTCCTCCTACCCCATGTCCAAGGTAGACCACTTTACTCTGACCAATTTGACATTTACTAGCCTTTATGGTCAGATGGGCCTTGTCAAGAGCCTGCAAAACATATCCTAAGTGTTCAACATGTTCTTTCCAAGTAGTGGTGAACACTGCAATGTCATCCGAGTATGCCATGCAGGAGTCCTCCATCCCATTCAGAACTTGATTAACCATCCTTTGGAATGTAGCAGGTGCATTCTTTAGTCCAAAAGGCATTACCTTAAACTGGTAGAGGCCTGCTGGGGTTGAGAATGCAGTATTCTCCTTGGCATAGTCTGTCAGTGCTATTTGCCAATAGCCTGAAGTGAGATCAAATGTACTTTGGTAGTTGGCTGAACCAAGTTTATCCACCAGTTCATCTGTCCTTGGTAAGGGGTGAACATCACTCTTATTGACTGCATTAAGAGCTCTATAGTCCACACAGAATCTCAACTCCTTGGATCCTGCCTTTGGTACTAGAACAACTGGACTAGACTATGGACTGGTAGAGGGCTCTATTACCCCGAGATCAAGCATCTTGTTGACCTTCTCCTTTATGTGGGATCTTACATGATCTGACATCCTGTAATCTCTGTTTTGACGGGTAAACAGTCACCAGTTTGAATATCATGCTGGCCCCAAGGGGTCAAGCCTGTTGATAGTGAAAACAGCGAGGTAAACTGATTTAACAGAAACTTGCACTCCTGTTGTTCAGGTGTCAGATTAGAAGAGAGGTTAACTCCTTCTATTTTCTCATCAAAAGGCTGGCCTCTGAGTAGGTCAGGTAGAGGTTCACTCTCCTCTTCCTCTTGAGCTGAAGCTAGAAACAAAGCTCCTACTTCTGGTCTTGAGACATAAGCTTTTAGACGGTTGGTGTGAAAGACTCTGGGAGCCCCCTTACGATTGCCTAAGTCCACCAGATAGTTGACTTCACCAAGTTTACCCACAACCTTCAAGGGTCCTATCCATTTGTCCTGTAAGGACCTCTGCCTTGTAGGTACCATAACTAGAACTAGCTGGTCTTGAAAAAACTCAACCATGTTGGCCTTCTGGTCATGCCAATGCTTCACCAGAGCCTGACCTGCTTTCAAGTTATCTAATACCGCTGCCAACATGTGTGACATTCTCCTTTGGAGACCTATCACATAGTCATTGACTCTCATTGGCTTGGGGGGAAGGATCACTCTCCAACCCCTCCTTAATTAGGGCCAATGGGCCTCTAACTGGATGGCCATAAAGAAGTTCAAAGGGACTAAATCCTACTCCCTCCTGAGGGACTTCTCTATATGCAGAGATAACCTCCTTAGGAAAACCTACTCTGGTAAAAATACCAAGTAGGGCCTTAGCAACAGCCTGAGCTGTAACATTTCTCATTGGTATTGCTTCAGGATACCTAGTAGTATGGTCTACTACAACCAGGATAACCCTGTTTCCTGAAGAGGTTGGAGGGTCTAAGGGACCAACAATGTTGATTCCTACCCTCTCAAAATGAACTTTCGCCACTGGGAGAGGCACCAAGGGTGCCGCATTCTTGGCTCCACTCTTGCCAGAGGTTTGGCAAGTGTGACAGCTCCTACAGTACTTATCTACATCAGCCCCTAATCTAGGCCAGTAGAAGTACAAAGAGAGCCTTTCTTTGGTCTTCTTGAAACTCAAGTGACCAGCCAAAGGTATCTCATGGGCTAATTGTTTCAACTGGAGTCTGCTTTCAAGAGGCACTACCAGTCTTCTGTAGTCCCCGGGAATAGACTTAGTTGGTTCTCTGTAGAAGAGGCCATCTTCCCAGTACAATCTATGCTTCCCTGGCAATTGCCGACCCAGCTGGGAAGCTGCCTGTTGGCGAAGACCTTCAAGAGTAGGACACTCTCTTTGTCCTCTGCTGAAGTCTGCCCAGCAGGGTCCACCTTCTGCCAGTAAAGACTGCAGCTCAGGATGGTCTGCAGTATCCTGATCTCCAACAGGAGCAAGGTCCTCATCCAGCTCTGATTCCCCAGCAGCTGATGCAACCAGCAAGGTTGTTCCACACCCTGTCTCAGCTGGTGGAGGGATCACAGGTGTGATCTTGGACAGTCCTCTTGGGGATGTCCTTGTTGGTAGCACAGGAGTGCTGGCTGGTTTCTTCCTGGTGGTTTTAGGTTGCCCCTTTCTTCTTTGAAATTGCAGTCAGTAAGTCAAGTCCTATGGAGTGGGAGTTATTGTTTCCTCTATAATCTCCCCTGGAGAGCCCCTTAAGGTACTCTCATGGCCTTCCTAGTCTGCTACTGTTTCCTTTTGCTGGGAGGCCTGGGGGTGCTTGATACAACTCGAAGAGTTTTTAAGTGATTCCCCATCAGGACTCTCCCAGGCACTTCACTCTGCACACTTACAGGTATCGTGACAGTCATATCATTACACTGGATGAGAGCTGGTAACTGTGGAAGCATTTGGACAGGGCCTCCAGCAAGCTTAGGTAGACATTTAGGTGCCTTAGCAACATCCTCTTCCTTGAAAAATGATTCATCAACTAAAGTTATGCTGGCCCCAGTGTCTCGAATGGCAGGGGTCTCCTGACCATTGACAAGACACTGGGCCTCATCACGACTTGGGCGGTAACGGTAACGCTATTAGCGTGGCCGGTATTAGCCCTACCACCGAACTCCCCGGCGCTAATAGCGCCGGATCATGAGTTCGGCGGTATCCCCACTGAGCCGATTCGGGAATGCCCCATTCCCCATTGGGCTCAATGGGGAATCTTCGCGCTAATACCGCCGGCGGATTTCCCGCCGGCGGTAATAGCGCAAATTTTCGGCAGATTTCCCCCCAGCTCAGAGCTGGGGTGAAATCCGCCAAAGCCCTGATTCGGCGGACCCTTAAATCCGGCGGTAATAGCGCTACCACCGGATTTAAGGGTTACCGCCAAAGTCGTGATGAGGCCCACTGTCTTTGTAATACTCTTTAGTATTGTCTGGAATATAATTGTACACATCTAAGTTCTGTTGTTCCCACAGACCCAGGGATACTAAAGAAACACTGGCTGAGACTTTCATGGGTTTCTCAGCCAGTAAGTGAAAGTTTACACTTGCCATGGTACTTCATCCACTGAGGAGAAGGCTAAGGAGACAGTGGGGATCCCTGAAGGTTTACCCTTACATCTGGGATCCCCTTTCACATGGTCAGTTGATACACAAGCATAACATTTACCAAATGTCTTTATGAATGGGGGTTTTTCTGACCCCCTTCTGGTTTGTCCCCAAAAGGTAGACTAGCCTGATTCGGTTTCCCTTGGGGTTTACCCTTGTTATGTTTTTGGCATTCATTTGGAGTGGAGGTATTTGAATTCTCTTTGGTATCTTTCTTGTGCTGCTTCCCCTCATCCTTCTTCTGAGTTATCCCAGAATCCTTGTGGGTAGCCCTGTTGGCAACCCACAAGTCAGCAGCCCGTGCTAACTTCTTTGGATCAATTTCCTTAGAGTCAGCCAAGTGCTGTCTCTGTAACCCTTAGCCCATCCACCTACGTTTTTCAAACATTCAGTCACCCAGGTAGCCCAAGGGGTACCATCATTCTTTTTGAGGGTTCTAAACCTATTAAGATACTGAAAAGGGGTCTTCCCTAATCTATCTATCAAAGCTAGCTTCACAGTTTCATACTCCTTTCTGTCTATATCCCCCAACTCCATTACCACATCAGTTGCAAAAGGGGGTAGCCTAGAAAAAAGCCAAGGAAGCAACTGATTCCCTGTAATGTGTTGAATCCCATGGTTATATTCAAAAGCAGCCAACCAATCCAAAATATGAAGCTTAATCTCATACATACTTACTGCATCTTTGGGTATGCAAGGCCTCTTAGGACTGGAATACCTAGAAGACTCTGGGAGAGAACCAGTTTCAACAGACAACTTTTTCATCTAAAGTGCATGGTTCAATTCCATCTCTCTGAGTTTAAGGTATTGATATTTGCATACATTTTGAGCTTGGATTCTTTTAAACTCTAACTCAAGTCTCATTCTTTCTAAGGAGACACATTTAGGACTGCATGTTGGACCTGGTGGGGTCCCTGTGGTCAGAGGTTGAGGCCTATGAACAAACAGAGGTAAAACAGGGCCTACATGTGAAGACTCTTCTTCCTCCTCTAACTCATCTATAACATTTGAGTTACTCTCAGAAAACTTATCCTCCTCATCAACATTTTCCACATTTGGACGTAATGTTGGACCTGGTGGGGTCCCTGTGGTTAGAGGTTGAGGCCTATGAACAAACAAAGGTAAAATAGGGCCTACATTTGAAGACTCTTCTTCCTCCTCTAACTCATCTATAACATTTGAGTTGCTCTCAGAAAAATTATCATCCTCATCAACATTTTCCACATTTGCTGCAGGTGTGGGGATTCAGTCCCACTCCTCAGGCTTTGGTATTTTAACAAATGTTCTATCAATTCAACCTTTTTGCCTTTTACAGTGAGATTTCTAGCTTTACACAAATCTCTCAATTGATCAACAGTTAAAGTCACTAGGGTCTCCTGTCTATTTATTTTTAAATGTTTTTATTGGCATTTGTGGGTATGCATGTACAGGAATAGAATTCTTAAGCAAGCATATTCGGTTTGTGTCATCTGATGTACATGTTGTGTGCCAATTAACTTACAAAACAGTGAAAAACAAGTAACGAAACAAAATAATAAAATAGTAACATTGACTGTCCCAACTTTTATTGCGGCTTCGTGTTCTATGTTGCCAGGTTCGGGGCGCGGGTCCGGAGGTGTATCTTTGCTTTTGCCCTCTCAGAACAGTAACTGGGTGGGGTCCATAGGTTTGATGGGCTGGTCTGTGCTGCCTGTTGTTTTCTGGGGTTCGAGGGGGACAGGTTCAGGGGGGTTTATAGCTCGTTGAAAAGACCATGTCTCTCAGGAGGGCTTTCCAGGCCTCCAGCGCGTTGCTCACATCGTCGCCTCCCTGTCTGTTCCCCTCCTCCCAGGCTCTGGTCTCAGCCGTTGACCATCTCTCCATTTCTCTGATCCAGGGTTCATACCTGGGGCCCGCTGGGGCCTTCCAGGCCATGGCAATTGTCCTCTTGGCTAGTAAGCAGGCCATATCCATGAGCTTCGTCAGATGCTTGATTTTGCTTAATCTCGGGTAGGTGCCCAGTAGGCACTCCTTGGGTGACCACTCGTATGTCTCTAGGCCGGCGTTCCTGCAGGTCCTTTCAGCGGCCTGCCAGAGTTTCTGAGATTTGGGACAGGTCCAGAACATGTGAATCATATCTGCTAGGTCTGAGGAGCACCAGGGACATTTTGAGTCGGCTGTGTTGCTGAAAGTGGATATTCGGTGTGGGGTCATGTATGTTCTGTAGAGTATGTTCAGTTGGATCAGTTTAAACCTGGCGTTTCTGGATATCTCCTTTGGGTATATCAGGGCTCTCGCCCATTCGCCCTCTGTGATTTCAGTCCGGAGGTCTGTCTCCCATTTTCTTTTCAGTCGGGCACTCTTTGGGTTGGGTCGGTTGTTTAGTTGGGTGTACAACCTTGATGTCGGTCTCCATCCGTCGCTAATTTCGTATATTTCTCTTAGGAGGGGATGTGTTTCTGGCTCCTCGGGCCATTCGACCCAGTTTTTTTTGGCTACATGTCTCACTTTTTGGTACCAGAGGAATTGGCCCAGTGGGAGTCCGTCCCTTTCTTGAAGTGATTCAAAGTCCCTGAAGAGTCCATCATGGAACATGTCCCCCCATGTGTAGAGGCCATGACTCTCCCATCTCCTCATTGTTGCTAGGTCAGTGGGGGATTTGCAAACGTCCGCCAGCATGGGGGTGTCGGGTGTATAAGAGTGCTGCAGGCCGGCTACCGATCTCACCTTGCTCCACACCCGTCTTCCCACCTCCAGTATCATGGGTGGGTTGGGGGGTCCTAGTCGGATGTTCCAAATTAGCTCTTTGGGGTGTAGTGGTGAGGAGTATTGGGATAGAAGGTCCAGCTCAGCTGTAGGTTCATCTGAAAGCCATTTTGCCAAATGTGTCGATTGAGCCGCCAAAAAGTATCTCTGGAAATCTGGTAGTTGAATGCCGCCCTCGGCGTATGTGAGTGTGAGGGCATTCAGTGTGAGCCGGTGCCTAGCTCGTCCCCAGAGGAAGTCTCTGATCAGGGATTCAAGTGTCTTGAAGAAGAGTGGGGGAATGTAGTATATCACGTTGGTGAAATAGTAGAGGAACCTGGGATGGACTATCATTTTGGATATCGCAGCTCTTCCCATCATGGAAAGTGGGAGTTTTGACCAGAACTTTATGGATCTTCGCACTCCACCCAATGCGGCCTCTGTGTTGGCTTTGTGGGTCGATATCGGTGAGTGTGTGATGTTGAGGCCTAGGTATCGAAAGGCGTCCACCTGCCAACGGATCCCGATCCCAGGAAGCTCCTCCACTGGTTTATCTTTCAGTCTTGCAAGTGGGAACGCGCATGACTTTTGCCTGCTAAATTTTATCCCTGAGTATCTCGCAAAGTTATCCAGGACATCCAATACTATCGGGGCATTCTCCAGGGGGTCACGCAGGTATAGGAGGACGTCGTCTGCGTATAATGAGATGATGTTGTCTGACCCCCCAATGCTAATGCCAGCGTCGAAGAACTGCCTCCTAAAGTATATTGCCACTGGTTCCAGACCTAGAATGTATAGCATTGGTGACAGCGGGCATCCCTGTCTGGTGCCCCTCTGGATGGGCCAGGCCCTCGATATCATAGCGCCCGTTTTTACTCTTGCCACTGGGTCGCTGTACAGGACCTCGATCCAGTGGATGAAGTGTTCACCAAGTCCGAACTCCCTCAGAGTTTCAATCAGCCACTCCCAGTAGATGGAGTCGAAGGCTTTTATGGCATCAAGTGAGAGCACTGCTAGGTCTTCCTCGCTTTCGGTCGTCTGTGAAATTATGTGTTGGAGCCTCCTGAGGTTGGCGGAGGTGTTGCGTCCCGGGACAAAGCCATTTTGGTCTTCATGTACCAGAGAGCCGATCACCCTCGAGAGCCTCTTAGCCAATATGGTTGTCAATATCTTGGCGTCATAGTTCAGGAGCGCCAGTGGGCGGTATGAGTCACACTTGTCGGCTGGTTTGCCTGGCTTGAGAATTGGGACGATGAGGGTTTCTCTCATGGTGTTAGGGAGAGTGCCCGACTCGTATGCCTCTATGTATACTGCGTGTAGTAGAGGGGACAAGGTCTCCTCGTAGGCCTTGTAGGATTCTGGGATGAGGCCATCTGTGCCGGGGGACTTGCCTGTGGAGAGGGATCTGATCGCGTCCGTGATATCCTCAACCGTGATAGGTTCCCCTAGTTTGTCCCGTTGTTCTTGATTGAGCCTAGGCAGTCCTACTTCGGCTAGCGTGTCTTTTATGTCCGCTGTGGGGATCTTCATCTCATGAGTGTATAGATCGATGTAGAAGTCAGTGAAGGTGTCGTTGATCTCTTGTCGTGTTCTGCGGGTCATGCCGTTCATGTCTTTGATCTCCTTGACGGCCTGTCTCGGGTGTTCCTTCCTGCACAACCATGCAAGTATTCTGCCCGGTTTATCAGCTTCTCTGTGGGTCTTCGAGGTGCGCACTGAGAAATCAAACTTTGAAAGTCTTTCCCATGCTTCCCTGCAGTCTTCCCTGATCAGTTTCAGCTCTGATTCCTTTTCAATGGTTGGCGGGGCGCCGCTTTCGAGTTGTTTTATTTTCTCCTCCACTACCTCCAGTTCCCTCCTCAGTTGCCGCCTGATCCCGCCCGCCTCGGCGATTGTCTCTCCCCTTGTCACTACTTTCAGCGCCTCCGAAAGTGTGCTCCACTTCTCGACCGAACCTTTGTTCATCGTTAAGTATTCTTCCAGTTTTTCTCCTAGGGTTTCCTTGAATGCAGGGTCGGTCAGGGTGTCTGCTGGCATGCGCCACGTCGGGATGGGGGGGCGAGGGCCCCTGAGGGAGAGCTGCAGCAACAAGGGGGAGTGGTCCGATATTGTTCTGCCCATGTATTCTGCCGATTCTACTTGGGGGGTTAGTTCCTCGTCGATGAAGAAATAGTCCAGTCTAGTATGGAGGTTATGGGGAGCTGAGTAGAATGAGTATGATCTGTCTGAGGGGTGGAGATCTCTCCAGATGTCCGTTAGTTGTAGGTCTACCACCATCCTAGAGAGGAGCCCTGGAGAAGCGCCGTTGGATAAACGTGGGGTTGCCGATCTGTCTAGTTCGGGGTTCATGACAGAGTTGAAGTCTCCCCCCCATATAAATGTGTATTCTCTGTAGTGCAGCAATTTGGCGCATAGGTCCTTGATGTGTGAGGGTATGTTGTGTTGGGGGAAATACGAGTTCACTATGCACAGGGGAGTGTTCTCAAGCATGCCCCACACTATCACATACCTGCCCTCTTTGTCCAGCTCTGTCCCCATTTGTTGAAATGGTGTCTCCGGGCTCACCCACGTGTAGACTCCTCGTGCGTATTTCGAGAAGGATGCGCCATTGCCCTGGCCCCCCCAATAGTTCAAAACGTTTCCTGTGGCCTCTGTAGTGAGATGCGTTTCTTGAAGGAGGGCTAGTGATATTTTTTTCCTCTTTAGGTAGGAAAAAATCCGGTTTCTCCGTATATATGTTCCCATCCCTCTAACATTCCATGTAATTAACTTGAGCCTCGCTGCCATTGGATGGGTGGGTTCATTGTTGGGGGGTGCGCCACCCCTTCTTCCTGTGTTGCATGCGTCGTATCATATGGTGCGTGTTGATCCACTTGTGTGGGATGTGTAGGCCCAGCTGGGCCAGGCCAGCTTGTGTTCATTCGGATTGGGACAGTCGTAACAGTAACAACTTGGAACAAGTAACTATAACTAACGCACCCAGCTTCTGTCACCGAGGTGCAGTGCTCGGGGGCTCTCGCGCTGTCTGACCTAATCCGGGTCTCTGGCGCGAGTGGTTGTGTGCAGGGAAACGGTCCGCACTGTTCAGTGGTGGGTCCGTGGTCCGTGTCCATGGGTGGGAGGTCGGGTGAGCCCGCAGTCATTCAGCATTCTTATATGGTAGTTTCGCTTCAAAAGTGGTGTAGCTTCGTTTCGGTTTGGAGTGTGATACCAAGAAGATGGGTGCTCCGGCCGCGACAGTTTGCGATCAGCCTTAGGTGCTTCCGTTGTGTTCCTCCGGTGTGGGTTCTCTGGGAACCTCAGCCAGGTTGTTGTGTTCCATCCACATTGTAGCTGCTTCTGGTGACTCCAAGAATATCGCCCGCCCTTTGTGGATTATTTTTAGTCGTGAGGGGTATAGCAGCATGTATTTCAAGTTTAGTTTCCTCAGCCTGGCCTTGATAGGAACGAAGGAATTTCTTGCTCTCTGCACTGATTGGGTGTAGTCAGGGTAAATGGTGATCTTTGAGTTACCCCGCTCTATTGCACCTCCTTCTCTTGAGAATTTTAGGATCACCTCTCGGTCTCGAAAATTGAGGACCTTGGCGATGATGGGGCGGGGATAGGATCCAGGAGGGGGCCTCTTCTGGAGGGCTCTGTGAGCTCTCTCAATGGCAAATCCCTGCGAGAGGTTCGGTGCCCCTATTTCCTGCTGTATCAGAGATTCGACATAGGCCGTCGGGTCCGTGGTCTCTGACCCCTCCGGTACGCCCAGGATCCTGATATTGTTTCGTCTGGCCCTACCCTCTGCCTCCTCGGACCTTGCCTCCAGGGAGCACACCTTCCGTTTGAGGTCTACAACCTCTTTCTGTAGGGATGTGGTCTCGACGGAAATGTCCTTCTGTGAGGATTCAATGATGGTGACGCGCTCCGTTAGATTGCGGGCGTCTTGCCTTATGAGTTGGATGTCAGTCTTAACCTCCCCTATTTTCGTATCAGTGAATGTTCTCAGGGCTGCGATCGCCTCTAGCAGTTGGTTATGCCTGGCCTCCTCTCCAGGGGCATCCTGGACTGTTGTGCTCTTCGGTGTGGAGTGGGCAGCGGGGAGAGGCTTGGTTGTTACGAAGGGGTCTAGGGTGGCGTTCTTAGGTTTGTTCCTCGTGGTGGCCATCTTCCCTCTGGCGGCTGTAAGCTGTCTCGGCAGGCAACGGGGGTCGGTGATGGGACCAGGTCAGGCCCCCAGGGGAATCGTTCGTGATTGCCGCGGATGGGCTCTTGTGTTCTGGGGCCAGGGGGCTGGGCGAATGGATGGCGGCTCCGGCTGATGGAGGAGGCCTTGTCCCGACTCTCCGATGTCGAACACTGTCTGCCCCTCGGCGGCACACCGGGCTCCCGGGGTCTAGGATCGGGGAGGAGGCTCCTCCGTGTGCCGTCAGTGTGCTCCCCCTGAATCGATTTCTCTGTGCCGTCTTCTCCCTCGCCTCCGTCTCTGTTGGCCGCGTCGCGATCCTCCGTTGTGCCTGTCCCTGGCTGCCGCCTCAGTTCTCGGTGGTGCCCTCGTGGGTTCTAGTGGTCGGGCCGAGAAAAGCAGGCTGGGAGTGCTCGAGCCAGTGGTCGCGGGTTCCCGGACCCGGTGCGTGCCACTGGTTTGTCAGCGCGAGGCGGCCGCCATCTTGTGTGCCTCGCCCGTAGGGGAGGGGGGAGCCGGGCCGGCTCGCGGTAGATGCTTCTCAGGCCCCGATTTTTGTCGGGGTAGGGCGGAAAAGGGGGGTCTTCTCCTCGGTCTCTGATGGGTCGCCTTATATGCGGTGTCTGTGGGCAGGAGCACCCAGGAAAAGGATCGGACTGCTGCGGCTCAGACGGAGCTCAGGGAACTCGCGTCCTCACTCCTCGGACATCAGGCCACGCCCCCCCATAGGGTCTCCTGTCTATAGCTTTCCATATCAGTCATGATAAAACAATTGCTTTACTAGAATTGCTTAGTCTTGTGAAGATTATTTGAACAAAAGTAAAAGTAGCACTCTAAATGTAACAAGTATACTTTATCCTCACCTCTATACACCAGTGTTAGGCAGAATCACCTGCAGTACCCTTGGGGAACACTACAGGCAATTAAGACTACAAGTCTCAGTACAATTTCACATTTGGTACAAGCCCGTACTACTGTGGGATATTTTGACCCACTCAGATTTGCCTCACTACATCACTTTACTGCAATGGTGAAAGAAACAGCCCAAAATGACAGCGCTGACTCCTGTACGCGCCAGAAATTGTTAAAACTGCATTTGTGTCACAACCAGGAAAAGGCTGCACACCCTGCCAAACACAGTTCAGGTGGGGTAAAAACAGAGTCCTCACTGAAGGAGCATGCCAGTGGGCTCTGCCACAGTCAACATGGAGCAAAGGAAAGAAGCAGCATTATTGTGCTGAAAATCCCAAAATGCCTCTTTTAAATGTCATTTTTCAACCTTCAAAGTGCTGTTTTGTTGCCAAATACATTAATTTCTCATAAACCACTATGATCAAAAAGTCCCTGAAATGCTCAGGATCATCTATTGTGGCTCAGAGGAACCGGGCCTCATTTGAATGACAGCTCCTGGCAACAGTATCTTTGGAAAAGCAAACCAGGAACTGTGTTTTCATTTTTCCACGGGAAACGCCGCTATTTCTTTGCAACAAGTATCAAGAATCAGCTGTGCTCAAAAAGACTATAAACCACTGCTTGATACATGTATACATGCTGCAAACCATTCCAGCATTCATGGGAAGGACTAGAGCTGACTAAAATGGGTATTTGCTGCAGAGGAAAACCGAATTTGAAAGAAATAAGTTAAATAGGCTTTTTCCTGACTGAAGGGGGAAAATTGCCTATTTTAAAAGTACATTGTTGTGTCAAGGCATAATTACTTAAGAAATGTAACAGGATTTTTAATGGTTAAGACACACTTATAAACTGTTTTAATTCTATATGTTTAAAGTTAAGATTTAAAAGTATGAATCAAAGCTCAACCCAGTCTGAATGGCAAACTATAGTTAAAAAAAAAAAACTTGCTCTGTCAGGCTGACCCTGAGAAAGGATGCCACTTGAAACTACTGGCACAGGAAAGGCTAATTGCTGGCTGGAGGTTTGGAATCCCCAGTACAATTGGGCCTGTCAAGTTACATTAGACATTCTTGTTTGCCCCAGGCCAAGACAACAGCAGGCTAAGACACTCACCCTTCCAGTGGGAGAGGCAGGAAGCCTCACTCTCAAGAAAGCAGCCCCACCCTGCTTCAAAGGATTTGAAACTTTCTTACAGTTGAAAGAAAGAAAAAAAACTCTGCTTAAGTGACAATGGAATTCCTTTTGGTTTTAAAATGCCTATTTTGCAATTGAACCTCAAGACATTTAACTTTGCCACAGGAATGAGAAGAAATTTGAAAAGTACATCATTCTAAATTTAATTTTACAATCTTTCTTTGAAGACGTGATTGAACCCAGTACTACATAAGGAACAGAAGATGTAAAGAATAACCAATTGTGGGGAAAGTATTGATCTTGTGCACTTGACATTTTGTACCCACATCCCAGGGGGAATTGCGCATCTATGTACAAAATTGGGAAAGGTTAGGCCAAATCTTTCATGGTTAAAATTGCCAAAATGCAGCAGAAAGGCAAAACCAGGTTTCACAGATTTGGGACTTGGATTGAAATGTGACCCACGAGATATGTAACATGTGCATCTGATTTCCTTAGAGGTCATAACTACATAAATATGTATTTGTGGGAAAGTTAGATTTTGGTCCCAATAGCTATGTAAGGTTTCCAGACCTTGTAAAGATCATCTCATAAAACATGACATCCCTTTCTGTCATCCAAACAGCGAAAAGCAAGGCAGAGATTATGCTTGTGCCCAATCCAAGCAGTATGGGTGTGGACAGTAGGCTTACCCCTGCCATATAATTTAGTGATGTCATTTGGCATGATAAATAAGGGAACCTCACAACACACAAACAAACTGATTCCTGATTTTACTTACCAAGCTAAGGCCTCAGCATTGCTGAACTCCTTTTTCAGCTAGGCCCAAATTCTGAAGCAATCCTAAAAATCCAAGGGAAGCATTGTGTTCCAGTCGGGATTGCTACTATTAAAGGCTTGCCTGCTACAAACTCACCATCCCTCTGATCTCCCATCTCCAGTAACAAGTGCAGTCCAGTATGCAGTCCGGTGAGTAGAACCACCCAGCTGTCCTATCCCGCCAGATGTGCCCTTCTGTCCTTGGTTAGATCGATTTGTGTGATGACCAGAACCCTTGACAGTCCAAAATCTTAAATTAAAGTGGACTGTAAGTATTAATAGGAAGCATATAAGAATCATAGCATACGTTGCCTTGATTTGTTCCATCCCAATCTCTAAACCCTCCAATCCTTACCTTAATAACTTGTTACATTGTCAGAATCCTTATTGCAATCCTGTCTTTGATCTATCTTGCTAAGCTCCATTTCTCATTTCATCTTGTGTAAATCTCAACCCATCCATCCTACTTCCAGTGATCCGACTGGTTCCGCCAGGAGAGGACACTGGGGATTTGGTGTTGAAGTCATGTAACCTGCTGGGTTTTCCGGCTCGGTTATCGCCGGACTCGTATTACCATTCCACCTCCATGATTCCTGGAATTACCTGGGCCTTACAACCCCGGTGACCCGGGAATTTCGGAGGCGGAATTCGGTAGATCCCCATTCCCATTGAGTCCCATATGACTCAATGGGAATGGGGACCATGGAAACACCGGCACCATATCGTGATGGTGCCGGTGTTTCCACGTCCGCCTGCAGGTGGGCAGTGTTAAACCCGCCAGGTCAGACCTGGCGGGAATGACACCTCCGCCTGCAGGACTCGAGATCACCCGTTATGGAAACAAAGGTGGCGGCGGGTTTAACGCCACCGTTATTTCCATACCGTGTGACTCGTAATGAGGCCCTTTGTCCCTCCTTGGTATTCTAGCCAGAATGCTCTAGTCATAGAGTAACACTATAGTAAATATTTTCTTGTCCAAACTGAGTTCTTTTCTGTTTTCACTGCCCGATTTTTCAAAAAACGCCTCTCATTCAACCTTGCATATCTTCCTCAGTTCAATAGCTAGAGACTTCATTTCAACTCTGATTTATACATAAGACCTGTAGCTACAACCCAACACAAAGACTGCATGCCAAAACACTGTATTTCACTTAAAAAACATTTAGTAAATTTTAGGCAGGAATTGGCATTTCTGCAAAGTTTTACACGTGTTATTTTTGTTTTAAATTATTTCCAAACTTCCATTAAGATCCAAAGTGTTTACTTTTGCTCAAACTATAGCTCATGATTGTTAGCACCTTTCCAATGTTGCTCCCATAGAAATGTATGTTGATTTAAGGATTTTTGCACATTTTCCATTGTTTTGTTAAGCCATTTTCGAATGTCATTTTAAAAAGTGTAAGATTGCAAGCCTGTTTTTCTCTCGTGTTTGGGGAAGTAAGGTGGTATTTAAATTCTATTCACTTTCTTTATTCCTGAATACCTGCTGCTTACTCACATCTGTTTAGAATTGCTTATTTGTGGGTTAAGGAATTTTGCAGGAGGAAATCTTAACTCAAGTGCTGTCTTTCAAAGAACCAAAACAGTTCTTTTCTCTGTGTTTTATATTCTGGGTTGTTAAAGAGTGAATTTAAGTGCCTTACATACCTTTTTATCTGTTATTGTCACCACACTTGTGATTGCTGCTTCCTATCAAAAAGCATATGTTTAATTTGAATTTTAAATAAATAAATAAATATTACCTTTACCAACCAGCCTGATTCCTGGTTCATTGTGACATGGGGGTATTTTGAGAAGGGGTGTTATATGAGTGGTATACTTACCGACTTTGCCATGGAGAAAGGGGGAATTACCACCCCATTACAAGGTTGGCGGGGCAGTAATTCCCCCTTCCTCCATGGCCCCTCCCCATTCCCATTTTCGCCCATAGGGCTCAATGGGAATGGGGAAGGCGCTAAGTACGGTACCGCAAATTGCACCAAGGTCCCTTTGCGGGTCCCTACTTTAACGGCTGGTGTAGACAAGCCGTTAAGGTCGGGTCCCGCAAAGGGACCTCGTAATCAGGCACTAATGGGTTAACGGTGCCGTTAACCCATTAGCGCCAGGGTCATAATGAGGCCCATAATAATATAAGTATTTCATTTGTGCGCTGCATACTAGGCTGGGACCAGGGTTTATCACCTGATTGAAATCCTTAACAGATTTGGGGGCTCGTGTCGTGATTTTGAGTTTGAGTTACCACCTGTGACAGTCTAACACAGCAGACTAACCTTCAGGGCAGAGACACCTTGTTTGGTTGGTGTACTGTGCTACACTGTACAAGCGCCTCTCAAAATAAATACTCCAAAGACCAGGCCAGTCTGTAAAAGTAAAAGTAAAGCAAACTCGAAATAATTCATAAAGAAATTGATAGATCCAAAATGGCGATCCCTGTAGAAGTCAAAATGGCTAGGGAGCACCACCTGCACAAGCTTTTTGTCAGGGGTGAGTAGGCTGCAGGAAATCACAGAACAGGTCACTGCCATGAACCAGGATACATGGCAGGACAAGGGCCCATTACACAAGCTCTCAGTGAATTGCCCCAAAAGTTAAATAGAAGAAAGTAAAATTGCCATAATTGCGGCCTACCTATCCCTCCACATAGGAGTGATGCAGGAAAAGAACGCTGAAAAGATAGTTCTGGCACAGAATCAAGTTGAAGCACTAGAGAGAATCCAGAATGATCTAGACTCTGATGAACAAAGGCTACAGAAGAGCCAAGAATAAGAGGCTTAATCTAGACAGTGGGCCTCATTACACGTTATGCGGTAAACCATGGTCCTATTAGCACCATGGTTGCCGCCGGTACCATACCGGTACCACCATGGAGAAAAGGGGAATTACCACCCCGTCAACCTTGGAATGGGGTGGTAATTCCCCTTTTCTCCATGGCCCTTCCCATTCCCATTTTTGCCCCATAGGGCTCAATGGGAATGGGGAAGGAGCTAATTACGGTACCGCAAATTGCGGTACCGTAAATAGCACCAAAGTCCCTTTGAGGGTCCCAACTTTAACGGCTGGTTTACACCAGCCGTTAAGGTCGAGTCCCGCAAAGCGACCTCTTAGTAAGGCGGTACAGGTTTACCGGTACCGGTGCCCTTACCGGTACCGGTAAACCCTTACCGCCTACCATGTAATGAGGCCCAGTATGTCTTAAAATTAAAAGAAGATCTGTCTCTCCTACAGCAAGAGAAGGCAGAGCAAGACACCCAAATACAGGCACTAAAAGAGGAGTGTCAGGACAGGGTTGACTCTTTACAACAGAGTCAAGAGAAACTGGCACAACAATTAAAGTATAATAGTCTCCGCAGAACAGATAGCTACCCTACAAAACCAGATAGGAACCTTGGAAGAGGAAAATAATAAATTAACTATGAGAGACCTTCCCTCTCAAACAGAGTTTGATGAGGAGCGCCAGAAATCCAGTGCTATCAAAAAACAAAGGGATGACCTGGCTGAACAGAGGGGCACCCTAAATCAGGAGAGAGACGCCTTAGGCCACGAAGTAATCCAATTAAAAACCGAGCTAGAGGGAAGAAAGCTGGCCCTCCAGGAGATCGATGAATTAAAAACAGAATATGGGAAGCTACTAGAGCACACCAGACGGGTGGAAGATGCTCTGGAAGGGAACACCCAGACCAAAGATGCTAAAACTCAGGAGGTGAGTCTCCTGCAGCAGAAATTGGCCCAGTATTCCCAGACCATGCAGAATGTGCAGAGAGACAATGAGACTCTCTGTGAAAAGAATGATAGGCTCCAAGTAGCAATGCAAGAGCAAATCATTGAGACCAGTAAGGCCTTGATAGAGGAACAAAAGGCTCAGATTTTTGCTTATCACCAGGGAATAGGGACTGAAAGAGAAAAGGTAGAGAGGGACAGAGCAACCCCTGATCCTAACATCAGGACCCCTGTACTCAGGGATTCTAACCCTTTCAATACCATGAACTCTGCCACCTTCATGTCCGCTGGCTCATATAAACCAGGGGCCATGGGGATGGTAGAATGCAATAGAGCTGGTAAGATGGGACTGACAGATCAGTGCCCCCCAGAAATTGATGTACGGATGTACCTGTACAGATCCCCAAAAATTAGGGCTACTATCTCTGACCAAGAAGATGCATATGAGGGGAGAGTCAGGGAACTGGATCCACAAAACTACCGCCTGCCAAAAGATCAGTTTGTAAAATTTGGTGGGGAACTCCATGAATTAAAGCCCAGAAAGAGTATCCTGAAGACCTCTACACAGTAAGGGCAGCGGGGGGGAGGGTACTCCGCCAATCAACTTTTGTTTTCACCTGATGCCCTGCGCATTGCCACCATGCCTAAGGCCCTCCAGGATGGCCGTGCGTTCGTACTTCTTGCGAAGTGATGTTGAATGTTTCCTGTTTTGTGGAAATCTCCCATTGGTTGCCATTGGCCCCTTAAGCCAATGGCTGTAACCGGGAGGCGGGAGCCGGCCCAACCACCTAACGCCCACAACGAAGGCCCTGTCTACCCCTGTCACCACGGTATGCCGGTTCGCCCTCCGTGAGTGTCTGTGTGCCCCCATGCCCCCCGAGTGTGTGTGTGCCCCCATGCCCCCCCATGAGTGTATGTGTACCCCCATGCCCCCCGTGAGTGTCTGTGTGCCCCCATGCCTCCCCGTGAGTGTCTGTGTGCCCCATGCCCCCCGTGAGTGTCTGTGTCCCCTCATGCCCCCATGAGTGTCTGTGTGCCCCCATGCCCCCTGTGAGTGTCTGTGTGCCCCCATGCCCCCCTGTGAGTGTCTATGTGCCCCCATGCCCCCGTGAGTGTCTGTGTACCCCCTTGCCCCCGTGAGTTTCTGTGTGCCTCCTTGCCCCCCGTGAGTTGCTGTGTGCCCCCTTACCCCCCTCCCAGAGTGTCTGTGTGCCCCTTGCCCCCTCTGGAGTGTCTGTGTGCCCCTATTCCCCCCGTGAGTGTCTGTGTGCCCCCACCCTGCCTTGCCTCCCCTTTTGGCTCTGTGTACCCCCTTGCCCCCCTTACCTGCCTTCTCCCCCTTCCCCCTCCATAAATCCCTCCTCTTCTATCATCCTCCTACCCCCATTCCCACTTTTTCTCCCTCTTCTTAGCCTTCCCCCTTTTAGCACTTACTCTTATCATCTGTTCCCTGGACTTTTGATAGCAGCTTGTCTGTCTCCCCTCCTCCCCTCCTTGTTTTCTCCCTCCTCCCCCACGCCTGCTTTTTAAATTTGTCACTGACAAATTTGCACAGTAGCGTGCCTTGTTCATCTCCTTCTCCCCTCTGCTTGCTTTGTTCTCTTTTTTTTTTCCCTTCCCTCTTGCCTTACTTGTTCTATGCACTTGCACTGTCAGAAATGTCAACAGGCCTATTACGATAGTTATTTTTCACATTCTGGATTGTTTCATGGACTTTAACTGAATGTAACTGTATTTTCCTATGTTCCCTCCCTCCTTGAAGCGCTTTGAAACACATTGTGTATAGGCGCTATATAAATAAACAATCAAACAAACAATCAAACAAATCAGGGGAGAGTCAGAAGACTCTTCTGAGCACCACAGAAATAGGGAAACTAGAACCCCACATTCTGCAAGACCTTCTCAAGCTCGCAGAATCAGGGAGTGCCTATAGGATCAAGAAGCCACCTCCAGTAGTAGTGCCTCTGAGTCTACGGATGAGGGGACTCAGGTGACTAAAACAAAAAAGGCAAACAAAATCAAGAGAGCTATCCAGAAAGATCCCCTTAAGCAGATTAAGGCCATTCAGAGTGTTATAACTCCCTATCATAAAAATGCAAAGTATTCGGTCTGGGAACACCTTGAATTATATGAACAGGTGATGGACACTTTTCACCTGAAAGATAGCCAGAATTGCATCCAGTATGTGAAATGGACATTTTCTCCTGAATGCTCCAGTTTCTTTGCGGGAATAGAGGATCAGAATCACTCAAGATGGTCCACCTACAGGGCAGCCATTTTTAAAACACTTCTCTGCACATAGAAACTGCCAAGAGGCCCGCAAGGCGGCTTACAATCTGCAGTGCGGGGAAGATCTGGCCCCACAAGAATTTGTGCAGGAACTCAAACGTGCCTTTGCGCAGACCACATGGAGCGTGCGCACAGATAGTAGGGAGTTCATCTACATCTTTTTCCATGCACTCCCCAAATATATCATGACCCAGCTGGTGAGGGACTTTCATGAGAAGAGATCACTGGACTGGGTCATAGAACGGACAACCCATCCAGCCAAAGAACCAGAAGTCCCTCGGGCCAATCCCAGACAGGTAGTCAGGGAGGTAATCCCACAAATGGGACCCCTAACTCCCCTGATTACATTGTCCCCCGATACAAGGGTAACAAACCCATCCTGGGGTATGTGTGGACTCCCCCAGCCCAAGGGGCAGTGTCGGACTGGGACAAGAAATAGGCCTGGTCATCCAAAAATAAATGGCCCACTCCTCGCCTCAAAGTGACCCACCCCTCGCCTCATGGCCCTTGACCTCTGATGACATCACCGGAAGTGATGTCATTTGACCCCACCCCAAAGTGACATCCCGGGAACCGATGAAACATGACCTTTCACCCCTTGACAAAACAGGAAGTGGCATCAAATAGCATTGTTCCTAAGAACACTAAATTACTGGGAATCAAAGCAGACGTCCAAGGCCAAATGATAATGTTATTGTATAGTACTTACGCTTAAGTTCTTTTTTATAGAACAAATATGCATACAATGTCACCCAACCTGTGTTGGTACTCATTTATCGACCTAAGAAGGATGAAAGGCTTTTTGAAAAAAAGAAAAAAATAGAATTTATTTTTTCATTTTTTTTACTCCCAAACCGGCCCAGGCATGGCCAGAAACCGGCCACCACTCCCCAGGGACGATTTAGGCCCGGCCACGGGCCGAAAGGCAGATGGGCCAATCCGACCCTGCCAAGGGGGGGATCCAACCAGGTAGGTATCTACCCAGGAAACTTTCCTCCTAACTTTCCCCAGAAGGGCAGAAATCCCCAAAATGCTGGGTTGAGTTTCTTTCCCCGGTACCCTCAAAACTTCAACCTACAAAACAACCCTCCTTTCTTTCCCCACTTTCCTGAGCCCAGACAGCCCAATCCGGGAGAGGGGAGGCCAAGGGTGGAAGCTTAGCCCAATTTTCCAAATCCAGGGTGCTATGGGAGAAGGGATAGCTACCCTTCCATTGAGCCAGAGACCCCTGTACCAACCAGAAAGGGTGTCACAACTGGAGCGCCAGTTCCAGAACCTGTCCCAGGATCTGGGTCGCATGTTGAGGGCTCAGCAGAACCCTCAGATGAACATGGCAGCTCAGAACCCCACAAATCAAGGGTCGGGTACTCCAGAACAATGACGGGGAGAGAACCCTGACAACTCAGTGGTTCCAAAGGAGGAGGCACGGGGGGAAGGGAGGTGTAAAGCCTTAGAGGAAGCTTCCTTCCCCACTTGTGAAAAGCCCCTGGAAACCCAGAACCAGAACCAAAATCTCCTGCCCTCGAAAGTCTGAAACCCAAGGAAAAGAGGGCGGGTAGGAGAAATAAAGAACCTAAAAAGGCCCATTTTGTGGATGATGTTAGTGTCCTCCAATTTGAAAGAGAGGGGTCCTCAGAGGACTCTGGGAATAAGATCTTCTCCTTCAGGGACAGGGGAACTCCTCCCAAAGAAAAATGAGTCCCAAGAGATCCTAATGAAGACTGGGTGATGTGGGGACTGAGTTAGAATCGCCCATCATTGAACCCCAGAATGATAATCCAGAAAACCACATTGCCCAAACCTTCTTCTGGTGACGGCCTCCAAAGAGAGGTGGGCAGCCCAGAATTAGAACCAGGGGAGCCCAAAACTCCCCCAATATCCAACTGCCATATTTTTCTTGCAGATCCCCAAGCTCCCACACAGAATCATGCCCAAGCTACCCCTCTTTCGGAATCAAGAATCAAGAAACTAACCAACCAACTGGCCCAAAATGCACATTATGTTTGCCCCCTTGAGGAGAAGGAGGGAAGATTTTATGCCCCGGTCCATGTACAAGGGCAATGTACATTTTCAGCACTAGTGGACACGTGATCCCAAGCCACTCTCCTGTCAAAGAGAGCCTTTGTGCATCTGAGATACCAGATCCCTCTCACCCCTCTTCCTGGACAACTTCAGAACTTCGATGGGAATGAAATTCCTGTAGAGGGGACTGTGGATCTGGAAATTAAAATTGGGCCGCACAAGGTGAAACACCCGGTTATAGTCGTGATGCCGGAGGGCACAACCTGCCTACTAGGGAATGACATCCTGCGAAGGTTGTCCCCCCTAATGGACTGTGTGAACGAAGTCCTCTGGACTCAGACTAACCGGCCAATAAAATTAAAACATAGGGCCTAATTACACGGTAGGCGGTAAGGGTTTACCGGTTCCGGTAAGGGTACCGGTACTGGTAAACCCTTACCGCCTTACTACGATGTCCCTTTGCAGACCCGACCTTAACGGCTGATTTTACCAGCCGTTAAGGAACGGGCCCGCTAAGGGACGTTGGTGCTAATTATGGTACCGTAATTAGCGCCTTCCCCATTCCCATCTTCACCCGGCATGGCGGGAATTTCTTGGTGTAATCTTCCTGCCCTTATGGTAAGGAAGAGGTGACCTGTGACTTCAGGAGGGATGAGGTGATCTTACAAGTCCACCAGGACCGCCTTCCCTGCCTGAAACCCTCTGTCCAGGTCAACACTTTAACCAGGGACATCTCCACCCAGCTGGAGGAGGCAGCTGAAATAGCCAAACCAGAAGTATTTCTGGGCTTCAGGGAGATGGTCGAAGAGAGAGTCAACCTAGCTGATGCCTGTGAGACTCTGGAGCAAAACCAAAAGTTGAAACAAATTTTCTTAGATTTTCAGGATCTCTTTGCAGTAGACTCATATGACTGTGGTCACACTGAAATCCATACAACAACAATTCCCACGGACGCTGACATGACTGACATGACTCCAGTGTTTGTGAAGTAATATCACTTGCAGTAATATCACTTGCCTCTCGCACCCATGGAGTCCCTCACAGAAATAATCCAAAACCTTTAGGCCCGTGGGATAATTTTTCCAGTCCACAGCACCTTTAATAATTCGGTGCTGTGGATTTTAAAACCCAACGGTCAGTGGAGACACTGTGCTGACCTAAGGGAGTTAAACAAAAGGGGTCCATACGTCCCGATGGCCCCTCCCCTACTTTGACCAAGGGCTGGCTCAGATCCAGGGGTCCAAGGTACACACTGCCATTGACCTGACCAATGGGTACTGGACCGTACCTGTCAGTAGGGAGGACCAATACAAGCTGGCCTTTACCTTCGGGGGCAGCAGTACACATGGACCCGGACTCCCTTTGGATACATCAACTCCGGCAATGATTTTAACATATTCTTACACAAGGCCATGCCCGACTTGGGTGAAAGGGGTAACATGGCCTATGTAGATGATGTTCTGATCAATAGCTCAACTGTGAAGGAACACATAGCGGAACTCTGTTATGTTCTGACACAGTTGAGGGTTGCTGGAGCAAAACTATCTTTCCAAAAGGCACAGTGGTGCAGGACCCGTGTCAATTTCTTGGGGCATGAGATAACTCCTGAGGGTCTCTGTCCCAAGGAAAAGAAAGTAGAAGCACTTCTGAAACTAAAAGACCCCACAACTCTGTGTGAGCTAAGGAGCCTCCTTGGACTGACTAATTATAGTAGAAAGTTAATTGAGGATTACGCAGAGATCACAAGACCCCTGGTGTTGAAGGGGGGGGTCAAGTGGGAGTCCAGAACAAGCCAAGGCCGTAAAGCAATTCAAACAAAGCCTCTCACAAGCGTCTTGTCTAGCTTACCCTGTCAAAAACAAGGAGTTCTTCTTGGAGACAGGGTTCTCAAATACATGCTAGACCGCAGTATTATTTAAAAAAAAAGCATGGCAAGGTCAATAAAGTCATCTCCTATGCAAGCAAGACTTTATCCTCTGTGGAGGAAAAATTCAATGATTGTGAGAAGGCACTCCTGGTAATGGTGTGGGCATTGAAGAATTAACGCCCATTCATCCAGGGGGAACACATCATAGCGGAGACACCACACCAGCCTCTGCAATATCTTCAAAGAGACAGAATCCGGGCCGGAAATGTGAGTAATTCCAGAATTACTTCCTGGATTCTGTCAATGCAAGGCTTTCCTGTGGAGGTCAGATATGGCCAAAACAAGAAGAGGCCCTCGCGTACGGTCTGGCTGACCTGCATGATTATGCCAGAGAAAATTGTCTCGAGGACGAAAGTCTTACAACCCAGGACAACATGGAGGCTTACGTGAATTCCATGCACAAAGTCTATGAAGAAGACAAGTGAGAGGGAATGCCCACTGTTTATGTGGATGGGTGCTCCTACCATGTTGACAACAACGGGGAGAAGGAACTGGTGGGCGGCGTTGGGAATTACTGGGTGAATGATGCCCCGGAACCCTCCGCTGGGAACAAAATTGGTCCCCGTAGTAGTCAGGTGGCAGAGCTGATGGCAGTTCATCAAGCCATCCTCACTGCTGTCCAACACCAACTCCACGAACTGGTCATAATCACTGATTCAGATTATGTCCGGAACGGGTTAATGGAGCACCTGGTGAATTGGAAAACCAGAGGCATGCTATGTGTTAAAAACAAACCACTCAAACATGGCAAGCTAATACGAAATATTGATGATCTGGTCACCTCTAGTTGGATAACCATCTACTGGAAAAGATCAAGGGTCATTCCAGAATAGAGGGATCAGACAAAACTGGAAATGACCTAGCTGATCAACTGGCCAAAACCAGAGCCATCCAAGGGGATCTCCTTGAGATTGAGTCCCTGTTGGGGGAAATCCATGTAACTGCTATCACTAGGTCCCAAACAAATTCTCACAATGAACTCTCAACTGCCCAGTGGAGTAAGGAGACCCCAGAAGCTGATTTAATCAGGGCTCAAAAAGGGGATCAAATCGATGGTAAGTTTTATCAGCACATTAAGGACCCTGAGTACTTTCCCCTGATGGAGCCAATTGCATTGGGAAGGAGGACCTCAGAGTGTTGATGAAATGTCCAAAAATGTTCTGAATCCAAGACTGTTTGTAGGTGAGGAGATCCAAATCTGGCTTAGACCAGTGGGTGGTCCCTACCTCACTCCGAAGCCTGATGCTAAGTCACACCCATGATGAGACCGCAGCCGGTCATCGGGGGTTTCATATAACATTAGAAATCTTGCAAGAAGTTGAATACTGGCCACACATGGGGCAGGACCTCGACCAATACTTGAAGGGGTGTCTTGTGTGTGCACAATTTCAGCCAACATCACTCACTCACCGAGCTCCACTCCAAAAGAGGAGGGTGACACTGCCTTGTTCAGGTTTACAAGTAGATTTAATCGGGCCCGTGATTCGCTCCTCTATGGGGAACAAGTACATGTTAACTGTAACATGCTTGTTTACTAAATTGGTGGAATGTCTCCCGGTCCCAAATTGCAAGGCAGAAACAGCAGCTACCCTAATGATCAATCAAATCTTCTTGCGTTTTGGACTACCGCAAAGGATTGAGTCAGACTGAGGTAGTCACTTCACTGATGACAATGATGTGGGAGATACTTGGGGTAAAAAGGAAACTACACATTGCATACCGGCAGCCCTCTAGTGGTGGAGTTGAGAGGTACAATAAACCCATTGTAAGCATACTAAAAATGTTGTGGCAGATTCTGGGCCAAGTTGGGATATTCGATTACCACTTGTGCTGATGGTCATCAGATTTACCCCTTCTTCTGCAACTAAAATGTCTCCATTTGAGCTGATAACTGGACGAAGGATGGTGCTACCCCAGCATCTGCTCTATAGAACCCAAGAGCAGACATTGATAAAGGCCTCCACAACTCATGGTTATGATGAGAATCTGAGAAAACACCTTCAGCATGCTTTTGCGTATGCTCAGCGTAATCTAGAAAGATCTGCAGACAGCATGAAGACCCACTCTGACCTTAAGACAACCAAAAAAGGAATATCAAGTAGGAGACAGGGTCTACTTGTACAATTTCCAAAGGAACCAAGCCAAAGAGCGCACATTTTTGCCTAGCTGGCAGGGACCTTTTGAAATTGTGGTCAAAGTCTCACCAGTCGCCTACAGAATCCGCATCCCCAAGGGCAACTTGAGAAAAGAACAAAAAGTGGGTCCACATCAATCAGCTTTGCAGTAAATAGAGGAGTCCATAGAAAACCCAGGGGGGATACCTCTGAAGCATAAAAAGATGTCAATGTTTACTGAATGCATGTATATCCCACTGCTGAAATCCAGATTGGAGGACAGTAGGGGGGAAAATTGTCATAACCAGGCTTGTGTTCTATTTTATAGATTTGCACTGATGATACCTAACCCCCAAGGAGGACCTCCTCGGGGACCCAGAAGGAAACACCCAAAGAAATCCGGAGTGTTGCTCCACACCCGAAAAGAAAACCTGAGAGAAGGAAGGGGTATCATTCCACATACAAACAGAGGCAGCGAGGAGAGCATTTCACATCATTCGCTGATGGGAGAAGGACTTACATCTGATTAAACCTGCTTTTTCATGAAAAGAAAGAAAAATCCCACTTGCCCAACTCCCCCACGACTGGAAGTCAAGCCGAAGTCGGGGAGGGTATTCTGTGGGATATTTTGACCCACTCAGATGTGCCTCACTACATCACTTTACTGCAATGGTGAAAGAAACAGCCCAAAATGACCGCGCTGACTCCTGTGCGCGACAAATTCTTTAAAACTGCGTTTGTGTCACAACCAGAAAAAGGATGCACACCCTGCCACACACAGTTCAGGTGGGGTGAAAACAGGGTCCTCACTGCAGGAGCATGCCAGTGGGCTCTGCCACAGTCAACATGGAGCAGAGGAAAGAAGCAGCATTATTGTGCTGAAAAACCCAAAATGCCTCTTTTAAATGTCATTTTTCAACCTTCAAAGTGCTGTTTTGGTGCCAAATCCATTACTTTCTCATAAATCACTATGATCAAAAATGCCCTGAAATGCTCAGTATCACCTATTGTGGCTCAGAGGAACCGGGCCTCATTTGAATGACCGCTCCTGGCAACAGTATCTTTGGAAAAGCAAACAAGGGACTGTGTTTTCATTTTTCCACGGGAAACACAGCTTTTTCTTTGCAACAAGTATCAAGAATCAGCTGTACAGAGAAATACTATAAACCAATGCTTGATACATGTATACCTGCTGCAAACCATTCCAGCATTCATGGGAAGGACTAGAGCTGACTAAAATTAGTATTTGCTGCAGAAGAAAACCGAATTTAAAAGAAATAAGTTAAATGTGCTTTTTCCTGACTGAAGGGGGAAAATCACCTATTTCAAAAGTACATTGTTGTGTCAAGGCTTAATTACTTAAGAAATGTAACAGGATTTGTAATGGCAAAGACACACTAATAAAAAGTTTTAATTCTATATGTTTAAAGTTAAGATTTAAAAGTATGAATCAAAGCTCAACCCAGTGTGAATGGCAAACTATAGTTAAAAGAAAAAAAACTTGCTCTGTCAGGCTGACCCTGAGAAAGGATGACACTTCAAACTGCTGGCACAGGAAAGGCTAATTGCTGGCTGGAGGCTTGGAATCCCCAGTACAATGGGGCCTGTCACTACATAAGGAACAGAAGTTGTAAAGAATAACCAAGTGTGGGGAAAGCATTGATCTTGACATTGTGTACACACATCCCAGGGGTAAATGTGCATCTATGTACAAAATTGGGGAATGATAGGCCAAATCTTTCATGGTTACAATTGCCAAAATATAGCAGAAAGGCAAAACCAGGTCTCACAGATTTAGGACTTGGATTGAAATGTGACCCACGAGATATGTAACATGTGCATCTGATTTTCTTAGAGGTCATAACTATATAAATATGTATTTGTGGGAAAGTTAGATTTTGGTCCGAATAGCTATTGGAGGTTTCCAGACCTTGTAAAGACTATCTCATAAAACATGACATCCCTTTCTGTCATCCAATCAGCAAAAGGCAAGGCAGAGATTATGCTTTTGCCCAATCCTAGAAGTAGGGGTGTGGACAGTAGGCTTGGCCCTGCCATATAATTTATTGATGTCATTTGGCATGATAAATAAGGGAACCTCACAACATACAGACACACTGATTCCTGATTTAAATTACCAAGCTAAGGCCTCAGCATTGCTGAACTCCTTTTTCAGCTAGGCCCAAATTCTGAAGCAATCTCAAAAATCCAGGGGAAGCATTTTGATCCAGTTTGGCTTGCTACTGCTAAAGGCTTGCCTTCTACAAACTCGCCATCCCACTGATCTCCCGTCTCCAGTAACCAGCGCAGTCCAGTGTGCAGTCCGGTGACCAGAACCGCCCAGCTGACTTATCCCGCCAGATGTGCCCTGCTGTCCTTGGTTAGACCGATCCGTTTGATGACCAGAACGCTTGACGGTCCAAAATATTAAATTAAAGTGGACTGTAAGTATTAATAGGAAGCATAGAAGAATCATTGCTTACCTTGCCCTGTTTTGTTCCGTCCCAATCTCTAAACCCTCCAATCCTATCCTTGATAACTTGTCACATTGGCAGAATCCGTATTGCAATCCTGTCTTTGATCGATCTTGCTAAGTGCCATTTCTTTAGTCATTTTCATCTTGTGTAAATCTTAACCCATCCATCCTACTTCGAGTGATCCGACTGGTTCCGCCAGGTGAGGACACTGGGGATTTGGTGTTGAAGTCATGAATCAACTCCATAGCTTACTTTGTCCCTCCTTGGTATTCTAGTCGGAATGCTCTAGGCACAGAGAAACACTATAGTAAATATTTTCTTGTCCAAACTGAGTTCTTTTCTGTTTTCACTGCCCGATTTTTCTAAAAACGCCTCTCATTCAACCTTGCATATCTTCCTCAGTTCAATAGCTAGAGACTTCATTTCAACTCTGATTTATACATAAGACCTCTCGCTACAACCCAACACAAAAACCGTATGCCAAAACACTGTATTTCACTTAAAAAACGTTTAGTGAATTTTAGGCGGGAATTGGCATTTCTGCAAAGTTTTACACATGTGATTTTTGTTTTAAATTATTTCCAAACTTCCATTAAGATCCAAAGTGTTTACTTTTGCTCAAACTATAGCTCATGATTGTTAGCACCTTTCCAATGTTGCTCCCATAGAAATGTATATTGATTTAAAGATTTATGCACATTTTTCATTATTTTGCTAAGCCATTTTCGAATATCATTTTAAAAAGTGTAAGATTGCAAACCCGTTTTTCTCTCTTGTTTGGGGAGGGAAGGTGGTATTTAAATTATGTTCACTGTTCTTTATTCCTGAATACCTGCTGCTTACTCACATCTGTTTAGAATTGCTTATTTGTGGGTTAAGGAATTTTGCAGGGGGAAATCTTAACTCAAGTGCTATCTTTCAACCAAGCCAAAACGGTTCTTTTTTTGTCTGTGTTTTATATTCGGGTTGCTAAAGAGTGAATTTAAGTGCCTTACATACCTTTTTATCTGTTATTGTCACCACATTGGTGATTGCTTAATTTGAATTTTGAATAAATAAATAAATAAATAAATATTACCTTTACCAACCAGCCTGATTCCTGGTCCATTGTAACCTGGGGGTCTTTTGAGAAGGGGTGTGATATGAGTGGTATATCACTCAGAATATTGAACCTATAGACACAATAAAGTAAGCATTTCATTTGTGCGCTGCATACTAGGCTGGGACCAGGATGTATCGCCTGATTGAAATCCTTAACACTACACAGTTATGTGGTAGCAGTGGCTGAGCAGCCAGACTTATCTCAAGAGTTGCGTGAGCAGTAGAACAAGTTACACAAAAGACCAACCAATACAGTGATTCAAATAAACACTTACTCAAGGTTTCTAAGTAAAAGAATATATATTTATTTACTCAATATCATACACTAATACACCACAAAAATCCAACCAGTAAGTAAATGAACAAGTTTAGCTCAAAAATGAAGCGTGAGCAAAATGGCACTTCAGATACTTAGAAAAGGGAGGAAAAGACAAGGTTATAAGAATAGACAGCTCAAATACATTCATAGGCAGGGCAAAGGGTTTCAGTTAGATACAAATTAGCAATTCTTCTCAATAGGCCTAGCCCAAAGTCAATGGTTCAGAGTCTTTTATATAGGATAGCACATTTCTGGTATGCAATGGTTAAGTCTTTGTCATGGAAATTAGAAGATTTTGGCTAGGCGAAAAGTTTGATGAATGTTAAGGGAAGGACAAGCCTTCGTAGTTGAGGAAAGTTTCACATACTTTCTCGATGGCCTAAAAGATTTCCGGACCGCGTTTGCACAGTACCTTGTCAATGAAGAAAGCTGTAGCTGCGGCAGTTGTTCCTGGCAGTTCAAGCAGATCTCGCTGTTCCCGAGCTTCAGTTGTGGGGACAAGGAGGAAGTTGGGATGTTCCTGCACTTCCCAGGGAAGAGGCCAAAAGATGTAGCAAGACATTGGTTTCAGGTGTTAGTGTCTTAAAGACCACGAGCTGGTTTCCTTCCCTCTGGCTATCTGGTGAAAATTTGACCAGATGTGGACGGTGTCCAGGTGGCTTGTGAGTTGGTTGGTCCCACCAAACTAAAGGGAAGAAATTAACCTTAAAGGGCTTCTCTGTCGTCGGAGTTTCAGGCAATTTGGACCTGCAGCAGGACTTCACCGGTCGTCCAGGAGTTGCAGCAGTCCTCTTCCTTCTTCTCCTCTTCGGTTCTTTCATTCTAGAGGTCGACTCTGCTTTCCAAGTCCCAGAGACCTGCCTTTAAACAGTTTTCTGCCATTCATTCCAGTCTGGCTGTCACTCACACAGCAGGGTGGCTGTCCTTGTCGGAAAGCCAGCCGGCCAATCACACCAGAGTGCATTCTGGTCTCCTAGGAGACTAAGCACAAGCAGTTTTGGGTACCTCCCTAACATCCTGTCCACCCCAGACACCTTGGGACCAGAGGAGGGCTTCAGCGCCAACGAACAAAGGGACCAAACCTGGTTTGGCGTGCAGAGACAAACACAAGAAGGACCTTTCCTAAAATAAAATAAAATGTTTTTACAGATACGTCTAGGGCGCCATATTGAAAAACATGTCTGACCCGATTTTTAGCTACCGTTGTTAGCGGTCGGGAAAAATCATGGTAGTTTGATCTAAACCACTGCCAGCAGCCATCTAAAGTAAGAAAGGGTACATTTTACTGTTACATGAGTGTTTTGACTCAGGGGAAGCTAGGCGACCCCTACAGCACTCTATGGGAAGATAGTGTGTGCTCGGTCAGTAAATTTAAAGAGATTAGTAAAGTCAATTTAACTTTACATGCTCTGGGAGATAGTAGTCAGTCCCCAAGACAGAATTTAAACCTTGGGAAGTCTGAAAGACAACCCTGTGCCAGTGCACTAAAGGTGCTGTGTGACACACAGAAAAAGATGATGCATATGGAGTTGTGTTAAAACTCCAGAACCAAAGAACACAAAAGTAAAACACACATCAAAGTACATGAAAGAGTGGGAAAAAAGGCTCACACTCTTTCCAGGTAAAAAATCAAATCCTTGAAATCCAGCAAAGTTGCTGGGGGTCTCAAAAGATAAGAGAAATTAGCACATATTGAGAATCCTCCCTAATACTCGTCCCACCCAGACTAAGGGACAGGAGAATTTAATCCACTCCTGGTTGTATGTCCTTACTCCAGTCGGTCATACATCCTGGAGAGACCATCAGCATTTTGGTGGTGACACCCAGACCTGTGTTCAATGGTAAAATCAAACCCTTGCAGGCTGATTGATCATCTCAGTAGTTTTGGTGTTTCCCCTTTCATTTGCATCAACCGTCTCAAGGGTTGGTTGTCAGTCTGAATCAGAAAAGTAGATCCATACAAGTATGGTCTAAACTTCTTCATAACCACACAAAAGCAAAGCACTCAAGCTAAATGGTTGCCCCCCTTGTTTCTGGTTCCTTCAGCTTCCTGCTGATGAAGCAAATGGGGTACTCCCTACCTTTCACATCCAGTTGACTAAGGACTGCCCCTTTACCTGTATTTGAAGCATCTGTCTGCACAATGAAGGTTTATTTATAGTAAGGAGCTCTTAGGACTGGACCTTGACAAAGGGCTTTCTTTAGGCCTTCAAATGCTTGAGTGCACTCCTCATTCCACCTGAACTTTTTAGAGAATTTGGGAGAGGAGATCACATTCAAGGGAGAAGCTATGGCCCCATAGTTCTCAATGAAGTTCCTATAGTACCCAGTGAGGCCTAGGAAGGCTCTCACTGAGGTTTGAGTAGTAGGGGTGGCCCAGTTTTGTACTGCTTGTACTTTGCTAGGCAATGGCCTGATTTCACCTCCTCCTATTCCATATCCAAGGTAGACCACTTTACTCTGACCAATTTGACATTTACTAGCCTTTATGTTCAGCTGGGCCTGCTCAAGAGCTTGCAATACATATCCAAAGTGGTCAACATGTTCTTTCTAAGTAGGGCTGAACACTGCAATGTCATCCAAGTTTGCCATGCAGAAGTCCTCCATCCCATTTAGAACTTGATTAACCTTCCTTTGGAATGTAACAGGTGAATTATTTAGTCCAAAAGGCATTACCTTAAACTGGTAGAGGCCTGCTGGGGTGGAGAATGCAGTTTTCTCCTTGGCATGGTCTGTCAGTGCTATTTGCCAATAGCCTGAAGTGAGATCAAATGTACTGAGGTACTTGGCTGAACCAACTTTATCCACCAGTTCATCTGTCCTTGGTAAAGGGTGGGCATCAGTCTTGGTGACTGCATTAAGAACTCTATAGTCCACACAGAATCTCAACTCCTTGGTTCCTGCATTTGGTACTAGAACAACTGGACTAGACCATGGACTGGTAGAGGGCTCTATTATCCTGAGATCAAGCATCTTGTTGAACGCCTTCTTTATGTGGAATCTTACATGATCTGACATCCTGTAAACTCTGTTTTTAACAGGTAAACAGTCACAAGTTTGAATATCATGCTGGCCCCAAGGGTTCAAGCCTGGTGATATTGAAAACAGGGAGGCAAACTGATATAACAGAAACTTGCACTCCTCCTGTTGTTCAGGTGTCAAATTAGAAGAGAGATTAACTCCTTCTATTTTCTCATCTAAAGGCTGGCCTCTGAGTAGGTCAGGTGGAAGTTCACTCTCCTCCTCCTCTTGGCCTGAAGCTAGAAGCAAAGTTCCCACGTATGGTCTTGAGACATAAGCTTTTAGACGGTTGATGTGAAAGACTCTGGGAGCCTCCTTAGGATTGCCGAAGCCCACCAGATATTTGACCTCTCCAAGATTACCCACAACCTTGAAGGGTCCTATCCATTTGTCCTGTAAGGCCCACTGCCTTATAGGTACCATAACTAGAACTAGCTGGTCTTGAGAAAACTCAAGCATGTTGGCCTTCTGGTCATGCCAATGCTTCACCAGAGCCTGACCTGCTTTTAAGTTATCTGATGCTTCTGCCATCATGTTTGACATTCTCCTTCAGAGACCTATCACATAGTCAGTGATTCTCACTGGCCTGGAGGAAGGAGCACTCTCCAACCCCTCCTTAATTAGGGCCAAGGGGCCTGTAACTGGATGGCCATAAAGAAGTTCAAAGGGAGTAAATCCTACTCCCTCGTGAGGGACTTCTCTATATGCAAAGAGAAGGCATGGCAGTAGAAGGTCCCTCTTTCTTCTAAGGGTTTCCTCTAAAGCACCTATCTTGGTCTTCATTGTATGGTTAAACCTCTCTACCAATCCATTTGTCTGAGGATGGTAGGCAGTTTAGAACTTGTAAATTACTCCACAGTTTTTCCACATGGCATGCATTTAGTGGGACATCAAATTGGATCCCCAGTCAGAGATAACCTCCTGAGGAAAATCTACTCTGGTAAAAATACCGAGTAGGGCCTTAGCCAGAGCCTGAGGTGTAACAGTTCTCATGGGTATTGCTTCAGGATACCTAGTAGCGTACTCTACTACAACCAGGATAAACCTGTTTTCTGAAGACGTTGGAGGGTCTAAGGGACCAACAATGTTGATTCCTACCCTCTCAAAAGGGACTCACACCACTTCAAGAGACACCAAGGGTGCCACATTCTTCGCTCCACTCTTGCCAGAGGTTTGACAAGTGTGGCAGCTCCTACAGTACTTATCTACATCAGACCCCAACTTAGGCCAGTAGAAATATAGAGAGAGTCTTTCCTTGGTCTTCCTAAAACCTAAGTGACCAGCCAAAGGTATCTCATGGTCTAACTGTAGGAACTGGAGTCTGCTTTCAAGAGGCTCTACAAGTCTTCTGTAGTCCCCTTGGATAGACTCAGTCGGTTCACTGTAGAAGAGGCCATCTTCCCAGTACAACCTATGCTTCCCTGGCTCTTGCCCATTCAGCTGGGAATTTGCCAGTTGGTGAAGACCTTCAAGAGTAGGACACTCTCTTTGACCTCTGCTGAAGTCTACCCTACAGGGTCCACCTTCTGCCAGTAAAGACTGCAGCTCAGGATGGTCTGCAGGATCCAGATCTCCAACAGGAGCAAGGTCCTCTTCTAACTCCGATTCTTCAGCAACTGATTCAACCACACAAGGTTGTTCCACATACTCAGCCTCAGCTGGTGGAGGGATCTTAGGTGTGATCTTGGACAGTCCCCTAGGGGATGTCCGGAGTGCTGGCTGTTTTCTTCCTGGAGGTTTTAGGTTTCCCCTTTTCTTCCTTCTTCTTTGAAATTGCAGTAAGTAAGTCCTTTCAACTGGAAGTTATAGTTTCCTCTATAATCTCCTCTGGAGAGCTGCTTAAGATACTCTCTCTGGCTTTCCTAGTCTGCTCCGGTTGCCTTTTGCTAGGAGGACTGGGGGTGCCTGATACAACTCCAAGAGTTTTTAATTCATTCCCCAACAGGACTCTCCCAGGTACTTTACTCTGCACTCTTACAGGTATCTTGACAGTCATATCATTACACTGGATGAGAGCTGGTAACTGCGGAAGCATTTGGACAGGGCCTCCAGCAAGCTTAGTTAGGAATTGGCATGCCTTAGCAACATCCTCTTCCTTGAAAAGGGTTTCATCAACTACAGTTATGCTGGCCCCAGTGTCTCTGATGGCAGTGGTCTCCTGACCAGTCACTAGAACACTGTCTTTGTAATACTCTTTAGTATGGTCTGGACTAGAGTTATACACATCTAAGTTCTGTTGTTCCCACAGACCCATGGATACTAAAGAAACACTGGCTGAGACTTTCATGGGTTCCTTGGCCAGTAAGTGAAAGTTTCCACTTGCCATTGTTACTTCATCCACAGGGGAGAAGGCTAAGGAGACAGTGTGGACCCGTGAAGTTTTACCCTTACACCTGGGATCCCCTTTCACATGGTCAGTTGACCCACAAGCATAACATTTCCCAAATGTTTTTATGAATGGGTTTTTTTTCTGACCTCCTTCTGGTTTGTCTCCAGAAGGTACACTAGGCTGATTCGGTCTCCCTTGTGGCTTACTCTTGTTATGTTTGTAGCCCTCTATTGGAGTGGAAGTATTAGAATTTTCTTTGGTATCTTTCATGTGCTGCTTTCTCTCATCCTTCTTCTGAGTTGCCCCAGAATCCTTGTGAGTAGCCCTGTTGGCAACCCACAAGTCAGCAGCCCTTGCTAACTTCTTTGGATCAATTTCCTTAGAGTCAGGCAAGTGCTGTCTCAGCTCAGGAGAGCAGGCATCATAAATAGATTCCACCATAAACAGATTTCTCATACCTTCATAAGTGTTCACTCTGTAACCCTTAATCCATCCATCTAAGTGTTTCAAACATTTAGTCACCCAGGTAGCCCAAGGGGTACCATCATGCTTTTTGAGGGTTCTAAACCTCTTAGGATACTGAGAAGGGGGCTTCCCAAATCTAGCTATCAAAGCTAGCTTCACAGTTTCATACTCCTTTCTGTCTATACCCCCCAACTCCATTACCACATCAGTTGCAACAGGGGGTAGCCTAGAAAAAAGCCAAGGAATCAACGGATTCCCGGTAACGTCTTGAATCCCATGGTTGTATTCAAAAGCAGCCAACCAATCCATAATATCAAGCTTAACCTCATACATACTTACTGCATCTTTGGGCATGCAAGGCCTCTTAGGACTGGGTGACCTGGAGGACTCAGGGAGAGAACCAGTTTCAAGAGACAACATTTTCATTTCAAGTGCAGGATTCAATTCCATTTCTCTGAGTTTAAGCTCTTGATGTTTTGTTTCAGTTTGAGCTTGGATTCTTTTAAATTCTAACTCCAGTCTCAACTTTTCAAGTGAGACAAATTCAGGACATGGGTTCGGACCTGATGGGGTCCCTGTGGTCAAAGGTTGAGGCATATGAGCAGGTAGAGGTAAGACAGGGCCTACATTCTGAGACTCTTCTGCCTCATCTAACTCATCCACGATATTAGAGCTGGGCTCTGACATATTATCATCCTCATCAACATTTTCCACATTTGCTGCAGGTGTGGGGATTCAGTCCCACTCCTCAGACTTTGGTATTCTAACAACTTTTCTATCAATTCAACCTTTTTGCCTTTTATAGTGAGATTCCTAGCTTTACACATATCTCTCAATTGATCAACAGTTCAAGTCACTAGGGTCTCCTGTCTGTAGCTTTCCATATCGATCATGAAAAAACAATTGCTTTACTAGTGTTGCTTAGCCTTGTGAGGGTTATTTGAACCAAAGTAAAAGTAGCACTCTAAATGTAACAAGTATACTTTATCCTCACCACTGTACACCAGTGTTAGGCAGAATCACATGCAGTACCCTTGGGGAACACTACATGCAATTAAGACTACAAGTGTCAGTACAATTTCACCTTTGGTACAAGCCCGTACTACACAGTTATGTGGTAGCATTGGCTGAGCAGCTAGACTTATCTCAAGAGTTGAGTGAGCAGTAGAACAAGTTACACAAAGGACCAACAAATATAATGATTCAAATACACACTTACTCAAGGTTTCTTGGTAAAAGAATATATATTTATATACTCAGTCAGTTAGAAAACATTGCACTAGCATAAGCAGCTCAATGTCACACACTAATAAACCACAAAAATCCAACCGGTAAGTAAATAAACAAGTTTAGCACCAAATGAAGTGGGAGCAAAATGGCACTTCAGTTACTTAATAAAGGGGAAAAAAGACAAGGTTATAAGAATAGACAGCCCAAATACATTCCTAGGCAGGGCAAAGGGTTCCAGTTAAATACAACCAGCAATTCTTCTCAATAGGCCTGGGCCAAAGTCAATGGTTCAGAGTCTTTTGTGTAGGACAGCACAGTTAGTTCTGGTATATAATGGTTAAGTCTTTGTCACAGAGATTAGATGATTTTGGCTAGGTGAAAAATTTGACGAATGTTAAGGGAAGGACAAGCCTTCATAGTTGAGGAAAGTTTCACGCACTTTCTCGATGGCCGAAAAGATTTCCAGACTGCGTTTGCACAGTACCTTGTTAATGAAGAAAGCTGTAGCTGTGGCAGTTGTCCTGGCAGTTCGAGCAGATCTTGCTGTTCCTGAGCTTCAGTCATGGGGACAAGAAGGAGGACGTCGGGAGGTTACTGCACTGCCCAGGAAAGAGGCCAAAAGCTGAAGCAAGACGTCGGTTTAAGGTGTGAGTGCCTTAAAGTCCACAAGTTGGTTTCTTTCCCTCTGGCTCTCCGATTTTCAACAGCACTCTGATGAAAATTCGACCAGATGGGGACGTTGTCCAGGTGGGTTGCGAGTTGGTTGGTCCCACCAAACTCAAGGGAAGAAGTTAACCTTGAAGGGCTTCTTTTTCGTCAGAGTTTCAGGCAATTCGGACCTGCAGCAGGGCTTCTCTGGTCATCCAGGAGTTGCAGCAGTCCTCTTCCTTCCTCTCCTCTTCAGTTCTTTCATTCCAGTGGTCGACTCTGCTTTCCAAGTCCCAGAGACCTGTTTTTAAACAGTTTTCCCCTATTCATTCCAGCCAGCCAGCCAATCATGCCAGAGTTCATTCAGGTCTCCTAGGAGACGAAACAGAGGGAGTTTCGGGCACCTGCCTCAAACTAAGAATTTATGGTTGTTTACAGTGAAGGTCAGCTGCTTCCATTTTTTGCTTACGTGCTGGAGAGGCCCACGACTCGCACTATAAGGTTCTATTGTTTTTTGACCTTGACAGACAGGGATCGTGCTAAAAGACTTATTTTGAAGGAGTGTTGCAAAAACGTAAGACACTATAAGGATGAAATTTCTGAAACGAAACCACTTTTATATATTATATCACTATGAGAAAGATCGTTGGCACAGACAGAGTCGTATTTTGGTACTGCACTACGCTTAGAGAATGGAAAATGCCAATATAATGTAAGTAACCCTTTAGATTATTTTATACCGGAATATAATAACAATAGCGTGGCGTTAAAGCCCGGTTAAGTTGTACTTGTTCGTTCGATGTGGCATAGTGTTTTCTACCACGCACTATCACCGCCGAATTGCTCCCCTGTCGCTTAGAGGGCTCTGAAAAAGGCAGAGGACAGAGGGTGGGTTAATGGGAATAAGTTAACATACTCCGTTGCACTATCCTCGCTAGCAAATAGTTTCGCGCCCTAATAAATAAAATGAATATTTTTAATGAAGATCGGCTGGTGTGACTGATTTATGTTTTTTAAAACAGGTACGTCCTTCCGTATTGTCAATGCCACGATTTTCAGAACCCAGCCGATGGTTTCTTTAACTGCCAGGTGCAGCTCCATGTAAGCAACTTCATGACCCTCACCATTTTATGGGACAATCGCCAAGGACCAATATGCCCTTACGCAGTACTAGCGGCTAGAAGCAACATGCCAACCATTATGGTGGTCTAATGCCTCGTTGTTGGAGCAGCCTTCCGATTATCAGTGCAACCATTTGCTTCTTTTATCATAAACCAACATCCTGTGTACCCTAATGCCTCATTGTTGGAGCAGCCTTCCGATTATCAGTGCGACCATTTGCTTCTTTTATTATAAACCAACAGCCTGTGTACCGCAAAGGAACAGCGCGTGGCTCAAGATGAACTTTTGCTGATCGACAGCAAAGACAAATGCAAATCGCTGAATATTCTCTAAACATTTGATGTGAAATAAATGTACTTTACCAAATGTACAATCTTGCCTTTTACTTTTAAACCACAGTTTCATATTCCGAATTGTGGCGCACTGTGTTGTAAGCTGATCTAACACCCTCTGTACCGCAAAGGAACAGCGCGTGGCTCAAGATGAACTTTTGTGGATCGACAACAAAGACAAATGCAAATCGCTGAATATTCTCTAAACATTTGATGTCAAATAAATGTACTTTACAAACTGTACAATCTTGCTGTTTGCTTTTAAATCACAGTTTCATATTCCGAATTGTGGCGCGCTGTGTTGTGAGATGATGTGTGTTGTTTTCCGGGTTCTGTGTGAAGTCGCGTAGGACTGGAGACGACTGAGCGCGTTTGGCTACGCACCCTGTAACGTCACGGAGAGAGGCGGGGAATATGAATGCTTTGATAATGTCAGGCTTAGGGTTGGGACATATGATTTAGTGTCGCAAAAGCAGGTCAGCCAGGTCGATGGCGCAAGTGATAGGATTATCACATAATGTCGGCGCACAGCAGCCTGATTTATCGTTTCTTTAGTGGACAAAAAGTTGGGTAAGGCCCATAGGAAATTGTACTATCAGCGGACATAAGGAGGGTTCTTAGAACACTTTCAACCTGACAATGAACAATACGAACAGCGTTCTCAGAACACCCCCATTTCGTTTAATTGTAAACATTTCTGGATACCGCGAGTGTTCTTAGAACACATTCAACTTGCCAGAGTACAATATGGACAGCGTCCTCAGGACACCCCCATTTTGTTTATGTACGAACATTTAAGGACACCACGAGTGTTCTTAGCTCAATTTTAGCTTGCTTTTGAACAAAACGGACACATACTCTGTCCTCAGAACACCGCACCATTTAGTTTATTTACAAAATTTCAGAACAGCCGTGTTGTCCGCAGACAAATCGAACACAACAAAAGCTTCTAGCACACAAAAAAAACAGAACATTGAACCTATCTCATACTCCCCCACCCTCCCCAAACACTCTTACACACCAACACACTCCACTAAATACAATTTTCAATCCAAGTTTCACCGTGCTGTCCGCGGTCGACGGCGAATGCAAGATGGCGGGCGCCACAGAAAATCTGACGCGCTCCACGCCCCACGCCGTCCAATCAGCAAACATGTTACATGTCCACGGACATCACGCAAGCCGCTCGGCCAATCGGGGCGCAGTTCGCAGAGCGAACCAGGAAGTCTGTCCGCAGAGCGAACGGAGATATCACTAATTTTTTTGCCTTACGTTTTGGTCATTTTAAAAAAAACTACTGGACGGATTTACACCAAATTTGCAAAAGCGCGCTTTCGGGACCAAGCCCCCGCTCCTGCCGCAAATTTGGTGTAAATCCGTCCAGCGGTTTGGGCTGTAGGCGTGCGCAAATTATTTTCCCATTATGTCTATGGGAAAAACACACGTTTTGGGACGCCCCTATAACTCTGCCCCACCTGGACCAAACCTCTCCAAACTTTGCAAAAAAAGAGTGGGCCATATACTTTTTCTGCAAAGTTTGGTGAGGATTGGTGAGGATTCGTCCAGAGGGAGCGAAGTTATAAGCCGCCTAAAAAATGCTCTTCCTATGGAAACACCAACTTAACCATAACTACATGGACGCTACCGTAATGTGTATATATATATATATATATATATATATATATATATAGGAGACATTACACACGGAATATCGAAGTCGAAAGCAGAAAGCAAAGACTACACCCACATGGAACATGAAAGACTGATACACCACTCCCCAATTTGGCCTAACATAATCTCTGAAATCCACCAACCAACACCTTATGGATGACTAGCAACAAACCTGAAACACTCTATCCAAATCTATCAATTTGCTCACAAATTGAAATCTAGGTAGGTTGTAATGCAACGTTTACCTGCATATAAAGCCAACACCAAATGGGGTGACTTATGCAACACTGAAGAGTGGTGACTGACAGGTTTTGAATCAATCATAACCACTGGTATTGCTTCCGCCAACCCTCCAAAAATACCATCTTTCTTCTGTCTGCTGTGGCAATGTAGAAGGGAAAAAACATATTGTGGTAGCATTCAGTTCCCATAGTAGTAGAGACATAAATAATTAAAATATGATAAGAACTGGAAGAGGGGAAGCAGGACCTTTTCTTTTCAGGATTGTCCTCTAGAAGGAGTGTGTTTACTTCCTGTTATATGGGAATATGTCCCTGTCCTTAGTGTTTAATTATTTGCTTTCTTTCGTTTGTTATAAACTAAACAGCTGACTATGGGCCTCATTACACGGATGGCGGTAAGGATTTACCGGTACAGATAAAATACCGGTACCGGTAAATCCTTACCGCCTTACTACGAGGTCCCTTTGCGGGCTGGGGGATTTAACGCCTGCTTTTTGCAGGCGTTAAAATCCAACCCGCTAAGGGACCTCAGAGCTAATTACGGCACCGCAAAATTGCGGTGCCATAATTAGCGCCTTCCCCATTCCCATAGAGCCCTATGGGGCAGAAATGGGAATGGGGAAGGGCAATGGCGGAAAGGGGATTTACCTCCCCTCCAACCTTGGAATGGGGCGGTAAATTCCCTTTCCGCCAAGGCGGTGCCGGTATTTTACCGGCATGAGCCATGGCGCTAACAGCGCCATGGCTCACCGCCTACCGTGTAATGAGGCCCTATGAGCCCTTTTGGAATGCAAGGTCTCTGGGACAAGGCCATTGGACTAAAGACAGAGGATCATGCAAGCCCAGGCTGGATCGTACAATGACCTGTTCATAAAAGCTGTAAATCCTTACATAGGTGGAGGCCGTATGCCTCTCACCTGGGGCCGAGACCAGAAGTACATCTCAAAAGTTACATTGAACAGAGTACGTTGCCATACATAATTTTAACAAATATATAGAAGACAGATGGGGTCCATGAATAAACTCTTTATTTGAAGTTGGAGGTGGAATAAACATGTCAGAAAGCCTAGTCTGGATGTTCTCAATGTTTTGATGGTCATGTATTCAATGCTCTATAAAGGGAAGGAGGCAGTGGGTTAATGGACAGGATGCTTTCTGTTTGACTTGCAAGCCAATTAACAAATCATCTTTGTTCATTCCATCACTGACAATGAGAATGCAAGTTTGATTAATCTGACAATATGCAAATCAGGCATGTTGCCACTCCAATAGGGGCAGTCCATGCCAAACTGCTAGACCCCTTCCCATCTGCATTTGTCCACAAGCAATCCTAGACCTGCTTTGGTCTCATTGGGTATCAGCAATGAGGCCATTGCCTGGGACTCCTGGCAATGCTCATCTGTTGCAAATGGTTGCGGTACACAACCATACAGTGAAAATCAGACACACAAACCTCATTTATTTCACCAGATCCTCCAGCGAAACAAACACAGACTGCCGAATCACCTTCATTCTCAGAGTAGAGAAAGGCTGCTAACTTGGCAACCTGAAAGTAAAACTGAAAATTATAAATAAGCATTAGGGAAGTCTGTAAAGTTTGACCACCCTGAAGATACAGACTCACATTGATAATTACAAAGAGTATTGCAGAAGGCAGAAAAGCTTAAGCAGACTGAAGAAACCGACTTACTTGATAATTACAAACATGCATCATGGAAGGCTGTAAAGCTTGAGCTCCCTGAAGAAACAGAATCACATTGACAATCGTCGCGCCTTGAAACACCTTTGTATAGGCGCATTATAAATGCTATATCATATCATATCATATCAACTACAAAAGGTTCGCACAGACAACTAAAAATCTTGACTACCCTGAAGGAACAGACTCACATTGACAATTACAGACAGGGTATTGCAGATGGCTTACAAGCTTGACTACATGAAGAAACCGACTCACTTGACAATTACTAATATGCATCATGCAATGCTCTAAAGCTTGACTACACTGAAGAAACAGACTGACTTTGATCATTACAAACAGTTTTCACAGATGGCTGAAACGCTTGACCACCCTGAAGAAACAGACTCACATTGATAATTAAAAACAGTTATCGCAGATGGTTGAAAAGCTTGACTAGCCTCAAGGAACATACTCACATTGATCATTAGTAACAGCTTTCATGGAAGTCTCTAAAGCTCTTGAAGAAACAGACTCACATGGACAGTTACAAACAGGTATCATAGAAGGGTTGAAAAGCTTGGCCACTCTCAATGCACCAACTTGCACTGTCTAAGCACACTCAGGTGTCAGGGAAGCTTGCCCATCTTAACCACCCCAACCATTTTTTGGGTAAGGCTGCAAGGTGGACACCCTCTTGGATATTTTAAATTGAGGGAAACCCACCAGCAGATCCAGCCACTCCAACAAGACTGTCTTCAGCCAGTTTTGAAGATGAGGCAGTTGCACTTCAGAAACAGTGCATAAAGTAACATGACACAGAATCTTTGTAAGTTCTTTGTTTGGCAAACATGTATAAGTAGAGCAGATTATTGGCCCTGATTCATAAAGATTTGAACCGGTGCAAATGGGAATTACCTATGACCATTTCTCATTTGCCCCAGCTACATAACCCCTGACTCAGAAAACCTAAAACTGGAGCAAATCTGGAAGGCCTGTGACCAAATCTTTGAGGATCGCATTTGCACGGGAACATCTCAAATATGCTCCATGCAGCTCCAGATTTGCTCCAGTTTTAGGCTTATGGATCAGGTGCAAGGCAGCAGGAGCAAATCAGATATGCTAATGGGCATCTCTGGTTTGCTCCAGTGCACAGCTTTTCAGACTCAGGTACTTTGTATTTAAAGTGCAAATATGTGACAGTAGGATTATAAATATATACGTTATTGGCAACAATTACTCTGCATCTTAGTACGTCACTTTCCTTACAGTGTTAAACCACACATTTTTTACTCATGGTTTTTACTCACCATGTGATTTGCGAGCAGGGGAGGGGGTGGTGCTAATGGATCGAAATGTAGGAGCGTTAGCTCACAAGAGATATTATTTTGAGCAGAGTTGCTATGAAGTCCTGTAGAATCCACATGCTTTTTGCACCTGCTCAAAGGAGGAGGATTCCATAGAAATCCATGTAAATGTCTCCCGCCGCTTGCAGACATGGAAGGAGGGATTTAGAATCTGTTTTGTTAATGCTGTAATTGTGACACAGAAGCTTGGATTCACACAGATTTCCATTTTCGAATTACGGGCACTGATAAAAAGAATCAAAAAGGCAGTGCGGGGACTGCATGCACAGATGTGCACCTGTGTGTTGTCCCCTCCATATATGATTTCATTAAATACATCTCAAGTTATTTGTGTTTAAGTTGAGGAGTGTCCCATACGATTGGGTACTGGGTATAAACTATTTCAGTTTGCTTATGAGAGGATTGAAGTTCTGAATTTGGAGACTTTTGAAGACTATGAACATGCTTGTAAATGTAATACGTTTGTCTATTGGTAGCCAGTGCAGAGAACGGAAGGCTGAGGATATGTAACAGCAGTCTTTCCACTGTATTCTGAAACCTCTGCAAATGTTGGATCAAAGATTGCGGAAGGCCAAAATAGACACTGTTGCTGAAATCAAGATGAGAAGAAACTAGTGCATTTATCACAATCACCTGATGTGCAAAGGTCATGTAGGGTAGAATTATTTTCATTTTACTGCAGATAACAAAGCAAGTAGAAATTACAGAGGATGTCTGCCTTTCCATTGTCCTACATTATGCCTAGGTTTTTAACCTCTGATTTAGGTTCAGGGCAGTGGCAAAGCTGTTAGACCAGCATTATGATATGATATGGCATTTGTAACGCGCCTATACACAAGTGTTTAGTATACACAAGATTAGTGTCTCAGTCTTGTCCGGGTTTATCTTTAGCTAGTTTAAGTCCATCCAATTTTCAGCAATCTGGAAGTTTGGAAGACAGATTAGCATTCGCCTATTTCAGATCTACAACATGCAACATTTTACTGCTATACGATCATCAGTGGCCGAAGATATCCATTGAACAATATTGGGGAAAGAGCAGACCTGCTGTGGAACACCACAGTTCATCGTTTGAGGTTGGGAAAAATATGGACCACAATGAACCTGTTGTGTTCACTTTGTTGGGAAGGAATGAATCCATTCTAGGGAAATGTTCCGAAAACCATAACTATGTAATCTAGTATATAAGTGCAGCTGACAGCTCGAGTAGTATCAGTGCACAGGAGTCCCCTATATTGATGTTATCCCCCTATGTTGATGTTATCACTCATTACATCAATAATAGTGTGTGTAATTAATTCTGTAGTGCTGCATGCTCTAAAGCCCAGATGAGACTTGCCAAGTAGTCCCTTGTTCTCTATAAAGGTTTGACCCTCAGAGACTAATATTCTTGCCAATATTTTCGATAGGTAAGGGATCCCTGGTATTGATCTAAACCTTGGTCTAAAATTTCCCATATCTGTGGAATCCAGGGAGGGTTTTCTTAGGAGGGCTTTTATCACTGAACATTTCCAGTTTACAGGGAAGAGCTCTGCGGACAGTGATGCATTAAAAACATTAAAAATATAATCTGGGATTACTGGGCATGGATCATGGGCAATTTTGGGCAGGAGTAGGTCCAGTGGGGAGCCTGATTAGCATCAGGGATCGTATCTCTCCAGGACTGAAATCCCTGCACTGGCTCCCAGTGGCTGCGAGGATTAAGTTCAAAACCCTCTGCATTGTCCAAAAGGCCTTCTGGGGCCTGGAGCCGTGATACCTTCAACTCTCTCTTCCTAAATATCTTCCTTCTCGAGCTCTTCGCTCATCCGCATCCAACTCCCTCAGGGTCAGTCGCTTATCCAAGCAACGAGTTGGTGGTAGATCTCTCTCTTCAGCAGGGGCCTCCCTCTGGAACAGCCTTCCTGTCTCCCTGAAACTTGAGGAGAACCATCTCTGGTTCCAGAAGCACCTCAAAACCTTTCTCTTTGCCTCTGCTTTCTCTCCCCCTCTCCCCTGCTGAATTCCTGGCAGTAACTGCACTGGTTACCTGGCCACCCTTTCTGATTCTCGGGCCCAGGCCCCGCCTGTTACCTACCTGCACTGCCTGCCTGACAACCCCTGCACTGGGGATTATTTTCTGTATCCCTACAGTCCCCCTACCAGCTCTTATCTCTGCACTTACCTTGCACTTGTCACCATTGGCCGCTTTTATTTATCTTATTTATTCTACAATCCCATGTACTGCACTTTCCACTCTCCCTTTCCCCTTGCACTTTTCCCTTTTCCCCCTCCACTTGCACTTGCGCGATCTGAATGACACCTGGCTTAGTAGGATCGTTGTTCGGTCTTCCCTCTGTTTCCCCTCCCTTGCCTCGTCACGCCTTGAAACACTTGTGTATAGGCGCGTTATAAATGTCATATCATATCATATCATATCATAGCCTGCACATTTAGCCGAGGAGAGTTTTTTATCAGTTGATGGTTCTCTAGAGTGTTAAATGAATCCAAGTTATCACATGTAATTAACATATTGTTAGGGGAGTTTTACCCTAAATGAGAACCATTGAACAAAAACGGATTGTTCCTAATTTTCTCAATTGTATCTAATAAGTGTTGTATTAATTTATTAATTAGTGACTGAATTGTTTGTATCAACAAAGTGCCGGGTCCAGTAAGGAGCTAATTAAATACTGAAAATACCCTTTAGATACATTAGGCGCAGCGTCCATTTTCTGTGCATAGTAGAGCTTTTTAGGGCTTTGATTATTTCTTTTTTGTACCAGCATTGGAGTAATCTAAGTTCGCGCTGAGAATCTTCATTATAGGAGGGACTCCAGCACCTTTCTAGGGTCTTAACTTTGCGTCTTAGAAGATTCAATTTCTGTATAAAAAATGTCTTACTTTGATTTGCTTTAGATCATGGTTTAAATGTTGCCAGAGGAGCTGATTTTTCAAGAATCGGTTTGGTATGGCCATCTAATTTATTAAATCATTCATTGGTATTTTTCATAGAGTGGGAGAGCATCCATCAGTTCTTCAATCGCTTCCCTAAACACTTGACTCCATAGACGTTTCGCGATTGGAGCAGAGGACGATGAACTAGTTTTCCCTACACTTGGGCCCGGGATAACAAACGGTTGCCAAAGTGATCAATCCAGGAAAAAGGGATTGCAGGGATAGAACCACTTCTGGCGACTATGCGAAGATTTGGTCCAGCGCATGTGGGTGGGATAATTTACATGTGCTCTCATGCTATAATCTTGTAGGGAATTCCATAGAAGGATGCATTCTTTGTATCTATATTGGACTCTGTCCAGTAATTAAATCACAGAGTGCTATTAAATTCTCGTTTTGCAGCAGTAGGTCACAGAGCATTGCAGAGAGGTCCTGGTTCAATTACTGTAATCTGTCATTCGGTCTATGATATGTTCTGATCATTTATTTACAGCGTCCATACATAAGTGTTTCATGGCGCGACCAGGCAAGGGAGGGGAACAAAGGAGGACAACGATCTTACTAGGCCCAGAGACATTGGGCCTCATTATGACCCTGGCGCTAAGTGTTTAACGGCGCCGTAAAATGCTGCGGCGCCGGTAAACACTTAGCGCCTTACTACGGGGCCCCTTTGCGGGACCCGACCTTAACAGCGGGTCTACACCAGCCGTTAAAGTAGGGACCCGCAAAGGGACCTTGGTGCTAAGTACGGTATCGCAATTTGCGGTACCGTACTTAGCGCCTTCCCCATTCCCAAAGAGCCCTGTGGGACGAAAATGGGAATGGGGAAGGGCCATGGTTCAATGGGGAATTAACACCCTGCCAACCTTGGAATGGGGTGGTAATTCCCATTGAACCATGGCGGACCCGTTACAACACCGGCACCAACCATGGTGCTAATAGCGCCATGGTTTAGCGCCGGTGTTGTAATGAGGGCCATTGAGATCACGCAAATGCAGGGGAGGGGGAACGGGAAAAGTGCCAGGGGAAGGGGAGGAGGAGAAGTGTGAGGCATAGGATCAAGATATAGAAAAAAAAGTGGGGTCAGCAGGTGGCAGTGCAGGGGGTTAAGTGCAGAGAACAAGTGTTAGATAAGTGCAACTAGGGGGTGTGATGCTGGAAATGCATCAGAGGGTCGGGGCCTCCTCATCCTTGTCCTTTACTGCCTTTTATCGTGTGTTCTGTCGTGTTTTCCCTGCAGGAGTTCATGTGGGACTCCTGGCGGTGCAGCTCTCTTTCTTTTGGTTTGGTGAACGGACCCGTGGGATACCCTTATGGCACCCATGGGTGGGGGTACAACCCTGTGCCCCTAGTGTATGTTTCTGTGCACCTGTGTGTGGCCCACAGAGCAGGGTATGGGCTGGTGGCATCTCCATGCTGAATTTGACAGGTGCTCTGAGTATCCTCCATTTTGGGATACACAGGCCCTGCCATTGGAATCAGTTGATTCCTGATAGGAAACAAGATGGCCCTGTGGCCTCCTGCTTTTTATTGCCTGTTACCTTGTTTTCCCAAAGTCCTAGGAAGCCCTGACTCTGGCCATTCCCCTTGACTGGCTGTTGGGTGGAAGTTCCATATATGGTGTTGTTGTGAGGTCCAGGACAGACTGGTTGGAGCCTTCCCAGTGACTGTATGTTGTGGGTACACACTGTGGGTGGGACCTGGGTGAATGGAGTGTGTGACGGATATGCACTTCTTGTTGTGGATGTCTAGTTTCTGGTGTTTGACACAATGACTGAGACAGCCCTACCTGAAACTGGTGTGAATGCATGGTGGACGTTGAATGGCTGGGTACTTGTCCCAATACACATAACTTGTTGTGAGTGTCTGGAGAGAAGTGAATGGCCTGAATGCACTATGCACCTGATTGGCTGCCTGCCTCCATCAATGCCCTTCTGACCGATTGGTTGCCTTAGTGTGACCCAGCAGAATGAATGGGAGATCAACTAGTATATCTGGGGGCCTCTCACTGCTAGAATTCGTGTTCAGAAGCTGAGTTGACACTTGAAGAGTAACTGGAACTGCTAATCCTTGAGGCTCAGCTGGAAGAAGAAGAACTGCTGCTGCATTTGTTTCGACCCGATCTGAAAGCTGTGGAATTCATCAAGGACTGATCCGAGAGAGGACCTGGTTAGACGCCCTCTTCCCGTGTTCCGAGGGACCATCAAGCACCGTTCACCTTCGCCAAAGCTCCCTGGAAGTCAGAACCTTGAAAGGCTGCCAACCGGAGACGGGGAACGCCGAGGAGAACGAAGTAAAGCACCCGGACATCGACGCTGTCGAAGTCCATTGCCGTCGACCAGGGTTCGGAGTATCACCATAGCCGCTGGAGGCCCGTCGAAGCCAGGCTGCCCAGAAGAGGGGACCGCTTGACGCTGTGCCACCGACGACCAGAGACGCATGCTCCTTTGCCTAAGACTTTTGATTCACGGAAGCGCTCGTCTGCACAGCCGCCCGCCTTATCCCGCCAGAGAAGGCCAGGCTGTCGATGCACTGAGGAACATCCGCCGGTGGGTTTCCCGCCACCCGAAGACCACAAAGACTTTGACGACTCGACGCCCTTGCTGGGCCACAGTTCTTCAAACTCTTTGCGGTCCAGAACTATCGACATCGAGGTGCCCCGCACGCCTCATCCTTGCAGGACGTTTACGCTTCCCCATCGACGAGCACCGCTAGGAACAAAGCTGCCACTTCACCACCGTAGTTCACTGTGTTCACTGCCGGACGTTCGACGACCCGTGGCTCCTGCCTTAAAGGGAGTGAGCTCAAGAAGAACCGCCGATTTCCCGACGAGGAACTCTACAACACCAGATACTTTGGGGTTGCTGAACTATTGTGAAGACTCTTGTGAACAATGTATGGACTGGGCTTGTGATATATCTTTATTTTACAGGTTGCCCAGGTGGGGGGATCTCCACACAGAACTGTGTCTAGATATCTGGCCAGTATTCTGCCAATTGTTCTAACCAACTGCTTTCCTCCTATATCTATTGTTGGTTTCCTTTACAAACTGATTTGTGTGACATTTAACCATCCAGTTGATGCATTTTAAAGAGATCTAATAGTAATTGTGGTACCACGTAGAACTGTATTTTTGCCATTATAGATAACCGAGGACAAAGTGAATTATCGTGATATATTGTACATAACCTTGAATATTAATTATGTAAAGACTGTGTTTTAACTAATACAGTGTGTGGACATTCCTTTATGGGGGCTTGGGGACTACACTGTATTTAAGAACCAGCCTGCATCACCTCCTGAGAAGCTAGGCCCCGATTGCTCGTCCATTGCTACCAACAATAGAGAATCTTGGCTGGGGTCCTCTGTGCCTCTCCTCTGCCATATAGAGAGCAGGAGTACAGACACCCCACTCCAGTTCTTACAGGGGTGGGGGTGTAGATTTGCAGATAGAGCTCCAGTACAGGTTTGCCAGGAGGCAGTGTAGGTGTGCGCTGGGAGAGCAGGGACCTGGGTCCGTGGTTCAGAGGGTAGCCAGGTAACCAGTGCGGTAACAGACAGGAAATCAGCAGGGACGCGGAAGATGGAAGGCAGAAGCAAAGCGGAAAGTATTGAGCTGTTTCCAGAACCGGAGATGGTTCTGCTCAAGTTTCAGAGATGCAGGAAGGCTGTTCCAGAGGGATGCTCCAGCCGAAGAGAGAGATCTGCCACCAATACATTGCTTAGAAAAGCGAGTGACCCTCAAGGAGTTGGAGGTGGAGGAGGGAAGAGCACGAGAAAGAAGGTATTTCCGGAGAGAAAGCTAGAGATATTTTGATCACAGGTCCCAGAAGGTCTTGCGGATAATGCAAAGGGTCTTGAATTTGATCCTTGCAGCCACTCAGAGCCAATGGAGAGATTTCAGTGCTGATGTATTGATACAATATGAATTGTTATCACAGAGACAATCTGCAATTTAATGATCAGTGATTCTGCAGGTAAAATAAATTAACTAGATATTTAGGAGATATTAAGACCAGACTTGTATTAAACGGCAAGACCGCCACCATAGTTGGTGGCACAGGCTTTCGAGATGTGTTTACATCCTTCATGTAGCATATCACTGATGATGCTATGATTATCTTCAGGGACCTAGGTAACCATCACACATATCTGGTCAAGATCATGATCACGGATAAAGTTGTGCCACAGAAACCTGTGTTTTACTGCAGACCTGGAATTTATAAGAAGGCATTGTAGTTTCCTATTTAGGTCATAGGTGGGGTGTGGTAAAATAAGATTATTAGTGTGAAGGTGTGGAAGACCAAAGGTCTTTGAGAGTGTAATATATGTTCTAACCTTTTACCTTGGTGGGAGATTTTGGGGCTTCGGCCGGGCATAAAGACTCAGTGCAGAGGACATTCAGATGACTATTCTCACAGCACCCCTGGGTGCCTTTCATTTGCCCAAGCATCTCAGAGGCATCTAACTAAACAGAACAGGTACATCCTGTCTGAGGCACTTGCTTCAGGCTGGTAAACAAGGTGCGCGTGATGTTCAATGGAAGTGATAAGAGCACCTAGGGTATTGTCCACACATACATATTCAAACAATAGGACAGCCCCGGGGGCATGAGGCAGCAAACAAGAGCGCTACCGGGCAAACACAGATCAAGACTGTGTGAAGACACCATGACAGATATAAAAGCGCATCTCACGCTCATACGCCTGTCAGTCCCTGCATTTATAACACCGAACCACAGACAACAGCCCCATTTTTCTGTCTGAAGATGGCATCACGGTTGACCCGGAAGGCGTTCTATGAAGGAAATTTTGATGCTTTCAAGGTGATTTCAACCTTTTTCACATTAGACTCAGATTTTGTGCATGATGCATTTGTGAAGCCAATGCAGCGACTCTTCACTCTTTCCTCTTCAGGTATGTGTAATTGCGCCTCTCAATGATACATTTACCCATGGCCTCTCTTTTTCTATTATTTCTGATATGTTTTTTTTGGTGATAACGCTTTTAAATGATTTAAGCATCATAATCAAAACACCTTGTCATATAAATAGTACAGGCATGGATTTTTGATTTGTGTATTTGGGGTTGAGTTGCGTCAGCCAACATCTTGACTTGACGTGCTCTTTTCTCTTTACTGAACATTTCCTACCGATTTCGGGCATTTAACCTCAAAATCTGCCACTAGATCAGGGGTGCACAACTGATTTTGACAGAGGGCCGAATGTACCTTACATGAGGGCTATAGTGGGCTGAAAAGTAAAAGTGGGCGGGACGGTATACGGGACATGTCAGGAGGCTTTTTCAACCCCCAATTTGTATTAAACACATGGAAAAAGAATATGTTTTTGAGGGGTAACGATTTTTATTGCATTTCAAACTTAAATTTTGTACTACACATTTTCCATTGTTATCATTTATTTCGATTTAGTTATTTTATATCATCTTTTTAATTCAATTATATATATTTTATTGACCCTTGATTGGACATTCCGTTATTTTGGACTGCTATAGTTTGCTGTTTGAGTTGCCCAAGAGGAGTATGGCCTTCGTTGAGTCAGGTTTCCTCAAAAAAGCAAAGGATGTACATCTCCTAACTGTGCCTGTTTTAGCTTTATTATTGGGTTCACTCTTGGAGTGCAACACTATGTCCCGTGGCCCCCTCACCCCCAACCAAACACTATGCCCCATGGCCCCCTTGCCCCCAACCAAACACTATGCCCCATGGCTCCCACCCCCAACCAAACACTTTGCCCCATGCCCCCCACGCCTCAAGCAAACACTATGCCCCCTGTCCCTCACCCCCAACCAAACACTATGCCCAATGGACCCCTCACCCCAACCAAACACTATGCCCCATGGCTCCCACCCCCAACCAAACACTATGCCCCATGGCGCCCTCACCCCCAACTAAACACTATGCCCCATGGCTCCCACCTCAACCAAACATATTGCCCCATGGCCCCCTCACACCCAACCAAACACTATGCCCCATTCATACACATCCGACACCCCTCCACCCCCATCTTAACATACACAACACAAACACTCAAAAACAAACATTCATACACATCCGACACCCCCCACCTCCCCATCTCAACATACACAACACAAACATACAGCAGAACAGACCCGACACACAAACACACAGACCACTTACCGGACGTGCTGAAAGGCAGGCTAGCTGGAACGCTCGCGAGGTAAGTGGAGCGGTACTATGGCTGGCGTGGCAAGCAAGGCTGAAATGCCTTCCGGCATCAAGCCTAACTGGCCACGCCAGCCGTAGTGCTGGCACTCCATTGGTGCAGCACACACGCGCTACGTGGCTCGTAGGAGTGACGTGGTGCGTGTTTGCTGAGCCAATGACGGCCAGTGTTTTGTCCGGCCCGGAAGACAACAAAGACTTTCCTAATGGAGGGCGGCCGATGCTGCTTGCGGGCCGCCCTCCATTAGGAAAGTCTTTGTGCCTCGCGGGCCGGAAAAAACAGCATGGCGGCCCGCAACTGGCCCGTGGGCCGTATGTTGTGCACCCATGCACTAGATGGTAGCAGATTGCCTTGTAGCATTTAATATTTTCTAGTTGAAATACTATTCAGTGAGCGCAAAAGACTCACACCTAAAGCATGATACTTGTTACTACGTTTTTTAAATGTCTTACTGGCATGTTTTTTTTAAATGCTAATCACACAACACCCTTGAAATACTTCTTAAATAACTATTCCAGGGAAAAAAGATCCACCGAAAAGTAAAGAAATACAGCTAAAAATGGAAGTGGGTCATAACTCGGGTATTGCCCCTGTCCCCTTTTCCCAAAGCCCTGTATAACACTCCAAAGAATAAAGCTGCCGTGAAATAGAGCACACCCAGGAAACACGTTTACCAATGAATTACTTTCTTAAACAAGATTGACTAATAGCTGCCCCTTCCAAGTAAAATCGTCACAATTCCTGAACTGCAACACATGAAAAGGTTCTCCAATTTGTATAACTACCTACAGCTGTGGTTTGTGTATCGGCCTTGCTGGGTTTCGTTCATGATCGACAGTGGGACCTGGAGGTTACACTAGCCGGGGAATTTACACCCGTTGGCGCGAGGGAATATACACCCGATGATGCAGGATATGGGCACACGATGGCGCAGGGGAATATGCACCCAATGGCGCAGCGGAATATGCACCCGATGATGCGGGGGAATGTGCACCCGATGGCATGGGGAAATGTGTACCTGATGGCGTGGGGGAATATACAGCCAATGGTGTGGGGGAATGTGCAACCGATGGCGCGGGGGAATATACACCCGATGGCGCGGGGAATGTGCACCTGAAGGCATGGGGGAATATACACCCGATAGCGCGGGGGAATGTGCACCCGATGGCGTGGGGGAATGTGCACCCGATGGCACGGCGGAATATACAGCCGATGGCATGGGGGAATATACACCCGATGGCATGGGGGAATATGCATCCGATGGTGTGGGGTAATATACACATGATGGCGTGGGGGAATATACACCCGATGGCGAGAAGTTTAGTTTTTTATTTTTCCTTCTTTTCTTATTTGACTTCATCCCTCCAAGTTAGTTTTATGCAGAGATTTATGGTATAAACCTGGTTCCCGGTAGAATATAACCTGATGCCCCAAATCCCCCTCATAATCAGAAGGTGCATATCCAGGGGGGAGGAGGGGCCTGCTTGTCATGTTTTGTTCTTTGTGTTTTTTAGATGTGTTGATATCTGTTAGGGAGAATTCTCATTTAATGGCTAATTTCCCTTACCTATAGAGTCCCCCAGCAGCTTTGCTGGATTTGAAGGGTTTGTTTCTTTTTACCTGCTAAGAGCGAGACTCTTTTTCCCACTCTTAGGCATGTTTGCTTTGTGTGTTCTAGGCTATTTTTGTGTTTAATGCCTATGGGATCTTTCTCAACCCCATTGGAACCATCTTTATTCACACGTGTTACCCAGCACCCTCAGTGCAGTGACACAGGGGTGTCGTAACGACCCCCAAACATAGACTCTATACCCTGGGACTGACTACTGTCTCCCAGGGCATGTAAAGTCCCCATTGACTTTACTAGTCAAATCCTATGAACTAAACCAGTACAACCCATCTTACTATGGAGGGACTGGAAGGGGTTAATAGTTTTCCCCTATGTTCATTTTCGAGAGTGTACCCTACAGTACCTCTCTCAAAAGTTTCTGGCTGGTGTCAGTGGTTACTACCATAAATATTTGACAGCAAATATTTCCCTATGGGATTTTCCCATTGTTGGAGACTACCACATTTTCTGACAGCCTCTAACATACCGCCGGTGCATTTTAATATTAACTTTGCTCCGGTAGATTTTATTTGCCAGAACTTTAATATAACTTCTTTCTCGTGTCTTTTTCTAAACTCCTAACCCAGGTCGGGGATCCTTTGTTCGTCCTTTTGGCGGGCTTCTACCGAGAAGCCCTCCTTTCGGCGCCACTAAGTCTGGGGTGGGTCCATTGTGTGGGAGGGGGAGTAGGACCCCTGGACAGGGTTGCCTCAGCAACCCATGTCGCACTCTACCCTGATAGGCTGGAGGCTCTCCCGCCAAGATGACCACTCCACTGTGTGAGTGACAGCTAGGCTGTATGAATGGGGATCTTTTTGCATAAAAGCAGGGCCCTGAGGACTGGAAGAGCAAGACGTTGCCACTGGAACTAAGAAGCCGAAGAGGAGAGAAGCCAAAGACATCTGCAACGACTGAACCACGGGTGAAGCCCTGCTGCAGCGTCTCACCACTTTTCTCCACACGACGAGAGAAGATCTTCACCTACAAGAGCCTTTTTCCCTTGAGCTGGTGGGGCCAACCAGTTTGCCAATTGCCTTCCCAGACCTGCCTTGGTCGAATCTCCCGTACCCTGTACTCGGAGGCCAGATAGCCAGGCACCAATCCACCCGGACTGCGATTTAAAGGAGCGTACCTTTTATTCGTCGGGCAGCACCGCGGCTGGTTTCATCCCTGGGTAGTGCAGTAACTCGAACCTTCCTCCATGATGAGAGCCTCTCTTCCTCTGCTGGATCACCCGAACTGCAGGAACTACCAGGAACAACCGCCACCGCAGGAGCCACTTCTTCATTTTAAGGTACATTGTTCCGCCAGGCCGCCCTTTCTTCGCGGTAGCACTAAAGGTGTTTTAAATCCTTTACCTACCTGTTGGGTTGGCCTCCCCTCTCTCTTAGCATTGTCTTTTCAACTTCTGCAACCACCTTTTCAACTTCGTTAACCAAAGACTTGACTGCAGCTCCAAGAACATTTTTGCTCCTGGGCCCTTGCCCTGTACCACTGACTCTGGCACAGGCTTACTGACTCTGGTCACATTTGTTAGATCTGCTTTCTTTAGATTGATTCTCACTGAGAACTGTGTGGTGCACCTATTTCTTTTAACTACCCTTTCCTTCCCATTCTTAAACATTGTGAAATGCCATTTTGCTCAGTTTTCATTTTAAGTATTGCCTATACTGATGCACTGTCTTGCAAAACTCGTTCACAAACTGATGGGAAGTGTTGCTAGGGTGTATAAGAAACCATTTCTAGATAACTTGTGTTTTCCCTCCCTTGTGAGGAATTGTTATAGGATCCCTTGTGTGTAGTTTTCACTGTGCCGTTTTGCTCAGTTTTCACTCTGGTTCACTTGGTCTACAATTCAACTTGGGAGTGTGTATATTTTTCCATTGACTTAATTTAACTTGCTTGATGACTGTTATACATGTGTTTTGTTAGAAGTGTATAAAATAAATATATAACTACTTTTTAAATACAAAGCTTTGGTCAGTGTTTTTTGTACCATTTTACAGTAGACCTATTGTGTAAACCCTGAATACTGCTCATCTCCCTCTTGGAATAAGTCTGACTGCTCAGCCACAGCTACCAACTAAATCTTTGTGGAACGGACTGATACCCAAGGGGATTTATTGCTCTCACCTGTAGTCCTAATCTGGTGTAGTGCTCCCTAAGGGAACTGCACTGGATTCTGCCTAACAATATTGTTGTGGTTTGAGGGTCCTTCAATACTGGAAACCTTTAATAAGAATACATTTACAACAATAACAAAGGAAAGGTCATCCAGTCTTTTGACCACACAAAAATCACGGCAGAATGTTTTTATTGCACATTTTTTTTACCAATGTTTTGCCTCAATATGGGGGGTTAGGTTTGGGTGAGGCAATATGGGTTGGTGGATAGGTGGAATGCCGGGGGTGGGGTGTTCACCCTGTATTTTGCACGACAACACTAACCTAATCTGCTGTTAGTTAACTTTGGGTAACCCGCATGGAGCCCATGGAGACATATCCAGACAATCGAATAATACTGCTGTGACACTCGTCCACTACATTAACTACTGAGCGTTCCTTGGAGAGGTATGAACGTGTCTGCGACTTAGTAAAGACTGATAATCATATGTAGCTATCCATGTTATGTAATGTTATTTGGTATTACATACTGGGGTACCGCGCAGCATATATAGTATTCGGCTGATCACTGACTAGTTCGTCAAGTATTTGGCTGACGAAGCTAAATAGTTGTGTGTTTAATAATCCACATTCCAAACCTAAAACACTTTCTAAAATAAAGGACTTCCTTCTCCTCTTAGGTTGCCCTTCCCACAGGACTGGTGACACATCTACCAGTACACCCTGGACCCCATGGGCTTGACAATTACTTTCTCAGCGCCAGAGTTAAACTACACTTTCAATTTTGTGTATCCGTTTTTTTTCTGTGTCTTTGTTTTCATAAGCTTTTCAACTTTATTTAAAATATACACACCAACAAATAACAACTTAAACAGAAGACGGATGCAGAAAAGGACTTTTCATACAGAAAGGCCACTCTTTACAAATGCCAAATTCCAGGCCGTGATGTAAGGTCAAAGTCACTCACAGAAAGAGCCTTCCATTAACATTCCTTATGGGGGAAATCAGTCATTCCAAACAGACAGTATCCTCAGAGAAGCCTCATCACTGCTTATGGAGCCTGCTCTCCCTCGTATCCCCTTTCCACTGCCTCAACACCACACCAAAAATGTAGGTACATTGCAATGGGTTTGAGCACTCTCAGCTTTCACTCTCAGGTCCACTGGCTCATACAGTGAGAGTGCCCTCCATCACCATCACTCCTTCTCCGCCTGGGACAGTGGGGCCTATAGTTCAAATGCATAATTACATGACATGCAGATTCCCCTGAGATGTCAACCGGGCCGGGAAAGCATAGTGATATGTTGCTGAGTCTGAAATGGTAAGCAGTGACCTTACCGAATGGAAATCAGAGACTTTTCCCAACATGAACTTTCTCCACCAGAATCTTTGGATTGGGCAGATTGACCTTCTGCCTGACAGGTGACTGGACTCCTCCTTTGTCTGGTGAGGTCTTCCAGTTTCAGAATAAACATACCACCAGGCTTGAAGACTTTGTACTCACCTCACGTTCCATTGTCAGCCGCCAATGTGTGCTCCCCTTTGGCTTCAGACGACACTACCCCATCTTTGCCATCCTCATCTGTTACACTAGGATGTGTAAGTAAAAATGTATTTGGTTGGCGCCAAACCGCTCAAAACCGCTACTAGAAGCCGACATCTGGTTACCTTCCTTGCATCGTCTGCCATTTTTGGCCTCTTGGCGCGTTATGAAAATAAGCCCTTGCAGCGACTGCTTCGGAAAGGCAACGAGCTATCCTGTTTCTCTGCTGGCAATCTGAGTGGAGCCGGAGCTGCTTGCCAAATCGGGATGAAGGGCGGCAAGTCCCCACACCACTGTTAATATAGACTGCTATTTTGGAGAGATCGACAGGGGTTCCAAGAGGATTCTTGAGACCCAGAAGTGTCCAGAGTCGAAGTGTCCAGACCCTTGTATTGAACCTTAAGAAGAGGCAGCACAGTCAAGATACAACCCCCATGCCCCCGGTTGCAGGGCCGCACTGTCCTTAGTAGACCTGGAAGTGGCATACGATGCTGTGGCTATATTGCTAGTCACTCCCCTATACCACAGAGTATATCGGCAATGGTTGCCTAAAGCAAGGCACAGGCACTACTAATGAAAGGTACAATGAATACACTGCCGCTGGCTGTGTCTAACAGCCGATGGGGTCAATATTCCGGGAGTGACTGTAAATGCCTCTCTGATGGTTATTCACTTGAAGGTTTACCCCATTTTGGTTATTTTGCCCAATTTGCAGCAGTGAGAAGGAAGTAGTTTTCCCTCCTTCAGAAAAATTGGGCTAAATCGGGTAGAACTAGCCATGCATTTTATTTCTGCACCGTGGACACATACTGTGCCTTCGTAATTTACAATTTTATTGAACATTCACGTTACATCAGGAATAAGGTGCTGATCACTGCAATTTAACAATCATGTAGTTTATCGTGGACGTTCTATTGGGAATTGATTTCATAACTTCTCTTCATATTTTGGTTGTCATGGCTTTAATGTTAGTTCTTTCTTATGTACTTTTATGGTATTTTGGTCCATTTCCACAGTAAAGTTCATACGGAAACAGGCATATATGAGAGACTTCTAAAGTGTGTGAGACACAAAAGACACAACCTCGGGACAGGGAGATCTATTGTTTCAAACAAAATATCAAACAGACTTCCTGAAAATAAAGAGAAATGATTGATTTTGATTTGATTTGATTTTTTTTATTTGTAACGCGCACAGGCCAAACTAAACTGTACAGCGATGCAGGTGATATAGCACATTCAAACAGGACAGATCCAGGTTCCAGGGGAAAGAGAACCAACAGAAGTTTAGATAAACTCCTTGAACAAAAAAGTTTTGAGAACCCTACGAAATTGATACAATGACTTTGAGTTCCTTATCTCAATTGGAAGCAAGTTCCACAACTTTGGTCCAAACACAGCAAGCCTCCGGTCTCCTCTTGTTGTATGCACTGAATGAGGAATTCGCAGAAGATTACAGTCTCTAGATCACAGATCTCTTGTGGGCTGATAGAGTTGAAGTAATTTGCTCAAATAGGCTACAGCAAGCCCATTCAAACATTTAAAAACAAGGAAAGCCACCTTACATTTGATGCAATCCTCCCCCGCCAGCCAGTGCAAGGCACGGCGAGAGGGAGACACATGGGCGGTTTTTCCTAGCTTACAACTCAACCTAACAGCTACATTTTGAGCCCTCTGAAGTCTCTGAATTTGCTTGGATGGGATGCCCATCTACTGGCTATTGCAATATTCCAGATGGGCATTCGTCAGGGCACCCACACTACCAGGGGAGTACCTGCCTAAGGAGTCTCAGAATATGGTGTACTGCCTCGGCCTTAGCACCAACCTGTTAGTTGCTGGTGAGGTTGTCCTGCCATACACAGCCTAGATTCTTGACTTTAGAGACAATCTTTAAATTTGTACGCACAATTATTGAAACAGGTAGTTTCTTTGCTGCAATGAGAAGAGGTTTTGGACCAAATAAAATCAGTTCAGTTTTACCTGCATTTAATTGCAGCTGATGGCTACACATCCAATGGTCAGCCTCATCCAAGCACTGCCGTAATTTATCAAATGCATCTTCAAGGGTAAAAAACCTGATGAAGATCTGAGTGTCATCAGCATAGGTATGAAAGCTCATGCCATGCCGTCTCAAGATTTCTAACAGTGATTCACTGTATCAAAGGCCGCAGACAGGTCCAGCATCACCAAAAGGGAGAACTTGCCCCGGTCCGCAGCCACCAATAATTCATTCTGAACAGACAGGAGGGAAGTCTCTGTTCCAAAGCGATTTTCTTCAGTAAAGGCGTGACTATAGATTGTTTCAAAATATGAGGAACTATACTTTGCGTCAAAGATTTATTGATGAACCTGGTCATAAAAGGAGTCAGGTCCAAAGATAGACGCTTTGCTACATAAGCAGGGAGAGAGAAGAGCGAGTCATTAGTCGGTTTGAGAACCTCCAATAACTGATATCCTTCTTTTTCCAATACTGGGCGAAAGTCAAAAGCAGGAAACAAACTCTGTTCCTGCTGATTAGTTGATTCCCCTAAGGATTGCACAATAGGCATTCCAAGTGAAGCCATGTCAACAGTTTGAGTTTTGATAGCAATGTCCCCCTTAATCTGTTCAATTATATCGATAAAGAATTAAAAATATTGGCCTGTACAAAAGAGGGTTCAATTGAGGTCACCCTACATCCAGGATTACAGAATTTTTAGACAATGGAATTCAATTCCCTGGGCAAATTGTTGGCAGTCTCTAATTTTATACAGAGATAATCTCTCTTGGCCTGGAAAATGGCTGATTTATCATTAAGTAGGCCACTGTTAGCCCCATTTAAATGATCTAACATTTGTTTATTTTGCCATTTTCGACCTGTCCTGCTCACTAGTTTACACGTAAACAAGGGTTTGGATATCCTTGATATTTTTAATTTTAGAGGGGCTGTCTTAGTACACACTGCATCCATCACCTCACAGCCTCCTGCAAGAAAATCCACACAAGGTAGAAGGGAATCAATAGAAGAAATGGCTTCTCTAATTTCACTGCCGGTGATTCTATCTAGATTCTTTTTTTTTCATTTTTTTTTAATCAACTTTATTTAATAATTTTACAAAACATAATACAACTGAGTAACAACAGAATGGGAACAAGCAAAAGATTACTCCATATACATCAGTGCAACAAAATGCAAATTACTACTAAAGTAACAGCTATTCAAAACAAAATCCGAAAACATCCCCACCCTCCTATCTCATGGCAAGACGTGACAACACAAAACACAAAAAAAAGGACAAAACATACACCCCTACCAATCCCCAACTTCAATATCCACAAAATAAACCAAAGCCTACACCTCATCCAAATAAATCCCTGAATGACCCCCATCTCTCCTTGTACTCAGTTTCTCGATGTTGTCGAACTGCCTGAGTCTTCTCATACCAAGAGAGCGTCCGCATATCTGACACCCAGTTATCGCAATGTGGCTTCTTCCTGGATTTCCACACCTTCATTATTTGTTTTATGGCCATCAACAATGCTCTATCAATCCATTCCGAACAATCCCACATCTCCACAGTTCGACTATCAGTTGAAAGGAAAATCACTGACCGAAAAGTACGAGGCAGTGTCATGCTAGTTACCATATCAATGCAATCCAAAACTTCTCTCCAAAGGTCCAGCACTCTACTACACTCCCAGAGCATATGTAGATAGGTCCCTCTCGAGCCTCCACACCCCCAGCACAGATCTACATCAGCCAAACCTCCCTCCTTCATTTTCACTGGTGTCCAATAAATACGGCCTAAAAGACGTTGGTGAATATACCTCAGATTTAAATCAACCGTGGCCCTCACCGAAGCCCTCCAGCTATTATCCCACAAGCCATCAGAAAGATCAGTTTCCAATTCAGACACCCACTTCATTCGCAACTGACCCCAGGAACTTCTCATACAGTCCTGCAAAGGCATCAGCCTAACATATGTAGAAACTGTCCTAGGAGACGTAGCAAAAATCTCACAAATCTGAGGTCTACCACTCAAAGGTCCACTCAACATTTGCAATCTTTCCATCAGCAACCGCTCCAAAAGCCCATATCTACCCGCCTCTCTATTGTGCAGACTATAACGATTAGCTAATTCTTCAAACGGAACCATCCCCCCCTCTCCATACATCCCCTATTTTCAGAATGCCCCCGTTAGCCTAGCCCCTCCAATTAAGCATTTTATTATTAATTACTAAACCCGGATTCAGCCAAATAGAGGCCGAATCATACAAATACAAGGATTGCCCACACCCCAGAATCCAATTAACCAACACTGACTTAGAAATCACTAGAGTCTCCAATTTTGTACCAGAATTTGCCAACCTCCCATACGAATATAAACAGTCCAGGGAAAAGGGATGCAGCATTTCCTTTTCCATTAAAAGCCAATATGGGTCTGATCCCCGCCCTTCCTCAAAGTAATAAGAAAACTTCTTCAATAAAAATCCCCTACAATAATTCTCCAATACCGGATAACCAAAGCCCCCATCTTTAACTCTACGCACCAAAATAAATTGTGGAATTTTTGGCCTATTACCTTTTCCCCATAGGAAGTCCATAAAAATCCTATCAATGCTCCGGAGCACTCTTTTAGTAAATTTAAGGGGAAGTGATTGAATAAAATACAGGACCTTTGGCAACAGCATCATCTTGATAGCATTGATTCTTGCCCAGATGCTTAGAGTCAATCTTTCCCATCTTTGTACATCCTTCAGCATAATTTCTCTCAATTTGTCTACATTGTATTCTATCGTTCTCTTAATATCGCGCCCCAAGTAGACACCTAAATATTTCACCGAAACATCAGCCCATTGGCAATCCCAATCCAACAACCTACCATTCACCGGGTTCATCTGAAGCGGGAAAACTACTGTTTTACCCCAGTTAACTTTATAGCCAGACAATTCTCCCACCTCTTGCAACATATTCCTCAATAAGGGTCCACCCACCTCCGGATTCCTCAAGACCACCGTCAGATCGTCAGCATATGCTAGGACTTTCACCTCATCATTTCTCAACTTCTGCCTAAGATAAGCCAACAACGGCTCCAGGACCAAATTAAACAAAAGGGGCAAAAGAGGACACCCCTGTCTACATCTAGATTATTAATTTTCAATAAACAGCTGATTGGGCTTTAACACTAACTTTATGTCCTTTAGGTCGGGTAAGTGAAAGAGCTGAGCAAAATGGTTAGACCAATGAATTGGCAAGGTCTCCTTCCAGGAGGCATATGTACCCTAGTGAACAGAACGTCCAAACAGTGCCCTTTTATATGGGATGGTTGAGTCCCTAATGAATGTAGGCCATGGATGTCCAAATGTTTCCATAACTCCTTAGAGTCTGTTTTTTTTGGGTTATCCAACCATATATTCCAGTCACCTGTCAATAATAATTCTTTATATTTGCTCCCATGTGTGACTAAAAAAGAATCCAGATTTTCAAGAAACGGTCTGCATGGACCAGGCGGCCTGTAGCCTAAAATAGGATGAATGGCAGCTCTAGGGGACAAATGAAGTATTAAATGTCCAACCTGCGCATCCACCCCCCAATCAAGGGTATTTAGATGTGATATTTGTAAGTCAGTTTTATCAATGACTGCTATACTCCTCCCTCTCCTTCCGATCCAGTTAATATGTTTTATCAAATAGTCCTCCGGGACTAGTTCATGAAATAAGCTCTGGGAGGCTTTAGTGAACCATGTTTCAGTAACTAATAAAATATCTAAATCATGATGTTGAACAAACTCTGCTATTGCTGTAGCGTGGGCTCCTGCTGACCTAGCATTAATGAGTGCTGCTTTAAAGCCAACATCAACCTCATCATTCAATGTCTGCGTTTCAGCCCTATGCGGGCAATGTTCAATTCTCTAATTTTATTCAAAGTTCATAGGGAAATGCTGCTGTGCGCGTTGTTCAGCTTCTTGAAGGAGCTTACATCATAAATAAACCCCCCCACCCATTGAAGTGCCTTGCACTAACCTTGTCCATTTTCCAAATAGCTGTCGGTTTAAGCTACACAAGAGTCAACCAGTAAAGAATTAATCCTACAGCGTTTTCTGCTGACTGGCGACCCAGGCAGAATCAGGCAAAAACAGGCTTTGCATCAGGTCTTTGCACTAACGCGGGCCAGTTGTAGCTTGTGGCACACCCCGCTGCCGTAAAACGGGTGCTCGTCCAAGGAGGATCTCGGTAGTTGTAGGAAACCGGATCCCAGAGGAGTTTAATAGGTAAGTATGTAGCAAAATAGCACCACAATTAATTAAAAGCAGTAATTGCTAAAATACAAGCTAAAATACAGAATGTCTAAAATCAATCACGTTCTTGAAACAATATTGTTAATGCTGCCACTGAAATCGAACTATACATTTTTTAAAGTGCTATCTCAAACGCTAGTTCTGTCCAGTTATGATAGTACGTGTCAGCAGGGCACCGAACACAAAAAATGTATCATGTTCACTGAGGGAGACACCAGACCGAGGAGCCAAAGTGGGACGTGGGTGGGCTACTAAATAAAAAGGATGTAGAACACCACTTGTAAGAGCCTGCACAGCCTTCTTGGCATTGTTCATTAGGGGAAATGGACAAAGCAGTGTTAAATATGCAGTCCGAAGCAGGATATCCCTCTCCCGCACCGCATTTAGCTCGTACCAAAAGACAGTGTTCCCCCACTTGTTGGTATTGTGAGTGGCCAAGTTCAAGGGACCGACCCTGGCCTGGAAATGCCTCCCACTCCTGCTCTTTCCCTTTAAATGTCCTGCTCTAGAGCAGAAGATGCCACACTCTATAAATGGACCTTCAGAGCACAGTGTTAGGGAGAATTCTCAATATGTGCTAATTTCCCTAACCTTTTGAGACCCCCAGCAACTTTGCTGGATTTCAAATATTTGATTTTGTTTCCTGGGAAGAGTGAGAGCCTTTTTTCCCACTCTTCCATGTATTTGAATATGTGTTTTACTTTTGTGTTCTTTGGTTATGGAGTTTTAACACAATTCCATAGGCATCATCTTTTTCTGTGCGTCACACAGCACTTTCAGTGCAGAGGCACAGGGATGTCTTTCAGACTTCCCAAGGTTTAAATACCTTCTCTGGGACTGACTACTGTCTCCCAGAGCATGTAAAGTTAAATTGACTTTACTAGTCTCTTTAAATTTACTGACCCAGCAAACCCTATCTTCCTATAGAGTGCTGGAGGGGTTGCCTAGCTTCCCCTGAGTCAAAACACTCATGTAGCAGTCAAATGTTACCCTTTCCTACTTTAAATGGCTTGTAGCAGTGGTTTAGATCAAACTACCACAATTTTTCATGACCGTGAACAACGGTATCTAGAAATCGGGTCAGCCATGTTTCTCAATATGGCGCTCAAGATCTATCGTAACAACAGACTCCGGTCGACTTTTTTCACCATTTCTTTTAGAAAAGGTCCTTCTTGTGTTTGTCTCTGACCGCCAAACCAGGTTTGGTGTTGTTGGCCTTTGTCGGGATTCAGTGCTGAAGCCCTCCTCTGGCGCCAGGGTGTCTGGGGTGGACAGAATGTGAGGCAGTTGCCCGAATCTCCCTGTGCTTAGTCTACTAGTAGACCTGAATGCACTCTGGTGTGATTGGCCAGCTGGCTCACTGGCAAGGACAGCAACCCTGCTGTGTGAGTGACAGCCAGGCTGGAATGAATGGGGGAAAACTGTTTCTCTGGGACTTGGAAAGCAGAGTCGACCACTGGAACGAAAGAACCGAAGATGGGCTGAAGGAAGGGGACTGCTGCAACTCCTGGATGACCAGAGAAGCCCTGCTGCAGGTCCGAATTGCCTGAAACTCCGTCGGCAGAGAAGCCCTTCAAGGTTAACTTCTTCCCTTGAGTTTGGTGGGAACAACGAACTCGCAAGCCACCTGGACACTGTCCCCATCTGGTCGACTTTTAATCAGAGTGCTGTTGAAAACCGGACAGCCAGAGGGAAGGAAACTACCTCATGGACCTTAAGGCACTCACACCTTAAACCGACGTCTTGCTAAAGCTTTTGGCCTCAACCCTGGGCAGCGCAGGAACCTCCTGACGTCCTCCTTCTTGACCCCACGACTGAAAATCAGGAGCAGTGAGATCTGCTTGAACTGCAAGGAACAACTGCCTCAGCTACAGCTCTTCTTCATTAACAAGGTACTGTGCAAACATGGTCTGGAAATCTTTTCGTCCATCATGAAAGTTTGTGGAAACGTTCTCAACTTTGAAGGCTTGTCCTTCCCTAAATATTCATCAACCTTTTCACCTAGCCAAATTCATCTAAACTCTGTGGCAAAGACTAAATCGTTATCTACCAGAACTGTGCTATCCTATACAAAGACTCTGAACCATTGACTTTGGCCCCGGCCTATGGAGAAGAATTGCTTATTGGAGTTAACTGCGACACTTTGCCCTGCCTCTGAATGTATTTTGGCTGTCTTTCTTATAACCTTGTCTTTTTATGACCTTTCTAAGTAACTGAAGTGTCATGTTTTTTTTCTGAACTTGTTCATTAACATTTTGGTGGTGTATTGTAGTGTATTAGTGTGTGCTATTGAGCTGCTCTTACTAGTGGAATGTTTTCTAACTGACTGTTAAATAAATGTATATTCTTTTACCAAGAAACCTTGAATCTGTGTATATTTGAATCACTGTGTTAGTTGGTCTTTTGTGTAACTTTTTCTTCTGCTCACTCAACTCTTGAGATAAGTCTGGCTGCTCAGCCACTGCTACCACATAAGTGTGTAGTACATGCTTGTACCAATGGTAAAATTGTACTCACACTTGTAGTTTTAATTGCATGTAGTCTTCCTAAAGGGTACTGCATGTGATTCTGTCTAACACACAGGAGGATCACCTGCTTTTAGATTCTGCAGTCACGCCTCATACGCAGAACATTTCTCAGATGTTTACCCACTAGGATCAATCTATTTGTATCAGGGCTGGGAGCTGCTGTGGGCTGCCAGCCATGGTGGATGGAGATGAACCTCACAGGGTAAAGAAGGATGCAGGGGCAGGTGCTGCAATATCAACAATGGGGAAGCAACATTCAAAATTCAGGAATCTAAACTTTTTCAGGGGCCTGCCCGGAAGATGGTGATCCAAAGTTCACTGGAATTTTGCAGCCCTATCCTACTCAGTGGACCCGATCTGCCCATCCAGAGCATGTACACACTATTACTGAGCCTCACGCAAGTCAGCAGGGAAGAACTCTCTTGCCCAGGCCATAAGAGGTTTAAGGATCAGGATAATTTAGTAAAGGAAGATCCAGCTGGAACAAGATGACCTTCAAATGCAGGTCTTTATATATGTTATGGCTCATCACATTCCCTTTACCAGGAGTCAACGGAGGAGGTTGAATGGTTTTTTAATCACTATTTTTGAGAAGTTTGTCATGGGGCAAGTCACTGTCGCAGTGCAATAGGCACCTGCTGAAGGATGGTGCGGGAGGGTCTTATGCACCTCTATTATGAAGATCCTTGCAAGCGAAAATATAGCAATCAAATATGCATTATGGGTTATACTTAAAGACCTCCCAGCCTGGGTTTAGGTATCATTACTGGGTCGGTATGCACCGAACAAGAGGTTACAACATTTCGCACCACACAGCTTCCTCTGGGGTGCATATCACAGGCCCAAACTCCCGTAAAAAAAACGCACCACTATTTTCTATTTCTATGGTGGGCTGGCACAGACAGTGAAGGAGCACGGCAGGTGAAGATGGAAGGCGTGGGTCAACAGGTACATGCTGAAGTGAGGGATTTGGGATGCGGGTGGCTGAGAGCCCTTCCCTGGGTACAAATGATTGTTTAGATTAGGTGGATAATGTTAGGCTGTGCTATTATAGCTGTATGGCAGATGGACCTTCTTAAATATGTGTTCTCCTACTACTAGCCACCTCTCGACCTAACTTGATTTGATCCCCAGAATTAGTGTCCAAGATGCAACAGGCTTTATGCAGATCTGATGTTTATGTTTTGTTCTGGTATGGGTTAAAATGATATTTTGAATTATTTTGACAAATGAAGCTTGAGAACTAATGCGACACCTGAGCCAGATTCAAAGCTTGGTTTTGCATAGTAGCTCAGTATGATGATTGACGCACATGAACATGGCAACTGAGTAGTATTTTCCAAAGCTCTATTGCATATCACATGCACATGGAAGAATTCCATACTTGCTCAGGGGGATCATTGGCATAATGTATCTTTGGACTTGCACTTTATTGAGTAGAGCAGGCACTCACTCCAGCATTGGAACAAACATTTGCTGATCTATGGAAAAGGTGTGAGTACATAGCACCACAGTGGCACCTGGATTAATCTGTTATTGGGGGTTAATTTATTGATTGCGTCTTAACCTGTTACCTCTTGTATAAATGCTCGATCTTTCTCTGTGTCTCTCTGTTAAATACAATTTTATAAATATGTACTGTTACAATGAAAAAAAAACGATGTCAAAAATGGGCATGGCGAGCTGAAATTCGATCTCCATCTCTCTGCCAAAAAGGTGCTCGAAAATAGATGTGTCGTGATTAGGTTAAGACACTGAAAATACAAACTCTAAACCAAAAAAATGCATTTTTAATGGATGTATTTTTCTTATCGCCATGTTTACACAAGACTACCTATTAAATTATTCATATTTTTTAAATTGTTCTTGCTGCAAAGTTTACAATACAAATTACACTTCGTGTTGGTTATGCTTATTGTGTCAATAGACGTAATTATGCAAAGGAAACACACAATATATTTTTAATCTGCATTTTATTTCACTTTTAAACAGGAGCTATAAAAGGGGACACAGTGATTCAGTTCGGAGGATCATATGTGAATGTGGCACTTTTGCCAGCATGTGAATTATTCAAAGATATCATCATTATAGATTTCTTGGACAGTAGTTTGCAGACTGCAACAAAATGGCTGAAAGAAGAAGCGGGAGCACATGACTGGGGCGCACTTGAAAAATGTTTGGGTGAAATGGAAGGAGGCAGGTAGGACTATCAAAATGTAAACTGTTCTGAATTAGTCCCTTTTTCTTTTCTCATCATTGAATATAAATTAACACATTACTCTTTTCAGAATTGAAATATCCCTTTTTCGTGTCATGGAGAACGCTGACACAATTCATACATTCTTTGGATGACCAAGAGAAAGTATGCAATCCAGTGATTAACAGAGATCTTGTCAAGGCCAATTTCATTGAGGCCTAGTGTCATGAATTTCCATGTGTGATCTTGTGGGTAGATTGTTGGGTTGCCAAGGGGGGCTGAGTGCTACAAGAAGTAGTGAAATGCTTGGTGCATTGGCAGTGTGGTATTGATTTCCACACTACCCCATCATACCACCAACAGCAGGTAGGAGCTTGTCATGTGTGGCTTTACCAGCATGGGGCCTTTTAACAAATACAGTTCCACATTTTGTCCAAAATAATGACTTATGCGGAAAACCAGTGGGATCATGCAATCAAGCTCAGCTTACTGAATTAGGCTCTGCCTGAGGTTGCTTACACCTCATTGAGGAGGAAAACACAGACACAGACACATTCACACATGCTCACCACTGCAGCATCAGGTATGGGCAGCGGTGAAGAGGTCCCTGTACGAGCAGCAGTCCTGCTGCACAAGAAGCACAGTGCTAGCATTGTTGTGAATATGTGAGGATGCTCAGAATATCAAAATGTTGGACTGCCTTATAAGGCACAATCTGTGCTGTACAGAAGGCCTGCACTAATAAAGGAAAAACACCTCAATTTATAAACCCATTAAGGCTCCAACAGTCCAGAGTAAGGAAGTAATTGGCATCATGGGATGGCCTCCCAGAGAAAGGGAGCCAATTTGATGTTTCAATATGTCTGGTTGCATTTTTTTCAGCATTTATGTTTATATAGCACTGATCACCAAAGCGCTGAACATAATTTCAAAACAATAGTATTTTTTTGTTTTTTTAGTGCACCTATAGCCAAAGTGCTGGTCGAGTATAAAAAAATATTATTAAGTATTTATTTGTTTTTATAAAGCGCTTATTGCCAAAGTGCTGAACAAAAATGAAAAAAAACCTAGTACAAATGTATCCAATTTCATGAAGAATTAAGAAAATAAGATTTCAGATGGGAATGGAAAGAAGAAAAGGAAATAAGAAACTGGACAGAAAGAGTAAGAAAGTTCCATAGTTTAAGGGCAAAGCGAGAAAAAGAGCAAAACAATGATTAAGCACAATGGACTTGGAACAGGTAACACATACTGTGATTGAGAGCAAAGGGAAGGTGAAGGTTGACGCCAAGAAATGAGAGCAGAAAGATACAGAGCATCCACCCAATACAGGTGCATGAAGACAATATATAGAAAGTTACATTGAAGACGATCGAAGGATAAGAGAAAATGCAGAGCAGAAGTTATAGATTCACAAGGAGAAAGATGTCATATGAGGTGAACAGAGTAATTAAAAATAGATCAGAGTAGAGCAAGCAGATAAGCAGGTAATCCAAGAAAATGATAAGAACAATAGTCAAGACTATAAAGAATGATTCTAGAAACCAGACGTTTAGTATCATTAAAGGTTAAAAAGTATCCAGCCTTACGGATATTAAATAAATAAAAACAACATGGACAAGCAATCAAACAAGCAAATGAAAGAGAAGCATTGATAATAGTGCCAAGCGTATGAGCGCTAATAGAGAGAGTTAAATGTGGGCGAAAATAAATAGAATGCAGAGGAAAAGGAGGGGGTTGTTTCAGTTTTTGAAGAATTTAAGTTAAGAAAGTTAGAGGTCACACAAGACTGAATAGACTACAGGTAAACTGAAAGATTAGAATGCAGAAACATTGAACAGGACGAAGAAGAAATAATAGCCGAAAGGAGGATGGTATAGATTTTAAAAAGAAGAAGGCCAATAGCTGTGAGCTGGGAACCCAGAAATGTACTGGGTGGGCAGGAGAAGAGTGTTCAGCCCAAGAAACAGAAAAGAAGTGGTCAGACTGATAGGAAAGAAACCAATTATGAATGGTACCAGAGGTGCCAGGAGAAGAAATCCTAGAGGAAAGAACAGCATGATGAACCACGTCGTATGCTGTGGATAGACCTAATATGATAAGAAGAGGGGAAAGTTTATTATAGAAGACTGGGAGAAGAGAGTCAGAAACAGAGATTAATGTAGTTTCTGAATAATGAAAGGGACGGTACCCAAACTGGAGAGGTGGATGCAGAGAGTGAAAATTCAGATATGGGGGAATCTGATAATAGATCCTTCTTTCGAGGATCCTAGGATATAAGGAAGAAACTGGTGGAAACTCAAAAGAACAGACAGATCAAATAAGGAGTTTCTAAAATAGAAGAGATAAGCAGGAAGTTAAGAGAGAAACAAATTGAGGAATAAGGGAAGAAGGCATGGAAGCAGAGGGTGCAGTCATACAATTGGCACGAGCATCAAATGTAGCTGTGTCAGTATCCATGAGCATCGAAAAAGAAGACTGTGAATATGAAGAGGCAACAGATGCCATAGTTATAGAGGTACTAGAAGAACAAGACGTGCAAACAGTGGCAACTTTACAACTGAAATAGAGGGAAACTCATCAGAAGAAAGGGAAGAAAAGAGAGAGGGGTCAGATGAAGAGGGCGCAAGAAGATGATTAAGTTCTTGAAAAAGTCGAGGCAGGCATGATCAAAGCTTAGTAAGAAGATCACAATATTAGGTTGTATGTGAAAATGTTGAATATTGTAGGCTGCACACCAAAAAGTCAGATTTTTTTCAGTCGATTTGGTGCGGCCTGCAATATTCAACATATTTCACATTTAGGAGAGGTTTCACCCCCAAATGCCCTTCAGCCAATTCCCCCACCCTCTCTCCTTAAAATTGAGTGTTTGTTCCTCTGCCCATTCCATTCAAAATACAGTCCCCAACAAACCATGTGCTGACGCACACACACAAAAACACACACAAACATACACTCACCTCCGTCTCCCGCGACTGCTCTTCCTGCCCTGTCAGCCCCTGCGCGACTCGTTTGTGGAAGGGGCATGCCACCTCAATTAAGAAAGACCACTCTGTGCCTCTGTGCAGTCTTTCTAAATCAGTCTTTTTTCGCACAATAGAAAAATACTTTTTCACTTAAGATCGAATATTATTGATTTTTTTTAGTAGCAGTGACCTGTCATAAAGAGTATAAAGAACATGAAATTAGGATAAGGAAATTAAATGAGTTAGATTTATTTTATTGCCATTCTATAAACCACAACAAGCTACAAAGAAGGTGAAGGGAGGAGTGAGCCCTGGTTGAGGTGGTTTATGAGAAGAAAAACAAGGCTCAGGAGTAAAACGATGATCAAGAATAGACTGAAGACCTGTGAATGAAGAAGTAGATGAAATTCAGGCCTGAGAAAGGTGAGAATGCGTGGAGAGAAGGCAGAGAAGAATTGAGGGAAGAAACAAATGTAGGAGAATTAAATGGTCTAAAATTAAATGTAAGAAATGTCAGGGTCCAAGAAAAACAGGGAGGTGAAGCAGGAAGAGATAATGAAAAAAGAAAGCAGAACATTATCAGGAAAAGGTAAAAGAGTGAATGAGAAAGAAGAAAATGATGGAACAGAAGAAAATATAGGAGCAGTGGAAGGAGAATCAGGTATCTGATGCAATTTATAAGAATATAGATTAGAAAGAAAAGGGATAGAATTGTGAACTGATGACAAATGAAGATTAAAATCTATTAATAAAATCACCAGCAAGATAGCTCATTGGATTAAGCGCTCTTTACTGGGATCTGTTTGAGATTTGTAGGTCACAGGTTAAAATCCTGGCACGGTTTACTCTGCTATCCTTCATTCCGAGGTAGATAATGTGAGTTCCAATTTCAGTTGTGTAATAATTGGATATTGAAATGTCCTATGTAAAGTGCTTTGGATGTATATAAGTGAAGAAAACTATTATTGTTATCGTAGGGGAATTAACTGTGACTAGATAGCAAAGAAGTTATCAATATCCTCACAAACTTATACACAAAATAATTACAAGCAAATCCAAAATATAGCGAGATTTAAAAGAATTCAAGTAATATTCAAATAAAGAAAAGTATGAGAAGTCCAAACAAGGAGAAGGAGTGAGTCCAAAAAGTGTGGAAATAATACCAGTACAACCACTATTGCCAGTGGAAAGAGGGGAGTGAGAAAACATAGAAATTAAAGGAAAAAGCCAGTAACAGAAACAGTATAAAGAGGACAAAGTCACATTTCAATACAGCAAATAAACTGTACATTTAGCCTGAAAAAGACATTGCGAATATAATGAGTTTTATTACAGATAAATTGTGCATTCCATAATGCAAAAGAAATGGTTGGATCAGAATGAGTCAAAATGGGGGGATGAAATCGGTTAGAAATGTCATAGGCACAGATGGAAGGAGAAAGTGTACAAGAGGAACAATGAGCTGTAAGGACGCATAATAAATGAAAAAGCAGAAAAGGAGAGAATGTGGAATACAAGAATAGAAATGTTTGAATAAAGGAGAATAATGGAAGATAAGGAAGTTCCTGCAATGGTGTAAACCAGCCCGACTGACTGATTGGGGAACGTTACTGAGCACAGACAAGTAGGACGAGTCAGCAAAGCTGCAGCACCACAATGGTGGGCAAAAGTCCAAATGATGATAAACCTGAAGCCATACCTGTGGCTAAGGTGCTAACGCAGAAAGGGCCATGATATCCAGCCTCTCACATACTGCCGCGGACAGCCGCTGGCAGCAGTGACTTATCTGAAGCATTACCGGGAGAAGCCCCAGAAGTTCTATAGCTTTCCAGCGTGACACAGGAAAGCATCATCTGATAGGGAGAGCGAGAGAGGTGGGCATGACCAGGCAAAGCAGGATGCCCAAGGTAGAGTTACCTGGTGAGATATTAGATACATTCCACACATCAGGTAGGTACAAATGCACACCGCTGATTCATATACAGATGGTTTAGCTCCCATTGATGTTCAAAAGATACACAGTTGCTGTAGAACACTGGATAGCGGAAGAAGCCTGCTGGTCCACCTCAGACAGCAGTGACTTGTCCAGGAAAAATGTCTATTGTCCAAATGCCTTGGGGAGAAGATGGGGAGCAGGTGCAAGTGGATCTTGGTCACCTGGCCTAAGCACCGCCCACCTGGTGCCTTCCTGGGTGCTGCTCTTTTTCCCCCGCTTAGCAAGCCCCACCAACCTGGTGCCTTCCTGGTTGCTGCTCTTTTTCCCTACTTAAGTCACCCTCTAGCATCCTTTCCTTTGCAGATGGGGAGCAGGTGCAAGTGGATCTTGGTGACCTGGCCTAAGGCCCACTAACCTGCTGCCCACCTGGTTGCTGCTCTTTTTCCCTACTTAAGTCACCCTCTAGCATCCTTTCCTTTGCAGATGGGGAGCAGGTGCAAGTGGATCTTGGTGACCTGGCCTAAGGCCCACTAACCTGCTGCCTACCTGGTTGCTGCTCTTTTTCTCCACTTAGCAAGCCCCACCAACCTGGTGCCTTCCTGATTGCCTCTCTTTTTCCCCACTTAGCAAGCCCCACCCACCTGGTGCCTTCCTGGTTGACGTTCTTTTTCCCTATTTAAGGAGCCCTCCAGCCTCTTTTCCTTTGCAGATGGGGAGCAGGTGCAAGTGGACCTTGGTCACCTGGCCTAAGCCCCGCCCACCGGGTGCCTTCCTGGTTGCCGCTCTTTTTCCCCACTTAGCAAACCCCGCCCACCTGGTGCCTTCCTGGTTGCCGCTCGTTTTCCCTACTTAAGGAGCCCTACAGCCTCTTTTCCTTTGCAGATGGGGAGCAGGTGCAAGTGGATCTTGATCACCTGGTCTAAGCCACACACACCTGGTTGATGCTCCTTTTCCCTATTTAAGGAGCCCTTCATTTAAGGAGGAGGGGAGGAGATAGGAAATTGCAGAAAGGAAGAGCAGGAGAGAACAGAGAGTAAGCAGTCAAAAAGAGTGGAGAAGCAAGAGGGAAGAGTAAATACAATTGCAGAAGTCAGTAGTGACACATAGGGCCTCATTATGGGTTTGGCGGCATGGTTGCCTCCAAAACAGGTCCGGGTTCCCTGAATGGGGAATTACCGGGCCATTCCGAGTTTGGAGGGCCCGCTAATTCCTCCCTCAGGGAACCCGGCCCGGACCTTAACCATTCCCATTCCAGCCCCCGTAGGGCTCAATGGGAATGGGAGAGGGAGCTAACAACGGGCCGATTACGACCGGCCCGTTGTTAGCTCCCTGGTCCCCTGGCGGGACCCGGTAATGACGCCTGGTTGATGTAGCAATGAAGAAGGCATTAGCTCACTCTAATGAACTTCGCCCACAGTGGTAAGGAAGGCTAGATTTTCTTTCTATAGATGGCTATGTTTGACTACTTCCACTTAAGATGGATTTTTCTCTACATTCCAGAGTGCAACACTTATCCCATATAAAACATTTCTACTGCATTAGCTCAGTGTTACAGACAAGCTGACAAGCGTTGAATATGTCTTTGACATATCTGACAAATGTTCATGTGACAACATTTTATGTGCATGTGTACCGCATGTAAAGTATAGTAGAACCCACAACTGTGGTAGTTGCCCTTCGGGTGGATAAGACTAGTAAGGGGAAGTCCTATGAAAACTTTGGTCCAGCTGTCATCTAGTCACCAACATAGGAATCATATATGCGCCTAAACAATCTTCATTGCATGATTAGTTTAAAGTCTTCAAACTTGTCATCTCTGATAGTAATTGACCAGTGCACCAAATTCTAGTTAATATTTGCAGGCTATGTAATGCTCTTTAATGTTCATGTTTGTTCAGACTGGGTTTCGCCAAAGGGTCATCCACCCCTTGGAGATTTGAGGCCTTAAGAATGGCAGCAGGACGCAATACAAATATCAAGTAACATAAAATGGGATAATAACGTGGTCGCTGAGGCTTTACTTGTGTAGAGATTAGGAAGGGGGCACGTGTCCTTGGATTTCAGTGACCGGTTGGGGAATAGAGAACAAATCAATCTGAGCAGAGCATTGTGTCATGGTTGGGCACCACTTTGTTGGTCAGACCTAGGATTTACCTTCTACTTGAGGTGACCGAGCACGCTCTGATGAATGCTTTTGTGATGTCCTCGGCTGCACCCAGATATCTCTGACCGGTCTTTTCGTGCAACAAATGTTCCCAAAACATGGGAAGATCGAGTTGCATATCAGGAATGGCTATAACATTTACACCTCTGTACATGTTAAAAACAATTGAAGCCAATATAATATTTTTTGTATTTATATTCCAGATTAAACTGGTCTCAGCTGGAAGAAACAATGAGAGGAAAGGCCAAGGAAATTATCAAAGCAGATCTTGCCGAAACTCACCCTGTGGCCCCGAAACTTTCAATACAGGCCGACTGCCTCTACACAGCGCTTTGTTTAGAGTTACTCTGTGCAAACTGACGCATACAAAAAAACTCTGAAGGGTATGGCATCGCTGATTAAAATAGGTGGATGTCTTATATACTTTGCATTGCTGGGTTGTACTTACTTCATGGTGGGTGCGTGCAAGTTCCCTGTCTTATGTGTCGATCAGGAGTTTGTGAATCAGGCATTGATGGAGTCAGGATTTGCTATTAAGCAGTGTCTGCTGAATCCTAGAGTTGAGAATTCTCAGTTTTCTGTCATGGATTTTTCTGGTTCAGTGATGATTGTTGCATACAAGCAATGTGATGTCGAATAATCTCAAGGATGGAAAATTGAAAAATATAGAGAAGTCTTAATGCTGACCCTTGACTGTTCTTTCCTCAGACTTACATGTTCCCTTTTTCTGCAGCCCTGCAATACAATGTTGGTGTTTAAACCCTAGACCTAGCTTAAATACATGAATCCAGTTCTAAAATTCGCTCTGCAACAAACATGTATTTTTTTCATTTAGAGAAAACTGTCTGCAACTACAAAATACAATGTAATTCAGTGGGTATGCGGTCAGATGCTTTGAACCAGGCCCATAATTTCCCTGCTCCACAGGTCTTGGTCTGTGTGGTCTTTTCCCTGCTACTGTCGGTGGAACCGTATTACCCAGATTTCTAGATATATCGACACGTACATTATGGACTATTGCTGTATTGGCATGAATATTACCTTCTTTGGAACATCTAAGGCGAATGCAATAGGTCACTGAAGATGTAAAGCTGAAACGTGTCAGGGGCACCCATTACAACATTAGTGAGAAATGCACAAGCCTTACATTTATTGGAATGTGGGGCATAGCTTTATAACTATATGCTTTGTTCATGTTCCCTTCTTTCAGACAAATGTGCAAACCTAATGTGATTTTGTGTGATTTTCTTTGAAAATGTGCTTTTAGCTTTAGTATGTACCAGCAGATATTAGGTGATATAAGGACCAATGTTGCTTTATGATTTTACATACTGAACAAGCATTTACAAAGCATAGATAAATGAGAGTAAATAAATTATCTGAAATTCATAAGCCAACCATTAAAGGAGTAAGTACTAAACTGAGTGTGCGTCTCTGTGATTGGTGCATGCCACTGCAGGTTTATGGTTTGTACTGGAAAGGCAGCATGCTGGCCTCCTTACAATAGTTAAAATATTTCTCCAAATATTTTCTTTTGCATTCAACTACACTAATGTTGGCTGCAGTGAGTGCCCTTCCTATCCATTGTTATAGATTACATTTCCCAACTTTACCCTTTTACATGGATCCGTCACTCATCAAAAGGTTGATCCAAGCCAGGTGAGGTGTACACCCAGGCTGCTGTTCGATGGTAGGATGGTATGGTCATTTGCCGCATTCTCTTATTCCCACTAGGAAAAACTACTGTCTAGTGAAATGCAGTACAAACAAAAACTCTAAATTGAATTAATAAATACATATTTGGATGTTTTTAAGTTTTGCACTATTGCCTCATTCATAGACTGTTTTTGTTACAGAACCTCATAATGATTTGTTGGCGGAGAATCAATGGAATCGATTGCTTTGTGTCATTGTTTGAGTTGTTGCCTGTCGCATGCTTCTACTTTCTCATTCTTTTTGATTGCATTCAGTGTGAGAGTGACAACAATCCCCCACACACAACACGCCATTACCCTTATGTGCGAAGGAAACATTTTTCTTCTTGAATAGGAAATCATTGTAAGCGCTGCCCACGGATTTCGGACACATTGTTACGGTGGATGTTTTACCACATTTTCTGCTGCATTCTTTTGTAGGTGGGCAAGACCCCATAAGCAATCCTCTACCCCCACAACGACCCACACTGCCACATTCACCCAAAATCAATTATATGTGATCCCTCACACCAGCCCCTAAGAAAATGCACCCAAAATGCTGAGGAACAGCCGTTCATCAAATGCGGTCCAAAGGCTGCGACATGGCGGGCGGTCTCACTGCCCAATCCTGCACTTAAGAGGTTAGAAAGCAAAGCACCTACCGTTTCCCTCTTATACTCCCAGATTCTAACCAGAACACATGCATCTTATCATAAATTTTGTGATGAATCTTTTTACAAAGTCATTAGTGTGTTCAATTTAATATACCATTGCCAATTAAAAATAGCTTTATTTTAATGGCCCTGGAATATCGTAGGCTGGGCCTGGTCATTTTGATGGTGCAGGAAATGAGGCTACTGGCAGGGAAGGAAAGGCGCAAACCATGTGTTCTTATATGGGAATGTTATTGGGCTTCTGGGTGTGCAAAAAAGGTGGGGGTGGTGAGGATCCTATTCCATAAAAGGATGAGATTATCTAACCCTCTGTTCCTGCAGGTAGGGGTGGATAGGTATACATGACCATGGCTACAAGATATGACCTTAATGAAGGACAGGCGGCCTCATGTGCATCAGTTCTCGACAAGATCCTTAAGGAAACATAGGGGCCATTTTTGATCGTTGGTGATTTCAATATGTGCCAAACCCGGGGATAGAAGGGTTGGTAATATGAGGGGGTGGCCTTCTGAAAGAGTCACAGAGTACGTATACCTTGGGAGGGCTGTTGGAATCACAGGGACTATGGGATGTGTGGAGATGGAAGCACGCGGGGTTATACATTTTCCTCTCCTCCGCACGGAACGTACACTAGGTTTATTTCTGTGTACCTGGGGAACTGCTGGAAAGTGTGATGTCATGTGATGTGGTTCTGAATGGTTGGTCCGATCACGACTTGGTGGTCATGGAGGTTGCGCAGTGGGGTTTGACTACCCGGGACACATAGTGAAGGTGCAATGATTCTCTTTGTAGAGATGTAGCATTAGGAGAGGAATTGCATGGAAAGATTACTAAATACTTTGAAATGAATGATGCAAAAAAGATAGATACACGCATAGTTTGGGAGGTGGCAAAGGCAACTTGGAGGGGCCTGTTGATTAGGGAAGGGGAGAGAAGAAAGAGGGAAAGGATGTTGGTGGGAGATTGGTTACTTAGGGAAATAGAGGTCCTAGGAAGTAGAATATATAGGTCACAAGTGGCAGAGGAAAATCTCCTTGCAGAGGTTGGGGGGAAAAGGTAGTATCTTAAAGAGGGAGGGATTTAAGAGGTGGTTTGGAAGCTGCAGTATTGAAACAAAGGTTTTATGAAAAAGGTGATAAGGCAGACTCACTGTTGGTGATCAAGCTAAGGACGCAGAGAGCGTAAAGTTGGGTGGAGGAAATAGAGATGTTAGAGGAGGGCCTGAGCTCCAGGCATTGTCATTTATCACATGGCTTTGTGGCATTTTAAGGGTTTCTTTATGGTACAGATAAGGAATTTGAGGGGGAAACGAATGGAATGGTATTTCAGGGATTAACCCCTTCCGAAGTTGAACCTGGAGACGGTACAATTTCCAGAAGCCTCTTTTGCTCAAGAGGAAATCCAGAGGGCTCTATCTAATATGCCTTCTGAAAGGGCACCGGGGTCCGATTGTATCCCTATTCGGTTTTCTAAGAGAATTTCTTCGCTGATCGCCATGTTTTTAAAGAAATTGGTTAACTGCATTGTCGAGACCAGTAGAGCCACCCCATGTTTGGACAAGCCTTAATTGTGGTTATCCCAAAAGCGGAAAATGATCCTAAAAAATGCATGTCACACAGCCTAATATTGTTGCTCAACGTTGACGCAAACATTTTCACCAGGACAAAAGCATATAGATTTGAGCAGATCATGGCACTAGTGGTACATCCTGACCAGGTGAGATTTAGAACTGTCAGGCAGGGGGAAGGCACAATGCACAAGATTTTAAAACATATGGATCTGGGGAGAAGGCTAGGAGGAAACCCAGTGCCCCTCCTCTTACATGCTGAGAAGGCGTTTGATAGGGTGGGGTGGGAATTTACATATATGCAGTCTTGGAGATATTCAGGTTCAGGAATAGGATTTTAAAGGTGACAAGGGCTATCTGTACCGACCCTAGTGCAAGACTGGCAGCGAATGGGACATTTTCAAGACAGTTCCACTTACATAGAGGGACTAGACAGGGATGTCCACTGCCTCCTATGTTGTTTGCCATTACATTGGAGCCATTGGCATAACGCATTAAGGCGGCTCCTTGGGTGGGGGGTATATGGGTGGGAGATAAGGAGTATAAATTGGGACTGTCAGCGGATGATATTCTCTTACATTTGTGGAAGCCTAGTAGGTCGGTCCCGGCGGTATTCGAAATAATTTAATAATATGGATCATTTACGGAATTTAAAATTAATGGGGGGAAGCAGGTTCTTTTTCCTTTTTGTGAGTATTCAGAGAGGGACACAGAGGCATTAGAGTCTCTGGCTTTGGATGTCCACTCCAAAAACATTACTTTAAAATGGCCTGGACTCTTTTCTCCATTGTTCCGTTTGTTGTATAAGGAACTGGACGTTTGGAGTAAACTAACTCTATGATGGATGGGGCAGATTAATGCCTTGAAGATTAATTTTCTTCCCAGGAATTTTCTAACTTGTTCTAGATGTTGCCAATTTGAATCCTGCAGTGAATGTTGGGGGAAGTGAAGGGAAATATGTTGTGCTTTTTATGGCATGATAAGAAACTGAGAGTGGCCTATGATGTGTTCATTTTACCCAAGGAGGAGGCTGGAGTTGGCCTCCCAGATCTGGATACATACCACAGGGCAGCACAGTTGAGGGTGTTGGTCCCCCACTTGCGGATGGACTTGCAGAAGCAATGGGTTTTCCTGGAAAGTTTTAAGGTTGAGACCATTAATAGTGGGTGAGTGGTTATGAGTCCCACTGGCTAAAATCCCTAGACGGATTATGGATCGTAGTATTTTGGGTGTGCTGTGGGATATTTGGAGGCAGCATCCCAGGATGGAGGGAGTTAGAACATGGCCCTCTCCTTTTAGCCACTTATGGGCACCCCTGTTAAGGGATGAGCAGCCAGACCCACTGAGTTTTCAGAAATGGTACAAGGCAGGTTTGGAGAGGGTGTGTCAAAGTTGGTTAAAGGGGAAGTATATTTCGATACAGGGTATGAAGACCACACTAGGAATTGGTAAGCTCTCAGTGTTTTTGCATTTGCAATTAAAGGGAATGGTGACGGCAGAGAAGTAGAGGACCAAGATATAGTGGTATCTCATGCCAGTGGAGAACATTTTTGATACGTGTTGGGGGAGCAGGGGATTGATCTTAGTGCTTTACTGGGCTTTGCTGAAGGCAAGGGCTAGAAATTCGAAGTATATCATGGCCAAATGGGAACGGGATATGGAGAGAGGAATTGATAAGGACTTGTGGAGATCGATGTGCGGAGGGGCTCACAAGACGTCCACAACGTATCAGTATAAGATGCATGGGATACATCTCCTGGACAGATGCAGTACGATCCAGTGTGGTTGTCTAGAATGTTTCCTGTGGTCAATCTGAAGTGTTGGAGGGGATGTGGGCATAGGCTTATTGGAAGCAAGTCTTAGGTTTGATTAGGGGAGTGGAAATGATGGATCTCTCGTCCGAGTGTTGTTCAGGCTGAAGGAAGATGAGGGGAAATCGAACCCGCTTCCACACATGCTTCACTTCTTGTTGTTGACTCTGAGAGCCTGTTTGGTGATATGTTGGAAAAGGGAGGTTCTGCCTTCTGAGAGGCAATGGGTGATCAAGGCTGAGGAAATAAACTTAATGGATAATATTACAGCCACATTACATGATGTTAGGTCTTCCAGAGGAGGGAAATAGTTAAACACTTTGCGCAAATATAAGGATAAGACAGTTTAGTATGGCTTTGCGGGGTTTCTGTGGTGGCATATAGGGGATGTGGGGGTTGGAAGTAACGAGTATGGCTCCTCCATTCCTTGTTGGAAAACACAATTGTGGACCTAGACACCTGGTGAGTGAACGTGGACTTATACCAAAGGAGGTTATATGTATGGGGACTGCTGGCCTTCCTACTGCTCTGTTGTATGACGCAGCTCCAACACTCTGGTGGGAAGCAATGGGGGATGTGTACAATTGTTCGTATGTTTTAAGGTGTATGTATGTATGTGTATGTACCGGATTTGAAAAATTATAAATAATTTAAAAATAAATGGCTCTATAGACTTCCAATGGTGCATCATGAGTGACCTCCTAACCAAAGTAGAAATCAACACAATGATATGAAATGGTGTTTTTAAGTTGCCATTCACATTCAAGTTAACACATAGCCTATCATTGCCAGGGGTTTAGTATTATTTGTTTCTCATTTTAGTATTCTCATGAGACCTAAGATAATTCCACTCGTAAGCGGAGTATGTATGGCCATTGTAATTCGTTATTTATTCATTCCCAATGCATATGCACCCCGGGATACAAAATTCAATATATCTGAAGCAATCCCAGTTTATTTCCTTACAAAAACTATGCAAGTAAACTGGCCAGGTTTGGACTGGTTTATAGGGCAATAGGGCGATGCCCGAAGCATACATGCCAACACGCTCCATTCCATTCAGGACATGCTAGTCCAGTCCTGGTTTTAACTTTACACTCTGGGACTTGTAGACCTGGGTATCCTGGAAATAGAAGTCTCAGACTGCAAAGTTACCACGAAATCTGCACTACCATCTTCCAAATGGAATGGGACATGTTGACATGTATCTCGAAGTCCAGGCCAAGCAGATGAGCGCGGGTCCTTTTTTTTCACCAAAGTGGAATCGATATTTGGGTAAATTAGGCAAGCTTGATAACTAGCAAATAGTAGCTTTTCCCAGTGTTAATGAAAAAAATATTCCTTAAAATTCACAATTTGCACACATTTTATAAAAAAAAATCTCCCTTTGGTAATACTCAAACAGTCTGAGGAAAAAGGAACTAATTGCCCATTTGTGACTGTAAACTACCTTTTCATTGGTACCCAAACCAATTTTATACCCGAGTTCAACCCTGAAACTGGAGAAATTATAAATGGTAAAGCGAACAATGCTGTGGAAATGTGCACCTGGGAAAAGCCATCAAAATTTGCAAGTGATTATCTGTCAATTATTTGCAGATGCGAGAAACCATATATCCACTTCACATTGTAATGCCATCACAATCTCAACAACCAAGAATTTCTCTGACGAAAGGTTATCAAAAATAGAGATAATTCCTGGTTAGACTGGCAAAGTATTTAAATTCTTTCATAGCAACAGCTGAGCAGAAATCCACTGAAGCCAAATGGAGAGCTCATGAGTTAAGCTTACCTCACACACAGCAACTGCCTGCACTGCGCATGTTTGAATCCCAGCAGAGCAAACTCAGCCCTTCACCCTTCCAAGATAAAAGTGTACCAGTAAATAGGCTAAGAATAACACATATTATGGGACTGTAAGAAGTCTGGGACTCTGCCAAAGGTCGCTATGTAAAGACGTGTCATTAAATGGTTGAGTTGTTACCTGTTGTCTGCTTCTACTTTCTGCCCTTTGCTGTTGGCTGCTCTATTTGTTTGGTCATGTAGTTCCTTCATCTGCGTTCATAGTTTGAGAAATGTATGATTTCATGTACCAAGAACTGGTAAAAAAAAGTCTTCACAGATCACTGCTTTAGCGTCAATTGTGTGCATCAATGATGTTTGGTGACTATGTGCAGGTTTCATTATCTTGTTGCTGTACTCCTCATCGATGATGCCTGCTCTGTGAACTCTCTGCTATGTATGATCTTTTCAGATCAATTCTTCATTTGCTTCATGTCTGCACAAATACCAATAGGTTCATCATCTTCCCAGACACACAAACCTTTCTAGAATTCTGGAGGCATGCCAAACTCATCAAGCCCTCATTTTTACTCTGCATCGCAAGTTCCCCAAGATCCTTATTTTATCCCCATTTTGACTATTTAGAAACATTCTGACGTTGAAGAATTAGAGGACCTGAGTTTACTCCAGCACTAGCTGCTGTAATGAAATCATGGTGGCAACAGTAAAGAAAGACACAACTGATCAGGGTTCAGGGGTGTTTATTAAACTGTATAAATGGGTTGGAAAAACCCATCTAATCTAAACCTAAATCTAAGATTGGAGAAAGCTGTGATCATCAAAATCAAAATAAGTCAGCCCTAGTGGCGTTTTGTCAAATAAAAAGAGCTATACTAAAAAACCTATTGCCAATCCTTATAACTAAATACAGATAGAGTGTGGGATAAGGTTCTTGAGAAAGAAAGAAGTGTTCACAAATAATAAGTCTGGATATAGTAGCCAGGGGTGTGGGGGGTTCTCCCTTCCGCATGTTTGTAGCATGGGACAAGGTGGGATTTCAGAGCACAGCACATGCTCGAGCCTTCCCAGCACGAGCTAACAGTTCTGCTCCCAGCTATCAAGAGCTTTGGTGGTTAAGTCTCTTTTCTACAAAAAGTCTCTTGCCTCAGAGGACCTGCTACATACAAAATAACTAAGAGTTATTTTCTGTAGGTTTAGCAATACCACAACCTTCAGTAGTTCTGTATCTTACTTCGGATGGCCTAAACAAAAGTTCTTTTCTACTTGCGCTTGGAGTGATGCCTTTTCACCCCTGGATCTTTCCGGGCACAGATCTACAACGTATCTTTAGCAATATCAAGACCTTCAGTAGTTCTGTATCTTACATCCAAGGACATGATGTGTACAAAATAACAAAAACAAAAGTTCCTTCTGACGATTGCACTTGAGGATGATTCTTCACCTCTGGTCTCCCTCTTCCGGACTCAGACATTCCTTTTGAATGTTTGCTTCCCCTTTTTGGGTGATGTTGGCTTCACTCCTGGGCCCCCCTCTTTCATGCTCAAGTTGTTAGCCTCCCTCTGCCGGGTTCACTATGGCTTGTATTTAACAACAATCTTCTCCGTCACATTCACAATTCTTAATGTCTTTTTAAACAGTTCACTGTGAACCTCTCTTTCTCTGGTTCACTCTTATCAGCACAAAATGTTAATTGAGGCATGAGGCTTTGCCCCTTCTTATCGGCATCCCTCCTACAGGTTCATTCTTGCCAATCTTTTCTCTCATCATGTGTGATTCATAACCCTTAGCTTTCGATTACTTGTTGGCCAAAGACTTTCGACCGAACAGCGGATTTTGCTAGACCTCTGTATGACCACTTTGACTCTGTTATCACGGCCCTCGCACCGCCTTCTGGAATTGGTAGTTTTAACAAAGATGGGGAACCAAACTAGAGTCTCTCGCTGAGCAACCACGTGGTGTCGGGCCCCTTTCAGCTGGCTTGCCCCTTCTACTTTCACAGTTCTTTTAACCTTCTTTTAGTTTTCAACTTTCATTCAACACAATTTGGTTTCTTATCGTTTCTCCCCTCGACTCACCGGCTGTGGTGAACCGCTTGCTTTTCCTTGTATCAGGAGTCAAGGACGGTACCACAGTAGCAAGCACCTTCTGCTCCCCTGCTTATCAGCGTAGGAATGCTCCGTGCACCGTTAACATCTGCTGCAGCACGTTAGCTTTTGTTCGCGCTCTTACGATTTCTTGCACAGAGGATTCGCCGGTCTGGATCGGAATGGGCAAGGTCGCTTATCTCCCGGTCACCCTCTCGGTTCTTTCCACATTTCTCCTCCTCGTGAACTGCCACCTGGGATAGGTCTCCCGTCGTGCTGTCTGCCTTGCTCATATTGTGATCTCGTGCTCCACCTTTTATCCCTGTGGGGAAGAGAAAGGGCCATCAGGTGTGTGTGATTCTGGTTAATTGCCTGACTCTGCTTGACCATTATATCGGGACAGGTCAGTTAAACGGTTCTACGGTTGGTCCGCTGTTTTCCAAGTCAGAAAAAAGTGTTTGTGTCAGAAAAGGAGGGGGTTAGAGTTTCTAAGGGTTCTACAGAGCTGAAAGGCAAAGGGTGTTATATGAAATGTAAGACTGGTTGGATTTGAGAGAAAAATTGGAATAACTGGGGTTATTACCGTGAGATGTACAAGGGGGATTGTAGGAATGGTAGTGTTTTGTCAGGGTGTTTGGGAAAGAACGTTCGGGTAGGATGCAGGAAAACAGGGATTCTGGGATAAATCATTTTTTGGTGCAACCAGATTTGGGATCTTAGGGGATTTGTTATGTACAGAGGGGTTATTGGATCTGGGCAAGAGAGATTTAATGGGAGGAAGCAAGGCAGATGTATTATAGCTTATAAAGGTCTTAGGGATCTCATCCTCCTCTCCTTCTTCCTCGGCAGAGTACCACGTCTCACCTGAGGTATTCTCCTGAGTATAACCCTGGGTTTCCATACCCCGGGGATCCTCCCCCGTTCATCTACACCTAGGGTTGGGTTTTGTGAGAGCTGTTTCTTCCCTGGCCACCCAAATAAGGGATTCACATGATTTATGTGGGAGAATACACCCAGGTTTCTCACATACCCTTCCCCTATGCTGATTGGATAGCAGAGTTTCATCTGGATATTCCATTGTGGAACACCCATGTGGATGGTCCAAGCATTCCAGCATATAACTGGGACTGGGTATGCAGTGTTTATTTAAAATCTTAAACAAGGAATTAAAAAATAATTAATACAAAATAACTAATTTTGAAAAAAACAAAAACTGGGGCTGTGAGAGGGAATAGTGATTTTGGCAGTGGGGGAAAGGTATTATTATTTTAAAAAAGTAGTCAGTTTTGGGGGAACCACTCCAAAAACAACAAAAAATGAATGAGTTATTTTGGAATTAGTTATTTTGTATTTGTTATTTTTTATTAGTTATTATTTCATTAGTTATAATTACATGTAACCCTGTGATTGTTATTGCCAGAACTTCCAATCCTTTCTTGGTCAATCAGCTCTTGTGGAGGTTAGGATTTTTAAGAGTTCTCTTACTTCTCTTTCTCTCTCCATCTATCTACATAATGTGTCTCTCCTCTCCACAATATAGACATTGTTTTATGTGGGAATTTTCCAGGACTTCCACAGATATAGTGGATGTTAATCCTCTCCTATTTTTATTACAGGGGCTAAAAAAAAAATCCAGGGCGTCCTTACTTCCTAAGTTTCGTTTTTCTGGTGCCCTTTCCCTTATTTTCTCACTCCTTATTATTCCCTCTGAATAGTAAGAATGGGGTTCTGAGATTTGGTTTTCTGGAGAAGGGGTCTACAGAGCCCTTACTGATGTTTCATGAGAAGATATTCCTCCCAATATTTCATACATTGGGTTCAGTTTGGATATTTTCCTTAGATTGGTTTCCCTGGATGTTTCATCTTCTCCACTTCCCAAATGTTCATCTTCCTCTGTCCTTAACCAGCTTGGTATATCTTCTGCACATTTTCTTTTCCCCTGAAATGAGTTTGTAAGGAAGTTCTCTAGCAATGGGGTTTTATATTTCCTGTGCCCAGAGAGATAGTGATTTATTAGGGTTTTTAATTCCTGCGATCCAGGGTTTCGGCTTTCCGGAGAGAAGAAGGGATGATTTTTTGATGACTCATTTACCCCATCTGGATTTTTAGTGGTCCTCTCAAGTGGGGAGCTCCACAGGTTCTCATATATAAGAGTCCCCGGTATCTCACCTCGGCAAATACTTCGTGGAGTGGGAGCATTGTTGAGCACAGCACATTTTGGCTCATCTCCACAAGATATAAGGGGAAATGTCTCTATACCCTACTTTTTGTGAGGTACCTCATAGATGGTGGAGCAAGCAGAATAACCCATCTGTAAGTCCCGAGAGATCTCAGTTTTATCTCTCCCTGGAATTTTATAGTTGTAGGGACAGCAGAGGTAAAGGCTATTGCCCTCTACTGCGTTCTGCTCAGGGGGAATCGCCTGGGTCCTTTAAGGGTGAAAGGTGACCCCCATTCTCAAGGTGGGGCCTCTGCAAGGCCAAACTATTTCCTTAGAGCTGGTTCTTCAAATATGCTGGTCTTCATTTTGGTCGAGTCCCCAATTAGTTTCAGTTGAGTCATATCCCACTTCTGACACCGTATGTAAGGAACTCATGGTGGCAACAGTAAAGACAGAGACAAGTGATCACAGCTCAAGGGTGTTTATTATACTGTTTAAATGGGTTGGAAAATTGCCTAATCTAAACCTAAATCTAAGATGGGAGCAAGCTACACCCATAAAAATAAAAATAAAGCTGTCTTGTCAAATAACAAGGCCTATTTAAACAAACCTATTGCCAATCCTTACAACTAAATACAGAAAGAGTGTGCGATACGGTTCTTGAGAAAGAAGGAATGAAAGAAGTGTTCACAAAAAATAAGTCAGGATATAGTAGCATGGGAGATCTTTCTTCCTCAAGGTTTTATCTTGGGACAAGGTGGGATTCTGGAGAACAGCACACACTCAAGCCTTCCCAGTACAAGCTAACAGTTTGGCTCCCAGGTATCAGGACCTTCAGTGGTTACTTCTCTTTTCTACGAAAGGTCTCTTGCCTCCAAGGACGTGCTGCATATAAAATAACAAAGAGTTATTTTCCGTAGGTTTGGGAATAACAGGACTTTCGGTAGTTCTGTATCTTACTTCCGATGGCCTGATGTGTTCCAAATAACTAAACAATTGTTCCTTACTGCTTGTGCTTTGGGTGATGCCTTTTCACCGCTGGATCCCTCTCTTCTGGGCGGAGATCTACAAAGTATCTTTAGCAATATTAGAACCTTCGGTAGGTCTGTATCTTACTTCTGAGGATCTGATGTGTACAAAATAACAAGAACAAAAGTTCCTCCTTATGATTACACTTGGGGATGATTCTTCACCCCCGGGTCTCCCTCTTACGGGCTCAGACCTTCCTTTGGTTGTTAGCCTCCCTCTGCCAGTTCACTATGGCTTGTATTTAAAAGCAACCTTCTCAGTCACATTCGAAATTCGTAATGTCTTTTTAAACAGTTCACTATAATCAGCACAAAATGTTAATTGAAGCATCAGGCTTTGCCTCTTCTTATCGGCATCCCTCCTTTGGGTTCACTCTTGCCAATCTTTTCTCTCATCCTGTGGGATTCATAACCCTTAGCTTTCCATTACTTGTTGGTCAAAGACTTTCGATTGTACAGTGGAATTTGCTAGACCTCTGTATGACCACTTTGACACTGTTATCACGGCCCTCGCATGGTCTTCTGTTCTGGAATTGGTAGTTTCAACAAAGATGGGCAACCAAACTAGAGTCTCCCGTGGAGCAGCCACGTGGTGTCGGGCCACTTTCAGCTGGCTTTCCCCTTCAACCTTCACAGTTCTTTGTTCCTTCTTTTAGTTTTCAACTTTCATTGAACACAGTTCGGTTTCTTATCAGTTCTCCCCTCGACTCACTGGCTATGATGAACAGCTTGATTTTCCTTGTATCAGGAGTGAAGGATGGTACCACAGTAGCAATCGCCTTCTGCTCCCCTGCTTATCAGTGTAGGATTGCACTGTGTACCGTTAACATCTGCTGCAGTTCATGTTAGCCTTTGTTCGCGGTTTTACGATTTCTTCCACAGAGGAATCGTGGGTCTGTGTTGGAAAGCCAAAGTCCTTTCTCTCCCTTTCACCTTCTCGGTTCTCACTGCCTTTCCCCTCCTCTTGAGCTGCCTCCCTGGGATAGGTCTCTCGTTGTGCTGTCTGCCTTGCTCATATTGTGCTCTTGTGCTCTTCCTTTTATCCCTGTGGGGAAGAGAAAGGGCCATCAGGTGTGTGTGTGATTCCGGTTAATTGCCTTACTATTCCTGACCCTTGTGTTATGACAGGTCAGTTAAATGTTTCTAGGGTTGGTCCATTGTTTTCCATGTCGGGGAAAAAGGGTTTGTGTTGGAAAAGGAGGGAGTTAGAGTTCCTAAGGATTCTACAGCGCCAAAAGATGAAAGGGTGTTATATGAGAACTTAGAAAGGTAATACTGGACGAATTTGGAAGGAAAACAGGAATAACCGGGGTTATTACCGTGATATGAACAAGGGGGATTGTGGGAATGGTAGCGTTTTCTCAGGGCTTTCGGGAAAGAATGTCTGGGAGTGTTCGAGTAGGATGCAGGAAAACAGGGATTCTGGGATAGATGCATTTTTGGGTACAACCGGGTTTGTGATGTTAGGGGATTAGTTATGTACAGAGGGGTTGTTGGATCTGGGCAAGAGAGATTTAATGGGAGGAAGAGAGGCACATGTATTATAGCCTATAAAGGTCTCAGGGATTCCATCCTCCTCTCCTTCTTTCTCGGCATAGTACTTTGTCTCACATGAGGCATTCCCCTGTACATAACCCTTGGTTTCCTTACCCAGGTGATCCTCCCAATTCATCTACTGCTAGGGTTGAGTTTTGAGAGAGACGGTTTTTCCCTGGCAACCTAAATAAGGGATTACCATGATTTATGTGGGAGAATACCCACAGGTTTCTCACACTGCTCAAAGGCAAAGTCTTAGCAATTTCAAATGGTTTTCATAAAGTATTGTGTTCGAGAAAAGGTTTGATGTGCAGAATGTACATTTAAAGGCTGATGTTGGATAAGAGTTTGACCAGTGCGCTCGAAAAGTCTCACTGGTTGGTGATTTCTCAGAAGGATTTCTGAGCCAAGTTCTTACAAGTCAGAGCATGCCCCACTGGTGTCTAATGACATTTCAATGTTCTCCAATATGTTTGGCTGGACATCGCGATGAAGACTTATGATGTGAAAGTACTGTTTAGAGGAAGAGCGGGACAGTCATGGCCGGTGAACTTTGAAATTGTTGGGGGGAGCGAGAAATACTGTCACAACAAAGAGCTCAACAAACAACACAGAACCCAGGTTATTAGATTCAATTGTCTTTATTTGATAGGGCAAACATATTAAAGAATTTGTGGAAGTGAAAACAAGACAAGGGGAATGCAAAGTACCATGAGCAAATCAAACTTTCTACCGGACCCTAGTCTGCCAGTCCTTCCCTCTCTCCCTTCAGAGCCAGCCATTGGTCAGAACAGCCATTCAGTCTCTGAGCTTTAAGTACACCACACTTCTTTCTTGGCTCTTGTAGTTGAAAGCTTATCTTTTGTCAAACTTGCCAGGATGTCATTCTCCTCTGCAGATATCCCCACATCAAGTGCGCAGGCTCATATGGACACAAGCCAGCTGTCCGATTCCTTATGATCTTTGTTAAAATTGTGATGGGCCCCTTAATTGTCAATCATAACCTTCTTGCCATTGGTGCCAGACTCTTGTCACAGTCTTCTCCATCACTTGGGCTTCATCTTCTTTAATAGTCTCCTGCCTCATATCTTGTACACCTTCTCACCTGAATTTTGTAGTATCTCATATCCCTCCTTCCTTTCCTCAGACTTATCTATCCCCCTTACTTTCCTTATCTCTCCTTCTTACTTTTCTCTTTGATTATTTATAACACTCTAGTCCTCTCCTCCCATGTTAGAATTCCTCCCCTCCACATCCCTCCTGCTCGCTGATTACTATCCCTGGATGTCTTATTCCCTTCCTTTTTAACCTTGTTGCCAACACCTCTCTGTTATTCTCTTTACCCCTGTTAACCTCCTTGATTGGTGTTTCCACTTCCTCTGGAATTGCTTCCCCTCCTGATAACTCTCCTCTCCATCACATAATCTCCATTTCAGGCTTTCCCTCCCACTTCCTATTCCTCAGTTGTTATCTCATTTACCTGCAACTGAGGACTTCTCTCCTCTTTCCCCCACCTTCTTTCTAAAATATCTCTTCTCTATCATGTATGTTCCATCAGGTGTTGTGGACATCTCCTTCCTTTGATGAATTTTCTCATCCTCCTCCACCTCCACTATATTCCTCTCCTCCCTCACCTTCTTCGCGTATTTTAACAAATCCGCCTCCTGCTCCACCTCGTCCTTAGCACTTCTAAACCTCTCGCTGCACCACCACACACTGTCCATCTCCCTATGCCCACGATTCCTTATACACACACATCTCATTATGAACTAAGGTCTTTTACAAACTAGTGGGTTCAACAGCATGATTGTGAATTGGGAGATTGGCATCAGCTGGTCATCCTAATTACATAAGTGTGGGTATTCGACTGCTCAATGGACAACTACTAATTGCCCAGTTGCTCCAGTCTGTCTTTCGTGTCCCAGCGCAGCTTCGCAAGCCGACCCTTTATCAAGATGGTACACCATTTCAGATCTGATTGCTGAGCACTGCCTCTGCATTCATTCTGTGGTACTGTAAGCCCTTGCAGAAATGCCATGCTATAGGTAACACTTCTCCACTCCACAATGGTGCCTGCTGACCTCAGCAATTTGGAAGCATACATGCACATCTGCTGCCACCTGTTAGGCAGAGTTTGATGAAGTACCCTCTGGGACCAATACACACAATACACAACAGCCCTTCAATACACACAACTATGACTACAGGTGTAAGCAAAACCAAACTTTGGTATAAGCCTGTGCCACACAGTTTTTGGTAGCGAGCTGAGCAGCCGGCTTATAGCAAAAGGGAATGTGAGCTTGTAAGGGTTTTACACTAAGGTCTACAATGACAAGTATTCAGATAGACACTCAGGGCCTCATTACACGGATGGCGGTGAAGCATGGCGCTATTAGCGCCATGGTTCATGCCGGTAAAATACTGGCACTGCCTTGGTGGAAAGGGGAATTACTGCCCTATTCCAAGGTTGGCGGGGCGGTAATTCCCCCTTCCACCAAGGCCCTTCCCCATTCCCATTTTTGCCCCATAGGGCTCTATGGGAATGGGGAAGGCGCTAATTACGGTACCGCAAATTGCGGTACCGTAATTAGCTCCCTGGTCCCTTTGCGGGTTGGTTTTTAACGCCTGCAAAAAGCAGGCGTTAAATTCCCTAACCCGCAAAGGGACCTCGTAGTAAGGCGGTAAGGATTTACCGGTACCGGTAAAATACCGGTACCGGTAAACCCTTACCACCATCCATGTAATGAGGCCCTTAGACTCAAGGTTTCTTGGTAAAAACACTTCTTAATTTATTACACAATCATTTATAAAGCATTCACTAAATGAGGCAACCAATATCACACACAAGTTATACTACAATACCAACTAATTACTAAGCAGTTGAGCTCCCTTGACTTAGGAGCGAAATAGCATTGAAGTAGGAGCAAAAAAGGCATAAGTTAATAAAACGAATATTACAGTTACTTTAAAACAGTGCAAATAGTTTGAGTTCACTAGAGGAGTTGATTCAATGCAATAGGTAGGCCAAAGTCAATGGACTAGTGTCTTGTGTAAGTAAAAACGGTACTGGTATTTAAAACGGAAAAGTTTTTTCCATGTTTCTTAGAAGTAGTTCACGGGTGAAAGGTTCATATGTCGGGTCACAAGCTGACTAGGCCTGCAAATTGCCAAAGTTGTACGCACTTTCGCAGTGAGAGGTAAGTTCTCTGGGAGGGGCTTTCACAGTACCTTATTTTGAAGAAAAAGATGCAGCTGAAGACTTCTACTCCTGGCAGTTCCTGCAGATCCCGCAGTTCCTGAACCTCAGTTTTGGGGACAAGAGGAAGGACGCCGGAGGACTCCTGCACTGCACGGGGACTGGTCACAAAGCTGTCAAATTGGCAATTCTTCAATTCCGGTTGCTGTTCTTCAAGCACACAAGCTGGTCTCCTTCCCCTTGGTTAATCCTAACCAGCTCTGAGAATGGTATCCAGGTGGCTTACAAGTTGTTTGGTCCCACTAATTCAAAGGAAGAAGTCGTCGTTGAAGGGGCTTCTTTGTCAAGGTGAACTTGGTGATTTGGACCCTGCAGCAGGGCTCCACCAGGCCAACCAACGGTCCAGTAGTGGCAGCAGCCGCCCTCTTCCAGCTCGTCGTCGGTTCTTTCATTCCAGTGGTCGACTCTGCCTTTCAGTCAGAGAGACTTGCCTTTTAAACAGTTTTCTCCCATTCATTCCAGCCTAGCTGCCACTCATCCAGCAGGTTGGCAGTCCTTGCCGGACAGTGAGACAGCCAATCACGCCAGAGTGCATTTGGGTCTCCTAGGAGACTAAGCACAGGGAGTTTCAGGGACCCCCCTCACTTCCTGGCCACCCCAGACACTGAGGCGCCAGAGGCGGTCTTCAGTCCAGAAGCCCGCCAAAGGCATAGAAACAAAGGGACCAAGCCTGGTTTGGCGTGCAGAGACAAACTCTAGAAGGACCTTCCCAAAAAGAAATGGCAAAAAAAGAAGACCGGGACCTGTTTAAACAAAGGGGCTTAAGGCGCCATCTTGAAAAACATGGCTCCAGCGATTTTTAGCTACCGGTGTTCGCTGTCGGGAAAAATCATGGTAGTTTGTTGTAAAACCCCTGCCACCAGCCATTTCTATAGGAAAGCGTAGCATTTGACCGCTAAGCAAGTTTTTAGACACAGGGTATACTAGGTAACCCCTCCAGCATTCTATAGTAAGTTAGTGTGTGCTGGGTCTAGGAATTTAAAAAGACTAGTAAAGTCAATTTAACCTTACTGAGAAACAGTAATTTATCCCAGAGAAGGTATTGGGACAGCCTGAAAAGCTTCCCTGTGTCACTGCACTGAAGGTGCTGTGCAACACACATGAACAGATAATGCCTATGGAGTTATCTAAAACTCCATAATCAAAGAACAAAAGAGTAAAACACACATCAAAATACATGAAAGTGTGGGAAAAAAGGCTCACACTATTTCCAGGTAAAAGAAAATCAAGTCCTCAATAATCCAGCAAAGTTGCTGGGGGTCTCTACGGTGAAGCGAATTAGCACATTTATGAGAATTCTCCCAAACACCACCACAGGTCTTCTCTGGGAGGTGGTTCATAACAGAATGTCTGCCAGTACTTATTGTGCAGTGCCCCAGTCAGGCACAAAGGCTCACATTTTCTGAAAAAGTACCTTGTCTTCTTGGTCCGAAAACGGCACATGAAGCAGCTCCATCAATGTCACACTTTCTTCAGCAGGCACTTTAAGGTGACAGTTTGGTGGATACACATATTTTTCCACAATACACAATGTTAATCAAATTGAATGCTGTTTTTTAAAGGGAAAAATGTTACCTAAGAACATTTTGAATGCTGAGACCAAGTGATGTATCCAATATATTGCCACTTATCAACTATTATCATATGGATGGGTGCAAGAAGCTAATCAGTTTGCTACAACACAGACATTAGCAGTCAGCATAAGCCTGCATTTGTAACAAGCTGTTGGCTTCTCTCACCCATCTCCCACACATCCTCCAGTTGTTCCACCCTCCACTTTCACACCTTTCCTCTCATTATACTCCACCCCCCTTTTCAAAAAGTTGTTCTCTTACCTTAATAAATGTTGCTTCCCCTTTGCCCTGCCTACCTGCTCTGCAATGCCACACATGACAACGGGTTAGACAAACTATACAATTATATGACAAGACCAGAGGCGAGCAGTATGCTTAACTCTTTTATTGCCACTTCCCACAGCAGCCACAATTTCAAAACTCTGAACTTCAAATATAAAAACGTTCTTCTCTTTTTGCAAACCACAACAACAAAAATAGAAAGAAAACAGTCCACATGACCAGATCCACTTAGGACTACAAGTCCCCACAATCCGTTAAGGCCCTTGTAATGTTGACCACCACAGCACCAATCCGTGGTCGTCACAGTCCATGCCTCACTTCCTGTCCTAAACTTCTTCCTCTTTCTTTGCTGCTTCCTGAGCAGATAAGTCATGTTTCTTGAGTTCCCTACTGTTACTCGTTTCATGAGGTGAAGCTGGGTGCCTATTACGGTGTGAGCGAGATTGTAGTGCGGTTTTATTAGTGTCCCCAAGGGGCGGTAGGGTTGCGTAACTTTGCTGTGCAAAGACAGGGAGAGCTGTAGAACCGGGGGAGCACCGGGGCCGCAAGTCACCTTGCTTGCTTTTGGTGACCAGGGCTCCCCTGCATAGTTTTGCTTGTTCGGGAGACGAAGGAGCTGATGCGGCCCGTTGCGTGGCCTTAGAGGAGTGCACTTATGTTTTGGGGGCAGTCATGTGTGCAGCGCGTCAACCGCATGCGTGGATCGCTTATTCAAAGCGATTTCGGCGCCGGAAGAGTTTCGTAATCCCTGTTGTTCACGGAGCCTCCAATTATAGGATTTCTGATTGATTTTGGGGTTTGTGCAGCAAGCTCTCACCCTGACTGCCCTCTGCAAGGCATTGGCACTTGGCACACGAAAAAAAAAAAGATATTGAAGAGAAGGAATAGTGTTCTATTTTTATAAAGGGACCTAATATTAAAAAAAAGAAAGAGTAAACGACAAAAAGGAGTGAGATAAGAGAGCAGATCTCTGTGATGAAGGAGGAAGCCAGTTCTACTCTGGAATACAGTGAGGAGGAATGGGAGGTGGACAAGGACTTGTCCCTCAGTTTCAAGAGGGTCCTCACAGATTCACTGGCAGTAGCGGTATCTCAAGGTGTTAAACCCATCCAGGAGCGCCTACAGGTGCTGGAATCCCTCCTCACAACTACAGTCCCTAAATGAAAAGCGAGAGAGCTCAGCCCTGGAGAGGGCACATCTCGAGGTCCACCGGAGAAGCAGGCGGCTGCACGGAAGTGGGTGGACAAGACCCGGAAGAGCCCCCACTCTTCTACCCCCCGGCTCACACATCAGGAGTGCAGTCGAAGCCCCGAGAGGTTGCCGACCCAATTGACAAGCTGAAAGCAACCTTTTTGGAGAAGACGGCTGTGCCAAACCTCGGACCCTCTACCCCAGGGATGCTAAATACAGGGGCGGCCGAAGAAAGCGAAGAATCCTCACAGGAAGAGGAGGAAGAGGCTGAAGAGGGTCTCGGAGAGGAGGACAAGGTGGACAGGGAGGGCAGAGTGTGCCAAGACACGGAGGAAGCGGAAGATGTAGATGACATGTTCGACCCGCATAGTATAAGACATCCAAGGTCCTCTGAGTGTTTACCTTCCCCCAGGGTGGCCAAGAATATGGCCGCTAGGATTCACAAACCCCTGGAGAGGGAGGTACGCTTCCGTATGAGGGCTGAGTGCCCAAGGCCTGAGCTTCCAAATAAGGTGATGGAAACACCTGTGCTGGACGCTAAGATGGTCACTTTTTTTGTGACTAACGTGATGAAGGATGTGAGACGAGGTGTCGATCGCGCCTGGAAGTCCTGCCAGGACAATGTATTGGATATGGCTGGTCCCCTGGCCAAGATCATGGACCTGGCCGAGAGGGCCAGGGACACAGGAGTGCCGGTGGACCCAAGTAAGCTGGCCAGCTGGGCGCAGAGTGCGGTCTGTTTCCTAGGAAATGCCAGTACTGCTCTTTCAGCAGAGAGGCGACAGAGCTTGCTGCTGAAGATTGACAGCAAGTTAGGGGACCTCGCCAAATATGAGGCAGGCCAGGCAGCTAAAGGGCTGTTGTTTGGCGAGGCATTTGTTAAGGACATTTCGTAGGTACATACACAGCGCTAGAGAAAGCGCAATCCTCCATCCGCAAGATCTTTCAAAGGCAAGTTTATGCCAGGACCGGCCGCCACAGGGGTCGCGCCACAGGTCGTTCCTTTACAAGACGGCCCCAAGGACCCAGGTCACAGTACTGGGAGAGCAGGCAGCACGACGCCTTCTTCCCCGCCAGAGGGAGACGTTTTCGTGGGAAAAGAGACAGAGGAAATTTCCTCGCAGGAAGAGGAGGAAGAGGCCGAAGAGGGTCTCGGAGAGGAGGACCAGGTAGACAGCGAGGGAAGAGTGTGCCAAGACACGGAGCAAGCGGAAGATGTAGATGACATGTTCGACCCGCATAGTATAAGACATCCGAGGTCTTCTGAGTGTTTACCTTCCCCCAGGGTGGCCCAGTATATGGCCGCTAGGATTCGCAAACCCCTGGAGAGGGAGGTACGCTTCCGTATGAGGGCTGAGTGCCCGAGGCCTGAGCTTCCGAATAAGGTGATGGAAACACCTGAGCTGGACGCTAAAATGGTCACTTTTTTGTGACTAAGGTGATGAAGGATGTGAGACAAGGTGTTGATCGCACCTGGAAGTCCTGCCAGGACAAGGTATTGGATATGCCTGGTCCCCTGGCCAAGATCATGGACCTGGCCGAGAGGGCCAGGGACACAGGAGTGCCGGTGGACCCAAGTACGCTTGCCAGCTGGGCGCAGAATGCTGTCTGTTTCCTAGGAAACGCCAGTAGTGCTCTTTCAGCGGAGAGGCGACGGAGCTTGCTGCTGAAGATTGACAGTAAGTTAGGGGACCTCGCCAAATATGAGGCAGGCCAGGCAGCTAAAGGGCTGTTGTTTGGCGAGGCATTGGTTAAGGAAATTTCGTAGGTACATACACAGCGCTAGTGAAAGCGCAATCCTCCTTCCGCAAGATCTTTCCGGGGCAAGTTTTCGCTGGGACCGGCCGCCACAGGGGTCGCGCCGCAGGTCGTTCCTTTACAAGACGGCCCCAAGGACCCAGGTCACAGTACTGGAAGAGCAGGCAGCACGACGCCTTCTTCCCCGCCAGAGGGAGAAGTTTTCGTGGGAAAAGAGGCAGAGGAAACTTCAGACAACAGAGTCCTGCTGGAGGTTAGAGTACAAAGAGAGGTCTACCCCAAAGTTGGGGGGCACACAGCATTATGTATAGACATGTGGCACTCGATATCAGGCGATGTTTGGGTTTTGGAAGCCGTAGTGGGGCTAAGATTGGAGTTTGTGAGTGTACCGCATCAGGCCAGGCTTCCAAACAGGCTGAGGATGTCGAGAGAGGAGGAGTTGTTGCTCGAGAGAGAGCTTTGTGCGATAGCAGAAAAAGGGGCAATAGAGAAATGTTCAGATGAAATTGTCGGGTTTTACAGCAATATGTGCCTGGTTCACAGGAAAGGGAAGCCAAGGCTCGTGATAAACTTGAAAGAGTTGAACGGGTGGCTGGTTTACAGGCATTTCAAGATGGAAGGGATCCATCTTCTGAGAGATTTACTTCGCAAGGGAGACTGGTTAGCGAGGCTAGATTTGAAGGACGCCTACCTTACCATCCCCATAGAGCAAGGATTCAGGGACTAGCTCAGATTCTTTTGGAAGAAGCGAAGCTGGCGCTTCGCATGTCTCCCTTTCAGGCTAGCCTCAGTGCCCTGGGCTTTCACGAAAGTGATGAAGTCGGTTGTAGAAGCCATCAGGAGCAGGGGTTTCAGAATTATTGTTTACTTAGACAATATCTTGATACTGGCCCAGAGCAAATGGATTCTGAAAGAGCCGGTAAGCTGGGTCAGCAACCTGCTGTCTTCTGTAGGATTCTTGATCAATCGGGAGAAATCGGAGCTCGATCCGAGACAGAGGATGGAGTTTCTGGGGTTTGTAGTAGACACCAGGAAGGCCAAATTAGAGCTGCCCCAGCACAAAATGAGAAGTATAAAGAAGGAGTTGAGGATAGCAATGGAGAAGGAGGTCATTTCGTTGCAGAGTTTGGCTCGCATAGTAGGGCTTCTGGCATCCTCTATTCAAGTGGTCTTTCCGGGGCCTCTGCACTACAGAGCGCTCCAGAGGTTGAAGATCAAGCACCTGCGAGGAGGTTTAAAATATCACCTCTGGATAAGGAAGGGAGAGTAGAATTGCAATGGTGGCTTCAGAATATGGAAGCATGGAATGGCAGGACCATCTTCGGGGACGTGCCAGAGATAGTCATAGAGTCAGATGCAAGCAGGGCCGGCTGTGGTGCCAGGTGCGGTCAGATACAGAGAGGAGGCCTCTGGTCAGAAGAAGAGTAAAGGCTACATATAAATTGTCTAGAGTTATTGGCAGGGTCGTTCGCAGTGCAAGCTTTTGCAAAGGACAGGGTGAATTGGTGCATTCTATTGAGAATGGACAATATATCAGCAGTGCGTTATATAAACGAGTTGCGGGGTACGAAGTCGAGGATGTTAGCGGAGATAGCGAAGGACTTTTGGCATTACTGCCTGCAGAGGAGATTAGTGATAGATGCAGAGTATCTCCCAAGAGTTCAGAACAAGATAGCGGACTGGACATCCAGGTATCTAATGCATTCTAGCGACTGGAGGTTGCACAGGAGAGTGTTCGAGAAATTGAAGGAGCTTTGGGGGCCGATGGAGATAGAACCTTTTGCCTCCAGACTGAATGTGCAGCTGCAGAAATTTTACAGCTGGAGACTAGACCCAGAGGCTTTAGGGACAGATGCGTTCCTGCACAGTTGGAGGGGCGCTGTGCATTATGCATTCCCCCCTTTCATAATGATAATGAGGAACCTGGCAAAGGTACGTTGGGAGCGTGCGGAGGTGGTAATAGTGACGCCGTGCTGGAAGTCTCAAGCTTGGTTTCCGACTCTGATGGAACTTTCCTCTGATTTTCCGAGGCTGATTCCATGGGAAGTGGACCTGCTTTGCAACCCGTCGGGTCAGAAGCATCCATTAGTTCAGACGGGAGCTCAGCATCTGTTAGCCTGCAGGATTTCAGGAGAAGATGGGATTTGCAAGGCCTTTCGAGAGAGGCTGCAGATTGTATCAGGGATTCCAGTGCTCCCTCTACCTTAGGAGCCATGATGCCGCTTGGGTGAAATGGGTAGGATGGTGCGGGCTGCAATGTATTCATCCCGTTTCGGCTTCTATAGTACATGTTCTCAATTTTCTGGCGGAGATGGCGGCAAGTGGGAAAGCTTTCCGTACGTTAGGAATTTATAGATCTGCGATTTCTGCGGGACATGAGAGGTACGAGGGTCGCCCTATCGTGGAACATCCAGCGGTAGTACGACTTTTGAGAGGAGTAAAGATGCGGAAGCCGCTCGTTCCCAAATACTCAGTGATGTGGGACGTTGAGAAGGTTTTCCGACTTTTTAAGCAGTGGCCAGACAATATAGGGTGATGAGGTCTCTGTGTGAGGTCTCTGTGTCACTGAATGGTGATTCACTTAATGTATCTACTTGTGAGGAACATGAGGTCTGTGCATTAGACCCTAAAGTTTTAACAATTGGGCCGGTGATGGACACGAAAGGGAGTCAGAACTTAAAACATTCGGCCCTCATGGCCCTCTTGAATAGAGTCCCCTCTTTTAGACTTCTGAACTTTGGTGAATATGACTTTATTGAGCCCCTCATCGTCTCAGTTGGCAAGGTAACAAGGATACACTGCTGCTTGCCTTAAACAGCTACACTGATATGTTACCATCAGGCATCCTTGAACTATTTGGGTTTTGAATTGGATAAAAAGGTGCTCACAGTGAAGCCACTGGTATGCTGCCCTCAGTTTAAAGGTTCACAAGCTATCAGTAAAGCCCCCAATGCCCTTAATGCAAATATTGCTACTGACTTTGGTGTCAAGTTTGATGATGTCAAGGGTTGGGAATGGCTGCTGTGAGTTCTCCCTAAAACCAGGAATAACCACTTAAGTCGTAAAATACTGAGGGCCGATTCATGGAACAAATGTGCGCTGAAAATCTCTGTGCAAGCTGGCGCAACCTGGTGCAAGCGTGAAAAAACAGGCGTGTTTTCCTCGGGATGTGCGCCAATCCCGTGCGTGGCGCATGCGGCGCATACGTCATTGCAACATCCCGAACGCCGTGTGCAAGGCGCACCGGGAAAGCTCACAACGTCGGCGCACACACCAAAAAGTGGGCGGGACACGGGGCGTAACACGCGGAAAGGGGAACAACGCGTGAAAAAGAAGGCGTAACTGGGGAAGTACTGCAGGGAAATACACAGAACGCCCACACACACGCGAACAACACATATTCATGGAATCGAATACGGGAAACCTGTGCACCCTAAAAGACACGCATAGGCGTCAACACGTCTGCCACACGAAGGCAGGCGGAAGCATCCCCGCGCACAGTATAAAAGTGCGCGCAAAAAACAGTCACGTATATACAGCTACGATGAATGTCCCATTTGTCGCAGCACTGATCGTGGGACACTGCAGGAGGAGGAGAATAGCCAGGGCCCGCATTTGTTTTCCCCGGACTAGCCTTTTTGGGATGCCTGATGACCAGGTCTATGGCAGGTATAGGTTTCCACCTCGTATCATCCTAGACCTGGTCAGGGAGTGGGAAAATGACATTACATCTCCCACCCTGTGCTCCCAAGCATTGAGCCCCTTGGAGAAGGTGCTCAATATCCTGCATTTTTTGGCCACTGGGTCATTTCAGCAGACAACTGCCATAGTGGGGGGGCTCTCACAGGCCACGCAGTCACGCTGCCTACACCAGGTGTTGGCAATCATGACTGGGTGCCCCTCAGCCCGCAGGCACATATACATGCCCAGAACACCCGCAGAAAGGCAGGCGTGGTCCAGGACTTTTACAGGGTGGCACACTTCCCCAAAGTGCTCGGTGCCATAGATTGCACCCATGTGGCCCTACGTCCACCTAGGGCCACTGAGCACATCTATCGAAACCGCAAGCACTGGCATTCCATCAACGTGCAGGTTGTATGCGATGCAAAGGGAATCCTCACCTCTGTCTATGCAAACTACCCTGGCTCCACCCATGACAGTTTCATATGCAGAATGTCCGCCCTTAGCCGGGCCCTGGAAGCTGGGCAGCATGGCGACACATGGCTCCTAGGTGAATACAAATGCCTGTGCACATGCATGCATGTCACACACAGACAAATACACAAACCCTAATAATCACAACCATTATCTCCTCTCCAGGGGACAGTGCATACCCTCTGAGCAACCACATGATGACGCCAATCCGGAACCCCACCAAACCACCCCAGGTAAGATACAATGCTGCCCATATTGCAGCCAGGGGCATAGTGGAGCGCACATTCGGAGTGCTCAAGTCACGCTTCCGCTCCCTTGACCACTCTGGCGGGCGGCTACTATATGCACCCCCAGTAGTGTGCAGGATCATTGTGGCAGCATGTGTCCTGCACAATGTTGCAACACGGCAGGGTGTACCGGTGGACATGGCCCCAACCACAGACACAAGCGCTGCCCATGGGAGGGGATAGGGCACGTGGCGAGGCAGCCCGGACCCAGCTTGTGGCCACATTGTTCAGCTAAACTCCCACCCCTGCGGAGTGCACACAGGTGACAATCGATGATGACAAAGAGACAGTCAACTGTGACAACCTTACCACCCTGAGAATGTTGCCATGGAAGTGCTACATTGTGTGCATCCCTAGCTACCTAAACCTAACCAATCCTGTGTGACCAAAAGGAACACATGCAAGGTGTGTATTACACACCCCCGCAAAACAGGCCATGACAATCCCTGGTATGTCACCCAAACCCTCCCAACCCACATCACCCTTGTCTGCCACACCATGACATGGCAAGCAATAGCAAAAGCCCAACACACGACCAATTAGATACGAAGTGACATGTGATAAATGGAAAGTGGCTCGAGACAATGACGCCTGACATGGAATCAGATGAAATAACTCACCAACAACCTCCCACACATACCAAGACATACACAAATGCTTTCCACCAGTTTTAGCATGAACATAACACTGAATGCCTGTTCACATGCACATTGGGCAAGGCAAAATCCCTACTCAGGAACCCGTGTGCTGTGTGTGTCTCCTGCAAAACACTGCTCCAAACACATCGCAGTGAGCAGCCATTGTGTTGCAGATACACCTTGAGCATCACATGAAAATGACTAATTAAATAAATAACCAATTGACGCATGTACATGATCCCCAAATGGTCATAGGTCATGCAATGCAGGGACACAGCGGGCCCCAGAAGGCAATCTGTGTGCACCTGTGGCCATGGAAGGGTGGTTGTACATGTGGTGGATCATTGTGCAACTGTGTGTGTCAGTAGGAACATGCACTCAATACATGCATGTGAAATCAAGTGACCCTCAGCGCCCTCTACACATCACATGTGAACATTGCCCATGTGTACACCCCAGCATGGAAAACCACACCAATCCCCTGACACCTGAAAAGTAAAGACAACACAGGAACAGGCATTGGCCAGCAGAACACATCATGTACATAGTACCCCACAATTACAATGTCAGAGTGCCCAAGACACTGTAGCCCAAGCTAACTGTCCAACAACAAAAGGCCCTCCCTCATTTACACATCACCATGACCTACTGAACAACTGTGTCTGAGGTATGTAGCCTTCTTACTTCAAGTCTACCTGGCTACAGGATCACCCTTCCCCTTGGTCTCCATGTTCCACCTTGCGTGTAAATAGGGTTCAGCCCCCTCAGAGGCCACCTTGACTGGTAAAAAGACCAAATCGCAGAGTACTCCAAGGAGGCAAACCGACAACGCAGGGAAAAAGCCTGTAGGCACCAAAAAACCCTGGAAGAGTCTCCAGTAGATGACTTGAAGTAGCAGAAAATGTCCAAGCAAATGTCTAAGCACAATGATAGAACAACCAAGGTAGCACAGTTTAACAATGCTCCAACAGGATGGGTACCATGTTCGGTACATAATAAACAATGATGATGCAACAACTGATGGGTAGTGTCACAGCTCTGGTGTCCAGGCGCAGGAGTGGCACAAACCAACCATCTGTGGTCTGGGCGCCTGCAAGGTCAAACTTACACAGGCCTCTGAGACCCCAGCGGGGAAGGAGGGTCAGGGATATGTTGTTCGGACAGGCATTGGTATTCAGGATAACCGGAAAGAGGGGCAGGAGAGGGGAGTAGGATTGTCAAGAGAAAGTAGGCAAAATACAAAAAACAACAATTGACAATAACACATACTCAATCAGACAAACCATGTTCATCATGCACATTGTACCAAATTAGTCAAATGCAAGCCAAAGAGAGAGTTATCTCTGGGGTGAGTGCTGGCCTCCTGCCTGCGCACTCTCAGGTCCGGTAACATGAGCAGTTCAATGCTGCAAAGAGAGTGTGAGTTGCTAATCTGTGTTTGTTTGTTTATTTCTTTGTTTATTTATTTGTAGGCCGCACCAAACCCTTAGGTAGCTGGGCGCACAACATGACAAGAATACTTAAAGGCATGGTCTAGTAAAAAAAATGTATTTAAAAAATAGATAGGCAACATAAAAAATAAAATACTAGCATTCTCTTTTTTAAAACCTCCTATGTAAAATTTTGAGCTATTCAAGCTCAAAATTCGCAAAAGCAAGCACATGGGCGCATCCATTTTGTGAAATGGATGCCCTCCTGTGCTGGCTTTTGCTTTTGCGGCACTAATGAAGGAAAAGCCGGCCAGCTGTAGTAAACAAAAGCTACCGCTGGGTGGCTTTCCCTTCATTAGTGCTGTACGCGGAGGACGGGGACCGGAGACCAGAGCAGGAAAGCTGCAGCTGAATCTCGGTAAGTGCTATTTATTTATTTTTTTAAATAAGCACTATCTGTGTTTTTTTTTCTAAGTTTTCCGCAGCTTTAAAAACGTATTTATGTTTGCGGTCGCTTTTGAAGTGACCGCAAACATAAATACAACGTTATTGTGTTGGAAAACGCTGCGGTTTTTCTTTCCAAGTTTCTCAGGCTGCTCCGGCTCGGAGGAGCCTGAGAAACTCGGAAAGACAAACCGCAGCGTTTTCCAAAACAACCGCATTGTTTCTGCCTGAATCTCCTTTCCCATTTGGGGCTCTCGGGCTCCCCACGGGGAGCTCGAGAGCCCCAAATGGGAAAGCAGATTCAGGCAGAAGCAACGCGGCATTGCGGAAAACAACCGCGTTGTTTCTGCCTGAATCCGCTTTCCCATTTGGGGCTCTCGGGCTCCCCACGCGGAGCCCGAGAGCCCCAAATGGAAAGCGGATTCAGGCAGAAACAACGCAGCATTTAGCATTTCCCATTTGGGGCTCTCCGGCTCCCCACGGGTAGCCCGAGAGCCCCAAATGGAAAGCAGATTTAGGCAGACACAACGCAATGTTTAGCATTTCCCATTTGGGCCCCAAATGGGAAATCAGCTGTAGGCAGAAACACTACGCGGCATGTAAACACAACCGTGTTGTGTTTCTGCCTGCCTTGGCTTTCACTTTGGGTCTCCGGTGCTCCCCTGGGAGCACCGGAGAGCCAAAGTGATGGCCACAGCAGGCAGAAACACAACAGGGTTGTGTTGGAAAACGCTGCGGTTTTTCTTTCCGAGTTTCTCAGGCTCCTCCGAGCCGGAGCAGCCTGAGAAACTTGGAAAGAAAAACCGCAGCGTTTTCCAACACAATAACGTTGTATTTATGTTTGCGGTCGCTTCAAAAGCGACCACAAACATAAATACAACGTTTTTAAAGCTGCGGTTTTATTTCTAAGTTTTCCGGGCTCCTCCAGCCCGGAAAACGTAGAAAAAAAACCGCAGCTAGTGCTTATTTTTTTTTTTTAAATAAATAGCACTTACCGAGATTCAGCTGCAGCTTTCCTGCCCCGTCCTCCGCGTACAGCACTAATGAAGGGAAAGCCACCCAGCGGTAGCTTTTGTTTACTACAGCTGGCTGGCTTTTCCTTCATTACTGCCGCAAAAGCAAAAGCCAGCACAGGAGGGCATCCATTTCACAAAATGGATGCGCCCATGTGCTTGCTTTTGCGAATTTTGAGCTTGAATAGCTCAAAATTTTACATAGGAAGTTTTAAAAAAGAGAATGCTAGTATTTTTTTTTTATGTTTCCTATCTATTTTTTAAATAAAATGTTTTACTAGACCATGCCTTTAAAGCTTAGTTACAGGTATAGACAGGTACAGAGAAGATTTGCAGGCTTTGTTACAAATGTTGACAGGTACAGGTAGGAGGCACACATTGCCATTGTTAATTAGCTGGGGTCATTAAACCATCTGACCCTGCACTCTGGGCCTAGGAAATACTGCCCATCTTGCACTCACATTTGCTTTAATGTGGTGAGACTACCTACTGAGTCACACAGCGTGGGAACTTTATTCCTCTCAATAAATACATACTACAAAAAAGACTTTACTTTTCAAGAATTGGGTCCTCCTGTGGGGATCCAGTACATTTCCCACAGGAAGAGTTGGGGTAAACTCGTATAGGGCCTGGACTCTCAACTATAACTCAAGTGGGATACCTAGATTAACGTGACAGGATGGTGTCATGATGCCTACCTCTAAGGAACCAGGCCGGGCCCAGCAACCCCAGAGGCAGGCATCATTTCCCCCAGGAAGGTCTCAGCGGGCCCAAGTTGGGGCCATTTGGACTGAATCCTGGAGCCTTAGGCGCCAGGCTCATATTGGACCCCAGTCCTGGCGCCTTAGGCGCCAGGCTCATAATCGAGGACATGTGTTTAAGTGCTTGGGTGTACACTTACCTGATGCAGACCTTGCTGCAACATCCAGGCCCCCTTGAGGCCTGGATGGGACTATTTTGTCTCTAGAACTACTTAACCACACGGGTGTGGCCTGAGGAAGAATACATACCTGAGTGGAAGGATACATACCTGGGACTTCTTGAAAGGCTATTTAAACCACGCCCGATCAGTAACTCACACTTCGCGTTGTTCTGCATCTAGTAGCTGGACGCTCACCGTGCCTGCTCCTGCTTCTTGACTTCTGCCACGCCCGCCTGCATCCTGAAACACCTGCATGTGGAGAAGGAGAAAGAATTGGACAAAAGAAGAGCCCTTACCTGTTTCAACCTCGTCCAAGAGTCGTCCCGTCGGCGATCCTGAAAAGGAAAGACTTTCATTTTAAAAGGTCAACTCACCCGTCGCTGCCGCGCTGCATTTCCCTCACCTTGCTGCCAGCCTCCATTGCCAGCGGCGCTCGTCCGGATTCGCTGCATCAACCCGGCACCTGGGGAAAAAAGACAGAAAACAAAGGTGAGAGTGAGAAGAGCATAAGGAAAGCCAGAGCTTCCATTTAGACTTACCTGTTTGGGTCATACTTCATTTCGGGTCTCTGCCGCATACAGGCACCTGCAGACCCCGGCCCCTAAGGGGAAAAGAAAGACAGCGGAATTAATGAGAGAATGAAAAGACATAATAAAGACTCTCATTAAAGACTTACCGGAACTTACCTCTCGTTTCGGGTCTATGCTCGTTCAGCATTCTGACCCCGGCCCCTATGGGGAAAAAGACATCTGCATTAGCGTTTAATATTGCACTCAGAGGAAAAACATTCTTTGAACACTAACCTGAGCATTCTTCATCGTTTTCATCGCTCTTCTCGGGATCCACGGTCTGCACCTGAAAGAAAGACAATAGAGACTTTTTATTCTCGGACATTAGCAGAACCAACATGGATGTATGAGAGTGAATCAAGGGAATTAACTGGGTTTCAACGCGCCCCTGCACCAGAAGCAGGAGGGAGAGCTCGCCATCACAAAACCAAAGGTGAGATTCTAGTGGAATTACAGAAAGGGGGTTCGTTCAGAAGGTGAAGGGAGTGGGAAGCTGCACATTGCCCTGCAGATCATTAATGCCCCTCCCTTTTCACATACAGAAGAACCGGCCCTGCCATACTCTGAGTCCAGCGCCTCACCGGAAGAAGCAACTTCATTCCAGTCCTGGTCAGCGCCTCTGTGGGAGTCAGGTGAGCGTTACAGAACGCGAAGCCTACCAATAATTTCCCACCCGGGCGCTATGGAAACTTCTGAGACTGACCAGCTGGCCCAGCTTTTGGGGGAATTAAGGGCAGAGGTACACTCAGCCCGCCAGGAGACTAACGCCCTCAAAAAAGAACTGATTCTCTCCAAGGAAAGAACTGATGACCTGGCCAAACGATTGTTACAGACCCAGGCCGGACAAATGCCTTTACCTGGTTCCGGGGGGCCTTCCACTTCATTGGGTTTGAGTAATCCAGTACAGATCAATCTACCTGGTTCCATGCCTTTGGCACCGCCTGAACGCTTTGCGGGGGACCCTAAGATGCCATTTTCATGAACCAATGCCGCTTACACTTTTTATGCAGACCTGGGGCCTTCCCCGATGATCAGACCAAAGTGGCCTTTGTGTTATCGTATCTAAGTGGCTGTGCTGCCGATTGGTCTGTTCCTTTGGTGAATCAGAATGATCCCATTCTCCAGGACTTTCAGGGGTTTCAGGCCAACATGGAAAGATTGTTTGCCCGACACTCTCAGAAACAGGCCCTTGACAACGAACTGCTATCTTTACGACAAGGTAACCAAGACCTCTTGTCTTATATAGCCTCCTTTAACAGACTGGTGGTGGAAACCGGATGGCCTGAAAATAAAAGAATCACTTTATTTCACCGGGGTCTGCGCGGAGAGCTAAAAGACGTTCTGGCCCAAGTGGTGAATCCACCCCAAACCTGCGCAGAATACATAGATTTAGTGGTACAACTGGATCACAGACTTCAGAATAGAAAAACCGATCGGTTCAAGTATGAAACCCGAGTACCGATCAGGACCCACGTTAACCCTAGGAATACCGAAGTTTCTGAACCTATGCAAATCGGTGGAGTGAAGGGGCCGTTAACTCAGAAGGAACGTGAGAGAAGGCGGCAAAAGCAACTATGCCTCTATTGCGGGGCTTCCGGTCACTTTCTTCGTGATTGTCCACTAAAAAGGTGGTTGGTGTAATGGAACCTAATTCGGGAAACGACCTAGCCCGACAAGCGTAGAGGTCCGCTTGCCAAGCTTGAAAACAAACTCTTTGACCTCGCATTTTGTCTTGCCAATGGTGCTCGTGGACCCTAAAAAGCCCCAACGGTTACATGCCATCAAGGCATACATCGACAGCGGGGCTATTGGGAACTACGTGGATCGCGAATTGGCCTCTAGGATGAACCTCCCTCTCCATCCAAAAGTTAACCAGGAAGTCATTACTACGGTTGATGGTACCGAAATAGCCTCTGGGCCGGTAACGCATTCCACCACAGAAGTGACACTAGTGACTCAAGATGCACATCGGGAAGCGATAGTGTTTGACATAATCAAGGCTCCACAATTCCAAGTTATCCTCGGAATTCCTTGGTTAGAAACACACAACCCTCAAATAGACTGGCGAGCAAAGAGAATCACCTTTCCAGACTGCGGACCAACTTGTTATCCAAGAAATCCAGCTTTAAGTTTAGCCACAGTAACTTCCACCACTGTTCAACTACCGGCAGAGTACCTTGAATTCCAGGATGTATTTCAGAAAGAACAGGCTAACACGTTACCTCCCCATCGTTCTTACGATTGCCAGATCGATTTAGTTCCCGGTGCTCAACCGCCGTGTAGCAGGATCTATGCTCTCACTGAACCTGAAAACCAGCATTTGCGTCAGTATTTGGATCAGTACCTTGCCAATGGTTTTATTCGCCCGTCAAAGTCCCCTGTCTCTTCCGCTTTGTTCTTCGTTCCTAAAAAAGAAGGTGACCTTAGGACTTGTATTGACTACCGCGCCCTTAATCAGATAACGATTAAGAACCGTTATCCTTTGCCTCTGATCCCAGAACTTCTTGATCAAGTAAAAGATGCTCGTGTATACAATAAGCTTGATCTCCGAGGAGCTTATCACCTTGTGCGAATAAAAGAAGGTGATGAGTGGAAGACTGCTTTCCGCACCAAATATGGGCTTTTTGAATATCAGGTAATGCCCTTTGGTTTGTGCAACACGCCTGCCGCTTTTCAATCTTTCATGAATGATGTTCTTCGAGAACTTCTTGATGTCTGTGTTATCGTATACATCGACGACATCCTGGTGTACTCTTCTTCTGAATCTGATCACCGAAAACATGTTCGAGCAGTTCTTGAGAAATTGCGCCAGCACAAACTATTTGCCAAGCTAGAAAAATGTGTCTTTCACACCACAGAAGTCGAATTCCTCGAATTCATCCTGACTCCCAAGGGAATCCGAATGGATTCACGAAAGGTGGACGCCATCCTTAAATGGCCATCTCCTAGTTCAGTGAAGGGGGTTCAGAGTATGCTTGGCTTTGCCAATTTCTATCGAAGATTCATCCCAGAGTTTTCCCGAATAGTTCAGCCCATTACAGCACTCTTACGTAAGAACAAACGTTTCGAATGGACCCATGAGGCCGAACAAGCCTTTCAAGACCTGAAGACCAAATTCACCTCCGCACCTGTATTGAAACACCCGCATCCTGATCTCCCGTATATAGTTGAAACTGACGCATCCAGTTTAGCCATGGGGGCGGTCCTGTCACAAAGAGATCTGGAAACTAACCAACTACACCCCGTAGCCTTTTGGTCCAGGAAATTCTCTGCTCCTGAAATTAATTACGCAATTACCGACAAAGAGTTACTGGCTATTAAATCTGCTTTCAAGGCTTGGCGTCATTACCTTCTCGGTGCAAGACACACCATCACCGTGATTACGGACCACAGAAATTTGCAGTATTTAAAGATGGCCAAAGCTCAATCTTCACGACAACTCCGATGGGCTCTATTCTTTGCGGAATTTGATTTTGTAATTACCTATCGCCCTGGCTGCAAGAATGGTAAAGCGGACACCTTATCCCGGATTGGCATGGAAGAACCCAATTAGAGTTTAGAACCTGTGCCAATTATACCTGAACAAAAAATCTTAGGCTTGACTTCATTGCAAACTATTGAGGACATCCAAACTCAAGTAAAACAACTTGTAGACTCCTCAGCCTTACAGGAATGGAGTCAAAAAGGTCCTCATTACACCGTTAAGAATAATTTACCCTACTTCCAGGAATGGTTATTTCTGCCAAGTAAAGAATTGCAAGAACAGGTTATTGCCCATTATCATGAATCATTAATGGAAGGACATCCTGGTATCGCTAAAACGGAAGAAAAAATCAAACGCCATTTCTGGTGGCCTTCTTGGAGAAAAGACATAAAGTCTTTTGTGATATCTTGCGGAATTTGCGCCCAAAACAAGGGTCAAAAGCAAAGACCAGCCGGCCTACTTCAACCCCTGGATATTCCACCAGCACCATGGCACACCTTGTCAATGGACTTCATTACGGATCTGCCTCCTTGTTGTGGTTACAACACTATCCTAGCAATCGTGGATCTGTTCTCCAAAATGGCCCACTTCATCCCCTTAAAAGGATTGCCTTCATCTTCTATCTTGGCCAAGGAATTTCTGGAGAATATAGTTTGCATACATGGTTTCCCTTCCATACTAGTCTCGGATCGAGGAAGCCAATTTATTTCCCATTTTTGGAGGAAATGTTGCCAACTGGCACAAATCGATGTGCGGTTATCTACCAGCCACCACCCCCAGACCGACGGACAAACCGAGAGAACAAATCAGACTCTCGAACAGTATCTTCGGTGTATGTTACACCAATCTGAGTTCAACTGGAAAGACATTCTTTGGATCGCAGAATATGCCTACAATAACTCTGCATTCTGGAACCGGACAAACCCCTTTTTACACATTGTATGGACATCACCCTCGAACCTCAGACCTGGACCCTCCTCCTACCCTGGAAATGCCAGCAGTAAATCATCTGCATACCACAATTACCCGAGCCTTCAAAGAGGCTACTTCTCATTTACAGCAAGCCAAGAAGAAATACAAAGAAAATGCAGACTTACATCATAGTAAAACACCTCCTTACCAAATAGGAGACCAGGTGTTGCTAGCAACTAGACATTTACCTCTCAAAGGACCTCGAACTTTCAACCCCAGATTCATTGGACCTTACACCATCAAAGCTATAATCAACCCAGTGGCCTTTAAACTCGATTTACCATCCAACATGCGGATTCATCCCGTTTTTCACACATCACTTCTAAAACCAGTACAACCTGGAACCAGACTGTCTGAGCCTCCAGAGCCTGTCCAAATTGATGGGGAATTAGAATTCGAAGTGAAAGACATTTTAGATTCCAAGATAGTTAAGTCGAAACTCTTCTATCTTGTTGATTGGAAAGGATATGGACCTCAGGAAAGATCTTGAGAACCCAGTAACTATGTTCATGCACCACGATTAATACAAAGGTTCCACCAAAGATTCCCGAATAAACCAAAACCCCCGGAGAAAACAACCTTGGGAGGGGCCTTGAGGGGGGGTACTGTCATGATGCCTACCTCTAAGGAACCAGGCCGGGCCCAGCAATCCCAGAGGCAGGCATCATTTCCCCCAGGAAGGTCTCAGCGGGCCCAAGTCGGGGCCCTTTGGACTGAATCCTGGCACCTTAGGCGCCAGGCTCATATTGGACCCCAGTCCTGGTGCCTTAGGCACCAGGCTCATAATTGAGGACATGTGTTTAAGTGCTTGGGTGTACACTTACCTGATGCAGACCTTGCTGCAACATCCAGGCCCCCTTGAGGCCTGGATGGGGCTATTTTGTCTCTAGAACTACTTAACCACACGGGTGTGGCCTGAGGAAGAATACATACCTGAGTGGAAGGATACATACCTGGGACTTCTTGAAAGGCTATTTAAACCACGCCGATCAGTAACTCACGCTTCGCGTTTTTCTGCATCTAGCAGCTGGACGCTCACCGTGTCTGCTCCTTCTTGACTTCTGCCATGCCCGCCTGAATCCTGAAACACCTGCATGTGGAGAAGGAGAAATAACTGGACAAAAGAAGAGCCCTTACCTGTTTCAACCTCGTCCAAGAGTCGTCCCGTCGGCGATCCTGAAAAGGAAAGACTTTCATTTTAAAAGGTCAACTCACCCGTCGCTGCCGCGCCGCATTTCACTCACCTTGCTGCCAGCCTCCATTGCCAGCGGCGCTCATCCGGATTCGCTGTATCAACCCGGCACCTGGGGAAAAAAGACAGAAAACAAAGGTGAGAGTGAGAAGAGCATAAGGAAAGCCAGAGCTTCCATTTAGACTTACCTGTTTGGGTCATACTTCATTTCGGGTCTCTGCCGCACACAGGCACCTGCAGACCCCGGCCCCCAAGGGGAAAAGAAAGACAGCGGAATTAATGAGAGAATGAAAAGATATAATAAAGACTCTCATTAAAGACTTACCGGAACTTACCTCTCGTTTCGGGTCTATGCTCGTTCAGCATTCTGACCCCGGCCCCTATGGGGAAAATGACATCTGCATTAGCGTTTAATATTGCACTCAGAGGAAACACATTCTTTGAACACTAACCTGAGCATTCTTCATCGTTTTCATCGCTCTTCTCGGGATCCACGTTCTGCACCTGAAAGAAAGACAATAGAGACTTTTTATTCTCGGACATTAGCAGTACCAACAAGGATGTATGAGAGTGAATCCAGTGAATTAACTGGGTTTCAACGCGCCCCTGCACCAGAAGCAGGAAGGAGAGCTCGCCATCACAAAACCAAAGGTGAGATTCTAGGGGAATTACAGAAAGGGGGATCGTTCAGGAGGTGAAGGGAGTGGGAAGCTGCACATTGCCCCGCAGATCATTAACGCCCCTCCCTTTTCACACACAGAAGAACCGGCCCTGCCATACTCTGAGTCCAGCGCCTCACCGGAAGAAGCAACTTCATTCCAGTCCTGGTCAGCGCCTCTGTGGGAGTCAGGTGAGCGTTACAGATGGCCTCTACAAAAACAAGCATTGGCAATGCCAACGGTTAGGCTTGTTGTTTACAACACACACACAACACCATTCATGCCCCAAAGTAAGTGACTCCTCCACAAACAAACACTCCTGTCTGCTGCATTGTACCCATATGTTAGCTTGGCCCCGTGATGGTTCATACACTGTCAATGCAGTAAGGCAGGCGCACGTGGGGGCACGGGAAATGGAAGACAAATGAGTCAAGAATCACACATCATACAATGGTCCCTGGGTGAGCAGCTAGCCGCGTATAGCGAGGTGCGACTTCAGTACAAGTTGTGTTCTTGTATCCGCAGATTTCTATAGGTAGTGCACGTGTCAATTTGCACATGCTAATGATATGCAGTGCACAGGAGTCTGTGCCTTGCTGGGTGTCCCTGTGCACTGCATCAGTCTCTGGCTAGGAACGCTACTGCACTAATAACTCTGCTTCTATGGAGCGGGGGGGGACGGGAGGATATGTGTCACTGCCCCTGTGTGTGCCCCTGACAACTTTGAAAGCAACTTTCCATTTGTCCCCCAACGCATCTTAGCTGGACTGTGCGCTTCAGCAACAATATCTGTCCAAGCTCCCCATCATTGGCGCTACTTAGCATGCATGTGCTAGTGGCCTGGTGGAAGGTTGTCTGCGGTGTGGCCCCCTTGTGTTGCTCACCTTGCTCGGAGCTCCTGGAAACACGTCTGCTTCTGTTGAAAGTCTGAGCACAAGCCCTGTGCCCCTGCTTGCGCACACATGCGCATGTTTGCCTCACCAAACGTGGCCAGCTGTCTGTAAAACTATGCCCCATGTCTGCTGGAAAAGGTGGTCTGGAGGCTTATTCTCCTGTAGAAAGGGCACAACACATATAATTAATGCTGGAAATTTCCCTGTGTGTGTCTCTTCATGCTGGTTGTGACTGGGCCATGTCAGAGACCAACATCAGAATTCCTCCCACCATCAGTGTGACTTTGACAGGCAAAGGGTGCCGGCCACTGTCTACATCATGAAGTGCATTAAGCACATGTACAGCAAAGAAAAGAAACATACATCACAATGAATATCAATTAATGGACACATCAATCATGAACCCACCCAAATCTAATACAGACATGCCGTGGATAAAACCCCCACAATCCCCACTAGGGGTGTCAACACAAGTAGTACAGCAGCAGACAGGCCACAGATATGACAGTCCAAAGCCCTTGTGTAAATGACTGTAACACCGGACCATCCTTGCGAGCCCATGGATAAGGGAAGCAGGAGTGGCCTATGTGAGTCAGAACCCCAAGCTGCAAACACATACATGAGACAAGCTTGAAGGGCCCAGCTGGAACAGACAGTGGATGCTTTCAAAAGCCACAAAGCACCACACTGTCACATGAATGCACAATAGACAAGCTATTTTAAACTATATTAACTAATTAAAATAACTATGAAAAACCTATATTACCTAATTAAACTAACTATCAAACACAATATCAACTAACTAAACTAAAAAGAAAAATCAAAAATGGCCATATACGACCGGGGGGGGGCATCCCAGGAGGGGGGGAGGTACAGGGTGCAACTCAACACCCACATGCGATGATGTTGAGACAAAAAAGAAAAACCTCCATGGGCTCAACGCCTGCACAGCCCGACTTGTGTGGGAGATATCTTGTTGTCCGAGTCAGCCTCTTCCTAAAAAGGTTGACGTGGCACAGGAGCCCGGCCACGCCTAGGCGCAGCTTGTCCATCGTCGGCAGCAAGTCTGCTGGATGGGTGAGCCTGGTTCTGTGCGGCGATTACACGTAGATCAGCATGCAGAACCTCCCGGGATACACGTGCTTCCTCTTGCAAGGTAACACGTGTAACACAGATTTCTTCCTGCGTGTCCTGGCTGGACAACTGATTCACCTCCCGGCAAGCACGTAGCTCAGCTGAGATGGTACGCTCAAGGTGCGCAAACCTCTCCTCTGACCACTCCCTCTGGGACATCAAGAGGACAGCCAGAGTGGATCTGAGGGATTCATACTCAGCCCTCAGGGCCTCCATGTGTACCTCTGCGTGAGCAGCAATTGCTTGATGCAAAGACAACATTTCAGCCTGAGCGAGCGGGCCGTGGACTGTGCTGCCCGCTGCTCGAGAAGCACCTGCCTACCAGGGGGGAGCACGGATTGGGCCACATGCTCCATGCTCACAGCAATGTTTTCAATTGCTGCCCCCTGGAGTTCTGAATTGGCAGTCATGTCTTGCTCCCACTCAGTGTACCTCGGCGGCGCGTGGCCACCGCACTGCTGGGCTTGACACTTCCGGGTCCCAAGGACCGGCAGTCCTTGTCGGGTTGATACCGCCCGCGGTTGCAGGACTACATTCCCCTGTCGATGTGATGTCCCAGGCACATCACCGACTGGTGTGGAGGGTGAACCTGCATCCCGATCCACCACAGGCGGAGGTGTCAGGTTCTCAATCTTGCGCAGGGGTAGCACGTACACCTACCTCCCTGTTGGGTCTTGGCACCTGGCTAGGTAAACAACACAGGCCGCCGCGACCCGCCGGGGAAAGAGGGTTAGGATCCGTTGGATTGGATAGGTAGGGGGTAGTAGGGTAACCGGCTAACGGGGAGGAAGGGTAGGAAAGGGTAATGGATAAGGAAAGGATTTCAGGAAAGGTCCGCCTTGATGTGTTCTGCCTGGGGTTCCTGAGGTTCCTGAGATCAACGGTACTCCGCCCATGCACGCTTCCACACTCCTAGCTAACTTTTGCTCCCAAAACGTGTGACATAAATGCAAGGTTCACCAATAGCATATAGGACTTTACACTATAGGAAAAGCGTTTTAGTCACGCTATTGCTTAAGACATAGATGTGGTAGTTTTCATCACTACCAACCCACAAGGTTAGCATTATCTTTTGCACCAAACACTTTTAAGAATAACCAAATGAGCACTTAGCTTCGGTAGATGATGTCGGGTTGCGTGCCAGGCGACCGCCAGAGTTCTTGCCGTAAGACTACGGCGGCGCAGCGGGTTCAGGCTGCTGATACAGCGGGATGCTGCTACAAGGGAATCAGAAACAAGAATGAGTTTGGGTCGCGGGCTGGGCCCATCACATTGCACACACACGCTGATGAGTTGCCCCAAGAACCAACAAGGGCCGTGTTGCCTCACACGGCAACTAAATGTTTAAGACTGAGTTATGAGTCGGCCACTTGGCCTTGGTCAAACAACAAATATCGCCGGAACTTTCCTCAGTCCGGCGCTCACGTTAACTTAGAAAGTTGTGGAATCTCTTCCCACAACGTTGCATGCACTACTGTCTAGCTTAGTAAACAAACAGTTTCAGCTTGTCTATTCTTGCTCGTAATCGTATATCAAGGGAAATGCACTTATCTTGCCAGAGGCGCGGGGCTGCAGAGATCACAGGCGGGGTATGGCCCCGCAGGTCGCACCCTGCAGGAGCCCTTCGCCTACACGTCCGCTCCAGTCCGTGTCTGTTAGCGCAAGCGGGGATCTGTGCGCGCAGCGCGCGCATGCGCAGACCGTCGGGCTTTGTCCTGGTAGTTCTTCTGCTCGCGAGCACGCGAGTTTGCTGGGATTTGTAGTTCCAGTTACTGGATGGCGTTTTCTGCTATCAGCAGCCAGTTTTCTGCAATATGGACAGAACAGTTTATGCACATAGTGGCTCCTACTGGACCCAATCCCCACTTTGATCACAGCTGAGGCTGTGGTAGTTCTGACAGGAGGTCCCACCACCGTCTGGCCCCTCAGTGCAGGTGTCGCGGACAGAGGAGCGTCCAAATCAGAATCACTCACCCCAGACAAATGGACCTGATGCACATCCAACTCGACATGGATGTCAGAGTGGTCATCTGGGCTGGAGTCATTGCCTGCCATAGACAAGATGGTCTGTAACACATGTGGGTTCTCGTGGTCTACTATCCCACGACCCCCACTTGTGCCGGGTTGCTGTTGTGATAACAACCCTGTGCCTGGCATGACAACATCATCCTCTGGCTCCATTGCATCATCATCTGAAAAGTGGAGAACAAATAGCATTAGTACACATGTCAGAAGCACATAACACACACACACATAAACATCACACAGACAGCCAACACATGAAACAGACATGTCACACACAAATGAGAACCTGACATGCATGCAAGGTCACTTTGACATTGCATCAGTGAGTAGGCATGTAGAACGGTGTAACACCGCTCAGAAATGGGTTGATGCAGTGCACGCTACCCACTACCTACATGAACAAGTACATCATGATGTGTATCAATGAACGTGAAGGCAGTCCAAGGGCAAGTTCAGGCATCACGTGCAATGTGCATGCAATGGGTTGCATGGCTACAAGCAAACCCCCCCTCCCCGTAAGTGAAAATGCAGGGATGCCTTGCATGGTAGCAAAAGAGTGACCAGAGACCTGTGTATTGACAGACAGTGTTGACAAGCATCAATTGCATCATCTGAGTCAACTGACAACACAGCAGATGATGATGGGACAGTAAGCAGGACACATGATGAACCCTCAGTAGTACACCCATGTGTGCAGAATCCACTGCAACAGTTGGACAGAGTTGGTGGGCCTGAAACAGGGTGAGGCCTGTGCCCCACACAGACTGTGACACCCTAAACATGTGTATGATGCAGGACTGAGCCAGAGTGGGCATGGGATGGCTGATGAAATGCCATGAAATGTAGGTCACCCTGGACACGTACTACAATGATCATCCAGTCAAGGACACACAGGGGCATGCATGGAATTCACATGGAGCATGAATGGGCACTCATGTCCATGCAGAGCATCTGCCATATGCACAGTCCAAGGGAGACACCCTGCATGAAGGACAGAGGATGTACCCCACTGCATTGGTCTGGCAGATTGGCTGGTGGAAGTTTGCATGTACACAGGAGGCTTGAACAGGCCATTGCAGTACAGCAAAATGATGCACACCAGTGCAATGGTGAAATTGGGGTGCAGGGGGGGTTGAGGGGCAAGGGAGCATGCCTACGTGGAGTACCCGCATGCAGGCAGAGGACACATGCACGTCAGTCATGCAATGACATAGTCCCAGTGCTGAGAGGAAACACACCCCAGGCTATATGCAGAAGGGCCAGTGAGCTGGAACATGGACCGGAGAGGCATCCGGGTGACTAGCATTTGAGAAGGGTGCAAGTGTGGTGATGAGGACAGTCCCCGTCTGCTCTACATGTCCACCATCCTAAACAGCAGGCAGCATCAGTGAAGCATTGCATGACTAGCACATGAGAACCATGTACACATGACATGCAGTGGCAGTCAAGCACAACACATCACTCAAGCAAAACACACATGTCCTCAACGAACAGGCAACAACACTCAATGGACGGGGCATCAAAGTCCTAAATCTCTCCCACTCCTTCGACCATTTCTGTTGGTATGATTCCGCTACGATTGACTCATGCAGAGTGAGGTCTTCCTCCACATGTCGTGGCCCACCGCCAGTCAGCAGAGTCATGTTGTAATTAGATGCATGCTTTGCCTTAGTGCTGCGTTTGAGGTCATTCGAACGCTTTTTGCACTCTTGTGCTGTGCGCACCTCATGGCCGAATGCACTCACGTCATCCGCAACTTGCTTCCAGTGGGTATCACGATGGGCAGCCGTAGTTTGACAATTTGGCCCCACTAGCATGTCACGGTTGTGTTCCCGCACGTAGTCCACGAGGACGTCCAGTTCCTGCTTGCAGAAAGTCTTCTTCCTTGACGTGCCGGAGGCCGTAGCTGTGTCTGGGGTCCCAGTCTGTACTGCAGGTGCAACCTTCCTCCTCTTGGATGCTGGTCCGGACCCTGGCTGGCAAATACCTCCCTGATCAGTATGGGCAGTGGCGCTGGTGGAATGAGCCAAGGGAGTGGCAGGTGGAACATGGAGTGAAGCCCTGACTTGCGTCAGTGGCTTCTGGGTGACCTGGAATGGACCCTGCGCAGCAACATCCGATGTGCCAGGGTCATTGACCAGGACTGTCCTGGTTGGTAGACTCACAACCGGGGTGGTGTTGGCTGCATCTGCCCCTGTACTTGCCAACACCCGGCTGTTCGGGGCAGCAGATGACATTACTGTCCCAGGGACACGTGCCTCGGTCAGGGCTCCCTGCGTGCACCTACAGTGTGCCTCCTGTCCTCCTGGAAATCTTCCATGGACTCTTCAAGTGCCAACGCAGCCTGCGCTGGCAGATCCTGAGCCTGGGTGGTGGTGTCCACAGCTGCACCTGCAGCTACCACTACCCTTGGGCTCGTGGCAGTCGATGAAACGGACTGCCAGGTCACATGGGCACCAGTGCCAGATGCAAGTACTGCATCTCCTGGAGCCGCAAGGGGTGGTGGCATGACTGCACCTACACATGGCACAACATCGTGCCGAGCTGCCGCACCCCTGCCTCTTCCCCCTCTGCAGCCACCCTGGACACCTTGGAGTCCCCCTACTCCCTGGTCACCCCGGCCACGTCCCTGACCACGCCCGCCACGTGGAGTACGCCCAGCTGAGATACCCCTCAGCTTTCGTGGCCTCCCAGCCATGGCACAGATGGAGTAGTGCCGGCACAGATGGAGTAGTGCCAATGGGAGGTGTACACGACAATTGTCCTTGGCAATTGGGGTGAAGGGGGTGGGATGTTAACAGCACCCCTGCACCTGCAAGGCTGTATGTGACCCCGGTGATAAAGTGACGGGTCACGCAACGCTCAGGCACCCCAAAACTGCAGTAAAACCGTGCATGCAACCCCCGATAGCCCACATACGTGTGGGACACACAGGCTACTATGACCTCAAAAATGGGTACGCGATACACAGGGGCACCTGCAGTGGGAAAAATAGCGTGTGCGACTCACCGTCAGACTAGCGTGATAATGAAAAACATGCGTAGCCAATACCCCCGCCAAAAGAAGAGATATGTCCTTGATCCGCTGTGAAGTTGGGATGGCGCGCGAAACAACACGAAGTAGCAACACACACGTCAGTCTCCACGAAAGGCACATATAGCGAACTGCTGGCCCCGCTCACCTCTAAACCGTGCTGAGGAAAACACCCACGCGCGTAACATCACAGACGCGCTTATGCGCTAAGGGCCTTTCCTCGAAATACACACTAACGGGCAGTTTTTTTACGTGCCAAATCACTCTGTATCAAGCTCGCCCCGCAAGAACACACGGAAGAACACGCTCCTGCCCAGAAGGCCATTTTCCTGCCCCCAAGAGTCCCGAGCACGCTCCCACCTGCCATCTGCTGCTGCCTGCCTGCCTGCTCCCCACATGCCCTGCTGTTTGGTGCCTGCATGTCAGCCATCTGCAGGGGTGCAGTTGCTGTGACCACCCCTGCTGGAACAGAAGACTCCCGACTGCTATTCCATCGCTCCACAGCCCAGCCCCAAGACCCAGTCGCCCACCCACACCGGCCTCTGGGGTTGCCATGCCGGACACAACATCATCTGGCACCACTGGCAACCCCCAGCCAGAGAGGCAGAAGGTACCAGCTTCAGTGCCAATGAAGTTGGTATCCTGGTGGAGCGAGTCCTGGGGCAGTATGTTGCCCTCTTTGGAAGTTTGCGCGCCGACAATGAAGGACGGAAGAGGATCTGGATGGACGTTGTGGCTGCCATCAACATGGAGGGGGTGGCAGTCCGCGACATTCAACACGTCCGGAAGCGCTGGGAGGACTTCAGGTCCAGGACCCTCAACAAGGCCCGGTGCCTCTTGAAGGCAGTGGATGCTGAGGGGTGCCGGGTCCGCCTAACCAACAACCAGATGAGGGTCCTGGAACGTATACACCAAGCGCTCCACCTCCAGGTCCTTCAGAGGCAGACCCGTCTGGAGTCGAGCGGTAAGTGTACATGCGTACTGATTGGACGCTGTGCATGTTGAGGTGTGGCAGGAGTGTGCAGGTTGCACATATGTCTTTGTAGGGCCATGTATGGATGTGTATGTACAGGGACATGAGCCTGCTGCATGTGAGTCCTCTCATTTGTGAGACACATCGATGGTGTATGTGTTGGTAAGCATGCTGGCCAAATGCAGGTGTGGGTGCACACATTTTTAAATTTCTGTGTATGTACTGTGGCATGGTTGTGGTGTGACACATGGATGCCGGTTCCACCTGCATGTATCTGCACTATGTACATGTGCATGTGTGTGTATTTGACAAGTGTGCAACTGTGATACAGCCTGGATGAATGTGACACTGACATGTAAGAGGCTGATTGACAGATGTGACATGGATGGCGATGTTATCACTGCGACTGGTGGTGGAGATGTACAGATGCATGTATGTCTGGTGGCGTGTGTGCATGTGTTCTGCACTCCCTGTGTTGCATGTGACATCAGGCTCACCTTTGGCTGTTCATGCTGTTGTTTGTGTATGGATGGTGCTGCCTGGTGCAACATTCCTGTTGATTTGCTCATGTGTGTGAGTTGAAATGACATGTGTGTTGGGGAGTGTGATGCCATGTCTGATGTTTGACACTGCCACTCATGTGCAACTGTCATGTGTCTATCAGACCATTGTACAGTGCCCTGATGCCTGTGTTCTATCTCTCCCTGTCTGCAGTGTCAACTGATGAAGAGGGCGGAGACGGTGCTGTGGAGCAAAGCAGCAGGGATTGCACCGCCAGCCGGAGACGCAAGGCCCGGCTCCCCGCCCATGTTGTCATCTCGTCGGGGAGTGAGGAGTCTGGTGCCGCACCCGTGGCAGCAGCTGCCGGGGGTAGGTCCAAGAGGCGGAGTTCAGAACTGGACTCCTCAGCAGCAGAAGTGGCAGCTGAGACCCCACAGGGTCCGATGGAGGAAGATGGCACAGAGTCATCCAGGTTGGTGGGGTGTTTGGTTGAGGAGGAGGCCATGGAAGGGACACGCACGGGATCTGGAGGGGGGATTCCACTGGTGCTAATGGTGCAGTCCAGGGGAAGGGACAGGAGGCAGCACAGGCTGCCGCGGAGGTGCCTGTGTGTAATCCTGTCCCCGATCCTTTGACTGCATCATCCCGCACCAGCAGGGATGCCTATGTTCAGACTCGTTCTCAGGGAGGGGATGAGCACACAACAACTGGCCTTCCTCTCCCTGCGGACGTGGCAATCTGGGACCGTGTTGCGCCTGTCCTGGCTGGGATGGTGTTGCGTCAACGGGGCATGCGAGATGACCTGCAGGGTTTTCGTGAAGAATCTGCACGTCATCTCGGATGCCTCTTTGACCGCGTCGACCTACTAGGACGGGTCACCAGGGCTGGATTCCTCCGTCTGCTGGACCTTGTACCGACCCCCTCCTCACTTGAACACCCTATGCGCCAGTCGTCCTCCGTGCCATCTTCCGGGCCAAGTATCACCTGGGTACCTTGTGGAGCTGCCTCTGACCCAGTGGCCAGGCTGGTGGAGGACATATCTCTGCCACAGTCGGAGGTCCAACAGGGGTGGGCACACCAACAACTGCACCCCAGCAGGAGGAGGACGTCAAGCATCAAGAGCCAGGGCACACAGGCTCAAGGTGGGAGCGATGATGGCTCGGGCCATCAACATCAGAGGGGCAGGCATCGGCCGGAGGGCAGGAGGACCCTGGATTGGGTGTGTCTTCCTTGTGGCAGTGGTTGGGCCAGCAAATAGATGCAGAGCAGTGGCGGGCGGAAGAGGCACGGCTCACTATGGTCAGGGCGGAGAACTCCATGCGCAGGGCGCGGAGGCGGGCTGAGTGCCTCGAGGGAATTTGCAGGGAGTTGGAGGTGGACATGGCTTTATCCCTGTGAAACCTCGGGCCCATGGAGCAGGCCCGCCTCCAGGACGTGGAACAGGAGTTCGATGATGCCCTGGCCTGGGAAATCAACAAGTGAGCCATAGGACTTGCCCGCCGGAATTGTATATAGTTAATTAGTGTTAGGTTTCCTTTATGTTTTTATTTATTTTGGGGCACTTGGACAATGCCCCACCTTTTTGTATATAGTTGTTCATTAGGTAGGGTTTTTTGAAGGTTTCCTTTTAATGGTTGGGCTCATGGACCCTGGATTTGTACTTTGTATATAGTTCAACACTGGATTTCACTTCATTTTCTTTTTTTTTTCGTGGATGAATGGATTTGTCTTTTTTTTTCACTTTGGATTCGGTTTGACGGACAGACACTTTGGACCCAAGTGCTTTTGGATTGATTTGGATTCTGCTTTCACACTATTTTTGAATATTTTGGACATACAGCTTTTTCTTTATTATTTCCATTATTGTGTGTTTCATTTCATTCCCTTGCTTTTGTGTTTAATACATTTTTATTTCATACTTCAATGTGTGGTATTCTCTCTTTGGTTTCATGCATGTCATGCATGTCATGATATGTGTTTTCTCATTCACTTGCACCCATTGTGTGTGTGTGACGGACATGTGTTGATGTGCATACTTGCCATTTGGGATGTATCATGTGATGGGGATTTCAATGTGGGGTGGATGTAATACTTGGTTTTGTGTTTGGACTGGGGTGGCCTGGAGTGTGATTTGGGTGGCCATAAGGCCCATGATTGTGGATCGTGATGACGTGTTGGGGGGGGGGGAAATGAGTCGGGGCCTGCTGGCAGGTACCCGTCACTGGGGGTGGGGGACATGTGTCAAGGCTCCCAGGTGCATGGTGACATGCGGGCTGCCTGCAAGGCATGGCCAGGGGTGATGGGCTGCCTGCGGTGCTTTCCTGTAGTGTGTGTTGCCTGCAGGGCATGGGGAGGGGGTTAGGGACACACCAGGGAGGGCCCTCACTGCCAGAATGCGTGTGAAACTTCCCGCTCACCCCCCAAATACACGTACCCTGCTCGCGCAAACTAAAACGCGTGTAAAACTCCCTGCGCACCCCCCAAATACACATACTCCGCTCGCGCATGCTAATACGCATGTAAAACTCCCAATGGCACCCCTCTGAATACACGTACCCCGCTCACACAAGGCCTATTTCGTGTGAAAATTCTCGCGCACCCCCCAAATACACGTGCCCCGCTTGCACAGGGCCTATCGCATGTGAACATTCCCGCACACCCCCCAAATACTTGTACCCCACTCGCACAGGGCCTATTGCGTGTGATACTCCCAGTGCACCCCCAAAATACACGTACCCCGCTCACACAGGGCCTATCGCGTGTGATACTTCCTGCGCACCCCCAAATACACCTACCCCGCTCACAGAGGACCTATCATGTGTGATACTTCCCACGCACCCCCCAAATACACATACCCCGCTCGCACATGGCCTTTCACGTGTGATACTTCCCGCGCACCTGCAAAATACACATACCCGCTCACACAGGGCCTATCCCGTGTGAAAATTCCTGCACATCCCCCAAATACACGTACCCAGCATGCAAAGGCCCGTTCGCATGTGAAAATTCCTGCACACCCCCCAAATACACGCAGGCACCACATCCACCCTGGGCATGGCCCACAGGCAGCCCATGCCACAGGGGGGTGCTTTTTCTATGCAATTTATCTGGTGCGAGCGGGGTACGTGTATTACTGGGGTGTGCAGGGAGTTGTACACACGTTTTCCGCTGGCGCAAGCGGGGTACGTGTATTCTGGGGCGTGCGCAGGGAGTTTTACACACGTGTTCGTGGTTGGGGGGCTGTATGCTAGTCCACTGGCCTTTGCGCCATGTACTGGATTTGTGCGCTGTTCATGGCGCACGGGGCGGGGTTGGGGGCGTAACTGGTGCTGCTGCAGGGTTGCTGCGCCACTCTGCGCCTCGCTGGTTATGGATGTATAAATCCATGAATACGCTGTGCACTGAAATGGGTTTTGGTGAACGCGGCTGGCGCAGACTGCCGCAGACTGTCGCACGTGCATACAGTGCGCCAGCCGCGTGTGCCACTTCTGCGCTTATTTTCTATGAATTACCCCCTGAGTTGGAACACCCATGGGTTCTTGCACTGGTTGAACAAGGGTGGGTCTCGAAGTGCCTCCTTGAACATGACATTTTTGCATTACAAGAGTCCTGGCTGACGTTTCATGTTGAGATTGATGACATTTTTGGTATATGGCAAGACACAAGAGAGACACTGGATGATTTTCTGACATATATAAAGAGTATAGACCAACACATCCAATTCACCTCAGAAATAGGCAATCCTGGTATACACTATCTGCGCACACAACCAACAGACCATGACCTCCCTGTTCACCAAACCTACGGATAGAAACAACTTGCTACATCGCATGAGCTTTCATCCACAGAACACTCTAAAGAACTTACAATATGGACAAATGTTACGTCTGAAAAGAATCATTAGTGACCAGAGAGAATTCGAGCAAGAACTGGCTAAATTGAGTAGAAAGCTAGAAGAACGTGGGTACCCAGATGAAGATCTGAAAGCGGCGACTGATAAAGTATCCAAAAAGACTAGAGCAAGCACTCTTTCTCCAAAGAGCAAACCACAAACACCATCACTAGTATATGTGTCAAAGTTCTCCACACCGAGCATGCAGATTAAACGATGCATTCATTTTATTTTTTTTTATTTTTTTTTAAACGTATTTTATTGGCATTTGTATAGGATGCATACAAATACAAGAAAATTAACTAAAACAATAAACATAAACAACAACAGTCTTCATGGGAAACAGTTCCTCTTACTTAGGTGGGCATGGGTGCAAATGGGGGTTCCGACATCTCGGGAAGTGGGAGGGATCTCAGTCAAGAAGATCACCATATCCAGGCGAGTGCAAGGGATCAGTTATGGCAAAGTAGTGGGGTTTATCAGGGGGGTTTATGGTCTGCACTGAAGTGTATATCTCTCAGGAGGGCCTTCCAAGAGTCCAGAGTGCCACTCGCAATGTCTCCGTTAGAGGTGGTTCCATCTTGCCAGGCTCTGGTTTCGGCTGCAGTTCATCTCTCTAGTTCTTTCATCCAGCAATCATGTCTATGGCCCCCCTGGTGTCTTCCATGCCATGGCTATAGTTCTTTTTGCAAGGATACATGAAATGTCCATCAACTTAACAACATGTTTGTATTTGCTTGGTCTGGCGTAGACCCCTAATAAGCATTCCCCAGGTGTCCATTCATATCTGCTTATCCCGGCGTCAGTGCATGTTTGTTTTACTTTGGACCACAGCGCCATTGTCCTGGTACAAGTCCAGAACATGTGGATCAGATCAGCTTTGTCGTTCCCACACCATGGGCAAGCCGGGGAGGCCTGTTTGTTGAAGGAGGCCACCCTGTGTGGGGTCATATATGTCCGATACAGGATGTTTAGTTGTATCTGACCGAATCTGGAGTTTCTCGACACCTTCTTGGGGTATAGTAGCGTTCTTTCCCGTTCCTTGTCTGGAAGCATAGTTTCAAGATCCGTTACCCATTTCGCCTTCAGTGTCGCACTTTTGGGGTTGGGTTTGTCGATGAGCCTCTGCCTCTTATAGAGTCGAGAGACCGGTTTCCAGCCATCCGTGAGGTCGTGCATCTCTTGTAACAGTGGGTCTGGGGTGGGTTCCTCCGGCCAGCTGCACCAGATCTTCTTGGCGGTTTGTTTGAGCCAATGATACTAGAGGAACTGGCTGCTTGATAGCCCTTCATTAGCCTGCAGTGATTCAAAATCCCTGAATTCGCCCTCCTCAAACATATCCCCCCATGTGTAAATTCCAGAGTCCTCCCACCTCCTAGCTGTGGAGAGATCCGATTCTGTTTTGCACACGTCAACCAGAATGGGGTTGTCTGGAGAGTAAGGGTGTTTCACCTGCCTGATGTAGCAGGTTCTGGTCCAAATCTGCCTGCCAAGTTCGACGATCAGGGGGGCATCTGGGGATTGTCGTAGAGGGTTCCAAGGAGTTTCCCTGGGGAATATTGTGGAGGGAGATTGTCTCAATAGTCCCAGCTCGGCTGATGGTTCGTCCGAGAGCCACTTCGTCACGTGGCTAAGCTGTGCCGCAAGATAATACAACTGGAGGTCTGGGAGTTGTATTCCCCCTTCCTTGTACGGGAGGGATAGGGTAGCCAAAGACAATTTATGCTTGGTAGATCCCCATAGGAAGCCCTTGATAAGTGCCTCTAATTTCTTAAAGAAGGGCGGTCTGATGTAGTGGCATATGTTGACAAAGAAATACAGAAATCGGGGGAGGACTATCATCTTAACGATTGCTGCTCTGCCCACCATTGCAAGTGGGAGTCTAGACCAAAATTTCTTGGATCTGCGAAGGCTGGTTATTGCTACTTCCGTGTTGTGCTCGTGTGTGAGCATCGGGTGTGACTCACATTAATTCCTAGGTACCGGAATGTGTCGAGTTGCCACTTTATCCCAATGTCCGGGGGGTCAGTTTCTTCTAAGCCTCTCAGGCCAGCCAAGGGAAAGGCAGAGGATTTCAGTCTACTGAATTTGATCCCAGTGTATTTCGCATAGTTGTCTAGTACATCCAATGTGATTGGTGCGTTGACTTGGGGATCTTTCAAGTATAAAAGGACATCGTCCGCGTATAGGGATATTATGTTATGTTCGTTGCCCACTTTGATGCCAGCGTCAAAGAACTGATTCCTAAAATATATGGCAATTGGCCCCAGGCCCAATATGTATAGCATGGGCGACAGTGGGCACCCTTGTTTGGTGCCCTTTTGTATTTTTCAGGATTCAGACACTGTTCTGCGGGTTTTTACTCTTGCCATAGGAGAATTATAGAATACTGTGATCCATCTGACAAAGCCCTCGCCATTCCCGAACCCCCTCAGCACCTAGATGAGCCACTCCCAGAAGATAGAATCAAAGGCCTTGATGGCATCGAGTGATAGTACTGCTAGGTCTTCTTCATTCTCATAGGTTTCGGCCATAATGTGTTGAAGCCTTCTCAGGTTGGCTGTGGTGTTGCGTCCTGGGACAAAGCCATTCTGGTCTTCGTGAATTAGGGACCCTACCACCCTAGCGGGTCTGCTGGCCAGTATAGTGGTGAGGATCTTACTGTCATAATTTAACATGGCCAGAGGGCGATAAGAGTCACAGTCAGTGGGTGGTTTGTTTGGTTTGAGCATGGGAATAATTATTGTCTCTTTCATAGTGTTAGGTAAGACCCCATTTTCGTAGGCCTCTAGGTAGACCTCGTGGAGGATTGGGGTGAGGATGGATTTGAATGTTTTGTAAAATTCAGGCGGGAGGCCGTCACTTCCGGGAGCCTTACAGGTGGCCAGCGATTTGATTGCACCTGTCACGTCTTCTGCTGTGATTTCCATCTCCAGTGCCTCTCTCTGTTCGCTGGATATTTTGGGGAGGCTTATCTCATCTAGTGTTTCTTTGATTTCGTCTCTGTCTATTCGTGTTTCGTGGGAGTACAATCTGGAGTAGAATTTGGCAAACGCTTCATTAATTCCTAGTTGTGTCTTGTGACGTGTCCCGTTTTCGTCCAGTATCTCCGTTGGGAGGTGCCTGGGGCGTTCACGCTTCCACAGCCAGGCCAGCAGTCTGCCGGGTTTGTCGGATTCCTTATGAGACCTGGTAGTGTATGTCGCGAAGTTAAACTTCTCCAATCTGTCCCAGGAAGATTGGCATTTCTCAGGGGCTTCCTTCAACTTCGTTTCAACCTTTGGAGTAATGTTTGAGGTGGATTCTAGACGGGAGATCTTTTTCTTGTGCTTCAAGTTCAGACCTCAATTGTCTACGAGTGCCTCCAGCTTTTGATATTATTTCTCCTCTAGCTACCACCTTCATGGCTTCCCACAATGTGCTCCAGGTAGATACTGAGCCTTCATTAATGTCAATGTATTCTTCTAGTTTTTCAGCGAGGTCCTCCCTGAACTCCGGGTCGGTGAGGGCCGCAGTGGGCATCCTGCACATCGGGATTGGTGGTCTAGGCCCCGTTAATTGCCATTGCATGATCAGTGGGGAGTGGTCTGAGATTGATCTTCCTAAATATGCCATGGTTTCTGCCAATGGTATTTGTTCTCTGTCGATGAACAGATAGTCGATTCTCGTGTGGATCTTATGCGGGGCTGAATAGTAGGAATAGATCTTTTCAACAGGATGTTGTTCCCTCCAAATATCCACCAAGTCGAGTTGTTGCAGTGTTTTTGTCAGAGCAAATGTTGCAGGGTTACTTAGATGGGGGGGTGGTGCTGACCTGTCCATAGAGCCATCAATGACGCAGTTGAAGTCCCCCCCCCCACATAAAGGTCCTATTTCGGTGGTATGCTATCCTTGAGCATATTGCTCAGAGGTGAGATGGTATTCTGTGTTGCGGGAAGTACGAATTGACTAGGCAAATTGGAGTCTGTTCGATAGTGGCCCACATTATCACATACCTTCCTTCTTTATCGGACTCGAATCCTTGCAATTGGAAGGGCACATTCGGGTTCACCCATGTGAACACCCCCCTTGAGTATTTGGAGTAGGGGGATCCTCTCCCGGTCCCAGCCCATCGATCTGTTAATTTGGACATGGTGTCTTCCGTAAGATCCGTCTCTTGCAACATTGCAATCAAGACCTTTTTCCTGCGGAGATAGGATTGTATTCGATTTCGTCTCAGGTATGAGCTCATCCCTCTCACATTCCACGTCATGACCTTGAGTTGTGACGCCATCGGGTCAATGTTTTGAGGCCAGCTGGCAGCTCTTCTTCTGGAGCCTGTAGTAATGCCAATCTGAGGTTATGAGACCGTTGACGGGAGTAATCGGGTTCTTCCCCTCCCAAGTTGTGGCATGCACCCATCCTGTGCTTCTTCATCGATAGTGGTATGAAGACTGTATAACTAACAAAACTGTTAACAAAACTCAAACTGGTGCGCCCAGCGACTACATCTACGTTGTGGTGCTCGGGCGCTCTCGAGCCGTCCAGACCCATTCGGGTATCGATCGCGAGCTGGGTCGGGCAGGTGGCTGTCCCGACCCGTATTGTCTGCGGGGGATAGGGCTGGTGTCTGGCGGAGAGGCCGAACGAGGGCCGTTTCTATGTAGCTAACTGTTAGTTGGATTACCTTCTGAGATCCGGTTGATTGTGCTTGTTGTGGCCATTTATGGCAACGTGTATCGAGTGCCGACGGTCTGAGAGACTCAATCTTCCATCTGAGGAGCATCTTTGCCATCTGCAAGGTTATCTTCCAGCCACATTTTGGCGGCCGTTGGGTTTTATAGGAATATGGCTCGCCCGTTGAAGATGACTTTCAAGCGTGATGGATAGAGCAGCCTGTATTTCAGGTTTAGTTGTCGAAGTCTTGCTTTTACTGGGACAAAAGAGTTCCTCTCCCTCTGCACTTTCTGAGTGTAATCGGGGTAAATGGTTATTTTAGAGTCGCCAGGTTCGATGGGGCCTTCTTCCCTGGAGTGCCGTAGGATAATTTCCCTTTCCTGAAAGTTTAGAATTTTAGCAATTATTGGTTGTGGAAATGATCCAGGTGGGGGCCGCTTCTGGAGTGACCTGTGGGCCCTTTCGACGTTGAATCCTTACGACAGTTTCCCGGCCCCAATCTCCTGTTGTAGCAAGGATTCCACGTAGGCTGTAGTGTTTGGGCCTTTGTTTCCTTTTGGTACTCCTAGGATCCTAATGTTGCCTCATCTAGCCCGACCTACGGCCTCCTCGGACCTCTCCTCTAGGATAGCCACTTTCTTCTCTAGGTCTGCAACCTTGGACTTCAAGACTGCTGTGGCCCCAGCCGTTTCTTCTATTGAAGTCTCGGTGTTTGTCACCCTCTTGGTTAATTTGCGGGCGTCCTGACGCATGAGTTGAATGTCCATTTTAAATTCGTCGATCTTAGAGTCTATGTGTGTCCTCAATGAAGCAATAGCCTCCAATATTTGGGAATGGTTATCTGTGGTTTCCCCCTCTCTCGTGTGGGTAATCTCTGGGGTACAAGAGCGAGTCTGTATGGGGGTTTTTGGCTTGGCGGATACAAATGAGTCCATGGTGGCTGCTTTCGCTTTGTTCCTGGCAGCCATTTTGAAGTCTCAGTGATGCTGCCCCTGGGACACTGTAGATGAGTTACCGGTGGGGGTATCAGCCGTCTCCCCGTGTATAGAGTAATGAGTGATGTTCCCAAGGTGTCAAAAGTCAATGAATCCGAATCGGTAGGGGTGCTGCCACTATATCTGTGAAGTCGCCGTCACTGCCCTTAGCTCTGAGCATCCGACTCGCCGGGGCAGGGATATCTGGGGGCGCCGTAGTCACGCTCTTGCAGCTGGTTCTCGCTGTTCTTTGCCTCGGGGCGACGCTTGGGAGGAACCTCCGGTGGTAGTGTGCGCCCTCAGCGGGCCGTCCTCAGCGACGGCAGAGCCCGCGTAGTGACCCACGGGGTGTACAGGTGCCGCTGTGGCGGGCCTCGCCCAGCGGTGAGAAGCAGGATGAGGGCTCTCCCTTCCGATGTTCTGCATGCGATCGTGCTCCGTCATGTTGTCTCACCTCGATCTGGCCACCTTAATCCCCGGATGCCGTTTGATGGCGGCTTCCTTCTCGGAGTTTCCGCTAAATGGCGCGGGGCACCATCTTGGATGCGTATGGAAGCAGGGGAGGGAGTATGATTCGAGGACAATTTCGCCGACCAGAGGGTCCGATTTCCCGGTTGGTCATGCAGGTTGTGTCGGGGTCAGCTTCTCCCACCTCTGCATCAGCTTTTCATGGTCGTAGGCACTTCTTATACCGGCAAAAAGGATCGAGAAACGGCGTCTCGGCCAGAGCTCGGCTATACAACCTCTGTACGCCATCGGCTCCAGACCACGCCCCCCAACGATGCATTAATAAGCACTGGTCAATACTTACTAGTGATTAGAGAACCAAAAGCTTATTCACCGAACCACCAATGTTTGCATACCAGAGATCAAGTAATTTAAGGGATCTACTTTTGAACACTAGAGATGACAAACCAAGAAAAAGCAAACTGAAGAAGGTAGGCACTCACCCCTGCTTAAACTACAGCAACTGCAATAACATAATAAAAGGTGGAATTGTTTTACATCCTTACACTGGAGAAAAAATAGCCATAAGATGTTAAGCGACCTGCAACACAGAGAACTGCATCTACTGCATACATTACCGCTTTGGATTATAGTATGTAGGAGAGACGGGCCGTAAATTACAAATTTGCATGAATGAGCACAAATCTTGCATACGTAATAAGAACGTTAATTCAGCAGTCGCAAGACATTTTAATGAAAAGAAGGACAACATTTCGCAGATTAAATTTCAGGCCTTAGAAATCATTGAGGTCTGCAGTTTTCACATTGACATGAAGAGAAGAAGGCAGCAAAGGGAAGCCTATTGGATCTCCCGATTGGAAGCACTATCTCCGTGAGGAATGAATGAAGAGTTCCATTTAAATTGCTTCAAATGATATAAAGCTTTGGTTGTCAATGACGCATGCTTTTTTGCACAATGCACTGTAATGTTTTGTATTCACAAGGATACGCACAATTGTCTAATATACCAAGGTAGCAAGACTAGTAGTACTGTCCACGTCACTGCACCCGACAGGAACTGCATTCATACATGCCAACCCTCCCGATTTAGGCAGGAGACTCCCGACTTTTCGTGAAAAAATATTGCTATCTTTCACGTTCTCCTGCCTAAATTACTTCTAGCCCCAATGCATCCCTATGGGAAAATGTACAACTCCGGATTTCTCTGATGAAATCTCCAGCCCAGGTGAGTTGGAATGTTGGCATGTCTGTGCATTAGATGCGGGTGAAGAGGCAATCCTCTATTTTATAAGAACAAGTCATGTTAAACAAAGAACATACGCATAGCAACACAGGCACTTAAAACATATCAGGAGGGCAACATCACCTACACAGTGACACTCATAGGAATCATGAAATAAGACAGGGCAAATAGCACTCAAAAGATCCACACTCAGTTTCAATGCGCACCAGTACATACACCATTGTTTTGAGTTATGAAATAAATGTGCAAACGACAACAGCATGAATATACAGCATGAATGGCATAACCACATATATTAGAATTGTGACAATAGTACGTATATTTAGCATTATTTACTTAACTACACTAATTAGCATCACTAATTAACAAGGGATGTATAAATAGCATTATTTACTTAACTACACTAATTAGAATCACTAAACAACACAAGACTATAAGCTTAGTTACAATGTTTGAATTGGTTGAGCCCCACAAAGATCATAGAATGAGGTATGTTTACACCACCTTTCAAGTAAAATAATGATAATTGTCTGCTAGTAGTTTACACCACCTTTTAAGTAAAATAATTATAATAGGATGCCAGTAGTTTTATCACGTGCAAAGAAACAAATCGAGTAAATTGCCCACACCAACATGGCCGTCGCATTGTTAGCGAGGGGCCATATTGGTACCATAACATTGCCATGACAACTTATAGAAATGCAGCGTTAGCCGGCGGCCGCCGGCCAAAGCGGTTCGAGTCACAGATGAATTCTGCAGCTTTGACAAAAAACAGAGCGCATTTAGGTAAGATGGAATCACAAACATAACGAGCTCGGCTAGCGGATGTATTATGAAAGTTTATGCACACATCGCTTGTAGAGAGAACATCACAGCGTGTTTTGCCCATTTTTGCAGGTTTTAGAAAAGGCGAGGTGAATCATTTTCAATTTCGGTTCCCGTGCAGGGATGATTTTGGCAGACAGGTCAGTGAAACTGACACAGTGAAGGGGGTGTTGAATTAGTATACATGGCCACGACACTGAGCATTGAATGGATTCGTTAGCCAGCAAAGCTTAACATCAAACATTGAAAATCCAGTGAGTTAACACTAGCAGTTAAGAGCTAACCAAACGGAACAATATATATATATGTTTGTATTTCAATAGCTAAAACTTTACCGCTTGATATAAGATCACTGAAGAGATGTGTAACATTAGAACAGCAGCATAAAATGTCTAAGCTGCATTTTGGTAAAGCTGAGACTGAATGTGTTAATTGAGTTTTTTCTTCTTTTTATGTTTTTTTTTATTTTAATGATTTTTATTGTTAAAATATTGATTTTGATACAGATATCAACAGGTTACCGACTTTGAATAAAACAAGAACAACAGAGAAATGACATAGTAATTGATTTTGATCCTTTGTAATAGTATTTATATAAGGCTAAATCATTTGTTAAATTCACTTGCGAATGTAATATGAACTATAATAGATATAAACCGCATTAATATAACATGTAGTTTAGAATTAATTATATCACAGGTCTGCAACGAGTGATTTATATATAGTGAAAATAGAGATTTGGGGGGAGACGTACAGGGAGACAGACTAGAGACATATAAGGATAAGGAGGGAAGAGGATAGGGGGGGGGAATGGGTATATTGGATTATTTCATCAAAATAATCTAATCATTTCAAACATTATCAAGTTCTAGCATTTTTGAATAAGTATGGCAATATGAATAATGATGCTAATATAAGAATGTAAATTTATGTACCATGAGCAGTTGCATTAAAACAGTTAAGATACCTGGTGAAAAAATACCATTTAGCATTATATTTAGGAATTGTGTTGTGATTATTGGCCATGCACATCTCTAGTTTATGAGTGTTACAAATGGTGTTCCACCAGATTTTGGTGGAAAGTGAACTAGAGTCTTTCCAGTTAGCCGTAATACATTTTAAAGCTATACAGATGAATAAGTCATAAAGTCTTGCAGAGTCAGATGGGAAATAAGTTGTAATGGCTATACTTCCTAAAAATATGTTAACAAAGGAAAAGGGCACATCAACACAGAAGATACATTTAAGAAGCTTCCAGATTTCCTGCCAAAATTTAACAGTAAATGAACATTCAAAAAACATATGCATATACGTGGCGGGAGATATGCCACATGACCAACATTTAGCATTATAATTCGGATTAGACTTAGCCAATTTGGCTGGAGTAATAAATGCTCTGTGCATGAAGAAATAATAGTGTTGTGATATATTTGCTGATACCGATATTTGTTTAATTTTAGCAAACAGACGATGCCATATTTCATCTTCAAACATGAAGCCCAAATCAAGTTCCCATTTCAGACGTATAGGGCAAATCTTAAAATTTGAGGTGAGCATATTGTAAATTTTTGAGGCTCGAACTTCACCACCTGTGGTAAGGTGCATTAGTCTAAGGGCATCAGGAGTAAGAATTTCATTGGAAAATTGGGCAAGTGCCTCAAGGCAGGAATTAATTAAGTTGTTATAAAATTGAAAGTCTTTCTTAGTAATGTTAAAAGTGGTGGAGAATTGCTGAAAGGAAAGGACATACGTGTCATCTATAATCTGTTGGACGAATCTGATACCCTTTTGAATCCATGTTTTGCGGTTAAGGATCTTGTTATTAATTACTATGTTCTTATTATGCCATAATAGTGGGGAAAGATGCTTACTAGGAGTTATAGTGTGAGGAAAAAGAAAGGTTTGTAGAGCAGATATTGAAGCTTTAATAGGGTCTGAAATCTTTTTAGTTGAATGTTTGAAAATGTATATGTAGTCCGTGATTTCGTGTGGTAAAACTACTTGTTTTTCTAATGTACACCAGGTTGGGATATCTGCGGATATAGGATCAATGAACCATTGACGAGATTGTTTTATAAGAAATGCATGATGATATGATTTAAAGTCAGGGAATCTAACTCCCCCCATATCATAGGGGGCTTTCAGTTTTGTCAGGGCAATTCTCTTATTTTTTCCTTTTCCCCATAGAAAATTAAGTAGTATAGAGTAAATGGATTTGAAAAAGGAAAGGGATAATGGGACGGAGAGAAGTTGCAGATAGTATAGTATTATGGGAGTAAGCATCATCTTGATAGTATCTAAGCGCCCCCACCAGGAGAGGTATAGTGGAGACCATTTGGATGTTAGATCCTTGAGGGTACCCAGTAGTGTTTCAGTGTTGAGTTTGATCGTATTTGGGATAGTTGGGGCAAAACGAAGACCTAAGTATTTGACTGAGCTATTGCACCATTTGAGGCCAAAAGTGACGATATCATGTTTAAGGCAGTATGGATTTAAGGGCATAATTTCTGATTTCTGTGTATTTAATTTATATCCTGATACTTGGCCGAATTGTGATAAAATACTCAAGAGGTTGGGAATGTGAAGTTTGGGGTTTTTAATTAATATAAGAATATCATCTGCATATGCAGCTATTTTATTTATTGAAGCACCGACTTGAATTCCTGGGATGTTTGTGGTAGATCTTATTGATTCTAGAAGTGGTTCAAGAGAGAGGATATATAGTAATGGTGAGAAGGGGCAACCTTGACGCGTTCCTCTTAGTAAGTGAAAGGAGGAGGAAGTTTGACCATTTAAGTAAATAGCCGAATTGGGGGCAGAGTAAAGCAGTTTGACCAGTGAAATAAATTTTTCACCACAACCATGCCACCGTAGAGTTTGAAACATAAAATTCCAGTCGACACGATCGAAAGCTTTTTCCGCATCTAATGCAATGGCCGCATAGCCTTGTGTGTCTTTTTTGTCATTGGCAGCAAGGTTGATGGCGTTTAATAGGAGTCTTGCATTAGAGGATATATTACGTCCCTTTACATATCCTGTTTGGTCTGGTTTAACTAGACTTGGGAGTGAGGATTCGATTCTATTGGCAAGTATTTTGGCAAAAATTTTGCTTTCAATATTGATAAGGGAAATGGGTCGATAGTTGCTAGGAAGAGTAGGGTCCTTGTTAGGTTTTGGAAAAATGATAAGCAAAGCTTCAGAAAATGATCCCGAGGAACATTTTTGTGAGATAAAATATGAAAAAAGGTTTTTGAGCTTAGGTGTTAAGGATTGAGAGAATGTGTTATAGAATTCTGTGGATAGTCCATCAGGGCCTGGTGCTTTTCCTTTTCCGAGGCCATGGATGGCTTTGGTAATCTCGATAGACGTGATGTCTTTTTCTAGATGAGATAGATCAATGTCAGGGTAGGTGGTTCTACTGATGTTGTTCAAAAAGGAATCAATGTTTTCTCTGGGAATAGCGCATTCTGGAGTATATAGTTCCGTATAAAATCTTCTAAAGCATTCCAATATTTCATCAGGCCTATGATGCATCTTGCCCAGCTTATCTTGAATGTGAGAGACTTGAACTTTTTCTTTTTTGGTTTTTAGATAAGAGGCTAACATTTGACCTGCTTTATTAGAAGTATGATAGATCTTAGTTTTATACTTAAGAATGGTTCCTGCCGCCAACTCGGTAATTTCTTTATTGATTTCAAAGCGTATCTTAATGACTTGTCGTAGATTGGCTGAGTTAGTGTCAGTATAATAATGTTGTTCTGCAATAGTGAGTTTAGCGTAAAGATCATCGCGATGTTTTTTCCTGATTTTTTTATTCTTGCCTGATAGGGCCATTATGTGGCCACGAAGGGCCGCTTTGAAAGCATCCCAATTATTGACAGTGGAGGTATCTTGATCTTGGTTTTCGTTAAAGTATTGTTGAATGAAAGCGTTGATGGATTGAATAGATTTAGGATCATTTAAAAGAAAATTGTTAAGTTTCCATCTAGGAGAACCCTTTTTCATATCTGTAAGGGAGAAGGAAGTAATGACAGGAGCGTGGTCAGAGATAATGATATTGGCAATCTTTGAGTCTATAATGGATCCCGAAAGAGTTTTTGTAGCAAAAATATAATCAATACGTGACAATGTGTTGTGTGGGGGAGAATGGTAGGTATAATCCAAATGTGAAGGATGAGATATTCTCCATGAATCAATTAGTCCTGTCTCTCCTAGACAATTTATAAAGGATTTGTGAGTTTTGTTGGGTTTGAATATGCAACTGGATTTTCGATCTAAAAAGGGGTCAAGAACCTGATTGACATCGCCACACATTATCAGGTTGACGAAATCATTTTTCAAAATCATTTGTTTGATATTATTCCAAAAGGAGGGATCTGGTAGTGTAGGTCCGTAAATGTTGAGAATTGATAATTGTGTCGTGTCAATTAGCAGTTTCACCCAAACCCATCTACCATTTGTATCTGCATCTTGGGCAAGGATTTTGTAGGGTTGTTTTTTGCTAATAAGTATCGCGACACCATTTTTCTTGGATAAAGCTGGGCTAGCAACAACTTCCTTCACCCAAAGAGACCTGAGTTTCATTGATTCTTTGAGGGATAAGTGTGTCTCTTGTAGACAAGCTATTGTTGGTTTAAATTTATTTAAGTGAGATAGTACTTTACATCTTTTCATTGGATTCTTGCAACCCTTAATATTCCATGTTATGCATTTAAATATCATCTGGCTGGCGGAAATTTGATATTCATACATCTTATAGCTATCGTACAAAAATACACATATACCATTGTCATTCGATTGAAATAATGTATACACCAATATTTGTGCTGAAGGAAGGAACATTGAGGGTCAGGGAAGGGAGATAGGGGTTTGATCACATCTTGACCGATAGTATACCATGACGAATGAATGAATTTGGGGATCAAACAGGACATGGGATAAGGAGTTAAGGGGATATATATATGGGGGATAGGAAACGCCTACCGAGTCGCTAACTAGGAAAAAGCGACTTCCTGTGGAAGATGGACCCAAAAGAGCGCCCACCCCACATAGTTAATATCAATGTAAGTTCAAAGCATTAGGTAATTAGATACTTATGAGTGTAAAAGTCAAGTGATGGGGAACCAGTTTCAAGTAGTAGATGAATTAGAGGCCGCCGCTGGAGAAGAGATGTCCATGTTTTCATTTTTGATGGATTGTATGAAGAGCCTTAGGTCAGCGGGATCATCATAGACTGCAGAGCGTCCTTCGTATGTAACTTTAAAGGAGCAAGGGTGGAACAGGCCGTATCGGACATTAAGTTGTTTAAGGGCAGGCCGGAACGCCAGAAAGACCTTTCTTCTTTGGGCTGTACTTCTAGCCACATCCTGTGAGATAAATAACTTACTACCATGCCAGATTAGAGATTTACGTTCTTTAGCTGTGGAGATGATAAGTTGCAGTTGAGAGTATTCTAACAGGTAAAAAATGAGCGTTCTTGGTGGCTGACGAGCTGAGGGAGAGGCTGAGGGTTGGCCAATCCTATGGGCACGTTGTATATTAAAAGTGGTTTCCAAAGGCAAATGTAGTATGGCCGGTAGGAATTTTTGTAGGAAGGCAATGGGGTCTGTGCCCTCAGCTCCTTCAGGCAGGCCCGAGATGCGTAGGTTGTTACGCCTACTCCGATTTTCCAAATCTTCGTTATGCTTTTGAAGTTCTTTGATGGATTTCTCCATTTGTGCAACCTTGGGTGATAAATCTTCAAGCGCGCCAATTCTTTTCTCTGCCTCATCTACTCTGTTGATAACTCCCATCCACCTTTCATCAAGTTGTTGTAACTTTGTGTGAGTGGTTTCCATAAAGGGTTTGAGTGCCCTTATTTCAGCTAGAATGGTTTCAATCGCGGAGTCTGAGAATCCAATTGGAGGTGGGGAGTCATTTTTGGGTCTTTTTAGAGTAGTTGAGGAGGCGGTGGCGTCTTTGTTAGAGGTGCCATTTTTTAGATTTGCCTTGCTGGTTGCCATAACTGAGAAGATGATAATATGTGCGAGTAGTTATGGCGTGTAATTTTTTTTTTTTTTTTTTGTGGAAGATATTTATGCTGACGAGTAGTATATAATTATTACATCCATATTATTCCCAAAGCTTACCTCTGACCTGGAGAGACCAAAACGTGGAAAAGCCCTGAATAATAAGGAATATACTACTGAAGGTTGCAATAGATTTGTTGTTTATAGCTGTTGTCCATAGATAGGGTTTGGACTAGTGGAGCTGTAGGTATAAACCGGCTGTGTGATTATAATCCTGCTTGACAGACCAATATCGGTAAGTTGCAACTAGAAGGCATGGTAGTAATATAAGGTTTAACGGAGAAATGGGTTTTTGTAGAAGGGAGATTGACTGACGTGCTTAGTATTGTGAGCCTGTTCGCCCCTTTAATAACTTTTATCTTCCTTAATAAGGTTGGAGACCTGTGTTGCCTCTATTATACTTCAAACTTTTCAGTCTTTCTTGTTTGTTTTAAAAGTTTTTTTTTTTTTTTTCCCCTAAGCCTTTTTCATCAGAATGCTTTTATATGAAATGTTAGCGTGTGCTCTTAAAAGCAGTTTCTTACTTTAAAGATGTTGTTTTTTTTTCTCCAGTAGGTGGCGTTCTCGTGAAAAAGTGCTTGAGGTTTAGGCCCAGCCAGCGGTGTCAGCTGATGAAGGACGCCGCCCCTCTCCTCACGAGGGGCGGTTCGCGTTCCGACGTCCCTCCGATGCGGAAGCCCTTGACTGGAACTGCAGCGTGTGAAGTCCCTCCTGACGCCGGAGCCGCGGAGAAGTTCCACCGAGTGCGAGCGGGACGTTCAAGACGCTCGGCATGAAGATAAGGTAAGTATTAATAAAATATTATGTTCCCTAATGCTATTTTATTTTAATGTGAGGCGGAGCCGATCCTCTAGGCGGCCATCTTGCCTCGGCGCCTAGCCACGCCCCCTTTTTATGTTTTTATGTTATGTGTTTGTTCTAACCTGTGGGAGCCCTGTTTTGAATTGAATGATAAATGATGCTGTTTTAAATTGAATTATACTATAATGATTGTGCTAACGGTATATTGTAACAGAAAAATACTGTATACAAAACCCTGCTCTGAAGAAGGATTCCTTCCGAAATGCATTAGCCAAAGGGTTATTGTTTGCTTTAATTTCAGCACCAGCCTAGTTGGTGAAACATACACAATTATTTTCAAGCAACGAATAATTCTTGATAAAATAAAGGAATGTGAAATACTCAAAGTTTGTTTACAGTCACTACACAGACTGAGTTAAGTTGTTTAACCCTTAGAGGGTATCACAGGTGTGCGGCCCACACCGAAGGCTAATTAGCCTAGGTCTTTTCTTTCCTATCAGAGATTGATGGGTATGTCATTTTCCAATACAAGGTCAACAAAGGGAAAGAGGGTCACCCGACCGGAAGGCTTTTGATTGGTTTCAGGAATGACCTAAACCCTTCCCAGTATGCGCCAGGGAGGTAGAGGTAAATGTCCTGCCGTTGGAGATCAGCAGGAACGTGGGTGACAAACATGAGCGAATGCTGATTATAAATATTTACAACCCGCCAGGAGAATTCATCGGTGACCAAGTGTTTGATAGTTTACATCTTATCCTGGTGCACTGGGGGGAGCTGGTGGTTAACAACCCCGTAATTATATGTGGAGACTGGAACGCCAGATGTGTGGACAGGTAAGGGTGTCTGGTTTTTAGGAACGTGGCTGAATACAGTGTCATGATACATATAATCTCGAATGCTAGGGGGTTGCATTGGCTTAGCTACCTGCAAGGATAGAACCTGTTTTCTTGCTTAATGGATAGGTGGAAGGGGACCGCCTGGGTGGCCTAACCTGGATTGCGGGGGTAGGGGGAAAGTCCACATTCAACTATGTTGCAGCCATTAATTGACTACTGGAGTTGGTCAATGCCCTCACGGTTGCTCCTAATGCATTTAGAGACCATTCTATGCCGACACTGGATTTAACTAAGAATGTTAGCGTGAATGGTACTAAGTGTGGCCGCATTGAACCAAACCATGTGGGAAACCGGCTATGCTGGACCGAGACAAGAATAGGGAATCACTGCTCAAGGGTCTTTTTACAGTGTTGCTTTGACTGGAGAGTGCTTAAAGCAAATGTGCCAACAAAATAGAAGCATGGCTCTCATTGGTAGCGCATGAGGCGGGGTGTAGTAGCAGAGCCCCTACGGTGGTTAGAAACACTTGGACCACTAAAGTCTTGATATAAATACACATAACGTTAGCGTGTCATGGGTATGGCCATTCGTAGATATCAACACAAACCAGGATGAGCAATCAGTGGTTAGGCCAGAAGAAATTGCATGAATTCAAAATGATCATTCGTGGCTAAAGCATTACAAGTCCAAGATTGCAAAGAAAAAATGGGAGTGGTTTGTTCAATTATTTATGAGTTGAGACACTGGACCCATATGGAAATGACTTGCTACGGCACAGGGGCAAAGTGCAAAGAAATGTGTTCTCCCTATCCCAACCGCAACTTGGAGTACCCACATTGGCTCGAAATATTTTGAACCTACAGTCCCTTGTGTATTCCTTCTCACTAATTTGGCCTGCCCGCTGGAGATGAGTAAGAAGATCCTCATGGTAGCCATTAATAAGTTAAAGAAATAAAGAGCAGCAGGGTGGAACGGCCTGGTGAATGTGGCCTTAAAGTCTGTAGGGTCAGAAGGATACCGACTTCACGGCAGTAGTCTGTTTTCATTCCCATCTATAAGAAGAGGGAGCGGATGAACGTCAATAACTACAGGCTGCAGTCCATGTTGGACGTTTCTGGCAAAACCTTTAGCCACACTGGTCCTGATGGCGTTGCAGAAGTGGGTGGATGAGAATAACATCTTCCACCCATTCCAGACAGGATTCCGACCAGGATCAGGGACAGCTCAAAATATTAGGGCCCTGGACACAATAATTCAAACTACCTGCAGTAACAGCAGTGCTACATTGTACATGGCCTGTGTGGACTTCAAATCCGCATTCAACCAAGTAAATAGGGAGATTCTGTGGGTCAAACTTAATAAACTGGGTTGCTGCGCCTGGCTGTAACAAATATGAATGCAATTACATAGTAACAATTGGGCATTTGTCAGGATGGATAATGGGGGCACGGGGACAGCACCGACTAGCATACACAGGGTAGTCAAGCAGGGCTGTGCTTTGGCTCCCATGTTGTTTAATTTGCACATTTCTGACCTCTTTTTGTGTCTGTTGGAGAAAGCTAATTGACCCCCCCCACCCCCCGGGCCCCAAGATTGAAAGTGCACCCATTGTTGCTATGCTGTATGCCGATTATTTGGTTGTTTGCGATCATACTTTCTCAGGCATGAACAACATGCTTAACAAACTAGCTATATATGGCAGTAAGCATGAACTGGCCATTAACCTGGACAAGACCAAGATCATGCTGATATCAAGGAAGAAAGTCCATAGAGTAACGATGGGAACCAGGTTGGGTGTCATCAACTATGTTCTTTCTTACACATGTTTGGGTTTGCAATTAAATGTCTCGTCCAGTCATGACCATATTATTGAGAGTAAAACCAGGAGGGCCAAACAACGGACTCCTCAAATACATAAGTTGGCTAACGAATTTGCTGGTTTTCAGTTATAGGCATTATTACGCTGTATAAACGATGCCTCTGCCCTGCTGTTCTATATGGGCTTGAAACCCAGGCCATGCAGGATTTCTCCTGGTTAAACAAGATAGAGGGTTTCTTTTGGCGCACATTCTTGAGCCTCTTGCCCTATGGAATGCCTACTCTTAGAACTTGGATTGACGTCTTTAAGGGGTAAGGCCCTTAGGGCATGAGATTGCTTTTATGTAAAGACTATGGCTAAGCCCAATTGTGAACTTCTGGCTCATCCAGATGATACTTGCGTCAGGGAAGCATTCCACGGGGGCAGCAACTAAATGACTCAAAACCACGATCCCTTTGCTGGTATTGACTAGGCCCTCAATTTCGAAATGAGGACACCTTACATGGTATTGAAGGAAGCTTTTGCGAGGCGGTTTAATAGATGAGACTTGTGTAAAAACTCCCACCTATCTAAACTAAAGGGCTAAAAGGCAATGGTTAACGTGATGCATAGATAGAGGAAAACAGACTTACTTGTTATTATGTCCTGATATAGAAGTAACACGGTTTATTTTACAGCTTTGAATCAACCAACTTCCTGTATTGGCGGTGTGTAGGCCGCGGCTGCAACTAGCCGCTGAAGCATGTTTCTGCCATATTTGTAAAATACCAGATAAGAGGGAAACTGCCAGACATGTCTTGACCCAGTGTGCAGCTATGGGGCCAATATATATGTGCACCCTGTGGAGTCTGGTGCACAAGTACGAGGTAATCACAACTGAATTTTTTAAAACTTGAGGAACTTTTCTTGTGAAGATATCTTGTGTTTGTACCTGCGCAACTTGTATTGTTTATTCCTTGTAATTATCGTACTTTCTTTATGTATTTGTAGTTCTTTCTGTGTTAGCCAATTTTTTGTCACATGGGCGAAGGCCACGACGGAGACAATGAGTCCCTCAACTCCGTCTGTAAATAGTATAAGAAGTGTGCTTGTGCCCGCACTCAACTGCGCCAAAACAGGTAAGTAACATCAATAAAACAACCGTTGTGTCTAAAGTACAGTTTTAATTTGTTTGGTTTGTTCTGTTTCTTAGCCCCTTGCGGATGACACGTGTTTCGTCGTATATGCTGAGCCTTTCACAAATCCGGGCTATTTTTGTACAAAAAGGAAAACAAATGGAGAAAAGAAACACATTGCAAGAAATAAAAATCATATATATAAACCTACTTGGTTATTAAACATATATTGCTGAACAGTGACTTCATTTTGTGTGTACACCACTTCCCCATATCAAAAAACATGTTTCGACCATATCTTAAACTCTTAACACCTCGTGCATTTTTCTGGTGAGTTGTTTGGTACGTTTTTTGTTTGTATAGGGCTGCGGTAGGAGAGTTACAGGTTATAGTTCTTGGTCTTACTTATTCTGTTATTTATGCACATTCATCCATACTTATGTCACTTCTTACCCTTTATATACTGTTGTGGTTTCCCCTTAAAAGGTACAATGTTTTTCCTGTCCAGTGGCTGAACAATTCCTGGGTTCAATCCCACCTCTGGTGAAAATCATAAATAATTATGTTTCTGCATCCGTTTAAATCTAGTTGAGCCTGTCACTAGTTAACTATATATTAAAAAAAACTTTGGCTCCAGGTCTCATACCTGCTTGAATTGAGCCCATATACATGTAATCTTATTACCAAGTCATGACACAAATGCTCGCCATTTCAAATTTTACCGCGGTGCCTGCAGTGCACAGCAAATTTAGGAAGTGCTATTTACAAAACCTTTCATTTTTACATTGACAGCTCCCATTATGACTGTAGCGTGGTGCCTACAGCGCTCGGCAACTTTAAGCAATGCTGGTAACAATGCCGTCATTTCCAATTTAAACGCTCCCATTTCAATTATAACGTGGTGCCTGCAGCGTACGGTAACTTTAAAAAGTGCTGTTTTCGATACCGTTATATTTACATTATCTGCACCCGTATTCTTATCTCCGTGTGCCTCTGTTTATTCAAGTCTGCTATACAATTTTGCAAGCAACACGATCTAAAAACGTGCCTTGACCTGCAGGTGGGCTTCACCTCTTTCAAGGGCTTACCTCAAAAATCCAGTGCTACTGCTCCAAGCGTCGGGTTCCTTCTTCCCCGAGGCTCTGCAGTTCGTTGATGACAGCTCTCAATGCCCCTAAGTCCCTCATCACTTTCCACTCCCCACTGAGTGAACGGCGGCCATAGTTTGGGATGCCTCTCCATGTTTTTCGGTTTGTTATATTTGTTTTAGCCCTTTCCTACATTCTTTATTGTAGTCTTGGCAAATCTATGTTCGATTGGGACTGCATCTTAGCCTAATTCCACTATGGGCAATATTGATTCTAATAATTAATATATACATGGACCATTGTATTTATTTCAATTTCCACACACTCACTATTTCTGATGATTGTAGTTATAACTCTAAATTAGCGTGCTCCATTTGGCACAGTCATGAAAATAATTTGAAGAGTTATAAATATAGCGGTTGCTTGTTATTAGCTCCCCAACTCAACTACCATGACCACAATCCCTTGCATCTTACTCACGACAGTGCCGAACGGGGCACTGCAAATACAGTCAGGAAATATATCTTTCGAAAACATTGAGTTGTGGAGCTAATAACAAGCAACCACTATAATTATAACTCTTCAAATTATTTTCATGACCGTGCCAAATGGAGCACGCTAATGTAGCGGCTTCCCTATACTAATCCTGCTTCTTCCCCCACTGCTGTTTTCCCCATTTTCCTTTCTTTGTAAGCTGCAGATTACGGTCTATTTTCACAGGGTGGATGCAAAATACACAATTTTTCAGACAAAGTAGAGGTGCCGTAAAACCACTACCATGGAGATTGGTATATTATAAAATCTCTATGACATAACGTAACATAGCAATCATTTCCAAGACAGCCATCTTAGTTGTAGTTTTTTTGTGAGGTTGCACAATGCGTATCTCCAAAAAAATGCTGTTAGCAGCCAGAGCATTTGGTCTGGTTCTAATTTATGGATTAGAAAGTAAATGTCTTGTCTTCTACTCACTCCACATACACTTACTCTTCACGCTATTAACGTTCACCTTGTAAAAAACGCAAATGTCATTCAAACAAGTAATAATTAAAAAAAAGGAAAAATAGAGTTTTTGGTCGTTGTGGGAAGCGGGCCATGCTGGTAATAGCTCTAAGCACCTGGTAAAGTGTTTCCATTTCAGGGATGTCATTTCAGCAAAATACCAGAGGTAGCAGAAGTGACATCCCACAACGCTTGACCTCTGATGACATCACAGGAAGTGATGTCATTTGACCCCATCCCAAAGTGATATCACAGAAGTGATGGAACATGACCTTTAGCCCCTGACAAAACAAGAAAAGGCATAACATAGCATTGTTCCTAAGTATACTATGAAAAATATGGTTACAATATCACTATAATGTGATACACATTTCATACAAGAATTGATCACCATATGTATCTTTAAGATCAGTGTGTATAGGCCCATATTACCAAATTACCGTGAATTTAAGCAGATGTCCATGGCCAAATGATAATGATCTGTTATTATGTAGCACTTAAGCTTAAGCGCTTTATATAGAACAAATATACAAACAATATCACCCAAACTGTGTTGGTACTCATTTGTAGACCTCAGAAGGATGAAAGGCTGAGATGAGGTGTTTAAGAACAGACTAAATTAGTGACTCACCCCCTGAAGTGTGCCTGAAATAAACCTTTAATGAGTTTACCAATTATTGTATAGAATTCCAGAAATACAAATTATTTGGAATTCCTATTCTTTCTTATTTTGTGTCACTGCTGAAAGTTTTAGACTTGTGGAATCCCTGTTCTTTTTTTAATTTTATTTTTTAGAGGTCTGAACAAGAAAGCCAGCCACTCCAGGAGCAAAGAGCCACATGTGCTGGCCACAGCCCAGGATCTTGCATAAAAAAAAACACTACAAATATTTTTTTGTGGTAGCAAGAGAGGCCACAGGGATGGCAAGGGAGATCTCAGGGGTTGCAGTTGTGACCCCTGGCTACACCTAAATGACGTCCCTGTTCCCTTTGCTCAGGCCTATCACCCCGTGTAAGCAGGCTACCACTGTTAGGTTGAGCCCCCCCCACCGTGTCCACTTATGCTAAGTCATACTTTGTGTGTGTCTGTCAAGCAAGTCCTCACCTCCTGAGCAAATTTAGAAAATGAAGAAATCATTTAGCATTTTACAGCATGATCTTTGAAAGAAATGTGTGAAACAAATAGTTTTTCAGGTTATTTGAATAATGTGTGTTTATACATTTTAACTAACCTCGTATCATTTTTCAAAATGTAAAAGCAGATGGCTCAGACAGCTTGGATCCTGCTTAGTTTGCAGAGATCTGACAGGTTGAGGTGGGCAGATTACACCGATAATTCATGCACAACCCTTAGATAGCCTAGTTACAGCCATGGATTACAAGGCCATAAAAAGCAATCAACAGAGACCATGCAATCCATCAACATAAGGCAGGAATCAATAACCCCCACTGTAGCCAGAAAATGCTTCTAGCACCCCTGAAATGTTGCCATCGAATCAGCAACAATTATCCACACATCATCATGAAAAGTAACAAAAAATATTAGTATAAAAAATGGAGCAAATGCACAATTGCTTGGCCTGAAATATCAACTTGGCCTTTTCTCAAAATGCCGAAGTACCAATGCATAGCTCCAGTGCCAGCTTTTTAATTGATATACGTTTCAGTGTTTTGCCCATGAAGACCACCACATTATTTTCTGAAAATACAATCTGATCGTACACAAATACCACCTTTTCATTTATAGTGAAAATCCTATTTTTTTCTAAACAAGAGCATGTTATTACTTGCAGTGCATTAATTTTGACACAAATAGCAGCGTGATACATATGTGTTCCCAATATCCTTTTGTCATTTTCACTAACCATTCTCATTCACTGAAGGGAAAAAGGAGCAGGAACTGCCCCACAAATTCATGGACAACCTCAGATGCTAATGTACCACCATCATATGTTATGAACAGTTTCTCAAGTCCCGGGCCCAGATTCACATGACAACCACAGACTCAAATGCTCAGGTCCAATGTGTATATGCCACTAATATGCCGTGTGCCAGGTACAGCTTCATGTGCTTCTAGGAAACCTCACATGGTCTTATACTGCCATGGATGATCTGATACCTCTATGAGAGGCCACACACAGTCTCAGATTCTCATATGCCCAGAGACAGGCAAATCTATAGGTACTATGTGCCTTTATTCCAGGTACAGCTTCACATGCCTCCAGAACACATCACATGCTTTTATGCTGCCATAGATTATTTTCCACCACGGTGCTATGCCATATACAGGCTCATACGTTCAGATTCTACCTCTTTTATTATCCTGTTTATTTTATGGTTCCTATAAAGCACTTCCTTACCCGCAAGCATCAAAATATGGTACACGTGTCAGAGTTTGCCATGACATAAAACCTATAACAAGTATAAAAACAATGATATTATAATGAACTTTAATCACACAAACAATCAAATACAAAGTGAAATAAGAATCAGCTGTTGCAGAACAAAGACAAACACATTGGGACTCATTACAAGTATACCGGTAAGTAATCCTAGTTTCCGGCATGACAGTGCCACTGTTTCCGACAACCTGTGATGCCGGAATCTCTGGATGATTCCAACATGCCGGAAACCACGGTACCGGCATCACGGAACCACCATCAAAACCCCACCAAAATGCCAACACGGTCATCCTCGGGGCCTCTGATTCCGGCAACACGGCCCCAGACCCACCAGCACAAGTAACAGCGGTCCCGCAAATACCGTGACTGGAAACAAAGTGATCGCCAGAACAGGAAATCATCCGGCGCCCATTATAAAAACACAATCCATTGCAATCCTGAAAGCAGAGGTGACATCCACCCACACAGACTGCACAAACTCCACTGTCACCATGACTTCAAGAGTCTGTGAGACCCGAAAGCAGAAGTCACGCTTCAGTGAGGCCGAGTTGAACATGCTAGCGGACACCATTGTCCAGCATGTTATGTTATGTTATTTGACATTTGTATAGAGCTCAATATATCATTGGTATGACCTCAAAGCGCTGAAAGGTTGAACGTCCTTGGGGACCGTAGTCCAGGTCAGTTGAGAGAGTAGGGTGTCGTAGGGTGCGTGGGCGCACCAGTTGTGTGTGCAATTGATGTAGTTGCATTCTAGCATTAGGTGTGGTGTTTTTGAAAACAGTTGAATGTGTGCAGTCTGGCGGGTGGACATCCCGACTGGGTTCTGGCTGCGTTAGGCCTGAAGCACGCTTATGGGAGCAGCTATGCCGTTTTGTCATGGGATATAGCTGCGTTTTATAAGAATGATGAGGTGTCAATGGGGTAGTCTTCGTATGTGAGCAGCTAGGCCGAATTGATTGAGGGGTATAGCTGCACTCTAATGGTGTGATGTGTAGAGTAGAGAATAAGCATAGTGATATGCAGAGGGGAGTGTTTGGGTGGAGTTATGATCTAAGGGGATCGATATTCCGGATTTAGGGCGTGGGTCGCTTGTAGCAAATTATTAGGCGTATTCGATGGCAAGATTGCTCGCAATCTCATTGAGCAATTAGTCATTACTCATTGGTTGCTAGGGTTAATTCGCTTCAGATGGTCATGGTTGGTATTACGGAAAGAGCCAAGTCTTTATGGCTTTGCGGAACGTCATATAGTCTTGGGTGTGTCGAATATGTGGGGGAAGCACATTCCACAGAGTTGTGGCCATGGTTGAGAAGGCATATCCTCCGATCCGGACAGAGCTAGAGTTTGGAATTACCAGAAGGTGGGCAGTGCTTGATCTTAAGGTGCGAGATGGGAGGTATGGTTTTATCTTTTCATTTAGGTATAATGGGCCATTCTTGTCAACTGCTCAGTGAGTGATGCATAGGGTCTTGAAGGTGGCCCTTTGTCTGACAGGGAGCTAGTAGATGGGTCGGAGAGCTGGTGAGATGTGGTCTCTAGGACCCAGGGCAAGGAGCAGTTTTGCAGCAGCATTTTGGGCTATTTGGATTTTGTTGAGTTGGTATGCCATGGCTCCTAGGTATAGGGAGTTGGCATAGTCAAGTCTCGACATCACAATTGACATAACTGCGGTAAGTCTGTTTGGGAAGGAGAGGTAGGGAAAGATGTGTCTGAAAAGTTTGAGGTGGTAGTGACAGCATTTTGACACGTTGATCTGACGGGAGAGGGTTAGGCCTGAGTCCATGATGCACCATAGGTTTTTTACTGAGTCGGAGAGGGGTGGAGGTGGGCCGAGAGATGGGCGCCATGGGAGCAGATGAGGTAGAAGGGTAGTATGGCCGCACACCATGATTTCTGTTTTTGTACTGTTCAAGAGGAGGTGGTTTATTGTCATCCATCGATCAATATCGCGGAGACAGACTTCAAGGTCAGGGTGGGGGTTGGTGCCAGATTTGGGAATTCTTAGAATGATTTGGGTATCGTCACCGTTGTTGTAGCACAAGATGTTGTGCAAGCGGATGATTCCAGGAAGGGTGGTCATATAGAGGTTGAACAGGAGAGCAGATAGGTATCTGCCTTGTGGTCCTCCAGCGTTCAGCGAGCGGGCGGCTGAGACAAAAGGGGAGAGGAGGGTTATTTGTTTCCTGTTGCTGAGTAAAGAGGCGATCCACTTGAGAGCAGTGCCACGGATTCCTAGGGAGTGGAGGATGTCAAGGAGGATTGAGTGGTTAACCGTGTCAACGGCTGCATAGCGATAGAGGAGAATTACTGCAGCGCATCCTTCAGAGTCTGTAGTGACCTTGAGATCATCCCATATCGCGGTCAGAGTGGTTTCAGTTCTAGATCATGTTCTGAAGCCTGATTGTGCATGGTCGAGTAGACCGTTGGATTCTACAAATGCTTTGAGCTGGTAGTATGCTGATCGATCGATGAGTTTTGCAAGAAATCTGGTACTGGAGATTGGTCTGTAGGTGAAGGAGTCATTTAGTATGGCTCTTGCATGTTCTCCTGCGCAGGTAGATGAGAATATTTCTTTCAGGAAAGAAGCGGGGCAGGGGTCTAGGGGCGAACCGGATGGTTTGCTGGCAGATAGTAGGTCTAGGAACTTGTTTCTGGAGATAAGTTTGAAGGAGTCAAAGGTAGGGTAATTGGGCATCGGGGCAATGGGATCATGGGAGGAAAGTGGTGGAAAGGAGGAGAGGAAGGACAGTTTGGTGTTAAGGGATGATGTCCTGTTAAGAGCGGTGGTGTGGAAGTGTAGGGAGAGGGAGTCGCAGAGTGATTGCGATGGGGTGGATTGGGCAGAGCTGCAGGTGGGTTTGACAAATTCTGATATGATCATGTGAAGTTCTTTGCTGCGGTTGCCACAGTTGAGAATTCGTCTATTGTAATAAGCTTTTTTGGCTTTCCTGATTTCAGCTTTGTAGTTACGGTGGTGCAGAGCAAACATGGATTTGCTGAGATCAGTTTTAGATGCTCGCCATTTGCATTCAAGAGAGTTATTTTGTTTTTTGGCGTTCCACAGGAGGAGCTTGAACCGCTTGGGGGAAGGTCCATTATGTGAGGATGCGGGGTGCGAGGGGGTGAGAGGAATTAGAGAGTCATTAAGGCAAGTGTTGAAAAAGTCAATGATTAAGGCTCTATCGGGGGGAGGAGGGCGTTGCAGGGGGATGAAGTAGTAGGGCTTCTGCTAGGTCGGGAAGGATCTTCACTTTGTTCCAGCATTTGAGATCCTGGTGGGGGCTGAGGGAGCTGTACGAGGGGGGGCAGGGGTGTGGATAGAGAAGGGGATGACATAGTGGTCGGCCCAGATGAGAGTTTTGGGAAGGGATAAATAAACCAGGTCATGGGAGCTGAAAATAGCATCAAGAGTGTGCCCCTCTGAGTGGGTTGGACCAGCCGTATAAAGGGAGCGGATGCTGCAGAGCTCTTCTCCAACAACCAGCGCAGGTAGGCCCAACTGTGCAAGAAGAGCATCTGGGAGGAGGTGGCTCAAAAGGTTTCTGCAGTCGACACAACCCCCGCACAGTGAGAGACTGCCACAAGTGGTGGGATGACCTGTGATTGAAGATATGCAACCTCCTCTCGGCCCAGCGCAAACAGGGCATGGCCACAGGTGGTGGGAGCACATCCCCAATACGCCTGCTGCCCTGGGAGGAGACGTGCAGCAGTCTGATGCACCTCAAGGCCATTGAAGGGGTCAGGGCTGCAGAGGCTGGAGCCAGGACACCTGAAGAGGCTGGTGAGTACACATAACCCCAATGTAATGTCATCCTCCCTGTCCATCCTGCACCCACTACTGTACCAACATATGACATGAATGTCTATTGCATCGTCCACAACACCAAGAACCCTCTGCATGCCACCTCCAAGAGACCAGCAACCTAGGTGGATAAACCAACATACACCCTGGCACCCAAATCATGACACATACCACTAATACACCTAGAACACAGCACAGGCACCCTGCACTGCTAACAGAACATGCTTCTGCCCCGCATAGTGCGAGACTGCCACAAGCGGTGGGATGACCTGTGATTGAGGATATGCAACCTCCTCTTAGCCCAGTGCAGACAGGGCATGGCCACAGGTGGCGGGAGCACATCTCCAATACACCTGCTGCCCTGGGAGGAGACGTGAGGCAGTCTGATGCACCTCAAGACCATTGAAGGGGTCAGAGCTGCAGAGGCTGTCGCCAGGACACCTGAAGAGACTGGTGAGTACACGTAACCCCAATGTAATGTCATCCTCCCTGTCCATCCTGCACCCACTACATGAATGTCCATTGCATCGTCCACAACACCAAGAACCCTCTGCATGCCACCTCCAAGAGACCAGCAACCTGGGTAGATAAACCAACATACACCCTGGCACCCAAAACATAACACATACCACTAATACACCTAGAACACAGCACAGGCACCCTGCACTGCCAACAGAACATGCTTCTGCTTCCCCAAAGACACACATCAAACTGCCACAGTTTAATGCATGTGTGTCTGCAGTGCTTCCCCTGGCACAAGGTCAGAACAGTGCTAAGCCCTAGCTCCACTCACAAATGACCACCCTCTCACACAAAGGCAACATGGGATCACCTCGGCCCAGCCAGCCCAATCCATAAGCATAAATGCTCAACTTTCCCTGTAACTGCTACAGGCAGCAGGTACATGCTGACCCCATCCATACAACAGCCATCCCCACCCCAACATCCCACAGCGTGAAGGTCCCACCCCTAACACCGTACCCAGAAATTGGCAGTATACCACAACAGTATCCCCAGCGTACTACTCTACCATATACGAACATCACACATCCTCCCGCACAGTACGCATGACACAAGCATGTGTGTACGATGCCATGTACCCCGCCATGTCCCAGACACAGCACAGCCACAACCAACATAATGCAAGCATCTCTGCCTCACCAATCCACACTGTACACAGACAACCTGCTTTTCTGACTCCTTCAGGCACATCATCTGACAATGAAGAGGCCCAGCTAGCCACCCCAATGGGCACAAGCCGTCAACGCCATAGGAAACCACAGACAACCACCTCCACCTAGGACACCACAGCCTCAACAGGCACAGCTGCCACTGTCACCCCAGCTGTACCCGCCCAGGCAGCACCGGTCACCCCAGCTTTACCCATCGAGGCAGCAATAGTCACCCCAGATGCACCATCCAGGCAGCATCGGTCACGCCATCTGCACCCGTCCAGGCAGCACCGGTAACCCCAGCTGCACCCATCCAGGCAGCCTCAGCTGCTGCACTACCACCACCACCAGCAGAGCAGCCCAGACAAGCACCTCAATGGGCACCAGCCATCAACACCATAGGAAACCACAGACCACCCCCACCACCTCCACCCAGGACACCACAGCCTCAACAGGCACAACTGCCACTGTCTCCCCAGCTGCACCCGCCCAGTCAGCACCCCAGCTGCAACCATCCAGGCAGTCCCAGCTGCTGCACTGCCACCACCACCAGCAGAGCAGCCACATGCATGCGTGTTACTCTCACCTGGATTCCACAGGGGCATCGAACGAAGCTGGACTGCTGCGGTCTCCACCAGTGTGACTCGTAGCGAAGTGATGATCGACTGCACTTGCCCACTCAGTTTCATCTGCCTGGCCCGCAGGAATATTCTCCTAAAAGCAGTAAAGGGGATTAGCCACCCCTGGTAGAGAGGTTACACTAACACTAGTTTCCCTGAAAACTTCCAGTATTCCCCTTCATAAAGTCTCACCTTATTGTTTGGAAGGATGAACTCTCCATCCTGCGTGGAGTGCAGGGGCGCGTAGAAGTTCAGTTACTTCACTGGTCCGAAGGTATTTGGCAGAGTTACAGACAACAATGACTCCGAGGTAAGTATTGTGTAAACCGATTGTATAGTTCTTTTAGAGTTCAAATGTCTGTTAATTCACTCCGTTCATACCTTTTCCCTTGCAGCGTGATCCAAGGAGTGAGTTTGCCTCGATGGATGAAGGTAGCGCTTAGGTAAGAGTCAGTTTGTACCAAGCACTGTCTAGCTAGTAATATTGTTCCAATTGTAATTAACCAATAGTTCTCTATCTTCTTTTGCAGGTGCGGCGCCTTGCCGAAAATGTCTCACGTAGGATGGTGACCAGTGCTGCCTTGAGCGGTAAAATTCCGATTAAATATCTTGCGGTAAGTAAAAGAATGTCTTTGGCGGAACCCCGCTCAGGTGAGTATGGCGCAGCGTTGCAGCTGGCAATGCGATGCGATTTATTTTAATGTCTTTTTCCTTTATCCACAGGTGCGGCTGCTCCAGGAAAAGATGATGAACAAATGGAAATCTCCTTGTTCAAACCTTCTCTTCTTCTTTCCTTTTCTCTAGGATCGGCTCCGGACACAAGATGGGTGTGGCTGTAGACTGGATGCTGGACTGCAGACACGGTGAGCGTTACGCTGCTAAGATGCAGAATAACGCGTAGCGTATGCTGCTCTTCGGGCGTGGTTTAAATAGCATCAAAAAAGTAGTTCCCAGGTAAGAAGTTCCAGTACCACACCCAAGCAGCAAAATAGTTCCTAAAGGAAAGTAGTCCCTTCATGGCCTCATGATGGCCTGTACATGAGTTCTTTGCAGGATGACCTGCATAGTTTAAAGTTGGCAAGATGAGCCTGGCGCCTACGGCGCCAGTACTGAACCCATATAGCCCTTAGGCGGGGTTTGGGGAATTCCTGTGTCTTCTTGGGTGCCTGTTCCCTGGATAGATGGACCTGTTCCGGATGTCTGGGGGCAGGCATTGTGACAGCACTCCCGCCCAAGGCCCCTCCTAAGGCTGTTCTCCTCACTGGTCCAGGTTTGTCTGGGAAATTCTGGTGGAACCTTTTCACCAATCGAGGTGCATGAATATTGTCACTTGGTTCCCATGACCTGTCTTGTGGACCATAACCTTTCCAGTCAACCAGGTAAAAAAGTCTTGATTTGACTATTTTTGAGTCCAAAATATTATTTACTTCAAATTCTGGTTCCCCGTCTATTAGGATGGGGTTAGGTGGTTTAGTTAGCCTTGTCCCTTGTTGTACTGGCTTTAGAAGTGAAACATGAAAGACTGGGTGAATTTGCATATTTGACGGTAACTCCAATTTGACGGCCACAGGATTAATAATGGCTTTAATAGTGTAATATCCCAAATGCTTGGGGTTAAAGGTTCGAGTCCCCTTTAAAGGTATGTGTCTTGAAGCCAGCCAAACTTGGTCTCCTATCTGATATTTCGGAGCTTCGCTTCTATGTTGATCTGCGGTTTTCTTGTATCTTTCTTTAGCCTGTTTCAAATGTTCAGTTGCCTTTTTAAAAGCTTGTGTAATAGTGGTGTGTAGATGGTTCCTGCGGGCATCTCTAAGTGTTGGGGCGAATTGAGTTCAGGGGTTCTAGGATATCGCCCATATATAGTATAAAATGGGCTTTGTCCTGTTCCTGAGTGCAATGAGTAGTTGTATGCATATTCGGATATCCACAAAATTTCTTTCCAATTGCCTTCGGTTTGGTGTAATATGCACCGTAGGTATTGCTCTAGTGTCTGATTAGTCCTCTCAGTTTGACCATCAGTTTGAGGATGGTGGCTGGTTGATAGTCTAACGTGGATTTGGGCCAATTGACAGCATTTCCTCCAAAACTGAGAAATGAACTGACTTCCCCGGTCGGAAACCAATACGGAGGGGAATCCATGTATTTGGACGATATGTTCTAGAAATTCCTTGGCCTAGGTCGAGGCTGAAGGTAGACCCTTTAATGGAATGAAATGAGCCATTTTGGAATAAAGATCCACTATAACTAGGATGGTGTTATACCCATTACATGGGGGAAGGTCAGTAATTAAGTCAAGGGATAAGGTATGCCAAGGCGTAGGCGGAATGTCCAAAGGTTGTAATAGGCCTGCTGGTTTCCTTTTCTGGGTCTTATTTTGGGTGCAAATACCGCAAGACCGTACAAATGACTTAATGTCTTTCCGCCAAGTAGGCCACCAGAATTGTCTTTTGATCTTGGCTTCGGTTTTAGCGATCCCAGGATGCCCTTCTATCAAATACTCATGGTAATTGGAGATAACATGTTCTTGTAATTCTTTATTTGGTAGGTAAAGACGTCCTTGATAGTATGGTAGGTGATCGGTGACTGAATAATCTTTGCCTTTGTTCAACCAGCTTTGTAAGGCTGCAGGGTCGAAAAGCTGTTGAATCTTTTTATGGATGTCGTCCAGAGTCTGTAGAGTGGTTATACCAAGAATTCTTCTCTCCGAAATGATGGGTACTGGTTCTGGATTTGAATATGCTTCTCCCATTCCAATACGAGATAAGGCATCTGTTTTGCCATTTCGACAACCTGGTCGGTAAGTAATCATGAAATCATATTCTGCAAAGAATAAGACCCATCTAAGTTGGCATGACGATTTAGCCTTGGCTGTCTTTAAATATTGTAAGTTCCTGTGATCCGTGATTACGGTGATGGTGTGTCGAACTCCGAGAAGATAATGCCGCCATGCTTTGAACGCCGACTTGATGGCCAGTAGTTCCTTGTCGGTAACTGCATAGTTTAACTCTGGTGCTGAAAATTTCCCTGATTAGAACACCACCGGGTGAAGTTGACCAGTTTCAGGATCCTGTTGGGAAACGACAGCTCCCATGGCTAAGCTGGATGCATCAGTTTCAACCACGTACGGAAGTTCTGGACGTGGGTGCTTTAAAACAGGAGCTGAAGTAAATTTCTGTTTTAGGTCTTGGAAGGCCTTTTCAGCTTCTTCTGTTCACTGTAAGCGTTTATTTTTCCGCAAAAGAGCCGTGATGGGGTGTACAAGATGTGAAAAATCAGGAATGAATCTGCGGTAAAAAGTTGCAAATCCAAGCAAACTCTGTACTCCTTTAATCAAGGTAGGTGAGAGCCACTTGAGGATTGCATCCACCTTTCGTGAATCCATTCGAACTCCAATTGGGTTCAGGATAAATCCAAGGAATTCAACTTCCGAAGTATGAAAAACGCACTTTTGCAATTTCGTATATAATTTAGGCTGGCGTAGTTTTTCTAATACAGCACAAACGTGCTTCACATGGTCTGATTCAGATGAAGAGTATGCTAAGATGTCGTCTACGTATACAACAACACAGACGTCTATGAGTTTACAAAGGACATTGTTCATAAAATACTGGAAGGCTGCCGGTGCGTTGCAAAGCCCGAAAGACATCACCTGGTATTCGAACAAACCATATTTGGTACGGAAGGCAGTCTTCCATTCGTCGCCTTTTTTCACTCGTACCAGATGATATGCCCCTCAGAGGTCCAACTTAGTGGAGATACGAGCATCCTTTACTTGGTCCAGTAGTTCAGGGAACAGGGGCAACGGGTATCGTTTTTTTACCGTTATTTGGTTTAATGCGCATAGTCAATACAAGTCCTAAGGTCACCTTCCTTTTTAGGGACGAAGAATAAAGACGATGCTGCCGGAGACTTGGACGGGCGAATGAAGCCATTAGCGAGGTATTGATCAAATTATTGCCGTTAATGAAGATTTCCGGGTTCAGTGAGGGTGTAGATTCTGCTGCATGGATTTGGAGCCCTGGGTAAGAGGTCGATCTGGCAATCATATGATCTGTTGGGTGGAAACGTGTTTGCTTGGTCTTTCCGGAAAACATCCTGAAATTGCTGGTATTCCTGGGGTAACTGAGTTATCGGTTTCGTGACCGTAGCCAGTCTTTTGATCAAAGTTCTTTCAGGGTAACAAGTGTGTGCACAATCCGAGAAGGTCACTCTCTTTTCTCGCCAGTTAATACAATGATTATGAGCTTCCAACCATGGCATTCCCAGAATTATTTGGAACTGTGGGGCCTTGATTAAGTCAAACACAATGCTCTCTCGATGCCCATCTTGACCCAACAGTGTCATCTCCATAGTTGAATGATTTACTGGACTGGAAGCTATTTCGGTCCCATCGACGGTGGTGATTACATTATTTGTGGGTTTTTTGCAAAGAGGCAGGTTCATCCTTGTAGCCAATTCTCGATCCATGTAGTTTCCTATGGCTCCGCTATCTATGTATGCTCTCACTGCGTGCATACGAGATGGTTGCCTTTGATCTATAAGGACCATTGGTATAATTAGGTGCGAGGTCTGAGTGTCCTTCTTCATGCTCGGCAAGCGGACCTCTACGCTTGTCGGGCATGGTCGTTTCCCGGCTCTGGTTCCATATTGATTTTGTCGGCGACTCCTTCCACCTTCTTAGGTGGCTTCACTGGACAATCCCGAAAAAAATGCCCCGAGGTTCCACAATACAAACACAATCGTAACTGCTGCCTCTTGTCGCTTTCTTTTTGAGTCAAAGGTCCTTTAATCCCCCCAATTTGCATGGGTTCAGATACATCAGTTCCTTTGGGGGTGACGTTGTCCTTAGGTCTTACCAATACTCGATTCTCGAATCTAGCCCGATCAGCCTTCCGATTATGAAGTCTGTGATCCAATTGGACAACCAGGTCTATGTATTCAGCACAACCTTGAGGTGGGTTCACTACTTGTGCCAAAACGTCTTTTAGTTCACCTCATGGCCCACAATGAAATATCGTAATCTGCTTGACCTCTGGCCATCCGGTTTCTACTACCAACCTATTGAAGGTTGCGATGTAGGTCAGCAGATCCTGGTTACCCTGACACAAGGACAAAAGTTCGTTATCCAAAACTTGGCCTTGGGAATGTCGGGCAAATAGTCTTTCCATCCTTAGTTGAAAACCCTGAAAATCCCAAAGAAGAGGGTCATCTTGGTGGACAAGTGGAATAGACCAATCGGCTGCACTGCTGCTGAGATACGATAGTACAAAGGCTACCTTTGCTTGATCATTCGGAAAGGCTCCAGGTCTACATAAAAAATGCAGGCGGCACTGGTTCATAAACACGACAAACCTTTTCGGGTCCCCCGCAAAGCGTTCTGGCGGTGCTAAAGGAACTGTCCCTGGTAAAATTACTTGCACTGGATTACTTGATTGAGCTTGGGCAGAAGCTCCCCCGAGTCCAGGTAAAGGTGTGTGCCCAGCTTGAGCTTGAAGTAATTGCCTGGCGAGATCATCCGTACGTTCTTTTGCCACAATCAGTTCTCTCCTGAGAGCATTACAGGCCGATTCATGGAATCAACGTGCGCCGAAAAAACGGCGCACGCGTGCGAAAACGTGCGATTCGCAGAGAAACAGCGAAAATAGCAGTGCAAGTGCGATTATCGCACAGAAAACATTGCACATCAATTCATGGAAGTCCGGGCACGCGCGAAATGTGGGATGTGCGCTGGGAAAGTGCGCGGCGCACGCTGGCGCACGCTGGCGCACAGGTCAACGAACGCCGTGCGATAAGGCCACAGCGAATTCGCACATAGCGCGGCGCACATAACAAAAGTAGGCGTAACACGGGGCGTCACACGCAGAATGGGGAACAACTCGTGAAAATGTGGGCGTCACGGGGGAAGTACAGGAGGCAAGTGCGCAGAACGCCCACACGCTCGCCTACAACACGTATTCATGGAATCGAATAGTGAAAAACAGCGCACGGCCAAAGACGCGCACAGGCCCATACATGTCCGCCACACGAAAGCAGGCGGTAGCGTCCCTGCGCAGGAAAAAAATGTGCGCCAAAGTCCTACACGCGCGAGAAGGCCCACACGGGATCAGGCCTGGGGGAGCGTGTGTGTGAATTTCAGGGGTGCGCGTGAAGTCCCACACGCGATTGGCCTGGGCGCGTGTATTTCAGGGGTGCGCGTGAAGTCCCACACGCGATTGGCCTGGGCGCGTGTATTTTAGGGGTGCGCGAGGAGCTTCTCACACGCGATTGGCCTGGGCGCGTGTATTTCAGGGGCTCGAGGGTGTTTATACACGTGATCGGGCCTGGGAGAGCGGGGTGCGTGTATTTCAGGGGCTTGCGGGTGTTTACACACACGATCTGGCCTGGGGGAGCGGGGTACGTGTATTCCAGGGGCTCGCGGGTGTCTTTACACGCGATCGGGCCTGGGGGAGCGGGGTACGTGTATTTCAGGGGCTCGTGGGTGTTTTTACACGCGATCGGGCCTGGGGGAGCGAGGTGCGTGTATTTCAGGGGCTTGCGGGTGTTTACACACGCGATCGGGCCTGGGGGAGCGTGTGCGTGTATTCCAGGGGTGCGCGTGAAGTTCCACACGTGATTGGCCTGGGCGCGTGTATTTCAGGGGCTCGTGGGTGTCCTCACACGCGATCGGGCCTGGGGGAGCGTGTGCGTGAATTTCAGGGGTGTGCGTGAAGTCCCACACGCGATTGGCCTGGGCGCGTGTATTTCAGGGGTGCGCGAGAAGCTTCTCACACGCGATTGGCCTGGGCGCGTGTATTTCAGGGGCTCGCGGGTGTTTATACACGCGATCGGGCCTGGGGGAGCGGGGTGCGTGTATTTCAGGGGCTTGCGGGTGTTTACACACGCGATTGGGCCTGGGGGAGCGGGGTACGTGTATTCCAGGGGCTCGTGGGTGTCTTTACACGCGATCGGGCCTGGGGGAGCGGGGTACGTGTATTTCAGGGGCTCGCGGGTGTTTTTACACGCGATCGGGCCTGGGGGAGCGGGGTGCGTGTATTTCAAGGGCTCGCGGGTGTTTACACACGCGATCGGGCCTGGGGGAGCGTGTGCGTGTATTCCAGGGGTGCGCGTGAAGTTCCACACGCGATTGGCCTGGGCGCGTGTATTTCAGGGGCTCCCGGGTGTTTATACACGCGATCGGGCCTGGGGGAGTGGGGTGCGTGTATTTCAGGGGCTTGCGGGTGTTTACACACGCGATCGGGCCTGGGGGAGCGGGGTACGTGTATTTCAGGGGCTTGCGGGTGTTTACACACGCGATCGGGCCTGGGGGAGGGTGTGGGTGTATTCCAGGGGTGCGCGTGAAGTTCCACACGCGATTGGCCTGGGCGCGTGTATTTCAGGGGCTCCCGGGTGTTTTAACACGCGATCGGGCCTGGGGGAGTGGGGTGCGTGTATTTCAGGGGCTTGCGGGTGTTTACACACGCGATCGGGCCTGGGGGAGCGGGGTACGTGTATTTCAGGGGCTTGCGGGTGTTTACACACGCGATCGGGCCTGGGGTAGCGGGGTACGTTTATTCCAGGGGTGCGCGAGAAGTTCCACACGCGATTGGCCTGTGTACGCAATTCCATTGGACCAAAGGCCCTGACAGCGCAGGCGCGTCTGTGAAGTGACACGCGCAGGCTTGTCCCTGTACCCGGGGGAATGTTACAAGACCAAAAACTGCATGTCCGAGTGTCAGCCTGCGTGATTGGAGGATAGTGCCTCAGTGCGTATACGCGGAAGTGACGTTGGACGTGTGGTGCGGTTTAAAAGGTGCGTGTAGTACGTCATTTCCTTGTACGTGCTTCCCGTGGAGAGTGAGTGGGTGAATCTGTACTTCTTGTCGGTTCACACGCGATTTACTTCACAGCGTTTCCAGTTCGTACTCCCTGTTACCTCTGTCAGTATTTTTCTGATTTCCTTTTCGACCTGTTTCCTCAAACAGCGTTGACTTCTCCTTTTGTCCTGTCTCCTCAGACAGTGTACAATTCTTCTTTTGGCGGGGGTGTTGCCAACGCGCACACGCGCGTATTTTTCACGCTCTTTTCCCAGGCAGACGGTGAGTCGCGCACGTATTTACCAACTGTGCTAGCCCCGTGTGTAGAGTACCCCTTCAGAGGACATTGTAGGCTGCGTGTGACACGCATACGTTCATTTTTGTGTTCCTGGGTACCACAGCGTAGTGCAGGTTCCTTTTCCCACGCACGTGGTCTACGAGGGGTCGCGTGCACGTCATATTCTGTTTTAGGGGTGCCTGTGCGTTGCGTGACCCGTCATCTTTCCCCAGGGGTTACATACAGCCTTGCTAGAGCACTTGGGTACGAATTCCATCTAGTACCCTACCCCTTTGACCCCCAATTGCCCAGGACAATTGTCCACTGCAACTCCCATACGCACAACTCCATCAGTGCCATGGCTGGGAGGCGAGCAAGTGGTAAGGGTGGCAAAGGTGGCCGAGCCGCAAGAGGTGGGCGTGGTGGGCGCGGAAGGGGACATGGCCAGGATTTGCAGAATCTCCCAAGCCCCCCACGTGTGGAGGACCAGTCAGGGACACACATCCCCCCCCCCTGGTTGAGGGAAACGTGGCTGACACCATCCCTGCTCAGCCCTTGTTGGACCGGCCCGTTGTGGCACCTGACCTAGCACAGGGTGACTCCCAGGCTGACTTCCAGGTCACCAAGTCTAGGCCACGGGTGGCGGCGCAAGCCAGTGTCACCACGCCACGTGGTACAGGGGCAGCCATGTCATCTGCTGCCCCGAGTAGGCGGGTGGGGAGGCTGCAGGGGCAGCTGCAGCTCCGTCCACCCCATCTCTGACTCCCCCAGCAAGGACAGTGTTGGTCCCGGTACATCAGACTGAGGTTCCCCCTGCCATCATCACACTTCAGCTAATGCCTGCAGAAAGTCATGTGGTCAGTGTGCCATCGCACACTACTACTACACTGTCCACCGGTGCTCCTGCCTCTAGTGTCCAGAGCGGCGTAGGGCACTCTGGATCCCCACCACCCACAAAAAGAAAGAGGAAGAGTGCTCGTCCAGTACAGGCTGATGACCCCGACACGGCTACACGGTCCGGCACGCTAAGGAAGCCTAGCTTCAATGATGCCGAACTGGATGCACTTGTGCAGTTTGTGTCCGAACATGACGCCGAAATGTTGGTCACTTCAGGGTGTAGGATTACACCTGCTCGACGTCAGGCACACTGGCAGTCCATCGCGGACAGCATAAGTGCCCTTGGGTTTATGAGGCGCACAGCTGTTGAGTGCTACAAGCGCTGGAACAACCTTAAGCGTAGGGCAAAGAAAAAGCTGGCCTCAAGTCATGCCGCAACTCTGGTGACTGGAGGTGGGTCTCCACAAGAGGACATAGAACTCACTCTACATGAGCATGTTGCTGGGACCTACGTCACAGAGGAGCAGATCCAAGGTGTGGGAGAACTGCCAGATTACGAGGCATTGTCCGGTGAGTGCACATGCATGTGTGTGTGATCCATGTGTATGTAGTTTGTGGGAGGGGATCTGGTTGAGTGCCAGGTCAGGGTGTGTGTGCCTGAGTGTTTTGTCCCACCCATGTGCTTCATCCAATGCATTCTGCGCCCCGGATTTGGGTATTACAGTATCCCTTCTGGCCACAGTAGGCGTTCTGCACTACATTGCGCCAGTTGCCCTTGAAGTGGCATCTTGCTACTACATTGTTCCGTATTTAGCTGTGTTCATTCAGGCTGATAGTAGGAATTCACCTGGTTCTACTGCGCATCACTCTGCCCCATTGTCACATATATGACATGCCCATGGTACATGCAATCTGTGTGATGGCATGTGTCATGTATGTGTATTGGACATGTAAGAACAAGGTTACAGACTGACTACCCCTCTCTCTAAAGTCTAACGACACACCAGATGCAGGTGCTGAAAAGGCTGATGTATCAATCAACAGCAATTGCCTCAAGAAAGAGACACTTTATAAACAGAGCCGTAATAATTGTATCAATAAATCTCTTTAATAGGTTTTGTTAAAAAATTTTGTAGAAAAAAGATAAATATATATACTAATCAGCTTTGTCATATCTCACTCATACCATTCATATCAGTGCAATCATTCTGTGACAGACGGGTGCGGAAATTAACAATTTCTTCACACATATTGGTTGTTATAAATATGGAAAGACAGTGAGAAAAAACACATTCGAATTTTCTATAGGTCGACATATGTTTCGGCCCCTTTCAGTAGTCCCATCGTTGTCTGCGGTGGTCTAAATAATCAGTGCTGGGCCATCTTCAGGACAGTTATAATTTAATACAAGCTTAACGTCTTCACCCTATTTCTGTGTGACAAGCCAAATCTAAAAACATAAATAAAACAAAATTTGCAATGTTAACGGTCTGTTCTCTTGTGGATGGTCTCAAGGTGATGGCTAGATATTTAGGCCAAGAGGAAGCACCTACCGGTGGGCGAAAAAAATTTTTTAGCCGTAGACCACGGAGATAGAATTTTGGGGGTATCTTCGGTATTCCCCTGCTTTATACCCCTAATAAAAGGAGAGTAAAAAAACAACGGTGGTTATTACCTAGTGTTTAAATAGTTACAATAACTGGTTACTAAACATAACGTTTTGAAATGGCGTGGCAGAGCACACTTACAAGTGTCCCTTGGGCAGTGGGTGGAGCCTTAAAATTCTGGAGCTCCAATTTGTATCTTTGATAAGTTGCAAAAACGAGTGGCTTTCTTGAATACTCGACCTCGTGGTGTCTAATCAAAAAAGTAGAACAGACACAGGGAAATTCAGTAGAGAGCTTAACTGAAATCTATTACACGCGAACTGGCGTGATAGTGAGCTCAGAACATTATAGGTATGGTTGCAACTGGGGCAAATTTGCCTTATATAAAGAGTGACCAATAATGACATAAAACGTGTATACTGTGCAATGTTATTAATCTAGGACATCGTACACGCATGGAGTAATGCTCGTAGCTCAATACGTGACTATGGGTAAAACGGTAACAAATGCCGAACAAATTTGATCGCTTGAAGGCAATGCTAGTCGGTGCATTAATGCTTAATGCTCTCACCTTTTTTGGATTGTTTTAGCGATATGGCGTTGTGGCTCCGGCGGCGTCTGCTCGCTTCTAAATGAATCGTAGTGGAAACAGGAGGAGGAGCTGGACATTTTTAAAGTCACGTGCCGCTCAGGAACAACGTGAGAGTCGGCTTATGCGGAACGTGTGTGAGCTGCCGCGGGTCCAGAGCCTATAGTGCTAAAAAAGGCTTCAGTGAGTGAGTGAATAGAGAGTGAATGTATAAAATGGGTCAAACTACTGATCTCACTATAATGGAGAAACGGCCACGAAGTGGTCTAAATTACAACAACTTGACAGAATGTAAGTGACATGTCTAAGTGACGTTGGAGGCTGAGAGCTTTGTTATTCAGACCATCCAAGATGGAAATAACATAATTTCGTCTGAAGTGTACAATGTAGCGGGTAATAATATAAGAACAGATGTCTAGCCAACTCAAGTAGAAAGAAACTTGTGGTACGGGTTGGACATTAGTCGTGAAGTCTCAAATAGCAAAAAGAGCGAATGGATATGCCTAAGCTGTTTAGAGAAATGCACTCCATTCGACGGCTATATTTAATCCATTTTGGACTGTTTTTAAATTATAAATCCATTTTTGTTCCGCTTGGGTCAGAATTTTGTCTTTGTTCCCATTGCGGCGAGAAGTTTTAATTACTTGAATGACACACCAGCGAAAGTCTGTACATTTGTGTTGTTTTTTAGAAAAATGGGCCACTAATGGTTTACTGTCAACTGCATTGCGGATGCAGGATTTGTGCTCATTAATCCGTTGGCGGACTGGTCGTTTAGTTTTGCCTATATATACCAGCTCGCATGGACATATAATGGCATAAACCACCCATGGTGTGAGGCAGTTAGTAAACTCTTTCAACTGAATGGTCTGGTGGCACAGGGTGATTTGTTTGAAAGTGGTGGTTTGAGCACACACTGAACAATGGCCACATTGGTAGTGGCCAATAAGAGGCGGAAGACCCCACAAGGATGATTGCGTGAATTTTTTGGGTATGACAGGTTGGTACGAGTGAACCAAGTTGTCTTTGATGTTCGGTTGTCTTTTAAAGGCAAACCTTGGAATCGAGGGAGTGAAATCTTCGGTATAAATCATCTTCCAGTGTTTGCGTATGATCTTTCTGTAGATGTTACTAATCGGACTAAAGGTGCTGACGCAGGTGATCTTGTCCTCCTGATGTCTTAGTGTGGGTTCTAACGTATTCGTGCGATTAGTGTGTAACACTTGTTTATATGCTCTTTGTATCGTTTTTTGAGGGTAACCTCTCTCTTTTAGTCTTGACTTGAGGCCTTTTGCATGTATTTTATATTGTTGTACATCGGTACAGTTTCTGCGGATACGCAAAAACTGACCATAGGGTAGGCCCTCTTTCAAGCTCAGGGGGTGAAAGCTTGTATAGTTTAACAAAGTGTTTCTATCAGTTGGTTTTCTATACAGAACTGTGCCAATGGAACCTCCTGTCATTTTCTGAATCTCTAAGTCTAGAAACGGGATTTTATTTAGGTCAGTGTGGATTGTAAACTGAATATAAGGATTCTGAAGATTCAGCCACTGGTGGAACAAGGCAAGTTGCTTTGAGGTGCCACTCCATATCAAAAAGATATCATCAATGTATCGTAGCCAGTTTTTAATGTGGTTTAGAAAAGGATTGTGGGAACTGTAGATGGAATGTTGTTCAAGATTATCCATGTACAGATTCGCCAGGTCAGGGGCAAAGGTGGCTCCCATACTTGTGCCTTTAAGTTGGTTAAAAAACCGGTCTTTATATAGAAATAAATTCTCCGTAAGAGCTAGCCTTATGCATTCGACAATGAAAGCCGTCGGGACTTGTAATAGGGTGTCTGTGCGTCTCTCTAGATACTCAGCCATCACCTTGAGGCAATTGTCTTGTGGAATACTTGTGTATAGACTTACTACGTCTAAAGAAGCCAAGAAGTCTGTAGGATGTAGATGAACATTTTCTAGCTTTTTGATCATGCTAGTGGTGTCTTTTACATAAGATTTCATTTTCGGGACAAAAGGTCGCAAAAACCAATCAGCATACATTGATAAGGGTTCAAGGATGGAGTTGATGGCCGCTACAATTGGTCTGCCTGGAGGTTGTGTCTCATGTTTATAATTTTTAGGTATTGGACATGCCACTCACAGGCCAATGTGTGATATCACTGCTAGACAGCATGCAGCTGATGCGTTGCTCTCCCATCTTGGTGTCATCAGTGTCTGACATTTCCCTCCACTTCCAACTCATGGACAGTGCATGCATGGGAGGGTTATAGTCATGTGGGACATGTGTAAATCAAGTACTGGTACTGTAGCTTGTCTGGCCTAATAGCGTGCCATGGTGCTAATGCCTGTTTCCATTTTTTGTCTTTCTTGTTTTTGCAGGGGATGACGCACCTGATGCTGTTGAGGGAGAGGAGATGGTGCAGGCCCAGGAGGGTTCTGAAGCACGACCAGGCACCAGTGGGGGACGTGGTTTGGTGGTGGGAGAGAACCCTCTCTTGCTGCAGGCCATACTGTCCCGGGGTGTCCTTGGCTGCACCTCCCCAGAACTCTTTTCAGGTGTTGATTCGGATGAGGCTTATGTGGATTCGCAGGTATGTGTTCATGGAAGGGATACTTTTCTGTCCGACCCACCTGCACCAGGGGTAGAGCCCACTATGGGGATGTCAGTGTTGGTAGGTGCGCCTGTGGTGGTTACGGATGCAGGGCCACACTCCGCAACATCTGATCCTGTTCCTGGGCCAGCAGTTCAGAGGGGAAATGCAGTCCTGCAGCCTCAGGCAGTGCCGACACAGCAAGGCGCAGTTCGCCTTGCCCCAGACAGGTGTGGTGCCCGCCAACGCGGTGGCCGTCCGCCACCAGGCAATACCGCATGGGAGCAATCCATTTACGGTATGGCCAACCAACAGGCAGCATCATCCGAAATGATTGCTCAAGCCATGGAGAGGTTGGCCACTTCCATTGTCCCCCCAGAAAGGCAGATGGAGCTACTACAGCAGGCAACAGACTCCATTTGTCAATCAGTCAGGGGGGACATGTTGGCGTCCAACAGGGACAGACAGGCGGCCCTGGACAATCTGAGGGAATCAATTTCTATAGATGCCCAGGGACAGAGGGAAGCCCTGAGGGGAGAGGTCCGGCACCTCAGGCAGACTCTTGTGGACCTTGAGGCTTCCACTGTCACCAGGACGGAACAGCTGCTGGAGCGTGTCACCCGTACGCTCTCAGCAGAGATGCAGGCAACTCGGACGGAGGTCCGGGCAACACGTCGGGTGTTGCATGGGGATCTCCGCACCATATCCCTCCAGAACGAGGCCTTCCAGGCCCGCATGCTTGCTGCCATGGAGGACCAAACTAGGCCATTGCGTGGGCTGCCTCCCATGGCACCACCACCTCCTGTGGCAGCAGCAGCAGAGGTTGAGGAGAACGAATCCAGCAGTGAATCTCCCACTATTTAGTAGCTGTGCAGGCCATGAGCCCATGGAGGTGTTTTTTTTTCGCAACATTCACGCAGGTTGCTGTTGGTGGGCACCCTGTCCTCGGACCTCCTGGGTGGCCTCCCCCACCCCCACTGGCCCACATATGGCCATTTTTGATTTCTGATTTTTGATTTTTGAATTTTTGATTTTTCATTGCAGTGTGTTGCCTTGTGTGGCTCCCGTGGGCATCCACTGTATTCCGGCTGGGCACATGCAGGCTTGTCCTGAGTTTGGGTTAGATGCTTGGGTCAGTGAGACACACACCCCTCCTGCTTCCCGTTTCCATGGGCTTGCAAAGGGTGTGCCCAAGTGACAGTGAATTACACAGTGACGTTGGACTCCCATGAGCTGTGTGGGCAGTCTGTAGTCAATACTGTGTATACATTCATAGTGGATATTGTTGTTGTATTGTGCACTGCATGGTGTATTGATGTGTGCTTGTGCATCCATGTCTCCCTCCTGATTTGCAGGTTCATTCCTCATGTCTTCACAAGGCCGTCCACTTTGGAGATGGGGCTCATGTTGTGAGCAGTGGACTTCCAGATGTGCGTGGCAACAACACTGTACAGTTGGAGGTGGTGGATGTGCTGGCATTCTCATGTTGTAAGACTACGTATCCTTTGCCTTAGTACTGTCATGTTTATGCTATGTCGATTGTATTGTGGTAAGTATTTGGTCATGTGTGTTGTTGTTTCTACATTCATGTGGGCATATTGTGTGTGGCCAGTTTCCATTAGGGACACTGTACTTTGTGACACGTGTCATGTTTGGGGGATGACTTTGATAGCTCTCACATGGCATGTCATGCCATGGTGTGTTGGGTGGCGGTGCTGGGGAGGGGTTGGGTGACATGGCACTGTTGTCATGTTGTTGTAACACTCACCTGGTTCCCACGGAGGCGAAGGCGCAGAACTCTGAAGATGGACAGGAAGGGCCCCTCTATTCTGGCTTCCCTGGCTCATTGGATACCCTCCTGTGCGTGAAAAGGGAGTATTACCAACTGTGGAACAATGCTCAAGCCTCCCACTCCCTTCCAACCCTCCACGATACCTCCTCCACGATTCCCCGTGAAGCCTCACCTTAGGGTTTGGAAGGATGAGCTCTCCATCCTGCTTCTGATGCAGGGGCGCGTTGAAACCCAGTTACTTCACTGGATTGAGGATTGATGGGAGTTCAGGTAAGCTTGACTGTTCAGGTAAGGCGCTGTAAAAGTTCTGTTCAAAAGTTCAAGCTTAATAATAATGTTCGTTGTCTAATTGTAGCAAGCGCTAATGCTTATGTCTTTTTCCCCTTAGGGGCCGGGGTTCGGAGTGCCGGAGATATGGCGCCGACCCGAAGTGAAACAGTTCTGGATGAGCGCTCAGGTAATGTCTTTGCATTCGCTCATTCAATGTCTTTGTCTTTTTTCCCTATAGGGGCCGGGGTCCGGAGATGCCAGGAAGCGGCAGGACCTGAAATGCAGTGGGAATAATCCAACAGGTAAGACTTAAAAGGAAACTGAGCTTTCCTTATTCCTTTTCTCCCTCTCACCTTTGTTCTTGTCTTTTTTCCTCTAGGCGCCGGGGCGTAGCTGAATCCGGAAGATCGCTGCTGAAGATGGAAGCGCCTTGCAAAGGTGAGTAAAATGCAGCGCTGCAGCGATCGAAACGAAATGCCTTTAAAATGATGTCTTCCTTTTCAGGGTCATTGGAGAAATGACTCCGGGATGCAGATTTAGCAGGTAAGGGATTTTCTTCTCCTATTCTCTTCCTTTCTCCCCTTGCAGGTGTTCCAGGGTGCTGGCAGGCGTGGCTGAAGTCAGGATGCAGGAGCTGACACGGTGAGCGTCCAGCTGCTAGGTGCAGAACAACGCGAAGCATGTGTGGCTGTTCGGGTGGGGTTTAAATAGCCTTGGAAGAAGTTCCTGGTATGTATCCTTCCACCAATCAGGTATGTATCCTTCCCCTACCACACCCGGGTGGTGAAGTAGTCCTACAGGTTAAGTAGTCCCATTCAGGCCTCAAGAGGGCCTGGATGAAGCAGCAAGGTCTGCATCAGGTAAGTGTGAACCCAAGCACTTAAACACATATCCTCTTCTATGAGCCTGGCGCCTAAGGCGCCAGGACTGGGGTCCGCTATGAGCCTGGCGCCTAAGGCGCCAGGACTGAGTCCAAAGGGCCCCGACTTGGGCCCGCTGAGACTTCCCTGGGGAAAATGATGTCTGCCTCTGGGGTTGCTGGGCCCGGCCTGGCTCCTTAGAGGTAGGCATCATGACAGTACCCCCCCTCAAGGCCCCTCCCAAGGTCTTTTCCTCCGGGGGTTTTGGTTTGTGCGGGAATCTTCGATGGAATCTTTGAATTAATCGTGGTGCGTGAACATAGTTACTGGGTTCCCAAGATCTTTCCTGAGGTCCATATCCTTTCCAATCAACAAGATAGAAGAGTTTCGACTTAACTATCTTGGAATCTAAAATGTCTTTCACTTCGAATTCTAATTCTCCATCAATTTGGACAGGGCCTGAGGGCTCAGACAGTCTGGTTCCAGGTTGTACTGGTTTTAGAAGAGATGCGTGAAAAACGGGATGAATCCGCATGTTGGATGGTAAATCAAGTTTAAAGGCCACTGGGTTGATAATAGCTTTGATGGGGTAAGGCCCAATGAATCTGGGATTAAAAGTTCGCTGACCCTTGAGGGGTAGATGTTTAGTTGCTAGCCATACCTGATCTCCTACTTGGTAAGGAGGAGTTTTACTTCGGTGCAAATCAGCGTTTTCTTTATACTTTTTCTTGGCTTGCTGTAAGTGGGTTGTAGCTTCTTTGAAGGCTTGGGTTATTGTGGAATGTAGGTGATTTACTGCAGGCATCTCCAGGGTCAGAGGTGGATCTAGGTCAGAGGTCCGAGGATGGTGACCATACAGGGTATAAAAAGGAGTCTGTCCGGTTCCAGAATGCACTGAATTGTTGTATGCATATTCTGCAATCCAAAGGATGTCCTTCCAATTCAACTCGGATTGGTGTAACATGCACCGCAGATATTGCTCGAGAGTCTGATTGGTTCTCTCGGTTTGTCCGTCGGTCTGGGGGTGGTGGCTGGTGGATAAATGCACGTCTATTTGTGCTAGTTGGCAACATTTCTTCCAAAAGTGGGAGATAAATTGACTTCCACGGTCTGAGACTAATATGGAAGGGAAACCATGTAACCGCACTATATTTTCCATAAATTCCTTGGCCAAGGTGGAAGCTGACGGCAATCCTTTTAAAGGGATAAAATGGGCCATTTTGGAGAATAGATCCACTATTACGAGAATCGTGTTGTAACCACCACAAGGAGGCAGGTCAGTTATAAAGTCCATTGACAAGGTGTGCCAAGGTGCTGGTGGAATGTCCAAAGGTTGAAGTAGGCCGGCTGGCCTTTTCTTTTGACTCTTATTTTGGGCACAGATTCCGCAAGACAACACAAATGACTTTATGTCTTTTCTCCAAGAAGGCCACCAGAAGTGGCGTTTGATCTTTTCTTCTGTTTTCGCGATACCGGGGTGTCCTTCCATTAATGATTCATGATGACGGGTAATGACAAGTTCCTGCAATTCTTTACTTGGCAGAAATAACCGCTCTTGGAAGTAGGGTAACTCATCCTTAACGGTGTAGTGAGGACCCTTTTGACTCCATTCCAGTAAGGCAGAAGAGTCAAAAAGCTGTTTTACTTGAGCTTGGATGTCCTCAATGGTTTGCAATGAAGTCAAGCCCAGAATTCTTTGTTCCGGTATGATTGGCACAGGTTCTAAACTCAAATTGGGTTCTTCCATGCCTATCCGGGATAAGGCATCTGCCTTACCATTCTTGCAGCCAGGGCGATAGGTAATTACAAAATCAAATTCCGCAAAGAATGAAGCCCATCGGAGTTGTCGCGAAGATTGAGCTTTGGCCGTCTTTAAATACTGCAAATTTCTGTGGTCCGTAATTACGGTGATGGTGTGTCTTGCACCGAGAAGATAGTGACGCCAAGCCTTGAAAGCTGATTTAATAGCCAGTAGTTCTTTGTCGGTAATTGCGTAATTGAGTTCAGGTGGAGAGAATTTTCTGGACCAAAAGGCTACAGGGTGTAGTTGGTTAGTTTCTGGGTCTCTTTGCGACAGGACAGCTCCCATGGCCGAACTGGATGCATCGGTTTCCACGATGTAAGGGAGATCTGGGCGCGGGTGCTTCAATACAGGTGCAGAGGTGAATTTGGTTTTCAGGTCCTGAAAGGCTTGTTCAGCCTCAAGAGTCCGTTCAAAGCGTTTGTTTTTCTTTAGGAGAGCTGTGATGGGTTGAACAGTTCGAGAAAATTCCGGGATGAACCTTTGATAGAAATTGGCAAAGCCAAGCATGCTTTGCACTCCCTTCACAGAGCTAGGAGATGGCCATTTGAGAATGGCGTCCACTTTCCGCGAGTCCATTCGGATTCCTTGAGGTGTCAGGATGAATCCGAGAAACTCCACTTCTGTGGTATGAAAAACGCATTTTTTGAGCTTGGCAAATAATTTGTGCTGGCGCAATTTCTCAAGAACTGCCCTAACATGGTTTCTGTGATCAGATTCTGAGGAGGAATACACCAGGATGTCGTCAATATAAACGATGACATAAACATCGATAAGTTCCCGAAGAACATCATTCATGAAGTACTGAAAGGCGGCAGGTGCGTTGCACAAACCGAAGGGCATTACTTGATATTCGAAGAGCCCAAATTTGGTGCGGAATGCAGTCTTCCACTCGTCGCCCTCTTTTATACGTACCAGGTGGTAAGCTCCTCGGAGATCTAGCTTGGTGTACACACAAGCATCTTTTACTTGGTCGATAAGCTCAGGTATCAGGGGCAAAGGGTAACGATTCTTAATCGTTATCTGATTTAGGGCGCGGTAGTCAATACAGGCCCTAAGGTCTCCTTCCTTTTTAGGTATGAAGAACAAAGCGGAAGAGACTGGTGACTTTGATGGGCGAATGAAACCATTGGCCAGGTATTGAACCAAATACTGGCGCAAATGCAGGTTCTCAGGTTCAGTAAGAGCATAAATCCTACTACAAGGTAGTTGTGCATTGGGTACCAAGTCGATTTGGCAATCGTAAGATCGATGGGGAGGTAAGGTGTTAGCCTGCTCTTTCTGAAAAACGTCTTGGAATTCTTGGTATTCAGATGGTAGCTGTACAGGGGTGGAAGTTACAGAGGCTAGACCCATAGCTGGATTCCTTGGGTAACAGGTTGGTTCACAATCAGGAAAAGTTATCTTCTTTGCTCGCCAGTCTATTCTCGGATTATGTGTTTCTAACCAAGGGATTCCAAGAAGTACTTGAAATTGTGGGGCCTTGATCACATCAAACACGATTGCTTCCCGATGTCCGTCCTGACCCACCAGAGTGATTTCAACTGTGGAATGCGTTACAGGCCCTGAGGCTATTTCGGTTCCATCAACTGTAGTAATTACATCTTGGGTTACTTTCGGGCGGAGAGGAAGCTTAATCCTGGAAGCCAATTCACGGTCTATGTAATTTCCAATAGCTCCACTGTCTATGTATGCTTTTATAGCATGCAACTGCTGAGGCTGTTTTGGGTTCACAAGCACCATTGGCATGACAAAATGCGAGGTCAAAGAGTTTGTTTTCAAGCTCGGCAAGCGGACCCCTACGCTTGTCGGGCTAGGTCGTTTCCCGAACCAGGTGTCAATAACTCGTTATCAGTGGCTCCAACCACCTTCTTGGGTGGTTTAACTGGACAACTTTGAAGAAAGTGACCGGAAGTTCCGCAATACAGACAAAGTTGCATTTGTCGCCTTCTCTCTCGTTCCTTCTGCGTTAATGGTCCTTTAACACTGCCAATTTGCATAGGTTCGGAAACGTCAGTACTCTTGGAGTTAACGTGGGTCTTGATAGGTACTCTGGTTTCATACTTGAGCCGATCTGCTTTTCTATTTTGAAGTCTGTGATCAAGTTGAACCACTAAGTCTATGTAGTCTGCGCAGGCCTGGGGTGGATCTACTATCTGAGCTATAACATCTTTAAGCTCTCCGCGCAGGCCTCGATGAAACAATGTGATCCTTTTATTTTCAGGCCATCTGGTTTCCACAACTAGTCTATTAAAGGTGGTGATATAGGACAAAAGATCCTGATTACCTTGTCGTAAGGATAGCAGTTCGTTGTCAAGGGCCTGTCCCTGCGAGTGTCGAGCGAACAATCTTTCCATGCTGGCCTGGAAGCCCTGGAAATCCCGGAGAATGGGATCATCCTGATTTACCAATGGAATAGACCAATCGGCAGCACAGCCACTGAGGTAAGATAGTACAAAGGCTACTTTGGTCTGGTCGTTGGGGAAGGCCCTGGGCCTGCATAAAAAGTGTAAACGGCATTGGTTCATAAAAACGGCATATTTCTTGGGATCCCCCGCAAAACGTTCCGGCGGGGCCAAAGGCATGTGTCCAGGTATATTGATTTGTACCGGGTTATTCGAACCCATTGTTGTAGAAATATCTCCAGAAACAGGTAAAGGAGTGTGCTCTGCCTGGCCCTACAATAACCTTTTGGCCAGATCATCAGTTCTTTCCTTGGATAGGATTAGTTCCCTTCTGAGAGCATTAGTCTCCTGGCGGGCTGAGTGCACTTCTGCCTGTAATTCCCCTAAAAGATGGGCCAGCTGATCTGTCTCGGAAGTCTCCATAGCGCCCAGGTGGGAAATTGTGGTAAGGCTTCGCGTTCTGTAATACTCACCTGGTTCCTACGGAGGCGCGGCGTCGAAGGCGCAGAACTCTGAAGATGGACAGGAAGGGCCCCTCTATTCTGGCTTCCCTGGCTCGTTGGATACCCTCCTGTCCGTGAAAAGGGAGTATTACCAACTGTGGAACAATGCTCAAGCCTCCCACTCCCTTCCAACCCTCCACGATACCTCCTCCACGATTCCCCGGGAAGCCTCACTTAGGGTTTGGAAGGATGAGCTCTCCATCCTGCTTCTGATGCAGGGGCGCGTTGAAACCCAGTTACTTCACTGGATTGAGGATTGATGGGAGTTCAGGTAAGCTTGACTGTTCAGGTAAGGCGCTGTAAAAGTTCTGTTCAAAAGTTCAAGCTTAATAATAATGTTTGTTGTCTAATTGTAGCAAGCGCTAATGCTTATGTCTTTTTCCCCTTAGGGGCCGGGGTTCCGAGTGCCGGAGATATGGCGCCGACCCGAAGTGAAACAGTTCTGGATGAGCGCTCAGGTAATGTCTTTGCATTCGCTCATTCAATGTCTTTGTCTTTTTTCCCCATAGGGGCCGGGGTCCGGAGATGCCAGGACGCGGCAGGACCCGAAATGCAGTGGGAATAATCCAACAGGTAAGACTTAAAAGGAAACTGAGCTTTCCTTATTCCTTTTCTCACTCTCACCTTTGTTCTTGTCTTTTTTCCTCTAGGCGCCGGGGCGTAGCTGAATCCGGAAGATCGCTGCTGAAGATGGAAGCGCCTTGCAAAGGTGAGTTAAATGCAGCGCTGCAGCGATCGAAACGAAATGCCTTTAAAATGATGTCTTCCTTTTCAGGGCCATTGGAGAAATGACTCCGGGATGCAGATTTAGCAGGTAAGGGATTTTCTTCTCCTATTCTCTTCCTTTCTCCCCTTGCAGGTGTTCCAGGGTGCTGGCAGGCGTGGCTGAAGTCAGGATGCAGGAGCTGACACGGTGAGCGTCCAGCTGCTAGGTGCAGAACAACGCGAAGCATGTGTGGCTGTTCGGGTGGGGTTTAAATAGCCTTGGAAGAAGTTCCTGGTATGTATCCTTCCACCAATCAGGTATGTATCCTTCCCTGACCACACCCGGGTGGTGAAGTAGTCCTACAGGTTAAGTAGTCCCATTCAGGCCTCAAGAGGGCCTGGATGAAGCAGCAAGGTCTGCATCAGGTAAGTGTGCACCCAAGCACTTAAACACATATCCTCTTCTATGAGCCTGGCGCCTAAGGCGCCAGGACTGGGGTCCGCTATGAGCCTGGCGCCTAAGGCGCCAGGACTGAGTCCAAAGGGCCCCGACTTGGGCCCGCTGAGACTTCCCTGGGGAAAATGATGTCTGCCTCTGGGGTTGCTGGGCCCGGCCTGGCTCCTTAGAGGTAGGCATCATGACAGTTGTGTCTTGCAACGGGGTAATGATTCTAGCAGCATAGGAGTGTGTCTTTTGAACACGGCATTGGTGCTGTTTGTGTAGGTTGGGAAGCACACAATGGAACACTTCCAGATGTACAATCTCAGGCTGGTATGGTTGTGACAGTTGACTGTCCATTGACACATCATAATTGTCAGTAACAATCATCATTGATTGTCAGCTGGAATGTGCCAGGGCTGTGTGCACTCCACAGGGGTGTGATTTTATTTGAAGTAATTAGCCAAGAGCTGCGTACGGGCTGCCTCACCCCGTGCCCTTTCCCCTCCCATGCGCAGTGGGCATGCATGTGTTTCGGGATGTGGGGGCACCACCATGTCCACGGCCAGGCCCCGGCGTGTTGCAACGTTGTGCAGGACACATGCAGCCACTATGATCCTGCACACTACTGGGGGAGTGTATAACAGCTGCCCGCCAGAACGGTCAAGGGAGCGGAAGCGTGACTTGAGCACTCCGAATGTGCGCTCCTGTAACGCTCACCTGATTCCCACGGAGGCGCAGGTCTGGCTTCGAGTGCTGATGCTTCTTCAATGGTGAAGCGCAGGACTCTGAAGATGGACAGGAAGGGCCCTCTACTCTTGCTTCTCCGGCTCGCAGGAATATTCCCCTGTGCGTGAAAAGGGAGTATTACCTACTGACTGAGTTATGATCAAGCCTCCCACTCTCTTCCAACCCTCCACGATACCCTGCCACGATTCCCCGTGAAGTCTCACCTTAGGGTCAGGAAGGATGAGCTCTCCATCCTGCTTCTGATGCAGGGGCGCGTTGAAACCCAGTTACTTCACTGGATTGAGGATTGATGGGAGTTCAGGTAAGCTTGACTATTCAGGTAAATCTCTGTAAAAGTTCTGTTGCAAGTTCAAAAGTCCAAGCTTAATAATAATGTTCATTGTCTTTTTGCAGCAAGCGCTAATGTTTATGTCTTTTTTCCCCTTAGGGGCCGGGGTTCGGAATGCCGGAGATATGGCACCGACCCGAAGTGAAACGTACAGTTCCAGTTCCAGTAAATGGCAGGTTAGTTCTGGATGAGCGCTCGGGAACTGACTTTGCATACGCTCATTCAATGTCTTTGTCTTTTTTCCCCATAGGGGCCGGGGTCCGGAAAATGCCTGGAAGCGGCAAGACCCGAAATGAAATGAGGTAAGTCTTATTCCCTTCCTTCTCTCACCTCTTATTCTTGTCTTTTTCTCTAGGCTCTGGGAAGTGGCTGTGTATCCGGATGATCGCTGCTGAAGATGGAGGAACCCAGGAAAGGCGAGTGAAATGCAGCGCTGCAGTGATCGTAACGAAATGCTTTTAAAAATAATGTCTTCCCTTTCAGGATCGTCGGTGATCTCTCCGTGGTGCAGATTTAGCTGGTAAGGTCTCTTGTCTCCCTTTGCAGGTGACCCAGGATGCTGACAGGCGTGGCTGAAGTCCAGAAGCAGGAGCTGACACGGTGAGCGTCCAGCTGCGAAGAGCAGAACAACGCGAAGCGTGAGTTGCTGATCGGGTGTGGTTTAAATAGCTTTGGAAGAAGTCCCAAGTGTGTATCCTTCCTCCGATCAGGTATGTATCCTTCCCCGACCACACCCGGGTGGAAAGTAGTCCCACAGGTAAAGTAGTTCCATTCAGGCCTCAAGAGGGCCTGGATGTGGCAGCATGGTCTGCATCAGGTAAGTGCACATGAAAACACTTGCACACATGTCTAGCTTTATGAGCCTGGCACCTAAGGTGCCAGGACAGAGGTCCAACATGAGCCTGGCGCCTAAGGCGCCAGGACTGCGACCAAAGGGCCCCAGCTTGGGCCCGCTGGCACTCCCCTGGGGGAAATGATGCCTGCCTCTGGGGTCGCTGGGTCGGACCTGGCTCCTTGGAGGTAGGCATCATGACAGTACCCCCCCTCAAGGCCCCTCCCAAGGTTCTTCCCTCTGGGGGTTTGGGCTTGTTCGGAAATCTCCGGTGAAACCTTTGTACTAATCGAGGTGCGTGGACATGGTTACTAGGCTCCCACGATCTCTCTTGAGGTCCATATCCCTTCCAGTCAACAAGATAGAAGAGTTTTGACTTTACCACCCTGGAGTCTAAAATGTCTTTAACTTCGAATTCTAATTCCCCTTCAATTTGAACTGGATCTGGAGGCTTGGACAATCGGGTTCATGGTTGTACTGGCTTCAAAAGTGATGCATGAAAAACTGGATGAATACACATGTTGGACGGTAGATCCAGTTTAAAGGCCACTAGGTTGATTATAGCTTTGATGGGATAAGGTCCTATGAATCTGGGATTGAAGGTTCGCGGGCCCTTGAGGGGTAAATGTTTTGTTGCTAGCCATACCTGGTCTCCTACTTGGTAAGGAGGAGTTCTACTTCGGTGTAAATCAGCGTTTTCTTTATACTTTTTCTTGGCTTGCTGTAAATGAGTTGCAGCTTCTTTGAAGGCTCGGGTTATTGTGGAATGCAGATGATTTACTGCGGGCATTTCCAGGGTCAGAGGTGGATCTAGGTCAGAGGTCCGAGGATGGTGACCATACAAAGTATAAAAGGGGGTTTGTCCGGTTCCAGAATGCACTGAATTGCTGTATGCATATTCTGCGATCCAAAGGATGTCTTTCCAATTTAACTCGGATTGGTGTAACATGCACCGAAGATATTGCTCGAGAGTCTGATTGGTTCTCTCGGTTTGTCTGTCGGTCTGGGGGGTGGTGGCTGGTGGATAACCGCACATCTATTTGTGCTAGTTGGCAACACTTCTTCCAAAAATGTGAGATAAATTGACTTCCACGATCCGAGACCAATATGGAAGGGAAACCATGTATGCAAACTATATTCTCCAGGAATTCCTTGGCCAAGGTGGAAGCTGAAGGCAAACCCTTTAAAGGGATAAAGTGGGCCATTTTGGAGAATAGGTCCACAATTACAAGGATTGTGTTGTAACCAGCACAAGGAGGCAGGTCTGTTATAAAGTCCATTGACAGGGTGTACCATGGCGCCGGTGGAATATCCAAGGGCTGAAGTAGGCCGGCTGGCCTTTTCTTTTGAGCCTTGTTTTGGGCGCAAATTCCACAAGACAGTACAAAAGACTTTATGGCCCTCATTACGACCCTGGCGGAAAGTGACTGACCTGACCGCCATAGCGTAAATAGCGTTTCCGCCATTGCACGACGGAGCAAAGTGCGGCTAATTCCGACCCATCGGGCACGAGCACTACGCCATGGCGGAAGTGCAAAGTCCGCGATGGCGGAAATGTCCCCAAAACGCCCCTCACCGCCGTCGTACGGCGCCCTAGGTGCAATTCCGCCACCCATCTTAGCGGTCACCGTAATGAGCGGCAATCGGAAAGTACGGTGACCGTAAATATACGGAAACGGAAGTAAAAACATGGTCCCGGAACGGGAAACAGCACGCCGTACACCTATAAAATCAGAATTCCCACACAACCATAAAAAATACTACCCTGAGACACATCCCAACCCGTCATCCACCCTAGTGAAAGCAATAAAAATGGGAAAAGTAGCGAAGAAAGCGTGCGACCGCAAGCGGCAGGTCCACTTCTCCCGTGAGGAACTCACCGTGCTCACAGAGACCCTCCAGGAGAATGCTGCCGTCGTCTTCTCGACGCAAATGACCAGGACGGCACTTGCGAACAAGAAGGCCATATGGGCCCTGGTGGCACAGCGGGTAAGTGCGGTGGGGACCACACCCCGCAACCCACAGCAATGCAGAAAGCGATGGGACGACTTGCGGATACGCGTACGGAGCATACTATCCGCCAACCGTAACATTGCCACAGCTACCGGGGGAGGATCGGAATCACCCATCAAGTTGACCCCCTGGGAAGAAATCTGTGCCTCCACCATTGGAATGGAGAGTATAGAGGGAGTCGGAGGGATGGAGAAAGGAGTGCAGACATCCGAAGAATCAGGTAGGTGGCCCAAATAAAACAATGCTAAATCCACAATGTCCAATCATGTGAAGTACCATGTGTCCACATAGTGCAACACATGTCCAGGAGAACGTCCACATACATTGGCCTGATAGCGCACTTTAAAACTCACATTAAATACATAAATAATTAAAAATCCTAAAAACACCCTCTACACGTGCAGCAGGCACACCCTAACTGCAGGCTGCAAAACAACTGCATCCTCAATCCACACAAAAATGAAACCACCTCCAAGGCCCTGACCCAAATCACCCTCAGGTACCACCCCAATGCATGTGATACATTGCCATTCCAATTTCCACAGACCCATTAATAACGCTCGCCCTCCTTTACTCCACCACAGGGTCCGATTCAAACGACGAGCTCCAGGACACCCCTACCAGCACACCTGCAAAGAGGGCCAAGACCAACGGCCAAAGACCCTCCACCTCAGCTGCACGGATCAAGACACGGCAGCAGCACAAATCAAGTGGCAGCACACAGGAGGGAACATCAACAGGCACCCCAGCAGCCAGCATGCCCACAACAGCACCACCACAGGTCCCCCCAATGGATGCCACAGAAGGCACTGCTTCTGGTGGCAGCAGCACCATAGGTGACACTGCATTAATGGCAGCATGCTCCGACACAGAAAACGGGGATGTCGATGTAGGATCCATCCATGACCTGTCTCAATCCCCCTGTTTGTTTCATCCCGTACACCATGAGGATACCACGCAGGGGCACCCACAAGACGACGACTGGCCATCCCCCACAAGCCCTGTGGCAAGGCAACATGAGGTCATCAGCCCCTCTGTGACACCACCGCAAATGGCCATGGCACAGCAGAGGCAACAGTCCCTCGACCAGGTGATCGTGCAACAGCAGCAACTGGCCACGCTCCTCAAGGACCATGCTGATGAATGTGGGGGTACTAAGGCAGCCATAGAAACATCTACTGAGACACTTAGGGCAGAAATGGAGAGAAGTACAGAGACACTAAGGGCACAAATGGAGAGAAGCACCGAGAGCCTGAGAGTACAAATGGAGAGAAGCACCGAGAGCCTGAGGGGGGAACTGCATGCGACGTCCAAAGACGTATATGCTGAACTTGCCGCTGTGCGCCGTGTGCTCACTGAGCTCTCACAAACCCTTAGGGACATGCATGGACGTGAACAGGCAGAGACATCATCCGTTGCAAGTTCCGTCCAGGGCAGCCCCCAACGTAGATCTGGGAGGAACCTGCGCTCCACAGGCAGGGGTGCCCCTGATACCCGGAGAGGGGGCTTGCAATAGCGTCTGCCCACTGACAATGAGCATCTTTGGACACTGGTGTTCGGGGGGGAGGTAGGAGGGTGGAGGGGGTGTGTTGGGCTCACTTGGATGGCGGGTCGATGGGGTGTGTAACATAATTTCACATATGCTATAAACAATGCACGATCATCCAATGAGATGTGTGGACATTGATCTTTGTGTACGAGGCCTTTATAGGCGTACAGTCCATATTGTGCATGTTCCAGACACACACAGTGCCACAAGTCCCGTGTCCATGTATCAGCCACCAGGCGTGAGTGCTAGAAGCATGAATCTATGAGAATCTGACGAATTTCACGGCCCTCCTGTGCCTCGCGGACTCCTTGAGGTGCTGCCACATCCCACCCTCATCATGACCATCTTCAGGTGCTTGCAGTTCTGCGTCAGGGGGCATGGGCACATTTCTACGTACGCACATGTTGTGTAGCATGACACATGCCATGACCATCTTTGCAACCTTCTCATGGCGGTACAGGAGTGCCCCGCCAGACCTGCTGAGGCAGCGGAAACGAGTCTTCAGTAGGCCGAATGCCTGTTCTATGACTACACGGGTACGTGAGTGGGCATGGTTGTAGTCCTCCTCATGCTGGTTCTGTGGGTTCCGGAGTGGTGTAAGGAGCCATCTCTTCAGTGGATACCCGGCATCACCTGTATGTGGACAATAAAGGATGTTTGTGGAATGACATTGCTACGTACGCACCCCCCCCTTCCTGCCAGGTCATTGCCGCATCACATACCCCACATTATCATGCATGAAATGAGACTCACCGAGTAGCCAGGATCTGTTCCCTGCGTGTCGCTCCATGTAGCGTGGTATTGTAGAGTTCCTCAAGACCATAGAATCATGGGTTGATCCAGGAAATCGGGCACAACAATGTGTAATGATCCTGTTGGAGTCACACACCATTTGTACATTAAGAGAATGAAATTATTTTCGGTTGCGGTACTGGGCCTCCATGGCATGTGGGACGACCAATTCCACATGGGTGCAGTCGATGGCACCAATGCAACCCGGTATGCCGCCAAGTGCATGGAATCCCACTTTTGTGTTCGTAATTTCCTGCTCCGAGCGTGGTAGAGAGATGTAGTCGTCTGCGTGCTTCAGGAGGGCATCGAGCACTTGCAATAGTGTCCGTGAGAACACTGGCTGTGAAATGCCATGCAACTGTCCGACTGTGTGCTGGTAGGTGCCTGTGGCCAGGAAGTGGAGTACAGACACCACCTTCAGTAGGGGTGGGATGGCGGTTGGGCTATCTATCATGCTGACAAGTTCAGCCTGTGTCATGTCCACAATGGCGGTTATGGTGTCCCGGTCCAAACGGTAGAGGGTGTGGATCTGCTCATCCGTGAGGTTGAACGGATGTGCTCGGAGGCGTGGGATTGCGGGCTGCCTGCGTGGTGGTAGTGGCTGTGCTGGCGGGCCTTGCTGGCCCTGCCTTGCCCTCCTCCTCCTCCTGCGTCTCCTCTGTGCGGCCGGTTGTTGTAGTAGTTGGTGTTCGTCTTCTTCTTGAAGTTGGAGTACTTGCAGTGCTATCAGGTCCCCCAGGGCCAACATCGCTAGTCCTGCCGGTAGCATTTTGGAGTGGGTGTGGTTGTGGGAGGGGGTTGGGTGTGCAATTTATGTGTTTTCAGGCTGTATAGCCTCCACCTGTGGTGATTCATTCCACCTGTGCCAGCTGCAATCCCCTTTGGGCGAGCACGTCCCGCACACAACGCTGCAATTCGACGCATGGCATCTTGCTATTACAATCATGTATTTGATCCCGATGGCAGTGAAATATTGGTTCATATGTTCATTCTGCTATGGTCCCATTGTTTCACATACTATCTTTGCATTCGCGAACAAACTTGTGAAGGGTCAGTGGAATGTAGTACTCGATTAACGGTGGACCCTCATGCAGCACTGTACCGAGGTTCACCGACGGGCGGGGCGTCCCATTTGTGAGTGAAGCCAGTTGCCATTTTCACACACTGCCGCACTACATGGATGAATTTGTGATTTCGAGCGGTCACAGATGCCTTTTCGACGTGATGTTGCAAATGAGGAATTCGAAGGACAGCGCTTTCGGTTTTCAGCTAGCGGCGAGGAGACGCCCACAGGTCTGACTGCAGATATAAAGTTCTATTGTTTAATGTCCTTCGGACAGGGGCCATGGCGAGAATGCAATGATTGATATGAATAGTATGGGATGCGCAATAGCGTAGTGGACGATAAGGCAGGACGTTCCCAAATACATGTTACTTCACAACACTGGTATTCCGGCCTGGAGCACAGCGGATTTTGCAGACTGCATTACGCACAGACTCAATGGAAATTTCACATGTTATGTGAGTAAATAATCAGGCGTTTTCATACCGGGATGAGGGAATGATGTATGGATGCATGGACAGATGATTTAATAGAGAGTTTGCCATGTACATGGCTTTTTGGAATCTATCCCCTTCCCCTGCGCTATGTGATGCAAAGCTGCCATAGTGGGACCATCGTCTATCTGCCCTTGTTGAACCCTCCCTGTCTCGACGCGCCTTCAAACACTTGTGTCTATGCACGTTACTAATCCCATCTAATGGATTCTGTTTTGACAGACGCATGCACACAAACACTCGTTTGTAATAGTGTTTTCACCTCGATTTTTATAGTTATGATTCGCAAGTGATTTTTGGGTGGGAATAATCCTTTTGAGTGGGCTAGCATGCATATGGCTGTGGATTTAGTGTGATCATTGAAGTGAGTAATTCAAATGAAGTTCTGATGCCCATACTATTCTTTTTCATTTCATTTGGGTGACAGGTATCTCCTCCCCTTTTGCCGCTGCCATCTGTATGCCACTCCTGCAGATGGCTTTTACTCCCGACACCTGCTGCTTCGTGTTAATCAGTGGAGCACCATTACGATCTTATGGGACGATCGCCAATGGGCCACATGCCCTTACGCAGTACTAGTGGCTAGGAGCAACATATCGACCTTTCAGCTGGACTAGTGCCTACCTAATGGGACGGCCCTGCGGTTCTAGGCGCTTCCATGTTGCCTTTTTGAACGTGAATGTAGCCCCTGTGTACCATGAAGGAACAGGGCGTCACACAAGAAGAAGCTGGTCATTTATTGCGGATGCAGCCCACAATAATGAAATATATTTTGGAGTTCATGACCTAATGGCTGTATGGGCTTGGTGATTTTGTTGTGCATTAAATTTCTATTCTGATATTGACCGTGTAGCGTTCTTCTTTGCAAGTAATGTAGCATATTCCTATTTGTGGAGCGATGTATTGTGAGGAGATCTGCATTGGGTTCCGGCTTCTGAGTATAGTTGCGTGGTACTGTACTGGCCGCGTTTGCCTACGAAGCCCAGTGTGGTCAGGGATAGGGGCTACCATTATGACTGTTTTAATGATGTCATGCTCAGGGGCGGGGGATTAGCTTTTGTGTAACAGATGCCGGTCAGCCAGGTGGATTGGTGGAATGATGTGATTATCAGAATATGGCTGGTCACAGGTGCCTGTGTTTGCGTGCGTTTCTTGGAGGGAGACTGAGGTCATGTCCATTGGTATAGCTTCTGTATTCGTGCCATCTGTGCCCTGCAGCTCCCATTGGCCCCTCTTGAGATGAGCCTGGCTGCTCAGTCACTCTGCCAACTTGTGTGGTACATGCTTATGCTGATGGTTGGTTTGTTTACTGGCAGGAGTACAGGGCTGGTGCAGTCTCACTCAGGATACTGCTTTGAATGTTGCCTTACACTGGTGTCAGTCGATGGGGGGGCCTGTTTTTGTTTGTCTCATATTTCAGTTCATGTTGCTGGACTTGAACCTTCACATGCCTGTGCTGCATCAGTGCGGCAATGGTGCCATGGCAAATATGGATGGCCACTCACAAGGCACTTGGAGCCCCTAGATTCATTTGTTCGTTGGCATGCATGGGTGACTTGTACATTTCACTGGTTGCATTGTGTGACTTCATTGCACCTACGAGGAGTTGTGCAATGTGGCCAGGGAGTGGTGTACAGGCACTCAGTAGGGCCGTTTACGGTTGATTCGCGATGCCGTACTTCTCACCATGGCGGAATGGTACTTTCCGCCATGCTTGATGGCGCTAGGTACATGTCCGCTAGGGTCAGAATTCGCGTACCGTTGCGCCATGGTGGTAATTACGGTTTGGCATGGCGCGCGTGCGCGTACTTGGTGCAGTTAGCGTTGGCGTTCACTACGGTGTCGCTAATGGCATCGTACTTTACGGTGACGGGTCATAATCGCACTGAGCGCTATTCGATGGCGGTATTGCATTTCCGCCATCGTTTTCCGATTTCCGCCAGGGTCGTAATGAGGGCCTATGTCTTTTCTCCAAGAAGGCCACCAGAAGTGGCGTTTGATTTTTTCCTCTGTTTTAGCGATACCAGGGTGTCCTTCCATTAAACATTCATGATGATGGGCAATAACAAGTTCTTGCAATTCTTTACTTGGCAGAAACAACCGCTCCTGGAAGTAGGGTAAGTCATCCTTAACGGTGTAATGAGGACCCTTTTGACTCCATTCCAGTAAGGTTGAAGAGTCAAGAAGTTGTTTTACTTGCGTTTGGATATCCTCAATAGTTTGCAATGAAGTCAAGCCTAAGATTCTTTGCTCAGGTATGATGGGCACAGGTTCTAAGCTCGAATTAGGTTCTTCCATGCCAATCCGGGATAAGGCGTCCGCTTTTCCATTCTTGCAGCCAGGGCGATAGGTAATTACAAAATCAAATTCCGCAAAGAATAGAGCCCATCGGAGTTGTCGTGAAGATTGAGCTTTGGCCGTTTTTAAATACTGTAAGTTTCTGTGGTCCGTAATTACGGTGATGGTGTGTCTTGCCCCGAGAAGGTAGTGACGCCAAGCCTTGAAAGCAGATTTGATGGCCAGTAACTCTTTATCAGTAATTGCGTAGTTGATTTCAGGAGGAGAAAATTTTCTGGACCAAAAGGCCACTGGGTGTAGTTGGTTAGTTTTTGGGTCTCTTTGCGACAGGACAGCTCCCATGGCCGAACTGGATGCATCGGTTTCCACTATGTACGGGAGATCTGGGTGTGTGTGCTTCAATACAGGTGCAGAGGTGAATTTGGTTTTCAGGTCCTGGAAGGCTTGTTCGGCCTCAAGAGTCCATTCGAAGCGTTTGTTTTTCTTTAGGAGAGCGGTGATGGGTTGGACTGTTCGGGAAAATTCCGGGATGAATCTTCGATAGAAATTGGCAAAGCCGAGCATGCTCTGAACTCCCTTCACAGAGCTTGGAGATGGCCATTTGAGGATGGCGTCCACCTTTCGCGAGTCCATTCGGACTCCTTGAGGTGTCAGGATGAATCCCAGAAACTCAACTTCTGTGGTATGAAAAATGCATTTTTCGAGTTTTGCAAATAATCTGTGCTGGCGCAGTTTCTCAAGAACTGCCCTAACATGTTTTCTGTGATCAGATTCTGAAGAAGAGTACACCAAGATGTTGTCAATGTAAACAATGACACAGACATCGATAAGTTCCCGAAGAACATCATTCATAAAGTACTGAAAGGCAGCAGGTGCATTGCACAAACCGAAGGGCATCACCTGATATTCGAAGAGCCCATACTTGGTGCGGAATGCAGTCTTCCATTCGTCGCCTTCTTTTATGCGCACCAGGTGATAAGCTCCTCGGAGATGTAACTTGGTGTACACACAAGCGTCTTTCACCTGGTCGATAAGCTCAGGGATCAAGGGCAGAGGATAACGATTCTTAATCGTTATTTGATTTAGGGCGCAATAGTCAATACACGTTCTAAGGTCGCCTTCTTTTTTCGGCACGAAGAACAGAGCTGAAGAGACAGGAGACTTGGACGGGCGAATAAAACCATTGGCTAGGTACTGATCTAAATACTGACGCAAATGCAGGTTCTCAGGTTCCGTAAGAGCATAAATCCTACTACAAGATAGTTGAGCATTGGGTACTAGATCGATTTGGCAATCATAAGACCGATGGGGAGGTAACGTGTTAGCCTGTTCTTTCTGAAAAACGTCTTGGAATTCTTGGTATTCTGATGGTAGCTGTACAGGGGTGGAAGTTGCTGAGGCTAGACCCATAGCTGGATTTCTTGGATAACAAGTTGGTTCACAATCAGGAAAACTTATCTTCTTTGCTCGCCAGTCAATTCTGGGATTATGTGTTTCTAACCAAGGAATTCCAAGAATTACTTGAAATTGTGGGGCCTTGATAACATCAAACACGATTGCTTCCCGATGTCCATCCTGACCCACCAGTGTCACTTCAACAGTGGAATGCGTTACAGGCCCTGAGGCTATTTCGGTTCCATCTACTGTAGTAATGACATCTTGGGTTACTTTCGGGCGGAGAGGAAGCTTAATCCTGGAAGCCAATTCACAGTCTATGTAATTTCCAATAGCTCCACTGTCGATTTATGCTTTTATAACATGCAACTGCTAAGGCTGTTTTGGGTCCACGAGCACCATTGGCATGACAAAATGCGAGGTCAAAGAGTTAGTTTTCAAGCTCGGCAAGCGGACCCCTACGCTTGCCGGGCTAGGTCGTTTCCCGAATCAGGTGTCACTAATTCGTTATCAGTAGCTCCAACCACCTTCTTAAGTGGTTTAACTGGACAATTTCAAAGAAAGTGACCGGAAGTCCCGCAATACAGACAAAGTTGCATTTGCCGCCTTCTCTATTGTTCTTTCTGTGTTAATGATCCTTTAACACCACCGATTTGCATAGGTTCAGATACGTCGATACTCTTGGAGTTAGCGTGGGTTTTGATCGGTGCTCGGTTTTCATACTTGAACCGATTTGCTTTTCTATTTTGAAGTCTGTGATCAAGTTGAACCACCAAGTCAATGTAGTCTGCGCAGACCTGGGGTGGGTTTACTATCTGAGCAAGAACATCCTTAAGCTCTCCGCGCAGGCCTCGATGAAACAATGTGATCCTTTTGCTGTCTGGCCATCCAGTTTCCACAACCAGTCTGTTAAAGGTGGCTATGTAGGACAGAAGATCCTGATTACCTTGTCGTAAAGATAGCAGTTCGTTATCAAGGGCCTGTCCTTGAGAGTGTCGAGCGAACAATCTTTCCATGCTGGCCTGGAAGCCCTGAAAATTCTGGAGAATGGGATCATCCTGATTTACCAATGGAATAGACCAATCGGCAGCACTGCCACTGAGGTAAGATAGTATAAAGGCTACCTTGGTCTGGTCGTTAGGGAAGGCTCCGGGTCTGCATAGAAAGTGTAAACGACATTGGTTCATAAAGACGGCATATTTCTTGGGATCCCCCGCAAAACGTTCAGGCGGGGCCAAAGGCATGTGTCCAGGTAGATTAATTTGTACCGGGTTACTCAAACCCATTGATGTGGAAATGTCTCCGGAATTAGGTAAAGGAGTGTGCCCTGCCTGGGCCTGTAATAACCTTTTGGCTAGGTCATCTGTTCTTTCCTTGGATAAGATCAGTTCTCTTTTGAGAGCGTTAGTCTCTTGGCGGGCTGAGTGCACCTCTGCCCGTAATTCCCCCAAAAGCTGGGCCAGCTGGTCAGTCTCGGAAGTCTCCATAGCGCCCGGGTGGGAAATTGTGGGTAGGCTTCGCGTTCTGTAACGCTCACCTGATTCCCACGGAGGCGCAGGTCTAGCTTCGAGTGCTGATGCTTCTTCAATGGTGAAGCGCAGGACTCTGAAGATGGACAGGAAGGGCCCTCTACTCTTGCTTCTCCGGCTCGCAGGAATATTCCCCTGTGCGTGAAAAGGGAGTATTACCTACTGACTGAGTTATGATCAAGCCTCCCACTCTCTTCCAACCCTCCACGATACCCTGCCACGATTCCCCGTGAAGTCTCACCTTAGGGTCAGGAAGGATGAGCTCTCCATCCTGCTTCTGATGCACGGGCGCGTTGAAACCCAGTTACTTCACTGGATTGAGGATTGATGGGAGTTCAGGTAAGCTTGACTATTCAGGTAAAGCTCTGTAAAAGTTCTGTTGCAAGTTCAAAAGTCCAAGCTTAATAATAATGTTCATTGTCTTTTTGCAGCAAGCGCTAATGTTTATGTCTTTTTTCCCCTTAGGGGCCGGGGTTCGGAATGCCGGAGATATGGCACCGACCCGAAGTGAAACGTGCAGTTCCAGTAAATGGCAGGTTAGTTCTGGATGAGCGCTCGGGACCTGACTTTGCATACGCTCATTCAATGTCTTTGTCTTTTTTCCCCATAGGGGCCGGGGTCCGGAAAATGCCTGGAAGCGGCAAGACCCGAAATGAAATGAGGTAAGTCTTATTCCCTTCCTTCTCTCACCTCTTATTCTTGTCTTTTTCTCTAGGCTCTGGAAAGTGGCTGTGTATCCGGATGATCGCTGCTGAAGATGGAGGAACCCAGGAAAGGCGAGTGAAATGCAGCGCTGCAGTGATCGTAACGAAATGCTTTTAAAAATAATGTCTTCCCTTTCAGGATCGTCGGTGATGTCTCTGTGGTGCAGATTTAGCTGGTAAGGTCTCTTGTCTCCCTTTGCAGGTGACCCAGGATGCTGACAGGCGTGGCTGAAGTCCAGAAGCAGGAGCTGACACGGTGAGCGTCCAGCTGCGAGGAGCAGAACAACGCGAAGCGTGAGTTGCTGATCGGGTGTGGTTTAAATAGCTTTGGAAGAAGTCCCAAGTGTGTATCCTTCCTCCGATCAGGTATGTATCCTTCCCCGACCACACCCGGGTGGAAAGTAGTCCCACAGGTAAAGTAGTTCCATTCAGGCCTCAAGAGGGCCTGGATGTGGCAGCATGGTCTGCATCAGGTAAGTGCACATGAAAACACTTGCACACATGTCTAGCTTTATGAGCCTGGCGCCTAAGGCGCCAGGACAGAGGTCCAACATGAGCCTGACTGCGCCCAAAGGGCCCCAGCTTGGGCCCGCTGGCACTCCCCTGGGGGAAATGATGCCTGCCTCTGGAGTCGCTGGGTCGGACCTGGCTCCTTGGAGGTAGGCATCATGACAGCTCCACGATGCCCCGGGTTGCAATGTGGGCTGTGTTGTATCTTACCTGGGGTGGCGTGGTGGGGTTCCGAATTGGCGTCATCATGAGGGTGCTGAGAGGGTAGGCACTGTCCCCTGGGGTGGTGGTGATGGGTATCATCAGTGGGGTTGTGACATTACTCAGTATCTGACATGCATGCATGCGCAGTTGCATTTATACTCACCGAGCAGCCATGTATCGCCATGCCGCCCAGCTTCTATGTCCCGGTTTAGGGTAGACATTCTGTAGATGAAACTGTCGTGGGTGGAGCCTGGATAGTTGGCGTATACTGAGGTGATGATTCCCTTGGCATCACATGCTACCTGGGCGTTGATGGAATGCCAGTGCTTGCGGTTTCTATAGATGTGCTCAGTTGCCCTGGGGGGACGTAGAGCCACATGGGTGCAATCAATGACACCTAGCACTTTGGGGAATTGTGCCACCCTGTAGAAGTCCTGGGCAACAGCCTGCCTTTCTGCAGGTGTTCTGGGCAGGTATATGTGCCTGCGGACTGATGGGCGTGCAGTGATGATGGCCAAGACCTGGTGTAGGCAGCGTGACTGCGTGGCCTGTGACACCCCCCCCACTATGGCACTTGTCCGCTGGAATGATCCAGTGGCCAGGAAGTGCAGTACATTGAGGACCTTCTCCAGGGGGCTGAGTGCTTGGGAGCACAGGGTGGTTGATGTGAGGTCATCCTCCCACTCACTGACCAGGTTGAGTATTATGTGAGGTGGAAACCTGTACCTCCCATACACATGGTCATCAGGCATCCCAAAAAGGCTGGTTCTGGGTGTAAATATTCTGGCCCGGACTATCCTCCTCCTCCTCCTGCGGTATCCCACGGCCACTGCTGCTAGGAACGGTATGTTCATCCTGGCGTCTGAGCTTGTTTGTTGTTTGCATGCACTTTATGCTGTGCGGGTGGACGTACGCCTACTTCCTGCTGGCGTACGTGTTTCCGGATTGGCCACGTTCGTTTCCATGAATACGTGTTGTAGGCGAGCATGTTAAACTTCCTGCGCAGCCCAGGCCAATCGCGTGTGGAACTTCTCGCGCACCCCTGTAATACACACACACGCTCCCCCAGGCCCGATCGCGTGTGAAACCACCCGCGAGCCCCTGAAATACACGCGCCCAAGCCAATCGCGTGTGGAACTTCCCGCGCACCCCTGAAATACACGCGCCCAGGGCAATCGCGTGTGGAACTTCCCACGCACCTCTGAAATACACGCGCCCAGGCCAATCGCGTGTGGAACTTCCCGCGCACCCCTGAAATACACGCGCCCAGGCCAATCACGTGTGGAACTTCTCGCGCACCCCTGAAATACACGCACACGCTCCCCCAGGCCCGATCGCGTGTGAAACCACCCGCGAGCCCCTGAAATACACGCGCCCAGGCCAATCGCGTGTGGAACTTCTCGCGCACCCCTGTAATACACGCACACGCTCACCCAGGCCCGATCGCGTGTGAAACCACCCGCGAGCCCCTGAAATACACGCGCCCAGGCCAATCGCGTGTGGAACTTCCCGCGCACCCCTGAAATACACGCGCCCAGGGCAATCGCGTGTGGTACTTCTCGCGCACCCCTGAATTACACGCACACGCTCCCCCAGGCCCGATCACGTGTGAAACCACCCGCGAGCCCCTGAAATACACGCGCCCAGGCCAATCGCGTGTGGAACTTCTCGCGCACCTCTGAAATACACGCGCCCAGGCCAATCGCGTGTGGAACTTCTCGCGCACCCCTGAAATACACGCACACGCTCCCCCAGGCCCGATCGCGTGTGAAACCACCCGCGAGCCGCTGAAATACACGCGCCCAGGCCATTCGCGTGTGGAACTTCCCGCGCACCCCTGAAATACACGCGCCCAAGGCAATCGCGTGTGAAACCACCTGCGAGCCCCTGAAATACACGCGCCCAGGCCAATCGCGTGTGGAACTTCTCGCGCACCTCTGAAATACACGCGCCCAGGCCAATCGCATGTGGAACTTCTCGCGCACCCCTGAAATACACGCATACGCTCCCCCAGGCCCGATCGCGTGTGAAACCACCTGCGAGCCCCTGAAATACACGCGCCCAGGCCAATCGCGTGTGGAACTTCTCGCGCACCCCTGTAATACACGCACACGCTGACCCAGGCCCGATCGCATCTGAAACCACCCGCGAACCCCTGAAATACACGCGCCCATGCCAATCACGTGTGGAACTTCCCGCGCACCCCTGAAATACACGCGCCCAGGCCAATCGCGTGTGGAACTTCCCGCGCACCCCTGAAATACACGCGCCCAGGGCAATCGCGTGTGGTACTTCTCGCACTGGTACAGGGTTGGCGCAGCCCTTTGCGATGGTTTTGCGATCTTGATGGCTTTTCCTTGCGCGAGGGCGTTCTCGGGGGTGTAACTGGCGCTGCTGCAGGGTCGCTGCGCCACGTCTGCTTTTGGAGGTGGGAATCCATGAATACGCTGTGCACGGAAATTGGTTTTATCGCACGCGGCTGGCGCAGACATTCGCACGGGCACGCTGTGCGCCAGCCGCGTGCGACACTTTTGGAAGGAATTACATGAATCGGCCTGATAGTCTCTTGACGGGTGGAATGCACTTCAGCCCTTAGTTCTCCCAGTAGTTGGGCTAATTTGTCAGTCTCTGAGGTCTCCATAACGCTCGGGTGGAGATTTGTAGTAAGGCTTCACGTTCTGTTACGCTCACCTGGACTCCACAGGGGCGTTGAACAAAGCTGGACTGCAGCGTTCTCCACCAGTGTGACTCGTAGCGAAGTGATGATCGACTGCACTTGCCCACTCAGTTTCGTCTGCCTGGCCCGCGCGAATACTCTCCTAAAAGCAGTAAAGGGGATTAGCCACCCATGGTAGAGAGGTTACACTAACACTATTTTCCCTGAAAACTTCCAGTATTCCCCTTCATAAAGTCTCACCTTATTTTTTGGAAGGATGAACTCTCCATCCTGCCTGGAGTGCAGGGGCGCGTAGAAGTTCAGTTACTTCACTGATCCGAAGGTATTTGGCAGAGTTCCAGACAACAATGACTCCGAGGTAAGTATTGTGTAAACCGAATGTATAGTTCTTTTAGAGTTCAAATGTCTGTTAATTCACTCTTGCTTCTTTCATACCTTTTCCCTGGCAGCGTCATCCAAGGAGTGAGTTCGCCTCGATGGATGAAGGTAGCGCTTAGGTAAGAGTCAGTTTGTACCAAGCACTGTCTAGCTAGTAATATTGTTCTAAATGTAATTAACCAATAGTTCTCTATCTTCTTTACAGGTGAGGCGCCTTGCCGAAAATGTCTCACGTAGGATGGTGACCAGCGCTGCCTCGAGCGGTAAAATTCCAAGTAAGTATCTTGCGGTAAGTAAAAGAATGTCTTTGGCGGAACCCCGCTCACCTTTTGTTTGTTCGTGTCTTTTCAGATGTTGATGTTTCGGCCAGAGATTCAACGGGTGCTGCGCCGGGTTGTGGAGACGCTCCGAAGACATGTGAGTATGGCACGGCGTTGCAGCTGGCAATGCAACGCGGTTTATTTGAATGTCTTTTCCTTTATCCACAGGTGCGGCTGCTCCAGGAACAGATGATGACCAAATGGAAATCTCCTTGTTCTAACCTTCTCTTCATCTTTCCTTTCCTCTAGGTTCGGCTCTGGACACAAGACGGGTGTGGCTATAGACTGGATGCTGGACTGCAGACACGGTGAGCGTAACGCTGCTAAGATGCAGAATAACGCAAAGCGTGTGCTGCTCTTCGGGCGTGGTCTAAATAGCATCAAAAAAGTAGTTCCCAGGTAAGAAGTTCCAGTACCACACCCAAGCAGCAAAATAGTTCCTAAAGGAAAGTAGTCCCTTCATGGCCTCATGATGGCCTGTACATGAGTTCTTTGCAGGATGACCTGCATAGTTTAAAGTTGGCAATATGAGGCTGGCGCCTACGGCGCCAGGACTGAACCCATATAGCCCCTAGGCGGGGTTTTGGGAATTCCTGTGTCTTCTTGGGTGCCTGTTCCCTGGACAGATGGACCTGTTCCGGATGTCTGGGGGCAGGCATCGTGACAATGTGCACATCTGTCCAGTGCAGTGGACATAGCAGATGATGGTGTAGCGGACACAGGGGAGACCACTGAGCACAGCACCTATGAGCCATTGGTATTCAACCCCATGGACTCAATGAGCCCACATCACCCACCCTTCCCCAGTGTGAGGGAAATGGATGCCGACTCTGGCACATGGAGGAACGCCAGGATGCCTTGACTGCCCTAGTTCAGCAGCACCTCCAGGAGGCGCAGTTGATGTGGGAGAGTATCCAGGCTAGTGGGCGTCAAAATGCTTGTGCCCTTGGCCATTGTACGAATACCATTGTACAGATGTCCAGGGGTGTGCCGGAGGGCAAAGGAGTGATGTCCTCAATAGCTGAGACAATGGCTATGTTCCTTCAGGCATTCCTAGACAGACGGTCCACGGAACAGGCCCACACACCATCTACCATTTAAACACCCTGCAGCCAAAGGCAGCATTCAATGCGGCTGTCCAGCTCTGCGCACAGTCGCACTCCAGACACAAAACGGGTATGCCAATAGGCCCAGAACAGACATGTGCCCTGTATGTGACTTGTGCAAGGACTACTTGCCCAACATGACAGGAGTTGTGGAGAGACAGTTGGGGAGGGGGAGTGGGGAGGGAGAGTTGCAGAGGGAAGTGGGGAGGGATAGTTGGGGAGGGGGAGTGGAGAGGGATAGTTGGGGAGGGATAGTTGCAGAGGGGTAAGTGGGGAGGGATAGTTAAGGCAGTTGTTGTTGTTACACATTTGTTAATCATTCCATTATACACATTACACTTGGTGTTGCATTGAAATCATGTCTGGACATTGTTTTATTAGTGTAAGTGAGTTATCTATTTACTGTGCAGTGCTCAGTGCGAGAATCTGTGCATCACGTGCATCACGGCCATACATAGCATCTCTGTGATGTGCCAAAGGCAGTTCATCATCACTGTCATCCTCCTCCGCCTCTGATTGGTTCATGTCCATGTCAAAGGTATTTGGATGTTGCTTCTGATAAACATGTTGTGCAACATGGCAAGGCCAGGTCCATCTTCCCCACCTTCACAGGGCTGTACATTAGTGCCCCTCCACCACCGATCTGCTCAGGCAACGCAACCTTGCCTTTAACAGGCCAAATGTCTGCTCAATCGTACGAGTCCTGATGTGAGCATGGTTGTATCCCTGCTCGTGCTGGTTCTGTGGTTGTCTCACAGCGGTCATCAGCCATGGCATCAATGGGCATCCAGCATCACCTGCAGGTGAGCGACAGAAAAAAGAAAAGGTCATTGTTGGGCCTGTATCATGTTGGTATAGTCTGTATACTGTTCACTAACCAATGCAAAATTTCACATGCAAATTGCTGATGACGCCCGTGCAAAACGCCTTCAAATTCTTCGCCACTGGTGAGTGCTGTGCATTTGTCTTGTATTATGATTTTTTAAGCTCTTGTCAATGGCACTGCTCATAAAAAGCTTCTTGTTCACTTTTTAATATCTTAAGGAAAGTATGAACGTGAGCACAGGCACTCTGGGTTCATACCACAGAGCTCAGGGGCATCTACTTGCACAAACAGCAACTTAAACACCAGGTGGGTGTCAATTGCAAGGGGAGACTTTTGCGCAAACCAGTCCTATCTATGCACTTCTCTTTTCAAACACGTATTTGAAAAGTGAAGTGAAAAACATAGGCAACATCAAATTTAACATTCACTTTTCCAAGAGGTTAATGAAAAAGTGTAAATGCCTTTTGCAATTAGGAAATAGCAGTAATTGTTTTCTGTGGATTCCTATGGAATCCGCCTGCTTTCACCAGGTAGTAATTTCTGGCAGAGTTCGTAGGATTCCATTGATTTTCCGCCACCATGAAAATACATGAAACCAACTAGATTGGTCAGATGGACCCAGCGGACCCTTTCTTCTTTCTAACCCCTCCTGCCTCTTTATTGCTACGTCATCCCGTTTATTCAGTAAAACTCTTATCAATGCGTCCTTCATTATGGATTTTGCATTTGAAGGCATAAAATCTGGGTCCACAAACCAGTCAGCATGATTCTTTCTTAATAATCTGCTGTGCACATAACGCACGCAGGGTCACACACAACAAGATACTTCAGAACAGCCCTTGATAGTCCAGAATATTCATTATTCCAGATCGGTGCCCATTGTTCAACGGGATTTTAGACAAAGTAATGTCATACAATAATAGCATACCAAATTCCTATGAGTGCTGAACACAGACATTATTGTAGGACGCCCAATGATCTTCTAAAACTGCATTTTTGACCTTCTGAAGGTCAAAAACGTTGTGTTTTCCCAGACCGCTGACCCATAAGTTGCTCTAGGTTAAGAAAACAGCAACAATGTTGGGGAGGGAAGGTTCTTTAGACTCCCCTCGACATTCCTACATGAAATGGATCTTGTGTTCCCCCCAATGGTGTGAGACGTCCTACGCCTGTTTACCTATGCACACAATTCGGACCATGTAATAGCAAAATTAAGATGGTAAACAGAGCCATTTGGATGGGACATACAGACTCCATTTTATGTCACCCTGAATGCCAAGCTGACCCATAAGTTGCTCTAGGTGAAGAAAACAGGAACAATGTTGGGGAGGGAAGGTTCTTTAGACTCCCCTCGACATTCCTACATGAAATGGATCTTGTGTTCCCCCCAATGGTGGGAGACGTCCCCACGCCTGTTTACCTATGCACACAATTCGGACCACGTAATAGCAAAATTAAGATGGTAAACAGAGCCATTTGGATGGGACATACAGACTCCATTTTATGTCACCCTGAATGTCATTTTCTGTTAGAACGAACAATGATCTCTGTAAACCATCTCTCCCTCTGTCCAGCACCATGCACGATGAGCCCAGCTAGCCCCTCTGCCTTTCTTGGCAACTCCACACAAATCCGTTTCTCAAGGAACTCAGCCCTGTATTGTTGCAAACATTCAGTATCCTTCTTCTTCCGATGACCCCACTGCCCTGCGTGGGAGCGGAGCAAGCTATGACTTGTGTGCCCATCCGTCTCCACAAACCTGCCTGTTCCCCACCTTTAGATGTTACAGCTTAAGGAGCCTTTCCCTCGGACCACCCTAAATTGCCCACCATATACCTAATCCAGTGCGATCATATATCCTCCTTTAAACTAACATCCATCCATCCATGGTTTTAAATCATGAGGCATCTAGGAGAATAAATCACAGCTCAAACCCCATAGATAAGGCACCTGGGAGAGGAACAAACAAACCTGTGCCCCCATAAAAGCATGGGTTGGCATGTGCATATATCTGTCTATAATTTACAAACAACCCCTGTCTCTATAATGAATTTACACCCAACATTATTCCGTGCCTGCCAGTGACCATTGTGTAGTTTAGTTTAGTTAGGATTGTAACACTTTGTGAACTAAGCCTGACCTTCACCCTGCAAAGAAGAGCACAGCTGACCCACGTGCCAACGGACCTCCCCAACCACAGAAGCCAATTGGAGCCTGATGTCACCTACACCATATACTGCGCCATGTGGGCCAACCAATAGAAACCGGTATTTTTTACTATATTTTGTTACATCATTCATGTCGTTTTTTGGGTTCATAATGTGCAGCCCGTGTATTGTTTGGCAGAGCGCTCTCAGGGCTGCAGAGTTCTTTGCATGCACAACTTTATCCAAAACTTTCTTCAGCTTGCAATCCATCTCCTGGTCTCATTCCCTAGCGGGGTGTGTCCTTTATTTGACTTATTTGGTATCATGTTGAGACCAGGTCGCTTTCAACAGGTACAGGTATGTAATTAGACCACCAGATCGACTGGGAGATCTTAGGCAATCCCAACTGATTCAACACAGACCATAGTTTTATTTGATCCACATAGTCTAAGGCTGACTTCTGATCTATGAAGGTGAGATGGATGGCACCCTCATGGATCAGCATTTCTTTTGACACAGTCAGCTGTATATTTAGACTGTGCATGACTGTGGCAAACCCTTGCAGAAAGCGGAATTGGGTCTCCACTCACCAGGATATTTTACAGAATATGTCAAGTATTCACCGTGTTATAAATGACTTTTGCAATAACACACAACCTATTCCTGACAAACCTGCAACACTACCAATGATTTAGATTATAATAGGGCATTGAATGCATTATACTTGTAAAGTAGAAGTGATCCAGTCTGTTCTGTTAATTTATAAAATATTTCCTTTGATTTATGTCTGCCGTGTTGCACTGTACGCAACACACATTGTTTACATTAAGCAATGGTACAATAATTACACATAACAAAACATACACACACTCAATATCATTTTCTTTCCACAAAACGAATAAAATAGTAAATGATGAAAAAACAACACAAGAAACAACAAAGGAATCAACAGTACATATTTGCATACAGCCAACCTTAATATATATAGCCGTCCAAAGTGCTAACATGCTCTAAAGTGATTAGTGAAATGCACAATGTTTGTGTGCTAAAAAAAACTTATCAGGTTTCCCCAAGAATCCTGTCCAGTCTGTAAGCACTAGTCCTATAGTTCCTGTAAAATCAGGGTCTACCTCAGAGGTGGAAGAATATCTAGAATAATGTCACTGTCTTATTGCCAACTCTTGCAACATTTCTGCAGTTTGTGTTCAGTCACTGCCTTCTTCTGGACCGCATGTGGACCCGTTTACATCTGTCCCTCTGGATGGGTCATTCCAGCCTTCAACTGTCAACTCAGCTAAGCTGCAGTGCTATGCTTCATTCACTATGATTCGAAAAATCCTGAGAAATGGCCAGAGTTGGGTCCATCCTTGTTGTGTTGAAAGTAATTTTTGGGAATTTCCGATGAGTCTGAAATGGTACCTCCAATAAAGGGGCAAAGTACAGAAAGTGCCCCAATGGGGACAGAGGAGCTTCCTGGGTATGTAGTTCCTCGTCATGCCGTTATGCCCATTGCTACTGTGGTACGATGGCCTCTAAATGGCTACCCTGGCCGATGCAGCTCTTGCAAATAGCCCAGCAAAGCTGTCTAGTTGGGAGATAGCCCGGTAAGATATTGGTTCTGGTGTAGTTTATTTCTTATAAATAGGCACTATAATGGCTTCTTCCCAGATACAGGGAAATAGAAGAGTTTATCAAACACATCAAACATTCTTGTCAAAACAGGAGCACCTAAATGAATACAATGCAGAAACAATGCTGAGGGGACCCCTGTCTTGTTCTCGGCTTTTAGACTGTGGGCCTCATCACGAGTTGGGCGGTAACACCGGCGCTATTAGCGCCAGCGCTGATAGCCCTACCGCCAAACCCCCCGGCACTATTAGCGCCAGATCACGGGTTTGGCGGAAGGGTTATTGCCCATTGCCCATTGGGCCCATTCGGGAATTCCTCATTCCCCATTGGGCCCAATGGGGAAAATTCGCGCTATTACCGCCGGTGGATTTCCCGCCGGCGCTAATCGTGCCGAAAATCGGCAATTTTGCCACGGATTTCTCCCAGCTCAGAGCTGGGGGGAAATCCGCCAAAGCCATGATATGGCGGACCCTTAAATGCGGCGTAATAGCGCTACCGCCACATTTAAGGGTTACCACCAGACTTGTGATGAGGCCCTTAGCCTGATCTAGTAATACTTTACTTTATGAATTGATATTGCACAATCCATGGACCCGTAGGCTTAAGGGCGCAAAAACAAGAAAGACCATCAATGAATCAGGATCCTAAAACACATATTACCAAGTAGGGATCAGATCAAGAGATTAAACAAATAAGAGTTTTGAGTTTCTTTTTAAAAATGTCAGTGGACTTTATGCTCTTGAATTCCAGAGGCAGGCTATTCCATGCTCTGGGGGCTGCATTCTGGAAAGCACCCTTTGTGGCTTTAATAGTCCAACATTTAGGAATCATCAACTGGTCCGTATTGCTGGATCTCAGAATTCTCATAAAACTTTCTTCCTTAAGTAGGACAGGCATCTGACCATGTCGATATTTCTGGCCAATAACCAGTAGGCGAAACAGCAACCCTGACTCCACTGGGAGCCAAACCAAGCCACGTCTAGCCTCAGAGATATGGTCTCTCCAGGAAATTCATAGTACCACATGCACTGCACTGTTCTGTATTAACTGCAGCCGGCTAATCTCTGCTTTGTTGATGCCATACAGTAAACTACTGCAATAATCGATTTTGGCACCCTCAATAGCCCTTGCAATGTTCTAAGCATTCGCCTGAGAAATAAACAGACGAAGATGGGCTAGAAGATTAATATAATAAGCCGACGAAGACAACAGGCTTCCCACATGAGCCTTCATATTTAAATATTGGTCATGAACGACGCCCAGCGTCTTGAGCTTCTTTTGGCCCATTATTCTCGCATCCTGAATAAGAAAGCTCTCAAACGCTGGACCCAATTTCCTAAGCATGTTAGGAGAGCCAAACCAGTAGCTCTGTCTTCTTGTGATGCGCCGGCCGTGGAAGTGCTGGCAGCAGTGGAAATTGCAGTGATTCTTTATGGTTGTTCTGTCCCTGCGGCACGGTCTAGCCTCCTTCCAATATGGCCAACGCATCTATATTTGTGGGCGTGAACAGAAGCCCATTGCATTGTATTCGTCTAGGAAAGTTAAGCCCTGCTTGTACTCCGCTCTAGTGTACCAACGTTTTGTCTACCATCTTGAAACCCTCTGTCCAGTTCCCGGCCGGTTCTTGCTTCCTTGCAGTACTTCTAGTGTGTGTGTGTCTCTCTCTCTCTTTCGGTCCTCAGCCGACTCTCCCCTTTGCTTGTTCTGTCTCTGTTTTCTGTTCTGTTCGTTTATAATTTTAACCGCGCCTCTGCGGTTGCTCCCGCCTCCTCCTCTCTATCGGTCTAGCTCTTTCATACCTTTCCAGCTCTTTGCTCCGTAGCGCTCCTATGGCTTCCTTGTGTTTACCCGATTCTACCTTCTTGGAACGTGGGTATTTGGGCTCTCTGTGCCGTGAGTCTCCTCGGCATTTTACTCGTTCCTTTTTCCTTGTTGGTGCTCTCGCCAGTCCCAGACTTGTTGACACTCGCCCTCCTGGGCTACTCGGTTACTGTTATTTCCTTACCTGACCCTCATTCCAGTTCTGCCTATTTTCTCTCTTCTTACCTCAATTGTGCTCTCTGTCCTGATAGCGCTGACACACCCTCAATCGGACCGCAGCCTTCCGTCCTTCCTTGAAGGCTCCACTGTTCTTCTTGAGGGATTTTCTCCCGCAGTCCTACTTTTGCAAGTTTTTGCCTTACCCGCCGTCGCGGGAAGAAGCGGATTTCATTTACCCAACAGAATCGAATCTGATGTATCGACAAACAGGAGTCCTTGCTCCCTTTACTTTTCTGACATTGAAAGGAAAGATTAATCGTATCATCAGATCAAACTCTGCAAGCCAAATCAACTACAGTCCAGGTTATCTTCCATCAAGAGACATCAGGGTTTTTTATGCCAAGGAGGCTTTTTCCTTGAATATAGGGGGCTTGCTACTCTGGGTTCCCCTAGACTTGGGCAAGTCAACAAACCAAGGTGGCCTGCGAGGGAGCTCGCCCCTACCTTCACCAAAAGAAGGAGAAGAAACTCAAAGAACCCAGCAAACCACGCTGAAAGAAGGAATCCAAAGCCCAAGACAGCTCATTGGAAGAAACAGGTGAGGATGAGGTACGGGAGGGATCCCCTGGTCTTGACACTTCTGTCTGTTCAGTGTGAGAGCATTTTGCACCATTCAGCCCTCAATAATGGAGTGTATCTTATTCAAATGCACTTCATCAGCATCATGTATACAAGTAATTGGAATGACACACTGCGTATCATCCAAATAATTGTGAATGTTTCCCCACTTGGTCTAAGAGTGCAAAGAAGGGCACCGTAAAGATGTTGTAAAGCCAGGGTGAAATACATGATCCCTAAGGGACGCAACATTTTAGGGTCATAGGCAAAACCTCTGCCTCCTCACAGCAGACCCTACAGTCCCAATTATTCAAGAACGATGACACCTATTTAGAGGCTGCACTCGAAAAATGTGCAACGTCCCTCAACCTGGTGACCATGATAGAATGATCGACCAGGTCGAAGGCCGTAGATATATCCAACAGCATTAAAATAGAAGCTGCTCCATTATCCACCTTGGATAATACCTTGGTGATGTCATCCAAAGAAAAGACAATTCCTTGTTCATCGCAAAAATGAAGGGGCAAAAATGGAATGGTCAGGCACCCCATCTATTGGATCGTGGCAGCCCCCAGTAATCCATAATGAGCCTGTGCATATATGGTAGAAATGTGATTCACACATACCTGTGCTGGAATCTGAGACCTTCATAGGGTTTACCATTCTGGGCAACATTAGAAGTGACTCTTAAAAGATTCCAGAGAATCATTAGTGGCTATAACTGACGGTAATCCTTACTAAATTACATCAACTGTTTTGTGATTCCTATGTCTAAAAGCCAATTTGTATTCTTCACTCGCTGCTCTGATCTTATTTGTGCAAAGAGGTGCTAAGTCTATTTATTATAAGTCTTTTTCTGTACCTAACATGAAACTTTTTTCTTGACAGTATCTATCTAATGCTTATTTTGATTGCTAATAGAATGTTCACAGTCAACTTTGTTTTAAAAGCCCTGGTATTTCATTATGCCGTGGAGCCAGAATTAATGTTCATGCTTTGACTCATTGATACTGCACAGAAACTGATGTCAGTCAGTGCCAAACGTTACAGCTTCTTGGCACCCCATCGAGCGGGGTATCGAAAAGGCAGGCAGGCCACGACTGGGAGGGATTGGTGCAAGGCTCTTCTTTTGAGCATTGTGCCGAGAGGCCGGGAGGACTGGGAAAACAACAGGATAATGGAGCCATTGTCTCTAAGAAGCCAAACTACCAACTGCACCTCCTCAGAGGTATTCTTCCTTTCCTCTCCTTCCCCCAGAAGCTCACTGTCTCTAGTGTCTCTAGTGCTATGGTTCTCTCTAGGCTGGACTACTACAACAACCTCTTTCTAAATCTGCCTGCTTCTACTCTCTGCCCTCTCTCTGCCTCTGCAACTCATCCAGAACAGGACTCCAAGACTTGTCCTTGGCCTCAAGCCCAGGGACGGTATCTCTCCAGCACTGAAATATCTGCATTGGCTCCCAGTGGCTGCAAGGATTAAGTTCAAGACCCTATGCATTCTCCACAAGGCCTTTTGGGTCCTGGGCCCTCAATAACTCCAACTCTCTCTTTGTGAATACTTTCCTACCCTACCCTCTGATTTCAGGTCCAGGACCCTGCCCGCCCCAATTGCACACCCACACTACCTCCCGGCAACCCTTGCGCCTGGGTCTGTATCTGTAGCCCTACAGTCCCCCAACCTGCACTTTTGGACACCTGCTGTCTGCGTTAACCCTTGCACCTGCCACCTGCTGGCCACACTTGTTATTGTTTTGATCCCATCTACAGCACTGCCCCCTCCCCTTTCCCCTGGCACCTTTGCCCCTTTCCCCTCCCCTGCACTTGTGCGATCTCAGTTTCAATTGGCCAAGTAGGATCGCTGTCTATGTCCGCCCTCTGTTCCCCCTTACTTGCCTCGTCGCGCCTTGAAACACGTGTGCATAGGCGCGTTACAAATGCCATATCATACCATATCAGTGAGGCCTGTTTGAGATAAAGAACAATTCGTTATTGGGTTGGCCTTTTGCCCTCCCACTCTCACAGGTACAGAGGTCCCTCACACACACTCTGACTCATCAAGGGGGGGGCGATGCCTGCAATCAATGAAGCTGGGTAAAGAAACCCTGTGCTGGCAGGAGTGTACTGTGATGAGTTCACTAGGCACTAGGCACAAGGCAGCAGCAGGAACATACACAAAGCAGAGACAAGGGCAGACAATGTGTTTTTGCTAGAATCACAGTGGACAGATGAGATACTGGTGATGAATGGCATTGCGAGGCAAAGGGTGTGGGCAGAGAGCGAGGCAGCTTTTTGAGGTTTTCATCAAACGCAGGGGGCTTGCATCTTCTGTTGCTGAGCTCGTTCAGTAAACCTCAGACAGATTTAACACCCGCAGGAGCTCCTGGAAGTACTTTGACAGGTAGAGTCAGTGCCCTGCAAGATGGCCTGCACTGATTCCAGACATTTCTGAATTTCCTGCTGCTCTTTACTAACAAACAACCAGTAATCAACACAAATTACATCTGCTTTTGCTAAATTTAGCTTTGTTGTAAAACTTGTGCTTATTAATTATCGTATTGCTCTGATAACCCAGAATATCAGCAGTCAGTAATAGAGTGTTGTGGTCATTCCTGGGGCACTCAATAACCTCCAGGGATTCAAGATGGCGCCAATGTCTGACTCCTAATATAAAGCATCCGGACTGTGTTACTTTTGAACGTTGCTTTGGACCAAGGCTGTCTGGCCATTTCCAGCTGACATTTTGAGTGGGCTTCTTGTGATTTCATGCTGGTTGCATCCTTACATCCTTCTACTTGACAAGGTGCCAAAAGAGGGCGAGCACGCCAAAAAAACATTCGGCCTGTGTACTAATAAGTTGTTTGATCTGTGTGGGAGCGAGAGGAGGGAGCCAGACTCTGGCAGCACTTTGAGCCATGGAGCCTGCCTTCCTCCACATGTTTTTACAAGCCACTGGAGAACTTGCCTGCATTTGTTTGAACTCGTCTGAAATTTTTAGGAGAGACTGTTTTACCTTGTTCATTTGTTTTAATGTTAGCGCATTGTTCTTTGCTCGGCACGATATGCGCTTTGGTATCTTTCATTTTGCATTTTACTTGCAAATTGCACATTGCACTTTGGTATATCGCATTTTGAAATCTTTATAAAATGGCTAAGAAGGCAGCTCAGGATGATATTCAAACCCATAAATAGGAACAAAAAAAAAAAAAAAACTTGGAGAAAACAAAGGATAAATCTCAATACTTCACAGACCTTTTTCTAAAGGATATTTTTGGGAAAACTGAAAATTGTATTTTAGTTACAGAGAGGGCCATCGAGGACGCTGTAATTGGGCTGGAGGGTTCAGAGTGTCTGGTTTCGACTGGTGCTAGTGGCTCTTTTTCCCTGGGGCCCGAACTGGTGGAGCATCGGGTGAATGGTATAGATGCTGGGACGAATGCTGCAGTCGAGCCAAGGTTGCGCAGCCGCATACCCCCATACCTCGGCTCCATTGGTAGCCAATGCCTTAGCCTGGGCCTGATATAAATCCAAGGCTGGCCCAAGAGCTCCTCTATCATGTTTTGCATAATAGGCTTTAACTGCCCGGCTAGTTTTCTCCAAGGTGGAGTTTGCCCTGGACACTTGATTTTCCCAGTGCCCCACCCCTCGAAAACCAGACCCCCAAGTAATCATACCAGTCCACTTGTTCCAAGGTGGCACTGTTCTCCTGCAAATTCAGATTTTTTGGCCTGGTCACTTTGGATGTGAAAACCATTACCTTGGTTTTCGAGGCATTAATTTCCAGTGCCTTTTTTACACACTCAGATTCAAATGTTGCCAAGGCACACCACACACCCATTGGGGAAGTAGAAAGGAGAACAGCGTAATCTGCAAAGAAAATGACCGGGACACGTTCATTCTCCATCCTAGGTGAGTCTACAGTCTCCTGCTGGAGGCTCTCCATTATTGTGTTAATACACAGGCTAAATAAAATTGGCGCACAAATGCATCCTTGATGAACTCCTCTGGCCACCTTAACGTGGTCAGTGACCTCACCCCTGAGACCCCACCTCTCCAATGCCCTGTTGTTTTCATTTAAAAGTTGGATTGGGTGCAGTATTTCTTCAGGGATGTGTTTACTCCTTAGAGCTGTACAAAGGGTCTCTCTGGCACACTGTCGAAAGCTGCCTTCAGGTCTATGAAGACCCCATAAAGGTTGGTTTTGGTGATCCTGAGGTGTTTTTGTATGATTAGATAGAATTTAAAACATTGGTCGACAATGCTTTTTTCCAGCTTAGAAACCGGCCTGGAGGTGACCTAACTGCTTTGTTTCCTCGGTGCATGCTTCAAGATGTCAGAACATCACCTTAGCAAGGTTTTTCCCATAGCATTCAGCAGCGGAATTGGGCAATAATTACTAGGGTCTGCCCTGTCCCCCTTCTAAAATATAGGCACTATCACCGCCGAGGGACAGGTTTCAGGGTCACAGTCGCGGGCAATAATTGTGTTATATAGTTTTGTAAGTACTGGTGCCCAAACAGTTATTTCACTTTTATGCAAGTCCACAGAAACCCCATCCAGCCTGGGAGGATTTCCAACCTTCTGAACAGCAATGGCCCATGCCACTTCTAGCAATGTAAAAGTTCAATGCTTTACAGAGTCTCTTCTCGGTCTGAAAGCCACAGCAGCAGTACTCAGCGGGGGACATTGGGCTCATCTAGGTTGATCACTGTACAGATTCTCAAAGTGGGTATGCCATTTTGTGGGGTTTATACTTTTTGGGTAAATAATATCACCCTTGAGATCAGAGTTGGTGAGCCTACACTGTCCTTTGCCTCAGCACACTCCTGGATGGCTAGCCACCAATCCTGCATGTACCGGGCCTTTTTAAAGCCTATAGGTGGCTTATAGGATCTTCTCAATGCCTGGAGAAGGACCCTGTTCAGGGCATTGCCGCTTCTCATATATGCAATCAGGGCCCTCTTTGCAAGTGAGCATTCCCGGTCAAACCAGTCATCCTCCTTTTTGGCCCCTTGCCTGATTTGGGTTACTGGGAGGATAACAGGTGCCCTGTTGCTTCCAACATACTAGATGGATTACTATGAAGCTCAAGCATATGTCCGGGGGGCAGGGGTGGTATCTGTAATACAAAGTGTTTCAATTTGTCCAAGGACTTCAGTGTACAAAATCGGACCCACTGATTCCAAGTTTAAATTTGCGCATTTAATCGAGCACCGTGTGTGACCATGAACTGCAATATCAGTTCCTAAAACCGCCTTCCTCTGGGAGGTTTCAACTGGGTTTTTTAGTGATAACAGAATTGGTCTGTGATCACTTTCTAGGCGTTCAAAACCTGCTACCCTGTGCCAATCCTTACCTGGAATCAGGGTGCAGTCAATACGAGACAAGCCCTTGGGCCATAATAAGTAAGCTTTGCTGGTTGGTCAGTTGAAAACTGTCCATTAACAATCTCAAGCCTAGGTTATGGAGATTTCTGACGACTTCCAATGTTTCTGGGTGCTGTCTCCCAGATGGAACTGCTCTTACATCAGGAATGACCCAAGCCTCGTCCTCATCATCCCAGAGGCCTTCCAATGTCTTGGGGACTTCCAATGAAGTATTATAATCTCCAAGTACCATTATAAAAATGGAGCCCTTACCTAAAGTTCCCAGTCCATCTAGTGTGTCACAAAGCGCCCATAGTGCATTTCTGGGTGTACTTAGCTTCAACCTGTTGTAAATATTACAAAGAATGGCTGTTTCCCAGTTGGGTGAGGTCAGTTCCACCAACAATAGATTCTCTGAGCCTGTGGGTATCTGGTCTGGCACCCCAATTAAGGGTTGCCCTGATACCAAGCACCAGCCCCCCAAAGGGTCTTCCTCATGGACCTTTGCTGGGTTTCACATCAAAGATCTTGTATCCTTGAATGGAGACACCGTCCGTGGCACAAATCTCCTGGAAGGCCAAAATATCATATTGCTGTAGTGATTCCAGCCACTCAGTATCGCTTAGATGCTTTGTAAGCCCCACAATATTCCAAGAAAATAGATGAATTAGTTGCGGGCTCAAATCACTGCGTGCAATGTCCGTCTGGGGCAGTCCGTCCAAACCCTCCAGGTTAGATGCCCCATTTGACAGAACACCCCCACTTGGCATAAACCAGTGACCCTGCACAGGCCTCAATCCGTTGCCACACCATAAGGGGGTTTTCCCAGCATCTCCTGCCCCTGAATTCCCTGGTCCTCTTGGTACAAGATGTCGAGTTTCAGCGGTAGAGGCTTTAATGATAAGATAAGATATGGCATTTGTAACGCACCTATACACAAGTGTTTCATGATGATATTACAATCTTGGGGGAGGAGGGGTAGGACTGGGTCTCAATTGCCAGCAGTCCTGGCCCCAACCACTCCTCCTTTAGTTTGACCAGGATACTATGCACGGTGTCTGTGGAGTGGCTGAATCTTCTGCAACTCTTCAGTTAATAGTTTTGGGTCTACCCCACCATTGTCCTTTTCATCTAAGGAGTTTTCCTTGGCCATAACAAAACGGCAACGTAATCGTGCCCCAGGCCCAGATGCCATTCCGGCTGATCTTTTTCATGACCTTATCGACCTTTAGGCCTTTCTGTTAACTGTAGTGTTTAACACGTTTTTGAAGACTGGCCAATATCCATCTCCATGGAAGTCAGCCATTATTTTCCCAATTTTTAAAAAGCTGGATCCTGTAGCCCGCTTTAGTACAGACCTATTTCTCTGTTGGATACCTCTTTTAAAGGTTTTATCAGACATAGAGTATGTATCAAGCATTGAATTAGTATCTCCTGGTGAATCATTCTGTTTTTTGCAAGGGCAAAGCTATTTATCTTGCATGCATGGACTTGAGCACGGCTTTTGATAAAGTGAACAGGGCTAAGCTTTGGGTCATGCTCAGGTCTATGAATTGTCTAATGAAGATGTTGTCTGATTTTTTCGAGGACAACTCGGGCATCCATCAGGGCTGTGTATTAGCACCAGTTCTTTTATTAGCACTTATTTTATCATTAATTATTTGTTGGTTAGGGAAGACTGCTTCAAAAGTCTGTTTTTTTTTCTTTATAAACACGTTTTTGAAACAATCTAATGCACTCTCCTCTCCCCAGTACGCTGCTGCCATTAGTGAATCAAAAGCATTATAAGCATCAGTTTGTTTTGGTGGCCAGTGAGAGGAATGAGTGGAAAGAAATGAGCATCAAGTCCCTAAAGCTCTTATTCGTGTATGTGTGATTCAGCCATGTCTCATAATGGCTGATGGCTAATCACCCGTGCCCGATCTAATTGTCTATTATTGAGGAATGACAGAGTTAGATGGAAAGGCTTCCCTGACCTCTTAAAGTGACCCCTGTATAATGATGTTGTCGATGATCATATGTATGTTGCATTGTTTTGTCCAGTATGTAAGGCCATTAAAGTTGCAACCATTTTAGTTTGCTTTATTGTTTCTCCTCTTAGCACATTTGTTCTCCTTTTAGTGGATTCTCTTTATGTGGCTTGGGCTCTTTTGAAGTTTTTGAAAATATCAAAGTATTTAAGAAAGGCAGCCGTAAAAGCTCTTTGATTTTACATATGTGTTTTTTTGTATTTATGTACCTGAACCTTTTGAGGAAGAGTGCATTTTAAGGTTCGTATCCTGTTATGTAATGATGTTTATTTATGTGTGCATAATGTGTCAGTTTGAGGGATTTCTTTATCCAAATAAACGCTTTGATTGATTGATATAAAGTAAACTAATGTGCTATGAAAAAGAAATCTCACAGTGAAATGGAATTAAGGCAAATCCTGGGGTTCTCTATTTGTTGGAGCTGGAATATTGTAACCGGTGTCTTGCTAATTTTTTGCACTTCATCATCACTGATGTTCTTCTGGTGAACCAAGGCATTTGTCCTGAGTTAAATGGGGGTCATACACATTCATTAACCAGAGCAAATCATCCTGGATGTTAGAAAAACCCACTGGATCACTGACATTTCACTGCAAGGTCAATTTCACATCAAAAAATCCCTCTCTTTTGTGCCCTTATGATCAGATTTTGCAAACAAAGTATGGAAGAACCCCATCCAGTTTATATTCAATATTAGTACCCGGAGAGAGACAATCTGAATGCAACAAGCATTCTGATTGGCTCTTGCCAGGTCCCTACCTGGCCGGGAATCCCCCCGTCGGTGGGCGTGGCAACCCCTCAGCCAATGAGGAGGCTCGAAGTGGGGCCATCCCCGCTCCGAGACTCCCCGCGGTTCAGAGGCTGCCTTCGCCCTCAGCCGGGGACTCGGGTAAGTCTTTTTTTTTTTAAAATTCCATTCCCTCCCTCCCAACCGCCCCCCCAATTTACCGTCTCGGTCCAGCGTCCCCATTGGGGGACGACGAGGGAAGCCTCCAGCTGCGTGGAGATTCGGAGCGGGGCCATCCCCGCTCTGCGCCTCCACACGGCTGGGGGCTTCCCTCGTCCCCCGCCGGGTACGCAGGTACGTTTTTATTTTTTTCCTCTTCCCCCCGTCCCGCTCCCGCCCTCCCAGCCCCACTTACCTTCTTTTTGATCCTTTTTCGGGAGCTGACGCGCTGGGCGTGTCCGCTCCCGATGGCCGCCATGGAAAGGGAAAACGGACTCCGTTTTCCCTTTCCATGGCGGCGGCCATTTTCTTTTTTTTTCTCCCAAAATGCTGCAGCTTTTAGTGCCCTGGTACGCAATATTTGCGGGCCGGGGTACTAATTGCAATAGAACCCTCGCGTCGGGGGAATTATCGACTCTGGTAATGCCCCCAACGCTCGGGTTCTATTGCTTAATTAGTACCCGGCGAGAGTCAAGCAGAATGCAACACGCATTCTGATTGGCTCTCGCCGGGTCCTTACCTGGCCGAGAATCCTTCGATTCTCTGCCAGGATTCCAGCTGCTTTGTCCTCGGCGGGGGGCGTGGCAGCCCCTCAGCCAAAAATACGTACCGTGTCCCCGGCAGGGGACTCAGGTAAGCTTCTTTTTTTTTTTGTTCACTTCCCTCCCTCCTTCCTGCCCTCCCCACCCCACTTACCTGCTTGCTCCTGCGTCCCTGGTGGGGGATGATAGCAGCCTCTAGCAGTGTGGAGACTTAGAGCGGGGCCATCCCCGCTCCGCGCCTCCACACAGCTGGAAGCTTCCATCGTCCCCCGCCGGGGACGCAGGTACGTATTTTTTTTGTTTTTTTGTTCTTCGCCTCCCTCCCAATCCCACTTACCTTCTGCTTCTTTTTCTTTTTCGGGAGCGGACACTGGAAACACTTGTGTCTTGGTGTTTTCTTATTTTTTTTCTGTTCCGCTTTGCTCGGGCCTATAACTATGCGACCCGGGGCATTACCTGAGTCGGTAATGCCCCCGCCGCTCGGGTCATATTGCTTAAGTAGCCCATGTATACTGCAACAAGATACTATCATGCCTTGCCTTCAATGTAATCCAATCTGGATTGTCCATATATTTAACCAGGTGGGCACTAGCTGGTGTTACCAGCAGTATGTGAGCTGCTAGTCAATGTGTAGAATAACATGGTAAGTTGAATGGTCAGCGGGTTAGTGAGGGGTGCAAACAATTAAGAAGTCACAAATAACAATACATAACTTGACGTAGCAAGCCATGACAAGCTATATAAGGCGTAAAATGTATGACGAGTCATAGAAAAAGAAAAGCCCTACCAAGACAAAACAACTTGGTTTCCTAACCATACTCCTACCATTGACCTCTGCATGCATGTCCCATTCTCAGTTTGTCAATGTCGACCCCCTCTCTCTGACTCTCTCTGTTTCTCTCTCTGTCTCTCTCTTCCGCTTTCTCGCTCTATCTGTCTCACACTATCTTCAATATATTCAATGGTGCAATGTATATCGCGTGCAATGAGGATCAGGAAATTGGCAGATTTGGGGAGGGGGTTGACCTTGGATACAGCACAATGGCATAAGTGAAGTTCAGCAGTTTATGGAATGCCTGAAAACGTTAGTTCAAAGAGAGGTGGTATCCAAGAGGTTAGCACAACAATTAAAATGTGCAAAAATGTCTGAGCCCCTCTACTGAAAACAAACACGCCCAAATAACTTGTTTAACCCAATTCAGGAAGGCTAAAACCACATTTTAGCTCACTGTGTGCCTTCCACAGAGGAGAAATATCTGTTCACATATCAGCATGGCCCTCCTGCCCCACAAGGGAAGTCTAGCACTAAAATATTAGGCCATTCTCCTCTAATCAAGATGACCATCAACAACACCAGACACGTATTTTATACTTGTTGGGCATCATCACTGAGGTGACACTGAGACTCTATAAGGCACCATGTGATGGGGGTCCATGTCTGGATTATATGTAGTAATTTAGGCTTAAACTCATTTTTTTTCAAAATGTGCAAACATTTTGGAGCCCTTCTACTAAGAATGAAAAGAGCCCATTCAAGTTTTCTTTGAGGTGGGTCCCACTTGGCCGGGTCTAGGAGCAAGTCTTAGCTCACTATACCTTTCATGGAGAAGAAATAGCCACCTGCATGTGAGTCTGGTCCCATACACAAGGGTAGTGTAGCACTGAAATGCTAGGCAACACTCCTTCTAGGTATTGAGTCTTCCAAATAGAGCTTTTTAATTACCTTGGCATACTTTGAACACATTATCATATCAGTTCCAGTGTTGGAGATCAGATCCAGTAGCAGAATCTATGGACCCATCTTCTGGAAATAATTAAAACCCTTCATTGTGATTGTTTTTAACTAATATGAAAAAAATGTAATTTCCAGGTGTCCAGCTATTTCCCACAAATCCTCTGTGATTAGAATCAGAACTATAATGAACTATGGTACAGGATATCCATGGCAACAAAATTGCATATGAAAATAAAAATAAAAAACCTTTATTTTAAATTAAACAGCCAGCGACTCTCAGATATTCGTGGGGGTCTCCTTTTAACTGGCAAACTAGACCCACACAGTCACCAACCCTCGCTGTTCTCTATCACCACTCCCCCATCTCAAGAATAGTTGTACTTTTCTTTCAATTTCTAACACAAGAGCACTGGCAATAGCAAAAAAGTGTAATATGCCCGACTGCCCTCTGTGGGGGTTCTATACCCCAATAAGGCAATGCAGGGCTCTCAATTTGTGTTCCTGGATGACCTCAGTCTTCTCTAGATGAAACTATGAAAACTTAAAAAATTCACTGTAAACACCAAGAATTTGGGTTGCTTGGATAATGAACTTGTTTGACGAGCACAGTCACTAGTACAGCAACACTTTAAGACAACCCTTGGAAAACGTTCACTTTTGCTGGCCTGCTTCCATTTCTTAATGTCTGCACAATCTTAAGCATGTGCATAATCTTACACCAATTGTGTCCCCGCTTCACCAGGAAGGCAGTTTCTTATGAATCTCTATGTTGTTCCCTTGTGATCTGAATATAACCTACAATGGAGTAAATGAAGATTTTTTTAAGAGTAAGTCTCACACTTGGAAGTGTTAGGTGTTTTGGGCCGAAACACTTTTGTTGGTGGTTTACATACATTTCTTGTATTTATAAATGGGACACTTTCTGTATGAAAAATGTATAGACAGAACAAAGAGAATTTTGTGATGTGTTCATCCAGTTGTTTTCACTCGTCAACAGGAGCTGTGAAAGGCGAGACCATGATTCAGTACGGCGGGGCATTTATTATTCCTCTACTTTACTCTGCTTCTGAACTCTTCAAGAACATCATCTATATAGATTTCCTGGATGGCTGTTGCCAAAGTGCCAGAAAGTGGATAAATAAGGAACCTGATGCAATTGACTCAAAGTTTCTTTGCCAGCCAGAAGAAGACAGGTGAGAGTCTTATAATGTGAACTATATTCTGATCCAACTATCCGTACTACAATATCTACCCAAGAGACTTAAGGATTATTCCACATGACTTTTATTGTAGGTTCAAAGTGCAGCTTGTTGGGCTCTAGACCATAACACAACCATATATCTTAGGCTCCTCCACCAGCTGACATCTCTTACATTCCATCTGGAATTCCCAATTCAGCATTCCACACTCCTGCCACAACACATTCCACAAATTATGTAAAAACTGAAATCCTAGATGAACTCGAAGCAGTTGTCCCATCCTATGTGACCTGTTAACAGCTTTTGACCCAGTAGTACAAAACATTTTGCTTTTCCCATCCATTATCATTTTAGAATACCTAGTACAAGCGCTGGCATGGATTGCTTCCTACTCATGACATCAAGCACATCACAAATTAGATTGGGTCAATTCTCAATTGATAACACTTTCCTAAGATTTGCAGTTATCCCAGGCTCTGATTTATGCCTGTGGTTTTTTGGTACCCTGAAACAATTTGTTTGCATGTGCCACATTGGCTAACACTAAATAAATAAATAAATACAGGCCTACCTGAAGCAACTTGAATTGCTTATAGAATCCTTTACGGCTGATTCTCAAACACTAACACACCTGCACAGTGACACTAAATATCCACAAGCCCTGCCCACCTGGTGCCTTCCTGCTTGCCACTCTTTTTCACCACTTAGCAAGCCCTGCCCACCTGGTGCCTTGCTGCTTGCCACTCTTTTTCACCACTTAGCAAGCCCCGCCCACCTGGTGTCTTCCTGCTTGCCGCTCTTTTTCCCTACTTAAGGAGCCCTCCAGCCTCTTTTCCTTTGCAGATGGGGAGCTGGTGCAAATGGATCTAGGTCACCTGGCCAAAGCACCACCTACCTTCTTAGCCCTGCCTCTTACTTCCTGCTCCCAACTATTAGACCAAGGGTGTCTCTCGCCCGGAAGTCCGAAGCGAAGGGCAGACGAAGAAAAGGGCAATTACTGTTTGGACCTGTTCGGACCAGGAGGACCCAGGGCCCGACCCCCTGCTCAGACAGCAGGTAAGCATGCACCAACATGTGTTACTCCCTCTGTCCCCACAGGCCATCCCCACCCTCTCTGGTCCCCCCGTGATGTTTCCTTCTGGCCCCACCATTCTTGCACACAGGTGTTGCCTGTTTTGCTTGATTCCTCTACCCTGCTCCCCCACATCCTCCTCAAGCCTACTTCTGCAGGAGTCTGTCCTGATAGATTCTGGTTTCACCATCACCGTCTTGTGGCCAATGCTGGGTTTTACTTTTATGGACTTCTGTTTGCATTAAGAATTTTTGAATGGGAACTAGGGAGAGCGAGCGCCTGACCTACTTTTTTCACTTTTTCTACATGAGATCCAGGCTCTAGAGGCACCAGCACTGGGGTTACCATGCCCCACTTTGGAGGACCACAATCCTGATACTCTCCCCTTCCCCTATTTTGGGTAAGAACTGTATTTTGGAGGGGTGTTGGTTCCTGGCCACCTGAAATGACTGACCTTTGTTATCACTACATGTACCAGAATCCTTTGAGACTGAAATCAAAAACTAATTAGCAATACCTGAAAAGGTAACAGCCTCTCTGAAGAATGTTTGAGACAGGAAAGTATTAGGAGGAGAAAATCAACAGAAAAATTGGAAGTGCAACTCATGGGATTCAACCATGTTTTTACTGCATCATGGGATTCAACCCTGTTACTAGTGCATGTTGTTGGGATTTAACCCAGTTACTATTTGCATTAAGAATTTTTGACTGGGAACTAGGGTGCGCACCTGACCTACTTTTCTCACTTTTTCAATATGAAAGATTAAAAAAGGCAAAATGTGCTGGATTCTTCTCTTATACTTGACGATTTGTATGAAATACTTATTGCTATCTGCAAATTATGTTTTGCAGACTGTATTTACAATAGATTCCTATGGAATTCCCCTGCCCCATATTTAAAATGACCCCCATGACAATGTATTGTGCCGACCTTTGAACTCTCAGCCAGCTTTTTTGAGCTCCCACTTCAACACATAAAACATAGTAGAAAGACTGGCAGTAGTTTTTTGATATAAACTAAACATTTATCCTTGAGTAAGGCCCTGTGAACGAAATGTCTCTCTTCCAGGTCCATATTCCTAAGATAATACCACTGACTTCCATACCAAGCAGGGGTAATGAGAACAGTGATTTTCTCCCAATTGGTTTACTGCAATTTCCTCTAACAAGAATGCCTTTGAAATCCTTCAAATTGCTACAGCATATCCAATATCTTGTTGCTAGAATGCTCACTGGAAAAAAGAAGCCAGACCATATGTCACCAGGCCTAAAAACTCACCAATTCCATTTTGATAAAACAGAGAGTGGAATCTCCGTATCACCACATTTGCTCTTTAAAGCATTCAGGAATTTTGGGTTTAACATTAACAGTAAAGTGAGAATGATAACATTCAGTCCGGACACCACCTGACCATCATTGTGAATTATTATTTTTATTTCTCTCTATTTTAAATGGGATCCCTTTCTTTGTAGGTACCTTAGAGGTGACTAATACTTCAGCCCACTTTGAGAACAAATCCTTCAATATGATAACATACCTTCTTCTGACCACTTTCTCTGCACCAGAACGTCAAGTGCCTTGCACTCACAGGGCATACTTCCTAATTGTATGGGAGTAAAAGGAAATTGACTTACGTTCAATTCTTTGTCAGCCTCCTTTCATTAATGGCAACAACTAATCATCCTTCAATATCTTGGGCAACCACTGATTATATCTCATTCTCCCATTGTTCTTTGCCACTCCTAGATGACCTTCATGAGCCACACTGAGTAATACGTTGTTCAACTTTCAGGAAGAATTACTCTGTCTTCCTAAAATGTCCTTTAGCTCCTACTCTTCTATCATTTCTTTTCCCTTCTCCACCCTTTTACCCCTTCCCCCAAACCTATGCAACCTTGGCTCACCCCTTCTCTTGTTCTCTGCCCTCTCTTCAGAAACTCGAGCACCGATAGAAAAAGGCTCAACCCTCCCATGATCTGGAATTGCTTTCTTCTGCACACTCTTCTTATGACTTTCTTCTTCTAGCCAATAAAAAATAATACTTTTTTCTCACTTACTTTATCTCATCACCCACGTCATCCTTTTCAGCTTCTTAATAATATTCTCTCTCTCTGTACGTCTGATCCCTCTCACTCTTGCTCACTCTCTGCTGTCGACCTCACAGACTCTTTTACTACTATGGTCTGTATCCTTCATGCCTCCATTGTCTCTCCATCTACAGCCTCCTCTTCCTCCCTTATTTCACCTCACCCTTTTTACTCCCCTACCTTTTCTTCCTTTTCTCCTCTTACTGATTCTGATATCGCTCATTTCCTTTCTCGTGCCCATCCTTTAGCTTCCCCTGCTGACCCTATCCCATCTACTCTCATCCCCCTGTTCTACCCTCAGATCAGTTCCTATCTTACCATACTATTTAACCTTTCTCCTTCTTCCGGTGACTTTCCTGAATCTTTCAAACATGATACTGCCATCCCCAGTCTACAAATTCCCCCACTTGATCGCCTCTTCCTGCTAACTGCGGCCCCAGTTCCCGGCTCCCTTTCATGTTTAAGCTCCTGGAGTGAATTGTTTACTCTCAAGTCTGTTCCTATCTCCAGCTTCACTTTCTTCATCTCCCAGAACCTGCTCACTTTACAGAAACTGCTCTCTTGCATGGTTCTGATTCCCTTCTTTCTGCACGTCACAATAAGATTTCCTCCATTCTGATTTTCCTCGATCTATCAGCGGCATTTGACACTGTGGACCACCCTACTCTGCTTTCTTCCATCTATTCTTTGGGCATTTCTGGTTCTTCTCTTGCCTGGTTTAAATCTGCCTTTCTGTTCGTTCTTGCTCTATACACTGGGCCGGACAGCTTTCTCCCCCACTCTGACATCTCTATGGTGTTCCCCAAAGCTCTATTCTTGGCCCACTTATGTTTTCACTGTACACTATTCCTCTTCCTTTTCTCATTTTGTCTTTCAATCTTTCCTGTCACTTTTACGTCACTTTCCTGTGTCCTCTTCTACACTTCACTATCAAGTCTCTGCCTCTCTTTCCTCTACCTAATCCTGGATGTGTTCCCATTTCCTTCATCTCATCCCATCTACAATGGAAGTTCTGTCCTTCCTGCCATCCTCTCCCTTTCCTTCTCCCTCTTCACCATTTCTTTCTTTTTTGTCCATCTTAGCTCTCTCTTTCTTTGTCTGCCCTGAATCCCGGTGTCCTCTTTGAGTCTTCGCTCTCTTTCCTTTCATATCTCTCTTACCGCACACAACTGCTGTTTTCTCCTCTTTAATCTCGCCCCTTTCTTACTTTACAAGCTTGTATACTTCTCATTTCTTCTCTAATTCTTTCCTGTATCAAGTTTTGTTCCATCTTCTTGATTGGATTTGCTGCAGCTCGTCTCACCCCTGTTCACTCCATTTATAACTCTAGCATTTTAATTTTCTTCGGTTTCTCCCCCTGAATCTCTATATTCCACCACAATTCCATTTGTCTTGATTCTACCATTTGAATCTCCCCTGATGTTTCACTTCCTCCCAATTGTTTTTAAATATCTCCATGGTCTTACCCCCGTTGTGTTGCTTCATTAGTCTCTTTATACTCCTCCACTCTTGCTTTATGTGCCCAGTGTACCTACCGCATTGCTGTCCCTAGCCCCACTTTGCCTCTTCTCACTTTTGCTCCTTTTCCCTTTTTGCTCCTTTTCCCTGGATCTCTCTCCCCCTTACTATCTCTACTTAAAGTGCCCCTTCATTTTCATCTGCCGACACATCAGATATCCCTGTCACTCCAGCACTCGCAATTGATTTATAAATTCTTCAAAATGACTCCTTTTGTGACAAATTTGTTACACTACTACAGCACCTGGGCAGTCATTGGAACTGAAAGTCCAGCTTCAGTAAAACATCCTCATCATTCTGAAGTGCCTTCCATGTTCTGGTTAAAAATTAGATTGACTTTATCACGTGGTTCATCCTTTATCACTCAGACACATCATGTTTCATGCCTTAACTTTTATCCTGGATTACATCCATCAAACAATGCATAGAAAGTTAAATCTTTTTAGCAACCATATTCCTTTCTCCCAACCAAGGGTCTCCTTTTACCCATATCTCCCACTTTTGTTTTATTGTCAAGGCATCTCTTCCAAATAGGGGTTCCCCCAGGTATCCTGGCTCTCTTCTGTAATTTACGGGATCTCCTTCATCCATTTTTTGAACAGGGGAAAATCTGTTCCGAGGACTACAGCCTTGGGTAGTCCTGGCACCATGGCTGCCTTAAGCTCTTTAACCTCAGCACCTCTTGTTATGTGGATCCTGGCTTGAGGATAAACCTCCAAATTGCCATGTATGCATATTATGGCCACCTCTAAACCTGGTAGGGTCTGATCCTCCTCAATTAGATCAGCCTGTATAACTGTATTATTTGGCTACTGGAACCTAGGAGAGTCTGGCATCTAGTTTCCTTAGTAGGGACACAGAATTATTCGGTGGCATTTCCCTGACCCAACATCTCCAGCAAGGGGGGCCTTCTTCTGATTTTTCATCAGAGACGGATACACCTTCCTCGCTACAGTAACCCAATCTCCATTGGTTGTTTGGACCTGGTGTCAGGCAAGTACTAGGCAATTTGTCTGTTTTTCCCATAGGCGCAACATTGTTGGGGTTCCCTCAGTATAGTTCTCTCATTTGTTTTTACCAGTGAAATCATTGTCTAAAGATGCCAAACCCACAAGGGTAAGGTTTCTCCTGCAATACCATCATCCGAAGTGGGGTTTTGGTCTTGCTTCCTCTAGTTGGTGATTTCAATGCTGGACCGTTGGCATGCAACATTAATGGATGTTGTACAGCACATAGGTGGGTGGTTGCTATTTAGATTGCCTCTTTTAGGGTGAGATTGTAGAGTTGCCTTGTTGGTCATTATAGGTTCCCCGGTAAGACTCCATAAATGGTTCCAAAATCAAATTTCCCTTGGATATCTTCTCACATCTTAGTTCCCAACCATTTGTTCAGCAGATCTCACATGCTGTGAGCCAGCTGTTTCGGGGTCTCTTCTCCGCATAACCTGTTTTCCCGAGTTCTTGTTGGTAGAGTGCCTCATCATGGCCTATCAGTTCAAGAGTGCCCTTTTCAGTTCTTGATAGCCAGTGCCACTGGTTGGGTTAACTGCTGATAGCTAGGCCTGTTGCAGTTCTGCCATTAGCAGTGGTCTTAGGTACCAACATCATCTATCGGCTGGTATCTGTAAAAAAAAAAGCCTCTTTTGTCCTCCCCACAGATAATTTCTGCAGCACAGAATAAAGGACTATGGGATATGTCCTGGTCTCAGCCAATACCTCAACCAATACAGTGGAGAGTTAAGTAATACTGTCTACACGCCAGGCCTCTGCTCTCTGTCCTTCTACCGCCTTTGGGCGAGTACCTCCTTCAACGGATTCTGTCCTTTGTCTAGGGATTGTAAGTAGATCTCCAGGGGACTGTTCATTGCTTGTATCTCAGTTCTAGTCAGTCTGGGTTACTCTCCTTGCATTCTATGCCATTTTCTCTGCCCCTCAATCCTGTTACCATGCTATTTTGCAAGGTTTAATCGCTTTTCTCCATCCTTTTTGAGGAGCGCAGGTATAGTAGATCTACTTCTCTCTCCCCTTTAAGGCTGATTCATGAACCCCTGTAATTGAGAAAGAAATCATGCAACAAAAGAAATTGGAGATTTGCTCTTAATCTCTCAAAAAGTGATTTGAACATGGTGTTGAGTTCTATATCCCACACTGACACCATATATCACAAACCTGGAGTGAAGAAGATGGCTGCACACCAGATTTGTGATAAAACTGAATTCTTATTACTTTTAAAATGATAGTGGGTGCAGGCAGGGTTAGAAGAATTGGAATGCTAATGGGGTCCCTGAGAAAGTCATACCTACACGGATCATAGGGTGGATGTTAAGGAAATGGGATGAAAACCAAAATATGTGTCAGGTTCAACACAGTCTTGTTTGCAATGAGGTACAGATGAGCTCAGTCTTATTCCAAACAACACGCTTTGGATAACTCTACTCTTAGTTTAGAGATTTCAACTTCCAGTCTCTCTCACTTTCTATCTCTTTCTGGTTGTAGATGACAACCAGAGCAGTCAACAACGTCTTCTTCCTCCAAGCTGGGCAACAAGTCTATGCGCAGCAAATGTCTAATTATCTTTTTCCTCCTGGCTGTAGATGACAACCTCACCAAGCAACCAAGTCCTCCTCCTCCAGGCGGTGTACCGGTGGTAATCTCAGCAAACACTGAACGTTCTCCAAGAAGAAACAATTCAGAGGTCTCTCACTCTCCATCAACCACCTACTCCTTCAGAACCCATACCAGACTGAGGGCTGAGCCTTCCTTTTTATGGGTGCAGGGGAATTGGCTCCTACCCATGCCTGTTAGCATCGTCCCTTCAGTTCTGGTATCCACATTGTCATTCCTTTTATGCTTACACCAAAAATACACCCTCCCACTGCATTTCATTCCACTGCCTAATGTTCACCCCTTTTCAGATCACAGCCTGGGGTGATCCCCCCTAGTTCACCATGTGACCCAGCATTTCTCTTTCCCTTTATTCTTCCCCATGATGCTTCCCAATGTTTCTCTTATTCTCCAACCATGTTTTATTTTGACTGCATTCCCGTGCTCCTTTAATGCTCATACCAGCAACAGATGACAAGTGCAAATGCTCTTATCTGGCTGCCCTCCCCCACCCCACTCCCTAACTCATGGTAGGAGACATCTGTACCATTTGGCATGCAGTGAGATGTTGCCCTTTCATTTCACTGCAGCCCAACACTCAGGCAAGATATTTGCTGAACACTGTCCTCCATAATCTCCCTAATTCTTTCGAATGAGTGAATGTAGTCAAGTCAGAGTCGGCGGTTAGGCTGCACCATATTGAGAATACATTTCCTCAGAATCTATTAACTTTTCCTCACGGATCACCAACTTTTTCAGTTAATGTGGAATTGGGGATGAGCTATATTGAACATCGTCGCATCATAGTCTTGGCTCTGATGTGGTCTTCCACATGGGCAAGTCCTAGGGCTACATTATCAAGGCATATCAATGGGGAAATAATGGGTTGTGGCAGTAGGAAACTGGTAAAATGGCTAAAACATGTCAGTTCTACTCTGGCATCTATAAAAGTGAATCAGTGGCTTTGCCAACCAGAAACTATAGCTAGGGCCTGTAGGGCAAAGGCCAAGCAACTGCTACTTAAGTCTCCTGAGGAAAGGCAAACAAATGTTGAGTGTGAGAAGTCCCCAAATAGAGCCCATATGGTAATCTCACTACCGCCATACCACAGCCCTAGTTGGAATGATGTTCTACTATAGGCCAGTGCGTTTATCTAGCGCACCTTAGGGTTAATTGCCTCCCATAGAACAGGTGGAAGGGCAAATGGCCAGGAACGAAGTCGAACTCACAGATGTGCCTTTTTTGTTTAGATACCGTGGGAACCACAGGGCATATTTCTTTCATAACGTTTGAGTTGTTCAACGAGGACACTAACATTTCTCTAAGTAGAGGATTTAAGCCAGCATTACTTTATTGCTTGTGTTACACGACAAAGTAGTTAAGTAGTTATTTGGGTGCTTGACCTATTTATTAAGGAGGCACACTTCGCTAGAAAGGTTTTCCGTGCCCATCACTGTAGATAAACATTTTAGTTGGAGGTTAAGGGGTGGGGAGTATTTACCTATTTACTTATTTATTTAGAGACCTATTTTATTCTGATGGTCGGGTTCAATTACCTGTTAGCTTTTGAGAGTGTTAACTGACTGGTTGTATCATCTGATGATTATAATATGTATGGATTCTGCTGATCATTGTGTATCTGGGTTATGATGATGTAATCCTTTGAATAATATTGAAAAACCATTTGATCTGTATTCAGTGTAACGCTGTATGGCATTACCATACATTTGTATGTTCTTTTCTGAGGGCAATCAAGATCCTCTGTATTTTAAGCTTGTATTAAATGGGGTCTAAAAATCTAGTTTTTATATATGCTTTCTTTAAATTGTATGTACTTTGATGGCTTAATTGTCAAATAAAGATTGTTTTGACTTGTATATATTTTGTATGTAGCTCAAAGTCTGACCACCGCTGAGCAATAGACAGGCTTTATTTCCTTAAGCACCTTGCACAGAAGGGCAAGAATAGGATTTTGATTAAAAAAAATACTCTTTTGGTAACCATGACATCAATAGGAAGTGCACACAAAAAAAGGTTATTTTTGCTCAGTTTTTAGGGCGCTTCTTTCATAAATGGCAAAATCCAATTTCTGATATGCAACCCCCTCTGAAATGTTTTAGGGGCCTAAAGAAGGAAGTACGTAGAAAGACTTTGCTGCTTTTGTCTTCTTGGGCATGGCTTCAACATGCCTTGGCTCAACATGATATGGGTAAAATCCAGTCATGCCATCTGACATGGAACGCACCTTTCTCCAGTTGTCTCTCCACCCCTTTACATGGAGTGCCTTCCTCCAGTTGTCTCTCCGCCCCCGCCCCCCTGAGCGCCTTCCTCCAGTTGTCTCTCCGCCCCCTGACATGGAAAGCGCCTTTCTCCAGTTGTCTTCCCACCCCCTGACAAGGAAATAGCCTTTCTCAAGTTGTCTCTCCGCCCCCTGACATGGAAAGCACCTTTCTCCATTTGTCTCTATACCCCCTGACATGGAAAGCACTTTTCTCCAGTTGTCTCTCTACCCCATGACATGGAAAGTGCCTTTCTTCCGTTGTCTCTCCAACCGTTGACATGGAAAGCGCCTTTCTCCAGTTGTCTCTCCACCCCTTGACCTGGAAAGCACCTTTCTCCCATCGTCTGTCCACCCCCTGACATGGAAAGCACCTTTCTTCCGTTCTCTCCACCCCTTGACATGGAAAGCACCTTTCTCCTGTTGTCTCTCCACCCCCTGACATGGAAAGTGCCTTTCTCCAGTTGTCTCTCCAAACCATGACAGGGAAAGCACCTTTCTCCCATTGTCTCTCCGCCCCCTGACATGAAAAGCGCCTTTCTCGAGTTGTCTCTCCACCTCCTGATATGGAAAGCGCCTTTCTCCAGTTGTCTCTCCACCCCATGACATGGAAGCGCCTTTCTCCAGTTTTCTCTCCACCCTCTGACATGGAAAGCGCCTTTCTCCAGTTGTCTCTCCACCCCTGACATGGAAAGCGCCTTTCTCCAGTTGTCTCTCCACCCCCTGACATGGAAAGTGCCTTTCTCCAGTTGTCTCTCCACCCCCTGACATGGAAAGCACCTTTCTCCAGTTGTCTCTCCAAACCATGACACGGAAAGCACCTTTCTCCCATTGTCTCTCCGCCCCCTGACATGAAAAGCGCCTTTCTCGAGTTGTCTCTCCACCTCCTGATATGGAAAGCGCCTTTCTCCAGTTGTCTCTCCACCCCATGACATGGAAGCGCCTTTCTCCAGTTGTCTCTCCACCCCTGACATGGAAAGCGCCTTTCTCCAGTTGTCTCTCCACCCCTGACATGGAAAGCACCTTTCTCCTGTTGTCTCTCCACACCCTGACATGGAAATCACCTTTCTCCCATTGTCTCTCCACCCCCTGACATGGAAGCGCCTTTCTCTAGTTGTCTCTCCACCCCCTGACATGGAAAGTGCATTTCTTCCGTTGTCTCTCCAACCGTTGACATGGAAAGCACCTTTCTCCAGTTGTCTCTCCACCCCCTGACATGGAAAGCACCTTTCTCCAGTTGTCTCTCCACCCCCTGACATGGAAAGAGCCTTTCTCCAGTTGTCTGTCCACCCCCTGACCTAGAAAGCACCTTTCTCCCATTGTCTGTCCACCCCCTGACATGGAAAGCGCCTTTCTTCCGTTGTCTCTCCACCCCTTGACATGGAAAGCACCTTTCTCCAGTTGTCTCTCCAACCAATGACCTGGAAAGCACCTTTCTCCCGTTGTCTCTCCACCCCCTGACATGGAAAGCACCTTTCTCCAGTTGTCTCTCCAACCCATGACATCGAAGCGCCTTTCTCCAGTTGTCTCTCCACCCCCTGACATGGAAAGCGCCTTTCTCCAGTTGTCTCTCCACCTCTGACATGGAAAGCTCCTTTCTCCACTTGTCTCTCCACCGCCTGACATGGAAAGTACCTTTCTCCATTTGTCTCTCCACCGCCTGACATGGAAAGCACTTTTCTCCCTCTGTCTCTCCACCCCCTGAACTGGAAAGCACCTTTCTCCAGTTGTCTCTCCATCCCCTGACATGGAAGCACCTTTCTCCAGTTGTCTCTCTACCCCCTGAGATGGAAAGTGGCTTTCTTCCGTTGTCTCTCCAACCGTTGACATGGAAAGCGCCTTTCTCCAGTTGTATCTCCACCCCCTGACCTGGAAAGCACCTTTCTCCCATCGTCTGTCCACCCCCTGAAATGGAAAGCGCCTTTCTTCCGTTGTCTCTCCAACCCATGACCTGGCAAGCGCCTTTCTCCAGTTGTCTCTCCAACCCATGACATGGAAAGCACCTTTCTCCCGTTGTCTCTCCGCCCCTTGACATGGAAAGTGCCTTTCTCGAGTTGTCTCTCCACCCTCTGAAATGGAAAGCGCCTTTCTCCAGTTGTCTCTCCACCCCATGACATGGAAGCGCCTTTCTCCAGTTGTCTCTCCACCCCCTGACATGGAAAGCGCCTTTCTCCAGTTGTCTCTCCACCCCTGACATGGAAAGCGCCTTTCTCCAGTTGTCTCTCCACCCCTGGCATGGAAAGTACCTTTCTCCTGTTGTCTCTCCAACCCATGACACGGAAAGCAGCTTTCTCCCGTTGTCTCTCCACACCCTGACATGGAAAGCACCTTTCTCCCGTTGTCTCTCCAACCCATGACACAGAAAGCACCTTTCTCCCGTTGTCTCTCCAACCCATGACATGGAAGCGCCTTTCTCCAGTTGTCTCTCCACCCCCTGACATGGAAAGCACCTTTCTCCAGTTGTCTCTCCACCCCTGACATGGAAAGCACCTTTCTCCAGTTGTCTATCCACCCCTGACATGGAAAGCGCCTTTCTCCAGTTGTCTCTCCACCCCTTGACATGGAAACGCCTTTCTCCAGTTGTCTCTCCACCCCCTGACATGAAAAGCGCCTTTCTCCAGTTGTCTCTCCACTCCTGACATGGAAAGCGCCTTTTTCCAGTTGTCTCTCCACCCCCTGACATGGAAAGCACCTTTCTCCAGTTGTCTCTCCAACCCATGACACGGAAAGCACCTTTCTCCAGTTGTCTCTCCACCCTGACATGGAAAGCGCCTTTCTCCAGTTGTCTCTCCACCCCTGACATGGAAAGCACTTTTCTCCCACTGTCTCTCCACCCCCTGAACTGGGAAGCACCTTTCTCCAGTTGTCTCTCCACCCCCTGACATGGAAGCACCTTTCTCCAGTTGTCTCTCTACCCCCTGACATGGAAAGTGCTTTTCTTCCGTTGTCTCTCCAACCGTTGACATGGAAAGCACCTTTCTCCAGTTGTCTCTCCACCCCCTGACATGGAAAGCACCTTTCTCCCATCGTCTGTCCACCCCCTGAAATGGAAAGCGCCATTCTTCCGTTGTCTCTCCACCCCTTGACATGGAAAGCGCCTTTCTCGAGTTGTCTCTCCACCCCTGACATGGAAAGCGCCTTTCTCCAGTAGTCTTTCCACCCCATGACATGGAAGCGCCTTTCTCCAGTTGTCTCTCCACCCCCTGACATGGAAGCACCTTTCTCCAGTTGTCTCTCTACCCCCTGACATGGAAAGTGCCTTTCTTCCATTGTCTCTTCAACCGTTGACATGGAAAGCACCTTTCTCCAGTTGTCTCTCCACCCCCTGACATGGAAAGCACCTTTCTCCAGTTGTCTCTCTACCCCCTGACATGGAAAGCGCCTTTCTCCAGTTGTCTCTCCACCCCATGACATGGAAGCGCCTTTCTCCAGTTGTCTCTCCACCCCCTGACATCGAAAGCACCTTTCTCCAGTTGTCTCTCCACCCCTGACATGGAAAGCACCTTTCTCCAGTTGTCTATCCACCCCTGACATGGAAAGCACCTTTCTCCAGTTGTCTATCCACCCCTGACATGGAAAGCGCCTTTCTCCAGTTGTCTCTCCACCCCTGACATGGAAAGTACCTTTCCCCTGTTGTCTCTCCAACCCATGACACGGAAAGCAGCTTTCTCCCATTGTCTCTCCACCCCCTGACATGGAAAGCACCTTTCTCCAGTTGTCTCTCCAACCCATGACACGGAAAGCACCTTTCTCCCGTTCTCTCTCCGCCCCCTGACATGGAAAGCGCCTTTCTCGAGTTGTCTCTCCACCCCCTGACATGGAAAGCGCCTTTCTCCAGTTGTCTCTCCACACCCTGACATAGAAAGTGCCTTTCTCCAGTTGTATCTCCACCCCCTGACCTGGAAAGCACCTTTCTCCCATCGTCTGTCCACCCCCTGAAATGGAAAGCGCCTTTCTTCCGTTGTCTCTCCACCCCTTGACCTGGCAAGCACCTTTCTCCCGTTGTCTCTCCACCCCCTGACATGGAAAGCGCCTTTCTCCAGTTGTCTCTCCACCCCTGACATGGAAAGCGCCTTTCTCCAGTTGTCTCTCCACCCCCTGACATGGAAGCGCCTTTCTCCAGTTGTCTCTCCACCCCTGACATGGAAAGCGCCTTTCTCCAGTTGTCTCTCCACCCCATGACATGGAAGCGCCTTTCTCCAGTTGTCTCTCCACCCCTGACATGGAAAGCGCCTTTCTCCAGTTGTCTCTCCACCCCCTGACATGGAAGCGCCTTTCTCCAGTTGTCTCTACACCCCTGACATGGAAAGCGCCTTTCTCCAGTTGTCTCTCCACCCCATGACATGGAAGCGCCTTTCTCCAGTTGTCTCTCCACCTCCTGACATGGAAAGCGCCTTTCTCCAGTTGTCTCTCCACCCCTGACATGGAAAGCGCCTTTCTCCAGTTGTCTCTCCACCCCCTGACATGGAAAGCACCTTTCTCCAGTTGTCTCTCCACCCCTGACATGGAAAGCACCTTTCTCCAGTTGTCTCTCCACCCCCCTGACATGGAAAGTACCTTTCTCCATTTGTCTCTCCACCCCCCTGACATGGAAAGCGCCTTTCTCCAGTTGTCTCTCCACCCCATGACATGGAAAGTGCCTTTCCTCCGTTGTCTCTCCAACCGTTAACATGGAAAGTGCCTTTCCTCCGTTGTCTCTCCACACCCTGACATAGAAAGCGCCTTTCTCCAGTTGTATCTCCACCCGCTGACCTTGGAAGCACCTTTCTCCCGTTGTCTCTCCACCCCCTGACATGGAAAGCGCCTTTCTCCCGGTGTCTCTCCACCCCCTGACATGGAAAGCGCCTTTCTCCAGTTGTCTCTCCACCCCCTGACATGGAAAGCGCCTGTCTCCAGTTGTCTCTCCACCCCCTGACATGGAAAGCACCTTTCTCCAGTTGTCTCTCCAACCCATGAAACGGAAAGCACCTTTCTCCCATTGTCTCTCCACCCAGACATGGAAAGCACCTTTCTCCAGTTGTCTCTCCACCCCTGACATGGAAAGCACCTTTCTCCAGTTGTCTCTCCACCCCTGACATGGAAAGTACCTTTCTCCATTTGTCTCTCCACCCCCTGACATGGAAAGCACTTTTCTCCCACTGTCTCTCCACCCCGTGAACTGGACAGCACCTTTCTCCAGTTGTCTCTCCACCCCCTGACATGGAAGCACCTTTCTCCAGTTGTCTCTCTACCCCCTGACATGGAAAGTGCCTTTCTTCCGTTGCCTCTCCAACCGTTGACATGGAAAGCACCTTTCTCCAGTTGTCTCTCCACACCCTGACATGGAAAGCACCTTTCTCCAGTTGTATCTCCACCCCCTGACCTGGAAAGCACCTTTCTCCCATCGTCTGTCCACCCCCTGAAATGGAAAGCGCCTTTCTTACGTTGTCTCTCCCCCCCTTGACATAGAAAGTGCCTTTCTTCCGTTGTCTCTCCCCCCCTTGACATGGAAAGCGCCTTTCTCCAGTTGTCTATCCAACCCATGACCTGGCAAGCACCTTTCTCCCGTTGTCTCTCCGCCCCCTGACATGGAAAGTGCCTTTCTCCAGTTTTCTCTCCACCCCCTGACATGGATAGCACCTTTCTCCAGTTGTCTCTCCAACCCATGACACAGAAAGCACCTTTCTCCCATTGTCTCTCCTCCCCCTGACATGGAAAGTGCCTTTCTCGAGTTGTCTCTCCACCCCCTGACATGGAAAGCGCCTTTCTCCAGTTGTCTCTCCACCCCATGACATGGAAGCACCTTTCTCCAGTTGTCTCTCCACACCCTGACACGGAAGCACCTTTTTCCAGTTGTCTCTCTACCCCCTGGCATGGAAAGTGCCTTTCTTCCGTTGTCTCTCCAACCGTTGACATGGAAAGCGCCTTTCTCTAGTTGTCTCTCCACCCCATGACATGGAAGCGCCATTCTCCAGTTGTCTCTCCACCCCCTGACATGGAAAGCACCTTTCTCCAGTTGTCTCTCCACCCCTGACATGGAAAGTACCTTTCTCCATTTGTCTCTCCACCCCCCTGACATGGAAAGCACCTTTCTCCAGTTGTCTCTCCACCCCCTGACATGGAAGCACCTTTCTCCAGTTGTCTCTATACCCCCTGACATGGAAAGTGCCTTTCTTCCATTGTCTCTCCAACCGTTGACATGGAAAGCACCTTTCTCCAGTTGTCTCTCCACACCCTGACATAGAAAGCGCCTTTCTCCAGTTGTATATCCACCCCCTGAAATGGAAAGCGCCTTTCTTCCGTTGCCTCTCCACCCCTTGACATGGAAAGCGCCTTTCTCCAGTTGTCTCTCCAACCCATGACACGGAAAGCACCTTTCTCCTGTTGTCTCTCCACCCCTGACATGGAAAGTACCTTTCTCCTGTTGTCTCTCCACCCCCTAACATGGAAAGCGCCTTTCACCAGTTGTTTCTCCACCCCCTGAAATGGAAGCGCCTTTCTCCAGTTCTCTCCACCCCTGACATGGAAAGCACCTTTCTCCAGTTTTCTCTCCACCACCTGACATGGAAAGCACCTTTCTCCAGTTTTCTCTCCACCACCTGACATGGAAAGCGCCTTTCTCCAGTTGTCTCTCCACCACTTGACATGGAAAGCGCCTTTCTCCAGGTGTCTCTCTACCCCCTGACATTGAAGCGCCTTTCTCCAGTTGTCTCTCCACCCCCTGACATGGAAAGCGCCTTTCTCCAGTTTTCTCTCCACCCCATGACATGGAAATCGCCTTTCTCAAGTTGTCTCTCCATACCCTGAAATGGAAAGCGCCTTTCTTAAGTTGTCTCTCCATACCCTGACATGGAAAGCGCCTTTCTCCAGTTTTCGCTCCACCCCATGACATGGAAAGGCCTTTCTCCATTTGTCTCTCCACCCTGACATAGAAAGCGCCTTTCTCCAGTTGTTTCTCCACCCCTGACATAGAAAGCGCCTTTCTCCAGTTGTCTCTCCACCCCTGACATAGAAAGCGCCTTTCTCCAGTTGTTTCTCCACCCCTGACATGGAAAGCGCCTTTCTCCAGTTTTCTCTCCACCCCATGACATGGAAAGGCCTTTCTCCAGTTGTTTCTCCACCCCTGACATGGAAAGCGCCTTTCTCCAGTTGTCTCTCCAACCTCCATTCAGTGCGACGCCCCATAGAATACAGTTGAGTCCCATGATAAATTTGGTCCAATTGTACACATCGCTCCGCCACCTTTTCCTCCCAATGCCTTCCTGAGCATCTTATCTTTTCCTCATCCTCATCCCAAATATCTACCCAACTTTACTCCTCCCTATCACTACTGAATCATACTCCCTACCACTACCATCATACTCCTCCTATGCCTTTCTGACAGGCAAAACCCTCCTCAAGGCCATAACCTCTGGCAATAGGCGCTATACCAATGCAAGATTACATAACACATTATGTTAACATATACAAATGACTGGACTGTAGAAATGGGCAGAGCTTCTATGTTGGCCCACAGACAACCTCATCCAGATCAAGCACCAATTGTGCCCTAGAACAATTACCTATATTTTTTGAAGGGGAATTAATTTGTCCTCATCGATATTATGAGGTCAGTTGGTAATGAACAGTGTTGCTTGGCTAGCTATGTCACACTACACCTCTGAGCCAGAGGGAGTAGGGTGCAGGGGTACCAACCCAATAGGGTGGAGGTCCACAGTACACCTGCCTACCATTCACATCACAGAGCATGCTGGACCCAGGGTCTTTGACCCAGGACATTAGGACAACCATATCACATTATTCACTGTATGAATTCACATCTAACATTGCTGATCCCCTCCCTCCGCCACTAAGCCTGGTTTACTGTGACGTGGTCTCGCACCCGCAGTGTACTGTCTCATCAGCTCAACACTTGGCAGTGAAAATATACAGCATCAATGGAAAATGATCATATTTTATATTTGCTCAAATCCTTTGATTTGCTCTTCAAACTTCCCTCTTAAGTCCCGGCCCTCACTTTTGGACAGGCAGACACTGGTCTCACCTTGAGCCTGAGGTGGGGTTTCACCTTGGTTTAAACCAGTTGGTATCAATCTGGGCAGATCAAACCCACCAAGAAAAGCTTGACCTTTTCAATGGGTAAATTTTGGGAAGTTCGATGAACTCTAGCTGATAGGATATGTCTTACACATTCTCAATAATAATAACAACTGAATTCAAGTAAACATTCAAAGGATAGAATCTTTGCAGCAATGAGAAGTGGAAATAAAATGGCATGACGTACTATATAAGAAACCTGCTATTATTAATTGCATGATTAAGTCCTTTGTAATGCTCAAAGAGCATTCTCATTGGACAAACTGCAGTATTTACAGACCCGGATAGCCACACATTGACACCTTAAACTCACAGATGGTTGACAATGCTGCTCCACCCCTGGAGGCTACATTCTAAGGCTACTGGCATCACATGCATACCCACAGCCAATTTCCTGCAACAGCTCAGGCAGAGTAATGTGCAAACTATTTTTATTTCACATCTATAATATATAGTATACATCATCAAGAGCAATGCAGGTATAATAGCTTTATAAATCCAACCCTTGGGAAAGACAGGGAGGTGTGGGCCCATAAACCTTGTTAAATGGCTCAGCTGTTCTCGAGCCTTTCACTCTGGCCTTTAAATTGTTCTTTAGGGCCCATACACCCGTTACAGCCCTTGGACCAGATGTAAACAGCTTAAATATAAATGCTGGCTGGCTGACTTGCATGAATGACAGGGCAACTGACGCTACAGCACAGGCTCATCTAACTACACATCACAAAACGAAAATTGCATTTGCATATGTAATCATGTTGTGAAAAACAGTATGTTTATAGGGAAAAGGTGATTGAGAAGGAAGAGAAAATGAGGAGCCTCATCAAAGATGTCATCAAAGCTGAACTCAGTGATGATTATCCAGTTGTCCCAAAGCTTTCGTCGTTGGCCGACTGCCTTTTGACAGCAAATTGCCTAGAAATATTTTGCCATAACAAGGAATCCTTCCAAATAGCTTTGAAACAAATGGCATCGCTGATCAAATTAGAGGGCTGTCTACTAATAAATATGCTGCTTGATTGTACGTTCTTCATGGTTGAAAAGTTCAAGTTCCCGGTCTTATGCCTAAGCGAAGAACAGGCTGTCACTAATGTAGGTTTTGAGATTAAGCACTGCAGTGTTGATCCTATAAGTAAACCTGTATATTCAGAATATGATTGTTCTGGTGTGTTGTTGCTTGTTGCATATAAAAAAAGAAATGTGTAATGGTCCAAACGGAAGGAAAAAAAAGGAAAAGAATAACTCTTCAGTGTGTATTTCTGGCACTTCCTTGCTCATATTATTAATCATATTAAATCATCAACTGCATCATCACAAAGAGCTGCTGTTAAAGCCTAATCAACAATCTAAATGAAGTCCACTTTTGCGGCATGGAACTCTGTCAGTACCGGACTGTCATGACGTCTCCTGGAAATACATTGTTTTTCTTGTTTGAATTTCACTAATGTTTCAAATACGCATTTCAGATATCACTGCGTTTAGACTGCACTGCAATGTATAATAATTAGAGGGGGGATTTCTAGATCAATGCTTGTTGAAAAAAGAAATAAATTGTCTATTGTTGGAAATTATTTAGAAAATGATTGTTTTTTTTATAATTTTTTATCACTTAGGCAAGTTTGAAAAAGGCATGGTTTGGAATAGATATTACCAGATCCTCCTAGATTCATGTCGATCAAGATAATTAACACGAACATGTGTCTTAAATCAACCCTTGGGGAACGTTTTCCAGCTCCTTCTGAATTCTCTTTTGTTTATATTTGATGTTTCAAATATCACCAAGATGCCTTCATGGTGAATGCTGCTGCTCTACACAACATCAAACGTAAAAAGAAATACTATGTCTATTTTTTCCAGATTTCTGTCTATAATGATGTCCCATTTTCTATGTTTTATTTTACTATTTAATCAGTAGTACGAATGGGTGATATATGGTTTCTGTTGAAAAAGCAAGATTGATTAAATTATCATTTTGCTGTGTTTGGAAAACAGGATACAGGTAATGTAGAATATTGCACATGACATGTTTTGTCCTTGTAATGAAATCATTCAAACACAAGGTTTTCTGACATGTTTTTTTTGTTGTCTAGTGTTTGGTGTTCTTTTTTGTTTATGTTCCCTTTCATCTTTATTATGTTATTTTGTGAAGACATGTATCCCAGTTTAATACACAAAAAGTGGATACAAGACTTCATTCCTCCCAATTCATGCTTCCAATCTGTTTTTACCTAACATCTGAATCCAATCATAAACGACACATTTCAATCCCGGAGCCACACTTCTTCTGTTCCCCTGCTGCAGTCATCTCCCATGTGGCTTTGCCCCTGTAACCTCTCCTCTACCCTTTCAATACCAACTTGTTAAATTAAATTCATCCAAACCTCTTTTATTTCTAATATTTCTTTTCAATGTCCACCCCAATTACTCATATGCCAAACCCCTCTTTCACAGTAATGGTCTAATTCTTACCAAGCAGGTTACTTTCTCATGTGCCCTCCCTCTTTTTAACACAGTCTATGGGCCCTTTCAGGCTCTTATTTTGCATGCCAATAATGCCTGGTTCTCCCCACAATGTGTCCTCCGCACCATTTCCGTATCCATAACCATCCCCATGAAAGTCCCTCTTAATGCACACAAGCCCTCCACACCCTTTGCAAACCCGATAACTATATCCATGCAGATTGTTTTTGTAACCTTACGTATCTCACCCTGCATTGCCCTTTAAGGTTTTTCTTTTTGAACCCAATTCAAAACCTCTCTTCCACCATTTCAATTGCACGCGTCTCAATGCAGGCTCTGCAGCCAAGCATGCTGTTAAAATAAGCAACGCATTGACTATCAACCATCAGTACTTTCTTTGCTTAACTAAATCAGGACTCACCCGCACTTGCAGCAATGTGATTCCCGAGATGATTCTTTGACTGGGACATCTTTCACATAAATAGGATCACGCGTGAGAAGGCCGCCTGAGCTGCAAACAAAAATGTCTGTGACCTTCCACATCTCCTTTTCCACTGAAAACATGCTCACTTAATGCTACTGTTCACAGCTGGCTCCTTTGACTTGCAAGGTGTGCAGGTCTATTACCACCATGCCATCGTGTGTCCATCCATTGGTAACCCATTTGCTGCACTGTCAGCATTTCATCTCAGACACTTAACATATCATCTTCGATGACCTCATCATCTTGGTTGACTAGACCCATCTTCCCACCCGCATGCCTTCATTAATGGCATGAAATGTCACTGGTGTAGAACAACTTGCCTCCGGCCACACACAAATCATAGCAGCTCCACTGCTCTCCAATTCACGACCAGCTAGCGTCTTATTCTGTTTTTGCCTCCGAACCTTATGGCCTGGCCAACCAACTCAGGCATGTTCTTCTTCATCTACCCAACTTTTACTCCCCCCGTTTCCTTGGCCAGTGTCTAATTCACAAACGGACAAGGATACAAGTCTCCAAGATTCCAAGGCTTTCTTTTCTGAATGACTTCGTCACAGATTCGCCTCACACCCAACTCTACATCCTGGTGGCTCAACCTGCAAGCTCCAAAATTCTGATTTGAACAAATCAGCTCCTCCAAAGTGAACCATATTTTATGCCATAAAAGCCTGGCAAATGGTTATCCTCTTTGCTCTTAAAAGCCAGACATCATCTATGATCTCATGGTCCCATTGCATGTTCATGTAACACACAAACCTATGCATACTAATCAGTAATGTCATACAAAATATACTAAATGAATCTGCAAAGCTACCTCCACTTCTAAACAGCTCTCAGCAATCCTCGCTGGCCCATCCACCCTGACAACTACTGCTTCCCTAGTCTCTCTATCCGCCACTCTTTGTAAAGAACTGTCCACCTCCTGTACTGGCCACATGCTGCTATCACCCATGTCATCTCGCATCTAACTTATTTTCTACACCACTTGTCACTGATATTGGCAATATTGCAGACAAATGATGAGCTCTTTGTGGCAGTACAAGAACCATTGCCTAAGCAAGTAGCCTCCAGAATGCTCCCCCCTCCATCATTAACAAGTCTAAAGAGGAAAGAACAGAACCTCTCTGAATTCAGAATACTGCCCAGGCACACATTGTTTGATGAGTGCATGTGAACATAAGAGGACCTAACTACCGATTTCATGGCCATAGCATTTAGACGGAAGATTTCGGCTCTGAGTACGTGTCTACGAAAAGAGCCCTGCCTGGGCGCCAAGTTTGAATCACAACTTAAGTGCCTTTCTTTAATTTCCTAAAATGGCCTACAATAAAAAAGTGGATTAACAGTTGTGGACTGAAAACCCAATAACACTAAATATTAAAAATTAACTTTACTGCATGTTGTTTTTACTTGTGAAAACTATTAACCACACAGATGGGTCACTGAGGAGATCCATCAGAGTGCTTGGGAGTTTCAGGGATTATTTTTTAGGAAATATTCTCCTGCATTTCAGTCCCCCAGACCATCAATGCCATGTTTTGCCATTTGCAAACCTTTATTTTAAAATACTGAAATTGAAAAAACAATGCTTTATTAAAATGGGGGCTACTGTTTGATTTGAATATTTTAATTTCTTTCATTTGAATAATTTATGACTGCATATCCCAAAATAAATTTGGGACAGAAATAAAAGCCCTTGCTGCTGTTTTGTTGGTGAAGTGTGATAAACCTAGTCTCTGCTGAGAGCATGGTGACATATTGTGATGTTCCATACTAGGTTTAAATCTATGCGTGCTTCTTTCGGCTTCATAGTTAATGACAGCATTGGTAGGGTAGTGGTTTCAAGTATGGCCTCCGAAAAGTGAGAAACCGGGGGTCTAAATTCTTATCTGAATTCTAATCTCACCTGTTCAGCCACTTTTTTTTAAATCGTCCTCAAATGGCCTACAGTTAAAAGAAAATATTAATGATCTCTTCCAGTCTTTAATGGATCTTTCCCTACTGTAGGCTAGAATTACTAAACTACCAATGCTGATTTATGATTTCATGTTGTTGATTTTGCTTTATTTGGCTACAAGCAGTTGAGCCGATGGACAATTGGCCAAAGCACAGGCCGAGGTAGTGTTTGATAGTGATTGACTGATTGGTTGATTGAAATCCTGGTTATTTCAACAAAAAGAAAAGGAAAAAAGATGTATAACATGCAGTAGATTGCAGAGGGCTGCTAAAAGGCGGAGCAGAAATAGCACACCTGCAGAACAAACAATAGCCTGCAATTAACCTTGGGGGATGTGATCAACCCTCTCCCCCAACACCCTGTTACAAGGGGTCAAGGACCCATTCTCTGCATGGTGGGTCGCTATTATTTTAGGACTTTGTGTCACTGTTGTGCGATGTCTTTTAAAAAAGTTGTGAATTCACAACTTGTCAATCCACACATTTTGTCTACCAGGGATACAAAGGCTAATATACACTGATTATTAAGGCACCATGCTAATTGCTGTTGCTGCATTGCAACTTTATAGGAAGGAATGGTGGGAGGTCCCAGGCCTCTACTACTAGGTAGCCTCAGAGTTAGGCAGGTGATGCCATCACACTGCTTAAAGGAATAGTGGATGTATTGAGACACATGCTGCATCACTCACCTTCTCCCATATGTCCATGCCTCAAATGTTTTTACCCTGAGAAAAAGTTTCTTTAAGAACATCAAGCACATAGTTAAAGCAGCTAATTGAGAAAATACATGTTTACCCCCAAATAATCACACCTTTGTTAACTAGAAATTACTTAATGTAGATGGACAAACTAACTATGAAACATTGAGGGATGCCATCCTAGAATGTATAGAGAACCGAAGCTGCCTCCTGCTCACCCTCCGACCCCCCTACTCTCTCCCACACACCAGTCGCAACAAAGAAACTAAAGAGGAAACGTTCTTGGTCCCCCTCAACCTCCCAGCACTCCTCGCCTCCCCTGGCTCGACCCATCACCTCCATCCCGCAATCCCCTCCTTCCCCCGTCGCTTCTCCCTACCTGAAACCCCTCTCCCTCGATTTCTCATCAACTCCAACTGAAACTCCTAACCGCCAACATCCCTCTTTCAAACCCCCCAATCAAAACCCGACCATCCTATCACACACTGCCTCCCAACCCCTCCCGAACCCTGCCAATCTCACTGCTCGCCCACTATTCCCATCTATCACCACCCACCCTACCCCTTTCTGTCCACACCCCCCTCCACCGCCCCGTCCCGCTCCAGCACCGAGACCATCCTTAGCTGCCGATGTGAACTGCATCCTATTTAACGCCCGATCGGTAGCAAAAAACAGACATTCCATCTTTGACCTCCTCTCCTCTGCCACACCAGACCTAGTTTTCATCACCGAAACCTGGTTCTCTGATGACTTCGGCCCAATCGCTAATGAAGCTTTTCCTCCGGACTACTCCCTCATCCCACTGAACCGCACGTCCAGGGGAGGTGGGATAGCATTCGTCTTCAAATCTCTCTTCCGCGCCTCAATCATCGACAACCAACCCTCCATTCCATCCTGCGAATCGCTCCTTGTTAAACTATCCCTCTCCCTTTCACTCTCGTACAGCTTCCTAATAATCTACAGGCCCCCTGGCTATGATAGACACTTCGCAAACAACCTTTGCGACTCCATCTCCACCCTCCAACTAAACCATCCCAACCTCACCCTTCTTGGAGACTTCAACATATGGCTCGACATCCCCACCAACCCCATGACATACTCCCTGATTGACGGTTTAGATGCAATTAATCTCCAACCCCACATAAACGGCCCGACTCATTATAAAGGACACACTCCTGATGCCATCTTCAGCTCCAACACCCTGATTCATCTAATGCCGCCCACACCTATCATCTGGTCCGACCACTTCATTCTCTTGTTCGCCATCCACTCACCTGAACCCCTTCCCATACTCGTATCTGAACCTCCGAACATTCGCAAAAGCTGGAAAAAACTAATAATCACCCCGGACCTAGCCGAGGCACTCCTCCAGTCCCCACAACCTACCTGCCATCTCAACAATCAACTAACCCCTGAGGCCTTTGATTCATGGCTCAACTCATCCCTGATGCGCCTGACCCCCTCGTGCAAACCATCAACCCGACTTGGCCTTTTCCCCAGATGGTTCACTCCTGAGCTAAAAAACACTAAACGACATTACAAATACCTAGAACGCAAATGGCATAAAGAGAAAACCCAAGACAGCAGGACCACCTTGGCACAACACCTGTACCAGTGCAAAGCCGAAATCCGGAAAGCAAAAAAAACCCACTACAACTCACGAATCCTAAACTGCAAAAACCCATGCAAAGAACTTCACAAAATTATCTCTGAATTCACCAAACCGGCATGCAACACAACCATCCTGACCGCGTCACAATCACTATGTGACTCACTCTCCCTCCATTTCTACTCAACGGCCATTGAAAGGACAAAATCTCTGACCACCAAACAGGCTCTCTTACAACCACCAGGCAATCCTCAGCCCGTACCAGCCAGTCCCCCAACTACGACCACTACGCAACCAACTTTCGAATCCTTCAGTCCAATATCACCAGAACAATTTCTCAAACTCCTATCCGACCGCAAGCCATCTGGATCACCACTAGACCTTTGCCCAGCCACAACCCTTAAAGAAATCTTTGCCTCCACCTGCGCAGGAGAACACGCAAGATCTATCATAAACGCCTCCCTTTCCTCCGGTATCTTTCCAGATGCATTCAAATTAGTGTACGTCAAACCTCTGATTAAAAAACCCTCACTCGACCCTCTCGAACCAAAAAACTACCGCCCGATCTCTAACACCAGGTTCCTTGCAAAACTCATTGACCGAACAGCCTACTCCCAACTAAACGCCTTTGTTGAAGCCAACAATCTCCTAGACCCCGCCCAATCAGGATTCAGATCTTGCCATGGAACTGAAACCACCCTAACCTCGATCTGGGATGACCTAAAAATGACTGCTGACTCTGCAGGATGCGCCGCACTAATCCTTCTCGACCTATCAGCCGCCTTTGACACGATCAATCACTCTATACTCCTTGACCGCCTCCACTCCCTAGGAATCCGTGGAACCGCCCTTAAATGGATAACCTCATTCCTCAAAGACAGACACCAAATAACGACACTCTCCAACTTTACATCACAAGCCCGACCAGTTGACACAGGAGTCCCACAAGGAGCATGTCTATCCGCCCTCCTGTTCAATCTCTACCTGATCACCCTCCCACCAATAATTCGTGCTCACAACATCCTGTGTTACAATTACGCAGATGACACTCAACTAATTCTAAAGTTCCTGAACGCGAAACCCAACTCCCAACCTGACCTGACCTCTTGCCTCCTCAACATTGAGCGCTGGATGACCCAAAGCCACCTCCTGTTGAACCCCTCCAAAACAGAAATCATGGTCTGAGGCAACTCAGATTTTCTTCCGCACCCACTAACCTGGCCACCCACCATGGGCATCTCACCGACCCCCTCTAACATAGTAAAAAATCTTGGGTGCACCCTGGACTCCGACCTAACACTCTCGCGCCAAGTCAACAATGTCTCTAAGTCCTGCCACTACCACCTCAAAAACCTTAGGCGCATCTTTCCATATCTCTCATTCCCTAACAGAGTATCCGCGGTCCAATCAATCGTCATATCCCGACTGGACTATGGTAACCCCCTGTACCTCGGAATTCATGCCTACCAACTGAATAAACTACAAAGAGCACAAAACGCAGCAGCCAAAGTGCTTCTCGCGCTCGGTCCAAGGGACCACGTATCCCCAGCCCTTAAAACACTGCACTGGCTTCCAGTAGCCCGCAGGGTAGCTTTCAAAACCCTATGCCTCACCCACCGAGCTCTACATAAAACTGGACCCTATTATCTTCAAAAAAAGCTAATACCCTATCACCCCACCCGCACCCTTAGATCAAGCTCAGCCGGCCTCCTAGTAATTCCTAAAACAAACTCAGTCAGGTTAGGCGGAGCATCATTCTCAGCCCTGGCCCCAACCCTATGGAACTCGCTCCCACCCCACATCCGCCGAACTCAGGACCTAACGGCCTTCCGCAAACTACTGAAAACCTGGCTCTTTCCCTAAAACCAACCAGCCCTAAACCACCATCATCCCAAAAAAAAAAAACAAAAAAAAAAACAAATAAAACAAATATATTAAAATAAATAAATAAAGTAACCGAACCAGATTGTAACCTACATTGACAAACAGAACTAAAACAAATAAACTAGATCTAAACAGGGAAATGATTAAATAGAAAAAAAATCACTGAATAATGGAAAGAAGAGAACGTGGAGAGCGGATGAACAAGGAGAGCGGATGAGCATAGAGGGCACGACCGGATGAGTAGAAAGAACGAATGAGTATGGATGAGTATAGATGAGTATGGGTGAATGTGAGGATAAATGCTGTTGGCAAATGAGCCTGGAGAATGTGCAGAGCGCAAGATCATGCAGAACGAAAGAGCGCTGAGAACAGAGGCACATTTAGAGCGGAGAAATGTGGGGAACAACCGAATGGGGGGAGAGACTGAGTGTGGGGAGCGTATGAATGTATAGAACATATGAGTGTGGGGAGTGTATGAGTGTGAGTAGCGGATGAGTCTGGAAAGCGGATGGGTCTGGAGAGCGGATGGGTCTGGAGAGCGGATGGCTGAGTGTGGGAAATGGCTGAGTGTGAGAATGGCTGATGAGTGTGGGGAATGGCCGAGTGTGGGGAAGGGCCGAGTGTGAAGAAGGGCCGAGTGTGGGGAATGGCTGAGTGTGGGGAACGGCTGAGTGTGGGGAACGGCTGAGTGTGGGGAACGGCTGAGTGTGGGGAACGGCTGAGTGTGGGGAAAGGCTGAATGTGGGGAACGGCTGAATGTGGGGAACGGCTGAGTGTAGGGAACGGCTGAGTGTAGGGAACGGCAGAGTATGGAAATCGACTGAGTGTGAGGAACGGCTGGGTGTGGGGAACGGCTGGGTGTGGGGAACGGCTGAGTGTGGGGAACGGCTGAGTGTGGGGAACGGCTGAGTGTGAGGAACGGCTGAGTGTGGGAAACGGCTGAGTGTGGGGAACGGCTGAGTATGTGGCAACGGCTGAGTATGTAGGAACGGCTGAGTATGTAGGAACGGCTGAGTATGTGGGAATGGCTGAGTATATGGGAATGTCTGAGTATGTGGGAAATGGCTGAGTGTGGGAAATGGCTGAATGTAGGAATTGGCTGAGTGTGAGGAACGTACACAATATGCATTGATATGCAGGAACATTCGAATGAACATATATCATACCACACCTCACGCCTACTCTCCTCCTTACACCATCACTCAAGTAGAACACAGGGATACTATGACACCATTCGGTATAACTGTTCTCATATCAACATCTCCCGCTCACTCCCCATCACTCTAAGTAACCACCGCTGGTTTAACACCCCCAGCCAGGCGTCTCTCCTCAGGCCTAACGCAGCCACTCTCGAGCTGGATTAATTCTGCCAGAGCGTACACATTCTCCTGACCTCTCAACCACCACACCTACCGCTAAGAAGCAGCTACCACAATAACCCCGCACCAGCTGCACACATACTCTGTGCGCACACGCACCTTTTGTCTCTCTTCACCCTCTCTACTGACTCGAACCTCGGTTCCCAAGGGCGTTCAACCTACCAGCGCCTTCAGACCATACCAATGGTATATAAGGCGCTATATAAATGCAAAATACAATACAATACAATAGCAAGAGGTGAAACTTCAGCCCAGTGAAACACCTCAGCAAATGATGTACCAGGTCTGGGCCAAGCTGTAGAAAAGGCTGGGAAAAAAGATGCTGGTAGAGATAAAGGAACAACTTGTTCCCAAGCAGTTTCTTAATACATATGCCCATACTTACAAAGGCCAGTTCAACTGCTGCACCAGCCAAATGTGGAACATGCCGTTCAGGCAGTTATTGACTTCCATTGAGCCCATCAATGTCGGCTTATGCAAAAAGGTCCTCCAAAAGCAACAACTTTATGGAACTGCTCAACCGGAAGAGGATGTCACTCCAGGAAAAGATATGCTTAAGGTCTGGAGTCAACACAATGTTACAGCTTGTTCAAGCCGTACACCCATAGATGCCAAGAATCCCCAACTAGACACAGTAGCAAAAGCCCCAAATAGGCTGTTTTGACTGTAGGGAATGGAAGCCTCTAGCCAGGCACTGCCCCTATACTCTGGAGCCAAAGATGTTGAACAGCAGCTATTGTGTCTTGGTGGAAGAAGAACATGAATGGGGTTGCAGCTGGGCCAAAGAAGATTTTGAGCCATGTTCATGGAAGATAGCCAGGACATGTTGGCTCAGCGTGGGAAGCCCAGGAGATATTACTTCCCTGATGAGATAGATGGGAAGACTAATCAGTCATTATTTGATTCTGGAAGTGAACAATTCATGGTGAGGACCAACCTGATCTATCCAGAGGAAGTTCTCCCTAATAAATACACACCTCTCACCAGCATCCGTGGGGGCCAGCAATCTCTCCCAAAGGACTGGGTACATCTTAAAGTGCACAGAGAACAACTACATACTGTGATTACCATAATGCAAGGACTAGCTGAACCAATGCTGCGATGAAGCTCCTAACCACATTTTCAAACCTTGTGTCATCAGTGACAGAAAGAAGACTCCCCTGCTATGACCTAGGAAAAAACTCTGACATACTGGCACCTGATCTAAGGTGTAACTGTTGAGGTTAGTTGGGAATGGCCTATTTATTTTGACATTCAAGGGAACAACTCTTTTATTTCCTGACCCTCTGGCGAAGGGTTGGGGTCAATGGTCCTCATTACAAGTATGGCAGTCCCAGAAAAAACTGTGGTAATGCAGTGGTAATTAAATTACCACTGCATTACTGCACCACCGTACTACAACTATGTTGGAGAGGTGAAGGAACATCCTACAGAAAAATGCTAGAGGTAATTCCGCCAACTTACTGCCAAAAAACATCCACATTAGGAGAAAAACCGCTGGCAGAATTACCGCCAGTGATACTTCTGCCAAAAACCTCATGGAGTTCTATGGGCTCCATAAATGGGGACTTACACCACCATACACTTTCCTGTAATCTGGCGGTAATTCTGCAGGACCAAGTGGCGGTAAGAGCAATTCCATTTGACAGTATTCCAGTGGATTTACCACTGGAACACGGCCAAACTTGTAATGAGGCCCAGTGCCTATATTTAAGACTAAATTGGTTGATCAAGACATCCTGAAGCTCTCATGGGGCAGCTTGAATGACAGGATGGGATCAAGGTATGTATAATGTCCACTACCTGAGCCATAGGGTGTATGTGGGTGGAAATGAAGGGCGATAGGCCCCACTAGTCACTGCTCATGGGTGTGTGACAGGGGATTATCACATTATCAAACCAGCCTCTTTAAGAAGTGAATTAAGAACTATTTTCACACTTCCGTGGGCCCACATCATGTGCGCCTATAGTATCAATGTCATGATGAAGATTCTGTAAACCTCAGGGAAGGAACAGTGGCCCCAAAAATGCTTACTGTTTATGACAAAGTCAATTAAATGCTATATCCTAAATTTGTTGTTGCCAACAGATGATCCCAGCGCACTCTATCCAGGGAAATCCCCTGTACAGCATTCCAATAACTTGTGAGCACTTGTGAATCATATTCATTCAATTACAAAAGAAATAGTAAGCAAATATGTACATCATTCCTTTTCCAAATATCGGCAATTTTAATATCTCTGCACTTACTGTGCAGTCGTGAATTCAGAATTTCAATTTTTAAATCAAATAAATTGCCTTTAGAAAAAAACGCATATTCAGTCCCAAAGCTGGTGCCGAAAACATTTCATAATTTCAGAAAATGTCTATTGCCACTTCTTATACATATACATATCAGATCACTTATGTCAGAATTTGATCAGCAAAAAATATAATTAAGATGTTCATATATCCAGTTGTTTTTGCCGACGCGTTTTGGATTACTATCGTCCTTCTTCAAGGGCGAATCCGATGTGATTTCCTAGTTTGATCGTTTTGATAAATGTTCTATAAAAATAATAATTTTCATAGTCATGAATAGATTCTCAATCTCAATAAGTATAAATGAAGCTAAATAAATAAATATAACCGTATGCCACTGACCTCCACGTGTCCCAGGCATGTGTTCCTTTTCCAGTATCTAAGTAAATGGATAAATGAAGAAATAAGGCTCAATTTACAAACAGACTAATTGGATAAACAGTCGCTATGCCTTATGTATGGATCAGTAAAATCCTGTCCTTTTTGCATCACTTACCCAACAGCGAGTCTGCTAAGATTTCGATGCAGAATCCTCCAGTGTTCGTGTGCGAACAATTGCTCCATTAGTAGATCAAATCTGATGTACGCTTGTCACCTTTAACTCACATTGCCCATTAAGCATATTTCTATCTTTCATCTGTGGTCTACTTTCGATTTTCAGGGCATATCTGTGCATTAAGCGAATGCACTGTGAGGCATCCGACCGGGAAAAAGCCCATGGAATGAACACAGAAATTAGCAGAGAGCTCGTTACTACACTGACCGTAGCATACTTCCACGAGAGTCCAACAACAAAAATGCTGCACCCACCTGATATAGTGGACAAGCTGCGATGGGTTAAAGGATTTATCCAACACGTTTTTTTTTTCTTTATTTATTTCATTTGTTATATGTGTCCAGGACCCGGAGGTATCACTGCGCTAGATTACATACAGTAAAGCATGGATAGTTACAGTACAGTCAAGTCAACAGTAGTTACACAGGTAATCATGCATATATGTTAAAAGTGCGGTTTTGACTTGTCTGCAAAATGCAAGGTAGGAAGGTTCAATCCTGATTGTGGAAGGGAGTGTGTTTCATAATATGGGTGCGATGAAAGTGAAGCAGTTTTCTGGTGAATCTAGGTGTAGTAAGTGATATGGAGGAAGTTGAACGTAAGGTTATCAGATTGGGTTTCTTGGAGACCCAGTGCAAGAGATAGGGGTTCTGTGTTGTAGAGGCAGCGGTGAGTGGTGGAGAGTATTTTAAAATCAATGCATGCTTTGATGTGAAGCCAGTGGGCTTCACGTCTGACTTGGGAGATGTGCTCTGAGCGTTTCAGGCCCCAAACTGCTCTCAGGGCATTGTTCTGTGTGAGTTATAGTTTATGGAGATTCTTCTTGGAGGTTCCTGCTAAGGTGGCACTGCAGTAGTCAAGTTTGCTACCGACGGTTGCTCTAGCAAGAGTGAGGCAGTTGCTAGGGTTGAGAAATTTTCTAGAGAGATTGAGGAGTTTGGTGGAGTATGCAGGGGAGCAGGTCATTGCTTTCACGTGTTTGTTCAGGTTAAGTTCTGCATCTAGGTAGACTCGTAATGTTGAGACTCAATCCAGGAAATCTGAATGAGTCCAAGCCTACTGCCTGCCAGAAGCCAGATAACAGGTAATCGAGCAGATGCTGGAAATAGGTCCCATGAAGAGGTTTCATCGAGTTCTCTCATAGCCATTGCTTCAACCCGGTCATCTTAGTGACAAAACCAAACAGGGACTGGAGATTCTGCATTGATTTCTGCAAGGTAAACACATTTTTGAAGTTCAATGCTTAACCAATGCCACAAGTGAATGAAAAGGTTGCAAAGATAGAACGGGCCAGCTATATCTATATGCTCGACCTAACAAAGGGATACTTGTGAATACGGTTGATACTAGGAGACTGGGAGAAAATAGATATTTCCTTTGCTTTGGCCTGTCCTACTTCATAGCACTGCCATTTATCTTGTATTGCACATTAGGTACTGTCAGCGGATGATGGACCAGGTTTTGCAACCCAGCCAAGAATATGCTTGGCTGTACTTGCATGATACCATAATACATATCAAGACATGGTCCAAACATATGCATCAAATATATCTCATCTTCAAAAGCTTCGACTGAAAGCAAAACCAGTAAAATCGCATCTTCTCCTTTCATCGGTCAAACAGTTCACACTCAGAAGACCAAGGTTTAGGCTGTTCAGAGGGTTCCAATACATTCAACCGACTGAAAACTTTGGGTCTTCTTCTGACATGCAGGTTATAATAAATCATTTAATCCAGACCTCTGAAACATCACCATCTCCTGTTAAGGACAGAGCTGCACTTTCCAAGGCAAAGCATGCAAAGAGATTTGAATATTAGGAATATGTGTAGCTTACTACTAATACAACTCATTAGGACAATTTGTGTGGGTGTGTGTAGAACACCATTGTCAAATTTCCAAGGAACAATTAACAACCACTAATTGTTTTACATAACAAGAATATTTTAGACCATCATTTCAATTGTAAATTAATCTTGATAGCAAGAAATTCATAAATGTTCGTAAAATAAAATTTGTATAAAAACCTCAAACCTTTGAAGGTTTACATGGAAAGTTTGAGAGGGACAACAAAATTGTCGGAGAGACATAAGCATTTCATCAATGTATATAACTGAAATTTAATGGTCAACTTGTCAGGTTGATTCTGATGAAAGCCAAATGGATAATGCAACAGTTTTGGACTTATTTTTGTCTTTCTTCAGGAGGGAATCCTACTAACTTCCTGTAAATAAATTGAATACATGTAATGACTACACGCAATACTCTGTTCATATTAGTTATACAGGCCTATGTTACTACCTGGTGTGTACCGAATAACATATTTAATATTCAGTTGAATACCAAATAGTTTGCCAAGTATTTGGCAGAAGCTGACTGTAAGGCCAAATAGGTGCTTTATTTAATTAATTCGTTTGGAATTTCAAAAACACACTTTTGTCATTAACTTCTGTTCTTTGTATTGACATATCATGCTTATTTCAAGCATACAAGACAGATTAACAAAGGAAATATGGAAACCAAATATAAAGAATGATGCTGCAAATGCAAATCAATTGCTACTGAAATTGGTGGGCTTCACAAATTTAAAGTGCTATGTTGCAATGAGCAAAATGGGAAATGCAATTTGAATTTGCCAACTCTTGAGGGTTGCAAGGCACCTTAGGTGAAAAGTGAGTTTTGAACCTTCCTTGCATCTCACCCAGAAATGTATAAATGGTGTCTATCAGCTCATACAGGACACACATCAAAGGTACATTTGAGGTGAGGGGACTTCATCTTCTGACTATTTCCTCTACCCACCCATTGGCCAAATGAGTGATATGACTCTTCCACAGTAGAGAGGCTCATATGTTTGGAGCAGGAGTAATCTCAATTAGGTAAGCCTGACCTGTGGCTGAATCTGCCCAATTCATACATGTCTAGGATGGCACTTGACTGTTGGACAGTCATTCAGTTCCACCAAACCTAAATCCACGTCCACTAACCCAGACTTCTTTCCCTGAACATTAAAGGATGCTAGACTCTACTGTTTTTTCTATGCCTCTAACTCTTCAACCTCCAGCCAACAGAACCAGCATCTAGTGCTCTCTATCCCTCTACAGCAGCAGTTATACAAAATAGGTACTGTCATGCAGGAGTACAAGGATAAATAGTGGCTAAATGTCACACTCAGCCCTCACACTACTACAAACCAACAGTGATCACAATCAGAAAGGTGAAGCATACACAGTCAAAAGAACTTCCTTCTCATTTTGTTGTAACCTGAACCGAGTGTAGATTATACTCTTATGAGGTGTGTGACTGTTATGACAGTAGCAATCCAAACAGCAATAGTACAACCACCCAAATTAAAGAAATGTCCAATCAGGCTTCTACAAAAATATATATTATATAAGCATGTTTCCTTACTCAGCTAATGCAATTTATCAATGTTAGTTGCCCGCTGCTCTCCAAATGGCAAAGTGCACCACTGTGTGCCCTTCCACTTCAACAACAGCTATCATTTTAACAAACAGAATGAGCACGTTTCTACACGGTCACCTTCACCTTCCATTATCGCAAATATTCAGAATAAATTCAAGGTACTTCTTTCCATCCCCACTTCTCTTCACACAGAGCACGGCAGTTTCAGTGTCAATGAACAGTTAATTACCGGCTCAACCTTTCAGTCTCCAAAGAGTGAAACCCTGTAGGTTGAATGCTTCCTCACGAGCTAAAACTGAAAGCAGGTGCCATAATTATGCTACTACACAATCTTATGCCATCACTGCTACTCTACAATGGAACAAAGTTGACAATTACGCGTCTACAAAGACACATCATAGAGGCCAATATACTCAATGGATTAAACTTAAATACTGTTGTCATACCGCGCATGCATCTCATTCCATCGCATAAAAATATGCCTTTCAAATTCAAAAGAAGACAGTTTCCTATCAGTTTCACCTTTTCAATGACCATTAATAAGTCCCATGGACCTACGCCCCCTGCCTGGAAGTGATCTGTGGTAATTCTGATATTTTAGAAGGGGGACCGAAGTGACCCTATAAATTACCAACCAATATTGACCTTTAAGATATGCTAGAGCGGCGTATGTTGTATTGGGAACAGCTAGTATATACTTTAATTAAACACCTCAATATGCAGTAAACCTCACTATTTAAAACAATTACAAAAACCAATCCATGTGGGAAGAACACAAAATATGCAGACTGTGGATGATGCATGTACTCTGGGTAATGAGCAGGGGTGTAACGCTCACCTGATTCCCGCAGAGGCGCCGGTCTTGACTGGGCGAATACCGTATCTTCAAAGGTGATGTGTAACACACGGTTGGCTCTTTGGGCTGGACCTCTGTGCACTGTATGTCTGACTCGAAGAGTAAGATGTCTGCAGATAGAAAATACGGGATTAATGAACTGGGGTTATTGGGTGTCTCTCTCTTCTTCCCTTTCTCTTCTCCTGTAGAACCCCAAAGGTTAACGCTCTCACCTTAGGTAAGTGAACGCCGAGCTCTCCATCTGCCTCGGGGCAGGGTGCCGTAACCAGTTTCTTCACTGGATAAGGGTGCAGGCCTCTTGACCTCAGAGGACTGCTGTCCGTCGTTTACTGCACGAACGGTAAGTTCCGAGTATTTCAAATGTCTTTAAAAGTCTTTTGTAATGATGTCTCTTGTTTTGCAGGGTTCCGGCGATGGCGGATGACGGGCTGAAGTGAGTTGAGGATGGAACCCGTGTGAGGAATAGAAGCGCCTGGAAGCACGTAAGTAAGCGCTTTTTGCTTGCTTCACGATGCGCACTAACTGTCCTTTTATCTTGCAAGTACAAGTTCGGAGCTGCTGAAGGGTGCCGGAATACCCACTGGGTTCGGCGTGGGAAGGAGTAATGGCAGGTGAGTAATAAAGTTACCCAATGTCTTTAAACGCACCTTGTTTTGTCTTTCAGATGCGGGATGCAGCGCCGAAGGCCTCCGGAGCGTGCGAAGAGTTGGTAAGCTTTTGTCTTTCAGATGCCGGAATGCAGTGCGAAGACCTCCGGAGCACGCGAAGAGTAGGTAAGCCTTTGTCTTTCAGATGCCGGAATGCAGCGCGAGGCGTTGGTGACAGCCGATGGACCAGGTAAGAGATGCGCTGTCACTGAAGACCGTAGTGCTAACCTGTTCTTTCTTGTCTTTATAGGTGTTGCTGAAGACTGGATTCAGGATGGTAAGCCTTTTTCCCTTAGGCCCAGGATCAGATGCAGAAGACACGATGAGCGTTCTGCTGCAGAAGATGCAGAATAACGCAGAGCAAGATTCATCCATCGGGTGTGGTTTAAATAGCCTCCTGTAGTGCTTAGATGTCTCCTTCCACAGCCTCGCCTAGGTAAGAAAAGAGTTCCTGCTTTCCAGAAGAGTTCCAGTGTTCTGAACCTAGGGAGTGGCTCCTGTCCCACCCAACAGGAAAAGTAGTCCCAAACAGAAGAGGATCAGAGGCTCAACTGGCAGGTAAGTAAGCAGCATGGTCTGCTGCAGGTAAGTCCACCCAAGCATTATGAGCCCGGCGCTTCCAGCGCTGGGACTGGGCATATTTATGAGCCTGGTGCCACTGGCGCCAGGACAGGGTCCAAAAGGTCCCAATTGGGACTGGTTGGCACTCGGAACCTGAGTTATGGGTCTGCTTCCAAGGGAGTTGGGTGAGTCCTGACCTTTTGGAAGCAGAGATCATGACAGCACCCCCCTCAAGGCCCCTCCCAAACCGGGCTTCTCCGGGGGTTTTGGCTTGTCAGGAAATGTTCGATGAAATCTTTTGATTAGACGAGGAGCGTGGACATATTCTGCAGGTTCCCAGGATCTTTCTTGGGGGCCGTAGCCTTTCCAGTAAATTAGGTAAAATAGTTTAGATTTGGAGATCTTGGAATCCAGGATGCTTTTGACTTCAAACTCGAGTTCTCCATCAACTAGGATAGGTTTTGGAGATTTAGTTAGCCCGGGTTTGAGGTTGCACGGGTTTTAATAGAGAGACGTGGAAGACCGGATGTATCTTCATGTGCGGGGGCAAGTCCAACTTGACCGCTACTGGGTTTACTATGGTAGTGACAGAATAGGGACCAAGGTATCTTGGGTTGAATGTGCGTGGTCCCTTTAGAGGTAGATATTTGGTGGATAACCAGACTTGATCTCCTACTTGATATTGGGGGGCTTCCTTCCGATGTTGATCTGCTCCTTTCTTGTATTGTTCCTTAGCCCTTTGAAGGTGAGAAACGGCTTCCTTAAAGGCTTGGGTGATTGTAGAATGCAGGTAGTCTACTGCTGGTGTTCCAAGATCTTGGAGTGGATCCAACTCCGAGGTTCGAGGGTGACTGCCGTATAAAAGAAAAAACGGGGTTTTCCCAGTTCCCGAGTGGACAGAGTTATTGTAGGCATATTTGGCTATCCAAAGGATATCTTTCCAAGTTTTTTCAGTTTGTTGCAGCATGCAGCGTAAATACTGTTCCAGAGTTTGATTGGTCCTCTCGGTTTGTCCGTCGGTTTGAGGGTGGTGACTGGTCGATAGTCTCACATCAATTTGAGCCGACCGACAGCAACTTTGCCAAAAATGAGAAATAAATTGACTACCTCGATCCGAAATTAGAACTGAAGGAAAACCGTGCAGTCGGACGATGTTTTCGAGAAATTCCCGGGCCAGAGTTGTTGCTGTTGGCAAACCTTTGAGTGGAATGAAATGCGCCATCTTGGAGAATAAGTCCACGATTACTAGGATCGTATTGTATCCGGAGCATGGAGGTAAATCGGTGATGAAGTCCATAGAAAGCGTATGTCAAGGGCGAGGTGGGATGTCAATAGGGCGTAAGAGACCGGCTGGTTTTTCCTTTTGACTCTTGTTTTGGGCGCATACTCCACAGGACATTATAAAGTCTCTGATATCTTTTTTCCAAGACGGCCACCAGAAGTAGCGCTTGATCTTTTCTGAGGTTTTGGCCATACCGGGATGTCCTTCCATTAAAGAATAGTGATAACAAGAGATTACCTTTTCCTGTAAATCTGTGCTGGGCAGGTATAATCGTTCTTGGAAATACAACAAGTTGTCCTTCACTGCAAAGTCCTTTCCCTGCAGATGCCAATTCTGTATGTCTGCTGGAGTTACAAGTTTCCTGGCTTTATCCTTAACTTCCTCTATGGATTGTGTGGCTAATAAACCCAGAATTCTTTGTTCGGGAATGATAGGTACAGGTTTAGGGTTGATCAAGTGTTCTTCCACTCCCATCCGACAAAGGGCATCAGCTTTACCGTTTTTTGTACCAGGTCGATAGGTAATTATGAAGTCAAACTCGGCAATGAATAGTGCCCAACGGAGTTGTCTAGAGGATTGGGCTTTTGCGGTTTTCAAATATTGCAGGTTTCTGTGATCTGTAATCACAGTAACGGTGTGTCGGGCCCCCAGAAGATAATGCCGCCAAGCCTTAAAGGCAGACTTGATAGCCAGAAGTTCCTTATCAGTAATAGTGTAATTGATCTCAGGAGGCGAGAATTTGCGGGACCAAAATGCCACGGGATGCAACTGATTGGTTACTGGGTCCTTTTGTGATAGAACTGCCCCCATGGCAAGGCTCGAAGCATCAGTTTCAACGATGTAGGGGAGTTCGGGCGAGGATGTTTTAAAATTGGTGCAGAGATAAATTTAGTCTTCAAGTTCTGGAAAGCTTGTTCCGCCTCGGTAGACCATTCAAAATGTTTGTTTTTCTTTAACAAGGCGGTGATGGGCTGGACTATTCGAGAGAATTCGGGGATAAACCTGCGGTAAATGTTAGCGAAGCCTAACATGCTTTGAACACCTTTTACGGAGGATGGTGATGGCCATTTGAGAATTGCATCGACCTTCTTTGAATCCATACGCACTCCACTAGGTGATAATATGAATCCCAAGAATTCAGCTTCAGTCACGTTGAAAACACATTTTTCCAACTTAGCGAAAAGTTTGTGTTGACGCAACCTCTCGAGGACCATTTTCACGTGTTTCCGATGTTCAGATTCCGATGAAGAATAAACGAGGATGTCGTCAATGTAAACAACAACACACACATCTATGAGCTCTCTGAGGACATCGTTCATAAAATATTGAAAGGCGGCCGGGGCATTGCAAAGTCTGAAGGGCATGACCTGATATTCAAATAGCCCATACTTGGTGCGGAAGGCCGTCTTCCATTCATCGCCCTCTTTTACTCGTACCAAGTGGTAGGCCCCTCTAAGATCCAGCTTTGTATATATGCATGCTTTTCTGACTTGGTCCAGGAGTTCAGGGATCAAAGGTAACGGATATCTATTCTTAACGGTGATCTGGTTCAGGGTGCGATAATCTATACAAGTTCTAAGGTCCCCTTCCTTTTTTGGAACGAATAACAAAGCTGAAGAAGCAGGGGACTTGGAAGGACGAATAAACCCATTTGCTAGGTATTGATCCAGGTATTGTCGGAGGTGAAGGTTCTCAGGCTCGGTGAGGGCATAAATTCTACTACAAGGAGGAGTAGATCCAGGTATCAGGTCTATCTGGCAGTCATAAGACCTATGAGGAGGTAGAGAGTTAGCCTGATCCTTCCGGAAAACATCTTGGAATTCTAGGTATTCGGGAGGTAACTGGGGAGTCTCCGAAGAAATTGCTGCCAGTGCAACACCAGGTGGAGGGTGACAAGTAGAGACACATTCTGGAAACTGAACCGTTCTTGCTCGCCAATCGATCTGAGGATTGTGTTTCTCTAACCAAGGTATTCCTAGAATAATCTGGAACTGAGGGGCCTTGATCACATCGAACACGATCTTCTCATGGTGTCCATCTTGACTTACTAGCGTCACTTCTTGAGTGGTATGCGTTACTGGTCCGGAGGCTATCTCCGTACCATCCACCGTAGTAATGACGTCCTTTACAGCCTTGGGACAAAGAGTTAGATTCATCCTCAAAACCATTTCCTAATCCACATAATTGCCGATGGCACCGCTGTCGACGTAAGCTTCAATCGCATATAATCGATCCGGATGATCAGGGCTAATGAGGACCATAGGTATCAGGAAATCCGAGGTCACGGAACTGGTTTTAACGCTCGGCAAGAGGACCTCTATTCTTGTCGGGCGAGATCGTTTCCCTGCTCAGAGTTTGTGACCTTGGTAACTGCAGCTCCTACTGCCTTCTTGGCTGGTTTCACCGGACAGTCTCGAAGAAAGTGCCCTGAGTTTCCGCAATAGAGGCATAATTGCAACTGTTTTCTCCTTTCCTGCTCCTTTTGTGTTAGTGGTCCTTTCAGGCCCCCTATTTGCATGGGTTCCCCGGAGTCTACTCCTTTGGAAGGAGTTGGCGGTTTGGAAAATACTCGAGCATCAAACTTGGAACGATCGGCCTTCCTGTTTTGCTGTCTGTGATCTATTTGAACGACTAAGTCTATATAGTCCGAACAGTCTTGCGGGGGATTCACTACTTGGGCTAACACATCTTTGAGCTCTCCACATAGACCTCTATAAAACAGCGTAATCCTTTTATCCTCAGGCCATTGAGTTTCCACTATCAGTCTGTTGAAAGACGCAATATAAGCCAAAAGGTCTTGATTACCCTGTCGCAACGAAAGAAGCTCATTGTCCAAGGCCTGCCCCTGTGAATGTCTTGCGAACAGTTTTTCCATACAGAGCTGAAAAGCTTGAAAATCATGGAGAACCGGATCATCTTGATTAACTAGAGGGATCGACCAGTCTGTCGCATTGCCACTAAGGTACGAAAGCACGAAAGCTACTTTAGCTTGATCAGTTGGAAATGCTGCTGGCCGGCATAAGAAATGCAACCGGCACTGATTAATAAATACTGCAAACCTCTTTGGGTCACCAGAAAATCGTTCGGGCGGAGCCAGAGGTACATTCCCAGGTAGGTTGATCTGCACTGGATTCATAGAGGATGTTGAAGGAAGATTCGCCCCTGATGCGGGTAATGGGGTCTGTCCGGCTTGTGACTGTAGCAATTGTCTAGCGCGATCGTCTGTTCGCTCCTTGGAAATAATCAGTTCCCTTCTTAGGGCGTTCGTTTCCTGACGGGCTGCATGCACTTCTGCTCTTAGTTCCCCAAGTAACTGGGCTAGCTGGTCGGTATCCGAGGTTTCCATAGCGCCTGGGCGGGAGTTTTGCGGTAGGCTTTGCGTTCTGTAACGCTCACCTGATGCCCGCAGAGGCGCCGGTCTTGACTGGGCAAATACCGTATCTTCAAAGGTGATGTGTAACACACGGTTGGCTCTTTGGGCTGGACCTCTGTGCACTGTATGTCTGACTCGAAGAGTAAGATGTCTGCAGATAGAAGATACGGGATTAATGAACTGGGGTTATTGGGTGTCTCTCTCTTCTTCCCTTTCTCTTCTCCTGTAGAACCCCAAAGGTTAACGCTCTCACCTTAGGTAAGTGAACGCCGAGCTCTCCATCTGCCTCGGGGCAGGGTGCCGTAACCAGTTTCTTCACTGGATGAGGGTGCAGGCCTCTTGACCTCAGAGGACTGCTGTCCCTCGTTTACTGCACGAACGGTAAGTTCCGAGTATTTCAAATGTCTTTAAAAGTCTTTTGTAATGATGTCTCTTGTTTTGCAGGGTTCCGGCGATGGCGGATGACGGGCTGAAGTGAGTTGAGGATGGAACCCGTGTGAGGAATAGAAGCGCCTGGAAGCACGTAAGTAAGCGCTTGTTGCTTGCTTCACGATGCGCACTAACTGTCCTTTTATCTTGCAGTTACAAGTTCGGAGCTGCTGAAGGGTGCCGGAATACCCACTGGGTTCGGCGTGGGAAGGAGTAATGGCACGTGAGTAATAAAGTTACCCAATGTCTTTAAACGCACCTTCTTTTGTCTTTCAGATGCGGGATGCAGCGCCGAAGGCCTCCGGAGCGTGCAAAGAGTTGGTAAGCTTTTGTCTTTCAGATGCCGGAATGCAGCGCGAAAACCTCCGGAGCACGCGAAGAGTAGGTAAGCCTTTGTCTTTCAGATGCCGGAATGCAGCGCGAGGCGTTGGTGACAGCCGATGGACCAGGTAAGAGATGCGCTGTCACTGAAGACCGTAGTGCTAACCTGTTCTTTCTTGTCTTTCTTGTCCCACCCAACAGGAAAGGTAGTCCCAAACAGAAGAGGATCAGAGGCTCAACTGGCAGGTAAGTAAGCAGCATGGTCTGCTGCAGGTAAGTCCACCCAAGCATTATGAGCCCGGCGCTTCCAGCGCTGGGACTGGGCATATTTATGAGCCTGGTGCCACTGGCGCCAGGACAGGGTCCAAAAGGTCCCAATTGGGACTGGTTGGCACTCGGAACCTGAGTTATGGGTCTGCTTCCAAGGGAGTTGGGTGAGTCCTGACCTTTTGGAAGCAGAGATCATGACAAGGGGTGAAACACAAGACATCGGAAGCGATTTCACCAAAAACAATATGTTTTGTAGAAGAAGGTTCAAATAGGTGTTGTATAAGTCACCAGGATGCCAAAAGTGGACCAAGTGTCTAGGGCCTCTCACCAGTATATTAATTAGTTCTTGGGTTGTTTGAAAGCACCAAACCAGGCATCCAAATGCTGTTTGTGTGGGTCAAAACAGGTTGGGAGGCAGTGAGTCATGTTGGACCAGCTGGTGAGGGGGCAGAGCTCCATGCAGTTCAAAGCCAGTCTTCCTGCTATGCGGGTCTATAAGCTCATCTGGTTCAGTTCGAAGGTTGAGTAGCACAATGGGCTGGCTGTCCAGAGAATTTTTATGCATTCATCCCAGTGGGTCAATGCAATGTTCAAAAGGTTGGTGCTTCAAACTCATCCACAGCCACAAGCAGGTTGTTTGAGCCAAACAGGTTACATGCTCTGCATGGTACAATGCAACCTTGAGTGTGTTTGATGAATGCAGCAACAACGGTTTGTAGGAGCTTCAAAGAAGTGGAAAAAGCAACACTGTGGAACCTGTAGGTATGAAGTTGTACAAACAGGTTTTACTCTTGTTTCAGTATGTTTCAAAGCTGCAGAATGCAGGAATCCATCTTCATTGCTACTTCTAGTGCTATGAAACCCATTCCATGTGCAGAGGGATCATTTTTCTCTTCACTTGCAACAGGTAGAGGCTAGCTGGCACTTGCAGGAGTCCTTTACTTCCACTGAGGAGCTTACGTACTGGTGCAGCTGGCAGAGAGTACAGTACCTGATCCACAACAGCAGGTCACACCCAATGTTCCCAGGGGATGGGTAGACAAAGCTTGAGAAGTAGTGAGTGTGCACAACCTCTTTTTCTTTCACTTCTTTTCCAGTTTTAGAGTTACAGTATTTACTCTGCCTGGGGTGAAAACCCACTAGAAAGGTGCCTCCATGAAAAGCACTACAAATACAAGCAAAAACAAAACCTTGGCTACAAAGCCAGCTGTGTGGGCTGCACCCCCAAAAAAACCTCATTGTGGTATGTGATAATATTAGGTAGATTCAAAGGAAAATTACATATAAGTTCAAAAAATCTTTTTTCTTATTCAATCTTCTTTTATTCGCAATTTATCTTGGAATATAGTGTCATCAGTAATATGCAGATGCATTTCAGAGCCAGAGCCTATGCATTTCGGACCATAGCGTCCTTCATCAGGGCCAGTGCTGTCTATTCATTAGGTTAAATGTTTAGAATTGATAGTCCATTACAAAACCTTATTAGGTCGTATGATCCATATTGTCAAAATCCAAATTTCAATTAATTTGGTGCAAAGTGCATTTCAGCATCGGTGATATATCATTAATATCATACCGGAAGTCAACATGTATTAGAAACACATGCCTTTAACAATATTGCCAAAATTAATACGTACTTAAGGTCAAATAGCATGGGTAGAAGGGGGGGAAATAAAGAACAGTTATGTCAGGTATAGCTAAAGGTAATATGGCATGATTCTATGTAGATTATTAGTTCATGATTGAGCATTTGTTAGCGGTTGCTTTTACTGATAGCAGGATTGATTAGGACAAAATTAGACAAGGAGAGACAGACAATTCTTGATTTAGAAAAAGTTGAACCTTACTTTAAAAGGAGATTGTAATAGCATAAAGGTCAATGTAGCAAACTGCAAAGGGAATCCACCAAAAGTTGATACTATGCAACAAGTTTCAGTGGTTGCTGTTCTGTTAATATTGTATATGTGTTTATTGGGAATGTCCGGACTGTTCTTTTTATCTGGCACGTTATCCTGTTTGCCCACACCACACCTGCTGCCCATTACTGTGCCGTCCCCGAGGTGAAAGCCACATTGGAGACCTTTCTCTGTGGCCTTGTGGCATGCAAAAGATGTCTGCCGTCTTTTTGTCTATAAAAAGGCTTCACTGTGTTTCCCAGCATTCTGTCGCTGGGCCTGCCGATTGGCTCCCTGCTTCTACTTTTTAGCCAATGGTGGACCAGCAGGCTTCAGCCAGCCCACCCCTCAAAGGCCCACTTTCTAAGGCCCTGTCAGTTCCCCTGTCCATTGCCTGGCCGGGTGTGGGGGTCCTTCTGACCCCCCTTCAGTGCTGTTACTATGGGACAGTGAACTTGGACTTTTTCTCCTTTTCAAAGGTCAGTTCCCCCTTTCCTCTCCATTGGCCATCCTCTCCACACCTGTGACTGTCCCACCCCTCTCCTCCAGCTGCATTGTGCTCACCTTAACATGCCAAAAATGAACTCAGCGTTCCCAGCTGCCCACTCAAATGTCACCTTTCGCTATATTTTGCATCTAGCTGTGCCCTGTGGGTCTACTGTGTTTTGACTTTGCTAAAATTTGCATGTACCTGTGCCCTGTGGCTCTACTATGTTTTGACTTTGCTAATGTTTGCATCTAGCTGCACCCTGTAGCTCTATTGTATTTTGTTTTTGACTGCGCCCAGTGATTGCATTGTGCTACTTTGTCCTGCTGTTCCTGTCTTGCGCCGCCTCTCCTGCTTCCCTACCCCTCGCTTTTCTTTTCACCCTCCTCCACTTCACGTATGGCACTCTCTGTCTCCCTTATCTTCTCTAACTGTTTCTCCATTGACTATCCTACCCTTCTCATTAAGTCTGGTAGGAAGAAGTTAAAAAAAGATATCTTGGTCTCTAACCCTGGTCTCCCTATCGCTGACACCTATATCAGTGCATCCTCCAGACAGACCCTTACTGACATCCCCTTTGTCGTTCCTTTGCCAGACCTTTCGATTCCTCACATGGTCTCTGTGCTCTCACCTTTCTCTTCTTCAACCATTAATAGTGGCACCTGGTAGGAGGCCCTCCTGGACCCCTTCCGCTCCTCCAAGGTAATCATTAATGTCTATCTGAATGGACTGGAAGTTAGGAGCTTCAAGGAACCGCGGATCACTGCGCCTATCCATAATTTCTCTCTGTTGGTCAGTTTTAATTCCTGCAGCCTGTAGTTGGGGTTCCTTTGGGACAGAGCTCCTGAAGTCCCAGGGGTTTAGGATATGGAAGGTAGGTTTAGGAACCCCAGTTACCGTGGCGCTGGATAAGGTGGTTGCCAGATGGTATGTTAATACCCTGTATTATGTCTCCAATAATTCAGGAAACAGTTGTAAGCTTGAGATTGGTCATTTTTTAATGGTTGATGGTTTAGTTACGATGTATGCCATGTATTGGCAGACATGATTGTGCACAGATGTATATACACATTTTGCTGTTTGAATGTCTAGAGTGCCAACATGTGTTTCGACCCAGGGTCTTTCTCAAGGTGTGGATTGAGGGGCCTGGTAGGTCCTGTCTGGAAATAGCTGGTTAGCTTCCTTAAACCAGATGGGGCTGGGTGTTGCAGTCTGCGGGGCTCACAGTGATCGTCTGGTGTGCCCCCCCGACCGTAACACCCAGCCCTGCCGGGCTTAAGGAAGCTATCCAGCTATTCGTAGACAGGACCTACCAGGACCAACCTCAGGCTTACAACGGTTTCCTGAATTACTGGAGACATAATACTGGGTATTAACATACCATCTGGCAACCACCTTATCCAGCACCATGGTAACCGGGGTTCCTAAACCTACCTTCCAAGTTTATCCTAATGGCACCATCCGGGTCCAAGGCCCCCAGGCCAACATTCTCCTCTTTGATAGGTGCTTCCCGTGCCTCATCAACTTCCTTCCTGCTCCTGCTGTGCCCACTCTCTCCTCTCTGGCTTCCTTGCCTCCCACCTCTGCCTCCTCCTTGGCTACCTTGACATCGCCTTCCTTCTTTGCCCTCCCTCGGGTTCCTTCTACACCTGTGCAGGGTGTACCTCTGATCTGTAGCCCTCCCCGGAAGTCTTTCAAGATTGGCAAAATTCTCCATATTGCCACTCTGAACTCTTGCTAGGCTGTCAAACACTCCTCTGACATCTGCCACCTCCCGGGCGAACTCTACCTTGATGTCCTCGGTCTCACCGAGACATGGTTCACAGCCAGCTCTGTCACGAGTTTTGACACTCTCCTCCCTGATGGCTACAAGATCCCCTCGATGCCCAGATCCAACCGTTCTGGTGGGGGAGTAGCCTTAAACTTCCCAGAGTGAATTCCTGCCTCTGTGATTCCTTTGCAGGCCTACTCCTCCTTCGAATGCCTTGTCTGGCAGCTTTCTCTCCCTGCCTCCCTCTCTCTCACCATTGTTACTATCTATTGGCCACCTGGTCAGACTACCTCCTTCCTCACTGAGTGGGCCGACCTCTCATCCTCCCTCCTGGCCTCGACCACTCAACTCCTTCTCCTTGGTGACTTCAATATCCACCTGGAAGCTTCCTGTCGCTCTTCCATACTCTTTTGTGACCTCTGCCACTCTCTCTCTCTATTCTTCCCTCTAGTCCGACTCACTCTGCAGGGCACACTCTGGATGTTTTTATCTCCTCCGACCTCCCCTTCTCTAACCCTCTCACCACTCTTCTCTCCTGGAGCGACCACTTTCTCCTTTCCTCCCAACTCTCCCTCTCTACCCCACAGGCAAAGCCATCTCCAGCACTGCCACCTACTTTCCCGGTCATCTGGCCCATGAAGCGTGTGTCACTTGAGGCTTTCGCTGCCACTTTCTTTCTCCCTCCTCCCCCTCTGGCTCTTTCTCATCCTGACACTGCCCTTTCCATGCTCCACTCTGCTATCTCTGACATCCTTGATGTTCTTGCCCCTGCCATGAGGATCTGCTTGAAGCCCAAAGCCAAGTGCAAATCTTTGTACGACTCTGACCTAGTCACCCTTAAACGCAAGTGTAGGGTGGCAGAGAGGAAATGGCAGGCATCTTGTGCATCCTCTGACAAACTGGCCTGCCGCCTACTCCAAAGGCAATACTGGCTCTCTGTCCGCACTAAGAAGAGAGCCCACATCCAAACCCATGTCTCTGCGGCATCTAACAACATGGCCAAACTCTTCAAAATCTGCAAGGAGCTGGCCAATCCTGCTTCATTTTCTACTTCCCCTGTCCCCTCCCAGACCCTCTGCACAGCCCTGGCTTCTCATTTCATCAAAAAAGTCCAGGACATCCTGTCCACCCTCTTGTCCTCTCCTCCTCTTACCACTTCTCTTTCCACTACCTCTGGCCCCACTGTAGCTGCCTCTACTCCCACCTTCTCTCCCTTTCCTCTGTTCGCCCCTGACAACATTTCCAGACAAGTCCAATCTATGAAAATTTCGTCAAAACACGTTCTTCCATGTTCATCCAAAACCATCAAGGACCATATTGACACCCTCACTCCTGCCCTGCCCAACCTCTGCAACCACTCATTCGCCTCTGGAGCCTTCCCCTCCCACTTGAAGCACTCTCTTAGTCACCCTCTTCTCAAGAAACCCACAGCTGACCCCTCCTGCTCAGCCAACGATCACCCAATCTCTATCACTCTTTTCCTGGGGAAACTACTGGAAAAGCTCTCCATCTCCCAGCTTAATCTTCACACTAATTATGTTGGTTGTCTCCATGACCATCAGTCTGGCTTCAGAGCAGCCAGAAGCATGGAAACTGCTTTCCTTTTTCTCCACACATTTCCGACGTCTCTAAGAAGGAAAACTATCAACTCCACCTCCTCAAAGGTGTTTCTCCTTTCCACTCCTTCTCCCAGAAGCTCACTGTCTCTAGAGGTCTGGTTCTCTCTAAGCTGGACTATTGCAAAAGCATCTTTCTAAATCTGTGTGCTACTACTGTCCGCCCTCTGCAACTCATCCAGAACAGGACTGTGAGACTTGTCCTTGGCCTCAAGCCCAGGGATCATATCTCTCCAGCCCTGAAATGTCTTCATTGGCTCCCAGTGGCTGCAAAGATTAAGTTCAAGACCCTTTGCATTATCCACAAGTCCTTCTTGGTCCTGGGTCTGCAATACCTTCCTACTCAAGCTCTTCGCTCCTCCACCTCCAACTCCCTCAGTGTGAGTCGCTTCTCCAAGCAACGGGTTGGTGGTCGATCTTTTTCTCCAGCTGGGGCTTTCCTCTTGAACAACCTCCCTGCTTCTCTAAAACTTGAGGAGAACCATCGTCAGCACCTCAAGACCTTCCTCTTTGCTTCTGCCTTCTCTCTCCCTCTCCCCTGCTGATCTTGTCTGTTCGGCACCCGCACTGCCTCCTGACAACCCTTGCAATTTGGGTCTGTATCGGCATCCCTACAGTCTCCTTCCTGCACTTATTAGACATCCTTTGTCTGCACCCTATTTTTGCACTTGCCACCTGCTGGCCGCATTACCTGTTTTTTTTGTTTTGATCACTTGTTCAGCACTTTCCAATCCTCCCCTGCCCCTTGCACTTTCCCATGCACTTGCACTGTTGCTGAGGCCTCTCAGCAAATAAGGAGCGGAACACCAGAGTAACTATGAACAGGTCTTCTTTATTCGTATTACTCACCAAAAAGTATCCCCCATTCCCTTCCTCACTCATCCCCTTCCTCCCTCACACTCCTGCTTCCCGCCTCTTCCCTGTATCTTCCTTTAAGGTGCAGACAGGTGTAACATCACCCTCGGACAAATGTTCTGTCGTTGGGTGTTAACATTCTTCCACCAGGCGAGCAGGCCTCCTGGTTATGTGCTGTGGGCGTAATCTGGATTCGCTGTGTGCGGTTGCTTCTGAGACTCTCGATGAGTCTAGTGTTTCACAGCGAGCGTCCTCTGGGTGAATCCATGCCTCATCTCTGGGTTCTCTGGGCTCAGGGTCAGGGTCTGGTGGGATTAAGTCAGGTTCCTAGTTTTTGATGAGGTGCTTAAATTGTAAGCTGTTTATCGTCACTTCATGAGACGTGTTTTGGGCTGTCACCATGGATCCTTTGACGGCGACCACTTTCAACTGTTTTGGTGAGTATCTCGCATCTGTCTTTCTTTTCTTTATTTATTTTTTATTGTTTTTAGTTTTCAAAACAAACTTTTACAATATATTTATTTTCCTTACTTAACAATTTCTTAAACTAAAATATATGAAAATATATATTCTTGATTGACCATCGAAAGAATTAACATAACATCATAATACTATATAAAAAAAAAATCCTACAGAAGGATTGGAACACAATGGTGAAAATGCCATCCAAATTGGTCAATCTATGTGCACATAATTGATTGATCATTGTTTCAGCATATACTCAAAGAATAAAAGAGCCCACATAACACCATAAAACTATTCTAAGAACATCCTACCGATGTATTGTAACACAGTGCTAAAAATGACATCCAAACAGTCAATCTATGTGCGAATACACAATTTCAAATTAGTCAATATAGGATCTAGAAACATGACAAATCATGAAACTCTTATACACAGATACAATATTTTGTTTACATTGGTTAAAATACAAATACATTACAATAATAAACAGGTGGTTACTTATAAAAGTAAAACCATCATGTAAGGTTGTGCACTCAAGTAGTAGGTCAGATAATATCTTACATAACCAAATTAAAATCCAGCAGGAGTATAATGTGAGACCTAACATTGAGTGCAGAATCAGTATACCAAGCATCTTGAGGAATAATGTATCTTTATTCATTAATTCTGTCAAAATAGTCCTATCACGTACATTAAACAAATTCAGTGCATTTATAGACAGAAGAGTTTCTGACATTCAAATCATGATTGATTATTTTAAGAAATTGCGTTAGAGCTAAGATCATAGACTGGCTCAAGCCCCACATTAACCTATTCCATAACATTTCTCTTGAGCCAATAGTAAATCCTAGTTTGAAAGGACCAAGAATCAAAGTCCTATCATCATCAAAATATGGACAATAGAGAACTAAATGTTTTAATGTTTCTTGATATTGAGTATTATGACAACAGAGACAAAAGTTCTTAAATGGATTTTCCTTTTTGGTATTCCAATATTTTATTCTCATAAGAGTAGGAGATAAATTTAATCTAAATCTTAGATACATATTGCGTAACTTTCCACAGGGAAAAAGCTGTAAGTAATGCAAACGCAAAGATCTTTTGGAAAGAAAGAGAGAATATTGTTTATAGTTTTTATAAGTTTGAATTGATCCCAAAGTAATGCGCCAGTCATACTCACAAAGCTTATGTTTACATACGCTGTCCGAGTATATAAATCCTCAGCATTAGTGTCAATCCTATCAAGAAGTGAATTTTGTTTTCAAAGGTTAATACTCATATAGGATAATGATCTTGCAGCATATTAAATAGATCAATATAGAGTGAGTTTCGAGGAGGAGATTGCATTTTCATATAATTTGAAAGAACTATCCAAGAGTATTTGTCAAGTAAGGGCGATATCCCAAGCTCATGTCTTAAAATTGTGTTCGGAAGTGAGTTGGGTAATCGTAGAGTAAGCTTCCAAATGTTCCCCTGTAATTCATCAAGTATCAAATCAATATTAACAAGACACATATCCATACCAAATAAAATTATGGCTTCAGCTTTCAAGGTCTAGTAATCAAGCACTGGTAGCAACACATATTTGCAATATGTGTTATATATAACTCTCATCTGAGCTATAAGTGGTCTAATTATTTGATTAAGCATAGATATCCACTTCAGTTTAGGTGTGATATTGCACAGGTTATAGCCAAGATACCTTAATTCAGTTGTTCGGTGTATTATTTCATCGTTAATAGTCCATAGAAATCTACACATTTTTCGTTTGTTTTTATTTAAAATAATAATCTTGGATTTCAAGGCATTGGATCAAAGGTTCAATTTATTTGCGTAGATAGAGAAGCTCTGTAGTTTCACTTGTAGCCCATATGTTGTTCTGTCAAATAAGAGGATGTAATCTGCGAACGCCATCCATTGTAGGCTAAACTTACCAAGTTTGACCGGAAATTTGAGAACATTATTCCAAATTTTATCTACATCAGATAAATATATAATAAAAAGAGTTGTTGCCAATTTGCAGCCCTGTTTTACACCCACTACAGTTTTAATGGGATCAGACAGAGCACCATCTAGTGTAATCCTTACCCTATAGCATGTGTCTCTGTGCATTTTGTATATCATGGATTTCATTTGCATCGGGAAACCCAGCTTGAACATTTTGTCCCAAAGTAATGGACGGATCACACAATCAAGAGCGGCAGATAAACCTAAAGACGCTATGTAAACCGGTCCTGTATTCATTAGTTTAGATTTCTGAAGAACGTGTGCCAAAATTGTTGCATTGAAAGTGGTCATCATCCCTTTTCAGAAACCTACTTGATAGCGAGAATAGATATCATGTTGTACAATATAGCTTTCAAGTTCCCTTAAAATAAGCATAGCAAAGATTTTTTCAGAAACATCCATAAGCACTATGGGGTGGAACTTTTCAGGCAATGCAGGGTCACCTTTTTTAAAAATAAGGATGATAATTGAGGTGAGCCAAGATATAGAAATGTTATTAGTTAGGTAAATAGTATCAAACTTCATTTTAAGAAAAGATGCCATAGAGAAGGATCACACTTTAAAATACAGGCTGGAATTCCGTCTGGACCTGCAGCTTTGGAGTATTTAAGGTTTCGATTAGCACCATCAATGCCAATAATAGACCAAAGGCATGGGCTTGAAATAAACATGGTGGAATTTAAAGGTGAAACTTTATGATATTGAGGTGGTAACTTAAATTTAGCTGAAATATGAGTACACCATGTTTCAGAAGATATTGAGGACCATAACCTTTGTGCAGATGCATTGTCAGCATTTTTCATCATTGTCCATACAGACCTCTTGTTGTTGTTACATAAGTTGTCTTTTAAGTGAATGTGTTGCTTAAGTGCTTGCATAGAGTGTTTATACTTCTGACATATTTCCTTTTTTCGAGTATAATAAATGGCAGAAGACATAAGCAATAACTTTAAGGCCCTCAATTGGTTATTTTTTATAGATTTAATTCTGACAATTTCAGGATTAAACGTATGATGAAAATGATTACATGGAGATGTTTGTCTATGAGCTATAACTTGAAGCAGATGTTTAATTGTAGCACTGTTTTTTGATTCAATGAAGTCAAGATCAAGGCTTTTAAGTTGTTCTTTCGGGCATATTATAATATTCTTTTTTACCATGCTTGTTAATTCTGCACACAACGTATGGTTCCAGTGAATTGAAAGCTCAGGGTGTTCAATCTCCACAAATTGGAGCTCGGGAACAGTGTCCAATTTAGAGATAGCCAAGTGCATCTTAAGTGAAACCATGAGATGATCTCTAAGATTCAAATTGTGGGTAGTCACAGGGGTACACAGTGTTATAATATGGAGGAAACTGCAAAGAAATCAATGTAGGAGTTCATCTGGCCCCTATGCCAGGTAAAATTAGGGGATTGGTTATCTGGAGCCACAAACACTAAATCCCATTCCGAAAAGAATGAGATCCATCTTCTACCTCTCAAATAAGAAGTAGATTTTTTTGGTACGATTAATGTTTAGAGGATTCAACATAGAGGAATCACAGCAATTACAGTTGAAATTTCCACCAATAACAAGTTTATACTCAGAGTTACAGGAATGAGCATCCACTAAAATGGAATCAAGATTGGCAAACATGGCGTCTAGGGATACAGAGGCAGGGTTCCAATACAGACAAATCAACAATAGAGAGATAGGCATGGGGCCTTGAGTGAGAAGATCAATGGCTAGAATATCCTCAGATATTACAACTGACTTACAGACAATACTGAGGATATTATTGATTAATAGCGCCAACCCTCCACGTGGTCTGCCTGAAGATCCAATTTTAGCAGGAGATAGATGAGTAGTATTGCCATTAACTTAGAAATTAGACAGGTGCATTGATTTGTGTATACATATCACATCAGGATACATTACTACTGGTTGCGAGTTAAGCTAGATTGTCAAGTTTATGTGCCCACAGGAATTCCAGGAGACAATTTTAAAGGAAAAAGGTTGCTATGGTGTGGCTACCTCAGTTTTTTCAGGTGCAAAATTCTTTAATAAGGGCCCAAGCCAGGACCAGTTGATAACTGAAGACAGAGACAGTGAGACAAGTTGTGAGAGATGTGTGTCTACTAAAAATTCACTTTGTTCATTAACAGATAATGATTGAGGTGTTACCACATTGGAAGGTTCTATAAATTCAATAAAAGCCGAGGCTTCTTCACGTGTTTTAAATGAATGAGGGGGAAGGCCTATATGGATTAGATCCGTTCTGAATTGCATTATCATCTTGGAAATAATATCAGTATGCAGCTCACAAATCATATGATTATTCTTCCTCAAACTAAGTGTAATCCATTCTATATCCTCAGATATAAAGAGCCTTAATGAGGAAATACATGTAAAAGATCGAAGGATAAAGAATCTATTTAGTCTCTGATTATCGCTGATTTTAGGATCACTTATCCATCCCATAATCTTTATAGGTAATTGATGCGGTTGTGTAACAATGGCCTGAGTAGATTCAGCAGTAGTAACAGAGTCTTGATCAAGGGTCTTTGCAATTTCTCGATTCACACTAGGTATAAAGTTTGAGATATAAATAGAAGATAAAGAAGTCAGGCTCTTGCTGGTAGGCAAAGTGTTTCCTGCAGGTGCACCCTCAATAATATTACCTCGAGATATCACTGATCCAGACTTTTATTTAGATTGGTCAAAGATATTAGCCATAGAAGGTGTGATATCATGTCCAGATAGGTCAGAAATAGCGATCATGGAAGCAGTTGATAGTACTTTTTAATAGAGGTAAAAGGATAGAAATTGGAAAATTGGGTCTGTTTAGTGGAAATCAATGCCGGCAAGACATGTATGGAAGACTGTAAGATATTTGTTGGATTTAAGGTCTTAGATAATACAGGATCTGAGACCACATTGACACGTGTTTCGATGGATTTCATTTTTTTTAGGGTTTACATATATGACCAGGTGTGATAGATGTAATACCTTTTGATGGTATGGTCTCAATTACTTGAAGGGCAGATTTACTCTCTTCGTTCAGTTGATTAAGTTCCAATGTAGCATCTTCAGAAGATAAATTACACACATTTTTGACATTTGTATTGTGCCCCTTTATCTTTACAGGATTTTGGTTTTTAGATTTTTTTTATCAGTGCTAAGGGATTGATTCAGTCTCCTTAGCTGTCTTTTGCGAGCTCTAGCTTCTAGCTGTTTTTCCCTTCATAATAGATAGAAAGTCAAAGTGCCCGATTCAGGAGAGGCAGCTGCAGCAGTTTTGACCATGTTATTGGTACAAGAGCGACCATTGTTGTTAAGAATCTCATCACGTTCGATTATTTTAGTTAGAGCAGTGGAACTTTCAAGGTCATCACAAGGAGCTAATATCTCTAGAGCTAGAGATGGGAAATTAGCAGCGTCAATTGTGGAAGTATTAATTTTGTGTAATAACTTCTCAATATGCTGTTTCAGCATAGCTATTTTTGCAGTATTGCATGATATAGCATGTAATAGGTCACATGGGCTATAAGCATTGTTTGGAACATTCATAGTAACTGCTTGGGCATATGATCTCCTAGAAGAATCAGATGCTTAATTGGGGTTATCAGTTTGCGTGTGCACCGAGTGAACATGTGGTAATGATGATTGTTCAGAAACAGGAATGTCTAAAGGCTTAGCAACTCGAGATAACGTTGGTTTCAATTCCTGGGCAAATAGATAGCCCTCAATTGTATTGATTTTACACAGCATATCAGTACATAGAGACATAATATTTCTGATTTCCAAGTGTGTCAAGTCACAACCTTTATCTACAAGATTAAGTGTACGAGTAACTACGGGAAACAATATCTCATTATCATTGATAGGTTTACTAAAATCCTGAGATATCTGTTTAGCTTGATCGAAAGCATTCAGAGAAAGTGTTTAAGATCCCTGAAGTGAACCTTCCCTACCTGATACAGGATAGCTAATTGGTGCAGGATATTGATCATCATCATGATTAAAGCATTAGGGCTCATGATGAGGAGAATTATTTAAGATTGAGTCAGAGTTCTGAGGTGGTGTATGCTCAAGCTTAATAGATGAGATTTTATTAGTGACATTGTATGAATATTGATTGTGAAGATGCACATTAGCAAGGCTCCCCAGCGAAGAACTTACTAGAGTGGAAAGGCCTAGAGACAGCCGTTTTCTTTTGCCGAGTTCGGCCATGACTGCCGGAGCTAACATTGATACATCGGTACTAGAGTTGGTATAGGTGAATGGTGGCAAAGCACAATTATCTCTGATATTATGTATAGAAAATGAACTGATTGAAGAAAAGGGAGCATGTAATTGGGCCTGAGTGTGAGCAAAGGCAATGTCATGACATAACATTTTAGCTGCAACAATATTGTTCTCTGAACCCATTCTAGACCCATTCTAGACAGCATAGTATTAAGACAAGAGTCCGAATGCAATTGACCCTACTTTATTGGTTTAGTGCACTTGTCAATCCATTGAAGCATAGCTTCCATTGCTGAGTCAATCGCTGACTGGTCGAAATGATAGCGGCCACTTCTTAGACCTCCCATGGGCTGCCCATGGAGGGGAAAGGGCACGTGGCCAGGCAGCCCGGACGCAGCTTGTGGCCACATTGTTCATTTAAACTCCCACCCCTGCGGAGTGCACACAGGCCTGGCACATACCAGGTGACAATCGATGATGACAAGGAGACAGTCAACTGTCACAACCCTACCACCCCCAGAATGTTGCCACAGAAGTGCCACATTGTGTGCATCCCTAGCTACTTAAACATAACCAATCCAGTGTGACCAAAAGGAGCACATGCAAGGTGTAAATCACACCACCCCCCTCCAAAAACAGGCCATGACAATCACTGGTATGTCACCCAAACCCTCCCAACCCACATTTGCCAGACGATGACATGGCATGCAACAGCAAAAGAGCAAACCATAAGCCCAACACATGACCAATTAGATACAAAGTGAAATGTGATGAATGGAAACAGGCCTGAGACAATTACACCTGACATGGAATCAGGTCAAATGACTGACCAACAAACCCCCCCACATACAAAGTCATACACAAATGCATGCCAACAGTGGTACCATCAACAAAAGACAGAATGCCTGTTGGCATGCACATTGGCCAAGACAAATTCGCAAATCCCTAACCCGTGTGCTGTGTGTGTCTCCTGCAACACACCGCTCAGCACACAGCACATTGAGCAGCCATTCTGTTGGGGATACACCTTAAGCATCATATAAAAAGGACAAGCAACAAAATAACCCATTGACGCATGTACACAATCCCCAAATGGTAAGTGATCATGCGCTGCAGGGACACAGCATGCCAGAGAAGACAATCTGTGTGCACGTGTGGGCATGGAGGGGTGGTTGTATGTGTGGTGGAGCATTGTGTAAGTGTGTGTATCAGTAGGGACATGCACACAATACATGCATGTGAAATCAAGTGACCCTCAGTGTCCTATACACATCACATGTGATGTGTATAGGACACTGAGGGTCACTTGATTTCACATGCATGTATTGTGTGCATGTCACTACTAACACACACAAATCGCAGAGATCTCCAAGGAGCCAAACCCACAAACCTGGGAAAAAGCCCATAGCCCACCAAAAACCCTGGAAGAGTCTCCAGTAGATGACTTGAAGTTGCTGAATATGGCCAAGCACATGTCCAAGCAGAATGACAGAAGAACTACCAAGGTAGCAAAGTTGAAGAATGGATCAACAGGATGGGTAGCATTTTCAGTACATAATAATCAATGAGGATGCAACAACTGATGTGTAGTGCCACAGCTCCTTTCTCCAGGCGCAAGAGTGGCACAAACCAACCACCCCCTCCGCGGTCTGGGCGCCTGCAAGGTCAAACTTACACAGGCCTCCAAGATCCCGGCTGGGAAGAAGGTCAGGCATCGTTGTTTGTATCGGCATCAGTATTCAGGATAACCGGAAAGAGGGACAGGAGAGGGGAGGTGGATGGGCAAGGGAAAGTAGGCAAAACGCAAAATCCTGCTATTGACAATTACACACACTCAATCAGAGAAACCATGTTCCTCATGCACATTGTACAAAATGGCTCAAAGCCGAGACAAAGAGAGACTTATCTCTGCTGTGAGTGCTGGCCTCCTGCCTGTTCACTCTCAGGTCCGGTAACAGGAGCAGTTCAATGCAGCAAAGAGAGCGTGAGTTACTATTCTGTGTGTGTTTTCCCCACACACATAACACCATTCATGCCTCAAACTTAGTGACTCCTCCCCAAACAAGCACTCTTGTCTGCTGCTTCGTTCGTATCCTCTTCCTTGCACTCCCATGATGGTTCATACACTGTTAATGCGTTATGGCAGCAACACGTGGCCCCGCGGTAAATGGAAGACCATATGGTAAGAATCACACATGATAGAATGGTCCTTGGGTGAGCTGCTAGACGTGTGTGGCGAGCTGCGACTTCAGTACAAGTTGCATTCTGCCAGCCGGGGATTTCTATATGTAGCGCACGTGGCAATTTGCATATGTTAATGCACTGCACTCTAATTTGTGTGGTGCTGGGTGCCCCTACTTGCGCTGTATTAGTTTGTGTTTAGGAACGCTACTGCACCAATAACTTAGTTTCTATGGAGCAGGGTGGACTCGAGGATATGGCTGACGCCCCCTGCATGTGCCCCTGACAACTGGGAAAGCTTCTTGGCATTTTGTCCTCAGCACATCTTAACTGTACTGTGTGCATCTTCTCCAACACCTGGCCAACCTCCCCAGGACTGGCGCAACTTAGCTTGCATGTGTGAGGGGCCTGGAGGAAGGACGGCTTGGGCATAGCCCCTCATGCTGCTCACCTTGCCTGGAGCTCCTGGAAACACGTCTGCTTCTGTCGGACGTTTGAGCACAAGCCCCGTGCTTCTGCATGTTCGCGCATTTTCACGTGTGCCCCACCCAATGTGGCAAGGGTTTAGTAGTTCTTGGACCGGTGTATGCTGGCAAAGGTATTCTGGATGCTCCTTTTCCTGCAGAAAAGGCATAAAAGGCATCAATAACTATTGAAAGTTTACTGTGTGTGTCTTCATGCTGGTTGTCAATGGGCCATGTCTGAGACCTACATCCCACTTCTCCCACACAACCCCAGGTTCTGTACCCTGACAGGTAGAGCTGGAACTTGAGTCGGAAATTACCAAGGAGGCTGGCACAACAGGATGGTTGCCCTGAAACCCAATCATTCTTAGATAGTGTGAACAAAGGAAGGAAGAGACAACAGAAGTCCTGAAAGGCACAGAGAATGTGAGATAGCCGGAAACAGCTGACAGCAAGTCAAGAGCCACAACAGTCGAATAGCATTGGTAAAAGCCAACAGCCAACATAAAGGCATGGATGTAATAGATGAAAGATAGGAGGAGTGACAGAAAGATGCTGTTGAACAGAATTCTACAGAGGCAATCCTAGGCAGTGTAAGAGTATGTGGAAATAACAGACCGACAGACAGGACAGATCTGCATTAAGGACAGTAGCAGGAAGAAGGACGGGGGACTAAAGAAACCAGAGTGTGAAAAACAAGTTAAAGAGCAGTAGTCCAGTAGGAAAGCTGTGCCCCCTCAGGCAGCATCAAAGTCCAAGATGGAAGACAGACACAACGTGCCGTCCAAAGGGAACAGAGTTTAGTAGTAGTATAGGTGGACATCTCAGGTGAGGACTGGACACTGACTTGTGACTCTTGGGTCATATTCCTAATGCATCCTCGTTTGCCACAATCCCTAGGGGCTGAACTCAACATGCACCAACTTGACTCTGGCAACATCTGGCCCCCTCCCACCATCAGTGTGAGTCTGGCAGGCAAAGGGTGCAGGCTACTGTCTACAGCATGAAGTGCATCAAGCACATCTACTGTCAAGAAAATAACATACACACACAAATGAGAATCTGGCAAGCATCCAGTGGCATTGATATGCAAACACACCCCAGAAGCAGAAATGGATGTGTCTAAATAGCAAAGCCTACACAAGTACAAAATGTAGCATATCATCTCCATCACACACCACCGCTGTCAGGCAGATGTCACAGGCAGAAATGACATATGGCAACAGAGAGATGGCACATACCATAAGCCTGTCTGAACTGCTAAATGCCCACACCTGCAAGTGAATCCAAACACACAATGACACATGTAATATGCATGTACACATGCATCACTAAACCATCATTGCCAATATAGCTTCATGCACCTGCAGATCAGCCTGTACCGGGCGTCATGGGCCATGTAGACATAGTGAATGTCCCGAGCAAAGCGAGGGCCTGCATCCAGGCATGAGGGACCATAACGCCCAGTATGGTCCGAGCTGCAGGCCATGAAGCCTCCAGAACACCTCTCAGGGCCTGATTGAGCACATTGTGCTATGAATGTGCCCTATTCCATTATTCCGTGTGTAAAATCATCACAGCCAGGCCCCACCATATTAGCTAAGTGGGCCTGGGCGTACACATACTGCACAACAGTGCCCCTTCAGGATTATGCCAGTTGAACATAATGGGCGCAATGCTGAAATCTCACCAGCATTAACGCCAATCAACTACATATTAGTCAACCAAAAAGCTGTGGAAGACACATGTGCAAATGAACACTTTTACACACACATATGTGAGTAGCCGCAATGTTGCACTACACAACGTAGAAGCTGCTTGCATATGTACATGTGAAAGTGTGCAAAAACACCCCTTTCCCTATACACCTGTATTGTGAACCTGAACAGCATCCAATACAGCAAAGCAAGCAGCTACAACGCTGCTTGCTTTGATGTATCTGAAAGTGTACACATACACACGTGAAGGCAGCTCCACATTCATTACAACCCGATTGGCAGGCTACAATCAATCTGCGCCCTAAACCCGTTGGTATAAGCCGCAGATTGTCCAATCAACTTTGCTAAACACCCACTAGGGTGTTCCAATACTGAGTACATGTGTCACAGGATGCACCTGTGCCCGTGGCATTCCTGAAAGTGAAGGTATGAAAATCTGACCATACATGGCAGGTCACTTTGACATTGCAGCAGTGAGTAGGCATGTAGAACGGTGTAACACGGCTCAGAAGTGGGTTGATGCAGTACAGAACATGTGTACGTTACCCACTATCTACATGAACAAGTACATTATGATGTCAATCAATAAACATGAAGGCAGTGTAAGGGCAAGTTCATGCATCACGTGCAATGTGCATGCAATGGGTTGCATGGCTACAGGCAACCCCCCCCCCCTTAGTGAAAATTCATGGAGGCATTGCATGGCAGCGAAAGGGTGACCAGAGAACTGTGTATTGGCAGACAGTGTTGACTAGCGTCAATTGCATCATCTGAGTCAACTGACAACACAGCAGATGAGAATGGGACAGTAAGCAGGGCACATGATGAACCCTCAGTAGGACACCCATGTGTGCAGAAGCCACTACACCAGTTGAACAGAGTCAGGGGGCCTGAAACAGGGGGAGGCCTGTGCCCCACACAGACTGTGACACCCTAAACATGTGCGTGCTGCAGGAATGAGCCAGAGTGGGAATGGAATGGATGATCAAATGCCATTAAATGTATGTCATCCTGTACACGTACTACAATGATCATCCAGGCAAGGACACATAGGGGCATGCATGGAATGCACATGGATCATGAATAGGCACTCATGTCCCTACGGAGCATCTGCCACCTGCACAGTCCGAGTCTAACACCCTGCATCAAGGACAAGGATGCACCCCACTGTTTGTGTCTGGCAGATTGGCTGGTGGAAGTTTGCATGTACACAGGAGGCTTGAACAGGCCATTGCAGTACTCCAACATGATACCCACCAGTGCCATGGTGAAATTGGGGTGCAGGGGGATGGAGGGGCAAGGGAGCATGCCTACGTGGAGTACCCGTGTGCAGGATGAACCCACATGCACGTCAGTCATGCTATGATATAGTCCCAGTGCTGAGTGGAAAGACACCCCAGGCTACATGCCGAAGGCCAGTGAGCTGGAACATGGACCAGAGGGGCTGCCGGGTGACTAGCATGTGAGCAGGGTGCAGGTGTGGTGATGAGGACAGTTACCGTCTTCTCTACATGTCCAGCATGCTGCACAGCAGGCACGCATCAGTGAAGTATTGCATGACTCGCACATGAGAACCATGTACACATAGCATGTAGTGGCAGTCAAGCACAACACATCACACAAGCAAACCACACATGGTCTGTACAAACACGTGACAACACTCACTGGACGTGGCATCAAAGTCCAGCATCTCTCCAACTCCTTCATACAATTCTGGCGGAATGAACTCGGCAGCGACTGACTCATGCGGAGTGAGATCTTCCTCCTCGGATGGTGGCCCACTGCCAGTCCCCAGAGTCATGTTGTAATTAGTTTAGCAGAGCGTCAGAGGTCATCCCAATGTTTTTTGCACTCCTGAGCTGTGTGCACCACATGGCCAATTGCACTGACACCCTCCGCAACATGCTTCCAGTGGTACAAACGCTGGGCAGCCGTAGTGTGACAATTCGGGCCCACTAGCATATCATGGTCTTGTCCCAACACGTAGTCCACAAGGAAGTCCAGTTCCTGCTTGCAGAAAGGCTTCTTCCTCGACGTGCCAGAGGCCAGAGCGGTGTCTGGGGTCCCAGCCTCTGCTGCAGATGCAACCTTCCTCCTCTTGGACAGTGGTCTGGACCCTGACTGGCAAATACAATTCTGGTCAGTATGGGCAGTGGAGCTGGTGGATTAAACCGAGGGAGTGGCAGGTGGAACAAGGACGGAAGCCCTGACTTGTATCGGTGACTGCTGGGTGCCCTTGACTTGACTCTGCACATCAACATGTGCTGTGCCAAGGTCATTGACCGGGACTGTCCTGGATGGTAGACTCATTGCCGGGGTGGTGTCGGCTGCATCTGCCCATGCACTTGCCAAAACCCGGCTACTTGGGGCAGCAGATGACAATACTGCCCCAGGGACATGTGCCTCGGTCAGGGCAGCCCTGCGTGCACTTACTGTGTGCCTCCTGACCTCCTGGAAATTATCCTGGGACTCTTCAAGTGCCAATGCAACATGCGCTGGCCGAACCTGAGCCTGGGTGGTGGTTTCCACAGCTGCACCTGCAGCTACCACCACCCTTGGGCCTGTGGCAGTCGATGAAACGGACTGCCGGGTCACATGGGTGCCAGTGCCAGATGCAAGAGCTGCATCTCCCGGAACCACAGGGGTGGTGGCATGACTGCACCAACACGTGGCACAACATCATGCCGAAGTGGCACCCCTGCCTCTTCACCCTCTGCAGCCACCCTGGACACCCTAGAGTCCCCCTATTCCCTGGTCACCCCGGCCACGTCCCTGACCACGCCCATCATGTGGAGTACGCCCAGCTGAGGCGCCCCTCACCTTTCGTGGCCTCCCAACCATGGCACAGATGTAGTAGTGCCAGCACAGATGTAGTAGTGCCAATGGGAGGTGTACACGACAATTGTCCTGGGCAATTGGGGTCAAAGGGGTGGGATACTAGATGTTAACCGCACCCATGTGCACCTGCAAGGCTGTATGTGACCCCGGTGATAATGTGATGGGTCACGCAACGCTCAGGCACCCCAAAACTGCAGTAAAACTGTGCACGCAACCCCCGGTAGCCCACGTGTGTGGCATTAACCTCCCGCAGTACGCGGTGGCACCCAGGCACATGAAAAACACGTACACGTCGGACACGCAGGCTACTAGACCTCGAAAATGGGTACGCGATACACAGGTGGACCCGCAGTGGGAAAAATAGCATCCGCAACTCACCGTCTGACTAGCGTGATAATGAAAAACACGCCTAGCCAATACCCCCACCAAAAGAAGAGATACGTCCTTGATCCGCTGTGAAGCTGTGATGGTGCGCAAAACAACCAGAAGTAGCAAAACATATCAGTCTCCACGAAAGGCAGGTACAGCGAACTGCTGGCCCATTCACCTTTAACCCGTGCTGAGTGAAACGCCCACGCGCGTCACATCACTTACACGCTTATTCCCTTTCCTCGAATTACACGCATTAACACGCGGATGTGCTGTTCTTTCACGTGCAGAATCACCATGCACCATGATGAGGGAAATGCCTGTGCGTATCACGTCACATGAGCGCTTACGCACTCAGGCCCTTTCCTCAAATTACATGCTCATGTGCTGTTTTTTCACGTGCCAAATCACTCCGTATCAAACTGGCCACGTGACAACACACAGAGGACCACGCTCCTGCCCAGAAGGCCATTTTCCTGCCCCCCAGAGCCCCGAGCAGACTCCCACCTGCCATCTGCTGCTGCCTGCCTGCCTGCTGGCCACGTGCTCTGCCATTTGGTGCCTGCACGTCAGCCATCTGCAGGGGTCCAGTTGCTGTGACCACCCCTGCTGGAACAGAAGACTCCGGACTGAAGTTCCATCGCTCCACAGCCCAGCCCCAGGACCCAGTTGCCCACCCACACCTGCCTCGGGGGTTGCCATATCGGGGGAAACAACATCAGACTCCACTGGCAACCCCCAGCCAGAGAGGCAGAGGGCTACCAGCTTCAGTGCCGCAGAAGTTGGTATCCTGGTGAAGCAAGTCCTGGGGCAATATGATGCCCTTTATGGAAGAAGACGAGGCGACAAGGATGGACGTGAGGGGATTTGGAAGGACATCGTGGCTGCCATCAACGTGGAGGGGGTGGCTGTCCGTGACATTCAACACGTCCGGAAGCGCTGGGAGATCTTCAGGTCTAGGACCCTCAGGAAGGCCCGGTGTCTCTTGGCAACAGCGGGTGCAGTGAGGCACCAGGTCCACCTTACCACCGACAACATGATGGTCCTAGAACGCATTAACTCAGTGCTTCACCACCATATCCTGGAGAGGCATAGCAGACCGGTGTCGAGCGGTAAGCGTCCATGCATACTTATTGGACGCAGTGCATGTTGAGGTGTGCCAGGAGTGTGCAGCTTGGAAATATGTCTGAAAAGGCCCACGTATGGATGTGTATGTGCAGGGACATGACAGTGCTTCATGTGAGTCCTGTCATGTGTGATGCACATCAATGGTGTATGTGTTTGAAAGCATGATGCACAACTGCATGTGGAGATGCACACATGTTTGCATTTCTGTGTATGTACTATGGCATGGTGGGGGTGTGACACATGGATGCTGGTTCCACCTTCATGTATGTGCACTGCATACATGTGTGTGTGTGTGTGTTTGACATATGTATGACTGTGAAAACGTCATGGATGCATGTGACACAGATATGTAGGAACACAATTGGCAGATGTGACATAGTTGTCGATGATTGCACTGTGACAGGTGGTGGATATGTACAGATGCATGTCTGTCTTTTGGCACGTGTGCATGTGTTCGGCACTCCCCATGTTGCTTGTGACGTCATGCCAACCTTCGGATGTTCATGCTGTTGTGTCTGTATGGATGCTGCTGCCTGCTGCAGGATTCCTGTCAAATTCTGCATGTGTGTAGGTTCAAATGATATGAGTGTTGGGGAGTATGATGACACCTGTGAAGTTTAACACTGCCACTCATGTGCATCTTTGACATGTGTACCCGACCATTGTACAGTGCCCTGATGCCTGTGTTCTGTCTCTCCCTGTCTGCAGCATCGACTGATGAAGAGGGCGGAGACAGTGCTGTGGAGCACAGAGGCAGGGATCCCACCGCCAGCCGGAGATGCAAGGCCCAGCTCTCCTCCCAAGTTGTCATTTCTTCCGGGAGTGAGGAGTCTGGTGCCGCGTCCCTGGCCGCAGCTGCCGAAGGAAGGTTCAAGAGGCGGAGGTTGGAGGTGGACTCATCGGCAGCAGTAGGGGCAGCTGAGCCCCCACAGGGGCCTATGGAGGAAGATGGCACAGAATCATCCAGGTTGGTGGGGAGTTCGGTTGAGGAGGAGGCTGTGGAAGGCCCATGCACTGAGCCTGGAGGGGGCATTCCACTGGTGCTAGTGGTGCAGTCCAGGGGCAGGGACAGGAGGCAGCACAGGCCGCCATGGAGGTGCCTGTGTGTAATCCTGTCCCCGATCCTGTGACTGCATCATCCTGCACCAGCAGTGATGCCTTCGTCCAGACCTGTTTTCAGGGAGGGGATGCACGAAAAACAACTGGCCTTCCTCTCCCTGCGGACGTGGCAATCCGGGACCGGGTTGAGCCTGTCCTAGCTGGGGTGGTGTTGCGTCAACGTGGTATTCGGGATGACGTGCAGGGTTCTCGTGAGGACAATGCACGTCATTTCGAATACCTCATTGACCACGTTGGCCTACTAGGACGGGTCAGCCAGGCTGGGTTCCTCCGTGTGCTGGATCTTCTAGCGACCCCCTCCTCAACTGAACCCCCTATGCACCAGCTGTCTTCCGTGCCATCTTCCTGCCCAAGTATCACCTGGGCACCCTATGGAGCTGCCCCTGACCCAGCGGCCAGGCTGCTGGAGGACACATCCCTGCCACAGTTGGGAGTCGGAGGTCCAGCAGGGGTGGCCACCCCAACAACTGGACCCCACCAAGAGGAGGGCATTCAGGCATCGACGTGCAGGGCACATGCACAGCAGCAGCAGGCTCAGGGTGGGAGCCATGATGGCTCGGGGCCTTCAACATCACAGGGGCAGGCATCAGCCGGAGGGCAGGAGGACCCTGGATTGGGAGTGTCTTCCATGTGGCAGTGGTTGGGCCAGCGGATAGATGTGGAGCGGCGGAGGGCGGAGGAGGCACGGCTCACTATGGTCAGGGGGGAGAACTCCATGCGCAGGGAATTGAGGCGGGCTGAGTGCCTCGAGGCAACTCGCAGGGAGTTGGAACAGTCCATGACTGCATTATTGCGAGACCGCGAGGCCAGGGAAGAGGCTTGTCTCCGGGACATCGACATGGAGTTCGATGATGCCCTGGCCCGGAACATTAACAAGTGAGCCGTTGGACTTGCCCGCCGCCATTGTACATAGTTCATTAGTGTTAGGTTTCCTTTGTTTTTTCTTTTATTTTGGAATTAATGGACATTGCTCCACTTCGTGTATATAGTTTTTTATTCATAGGACTTTTTTGTAGGTTTCCTTTTGTTTGTGGATCTTGGACCATTTGGACCTCCATTGAATATAGTTGCAGACTTGTACATACTTACTTTTTCAATTTTCCCATGGATCAATGAATTCTTTTATTTGGATTATTTATTTCGTATTGACATTGGCAATGGGCCACTTTTTTATTCAACATGACGTTCATTTTTTTTTTATTGGATACCATTTTTTTGGGTTATATCTGTCATTGTATATTGATTTTCAAGTTTGATGTCCTCTATGATACTTCATTATGTTTTTAATACATTTTTTCTATCTTCATGATTGGTGTTTTGTTTTATCATTGGTTTTGTGCATGTCTCAATGAACATTGCCTCAGTCATGTGTTGCCATGGTGTGGCTCTGTTGTGCATTTATGCATGGGCATGGTGTTACTTTTAAGACTGTCATGGCACGGGTAATTTGGGAGTGGGTATGTGTATTCCGAGGGGTGCGCGTGGACCTTTACATGCGTTTTCGCTAGGGCGAGCGGGGTACGTGTATTCCGAGGGGTGCGCGTGGATTTTTGCATGCGTTTTTGCTAGTGCGAGCGGGGTACGTGTATTCTGAGGGGTGGGCGTGGACTTTTACATGCGTTTTCCATAGCGCGAGCTGGGTATGCGTATTCCGAGGGGTGCGCAGGGAGTTTTCCATGCATTTTCGTGGTTGAGGGGCTGAATGCTGGTCCAATGGCCTTTGCGCCATGTAGGGGATTTGTGCGATGTTTTTGGTGAACCGGGTTGGGGGCGTTACTGGCGCTGCTGAAGGGTCGCTGTGCCGCTCTGCACCATGGCTGGTTATGGATGTTGAAATCCATGAATACGCTGTGCGCTGAAATGGGTTTTGGTGCACGCGGCAGGCACTTGTGCGCTGAATTCTATGAATTACCCCATGTGTTTCTGTTTTTAGAGCATGCTTGTAAGCACCAAACATAAATATATATGGTAGTTGTTATGACCCTGTTAGGGAGAATTCTCATCTATGGCTAATTTCCCTCACCTAGTGAGTCCCCCAGCAGCTTTGCTGGACTTCTGGAGTTTATTTTTTCCACTTGGTAAGAGTGAGAGCTTTTCCCCCACTCTTACCTGTGTTTTGCTATGTGTTTCTATCTGTTTTTGTGATTGTGGACTCTGAAGTACACCACTTCAGTAGCCCCCTTCTTTTTGTGTGTCACACAGCACCTTCAGTGCCGTGGCACAGGGTTGTTTTAATGACTTCCCTCGGCTCCATTTCTGAGGCGAATACCGTCCCCCAGAAAAGGGTAAAGTTACCATTAACTTTACTTAGTCAATCTACCACAGATCCAGTACACCCCATCTTCCATGGAGTACTGGAAAGGGTTAACTCGTAGCCCTTTTTATCTGTACCGGCTAGAGCATTGTTTTGTTCTTTTAACATTTAGACTTGGCTGGTGGCGGTTGTATCTACCCAAACTTCTCTACCGCGTTTATATTACATAAACGTGGTACTGTTCTTGGCTATTATATTAGCCTCAAACATAAACCCGCTTGACCAAATCGTCTTTCTTTTGGCTCCGGTTGGGTTTATTCACCATTTCTTTTTGTTAAAGTCCTTCTTGTGTATTACGTTGCGCGGCAATCTAGGTCCGCCTTCTTTGTTCACCGTCTTTTGGCGGGCTTTCTGTTCAGAAGCCCTCCACCAGGCGCCTGGGTTTCTAGGGGGGCTGAATGTGAGGGAGGGGTGTAGTCACCCCCTGCACAGGGTATCCTAGGAAACCCAAGTTGCACTTTGTCATGATTGGTCAGGGTAGTTGTCCGGGCTGAACAACCCCCCTGCTGGATGATTGACAGCCAGGCTGTGTGAATGGTGGTTTTTCGCATAAAAGGCAGGTCTCTTGGGCTAGAAGTCAGAGAGTCGCCACTGGAACTACACAGAAACGAAGAGAAGCAGAGAGAACGATGGCTGCTGCAACTACCCCGTCCCGCTGAAGCCCTGCTGCAGTCCTGAGCTATCTTCCCTTCAACGACTCAGAGAAGATCCAGTCCGGAGTCTTCTTCCCTTGAGCTTGGTGGGGATAACCAACTCATCTTCTACAGCCAGAGGATCCTCTCCCTTGGTCGAAATCGCTGCACGCTGCTGTAGTGGTCCGGATAGCCACCTGAAGAGCATCTCCTGTTTTTAAGGAGCGCACCTTTTATTCCTTGTCGCTGCTGTCGGCTTCATCCCTGTGTGGTGCAGACCCCCTTCAGACGTCCTCCTTCACAACGAAGCTCCAGGAATCGTGGGTCTGCGGGAAACCAACAGGAACAACTGCCAGGGCACCAGCTGCACCACTGGAACAAGGTACTGTGTTCTGTTGAGGAAACTGGGTGAATCCCTTTTTCTTCATTTCCAAGGCTTGCCCTTGTCTTCCCTCCTTCTTATAACTTTTGCTTCCGAACATTGACAATATCGAAGTACTTTTGGATACGTTGAATCGTGAACTGTCTGACCAAGTGATCTTCGGCAACTGGCCCCGGTGTCTTTCGACCCTGGCTCTGGCCCTTTCACTTTTGAACTCCTGTCTTTCAGTGTTTCTTGATTCTGCCTGCCTAACCAAAAATATTGCCTGTGATTTTTGCCTCCAACTCCCTCTGGTTATCTCAAGTGCTAAGTGTGTTTTTGCCCCGGTAGCATTTCATGTCACGGATACGCGTTTGTTTAGTAGACCGAAAAGTCAAAAAGGGACTGCAATCGTATTCGCGCTAACGTGTTTTGTGTCTAACACCGGTTCATTCCAACACTGGGTACTTACATTGAGACTTACTTTACAAAGTGGATTGGTTAGTTGTAGTCTATTTAACGTGTGGTTTTTATTGAAGTTTCATAGAAGTGTTGTGTTTATAACGAATGGTTTAAAAATAAATGTACTTATATTTTTATACCTGAAACCTTGAGTCAGTGTTTGCTTGACTCACAGTAATTGTGGTCCCTTTGTGTAATCTCTGCTACTGCTCATATACTCTTGAGATAAGCCTGGCTGCTCCGCCTCTGCTACCACTCTGACATAGTAGTACAGGCTTGTACCAAAGGTAAAACTTGTATTGCCACCTGTAGTCTTAATCGTGTGAGTTGGTCCCTAAGGGCACTGCACAGGATTCTGCCTAACAGACCCAGTCTAAATTTTTTTTTTTTTTCATTTCTATCACAGGTCCGGGAGGATTTCCCAGTGTGTGCTTGTAATAGTAAAATCAGGGACGTCATTTAGCGATTGCCAGAGGTCGCAACTGCGACTTTTGAGGTCTCATTTGCTACCCTTAAAAAAAAAAAGAAAAGTGTCTTTTTTTTTTTTTGCAATGCAAGCTCCTGGGCTGTGGCCAGCACCATGTGGCTCTTTACTTCTGGAGTGGCTGGCTTTCTTGCTCAGGCCTCTTAAAAAACTGACCCTCAATAAGAAAGAATAGGAATACCAAATAGTGGGGGTCATTACAAGTTTGCCGGTCCGCTAATAACAGTGGCGGAAAGCTACCGGCACTGTTGCTACTGGACCGTCAAACTACGAGTTGTGCTCGCGGGTGCCTTTCTGCCCACCAGGTCTGGCCTGGCGGGCAGACCGGCACCCGCGAGCACAACTCGTCGGATGCACCGGCACCATTCATGAATGGTGCCGGTGCATCCAACCTCCCCATTCCCATTAAGCGCTAAGGGGCTCAAATGGGAATCGGGAGTAATGGGCACCAGCACCCGGCGATGGGTAATTACCTGGTGCGGCGGCCCGGAATACCCCGGTAATTGCCCATTGCCAGGTGCCAGTATTTTCACGAGTTTGGCGTCAGACGTGCCGGTTTTACCGGAAAGGCTACTGCCAAACTCGTAACGGCCTTGGACGTCTGCTTGCATTCACAGTAATTTGGTAATATGGGTCTATACACACTGATCTTAAGGATACATATGGTGATCCATTCTCGTATGAAATGTGCATCACTTTATAGTGATATCATAACCATATTTTTCGTAGTGTACATAGGAACAATGATATGTGGTGCCACTTTCTGTTTTGTCAAGTGGTGAAAGGTTGTGGTCCATCGCTTCCCGCGTTATCACTTCGGGTGGGGTCAAATTACATCACTTCTGGTGAGGTCAAGGGTCGTGTGATGTGACTTCCACTACCCCTGGCATTTTGGTGAAATGACATCCCTGAGTAAAATGCTATTAATAGCAGAGGTCAAGTGCCCCATTGTCATGTGGGGCGCACCAGGCCACCAGTGGGTAGCGGGATGTGTTTTTTTTATTTTAATAAAATTAGCACATTATTTAAGGCACTGCAGGGGTAGCTGCCTGCCTTTCAGGCAAGGCCCTCCTGTACAACAAACATTACAGACGGCAGCATTGGTGATCCATTCAAAAACAGATTTACTAAAAATGTGTGTGACTCTAGCTTGACACAAATATAATTCGGCAAGGAAGAAATTGAAAGAAATGTATATTATGTGTATTAGATAAGTTTGGTTAATTGTTCAAGTCCAGGGTTTCTGGGTCCCATTACCTGTCCTCCTCAACAGCTGGCTGCTCATTCTCAGATACTCTCAGCATATTCTAAAGGCCACCCACCCTCCTGGTTCTCTTTCTTATGGATATCATTTATGGTCAAAATAATTCCCCTAGTTCAACAAATGCAATTAACACAAAAATTACCTGAATATACCCGTGGGGAAATACTGAAGAACTCACCTCCAACAATAAGGAAAAATACAGGGATATCCATTTATTTCCCCCAAACAAGAACAAATCGGGTTTCCATAGTAAATTCGCATTGTGGAACACCACCGCACTGTGACTCCCATTCTGCAGCTGTGCACTCGGAGCCATATGCCCTCTTGAAGTACAGTCATTGGAAACAACCAGGATATCAGTAGAGTTTTCAGGGGTCCAGGATGCAAGAACTGAATCCAGACTTTTTAGTGAGGGATTTTCACTGCTGATTGAATCATTTTTACTTCACATTTGTTACCACATTTGTCCCACAAAATCCACATGGTTTGTTTGGGTAGCACAATATTTTATGATGTGAGGTGGGGTGGGTGTGAGGGGGTGCAGAGGGTCTCCTGCACATTTTTCAGTAAAATCGCTTGATAAAAACACATGGAACCTACAGAGACCAACCAGTGCCCCAAATGGCATGCTCCTGAGCCCCCTAATCCTAAAAAGCATAATGTAAATGTCATGTGACGAACTACAGCAGCAGTGGGGAACGTTCTGTATGTAGTCACCAATGTTCGATGTAGTGCCCCAGACTGTGGAATATTTGGAGCAAAGGCATAATTATGACTGCTGGATTTGATTTTAAGAGGTTAAAAGGGCACAGAGGGTTCTTGGGACCCCCTTTGCCAATCTCTAAAGTCTCCATCGAATGAAAGTAGCGCAAAATGGGGCGCACCACTTGGTTAAGCTGTACCTTCTGCATGCCCTGGGTGGTGTTTTGGAATGTTTTAATTGAAAAGTGGTTTGAGTAGCAATGCCTGTCTTTACATAGGTCAGACCTCTGTGTACATCAGGTTACACCTCAGTTTAACTGTGTGAATGCTTTTATTAAGTCAAAAACGTTAAAAGTCCAACCCTTCTCACCAATAGAACATTGTACCATGTGTGCAGAGGGCGATCTTTTCTATAACAAGCATTTTGTGTCACATTTGCCGATTCCACAGGCATTATCCAGCAGTAAAGAGCAACCCACTTGCCAAAGGTTTACCCTTATTTTGACTAAGCAGGATTTAAAAGAAATGTAATTTTTTAAAATACATATTAGATATTGTGTCCATTGATTGGGACATCACCAGAATTAGACGATGTGTGATGTCTCTTTCTGTAAAGCAATTAGGATCAAAGATCATATGATGCCACTTCCTGTAATCAACAATGCGTGATGGATGTCAACGTATGCGTGCTGCCCCACATGCCCCACCTGCAATAGTAGATGTAGGGATAGAATTTCTAGACATTGGGCCTCATTACGAGTCCGGCGGTAACCGCGGCGGTAAAACCGCATGGTTACCGCCGGACTCGTATTACCATTCCGCCTCCGTGATTCCCGGAATTACCGGGGCATTACAACCCCGGTTTTCCGGGAATCACGGAGGCGGAATGGTGTAAATCCCCATTCCCATTGAGTCCTATGGGAATCGGGATCATGGAAACACCGGCAGCATCTCGTAATGCTGCCAGTGTTTCCTCGTCCGCCTGCATGCGGGAGGTGTTAAACACGCCAGGTCAGACCTGGCGGGAACATCACCTCCCGCCTGCAGGGGTCGGGATCAGGCGGTCCGGAAACAACGGTGGCGGCGGGTTTACCGCCACCGTTATTTCCGGACCGCCAGGGTCGTAATGAGGCCCATTGTATTCATTTTGTTTGAATTTTTGTCCAGTGTTGGCCCTACCCAGAGAGCTCTGAGATTAAATCATTCATAAGTTAAATTGCTGGAGATGAAACAGAAGTAGGTGTGAAGACTAGAATCTAGGGAATTAATAAGGATTTTCTGCAAGCTTATGTAGAGTCAGTGACATCTTTTTTTGCTGCTAAACTATAACCAACAACAGTGATACTGAGCCCTAAAGCAATACTGACCCTTAATGCACCAAATGGGTCCTTGTCTCCTGCAACAAGATGGTGGAGGAGAGAGTGTATCACAACCCCCATGCCTGGTAGTAGGCTGTGAGGAGCCAATAATGAGACATGAACACAGAGGAGTCAGGTCTGTTGCTACAAACCTTTATTAAAACAAATGCGGTTTGGAAAATATTTCACTATCCCTCATCTAGGAGGAATTTGCCTAGCCTACCTGAAACAAAACGAATGGGCCTATCCGGTGTCAAGATGTCCAAAAAGAATGTATGTCCTGTGTCTGTAATCCTATTCTGGCCCTCACACAGTAAATACACTCTGAGATGTAAGGGATACTGCCTCTTGCTTTTCAAAACCACCCACATGTTCAAGTTCAACACTGAAGTTCAAATTCAACAAAAAGGTTTCCACTGAACAATGTTCAAAGTTCCAGAGAATAACTTCCTTCCCCATATTCCTTGTTATAATACCAGAAGTTTAAAAAGAATAATCATGTTCCAAGAGGATTTCTCTCCTCCGTTGGTATTTTTTCTTGAGGAACAGTTCCCTTCCCAAGCCTTTCTCTTCACTGTTTAACACATTTCAAATCCTGAGGGTATGTCTCTTCCTAAGAACTTTCCTTGCCTGTATGTAATTTCACAACAGTTCTTAATCCATAGGGTATGACCTTCCTTGAGTTTCTTTATAACTTATACCTCTATTGCTCTTCACCTGGTAAACTCTCCTGCCAAAACATGTTACACAAACAGGTTACCTTCACCTGGTACACCTTCCCACCAGGACCTTATTACACAGATAGTTCGCTTCACCTGGTATACTTTACTGCCATGACTTTATCACACAAATACTTTACTTGACCTGGTATACTTTCCTGCTAGGACTTCATCACACAAATACTTAACTTCACCTGGTATACTTTCCTGCCAGGACTTGGTCACACCGATACTTAACTTCACCTGGTATACTTTCTTTGCAGGACTTTATCATATATATTACTTTTTCTTTAAGGCTGGGGTTCAATAACCCACTCACAACTTTGTTTACAAATCCTTTTATTTATTTTGTACTTTTGCTTTTGGCCTACCATTGTGTTTTTAAGAAGCAACTAACGTTATTAGGCCATCCGGCACCCCACGTGTCTTCTCCGACTTCACTGTTTAGCTTCTGGCATCCCCTTCAGTTGGTTCCCTTTAATTTGTGTTATTCCTATGGAGAGAAACACATTCGCTGACCACCCAGTAAGCCTCTTATTATCCCTGGGCTTACCGGTTGCCTTCAGTGCTCCTTCACTATCGTCGCCTACTGGCTTTGTGTGCACCCAGTTAAGCGGGGTACCCTTGCTGTCTCTCTTTCCGTGGTGTGCAGTTCCCGTGCCTCACTCTCTATCAGCAGTGATGCACCTGCACCCAGTCTTCTCCTTTCCTCATTCGGATTCTCCTTCACATCACCTGCCATGGCAAGTTCTCTCCCAGCATGGTACTCAGTATTACTGGGGATCGCGCTGTGGTTCAGCATCTGCAGCTGTCCTCTCTCTTTCTCCTGCTTCTTCTCCCTGTCAGGTGTAGCTGGGGTGTATTTAAAATTCCTGGCTGGATTATTCAACTTCCAACAACTAGACCGCTCTGTTGATCTTCTGGGCCAAGTAATCCTCATTATTCTGTGATTCTTCCTCTTGTCAGTGGTAATGGGACCATTTCCTAAATGGTTTTAAGAACATTGATACTGAACTTGATTGGAAGTGATCCTCACTACTCCCTACTTCTTCCTCATCCCAGTTGTCCATATACCATCCCTCATGGGAGTTTGGGGAGTAACAAAAGTAGATCTAGATAGAGTTTGAGGAGGCGTGTGACAGTATCCTATTAATACATGGGGTACAGAAGGAACATCCCTCAAAGTTAATGGGAGTATGTGGTTTCCTCCAACAGTGTCCTCTTCTTTTCCCAAGGTGTATAGCTGCCCCCAGGGTGAGGATCAGGAAGCAGCTGCCGTCTGCTGGCCATATAGGGGGAGGTCTCCTCAGGGAAAGAAGTGAGGGCATCGCCAGATTCATCACAATGCCAATGTTTTTACTGCAGATGGTCACTTCTACTCCTCCTTTTAGCGCCGCTCTGCAATCAACCGCACATTATACCTTTTTTTCTTTTCTTTTTTGGCAATAACCCAGATTTCAATCAACCAATCATTCAATCACTATCAAACACAACCCTGGCCAGTGTTTTGGACAATTGTCTCTGGGCTCAATGGTTTGTAGCCAAAAAAAACACAATCAACACAATCAACAACATGAAATCATAAATCAGCAGTGATTGTTTAGTGATTGTTTAGGCGTTGTTTAGTGATTGTTTAGGCGTTCCGAACTACAGTAGGGGAAGAGTCATTTGGCCATTTAAGGAAAATTTATAAAAGGCACTGGAAGAGGTGAGAATAGAATTCATATTAGAATTCAGATCCCAGTTTCTAGCTTTTCAGAGGCCATAATTGCACCTACTGCTCTACCGGTGCTGTCGTTCACTATGAAGACCAAATAAGTGTGCACACATTTAAACGTAGCCTGAAACATCACAATATGTCATCATACTCTCAGCACAGCACAAACTTGGATAATCACACTTCACCAACAACAAAGCAGTGAGGGCTTTCATTTCTGTTGCAAAGTGATTTCGGGGTGAGCAGTCATAAATGATTCAAATTTAAAAATGTAAAACATTTGATGCAAACAGTAGCACACATTTTAATAAATCAGTGTTTTTTCAATGTCAGTATTTTAAAATAAAGGTTTGCAGAAGATAAAACATGCAAATAACAAGGGGGTCCTGGGAGACTCTCTGCAAGACTTGAGTCTTTAGCTCACTAACTTTCACAGAGGAGAAACAGCAACCCCAGACATGTGTTTTGGTCTGGTTGAACCTCATCAGTAGGGTGTAGCTGTGCCTCTCTAAGAATAGTGAGCAAGGGTCCACGTCTTGATTCCCCTAGTAACTTAGGGTGAGAGGGCTTGTGTGTACTAGAAGAGACTTTCATGGTGGATGTTAATGGGTAAGAAAATTGCAAGGTGGTCCTATCTGTTCACAGAACCAGGCATTGGGCTCATTACAAGTTTGGTGGTGTGGGAAAAATGTGGGAAAAATGTGGAGGTAATTCCATTTGGCAGTATTACCTCAGGCTGAATTACCAGGTGGAAAAACTGTCGATTATTGGAGCTAAAGTGAAAGAGTTACCTCAAGCTTCAATCTGGAGTTAAATCCTCCACTTTACCTCCAAAAATCACTGATATCACCATCTAGTAATTGAGCGGGAGGTAACACCGCCAATATTCCCCAATGTAGTCCTATGGACTCAATAAAATGGGGATTTACAAGGCCAAACCTCCACTTGACCAAGGGGCTTTATCAGTAATTCAATCTGGCTGTATTCCAGTGGCTTTTCCACAAGGATACTGCCATACTCATAATGAGCCAATTATTGGCACACAAGAGAAGAGCCTCAAAGGGGACATAGTGTGTGTTAATAAGTGGGAGAGCACATGAGAAGGTAACCTGGTTGGTAAAAATTATACAATACATGTTAAGGAGGAGTCAGGCATAGGAGTAACTTGGATACAAATTGAGAAGAAATTATAGAAATAAAATACGCTCAGATTAATTGAATTTAACAAGATGGTATTGAAACGGTAGAGGAGGGATTATATGGGGCAAAGCCACATGGGATGACTGCAGCAGGGTAAGAGAAGTTTGGCTCCAGGATTTGAATATGCAGTTCGTGATTGCATCCAGATTTTAGGTAAAACAGATTGGAAGCATGAATTAAGAAGAATAAAGTGTTTTATTCTTCGTTTTTGCATGTAAAACTGGGATCAATTGTTTCAAAAATAGTCAAGGTTGAAGGGAATACAAGCAAAAATGAACAAAAACAATATACAACAAAGATAAAACTTTAGAAAGGCTTAAGTTTTTGCATGATTTTATTATGAGGACACTAATATAATGTTCAATCTTCCACATTACCCGTACCCTTATTAACCAAACAGAGAAAAATGATTATTCAATTAATTCAGTTTTTTCATCAGAAAACATGTATCACACATATGTCGCACTATTGCCATTTCTCGTTAAAACATTGCAGTGATAAAAACAAAACATAGAAAAGTGGACATAAAATGAAAGAAAGAAATCTGGAAAAACATAGTGATGGTGTTTAGTTTTACGTTCAATATTTTGTAGAGCACAAGCATTCAATGTGGGGGCATTTCGGTGATATTTGAAACATAAAATGTAAACAAAGGAGTATTCAGAAGGAGCTGTAAAAATTCCACAAGAGTATGCCTTACACGATGTGTCCTAAGTTTATTTTTCAAAATAGTAGATTTGACTAAGTCAGTAGTGATTGAGGTAAATTATTCCACCTTTTGGAGGCCTGAACTGAGAAAGACCGCACTCCAAAGTGAAAAGGCTGTTGTGTATCTTTCTTCACCTTTTGAATCTAAGAGGATCTGGTTTTATCCTTCCAAACTAGGCTTTTCTCAAACTTGCCTAAATGATACAAAATGCAAAAATCGATCATTTAAAACAAACTCTAACACCGTACAATGTATTTAATAACAATCATTGATCTAGAAATATCTCCTCTACTTATTATATATTGCAGTGCAGTCTAAACGCAAGAATAACTGAACTGGCTAATTGACACAGGGAAATTCAAACAAGTAAACATGTATTTCAAGAAGACGTCATGATAGCCAGGTACTGACTGATCTCCATGCAGGAAAACTGGATTTCATTTAGATTTTTAATTAATCCATGCAAGCAGCAAATATTTATAATCCAAGCCATGATACAACCTAAGTTAAAACACGTACAAAGGAGTGCCAGAAATAAACATTGAAGTGTTATTTTTTTTCTTTTCTTCCTTTTGTCTGCTTGGACTATTACACATTTCTTTTTTTATATGCAACAAGTAACAAACAACCAGAATAATCAAATTCTGAATATAAAGTTGGCTTACTTCTAGGAGAAATATTGCAGTGCTTAATCTCAAAACCTACATTAGTGACAGCCTGTCTCACATATTCTTCACTTAGGCATAAGACCGGGAACTTGAACTTTTCAACCTTGAAGAACGTGCAATCAAGCAGCATATTTATTAGTAGACAGCCCTCTAATTTGATCAGCAACGCCATTTGTTTCAAAGCTATTTGGAAGGATTCCTTGTTATGGCAAAATATTTCTAGGCAATATGCTGTCAAAAGGCAGTCGGCCAATGACGAAAGCTTTGGGGCAACTGGATAATCATCACTGAGTTCAGCTTTGATGACATCTTTGATGAGGCTCCTCATTTTCTCTTCCTTCTCAATCACCTTTTCCCTATAAACATAAACACAAGGAAACATCACATTGACACTACCTTTTTTGACCAAATTATTGGAAAAGCCAATGCAATTTTCATTTTGTGATGTGCAGTTAGATCAGCCTGTGATGTAGAGTCAATTGCCCTGACATTCATGCTAGTCAGCCAACGAGCGTTTACAATGAAGCTTTTTACATAGGGTGTAAGGGCTGTAACAGTGTTTGGGTCCTAGAGATCAAGTTAAATGCCTGAGTGAAAGGCCAGAGCACAACAGAACCAATTAACAACGTTTATGGGCCCATGCCTCCTTGTCTGGCCCAAGGGTTGAATCTTGAAAGCTATTGTAACCTGTATCAATATATAGTATGATGCAGTTTACTATATAGTTTACATGTAAATAAAAGTGGTTTGTACATACTTCTGCCTGGGTAGTTGCAGGAAATTGGCTGCAGGTATTCCTGCACTGCCAGGAGCCTTAGAATGCAGCATTGTGAACCTTGTGCAGGCTTTAGGAGCCAATGTGTGGCTACCCTGGTCGGTATTTCCTGTAGTTTGTCCAATGAAAATGCTCTTCAACATTATAAGGGACCTAGTAATATAATTAATAATAGCCGTTTTTCATATAGCATATGTCATATTCCTCCCACTTCTAAGTGCTGTAAGGATTGACTAATATTATTATCCATTGAATGTGTATTTGAATTCAGCTGTTATTATTATTGAAACGGGGTAAGACTTATCATATCAGCTAGGGCTGTTTGAACTTCCCGAAAATTGCCCTTCCAGAAGTTTAAGCTTTCTGAGTGGATTAGCCCTGTCCAGATTGATATCAACTGGTTTAACCAAAGGTGAACCCCATCTAAGGCTCAAGATGAGTCCCCCTGTCCAAATGTGAGGCGCGGGACTTAAGAGGGAATTTTGAAGAGCAAATCAGAGTATTTGAGCAAATACAAAATATGATCATTTTCCATTGATGCTGTATATTTTCACTGCCAAGAGTTGAGCTGACCAGAGGGTAAACTGCAAGTGCGAGACCAGGACCCAGGAAACCGGGCTTAGTGGTGGAGCGAGGGGTCCAGCAGTCCTAGATGTGGATGCATGGATTGAATAATGTAATAGGGTTGTCCTAATGTTCTGGGTCAAAGACCCTGGGTCCAGCATGCTCTGTGATGTGAATGGTAGGCAGGTGTACTGTGGACCTCCACCCTATTGGGTTGGTACCCCTGCACCCTACTCCCTCTGGCTCAGAGGTGTAGGTGTGACATAGCTAGCCAAGCAACACTGTTCATTACCAACTGACCTCATAATATCGATGAGGACAAATTAATTCCCCTTCAAAAAATATAGGTAATTGTTCTAGGGCACAATTGGTGCTTGATCTGGATGAGGTTGTCTGTGGGCCAACATAGAAGCTCTGCCCATTTCTACAGTCCAGTCATTTGTATATGTTAACATAATGTGTTATGTAATCTTGCATTGGTATAGCGCCTATTGCCAGAGGTTATGGCCTTGAGGAGGGTTTTGCCTGTCAGAAAGGCATAGGAGGAGTATGATGGTAGTGGTAGGGAGTATGATTCAGTAGTGATAGGGAGGAGTAAAGTTGGGTAGATATTTGGGATGAGGATGAGGAAAAGATAAGATGCTCAGGAAGGCATTGGGAGGAAAAGGTGGAGGAGCGATGTGTACAATTGGACCGAATTTATCATGGGACTCAACTGTATTCTATGGGGCGTCGCACTGAATGGAGGTTGGAGAGACAACTGGAGAAAGGCGCTTTCCATGTCATGGGGCGGAGAGACAACTGGAGAAAGGCGCTTTCCATGTCCGGGGCGGAGAGACAACTGGAGAAAGGCGCTTTCCATGTCATGGGGTGGAGAGACAACTGGAGAAAGGCGCTTTCCATGTCAGGGGCGGAGAGACAACTGGAGAAAGGCGCTTTCCATGTCATGGGGTGGAGAGAGAACTGGAGAAAGGCGCTTTCCATGTCAGGTGGTGGAGAGAAAACTGGAGAAAGGCGCTTTCCATGTCAGGGTATGGAGAGACAACTTGAGAAAGGCGATTTCCATGTCATGGGGCGGAGAGACAACTGGAGAAAGGCGCTTTCCATGTCAGGGGTGGAGAGACAACTCGAGAAAGGCGCTTTCCATGTCAGGGGCGGAGAGACAACTGGAGAAAGGCGTTTCCATGTCAGGGGCGGAGAGACAACTGGAGAAAGGCGCTTTCCATGTCAGGGGCTGGAGAGACAACTGGAGAAAGGCGCTTTCCATGTCAGGGGTGGAGAGACAACTGGAGAAAGGCGCTTTCCATGTCAGGGGGTGGAGAGACAACTGGAGAAAGGCGCTTCCATGTCATGGGGTGGAGAGACAACTGGAGAAAGGCGCTTTCCATGTCAGGGGTGGAGAGACAACTCGAGAAAGGCACTTTCCATGTCAGGGGGTGGAGAGACAATGGGAGAAAGGTGCTTTCCATGTCATGGGTTGGAGAGACAACTGGAGAAAGGCGCTTTCCATGTCAGGGGCGGAGAGACAACTGGAGAAAGGCGCTTTCCATGTCAGGGGCTGGAGAGACAACGGGAAAAAGGTGCTTTCTATGTCAGGGGGTGGAGAGACAACTAGTTAAAGGTGCTTTCCATGTCATGGGTTGGAGAGACAACGGGAAAAGGCGCTTTCCATGTCAGGGGGTGGAGAGACAACTAGATAAAGGCGCTTTCCATGTCAGGGGTGGAGAGACGATGGTAGAAAGGCACTTCCCATGTCAGGGGGTGGAGGGACAATGGGAGAAAGGTGGTTTCCATGTCAGGGGGTGGAGGGACTAATAATAACACAAGGTACTAGTACGTATGTAGGTTGGCCTATAGGAAGGTGTGAATGAATTAAGGTCCTGCCCCTGGTCTAAACCTAAGTGCCCCATTTGGGGTAATAGCATCTACATATAATTGGTATCCATCATAATACAACACATCAAGGATAGTCATGCAGATAATTGTAAGTTAAAGACAAGACTTTATGTGCAAACATACGTGCAAAAGGTGAAAACAATGCCCTAAACCATGAGGGCAAATACAATCAATAAAACATTTACAAGGTTACATACATATAAAAATCTTCCTTCTTAACATAAATCAGAGTGCAAAATTGCTAAACAGAAATCATGAATGTAAGTTAAAAAGGAAAGAAAAAAATGGAAAAATCAATGAAACATAAACAAAAGTAAAGGAAATATTTCTCCCAATGTAGAGACATCAACACTGGAAAGAGGTAACGAATACCTTTTTCAATATTATATGGTCATGATAAGTATCAGTGACACCCCAGTGGGAATCTTTGTTCATACACCAATGGGGTGGAGAGACAACTGGTTAAAGGTGCTTTCCATGTCAGGGGGTGGAGAGACAACGGGAGAAAGGCACTTTCCATGTCAGGGGGTGGAGAGACAACTGGAGAAAGCTGCTTTCCATGTCAGGGGGTGGAGAGATAACAGAAGAAAGGTGCTTTCTATGTCAGGGGGTGGAGAGACAACTGGTTAAAGGTGCTTTCCTTGTCAGGAGTGGAGAGACAACGGGAGAAAGGCACTTTCCATGTCAGGGGGTGGAGAGACCATGGGAGAAAGGTGGTTTCCATGTCAGGGGGTGGAGAGACAACTGGTTAAAGGTGCTTTCCATGTCACTGGTTTGAGACAAGGGAGAAAGGTGTTTTCCATGTCAGGGGGTGGAGAGACAACTGGTGAAAGGTGCTTTCCATGTCAGGGGGTACGACTGGATTTTACCCATATCATGTTGAGCCAAGGCATGTTGAAGCCATGCCCAAGAAGTGAAACGCGGCAAAGCCCTTCTACGTACCTCCTTCCTTAGCCTCCCAAAAACATTTTGGAGGCGATGCATGTCAGAAATCCGATTTTGCAATTTTTGAAAACGCCCCCTGATAAGCGTGCAAAAAGAACCTTAATTTTTGTTTATGCTTCCTATTTATGTCATGGTTACCAAAAGGGCATTTTGTTAATGAAAACCCTAGTCTTGCCCTTCTGTGCAAGGTGCTTAAGGAAACAAAGCCTGTCTATTGCACAGCAACGATCAATCTGCCTTTTCTGCCAGTCGTGGTATTTTTTTAAGGCTAAGGACCTGAAAATGGGACAATTCGTTCACAGGGCCTTACTTGAGGAAAATGTTTAGTTTATTTCAAAAACTACTCACAGTCTTTCTCCTATGTTTTATAAGTTGAAGTGGGAGCTCAAAAAAGCTAGCCAAGGAAAGGGCATTGGCTGAGAGTTCAAAAGCCGGCACAATACATTGTCATGGGGTCATTTTAAATCTGGCACAGTGGTATAGCAAGGCATCACAAGACGGCCTTTCTCTACACCTCAAAAATGTTTTACAAAGTTTTTGCAGGTGGCATGAAAGACGGAGAGGGAATACATTTCTGCCTCATGCTCCCCACACTGCATGCAAAAAACCTCTCTGTTTTACGCCAGCCTCAGATTTACATGCTCGCAAAAAACTAATGAATTCTAATGAATTTCACCACCAAAAAGAACCTCTTAAAAGGAGCGGGATTCCATAGGAATCCATTGCAAATGCAGTCTGTAAAGCATCATTTGCAGAAAGCAATCACTATTTATTACAAAACGCAGAGTACAATAGAAGAGTGTAGGTGATTATGCCTTTTTTTCTCTTCCTTATTGTTCTCTGTTTTGTAAATGTGGTTGACTGCATGCATGGTGCCCCAATAGCACATAAGTGCTAACGTTTGAGCCCCCTGTATGCAATTACCACTGCTTACAAAATGAGACCTTGCCAGTTTGGCCCCATTAAATCTGTGACCTCCCGCAATCATCCAGTTATCACCCTTCCTGGGGTGCTGGTTGTGATATGTGGAGGCGCACGCTAGTGTTTGAGAATCAGTCGCAAAGGATTCTATAAGCAATTCAAGTTGCTTCAAATAGGCTAGTATTAATTCATTTATTTGTTGTTTTGCAATGCACAAGGAGGAAGCGATCCATGCCAGCGCTGTACCAGATATTCTAAAATGATAATGGATCGGAAAATCAAAATGTTTTGGACCACTGTGTCATAACCTGCTAATAGGTCAAATGGGATAAGGGCAACACCTTCGAGGTCATCTAGGAATTTCAGTTTTGATGTAAGTTGTGGAATACAGTGTGGCGGAGTGTGGAGTGCTTAATTGGGAATTCTGGGTGGAATGTAGGAGATGTCAGCTGGTGGAGGAGCCTAAGACATTTGGTTGTGATATTGTCTAGAGCTCAACAAGCTGCACTTTGAATCTCCTCTGTAGGGACTGTAGTACGGATAGTTGAATCAAAATAGAGTGTATGTTATAACTAAGGCTTCTAGTTTTCCGTTTTTACCGAATTTTACACATAAATACAGATGGAAATCAATCTGCTTTCTGTCTGTATTTATTTATAAAAATAGAAAAAATTGAAAAACAGGTCTTTCTGTCTGGTTCTCCATGATGTCACTCATACATCGCAGGCCAATTGCATTGCAGATTGGCAGCATGGAGAGTTTAACAGTTGCATACAAATAGCATTAAAGTTCTTCAAATTGCTGACAGCATATACTTAAGGCAGCAGCAGTCACAGGAGCAACCGCTTGTTGTTATGGAAAACATTGAGCTAGCATTTCTTTCCTTTACGGCTGCATGTGTGCTTTAATAAATAATTGTTTTCATTAGAATAAATGCCGAAAAATACTGGTTTGCAAATTCTCTTTTTATATGACAAAAAATAAATATGGATAAATACAGAAAAAAGGCCCAAAAATAAACATGGATAAATACAGATGGAAATAGCAGAAAAATAAATACCATAAAACCGGAAGCCTGAATTATAATACTCTCACCTGTCTTCTTCTGGCTGGCAAAGAAACTTTGAGCAAGAGCTCCAGTCAATTGCATCTGGTTCTTTGTTTATCCACTTTCTGGCACTTTGGCAACAGCCATCCAGGAAATCTATATAGATGATGTTCTTGAAGAGGTCGCAAGCAGAGTAAAGTAGAGGAATAATAAATGCCCCGCCGTACTGAATCATGGTGTCGCCTTTCACAGCTCCTGTTCACGAGTGAAAACAACTGGATGAACACATCACAAAATTCTCTTTGTTCTGCCTATACATTTTTCATACAGAAAGTGTCCCATTTATAAATACAAGAAATGTATGTAAACCACCAACAAAAGTGTTTCGGCCCAAAACACCAAACACTTCCAAGTGTTCGACTTACTCTTGAAAAAATCTTCATTTAAACCTTTGTAGGTTATATTCAGATCACAAGGGAACAACATAGAGATTCATAAGAAACTGCCTTCCTGGTGAAGCAGGGACACAATTGGTGTAAGATTATGTGCATGCATACGATTGTGCAGACATTAAGAAATGGAAGCAGGCCAGCAAAAGAGAACGTTTTCCAAGGGTTGTCTTAAAGTGTTGCTGTACTAGTGACTGTGCTCGTCAAACAAGTTCAGGGATTCCCCAAGCAACCCAAAATCTTGGTGTTTACAAGTCCAGTGAATTTTTTGAAGTTTTCAGAGTTTCATCTAGAGAAGACTGAGGGCATCCAGGGACAACCAATGAGGGCCCTGCGCTGCCTTATTGGGGCATAGAACACGCACACAGGGCAGTCGGGCAAATTTTAAAAATGTTTTTTTTCCAGCTCTCTTGCGTTAGAAATTGAGAAAAAAGTATAACTATTCTTGAGGTGCTGGGGGGAGATGGTGATAGGGCATAGTGATGGTTGGGGTGTGTCTGGGTCTAGTTTGCCAGTAAAAAGGAGACCTCCACGAATATCTGAGTCTCACTGGATGTTTAACTGCAAATAAAGTGTTTTCTTTTCATATCCAATTTTGTTGGCATGGGTTATTTTGTAGCCTAGTTTATTACGAGGATTTGTGTGAAATAGCTGGACACCTAGACATTTATTCTTCTTATATATATTTTTTTAATAAATCACAATGAAGGTTTTTAGGTATTTCCAAAGGATAGGTCTGTAGATTCTGATATTGGATCTGATCTCCAACACTGCACTTGATATGATAATGTGTTCAAAGTATGCTAAGGTAATTAAAAAAGCTCTATATGGAAGACCCAATACCTATGAAGAGAACTGCCTGGCATTTCTGTGCTGCGCTGCCCTTGTGTATTGGACCAGACTCACATGCAGATGGCTAATTCACCTCTATGAAAGGTACAGTGAGCTAAGACTTGCTCCTAGACCCGGCCGAGTGGGGCCCACCTCACCGAAAACTTGAATGGGCTGTGTTCATTCCCAGTAGATGGGCTCCCAGATTTTACACTGAAAAAACAGAGTTGGAGGCTAATTTAATGCAGATAATCCAGACATGGATCCCCATCTCACAGTGCCTTATAGAGTCTCAGTGTCACCTCACTGATGATGCCCAACAAGTATCACAGACGTGTCTGGTGTTGCTGATGTTTATCTTGATCAGAGGAGAATGTCCCAATATTTTAGTGCTAGACTTCCCATTTGGCGGAGTGGGTCCATGCTGATACATGAAATAATATGGCAGTAACTGTCACAATATATTATGCAGCACAAGAAAGTCAGGGATCTCTTTCCATGGCAATTAATGTGGCACTCAATAAAACCACTTTTTATTATTTCTACAAACAGATTTGTTTTTAAGGAGGCCTCCAACCCATCTCGCACCCAACCTCAACCAGCACCCCCTGTCACAATAGACCAAGAACCAGGCCGTTGTGTTATCAACGAATAATTTATTAATTTGTGATTTAATGGAAAATGTTAATAAACAGTTACAATAGCCACCCAGATGTGGCAACACACACTTCAGAGTACTTTGAATCAATACTTTGAATTACCTTAGGTGCCTGAATGTCTGGGTAGACAGGATGAGAGGGTGGAGTTTGAGGACCCCTGCACAGGTTCTCCTTGGAGACCCAAGTCACACTCTTGTTTGATTGGTTAGGTCACTATCCTGCCAGGACAGCCACCCTGCTGTGTGATTGACAGCCAGGCTGTGTGAATGGCGGAAAACTGCATATAAAGCAGGTCTCTGGGAAGGCAGAGTCACCAATGGATCGAGAGAACTGAAGAGAAACTAAAGGAAGAGGACTACTACCACAAGTGAACCTCCTGGTGAAGCCCTGCTGCGGGTCCGAATCTCCTACACTTTGACGACAGAGAAGATCTGCAAGGAATCATCTTCCCTTGAACTGGTGGGACCAACCAGTTCACCAAACACCAAGAAAGGCCTACCTCCCCTGCTCGAATTTGCTGTGCACCGCTGCAGTGAACCGGATAGCAAGGAGGACCGGACCCTGTTTGGGTTTTAAGCAGCGCACCTTTTATTCGTTGCTTTGCTCTGCTGCTGGTTTCTTCCCTGGGCAGTGCAGGGCCCTCCAGTCTTCCTCCTTTGTGTCAGTCTGACAGTCACTTCAGGAACCATGAGCCTTCAGGATCTGCCAGGAACTTCTGCCTCAGCTACAGCATTCTACTTCTTCTAAGCTACTGTTCAAACCCGGTTGTTTGTTTCATCCGACCGCAGTGACAGTGTTTTAAATCTTTCGCCAATCCAAGGGCTTGTCCTTCTCTACTCTTTTAAATAACTTTTCCTCCGACCAACTTCATTCCAAACTCTCGGCAAAGACTTAACTGCGAACTACTCTGAACTGTGTGATCCTGTGCAAAGACTCAGAACCATTAACATTGGCCCAGGCCTATTGATTTGAATCCTAGTTGTAGTAAGCCTTTTCTAAGTTTCCCTGCCTACTTACTTGTTGATGCTGCTTGATTTTGAATAACCTTGTCTTTCTCTCCCTTTTTAAATTGCTGGAGTGCCATTTTGTTCACACTTAATATTGAGCTTAACTTGTCAGGAATTGATTGGGTGTTGTTTAGTATATCAAGATTGTGATTATCTGCTGCTTTATAATAGTGAATTGATTTATAACTGATGTTGTAAATAAATGTATATTCTTTTATTCCGAAACCTTGAGTCAGTGTTTGTTTGAACCATAGCAATTGCTGTCCTTTGTGTAACTTCTGATACTGCTCACTTTACTCTTGAGATAAGTCTGGCTGCTCAGCCATCGCTACCACTTTACTGTGTAGTACAGGCTTGTACCAAAGGTGAATTTGTACTTGCACTTGTAGTCTTAATTGTGTGTGGTGTTCCTAAAGGGTACTGCATATGATTCTGCCTAACAATGGCTTGATGAACTGCCATCAACTCTGCCACCTGACTACTTCTAGGGCTCCGGGGAATCATTCACCCAGCTATTCCCCACGCCAGCCATGGTTCCTTTTCCCCATTGTTATCAACATGGTAGGCGCACCCGTCCACATAATCTGTGTGCATCCCCTGGCACATGTCTTCCTCATAGACTTTGTGCAGAAACATCAGATACGCCTCAATGTTGTCTTGGGTTTTTAGACTTTCAACCTCGAGACAGTTTTCTTGAGCACAATCATGCAATCATGCAAGTCAGCCAGACCTTGCACGAAGGGACTCTTCTGGAATTATTCACGTTGCCCTCCCGGATTCTGTCACTTTGGAGATATTGCAAAGGATTGTGAGGAGTCTTGACAACGATGTGCTCCCCCTAGATGAACAGGCAGTCATTTTTGAGTGCCCACACCATTGCCAGGAGTGCCTTCTCACAATTGTTTAATTATTACTCCACAGAGGACAAAGTCTTACTCGCATAGGAGATTACTTTGTTGGCCTTGTTGTGCTTCTGGTATAATACTGCTGTTAAGCAAGTATTTGAGAACCCTGTCTCCAAGAACTATTTGTTTTTGATGGGGTAAGCTAAACAAGGCGCTTGTGAAAGGCTTCTTTTCAGTTGTTATACTGCCTCGGCTTGCTCTGGAACCCACTCCTACTTGACACCAGCCTTTAATAAATGGAGCAAGAGTCTTGGGACCTCTTCGTAGTGTTCTATGACGTTTCTGCTGTAGTTAGACAGTCCAAGAAGGCTTCTTAGTTCCTGCAGGGTCAAAGGGTCCTTCAGTTTTAGTAAGGCTCACCTTTTTTTCGCCTGGGGACTAAGACCTGCAGGGGTGATTTCATACCCTAGGAAGGTCACCCAGGTCTTACACCACTGCGCCTTCTGGAAGGACAGTTTTGCTCCGGCTTCCTTCAACTGGGTCAGAACATAGCGGATATTCACTATATGTTCCTCCACGGTTGAGCTTTTAATTAGAAAATCATCCATACAGGCCAGGTTTCCCTTTCACCCAAGTCCAGCATGGCCTTGTGTAGAAAAATGTTACATTCATTGCCGGAGTTTATATATCCAAAGGGGGTGCGGGTCCACATGTACTGCTGCCCCCCCCCCGAAGGTAAGGTACAGGCAAGCTTGTACTGGTCTTCCCTACTCACGAGTACTGTCCAGGAACCATTGGTCAGGCCAATGGCGGTATACACCTTTTACCCTTGGATCTGGCCCACTCCCTGATCAATGTAGGGAAGAGGCCATCGGGACATGTGGACCTGTTTATTTAACTTCCTAAGGTCTGCACAAAGTCTCCATTGGCCTTTGGGTTTTATTACTGTGGACTGGACAAATTATTCCACAGGATTCTAAGTTCTTTATGATCTCCGTGAGTGACTCCATAGACGTGAGAGGCAACCGATATTGCTTCAAGAATACGGGAGCCATCCCAGGGTCTGTGGGTATGGATGTAGACTGTATCTCGGTGCGACCACAGTCGTAGAAGTCCACGGCAAAGATTTCCTGAAAATCCAGGAACACTTGTTTCAGCTTTTGCTCCTAAGTCTCACAGGCATCAGCGAGGTTGATTCGTTCCTCAACCATCTGCCTGAAGCCTGGAAATACCTCAGGTTTTTCAATTTCCGCAGTATCCTCCAGCTGCGTGGGGAGATCTCATGTTATGGTGTTGGCCTGAACAGGAGGTTTCTAGTCGGAGAGGCAGTCATTGTTGACGTGAAATACCATCTCATCCTTCCTGATGTTGCCGGTCACCTCTCCCCCCCCCAATGAGGGCAGGAAGAGTACACCAAGAAATTCCCCCTTGCCAGGTGAACATCTTTTCTGGAGGTAAGTCATCATCCGAATCGTAGCAGTCATTGGGGATCTGTCCTATGATTTAATTCCCTAGGTCAATGGAGAAATATTGGGCATCAACCACCATTCCAATGAAGGTGTATACACCCAGAGTGATACTCCTAGGGTCGTTGTTATCCACCAATATTCGAATGGTGTCGTGTTGCAGGTCAACTAGTGGTATTGGGTTCAAATACAACCCCTGCTGTCAAAGGTGATAATTTAAAGTTATATAAGCATCCAGGTTTTGGAGTTTCTGTCCTCTCTTAATTTTTAGGGGGATGGTGAATTGTCGGATCAGTCCTGTGATAGTGACCTCTTCTCCACTTTGAACTTCAACTGCATACGGCATCAAATTGAGCTGACCAAAATGCTTTTTCAGGATTGTCAAAGCCCATGGGGTTACCACGCAGTCGGGACCAAACTTTGTAATTAATTAGGTCCAAATTAATTGGGAATCGATTGAGAATGTCACTGCCTAAGTAGAAGGCAGAGGGGACATCTCGCACAACCCAACAATTATGATCTATGCTTTTATCACCAAGGGACATTTTTAGCATGCACCTGCTAGGCAGGAGATGTTTGGAATTGGGAGTTTCCAGGCCCATTTCCCACTTATCAATCAGCTTAAATGTGGGCATGGTGTTCTTTTGGGAGTTTCCTGAATAATGCTTCGCTGATGAAGCTTTTTCCATTATTCAGGCATACTCTGGTGAGAACAGGCTCCCCTTCCTCATTTACCTGAATGGGGAGGAACAGCTTTTCACCCTTTTTCTGAATATCAGCCGAACATTGAGCTGGTTTTTCATCACCTTTTATCATGGAACTTGGGTTTTCTTCAAATCGTGGATCTGTATAAAATGTCAGGATATTTCTTTCCAGTGTGAAATGTCACTTGAAACTGGGAGGAAGGCTGATCTTCAAAAACGGAGAAAGGTTCCACTCCCCAGTTTGTTCTCCTATAGAAATTACAGTAATTACGGGGACTTGATTGTACCTAAAGAGGAATTCAATGTGTTCAGACTATTGCTCAACCATATGGCCATTTAAACGTACATCATGCATGCTCTGTTTTAGATTTATTGGCCGGTTAGTCTGGGTCCAGAGGACCTTGTTCACACAGTCTATTAGGGTGAATACCTCTGAAGCAGGTCATTCACTAGGAGACAGGGTGTGCCCTCTGGAGTGATGACTATGATCAGGTGTTTCTCCCTATGTCACCCAATTTTGATTTCCAGACCCGTAGTCCCCTCGATGGGCATATAATTTCCGTCGTAGTTCAGGAGTTGTCCAGGAAGAGGTTTGAGGTGAACTTGATGACTCTGCCCCCTCCCTGAATTGATTTGATCAAATGCCTTTTGGATAGAAGGGTGGCTTTGGACCCTGTATCCACCAGTACTGAAAATGCACACTGGTCTTGTACCTTGATGGAGGCATAAAACCTGCCTCATTTCTCCTCAAGGGGCAAAGGAAATGTGCATTTTGAACCAGCTGGGCAGTTAATTTCTTTATTTTCAACTATAACACTGTGTGATCTTGGGCAGTTTTCTGTGTCGGAGTACGGGAATCAGTAAAGACATTTTGGCATCCTGAGATTTGGGGATTTAGGAATCCCCTTGTTCGCCTGATTCTGTGCTGTCCCCCTTTTCCTGGAGACAGTCACTTAAACCAGTTTGAGGGAAGGATCCCTCATTGATTTCTGAGTCATCAGGGTGAATCTGTTGGGGTTCAGGTACTGGTGGTTCTGGGTCAGTCCCCATAATTACCCAGTCTAAGTTAGGGTCTTTTGGGACCCATTTTCCCTTGGGAGGAATCCCCCTGTCCTTGAAAGAGAAGACTTTCTTCCCTGAATCTTCCAGGGATTCTTCCCCTTCAAACTGGAGGACACTGACTTCCTCCACAAAATTGGTTTTCTTTGTCCCTTGGTTTCTCCTACTTGACCTCTGTTCCCTAGGTTGCAGCTCTTCAGGGGTAGGAGATTTGGGTTCAGGTTCAGAGGTTTCTAGGGGCTTTTCACAGGTGAGGAAGGAAGTTTCCTCTATGGCTTTGCATCTCCGTCCCCCCTGGCCTCCTCCTCTGGAACCTGTTGGTTGTGAGGGTTTTCTCCCCGTCATTGCTCTGGGGTGCCAGACCCTGGGTTGAGCTGTTCTGGGCAGCATGCGACTCAGGTCGTGGGTCAAGCTTTGGACCTGCCATCTCAAGTTGTGACATCATCTCTGGTTGATATGGGGGTTTAGGATCAAAACTTTGCTGCTTTCAGGAAGGGAGATGTCTCTTCTCCTAGAGTAGCTTGGTTATTAAGGGTTTCCCTGTTAGACCTCCATCCTTGGTCTCCCTTCTCCCTGATTTGGGTATCTAGAATCCTGAAAGCGGGGAGAGAGAGGAGGATTGTTCAGAATGTTGGGGTTTTGAGGGTACCTGGGGAAGAAACTTGAATTGGAGGGTGGAATATTACTGCCCTCCTGAGGGAAGTTTTGTGGGAAGTTTGGAGGAAAGTTTCCTGGGGCCGTAATTACCTGATTGGATCCCCCCCTTGAGCCCAGGGAGTCCATACGTACTCCAAGATGAGTCTGTTGCCCTTGTACCTCTGGCTAATGTAGGTGGCAGATTCAGTAGGCAAATTTGTGGGGTACCCCACCTGGCTTCCCCCGCTTGGGACTGGTCAGAGGGTTTCCTCCACCTCTAGTTCAGTTTGTTAGAGGGAGGGGTATTTTTAGCCCCCCCATTTCTAGGTCCAAGATGGGCGTATTCTTCACCTCTGCCACCTTGGCAGCAGCGGTGCTGTTGGATGGTTTGGGGTTTTTGGGCGAATTTTTGTTTTCCACTGGATTTTGGACTTCATAGATCAGGGTAGCCTGTTCTATTACCCACTCCAGGGTCCTTTCATTGTTGAAGTCCCTAACCGGTTGTGTCATGATGTATTTAGGGAGTGCATGAAAATAGGTATTAATAAACTCCCTACTATTTGTGCACACCCATCTAGAAGTTTGGACAAATGCCTGCTTCAATTCTTGAACAAATTCTCTCGGTGCCTGATCCTCTACACACTGCAGGTTGCAGGCCGCCTTGCAAGCCTCCTGGGGGTTCTGGTGTATGGAGAAGTGTTTCAAGATAGCCGCCTTGTAGGTAGACCATCTTGAATGATTTTGCTCCTCCAGCCCAGCAAAGAAGCTGGAGTATTCTGGGGAGAATGTCCACTTGACAAACTCCATGGAATTATGGTCATTGTTGATGCCAAATGACATCATCATCGGGTCATATGGCTCCAGATACTCCCAGACGGAGTACTTGGCATTTTTGTGGTAAAGAGTCATGCAGTTTCTGATGGCTTTTATTTGTCGAATGGGGTCTTTTAGCAGAGTTCTCTTTTGTTTGGCAGCCTTCTTTTTCCATTGCACTTGAGTTCATTCGCCCTCAGACTCAGAGCTGCTGCTATTTGGGGCCCGTCCCTTACGTCTAGATGCTCCCAGATTCTTTGAGACTGGGAGTATCTCCCAGAATGACATGGTCTAGTCTCTTCTCCCCTACTGTATTGAGGTCTCTCTGGGCCACTTCCATTGGGCTCCCTTTTTCGCACAGGGGAGTACTCATCTGGCTTCTCCCTTCTTCCGAGGTCGGTAGAGAACTCCCCCCACTTCCCGGATTGGGTGGAGGTTTTCAGGGTGCTCTTTCGGGGGCCTAAACTCTGATTCCTCTTTATCTCAAAGTGGACCAGATGGTCTCTTTGTAACCTGTGTCTCTGCCAGACTAACTCCCTGATCTTCTCATCATAGGAGTCCTGATGGTCAGATGTGTTTGCCAAAATATTTTTCAACCTAAGCAATGATGCACATCCATCAATCTCTGATGGGAGCTAGCCTGCTGACTCACTCATGCTAGGCCTAATTGAGTCCAGCTGCCTCATGGTTCCCAGTTCTTGTGAACTCATAGGCATGACGTTAGCAGCGCCTTGCGCATACACAGTGGTTGGTTGGCTTGAGGTCCCTGGTACAGAGGACATCACACCATAATCAGGGGTTGCCCTTCCATTCCCTAACTGTTCAGGGTTCCTCAAGGCCTGATTAAATGTAGCCTGTTCTATTTCTAATCTCTCAAATGTATCTTTCTCAGCCCCTATTTCTTAGGGGAAACTATAACGCCAACCATACACTATGGAGAGACATACTAAGGTCACCCATAAAAAGAGTAAAAGACTAGGTGAGAGGGGAAAAAGGTTCCCCTTTACCTTGGGACAAGGTAAAATAGTTAACCAAGTCCAAACAAAAAGTTCTTGGGTTGAAGTTGGATGCAGGGTGGCGGTAGGAGTTTGGACGAGTGACATTATGCTGAAGTGAGGTCGGTGGAGGGATTACTATGGATGTGGTCTGGTAAGGGATGATGGGGGTGCTCGAGAAGAAGGGTGCTGGTGGCGAGCCGTGGGGACCAAAACCACTCTAGCCTCATTCTGGGACGATCTTAAGATCACTGCAGACTCCATAGGATGCGCCGCACTAATTCTCCTCGACCTGTCTGCAGCCATTGACACGATTAACCACTCAATCCTTCTTGACCATCTCCACTCTCAAATGGATCGCCTCCTTCCTCAACAATAGGAAACAAATAACCATCCTCTCCCCTTTTGTCTCAGCTGCTCGCTCAGTTAATACTGGAGTACCGCAAGGCGCATGCCTATCTGCTCTCCTATTCAACCTCAATATATCCACCCTTCCTGGAAGAGACCACACCTCTCCAGCTCTCAGAACCATCCATTGGTTTATAGTCAGACGAAGGGCCACTTTCAAAACCCTGTGCATCACTCATCGTGCAGTGCACAAGTCCAGCCCACTGTACCTGCAAGGTAAGTTAAAACCCTATCTCCCGCGTCACACCCTAACATCAAGCTCTGCCCTCCTTTTAGTGATCCCACCCACTAACTTTGTCAGGATTGGAGGATCCTCTTTCTCAGAACTGGCCCCGACTCTGTGGAACTCGCTTCCAGATCACATCCGGCACACCTAAAACTATATGACATTCCGCAGATTACTAAAAACATGGCTCTTTCAACAACACCAACAACCATAAAGATGCGTCTGAACTACCAACATCCCAATGACTAAATACACAATAGGACTCCCAACCTTGTCCTCAATGAATACGCCCACTGATTTGACTATAGACATCCGTATATGAACACTGAACAATGATCTTTAGATCTTACCCACAAGATATAATGGATGAATGGAATGGAAGGATTGGGTGAGTGGGTGGAGTGAGTAGATGGAAGGGACGGATGGAACGGACAAGTGGAGTGAATGGATGGAATGGATGGAGTGAATGGAAAGGATGGATGCATGTGGAGTGAATGGATGGAATGTATGGCATGGATGTATGTGATGTGGAATGAATCCAAGTTATGTATATGGAATGAATGAGATGGAGGGAATGGATGACATTGATGGAATGGATGGATGGATGGATGGAATGGATGGATTGGACGGATGGAATGAATGGACACTTGTGGATGGAATGGAGGGCATGGATGCATGTGGAGTGAATGGAAGGTATGTATATGGAATTGATGAATGGAATGGATGGAATATATGGATATGGAATTGATGGATGGAGTGGACAGAATGGATGGAATGGATGGCATGGATGGAATGGATGAAATAGATTAAGTGGATGGAACTGATGACATGGATGACATGGATGACATGGATGACATGGATGGAATGGATGGAATGGATGTATATGGAGCTGATAGCTGGATGGAATGGAATGAGTGGACAGAATTAATGGACTGGATGGATGAAATAGATGGATGGAATGGATAGATGGATGGAGTGGATGGAACAGAATGGATGAAATGGACGGAACGTATGGAACGGATGAAATGGATTTTACCGATGCAATGGATTCAATGGATGGATGAAATGGGTGGAATGGGTGGATGGATGGATGGATGGATGGATGGATGGATGGATGGATGGAACGGATGGAACGGATGGAACGGATGGAAAGGATGGATGGAGTGGATGGATGGAATGGATGTAATGGACGAAATAGATGGAAAGCATGAAATGGATGGCATGGATGAAGTGGATGTTATGAATGGAATGGATGGAATGGATGGAATGGATGATTGAGATGGATGGATGGAATGGATAGAATAGATGAAATAGATGGAATGGATGAAATGGAAAGAATAGATGAAATGGATGGAATGGAAGAAATGGATGGAATGGATGAGATGCAAATGGATGGAGAGGATGGTTTGGATGAATGGATCGATTGGATGGATGGAATGGATGGAAAGGATGGAACGCAGGAAATGGATGGCAAGGATGAAATGGATGTAATGAATGGAATGGATGCAGGGGATGGATGGAATGGATAGAATGGCTGGAATGGATGAAATGGATGGAAAAGATTAAATGAATGGAATAGATGAGATGGATGGATTGGAGGAAATGGATGGAATGGATGAGATGGAATTGGATTGAGGGGATGGATTGGATGGATGAATCGATTGGATGGATGGAGTGGACGGAATGGATGGATGGAATGGATGGAAAGGATGGAATTAATAAAATGGAAGGACACATGCGGAAAAATTGATAGAAATGATGGCATGGATACATGCGGAAAGAATAGAACTTATTTATATGGAATTGATGGATGGAACGGATGGAACGGATGGAATGTATGTATATGGAAATGATGGATGAATGGACGGAATGGATTAAATAGATGGATGGAGTGGATGGATTGAGTAGACAGAATTGATGGATGGAATGGATGTAAGGGATGGAATGAATAAAATGGATGGACACATGTGAAAAAATGGATATAATGGATGGCATGGATACATGCGGAATTAATGGAATGTATGTGTATGGAATGGAGGAAATGGATGGAATGGATGAGATGGAATTGGATGAAGGGGATGGATTGGATGGATGGATCGATTGGATGGATTGAGTGGATGGAATGGATGGATGGAATGGATGAAATAGATGGAATGCATGAAATGGGTGGCATGAATGAAGTGGATGGAGTCAATGGAACCGATGGAATAGATGCATGATTTTGATGGATGGATGGATGGAATGGACCGAATGGATGGATGGAATGGATGAAAGGATGGAATGAATACAATGGATGAACACATGCAGAAACATTGATAGAATGAATGGCATGGATACATGCAGAAAGAATTGAATGTATGTATATGGAATTTATGGATGGAACGGATGGAATGTATGTATATGGAATTGATGGATGAATGGACGGAATGGATGAAATAGATGGATGGAGTGGACAGAATTGATGGAAGGGATGGATGGAAGGGATGGAATGAATAACATTAATGGGCACACGCGAAAAAATTGATAGAATGGATGGCATGGATACATGTGGAATTAATGGAATTGATGGATGGAATGGATGGAATGTATGCATGTGGAGTCGATGGATGGAATAGACGGATGGCATGGATGGACTAAATGGATGGAATAGAAGTGATGGAATTGATGGAAGGGACTGAAAGCTTCAGATGAATGGAATGGAGGAAATGGATGGAATGGATGAGATGCAATTGGATGGAGTGGATGGTTTGGATGGATGGATCGATTAGATGGATGGAGTGGGCGAATAGATGGATGGATGGATGGATGGATGGAATGGATGAATGAATGGAATGAATGAAATGGATGGAATAGATGAAGTGGATGGATTGGAGGCAATGGATGGAATGGATGAGATGTAATTGAATGGAGGGGATGGATTGGATGGATGAATCTATTGGATGGGTGGAGTGGATGGAATGGATGGATGAATGGACGGAATGGATGAAATAGATGGATGAAGTGAATGGGTGGAGTGGACGGAATTGATGGATGGAATGGATGGAAGGGATGGAATGAATAAAATGGATGGACACACGTGAACAAATTGATAGAATGGATGGCATGGATACATGCAGAATGAATGGAATTTATGTATATGGAATTGATCAATGGAATGGATGGAACAAATGGAATGTATGCATATAGAGTTGATGGATGGAATAGATGGACTGAATTAATGGAATGGAAGTGATGGAAGTGATGGAATTGATGGAAGCGACGGACGACTTTGGATGGATGGAGCAAATGGATGTAATGAATGAATGAAGAAATGAAAAACAGATGGATGCACTGATGGAATGGGTAAATGGAATAATTGGATGAAGAAATGGAAGAAATAGAATGATTCATTGATGGAATGGATAATTCCCATATGTGCCCACCCTACTCGTGTCTTTGTATACCCTGTCTTCTAGTCCCCCATGGGGTTGCAGTATATCCCTATGTGCCATCCTATAGCTGTAAGCCTAGCCCCTATCACTGTGTGTCTGTGTGTCGCTGTGCTCCCTGCTATCCTGTTCCCGTGATGCTGCTATGTATCCCAATGTAATACCCAAACTTCTCGTCACCATGTGTGCCCATATGTCACTGTGTCCTCTGCTTTCTTGTCCCCCATGCTGTTACTATATATGCCCATGTGTCACTGTTGTCCTCTGCTTTCCTGCCCCCCATGCTGTTGCTATATATCCGTATGCTCCCTCCTGTCACTGTAAGACCAACCCACTGTCACTGTGTGTCAGTATGTCAATGTGTTCCCTGCCATCCTGTGCACATGCCTGGTCACAGGCGCTTTAAAGATGAACCATCATACCATATCACATCCCTACGCCTACTCTCGACTATGCACCATCACACAGCTAGAACACAGCTATACCCCTGATAAATTTGGCGTAGCTGTTCACATACGAACAATACCCCATGAACCCATGAACACCTCATCACCCTAAAAAATGCAGCTTTCCCATGACATTCTGGCCTAACTGCTCACATAAGCATCCTTCAGGCCTAACACAGCCAAACCCAGTCTGGATGTCCACTCACCAGACTTCAAACACATTCAACTTCCTACTGACCTGAAATTGGTTCCCAAGGGAGTTCAATCTACCTGCGCTTTGAGGTCATACCAATGATATATAGAGCGCTATATAAATGCCAAGTAACATGACATAACAACAGGAAAATCGGTTTTAGTACATGCAACACATGGGCAAATGGAAAGGAAATGCAATCGAAAATTTGTTATCAAAATATAGTAGGGGAAGAGGACTAGATCAGGAAAAACGTTTTTTTAAAGGTTAAGCTGAATTTCTAGGGAAACGAAAATGCAAATGATATTGGTTTTTACTAAGGCTATAAATGACAGGCACACTTTAGGCAATGGGGAACTCGCAATAGGAAAATAGGTTTTCAGTTCAAATGATAGAGGCACATAACAGGTAGGCTCGGGGGGCAAAGAGATTACTCACAATAAGAAAACGGTTTGGGGTTAAATTGACAGATGCAAATAGAAATTTGTTTTGGAAAATAACATTTAAACACACAAGCAAATTCGGTTTCGGCTCTTAATGGAATTAATTCTTTCACGGGAACACTTTGTAACTATAATGACTCATAAGACACTGGAAGAGATAGTTAGTTATGAATTCCAACTATTTCGATCCCGTGAAATAATGTGGAAATTAATTGGTTTACCGAAAAATATAGACTATGGATCTACACAAGCAACTGGAGATTCTTCAAGGGGAAATGACTGAAATGCAAAGGCAAACAAAGGATTCTTCAAATGGGACACAGACAATTGAAACATTTTTCAATAGGAAAAACTACTGAATTACACAAAGAAAGAAGATGGGATTTTCCCATGGGGGAATCTCTGTGGCAATGCTGAAGAAGATAGGGCTTATTTAATCTATGGATGGGGATGTACATACTTACAGGAGAGGGCTTAATGGACATCACGGGGGCCCCAGAGCTTCACTGTGGGGACAATCAAGGGGTCAGTCAAGGCTTCTCTCTGTCCACCAAAAAGGGTCCCACTTCAGCTACTACAGCTCCTGGCTTCACCCCAAGATTTAGGCCCCACTCTGCAAGTATGGTTCCTGATTTGGTCAGCTGCACACCTCAGATTTGGTAGGGAAAGTCCTGATTTGAGGTGGAGTGACTTATTTATAAGAGAAATGATATCAAAGATGTGTCATAGTTCTCACAGAATGTATATGGCAGTGTTCAAGGGTTCCCTCCCATCTGTGGGCTAATAAGTCCAGAGAATGTGGGTGTGTTTTGGGAAGCCAAGAGAGGAGACCCAATCCATCATCAATTTTTTTCTGAAACGCATGTACTTTATCAGATGTCTGTGCGATCTACTGGTGCGAAGCCACAGTATTTTCTCCTTTTCTCCTGAACTATATTAATGAAAAATATGGCACTCGGTGGGTGAAATATGGATAGCATTTTCCATCTTTTTTTCAAATTTGTATGGTTCTCACATTTATTTAGAGATCACAATCACGTTTTTCCTCATATCCTTTGGTATGTTGGTTTAACCAAAATCATTTTTCACCAGAAGCGGGTCGCTGACAGCTTTTCAGAAATCGCAACATGAATCGTGAATGATCAATATTGCCAAAGTTATCCCATAAAAAGCATACGTCCCATTCTGTGCAATGGTTGTGCCACTGCTCCTCAATTCTGGCCCCCACGTTTGGAAAGCATCTGGTTTTTGCTCTGACGTCAAGAGGAGTTCCTGTGTTTAGATTAGCCAAAGGCTTCAAGGGCTAATGGCCAGCTTTATTATGGCCTAAGTGGTTTTAGTCATAAAAATGGGGAACAGAAGAATGTTCTTATCTCGTCCCCCACATAAAGGATCTCTCCCAGCCTTAGGTTTGTATTTTTAACAGAATGGGCTCATACTTTAAGAAGCAACAGACTTTAATTCCCATGACAACAGGCCTTTAAAATCTAGTTTCACACTTGGGGAACCCAAAGCAGAGAAATGAAACTAGGATTTCGGCCTGCCTCACTGCAAACATTTGACGTTTAAATCAACTCTTAGCAAATGCACCCAATCTAAACATATAAACCCTTGCAGAAGTAATTTCATGTAAATAGTGATCACAGAAGGGCGCCATTATATTAAAGATGTTAGCTGTCCATCTGAATGCTCAGATTATCCCTTTAAAGGCACAATTGAAATGTCCTTCTTCAACTCCAGCCGTGAATGGCTTCCACTCTGCTGCAATTCAACATCTCCTTGCAGATTCTGCAAATTATTTTTTCCTCTTGTGATGGGCTCATGATGGACAAACTTAAGTACCTCTATTATACTTCTTGCACACATTTTCATGAGCATGTCTTTAATATATTAAGGGGAAAATGATTTTTTTACAGAAATACTTCTGTCACAGTAAACAACTCCATTCTGCTGTGCAGGCTTACACACAATATTGGCATGTTCTTGTAACATGCTGGATACTTCTGTTTCTGACAACAGGACTTCAGCCATTTGAAACTTTTTGCAAATATAGTCTTGTGTCTTTCCCTTCTGTGAGGCAATGAACATTTTTAGGCATCTCCAAGTTTAGATGCCTAATTTCATTCCTTTTCGCTTTGAAATTGCAGGGCCTTATTTCCATGTTAATTCAAAACAAGCCTTACATTTTGGGGAGACCTCATACTGACAACAGCCTTTGGTTATGACATTCAGGGTTATTTCACCCCACATAATCCTCCTGAGTGGGTTAAACAAGATATGTGTCTGCATTTGTTTTCTGTAGAGGGACTCACACATGTTTGCACCTTTCAAAGGTTGCGTTAACCTCTTGGATACTACCTCCCTTTGGACTAAAGTTTTCAGGCAATCCACAAACTGCTACACTTCACTTAAGCTAATGTGCTGCATCCAAAATCAAGACCCTCCCCTTCTGTGAAGATGTCCTGATCCTCATTGCACACAATTTACATTGCATGATTGCATAAATTGGAGAGAGTGTGAGACAGATAGAGTGAGATAGCGAGATAGAGAGAGAGAGAGAGAGAGAGAGAGAGATAGAGAGATAGAGAGAGAAAGAGAGAATGAGAGAGAAAGAGAGAGAAAGAAAGAGACATAGAGAGATAAAGAGAGAGAGGTTTACATTGACAAAATTGGATGCTAACAATGGGCCCATTAATGATGGGCCCGTTGTTAGCTTCCTGGTCTGCTAGCAGGTCCTGCTCTGCAGGTCTGGTCTGACCAGGCGTGTAGAGTGAGCCCCGCTGCAGACCTCATAATGTGGCGGCCCGGAATGAACGGTGCCGGTCCCTTACCGGCACTGTTCAATCCGTGGCCGCCAGCGTCCTAATGAGGCCCCATGTTTGCTAAATCACCCGACAGTTCAGACCCTCCTCTTGCGTTTTCTTGATTATTTGAAGATATACACAAGAAAATTCATTAACTGAACTCCCATCAATGTGTACCCATCCTGATAAAGGCCACCTTACCGACAGCATTTTCTTCTTATGGCCAAACAAAACTGTGTCAACATCCTGATACAGTATTGATTGTTCATACTGTCTGCTACGGTGATGTTTTCCAGAAGAGACAATGACTTATGGTTGCCAATTAATGTAATGGGACCTCCTGCCTTTGTTAAAAAATGTATGTTTGTGGTTTCTTCACATGTCCAATTTTGCTATGTTCACAATGTATTGTTGCTTAATTTTGTCCTTTCCTGTGACACACTTTGTATAAACCATTGTCAGGTAAATGGTTTACACTAACTTGACCTACGAAATTATGATGTTTACATTCTAATTAATTTATAAAGTAAACTCATTAAATCCTTTTTCTATATTCGGGTTCTCCCTGATCATTTGTATTTTAGTATATATGGGTCTCAGTACTTCCTGGAGCTACTGCAAGTCTTAACTCTATCTGAGGTTTGTTTCACGAGTTCAGCAACAGAAGATGCAAGCCCCCTGCGTTTGATGAAAGCCTCAAAAAAGCTGCCTCTCTCTCTGCCCACACCCTTTGCCTCGCAAAGCCATTCATCATCAGTATCTCATCTGTCCACTGTGATTCCAGCAAAATATATTGTCTGCTCTTGCCTCTGCTTTGTGTATGTTCCTGCTGTTGCGTTGTGCCTAGTGAACTCATCACAATAAACTCCTTTCAGCTCAGGTTTCTTTACCCACCCAGCTTCATTTATTGCAGGGATCGCTGCCCTTGATGAGTCAAAGTGTCTGTGAGGGACCTGTACACCTGTCAGAGAGGGAGGCCAAATGGTCAGCCCAATTTCTCAAACAGGCCTCACTGGCTCCACTCTGCTGTTGTTTTCCCAGCCCCCCCCGGCCTTAGGTACCATGCTCTAAAGAAGAGCCATGCAGCTATCCCTCCCAGACGTGGCCTACCTATCTTTGAAAAAACCCTTGTTATCGCTTGATTGGGTGCCAAGAAGCTGTAACATTCGACGTTGACTCACATCAATTTCTGCGCAGTATCAATGAGTCAAATAATGAACATTAATTCTGGCTCCCTGGCATAATGAAATGTGCAGGACTTTAAAACTAAGTTGAGTGTTGACATTCTATTAGCAATGAAAATAAGCATTAGACAGATACTGTCAAGAAAAAAGTTTAATAACACCTCTTTGCACAAATAAGATCAGAGCAGCGAGACCAGAATACAAATTGGCTGTTAGACATAGGAAGCATGAAACAGTTAATGTAATTTAGTAGGGATTACAGTCAGCTATAGCCACTAATGATTCTTTGGAATCTTTTAAGAGTCACTTCTAATGCTGCCCAGAATGGTAAACCCTTTGAAAGTCTCAAATTCCAGCACAGGTATGTGTGTATCCCATTTCTGCTCATATTCACATGCTCGGTATGTATGACTGGGGGCTTTCATGATCCAATAGATGGGGTGGACGACCATTCAATTTCTGACCCTTCTCATGACAAGGAACAAGAAATTGTCTTTTCCTTGGATGACATCACCAAGGTATTACTTGGTCAGGCTTAGTCTAAAAGCCCAGGACGGCTGTGGACGCCCTCAGAGCAGTTGCATTCATGTATGCACTCCTGTTCTGACCAGAATGTTTGATGTGTTTGATAGACATTTTTTGTTTCCCACGAAAAGTCAATTATAACAAGATGAATACTCGACATACTCTGCAAAATATCCTGGTGAGGGGATACCCAATTCTGCTTTATGCAAGGTTTTGGCACAGTTATGCATAGTCTAAATTTACAACTGACAATGTCAACAGAAATGGTCATCCATGAAGTTCCAATCCATCTCACCTTCATAGATCTGAAGTCAGCCTTAGACTATGTAGATCAAATAAAACTATGGTCTGTGTTCAGGCAGTTGGAGTTGCCTAAGGTCGCACAGTAGATTGGGGGCTCTAATTACATACCTGAAAATTGTCCTGTTTTCTTCACCTGCAAATTCACTCATTGTGATAGTAATGCCGTTCTGTGGCTTTGCCTCCTAGCAAAGCATTCACCTAGCAAACCTTTCTACCACTATCTAAGCGCCTGTCATCTTGTCCAATTGTCAACTTGTCTCATTTCTCTCTGTCTCGTCTGCTTTCTCCCTGCCCTGTGTCCTTCCCTAGTGCTCTCTCATACTACTTCTCACTCCCTTCTTCTTCTCTCCTCTCCCTACCTACTCTATGGTGTTCTCTGTCTCTCCTATCTTTTCTAACTGATTCTCTATCCTGCTCTCCTCACTAAATCTGGTAGGAAGAAGCTTAAAAAGGACATCCTCATCTCCAACCAAGGCCTCCCTATCGCGGACACCTATAACAGTGCCTCCTCCATGCAAAATTTCACTGATATCCTCTTTGTCATTCCCTCGCCAGACCTATAGACTCTACATATGGTCTCTGTGCTCTCTCCTTTCTCTTCCTCTCCCATTAATGGCGGCACACGGTGGGAGGCCCTATTGGCCTCCTTCCACTCCTCTAAGTTCATCATGAATGTTTACTTGAATGGTACCATATTGGTCCAGGACCCTCAAGGCACCCTTTTCCTCTTTGATAGATGCTTCCCGCACATCATCAATTTCCTTCCTTCTCCTGCTGTCCCCTCTCTTCCCTCCATGGATTCCTCACCTACCCCTGCTGTCTCCTCCTTGGCTACTTTACCCTCTCCCCCTTCCTCTTCTGCCCCCTCTAGGGCTGCTTCTACACCTCCGCAGGGTGTGCCACTGATTCGTACCACTCCCCAGAAGTCTTTCAAGGATGGCAACCTTCTCCATATTGCCACTCTAAATTCTCGCTCAGCTGTCAAACACTCATCTGACATCTGCCGCCTCCTTGAGGAACTTGACCTCAATGTCCTCGGTCTCACCGAGACATGGTTCACAGCCAGCTCTGTCACTGGCTTTGACACTCTCCTTCCTGATTGCTATAAGATTCTCTCCGTGCCCAGATCCAACTGTTCAGGAAAGGGTGTAGCCCTGGTTTCCCTGAGTGGATTCCTGCCTCTGTCATTCCCATGCAGCCTACTCCTCTTTCGAATGCCTCGTCTGCTGGCTCTGTCTCTCTCCTGGCCATTCCCTTACTGTGGCTACCATCTATCGGCCACCTGGTCAGATCTCCTCCTTCCTCTCTGAGTGGGCGGACTGCTCCTCTTCCCTCCTGGTCTCAACCACTCAACTCCTCCTTCTTGGAGACTTCAACATCCACCTGGATGCTTCCTGGCTTCCACTGGACTCTTTCGTGACCTCGGTGACTCTCTCTCACTATCAATTCTTCCCTCTGGCCCGACGCACTCTGCAGGGCACACTCTGGATGCTCTGATCTCTTCAGAACTTCCCTTTTCGATCCCTCTCACCACTCCTCTCTCCTGGATTTATCACTTTCTTCTTTCCTCAGATCTCACCCTATCCCTCAGGCCAAGCCAACTCAAGCACTGTCACCTGCCTTCTTGGTTATTCAACCCATGTATCGTGTGTCAGTTGAGGCTTTTGCCTCCATTTTCTCACCTGCCCGTCCCACCCTTGGCTGACTCACACCCTAACACAGCCCGTTCCATGCTCCACTCTGCTATATCTGATACTCTCAATGTTCTTGCCCCTGTCATGAGGATCTGCTTGAAGCCCAAAGCCAAGTGCAACTTCTGGTACGACTCAGACCTCACCACCCTTAAACGCAAGTGCAGGGTAGCTGAGAGCAAATGGAGTGTTTCTGGTATATCCTCTGACAAACTGGCCTGCCGCTTGCTCCAAAGGCAATACCGACTCTCCGTCCGCACCAAGAAGAGAGCCCACATCCAATCCTGCATCTGTGCAGCATCTAACAACTCGTCTGAACTCTTTAATATCTGCAAGAAGCTGGCCAATCCTGCTGCAGTCTCTACCTCTCCTGTCCCCTCCCAGGTCCTCTGCACGGCCCTGACTTCTCATTTCAGCTCTAAAACTCAGGACAACCTGTCCTCTCTCTCTTCCTCTCCCCCTCCTCCATCTACTCCATGCTCCTCCCCTGGCCCTTCTTCAGCCACCTCTCCTCCCTCCTTCTCTGCCTTTCCCCTGTTCTCCTCAGATGAGTTTTCTAGACAAGTCCGATCTATGAAAGTCTCGTCAAAACAGGTTCACCCCTGTTCCTCCAAAACCATCAAGGACCACATTGACACCCTGGCTCCTGCTCTGGCTGACTTTTGCAACCACTCCTTTGACACTGGAGTCTTCCCCTCCCCCCTGAAGCACTCTCCTGTGCACCCTCTTCTTAAGAAACCCTGTGCCAACCCTTCCTGCCCGGCTAACTATCATCCAATATCCATCACTCTTTTCCTAGGCAAACTCTGGGAAAAGCTGGCAATCTCCCATCTTCTTCTTCACTCTAAATCTGTTGGTTTTCTCCATGACCATCAGTCTGCTTCAGAGCTGCCAGAAGCCCAGAAACTGCTCTCCTGAACAGACATGAAGACCTTCTCTCCAACCTCAATTCCAACATCCCCTGTGTCCTCATCTTGCTTGATCTCTCTTCTGCCTTTGACATGGGTCAACCATGCCATCCTGCTCAACCGTCTCTGTGATAACCTGGGTATCACTGATCTGGCACTGGCTTGGCTGACCTCCTTCCTCTCCGATCAGCCCTCCCAGGTCCAACTTGGGTCCTTCCTCTTCTCTATCTCTATTTCTACCTGTGGTGTTCCCCAGGGGTCTAACATCTCGCCTTGGCTGTTCAAACAATATCTGGCACTTCTTGCCCACTGCATTGCTGCTCTCTGCCCCAACTTTCAGTGCTATGTGGATGACACTCAACTCATTTTCAGGCTCCCTTCTGCCACCTCTTCTTCTATCATCTCTGACTGTCTGTCCCCCATCCAGGAGTGGTGTGCCGCCAATGATCTCTGCCTTAATGCCAGTAAGACTGAGATTCTCCTCATCGGCACACATACTCCCTCCTTTTCTGTCACTCTCTGGCTGGCCTCTTTTGGCCTTCTTCCTGCGCCCACCTGTGAGGCTAAAAACATCGGGGTCATCTTTGACTCCACACTTCTCTCCTCACATCTCTGACGTCTCTAAGAAGTCACACTACAAGCTGCACCTCTTCAGAGGTATTCTTCCTTTCCTCTCCTTCCCCCAGAAACTCACTGTCTACAGAGCTCTGGTTCTCTCTAGGCTGGACTACTACAAGAGCCTCTTTTTAAATCTGCCTGCCTCTACTCTTCGCCCTCTGCAACTCATCCAAAACAGGACTGCCAGACTTGTCCTTGGCCTCAAGCCCAGGGATCGTACCTCTCTACGACTGAAATCTCTGCACTGGCTCTCAATGGTGGCGTGGATTAAATTCAAAACCATCTGCATTGTCCACAAGGCCTTCTGGGGCCTGGGACCTCAATATCTTCAACTCTCTCTTCCTAAATATCTTCCTTCTCGAGCTCTTCGCTCATCCGCCTCCAACTCCCTCAGGGGAGTCGCTTCTGCAAGCAGCGTGTTGGTGGTAGATCTCTTTCTTCTGCTGGGGCCTCCCTCTGGAACTGCCTCCCTGCCTCTCTGAAACTTGAAGAGAACCATCTCTGGTGGTTCTGGAAGCGCCTCAAGACCTTCCTCTTTGCTTCTGCTTTCTCTCCTCCTCTCCCCTGCTGATCTCCTGTCTGAATCTGAAACTGCACTTGTTACCTGGCTACCCTCTGATCTCGGGCCCAGGTCCCCTCCCCTGCCAGTTGCACACCTGCACTGCCCCCCCTAGCAAACCTTGCACCCGGGGACTGGTTCTGTATTCCTAGAGCCCCTGCTAGCACTTGACACCCGATGTCTGCAGTTACCTTTGCACTTGCCACCTGCTGGCCGCACTTTTATTTTATTATTTATTGCCTTTTTTTATTCTACTGTTATCCTATGTACTGCACTGCCCCGCCCCTTTCTCCCCCGCACTTTTTCGCTTCCCCCCTGCACTTGTGTGATCTCAATGTCACCTGACCTAGTAGGATCGCTGTCTGTCTTCCCTCTGTTTCCCCTCCCTTGCCTCGTTGCGCCCTGAAACGCTTGTGTATAGGCGCGTTATAAATGCCATAACATATCATAACAAGAGTTTTTTGTTAACGAGCAGTGCCATTGACAAGAGCTTAAAAAATCATAATACAAGACAAAGGCACAGCACTCACCAGAGGCGAAGAAGTTGAAGGAGTTTTGCACCATCCTCATGAGGGTATCATCGACACAGTGAGAATCAGATGTGAAATAAGTCTGAAAAGTCTTTCCTATATGGAAATGTTTCTCATAGATCTCTTTTCTGCTTAAATTAGATGCCATGGTGGCTCTTTTGTTTGTGGGTGGGAGGTGGGTCGGTGAGCAGTAGCTATGCTGAGTGTGCTCCTATTATATACTCTACGCTCAGGCCCGTGGGCTTGTGCTTGTGTGTACCTTCTTAACATATTGTTTATTTTCTCCCCTGTGACCAGCCATCCTACTTCTTCACGTGGTCACACGCTGCCTATTCTGCATTTGGTTTTCATTTATTACCATTTTCTTATTATTCACCCTCAGTGTGTTTACCGCTCCCACAAATGGCATTCACATGATGCACGATGTCCTGCAGGGTGCCGGCTTGCAGAATGCTGCTTCTCAGCTATTCCTCTCTGATCTTAGAGTTACACAGTAAAACAAAAAAGCTCCACACTTTTAGGAACTGCGCCACATATGATTTTGAAGGTGAAGAAATATTCATAATAAATAGATATTTATTGAGTTGTCCTTTGTAGATAACACGTGTTTCGACACACAGGTGTCTTTTTCAAATCAGGGCTAATATTGACTATCATCCATAGCAAAGGTTTTTCAATTCAGTATGGCTACATCAAAGAGTCACAGGTAAATATCTATTTTTTTATGAATATTTCTTCACCTTCAAAATCATATGTGGCGCAGTTCCTAAAAGTGTGGAGCTTTTTTGTTTTACTGCTTTTCTTAAGGGGTCGGGGCATAGTATTCCCCCTGTTGCCCCACACTAAACTGCGACAAATGTCTGAATTATTCAATAAACAGGTTGGCGCATTGACCTATAAATCGGTCACAAAAGCCCCAAATTATTCTTAGAGTCACACAGGTCCATCTCTATTCAGGCAACAGTCTAATGGATCAACGCTGGCCAACTGGTTGCTTAAAATATGTATTTTTTTTATATACTGCCAGGGTATCTGAATGAAGCTGCTACTTGGTGGTGACTGTTGTGTGGGGTGGCTGCTGTCACCATCACGAAGCCGGGTAGGCCTTGTTCTGACTTCTGTGGTGTGGTAAAAAAAAGTGACAGTCAATTTATTACTGACACCTTTTTCAGCCGAACAGAATTGCCGCTGCTTCACCACACCACCAAATTACAATTTTGTAGAAAAAGTGGAGGATTCACCTGCAGAAAATAGCTGGAAGTGAATCCTCTAATTTTTTTTAAATAAATCATAGAATTACATTGAGCAGTAATACTTCCTAAATCCCAATGGAGTTTTATGGTCAGCTAACATGGCAAGTACTCTACACTTCCACCACTGTAATCCATCGTAAACCTCTGGGATCAAGTGGTGAAGAGTTTGGTGGTAATTCTGAACATTTACTGCCAAATTACTATCAAACTCATAGTGGGCCTCATCACGATTTGGGCGGTAGCCCTTAAATGCGGCAGTAAAGCTATTACCGCCGCATTTAAGGATTGGCCCAATCATAAGTTGGGCAGAAAGTGGGACTTTCACTTCCAGTATTTTGCTGGAGGTGAGGTCTGGGTTCTGCCCGTTTTCAGTGCTTTTAATTCAGCAATAATTGCACCAGCGCTATTAGCGCCACCCCATACCCACTGGGTCCAATAGACCCAATGGGGAATGGAGATTTACCGCCTTAATGCTACTCGTGATTCGGCCCTAATAGCGCCGTACCGAATAGCGGTAACGCTATTTGCATTGGCTGATCCCGTCAAAATGACTTCCGGGATACTGCCAACCTCGTGATAGAGACCAGTGTCTCTTAACATTTTGGGGCCGATTCATGGAACAAACGTGCGCCGAAAATCCATGCGCAAGCAGGCGCAAGGGAGCGCAAGCGTGAGAAACGCAGCGCACGCGCACGCGTGCAATTTAAGGAAGACGCTGCGCGTGTTTCCCGCATGGCGCACGCAGGCATACACGGCATGCGCTACGCGCACAGCAAAAGCGCACATAGCGCGGCGCACACAACCAAAGTGGGCGGAACAGTGGGCGTAACATGCAGAATGGGGAACAACGCGTGAAAAAGAAGGCGTAACTGGGGAAGTGTGGAACTTCCCGCGCACCCCTGAAATACACGTACCCTGCGGCAATCGCGTGTGGAACTTCCCGCGCACCCCTGAAATACGCGTACCCTGCTCGCACGGGGCCAATCGCGTGAGGTACTTCCTGCTCACCCCAGTGATACACGTAGCCCGCTTGCCGTGCTGGTACAGGGTTAGTGCAGCCCTTTGCGCTGGATTGGGGATTTTGATGGCTTTTCCCTGCGCGAGAGGCGTTCTTGGGGGCGAAACTGGCGCTGCTGCAGGGTCGCTGCACCACTGTGCGCCACTGTGCGCCACCGCTGGTTTTGGTGGCTGGAATCCATGAATACGCTGTGCACGGAAATGGATTTTAGCGCACGCGGCTGGCGCAGGGATTCGCACGCGCACACTGTGCGCCAGCCGCGTGCGCCACTTGTGCGCTGCGTTCTATGAATTACCCCCTAAATCTTCTTGTGCACTTAAGAGGGTGGTTGGAGCACTTTTTGCCCGTACGAAATGCGACAGTGAACATCAGCCGTATCATTGCCTTCGCTTTAATTACCAGATACCTGGCGTGTGAGTCGCCTTTCAAACCAACCCACAAGCAAGTTTACTTTATATACATGCTACAAGTTACGTAAAATCAGTTACAGCCCATATGAAGAGGGCAGCGTCAGAGTCAAAGGACATAAAACCAGCAGCCTCCCTTGCACAGGTTCAACTGTCAACTAGGCACGTGTATGCCAAGAAGCAAATTTGAGTGGGCACCACAGGGGTATCGAGTCTTTCTGGCGTTATCAAAGGTCTCTAGTGTGATAAGTCTTTGTTAGAAAGTTTGATCCTCTATACAGGAGCTGGCTGAAAAAGGCCTGGAGACACCCAAACCCAAAAATACAGCAAGAAACAAAGATTAGGTAAAAACCCAATCATACAGCCGCTCTCTGGAATCCCATGCTGGGTTCTGTATCAGTTGTAATTTCGCTATGTATAGTTCCTTCGATCCAATTCTTGAAAAAATACAAAAGTCAAATATATAGTGATTTTTCAATGTTGAAAATTATTTTATAGAAAGAAGTGACGAATAGCCACCAAAAATGTTCTTCGTGAGGAAGAGATTGCCATAAATCACTCTATCTGTAGACTTATATTGTGCCAATGCATTTCGGAATATAACAAATTCCTTCATCAGGGCAAGTCTAAAACAATAAACACATAACATTCACATGCAATTGTGCCAACCATCCCAAGATTAATATCCATATAGAATAATTCCCATATTTAAAACAACGTAAGTATGAATAGTCATCATCCAAATGGTTGAAAAAATATGAAGGTAAACACATACCCGACAATGTAATGAGCCGGATCAGAAGGCAGGTCAAAAGATATAAAATAAGAAACAAATCAGTACACAGGCAAGTAAAGTTATCCTATAACAAAATGGAGGGAATCGAGTCCATTACCTGATGTAGGTGAGTAATGGCGAAATCTATGTTTCAGAGGCCAGGCTGCTCCACCATGTACGGCGAGCAGGTGCTGTGAATGGTAAAGTGAATATATATAAAGGACCTATCCAAAGTGTAGCTCAACGCTAAATGGAAATAAACAAACGTGGATTGTAGCTCACCATATGTAAAGAACGAAGCGGAGAATTTCTCTCAGCGTCTGCTCAAAGCAGACTGTCATCGTTGCATCGGCGCGTTGCCGAGCAACCTGGTTTTATAAGACACGTGATAGAAGGCAGAATGTCCTCCTTGCATCGGTGCGCAGCCGAGCAACTCAGTTGTGTAAGACACGTGATCACGGCTCCATGAACACGGGCCGCGACCCGTGTCCGAGAACTGGTCAATAAACTAAATATGATCAAAATATCTAATTACTGGACCTCCTGGGGCAGTAATGATAAAAGTCATCGCCTAAGAATCAAAAAAGAAATAAGTACTCTGTCATCCATGGACATAGAAAAAATACAAAGATTGAATGAACCCATTTGGATAAAAGTAATGGCTGTTATATGAACACCTCAGATGAGGCTATACTAATTATGAACGTGCCTAAGTAGAATGGATGGAGCCTAGGGAGCAACCCTAGGGCTGTACCTTATATTAATAGTATGTGCCCTAATGCCGCTAGTGGTGTCGTCTAGACAGACGGCACCTCGGGTCCTGGGGGAACTCCAGGATGCGCAGCATGCAGGACATTTTTTAAACATAGGAAACATCTCTTATTCATATACATTCAAATGACCCTCAACATTCAGGTCATATGCGTACTGGTGTCAATCTAAACCAAATGATGCTAAATACAATGTAAGAAAACAATTAGAGAAAACAATTAGAGAAAACAGTGAAAGTTGATCTCCTCATTTAACCCATTGGGTGCCAGACTGTCAAGTTTGTCAATCCAATATGTCTCTCTGCGGCTCAAACGTTGGCATAAATCCTCATGAGGACTATTCTTGGTTAAAGCTTTCAAAATCACAAATTTTATTTGTGACACGTTATGTCCATTGGCCATCCAATGTCGTGCCACGGCCGAATTGATGTTTGCATTACGAATACAAGATCGGTGTTCACCCCACCTCAACTTGGCTGTTCGGGTCGACTGTCCCACATAAAATTTCCCACACGGGCATTTAATGCCGTAGATGATATTACTACTGTCACATGTGGCAAAAGTCTTAAGCATAATCTTCTGCCCCGTACCTGGATGGTTAATGGAGTTGCCTTTAATAACAAAATTACAGTTGACACACTGTAAACAAGGATATGTCCCAGTTCGCTGTGTCATAGGTTCCCTGGCTGTAGGTTTCGTCTGCACCAGTTCATCCCTTAGGTTCCTACTGCGTTGGTATGCAAAGATTGGTTTTTCACTAAAAATATCTTGAACTCGAATATCATTCTTGAAAATCTCCCAATGTTTCATAATAGTTTTCTTGATTTTGTTACTTTGCGTAGAGAACTTGGATACAAATACTGGTGACTTCAATTCTCTCTTACTTCTGGGATTCTGTTCTGATAATAGAGTCTCTCGTGATATGGCATCAACTCTCACGAAGAACATTTTTGGTGGCTATTTGTCACTTCTTTCTATAAAATAATTTTCAACATTGAAAAATCACTATATATTTGACTTTTGTATTTTTTCAAGAATTGGATCGAAGGAACTATACATAGCGAAATTACAACTGATACAGAACCCAGCATGGGATTCCAGAGAGCGGCCGTATGATTGGGTTTTTACCTAATCTTTGTTTCTTGCTGTATTTTTGGGTTTGGGTGTCTCCAGGCCTTTTTCAGCCAGCTCCTGTATAGAGGATCAAACTTTCTAACAAAGACTTATCACACTAGAGACCTTTGATAACGCCAGAAAGACTCGATACCCCTGTGGTGCCCACTCAAATTTGCTTCCTGCTTCTTTCCTTCCCTCCATTGGTGAGACACACAGCAGTGGTGGCACACAATTCCAAAAAGATTACCCAACACACTGAACATGTCATTTGAGGACATTGAAGGTTTATCCAACATATGTGCAGAAACTTTAGGTTTCTCAACTGAGGAAGCATCTGCCATTCTTGAACTTATTAGCGAAACGTCTATTGGTGCTCATGGTACTACACCAAAGGATCCGGCCAAACGAATTAAACAATTAGAGTATCTTATACGAAAGGAGATAAACAGGAAATTACACGCAATTACCCTCGGACGATATTTCAAAAACCAACGCATCCCAAGGGGGCTTCGCATACAGCTCCGACCGACCTTGTGCAAAGAGAGTAGAGAGTTTGTTCAAAGGTGGGAATCTATACTGAATAAATGTTCACTGGACCTCATCTTGCTAACTATCCAAGAGTTATCAAAGAATTTAACAACCCTGGGTACAGAAATTCAGGAGATAGAGAAGGAATTAGTTGATACATTTGGAAGAGAAGAATATGACACCATACTACTAGAGATTAACACTAAACTTGAGAACTACAAGTCTGAATTGGAGCAAAAGAAGATTAAAAAATTCAAGAGGGATACCTATGATTATATCAATGACGAGGTATACACCTGGATGGACAAATACGGCCGAGTAGCACCAAAGAAACCTTTTGGATACACATCCGACAATACCTCCAGTTCCGATTCAGTAGCCCAGAGAGAGTCTGATATTCCAGCAGAACAAACCACAGAGAACCTTGCACAGACAACAAGCCCTTTGGCACGAGCTCCGTCTGCTGTATCTTTTTTAGGCGCCCGCCGAAAAGAACCCGCAGGGGGAGGAGGCAACACAAGAAACAAACCCCTAACGAGATTACAGCAGAAGAAACGTTAGTCGTTAACATTTCGGGGAGGCGACTCAACAAGGCAGAGGAAGAGACTCTACAAAAAGGTCTCAGTTTCGTACCGATTTACGGTACCACCTTGTTTGACACGAAGATAGAACTATACAAGTTTGTTCGTAAACTTAAACTTAAAGTCTTCCTTAACGAATTGGAGACACAAGAGAGTCCGACTGAGATTCCAGACTTTCAAGAATTTAGAGTCAAAAGTGGGTTTGTTCCACCCATTACAGTACCATCCATAGAAATATTCCAGAGACTAGTCACTCGGGACCTTGAACGAATCAGCTACAGAAATCCTCCATACAGGAACTTAAAACCACACGAAATGAGATTGATTAGGGACCTGTTTAGTGACAAGAGTATTACCATTCGTCCTGCAGATAAGGGAGGAGCCTTTGTTATTCAGAATACATGTGACTATGATGATGAATGTAGAAGACAGCTCCAAGACCAGACTACATATGTTAGTTTGGACCATGATCCCACCCTTTCGATTAAACAGACCTTGAAGAGCCTCCTGGAAAAAGCATTTGAATTGGATTGGATCAACGAGTATACACAAAAATTTCTCTTGAAAGAACATCCTAGAATACCCAATTTCTACACGCTGCCAAAGATCCATAAAGATGCCATCAAACCACCAGGTAGACCAATTGTTGCAGGGATAGAGAGCATTAACCAACCTTTAGGGATCTATATAGATTTCTTCCTACAGCCATTGATACAAGAGACCAACACCTACACAAGGGATACCACCCACTTCCTGCAAAAGCTTAGCTCATTGACACCTTTGCCTGAAGATCTGTTGTTTACTATAGACCTGAAGAGTTTGTACACCTCTATACCCCACGACCTGGGGATAGAGGCTGTAGAATGGCTGTTACTGAAAGCACCCGAGATACGTGCCCAGAAGGAATTCATACTGGCATTGTTACAATTCATTGCTGAGAACTCCTATTTTCAATATGGCAACCATTTTTTCTACAAACTGCAGGGACTTCAATGGGAGCCACCATGGCACCCTCATATGCCAACAGTTTCATGTATAAATTTGAAACAGACCATGTATTGAATAAACAGGAATGGAATAAGGACATCCGGATCTGGACGAGATACATAGACGACATCTTTGGAATTTGGAAAGGAACCAGAGAGTCTTTTGAAACATTTTTTGTGTATCTAAACAGCATCGACCAAAGGGTACAGTTCACTAGAGAGATCTCATATGAAATCATAACATTCCTTGATGTACAAGTCAGAAAGCAACTCACTAGCTACAGCACTTCATTGTTTCGGAAAGAGACTGATCAGAATAATCTCCTGCACCGACTCAGCTTCCATCAGCCGAGCCTACTGAAGAATCTACCATACAGCCAATTACTTAGGGTCAAGAAAATAGTGAGTGATCCTGAAGACTACAAAATGCAACAGATGGAAATGAAAGAAAAATTTCTGGCCCGGGGATAGAAGCAGGGTGAACTCGATCTGGCATCTGACAGAGTTGATGCCATATCACGAGAGACTCTATTATCAGAACAGAATCCCAGAAGTAAGAGAGAATTGAAGTCACCAGTATTTGTATCCAAGTTCTCTACGCAAAGTAACAAAATCAAGAAAACTATTATGAAACATTGGGAGATTTTCAAGAATGATATTCGAGTTCAAGATATTTTTAGTGAAAAACCAATCTTTGCATACCAACGCAGTAGGAACCTAAGGGATGAACTGGTGCAGACGGAACCTACAGCCAGGGAACCTATGACACAGCGAACTGGGACATATCCTTGTTTACAGTGTGTCAACTGTAATTTTGTTATTAAAGGAAACTCCATTAACCATCCAAGGACGGGGCAGAAGATTATGCTTAAGACTTTTGCCACATGTGACAGTAGTAATATCATCTACGGCATTAAATGCCCGTGTGGGAAATTTTATGTTGGACAGTCGACCCGAACAGCCAAGTTGAGGTGGGGTGAACACCGATCTTGTATTCGTAATGCAAACATCAATTCGGCCGTGGCACGACATTGGATGGCCAATGGACATAACGTGTCACAAATAAAATTTGTGATTTTGGAAGCTTTAACCAAGAATAGTCCTCATGAGGATTTATGCCAACGTTTGAGCCGCAGAGAGACATATTGGATTGGCAAACTTGGCAGTCTGGCACCCAATGGGTTAAATGAGGAGATCAACTTTCACTGTTTTCTCTAATTGTTTTCTCTAATTGTTTTCTTACATTGTATTTAGCATCATTTGGTTTAGATTGACAGTAGTACGCATATGACCTGAATGTTGAGGGTCATTTGAATGTATATGAATAAGAGATGTTTCCTATGTTTAAAAAATGTCCTGCATGCTGCGCATCCTGGAGTTCCCCCAGGACCCGAGGTGCCGTCTGTCTAGACGACACCACTAGCGGCATTAGGGCACATACTATTAATATAAGGTACAGCCCTAGGGTTGCTCCCTAGGCTCCATCCATTCTACTTAGGCACGTTCATAATTAGTATAGCCTCATCTGAGGTGTTCATATAACAGCCATTACTTTTATCCAAATGGGTTCATTCAATCTTTGTGTTTTTTCTATGTCCATGGATGACAGAGTACTTATTTCTTTTTTGATTCTTAGGCGATGACTTTTATCATTACTGCCCCAGGAGGTCCAGTAATTAGATATTTTGATCATATTTAGTTTATTGACCAGTTCTCGGACACGGGTCGCGGCCCGTGTTCATGGAGCCGTGATCACGTGTCTTACACAACTGAGTTGCTCGGCTGCGCACCGATGCAAGGAGGACATTCTGCCTTCTATCACGTGTCTTATAAAACCAGGTTGCTCGGCAACGCGCCGATGCAACGATGACAGTCTGCTTTGAGCAGACGCTGAGAGAACTTCTCCGCTTCGTTCTTTACATATGGTGAGCTACAATCCACGTTTGTTTATTTCCATTTAGCGTTGAGCTACACTTTGGATAGGTCCTTTATATATATTCACTTTACCATTCACAGCACCTGCTCGCCGCACACAGTGGAGCAGCCTGGCCTCTGAAACATAGATTTCGCCATTACTCACCTAAATCAGGTAATGGACTCGATTCCCTCCATTTTGTTATAGGATAACTTTACTTGCCTGTGTACTGATTTGTTTCTTATTTTATATCTTTTGACCTGCCTTCTGATCCGGCTCATTACATTGTCGGGTATGTGTTTACCTTCATATTTTTTCAACCATTTGGATGATGACTATTCATACTTACGTTGTTTTAAATATGGGAATTATTCTATATGGATATTAATCTTGGGATGGTTGGCACAATTGCATGTGAATGTTATGTGTTTATTGTTTTAGACTTGCCCTGATGAAGGAATTTGTTATATTCCGAAATGCATTGGCACAATATAAGTCTACAGATAGAGTGATTTATGGCAATCTCTTCCTCACGAAGAACATTTTTGGTGGCTATTCGTCACTTCTTTCTATAAAATAATTTTCAACATTGAAAAATCACTATATATTTGACTTTTGTATTTTTTCAAGAATTGGATCGAAAGAACTATACATAGCGAAATTACAACTGATACAGAACCCAGCATGGGATTCCAGAGAGCGGCTGTATGATTGGGTTTTTACCTAATCTTTGTTTCTTACGTGTATGCCAAGACCCAGCCTCCACATTTCATAACATTCCACTGACATGCAGGGAAAAGACGAGGTATCTGCTCTTGCAGAACGTCAGGTTGTGACATAGCATCCACTTTCTCCATTCTGAATAAAGGAAAGAACAGAAATAAAGCAACAAGCAACATGCCATAACAGAGCCTTCCGATGCACCCAAGAGAGCTCAGCTACGTGTAACCTCTAACCTAACACATGGGAGAGAAAAGAAAATCACAAACAGGACAAGCCATATCAGCACTCTCCTGGGCGCCAAAACGCAGATCAGTCACTTGCAACTTGCAAGCTCACCCATGGGAGAGAAAAGAAAATCACATACAGGACAAGCCATATCAGCACTCTCCTGGGTGTCAAAACACAAATCAGCCACTTGCAACTTGCAAGCTCACCAATGGGAAAGGAACTCACAAACAGGACAAACCATATCATAACTCTGGTGGGTGCCAAAACAGAGAGCAGCTACTCACAAACACCTACCTCCAGTGCATGTATGCAATTAAGCACAAATGAAGGAAGCAACAAATGGAGAATATCAGAACAAATATAGCAGATCCGAAGCAAAGATCTGTTCTTGTAGACACTCAAACACACCTATGATGACACTCAACAAATCACCCACCTGAGTTCCTTTTTTAATGTTTTAATCAGTAGTATACATTCACAACCCTAGGCAACTGATGCTACTAATTACTATCATTTTTACTGGCAATTTGGAACTCGGTGTATCACAAGTGGGGTTCAGGGAGTGCAGGGCTGTATTGGCCTGACATGGTATTGAAACCAAGATACTCATCAACCCCCTGTTCTCAAGGCGAGCCTGTTACACTTGAGCTACCCTCCTGGCTACTAACTACCTACCAACCTAGCTGTGTGTGTGCAGCCATGAATGGTGATGTTCAGTGCACACACAAAAGAGCAAACAACACAGGAAGAAGTCCAACTGGGCTTAAGGCGCACGAGGAAGCAGTGCACTAGAACATCTTGACTCCCACACAAAAGAGGAGATCCATGGAGAGGTCAAAGTGCGACTGCAGAAGGGAACCTTGCCCAACAAACAGCTATAAACAGGAGACAAGAGTTGACCTCTATACCAACAATAAACACGCCGACCAACCAGTCCGTAATCTATCATAGATCCTAGTTCTGCTTCTTGCAAACGTGATTGAGCAAATGGTAATGCACAGGTGACATTGCTGTTACACCTTAGTTTTCCACTGTGTTTGTGTAAAGGTATACATGCCTTCCCCACTTATGATCGCAGACAGGATTTTGAATTTGATTCCCATGGAATAAGACTATTTTTATAAGGTGGTAAAAAGTCAGATTCAATAGGGATCTATTGTTCAACACCAGCATGAAAATATATGCCGGTGTTAAACCATGTGCTACTTTGAGACACAGGTGAGAAGCATGATGAACATGCACTATCCATTAAGTGCTACACTCCTCCCCAACCTATTATTATTAGGGCATTTATTGCTGACTTTGGGCAGCAACGGAGTGCTTTACAATCATAGGGAGAAGACCACGTTGAAGGAAGCAGAGAAACAGGAAGTGGAAATCTAACAACAGGGGAGGGGGAAGGCAGGCAATATAGCAGCAAGGGATCCACAAGCACCCATCGAGGAAATTAAGGGGGCACATCAACCAATCAAAGGGAGGGTGGGAGTGGGAGGTGTGTGGACCTAGGTGTTAGGGAAGAGCCATTCCTTGCAGATTTGCGGATTTGCACGCACTCCCCACAACTTGACAATCAAACCGCAACACTACGGGTGTATGCATGGGTGGCACATGTGGTGATGGTTGTGGCCAGGGCCTACAGTCTTGGAAGTAAGGCCTTGTGATGTCATCTTTGATGTCCTGGGTCTTAGTCTTTGCAATGCACGGTGGTGGCGCGAGTTATGGGTGCTTAGCTTACCATAACTGGCGAATTTCTGGGGGTTTTCGATTTTAATATCATTGATGACATCACTGATGACATCACATGTCCATAGAACACATAACCCACCCATAAGTTATGGTGCTTTCATTAGTTTGGGGACCCGAACACTGTCCAGCGGACACTTGTGCACATGCATATGCCATCCTCGGATCCTATGAACAACACGCATGTCCGTATCTGTCCGCCACACGTGTGTCGCACTTTTAATTAGTTTGGGGACCCGAACACGGTCCGGCTGACACTTGTGCACATGTCCATGCCACCATCGGGTCCTATAAACATAGCACCTATCTGTATCTGTCTGCGTCACGTGTGTTGCACTTTTAATTAGTTCGGGGACCCAAACACTGTCTGTGAACATCCATGCGCACAACCACCCTCGCGCATTCGGTGTCCTACAGACAGCCGTCTCATTCGCGAATGTGTTCGTGATGTCATCATGTGATCGCACCCACGCTAAGCGTGGGTCCTTGTCTGCAAACACAGTCTGGGCCCCCAGACACACAAAAAGTGCTTCTTTGAGCAATGAAAGCTATTTTACTGTGAAACTTCACCGTTGCACATCTCCCAGACCATCTCCCTAGTGATCACAATACTTTTTGGAACTTTTTGAGCCCTTTTCGGTGTTCGAAGTGTTCATGGACAGCGCAGCTGTCTGCGAAGTGCGGACCAGCACCCCCATAAATGGCCACACCCCAGAACTGCTCCTCATTCTGTTTCTGGCTACCAAAGAGAGCATTGCTCAATACAGGTGTGCTGTGCTATCTACACTGGCTGCTGACCTCTGCCTGCTGTCCTGTGCATGCTGTGTCTGTTGTGCCATTCCTCTGTATGCTGTAATACATTACAGATGGCAACCATGGCTTCCACCTGTGCAGCTCCCTCGGCTTCAGCACCATCCCCACCCCCTCCACCACCACCACCTTCCCAAAGGCCTGGAGAGAGGAACAGACGTGAGGATGAAGAGATGGATGAAGAGGATAACGTGGATGAGGTAGTGGAAGTCTCTACTACTCATAGCCCCAGTGAATCTTGGGTGTGGAAGTTGTTTACGACTATTGGAGGGGTACCCAAGGCTCGTGCAAACAAGGTGCGCTGCACTGAGTGCCAGATGTTGCTCAGTCGTGGCAAACCAGGTTTGTACAGTTTTGGTACTACCTCCATGAAACAACACCTAAAGTCGTTCTACACTGGGCAGTTCGGAGAGTTGTCCCCTGCAATAAAAGAAGTAGGTTGAGTTCCTCTACAGCATCCTCTGTTTCTGCTCCTGCCACCACAAGAGATACTCCTGTGGGGGGGCGCATCCCTCAAACTGCCTGGTAAACCATACATGACACAGTAGACCCTTACCTTTCGAGAGTCACAGTATTGTGTATGTACTCTGCAGGGGGAGACTCTTCAACGTGCTTTCGATGCTATGGTCCGGGAGCATGAGAGGGACTGCCCACTACCTTATTAATGACCACCCTACATCTTACTTTCTCCAACTGCCCTTTCTTATCCCTGTGGTTGGTGCCCCTTCCTCACTCTGCCTTCCCTTCCTTTCCTTGTGCGTCTTGTTAAAAAAAACAAAGAAATACAAAACATCAAAAAACAGAAAAGAAAGAGGCTCTTTTCAGAGCCACCTTTCACAGTTTATAAATAGAAGAGGCAATGAAATGCTGCAAGGCCCTGTGCATTTTTGGATGTCCGTGGACAGTCCGCAGACATTGATATTTTTGGGGTACTGCGCTATCAAAACCATTGCACTCTTCTCCGGGAGTAAGTGGTGGCTCTGAAAAGAGCCTTTTGTGGGTTTTTTTGTGTTTCAAAAAGTTCAAGTAGTCAACAGCTACTGGAAAAGGATTGCTATACTTCCAAAAAAGGTTTCAAAGTATTTAGTATATTTTGTAGAAAAATCTGATTCCCGGCATCAGTAAGATGGAAATGTGTGTGCTATGAAACATAATATTTTCATTGTGGAAAGAAGACATGCCAACATCTCTCAAAAAGGCGCAAACTGCCTTGTTGACATTTCTGGACCAAATGAACAAGAACGCAGCCACATTTGTCTCTGCACAATACGAGAAAAAATGATTTGGGAGTTTGGAAACATGTCCATGACTTTCCCAAGCCCTTCTTTCATTGCAAATTGCAAGGAGATTCCAAAGACATGTCCTAAACTGTTCCCGCCACAATGAATAATAATAATGTCTGGATGACTCTGCGTCACCAAAGCACCACAAAGAGGAACCAAATCCAGACACTTAATTGCGCGCAGCCCAGGCCAGTGCACATACACATGAGGAAATCCAAGATGTGCAGCCACTCGACAGCGATTTGCATGCAACTCCAACCAATTTATCCACGAGTCACCCAAAATCCAGACAATCTGCCTTCAGAAAGACACAGTCGTAGCTCTCTGCTCTCCTCTCAGGAACAGACTTTCTGCCAAAGTATTTCTAACACATCACACCCGGTAAACCTTATTGACCAATCCCTTGACCTGCACAGTCACATTTGCATGCCTCTGAGCCTCAAAATCCCTGTATGTAACACGCACGGTCCGCAAACAGCTGTGGTGCCCGCGGGCATATCGTAAAATCTGAAAGTGGGGAATGAAAATTTAAATAGTGTACCCCATTTCCCTTTGAGGTTGGCGCTGAAAAGAGCCTTTTGAGCTTTTATGAGGCTTTTTTTAAGCTATTTTAAGATTTTGTCTGTTACATGACTTCACAACAACTTCCTGATTGAGTTCTGCATATTACTAAGAAATATTGCATAACCAGAATCTGTGAAAGTCATTCCTTCACAAATGAAAAATTGCACCATCTTCCAAAAGGTTCTCATTTTGAAATGATGACATGCCCACAGAATACATTCCTTATTAACAAGACATCTTGCTATGTCTTGTTGAGGATTAAATACACGAGAAAGCATCCATGCAGTCCTAGGTGGTATATGGGAAAAATATCTTTGCAGATGGAAATAGGTGCATCAGTTCCTTTAGCAACGGCTTTAGTGCATGCACCCTGCAAACATATTGCACTCAGATAGCCCAAATACATTGTTTGTTTGTTTGTTTATTTATTTGTAATGCGCACCAGACCCAAGGGTAACCGGGCTCAACAGAAAGAATATGCAAGGCTTACAATGTTACAGGAATTTACAAAGTTACATAATTTGCAGTGATACAGAGAGAACAGTTTGTACATGCTTAACACTAATGCAGATAAGTGCATACGTGTATCAGGAGTGTTAAAATAAGCCATATTTCTATAAAAGTGTAAAAACACCTTGCAGATTTCTCCCTTGCACATCACACCACGTAGTCAGAAATGATACACATGTTTGCATACCACTGCAGATTAGTGAGATAACCATCTTCCACTATCCATACTCTAACTCTGTCCATCTCAGCAACCACAGCCATCTTCACAGCATACAGCAATTAAAAAAAATGATTACCCTCTCTCCCTATGAATGACACCCTTAGCACCTGATTGGCTAATTCCTGTAGTCCTATTTCCATGCTAGCTATGCTGAGAAGCCCCAGATGTGACACTCCCTGTCCGCGAACAGCTGTGGTGTCTAGCCTTTCCACTTCACTCTCTGCAACATTCCCTTATTGGCTACTGTTAAGCAGTCACAAAACCATCCACCAATCACATCCAAGAATTCTATATCAAACTCTATCATCACAGTTCAGCACTTTAGATGTACTGTTGATCACTCTGAGTACAATTCTGCTGTGATTGCAAAGCACCTACAGCAATAACTACTGTAAAACTCTCCAAGATTTCTGCTTGCTGATTCATGCACATCCACATGCATGAACACAAACTACAGGTATAAATATTTTGTGCACAGTACATGTACAACTCTTGCGTAAATGCATATGAACAGAGTCAGTGCCACTTACCTTATATGACCTGCAAAAAAGGCTTACTGTAATTTATCCCATCTGCTATGATCAAGTGTCACTTGCAAAGCTGTGTGCTTTCCACATTTTCATTTACCCATATTACTAATTTTAACATGCAAACTGTTAATCTCTTCATTTATTCTGTCATTTTTGTAACCACTGCCACCTATTTATCCACATTTCAAGCATAATAGCATTGCATGCATTATAGTGCATATGATGTACATACAGTTTCCTTTGTGTACATTCTGGGCATTTTACATAGAATCTATCATTTGAACTTGCTTTAGAAATGATTACAATGGTAATCAGACACAGCACACACAGCTTTCTAACAAAGTGTAATTTCATGTTAAAGGATAGGAGAAATAGCAATATTATTGTAATTGTCAAGAACCATATTCAAATGCATGCAATGTATGGTTTCCTGTTCTGTGTTGTGATATGGGAAAATGAAAACTTGGAAAACACACACCATTAAAGTGACACTTGATCATAGCAGATGAGAGAAATGACAGCATGACATTTTTACTAGTTATACAGGGTAAGTAACAGGTACTCTGCACAGTAAATACAAACATTGCATATTTTTCACCAGAGTTCCTGCCATTTACCCTTTACAACTAGCAAGAAAAGCATACTGTTATTTCTCCTATCTCCTAACATCAAATAACATTGCCTTATAAAGCTAAGTGTGCTCTGTGTGCTCACTATTGTATTAATTTCTAAGGCAAATTCAACTGACAGATTCCAAGTAAAATATCCAGAATGCACATAGACAAAGGAAACTGCATGTACATGCCATGCACAATTAAAAGAAAGCACTATTACTGCAAAAACAAATAAATACATGTCTACAGTAACAGTGCTATTAACACACATATGTACTCACTTCTTTCTTTCACAATTGCAGTGAAGACCACTCTATTGAAAACAAGCAGCATCTGAAGTACAAAAGAGAACTCAGAAGAAACCTACTGTTTGCATCCAAAAAAGTAAGTGCAATACTGCCATAATGTTCTAACTGTTACTCACACACTGTAGAATTCTAGTATTGTAAAACCAACAATTGTATTAACCCTGCAGCATTAGATTCAGTATTACTGATTGCACCTCAGCACACTTTGTATTGTCATCTGAACACCAGTATAGTAACACACACATACAAGAATAGCCTTCCCAACCTGAAGTAACAGCCCATTCCACAATCACACATCTTTACATACATGCCTACCGTCATACTGAAACACTCATGCACAATGCACACATACATTGCACAATGTCCCAACCCACACTTTCTTTTTTCTCCAACAGACCGTAAAGAATGGTTCCCAAAAAGCAACTCGGTAGAAAGCAACCCAGAGGTAGAGCACATCAAAATAAAAGTGTACAAAATAAGCATCCACCTCTAGCAGAATGCATTCAAAAAGTTCAAACAAAACAGCTAATACAGTCCCTAAGCGAAACTAAAGCAGCTTCCAGTAAAGGCACTTTCAAAATGTAAAACTAAACAGAAAGTTATTAAAAAGACTGCAGCTACCACCAGTGCTAACACTGCACCTATAAATCTCGATGTAGCCACAAGTAAGCATACCCAAAAAATTATTTTACAAACAAATTTCCGCCCGGGAGTCCTTCAGAACCTAAAAAAAACAGGAGAGAAATCATGCACAACCCTTAAAACCTACCATAGATAATTAATCCTGGAATCTCTCATAGACAGTGCAGTCCTTCTCAAAAGGAAGGTATTTATTTTAGTTTTAAACAGAATGAAACCACTAACGAAAGTAACTACTAAACTATAAAAAAGACTTCTCAATAAAGGGTATGCCAACAAGGATAGCTTCACAAACCTCTGTGGAGGTGAATGGAGTCTCACCACCAGCACAGAACCATATTTCAATGAAGAATCATACAAACAAAATCAATGAAAGCCAATTGCCATACATATCAGTGGACAAGGGTATGAAAAACGTAAGAATACCATTAAGGAGCAAGACACGCTGCTCACAAAAATTCCACTGAACCAATATGTCCAGTCTACAAATGACCATGCACATCAATGTCTAATATAAGCAATACATCTTTCATATGTTTATGCCACTTCCTCATTCAGTATGTGAAAGGCAAAGACAAATTGAAAATAAAACTATTACAAACTATGGACTCCTGTCCAGTGCGAAAATACACAGACCTACAAGGATATTCATTGGCTTGCATTTCTGGACCTATTTGCAAAAGCACCTTCCACAAAATCAAAATGAAAGGAACACACTATTCAACTATAAGAAATCTTGTTCATAAACTCTACTATGCCAAAAGTCCTCCTTTAGCACTGTCCAATTTACATAACATTCTTCTACATGGTACAGCCAAAGAACTACTCGCAGAAATAGACCACATCCAGAACAAATATTTTGAAATTGAAAGCCACTTACAAAATTCGATATCTTTAGAACAAACTAGCAGCAACTTTACTTATGGCAACCTTCTATTACACACATTCAAAAAAGAAATACTAAAGTTTAAAAGCACATCTGCTGAAGTACCAAACCACGTGTGTGTGAGTTGCCGCAGGACTTTTTATAAGAATAGCACAAAAACTTTAGAAATAATGTACAAAATAGAAGACAATGAAGATTCCAAGTGGTTCCAATTTGCTCTCTATCTTATAGCAGAAAACAAATATGAAATTACTAACCACTTAATACTTTGCAGTTACTGCACTGCAAAACTTGACAACAACCAAATACCTTCACGTGCTATCACTAATAACTTTGAATTATTCCCACTACCAAAACCACTGCAACAACTTAACTTGTGTCAGGATCCTCTACCGAACCTCCTGGTTCGAAGACTCTCCTCTCCCCCTCCTCCTCACCTGATGTCCCAGTGTCTGATGTTTGGATCTGTCTCTTATGCCACAGAGCCTTTTTTTTTTGTGAGTGGATAGGGTCTACCTCGGAAGGAAGCCACCCTGACCGAGGATTTGTAACTCTAAGTGGGTGGCCCCTCTTCCGAAGCAAACAGAAAGGGGAAAAAAGCCGCTCTGGGCAATGTTGGTCGAGGTCGAGGTGTCCAGAGGGTTGCAAACAACTGTTCCAGATGACGGACCACAGGCTGAAGGCACTGGATGAAGGTGGGTAGCACTAGAATAACAGAGGAAAGAGCAAAAGAGGAGGCCAGCCGGTACGGAGGAAAAAGAGGGAGGAAAAACGGTAACAACTAAGAAAGAAGAAGAGGAGAAAGGATAACACCTGGCGGGGGGAGAGAAGGAAGAGGAGGCAAAGGCGCCGGCCGGTAACCAGAGGGGAGAGGGCAGAGAGAACGAAGCGAAGGCACAGCGAAGCGGAGAGAAAACTCGAGCAGCGTCTAACCCGAAGCCTGACGCGATAGGGTTGCAACGCGCAGGCTTCCGGGTGAGACGCACAGAAAAGGCTGGCTACGGCAGAGTGTCCTGAGAGACTAGACCGTCACTGGGGGAAATGCGGAAGGTGTGACAGAACAATCAATGGCTGCTCAAGCGCCACCTGTTCCATAAACGCCAAAGACTACGGCGTGTGACAGTATGCCCCCTTCCATTCTGACCACCCCCGGGTCTATCAGGATGGGCCCTGTGAAACTTCCTGGTCAAAAGAGGAGCGTGGACATGTGATCTTGGTTCCCAAGAGTCCTCAGACCGGGGATAGCCCTTCCAGGTTATTAAGTATTCTAGGCGACCTCTTCTAACCCGAGAATCTAGTATTCGGGATACTTTGTATTCTTCCGAAGTGGGAGTGGGACAGGTGGGTAGTCCATGCCCTTTGTTGGAAGGCATGTTGGGATCGACAGAACGAAGTAAGGAAGAGTGGAATACAGGATGTATCCTGCTTAAGGATTTGGGAAGCTTAAGGCGGAAAGCAATAGGATTGATTCTTTGTGAGATTCTGAAAGGCCCAATGAAGCGAGGAGACAATTTAGTGGGGTGGAGCCAGCGGGGCAAATACTTGGTGGATAGCCAAACCTGGTCTCCCTCCTTCCACGGAGGACAGGGTAAACGATGTCGATTAGCTTGAACTCTATTTCTTTCCTCGGTGGTAGATAAACAAAGTTGAGCAGTCTTGTGGGCAGTGGCGATTTCTGTCAAAGTATGTTCAATGGAGGGTATATTGGAGGGGGCACGAAACACTGGTAAAATGCCCCTAGGATGAATCCCACATGTGCAGTAAAATGGACTGAGGTTGGTAGCTGAGTGTACAGTGTTGTTATAAGAGAACTCTGCAGTAGGCAACAGTGACACCCAGTTGTCTTGATGACAGTTAATGTAACATCTAAGATACTGTTCAAGAGTTGCATTTAGTCGCTCAGTTTGACCATTAGTTTGGGGATGGAACCCAGAAGATAGAGCTCTCTCTATGTTCAATCGCTGGCATAAAGCCTTCCAGAACCGAGGTGTAAACTGACTACCCCTGTCGGAAATTATCTTGTCAGGAAGGCCGTGAAGACGAAAAATGTCTTTAAGGAAGACGTCAGCCATCTCAGACGCTGAAGGAACACCCGGCAATGGAGTAAAATGTGCCAACTTGGAAAAAGAGTCCACTGTAACCATCAGGCAGGTAAACCTTGGGATACTGGGAGATCCACAATAAAGTCAGTTGAAATCTGGGACCAAGGTCTGTTGGGAGGTTCAGATTGAAGCAACAATCCTAATGGTTTGCTTGTAGGAGTCTTATTCTTGGCACATACCGGGCAGGATCTGCAGTACTTCTTCACATCTGAGTGCAAGGTAGGCCAAAAGAAGGAACGGGACGCCAATTCCCAGGTACCTCTTTGACCTCGATGCCCAGCCGTGGCATGGTCGTGACACCACCTTAACACCTTCTGCAAAGATCGAGTGGGTACAAAGAGCCTCTGGTCGACCAACAACAAGCCACTTCAGATCTTAGGTCAGGAGTCGTAACGGATCTGACCTCCTGCAGGAAGGTGGAAACTGTGCCCACAATTCTGTTCCGCGGAAAGAAGTATTCTACAGATGGAACATAAGGTACGCCGGGAGAGTCTCGACGTGATAAAGCATCGGCCAGGTAATTCTGCATGCCGGGAATGTAAGTGATGGTGAAGTCAGACTGACTGAAGAAGTGTGCCCATCGGACTTGACGGGAATTGAAGCATTCCATATTTCTCAGGATCCGAAGATTCTTGTGATCAGTGCGTAGAGTGAACGGTTGAGAGCAGCCTTGTAATAAGTGTCTCCATTCCTCACAGGCAACTTTTAGAGCGAGTAATTCCTTTTCTATCACTGAATAGTTCTTCTGGCTTGCAGACAATGTTTTAGAAAGGTAAGTTATAGGATGTTCTTTACCTTCATGTTCTTGAAGCAAAACTGCCCCAAGAGCATCTGCAGAGGCATCCTCTTCAACAACAAATGGTTTGCTTTGGTCTGGTTGGCATAGTATAGGGGCAGAACAAAACATCCTTTTCAAGAGAATGAAGGCTTCATTAGCCTGATCAGACCGTAGAAAAGGTTTGGACTCCTTTTTAAGCAGAGCAGTAATGGGTAACACTATCTGTGAAAAACGGTTAATAAACTTCCGATAGAAGTTTGCTAGACCTAAGAACCTCTGTACTTCCTTCAAGGTGGTGGGAGCAGGCCATTTGAAGATGGCGGATACCTTCTTGGGATCCATAGTGATACCCTCCTTGGAAAGAATGTATCCAAGGTATTGAACTGAAGAGGCATTGAAGATACACTTCTCCGGTTTGACTAGGAGGTTATTCTTCTGTAGTCGACGTAACACCTCCTTAAGATGTTGAATATGTTCTTGCTGTGACTGTGAGAATACCAAAATGTCATCTAAGTAAACAATGGTATTCAGAAATAGGATATCTGAGAATAGCCGATCCATAAATCTTTGAAAAATCGCAGGGGCATTGACGAGGCCGAAACATCACCTTGTATTCATATAGACCGAAGGGTGTCCGAAAAGCAGTCTTCCATTCATCCCCTTCGCGTATACAAAGGAGATGATAGGCACTCCTAAGATCCAACTTAGAAAAGACAGTAGCCCCCTGGACCGCCTCAAGGATATCAGAGATGAGGGGTATCGGATATCGGTCTCTGACAGTCACCTTATTGAGACCTCTATAATCTATACAGGGTCTCAATTCAGAGGAGTCGCGTTTGGGTATGAAAAACAATGACGCACCAGCGGGAGATCTGGAATGTTGGATCAGTCCATTAACCAAGTGGGAATCCAAGTACTTCCGTAAGGCCTCTTTCTCCGTAAGTGACAGAGGGAAGATACGCCCAAAGGGAACCAAAGCGTCAAGTGTCAATTCTATGGCGCAATTCTCTGGACGATGCAGAGGTAAATCCAAGATGGTTTTATTATCACATACTTCTTTAAAGTCTTGATATTCTGAGGGGATACAACACACGCCACAGGCAGTGGAAGCCTCCGAAGGGAGAATTCTCACCGTTTCTTGACGAAGATGGGGTAAGCAAAATTTTCTGCAGTATCCGGATTCAAAAGCCATAGTGTTTAGAGTCCAGTCGATCACTGGGTTATGTTTCCTTAATCAAGGAATACCCAAAATCACAGTGAAGTGAGCAGCTCGTATGAGATCGAAACTCAAAAGTTCCGCATGCTGCAAGACCTTTACCGATAATATTTCTGTGGTATGTGTAATGGGCCCGGAGGATAAGGGGTAGCCATCAACACCCTCCACCTTTTGAGAGTCTTCCCGTGGCACTAGGGTGAGGCCTTGTCCATCTGCCCAGACGGTGTCCATGAAGACCCCAACTGCACCACAGTCGATAAGGGCCAAAGTGGTTAATTATTTGAGTTGTGTTTGTATCTGAATGGAAACTACCATGAGACGAGAGTCCATAGCCTCTGAGTGAGGGGCGATAGTCATGGTAACATAGGGACTAAAAAAGGTACCTCGGGCACTTGTCCCCATTAGTTCCGAGGTCTGTCGTTTCCCGCACGACGAGGAAGGACTTCGGGGCAGTTACGAAGCAAGTGAGTATTGGCTCCACAGTACATACATAGTCCAGTATCTCACCGTCTCTTCCTTTCATCCGGAGTCAGCGGAGCCTGTGCAGATCCAACCTGCATGGGTTCTTCCTTGTTTGCATTTGAAGGTTGTGGTGGGAGGGGAGGAAATGTGGGGGTCTGAGAGTTTGGGATCCGGACCTTCCGTCTTTCGGCGCGACGTTCACTCAGTCGGTACTCTATCTGTAGAACAATGGACATCAGATCCAAAAGGGTGGTAGGTCGAGTTATTCGAGCCAATTCGTCCTTTAGCTCGTCTTTCAGGCCACGACGGAATATAGTATATTGTGCTTGCTCGGGCCAACCGGCGTCTGCTGCAAGACATTTGAAGTTGGAGATATAGGTGCGCAGATCACTAGTCCCCTGCTGAACGTCGAGTAGTTCTTCTGCTGCCACAAGTGTAATTTCAGGTTGCTCAAACGTTTGTTTCAGCAAGGTCAGAAACGCCCCTTGATCCTGAAGAACGGGACTATTTTCGGTAACTAGCGGGGTGGCCCAAGCCAGAGCATTTCCCGTCAGGTTTGAGATCATAAATCCCACCTTAGCGTGTCCACTAGCAAAGGTGTTAGGTCAAAAGGCAAAATATATGGCACATGCTTCCAAATACTCTTTCAACCTCTTGGGGTTTCCGGCGTATTTGCCCGACGACTATGACATGGGAGGGAGAGCTATCTCTCTGGTTTCTCTAGATGATACCAATTGTCTGAGTGCCGCATTCTCGGCTTTAACATTCTGTAGTTCCATGTTCATGCTTTGTACAGCAGATACCAGCTCTTGGAACTGTTCTGGGGTAGCCATAGATCTGTTTTGGCATTGCAAACTGTCAGGATCCTCTACCGAACCTCCTGGTTCGAAGACTCTCCCCTCCCACTCCTCCTCACCTGATGTCCCAGTGTCCGATGTTTGGATCTGTCTCTTCTGCCACAGAGCCTTTTTTTTGTGAGTGGATAGGGTCTACCTCGGAAGGAAGCCACCCTGACCGAGGATTTGGAGGTCTAAGAGTGGGCCCCTCTTCCGAAGCAAACGGAAAGGGGAAAAAAGGCAGTCGGCATAAAAAAAACCCGCTCTGGGCAATGTTGGTCGAGGTGTCCAGAGGGTTGCAAACAACTGTTCCAGATGACGGACCACAGGCTGAAGGCACTGGATGAAGGTGGGTAGCACTAGAATAACAGAGGAAAGAGAAAAAGAGGAGGCCAGCCGGTACGGAGGAAAAAAAGGGAGGAAAAATGGTAACTACTAAGAAAGAAGAAGAGGAGAAAGGATAACACCTAGGGAGAAGGAAGAGCAGGCAAAGGTTGCCGGCCGGTAACCAGAGGGGAGAGGGCAGAGAGAACGAAGTGAAGGCACAGCGAAGCGGAGAGAAAACTCGAGCAGCGTCTAACCCGAAGCCTGACGTGATAGGTTTGCAAGGCGCAGGCTTCCGGGTGAGACGCACAGAAAAGGCTGGCTACGGCAGAGTGTCCTGAGAGACTAGACCGTCACTGGGGGAAATGCGGAAGGTGTGACGGAACAATCAATGGCCGCTCAAGCGCCACCTGTTCCATAAACGCCAAAGACTACGGCGTGTGACAACTTGTTTGAGAGCATCATAATTCAAACAGTGCACACATTTCAAGCAATAATACACCTAGAACCAAAAACATCAAAACTAGCTTCCTCTGAATTACTGAAAGGCATTTGTGGCAAAGTGGTTTATTTGCCATTAGATCTCACAGAAAATGTGCACACATTCTGGGAGTTCAACGTCCAATAGATCAAACTTTGATTATCCTAGTAAATGCCATACCTACAAAAGACATAAAATGTGGCAGCAACTAGTGGAGTTACATAAAGTTAGAGAAGCCCTGCAATATCTAAAAGACAACAATGAATACTACAAAGAAATAAACATTGATGAAAACCTGAGGGAAACCACCAAAATAATTTAAGACTTGTCAGGAACTGACCAATTTCAGCTTCTAGATCCTACTACAGAATCCAATATTTTAGACCATTATACAATTCACCCATTTCACTCTAAAGACACCATGATGATGCACTGGAAACTTACCAAATGCGACAAGCCAAAGGATCTCCATTCACCATATGGGAAAAAAGTGTAGAAGCACAAGCCTTTCCTCTACTCTTTCCTACTGGAAAATGAGGAAGATACGATGAAAGACCCATATAAATAACAGCATCAGAATACCGCTCTTTACAAATGTATTCTGAAGACCCCAGATTCAGACAAAATGTGAAATACATATTCACCTTCTCTTTGAAAGTGAACTAGCAACTCTATGCTACGAAGTTGCACACACATTGAAATCAGGTACCAATTTTCAAAATATGTCAACTAAGCAATTACTACAAAAAGTTCAAGAAAAAGACAAAGTTTTACAATCAAACATTACAAATCGTTTAGAAAACATGCGTGGTACAAAAGAAAATTGGTTCCGTCGTCATGCAGATGTGAGCTGTATGATAAGAAACCTTGGCCCACCCACTTGGTTTGTGACATTAAGTTGTGCAGAATATGCATGGGAAGTTATTTGCACGATTTCCTACGCATAGCAAACAAAAATAAAACAAATATAGATATGAAAACACCCGTAGAACTCTGCTCTCTAGATCCTGTAAACGTATCAAGATATTTCCATTATCGCTTCATGGCTATGCTACACTTCATTTGTAATAAAACAATGCCGCCCCTTGGAGAAGTCAACACTTCTTTTGGAGAAAAGAATACCAAGCTACAGGAGCAGCACACATCCACATGCTTTTGTGGATTAAAGATGCTCCTAAATTTGGTCAGGACAGTGATGCCACTGTTTTACAGTTCATTCAGAAATATGTCACTTGTGAAATCCCTTCACAAATTACACATAGTGACCTACATGCACAAATTTTAAAATTTCAAAGACACAAATGTGGAAAATATTGTTATCGGAAATTATAAAAATAAAGGGAAATACTACACCAAGTGCCGCTTTTGTTTCCCTAGACCAGTTTCAAAAACAGGTTAAGTGAAAACTTCATGGGCCTCATTATAAGGTTGGCGGTCCGGTAACATCGATACCGGTAAGGGAATACCGGCATCATTTACCGGACCGCTCCATCATGACTTGCAATGCCGGTTTTACTGGCATCAGCACAGCCCTGCTGTGACCGTGCACCACCGTACCGGATTGTGCGCGGACACACAACTGCCGTGCCAGTAACACTGGCATGCAGCAAGGAAGAGGACATTACAAGTCGCACGGAAATGCACATACCGGCATCCAGATGCTGGTAAGAAGGGTCACCAAGATGCCGGTAACACCGGCATCGCGGGACAGCCGTTAATGGCAACCGCTGTGCTCAGACCTGCCATAGGTTCACACAATCAACACAGGTGGAGACAATGTAGTCTGGCCCAGCACAAAAGGTGCACACCCATACACCACACCCCTTCCAAGACCAAAATGATTCCACTAGATGTTGCCATACAGGAGCTGGAGGACATGCCTGCACTGCTACTCTTTGAGCAGGCAGAACACCAGGGATTACAAAAGAGACACAGGAGGGGGAGGAGGAGAGACTGGCCCAGCAAATACCACCAGTGCAGGCAGTGGTTCCCTGCAGGCAGCCACGAATCCCTTGCATAAGTGCCAGTCCCTTTGACTTAACCCCAGCACAGATCCACACCCTGTACTGCCTGGACCGGGACACCATCACCACCATCGTGGATCTCCTTCATGATGACGTGGTCAGCCTGATCAACATTAACACTGCCATCCCCCTGTGCTGAAGGTAGTGTCTGTGCTCCACTAACTGGCCACAGGCACCTACCAGAACAGTGGGGCAGCTGCATGGCATCTCACAGCCATGTTTTTCCGGTGTGCTGAACCAGGTGCTGGATGCACTCCTAAAGCACGCAAATGCCTACATATCCCTACCACTAACTGCCGAGGAGGTGAATGACACCAAAATTGCATTTAATGCAATGGCAGGCATGCCTAACATCATTGGTGCCCTCGACCGCACCCACGTGGAGTTGGTAGTCCAGCATGCCGTGGAGGTGGTGTACCGCAATCGGAAGCAATACCACTCCATCAATGTCCAGATGGTGTGTAATGCAAACAAGATGATAACACATTGCTGTGCCAGATACCCAGGATCCACACATGATGCAATGGTGCTGCATAACTCTATGCTCCATCGCTACATGGAACAACATGCTGCACAACGTGCCTGGCTGTTGGGTAAGTCTGACCACAGGACCAATGGGTTCATTTTGGGGGGGATCACATGCATATGCAACCTGTCTGCTTCCTGGGCCATGGGATTCATTTTAGGGGGAGGGGGATCACATGCATATGCAACCTGTCTGCTTCCGGGGCCATGGGGGTCATTTGGGTGTTTGGGCACTGTCCTTGGTGGCAAACACTGTGACCCTAATCATCCCAACCTGATGCATGACACTGATAATGGATGCAGATGTACCATGGCGCAGATCAATGTACAAATGTCAGACTCTTATTCAGCGCCCGCCCTCCCATCCACATGTTCACTGGACATCATCATACCGCACCCACAGGTACCACCATGCACCGTCCTGCAGTCACAAAGCTGAATCAACATTAGCGCATCAAAGAACATCACAGGACATGCATCCATGACATGTGCAATGTAAAATGCCACTCAGGTAATCCCATGACACTGCCCCACTCTGACAGGATCACCACATAATCATGCCATCATGTGCAGATGATGGCAAACTTAAGAATCCCATGTCACAAGGATGCTGAAAATAGATTCCATAAAGTAGTGAACATCACCAACATGAGTGCGATTGGTGCGGGAACAATCCACAGTACATAAGTACCAGCATGCCAGTTGACACCATGCATCATGAAAGGGACATATCCCTACACTGGCAGACCATACCACAAATCACATCGTTCCATGGTTACATGGCTGAAGGTGTTGAGGGACATGTGCATGGTGTCATCAATAATTTGAAAGCATGATAGTCAAATCCACCTGTATCATGTTGGACATCAGCCAAATGCATCATACGGTGCTCAACATGCATATGGTTTCATTCCCTGCCACACAGCCCTCACATGTGAGTACATCATGGACCATCACACTTCATCTGGGTGAGTGGTGTATCTCATATCAAGGTCCCTAAGTTGTGTACGTCACCCATGCCCCCCACCATGGCTTTCCAAGTAGTACACAGGCCTTATATTTGCACATATGTGATGGCAATAGCTGTCATTGGAAATGCAGTGCATTTGATCATGAACAATGTACAGGCAGTGCACACACTGAATGACATAAATACTCACAATCACACATAATTTTGCTCCCATGCAGGTGATGCTGGCTATCCCCTGAAGCCGTGGCTCCTCAACCATGTCAGGCATCCACTGAACCTGCACGAAGTGGACTACAATTGTTCACATACACGGACTTGTGTAGTGATAGAGCAGACTTTTGGCCTGTTGAAGGCACGGTTTTGCTGCCTCAGCAGGTCGGGTGGGGCACTCATTTATGGACCAGAGAAGGTGGGAAAGATTGTATTGGTATGTGCCATGCTGCACAACATGTGCATCCTGCGCAATGTACCTCTGCCACCTGACATGGAACAGACACCACCAACTGAAGATGATGATGATGAAGAAGATGCTGCATATCAGGCACGTCGCGATGCGCGTGAGAGATGTACTGTACGCCAATCATTGATAGCAACATGTTTTTGATGCACTGCGTCACAGAAGGTGCCGATAATGCATTACACTGGGCACTGAGATTGGGGGACTATGGGCACTGGTCACTGTTGAACAATAGATTGACAGACACTCAAGAAGCAATGTCCAGTCAGGTTATTTTTTTTCACACAACCGGTGTATTAATGAAATGGTACTGTGTACATGAATTAACCCTCGACCAGCATTACGTTACAGACTACCCACCCCCCAACAACCCCACACACCCATGCCTCCCAACCCCAAAACCCCCACACACCCATGCCCCCACCCCCCAACACCCCCACACATCCACACCCCCCAAAACCCCCACACACCCACAGACCCCACCCCCCAAAACCCCTAAACACACACGTCCCCTCAGCCCAAATTGAGTTCAACAGGACTGCCACATAACATGTCCCAATGTCCCTGGCTATTGTCGCCCCCTTTCGGATGGTGGGGTTTGTAGTTCCGGACGGCGCACACTATGCAGGGACCTGTGCAAGGTCTCGTCTGTGTAAAGCTTGCAGGTGTTGTGCTCGACGATGGTGGTTGTGGGTCGGCCAGGGCAGGACATTGTTGTGCCATGTTGCCAGCCATACGTCGACAGCCTGTGTCAAGGCCAAGATGCCCTCGTGTACCCGTCTCGCCATACAGTTCACGGCACAGATGATTGCCTGTGTGTTCTCCCTGTTAGCCTTGTGTGTGGCATCCCCTTCAGCTAAGTGCTCTTTAACCATGTCATGCATGGCTTGCTGTCTTGCTGTCTCGCCTCCATGTGGCTCAGCCGCCCCTCAATGTCCCGTATGCATGTGCTTCCAGATGGTTGTACGGGAAGTGGTACGGGAGGTGGTGATATACTCATCACGGGGCTGAAGCCATGTTTATCCATCTCCTCCTCAGTGCTGTGGGCACCAGCCACATGTTCAGGGGAGCACTGTGGTGTGTCCTGCATGCTTAGGGTGTGTTGGCCAACCCCCAAAATACTAGGTACTGCAGTGCGTTCATCTTTAGGCCCATCGTCCTCCTCAGCGCTATGTTTTGCTGAGGCTGCCACCTCACCCATGGAACTTGTGGCCGTTGAAAGTGTACCCTCGACATCACTGGCCACTGTGGTTGGTTCATTGTCAGCAAGTGGTGTCTGCCAGAGGGCCACTTTTCTCATTGGTATGACCTTTCTGGCCGCTGCATTTTTTTGCAAGTGTGCCAAATGTCTCCGGCATGGTGCATGGCGCTCCTGAGTGACTGTTGCAGGTGGCTCCTCCTGGGGTCCTGGGGGTGTGCACCCTGTTGGGCACTAGTGTGTGATTTAGGTGTGCCTGTCTTACGTGTTGCAGGCCTAGAAGTTGATGGCCTGATGGTGTCATCCTCACCCCTGCCCATACGTGCAGGTGCCTTTCCTATTGATGTGGCATGTTTGGCGACGCTGTCTTGATTCGTGCCTGTGGGGGATGGAGAGGCAGGGCATCAGTCATGGGAGAACTTACATCCTGCATGCCTCCATGTTGGTACAATTTGGGTCATGTGCATCATTGTGTGAAGGTTTGAGGGGCACACATGGTGCTTGCAGGATTGGGGGGGATTGTATTGGCATCCTATTGGTGCTGCCATGATGTACATGATGTCTGTTGGGTGGCCTACATGTGTGTCGTGGCTTGCGTTCTGTAGCCATGGCTCAGGGGCTGTGTGCCATGTGCTGTTTAGATGTGTATCAAGCATGTATTCAGTAGCGGAGAGGCGTGCAGCATGCATTTTAATGGGACAGTGGTGATACCAGCATCTCAACAGATAATGTGTGTATGGGTGTGCGTGCTTGCATATGTTGTTTGTGTGTGCAATTGTGTGATCATTGTGTTTAGGTGGGGCTGATGGGCCATGTATTTGCTCTCATCTATTTCCCATTTGGAGGACATCTTTGTACTTGGGTTATCAGATGTGTGTGGTGACTTCAGTATTGTGCAAAGGGTCACTCACCATCAGCGTCCGATGGTGGGACTCCCCTCTCCGCATGGCCAACTCTATCGATTGCCTCCATATCCATGACAGAGCTACATGTCTCCTCCCACCGTGCCAACTTCATGGGTGAGGCAGGTCCACCATCAGTTGCCTGCCCCTGGCTGCAGTTGGCAGACAGGATGTTTCTCACTCGCAGCCGCAGGTCATCCCATCTCTTGCGACAGTCCTTCACACTGCATGGGGTTGTCCCCACCACAGATGCCTTCCTGGCCACCTCCTCCCACATATTTGTTTTCCTTATTTGCCCTGCACAGAGCAGGTCAGCGCAAAACACGTCAGCATGCTTGACGAGTGTTTCAGCAAGCATGTTATGTTCGTGATCGCTGAACTTGGGTTTTCGTTGGCAAGGGATACCTTTTCTGGTTGCCTTTGACATGTTCTGGCAGGCAGGGTAGTGTGTTTTCTGAAACAGATCCTGTCTGCAGTGGATGGCAATGGATTGTGTTTTCAAAGATGGCCGCCGGCACATTTCCTGTTCTGGCGCGATGACGTTACTTCAGGTGGCTGTATTACTAGTACCAGTGTCAACGGTGCCACTCTTAGCGGATATGGCGATGCCGGTGCAGGTCTCTGCGCATTCAATTATGCCACTATTGGGGGTGGTTAGGTCCTTACAGGCATGGTGGTGCTTCCATTACCGGCATGCCGGTATGTTTGTGCACGCAGACGCGTAATCAACCGTTCATTACAGGGGCAGTGCAAAACGGGCACGTTAGTAGCGGCATGCCCGTAATTGCTATTTCTTACCGCCAAACTCGTAATGAAGCCCCATGTCTTCAGTTAGACATAGTGTCAAAGGTAAATCACCCAAGAACACATATTGCATTAAAAGAACAGAAGAATCAAAATACATCAGTGATTACAATGCAATCATTGACCTCCTAAGGAATGCAAATATAGATGTGCAATACATTGAAGACAATTCCACTGCAGTTGCATGATATGTTACAGCCTACTTAACCAAAGCAGAAAAACGGAGCTCAAAGACCTCTGGGATGATATATCATTTGACAAAACACTGGCACAAAAATTGTACAGCTTAGGCATAAAAATGCTCTCCCATAGAGAATGTTGCTGCTACGAACCCGCAGACCGTACAACCGGTACTGCCTTGTATGGGAAATCTGAAAACATTGTATGGCTAAGCCTTGGTCCTGCTAAATCCAGAAAAATAGTTCTCAAATCACATGAAGACATAGAAACAATAGCCAAAAAGGATCCCAACAGCCAAGACATTTTGAAAAACAACTTACTGGACACATACTACCCGAACAGGAGTACCACTTTGGAAACCATGTGTCTATACCACGTAGCCCAAAACTTCACATACAAAAATAATATTAAACCAGATGAGAAGAAAGGTAGATACAGAGTCAAAAATTGAAGGCAGCCTAGTGAAACTTACCAAACAAAGCATAATTAATCATATGAAATTGTCATTAAAAACTCCTCAACATAAACTACTGTACCTACTACAACTTTTTAAACCATGGAGAAAAGAAGGAGATATACTAGATACCCTTGACTTATAGGAAGATGCTTTCAAAGCAAATGAAAGCACTATCTCAGATGAAAACTTTACACAGTACAAAACAATGTTACACAATGAACAGCAACAAGAAGAAGAACTCCCGGTGCAACTAAATGTACACACTCCTGACAGCAGTCAACCTTCTGTACCAGGAAGCCAAGAACCACTTGGACAGCCACTAATAGCAAATGAGGCCGAATTAGCAATGATTGAAGTAGAAAACACCATTGGTAAGTATGAGAAATCTGCAGAGGACTTTGCCCTACTGAAATCACAATTAATCAATGAGCAGCGTAGCATTTTCCTAGAAATTAAAAAACAAATTGAACATGGTATGCAGCATGAACCTGTCAATACTACAAACCTATACTGCTATACGTGAGTGGTCAAGTTGGTTCGGGCAAAACATTCTCAATCAAAGTCATCTGCAAGTGCCTCCAAAAATTGACAAACAACAAACTGTCAGCTGTTGCAACTACCCACGCAGGTTTAGCCACCTACAACATAGGCAGTGTCACTTTACACCGATTACTACTCCTTCCAGTTGAACATCCACGTCCCCCGGTGAGCAGGTGAGTCCCCTGGAGCCCCCAGCCCTCTGTGAAATGTTGGGCCTTGCCCATGCCGGCCCCATGTCCCCGCACGCTGCCTTGCAGCTGGGCTCCCTCTCCGTTGCTTCCCCCTCTGTAATCCCGCCTCCCAGCCCTCCCCCAGCCGTGAATGGCTGCCTGCTTCCAGGCATCTGGGCCCATGCTCGCTGCACCGGGGATCATACCTTTAACATCTGTGTCCCCTGGGGAGCAGGTGAGTCCCCTAGTGCCCCCAGCCCTCTGTGAAATCGTGGGCCTTGCCCATGCTGGCCCCATGCCCACGCATGCTGCCTGGCAGCTGGGCTCCCTCTCTGTTGCTTCCCTGTCTGTAATCCCACCTCCCAGCCCTCCCCCACCGGCAATTGGATAGTCCCCTGAACTTAACAGTTCCTCCTAGGGCATCCCTCTGCCCATTGCAGCCCCTTTGGCTAAGGACCCAAGGCAAAGGGTGACTCCTACACTGGCGGCTTCAAGACGTGTCTGCGGGTGTCCGCAGGGGACACCAACAAAGCCAGCAGTCAACAGACACCAACAAAAACTGTAAGTGTGGCATGGGTGGGGTGTGGAGCAATCACTCTACACCAGAAAGCTACTGCCACTCTTACTTACCTTTCCATAACCTAGACCTACTCCATTCATCCGTAGAGAGATATGAGACCACCAGACTAAACCTACTCATGGCTGGTCAGCAAATACTGCCTGCATTACAATGTTAACTAGCACAATACCTAGAGAGAACTAAGAACTGTAAATGTTAGCATATGCCACACTTAGATGTAATTCTTAAGTTTAGCCTGCGCCACATATAGATAGAATTGTAAATGTTAGCATATGCCACACTTGGTCGGAATCCTCTACCCAGGCTGTGTCGCATCTAGATAGAAATCTGTTTGTTAGCATATACCACACTTTGATGGAATTCTTTAGTTTAGCCTGCGCCACATATAGATAGAATTGTAAATGTTAGCATGTGCCACACTTGGTCGGAATCCTCTACCCAGCCTGTGTCGCATCTAGATAGAAATGTGATTGTTAGCATATACAACACTTAGATGTAATTCTTAAGTTTAGCCTGCACCACATGTAGATAGAATTGTAAATGTTAGCATGTGCCACACTTGGGTCGGAATCCTCTACCCAGCCTGCATCACATCTAGATAGAAATCTGTTTGTAAGCATATACCACACTTTGATGGAATTCTTTAGTTTAGCCTGTGCCACATATAGATAGAATTGTAAATGTTAGCATGTGCCACACTTGGTCGGAATCCTCTACCCAGCCTGTGTCGCATCTAGATAGAAATGTGATTGTTAGCATATACAACACTTAGATGTAATTCTTAAGTTTGGGCTGCGCCACATATAGATAGAATTGTAAATGTTAGCATGTGCCACACTTGGTCGGAATCCTCTACCCAGCCTGCGTTGCATCTAGATCGAAATGTGAGTGTTAGCATATACCAAACTTAGATGGAATTTTTCAGTTTAGTCTGCGCAACATCTAGATAGAAATGTGATTCAATGATTGACATGCGATTCACCGAGCCTGGACCAAGTGTACAATCTTGAATCAATAACCAACCCACTAACAATCACATCCCTTTGCATACACCTCTCAAACTCTAAACAAACACAACCACAAATCTATAGCACAACAAACCGCACAAACTTCACTACACCGCAACAACAAAACAAAACACACACAGACCTGCACAACACTACACAACGTCTACCGAACGGAAAGCACCACAAGCCCAGCCAACGGCCCCACCGGCTGAGGCTGCCAACAGCACATCACTGCTCTCTTGTGCTTTTCCAGATTTTTCCCACTAACTCGCCCCCTTCCTTCCCTTTTTTCAAAGCCGCCAGAGCACCAGGGGGCCACTCCGGTGGTGATAGTGTGCGGTACAAACATCCTTTAACATTAACATTAACATAACACCAAAATAAATGAGACTACTACAAACTTTCGCCAGAAGCTGCAATGGAACTACGCAAAGTTTTGAGACAAATAACAATGCTGCTACTCGATGAAGTGAGCATGTTTTCCAACCTAATGTTAGCCTCGTTCACCTTAGATTACAAGAGGTGCTGAAAACAGACGACAAAGACCTCTTTGGAGAAAAACACATTAATGTTTTTGGAGATCTTCTCCAATTAACACCAGTTAAAGGTGAACCTATTTTTAAAACCTTACGGCACAAACTATGCTGTAAAACTCTTGGCAGCATAGGAAATGTCAACCTTTGGCAACATTTCCAATACAAAGAATTAACTGAAAACATGTGTCAGTCTGCAGACCTCACGTACGCCAACATTTTAAAAAGTATTACAATTGATGTACTATCTCAAGAAGCACAATCTATGTTAAATACCAGGCACATCCATGCAATGCCATAACTCATGTGCATACTGATGTCATGGAACAATTATCACACACAAAGTTTAAACTGTATGTCCTTGATGCAACTCTTACAAGCTGTGCTCAATTCAATGAAACAATGTTGAAAAAAGAAATGCAACCAATAGTTGAAATGTGCTCCACAGACAAACAGGACATGCACGGTATGACACTACCCATGTGTGAACAAGCAACAGCACGACTAAATACCTTAGAAAACTCTATCTCTAACACAACTGGTTTGGAGAAAATATTAAAATTATCTTTAAACAGTACAGTAGAGTAATGCTTAAACGTAACTGACCACAAAAGTGATGGGTGGAAGGTTTCGAATGAATCTAAACCACGGGCAATTGCTCTGGGCAACCTTCCACACCACCGTTTTTTAGCCCGTCTGCGCCATTACAAAATGGGACCAGCCATGTGCAAATCAGTCAGCAGCTGCCGCCACCGAAGGCAGCAGCCCAGCCCGAACTGCTAGGCCAGGTCCCCTCTGCACAGAAAACCAAGCAACCCCAGACATGTTTCGGCCTTATTGGACCTCCTCAGTGAGGTGCAGCCTGGTTCTCTGTGGCGCAGCGAGCAAGGGACCCACGTCTGGGCATACCCTCTCTCACAAGGAGAAACAAACTGACCACAAAAGTGATGGGTGGAAGGTTTCGAATGAATCTAAACCACTGGCAATTGCTCTGGGCAACCTTCCACACCACCGTTTTTTAGCCTGTCTGCGCCATTACAAAAGGGGACCAGCCATGTGCAAATCAGTCAGCAGCTGCCGCCACCGAAGGCAGCAGCCCAGCCCGAACTGCTAGGCCAGGTCCCCTCTGCACAGAAAACCAAGCAACCCCAGACATGTTTCGGCTTTATTGGACCTCCTCAGTGAGGTGCAGCCTGGTTCCCTGTGGCGCAGCGAGCAAGGGACCCACGTCTGGGCATACCCTCTCTCACAAGGAGAAACAAACTGACCACAAAAGTGATGGGTGAAAGGTTTCGAATGAATCTAAACCACTGGCAATTGCTCTGGACAACCTTCCACACCACCGTTTTTTAGCCCGTCTGCGCCATTACAAAAGGGGACCAGCCATGTGCAAATCAGTCAGCAGCTGCCGCCACCGAAGGCAGCAGCCCAGCCCGAACTGCTAGGCCAGGTCCCCTCTGCACAGAAAACCAAGCAACCCCAGACATGTTTTGGCCTTATTGGACCTCCTCAGTGAGGTGCAGCCTGGTTCTCTGTGGCGCAGCGAGCAAGGGACCCACGTCTGGGCATACCCTCTCTCACAAGGAGAAACAAACTGACCACAAAAGTGATGGGTGGAAGGTTTCGAATGAATCTAAACCACTGGCAATTGCTCTGGGCAACCTTCCACACCACCATTTTTTAGCCCGTCTGCGCCATTACAAAAGGGGACCAGCCATGTGCAAATCAGTCAGCAGCTGCCGCCACCGAAGGCAGCAGCCCAGCCCGAACTGCTAGGCCAGGTCCCCTCTGCACAGAAAACCAAGCAACCCCAGACATGTTTCGGCCTTATTGGACCTCCTCAGTAAGGTGCAGCCTGGTTCTCTGTGGCGCAGCGAGCAAGGGACCCACGTCTGGGCATACCCTCTCTCACAAGAAGAAACAAACTGACCACAAAAGTGATGGGTGGAAGGTTTCGAATGAATCTAAACCACTGGCAATTGCTCTGGGCAACCTTCCACACCACCGTTTTTTAGCCTGTCTGCGCCATTACAAAAGGGGACCAGCCATGTGCAAATCAGTCAGCAGCTGCTGCCACCGAAGGCAGCAGCCCAGCCCGAACTGCTAGGCCAGGTCCCCTCTGCACAGAAAACCAAGCAACCCCAGACATGTTTCGGCCTTATTGGACCTCCTCAGTGAGGTGCAGCCTGGTTCTCTGTGGCGCAGCGAGCAAGGGACCCACGTCTGGGGTATCCCTCTCTCACAAGGAGAAACAAACTGACCACAAAAGTGATGGGTGGAAGGTTTCGAATGAATCTAAACCACTGGCAATTGCTCTGGGCAACCTTCCACACCACCATTTTTTAGCCCGTCTGCGCCATTACAAAAGGGGACCAGCCATGTGCAAATCAGTCAGCAGCTGCCGCCACCGAAGGCAGCAGCCCAGCCCGAACTGCTAGGCCAGGTCCCCTCTGCACAGAAAACCAAGCAACCCCAGACATATTTCGGCCTTATTGGACCTCCTCAGTGAGGTGCAGCCTGGTTCTCTGTGGCGCAGCGAGCAAGGGACCCACGTCTGGGCATACCCTCTCTCACAAGGAGAAACAAACTGACCACAAAAGTGATGGGTGGAAGGTTTCGAATGAATCTAAACCACTGGCAATTGCTCTGGGAAACCTTCCACACCACCGTTTTTTAGCCCGTCTGCGCCATTACAAAAGGGGACCAGCCATGTGCAAATCAGTCAGCAGGTGCCGCCACCGAAGGCAGCAGCCCAGCCCGAACTGCTAGGCCAGGTCCCCTCTGCACAGAAAACCAAGCAACCCCAGACATGTTTCGGCCTTATTGGACCTCCTCAGTGAGGTGCAGCCTGGTTCTCTGTGGCGCAGCGAGCAAGGGACCCACGTCTGGGGTATCCCTCTCTCACAAGGAGAAACAAACTGACCACAAAAGTGATGGGTGGAAGGTTTCGAATGAATCTAAACCACTGGCAATTGCTCTGGGCAACCTTCCACACCACCGTTTTTTAGCCCGTCTGCGCCATTACAAAAGGGGACCAGCCATGTGCAAATCAGTCAGCAGCTGCCGCCACCGAAGGCAGCAGCCCAGCCCGAACTGCTAGGCCAGGTCCCCTCTGCACAGAAAACCAAGCAACCCCAGACATGTTTCGGCCTTATTGGACCTCCTCAGTGAGGTGCAGCCTGGTTCTCTGTGTCGCAGCGAGCAAGGGACCCACGTCTGGGCATACCCTCTCTCACAAGGAGAAATAAACTGACCACAAAAGTGATGGGTGGAAGGTATAGAATGAATCTAAACCACTGGCAATTGCTCTGGGCAACCTTCCACACCACCGTTTTTTAGCCTGTCTGCGCCATTACAAAAGGGGACCAGCCATGTGCAAATCAGTCAGCAGCTGACGCCACCGAAGGCAGCAGCCCAGCCCAACCTGCTAGGCTAGGTCCCCGCTGCACAGAACACCAAGCGACTCCAGACATGTTTCGGCCTTATTGGACCTACTCAGTGAGGTGCAGCCTGGTTCTCTGTGGCGCAGCGAGCAAGGGACCCACGTCTTGGCATACCCTCTCTCACAAGGAGAAACAAACTGACCACAAAAGTGATGGGTGGAAGGTTTCGAATGAATCTAAACCACTGGCAATTGCTCTGGGCAACCTTCCACACCACCGTTTTTTAGCCCGTCTGCGCCATTACAAAAGGGGACCAGCCATGTGCAAATCAGTCAGCAGCTGCCGCCACCGAAGGCAGCAGCCCAGCCCGAACTGCTAGGCCAGGTACCCTCTGCACAGAAAACCAAGCAACCCCAGACATGTTTCGGCCTTATTGGACCTCCTCAGTGAGGTGCAGCCTGGTTCTCTGTGGCGCAGCGAGCAAGGGACCCACGTCTGGGCATACCCTCTCTCACAAGGAGAAACAAACTGACCACAAAAGTGATGGGTGGAAGGTTTCGAATGAATCTAAACCACTGGCAATTGCTCTGGGCAACCTTCCACACCACCGTTTTTTAGCCCGTCTGCGCCATTACAAAAGGGGACCAGCCATGTGCAAATCAGTCAGCAGCTGCCACCACCGAAGGCAGCAGCCCAGCCCGAACTGCTAGGCCAGGTCCCCTCTGCACAGAAAACCAAGCAACCCCAGACATGTTTCGGCCTTATTGGACCTCCTCAGTGAGGTGCAGCCTGGTTCTCTGTGGCGCAGCGAGCAAGGGACCCACGTCTGGGCATACCCTCTCTCACAAGGAGAAACAAACTGACCACAAAAGTGATGGGTGGAAGGTTTCGAATGAATCTAAACCACTGGCAATTGCTCTGGGCAACCTTCCACACCACCGTTTTTTAGCCCGTCTGCGCCATTACAACCTTCCACACCACCGGGCCTAGAGACCCAAGCTACTCCTCACTGATGACGCCCAACAAGGCTGAAACATGTCTGGGGATGCTTGTGGTCTCGTGCAGAAGGGATGTGACCTAGCAGTTCGGGCTGGACTGCCCCTTTTGGGGTAGGACCATGCCTGATTTGCATATGGTTTTTCCCCTTCTGTAATGGCTTGGCAGACTGAAAAACGATGGTCTGGAGGGTTGCCCAGAGCTTTGCCCGTGGTTATGATTTATTCAAAACCTTCCAGCCATCACCTTTTCGTTTTGCTAAAGTCACCCCGAGTGGGACGGGTATGCCCAGACGTGGGTCCCGAGTCTGCCGGGCCTAGAGACCCAAGCTACTCCTCACTGATGACGCCCAACAAGGCTGAAACATGTCTGGGGATGCTTGTGGTCTCGTGCAGAAGGGATGTGACCTAGCAGTTCGGGCTGGACTGCCCCTTTTGGGGTAGGACCATGCCTGATTTGCATATGGTTTTTCCCCTTCTGTAATGGCTTGGCAGACTGAAAAACGATGGTCTGGAGGGTTGCCCAGAGCTTTGCCCGTGGTTATGATTTATTCAAAACCTTCCAGCCATCACCTTTTCGTTTTGCTAAAGTCACCCCGAGTGGGACGGGTATGCCCAGACGTGGGTCCCGAGTCTGCCGGGCCTAGAGACCCAAGCTACTCCTCACTGATGACACCCAACAAGGCTGAAACATGTCTGGGGATGCTTGTGGTCTCGTGCAGAAGGGATGTGACCTAGCAGTTCGGGCTGGACTGCCCCTTTTGGGGTAGGACCATGCCTGATTTGCATATGGTTTTTCCCCTTCTGTAATGGCTTGGCAGACTGAAAAACGATGGTCTGGAGGGTTGCCCAGAGCTTTGCCCGTGGTTATGATTTATTCAAAACCTTCCAGCCATCACCTTTTCGTTTTGCTAAAGTCACCCCGAGTGGGACGGGTATGCCCAGACGTGGGTCCCGAGTCTGCCGGGCCTAGTGACCCAGGCTACTCCTCACTGATGACGCCCAACAAGGCTGAAACATGTCTGGGGATGCTTGTGGTCTCGTGCAGAAGGGATGTGACCTAGCAGTTCGGGCTGGACTGCCCCTTTTGGGGTAGGACCATGCCTGATTTGCATATGTTTTTTCCCCTTCTGTAATGGCTTGGCAGACTGAAAAACGATGGTCTGGAGGGTTGCCCAGAGTTTTGCCCGTGGTTATGATTTATTCAAAACCTTCCAGCCATCACCTTTTCGTTTTGCTAAAGTCACCCCGAGTGGGACGGGTATGCCCAGACGTGGGTCCCGAGTCTGCCGGGCCTAGAGACCCAAGCTACTCCTCACTGATGATGCCCAACAAGGCTGAAACATGTCTGGGGATGCTTGTGGTCTCGTGCAGAAGGGATGTGACCTAGCAGTTCGGGCTGGACTGCCCCTTTTGGGGTAGGACCATGCCTGATTTGCATATGGTTTTTCCCCTTCTGTAATGGCTTGGCAGACTGAAAAACGATGGTCTGGAGGGTTGCCCAGAGCTTTGCCCGTGGTTATGATTTATTCAAAACCTTCCAGCCATCACCTTTTCGTTTTGCTAAAGTCACCCCGAGTGGGACGGGTATGCCCAGACGTGGGTCCCGAGTCTGCCGGGCCTAGAGACCCAAGCTACTCCTCACTGATGACGCCCAACAAGGCTGAAACATGTCTGGGGATGCTTGTGGTCTCGTGCAGAAGGGATGTGACCTAGCAGTTCGGGCTGGACTGCCCCTTTTGGGGTAGGACCATGCCTGATTTGCATATGGTTTTTCCCCTTCTGTAATGGCTTGGCAGACTGAAAAACGATGGTCTGGAGGGTTGCCCAGAGCTTTGCCAGTGGTTATGATTTATTCAAAACCTTCCAGCCATCACCTTTTCGTTTTGCTAAAGTCACCCCGAGTGGGACGGGTATGCCCAGACGTGGGTCCCGAGTCTGCCGGGCCTAGAGACCCAAGCTACTCCTCACTGATGACGCCCAACAAGGCTGAAACATGTCTGGGGATGCTTGTGGTCTCGTGCAGAAGGGATGTGACCTAGCAGTTCGGGCTGGACTGCCCCTTTTGGGGTAGGACCATGCCTGATTTGCATATGGTTTTTCCCCTTCTGTAATGGCTTGGCAGACTGAAAAACGATGGTCTGGAGGGTTGCCCAGAGCTTTGCCTGTGGTTATGATTTATTCAAAACCTTCCAGCCATCACCTTTTCGTTTTGCTAAAGTCACCCCGAGTGGGACGGGTATGCCCAGACGTGGGTCCCGAGTCTGCCGGGCCTAGAGACCCAAGCTATTCCTCACTGATGACGCCCAACAAGGCTGAAACATGTCTGGGGATGCTTGTGGTCTCGTGCAGAAGGGATGTGACCTAGCAGTTCGGGCTGGACTGCCCCTTTTGGGGTAGGACCATGCCTGATTTGCATATGGTTTTTCCCCTTCTATAATGGCTTGGCAGACTGAAAAACGATGGTCTGGAGGGTTGCCCAGAGCTTTGCCCGTGGTTATGATTTATTCGAAACCTTCCAGCCATCACCTTTTCGTTTTGCTAAAGTCACCCCGAGTGGGACGGGTATGCCCAGATGTGGGTCCCGAGTCTGCCGGGCCTAGAGACCCAAGCTACTCCTCACTGATGACGCCCAACAAGGCTGAAACATGTCTGGGGATGCTTATGGTCTCGTGCAGAAGGGATGTGACCTAGCAGTTCGGGCTGGACTGCCCCTTTTGGGGTAGGACCATGCCTGATTTGCATATGGTTTTTCCCCTTCTGTAATGGCTTGGCAGACTGAAAAACGATGGTCTGGAGGGTTGCCCAGAGCTTTGCCCGTGGTTATGATTTATTCAAAACCTTCCAGCCATCACCTTTTCGTTTTGCTAAAGTCACCCCGAGTGGGACGGGTATGCCCAGACATGGGTCCCGAGTCTGCCGGGCCTAGAGACCCAAGCTACTCCTCACTGATGACGCCCAACAAGGCTGAAACATGTCTGGGGATGCTTGTGGTCTCGTGCAGAAGGGATGTGACCTAGCAGTCTGGGCTGGACTGCCCCTTTTGGGGTAGGACCATGCCTGATTTGCATATGGTTTTTCCCCTTCTGTAATGGCTTGGCAGACTGAAAAACGATGGTCTGGAGGGTTGCCCAGAGTTTTGCCCGTGGTTATGATTTATTCAAAACCTTCCAGCCATCACCTTTTCGTTTTGCTAAAGTCACCCCGAGTGGGAGGGGTATGCCCAGACGTGGGTCCCGAGTCTGCCGGGCCTAGAGACCCAAGCTACTCCTCACTGATGACGCCCAACAAGGCTGAATCATGTCTGGGGTTGCTTGTGGTCTCGTGCAGAAGGGATGTGACCTAGCAGTTCGGGCTGGTCTGCCCCTTTTGGGGTAGGACCATGCCTGATTTGCATATGTTTTTTCCTCTTCTGTAATGGCTTGGCAGACTGAAAAACGATGGTCTGGAGGGTTGCCCAGAGTTTTGCCCGTGGTTATGATTTATTCAAAACCTTCCAGCCATCACCTTTTCGTTTTGCTAAAGTCACCCCGAGTGGGACGGGTATGCCCAGACGTGGGTCCCGAGTCTGCCGGGCCTAGAGACCCAAGCTACTCCTCACTGATGATGCCCAACAAGGCTGAAACATGTCTGGGGATGCTTGTGGTCTCGTGCACAAGGGATGTGACCTAGCAGTTCGGGCTGGACTGCCCCTTTTGGGGTAGGACCATGCCTGATTTGCATATGGTTTTTCCCCTTCTGTAATGGCTTGGCAGACTGAAAAACGATGGTCTGGAGGGTTGTCCAGAGCTTTGCCCGTGGTTATGATTTATTCAAAACCTTCCAGCCATCACCTTTTCGTTTTGCTAAAGTCACTCCGAGTGGGACGGGTATGCCCAGACGTGGGTCCCGAGTCTGCCGGGCCTAGAGACCCAAGCTACTCCTCACTGATGACGCCCAACAAGGCTGAAACATGTGTGGGGATGCTTGTGGTCTCGTGCAGAAGGGATGTGACCTAGCAGTTCGGGCTGGACTGGCCCTTTTGGGGTAGGACCATGCCTGATTTGCATATGGTTTTTCCCCTTCTGTAATGGCTTGGCAGACTGAAAAACGATGGTCTGGAGGGTTGCCCAGAGCTTTGCCCGTGGTTATGATTTATTCAAAACCTTCCAGCCATCACCTTTTCGTTTTGCTAAAGTCACCCTGAGTGGGACGGGTATGCCCAGACGTGGGTCCCGAGTCTGCCGGGCCTAGAGACCCAAGCTACTCCTCACTGATGACGCCCAACAAGGCTGAAACATGTCTGGGGATGCTTGTGGTCTCGTGCAGAAGGGATGTGACCTAGCAGTTCGGGCTGGACTGCCCCTTTTGGGGTAGGACCATGCCTGATTTGCATATGGTTTTTCCCCTTCTGTAATGGCTTGGCAGACTGAAAAACGATGGTCTGGAGGGTTGCCCAGAGCTTTGCCTGTGGTTATGATTTATTCAAAACCTTCCAGCCATCACCTTTTCGTTTTGCTAAAGTCACCCCGAGTGGGACGGGTATGCCCAGACGTGGGTCCCGAGTCTGCCGGGCCTAGAGACCCAAGCTATTCCTCACTGATGACGCCCAACAAGGCTGAAACATGTCTGGGGATGCTTGTGGTCTCGTGCAGAAGGGATGTGACCTAGCAGTTCGGGCTGGACTGCCCCTTTTGGGGTAGGACCATGCCTGATTTGCATATGGTTTTTCCCCTTCTATAATGGCTTGGCAGACTGAAAAACGATGGTCTGGAGGGTTGCCCAGAGCTTTACCCGTGGTTATGATTTATTCGAAACCTTCCAGCCATCACCTTTTCGTTTTGCTAAAGTCACCCCGAGTGGGACGGGTATGCCCAGATGTGGGTCCCGAGTCTGCCGGGCCTAGAGACCCAAGCTACTCCTCACTGATGACGCCCAACAAGGCTGAAACATGTCTGGGGATGCTTGTGGTCTCGTGCAGAAGGGATGTGACCTAGCAGTTCGGGCTGGACTGCCCCTTTTGGGGTAGGACCATGCCTGATTTGCATATGGTTTTTCCCCTTCTGTAATGGCTTGGCAGACTGAAAAACGATGGTCTGGAGGGTTGCCCAGAGCTTTGCCCGTGGTTATGATTTATTCAAAACCTTCCAGCCATCACCTTTTCGTTTTGCTAAAGTCACCCCGAGTGGGACGGGTATGCCCAGACATGGGTCCCGAGTCTGCCGGGCCTAGAGACCCAAGCTACTCCTCACTGATGACGCCCAACAAGGCTGAAACATGTCTGGGGATGCTTGTGGTCTCGTGCAGAAGGGATGTGACCTAGCAGTCTGGGCTGGACTGCCCCTTTTGGGGTAGGACCATGCCTGATTTGCATATGGTTTTTCCCCTTCTGTAATGGCTTGGCAGACTGAAAAACGATGGTCTGGAGGGTTGCCCAGAGTTTTGCCCGTGGTTATGATTTATTCAAAACCTTCCAGCCATCACCTTTTCGTTTTGCTAAAGTCACCCCGAGTGGGAGGGGTATGCCCAGACGTGGGTCCCGAGTCTGCCGGGCCTAGAGACCCAAGCTACTCCTCACTGATGACGCCCAACAAGGCTGAAACATGTCTGGGGATGCTTGTGGTCTCGTGCAGAAGGGATGTGACCTAGCAGTTCGGGCTGGTCTGCCCCTTTTGGGGTAGGACCATGCCTGATTTGCATATGGTTTTTCCCCTTCTGTAATGGCTTGGCAGACTGAAAAACGATGGTCTGGAGGGTTGCCCAGAGTTTTGCCCGTGGTTATGATTTATTCAAAACCTTCCAGCCATCACCTTTTCGTTTTGCTAAAGTCACCCCGAGTGGGACGGGTATGCCCAGACGTGGGTCCCGAGTCTGCCGGGCCTAGAGACCCAAGCTACTCCTCACTGATGACGCCCAACAAGGCTGAAACATGTCTGGGGATGCTTGTGGTCTCGTGCAGAAGGGATGTGACCTAGCAGTTCGGGCTGGACTGCCCCTTTTGGGGTAGGACCATGCCTGATTTGCATATGGTTTTTCCCCTTCTGTAATGGCTTGGCAGACTGAAAAACGATGGTCTGGAGGGTTGCCCAGAGCTTTGCCCGTGGTTATGATTTATTCAAAACCTTCCAGCCATCACCTTTTCGTTTTGCTAAAGTCACCCCGAGTGGGACGGGTATGCCCAGACGTGGGTCCCGAGTCTGCCGGGCCTAGAGACCCAAGCTACTCCTCACTGATGACGCCCAACAAGGCTGACACATGTCTGGGGATGCTTGTGGTCTCGTGCAGAAGGGATGTGACCTAGCAGTTCGGGCTGGACTGCCCCTTTTGGGGTAGGACCATGCCTGATTTGCATATGGTTTTTCCCCTTCTGTAATGGCTTGGCAGACTGAAAAACGATGGTCTGGAGGGTTGCCCAGAGCTTTGCCCGTGGTTATGATTTATTCAAAACCTGCCAGCCATCACCTTTTCGTTTTGCTAAAGTCACCCCGAGTGGGACGGGTATGCCCAGACGTGGGTCCCGAGTCTGCCGGGCCTAGAGACCCAAGCTACTCCTCACTGATGACACCCAACAAGGCTGAAACATGTCTGGGGATGCTTGTGGTCTCGTGCAGAAGGGATGTGACCTAGCAGTTCGGGCTGGACTGCCCCTTTTGGGGTAGGACCATGCCTGATTTGCATATGTTTTTTCCCCTTCTGTAATGGCTTGGCAGACTGAAAAACGATGGTCTGGAGGGTTGCCCAGAGTTTTGCCCGTGGTTATGATTTATTCAAAACCTTCCAGCCATCACCTTTTCGTTTTGCTAAAGTCACCCCGAGTGGGACGGGTATGCCCAGAGGTGGGTCCCGAGTCTGCCGGGCCTAGAGACCCAAGCTACTCCTCACTGATGATGCCCAACAAGGCTGAAACATGTCTGGGGATGCTTGTGGTCTCGTGCAGAAGGGATGTGACCTAGCAGTTCGGGCTGGACTGCCCCTTTTGCGGTAGGACCATGCCTGATTTGCATATGGTTTTTCCCCTTCTGTAATGGCTTGGCAGACTGAAAAACGATGGTCTGGAGGGTTGCCCAGAGCTTTGCCCGTGGTTATGATTTATTCAAAACCTTCCAGCCATCACCTTTTCGTTTTGCTAAAGTCACCCCGAGTGGGACGGGTATGCCCAGACGTGGGTCCCGAGTCTGCCGGGCCTAGAGACCCAAGCTACTCCTCACTGATGACGCCCAACAAGGCTGAAACATGTCTGGGGATGCTTGTGGTCTCGTGCAGAAGGGATGTGACCTAGCAGTTCGGACTGGACTGCCCCTTTTGGGGTAGGACCATGCCTGATTTGCATATGGTTTTTCCCCTTCTGTAATGGCTTGGCAGACTGAAAAACGATGGTCTGGAGGGTTGCCCAGAGCTTTGCCAGTGGTTATGATTTATTCAAAACCTTCCAGCCATCACCTTTTCGTTTTGCTAAAGTCACCCCGAGTGGGACGGGTATGCCCAGACGTGGGTCCCGAGTCTGCCGGGCCTAGAGACCCAAGCTACTCCTCACTGATGACGCCCAACAAGGCTGAAACATGTCTGGGGATGCTTGTGGTCTCGTGCAGAAGGGATGTGACCTAGCAGTTCGGGCTGGACTGCCCCTTTTGGGGTAGGACCATGCCTGATTTGCATATGGTTTTTCCCCTTCTGTAATGGCTTGGCAGACTGAAAAACGATGGTCTGGAGGGTTGCCCAGAGCTTTGCCTGTGGTTATGATTTATTCAAAACCTTCCAGCCATCACCTTTTCGTTTTGCTAAAGTCACCCCGAGTGGGACGGGTATGCCCAGACGTGGGTCCCGAGTCTGCCGGGCCTAGAGACCCAAGCTATTCCTCACTGATGACGCCCAACAAGGCTGAAACATGTCTGGGGATGCTTGTGGTCTCGTGCAGAAGGGATGTGACCTAGCAGTTCGGGCTGGACTGCCCCTTTTGGGGTAGGACCATGCCTGATTTGCATCTGGTTTTTCCCCTTCTATAATGGCTTGGCAGACTGAAAAACGATGGTCTGGAGGGTTGCCCAGAGCTTTGCCCGTGGTTATGATTTATTCGAAACCTTCCAGCCATCACCTTTTCGTTTTGCTAAAGTCACCCCGAGTGGGACGGGTATGCCCAGACGTGGGTCCCGAGTCTGCCGGGCCTAGAGACCCAAGCTACTCCTCACTGATGACGCCCAACAAGGCTGAAACATGTCTGGGGATGCTTGTGGTCTCGTGCAGAAGGGATGTGACCTAGCAGTTCGGGCTGGACTGCCCCTTTTCGGGTAGGACCATGCCTGATTTGCATATGGTTTTTCCCCTTCTGTAATGGCTTGGCAGACTGAAAAACGATGGTCTGGAGGGTTGCCCAGAGCTTTGCCCGTGGTTATGATTTATTCAAAACCTTCCAGCCATCACCTTTTCGTTTTGCTAAAGTCACCCCGAGTGGGACGGGTATGCCCAGACGTGGGTCCCGAGTCTGCCGGGCCTAGAGACCCAAGCTACTCCTCACTGATGACGCCCAACAAGGCTGAAACATGTCTGGGGATGCTTGTGGTCTCGTGCAGAAGGGATGTGACCTAGCAGTTCGGGCTGGACTGCCCCTTTTGGGGTAGGACCATGCCTGATTTGCATATGGTTTTTCCCCTTCTGTAATGGCTTGGCAGACTGAAAAACGATGGTCTGGAGGGTTGCCCAGAGCTTTGCCTGTGGTTATGATTTATTCAAAACCTTCCAGCCATCACCTTTTCGTTTTGCTAAAGTCACCCCGAGTGGGACGGGTATGCCCAGACGTGGGTCCCGAGTCTGCCGGGCCTAGAGACCCAAGCTATTCCTCACTGATGACGCCCAACAAGGCTGAAACATGTCTGGGGATGCTTGTGGTCTCGTGCAGAAGGGATGTGACCTAGCAGTTCGGGCTGGACTGCCCCTTTTGGGGTAGGACCATGCCTGATTTGCATATGGTTTTTCCCCTTCTATAATGGCTTGGCAGACTGAAAAACGATGGTCTGGAGGGTTGCCCAGAGCTTTGCCCGTGGTTATGATTTATTCGAAACCTTCCAGCCATCACCTTTTCGTTTTGCTAAAGTCACCCCGAGTGGGACGGGTATGCCCAGATGTGGGTCCCGAGTCTGCCGGGCCTAGAGACCCAAGCTACTCCTCACTGATGACGCCCAACAAGGCTGAAACATGTCTGGGGATGCTTGTGGTCTCGTGCAGAAGGGATGTGACCTAGCAGTTCGGGCTGGACTGCCCCTTTTGGGGTAGGACCATGCCTGATTTGCATATGGTTTTTCCCCTTCTGTAATGGCTTGGCAGACTGAAAAACGATGGTCTGGAGGGTTGCCCAGAGCTTTGCCCGTGGTTATGATTTATTCAAAACCTTCCAGCCATCACCTTTTCGTTTTGCTAAAGTCACCCCGAGTGGGATGGGTATGCCCAGACATGGGTCCCGAGTCTGCCGGGCCTAGAGACCCAAGCTACTCCTCACTGATGACGCCCAACAAGGCTGAAACATGTCTGGGGATGCTTGTGGTCTCGTGCAGAAGGGATGTGACCTAGCAGTCTGGGCTGGACTGCCCCTTTTGGGGTAGGACCATGCCTGATTTGCATATGGTTTTTCCCCTTCTGTAATGGCTTGGCAGACTGAAAAACGATGGTCTGGAGGGTTGCCCAGAGTTTTGCCCGTGGTTATGATTTATTCAAAACCTTCCAGCCATCACCTTTTCGTTTTGCTAAAGTCACCCCGAGTGGGAGGGGTATGCCCAGACGTGGGTCCCGAGTCTGCCGGGCCTAGAGACCCAAGCTACTCCTCACTGATGACGCCCAACAAGGCTGAAACATGTCTGGGGATGCTTGTGGTCTCGTGCAGAAGGGATGTGACCTAGCAGTTCGGGCTGGTCTGCCCCTTTTGGGGTAGGACCATGCCTGATTTGCATATGGTTTTTCCCCTTCTGTAATGGCTTGGCAGACTGAAAAACGATGGTCTGGAGGGTTGCCCAGAGTTTTGCCCGTGGTTATGATTTATTCAAAACCTTCCAGCCATCACCTTTTCGTTTTACTAAAGGCACCCCGAGTGGGACGGGTATGACCAGGCGTGGGTCCCGAGTCTGCCGGGCCTAGAGACCCAAGCTACTCCTCACTGATGACGCCCAACAAGGCTGAAACATGTCTGGGGATGCTTGTGGTCTCGTGCAGAAGGGATGTGACCTAGCAGTTCGGGCTGGACTGCCCCTTTTGGGGTAGGACCATGCCTGATTTGCATATGGTTTTTCACCTTCTGTAATGGCTTGGCAGACTGAAAAACGATGGTCTGGAGGGTTGCCCAGAGCTTTGCCCGTGGTCATGATTTATTCAAAACCTTCCAGCCATCACCTTTTTGTTTTGCTAAAGTCACCCCGAGTGGGACGGGTATGCCCAGACGTGGGTCCCGAGTCTGCCGGGCCTAGAGACCCAAGCTACTCCTCACTGATGACGCCCAACAAGGCTGAAACATGTCTGGGGATGCTTGTGGTCTCGTGCAGAAGGGATGTGACCTAGCAGTTCGGGCTGGACTGCCCCTTTTGGGGTAGGACCATGCCTGATTTGCATATGGTTTTTCCCCTTCTGTAATGGCTTGGCAGACTGAAAAACGATGGTCTGGAGGGTTGCCCAGAGCTTTGCCCGTGGTTATGATTTATTCAAAACCTGCCAGCCATCACCTTTTCGTTTTGCTAATGCTTAAACGTAACCTTGACATGGAGCAAGGACTAGTTAATGGAGCACTTAGTACAGTTTTTGGCTTTCAAACATACCCACGTGACAACAACATTCAGTTTGTCAATATTCACTTTGACAAACTATCAGAAGTTAAAAGGTTAGGATGCTGAACAGCCTGATTCCTTCTTTTCAAAGACATGTATGTACGCATAGAACAATGTTCCCTATCTCTAGCATACGCAGTCACCATTCATAAATCACAAGGTCTTACACTAGCTAAAGCATTGATAGATATTGGTAGCACAGTGTTTAAAGAAGGCATGAGCTATGCAACACTATCATGCTTACATGCCCTTGATGGACTATTTCTAGTCAACATTGATGCAAGTAAAGTAAACGCTGATATTACTTGTATTTTAGAATGCAATAGACTGCGTGCACTCTACGCCCCCATCTCAAAACCTATCCTGTTCCTCAAAAAGCAAAAGTTTGTAAAAGAAGACTACGTCAGACTCAAATTATGCAGGATCTCACAGCAATACCTCCAAAGAAATTAAAAGAAGCTAATATTTTATCAAAGACCACAATCAAAGAAGGATCTAGTGCACAAACAAAACCAACTACCTCTTCAAAGAAACAATGCACACTCTGAACAAATAACTTGGACACAGAACTGTCTGGTCCATTCAATATAACTGGTGTAAATTGTATGCAAATGTAGCAATCAATATTCTATTCCAATTCCCACCAATTATTGAAAACATTTACTTAAACGGGACAAGCCAATTGTGTTTGCAAATGTTAGTCCTTCACAGAAATGCAACCAACAAACCTGACAACACTTAGAGTGTTTCTGAAATAATGCAGGAATTGGATTACTGTGCTGGAATGGTCAAATTCATTATAAACATACAAGAAGATTCACAAGAAGTTCTAATGTACTTACTACAAGTGCTGGAAAACAAAAACATACGTATAAATGAAATCTTCTAGATTTCATATATGTGGAAACATACATGCACTCGCTGCAGCCATATGGCACAGGAACAAGTCCCTAATGAACGCTTTGTGTATGTATCCATACCTAACTGTGAATCCATTCCATTTCAGCAACTTGTACAAAATGCAAACCATGGCAGAATATGTACTACCTGCAATTCTGATAATCGTTCCACCTTACAAATACAGTCACATAGTGAATACATAATAGTAATGCTTTTACGTTACAATGCAGATGGTACCAAAAACAACTGCAAGCTGACTGGCCATGCAGGAGCCACAACCATTGCAGGTCACTACACTGCATACATCAAAAATACTTGTGAATGGTTCAAATGTAACGATACTACCATTACTCTAAAGCAGCGATTACCAGCAAATCTTGTAAATGCGTACTTAATATTCTTAAAACCAAAATGTAATCACTAATCTGAGTATGAACATCCACAAAATCTCCTCAATAACCTTTAAATCCATAAACTACAACCAGAAAATGTCAATATACATTTTTCTAAGGAAACCCTGCAACACTTATTACGTATAAAAATACCCTCAACAACTTCAAAACTATCAACAGTTAGAATACGCCAACAGGTATCTAACTGCCCCAAGATTCTGCAACAACCAAACAGATAAATGAGTACTGCTAAAATGCACAAGAAATGAACAGTTAGAATACACCAACAGGCATCTAACTCCCCCAAAATTCGGCAATAAGCAAACAGATAAATGAATACCACAAGAAATAAACAATTAGAATACGCCAACTGGTATCTAATTGCAACAATACTATCACCACTTCCAAAACAAAAACCATACACCTAGTCAATTCCTCCTATTGAAATCAACCACAGAAAGATATTGTACAATAACGTAGAAAGGATTTTTTTTAATCCGGCATGGATTTTTCCCCACACACCAAATGATTTCATGAACAAACACAGCAACTGAGCAAATTGCACAGGACACAGGTTTGACAATAGTGCTTGTAAAGTACTAACTATGAGGATCAACAAAGTACAGAAATGTCTACTATGCAATCCAATAACTGCACTAACATGTGATCTTTCCTTTTATCACAGAGATTGAAGAAACAATGTCTGCTCCAGTTACCCATGTCATTAAAAAACTGCATACAACCACAACAAATCAAACAGTAAGTATGTAATGATTGGACTCACAAACACCACAGCATAACACACCCATTCAAGTAAACACCTGACCATAGACCACAATTCAAAAGGTTTCCTTGCATGGGTATCTTATGCTACAGTGGTTGTGGCCAAACCCTACAGTCTTGACTGCATGGCCTGGCCAAAACTCTCCGTACAGCCTCAACAAAGCAAATAGTAAGTATATAATGATTGAACTCACAAACACTGCAACATAACACACCCATGCAAACGAACACCTGACCAATAAATACAACCCAAAATGCCTAGAGTCTTGAGTACCAACATTCTGAACACAATCCAACAAACCAACTACCACACATCATGTCACTATCCCATAAACACTATAACACTACTGCTAATCAATACACAAACCTTTGAAAACATACCCCCTAAGCAGCCCACATACCACAGTCAAAATGTTTGCTTGCATGGTTATGTTATGTAGCCCTTCGGCCATGTACCCAAGACTCTAGAACCTGGCCACAGCCACCGCAGCATAACACACCCATGCAAGCAAACACCTGCCAAATGACCACAACCCAAAAGCATAACACAACAACCTCAAAACCTATCCACTTCAATTAACATTCTGAAACAATAATTATAGCCAATGTACAAACTCTTCAATACATACCCTCATCACCCACTGCTCTACTAACTACCCAATTCCAACATCAGAGTATAGTACAATACTCAGTAGTGCGCCCAGTGTTTGGTATGTCCGTGGACAACCGCGGTGACCGCGGACAGTGCAAACACATACGGTCTTCTCCCATCAAAACAGTTACAGCATTTGTCCCATCTCTCACTCCCCCACCCTCTCCAGCCACTCCTACACACCAACACACTCTCGAAAATTAGATTTATGCTCAGTTGCTTGCCATGCTGTCAGCGGATGTCCTTAGATCCAAAATGGCAGGTGCATCGAGAGAATGTGACGCACCTCACTCTTCACTCCAACCAATCAGCGAACTCATTGTCTGTCTGCGGACACGACGTAGCTTGATTGGCCAATCAGTGTACTGTCCACAGAGCGAACAGGGAAGTGTGTCCGCAGAGCGGAGCAAGATATCACACATTTTTTGGACCTACTTTTTAGTTGTTTTAAAAAAAAACTACTGGATGCATTTCCACCAAATTTACAAAGCACTCTTTTGGGACCAAGCTGCCGCTCCTGCTGCAAATTTTGTGAAAATCTGTCCAGCAGTTTGGGCTGTAGGTATGAAAGTTTTTTTACTGACATTTGTGAAGTCATTTTTGAAGTCATGGATGTTAGTCTTAGCAATGCACAGTGGTGGTGCGAGTTATGGTTGCTTAGCTTATCATAACTGGCAAATTTCTGGGGTTTTTCGGTTTTACTTGTAACCATAGTATGGATAGGTTGCTGTTAGTGCAAAGTAACTGTAACATCCCTGTAACAAATGTTTTTGCACAGACGTTGCTAGGGTGTTCTTAGGGCAACTCAAGCATAACGTCCCTTTACCAACGTGTTTTCACTGAATTTGAAAGGTTTTTAGTATGGCACTGTAACCAGACCCTTGCTTTAGCATCGTTTTTTCAGTAAAGGGGATAGGTTTGTAGTAGCGCAAGATAACCATAACGTCCCTTTAACAATGTTTTTGTTACTGAATTTCATAGGTTTTTAGTAGGGCACTGTAACCGGAACGTTGTGTTAGCATAGTGTCTTCTGTATAGCTGATAGGTTTTTGGTACCACAACTGAACCATAATGTCCCATTAACAATGTTTTGTCACTGATTCCTTGACTGCCCTCATGACAAACTTCTGGAAAGGCCACATTTTCCTCTGTATGTATCCATTTGTGCTACCCCTTCCCTTTCCTAATAGTGTCAGTGTGTCTTAGAAATTAAAGGTGTACTTGTTAAGTGTTGATGAGTGTATGAGTAGTTTTTCTTTTTGTGTCAACATTGCATGGTGAATCTGTGCCGCATAGCACTGTCCGAGATGACTGCAGGTCAGCAATATGGAGGTTTCCTAGGGAGATTGCACCTGGCTGGCGTATGTGCAATCACACTGCAGGTATCCATAGGACTCCATTACTGGCCGCATGGCCGCATCTTCTAATGCACTTTAAATTAGTTGTGGGACCGCACGTGTATCTGTTGTACAGCTATGCACATTCGTAGGCCATCCTCTATGTCCTGGTAACACTGCCCCTGTCGCCAGCCCTACTGATTCATAGGGTAGGCTACCTCATTTCAAGTAGTCCAAACCTACCAATTTATGGCTGCAGCACGCTTGGCGGTATGAGGCACACTGGAAAACAAGGAACATCAACCTCCAGTGTGCGGTGGGCGTGTTAAATGTCACATTAATTTGATTGATGTGTTGCTTTCCTTTCCATTTCCATGACCCGGGAAACAGACACACCATCTCTGCACTGAGCACTGAGACGGAAAGTGGCTAGTGTTCACCTGCGGGTTGTAGAGTTGAAGAAAACATTTAACTAGAGGTGTGACAGTTTGTAGTGAGTCTGCAAAATGGCAAAGCTGGCCACGCACATACTAGTGCATGTAAAGAGAAGTTAGAAAACAGAAGATTCTTCGCAGTGCAAAGAATGCCATTGGTTGTTAGGAAAGTACTGTAGCCGCATAGGTCTCGTTCAATAATTATCTTCCTGCTCTATGTAATGAAGCTGTGTTTCTCGTTGTTGTAAGCAGTCTTGTATTTCAGAATGTATTCATCTCTGTGAATGCTAGTCCTATGGCTAATGGCGTACCATGAAGTGTCCGTACTGAATGTGACGAGAACTGAAATGGAAGCACAAGGCATCAGTGGGCAGGGTATTGCCCTTCCAATAATGCAGTAGGATAATTTCATGTACAGCATTTTCCACATCTGCTGTGGCCAACAACAGGGGCACTCCTGTAGGGCAGCAGAGATTTAAAACATTGTTGCAGACCATATGCTGCGCTACAGACCCTTACCCGGCAAAGGGCATTGCATTATGCATGTACTACGATGTGCTACTTTACAGAGGGAAGCTAATTGGAAGTGCTTTGGAAGGGTCCGTCCCGGAGCATGACTGTGACTGGCACCTATTTAGGTGAGGGCCACCCAACATTTCCCTCTCTCTGCACATCCCCTATGTTATCCCTGCAGGAGTGGCTCCTTCAGTACCGGGCCTTGTCTTCCATTCCTTCTGTGGCGTGTGTTACAAGACCAAAATAAATAAAAATGAACTCGAAAAGGAAACAAGTTAAATAAAGAAATCTCCTTTAGAGTTAAACAATGGAATCTTAAATGAACGGATGCAGGGCGCCGCGCACCGTATACGCTCCACAGAATGTATGCTAAATAAAGGGAGGCGTGGCACTGTGGAAAACACTGTAGTGGAATTGGGTAGAAAGGGCTCGCTGTAGAAAGAGGCTTCTTTACGTGTTGCAGTGCGTTTTGAAGAGTTTAACTGCACAACACTTATTACAAAAAGTCTTCCTGTACTTTCAAGAAGGGCAGCAAGGCAATTTGGATAGGGCATGCAGAAATTAGGATGGCAGGAATAGTAAGATGAATGTTATTGGTGGGAAAAACTCTTCATGCTGTGAAACCTCATGTTCCCATTTTTGGAGTACGCCATTGGCACATATCATAAAAAGGAACAAATAGACTTCTTCACAATATACCACACTTTCTCCATTTGCGGACCAAATGAAAAATCACAGAGCCACATCAGTTTGTGCATAATGCGATATGCGAAAAGGTTATGCAGGAGATCGGAAACAGAAACATGACCTGGGAAAGTGCATCCTTCATCGCAAACGGCACTGAAACTCATGTCACATGTTGTGCAATTTCCCCCACAAGAAAAATGTTGTCGGCATGTTTGTGCGTCACCAAAGTCTCACACAAACAAACCAAAATCAGTCACTTCATTGTAGGTACTCCATAGCAGTACACATCCACATGATAAATTCCAAAATGAGCAGCCACTGCACAGTTTTTCCATTCACTTTCAATCAATGTATTTAGAACACCCCCAAACATTGTATGCTGTGGGTCGTGAAACACACAGCCATAACCGCACCCTCTGCAATTCTGTTGACAAATACACCAGGTACCACAGTCTGTGTGTACAACCACACCCGGAAACCTTATTGACCAATCCCATAGCCTCCACAGGCCCATTTCTATGGCTGCCATCTGCAAAAGAGGTGTATATGATACATGCAATCCTGCAACTATCACAATGTCCTCCGACTTTTTGTGCTGTGCGTGCGCGGGAGTGGGGAAATACATTTCAACCAGGGTATGGGACTTCGTTGATAGTGGCGGCTCTGAAAAGAACCTTTTTTGTTTTTTTAAAGGTGCTTCCATGGTAACACCTTTCTTCATGGTCTTTATAAGTACTTTTGTGTTTTGTACATCAGCTCACATTCTTACAATAGGGTCTCCAGTGCAGCCTGTAGATTGTAAACTAAAATATTATTGCCACTGGTCGACAAAGAAATGCCATTTGCTTTGAAAAGGTGTTTATATCGAGAACCAATGTTGTCATTCTCACTGAAGAACATCCCAGCAGCACTCAAGAAGTCACACATGCTTCTGTTGATGAGACCCCTCTGACCTCTGGCTGGTGACAACAATCATTGGAATAGTCTCATAACATTCTCGGTGGTATACATGAGAAAAGCTCCTTAGCAGTGGGAAAAATGCACTTCACTGCTTTCATCAACTTCTTCAGTTGACGGTACACACAGGAACAAGCCATGGAACCCAAATGCAAGGTTCCATAGTGCATGACCACACCATGTATAATTGCTAAAGTGGACACTCGTCCACATTCTGCAAGCAGACCACTGAAACTGCACACATTGCCACAGCACCACAAAGCCTCCACTCCCTCCAAATTGAAATTGCCAAAAAAGCCTTTTTCGACAGCATACTGGAACAGATCTTCCAGAAAGGAATCACCGACTATCAAAACAGCTCATCTCTCTATCTCTGCCTGCCACCCTCACTACAGAGAGTAATGAAAAAAAATGCTGCCACCCTTAACAGTGCAGCACACCCTGAGCACCTGATTGGACAATTCCCACTATCCCTTTTCCATTAGCCAGCATGGTGAGAAGAGCAGAATGTGGCAGGTGCACTTGGGCAAGTACCACGAGGGCTGCACCCCAATAATGCAGGAGCAGTCCTTCTTCACTTTCCACTATTTTTTCTCTATCACTACCTCACTGAGTACTGCTAATAGTCACACACTCATCCACCAATGACATCCAAGATGTTAGCATCTAACACTGTCACTTCTGTACAACACTGCATATGTACCGTTGCACATTGAGCCTCCAAGTGTCATGTCATTGGAAAGCACATCCAGTGGAAAGTTCAGTAAAAGAATGCAAGATTTGTGCATCAGCATTCATCCACATGAGCACCCATAACCACAAAGTGGAGGTATGAAAACAGTTTCTGCAGTATGTTTACAACTCTGTCATAAGTGCTTGTGCAAACGCTATCTGCAAGTGAGTGTCCATTACGGCCTTAAAAGGGTTACTGTTTTTTTCTCCCATCCACTATCGTCAAGTGGCACTTCAATTGTATATGCTTGCAACGTTTTCATCTACCCGTATCACCCATTGTAATATCGAAATAGGAACTATCTTCTTTGCTTCCGACAATACTACAAATTTGTTTCCCCACTAACGCATCTCCTACAGAAATCGTAAATATATGCCACCAAAACCAGCACTGAATGTATGTTACTAACTTAAAGCAACGTCCGAAAAGCTCACTTTCTTCACAGCTGTGGATCGCTCTAGGCTAGACTATTGCAACAGTATTTTTGTATATCTGCCTGCTCATACTCTCTGCCCTCTGAAACTCACCCAGAAGAAGACTGTGCTCCTTGTGCTTGGCCTCAAGCACATGGATCGTATCTCTCAGAGACTGAAATGTCTGCATTGGCTCCCAATAGCAACCAAGAATAAGGTCAAAATCATCTGCATTATGCAAAAGGCCTTTTGACCCTGGGGCCTCAGTACCTACAACTCTCACGTCCAAAAGTTCTCTGTGCTCAAGCTCTTACCTCATCAGCCTCCAACTCCCTCAGGGTCACTTGCTTCAGCAAGCAATCAGTTGGTGGTAGATCTCTTTCTTCAGCTGGGTCCTCCCTCTGGAACAGTCTCACTACATCCCTGAACTGTGACGAGAACCATTGTCGGTTCCAGAAGCACCTCAAAACCTTTCTCTTTACCTCTGCTTTTTCTACTCCTATCCCCTGCTGACTACCTGGCTGAAACTGATTCTGCACTGGTTACCTAGCCACCCTCTGATCTCGGGACCAGGCAACCCCCCCCCCCCCAGTCCCACCCCTGCACTGCCTTTCTGGCAAACCCCCACTTGGGGACTGTTTCCTGTATCCCTAAAAGTTCCAATACCACCTGATGTGTGCAGTTATCCTTGCACTTGCCACCATCAGGCCGTATTTTTACTTATTTTCATTGTTTCTTCTTCCCATGTACTGCACTTTCTCTTCGCCCCCCCCATGCACTTGGACGATCTGAGTGACACCTAGCCTTGTAGGTTTGTTGTCTCTGTCTCCTCCCTCTGTTCTCCAGTCATTGCCTCGGCGCGCCTTCAAAAACTTGTGTATATGCACAGTACAAATAGCACATCATAAAATATCACATCATATGATATTATACACACATTGCATGCATAACAAAAATCACATCACAAAAAAAAATTCTGCAGCATCCCACCTACTGCAAATTTATGAAAAATGATTACAGAAAAGCAACACTAAGTGTATGTTAGCAACTGCAAACAAATACATACAGTGCATGCATACAAACAGGAAGTCTGCCCCTTAGCTTGCACACTTCCACCATAGTCTTCTGCATGTATCTGTACAAAGAGACCATCTGCCACAGTTTTTCCAAACACACCACAACCAGAAACCTTATTAAGCAATCCCTTTGCCTCCACAGTCCCATTTCCATGTCTACCCTCCTGAAATGGGGTGGATATGGCACCTTTAATCCTGAAACTACCACAGAATCCGTAGAGGTATCATGCTAGGAGGTGGCGGGGGGTGTGAAACAGGTTAGGGGATTGGGTCCTTATTGTACCCTTGGAAAGATGTTTTTTTTTGACGTGCTTACAAATATTTTATTTGTTTTTGCTCTTTATTTGAGTTTCTCTTTTGGTTGTCTCCTTACATTGTTACAGGATTGTCTTCAACACGTTTTGAACAGTGTAAAACAAAACAGCGTTGCCAATGTTGGTAACAAAATGCCATTTGCATTGAACCAGTGCAAATTTCACTCATTAATGATGTCATGGTCGGTGGAGAACATCCCAGCAGTGGACATACATTGACAAATGCTTCTGTTAATGAAACACCTTCCGACCTCTGGCTGTGGACTAAATACACGGCATGGTGCCATGCTCCTCTTGGTGGTATGCTTCAGAAAACCACCTTGGCAGTGGCAAAAATCTGTATCACTTCTTCCATCATCTTGTTTAGGTGATGCAGCAAAGGTCCACACGACATGTCCCCCAAATGTGCAGATCCATAATGCAGTACGACAACATCAACAGTACCTACAAAGGCCACACATCAGCAAAGGTCAACCATCCCGCGAAACTGCCCTCATAGATAGTGCCCCAGAAAGCCTCCACTCCTTCCAACGCAAAATTAGCAGCCATGTCTCTTTGTGCAGCATACATGTACAGATCGTGCACAAAGGTATCACGCACTATTAGGACTCTGTGCCTCTCCATCGCTGCCTGCCACCCTCGCTGCACAGACTGATGGGGAGAAATAGTACCGGCCTTCCTGTGAGGCACACCCTCAACACCTGATTGGCTAATTCCCACAGTTCCATTTCCATGCCCACCATGCTTAAAAGGGCGGGATGTGGCACATGCACTTTCTCAGCTACAGTGGGGGCCACGCCCCAGTAGAGCAGGGACATTCATTCTTCCCTTTCCACTCCAGTCATGCATCCAAGGTGCTAGGCTCTCATCACAGAGAACACACCATAGTACACCTTATGTTTAAATGTTCATGTCATGTGCAATTCACTACTCATCAGCAACTGAGCCTGACAACTTTCACCCTAGAAACAAGTTTATATGCATGGCCGCATAATGTTGTGTCAGGTGGGCTGAATGGTGTGTAGGTGCCTGTGTACATTGGCCATATTTTACATGTGTCATTCTGAGCACTTCCTTTCATGCTGCAATATCGTACAGCACTTCCTAAATGAAGGGTCTTGTAAGGGCCTAAACACAGCAAACACACATGGTCACATGTGGCTCCCTATTGTGCACCAGGTGCAATGATATACACCATATGGTAATCTACGCATAGCAGCTCACTTCCTCTGTTCTACCAAGTCTACAATGTCCTCCACAACCATTGTGTAAAAGTCACCAACTTCAAATACATGCAGAGTTACAACTGCATGCCTCCATTCTGTGATGGTGGCTGTGGTGAAGGGCTAGGCTGTTGGGTGCATGGCCTACGGCCTACGGCCTTTGGCCATGCACCCAACAGCCTAGGCCTTGGCCACACCCACCAGAAAATAACAGAGTCATGCAGGCAAACATGTAGCCAAGTACCAGAATTCAAAAAGGCAACATAGACACTGGCACTTCTACCCAACCGGCGCCCCATAATACTGCTTTGCATGCTAACATGTTCCAGTTACCATAATCCACACACATACCACACTGGTTGGCATGCCCACCCACTTCCATTCACAAATCATTTTATTACTGCCAACCAAACAAATTCTTGACAACATTGGTCCGCCTCCCAACACTCTAGTAAGTGCATAGCACCAATACTGCATAGTGCACAAAAACACTTACTAATCTGCGCAATGCAGACTACCGAAGCACATAGTTGAACCAGTTACACCATACCCTCTGTTGGCTGAAAGGCTTGACTACCCTCAAGGAATATACTCACATTGATAATTAGTAACAGCTATCATGGAAGTCTCTAAAGCTCTTCAAGAAACAGACTCACGTGGACAGTTACAAACAGGTATCACAGAAGGGCTGAAACGCTTGACCACGCTCAATGGACCAACCTGCACTGTCTAAGCACACTCAGGTGTCAGGGAAGCTTGCACAACTTAACTACCCCATCAATTTGTTGGTTAAGGCTGCAAGGTGGACACCCTCTTGGATATTTTAAATTGAGGGAAACCCACCAGCAGATCCAGTCACTCTAACAAGACTGTTGTCAGTCTTTTTTGAATTTGAGGCAGTTGCACTTCAGAAACAGTGCATAAAGTAACATGACACAGAATCTTTGTAAGTTCTTTGTTTGGCAAACATGTATAAGTAGAGCAAATTATAATGCAACATTTTGGCCCTGATTCACAAATATTTGAACCGGTGCAAATGGGACATACCTGTGAGCATTTCTCATTTGCCCCAGCTAAATTACCCCTGACTCAGGAAACCTAAAACTGGAGCAATCTAGAAGGCCTGTGACCAAATCTTTGAGGATCGCATTTGCACGGGAACATCTCAAAGATGCTCCGTGCAGCTCCAGATTTGCTCCAGTTTTAGGCTTATGGATCTGGTGCAAGGCAGCAGGAGCAAATCAGATATGCTAATGGGCATCTCTGGTTTGCTCCAGTGCACAGCTTTTCAGACTCAGATACTTTGTATTTAAAGTGCAAATATGTGACAGTAGGATTATAAATATATACGTTATTGGCAACAATTACTCTGCATCTTAGTACGTCACTTTCCTTACAGTGTTAAACCACACAGTGGGTAAAAACTATGTGTACATTTTCTTTCCCCATGGTTTTTACTCACCATGTGATTTTGATGTATTTACGAGCAGGGGAGGGGGTGGGGAGGATGGATCGGAATGTAGGATCATTAGCTCACATGAGATATTATTTTGAGCAGAGTTGCTATGAAGTCCTGTAGAAAACACATGCTTTTTGCACCTGCTCAAAGGAGGGGGATTCCATAGAAATCCATGTAAATGTCTCCCGCCTCCCACAGATATAGAAGGAGGGATTTACAATCTGTTTTGTTAATGCTGTAATTGTGACACAGAAGCCTGGATTCACAAAGATTTCCATTTTAGGATTACGGCACTGACAAAAAGAATCAAAAAGGCAGTGTGGGGACTGCATGCACAAACGTGCACCTGTGTGTTGTCCCCTCCGTATATGATTTCATGAAATAAATCTCAAATTATTTGTGTTTAATTTGAGGAGTGTCCTATAGGATTGGGTATTGGGTATAAACCATTTCAGTTTGCTTATGAGAGGATTGAAGTTCTGAAGTTGAAGACTTTTGAAGACTATGAACACGCTTTTAAATGTAATACGTTTGTGAATTGGTAGCCAGTGCAGAGAACACAAGGCTGAGGAAATGTAACAGCAGTCTTTCCACTGTAATCTGAAACCTCTGCAAATATTGGATCGAAGATTGAGGAAGGCCAAAGTAGACACTGTTGCTGAAATCAAGATGAGAAGAAACTAGTGCATTTATCACAATCACCTGATGTGCAAAGGTCATATAGGGCAGAAATATTTTCATTTTACTGCAGATAACAAAGCAAGTAGAAATTACAGAAGGTGTCTGCCTTTCCATTATCCAATATTATGCCTAGGTTTTTAACCTCTGATTTAGGTTCAGGACAAGTGGAAAAGCTTTTAGGCCAGCATGACGGTGACCAAAAAGTAGGTTTTTCATTGATGATTAGTGTCTCAGTCTTGTCCGGGTTGATCTCCATCCAATGTTTTATTTAGTCAACAATCTGGAAGTTTGGAAGACAGATTAGCATTCGCCTATTTCAGATGTACAACATGATATGATATGATATGGCATTTGTAACGCGCCTATACACAAGTGTTTCAAGGCGCGACGAGGCAGGGAGGGGGGAACAGGGGGAAGACAGACAACGATCCTACTAGGCCAGGTATCATTCAGATCGTGCAAGTGCAGGGGTAGGGGGAAGGGAAGAAGTGCAAGGGGGGAAGGGGGAAGTGCAAGGGGGGAGGGGGAAGTGCAGTACAAGGTAAGTAGAATAAAATAAATAAAATAAATAATAAATAAATAAATAAGGAGGGCCAGCTGGTGGCAAGTGCAAGGTAAGTGCAGGTAAGTGCTGGGAAGGGGGGCTGGAGGGATACAGAGACAGTACCGCAGTGCAGGGGTTGCCAGGGAGGCAGTGCAAGTGGAGAGTGGCTGGGCCCAGGGTCGGGGAGAGTGGCCCAGTTGCAGATTCAGTGCAGTTTCAGCGAAGAATTAGCAGGGGAGAGGGAGAGAGAAAGCAGAGCAACATCTTACTGCTGTACGATCATCAGTGGCCGAAGATATCAATTGAACAATATTGGGGAAAGAGCAGACCTGCTGGGGAACGCCACAGTTCATCGGTCGAGGTTTAGAAAAATATGGACCCAGATGAACCTGTTGCGTTCGGTTTGTTGGGAAGGAATGAATCCATTCTAGGCCAATGCTCTGAAGAAAAAAAACGATGTAATGTGTTATATAAGCGCAGCTGACAGCTCGAGTAGTATCAGTGCACCCGAGTCCCCTATATTGATGTTTTCTCCCAATATTGATGTTATCACTCATTAAATCAATAATAGCGGGTGTAATTAACTCTGTAGTGCCGCTTGCTCTAAAGCCCAGCTGAGCCTTGCCAACTAGTCCCTTGTTCTCTACAAAGGTTTGACCCTCAGAGAATAATAGTCTTGCCAATACCTTCTATAGGAAAGGGAGCCGTGGTATTGGTCTACAATTTGGTTTAAAATGTACCATATCTGTGGAATCTGGCGAGGGTTTCTTCAGGAGGGCTTTTATCACATAACAATTCCAGTTTACAGGGAAGAGCTCTGAGGACAGTGATGCATTAAAATCATTTAAGATATAATCTGGGAATACAGGCCATGGATCATGGGCAATTTTTGGCAGGAGTAGAACCAGTGGGGAGCCTGCACATTTAGCCGAGGAGAATAGTTTTATAAGTTGATGGTTCTCTAGAGTGGTAAATGAGTCCAAGTTGTCACATGTGATTAACATATTGTTATGGGAAATGTCCTCTAAATGAGAACGATTAAACCAAAACTGATTGTTCCTAATTTTCTCAGTTGTATCTAATACGTGTTGTATTAATTGATCAATCAGTGACTGAATTGGTTGTATCAACAAAGTGCCAGGTCCAGTACAGAGCTAATTGAATACTGAAAATACCCTTTAGATAGATTAGGCGAAAAGTCAATTTTATGTCTATAGTAGAGCTTTCTAGGTTCTTCACTCTGCATTTTAGAAGATTCAATTCTGTATAAAAAATGTCTTACTTTGATTTGCTTTAGTTCCTGGTTTAAATGTTGCCAGATGAGCTGGTTTTTCAGAAATCGTTTTGGTATGGCCATCTAATTTATTAAAAATAATGGCAAGAGTGGGAGAGCATCCATCAGTTCTTCAGTCGCTTCCCTGGACACTTGACTCCATAGACGTTTCGCGATTGGAGCAGAGGACGATGAACCAGTTTTCCCTACACTTGGGCCTGGGATAACAAACAGTTGCCAAAGTGATCAGTCCAGAAAAAAGGGATTGCAGGGATAGAACCACTTCTGGGGACTATGCACAGATTTGGTCCAGCGTGTGTCCAGCCATGTGGGTGGGATACTTTACATGTGCTCTCATGCTATAATCTTGTAGGGAATTCCATAGAAGGATGCATTTTTTGTATCTATATTGGACTCTGTCCAGTAATTAAATAACAGAGTGCTATTAAATTCTCATTTTGCAGCAATAGGCCACAGAGCATTGCAGAGAGGTCCTGGTCAAATTACTGTTAGCTGCCATTCGGTCTATGATATGTTGTGATAATTCATTTACAGCGTCCATGCACAAGTGTTTCAGGGCGCGATGAGGCAAGGGAGGGGAACAAGGGATGATAAAACAACAATCTTATCAGGCCCAGCGACATTGAGATCGCGCAAATTCAGGGGAGAGGGAAGGGGAAAAGTGCCAGGGGAAGGGGAGGAGGAGAAGTGCGAGGCGTAGGATCAAGATATAGAAGAAAACGTGGGGCCAGCTGGTGGCAGTGCAGGGGGGTTAAGTGCAGATGGAAAGTGTTAGTTAAGTGCAAGTAGGGGGGTTGTAGATTTCAGAGGGTAGCCAGGTAACCAGTGCGGTAACAGACAAGAAATCAGCAGGGAAGTGGAAGATCGAAGGCAGAAGCAAAGAGGAAAGCCTTGAGCTGTTTCCAGACCCGGAGATGGTTCTGCTCAAGTTTCAGAGAGGCAGGAAGGCTGTTCCAGAGGGAGGATCCAGCCAAAGAGAGAGATCTGCCCCCAATACGTTTCTTAGAAAAGTGACTGACCCTCAAGGAGTTGGAGGAGCGAAGAGCTCGAGAAGGAAGGTATTTCAGAAGACAAAGCTGGAGATATTTTGATCCCAGGCCCCAGAAGGTCTTGTGGATGATGCAAAGGGTCTTGAAATTGATCCTTGCAGCCACTGGGAGCCAATGGACAGATTTCAGTGCTGATGTATTGATACCATATTAATTGTTATCGCAGAGACAATCTGCAATTGAATGATTCGCGATTCTGCAGGTAAAATAAATAAACTAGATATTTAGGAGATATTAAACCCAGACTTATATTAAACAGCAAGACTGTCACCATATTTCGTGGCACAGGCTTTCGAGTTGTGTTTATATCCTTCATGTAGTATATCACTGATGATGGTATGGTTATCTTCAGGGACCTAGGTTTCCGTCATAAATATCAGGTCAAGATCACGAATAAAGTCGTGACACAGAAACCTGTGTTTTACTGCAGACCTGGCATTTATAAGAAGGCATTGTAGTTTCCTATTTAGGTCATAGGTGGGGTGTGGTAAAATAAGATTATTAGTGTGAAGGTTTGGAAGACAAAAGGTCTTTGAGAGTATGATATATGTCCTAACCTTTTACATTGGTGGGAGATTTTGGGGTTCCTGCCCGGCATAAAGACTCAGTGCAGAGGACATTCAGATGACCATCCTCACAGCACCCGAGGGTGCCTTCCATTTGCCCAAGCATCTCAGAGGCATTTAACCAAACAGAACAGATACATCCTGTCTGAGTCACTTGCTTCAGGCTAGTAAACAAGGTGCGCGTGTCGTTCAATGGAAGTAATGGGATAAGAGCACCAGAGCATTGTCAACACATACATATTCAAAGAATAGGACAGTCCCCAGGGGCTGAGGCAGCAAACACAGATCAAGACTGTGTGGCAACATCATGAGAGATATAAAAGCGCATGACACGCACATACGCCTGTCAGTTCCTGCATTTATAACTCAGAATCACAGACAAAGGCCCAATTTTTCTGTCTGAAGATGGCATCACGGTTGACCCGGAAGGCGTTCTATGAAGGATATTTTGATGCTGACAAGATGATTTCAACCTTTTTCTCATTAGACTCAGATTTTGTGCATGATGCATTTGTGAAGCCAATGCAGCGACTTTTTAAATAACTGCAACAGAAAAAAAAGATCCACCGAAAAGTAAAGAAATGCAGCTAAACATGTACGAGACAACACATATCAAGGAAATGGAGCATAACTCGGGTCTTGCCCCTGTCCCCTCTTCCCAAAGCCCTGTATACCACTCCAAAGAATATAGCTGATGTGAAATAGAACACACCCAGGAAACACGTTTACCAATGAATTACTTTCTTAAACAAGATTGACTAGTAGCTGCCCCTTCTAAGTATAACAAAATCGGCACAACTCCTGAACTGCAACACATGAAAACGTTCTCTAGTTTGCATAACTACCTACAGCTGTGGTGTGTGTATCGGCCTTGCTGGGTTTCGTTAGTGATTGAAGTGGGACCTGGTGGTTACACCAGCCGGGGAATTTGCACCGGGGGAATATGCACCCAATGGCCTGGGGGAATGTGCACCCGATAGCGCGGGGCAATGTACACCCGATGGCGCGGGGGAATGTTCACCCGATGGCGTGGGGTAATGTGCACCCAATGGCGTGGGGTAATGTGCACCCAATGGCGTGGGGGAATGTACACCCGATGGCGCGGGGAAATGTGCACCCGATGGCGTGGGGTAATGTGCACCCAATGGCGTGGGGGAATGTGCACCCATTAACGCGGGGTAATGTACACCCAATGGCGCGGGGGAATGTGCACCCGATGGCGCGGGGGAATGTGCACCTGATAGCGTGGGGTAATGTGCACCCAATGGCGTGGGGGAATGTGCACCCAATAGCGCGGGGCAATGTACACCCGATGGCACGGGGGAATGTGCACCCGATGGCGTGGGGTAATGTGCACCCAATGGCGCAGGGGAATATACACCCGATGGCGAGGAGTTTACAGTATTTTCTTTTTCCTTCTTTTCTTATTTCACTTCTTCCCTCGAGTAAGTTCCATGCAGAGATTTATGGTAGAAACCGCGTTCCCGGTAGAATATAACCTGACGCCCCAGAAGGTGGATATCCAGGGGGCCCTTGCGTGTCATGTTTTGTTCTTTTTGTTTGAAGATGGGTTGATATCGTTGTAGTTTGAGGGTCCTTCAATCCTGGAAGTCTTTCACAAAAATACATTTACAACAATAACAAAGAAAAGGTTATCCAGTCTTTTGAGCACACAAAAATCATATCAGAATGTTTTTATTGCACATTTTTTTACTAATGTTTTGCCTCAATATGGGGGCTTAGGTTTGGGTGAGGCAATATGGGTTGGGGGATAGGTGGAATGCCGGGGGTGGGGTGTTCACCCCGCATTTCGCACAAAAACACTGTAAACTAATCAGCCGTTAACTTTTGGGTAACCCGCATGGAGTCAATGGAGACATACCCAGACTATCGAATAACACTGCTGTGACACTCGTCCACTACATTAACTACTGGGCACTCCTTGGAGAGGTATGAACATATCTGGGACTTAGGACAGACTGATAAACATAACTATATGTAGCTATCCATGTTATGTTATGTTATGGTATTTGGTATCACATAGTGGGGTACAGCGCAGCATATATAGTATTCGGCTGAACACTGACTAGTTCGTCAAGTATTTGGCTGACGAAGCTGAATAGTTGTGTGTTTAATAATCCACATTCCAAACCTAAAACACTTTCTAAAATAAAGGACTTCCTTCTCCTCTAAGGTTGCCCACAGGACTGGTGACACATCTACCAATACACCCTGGACCCCATTGGCTTGGCAATTACTTTCTCAGCGCCAGAGTTAAACTACTCTTTCAATTTTGTGTATACGTATTTTTTTCTGTGTCTTTGTTTTCTTAAGCTTTTCAACTTTATGTAAAGTATACACACCAACAAATAACAACTTAAACGGAAGGAAAACAGAAGTCGGATGCACAAAAGGACTTTTCATACAGAAAGGCCACTCTTTACAGATGTCAAGTTCCATGCCGTGATATAAGGTCAAAGTCGCTCACAGAAAGAGTCCTCATTATCATTCCTTGTGGGGGAAATTAGTAATTCCAAACAGAGAGTATCCTCAGAGAAGCACCATCACTGCTTATGTACCACCGACCCCCCATTCACTTTCCACTGCCTCCACACCACACCAAAAATGCAGGTACATTTCAATGGGTTTGAGCACTCTCAGCAATCACTCTCAGGTCCACTGACTCACACAGTGAGAGTGCCCTCCATCACCATCACTCCTTCTCCGCCTGGGACAGTGGGCTATAGTTCAAATGCATAATTAAATGACAGGCAGGTTCCCCTGAGATGTCAACCGGGCTGGGGAAGCATGGTGATACGTTGCTGAGTCTGAAATGGTAAGCAGTGATTTTACCGAATGGGCAACACCGAAGACGGTTATAACAAAAACATTTCCACCCAAAAAAATACAGAACGTTTCAAAAAATATATTTGGGATGAGGTAAGTGGGTGAAATGGGTAGCGGGGTTCTTAGGGTGGGTTATGAGCATTTGCAGGCGGGAGGCTTGGGGCGAACCCACCAAAAAAAGAACAGGTGTGTTTTTCAGTAAAAAGTTGTGTTGAAACATTTTTCGGTATTACCGTTTTTGGTCACATCAGATGGAACAGTCTGAAATGTGATGGACTCATCCCCAGCCCTACAGGCTTCTGAAAATTGCCTAAAGCGATAAAGGTTCTGGCTGGAAGGTTTGGAATTAATCCCAACCTTTGGCATTTGTTCTGGGCAATCATCTAGACCATCGTTCCTCGCCTGCCAAGCCATTCTAAAAGGTGAACGACCATTTGCAAACCAGGCTTGGTCCCACCCCAAAAGGGGCAGTCCATCCCGAACTGCTTGCTCACATCCCTTCTGCATGAGACCACAAGCATCCCCAGGCATGTTTCGGACTGCCTGCCTGCTTTGTAGTCTTTGAAGTGCCCCACCCTGTCCCCAGATTTATGGCTCCCACTCCTCACTCCTTGAAAAAGGGTTCTGTCGCTCTTTCTTTTCTTTCTCCTTCCCTCTGAGGCAGACTGTCCTATGTGGAAATGGGGAGATGTCTCAACTGGCCTGTTCCCTTAAGAGGCTCAAGGGCATGGCCAGATCGCTTTGTCTGGCATGTAATTTATTTACACAGATCTGTTGCCTCCTAACATAAATTTGCCTGTTGCTAAGTCTTCTTATCGCCCAATAGGAACCACCCCTACCAAATGCAAGACAGAGCAAGGCCCTCTTTCTATAACACAAACAGAGCAAGCCCAATTCTCTTACCGCGGGTGCCTGAGGCTGGCGGGCCTATAAGGAAATCGGAGACTTTTCCCAAAATGAACTTTCTCAACCAGGTCCTTTGGATTGGGCAGATTGACCTTCTGCCTGACAGGTGACTTACTCCACCTTTGTCTGGTGAGGTATTCCAGTTTCAGCATAAACATCCCAACCTATAAGGAAATCGGAGACTTTTCCCAAAATGAACTTTCTCAACCAGGTCCTTTGGATTGGGCAGATTGACCTTCTGCCTGACAGGTGACTTACTCCACCTTTGTCTGGTGAGGTATTCCAGTTTCAGCATAAACATCCCAACTGGCTTGAAGACTTCACACTCTTCCTCACGTTCCACTATCAGCCAATGTGTGCTCCCCTTTGGCTTCAGACGACACTACCCCATCTTTGCCTTTCTCATCTGTTACACTATGATGGGTAAGCAAACATTTATTTGGTTGACGCCAAACAGGAATACGTTGTCCGAATCCAATAGTTATTTTGAGCTGAACTACAAATAGCTACTACAAGCCGACATCTGGCATCTGGTTACCTTCCTTGCATCGTCTGTCATTTGTGGCCTTTTGGTGCGTTATGAAAATGTTTCTCTGCTGGCAATCTGAGTGGGAGGCGGAGCTGCTTGCCAAATTGGGATGAAGGGGTGGCAAGTCCCCACACCACTGTTAGTGTAGACTGCTATTTTGGAGAGATCGACAGGGGTTCCAAGAGGATTCTTGAGACCCTGACGTGTCCAGAGCAGAATTGTCCAGAACCTTGTACTGAAGCTTAAGAAGAGGCAGCACAGTCAAGATACAACCCCATGCCCCCGGTTGCAGGGCCGCACTGTCCTTAGTAGACCTGGAAGTGGCAGACAACGCTGTGGCTATATTGCTAGTCTCTCCCCTATACCACAGAGTATATCGGCAATGGTTGCCTAAAGCAAGGCACAGGCACTACTAATGAAAGGTACAATGAATACACTGCCGCTGGCTGTGTCTAACAGCCGGTGGGGTCAATATTCCGGGAGTGACTGTAATTGCCTCTCTGATGGTTATTCATTTGAAGGTTTACCCCATTTTGGTTATTTTGCCCAATTTGCAGCAGTGAGAAGAAAGTACTGTTTTCCCTCCTTCAGAAAAATTGGGCTAAATCGGGTAGAACTAGCCATGCATTTTATTTCTGCACCGTGGACACATACTGTGCCTTCGTAATTTACAATTTTATTGAAAATTCACGTTACATCAGGAATAAGGTGCTGATCACTGCAATTTAACAATCATGTAGTTTATCGTGGACGTTCTATTGGGAATTGATTTCATAACTTCTCTTCATATTTTGGTTGTGATGGCTTTAATGTTAGTTTGTTTTTATCTTTCCTATGTACTTTTATGGTATTTTGGTCCATTTCCACAGTAAAGTTCATACGGAAACAAGCATATATGAGAGACTTCTAGAGTGTGTGAAACACAAAAGACACAACCTCGGGACAGGGAGATCTGCTGTTTCAAACAAAATATCAAACAGACTTCCTGAAAATAAAGAGAAATGATTGATTTTGATTTGATTTGATTTTTGCATTTGTAACGCGCACAGGACACACTAAACTGTACAGCGGTGCAGGTGATATAGCACATTCAAACAGGACAGATCCAGGTTCCAGGGGAAAGAGAACCAACAGAAGTTTAGATAAACTCCTTGAACAAAGAACTTTTGAGAACCATAAGCAATTGATACAATTACTTTGTAGTCATTGGGCCTCATTACGACCCAGGCGCTAATGGGTTAACGGCGCCGTAAAAGGTTTTACCAGCCGTTAAAGTAGGGACCCACAAAGGGACCTTGGTGCTAAGTACGGTGCCGCAATTTGCGGCACCGTACTTAGCGCCTTCCCCATTCCCATTGAGCCCTATGTGGCAAAAATGGGAATGGGGAAGGGCCATGGCAGCATGGGGAATTACCACCCCGCCAACCTCAGAATGGGGTGGTAATTCCCCATTCCGCCATGTCGGACACCGGCATTGACCATTGTGCTAATAGCACCATGGTCCTCTGCCTGGGTCGTAATGAGGCCCATTATCTCAATTGGGAGCGAGTTCCACAACTTTGGTCCAAACACAGCAAACCTTCAATCTCCTCTTGTTGTATGCACTGGCTGAGGAATTGACAGAAGATTACTGCCTCTAGATCGCAGATCTCTTGTGGGCTGATAGCGTTGAAGTAATTTGCTCAAATAGGCTGGAGCAAGCCCATTCAAACGTTTAAAATCAAGGCAAGCCACCTTACATTTGATGCGATCCTCCACCGCCAGCCAGTGCAAGGCATGGCGAGAGGGAGACACATGGGTGGTTTTGCCTAGCTTAAATTCAACCTAGCAGCTGTATTTTGAGCCCTCTGAAGTCTCTGGATTTGCTTGGAGGGGATGCCCATCAGTTGTCTATTGCAATAGTCCAGATTGGCATTCCTCAGAGCACCCACCACTGAGGCATGAACCTCCTCAGGGATATAGGGGTGTACATGCCTAATGACTCTCAGAATATGGTGGACTGCCTGGATCTTAGCACCAACCTGGCAGTTTCTGGTGAGGTCGTTCTGCCATACACAGCCTAGATTCTTGACTTCAATTTGTACCCAAAAGAATTGGAACAGGTAGTTTCTTTGCTGCACTGAGAAGATGTTTTGGACAAAATAAAATCAGTTCCGTTTTACCTGCATTTAATTGCAGCTGATTGCTAGACATCCAATGGTCAGCCTCTTCCAAGCACTGCTGTAACTTATCAAATGTTTCATCAATGACTGATGAAGATCTGAGTGTCATCAGCGTAGGTATGAAAACTTATGCCATGGCGTCTCAAGATCACTAAAAGAGAGCGCATATATAAATTAAACAATAGGGGTGAGACTGATTATCCCTGTATGACATCACAATTCAACCCAATTGAGTCTGAGAGGAATTCACCTAATTTCACCTGTTGGTGGTGATCCAGCAATAATGATCAAAACCAATCAGTGTCATGCTTGAAGACCCTCCCCACAGTCTGCAAGCCATCTAAAAGAGTTAGGTGATTCACTGTATCAAAGGTCGTGGACAGGTTCAGCATCACCAAAAGGGAGAGCTTGTGCAGGTCTGCGGCCACCAATAACTCATTCTGAACAGACAGGAATGCAGTCTCTGTTCCATGTTCTGGTCTAAAAACAGACTGGAATTTATCCAACAGTGACTCCTGTTCCACAAAATCCTGCAATTGACCAGTAACCACCTTTTCGAGAATTTTTGCTGGCCAAGAAAGGCCAGCAATTGGTCTATAATTTTGAAGGATCTCTGAGTCCAAAGTGATGTTTTTCAGTAAAGGCGTGACTATAGATTGTTTCAAAATATGAGGAACTATCCCTTGCATCAAAGATTTATTGTTGAGCCTGGTCATAAAGGGAGTCAGGTCCAAAGATAGACGCTTTGCTACATAAGCAGGGAGAGAGAAGAGCGAGTCATTAGTCGGTTTGAGAACCTCCAATAGCTGATGTACTACTTTTTCCAGTACTGACAAAAGTCAAAAGCAGGCAACAAACTGTGTTCCTGCTGATTAGTTGATTCCCCTAAGGATTGTGCAATAGGCATTCCAAGTGAAGCCATGTCGACAGTTTGAGATTTGATAGCAATGTCCCTCTTAATCTGTTCAATTATATCGATATAAAATTAAAAATATTGGTCTGTATAAAAGAGGCTTCAATAGAGGTCACTCTACAGCCAGAATTACAGAATTTTGAAACGATGGAATACAATTCCCTAGGCAAATTGTTGGCGGTCATTCATTTTATACAGAGATAATCTCTCTTGGCCTGGAAAATGGACGACTTATAATTAAGTAGGGCACTCTTAGCCCCATTTAAATTCTTTAACATTTGTTTATTTTGCCATTTTCAGCCTGTCCTGCTCACTAGTTTATGCATAGGAATTACATTTGGCATAAACAAGGGTTTGGATAGCCTTGATTTTTTTAATTTCTAGAGGAGCTGTCTTAGTAAACACTGCATCCATCACCAGACAACCTCCTGCAAGAAACTCCTCACAAGGTAGCAGGGGATCAATAGAAGAAAGGGCTTCTCTAATTTTGCTGCCAGTGAGTCTATCTCAATCCTTAAGTTTCCGGGAATAAACAGCTGATTTGTCTTTAACACTAACTTTATGTCCTTTAGGTAGGGTCAGTTAAAAGAACTGAGCGAAATGGGTGGACCAATGAATTGGCAAGGTCTCCTTCAAGGAGGCATAAGTACCCCTAGTGAACAGAATATTCAAACAGTGTACTTTTATATGGGATGGTTGAGTCCCTAATGAATGTAGGCCATGCACGTCCAAAAGTTCCCATAACTCCTTAGAGTCTGTTTTTTTTGGTGTCATCCAACCATATATTCCAGTCACCTGTCAATAATAATTCTTTGTATTTGCTCCCATGTGTGACTAAAAAAGAATCCATATTCTCAAGAAACTGTTTGCATGGACCAGGCGGCCTGTTGCCTAAAATAGGATGAATGGCAGCTCTAGGGGACAAATGAAGTATTAAATGTCCAACCTGGGCATCCACCCCCCAATCAAGGGTATTTAGATGTGATATTTGTAAGTCAGGTTTATCAATGACTGCTATACTCCTCCCTCTCCTTCCGATCCTGTTAATATGTTTTATCAAATAGTCCTCCGGGACCAGTTCATGAAATAAGCTCTGGTAGGCTTTAGTGAACCATGTTTCAGTAACTAATAAAATATCTAAATCATGATGTTGAATAAACTCTGCTATTGCAGTGGCGTGGACTCCTGCTGGCCTAGCATTAATGAGTGCCGCTTTAAAGCCCACATCAACCTCATCATTCAGTGTCTGGGTTTCAGCCGTACGCGTGGCAATGTTCAATTCCCTAATTGTATTCAAATTTCATAGGGAAATGCTGCTGTGCGTCATGAATAAACCCCCCCCCCATTTAAGTGCCTTTCGCTAACCTTGTTGATGTTCCAAATAGCTTTCGGTTTAAGATACATAAGAGTCAACCAGCAAAGAATTAATCCGACAGTGTTTCCCACTGGCCTGCGACCCAGGCAGAATCAGGTAAAAGCAGGCTTTGTGTCAGCGCTTTGTGCTGACGCGGGCCAGTTGTAGCCTGTGGCGTGCCCCGATGCAGTAAAACGGGTGAGCATCAAGGGAGGATCCCGGTAGTTGTAGGAAACCGGAGCCCAGGGGCGTTTAATAGGTAAGTATGTGGCAAAATAGCACCCCAATTAATTAAAAGCAGTAATTGCTAAAATACAGAATGTCTAAAATCAATCACATTCTTGAAACAATATTGTTAATGCTGCCACTGAAATCGAACTATAATACGAGCTGTCACAAACGCTAGTTCTGTCTCATTATGATAGTACGTGTCGGCAGGGCAACTAACACAAAAAATTAATCATGTTCACTGGGGTAGACACCAGACCGAGGAGCTAAAGTGGGCTGGGTGTGGGCTACTAAATAAAGAAGGGTGGAGAAAACCAATTTTAAGAGGCTGCTCAGACTTCTTGGCATTGTTCTTTAGGGGAAATGGACGAAGCGGTGCTAGGTATGCAGTCTGAAGCAGGATATCCCTCTCCCCCACCCTGTTTAGCTCGTACCAAAATACAGTGTACCCCCTCTTGTTGGTATTCTGAGTGGCCAAGTTCAGGGGACAGACCCTGGTCTGGAAATGGATCACCTGCTTTTAGATTCTGTAGTCACGCCTCATACGCAGAACATAGCTCAGATGTTTACCCACTAGGATCAATCTATTTGTATCAGGGCTGGGAGCTACTGTGGGCTGTCAGCCATGGTGGATGGAGATGAACCTCACAGAGTAAAGAGGGATGCAGGGGCAGGTGCTGCAATATCAACCATGAGGAAGCAACATTCAAAATTCAGGAATCTAAACCTTTGCAGGGGCCTGCCCGGAAGATGGTGATCCAAAGTTCACTGGAATTATGTAGCCCTATTCTACTCAGTGGATCCGATCTGCCCATCCATAGAATGTACACACCATTACTGAGCCTCAAGCCAGTCAGCAGGGAAGAACTCTCTTGCCCAGGCCATAAGAAGTTTAAGGATCAGGCTAATTTAATAAAGGAAGCTCCAGCTGGACAAAGATGACCCTGAAATGCAGGTCTTTATTCATATTATGGCTCAGCACATTCACTTTCCCAGGAGTCGATGGAGGAGGATGAATGGTTTTTTTCATCTCTTTTTTTGAGAAGTGTGTCATTGGGCAAGTCATTGTAGCAGTGCAACAGGTGCCTGCTGAAGGATGGTGTTGGAGCGTATTATGCACCTCTATTATGAAAATCCTTGCGAGCGAAAATGTAGCAATCAAATCTGCATTCTGGCTCATACGTGGTCAGTAAAGACCTCCCAGCCTGGGCTGAGGTATCATTACTGGTCGGGTATGCACCGAACAAGAGAGTTATAGCATTTTGCACCACGCAGCTTCTTCCGGGTGCAGATCATTTTAAGTTTTTTTAATGAGAAATAGGCTGCCCCACCTTGCACAGGCCCAAACTCCTGTAAAAAAAAGCCAGCACTATTTTCTATTTCTACGGTGGGCCGGCACAGACAGCGAAGGAGCACGGCAGGTGAAGATGGAAGGCGTGGGTCAACAGGTACATGCTGAAGTGAGGGAATTGGGATGCGGGTGGCTGAGAGCCCTTCCCTGGGTACAAATGATGGTTTAGATTAGTTGGATGATCTTAGGATGTGCTTTTATAGCTGTATAGCAGATAGACCATCATAAATATTTGTTCTCCTACTACTAGCCACCTCTCGACCTAACTTGATTTGATCCCCAGGATTAGTGTCCATGATGCAACAGGCTTTATGCAGATCTGATGTTTATGTTTTGTTCTGGTATGGGTTAAAATGATATTTTGAAATATTTTGACAAATGTAGCTTGATAACTAATCAGACACCTGAGCCACATTCAAAGCTTGGTTTTGCAAAGTAGTTCAGTATGATGATTGAAGCATAAGAACATGGCAACCGAGCAGTATTTTCCAAAGCTCTATTGCATATTACTTGCACATGGAGGAATTCCATACTTGCTCAGGGGGATCATTGGCATAATGTATCTTTGGACTTGAACTTTATTGAGTAGAGCATGCACTCACTCCGGCATTGGAGCAAACATTTGGTGATCTATGGAAAAGGTTCTAGTACATGGGCCTCATTACACAGATGGCGTTAGGGATTTACCGGTACCGGTAAAATACCGGTACCGGTAAATCCCTACCGCCTTACTACGAGGTCCCTTTGCGGATTGGGGGATTTAACGCCTGCTTTTTGCAGTTGTTAAAATCCAACCAGCTAAGGGACCTCGGAGCTAATTACGGCACCGCAAAATTGCGGTGCCGTAATTAGCGCCTTCCCCATTCCCATAGAGCCCAATGGGGCAGAAATGGGAATGGGGAAGGGCAATGGCGGAAGGGGGATTTACCGCCCCTCCAACCTTGGAATGGGGCGGTAAATCCCCTTTCCGCCAAGGCGGTGCCGGTATTTTACCGGCATGAGCCATGGCGCTAATAGCGCCATGGCTCACCGCCTACCGTGTAATGAGGCCCCATATCTTCACAGCGGCACCTGGATTAATCTATTATGGGGGTTAACTTATTGATTGCGTCTTAGCCTTGTTACCTCTTGTTTAATGCTTCATTTTTCTCTGTGTCTATCTGCTACATACAATTTTATAAATATATACTGTTACAATGAAAAAAAAGATGTCAAAAATGGCATGAAGAGCTGAAATACGATCTCCATTTCTGTGCAAAAAAGGTGTTAGAAAATAGATGTTTGGTGATTAGGTTAAGACACTGAAAATAAAACCTTTAAACCAACTAATGCACTTTTTAAAGCATGCATTTTTCTTATCTGCATGTTTATACAAGACTACCTATTACATTATTCATATTTATTTAATTGTTCTTGCTACAAAGTTTACATTTCATGTTTGTTATGCTTATTGTGTCAATAGATGTAATTATGCAAAGGAAAAACATAACAAATTTGTAATCTGTATTTTATTTTAAACAGCAGATATACAATGGGGACACAGTGATTCAGTTTGGAGGATCATATGCGATTGTGGCACTTTTGCCAGCATGCTAATTATTCTAAGAGATCATCATTATACTTTTCCTGTACAGTAGATTGCAGCAAAATGACTGAAAAAGGAACAGGCGCACATGACTGGAGTGCACTTGCAAAATGTCTGGGTGAAATGAAAGGAGTCAGGTAGGACTATCAAAATGTAAACTGTTCTGAATCAGTCCCTTTTTCTCTTGTTATCAGCAAATAGAAATGAACACATTACTCTTTTTAGAATTGAAATATCCCTTTTTTCATGTCATGGAGAATACTGGCACAATTCATAGAGCAATTGAATGACCAAGAGAAAGTATGCAATCCAGTGATTAACAGAGATTTGTCAAGCCTTAGTTCAGTGAGGGGTAGTGTTATGAATTTCCATGTGTGATCTTATGGGTAGATTGTTAGGGTACCAAAGGGGACAGAGCACTACAAGTAGCAAAATGCTCAGTGCATTGGCAGTGTGGGAATGAAATCCAGAGTACCCCATCATACCACCAAAAGCAGGTAGGAGCTTGTCATGTGTGGCTTTACCAGCATGGCGCCTTTTAACAAATACAGTTCCACATTTTGTCCAAAATAACGACTAATGCAGAGAACCAGTGGGATCATGCAATCAAGCTCAGCTTACTGAATTAGGCTCTGCTTGAGGTAGCTTGCACCTCATTGAGGAGGAAAACACAGACACAGACACATTAACACATGCTCACCACTGCAGCATCAGGTATGGACAGCGGTGAAGAGGTCCCTGTACGAGCAGCAGCCCTGCTGCGCAAGAAACACAGTGCTCTTGTTGTTGTGAATATGTGAGGATGCTCTGAATATCAAAATCGCAGACTGCCTTTGTGCTGTACAGAAGGCCTGCACTAATAAAGGAAAAACACCTGAACCTATAAACCCATTAAGGCTCCAACAGTCTAGGGTAAGGAAGAACAATGACCCACGTATGCAGGCATCACGGGATGGCTGCCCAGAGAAAGGGAGCCAATTCAGAACATGAGGTATGGATGAAGAGAGAAGGAAACTGGAGCTATGCTGGTGAGAGGAGAACACAGGGGATGGGAAGAGGAGATTTGAGAGAAGAATTAGAAGGACGTGTTGTTAGCTGAGGGTAAGGAGAATATAGTACAAGGAGGAAGTGGGCAGTACGGCCAGAGTTGACATAGAAGATCCTAGTTGGTGAAGTCACTGGATTTAGCAGTATTTAGGATAGATGTGTGCTCTAGGGAGCCTTTTGGCATGCTTCTGCTGAAAAGAGTGTTTGACCCATAATTTAGAGAATGTCCCATCAAGCGCACAAAAGTGTTCATGTTCAGTGTGGCTGCCTCCCGAGTCGTCTTTTAGGAAGAAAGCATGTGAATATGTTGTGGCTGTATAACCTAAAATGCTCTTCTTTGTTAGACACGAACATTATGATAGATCCTTTTATGTCACACCATATTATGTCATATTATATTTGCAATTTCATGTCTCTTTGTAGGAAGGCTGCAAAGCCTGGGCTTACAGTGCCAGATAGCTTCTGCTTTTGGGCATTAACATCAACTGTCACTCCCCTAGAGTGTTTTCCTTATGACCTGCTGTGCATTATTTTACAACCTCTAATGTAATCCTTTCATATTTTATACCAGTGGCTTATTTACCAATTCACTACATTTTATGTGAGTTGTAAGGGTGTCCCTAATTATGCTCACACCAGAATAAAAAACACCCCTCTAGGGAAATATGGCAAAAAGTCTATCTTGTAAGGATAACAAATGTAATCTTACTAAAATGAGGATGGTAGCAAAGGACTCTGCTACCTGAACGGTATTCTCCTGTCCCTCTGCAGCTTCTTTCCCCTGCCACAGTGGCTCCAGGCAAGAGTTTGTATAGTCTGGCCTTGCTGTAGTGGCGTCACTGGATTCAGGCCATGGCTCCTTTCCAATCTATCCTTCTTCCATATAAGGGATGCTCCAAAGCCTTCCTTTCTTCAATGTCTGCGGTTTCTGTCAGAACATGCTGCTCAACATTGTGTTGCCTTATACAGAAACACATTGCAGTCCTGCAAACTTTTACAAACTTTGACGCCTAGCCCAAAGGAAAAACTAAACATTTTTATAACTGATTTTCATTCATTCTGTCCATATTCCACTCCTCCTTCTAATGCTACCTTGGCCCTGTAATCTCATTCACACCTTATATTCATAATCTATCCCCTTCTGAATTGTGTCGTACGGATCTTACAAATCCCATTTTTAGCCTGCATGGACTCTTGATGGACAGTAGACAGCTGGTGAGTCACTTTGTGCGCTCTGCCAGTGCTAAAGTACACCACGGAAGTCTGTGTAGTTCATTTTAGCCAAAGCCACATTCTTGGGAAAGGAGGGGGAGTTTGCATTTACTGTACTGCGATTTTACAATACATAGGGTCTGACATTATGAATGTATCCAGCTAATAGTTAATTGCACCTTATATTCAAACAATAACTACCTTTTTCAGTGCCTACCCATGTCTGTGCATGAGATTATATCTGCATGAGAGAGTCTTCCCAGTGCCCCTCCCCTCCCTAGTCCATTAAAGTGCCTAAAATAAGTCATGCCTAATTCTGAAACGCTTGGGGGTGTGGGAGGACCCTGGTTCCTCCCCAGCACAGTTTATATTATTTGATGTTTCAATATGTCGGTGTGCATTCTTTTCAGTATTTAGCATTTATTTATGTTTATATAGCACTGATCACCAAAGCGCTGATCAAAATTTCAAAACAATAGTATATTTTTGTTTTTTACAGCACGTATAGCCAAAGTGCTGGTCAAAAATAAAAGAAAGATATTATTTAGTATTTATTTGTTTGTATATAGCACTTATTGCCAAAGTGCTGAACAAAAATGAAAAAAAACAATACAAATGCAATGTAGACGTTAAAACATGATATTATCCAATTTCTTGAAGATTAAAGAAAATAAGATTTCAGATGTGAACGGAAAGAAGAAAAGGAAGAAAGAGACTTGACAGAAAGAGTAAGAAAGTTCCATAGTTTAGGGGCCACGTGAGAAAAAGAGCAATACAATGTTTAAGCACAAGAGAGACTTGGAACAGGTAACTCATACTGTGATTTAGAGCAAAGGGAAGGTGAAGGTTGATGCCAACAAAGGAGAGCAGAAAGAAACAGAGGATCCACCCCAATACATGTGCATCAAGACAATATATAGAAAGTGAAATTGAAGATAAAAATTGAAGGATAAGAGACAATACAGAGCAGAAGTTATAGAATCACAATGAGAAAGATGTTGTATGAGATGAACAGAGGAATTAAAAGTAGATCAGAGTAGAGCAAGCAATTAAAGAGCAAGCAATTAAGCAGGTAATCCTTGAAAACAATAATAATAGTGAAGAATCTAAAGAATAATTCTCGAAACCAGGTATTTAGTATCATTAAACAATCAAATGAAAGAGCATTGTTGATAGTGCCAAGGGTCTGAGCGCTAATAGAGAGAGTTACATGAGGAGGAAAAGAAATAGGAGGCAGAGGAAAAGGAGGGGGTTGTTTCAGTTTTTGAAGAATTTAAATTATGAAAGTTAAATGTCATCCAAGACTGAATGGATTACAGGTAAACTCAAAGATTAGAATTCAGATAATCAAACAGGATGACAATGAAAAAAAGATGTATGTGTTGTCTGCATAAAAGTGATATGAGAAATAAAAAGAAGAAAAAATTGCTGAAGGGAGGATAGTATAGATTTTAAAAAGAAGAGGGCCAATAGCCGAGCCCTGGGAACCGCAAAATGTATTGGGTGGGCAGGAGAAGAGTGTTCTGCTCAAGAAACAGAATACATGTGGTCAGAGTGATGGGAAAGAAACGCATTATGAACAGTACCAGAGGTGCGAAGGGAAGAAATCGTAGAGAAAATAAAAGCATAATGAACCAAGTCAAAGGCTGCGGACAGATCTAATATGATAGGAAGAGAGGAAAGATTATTATAGCAGACTGGGAGAAGAGAGTCAGTAACAGAGATTAAAGCAGTTTCTGAATAATGAAAGGGATGGTACCCAAACTGGAGAGGTGGATGCGGGGAGTGAAGATTCAGATATTGGAGAATTTTAGAGTAGACCCTTCTTTCGAGCATGCTAGGGTATAAAGAAGAAGAGAAACTGGTGGAAACTCAAAAGAACAGACAGATCAAATAAGGAGTTCCAAAACAGAAGAGATAAGCAGGAAATTACTAGGGAAACAATTTGAGGAATAAGGGAAGAAGGCATGGGAACAGAGGCTGCAGTCATACGATGGGCATGAGCAACAAATGTAGCTGTGTCAGTATCCGTGAGCATCGAAAAAGAAGGCAGTGAATGTGAAGAGGCAACAGATGCCATAGATGTAGAGGTACTAGAAGAACAAGACGTGCAGACAGCGGCAACTTTACAACTGATATAGAGGCAAACTCATCAGAAGAAAGGGAAGAAAAGAGAAAGGGGTCTGATGAAGAGGGCGCAAGAAGATGTTTAAGTTCTTGAAAAAGACGAGTCAGGCATGATCAAAGCTTAGTGAGAAGATCACAATATTAGGTTGTATGTGAAAATGTTGAATATTGTAGGCCACACACCAAAAAGTCAGATTTATTTCAGCCGATTTGGTGCGGCCTGCAATATTTAACATATTTCACTTTTAGGAGGGGTTTCACCCCCAAAATGCCCTTCATCCAATCCCCCACACCCTCTATCCTTAAAATGGAGTGTTTGCTCCTCCGCTTCTCCCTTCAAATTACAGTCCCCAACAAACCACGTGCTGACACGCACACAAAGACACACAAACATACACGCACATATACATTATCACTCACCTCCATCTGCCGCGACTGCTCTTCCTGCCTCTCATCCCCTGCGAGACTCGTGTGTGTAAGGGGTTAGCCACCTTAATTTAGAGAGGCCGCTCTGTGCCTCTGTTCTGGTCACACTGCGGTCTTTCTAAATCAGTCTTTATTTTCGCACACTAGAAAAAGACTTTTTCACTTAAGACCGAATATTATTGTTTTTTTTAGTTGAAGTGACCTATCCTAAAGAGTATAAAGAACATGAAATTAGGATAAAGAAATTGAATAAGTTGGATTTATTTTTACTGGCATTCAATACAACCTAACACGCTAAAAAGAAGGTGAAGGGCAGGAGTGAGCCCTGGTTGGGGTGGCTTATGAGAAGGAGAAAAAGGCTCAGGAGGAAAAAGATGGTCAAGACTAGACTGAAGATCTGTGGATGAAGAAGTAGATGAAATTCAGGACTGAGAAAGATGAGAATGCATGAAGAGAAGGTAGAGAAGAATTGAGAGAAGAAACAAATGTAGGAGAATTAAAAGGACTAAAAGTAAATGTAAGAAATGTCAGGGTCCAAGAAAAACAGTAGTGTGAAGCAGGAAGAGATGATGAAACAAGAAAGCAGAACATTATCAGGAAAAGGTAAAAGAGTGACTGAGAAAGAAGAAAATGATGGAACAGAAGAAAATATGAGAGCAGTGGGAATGGGGATCAGGTATTTGATGCAATTTATAAGAATATAGAATACAAAGAAAATGGATAGAATTGTGAACTTGTGACAGAGGAAGATTAAAATCTATTAATAAAATCACTGTCAAGGTAGCTCATTTCATTAAGCGCTCTCTGCTGGGATTTGTTTGAGCTCTGTAGGTCACAGGTTAAAATCCTGGCACGGTTGACTCTGCTATCCTTCCTTCCGAGGTAGATAATGTAAGAACCAATTTCGGTGGGTAATAATTGGATATTGAAATGTTCTATGTAAAGTGCTTTGGATGTATATAAGTGAAGAAAACTATTATTGTTATCGTAGGGTAATTAATTGTGAATAAATAGCAAAAAAGTAATCAATATCCTCACAAACATATAAATAAATTACAAGCAAATCCAAAATATAGGGAGATTTTAAAGAATTAAAGTAATATTCAAATAAAGGAAATATGAGAAGTCCAAACGAGGAGAAGGAGTGAGTCCAAAAAGAGTGAAAATAATACCAGTACAACCACCATTGCCAGTGGAAAGAGGGGGGTGAGAAAACATAGAAATTAAGTAAAAAGGGCAGTAACAGAAACAGTATTAAGAGGACAAAGTCAAGTTTCAATAAGGTAAAGAAAAAGAAACTATAAATTTAGGCTGAAAAAGAAATCTAGAATATACTGTGTTTTATTACAGATAGAATGTGCATTCCATATTGCACAAGAAATGGTTGGATCAGAATGAGTCGAAATGGGTGGATGAAATTGATTAGAAATGTAACAAGCATGGATGAAAGGAGAAGGTTTACGAGGAGAACAATAAGTTGAAATGGACCCTTAATAAATAAAAAAGCAAGAAAAGGAGAGAATACGTCAAAGAATAGACATGTTTGAATAAAGGAGTATAATGGAAGATAAGGAAGTTCCTGGAATGATTGAAGCCAGCCCGACTGACTGATTGGGGAACATTACTGAGCACAGACATGCAGGACGAGTCAGCAAAGCTACAGCACCGCAATGGGCAAAATTCCAAATTATGATAGAATAATTTGAAGCTATACCTGGAACTAAGGTGTTAACACAGAAAGGGCCATGATATCCAGCCTGTCACATACTGCAGCGGACAGCTCTGGCAGCAGAGACTTGTCTGAAACATTGCTGCGGCCAATCCCCAGAAGTTCTTAAGCTTTCCAGCGTGGCACAGGAGAGCACCATCTGAGAGGGAGAGCGAGGCAGGTGGACATGACCAGGCCAAGCATGATGCCAAATGTAGAGTTACCTTGTGAGATATTAGAGAAACTCCACACATCAGATAGCTACAAATGCAGACCGCCAATTTGAATACAGATGGTTTAGCTCCCAGTGATGGTCAAAAGATACACAGTTGCTGCTGTTCCTCCTCAGACAGCAGTGACTTCTCCAGGACAAATGTCTATTGTCCAGATGCCCTAGGTCTTAGATGGGGAGCAGGTGCAAGTGGCTATTGGTCACCTGTGCCTAAGCCCCACCCACCTGGTGCCTTTCTGGTTGCCGCTCTTTTTCCCTACATATGGAGACCTCCAGCCTCTTTTCCTTTGCAGATGTGGAGCAGGTGCAAGTGGATCTTGGTCACCTGGCCTAAGCCCTGCCCACCTGGTGGCTACCTGGTTGCCACTCTTTTTCTCCACTTAGCAAGTCCCACCCACCTGGTACCTTCCTGGCTGCCGCTCTTTTTCCCTGCTTAAGGAGCCCTCCAGCCTCTTTTCTTTTGCAGATGTGGACCAGGTGCAAGCGGATCTTGGTCACCTGGCCTAAGCCCCACCCACCTGGTGGCTACCTGGTTGCCACTTTTTTTCCCCACTTAGCAAGCCCTGCCCACCTGGTGCGTTCCTGGTTGCTGCTCTTTTTCCCTACTTAATGAGTCCTCCAGCCTCTTTTCCTTTGCAAATGGGGAGCAGGTGCAAGTGGATCTTGGTCACCTGGCCTAAGCCCCACCCACCTAGTGCCTTCCTGGTTGCTGCTTTTTTCCCCACTTAGCAAGCCCCACCCACTTGGTGCCTTCCTGGTTGCCGCTCTTTCCCCCTACTTAAGGAGCCCTTCTGTCTCTTTTTCTTTGTAGATGGGGAGCAGGTGCAAGCGGATCTTGCTCACCTGACCTAATCCCCACCCACCTGGTGCCTTCCTGTTTGCCGCTCTTTTTCCCCACTTAGCAAGCCCGGCCCACCTGGTGCCTTCCTAGTTGTCGCTCTTTTTCCCTACTTAAGGAGCCCTGCAGCCTCTTTTCCTTTGCAGATGGGGAGTAGGTGCAAGCGGATCTTGGTAACCTGTGCCTAAGCCCCACCCACCTAGTGGCTACCTGGTTGCCACTCTTTTTCTCCACTTAGCAAGTCCCACCCACCTGGTACCTTCCTGGTTGCCGCTCTTTTTCCCTACTTAAGGAGCCCTCCAGCCTCTTTTCTTTTGCAGATGTGGACCAGGTGCAAGCGGATCTTGGTCACCTGGCCTAAGCCCCACCCACCTGGTGGCTACCTGGTTGCCACTTTTTTTCCCCACTTAGCAAGCCCTGCCCACCTGGTGCGTTCCTGGTTGCTGCTCTTTTTCCCTACTTAATGAGCCCTCCAGCCTCTTTTCCTTTGCAAATGGGGAGCAGGTGCAAGTGGATCTTGGTCACCTGGCCTAAGCCCCACCCACCTAGTGCCTTCCTGGTTGCTGCTTTTTTCCCCACTTAGCAAGCCCCACCCACTTGGTGCCTTCCTGGTTGCCGCTCTTTTCCCCTACTTAAGGAGCCCTTCTGTCTCTTTTTCTTTGTAGATGGGGAGTAGGTGCAAGCGGATCTTGCTCACCTGACCTAAGCCCCACCCACCTGGTGCCTTCCTGTTTGCCGCTCTTTTTCCCCACTTAGCAAGCCCGGCCCACCTGGTGCCTTCCTAGTTGTCGCTCTTTTTCCCTACTTAAGGAGCCCTGCAGCCTCTTTTCCTTTGCAGATGGGGAGTAGGTGCAAGTGGATCTTGGTCACCTGACTTAAGCCAGGCCCACCGGGTGCCATCTGGTTGCTGCTCTTTTTCCTCACTTAGCAAGCCCTGCCCACCTGGTGCCTTCCTGGTTGCCACTCTTTTTCCTTACTTAAGGAGCCCACCAACCTCGTTCCCTTTGCAGATGGGAAGAAGGTGCAAGTGGATCTTGATCACCTGGTCTAAGCCCCGCCCACCTGGTGCCTTCCCGGTTGCCGCTATTTTTCCCCACTTAGCAAGCTCGGCCCACCTGGTGCCTTCCTGATTGTCGCTCTTTTTCCCTACTTAAGGAGCTCTCCAGCCTATTTTCCTTTGCAGATGGGGAGCAGGTGCAAGTGGATCTTGGTCACCTGTGCCTAAGCTATGCCCACCGGGTGCCATCCTGGTTGCTGCACTTTTTCCCCACTTAGCAAGCCCCACCCACCTCGTGCCTTCCTGGTTGCTGCTCTTTTTCCTTACTTAAGGAGCCCACCAACCTCTTTTCTTTTGCAGATGGGGAGAAGGTGCAAGTGGATCTTGGTCACCTGGCCTAAGCCCCACCTAGATGGTGCCTTCCTGCTTACCGCTCTTTTTCTGCACTTAGCAAGCCCGGCTCACCTGGTGCCTTCCCGGTTGCTGTTCGTTTTCCCTACTTAAGGAGCCCTTCAGCCTCTTTTCCTTTGCAGATGGGGAGCAGGTGCAAGTTGATCTTGGTCACCTGGCCTAAGCCATGCCCACCTGGTGCCATCCTTGTTTCCGCTCTTTTTCCCCACTTAGCAAGCCCCGCCCACCTGGTGCCTTCCTGGTTGCCACTCTTTTGCTGTACTTAAGGAGCCCTCCAGCATCTTTTCCTTTTCAGATGGGGAGCAGGTGCAAGTGGATCTTGGTCACCTGGCCTAAGCCCTGCCCACCTGGTGCCTTCCTGGTTACAGCTCTTTTTTCCCCTCTTAGCAAGCCCCCCCTGACCTGGTGCCTTCCCGTTGCCGTTCTTTTTCCCGACTTAAGGAGCCCTCCATCCTCTTTTCCTTTGCAGATGGGGAGCAGGCGCAAGTGGATCTTGGTCACCTGTCCTAGGCCCTGCCCACCTGGTGCCTTCCTGGTTGCCACTTTTTTTTCCCTCTTAGCAAGCCCCGCCCACCTGGTGCCTTCCTGGTTGCCACTCTTTTTCCCTACTTAATGAGCCCTCCAGCCTCTTTTCTTTTGCAGATGGGGAGGTGGTGCAAATGGATCTAGTTCACCTTGCCTAAGCACCTCCCACCTTCTTAGCCCTGCCTCTTCCTTCCTCCTCTTAACTCTTAGATCAAGGGCGTTGCTTGCCAGGGCGCCTGAAGCAAAGGGTAGACAAAGAAAATGGCAATTCCTGTTAGGACCTGTTCGGACCAGGAGGATCCAAGGCCTGAACCCCTGCACCAACATATGTTTACTCCCTCTGTCCCCACAGGCTATCCCCACCCCTCTAGTCCCCTGTGATATTTCCTTGTGCCCCCCACCTTCTCGCACACAGGTGTTGCCTATTTTGCTGGATACGTCTACCCTGCTCCCCCTCCCCCTTCTCCAGCCTACTTCTGCAGGAGTCTGTCCTGATACATTTTGGTTTCAACGTCGCCGTCTTAACGCTGGTTTTGACTTTTATGAACGTCATTGATTCACAGTGCATCACCCTTTCTCATGGTGGCCCTGAATCATGCTCTTCCCATCTTCATATTGTATCCTGGCTTGCAACATTATTTGTTACTACTGACTTCTGCAATTGTATTCACTCTCCCCTCTTGCTTCTCCACTCTTTTTGACTGCTTACTCTGTTCTCTCCTCCTCTCCCTTTCTGCCTTTTCCTATCTCCTCCCCTCCTCCCCTTACTTTCTTCTATGCACTTACTCTATCAGAACTTTCCCTGGACCTAGTATGATAGCAACCTTGCCCGTCTCCCCCCCTCCCCTAACTTGTTGCCACTCCCCCCCATCCAGCACTATCTGAAATTTCGTCAGGCCTAGTACGATAGTCACTTGTTTTCTTCCTCCCCTCCCGTTCTGCACCCCTCTCCCTCACCTTTTGTTTTCTTCAGCTCCACCACAAATGTTGTCAGTCCTAGTACAGTAGTCACCTGTCTGTTTCCGTTTCCTTCCAACTCTCCCCCTCCCTTCCTTATCTATGTCTTGGCACTTGCACTAGCTGCAATGGCGTCAGGCCGAGTACGATAGTTAATTTCACACCCTTACTGTTCATGGCCTGTAAGAATGCCATTGTATTTTCCTTTGTTCCTTCCCTTGCCTTGAAGCGCTTTGAAACACATTGTGTATAGGCGCTATATAAATAAACGATCATACCATATAATACCTTGATGCATCAGACATTACACCCGTGTTTTGACCTCAGATGTGCATACCACCCTCTATTAACAGGACAAGGTAACTGCAGCTCAGATTGAGAGGGCTAAACAAAGACTGGGTTATGCAGATGAAATCCCATATTTGCCCAAGCACAGCCTGAGAGGCGTCTTGACTCACACACAACATCCAGGTATTTGCTCCGAAAGGAGCTGTGGTTCAAAGCCCACATTCACTTAAAATCCCCACATTTCTCTACACATTTCCTGGCTGTTAAATCTGACTATTTGTGTCATTTCTATGGTCTATGGGTGTAAGTAAAATAACTTTACCCTTCTGTTTTGATGGGCATGGTTTCAACATGCCGAGGCTCACAATGGAACCCTGACACTTTAAGGCCTGGTCTCTGCTGATCTAAACACAGTGCTCAGTGTTCTTAAACATTTTGCACATATAGACACAAATTGGTGCTTTGACACTACTCTGGTGGAGGTGGTGTTCTGGTGCAGCATTAATACTTTGCACCATAAAGCAGGAACATGTAGCTCACTTTTGGAGAAATGTCAATATGGCAAATGTGCTTTTCTGACATACAACCTCTCCACTGTTTTCATTCAAAGACTTGCTACGTGTGCAAGCTACAAAGATCATTGTTTCCCCAGCTTGTGAGCCCCTTTCGGATCACATTCCCTTTTGTTGCATGCCCATTCTCCCCACCATGGCTTGTTATCTGGATGGCTGGAGAGCCCCTCACAGCTGAACTCCGGATGCACTGGTGTTCAGGTTCTTGGCTTGAAAACTGAAAGATTCCCTCACAACAAAGTATAGAAACGTAATATAACACAACAGAAAGTTGCCACACTGTCACTGCATACAGAAAGACAGTCATTCCGGCCTTTCTTGCCTTACCTTCCCTGTATTCTCCTCATATGTGTGTGTGGATGTATGGATTAGGAGGTAGTAAAAGGTGGGAGGTAAGTAGGGTGGGCAAGGTGGTTCGGGAGCCTTTGGGGCACGACTCCCAGAAAAGTAAAAGATAAGGGAGATGGGCGACCATGGTCACCAAAGAAGTAGTGACCAAAATAACATTGACAAAGCAGGGGTTGATGTAGCAATGAAGAAGGCATTCCCTCACTCTAATGAACTCCGCCCACAGTGGTAAGGAAGGCTATATTTCCTTTCTATAGATGGCTATGTATGACCACTTCCACTTAAGATGGATTTTTCTCTACATTCCACAGTGCAACACTTTATCTGCATCCCATATAAAACATTTATACTGCATTAACTCAAAGTTACAGACAAGCTGACATGCGTTGAATGTGTCTTTGAGATATCTAACTTTCATGTGACTACATTTTATGAGCATGTGTACCGCATGTAAAGTACAGCAGAACCCACAATTGTAGACAGATGCCCTTGGGGTTGGATAAGACTAGTAGGGGGAAGTCCTATGAAAAATTTGCTCCAGCCGTCACCTAGTCACTAAAATAGGATTAATATATGCGCCTAAACACTCTTTATTGCATGTTTAGTTTAATGCCTTCAAACTAGTCATCTGATAGTAATTGACCAGTCCACCAAATTCTAGTTAATATTTGCACGCAATGTAATGCTCTTTAATGTTCATGTTTGTTCAGACTGGGTTTCGCCAAAGGGTCATCCACCCCTTGGAGATTTGAGGAATATCAATGGCAGCAGGACGCAATACAACTATCAAGTAACATAAAATAACGTGGGATAATAACGTGGCCGCTGAGGCTGTACTTGTGTAGAGATTAGGAACGGGGCACGTGTCCTTGGATTTCAGTGACCGGTTGGGGAATAGAGAACAAATCCATCTGAGCCGAGCATTGTGTCATGGTTGGGCACCACTTTGTTGGTCAGACCTAGGATTTACCTTCTACTTGAGGTGACCGAGCACGCTCTGATGAATGCTTTTGTGATGTCCTCGGCTGCACCCAGATATCTCTGACTGGTCCTTCCATGCATAAAATGTTCCCAAAACATGGAAAGATCGAGTTGCATATCAGGAATGGCTATAACATGTACACCTCTATAAATATTTAGAAACAATTGAAGCCAACATAATATTTTTTGTATTTATATTCCAGTTTAAACTGGTCTCAGCTGGAAGAAACAATGAGAGGAAAAGCCAAAGAAATTATTACAGCAGATCTCGCTGAAACTAATCCTGTGGCCCCGAAACTTTCAATACTGGCCGACTGCCTCTACACAACGCTTTGCTTTGAGTTACTGTGCGCAAACCGTGATGCCGACAAAAAAACTCTGAATGGTCTTGCACCACTGATTAAAATATACGGATATCTTATTTACTCCAAATTGCTGGGTTGTACTTACTTCATGGCGGGCACATGCCAGTTCCCTGTCTTATGTGTAGATGAGGAGTTTGTGAAGCAGGCATTGATGGACTCTGGATTTGCAATTAGGCAGTGTCACCTGAATCCTAGAGTTGTGACATCTCAGTTTTCTGTCATGGATTTTACAAGCAATGTGATGTCCAATAATCTCAAGTATGGACAATTGAAAGATAATAGAGAAGGCTTAATGCTGACCCTTGACTGTTCTTTCCTCAGACTTGCATGCTCCCTTTTTCTGCATCCCTGCAATACAACGTTGGTGGTTAGACCCTATACCTAACTTAAATACATATATCCAGTTGTGAAATGCGTTCGGCCACAGAAACGTATTTTTTTCATTTAGAGAAAACTGTCTGCAACTACATAATACAATGTAATTCAGTGGGTGTGCGGTCAGACGCTTTGAACCAGGCTCATCATTTCCCTGCTCCACAGGTCTTGGTCCATGTGGTATTTTCCCAGCTACTGTCAGTGGAACAGTATGCCCCAGATTTCTAGATATATCGACACATACATTATGGACTATTGCTGTATTGGCATGAATATTACCTTCTTTGGAACATCTAAGGTGAATGCAATAGGCCCCTGAAGATGACTTAAAGCTGAAACGTGTCAGGGGCATTCATTACAACATTGTGTAGTGAAACATGCACAAGCTGGAATGTGGGGCATAGCTTTATAACTATATGCTTTGTTCATGTTCCCTTCTTTCAGAAAAATATGCCCACCTAATGTGATTTTGTGTGATTTTCTTTGAAAATGTTCTTTTACCTTTAGTATATACCAGCAGATATTAGGTGAGATAAGGACCAATGTTGCTTTAAGATTTTCCATATCAAACAAGCATTTACAAAGCATAAAGAAATGAGATTAATTCAATTATCTGAAACTCATAAGCTAACCATTAAAGGGTGAGCCCTAAATTGAGTGTGTGTCTCTATGAATGGTACATACCACTGCAAGTTGGAAAGACTGCATGCTGGACACACCTACAATAGTTCAAATGTTTCTCCATATATTTTCTTTTGCAGTCAACTACACTAATGTTGGCTGCAGTGAGTGCCCATCCTTTCCATTGTTATAGATTACATTTCCCAACTTTACCCTTCACCATGAATTCGTCACTCTTCAAGAGGTTGATCCAAGCCAGCCGAGGTCCACACCCAGGCTGGTGATCATGGTAGACTGGTATGCTCGTTTGCTGCGTTCTCTTATTCCCACTATGAAAAACAACTGTCAAGTGAGATGCAGTACATACAGAAACTCTACATTGAATTAATAATACATATTTGGATGTTCTTAAGTTTTGCATTATTGCCTCATTCATAGACTATTTTTGTTACAGAACCTCGTAATCATTTGTTGGGGGAGAATCACTGGAATCGATTGGTTTGAGTCATTGTTTGCGTTGTTGCCTGCCGCATGCTTCCACTTTCTCATGTTTTTAATTACATTCAGTATGAGTGACAACAATCAAAAAAGAAGCCTCCATACGCAACACGCCGTTAGCCTTATGTGCGAGGGAAAAATATTTTCTTCTTGAATAGGAAACCATTGTAAGCGCTGCCCATGGATCTCGGACACATCATTAAGGTGGACGTTTTACCACATTTTCTGCTGCATTCTTTTATACGTGGGCAAGCCCCCATAAGCAATCCTCTACCCCCACAACGTCCCACACTGCCACATTCACCCAAAATTAATTATATATGGGTGTGCAAAAAGGTGGGTGGGCTGGGGATCCTATTCTATAAAAGGTTGAGCTTATCTAACTCTCAGTTCCTGTGGGCAGGGATGGATAGGTTTACATGACGGTGGCTACAAGATATGGTCCTAACCAAGGACAGGCAGTATCCTGTGCATAGGTTCTCGACACAATCCTTAAGGAAACACAGGGGCCATTTTTGATCGGTGGTGATTTCAATATGTGCCAAACTAGGGGTTAAACAGGTTGGTAATACGAGGGGGGTGCCCTTCTGAAAGAGTCACAGAGTATGTACACCTTGGGAGGGATGTCGGAAACACAGGGACTAGGGGATGTGTGGAGATGGAATCACGCGGGATCTAGGGGTTCTATATTTTCCCCTCCTCCGCACGGAAGGTACACTATGATTATTTGTGTGTACCCAGGAACTGCTGGAAAGTGTGATGTCATGTGATATGGTTCTGAATGGTTGGTCCGATCACAACTTGGTGGTCATGGAGGTTGAGCAGTGGAGTTTGACTTCCCGGGAAACACAGTGAAGATAGATAGATGCATGGTGGGATTTGGCAAAGGCAACTTGGAGGGGCCTGTTGATTACGGAGGGGTGAGAAGAAAGAGGGAAATGTTGGTGAGACATAAGCTGCTTAGGGAAATAGAGGTCCTAGAAAGAAGAATACATAGTTCACAAGTGGCAGAGGAAAATCTCCTTGCGGAGGTTGGGGGGAAAGGCGTATCTGAAAGAGGTAGCGATTGAAGAGGTGGTCTGGAAGCTGCAGTACTTGAAACAAAGGTTTTATGAAAAAGTGATAAGGCAGACTCACTTTTGGTGATCAGGCTAAGGACGCACAGAGCGTAAAGGTGGGTGGAGGAAATAGAGATGCCGGAAGGGGGCCTGAGCTCCAGGCATTGTCATTTATCACAAGGCTTTGTGGCATTTTAATGGTTCCTTATGGTACAGATAAGGAGTTTGAGGGAGAACAAATAGAATGGTATTTGAGGGATTACCCCCTTCTGAAGTTGGGCCTGGAGAAGGTGCAATTTCTAGAAGCCTCTTTTGCTCAGGAGGAAACTCTGGAAAGGCACCGAGGTCCGATTGTTTCCTTATTGGGTTTTATAAGAGAATTGCTTCAATAATATCCCTGTTTTTAAAGAAATTGCTTAACTCCATTGTCGAAACCGATAGAGCCACCCCATGTTTGGACAAGCCTTAATTGTTATCCCAATGGTTATCCCAAAAGTGGAAAAGGATCCTAAAAAATGCACGTCACACAGACTAATATTGTTGCTCAACATTGACGCAAACATTTTCACAAGGACAATACCATATAGATTTGAGCAGGTCATTGCACTAGTGGTACATCCGGACCAGGTGGGATTTATAACTGGCAGGCAAGGGGAAGGCACAATGTGCAAGACTTTAAAACATATGGATCTGGGGAAAGGGCAAGTAGGTAACCCAGTGCTCCTCCCCTTACATGCTGAGAAGGCGTTCGATAAGGGTGGGGTGGGAATTTACATATGTGCAGTCTTGGAGATATTCAGGTTCAGGAGTAGGATTTTAAAGGGTTTAAGGGCTATCTATACCGACCCTAGTGCAAGAGTGGCAGCGAATGGGACATTTTCAAGACAGTTCCACTTACATAGAGGGACTAGACAGGGATGTCCACTGCCTCCTATGTTGTTTGCCATTACATTGGAGCCATTGACAGAACGCATTAAGGCAACTCCTTGGGTGGAGGGTATATGGGTGGGAGATAAGGAGTATAAATTGGGACTGTCAGCGGATGATATTCTCTTACATTTGTGGAAGCCTAGTAGGTCGGTCCCGGCGGTATTCGAAATAATTTAATAATATGGATCATTTTCAGGATTTAAAAATAATGAGGGGAAGCCGGTTCTCTTTCCTTTTGGTGAGTATTCAGAAAGGGACACAAAGGCATTAGAGTCTCTGGCTTTGGATGTTCACTCCAAAAACTTTACATTAAAATGGCCATTATTCCGTTTGTTGTATAAGAAACTGGACCTTTGGAGTAAACTAATTCTATGATGGATGGGGAGGGTTAATGCCTTGAAGAAGAATGTTCTTCCCAGGAATTTTCTTACTTGTTCTAGATGTTGCCAATTTGAATCCTGTAGTGAATGTTGGGGGAAGTGAAGGGAAATATGTTGCGCTTCATATGGCATGGTAAGAAACTGAGAGTGGCCTATGATGTGTTCATTTTCCCCAAGGAGGAGGCTGGAGTTGGCCTCCCAGATCTGGATGCATATCACAGGGCAGCACAGTTGAGGGTGTTGGTCCCCCACTTGCGGATGGACTTGCAGAAGCAATGGGTTTTCCTGGAAAGTTTTAAGGTTGAGAGCAGTAATGGTGGGTGAGTGGTTATGAGTCCCACTGGGTAAAATCCCTAGACGGATTAGGGATCACAGTATTTTGGGTGTGTTGTGGGATATTTGGAGGCAGCATCCCAGGATGGAGGGAGTTAGAACCTGGTCATCTCCTTTGAGCCACTTATGGGCACCCCTGTTAAGGGATGAGCAGCCAGACCCACTGAGATTTCACAAATGGTACAAGGCAGGTTTGGAGAGGGTGTGGCAAAGTTGGTTAAAGGTGAAGTATATTTCGATACATGGTATGAAGACCACACTAGGAATTGGTAAACTCTCTGTGCTTTTGCATTTGCAATTAAAGTGAATGGTGACAGCAGAGAAGTGGAGGACCAAGATATAGTGGGATCTGATGACGGTGGAGAGCATTTTCGATACGTGTTGAGGGAGCAGGGGATTGATCGTAGTGCTTTACTGGGCTTTGCTGAAGGCAAGGGCTAGAAATTCGGAGTATATCATGGCCAAATGGGAACAGGATATGGAGAGAGGAATTGATAAGGATTTGTGGAGAGCAATGTGCGGAGGGGCTCACAAGACGTCCATAACGTATCAGTATAAGATGCATGGGATAAATCTCCTGGACAGATGCAGTACGATCCAGTGCAGTTGTCTAGAATGTTTCCTGTGCTCGATCTGAAGTGTTGGAGGGGATGTGGGCATAGGCTTATTGGAAGCAAGTCTTAGGTTTTATTAGGGCAGTGGAAGTGATGGATCTCTCGTCCGGGTGTTGTTCGGGCTGAAATCGAACCCGCGTCCACACATGCTTCACTTCTTGTTGTTGACTCTGAGAGCCTTTTTGGTGATAGGTTGGAAAAGGGAGGTTCTGCCTTCTGAGAGGCAATGGGTGATCAAGGCTGAGGAAATAAACTTAATGGATAATATTACAGCCACATTACATGATGTTAGGTCTTCCAGAGGATGGAAATAGCTAAACATTTTGCGCAAATATAAGGATAAGACAGTTTAGTATTCATTCCCAATGCATATGCACTTCGGGATACAAAATTCAATATATCTGAGGCAATCCCAGTTTATTTCCTTACAAAAGCTATGCAAGTAAACTGGCCAGGCTTGGACTGGTTTATAGGGCAATAGGCCGATGCCCAGGGCTCAAGTCAAGGGTACACGCGGGGGGACAGAGTCCACCCACTTTATCCAGAGGGGGACTCCGTCCCACCAACTAAAATGAGAAACATTGAATGTCCTCTTTGAATTTCTGAATTAAAGCTGAACTCAGGGATAAAACCGCAGTCGGCAGATTTATAGGCCAGACATTCCACCACTAAACTGTGTAACTTGATGAAAAATAACAAAGAACTAAAGGTTAAATGTTCTATTTCGGTAGTGCAAGTCCCAGGGAAATATGTGTATTGGTTCTTGGAATTAAAAACATGCACACCTTTTAAAGTTTTCAAAAACACTACTATTAGAAAATATCCTCTCTTGGTTTTGTGTGTGTGTTGATTTCATGAAAGGCAAATTCCATTCGTCCTGTTCAATTTGGGTGGTTATGCAAAGCCAATTTAGTGAAATGTGCATATTTCACCTTGATGTGCTAATTTCTGGCGATGTCACATCCCATTGCGTTTGTTGATGAGTCCCCCTACTTTAATTCTTAGGACTTGACCTCTGGCGATGCCCGAAGCAAACATGTCAACACGCTCCATTCCGTTCAGGACATGGAAGTCCATTCCTGCTTTTAATTTTACACTCTGGGACTTGTAGACCTGGGTATCCTGGAAGGAGAAGTCTCAGACTGCAAAGTTACCACGAAATCTGCACAACCATCTTCCAAATGGAATGGGGCATGTTGACATGTATCTCGAAGTCCAGGCCAAGTAGATGAGCACGGGTCCTTTTTTTTCACCAAAGTGGAACCGATATTTGGCTAAATTAGGCAAGCGTGATAACTAGCAAATAATAGCTTTTCCCAGTGTTAATGAAAAAAATATTCCTTAAAATTCACAATTTGCACACATTTTACCCCAAAAAAAACTCCCTTTGGAAATTGCCCATTTGTGACTGTACCTTTTCATTGGTGCCCAAGCCAATTTTATACCCGAATTCGACCCTGAAACTGGAGAAATTATAAATGGTAAAGCGAACAATGCTGTGGAAATGTGCACCTAAGCATGTACCAACATGTGTTACTCCCTCTGTCCCCACAGGCCATCCCCACCCCTCTGGTCCCCCCGTGATGTTCCCTTATGCTGCCACCATTCTCGCACACAGGTGTTGCCTGTTTTGCTTGATTCTTCTACCCTGTTCCCCCCTCTGCCTCCTCAAGCCTACTTTTGCAGGAGTCTGTCCTGATAAATTCTGGTTTCACCATCACCGTTTTGTGGCCAATGCTGGATTTGACTTTTATGGACTTCATTCATTCACGGTGCATCACCCTTTCTCAACTCTCATGCTGAACTTCCTTTGCATCTTCTACTGGTGGCCCTAATTCATGCTGTTCCCATCTTCATCTTCATCTTGTATCCTGGCTTGCAACATTATGTGTTACTACTGACTTCTGCAATTGTATTCACTCTCCCCTCTGGCTTCTCCACTCTTTTGACTGCTATCTCTCTGTTCTCTCCTCCTTTCCCTTCTCCCTTTTCCTATCTCCTCCCCTTACTTTCTTCTATGCACTTACTCTATCAGAATTGTCCCTGGACCTAGTATGATAGCAACCTCGTCTGTCTCCTCCTCCCTCCCCTTATTGTTTTTTTCCTCCCTACTCCCAACCCCCTCCAGCACTATCTGAAATGTCGCCAGGCCTAGTATGATAGTCACATGTTTTGTTCCTCCCCTACCTTTCTGCACCCCTCTCCCTCTCCTTTTGTTTTTCTCCGTATCTACCAGAAATGTCATCAGACCTAGTACGGTAGCCGGCTGTCTGTTTCCATTTCCTTCCCACTCTCCCTTCTCCCTTCCTTATCTATTTCTTAGCTCTTGCACTATCTGAAATGTCGTCAGGTCGAGTACGATAGTTAATTTCACACCCTTACTGTTCATGGCCTGTAAGAATGTCATTCCCTTGTTCCCTCCCTTGCCTTGAAGCACTTTGAAGCACATTGTGTGTAGGCGCTATATAAATAAACTATCATATCATATCATATCACCTGGGAAAAGCCATCAACCTTTGCAAGTGATTATCTGTCAATTATTTGCAGATGCGAGAAACCATATATCCACTTCCCATTGTAATGCCATCACAATCTCAACAACCAAGGATTTCTCTGAGGAAAGGTTATCAAAAATGAATATAATTCCTGGTTAGCCTGGCAAAGTATTTAAATTCTTTCATAGCAACAGCTGAGGCGAAAATCCACTGAAGCCAAATGGAGAGTTCATGAGTTAAGCTTACCTCACACCCAGCAACTGCCTGCACTGCGCATGTTTGAATCCCAGCAGGGCTAACTCAGCCCTTCACCCGTCCAAGATAAAAGTGTACCAGTAAATAGGCTAAGAAGAACACATATTATGGGACTGTAAGAAGTCTGGGAATCTGCCAAAGGTCGCTATATAAAGATGTGTTATTAAATAGTTGAGTTGTTACCTGTTGTCTGCTTCTACTTTATGAACTTTGCTGTTAGCTGCTCTATTTGTTTGGTCTTGTCGTTCCTTCATCTGCGTTGATAGTTTGAGAAATGTATGATTTCATGTACCAAGAACTTGTAAAAAAAAGTCTTCACAGATCACTGCTTCAGCGTCAATTGTGTGCATCAATGATGTTTGGTGAATATGTGCAGGTGTCATTATCTCGTTGCTATACTCCTCATCGATGATGCCTGCTCTGTGAACTCTCTGCTATGTATGATCTTTTCAGATCAATTCTTCAATTGCTTCATGTTTGCACAAATACCAACGGCTTCATCATCTTCCCAGACACCCAAACCTTTCTAGAATTCTGGAGGCATGCCGAGCTCATCAAGCCCTCATTTTAACTCTGCTTTGCAAGTTCCCCAAAGATCCTTATTTTATCCCCATTTTGACTATTTAGAAACATTCTGACGTTTAAGAATTTGAGGACCCGAGTTTACTCCAGCACTAGCTGCTGCAAGGAAATCATGGTGGCAACAGTAAAGACAGATACAAGTGATCACAATTCAAGGGTGTTTATTAAACTGTATAAATGGGTTGGAAAAATGCCTAATCTAAACATAAATCTAAGATGGGAGCAAGCTACGACAATCAAAATAAAAATAAGGCAGTCCTAGTGGCATCTTGTCCAAAAAAAAGGCCTATACTAAAAAAACTATTGCCAATCCTTACAACTAAATACAGAAAGAGTGTGGGATAAGGTTCTTGAGAAAGGAAGAAATGTTCACAAATAATAAGTCCCCTTGGTTGGTGCTGGCTTCACTTCTAGGCCCCCCTCTTTCATGCTCAGGTTATTAGCCTCCCTCTGCCGGGGTCACTATGGCTTGAATTTAACAACAATCTTCTCTGTCACATTTACGATTCTTAATGTCTTTTTAAACAGTTCAATGTGAACCTCTCTTTCTCAGGTTCACTCTTATCAGCACAAAATGTTCATTGAGGCATCAGGCTTCGCCCCTTCTTATCGCCATCCCTCTATTGGGTTCATTCTTGCCAATCTTTTCTCTCCTCATGCGTGATCCATAACCCTTAGCTTTCCATTACTTGTTGTTCAAAGACTATCGACTGTATATTGGATTTTGCTAGACCTCTGTACGACCACTTTGACTCTGTTATCACGGCCCTCGCACAGCCTTCTGGAATTGTTAGTTTCAACAAAGATGGGGAACCAAACTAGAGTCTATCGCTGAGCAACCACATGGAGTCTGGCCCCTTTTAGCTGGCTTTCCCCTTTGCCCTTCACAGTTCTTTGAACCTTCTTTTAGTTTTCAACTTTCATTGAACACAGTTTGGTTTCTTATCGGTTCTCCCCTCGACTCGCCGGCTGTGATTAACCACTTGCTTTTTCTTGTATCAGGAGTCAAGGACAAGTCCACAGTAGCAAGCACCTTCTGCTCCCCTGCTTATCAGCGTAGGCACGTTCAGTGTTTCATTGACATCTGCAGTAGCACTTGTTAGCCTTTATTTGTGGTCTTACGATTTCTTCCACAGAAGAATCGTGGGTCTGGATCGGAAAGGGCAAGGTCACTTCTCTCTCTGTCACCCTCTCAGTTTTCTACACCTTTCTCCTTCTCTTGAACTGCAGCCCTGGGATTGCTCTGTCGTCGTGCTGTCTGCCTTGCTCGTATTGTGATCTCGTGCTCCACCTTTATCCCTGTGGGAAGAGAAAGGGCCGTTAGCTGTGTGTGATTCTGATTAGTAGCCTGACTTTGACTGACAATTATGTCGGGACAGGTCAGGTAAACAGTCCTACTGTTGGTCCGTTGTTTTCCATGTTGGAAACAAGTGTTTGTGTCAGAAAGGAGGGGGTTAGATTTTCTAAGGATTCTACAGGGCAGAAAGGGGAATGGATGTTATATGAAAACTTAGAAAGACAATTCTGGTAGGATTTGGGGGAAAAACAGGAATAACCGGGGTTATTACCGTGAGATGAACATGGAGGATTGTGGGAACACTAATGTTTTGTCAGGGTGTTCGGGAAAGAATGTCCAGGAGTGTTCAGGTAGGACACAGGAAAACAGGGATTCTGGGATAGATAGATTCTTGAGTGCAACCAGGTTTGTGATGTTAGGGGATTGGTTAGATATGGAAGTGTTGTTGGATCTGGGCAGGAGAGATTTAATGGGAGCAAGAGAGGCAGATGTATTATAGCCTATAAAGTTCCCAGTGATCCCATCCTCCTCTCCTTCTTCCTCGGCATAGTACTGTGTCTCACGTAAGGCATTCCCTGAGCATAACCCTGGGTTACCTTACCCAGGTGATCATCCCCAATTCATCTACCCCTAGGGTTGAGTTTTGATAAAGACAGTTTTTCCCTGGCCACCTGAATAAGGGATTACCATGATTTATGTGGGAGAATACCTCTGGATTCTCACACTGCTCAAAGGCAAAGTCAAAGCAATTTCCAAAGATTTTGATAAAGTCTTGTGTTCGATAAAAGGTTTCATGTGCAGAATGTACTGTTAGAGGCTGATGTTGGATAAGAGTTTGCCCAGTGCGTGCGACTAGTGTCACTGGTTGGTGATTTCTCAGAAGGATTTCTGAGCCAGGTTCTTACAAGTCAGAGCATGTCCCATTGGTATCTAATGAAATTTCAATGATCTCCGAAATATTTGGCGGGACATCGCAATGAAGATTTATGATGCTGAAAGTACTGTTTTTAGAGGAAGAGCGGGACAGTCATGGCCGGTGAACTTTGACATTATTGGGGGGAGGGAGAAATACTGTCACAACAAAGAGCTCAACAGACAACACTGAACCCAGTTTATTAGGTACAATTGTCGTTATTTGACAGGGCAAACATATTAAAGAATTTGTGGAAGTGAAAACAAGACAAGGGGGAACATAAAGTATCATGGGCAAATCAAATTTTCTAGAGGACACTAGTCTGCCAGTCCTTCCCTTTCTCCCTTTGGAGCTAGCCATTGGTCAGAACAGCCATTCATTCTCTGAGCTTTAAGTGCACCGACACATCTTTCTTGGCTCTTGTAGTTTAAAGCTTATCTTTTGTCATACTTGTCAGGATGTCATTCTCCTCTGCAGATATCCCCACATTAAGTGCTCAGGCTCATGTGGACATGGGCCAGCCGTCCGACCCCTTGTGATCTTAGTCAAAATTGTGATGGGACACTTAATTGTCGAACATAACCGTCTTGCCATTGGTGGCAGACTCTTGTCACAGTCTCCTCCGTCACTTGGACCTCAACTTCTCTAGTAGTCTCTTGCCTCATATCTTGCGCACCTTCTCATCTGCATTTTGTTGTATCTCATATTCCTCCTGCCTCTGCTCAGACTTATCTATCCTCCTTACTTTCCTAATCTATCCACCTTACCTTCCTCTTTGATTATTTATAACACTCTACTCCTCTCCTCCCCTGTTCGAATTCCTCCCCTCCACGTCCCTCCTGCTCCCTGATTACTATCACTGGATGTCTTCTTCCCTTCCTTTTAACTTTGTTGCCAACACCTCTCTGTTGTTCTCTTTACCCCCATTAACCTCCTTGATTGATGTTTATGCTTCCTCTGTAATTCCTTCCCCTCTTGAAACCTCTCCTCTCCATCACATAGTCTCCATTTCAGGCTTTCCCTCTCACTTCCTATTCCTCAGCTGTTTTCTCATTTAACTCCATCTGAGGACTTCTCTCCTCTTTCCCCACCTTCTGTCTAAAATATCTCTTCTCTATAATGTTTGTTCCATCAGGTGTTGCGACATCTCCTTCCGTTGATGAATTTATTCTTCCTCCTCCACCTCCACTATACTCCTCTCCTCCCTCTCTATCTTATTTGCGTCCTTTACCCATCCCTCTCCTGCTCCACCACGTCCTTAGCACTTCTAAACTTCTCGCTGCACCGCCACACACAGCCCATCTCCCTATGCCCACAATTCCTGGCACCGACACATCTAATTTTGAACTAAGGTATATTACACACTAGTGGGTTCACCAGCATGATTGTGAATTGGGAAATTGGCATCAGCTGGTCATCCTAATTACATAAGTGTGGGTATTTGACCGCTCAATTGACAACTACTAATTGTCCAGTTGCTCCAGTCTGTCTTTCGTGTCCCAGCGCAGCTTCGCGAGCCGAGCCTTTATCAAGGTGGTACGCCATTTCAGATCTGATTGCAGAGCAGTGCCTCTGCCTTCATTCTGCGGTACTGTAGGCCCTTGCAGAAATGCCATGCTATGTCTAATACTTCACAATGGTGCCCGCTGACCTCAGCAATTCGGGAGCGCAGTAGCATACATGCATATCTGCTGCCACCATACGTCTTCTCTGGGAGGTGTTTCATGACAGAATGTCTGCCAGGACTCATTGTGCAGTACCTCATTCAGGCACAAAGGCTCACATTTTCTGATAAAGTACTTGTCTTCCTAGTCCGAAAGTGGCACCTGAAGCAGCTCCATCAATGTTACACTTTCTTCAGCAGGCGCTTTAAGGTGACAGTTTGGCAGATCCACGTATTTTTCCACATACACAATGTTAATCAAGCAAATTGAATGCTGTTTTTTAAGGGAACAATTCTACCTAAGAACATTTTGAATGCTGAGACCAAGTGATTTTGTAAATAATTTGACAACAAATTGCCACTTATCAACTATTATCATATGGTTGGGTGCAAGAAGCTAATCAGTTTGCTACAACACAGACATTAGCAGGCAGTATAAGCCTGCATTCGTAACAAGCTCTTTGCTTCTCTCACCCATCCCCCACATATCCTCCAGTTGTTCCACCCTTCACTTTCACGCCTTTCCCCTGCATCATACTCCATCCCCCTTTTCAAAATGTCATTCTCTTACCTGAATAAATGTTGCCTCCTCTTTGCCCTGCCTACCTGCTCTGCATTGGGTCAGACAAACTATTTATTTATTTATTTTATTTCATTTACTACACACCCAGACGCTGGGGTATCACGGCTTAATTACAGACATCTTGGTAATTAGTCATACAATTGATGGAAGAGCATATAAGACTATTTACAAACAGAGAAGCAAACAAACAGGCATCGATAAGCAATGTGTGCATAGGTAAGCGCTGATGCGCTAGTGTCCAGACTGCAGTGTGCTAGTATTGATTGAACAACCATGTCTTTAGTTGCTTTTTGAATCTGGGTAAGGAAGTCTCTAGTTTGAGGTTGATGGGCAAGGTGTTCCAGTGTTTAGGGGCCAGGACCTGGAAGCTGCTACCCTCTGCTTTGGTATTGCTGTAGCGGGGTAACACTAGGAGTTGACTGTCGTTAGATCTCAGCGTTCTGACATTTTCTTTTTTCTGAAGGGTGTTATTCAGGTATAGGGGAACTTTTTTGGCCAGGCACTTGTGCATGATGCATAGCGTTTTAAAGATGATCCTGGCTTTGATGTGTAGCCAATGGCCATCCTTCCTTATCTTAGAGATGTGATCATTTTCTTTTTATGCCTAATGCTGCCCTAAGGGCTTTATTTTACAAGAGTTGTATTTTACGGAGGCTGGTGTTGGAGGTCCCTAGTAATAGCACATTGCAATAGTCCAACTTAGATAATACCAAGGCCCTGGCCAAGGTAAGGCAGTTGGTTGGTGTCAGGAATTGTCGACTTATTGCGATCAATTTGGATGTGTGCGCCGTGGATGATGACAGGGAGCTGATATGTTTAGTCAAGTTGAGGTTAGCGTCCGAGTAAACGCCTAATGTTTTTACCTGCTTGAGTACTGTGATCAGAGAACCATCTATATTGATGGAGTTGTAGTCTGTGTGGAGGGTTGCTATTTTGGTTAGTGATCCTACAATGAGGAGTTCTGTCTTCTCATCATTAAGACAGAGACTGTTTAATGCCATCTAATTCTGGATGATAGCATATATTTTGTTGATGGTATTGGTATCCTGGCCGTAAATCGTTGTGATGGGTATGAGAATCTGAGTGTCATCTGCGAAGTTGGTATAGATGACACCCATGTCGTCGAGGGCAGAAAAGAGGAGTTTAGTATAGGCATTATCGAGTGTAGGGGAGAGGCACGAGCCTTGGGGTACTCCTAGAGGCACTGGTATGACGTCAGCAGCTTCCTTACCGATGGACACTCTCAATGTCCATTCAGCGAGAAAAGATTTTACCCACAATGTAGCATCTTTGGAGAAGTTGAAGTCATTGGCTAGCAAGGTGCACAGTTTATCATGGTCCACAAGGTCAAACACTGCAGAGAGGTCCAGCAGCAGTAGGATACAAAGTTTCCCTGAGTCCCTAACGGTGTCCATCTGTATTTTTAGTTCCAAGAGGGCCGTTTCTGTGCTGTGGTTAGGCCTAAAGCCTGATTGTCTGGTTCCTAGCAGTTGGTTCTGTTCAAGGTGAGTTTGAATCTGTGTGTTTGCTATTTTGTCTATGAGTTTATGTAGGAAAGGGACCGTTGTTATAGGCCGGTAGTTTGTGGGTACTGTCCAAAGAAGGGTTTTTAAGGAGAGTGTGTGACCCATGCATTTCTAATGCTAGCTGGGACTGTGTTGGTGTTAAAGGAAGAGTTGATAAAGTTGGTCAAAATGGGAGTGAGGGTGGTTGCACAGGCTTTCACTAGTTGGGCTGGTACGCTGTCTCCTTTGCAGTTAGAGGCATTTAGTTTGGAGATGGTCTCAAGTACCATTTCTTGGGTGACCGTTGAGAAATGGAATGAAGAGTTAGGATTTTCGGGGGGCCTTGGAAGGATATTGGGCAGAGTGTTTTTGGCGTGACAGTAACAATGTTTTTATCAACTAGGGCCAATCTTTTGGCAGAGATTTTGTTTTGTAACAAGACAATTTTGACATATAGTGCGTCTTGAATGGTAGTGCACCATTCTTTGCTGGAATTGATGGGGGTCATACTAGGGGTGGGACTTTCTAGTTCTATGAGAATGGAGAAAAGTTCTTTAGAGTCTGATGAGGCATTGCTGATGTGAGTGTTGAATCCATTGGCTTTAGGGGAGATGATGGCTGTTTTATAATTTGTGTTAGCGTCATTGTACGCTTTAGCGGTCTCGGGTGTGGGATGTTTAGTGTGGCCATGTTCAAGGGAGCGTTTGGTTTTTCTTAGGGAGGCTAGTTCTTCATCAAAGCAGAAATGGTTCTTTTTGTCAGTTTGGCACGTTTTAGTTGACAGAGGAGTGACTTCATCTATGGTGAGGGTAAGGCATTTGTGGTAATAGTCTACAATGATGCTAGGGTCATTGCTGGTGACTAGGTTAGATTCAAGAGTTTTGCTAAGGATTCGGGCGAAATTTTCCATGGTGAGTTTGCGGGTATTTCTGGCTTCAATGGTATCCATAGTGATGGTCTTGGGAGAAAGGAGTTCCTCGCTCATCACAGTGAATTCTATGCAGTGGTGGTCGGTCCAATTAAGGGGGGGTGATCAAGTTGATAGTTAGATTTGTGTTAAGTGACAATATCCAATCCAGGGTTCTACCCTTGATATTTGTGGGTCCATTCACCAGTTGGGTGAAGTTCATATCTTTGAGAGCAAGGTGTAGTGAAGAAGCTATATGGTCTTTGTCATCATTGAATTCTAGGTTGAAGTCTCCAAGGATAATACATTTAGTATTTGGTTTGGTAAGAGGTGTAAGCAATAATGGTACGTCTATTTCAGGATGGCTGTTGGAGCTTGGTGTTCTGTATATCACTATGAGGTTAATAGTGGTTTGGTCATTCATTGTGAGTTTAACTAGCAAGAGTTCATAGCCTGAGATGTCTTTGATGGGGCTGGGTCTGAGTTGTAAGTGGTTCTGTGCTATAATAGCGACACCACCTCCTGTAGTGAGGGTTATGTCTGATCTAAATATATTATAACCTGAATAAGGGATTACCATGATTTATGTGGGAGAATACCTCTGGATTCTCACACTGCTCAAAGGCAAAGTCAAAGCAATTTCCAAAGATTTTGATAAAGTCTTGTGTTCGATAAAAGGTTTCATGTGCAGAATGTACTGTTAGAGGCTGATGTTGGATAAGAGTTTGCCCAGTGCGTGCGACTAGTGTCACTGGTTGGTGATTTCTCAGAAGGATTTCTGAGCCAGGTTCTTACAAGTCAGAGCATGTCCCATTGGTATCTAATGAAATTTCAATGATCTCCGAAATATTTGGCAGGACATCGCAATGAAGATTTATGATGCTGAAAGTACTGTTTTTAGAGGAAGAGCGGGACAGTCATGGCCGGTGAACTTTGACATTATTGGGGGGAGGGAGAAATACTGTCACAACAAAGAGCTCAACAGACAACACTGAACCCAGTTTATTAGGTACAATTGTCGTTATTTGACAGGGCAAACATATTAAAGAATTTGTGGAAGTGAAAACAAGACAAGGGGGAACATAAAGTATCATGGGCAAATCAAATTTTCTAGAGGACACTAGTCTGCCAGTCCTTCCCTCTCTCCCTTTGGAGCTAGCCATTGGTCAGAACAGCCATTCATTCTCTGAGCTTTAAGTGCACCGACACATCTTTCTTGGCTCTTGTAGTTGAAAGCTTATCTTTTGTCATACTTGTCAGGATGTCATTCTCCTCTGCAGATATCCCCACATTAAGTGCTCAGGCTCATGTGGACATGGGCCAGCCGTCCGACCCCTTGTGATCTTAGTCAAAATTGTGATGGGACACTTAATTGTCGAACATAACCGTCTTGCCATTGGTGGCAGACTCTTGTCACAGTCTCCTCCGTCACTTGGACTTCAACTTCTCTAGTAGTCTCTTGCCTCATATCTTGCGCACCTTCTCATCTGCATTTTGTTGTATCTCATATTCCTCCTGCCTCTGCTCAGACTTATCTATCCTCCTTACTTTCCTAATCTATCCACCTTACCTTCCTCTTTGATTATTTATAACACTCTACTCCTCTCCTCCCCTGTTCGAATTCCTCCCCTCCACATCCCTCCTGCTCCCTGATTACTATCACTGGATGTCTTCTTCCCTTCCTTTTAACTTTGTTGCCAACACCTCTCTGTTGTTCTCTTTACCCCCATTAACCTCCTTGATTGATGTTTATACTTCCTCTGTAATTCCTTCCCCTCTTGAAACCTCTCCTCTCCATCACATAGTCTCCATTTCAGGCTTTCCCTCTCACTTCCTATTCCTCAGCTGTTATCTCATTTAACTCCATCTGAGGACTTCTCTCCTCTTTCCCCACCTTCTGTCTAAAATATCTCTTCTCTATCATGTTTGTTCCATCAGGTGTTGCGACATCTCCTTCCGTTGATGAATTTATTCTTCCTCCTCCACCTCCACTATACTCCTCTCCTCCCTCTCTATCTTATTTGCGTCCTTTACCCATCCCTCTCCTGCTCCACCACGTCCTTAGCACTTCTAAACTTCTCGCTGCACCGCCACACACGGTCCATCTCCCTATGCCCACAATTCCTGGCACCGACACATCTCATTTTGAACTAAGGTATATTACACACTAGTGGGTTCACCAGCATGATTGTGAATTGGGAAATTGGCATCAGCTGGTCATCCTAATTACATAAGTGTGGGTATTTGACCGCTCAATTGACAACTACTAATTGTCCAGTTGCTCCAGTCTGTCTTTCGTGTCCCAGCGCAGCTTCGCGAGCCGAGCCTTTATCAAGGTGGTACGCCATTTCAGATCTGATTGCAGAGCAGTGCCTCTGCCTTCATTCTGCGGTACTGTAGGCCCTTGCAGAAATGCCATGCTATATCTAATACTTCACAATGGTGCCCGCTGACCTCAGCAATTCGGGAGCGCAGTAGCATACATGCATATCTGCTGCCACCATACGTCTTCTCTGGGAGGTGTTTCATGACAGAATGTCTGCCAGGACTCATTGTGCAGTACCTCATTCAGGCACAAAGGCTCACATTTTCTGATAAAGTACTTGTCTTCCTAGTCCGAAAGTGGCACATGAAGCAGCTCCATCAATGTTACACTTTCTTCAGCAGGAGCTTTAAGGTGACAGTTTGGCAGATCCACATATTTTTCCACATACACAATGTTAATCAAGCAAATTGAATGCTGTTTTTTAAGGGAACAATTCTACCTAAGAACATTTTGAATGCTGAGACCAAGTGATTTTGTAAATAATTTGACAACAAATTGCCACTTATCAACTATTATCATATGGTTGGGTGCAAGAAGCTAATCAGTTTGCTACAACACAGACATTAGCAGGCAGTATAAACCTGCATTCGTAACAAGCTCTTTGCTTCTCTCACCCATCCCCCACATATCCTCCAGTTGTTCCACCCTTCACTTTCACGCCTTTCCCCTGCATCATACTCCATCCCCTTTTTCAAAATGTCATTCTCTTACCTGAATAAATGTTGCCTCCTCTTTGCCCTGCCTACCTGCTCTGCATTGGGTCAGACAAACTATTTATTTATTTATTTTATTTCATTTATTACACACCCAGACGCTGGGGTATCACGGCTTAATTACAGACATCTTGGTAATTAGTCATACAATTGATGGAAGAGCATATAAGACTATTTACAAACAGAGAAGCAAACAAACAGGCATCGATAAGCAATGTGTGCATAGGTAAGCGCTGATGCGCTAGTGTCCAGACTGCAGTGTGCTAGTATTGATTGAACAACCATGTCTTTAGTTGCTTTTTGAATCTGGGTAAGGAAGTCTCTAGTTTGAGGTTGATGGGCAAGGTGTTCCAGTGTTTAGGGGCCAGGACCTGGAAGCTGCTACCCTCTGCTTTGGTATTGCTGTAGCGGGGTAACACTAGGAGTTGACTGTCGTTAGATCTCAGCGTTCTGACATTTTCTTTTTTCTGAAGGGTGTTATTCAGGTATAGGGGAACTTTTTTGGCCAGGCACTTGTGCATGATGCATAGCGTTTTAAAGATGATCCTGGCTTTGATGTGTAGCCAATGGCCATCCTTCCTTATCTTAGAGATGTGATCATTTTCTTTTTATGCCTAATGCTGCCCTAAGGGCTTTATTTTACAAGAGTTGTATTTTACGGAGGCTGGTGTTGGAGGTCCCTAGTAATAGCACATTGCAATAGTCCAACTTAGATAATACCAAGGCTCTGGCCAAGGTAAGGCAGTTGGTTGGTGTCAGGAATTGTCGACTTATTGCGATCAATTTGGATGTGTGCGCCGTGGATGATGACAGGGAGCTGATATGTTTAGTCAAGTTGAGGTTAGCGTCCGAGTAAACGCCTCATGTTTTTACCTGCTTGAGTACTGTGATCAGAGAACCATCTATATTGATGGAGTTGTAGTCTGTGTGGAGGGTTGCTATTTTGGTTAGTGATCCTACAATGAGGAGTTCTGTCTTCTCATCATTAAGACAGAGACTGTTTAATGCCATCCAATTCTGGATGATAGCATATATTTTGTTGATGGTATTGGTATCCTGGCCGTAAATCGTTGTGATGGGTATGAGAATCTGAGTGTCATCTGCGAAGTTGGTATAGATGACACCCATGTCGTCGAGGGCAGAAAAGAGGAGTTTAGTATAGGCATTATCGAGTGTAGGGGAGAGGCACGAGCCTTGGGGTACTCCTAGAGGCACTGGTATGACGTCAGCAGCTTCCTTACCGATGGACACTCTCAATGTCCATTCAGCGAGGAAAGATTTTACCCACAATGTAGCATCTTTGGAGAAGTTGAAGTCATTGGCTAGCAAGGTGCACAGTTTATCATGGTCCACAAGGTCAAACACTGCAGAGAGGTCCAGCAGCAGTAGGATACAAAGTTTCCCTGAGTCCCTAACGGTGTCCATCTGTATTTTTAGTTCCAAGAGGGCCGTTTCTGTGCTGTGGTTAGGCCTAAAGCCTGATTGTCTGGTTCCTAGCAGTTGGTTCTGTTCAAGGTGAGTTTGAATCTGTGTGTTTGCTATTTTGTCTATGAGTTTATGTAGGAAAGGGACCGTTGTTATAGGCCGGTAGTTTGTGGGTACTGTCCAAAGAAGGTTTTTTAAGGAGAGTGTGTGACCCATGCATTTCTAATGCTAGCTGGGACTGTGTTGGTGTTAAAGGAAGAGTTGATAAAGTTGGTCAAAATGAGAGTGAGGGTGGTTGCACAGGCTTTCACTAGTTGGGCTGGTACGCTGTCTCCTTTGCAGTTAGAGGCATTTAGTTTGGAGATGGTCTCAAGTACCATTTCTTGGGTGACCGTTGAGAAATGGAATGAAGAGTTAGGATTTTCGGGGGGCCTTGGAAGGATATTGGGCAGAGTGTTTTTGGCGTGACAGTAACAATGTTTTTATCAACTAGGGCCAATCTTTTGGCAGAGATTTTGTTTTGTAACAAGACAATTTTGACATATAGTGCGTCTTGAATGGTAGTGCACCATTCTTTGCTGGAATTGATGGGGGTCATACTAGGGGTGGGACTTTCTAGTTCTATGAGAATGGAGAAAAGTTCTTTAGAGTCTGATGAGGCATTGCTGATGTGAGTGTTGAATCCATTGGCTTTAGGGGAGATGATGGCTGTTTTATAATTTGTGTTAGCGTCATTGTACGCTTTAGCGGTCTCGGGTGTGGGATGTTTAGTGTGGCCATGTTCAAGGGAGCGTTTGGTTTTTCTTAGGGAGGCTAGTTCTTCATCAAAGCAGAAATGGTTCTTTTTGTCAGTTTGGCACGTTTTAGTTGACAGAGGAGTGACTTCATCTATGGTGAGGGTAAGGCATTTGTGGTAATAGTCTACAATGATGCTAGGGTCATTGCTGGTGACTAGGTTAGATTCAAGAGTTTTGCTAAGGATTCGGGCGAAATTTTCCATGGTGAGTTTGCGGGTATTTCTGGCTTCAATGGTATCCATAGTGATGGTCTTGGGAGAAAGGAGTTCCTCGCTCATCACAGTGAATTCTATGCAGTGGTGGTCGGTCCAATTAAGGGGGGTGATCAAGTTGATAGTTAGATTTGTGTTAAGTGACAATATCCAATCCAGGGTCCTACCCTTGATATTTGTGGGTCCATTCACCAGTTGGGTGAAGTTCATATCTTTGAGAGCAAGGTGTAGTGAAGAAGCTATATGGTCTTTGTCATCATTGAATTCTAGGTTGAAGTCTCCAAGGATAATACATTTAGTATTTGGTTTGGTAAGAGGTGTAAGCAATAATGGTACGTCTATTTCAGGATGGCTGTTGGAGCTTGGTGTTCTGTATATCACTATGAGGTTAATAGTGGTTTGGTCATTCATTGTGAGTTTAACTAGCAAGAGTTCATAGCCTGAGATGTCTTTGATGGGGCTGGGTCTGAGTTGTAAGTGGTTCCGTGCTATAATAGCGACACCACCTCCTGTAGTGAGGGTTATGTCTGATCTAAATATATTTTATAATCGGGCGGTATGGCAGTCATGAGTAGAGGTCCTGTAGCTTGGTGAAGCCAAGATCCTGTGATTATCAGTAGATCAAGGTTTTGTTCGATTATCAAATCATGGATTTCCTAGTGATCGGGAATTGATAAGGGCACTTTTCAGGCTAGTCAGAGGCTTAGAGGTGGCTGTAGTGACACTCTTGGGTGCCTGGGGCTGGGGGGAGTGTGTATTTTTATTGGTGATTGGGGAAAAAGGCAGGTCATGTTTTTTGTTTTGGCGTGGGCCGTTGTGAGTGGGTAATTTGGATGTTCTGGGTGCGAGGGAGAGGTGAACAGGAAGAGGCTTGGTGCGTGATCTAAGGCAAATAGTTCTGTTGAGTCCAGTGATGGGGACTCAACACTGGACTGGATACAATTATAGGGAGTTTGATGATGTGCCTGAATACACAATCCATATTCATCTCACGTTTTTAGGAAGGTCATAAATAACATACATCACATAGATTTACTTATCATGTAACAAGCTATTAAAGGTACCCTTTTAAATAGTTGTTTTGTATTTACGCCTGCACGGGCTCACGGGTAGTAATGCTTATTATTTTAGGAAAGAACTGTTGACTTGGCAGTGTGAGGAAGTGGTTGGAGAAAGTGGTCTGCTTGTGGCCCATTTGTGAGACGGTGCGGTGGAAGAGCACCCACTTGGCTCAGGATCTCCTGCCATACGAAGAAGGAGGCATCATCAGTGTGCTATTCTCTCTGTAACTAAGGTGAGCCATTGAAAGAAATTGATAGTCAACCTACTATTGAGTGGCTGAGGAGTTCAGGCATAATCTTGCTGTTTATTGCAGCGAAATTCCGGGCAAAGCGCAGAGTTGTATGAAATCTCATTACATATGTAAATCAAAGCCATACGGACTCAGATCCAAAAAGATTTTACCTGACCCAACAACTTGGTAAGTGGCTAGCATCCCTCCTGGTATAGATATACTGGGAAATACGGCCCTTATACATTTTCCATCAGTGGCCCCTACAGATGGGAGGGGGAAAATCACTGCTTATTATCCTCCTAAGACATTGGGACTGCAAAAGCCAACTAATTTGACTACTGTGAATGAGGCTTTGAGTCTGCTGCAGGAGAGCATGAGCAATTCAGCACATATATATATTTATTTATGTTTTACATTTGTAAAGGGCCCAAACCCTGAGGCACCAGAGTGCTGTAATTACATGATACAATCTTAGCAAACTAAATAGTACATTTCACATTAAAGGATAGAATAGCATGAATAACAGTTTAAGGACAGCAAACGGTGTTCAGAGGCCAGAAGACCAGAGTGGGTGCTTGTCGGTTAGGTGAAAAGCTATGTTTTTAGAGCTTTGCGAAATGTCCAGTAGGAGCTCTTAGCTCTTAGTTCAGTGGGTAGAGAGTTCCAGTGGTTACTGCTATCATTGGGAGGCTCTCCCCTCCTCCTTTTGCTCTTTTGGTTTTAGGTAGGCTGCGGCGGTGGGCAAAGGTGAACCTTACCAGTCTATTGTATTTGGATCTCTCAATTTTCTGGACTAGGTATTTCAGTGCTGAGGTGCTCAAACATTTGTGAGCCATCAATAGTGTTTTGAAAATGACCCTTTCTTTAATGGGGAGCCAATGCACTTTTCTTCTGGCGGCTGATATGCGGTCTGTCCTTGGGATGTTTAAGGCTGCTCGAAGGGCATTGTTTTGGATTATTTGAAGTTTATTAATATTCTTTTTTGAGGTACCTGCAAAGAGAGCATTACAATAGTCCAGTTTTGGTCCTGTCATTGCTCTGGTGATGGTTAAGCAGCTCTGTGGGTTTCAGAATTGTCTTGCGGCGTTGATACGTTTGGCTGTGTAAGCTGCTGAGAAAGCGATCACATTAACTTGTTTGGTGAGGAAGAGCGCGAAGTCTATGTAGAACCCCAGCATTTTTACTGTGGCTGATACTGGGATCTGGTGTCCGTCTATGGTGCAGGTGGTGTATTGGGGACCACGTTTCTGCAGCATTGCAGGTGGGCCTGCCAGTAGGATCTCGGTCTTGTCATCGTTTAGACATAGGTAGTTAGGTGCCATCCATGAATGTATCATGGAATATATTTTGTTAAGCAAGCGTATGTCTTCTTCGTAGCAGCCTGACAAGGGGAGGAGGATTTGGGTGTCATTGGCATAGTTGGTGTAGGATATGACAATTTCATCCAGGAGGTCAAAAAGAGGTTTTGTGAATATGTTGTAGAGGGAAGGGGAGATTCAGGACCCTTGGGGGACGCTACAGGGGATAGGGAAGGGGGGGCGCTGGCAGTGTCTGAGAAGACCCTCATGGTTCTGTCTTCCAAGAAGGAGGCTTCCCAAGATGTGGCATCGGGGGAGAAAATGGCTGAAGTGATGAGGTGGCGACATAGAGTGGGATGTCTACAAGGTTGAATGCAGCCACTGGATCTAGCAGGAGAAGGATGGCTGGTTTGCTCTCGCCTATGAAGGAATCGAGTTGGGTTTTAAAGTCTAATAGTGCTGTTTCGGTGCCAGGGACAATAACTCACTGCTGAGGGGTGTTATGCTCTGCATTGAAATTCGTGAATTGTTTTAAGCAGAGTAGAGAGCCACAAAAACATGCTTGAAGAGGAGGGGGTGCTGACAATTGTGTGAGCAAGGAAGTTCTGTCCGCTGATGAATGTGCCAATGGTTCAAATGTCTGACGCATAGCGGACCCGCAAGGGAGATTGTTTGACAGCCCCAAAATGATTTCTGACACAAATATTGATTCTATCCTATTCCCACAGTGTAGTAACATAAGCTTGCATGCCAACTCTCAGGGTGACCCCAAGACTCGCCTCGGACTTGGTGTTTTGCAATCTGCGGTTAGAATCATTTTGAAACTATGTGGGGCAATAAATGAAGACCTTAAACATCAGGCAGATCTGGTTGCTCGACTTTATGACTTGGTTAGTGAAAAAAAGTCAACCATCAACTGCCCTATTCCTCAGACTGGTAATACCAATGCACTCTCACATCAATGCTCAGTTATCATGCAATCTGACCCACCTGGGGCAAGTGATGCAAATGTTGCAAGCAAAACCTTGCAGTCCAACATACCCACCCAGAAACAGCAACGGCTGGCAAAGCGCCAACAGAACAGGGGCTTCAGTTCAAAAAGGGACAATCAACACAGGGGGTTATTATTGAATCTCAGCCCCTTAATTCTACTGTGAGATCTGATATTATAATAAATTCAAAAGAGTCAAGGAAACGAGTGGCTGGGTGGAAGAGGAGATCTGACACCCTGACCAATTTGTTTACGAAGGAAGACGGGTATCCCCAGAGAGTTATTCAAGTGCTGTGTTTGTCCACCAAAAGAGCAACCAGTAAGCAGGGAATGAGGGTTACTCCAGCCGCCATTGAAGAGGGTGATGAGGTCTCTGTGTCACTGAATGGTGATTCACTTAATGTATCTACTTGTGAGAAACATCAGGTCTGTGCATTAGACCCTAAAGTTTTAACAATTGGGCTGGTGATGGACACGAAATGGAGTCAGAACTTAAAGCATTCCGCCCTCATGGCCTTCTTGAATATAGCCCCCTCTTTTAGACTTCTGAATTTTAGTGAATTTGACTTAATTGAGCCCCTCATCATCTCAGTTGGCAAGGCAACAAGGATACACTGCTACTTGCCTGAAACAGCTCCACTGATTCGTTACCATCAGGTATCCTTGAACTATTTGGGTTTTGAATTGGACAAACAGGTGCTCACAGTGAAGCCACTGGTATGCTGCCCTCAGTGTAAAGGTTCACAAGCTATTGGTATTGCCCCTAGTGCCCTTATTGCAAATGTTGCTACTGACTCTGGTGTCAAGTTCAACGATTCAAGTTCGGGTTGGGAATGGCTGCAGAGAGTTCTCCCTAAAACCAGGAATAACCACTTAAGTCATAAAATACTGAGTTGGAACACCCATGGGTTCTTGCACTGATTGAACAAGGGTGGGTCTCGGAGTGCCTTGCTTGAACATGACATTTTTGCATTACAAAGGTCCTGGCTAAAGTTTGATGTTGAGGTTGATGGGTCTGTCATTTTCCAATCCAAGGTCACCAAAGGGAAAGAGGGTCACCCAATCGGAAGGATTTTGATTGGTTTCAGGAACAACCTAAACCCTTCCCCAGTATGCGCCCGGGAGGTAGAGGTAAATTTCTTGGTGGTGGAGATCAGCAGGAATGTGGGTGATGAACATGAGCGAATGCTGATTGTAAAAATGTACAACCCGCCAGGAGAATTCATCGGTGACCAAGTTTTTGATAGTTTAGATCTTATCCTCGTGCACTGGTGCGAGCTGGTGGTTAACAACCCCGTAATTGTATGTGGGGACTGGAACGCCAGATGTGTTGACAGATCAGGGGGTGCGGTTTTTAGGAACGTGGCTGAATACAGTGTCATGATACATATAATCTCGAATGCCAGGGGGTTGCATTGGCTTAGATACCTGTTTTCTTGCTTAATGGGTGGGTGGAAGGGGACCACCAGGGTGGCCCAACCTGGTTTGCGGGTGTAGGGGGAAAGGCCACATTCAACTATGTTGCAGGCAATAATTGCCTACTGGAGTTGGTCAATGCCCACACGGTTGTTCCTAATGCATTTAGCGACCATTCTATGTCGACACTGGATTTAACTAAGAATGTTAGAATGAATGAGTGTGGCAGCATTGAACCAAACCATTCAGCAAACCGGCTATGCTGAACCGAGAGAAGAATAGGGAATCTCTGCTCAAGGGTCTTTTTACAATGTTGCTTTGACAGGAGAGGGCTTAAAGCAAATGTGCCAACGAATAGAAGCATGGCTCTTATTGGTAGCGCAGGAGACGGGGGTAGTAGCAGAGCCCCTACCGTGGTTAGTAACATTTGGACCACTCAAGTCTTGATATAAAGACACATAACGTAAGCATGTCATGCGTAAGGCCATTCGTAGATTTCAACACAAACCAGGATGAGAAGTTAGTGGCTAGGCCAGGTGAAATTGCATGAATTAAAAATTATTATCTGTTAAGGATTTCAATCTGGCACACACCCAGGTCTCGCCTAGCATGTAGTGTGCAAGGAAATATTTATTGTCTATAAGTTCAATATTCTGAATGATATACCATTCATATCTAATCCGTCTCAAAATACCCCCCAGGTCACACTGGATCAGGAATCAGGCTAGTATATATATATATATATATATATATATATATATATATATATATATATATATATATATATATATATATATATATATATATGTATATATATCTCTATATATATATATATATATGTAGTTATGGTTAAGTTGCTGTTTCCATAGGAAGAGCACTTTTTGGGCGGCTTATAACTCCGATCCCCCTGGGCGAATTCTCACCAAACTTTGCAAAAAAAGTATATGGTCCACTCTGAATTTATTTTGCAAAGTTTGGTGAGGTTTGGTCCACTGGGGGAAAACTTATAGGGGGGGGTCCCAAAATGTCTTTTTTCCCATAGAGTGAATGGGGGAAAAACTTTGCGCATGGCTACAGGCTAAACCGCTGGACGGATTTTCACCGAATTTGCGGGAGGGGCATGGGCTTGGTCCCGAAAGCGTGCTTTTGTAAATTTGGTTAGAATCCGTCCAGTAGTTTCCCTTAAAATGACCAAAGAATATGTCTAAAAAAATTAGTGATATCTATGTCCGATCCACGGTCACACTTCCCTGTTCGCTCCGCTACAAGATACGATTGGCCAGGGGGGGTAGCGTCATGACCACGGACATGCGACATCTTCGCCGATTGGCTACAGCGGGCCGTGATGTGTGTCTCAATGTGTGGATGCGCCCGACATTTTGGATCCGAACACAGCGCGGTCGCCACCAGAGGCGAAATGCTGTTTTGGAAAGTGTTTTGCTCTGCTACAGTGAGTGGGGAGGATTACAGAGTAAGAGATGGGTTAAATGCTGTACTTGCTTGGACGGTAGGTGTTAATAATGTATTGGCCATGCGAAATGGTGTGTGGGAAAATATTGTCATCTTCTATAGTGATTGGGGAGGTTTAGAGAGCAAGAGATGGATGAAATACTGTGCTTATTTGGGCGGCAACTGGTAGTGATGTATTCTCCATTGCCGCCTTGTTCAGGATATTTGTACATCCAGAAAATGAGGGGGATTTAAGCGTAGGTTTTCAGTACATACTGTGTGTGGGCACCTTGAAAATGATCTAAGGACACGCTTGGTGTTAGTGACCATTGACATTGTATTCCTGTCGTTATTACATTACAGTTTCCTATGTGTCTCTTATTGATTAGTACGGCACCATGGTTGTGACACACGGCCACAGTAGTGGCCCTGCAGTTGTGGTTAACTTGCTGTTTCCATAGGAAGAGCACTTTTTGGGCGGCTTATAACTGGACGAATCCTCACCAAACTTTGCATAAAAGGTATATGGTCCACTCTGAATTTTTTTGCAATGTTTGGTGAGGTTTGGTCCAGGGGGGTAAACATACAAGGGGGGCCCCAAAACGTCTTTTTTTCCCATAGAGTGAATGGGGGAAAAACTTTGTGCACGGTTACAGGTGTTAGTGACCATTGACAATGCGTTCATGTTGTTATTACATTACATTTTCCTATGGGTCTCTTATTGATTAGTACGGTACCATGGTTGCGACATGCTGCGGTGGTTGTGGGCAGGGCCTAGAGTCTTGGATGCATGGCTGTAGGCCGTAGGCCGAAGGCCATACTGCCAAAAGTGTAGGCCCTGGCCACAACCACCGCAGCATGTCACAACCATAGATACACATGTAGTATTGATTATGGATTATATGGTTGTGGGGAGTGTGTGCTGTGTTGGGTACTTGGCTGAAGGCCATGCACCAAAAAACAAAGTTATAAGGGCTGGAGGTATAAGCCAACGCACACCAAAACATTGCAATATCTATGGACATACAGCTAGGCATGCAGTCTGTGGCGAGATGAGGTGAAGCATACCACTCCTATCAATATACCCCTACCACTGTACATCACTGAGGTGGTTGTGGGCAGGATGTAGAGTTTTGGCTGCATGGCTGCAGGCTGTAGGCAATATACAATACTTCTAAAACCCAAGGCCCTGTCCAGAACCACCACATCATATTACAGCAATGCATACACCCGTAGTATAGGCTAGCATGTTAGATTGTTCTGGGGAGGGTGTACAGTGTTGGATACATGGCTGAAGGCCAAGCACCCAGAAACGACCTTATCAGCAGTGCAGTTATAAGGCGATGTACACGCATACATTCAAATGTTTGTGCGCACATATCCAAATGTGTAGGTCCAGCCCACAACCACTGCAGCATATTAGACAAGCATGTTAGTGGCTGTGTTATTATGGTGCAGTTGCTGTTTGCATAGGAAGAACACTTTATGGCAGCCTTATACCTGTGGTACCCTTGGGCTGTTTGTTCCGAAAGTTTCCACAACAAAAAAAGTAACACTCTGACTTACTTTGGAACATTTGTTGACGTTTTGTGCACGGGGGACAAAAGTTATAAGGGGCAGGGGTTCTCAAAACATCTTTTTTCACCTTAAAGTGATTGGGGGAAAATGTTTGTGACCGCAAACATGTGGCTCTTTCTCTGATTGCTTGTAGAACAGCGTGAAATACGTCAGCTTTCTTCTGTAGCCCCCCTACCTTTTATTCATGTTTTAGTGTACGCGCATATCGCCAGAAACTCATGTAAAAGAAGACAGCATTGGACTTGTCACATTGATGTAATAGTATTTCAGAAGGACACGTTTGAGGGGGCCACAATGGGATGTGGAAGCCCAAACTGGAAAAGTGCAATTTTGTTGTCACCAAAGTGATACATTTAAATGCAAGCTTCTGCTCACTGTACCATGACCAATTACGGTATGTGAGTGACAATGTTTTTGAAATTAAATTTCGGTCAGACTGGCGTAGTTAGTTTACAAAACTAAGGCCACCATCTGCAGTGTTTGCAGGAAACAGCGCTTCTGGAGGTGTCTGGGAGTAGCAGTTCTCATAATTAGATTGCAATATGTTGCTTCAAAGAAAGAATGTATTTGGTTTCTCAGTGAAGGCCAGATGAGTTGCTTTTTCGGTTGTCCACTCAATACGCCCACGCATCCGAGTGAATGTATAAGGGGCAATTGTTTTTTTACCTTGACTGAAAGGGAAAGTTACTAGCAATTCACGGAATGAAAGGGACGAAAAAAATAGTAATTGATAAGGTTATGTTTTAAAATGTTTGTAGGGGACTTGCAATGTCAGTATACAAAGACTCTTCGCTGCGAACACATTGGCGTGCAACTTGCACAAACAGAATGGAGGCAGTAAATATTATGTAAGTTTATTTTTACACACTGTACAGCGAGCCGCGCTTTATTGCACCATTACTGCACATCTAATTGTGCTAATGTACCTGCCGTATTACCTTCATGCACTGTTACATTTTTCCTGTAATGTTGCAGAGTGCCCTGGTTGCACGTTTGTAGTTTATGAGTGCACTCATCCATTTTTAGCATTATTATTTTTTATTTGAAACGGTAACTTTGTCCACATAGCTTTGGGTGTAACTTTGCACGTTTTTTTGGTATTCTTTGAAATCAGGAGACCAACCTGCCTCCAGCACAGCCACTCTGCAAACTGAAGGGGCCATGTACACAGCACGGCTCTACCGCCTGCTGGTATTTTTGTCCGCTGGCTCTGCAGCCTTGGCTCCTTTTGAGCCTACAGTTGGAACTGCAACGCTCTGACATGTGGCTTCATTGAAATGGTAATGATTTGTTCCTGGGGTCGTGATGGGCATGTTTGCAGTTAAAACATGTGATTATTACCGCCCAAGGACAAACCATTTGCATTTCAATTAAGGCAGGAATTAAGAGCAAGTACAAAAAATTGCATTTAAAAAGGGGCGGGACAAGTAAATGATGTGACCTCATGACCCCCTTGTGGGCAAGTGTCCTGTGACAGACTGTCAAAGAGTTGGCGACTCTACTTACGGCGCATGCAAAAGGTGGCCATTTGTAGCCTGCTAGTATAGGTTCTCCTGGAAATTAGTAACATTTTACTAACATATAATGTTTGAACACGTAATTTTGTGTTGTACTTTGCACATTTTCTGTGTCTTTTTAAAAAAAAATGTTAGTATAGGTTGGTCATTGACACTTACTTTCTTTACCTTTTCCCCCATAGGTATATCATGCCATACTGTGTCTGCCATGGTTTTCAAATGCCGAGTGAGGGCTTCTTCGGACGGCAAATACAACTGCTGGTGAGCGGTTGCCTGTCCATAATAATTTTGTGGAATGAGACTGTAAACCCGATTGGTCGTATGCCGAAATCGCTATTCGGAGCAACGTCACTTCATTTATGGTGGTGTAAGCTCCAAGTCATGACGACTTCTGGGAAATAACTGCAGAAACAAAGCGACTGTTTGTGATGTCATCTTTGATGTCCTGGTTGTTGGTCTTAGCAGTGCACGGTGGTGGCATGAGTTATGGCTACTTAGCTTATCATAACTGGTGAATTTCAGGGGTTTTTCGATATTACCTACAACCATAGCGTCCCCTTAACAAAGTTTTTTTTACTGAATTGCATAGGTTTTTAGTAGGGCAACTTAACCATAACATCCCTTTCACAAAGTTTTTTTTACTGAATTTCACAGGTTTTTAGTAGCGCTACTTGACCATAATGTCCCTTTAACAAAGTTTTTTACTGAATTTCATAGGCTTTTATTAGTGCAACGTAACCATAATGTCCTTTTAAATGGATGAAGACCATTACCACCCTAGCTTCCCAAAGTGGGAACCCGGGTGCTAAAAAAAAGATTTTACTTCCCAAACTGGAATGCCTGCAGCGTCCCGGTGTAGGAAGGAAAATCCTTTAACAAGATGGTCACCACTTCACAACACGTGTGCGCGGTCTTTGCAGCTATGTGTTTTTTACAGCGAGTGTGCATGTTCAGATGAGGCGCGTGTGAACTCGGATTCATCTAATTTCTGCATGTTTTTCTTCAACGCATCTTCTCAGCTACGTGTTATGTACAGCACATATGCGTGGTCTTCGCAGCTACGTGTTATGTACAGCGCTTGTGAGTGGTTTTTGCAGCTATGTGTTATCTACAGCACATGTGCATGCTCTTCGCAGCTAAGTGTTATCTACAGTGCCAGCGCTTGTGCGTGGTCTTTGCAACTACGTGTTTTCTACAGCGCATGTGCGCGGTCTTCACTAGTACGTGTTTTACGTTAACTCCTGTGCGCGGTTTTGTTCAAGACTTGTGCATGTTCGGATAAGGCACGTGTGAGCGCAGAAACGCGTGTGTGTGGTTTTTGCAGGTACGTGTTATCTACAGCGCGTGTGCGTGGTCTTTGCAGGTACGTGTTATTTACAGCGCCAGTGTGAGTGCATGGTCTTTGCAGGTACATGTTTTCTACAGCGCGTGTGTGTGGTTTTCACTGGTACGTGTTTTCCGTTAACTCCTGTGCACGGTTTTGTCCAACACGTGTGTGTGGTCTTCTCAGCTATGTGTTATATACAGCATGTGTGCGTGGTCTTCGCAGCTATGTGTTATCTACATCGCTTGTGTGCAGTCTTTGCAGGTACGTGTTTTCTACAGCACGTGTGCACGGTTTTGACTGCTACGTATTTTCCGTTAACTCCCGTGCGCGGTCATCATTTCTGCGTGTTTTCTTCAATGCGTGTCCCTGTTTGGATGAGGTGCACGTGCGAGTTTGAAAAAGAAAGTGTGTGCGCATTTTGACTGGCGCATTATATGTGAAGAGTGGGTGAAGTAGTTCTGCGCATGCGCTTTACTGCGTGAGCGTGGTCTACACCGCTACGTGCTTTCTTCGCGTTCGGATGTTGTTTAGTTAACACGTTTTTGTGCTTCTTGCAGCCATATTCCATCCCATCCTCATCACCCCTCACCTCCCCAAACATTATTTGATCAGCTTGATGAGTGCAATGTTGTTTTTTTAAATATGTTTTGCCGCGATGTCCGTGGACACTGGATGAGAATCCAAGATGGCGGGTGTCTCCAAAAATCTGACGCACTTCACGCTTCACCCCAGCCAATCGGAAAGCACGTCATATGTCCACGGGCATCACGCAAGCCGCTTGGCCAATCCGTGACCTGTTCATGGAGCGGACAGGGAAGTGTGTCCACTGAGCGGACATAGATATCACTAATTTTTGTGCCTTATCTTTTGGTCATTTTAAAGAAAACTACTGGATGGATTTACACCAAATAACAGGGCTGTGGGCGTGAACAAAGTTTTTTCCCATTATGTCTTTATGGGAAAAAAGACGTTTTGGGACCCCCCCATAACATTTCCCCCCTTAGACGAATCCTCAACAAACTTTTCAAGATAATTCAGAGTGGCCCATATACTTTTTTTTGCAAAGATTGGTGAGGATTCGTCCAGGGAGAGTGAAGTTATAAGCCACTCAAATAGGGCTCTTCCTATGGAAACAGCAACTTAACCATAACTACACAGCCAGCTACCGTGGCTGTGTAATATGTTGGTTTGGTGAAAATACGTCCAGTAGTTTTTTTTAAAATGACCAAAAAGTAGGTCACAAAAAATTAGTGATATCTATGTTCGGTCCATGGACACACTTCCCTGTTCGCTCCGCGGACAGTGTCCTGATTGGCCAACCGGCTTGTGTCATGTCCGCGGACATGCAACGTGTTCGCTGATTGAACGGTGAAGACGGTGAAGCGCGTCAGATTTTCGGGAACGCCTGCCATCTTGGATTCACGGACAGCACGATCAAACTTGGTGGAAAAAATACTATTTAGTAGAGTGTGTTGGTGTGTAAAAGTGTTTGGGGAGGGTGGGGGAGTAAGAGATGGGTTAAATGTTGTATTTATTTAGGTGGTAGACCCCCTTGTTGTGTTCACTTTGTCTGCGGACAATGCAGATGTTCTGAAATGTTCTAAATAAACGAAATGGGGGTGTTCTGAGGACACTACGCCTGTATGTATTGTTCACAAGCAAGATGAAAGTGTTTTAAGAACACTCGCGGTGTCCTGAAATGTTTGAAAATAAACAAAATGGGTGTGTTCTGAGGACGGTAAGCCTTTCCATTTTGTTTGCAGGCAAGTTGAATCTGTTCTAAGAACACATCATGTGTCCTGGGATGTACGTCAATAAACAAAATGGGGGTGTCCTGAGGTCGGTATGCCTGTCCGTACTGTTCGCAAGCAAGTTCAAATTGTTCTAAGAACATATGAAGTGTCCTGGGATGTTTGTAAATAAACAAAATGGGAGTGTTCTGATGACACTACGCCTGTACGTATTGTTCGCAAGCAAGTTGAAACTGTTCTAAGAGCACTCGCTGTGTCCTGAAATGTTTGAAAATAAACGAAAAGGGTGTGTCCTGAGGACGGTATGTCTGTCCGTTTTGTTCGCAGGCAAGTTGAAACTGTTCTAATAACACATGCAGTGTCCTGAAATGTTCATCAATGGACGAAATGGGGGTGTCCTGAAGATGCTGTCCGTATTGTTCGCTGGCAAGATGAAAGTGTTCTTAGAACACATTATGTGTCCTGGGATGTTCGTAACTAAACAAAATGGGGGTTTCCTGAGGATGCTATGCCTGTCCGTACTGTTGGTAGGCAAGTTGAAACTGTTTTAAGAATACTCATCATGTCCGCGGATGTTAAAAGTGCCAATGTGGCATAATTAAAGTGTTTGACTCTATGGGTGTGATATGCTGCAGTGGTTGTGGCCAGGGCATAGAGTCTTCGGAGCATGGCCATATGGCCATGCACCCAAGACTCTATGCCCTGGCCACAACCACCTCAGCATATCACACCCATAGTGGCTTATAACTTTGGGATCCAAGAACACATTTATAAGCAATGAAGTTATAAGCCACTATGGGTGAGATATGCTGTGGTGGTTGTGGGCAGGGCCTATAGTCTTGGGTGCATGGACAAGACCAAATTTATAAGCACCAAAGTTATAAGTCACTATGGGTATGATTTGCTGTGATGGTTGTACATATTGTAATATACTTACTGTTTGGTTTAGTAACTGGAGTATATGTACTTTTTGTTTATTTCTGTAATAAAAGAAAAGATCATGTTAGTATTGGTATTTTGTAACGACTTATAAATTGAATAATCAACATTTTTTTTACCCTCATATTTAGTAGATTACAAATCAGTGTACTGTGCAATTTGCTCAGTTTCTGTGTTTGTTGCTAAAATCATTGGGTCTGTGGGAGAAAAAAAATCCATGTTGGATTAAAAAAAAACTTTTTTTGTTATGCTACAGTCTATTTGTTTGTTTGTTTTCTGTGTTCACTTGTTGTTTCTGGCTAATGCTCTATATATTGGCTTGTTGCAGATTTTTGGAGCAGTTAGATACCTGTTGACATATTCTAACAGTCTATTTTTTGTTATAATGAAGTGGTATTGATTTATCTGTTTGGATATTGTAAAATTTTGGGGTAGTTAGATACCTGTTGGCATATTCTGTCTATTTTTGTTATAATGTAGTGGTATTGATTTATCTGTTTGGATATTGTAAAATCTTGGGGCAGTTAGATACCAGTTGGCGTATTCTAATTATCTATTTTTAGATATAATTTAGTAGTATTCATTTATCTGTTTAGTTGTTGTAGAATCTTGGGGCAGTTATAAAGCTGTTGGCATATTGTAACAGTTTATAGTTTTTTAATAGAAGTTTAGTTAATGTTTAAGTACAGTTTAGTTAATACAATTTGGTTTTAAGAACATTAAATAAGCATTTGTAAGATTTGCAGTTAATCTCTGCTTTAGAGTAATGGTACTATCATTACATTCAAACCATCCACATTTTTCTTTTTATATATGCAGTATAGTGACCTGCATTGGTTGTGGCTCCTGTGTGGTAGATTATACCTACTGTTGTGAAGGTTTTCTTACCAAGTGATACTTGACCATGTGTGAATCCAGCCATCTTGGAGTTGTTTTTGGTACCATCTGCGTTGTAACGTAGAAGCATTAGTATTACGTATTTACTATGTGTTTGTATTAGTAAGGTGGAGCGATTATCCGAACTGCAGGTAGTACATAATCTACCATGGTTTGCATTTTGTACAAGTTGCTGAAATGGAACGGATTCACAATTGGTTATTGATACATACACGATACATACACAAAGTGCTCATTGGGGATTTGTTCTTGTGTCACATTGTTGCACAGAGTGCATGTATGTTTCCACATGTATGAAATCTGGAAGATTTCATTTATATGTATGTTTTTGTTTTCCAGTACTTGCAGTAAGTACATTAGAAATTCTTGTGGATCTTCCTGTGAGTTTATAGTGAATTTCACTATTCCAGCACTGTAGTCCAATTGTTGTCTTATTCTATAAACACTATACGTGTTGTCAGGATTGTTTGTTGCATTTTTATGAAGTACTAACATTTGCAAACACAATTGGTCTGTACTGTGTAAGTAAATGTTGTCAACAATTGGTGGTAATTGAAATAGAATATTCATTGTTACATTTGCGTAGCAACTTACACCAATTACATTTGAAAGTTTAAATGGACCAGGTAGTTCTGTATCTGAGTGCTTTTTTTGGAGTTTGCCTTCCTTCTTTGAAGAAGTACCTGGTTTACTTTCCCTATTAGGTTTGTTTTTGATTGTGGTACTTGATGAAGTATTAGTTTCTTTGAATCTCTTTGGAGGATTTTCAGTGACATCCTGTTGCATTTATGTTTGAATTAGTTTTCTTTTAGAACATTTAACTTTTTGTGGAATAGGATATGTTTTTAAATGGGGGGTGTATAGTGAACGAAGTCCATTGTATTCTGAAATGCAAGGAATATCAGCGTTTACTTTACTTGCATGAAAGTTGATTAGAAATAGACCGTCAAGTGTAATTAAGCTTGACAGTGCTACATAGCTCATGCCTTCTTTAAAGACTGTGTTACCAATGTCTATCAATGGTTTGTCTAGAGTAAGACCTTGTGATTTATGAATGGTGACTGCGTATGCAAGAGTTAGAGAAAATTGTTCTCTGCGTACATACATGTCTTAGAAGTGAAGGAATCAAGCTGTTGAGCGTCCTATTCTTTTCACTTCTGAAAGTTTGTCAAAGAGAATATTGACAAACTGAATGTTGTTGTCACGTGGGTATGTTTGAAAGCCAACAACTGTACCCAGTGCTCCATTAACTAGTCCTTGATCTACGTCAAGGTTACGTTTAAGCATTACTCTGCAATTTAAGAATTTAAGGATCATTTTAATATTTTTTCCAATCCAGCTGTGTTGGAGATTGAATTTTCTAAACTATTTAGTCTCGTTGTGGCTTGTTCACACATGGGTAGTATCATTCCATGTATGTCTAGTTTGTCTGTGGCGTTAATTTCAATTATTGGTTGCATTTCTTTTTTTAACATTGTTTCATTGAATTTGAAACAGCTTGCAAGAGTTGGCATTAAGGCCATACTATTGACATTTTTGTGGGCTAATTGTTCCCTAACATCCGTAGCACATGCATTATCGCCATAAAGTGCTTGAATGTGCCGGGTTTTCAATATTGCTTGAGCTTCTTGAGATAATATACCAACTCTAATACTTTTTAAGATGTTGGCATAAGTGAGATCTGCAGATTGCCGCATGTTTTCTGTTAATTCTCTGTATTGGAAATGTTGCCAAAGGTTGACATTTCCAATGCTGCCAACAGTTTTACGGCAGAGTTTAAAAATAGGCTCACCTTTCACTGGCGTCAACTGAAGAAGATCTCCGAAAACAATAATGTGTTTCCCTCCAAATAGCTCTTTGTAGTTTGTTTTGAGTACTTCTTTAATCTGAGGTGAATCAAAGCCAACATTAGGTTGGAGACCATGCCTACTTCATCTATTAGTGGCATTTTCATTCGTTTTAATACTCTGTGTAGTTCCATTGCAGCTTCTGTAGAAAGTTTGTAATAGTCTAATTTGTTTTGGTGTTCTACTGGCAGGAGTAGTAATCGGTGTAAAGTGACACCGCCTATGTTGTAGGCAGCTTGTTTGTTTGCTTGTTTGTTTTATTTATAATGCGCGAGCATACCTAAGGGTGTCAGGGTGCAACCTTTACAAGAATTTGCGAAGCTTAGTTACAATAATCATAAAATATACATAATGACAGTGGGGCAAACAAGTGTTATATACATGGCAGCAATGAGGCAAACAGTCATTATATACATGTAAACAGGTAGGCACATGTGGTTACAGTGTGTGCGGGTAGCGCGAAAGGGGGGAGACTTGGCACTTAGTTGTCTTAGAGGGCCTCCGTCTGCAGCCATGAAACTACCTTGGATCGGAAGTTCTGATAGGGCAGGTCCACTCTGAGATTAGGAGGCAAAGAGTTCCGCAGTTTGGCTGCTTTCACCGGGAAGCTGTTGCCCCCTATGGTGGCACGTTTGAAGTTGGGGACGGAGAGGCAGTCTTTATATGAAGTTCTGACGGGTCTCAAGGAGGACTGTCTATGGAATCTATTAATCAGGTAGATCGGGGCAGCATTATTGAGAGATTTGTAAGTGAGTGATGCCGTTTGTAAGAGAATTTTGTCTCTGATGGAGAGCCAGTTGTTCTGTTGGCTGAATCCTGTAATGTGCTCTCTTCTGGAGATGCCCAGAGCTGCTCTAAGAGCTTTGTTCTGGAGAGTTTGTAGTTTGCTAGTGGTGGCCTTGGAGGATCCCAGGTAAAGGGCGTTACAATAGTCGAGGCAGGACAGTATAAGTGCTCTGGTGAGTGTAAGGCAGCTAGTGTCTGACAGAAATGGTTTAGCTGCGCGGATTAATTTACACGTATATGCCGTGGAAGATGCCAGGGAGCTCACTTGTCTTTTGAATGAGAAATTGAAATCCAGGTAAAATCGCAATGTTTTGACCTCCTGTCCGACTTTGATGTTGTTCCCGTCGATCATGAAGGAATTGTAGGCCGGGCCAAGTTTCTTTAAACTGGACCGGGTACCTAGGATGATAATTTCTGTTTTATCATCATTCAGGCGTAGTCCATGAGTGGCCATCCATGCCTGGATGATGATGTACACCCTGTTTACCAAGGCCAAATCCTTTTCATAATCTCCAGAAAGCGGAAGGAGGATCTGGGTATCATCTGCCTAGTTAGTGTAGGTGATACCGAGATGATCCAAGTCAGCGAAAAGAGGCTTGGTAAATACGTTTTACAGTGTGGGGGAGACACAGGAGCCCTGTGGTACACCATACGTGATGGGTACAGGATCTGCTGCAGCAACAGGAGAAAAGACCCTCATGGTTCTACCATTAAGGAATGATGTGATCCAGGTGATGGCCTCAGTAGAGAAGTGCGCTGATGAGTGGAGGTGTGCACATAGGACAGAGTGATCGACCAAATCGAAAGCTGCAGATAGGTCGAGGAGGAGGAGTAAGGCAACTTGCCCATTGTCTGTGAGCATGTCGATCTGAGCTTTCAGGTCAATAAGTGTGGTTTCAGTCCCGTGTTGAGGACGGAACCCTGATTGTCTGGAACCTAAGAGGTGGTGTTCTTCCAGGTACTTCTGTATTTGTACATAGGCAACCTTGTCGGGGATTTTTAGTAGGAAGGGAAAAGTCGTTATGGGTTGTAATTTGTGGGTGTGATTGGGTCAGTGTAGGTTTCTTTAGTAATGGAAGTACCCAGGATTGTTTCAAATTGGTGGGGGTGGATCCAGTGGCGAAGGAGGCATTCATCAATTTTGTGATGAAAGGGGAGAGGTTGCGGGCAGCGTCTTTGATGAGCTGTGCTGGGCACAGATCTCCCCGGCAATTGGATGGTTTCAAGGATAGGATGATTTTTTCTACTTCAAGTGTATTGGCTTTGGAGAACTTGAAGCAGGTAAGCTCTGTGGGCGTGAGCTTGTCCGGAATTTTTGAAGGGAGAGTGTCACTTAAGGAAGCTTTTTTGTTGGAAATTTTACTTTGAAGGGTCACGATCTTGTTCACTAAGGCACTTTGAATTTCTGAGCACCAGTTTTTGTCTTTGGTGCAGGTATCAGGAGGTACTATGGGGGTTCTACTTCCTTAAGGATAGAGAAGACTTCTTTCATGTTGGATTTTGCTTGGGATATGCGAGAATCAAAGGAGGTTCGTTTAGCGAGGTAAATTTCTTTTTTGTAAAGTGCGGCTAGTTTGGAAAGTTTGAGTTTGTTCGCAGCTGAAGGGGATTTTTTCCAAGTGGCCACACAATTTCTTTTTTGCTGCCTTAGATTTTTAAGGAATGGTGTGTACCATTTGTTAAGGTGCGTTTTTGGTTTGCTTGGTCTGAGTTTGAGGGGGGCAATAACGTCCAGAGAGGTGCCCATGATCTTGTTGTTATTCGACCAAGGTCTCTGGGTCCAGGTTGTCGGGGAGTGTGTTGAGTATGGGGAGTAGGTTCGGGATGAGTCTTTCTATTGTCATATTCTTCTTGTTTCTAGTGAGAGTAGGAGGGGCCCTAATGATGGGCGGAGGTGGAGGTCTGTCAGTAGAAAGCATGAACGATACCAGGTGGTGGTCGGTCCAGGCTAGTGGTGAGATATTTTTAATGTTAGCTAGGCAATTGTGGGCGGCCACCCAATCAAGTATTCTACCTTTCGAGTGAGTAGGTGCCGTACTTCTTTGCCTGAAGCCTAGTTCAGTAAGAGTGTTAACTATGGTGCTGGCGGTGTGGTCTTCCGGGTCATTGTAGCCCATATTAAAGTCCCCCAGGGTGAGAACTTGAGTAGAGCTTTTAAGATTACTGGATAAAATAGAGTTGAGGTCTTCGTCAAAGGTGCCATTGGGGCCTGGCGGGCCGTAGATCAAATAGATATTGAGGGTTTAGGTATTGGTGAGTGGGACTTTGCCTGATAGTGTTTCGCATGAGGGGACGTTGGTAGATGTTGCTAGTCTCATGTAAGACTACATTTTTGGATAATGGCAACACCCCCTCCTCTGGAGTTGGGGTGATCTTGTCTCAGGATAGAGTAATTATCTGGGACTGGCAACATGAGCATGGGGCCTGCTGCTGGGTGTAGCCAGGTCTCAGTAATGGCGAAGAAGTCAAGGTCCTCTTTCAGGATCAAGTCTGCAATTTCTGTAGCATGAGCTACTAACGATCTGGCGTTGATCAAGGCTCCCTTAATTTTGGGGCTGGCTTTAGTAGTATGGTGCTTGTCCTGTGTTGATTTGGGATTGCCCTGAATGGAGGAGTTATGAGGGGGTCTAGGGTTGAAGTTTTGGGGTGGGTTGGATGTTTTTGATAAGAACTAGGTTGAGGCGGCGGAGCTTTTGACATCTGTATGGTGGGTAGTGAGCGGGCAAGGGGCTCATACATTTTAGCTAGTCCGGCTCTAAGTCCTAGGTTCCTATCTGTGGTAGCGCGAGGGCGACTAGTCGGTAACAGTGGCTGAGGGTCGTTTATGTCTAAGTATGATGCCTGGCTGTTAAGCATGGTTAGAGGTGGCATATTGGGTAGATGGGGAGCCATGTTAAGCTGTAATGCAATGTTTAAGAGGATCAAGAAGCAGGCAAGCAAGTTGGTAGTGAATGGACACATACTAAGTGTTAATGGCAGGAATATTAGGAGGCCGGGGAATAGGCTTGTTTGACACCAGTAGACCAGTATACATTTATAATGAACCTGGGTTAGAGGTACAGCAGTTAGGCTGAGATGCGCTGAGGTTATACCTGGATTAGAACTGGATACTTTAGCTGAAAGCACTAAGTGACACCTTCGTTTGAGCTATCACAATGTGGCTAGGGAGCACTAATTAACACCTAGGTTTAAGTAACACAAGGTGGTTAAAATATACTACGTAGCACCTAGTTTTTAGGTAGGATGATATAGCTAAAATGCCTAGAGTAACGCCTAGATTTGAAATAAGGGGACAGGGTTGCTAAAAATGCATTGAGTAACACCTAATTTGGAGGTAAACAGTATGGCTAAAAGGCAATGCGTAACACCTGGGTTTGACATAAGGCAATATGGCTAAAATACAAAGAACAACATCTAGATTCGAAATATGGCAATTTGGCTAAAATGCATTGAGTAACACCTAATTTAGAGTAAAGCAGTGTGGCTGAGAGGCAATGTGTAACACCTGAGTTTGACGTAAGGCAATATTGCTAAAATACATGGAACAACACCTAGATTCGAAATATGGCAGTTTGGCTAAAATGCATAGAACAACATTAATTAACTTAATTCCATATAGGCAGGGTGGGGCAGTGCATACTATGCAATTCAGGGCCGACAGAGTAAGTTGGTGCGTCAGTGGGCAGCATTCATAGCAGTAGCAATGTGGGTTATGTCAGCAATCAGTGTGTGCACCGTTGAGTGGGCAGTGGTGCAATGAGTGCTGTGTTGATATCAACGGATAGCAAATCAAATGGTAATCGTAGTGTATACAGTGGGCAATAGCTGCCGATAGTAACAGTGAGGCAGAGGAAATCGCTTACGGCTGAAGCAACGTGAGTAATGGGCCGCATACAGAGCACAGACGAAATGGGTTCCGGCAGCGATCAGGATGTAGCGCAATCAGGTGGACAGTGATTAGTGTGCTCAACAGTTAGAGCGCTAAGCACAAGAGATTGGCTAGTAGGTAGCGCGTAGGCTGGTGCAATATAGGGCTGCTGGGAAGGTAGCGCTAGTGTATAACTTAATAAAATGGGCTGTTATACTTAGTCCAGTGACAGGACGGGCGGGCGCATTCAAAGAATTGGCTATTGCTGGTTTGCATACAGATAATGACACACAAAGTGAAAGCTCGGCATGCAGTTGGGATCAGCATGCAGACCGAGTGAGGAGCAGTGAAGGCAGCGCCGTCATACTTACGAGGACAGATCGGCAAGAACGGGGCAGTATGTATGAGATGAAGGTGGGAGACAACGGGGGTAGGTATACCAAACAGGTGGAGCGCGTGTGAAGTTCTGACATCCGATGCAGCAGGGAGGAACGGCTGTCTATTAGGGTTCAGGCAAGTTTTCATGGGAATAGAGATACGGGTGAGAGAGGGAGGGGGCAGGAGGACAGTGCGCGCAGCAGAGAGCAGTGCGTTGGCGGTATGCAAGACAAATAAATGGCAATAAGGACAATATTGCGGTGAGGCTTGACTGGGCTAGGTGGATTTTTATCCACCTTAGGCATACAGTAATAGTACAGAGAGTCTCATACAAGGTGTAACTGCTTTAGCGATGATGATAGTAGTTCATAGTTGGGGTAGACATGTCTACTGCAGTATTGCAGGTCTGATTACCTTCAAAGTAGTCCAAGTGTGGATCGGGGTGGTGTCGGATTCTGGGCCCTGGCATCTGGCCAGCTCAGGACAGACTTTGGACAGGTGACGGCCTTGCAAGGGTGGGCCTTCCAGGGACGTGGGCCAGCTCTCGCCTCCCGGTGGCGGATTGGGCGGTATCTGCAGGATGGCTACCAATCAGGACGATGAGGCAGAAGAGGCTCGGTTTTCAGAAATGGCGGGCGGCCATCTTAGAATATCTGGGTGCTCGTCAATAGGTGTGGTGGGCAATGCACACCAGGAAAATCTGATGTACATACAGCTACAAACGGATGCCTGTATTCATGGTCAGCAAAGCTATACTGCACTTAGATTTACAGCGCCTAGTGCGCTAAGAATACATCTGTGCCTTGAAATGATGCGCATGGCATGGAAATGGCCCCAGGCCTACCTCGTGTGTGCTCCAGGTGGATGGGCACTGCTCTGACAAGGAGGCGGAGCTCCAGCTCCTCCCCTGGAATCCACGTTGTGATGAGGGTCTCTGGACAGGCGAGGACCTTGCAAGGGTGGGCCTTCCAGGGACGTGGGCCGGCTCGCGCCTCCCGGTGGCTGATTGGTAGCCATCCTGCAGATACCGCCCAATCAGGATGATGAGACAGAAGAGGCTCGGTTTTCAGAAATGGCGGGCGGCCATCTTAGAATATCTGGGTGCTCGTCAATAGGTGCGGTGGGCAATGCACACCAGGAATATCTGATGCAAATACGGCTACAAACGGATGCCTGTATTCATGGTCAGCAAAGCTATACTGCACTTAGATTTACTGCGCCTAGTGTGCTAAGAATACATCTGTGCCTTGAAATGACACGGATGGCATGGAAATGGCCCCAGGCCTACCTTGTGTGTACTCCAGGTGGCTGGGCACTGCTCCGATGAGGAGTGGGAGCTCCTGCTCCTCCGCTGGAATCCACGCTGTGATGAGGGTCTCTGGACAGGCGACGGTCTTGCAAGGGTGGGCCTTCCAGGGATGTGGGCCGGCTCTTGCCTCCTGGTGGCTTATTGGGCGGTATCTGTAGGATGGCTATCAATCAGGAGGATGAGGCAGAAGAGGCTCGGTTTTCAGAAAAAGCGGGCGGCCATCTTAGAATATCTGGGTGCTCGTCAATAGGTGCAATGGGCAATGCACACCAGGACAATCTGATGTAAATACGGCTACAAACGGATGCCTGTATTCATGGTCAGCAAAGCTATACTGCACTTAGATTTACCGCGCCTAGTGTGCTAAGAATACATCTGTGCCTTGAAATGACGCGTATGGCATGGAAATGGCCCCAGGCCTACCTCGTGTGTTCTCCAGGTGGCTGGGCACTACTCCGACGAGGAGGGGGAGCTCCTGCTCCTCCGCTGGAATCCACGCTGTGATGAGGGGGAGGATGCCCCCACAGCTAAACCTGTGGGTGCAGTGACAACAGCTGACAGTTTGTTGTTTGTCAATTGTTGAAGGAATTTACTGATGATTTTGATTAAGAATGTTTTGCTAGAACCAGCTTCACCACTGACGTACAGTAGTATAGGTTTGTAATTTTGGCAGGTGCATTCTTTGTTTTCATGTTGTACACCATGTGCAATTTCTTTTGGTACGTCTTCAAAAATGCTACGCTGCTCATTGTTTAGTTTTGATTGTAGTATAGTTAAGTCTTCTTTATCTTCATACTGACACATGGTGTTTTCTACTTCTGTCATAGCTAATTCTGCCTCATGTGTTATTAGTGGCTCTCCCAGTGGTTCTTGGCTTCCTGTTACAGAAGGTTGACTACTGTCAGGGGTGTCCTTATCTAGTTGGGCCTGGAGTTCTTCGTGTTGCTGTTCATTGTGCAACATTGTTTTGTACTGTGTTTACATCAGTTATAGTGATTTCATTTGCTTTTAAAGTGTCTTCATAGGAGTCATAGTTAACTAGTATTTCTTCTTCTTTTCTCCATGGTTTAAAGAGTTGTAGCAGGGACATGTAATATAGTTCTTTATGTTGAGGAGTCTTTGATGACAATTTGATATGATTAAATTTGGTTTGGTGAGTTTTACTAAGCTGCCTTCACAATTTGTCACTCTGTATTTACCTTTTTTTTCATCAGCTTTTATATTATTTTTGTATGTGAAGTTTTGGGCTATGTGGTATAGACACATGGTTTCCAAAGTGGTACTTCTGTTTGGGTAGTATTTGTCCAGTAAATTGTTTTTTAAAATGTCTTGGCTGTTGGGATCATGCTTGGCTATTGTTTCTATATTGTTTCTATATCTCTGTATGATGTTAGAACTCTTTATTTAGATTTAGCAGGACCAAGACCAGGACCAAGACTTAGCCATACTATATTTTCAGATTTTCCATATAAAGCAGTAAAAGTTAAACGATCTGCTGCTTCATAGGAGCCACATTCTCTATGGGAGAGCATTTTTATGCTCCAGGTGTATAATTTCTGAGACAGTGTTTTGTCTGATGACAGGTCATTCCAGAGGTCTTGGAGCTCTGTTTTTTTCTGCTTTGGTTAAGTATGCTGTAACATATCGTGCAACTGCAGTGGAATTGTCTGCAATGTAATGCACATGTATGTTTGTATTCCATAATTGGGCAATGATTGCACTGTAATCATTGATATATTTTTCTTCTTCTGTTTTTTTTATGTAATATGTATTTTTAGGTGATTTATCTTTAACACTATGTCTAACTGAAGACATGAAGTTGTTCACTTGACCTGTTTTTGTAACCGGTCTAGGGAAACCAAAGCGGCATTTGGTGTAGTATTTCCCTTTGTTTTTGTATTTGCGACGACAATATTTGCCACCTTTAAGTCTTTGAAATTGTACAATTTGTGCATAATGATCACTATTTGTTGCTTCTGATGGAATTTCACAAGTGACATATTTTTCAACAAACTGTAACACAGTGGCGTCATTGTCTTGACCAAATTTAGGAGCATCTTTAATCCATAAAAGCATGTGGATATGTGGTGCTCCTCTGGCTTGGGATTCTTTTCTCCAAAAGAAGTGTTGCACTTCCCCGAGGGGAGGAACAGTTTTATTACAAATAAAGTGTAGCATAGCAATGAAGCGATGGTGAAAATATCTTGAAACATTAACAGGATCTAGAGAACAAAGTTCTCCAGGTGTTAGTATATCTATGTTTGTTTTGTTTTTGTTTGATATGCCTAGGAAATCATGTAAATCTTCCCATGCATATTCTGCACAACTTAATGTAACAAACCAAGTGGGTGGGCCAAGGTTTCTTATCATACAACGTACATCTCCATGATGTCGAAACCAGTACTCTTTTGTACCACGCATGTTTGCTAATAGATTTGTAATATTTGATTGTAAAACCTCATCTTTTTGTTGCACTTTTTGTAATAATTGTGTAGCTGACATATTTTGAAAGTGGGATCCTGATTTTAATATGCGTGCAACACCGTAGCATAAAGTTGCTAGTTCACTTTCAAAAAGTAGGTGGAATATGTATTCCACATTTTGTCTAAATCTGGGATCTTCAGAATATATCTGTAACAAGCGGTATTCTGATGCTGTTATTTGAATAGGTCTATCATCGTACCTTCCTCCTTTGCCAGTAGGAAAGAGTAGAGGAAAAGCATGTGCTTCTATACTTTTTTCCCATATGCTGATTGGTGATCCTTTTGTTTGACGCATTTGGTACATTTCTAGTGCATCTTCTACAGTGTCATTAGAGTGCAATGGATGAATTGTATAATGGTCTAAAGTATTGGATATTGTAGCAGGATCTAGGAGCTCAACTTGACCAGCTTCTTGTGTCTCTTTAATTATTTCAGTGGTATCCTTCAAGTTTTCTTCAATATTAATTTCTTTGTAGTATTCATTATTGTCTTTTAGATATTGCAAGGCTTGTCTAACTTTATGTAAATCTACCAGTTGTTGCCATTTTTTTTGTCTTTTGTAGGTACACCATTTACTAAGATAATTAAAGATTGCTCCATGGGACGTTGCACTCCTAGAGTGTGCACATTTTGTTTTAAATCTAATGGTAAATACACTATTTTTACACAAATACCTTTCACTAATTCAGAGGGAGGTAATTTTGCTGTTTTTGTTTGAAGGCATATTATTGCTTGAAAGGGGTGCACTGTTTGAATTATGATGCTCTCATATAAATTGAGTTGTTGTAGGGGTTTTGGTAGTGGAAATAATTCCAAATTATTTGTGATAGCACGTGAAGGAGTTTGGTTGTTGTCAAGTTTTGTAGTGCAGTAACTGCAAAGTATTAAGGGTTCAGTTATTTCGTATTTGTTTTCTGCTATAAGGTAGAGAGCTAATTCAAACCATTTAGAATCTTCATTGTCTTCTATTTTGTATGTTAGGTCTACAGTTTTTGTGTTACTTTTATAAAAAGTTCTACAGCAACATACACACACATGGTTTGGTACTTCAGCAGATGTACTTTTAAATGTCAGTATTTCTGTTTTGTATGTCTGTAGTAGAAGGTTGCCATGCATAGAATTGTTGCTAATTTGCTTTAAAGCTATTTCATTCTGTAAGTGGCTTTCACTTCCAAAATATTTTTTCTGGATATAGTCGATTTCTTCAAGTAGGTCTTTTGCTGTACCATGTAGAAGAATGCTATTTAAATTGGCTATTGCTAAAGCAGGACTTTTAGCATAATACAGTTTATGGACTAGAGTTCTTATAGTTGAATGATGTGTTGATATCATTTTGATATAATGGAAGGTGGTTTTGCAAGTAGGTCCTGAAACGCAGGCCAATGAATGTCCTTGTAGTCCAGTGTACTTGCGCACTGGACAGGTATCCATATTTTGCAGTAGTTTAATTTTGATTTTGCCTTTGCCTTTCACATATTGATTGAGGAATTGCCGTAAAGACTTGAAAGATTTTTTGGGAATGTTACACATTGATGTGCATGGCCATTTGTATACTAGACGTTCTGATTCAGTTGAATGGAGAGCTAATTCTAAGTTTTATGGGGATATTTTTGTAAGCAGTATTTATTGTTCCATTATGGTATTATTAACATTTTCATAACCTCATCCACTGCTATGTATGGCAATTGTATTTGTGTGCTTTTGTTTGTATGCTTCTTCATTAAAATATGGTTCTGTGCTTGTAGTGTGACTCCACTCACCTCCACAGAGATTTAAGAAGTTATTTATGTTGACATTTTGTTTATTGAGAAGTCTTTTTTGTAATTTAGTCATTAGTTTTGTTAGTGGTTTCATTTTGTTTAACACTAAAATAAATAATTTTCTTTTCAGAAGGATTGCACTGGCTATCAACGCTTCTAAGATTAATTTCCTACGATAGGTTTTAAGGGTTGTGCCGGATTTCTCTCCTGTTTTTATAAGATTTTGAAGGACTCTATGAAGGAACATTTTTGCTAAAAATACTTTTTTGGTATGCTTACTTTGCACTATATCAAAATTTATAGGATCAGTTTTATCTGTAGTGGTAGCTGAATCTTTGTTAATTGTTTTCTGGTTCGTTTTACATTTTGATAGAGGAGGCAAAGTTTCTGTACTTGAAGCTTGTTTTGTTTCGCTAAATGACTGTATTAGCTGTTTTGTTTGAACATTTTTTTACAAATTCTGCTAGAGATGGATGCTTATTTTGGACACTTCTATTTTCATTTGCTCTGCTTCTGCGTTGCTCTCTACAGACTTGATTTTTGGTAGGCATTTTTTAGGGCCTGTTGAAAAAAATAAAGAAGGTATGGGTTGAGGTGTTCTGCAATGTATGTGTGCTGTGTGCATGAGTGTCTGAGTAAGATGATAAAGATGTATGTGATGGTGTGTGATTATGCACTGGGCAACTACAACTCGTTGGGATGTGTATTCTTGAATGTATGTGCTACTAAACTGGGGTTCAGATGACAGTAGAAAGTAAGCTAGTGGTGTGGAGAAGTACAAATAGTAAATCTAATGATATACAATTAGAACAGTTGTTTGTTCTATAATATCAAAATTCTAGGGGCTGAGTTGGGTCATTTGTGTGCCGAAAAATCAGAATTTGTGTGCCATTCTGCTTGTAAATCTCTGTTTAAGAAAAGGGGATTTGTGAACAGAATGGTGCACAATCTCTATTTTTAGGGGCAGAAATAGCATGAATTAACCTTACAGTGTGTTTGAGTAATAGTACAAATATTATGGTGGTGTTCAACTTACTTTTTTTCTGGAATGAGCAGGTTTCTTCTTAGTTGTTCTTTGTACTTCAAATTCGGCTGCTTCTTTTCAGGAGAATGGTCTTCACTGCAATTGTAAAGGAATCAAATTAGTAATTTTGTTTGTATATAGCACTTTTTTTAATTTAGACATTGATTTTTTTAATTGACATTGACCCTCAGCGCCTTCCGCAAAACCATGAAAAGTATCTTATTCACATAAGATGCGTCGCACCAGTTGAATACATATCATATGTTCTTAATGCATAAGCTGTATTGTAATGACTAACTGTACCAACCAAAATATCAGTTCTGTGCCTTGTGGAATTAATAATGTACCACTGAATGCCACTATTCCTGTAACTAAGCTCTTGCAAGTAACAGCGCCTCAATGCCCATGGGCTGCTTGCGCGCTATATAAATATAAATAAATAAATAAATATAAATAAATAAATACATTTTCAGGTTTTTGTACAAGTATTGCTGTTTGATATTTGAACATACTGTGTGCATGCAATTTTGTTAGAGTATGTTAACTCTTTATATTGTACTTTAAATATGTTATTTCAACATGCTTTGCAAATGTGTGTGTAAAAAGAAATTAAATAGCAGATAGGTTTGGAAGTGACAGTTGATTATAGGAGATGGAAAAAATTACAGTAAGTTCATTTTATAGATTATACAAGCTAAAAGTCAGTTAATCTGTTTATATGAATCTATAAGAATTGTACATGTACTATACAGAAAATATGCATACCTGTAGTTTGTGTTCATGCATATGGATATTCATGCAGCTGCAAGTAGAAATCTTGGAGACTTGTAAAGTATTTCTTGTAGAAGGTGCTTTCCAATGATATGACACTTGCACTCAGAGATATTAACAGTACATTTGAAGTGCTGATCTATGATGATGCAGTTAGATGTAGTAGTCTTGGATGTGATTGGTGGATGGTCGTGTGACTTCTTAGCTATATCCAATGAGGGAATAGCACAGAAAGTGAAATGAAAATGGTAGAAGGACTGTTAATGTAACGATGTGTCCGCGGACATGGTGGTAGTCCACGGACATCGCGTGTTACATCTGGGGATTTTGGGGTGGGGAGGCATGCAAATGAGAATGAGCAGACCAAAGGATTGGTCGGTAAAGTTTAGTGGGTGTGTTGTGCCAGGAGAGAGTTTCTCAGATACTCTATTTGCTGAGAGAAGAACAGATAGCTATGGCGGTGTGTTTCAGAAAACAGACTGTTTGGATTTTGGGAGACTCGTGGATACATTGGTTGAATGTGCATGCAGAAAGCTGTGGAGTAGCTGTAGATCTTGGATTCCCACATGTGGAAGTGCACTGGTATGGAGTACGTGGAATGAATTGGTTGGACTTGCTACCTCTCTGTGCTACTTTGGAGACAGAGCAACATCCAGACATAATTGTAATTCATTGTGGAGGGAACAGTTTAGGACATGTGTCTGGAATTTCTTTGCAATTTGCAATGAAAAAAAGACTTGGGAAGGTCATGGACATGTTTCCAAATTCTCAAGTATTTTTTTCACGGATTGCACAGAGACAAATGGCTCCGTTCTTCTTCATTTGTTTCACAAATGGAGAAAGCAAGTCACAATGTGCCTTTCTAAGAGATTTTGGCATGTCCTCTTTTCGCAATGAAAATATTATGTTTTGTAGCACATACATTTTTCACAGAGATGGAGTCCATCTTACTTATTCTGGCAATCAGATTTTTCTGAGAAATGTACAAAATGCATTGCGACCTTTTTTGGAATTACAGCATCCATTTTGTAGTAGGTGTTGAGCACTTCAAATTTTTCAAACACAAACAAACACCACCAAAAGGCTCTTTTCAGAACCACCACTTCCTCTCAGACAAAACTGCAATGTTTATGATAGGGCAGCACCCCAAAATTTTAGATGTTCGCAGACTGTCCGCGGAGTTCTAAAAAATACACAGGGCCCTGCTTCATTTATTTTCACTTCTATTTTTAAACTGTGAAAGGCGGCTCTGAAGAGAGCCTTTTTTTTATTTATGTTGTTTTATTTTTTTTTGGTTTTTTATACGCGACACACTAGGAGAGGAGGGAAAAGGAGGGTAAGGGGGGACACCAACCACAGGGATAAGAAAGGGTGGGTGGAGAGAGGAAGATGTAGATTGGGTTTTACTTGGGTAGTGAGCAGATCTTCTTGTGCTTTGAGACTAGAGCCTCAAAAACACTTCGAAGTCTCTCCCCCCTGCAGAGTACTGCGTCGCAGTACATACACACAACTTTGACCCTCGAAAGGTAAGGGTCATCAGTATTGCGTATGGCCTGTGAGGCAGTTTGAGGAATACGCTGTCCCACAGGAGAGTTCCTTGTGGTGACAGGATCGGAAACGGAGGATGAAGTAGAGGAAGTCAACCTTGCAAATGGCCCCAGTGTGGAATGTCTTTAGGTGTCGCTTCATGGTAGTTTTCCCAAAGCTGTATGAACCAGGCCTCCCGCGACTGAGTACCATTTTGCACTCTTTGCAGGTGACTCGGTTAGCACGCGCCTTAGGAACATTACCATGAATGGTAAATAACTGCCACACCCAAGACTCACGCCGAGTGCAGGTAGTAGGGAGTTCCTCTACCTCATTCTCGTCATCCTCTTCATCCTCCTCTGCATCCTCACTTCTGTTCCCCTCTTCAGGCCCTTGGGGAGGTGGTGGTGGTGGAGGGGGTGGGGGTGGTGCTGAGACAGATGTAGCACCAGGTGGCAGTACTGCGGCCATGGATGCCATCAGGTTTCAGATTAAAATCTGGAAAGTTGGCTGGAAAATGCACTGTGTTCTGTAAGATAGCCAGAAACACAATGAGAATGAGCTCTAGTGTGTGGCCTTTTATAGGGGTGCTTGTGCACGGTTCGCGGACATGCGCGCGTCCGCGGACAGATCGAACACCAAAAAAAGGTTTAAAAAGTCCCAAAAAGTATGTAGAAACTCAAGATTACTATGTGGGACTTGTGCTATGGTGAGTTATTATTGAAAAATATTGTGGATTGCTTGAAAAGGTAGTTTTAAATTGTTTGGGGACACGAACAGTGTTCGCAGTCAGAACACACGCTCAGCATGGGTACGGTCATATGACAGCTTCACAAACATGTCCGCGAAGGGAGTGGGTGTCCGCAGGACATCAAATGCACTGAAACTGTTTTGCGCATGCGCGTTGGTGTTCTGCGGACACTGTTCGGGTCCTGAAACGAATTAAAAGTGTGTCACAAATGAAACGAACAATTACAGCCAGGCGTTTGTTATTAGAACAGTTTTAACTCGCTTGCGAACAATATGGACAGGCATAGAATCCTAAGGACACCCCATTTGGTTTATTTGCAAACATCCCGGGACACTTGATTTGTTCTTAGAACAGTTTGAACATGCTTACGAACAGCACAAACAGGTCGAGCGTCCTCAGGACACCCCGATTTTGTTTATTTACGAATATTTTAGGACACCGTGTGTGTTCTTAGGACAGTTTCAGCTTGCCTCCGAACAATACGGACAGGTATAGCGGCCTTAGGACACCCCCATTTTGTTTATTTACAAACATTTCAGGATACTGCCTGTGTTCTTAGAACAGTTTCAACTCGCCTGCGAAGAATACGGACAGATCTAGCGTCCTCAGGACACCCCCATTTTGTTTATTGACGAACATTTCAGGACACGGCATGTGGTAGTTTGATTGCGGACATTCCGAACACCAGCTCTGTTCTTAGAACAATTTCAACTTGCATGCGAACATTATGGACAGATATAGTGTCCTTAGGACGCTCCCATTTTCATTTCTTTATGGACATTCTGGACACCCGCTCTGTCCGCGGACACCTGAACTGCTTTTTAAAAAAAGACAAGAAATGAATTAGGACACAATATAAAAATTTTACTTTATTTAATATGGATGTTAAATTTATGACAGAGAAGGTGAGACGGAAACTGAAACAAAAACAGGAGAATTGGGGGTTTAAATAGGATTTATATGAGGTGAAGAAAGGATGGAAGTCTCATCAAAACGTTTTGGTTCATGGAGAGGGTTTGGGGATAATTGACTGGGATATGGTGACGGGGGACAGGTACATGTGGGACATGTGGGACAATGGTATGTAGTTGTTTGTTTCAAGTTTTTAAAATTGTTGCCATGAGTAGGTCCATTTTTTCTTCTATGTGCTGAAGAGTCTTATCCAATACTTCTTTCTCTTAAGTATTTTAAATTTTTTTATGGTCTGTACAAAAACAATGTATATGTTAAATGTATATATAAAATAATATTTATTAATTGGTTTATATAGTAAAGTGTCTACCATTAGGTTCACTATCTTCAGACATTTCCTCACGTGGGAAATGCTCCTCTAGCCACTCCAGAGTACTAGACATTTCTGCGAGAAAAAAAAAAAAACATAATATCACTTTTTTAGTATCTAATACAGAAAGTTTGCAAATTTATGAGTAAAATGCAGTACACTTACTAGCTTCTGGTAAGGTGTGTTCTTACTGGTCTGTAGATCTGCTGTTGCTCTTAGTTGTGGAGTTTCTGTGAAGTAATCATGTTGGAAGACTATCTTTCTTCTTTTGGTATATTCCATTTTAGAACATATTGTATTTAAATGAATGGGTAATGTGTTACATATATGGGTTACACTTCTTATTTATTACTACATATAATGTGTATGTGTGCTGGTTTGTGAATTTGTAAAATGTTCATATGTTATGATATAACAATTAAACATACCCCCCAGACTTTTTGGGTAGTGGTGCTGTTGTCCGCATATGTCTGCGGACATTAGAAGAGTTTGCGGACATCAAATTCAGTAGAAGGGGTTCAGTATGTTCTATGTTACTTGTACATAAAGTCAGAGATATTATTGTTAAATTGTGCTACTAAAAACCTATGAAATTCAGTAAAAAAACTTTGTTAAAGGGATGTTAAGGTTAAGTTGCGCTACTAAAAACCTATGAAATTCAGTAAAAAAAACTTTGATAAAGCGACGTTGTAGTTCCAAGTAAAACCGAAAAACCCTTGAAATTCGCCCGTTATGGTAAGCTAAGCAACCATAACTCACACCACCACCATGCACTGCTAAGACTAACACCCACGACGTCAAAGATGACATCACAAATGCCATTGATGACATCACTGATGACATTACATGTGTATTTACTTTTCATGAAATGTGTGTACAAGGGATTCTTATTATAATGTTGAGTAAAAACTGTCAAGGATCATTGGAATAAATATCATGAGCTAATTAGTGCATTAAGCAATGCTTTGATATAAATAGCATTCTATTATGAAGTTCTATCCAGTATACTGAGCTACTCATACAGAAACATAGACATTGTGTGCAGCATACATGATGTTGATATGTTGAATAATGAAATGATAACTGTTTTCTTATTAGAGTTTTGCGTACTGTGAAATATGTAATAAGTAGCTAATAAAACCCAAGTATTACATAATTGCATTATTACAAACAAAACACAAAGAGACAAGAACACATAAAAAATATGGGTATATACAGGGAAAGTGAAGTAAGCAAAAAAGCAGAAGTAGTAGCAGAAACAATTCATAACCTAACTGATTATCTTTATGCAAATAAATGATTGTTTTGTTTGAAAGCTGCTATTTACCCTATGCATATGTATCACATGATGTGACTGGACCCTAAGGAAAGTAGTGTGAGTACAATGTATACAAATATGAGTGTATACAGGGAAAGTACAGTAATAAAAAAAAACAGAACTATCAGAAAGTGCTGATAACTCTACTGATTATCTTTATGCACAGAAAGGATTGCTGTCTTTCAAGCTTGTGTCTTCCCCTATGTATATGTTTCATATGATATGACTGGACACTAAGGGAATTATTATAAGAACATACTTGAAGGATACGCCTACAAATATAGTATGTTTACAATTTTTAGTTCCTGACTGTTACTGAAGAAAACCATGTGGCCTGGATATGTCAGTAAAGGAAAAAAGAGGGAGACAGACATGTGATGTCATCAGTGATGTCATCAATTACATTTGTGATGTCATCTTTGATGTCATGGGTGTTAGTCTTAGCAGTGCACGGTGGCGGCGCGAGTTATGGTTGCTTAGCTTACCATAACTGGCGAATTTCAAGGGTTTTTTTGTTTTACTTGGAACCACAATGTCGCTTTAACAAAGTTTTATTTCTGAATTTCATAGGTTTTTAGTAGCGCAACTTAACCATAACGTCCCTTTATGATATGATATGGTATTTGTAACGCGCCTATACACAAGTGTTTCAAGGCGTGACAAAGTTTTTTTACTGAATATATATATATATATATATATATATATATATATATATATATATATATATATATATATATATATATATATATGTATGAGACACAGCAATCACCCAGTGGTGACAATACAATTCAGAAAATAAGTAAAGCAATTGAATTCACTTATAATAATGCAGAATATACAACCCAGGAAAAAGAACAGTTTTGGTTTGTCAACATATAGCGTTTCGGTTAATATTTCCCCCTGCAAAGTTCTTTAAGGCACAAATGAGCAATCCTACACAGATGTAATTAATCAGCAGGTATTCAGGAATGAAATACAATGCCTAGAGTTTAAATGCAATCTCCCCTCCCCAAACAAAAGAGAAAACCATTTTTGGAAATTGACACTTTTAAAATGACAGGTGAAAATGGCATTGTGACACAATGCAAAAGTGGGCAAAAATGCTTAAATGAATAAAAATTCTTAGGAAAGCAACACTAAACAGGTCCTAACACACAAGAGCTACAATATATATAAACAACAGTACACACTGTAGACCAGGATGGGATTGAAGAGACACTTTGAATCGGAAAAAGACAAGTGTAAACTTTTGAAAACTGCAAATTTGCGACAAAATTTTACTATGCAATTTTTGATAAAAAAGGGTCAGATACACTGTTCTGCAATGTTTTTTTAGTTTTGGATGTAGGGCCTTTGGTATCAATGAGAGTTGAAATATTGTTTCTATCTATAAAATTGAAGAAGTTATGGAGGTTTTAATGAGAGGTGTTTTTGAAAAATAGACGTGAAAATGAAAACAGAAATTTGGTTTAAAAAATGACCGATTGGTTTTATTACACTATATTAATGACTATGAAAAAGAGAATGCCACCCGGGAATACCGACAGTTATGTGGTCACCGTAACCCTTCGCATGGTGGATACTCTGTTTTCTTTCTGGGATTTACTTTAGTTACTCAAAATCACTTATGGTTTTGTAAAACAAATGAGAAAATCAGCACAAGAATGGTTCTGACAATACTATGGTTCTGAAGTTAAAGATGGGATGGGTTGAGATTGGGATAAGGCAATGCAAATATACTATGGGTAACTGTTCTTCCTATTGATACTTACAGTCCCTTGTAATTAAAATTGGACTGTCAGTGTTCTGGTCATTGGATCGGGTCAGGTCTACCAGCAGCAGGGTGGGATTGGATCAGCAGTGCAGTTCTGGTCAATTTTGGACGGGACCTCAACTGGATTTGGACGGGCCCTTCTGGTCACTGGACACGGTAGATAGCAGGATGCAGGTTTCAGCAGGCAATCCTTAATTGTAGCAAGCCAGTCTGGATCAGAATTAAATCCCCTCAAGTTTGGGATGGTTGAATTTGGGTCTAGCTAAAAAGAGTTCAGCAATGCTAAAGTATGGATTCTGCAAAGAAGCCTGGAGTCAGCTACAAGGCGAAGAGTTCTGGACAAGATGAAGAAGTCATGAACAAAACACGGCGCAGAAATCTGGATGTGTTCAGGAAGCAGTCCCTATGTGTGGTAAAGTTCCTATATTTATCCTACCAAGTGACATCACAAAGTTTATGGTGTGGGCAGAATTTCAAAACACAACTCCACGTCTGTGAGGGGCCACAGGCACTTGCCTTGTTCTGGTTGGCAGTCAGAACAGAGCATCTTTGTGATGGGATTTAGGAACTCCCACATTGATTTTGACCAAAAGTTAACTTTTGCACAAATGTACATTTCTAAAATGATGTCCCCTAATTACATTGGACACATACATTGTATATTTGATGGGTTAATTTCACATCCAATCCCCATCTCTGTGAGAGATGTCTTTGTCATTCTATAGAATTTTATCAATTTTAATCATAACAGTTTAGGCTAATAATTTCTAATTCAGTACATATCTGGGCGACTATCACTGGAGCATGAATATACAATCTTTTCCTGTAACTTTGGGTCCTTAAGTGGTACAGGGTTCATTAATGTCTTCAAAGCAAAAGCCTAAAATTAGGTTAACATCTACCAATTTTTAGATTTTTAGATTTATCCTCCTTCAGGTTGCACAGTTAAAGAGTTTCAAATTTGATCACAAATAAGGATTTAAACATCAAAGTTTTCCTTTGTAACTTCCCCTTCGCAGGCAACAGCTGTCACAGTACTTTGATCAGGGAGGTGTGTCCTCCTTGAGATGGAAGCTCCACTGTAGAGATCAGTAGACAGCTTTCCATTGTTCTTGGCTCAGCCAAAGACGAATGTCTAATGAGTCAACTGTGCTCCTTGTTGTCAATATGCGGACACCATTAGGGCTTCCTGTGTCAAGGGAGTGTCAACTGAAGTATCAATCTTTCCCAGGCTGGCACTATCAGGTCAGAATTAAGTATTTACTTAACTCCAATACTGGGTTGCTTTAAATTCATTTTAAAGTCTTTCATTTCACACATATACAAATAAGTACAGTTTACAAGGGATATGACCTTTTAAAAGAATTAAGCCCTTCACAAACATGCTTTAAATAGGCGAATTGGCTGTAAAACAAGTAATACAAAAATAGGCACATTTTGCAATTTCTTCAAGAAAAAGAAACATTTTTAAACTGGGTTTTTGCTGGACTGGTGTTTCAGAAAATGCACTTCTTAGCTGCTGTCAATCAGTGATTCCCTTTTTTTTCTGAGCCACTTGGATAATGTGTGATTTCAGCACACTTTTCATTTCAATAATTCACTGGGGAAAATGACTGCATTTAGCACCAAAACAGCAATTTGAAGGTTGCAATTGATTAGGAAAGCTGCATTTTAAAGGCATTTTCGGATTTTAGCCCTTCTGTGGCCTTGCTCCATGTGACAGGTGACAGCACCCACTGACATTCAGTGAGTCCTGTTTTTACACCAACTTTGACTGTGTGTGGCAGGGTATGCAGCCTTTTGTGAAGTGTGGAGCGACACTCCGAATCTCTTGGGTTTTTCCTCCCGGTCCCAGTGGAGGTCCTCCTTGGTGATTAGGTGGGTTTATTTCCAGTACTAAAAAACAGAATGTAGCACGGTTATGAAAATGTTCCCACGACTGTTCCCCGGGGGACATCAGCAGTGGGACAGATGCATGCATTTAATAACAATTGACAGTATTCCCCACATATACTCATGATAATTTAATAATTTTTCAGATGTCTGGATTTTCCACCTCTGGGTTTCCGGTAGGCTCTTCTATTTGCTGCAAAATATGCCTGGGATGGCAACACTTTAGCTGGTTTATGTGGACCCACTTGTCTTCCCCTTCTTTCAAATTTCCCTTGATGATGCGGATTCTGTAGGCGACTGGTAAAATTCTTTCCATAATTTCTTAAGGACCCCGGCAACTTGGGAGAAATTTGCACTCTTTGGCTTGGTTCCTTTGGAAATTGTACAAGTAGACCCGGTCTCAAACTTGATATTCCTTTTTAGTTGTCTTAAGGTCATGGTGGGTATTCATACTGTCTGCAGATCTTTCTAGATTCCGCTGAGCATACGCAAAAGCATGTTGAAGGTGTTTTCTCAAATCCTCAACATACTCATGAGTTGTGGATGCATTTATCAAGGTCTGCTCTTGGGCTCTGTAGAGCAGATGCTGGGGTAGCACCATCATTCATCCAGTCATTAGCTCAAATGGAGACATTAACCAAGGGGTAATCGAATATCCCAACTTGGCCCAGAGTCTGCCACAAACTTTTTTAATAAGCTCACAATAGTTCGCTGGTGAAGTGACTACTTCGGTCTGACTCAATCCTTTAGGATGGTCCAAAACGAGAGAAGATGTGATTGATCATCAGGGCAGCTGATGTTTCTGTCTTGCAATTTGGGGGGCGGGAGACATTCCACCCACTTAGTAAACAAGCATGTTACGGTTAACATGTACTTGTTCCCCCTAGAGGAGCAAATCGACTTGCAAATCTGACCAAGGCAGTGTCATCCCCCTCTTTTGGAGGGGAGCACGGTGTGTGAGTGATGTTGGCTGAAATTGTGCAGACACAAGACACCCCTTCAAGTATTGGTCGAGGTCCTGCCCCATGTGTTGCCAGTATGCAACCTCTCTCAAGATTTCTAATGTCATATGAAAACCCTGATGACCGGCTGTGGCCGCATAATAGGCGTGACTCAGCATCAGGCTTGGGAATGAAGACTGGGACCACCCACTGGTCAAAGCCTGATATGAATATCCTCCCCAACAAACCGTCTTGGATTCGGAACATTTTTGGACATTTCATCAACATTCTGAGGTCCTCTTTCCCAATGCAATTGTTATCCGTTAGGGGAAAGTTCTCAGGGTCCTCAATGTGTTGATAAAACTTATCAATTATTGGATGCCCTTTTTGAGCCATAATCAAATCAGCATCTGGGGTCTTCTTACTCCATTAGGCAATTGAGAGTTAATTGTGAGCATTTGTCTGGGACCTAGTGATAGCAGTGACCTGGATTTCCCCCAACAGTGATTCGATTTCAAGTAGATCACCTTGGATGGCTCTGGTTTTGGCCAGCTGATCAGCTAAGTCATTTCCAGTTTTGTCTGGTCCCTCTACCTTAGAATGGTCCTTGATCTCTTTCCAGTAGATGGTCATCCCATTAGAGGTGACCAGATCATCAATGTTTTGTATTAATTTTCCATGTTTTAGTGGTTTATTGTTAGCACATAGCATGCCTCTGGTTTTCCAATTAACCAGGTGCTCCACGAACATGTTCTTGACATAATGTGAATCAGTGATTTTCACAGTTCGTGGAGTTGGTGTTGGACAGCAGTGAGGATTGCTTGATGCACAGCCATCTGCTCTGCCACTTGACTACTAAAGGGATCAATTTTGTGCCCAGCTGAGGGTTCTGGGGCATCATTCACCCAGGCATTCCCCACGTTGGCCAATAGTTCCCTTTCCCCCTTGTTGTCAACATGGTAGTAGCACCCATCCACATAGACAGTGGGCATTCCCTCACACTTGTCTTCTTCATAGACTTTATGTGGGGAATTAAGGGAACGCCTCCATGTTGTCCTTGATTTTAAGACTTTCGTCCTCAAAACAGTTTTCTCTGGCACAATCATGCAAGTCAGCCAGACCTTGCGCGAGGGGACTCTTTTTGTTTTGGCCATATCTGACCTCCACAGGAAAGCCTTGCATTGATAGAATCCAGGAAGTAATTCAGGAATTACCCACATTTCCAGCCCAGATTCTGTCACTTTGAAGATATTGCAGAGGCAGGCATGGAGTCTCCACTATGATGGGTTCCCCCTGGATGAACGGGTGGTAATTCTTCAATGCCCACACCATTGCCAGGAGTGCCTTCTCACAATCATTGAATTTTTCCTCCACTGACGATAAAGTCTTACTCGCATAGGAGATTACTTTATTGACCTTGTAATGCTTTTGGTATAATACTACAGTCAAGCATGTATTTGAGAACCCTGTCTCCAAGAAGAACTCCTTGTGTTTGACAGGGTAAGCTAGGCAAGGCACTTGTGAGAGGCTTCTTTTGAGTTGTCTTACTGCCTCAGCTTGTCCTGGAACCCACTCCCACTTGACCCCCCCTTCAACAGATGGATCAGGGATCTTGTGATCTCTGCGTAATCCTCAATGAACTTTCTGCTGTAATTAGTCAGTCCAAGGTGGCTCCATAGCTCACACAGAGTTATGGGGTCTTTTAGTGTCATGAGTGCTTCTTCTTTCCTTTCCAGGGGACAGAGACCCTCAAGAGTTATCTCATGCCCCAAGAAATTGACATGGGTCCTGCACCACTGTGCCTTTTGGAAAGATAGCATTGCTCCGGCAGCCCTCAACTGTGTTAGAACATAACAGATCTCCGCTATGTGTTCCTACATGGTTGAGCTTTTGATCAGAACATCATCTACATATGCCAGGTTACCCCTTTCACCCAAGTCGGCATGGCCTTATACAAGAAGATATTAAATTAATTGCCAGAGTTGATGTATCCAAAGGGATTCTGGGTCCATGTGTACTGCTGCCCCCTGAAGGTGAAGGCCAGCTTGTATTGGTCCTCCCTAATGAAAGGTACGGTCCAGTACCCATTGGTCAGGTCAATGGCAGTGTATACTTTTGACCCCTGGATCTGGGCCAGCCCTTAGTCAATGAAGGGAAGAGGCCATCAGGAAGTGTGGACCTGTTTGTTTAGCTCCCTCGGCTTAGCACAGAGTCTCGACTGGCCGTTTGGTTTCAAAATCCCCAGCACCGGATTATTGAAGGTGCTGTGGACTGGACAAATTATCCCATGGGACTCAAGGTTTTTAATTATTTCTGTGAGGTACTCCATGGATCTGGGAGGCAAGTGATATTGCTTCACAAACACTGGAGTCATGCCAGGGTCCATGGCAATTGTTGTTGTATGGAGTTTGTTGAGACCACAGTCATATGACTCCACCACAAAGAGATCTTGAAAATCTAAGAAAACCTGTTTCAATTTTTGCTTTTGCTACAGAGTATCGCAGGCATCAGCTAGGTTGACTCTCTATTCAACCATCTGCCTGAAGCCCGGAAAGACTTCTGGTTTGGCTATCTCAGCGGCCTCCTCCAGCTGGGTGGAGAAGCCCCTGGTTAAAGTACTGACTTGGACTGATGGCTTCAGGTGGGGAAGGCAGTCCTGGTGGACTTGAAAGATCACCTCATCCCTCCTGAAGTCACAGGTCACCTCTTCCTTGCCATAAGGGCAGAAGGAGTACACCAGGAAATTCCCCCCATGCCGGGTGAAGAGCCTGTCTGGTGTTGTGTCATTGTCGCTATCACTGTCAAAACAGTCATTGGGGATTGGTCCTATCAGTTCATTACCTAAATCTATGGAAAAATGTTGGTCATCAACCGCCATTCCAATAATCGTGCCTACGCCCAGAGTGATACTCCTAAGGTCGCTGTTATCCACCACTATTGGAATGGTGTTGTGTTCTGTATTGACTAATGGTGTTGGGTTTAACCCCAACCCTTGCTGTTGGAAATGTCTTCTTTTAATTTTTCCTTCAAGTGGGAATAGTCGGGTCTGTTCTGGGATGGTGACTTTCTCTCCAATCTGAACTTCAACTGCATATGGCAGCAGTTTAGCTGACCAAAATGCTTTCTCTGGATCATCAAAATCCATGGGATTACCCGCTAATCGGGACCAGACTTTGAAGTTTATTAGGTCCAAACTAATGGCAAAGCGATTGAGAATGTCACTGCCTAAATAAAATGTGAAGGGGACATCTCGCACGACCCAACAATTATGGACTATGCTCTTGTTGCCTATGGAAATTTCGAGCATACACCTGCTCGGCAGGAGATGTTTGGAATTGGGTGTTTCCAGGTCCATTCCCCATTTGTCTATCACTATAAATGTGGGAATGGCTGGATCTTTTGGGAGTTTTCGGAACATGGCTTCGCTGATGAAGCCCTTACCGTTGTTCACACACAGTTTAACTGAATAGGGATGAACAACTGTTCTGCAATCTTCTGAATGTCAGCCAAGCTTTGAGCTGGTTTCTCATCATTTTGGACTATAGAGGTGGGATTTTCTGAATGTGAATTAGTATAGAATTTCAGAGTATTTCCTTCCAGTGTGGAATGCCACTTTACACTGGAAGGAAGGTTGATTTTCAGAAATAGAGAGGACTTCCCATCGTCTGTTTGTTGTCCTACTGCGAGTACTGTGACGTCAGGGATTTTTTTGTTTTGAAAATGGAATTCAATGTGGTCCTGTTTTTTTTCAAACATGTGGCATGTGCCATTTAGATGTCATCCACCAGTAAACATGGTGTGCCCTCTGGAGTCACAATTATGACCGGGTGTTTCAACTTGTGTCGCCCAATTTTTATTTCTAAATCCGCAATCCCCTCGACAGGAATTTCATTCCCATCTAAGTTCTGAAATTGTCCAGGAAGAGGGGTGAGAGGGATCTCCCCCTTCCTGAATTCAGCTGATCAAAGGCTCTTGTTGACAGAAGGATGGCTTGGGATCCAGTGTCCACCAGTGCCAAAAATGTACATTGCCCTTGTATTGGGACCGGGGCATAAAATCATACCTCCTTCTCCTCAAGGGGGCAAAGATAATGTGCATTTTGGGCCAATTGGTGGTTTAATTTCTTTACTCTTGATTCTGACACAGGGGTAGTTTGGGCAGGATTTGGTGTGGGAGCTGAGGGATCTGTAAAAAAAAATGTGGCAATTGGATATTGGGGGTGTTTTTTGCTCCCCTGGTTCTGGGCTGCCCCCCCCTTTTTGGAGGCAGTCCCCAGAATATGTTTGGACAAAGTGGCTTTCTGGCTGATCATGCTGGGGTTCAATGATGGGCGGTTTTAACTCAGCCCCCACATCTAACCAGTGAGGATTATGCTCTCTCTGGACCCATTTTTCTTTGGGAGGAGTTCCCTCATCCCTGAAGGAGAAGATCCTTTTCCCAGAGTCCTCTGAGGACCCCTCTCCTTCAACTGGAGAACACTAACTTCCTCCACAAAATGGGTCTTTTTAGGTCCTTTATTTCTCCTACCAACCCTCTGTTCCTTAGCTTGCAGACTTTCGGGGGCAGTAGATTCTGTTGCCGGTTCCTGGGTTTCCAGGGGTTTTTCACAAGTGGTGAAGGAAGCTTCATCTAAGGCTTTGCACCCCCTTCCCCATGCCTCCTCCTTTGGAACCAGTGGATTGTTGGGGGTCGGAGTACCAGACCCTTGATTTGTGGAGATCTGAGCCGGCATGCTCTTCTGAGGGTTATGCTGAGCCCTCAACATGCGACCCAGATCCTGTGACAAGTTCTGGACCTGGCACTCCAGTTGGGACACCCGCTCTGGCTGGTACAGGGGTCTCTGGTCCATCCTATGTGGATCACGGGAAGGGTAACTGTCCCTTCTCCCATAATATCCTTGGTTGGGATAGTTCTGGTAACCCTCCACCCTTGGCCTTCCCTCTCCCGGATTGTGCTGTCTGGTCTCAGAAAAGTGGGGAAAGAAAGGAGGTTTGTTGTAACACTCACCTGGTATCCAGGGGGACGTCACTCAGCCGGTCCTGGCCTCTTACTACCTCGAACCCTTCCCTGGAGGTTATTCGACTGGAGACTGGGCCTGAAACACAGGATTGGTAGAGTATAACTCCCTAATTGTCTCTGTGTGCTTGAACCACTTCCTCCCCGGGGTCCAACCCTTCCCTTTGATCCACAGCTCACCTTGTTTTCTTGTATGGTGTGCTCTCTGTCACGCTTTCAGCGCAGGGGCGCATTGATTGATGCGGGCTCGTTGGTGCCTAGTTACTTCAGTGGCGAGAGTCCGACTGCTAAGTATAATGAGTCTTTGAACAGTTCTCTAACTTCGTTACTTTCCTTCTTAGATGAAGGAGAACCGTTAAAAACCGTTATCCTCTGCCTCTGATTCCTGAACTCCTTGACCAGGTGAAGGACGCTTGCATATACACCAAGTTAGATCTCCGGGGGGGCATATCATCTGGTGCGAGTAAAAGAAGGCGACGAATGGAAAACAGCCTTCCGTACAAAATATGGATTATTCGAATACCAGGTAATGCCTTTCGGGTTGTGCAATGCGCCTGCTGCCTTCCAATTCTTCATGAATGATGTCCTTCGGGAACTCATCGATGTTTGTGTTGTCGTCTATATCGATGACATTCTAGTGTACTCCTCTTCGGAATCTGATCACAGAAAACACGTTAGGGCAGTTCTGGAAAAACTGCGCCAACACAAACTATTTGCTAAACTGGAGAAATGTGTTTTCCATACCACAGAAGTTGAGTTTCTCGGTTTCATCCTGACACCCAAAGGAGTCCGAATGGACTCTAGAAAAGTGGATGCCATCCTCAAATGGCCTCACACCTAACTCTGTAAAAGGGGTTCAAAGCATGCTCGGCTTTGCCAATTTCTATCGCAGGTATATCCCGGAATTTTCACGCATAGTACAACCCATTACTGCACTCTTGAGGAAAAATAAACGTTTTGAATGGTCTGAAGAAGCCGAGCAGGCCTTCCAGGATTTAAATGCTAAGTTTACCTCCGCACCTATATTGAAACACCCACGTCCAGATCTCCCGTATGTCGTCGAAACTGATGCATCCAGCCTAGCCATGGGAGCAGTTCTGTCTCAAAGAGATCCTGAAACCAACCAACTGCATCCCGTAGCATTTTGGTCCAGAAAATTCTCGGCACCAGAGATTAATTACGCAATCACTGACAAAGAACTGTTAGCCATAAAGTCCGCTTTTAAAGCCTGGCGGCATTACCTGCTTGGCGCTCGACATACCATCACGGTGATCACTGATCACCGGAATTTACAGTATTTGAAAACCGCCAAGGCTCAGTCATCACGGCAGCTCCGATGGGCTTTGTTTTTCGCTGAATTTGATTTCGTGATTACCTATCGACCTGCCTGCAAGAACGGCAAAGCAGACGCCTTATCCCGAATTGGAATGGGAGAATCTGATACAAACTCAGAACCAGTACCAATAATTCCCGAACAGAGAATTCTAGGCATGACTTCGTTACAGACGCTTGAAGACATTCAAGTCAGAGTGAAACAACTCCTGGACCCTACAGTCCTACAGGATTGGATACAAAAGGGATCAGACTTTACCATAGATAATGGTTTACCTTATTACCAAGGACGCTTATTCCTGCCGCACAAGGATTTACACGAACTAGTTATTTCAGGTTATCATGATACATTAATAGAGGGACACCCCGGTATTGTCAAGACAATGGAAAAGGTGAAACGACAATTCTGGTGGCCCTCTTGGCGAAAAGATGTTAAATCTTTTGTGATGTCCTGTGGTGTTTGCGCCCAAAATAAAGGTCAAAAGAAAAGACCAGCTGGTCTCCTTCACCCTCTAGACATACCGCCAGCACCCTGGCACACCCTATCAATGGATTTTATTACAGACTTGCCTCCTTGTTCGGGATACAATACCATTCTGGTAATTGTGGATTTGTTTTCCAAAATGGCCCACTTCATTCCTTTGAAAGGTTTACCTTCAGCTTCTGTCCTAGCCAAAGAATTCCTCGAAAATATTGTTCGGCTACATGGATTCCCATCTATACTAATCTCTGACCGGGGAAGCCAATTCATTTCCCACTTCTGGCGCAAATGTTGTCAAATGGCACAAATCGACGTAAGATTATCGACCAGTCACCACCCTCAGACCGATGGTCAGACCGAGAGGACAAATCAGACCCTTGAGCAGTACTTACGGTGCATGTTACAGCAATCTGCAAGCAACTGGAAAGACATTCTTTGGATAGCCGAATACGCATATAATAATTCGGTACACTCTGGAACTGGCCATAGTCCTTTTTATACCTTGTTTGGACATCACCCTCGAACCTCAAACCTCGACTCACCTCAGAACCTCGGAGTGCCCGCAGTAGAACATCTGCATTCTACCATTACCCGAGCCTTCAAAGAGGCAACCACGCATTTACAACAAGCCAAGAGAAAATACAAGGAGAATGCTGACCTACATCGGAGTGAAGCACCTCTGTATCAGATTGGGGATCAAGTGTGGTTAGCTACCAGACATTTACCGCTCAAAGGGCCTCGAACCTTTAACCCAAAATATCTGGGACCTTATTCTATTACAGCAATAATTAACCCAGTAGCGGTTAAACTTGATTTACCAGCTAATATGCGAATTCACCCTGTTTTTCATGTGTCACTTCTGAAACCAGTGGTCCCCGGAACCCGACTACTCAAACCTCCAGAACCTATTCAAATAGATGGGGAACCCGAATTCGAAGTGAAGAACATTTTAGATTCAAAAATGTTTAGGTCAAAGCTTTTCTACCTAATTGATTGGAAGGGGTACGGACCTCAGGAGAGGTCGTGGGAACCCAGTGACCATGTGCATGCACCTCGATTAGTCAGGAAATTCCACCGACTCTTCCCAAACAAACCAAAACCCCCGCAGGGAACAACCTTGGGAGGGGCCTTGGGGGGGAGTGCTGTCACGATGCCCGCTCCCGGGGAGCCGGCTCAGGCCCTGCGTCCCCGAAAGCGGACATCAAGTCCCCGGGGAAGGTCCCAGCAACCCCTTATAGGGGCCCTTTGGACAGCATCCTGGCGCCTATGGCGCCAGGCTCATAGAAAATGTCAGTCCTGGCGCCATAGGTGCCAGGCTCATTATGAAAGTGTTTGGGTGCACTTACCTGTTGCAGACCATGCTGCAGAACCCCGGCCTCCTTGAGGCCTGAAAGGAACTACTTTACCTGTGGGACTCATTTACCACCCGGGCGTGGTCGGGGAAGGATACATACCTGATTGGAGGAAGGACACATTCTAGGAACTTCTTCCAAGGCTATTTAAACCAGACCCGATCAGCCACACGTGCTTCGCGTTGTTCTGCATCTAGCAGCTGGACGCTCACCGTGTCTGCTCCTGCATCTTGACTTCTTCCACACCTGCCAGCATCCTGAATCACCTGCAAAGGAAGGGAACAAGAGAACAGAAGAAGGAAAAGGCCTCACCTGCTAAATCTGCATCCCAGAGAAATTGCGCCGACATTCCTGAAAAGGAAAACATTTATTTTTAAAAGCACATCGCATCGATCGATGCAGCGCCGCATTCTACTCACCTTTACAGGGCGCCTCCATGTTCAGCAGTGACCATCCGGATTCGCAGTCGGGCCCCCGCGCCTAGGGAGAAAAAGACAAGAACAAAGATGAGAGAAAGAAGGGAAAAGGGAAGCTAAAACTCCATGTCAAGACTTACCTGTTGGGTCATTCCCTTTTCATTTCGGGTACGCGCCGCATCCAGGCATTTTCGGACCCCGGCCCCCATTCCCTTTTCATTTCGGGTCGCGCCGCATCCGGGCATTTTCGGACCCCGGCCCCTAAGGGGAAAAAGACATCAGCGTTAATGAGTGAATGAAAAGACATTACCAAAACACTCATTAAAGACTTACCTGATTTCCACAAGGATTTCACCGCTCACCTCGGGTTGGTGCCTGTTCCCCGGCATTCCGTACCCCGGCCCCTATGGGGAAAAAGACACTAGCATTAGAACATTAATGCATGGACACAAGGTGAACCGCTTATAGAAAAAACTTACCTGGAAGCCAAGCAAGTTTGGTTCTCACCCATCCGAAAATCCAGTGACGTAACTGGATACCAACGCGCCCCTGCATCAGAAGCAGGATGGAGAGCTTGTCCTTCCAGACCCTAAGGTGAGACGCTACGGGGAAGCACAGAAGGGTTTTGAGGAGGGTGAGAGGGGTAAGTGGGAGGCCGATTACATTACCCCGCAGACAGTTAACCCCCTATTCTCACCTACAGAAGGATACTTCTGCGAGTCAGACAAGCCAGATATGGGGCCCGGTCCAGTCCGTCTTCCGAACCCTGCGCATCACCTTAGACGAGGTCACAGCAGCGCGAACCAGGCCAGCGCCCCCGTGGGAGTCAGGTGAGCGTTACAAGCACTCCCCTCCAAGGCCCCTCTCAAGGTGGCTCTTCTGTCTGGTCCTGGTTTGGTTGGATGGTTTTGATGAAATCGTCTAAGCAAGCGAGGTGCATGGATGTACTCACAAGGCTCCCATGCCCTGTCTTGTGGACCATACCCCTTCCAGTCTACTAAGTAGTATAATCTGGATCTGACGTACTTTGAATCTAGGATGTCCTTAACTTCAAATTCTGGCTCCCCAGCAACTACTACTGGCTGGGTTGGCGTTACTACCCTGGACCCAGGTTGAACAGGTTTAAGGAGAGACACGTGGAACACAGGATGAATCTGCATATTTGACGGCAAAGCTAGTTTGACCGCCACAGTATTTATCACAGAGGTGACGGTGAATGGACCCAGGTATATTGGACGGAAAGTTCGGGGTCCTTTAATGGACATGTATTTAGACGCCAGCCAGACTTTGTCTCCCACTTGGTAGTTGGGGGCCTTTGCTCGGTGTTGATCAGCAAACTTCTTTTGGCGATTCTTCACTTGAAGCAGGTGTTCAGCTGCCCTTTTAAAGGTTTGAGAAATGGTTGTGTGCAAGGTTTTGACTGCTGGCATTTCCAGGGTTGTAGGAATGTCCAACTCAGAAGTACGTGGGTGCCTGCCATACATGGTATAAAAGGGTGTCTGCCCAGTGCTGGTGTGTAGGGAATTATTATAAGCATATTCAGCAATCCATAATAGGTCGAACCAGCTTCCTTCAGCTTGGTGTAACATGCAACACAGATACTGCTCGAGCGTCTGATTTGTCCTCTCAGTTTGACCATCCGTTTGGGGATGGTGACTGGTGGATAGCCGGATGTCAATCTGGGCCATAGAGCAGCATTTTCTCCAGAAGTTTGATTCGAACTGAGTACCTCGGTCTGAGACCAAAACTGAAGGGAACCCATGGAGCCGTACGATGCCTTCAAGAAACACCTTTGCCAGAGTGGAAGCATTTGGGAGCCCCTTAAGAGGAATGAAAGCGTCCCATTTTCGGAAAACAGGTCCACAACCACAAGAATAGTGTTAAACCCTTGACTGGGTGGTAAATCAGTAAAATAATCGAGGGACAATGTGTGCCAGGGTGCTGGTGGGATTTCCAATAGTTATAATAGCCCAGACGGTTTCTGCTTGGATGACTTGTTGTGAGCACACACTCCACAAGACAGGATGAATTGGATAATGTCTTTACGCCACTTGGGCCACCAATAATTATGTTTTACCTTGGCTAGGGTTTTAGCGATTCCGGGGTGGCCTCGATCAAAGAATCATGATAACCGGACATGACTTGTTCTCGTAGTTCTTAGTTTGGTAAGAATAAACGATTCCTGAAGTAGGGCAGCTGATCTTCTATCATGTAATGTTCTCCTTGTGAACCCCACGCTTGTAATTGTTCCGGACTCATCAGGTTGTGTATTTCTTCACGTATTTCTTTCTGAGTTATGGTTGCTGTGATTCCTAGGAGCTTGTCACTCGTGATGATTGCTATTGGATCAGGAGTCTAATACCCTTGCTCTTCCAACCCCATACGGGAAAGGGCATCGGCCTTCCCGTTTTTCACCCCTAGTCGAAATGTAATCACGTAGTCATATTCAGCAAAAAAAAAAAAGAGCCCAACGTAGTTGTTGTGAGGATTGGGCCTTTGCTGTTTTTGGGTACTGGAGGTTCCGGTGGTCAGTTATTACGTTGATTGTGTCTGGCGCCCAAGAGATAGTGCCTCCATGCCTTAAAGGCTGACTTAATGGCTAGGAGTTCTTTGTATGTAATAGCGTAATTGAGTTCAGGGGGTGTGAATTTACGCAACTAGAAGGCAACAGGGTGTAACTGGCCCGTTTCAGGGTCCTTTTGTGAGAGGATGGCTCCCATAGCCATGCTTGAGGCATCCATTTCCACCAGGTATGGGATATTAGGGCGAGGGTGGCGTAAGATTGGGGCAGATGTGAATCTTGCTTTGAGTTCCTGGAAAGCCTCCTCGGCTTCAGTTGTCCACTGGAAATTTTTGTTGCTTTTCCTTAGTAATGACATGATGGGATGCACAATTTGTGAACATCCTGGGATGAACCGGCGGTAGAAGTTTGCAAAACCCAGCATACTTTGAACCCCCTTGAATGCAGTTGGGGATGGCCAGTTCAGGATAGCATCTACCTTGTGTACATCCATTCGGATTCCATTCGGGCTGAGAATAAAGCCCAGGAATTCCACCTCGGAGATGTGGAATGAGCACTTTTCGAGCTTGGCATAGAGCTGGTGTTGACGGAGTTTCTCCAATACGGATCGGACGTGTTTAACGTGGTCCTGCTTTGATGCGGAATACATTAGGATATCGTCGATGTACACTAGAGCGCAGAAATCAATCAATTCCCGTAGGACATCGTTCATGAAGTATTGAAATGCAGCAGGCGTGTTGCAAAGGCCAAAGGGCATTACTTGATATTTGTACAAGCCGTATTTGGTGCAAAAAGTGGTTTTCCATTCGTCCCCCTGTTTTACGCGAACAAGGTGATGTGCCCCACTCAGGTCGAGTTTTGTGTAGATTTGGGCATCTTTGACTTGATCAAGCAATTCAGGGATCAGTGGCAGGGGGTAGTGTTTTTTTTACGGTAATCTGGTTCAGTGCACGATAGTCGATGCACGTTCTCAAGTCCCCCTCCTTTTTCAGTACGAAGACTAGAGGACTAGCTGCTGGAGACTTCGAGGGACGGATTAACCCGTTGGCCAGGTATTGGTCAAGATAGGCCTTCAGGTGCTGGTTTTCTGGTTCCGTGAGTGCGTAAATTCGCCCACAAGGATTTGTGGGCCGGGTATCAGATCGATTTGGCAATCGTATGGTTTATGCGGTGGAAGGGTATTAGCCCGTTCTTTCTGAAAGACATCTTGAAAATCCCAGTATTCACTTCGGAGGGTGCCGATTGCCACCGTCGCAAGCGTGGAGGTTCTGGTGTCTATCGGTTGTTTCTCTTGGTGATAACATGTGTGGGCGCAAGTCTCAGGAAAGGCCAATTCTTTTGCTCGCCAATCGATTCGAGGATTGTGAGCTACCAACCATGGCATTCCAAAAATCAACCGGAACTGTGGTGCCTTAATGAGGTCGAAAACGATAGCTTCTTGGTGTCCATCCTGGCACTGAAGGGTTAAAGCTGCAGTGCATTGGGATACTGGACCAGAAGCTATTTTCGTACCGTCGACAGTGGTAACAGTGTCGGTGGTTGATTTAGAGCATAACGGAAGCCCCATCTTTGCCGCAAGATCCTGGTCGATGTAATTCCCAACGGCCCCACTGTCTATGTACGCTCTTACTGCGTGCATCCGAGATGGTTGTTGGGGATTGATCAAGACCACAGGTAGTGCAAAATGGGAGGTATGTAGTTCACTTTCTTCGCTCGACAAGTGAACCCCTACACTTGCCGGGGTGGGGAGTTTTCCGATTCCTTGGTGGTATCTTCCTTGTCTATGGCCCCTACCATCCTCTTCGGTGGCTTCACAGGGCACTCTTTAAGGAAATGACCTGACCTTCCACAGTAGAGACACAACTGCTGCTGTCTCCTTTTATCCCTTTCCACTTTAGTCAAGGGGGACCTGACCCTCTCGATTTGCATTGGTTCTCCTGAACCTTCCGCTGTTCGGGTAGTATTGTCCTTTGAACTCACCTACATAGGGCGAGGGTTCGGTCTGTCTCGGTGTGCTCTTCGGTCCTACAACCTATGATCCAGTTGAACAACAAGGTCAATGAATTCTGAGCAGTCTTTCAGGGGGTTCACTACTTGTGCGAGAAAATCCTAGAGCTCCCCCCGCAACCCCCGATGAAATAACATGGTTCTCTTCTGCACTGGCCATTCTGCTTCAACTACGAGTCTGTTGAACGTGGCTATGTATGTTAATAAGTCTTGATTTCCCTGGCGTAGGGACAGAAGTTCATTGTCTAATGCCTGCCCATGAGTACGCCGGGTGAGCAGCTTTTCCATCTCCTGCTGAAAGCCCCTGAAGTCATGCAGCAAAGGATCGTCTTGGGCCAAAAAGGGTACAGACCAATCCGCGGCGCTACCACTCAGGTAGGATAGCACAAAAGTGACCCGTGATTGGTCATTCGGAAAGGCCCCTGGCCTACAAAGGAAGTGCAGGCGGCACTGGTTCATGAACGTTGCAAACCTCTTGGGATCCCCCGTAAATTGTTCAGGCGGGGCCAAGGGAACTTCCCCAGGAAGGGTTATCTGAACGGGATTGGCTGATGGTGCTGGCATCGAGGGCACGCTTCCCGGAAATGGTGCATGCCCTGCTTGTGACTGGAGAAGTTGTCGGCTTAAATCATCAGTACGTTCTTTGGTTACTATCAGCTGCCTTCTCAGGGTGTTGGTCTCCTGCCTGGCTGCATATACTTTGGAACGTAACTTTCCCAACATTTGAGCTAACTGGTCGGTTTCTGACGTTTCCATGACGCCCAGGTGGATTTTGATGTGAGGCTTTGCATTCTGTAACGCTCACCTGGTATCCACGGGGACGTCACTCAGCCGGTCCTGGCCTCTTACGACCTTGAACCCTTCCCTGGAGGCTATTCGACTGGCGACTGGGCCTAAAACACAGGATTGGTAAATTTTAACTCCCTATTTTCTCTGTGTTCTTGAACCCCTTCCTCCCCGAGGTCCAACCCTTCCCTTTGATCCACAGCTCACCTTGTTTTCTTGGATGGTGTGCTCTCCGTCCTGCTTTCAGCGCAGGGGCGCGTTGATTGATGCGGGCTCATTGGTGCCTCGTTACTTCACTGGCGAGAGTCCGACTGCTAAGTATAATGAGTCTTTGAACAGTTCTCTAACTTCGTTACTTTCCTTCTTAGATGATGGCTGGCATCCGGGGATGGTGGCGTGCTGCTGAGATGAGTGGCGCTGAAGGTGAGTGAGAGTGCGATGCGCGATGCACCCTTTTCATATTTGTATTGAAGTGAGTTCTTTTTCTGTGTCTTTTAGGTGCCGCAACGTTGTCAGCGTGGATGCCGGTTATGAAGAACAAATGCTGTGAGTAAGCGCGGTATGCAGCGCCTCTAGATGTTTCCACGCTAACCTGGAGTGTCTGTTCCCCGTCGCAGCTGGATGAGAAGTTCTCGAGGCACAGTTCCCCCAGAGCGGCTGGGATTCAGGTAAGCATTTGAAGCTCGTACTGTATTTGAAAAAATAATAAACGAAGAGCTGTAAAATGCTTACTAATGCCTTTTCTCTGTTCTTTTCCTCTTCATTAGAAAGCGGCGTGCCGGGATGGTAATGACACTGCCAAAGATGCCCGCATGAACAGAAGGAGCGTTGAATGATGGGCAGAAGGGCTGCAAGGTAAGGCTGTTCCTAACGGTGTTCTTGTTCTTGCAGGAGCTGAGTGCAGAAGAAAGATGCAGGCCCACTGGAGACCGATCCTAACACGGTGAGTGTCATGCTGCAGGTGCAGAAAACGCAAAGCATGCTTCTCAGCCTGGGTGTGGCTTAAATAGTCTCTGGTTATCCCAGGTGCCTCTGGGCTGAACCACACCCAAAAGACTAGACCGCACATGCAGTTCTGGGAACCAAAATATGTGGGGGTATCCATCTTGTCCCCATCAATGCATTACAAGTCCAATCCCCAATGTTATCCTATGGGAGTGAGTGAGTCTGGTGCCACAAGCGCCAAGTCTGACTCCAAGTGAGTCTTTGGAGGGATGGAGATGCTCTTGAGGGCCATGTAGGTGATTGTGGTCTGGCTCCAGCCTGACATCTTGAAGGGCTGGGGACAAGAGGGGCAGGAATCATGACAGTTGTTTTGTGGGTTGAAGTTTGTCGGGTACTGGGGAAAGAAGTTCAACCCAGAATTTGGGGGATTACTGCCCTCCTGGGAAAAGTTAGGAGGGAAGTTTCCGGGGTCGGTAGCTACCGGGTTGGGTATCCCCCCTTGGGCTGGGGGAGTCCACACATACCCCAGGATGGGTTTGCTGCCCTTGTAATATAATCAGGGGAGTTAGGGGTCCCATTTGTGGGGTTACCTCCCTGAGTGCCTGTTTGGGAAAGGCCCGAGGGCCTTCTGGTTCTTTGGTTAGAAGATGGATTCTGTACAGGAATATTTTTAGGCCCCCCATCTCCAGATCTAAATTTGGGGCAACCTTCACCTCCGCCACCTTAGCAGTAGCAGGGGTGTTGGCTGGTTTGGGGTTTTTATTTGTATTTTTATTCTCTCCCGGTTTCTGCACTTCATAAATATGAGCCGCCTGTTCAATGACCCAGTCTAGTGATCTCTTCTTGTGAAAATCCCTCACCAGCTGGGTCATGATGTATTTAGGGAATGCATGAAAGAAGGTATTGATGAACTCCCTACTGTCTGTGCGTACCCTCCCGGTAGTCTGCACAAAGGCACGTTTTAGTTCTTGCACAAATTCTTGTGGGGCTTGGTCTTCCCCACACGGTAGATTGTATGCTGCCTTGGGGGCCTCTTGGGGTCCCTATGTACAGATTTTTTTTTTTAAGATGGCTACTCTGTAGGTGGACCATCTTGAGTGGTTCTGATTCTCCAGGCCCGCAAAGAAGCTGGAGTACTCAGAGGAAAATGTCCATTTGACATATTGGATGCACCTCTGGCTATCTTTCAGATGGAAAGTATCCATCATTTGCTCGTATAACTGAAAGTGCTCCCAGGCTGAATACTTGGCATTTTTGTGATAGGGAGTTATGATGCTCCTAACGGCCTTGATCTGTTTCAGGGGATCTTTTAGTAGAGCCCTCTTAATTTTGTTGCCCTTTTTGGTCTTAGTCACGAATGTCCACTCATCGTCTGACTCAGAGGCACTGCTACAGAAGATGGCTATCTGATCCTCTAGGCTCTCCCTGATTCTGTGAGCTTGAAATTGGCTTGCATAATGTGGGGGCATAGTTTCTTGATGTCTGTGGTGCTCAGAAGAGTTTTCTGGCTCTCCCTTGCTCCCAGGATTGACTGAGTACCCCCCTACTGCCCTAGCTGGGAAGAGGTCTTTAGGATACTCTTTGTGGGCCTGCTTTCCTGGAGTTCCCCACCAAATCTGACAGACTGATCCTTTAGTAGGCGGTATTTTTGAGGATCCAATTCCCTGATTCTCCCCTCACAGGAGTCTTCCTGATCAGAGAGGCTAGCTCTAACATTTGGGAATCTGTACAGAGACGCCCGCCCATCTATTTCTGGGAGGCGCTGATCTGTCAGTCCCATGTTGCCAATTCTGCTGAAGTCTACCATCCCTTGGCCCTTGGTTCATATGAGCCAGTGTACATGAAGGTGGCAGAGCCCATGATACTGACGGGGTTAGAGTCCCTGATTGCAGGGGTCCTGATGTTATGCTCAGAAGTTTCTCTGTCCCTTCCTACCTCTTCTCTTTCAGCCCCTGTTCTCTGGTGACATGCCAAAATCTGACTTTTTTGTTTGCTCCTCTATTAAGGCCTTACTGGTCTCAATGATTTGCTATCTGTTTTTGGAGCCTATCATTCTTTTCACAGAGAGCCTCATCGTCTCTCTGTGCTTCCTGCCTGGTTTGGAAATACTGGGCCAATTTTTGCTGCAGGAGACTCACCTCTTGAGTTTTGTTATTATTGATCTGAGTGTTCTTTTCCGGTGCATCCTCCAACCACCTGGTGTGCTCTAGTAGCCTCTCATATTCGTTTTTAACTTCACTAAGCTCCTGGAGGGCCAGCTTTCTTTCCTCTAACTTAGATCTGGCTCACTTCCTGGCCTAAGGCGCCCCGCTCCTGATTTAGAGTGCCCCTCTGTTCAGCCTAGTCGTCCCTCTGTTTTTTTAATGCATTGGATTTCTGGCACTCCTCATCAAATTCTGTTTGAGGTTCTAAATTTTTAAGAATTCATTTATTGTTTTCCTCTTTTAATTTGTCTATGCGGTCTTGTAGGATAACTACCTGTTCTGTGCAGACTCTGTTTAAAGTTAATTGCTGCTCCAGTTTCTGTTGACTCTGTTGTAAAGAGTCAACCCTTTCCTGACACTCCTCTTGCAGTATCTGTACTTGGGTATCTTGCTCTGCCTTCTCTTGCTAAAGGAGGGCCAGATCTTCCTTTAGTTTTGTCAGATACTGCCTAGCTTCTGTCTCTGATTCTTGGCTCTTCAGTAGCCTTTGCTCTGCAGAGTCGAGATCAGATGGATTTTCTCTAGTGTCTCCACTTGTTTCTTTGCCACGACTATGTTTTCTGCATGCTTTTCCTGTATTACTCCTATGTGGAGGGATAGGTAGGCCGCTATTCTGGCAATTTTTATCTGCTCCTCTTTTACTTTTGGGGCCATATACAGTTCACTGAGAGCTTGGTCTAATGGGCCCTTGTAATGTCATGTATCTAGGTTAATGGCAGTGATATGTTCTTTTATTTCTTGAAGCCAGACCTGCTCATTCTGTTCTGGCCACTCACCCCTGACAAACAGTTTGAGTAAGAGGAATGAAAGCGTCCCATTTTTGGAAAACAGGTCCACAACCACAAGAATAGTGTTAAACCCTTGACTGGGTGGTAAATCAGTAAAATAATCGAGGGACAATGTGTGCCAGGGTGCTGGTGGGATTTCCAATAGTTATAATAGCCCAGACGGTTTCTGCTTGGATGACTTGTTGTGAGCACACACTCCACAAGACAGGATGAATTGGATAATGTCTTTACGCCACTTGGGCCACCAATAATTATGTTTTACCTTGGCTAGGGTTTTAGCGATTCCGGGGTGGCCTCGATCAAAGAATCATGATAACCGGACATGACTTGTTCTCGTAGTTCTTAGTTTGGTAAGAATAAACGATTCCTGAAGTAGGGCAGCTGATCTTCTATCATGTAATGTTCTCCTTGTGCACCCCACGCTTGTAATTGTTCCGGACTCATCAGGTTGTGTATTTCTTCACGTATTTCTTTCTGAGTTATGGTTGCTGTGATTCCTAGGAGCTTGTCACTCGTGATGATTGCTATTGGATCAGGAGTCTAATACCCTTGCTCTTCCAACCCCATACGGGAAAGGGCATCGGCCTTCCCGTTTTTCACCCCTAGTCGAAATGTAATCACGTAGTCATATTCAGCAAAAAAAAAAAAAGAGCCCAACGTAGTTGTCGTGAGGATTGGGCCTTTGCTGTTTTTAGGTACTGGAGGTTCCGGTGGTCAGTTATTACGGTGATTGTGTCTGGCGCCCAAGAGATAGTGCCTCCATGCCTTAAAGGCTGACTTAATGGCTAGGAGTTCTTTGTATGTAATAGCGTAATTGAGTTCAGGGGGTGTGAATTTACGCAACTAGAAGGCAACAGGGTGTAACTGGCCCGTTTCGGGGTCCTTTTGTGAGAGGATGGCTCCCATAGCCATGCTTGAGGCATCCATTTCCACCAGGTATGGGAGATTAGGGCGAGGGTGGCGTAAGATTGGGGCAGATGTGAATTTTGCTTTGAGTTCCTGGAAAGCCTCCTCGGCTTCAGTTGTCCACTGGAAATTTTTGTTGCTTTTCCTTAGTAATGACATGATGGGATGCACAATTTGCGAAAATCCTGGGATGAACCGGCGGTAGAAGTTTGCAAAACCCAGCATACTTTGAACCCCCTTGAATGCAGTTGGGGATGGCCAGTTCAGGATAGCATCTACCTTGTGTACATCCATTCGGATTCCATTTGGGCTGAGAATAAAGCCCAGGAATTCCACCTCAGAGATGTGGAATGAGCACTTTTCGAGCTTGGCATAGAGCTGGTGTTGACGGAGTTTCTCCAATACGGATCGGACGTGTTTAACGTGGTCCTGCTTTTAATGCGGAATACACTAGGATATCGTCGATGTACACTAGAGCGCAGAAATCAATCAATTCCCGTAGGACATCGTTCATGAAGTATTGAAATGCAGCAGGCGTGTTGCAAAGGCCAAAGGGCATTACTTGATAGTTGTACAAGCCGTATTTGGTGCGAAAAGTGGTTTTCCATTCGTCCCCCTGTTTTACGCGAACAAGGTGATGTGCCCCCCTCAGGTCGAGTTTTGTGTAGATTTGGGCATCTTTGACTTGATCAAGCAATTCAGGGATCAGTGGCAGGGGGTAGTGTTTTTTTTAACGGTAATCTGGTTCAGTGCACGATAGTCGATGCACGTTCTCAAGTCCCCCTCCTTTTTCATTACGAAGACTAGAGGACTAGCTGCTGGAGACTTCGAGGGACGGATTAACCCGTTGGCCAGGTATTGGTCAAGATAGGCCTTCAGGTGCTGGTTTTCTGGTTCCGTGAGTGCGTAAATTCGCCCACAAGGATTTGTGCGCCAGGTATCAGATCGATTTGGCAATCGTATGGTTTATGCGGTGGAAGGGTATTAGCCCGTTCTTTCTGAAAGACATCTTGAAAATCCTAGTATTCACTTCGGAGGGTGCCGATTGCCACCGTCGCAAGCGTGGAGGTTCTGGTGTCTATCGGTTGTTTCTCTTGGTGATAACATGTGTGGGCGCAAGTCTCAGGAAACGCCAATTCTTTTGCTCGCCAATCGATTCGAGGATTGTGAGCTACCAACCATGGCATTCCAAAAATCAACCGGAACTGTGGTGCCTTAATGAGGTCGAAAACGATAGCTTCTTGGTGTCCATCCTGGCACTGAAGGGTTAAAGCTGCAGTGCATTGGGATACTGGACCAGAAGCTATTTTCGTACCGTCGACAGTGGTAACAGTGTCGGTGGTTGATTTAGAGCATAACGGAAGCCCATATTTGCCCGCAAGATCCTGGTCAATGTAATTCCCAACGGCCCCACTGTCTATGTACGCTCTTACTGCGTGTATCCGAGATGGTTGTTGGGGATTGATCAAGACCACAGGTAGTGCAAAATGGGAGGTATGTAGTTCACTTTCTTCGCTCGACAAGTGAACCCCTACACTTGCCGGGGTGGGGAGTTTTCCGATTCCTTGGTGGTATCTTCCTTGTCTGTGGCCCCTACCATCCTCTTCGGTGGCTTCACAGGGCACTCTTTAAGGAAATGACCTGACCTTCCACAGTAGAGACATAACTGCTGCTGTCTCCTTTTATCCCTTTCCACTTTAGTCAAGGGGGACCTGACCCTCTCGATTTGCATTGGTTCTCCTGAACCTTCCGCTGTTCGGGTAGTATTGTCCTTTGAACTCACCTACATAGGGCGAGGGTTCGGTCTGTCTCGGTGTGCTCTTCGGTCCTACAACCTATGATCCAGTTGAACAACAAGGTCAATGAATTCTGAGCAGTCTTTCAGGGGGTTCACTACTTGTGCGAGAACATCCTAGAGCTCCCCCCGCAACCCCCGATGAAATAACATGGTTCTCTTCTGCACTGGCCATTCTGCTTCAACTACGAGTCTGTTGAACGTGGCTATGTATGTTAATAAGTCTTGATTTCCCTGGCGTAGGGACAGAAGTTCATTGTCTAATGCCTGCCCATGAGTACGCCGGGTGAGCAGCTTTTCCATCTCCTGCTGAAAGCCCCTGAAGTCATGCAGCAAAGGATCGTCTTGGGCCAAAAAGGGTACAGACCAATCCGCGGCGCTACCACTCAGGTAGGATAGCACAAAAGTGACCCGTGATTGGTCATTCGGAAAGGCCCCTGGTCTACAAAGGAAGTGCAGGCGGCACTGGTTCATGAACGTTGCAAACCTCTTGGGATCCCCCGTAAATTGTTCAGGCGGGGCCAAGGGAACTTCCCCAGCAAGGGTTATCTGAACGGGATTGGCTGATGGTGCTGGCATCGAGGGCACGCTTCCCGGCAATGGTGCATGCCCTGCTTGTGACTGGAGAAGTTGTCGGCTTAAATCATCAGTACGTTCTTTGGCTACTATCAGCTGCCTTCTCAGGGTGTTGGTCTCCTGGCTGGCTGCATGTACTTTGGAACGTAACTTTCCCAACATTTGAGCTAACTGGTCGGTTTCTGACGTTTCCATGACGCCCAGGTGGATTTTGATGTGAGGCTTTGCATTCTGTAACTCTCACCTGGTATCCACAGGGACGTCACTCAGCCGGTCCTGGCCTCTTACGACCTTGAACCCTTCCCTGGAGGCTATTCGACTGGCGACCGGGCCTGAAACACAGGATTGGTAAATTTTAACTCCCTATTTTCTCTGTGTGCTTGAACCCCTTCCTCCCCGAGGTCCAACCCTTCCCTTTGATCCACAGCTCACCTTGTTTTCTTGGATGGTGTGCTCTCCGTCCTGCTTTCAGCGCAGGGGCGCGTTGATTGATGCGGGCTCATTGGTGCCTAGTTACTTCACTGGCGAGAGTCCGACTGGTAAGTATAATGAGTCTTTGAACAGTTCTCTAACTTCGTTACTTTCCTTCTTAGATGATGGCTGGCATCCGGGGATGGTGGCGTGCTGCTGAGATGAGTGGCGCTGAAGGTGAGTGAGAGTGCGATGCGCAATGCACCCTTTTCATATTTGTATTGAAGTGAGTTCTTTTTCTGTGTCTTTTAGGTGCCGCGACGTTGTCAGCGTGGATGCCGGTTATGAAGAACAAATGCGGTGAGTAAGCGCGATATGCAGCGCCTCTAGATGTTTCCACGCTAACCTGGAGTGTCTGTTCCCCCTCGCAGCTGGATGAGAAGTTCTCGAGGCACAGTTCCCCCAGAGCGGCTGGGATTCAGGTAAGCATTTAAAGCTCGTACTGTATTTGAAAAAATAATAAACGAAGAGCTGTAAAATGCTTACTAATGCCTTTTCTCTGTTCTTTTCCTCTTCATTAGGAAGCGGCGTGCCGGGATGGTAATGACACTGCCAAAGATGCCCGCATGAACAGAAGGAGCGTTGAATGATGGGCAGAAGGGCTGCAAGGTAAGGCTGTTCCTAACAGTGTTCTTGTTCTTGCAGGAGCTGAGTGCAGAAGAAAGATGCAGGCCCACTGGAGACCGATCCTAACACGGTGAGTGTCATGCTGCAGGTGCAGAAAACGCAAAGCATGCTTCTCAGCCTGGGTGTGGCTTAAATAGTCTCTGGTTATCCCAGGTGCCTCTGGGCTGAACCACACCCAAAAGACTAGACCGCACATGCAGTTCTGGGAACCAAAATATGTGGGGGCATCCATCTTGTCCCCATCAATGCATTACAAGTCCAATCCCCAATGTTATCCTATGGGAGTGAGTGAGTCTGGTGCCACAAGCGCCAAGTCTGACTCCAAGTGAGTCTTTGGAGGGATGGAGATGCTCTTGAAGGCCATGTAGGTGATTGTGGCCTGGCTCCAGCCTGACATCTTGAAGGACTGGGGACAAGAGGGGCAGGAATCATGACAGTTGTTTTGTGGGTTGAAGTTTGTCGGGTACTGGGGAAAGAAGTTCAACCCAGAATTTGGGGGATTACTGCCCTCCTGGTAAAAGTTAGGAGGGAAGTTTCCGGGGTCGGTAGCGACCGGGTTGGGTATCCCCCCTTGGGCTGGGGGAGTCCACACATACCCCAGGATGGGTTTGCTGCCCTTGTAATATAATCAGGGGAGTTAGGGGTCCCATTTGTGGTGTTACCTCCCTGAGTGCCTGTTTGGGAAAGGCCCGAGGGCCTTCTGGTTCTTTGGTTAGAAGATGGATTCTGTACAGGAATATTTTTAGGCCCCCCATCTCCAGATCTAAATTTGGGGCAACCTTCACCTCCGCCACCTTAGCAGTAGCAGGGGTGTTGGCTGGTTTGGGGTTTTTATTTGTATTTTTATTCTCTCCCGGTTTCTGCACTTCATAAATATGAGCCGCCTGTTCAATGACCCAGTCTAGTGATCTCTTCTTGTGAAAATCCCTCACCAGCTGGGTCATGATGTATTTAGGGAGTGCATGAAAGGTATTGATGAACTCCCTACTGTCTGTGCGTACCCTCCCGGTAGTCTGCACAAAGGCACGTTTTAGTTCTTGCACAAATTCTTGTGGGGCTTGGTCTTCCCCACACGGTAGATTGTATGCTGCCTTGGGGGCCTCTTGGGGTTCCTATGTACAGATTTTTTTTTTTAAGATGGCCACTCTGTAGGTGGACCATCTTGAGTGGTTCTGATTCTCCAGGCCCGCAAAGAAGCTGGAGTACTCAGGGGAAAATGTCCATTTGACATATTGGATGCACCTCTGGCTATCTTTCAGATGGAAAGTATCCATCATATGCTCGTATAACTGAAAGTGCTCCCAGGCTGAATACTTGGCATTTTTGTGATAGGGAGTTATGATGCTCCTAACGGCCTTGATCTGTTTCAGGGGATCTTTTAGTAGAGCCCTCTTAATTTTGTTGCCCTTTTTGGTCTTAGTCACGAATGTCCACTCATCGTCTGACTCAGAGGCACTGCTACAGAAGATGGCTATCTGATCCTCTAGGCTCTCCCTGATTCTGTGAGCTTGAAATTGGCTTGCAGAATGTGGGGGCATAGTTTCTTGATGTCTGTGGTGCTCAGAAGAGTTTTCTGGCTCTCCCTTGCTCCCAGGATTGACTGAGTACCCCCCTACTGCCCTAGCTGGGAAGAGGTCTTTAGGATACTCTTTGTGGGCCTGCTTTCCTGGAGTTCCCCACCAAATTTGACAGACTGATCCTTTAGTAGGCGGTATTTTTGAGGATCCAATTCCCTGATTCTCCCCTCACAGGAGTCTTCCTGATCAGAGAGGCTAGCTCTAACATTTGGGAATCTGTACAAAGACGCCCGCCCATCTATTTCTGGGAGGCGCTGATCTGTCAGTCCCATGTTGCCAATTCTGCTGAAGTCTACCATCCCTTGGCCCTTGGTTCATATGAGCCAGTGTACATGAAGGTGGCAGAGCCCATGATTCTGACGGGGTTAGAGTCCCTGATTGCAGGGGTCCTGATGTTATGCTCAGAAGTTTCTCTGTCCCTTCCTACCTCTTCTCTTTCAGCCCCTGTTCTCTGGTGACATGCCAAAATCTGACCTTTTTGCTCCTCTATTAAGGCCTTACTGGTCTCAATGATTTGCTATCTGTTTTTGGAGCCTATCATTCTTTTCACAGAGAGCCTCATCGTCTCTCTGTGCTTCCTGCCTGGTTTGGAAATACTGGGCCAATTTTTGCTGCAGGAGACTCACCTCTTGAGTTTTGTTATTATTGATCTGAGTGTTCTTTTCCGGTGCATCCTCCAACCACCTGGTGTGCTCTAGTAGCTTCTCATATTCTTTTTTAACTTCACTAAGCTCCTGGAGGGCCAGCTTTCTTTCCTCTAACTTAGATCTGGCTCACTTCCTGATTTAGAGTGCCCCGCTCCTGATTTAGAGTGCCCCTCTGTTCAGCCTAGTCGTCCCTCTGTTTTTTTAATGCATTGGATTTCTGGCACTCCTCATCAAATTCTGTTTGAGGTTCTAAATTTTTAAGAATTCATTTATTGTTTTCCTCTTTTAATTTGTCTATGCGGTCTTGTAGGATAACTACCTGTTCTGTGCAGACTCTGTTAAAAGTTAATTGCTGCTCCAGTTTCTGTTGACTCTGTTGTAAAGAGTCAACCCTTTCCTGACACTCCTCTTGCAGTATCTGTACTTGGGTATCTTGCTCTGCCTTCTCTTGCTGAAGGAGGGCCAGATCTTCCTTTAGTTTTGTCAGATACTGCCTAGCTTCTGTCTCTGATTCTTGGCTCTTCAGTAGCCTTTGCTCTGCAGAGTCGAGATCAGATGGATTTTCTCTAGTGTCTCCACTTGTTTCTTTGCCACGACTATGTGTTCTGCATGCTTTTCCTGTATTACTCCTATGTGGAGGGATAGGTAGGCCGCTATTCTGGCAATTTTTATCTGCTCCTCGTTTACTTTTGGGGCCATATACAGTTCACTGAGAGCTTGGTCTAATGGGCTCTTGTCCTGTCATATATCTAGGTTAATGGCAGTGATATGTTCTTTTATTTCTTGAAGCCAGACCTGCTCATTCTGTTCTGGCCACTCACCCCTGACAAACAGTTTGTGCAGGGGGTGTTCTCTAGCAATACTAATTTCTACTGGGATCGCCATTTTAGAAATAACAATGCCCCGATGACTTATTTTAGGGTTAATTTACTTTTACTTTTACAAACAGGCCTGATGGTGGAGTATTTATTTTGAGCGGTGCTTGTACAGTGTAGCAAAGTACCCCAACCCAGCAAGGTGTCTGTACCCTGCAGGCTAGTATGCTGTGTGGCATCTCGAACTCAGAATCACGGCACAAGCCCCCAAAATCTGTTAAGGATTTAAATCAGGCACACACACGGGTCTCGCCTAGTATGTAGTTGTCATGATGCCCGCTCCCGGGGAGCCGGTTCAAGCCCTGCGTCCCCGAAAGCGGACATCCAGTCCCCAAGGAAAGACCCAGCAACCCCATGTAGGGGCCCTTTGGGCAGTATCCTGGCGCCTATGGCGCCAGGCTCATAAAAGACATCAGTCCTGGCGCCATAGGCTCCAGGCTCATTATGGGAGTGCTTGGGTGCACTTACCTGATGCAGACTATGCTGCAGGATCCCGGCCTCCTTGAGGCCTGAAGGGAACTACTTTACCTGTGGGACTAATTTACCATCCGGGCGTGGTCGGGGAAGGATACATACCTGATTGGAGGAAGGATACATACCTGGAACTTCTTCCAAGGCTATTTAAACCCCACCCGAACCGCCACACGTGCTTCACATTGTTCTGCATCTAGCAGCTGGACGCTCACCGTGTCTGCTCCTGCATCCTGACTTCTGCCACGCCTGCCAGCATCCTGGATCACCTGCCAAGGAAGAGAAGAAGAGAACAGAAGAAGGAAAAGTCCTTACCTGCTAAATCCACATCCCGGAGACATCTCGCCGACAATCCTGAAAAGGAAGACTTATTTAAAAGCTCATCCCGATGATCGCTGCAGCGCCGCTTTCCACTCACCTTTACAGGGTGCTTCCATGTTCAGCAGCGACCATCCGGATTCGCAGTCATGCCCCAGCACCTAGGGAGAAAAAGGCAAGAACAAAAGGTGAGAGAGAGAAGGGAATAAGGAAAGCTAAATCTCCATGTTAAGACTTACCTGTTGATTCATTCCCTCTTCATTTCGGGTCCGCGCCGAATCCTGGTATTTCCGGACCCCGGCCCCTAAGGGGAAAAAGGAAATCAGCGTTAATGAACGAATAAAAAGACATTACCAAAAAACGCTCATTAAAGACTTACCTGATTTCTACAAGGATTTCACCTCTCATCTCGGGTCGGTGCCTGTACCCCGGCATTCTGTACCCCGGCCCCTATGGGGAAAAAGACACTAGCATTAGTACATTAATGCATGGACACAAGGGGAACCTCTTATCAAAAAACTTACCTGGAAGCCAAGCAAGTTTGGTTCTCACCAATCCGAAAATCCAGTGAAGTAACTGGATACCAACGCGCCCCTGCATCAGAAGCAGGATGGAGAGTTCGTCCTTCCAGACCCTAAGGTGAGACGCTACGGGGAATCACAGAAGGGTTTCGAGGAGGGTGAGAGGGGAAAGTGGGAGGCCGATTGCATTACCCCGCAGACAGTTAATCCCCTATTTTCGCCTACAGAAGGATACTTCTGCGAGCCAGACAAGCCAGATTTGGGGGCCCGGTCCAGACCGTCTTCCGAACCCTGCGCATCACCTTAGAAGAGGTCACAGCAACCCAGACTAGACCAGCGCCTCCGTGGGAGCCAGGTGAGCGTTACAGTAGTGCGCAATGAAATACTTATTTTTGTGTCTATAAGTTCAATATACAGAATAATATACCACTCATATCACACCCATCTAAAAATATTCCCCAGGTCACACTGGACCAGGAATCAGGCTAGTTTGTAAAGGTGAACATTTATTTATTTATTTTAATTTCAAATCACACATAAGTTTTTATATATATATATATATATATATACATATATACATATATACATACACACATGGGGCAGCAATCACCAAGCAGTGACAGTACCATTCAAAAATATGTTTTGAATTCACTTATAATAATGCAGAATAGAAAACACAGGAAAAAGAACAGTTTTGGTTTGTACACAGATAGTGTTTAGGTTAATATTTCCCCCTGCAGAGTTCTTAAGGCACAAATGAGAAATCTAACACGGATGTAAGTAATCAGCAGGTATTCAGGAATGAAAGACAATGTCTAGAGTTTGAATGCAATCTTCCATCCCCAAACAAGAGAGAAAACTGTTTTTTGGAAATTGACACTTTTAAAATGACAGGTGAAAATGGCTTTGTGACACAATGCAAAAGGATGCAAAAATGCTTAAATTGATCAAAATTCTTATGAGAGCAACACTAAACAGGTCCTAACACACATGAGCTACAAGATAAACAACAGTACACACTTTGGATCAGAATGGGAGTGTGGACATACTTTGAATGAGAAAAAGACACGTGGAAACTTTGGAAAAGTGTAAATTCACGGCAAAATTTCACTATGCGATTTTTGATAAAAACGGGTCAAATACACTGTTACGTGAGCTGTGGTTTTTCATTATGGATGTCACTAAGGGTCTTAGGTATCAGTGAGAGTTGAAATTAAGTTTCTATCTTTAAAACCGAAGAAGTTATAGAAGTTTTACTACAAGGCGTTTTTTTTTTAAAATAGGCGCGAAAATGAAAACAGAATTCAGTTCTTACAATGCAATGATGCTCTAAAAAAGGGTATTCCAGCTGGTTACCAGCTTGAAACACAGCAAGCCCCAGGGTTGTCTGTGGAAAACCAAACCCCGGCACCTCTGTGTCCGCATTGGAGGACTCAGTCGGATTACCCGTGGGATAATATGAAGGGTTTGGGATTTTCAAAAGACAAAAAAAAGGATTTTCAAGAAATTATTACTATGACAAGAAATCAAAGCAAGGTTTCAGACTGGAGTGACACTTCTACAAGTTCTTAATTGAAAGTGAGGATGGGTTGAGATTGGGATAGGACAAGGCAATATATAGTCACTGTTATTCCTGTTGATACTTAAAGTCCACTGTACTTAAGATTGGACCGTCAGAGTTCTGGTCATTGGATCGGGTCAGGTCTACTGGCAGCAGGGCACGTCTGGAGGGATCAGTCAGCTGGGAGATTCTGGTAAATTAGGGGGGCACCTCAACTGGATTTGGAATGGATTGGCCCTTCTGGTCACTGGACATGGCAGATAAGCAGGATGCGAGTTTCAGCAGGCGAGCCTTAATGGTAGTAAACCGGACTGGATTAGAATTAAATCCCCTCAAGTTTGGGCTGGTTGAATTTGGGTCAAGCTATAAAGAGTTCAGCAATGCTAAGGCCTGAAGTCTGCAAAGAATTCTGGAACCAGCTGCAAGATGAAGAGTTCTGGATAGGATGAAGGAGTCAAGAACAAAGTGCTGCACGGAAATCAGGATGTGTTCAGGAAGCAGTGCCCCTATGTGTGGTGAAGTTCCTATATTTATCCTACCAAGTGACATCACAAAGTTTATGGTGTGGGGAGAATTTCAAACCACACCGCCATCACTGAGAGAGGCCACAGGCACTTGCCTTGTTCTGGGTGGCAGTCAGAACAGAGATGTCATCTTTATGAATGGATTTAGGAACTCTAACATTGATTTTGACCAAAACCTTTGCACAAATGTACATTTCTAAAATGATGTTCCCTAATAAAATTGGTCACATACATTTCATACTTGATGGGTTATTTTCACATTCAATCCCCATCTCTGTGAGAGCTGTCTATGGAATTTTATCAATTTGAATCATAAATGTCTGGACTAATAATTTCAAATTCAGTACAGATCTGGGTGATTATTAACAGAGCATGAATATACAATCTGAGACTTGCAGCATTAATAGTTTTGCTACAATTATGGTTTTCCTGTAACTTTGGTCTCTTAGGTGGTACAGGGTTCATTAATGTTTTCAAATCAATAGGTTAATATCTACCAATTTTTAGATTCATCCTCCTTCAGGTTGCACAGTTAAGGAGTTTCAAACTAAATCACAATGTAGCCTTTAAACAACGAAAGTTCTGGGCAGTTTTTTTTTCTCTTTGTAACTTCCTTTCAATAGGCACCATCTGTCACATTCCCTTTGATCAGGGGGGGGTGTCATCTTCTTTGAAATGGGAAGCTCCCCTGTTGTGATCAATAGGCAGCTTGCCATTGTCTTTGGCTGGCCAGAGATGAATGTCTGATGCTCTCTTTGATTTCAATATGCGAGCATCTCCAGCACCCATTGAATCTTCCTGTAGCAGGGGGGTGTCGACTGAAGTGTCATTTTTCTCAGGCTGGGGACTTTCAAGTCAGAATTAACCAGTTACTCCAAACTGGGTTACATTAAAATTCACTTTAAGGTCCTTAATTGAAAACATGTACAACTCAACATAGTTTACAAGGGATTTGAACATTTAAACGAATTAAGCCCTTCACAAACATGATTTCTTCAGGAAAAAGAAACACATTTTTAACTGGTAAAACTGGGTTTTTACATCTTATTTTCTTATGCAGCAAACACATTCAACTCAGCATTATCCTGTCTTTGAGTGCTGGGATTTGTTTTGCATGAAATACATTTCTTAGTTGCTGTCAGTCAGTGAGGCCCAGTTTCTTCTGACTGCACTGGATGATCTGTGGTTTCAGCACACTTTTCATTTCAATAGTTCACTTGGAGAATGACTGAATTTAGCACCAAAACAGCACTTTGAAAGTTGCAATTGATTGGGAACACTGCATTCTAAAGGCATTTTTAGATTTTAGCCTGCTTCTGTGGGCTTGCTTCATGTGACAGGTAACAGCACCCATTGGCATTCTCCTACAGAGAGTACTGTTTTGACACCAACTTTGACTGTGTTTGGCAGGGGAGTGCAGCCTTTTGTGATTTATGAACCATGCTCAGTTTTGCAGATTTGACGCGCACAGGGATTAGCGCATCCATTTTTGGCTGATTCTTCCCCCCATTGACAAAGGGATGTAGTGGGGCGCATTGGCATGAGTACAAATATCCCACAGGTTGATGTGAAAGACTCTGGGAGCCTCCTTAGGTTTGCCTAAGTCCACCAGATAGTTCACCTCTCCAAGTTTGCCCACAACGTTGAAGGGTCCTATCCATTTGTCCTGCAAGGCCCTCTGCCTTGTTGGCACCATAACTAGTACATGCTGGTCTTGAGTAAACTCAACTATGTTGGCCTTCTGGTCATGCCAATGTTTGACCAGAGCCTGACCTGCTTTCAAGTCATCACTTGCTTCTGCCATCATGTGTGACATTCTCCTCCGGAGACCTATCACATATTCAGTCACTCTGACTGGCGTGGGGGAAGGAGCTGTCACAACCCTCACCCAAAACCCCCTCTGGCAAATCCATTGGCCAGGTGGAGTCAGGAATCAGGCCTCTAGAGCCAGGCATCCTTTTCCAAAGCCCTCTTGGGGCCACTTCTGGCACCAATGGTGCCAGGCTTATAGACCATGAGAGACATGTGCTTGGGAAATACTTATTGAGTTGCCAGCCAACATGGAGGCATCCACATGGCTTGGTTCCTGGGAACCAAGCAATGCAGACTAGTGTTTTGGGTGGGGTATCCTAGGGACTACTTTACATGGACTATTTTGTTAGGGCTATTTAAACCACACGCGAGCAAGACAACACGCTTCGCGTTACTTTGCAGCGTGACATTCACCGTGTCCAGCTATTCCGTCGAACCTCGGAGAAGCAGAACCTGCAAGGAGACAAAAGGAACATCATTAGCAGCAGCATCTTACCTGCAGTCTTCATCTTTAATCACTCGCAGCTTCTGAGAACAGCTTCCTTGAATCAGCACGCCTCCCAGACAGCATGACCTGAAAGAGGAAGATAGAGGCAACATTAAAGAAAGCAGCAGAGACATTTGTAAATTACGAACTGCTCAAAAGACTTACCTGGCTGGTTGCCTCACGGCTGGCACCATTCCATACATTCAACTCACACTGAAGAACACCGCGACCTACAAGGAAGGAAAACACAGGATAGCAAAGGCAAGACTTTGCAGCGCTATGCATAGCACTTACTTACCGCATCATAGCGTTCTTAATGCGCCATCATTTACCAGCAGGGCTCAACCAAGCCAGTTCGCGGCACTGAAGCTCCCCATACCTAAAGGAGGAAAAATTAGACATTCTAAAAAAATAAAGGCATGCAGGATAGCAACAAAACTAAATAACAGCAATAAGACCTACCTGAACAATATCAAACGGGCCGGCATCAGTGAAGTAACTGGACTGCACATGCCCAAGAAAGACAACACGCCCCTGCAAAGAAGGCAGAACAGAGAGCATGCCTAATTCTACCACCAGGCGAGGAGAAGGCCCAGAGGGGCTGAAATCATACTGGGATGGAGGGAGGATACTTACCCCGGTCGGTCAGTCTTGAACACAGTACTCCTGTATTTTCAGGCAGAACCTTCCCCACAGACCACATCTGGAGCGAGCTTAGAAGCTTACCAGTGAGTAAACTGGCTGCGTGGTGTCCCTTTGGATACCAAGTGAGCGTAACAGGAGCACTCTCCAACCCCTCCTTAATCAGTCCAAAGGACCTCTGACTAGATGGCCACAGAGAAGTTCAAAGGGAATCTATCCAACTCCCTCCTGAGGGACCTCTCTATAAGCAAAGAGAAGGCATGGTAGTAGAAGGTCCTGCTTTCTCATAAGGGGTTCCTCTAAAGCACCTATCATGCTCTTCAGAGTACGATTAAACCTCTCTACCAGTTCATTTGTCTGGGGATGGTAGACTGTAGAGAACTTGTAAGTGACACCACAGATTTTCCACATGGCTTGCATGTAGTGGGACAGAAAATTGGATCCTCTGTCAGATATCACTTCCTTAGGAAACCCTACTCTGGCAAAAATACAAAGTAGAGCCTTAGCCACAGCCTGAGCCGTAACAATCCTCATAGGTATTACTTTGGGATACCTAGTAGCATGGTCTACTACAACCAGGATAAACCTGTTTCCTGAAGATGTGGAAGGGTCAAGGGGACCAACAATGTTGATGCCCACCCTCTCAAAAGGAACACCCGCCATTGGGAGAGGCACCAATTGTGCCACATTCTTGGTTCCACTCTTGCCAGAGGTTTGACAAGTGTGACAGATCCTACAGAATATGTCAACTTCTGAACCCATATTAGGCCAGTAGAAGTATAAGGAGAGCCTTCCTTGGTCTTTTTTAAACTCAAATGACCAGCCAAAGGTAGCTCATGGGCCAACTGTAGGAATTGGAGTCTTTTGCAGTCCCCAGGGATAGACTCAGTCGGTTCACTGTAGAAGAGGCCATTTTACCAGTGCAACCAATGCTTCCCAGGCTCTTGCCAAACGAGCCGAGAAGCTGCCCCTAGGCAAAGACTTTCAAGAGCAAGACACTCTCTTTGTCCTCTTCTGAAGTCTGCCCTGTTGGGCCCACCTTCTGCCAGTAAAGACTGCAGCTCTGGATGCTCAACAGGATCCAGATCACCAACTAAAGTTATGTCTTCTTCCAGATCTGACTCTTCAGAAACAGGATCAATCACACAGGGTTGTACCTCACACTCAGCCTCAGCAGGTGGAGGAGTCTCGGGTGTGACTTTGGACAATCTTGGGGATGTCCTTGATGGTAGCACAGGGGTGCTATCTGCTTTCTTCTTGGAGGTCTTGGGTTTCCCCTTTGCCTCTTTCTTTCCTGAAATAGCAGTGAGCAATTCCTGTGGACTGGGGGTGATAACTTTCTCTATCAATCCCCTGGAGAGCCTCTCAAGGTCCTCTCCCTTGCAGGCCTGGTGAGCTCCTGTCCCCTTTTTCTGGGAGGCCTGGGGGTACTGGACACACTCCAAGAGTTTTCAGATCATTACCCAACAGGACTCTCCCAGGCACTTCACTCTGCACACTAACAGGTATCTTGACAGTCATGTCATTGCACTGGATGAGAGCTGGTAACTGGGGATGCATTTGCACAGGGCCTCCAGCTAACTTGGTTAGGTGTTTGGGTGCCTTAGCAACATTCTCTACTTTGATTCATCAACCACAGTTATGCTGGCTCCAGTGTCTCTGATGGCAGGGGTCTCCTGGCCATTCACAATAACACTGTCTTTATGAAACGCTTTAGTATTATCTGGGATGGAATTATAGACATCTAAATTCTGTTGTTTCCACAAACCAGGGGACACTAAAGAAACACTAGCTGAGACTTTTATGGGTTCATCAGCCAGTAGGTGAAAGTTTCCACTAGCCATAGGTACTTCTTCCTCTGGGGAGAAGGCTAAGGAGACAGTGTGGACCCCTAGAGGTTTACCCTTACCTCTGGGATCCCCTTTCGCATGATCAGTTGACCCACAAACATAACATTTCCTAAATGTTTTGATGAATGGGGGTTTGTTCTGACCTCCACCTGGTTTGGGTCCAGATGGTGCACTAGCTTGATTCGGTTTCCCTTGTGGCTTATACTTATTGTTTTGTTTGGGGCCCTCTTTTGGATTGAAGGTATAAGAATTCTCCTTGTTATCTTCCTTTGGCTGATTTCCCTCATCCTTGTTCTGAGCTGCCCCAGAATCGTTATGAGTAGCCCTGTTGGCAACCCACAAGTCAGCAGCCTTAGCTAACTTCTTTGGATCTATTGACTTAGAATCAGCCAAGTGCTGTCTGAGCTCAGGATCGCAGGCATCATAAATTGACTCCAACATAAGAAGATTTCTCATACCTTCATAAGTATTTACTCTGTAACCCTTAACCCAACCATCTAAGTTTTCCAAACATTCACATACCCAGGTAGCCCAAGGGGTACCGCCGTGCTTTTTGTGGGTCCTAAACATCTTAAGGTACTGGGAAGGGGTCTTCCCAAATCTAGCAATTAAAGCTAGCTTCACACACTCATAATCCACAATATCCACCTCCCCCAACTCCATCACAACATCAGATGCAACAGTGGGTAGCTTAGAGAAGAGCCAAGGAAGCAACTGATTCCCTGTAATGTCTTGAAGGATATTTGGCGTGTTACAGCACAGAGTACAGCACTACTGCACAGGTAGCATTTTTTTATGCAGCACCACTACATGGGTGTGGCGCATTGCTATATGTGTTGCCAGAGTAACATGGACATATAAGTAAAGACAGGCTATTCAGTGAAAAACGATTTTTACATATAAAATGCAAATCCATTTTTACAGTTAAAAGCACACATCTGCACATTCAAAATGCACACTATTTTTCACCTGAAATGCCTATGTTGCAAGGGACACATTTGAAAATTAATAACTAACCTTATTAACAACTAACCTGACTAATAAAACTTCATTTAACATAACCCACTAATAAAAATGTGTCTCCACTGCAGAATTAGGCCTACTCTGAAAGTGAACTTTTAAACGCACATTCATTTTTTTCTCTGCTGCTCTGTCCACATAACTACAGGAAGCAAAGAGCTCGAAGGAGCAGGAAATCAGTTTGTTACAATTGCCACTGTAGAAGTGAGCTATTGTGTAGTGAGGGAGGAGATGACATGATTGATTCTGATTGGAGCAGCGTCATAGCAAGTATCATGCTAGAGGCTGTGATTAGAACTTTGCTGGAGAAGCTTGAGAAGAGGGGGAAGACAGTCGACATCTTGGGGAGCTGGGAGAAGGATCTCTTTCCTGGCTGGGGCACTCCTGCTGCAAAAGCTGAGAGCGCCAGGCAATGACCCCGGTTTGAGAACGGCAGATGCTTGTTTTCACTGGGGTTGATCTTCAAGGGAGCCAAATTCAGAAAGAGAATAGCCAGAGAAAACTCATGCTGAACAGATAAGGTAATTACAGAAGCGAGTGGAAGCTGTGCGAAAGTGCGCGACGCTGTTCAGTCAGTGTATTAGAGGGAGTCTCAGTCTCTTATCAGCATATTTAATGTTACCAATTGAATATATTCTCGCAGCTCTTTGTTCATTTTATCACAAATAATGTTGTACCATTTTATTTATTTCTGTAAAAAAAAGTTAAACTGTGTTAAAATGAAATTTCTATAATACAAAGATATTTGAAAACAGATAGCTAGTGTGTATTATCTTTCTCCTTCATTTTGCATGGGGAAAGGTTTAAACGTGGGTAGATTTTTAAACAGTGCAATTGTCATTTTAAAGCAGATGTGTGCATGATTCTATTCAGTATGGACAGTTGTGAGTGACTGTTTGTAGCATAGCCTGTTGGAGGTACATGAGTCAACGGGAAGAGAGACTCTCTGGACATAGTTCCCTACCGTATATGAGGTAGTGGAAATTACCACAAAAATACCACAATTGCCCATGGTGGTACACAACACTAACACTGAAAATGTGGTATCCCTAAAATGTAGGCCTGAGGTCTCTCTAGTGATCAAGAACAATCTAGATAAAAAAAACAAGGGATGTTGGATATTGGGGCCACAAATAAACCAACCACTATACCAACCAACCACACAAACTACCACGCATACCATCTAAATAGGTCTGAATTCTGAAATAATGCAATGTATTATTGTCATGTGTGACCCAATATGAATACAGAGAGTGATTATTGCTAAAGGTATTTTGTCGGTAAGAAAATACCGCAAAGCCCCAAATATCCACAAAATACCCAACAAATCCCATGGTTATACTCATACATTGCCAACCAATCCAAAATATCAAGCTTAGCCTCATACATACCAACAGTTTCTTTAGGCATATGGGTTCTCTTAGGACTGGAAGACCTAGAAGACTCTGGGAGAGAAGTGTTTTCAATAGACAATTTCTTCATGTCTAGTGCATGGTTCAACTCCATTTCTCTGAGCTTAAGTTCTTGATGCTTTTGTTCAGTTTGAGCATTAATATGTTTGAATTCTAATTCAAGCCTCATCATTTCTAGAGCAATGAATTCAGGAATGAGTGTAGGACCTGGAGGGGTCCCAGTGGACAAAGGTTGAGGTTGTTGAGCTGGTATAGGAACAGTAAGGCCTACATTGTGAGACACATCTGCCTCATCTAACGCATCCATAATAACTGACACATTTTCATCCTCATCATTTTCCACATTTGCTGGAGGTTTAGGTATTTCAGACCCACTCTCCAGACTTTGTTTCTCTAACAACCTTTCAATTAATTTAGACTTTTTGTCTTTAACAGAGAGGTTCCTTTCTTTACACAGATTTTTCAGATAATCAACAGTGTAACTAAGGAGGGTCTCCTGACTGTAGCTTTCCATATCAGACATGATTAAAATTGCTTTTTAATGATGTTTAGCCTTGTGGTTAGTTGATCCAAGGTAATAGCAGCACTCTAAGTGTAATCACTATACTTGATCCTCACCGCTGTACACCAGTGTTAGGCAGAATCATATGCAGTACCCTGTGGGAACACCACACAGAATTAAGACTACAAGTGAGAGTACAAATTCACCTTTGGTACAAGCCTGTACTACACAGTAAAGTGGTAGCGGTGGCTGAGCAGCCAGACTTTTCTCAAGAGTAAAGTGAGCACTATCAGAAGTTACCCAAAGGACAGCAATTACTATGATTCAAACAAACACTGACTCAAGGTTTCTGAGTAAAAGAATTTACATTTATTTACACAATCATTTGTAAAACATTTCACTAAGTAAAGCAGCAGAAAATCACAATCTTAATATACTACACCACACCCAATCAATTCTGGACAAGTTAAGCTCAAATTGAAGTGTGAGCAAAATGGCACTCCAACAATTTAAAAAGGAAGGGAAAGACAAGGTTATACAGAATTAAGCAGCACCAATAAGTAGGTAGGCAGGGCATTCTAGAAAAGGTTTACTACAATGAGGATTCAGATCAATAGGCCTGGGCCAATGTTAATGGTTCAGTGTCTTTTCAGAGGATCACACAGTTCAGAGTAGTTTGCGGCTAAGACTTTGCCAACAATTTGAAACAAAGTTGGTTGGAAGAAAAGTTGCTTAAAAGAGTAGAGAAGGACAAGCCCTCAGATTGGCGAAAGATTTAAAAGACTTCTTTCACCGAGGTAAGATGGAACGAACAACCGGGTTTGAACAGTACCTTAGAAGAAGAAGAATGCTGTAGCTGAGTCAGAAGTTCCTGGCAGATCCTGCAGGCTCACGGTTCCTGAAGCGACTGTTGGACTGACACGAAGGAGGAAGACTGGAGGGTCCTGCACTGCCCAGGGAAGAAACCAGCAGCAGAGCAAAGCAACGATTAAAAGGTGCGCTCCTTAAAACCCAAACAGGGTCCCGTCCTCCTGGCTATCCGGTTCACTGCAGCAATGCACAGCAAATTCGACCATGGGAGGGAGGCCTTGCTTGGTATTTGGTGAACTTTTTGGTCCACCAGCTCAAGGGAAGAAGATTCCTTGCAGATCTTCTCTGCCGTCGAAGTGTCAGAGGTTCGGACCCGCAGCAGGGCTTCCCCGGAAGGTTCAGTAGTTGCAGCAGTCCTCTTCCTTCAGCTTCTCTTTGGTTCTCTCAATCCAGTGGCGACTCTGCCGTCCAAGTCCCAGAGACCTGCTTTTTTTGCAGCTTTCCCCCATTTACACGGCCTGGCTGTCAATCACATAGCAGGGAGGCTGTCCTGGGAGGACAGTCACCTTGCCAATCAAACTACAGTGCGTCTTGGGTCGCCAAGGGCCTAAAACCCCTCCCTCACATCCTGTCTACCTAGACTCTCAAGCACCTAAGTATGGCTTCTGTGCAGAAGCCAGCCAAAGGACGGCGAACAAAGGAAACAAACCTGATTTGTGTCATGATGCCTACCACCGGGCATCAGGACCAAGCCCATCAGCTCTGGGAGCAGGCATCCAGATACATATTAAAACCCAAACAGCCCTGGCTGGGGGCTGTTCGGGTTGAGTCCTGGCGCCTTAGGCACAAGGCTCATCATAGAAATCAGCCCTGGCGCCATAAGCACCAGGCTCATAGACTTACTTACCTGATGCAGACCATGCTGCAAGTGAGTCCAAGCCAACGTGAGGCCTGGATGGGACTATTTTATTACAGGGACTATTTTTTACTCGGGCGTGGTTCTGGGGAACTTCTTACCTGGAACTACTTTGGAGGCTATTTAAACCACGCCCGAACAGCAGCACACGCTTCGCGTTATTCTGCATCCAGCAGCGTAACGCTCACCGTGCCTGCAGTCTGCATCCAGTCTTCTGCCACACCCGCCTCGAATCTCGAGCTCCTAAAACAAAGAGGAAAGAAAAGGACAAGGTTAGAAAATTAACTATTTTCGAATTCCTCACCTGATTCCGGATCCATCTCGTCTCCGGACCTGGAAAGAACATCATCTCTGTACGCACCGCATCTCCAGCTGCAGTGCCGCGACATACTCACCAGTCCTTGCAGCACCTTTCAATTCGGCGCTGCCTCTATCATTTCTTCGCCGAACTCCGGCACCTGGGGGACAAAAGAACCCAACAAGGTGAGCCGAGAAAACCAACAAATATAACTCTTATCACCATAGACTTACCTGATTTACCACCGGAGGCATTATTCTATAACTCTCCACATGTGCCGCACCTGCAAAGAGAGAGAAAACAACACGTTAAAAACGTGCAACATTTACCGGACAGCGTCGGGTAATACAGACTCTTACCTGAGCGCCACAAGCTGCCACGAGAGCATCTTCTCACGATCTCAGCTGCAAGACAAGGAAGGAAGAGGGGGACAAGAGTGAAACATCGGACATATTGAACTCTATAATCTTGATACTTGCTGGTCCTTGCCAGGAACCTCAGAGTCAATACTCTCCGGAACTCTCCCACACCTTCAAACCAGTGAACTAACTGGCATCAACGCGCCCCTGCAATCCATGCAGGATGGAGAGCTCATCTTTCAAGAATATAAGGAGAATATTTCTAGGGGTCAAGCAGACAAGATTAGGAGGGCCAGCCCAGTCAGTCATCTCTGCACTACGCATCACGTTGGTGGAGACCGCAGCCATCCGGGTCCGACCGACGCCCCTGTGGGAGCCAGATGAGCGTAACAGTTTGGCGTGCAGAGTAAAACACGAGAAAGACCTTTACAAAAAGAAATGGCGAATAAACCAAGCTGGAACCAAATAAAAGTAAATGGGGTCCAGCCGATTAAAGTTTGAGGCTACTAACTTAGCCTAAAACAGTACCAAGGCTATTTTCATAGACAGCGATAGGAAAAATATGGTAGACACCACTGCCACCAGCCAAATCTTATAGAAAGGGGAACAAAATAATGTTCCATGAGATACCGATATAAAGGGATAACTATTAACCCTTTCCAGTACTCTATGGAAGATAGTTTGTACTGGGTCTGTGAATTTTAAAATACTAATAAAGTCAATGGCAACTTCACATGTTCTGGGAGACAGAAGTCAGTCCCAGAAAATTGAGTTTAAAGTGTGAAGTCTAAAAAAGACTATCCTGTGTCACTGCACTAAAGGTGCTGTGTGACACACAGTAAAAAGTTGATGCCTATGGAGTAGGTGAGGCTCCACACTCTATGAACACAAAAAATGTTAAACACACAGCAAAAACATGTAAGATTGGGAGAAAAGGCTCACACTCTTACCAGGTGAAAGAAAAAATCCTAGAAATCCAGCAAAGCTGCTGAGGGACTCAGTAGGTAAGGGAAAATAGCCATTCTGGAGAATTCTCCCTAACAACAAGTTTGTAGAAAAGTGGAGGATTCACCTCCAGAAAATAGCTGGAAGTGAACCCTCTAATTTTCTTTTAAAAATCATAGAATTACATTGAGCAGCAATACTACCTAAATCCCAATGGAGTCCTATGGTCGGCTAAAATGGCAAGTATTCCACACTTCCACCACTGTAATCCATTGTAAGCCTCTGGATCAAGTGGTGAAGAGTTTGGTGGCCGATTTACTGCCAAATGACTATCTCATTCATAGTGGGTCTCATCATGAGTTGGGTGGTAGCCCGTAAATGAGGCAGTAATGCTATTACCACCGCATTTAAGGGTTGGTCCAATCATGAGTTGGGCAGAAAGTGGGACTTTTACTTCCAGTATTTTGCTGGAGGTAAGGTCTGCATTCCGCCCGTTTTCAGTGCTATTTGGTCAGCACTAATTGCACCAGCGCTATTAGCGCCACCCCATACCCTTTGGGTCCAATAGACCCAATGGGGAATGGAGATTTACCGCCTTAAAGCTACTCGTGATTCGGCCCTAATAGCGCCGTACCGAATAGCGGTAACGCTATTTGCATTGGCTGATCCCGTCAAAATGACTTCCGGGATACTGCCAACCTCGTGATAGAGACCAGTGTCTCTTAACATTTTGTCACAATCCAGCAAATACTTTTCTTCTGTCTTTGATTCCGTGGGCCTCAGTCTGCAGCATTACCAATCGGCCACATCATGGAGCGGACTCATCTCTTATGAAGAGAGCTTTCATTACTTGCCAATTAGTATATGTCCGGCTGTGAAGAAGGCCATGAGCTGAAACACATGTCACTACTGGACACTACTTGCTACTTACAAATAAATTCAGTTTCAACTGGTGCAAACTGTGTGGTGGCATTAAATCTTCTTGTGCACTTTATGCCCGTACGCAATGCCACAGTGAAAGTTATGCAAAATCAGTTACAGCCCATAGGAAGAGGGCAGAGTGAGAGTCAAATGACAAAACCAGAAGCCTCCCTTGCAGAAGTTCATCTGACAACTAGGCACATGCATGCCATACCCCGCCTCCACATTCCATGACATTCCACTGACCTACAGGGAAAAGACGAGGCATCTGCTCTTACAGAAGGTCAGGTTGTGACACAGCATCCCCTTTCTCCATACTGAATAAAGGAAAGAACAGAAATAAAGCAACAAGCAACATGCCATAACAGAGCCTTCTGATGCTCAGCTAATAGCAACCTCCAAGCTAACGCATGGGAGAGAAAAGAAAATGACATACAGGACAAGACATATGAGCACTCTCCTGGGTGCCGAAACACAGATCAGCCACTTGCAACCTCCAAGCTCACCCGTGGGAAAAAAAAGAAAATCATAAGTGGGACAAGCCATAACAGCACTCTCCTGGGTGCCAAAACACAGATCAGCCACTTACAACCTCCAAGCTCACCCACAGGCGAGAAAAGAAAATCACATACAGGACAAGCCATATCAGCACTCTCCTGGGTGCCAAAACACAAATCCGCCACTTGCAACCTCCAAGCTCACCCATGGAAGAGAAAAGGAAATCACATACGGGGCAAGCCATATCAGCACTCTCCTGGGCGCCAAAACACAGATCAGTCACTTGCAACCTTCAATATCAACCATAAGAGATAAAAGAAAATCACAAACTGGACATGCCATATCCGTGCTCTCCCTGGTGCCAAAACACAGATAAGCCACTGCAGCCTCCAAGCTCACCCATGGGAGAGAAAAGAAAATCACAAATTGGACATGCCATATCAGTGCTCTCCTGGGTGCCAAAACACAAATCAGCCTCTTGGTACTTGCAAGCTCACCCTTGGGAAAAATAGAAAATTGCAAACAGGACAAGCCATATCAGCACTCTCCCAGGTGCAAAAACAGATCATACACTTGCAACCTCCAAGCTCACCCATGGGAAAGGAACTCACAAACAGGACAAACCATATCATAACTTTGGCTGATGCGAACAGAGATCAGCTACTCACAAACACCTACCTGCGCTGCATGTTTGCAATTAATCACAAATGAAGGAAACAACGAATGGAGAATATCAGTACAAATATAGCAGATCCTAAGCAAAGATCTGTACTTGTAGACACACAAACAAGCCTATGATGACACTCAACAAAGCACCCACCTGAGGCATGTTTTAATGTTTTAATTAGCAGTATACTTTCACAACCCTAGGCAACTGATGCTACTAATTACCATCATTTTTACTGGCAATTTGGAACTCGATGTATCACAAGTGGGGTTCAGGGAGTGTAGGGCTGCATTGGCCTGACTGGGTAATGAAACCAAGATACTCATCACCCCCCTGTTCTCAAGGAGAGCATGTTACACTTGAGCTACGCTCCTGGCTACTAACTACCTACCAACCTAGCTGTGTGTGTGCAGCCATGAATGGTGATGTTCAGTGCACACACAAAAGACCAAACAACACAGGAAGAAGTCCAACTGGGTTTAAGGCACACGAGGAAGCAGTGCACTAGAACACCTTGACTCCCACACAAAAGAGGGGATCCATAAAGAGGTCAAAGTGAGACTTCAGAAGGGAATTTCGCCCAAAAACAGCTATAAACAGGAGAAGAGAGTTGACCTCTACATCAACAATAAACACGCCGACCAACCAGTCCGGAATCTATCATAGATCCTAGTTCTGCTTCTTGCAAACGTGATTGAGCAAATTGTAATACACAGGTGACATTGCTGTTAGACCTTGGTTTTCCACTGTGTTTTTGGAAAGGTATAAATGCCTTCCCCACTTATTATCGCAGGCATGCTTTTGCATTTGATTCCCATGGAATAAGCTTATTTTTACAAGGTGGTAACAGTTCAGATTCAATAGGGATCTATTGTTCAACACCAGCATGAAAATATATGCCGGTGTTAAACCATATGCTACTTTGAGACACAGGTGAGAAGCATGATGGACATGCACTATCCATTAAGTGCTACACTCCTCCCCAACACAAAGCAAAAATACCACAGGTCATTAAAGGAGCTGATAAGACTTGCTTAACACATCTGTCTTCAAACCTTCTTCAACAATCCTTGGGACTTGCACAATGTCTGCCAACCTATTACTATTAGGGTATTTATTGCTGACTTTGGGCAGCAACGGAGTGCTTTACAATCATAGGGAGAAGACCACGTTGAAGGAAGCAGAGAAACAGGAAGTGGAAATGTAAAAACAAGGGAGGGGAAAGGCGGGCAATATGGCAGCAAGGGATCTACAAGCACCCAAGGGAGGAAAGCAGGAGGGGGGCACATCAGCCAATGACAAGGAGGTTGGGGAGTGGGAGGTGTGTGGACCTAGGTATTAGGGAAGAGCCATTCCTTGCAGATTTGTGGAGTCCTGTGTTGAATCGTGATGCATCATGCAGGACACATCTCAGCAGTGCCAGGATAGCCGCTGAAAGACCTTTGAAAAGGCATTGCCCCCATCTAGGTGGGAGAGGACCAAAGCCTGGACAGCAGATCGAACACACTAAAGAGGTATCACACGAGTGTGTATTGCTCAATGATAAACAACCTTCGAAGAGCTTTGAAACATGCCCACCATATCTTCATTATGAATACTGAATTACAGAAAATGTCGAATAGCAAGACCATGCTCTCTCCTTGCTGTGTCAGGGACTGCATACTCCCTAAGCCGTTGGGAGCAGTACCTTAGCTGTTTGGCAAAAACATTTGCAAGATGACTGCACACCTTTTGTGAGATGTGTATGGGGACAAACAAATACACCAAGCCAGAATTCATAGGTTCAACATATACCCCAAAGATAGCACTGCATCTCACTTTACACTGCGATTGAAGGGGGGGGGGTAACAGCTTCTTTGTTGGTTCACTGATGACAAATTAGAAATCAACATTTAACTATCCATTTATTGTCCCTCAATTGTTAAAATACAAAACAACATATTTGCCATTGCTGAAACTTTGCTATATATATATATATATTTATATATATATGTAGTCAATGAAAAAACTTAGTTAAGTGGACATTATGGTTAAGTTGCACTAATAAAAACCTATGAAATTCAATGGAAAAACATTGTTACAGGGACGTTATGGTTATAGGTGAAACCGAAAAACCTCAGAAATTTGTCAGTTATGGTAAACTAAGCAACCATAACTCGCACCACCAGCGTGCACTGCTAAGACTAACACCCAGGACATTAAAGATGGCATCACAAATCCATTAGTCATATAATTTAGCCCCACTTGACAAAATCCATTCAGTCTTTACACAAACATTGAAGGTTGGGTCTATAATCTTTCTCAAAAGTTTTGTCCACATTCATCAAATATCAACAAAGTTATAAGCCATCTAAAAATGTTGAGACCCCCTCTTGAAAAAATCCCACCAAACTTTAGAAAACCATTTATATCTAGATCCAAAATCGCTTTGCCAAATGTTGTGAAGATTCGTCAAATGACACCACATTTATATTCCTTTACAATATTTTGGGACACCCCCTCTAATTTTACCCCCTCTTTATGGAATTCTACATAACTTTGCAAAACCATTCAGGATTAGTTCTAGAATAAAATTACATGCAGTTTCATTGAGTTGCGCAAAAGTTATAAGCCATCCAAAAACTGCTTTTCCCCAAACCTGTATTGCAGAAATAGATACAAATGTCCTGGACATCTGAAGTGTCCGCGAACACCACAGGACTGCCCCAGGACATCTGGAGTGTTCGCGGACTTTCAGGGGGGAGGGGTGAAAAAAACGTTTTTGGCTTCTCATGGCCATATCCTATCCTCACCCCCACTCCCACATCCCCAGAGATTGTTTGTTGAGCTGTTTGTTGCAGGCCCTGGCCCTGTCACAACCACCACAGCATAACTCTACAATGACGCTAAACATTTTGATTGTAGTATGTGGGCTGCTTAGGGGAAATAAATGCGAAGGATTTGTAGGGTCACCAGCTTATTACTAAGTAGGTGATTACTAAATACTGGGCGATTCTGTGGCTCTTGGAGATGGGAGAGTCTGAAATAAAGTAAAGGTTGCAAGGAAGGTCCTGGTGCTTGTGTGGTAGACTGAAGGGAAGGGGGGAGATGTTGTATGTTTTGCTTTACAACACTGTACATAGTTGTAGATGAAGTGATAGATATGACTGCAACTATGCATAGTTGAATGCTGGTGTGAAATCTAGACCGGAAGGGGCAATCATCTGGAATGAGAGAGCTGTGTATATTAGAAGAACAGTTGTAGAGGAAGTGGTGTTGTTTCAGCTAGGAGCCTTTGAAATTATATTTGCTATCTGTGTGCATAAATAAAGATGCATGTACTCATCTTGGCTGCGTGTCATTTTATAACACACTAGAAAGCCTTTTCTCCATAATTATGCTGTTATTTCTCCAATCTTTTAACATGAAATGACACTTTGTGTCACAACCCTTGACCCAAAACCCCACTGGCATGCTCACATGCCAGGCAGGGTTAAGACTCAAGGTCCAGCTGGGGCCCCAAGGGCCTTGAACTATTTTCATAGACTCTCCTGGAGTCAGTCCTGGCGCCTTTGGTGCCAGGCTCATGGTCAGGATTGGAAATCTCCTTGAAGGGACTACAAGTCAACATGGAGGCACACACACAGTCTAGTTCCTAGAACCAGACTGTGTGTTGCAGTGTTTTAGGGTGTGGTAGCCCGGACTACTTTACCTGGGCTATTTTACTGGAGGGCTATATAACCCACAACCGAGTTACAAAACGTGCTTTGCGTTATTCTGCAGCCAGCAGCGTGACGCTCATCGTGTCCAGATACCAGTGATCCTTGAACCACAGACCTGAAGAGGAGACAAAGAACATAATTAGCAGTCTCTACTTTCCTGCAAACTCCATCCTGCCTCTGCCCGTCGATTGTCCATCTTCTGCTGCTCGCGGTCATCCATCCAGTCGGCAGCATCATCAGGACATCACAAACGTACCGGAACGAAGCACCTGGGGAGAGAGAGAGAGAAAGACAACGTTAAATCAAATTACTCACGACGCTTGCCGCAGTCATCACAAGAACCTCACCCGGCTGAGCATTTCTAGGCTGGCATCGCTCCGGAACTCTTCACACGCCCGAAAAGACCCTCGCGACCTGAAAAGGAATAAAGAATACAGATTAGCTAGTCAAAGACATAATAGCGCTGCACTTCGCACATTACCTACCAATTCGTTCTACGCTCCTGCGTCCTCCATACCGGCAGGAGCCCGATCCAAGCTGCGCATTCTCTAAATTTCCGTGCACCTGAGAGGGGAATAAAGAAAATACATTAATCACGACAAAGGAAGGCAAGGACATATACACACTGCCGTAATCAGACTTACCTTCCTCAAAAGACACTTGAATGGGCTAGCACCAGTGAAGTTAACTCGGTCGCTCAAGCCCACAGAAGACTACACACACCTGCACAGAAGGCAGGACAGAGAGCATGCCAGACATCACGACAAGGTGAGGAGAGGGCTATCGGGTCGAATCCAGGGGCAGGTGGGAGAAGACTGAATCTGATCCTAAATCCAGTCCTCCTGTGCTTTCAGGTCCAACTTCAATCCAAGGCACCATCCAAACTCGGGAAGGGTCCGGGGGTAATCCAGCAACCAGGGCCAAAGGGCGTCCCTGTGGATACCAGGTGAGCGTAACACTTTGTTAGATAGCTGTGTGGGTTGTGTCTGATTACTATTATAATCATTCCTAAAGGAAGTTCAAATGATAGATTGTAAAATATCCAGAATGTATAGAAAGGAAATTGTATTTACATGCAATGCACTATAATGCATGAAATGCTATTGTGGTTCAAATGTGGATAAATAGGTGGCTGTGGTTACACAAATGACAGAATAAAAGAAGAGAATAACAGTTTCCACATTACAGTTAGTAATATGGGTAAACAGAAAGTTGGAGAGCAGACAGTTTTGCAAGTGACACTTGATCATAGCAGATGGGAGAAATGGAAATAAGCTTCTTTATAGGTTATACAGGGTAAGTGGAAGTTACCCTGTTTATACATATTTACACAAGAGCTGTACCTGTGCAGAAAATATTCATAACAGTATTTTGTGTTCATGCATGTGGATTTGTATTAATCTGCAAGCAGAAGTATTGGAGAGTTTTATAGTAGTTGTTGCTGTAGGTGCTTTGCAATCACAGCACAATTGTACTCAGAGTGCTCAACAGTACATCTAAAGTGCTGAACTGTGATGATGGAGTTAGTTGTAGAGTTATTGGATGTGATTTTTGGATAGTTGTGTGACTGCTTAACAGTAGCCAATGAGGGAATGGTGCAGAGAGTGAAGTGGAAAGGGTAGAAGGGTTGCTCCAGTGTTAATCGGTCTGAGGACAGTGCGGCTGTTCGCAGACAGGACTTGCCACATCCGGGGCTTCTGTGCATATCTGGCATGGAAATAGGACTAGAGGAATTAGCCACTCAGGTGCTGAGGGTGTCATTCATAGGGAGAGAGGGTATTCATTTTTGTCATTGCTGTATGCTGTGAAGATGGCTGTGGTTGCTGAGATGGACAGAGTTAGAGTGTGGATAGTGGGATATCATTATATTACTAATCTGCAGTGGTATGCAAACATGTGTGGCTATTCAGACAATGTTGAAGTGCAGGGAGTAGAGGCTACCTGGTGTGATGTGCCAGGGAATCATTTAGAAGGTGTTTATACACTTTGTAGAAATATGGCTTATTTTAACAATCCTGATATTTTGGTGGTAAATTGTGGAGCAATGTATTTGGGCTATCTGAGTGCAACAAGTTTTCTTGGTGCACTGAAGCAGTTGCTAAAGGAACTGATGCACCTGTTTCCATCTGCTAAGATAAGTTTTTCACAAATACCACCTGGGACTACATAGATGCCTTGTCATGTATTTAATCCTCAACACGACATAGCAAGATGTCTTGTTAATGAAGGAATATCTTGTTTTATGTATTCTGTGGGTATGTAATCGTTCCAAACTGAGAACCTTTAGGAAGATGGTGCAATGTTTTCTTGTAATGGAATGACTTTCACAGATTGTGGTCCTGCAATATTTTTTGGTAGTATGCAGACCTCAATCAGAAAGTTGTTGTGAAGTCATGTAACAGATAAAATCCGAAAAAAGCCTAAAAAGAAGCCTGAAAAAAATCAGCAAAAATAAAAAAAAGCCTCTTTTCAGAGCCAACCTCAAAGGGAAAGTGGGGCACACTATTTAAATGTTCATTCCCCACCCTCAGATTTTTCAATGTGTCCACGGACAGCGCAGTTGTCTGCGGGCAGCGCGCATTACATATGGGGATTTTGAGGTTGAGAGGGATGCAAATGAGACGTAGCACAGGAAGGGATTGGTCAATAGGGTTTACTGGATGTGGTGTGTGAGCAGAGAGTTTGTCAGAAAGTCTTTTTCCTGCGAAGAGAGGAGATAGCTATGGCTATGTGTTTCAGAAAGCAGATTGTCTGGATTGTGGGAGAATCATAGATACCTTGTTTGGAGGTGCGTACAGATCACTGCGGAGTAGCTGTACATCTTGGATTCCCTAATGTGGAAGTGCACTGGCATGGAGTGTGTGGAATGAAGTGGCTGGATTTGGTACCTCTCTGGGCTACTTTGGTGACACAGTGTCATCCAGACATTATTATTCATTTTGGAGGGAACAGTTTAGGACAGGTGTCTGGAATCTCTTTGCAATTTGCAATGAAAGAAGGACTTGGGAAAGTCATGTACATGTATCCAAACTCCAGAGTAATTTTTTCCCGTATTGCGCAGAGACAAATGTGGCTGCGTTCTTCTCAATTTGGTCCACAAATGGAGAAAGCAAGGCACAATGTTAATAAGGCTGTCTGTGCCTTTTTGCAGGATGTTGGTATGCCCTCATTTCACAATGAAAACATTATGTTTCCTACTACACACATTTTTCACTGAGATGGAGTACTTACCTTTTTTGGAATTAGAGCAATACATTGTGCAGTAGGCGTTGACCATTTGAAGTTTTCGAAACACAAAAAAACACCACAAAAAAGCTCTTTTCAGAGCAACCACTTCCTCCGAGAGAAAAGTGCAATGTTGTGATAGGGCAGCACTGCACCGATTTTAGATGGCCACGGACTGTCCGTGGACTTCTAAAAATGCACAGGCCCCTGCACATTTCATTTACACTTCTCTTTTTGTACTGTGAAAGGCGGCTCTGAAAAGAGCCTTTTTTTGTGGAGTTTTGTTGTTTTATATTTTTTTGTTTTTTAAACACGTCACACAAGGAAAGCAAGGGAAAGGAGGGTAAGGAAGGCACCAACCACGGGGATAAGAAAGGGCAGGTGGAGAGAGGAAGATGTAGGATGGGCCTTATTCAGGTAGGTGGCAGTTCTTCTGAGGTTCCTTGACCACAGTCTCGAAAGCACTTCGAAGTTTCTCCCCCGTGCAGAGTACTGGGTCACAGTACATGCACAATACCGTGACCTTCGAAAGGTAAGGATCAACAGCATCATGTATGGCCTGCGAGGCAGCTGAAGGGATGCAATGCCCCACAGGAGTGTCTCTTGTGGTGGCACGAGTGGAAACGGAGGATGTTGTAGGGGAACTCAACCTTCTATGTTTATTGCAAGGTTACGAATAGCCCCACTGTGGAACGATTTTAGGTGTCGCTTCATTGGGGCAGTACCATATATGTAGAAACCTGGTTTCCCATGACTCAGCACCATCTTGCACTGATTGCAGGTCACCTTCTGTGCACGGGCTTTTGGTACTCCATCAACAGTGCTAAATATCCTCCACACCCAAGAATCACGGTGAGAACTAGTAGCAGAAACTTCCACTACCTTATCCTCTTCATCACTGTCCTATGTATCCTGACGCCTGTTACCCTCTGCAGTCCCTCAGGCAGGGGTTAGTGGTGGAGGGGATGGGGGTGCTGCTGAGACAGCAGTAGCACCAGCAGTAGCCATGGATGCCATCAGGACAGCTGTTTCAAAGAGCAAGAGCAATCCAATGCAAAAAGGAGCAGTCTCTGTCCTGGAAGCCCAAAAACAGAAAAAGGGGCAGCTCTGGGATGTGGCCTTTTATAGGAGTACTGGGGCACGCTTCACGGACACCTGCACTGTCCTAGGACACTACGAACACCAAGAAAGGGCTAAAAAAAATTCCCGAAAGTATGCAGCTCGCCAGGGACATAGTGTGGGAGATGTGCAAGGGTGAATTTTCCCAGGAACATAACCTTGAATTGCTGAAAAATACACTTTTTAGGTGTCCGGGGGCCCGGACAGTGTTCTATACGCTTAGTACGGGTGTGGTCACATGATGATGTTGAGGACATGTTGACAAATGGGACGGCTGTCTGTAGGACATCAAATGCGCGGGGTCGGGTCTACGCATGCGTGCGGGTGTTCTACGGACAGTGTTCCAGTCCCCAAAGTAATTAAAAGTGCCACACACGTGCAGAAGACAGTTGTGGACAGGCACAATGTTCGTGGGGGCAAGGGTGTGCTACGCATGCGTGCGGGTGTTCTACGGACAGTGTTCCGGTCCCTGACCAGAATAAATGTGCGTCACAACTTTGCGGACAGGTGGATGGGCTATGTGTTCTATGGACATATTCATTCTGGTTACGGACATTGCGAACAGGGGAAATGTTCTTAGGACACTTTATTTTGCATAGCTACGAACATACGAATGTCTTTAGTGTTCTGCGGACACCCCCATTTTGACTACGGCCTATTCGAACATGTATAGTGTCCTTAGAACAGACGGCTATCTTTGTGTCCTAAAGACACTTCCACCTTGATTGAGGACAGTGCTAACAGGAATTGAGGACATCCCGGACAGCCGAACTGTCCGCGGACACCCTAACTGCCTTTTTTTTAAAAAAAGTCACAGAAGAATATACTAACAACACACTTAATATTTTATTATTGTACAAAAGTATAAAAATCATGAAAGAGGGGGAACCAGAACTGAAACAAATACAGGGGAATTAGGGGTTTGGACATCACAGATGGTAGGGGGGAAGGGACTGAAGTCTCATCGTTACGTTTTTCATTCTGGGGAGGTTTTGGGGATAGTTGGCTGGGACATGGAGAGGGGGAACATGTACATGTGGCACAGTGTTATTTAATGTTTTCTTATATATGGTCCTCCACAAAGTGTTTTAAGAGAATTACATTTTTAATTAACAGATCCATATTACGCTCCACTTGCTGTAGAGGATTTTCTAACGTCTCTTTTGAAATATTATTTTGAATGTCTGTACGGTCTGTTAAAAAAAAATGTGTTATGTACCCATAAAGTAATGTTTTTTAATTGGCTTATATAGAGAAGTGTAGTGTCTACCATTAGTATCACTGTCTTCACTCATTTCATCCTGAGAAACATTTTCTTCCAGCCATTTCAAAGTACTAGACATTTCTGGGTAAAAAATAAATTACTTTTAGAAAGTTTATAAATATATACAATAAGGGGGTAATTCATGGAATCAAGCGCAGAAGTGGCCAGCCGCATGTGCCAAAACCCATTTTGACATACAGCGTATTCCCGGATACTTACATCCATAACCAGCTGTGGTGCAGCATGGCGCAGCAACCCTGCAGCAGAGCCAGTTACGCCTCCAGCCCCGCCCCGTGTGCCAAAAACATCCGCACAAATCCCCCACATGGCACAAAGGCCAGTGGACCAGCATACAGCCCCCCAACAATGAAAACGCACAAAAATGTCACTCAGCCCTCACGCAAGAACCCAATGGTGTGTAAAACTCCCTGCGCACCCCTCGAAATACGCGTACCCCACTCCCGCCAGGCCAATCATGTGTAAAACTCCCCACGCACCCCTCAGAATATGCATACCCTGCTTGTGCCAGGCCAATCGCGTGTAAAACTCCCTGCACACCCCTCAGAATATGCGTACCCCGCTTGCGCCAGGCAAATTTCATTGAATAAGTCCCCCTGTGGTGTGGGCTGGCTGTGGGGGATGGGGAGGGTGGATGTGTTGCCTGTGGGGCATGGGGAGGGTGGATGGTCTGCTGCGGGCATGGTCAGGGTACATGGGCTGTCTGTGGGGCATGTCCATGGTGTTTTCCCCTGTGGTGTCCCCCCAAACACCACGTCATAACTATACAGACCCATGGCCCTAATGCTAACCCAAATCCCAACCCCCCACCCTCAGTACAAACATCCAACGATCCACTGCACCCACTCCCTAGTAAATTACCTGTGCCATGAGAGTCTGAAAAGAACCAGCATGTTCAACAACAAATGTCCTACAGAGCCACACAGTGGCAACACATGACTGAGCCAATGCTCATGGAGACATGCACAAAATAAATCTTAGTAGACCACACCAATAATGAAGAATAATGAAATGTATTAAAAAGAAAACCAAATGACAAAATGAAAACCACACATGCAAATGAATAAACAACGATTGCAATATGAAAAAGAAAGTGAAATCCAAAAGTGAAATCCAAGGAAAAATACAAATCCAAAACATGAAAAAATAAAAGTGGTCCATCCCCAAAGTCCATAGAAAGAAATCCTAAATTGAAAAGCATAAAAAACATTACTCCATGTAAACATCTAAAAAAGAAAGTATGTACATGTCCGGAAATATTGAAAACGAAAGTCTGAATGGTCCATTATCCCAAAACAAAAGGAAACCTACCAAAAACACTTCAACTATATACAAAAAGCGGAGCAAAGTCTGTGGACTCCAAATCATAATAAAAACCAAATGAAACCTAAACATAAATAACTATATACAAAGGCGGCGGGCTACTCATTTATTGATCTCCCGGGCCAGCGCATCTTTGAACTTGCAGTGATGCAGCCATGGCCTCCTCCAACTCCCTGCGAGTTGCCTCGAGGCACTCAGCCCACCTCAAAGCCCGGTGCATGGAGTTCTCTGCCCTGACCATTATGAGCCGTGCCATCTCCCCCCGCTGCTGCTCTGCATCTATTTGCTGGCCCAACCACTGCCACATGGAAGACACTCCTAATCCTGGGTTCTCCTGCCTGCTGGTCAATGCCTTCCCCCGGGATGTTGATGGCCCCAAGCCATGATCGCTCCCATGTTCAGCCTGCTGCTGCCTCCAATGCAACTGCCTCTGGCTTCACAACAGCCTCAAGGCTGATGGAATCCTCTGGTGCTGCCGTGCATGTGCCCTCATTGATGATGCCTGCACGTCCTCCATCTGCTGGGGTCCAGTTAGTGGGGTGCCCACCCCTGCTGGACCTCCAACTCCCGACTGTGGCAGGGATGCGTCCTCCGCAAGCCTGACCGCTGGCTCAGGGACAGCTCCACAGGGGGCCCAGGTGATACTTGGGTGGGAAGATGGCATTGAGGATGACGCATAGGGGATTCAGTTCAGGAGGGGGGTGCAAGAAGATCCAGCACAAGGGTGAACCCAGTGCCGATGACCTGTCCTAGTAGTAATGCAGTAATGCAAAACTGCAAGGCGCAAGAGATCCGGAGCAAGCTTGCTGATACTAGAAGCTAAATAGTGGTGCTGACATAGAGGAGTACATATGGAACCTGATTGAACCTTGTACAGCTAACACTTAGGGAACATAATACAAAATGGACAGTGTAGAAACCGGATTATAAGGTTTAGGAAAATTACAGCAGGCTTCAAGCCACTGAGCGGGAGACGAGTAGAGCTGACAAAGGTTACGCAAAGAGCAAGACCCACAGCCAAGGTCAGAGATATGAAGACACATTCCAATCCCCATATGAAAAAAGGGACCAGCTGCGGAGAAACAACATAAATCCTCATAATTGTGAACTACAGAGCTCAAATTTGTGGTCTATAAACACATAGGCCCTCATTACGACCCTGGCGGAAAGTGACTGACCGGACCGCAACAGCGTAAATAGCGTTTCCGCCATTGCACGAAGGAGCAAAGTGCGGCCAATCACGACCCATCGGGCACGAGCATTACGCCATGGCGGAATCCGAAAGGCTGCGATGGCGGAAATGACCCCAAAACGGCCCTTACCGCCGCCGTACGCTGCACCAGGTGCAATACCGCCACCCATCTTAGCGGTCACCGTAATGAGCGGTCACCGTAACGAGCGTGCACCGCAAATTACGGCCACCGTAAATATACGGAAACGGAAGTAAAAGCATGTGGCCGGAACGGGAAACAGCACGCCGCACAACTATAAAATCCGAATCCCAACACAACCATAAAAAATCCGACCCTGACACACATCCCAACCCGTTAGCAACCCCAGTTAAAAAAATAAATATGGGAAAGGTAGCCAAGAAAGCGTGTGACCGCAAGCGGCAGGTACACTTCTCCCGAGAGGAACTGACCGTGCTCACCGAGACCCTACAGGAAAATTCCGCCGTCGTCTTCTCCAGTCAAATGACCAGGACGGCCCTTGCCAACAAGAAGGCCATATGGGCCCTGGTGGCACAGCGCGTAAGTGCGGTGGGGACAACACCCCGCACGCCACAGCAATGTCGCAAGCGGTGGGACGACCTGCGGATCCGCGTACGCAGCATACTTTCTGCGAACAGGAACATCGCCACAGCTACCGGTGGGGGTTCAGAGTCGCCCATCAAGTTGACCCCCTGGGAGGAAATCTGCGCCTCCACCATAGGAATGGAGAGCATAGAGGGAGTCGGAGGGATGGAGAAAGGAGTGCCGACATCCGGAGAATCAGGTAGGTTGGCCAAGAGAAACAATGCGAAATCCACAACCCACGAACATGTGCAGTACCATGTGACCCCATAGTGCAATACATACTTAGCCCTGACAGCGCCCTCTAAAAGTCAGAATGAACAAACAAATCAATCAAGAAGCCATAAACAACCCCTACATGTGCAGCATGCACCCCCTAACTGCAGGCAGCCAAATGAATGCATCCTCAATCCACACGAAAATGAGACCACCTCCAAGGCCCAGTCCCAAATCAGCCTCATGTACCACCCCAATGCATTTGATACGTTGCCATTCCAAATCCGACAGACCCATAACTAACGCTCGCCCCTCTTTACTCCACCACAGGGTCCGATACCAACGACGAGCTGCAGGACACCCCTACCAGCACGCCTGCAAAGAGGGCCAGGACCAACGTCCCAAGAGCCTCCACCTCAGGTGCAAGGATCAAGACACGGCAGCAGCAGGAATCAAGTGGCAGCACACTGGAGGGGACTGCAACAGGCACCCCAGCAGCCAGCAAGTCCACAACCCCAGCACCACAGGTCCCCCCAAAGAACGTATCTGATGGCACTGCCTCTGGTGGTAGCAGCACCATAGGTGACACAGCTGTCATGCCAGCATGCTCCGACACGGAAAACAGTGCTGGCGACGTAGGTACCATCCATGACCTTTCCCAATCCCCCTGCATGTTCCATCCCCTACACCATGACGAAACCACGCAGGGGCACCCTGAAGACGACGACTGGCCAACCCCCACAAGTCCTGTGCCAAGGCAACATGTGTTGAGCAGCCCCCCTGTCACACCACCGCAAATGTCCATGGCCCAGCAGAGGCAACAGTCCCTCGACCTGCTGATCGAGCAACAGCAGGAAGCGTCCACGCTACTCAAGGACCATGCAAATGAATGCGGGGGTTCCAGGGCAGCCATGGAAACATCCACCGAGACACTCAGGGCACAAATAGAGAAAAGTAGTGAGAGCCTCAGGGGAGAAATGGAGAGAAGCACCGAGAGCCTGAGAGCACAAATGGAGAAAAGCACCGAGAGCCTGAGGGGGGAACTGCATGCGACGTCCAAAGACGTTTGTGCTGAACTTGCTGCTGTGCGCCGTGTGCTCTCGGAGCTCTCACAAACCCTCAGAGACATGCATGGACGCGAGCAGGCAGAGACCTCATCCGTGGCAAGTTCCGTCCAGGGCAGCCCCCAACGCAGATCTGGCAGGAACCTGCGCTCCACGGGCAGGGGTGCCCCTGATACCCGTAGAGGGGGCCTGCAATAGCGTCTACCCACGGACAGCATGCATATTTGGACACTGGTGTTGGGGGGGGAGGTAGTAGGGTGGAGGGGGTGTGTTGGGCTTCACTGGGTGGCGGGTCCATAGGGTGTATAAATCAAATCACATTAACAATACAGCACCTCATTATCATCCAATGACATGTGTGGACATTGATATTTGCGTACGAGGCCTTCATAGGCGTACAGTCCACAATGTGCCTGTACTACACACACACAGTGCCACAGGTCCCCTTTCCGTGTAATAGGCACCATGCGTGGTTGCTAGAAGCATGCATCTATGATGCTCTGTCGGATTGCACGTGCATCCTGTGCCTCATGGACTCCTTGAGGTGCCTCCACATCCCCACCCTCATCATCATCATCATCTTCAGGTGCATGCAGTACAGCGTCAGGGGGCATGGGCACATTCCTACGTATGCACATGTTGTGCAGCATGACACATGCCATGACCATCTTAGAAACCTTCTCATGGCTGTATATGAGTGCCCCGCCAGACCTGCTGAGGCTGCGGAAACGAGCCTTCAGTAGGCCGAATGCCTGTTCAATGACCACACGGGTACGTGAGTGGGCATGGTTGTAGTCCTCCTCATGCTCGTTCTGTGGGTTCCGGATTGGTGTAAGGAGCCATCTCTTCAGTGGATACCCGGCATCACCTGTATGAGACGAATAAAGGGTGTCAGTGGAATGATAGTGCTAAGTAGCCCCCCCCCCCCCTGCAAGGTCATTGACGCATCAAATGGGCCACGATGTCATGCATGGAATGAGACTCACCGAGTAGCCAGGATCTGTGCCCTGCGTGTCGCTCCATGTAGCGTGGTATTCTTGTGTTCCTCAGGACCATAGAATCATGGGTAGATCCTGGAAATCTGGCACAACAATGCGTAAATATCTTGTTGGAGTCACACACCATTTGCACATTGATTGAATGAAATTGTTTCCGGTTGCGGTACTGGACCTCCATGGCATGTGGGACAACCAATTCAACATGGGTGCAGTCGATGGCACCAATGCAACCCGGGATGCCGCCAAGTGCATGGAATCCCACTTTAGCGTTGGTAATCTCCTGGTACGTGCGTGGTAGTGTGATGTGGTCGTCGGCGTGCTTCAGGAGGGCATCGTGCACTTGGAAGAGTGTCCGTGAGAACAGTGGCTGTGAAATGCCATGCAACTGTCCCACTGTGTGCTGGTAGGTGCCTGTGGCCAGGAAGTGGAGTGCAGACACCACCTTCAGTAGGGGTGGGATGGCGGTTGGGCTATCTATCATGCTCACGAGGTCAGCATGTGTCATGTCCACAATGGCGATTATGGTGTCCCGGTCCAAACGGTAGAGGGTGTGGATCTGCTCAGCAGTGAGGTTGAACGGATCGGCTCGGAGGCGTGGGATTGCGGGCCGCCTGCGTGGTGGTAGTGGCAGTGCTTGTGGGCCTTGCTGACCCTGCCTTGCCCTCCTCCTCCTCCTTCTCCTCCGTCTCCCCTGTGCGCCCGGTTGTTGTACCTGTTGTTGTTCGTCGTCTTCTTGTAGTTGTAGCACTTGCAGTGCTATCTGGTACCCCAGGCCCAACATCGCTAGTCCTGCCGGTAGCATTTTGGAGTGGGAGTGGTTGTGGGAGGGGTTTGGGTCTGCAATATATGTGCTGTCGGCCTGTATGGCCTCCACCTGTGCTGATTGAATGAATCTGTGGCAGATGCAATCCCTTCTGGTCGAGCACGGCCCGCACGTAAGGCTGCATTTGGCCGCATGGCATCTTGGGATTTGAATCATGTATCTAATCCCGATGGCAGTGTGATGTACTTTGACTGATCTTCATGCTATGCTCCCATTGTTACACATGCTATGATTGCAGCCGCTTACATACCTGTGAAGAGTCAGTGGTATGTAGGGCTCGATCGATGGGCGACCCTCATGCAGCACAGTAACGTAATTCACCGACGGGCGTGGCGTACCATTTGTGATTGCAGCCAGTTAGCATCATGACACACAGCCGCACTACATTGATGTAATTGTGAATGCAAGCGTTCACAGAAGCCTTTTCGACGTAATGTTGCAAGTGAGGAATTCGAAGGCCAGCATTCTGGGTTTTGAAGTAGCGGCGAGGATACGCCCACAGGTCTGGCTGGAAATGTAACGTTCTATTGTAGAATGTCCTTGGGACATGGCCCATAACGAGCAGGCAATGAATGATATGAATTGAATGGGATGCGCAATAGCGTAGTGGACGATGAGGCAGGACGTTCCCAAATCCATCTTGCTTCACAACACTACAGATCCGGCCAGGGGCACAGTGGTTTTTGCGGACTGCATTACGCACAGACGCGATGGAAGTTTCACATATTATGTGAGTGAATATTCATGCGTTTTCATTGCGGGATGAGGGAATGATGTGTGGATGCATGGACTGATGAATCCGTTTAGGGTCTGCCATGTACATGGGTTTTTTGGTTCACTCCCCTTCCCCTGCGTTATGTGATGCAAGGCTGCCATAGTGGGACATACGTCTATCTGCCCTTGTCGGATCCTCCCTGTCTCGACGCGCCTTCATACACATGTGTCTAGGCACGTTACTAATCCCATGTCATGGGTTCTATCTTGACGGACGCATGCACAGTAACCGACGTTGCCAATGGTGTATTTAGCTCGATTGGTTTCGTTGTGATTCGATACTGAATTAGGGGTGTGTATATTCCTTTGGAGTGGGCTAGCATGCATATGGGTGTGGATTTGGTGTGTTGAATGAAGATTGTAATGCATCATGAGTCCCGTAATGCAATCGGTTGATTTGTGTTTCTTTTGGGTGACAGGTATCTCCTGCCCTATTGCAGATGCCATCTCTACGCCACTCCTCCAGATGGTTTTTACTCTCGACTCCTGCAGCTTCGGGTGAATCAGTGGAGCACCATTTCGATCATATGGGACGATCGCCAATGGGCCACATGCCCTTACGCTGTACTGGTGGCTAGGTGCAACATTTCGGCCTTTCAGCTCGACTAGTGCCTGCCTCATGGGACGGACCTGCGGTTCTTGCCGCTTCCATGTTGCCTTTTGGAACGTTGATGTAAGCCCTGTGTGCCATGATGGTACAGGGCGTCACACAAGTGGAAGCCGGTCAATTATTGCAGATGCAGCCCTCGGTGATGATGGTTGTTTTGGTGGTATTTTGCAAATTGCTGTGGGGCCTTTGTCATTTGGATGTGCATTTAAATTGTATTCCGATATTTGTCGTGTTGCGTTGTTCTTTGCAGGTGATGTGGCGATTTTCGCTTTGTGGCGGTATGTATTGCGTGATGATCTGCTTTGTGTTCCGCCTTCTGAGTTGAGTTGAGTGGTACAGTACTGGCCGCGTTTGCCTACGTAGCACAGTATGGTCACGGATAGAGGCTGCCATTGTGACTGTTTACATGATGTGCTGTTCAGGGGCGGGGGATTGGCTTTTGGCCGACTGGTGCCTGTCAGCCAGGTCGATTGGTGGAATGATGGGTTGTTCAGAATGTGGCTGGTCACAGGTGGCTGTGTTTGCGTGCGTTTGTTGGAGGGGGACTGGGGTCATGTCCATTGGAATAGCTTCTGTATTGATGCCATCTGTGCCCTGCAGCTCCCATCGGCCCCTCTTGGGATGAGCCTGGCTGCTCAGTCACTCTGCCGACTTGTGTGGTACATGCTTCTGCTGATGGTTGGTTTGTTTACTGGCATGAGTACAGGGCTGGTGCAATCCCCCTCAGGATGCTGTTGTGGATGTTGCCTTGCGCTGGTGGCAAGCGATGGGGGACTACTGTTGTTTTGTGTCATGTGTTCTTGATTTTCATTTTGATGTGTTGTACCTTCACATGCCTGTGCTGCGTCAGTACGGCTATGGTGACATGCCGTACATGGATGCCCACTCACGGGGCGCTTTGAGCCACTGCATGCTTTTCTACGTTGGCATGCATGGGTGAATTGTGGATTTCACTGGTTGCATAGTGTGAGTACATTGCGCCTGCCAGGAGTTGTGCAATGAGGCCAGGGAGTGGAGTACAGGCACTCAGTGGGCCATTTACGGTTGGTTCGCGTTGCCGTATTTCTCGCCATGGCGGAATGGTACTTTACGACGTGCTTGATGGCGTTCAGTACATGTCCGCTAGGGTCAGAATTCGCGTACCGTTGCGCCATGGCGGTGATTCCGGTTTTGCAAGGCGCGCGTGCGCGTACTTGGTGCAGTTAGCGTTGCCGTTCACTGCGGTGTCGCTAATGGCATCGTACTTTACGGTGACGGGTCATGATCGCAACGAGCGGTGTTCGATGGCGGTATTGCATTTCCGCCATCATTTTTCAATTTCCGCAAGGGTCGTAATGAGGCCCATAGTGCTGCCAGGCAAGACAATGGACAGTCATCCATGGTCTCAGCAAACCAGATGCAAATAGCAACAAGTGTTACTACTATAAGGAGAATATTCTATTAAGACAGGGTGGTGTACACAAGTTACAGTACAGACATATAACCGTTTACATCACCTTGAAGAGGTACACAGCGAGCTGAGAACTCGATCGAGTCCCAGGCCGGGGGGCATCCGCTCTGACTAATCACAGCTCACAATCGCAGGGGTGGATGACAAGGGGCAACAACCAATGGTGAGCCCACTTCTCTGCAACAATGTAATAGAATAGGTTTTGGGGATGGGACAGGCCAGCCAACTGACATGTAAGAGCCAGTAGAATAACACGCGTAGGTGATTGTATAGGTTTTAGCACTCTCGATACCCAATCTGTCGGTCTGATAGGTTTCTGGAGATGGGCCCAGACTGTGTCGTTTAAATCGGAAAAAAACATACATGTGTGCCATGAAACCTTGTGAGGTACTGGAATCTTTCTGTGTTCTTGTATTGATCCCTGTTGGTTTTTGTACTTGCCGTCTGACTAAGTCCACCGTTTATTCTGGGGAGGGAGCTAGGCCAAACATTCCAGAAACCGCACTGGATTGTACTGCCATCTGTACAGGAGGTTTATCCCATGCATCTTGTACTGACACGCTATGGACGTCTTGTGAGCCTCTCCGGACATCGCTTTCCACAAGTCCTTATCAATTCTTCTCTCCATATCCCGTTCCCATTTGGACCCTGATATGCTTAGAATCTCTATCTCTTGCCTTCAGCAAAGCCCCATAAACAGCAGAGATGAATCCTATTGTTCCCCCGACACGTATCCAGAATTTTCTCCACCGGGATCATTTCCTGCTGTATCTTGGTACTCCACTTCTCTGCCATCATTATTCCCTTTAACTATGAATACAAAAACACAGAGAGTTTACCAATCCCAAGTGTGGTCTCCAAATCCTGTATCAAAATATGCCTCCCCTTTATTCAAAGTTGACCCACCCTCTCCAACCCTGCCTTAGACCATTTCTGGAATCTCAGCCGGTCTGGTAGCTCATTCCACAATGTGGGCGCCCATTAGTGGGTCAAAGGATGTGTCATGTTGTAACTCCTTTCCTCCCGGGATGCTGTGCACAAATATCCCATAGCACACCCAAAATACTGTGATACCTAATCCGTCTAGGGATTTTACCCTGTGGGACCCATAACCACTCACCTTCCAGTAACGGTCTGAACCTGCATTTTTCCAGGAAAACCCATTGCTTCTGAGAGTCCATCTACAAGTTGGGGACCAACAAACACAACTGTGCTTCCCTGTAGTACATTTCCAGATCCAGGAGACCAACCCTAGCTTCCTCCTTGGGTAAAATTAACATACAATAGGGTACCCTCTTCCTCTGCAAGAAAAATGCACAACATCTTTCCCTTCACTTCCTTCCAAATTCGCTCCAGAATTCTAATTGGTAACATCTGGAACAAGTAGAGAATCCTGAGAAGAAAATTCATCTTCAAGGCATTAAGCCGCCCCATCAATAAAAGAGTTAGTTTCCCCAAAGGTCCAGTCCCTTATACAACATCTGTGTAAACAGTCCCAATTTATACTTCTTATCTCCCACCCATATACCCTCCGCCTGAAAAGCTGCCCTAATCTGTTTCACCAATGGCTCCAACGGAAGGGCAAACAACATGGCAGACAATGGACAGTCCTGACTAATCTTGTTATGTAAGTGGAACCATCATGAAACTTTCCCATGCGCTACCACTGTTACACTATGTTCGGTAAATACAGCCCTTGTCCCTTTAAAATCCTATTCCCAAACCCAAATTTCTCCCAGACTGCATAAATAAATTGTCATCCCACCCTATCAAACGCCTTTTCAGTGTTTATGGCGAGGAGCACTGGGTTACCCCCCTTTCCCTCTCCCCTAATACATAAGGTTCAAAGTCATGTGCATTATGTCAGCCCCTGGCTTTCCAGGCATAAATCCCACCTGGTCTGAATGTACCAGTTGCAGCGTGATCTTCTCAAATCTATATGCTATCGTCCTTGTGAAAATGTTTAGTTTCACGTTGAGCAACGATATTAGTCTGTATGATGCGCATTTTCTAGTATCCTTTTATGCTTTTAGAATAACTGCAATTAGCGTGTGTCCAAACGTGGGGGGGGAAGGGCCTACAAGTCTCGACAATGTTGTTAAACAATTTTGTTAAAAAAACGGGCAGATCAGCGAAGCAAATCTCTTAGAAAATCCAACAAAGAAATCATTGTAACCCGGCACCTTTCCAGAAGGCATATTAGGTATAGCCCTCGGGATTTCCTCTTGAGTAAAAGGGGCTTCTAGAAATTGCACCTTCTCCAGGTTTAACTTCGGAAGAGGGGTGTCCCTCAAATACCGTTCCATTCGCTCCCACTCAAACTCATTAACCATACCATAAATAATCCCATAAAATAATGCAAAACCCTGTGATATCCCACAATGCCTGGAGCTCAGACCTCTTCTGGCATCTGTATTTCGTCCACCCACCTCTTTGCTCTCTGCATCCTTAGCCCGATCACCAACAGTGAGTCTGCCCATCACCTTTTTCATAAAATCTTTGTATCAAGAACTTCAGCTTCCAGATCACATCTTCAATCCCTGCCTCTTTAAGATAACGCCTTTTCCGCTGGTCCTCCCCAAGGAGATTTTCCTCTACCACTTGTGAACTATATATTCTTCTTTCTAGGACCTCTATTTCCCTAAGTAACTTATCTCCCACCAACCCCCTTTCCCTCTTTCTTCTCGTCGCCTCCTAATCAACATCCCTCTCCAAGTTGACTTTGCTGTCTACCAAAGCATGCTTAAAATGTATCTCTCCTGTGTCATTTATCTCAAAATATTCGGTAATCTTTCCCTGCAATTCCTCCGCAAACCCTACATATCTCCAAAGGGAATCATTGCACCTTCACTGTGTGTCACGGGAAGTCAAACCCCACTTTGTAACCTCCATGACAAACCATGGTGCGATCTGACCAACCAATCAGAACCACATCACATGACGTCACCCTTTCCAGCAGTTCCCTGGGTGCACACACATAATCAATCCTAGTGTATGTTCCATGTGGAGGAGAGAAACATGTATAACTCCTAGATCCAGCATCCTTCCATCTCCACATATTCCCTAGTCCCCGTGACTCCAACAGGCCTCCAAGGTATACGGACTCTGTGACTCTTTCAGAAGGCCACTCCCCTCATATTGCCAACCTGTCTAACCCCGGTTTCGGCCTCATATTGAAATCACCACCGATCAAAACTGGCCCCTGTGTTTTCTTAAGGATCGTGTCGAGAACCTATGCACACGATGATGCCTGTCCTTGATTTGGGCCATATCTTGTAGCCACCGTCATGCATACCTATCCACCCATGCCCACAGGAACTGAGAGTTAGATAATCTCAACCTTTTATGGAATAGGATCCCCACCACTCCCCACATTTGTTGCACACCCAGAAGCCCAATAAGATTCCCATATAAGAACACATGGTTTGCGCATTTCCTTCCCTGCCAGTAGCCTTGTTTCCTGCACCATCAATATGTCCAGGCCCAGCCTACGAAATTCCCGGGCCACTAATACAGAGCTCTTTTTAATTGAGCAATGGCATATTAATTTGAACAGACTTGAGACTTTGTAAAACATGAATCACAAACAACATAATAAAATACATGCGTTTTGGTTAACATCTGGGAGAATAAGGGGGAAGAGCAGTAGGTGCTTTGCTTTCTAACCTCTTAAGTGCAGGAATGGGGGATGAACCCACCAACATTGTTGCAGCCATTTCACTGCATTTGATGAGCGGCTGTTCCTCAGCATTTTGCACTGCATTACTTTAGGGGGGTCGGGTAAGGGAGCATACTTTATGTATTTTTGGTGAATGGGATGGTGGGAGAGCGTTGTGGGGATACCGGGTGCTTATGGGGGCTTGGCCATCTATAAAAGAATGCAGCAAGAAATGTGGTAATGCGGCCACCGTAACGATGTGTTTGAGATCTGTGGGCAGCGCTCACGATGATTTCCTATTGAAGAAGAAAATATTTTCCCTTTGCACATAAGGCTAATGGCGTGTTGTGTATGGGGGCTTCTTTTTTGATTATTGTCACTCTCACACTGAATGCAATTTTAAAGAAATTAGAAAGTAGAAGCATGCCCAGGTAACAACGCGAACAATGACCCCAACCAATGGATTCAAGTGATTCTCCACCAACAAATCATTCTGAGGTTCATTAACACAGACAATCTATGAATGAGGCGATAATGCAAAACTTGAGAACATCCACATATGTATTTATTAATTTAATTTCGAGTTTTTGTATGTACTGCATCTCACTTGATAGTCGTTTTTCATAGTGGGAACAAGTGAATGCGGCAAATGAGCATACCGGTCTACCATCGATCACCAACCTGGGTGTGGGCTTCGAGTGACGAATTCATGGTGAAGGGTAAAGTTGGGAAATGTAATCTATAACAATGGATAGGAAGGGCACTCACTGCAGCCAACATTAGTGTAGCTGAATGCAAAAGAAAATATTTGGAGAAACATTTGAACGATTGCAGGTGTGTCCAACATGCTGCCTTTCCAACTTGCAGTGACATGCACCAATCATAGAGACACACACTTAATTTAGGACTCACCCTTTAATGGTTAGCTTATGAATTTCAGATCATTTAATTACTCTCATTTATCTATGCTTTGTAAATGCTTGTTCGGTATGGAAAATCATAAAGCAACGTTGCCCCTTATATCACCTAATATCTGCTGGTACATACTAAAGCTAAAAGTAAATTTTCAAAGAAAATCACACAAAATAACATTAGATTGGCACATTTGCCTGAAAGAAGGGAACATGAACAAAGCATGTAGTTATAACGCTATACCCCACATTCCAATAAATGTAAGGCTTGTGCATTTTTCACTACCCAATGTTGTAATGGGTGTCGCCGACATGTTTCATCTTAAAGACATCTTCAAGGACCAATTGCATTCACCTTAGATGTTCCAAAGAAGGTAATGATCATGCGAATAAAGAAACAGTCCGTAATGTACATGTTGATATCCCGAATTCTGGGGCATACTGTTCCACTGACAATAGCTGGGAAAAGACCACACAGACCAAGACCAGTGGAGCAGGGACATTGTGGGCTTGGTTCTAAGCGCCTGAGTGCGCACACACACAGAATTACATTCTATTTTTTAGTTGCAGTTTTTTCTTAATATATGTTTGTTGCCTAGCGCATTTTATAACTGGATATATGTATTTAAGTTAGGTTTAGGGTCTAAACATCAACATTTTATTGCAGGGATGCAGAAAAAGGGAGCATGCAAGGCTGAGGAAAGAACAGTCAAGGGTCAGCATTAAGCCTTCTCTATTATCTTTGAATTTTCCATCCTTGAGATTATTTGACATCACATTGCTTGTATGCAACAAACAGCAATGTACTAGAAAAATCCATTACAGAAAACCGAGATGTCTCAACTCTAGGAATCAGATGACACTGCTTAATGACCAATCCTGCGTCAATCAAAGCCTGCTTCACAAACTCCTGATCCACACATACGACAGGGAACTTGCAAGTGCCCACCATGAAGTAAGTACAACCCAGCAATGCAAAGTATATAAGACATCCACCTATTTTAATCAGAGATGCCAGATCCTTCATAGTTTGTCTGTAGGCGTCACGGTTTGCACAGAGTAACTCCAAACAAAGCGTTGTGTAGAGGCAGTCGGCTTGTATTGAAAGTTTCGGGACCACGGGGTGAGTTTCGGCGAGATCTGCTTTGATCATTTCTTTGGCTTTTCCTCTCAATGTTTCTTCCTTCTGAGACCAGTTTATGCTGGAATATAAATACAAGAAATATTACATTGGCATCAATTGTTCCTAAAGTGTGCAGAGGTGTAAATGTTATTGCAATTCCTGATATGTAACTCGATCTTCCCATGTTTTGGGAACATTTGTTGCATGGAAGGACGGGTCAGAGATATCTGGGTGCAGCCGAGGACATCACAACAGCATTCATCAGAGAGTGCTCGGTCACCTCAAGTAGAAGGTAAATCCTAGGTTTGACCAACAAAGTGGTGCCCAACCATGACACAATGCTCTGCTCAGATTGATGTGTTCTTTATTCCCCAACCGGCCACTCTGCCCTTCTTAATCTCTGCACAAGTAAAGCCTCAGCCGCCATGTTAGCATCACATGTTATTTTATGTTACTTGTTATTTGTATAACACTTACTGCAATAGTTATGGCCTCAAAGCACCCAGAGGTTGATGGCCCTTCGGTAGAATCTAGTTTGAACAAACATGACTATAGAAGAGCATTACATTGCAAGTGAATAGTGACTAGAATGTATTGGACTGGTCAATCGCTACCATATTTGACTAGTTTGATGACATTAAATGAGCCACGCATTACAGAGTGCTAGGCACTTAGACGATTGCTATGTCAGTAACAATGTCACAGCCGCACAGCATTTATCATGGGTCTTAACTGTATTGTGTGGGTTGCAGCACTAAAGGGACAAAAGTCCATCATAAATAAGTCTATCAACCCCTAAGGCAACCGTCTTCCACTGATGGCCCTGCAATACTTTACATGCAGCACACATGCATCTAAAATGTAGTCACATGCAAAATATGCACATATTTGTTAGATATGTCAAAGATACATTAGACGCATAGAGCCTCCAGATAATGCAGTAGAAAGATTTTATATGGAATACAAATATAATGTTGCACTGTTGAATGTAGAAAGTGTAAGCAGTCATCTTTACCCCGGTAGGTGGAATTCATTAGAGTGAGTGATAGCGTTCTACATTGCTACATAAACCCTGTTTGGTCAATGTAATTTTGTTGACCGCTTCTTTGGCAACCATAGTCACCCATCTGCCTTATCTTTTTCTCATATGGGGGACCTCTTCCAAAGTCCCCCTCCCGACCTTCACACCTCACTTATTGGCCACCCCTTTCTACCTGCTAACCCATACACATACACGTTGATCAGATTTAATACATCAATACCCTTAAAATTCAGCACTCACATTTGAAGCACGTCCACCATAACTTTGCTCCCGCTGTTGAGCAGTGTATGACCACAATGATAGCATAACAGAATTTCAGAGGTCTTGTTATACTATTGTTTCTTTGGGGCCCACAAGCCATGTCCTTCTGCCATTGCCCTGTACATGTTGCACCAATACATTTCTTTGGAGCTCATTAGCCATGGCCTTTGGCCTAGTCCCTTTGGCCGTGGCCCCTGTACACGTTGCTGTATTATGTTTCTTCGGGGTCCACTTGCCATGTCCTTCGGCCATGGCCAGTGGCTGTGGCCACTGTACATATCACACCAATAGGATTCATTAGGGCCCACTAGGAATGGCCTTCGGCCATGGCCAAAGGGTCCTTGAGGACCTGTGGGCCGGTTTTTGTTGAATCCACCCCTGGGCCTTTTATTTTATTTTTTAAACAATTAATATAATGATATTAAATTATTCACTTGCTGCGGCGCAGTCACAGTCAGTGCCGCGGCCCAAGCTGGGCCAGTTTATTTTTTTATTTTTATTAACTGAACTGAACTGTTTGTTGATGTGTGATGAGAGACATGGATGGCTGCTGCTGAGCTGCTGGTGCTGCCTGCGGCGGGCCACGCTAGGAGCCTGAGCCTAGCTACTATTAGCAGCCAAAACTGGCACGCACTCTGCCAGCAGGCGGGCCGTGGGCCAGGCTGTGCAGCATAATTATTCATCAAATCAACGTTGTTACCTTGCTTTGATGATTTGATTTGCATGCAGCGCTAGCATGCATGCATCATAATTAATTATGTTCATGCATTAGCGACCATCATGCTCAGAGGGCCGCTGCCGTGATGGCAGTGCAGCCACTTCACTGACTGGTGCTCCGTGCTCACTGCTCCCCGGGCCCACTCCGGCTTGCTTGCTCTGTGAAGTGCTAATAGGATATAACACCTATTGCAGGCTGGCCTGGCTGCCCCTGCCAGGGCTGGGGTGGGCTGGGCCCCCGGCACATCACATCACAGTCTCGCCTCTCCTGGCACCAATTGTTTACTTCATTCTCTCATAACAAGTTGCTTTCAACTTTGCAAGAAGTAACAACAACACATTTGTTGCACTTTGCAAAGTTGAAAGCAACTTGTGCCTGGGGCTGGGGATGGGCTGGGCCACTGACACAGACTTTGTGCCGCCATGGACTAGTGATTACACCACATGACTGCTCTCTCTAGAGGATATTAGTTGGGCCTCCTCCTGACCCTAGGCATGATGATTTTTGCCACAGCAGCCAGAGCCAGCCCACGACTGACACATCATGCAGAGCAGCAGCAGCAGACCGTCACGTCACTGCACAACCATTACAGCGCCCAGCCTGTGGTGGCCCCCCGGCCCAAAGTCGAAGAGAAGAGGACCAAAGTTCTGAGAGAGAGTGACTCTAGTCTCCTGAGGCTGAGGACAGGTAAGAAATACGTAGGAACGGGTGCTTGTGCAGCAGCGCCATACAGTCTGCCAGCGGTGAACGTGATCTGATCTGGCAATGTTGATCTAATGTACAGATCCTGTTGTAAAGCAACACTTCTATTCTAAGATTGAATTATGGGGGATACAGTGCATCAACCTGTCTCTCTTAGCCGTGTTGGGGGTGCAAAGAATGCATGGATAGAAACTAGATAGGCCACACACAAGACAGTCCAGCAAAAGCCCCCACTGGCATACTGCCATTCCAGCTCCCACAACCCAAGACCCGTAACCAGTTTTGTACCAACTCACCCCTCAAGACCCAAACCGTGTGTTCTACCTCCACTGCGGCCAGGACAAAAGGTCCATAACATATTTCTTTATCTCTCTGCGCACTTTCTCTGTCTCCTTTTCTCCATTCACTATGGATTTCGGTCTTGTTTTGCGTGGGTGAGAGTTGCTTTGGCAAATGGCAGGTGCTCATTCATTACAGCACCCTTGATGACATCTGTGTGACCAGAGGAAAACACAGATATATTGAGGGGTTGATTTTTGTGTTGTTGCATTTTGCAAAAGCAGATATGAATGGAATTGTTATCCTCATATGTTACCACATGAATAATCAATGCACCCTGTTTAATAGCAGCTAATTAGACGTGTGTTTGCTATGGAGCATTACTTACATTGTGATGCACACGATATCACTAGTCTGCTGCAACCCACCCTCCCGTGTTTATTATACGGCCATCTGGTGATGGACAGTCCTGCCTAGGTGCACTGACAACCTCTGGCCTGGGAGCACACACTGGAGCAAACACTGCTATCGGTGACGTCTGCTACACGAGAAGACCAGACTCGAATACAGAAACATGTATCGCCGCGCAAGTGAGCATTTTTTTCAGCATTTTGAAGCAATATCTACATTTTGTTATCCGCGATACTAAAATGGACGATTACAAATGTGCATTGTTCGGACAGACAGTCTGGTAACAGCGTGTGCCATTTTTTGTTTTTTATTCTCTATTGTGCATCCTATCTAATTTTGGAGTACTGATTTACTGCTTGCATTATACAATCCTACTGGGGGGGTGAGCAGGAGGGCGGGGTCAGGGTCGGTGTGTATAGGCAGCGAAGTGGTGGTTTGTGCGTTATCAAAGTTACTCAGTGTATGAAAATGCTTGTTATCAGCCGGGTAGGCTGTAAGAGTGAAGGCGGGGTTGCAGCACGTGCAGCGGTGTGCTGTAGGCTGGAGTGGACACGCTCATGTTTTGAAGGAGTTGGGGTTTTGCATGGGTAGTACGGTTTGTTTTCAAATGCTCCCATTACTCCAATGAAGGTGTTAAGTTTACGGACTGACACCAAAAGTGAGATTAAAGTAATTTATTGAATCAGATGGGCAGCAGGCAACAGGCCTGTGCCCCGCTCAGACCCAACAGTAAAGTGGTTCCAGAACTGTTCATAGTTCTGGAACCCACGGCAGAAATAAACATTACATCACAACAAAGTACAGAACCCAACACATCTCCCTCCTTATGCAATGCAAACAAATAATAACTGAAACATCAATCACAACTGAAATCCTTGAATCTAATTGGCATCTTTTGATTTTCCCCTTAGGCATGTCCATGACCTTGACCTGGTCATCCATCACATTTCTCCCTTGGTGCAAATTATCTTCCTCCCTCTCTGCAGTCACATTACCACTCTCTGATGCTTCATTATCATTTACTGCTGCAGAACATTTAACCAACCTCCCTTTTGACCAGACATAGCATCCTTCTACAATCACCACACTGTCATGAACCGCTGAAATCCTCTTAGGACCTATAAACTTGCTCTCTAGACACTTGGACCCAGATCTGGGATTTCTTATCAGAACTAAATCCCCCAGAACCCACTCCAACTCTTTGACATTAGCTGCCACATCAAATATATGCTTATATTCACTTTGAGCCTCCATTATCAATCTCAGGACTTCCTGCCGGTCAACATTCACACACCCTGATAACCCCAACCAACCAGGGCACAGTTTGGTGGCCGGCTGACGGCCCTTCAATGACACAATTGGAGAAATCTTAGTGATGGAATACGGTGTCATGCAGTAACTCCAAACCATCGCTTTCAATACCTCCGTCCACAACAACCCCAAACTAAATGCCAACTGTATCACTCCTTTGAGAAATATATTGGCCCTTTCAACTAATCCATTTGCTCTGGGATGGTACAATGTTGTGTGCAAATGTCTGATCCCAAAGCGTGTAAGAAACTCCTTCATCCTCTCCGAACAAAACTGGACACCATTGTCTGTGATAATTTCACCTGGAAAGCCCTCTCTGAAGAATACATCCTCAAATAACACTATCATCTCACTTGTAGTAGCTTCCCCCAAAGCTCTCCACTCTACCCGTTTAGAGTGGTAATCAACCATTACTACAACAAACTTAAAACCGTTCCCTAAACCTTGTATGGGGCCCACAATATTCACAGCAACCTTCCTCCAACTTTCATTCAGAACCAGTACCGGAGAAAGCAGAACTTCTCTCATGACTTTCCCTTTGTCACTCCTCTCATACTCCTTGCATGAACGAACCCTGCTTTTTACTTCACTGTCCATTCCCGGCCACTAGAATGATTGCCTCAACAATCTCTTTGTGGCCCCCAAACCTGGGTGACCCTGATGGGCTAAGTTAACCAACTGACTCCGGACTCCCAAAGGAGGAACTACTTTGGGACCTCTTCTCAGTCTGTTACCGTCTTCAGAAAGACTTAGTTCCTGTTTTGTCTTGTAAAATCGATAAAAGCTCTGATCCAAAACCTCTTTACCAGACCACCCTCCAACTGTCCATTCCTTCACTTTAGACACTGTCACATCCTCTCCATCTGTCTCAAACCACTCTGCTTGACTCACAGCACTGCCCACAACATTAGCAATTATCATCTCTTCTTCCCAGATCACACCTGCAGAATCCCACACCACCTCAACCGGAAGATGAGACAATCAGCTACAACATTCTCCCTACCAGGTATATAACACATCCTGAAATTGTACCCTTGCAAACCAACCATCCACCTGGAGATTCCGGGCGAGCCCTTTGCCCACTAACTGGTACTCATCAAGTGCACAAGAGGTTTATGATCTGTCCTGACCAGAAATTCTTGACCCCACAAAAAGAACTTGAAATGTAAAATTGCCCAGAACACAGCCAGGACTATTCTTTCTAACACAGAATAATTCCTTAAATGCCTAGAAGCAAAAGCGATGACGTGCTCCTCCTTTCCTGAATCAATCTGAATTAATGATGCACACAATCCTAACACACTTGCATTAATGGAAATAACAATCTTTCTGCCACACACAAAACCACCCAAAGATGGGGCATTTCCAATGCCTTCCTTGATTTTTGAGAAAGCTACTTGGCACTCATCCGACCAATTGAAATTAACTCCTTTTTTAGCAAATTCCTCAACGGACTAGATGTGGTGGCAAATTTGTTGACAAATTTATGGTAAAACACAGCCATACCCATGGAATGATCTTAGCTGTTCTTTATCCAAAGGCGTAGGAGCTTTATGTATGCACTCTAATAGACTAAACTTGGGAGAAACTCCTTGTCCTAAAATGTTGTGCCCTAAATACTCCACTTCTCTCACCCCAATCCTGCATTTGCTCCTCTGTACAGTAAGACCAGACTTCCTCAACCTTTCCAATACACACTTCAACACCACATCATGCTCCCTTTCACTATCAGCATACACCAGTATGTCATCTTGGAACACAACAACATTGCCCACTCATTTCAATACTTCCACCATCACCCTTTGGAACACAGAAGCAGACAATGCCAAGCCAAATGGCATGCGTAAGTACTTTAATGTTCCCTCAGGAGTGACGAAAGCTGTTACACGCTGAATTGTATTAGACAATGGCACCTGATGGTAGGCTGCTGAAAGGTCAATTACTGAAAACCAACTAGGTTCTCCAAGAGTGGCTAGTATCTCTGCAATAATCGGCAAAGGATGTCTCTCTACTAATATGTTTCTATTCAGATCCCTGAGGTCTACACACAACCTCAAATTTCCATTGCTCTTGGCTATCAGTACCAAAGGGGATAGCCACTCAGTTCCTTCGATACGTTCAATGACTTTATTCTGAACAAGATTAATCAACTCCTCATGAAGCTGCTGTCTCATTCTCAAGGGAACCGGCCTTACTTTATGCACCATTGGTTGAGCTTTAGGTTTCAATTTAATATTGTGTTCAAAATTTCTCAGCTTTCCTAGATTCTGGGTGAACACCTCTGGAAATTCCTTAGACCACTTGTCATCCACCTCTGCAATGGTGACAGGAATCACCGCACTTGCCTGGATTCTCACTCTCAGTTTCTTTTGTTCTTCCCAACCTAAAAGTGAAACACCTTTCTTGGCAACCAAAATGTTGGCCGTGCACTCCCTTCCTTTATAGGATACATGGCCCTTAAATTTCCCAATCAACTCAATGGTGGTCTCTCCATAACCACAAGGCTGAACATTGACAGGAACAAGATCCTGCACCTCTTTATACAGTGTGTGCTTGAGAGTCTCCTCAGATATTATGGTCCACAGAGATGCAGAATCAACCTTCATTTTAAGACTGCACCCATTCACTGTAAGGTCATCTACCGGACCATTTGATCCCTCTGATACAGAAGAAATCTCGAAAACATGTTGAGGTGAACCTTCCTGACAGAATGCGTTCACATTGGTTACTCTAGTGGATGGTTGATTTGGTAGATCAACACTATGTTCTCTCTGATCCACCATTTTGATGGAGGACTCTTTGCACATGTTCGCAAAATGGCCTTTGCATCTGCACTTGAAGCATTACGTGAATCTGGCAGGGCAGGTTGCATTGTTTGTAGAATGCCTCATGCTCCCACACTTGGTGCATTTCTGGTTCCACCATTCTCTCCCCGGGCTCGGACCCAGTGACTATTTCCTTGGGCCAACTGCACAAACACTTTGCATCACTTGCTTCTCCACTTTCATTACCTTCATGTATTGTGACATCTGTTCAATACTGCGTGTGAGCTCCACCGCTTGTTCTAATGACATGTTCTTGGCCAGAAGTTTCTCTTGCACTCTTGGACTGTTGGTGCATCTAACCAACTGGTCTCTAATTAATGAGTCAGTCAGATCTCCAAACTCCCATGTGTGACTCAATGGGCCTCATTACCAGCATGGCGGTAGCCGTGCCTGTATGGCAGGCACGGCTACCGCCATGCTCGCTACTGGCACCCGCGATCGGGCAATAACCGGCCCATTACGAGTTGAATGGACGGTAATTGCCCATTCGCTGGTGCCGGTAATGCCGGGCTCCTGATCCCCATTCTTCCCCATAGGGCAGAATGGGAGTGGGGAACATAGTTGCACTGGCACTGTTGATAACGGTGCCAGTGCAATCACAAGTTCTGCTCGTGGGTGCCGCACAACCTGCCAGGTAAGACCTGGCGGGCTGTCAGAAACCCGCAAGCAGAACTCGTAATGCAGCGGTCCGGTATGAACGGTGCCAGTGCCTTACCGGTACCGTTCATACCGTGACTGCCACATTTATAATGAGGCCCAATGTCCTTAAAGAGGCTACATAGCACTCAACAGACTCTGAATTGTCTTGACAACGCTGAACAAACCTGTGCCTCTCAAATGTGACATTCTTCCTGGGTTCGAAATGCTCTTCAATTTTCTTGACTGCCAGGGCATATTCATCAATGTCACCTGCACCTTCTTCCTGTCGAGCCATCAAACCACCAAACACACAGCGCCCTTCAGGACCCAAGTTGTGGAGCAACAAAGCTTTCCTTCTGGCAGCACTATATCTGTCACCGCCTATGGCGACTAAATCATTCTCGAACATGCGTCTCCACCTCTCCCACCTGACAGGAGGGTTACCAGGTTCTGAAAGAAAAGGCAAAGGAGGTGGTATGGCAGCAGCCATCTCCTCTGTCTTCTGGTCACACAATGGAGAAGGTGGGACCCAAATCACAGTTGCCTATCAGAGTCAACAGATATTGGTATGCAGGGTTGGGCAGGGTCTGAGGTATTGAGCAATACACCTTGCTTTTATAGCCTATTAGCTGAACTAGTATATATTGTATTATACAGCACCCTGCCTTGTGTGCTGATGCCAAAATAGTGCACTGTCAGTGGTTTGGTGCCTGTTTGAATCTCAGGAAACTTCAAACATGATCTCACATAAACCGAGTCTCATATGGCTTGAGTTACTGCCATGGAGTCCTTAAATGTTTGTTTCAAGGATGCGCTGCATTGCCATGTGATGCACGTAACAATGGGATGTCCCTTTCCTTGCTGAGCGCGCATGCGCTGATGCTGCTCTTCACTACAGCGACACGCGTCACAATCAGGAGGTTCTTTGATGAGCATGCATGCATTGATGCTGCTGTTCGCTAAGTTGCAGGCCACCTCGCAGTTGCGTGTTATAATGTGTTAGCCTCTTACGCAATGTCACATGCAGAATTCTAATGATGGCGTCATGCTTTGTGTATGATTCGAGAACTTAGAGTCTCGAATCATCCACGAAGATGAACTGCCATTGATGTTGGTCCTCCTGGGGACTCCTTTACGGATAAACTTAATATTATACAATATACAAGTACTAACTTATTGGTAAACACTTCAAATGGCGATGAGGATCAATCATATGAGGAGTCCCCAGCCAATGATGAGAATGACCGATGCGTGGAGGATGTGACAGAGACAGTATCGATGTGCTGTCAGGATTCGTGCATTCATCGATGTGTGTAAACAGTGAGCAGTCAGATCCAGAGGTGAGAGAGCACACTGACCCCGATGAAACAAGCGCTTCTGAAACTTGGCTAAAAGTTATAATATGAAGGTGAGCATTTTACGAGTGGGCGCGCAGCGAGAGGACCAACCGAAGAGACTTTAAAGTAAAGCACCCAGCGACGTCGGATGCGGACGTTGTATAAGGAAGTCCTACATATTATAGAAAATTGAGAGTAAAGCACCTTCAGAAACGTGGTTTTTGTGCCACCATTTTTTAAACGAACTAGGGTTACTATAGCTACGGTTTCACAAAGATGTTTCGAGTGCAGTGACTATACGGAAACATATTAACAGGCACTTGTGAACACAGACTGTCTATCAAATTGAACGCGAAGAAAAAGAAAAGTAATTTGTACACAATAATAGGAGAAGTGACATTTAAAAGGCAAAAGAGCATTTCATGAAATATAGTAAGCAGGAAGGCTCAAGTGTGCATAGTTAAACATAATTCAATCGGCAACCCTAGGAGTGTTTTGCTTCAAGTTGCAAACAGGCGTGCAAGAAGGAAAACAATTGTGCAATGAACTGTCAAATAAAGTTGCATTTCCACGGTTATGAAAGGAAGTGTCAGGTAGAGAACTAATGGAGGAGACCAAGAAGTCAAAGATTATACAAGTGCCAACATACATATAATAGACTTTCTGTCACAAAATGAATATTGCAGCTCCAATTGCATTTTTGGCGCACCCTGGGAATCCAGTATGTTCCTGGGAGCAATGGCAAGACAGCTTTGAGGTTTATTTGAGGGCAATTGGTGGGGCGAAATTTAACGATGATTTGAAGGAGGCCACGTTACTAAATTGTGTAGGGGCAGAGGCACTGAGGATTTTTCAGACTTTACCTGAACTAACTGATGCTGAAGAAGGGTCAGGAGACTCAGCAAGCAGTGCCAGGAAATATGATACTGCACTACTTAAATTGAGCAAACATTTCGGCAATAAAACAAATGTGGTCCTTGAACGTTACAGGTTCTTTACCAGAAGACAACTGAGAAGTGAAAGTGTTGATGACTATGTGGCTGCTTTGAGGGGTCTTATTACCTCATGCAATTTTACAGGTGTAGCAGAGGCATATCTAAGAGATCAACTTGTTTTACATGTAGCGGACTCCCGCATTCAGCAGCGCTTATGGCAGGCGAAAAACCCAACGCTTGAAAAGGCTCTTGAAATTGCTAGGTCAATGGAACTAGGTGAGAAGTGCATGAAAGAAGTTCAGGGCAAGACAGATTGTGGAGAAGTGCGATCTGTTCAGGACGTTTGCATTGATAGCCACAAAACTGAGGAAGAGGCTCTTGTTGCCATGGTGAAGAAGATAATTAAGTCAGACTTTGGGTTGATACTGAAACAAGACAAGTTGCAAGGGAGGTGTTTCAAATGTGGCTGGTATAGACATACAATTGTGGAAAAAGAATGTCCTGCATTCTCTGCAGAGTGCTCCAATGCGGCCTCTTGGGACATTTTGGGAAAGTCTGCTGAAGCAACAGAGGGAGGGGCAGATTCAATTCCCGCTATATGAATAATACGCAGGGGAATTCTGGCCATTTAGGCAGAGGACAGATAACAAGTGTGAAGGTGTTGGAAGGAGTTGGATGGTCCTAGTGGTTTGCTGGCAATTACTGATGGATTTGAAGAGGAAATACAGATTCTGGCATGTAGCAAAGGTGTGAACAGTGGTGGCCCTTTGGTACCCATGTCTATAAATGGTATACTGTTGCAAGTTATGGTGGACACTGGATCGCCGTACACTATGGTCGACATGAAAACTTTTCTAAGTCAATTGAAGGGGAAGAAGGAGGATCTTCAATTGGCCAGGGTGAGGGCAACAGGTTACGGCAAGTCATCTATTAACATTGTTGGGTACACATGGGTACATTTGAACTTTGAAGGAAGGAAAACTTTCTGTAAATTGTTTGTGGCAGAAGAGGAATTTCCAATTGTTCGTTGGTGGGAACAAGCTTCCTTGAGTATTAAGATACATCCTGGGGGAAGTATACCGATTTTAAGTATCACAGATAAAAGTTGCAACACCTCAGAAAACTTAGCCAAGAGTTTCCCCAAAGTGTTCAATGATAATATTGGCATATTGAAGGGATTTAAGCACCATATTATACTAAAAAGGGGAGCAAAGCCAGTTGTCCAGAAAGTGAGGAACATACCGATTGGCACCAGAGAAGCGTTAAAAAATGAATTGGAGAGATTGTGCAAACAAGACATCATAGTACCTATTGAGAGCTTCGACTGGCTATCCCCAATTGTCATCGTACAGAAACCGGACGGATCAATTAGAATGTGTGTCGATTTGAGAGACCTAAATAACAACATACGGGTGGATCGCCACCCTTTACCAAATATTGGGGAAACGCTCACCACGATGAAGCCAGCGAAGTTCTTTACAACATTAGACCTGTCTTCTGCATATCATCAGGTGTTGCTGGTTGAAGAGTCCAGACATTTAATATCATTTATCACTCCGTTGGGTGCTTTTAGGTATAAGAGAATGCCTTTTGGGCTGCCGTCAGCAGCCACTGTTTTCCAAAGACTGATGCACTTCCTATTTAATGGATTAAGTGGAGTACACTATTTTCAGGATGACATATTGATATCTGCTATGTCGGAAGACGACCATGATGCAAAGCTACTTGTTGTAATACAAGTTATCCAACAAAAGGGCCTCACACTCAAGATTGAGAAATGCAAGATAAAAAAATGAGGTGACTTATCTAGGTCATTGTATTAATGCTAAAGGCATAAAACCTAAAGAAACATTGGTGGATACCATCCTTAAAATTCCTCATCCGACAACAACTTCGAAGTTTTTTGGGTCTAAGGGAATACGACTGCAAATGTCTGCACCATTACGCGGATAAGACGGAGCACATGAGAGGCTTCATGTCTAAAGGCACAAGGTTTGTTTGGTCAGATGAATGCAAGAGAGAGTTTAACAACATTAAGTCTTTGATAAATAAAGCACCTACGCTCAAAATGTTTGACCCAAGTGCAAAGACTGTGATATCGGTTGACGCCAGTAACATTGGGTTGGGAGGCGTTTTGGAACAGATACAGGATGGAACAGTGTTACCCATTGCGTTTGCCTCCAGGACTTTAAAGGGAGCAGAGAGAAATTATTCAACCATTGACAGGGAGGCATTGGGGGTAAAATGGATTTTAGAACACTTCAAAAGCCTCATTTGGGGTATTCCTGTAGATCTGAAAACAGACCACAAGCCACTCATACATGTATTGAATTCAAAGAACCCGCATTTGACATCTCCATGCACTAGAAGATGGATTTTGGTCATCATGCAGTATAACATCAAGATAAGTAAAAAAAATTTTGCGACTCAAGTTGAAAAAAGGAAAAAAAACATCTGAAACCATAACTAGAAGTGATATAACCATAGAAGAACTAAGCAGTATTCACCTATTACGATCCCTACAAGAACCAGGAGACTATCCAATACATCAAACCATTCATGAGTTAGAAATACAGCCAACTCCTTTTTCCATGAAAGAATTGAAACCCAAATCCAGGTTCACACCCCAGCTATCACCAGATAACATGGTGGACGCATTTTACAGAGCCGTCACACAAGATTTATACTACTTAAGAATAAGACCACAAATAAAAAACAAGGCTAATCTCAAAAATCGTACAGCAAATGAAATTCTTGCCATAAGAAAATTACAATCAAATCATCAATTGGTTATCAAGGAAGCGGACAAAGGTGGCAAAATTATAATAATGAATAGAGTGGATTACATAAAGATGGCTATGAACCACTTGGAAAATCCAGAATGTTATGAGAAATTAATAGGAAATCCAATACCGAAAATAACACAAGATTTGACAAGCCTTATTAATGCCTGGCACCAGCAAGGACTAATAACTGATGAAGAGCAGACACACCTACGGGTAAATAAACCTACAATTCCAACCATATACTTTCTTCCGAAAGTTCACAAGAAATATGACACTATCCCAGAAGGAAGGCCTATTGTAAGTGGCATAGGTTGGGCGACAGAACCTATAGCGGAATATAATAAGACCTGAAATACCTAAAATACAGGCATATCTGAAAGACACAACAGATGCCATTAAAATTGTAGAAGAAATTCAATGGCAAGATACATACTTATTAGCAACATGGGACGCCAAGGCTCTATATACATCTATTAAATACAAATTGGCCCTGGAGGCAATGGACTATACTTTCAAAAATAGATCTGCGTCATTTTTCAACTCTGCATGCATGCTTAAAGAAATGCTCATGACAACTTTAGAGAATAATGTTTTCATTTTCAATAATCAGTTTTTTCGACAAATACGTGGAGTCGCAATGGGCGTTAAATATGCCCCAGCCCTTGCCAACATTGTAATGGGAATGTTTGAAGACCTACACATATACCAAATACCTGAGTTCAAGAACAAAATAATCAAATGGCTAAGGTACATCGGTGATGTACTAATTATTTGGAACGGTACACCGGAAGAACTGGAGTCTTTACTAAACCAAGCAAATAACAATGAATTTGGCCTAGAATTTATTGGGCAAAGCAGCAAAACGGAAATTAAATTTTTGGAGCTAACCATCTTTGTATCCACAGGACAATTACACACAAAGACATTCAGAAAAAAAACAGAAGTCAATTCAACATTGTATGCGACTAGCTGCCACCATAAACCGGTTATCTACAACATTCCGAAAGGAGAGTTCATTAGAGCATGACGTAATTGCACAGAATTATCAGATTTTGAGAGTGAATGTCAACTGTTATCAGATAGATTTAAGGCCAGAGGATACTCACAAAAATCAATTAAAACTGCAAAAATGAAAGCCAAAAACATGACCAGACAATCAACATTATCTCAAAGCAGCAAAAGTACACAACCAGATGATACTATTCATTTTATTACGGCATATTGTGCAAACAACAAAGAAATTAAAAAAGTTCTAAAAAAGAACTGGTATCTATTAAAACTAGGCCCACATATCGAGAAACACATACAAGATTATCCAACAATAATTTATAGGAAAGCCAGAACTCTGAAAAACATGTTGAGTCCTTCTATGATGTCCGAAGAGGAGGAAGAAGAAACAAGATCACAAACATGGTTACGACAACCACAGTCAGGTTTCAGGAAATGTGGCTTCTGTTCGATGTGCCACTAGTTACTTTTGCGAACCAAGAAGGTGTCGAAACAAAGATTAGGGAACAAATTAATTGTAGATCCAAACATGTGGTCTACGCAGTGATATGTGTCTGTAATCTGCTCTACATTGGGAGCACCATTCGGGAGTTAAGAACTAGAATTAGAGAACATATTTCAGCCATAGGAAGTCAAGACAAAAACCTCCCGTTATCTGTTCATTGGCAAAACCAACACCAAATGCAAAATAAAAAAGACATTAGATTTATTGGACTGAAAAGAATCAAAATGGGCAAACGAGGAGGAAATCAAGAACTGTGATTTTTTGTGATGCTGGAGAAGTAGCAGAGAAATAGCAGAAACAAAACCAAAAAAAATGATAATATACAGGACTCTTGTTATGAATATTGCAAATGTTTTCATTAATTACAAAAATGTTTTTTTCCTATTATCTATTTTTTTCAATTATAATTTGTTGCATAGAAAAATATTATTGAATACTGCAATGTTAAAACATATGCTTCAGATATATACATGGGGAGATCCTATATATGGGCGAAACCGCTAATCAGATGAAAGTTAAACAGATGAGAGAGGCGAAATTAACATCAAACCACAGGTACCACAATGCACTGTTCTGAAATTGTGAAAAGAATGCTAATAAAATATAGTGAGAAAATAATGGTCAATGAAGAAAACTAAAGCTACCATAATGCACCATTCCCAACAGGAAACTGTCTTAGGTATACATAATATAAAGAGATTGCGGGGGGGAGGAAGGAAATACTAATAAACATAGTGAAAAATTAGTTACTCCTCTAACTTTAATTTTTGTAAATTTGGACATAATAATAAGTAACAGATCAGCCGCGCAAGATAAATACGTAAGTTTAAATTCAAATCAATGTTACACTAAACACAAATGCAACAGATCATTTTAAACATCAAAAAGGAAAAAAGGACTTACGTACTAAAACTTAGCCCAAAGTATGGCCGCCGAATTTTGTAAATGAACAAAAGGAAAGAGGGACTAGCAATCTGTAACTCTTTATGAACAAGGATTTGCCAGAACCAAAACAGGACCCCCGATGCTTGAGGCATGAGCAAGAGAATTTTGTAGGTAAGTGCTTTTAAGGGGTGGAAAGACCACCGCTACAAGCATGCTCAATGTAGAATTCAGCACGCTTGATGCCTAGTGGCATAAACAAAATATATTTTGGTTGGGATTTCAAACTCACGCAAAAGGGTGTTTTGGTAAACACAAATGGGGAGCAAATCGGTTACCAGTCATTGTAACTGAAAAAGTAATTCCTAGTGACCGCTAGAGTAACAGAATGCATGAGACCAAGGATATGTAATGCGATTGGAGGATTGCAAATATGATTAGCACTTTTTACATAAATGCAATGAGAAAGATGTTACTAGTCATGCTTACTAGAGTTTAAAATGTGTCTAAATATATGCCAGGGAATCATGCACAAAGAATCAATCCCATAGAAGGTGAAAAGGCTAATGTTAGCATAATAGAACAACCAAATTTGTTCTAGGTGGGATTTAACCCTGGAACTACCGTGATACACTTCAACTAAAAACTAATTCCCGGAAATAAGGAAAGGGAGATTCGCATTACATTCAATAAGGGTAAGAAAACAAATTTACATGCTTTTCTGACAGCCAAAAATTGTTAGGTCCATGCCATCCCATACTTACTTCTTTTTCGGATTGCACAAATTTAATTTTAAAAAACTAACATAGTCACAGTAATGGATTTATTTTTAACCATTTGAGGTAACTAAGAGGTGCTGCACTTTTAGGTGTTCATGCAATTTGAGAATGCTAAAAGGATATACTACACAGCCTAAGTCACTATTCTAACTACTGTCAGGGTAATTCATAGAATTTCGCAGAAAAGTGTCGCAATCGGCTGGCGCAGAGTGTCCGCGTGCGATTGACTGCGCCAGGCACGTGCGATAAAACCGATTTCCGCGCACAGCGTATTCATGGATTACATGCTCCCAAACCAGCCGTGGCGCAGAGTATCGCAGCGACCCTGCAGCAGCGCCAGTAACGCCCCCAAGAACGCCCTCTCGCAAGGAAAAGCCAGCAAAATCGCTAAATCATCGCAAAGGGCTGCGCTAACTCTGGACCAGTTTACAGGGCAGCCAAACAAGGAACGCAAAGCGGGTAACGTGCATATCAGGGGTACATGTGAAGTCATACACGCGATTAGCCAGGGTACGTGTATTACAGGGGTACGCGGGAAGTTTAACACGCGATTGGCCAGGGTACGGTACGTGTATTACAGGGGTACGCGGGAAGTTCAACACGCGATTAGCCAGGGTAAGTGTATTACAGGGGTACGCGTGAAGTCATACACGCGATTAGCCAGGGTACGTGTATTACATGGGTACGCGGGAAGTTTAACACGCGATTGGCCAGGGTACGTGTATTACAGGGGTACGCGGGAAGTTTAACAGGCGATTAGCCAGGGTACGTGTATTACAGGGGTACGCGGGAAGTTTAAAACGCGATTGGCCAGGGTACGTGTATTACAGGGGTACGCGGGAAGTTCAACACGCGATTGGCCAGGGTACGTGTATTACAGGGGTACGCGGGAAGTTTAACACGCGATTAGCCAGGGTACGTGTATTACAGGGGTACGCGGGAAGTTTAACACGCGATTAGCCAGGGTAAGTGTATTACAGGGGTACGCGGGAAGTTCAACACGCAATTAGCCAGGGTACGTGTATTACAGGGGTACGCGTGAAGTCATACACGCGATTAGCCAGGGTACGTGTATTACATGGGTACACGGGAAGTTCAACACGCGATTGGCCAGGGTACGTGTATTACAGGGGTATGCGGGAAGTTTAACAGGCGATTAGCCAGGGTACGTGTATTACAGGGGTACGCGGGAAGTTTAAACGCGATTGGCCAGGGTACGTGTATTACAGGGGTACGCGGGAAGTTCAACACGCGATTGGCCAGGGTACGTGTATTACAGGGGTACGCGGGAAGTTTAACACGCGATTAGCCAGGGTACGTGTATTACAGGGGTACGCGGGAAGTTTAACACGCGATTAGCCAGGGTAAGTGTATTACAGGGGTACGCGGGAAGTTCAACACGCAATTAGCCAGGGTACGTGTATTACAGGGGTACGCGGGAAGTTTAACACGCGATTAGCCAGGGTACGTGTATTACAGGGGTACGCGGGAAGTTATACACGCGATTAGCCAGGGTACGTGTATTACAGGGGTGCGTGGGAATCATCACACGCGATTAGGCTGGGTGGGTCCTCACAGGTGTTCCCTGTACACCCTCCACGGCCCCTGCAGGCAGTCTACAAAACAGGGGACTACCCTGCACACCTGCTCATGTCCCCCTGCACCCCCACCCCCCCAGCAGTGCAGGGGCAGCCTCCACCAGGCCCCCACTCATGTCTCCCACCACCCCCACCCTCCCGCCACCAGGGGCAGCCTCCACCAGGCCCCCACCCATGTCTCCCACCACCCCCCGCCACCAGGGGCACTCTCCACCAAGCCCCCACCCATGTCTCCCACCACCCCCACCAGTGCAGGGGCACCCTCCACCAGGCCCCCACCCATGTCTCCCAACACCCCCACCCACCAGCACTGTGGGGCACGTGGCCAGCAGGCAGTCAGGCAGCAGCAGATGGCAGGTGGGAGCGTGCTCAGGGCTCTGGGGGGCAGTAATTTCGCCTCCTGGCCAGGAGCGTGGTCTCTCGTGTGTGAACGCGTGGACAGCCTGATAGGTAGTGAAATCCCACACGTCAGCAAAGGCCCTTAGCGCGTAAACCCGTCAACAGCATATGCGCGCCTATAGTCACCTGCACGTGCAGGAAATTGTTGCGTGACACGTCCCAGTGTCAAAGCGTGTGATTGGTGAAAATGGATGTACACGTAGAAGTGACAAAGCGTGTGATTGGTGAAAATGGATCTACACGCAGGAGTGACAAAGCGTGTGATTGGTGAACGTACACGCCGCGTAAGTGACGCTGTACGTGTGGGCCTGTATATAAGGTACATGTAGAACACCATTTCCTTGTACGTGCTTTTCGTGGAGAGCGAGTGGGTGAAATCTGTACTTCTTGTCGTTTCACACGCGATTTACTTCACAGCGTTTCCAGTTCGTATTCCCTGTTACCTCTGACAGCTTTTTCTCTTTTTTCTCTTTTACTGGTTTACCTGGGCCTGTTCCCTCAAACAGTGTCCCCTTCTACTGTTGTCCTGTCTTCTCAGACAGCGTACACATCTTCTTTTGGCGGGGGTTTAGCCAGCCAAACGCGCTCATTCTTCACGCTCTTTTACCTGGCAGACGGTGAGTCACGCACGTATCCAACTTCTGTGCTTGCCCCGTGTGTTGCCTACCCCTTCAGAGGTCATTCTAGGCTGCGTGTGACACGCATACGTTCATTCTTGTGTTACTGGGTGCCACAGCGTAGTGCAGGTTTTTCTTTCTGCACACGTGGTCTAGGAGGGGTTGCGTGCACGTCATCTCCCTTTTTTGGGCCTCCTGTGCGTTGCGTGACCCGTCATCTTTCCCCAGGGGTTACAATCAGCCGTGCTAGAGCACTAGGGTACAATTACCATCTGGTACCCAACCCCTTTGACCCCCAATTGCCCAGGACAATTGTCTACAGCCACTCCCATACGCACATTAATATCAGTGCCATGGCTGGGAGGCGAGGATTCCGTAAGGGTGGCAAAGGTGGAAGAGCCACAAGTGGTGGCCGTGGTGGATCCGGTAGGGGACGTGGTCGTAACTTGCAGGGTGAGCCTGTCCCCCCATGTGTGGAGGACCAGTCAAGGGCACCCATCATCCCCCCCCCCTCACCCCCCTCCCCCCCTCCCGTTGAGGCTGAAGTGGCTGACACCATCCATGCTCAGCCCTTGTTGGACCAGCCCATTGTGGCACCAGACCTGGCTGACTCCATGGCTGACTTCCAGGTCAGCAGGGCTACGACACGTGCGCTGGTGCACGTTGATGCCATCATGCCACGTGGATCTGGGGCAGCAAGGTCATCTACTGCACCAAGGAGGCAGGGCGGAGTGGCTGCAGGGGCAGCTGCGGCTCCATCCACCCCAGCCCTCACACACCCAGCCAGGACAGTGTCGGTCCTAGTCCATGCTGCTGAGATTCCCCCTGACACCATCACACTCGAGCCAATGCCTGCACCAACTCCCATGCTGAGTGTGCAATCCCACACTCCTGATACAGAGTCCACCAGGGCTCCTGCCCCTAGTGTCCAGAGCGGCGCAGGACACTCAGGATCACCACCACCTTCCAAGCGGAAGAGGAAGAGTGCTCGTCCGGCACAGGCTGATGCCCCAGACACGGCTACACAGTCCGGCCCGTCCAGGAAGCCCAGCTTCACGGATGACGAACTGAATGCACTTGTCGAGTATGTGTCCGGACATGACAACGAGATGGTCATTGTTGCAGGATCCAAGACCACACCTGCACAACGCCAGGCACACTGGCAGACCGTTGCGGACATCGTAAGTGCCCTTGGAATCGTGAGGCGCACAGCCAATGATTGCTATAAGCGCTGGAATGACCTAAAGCGCAGGGCAAAGAGTAAGCTGGCCTCAAGTCATGCCGCAACTCTAGTGACTGGAGGTGGGTCTCCAGTAGTAGACATGGAACTCACTCCACATGAGTCAGTCGCTGGGACCTACGTCACGGAGGAACAGATCCAAGGCGTGGGAGATCTGGCTGATTACGAGGCATTGTCCGGTGAGTGCACATGCATGTGTGTGTCATACATGTGCATGGTGTGTGTGTGAGGGCTTCTGTTTGGGTGCCAGGAGAGAGTGTGTGCGCCTCAGTCGTATGGGTCAGCCATGTGCTTCATGCAATACTTCCTGCGCAGCTGCATTTGGCCATAGCAGTATCCCTTCTGCCAACAGTAGACATCTAGCACAACTGCACGCCAGTTGCCCTTGAAGTGTCACCTTGACACAACAGATTTGCTTATTTTTCACTGTTCATTCAGTCAGTTTGTTTGCATTCCACCACTTTCACTAGGCATGTCGCTGTCCACTAGTCACATGTCTGACATGGGTATGGTAAAGGGGAGTGACTTTGTTACCTGGATATCATTTGTACACACATGTCCCTGTGCAATTTGACCATTACAGACTGGCAGCTCCAGGTGAAAAATCTGACCTGTTAGAATCAGAAAAGCTATTACATGCGGGAACTGGACTGAATGAATAGGTGCTGCCCTCCTCTCCATCTTCACTCAATAGCAATGGTACATGCCATCTGTGTGATGGCATGTGTGTTTCACCTGCCAATCACAGGCCAATGTGTGATGCCACTGCCAGGCAGCATGCAGAAAATTTGTTCATCTTCCATCTTGGTGTCATCAGTGTGTGCCGTTTGCCTGCACTTCATACGCAGTGAGGGTGCATGCATGGGAGGGTTCTAGTCATGTGGGACATGTCAATCAAGTACTGGTTCTCTTGCTTCTCAGCCCTCAATGTGTGCCATGGTGCTAATGCCTGTTTCCATTACTTTGTTTTCATGTCTTTGCAGGGGAAGACGCACCTGATACTGCTGGGGTTGTGGAGATGGTGCAGACCCAGGAGGTGTCCCAGGGCCGACCAACCACCAGTGAGGGACGTGGTGTGGTGGTGGGGGAGAACCCACAAGTGCTGCAGGTCGTGCTCTCAAGGGGTGTCTCTGGCTGCACCTCCCCCGAGCTGTACTCAGGTGTTGATTCGGATGAGACCTACGTGCCGTCGCTGGTGAGTGTTCCAGGGAGGGATTCTGTTCTGTCTCACCCACCTGCACCAGGGTCAGTACCCTCCATGGGGATGTCAGTGTTGGCAGCTACGCCTTTGGTGGTTACGGATGCAGGGTCACACTCCGCGACATCTGATCCTGTTCCTGGGCCAGCAGATCAGAGGGGGAATGCAGTCCTGCAGCCTCAGGCAGTGCCGGCACAGCAAGGCGCAGTTCGCCTTGCCCCAGACAGGTGTGGTGCCCGCCGACGTGGTGGCCGTACGCCACCTGGCAATACCGCATGGGAGCAATCCATTTACGGTATGGCTACCCAACAGGCTGCATCATCCGAGATGATGGCTCAGGCCATGGATAGGGTGGCCACTTCCATTGTCCCCCCAGAAAGGCTGATGGAGCGACTAGAGCAGGCAACTGACTCCATCTGCCAGTCACACAGGGAGGACATGTTGGGGTCCAACAGGGACAGGCGGGCGGCACTGGCGACTCTGCAGGAGGCCATCTCCATTGAGTCCCAGGGCCACAGGGAAGCCCTGAGGCAGGAGCTCCTACACCTCAGGACGACTCTTGTTGAGCTTGAGGCTTCAACACACCAAAGGACAGAACAGCAGCTGGAGCGTCTCACCCGTACGCTCTCAGCTGAGATGCAGGCAACGAGGGCGGAGGTCCGGGCATCCCGTGAGTTGTTGCATGGGGACCTCCGCACACTCATCCTCCAGAACCAGACCTACCACACCCGCATGCTTGCAGCCATGGAGGAGCAGACTAGGGCCTTGCGTGGGCTGCCTCCCATAGTGCAACCACCTCCGGATGCAGCTGCACAGGGTGATAATAGCGACAGCAGTGACACTCCCACAATAGGGTAGCCGTGTGGGCCATGAGCCCATGGAGGTGTTTTATTTTCCCAGGATCCACGCAGGTGGGTTCTGGTGTGCATCCTGTCCTCGGACCTCCTGGGTGGCCTCCCCAACCCCCCCGGGCCCATCAATGGCCATTTTTGATTTTTTCTTATTTTTATTTTTATTTTGATTTCTTTTATTCCCAATTTTTTTGGGAGGATCTGTTGGCTCCGATCTGTTGGCTCCGATCTGTTGGCTCCGATCTGTTGGCTCCGATCTGTTGGCTCCGATCTGTTGGCTCCGATCTGTTGGCTCCGATCTGTTGGCTTCCGTGGTTCCTGTGGGCATACGCTGCATTGTGGCTGGGCACATGCAGGCTTGTAATGTATTTGGTTCAGATGCTTGGGTTTGAGTCACACACACCCCTCCTGCTTCCCGTTTCCATGGGCTTGCAAAGGGTGTGCCCAAGTGACAGTGAATTACACAGTGACGTTGGACTCCCATGACCTGTGTGGCCAGTCTGTAGTCAATACTGTGTATACATTCCTAGTGCATATTGCTGTTGTGTTGTACACTGCATGTTGCATTGATGTGTAACTCTTCTTCTGTGTCTACCTCCCAATTTGCAGGTCCCTTCCTCAAGTCCACACAAGGACCTCTAGTCTGGCGATGGGGACCATGTTGGCAGCAGTGCACCTACAACTCTACATGGCGCCAACACTGCACAGTTGGTAGTGGTGGGAGTGCAGGCATTTCCAGGTGGTGAGACTACTAATATGTTACATTTTTGATGTCATGTTAATGGTACTACGTGCTCAAGTATGTTGTTGGTCCGGCATTGCTGTGAGCATTTCAGGTGTTGCAGGTTTCTAATAGTGCCACTGTACATAGTGAGAGTGATGTCATGTTGTGGGGATTACTTTGTTTACCTGCAATTAGCATGACATGGCACGGTGTGTCGTGTGGCAGTGCTGGGGTTGGGTTGGCTGACATGGCACTGTCCTCTTGTTGCATTTTGCAAGTGGGTATTCATTTTAGCTGCTTCAATGTGTAACTTCACAAAACTGCATTGGTGGTGTCTGTGTGGGTAGGGATGCACACATTGTGACACTTCCAGGTGAACAATCTCAGGCTGACATGGAATTCCCGGTTCATTCTCCACACATTCAGGATCAGTGTCAGGTTGAGTCATCATTGATTGTCAGATGGAATGTGCCAGGGCAGTGTGCACTCCACAGGGGTGTGATTTCTATGTGAAGTAATTAGCCACTAGCTGTGTACGGGCTGCCTCCCCCCGTGCCCTTTCCCCTCCCATGCGCAGCGGCTGTGCATGTGGTTGGGGATGTGGGGCCACCACCATGTCCACGGCCAGGCCCCGGCGTGTTGCAACGTTGTGCAGGACACATGCTGCCACTATGATCCTGCACACTACTGGGGGAGTGTATAACAGCTGCCCGCCAGAACGGTCAAGGGAGCGAAAGCGTGACTTCAGCACTCCGAATGTGCGCTCCACTATGCCCCTGGTTGTAATGTGGGCTGTGTTAAATCTTACCTGGGGTGGCGTGGTGGGGTTCCGAATTGGCGTCATCATGTGGGGGCTGAGAGGGTAGGCACTGTCCCCTGTGGAGGTGGGGATTGGTATCATTGGTGAGGTTGTGACCTTGCTCAGTATCCAACATGCATGCATGTGCAGTGGCATACATACTCACCAAGCAGCCATGTATCGCCATGCCGCCCAGCTTCTAGGTCCCGGCTTAGGGTGGACATTCGGTAAATGAAGCTGTCGTGGGTGGAGCCGGGATAGTTGGCATATACTGAGGTGATGATTCCCTTGGCATTACATGCTACCTGCACGTTGATGGAATGCCAGTGCTTGCGGTTCCTATAGATGTGCTCAGATGCCCTGGGGGGACGTAGAGCCACATGGGTGCAGTCGATGGCACCTAGCACTTTGGGGAATCGTGCCACTGCGTAAAAATCCAGGGCGGCAGCATGCCTTTCTGCAGGTGTTCTGGGCAGGTATATGTGCCTGCGGACTGATGGGCGTGCAGTCATGATGTTCAAGACCTGGTGTAGGCAGCGTGACTGGGTGGCCTGTGACACCCCACCCACTATGGCACTTGTCCGCTGAAATGATCCAGTGGCTAAGAAGTGCAGTACATTGAGGACCTTCTCCAGGGGGCTGAGTGCTTGGGAGCACAGGGTGGGTGATGTGAGGTCATCCTCCCACTCAGTCACCAGGTCCAGTATGATGTGTGGTGGAAACCTGTACCTCCCATACACCTGGTCATCAGGCATCCCGAAAAGGCTGGTTCTGGGTGTGAATATTCTGGCCCTGACTATCCTCCTCCTCCTCCTTTGGTAGCCCACTGCCACTGCTGCTAGGAACGGTATGTTCATCCTGGCGTCTGAGCTTGTTATTGTTAAAGTCCGCAATTTATGCTTAGCGCGTGTTCTAGGCGAGCGTGTGACCCGCGCAGCCCTGGAATCCTGTTGCCAGTCCAATAGCGTGTGGAAATTCACACGCACCACGGGATACAGCGTGTGACCCGCGCAGCCCTGGAATCCTGTTGCCAGTCCAATAGCGTGTGGAAATTCACACGCACCACGGGATACAGCGTGTGACCCGCGCAGGCCTGGAATCCAGTTCCCAGTCCAATAGCGTGTGGAAATTCACACGCACCACGGGATACAGCGTGTGACCCGCGCAGCCCTGGAATCCAGTTCCCAGTCCAATAGCGTGTGGAAATTCACATGCACCACGGGATACAGGTTCGCTGACGTACTTGCGTGTGTAAGTGGCCGCGCACCCATTAAATACACGTACATAGGCCAATCGCGTGTACGCGCACTTTTGTCCAATTACACGCGATGACACTCTGACGTGCAGTATCTCCACGTGTGCCCCGTCATCACGTCCTGAGTGGGGAACACCCGTGCGGGTCACGTCACAGACGCGCTTACGCGCTGAGGGACTCTGGTCCAATAGAATCGCGTATGCGTGCTGACGCGCTTACGCGCTAAGGGCCTTTCCTCGGATTTCACGCTGACGTGCAGGATTTTCACGTGCCAAATCACTCCGTATCAAGCTGGCCACGCGAAAACACACGGAAGCCCACGCTCCTGCCCAGAAGGCCGAGTTACTGCCCCCCAGTGCCCCGAGCAGCCTCCCACGTGCCATCTGCTGCTGCCTGCCTGCCTGCCTGCCTGCTGCCACCGTGCCCTGCCATTTGGTGCCTGCACATCAGCCATCTGCAGGGGTCCAGTTGCTGTGTCCACCCCTGCTGGAACTGAAGACTCCCGACTGGTATTACATCGCTCCACAGCCCAGCCCCAGGACCCAGTTGCCCACCCACACCTGCCTCTGGGGTTGCCATGTCGGGCACTTCCACATCTGGCACCAGTGGCAACCCCAGGCCAGAGGGGCAGAGGGGCACCAGCTTCACTGTCACCGAAGTTGGTGTCCTGGTGGAGCATGTCCTGGGGCAGTATGATGCCCTCTTTGGATCGTCCCGCGCCAGCAAGGAAGGACGGCAGAGGATCTGGGCCGACTGTGTGGTTGCCATCAACGCGGAGGGGGTGGCAACCCGCGACGTCCTGAAGATCAAGAAGCGCTGGGAGGACTTGAGGTCCAGGACCCTTGTGAAGGCCCGGCGCCTCGTGGAGGGGGGCTGGGGCCACATGAGTACCATCCAGATGAGGGTCCTGGAACGCGTACGCCCAGCGCTCCACGCCCAGATCCTTGAGAGGGAGGCCCGTCTGGAGTTGAGCGGTAAGTGTCCATGCATTACTGTGTGAGACAGGGCATGTTGCGGTGTGCTGGTTCTATGATACTTGCCTGTATGTGTGCCATAGCCCATGTATGCATGTATGTGTGCAGGGACATCATGGTAATGCATGTGCGACCAGTGATGTGTGATGCACATGGTTGTTGCATGTGTTGAAATGCCGCATGGGGAGCCCTAATCAGATTATGAACATGAGAGCATGCCAGTCTCTGTACCTGAACATGGGTGGGGGTGAGGGATGGGTGCTGATGCCAGGTACATATATGGTAGCCATGTCTGTGTGCCTGACCTGCGTGTCTGTGACTTGTGCATGCCATGGATGCATGACACATGTGTGTGACAATGCAGAGATTCAGTAAAGCAGCAAAATGACCCTTGTATCCGCTGTGTTTGGTGTGTTTGGGGCCAGATGGATGTGACTGAGGTGATGTGTGTGCATGTGATGGGCATGAGCCATGATGCATGTGAGTTACATATCATTGAATGTTTCAAGAGTCCATTGGACATGCATGGAAATGTCCATGGCATGCACCATGCCTGTTACTGTGTGTGTTTTGCCTGGACTGGCCCATGTGTTGTGGAGGGACATGATGGAAGTGTACTTTGACAGTGGTGCTCATCTGCTATTGCTTCCTGTCTAGGGGACCATTGTACAGTGCCCTGATGCTTGTGTTCTTTGTCTCCCTCTACGCAGCGGCTAGTGAAGAAGAGGGCGGAGACGGCGCTGTGGAGCAAGGCGGCGGGGATGCCCCCACGGCTGCAGCGGAAGGGGTGGGTGAGCCCCCACAGGGGCCTGCTACGGTGGGAGACGGTGAGGAGCCATCCAGGTTGGTGGTTTGCACAGAGGAGGAGGAGGCCGCCACTGGGGCACACATGGGGCCTGGTGGGGGCATCCCTGCTGGTGCAAGTGGTGCAGTCCAGGGCCAGGGGCAGGAGGCAGCACAGGTCACCGTGGAGGGGCCTGTGCATGTCGCTGTCCCTGACCCTGTGAGTGCACCACCATGCACCAGCAGGGATGCCCCGTCCCAGGCCTGTCCGCAGGTAGAGGGGATGTCCATGTCACCTGACTCCCCTCCACCTGCGGACGTGGGAACCCCTGGCCGTGCGGAGAAGGTCCTGATTGGGGTCGCGTTGCGCACGGCTGCGATTCGTGATGCCGTGCGTGCTTCCCGGGAGGAGCACGCACGTCATCACGAAGTGCACCGTGCCGACGTGGCCCAATTGGGATCGGCCATGTTCGGGGGTTTCCTGCATGTGTTGGCCAATGTGGCGGCCCTCTCCTCCTCTGTGCAGGCTATCCACCAGTCGTTCTCCTTGCCGTCTTCCAGCCCAGATGCCACCAGGGCCCCCTGTGGACCTGCCCCGACCAATGCAGCCAGCTCGGTGGGGATCCCATCCCTGGCACAGTCGGGAGTCAGAGATCCAGCAGGGGTGGACACCAGAGCAACTGGACCCCAGCAGATGGAGGATGTGACGGCATCATCGGGCAGGGCACGTGCACGACGGCGTCGGTGGTTTCCATCAGCCTGGATGCCGTCGTGCTGGCACAGGCAGTTGCGTCGGAGGCAGCAGCAGGCTCAACGTGGGAGGCATCATGGCTCGGGGCCATCAACATCAGGGGTGCAGGCATCGGCCGGAGGGCAGGAGAACCCTGGAATGGGAGTGGCTTCCGTGTGGGAGAGGTTGTGCCAGCGGATAGGTGCGGAGCGGCAGCGGGCAGAGGAGGAACGGCTCAAGATGGTCAGGGCGGAGGACTCCATGCGGAGGGCGCTGAGGCGGGCTGAGTGCCTCGAGGGTCTTCGCAGGGAGTTTGAGCTTGACACTGCGTTATCCCTGCGGGACCTCGGGGCCAGGGAACATGCCCGCCTCCAAGCCATTGAGCAGGAGTTCGAGGATGCCCTGGCCCATGACAACAACCAGTGAGCCGTCCGAATAGCCCGCTGCCTTTGTATATAGTTGTATAGTTAGGGTTAGGTTTCCTTTGTTTTTTTGAATTTTTTTTGGGTTGCGATTGGACAATGCACCACTTTTTTGTATATAGTTCCCTTTTTAGTTAGTAGTCAGTTAGGTTTAATTTGGTAGGGCTCATGGACCCAGGATTATCTTCTTGATTGGCTTATTTTATTTTTTCATAATTTTTTCATGGACATTCATCTTGTTTTGTTTGATTTGCTTTGTGTTTTTTCTTATTTGCTGTTCAATACATATTATTTTTTTAATCTTCAATGTGTCGTATCATCTCATTGCTTTCAGGCATGTCATGTTGGGTGTTTTGTCATTCACTTGCAGCCATTGTGTGTGACAGACATGTGTTAAATTGCATTATTTACATTGGGGGTGTAACATGTAATTGCCTTTGATATGTGGGTGGGTGTGATAGTTGGTTGGGCCTTTTGGCAGGGGAGGATGGGCATTACGGACATGATTGGGGAATGTTGGGACCCAGGTGCAGGGGGGCATGGATTGGACATGGGTGGGGGCCTGCTGGCAGGTGCCCCACAGTGCTGGGGGGTGGGGGTGGTGAGAGACATGAGTTGGACATGGGTGGGGGCCTGCTGGCAGGTGCCCCACAGTGCTGGGGGGTGGGGGTGGTGGGAGACATGAGTGGGGCCCTGGTGGAGGGTGACCCTGGTGGCTGGGGTTTGGGGGTGGTGGGAGACATGAGTTGGACATGGGTGGGGGCCTGCTGGCAGGTGCCCCACAGTGCTGGGGGGTGGGGGTGCAAGGGGACATGTGTTGGTGTTCATTAGTTCAAGGAGACATGTGCCTTTGCTGGGGGGCATGCCCATGTTGGGTGGGCTGCCTGCGGGACATGACCAGGGATGCAGGGTAGTCCCCTGTGGTGTGGGCTGCCTGCAGGGGCCGTGGAGGGTGTACAGGGTACACCTGGGAGGAGCCACACTGTCAAATCACATGTGGAACTTCCCGCGCACCCCTGAAATACACGCGCCCAGGCTATTCGCGTGTGGAACTTCCCGCGCACCCCTGAAATTCACGCGCCCAGGCTATTCGCGTGTGGGACTTCCCGCGCACCCCTGAAATTCACGCGCCCAGGCTATTCGCGTGTGGGACTTCCCGCGCACCCCTGAAATACACGCGCCCAGGCTATTCGCGTGTGAAACTTCACGCGAACCCCTGAAATATACGTAGCACGCTCCCCCAGGCCCGATCGCGTGTGGAACTTCACGCGAACCCCTGTAATACACGAAGCCCGCTCCCCCAGGCCCGATCGCGTGAGGAACTTCACGCGAACCCCTGTAATACACGTAGCCCGCTCCCCCAGGCCCGATCGCGTGAGGAACTTCCCGCGAACCCCTGTAATACACGTAGCCCGCTCCCCCAGGCCCGATCGCGTGAGGAACTTCCCGCGCACCCCTCAAATTCACGCGCCCAGGCTATTCGCGTGTGAAACTTCACGCGAACCCCTGAAATATACGTAGCACGCTCCCCCAGGCCCGATCGCGTGTGGAACTTCACGCGAACCCCTGTAATACACGAAGCCCGCTCCCCCAAGCCCGATCGCGTGAGGAACTTCACGCGAACCCCTGTAATACACGTAGCCCGCTCCCCCAGGCCCGATCGCGTGAGGAACTTCCCGCGAACCCCTGTAATACACGTAGCCCGCTCCCCCAGGCCCGATCGCGTGAGGAACTTCCCGCGCACCCCTCAAATTCACGCGCCCAGGCTATTCGCGTGTGAAACTTCACGCGAACCCCTGAAATATACGTAGCACGCTCCCCCAGGCCCGATCGCGTGTGGGACTTCACGCGAACCCCTGTAATACACGAAGCCCGCTCCCCCAGGCCCGATCGCGTGAGGAACTTCACGCGAACCCCTGTAATACACGTAGCCCGCTCCCCCAGGCCCGATCGCGTGAGGAACTTCACGCGAACCCCTGTTATACACGTAGCCCGCTCCCCCAGGCCCGATCGCGTGAGGAACTTCACGCGAACCCCTGTAATACACGAAGCCCGCTCCCCCAGGCCCGATCGCGTGTGGAACTTCACGCGAACCCCTGTAATACACGTAGCCCGCTCCCCCAGGCCCGATCGCGTGAATAACTTCACGCGAACCCCTGTGATGCACGTACCCTGCAAATCGCATGTGACACTTCCCGCGCACCCCGGTATACATGCACACGTATTTTTTGTCAGCGGGTGTCCGTGTTTGTGGGTACCCCTTTGCACGTCATTTTTCCTGGAGGGCCACAGTATGGGACATTCATCATGGCAGTATATAGGTGCTATTTGTTGGCGCACCTTTTGGCGCACATTTCTTACAGCCGCAGAGACGCTACCGCCTCCTTTCTTGTGGCGGTCGTGTTTGTGCCTGTGCGCTGGTTTGAGCGTGCGCTTTTTTCCCCTATTCTATTCCATGAATACGTGTTGTAGGCGAGCGTGTGGGCGTTCCGCGCACTTGTGCCCTGTACTTCCCCCGTGACGCCCACGTTTTGGCAAGTTGTTCCCCATTCCGAGTGTTACGCCCGTGTTACGCCTACTTTTATTGCGTGCGCCGCGCTATGTGCGATTTTCGCTGTGGCCTGTGCGATTTTCGCTGTGACCTGGCGCACGCTGTTAGATGGCCTGTGCGCTAACGTGCGCCGCGCACTTTTTATCGCACATCCGCTGGTTTTCTCGCGCACGGACTTCCATGAATCGACGTGCGCTGCTTTTCGTGCGATTTTCGCACGTTCACTGCGATTTTCGCTATTCCACTGCGATTCGCACGTTTTTGCCCACTTGCGCCGCGCTAATTATTCCATGAATCGGCCTCTAAATGTGTTACAAAATATGCTAAAATGCTATTTCATATGTTATATTTTGTGTTTTGTTTTATTACATGTTACGCTTGCATTCAGCCCGGATTTGAAAAAGGCGCCAATGAAACGCCGAAACACGTGTCATCCATATGGGCAGAACATATATCAAATAAATTAAGAAAAAATACTTGAAGAAACTTGACTACGTACTTTTATTCATTTACATCAGAAATTTGGCGCAAAGAGGTGTAGGCACAAACAAACTACTGCTTACTTTACAAACGGAGCTGAGGGACTATGTCTCCGTGTTGACCTACATCCTTGCGACACAAGAATAAAATAATAAAATAAGAAAACCATTGCCAACCTTAATAGCACTAACATACGGGTCGCGAGAGTACACCTTATGAGATCCCCACTCATGAAGTTCCTCACTCAGTAGATAACATCAAGATAAAGTACACCCCGGGTGTGTCAAATGTGGTGGCTGATTGTTTTTCTCGTTTGCCTTATGACACTGAGGTTGAGGGTTGTGATATTTCTTAGGAATTGACGGAAGATCAAGGTGCAGACTGCATCATAGCGCACATTCATCCTAATTTTTCGAAGGAGGATTGGATTAAAGCTGTGAAAGAGGATGGTGAACAAAAATACCTGAGGAGAGCTATCGGGAGTGATTGGAAGGATGTGGAAAAAAGCATCAGATTGTGGGAGAAGATAAAGGATGAAATGTCATGTGATGACACATCTATCTATCGAGGAGGTCGGATAGTTCCACCAAGAGTGTTGAGAGACAGAATTATGGAAATTGCCCATGAGGGCCATGCAGGAAGGAGTCTGACAAAGAAGAGTCAGAGAAGCGTACTGGTGGCCGAATATGTGGAGTGAGCTGGAAGAAATTGTTAAGGAATGTACTGCATGTGCAGTAAGAGACAAGGGAAAAACTACACGGAACACACCATTACGACCTGTGGAAGTACCTAGCTCGGTATGGACGAAATTAGCCATTGATATAACTGGTCCCTATAAGATGTGTCATGATGCCTACCCCGGGGCATCCGGACCAAGCCCATCAGCTCCGGAAGCAGGCATCCGGGTGCTTACTAAAAGCCCAGCAGCCCCGGTTGGCACCAGGCTCATAGAGGAAATCAGTCCTGGCACCAATGAAGTCAAGCAAACGTGAGGTCTGAATGGGACTACTTTACTTCAGGGACTATTTTTTTACTCGGTTGTGTTTCTGGGGAACTTCTTACTTTCAATTACTTTGAAGGCTATTTAAACCACGCCCGAACAGTAGCACATGCTTCCCGTTATTCTGCATCCAGCACAGTAACGCTCACTGTGCCTGCAGTCAGCATCCAGTCTTCTGCCACGCCCGCCTCGAATCCGGAGCTCCTAGAAAAAGAGGAAAGAAGAAGGAAAGGTTAGATCACGGACATTATTTTAATTCCTTACCTGATTCCAGATCCATCACGTCTTCGAACTTGGAAAGGACATTATTTCTGCACGCTTCGCATCGCCAGCTGCAGCGCCGCGCCATACTCACCAGTCCTCACAGCATTTTTCGATTCGGCGCTGCCTCCATCATTTTCTTCGCCGAACTCCAGCATCTAGGGTACAAAAGAAATATAAGGTGAGTCGAGAGAGGCAACAAATACAATCTCTTTTTCACCACCATAGACTTACCTGATTTATCACCGGAGGCATTCTTCTTTAATATCCGCAACTTCATACGCCGCACCTGTAAGGAGAGAGAAAACAACAAGTTAAATACACGCATCTTTTACCGGACAGTGTTGGGTAATACAGACTCTTACCTGAACGCCATCAGCTGCCACAAGGCAATCTTCTCTTGGACCCAGCTGCAAAACAAGAAGGGAATGGGACAAGAGTGAACATCGGACATATTGAACTCTTTGGACTTATACTTACGGGTCCTCGTCTGGAACCTCGGTGTCAATATTCATCCGGAACTCTTCCAACGCCTTCGAACCAGTGAAGTAACTGGTATCTACGTGCCCCTGCATTCCACGCAGGATGGAGAGCTCATCATTCAAAAACATAAGGTGAGATTACTGAAAGGGAATATCGGAGGTGATTAGTGGGGAGAAATGTGGGGTGCCATTACTAGAATCCACGGGTGGTTAAATCCCTCTCTCCACTTGCAGGAGAATACTTCTACGGGTCAAGCAGATGAGATTAGGCGGGCCAGTCCAGTCTGTCATCCCTGTACTACACTTCACGTTGGAGGAGACCGTAGCTGTCCGGGTTCAATCGACGCCCCTGTGGGAGCCAGGTGAGCGTAACAGAACGCAAAGCCTCTCTACAAATTCCCACCCGGGCGTTATGAAAACCTCAGAAACCGACCAACTAGCCCAATTATTAGGGGAACTTAGGGCAGAAATGCACTCCGTGCGCCAAGAAACTAATGCCCTCAGGAGAAAACTGATTCTGTCAAAGGAACGCACTGGTGATCTTGCTAGACAACTGCTGCAAAACCAAGCTGGGCAAACACCACTACCTGGACTCGGGGGGAACCCAACTCCTGTTTCATCGAGCAATCCTGTGCAAGTAATTCTACCAGGGACGATTCTTTTAGCTCGACCCGAACGCTTTGCTGGGGACCCAAAAAGGTTAGCAGTGTTTATGAACCAATGCCGCTTGCACTTTTTATGCAGACCTGGAGCTTTTCCAAATGACCAGGCCAAAGTAGCCTTTGTACTATCATATCTTAGTGGCAGCACAGCTGACTGGTCAATTCCACTAGTCAACCAGGATGACCCTCTTCTTCGGGATTTACAGGGTTTTCAAAGGAGCATGGAAAGACTATTCGCCAGACATTCACAGGGACAGGCCCTGGATAACGAACTTTTATCCCTACAATAGGGTAACCAGGATCTACTAACCTATATCACAACCTTCAATAGGTTGGTGGTGGAAACCGGATGGCCTGAGGAGAAACGAATTACATTATTTCATCGAGGACATCGGGGAGAACTCAAAGATGTTTTGGCTCAAGTTGTGAACCCACCTCAGGATTGCTCAGAATATATAGACTTAGTGGTCCAGTTAGACCACCGACTTCAGAATAGAAAGGCTGATAGAGATAAGTTCAAGAACAGGGTATGGGTTAAACCCAATGTTACCCCCCAAAGGAACAGATGCATCAGAACTTAGGCAGATCGTGGGTGTTAAAGGACCCTTAACTCAAAAGGAAAGAGAAAAGAGACGGCAGATGCAATTGTGTCTGTACTGTGGAACCGCAGGACATTTTCTATGGGAATGCCCTATAAAACCACCCAAGAAAGTAGTAGGAGTTGCTGACAAAAGCCGAATAGAGCCTGATTCGGGAAACGACCACGCTCGACAAGCGTAGAGGTCCGCTTGCCGAGCTTAAAGAAGGACACTCAGACCTCGCACCTAATCATACCAATGGTCCTTATTGATCCAAGGCAGTCATCACGTATGCACACAGTAAGGGCACACATTGATAGTGGGGCCGTAGGAAACTACATGGACCACAAATTGGCCTCAAGGATGAATCTACCCCTTTGCAAAAAGACAGCTTCGGATGTCATCACCACAGTCGATGGAACTGAAATTGCCTCTGGGCCCGTAACTCATTCCACTACTGAGATGACACTGTTGGGTCAAGATGGGCATCGAGAAACTATTGTGTTTGATTTAATCAAAGCCCCGCAATTCCAAATAATTCTGGGAATGCCATGGTTGGAAACACATAATCCTTGTATTGAATGGCGAGAGAAGAGAGTGACCTTCCTGGATTGTGCACACACCTGTTACCCGGAAAAAACCTTGAACAAAGGCCTGGCCACAGTCACTAATCCAGTTGAGCAGTTACCTCAGGAATATCAACAATTTCAGGATGTTTTTCAAAAAGAAGAGGGAAACACCTTACCACCTCACAGATCATACGATTGTCAAATCAACCTCGTACCCGGTGCACAACCTCCATGCATAGGATCTACGCCCTTACGGAACCCGAAAATCTTCACCTACGACAATACTTGGACCATACCTTGCTAATGGCTTCATTCGTCCATCCAAGTCTCCTGCATCCTCAGCTTTATTATTCTAGCCTAAAAAGGAAGGTGACCTTAGAACATGCATAGAATAACGCGCATTGAATCAGATTACGGTAAAAAAACCGATACCCATTGCCGCTGATCCCCGAATTACTAGACCAAGTAAAGGACGCTTGTATCTACAATAAGTTAGATCTCCGAGGGGCATATCATCTGGTACGTGTAAAGAAAGGTGATGAATGGAAGAATGCCTTTCGCACCAAGTACGGGTTATTCGAATACCAGGTGATGCCCTGCGGGTTGTGCAATGCACCAGCAGCCTTCCAGTATTTTATGAATGATGTCCTTCGTGAATTAATTGACGTCTGTGTTGTCATATACATAGACAATATTCTAGTGTACTCCTCCTCAGAGTCAGACCATGTTAAGCACGTTCGTGCAGTCCTTGAGAAACTGCGCCAGCACAATTTATATGCAAAATTGGAGAAATGTGTTTTACATTCTACAGAAGTTGAATTCCTTGGATTTATCCTGACTCCAAAAGGAGTTCGAATGGACTCTCGAAAGGTGGACGCAATCCTCAAGTGGCTATCACCAAGTTCAGTTAAAGGGGTACAAAGCATGCTTGGATTTGCTAACTTCTATCGCAGATTTATTCCTGAATTCTCACATATTGTACACCCCATCACAGCACTTTTGCGTAAAAACAAACGCTTCTTGTGGACAGAAGAGGCTGAAAGAGCCTTCCAAGAACTGAAATTGAAATTCACGTCTGTACCTGTCTTAAAGCATCCACGCCCTGAGCTTCCATGCATAGTTGAAACCGATGCATCCAGTTTAGCCATGGGAGCGGTCCTGTCCCAGAAGGATCCTGAAACCGGTAAACTTCATCCAGTAGCATTCTGGTCAAGAAAGTTATCGGCACCCGAGTTAAACTATGCGGTTACTGATAAAGAGTTATTAGCCATCAAATCTGCCTTCAAGGCTTGGCGGCATTATCTTCTCGGTGTCAGGCATACCATCACTGTAATCACTGATCACAGGAAATTGCAGTATTTGAAAACAGCCAAGGCCCAATCATCGCGTCAATTTCGATGGGCATTATTCTTTGCCGAATTCGATTTCGTGATCACTTATCGACCAGGTTGTAAAAACGGCAAGGCAAATGCCTTATCCCGAATAGGGATGGGAGAAGCATATTCAAATCCAGAACCGGTGCCTATAATTTCAGAACAAAGAATTCTTGGCATAATCACTTTACAGACTTTATAAGATATTAATTTAAAAATCCAACAACTTTTCGATCCTGCAGCCCAGGCAATGATTATTCAGTCAGCAATGACCTACCTTACTATCAAGGGCGTCTATTTCTACCACACAAGGAACTACAAGAACTAGTTATCTCCAATTATCATGATGCTCTGATGGAGAGGCACCCAGGTATCGCAAAAACTGAAGCTAAAATTAAAAGATAATTTTGGTGGCCCACCTGGCGAAAAGACGTTAAGTTATTTGTGCTATCTTGTGGTATCTGCACCCAAAGCAAAAGTCAGAAGAAAAAACCAGCTGGTCTTTTACAACCTTTGGATATTCCACCTACACCATGGCATACTTTGTCTTTAGACTTTATTACTGATCTACCTCCATGTAATGGATTTAACACCATTCTAGTTATTGTGGATCTTTTTTCCAAGATGGCCCACTTTATTCCTTTAAAGGGATTACCTTCCACTTCAATTTTGGCCAAGGATTTTCTCGAAAACATTGTTCGAATACATGGATTTCTTTCTGTATCGGTCTCTGACCAAGGTAGTCAATTCATTTCGCAATTTTGGAAGAGATGTTGTCAATTAGCGCAAATCAACGTGAGGTTATCAACCAGTCACCATCCCCAGACCGATGGTCAAACGGAGAGGACCAACCAGACTCTTGAACAGTACCTACGTTGCATGCTACACCAAACCGAATGCAATTGGAAGGATATTTTATGGATTTCCGAATACGCATACAATAACTCTGTACATTCAGGAACCGGACAAAGCCCCTTTTATACCTTATATGGACATCATCCTCGAACCTCAGAACTCGATTTGCCTCAACACTTAGAAATGCCCGCAGTGAATCATCTGCACTCTATTATTACACAAGCCTTTAAGGAAGCAACAGAACATTTGAAACAAGCGAAAGAGAAATACAAGAAAAATGCTGATCAACATAGAAGTGATGCTCCACAATACCAGATTGGGGATCAAGTTTGGCTGGATACAAGACACATACCTCTAAAAGGGACTCAGACTTTTAATCCTAGATATTTGGGACCTTACACTATTAAGGCCATTATCAACCCGGTGGCCGTCAAATTGGAATTACCCTCTAATATGCGGATTTATCCTGTTTTTCATGTTTCACTCCTGAAACCAGTTCAACCCGGGACAAGACTAGCCAAACCACCCGACCCCATCCTAATAGATGGGGAACCCGAATTCAAAGTTAAAAATATCCTGGACTCTAAAATGGTTAAATCAAGACTTTTTTATTTAATCGACTGGAAGGGTTACGGCCCACAAGAAAGGTCATGGGAGCCTAGTGACCACGTTCATGCACCTCGGATGGTGAAAACATTCCATCGGAACTTCCCAGACAAACCAGGACCAAGGGGAAGAACACCTTTAGGAGGGGCCTTGGGGGGGAGTGCTGTCATGATGCCTACCCCGGGGCATCCGGACCAAGCCCATCAGCCCTGGGAGCAGGCATCCGGGTGCTTACTAAAAGCCCAGCAGCCCCGGTTAGGGGCTGTCTGGGTACAGTCCTGGTGCCATTGGCACCAGCCTCATAGAGGAAATCGGTCCTGGCGCCATAGGTGCCAGGCTCATGTACATTACTTACCTCGTGCAGACCATGCTGCAATGAAGTCAAGCCAACGTGAGGTCAGAATGGGACTACTTTACTTCAGGGACTATTTTTTTACTCGGGTGTGGTTCTGGGGAACTTCTTACTTGGGACTACTTTGAAGGCTATTTAAACCACGCCCGAACAGCAGCACATGCTTCGCGTTATTCTGCATCCAGCAGCGTAACGCTCACCGTGCCTGCAGTCAGCATCCAGTCTTCTGCCACGCCTGTCTTGAATCCGGAGCTCCTAGAAAAAGAGGAAAGAAGAAGGAAAGGTTAGATCACGGACATTATTTTAATTCCTTACCTGATTCCGGATCCATCCCGTCTTCGAACTTGGAAAGGACATTATTTCTGCATGCTTCGCATCGCCAGCTGCAGCACAACGCCATACTCATCAGTCCTCACAGCATTTTTCGATTCGGCGCTGCCTTCATCATTTTCTTCGCCGAACTCCAGCATCTAGGGGACAAAATAAATATAAGGTGAGCCGAGAGAGCCAACAAATACAATCTCTTTTTCACCACCATAGACTTACCTGATTTATCACCGGAGTCATTTTTCTTTAATAGCCCAACTTCTTACGCCACACCTGTAAGGAGAGAGAAAACAACAAGTTGAATACACGCATCTTTTACCGGACAGTGTTGGGTAATACAGACTCTTACCTGAACGCCATCAGCTGCCACAAGACAATCTTCTCTTGGACCCAGCTGCAAAACAAGAAGGGAATGGGACAAGAGTGAACATCGGACATATGGAACTCTTTGGACTTATACTTACGGGTCCTCGCCTGGAACCTCAGAGTCAATATTCATCCGGAACTCTTCCAACGCCTTCGAACCAGTGAAGTAACTGGTATCTACGCGCCCCTGCATTCCACGCAGGATGGAGAGCTCATCATTCAAAAACATAAGGTGAGATTACTGAAAGGGAATATCGGAGGTGATTAGTGGGGAGAACAGTGGGGTGCCATTACTAGAATCCAGGGGTGGCTAAATCCCTCTCTCCACTTGCAGGAGAATACTTCTACGGGTCAAGCGGACGAGATTAGGCGGGCCAGTCCAGTCTGTCATCTCTGCACTACGCTTCACGTTGGAGGAGACCGCAGCTGTCCGGGTCCGATCGATGCCCCTGTGGGAGCCAGGTGAGCGTAACAAGATGCTTGGGCCTCAGAAAGTCTATCTCATAGTGTTGGTGGACTACATGTCCAAATGGTTGGAATGTGGAGTGATGGAAGAATCTGTGACGGCTATGAAAGTTGTGAAGTTTCTTGAAGAAGTATTCAGCAGAGAGGGTGAGCCCCAAGAACTTATATCAGATAATGGAGTTCAATTCTTATCTCAGGAACTGCAAAACTTCTTGAAAAGCAAGCCATCAAACATAGTACCACACCGCTATGTCATCCTATGGGAAACGGTTTGGTAGAGAGGATGAACCGATTTATCAAAGCGGTCATTCAATTAGCCATAGCCAATAATTTGCCATGGAAGGATACACTCAAAGAGGCACCAGTAACTCCACATTCAGTGACGGAAGAGGAACCATTTACTCTCATGAGAGGAAGAATTGCTACCAACAGACTCAGACCAGCTTGGTTTATATCTAAGAAAAACAAAGAAATTGATTTGGAAGAGATAGTAAGGAGAGTGAAGAAAAAGCAAAACATATATAAGACTTACAATGATAAGCAAACGCATGTAGTAGAAAGCAGATGTAAGAGAGGAGACTGGGTTAGGGTTAGAGAACCCAAGAAGGTATTGAAAGGAGAATTAAGATTTTGCTCTCCACAGAAGATAACTGAATGTTCAGACAAATCGGTAATTTTTGATGATGGAAAGAGGTGGTCTTGTGACGACATTGTGTTAGCAATGAAGGAGGACACAATGGGACATGTAGTAAACCAAGATGCCACAGGAGGAAAGGGTGATGACAATTCCATATTCCGGAGGGTTGATGAACATGATATCACACCCACAAATGATGTGGATGTAAAGCAAAAGTCTGCTGGAGAAGCGATGGGAAATGAACATGTGATTCCTAGATCTAGAAGGATTGTGAGAAATTATAAACAGGACTACATATATTATTGAACCTGTGGAGCATATTTCTATGCAGTGACATAGTAATCAACCTATGGTCCCGGAGTTTTTCAAATTCATATCCTTTTTACAAGTTATAGTTCATGATATACTGTTCTATTGGAGCAGATATTTTGATATTGTTAATTTATGTTATCTTCATTTGCATGAACAATTACTCTTGTTTGTTTTGTTTGTTATAAAGTATTTGTGGGAGGGGAGATGTTATAATGTGTTAGCCTCTTACCCAATGTCACATGCAGAATTCTAATGATGGCGTCATGCTTTGTGTATGATTCGAGAACTTAGAGTCTCGAATCACACGCAAAGATGAACCGCCATTGATGATGGTTCCCCTGGGGACTCCTTTACGAATAAACGTAATATTATACAATATACGAGTACTAACTTATTGGTAAACACTTCAGTGCGCTCGAGTGCAGGCCCAACCCCAACGATGCCAAACTCCTAAACACCCCTACCACGCCGTGCTGCCCTTCTGACCTGCGTGTTGGGTGAAGCTGCACCTGTTGCCGCTCTCCCTTTTTCTCTTCCTCGTGGAACTGCTTGATCTGCTCAGCACGGCAACAGCAGGTAATGCACCTGCAGCTCCGTCACTGATGTCAGCCCTGTTCTGGTCAACCTGTGCTATTTCCTGGTTCTCCTCATCGACAGTGTTAAGTTTACGGACTGGCACCAAAAGTGAGATTAAAATAATTTATTAAGTCAGATGGGGAGCAGGCAACAGCTGCTGTGCCCAGCTCAGACCCCACAGTAAAGTGGTTCCAGAACTGTTCATAGTTCTGGAACCCACGGCAGGAATAAACATCACATCACAACAAAGTACAGAACCAAACAGAAGGGTTGGTTGCGCGAGTGCGTGGAGCGGTGCACATGATACAATAGACTTGTGCGTTTTACAGGCTGTGAGTTGCAGCAACTGGTGTGGGGGCGTGGGGGCCTGTGCGCAGAGCTATATGCATTGCAGCTGTGACTGTTTGAACATGCTCCCCATGCTCTTGATCTGCTTCGCCCCAGACACCCCCTAGTTCAGGTCATTCCGTCGCTGCAATGCAAATACGTCCATAGATAGAATAGCTGGCACTGTGGCAGTTGTAACCTCCTCAAGAGTCAAGACGTCCTGGGAATTAGAATGCCTCACTAACCGTCTGTTTTTTAAATTGTGTTCCACTTGCGCTTAAATGTGGTCTTACTGCCCGATAGGCTCGAATTGCCCGAAGCGCTATATAAATACCTGAACCCAGGCAGCCAGGGCGGAGGGCGCTGTTTGTTTTCTGCTGCAGTCACAGTCCAGATTACAATGAATGGAGTCCCCTCGTTTCTTCTAGTTCTATTCACCTTCACATTAGGGTACTGCTGGGTACAGAATCATTGGGGTTCATTTGGCAAAAAGGCATATGTGTGTTAAGATAGTCTTAACACCTTCCTCATTCTTAACAATCCTTGTGGGTTTTGTTTTTGTTTTGAGGCGCAGTGGCCCATAGGAGCACTGAACAGACCCTCCACCTCGAAGCAACATATGGCTAACACAGCATGCATTTTTATGGTGGTGTAAGCCTATGGAAGGAGTCTATGGAATCCCTTTGACTTTTATATGAGAATACTCATTGTAAATGCCTGCCTACAGTAATCGTTAATTCTTGGTATATAACTGGGCAAGAATTAGCTCCAAGCCCAGGCGAACTGAAAATGTGCGAGTGAGTACGTGCTACATGTATGTGAATTGTGAGATGTTGTCCTGTCCTGTTGGTTGTGTTAAGCTACTACTCTTTGGGGATAAGCATACCTTTTTAATGTGGGTAAAAATTATTGGTTTTCCAAAGAATGCTCTGAACTATTTGTTTTTGTGTGTTATTGTATATATTAATCATTTGCTTTCTGTGATTCAGCTGCCATGTCCATGTGTTTCGTGCAACATGTGCTTTGTAAAGGCCATGATCCTCTATACCATACATTTTAAATTCCACCTGTCTACTATAAAGATCATGTTTTCATCCGCACTCTCTTGCTGCCTGTCTTTCAAAAACACATAATCCTGGGATCTGTTTGAACTAGCTGTATCAAGCAGTAACATCAACCTTTGACTGGCTAGTGTTATATCTAAGCAGTCTGCTGAGAGGTAATGACTCCATTTCCGCTGTAAAAGAACCCCTTTTGTAATAAAAATGTCTTAACCAGGTGTACCTTTAGCTACTTGATATTTAAGTAAAATGTTTGTTCTTGCAATTGTTCCTTGCTCTGAAGTCCTGTTAAAAACAAGCAAAGCCAACAGTGCTGGCTTGTGTATTGGTGAGGCATTTGCCAGGCACTGAAATCATATGCCCAGGTAGTACCATTATGGCAATGCCTGGCAAATGCCTATTCCATGCCAAAACTGTTGGCTTTGCCACAGCGTTCTTATTTTAGGTCCATCTCAACCACCCTGCACACATCAATGTTCACTATTACTAGGTGAATCAAAGTCATCATTGTATGCCAATATGTTATCACACTCAAATAGAATAATTCATCACAATCTCCCTGTGATAGAATTTCACATGGGGCAGCACAATGGCAGCCATGGTGTGGAATTCGAGCGGGGATAACAGCTTTCTGCAATACCTGGACAAGAAGAGTGACATGGTGGGGCAGAACTGGGACAGGAGGCAGGCAGCATGAACACGTGTTACAGTGGTAATACAAGCACAGATTGTTAAGACAGGTACATGTTGTGCATTTTCTTTTCAATGAACCAACCTGATGATTGCCGTACTGGAAATTGGAAGTTGTGCTTTGGAGTGCATTTCGTCTTGAAAACCGTTTTATTTACCTAATGAGCATGTGGGTGTCAGCTGAACAATCCCGCGGTCCGGATACGGTACGGTTCCACCCTCGCTCTATCTCTCTCATTCTCTACCACCTGCCTCTATTTCTCCCTCTCACTCTGTCTTTCTCTTTCCCACCACTATCATCTATCTCTCACTGTTTCTCTTTCCATTCCGTCCCCCTATCTACTACTCTCTGTTGCGATTCTCATTCCCTGTATTTTATTTATTTATTATGCATTTGTAATGCGCTTATACATCAAGTAAATTGTGTTTCAAAGTGCCTCAATTGTTTCTCTCTCTCTCCCTCACACACAAACACACACACACATTGTTTTTACAACCCCTTGCTGTCTATTTTAAATCTTATGTTCAAATTACCTTTACCTGTTTACTGCAATCCAAGTTCCCTGCACTAACACGTTACTATCGCTATCTGGAAATTCTTTAGCAATTTGCACCCTCCAAATGAAACAAGGAATACATCAACACGTCCCAAATCATCCTCTGGCTCAATACAGCTTTTATGGTCCTGGATACTCGACTCCTTTTTTTGTGACATCCTATGGTTTAGTCCCTAGCTATTGGGGGATGCTTTAGTGCTCATCGTATCTTTGTTCCAAGCCTTGCACTGTATTTATATGCTATATACTGTGTTTGTAGGGTTTTTGCCATCTTCACTTTGTTTTTTCAGGCAGGTCGCGGTTCAAATATCCACTCTAGTCAGGCTTCAGCAGAGGTACCAATAGCCAGCCATGCGAGCCCATCCCTGTGAGTAAGTAACCACTAGTGACTTTACATCTTCAATGCAGTGTAATGTAAGGTGGTCCTGTATATCACACGTAAACCACTTTGGTGGCCTTTATTATGCACACCTTTTGTCTCCCCCCAGGAGTCCGGCCACCCTAGGCTCCACTCCAGCCTATAAGCAGCAGAGACCAGGCAGAGCTCCTATCCTATTCCTCCACACCCAAATTAGAGTTAGGGAATCAGTCGCTCTCCTTTTTCAATCGGGCCAAGTTTCGTTATTGTGAATTTGCATCCTGCCTTAATGTGTGCCAGGGCAAAAGAAAAACCTGTATTACACCTCTCTCAAAGGCCCTGTTGCAGGGCACTCACTAGGGTGGAGGGTAGAATTATTACATAAATGTGCGCATTTGTGTGCATACAATAGGAATTCACTTGCTATAACACCTTTAACATAGGGTGGCAATCGCCGCCTTATAACGTACATATATCTATATTAAAGGGAAGCAGTCAAACTGGATATCTTGACCCTTTCGACATTAGCACCTTAGTCCCAGTTTTGACTTCACTTCAAGTTTATTCTATCATCATTTGTAATTTTGCCCATTGCAGTTCTGTAGCTTTGCTGACTCGTCCTACTTGTCTGTGCTCAGTAATGTTACCTAATCAGTCAGTCAGGCTGGCTTAAACCATTGCAGGAACATCCTTTTATTCGATTATACTCCTTTATTCGACCATGTGTATTCTTTTACTCTGTAATCTCTCCTGTTCTTGCTTTTTTCCTTTATTACGGTCCATTCCAGCTCATTGTTCCTCTCGGATACTTTCTGCTTCCATCCATGCTTGTTACATTTCCAGTCAATTTCTTCCTCCCATTCCTACTCATTGTGATCCAAACCTTTCTTTTGCATTATGGAATGCGCATTCTATCCGTAATAAAACAGTATATTCTAGATCTCTTTTTCTGCTTAAATGTACAGTTTCTGTGTCTTTCTGAAACTTGTCTTTCTCCTCTTAATACCGCTTATGTTACTGCACTTTCCTCTTGATTTCTATGTTTTCTCACTCACCTCATTCCATTGGCCGTGGTGGTTGTACTGGTATTTATTTCACTTTTTTGGACTTCTTCTCCTTGTTTGGACTTTTCATGTTTCGCTTCATTTGAATATCACTTTGGGTGAGTGAGACGAGTGTTGCTGGTGTTGCAACAGCCCGCTGTATCCTGTAGGCAAAAGTGAGTCCGTCTACTGTTTCTATCTGGAGGAGGTGCTTTTCCCTTCAAGAACCCTTACAGGAGCGGAGTGAGCGGAGTGTTCTCTTGACACTCTTCTGACCCCCACACTCCGTCAACTACCGCTCGCTCATGATTATTGTCGCTTCGCCCCTGGATAAACTGACCTTTCCCTTGCACAGATGCTAGGAGGGGCCGGACAGTACCTGAAACCGCAGGACGATCCACGCTTTCTTTCACTGCAAAGTGGGTCCATGCACAGGGGATCATCCCCGAGCAGAGCCAATACAAGAAGATTTTACTGCTATTACCCTTTCTGAGCAAACTCGCCCAGAGTCTGATGCATTGATAATAATTCCTTGCTCAAGCTCTGCTACTCCTGCATGCATCTTTGCAGCCACGCTATTTGCTGTCCCAACCTGGACTGGAGACGGCTCAGGCACTTGCACCATCCCTATCCCAACCTATACTTTCGGCCGAGGTGTCCTCTAGCATGGACCCAGTTGAACCGTCAGTATTGCCTACAATTACGGCTCTCTCACCGAGGGATTGTATTTCTGTGAGACAATGCAATTATCTAATCCTAACCGACATGGCCACAACAACACTGTGAACACTGAGTGTAGTGGCCCACACCAATTTGCAGTAAAGATTCTGCAAAAGTTATGTGGTGCAATCTTACAAGAACTGAATTTACAAAGTGTGATTGGTCAGTCCTTAGCTGATCACACAAAGGTTATGCCAATTGGGGACGCTAAAAAAAATGTTTTTGGAGCCAGATCAATCTTACATATACGGAGATCCAATCCTGAAAAATATGCCGCCAGACCATTGAAGGTGCCTAAGAACAACTGTATTAGTGAACAGCAAACTGGGATAGAGGAACATGATCTGGCTGAAGGCTCTACGATCTTTCGAACTAGAAAACAATGTAGACTGGCAAAACATAAACTATTAGTGCAAAAGTAAACTATTAGCCGGTCCAATCTGTCACATTTGCCTCCGGCTTCCACCTGAGTTCGGAAGCACTTTTGAACTCCACTATTGCCTCTGAGCCTCGTCCAATGAGGCGGAAAGTAAGAAGGAAGGAATCTAAACGTTCCCGATGATCACAAAGAGACGCTGGAATCGTAACTAGTTGGTTGCTTCAAGACAATAAAGCGGAGCACACAGCTGAGATATCCCTGGACGACACAGAGATGTCATGTGAGCTTGGGCACAACGCTGCGAGGCAGCCTTATGTGACCACAGCAGTTGGGGCACCCTTTCCTGGGGATCTCCTACAGAATCAAAATCCTGGTAAATCCCTGGTTAACCCAATGGGGAGCCAGGAAGGTGCACTCTCCTTGGATCCATTAAAGCTAACTATCACCTTGAGCAGCCCGTCGAAACCACTGAAATGGCTAAATCGTAGCAAACGTATTTGCATACTACACCGGATCCAGCACCTAAGAGCGGTGAACTCATCTGACTTTGATTGTGTTGGACCCCTAAAGAAGGTAGGTGCTACAATATCAAGGATCCACTGTGCACTACCCAAAATTGTTGAATTAGTACAAACACAGAAGTCCACGCTTGAACGTCTGGGCTACATGTTAAATAAGAAAAACCCAAGTGAAATATGAGTGCTGTTTGCTGGAACACCAGAGGCAATTTACAACTGTTGGGCCAGTGGGATTGATTGAGATGCTAACCAAAAATGATGTGGTAATGCTCTGGGTGTCATGGTTGAGACCACAATTGTGATAGACGGTTTTCATTTGTATGACGTTTTGGCAAGAAAGGGCCACAGGGACGGCCGTCGGGTGGCCTTTTAATTGGTGTATCGAACATTTTTAAATCCAGGCTTTTCTTCACTACCACACTATCCAAATGAGTTTTGCCAGTTGCAATCGAAAACAGGAAAGGGGAAAGTCAGGTGAAATATGCTGATTATTAATTTCCCGCAACCCCAGGTCCGGGAACATTGATGAGATACATGGAATTGTGGAGGAAATTGTATTCCAGTGGGACGGTGATGGGAAGCCGGTTGTTATTTTAATGGGTGGTGATCCAAATGCTAGATGTGTTGATAAACACAGGGGTCCAGAGTATAAAAATGTAACTGGACAAAGTGTAATGCTGCAGTCGCAGGTGTATCAAAAAAGGAAAGAGGTGGATGGGTTTTCTGAAAGAGTGGAACTTGTCCCTGGTTAATGGAAGGACTACAGGTGAAGTGTTGGGCCATTTCCCCTGGGGTGACGGACGCTCCCGGGCCAGGCTAGATTACTTTTTCAGTAGCAATGCAGCCCTGGAACAGATCCGTGAGCTAAAGGCGATCCCCAGGAGCACAGTGATCATGCTGCCCTGTTTCTCATACTGGATATATTAGTGCACCATATCGGCAACAAAACCAACAGGGTTTGGTCAGAAACCATGCGGGAAAAGAAAATCTCTGCAAAGTGGCACAAGGTGTCGAGGAGGCACTCCAGTGTTACATGGGTGGTTCGGCAGAACTATCACCTGACCAATTTAAAAATTGGTTAAAAGAATTGTCATCCACGATGCAAAGCGCACTCTAAGAAAGGCGTAACATCGAAGTAAACAAGCTTGCGGTCCTGGACCTGGATCCAGGTTGTGTGTGGCTGCAAACATTTTCCCAGGACTCACTAATCAAGACTATCATTTAAAAAAACAACTCACGGGCTCTCGGCCCAAATGGCCTCTCCAACTTGGTGCTGTAGTCTGCTCCTGATACCTGGGCCATGCTCCTTTTGGTTTTGTTTAGGAAAATAGGGGCAACACATGAGATACCGTCCACGTGGCAACAGTCAGTCCTGGTGCCATCTATAAAAAGGGTGACAGGAGATTACCTGATAATTACAAACTGCTGTCGATGCTAAACGTTGGGTGAACTTCAGAGATGGGTGGAGGCCTCAGGGGTTCTCTATCAATAACAAATGGGTTTTCGGCCTGGCTATTCGACAGTATGCAACATCACACTTTTAGACACACTACTAAAAAGGTTGGCTGTGAAAGACAGCCCTTCTGTCTATGTCATGTTTGTGGTCTTTAAGGCACCACCCCCTTCCCTGGGTGGTGAAAAAATTGGATGCATGTTGTATGCTGATGATTTGGTCCTATTCACCCATACATAGAGTGGGATGAAGGCCATGATGAATGAACTATACTATGCGCTGGAAAATTCTTTGACGCTAAACTTTTCAAAGACCAATGTATGCTAACTACTAAGAAAAGGTTGTACACAACAGCTTTAAACACAAATTGGGGATGGTGGGTTATGTGAGAATTCACCTTTATCTTGGTCCTGAAATGAATAATAGAAATAATTATGACGAAATCATAGTTTCAAATATAAGGAAAGGGCGTCAGATCATGTCAATACTATGGAAGTTTGCCAATAACACTGCGGGATTCATGATTCAGGGCATTTTGACTTTTTCCAAACAATGTTACTGTCCTATGATTCTGTATGGTTTTGAGTACGTGATCATGAAGGCGGTCATTTGGTTTGACCGCCTGGAGGGCAGGTTTTGGCCAGGGCCCTTAATTTGTCACCATCGTCCTCCATGGAATGCTTGCAGCTCAAACATGGTATTGTGTATACTTGGTATTGTCTCTACAATATATTCATGGTCCCCTTTTCTGCCCTGTTGGATCAAGTGGGGATCATGTTTACCAACTATGTGGATGATACACAGTGTGGTGTCCCTGTGGTTGGTACTCATATAAGGGATGAGGTTGAATTGAACAGAGTGTATTCGTCTATAGAGGATTGGATGCTGAGGAACAATCTAGCACTCAATAGGAGTAAGACAGAGCTCCTGATTATGGGCTCACAACCCATGTTGTCAAAGCTGGGTTCGCTGTATCAGAGTTTCCAACTTGGTGAGGTCAAGGTAGTGCCGTTGAAAAAGGTTAAGACCTTGGTGGTCACCTTTGACCAGCAGCTCTCGATGAAGGACCATGTTGGAAGTCTAGTCTCGGCAGCTGCATTTTACATAAAATTGCTAGCCCACCATAGGCCCTTCATTAATCAGGCTAATGCCGAAACCAACGCCAGAGCGATCATCTGAGCCAAAATTGACTACAGTTATAGTCTATTGGCAGGCCTGAATAAAACAGAAGTGAACAGACTTCAAGTCATAGAGAATGATGCTGTCAGAGTCATGACGGTGCTCAAACGCCGTGACCATGTCTTGGTTGCAAGAAGAGGATTGCCTTGACTTCCGGTGGAGTCTTGCGTGCACTACCGACTATTGGTGATCACTTTTAAGTGTATTCAAAGCACTCTGCCCAGCTATTAGAAACAATTCATTGTGGATAAAATCCATAGTCGATCATTAAGATCCAGCAACCAGAAATTCCTCATGCTCCCCAGAAGCAGAACGAGAAGGGCTGAAAAAGGAGCCTTCTACATTTCGGCACCCTTGGCTTCGAACAATCTCCCCCCAGCTCTCAGAGACCAGCCTAATTTAGAATCCTTTAAAAGGAGCTTGAAAACATGGCTGTTTACTTAAATTGTTCTGTTCCCTCTGGTGATCTCCTCCTCCCTGGCTCCACCGAATGTTTATTCTTATTCTATGTACTCGTCAGCACCCTAATGCCTACGGGTCCATGGCCTGCTCTATACAAGTGTTTTAAAGTAAAGTGTCACCAGGCACCCAGCTGCTTAAAAAGAGAGGGACCCTACATATAAAATCAAAATTGCTCCGATCTGTCCCTAATTGAATACGCTGGCCACAACAGGGGATGTTGCAGTTGCTGGTGCTCAGAGTACATTTGAATCCCTCCATTTGGACTTTTTTGGGAAAGTATGCTGGATGCCATGTCATGAGGCATGGAGCAATCATGATCGTTTTAAAGCATCATTCTACGTTAAGTAATTATAGTCTGGTTGTGCAGGTATCCCACTGTGACATGAAACCCGAACCCTATCTCCTTTTGTGCCCGAGCACTGGTGTATGCCACTTCATGTTGAGGTTATGAATTATTGCACTCCCTTTACTAACAGGGGCCTCAACTGGGGATCATAAGGGACCTGAGGCTGGTCTGGATGTGTAAATCAAACACCCATTTTGAGTCCTCAACACACGAGTTGATGGAGTGTGGTGCCCTAGACCCGGTATGAATGTGTTTGCTGGGTGGAAGAGTACATGACTACGAGTCAATCAAATAAGACCCCTTTTGGACTCAGTACCTAAATACGGACTAAATGCACATTGCACTTAATTCAGTCTTGAAAATAATTGAAAAACTTCTCGGAAGGCATCAGGCTGCTCAAACGACAGAGACTGAAAGTGAATTATAGAGATCGACTTTATGCTGTTTGTACTGTAAGAACAATTGTGTATAAGTTAAGAGGATTAATTGATGAATTCTATTACATTTTATCCATGCTTCACTCAAATTTTATTTCACCTTAAATGTATTGGATGACATATATGTATATTATTATGTTTGTGAAGATAGATTTGTTAAAGTTCTGATTGAGCTATAAACAAGTGATACATAAATACAATATCACTTTACTTCTTTTAAAGCTCCATATATTTTCTTATAATTTATATTCTGTCCTTTTGTGAGACTATTGATGCACATTTTTGCTTTTTATTCCCAATGAGTTCCCTATCAATCTCATTAGTAGATTTGAATCTTCATCTTTCATCAGGTCACAATTTTATCCCCTTTCTTTCTAATCTAGATTCGTATAAGTTCATCAAATACCTGATCCTCCATCCCACTGTTCTTATTTGTTCTTCTGTTCCATCCTTTTCTCCTTTCTCAGTCACTCCTTTACCTTTCCCTGATCATTTTCTGCTTTTTCATCACCTCTTCCTGCTTCACCCCCTCTTTATCTAGGACCCTGAAATTCCCTACATGTGATTTTAGATGTTTTAATTCTTCTACATGTGCTTCTTCTCACAATTCTGTCCTCCCTTCTCTCCCCGAATTCTTGCCTCTCTCGACCGATATGGCATCTACTACTTTATTCACAGGTCTTCAGTTTACTCTTGACTATCTTTTTCCTCTTGAGCATTTATCTCCTTCTCATAAGCCTTCCCAACCATTGCTTACCCATGCCCTTCATCTTCTTCGTAGCATGTTATGTTGTATCGAATGCCAGTGGAAACAATCTAACTCCTTTTGCTCCTTAATCCTATTTTTATGTTCATTATACGCTTTATGATAGTTCGCCTCTACTAAAAAGCAACAATTATTTTCTGATCTTCTTGCTACGATTTCTTCACGTTACCTACCACTTCCCTCATTCCCAAAACCAACATTGCTGCACTCATAGGCTGCCTTGCCTGCGCTATCCCCTACTCTCCCAGCACCACATTTGTCCTATGTACACTACAAAGAATAAATAATCACCTGGCAAGATTTTCTAGGGACTAGTCTCCCTCTACAATGAATCTGCAATGGTCGAGGGCGGGGGAGTTATAAAAACAATAGGATGGTCTTAAATATGGCCTACATTAAAGTGTGTCACAGTTCTGTAAGGACAGTACTAATAATGGGATGAAAGATCTGCTGGACAATATTTTGGATGAATTTCAGGAAGATGATGGGTTAGTGGATACACCACCTGTACAGGAAAACATACCACCCCGAGAAGAAGTGGGAATGGGAGCACATGCGTATCCTTTCAGAATAATCCCTGCACTTTAGGGATTCCACACTATACCGCACCATGTGGCCTGGACACAAGATCAGATAAGGTCATTAAAGGAAGCATTTCTGCTACTCCATTCAAAACCTAGAACGTTGGTTAGCGAACTATAAAGCATCATAGATTCCCATATCCCTACCACCAATGACTTGGCAGGAATACTTTAAAAAATCTGTACTCCAGAGCAGCTACAAGCAGCTAAAACAAAAGTGGAATGGCCCCCAAAACTTTAAAGATCCTTTAATGGGGAACATTGCTAGAACAGATCTGAGGCTGGACATGACCAATGTTGCCATTAAAAGGAGTAAAATACTGGAGGCAATAAAATAACTGGCAAAGGCTAAAACAGATTTGTCAAAGGTGGTGTCATTAAGACAAGACATGGTGGGACATCCAGAAGCTTTTCTTTCAAGAGTAATAACTACCCCGAAAGATCATTCTAATATTGAAGATGTCACTAACGCAGCCCTTAAATCAATAATGCAATATTTTGTTGGGATCTCCTCCCCGCAGATGTAGAAAAGGTAGTTATTGACTGGAAATGTAAAAACATGCAAGAAATCATGCCAACAGTGGTATATATGTTCAGTTTATATTTAGTAAAAGAACGTAAAACAGAGAAACTGCTTACCCTTCAATTCGCCCAATTTGACCAACTGCAGAGAATCTCTGCAGGAGCACCCCACTCAAATGGGGCAAGGACAAGGGGTCTACCAGGCTCCAGAGAAATGTTGCCGCATTCAGGCCCCCATATCAGCCCCCACATGGCTCCCAATGCCATTATGTTAAAGGATTTGCCACTGGAAGGCAGAGTGATCAATAGGTTTACACCACATATGCCACAGGTCCTTCCCACTGCATGCCGGTAGACTAGCCGAACCCAAGAGCCAACATTGTACCCTAAGACGACACCACAACCAGGACCTCCTAACAATAATAATATGCAAAGGCAATCAAGAAACCAGTCCAGTCAATTGAACCCACAGGCAAACCTGTATTACACATGGCACTCAGATTTCTCAAACTGACATGAGGAGGCCCAGAACAATAGTGCCCGTCTTTAAATTAGATACAACCAATCTATCACTGCCAGCTAAAATGAAGGGGCATCACACACATCTCTTAGTAGATTAATTAACTTTGTAGAGTACTTTTAATGACCAGGATTTTCCCTTGCCACATTCTGGGAAAGCAATAGTGACTATGGGAGTGGAAGGTGTCACAATGTGTCTACCTTTAGCACTCCAACTGCATTGACCCTGGGGCTCACACCACAATGCATGCATTACTGCTCAGACCAGCCCGGCCCAGCCCCCCCCCCACCCAGGGATCTCATGGATATGGACTACCTCAGTGCCATCGGCGCAACCCTTTACTGTAGGCCGCAAGGCTGATACATTCATACCTCAGGATTCTGCATTGGCAGTAGATCTCCCCATGGCAGTAGAAGCCTATACATTAGCAACACATACAGAAGTATCATTCCAGACCAGTTATGGACAAACCGGCTCCAAAGATCCCTGGCTCATCACTTCATATGAACTACTAGTCATGCCTCTAAAAGAACATTTGACATTCCCTAAATTCAAACAATATCCCCTTACACCACAGGCAACACATGGCGTTCAACCCATAATTGATGACCCGTTGACCCAAGGGATTCATGTGTATATTATTTCTCCCTGTAGAATCCCAAATCTCCCTGTGCAAAAAGTTGGTTACCTCCAGGGGTAAAATTAAGACAAGTGAGGGACTTAAGTGCAAGTGTCTTAGCAGTTCCCTTGGAAACTACTGTTTACAGTGTAGTTGATTTATGCCCAACATTTTCCTTGGTGCAAGTGGCAACTGAACCTCCTTACAAGGGGGATGTATATATCAAAATATCAAAATTGCCAAATGAATGGGACTAGGATCCCCCCAGGGATTCATGCAATCCCCTATTAAATAGAATATTTCATGCCGAAATGGCATCTCTTTGTTTTCTGGGAGATTCATTGCTCATTTGGCACGTTGACGACCTGCTACTTTGCTCCCCTGATCAAGCTGCGTACAAAGGGATGTTCATTATTTGCTGGGTAACTTGGCAAAGTCAGGCCCTAAGGTGGCCCCTTCCAAAATTCAGTTGTTTCAACCTGATGCGAAATACGTAGGGCACCTCTTAACCCCTGATCACTGGAACATAGATCCGCTAAGAGTAAATGTGACATTGACCATGTACCCATCACACACAAAAGCTGAATTGAGATATTTTGTAGGAGTCTTAGGGTATTGTAGGAAATGGATTGCAGATTATGCCATTTTGGTGAAGAATTTGCAGGCTGCATGTAAGGGGGACTCCGCAAATTAGTTTTTATAAAATGAAAACTGAACTTTGTACCAGCCAGTGTTGGGCTTTCCCTCTTGTGAGAAACATATTGTTCTTTATAGTCATAAGCACTGCAGGGTAGAGTCTAGGGTCATTAGACAGGATGTATATATTTCTACACATCTGGTTACAGTGGCCCAGGGTTTTCCAGCATGTTTGAGAGCAGTTTCAGCGACTGTGTTGCTGACAAAGAAAGTGGCTGCAATTGTTTTAGGATCGCCTTTAACAGTTAGGGCGCCACATGATAATCATTCCCTGTTGTTGCAAAGGACTCTACACTTAAAACAGCAGTCCTTGCTGTGCTACGAGGAAACACTCTTTAATGATCCTTCAATCACAGAAGAGCGTTTGGGCCCACTTAATATTTCCTCTCTGTTATCAGCACCTGTTCTGGCTGATGAGGATTTACATGATTGTGTTACTGTGGTTTCCCAGTGTACTACTGTCAGGCCTGACATACGGGAGGTTCCCTTAGTAGGAGGGTGCACTATTTTCATGGATGGATCTTCCCTGTGCCTCGCCCCTCCGGGAACATTCTTGTATGCATATGCTGTTGTTGAATTGTTAAATAATTAATTCATAATTTTGTTGACCCAAATGACACATGTTCCCACTTCAGCACAAGTCTCTGAGCTCATAGCGTTATCATCTGCATGTGATATTGCATGTGCTGACTCTGTCACCATCTATGTGGACAGTAGATATCCTTAGGGTGTAGCCCATGACTTTGGTTGAATTTGGAAAGAGTGGGGGTTTCTCACCTCAGCAGGGACATCCATCCTTAAGGGCTTGTATGTCGTAGCCCTCGTTGATGCTATTGTATTAGCCAAAAGCATTGCAATTGTCAAATTCTCTGCACATACAAGGAGGTGTGAGGGGTGGTGTGCAGGGGTAATCTAGCAGCTGACGATGCCGCATAGGGAATAGCCCTGGGGATAACCCCACCAACATTTGAGACTCTGTGTACCCCTGAAACCATGACTGGAACATATGTGAATGAAATTGAAGTGTATGTGTTAGACAGTGTGAGCAAGTTGGAAACACTGGCCACAAAAGAGGAAAAGGCGAGATGGGAAAATAAGGGAGCAGTGAAGGATGCAGATGGGATTTGGAGACGGGAAACCTATATTGCCTACAGAAGACACTTTATCATTTAGCCATCTAGCTCATGTGAAGGAACACGACACAGTGTCACAGGTGTATTCAGCATTGTGGACTCCAGGTTTCCCAACGGCAGCATGTCAGATTGTTTGTCAGTGTTCTAAACGCCACTGATTCAATACAGTAATCCCATTCCAGGCCTTGCAAATTGATTTTGCCCACATGTCACCATCCATTAACTCATCTACCTACCTCCTTGTGGTGGTTGACATATTCAGCATTTGGGTCGATGCATATCCCTGTAGGAGAGATGATGCTCAGACAGTATCTAAGCGCTTTGCAAGATGTCATACCTAAATGGGATATCGCTGAATCTATAGATAGTGACAGGGGCCTCCACTTTGATAATGCCTTAATGTCTCTAATTTGCAAAGCCTTAACAATTTAACACAAGTTGCACACACCATACCGCCCACAGGCAAACAACCAGTTGGAGAGATGCAACTCAGATCTTAAGTGCATATTGACATTTATCTGTGCAGACACTCAGCTGAATTGGTTTCAGCTCTACCCATTGCGTTAATGTACATGCCGCGCTCCATTTACAGAACCACTGGCCTCTCCCCTCATGAAATTGTTACCGCACATGCATGCATTTGCCAGCAGTAGTAGGAGTTTTTTCATTCCTTTCATTGTGACAATATAATGCAATACTTTATTTCCTTGACCTCTGCCCTCCATTCTGTATATTCCCAGATCTAAGCCACCTTCCGCGAGCACCCAGACCAGGGGATATTTTTCTTGAGGGCCCATACATGGTAATCAGTGCTAGAACCACACAGGTAAGGACCATATGTGGTCCTCCTGATGTCACACAGCAGTGAAGTGTGATGGTATACCAACGTGGGTCTGCGTGTGGCATGTGAACAAGCAGAAGCAGTTCCTGCCCTCGCACCATGCTTACCAGCACCCTCACCAATGATACTCGAGCTCTGAAAGAATAAGGGCTTATCAAGAATTGCTCATTATAACTGAGGAAGAGGAACGTGGATGGAAAGTGCAGACCAGCCGCCCCCAGCAGACTTATCTGACTGTACTTCCACAGCCCTAGATGTGAATATGTTAGGTCAGCCCTATATGATGTATTGGGCATGTATTAGAGGGCTGGTCAGTACATGAATGTTATTGGTATTGTGACAAATGCCTTAGTGCACGCACCAGTATAGTACCGATTCTAGCAGTACCCAAGGATTTTCCCTTGTGGGAATTTCTGCCAGCTTGGAAAAGGGGGGCAGAGAGGAGAACTGTAGGCACGCAAACTCCTTCAGAATACACTGCAAAACTTGCGATACACACAGGTAACATAGATTTCACCACAATAGCTGAATACACTATATGGGAATGCACACTGTCAAACAATTTTAAACTCTATTGAGGTGAAATCACCCATCATTGCCAGATCTGAAAGGTTCTTGTTCAACACGACTGCACAGTACTAAATTGCACATCCTGACCACGTGGGTGGGCAGGCCCTTCAGAGGGAAAACACTGGGTTTACGCTAAACTACCTTACCCACAGTTTGAGGCGTAGGGGCCATTACTTATTGGGCACCTTTCTTGCATTACTATAGGAAGAATAAATACAGCTAGAGCGGTCTGGTTATTCTTCCTCTGTCATTCCCCTGTCCACTAAAAATATGAACAGACTCCAAATGCTCCAAAACAATGCCCTCAGAGCAGTATGGGGCTTGAAGCATTTCGACCATCAGAAAGGAGGCACATTGGCTTCCCATCAAAGCCCGTACAGAATTGATATTATCTACTGCTGCTTACACAACACTGCAACCCCTTACCGCACCAACCGCATTACCAAGAAACATAATACGTGCAATCTCCGCTCCTCCACTACTTCACACTGAACATACTTAGATTTGCTAGAAAGAGAGCCGGGGGCTCCTGTTTCACCACCATCGCCCACACACTGTGGAAGGCCCTCCCTCGGGTGATCCAAGATGGACCTGCTCATGCACTCTTCCGTAAAAAATGTAAAAGGGCACTTTTTAACTAATATATGTCATTTTTGGTCTGCCTCACGTATTCTGAACTTGACTTGTGATCTATGATGTAATGTAACTACTTACTGTCTGATTCTCAACCTGACATGTAAAACAACCACCTTTTCTGTATGACTCAAGTTTGATGATGTAATGTAATTACCACGCTGTTTTCCATTGAGTCCTAACTACGTACCTTTAGCGCTGCGATACCTCCGGGTTTGGGTGCTACCAACAAATACAATAAATAAATAATTACTTAATTAATTAAATAAATAAATAAATAAATACAAATTGCAGGCCCTTGCACAAGTGCACTTTTAGGCTACCTGCACACTCTCAGGGTAAACCTCAGGCAAGATGGCCACGGCCTTGCCAGTGAACCTGTAGGAGGAGGGGGAGCAAGAGGTTCCACACAAGATCATGGGTGCAACTTGGGTAACAATGGTAGGGGTTACCTGCCTCCTCTTTGTCCATTTGTGTGGCACTACGTTATCTGATTCATTAGAGATACCTCACACTTGAAATTGGCATTCATAATTTCCTCTTAAGTGAATGTCAGTGGCTGTTGGGTATGTAGCCATCTGCCAAAGCATTCAGAAGAGAAGTATCCCCTTCTTGCGGTTTTTAACTTGACATTATGGAACAAATCATATTTACTCGTAAGGCCCACAAACATGACTATCTCTAAGGGTCAAAATAAAATATCAAGAATATTTAGAGTACATCCCTCAAGGGCAGAATGTAATTTCCCAGTTGAATTGCGTGCAGGTGTCCTCACCCTGTTGACTGGGAAAACAACAGTCTTAACTATAAGTGGACAATTACTAAGGATTCTTTGTTACACCTAAACAAGCCAATAGTGGTACAGGAATGTGCTGGCCTCAAGAGTTATTAAACAAATCCCTTATATTGAACCTAACCACAAGTTCCCCTGACTAGGTTTGGGTGGCAACACCACTGTGCTATATGCAGCACAACTTTGTATTCCAATCTGCGTACCCTCAACCTTCTGCTTTCACAAGAGTTGTTTTGGCTGTCTGTTACCAACGTGTTAAAAAGCCCTATCTTTCCCAGGGATGGGGCGTTGCACACTTACCTATGTTTTCCCTGGGCTACAGATGTTCAAAGATCTCTCATCAGGGAAGATTCTGAATGTTGCTCACTATTGAAGAGAATCACTGAAGATGCACAGGCAATTATAGACAGGTGCCTCCCATTGACATCGTGGGGAGCAGTAGGGTGCGGAAATGGGAGGTTGTATATATGCTTTTACATAAATGGGAACTGCCCTTTTAAGACTACAGGCAGTGCTTGAGCTAGTGGCCAATGGAAATAGTTACATGCTAAATGCCCTGTCTAAGGAACAAGGGAAGATAAGTACAATGGTCCTGCAAAATTGGATGGTGCTAGACATGAGATCATTGCTGTGTACACATACCTTTAACGAAGAAGATATACATGATCATGCAGCTGACATTATGAACACTGCCTTTGTCCCTACAGATCACGCTAAGGACTGGTGGGCAACATTCTCAAATGTGTTTTCATACGTGGGGATCAAAGATTTTCATGTTTCCTTTGGAATGCATCCATAGGAATAGGTCGCTTGTTTTTTAGGTTTTTCACTGCATGGTGCACTAGAACTCTATAACTAAAATAGCTTTAAACACAATTCCTGGCACAGGTGCGGTAGAAACTGATCACAGACTAACTCAAGATGAATACTTTAACCTTACTAATATTTCAGCATAAGGGTTTAGAGTAGTATTCTCTTAAACAGGGGACTATTACGTTGGCATTTTTGTCTTTCTACATTCTGCCATCTTAAATCACTCACATAAGTCTTATCAATGCTTGCACTTTGAAACATTTTTTTTTTTAAACGTGCGGGTGACCACAGGCTGAACGAGGACCCTGGGTCTATGCAGAGTTTTCCTGCCACCAGCTGTTAAAGCTGGCAATTTCCCCAAAGCAGAGTAGCCTAAGTCAAGACATATGTCTTTTAGATAAAAATCAACAGTCAGGATGACTCGTATATTATGCCTTTTAGCTTATCACACATCCTTTTAAAATGTCGTCACGTCATAGGGGCCGGGGCAAAGGACACTATATCTTATCTATGTCTTTTTTTTGTATAACCTGGGCTGTGAAAATTAACAAACGGCAGACTTACTCCTGTCATCTGTGTGTGGTGCTCACTATTACAGGATGAGTATGTAGCCTCTTCTCTAAAGAAATTTCGCTTCAGATTGAAAACTTCAGAGAATGTAAACCTGACATCGGATTCAACATATTGAAAACATCAGAAGTGTTATGGCCTAGGGTTATTATTAAGAAGGCACTTAGCTTGTTTAGGTTCTGTAATAAAAGAGATGAATTGGAAACTTTGAAGACTTGATAATTTATATGGAAATCGGTTGCATGAAGTTTGAGAAGCTCTTAAGCAAATTCATGAGTAATTTGGAAATGTTAAGGAATTGACATGTTTAGCAAAGATGTCTTAAGAATATCAGGGGCCCGATTACAGAAACTGTCCACTGGTGCAAGTGCAAAGTGTGCACAGTATTAGCACTAGGGCAAAGTTTGCCCTGATGTAAAAATCCATCAAACATGTGTATTTTTAGCACTAGTGCAATTTTCGCTCTGGTGCTTTTAATATGCCAAACTGCACTTGTCGAGGTGCAATGGTTTTTTAATGTATCCCAGTGTTTTTAAAAATAGGGCAAACTTTGCCCTGGTGCTAATACCGTGCAAACTTTGCACTTGCACCTGTGCAAAGTTTCTGTAATCTGGCCCCTGTGTGTCATTAATATTAGCAATAACACCTTTTTGGGAAAGCATTCAAGCAAGAATTGTGACGCTGTAATGCTTGAATTCAAATGTTTAATAAATTATGGTTTTACATTTTAAATCGAAGATGTGACACTTGTTTTTGTATATGTAACACATTATTTCCCATTGTATTGTATTTCAATCAGCATCCTATCTTGTTTTATTCTATATAATTATCTTGTATGTTTAGTTTGGAAGGTTCACTTTAAAAAATGCTGAACTTTAAATTAAATAGACTATTAAGATGTATTGTTTTTTTCCATTAAATTCAACCATCGTCTACCGATCAATGTACCTCCCCTAAACAGTAAATGTTTAGGTATGTGACTATTATGTTAAGCTTGCAAATAAACCATTGACCTTGAGTGTTCAGGAACCCACCTTTAGAGATAGAAACGATGGATACAGCACGTCCCAGAGTTAGCAATGGAAGACAGAGTCATTGGCTTGCCAGCACAGGATCAGACAGACACCATCTTGGAACTGTTTTACTCCAAGATGCCAGCACCCCTACTTGTAGCCTCTGCTGTAGAACCTCTGTAAATGGTACACCATCACTCGTTCTTGAATAGTGAAAGAGATCACACCTGCGGAAAGCTAACAAGAGACATAGGGAGATGTTGACCTATCTAGGACAGCGTGATCATGGGAAAATATACTGGCAGAGAAAGAGATTGAGCAAGCAGGAACCACCAAGCAAAATCTTTCAAAGTCAGTACAAATATTAGGCAAGGAAAGCTCATAGAGAAGAAATGAGATGGAAGCTAAGACCACATACCCAAAGACTGAGTATTGTATTATAAGGACATTGCTAATGCAGTATATGAGGGCAGAGGAAACAGTGTGGCTCAGAAAAAGCCCAACGTAAGAGCCACTCACAGCAAGGGATAGACGGATTTGCCTATTAGCATGTTGGTGGCTTAAGCCCCACCCTTCGTATGAAGACACCATCCACCCAGTGTTACTACCTTAATGTTTCTGAATCACAGAGATAATATGGATGGAAGCGCATCAATGCCAGAAAATCAGGACCTCTTGGAAAGTAGTGTGCAGGGATACTCCACTGCCTAGATTTTTAAGTTCGGGTAATTATGGTCCTGGGCAGCCGCTTCAGAATCCTTTTCCTTTTTTGGAGTGGAAATGGACATCAGTGCACCAGTCCTTTAGGCGTAGGCTTAATTTAGAGCAGTGGTCTTCAAACTTTTTTGGCCTGGGCCCCCCCTGAGCAAAATCTGGGCAGGCCAGGCTCCCCCAAAAATGCCAAATGAACAGTATGTACAAATGGCTATGAACTACTGTGCGCCGTCACCGCACCCTACTCCCAGTCTAGTCCCTGGGCTCCCCCACCTGCTCCCATCACAGTCGCTGGTCTCCCTCATCCCACTCCTACCCAGTCCCTGGGCTCTCCACACTCCATCACAGACCCTGGGCTCTCTCCAATATCCCAGAGTTCCCGCCCATCCAGCTCCCACCACATCCCTGGGCTCCCCCCACCTCGTTCCCAACACAGTCTGAGGGCCAGTGGGAGCTGGTGAATTTTTTAAGTGGAGGGGCATAAATATTTCCCACAAAAATGCCGTAGCAAAAGAGGACAGAGAAGGGAGCCCGAAACAATGAAGTGGGATTCAGGGGGTTTCTCCCATTGAATTCTTTTAAAATAATGAGTTAAAATGTTGCATTTTAGAGCATAAAAATGCCTTTGTTGTACAACCCTCTGTCCCCCCTCTACCCGCACTCGCCAAAATCAGCTTAACGGACCAAAACAAACACACACGCACCATCACACAGCAATCACTCAATCATTTATACGAGCAACCATCACAAACACTCACTAATAACACAAGCATACACACATCCATTCACATTTAAATAAAAAATAAATTAACATGAACGTACCTTCTTCAGAGACCAGCGCGTGGGTGCTGAAATGCACCACTCCAGGTTGCTCTGTCCATATGTGCGAGGAGGCGCAGGAGCTCCCCCTCGCACATACAGACATACAGTGACCCAGCCAGCATTTCCAATGAGCTATGCAAGACTGGCGATGCAAAACGCCCCCAGCCTTGCATGGTGCAGTGTGCATGTGTGGCTGGGGAACTGAATTGTTAAAGGGAAATAGTGTTTCCTTTTGACAGTTCAGCCAGCCCAGAAGCACTCCCTCAGCTGGAAAAAGCAGCCGAGGGAGTGCTCAGTGTTTCACTGGGCTGGCTCCTCCATAATGGGTGTGGGGACCAAGGGGTGGACGCCCCCTCATCCATCATGGATGAGCCTCCAGCCTTGGACTGGCCTATAGAGCAATAGAGCAATGCCCATACCAAAAACGCAAAATTCTACTGTAGGCCAGTCAAAATGGGGCACTTTTTTTGGCCAAAGTGGGCCAGTTTGATGAGTTACTTCACTATGCTGCTAGTAGCTTTTACCATTGTTGCTAAATAAATATTCTTTAAATATCACAAATTGCTTACATTTGAACAAAAAAAAACCCTTGGTTACTGTTCAAACAGTCTGTGCCTAAAGGAATGAATATCCATTTGCAACTGCTGGCCCTTTTTCATTGGTGCCTGAGACAGTTGTATGGTCCAATCCGACCATGTGAGCCGCCCCTGCCCATCTCATCCAATCTAAAAAAAAAATGTTTTGTTTTTACATTAAATCCTGGCCCCTCGTGCCCCCACCCCTGGGATGCGGCAGTGTCCCCCACAGTTTGAAGACCTCTGGTTTAAAGAGAGCCATCATACTTCAGGTTCTTTAAATTAGGAAACCCTTGCAAAGTTTGTTCGTATCCCAAAACGCTGCACTGTTTTCCTTAGGCATTTTCTATCTTGAGTTATCCATAAACTGTAGGCTGTCCTTTGATCCATACCTAATCCAAACATGACTTTGCCTTAAGTGTGAAACACTATACCATGTGGAACTTTTTAGAACCTGGAATCAGAGAGGAGGGACGGTGGCAGCATCTTGGGTCAGCAAGAATTATTTATGAATTAACTGTTTTGTAGATATTCAAGCATGATGCCAACTGGTGCTTCTCTCAGGACCTCAAGGAGATCTCCCTGCCATGCATGTCCAGCGACTGATAGAGAAAGGGGCATAGCCGGCTGCCACTTCGAGGCTTGGAGAGGTCGAGTTGTGACCCAGTGGCACTTGTGGATTATGACAACACTGCAAAATGCCCAAGGACAATGCAGAACCCTCAGCTCATCAATTAATAATCAAACAGGGAACCAGGCAGCAAAGGCAGAGGCAGGGTTTATTTCCATACAGATGTACAGAAATGGGCCGGGAATCCAGCACATTAACCATGTCCATAAAATGTGGTCCCGAGCACAAAAATGTCAGGTCTTTATAAACTTTTACACAATGAACCTCGTGCTGAAAAGTTAGTAATGAGGCGATATGCCACGAGATGGCGGGCTGAACCTGTAGGTAACGGCCTCCTGCCCTATTTAAGGGCCAGAGCGCAGTGAGTGGCATATCACCATTACCACCTCAGTAGCTCCCCACACGGGTGATAATGGTGACTTTTATTGATTAAAAAAAGACAAATACTAAACATATCTTTCTTGTCCAGCCCAGAGCCGGCAGCGATGCTATATGGAAGTCAATTTTTCATGTTGATGACAGTGACGTCATCATCATGAAAATGGACTTCCAGAGAGCAGCACAGCATGGCCTCGAGCCACACAAGAAAGGTCATTTTGTATGTGTCTTTTTACAAATAAATGTCACCATTAGCACCTGGGTAGAAGATTACATGGGTGCTAATTGGTGAGGGGGTTGCGGTTGAAGGGGTTGGGGGGGGGCATTTGCTGCCCAAGCAGCATGGAACGTGGGATTGTAGCACAGAGTAAAGCCCGTGTTCTGAGCCACCTGGTTGGCCAGCGCCCCCACCCGGAGTGCTAATGAACATTTAGTTGCCTGTTTCATAAACTTCCTAACATTAATAACATAACATCCAGGAGTCATGTAATACCACTGGACCCACCCACCCAACATGACACAGATCACTTGATCTCTGGGAGCTATCCATCACACCTAATGGTACCAAACCTATGCAGACATGTGGCTGTTATTCCAATTGTCAGGTAGGTAAGTCTGATTTCATGAACTAATGTGGGCATATAGGTAGGCGTAACTTAGCCTTGAACAGTGGCTTACTTAATCTGTCTACAGGTTTATGGGCACCTGTACCCTTGCCACCCTTTCAGTGTTTAATCCACTTACTAAAGGGATCTAAGTCCCGATTTTTCTTTGTTGCAGTTAAAGTAAGTACTCATAGATCCACCACCTGGGGGCCCTTTGTTGTGTAGTAAACGTGTTTTGGTGGCGGATCAGTCACAAGGCATGCCTTTGTAATAGAGCTCTTTGCGAATTATGGTAGAAAGGACCTTAGCTTTCAGCAACAGGTGTGCTCTAGCTCTCATGACTACAACCTCCTTGTTGGATAATCACAATACTTTGTGGGCAATAATTAACAACAACAAAGGGGGCGCGTTTCTCCAACTTAAAAAAAGTCTCATTAGAACAGAGGTTCATGGAGCAATTATGCTTGAATACCTTAAAGAGAAGCACTTCCTGAAGGACTAGTTCGTAATGAACCTCGCCTTTTTTACATAATGAAAAATTCTGCATCCACTAGAGCTAGATCGCAAACAAATGCGGAAGAGATTGGCTGATACTAATTATTGTCACAGCCAAAGAAGTCAGTCAACAAATTGAAATAGATCTAGACAAATTAGACGAGGACATCAAAAACCTATTGTCACTTGACATCTAAATAAAAAGGCTGCAAGAAATAGAACAAGACATTAAAGAATTCAAAAATAATAAAACATCACACAAAATAAAGAGACTGCGAAAAGATCTAGTGAGGTTCTCACATAAAAAAAAATCTTTCCATACGTCTAAGAGAGATATATTAATGAATCTCTTCAGCAAACAACAACAATCAATACAGAAACAAAAGAGTCAGATTTAGGTACAAATCCTATAGTACAAGTGAGGATAGTAGTGAAGTAAAAACACCAAACAAGATAGCCACAACATCAAGCTGCAACACCAGTCAAGGACGAGGGAACACCAGTAGAGGAAGGAACACTAGATATTGGGCCTCATTACACGGTAGGCGGTAAGGGTTTACCGGTACCGGTAAATCCTTACCGCCTTACTAAGAGATCCCTTTGCGGGTTGGGGATTTTAGCGCCTGCTTTTTGCAGGCGTTTAAAACCAACCCGCAAAGGGACCCAGGGAGCTAATTACAGTACCGCAATTTGCGGTGCCGTAATTAGCGCTTTCCCCATTCCCATTATGCTCTATGGGGCAAAAATGGGAATGAGGAAGGGCAATGGTGGAAAGGGGAATTACCGCCCCTCCAACCTTGGAATGGGGCGGTTATTCCCCTTTCCACCAAGGCGGTGCCGGTATTTTACCGGCATGAACCATGGTGCTAATTGCGCCATGGTTCACCGCCTACCGTGTAATGAGGCCCATAGAAACCAAGGGGGCCACCCTTTTTTTACAATAGGGACAGAACAGAGGAGAATGGGAAATAGAACACAGATGGACAAGGAGCAAGACTTAATCACAGTAAACATCTACCGACTAAATCAGATGGAAACACAAGTAATCAATATTGGTTTGGGATATGTCATTAACAAAAGAAACAATCCTTCCAAATTTCGAGTTGAATTAAAAAAATAATGAGAAAAATGAATTAAAAAGAATATTTGTAAGATTCTCCTCTCTCCAATAATACCAATCCTACAAGATTCAGAAATCTATATACTTTTATGCCCCCACAAACTCATTTTCACCAGAGACACTTGTTTTTGTAGCACAAAATCTTACAGGCAGTGTCCAAATTGGAATCTTCAACTAGAGAGCAATCCTACTACAATATTAGCAATGCAGAACCAAGCTATGTGGATGCCTCCATGTTGGCTGACAATCAATAAAGTAGTTCCGAAGGGTTGCCAGTGAATTCGTCGAAAAAAATTGGTCGACCAGACAAATGGTCGAATCAAATTGGTCGAAAACCATTTCGTCGAATTTTTTTTTTTTTCTATTTTAACCCTTTTTTTTTTTTTTTTTGGGGGGGTCCCCCCCCAACCCCCTTTTTTTCTCTAAAAACCCATTTTTTTAACAAAACGAAAACCCAAAAATAAATATATAAATAAAAAAAAAATTTCGACGAAATGGTTTTCGACCAAATTGCGTCGACCAAATTGCAGTCGACCAGTTTTTTTTCGACGAGTTGACTGGATACCGTTCCGAAGCACATTGGTTTTTCATGGTGTTTGAGCCTGGCGCCATAGGCGCCAGGACTGGCCCCATGAGGGCTTTTGAAGAGGATGCCAGGCTCTAGAGGCCCGAGTCCTGACTCCACCTGGCCAATGGGTTTTCCAGAGGGGGTTTTGGGTGAGGGTCGTGACACACCTCCACCCCCAGACTAAGGGACAGGAGGATTTAATCCACTCCTGGATGAATCTCTTCACTCTAGTCAGTTGTAAACATCATAGAGAAACCATCAGCATTTTGGTGGTGACATCCTAACCTGTGCCCAATGTTGAAATCAAACCCTTGCAGGCAGATTGACCATTTTAGGAGTTTTGGGTTTTCCCCTTTCATTTGCATTAACCATCTCAAGGGTTGGTGGTTTGTCTGAATCACAAAAGTAGATCCATACAAGTATGTTCTAAACTTCTTCAGAGACCACACAATGGCAAAACATTCACGCTCTATGGTTGTCCACCTTGTTTCTGGTTCCATCAGTTTCCTACTGATGAAGCACATGGGGTGCTCTCTACCTTTCTCATCCAGTTGACTAAGGACTGCACCTATACCTGCAATGGGTTGCCAGTCAAAGGATCGAATCTAAAGGGTCGGCAGGTCAAAGGATCGACACCAAAGGGTCGACAGGTCAAAGGATCGAATTTTCTTTTTTTTTCACATATTTTTTTTTGTGGGGGTTCCCCCATGCCCCTTTTTTTGCTAAAAAACACTTTTTTTCCCTAAACGAAAACCTAAAAAAATATATATAATTTAAAAAAAAAATCGTACTTTGACTAGACACCCCTGTATTGGATGCATCTGTCTGCACAATGAAGGTTTGGTGATAATCAGGAGCTCTTAGGACTGGAGCTTGACAACAGGGTTTCTTCAGGTTTTCAAAGGCTTGAGTGCACTCCTCATTCCATCTAACCACTTTAGGGAACATTTTGGAGAGGAGACTACATTCAAAGGAGAAGCTATGGTCCCATAGTTCTCAATGAAATTCCTGTAGTACCCAGTGAGACCTAGGAAGGCTCTCACTTGGGTTTGAGTAGTAGGGGTGTCCCAGTTTTGTACAGCTTGTACTTTGCTAGGCAACGGCCTTATTTCACCTCCTCCTACCTCATGACCAAGGTAGACCACTTTGCTCTGACCAATTTGTCATTTGCTTGCCTTTATGGTCAGATGGACCTGTTCAAGGGCCTGCAAAACATATCCTAAGTGATCAACATGTTCTTTCCAAGTAGGGCTGAACACTGCAATGTCATTCAAGTATGCCATGCAGAAGTCCTCCATCCCATTCAGAACTTGATTGACCATCCTTTGGAATGTAACAGGTGCATTCTTTAATCCAAAAGGCATAACCTTAAATTGGTAGAATCCTGCAGAAGCTGATGGGGTTGAGAATGTAGTTTTCTTCTTGGCATAGTCTGTCAGGGCTATTTGCCAATAGCCTGACGTCAGATCAAATGTACTGAGGTAAATGGCTGCACCAAGTTTATCCACCATTTCATCTGTCCTTGGCAAAGGATGGGCATCAGTCTTAGTGACTGCATTTAGAGCTCTATAGTCCACACAGAATCTCAGCTCCTTGGATCCTGCCTTTGGTACTAGAACATACACTCAATACAGCGCATTAGCCGTGTCGCCCCGAGCATGGGGCTGATGTACAATTAGACGCACACATTTCATGGTTGCTTTATCACAGCTCATACTATTATTGGGTGAGTCTTACCAGCTCACAGGTCCAGTAAGAGCAGGAAGAACGACACATAAACCAAACATCTTTGACAAAATGGCTTCAGGTTTTAGAGTCAGGACCTCTATGACAACTATCATAATTATGCATGAGCACAGTGAACTTAGGTGCTGCTCGACAACAAGTCACTAGAAGGAAATCGCATGAGACCTGCCATCATTTTATTTTAATTTAACTTATTTAGCATTTATATCAGTGCACACAATCCTGAGGCATCTAGGAGCTAGTTACAGAAAGTGCACGGTACATTTCACGAAATGCAAAACACAGACTGGCAAAGTCCCACCTCATGGTACGGGAGGTTACTTCATACATGCAGACAGGCTTAATAAACAACATAGATGTGTGTACACATACAGGCAAATCCACACTTTATGGTACGGGGCTACTTTGAGCATGCAGACAGGCTTTAATAGACAAAATAGACGTATCTACATGGACTGGCAGAGCCCCATCTCATGGTACGGGGGCTACTTCAGGCATGCAGACAGGCTTAATAGACAACATATATGTGTGTACACAGACTGGCAAAGCCACACCTCATGTCATGGGGGCTACTTCAGGCATGCAGACAGACTTGATAGACAAAATAGATGTGTGTACACAGACTGGCAAAGCCCCACCTCATGGTACGGGGGCTACTTCAGGCATACAGACAGGCTTAATTGACAAAATATATATGTGTACACAGACTGGCAAAGCTACACCTCATGGTAGGGGGGCTACGTCAGGCATGCAGACAGGCGTAATAGACAAAATAGATGTGTGTACACAGACTGGCAAAGCCCCACCTCATGGTAGGGGGGCTACTTCAGGCATGCAGACAGGCTTAATAGACAAAATAGATGTATGTACATGGACTGGCAGAGACCCACCTCATGGTATGGGGGCTATTTCAGGCATGCAGACAGGCTTAATAGACTCAATATATGTTTGTACACAGACTGGCAAAGCCACACCTCATGGTAGGGGGGCTACCTCAGGCGTGCAGACAGGCTTGATAGACAAAATAGATTTGTGTACATAGACTGGCAAAGCCCCACCTCATGGTACGGGGGGGCTACTTCAGGCATAAAGACAGTCTTGATAGACAAAATAGATGTGTGTACACAGACTGGCAAAGCCACGGTTCCTAGCTTCTGCGAAAGGAGCCTTGTCCGATTCCTTTTTAGAGCAGCGTGATTTGTGTTTTAATCCTATATCCTCCAATCTGGGCCAGAGGACAGAAATCCCAACCACATAAAGCATTCACTTCCCAGTGATTTCGTGGAATACACAGGACTGCTCCCAGGTACAAGCTCCTTTTCCAAAGGTGGCCAACTCGGTTTGGCACCTGGATCTTGGGCACCCCCCCTCGTACCTTTTCTGGCCTCGTTCCCTCCGCACGTGCCTTTTAGTGTGTACATTCTTGCTGCTGTCCTTGTGGACAGCCTATATCTCAGCAGTCCCAGAAATGACCTTTTGCAGTTGGATTGTGTCAGACAATGATGATATCAATTCTTTTACCCAAACATTCTTCAAGAAAATGCTTGAGCACATCTCAAACCTAGCCCATATCTAATAGTACTTCTCCTTTAAGTACCAATATTCCCCCCACCCCAGCCCCACTATAGTACTTCTAGCCGTTTCGGTATAGTATTGATGGACTCCCTCCTTAACCCACTCTGCTCCAGTCTGCACATTTAAGTCTACACATATCCAGGTTTAAACAAGCACTCCACCTTGCTCCCCATCTTCCAGCCTATCCTATGCCTCCTTAGTGGTTGCCCTTCCCCACTCTTCTGCCTGGGAACCATTTTATCAAAATACCAACACGCCTCTTATGTACTATTGCCCCCTACCACTGTCCATGGACATCACCTATAGCAAGCACAACCTAAAAAAAGAGCGTGTTCAGTTGAAAACTTTTTTATTCTTTCTAAATGCCTGAGGCTTTACAGAAGCAGGAGCATGATATGATTTGCAAGAAAATGGCCTTTGAAATAGCCGATGCCCAACAAGCATCTGCTGCCTTTCCAAACACTCATTTAAATTCTCTAATGCGGGTTACCCTAGCGAGAAAGGTGACACTGAAACATGTCTTCACTCTTTTTTAAATGCCAGGCTCACGTAATACCGCCTGCCGCAAGCACCATGTTAGGTTACTGGGATCGTAGTTTGCATGGTCTACAGGTGCTCTTAGGGAACAGAAAGAGAGGTAAGGTTAGTGGGGTGAAGGGAAAATGCAAGATGGCTTTGCAGCTGCGTTGATGCGTGCAGTTCACAAAACAACCAGTACGATTATAGGTGGTCTATTTTGGTGGCATAGAGGCATCTGTCCAGATTGGAGCCTCATGTGCCCCTGGCGGTAGGGTGAATTGGCTGTAGGTGCCACGGTTATCAGTGGTTTCTAAGTTGGTTGCAGAGTTCTGTTCCATGTCTGTTCTGTGTGCGAATGGCATGGTTACTCGGCGTAGAGTGTGTTTGGTAGTGATGAGTGTTTGTGATGGGGCACACTATTTATACTGCGGGCAAACATTCTAGGGCGCAAGAGTGAAAAATACATTGGGGTGGGGCTTGACATGTCGCAACATCTCACTGGACAGTCAGTCGGTCACATTGGAGGCAGTATGATGTACTTTCTGGCTAACAGCTTGTATGTGCTAGGGGCTTCACTCAGTGTATTTTCAGGTACCAATAGTATTCCTAGGCTGCGTGCTGATCACCATCAAAGAACGCTGGTTCTCTCACCCCGGGCATCTAACACTAACATCCAGAAAAATGAAAGCATTGCCCAAAACAATTCTATTCATATCAAGGTTCTGTTGAATTATATCTGCTGGAATGAGTTGTTGTGCTGTACCTCTCCCCTAGGGAAGGCTAGTTCAGATGCCGCCCATACAGTGTGATATTAACACAATAATCTTACATCGTACCAGGGAAACTACCCTCAAACACTTCGCAGGAGCAGTGCTGGAGGATCATGGTGCTGTGGGAGGAAATAACAGGATTCCTCCAGATATTGTATTGTTCCTGTAGCCTTCGACAGGGGTCTTCTGCCAGGTCGAAATGCCATGGGTGCCATTTGATCATTAATCAATATGCCCCTTGCTGCGGGGGCATTACCGAGTCAGGTAATGTCCCGGGCCCACAGTTATTGGCCCAAGCAAAGCGGGGGCCTTAACAAACGCCCTGGGGCATTACCTGCCTCGGTAAAGCCTCCGCAGCGAGGGGCATATTGCGATTAGCACCCCGGTCCTCAAGACCAGGGTACTAATAGTATTCTTTTCTGTTCCAAAAACAAAAAAAAGAAATGTGAAAGTAAATGGCCGCCAGGAAATTGAAAATGGAGTCGGTTTCCCTTTCCATGGTGGCCATCGGGAGTGGACCCGCTGGGAACAGAATTCTTCCCAGCGCGTCCACTCCCGAAAAGGAGAAATACGGAGGTAAGTGGGGTTGGGAAGCCGGGGATTGGATTGTGTGCAGGGGAGTGTGAGAAAAATAAATAAAACAATTTAAAAACCTTACCTTAGTCCCAGGCGGGGACAATGACATCCTCCAGACTTGTGGAGGCTTTGAGCGGGGATGGCCCCGCTTCGAGCCTCCCCATTGGCTGAGGGGCTGTCACGCCCCCCAGCCAGGTACAAAGGAGTGGAATCCCGGCGGAGGGATTCCCGGCCGAGTAAAGCCCCGGCGCGGGCCAATCAGAATGTTTTTTTCATTCTGGTTGACCCTCGCCGGGTACAAATGATAATTGTAGACCAAATGCATCAGGAATTGGGTGATTGAAAACCAGCAGGCTAAGTGGAAACATTGCAGGAAGATATGGTGGTCAACATGAAAAAGAATCTACACCTGCATTTCTCAGTCCTGGTCTACTACAAGGAACCGTTTCATTTTAGAATCCAGAATAAGACCTGCAGACAGTCCTGGTCAGCAGATGTGAGCATGCAAATAATGTTTCCACCACACAGGTGCTGAAGCAGCACTTGGAAAATGTACCCTGTGGGATAGATTAGCTATTTCTGGTGGTACCTACAAAGGACTTCCCAAGGATGTTGAGCTCCAGCAGGTTTGAAGCTGAAGTTTAAGGCCCATAAATTCAAGTGCAAGACACAAGACATGAGAGGGGAGAGCAACCAGCAAATCAGAGGACATTCTAAAACAGGTGTGAGGGCCTTTAAAGGGCTCAGCTGGCTTCCTCCGCCTTCCTTTGTGGGTTTTCTTTGGCTGTTGAGTAAGGAGTGGGCAGGACAGACTCACAAATTGGTGGTGTTGAGGGAGTGTTGTGAAGTGTGATTTGGGGGAATGTAGGAGAATTGAGTAGTGTTGTGGAGTTGGATTTTCGAAGTTAGAGATATTTGTGCATGTTCTTAATCCCGGCTTGTCTTTTTTTTACTGTTTATGTGTGTTCATTAGGCTTCCTCTCTAATCCCCTCTTTTTAACATTATTCTATTTTTAAAATAAATGTCTCCTAATTCAAGAAATCAAAGTGTCCTAATAGCTCTCCTTTCCTGTGTTTGGAGATTAACCTTTGTGTTTAAACCCAGGAAGTCTTGCTGTGCCGCGTTCAGTCATTTGCTTATTGTTTTTGTGTTTTTCGAGACACCTTTCCTATCATGTGAGTCACTTGTTTTGAATTTTGGGTTACATGTGATATTTTCGACATTAAAGACAGCGCACAAAAAAGACAGTTTTTTTTCTGGCCGATTTGGTGCAGCCTTTAATTTTCAAGAAATATTTCTCCCCCACCCTCACCTCTGAAATCAGGGGTGTTTTCACCCCTGGAAACTCCCCTTTAATCCCATATCCCCTCCCCGCCCTAACACTCCGTACTGAACCCTCCCACGCGTATAAATATAGACAATCACACACACACACAGCTTCTCCCCAGCCCCTCCACACTACCCCACAACATACACACAAACAGGCAAACACTTACCTCACTACCAACTTCCGTCTTCCCCTGTCCATCCCGGCCGCGGCCGGCAATCCTTGCGCGCACTCATGCGCGACGTGGGTGTGACAGTTAGATTTAGCAAGACCGCTCTGAGCGGTCCCACAACAGTCTTTCAAAATTGTTTTTTTCTGGTATAAATAAAGAATGAATTTCACTCTATTGCGAATTTTGCACATGGGCACCTTAGTCACATTAGTCTCCTTTGTGTTTTTCACATTGAGTCCTTAGGCAACAGGTTCTTTTATTTGGAATGAATGGCAGGGAGAAGAGGAGGGCCATAGATGTAGGTAGAGATTGACGAAAGGGGCATGTGGAGATTGTGATGGGGTGTGAGAAGAGGAGAACGTGCTTGAAGAGGATAAGAGAGTGTGAGGCAAAGAGGGAGCAAAAATGGTTGAGTGGGACTATCTGGCTTCACACAAGGAGCAGGTTTCTAGTGTCTGCAGGATTACTCAAGGACTATCCACAGAAGGTGGGTATGTAGCTTCACACGGGAATTGGTGGCAAGCAGCACGTCATCACTGTGCAGTAAAACAGGCGCTGCAGTGTCTGTGCGCGTTCCCCTGCTGCATTGACCGTTTCTAGCAAAAGCACTATTTTTAAAACTTCAAGAAATGGCTGATGTCCGACGACACATCCATTCCCTTTAAAAAGTGTGCTTTTGCTAGAAACATCTTCTGCAACAGAGTAAAAAGCAGACACAACACTTCCTACTGCAGAGAAGGAAAAAAAAGATTCCATTAACGCCACCAGCACCAGGAAAAGAAAACAAAAAAGCCTTCACGCAGCCCTTAAGTGTCTCCCCACAGGCTAACCCAGGGAGGAGTGCACTTTTGCCTGTCTGCCATAACCGGACAACACATGATGTGCCCCTCCTCCGAAGCCAAGTGCACAGCTAAGCTGATGCGAATACAAAGCCACTGATAGCCCAACTAGGCATGGCAACCAGCCCAAATAAAGCCCAATTACAACATGACAGGACAAATGTCAATGTTGCACACAATGTTTTATCTGTTGTATTTATATATTTAAAATACATACAGTATTGTGTAAGGACATACCAAATAGCATAGTGGGACTTGTAGTCTTCAATTGAATATGGTGCAAGTGAAGCTAAAATAATATATTTTTTTAGGCTTAAAAAGTATATATAATTGAAAGCCAGACATATAACAACTGCACAGGAGTAGACATGTGGACAAGTGCAGATGCTTTTCTGGGCTTGATTCACATGTACTTGTAAACATAGAAATGTGTTGTTCCAAGCCGGAACAACACATTTCTTAAATGCATCACATTCTGACAGGGAAAAAATGTGGTGCAGGGACATGAATGCCTCAGCTTTGTGGGATGTATTAACCCTCTTATGCTCTGCCCTGCGGCATCACTGTGTTCTGATGGTGCCAGAACTATCAAAAGGACCGCAAAACCCCTGTGCGCGCCAAAACCTATGACAATCACGCTTTGTAACATGAAAAGATGGCTGCCAAATCTACCATGCATGTTGTCAGTGGTGGAACGGAGATCTCACTCCTGAAACATGGTACTGGGCTTCACAACAAGTGAAAATGGAGCATAGAGGGAAAAGCAGTGTTTTGCTGAAAGAAATCCAAAATCTTGCTTTTAAATCTTTCTTGGTTGCTGAAACTGCAGAATGCCGGTACAAAACACACTCAAACATCCAATGTTCTTGCGGGTGCTACAATTCAGTTAGTTCAAGAAATCATTATGAACATACAATGTCCTGAAAAGCTGAATTTGTCATTAAAACATTCACAACAAAAATGTGCCTGCCTGTGTAATCTGTCAAAATCTGGGTGCAGTACCTGTGGCCGCCTGTATGACAGCTGTCAGTAGCTTGCATGATAGAATTTAAACTTGTACAACTGAAATCTAATGTCTGAAAACTAAGTGACCTGTTATTGAGAGTAACCTAGGTTGTAACTGTTTAATCCCATGGTTTAGAATCTGCAATAAGTGTTCTAGCTGCTTGTTTTGAAATTACAAGTTACACAGGGGTGTAATCACACCCCTGTGATGATTAAATTAGGGGAGGAGAATATGTGGCTGCCGGGGAAGGGGACAATGGACATCCTGTGGCTGAAAGGAAATGCGAAGTGTGAAGAGTCATACATGGCCGGGCCCAGAAGGAACTGGGAGGAGACTGCTTCTGAGCTGCCAGGAGAAGAAGGAGGCGGAGACAAACTACAATTTGTTGCTTAACAAAGGCCAAAAGCACATTTTTAAAAGACTGATAAATTACTGTGTAAAATTGTGAAAAATATGTAAACAACAGATTTGTGAATCTAATTTTTGGCGGCACGTTTTAAGAGGCACCAGAACTCTGTGAGATGTTCTGGGAAGTAACAGCGGAAAATATGGTTTTAAACCAAATGTATTTATGCCAAAAGCATGAAACTTCATACACTTATGCCCCTATTCAATGTGCACATTTGTACAAATTTTCTGATAAGCTGGATATTGTGTTCCGGACAAAAAGGGTACATTTCTGTAAAAAGCAGACACAAGATCCTACAGCGACGAGGTTTGGAGGAGTATCTGCTACACAAAATATGTAATCTATTTATGTTATTGTTATAGAGATTGCATACATGTAAATATGAATTGTACCAAAGTAGATTTTGTGTCCAAGAGACAAGGGGAGGATTCTCTGACTCATAAACTCACACCATCAAGGTGACACCCTATTTCTCTCCTCCTATCAAGGTAGAGAAGAGATTCTAGCCAATCGCCTGCCTAATGCACTTAATATAAACCAGCACACACCCCCTTTATCATAAGCATAAATAGAGACAGCTCAGACTGAAAAAGGACACACACAGATTCACCCACTATCCGATTACTGGCAGAGCACCCTGCTAGAGAACCATCCCTCGTCCTTGCTCCAGACTCCAGGAACTTGGCAAGCAGAATGGCTCATTGCATAGCTGAACCATTTTCAGCTAGGCCTTAAGATTCCAGAACCCACCCCAGAAACCTAAGGGGAACACAAGATACAGCTGGGCTGTGCTGTAACGGCTTTCCAGCTAAAGAAATTATTACCAGAACCAAGAGATCCAATTCCATTGTGCTGTGCTGTAACCAGAGCCATTGCAGACCCGATCCAGTCCTGAGCCGTGCTCTGAACAGACCCAGTCCAGTCCAGTATGCCCAGCAGAATCCCTGAGCAGAATCCCTGAGCAGAATCCCTGACGGACCAGAATTCCTGACGGTTCCGTTCAAAACATATATAGTGAGTATCTATAGAATAGAACTGTGTCACTAGCATATGTACCTGGCTTAGTCCAATCCCTATCTAAATCCATCCTATCTTGTCTTTAGAACCTGCATTGTTAGAAATGTTTTTGAATTGCCTGAACTCTCTATCTCATCCCTGCTATCTTCCTTCTGTACTTGTATTGTTAAAAATATCTTTGTGCTGATATATTTCATCTGAAGAAGGCAAACTCCATGGCAGGCGGTCACTCTGATCCAGTGGCTGTGCTTCGCGTGGTATTTGCTTCTTCATAGTCATCCCCTAGTGTAAAAAAATCCTGTTTGTCTTTTAAAAGTGCATCCCTGTTTTCCCATTCTTGCACCTATCTCAGAAAAACGACCTCCACTAAAACGTCCATAACTTTCTCAATTTTTATTCTAGAAACAAAATTTCAACTTCTGATTGTAGCTAATATCCTCAGATTTCCATAGAATCAAATACCGCATTCCAAATTCATACAGTTCTCCCGCAATTGTGATTACAGCGCACAGAAAAGTTTGCCACAAATTTTGTTTTAGGAAGTTTCTGACACGTGTAAAACAGCTTTTGATTGCACCCGACCTCAATTTTAAGATTTCACATTGCTTCTTAGTATTAAATCATTGCTAATGTTTGCAACTATCTAAAGTGGCTCCCATAAGAATTTAAACAATTTCAGCAATTTAAACCATATTTAGTGTTTTACCCAGTCCATTCTCAAGATAACATTAAAACCATTTTCACAGCATGCCAATCAATTCTCTTTCTCTCGTGTGTTGCTGGGGGGAAATTGGGATTGGCATTTTGTTTGAATTCTGCATTCCTGAATACCTGCTCTCTCACCTCCTCTCTCTTTACATTGCCTGTTGGGGGTTGAGGGGTGTTCAGGGTGAAATAGTAACCATACTGCTATTTGATCTGAACACACACAAAAGTATTATTTCAGTGTGGAATTGTTTTGCTCACTATTACTCCTTGTGATTAAAGAGATTGCTTAGTGTTACATCACCCCATTGGTGATTATTGTATACCCATTAAATATAGTGTGATTATATTGTGAGTACATAAATAAATATTTTAACTTTGCAAACCAGCCTGATTACTGGTTCAGTGTGACTGGGGGGTGGTGGGGGGTGAGGGTTCCAGGAGAGGGGCGTGATATGAGTGGTATATCGTTCAGAATAAAAGAACTTTTAGACACAAAATAAATAAGGATTTCAGTTGTGCATTACACGCTAGGCATTGACTTAGGTGAAGTGCCGGATTGAAATCACTTACAGCATTTGCATGAGCCTGATTTACGGCTTGAATACAGCCATAGCAACCATGAGGAATGCAGGGGATGCTCCTCCCAGCAGCACTGGTTTAGCACGTCAGTAAAAGGAGTTAAAATACAACTCCTCTGAGGTGCCGTGAAATTCCACTGCACATTTTTCCCATTAATAAACATAGCATTTCTTAGACTGCAGAAACACTTTTCTAGTTTAATGAACGTTTAAGAAAACGTTCTTAAATTAGAAAAGTGGTAGTCTTTCAATACATGCTTACAATGCCTTTGGAGCACATGTTTCCCCCCAAAACATGTGATTTTAGCAGCTTTTGCTGCTGGAAAGTACATCTCCCTTCCAATACTTCCAGCCACTTCAGAATGGTGTGGCTGGAAATTGGAGGGGAGAATGTGAGCTTCCCACACTCTTTTTATCATGAGCTCAGAATTGGTCCCTCTGTTCGCAGGGTACCGATAATAAAAGCATCTTTAGGCTGGTGCAGAAAGAGTTGAGAATACAGTCCCTGCAAGACACTAGCACATGATGTGGTTGGCAGGCTGTTACCATGCCATAAATCATGGCTTTCCAGGAGTGGCAGACTTGATTTACTACCGCCACTCTATGGTAAGGTCAGAATCCTTTGCAGTATGATAAATTGTCTTTTAGCTAAGACACAGCAGTTTTCCTTTATAACATGCACCTCTGAATCAGACCCCGAGACTAATACTTTCCATGGTTATGTGTATAATGTTTGTTCAACATGGACCGACATATATTGGTCTTCTCTACCTGCATGACATTTTTTAATATTAATGGTATTGTGGTGACTCGTTGTCATCTGGTGGTAAATGCGATGTACCGTTTATCTTCAGATTTAAATGTTAAAAGTTTTCTATTTCCTTCATTCCTTTCTCTTTTCTTCCTTTCTTCCTTCCTTCCTCTCTTCCTTACCTCATTTCTTTCTTCCTGTATTCCTCTCTTTCTTTACTCTTTTCTTTCTTCATTCCAGCTTCTTTACCTCATTGCTTTTTTCCTGTCGTCCTCTCTTTATTTCTTTCCTTGTTTCTTTCTTCCTTTCATTGGTTGTTTTCTTCCTTCGCTTTTCTTGCTTTTGTACCTATTCCCCGCTTCCTTTCTTTTGTGTTCATTCATTCCATGTCCTTTTTCCTTCCTTTATGTCCACTGTCCTTTCTTTAGTTCTTTCGTCTTTTCTTTTGTTCTGTCTTGCTTAGTTCCATTCTCTCCATCTTTTTCACAGGACACTCAACTGCACCACCTTTCCACAACTTTCCAACCCCCCATGGTACATGTATTCCTTTCCTACCCGGGCCCCTGTATTCCATTACCCCCACCTACCCATTCCCCCCTTTCTGTGTCCCCTGCACTCCACTTTCTTGGCCCTTTTCCCCCATGAGCCTGAACTCCCCGACTCCAGAAAAGCACCACCACTTCCCATCCCACTCCCTGTCCCATCTCACAACCAAGTCAACCCTCTTCCCTTCCCCACATCATAAACTGGTTCGACCACCTTAACCAGTCGACCAGTGTAGCTTGTGGATCAGCTTACGATAAGCAGATTGAATCCCAACTGATAGTCGCTTCAATCAATAGACACAATACCCAATGGCATGCATAGGGCCTCATTACGACCCTGGCGGTAGGGGGTTAACGGTGCCGGTAGAGCTTCCGGCGCCGTTAACCCCCTACCGCCTCATTACGAGGTCTGCTCGTGGGACCCACTAAGGACACCTGGCAAAACCAGGCATCCTGAGCGGGTCCCACGAGCAGACCAGGATGCTGAAAACGGGCCCGTTGTTAGCATCCTCCCCATTCCCATTGAGCCCTATGGGTGCTCAAATGAGAAGGGGGATGTACCGGGTCCGGGCTCCATGAATGGGTAAATACCGGGCCCTCCAAGGTCGGAATGGGCCGTTATTTCCCCATTCAGGGAACCCGGTACCCAGTATGGGGGTAGCCATGCCGCTAAAAGCGTCATAGTTACCTCCATACTCAGAATGAGACCCATAGTGTCAAATAAATAAATGTCAGAATATTTGTATTTGTGCTGACCAAAGCTTTAGGCTGGAGTTAAATCTTGTCACTTTCCTCCCATTTACAACACATTTACCGCAGCACTATTAGCTATTAGCGCTGGTGGTAATAGCGTTGATACAGCCCCATAGAGCCCTATGGACTCTTAACAAAATGGGGAGTAACAACCTTACCACAACCTGGGATCCGGAGCTAATAGCACCGGTACCGGTTGCAGTAACGCTAATTGTGATGGCGGTGTCACAGCAGATTTACTGCTGGGATACCGCCAAACTTCTGATGAGGCCCAATATCAGTTAACTAGTCCTATTTAATCAGAGCTACTCTGAACCATTTCTGGCTTTCTTAGCTAAAAGAACTCTTATCAACGATATTTATCTTGCCTAACAACACTGACTGGAGTGATTTCCATTCCACTCGGTGATTCCAAGCATGGAGGTACATGAAAAGCGTTGTTTCCAAGTAGCATGATGTCTACTACATCAAACTCTAGTTTAGTTTAGTTTATTATTTATAAAGTGTGACATGCCCTCAGGCCACAGAGTGCACACATACCAAACAGACAAACATCACAAAGAATAATATAGCAGTACAGGAAATCAAAAAGGGGCAGCCTTAGCCAGTATCTTTATCAAACAGATAGGTTTTAAGACCCTTTTTTGAAGTGTTTCAGACTCGTACTATTCTTCAAATGAATCGGAAGGGAGTTCCACAAAGAAGTTGCCCAGGCATCAAAGCAAGAGCGATCATATTTGCTAAAAGCAAAGCGTGGTTGTGCAAGAAGGAAATCATTGCTGGACCTTAGAGTACGCCTCTGTGGGGCATTCTTGATACGATTGGAACGATATGGAGGAGCATTTCCAAAACGACATTTGTATGCAGTGGACAGAGCCTTATGCTGTAATCTCTGCTGAACCGGTAACCAATGAAATGTGCGACCTACTTCAGCAACATGGTCTTGTTTTCTTAGGCCACATACTGCTCGTACTGCCCCATTCTGGATAATCTGAAGTTTCTTGATATTAGCGTGAGACGTACCCATCAGGGTCCAATCTTGCATTGATGGTTGCTGGTGGTATGAGTGCCCCATCCTTCTCTGACAGGTATGGGCAAGTTTGCCAGTGAAGTTTGATCATGTAGGAACACACTTAAAAGAAAGATGAGAGTCCAGATAGAAGCAGAGATACTTAACATGCTGGGCAACATGAACTGAACATCCAGCAATGCAAACATTTCTATAAGAAGGGTCCAGCTTCTCCAGTATGTATGCTGAGCCTAGAATATGCAACTAAATGTTCCCATCCTTCAGGGCAAGAGAGGTCTGAGACATCAACAACTGATTGGCTGAGTAAATGCTGTTGATTTCATGAGAATCTTGAAGATATGTACCAGATAGTTGGAATAAGAGCTGTGTGTCATCAGTATCATTTGTATATGACACATTTAGCTCATCCAGCAAGTCGCAAAGTATCTTAGTATAAATATTATATAAAGGGGGAGATAGATAAGAGCCCTGGGGAACTCCACTTCTGAGAGTTGTCAGAGTTGCATGGATGTCATCCTTTGATACCCTTGGATGTCGTGGACCTAAGAAAAACTCAATCCACGCAGCAGCTTCGGCAGAACATCTACCTAGATTTCTCAATATATCCACCAGGAAGGCATGGTCAACAATATCAAAGGCAGCGGATAGATCTAGGAGCATTAACAAGGCAACATGGCCTTTATCAATAAGCAACATGGCCTTTATCAATCATGTTGCCAATGTTGGATTTTAAATACAGTAATGCAGATTCTGCACCATGTTTCATTCAGAATCCTGATTTTCTGCTACACAATAGTTTATGATTTTCAATAATCCTCGCTTCTTTGAGGAGATCGGGAACTTTAGATTCTAGGAAAGATGTGTTGATCATTTTAGTTATCCATGGTAATAAAGGGTTTAGGAAGCTTTTCAAGAGCTGGGATGGGTAAGCATCACCCTGGCATAAGGTAGGTTTCATATTTTGTATTATATCAACAACCTCTGGCAGGGTCACTTTCCTAAAGAAGAAGAAAAGGGATTTTAGATCAGGCATGTCTTGGACAGGCTTAGGTGCAGCCACTGCTACTAGGGACTTTTCCAGCAGCAAGCTCCGTGCTTTAATTGCACTTTATTGGTGCAGGGTTTTCTGAGTAAATTTACGCTATATAGATTGGCAGCAGTCTTGATTTATATTAGCGCTATACTTTTAGCAGGATTTACCTTCTAACTCATGTAGGATAGCAAATATTTACCTCGAGTTCGACACAGATTTGCTGAGCATAATTTACCTGCTTAAGATAGCCGTTTTGTAATCCTTAACAGCATCTACATAATATGCCTTTGTATCGGTACAGGGATTTCTATCTTCATGGACGCTTGCAGGCATATTTCTGCTTCCTGGAAGAAATAATATCTTTGTTAAACCAAGTATTGGTTTTAGTTTTGGTCTATGCCCCCAAACCCTGGAAGTATTGGTTTTTGGTTTTGCTATATGTCCCCAGACGCTGGAGTCTCCTCAAGTCAACACCAGACTCCCCGTCACTTCTACACTTCAGAAACGTGCTCAAGACCCTCCTCTTCAATGATGCTCCCTCCCTAACACCTAGGTCCACACTTCCGTCACTCGCCACCTACCCTAAGAGTGAGTGATCTGCTCCTCCCTAATCCCTGCCCTGGTTGCTTGTAGATCACTTGCTGCCAAATTGTGTGTCCCCCACACCCCTCGTTAGTTCCCAGCTTCCATGTATGCCTGCTTCCCTTACTGTTCCTTTCTCCCTAAAATTGTAAAGCACTCTGTTACTTCCTGAACAAAGGTCCACGCTCAATAAATACAATAGTAATAATAATATAAAAGGTTATTATTGCTATTGTTACTATAATATTATTATATAACCACACTGAGTGGTTGAACATTCTTAGATCAACTTCCAGTCAACCAACAGAGAAGGTGCTCTATGTGGGCTAGTCCTCAAATGGTTCACCAGACCTGCAAAGTGCTCCAGTTATAGTAACATGAGTGGGCTTTCCAGTCAAATAAGCAAGGCTGTCATATGCTACTTGATGGAACACTAACAAGGTAACCAATACATTTGTCATATTTTAGCATTTTTTGAAATCATTAAAATGAACAACAAAAACTTGGGACACAATTTCCTTTCCTGTTGACAACAAAGGGAACACTTTATTTGATCAGCTTTAACATGCGAGTTCCTGACGGTTATTGTGAACAGACACAGAGATCAAGATAGTGTCTATGAATGTGGTCTGAAAGCTCTAAACATGAAAGGTCTTAAACTTTAGCAAAAACCTATACAAACAAGTCATTATGAAAATCTCCATGGAATCCATACATGCAATGATCTGAAAGCTGAGGACTTTGCAGAGAGCTTTATTACAAAAGTACTGCTCAAATGTGTTAATTTAGATAAAATGAAAGACATTTTGATGCTATGAAAAGTAATTGAAACTGTAAGCTTAAAATTAACCAAGTGTCAGTAAGCAAATTACAACAAAGCAAAAGTTTGCCCTAATTTTAACAGAGAGCATGCTGAAATCTGTAGTTATTCTTTGCTATTTTCTCTTCAGTGTTACCAGGCTGTTAGACTATTGCACCTCGTTGACTTTCTGTGCAACAATGAATGCAATACTAGAAAAATCAATTGAACTGTATGAAGATTCATTGATTCTAGGAGTAACATGGAATTCCTTAATGTCGTAGCAGGAGTCGATCAAAACCTGGCGCAAAAACTCCTCTCTGAGGCTTAAGAATGGGAATTTGAAATTTCCAAGCATGCCAAATGTGCACTCCAGGAGTATGATTAGTATAAGGCAACCACCGACTCTTATCAATGGCGACAGACTTTTTATTGCCTCTCGGAAGGCGTCTTGGTCTATGGACAGAACTTCCAAGGAAAATGGTGCGATAAGGCAGTCAGCCTGCACTGGTATCTTTGGAGCCACAGGGTGGGTGTCACTGGGTTCACAGACGATCACTTCTTTGATGGTGCACCTCAATGTGTCTTCTTTCTCACTCCACTTTTCACTATAAATACAAGTGTAAAAATAAAATTGGGTGAATTCACTTATGCCTAAAAGTTACAGATTATAACATGTGAATTTACTTGCAGTTAGATGCACACCTGTTCTACAACAAAGTGTTGGCGAATATATGTCCGATCAGTAATCGTTATATACATTTAATTTATTGATTGCATGGATTTTAAAACCTTCCATTTGATATCACGTCATCATGTGCCCATAGTACCTGCATTGGGACCCCAGAGATGACCTGACACCATTCGAAATCTTTGGGGACAAAAAAACAGAAGTATTTTCCAGATTTCTTGATCAAGCGGCCCATGCTAATTTTGCCTTTTCCAGGAACCCGGTGATTGACACAAAATTTGTGATCGAGGACAGTGTGACTTAGGGTGCATGCATGTCTAGCTTTTGTTACATGTAGTCTAGTATGGGTAAAAACCAGCGATAACTCAAATACCTCATATTTTAAAAATACCACCTAACTACATGTTGGTGTCAGATGGGATATTGACCATAATGAGCACCTGAAAGTGGTGTGTTTGATAAATACCCGATGTTTACCGCCTGCAGTACTATATATATTTTATCAATAGGAAGTATTTAAAATGCCACTTTTTTATGGTACATGTAAACCTGTGATGTGGACTTATCTCTTAAAATAATGTTAACAAAAAAACCACTGCAAGCATTCTATACTACTGGTTTTGCACTTCAGTTAACTCACATTCCATAAAGACCAAAAGAAAAAATATTGACCACACATTAAATACTAGAAGTGAACAACACAATCGTTTCTCAAAAGCTCTCATTTCATGTAACACCTCTTATAACCCCTGGATCTTACTTCAATTTCTAGTTCCTCTCTTATAACCTAATTTTAAAGAATGCAAAATGCTGTGAATGTGAGAAAACCTGTGTAAATGTTCTTTCCAAGGGGCTTCCCTCTTCTGTGCCATTCTGAAAGAATGGAACTCTCCACGGGTACTCCTCCTCCTTCCCGGGAATCCACATGTTTTGCTGCCTGTATCAGCATTTTGATGCCTACAGAGAGTGGGGATTTTATGTGGATGTCCTTAGCTTTTTGGTGTGTGCTAAGAGCAGGTAGAATATCCAGGAATCCTTTGCAATCTTGGCAGTCAGGTTTTTTCATGTCCGTCACCACTGCTAATCCTCACGGAGCATGCGTGCCTGGCAGAGACCAAAATATATCGAACGTGTAATATTGTATTAGGCACAGGAATCCAGGGTACGTCCCAGCTCCCAGTGCCTAACATCTCATCTTTCAGAGAATCTTCTGAATCCCTCGGGTAGAGCCACACTGCAGAAGCAGGAGCCAACAGCCTATTCCTAACAGTTCCTATGCCTCTTAGAAAATTAAGCTGATAGTGATTTAGCAGGAATAATTCCTGATTTTATAAAAAGCATTAGGCATCTTAAGTGTACTGAGACCTAGTTTCAGGTTTATCACCCTAGAGTAATTAACTGTACATATCTTCAAACAAAGTCTGATCATCCCACTAATCTCAATATCAGGAAACAGGTCATTCTGAATCTCCTCACCGGCACAGGGAGAAACACGGTTCTTTTCATGCCACCACATGCTTTTAGTGCTGTTGACAGAAACACCCATTAGTTTCTTAGGGCCATCTTTAGCCTGAGATGTGTAGATATTTGCTATGCAAAGTGATGTTAGGTTTCTCATCCAGAAAGTGAGGTCTTCTAACTAGGCCTCACTTTCAAATGTTTCATGCTAAAAAAGTATAGTTCACACATGTGTACTTTCGCGGGGCCCTGTCTCGCGACACACCATAAGCTGAAATCACATTTGGCAACATAGCAACCGCAGCATAACATGTACATTTTCTTAAACAGCCTATTGGAATTACATTAATTCCAACAGCCATGGGCTGCCTTTAACGGTGTGCACCAACAAATCAAATAATATATAACTGTGTATTCCCAAGGCCTGGTGGCATTATATTGGATGTACATTTAAAACTATATCTTGGAGTGAAAGGGTGCAGAAGGCGGAGACCAGCACACAGGTGGCATGCTTTTAGCTATAGACTTTTATTTATCAAATTAAAAGAAGGAGAAACCACACTTTCCATAATTCTAAGAGGGGTTTCCCTGCCTCAACTCAAAACTCTTAGGGCTCTGAATGTCAGTATAAATCAATAGTCCACCGTCCTGTTTCAAAAACCATTCTTCTGTCCCTTAAATCGAAAAATAAACTAAAGACAAAGTCGACCTTCTTGGTTCAGAAGAATGGCTCCCTTTTTCTGGACGTTGATCAGGTTACAGTTCACAGTGAGGGTCCCAAACCCAGAGTTCCTTGTCTCTAGACTTCTGCAGACTTGGTTCATTCTCCTTCTCCTGCTAAGTACAGCCACAAGAAAGGTGGCTTATGCTCTCTTCTCCTGTAGGTGTGGGTCCGAGTACATATTTCTCTACTGCTTGGATCTGGCAGATGTGGTTTACTCTCCTGCCAGCTACTTCCATGAAGAAGACGACTTATACTTCTTCTTTCTGGTCAGTGCGGCTCCCAGACCCATATTTCTCTACATCTTTGCTCTGTCAGGCCTTGTTTGCTCTCATGTTAGATTCTGTCACGAAAAAGATGACTTATACTCCTCCCCTCTTGTGGATGCAGGTCCAAGACCCATATTTCTCACGTTAGACATTTAAAGTTCTTCTTACCCCCAGGGGTTCCCTTCTTGCCCTGGCTCTGTGGTTCTTGCTCTGCTAACTTCTTCTGAGTCTTCCCGACTCTCTCTGTACTTTAAGGGTCTCTGCTGACGTGCTCGGTCAGCCTCGGCCTCTTCCTTCACTGGCCTTGTGGCTTCCTTTGCTTCTTGGGGTACTGTCCCGGCTCCACAGTCTATGGTCCCTTGGAGGCGGTGCGTCTCTATCAGTCCAACTTTTCTATGGGTGTGCGCCTCTGCTTCACCAACTTGCCTGTCGGTTCACCAACGGCAGACAGTGCAGTGGCTTCTGAGCCTTCTCACCAGTGTCCCGGTTAGCATCCCCTTCTTGCTACCATGCCAAACTGCTTTCTCGCTCACGGCTGCTCATGGGAAGCTTGACCACAGTGTAAGTCCATCCTGCAAAGACAACTAGTATGATCATTATTCTCAAATTCTTATTGGTGCTCTTCTTTGTTCCGCACCTTCTCCTCATCCCAGTACTTGGTAAGTAGGTCTCCCTTAGGTAATCCCTACTCTTACTCGTCTCGGTAGTTGTTAGGTGTTCAGCCTTAGATATGTGTGGGACATCGAGTTGTGGTTCATAATCCAGGGAGGTGTATAGGGTGTGGGTGGAAGGTTGGCATACCGTGTTCTCCTGAGATGTTCTCCATTGTCCCCATACTTATTTATTTTTTGTTTTATTTATTTTTTGCATTTATAGCACGCATAAAGCCCTGAAGCATCTAAGCGCTAGTTCAAGTGGATATGGTATTACAAAATGTAAATCAGATGTTATAGGTAAGTTATATATGCAGTACAGGGCAGAAAAGACATAATTAGGTAGATTGCAGCTAGGTTGTAAATACAGCACAATCCTGAAACTCAAAACTAGGTAAGTTGCAGGTAGGTTACATATGCAGCACAAGGCTGAAAAGTCAAAATTAGGTAAGTTGCAGGCAGGTTGCATAAGGAACACAAGGCTTAAAAGTCAAAATGATGTAAGTTGCAGGTATTTGTTTACTTAATTTTACTTTTATTTCGGCGCACAAAACCCAGAGGTATCTAGGCGCTAGTTACAGTATAAGTACGATAGTAAGGTCCACATGATGTAGGACTAAGTAGAAAGTTACAGCAGTAGGAGAAAACATGTATAAATGCACAGTCTGGAAAGCCTCACCTCATGCATCCGGTGTACAAAGAAAGCATAGAGTGGGACAGTTGTGTAAATGCAGAGGTTAATACAGTTGACGGTGAGAATAAAGTGAAACACATGTGTACCAGGGGGTCGTAACTCTGGTTGCAGACGCTAGCAGAGATCCGATGAGGAGTCAATCAATCAATAGCTGTGTGCTCAGGCGGGCTCCATTGCATGCATGGTAGCTGCAAGCGAACAAGGGAAAAACAAGCATTGGTGGGTGCCTCATCCCTAAGGTGTGAAATATGGGAAACATACGGTAAGGCGAGGCAGGGGTGGGCATACTGGCAAAGTCATGCCCAGTGAAAGTGGGGGCTACATCAGTTATGTGTGTTGATGGTAGCATTGATTAGACGGTGTTAATGGATGTCGCAGTCGCATATCCGCATTACAACCACTTCAGACCCGTTAGAATAAAAAGAGGTGCAGAGCGCAATGTGCGCTTTGCCGATCAGCAGCGGGAGTATTGGCATGGCTGTTGAGGATCCCCATATTTTTGCGGACATGAGGAGGGTGGGGGAGGGTCATATGGTGGAAGGAAAGTGGGGGAGAAGAATAACATGCGGTTGGGGATTTGGCGTCAATAGACAATCTCACCTGCCGAATCGATGGCTGCATAGAATCCATTGAGAATGGAGTCAGATTTGGATACTAGAAGGATTCTAAGGGGAGGGCAAGAAGCTCCTCCATGCCCTGTCAGGTCAAGACAGATTGGCCTTAGGTCGATACCTCTGGTTGGGCCGGCTGCGCCTTCCGCATCTGCCTCCCCATGCAATGAGGGACACAGAGGTGCTGCAGGGCTAGCAAGCCCCCACAGACATGAATGAAGACAGCAGCGACCATCTTAATCTGCGGCCTCACTGCATCCAAGTGATAGAAAGTGTCCGGTGGAGGTGCCTGAACCTCTGTGCTGGGCATCTCTGCTCAGCAGGGGACATCTGTGCAGGCCAAAGCAGGGGTGAATGGACTTAGTTCAAGGCCTTTGGTTAGGGCTTGCTCTGTTCCGGCTCGGCCGGACCTTGCAATTAGGGATCGCTAGCGCCCAATGGCATCTCCTTTTACACAGAGGTGCCTGCAGGTTTAGCAAGGCCCCACAGACTTGAGTGAAGAAAGTGGTGGCCACCTTAAGCTGCAGCCTCAGTTCATCTGGGTGCTGGGAAGGGGCTGGTGGAGGTGCCTGAGCCTTCGTGATGGGCAGCTTTCCTGAGCAGGGGACATCTGTGCAGCCCAAGACAGGGGTTACTTATGCAGCGCTGAGCTGAACAGTCATCATCAGGTAGATTGCAGGTAGGTTACATATGCAGCACAAGGCTGAAAAGACAAAATTAGGCAAGTTGCAGGTAGGTTAGATATGCAGCGCAAGACAGTACAGTCATAATCAGGTATGTGGCCGGCAAGTTAGTAGAATACCATAGGGTGAGTCTCTGCCCATGAGGTTCTCAAACTGTGCCACACCCACAGGGGTACTATCGGGTTGCAACGTCACTACCCTGGCCACATGGGAAGGGGCGCCCCTTCGGGGAGAAGTGACACCATCTCAGGGTTCATCACAGAAGGTACAGTTATAAAACTCAAAACCGCATCTGATGTCATTTTTATTATCAACTGATTTCCTGTGACCCCCGCAACTTTCAGAGCTTTTGTATATTGTAGTCTAGGGTTGTGAGTTTTACCCACAACAAATGCTGGGCCCAGCCCTGGAGCCCCTTTGTTCTCTGCTGGTAATGCGTGAACATTTCCCAGAGGAACAGGACATAACCCTGAGGGGTAGCGTGGCAACTAGTCCCTCAAAGGGATCTCTGCCAACAGAACAGGGAAGTCACACCACAGTGACAATCACAGGAGTATTTTTGATCTTAGGCAAACAGGTGAGTAGGGAAATATAGTGCAGCTTACAAGAGGATCTGAACCCAGTATAATGGTCCTCCTGTCTTGAAAAGGCTTAGAACACACTTACTTCCTGTGACCCCAGTAGTCGGGTGAGATACTTTTCATCAATCATTAAAAGTGACAGATGGCCCGCCCCTTTCAACACCCATTTACCTGTCCCCTGAACTCCTTTAAATTTGATAAGACCCCCAAAATGTTTATGTATATTTGGTAAGACTCCCAATAAGATGCAGTTGAACCACTACACATTTGACTACACCCCCAAAAAATCAAAAAGTAATAGAGGGAGGATGTAAATAACTGCAGATTATTATGGGTGAGGTTTACATTCTATATAAAGCTTATAAGAATCCCTAGATAGGGTATAAATAGAGATGACCTAGAAATGTAATGGAGCCCCAAAATGTTATGAGATAAGTAAATGAATACATTTATATTAAAGTGATGGGTGGGTTATATGTGAATAAGATAATGGCACATAGGACCCGTGCTGTCTTCTGAAAGTCTCTCTCTACAGTGCCCAGAAGCAAAATGCAAGAAATGATCCTATGCTTATGGTGCACTTTTCTTACATTTACCCATGAGTTAATTTTCCCCATTTAATCACTTTATTCAGTTTCTGGGAATTGCCTGTGCACGATGGGCTGCAAATGTCTACTCCACCCTGGGTCTGTCCCTTTATTTTAACTATACGTGTCTTAATTTGTCCTACTAACACTTGGGTTCATATTGGTTGCTAGTTATTTACTAGGAATTTCACAAATCCCAGCAAAAAGCAAAGGGCCCCTGTGTTGGTTTCTTTTTCCAAACAGCAGCTGCTCATTTTGTCTATTGGACTGAGGAGCGTGGACGGGAGTCAGGCAGAATGGGTATTTACTCTTCAAAAAGTTTCCCTTTAATATCACAAAAGATGCACTAGCATGAAAGGCACATTTATTTTAGAACACTGTGCACATTTCTCTAGTTCCTGCAAGCATACAACCCTGCTTTCGATGAAAGTCTGGGAAAAGAAGAACCAGACCTTATATACATTTCTTCTCGTTCGCATTTAGATTCCGATCACATCACAACCACCCAAAAGTTTCTCGTGTCATGATTTGTATAAGGTTCTGGGAAACACAAGGGGCTCGAGTACACAGTTGAACTGCTAAAGCTTCCCGACTGCTCACTGTGTTTTACACCGAGGGGGACGCTTCGCTGCAAAGGTTATAACCTGGGCATTTGTCCATACCTGTACCAACACGCTTGCTCACTCTATTCGCCCCTTTCGATACTCCACCCGGGAAAAAGGTGCAGAATGAGACATGCTTTCTTTGCTGGCATAAAAGGCCGCAGATTTATTTTCATAACATGCCAAACTCCAAACATTGCAAACAAACTTTGTGAAACTAGTTCTGAAGGTGCAGCGACCCGCCGACTGCTCCGTGTCCAAACCATGCTTCCGCCTTTCCCAACCAAGTCCACTATTGGCCAAAGCTCCCCCAATCATTCCTGTCTGAGCCCAACCTGCCCTTGCAAGTGTTCCTGGGCTGCGGGAATGCCGTTTAGTCAGGGAAGCTGAGCCCTCATTGATACCTCCAGCGCCCCTACCGCTTAAGCCCCCAAGGAGCGCTGGTCCGGAGAACTGCTAAAACACTTCCGGCTTTTCCACGGCTTATTAGTAGTCTGTATCTTGCCACTGGTCGCCAAAACACAGCCAAGCCAAAGGTGGGTCCACACCCACCGTGGCTCCCCCATTCCCCCATCTCATAATTCCAGCAGCCTCGTGCCTTTAAACCAAATCACACTTTGTTTACATCATTACTCCTTGGGTCCAACCTCATATTGCAATACAACCTCTCTTTTTAATCGGCAACCAGTTGACTTAATCACCCTCATCATACTTCCCACTCAAAATGCTCCTCTTCACATTTTAATAGGCAAAAGCTCCCCCACCACAATTCTCGATCCACTGCCTGCCCTTGCAGGAGTTACCAATGTAAGAAGATTCAATTCAACACTACAGCTAAGTCAATGCCTAGTCTGGGATACTGAATGGAAACCCTTATTGATATATCTTTATGTCCAGTTCATGAGTTCTGGATGACTACCCCTATATAACACCCCTCTCTTAGAATCCCCCTGACCCCACTGAGCCAAGAAGTAGTTCTGTTTTGCAAGTTTAAAAGGTTTATTTGAGAAATAAAACAAAATATAGATACCACGCTTTTATAATAAATTAATAATCAATATCGCCCTTATAAATATAATGTTAATCAACAATGGGTAATCTGACACTAGCACACTTCTTTATAATCAATGATGAGTTATTATAGGATGGGTCAAGTAGCAAAAATACTTTTATGATTTCAAGGGAAAAGCAATGAGGAATAAAATGCAGTACAGAAATACTTGAGATGATTTTAGCAAAAGATAATATAATCACTTTTTCTCTGGCAATTCACCCCCTCCCCTATGCAATGTAAGACATGGAAGTAGATGGAAAGAGGAGCACACAGTTCTCAGGAATGCAATCAAATACCATACGAAATTCAGTTCCCCCCCAGCAAGTTTAGAGAAAACCAGTATGAGTTTTAAAACACAGGCCCAAGTGCTTTGAATGTGGTGGCAATGAAGTGAGAAATATGCTGAAAATGCTTTTAATTCCCTTTAGGAGGTTCAGGGTGAGTGAGAGATACTTGGGATGAGTTCAGGCTCACTTTAGCAATGATTCAGAGATGGTGATTAAGAGGCAAATTAATTTTTAGCAAGGAAAGAAATGACTGCTGATGGTTACACGTGGCTGGATTTTTAACCAAGTCGCAAATCGTGGTAAAATTCGTGAGTGCATGAATCGGCAAGTCGGTTCTAGGTTCGTTGGAAAGCTGAGATTCTAAGCTTTCAGAGGAAAGTTAAATTTTGTTTCTATCCAAACGGTTCCAGAGATACAGACGATTAAATAAAGGTAGTTTTTCAGATTTAAAGTAAACTCAAAATGACAGTTGACAGCTTGCAGCTTCAGAATTGACAGGTGACAGTTGTGCAGCTTTACAAATGACAGATGACACGATTTATAGGAGGCTGTTCTACTTAGGTTAAAATAGTTTGGATTAGATTATTTTAACTAAGAGTTTGGTTTTGCACAGTTTTGCTAGGTACTCACAATATAAATTTGAAATAGGCCTCGCCACGGATCTGGTCAGGTTTTGGACTAGACTCCGGTTCTGGTCTCGGCACTTCACAGTGATCTGGGTCAGCTCTCTGGTTCTGCTCACAGCGGTCTGGGTCACTCTGGATCTCTGGTCTGGTCTGTCCGGATACAGCAGTCTCTGCACGTATGTGTTTTGAAAATGGGTGTGTGCCTGGGCCTAGCTAAGCCTGCCCCTCTCTACTTGTCATTGGCCCAATTCTCCCCTCTCCCATGATTGGGGGAAGGAAATGTGAGTCAGAGTGATGCTGTAGGTTTTATGGGTCAGACTATCCTCCCCTGTTCAGTTTGCCCACAAATCTATATTTGATTCAAATACATCCTTCCCAGATATACAATTTGTTGAAATTACATGTGCACATTATATATTCCTTATGGTCCATGCTTGTCCGCCTCTGATCTTCCTGGGGGCTTGCATTAAAAAATTACAACATTTTGCACTTTTTAACTGGTTTTGCAATATCGGACATTTACCCAAATTTACACACATGTGCGCAAGAGTATGGACATTAATTGATGAAGTGTCAGATTTTTAACATGCAGACATTTGGAGTGAGACCCTATTTTCCGCTAGCAACCCCCCAGAATACACCACAGGGTCCTAACGCATGCTAAAATGTTCACAGAAAAATCACAAAAATAATGATATTACTTATATAATTCTGACAAGTCCGCACTATGAGTTATCTATCTTTTTAAAATTATGCCCTGGTCAAAAAGGGATGTGGCTTCCCACATCACAGGGTGGAATAACTGGTTTATCCACTTCCCCCAAGCTCAGCTGCTAGCAGAGGCACTGCCCCTCCCAGTTTCCCCTAAGAGGAAGCCACTTTTACGACGCCCCCAATATAACATTTGCCTGAGTCCAGGACAGGCCTTTGTCCAACTCCCTGTAGTTCCCAGCTGCTCCAACCCTAATCTAATCAACAGGGCCATGTGACCTCAGGATGCAGCCAGGCCTGGCAGCCAGGCCTGGGAACACAGCTGTTGATCCAGTATCAACTCCTGTCGGGGGTAGTTGTCAGGCAGGATTCAGTTTCATTAAGCCATGTTTCAGCTAAATGTCACTTTTTGTTCCCAGTTTTCTACATTCAAATCAAACTGACAATTTTTACCTATACATTAAATAATGACTTCCTTCAAGTCATTTCAGAATATAGTTTTACATTGTATCCACCGTTTAGCACGTGTTTCCTTGGTCTGGTTTTGTTTCATTTGTTCAGTTTTACACAAAAGTCTGGTGGTTTTAAAACACCGGCTTTCTGATAGTGGTGAGTACTGGTAATGCAACCATTTTTGGGATTAAGAAAATGAATTCCCCACAAGAAGTTTGTATCTTTGGAGTGGTCTCGTGCCAACTGCGCAGTTCTCCTATTCTGGCGTGAATGTGGGCGGCGATAGCTCATCCCCACATCCACCCAGTCTATTGATTTAGTTTGTTCTGGGATAGAATAATGGCGGCGACAGCTCATCCCCACATCTACCCAGTCTATTGACTCAACATGGGTCAAAACCCATGACACCAAGCTGGGGGAGCGCCATTCCTGATGGGGGAAGCTGAAATTTATTCCTTTGTTAGAATTTTTAAAATCCAATTTTGCCTTCTTTCCCCCTTGCCTCTGTCCTCTACAAATTTTATTAGGCAGAACTCTCCAACCACCAGAAACCTCAGTCTGCCTGCCCATAATATCCTCATTTTTGTGCTGACCCCTTCCCTCTGATGTCCCACGTTTGAAACTGGAGTCTGCCGTCCGGGATCCTCAAAGCATGTTTAAACCTATAATGTTAGCGCACGAAAATCCTGAACCTTTAAAGAGGCATTGGCAACCTTCTTTCCCTGAGGTATACTTGCATATACTTGTTCATCATCGACCTCTGAATTAACCTCCAGCATTCTCACCTCTGATCTTAAATTTGTCAGCTTCTCAGCTTCCCTGTTCCCCACGGCCCTTTTGTAAGTTTCACTCGTGCACGGGCGTGGGCAAGTGGTTTTCACCTATGCCTAGCCTTCTCTTTTTGTTTTGCGCTACCCTGCTGCTTTCCTTCCCCTGAAGACGTGCTGTGGCTCCCTGCACCATTGCCACCTGTGTGTTTAAATCTGCAAATTTTGCCAAAAGGGCAATATACCTCCTCAAACTTCCAGAAAACTGCCTGCTCCCCCTGCTGATAACTGGGTTGACTATTCCAGGAGGGGTGCCCGCGAAAGGACCCCCTCCTCCTGTCCCCATCAGACCATCTCTCCCTCTCATAAAGCGGCTTTTCGTCCTGCGCCTTGTCCCACGTCTCCCTTGCTGGCACCAGTTTCTCAATGTACCCCCTAACATCCGCCTCATCCAAACACAAAGCAGGCCAAATCTGCATTTTTAGCCTGAAACCCTGGTCATATTTCAACCAAGCATCTCCTACATAAGTCAGGTATAAAGAATGGATGTACTGCTCGTATGCAAATAATGCCCCCGCATCCTGTGGGAACTTTTCTATCATGATGGATGTCAGCATCCAAAAATCCACCAACCAATTGTGGATGTCCTCTTCTACCTTGGCCCTCTCCCTGTCCTTCTACTCCCTCCCCATCTCTGATAATTCCTGTAAGCTCATCCCCAGAGGCTCCATAGCTAACAGGGAAAAGATCTCAAAAAATTCCTTCTGCCAAATCCTCCCCTTGTTGGCCACAGGAATGTGCCAAACCAATGAGTTCCCTGCTGACCGTACTGGGGAAAAGCCCGGCATCACCCTCCCATACTGAGTGGCATCACCCCACACAATCCCCTGCCTTTGGCTAGCTGCTTGCGTTACTACTAGCTTCTGCAGCTGGCTGACCCCCCACATGGGTTTCCCTGAGCTACGCGGATGCTTGATCACCCCACACCATCCCCTGCCTGCTTGTGTAGCCATCACCTGCTGCAGCCGACTGCCCCCCTCCCAGGCAGGGTTCCCTGGGCAATGAGGAGGCATGACCCATGACCATGGGGTTCATCCCCCCCAAGGCTCCCAATTACTGCCTCTCGCCTAGCTGGTGCACCACCTCAGCATTCCTCCCTACCTGATTGAGAGCATTTACATTTCTGCACATCTGCCCATTCCCCCATGCTGGAAAGCACTGCATGAACATACATTTAACCTGCTCCAAGGATGCAGGTCCCTCTGCTGCCACTGCCGCCGAGCTGGCCACAGGCATGCTGGGTGCACTGCTGGTACCCCTTGGAGCTTCCGCAGGCAACGCCGCCGGATTGGCATCAGGCCCCTGCTCTCTCCCTCTGGCTCTTGCCCCTGCTACCTTTTGCTTCTTGGCCTCCTCCGCCTGCTGCTTACTGGCCTTAGCCTTAGCAGTCACCATCCTCTTCGCTTTAACTGCAAGTTCCTCTTCCTTGCTGTGCCTGCTTTCCTCTTTCTCTTCAATGGCCTGTATCACCTGCAGCGTTTCCTCTGCCGAAAAGGTAGGGAACAATAGTGGTGATTCCGACCTTTGGCTTGGCTGCGCTGCTTCCTCACCCAGTTGTGTTTCCGCCATGTGCAACCATTTTGGCCCATGCTTTGTGGCTGCCATCCATGCCATCAACACAAACTGCTCCAGGTCTTTATCAGGGCAGCAGAACCCTGGTGTGCCGTGAACCCACGTGGACATCTTCCCTGTTGCAACAGCCTCCCAGCACGCGCACTGCAATGGATTGGCTCTTAGCAGCGGCCTCCTGGCAAATGCACTGCAATGGACTGTCTTTCAGCAGCAACCTCCTGGCACACGCACTGCATAGGACGGTCCTTCAGCAGCGGCCTCCTGGCACATGCACTGCAATGGACTATCTTTCAGCAGCGGCCTCCTAGCACACGCACTGCAATGGACTGTCTTTCAGCAGCAGCCTCCTGGCGCACGCACTGCAATGGATTATCTCTAGCAGCAGCCTCCAGGAACATGTACTTCAGCAGTTTTGTCTTCAGCAGCAGCACCCCGGCACCAGCACTGCGGATGATTGCCTTTAGCAGCAGCAACGGTTTCTTTCCAGCAGTGGCTAGCAGTTTGTAGCAACCACGCGCCGAATTCCCAAAGTTTAAATTGGCTTGCTACTAACACCAATAACATGTCACCCTCTCTGCAGCCCGGGTCTACAATGTTCAATGCGGAAAAGTTTGCAACAACATGCAGGCCTGATTACCATGTGTAATGGCCCCCCTCGTTAATTACGGTCATACAATTTCACCCTTCCTGCAGCCCGAATCTGGAATGTCCAATACGGCAAAGTTTGCAACATCACGCGGGCCTGATTACCATGTGTAATGGCCCCCTTCATTAATTATGGCCATACAATTTCACCCTTCCTGCAGCGCTGGTCTGGAATGCTCAATGCGGCGAAGATTGCAACCCAGCAGCCGGATTCCTTAAGTTCCACTCTCCCTGCTCGCTACATATGGCCACGAAATTTCACTGAAATGCAGCCTGGGTCTGTAATATCCGACCGGCCTCTGCAGGTTGAGGTGGCTCACCTCCAATTTACCTTGTCCTCTAACTTTGGTCACCTCTGGTTCCCTCGCCGCAAAGCTCGGCCTCCTCCGGCGTTGCTCCTTGTCATCCGCTTCAACGGCTCCAAGCGGCAGCCCCAGGACACACGCACCACGGCTGTGGTCAGTCTCCCTCTTTCCCGAACGCAAGCGGCGTAAGACCCGTTTCTCGCTCTCCTCAACACTTGCTCAGCTGCTTGTATCCTCGCACCGACAGCTCCAAAAGCAAAGTTCTGCTCCTTCGCTGCACAGTTTGGTTCTCCTAAAACAAAAACAAAACAGATCCTCCTTTGGTGCGGGGATCTGATGCAGATGCAAAGCCCGGCAGCTTATAAGCCCCTTCCTATTGTCCTCTTTTGCGGGCATCTCGCCCGTCTCCACGGGCTTCCCGCCCCTTGGGCTTCCTGTACACCTCCCCCTTACCCAGTGGGGAGGGAAGAGAGGACGCTGTCCCTGGTATTCGGGCACCTCCTACATTTTCTTCTTTGTCTTCACCTTCAAGTGTCTCCGAGAAGGCTGCTGTCAGAAACTAGGCTCTGGCATTTGCAGTTCACACACCATTAACCATGTTCAGCTAAATCGAGCAGGGGTGGACTGGCAACCAGAGGCCATGGAAATAATTTTCAAAGTGGCCCCATATTACTCATTTCCTTTTCCCCAAGCCTATTCCTATGAGAGCATTTGAAAATAAAATTGGTTACCACAGAAAAGAGGTATCACAGTGACGGTTTGATGTGGGGATATCGCTTCTGCGTTAGGTGCTTTCCTCTAGGCTGTAAGAGAGCTGTAGCTGGAGTAAGGGTCCATCTAGTGTGCCTGTCCCGCATTAGAAAATTCAGAGGAAAAGACTGACACTGTTCTGGTGGGAGACGGACGGACCTGCCTCGAATCAGTGGGGCAGGGCAAATCCCCTAAAGTGGTAAGCCGAGCTGGCCTGGAGTTGGGCGGGACCCGGTTTAGGGTCTCATTGTGTGCGTGCCTGGGAAAGAAGCACCTCCCCGCCTCCTGATTCTGTGTAAGTATGGTGAGTGCAATGTGCACCCCATGAAAGACACAGTTCGAGCATGCGAGGAGAGTTCTTTCTCTATATTAGCGACTCCATCTCGTTAATCAGAAATTGGAGTCGTACATTTACAGATTTAGATATCTGTTCAGTTGGAGGCCCTTGACAGTGAGTGAGTGTTCAAGGAGAACTTGGTGCTGGGAAAATGCCGGGCAAGGTGACAAATAAACCCAGAAATTATAATTTTAGGAAGGGTAAACCCTACATTAAAAATAAATCTCAAGCAGCAGAGCCAGGACGTAAACAACTCCAAGAGGAGCCTAGGGAGTGTGGTGGGGCCTACCCACCTTTATAAACCACACAGAGCCAGGTGTTGCTTGCTGCTGGAGTCCCTGTGTTCACATGCTGCATGTCAAGGGAGGCCCCTTTTTATTAAATTGCTAGCTCGTGACCAAATTCTTCACAAGTTCCTAAAAGGAACATACACCACACTCCTCCTTTTTCCTAACTAAACAACCTAGATAGCATTCTTATCTCAGTCCACAACAGGTGGAAACAAGTACTCTGTACTATGAAGGCATTTAAATGAATAGAGGGGCAGTCAGTTGGCAATGTCTGTTTCTTAAGGGAGATCAACCTCGAAGTCTCTGAGGTAATCAGGCTGCCTGCAGCATTCCCTGATGGGCTAGCGCCTTCCCTCTCCGGAATTGTCTCAGTCTAGAGTCATTCCTCCCTCTTGGTCTATTATACTCTCCTCGTCCTCGCTGGACCGTGGTGGCTCTATGTCAGAGTCCTCGCTCTATTTGCCAACGTGGAGATCTAGCTCTCTGCAGGCTTGTTGGGCCGCCATCACCTCCTCTCTCAGCCGAAATCCCTATTCATCTGAAGAAGCTGGAATTTCTCATTACTGTGGCCTGTCCATCGGAAGAAAATTATCATAGTTCCTTTGACTTTCTCTTCTTCAGCGGTGTAGGCTCATGGGGTTGTGACCTTTTTGCTCTTGGGTGTCTGGAACATACCTGCTTCTAGACTTTGATCTCACAGTGATCTTCTGACGTTTTCTCTCTCATTGTTCTCCTCCTTCGTTCCAGCACACTTTCTTCATCGATCACTCCAGGACTGCGAATCAAATGATCTGGCAACAAACCCCAAGGAAATCTTTTGAATAGGGCTTCTGCAGGTGGTACTGTGGTCGAGCAGTGTGGGGTGGTGCGATATTCAGATAAAAACTGGTATGGTGCTCGCTGATCACCCTCGCCCAGCCCATGTGCAATGCAGAATACTTTATTGAGTGTCCTCATCATCTTTTCCACATCCCTGTTGGCTCTGGGCCATACTGGTGTTATTTTCCGGTGACTTATTCCCAGGTCCCAGTGTTATTCGGAGAACCCTCTGCTCTGGAAAGGCGGCCCATTGTCGGTGCAGATTTCATCAGGGAGCCCATGGGCGGCAAGCACCTTTTCTAGGATGGCTATAACGTCTTCAAGTGAGGTGGATTCTATGAACTCCACTTCTGGATATCTCAACCATTTGTCCACAAGGACTAAGAAAATGGGTATCTCGGCAGGTGGACCCAAAGTCCATGTGAAGTGTTCCCCAGGGCACATTGCTCTGGACCATGGATTGTATGTACGGTTCTCTTTGGTGTTGAAGCGTGGCTTGGCACCACACACATGCATGGACAACTCTTCCACTTTGTCCTCGAGGCCTGGAAACCAGACCTTCATCCTGAGCCAATCTTTGGTTTTGCTCCTTGATGTCCTTTGTGTTCCAATTCCAACACCCGCTGTACTAGGATAGATGGAATGACCATTTTTGACCCTCTCAGTACCAGGCAAGTTAGTTCGGTCTGCACTTGCCACATCTGTTCAAGCACTCTTTTGCACCTGTGTAACTGTTCCAGGACACGTTTCCATTCCACTCGGGTTCCGGCTGACTGTAATAAGAGGAAACACTCGTCATTCGCTTATGCCTCCTGTATCTCCTCGAGAGACATCGATGTGGGTGTCGCCACCGATGTTAGGGTGTGCAGAAACTCTTCTGTCTCCTATCCTTTGTCTTCTTCTTCTTGCTCTTTTGCCTCTATAGGGTGTCGGGACAGGTAGTCCGCAGCATTTGCATTCCTCGTTCGGTACACCAGCTCAATATTATATTACTGCAAGGCTAGCAGCCACTTCTCTATCCTTGCTGGAGGCTTGGAAGATGATTGGATCATGATAGGGAGAAGAGGTTTGTGGTCGGTAACTACTGTTACTGATTTGCCAAATACATAGAGGTGGAAACGTTTTTAACCCCAGAGTACAGTTTGACCCTCGCGCTTTATCTGTGAGTATCTCTGTTCAAAGTCCGAGAGGGCCCTACTCGCAAACGCAACAGGACAGCATCCCCTTTGTCATCAGGCTGAGCTAGTACCACCCAAGACCATATTGGATGGCGTCTACCATGATTTTGCTCTCTTATTTGGGCCAAAGTACACCATGCAGTCCTTTGCCGTGAGTCCACTCTTGATTTACTCAATGGTGCCTTATGCCAGGGTGGTCCACATCCAACTGCTGTCCCTCTTGGTGAGATTGCAAAGGGGTTCTGATAGGTTGGCCAGTTTACGTATAAATCTTCCACAGTGTGTGACCATGCCGGAAAACTACATACCTCTGAAGCACTGGTAGAAGGGCCGGCTGTGTGGATGTTCTTTACCTTGGCGGGGTTAGGAGAAATTCCACTCTCTTGGAATACAAAGCCAAATAATGTCATCTTCTTTTGTAAAAATGCACATTTCTCCTCATGCAACATGAGTCCTAGATGTTTGACGTGCCCCAGGCTGCTCCCTAGCCTTTGCAAGTGCTGCTGTTCTGAACTGGAATAGACCATGATGTCATCACTTATATTGATCGCTCCCTTCAGTCCAGTCAGCGCCCCACAAATTGTGTTCTGAAACACATCTGCCGCAGAAGATATTCTAAAATTGAGGTGCGTATACCTAGACAGCCCTCAAAGTGTGGTAAATGTGTTAATGTAGCATGACGCTGGGTAAACACCAACTAGTGATAACCTGATCTTAGGTCCAGCTTGGAGAACAACTTTGCTCCCTGTAGGATGGCTAGAATATCATCCAGCGGTTGGAGACCAAAGGGGTTGGTCCTTCTACTTCCTCTATGATGTCCACATTGACCAGGTTCTCGAGTTCTTTATCAACCAGTGCTCTTAGCCAAAAGGACACACGCTTATGTTTTAATGCTGTTGGCTGCATTGTGGGGTCAATGTGTAGTCGTACTGGTTCCCCAATGAACTTTCCTACTCCTGTAAACACTTTTGCATGTCTGGTCAGTAGTGATTGAATGTATTGTATGTATACTCCGAAGGCAAACTTTACAATGTGCAAGGCTTCTGCATTGGCACATCCTAGTAGGATCACCTTGCTGACTTTAGTGATGAAGAACCTTGCTCTGATGGTAGTTTCCTCATGATAAACAGACACAACAAAGACTCCTTCCAACAGCAGTAGCAGCTTTGCCCCAAATATGTATGTGTCTTTATTATCGGTGGAAAACCTGTTAAATTGTAGTAGTGATTGTCCACCATGACGCTTACAGACACCCCGGTGTAAATCAGTATGGGGATCTGGGAGTTCCCAGCGTGAACTGTACATCTTGCTTGTCGAATCTTTGATGCCTTTAGCTCTGACAAGCTGGAAATCACGAGTACATCTATACATCTTCATCTGTTTCTTCTTCTGCTGGTTGTTCTTCGTCTGGGAGTGGCTGTTCAACAATCGCAACCTTCCATGTTGTTCTCTGAAGCGACTGTGTAGATCCAGCCTGTCCCCAGAGGTATGTTGCCAGTGCTGGCGCATTGGCAAACTCGTGTGAAGTGATTAGTTATACTACATATCCCACATCCGTGGCCTCTTGCCGGGCAATTGTTTGAGTGGGGAAGGTCTTAGCCACAGTTATTTCCTCACCCTTCCTTCTTGTTCCCCAGTGGGTTTCTGTCCGACTTGCAGAATTATTGTCGACCTATGGCACAGGCTTCTTCCAGCTTAGTTGATTTCAGGGGGGCACACATCTTGTCTGCTCTGACATCTGCCAATTCATAGGAGCGCCTGAGTTCCAGGATGTGGGCCACAGTTATGCCTTGTTCGTACTGATGAACATCCTTTCATTAGTTGCTTGCGCATCTCGTGTTCCTCATCTGGCCATGCACATGTTGTAGCCATCCGTCTCAGTCTGCAATGGTAGGCATTGAGGGATTCCCCTTCTTTCTGTAGAGCATTTCTCATGAGGGATCTCTCTTAATCAAGGTTTGCCATGGGTGCAAAATACTCCTGTAGTGCAGTCTTGGCTGCAGTGAAAGACCTATCAGTGGGTCGTAGAGTTTTAAAAATGTTCCACATGGCAGGACCAGCCGAGTAGAGCGTAACTGGCCTTCTCGTGTCATCATCTTCCTCCCCTGTCACTGCTAAAACATTTCTAGGTGCTTCACCCAGGCGGACCATCTGGGAGCCAAGGCTGACGGGGCTCCTGACACATCAAACTTTTTCAAGGGTGTGAGACACATGGACAGGCGTTGCACCCTGGTGTCTGCAGGGGCACCTCCAGCTTCATCTGCCATCCTCAGTGATCGTGTGCATCACAGTTGCACACACACACACTGCTGTGGACCAGGTAAGATTGAAGATGGTTTTGGGATTGCAGAGCATACAAAAACTCAATGCAGGAGCTGCAATCCTTGCAAACCTTTCTTGCAGCAAAGTTCTCTTTTCCAGTGGTCCGGAGTGTGGCACTGTCTAGGGCTGGACACTCACGATAGGACGTAGGGCACGCAATCACTCCCAGTGGGAGCTGCAACCCTTAGAGTGGTGAATGCAGGATGACAGGGAGATCTCCACTAATGTTTGATGGGACTTATCCTTTTGAACGTGGCGTGCTCTGGAGCATGGGGCTTAATTATCACATGCTTTACTTAGTAGGCATGAGCATCAGTTTGGGCATATCAGAACTGTGACACAGACTTATTTGTCCGTGCACAGTGATGTCAACGTTGTGTTTCACTGCCGGCGATCTGGGAACATAAACAAGGCTGTCTTAACAGCGCCGGGCCTGTGGGCTCAGCCTGTGCATCGTCAACACTGGCACAAAGCTCTGCTGGGTCTCACAGCATGTGCGCACTGTGAAGTGTGCCTGGCGCAGAACAGAGTGTTTATAACCGCGTGGATCACATCCAGCATGGCAAGCCGCCTCGTCGCCAGTGTGGTGGGGCCTACCTACCTGTATAAAACACACAGTCAGTTGTTGCTTGCTGCTGGGGACCCCATGTTCACATGCCCGCTGACACTGGTGGCCCATTTTTATTTACTCACCACCTCATGACCAAATGCGTCACCAGGTCCTAAAAGAACATACACCACACTGCGGTGGCAAATGGAGCAGGTGTGTCTAGCACTGGCAGTCCCAAAGTGAAACAAGCACAGAGAAAAATTACGTCTTTCTTCCATCCTGAAGACGCCCTCTGAGGAGCAGCTAACACCGAAACAAGGGAGGTTTGGTACATCAAGAAAAAGTCAATGTTGTGGCCTCTAATGACGACTGGAGTGATTCTAACTGCCTTTATTGTATAACAAACAGGTGGGTTCAATTGTCCATGTGCTGGGCAGTGGCAGGTACTTACAGTGTCAGGCTGGGCCTCCCAGTTGCTTCACTGGGGGCAAGGTGTGCAGTTGGACTGCATGCTGTAAACTTCCAGGGCCCCCATGAGGCCTCCTATGGCATTGGATTTATGCCCTGGAAGCTGGCCGTGTAGGCTTATGTGGGCCTTTAGTACGCGGGCTCCTTATCAGGAGCAGCGCTCTTCAGACCGACCTGTCGGGCGCTCTGCCAGCATCTCCACTGGCGCCAATGTTCTCTCACGGAGCGCGGGTCCGCGAGATCACGTTGGGACGAGATCTCGCGAGACCGCGCTCCCGCGATCATGTGACATCCCCACACACCTCCTTTGCTGGGAAATGGATGGATGGTCATTCCATGACGAAGTCTGCAAACTTGCAGGGTTTCCTTTTCTCTCTCTGTGGTCTGCCTTGGTCTGGAAGCGGTCAGGGTTGAGGGAGCACTCTTGGGGAGGTTTAGGTGATTCAGGTTCTCCTTGTTTTGCCCTGCGCTGTAACTCTCTGAGTGGGGTTGAGGAGTTGGTGTTCGAGAACTCGCCGCCGTAGGGTATCTCCGAGGCATCTCTTCCTGACTGGCGAGGGTTTTCGGATGACTCTTGCTGGCCTTGATCTTCTCCGGTTTCCCAGTGTGGCTGTTCAATAGATTATTTCCTGCGGTACATAGCCACCCTTTCTAGATTCCACTTCCTTCCGTCACTGGTGCAAATGTGGTTTGACCCTTTCGTAAAGACTTCTATGGGACTGCTGTATCTGGAGCCGGTCGAAGTGTCTTTGTGGGGAAGACGTATCTTGACCAGGTCGCCTCTGTTAACTGCTGTGTGGTGAGCGGCACGACGCGTGTCCCCTTGAGCTTTCATGGCTTCTTTGTTCCGCTGCATGCGAAAGACTACGTCTTCCATGTCCACATCTTCGTCAGCCCTCACTTGATGGAGCCACGGTGGTACCAGTTTGGATGCTGCACTTCTCCCCCTTAGCAGATGGAATGGTGACACGCCAGTGACGGTGTTGGGAGTGATTGGCCTGTGGGTGATAGAGACTTGCTCTTCGCTGACAAATATTGTTAAGTTTGAGGAATTTCTCCATTTCTCATGAGACCAACTGGACGCCATTGTCCGTCAAGATTTCCTCGGTGAAGCCTTCGCGCTGGAATATGGCGGTGAGTGCTTCTATGACTGTGTTTGTGGTGATGTCCGATGTGAAATCAACTGCACCCCACTTTGAGAAATAGTCGACCGTGACTATCCCGTATTTATGTTCTGGGGGCATGCTGTCCAGAGGCCCGATGAAGTCCAGCCCTAGTTTGCGCCACACCCCTTCGGGGACTTCGGTGGGCAGCATGGGGGCTTATCTCACAGACAGGCGCTTGTCACTGTTTGCGCACTCATGGCACCTTTCAACCATTTGTCGTATGTCCTGGTCCATGCCTGGCCACCAATAGGCGTCGCGTATCCTGCGTCTGGTCATGTTGCACCCCATATGGCCAGAGTGCGCTCTGCACAGTATTACTTTGCGAATTCCACTGGGCGGGATCACTTGGTCGCCTCTCAGAATGAGACTGTTCATGACGTTGATTTCGTCGTTCACCTTCCAGTAGGGACGTAGGCCTTCGGGGATTGCTCTTTCATCAGGTCACTCTTCGCGGACCCAGGCTGCTATGCGCCGTAGTGCATCGTCCTGCTCGAACTCCTCCTGCCAGTGGTGCTCACTCAGGTCCATGTACTCACCGTTTCTGAAGTCGCTTATAGAGGCTATGACACATTCATCGTCCAAGAATGTGGTCCCAGGGGCATTTTGGTTCAGAAGCCTGGACATGCAGTCCGCTTGTGCGTTTTTCAAGCCGGCAATGTGGGCTATTTCGTACGTGTACTCTTGTAGTTTTGCAGCGATCCTGGCCAGTCTCGGGGTGGCAGTCTTGGTGGCGCCCGGGCTCAATATGTGAATGAGGGGTTTGTGGTCCGTGACCAATCTAAACTTGGTGCCCCAAACGTAAGATCTGATGTAGTCGACGGCCCAGGCACAAGCCAACATCTCCTTCTCTATGGTGGAGTAGTTCTTCTCCGCTGATGATAGGGCTTTAGATGCAAATGCCACAATATTTTCAGTGTCGCCCTTCTTCTGGGTCAGGGTAGCCCCCAGTCCGTACGCGCTGGCGTCCGTAGTGATGCAGGTGTCCCATTCAGGGTTGAAGGGTTTCAGGCATGTTGCGTACAGAATCCTTCTTTTGATGTCAGTGAATGCTTCATCTTGCTCTGGCCCCCATGAGTAGGTTGCCCCTTTCTTCAGAAGTACTCTCATGGGGGATGTGGTTTCGGAGAACCGTGGAACAAATTTTGCATAGTACTCCGCTAGGCCCAGGAACGAGCGTAGTTCTTTCTCTGGACCATGGGGCCGGGGCATCTGCTATGGCCTCCATAAGGTTCTTCTTGGGGCTCACCCCTTTACTTGAGATGCAGTACCCAAGGTATTCTACCTTGCTCACTCGAAAAACACATTTCTCGTGACGTAGATGAACGCCTGCCTCTTGAAGCTTGCTCAGAACCGCCCTGAGTGCGATGTCATGGGTCTCGTTGTCCTTGGCATACACAAGGATATCATCCTGAAAGAATGAGATGTTTTTGAGTTCTTTGAGTAGGGAATTCCTCATTCTCTGAAATGCGGACGCTGCCGAAGACAGCCCAAACGGCATGCGGGTGTATTGAAATGTACCGAAAGGAGTGATGAACGCCGTAAGGGGGCGCGAAGATTTGTTTAGTGGAATCTGGTGATAGGCGTCACGCATGTCCAGTTTCGAGAAGATTGCCGCCTCTTTCATCATGAGGACGATTTCACTGATGCTGGGGAGCGGAAAGCTGTCTGTAACAACATTTAGGTTCAGACTTCTCAGATCAGTGCATATTCTGAGGTCGTTGCTGGATTTTTTCTTATCTAGAACCACCAAACTCAACCACTCGAAGGATTCCACCGTCTCAATGGTTCCTTCTTCGACCATCTTCCGGAGGTGGGCATCTAAAGCAGGTCTCGCCGTGGCAGGCACCGGTCTAACGTCATGTTTCTCAGGCACTGCGTTGGGTTTCAACCGAATCTTGTGGACAAAGTTTCTCAGTTTCCCTGGTTTCTCAGAAAACAGGCTTGGGAAAATCTCCTCGAAATTTTGCGCTGCTCCTGAGGAGACCATGAGTACCTGTTCCGGAGTGCTGGGGTCTAGTTTAATGCTGAGTCTGTGTTGATCATCCCATCCGAGCACGGCTGGGCCTTTGGGTGAGAAGTACACCTTGGTGGTGGTAGACCTCCTTTTGAATTCAATCTGGGCTCTGATGTAACCCAGAAGGTCGACAGTTGCACCTCCAAAGACCGTCGGTTTTTGCCTGGTCGTTCTGATCTCCACTTTTGCTTGTCCCATCATCTCCTTGTACGTGTCGATGGGAAGGATTGTGAGGTCTGATCCTGAGTCTGCCATGACGCGTGTTTCCATGCCTCCACTTTAATGGTGCAGTGGGGCTTTTCTCTCCTGGCATGGAGGGCGTTGACCATGATGACCATGGGTCTGTCCTGTAGTTCATCATCGTCGCTTGAAGCGCGGTTGCCATCGATGCGGGAGATGTTTTTTTCCCGCCACGTGCATGCTGGGGCCACGTGACCAATGCGTCCGCACTTGGAGCATTCCTTATTCCTGGAGGGGCAGTCACGATCGTTCGCCATTTGTTTGGTTCTGGCACATCTGTAGCATTTCGGCACATCTCTCTGCCTGGGGCCTTTGTCTCTGGGGCTGTCACGCGACTGCTTGTCTCTGCGCCTTCTCCATTGCAGCGCTGTAAGCTCGGGTACAGGTAGGTGACTTCCCACCTCTTTGCGCCTGCTGGAGGTTTCTTTCTCGGCCCTGGCGATTTGGATGGCCTTGTCGAGGGTCACTTTCTTTTCTTGTATGAACTTGTCCTGCACTTTCCTGGAGTTGGTGTGAACGACCAGCATGTCGCAGATGACTTGTTCTGCGTTATCGCCGAAGGCGCATAAGGATGCCAGCTCCCTCATCCTGGTGATGTAGTCGTCCACGGGTTCACTTCCTTCTTGCTTACGGGTGTAGAACCTCAGCCTGTAGCACCACGTTCTCCTTATTGGTGAACCGCTTCACAATGCAATGGGTTGTCTCTTTGTAGATGTTGTTGTCGTCCACTGGTATGGCTGTTAAACTGGCAAAAATGCGCTGTCCCTCGACCCCCATTGCATTCAGCAGCATAGCCTTCTTTCTAGCAGGGGCATATCCTGTGCCGCCTATGGCCTCCAGATACGTGGAGAAAAGGGGCTCCCACTGCATCCACGGAATTTCCGGGGTCCCAGGTGAGGGCAGGAATGCAGGGGGCAGTGTAGCGCCTTGCATGGTGGGTCCGTGGGTACTCTGATATCCTCTTCGCCAGTTATGTTGTGGCCTCTAATGACGACAGGACACCTGGAGCGATTCTAAATGCCTTTATTGTATAACAAACAGGTGGGTTCAATTGTCCATGTGCTAGGCAGTGGCAGGTACTTAGAGTGTCAGGCTGGGCCTCCCAGTTACTTCACTGGGGGCAAGGTGTGCAGTTGAACTGCACGCTGTAAACTTACAGAGCCCCCATGAGGCCTCCTATGGCATTGGATTTATGCCCTGGAAGCTGGCCGTGTAGGCTCATGTGGGCCTCTAGTAAGTGGGCTCCTTATCAGGAGCAGCGCTCTTCAGACCGACCTGTCTGGCGCTCTGCCAGCCTCTCCACAGGCACCAACGTTCTCTCGCGGAGCACGGGTCCGCGAGATCACGTTGGGACGAGATCTCGCGAGACCGCGCTCCCGCGATCACGTGACGTCCCTACAGTCAACCATTCTATTTCAGGCGACAACGCCCTTTTTAGATCTTTGCAGAGGACATCTTTTCACAGGAATCTAGAAATATTGCCACTGAGGAACTGGCACTGCAGACAAATGCCGGAAATTGGAGGCTGTCAAGTTTCATCAGATCTCCTCCCCTGTACAGGGCCCTTCTCAAAGAATGTCTGCCACCCCTAATTTATATTATGACCTGGATATTGCCCCAAATAGGAGAGAGATGGAGCTTAATGGTGACCTGAGTAATAGTGAACTCAGTAATACTAGTTCTGATTCTGAATGTAGCAAAGACTACAAAACACCATCAGTACCCTAACTAGTTGGCTTATAAGAGACGAGTTCCAGGGTTCTGGGGTGAACCTTCATAACTCTGTGGTTAACGTCAATAATGGTGTAAATCCGAAGGAAGCACAGAACGAAGTGGGTAATAAGGAAAGCTTGGAATGTTTGTATCTAGAATCCCCTGAACTACAAGAAGATATGGGGAACTTCAACACTCTGGAAATTGGTTCTAAACTCCTGAATCCTAACATGTTCACCATCAGGATTTAATCTTTTGATACAAACAAAGGAGAATAAATTCCTCAGAACATTTAAGTTTATTGTATAAAGTCCAGACACTGAGAGTTTTAAACTCAGGGGACTTTTACATTATTGAACCCATAGATGTTCAAAATTGCAATGTTCTCCAGGTGCATTGCACTGTGGCAGAGACTGCTCAGATCATACGCATTCATTGTGATACATTAAAAAGCATAGGCTATTTATTGGATAGTGACACCCATGTTTCCATGCCACCTTCCTCTTGCTGCTAAAAATGTAAGTGTGGTCTCAGTGAGTCATCCGCAACGTCTACTAAGGGAATAAACAACAATACTGTAACGCTCACCTGACTCCCACGGAGACGCTGACCAGGTCTGGACTGCTGCAGCCCCTTCTAAGGTGATGCGCAGAACTCGGAAGACCGACTGGACAGGACCCCCAAATCTCGCTTGTCTGACTCACAGGAGAATCCTTCTGTAGATGGAGAAAGGGGGTTAACTACCTGCGGAGCAGCGCGTCGGCCTCCCACTTCCCTCTTTCGCTCTCCTCAGACCACCTCCGAAATTCCCCGTTAACTCTCACCTTAAGGTTTGAAAGGACGAGCTCTCCATCCTGCTTCTGGTGCAGGGGTGCGATTATATCCAGTTACTTCACTGGTGTTCGGATTGGTGAGGATCCAAGCTTACTTGACTTTCCTGGCAAGGTGTCGTAAGTATACTGTTGTAAAAGTTCAAGAGTTGGCCTCCTTTTCTATTTGCCTTTATATTCAGTAGTCCGTCTCTTATTCCTTTTATCACAGGTGCTGAATGAAGATTTCGCGTAGAGGAAACAATTCGCCGAAGGTAAACTCAGGTGAGTTATGATGGGTGGTTCCTTTAATGTCCTTATATTCACCCACTAATGCTTGTGTCTTTTTTCCCCATAGGGGTCAGGGTACGGTACTGCCGAAGAAGCGGCGCCGACCCGAAATGAGGGAAGATTCTCCCAACAATAATCAGGTAAGTCTTATGGCGAAAATCTGGCTTTCCTCAATATGTTCCTTTTGCTCACCTTTTGTTCTTCTCTTCCACCTTAGGCGCAGGTATGCGGCGGATCGTACAGATGGTCGCTAAGGAGCACGGAGATGCCTCGTGAACAGGTGAGTGGAACGCGGCGCTGCAGCGAGCAACGTGATGCATCTTTAAAATAACTGTCTTCCCTTAGGATCGCCGGCGTGATGACTCTGGACTCCGGGTAGAAGCAGGTAATGTTCTTCTGTTCACCTTTTCCCTTCTCTTCTTTCCTTTCAGGTGTTCCAGGATGGAGGTGGGCGTGGCTGGAGTCAGGATGCAGGAGCAGACACGGTGAGCGTCCAGCTGCTAGGTGCAGAACAACGCGAAGCGTGAGCTGCTGTCTGGACGTGGCTTAAATAGCCCCCAAAGTAGTTCCAGGTACGTATTCTTCCCCGGCCACGCCCGAGTGGCAAAATAGTCCCACAGGTAAAATAGTCCCTTTCAGGCCTCAAAGAGGTCTGGATCTGGCAGCACGGTCTGCATCAGGTAAGTTCACATAAACACTCCCTTTATGAGCCTGGCGCCTATGGCGGCAGGACTGAGGTCCAAAATGAGCCTGGCGCCAAAGGCGCCAGGACAGTGTCCAAAGGGCCCCTACTAGGGGTTGCTGGCCTTTTCCCCGGGAACATGATGTCTGCTTCCGGGGACGCTGGTCCTGGACTGGTTCTCCGGGAGTAGGCATCATGACAGCACTCTCCCCCAAGGCCCCTCCCAAGATTGTTCTCTCCGGGGGTTTCGGTTTGTTTGGGAAATTCCGGTGGAATTTTTTTATTAACCGAGGTGCATGTACATGGTCACTAGGTTCCCAAGACCTTTCCTGAGGCCCGTATCCTTTCCAATCTATTAGATAGAAAAGTTTTGACTTTGACACCTTGGAATCTAAAATGTTCTTCACCTCGAATTCAGGTTCTCCATTTATTTGGATAGGTTCTGGTGGCTTGATTAGTCGGGTTCCAGGTTGTACTGGTTTCAAAAGTGATACATGAAAAACAGGGTGAATCCGCATATTAGCTGGTAGGTCGAGTTTGACGGCCACCGGGTTGATTATGGCCGTAATTGAGTAAGGCCCCAAATATTTTGGGTTAAAAGTTCGAGGTCCTTTGAGCAATAAGTGTCTGGTAGCCAGCCATACTATAGAGGTGCCTCACTTCGATGGAGATCAGCATTCTTCTTGTATTTTCTCTTGGCTTGCTGTAAATGTGTAGTTGCTTCTTTGAAAGCTTGTGTTATTGTAGAATGCAGATGGTCTACAGCGGGCATTTCGAGGCTTTGAGGCGAGTCAAGATCTGAGGTTCGAGGGTGATGCCCATATAAGGTATAAATAGGACTTTGCCCAGTTCCAGAATGTACCAAATTATTGTATGCATATTCGGCAATCCAAAGAATATCCTTCCAATTACTTTCAGATTGATGCAACATACACCGTAAATATTGTTCAAGGGTCTGGTTAGTGCTCTCTGTTTGACCATCGGTCTGAGGGTGGTGGCTGGTTGATAATCTTACATCAATTTGTGCCAGCTGACAACACTTTCTCCAAAAATGGGAAATGAATTGGCTTCCCCGGTCAGAGACTAGTATGGACGGGAATCCATGTAAACAAACGATATTTTCAAGGAATTCCTTGGCTAGGACAGAAGCTGAAGGTAAACCTTTTAATGGAATGAAGTGGGCCATTTTGGAAAATAAATCCACAATAACAAGACTAGTGTTATATCCATAACAAGGAGGCAGGTCTGTAATAAAATCCAGTGACAAGGTGTGCCAAGGTGCCGGTGGAATGTCTAAGGGTTGAAGAAGGCCGGCTGGTCTTTTTTTTTTACCTTTATTTTGGGCACAAACACCACAGGACATCACAAAGGATTTAATGTCCTTTCGCCAAGAGGGCCACCAGAACTGTCGTTTAACCTTTTCTTCCGTCTTGGCGATACCTGGGTGCTCCTCTATTAGGGTATCATGATAACAAGAAATAACCAGTTCTTGTAATTCTTTGTGTGGTAGAAATAAGCGCCCTTGGATGTAAGGTAGATCATCATTGACAGTAAAGTAAGACCCCTTTTGAATCCAATCCTGCAAGGCTGTAGGGTCCAGGAGTTGTTTAACTCTAGCTTGAATGTCTTCCAGTGTTTGTAAAGAGGTGTCATGATCTCTGCTTCCAAAAGGCCAGGACTTACCCAACTCCCTTGGAAGCAGACCCATAACCCAGGTTCCGAGTGCCAGCCAGTCCCAATTGGGACCTTTTGGACCCTGCCCTGGCGCCAGTGGCGCCAGGCTCATAAATATGCCCAGTCCCAGCGCTGCAAGCGCCGGGCTCATAATGCTTGGGTGGACTTACCTGCAGCAGACCATGCTGCTTACTTACCTGCCAGTTGAACCCCTGATCCTCTTCTGTTTGGGACTACTTTTCCTGTTGGGTGGGGCAGGTGCCACTCCCTAGGTTCAGAACACTGGAACTCTTCTGGAAAGCAGGAACTCTTTTCTTACCTAGGCGTGGCTGTGGAAGGAGACACCTAAGCACTACAGGAGGCTATTTAAACCACACCCGATGGATGAATCTTGCTTTGCGTTATTCTGCATCCTCTGCAGCAGAACGCTCATCGTGTCTTCTGCATCTGATCCTGGGCCTAAAGGAAAAAGGCTTACCATCCTGAATCCAGTCTTCAGCAACATCTATAAAGACAAGAAAGAACAGGTTAGCACTACGGTCTTCAGTGACAGCGCATCTCTTACCTGGTCCATCGGCTGTCATCAACGCCACGCGCAGCATTCCTGCATCTGAAAGACAAAGGCTTACCTACTCTTCACGCGCTCCGGAGGTCATCGCACTGCATTGCGGCATCTGAAAGACAAAAGCTTACCAACTCTTCGCACGCTCCGGAGGCCTTCGGCGCTGCATCCCGCATCTGTAAGACAAAAGAAGGTGCGTTTAAAGACATTGGGTAACGTTAAATACTCACGTGCCATTACTCCATCCACGCCGAACTCAGTGAGCATTCCGGCATCCTTCAGCAGCTCCGAACTGGTACCTGCAAAATAAAAGGACAGTTTGTGCGCATCGTGAAGCAAGCAACAAGCGCTTACTTACGCGCTTCCAGGCGCTTCTATTCCGCATACGGGTCCATCCTCAACTCACTTCAGCCAGTCAACCGTCATCGCCGGAACCCTGCAAAATAAGAGACAGCATTACAAAGGACTTTTAAAGACATTTGAAATATTCGGAACTCACCGTTCGTGAAGTAAACGACAGACAGCAGTCCTCTGAAGTCAAGAGGCCTGCGCTACCTATCCAGTGAAGAAACTGGTTACAGCACCCTGCCCCGAGGCAGATGGAGAGCTCGGCGTTCACTTACCTAAGGTGAGAGCGTTAACCTTTGGGGTTCTACAGGAGAGGAGAAAAGGAAAGAGATAGGGACACCCCAATAACCCCAGTTCATTAATCCCATATTTTCTATCTGCAGACATCTTACTCTTCGAGTCAGGCATACAGTGCACAGAGGTCCAGCCCAAAGAGCCAACCTGGTGGTGCACATCACTTTTGAAGATACGGTAGTCACCCAGTCAAGACCGGCGCCTCTGCGAGAATCAGGTGAGCGTTACAAGAGGTCATGCCCAGAATTCTTTGTTCGGGAATTATCGGTACAGGTTCTGAGTTTGTATCTGTTTCTCCCATTCCTATTCGGGATACAGCGTCCGCTTTGCCATTCTTGCTGCCAGGACGGTAGGTAATTACAAAATCGAATTCAGCAAAAAACAAAGCCCATCGGAGCTGACGTGATGATTGAGCTTTGGCAGTTTTCAAATATTGTAAGTTCCGGTGGTCAGTGATCACCGTGATGGTATGTCTAGCGCCAAGAAGATAATGCCTCCAAGCCTTAAAAGCGGACTTAATGGCTAATAATTCTTTGTCGGTGATTGCATAATTGACCTCAGGTGGTGAGAATTTTCTGGACCAAAATGCTACGGGGTGCAGTTGGTTAGTTTCGGGATCTCTTTGAGACAGGACAGCTCCGATGGCTAAGCTGGATGCGTCGGTTTCGACTATGTATGGGAGATCTGGACGCGGGTGTTTCAATACAGGTGTGGAGGTAAATTTAGCTTTTAATTCCTGAAAGGCCTGTTCGGCTTCCTCGGACCATTCGAAGCGTTTATTTTTCCTCAAGAGTGATGTGATGGGTTGTACAATACGTGAAAATTCCGGGATAAATCTGCGATAGAAATTGGCAAAGCCAAGCATGCTTTGAACACCTTTCACAGAGCTAAGCGATGGTCATTTGAGGATGGCATCCACTTTTCGCGAGTCCATTCGGTGCCTTTAGGTGTCAGGATGAAACCAAGAAACTCGACTTCTGTGGTATGGAAAACACACTTTTCAAGTTTTGCAAACAGTTTGTGTTGGCGCAATTTCTCAAGAACTGCCCTGATGTGCTTTTTGTGATCAGATTCCGAAGAGGAGTACACAAGAATGTCATCGATATATACGACAACACAAACATCGATGAGTTCCCGAAGGACATCGTTCATGAAGTTTTGGAAGGCAGCAGGTGCGTTGCACAATCCGAAAGGCATCACCTGGTACTCGAATAGTCCATATTTGGTGCGGAAGGCAGTTTTCCATTCGTCGCCTTCCTTTACTCGCACCAGATGGTAAGCCCCCCGTAGATCTAACTTGGTGTATATGCAGGCATCCTTCACTTGGTCAATAAGTTCAGGGATCAGGGGCAAAGGGTAACGGTTTTTAACAGTTATCTGGTTCAATGCGCGGTGGTCGATACAAGTTCTGAGGTCGCCTTCTTTTTTTGGCACGAAGAACAAAGCCGAGGATGGAGGAGACTTTGACGGGCGAATGAAACCATTGGCTAGGTACTGATCTAAATATTGTCGCAAAAGAAGATTCTCGGGTTCAGTAAGAGCATAAATCCTGCTACAAGGGGGTTGTGCACCGGGCATCTGATCGATTTGGCATTCGTACAACCTGTGAGGGGGTAACGTGTTGGCCTGTTCCTTTTGGAAGATGTCTTGAAATTCTTGGTGTTCCGGCGGTATTTGCAAAGTGGCAGGGGTTACTGTAGCCAGGCCTATATTTGGATTTCCTGGATAACAGGTTTGTGCACAATCCGGAAAGGTTATCCTCTTCGCTCGCCAGTCAATTAGAGGATTATGTGTTTCTAACCAAGGGAATCCTAGAATTACCTGAAACTGTGGAGCCTTGATTACGTCAAACACAACAGCCTCCCGATGCCCGTCCTGACCCACTAGTGTCACCTCTGCAGTGGAATGTGTTACCGGCCCAGAGGCGATTTCGGTTCCATCCACTGTGGTGATGACCTCTTTACTGGTTTTAGGACGAAGAGGGAGGTTGATCCTAGAAGCCAATTCACGATCCACATAGTTTCCTACAGCCCCACTATCGATGTATGCCTTTATTGCATGCAACCGCCTAGGCTGTTCCAGATCTATGAGGACCATTGGCATGATGAAGTGCGAGGTCTGAGAGTTAGTTTTCAGGCTCGGCAAGCGGACCCCTACGCTTGTCGGGCGTGGTCGTTTCCCAAATCAGGTTCCATATGGTTCTTATCCGCGGCTCCTACCGCCTTCTTGGGCGGTTTTACTGGGCAATCTCGTAAAAAGTGTCCAGAAGCCCCACAATAAAGACATAATCGCATCTGCCGGCTTCTTTCACGTTCTTTTTGAGTTAAAGGTCCTTTAACCCCTCCAATTTGCATTGGTTCAGAAACATCAGCACCCTTGGGGTTAACGTGAGTCTTGACCAACACCCGTGTCTCAAACTTGGACCGATCTGCCTTTCTGTTTTGAAGCCTGTGATCTAATTGGACCACTAAGTCTATATATTCCATGCAGTCTTGGGGCAGATTTACAAATTGGGCCAGGACATCCTTAAGTTCTCCACGTAGACCTCGATGAAATAACGTGATTCTTTTATCCTCTGGCCACCCAGTCTCCACAACCAACCTATTGAAGGTTGCGATATAGGGTAAGAGATCCTGGTTACCCTGTCGTAGGGACAGAAGTTCGTTGTCCAGGGCCTGTCCCTGAGAGTGTCGAGCAAATAATCTTTCCATGCGTGTCTGAAAGCCTTGAAAATCCCGGAGTATTGGGTCATCTTGAATAACCAGTGGAACTGACCAATCGGCAGCACAGCCGCTGAGATATGATAATACAAAAGCTACCTTGGTTTGGTCGTTAGGAAAGGCCCCAGGTCTGCAGAGGAAGTGCAATCGGCATTGATTCATGAATCCGGCAAAACATTCAGGTGGGGCCAACGGCATATTTCCAGGTAGATTAATTTGCACTGGGTTACTTGAAACCACTGGGGCGGGAATACCCCCTGAACCTGGTAGGGGAGTTTGTCCAGCCTGACCTTGCAATAGATACTATTAGTTCTCTCCTGAGAGCGTTAGTCTCCTGACGAGCGGAATGCACTTTGGCCCGTAATTCCCCCAATAGGTGGGCCAACTGATCAGTCTCGGAAGTCTCCATAGCGCCTGGGTGGGAAATTGTAGGAAGGCTTCGCATTCTGTAACGCTCACCTGACTCCCACGGAGACGCTGACCAGGTCTGGACTGCTGCGGCCTCTTCTAAGGTGATGCGCAGAACTCGGAAGACCGACTGGACAGGACCCCCAAATCTCGCTTGTCTGACTCGCAGAAGAATCCTTCTGCAGATGGAGAAAGGGGGTTAACTACCTGCGGAGTAGCGCGTCGGCCTCCCACTTCCCTCTTTCGCTCTCCTCAGACCACCTCTGAAATTCCCTGTTAACTCTCACCTTAAGGTTTGAAAGGACGAGCTCTCCAACCTGCTTCTGGTGCAGGGGTGCGATTATATCCAGTTACTTCACTGGTGTTCGGATTGGTGAGGATCCAAGCTTACTTGACTTTCCTGGCAAGGTGCCGTAAGTATACTGTTGTAAAAGTTCAAGAGTTGGCCTCCTTTTCTATTTGCTTTTATATTCAGTAGTCCGTCTCTTATCCCTTTTATCACAGGTGCTGAGTGAAGATTTTGCGTAGAGGAAACAATTTGCCGAAGGTAAACTCAGGTGAGTTATGATGGGTGGTTCCTTTAATGTCCTTATATTCACCCACTAATGCTTGTGTCTTTTTTCCCCATAGGGGCCAGGGTACGGTACTGCCGAAGAAGCGGTGCCGACCCGAGATGAGGGAAGATTCTCCCAACAATAATCAGGTAAGTCTTATGGCGAAAATCTGGCTTTCCTCAATATGTTCCTTTTGCTCACCTTTTGTTCTTCTCTTCCCCCTTAGGCGCAGGTATGCGGCGGATCGTGCAGATGGTCGCTAAGGAGCATGGAGATGCCTCGTGAACAGGTGAGTGGAACGCGGCGCTGCAGCGAGCAACGCGATGCGTCTTTAAAATAACTGTCTTCCCTTAGGATCGCCGGCGTGATGACTCCGGACTCCGGGTAGAAGCAGGTAATGTTCTTCTGTTCACCTTTTCCCTTCTCTTCTTTCCTTTCAGGTGTTCCAGGATGGAGGCGGGCGTGGCTGGAGTCAGGATGCAGGAGCAGACATGGTGAGCGTCCAGCTGCTAGGTGCAGAACAACGCGAAGCGTGAGCTGCTGTCTGGGCGTGGCTTAAATAGCCCCCAAAGTAGTTCCAGGTACGTATTCTTCCCCGGCCACGCCCAAGTGGCAAAATAGTCCCACAGGTAAAATAGTCCCTTTCAGGCCTCAAAGAGGTCTGGATCTGGCAGCACGGTCTGCATCAGGTAAGTTCACATAAACACTCCCTTTATGAGCCTGGCGCCTATGGCGGCAGGACTGAGGTCCAAAATGAGCCTGGCGCCAAAGGCGCCAGGACAGTGTCCAAAGGGCCCCTACTAGGGGTTGCTGGCCTTTTCCCCGGGAACATGATGTCTGCTTCCGGGGACGCTGGTCCTGGACTGGTTCTCCGGGAGTAGGCATCATGACAAATACAACTCTGGTAGATGATGAAAATGCAAGAGGGTGGCCATGGCTTACAAATCTTCTTGCAACAAAGGATATTGAAACAAAATGAACTTGTCCTATTGCCAGTTGGAACACCGGGGGCAACTCACATCTTTTTTCCACTAATGGCTCTCTCAATATTCTTGCAAATTTTTATGTGTTTTTGCTTCAGGAAACGTGGGTAGTTTCTCCAATCTATATTGAATACTTTCATCTTTATCATGAGCTAGCAAGACAAGGTGTTCAAGGCATACCATCGGGTGGCCTAATGAAAGGGTTGAAGCAAGTCTTGGTTTAAGCTGGTATATTACCCAGAGACACCAACAGAGGTGAAATCGGTACAGCTGTTTTAATTGTGAATGTCTATTCACACCCAAGATCACCTAATTAGGAGGCAATTTTTGATCACATTGATTCTATCCTGACTCAATGGCGTGCGACACCTAACAATGATATTATACCTTTGGAAGGACACTTAAATGATTAATGTGAGGATATCGATATAATTCCTGTTTTAAAAAATGAGTAGAAGTGTTATGCGACAAAGGAAATCAAATCACTCTGGCTAGTTGTATGCAGATATACAGACAGCTGCATCTAAAGCCTGAAACAATCACACTGCTGCCCCAAGAGTCATACCATCGGCATCAGAATCATTATTCCACAGCGACTATTCAGTGGCTCTTATACGTAGTCGAGACTGAGAACATTGTGATACAACACACAATGAGAAATCTTGCAGTAAATACTGTTTAGACATATATGCTTTGGCTCAGAGACTAAAAACAGCCTATGAATGCAGCAGTTGTTATTATCAGAGATGTCCCAATTGTTATCCAGCTGGGGAGTTTCAGTACATTGACAGGAACTACTTACAAACAGCTGTATAGGTGAACCATGTTGAGACAGACTTTCCTAGCCCGTCAGGATGTTCACATTCTCAGTATCTGTGAACATGAGTGGCGTGAAATAGTGCAAATCAATCCAAAGTGTATTGTTTTTTATAAATAGAAGAGGCAGCCCCACGATGCATTGTACGTAGGTCAAACAAATGCTTTGAAGATACACCACTGCTTCTTGGAGGGTTTGTTTGTTTGTTTGTTTCTGTAATATTTATTATGTGCGCCAGACCCAAGGGTATCAGGGCGCAGGCAATAAGAAGTCGTGAAGCTTGGTACACAGGATACATTAGTTACAGTTACAATAGTATCAAAAAAAATCTAATCTAACAGGTGTTGGATATAAAGGTACATACAGTAAACGGTGTTGTGGAATATACATACATGGAATATACAGGCAAACTATATACAAGAGCAAATACACTATTTTACCAGTCTATACTTAGCTGTGAACAATGACAAACCACATCCTGTAGGACACCCCAAGATCATCTGTGACAATTTTGGAGGTATAGACCAGTATTTTGGGTTGATCAGGTGTGAGGTCTATCCACTCCAAGGCCTTTACTTACCAGTGGTGCCCTATAGATGTGATGGCAAGCTAATGTTCTTGCTTTGTTGTACATGCGTCGAGCCAAAACAGGCAGAGTGCAGGGACATGGATGAAGAGCAGAGGCTGGCAAGAACCTGGTGTACAATCAAATTACCAACCACTTCAAAACAGGGCTACTGACTGGTAGACATGAGATATGGCATTTTAAAACAATCAGTCTAGACCTCTTCTGTGCCTATATTCAGATGTTCCCTCTGCAAAAACAAGCATCCTCCAGCTGCCTGGCACAATGTATGGATGATGCTGCTAAACAGTGCTGTATGGACGATTATTACAAACATCAGGGCAGAAGCAAGCTTATGGAACACATCAAGGACAACTCGGCTCTGTTTTGGACACAGACTGACTTTTGAGCTGAACTTAAAAACACAGACTTTCCTTAGTTTCTTTAGGTATGGAAATCTCACTTTAGCATAGGGCAAGTTATTTCTTGCTCCATCCCGATATTTAAGACAATCCATTTTATTTTAGAAAAATGAATTTGTTTTCTGTGTCTTACTTCATGATGCCTTCACAAATGGATTCATGGGTGGGATGGCTCAACCGATACAAGTTGGTGAACCCTCAAACTTGAAAGAATGAAGTAGCAGAGACTCAGACCCCTCAGTAGCCACTAAAGGCTTTATTGAGTTTGATATTTGTAGCAGTAGTAAAGAGATTATTCCCCCAGGGTACTGGTACCGGTAATCCCTTATCGCCTTATTACGAGGTCCCTTTGTGGGTCCCTACCTTAATGGCTGGTTTTACCAGCCGTTAAGAACGGGACTCGCAAAGGGACTCTGAAGGTAATTACGGTACTGCAATTTGCGGTACTGTAATTACTGCCTTCCCCATTCCCATTGAGCCCTATGGGGGCAAAAATGGGAATGGGGAAGTGCCATGGTGAATGGGGAATTACCGCCCCCCGCACACCTTGGAATGGGGCGGTAATTCCGCCATTCGCCAAGGCGGACTCTGTAAAATACCAGCGGCAACCATGGTGCTAATAGCGCCATGGTTACCGCCTTCTGTGTAATGAGGCCCCCAGACTTTAGAGGTGATGTTAAAGTGGTGTTACAGAACCATGGAAAAGATCCCATCCAAATCCATCAAGGGGATAACATTGTCCAAGGGCTGCTTGAGAGGACAATGTTCTCTAGTATCAAGGAAAAGACCAGGAGTGAGAGAAAAGATAGAGGTACTCACGCTTTCAGGGAGACAGATGAAACACCTTCTACCTCTCCAGAAGCTGGGCCTAGAAAAGTCAGAGGAAGAAACTGAAACCCTTCCTGACCTAGCCTTTGCCAAAAGGTACAACCTGTTGTTGGCTGAAACCTTTTTAAAGGTTACATCTGAACAAGAGGGCCGTGAAAAAGGACTTTTTTTCTTTCTAAGACATGGGTTTATGTATCAGAGAGACATCACTTCGGAAGGTTTACAAAAAAAACTGGTTGCCGCTAAGAGTCATAAGCAAGTGGTATTAGAAATGGCTCAATCACATTTGACCAGAGGCCATTTAGGACCGACAATGGGCCTCATTACACGGTAGGCGCTAAGGGATTACCGGTACCGGTAAAGTCACTGGTGCCGGTAATCCCTTAGCGCCCTACTACGAGGTCCCTCAGCGGATCCCGTCCTTAACACCTGGTCTGACCTGGTGTTAAGGACGGGACCTGCTGAGGGACTTCAGAGCTAATAACGGTACCGCAAATTGCGGCATGGTTACCTCTTACCGTGTAATGAGGCCCAATGACTCAGGCCCAAATCACCAACACATTTTATTGGTCAGGAATACAGGCTAACATTAAAAACTTTGTCCAGACCTGTGATATTTGCCAAAAGACTAGTAGTCATATGCCACCACCAGTTCTCTTAAATCCGTTGACAATCATTGAAATTCCATTCTCAAGAATTGGTATGATATTGCAGGGCCCTTAGAAACATAAAAACTTGGAAATAAGTACATTTTGGTAATCGTGGAATATGCAACACGATACCCAGACGCCTTTGCCCTGAGAGCAAATACCACCCAGCAAATTCTCATACATCTGCTCCCTTTCTTTTCACAAGGTGGGTTTCCAAAGGAAATAGTGACAGATAAAGGCTCGACATTCATGAGCAAACTCATGGGGGAAGTAAAACAATTGCTGCATATTTCAACTTTGAGGACATAAATGTACCACCCACAGACAGATGACCTTGTAGAAAGATTTAACAATACATTGAAAACCATACTCCGGAAGTTAGTGGAACAAGATGGCAGAATTTGGGATCAGATTATCCCATTGGCTCTATTTGCAGTTAGAACAACACTCCAGGCTTCCACAGGAGTCTTCCCGTTCGAGTTACTTTAATGACGGAGCCCCAGGATGTCCTAGACATACTGAGGGAAACCTGGTATGAAAAAGAGGAGATCCCAATACCACTCTCCCAAACTGCCACCACACTTAAAGAACACGTGACGGCAGTTAGATTTTTGGTAAAAACATATATGGCGAAGGCACAAGAACAACAGAAAGCCTCCTTTGACAAAAAGGTTTCATTAAGATCTTTTTCCACAGGCCAAAAGGTATTAGTGTTGTTCCCCCCTTCTGAGAACAAACTAATATCCAAGTGGCATGAGCCATATGAGGTGTTGGTTACAATCGAACCGTGAAGCTATAAAACTTCCCAACCTGATCACCACCATAAAACACAAGTCTGCCACAATAATCTTCTAAAGGAGTGGAAGGAAAATCCTTCAGTATCTAATGTCACCATTTTCTCCTGTTACCCGAGGATTCAAATAATACCACCTTTATACTACCTGACCTTAATAACAACCAAAAGCAAGATCTATATGATCTCATAAGAGAATTTTCTGATGTGTCTAGAGAAAAGCCGGGAAGAGGGAAGGATATTTATTATCACATCTGCACTACAATAGGCAAAGTGGTACATTTAAAACCTTGCTGACTACCTGAATCCCGAAAAGAAATCGTTATTCAGGAAGTAAAACAAATGCTTGAAGCTAATATTATTCAACCATCTACTAGCCCCTGGTCCTCCCCTATCATGTTGGTGGCAAAGCCTAATGAGAGTTGGAGATTTTGCATCGACTTTAGAAAGCTAAATGCCATTTCTGTGTTTCACGCTTAGCCAATGCCAAGTATTGACAATCTTATTGACGGACTTGGTAATGCTGTCTACCTCTCTACTATAGACCTTATGAAAGGTTATTGGCAGTCCCCACTATGTGGACCTGATAAGGAGAAAACGGCCTTCACTAATCCCATAGGTCTGTTTCACTTTAAGGTATTACCATTCGGTCTACATGGAGGTCCTGCAATATTCCAGAGGTTAATGGATAAGATTCTACAAACTTTATCAAACTTTTGCAAAGCCTATATCGAAAATTTTGTGATACACAGTAAAACTTGAGAAGATCATTTGTACCAACTATTAGTGCTATTGTCTGTGAAGCTAGCTTGCCAGCAGGAAGGTGCCTGGCTTCTCTTCCCATGCCATCCAGGGCTCATGCCTGGTATAGGGTGGTCTTGCAAAGAGTGACTGGAAGTCTTCTCTCACTGCCTAGCTGTGGGAGGGCCCCAGCTCCTGCAATATGTGTTTGTTTCCAGGGGAACGCCAGAAGTGCAGCGGATGGGAGCAGCAGGAATGGGCCTTGCATGCCAAAGTTGCGCCAAAGTCAAGTCCGTCTGTGCCTGTCCAGAAGGAATAATCTCTTAATTATGCATGTTAGTTCTTGGTGGATTTACACCCCACGGATACAATTCCCAAAAAAATCTGAAAAATAGAAGAAACGCTTCCCAATTACATAGATGTTAATCATATAGGGAAATTTGCTTTTAATGCCTACTTACTAAACACACGCTCTTTAGTGGGCCATGCTACTTCTGTCTTTGAGCTTTTGGATGATGACTCCCTGGATATACTCTGACTTACCGAAACATGGCTAAATGATAGCTCTGCGTCTATTTTCATGGAGGCACTACCTGACGGCTATAAGATTCTCCATCTTGATCGAGTCCCCCATCACCCTGGGCGCGGCACTGGAATCATCTTTAAATCCAATTTAATACTCTCCATGATTAGACTATAACACAATTTGGAAGCACTTCTTGTATGTTTGGCAGTGGATACCTCCTATTCCATACATTTTCTGATTGTATACTGCCCTCAGGCACCTATTCCGTATTCCTGACCCCTTTTATAGACTTGGTAGCCTCTATTAAGGCTAGGTTCGCCAATCTAGAGATGTTGGGACATTTCAACCTTAGATATAACTCAACACTCTCTTCCACATTGGCTCAGTTCTTTGAGTCCATCGCTGACCTTGTTCTGCATCAATTGATATCCATGACTTGCGCAGCATTCTTGATCTCATCTTTTCTGCCGGATCCACCATTACTGTGGCTTAGCCTGATAAAAGTGCTATAGTCTGACCACTGACTGATATCTTTTAAAGTGCTCTGTCCCCACCTGCCGCTACTATATGTTTGGCCACTGTCGTGAAACGCAGTTGGCGCTGCGCAGATCTTTCTCTTATGGCATACTTCATCAACCTGGAGTGTCGAAATTCCCTATCAGTTGATCTATCTTTTCTATCTAAGACCTTACAGGCTGCCATCGATCTGGTTGCCCCTCTTAAAGCAACCCAGCAGAAGACATATCCATCTGCACATTGGTACATGGATGAGCTCAAAGCAGCTCTCCTGAAAGCTAGGCAAGTAGAGCGCAAGTGGCACCTGTCTTATGATCATAAAGCAAAACTGGTCTATCGTCAGCTCACTTGCGAATATCATGCACTTATCTGTGCTGCAAAACAGTCTTATTTCACGTTTAAAGTGTAATATGCACTTAACCAATCCAAAGATCTATTCATGGTGGTTAAGTCTTTCTCTTCCTCCGCTCGCTTTATTCCTACCTCAGCACCCACACAACAACTCTATGACTCACTATCCGAGTTCTTTTTCACTAAGATTACAGATATCCGTAATTTTATTGTGTTTTCTGCCCCAACTCCTGCTGATATTACTGTAGTTGCCAGTTCCACTCTTCAGCATGGTCTAATTTTCCTGAGTTCTCCATGGAAGATGTATCTAGGGCAGCTAGCCTACTGAAGTTGGCAGCCCCCTCAGATCTGGTGCCTTTGAAGGTATTTAAAGATAATATGCCCTCTATCATTCCTTGGGTTACCGCAGCAGTGAATATTTCCTGTCAAATAGGAACAAATCCTAAAAATCTTAAGCAGGCAATGGTTATGGCCCAGCTAAAAAAAAACATCACTGGATGCTTCTGTTCTTGCTAATTTTCATTCCATCTCACTTCACCCATTTCTAATGCAATTGTTGGGATCTTTGGTCTTCACACAACTGTCTTCTTTTCTTGAGTCCTCTCTTCTTTTTGACTCCTTTCAGTCAGGCTGCCGACCGCAACATGGTACAGAGAGTATCCTTATGGCAGTTGTTAATGATCTTACCATGATGTTGTCCTGGGTTAAGTGGGTCCCCTGATATTACTTGACCTGTCAGCGGCCTTCAACACTGTCAACAACTCCATGATTGTGTCCCGCATGGTGGCAGCAGGCCTCTGTGGTTCTTTGGTTCAGTCTTGGCGTGGCTTTCATTCTTCCTGTCTGATAGGGGTCAATTCCTTTCACTACCCCCATTCCATTCTTCTTCCTCCTCTCTTTCTTGTGGAGTCGCTCACTGCTCTGTCTTGTCCCCTATACTATTCAACATCTATGTTCAGTTATTGTTTTGTCCCATCCGCTCCCATAGTTTTCAGTGCTACACATACGCCGATGACACCCAGATTTTTTTACGTTTAGAACAGCAATTGGCTGAAATTTAAGGGGGACAAGACTGAGATCCTGGTGGTGGGTTCTTCCCCGGACTCAGCTTCTTGGTCTTCCTCCTTTTGGCCCACTGCTTTTGGTGTCTTTCCTATCCCAGTGGCAGTGGTTAAGAATCTGAGGGTTTACCGCTCTGCCTCACTTTCTATGTCTGCTCAGGTGAATGCTGTATGCAAAACAGGGCACATTTTGCTGCGTGTACTCTTTGGAGTACTACCATATTTGCTTAGCATCTTCATCCTAGAGTTCTTATCTCTATTGTTATCAGTCAAAATGACTATTTCAATGCCCTGTTTCTGGATCAACCTGTCAGCCTAATCCATTGGCTACAGCGCCTTCAGAATCTGGCTGATAGGGTAGCCAAAGCTACTCCTTATGGGTCACACATCAGTCATGTGCTCTGTTCCCTTCACTGGCTGCCAGTAGCAAAAAGGATCAAATTTAAGTCTCTGACTGGTGCACAAAGCATTCTACTGCCAGGGTGCGGAATATCTTCAGGATAGGTTTCAGCTCTATGTGTCTGGTCGGGCCCTTCGTTCCGCAACCGCACATCTAGTGGCTCTCTCCAAATTCTGCCGTTTAAGAACTGGGGGACGTGCCTTCTCAGTCTCTGCGTCTAAATTATGGAATAGTCTAACTGTTGCTCTTAGGCAGGTTGAGAACCACTTACATTTTAGCCATCTTTTAAAAACTTGACTGTTTAAGGTTATTGCTAGTTCTTGCCAGATGTGTCCTCCGCGCCATGATGCCCTTGGGTGACCTTGCGTGTTACAAATTCTGATAACATAACATAACACCTTTATACTGTCCAGTGAGGACTAAGGCCTAACCACAAATCCCCGAAAATGCAAACTGGCTTAATTTGCAGTTAAATAGCTAGGGCTTTTGGGGGGTAATGGTACTGTTCAACCCCAACAAGAAAAGGTTATAGTGTGTCTTGACACCCCTGCCAAAACCAGAAAAATATCTAAGAGCCTTTTTGGGGTTAATCGGCTTCTACCGCTGGATTATTCAAAACTATTCAAGCAAGACCTCCGGACTTACTGACAAACTGAAGAATGCAGAACCCCAGAAGATCAGGTGGGATGAGGAAGATGAGATTTGTTACACCACTCTCAAGCAGACCCTGTGTCAAAGCCCCATTCTTAAAGTAGCAGATTTCTCTAAGAAATTTATTTTGCAGACTGATGCTTCCTTCATGGGTCTAGGGGCCAACCTTTTCTCAAAATCAGGGTGGGGTAGAACACCCTATATTATACATCAGCAGGAAGTTATTACCTAGAGAAAAGTACTCAGTTATCAAGATTGAGGCATTGGCTATTTAATGGGCCATCTTACATGTCAAATATTATCTGTTAGGCTGCAAATTCAGACTGATCATGGACCATTCCCTCTTTGGATCAGGTAGTACAAAGAGTCGAATCCCAGGGTTATGCAGTGGTTCCTGGTCCTTCAACCCTATTGTTTCACAGTGGAACACCATGCGGGTCGAAATCAGGGCAATGTTTACTTTCTCTCCCGGTTTCCACGTTACACACCTAGGTCCACCCAGCATAGGCTAAAGATATATGAGGAACCTGAGGACATGAGACAGGCGAGAGGAAAGGAAAACCCTGTCTGGGAGTGAGGACGCAGCAATCCAACATGGAGCAGGCTGGAGAGGAGCTGATGAAAAGGATGCTGAGCACTGCAGAAGAGCATGAAGGATGCTAAGGCCAGAACGGGCCACAAGAGGGTTGAGAGACCTTCATATCCTTCTGCCATGTATTCACAGCCGGAGGGGTGGGATGCAAAATGCTCCAGGAGGCCACAGCGCGCAGCTGTTGGTTTCAGAAGATGTGAGTGCTGCTTGCCGGAGCTCCCGACCAGTGAATGGTGAGCAAGAGATTGCCGGAGAAGAAAAAGAAGGTACCCTGTGGGAGCTTCCACAGACTGGTGAGTGACTGAGAGGGAACTCTCATGCCTGGTCGCTCCAGGTGCTGGATGTGGACAGGAAAAGATGCTGCTCGAACACCAAATAAAGATTATTGACTACCAAACAAGCTGCAAAGTATTTTATGAGTTATTGTATACCAAACTAAGGAAACGACATGCAAAGTATGAACACTTCAGCACGAGTGAAAAGAAAGTAATGAACATTTTTGAATACAGTAAAAACCAGTAATAAGCATTGATGGACAATGTGAACGTATGAGTCAAGAGAAAGCCAGTAATTAGAGCTTGTGAAACAACTGATAAGCAAATAAAAAGAATTATTAGAAAGTGTGAAAGTAAGGTGGTGACAACGAACAAACACCACGAAGTGAATTGTGTGAAAGTAAAGTTGTATCAGAGTCAAGAGACTGCCAATAGAATTCAAAGTGGAATAATGACACAGGTTCAAAGAGGAAGACTTTGTTAGGAAGGGAGTACAATGAGAACAAGTGAACCTAAAAAAGTTCCAAGGGTTATCAGTTGCGTGACCTGTGATGGGTGGACCGTTGGTCCATCAACTGTGCCTAGACCAAGAAATACTTACTTGGAGAGAACCAAGGAAAGTCAAGACACTGAAGCTGTTGTACTTAACAAGTGTTAAACTGATTCAAGAAAGGAACCAGCTAAGTAAACTTTTGAAAAGCATGAAAGTTTACAAAGTTGGTTTGAAATATTTATGGAAAGTTAAGAGAATTGAGCTGACTGTGATTTTGAAGCTAAAAGAGCTGCCTTTCTGGGGAAGGGTACATCAAAACCTTTTGAAATTTGTTCAAGTTGGGGAAGGGATCCCTGCAACCTGTTTCTGGAACTGTGTAGAACTTGGGAAAGGGAACCCCAAGGTCCTTTTGTGGAGTTTTTATAAACTGGGGTAAGGGGAAGCTGAAATGAAGCCAGGAGCTGGAAGAAACTCATAACTTTATTATGAACACTGTTTTTTTGGTCGCTGACATCCCTACACATTGTATATCTTTAGTTGTGAGGGAAAGTGTAGGTTTTGGACACAGACAGACTTTTGAGTTGAACTTAAAGACACAGGCTATCCTTAGTATCTTTAGGTAGGGAAATCCCAACTTAGCATAGGGCAACTTAGGCCTTACTCTATCCTGACATTTAAGAAACAAACTGGTTTATTTTAGAAAGGTGAATCTGTTATCTGTGTCTTACTTCATTATGCCATCACACCGCCCACCAGAGATTATCTAGGGGATATAACTTCAGAGCTAGACCCCGGAAAATACATTGTGGAGTTTGTACTCACAGGCCCTAAAACATATGCCTACCACATACCCTTATGGACCTTCAGTATGAGAGTTAAAGGCATAATGCTCAACGTTAACAATGCAGCAGAGATACAGTTTGACAGTTTGAAAGATCTTGTACTGTCCTATACGCAGGGAGATGTGCTTAACACCGAGAAGGTCTATCACTGTTACACAGCCGTGTATCATATGTGATAATAAAACTATGGAAAATTAGCATGAGTACTCTACAGAAGAATCACAGCATTGTCTATGATAAAAGGACATTGTCAGTGGGCAGCTGGGCACATCCCTATGGTTATTAAGTACCTGTTGTTGTGGATTCCATACTACGACATCCATTTGCTTTTGTGCTGGCTGGAGCTTCCAGCTGTGGCAGCAGTTAATTTAACAGAAAATGTCTCAAAAATGCCCACAAAGCGATGACACAGATACTCACAAATATGATTTGCATGTCCAGCTCCTGTCAGACGTTATATACAGCCTTTCAGGACCAGTTTATACATCTCCGATTGTAAAAGGTATGCTGTTCAGTCTAAAAGGTGATCACTTACTACCAGTGAGCATGGTGAATATGGTCATTGTGGATTATTAGAACCGCAGGTGGCCAGAGCGCAGAGCTAGAACAAGCCTGTAATCAGTATTCACATCACCACAATATAAGCATTTGCTATATCGTACAGATATTGTTCAACAAGGGTAGAGCAACAAATCTATAACACTAAACACTAGTTATATAGTGTTATTTAAAACCCCGCATGATAAGCATGATCACACCCCAGATGTAAACCTCCACACCCCGTTTCTTCTCTGTAGGCTTTTGTAGACATGGCCAGTAAGCCCTATAGATATGGTTGGTTTAAGAACAACCACTCAAGAGGATTAAAGATATATTCTGACCTAGTCTACCCACTGTTTACATCCTTAAAAAGACATCTAAAAATATCCTTAACTGCAATTCCATGTCTGTACCAGTTACAGATTTCAGCATGTTGGCACGCATATGAAGAAATATCACTCTGCTCAAAACGCTACCCCCTCAACAACACAAGGCCATTCCAGCGACGGCCTCTGATGATCTGGTGGCCGCTATTTCAGAAATTGCCCTGAACACTTTAAAGGGACACGTCCCCCTAACACAAAGCCAAGTGTGTTAAATGAGTATGGTGCGGCCAACAACCAATCAATAGATAATCTAACCACCCCCAGAACCAAGGAACTTGACTATTGACTAATGTGTATTACCCTGTACTGAGAACTGTACACTGTTTTTGCCTGCACCCAAGTGAATATACTGTAACAGCAGCACAATGCCCTAGGGCAGCTGCACGCTTTATAAATGGAAATAAATAAATAAATAAATAATTAAATAAAATGAAGAGCGTACATATTGCAAGAAAAACAAAATGATTACATGCAAAAACCACCGGGAGAGACAGTCAACTCCATAGAGGGATCAGACAATTTGGCAGCTCGAATGGTTCCTCCTTACGTTGCAGCTGCATACTTTGACAACAGCTCTTGCGACTCCCATTTCGAAACATGTTTCATTCCTGTTACACATACCGCCCTAGCTCTCTTGAGCACCAGGTGTCTTTATAAAACAAACGCAGCCAATCCACTGCTCTTGGGTATTCATTTCTCATATTTATGTGCTCTATTCGACTCAACAGCTGCAGTTCAACTGGACCATTCTTTCTTCGTAGTTGAACCCCTCAGCACTGTCTGGACACTGGGCCTTGTTCTCAATAAAATTAGTCCTTCACAAGTGCACAATAATTTATCATCTGAAACCAAGTTGTTATAATGAGTTTCACTCCCAGCACCTGCAAACGGCTGAACCTGGCAACAACAGCCAATCTCTGTGCGGCTGTATCCTTCCTCCACAGACTTTGACATTCCAACACTAACTGGGGTGAAGCAAACATAAACCTTATTACCAGAACAGAAAAAAAGCTCACAAAATGTGGCCTAGGGCTCTAACTAACAAAGACAACAACTTCTGACAGGGCGTACTCCTAAAATGGCCAAGTTCTTGCTAACTTGACCAACAGCACTTATGCTACTACAAGCCAAGTTTTACCATATTTCATGTTTACACTTGCAGCGCACTTCAACTACCCTTCACCAGCTACAAAACGTTCTCCTAAATGCTATAAAACCCACAACATACTTTTCTATTGCTGGCTAAAGAGCTGATGATATAATATTATCCTGGACCTTAATCCTAAATATAATAACAACATTCTTGTAACTTCTCCTTTCACTAAGTGATGCTTTCTAAAGTGTGCTATATCTAACTACAAAAAACACATGTGTGGAAATGCTAAACTAAATGACAAATACTGACACTACAGTAACCTGCCTTTTATACTAATAGAAATGATGGTGCTTGAACCTTCTACCACATTTGGGGCATTGGATTTGCACCCCAACATTCCCCTATTTAATTTATCCATTTACTACTCTACCTCTTTCTCTCTCCTTGTCAAAATCATCCTTACAAACATAATGCATGTTCTCTCCACTCCAAGCTTATTCTTCTGGGGTAAAAGTTAGAAAACAGCACCCTCTGTGCCGTGCCAGGTCTACCCAATGCTCTATATAGTTTTCAAGATCAGACGGGGATAGGAAAGTGCCCCTGGGGGAGCAATCTGTCTGTGTGTGGACAATGTCGAAGATGTGAGTGGCCTCACTTGTTACAACGGTTAGGGACATCATTGTTATTCCTTTGGGAAACATCTTGGAGCAGCATTTAATCACCAGCTGGCAGGATCAAAATAGAATGAGTACTAAGACAATGATGGGCACCATCACTTCTATGGTAATTCCCATCCAGGATGGAAATCATGAAAACAGTTCAGCTGACAGTCTTTTCCCACAGCCTCATTCTCCATGACCACACATAGATTTTGCAGGGCCTGAATGGCATGTGCTAGCAACCCATTTTCTGAATTGTGGGATCGGTTGTAAGTGCAACAAGAACTACCTATTTGTCATAGACCCTGCCCTTCATATCAGTAAGGAGGTTGGGGACGGACTGATTTTGAAGTATCATCATTCTGAGTGTTCTCAGTTCCTCTTTACCGGCATTGAGGACGTACTCTGTATCATTCGCAAGCTGTATTAGCTCCCAGTGAGTGATTTGTAGCCATTTGGAATTGGCTGCAGTCTGCATTCCTGGAATGAGCAGAGAGGCAAAAAACATTTCCGTCTTTGTGAAAAGACTGAAATTCATCTGGAATATCCTTCAGCTTGTCTGTTGACGCTTGAGAGATATAGGTCAAACATTTATGATGGCGGAGGCTCATTGATCATCAGGTCTACTGGCAGGCAGGGGACACAGGTATCACTGGGGGGATATTTACTATGGTGAGTTGGGCATTGGAAACCACTAAAACAGGCTATGTAATGTTGTAAGAGCACAAATACCCTTCCATGACTGTGGGAGCTGGACATATGCAGCGCTCCCGCAAGTCCAGAAATTGGCCATGAGCGATGTCTGCAATATACAATATCCGATTGCAATTACAGTTGGTGCCATACCCTCTGAAACACAAGGAACATTTTGTGAGTACCTGTACTTTACTGGGTATTTCATAATGCTGTATCCAGGTCAGTGGTTTGATATAACTGCCCCAAACATTATAACAGGTCTGATTGACATGTGCCACTAGTTCTTCCGAAAACCCCAACAGTCCTCCTACCTTACATGCTATTTGGCCTTCAAACCACTTATTGTTTTGAATAACGGCACCTTGCATCTTTGGGGCTTTATTTTACAATGCACCTGCTCCTTTTGTTTATTTTCAGTACATTCAGTGGTGTCTGGTTGTAGCACAGTTGTTTGAGCCTTGTTTATCTAAAACAAACCACGTACCCTAAATAGTGCCAGGTGCACTAGAGATTGTGTTGTTAGAGGTGGCATTTCTTTAGAGATGAACAGTCTGGGTGTGCCAGTTGCATGTGGTAAGAGGGAGAACATATACCTCTCTCTTTCCACCTGTCTCATGTAGTTATACCACATGTTATCTGTATTGGAGTGATGCACATTGATAACAGGGTCCTCTGTAATATTATCTAGAAAGTCCTCCTGATTTATAATTTCCATTCTGACATCGACAATACGGTCATCTGTAATATTATCTAGAAGGTCCTCCTGATCTATAATTTCCCTTCTGCTTCGGGCCACAGACACTCTACCATTTGGTGACATGTGCTACTTTAGTATCATTATTTCCCCCATCTCCACCTCCCAAACATATAAGCCTAGTCGCAAGAAAGAAAAGAAAGAGAAAAACAGACAAGTAATATACAACACAATTTTGCAGTTTCTTTCCATTGCTCCTTGAGGCAATGAAAAGTGGTTAGCATTTGCTCATTCCGGTAGAAGCGCTGATCTGAGAAATGTCAACATAATAAAAACAGCTTTCAGTTTAAGAGCCCCCCGACAGCTGTGCCGGCATTTACTGGCACGTCTACCGCCAGGGTGATAATACCCCCTCTGTCTTCTGGGTAGAGCTGTGATTGCTGTAGAGATTCTGTGTCTTGGGTCTTGGTTGCATCCAGCTGTCATGCATGTGGTCTGAGCTGTTGGAAGATAACTTGAACAGCTTTTGTTAAGTCCCTAAGATATCCCTGAAATTCCTCCACTAATATGTCTGTGGACATATTTGCATCAGAGACTGTGTTTGCTGGCAAGAGTGGTGTGTGTAGCCTCCTCCCAGTGACTAGACTATTTTATGAGGGGTTAAGTGGTGTTCATCACTAGCTGATTTCTAAGAGAAAAAAGTGCTTATGGAAGACAGTAGAGCCAGTTTTTGTGACGTGATGTACAAAGCTTTGTGAGACGCTGCATTAATAAGCCATTTAGGCACTCTACAAATCTGGTGGCTTGGAGGTGATAAACTGACCAGAGTTTGTGCTTTATGTCTAATGGGGTGGTAATTGTTTTGAAGAGCGCATTAAAAAGTGTGTCCCATTGTCATATTTTAGGACATAACATATTACCCACCGAGGAAATACCTTGCACACAAGAAATGTAGATGCTGATTTGGCATCAGGGTGGGCACAGTGTCCTACTTCAAGCCAACAAGAAAATGGACACACTACAATTAAATACCCAAAGTTACTGCAACTGTTAACCATGTCGACACAGTCAACGTGTAGCTCCCAAAAGGACCCCAAGGGGTGAGGCAATGTTCCTTTCAACGTTTTAAGGGTGTGGCCTGTACTGTACAGGTGGCATGTAGTGCAGTTTGCCACAAAACTGTCTATGTGTTCCTGGAGACTGGGAAAAAATCAGTCCTCCTGGATGTCCTGCGGCAATGTACTGCTTCGATGTATGTGCAGGTTAATACAATTGCTCTAAAGCAACAGTAAGAAATTCCTGGGGCATTCCTGTTTTACCTGTAATGCTTTGCCTCTAAAGTAAATCTCTGGATAAGGAGGAGCCCGCTCTATTGATCCTCAAATCATTCGGATCGCACCGACTGAGCCACGATTCAGTTAAGCTATCAAGCTTGCAGCGAGAAACCTATTAGGGAGGCCTGCAGACTTTCTCCACTGTGAGCCAAGACACCCATATTTCTGCCTTGATAAAGACTACGGTCGAAACGCGCATCAGCTTTTTGTTTAACCTCACAAGGCCCATGTGGCCAGTCTTTATCATGTTCTCCTTAGTACATTAAATAACATGTACAGAAACAACTCAGGACAGATGTGTCTCAATTTTTGAACAATCTATCAAAACATAGTACCAGGATAACCTCACAGAAACTGGACAACCACCAACTGCCCATACTGAACAAAAGGTTTGTCACCCCACCTAGTATCTAACCTCTCGGGAACCCTCGAGTTTTGGTTCCCTGACAAACCATGTACCAGGCTGCAGGCAATAATTTAATCAAAGACTGAATCTTTGCACAGTGGACCGGCTGTCCCGACACAAAACCCCAAACCCCTTGAAACTTTACTTATGATATCATCTTTCCCTGAACTAGGGACCTACACCTCACTACTATTTAAAACAAAGCACCCCCTCTTGTTTTTTCCAGCAAGCATGCACTCACATTCTTATGCATACTCCGAGATCCTCCGACGAAGGTGTCCCTCTCAAGTGCCTGCAAAGCTAGGCACAGAGCCCCACTTCAGGGAGCAGGCAAGCCTTCAGAAAAACATTGTGCCTGCGAACCTCTTTGTTGTGTTCGCACAGACTGGGCACTGCAGGCTGGTGCTGAAACCCAGTATGCACATTGGGGGAGCCCCTGGCTTATCTGGCAATATGGAGATCTCCCTGGGGCCCTCAAATTTGTACGATGTGCCCTAAAACCTAACATTGCATAACTATTCCGAGGGGTCAAAATAAATAGTGAACGTACTGCAAGAAACAAATGTATTACATGCAATTATGACTGGGAGCGACAGTCAGCTGCGTAGAGCTGAGCACTGAAAAACTCACTCGACACAGCCACTACAAGTTACAGGTTTTATAGGTTCAAACCACATAATCTGTATATGCAACATTTTATTATTACAGGGAAATCCCACATTTCAAATTGGCTGTCCCTTACACAAAAATCTAAGCATCCCCTAAAGTGTATCACTCCATTGGTCAGCAGAGTATCCGGGCTGATATACCTAATTGTTTCTTACAATAATGGACGTTCCTTTTTGGTCATAATAACTTCAAATAATCATGATGTGCATGGTCGGGAGAGGAGCCATTGATGAGCGAGGGTGGATCAATGAGGTAACTCCGCGGTGAAATTTTTCATGGGACCAGACAATTTGGCACCCTTGAACGGCAGCTGCATACTTCGGTCACACCTGTTCCAACTCCCATCTTGTACACTGCCCTATGTCTCTTCAGTATCAGGTATCTTTATAAAATATGCAGCTGAGCCACTGTTCTTGGGGATTCATTTCTCGTATTTATTTGCTCTATTTGACTTGACAGCTGCATTTCAACTGGACCAGCCTTTCCTCATTGGGGGCTGTATAACCCCTCTTTAGTTGAACCCCTCTGCACTGTCTGGACCCCAAGCCTTGTTCGGAATAAAATAAGTCCTTCACAGCTGCACACTCATCTATCAACTGAAGCAAACTTGCTATATTGAGTTTTACTCACAGCACCTGTAAACGGTTGATCCTGGCAACACCAGCCAATCGCTGTGCGACTCTTCCCTTCCTCCATCGACCTAGACATTCCAAAACGCTCACTGGAGTGAGGCAAACACAAACCGTATTAACTGAATGGAACAGAAGCTCACAAAATATAGCCTTTGGCTCCAACTAACAAAAACAACAACCTCTAATTGGTCTTCTTCCTAAAATGGCAAAGCTCTTGCTGACATGCCCAACAGCCCTCATGCTACTGTAGGCCAACTTTTACCTAATTCATTTTTACACTGGCGGCACACTTCAACCTTCCACAAGCTGCAAAATGTTTTCCTAAATGAAAAAAAAACTCAAATTACTTCCCTAATGCTGACTAAGAAGCTAATCTAATGATATAATCATGTGCCTAATCCCTAAATATAATAACAACATTTTTGCAACTCCTCCTTTCACTAAGTGATGCTTTCTAAAGTGTGTTACATCTGCCTACAAATAACATGTGTGCGGAAATTCTAAACCAAATGGCAAAAATACTGACCTGCCTTATCTACTAATAGAATTGATGCAGTCTGAACATTCTAACACATTTGGGGAATTGGACTTGCATCCTAACAAAGTGTGTCATCTAGAAACTGGTTAATAAGCGTGTATTGATACGGGCTACAAGAAAAATGTTCTTGCAGGCCGGAGGATTCATCGGATCTCTCATAGGTATAGCCCTGCTGCTAACTACAGACTGCTCAGGGATCAGTGATGGAGCACACTCACAAAATGGAGGAGAAGTGCAGTTAAAAAGTCTGGCATCCCCCACCACCCCCAGAGGAAGGGAATATATTTGGAAGGTTGACACCATGTCGCTCGACTTGGAAATGAAGGAGGTTTTAAACAGGCCTGATTTTACAGCTCATCATAAAGCAGCCTTATATGCAGATATTTGGCATACATACTTAAATCACGTGGTGCAGAAAATAACAAGTTAACATTCATGCACCCCGGTGAATCTAGCAGTGTGAAGGTTCAACAGGCCGTGGACCCAGTCATGGCAGACTTGGTGAATACACTTAGCCAGCGCTATAAACCTAATGCGGAACTACCGCTACATAAAATGGAGCTTGACAAGGATGAAGCGACGTGAAACAATAGTGGCAAATGTATCTACAGAGATGAGATTGAAAAGGGCTTGAACTCCATGATCTAGTACTTGGTATTACAAGTCGACAGCCAACTTCTATAAAAAATGCCCCCTGCGGCTGGAACGAGTTCATGTAGGCGGTTGCTGTTTTAAATATCCCAACATCCATTGTAGGTAATGTCATAAAACAACACCTTCTGGAAAAGCTAAAAAGTGGTGCCCCTGCTAACCCGCAAGAACATCGAAGTCCTATAAATACATCCATGGCAATCACTCCTATAAACAGATCCCGATCACCCAGTCCCAAAGCTAGGTGGAATACCTGGCCGCATCATGTTACTATGATGACCCCCTACCCCATCTATACCTCTGAAGGTTATGGCCCGTGCAGGAGTCCTAGTTGGTTGTCTGATTAATGTGAAGAAGCCATTATCTGTATGTATTTTTAAAATCATTGATGTATGTTTTCCTTTATTTTTTATTTATTTTAATTTTTATAATGCGCCATATGCCCTTAGGCCTCAGAGCGCTCATTTAAGACATGAAAAGAATCACTGGGAGAAAGGAGCAGAAAGGTCAGCAGTGGTGAGAGGCAAAAGAGAGAGAAAGGTCCTAAATTAGTCCACATTAAGGTTAAACAGATGTGAATTTAATGCCGTCTTAAAAGTAGGCAAATTAGAAGCTAAGCGCATGGAAGCAGGAAGAAGCAGGGAAAAGATTCAACTGTAGAGGGACCTGGATGTTAAAAGAGGTCCCTTCAAAGCGAGCCAGTTTGTATCTGTGCTGAATGAATGCAGGCGCTGTAGAGGACCTAAGATTCCTTGTGTTAATATGATGCTTGACCAGATTGGTGAGATAGACAGGTAGATTTTAGAAGGGCATTAGAAGGCCAGGGTCACGATTGTATGTGTAATCCTGTGCATGATCGCAAGCCAGTGCATGGCTCTCCTGGTGACAGAGACATGCACATGCTGAGACAGGCCCTGAATAGCTCGGACAGCATTGTTCTGAGTTACCTGCCAGGCCTGAATGTTGCGAACTGTGGTACCTGCCAGCAAGCTGTTGCAGTAATCCATTCTTGAATTAACAAGCTCAGTAGCAAGTAGGTTGCAGTTCTCAACAGTAAGGAAGGGGCAAATGTAATTTATGCTTTTAGTGATGAGACCACAAGTAGATCGAATGTAAGAGACATGTTGTCTCATCGATGCTCCTCATTCAGAACCACCACCAAGGTCTTGACTTTCTTGGAGACAGGGATAATATTGCCAGCAATGCGAAAGTTAGAATAATCAGGAGCCAATTTACTCAGACGTGCCTTAGAGGTAACAATCAGGAATTCTGTTTTTTTGCAGTTGAGTGGCAGAGAATTTACCTGCGAAACCATGCCTGGATTGCATTATAGATGCTGTTTATGACAGTCAGGTCTTGCTCATATTGACCACTGAACTCGAGAACGACCTGAGTGTCATCGGCATAGTTTGTATACCGGACACCCACAGCGTCTAGCAAATCAAGCAGAGGCCGGATAAAACACTAAATAGAATAGGGGACAAGCAAGAGCCCTGGGGGATATGTGCTCTGTATTGAAAGGCTTGTGCATTTATAACTATTGCCTTTTCTCCTTTCTGTATTGAAATTATTGTTCAGTATACCCGTTGTCTTTTTCCTTTCTGTATTAAATAGGTCTATTTTTACAAATAAATATTTTTACAATTAATAAAATGGACTGGTTTTTTATTATATTTATGTATAATAACACACCAAATTTGTTGATTCTTAAAAAAGTTATTTTATTGATATCAGGTAACACTACATAGAACATACACATCTGCATTTCAGACACAGAGTAAACACTTTGCGAGATATGTACATGTTGTGTGATGTCTTATTATTAAAAATGTTGTCACCAATTGATCATTTTATTGGTGATTGTTTGCATACATTTTCAAAACAGCCACCAGCGATCCCCATTCCGACATTTGGCTGGTCAAGAATATATAGGGTTGACTGCATGAAAGAGCTTTAGAGTCTTGGACCGGCATGGTTGTATAACGTAAATACTTTGCAATACTTTTCATACCATACGTTAAAACTCCTGTATATATGGGGTGTTGCGGGAAGTGTGCCAATCTTTCAAACACCGTTAGCATATCCGTCTGCAACCACAGAGCTATCTGGTGTGTTCTGCCCCGGGTCTGCAGATCAGTGTTCACCAAAAGGCTAACCAGGTGGGTATGGGTAGCCATGTGGGGCATGCATCACTGTCATACACACTGAAATGATTTCCTGGGCGTGTCTATGGTTACCGTAAGGAAGTCATGGTGGCAATAGTAAAGGCAGACGCAAGTGATCACAGTTCAAGGCTGTTTATTAAACTGTATATGCTGTTTGGAAAAATGCCTAATCTAAACCTAAATCTACACCATCAAATAATAATAAGACAGTCCTAGTGGCTTCTTGTCAAATAAAACAGGTCTTTACTAAAAAAAAAAAAACTATAGCCAATCCTTAAAACTAAATACAAAAGAGTGTTGGATAGTATTAACAAGAAAGAAGAAGTGTTCACAAATAATAAGCCACAATGTGGTAGCCGGGGGTCTCCCTTCATCACGTTTTGAGCACTGGACAAGGAGGGACACCTGAGCACAGCACACACTCGAGCTTCCCCAATCCGAAACAACAGTTCCGCTTCTCAGATATCAGGACCTTCGGTGGTTATGTCTCTTTTCTACAAAAAGCCTCTTACCTCTGAGGACTTGATGTTTTCCAAAATAATAAACATAAGTTCCTTCCTGCTTGTACATTGGGTGATGCCTTTTCACCCTAGTATCCCCCTCTTGTTGGCTTATATCCACATACAGTTCCTTTTACTAAATCATAAACAAAAGTTCTGGTTCTTAATTGCAATTGGATGATGATTCTTCCTTACATGGTAAAATATAGAAGGACCAACCCAAGGGACATCTTACTTTTAGTTGTAATTGAACTAAGACTTTGTGTCTCATCACGAGTTGGGTGGTGGTAATAGGGTAATCACAGCCCTTAAATGTGGTGGTAATAGGGTTACCGCTGCTTTTAAGGGTCCACCCAATCAGAGCTGGGGGAAACACACTGGAAAAATGCTAATTTTCGGCGCAATTACTGTGCAGCAATGCCACCAGCGGTACGTGCAATGAAAATTCCCAATTGGGTACAAAGGACCCAATGGGGAATGGGGAATAATAACTGCCCAACCCAGAATCCGGCTGTAATACCTTCAGATGGGTGGGCGGTAACGATCCCAGATGGGATACCGCCCAACTCATGATGAGGCCTTTTGTCCCTTCCCTGTAGCAAATGATCTTGAGGTCAGAAAAGATAATAGGTGTTGCCCTCAACATTCTTTCAGACAGGTGAGATGGCATGAGAGGTCAGGTAAAGAAATTGGATTCCTATTCGCTGTTTTAGGGGCTTGCCTCCTGACTTGAAGACTTCTGAGTCGCATTGGAGAGAGTTGTTCATTTGCTCTTTTCCTATTACTGAGGATAGAGCATGGAAATCTCTATTCGGGTTCACTACATGTAAGTGTACTTACAACTAGTATCAATTGGATCATATCCCACCCCTGACATCACATATAGGGAACTCCTGGTGTCAACAGTGAAGACAGACACAAGTGATCACAGTGCCTAATCTAAACCAAAATCTAAGATAGGAGCAAGCTACGGCCTTCAAATAATAATAAAGCAGTCCTAGTCGTGTCTTGTCAAATAAAAAGGGTCTATACTAAACAAATTACTATTGCAAAACCTTACAACTAAGTACAAAACAGTGTGAAATAATATTTACAAGAAAGAAGTGTTCAATATAATAATTCAGGATGTGGTACCCGGGGGTCTCCCTTCCCCACGTTTTGAGCACGGGAGAAGGCGGGACTCGTGAGCACATCACGCGCTCGAACTTTCCCAGTACAAGATGACAGTTCCTTTTCTCAGATATCAGGACCTTCAGTGGCTAAGTCTCTTTTTTACAAAAAGTCTCTTGCCTCCGAGGACCTGATGTTTTCCAAAATAAAGAAACTAAAGTTCCCTCCTTCTTGTACATTGGGTGATGCCTTTTCACCACTTGATCCCCCTCTTCCGGGCTGAGATCCACAAACAATTCCTTTCTACAAAATCATAATCAAAAGTTCTGGTTCTTGATTGCACTTGGATGATGATTCTTCATTCTGGGCCTGAGTCTTCTCTTCCGGGCTCAGACCCTCCTTGAATGTTTGCCTCCCTCCATCGGGTTCACTATGGCTTTTTCCGGTGGGTGATCACTTTTCACCCCTGGATCCTCCTCTTCCGGGCTCCGATCCTTCTCAAATGTTTGCCTCCCTCTGTTGGGTTCACTACGGCTGTTGTCAATTCAGCTTTAATTATGGCCTTCACAAATCTTCATGTATTTTTAAACAGTTCACTGTGGACACCCCTCTTTTGGGTTCACCATTGTCAACACATTGTTCATTGGGACTTTTAGGCTTTGCCCCTTTCTATCAGCATCCCTCTATCAGGTTCACTTTTGCCAACTTTTGCCAATCACAAAGTTCCTTTTACTTTCTTACGATGTGGGATTCGCTTCCCTTAGCTTTACAATCATGCTAGGGAAAGACTTTCGACTGTACAGAGTATTTTGCTAGACCCCTGTGTGACCACTTTGACCCCTTTCTTGCGCCTTTCCCAAAGCCTTCTGGTAACGGTAGTTTCAACACTAGGGTAATTGCCCAGATGTTGTTGAGTTAGCACCCACTTGGTGCCTGATTCCTATGTAGCTAGTTTTCCCCTCTCATATTCAAAGTTCTGTTACGCTCACCTGGCTCCCACAGAGGCGTCGATCTGAACTGGACAGCTGCGGTCTCCACCAATGTGACGCGTAGGGCCGAGGTGACGGACTGGACTGGTCCACCTAGCTTCGTTTGCTTGGCCCGTAGGAATATTCTTCTGCAAATGGAGAAAGGGAATTAACCACCCGTGGAGTTGGGTGTATATCCCCCCACCCCCGCTGTTCTCCCCACGGATCACCTTTGATGTCCCCTCTTATAGTCTCACCTGATGGTTTGAAAAGATGAGCTCTCCATCCTGCATTGAGCGCAGGGGGGCGTTGATAACCAGTTGCTTCACTGGCTCGAAGGAATTGGTGAGTTCCAGAACAATATTGACTCCGAAAAGTATGTAGTTCGTAAGAGTTCAAATGCCTGACTTTCACTCTTGTCCGATTCCTTGCAGATTGCAGCTTGACCATAGTGAAGAGTTCCTCGTGGCAACCGGTAATATTCTGGTAAGGATTTGTATTTCCAACACAGTTCGATAAATAATGTCAATATGTAACCTGTTGCTTTCTCCCTTATTCAGGCACTGAGAGAAAGTATGAAGTCTCGGGGAATAATACCTCCGGCGGTAAAATCAGGTAAGTCTAATGTGGTGAGGAGGGTTCCCCTTGATAGTTCCTTTGTTTCACCTTGCTGTCCTTTTGTTTCCCCTTAGGGGCCGTGGTTTGGTGAAGATGCAGTGGAAGCTGCGCCGACCCGTGAATAGGAATAGTACCCCCGGTGGTAAAATCAAGTAAGTCTATGGGGGGTTACTAATATTCCTCTGTGTATTCCCTTGGCTCACCTTGCTGTTCTTGTCTACTCCTTAGGTGCCGGAATGTGGCGGGAACATGCAGGAGGATGCGGTGGAATGTGAAGATGCTGCGAAGGCTGGTGAGTTCAGCGCGGCGCTGCAGCAGGCGAGGCGACTGTTAGGGAGAATTCTCTGTTTAGGCTGAATTTCCCTACCTAGTGAGTCCCCCAGCAGCTTTGCTGGATTGCTGGGGTTTATTTTTTTCTCCTGCCAAGAGTGAGACTCTTGTACCCTCACTCTTGGGCATGTTGAAGTGTGTTTTCTTGGTTAAACCTTGTGTTGAATGGGCTATGGGGTCTTTTACTCCATAGGGCCTCATATATTTTTGTGATGTGGGTTACACAGCACCCTCTGTGCCGTAACCCAGGGGTGTCCTAGGGACTCCCCAACATAGACTCCATACCCTGGGACTGACTACTGTCTCCCAGGGCATGTAAAGTCACCAAAGACTTTACTAGTCTTAAATCCTGAACAGAACCAGTACAAACCATCATATTGTGGACGTACTGGCTGGGGCAATTCGATTGCCCCAGGGTCTGTTAGTCGAGGGGGCACGTCTCCGTCCCCCCTGATCGAGTTTTGGCTGGTGGCAGTGGAAACTACGTTTTATATTCGACCGCGAATATTTTCCTATGGGATTTCCCATTGTTTTAGGCTAACACATTTAATTATTTATTTACAGTAGCCTTAAACATACCGCCGGTTTATATATTTATTATTATAACTCCGGTTGGGATTTTTTGCCAAAACTTGATGCTAAAATGGCGTTGGCATTCGCCTCTGTAACTCTGACCCAAAGTGGAGCCCTTTGTCCCACTTTTGGCGGGCTTCTCCACAGAAGCCCTCCAAAGTGGTGCCACTCTGTCTGGGGTACTTAGCAGGGGTGGAGGGGGATTTAGGCACCCTGGACTGAGTTACCTAGGTAACTCAAGTCGCACTCCGTCCTGATTGGCCCAAGTGGTGAGCCGGCCGGCTCACCACTTAGCATGTTTGAGTGACAGCTAGGCTGGGTGAATGGGGGTTTGCTGCATAAAAGCAGGGCTTTGGGGACTGGAACTTAAGAAGTCGCCACAGGACCTAAGAATCCAACGAGGGACGAGCTGAGCTGATCTGCTACGACGACACCGCCGGTGGAGCCCTGCTGAACCATCTCACCACTTTTCCCGACGACCGAGGAGAACTCTTAACGGAGTGGCTCCTTCCCTTGACTGGTGGGGACAACCAGTTTTCACCTTCTTTCCGCTCTTCGAGGTATCTCGTGGCCGCCTTGCCAGTGCCAAGCACCCCGGCAACCGGAATACCCACCACTTTTACCCCAACCGCGAAAGTCGGTACAACCCTTTAATCGGAGGACTCCGCGGCTGGTTTCTTCCCGGGCAGTGCAACGACCTTCTTCTTCTGCTCTTCAGCGAGATCTTCTTCTCCCCTGACCGACGTCGAGCCTTGCTGCCACTGCCTGGAACAACTGCCCCCGCTGGAGGATCCTTTCCGTTAAGGTACCGTGTTCCGCCTGGCTTCCCTTTGCCACCGACTGTACGGGGTAGTTTTAGCCCCCGGCTTTCGATCCTGGGATTGCCTGGGACACTTTGGCTAAACTTTCTAAGCCTCTCTAACTCTTTTCCGAACTCTTTTGCAAGACTCTGAATCCCTACCAACTGTGTGATCTTGGGCACGTTTTCGCTCTGTCTGCTCTAAGAGTGGGCCCTGCTTAGTGACTTTTGCTCACCTGTGACTTTGTGCTTCTTTGAGCTTACAAAAAGTGTTCTTAACCTTAGAGTGGTGTGTTTATCCTAATTCTGCTCCTTCTCCCTTCTTTTTACCTACTAGAGTGTCATCTAACGTTAAGCGCTCACCTCTGTTTTGAATTATGTGGTGTTAACCTAGAGTTGTCTAGATAGGAATAAGGATTGGGACTGCTTTCCATATAACTGTGTTTAGAGTGTTTTACTATATTTTGCTAGAGTGTTTTCAACTTATGTGTTCTTGAAAATAAATAACTATATACTTTTGAAACCAAGCTCTGGTCAGTGTTTGCTTGTGCTATTGTGTCTGAGTACATATGGTGTATACTTTGCATACTGCCTAACTCTTCTTGAGGGAAGTCTGACTGCTCAGCCACAGCTACCAGGTAAATCTGGGTGGTGCAGACTGCTACCAAGTGGGTTTACTGCTATACCTGTAGTCTTAAATCTTTTGCAGTGTTCCCCAAGGGAACTGCACAGGTTTCTGCCTAACACTGGTGTACAGCGGTGGGATTTGTATTGAGTATACATTTTATTGTGCTTTAGATACCTTAGTGCAACTAACCACAAAGCTTAGCACTGTAAAAGTAATCCTCTAACATGTCAGTTATAGAAAGCTATAGTCAAGAGTCCCTTGCAGCCAAAACTGCTGATTGTTTAAGAGTGCTCTGTAAACATAAGGATCTCCTGACTAAGGGCAAGAAAATGGAACTGATTGAAAGATTGTTAGCTAACCAAAGTCTGGGTGATGGTTCAGAGGAACCTACCACTCCAGCAACTGTAGATGACAGTATTGAAGTTAACATGGAGCAAAATGTTGATGATTCTGAGGAAGAGTCAGAAGAGGAGGGTGAGGCTGTTGTGACTGTCCCCCCTAGGCCTCTGCCTGCTCTACCTGCTGTACCTACTGGACCTTTACCAGGTCCCACATTTAGTCCTCAGTACTTTGAACTGGAGAAAATGAAACTAGAATTGGAGTATAAGAAACTTAATGCTCAAACTGACAAAGAACTAAGGCTAAGGGAAATGGAGCTCAAGTATGACTTAGAAATGAAGAAATTATCTGTTGAGAATGCTTCTCTCTCTGGCTCCTCTAGAAGTTCCAGTCCTAAAAGACCCCGGATGCCTAAAGAATTGGTTGGTATGTATGAGCCTAAGTTGGATGTGTTGGATTGGTTGTCTCTGTTTGAATATAATCATGGGCTCCAGAACATCACAGGAAATGACTTACTCCCCTGGTTGTTCTCTAGGCTTCCCCCTGTTGCAACTGATGTGGTAAGGAGATGGGGGAGGGGGATAAGAAGGACTATGAATGTGTGAAGCTAGCTTTAATAGCTAGGTTTGGGAAGACCCCTTCCCAGTATCTTAAAAGGTTTAGGAGCCTCAAAAAGCATGATGGTACCCCTTGGGCTACCTGGGTGAGTAAAGGGTTGAAAAACTTAGAGGGATGGATTAAGGGTTACAAGGTGAACACTTATGAAGGTATGAAGAATTTGTTTATGTTGGAGACTATTTATGATGCCTGCTCTCCTGAGCTCAGACAACACTTGGCTGATTCCAGGGAATTAGATTCCCGGAAACTAGCTAAGGCTGCTGACTTGTGGGTTGCCAACAGGGCCACTCACAAGGATTCTGGGGTAACTCAGAAGAAGGATGGGGAGAAACAGCCTAAAAAGGACTCCAAAGAGAATTCTAATACTACAAATTCCAAAGAGGGCCCCAAACAAAACTATAAGGGTAAGCCACAAGGGAAACCAAATCAGGCTAGTGTACCTTCTGGTCCCAGACCAGAAGGAGGTCAGAACAAGCCTCCATTCCAGCGAGCCTTTGGCTCATGCTTTGTTTGTAAGGCTACTGACCATGTGAAAGGAGATCCCAGATGTAAGGGTAAACCTTCAGGGGTCCAGCTTGCCTCCTTAGCCTTCGCTCCAGAAGAGAAAGTACATATGGCAAGTGGAAACTTTCTATTACTAGCTGATGAACCCACTGGAGTCTCAGCTAGTGTTTCTTTAGTCTCTCTGGGGTTGTGGGAACAACAGAATTTAGATGTCTATAACTCTATCCCAGATAATACTAAAGAGTATTATAAGGACAGTGTCCAGGTGAATGGTCAGGAGACTCCTGCCATTAGGGACACTGGAGCCAGCATAACTGTGGTGGATGAATCATTTTTCAAGGCAGAGGATGTTGCTAAGGCACCCAAATGCCTCACCAAGTTAGCTGGTGGGCCTGTGCAGATGTGTCCCCAGTTACCAGTTCTCATCCAATGTAATGATATGGCTGTAAAAATACCTGTCAGTGTACAATGTGAAGTGCCAGGTAGGGTTCTGTTGGGTAATGACCTCAAAGCTCTTGGAGTTTTATCACATACCCCCAGACCACCTAGCAAAAGGTTACAGGAGCTCACAAAACCTGCAAGAGAGAAAACCCTGCGAGGGTTATCTCAGGAGATGATGACAGAAATCACTCCTCTCCCACTGGAGCAACTTACTGCAGTAACTACCAGATCAGGAGCAAAGGGGCAACCCAAGACTCCTAGGAAAAAGCCAGCAGCAAGCACTCCAGTGCTACCAAAAAGGACTTCCCCTAGGTTGTCCAAAGTTACACCTGTAACTCCACCTCCAGCTGAGGCTGAGAGGGAGGTACAACCCTGTGCGGTTGAGCTAGACTCTGAGGAAGAGCTAGAAGGAGGCCCCAACCTTATTGGAGATTTGGACCCTGAGGACCATCCTGAGCTGCAGTCTTTACTGGCAGAAGGTGGGCCTAGCAGGGCAGCTTTTCGTAAGGGGCAAAGAGAATGTCCAACTCTGGAAGGTCTCCGCCACCAGGCAGCTTCTCAGGCTGATGGGCAAGAGCCTGGGAAGTATAGGCTACACTGGGAAGATGGCCTCTTCTACAGTGAACCGACTGAGTCTGAACCTGGAGACTACAAACGCCTTGTAGTCCCACAAGAGAACAGACAACAGTTCTTACAACTAGCCCATGAGATACCTTTGGCTGGTCACTTGAGTTTCAAGAAGACCAAGGAAAGGCTCTCTCTCTACTTTTATTGGCCAAAGATGGGGGCTGAAGTAGATAGATATTGTAAGAGCTGCCACACCTGCCAGACTTCTGGTAAGGTGGGTTCCAAGAATGTGGCACCTTTAGTGCCTCTCCCAGTTGTGGGAGTCCCATTTGAGAGGGTAGGGATTGACATTGTTGGTCCCCTTGATCCCCCAACCTCCTCAGGCAACAGGTTTATCCTTGTTGTAGTAGACCATGCTACTAGGTACCCTGAGGCAATTCCTATGAGGACTGTTACAGCTCCGGCTGTGGCTAAGGCCCTCCTTGGTATTTTTACCAGGGTTGGGTTTCCTAAGGAGGTAATCTCTGACAGGGGGTCAAACTTTATGTCCCACTACATGAAAGCCATGTGGAAAACCTGTGGAGTTACCTACAAGTTCTCAACCGCATACCACCCTCAGACAAACGGGTTGGTTGAAAGGTTTAACAGAACCATGAAGAGCATGATAGGTGCTTTAGAAGAACCCCTTAAGAAAAAGTGGGACCTTCTACTACCATGCCTTCTCTTTGCTTATAGAGAAGTCCCTCAGGAGGGAGTAGGTTATTCTCCCTTTGAGCTTCTCTATGGCCATCCAGTCAGAGGTCCATTGGCCCTGATTAAGGAGGGATTGGAAGGTGCTCCTCCCCTCAAGCCAGTCAGAGTGACTGACTATGTGATAGGTCTCCGGAGGAGAATGTCACACATGATGGCAGAAGCAAGTGACAACTTGAAAGCTGGTCAAGCTCTGGTCAAACATTGGCACGACCAGAAGGCTAACATGGTTGAGTTTACTCAAGACCAGCTAGTTCTAGTTATGCTCCCAACAAGGCAGAGGGCCTTGCAAGACAAATGGATGGGACCCTTCAAGGTTGTGGGAAAACTTGGAGAGGTCAACTATCTGGTGGATCTGGGCAGACCCAGGGAAGCTCCTAGAGTCTTCCACACCAACCGACTAAAAGCATACATCTCCAGACCTGATGTAGGAGCCTTGCTTCTAGCTTCAGCTGCAGAGGAAGAAGAGAGTGAATCTCTCCCTGATCTCCTCAGAGGTGTGCCTTTAGATGAAAAAGTTGAAGGAGTCAACCTCTCTTCAGACCTGACACCTGAGCAACAAGAGGAGTGCAAATCTATGTTAAATCAGTTTGCCTCCCTGTTCTCACTGTCACCAGGCTTGACCCCTTGGGGCCAGCATGAGATACTCACTGGTGACTGTCTGCCAGTCAAAAGCAGAGGATACAGAATGTCAGAACATATCAGAACCCACATCAAAGGAGAGGTCAAGAAGATGCTTGATCTCGGGGTAATAGAGCCCTCTACTAGTCCATGGTCTAGCCCAGTTGTGTTAGTACCAAAGGCAGAATCCAAAGACTTGAGATTCTGTGTGGACTATAGAGCTCTAAATGCAGTCACCAAGACTGATGCCCACCCTTTGCCCAGGACAGATGAGTTGGTGGATAAACTTGGTGCAGCCAAGTACCTCAGCACCTTTGACCTGACGTCAGGCTATTGGCAAATAGCCCTGACAGACCATGCCAAGGAGAAAACTGCATTTTCAACCCCAGTTGGCTTGTACCAGTTTAAGGTCATGCCTTTTGGGCTAAAAAATGCACCTGCCACATTCCAAAGGCTGGTGAACCAAGTTCTAGCTGGGATGGAAGACTTCTGCATGGCATACTTGGATGACATTGCAGTCTTCAGCCACTCCTGGGAGGAGCATGTGAACCACCTAGGACATGTGTTGCAGGCCCTTGAACAGGCCCATTTGACAATCAAAGCCAGTAAGTGCCAGATCGGTCAAAGTAAGGTGGTCTACCTTGGACATGAGGTAGGAGGTGGAGAAATAAGGCCTTTGCTCAGCAAGATTGAAGCTGTGCAAAATTGGACAACGCCAACTACTCAAACCCAAGTGAGAGCTTTCCTAGGCCTCACTGGGTATTACAGGAATTTCATTGAGAACTATGGGACCATAGCTTCTCCACTGAATGTAATCTCCTCTCCCAAATTCCCTAAAAAGGTAAAATGGAATGAGGAGTGCAATCAGGCCTTTGAAAAACTGAAGAGAGCTCTTTGCCAAGCTCCAGTGTTAAGAGCTCCTGACTATCACCAAACTTTCATTGTACAAACTGATGCTTCCAATGTAGGTATAGGTGCAGTTCTAAGCCAACTGGATGAGAAGGGTAGGGAGCACCCCATTTGCTTCATCAGTAGGAAACTGAAGGATCCTGAGACAAGGTGGGCAACTATCGAAAGAGAATGCTTTGCTATTGTGTGGGCACTGAAGAAGTTTAGGCCATACTTGTATGGTTCTACTTTTGTTATTCAGACTGACCACCAACCCTTGAGATGGTTAATGCAAATGAAAGGGGAAAATCCAAAACTATTGAGATGGTCAATCTGCCTGCAAGGGTTTGATTTCACCATTGAGCACAGGTCAGGGTGTCACCATCAAAATGCTGATGGACTCTCTAGGATGTATATCATCGACTGGAGGTATGAGGTTCATCCAGGAGTGGATTAAATCCTCCTGTCCCTTAGTCTGGGGGGGGGGCGAGTGTTAGGGAGAATTCTCTGTTTAGGCTGAATTTCCCTACCTAGTGAGTCCCCCAGCAGCTTTGCTGGATTGCTGGGGTTTATTTTTTTCTCCTGCCAAGAGTGAGACTCTTTTACCCTCACTCTTGGGCATGTTGAAGTGTGTTTTCTTGGTTAAACCTTGTGTTGAATGGGCTATGGGGTCTTTTACTCCATAGGGCCTCATATATTTTTGTGATGTGGGTTACACAGCACCCTCTGTGCCGTAACCCAGGGGTGTCCTAGGGACTCCCCAACATAGACTCCATACCCTGGGACTGACTACTGTCTCCCAGGGCATGTAAAGTCACCAAAGACTTTACTAGTCTTAAATCCTGAACAGAACCAGTACAAACCATCATATTGTGGACGTACTGGCTGGGGCAATTAGATTGCCCCAGGGTCTGTTAGTCGAGGGGGCACGTCTCCGTCCCCCCTGATCGAGTTTTGGCTGGTGGCAGTGGAAACTACGTTTTATATTCGACCGCGAATATTTTCCTATGGGATTTCCCATTGTTTTAGGCTAACACATTTAATTATTTATTTACAGTAGCCTTAAACATACCGCCGGTTTATATATTTATTATTATAACTCCGGTTGGGATTTTTTGCCAAAACTTGATGCTAAAATGGCGTTGGCATTCGCCTCTGTAACTCTGACCCAAAGTGGAGCCCTTTGTCCCACTTTTGGCGGGCTTCTCCACAGAAGCCCTCCAAAGTGGTGCCACTCTGTCTGGGGTACTTAGGAGGGGTGGAGGGGGATTTAGGCACCCTGGACTGAGTTACCTAGGTAACTCAAGTCGCACTCCGTCCTGATTGGCCCAAGTGGTGAGCCGGCCGGCTCACCACTTAGCATGTTTGAGTGACAGCTAGGCTGGGTGAATGGGGGTTTGCTGCATAAAAGCAGGGCTTTGGGGACTGGAACTTAAGAAGTCGCCACAGGACCTAAGAATCCAACGAGGGACGAGCTGAGCTGATCTGCTACGACGACACCGCCGGTGGAGCCCTGCTGAACCATCTCACCACTTTTCCCGACGACCGAGGAGAACTCTTAACGGAGTGGCTCCTTCCCTTGACTGGTGGGGACAACCAGTTTTCACCTTCTTTCCGCTCTTCGAGATATCTCGTGGCCGCCTTGCCAGTGCCAAGCACCCCGGCAACCGGAATACCCACCACTTTTACCCCAACCGCGAAAGTCGGTACAACCCTTTAATCGGAGGACTCCGCGGCTGGTTTCTTCCCGGGCAGTGCAACGACCTTCTTCTTCTGCTCTTCAGCGAGATCTTCTTCTACTTGACCGACGTCGAGCCTTGCTGCCACTGCCTGGAACAACTGCCCCCGCTGGAGGATCCTTTCCGTTAAGGTACCGTGTTCCGCCTGGCTTCCCTTTGCCACCGACTGTACGGGGTAGTTTTAGCCCCCGGCTTTCGATCCTGGGATTGCCTGGGACACTTTGGCTAAACTTTCTAAGCCTCTCTAACTCTTTTCCGAACTCTTTTGCAAGACTCTGAATCCCTACCAACTGTGTGATCTTGGGCACGTTTTCGCTCTGTCTGCTCTAAGAGTGGGCCCTGCTTAGTGACTTTTGCTCACCTGTGACTTTGTGCTTCTTTGAGCTTACAAAAAGTGTTCTTAACCTTAGAGTGGTGTGTTTATCCTAATTCTGCTCCTTCTCCCTTCTTTTTACCTACTAGAGTGTCATCTAACGTTAAGCGCTCACCTCTGTTTTGAATTATGTGGTGTTAACCTAGAGTTGTCTAGATAGGAATAAGGATTGGGACTGCTTTCCATATAACTGTGTTTAGAGTGTTTTACTATATTTTGCTAGAGTGTTTTCAACTTATGTGTTCTTGAAAATAAATAACTATATACTTTTGAAACCAAGCTCTGGTCAGTGTTTGCTTGTGCTATTGTGTCTGAGTACATATGGTGTATACTTTGCATACTGCCTAACTCTTCTTGAGGGAAGTCTGACTGCTCAGCCACAGCTACCAGGTAAATCTGGGTGGTGCAGACTGCTACCAAGTGGGTTTACTGCTATACCTGTAGTCTTAAATCTTTTGCAGTGTTCCCCAAGGGAACTGCACAGGTTTCTGCCTAACAGCGACGCGCATAAAATAACTTCTTTCTTCCAGCTCGAAAGGCGCGATGGATCGGGAATTCAGGTCAGGATCAAAGGTATTGCTCTTGTTCTAATCTTTTCTCCTTCTTTCTCCCTTTTTCTAGGAGCTCCAAACTCGAGGCGGGCGTGGCAGAAGACTGGATGCAGACTTGCAGGCACGGTGAGCGTCACGCTGCTGGATGCAGAATAACACAAAGCATGTGCTGCTCTTCCGGCGTGGTTTAAATGGCCTCCAAAGTAGTCCCAGGTAAGTATTCCTCCCCAGCCCCGCCGAGTAAAAAAATAGTCCCTAGGTAAAATCGTCCCTTCCAAGCCTCATTTGGCTTGGAGCTCTTGCAGCATGGTCTGCATCAGGTAAGCTTGCAGCATGATCTGCATCAGGTAATTTCCCAGGACCGCACCCAAACAATCCCTAGCAGGGAATTTTTGGGCTTGCCCAAAATAACTTGATGCCTGCTTCCGGGGTTGCTGAACCTGGTCTGGGTCCCCGGGGGTAGGCATCATGACAGTTCTTTGTACTTTCTTTAATTAGCCGTTTGCTACTTTTGTTCAGCACAGTTTGGTTTCTTATCAGCGCTCCCCTCGACTCAACGGCTGTGATGAACCGCTCGGCTTCTCTTCTCTCTGGAGTCAAGGACAGTACCACGGTGGCAAGTGTCTCTCCCCTGCTTGGTTATCAGCAGAGGAGGGCCCCATGTACCAATGACATCTGCTGCAACACACGCTGGCTATTGTTTGCAGTCTTACTTTTCCTTCGCTGGAGGTTTCACTGTTCTGTGTCGGATAGGGCAAGGTCACTTCACCCCTTGTCACGCTTTCAGTTCTCTCCATCTTTTCCTCCTCTTGAATTCCCATACTTGGATAGCTGTGTCACTGAGCGGTCTGCCTTCCTTGTAGTTTGCTCTCGTGCTCCAATCTTTTATCCCTGTGGGGAAAGGAAAGGGCTGTCAGGTGGGTATGGTTCTGGTCAAAGTTGGTACATGGCAGGTAAACAGCTTTAGTGTTAGTCCATTGTCATTTGTGTCGGGAGAAACGTTTCTTGTCAAAAAGGGGGGGGTAGAGTCTCTGAGTATCGTACATGGTAGGATGGGAAAAGGTGTCATAAGAAGGGGGAACTCTACTCCCCGTCCTAGAGGGTAGGTGAATTTGGAAGGGTAAGTTTGGTAGGGTTTGTGAGACAAACAGGAATAACCATGAAATGAACAGGGGTGATTGTGGGAATGGTAGTGTTTTGGTAAAGTATGCTGGGTGTTTGGGAATGAATAATCAGAGTGACATGGAGAAGAATGATTGTGAGTATTTGGTTAGGAAACAGCAATACAGGGACTCTGGGAGTTGTGGTTTTCCAGTGCAATGGGGTTTGGTCTCCTAGGGGAGTTTCCAGATATTGAGGGGTAGTTGGTTTTGGATAAGGGAGGTTCTTTAGGTGGAAGGGAGGTAGATGTGGAACAGCCCACAAAAGCCTGAGGGACTTTGTCCGCCTCGTCTTCATCACTGGTATAGCACTGCGTCTCACTGAGTCATTTCCCCGAGCAAAACCCCAGGTCTCCCTATCCAGGTGATCCCCCCATCGCTCATCGATCCCTATGGTTGGAATCTGAGAGGGCCAGTTCTTCCCTGGCGGCCCGAATAATGGATTCCTGGGTTCTACTTGGGAGAACACCCTCAGGTTTCTCACATTACGGAAGAATCCTTTCATATGTAGTCTATCGATTAAATATCAAAAAGTATGTTGCAGTGAGTACTGATCTTGAGAACGCTGTCAAAAATGCTCCACACTAGAAGCGAGTGTGTAGCAACTAGGTTTCCTTCACATTTTATCTCAGCATGTAGGTTCCCACTCCTCAATAGGTTGAAATGTCCCGAGGATGTGTTGTTGTGTCTTAGATTGAAGGTCAGTAGCGTATAGCCACGCATGTAGTCATTGTGTGGGAATTCAACCCCTTAATCACGCATGCACTTCAACATAATAAACACCAGCCCCATGTACTCCCTCAATATGTTCGGAAGTCCAAAGCGCATATGCTTTGGCCAGAATCAAGACAGCTTCGTTATGCAACACTGCATAGTTCATGTTGCAGTGTTTGAAGTCAAAGGGGTTGCTAGAGTATTTACCTGTGAGTTCCACTGTTTCAACAATCCCCATGATAATTATTTTGGGGAGTTGGCCCAGGAACAGGTTGTCTTGATTGGTACCCCGGTTATTGTTTGGAATGCTGAAGACTTTGAGGGCTACCCTGTCAACCGGATATGCTTTAGATATTTGCAATGCCTCTGCATATGCTAGTCTAATCGTTGGGAGAGTCCCACATGTCTAATGAACAAACTAGCCAATATGATGACTAGCTTAAATAGTTCATCATCCCTGATGATGAGACAGAAGGCATCTGTGTTTCTGTACAGTTTCACCTTAATGGTCAATCCTGATACAAAGAATTTGATGTGGGCTAGCGGCAATAGCACTGCCAGAGGCAACCCCTCCACGGAAAAACTGTTCCCGATGTAGGATTGGGTCGGCGGTACGCTGAAGAGATCAAGGGCTTCATCACGAGTTTGGCCTCAGCCCTTAAATGTGTTGGTAACGCTAATACGGCAGCATTTAAGGGCTGGCCAAATCATGAGTTGGGCGGAATGTTTGGAATTTTACCTCCAGCTTCTAGCTGGAGTTACAATACTCCACTTTCCGCCTGATTTCTGGCGTTATTAGCACAGCGCAATTAATGCCCACAATTGCTTTCGGTCCAATGCACCCAATGAGGAATGGGACCTTACCGATGCACTGCTACTCTTGATCTGACGCTAATAGCGCCAGACTGATAGGCGGCAATGCTTTTTGTGTTGGTGTTGTCCCGGCAGTAATGACAGAGCCCCAAATTCTGATTTCACACACTCCCCAGAGGATTCGTGTAAGAAGGCCATTGTTGTTGAAAAGGTATCACTGCCCTTGTGATCGATCCACAAGCAAAGAAAGCACTGCCAGTAGGTAGACTCTCCTTAGGAGCAAGCGGCACACACGCTGCTGTCAGCCTTGGTCCCACAGAGTTGCAGCAAGACTTTTATGCATTGTACAAGTGCAAAGTAGCACGTAAAAGAATACACAAAGAAATGTGCGGCCGTGTCGAGACAGGATGGAGTCAGCACAAAAAAAGCTGTACAGGCTGAAGCACCCAGACCATAAAGTGGAAGTATTCCAGGACAGTGGAGGGGTCCATCTAAGAAGATGGTGGTGGGGCATAGTAGTGCCAGGTGGCAAGAAGGGGAACCGAACACACGGCAGTGGGCACTGACCAAGTGTGAGCACCAGAGGAGATTTGCATGGAGCTGCGCAGATGGAGATGGAGTTGTCTAAACTAGACCTAATTTTACAGCAATTTGCAAAGCTTAAAAAAGCCATTGTGGGCATGGATGCCAGGGTGAGAGACACGCACACAGAGGTGCGTTTGGTGAAGACAGATATGAACAGGCTGGGAGCAGGCTGACATGAGAGAGTGGGATGAGTGTAGGAGGTTGCAGATAGGATTTTCACGCTCCAGGCGCAGCTTGAGGAGGTGAAGGCAGCATGAGACAAGCTGGAGGACAGAATTCGGTGGTGTAATGTGCACTTTTTTGGTTTCCCAGAGAAAGTGGAGGAGGGGGACCAAGTGGAATTTCTAGAGAGGTGGACACCGTTGGTCCTAAAGCTTGAAACAAGCAGGCCCCTGGAGAGTCAGAGAGCACACCGGATCAGGTGGAGAGAGGAACAACATAAAGGTGAATCGTCCCCTCGTTGAGTACCTCTTTTGGTATCAGCTGGTACGGCAGATCTTGTCCCTGGCCAAGAAAGGTTATCCTATGGTCTGGGAAGGCCATAGGATATAGATATCAGATGACTCCTGCTAAAATACAGCTGATTGCCGTAGCCGTAGTTCTTCAACACAGCAATTGTAATACTGTTTTCTTAGCCTTTCAGCCACAGTGGACTGAAGTGCAACTGCAGCCATAGTTTTAAGTATTTACATGATGCAAACTGTCCGTTGATCTTCTCTTATCTGTATGTTGATAGTGTTGAAATGGTTTTAACACTAATCGAGTTTGCTGTTCACAATATCGTAGTTGTTTCCTCTAATATTCACAGTTCTATGTAACGGTGTGTAGCTATCACCCACCCTTTGATACGCCACTATATCACTGTAAATCAGTAAACTGTTAAACCCCCCGATAATATTGGCTGAGGTATTGTCCCACGGTCCTGCACTTCCAACATGTTGCACAGTTCCCAATATGCTACACAGTCTCCCTGTTGTTGAAAACCTGACAGACGTGTCCAGTCCCTGAAGAAAAACGTTCCTTTGGTGTGAGCTTAAATATACCTTTGCATCACCATACTCTGGTATGTTTGATATGCTTATGTTGATGACTCTGATATGTTCCTGTTTATTCAGGTAATATCCCTCACTGATCTGTCCCGGTGAAAGCCTCAGTGGGTTTCTTTGTTTTATGATAAAGTTGGTGTCCCTGCTGTCTAAAGTATCCCACAAACGAATGTCCTGACTTCGGTGAGCACTTCAGTCCACTGTCCATTCAAATTCACAGGTTTAGCCAGCTTCACAGTGAAGTTGGATATGTTGTTCTCGGGGAAGGTATCTGCAGAAGCGTTGCTGGGAAGTATAATGTAAAAAGGTGAAGACTCCATGACTTTCCTGCTATGCACCCGTGGCCTCTAGAGAACTGGCGTACACACACATGTTGAATTTCACAGGCTACCCAGACCATTTCACTAGATATTGCTTCTTAGATTGTTAGGGAGAATTCTCATAAATGGCTGATTTCCTTTGCCTAATGAGTCCCTGAGCAGCTTTGCTGGATTTCTAGGATTTATTTTTCTCACCTGGTAAGAGTGTAAGCCTTTTCCCACTCTTACATATGTTTTGCTGTGTGTGTTTTCACTTTTTGTGTGATCTTGAGGACTGGAGCCTCACCTACTCCATGGCCTCATATTCTCATGTGTGTTACACAGCACCTTCAGTGCAGTGACACAGGGTTGTGTTTGAGACTTCCCACCAACTCCATTTTCTGGAGCTGACTACTGTCCCCCAGAAAAGGGTAAAGTTGCCATTAACTTTACTTTAGTCACTTCTAAACCACAGACCCAGTACACCCCATCTTACATGGAGTATTGGAAAGGGTTAACTCTTATTCCTTTTTGTCTGTGCCTCTTGGAGCATTGTTTTGCTCCCTTTACTTTAAGACTTGGCTGGTGGCAGTGGTATCTACCCTAACTTTTCTACCAGAATTATCTTATATAAACGTGCTAATGTTTTAGGCTATTATATTAGCCTCGAACATAAACCTGCTTCACCAAATACATTTTATTTTGGCTCCGGCTGGGTTTATTCACCATTTCTTTTTGTTAAAGTATTTCTCGTATTTTTCTCTGCACGCCAAACCAGGGATGACTCCTTTGTTCGCTGTCTTTTTGCGGGCTTCTGCACAGAAGCCCTCCTTAAGGTGCCTGAAAGTCTAGGTATGCAGGATGTGAGGGAGGGATCTTCGGACCCCTGCCATGGGTTCCCTTGGTAACCCAAGTCGCACTCCTGTTTGATTGGCTGAGGGGACTGTCCTTGCCAGGACAGCCACCCTGCTGTGTGATTGAAAGCCAGGTTGTATGAATGGGGGAAAACTGCATAAAAAGCAGGTCTCTGGGACTGGAAAGGCAGAGTCACCACTGGAACGAAAGAACCAACGAGGAACTGGCAGAAGAGGACCCCTACAATGATTGAACTGCCTGGTGAAGCCCTGCTGCAGGTCCGAATCTTCAGAATCCGATGACAGAGAGGATCCTCCTGGAAACTTCTTCCCTTGAGCTGGTGGGAGCAACCAGTTCACCCAAACTGCAAGCTAGGACCCCTCCTCTGGTCGAATTCGCTGTACAGAGCTACAGTGGGCCGGATAGCCAGGAATGTCAGACCCTGCTTGGGTTTTAAGGAGCGCACCTTTTATTCATTGCTTTGCTCTGCTGCTGGTTTCTTCCCTGGGTAGTGCAGGACCCTCCAGGGTTCCTACTTCTGATAAGTCCGACAGTCGCTTCAGGAACCTTTAGCCTGCAGGAACTACCAGGAATGTCCGCCTCAGCTACAGATCCCTCTCCTTTTTAAGGTACTGTGCAAATCCGGTTGTCCGTTTCGTTCAACCGCGGTGTGAAAGTGTTTTAAATCTTTCTCCAATCCAAGGGCTTGTCCTTCTCTTCTCTTTGAACTAACTTTTCTACCAACCAACCTCGTCCGGAAACCGTACCACAAACTTTACTGCAAACTACCCTGAACTGTATTACCTTGAGCAAAAAAAATTTGAACCAGTGACTTTGGCCCTAAGCCTTTTCTATCTGATTTTATCATTGTAGTCTCTCTTGTTCGCTTTCCCTGAGTACTTACCTATTGGTGTGGATCCATTTCTGTTAACTTTTGTCTTTCCTTCCCTTTTAAGTTGCTGGAGTGCCATTTTGCTCCCACTTCATTTTGTGAGCTTAACTTGTCTGGAATTTAAGGGAAGTGGTGTGGTGTATTGAGAGAGTGATTTTTAGACTGCTTATAATAGTGTAATCTTATACAACTGAAGAGTGAAATAAATGTATATTCTTTTACTCGAAAACCTTGAGTCAGTGTTTGCCTGAATCATAGTAATTGCTGTCCTTTGTGTAACTATTTGATACTGATCACCTACTCTTGAGATAAGTCTGGCTGCTCAGCTATTGCTACCACTATAACTGTGTAGTACAGGCTTGTACCAAAGGTGAAATTGTACTGTCACTTGTAGTCTTAATTGTGTGTGGTGTTCCCAAAGGGTACTGCATATAATTCTCCCTAAATTAGATCCACAAATTTAACTAGTTGTAAATGTTTCTATTCTATGAATGGTCTTTATTGACTTTATTGATCTCCTCCCTATAGAAAACACCTTGAACAGCTTCCACTAAGTAATCATTAGTCTGTATATATAAAGTGAAATTCTAATTGTTGTGGATTTGGGTGGGGGGATCCCAGTGTGACAGGAAATCTGTAATTTGGCATGATGTGATTGTATTTTGAAACAAGTACCCTGTTGCATAATGTGAAGGCTTAGAATATACCTACTACTCTCTTGCATGAAACACGTCAAATTGAATGTCACCACACAAAATTGTGCCAGTAAAAGACGTTTTAATGGTTATTGTTTTTCCCTTGGACAAACAATAACTGTATATATAAAGACCTTTGCAGAGAGCCACCCTATACCTATGATAAAGATCTAATAGCTGTAGTTGTGCTCATAGCCCTTTGAAAAGGCGGCCTTGCGTTTTCAGATCAGAATATGAACCCCTTTCTTAAAAGAGTTTGTGTTTCCTTTTCAAAAAGTCTTTTGTCATACAGTTTTTTCCAGACCAACAGACTCCTGGGGTTTTACAGCTACAGGGTGGTTTCAATAGATCTATGATGTGTGCTGTTATGCACATATGAACAAGGGTAACACATCCAGAAATCAACAAGTGTTTTGAGCTGTGAAGAAATTCCATATCCGTTTTTTAGAAGTTCGTAAATACATTCTATAATAGAGGAGTAGAGGAGCAGATGTACACATCCGCAGGAGGTCCCGCCCCACTACCTCCTTTGTATTGGAGACATGCAACTGTGCCTTGCCTGACACCAGCTATCGTACCAATAACACAGTGAGAATTTGGAAGGAGATATCCATTGAGACAACCTATCGAATGTACCCTCGAATTGATGACAACCTAAAGGAGGAACTCCCTGAAGGAATACGAGAAAGAGCTAAGAAAATAAACTGAGGATGTCACAAGAATGTGTGCATGACGTCCTGAGATACTGAATGAAGACGATTTATGGATCCTAGAGAACAAATGTCGAAGTAAAGAATCGAGTGGTCTATCAAAGTGGAAAAGAAGAAGATTACATGTGAACAAAGTGCTGCAGAAAACAGAAGTTCAATTAATATACATACACTGAAATGCAAAAACGCAAGGTAGATCAAGTCATCGTATAGGCTAGCTATGAGTAGTGAATAGAAGGCAGGCGATGCCGCCATTGTATAGAAACTGGACATTGGTATCATAAAATAAATAAGCCAAAACCATGAAAGGGGAATGAAAATCTGTGTAGCAGTAGAATAACAGGTTGCTGAAGCAGCTATGTGTCGAGGCTGTCTGGCCTGAAGTCAAGATCCTATAAATCGAGGTCAGCTATCTACACTGAAGAGAATGAGTGTGCAGAGAATTAATCCTCTCATGTTAAGGTGCAAGAAAGAACACACATGATGCCAAGTTTTCATTCATTTAAAACATTTAAAATTTGCAGAATGGATCAAATCGTGGTCTCTTGTCACGTGAGCCAAGGATTGAAATAGCATTCGAACTAGGAGTTCCAGACACAATAGCGAGTGCCCTCACTCCTGTGCATTCCCAGGACGAGAATACTCTGCAAGGCAAAGTACAAAGACAATCTCATGGCAGAAGGCATGGTTGATGAGAGATGTTGGGCTAATTGGTCAGGGAGGTAGTTTCATGTCCTATCTCCCTGCACCTGGATCTTAGCTTACGTGCTGCCAAAGTAACTGAATGTTTCAGGCAGGGCACAAGCTTGCCAACCAATTGTATTAGTCTGTATAACAAAGGACCTTATAGTTTAGAAGACCAATGAAATACAGTGTAGCTATTTTTTTCTTAAATGACACCTATGAAGAGGTAGGCATAAGTCGTCCACGTGATAAAGGACAGCCAATAACAATCCTAGCTCCTACATGATTGTATATCTAGATGTTTCCCTTAACCAATCCTGACCCTTGATAGATTTTTCACTATTGCCACCTAATATGATGTCATTCTGACGCATAATGAGTATATAATTGTATTTTTTGTGGAAATCATTGAGAGACTGAGCGTACATCCGTCGATGTTCGCTGTAACCTCCCTGTTTAAGATAATTCTAAACTAGTTTCACTTAAGAGTTTTGTAGATCGGGCATCCTCTGCCTTTAGCTGGAAGAAACTGGAAGATCATGGAGTTTCCTGTGGAAAGTGGCTGATATAAATAAACTTGCAAGAAGAATAGAGATGGTGGGCAGGTTCCTCTTTGAAGAAATCCCTGCTCGGTTTCCAAAGGCGCTCTGAGGATAGAACGCAAAGTGATTGGATTGGAGGAGGAGTCGATACCGAAGGTTTCTGAGATGTAAGTGGAGAATGCCCTCCATAGTGTTTCTTTCCTGTGTGCTGCATCCCAAGTATGATGTCATGGAATGTTGATGACAGTGTTCCTTGTTGAGGTGTTCCAAGTGTTCTAATGTTTGTCAGTTGGAGAAAGAGCTGAAGGAGAGGAGCCTTTTAATGTTGGGGGTCTTCTTCCAGTGTTATATACTAAATAAAACTATAATATCACTTACCTGTCTGCGCCAGCCTCTTCATAACAATGGCGACGAGGATGGGATGATGTGGCCACAGCGGACGGACGAAAGGAGACCCCCAGCAACCAGCCATACCTGTTTTGCTCCTGAAGGCCGCTCCGCCGTGCCCGGTGTTGAGTGACCCGCAGAGGGACGACCTGCACTGCCCCAGCGCCCGGGTGAGGAGAAGCGGCGGCCCCCACCCCAGTCAGCAGGAGCCGCGGTTCGCCGTGGGCTGCTCCGCATCATTTAGTGCGTTGAGCGGCCCTCCAGTGTGAACGACAGGACGACCATCGAGATCCCGGCTGGAGCAGGCGTGGCAGAAACGTAGGAGCGAGCGGCCCCTGATCAGTACCAGAGGCACACAGGCTCCGCTTCACTCCGGCGTCGAGCGGCCGCCTAGCCCATGTAATTGTCGTCAAATAATGTGCTGACCAAGCACCATCAGCATGGGGGAGGTTGCTCCGCCTTTCTCTGCTGTTGAGCAGCCGTCATACCCCTGCAACCGCTGCCAAGTAAGTGCTAATTTTTGTCTCACACCGCCGCGGATCACTGCACGGGCCATCCCCACGGCTGTTCGATTCAGAGCAGTAAGGAAAACGAGCCAAATTACCGTATTCCTGCTGATAGAGGGATAGATTGCATCAGGAGGGCGCAACGCGAGTACCGTAACATATGTAATAGAGGGTCAATTAAAAACTATTACAGCACTGTTCTGGGTACGGTGCTACCGCAAGTCCTTTGAGAGGGTGGAAGCTGAACTGTGGCAGCAAAAAGGGATTCCAGTGACAGCAAAGGTGGTCCCAGTATCAGAAAGAAAATTCCTTTTGTGACAACCCAGCAGATTAGAGCTCTCTATAGAGAAGTGACCCTTGCATCCCCGTGGAAGAATTAGATTCTTCTCTCCAACAAGCACATAAGGACTTAATTTAGAAGCGCAGCAAAAAAAAAAGGAAAAAAAAATACTGCCCTGAACTAGAACTGTAACTTGAAGTCATGGCAGCTTTGCCTGGCATATCTGGACCACCCATATTTATGCCTACGCCAGGGGAGGCGAAAATTGCTTGGCCCCAATGGCGCAAGGGCTTCATGCATTATATGAAGGCAGCCGGGGGAACGGCATATTCCAGCGAAAGGAAATTGGCGTTATTGCTTCACTTCTTGGGTTACGAAGGCCAAAGAATTTTTGAGACCCTCCCTCATCTAGCAAGTGATGGAAGCGGGGATTAATTGAATGAGTTCGAGTCAGCTTTGATGAGACTAGACAAACATTTCAACCCAAAAAGAAGCACGATTTTGGAACGTTACAATTTCCGCATGCGCATACAAGCCCATGGGGAGTCTGTTGAAGACTATGTGACTGCCCTCCGTCATCTGGCTCTAACGTGTAAATTTCAAGGAAGTTTCGACGAGCACATCCGTGATCAATTCATGACGCATTGCCGGTCAAATAAGATATGCGAGGAACTGTGGCTGAAGGACGAGCCGAACTTGGATGAGGTATTGGACTTAGCCAAACGTGTAGAACATTCGCTGGCATGTGTTGCCAAGCTATCAAAGGCTGAAGGAGGTGACCCTAAAGAAGCCAAGCCAGAAGTATTGAAGGTGAGTGAAGGGAAGAACAAGAGGAAGGGAAGAAACAAACAGAAGGAAAGGAGTAATACAGAAGAAAGAGGAAACCAAGGGTCAACGCAAAGAGAAGATAAAAGGGATGAGAGATTGTGCTATAGGTGTGCCAGTGCGACACATTTTGCTTCTTCAGTGGTGTGTCCAGGGCGGAAGGCAATCTGCAATAAGTGCAAAAGGAGAGGACATTTTGGGACGTGCTGCAAGAACTATCAATTTAGCCAAATGAATCAAAGGAAGGTCCTATACGTGAATGAAGAGGAAGAAGGGAGGTCATCAGAAGATGACACCGTACTGGCATTGCAAAACGTTATTGTGAACACTGTCAATGTTGTTGGTTTGGATGATATCCCGGATGATTGTGAGCGCCCATATACTGTTTTAACCGTGAATGGATGTAAGGTGTCGATGATGGCTGACTCAGGGTCGAAGATCACTTTGATATCCAAAAGCACATTTGAGGATGAAATGAAAGGGGCAGTGTCGACATTATCTGTGCCAGACATAAGTCCAGGGGGGTACAACCAAGAAAAGATTGATTTGCTGGGGTATGTCTGGAGTAAGTTTGAATTTAAAGGACGATGCTGTGAAGGGAAAGTGTATGTGACAAAGAAGGGTCAATCCTTGTTAGGATGGAGAGAGCAAAAGAATTTGGGAATCAGATTAGACCCCAACCATCCTGATCAAGTTTTACAAGTATCAGAAGTGTGTTCAACGTATAGCAAGTATGTGAGAGAGCATGGGAAGGTATTTGATGAGACATTGGGAAGAGTGAAGGGATTTCAGCATCAGATATTATTGAAAAGAGGCAGTGTTCCCACCGTGGCGAAGCTCAGGCCCGTCCCTTTTATGTTAAGGGACAGAGTAAAGAAGGAGTTGGAGAAACTCCTTAAGTCAGGTGTGATTGAAAGAGCTGGGGGGGTCGAGTGGGTTTCCCTGGTCGTCATTGTGAAGAAAACTTCAGGGGATCTGAGGCTCTGCGTTGATATGCGCGAGTTGAATAAGTGTGTGTTGGTGGACAGGCATCCACTACCCAACATGGGTGAGTTGTTTACCATGGTGGGTGGGGGGAAGTACTTCTCTAAACTGGACATGACGTCAGCCTATCATCAGGTGGAGTTGGAGGAGGCATGTAGGAAAGTTACGGCGTTTGTGACACATGAAGGTGTATTTCAATTTAGGAGGATGCCCTTTGGGTTAGCATCCGCTTCCTCAGTGTTCCAGAAAATCATGGATCGCTTGTTGAAGGGGGTGAAGGGTGTTTTCTGTTTTCAAGATGATGTGTTGGTGAGTGGAGTAACATTGGAGGAGCATGACAGGAATTTGTGTAAGGTGTTGAAGATTTTCGAGGAAAGAGGGATCACACTTAAGGAAGAGAAATGCAAATTTGCTGTGACAAAAGTGGACTATTTGGGACATGAGGTGTCGGGGAATGGTATCAGACCCAAGGAAGAGATGGTGAATGCCATAAAGAGGATAGAAAGACCGATTGATAAGAGTGAATTACGCTCTTTTTTAGGAATGACAGAGTTTTATCAGAAATTTGTGGTAAATTATGCTGACAAAGTGCATGAAATGAGAAAGATTCTGAGGAAAGGTGTTGAGTTTGCGTGGAATAGTCAGTGCGAGGAGGAATTCAATGGAATAAAAGAAGAAATAAACTTAGCCCAACCCTTAGGTTGTTTTGACACGAGAAAGCCATCCATCATCACAGTGGATGCGAGTGAATGTGGTCTAGGTGCGGTTTTATCCCAGAAACAAGACGATGGGTCTGAGGAGGTGATAGCTCATGCCTCGAGGGGTCTCAAGGGAGCGGAGGTGAGGTATCCTGTTCTCGAAAAGGAGGCATTGGCATCTTTCTGGGCTGTGGAACGATTCAGAAACTTTGTGTGGGGTGTAGAGTTCGTAATTCGGACAGATCACAAACCACTTAGGGCCTCATTACGACTCAGGCGGTAAGGGTTTTACGGCGGCGTAAACAGCGCCGACCCTTACCGCCTGAGTACGAGGTCCCTTAGCGCCATGGCGGATTTAACACCTGCTTTAAGCAGGTGTTAAAATCCATGGCGCTAAGGGACCATGGAGTTAATTATGCCACCGTAATTTACGGTGGCGTAATTAACGCCTTCCCCACTCCCATTATGCCCTATGGGGCAAAAATGGGAATGGGGAAGGGTAAATGGGGATTGGGGACTTACCGCCCCGCCGACCTCGGAATGGGGCGGTAAGTCCGCCTACCACCATGGCGTAAACGTAGTTTACGCCATGGTGGTAAAGTCACGGCCCAGGCGGTAACTTACTGCCTGGGTCGTAATGAGGCCCTTAAAGCTATATTCGAGAACAAGGGCCTTGATAAGGTTTCCCGCAGGGTGGCAGGGTGGGTCACCCGAATGCAGACACATTGTTTCAAGATGGAGGTCATTCCCGGGAAGGACAATATATTGGCTGACAATTTATCAAGGATGAGAGTAATTGATTCTGGTGCTGTGGAAGATGAAGAAATGGAATTAGTGTTTGTCAACACAGATGGTATAGTGTCCAAACTGGAGTGGTTGTAAGGGATGAGGAGCGATGAGAACATAAATAAAATAATTCCGTATGTTGTTTCTGCTGCATGGCCCAATAAAGTGGAAGTGGAGGAGGGCGCGAGGCCTTATTGGGAAGTGAAGGATGAATTGTCGGTCATCGGTGGGGTATTGTTCAGATGGGGAAGGGCTGTGGTTCCGGTTGGGTTGAGGAAGAGAGTGATAGAGTTGGCACACAGCGGTCACATAGGAGTTACCAAAACCAAAGGTGTATTGAGGGAAGACTATTGGTGGCCGGGTTTTGACAGGGAAATAGAAAATTGTTTAGAAAATTGTCAATTCTGTGTCAAGAGTGGGAAGGGATCTGTAGCCAAGAAGCAACCATTTGTGGACGTGGGGCTTCCGTCTAGGATATGGAGTGATCTCGCCATGGATATCCTTGGTCCTGTGGAATTGGGGTATGGACGTGGAAAGTTCATAGTCCTGGTGGTGGATCTGTTCTCTAGGTGGGTGAATTTTAAAATTGTGAGAGATGTCACCGGAGAAAGCATGATAAAGACTTTGCAGGAGATATTTTCCAATGAAGGTCTGCCGGAGAGTTTGTTGACGGACAATGGTCCCCAATTTGTAGGGGGGAACTTCACCAGCTATTTAAGGAAATGTGGAGTGCATCACAAAAGGACCTCATTGTATCATCCCGAATCCAACGGAGTAGTTGAAAGGATGAATAGGTGTGTGATGGAGAGTATTCGCATGGGGGAAGAGTGCGGATTGGATAAGTTGGCTATGATACAGAATATGATCTGGGCCCTAAGGATGGCGCCACATTCAACGACAGGTCTGTGCCCGTTTGAGCTTATGAGAGGCAGGAAGCCATATTCCATGGCGTGTCCGCCATGGCTGGGTAGGAGTAGGGAAACGGATCTGGTTGTTGATGAAGTAAGAAAGTCATTGGTGAGGAAGAAGTCTGAATGGGTGGCGCGTGAAAACCTGAAGAGAGGTAAGAAAGAGTTGCGCGTAGAATGTGGAGATTGGGTTAGGATCAAGAAAGGAATTGTCAAGAGGAAAGGAGAATCTCTTTATTCGGATCCAGTCAGAGTTGTAGCGGTCATGAAAGGGGCCGTACGTGTGACTGGAGGACAAGTGTGGAATAAAGACAGAATTGCTGCGGTCAAGAGAGGGCATATATAAGTATGTGTCGAAAACTGGACCAAGTTATTTGAGTTATTGTGGTCATCAACATGACACCCTTAGATTATTTTGTTGTGATCGGATTTTAGATTATATAAGTGAAGTTTAAAAAAAAAAAGGGGAGATGTGTTGTGGTGACTTATGAGATGAGATGTAAGTGGAGAATGCCCTCCATAGTGTTTCTTCCCTGTGTGCTGCATCCCAAGTATGATGTCATGGAATGTTGATGACAGTGTTCCTTGTTGAGGTGTTCCAAGTGTTCTAATGTTTGTCAGTTGGAGAAAGAGCTGAAGGAGAGGAGCCTCTTAATGTTGGGGGTCTTCTTCCAGTGTTATATACTAAATAAAACTATAATATCATTTACCTGTCTGCGCCAGCCTCTTCATAACAGTTTCAAGTTGATTAACGGATGTAAGTGGACTAAGGGAAATGGCAAAATAAAGGGGCAGGATTATGAGATTTTTGGGTAGCTGGAAATGTTGTGCATGCCTAAATAATCCTATCACAAGGGAGATAGAAGAAGACGTCGCAAATTCCTGTCGGAATATTAAGAAAAAGAATACGCACAGTCAGGAATGTGTAAGGTAAAGTCTTAAACCCTGCACAGAGTGATTTAATTGGAGGCAAGGAAACAATACCTATTACTATATATGGTTGTAGGGAAAAGGGAAGGTGATCACAAAAGTTATTAATGTGTATTGTGTTATTATTTTAAGTATTATTTGATGAAGTCTCGAGAGGTAATAGGCTGTGAAGGTTGGAGGTGATGTTGTTTTTAGTTAAAGTGGAGTAAACAAATGGCGCCAATCAGAAGGCAGATCGGTTGTTGAAACAAAAGAGGATTGAGCGACGATCGATGGTGCTTGCTCATATTTATTGTTTTAAGATTAAAAGTGTTGAGTGATGAGCTTTGAAATAGGTAGAGATTTATTAACGATGTGGTAAATATCGACAATCAATTACGACTTGTTATTATGGAGGACACTCCTCTCATGCACCTTTGTAAAACATTACCAAGACATGCACCTAAGGTCAAACATTACGGTGCAGAATGGGTAAAGGGCACAGCTGATAAAATGTTCATGCCATGGCCACAAGGGGGTCATTGTCAAAAGTAGTGCTACAACATATGACCACATATGTACACGCTGCAGACACGGGAACAAAATTAGAGAAAAGACTGGCAGTTTTACAGCTTTGGAAAATGTACAAAGAGGACAAAGAAGACCCAGAACAGGAGGAGTGGATACTTAATCAGCATAAAGGGGAGAGCATTGAACCCTCGGCTCCTCTTCATCTGAAATTAAGAGCGTAGATTCAGAGGAAACAGGAGTTTATCCTTTAAACAATTTAAAAGCAGCAGCGTAGTTTAGCAACCCAACATATGAACCCCATGCTTATAGTAGTGATGACAGTCCAGAAGAGAGCAAAAGGAAGGAAGATGCCTGTAAGATCTTACGCGATAAAGAAGAAAGAAGCAAAAGATTGAATATATCGACAGATATAGACAGAGAAATTAAGAGACGGAAATGAGAGAAGGCTTGGGGTGATGAGGTAACGCTCGTACAGAATGAATGGATCGGAGGACAGATATTACTCAAGTTAGATGGAAAAAGCAGTGAGGTAGTTAGGCAAAGGGAAGGCAAAAACGAGCAAGAAAAGAAGGATAGGGAACAAGAAAAGCGTTGAGTGATGATGAGCAAGGCAGATAAAGCACGGAAAGACGGGAGCATATATATAGAGAAGAACAAGAAAAAGATGAAAAGTGGGCAGAAGAACAAAAGAAGTACAGCACTAGAAAGAAAAAGATAGAAGAAAGGGGTAGGAGAGAAAGAAAGAGAGAGAAAGAAGAGGCAAAAAAGTTTTAAAAAAATTAAAGAGAAGGAGAGTAGAAGAAGAAAAAAGACACGAAGTAAGAAGGTAGGATCAAAGGCAAGAAGAAGGTGGGACTCAAAGTGACGCGATAAAGTGAAGGAAAGTGGATGAAGAAATAAAACAAAACAGAAGGCAGCAAGGTCTTGATGCTAGTCTCATTCATAAAGAATCAGCAAGACGAAGTGATGAAATACAGGGGCAATGGGATACGATAAGTGAAGTTCTCCTGATGAGTGAAAAGAGTCAAGAAATACCTTAAGTAGCACAGAAAGAGGAAAGATAGGGTGCAGAAGGTATTGGAGAAAGGATTGATAAGATATATCAGCAAATAAGGCAGAGCACAGAGTACAGGACTGAAGGGAGCAGCAATCGATCCTTGATACAAAAATCACAGGATGAGGAGGAAAGCATGTTTAGTGATGAACACAGAGCATTGTCTTTGAGTAGATTACATTTAGATAGAGAAGAGGAGGATGATAGTCACACTAGTTGGGGTCTAGCAATGTCAGACAAACAAAGGGAGTCAGGTCATGAGATAGAAGGGGAGGGTACATGAGCCTCCCTGGAAGTCATCAGATGGATACAGAGGTAAGATGGTCAGATCTGGAACACCCTAAGGAAATAACACCAGATCCCATACCATATCCTGAACTTCCCCAAAAACAATTGTGTAGTGAGAGAGGAGAATCTCTACCTTATGTGAGTAGGTTAAGGTTGTTACCAGCACAAAGACGAATAGGGACAATTACCCCTGCATTAAACAAATGAATAATGGGATCCGAATATGGGATTGGGTTCTCACAGTTACCCTTGCTCGAGAAGGGGGAGCAAGACCACAATATATTCCATGGCCTCAGATGGATAAGGATAACTTAAAATGCAATCTCCCCAGTTTGACATCGGGGGCTGGGAAATGGATATACAAATTAGAGAAGATGACAGGGGGAAACACGCTGGCCATAGGAGACATAAAAGGTCTACTAGCAGCTATTCTTGGAGAGAGAACAGATGGCATTTGGAGACTAGTGCGATATGCAGGAGGAATAGCACATGATGAAGCGCCATTTAAAAATTGCAGGGCAGATGTTTGGAGGGCTCTCAGGGTACAGCCTCCTGATATCTCAGATATGGGTGCAATTATGACACGTAAATTGAAAGAAGATAAAGACCCTATTGCTTATATTCAGGATATCAAGAGGAAAAAGATAGACACCAGGGTACCCCTCCCTTAAACATACAAGGGGGAAACCTATTCAGAGATAGTAATTATTAGAGCTTGCTATTGAAGATCACACTCATAATTATACAGATAAAACAAAGTTTAATTGAAAAAACAACATGTTAAAAAACACAAGAAGAACAAGCGGTTACTATTGTTAATGGACATGTATCATATCGTAGATATTGAATACAACAGGATAGATTAATGTGTAGTACCAAATTCCAAACACATTTTGACTGTCGACACAGATTGGTGTTTCTAGCTCGGATGTGGATATTGCATAACCTAAAGTCTTATAGAGGGAAAATGGCTTTCAGGAGCTCCGAGCTTTCTTCAGAACAATGTGAAGATTATTAGATGTAAGAGTGTTCATCTAAAAAGTTAAAAACAACAGAGGTGTGAATTAAAAAGTGTGATCGTACCATTATTAATAATGGAATAGAGAAAGAATAGGATGGGATGGGAGGAAGGATTGAGACTGTCTTGCATACAGTGTTGGAGGACTCTAGTGCACAGAGGCTACCTATAGTAATAGAGACAGGGATTAGGGTTGCTGTCAAATGCTATAGTTGTGAATACTGAAAAGCACAGGAGTTAATTACCTGGCAGAACTAATTAGGGTCACGTCTAGTTGAAAATCTGTAGGTGGATTAGTAACCATCCAGTCTTGGGTATGAGTTTAGTTGGCTTGTTTTAGTGCTGAGGCACCGGCAGAGGCAAGTGAAGCGTCCTAGAAAAGAGCACAAAAAGGTGCATTTCTGAAATGATTTTAGAGGCATGTCCAGTACAAGTTACATAACTTAACTTAGAGGAAAGCATAGTTTGTTAATTTTGCGTGGACATCTGTGGCAAGGATTGCACATTAAATTACTGGCCAGTGCTGTTAGGAGGCTAAAACCGGCAAGAGTAAAGTGAGACAAAGTCAATTTTTGCCAGGTAGAGCATGGCTGAATTAAAAATGGTATTAGTTGGAGAAGCTGGTGCGGAACTGAACTTGAAGCCAATAGAGCTGTCTGGTAACTAAGGACACTCAACAAGCTCAGGGTGTGTTGTTAGGCAGGTGCTGGAAGTAACTAGTTCAGAACCGAACGCGCCCCGTGGCATGTGAAAAAGACATTGAAGGCAAAATATGCTAATCACTGAGAATGGAAGCCCAAGTCTTAGCTGGCTGATCAATTGTGAAACGCAAGCGGAACTCACCTTACCGAGTTCTTAACGCTGCGATCGTAGTGCTGCAGTGTCCCGGCTCTAGCGCATGTGCTGACGTGCTGGGAGCCGGGACATTGTAATTTGAATAACTTTATTGATTGCAGCAGAAAAGGGAACAGTGTCGGGAAGAGGGTCCTAAAACACTTGGATTGGATTCATTGTATAGAAACTGGGGCTAAATTAAGGGTTCTTAATGGAAAAGAAACAGAGATTTTATTTAGCGTGCGCAGAATCCTGGAAGCCATTGGGATGCTTTCTGTATCTAGGCATGCAGGCAAAATGTTCTGTATTTCAGATGTTGAAAATGACAATAATTACATATGAATACTTTCTGTACCTTAGCAAGCAGACACAATATCCCATATTTCTGTTGTTGAAAGTAACACTAATAACATATGAGTTATTACATTTTTTTTTTTAAAGTAGGCCGTGGAAAACTAACCAGTCGGTTAACACCTGAAAGTGCATGCAGCGCAAGTATAGATTATGTTGTACACAATAGACAATCTTGTGGAATATGGACAGTTGTCTCTACCTCTAGAGAAACATTTAATTTCATTCACATATAAAAGGAAAATAAAAACAAGTGCCTGTGATAAGTAGAACAAATTTTGAAGATGAACAAATACGACAAATTGCATAGTCAAATTTGTTCAGTGAAACCAAGTGCAAAAGGCCAAGATCTACGTATCTCATATTGTGGAAACAGATTACACAATACAATGATTCCTACTGGCAACAGTCTAATGACATTAGGTGAATTTTGCACGGATGATTGTAAAAAATAATAATAGTTAATCGACTAATGTGGATAGATTTTAACAGGGGCATCAGTTCTTGAGCACAAATAAGGTGTGGTTTTTGATGTCTTGCAATGAAAGCGCAGAAGTGTGATTAGGTTCCGCTCTATTGACATATTAAGGCCTTTCTTTACAGTATCTAGTCAGTAATTCCACTTTTGTTCTAGGCAACGTACATCTTTCGCGGTCACCCCCTCTGTAAGGATTTTTAGTGTTTCAATGATAAACCAAAAAAGGTCTGTGTGAACATTTTTTTTGCTGTAAAATGTGCAACCATCGGTGTATCTTCCACTTCGTTCTTGATGGAAGATTTATGTTCAAAAATCCATTGACGGATTTCTCGTTTGCATTTTCCAATGTATATTAGATCACATGGGCATTTTATGCCATACACTGACCATTTTGTTTTACAATTTGTGATGGATTTGAATTTGCAGGTTGTGCCATTTAGATTGATTTCTTTCAGATCTTTAGTAGAGGCACAGGCAGTGCATGCCCCGCATCTGTGGTGGCCGATTACAGGTGGAAGGTTCCACAATATTCTTTGACTTAGGGTATCAGTTTTAGGTTCTTCGTAGATGTGGACAAGACGATCTTTGAGATTCTTACTGCGTTTGAAAGCAAACCTAGGTTTGTTCAGCTTGAAGGTGTCAGTGGTGAGGATGTCCCAATGGCGTAACACTGTCTTTCTTAAGGTATTACTGATCATGTGTGAAAGTTGTTACACATGTTAACTTGTCTTGTAATTCTCTAGTAGTTGGAGTAAGACAAGATTGTCAGTTAGCATTTCTTGCTCTCTCACAAGCTCTTCTGATGATGTAGGGAGGGTAGCCTCTTTCTTTCAAGCAGATCGGCAATGATTTGCAGGTGCTGTCGAAATCCGCTAGCGTTGTACAGTTGCAGCAGAGGCGTAGAAACTGACCGTACGGCTGATTTTCTTTTAGGCTGGACAGATGGTAGCTCGAGTAACTGAGTAGAGTATTTTTTGATGTGGATTTTCTGTAAAATGTAGTTCCCAGGTTATTTTCATCAGATTTGTATATTTCAAGGTCCAGGAATGGGATACTGCATATGTCTTGATGTTTCGTAAATTTGATACAAGGGTTTTGCCTATTGAGCCATAGAAAAAATTCTTCTAGTAGGTCAGTTGTACCGCGCCAGACTATTTGTATTTTGTATTTATTTTAATTTATATAGCGCCTTAATCCAAAGCACTTTACAAGAGGAACAAGTTAATACAACAAGCAATAGTTAACAATGAATCTAAACCAGAAAACAGTACAACAAACAATTTACATTTATGATGAGGCTAAGTACTAATAGAGGGACAGAAGGTAGGTCAGTTGTACCGCGCCAGACTATTTGTATTTTCTATTTATTTTAATTTATATAGCACCTTAATCCAAAGCGCTTTACAAGAGGAACAAGTTAATACAACTAGCAATAGTTAACAATGAATCTAAACCAGAAAACAGTACAACGAACAATTTACATTTATGATGAGGCTAAGTACTACTAGAGGGACAGAAGGTAGGAGGAGAGGGTGGAGGTGGGTTAGTTGGTGAGAGAGGAAACAATTGGTGCAAGGGGGGAGAGTGGAAGAGATAGGATTTTAGAGAAGTGCGAAATAAGGGATAGGAGGTGATGGAGCGGATAGGAAGAGGAAGGCGGTTCCAGTGGAAAGGAGCAAGAAGTTGGAAGGAGTGGAAATGGGAGGGGGCACAGGGGGGAGATGGAGTAGGGAGAAGGAAGAGATCTGCAGAACGGAGAGAATGAGAAGGAGTATAGAAAGAGAGAAGGGAGGAGAGGTACAGCGGGGTAAGACCATAGATGGCTTTGAAGACTAGGTAGAGGAAGTTAAATTTGAGCTGGGAGTGGAATGGGAGCCAGCTTAGACTACAAAGATGTCATCTATGTACCTGTGCCAGCAAATCAGATTTTCTTTAAAATTGTTGTTTTCATGATAAACAGAAGAATGCTCAAAAGTATCCATATACAATTTTGCTACATTAGGGGCGAAAGTCACCCCCATGCCGGTCTCATGGCATTGTTGGTAAAAAGTTTTTCCATGAATAAGTTTCCTTGAGTGCTAGACGGATACATTCGAAGAGGAAGGTAGTGGGAGGCTCTGTGTTTATCTAGATAAGTTTTTAGTACATCGATACATTTGATTTGGGGAATGCTGGTGTATAGTGATTCAACATCAAAGGCCACTAACAGATCGTCTTTCTCAGTTGAAATAGTACTCAAAATGTTAATCAGATGTTGTATCTTGTACGAATGATTTCATTTTTCCAACAGAAGGTCAAAGGAAGGTATCTACATAAATCGATAGAGGTTCTAGAATAGACCTTGTACCTCCTACAATGGGTCGTCCGGGTGGTGTGTGGTCATTTTTGTGGATTTTAGGCAATAAATATATTGCCGGTAGAATGGGGTGTATTTTGATCGAGAACGATTTTTCATCATCGTCAATCCATTCTTCAGTATGAGCGTGTATCATGAGGCTCTCTATCTTAGATAGGAGTCGTTTGGTTGGATTGATGTAAATTGTTTTGTAGAATTGCCTGCTGATTTAGTTGTATAGAGTTGTCTTCCCCAAAGGACGAGGCCTCCTCCCTTATAGGCAGGTTTGATTATGAAATTGTGATCCCCTTCTAAGGTTTTAAGGGATTGCCTTTCGTCTTTGGTTAGATTGTCCACAAAGTGTCTCTTGTTGGTAGACATTTTGTTGACTTCTGATAAGATTTTATTTTGGAAAGCCAATATTTCAGGGCATACGATTGATGCAAGAGGTGAACAGTTTGAGGGTGGTGAATTTGTCAGCTTTTAGTATAAGGTATGAAGCTGAGAACTTTTGACAAAGTATTGGTTTCAGTCTGGGTCAGGATGTGATTACTTAAGTTGAAGATGGGTATTACTACATCTGTTGTGGGGGTGGTGCCCATTGTCTTGTCCTCATCCCATGAGGCATTTGTTGGTGGGTTCTGCCTCGTCTCCCTTCCCCTGAAAAAATTGTGGCTGATTTTGTTTGGATGTTGAAGGTCCCGTGTTTGCAGAGTCGGAATCGATGCTGTTTGAGCTGTTAGGTTAGGTTTCCCCCCTGTACGTTTAAGGGGGGGTAGCCTGGTGTCTATCTTTTTCCTCTTGATATTCACTTTGCCTTCCAGAACGAGGCCCCCCGTTAACAAAAAAGAAGGCTACTATTTTCTCCTTCTTATATTCAGGATATCCAAGAGAGATGGCATCTTGAAATGTGTGAACCGTGGAAAAAAAAGGTGGTACTATTCTATCATATTTTGTGTCAGGGATTGCCAGAACAGGTATAGAGACAAATTAAAAAAAAAGTAGGAAGGGAAGCAAAGCCGTGGGCTGAGCTAGAATTGACTATTGTTCATCATTGTCGATTATTACAAAAGAAGAACAGAAAGAAACATGAGAACAGAAAGATTGAGGAAGCCAAGTTAGTTCAGAAGAAATTGTCAAAGTTTGCTATAGAAGGGGCAGTATCGGTAAGTAGAGAAGGGGGAGGAATGCAAGAAATAATTAGTGCATCGCAGGTGAATAATGTACACCCAGAAGCGCAAAGTGGGTTTGGGTTTTGGCCACGAGGTGTACGCTTCAGAGGAACAGGAGGCGGATTTCAGAACACCCAAGGTGGATTTCAAAATGCCCAGGCTGGAAGTCAGAATGCTCAGGGAGGATATAACAGAGGGTTGGTCAGAGGGCCACCCCCCAGTGCATTTGAATTGTGGGATGACAGGGCACATTGCGCATGTATGTAGAAGCCGAGGAAATAAGCAGTAAAATGGACAACCTTTAAGAGGGGGGACAGCTTATCCACTGCCATACAGTACACAAAAATGAGAGGGCTTTGCCCAGGATCACACATCCTATCAGATACAGGCACCACAAGCACAGCAGACACAATAGCAAGGGCCAGTGCAAATGCTGCCACTGCAAGGGCAATTGCAACAAACACCTAAGGAAACAAAACAGAATGCGAACACAGGGCAAATACTAACACCTAGGATAGAGAGTGTCACTGTGGTAGGGGGGAACCCTTTCACGGGGACAGGGATGAATTTGTACCCTCAATAGTACAACTCACAAAGTGACTTGATGTGTTTGTACTATCTGTAACACCAGACTCACAAGAGGAATCAAGGTTCAATGCAACGATAGGGGGCCAATCTTTTTCTCTTCTTGTAGACACTGGGGCAACTCGCTCTTGTATAAGGGAGGGAAAATACCCCATGTCAGTATTGCCATGAATGCTCAAGAGTTCTCTGGAGCTACACATTTAGTTCATTTTGCTGACAAATTACCTGTTTCTATAGGGGAATGTGACATGTCTGTCCCCTTGTTATTTTCACAACAAACGCCAGTTATCATTTTTGGTAGAGATTTAATGATGAAACTTCAAATGATGATTTCATTCACCAATCAAGGAATGATGTGCTCAACTCCAGCAATACACTATTTAAATGTAGGAGCGTTTATACTGGCATTTACAGGGCAAGGAACTCTACGAGGAGTCCCAGTAGATCCGGAATTCGCCATGTATAGGATGAGCCTTTTATTAACATGGCTACCTGGATTAGTAGGGAGAATTTTGAGGATACCTGATGAGTTCTTATTTAGACCATAAGTACCTATGGATGAGGAAGAAGGACAGACTATTCCTATAGAATTGGAAGCAGCCATAGTACGGGGAGAAATAGCAATGCATGAAGGAGTAGACGACAAAGGCAGGGCTTGGAGGACAATGATAGCTCTTGAGGAGGGATACAGATTGACTGACATAACAGATGAAGATATGTTCAAAGATGAACGTATAGACGATGATATAGTGTTTTTCATGAGCATTACATACTGGATAAAGATCGAGAAAAGGGAGGTCCCACAGCGAATGGCACTAATGTGCCAATGACAGGTGTTCTTTCAGGAAGACCTCCTAAAAGTGCCAAGTGTCCATTAGTCTATGGGCCTATATGACGAAGGCCCATAGTCTAATGGAATATGAAGGGAATATGTGAAGGGAATAGGAGAGGTTAAAATAAAACTCAAGCCAGGAGCAATTGTACCTCGAGCAAAACAGTATCCTATTTTTTTAATTTTTTTATTATTGTGTTTTGATTAATAAAACAAATTATAAGCCTTTCACATCATAAACATTTGGTACAAAAAAAACGAAAAAGAAGAAAATAGGAAGAAGAAAGTTAAAACAGTTTACATGAAAATTCAATTTCGTCAGTTTACCTAAAGTTACATAAAATGTACATGAAAAAAGAAAGAAAGGAGAAGGCGTAATACAATTTTTTAAACTCCTGAAGTTTTCCAGAGTACTCTATACTTCTTTCCTCCCTCTTAAAACAGGCAGGAATCCTCTGTGTACCTCTGTTTACATTACATGCAATGCCAACTCCGATTTGAGATAGTTTGTCCAGTATAGCCTTGTACCCCAGCACAAAAGCTGTCGACACTCTTAGTAAGCCTAGAGGGCCTGCAGCTTGAGTGTTCACATTCTGAGAAAGACACACAGTGACAATACCAAGGTTTGGGAGTCCCATCAGATTAGCCTCACCCAGGTAAGCTCTGACAGTTGTGTTGACCCCAATAAACAAACCCTTGACTCTCTTAACGCATGACATTCCATAACCAGATGTTTTAGGCGTTCCACAGCATCACCATTTTTACACAACCTACATTGCAAATCAGTTCTAAGGTTGTCCCGTTTACCTATCCACTCCAATTTTAAGGATTGATTTAAGCGGAAGCAGAGATGTTGGATTCCGGTATTTAGGGCATGGAAAGAGGGATATGTATTTCATGGTATCCTCCCTTTTCCTTATGAACTTTGCATATTCTGTGTACAGAGTGTAAATTGATAAGACACCTGTTGTCTCGCACCAGTCATATTGAATCAGCTTCTTTTAAATGTTACATATGTTGTTTTTTAGCTCCTCCTTCGTGGAGCCGATTTGAAGTAGGGTTTCAATCATGGATATTTTGAAGTTGTTGATTGTGACTGCTGTGCTTAAGGTCTGATCACCACCCCAGTGTTAGGAGATCAAACCAAACACATGTCTGAGGACTGCATTTGAACCTCATTTGCCAATCCTAATTTTTTTTTCCATAGCAGCCCTTGTACCGTGTACAGATAAACCCGCATGTCAAACAGTGAGATGTCTAGCCCAAGACATCGGTTATGCCTTTAACAGATAGAACTGAACCAGTGGCTGCAGGGAATACCGACATAGTTGGGAATACATTCTCTTCATTTTAGCTAGGAGTGGGGTAAATTTATCCTTTAGAAATTGCTTCCATCCATCGATTGCGCTACTGTTTGCCAAGCAGTAGCCCAAGTATCTTAGGGATTCGACTCTTTCCCAGGATTGATCTCCCTTTAAACTGTAGTCTACTCCGTAGCTGTGAAAGAGAGACAGCTTTCTGTGTAAGCCAATTGGGGTTTTGTCAAACAGTACGATATCATCTGCGAATGCTACCCAGTTTTATTGGGTTTATTGTTTCTGCCTCAAATATTTTGCAAATGTCAGATGTATATAAGTTGTACAGGGTTGGAGCTCGGACACATCCCTGACGCAACCCCACGTGTGTATGTATTCGATCCATCAAAGCTCCTTCTAGACTTAACCTAACCCTCACAGTTGTGTTGTTATGGAATAAAGCCAAGAGCTACACCATCTTTACTAGGCCGTTCCAGGCAAGCAGCTTTCTCCAAAGCGTATGCCTGCTAACCGTGTCAAATGCGCTTGACATGTCAATGGAGGCCATATATACGGTCCCCACCACCTCCTTTTTGACAGCAGCCAGGAGATGCAACATGGTGAAAGCATTCAGCGCGGTCCCCATACCTGAGTGAAAGCCCTCCCAATGACATGAGAGTAAGTTTTTGTCAACATTTTCAAGAGGTGAGGAGGAAAGATTTTGCTAGAAGAGTCCAGCAATATATGCCATTTGGGGGCAAACATAGAGTCACTATTAATGGGGAGTGGTCACTAGCAGTGGCTGCACACTTAGTCAGTGTTCACATGCCCTGCCTAAGTCGGACGAGACGTAGAAATGATAGATCCAAGATTGTCTTTATAAAGATGCTCAAACGAGGGGTCAAGCACAGAAGAGTCATCCAATAGTTTTGCGTTGTTTGCATCCATGTCGTTATCTTTCTTGCTGGTATTTTGGTTGTTGCACACCTTCAAAGGTGTTTTTTTTCCGTACACCTGTTTGTCAGGCTAGTTTGAATCTCATTCTCTGACCATAGTCCCAGTCATAGGTGGTACAGCTGTTTCCTGCCACAGCTTGCGAGTACAGTGCAATTTTTTTCTGGGGTGCATTTGTAGCTCCTTCATTTAGATTGCTGGCAGTTGTATCTGATATCGGTGTTTCAGGGACCCCCATGGTCTGGGAAATGTCCACACATTGCTCCATAAAATAGTTTGTAAGTTTTTGGGGAATTGGGTCAGGCCTCTCCGTTATGACTAGGTTTTCATCCAGTGCTCTGAGCGCAGCCAGCATCTTTTACAGTGATCATTGATTTACCACTCTGTAGGTTGGACATTTGGACTCAGATTCTGGCCACAGAAAGGAAGAAAAAAAGATAATACTTCTCCCATACAGCACCAAACAGCACCAGGCAGCAAGCAAGCAGCGCAATGTACCTGACTGTGGCAAGTCACTGCATCGCCTTGCATCACCTCACATGTATGGAGGCAGGTCGGAGTATTATAGCAGTTCGAAGTACACCTGTATGTGGCTCAAAGGCCACTAAGGCCCACAGTCACTGCTTGTCTAAGAGGGTGTTGAAGGAGCACTGTAGTACCTCTAGCGTGGACACCACATAGATCAGCCAATGTGGCAAAATGCGGCTTAAAGACCACCAGGGCCAACATTTGCTGATTTATCAAAAGAATAGAAGCTCCCCAATCAGCCGATTTCCACAGCTATTTGTTATTCCACAACCTTAGATGGTGTACATCTTGTTTCCTGTACTTGATAGGATAAGAGATTTCTGCATTGCTAGATGCAGTAGTTGCAAGGGACCCACTTGTTCCGTGATCAGGTTGATGGTGAGGGAAAAGAAAATCAGTGTTAGGAGTTAGTACCTTCATCTTCTGTGAAGATATAAAAAGCCTTACTTTTCAATTCAGTCTCATCCGCGTCCACGGACCATGGCCTGCAGACTGTGGCAACACTCTCCGGTACACTTCACAGTCTGCTTTGCGGGACATGCGACACTTGTAGAAATGTGGGAGGAGCCTCAACGCTGCTCACAGAGTGCTCCAAACCATGAAGCAAAACAAGCAGAATCTCCTCACTGCAGACTGCGGCAACACTTTCCCCTACATTTCATGGTCTGCTTCGCGGGACCCGCAATTCTTGTAGAAATGTAGGAGGAGCCTCAACGCTGCTCACAGAGTGCTCGCAACCATGTAGCAAAGCAAGCAGAATCTCCTCACTGCAGACTGCTGCAGCACTTTCTGTACACAGTATCCTATATCGCGAGTAGAGGATGAAGGCATATTTAAAACCATTTCAGCATTAATGAATCAGGGAATACTAGTGCCATTGGAATCCCTGTGCAATACTGCACGGCATTGGATTAAAAAATCAAAAGGGGAGTAGTGGAGATTCATCGAAGATTTGCTCTCTCTTAATCAGATTGTAGAGGCCGAATTTCCATTAGTTCCTAATCCTGCAACAATATTCGGTAGCATCCCAGTTGAAGATAAATATTTCATGGTAATCGATTTGAAAAATGCGTTTTTTCCAATCCCGTTGGACAAAGACGCACAAGACCTTACTTCCTTTATGTTCAGAGAAAAGAGACTAAAGCATACTCGTTTACCTCAATGGTATTGTGAGTCCCCATCGATCTTTAACAGGGTCCTACAGATGGATCTGGGCAACATTGAACTAAAGAGTGCAAACATTCAGTACGTAGATGACATATTAAACTGCAGTGAAACAGAGGATGATTATAGACAAGACTCTATCCAGTTAATGACTATATTGACAGACAAAGGAAGCAAGGTAGACAAGGTGAAATTACACTATTGCCAGGAAGAGGTGTAGTACATAGGTCAGTATTTCACATGAAGGAAAGAAAGCGACACCTGTGAGAGCTGAGGCTATCGTGAAGACACCACAGTGAGACAAAGGCAGCAATTTCTGGGCTCACACAATTATTACAGGGCCTAGGTATTCGACTACAGCACATATTCAAAACCGCTTTTGCAAGCACTTAAGAAAGCACAAGTTGTAAGGAAAAGATAGAATGGACTGATGAAATGGAGTAAGGATTTGAGAAATTAAAAAGAGCAATCTGTATGGCTCCAATTTTAGGAATGAATTCACAATTATAGTGAAGACTTGTATTTGTTTTCACAGACTAATGGGTCAGTAATGGCAGCAGTAATCACACAAAGAACATCCTTATGGTATAAACCTTTGGCGTATTACAGTGGGATTCTCGATCCAGTTATGAGAGGGCATTTTCCATGTGAACAACCTTTGTCTGCTGTCGCATTTGCAATTGAAAAGTCCACAAGTATTACCATGGGCTGTTCCATGACTCGCTATGTGGAGCATGCCTTATTTGCCATTTTAGAGAACCCAAGGGTAGATTGACGTCACAAAGAGCATCTGCATATGAGGTGAGAATCTCTAATCCAGTGATTAAGGTAGTGAAGTGTAAAATAGTGAACCCAGCTTCGTTTGTAGCTGAACCTGTAGAAGAAGGTGATAATGTGCATGACTGCACAAATTATGTTGAATTTTATGATGATATACCCTGTGTGGAAGAAAATGCTCTAGAGGGAGGGGACATTCTCTTTATTCATGGTTCTTTGAAATTTGACGAAACCAGTGGGGAGAGGCATTCTGGCTCTGCAGTTGTAAAATGCAGATTAAATGTAGAATTTGAGGTAGTAATGAATGCAATACTATTGTCTCAATTTTCAGCACAAGCAGCAAAATTGGTTGTGCTTATTGTTGTGCTAAAAGAACATGAAGGTCAGGAAGTGATGGTGTACAGTAACTCTGCCCGTGATGTGAACCGTATACGCAGGGCTGTCATGCTGGAAAAGGAGGGGCTACCTCCGCACAGATGGAACTCCAGTGAAACATGCGTCTTTACTGGTTCAATAAGGCACTACAGATCCCAGTAGCCATAGCGGTCGTACAATGCGCAGCGCATACTAACCAAACAGACTTTATCTATCGCACTAACGAATCTGCCGATTTGGAAGCCAAAAGAGTTGCGTATTCCTCAGAAATTTCGAGTTTTGATACTGAAAATGTTAAAGAAGGATTGAAAAGAAGCATGCTAGTACTAGAGGGTTTAATGTGATGTCAATTACACAAATAATAGAGATTCAGGGTAGAGCCCCACAAGAAGAGCAGGATTTATGGAAATGTAGGGGGTGTTCTTTATCCCCCACGGAAGGATAATGGAGACAGGAAAGCACTGGAAAGGAAGTGATTTCAGCAGCCTTACTAAAAGTCGCACTTGAGCAGTTGCATTAACCTGTGCATATAACCAGAGGAAGTCTTGCTGCCACTGTTTCAGAAGACTTGTTTGTTTTCAACCTATTGGAACACATTGCACTGTTCATTGTGAATTGCATTGTGTGTCAGAAGTTTACAGCTGGACATGCACTGAAAATGATCAGAGGAGTAATATCTTGACCAAATGGTCAATTTCAACATTTGCATATAGATCACATCGATATACTGCAGACATGTAATGGATACAGGTATCTATTAGTGGTGGTGTGTCCCTTCTCTAGGTGAATCGAAGCCAGTTCTTGTCCACACCTTGATGCCACTTTCACAGCAAAGTTTTTAGTGTGCAAAGTATTTCCAAGATGGGGTGTGTGTGAAGTACTGAGTTCTGATACTGGACCACATTTTGACAATGAACTATTTGAATAAATAGGACTTCTATTAAGTATAAAACATATGTTTTCTTCTGCTTATCATCCACAAGCAAACGGGATATGCAAGAGACTCAACAGCCTCCTAAAATAGAGGATAGCCAAGATCAGATTAACTTTGAAAAAGGGATGTCTGTATTGCCTACCCACGGCCTTATATGCCCTTCAACATCGGCCAGGTTCAGACCACCATCTTACGGCCAATGAGCTAGTGACAGGGCATCGTATGCAGACTCCTTGTACGCCCCCAACTAGAGTCAGGAGTGATGCCCAGAGTGTAGCACATGCTCTAGGTGGTGAAATGCAACATTATTTGACATGTATGACTACCAGTGTTTCAATCATTGCAGATCAGGTCAAGCATCGGAGGGAGGGGTCAATTGAATGTGTAGATGGCATGAACCAAGATTTAAAGGCCCGGTTTGTGTTGAGGAAGTTCCCCTACTCCAGTGAAGGTATCGGGAAGAAGAGCTTGCTTACATTTAAGCAATGTGAAAATCTATAAAAGCGAAACCCTCCCTCCAGCACCCGTTGACCAAGTAGCAAGAAAAGAAGAATTTCCATGTGTGCAGACTCGATTGATGGCCATTAAATAGGATGATAAAACAGCGTGTGGTTAGCACACATTTCTTTTGGACTAGAAATCATTGGACACTTTCTAAAACTTGTAGCAGGAAGTGCATGGACTTGCAGAGAATTCAAAGGTTAAACTACTTTCTAGAGATTCTTTGAATTAATAAATATTGCATCAGTACTATGACTAAACGTCAGTTCCAGATTAGAAATTGGAAGAGAGATCAATACCCAGATTCCTTTTTTGGGAACATATCTGTTTCAAGGATAATATATGATACCCGTTACAGTTACACACATCGGCTTGTAGTTGCTATTTTTGTGTTTATACTTCAGTCATACCCTGCTCTTGTAAGGAGCAAAGTTAATAGTCACATCTTTCTTCATGACCCTAAAAATGGTACATTCACAAGAAGACACCTGATCGCAATAATTGAGCAGATTGTGCAACTACGAATGTAAATTGAACACCTCGATTAAAATAATTCCGAAAGAAGATAATGTGGTTATAGAGAGCGAGTTCAACAAGTATTTTTTCTAGACTTCTATGTCTGATACATATATGCATATTATTTTTGTTTTCTTTGTGTATCTTACATTTTGAAGTCTTCATTATCCTAATAGTTCAATTGAAAAAACAGAAGCTGTGATTTTTCCTAGTATGAGCACAAATTATGGTAATTGTTTTTACTTCTTTGGACATGTCAGGCGACATAAGAGGGATGCAGAAGAAGATAACCAGGGGATAAATACCTATCTTGATAATTCAGCTTACCTGGGGAATAATATGTGGTACCAACACATGATAAAGGTGGGGAGAGAGCATCTGATGAGAATGCTGCGTCCGCTCTCTCATCCCCTATGCCATGACCACAGCAAGTGCCTTGATTTCAAAAGAGATGTTACCGCAAGATGCAAAGTACCTCAGTTATCTAGCGACATGTGTTACTAGAGGACAGTTTCAAGGGAATTGGGCCACCTTGTGATAGAGATCAAGCCAGTCATTTCCATAAAAGGGTGATTATATCAAGACAACGCAAATGGAAAAGGAGACTGGATGGACAGACGATATGCTTGTGTATCCAGCTGCATAACAAGACTAGATGATTCTTGAGGAAATGAAGAGAATTAGCTGTTCTGACGTGATGGAAAAGACTGGAATGCCTGGATGCTGGGAACGCACAAAGCTGCTAATCTATGGATGAGTGAGTACAACCAAAGGATGGGCAGATGGAATGATAACCTGTGCAGCTCTTCTGCTGAGGAAGGAAGCAGTACAAGAGGTACAGAAGGTGAATGATGAGTGTCTAAAGTCGTGGGCCAAGTACTCTAAACTGCTGACATGGGTGGAAGACAAATCAGGCCCAGTGGCTGTAGTCCCATTGGTTAATACTACACAGTGCTTTTGGAGCAATGAAAAAGATGAATGTGGACATAATAAATGGAGCAATAACATAATTGGCGTTCCAGTGATGAGGAGAGGGATGGCTATCTTAATGGATTGATATGGGGCCTGCGGATCAAAAACATGAAACTACCCTGGAATTCGGGTGGAGTGTGTCCCTTGGTACATATCCGTGTTTCAGCATTGGTGATTCCACATTGTGACCTGAAGATTGAAGGATTTCTAAAAGTGGACTAACACCAGAGAAAAAGAAGGTCACTAGAACTCTAGCAGATAAAGAGGGGTAATTATTTCTCACAAAAATCACGAACGTGTTTGTAGACTTTCCTGACAACCATAAACTCTTCAACTGGACTGCTGTGATGTTCACATCTATGTTCATGCCTGGAATTCAAACAGCAGTGAATGCAAAATGGCTACATATTACCAGGTGGGAGCTGTTGCAAACAATCAATTCCACTATAAAAGGATGTAACGCCATAAAAGAAGAGCTGAGGGCCATAAGGTTGATGACCCTCCAGAAAAGATATTTCCTCGACATGCTTACAGCAGTGGAAGGAGGTGTTTGCGCCAAGATCGGGCAATCATGTTGTACATTCACACCATCTCATGACGGCGAGAATGGGACTTTAATGGAATTCATATCGATGTTGAGAGAGCTACATGTAAAAATGGTGGATTAGACAGAGGACATTGGAGATGACAGTTGGTACTCACTCCTGTTCTCATGGATTCCTTGTTGGATGGCAAACCTATTCAAGTTCCTTGGAGCATTATTGGTGATAATTATGTTTGGATTCTGTATCATAAGGATAATAATTGGACAATGCCAGAAAACATCAAGGAAAACATGGGAATGAAGATCATGATTGACACAAAGGATGAACTAGAAGACAATGTGCTGACCGATAGTGCCATCCGAGACTCCATAAAAGTAAGTATTGTGGCACCTGAAGGAACAAAACTCTGGTAACCAAAGTATCATAAGAATTACGTGTGACATTGGGTCTTGTGTACCCCAAATGATATGATAGTGTGTGATATGATAGTGTATTTATATAGCATCTATACACAACGTGTTTCAATGCACTTCAAGGCAAGGCAGGGAAAAAGGGAAAATACAATTACATTCTTACAGGCCATGAACAGTAAATGTGAAATGAACTTTCATACTCGGCCAGTGCAAGAGCTAAGACATAGATAAGGAAGGGAGGGAGAGGGAGAGTGGGAAGGAAATTTAAACAGACCAGCGACTACCGTACTAGGCCTGATGACATTTCTGGTAGAGCCAGAGAAAAGAAAAGGTGAGGGAGAGGGGTGCCGAACGGGAGGGGAGGAACAAAACAAGCGACTGTCATATTAGGCCTCACGACATTTCAGATAGTGTTGGGGCTAGGGAGAGGAAAAAAAACAGGTAAGGGGAGGGGGAGGAGACAGATGAGGTTGCTATCATGCTAGGTCCAGGGACAATTCTGATAGAGTAAGTGCAAAGAAGAAAGTAAGGGGAGGATGGAAGGAGGTAGGAAAAGGGATAAAGGGAGAGGAGGAGAGAACAGAGAGTAAGCAATCAAAAAGAGTGGAGAAGCAAGAGGGGAGAGCGAATACAATTGAAGAAGTCAGTAGTAACACATAATGTTACAAGCCAGGATACAAGGTGGAGATGGAAACAGTATGATTCAGGGCCACCATGAGTACAAGATGCAAAGGAAGTCCAGCATGAGAGTTGAGAAAGGGTGACACACGTGAATCAATAAAGTCCATAAAAGTCAAATACAGCATTGGCCACAAGACAGTGATGGTGAAACCAGAATGTGTGAGGACAGACTCCTGCAGAAGTAGGCTGTAGGGGAGAGGGGGAGCAGAGTAAAAGAATCAAGCAAATCTGGCAACACCTGTGTGCGAGAAGGGTGGGGGCACAAGGGAACATCACAGGTGGACCAGAGGGGGTGGAGATGGTTTGTGGGGACAGTGGGAGTAAACACATGTTGGTGCATGCTTACCTGCTGTCTGGGCAGGGGGTCGGGCCTTGGGTCCTCCTGGTCAGAACAGGTCCAAACAGGAATTGCCCATTTCTTTGTCTGCCCAGGCGAGAGACGCCCTTGCCCTAAGAGTTAAGAGCAGGAAGGATGAGGCAGGGCTGAGAAGGTGGGGGTGTTTAGGCCAGGTGACCTTGATCCACTTGCACCTGCTCCCCATCTGCAAAGAAAAAGAGGCTGGAGGGTTCCTTGAGTAGGGAAAAAGAGCGGCAACCAGGAATGCACCAAGCGAACGGGGCAAGCTAAGTAGGGAAAGAGAGCCGCAACCTGGAAGGCATCAGGTTATGCAGGGCTTGCTAAGTGTGAAAAAAAAAATGGCAACCTGGAAGGCACCAGGTAGGCGGGGCTTAGGCCAGGTGACCTAGATCCGCTTGCACCCACTCCCAAATGGAGAATGCAATTACATGACCTGGAGTGTGGATGAACACATTAAAAAGTGGGCACCCTGAGTGGGTGATTAAGATATTGATACCCAAGAAACCCTTGTTCAAGAGAAGATACAAAGAAGAAGGAAAACTTGAGGAGGCGGTCGAGGACTTGACCAGAGAGGGGAATGTCGAGCAGCGGATGAATACATCCTCAGGAGATCCTGCCCTCGTACCTCCTGTGTATTGGAGACCTCAGATGGTCCCTTTTCTGACACCAGCTTTTGTACCAATACTGCAGTGAGTATTTGGAAGGAGATATCCATTTAGACAACCCTATGGAATGTACCCTCGAATTGATGACACCCTACAGGAGGAACTCCCTGAAGGAATATGATAAAGAGCTGAAATAATGAACTGATGACGTCATAAAAAAATGTGCACGACATCCCCAAAAACTGAATGAAGACGATGCGTTGATCCTAGAGAAAACAAATAACAAAGTAAAGAATCAAGTGGATGATCAAATTGGAAAAGAAGAAGATTACACGTTAACAAAGTGCTCCAGAAAACAGAAGTTCAATAAATGTACAGACACAGAAATGCAAGGTAGATCAAGTCATTGTATAGGCTAGCTATGAGTAGTAAATAGAATGCAGGCGGAGCAGCCATTGTATAGAAAATGGACATTGGTATCATAAAATAAATAATACAAAACCATGAAAGGGGAATGAAAAGCTGTGTCGCAGTAGAATAACAGGTTGCTGAACCTGCATGGTGAGGCTGTCTGGCCTGAAGCCAAGATTCTAGAAATCAATGTCAACTATCTACACTGAAGAAAATGAGTGTGCGGAGGATGAATCTTCTCATATTAAGGTCAAAGAAAGAACACAAAAGATGCCAAATCTGTATTAATTTAAAGCATTTAAAAGCTGCAGAATGGACCAAATTGTGGTCTCTTGTCACATGAGCCACGGTTGGAAATAGCATTCGAACTAGGAGTTGCAGACATGCTAGCGAGTGCCTTCAATCCTTTGCATACCCAAGACGAGAATACTCTGCAAGGCCAAGTACAAAGACAATCTCATGGCAGAAGGCATGGGTGATGAGAGATTTTGGGCTAATTAGTTGGTGAGGTAGCTTCAAGTCCTATCTCTGTGCACCTGGGTCTTGGCTTACGTGATGCTAAATGAACCGAATGTTCCAGACATGGCACAGCATGCCAACCAATTGCATTAGTTCATATAACGAAGGACCTTATAGCTTAGAAGATGAATGAAACATGGTGTAACAATGTTTTCTTATTTTCTTAAATGACACGTATGAAGAAGTAGGCATACGTTGTCCACCTGATAAAGGACAGCCACTAACAATCCTAGCTCCTATATGTACGGCCACCACGTCGGCGGGCACCACACCTGTTTGGGGCAAGGCGATCTGCGCCTTGCTGTGCCGGCACTGCCTGAGGCTGCAGGACTGCATTCCCCCTCTGATCTGCTGGCCCAGGAACAGGATCAGATGGTGTGGAGTGTGACCCTGCATCCGTAACCGCCAAAGGCAGACTTACCAACACTGACATCCCCATAGAGGGTTCTACCCCTGATACAGGTGGGTTGGACAGAACAGAATCCCTGCCAGAAACACTTACCTGCGAAGGGCACATAGGTCTCATCATCTTCCGAATCAGCACCTGAATAGAGGTCTGGAGAGGTGCACCCAGAGGCACCCCTCGACAGAATGTTCTGCAGCAAGATTGGGTTCTCACCCACCACCACACCACGTCCCCCACTGGTGCCCGGTCGTGCCTGAGATTCCTCCTGGGTCTGCACCATCTCCTCAACCTCAACAGCATCAAGTGCGTCATCCCCTGCAAAAACATGAAAGACAAAAAATGGAAACAGGCATTAGCACCATAGCACACAAATAGGCCTGACAAGCTACAGAACCAGTACATGATTTACACATGTCCCACATGACTATAACCCTCCTATGCATGCACTGTCATTGAGTTGGAAGGGGAGGCAAAAGGCAGACACTGATGACACCAAGATGGAAGAGCAACACATTTGCTGCATGCTGGGTAGCACTGCCATCACATATTAGCCTGTGCGTGGCATGTCCAGTACACATACATGACACATGCCATCACACAGATGGCATGTACCATAGCCATGGTACATTCCACAAGTACATCCATTTGTCAGTGAATGAATACTGTCAGCCATCCATGTGAGATGGACATGATGAGATGAAAAATGCTACATAGTGTGACAAAATAGGCATGTGCCACACACTGCAAAACATCCAGTGTACAAAAATACAGTGATTGCAGGCCGATGTACACATCAATGGTTGTGCATTTCAACATGACAGGAAAGACCTATCATGTTCCACATTCAAACAGGCCCCAAAAATTCCTGTGATCAGGCCAATACTCAATTAGCCTGAATGGTCAAATCATTCACCTAACAAGGTAACACATGTGGGCCAATGTGGGGTTCATCAATGACAGAAGCATGCCACAAATGTGACAATAGGGCTGAGGAATGCGTAGCAAAAGTGGTAGAATTGAAACAATCAGCCTGAACGAACACTGAAAAATACAAACAATGTTGTTGCAAGATGCCACTTCAAGGGCAACTGCCGTAATGTTGAGCAAAATTACTAATGTGGGCAGAAGGGATACTGTCACACCCAAATCCAAGGTCGCTGAATGTTTTGGATGAAGCACATGGGTGACCCATACCACTCAGGCACACACACCCTCACCTGGCAATCAATCAGAACCTGTCACCCAAACAACATACACATGCATTACACACACATGCATGGGCACTCACCGGACAATGCATCATAATCAGGTAGTCCTCCCACACCTTGGATCTGTTCCTCTTTGACGAAGGCCCCAGCAGCAGAATCATGTTCAGTGAGTTTGTTGTCCTCTTGTGGAGACCCACCGCCAGTCACCAGAGTAGCGGCATGATTTGAGACCAGCTTGTTCTTTGCTCTGCGTTTCAGGTCATTCCACCGCTTGTAGCAATCATCAGCTGTGCGCCTCACAAATCCAAGGGCATTTATGCGGTCGGCGATGGTCTGCCAGTGTGCCTTACGTAGACCAGGTTTGGTCTTACACCCTGCAGTCACCAGCATTGTGTGGCTATGTGCCGACACATAGCCCACTAGTGCATCAAGTTCCGGATCATTAAAGCAAGGCTTCCTTGAGGTACCAGAGTGTGTAGCTGTGTCTGGGGTCTCAGCCTGTCGTGCCAGAGCACCCTTCTTCCTCTTATTTAAAGGTGGAGCAGAGCCAGAGTGGCTTACGCCGCTCTGGTCATTAGGGGCAGAATCACCGGTGGACTGGGTAGTAGGAGTGTGGGAATGCACAATGACCATAGGTCTTGATGCAGGCATTGGTTGCAGGGTAATGTTGGCAGGGGGAACGTCAGTTTGATGGACCGGGACTGACACTGTCCTGGCTGGGAGAGTCAGAGCTGGGGCGGATGGAGCTGCAGCTGCCCCTGCAGCCTCCCCACCCTGCATACTTGGGGCGGCAAATGACATAGCTGCCCCAGATCCACGTGGATTTGTGACAACAACTTGCACGGCCACAAGTGGCCTAGACTTGCTGACCTGGAAGTCAGCCAGGGAGTCATCCTGTGCCAGGTCAGGTGCCACAATGGGCTGGTCCAACAGGGGCTGAGCTTGGATGGTGTCAGCCACGTTTCCCTCAACCATGGGGGGGAGCATGGGTGTCCCTGATTGTTCCTCCACACATGGGAGTATAGGGGCACCCTGCAAATCCCAGCCACGTCCCCTACCGCGCCCACCACGCCCACCTTTTGAGGGTCGGCCACCTTTGCCTCCCTTACCGTTTGGTCGCCTCCCAACCATGGCACTGATGTTGTTGTGCGTATGGGAGTTGCAGTAAACTATTGTCCTGGGCAATTGGGGGTCAAAGGGGTAGGATACTAGTTGGAATTCGTACCCTAGTGCTCTAACAAGGCTGTCTGTGACCCCTGGGGGAAGATGACGGGTCACGCAATGCACAGGCAGCCCAAAATCAAAAATTAACGTGCACGCAACCCCTCGTAGACCACGTGCGTGAAAAAATGAACCCGCACTACGCTGTGGCACCCATAAACACAAAAATAAGCGTATGCGTAATACATGCAGCCTACAATGACCTCTGAAGGGAACGCGACACACGGGGCAAGCACAGTTGCTAAGTACGTGCGGAACTCACCGTCTGCCTGGAAAAAGAACGTGAAAAATATGCGCGTGTGCGCGTTGGCAACACCCCCGCCAAAAGAATAATTTTACGCTGTCTGAGGAAACAGGACAAAAGGAGAAGTGAACTCTGTTAGAGGAAACAGGCCCAACAAAAATTCAGAAAAGAGCTGTCAGAGGTAACAGGGAGTATGAACTAGAGACACTGTGAAGTAATCGCGTGTGAACAGACAAGAAGTACAGATTTCACCCACTCGCTCTCCACGAAAAGCACGTACAAGGAAATGGTGTCCTACACATAGCTTTTAAACCGGCCCACACGTACACGTCAGATAGGCGTGTACGTGGGCGCTCTCCTCCAATTACACGCGATGACACTCGGACGTGCAGTTTTTCCACGTGTGCTCTGTCATCACGTGCTATGAGAGAAACACCTGCGCGCGTAATGTAACTTACGCGCTTACGCGCTAAGGGCCTTTGGTCCAATGGAATCGCATGCGTGTGCTGATGCACTTACGCGCTAAGGCCCTTTCCTCGAATTACACGCTGACGTGCAATTTTTTCACGTGCCAAATCACTCCCTATCAAGCTGGCCATGCGAAAACACATGGAAGACCACGCTCCTGCCCAGAAGGCCGAATTACTGCCCCCGAGAGCCCTGAGCACGCTGCCATCTGCCATCTGCTGCTGCCTGACTGCCTGCTGCCCACGTGCCCTGACATTTGCTGCCTGCACGTCAGCCAGGGGTGTAGTTGCTGTGACCACCCCTGCTGGAACCGAAGACTCCCGACTGGGATTCCATCGTTCCACAGCCCAGCCCCAGGACCCAGCGCCGGGGCCAGCTGTCGAACCATCAAATGAGGGTCCTGGAACGCATATGCCCAGCGCTCTACGTCCAGATCCTTGAGAGGCAGACCCGTCTGGAGTCAAGCGGTAAGTGTACATGCATGTTGATAGTACACTGTGCGTGTCGTGGTGTGCCAGTAGTGTGCAGGTTGCACATGTGTTCATGTAGGGGCATGTAGGGATGTGTATGAACATGGGCGTGAGGCAGCCACATGTGAGTCCTCTCATTTGTGAGACACATTGATGGTGTATGTGTTGGTAAGCATGCTGGGCAAATGCAGGTGTGGGAGCACACATGTTTGAATTTCTGTGTATGTACATTGCCATGGTTGTGGCATGGATGGTAGTTCATAATGCATGTATCTGCACTGTGTACATGTGCATATATGTGTATCTGACAAGTGTGCAACTGTGATGCAACAAGGATGCACTTGACACTGATATGTAGAAGGATGAATGGCAGATGTGACATGTATGGCGATCTCATCACTGCAACAGTTGGAGGAGATGTAGACATGCATGTAAGTGTGGTGGCGTGTGTGCATGTCTAGTGCACTCTTTGTGTTTCATGTGATGTCAGGCTCACCTTTGGCTGTTCATGCTGTTGTATGTGTATGGATGGTGCTGCCTGGTGCAATGTTGCTGTTGAAATGTTCATGTGTGTGAGTTAAAATGACATGTGTGTCGTGGAGTGTGATGCCATGTCTGAAGTTTGACAATGCCACTCATGTACAACTGTCATGTGTGTATCAGTCCAATGTACTGTGCCCTGATGCCTGTGTTTCATCTCTCCCTGTCTGCAGCGTCAACTGAAGAAGAGGGCGGAGAGGGTGCTGTGGAGCACACCGGCAGGGATCATCCCGCCAGCCGGAGATGCAAGGCCCGACTCCCCTCCCAGGTTGTCATCTTGTCGGGGAGTGAGGAGTCCGGTGCCGCGTCCCAGGCTGCAGCTGCCGAGGGAAGGTCCAAGAGGCGGAGGTCAGAGTTGGACTCCTCGGCAGCAGAAGTGCAGGTGAGACCCCACAGGGTCCGACGGAGGAAGATGGCACAGAGTCATCCAGGTTGGTGGGGGGTTTAGTGGAGGAGGAGGCCGTGCAAGGGACAGAGACGGGGTCTGGAGGTGGGGATTCCACTGGTGCCAGTGGTGCAGTGCAGGGGCAGGGACAGGAGGCAGCACAGGCCATCGCGGAGGTGCCTGTGTGTAATCCTGTCCCCGATCCTGTGACTGCATCATCCCGCACCAGCAGGGATGCCTACATCCAGTCCCGTTTTCAGGGAGGGGATCCGCTTAGAACAACTGGCCTTCCTCTCCCTGCGGACGTGGCTATCCGGGACCAGGTTGAGCCTGTCCTGGGTGGGGTGGCGTTGCGTCAACGGGCCATGCGAGCTGACCTGCAGTCTTTTCATGAGGAGACTGCACGTCTTCTCGGATGGCTCGTTGACCGTGTAGACCTACTGGGACAGCTCACCAGGGCCGATTCCTCCGATTTCTGGACCTTGTTCCGACCCCCTCCTCAACTGAACACCCTATGCCCCAGTCGTCCTCCATGCCATCTTCCCACCCATGTATCACCTGGGTACCCTGTGTAGCTGCCTCTGACCCTGAGGCCAGGCTGGTGGAGGACACATCCCTGCCACAGTCAGGAGTCGGACGTCCAGCAGGGGTGGCCATCTCAACAACTGCACCCCAGCCGGAGGAGGATGTGCAGGCAGCAAGAGCCAGGGCACAGGCAGAGGCACAGCAGAAGCAGCAACAAGGTGCGAGCCATCATGGCTCGGGGCCTTCGACATCGGAGGGGCAGGCATCGGCCAGAGGGCAGGAGGACCCAGGACTGGAAGTGTCTTCCGTGTGGCAGCGGTTAGGCCTAGCTATAAATGCGGAGCAGCAGTGGGCAGAAGAGGCACGGCTCACGATGGTCAGGGCGGAGAACTCCATGCGGAGGGCCCTGAGGCGGGCCGAGTGCCTCGAGGCCATTCGCAGAGAGTTGGAGGAGAACATGTCGTCGTCCCTGCGAACCCTCGGGGCCATGGAAGAGGACCGCCTCCAGGACATTGAGCAGGAGTTCGATGAAGCCCTGGCCCGGGACATCCAAAAGTGAGCCGTTGGACTAGCCCGCTGCCCTTGTAAATAGTTTTTAGTGTTAGGTTTCCTTTACCTTTTCCTTTTATTTGTGGCCAATGGACAATGCCACCCAAATTTGTATGTAGTTATATTTTTACGTAGTTAGTTAGGTAGATTTAATTTGTTTGGTTGGGATCATGGACCCTTTACATCCTTGGACAATGGATTGTATATAGTTTCATTATGTATTCATTTTTTTTTTTTTGCATTATGGACATGGAGCAATGGATTTATTTTTTCCGGACAATGGATTGTAAATAGTTGCACTATGGATTGATTTCTCTTTTTTTTTATTATGAACATGAAAGAATGGATTTTCTTTTTTACATTTCCTCTGGATTTGCGTTGTTGGAGGGTGACTTTGGACTGCTTTTCTTTCAAATGTATATGGATTGGTTATCATTTTCATTCAATCATCTTTTTCACATGCTTTTCATTTCATGTTTCATATTTTGGTATGCTTTCATTTCATTTTTGATTTCATGTACATAATACATGTTCATTTTTTAGTTCCATGTGTGGGATTCGCTCATTGGGTTGATGCATGTGAAAATGTGGGTTTACACAAGCAATGCCAACCAGTGTATGTGTGTGATGGACATGTGTTGATGTACATAGATGACTTTTGGTTTGTGTCATGAGATCGGCATTTCACTGCTGGGGGGTGGGGGTGCAGGGGGACATGAGTGGGACATGAGTGTGGGCCTGCTGGCAGGTGCCCTGCACTGCTGGGGCTTGGGGGTGCAAGGGGACATGAGTGGGGGCCTGCTGGCAGGTGCCCTGCACTGCTGGGGGTGGGGGTGCAAGGGGACATGAGTGGGGGCCTGCTGGCAGGTGCCCTGCACTGCTGGGGGGTGGGGGTGCAAGGGGACATGAGTGGGGGCCTGCTGGCAGGTGCCCTGCACTTCTGGGGGGTGGGGGTGCAAGGGGACATGAGTGGGGGCCTGCTGGCAGGTGCCCTGCACTGCTGGGGGGTGGGAGTACAGGGGGACATGAGTGGGACATGAGTGTGGGCCTGCTGGCAGGTGCCCTGCACTGCTGGGGAGTGGGGGTGCAAGGGGACATGAGTGGGACATGAGTGTGGGCCTGCTGGCAGGTGCCCTGCACTGCTGGGGGGTGGGGGTGCAAGGGGACATGAGTTGGTGATCAGTAGTGCAAGATGACATGTGGCTTGGCTGGGGGGCATGCCCATGGTGGATGGGCTGCCTGCAGGACATGACCAAGGGTGCAGGGTAGTCCCCTGTGGTGTGGGCTGCCTGCAGAGTCCGTGGAGGGTATAGAAGGAACACCTGGGAGGACCCACACTGCCAATTCATGTGAAGGACTCCCCTGCAACCCCGAAATACACGTACCCTGCTGAAATTGCGTGTGAGACTTCCCGCAAACCCCAGTAATACACGTACTCCGCTCGCACAGGGCCTGCCTCAGGGCCCTCCGCATGGAGTTCTCCGCCCTGACCATCGTGAGCTGTGCCTCTTCTGCCCGCTGCCGCTCCGCATCTATAGCATGGCTTAACCGCTGCCACATGGAAGACACTTCCAGTCCTGGGTCCTCCTGCCCTCTGGCCGATGCCTGTCCCCATCATTGCTCCCACCTAGAGCCTGCTCCTGCTGCTGCTGTCCATGTGCTGTGTCTGATGGTGCCTGCACATCCTCCATCAGCTGGTCTCCAGTTGTGGTGTCCACCCCTGCTGGGCCGCTGACTCCCGACTGTGGCAGGGATGTGAGCTCCACCAAGCTGGCTGTGCTAGTCGGGCCAGGTCCACAGGGGGCCCTGGTGGAATCTGGGGCGGAAGACGGTGTGGAGAACGACTGGCACATAGTCTCCACAGAGGAGGAGAGGTCCGCCAGAGTGTGCGACACATGTAGGGACCCACCGACCAGGACTGAGCCCATACGTTCGTGGGACCCCTCGTCCGCAGGTAGTGGAGAGGCAGATGACATGGCACTCTCCCCTACCTGCGGACGGGCCTGGGACGGGGCCTCCCTGCTGGTGCATGGTGGTGCAGTCACAGGGTCAGGGACAGCGACATGCACAGGCCCCTCCGCGGTGACCTGTGCTGCCTCCTGACCCTGGCCCTGGACTGCACCACTTGCACCAGTGGTACTACCCCCACCAGGCCCCATGTGTGGCTCAGTATCGGGCTCCTCCTCCTCTGTGGAGACCACCAACCTGGATGTCTCCACACCATCTTCCGCCATTGGAAGCCCGTGAGGGAGCTCACCCGGCCCTTTCGCCACAGCCGTTGTGGCAGACACAGCACCAGCCCCCTCGGTCCCGGATGATGGTAAATCCTGGGACGGTGGGTGGGCCTTGCGTCGCCGCCCAGTGGAGGCATCCCCCCCGCTCCACAGCGCCGTCTCCGCCCTCTTCTTCACTTGACGCTGCATAGAGGGAGACATAGAATACAAGCATCAGGGTACAGTACAAAATACCCTAGACAGGAAGCAATAACACATGAGTGTCACTGTCAAATGTCACTTCCATCCTGTCATTCCACAACATATGGGTGAATGCACACAACACACATGCAGAAACAGTCCTGGCGCCTGCAATCAACATCAACATCCATGTAGAAGGGCCCCTGTAAACCAAGATGTTGCCTTCAAAGTCACATGCAGCCATGGCGTTTCAAAGTCACACACACACTTCTCTGGCACACACACACATGTGCACCATACATGTACATGACATCAGCACCCATTCCTCACCCCCCTTCATGTCCAGGAACAGAGACAGCCATGCTTTCATGTGTGCATTCCGCATAGAGCTCCCCATGTTGCATTAAAACACATGCACCAACCATGTGGTTCACACATAAGTGGTCTCACATGCATAACCATGATGTCCCTGCACACACACATCCATACATGGCCTATGTCACACATACAGGCAAGCATCAGACTACTAGCACACTGCAACATGCCTTGTCTCACACAGCAATGCTTGGCCACTTACCGCTCAACTCCAGACGGGTCTGCCTCCGAAGGATCTGGGCGTGGAGCGCTGGGCCTATGCATTCCAGGACCCTCATCTGGATGTTACTCATGTGTGCCCGGCCCCCCTCCGCGAGGCGCCGGGCCTTGTGGAGGGTCCTGAACCTGAAGTCCTCCCAGCGCTTCTTGATGTGCTTGATGTCGCCGGTTGCCACCCCCTCCACGTTGATGGCAATCACTACGCCGTCCCAGATCCTCTCCTGTCCTTCCTTGTTGGCGCGTGATGTTCCGAAGAGGGCATCATAATGCCCCAGGACATGCTCCACCAGGACACCAACTTCTGTGGCAGTGAAGCTGGTGGCCCTCTGCCTCTCTGGCTGGGGGTTGCCAGTGGTGCCAGATGGAGATGTGCCCGACATGGCAACCCCAGAGGCAGGAGTGGGTGGGCAACTGGGTCCTGGGGCTGGGCTGTGGAGCGATGGTATCCCAGTTGGGAGTCTTCTGTTCCAGCAGGGGTGGACACAGCAACTGGACCCCTGCAGATGGCTGATGTGCAGGCACCAAATAGCAGGGCACGTAGGCAGCAGACAGTCAGGCAGCAGCAGATGGCAGGTGGGAGCGTGCTCGGGCTCTGGGGGGCAGGAAAATGGCCTTCAGGGCAGGAGCGTGGTCTTCCGTGTGTGTATGCATGGCCAGCTTGATACGGAGTGATTTGGCACGTGAAAAATGTGCACGTCAGCGTATAATTTGAGGAAAGGCCCTTAGCGCGTAAGCGGGTCAGCACACGTACGCGATTTCATTGGACCAAAGGCCCTTAGCGTATAAGTGCGTCTGTGATGTATCACGTACGGGCGTTGCCCTTTCACGTGTAAAACTTCACGCGAACCCCCGTAATACACGTACCCTGCTGAAATCAAGTTGAAACTTCCCGCGAACCCCAGTAATACATGTATCCCGCTCGCACAGGGGCCTTTCGCGTGTGAAACTTCACGCGAACCCCAGTAATACACGTACCCCGCTCGCACAGGGCCCTTTCGCGTGTGAAACTTCCCGCGAACCCCGTAATACACGTACCCTGCTCCAATCGCATGTGAAACTTCCCACGAACCATAGTTATACACATACCCGACTCGTACAGGCCCTTTCGCTTGTGAAACTTCCCACGCACCCTCGAAATACACGTACCCGGAGCCAATTGCGTGTGAGATTTCCTGCGAACCCCCGTAATACACGTACCCTGCTGAAATCGCATGTGAAACTTCCCGCAAACCCAAGTTATACACGTACCCCACTCGCACAGGCCCTTTCGCGTGTGAAACTTCCCGCGCACCCCCGAAATACACGTACTCGGATCCAATCGCATGTGAGACTTCCTGCGAACCCCTGTAATACTCGTACCCTGCTGAAATCGCGTGTGAAACTTCCCGCGAACCCCAGTTATACACGTACCCCACTCGCACAGGCCCTTTCGCGTGTGAAACTTCCCACGAACCCCAGTTATACACGTTCCCCGCTTGGCGTTTGCTGTTTGGCAGCCCTGTAAACTGGTCTAGGGTTAGCGCAGCCCTTTGCGCTGTATTGGGGATTTTGATGGCTTTTCCTTGCGCTAGGGGCGTTCTTGGGGGTGTAACTGGTGCTGCTGCAGGGTCGCTGTGCCACTCTGCGCCACGGCTGGTTTTGGAGGCTAAAATCCATGAATACGCTGTGCGCGGAAATCGATTTTAGCGCACGCGGCTGGCGCAGACATTCGCACATGCACACTGTGCGCCAGCCGCGTGCGCCACTTTTGTGCGAAATTCTATGAATTACCCTGTCAATGGGGGTAATTACGACTTTGGAGGTAGCCATGGTGCTATTGGCACCATGGCTGTCTCCAAAGTTGTGCCTGGGTTCTCAGAATGGGGACTTACCGGGTCATTCCAACCTTGGAGGCCCCGATAATTCCACATTCTAAAAAGCATTCCCCATTCCCATTTGAGCACCCATAGGGCTCAATGGGAACGGGAAAGGAGCTAATAACGGGCCAACAAATAGCGGGCCCGTTATTAGCTCCCTGGTCCCTTAGCGGCTCTCGCTAAGGGCGGCTGGTAAAACCAGCCAGCCTTAGTGGGACCCGCTAAAGGACCTCGGAATGCAGAGCTAAGGCGTTAACGGCACCGGCATCCTTACCAGTGCCGTTAACCCCTTATCGCCGGCCTCGTAATGCGGCCCAATATATGCACATTTTGATAGGACATCAATAACAGCTAAAATAGATCAGACGCCATCATTGTCGCTCCGGAATTGGCTCCAATCCATAATATCAGCCTTCCATTGTTGAGTGATAGCAGAGACCACAGTCATTAGTCTTTAAAAAAGAATTTGGGCCAGCTTATGTAGCGCTTAGGCCTCATGATCCAAAAGTCATGCCTTGACGGTGCTCTTTATGCATTCTCACCATCGGCCCGCAGTTTATGATACAACCCTTCATCCCCTCTGTAACTACCAACACACCCTTCATCATGATTTATTTTGGACAGCTTTACGCGGGACATGTTCACCCCATACCCACTGGAAATGAAGACAAAACAAGGTTTTATGAACAACTGATTTTTATTAACCTTTACATTAGATTTGTATTCAAATTGTATTCACATTGAATAGCAGGGGTTATCAGATGATTCAAGTTCTGCTTTATGAGCAATTACTTGATACATATATTAGCATTCACTGTTAGGCAGAATCCTGTGCAGTTCCCTTGGGGAACACTGCAAAAAGATTAAGACTACAGGAGTAAGCAGTAAACCCAATTGGTAGCAGTCTGCAGCACCCAGATTTACCTGGTAGCTGTGGCTGAGCAGTCAGACTTCTCTCAAGAAGAGTAGGGCAGTATGCAGAGTATACTCAATAGGGCCAAAACACAGTAGAGCAAACAAACACTGACCAGAGCCTTGTATAAAAAGTATATAGTTATTTATTTAAAACACACTTTAGGCTATACACTAGCACTCTCAATGAAAAGTAAGTTAAAACACAGTGAGGTAAGTATACACACCTCCCTTGATAACTATCAGGCAAGTCAGGGTTAAAGCACAACTATTTGTTAAGACAGAAGTGAGTGCTTAACCTAGATGGCACGCCAATAGTTTAGGTTAAAAAGGGAGAGAAAAGGCAGAGCATAAAATAAAACAGTTCCCAACACTTTTAGGAGTTCAGAGCAAGGGGAGAAAGGCAGGTTATACTGTAGAGCCAAAATTCATAGGCTAGGCCCACTTTAAATGGAGCAAAGCAAAATGTGCCCAGGATCACACGGTTTAAAGTGCACTGAAAGTCTTTGCAGAGTGTTCAAAAGAGGTTGGGGTGATTCAAAAGATATAGTTAGAAGGCATGGAGCCAACCCAGTTTATAAGCCAAGGATTTAAGGGTCACCTTTAGCAATCTGTAGAAAGGGAGGTCAGGTGGGACACAGTACCTTAAAGAGAAAGGAAGCTCCAGCGGGGGCAGTTGTTCCTGGCAGTGGTTGAAGTTCATGGTTCCGACCAGGGGAAGAGAAGATCTCGTCGAGGAGGGGACGTGGAGTCGTTGCACTGCACAGGGATGAAACCAGCCGCGGAGTTCCTGATTAGAAGGTGCGGTCCTTTTATTCGCGGTCAAAAGTGGTGAGCTTAGCTATCCGGCCGCCGGGGTGCTTGGCACGGGTGATTCGACCAAGTAACATCTTTGGAAGCGAAAAAGGGCGAACTGGTTGGTCCTACCAGCTCAAAGGGCAAAGACTCTCCAGCAGAAGATATTCTCTTGTCGTTGGAAAAGTGGTGAGTCCGTTGCAGCAGGGCTTCACCGGTGGTGTCGTCAGTTGTAGGTGGCTAAGCTTCTTCCCTCTTCGGATTTTTAGGTCCTGTGGCGACTTCTGAAGTTCCAGTCCCAAAGGCCCTGATTTTATGCAGAAAAACCCCATTCATCTGCCTAGCTGTCAATCACACATGCTAAGTGGTGAGCCGGGCGGCTCACCACTGGGCCAATCAGAGTAGAGTTTGACTTGGGTTGCTAAGGCAATGCAGTCCAGGGTGGTAATTCCCCCCTCGACCCTTCCTGTGGAACCTAGACAGAGTGGCACCATTTGGAGGGCTTCTGTGGTGAAGCCTGCCAAAATAGTGGAACAAAGGGCTCGACCTTGGTCTGAGTTACAGAGACAGACACAAACGCCATTTTAGAATCGAGTTCTGGCAAAAAGACCCAACCAGTGATTTAATATTAAATAAATAAACCGGCAGTATCTTTAACATTGCACCAAAAAGTGGTGCGTTTCAAATCAATGGGAAAATCCCATAGAGAATATTCCGGTGGAATCTTTCACGTGGTAACCACTGCCACCAGCCAGAAACTCGACCAGGGGGGACGGGACAGTGTCCCCTCGAAAACAGGGACAATCGAATTACCCCTTAGCAGTACTTCCACAATATGATGGTTTGTACTGGTTCTGTTCACAATTTTGGACTAGTAAAGTCAATGGTGACTTTACATGCCCTGGGAGACAGTAGTCAGTCCCAGGGTATGGAGTCTATGTTTGGGGGTCATTGTGACACTCCTGTGGTACTGCACTGAGGGTGCTGTGTACCACACATACAGAAAAACAGATGATACCCTATGGAGTAAAAAGAAACCCCATAGCCCATAAGCACATAACAAGTCAAAGACATACCTCAAATCATGTCTAAGAGTGGGAGTAAAAGAGTCTTACTCTTAGCAGGAGAAAAAAACAAACCCCAAAAATCCAGCAAAGCTGCTGGGGGACTCACTAGGTTTGGGAAATTAGCCTTATAAGAGAATTCTCCCTAACATTCACCACTTCGATAAGCACACATGCACAGTGTAGAGGTGGCTGATAGAAATTCATGAAGTTCCTATCAAACAGCCAATGTAATTTAGCACATAAGAAACGCTGTTGCATGCTGTACACCTCCAGCTTCAGCTTCAATGAAGGTCCCACGGATGGCCTTAAATCGTTGAAACACCCTTTGTGGTGCTTTTTCCAGTAGTTGTCCATTAGTGGGTGGTTGCTGTTGGAAGACATCTCCGTAATACATAGAACATTGATAGATTCACATCTGTGTACCTTTGATGGTCTTTCCAGATAACACAACAACCTTGGAGATATAGTGGCTAAATCCTCTTTAAGGAAATCCAGCAATAATTGCTGTACATATCTACTGGCAGGTTTCACATTTAATTGTCGGCATTCAAACGTTCATTTTTTATTTCCTGCAAATAATTGTAAATACATGTAAATTATCTACATTCTCAATCTTCATAGTTTAGTTTACAGGGCACCATATATGTTGTTCTGTTGTTCTAGTTTAGACATACTTTACCCCCCCTTGTGAACTGTTTTTTCAATTATGTTTCTAACACACATCGGACAACCCATCTAAACCGCTTCATTTTCAAAGGGGGGTTATTTGCCAATTGTATGGCCCACAACATTTTAGACACACAATGTTTCACCCCTTTCCCACCCCTTAGCTGGGTTAGCATCTCTATTAGGGTCATCATTTTTGTGAGATATTTAGGGGTCAACATGTCACATATTTTACATAACGATTTATCTGTATTAGATATTTCCCAACAGCCATGAGTATACTGCTATGGATCGTCAATTTTATGTCCAGAGCACAATCTGTGAAAGGGTTGCTTTAAATGCATTTTCAACACTATAGCCGTGAAGCCCTGAATGGCTAGGATATCAACCCAAAAGTCACATGGCTGCATAATCTTTAATGCTATCTGTCTCCATTAGTGAAATACCTTCCTTACACATGCTATTATCGAGGTTCCCCAGGTTTTCAGGCTGTAGACAAAACAGAAATGCATTGTTTTAACTGTGGCTAGTTCTCACACTCATACAAATTACAAGCATTCTCTTTAAAAATATACCCACCTTTTTACATGCTATCCGATATCCAGGCTCCATGTCCTTCTGTTTTCTCCCTATATTCAGGGGGTCGGGGTCACTCTCTGTCACGATAACTCTATCATTCTGCATGACCATGGACTTGTATCTGTGGTCCTCAGACTCCAATTCGCCGGGAACACGACCGCACAGTCTCTTCGGCAAGAGGGTGCTCGAGAATCACGTGTCAACCCGGGTAACCATTTTCAAATTAGCATGGCTACGTGTGGCTATAGGTGTAATCTCATTAATTATTTTAATACAGTCTCCAACAGACCACACCATGATGGTGGGTCACTGCTGACAGGAAGCGTCGCCATGTTCTCACTGAGCTCCACGGTTTCACGGTCCACGATCAAATCCTGAGGATCCTCCATTACATGATGACTGGAATCAGAACTATCATTGGAATCTCCAGAGCTGCTGGGAGCTATTTTCCCCTCGTCATAGCTGTAGGTGTTCTTAATTGGAGTTTCCTGGACACCACACTGATAGCCCTGAAAAGTCCTAAAAGCGCATGTGTTTTCATGGCGTTCATCAGCTACATATACTCATCATAAAACCCACCCCTAACAGTGTCATAATTATTAAAATGTTAATTGTTCTTTTATAACACACTTAATAACCACAAGTGGTTTCTAAGTGCAGGATCAGGATTCGGACCTGTTTGGCGCCACGTTCTCTTGCTTCCAAGACAAAAGCTTTGTCCCTGAGCTATCCTTCCTCTACATAACCTTACAATTGCCCATAGACATATACCTATTTATATTCAGTCTATTAGATTTCTTACCCATTTTATATAAAATGTACATTTATATAAAAAATATTGGGGTTCTGATCAAATGTATATAAGATGTATTTAACAATTTCTGGGGATCTTATCAATTGTATATCAAATGTATATAACAAGTGTTGGGATTCAATTGAATTAATAGGCGCTCGGTGGGTGGGGAAAGGGGCGTGGTAACAGGCAGGGCCAGCTGCCACTTGTAAAGATTAATGAAAGGTATCCCACCCCACTACTGACTCTTCCTAACTTCCTGTAAGAAAGACGGTTTGGGAGCTGACATCAGAAGGCCACACCTGTGTTCCCTGTGTTCCCATAGCAAGTATTGACGCCAAATCCACTGCAACAAATTGACTACATAAGGGACATAAGGGACTGAATTGCCTCTCCCCCCCAACCCCCTCAACCTCTTTGGCCTCATCTCAATGAAATATCCCAAAGAATCCCCTATAAAGAATATTTCACTGCAACATTCTTTGGGTAGTGTCTGCATAAAGTCCCCAGCCATTATGGTGAAGATAAAGAGACACTTAAATCACAGCAAGGACCCCAGAGAACTGTTTTGATACTCTTGAGCCATAGACTCAACATTGCATAACTTATCCCCAGTTTCTTCAAGCTTTGAGCAAATTGCTGCTGCAGAACAGCATTGTGTCGTTGGACCCAGTCAAACCATCTCACCATTGAAGTTGAAACTCTGCATATCTACAATCGAACCACTGTTAAGCCTTCAAACCATCTGCACATCGCCACTTTTCCAAAGCTTCTTCAAGCTATTGGCACTTGCTGATTTGCCTGGGCTGATGTATACCGTCAAACCAGCTTGACTGGCTCGAATCTGATTGGAATCAATGGAAAGCAAACAGAAGCTTGGCCTGATGCTATTCACCTCTTAAAAGAATATTATAGGTATGGAAATGTGGTTGTGTCCCAAAGGCCTTTTTCTTTGGGCTCTAGTAACTTTTAACACTCCACTGTATGTAAAACACATATTCCTGCATTTTAACTTGCCACAAAGACTATTTGCTTGCATAACACTGTTCATCATACGAAGGGGGCCCTTTTAACCCAAAAGTCTGGGTTATCTGTATTCCCTTACAGGGGTGGGTTACCAGTGGCTATAATAGTTTTTCTGTACTTTTACTTTCCCCAAAGTGTTATTATTTTGTATTGAATCTTATTTGCAAATTTTCTTTATTGTGGTACCATGGTACTATTTGTATTTGGATGCTTCCTTGCTGGCTTACATCCTTCTTGAAGAATATAGCCTGCCCTTGCCTGATGGCATCTTGAAGAAGTGAAGGAGGTGTACCATTCATGTTATGCCTGTTTCACCTTTACGATTGAGGTCACTGCTGGTTTAGTAGCATTGTGGGGATGTGTAGAAGTTAAGAAAACCACTACTCAACCCTGTACTCCTGCAGAGTAGTAGTAATTTTATCATCCCATACGAAGCATAAGACTTCATATTCAGTAATGCAGTTTCACCCCTTTAATACGGGTAGAAATATGTATTTCTGGTAATAGACTATTTAACAACTGTCAACTGAAGTGTACCATAGCACCCACGCCGGAGAAAGGTGAGGGGTGTGATGACATAAGCATACCACCAGACCTCTTCTGGTGTGAGTACTGATAGTGAATGACTGTAAATCTCTGTTGTTCATTTATCAGTAACATATGCAAGTAGCGCAGGTCTGTCTACCATTTGCACTGACCGTCTGACCCTTCCCTGCACACATGGGCTCATTTAGTGAATAATGTGCATATGTGTTGAACTGCTAGGTTGCACAATGATATGGACACTATGTGCAGCACCCTGTGCTTCCAGCCAACTTTGTGAATCTGTGCCTTGGTCTTCTTAACAAAAGGGTGATCACATACTTATATCAGATTACAAAATAGGTATACTGTGGTTTCATTGCTATAAATCAAAAATGAAAAGTTACTTTGTGGTAGGTGTCAATGTGGGGTGTAAATAGATCTATGTAGAGGGCTAGTGGGTTTGAGGGTGTGGGATGGGATAGTGGTTGGGTAGTGGCATAAAAGTGGTGGGTTTAGGGGGCTAATCCAACTAACAGGAAAAGAAGAAAAACCCACAATCAACTCTACAAAAAAGTAACTTATCACTTTGTAACTTATGGTGATGAAACCACGCAGTTACAAATATAGTGCCTCTGTAGGATCGCTACTAAAACTCCAACCAATGATATTGATAGAACATGCCAATGCTTTAAATGTTTTGCTTTGTGTTTTTTCCCCTCAAGTAACAATCTTCCAACTCTTCTCTGTCCCTAACCCCTGCACCATGACCCTACAATTCCACTTGGTCACTGATTTGGGACACACACACACACACACACATATGCACACACACACACGCACACACACACACAAACACACACACACTAATATTAGGCCACTATCAGTTCAAAAGTTATGATGATCCTATGGGAAATATGCACTTTAAGATGTGATGATTTTAGTGAGGAATGTTATGGTCGGAGGTACTAAATTGGTAGATATTCAAAGATATTAACAAGAATCAAAAAGAACAAACAAATGAAGCAAGGTCAGAACTGAGACAAAGGGAAACCATGCTATAAAATGTAACAACAAACGTCAGGGAGATAAATGCCCAGCCTAAATCTTTAAAGAGGCAGCGAGAGACTTGGCACCCTTCATAACTAAGCTAATGAATGCTTTTTCTCTACTGTCACCATCCACAGCAATTCAAAGAAGTCCTGGGTACTCCCCCTCCTTAAAAACAGTCTTTAGATCCAACTATTCCCACTAACTACAAGCCCATCACTACATTGCCATTTCTACTTAAAATCTTAGACAGGGTAGCCTATCTCCAGATATAGGAGTATTTAGAGATTAACCAACTCCTAGGAGCACGACAATCAGGAGCCAGACCTCAACACGGTACTGAAACCGCACCAATTGATCTTAAGGTCCAAATAGACGAACTTAGAGACAAAGGACATTCAGCTTTACTACTTCTCCTAGATCTCTCGGCCGAGTTTGATTTGGTGGACCACAAGGTCCTCTGAAATCACCTATCGTCCGCAGCTCACTTCACTCAGGAAGCCATAGTCTGGATCCAATCCTTTCTGATTAAAAGGACTATGAAGGTCTTCTCGCCATCAGCAGCAGAAGACCCTATCCCGATCACATGTGGAGTGCCACAGGGTTCTTGTGCCTCACCCACAATGTACAACATATTTACTAAGCCTCTTTTCGATGATCTGGTATTACCTACACTAACTATGCCGATGATGCCCAGATTCTCATACCACTTACTGGGGATTATGACAAGGATTTGGCCTTGGTAAACAAAATCAATCTCATCATCCAGGCATCGATGGCCACTCATGGTCTATGCCTGAATGATGACAAAACTGAACTCATAATTCTGGGAACTTCTTTCAATCTCAATAAACTTGGCCACACATACACCTCTTTTAAAATCAATGGCAACACTATTAAAGTGGCTAAAGGGGTAAAAACATTAGGTTTTTACCTAGACTCCACCCTCACCTTTGCCAAACAGGTCAATTCCATGACCTCTGCCTCTGTATACACATGCAAGTTAATTAGCGCAGGTAAACCATTCATATCTAATAATAGTTGCACCATTCTGGCTAGAGCCTTCATTTTGTCGAGATTGGACTAGTGTACTTCCTTATACTTAGGTGCAAATAAGTACATTATTGACAAAATCCAAATTCTCCAGAATAATGCCCTTAGAGCGGCATTGGGCATAGCTAAAAAAAAGAGTACATCTCTGAGGTAAGAAGACAAAACAATTGGCTTTCTACAAGTGACAAAATTCTACTCAAAACACAAACTGTCTAATGGTACCTAGGTTCAAACTGACCAAAGTCGGAGGTAGCAGTTTCCCAGTCAAAGCAGCTCAGACATGGAACTCCCACCGCCATCCCTGAGGGCGGACCAAACTACCTGAACTTCAGACATAACATCATCATCTGGCTTAGAGAAAATGACCACTAACGCACACTTGTTATTGCCCTACCATCTTCACCCTTGTACCAGCCCTTATCCTGCACTTTACAGTTGCTACAAGGCCTAGTACCTGCTGAACCGTAACATTGTATATTATGTAATGCTTGACCATTCTGATTGTATGTATCTCCCAAATAGCTGACAGATGCTAACCTTTCTGCAAATACCTGCCTTGCCTTGTATGTAAATGTGTAACCTTAAGCTGAAAATATTCATGTTTCCTCTGCGCCCTGATACCCCTGGGTCTGGCGCGCACTACAAATAAATAAAAAAACAAACAAACAAACTGGACCTCTAGGTTCTTCTGTATTTTGGAGGGTACATACGCTCTCTATTTTGAATCGTATGAAGATCCAATGATTTGGCAACATTAAGTGCATGTCATTGTTTTAGTAATGAGATATGTGTTTCCCGAGATATTCCACATGCCACAAACCAACATTTAAAGTGACATGGATAGGAAAGTGCTGAATTGCTCTTGATATAAATAAGGAATGCGGCTGTCAGACTGTGCAGTGTTCCTACCTGTCTCCTTCTAGTTCACAGACCATTTCTGCAACCCGACTCCAGTCAAAAGCTCCAGATTCCTTATTAATCCACTTCTTGGCGCTTTTCACTCGACTTTCCAGGAAATCTATGATGATGAAATCTTTGAAGTATCCACACGCTGGGAAAAGCAGGGATAAGTTGTAAGCTCCTCCGTATAGAATCAAGGTGTCGCCTTTCACAGCACCTGGATGAACAGGAACATAACAGGGTACATGTTTTGATTGCTTGTTGTTCTGATTCCATAATATATTTAGCCTGACAGAGGAGAAACAGGAATAGCATTGATGGACACAAGTAATTTGCCCACTCCCCAAATTATGACCATGGTTCATAGGTAAGGGCCTTTAAAAGGTGGTTAATGGCTAATGATCTTAGAACATTCTCCTTGACATGAGAGTGGAGGCAGAGAGGAAATAATCAGGTGCTTCCAACTGCATAAGTCTGCCTAGAGTTCCTGATGTTTAACAATTTGCTATGTAATCCTTCCTTCACCTTACCCCACCGGAAGTGGCATCATCCTGATGTGTTCAAATACTACTACCAGGAATAGTCAAACAAGCCAGATATCACATTCTGATGTGTCCTTGCTCATAAGCACAGTGTCATATCGTGGATACCTTTTTTCTAAGTTTACTTGAACATTTAAACACAGGGGTGGGACCATATAAGTCACACCAATGGGATGCAATTTACCAATTTACCAATTTTCCAATTTTCCAATATTCTTTCCTCATGAACCTTTTTTACCTGTTGGTCACTGAGAATGGTGGTGCAAACTGGACAGTGCTCCAAAGCATGAGACAGACATGTAATCTTTCTCAACAATTCATTATGTGACATGTAATGCGACACGTAAGTAATTCCCTTACGGGGCAAGAGTCAGAGTAAAAGTATTTCAAGCAGGCTCAGGGTAGTCTTGCACTAAAGTAAGTGTCAATGGGCCTCATTAGGAGTGTGGTGGCCACGGAATGAACGGTGCCTGTAAGGGACCGGCACCGTTCATTCCGGGCCACCACATTACGAGTTCTGCAGCGGGTCCTGCTCTTCACGCCTGGTCAGACTAGACGTGCAGAGCGGGAACTGCTAGAGACGAGGATGCTAACAACGGGCCCGTCATTAACAGGCTCGTTGTTAGCATCCTCCCCATTCCCATTGAGCTCTATGGGGGCTCAAATGGGAATGGGGATGTACCGGGTCTGGGTCCTGAGAATGGAAATTACCGGGCCCGCTAAAGTCGGCATGGCACAGTAATTCCCTATTTTTGGGACCCGTATCCGGTACCCCGTTTGGGGGTAGCCATGCCGGTAAGAACGGCATGGCTACCTCCAAACTCCTAATGAGGCCCAATGTCTATGAAGGCTAAAATAACAAAGGATTTTTCAATCCTTGTTTGAGCTGGTTACTGGTCCTTCCTAGCAGTTTAGCATAGCAAAAAATGAATGTGAAGGTATGTGTCCCAAATAAAAACTTAAAGAATGTCCAAGCAAAATGTTTCTCATTGTTCGTCTTGTTTCAGTTTATAAAGCTGGTTCCTGGTGTTTGTAGCTTCCTTGGAAATGTTCGGGTGCTGCTAGGGGACAGTTGTGGGGAGTACACCTCCCAGGTCTCAAACCTGCACTGGAGCCTGATGGTTCATTCTGTAGTTGACGTTGCAATGGAGCAGTCCTGAAACTTATTCTCAAAGTCATAGGAAGATAGGGGGGCACGGTAAGGTCTTTACAGTGTTATGTTTAGGCGTCTTATCATGTCCCTCCCTTTGCATTCTGGTATATAGTTTCCCAACCCAAATTCTCTCCCCTGCTTGACGTTCTGCCAAAAGTACCTTCCCTTGTTCTTTCCTTCACTCTACATTTATTCTTGTGATTCTCTTGTACCTTCTCAATTCATTGCTTCAGAATTTTTCTCCATCCCACCCATTGCTTCCCCTTGCATCTTCTCTCAGTTTACTCATCCTCCTGAACTTCTAACTTTCCTCTGATCATCCTTTACACCACCTCCTCTTCCTTACTTCCAGTGACTCTCCATTTCATCCCTCCACTCTCATCACACTCTCCACACTATTCGCCACCTTCTCTTTCTCCTTAGGCAACGCTCTCAAGAAGCTTCCAAGATTCTCTTACCACCTCTACCATAACTTCTCTCCCTCCTTAATTTCTTGTGTTCCTAGCTCCACTGACTCTGGACTGTCTCCCTCCCCAGCTTCTTGGGTGTCTCTTCCCATATCTATGGGTCTCTCTCACCAGCTTCCTGGTTCTCTCTATCTTCAGTTTCTTTCTTCCCAGACTCCTGGTTCATCCTCTCCCCAACTTCATTGGCTCCTCCCCCACTTCCTGTGTCGCTCTGTACCCATCCTCTCGGCTAAGCCCCTGCCATGGGATGAACATTTTAAATAAGATGCGTGAACAAAATAGTCTAATGCATGCACAGTTTCTGCCACAGGTGCTACTATTGACATTGGCAAACTGAATGAGCTTTTGCTGCCACTCTCCTGAAGTAATCATCACATGGTGCGCTTCATAGATAAGGCATAAAATACTATACTGTGATTCCAGTAATATTTACATACAGCCCTGAAGAAGGTTGAACATTAACACAGACAGCTGAAACCTGTAGACACTTTATACAGCCTGAGGTGTAAGGATGTGTTAGTTTGTGAGACAAACATGCTTCATATGGCCTTGGAGTAATACTGTGTGACTGTGGTGAAACCACCGTACATAGTGAGATAGCTGTCTTAACAAATGTTTATAGGGTGGAAACTCTGCATGCATTGTGCAATTTGTAACATGTGTAGAGGAGGTGCCAAGCTCGATTCACACTCCAACTGCCCATTTTGAAGTGCTAGGAATGTTCACGCCGAAATATGTGACGTATGATGAGCAAATAAACCAGCAAAGAGCCGCAGTTGGGCTCTGTCCAGTACCTATGAGAAGAACATCACCTGTTGAAGTACTGACACCTAAGAAAACCTGGACAGTAAGGTACCCATTGAGAAAATCATATCGACAAATGAGACAGAATGACGACTCTAAGAATGCAATACCTGAAAAAGCTAAAAAGATACTGAAGGAAGATGAATGGTGATGTCATAAGAGACCAGACTAACTCACATATAGAAGATATGAAGACCTGTGAATGATGAAAAGAGACGAAACACCATGGATAAGTGACATCCTGAGCCTAAAGTGAAATGATTGATGTCAAGATGTCAGAAATTATGCCATATGCGCAATGAAGATATTCAGTTAATTTAAACGTGTACATATGCAAAGTAACCGCAAGAAGCACAGAAATCGTGAGGTTTGCTTATGCTTAGTAGTAAGATAGATTGCAGCACAGGAGAACTTTATATAAGGATACTTCCACTATACACAAAAGCAGAATCAACCAAATGTTACTAAAGGTCTCAAGAGGAGAGCTTTCCAGCAAACAAATCGGGAATTCAAGACAGAGAGAAACTCAGACGAAGATAATCGTGCCAAGAAGCCAAGGTTGTATCGGCTGAAATAGACCAACAGTGGATACAAATAATGAGAAGAACAGAGTATCCTGTGCAGAAATGTCAAGATAAGCCACAGATGGCAGATGACTGGTAGAATTAAATCAAATATACAAAATTGCATGAAGAATAAGCCGTTTTCACGGTGTCGAAATCACGTGACCAGACTTTCACACCTAGGCATGGACCTGTGGCATGCTTAGACGCCTTAACTTTCCCAGACCAAGAAGCAGACTTGAGGCCAACCACAAAGAAATAATTGACAAATTACTACTGAAGTGATGATTGATTGCAGCAATAATTGGAGGGAAGCTAGGGTGCAGACAAATTCCCTGCACCTGGCCGGATATTCTGCACACTGCTAAGCAAGTGGAAAAGTTTGAGTGGGGTTGATGTCAACCCAATCATAGTGGACCATGTAATCTAGGGTCATATAGTTAGAAGAACCAATGAGACGTCGTACTTTTAGTGATGTTTACAGTAGCCATTTTGAAGGAAGAGCTCAGATGACCCACCTGACATTGTTTATCCAATCCCCTCTCCCCGTTACCATATACAGATATAGTGCCTATTTTAAAGTTACCTTCCTAGAACAAATCAAATTGCATGCTAAGTTTTGAGAGTTACACGTTAGTGATGACAAGTTTTTGGTATAAATGTTCTGTTTTTTCTGAAATTGAGTTGAAGAGAGAAGGAAGATCGAGCGATTTCCGATATTCATGAACTCCCCGTTTTTTGTACTTGTCATTAAACGGACTCCCTTTGCCAAACTATTGAGTTGTCATTATTGATTTGATGCGAGACGATAAATCTGCATCCCCATCCATCTCACGGGTGCTGTTACTCATCTTAAAGTGCTTTTTGGGAAACCTCCAGTCCTATGGCTGGCTGGGGATCCTACTGCACACTTGGTAGCAGAGATTGATGGTTTGATTAGAATCAATTAGATAAAACACCTGTTAGCAGTCGACATAAGTAACTCTAGGTCCTCGGCAATATCACAAGTCTTTTGCCATCCAGCTGAGTAGAACGAGAGGCTCCCCGTAGATAGTGGTTAGTTTAAGTAAAAACCCTGCAGGTTAAGGTCTGAAGGGACCCTTGCTTTCTCCCATAAACCCCTTCCCACTTCTACAAGCAGCTAATCGGAAGAACAGCAAGGAGAGGCAGTAACGAAGATGGTGATCCCGAGCATCCAGAGAGGAAAAAAATGTGAACGGTGAGTGAAAAAGACTAAATGCTTTTGCAAAAAGTTGCATGCCTTAGACCAAGTAAGGGAAGGTAACGGAGGGAGGTGGGACAAAAATTACGTCAGAAGAGTATAATGTATATATAAGGGGAAACATATTGACTTGAGGGTGGCTCAGCAATAGAGAGAGATACTGGGAGGATACCCGAGCCAGAGGATACGCCCAGATACCTAGGTTTTAATATAGAACTAGAAGAAGCCTGCATTTAAAGTCCTGAAAAAATAGGACGCTATAGCAGACCAAAACAATTAAAGACGTTTTTGAAAGAAATGGGCTTACATTCCATGTCGGAATAACGATAGGGTCATGAGATTCATGTAGCTAGCCGAGTTTGTCTAGTCTGTCGTGTCTGTCTTGTGTTTTTTTCTTTTTCTCTTACGTCACTAGGTGAGAACATTTTTGGGGGAAATAGCATGAAAATTGTGCGATTGTATAGACAGAATGTTGTATGACATAAATTGATGGTTGTGTGAAAAAGTAAAAGTGACATTTTTTGTGAAAAAACGGATTGGAGCTTGCGACGATTGGTGCTCGCTCATATTGTTGGTTTTGTTTGTGAAATGTAAAGCATAACAAAGTGTTATATGAGGAGAAGATAAACAGATTTAAGCATGGAAGACGTTACACCGTTAGTACACTTATGCAAACAGTTGCCAAAACATTCACCTAAGTTGAAAAAGTACAGTACTGAATGGGTTAAAGGAACCGCAAATAAAATGTTTATGCCATGGCCCCAAGGCGGATCGTTATCTAAAGCGGTGCTGCAGTACATGACAACATATTTGCACGCCACATATAATGGCAAAAGGTTAGATAAACGCCTAGCGAGTTTAGAGCTTTAGAAGATATATCAACAGGAAAAGGAGGAGGAGCCACCGTTAGATTAGATACTTAACATATGCACAGAGGGGGGTGAAATGCCTTCTGCGCCACCCGCCCTGTCTGAAACAAAAAGCGAAGCCAGTAAAGATGAAGGATTATACCCGTTGAGGGAACTTAAAGCAGCCACGGGATATAGCAACCCATCATATGAGTCACCTACGCAAAGTAGTGACGAAAACCCAGAGAAGGATAGAGACAGAGATATCACCTCCAACATCCTGTCCCAAGGGACAAGGAGAGATGCGAAAAGGAAAAAGGAGACCAGGCACAAGCAAGTACATCTCTACATACAGGTAGAGAGGGAAAGAGATGGAAAGGAGATGAGGACAGAACTGATGAGATGGCATTCACACAGAATGAAAGGATGGGGGGTCAGAGTCTATTGAAACTCGATGGTAAAGGCATTAAGGACATGAGACAAAAGGGAAAGCCAGACGATTCAAAAAGGAAAGAGAAGGAAAAGGAAAAAGGATTGAGAGATGAAAGAATCAAGAAAAAAGATAGACAGAGACGAGAGCAGTTGTATCGCGAAGAGCAAGAAAGGATATGCGACCATAAGCTCAGAACTGCTAATGATCAGGACAGGCAAGAACAACGAAGAATAGAAGAAGAACAACAAAAGTTATGTGAGAAGAGAATAAAAAGACAAAGGGATGAGAAAGACGAAGGGCAAATGCACGTAGAGATGTGAGGAAACAAGAAGAAGATAGGGTCAGAGAGGAAGCGAGGAAGCGCAGAGAGTTTGATCACTTACCAGCTCATTACCCAAGCATCTCTGCCTTTGTAACTACTATATGGTACTGCCTAAATGTGTATGCTGATCAAACGTTTGCCTCATGTATGCACTAATGTCCTTCCTATTTTTTGCTCCCAGATCTGACCTGGTCCCATGCGCCCTATTTGTATTGCTTAGTCATTGTTTTAGCTCTGACCTGGCCCCTTGTGTCTCAACTGTACTGCATAGCTATTGTTTTGAGCTCTGACCTATGCACCCTATGCGCCCTATCTGTATTGCATAGTCAATATTTCTAGCCTTGGCCTGGTCCCTTGTGCCCTACCTGTATGGCATAGTTATTGTTTAGCTCTGACCAGACCTAGTCACTAGATGCACTGTATACTTACTGCTCCTAGCACAGACCTGGTCCCATGCACCCCACCTGTACCTAATTTTGACCAGTTGGGAAAGATGCTGAATGTAATGATATACTACTGCATAATGGCTGCCACTATACATTCTGTTACCATGAGTCAGGAATGTCATACTGAGCTCCCTTCATCAGTGCCAGACCCTATCTCACTTACTCTGCCAAAGATAGCTCTGAATAATCCCACCACTTTCCAATCTAAACACCATGGTGCCTCAGGGATAGAAGCCTACGCCTCTCTCCCATGCACCATATCCGATAGAAACTCTAAACTCCGTGCAGACTCACTAAATTGTATGAGCCACCGAGAAGAGCCCTACCACCAGCAAATCTGAAACCAAACTACCAGTACAGTATGAAACATAACCATACTATCTTGCCACCTCCACCTTCTGCCTCTAATATAAATGCCTTCCAAACTAAAAGACATAAGGTCAAGCCTACCGATACAATTACATCCATTCCTATCCAGGTCAAAGCTGCAACGGAGGTAGTACCACTCAAAGGAGCACTTCTCAACGTAAGATCGCTTGTCGCCCATGCCCTTGACATAGCCGATCTAATCATAGAAGGTAATCTGGATTTCCTAGCGATAAGCAAGACTTGGTTACATAATGCAGCAGGCCCATCACTCATGTTAGCTATCCCAGAAGGCTATACCATAACCAGCCAAGACCGAGATGGCTCCCGAGGTGGCGGATTTGCCATTATTGGCAAATTGAGCTTTTCTGTCAGAATAGCCCCTTGTCACGACTCGCTCCCTTCGCTCCCGTTCCCACCACTTGGGGGCATGATTTGGGGTTTATTCCCTACTGGACCTTTCCTCCGAACCTTATGCTACAGTGCTGTGATGAATTGGGAGTGCTAAATCCCTATTTTCCAAGCTACTTCCCTTCCGGATCCATTCCAGGTTTTTGGCAGCCAGCATGCTTCTTTAACCAAATGACTATGCTTCCCAGAATGCCTGGCCCACTGCTCCACCTCCACCCTTGCAGGACAAGGTTGGGTGGAGGATAGGTAACAGCTGTGGCTGCAGGTGCAGCAATCAGCACACCTGAGGCGTGTGCTCGTTAAGCAGCTTTAAAAGCCTCAGTCTTACTTCAGTCCAGCTCTGGTCATCGTTTGCAGTGTTCCTGTTGTGACTAGTCCGTTGTTCCTTGTTCCTTGCCTTTGTACCTAGTTCCTAGTTCCTGTTTTCTTGTTCCTCCGCCCTGAATCTCGGATTCATGCGCTAATTGATTTCTGCTCCCTTGATTCCCTTTTTGTCTTCCTCTGTTTGCAGGCAGCATTTCTCAGTGCTTTCCCCTTTTAGATGCAGCCCAGTTTGTCTGTGTTCTATATATCTTTGACTCTGTCCTTTGCTGCTGTAAACCCGTATGCCTTAGCCTTCCTCTTAGATTAGCTTCCTGTCTTTTCCTTGGAGGGGTAGGGAGAAGTTTGCATTGGTTATTTCGTTTTTCCCTGCTCCTGATCCTTACTTCTATTGGGATCCATTCCATGTTTTCCATTGCACTTCTGCATTTATTTCCCATTTGATTATTAGGTGTGGTGTGCGGTTGTAGCTAGCTCCTGTGTGAATGCTTATGTTTTCCTCACTAATTTGTAATCACTATTCCAACTTAGGTATTTAGTTTTCCTCCCATTGCTGTTCTAGCCTTTCTGGGTCCCAGTTTCATCAACAGGATTCGTGGGCTAGCTGACATTCAAGAGGTTTATCTCGTCCTCGTGAGTACAGTTCTTTAGTTCCCTTATTTAATACCATCAAGAGTGTTAGTTCACAGATCCTGTCATTGCTTGCCCTCCACGTGGGTTTAGCGCTGTCAGTACCTGTAACAGCAATTGGGGGTAAGGCGCTTGCCGACTTTCCTCGCGGTCAGGTGCTTACCCCACATCCTTTTTCATATATTGGTTTTGTTGTCACACTCTATTTGCACTCCTGGGTTCTAGCAAACATGAGTCGTTGTTCCTGTGTGCACGTAGTTTAATTCGAAGCTATTCACTGTGTGATTTAGTGCACATTTCCCTTGCCATATTCGCTGCCTTTGTACTCGCCTGACTAATCCTGACACCCCTACACAAACCTTGCAATCTTGTGAAAACCTTTCCCCTAAATTCCAGATAAACAATACACAATCACTTACCATTCATCTAATATGCAGACCTCCAGGTCCTCTCGGTACCTTTGATGAGGATTTGCACAATATAATCACTAACAACCTCAAACCGACGTCTCATCTACTCTTAGTAGGGGATTTTAACATAGGCTTTAATGATCCTATGGGTAAACGACAAAAAACAGAAAAGATATGTCCAGAGCGAAAGTATGTTTAGAAAAAATGTATCAAAATGTATTTAAAGTGATAAAAAAAATTGCAAACTAGTGAAGAAATCACAAAAAATGATTATACACTGATCATTTTAACATAGCAAAACAGCAGCAACAATATGCCGAAAAACGGCTAAAACTTCATCACTCATACTCAACATACATGGTGCATTCATACACACACAACTCATCATACTGTGGCATACATCCAAAGTACTAAAAGACACAAAAAACATGCTAAGAACCAATGGAGAAGAGGAATTCATAACTAGTCCCCATAATGACACACATTATTGCGATGTTTACAAACAATAGAAATAATTCAGAAAACAGTCTATTGTCAGGGTATAGGAATAACAGATGCAAAGATCACATCCCTGTAGAATTTATCTCTCGACCGGTTTCGACGTGTAGTGGTGGTTAACTGAACTTCTTCCTCAGGAGGTGGGTGTTACCATTCCGAAAAACAAGTACGCAAAAGTGACTATAAGCTACTACATGAAAAAGTCTTTGCCGACTGCCTGCAACATACAATTGAAAAAGAGAAAAAGGACTGCTGCTAGCAGCCTGAGTTATTAAAAACAATTAGGACCGTGTATACCATAGTGAAAATAAGCATATACGGCCCCCGCTACAACAGCTGTGTAAACCAGAACAAGAGGGTAAGTGACTCCCAAAAGAGAACCGTGCAAAATGAAAAGGAACCTTCAGGACCATGATGGATCGGCAACAAGAATATATATATAATAATATATATCTTAATATCAGAATAGCCTGACCAATGGCAATGTCTGTGTCTAAAAAGGACTTGTAGTGAACTAACCTGATGAAAACCCAGCTGCTGCAACAGCCTATGCAGTGTAGTGTGGCCAGTCACGCCAGACAATTCAGGACTAAAACATAACCTGAAACAAGAAACAAGACCAGAATCCACTAGGTCAGGTAAATAAAAGACCTAGTTTCAAAGTGGAGTGCCTATAACTAAGGCAAAAATAATAATAGCTCACCTGGAGGGCGCCTCATGCAGTTTAAGGAGATCCAGAGCTGCATGTATTTGAAAAGTGAAGAAGCAGCACAACTTAGCCTGAGCCTTCAACGCCATCTGCAAATCACTGAAAAAGTGACAAAAGAGCTCCATTACAATGTTAAATGGCAAACAGTGACCCACGGCTTACCAGAATACAAGGGCACTGCATGAAATGCATCTAAAGATCTCCAATAACATGGGAGGAAGCTTACAGACAACCACGCAGTTCTGGGGGATTCAAGAGGTGTTTGAATGTAAATACACGCAAAGCCCAATAAATCAAATGGAGCTGCAAGCACAATTGAAATGAGAATGTAAACTTCAGGGCAAAAGGCAGCAGTCTAAAATAAACGGTGCTATGTTTAAATGTAAACACACGAAGTGCCAAATAAATCAATTGGAGCAGCTTGCACAATTGAAATGTGAAAGTGAGATCAAAGGCAACTAGCAGCAGTCTAAAAGGAAGTGCTGCAAAGTTAATTGTGCAGAGGACTGTAGCTTAAAAGCTATTAACATTGCAGGAAGGCTGGCCACATGCTTACCTGCAGAACGGTTGCTGTATAATGAAATTGACCAGCAAAGAGGGAGAACCGATGGTAATCTCTTTGTTCCAAACTAATTGTAAATTCGAAACGCTACGCATGTGTGTAGGGACCTGCAAGGAGTGCTGGCTACAGCCAATAGTACACAAAAGCCTTTTTAAAGTCAAAGCTGAAGACTGACATCGCATGTCAGCAAGTGCTGCCTGTAAAGACATTCCACGAGCAGAACAAGGCGCAAATATTGCAGCCCAAATTAAAAGAAAATAGTGATGAAGAACGCTGTTGCTGTTAGAAAAATAATAATAAGTAAACACTGAAACTGGATGTACATCAGACTGAAAAGCAGCGTAAATAAATTATGGGCTGCCAGCAACACACCAAGTGAATTCTGGGAGTTGTAATCCAGCTTAGGCGCGGTGTACAGTCCAACAGTTTACTGGTTGGTTCTGAAATATTACAGAACCATGTAACAGGCACCATATCTCTAACCCATTCTGGTGCTACTATACAAGGACTCAAAGAGTGTTTATAGACCAGAGATAGGCAAGAAAGATGGTAAGAAATCTTTGGCTGAAAAGGCAATAATCTAATGTAAATGATGTTAAATTGTGTCAATTAAACTAAACAGCTAAACAGTCATAATAGCCATGGAGGGCAAATGGAGAAATGCAGAACAAGCTCGCTAGCGACTATTAAAGTCCCACGACTCCAATGTGTTAAGGCCTTTGTGGAGTGTTTTTAAATTAAAAATCCACATTTGTTCCTTCTAGGACAATTTATTAGCCAGTTGTATTGTGTTATTGGCAAAACATTTTTCCAAACAAAACCAGATTAAAGAGTCTGGGTTGTGTCCCATTTCTACGCAATGAATCACTAGTGGAGCCGAAACGTTGTGTGTCACACAAACTAACTGTTCTTTGTCCAACATTTTGTTTTTAGGTCTTAGAAGGGCATCCCGATTGGTAGATCGCTCTCTTTTTCTTGAATGTTTGATAAGTTTACGCGGGTGTCCACAATCGGGTATTGTGGACAAAGAACAGTTAGTTTGTGTGTCCACTTTTTGCCAACACAGTGAGACAATCAAAGCTATTGTTCCAAAAAATTGGAGGATCCTTAATTCCACAGATCTCCAGTTAGAGAAACCTTTATTTGCTTTTAAAAAAAAGAAAAAACTTAGGGCAGAAACTAACCCGGGCCTCCAGACTTCCTGTTCGCATTAACCAGGTCAGAGATACTAACCTGAACCAGGTTAAAGGCCATTATCCGTGCACTTTGTGTCCAGCTTGTAAATTTTCTTTAAAAATGACAGACTTTTCTTACAATGGTAGATCTTGGACACTACGTACATTCACTACTTGCAAAAGTAAGAATGTTATTTATGCCATCCACTGCCCTTGTCAGCTTTTGTACGTAGGAAAAACCTCTAGGGAAGTCCACTTACGTATCAATGAGCACCGGTCTAAAACCAGAACACACAACCTTTCAGCTCCACTGGTGATTCATTGTGTAGAAATGGGACACAACCCAGACTCTTTAATCTGGTTTTGTTTGTAAAATGTTTGCCAATAACACAATACAACTGGCTAATAAATTGTCCTACAAGGAACAAATGTGGATTTTTAATTTAAAACGACTCCACAAAGGCCTTAACACATTGGAGTCGTGGGACTTTAATAGTCGCTAGCAAGATTGTTCTGCATTTCTCTATTTGCCCTCCATGGCTATTATGACTGTTTAGCTATTTAGTTTAATTGACACAATTTAACATCATTTACATTAGATTATTGCCTTTTCAGCCAAAGCTTTCTTACCATCTTTCTTGCCTATCTCTGGTCTATAAACACTCTTTGAGTCATTGTATTGTAGCCCCAGAATGGGTTAGAGATATAGTGCCTGTTACATGGTTCTGTAATATTTCAGAACCAACCAGTAAACTGTTGGACTGTACACCGCGCCTAAGCTGGACTACAACTCCCAGAATTCACTTGGTGTGGTGCTGGCAGCCCATAATTCATTTACGCTGCTTTTCAGTCTGATGTACATCCAGTTTCAGTGTTTACTTATTATTATTTTTCTATCAGCAGCAGCGTTCTTCATCACTATTTTCTTTTAATTTGGGCTGCAATATTTGCGCCTTATTCTGCTCGTGGAATGTCTTTACAGGCAGCACTTGCTGACAGCGCAGTCAGTCTTCAGCTTTGCCTTTAAAAAGGCTTTTGTGTACTATTGGCTGTAGCCAGCACTCCTTGCAGGTCCCTACACATATGCGTAGAGTTTCGAATTTACAATTAGTTTGGAACAAAGAGATTACCATCTGTTCTCCCTCTTTGCTGGTCAATTTCATTATACAGCAACCGTTCTGCAGGTAAGCATGTGGCCAGCCTTCCTGCAATGTTAATAGCTTTTAAGCTACGGCCCTCTGCACAATCGCTTCCTTTTAGACTGCTGCTAGTTGCCTTTGATCTCACTTTCACATTTCATTTGTGCGAGCTGCTCCAATTGATTTATTTGGCACTCCGTGTGTTTACATTTAAACATAGCACCGTTTATTTTAGACTGCTGCCTTTTGCCCTGAAGTTTACATTCTCATTTCAATTGTGCTCGCAGCTCCATTTGATTTATTGGGCTTTGCGTGTATTTACATTCAAACACCTCTTGAATCCCCCAGAACGGCGCGGTTGTCTGTAGGCTTCCTCCCATTTTATTGGAGATCTTTAGATGCATTTCATGCAGTGCCCTTGTATTCTGGTAAGCCGTGGGTCACTGCTTGCCATTTAACATTGTAATGGAGCTCTTTTGCCACTTTTTCAGTGATTTGCAGACAGCGTTGAAGGCTCAGGCTAAGTTGTGCTGCTTCTTCACTTTTCAAATACATGCAGCCCTGGATCTCCTTAAACTGCATGAGGCGCCCTCCAGGTGAGCTATTATTATTTTTGCCTTCGTTATAGGCACTCCACTTTGAACCTAGGTCTTTTATTTACCTGACCTAGTGCATTCTGGTCTTGTTTCTTGTTCCAGGTTATGTTTTTGGTCCTGAATTGTCTGGCGTGACTGGCCACACTACACTGCATAGGTTGTTGCAGCAGCTAGGTTTTCATCAGGTTAGTTCACTACAAGTCCTTTTCAGACACAGACATTGCCATTGGTCAGGCTATTCTGATATTAAGATATATATATTATTATATATATATATATATTCTTGTTGCCGATCCACCATGGTCCTGAAGGTTCCTTTTCATTTTGCACGGTTCTCTTTTGGGAGTCACTTACCCTCTTGTTCTGGTTTACACAGCTGTTGTATCGTGGGCCGTATATGCTTATTTTCACTATGGTATACACGGTTCCTAATTGTTTTTAATAACTCAGGCTGCTAGCAGCAGTCCTTTTTCTCTTTTTCAATTGTATGTTGCAGGCAGTCGGCAAAGACTTGTTCATGTAGTAGCTTATAGTCGCTTTTGCGTACTTGTTTTTCAGAATGGTAACACCCTCCTCCTGAGGAAGACGTTCAGTTAACCACCACTACACGTTGAAACCGGTCGAGAGATAAATTCTACAGGGATGTGATCGTTGCATCTGTTATTCCTATCCACCCTGACAATAGACTGTGAATTATTTCTATTGTTTGTAAACATCGCAATAATGTGTGTCATTATGGGGACTAGTTATGAATTCCTCTTCCCCATTGGTTCTTAGCATGATTTTTGTGTCTTTTAGTACTTTGGATGTATGCCACAGTATGATGAGTTGTGTGTGTATGAATGCACCATGTATGTTGAGTATGAGTGATGAAGTTTTAGCCGATTTTCGGCATATTGTTGCTGCTGTTTTGCTATGTTAAAATGATCAGTGTATAATAATTTTTTGTGATTTATTCACTAGTTTGCAATTTTTGTATCACTTTAAATAAATTTTGATACATTTTTTCTAAACATACTTTGCTCTGGACATATCTTTTCTGTTTTTTGATGTTATTATAATACTCTGGTCCAGAGGCTAGAGTTACCCTGCTCTTTTCAGTGTTTGTCCTATGGGTAAACAAGCCATAGATATAGCCAATAGCATTAACTCCCAAGGTCTTTCTCAAAAAGTCAACAAACCCACCCATATGAAGGGGAGAACATTGGACTGCATAGCGGATTATAACTGCACAGCTACTATCTCTTCCATCTCTCCTCAACCCTGGACAGACCACTCACTTGTGTCCTTCAGCCTATTAACATCCAGACCATCTCCTATGGCCCGCTGTTAGCGCCACCATGCTTAACCAGAAACAAAAAGAGCATTACAGTGGATAAAGTAACCCTGCCATTCTACCCACTCTAAATCCACTGCCAGACAACTTAGACCCTAGCACTCTAGTCCACAAATACAATAATATGATGCTCATCACATTGGATAAAATCGGCCCCCTTAAACTTAGAACAAGTAAACCCAAAGCCCACCTAAATAAAAGGTTTACGCCACAATTAAGAGACCTATGCCTCCTAAAAAGAGAAAGTGAAACTACTTGGAGACTATGCCCATCTAAGGAAAATAAAGTAAAACTAACTTCCTTGTACTATAAAAATGAAGTCTGCCTAGCAAAATTGAATTCTTATGACAAACACATTGCCAATTCCAACTCCAGCATGAAGGAACTTTTTTCCATACTGAAAGAACTAGAGTCACCAATAGCCACACCCGATACAGTTACCACGGACAAGCCCTGGTGTGCAGATATCCAACATGCGCTATCAAATAAAATAAACACGCTCCAAAATAAAATACAGCAAAAAAAGACATGCTGAACTCACAGCACAAACCCAATATCCCGCCGTCTAGTGACTCATTCGCAGCACACAACAACAAATTTCATTTTTCCAAAGCTTCTCCCTTAGAGGTAGAAAAAATCATTCTCTCGCTCAAACCTCCCAACTGCAAAGGCAATATTTGCCCAGCACAGCTAATAAAAGAGGCTGCCAGAGACATATCACCATTTATTTCCAAATTGATGAATGCTTCCTTTGCATCAAGCACCATCCCAGCCAACCTGAAACATTCCTGGGTGCTCCCACTCTTTAAGAAGCAGACACTAGACCCTCTCATCCCGACTAATTACCACCCTATTACCACAGTACCATTCCTACTTAAAATACTGGACAAAGCCGCCTACATCCAGATTCAAAAATACCTTGAACTGCATAAGCTCCTAGGAGCAAGACAATCTGGCTTCCGTCCAGAACACGGAACGGAAACTGACGTAATTGATTTAAAAACCCAAATTGATGAGTTGGGAGATAAAGGGAGGACAACATTCCTGCTCCTACTTGATCTATCAGCTGTATTTGATCTTGTGGATCACAAGGTCCTCTGCAGACACCTGGACTCTGCAGCTCATTTCTCTCCTGAGGCTATCAGACGGATAGAATCATTCCTGAGTGAGAGAACCATGAAAGTATTCTCCCCATCGGCAGCTGTGGACCCCACCCCCTTCTTGTGTGGTGTTCCCCAGGGCTCATGTGTCTCGCCAACTTTATAAAACATCTTCACCAAACCCCTGTTCGACAATCTGGACCTTCTGGGTATCACCTACACCAACTATGCAGATGATACACAGATTCTCCTCCCACTTTCTGGGGATCATAGTAGGGACACGGAGTTGATGAATAGGGTATATCTTATTCACGCATGGATGGCCACCCATGGCCTGTGTTTGAATGATGATAAAACAGGATTGATAACCTTGGGTACACATGTAAACATCAACAAACTAGGCCAGGAATTCTCCTCATTAAATATCGATGGAAATATAATCAGGGTCTCCAAGGAAGTAAAAACCCTTGGCTTCTACCTTGATTCCACTCTGTCATTCGACAAACATGTAAAATCTCTGGCCTCTACCACTGCCTACACCTGCAAGCTGATAAGAGCTGGCAAGCCATTCCTTTCTAATGACAGTTCTATGATCTTGCCTAGAGCCTTAATACTCTCCAGAATTGACTACTGCAATACCCTCTACAGCAGCGCTAACAAAATTACTATCCAGAGTCTACAAACACTACACAATAATGCCTTGAGAGCAGCGCTTGGCATAAACAAAAGAGTACATATCCCCGCCATCAGACGCCAACATAAATGTTTATCCACTGATAACAAAATACAGTTAAAAATGATTTCACTGACCCATAAAGCCTTAAACAATGTTGCCCCTAGTTACCTCATGAATAAACTACATAAAAGAACTTCTATTAGACTAACCAGAGCTGGTAACGCCAATTGCTTAGTAGTACCAAGATATAAGCTAACTACGATTGGTGGCAACAGCTTTCCAGTGAAGGCTGCTAAACTCTGGAACTCACTACCACATCATTTGAGAACAGTCCAACCCTACCTATACTTTAGAAGGAACGCCATCAAACATTTAATCTCCAATGACCCCTAGTCACCTTGTCTTCTATGCTGTATCTGCCCTTTGGCTCACTCTACCTCCAGGCCATAGCACACTCACACCACTCTTATACTCCCAGCTGAACAATGTCATACTATCTGTATTGTTATGCGTAATTTATTCTGTTATTTTGTGATTCCATGCACCTTTATTGTAACCTGTACAAATGTGTAACTTTGTAAGCTTTGCGTTATCTTATTGCTGCGCCGTTACCCATGGGTTTGGTGCGCATTACAAGTTAATAAACAAACAAACAAACAAGCCTGTACTACACAGTTAAAGTGGTAGCGATGGCTGAGCAGCCAGACATATCTCAAGAGTAAGTGAGTAGTATCAAATAGTTACACAAAGGACAACAATTACTATGATTCAGGGAAACACTGTCTCAAGGTTTTCAAGTAAAATAATATACATTTATTTCACTCTTCAGTTATATAACATTACACTATTATAAACAGTCTAAAACTCACACTCTTAATACACCACACCACTTCCCCTAAATTCCAGACAAGTTAAGCTCACAAAATGAAGTGGGAGCAAAATGGCAGTCCAGCAATTTAAAAGGGAGGGAAAGACAAGGTTATTAGAAATTAAATCAAACCAACAGGTAAGCACTCAGGGCAATTGAACAAGAGGAACTAGAGAGATATGATCAGGTAGAAAAGGCTTAGTGCCAAAGTCAATGGGTCAAAAGTCTTTTGCTCAAGATCACACACTTCAGGGTAGTTTGCGTTAAGGTTCGTGGCATGGTTTCCAGACGAGGTTGGTTGAGAGAAAAGTTAGTTCAAAGAGAAGAGAAGGAAAATCCCTCGGATTGGAGAAAGATTTCAAACACTTTCATCGCGGTTGAACGAAACGTGCAACCAGATTTGCACAGTACCTTAAAACGGAGAGGAAGCTGTAGCTGAGGCGGACGTTACTGGTAGTTCCTGCAGGCTCATGGTTGCTGAAGCGATTGTCGGACTGACAAGAAGTAGGAAGACTGGAGGGCCCTGCGCTACCCAGGGAAGAAACCAGCAGCAGAGCAAAACAAATAATTAAAGGTGCGATCTTTAAAACCAAAGCAAGGTCCGACCTTCCTGGCTATCCGGCACACTGTAGCTCTGTACAGCGAATTCGACCAGAGGAGGGGAAATGGCTTGTAGTTTGGGAAAACTGGTTGGTCCCACCTGCTCAAGGGAAGAAGTTTCCTGGAAGATCTTCTCTGTCATCGGATTCTGAAGATTCGGACCTGCAGCAGGGCTTCACCGGGCGGTTCAGTCATTGTAGGGGGTCCTCTTCTGTCAGCTCCTCGTTGGTTCTTTCATTCCAGTGGTGACTCTGCCTGTCCAGTCCCAGAGACCTGCTTTTTATGCAGTTTTCCCCCATTCATAAAGCCTGGCTGTCAATCACACAGCAGGGTGGCTGTCCTGGCAAGGACAGTCCCCTCAGCCAATCAAACAGGAATGTGACTTGGGTTACCAAGGGAACCCATGGCAGGGGTCAGAAGATCCCTCCCTCACATCCTGCCTACCTAGACTTTCAGGCACCTTAAGGAGGGCTTCTGTACAGAAACCCGCAAAAAGACGGTGAACAAATGAATCATCCCCGGTTTGGCACGTAGAGAAAAACACGAGAAAGACTTTCACGAAAAGAAATGGTGAATAAACCCAGGCGGAGCCAAAATAAAATGTATTTGGTCAAGCGGGTTTATGGTTGAGGCTGATATAATAGCCTGAAACAATACCATGGTTATATAAGATAACTGTGGTAGAAAAGTTAGGATAATTACTACTGCCACCAGCTAAGTCTTGATGTAAAGGGAGCGAAACAATGCTCCAAGAGACACAGACAAAAATGGATAAGAGTTAACCCTTTCCAATACTCCATGTAAGATGGGGTGTACTGGGTCTGTGGTTTAAAGTGACTAAAATAAAGTTAATGGCAACTTTACCTTTTCTGGGGAACAGTAGTCAGCACCAGAAAATGGAGTCAGTGGGAAGTCTCAAAGACAACCCTGTGTCACTGCACTGAAGGTGCTGTGTAACACACATGAAAAATATGAGGTCATGGAGTAGGTGAAGCTCCAGTGCTCAAGATCACACAAAAAGTGTAAACACCCACAGCAAAACACATGTACGAGTGGGAAAGAAGGCTCACACTCTTACCAGGTCAGAAAAATAAATCCTAGAAATCCAGCAAAGCTGCTCAGGGACTCATTAGGTAAGGGAAATCAGCCATTTATGAGAATTCTCTCTAACACTCACCCCCTCCCCCCACAGACTAAGGGACAGGAGGATTTAATCCACTCCTGGATGAATCTCTACCTCTAGTTGGTTAAAAACATCTTAGAGAGACCATCCGCATTTTGGTGGTGACATCCTGCTCTGTGCTCAATGGTGAAATCAAACCCTTGTTGGCAGATTTACCATCTTAGAAGTGTTGGGTTCTCCCCTTTCATTTGCATTAACCATCCCAAGGGTTGGTGGTCTGTCTGAATCACAAAGGTAGATCCATACAAGTATGGTCTAAACCTCTTCAGAGACCACACAATGGCAAAACATTGACGCTCTATGAGGCCCACCTTGTTTCTGGTTCCTTCAGTTTCCTACTGATGAAGCAAATGGGGCGCTCCCTACCTTTCTCATCCAGTTGATCAAGGACTGCACCTATACCTATATTGGAGGCATCTGTCTGCACAATGAAGGGTTGGTGATAATTTGGAGCTCTTAGGACTGGAGCTTGACAAAGGGCTTTCTTCAGGTTTCCAAAGGCTTGAGTGCACTCCTCATTCCATCTAACCTTTTAAGGGAATTTTGGAGAGGAGATCACATTTAAGGGAGAAGCTATGGGCCCATAGTTCTCTATGAAATTCCTGTAGTACCCAGTGAGACCTAGGAAAGCGCTCACTTGGGTTTGAGTAGTAGGGGTGGGCCAGTTTTGCACAGCTTGTAATTTGAATGGGCAATGGCCTTATTTCATGTCCTCCTACCTCATGACCAAGGTAGACCACTTTACTCTGACCAATTTGACATTTGCTTACCTTTATGGTCAGATGGGCCTGCTCAATAGCCTGCAAAACATATCCCAGGTGATCAATATGTTCTTTACATGTAGGGCTGAACACTGCAATGTCATCCAAGTATGCCATGCATAAGTCCTCCATCCCATTCAGAACTTGATTAACCATCCTTTGAAATGTAGCAGGTGCATGTTTTAGTCTAAAATGCATAACCTTGAATTGGTAGAGCCCTGCTGGGGTGGATAATGTAGTTTTCTCCTTGGCATACTCTGTCAGTGCTATTTGCCAATAGCCTGAGTTTACATCAAATGTACTGAGGTACGTGGCTGAACCAAGTCTATCCACCAGTTCATCTGTCCTTGCTAGAGGATGGGCATCAGTCTTAGTGACTGCATTTAGAGCTCAATAGTCCACACAGAATCCCAACTCCTTGGATCCTGCCTTTGGTACTAAAACAACTGGACTAGACCATGGACTTGTAGATGGCTCTATAACCCCGAGATCAAGCATCTTGTAGAACTCTCCTTTGATGTGGGATTTTACATGTTCTGAAATTTTTTAACCTCTACTTTTCACAGGTAAACAGTGACCAGTGAGACTATCATGCTGGCCCCAAGGGGACAAGCCTGGTGATAGTTAAAACAGGCAGGCAAACTGATTCAACAGAGCTTTGCACTCCTCCTGTTGTTCAGAAGTCATCTGAGAAGAGAGATTTACTCCTTCTATTTGCTCATCTAAAGGTTGGCCTCTGAGGAGGTCAGATAGAGGTTCACTCTCCTCTTCCTCTTGAGCTGAAGCTAGAAGCAAAGCTCATACTTCTGGTCTCGAGACATAAGCCTTTAAACGGTTGGTGTGAAAGACTCTGGGAGCCTCATTAGATCTGCCTAAATCCACCAAATAGTTCACCTCTCCAGGTTTGCCCACAACCTTGAAGTCCTATCCATTTGTCCTGCAAGGCCCTCTACCTTGTTGGCACCATAACTATTACATCCTGGACTTGAGTAAACTCAACCATGCTGGTCTTCTGGTCATGCCAATGTTTGACCAGAGCCTGACCTGCTTTTAGGTTATCACTTGCTTCTGCCATCGTGTGTGAAATTCTCCTCCGGAGACCTATCACATAGTCAGTCACTCTGACTGGCTTGGGGGGAGGAACACTCTCCAACCCCTCCTTGATCAGGGCCAATGGACCTCTGACTGGACGCCCATAGAGAAGTTCAAAGGGACTGTAACCACCTCCCTCCTGATGGACTGCTCTATATGCAAAGAGAAGGCATAGCAGTAGAAGGTTCCACTTGTTCTTAAGGGGTTCCTCTAAAGCACCTATCATGCTCTTCATAGTACGATTAAACCTCTCTACTAGCCCATTTCTCTGTGGATGGTAGTCTGTAGAGAACTTGTTAGTGACACCATAGTTTTTCCACATGGCCTTCATGTAGTAGGACATAAAATTGGAACCCCTGTCGGATATCACTTCCTTAGGAAACCCTACTCTGGTAAAAATACCAAGTAGAGCCTTAGCCACAGCCTGAGCCATAACAGTTCTCAAAGGTATGGCATCTGGGTATCTTGTAGCATGGTCTACTACAACTAAGATAAACCTGTTCCCTGAAAATGTGGGAGGGTCAAGGGGACCGACAATGTAAATGCCCACCCTCTCAAAAGGAACTCCCACCACTGGGAGAGGCATCAGGGGTGCCACATTCTTGCCTCCACTCTTGCCAGAGGTTTGGCAAGTGTGACAGCTCCTACAGAATTTGGCAACTTCTGAACCCATCATAGGCCAGTAGAAGTAGAGAGGGAGTCTTTCTGGGTCTTCTTGAAACTCAAGTGTCCAGCCAAAGGTATCTTGTGGGCTAACTGCAGGAACTGGAGTCTGTTGGCAAGGGGCACTACAATTCTTTTGAAGTCCCCAGGGATAGACTCAGTCGGTTCTGTCACGACTCGTTCCCTTCGCTCCCGTTCCCGCCCCTTGGGGGCATGTTTTGGGGTTTATTCCCTACTGGACATTTCCTGCGAACCTAATGCTACAGTGCTGTGATGAATTGGGAGCGCTAAAACCTTATTTTCCAAGTTACTTCCGTTCCGGATCCATTCCAGGTTTTTGGCAGCCAGCATGCTTCTTTAATCTAATGACTATGCTTCCCAGAATGCCTGGCTCACTGCTTCATCTCCTCCCTTGCAGGACAAGGTTGGGTGGAGGATAGGCAACACCTGTGGCTGCAGGTGCAGCAAGCGGCACACCTGAGGGGTGTGCTCGTTAAGCAGCTTTAAAAGCCTCAGTTTGCTTCAGTCCAGCGCTGGTCATTGTTGCAGTGTTCCTGTTGTGACTGGTCCCTTGTTCCTGGTTCTTAGCTTTGCGCCTAGTTCCTAGTTTCTGTTTCTTGTTCCTCTACCCTGGATTTCTAATTTATGTGCTTAATTGATTTCTGCTTTCTAGATTTCCCTTTCTGTCTTCCTCTGTCTGCAGGCAGCCTTTCTCAGTGCTTTCCCCTTTGATGCAGCCCAATTTGCCTGTGTTCTCTTTTTCTTTGAGGTTGTCCTTTGCTACTGAAAAACTTGATGCTTCAGTCTTTCCCTTTATAGATTTAGCTTCCTGCCTTTATTTCTTGGAGGGATGGGAGAAGTTTGCCTTTTGTAATATCGTTTTCCCTGCTCCTGCTCCTTACTTTCTATTGGAATCCATTCCATGTTTTCCCTTACACTTCTGCATTTATTTCCATTGATTATTAGGTGTGGTGTGCTGTTGTAGCTAGCTCCTGTGTGAATGCCTTTGTTTTCCTCACTATTCTATAATCACAATTCTTACTTGCCCCTTGTCTTGAGTCTTATGTATTTAGTTATCCTCCACCCATTGGTGTTATAGCCTTCTGGGTCCCTGTTTGATCAACAGGGTTTGTGGGCTTACTGACTTTCTAGTGGTATTTCCAGTCCTCGTGAGTACTGTTTTTAAGTTCTTTATTTCAATATCATCAAGAGTGTCAGCTCACAGATCCTGTCCTTGCTTGCCCTCTATGTGGGTTTAGCGCTGTCAGTATCTGTAATAGCATAGTGGGTAAGGAGTTTGCCGACTTTCCTTTCAGTTATAAGGAAGTTCTAAGTGCTTACCCCACATCCCTTTTCATTTATTTGTATTATTGTTTTACTCTATCTGCACTCCTGGGTTTTAGTATACATGAGTCTTGGTTCTTGTGTGCACGTTGTTTGATTCAAGGTTATTCACTGTGCGACTTTGTGCACATGTCCCTTGCCATATTCGCTGCCTTTGTACTCACCTGATTAATCCTGACAGAATGACCAGCCCTAAATTCCCATTGAATATGGCAAGTTCAAGAAAGAAAGGCAGCAAGGCCTCTAACAAGTTTGTACAGAAAGCTTCCCCTACATTTACCTGTGACAATCAAATCACTAGTCCTGATTTAAATGAACTCCTTGTCACGAATGGGCATTTACGTGCAGAGTATTTTTCCCACAGGATGGCACATCTTACATTGCCTGATCCTAGTCCTGTCTTTTATTCTGATCCAGATTCTACGTCAGCACAAGCCTTAGCAGCAGAAAACAACACACTGTTAGACTTATTATACAAGAGTACCTCTGTTGTTGAACCCCATGATTCCAGTTATGCTTCACCTCAGATTGAACAGTTTCATGATACAAACATAAAGAATGGAGGGGTTCCTTGCATAACTTCTGTTTTCTACCCTCAGTCTAAAGCATACTCCTTTGCACAAGTACATACTGTAGTCCCTAATGCCAAGAGGTCTAATGTCAATAGTTTGCTTAAGGGAAACACAGACCAAGTTGGTAAGAGAAAGTATAAATCACAGAACCTGCAAGCAGTAGATGACAATGTACAATCGGTGCACATCCAGATTGCTAGTACAGGATCCAGCCCTGATGCCACCATGCCTCCCCCTGTGCCTACTGATAGTGATGTAGAGTTAATGCAGGGCATGCTAAGAGCTAAGCTTGAGGAGTTAAGACAAGAATTAATTTCTTTACAAGAGGAGAATAATACCTTGCACTCTTTACTGAATACACCTCAGACTTTATCCGTTGATGTTGATGAAGTGAATACTGTTCAGCCCCTGAGTGCAGAGACTTTGGTAAACCATGATATTTGTCAATATGTTAGATCTATTGGGAGTGAAAGTCTTTCTTCTAGCACAGCGCTTAATCTGGGCACAGTTTCTGACAATTGTTCTGCTGTTTGTCAGGGATTGCAATTAGCTGAAGATTTACAAGCCACTCCTTTACCTAAGATTTCCTGTGTAGCAGTTTGTCATAACTCTGAGCTTGAACACATACCAGCTTCTGATTTCCAAACACAATCCACAATAGTGGCATACACAGAATCAGTCACTACTGTAGGCTTAGGTTCTGCTCTTGATCTAGCTGCTGAGACTGAAGTAGACGTTCAAGTTGATGTGGAAAACGATGCTACCTCTTTGTTCACTCTTCCTTCTACCAATTTTGGTCACAACGAACAGTCAGAGACAGTACAGATTTCAGGTTTTGATGGACTCATTCCACAGTATACTGAACCAAAAACCTGGCAGGCGATTCCTGAACTGTTGATTGTTAATCTGCCACTTTCAGAAGCTAAGACAGAGGGATGGAGAATTGACGAAATCCTGATTAACAGAGACTTTACTATGGTGATTCCTCTGGTTGATATTGACTTCTACAAAGGAAGAGACTCTGTGCCATCCACTAAGGAGAGGGACTGCAGGGCTACAGCTCAGCCTTTGGTTACTGGTGCCAAGAAGTCAACTGCCCTAAAGGTGTTTTCCATTCCTGAGCCACAAATGTGTCTGTCGACTTCTGGGACTTCAGTCTGTCCTCCTACAACCATTGACTCTTCTATTATCCAGTCCACAGCTCTGCAGTCATCTTTGGCACACGTGTCTTCAATCAATGAACAACTGCCATGTCTGCCATTCACTCAAGAGCCTTCACCATGTACGTGGTCAGTGCCAAAGACCTTGACAAGTTTGTCTTCAGCTAACGAGATGGCTCCAGCTTGCATGCCTTCAGCCTCAGAATTTCCTCTGGCATGCCTGTCTTCGGCTACAGTGACTCATCCAGCAGATTATCCTTCAGCCATGGAGCCTCCGGTAGTACATTCTAAGTGCATGTCTTCGGTCCCAGAGCCTACTGCTAGTTTGGCTTCAGTTCATGAGAGACCTGTATCCTGCTCAGCCTCGCTGCCAATATCGGAGGTGTACCTGTCTACACTGTCAGATCCTGCTGCATATTCTTCTGCTCCAGAGATTCCTCCTGAATCCCAACCATTTATTACCGATGAACGGCCAGCCTGCCCTTCTTATGCTTCAGGGGATCACGAGAATGCCTGCCTTTTACACAAGACGATTCTCCCAACTGCTTGACTGTAGCATCAGAGCCTCCCGAATATGCAACATCTGAGTCTGAAACTTCTGCCAGCTCTCACTTCAGAAACATCAAGCTGGATCACGACTCGGGAGAGCCTTACATGCAAGGCCATTGGACTTGCCTGTAGTATTACGAGAGGGAGACGGATACCATCCGCCACGGCCCAGTCACCGAACAAGTAGCCGACCAGGATAGCGGGCTGGGTGGTTCGCATCTGGGGCCCGGTTCGGATCAGCCGCTTGACAGCTTTTTGTTGCCGGATCACACATGAGCCTGAGGGAGGGGGCGGGCACGGCCCCCCAGCAGAAGCACCAGTTGGGTGCTAGTAGCCAAAGGAAGGGAATGACTGCTGCAGTTCAAGATGTGCCTGTTATTGTTCCTGCTGCGAGTGTGCCTGATGTACTAAGTACTGCGTCTATCACTCCTATCAGTATGCCAAACGTCCGTGCGGTTGTATCCCACGCGCAACAAGGTGGGTACACGACTGTCACCGGGAGTGCCAGCCTCGAACAACCCATAGGACTTCCAGGCCTCCAAGGCATGGAACATATGCAGTCAAACCTTAGTCACTTTCACCAACAAGCCTTTTCCCAGATGGATGACAGAAGAAGATCCGAACCTCTACCTCGGCCGCCACCTTCTTTTGCTGAACATAAACATTTCCTGAAACCTGCAGTTTCCTCACCTCCTGCATGTCCACTCTCGGCAGAAAGGCTAACAGAGCTTCTACCATTGTCTAAGGCATGTTGCACCAGCCTGCCTCCCTCCTCAAAGACTTATAAGTGTCCACTCCCATTGACTGAGCTTCCTGGACCTTCCAACTCTGCTTCAGGTCCTGCAAGTCCTTCATGCCTTTCTTCGAACCATGAGTCTCTTCCTCACCAGAAGCCTGCCTATGACTCTTCTAGACTGCAGCCTGATTCTATTCATTCCAGTCCATATGCTTTTGCCCACAGGCCACCGTTTCCATCAGTGCCACCTCCAAAGACAAAGCGCTCCTATCATGGAACGAATATGTTTTGTGCGGGTGACGGTCGCCTGGAGTCGGCCGTGCGATGGGGTATACTGTCACGACTCGCTCCCTTCGCTCCCGTTCCCGCTCACTGCTTCATCTCCTCCCTTGCAGGACAAGGTTGGGTGGAGGATAGGCAACACCTGTGGCTGCAGGTGCAGCAAGCGGCACACCTGAGGGGTGTGCTCGTTAAGCAGCTTTAAAAGCCTCAGTTTGCTTCAGTCCAGCGCTGGTCATTGTTGCAGTGTTCCTGTTGTGACTGGTCCCTTGTTCCTGGTTCTTAGCTTTGCGCCTAGTTCCTAGTTTCTGTTTCTTGTTCCTCTACCCTGGATTTCTAATTTATGTGCTTAATTGATTTCTGCTTTCTAGATTTCCCTTTCTGTCTTCCTCTGTCTGCAGGCAGCCTTTCTCAGTGCTTTCCCCTTTGATGCAGCCCAATTTGCCTGTGTTCTCTTTTCCTTTGATGTTGTCCTTTGCTACTGAAAAACTTGATGCTTCAGTCTTTCCCTTTAGAGATTTAGCTTCCTGCCTTTATTCCTTGGAGGGGTGGGAGAAGTTTGCCTTTTGTAATATCGTTTTCCCTGCTCCTGCTCCTTACTTTCTATTGGAATCCATTCCATGTTTTCCCTTACACTTCTGCATTTATTTCCATTGATTATTAGGTGTGGTGTACTGTTGTAGCTAGCTCCTGTGTGAATGCCTTTGTTTTCCTCACTATTCTATAATCACAATTCTTACTTGCCCCTTGTCTTGAGTCTTATGTATTTAGTTATCCTCCACCCATTGGTGTTATAGCCTTCTGGGTCCCTGTTTGATCAACAGGGTTTGTGGGCTTACTGACTTTCTAGTGGTATTTCCAGTCCTCGTGAGTACTGTTTTTAAGTTCTTTATTTCAATATCATCAAGAGTGTCAGCTCACAGATCCTGTCCTTGCTTGCCCTCTACGTGGGCTTAGCGCTGTCAGTATCTGTAATAGCATAGTGGGTAAGGAGTTTGCCGACTTTCCTTTCAGTTATAAGGAAGTTCTAAGTGCTTACCCCACATCCCTTTTCATATATTTGTATTATTGTTTCACTCTATCTGCACTCCTGAGTTTTAGTATACATGAGTCTTGGTTCTTGTGTGCATGTTGTTTGATTCAAGGTTATTCACTGTGAGATTTTGTGCACATTTCCCTTGCCATATTCGCTGCCTTTGTACTCACCTGATTAATCCTGACAGGTTCACTGTAGAAGAGGCCATCTTCCCAGTTTAACCGATGCTTGCCAACTTCTTGCCCATCAAGTTGGTTAGCAGCCTGTTGTCGAAGACTTTCAAGAGTAGGATACTATCTCTGTCCTTTGCTAAAGTCTGCCCTGTTGGGTCCACTTTCTGTCAGTAAAGACTGCTGCTCAGGATGGTCAACAGGGTCAAGATCTCCAACTAAGACAGTGGGCCTCATTACGAGTAGCCCGGAAAAAGCGGGTTCATTAACGGCATGCCCGAATGAGTGGGTCCGTGCCCGTATGAACCGACTAATAGCGGGTGATTACGAGTGTGCGAGCACGCGCGTTCCCCCATGACGATAATGGCAATACTGCCATGCCGCTAAAGGCCCTCCAACCCCCCTATACCAGCATCGCGGGACCCGCCGATAGCGGTACCGCCTCATTCCAACCCCTAAATACCAGCACGGTAATACCACCATGGTAATACCGTGTTCGCAAAAAACGGACCTGGAAATTACGTCATCGCGCAGGAACGGGAAATGGGCCAGCGGCCATCTTTAAAAACACAATCCATTGCCATCCTCCCAAACCACCAGTCGATACTCGGAGAGCACAGTGGAAATCCATAGAGAATGTCAAAGGCTACCAGGAAGACCACCCCCCGGCTGCGTAAACCGCGTTAATCAGACACAGAGCTCACCATGTTAGCAGACACTCTTGCTGCACATGCAGACACAATACAATCCCAGACAAGAAGTGGGAGGTGCAGCAACAAAAGAGGCAAATCTGGCAGGAGGTAGCCCGCAAGGTATCAGCCGCAGGTACCACCCCGCGCAGTGTGAGGGACTGCAGAAAACGGTGTGATGACCTCCGGTTGAGGGTACGCAATATCATGGCCTGCAATCGTACGGAGGCCATGGCCACAGGCGGGGGTGCCCACCCCCCTGCCAAATTGATGCCCTGGGAAGAGACGGCCAGCAGATTCATCAGTCCTGAGTCTATCGAGGGATTATGCGAGATGGAGACGGGTGCGGCATCAACTGCGGAAGGAGGTGAGTGACCCTGCAGATCCCTGTAGGGGAGACCATGACGTAGCACAGGTGAAGTGGTAGAGAGTCTAGGCAAGCCAATGCATGTCCCAACACCCACATGACCATATCCAAATACAGATGGCGGGCCAAACGCTGCCACACTGAAATGCATGCTGAGAGCCAATTCCCATAACCAACACACAGCCAACACACCTGGAGCTTGCCCATGTGATATATCACACAAACCCAAAATCAACGGCATGCCACCTGACATGCAGTGAATGCTAACATTCCCCCTCTGAATACCCTGCGTGACACACCTGTAAGACATGAAAGCATGATCAAATGAATAATGAACAGCACCATCTCATGCCTCTGCCATGTCACACCATCACTGATGCCCTGCATCTCTTTTACCCCTCTAGGCACTGATGAGGAAGAAGCAACCCAGGAGACAACTGCGAGGGCATCCACCTCACACCCTAAGAAGAGGGCAACCACCACCACCACCACCGCTGGAGGCAAGCAGGCCACACCCACACCTGTCCAAGGGGAGCCCCTGGAAGCACCCGCCTCCACTGGGGAAGAACTTGTGCCAGTGTGGAGCCTGAGGGAGACACTGGGTGGCATGCCCGGCCACACTGAGCCCCGTGCCCACCCCCTCACCCCAACACCTGCAGTCACCCACCTGCAGTGAAGCTGATCCCTGCCTCCGTGACTGTGACCTACCCACCTCTGAGGAGTACAGTCCCGAAAATGCCATCCACGTGACTGCACAACCCACCACTCCAGCCCCCTCCAGAGCCCTGGAGACACGATTGTCAATGGTGGAGGACCAACAGGAGGCCATGTTAGACCTACTCCACCAGTACATAGTGGACGGGGAGGAAACCAGGCGGGGTATTGCCACAGCAATTGCGAGGACCACAGCGGCCATCGAAGCCAACACAGCCACTGTCAATGCATCGGCTCGGCTAATGAGGGACTGCCTGGGGGCGGTGACACAGGTGCTGACCTCAATGCTGCTTCATATGCAGCGGCCACGGCTTGCAGGAGGTGTGGAACCTGTCAGCGAATCACCTACTGCCTCAACACCAGCTTCTTCTGTCCCCACCAGCTCAGTGCGCTACACACGTAGGAGTGCAAGGCACACTGAAATGCCGCCTCTGGACAGGAAGAAGTCCAGGAAGTAGTGTGGGGGGATAATCATAGTGGGGGGTCTGGGAGTTTGTTGGGGGGGTCTGGGAGTTTGTTGGGGGGTCTGGGAGTTTGTTCGGGGGGGTCTGGGAGTTTGATCGGGGGGGTCTGGGAGTTTGTTCAGGGGGGGTCTGGGAGGGGGAGTGGGCACATTTTTGCTGTTGTAAATAATACACACGTTGTCACGATGCCTGCCCCTGGAAAGCCAGACCAGGCCCAGCAACCCCGGAAGCAGGCATCATGCCACTTGAAGCATGCCCAAAAACCCCAGTTAGGGGCTATTTGGCTACAGTCCTGGCGCCTATGGCGCCAGGCTCATTACAGAAAACTTACCTGATGCAGACCATGCTGCATACCTACCTGATGCAGACCATGCTGCACGAAGCCACAAGCCAAATGAGGCTTAGAGGGACTATTTTACCTCAGGGACTCCTTTCCTCTCGGGTGGGGCTGTGGAAGAATACTTACCTGGGACTTCTTCCAAGGCTATTTAAGCTACACCCGGACAGCCACAGGTGCTTCGCGTTATTCTGCTTGCTGCAGCGTAACGCTCACCGTGTCTTCAGCATCTCCAGTCTTCAGCCACACCCGCTTCAGCCCTGGAACACCTGGAACAAGAAAAGGAGAAGGAGAAGAGGTCAGAACAAAACCCTTACCTGAATCCTTGATCCAGCACATCGTTGATCTGGAAGAGAGAAGCCTTCACAGGTGCGTTGCCACGCACCTCACAGCGCCACGCTGAACTCACCATCCGGGGTTGCAATACTTTACTCCATCGCGAACCCAGCATCTCCAGGCCATTCTTCAACACCTGGGTGAGACAAGAACAAATAGGTGAGATACTGGTGACTCAAAAATTGTGATTTCTACCTACTTGCAGCCTGCTGTTTGATCTCCCAGCATTAATCTTGGAAGCCCCAACGCTGCAGTGCGCTCGCTTCCTGGAGGAGGCGGAGCGCGGTCACGATCACATGACTCATCACGTGACTCATACTGGGCTTTTATTCAAGGGCAATCCACCCTCGCGGCGTTAAGCCCGCTGTGGGGACAAGGGCGCTGCTGTTTGGGCTGTTTGGCTGGTCAGCTGGGCACGAAAAAGATACGGGAAACTCCCCGCGGAAGTCACGTGCAGGTGGGTCACTTATTTTAAAAAATCATCTGTACATCTGGGGGATATCCCAAAGCTAAACAAGTCATATGACCAAAGGATAAAAAATCGCTAGGATCACCCCGGATAAGCAAGCTAACATCACCAGTTGTGTTGTGTTTTTTTTTTTTTTTTTTTTTTTTTGGGGTAGGGAGACTGTTGGGGCTTGACCCCTTTGATCCCACCCTGCGAATCGATCAAAATTTATATTTAAAGCCCTAAGGAAAGGGAGACTGCTGGGGTTCGACCCTTTTGATCCCGAACACTGCAAACAACTGACATAACCAGACAACATCAGGGGACAAGATACTTACAGCCCCATTTGAAGGTTAGATATCAGTGTTCCAAACTAATACACATACGATCTCCAAATACCTAATGGCAGAAGTAGTGCTATCAACTAGATTGGGTGACCACCCTCTACCAAACAACCATATAGATGATTTAATATTATCCGAAGACAAGGATAACGAATCAGTGCTAGTTAAGGAAAGCATGACTCCGAATCACGGAACGAAAGATAATAATCAAGGAGCAGTACTCGGTCCGTTCATGATAAAGGTTAAGATCGGCAATCAAACAGGGAAGGAGCCGCTACAGGAAGACATACAATTAAACTCCGAGAGCAATGAGGTCAACCTACCCATGAACAATTTCATATTCCATCAACTTGACAATATGATTGAAACGGACGAATCACCTCAGCCTCAGAAAAGTTCAGCTGATGCAAAGCAGTCTAAGGAAACTCTGGCCCTTATGGCAAATGAAACATCCAACAACAATGAGTATGACTTAGAAGCTACAAGGGAAACTGACCTTTCAAAGGAAGATGTGTCAGAGAAGCCATCACCTGTACTAGAGATAAGATCAAAAACAGTAGAAAAAAATATTCCTAAGGCAAAGGATTTAATTCAACTATCTGAGGTTATTCCTGGGTTAGAACCCAATACTACGGTGGAAGATTTAGCAAAAACAGCGAAAGGAACCTTTAACGGAACGAAAGGTAAAACAATAACCCCCAAACCAATTAGAATGGACTTTATAAGATATACAGACCTGGGGGACAGGCATTTCTGGGAATGTACCCAAAAGGAAACCAACTCATAAAAACACCATGGCAAACGAAATCCCTGACGCTGTTATGCTGGAAAACTCAATCTTAATAGATAAAGAGCCACAAACTGTAGAGACAGCCGTTCAAACCATGAAAGGGGAAACCAAAAACCAGTTAATTCAAACAGAAAATGACCAAGACTCAAACTTGAACACGCTACCATCAACAATAGACACACCTCAGAAAGAGAGGGAGATGACCAACAAACCTAAGACAAGGGGAGAAAAGTGTGAAAAGGATGACTTCCTGATGATTACAACAATGGCAGCGATCCTGGCCCCTTACATGAAACTACACGAAGATGCTACGGATACTCTGAAGGACCACAGTACATTGCTAGCAATGGTTCATTCTAAGACAATCTTCATTGAAGGATTCATATCGGCCATCCAAAAAAATATGCAAAATGTTGTGCAAAGAATCTCCAATATGTTACACACCATCCTAGAACCAATTATGAAAGAGAAGGAAAACCGATGGAAAGATCCTAGGAGAGACTCTCTAGGTGGTTCGGACTGCTCCGTTTTTCAATCAAAAGAATTAGCAAAATTGTAACCACAAATAGAAGAAAATGCAAATGAAGAGCATTTGAAAGAACGTACTGGAAATACGATTGAAAAAGGGATCTTAGAAGAGCTAAGTAATCAGGTTGAATGTCCAATCCCAACTCCAAGGAAAGGAGAAAGAACTACAGATACAATGAACATAATAAAAGGAAAGGAAAAAAATAAAGAAAATAATGAACTGGTGCCAAATACCTCAAAAATCTCTGCGAAAAACGAAACTCAAAGAGGAGCCACGGCGACCAACGATCAGAAAGCAAAACAGATCACAAAAAAAGGACAACACACACCTCAAAAAACCTTAGACCTTTCGCAGCATGAAAAAGATATTGAGGTATCAAAAATAGATAAGCAGAATTCAAAATTATGAGAAATCTTTAAAAAAAAGGACGTAAAACAGATGGAAGGTATCACTGCGTCGCAACGAAGGGAGCAAATCGCTACGAATGATAAGGAAGCGAAATCTACTCAACCATTACAGATACTTAAAAAAACAAAAAATCAACCGCCGCGGAGGGTATGTAAATCAAATAAAAGCAAATAATTTTTCAAATGTCTGAGCACACCAAAGGAAGCAGCAACTACTGTGGTAAATCGAAACATTGGTATCCATACGCAAACAAGTACGAGTCTAAATAACAATGAAGCAGCAGAAACGGATGACTCCGATCAGGAGTTAATGGATATGTCCACTTACTCCATCTCGGATGACAACGTCTCAACTGATAGTGACTCAGAAGAAGAGGAAATTGAAATAACTGATGAACAAGTACAGACGGAACGAAAAAGGGGAGTCAAACCAATGTTGGATGACAAGAGGATAATTGGGGAAAACGCAAACAAAGCTGAAACAACAAAAAAGGAAAATAATACAGTCAAGCCCGAAACTGTAAGTAAGAAAAAATTAAAGACAACAATGACGGGAAGCTCAAATATACCAATTAAAAGTCCAACAAGAAACATGGAAAATCAAAATATAAACAGTCCCATACCTATTTTGGAATTCAAGGAATACACCACAGAAGAAAGTGAGCAGATCAGTGGAACTGATGATTTCCGGACTAGTCCCTTGAGACTGCCGAAACGCAGATTAAACCCGGAAAAAAAGGGCAGAGGTCTTCTTTTGGAAAGACTAGTACATACAGACGACGGTTTTATTCTAAACCGGGCAAATGTCCTAAGGTTGTTCCACCATATACCAGCCTTGAGATTAATCAGCTCTAGTGATATAACCCTGATAGAATTTCCTGACAAAAGGTATATGGATAGTATTCGGGTTTCTACATGCTCCCAGGTGATTCACCAGCTATTACTATCTGAAGAGAGGACCATAAGAAAGAAGGGGTTCAAGATAACCGAAAAAAACAATAAAGAAACAGAACCAGAGGTACTGGATCAAGAAACAATCTCAAAGAAAGCTTGCTTTCAAGAGGCGTACGATACGCATAAAAAAGCCATGAAACAATCGCAGATTACCCAACCTCAAGACGGAGAACAGGAGAGATGGGTATGATTGGCCAACCTAGCAGCAGGAAAAATGAAGACACTATAGAGCCGGAAAGTAACACAAAAGGAAACATGGTCCCTTATTTCCTGGAATACAAGGGGATTCAACCACCTTCTAACAAAAAATGAATTTGAAAAAGAAATGCCAGATGTACTATGCCTGCAGGAAACGTGGTTGAGAGAAACTCCCCTGATCGAAGGCTATTCAGTAAATATAAACCCAGCAAAAAAAGGAGAAAAAGGATGACCAATGGCGGGTCTGCTGATAGCGATAAAAAAAGAACTAAACTGGAATGTGATTCATTCTTGGAACTTGACTCCATATATTCAAATCTTAGTCCTGGAAACATCGTCGCCCCTAGACGATCAACACCACCAGCACGTTGTGCTGATGAATATATACTGGGTGCCAGGACTAAAGGAAACAAATCCCTTCCAAGGGACGTAGCAGAGGCAATTGATGATCTGAAAGCTAAATGGCAAGACCCATGGATAATATTGGTGGGCGACCTTAATTGCACTTGTCTGGACGAAAACAATAAAGTACTCGAAGGAGTACCGAAAATGGCCACAACCAAACACAAAAGAGGGGTCAATTGGAGGTCCACGTTACAATCTAGAGATTGCACAATCCTAAATGGAGTCACGTTAGGCGACATCCCAGGGAAACCGACGTGGCGAGGGCTGAAATCCAAAGCCATCTTAGATTACGTGACAGTTTCAACTAATATGTCAATGTTTATTCAAAAACTTGAGGTGCAACCGACCAAGGCTAGTGACCACAATGCTATCAAACTTACTTGTTCTAGTTTTCTTCCTAAGAACGTAAAGGAAATATATCCATTCAAGATAGAAATCAACACTGAGAGAACTTGAGTTAAAATGAATCCAGCAAAATTACCAGCGCTGAACGATAACTTGACATCCACCCTAAATGATTTGTATCTGCAGCTACCTCTGCAAACCATCGATTATGTTCCTCTGCTAAAAATCTTCCATATTAGAATTAAACCCGGAACTACAAAACCAATAATGTCACATCGACATATATTCGATCAAGCCGTGGCTGATAAAAAAAAGACTATGAGGAAACAGTTAAAATCACTGAAAGTCTCGAATGAGGTAAATAAAACTGATAAAGTACGAGAAATAAAACAAACCTTTAGAAATTGGAGAAAGTTGCACAAAAAACAATGCTAAACCACGACTCCCAGGCAATGTTAAGAACGATATGTGAGAGAAATACAGCAGAGACGTGGGCCTTAATAAATAACAAAGAGACTTTGCAAGATGCCATAATAACAAATACAGTCACAGAGAAACAATGGGAATTATACTACAAACAACAACAGCCAGTTCTAAAACCTCTTATAAATGATTGGATTATACCAAAATGGGATAAAAGTTTGCTGACCATAGACAGTGAGACATTAGAAGACATGATTAAAAAGCTAAAGAACTCTAGAGAACCGGGGCCAGATGGCCTGACTAATGAAGGTCTGAAAAAGGACCCCGCGGAATGGGCTAAAATCCTATACCAACTGTTCAAATATATCTTGGTTTCGGGGAAACTACCGACTTCGTGGAAAACGAGTATTGTGGTGCCAATCTTTAAAAAGGGCCTAAGAACAGTCCCAGAAAATTACAGGCCAATTGCCCTTCTGGATGTGGCTGGAAAAATCTTTGCCTCAATTCTTTTAAAATCTTTGACAAATTGGGCAACACAAACAGGCTGTAAGGACGAATGGCAATCTGGGTTCGTAAAAGGACAAGGCACTCCATTAAACATCTTTATTCTAAATCTGTTGAAAGCTCGAACCCTGACCAACAAAGAGGCGAAATTCTATATAGCTTTTGTTGATTTATCAAAGGCTTTTGATGCAGTTGATCGCGAGAGGTTGTGGAGAAAATTAAAAAAATGGAATTGCCCAGAAATTCTACTTTACAACATAAAGGAATTACACTCGAACACCTCAATTAAAGTGAAACTAAATAAAGCCGGCCTGTTATCGGACACAATTCCTACGACCATTGGGTTTAAGCAAGGATGCCCCTTGGCTCCAGAATTATATAAACTATATTCCTCAGATATGGAAAAAGCCTTTGTAGATATAAGATCCTTTCCAGCAAAACTTGCTAATATAGCGATTGGTCGATTGATCTATGCTGACGACATAGTTTTAATCAATCAAACTCCTATAGGACTTCAACATCAACTAAAAGCATCAGAAACATATGTAGCCAAAAACAAAATGACCATGAATCCTGAAAAATCTAGGATCTTGACGCTCTCTAATAACAAAAAGAAGAAAAAAATAAACTCACCCCAATGGTATCTATCCAATAAAAACATAACGGAAGTGACAGCTATTACGTACCTGGGGGTTTGTATCAACACCAACAGATACGAAGCCCCGAGATGTCAGGACTTAAAAAACAAACTTGGAAACCTAATAGGCCAAGCTAAGGTTCTACTGGCGCGATTTTGTAGATTCTCCATGAAACCACTGATAGACTTCTATCGTGCAAAGAATTAGGAAATCCTAACCTATGGATCAGAAACCTCACTCTTATTGGACAAAAAAATATGGTCACGTCTAGAAGGCAAGTTCTGGAGATCTATTTTGGGTTTGCCAAAATCTTTCCCAATTCAATTAATTAGAAGAGAGCTGGCACTATCCTCTCTGAAAGTCATCGTGGAGTGGAAGATATTGTCTTTTTACAGAAGATGTCTAGAACCGGCAACAAAAGGGGGGCTTTGCGGCCATAAAAAAAGCAATGGAAGAGAGGTCGGAACAATATTGACTGAATGGGCCAAAATATGCCAGATGATCCTTCTTAATTTAAATGAAACAGAAGAATCCTTCTTAAACAATCCAGATCACGTGAAAAAAAAATGTACACTAGAGATTGGATTGATACACTGGACGAGCTCACTAAATATCGAGGCTATGAAGAATTCTGGGCCGTCCTGCGAAAACTGAATATAGTACCCAAACACCTAACCCTTTTCCCTTATTGGTTCTTGAGGCAAGGCTTCTTAAAGCTGCGTTTGAATCTTTGGCCAAGTAGAACCAATCATTATAGAAAAAGAGAGAGAGATGAACCAAAGAACTGTACATTATGTAAAAATGTATTAAAAGTTGAATCATTGAAACATCTGCTGTTGGAATGCCCCACTGTGAGAGGTGAACGACAGACGTACTTAGGTCATATCTGGCAGGAATACAGATTCAAGGACATTGAACTTTGGTGGTCATACCTACTGGAAGGAGATAAGATCTCAAACAATCTTGCGGTCATATAATTTATTCAGTTCATCTTTGAAAAAATTGAGGGACTAGACGAACCTCTTGGAACAGTGAAAAGGACCTGAAATCAAGCAGACTTTTGCGGTGTTAAACACTAAGCAACATAAAAGAAAAGAAAGAGAAAGGGAATATGAAACAGGCATTTTTATAAAGTTTATAAATATTTTAGCATATCTGTAAAACAGAAGTTTGGGAAAATGCTATTCTTGTTGTTTTGGGTTATTTATATTCAATTATTCTTGATTTTTCAAATGTTCTTTAAGCTTTCTTTAACAATTGAATTAACTCTCGTCTTGATTTTGTATAGTTGAACTTGCTTTTTTTCCACTCTCTTTTATGACATTTTCTTCTCTTTTATGTTGTAGTCTGCTCCTTGTTCGGTAAAAATAGCTAAAGGTTTTCTTGTGTAAACCAAAGAGCTACAATAAAAAAAATAAAAAAAAAAATAGGTGAGCAAGGGCAATACAAACCACCCCCAAAGACTTACCGGATTACCACAGGGGGGTACTCACCTCATCTCGGGTCGGCGCAGTCAATTCTGCATCATCGCCGCACCCCGGCCCCTAAGGGGAAAACAAGGACAATACAACCTACCCCCAAAGACTTACCTGATTACCACAGTGGGGTACTCACCTCATCTCGGGTTGTCGCAGTCAATTCTGCATCAACGCCGCACCCTGGCCCCTAAGGGGAAAACAAGGACAATACAACCTAACCCCAAAGACTTACCTGATTTACCACAGGGGGGTACTCACCTCATTTCGGGTTGGCACAGTTAATTCTGCATCATCGCTGTACCCCAGCCCCAAAGGGGAGAACCACAATAGACTTACCAGGATCTTACCAATTGCCACTTGGAACTCTTCTAGTGGTTTAAATCTGCAACCTGCAAGGAATCTGGCAGAGTGAAGATCAGACTTTTGAACTCTTACGAACAATTGGACTTTAGAGTCAATACTGGAACTCACCAATTCCTCCACGCCAGTGAAGTCTACGCGCCCCTGCGCTCGACGCAGGATGGAGAGCTCATCTTTCCAAAAGCATTCAATAGATGAGATTAAGAGGGGACTTCAGGAGTGTTCTGTGGGCAGACAAGGGGAGTGGGAAGGCGGGTTAATGCTCAGATTACGGGAGGTTAATTCCCTTTCTCCATTGCAGAAAGATATTCGTACGAGCCCAACAAACGAAGCTAAGTGGGTCTGTCCAGTCTGTCATCTCGGCTCTACGTGTTACTCTGGTGGAAGCAACAGCGGGCCAGTCCAGATCGACGTCCCCGTGGGAATCAGGTGAGCGTAACAGAACGCGAAGCCTACCCACAAATACCCACCTGGGCGTAATGGAGACCTCGGAAACCGATCAGTTGGCCCAATTATTAGGGGAACTAAGGGCCAAAGTGCATTCCGCCCGCCAGGAAACCAATGCCCTCAGGAGGGAATTGATAGTATCAAAAGAACGAACTGATGATTTGGCCAGACAGCTATTACAAAGCCAGGCTGGACAAACACCCCTACCTGGACTCGGGGCCAGCCCAGCTCCGGTGCCACCGAGTAACCCGGTGCAGATAAACCTTTCTGGAGCCGATCCCTTGGCTCCGCCTGAACGCTTTGCCGGAGACCCAAAAAGGTTTGCTATATTCATGAATCAATGTCGCTTACACTTTTTATATAGACCTGGAGCTTTCCCAAACGATCAAGCCAAGGTAGCTTTTGTACTGTCATATCTCAGCGGCAGTGCAGCGGACTGGTCCATTCCGCTAGTAAATCAGGATGACCCGATTCTTGGAGATTTCCAAGGTTTTCGAACAAGCATGGAAAGACTGTTCGCCCGACATTCCCAAGGACAGGCTTTGGATAACGAACTTTTATCCTCACGGCAAGGTAATCAGGATCTTTTATCTTACATTGCAACTTTCAATAGATTAGTTGTGGAAACGGAATGGCCTGAAGCCAAGCGAATTACATTATTCCATCGAGGGCTTCGGGGAGAACTCAAAGATGTTTTAGCCCAAGTCGTGAACCCGCCTCTAGACTGTGCTGAATATATAGATTTTGTGGTCCAGTTAGATCACAGACTTCAAACCAGAAAGGCTGATCAAACCAAGTTTGAAAACGGGGTCTTGGTTAAAACCTACGTAAGCTCTAAGGGGGTAGATGCCTCAGAACCCATGCAAATCGGGGAGGTTAGAGGACCCTTAACCCAGAAGGAAAGAGAAAGACGGCAACAGCAATTATGTCTATATTGCAGAGCTACTGATCATTTCCTTCGGAACTGCCCTGTAAAACCACCCAAGAAAACTATAGGAGCAGCAGACGAAAACCACTTGAAACCTGACTCGGGAAACCACCACGCCCGGCAAGCGTAGAGGTCAGCTTGCCAAGCTTAAAGAAGGACACTCTGACCTCGCATTTCACCATACCCATGGTCCTTATAGATCCAGAGCAGCCATCACGCATGCACGCGGTAAAGGCGTACGTAGATAGTGGAGCCATAGGAAACTATTTGCACTGCGGATTGGCTTCCAGGATGAATCTATCTCTCACCCGAAAGACCACTGCCGATGTCGTCACCACTGTTGATGGAACTGAAATTGCCTCTGGGCCCGTAACTCATTCCACTGCAGAGATGACATTGCTGGGTCAGGATGGACACCGAGAGGTTATGGTGTTTGATTTAATCAAGGCTCCACAGTTTCAACTGATACTGGGAATCCCTTGGTTGGAAAAACACAATCCCTGTATTGATTGGCGAGAGAAGAGACTAACCTTCCCAGAATGTGCTAACACCTGTTACCCAAAGAGAACTCTAAATTCAGTACTGGCCCCAATAATCCCAGCTGCCATACAATTACCTGCTGAATACCAAGACTTTCAGGATGTCTTTCAAAAGGAGCAGGCAAACACCTTACCACCGCACAGATCGTATGATTGTCAAATAGATCTCATACCAGGAGCACAACCACCTTGCAGCAGAATCTATGCCCTCACAGAACCTGAAAATCTCCACTTGCGCCAGTACCTAGACCAGTATCTTGCTAATGGCTTCATCCGCCCGTCCAAGTCCCCTGCATCTTCCGCTTTGTTCTTCGTGCCAAAAAAGGAAGGCGACCTTAGAACATGCATTGACTACCGCACGCTGAATCAGATAACTATCAAGAATCGATACCCATTGCCTTTGATCCCTGAACTACTAGACCAGGTAAAGAACGCTTGTATATACACAAAACTAGACCTTTGGGGGGCATATCATCTGGTACGCGTCAAAGAGGGTGACGAATGGAAGACTGCTTTTCGCACCAAGTACGGATTATTTTGGTACCAGGTGATGCCTTTCGGACTGTGTAACGCACCAGCAGCCTTCCAGTTCTTCATGAACGTTGTCTTCCGAGAGCTCATCGATGTTTGTGTAGTCGTTTACATCGACGATATCTTAGTATACTCCCTATCAGAATCCGATCATGTAAAGCACGTCCGAGCAGTCCTAGAAAAGTTACGCCAGTATAAGTTATATGCTAAACTGGAAAAGTGCATCTTTCACACTACGGAAGTAGAGTTTCTTGGATTTATTCTGACCCCAAAAGGAATCCGGATGGATACACGTAAGGTGGACGCAATTCTTAATTGGCCTTCGCCAAGCTCAGTCAAAGGAGTTCAAAGCATGCTCGGCTTTGCCAATTTCTACCGCAGGTTTATCCCGGACTTCTCACACATTGTACATCCCATTACAACACTATTGCGAAAGAATAAACGCTTTGCACGGACAGAAGAAGCCGAGAACGCCTTCCAAGAGTTAAAAAAGAAATTCACGTCCGCTCCTGTACTACGACACCCACGCCCAGAGCTTCCCTACATAGTGGAAACAGATGCATCCAGTTCAGCTATGGGAGCAGTGCTCTCCCAAAAGGATCCCGAAACTAACCAGCTGCACCCAGTGGCGTTTTGGTCAAGAAAGTTTTCGGCTCCCGAATTAAATTATGCTATAACCAACAAGGAGCTGTTGGCCATCAAGTCCGCCTTCAAGGCTTGGCGGCACTATCTGCTGGGCGCCAGACATACCATTACGGTCATCACTGATCACCGCAACTTACAATACCTAAAGGTAGCCAAGGCCCAATCTTCACGCCAACTCCTTTGGGCATTGTTCTTCGCCGAGTTTGATTTTGTAATAACCTATCGACCAGGTTGTAAAAATGGAAAAGCTGACGCCCTGTCCCGAATAGGAATGGGAGAAACAGAAAGAGCTTTAGAACCTGTACTCACAATTCCCGAACAGAGGATCCTTGGTCTGACATCCGTACACTCTCTGGAGGACATACAAGAAAAGGTCCATCAACTCTTTGATTCCGATGCCTTACAGGGCTGGGCAAGGAAAGGTCCAGAGTATTCTGTCACCAACAATCTACCTTATTACCAAGGCCGGCTATTTCTGCCACTAGAGGAACTACAGAAACTTGTCATTTCTCATTACCACGACACCTTGATGGAATGGCATCCTGGCATTGCAAAAACTGAAGCTAAAATCAAGAAACAGTTTTGGTGGCCCACCTGGTGAAAAGATGTCAAGTTGTTTGTCATGTCTTGTGGCATTTGCGCTCAAAATAAAGGGGAAAAGAAAAAACCCGCTGGATTATTACAACCATTAGACATACCACCTACTCCTTGGCATACCTTGTCATTAGACTTTATCACGGATTTACCCCTGTGCAATGGTTATAACACCATTCTAGTTATTGTAGATCTTTTTTCTAAAATAGCCCATTTCATTCCTTTAAAAGGAATACCTTCAGCTTCAATCCTGGTCAAGGAGTTCCTTGAAAATGTTGTTCGCCTACATGGCTTTCCTTCCGTGTTAATTTCGGACCGGGGAAGTCAATTTATTTCACATTTTTGGAGGAAGTGCTGCCAGCTTGCACAAATTGATGTTAGGCTTTCAACCAGCCACCATCCCCAGACCGACGGTCAAACAGAGAGAACCAACCAGACTCTTGAGCAATACCTACGTTGTATGCTACATCAATCTGAGAGGGATTGGAAAGACATTCTTTGGATCGCCGAGTATGCATACAATAATTCTGTACACTCAGGAACTAAACAAAGCCCTTTTTTTTACCATATATGGTCACCATCCTCGAACCTCAGACTTAGATTCTCCCCAGCATTTAGAGATGCCTGCGGTGGACCATCTCCACGCTGTTATCACACAAGCCTTTAAAGAGGCGACTGCACATTTACAAAAGGCATATGGATAAATACAAGAAGGATGCTGATCAACACAGGAGTGAAGCACCGCAATACCAAGTAGGGGACCAAGTATGGTTAGCCACCAAGTACTTACCACTCAAGGGAACACAGACTTTTAACCCCAGGTATTTGGGACCTTATTCTATTAAGGCTATAATTAACCCAGTGGCCGGCAAGTTGGACCTGCCTGGCCATATGCGTGTTCATCCTGTTTTACACGTGTCTCTTTTGAAGCCTGTGCAACCAGGAACTAGGCTAACCACCCCACCTGAACCTATCCTCATAGACGGGGAATCCAAATTCGAAGTCAAGAATATCTTGCACTCTAAAAGGGTGAGATCAAACTCTTCTATCTCATTGATTGGAAAGGTTATGGTCCACAAGAAAGATCTTGGGAGCTTAGTGACCATGTGCATGCACCTCAATTAGTGAAAAGGTTCCACCAAGAATTCCCAGACAAACCAAGGCCGAGAGGGAGAACAGCTTTAGGAGGGGCCTTGAGGGGGAGTGCTGTCACGATGCCTGCCCCCGGAAAGCCAGACCAGTCCCAGCAACCCCAGAAGCAGGCATCATGCCACTTGAAGCATGCCCAAAAACCCCAGTTAGGGGCTATTTGGCTACAGTCCTGGCGCCTATGGCACCAGGCTCATAAGAATAAAGTCAGTCCTGGCGCCATGGGCGCCAGGCTCATTACAGAAAACTTACCTGATGCAGACCATGCTGCATACCTACCTGATGCAGACCATGCTGCACTAAGCCACAAGCCAAATGAGGCTTAGAGGGACTATTTTACCTCAGGGACTCCTTTCCTCTCGGGTGGGGCTGTGGAAGAATACTTACCTGGGACTTCTTCCAAGGCTATTTAAGCCACACCCGGACAGCCACACGTGCTTCGCGTTATTCTGCTTGCTGCAGCGTAACGCTCACTGTGCCTTCAGCAGCTCCAGTCTTCAGCCATGCCCGCTTCATCCCTGGAACACCTGGAACAAGAAAAGGAGAAGGAGAAGAGGTCAGAACAAAACCCTTACCTGAATCCTTGATCCAGCACATCGTCGATCTGGAAGACAGAAGCCTTCACAGGTGCATTGCCACGCACCTCACAGCGCCGTGCTGAACTCACCATCCGGGGCTGCATAACTTTACTCCATCGCGAAACCAGCATCTCCAGGCCATTCTTCAACACCTGGGGGAGACAAGAACAAATAGGTGAGCAAGGGCAATACAAACCACCCCCAAAGACTTACCGGATTACCACAGGGGGGTACTCACCTCATCTCGGGTCGGCGCAGTCAATTCTGCATCACCGCCGCACCCCGGCCCCTAAGGGGAAAACAAGGACAATACAACCTACCCCCAAAGACTTACCTGATTACCACAGGGGGTTACTCACCTCATCTCGGGTCGGCGCAGTCAATTCTGCATCACCGCCGCACCCTGGCCCCTATGGGGAAAACAAAGACAATACAACCTAACCCCAAAGACTTACCTGATTTACCACAGGGGGGTACTCACCTCATTTCGGGTTGGCGCAGTTAATTCTGCATCATCGCTGTACCCCGGCCCCAAAGGGGAGAACCACAATAGACTTACCTGGATCTTACCAATTGCCACTTGGAACTCTTCTAGTGGTTTAAATCTGCAACCTGCAAGGAATCTGGCAGAGTGAAGATCAGACTTTTGAACTCTTATGAACAATTGGACTTTAGAGTCAATACTGGAACTCACCAATTCCTCCACGCCAGTGAAGTAACTGGTCGTCTACGCGCCCCTGCGCTCGACGCAGGATGGAGAGCTCATCTTTCCAAATCTTCAGGTGAGATTAAGAGGGGACTTCAGAAGTGTTCTGTGGGCAGACAAGGGAAGTGGGAAGGCGGGTTAATGCTCAGATTACGGGAGGTTAATTCCCTTTCTCCATTGCAGAAAGATATTCGTACGAGCCCAACAAACAAAGCTAAGTGGGTCTGTCCATTCTGTCATCTCGGCTCTACGTGTTACTCTGGTGGAAGCAACAGCGGGCCAGTCCAGATCGACGCCCCCGTGGGAATCAGGTGAGCGTAACACAAGTTGTGATTTGAAAATCCATGGCGGAACATTGGTATTTTCATGTGCATCCATTTATTGTGTTACGGTGTTCAGTGCCCAACTCCCAACATTCCCTGTGTGCATGTCCACATTGGCCCAGTGTCTGACTGACACATGTCTTTCACAGTCCCTGTGTTTCAGACGTATTCGTGAATTAATGCTTGGCATACAGCATGGCCATCCCGTGCATCACGTACTGGCAGGGGGGCTACTTCACCTCCGTCTCCATCCTCATCATCCTCACCCGGGCCATGCATGTCAATGTCAGGTGGCAGTGGTACATTTCTCCGGACGCGCATGTTGTGCAGCATGACACAGGCCATGGTGATCTTTGCCACCTTCTCAGGCCTATATAGGAGTGCCCCAGCAGACCTGCTAAGGCAGCGGAACCGCGCCTTCAACAGGCCAAAGGTCTGCTCAATCACAACACTGGTACGGGTGTGCACACGATTGTACTCCTCCTCATGGCTGTTCTGTGGGTTCCGCACAGGGGTGAGTAGCCACGGCCTCAAGGGATATCCTCCATCACCTGCAAGCAGATACAAATGGGTGTGTGTCACTCTGAACTGCCACCTTCAGGGAGCACAGTCATGGCGGCAGCTATTTGGTGTGGGCATGCACATGTCCCTGTACGCATGCAAAAATGTTACCTAGATGCAATCTATACTGTCATGAGGTGTGGTAGTCTGGATGGCGTTCAATAGATGATGCAGGGTGTAATCATGCATGCTGAGGCTGATGTGCAGTGCTATTGCAACAATGTTTAGCCCCCAATGCATGCTGTTCATTCTCCACTATGCATGGTCACACTGATCACATTGCCACAATTGCCATCCTGTTCATTCATGCATTGCTTGCCATCACCATAGTGGCCTGGTTGTGCCTCTTACTTGTTGACATCGATAGGCATTATTTGTGATATGTGGCCCAGTGATGTGTCATGTTCCGTTTGAATGATTCAGGTCAGGAGTGTTTAGCTCTGCAGGCATTCTCCAATCACTGGGTATTGCCACCTAGGTGCAGTATCCCCCCCTTTCCCACCCAGGTGCAGTATTCCCCCCCCTTATGCATCCCCACACATCAGTGCCCCGAAGTACTGCCATGGGACGGTTGTGCAACTCACCAAGCAGCCAGGCAAGTGGTCCAGCATGACGCTCCATGTGATGGGGTAGCGTGGAGTTACGCAGTACCAAGGCATCATGTGTTGATCCAGGAAATCGGGCACAGCAATGTGTGATGATCTTGCTGGAGTCAAATACCATTTGCACATTGATGGAGTGGTATTGCTTGCGATTGCGGTACACGCCTCTATGGCATGGGGGACTAACAATTCCACATGGGTGCAGTTGAGTGCACCGACACAATTGGGCAAGCCTGCCAGTGCATGGAAGCCTACTTTGGTGTCTGCTATCTCCTGGGCAGTCCGTGGTAGGGATATGTGGCTGCTTGTGTGCTTCAGGAGGCCATCCAGCACTTGGTTCAACATGCATGAAAATAGTGGCTGTGAAATGCCATGCAGCTGGCCCACTGTGTGTTGGTAGGTGCATGTGGCCAGGAAGTGTAGCACAGACACCACCTTTAGTAGCGGGGGTATGGCAGTGCGTATTTCAATGAGTCTGGCAGTGTCGTTTTGTATCATGTCCACTATGGTGGTGATGGTGTCACAGTCTAACCGGTACAGGGTGTGGATCTGCTCAGGGGTTAGGTTGAAAGGCCTGGGTCTGGTGCGAGGGATTGGTGATTGCCTACGAGGCACTGCTGCCTGCACTGGTGGTAATTGATGGGCCTGTCTCACCCTCCTTCTCCTCCTGCGTCTCCTCTGTGCTGCTGTAGTTGTTGTTGTTGTTGTTGCTGTTGTTGCTGTAGTTGTAGCAGTATGGGCATGTCCTACAGTGCCATGATTGCACCAGCTAGTGGTAGCATTTTGGTGTTGGAAGGGGTGTGGTGTGTGGGTGTGCTCATTTTATACTGGCCCAGCCTCCATTGACTCCACCTGTAGGGATTGTGTGCACCTGTGGCAGTTGCCTTGTATCCTGATTGGGGTTTGCGGGTGATCCGCGATGCCTTTATGGCCGGCATCGTGCAGCCCATGATTACCGGCTTCGCGATGCCGGTATTTGCATGTCTGCGTGGGTTGGGATTTCCCCCTATTACCAGCATGCCAGTATTTGCTCCCTGAAGGGGCGCGTGTACGCGCCGATGCCGCTATTAGCGGCACCGTTATTTAGGGTGCCGCTAATACCAGGTTTGCTGGTCGGAATACAACGGAGCGGTAAACGATGCCGGTATTATCATACCATATACGTATGATAATACCGGCATCGTTTTTGCCTTACCGCCAACCTCGTAATGAGGCCCAGTGTCTTCCTCCAGATCTGATTCTTCAGATACTGGCTCAACCACACAAGGTTGCACTTCACACTCTGCCTGCCTCAGCAGGTGTAGGGGTCACAGGTGTGACTTTGGACGTTCTTGGGGATGTCCTTGTTGGTAGTACAGGAATGCTGTCTGACTTTTTCCTGGAGGTCTTGGGTTTCCCCTTTGCCTCTGTTTTCTTAGAAATGGCAGTGAGCAACTCCTGTGGAGTGGGAGTGACAGTTTCCACTATCAACTGCCACCAGCATTGTCTTGATGTAAAGGGAGCGAAACAATGCTCCAATAGCCACAGACAAAAAGGGATAAGAGTTAACCCTTTCCAATACTCTATGTAAGATGGGGTGTACTGGGTCTGTGGTTTAAAGTGACTAAATAAAGTTAATGGCAACTTTACCTTTTCTGAGGGACAGTAGTCAGCCCCAGAAAATGCAGTCAGTGGGAAGTCTCAAAGACAACCCTGTGTCACTGCATTGAAGGTGCTGTGTAACACACATGAACAATATGAGGCCATGGAGTAGGTGAGGCTCCAGTGTTGAAGGTCACACAAAAAGTGAAACACCCATAGCAAAACACATGTAAGGGTGGGAAAAAAGGCTCACACTCTTACCAGGTGAGAAAAATAAATCCTAGAAATCCAGCAAAGCTGTGAGGGACTCATTCGGTGAGGGAAATCAGCCATTTATGAGAATTCTCCCTAACAACTTCGACACCAGAAGCAGCGGAGAGACGATTGTTAGAACATATGATGAAATGGGGATAGAACAAGTATCCCAAAGGAAAAGAGAGGACGAGCGTCTGGAGAGCACTCAGTTGTACGACACTGGGGACGCCTCCCAAAGTAGCAGAAATAGAGAGCTGTTCCTAGATAGGTTGAGGTGAAACGGAAATGAGGAGGATGAGAGAAGTTGCACGAGTTGGGCACAGACAATATCAGACGTGGAAAGAGAGGAATGTGAGGAGAGAGACGATGAGAGAAGACGCCGAAAAATGCTTCTCTGGTGGAAAGGGAATAAGATGGTCAGATTCAAGTGGATCTGCACCTAAGGCATCAGAATCAGCCACACGATCAGACCAACACGAAGAGGGGGGGTCTCCACCACCCTATGTGAGCAAACTAAGGACATTGCCAGGTAGACGGCGAGGCAGGAATATTAACCCTGTGGTAGACAGAAAAATGATGAGAGAAAAAAAGGAGTGCCATGTGTCACAATTCCTGTTGCTCAAAAAAGGAGGAATGAGGCCACAGTATATACCCTAGCCACACACGGATAGGGAAAATCTGAAAAATAATCTTCCTATGTTGACATCGGAAGCTGGAAAATGGATACATGAGCTAGAAAAAATGACAGGAGGGAACACGTTAGCTATCGGGGATATTAAGGGCAGTTAATACAGCGCATGATGGAGCGCAGTTTAACAATTGCAGAGCCGCGGTATGGAAAGTATTACGATTGCTATACCCGGAGACTTCAGACATGGGAGCTATAATGACACGTAAAATGAAGGAGTCAGAGGATCCTTATCTTTACTTTCAGAATTTCCAATACGCATGGGTGCTGGAAACTCACGAATCTTGTGGGAAATCCATACCCGTGTTTTACCATATATTATACCAAAGGCTGCCAGATCAAGTACAGAAGCAGCTCAAGGAATTCGTAAGAATAGAAGCCAAACCGTGGTCTGAAATACAGTTGATCATAGTGCACTATTGCAGACTACTTCAAGACAAAAATCGCAAAAAAGAGGTTGCACAAAAAGCTGAAGAGGCAAAATTAGTGCAGAAGAAATTGTCAAAATATGCCAATGATAACTTACACAGACAGATCAAACATGCAGCAGGTCAATAACCAAGGGCAGGGTGATCAATGCAATAACGGGTTATACCCAAGGGGAAGAGGCTTTCAAGGAAGAAGATGGTAGTGTAATCAGGGAGGTTTTCAAAATAATCAGGGAGGTTTCCATAACAGGCAAAACGGCAATCAGGATATGTCAAAAGGACAAATAATCAGACCACCACCAATATGTTGGACGTGTGGGATGACGGGGCATCTAGCCCGCACATGCAGAAGAAAAGGCATGGTGCAAAACGACCAAGGAACAAGAGTAGGGATGGAGAATCCATCTGTGTTTTTACAGCAGGGTGGAAATGGAGTTGCACAAAATCACACGGTGTAGCAGCAAGCTCCGGGAGCACAGCAAAGCTTACAACCTCAAAATAAGACACATTTTCTGCAAGTGCAATCTCAACAGTCGCTGGTGCAACGGTCACAAACAACAATTAGAAGACAGGTACTGAATTCTGGAATGATAACTAACACTAGTGGTGGAGGAAGTACATTCACTCAGCATGGGACAAAGTTATACATGGACTAGGACAGCTCACTTGGAAACCTGATGTGTTCTATCCTATCAGTGACACCAAACCCTCACGAGGTACCAAGGGTAGATTTCATTTTAGGGGATAAAGAATATTCCTTCTTAGTTGACACAGTTACAAAGGGTACCTCACATGTGTGGGTGCACTGACCTCGGCGCAAAGGGGAAAGCCTAAAACACGACTAACCCCAAGTCTTTTCACACAGCAGAATTTCAGGAATTTTGCTCTAGCGCACACCATACAGATGTGGGCCTCTGGTGTGCAAGCCACGATGGAAAACTGGGAACCACATGCATTTCTGAAAAGAGGACACCTGTGGGAGTCCACAGAGGTCTGACTTGCGCAAATCGGCCAACGATATATTACCCAGAACCTCCGGCAAAATCCAAATTTGGGGGATAGAAACACAATTTACGCACATTTCACTCTGGTCACCCACCGAAACACACCGCCAACAACACATGGCCTGCCGTCCCCCATTCCCACAGGTGTCCCGACAAAAACAGTGCCTCACATGTGTGGGTGCACCTACCTGGGCACAAAAGGGGAAAACCTAAAACACTGCTGACTCCAAATCTTTTCGGACAGCAGTATTTCAGGAATTTTGCTCAAGCGAACACCATACATATATGGGCATAGGGTGTTCAAGCCACCAAGGAAAACTGAGAACCCCATACATTTCTGAAGAGAGGACACCCTTGGGAATCCACAGATGACTGACTTGTGCAAATCGGCCTCGAATTTCATACACAGAAACCTTGGCAAAGTCCACATTGGGGGCGAAAAAACACAATTTCCGTACATTTCACTCTGGTCACCCACCGAAACACGCTGCTAACAACACATGGCCTACTCTCCCGCTTTCCACAGGTGTCCTGACAAAAATGGTACCTCACATATGTTGTTGCACCTACCTGGGCGCAAAGGAGATAGCCTAAAACTTGGCTAACCCCAAAGTCTTTTCGGACAGCAGAATTTCAGGAATTTTGCTCAAGCGCACACCATAGAGATATGGGCCTAGGGTGTCCAAGCCACCAAGGAAAACCGGGAACCCCATGCATTTCTGAAAAGAGGACTCATGTGGGAATCCACAGAGGTGTAACTTGCGCAAATCAGCTTAGAATGCATTCCCCAGAACCCCCAGCAAATTCCGAATTTGGGTACAAAAACACAAATTCCGCATATTTCACTCTGGTCACCCACTGGAATACGCCGCCAACAACACATGCCCTATCGCCCCACATTCCCACAGGTGTCACGACAAAAATGGTACCTCGTATATGTGGGTGCATCTAACTGGGCGCAAAGTGGAAAGCCTAAAACACGGCTAACCGTAAGTCTTTTCGCACAGCAGAATTTCAGGAATTTTGCTCACGCGCACACCATACAAATTTGGGCCTATGGTGTGCGAACCACGAAGGAAAGCTGGGAACCCCATACATTTTTGAAAAGAGGACACCGGTGGGATTGCACAGAGGTCTGACTTGCACAAATCAGGCCACAATTTACCACCCAGAACCCCCAGCTAAATCCAAATTTGGGGGGAAAAACACAATTTCTGCACATTTCACTCTGGTCACCCACCGAAACACACCGACAACAACACATGGCCTACCGTCCCGCGTTCCCACAGGTGTTCCTACATGTGTGGGTGCACCTATCTGGGCGCAAAGGGGAAAGCCTAAAACACGGCAAACCCCAAGTATGTACGCACAGCAGCATTTCAGGAATTTTGCAAAAGCGCACACCATACAGATTTGGGCGTAGGGTGTGTGCAATCCACCAAGAAAATATGGGAATCCCATGCATTTCTGAAAAGAGGACACCCGAGGGATGTGAGCAGTACAAGGTGTTACATAAAGGACTTGCAATCACAGTGGTTCAAACAAACACTTACTCAAGGTTTCTTCGTAAAACAATATTACATTATTTACACATTCCACTAGTAATAAGCAGCTCAAAATCACCCTCTATACACTACAGTACCAAACCAATAGGTTTCTGAACAAGTTAGGCTCTGGTGAAGTGGGAGCAAAACGGCACTTCAGTAACTTTCAAAAGGGGTACAAAGACAAGGGTTATAAGAATCAATACAAAATTACTTTCATAGACAAGGCAAATAGTTTCAGTTCACTAGAAGAGGCAGTTTAATTCAATAGGCCTGGGACAAAGTCAATGGATCAGTGTCTTGGATAGGATAGCACAGTTCAGGTAGTAAACGGTTAAGTCTTTACCAATGTTCTTAGAAGTGGTTTGCACAAGGGGGAGCTATTGCGCACATCTAAGATGGCCGCCTAGTCCCAGAGCTCCGGCTCGTATTAATCCTATTCAGAAACTATCCTCCTTCAGGACCGCCCACGGATCGAGAAAAACGCAGCGATCAGTAGCAAATAACTGCGGGAGACTGCTGTGCAAATTTGGGGCTGCTACGACGGACCGTTCTGAGGTTCTGCCGTCTGGAAGATCCCGCAGTCTGGGGTTGAGACGCGGGCCGCCTATGAGATCTGGGCCATCACTCCTTGGAGATGCTGGGGGAGGGGCCGGGCCAAGCTGAGAGGCCTGCGCTCTGGCTGGCCCCCGAGGAGGGGGCGGAGCGCTGCTGCCTCCGAACTGCCGGAGCACCGAGATCCTGAAGGACACGGCTGGGAACCAGGTCACTGGCCCGTGTGCGGAGACACCTCATCGGCGGTGACTCGCGGCTTCGCGCGCTGGGGTGCGGCAGCTGCGGGGGACCCTTTGGCAGCCGTTGAGGTCGAGGTGGCCTCATCCCGCGGAACACGCAGCGTGGCTCGGCCTTAGGTCCTGCTGAGTGACCACCCTCGGCGGCCCTGACGAACCGGGGGTCACAACCCACTAGTCGATTGACGTTGCGGGAGGTATCCGGTTTCTCCTTGGACCTTGTCCATCATGTATCTCGTGGTAAGGAGGACGAGCTAGATAACACGCACGGAAGGTGAATACCACTTAAAGGGTCAGCTAAGGAAACAAAACTTTTGCTATATACGGCCCCCTTTGAGCAGTGACTTTTCTGGCAGAGGGGGGAGGCAGTTGGGGCCGCCGAGCGGGGTCGTGTGTGGCTGTATACCGGACAGGGGAGGCGCCCGCGCGGTCGCTGCTGGATCCCCTGATTGCTGCCTTGCTCCATAGTGTTGCCCTCCGACTGGGCCGGTCTGCTGTGTGTGGACAATTTTGGTGGCCTATGTGAGGGGGCACTGTCTGGCCTTTGAGAACCGGTCTCCCAGCCGTGCGCGCGGCCCCCCTTGCCTGGGCCACTGTAATCGCACCCCTTGAATTTGAACACTGGCATATCCTATTCATTTCTTGACTGCACCTGACACCGTTCAACCTCCTTGACCGTTCTATATGCGCTGGTGTTGCCATCCATGAGCGCTCCGTGACCAGGTGCAAGCCCAGGATAAGCACTATATAGAGTTCCAACAAACAAATCATTACAAGAACACTGGAGGACGTGGGAGGACACAGGCCACTCTTCTCTGCATATGGGCCGCCACGAGCAGAAAGAGGCGCGCTCCAAGAAAACAGGCCCAATGGACTCCTTTACCAGTTCCCAGCCCGGGGAGTCCTCAGCACCTCCGTCATAGCAAACGGATAGTCAACCGGACTTACCGATGGATGAAAGGGTAGACCGGCTAATGGCAATGGTTCAGAACAGCTTCCTGGCGGTGAACACTAAATTGGACGACATTGGGGCAACAATTAGCTCCTTGAAGGCGAGGGTAGACAAAGAAAGCACGCGTATCACTGAGGCTGAGAGCAGGATTGGTGTCAATGAAGACTCGATATCGCAACATGGCCGCGATATAGCCCAACTGAAGGGCGACCTCCGGAAAACCCTTGACAAGTGCGAAGACCTTGACTCCCGTTCCAGGAGGAACAACATTCACCTGGTTGGGGTGGCTGAAACCTTTGGTAGGGGATCCATGGAACGCCAGGTGGAAGCTCTTTTGAAAGATCTCCTAGGCCCGGACTCCTTCTCAGACCACTTCCTAGTAGAGCGTGCTCATCGTACCTCAGCAGCCCCGCCTAGACCTGGGGCACCGCCCTGCACAATAATTGCCCGTCTCCTCAATTATAGGGACAGAGACGCTATCCTGCGAATATCCAGAGAGAAGGGCACCCTGAATTATGAAAACAATAGGATACATATATACCCGGATTTTTCCAGCAATGTCCAGTTATTGAGAAGATCTTACGAACCTGTTAAGAGGCAGCTGAGACTCCGCCAGGTCCCATACTCACTCTTCTACCCAGCGAAAATGAGGATCCAGCATGGGGGCCGGGCTCATTTCTTTGAAACTCCTGCTGAAGCCATGCTGTAGTTCGAGGCCTCCATCCCTCTGCCGGCTCGGGATCGAGCCAGGAACCAGAATATACTGCCTCACGATGCAGTAGAACCCAATGACCCTGCTGGTTGACTCCATTCCGTGCTCGCTGCAAAGACACATAGCTTTAAATTGAGGGCGATGGGGCGTCCCTGATTGCTATTACTTGTTGAAGTAGAACCGTGTATGCCTTCTGGGACTTCGGCCACGTGAGTGCAGTTCATACCCCCAGGAGTGCTTCCAGGTTATGGCTCAAGGGATACATCATCTTGTTGGGGTTGATGATGCGGGTGGGGGTTGGGGGTTGAGCTGGGTTATGGCCCTGCCAGGTGATTGGCCGGGCTTGTTGGGGGAGTTAATGTTCCAAGCCGTTATAATGTTAAAATCAGAGAGCAAGATTGCAACAGGACGTCCACACCTCTTGCGACAGGGGCAGGGGTGTGGACAAATGTGTATACTAAGGTACAACTATGACACAGGCCAATAGGGGCTTGAGTATAAAACTCTTCTCCTGGAATATTCGGGGGTTAAATAACCCGATCAAAGCGAGGAAGATCGCAGCATATATTACTCGTCACAACCCTGACATCCTTTTTTTACAAGATACACATGCACTTGGGCCGGTCAATACTAAATTTCTGCCGAGGTGGGGTCCGCATAGGTACTGTACAGAATATTCAGCACAATCCAGAGGGGTGTTGACTCTTATACACCGCAAGCTGTGTTTTAAATATCACTCGAGCAAAATAGACCCGCTTGGCAGATATGCACTGGTGTGGGGGGAATTAGCGGGGGTCCAAACAATCCTGATTAATACATATGGACCAAATTTGGATGACCCTCAGTTTTATTGTACAATATTGAATATGCTTTCTGTATCTGGGGAGACACAAATGCTTTGGGGTGGTGACTTCAACATGATACTTGATCAATCGCTAGATCGGTCCTCTACCACCCCTAGAACCCCCTCTGGAGCCGCACTGGTGGTTAAACAATTAATGGCACAAATGGGCATGATAGACACATGGCGTGCATTACATCCATACGAGAGGAAATATACTTTCTACTCATCGGTGCATGATTCCCATTCGCGCATCGACTACTGGATTATTAGCCAATAGCTAGCCGTAGCGGCCTCTAGCTGTGATATACACCCCCGAACCCTCTCTGACCATTCGCCGGTGACGCTCGACATCAACCTTTGTGAAGTCTCCCCCCCGGCGAGGAGATGGAGAATGCCCCCTGCAATCCTAAGAGACCCCAATATCTGTGAATCATTACATACAGAGATTGCGGAATTTCTAGAACTAAACGAGGGCTCGGTCACCACCTATGCCACCCTTTGGGATTCATTTAAGGCCTGGGTCCGGGGAGCTATCCTGGGTAAATTCACTGGTATGTTGAAATGGAGGCGAAGGGAACTTGGCATAACTGAGGCTAAAATAGACTTGTTACAAACTGAATACAGCGTCACACAAGATAAGGAAACCCTATTGCAAATTCATACCACTCTTGCAGAGTTCCACAAGATAGCCCATAGAGAAGTCCTTTACATGGCAGCACCGGCCAAAGCCCGACGTTATGGAGAGAGTAATAAGGCCAAAAAATTCCTGGCCAATATGCTCAAAACCGATAGGCAACATATCCCGAGTATACAAACTCCAGCCGGGGTAATGGTTAATAGAGACCAAGACATCAACTCCGCTTTTACTGAGTCTACTCCTCCCTCTACTCCAACCATGATAAAAAGAACAAAGAGGATACGGTCCGTTACCTAGACAATCTGGACCTTCCTGCATTCACTCCTGAGACTCGCAGTGTCCAAGACAGACCAATTACTATGGAGGAGATTATAGAAGCCATTAAATCATTATCGTGTGGCCGTTCCCCTGGTTCTGATGGCTTGCCTGCGGAATTATATGAAGAGTTCTGTAGCGAACTAGCCCCACTACTGTTAAAAGTGCGGGAAGAGGCAATGAGCCTCGGGGTCCTCCCGGAATCGATGCGTGAAGCAATCATTACTATCCTGCTGAAGCCCCAGAGGCCGGAACACGACATGGCATCCTATAGGCCCTTGTCCTTGATCAACACCGATGCAAACATTTTCGCAAAGGTATTGGCCACTAGACTCTTGCCATACATGTCCATCCTTGTCCACCCCGACCAGGCGGGATTCATACCGGCCCGATCCACGGCCCTTATTCTGAGACGCCTATTCAACGTAATGGCACAGATAGATCCAGATGCCAAGGCAGCCGTGGTCGCACTAGATGCCGAGAAGGCTTTCGATTCCGTCTCCTGGTCATACCTCTTCTTGGTGCTGGAGAGGTTTGGTCTCGGCCAGTACTATGTTAACTGCGTACGGCTACTATATACACAGCCGACCGCTAAGGTCTTAACCAACACTACTCTCTCCCCATCATTCCGCCTACATAGGGGAACCAGACAGGGATGTTCCTTTTCACCCATACCTTTCGCACTTACCATTGAACCTATGGCGGAATTCATACGTCAGAACCACTCACACAGAGGGCTTAGAATGACCGGCCCCCCGCAGATCATTTCGTTATATGCAGACGACACCCTGCTAAATGTTAGACATACATGAGTTTTCGGAATACTCCGGATACAGAATCAATGTACCAAAATCTGAAATATTTCCACTTACCAATGGTACGGGAGACCTAACTGAAATAGAAGGGTTCAGGCCCGCTCCTTCTAAAGTACAGTATCTGGGGGTCATGGTGGCCAAAGACAAACAACTGTTATATACGCATAATCATGGGGAATTGTTGTCAACCCTTTCGACCAAATTCCAGCTATGGGTGAACCTTCCACTATCCCTCTATGGTAGAGTTGCGTTACTTAAGATGGTGGTCCTCCCCAAACTCCTTTATTACTTTAATAATATCCCAATTTGGCCCGGTAGGCCCTTTTTCTCGAAATTCAAATCACTTGCCTGATCGTTTATCTGGAACGGGAAGACAGCCAGGATGAGCTGGGATAAGATGGTTGAACCTTTTGCTCAGGGCGGCATTGCTGCACCAGACTTTGAACTATATTACTTATGTGCACAGGCTCAGTTTGCGAAACACTGGTTCGACCCTGGTGACACAGCCCCACACATATCAATTGAAAGACATTCGGTCCGCCCAAACGACTTACGATCAGTCCTCCTTGTCCCTAGATACGGAGACATCTGCCCATACGATCCGGTATACACGACCACTCATGCGTGGGCCAGAATCTATAAGAGAATAGGGCTGGAGAACCCGTATGACCCGGAAGTCCCCCTCTGGAACTTCTCTAGTATCTCCCCTACGTTTGATCAGGCCCTCCAGCAATCCTGGGATCCTGATAGGCTTTTCACATTGCGGGACATGTTCCCTGATGGCGAGTTCTGTAACCTCACAGATTTTATTGGAGCGGTGGGAGGGGGACAGCTTAAACGCCTTCAGTACTACCGAATGAGGGCTGCATTCTCGGCAAAATGGCCAACATTTCCGCTAGAGCCCCAGACACATGAATGCATCAGGGCAATGGTGTCTACAAACAGCCATGGCAAGGGGCTCTCCATGCTGTATTCTTTAGTGCAAACCAACACCCCTTCACGTAATACAATGAGAGAGGTTTGGGAACGTGATGTGGGCACCCAGATAGACGAGGTCCGTTGGGCCCGCTACTGTCAACTAACACGATCCGTCTCTATGAATTCTGGGCTCCGACTAATTCAGTTTAAAGTCTTAACTGAACTTCATTATTATTCCCCTGCCAGGCTGGCTAAATTTGTTGACAATTGCACAGGTGTTTGCCCCAAGTGCGACGCCCCCGATGTGGGGCCCTATCATATGTATTGGGCATGCCCAGTGATTATGGTCTTTTGGGGAGAGGTTGCAGAGCTTCTTGAGAACATTATGTCAATTCCAGCGACTATGTCCCCTTTGAAATATTTACACGGCGACATTGGCAAGTTGAAGGAAACCACGAGACGATTGTTTAATATTTCATGCATTGTTGCCAAGCGCTGTATTCTAAAATGTTGGAAGTCTTCTGCTGCCCCTACTAGGACAACTTTTTTAAAGGACCTATGTATGGTGAATGACGATGAGGAACTCTTTGTGTTATCGGTATCGTCACCGTGTCGCCCCAAGGACATTTGGACGTTGCTGCGCCTCTACCTGTGTGATATGACCTCAGACTCTGATGTAACGCCTATACCTTCACCCTGATGTGTATTGTGTACTATTTTTATATTGGCTTCTTTTTCACCCAATGCTTTGTTATCTCCGAATGATGTAAGAATTCTGTACTACATTTTGTTACATATATACCTTGCTGTTGTAGTCCTGCTCTCTTAATAAAAACATGTTTTAAAAAAAAAAAAGAAGTAGTTTGCACAAAAAAAGAGTTATATGTCGGTTTAGGAGCGAACAAGATTCCTAAATTGGAAAAGTTTCACAAACTTTCACCGCGACAAAGAGGATTTCTCTACAGCATTTGCACAGTACCTTTTGAATGAATAAAAGCTGTAGCTGAGGCAGTTTTTCCTGGCAGTTCCTGGCAGTTCCTGCAGATTTCGCTGTTCCTGAGCCTCAGTCGTGGGGACAAGAGGGAGGATGTTGGGAGGTTTCTGCACTGCACAGGGTCGGATCCACAAGCTTGGCAAAACATTGGTTTAAGGTATGAGTGCCTTAAAGTCAAATTGGTATCCTTCTCACTGGTTATCCCGTTTTCAACAGCACTCTGAAGAAAATTCGACCAGTATGGAGATGGTTTCCAGGTGGCTTGCGAGTTGGCTGTTCCCACTAGCTCAAGGGAAGAAGTCGTCTTTGAAGGTTCTTCTCTGTCGAGGAAGTTACAGGAAATTCAGACCTGCAGCAGGCCTTCACCGGGCAAACCAACGGTCCAGGAGTTGCAGCAGCTTGGCAAAACATCGGTTTAAGGTGTGAGTGCCCTAAAGTCCACAAACTGGTATCCTTCACACTGGCTATCCGGTTTTCAAGAGCAGTCTGAAGAAAATTCGACCAGTATGGAGATGGTTTCCAGATGGCTTGCGAGTTGGTTGGACCCACCAGCTCAAGGGAAGAAGTCCTCCTTAAAGGGACTTCTCTGTCGAGGGAGTTTCAGGCAATTTGGACCTGCAGCAGGGCTTCACCGGGCAAACCAACGGTCCAGGAGTTGCAGCAGTCGTCTTTCTTCAGCTCGTCTTTGGTTCTTTCATTCCAGTGGTCGACTCTGCCTTCCAAGTCCCAGAGACCGGCTTTTAAACAGTTTTCTCTCATTCATTCCAGCCTAGCTGTCACTCACCAAGCATGGTGGCTGTCCTTGCTGGACAGCCAGCAAGCCAATCACGCCAGAGTGCATTCAGGTCTCCTAGGAGACTAACACAGGGAGTTTCCCTCACACCCTGCCCACCACAGACACTCAGGCGCCAGAGCGAGGCTTCAGTACAGAAGCCCGCTGTTAGGGAGAATTCTCTGATTAGGCTGAATTTCCTAACCTAGTGAGTCCCCCAGCAGCTTTGCTGGATTTCTGGAGTTTGTTTTTTTCATCCTGCCAAGAGTGAGACTCTTTTCCTCCCACTCTTGCACATGAATGTGGTTGATTTCTTTGAATGTCAATGTGTTCTATGGGCTATGGGGTCTTTTACTCCATAGGGCCTCATGTGTTTTGCTATGTGTGTTACACCGCACCCTCCGTGCCGTAATACTGGGGTGTCCTAGAGGATCCCCACCATAGACTCCATACCCCGGGACTGACTACTGTCTCCCAGGGCATGTAAAGTCCCCATTGGCTTTACTAGACCTAAATTTACTAACAGAACTAGTACAAACCATCCTATTGTGGACGTACTGGTAGGGGTAATTCGATTACCCCTGGGTCTGTTGTTCGAGGGGGTACTGTCCCGTCCCCCTCGTCGAGTTTTGGCTGGTGGCAGTGGATACTACTTTTTATATTCGACCGCGAATATATTCCTATGGGATTCTTCCCATTGTTGGAGGCTAATACTTTTTCACGTTAGTCTCTAACATACCGCCGGTTTATTTGTCTTAAATAAATCCATCGGTTGGTATTTTCTGCCAGAACTCGTTTTTTAAAATGGCGTATGTGTTCGCCTCTGTAACTCCGAACCAAAGGTTGAGCCCTTTGTTCCACTTTTGGCAGGCTTCTTCACAGAAGCCCTCCAGAATGGTGCCATTTTGTCTGGGTACCACAGGGGGTGTGGGAGGGGGTTTAGGCACCCTGGACTGAGTTGCCTTGCCAACTCAAGTCGCACTCTGGTGTGATTGGCCCGAGTGGTGAACCGCCCCGCTCACCACTTAGCATGTTTGATTGACAGCTAGGCTGAATGAATGGGGATTTTCTGCATAAAAGCAGGGCTTTTGGGAATGGAACTTCAGAAGTCACCACAGGACCTAAGAATCCGACGAGGGTAAAGCTGAGCCGACCTGCAACGATGACACCTCCAGTGGAGCCCTGCTGAACCGACTCACCACTTCCCAACGACAGAGGAGATCTCCCTGCTGGAGAGTCTTCTCCCCCTGACTGGTGGGAACAACCAGTCCCTTGCTTTTTCTTCGCTTCCAGGACGTCTAGTGGTCGAATTGCCCGTGCTGAGCACCCCGGCAACCGGATGGCCTCTAACCACTGTACCGCGACCAAAAGGTGGTGCCTTGTGACTGAGCACTCCGCGGCTGGTCTCTTCCCTGGTGGTGCAACGATCTTCAACTTTCCTCGACGACGAGATCATCTCATCTTCTGGCAAAGCCCTGACTTGCATCCACCACCAGGAACAACTGCCCCCACCGGAGCTGTCTCTTCACTCTCAAGGTACTGTGTCCGCCTGGCTTCCCTTGTGACGGTTAGCGTGAGGTGTCTTAAATCCTTGCCTTTCCTTTGGGCCGCCTCCAGACCTTCTTAACTTTTTGTTCTAAAACTGGTCCAACCTTTCTGTGACATTTTGCTACAAAGACTTGAAGTGCATTTCCACTGTGATACTTTTGGGACATACAGCCTGGCCTCTGAACTTTGTGATTTACAGTAGACCCTGCCTTGCTCGCCTTGCATTTGTTTCGTAAAAGTGGTGGTACTGAGTTGGTTTCATACCCTGCCCTTTTCTCTCCCTTTCTAACGAATACTAGAGTGCCATCTAGGTTAAAGCATTCACCTCTGTTTGCAAATAAGTGGTGCCGTTGAACCTAGACTTGTCGAGATATTGTTATGGGATTGATATATACTTATAGTAACTGTGATTGAAGTTGTTTGCCATATTAGTGCCAGTTTGTTTTCCATAGATGTGTTTTTAAATAAATAATTATACATCTTTACACCCAAGCTCTGATCCGTGTCTGCTTGTTCTACTGTGTAAATTGCCCTATCTTGTATACTCCAAATATGGCCTAACTCGTCTTGAGAGAGGTCTGACTGCTCAGCCACAGCTACCAGGTAAATCTGGGTGGTACAGACTGCTACCAATTGGGTTTACTGCTAACTCCTGTAGACTTAAACTTTTTGCAGTGGTCCCAGAGGGAACTGCACAGGTTTCTGCCTAACACCCGCCAAACGCAAATGAACAAAGGGACCAAACCTTGTTTTGCACGCAGAGACAAACACTAGAAGGACCTCTCCAAAAAGACATGGCGAAAAACGTTGATGGGAATCTGTTTTTACAGAGGGGGCTCAGACGCCATCTTGAAAAACATGGCTTCGGTGGATTTCAGCTACCAGAGCGTTTAAACAGGTTGCAGTCGGGGAAATCATGGTATTACCACTGCCATCAGCCATTCTGAGAGGAAAGGGTAGCTTTTGAGGGCCAAATGAGTTTTCTAGGCATAGGGAACACTAGGTATTCCTTCAAGCACTCTTCTGTAAGGCAGTGGGTGCTGGGTCTAGCAATTTAAAAAGACTAGCAAAGTCAATTTAACTTTACATTCACTAGGAGACAGTAGTCAGTCCCAGAGTAGGTAATTAAACCTTCGGAAGTCTAAAAGACATCCCTGTGCCACTGCACTGAGGGGCTGTGTGACACACAAGAAAAAGATGATGTCTATGGAATTGTCTAAATCTCCATATCCAAAGAGCACAAAAGTAAAACACACATCAAAACACATGAAAGAGTCGGAAAAAAAAGGCTCACACTCTTTCCAGGTAAAATTGAAAGTCCTAGAAGTCCATCAAAGTTGCTGGGGGTCTCAAAAGGTAAGGGAAATTAGCATATTTATGAGAATTCTCCCTAACAGGTGTCTAAGTCACCAAGGAAAACTGGGAACCCCATGCATTTCTGAAAAGAGGACACCAGCGGGAATCCACAGAGGTCTGACTTGGGCAAATCAGCCCAGAATCTATTACCCAGAATCCCTGGCAAAGTCCGAATTTGGGTAAAGAAAACACAACTTGCGTACATTTCACTCTGGTCATCCACCGAAATACGCCGCCAACAACACATGGCCTACTGTCCCACGTTCCCCAGGTGTCCCAAAGAAAACGGTACCTCACATGTGTGCTGCACTTACCTGGGCGCAAAGGGGAAAGCATAAAAAACGGCTAACCCCAAGTCTTTTCGCACAGCAGAATTTCAGGAATTTCGCTCAAGTGCACACCATACCGATTTGCGCCTAGGGTGTGTTAGCCACCAAGGACAACTGGGAAGCCCATACATTTTTCAAAAGAGGAAACCCATGGGAATCCACAGAGGTCTCACATGCGCAAATCGGCCCAGAATCTATTACCCAAAACCCCCGGAAAAGTCAAAATTTGGGTAAAAAACCCACAATTACGCACATTTCACTCTGGTCACCCACCGAAACACGCCGCCAACATCACATGGCCTACCGTCCCGCATTCCCACTGGTGTCCGACGAAAATGGTACCTCACATGTGTGGGTGCACCTACCTGGGCACAAAGGGGAAAGCCTCAAACCTGGCTAACCCCAAGTCTTTTCGCACAGCAGAATTTCAGGAATTTTGCTCAAGCGCACACCATACAGATATGGCCTAGGGTGTGAAAGCCACCAAGGAAAACTGGAAACCCCATGCATTTCTGAAAAGAGGACACCCGTGGGACTCCACAGGGGTCTGACTTGAGCAAATCATCCCAGAATGTATTACCCAGAACCCCAGGCAAGTTCCATATTTGGGGGAAAAAAACACAATTTCCACATTTTTCATCCTCATACCCCACCGAAACAAACCGCCAAGAACACATGGCCTACTGTCTCCCCTTCCCAAAGGTGTCCCGACAAAAATGGTACCTAACATGTGTGGGTGCACCTACCTGGGCACAAAGGGGAAAGCCTAAAACACAGCTAACCCCAAATCTTTTCGGACAGCAGAATTTCAGGAATTTTGCTGAAGCGCACACCATACAGATTTGGGCCTAGGGTGTGTAAGCTACCAAGGAAAACTGGAAAAACCATCCATTTCTGAAAAGAGGACACCCGTGAGAATCCACAGAGGTCTGACTTGCTCAAATCAGGCCCGATTTTACTACCTAGAACCCCAGGCAAATTCAAAATTTGGGGGAAAAACACAATTTCCGCACATTTCATCCTGGTCACCCAATGAAACACGCCGCCAACAACACATGGCCTACCGTCCCACATTTCCACAGGTGTCCTGACAAAAACGGTACCTCATATGTGTTGTTGCACTACCTGGGCACAAAGGGGAAAGCCTAAAACATAGCTAACTCCAAGTCTTTTTGGACAGCAGAATTTCAGGAATTTTGCTGAAGCGCACACCATACAGATTTGGGCTTAGGGTGTGCAAGCCACCAAGGAAAACTGGGAACACCATGCATTTCTGAAAAGAGGACACATGTGGGAATCCACAGAGGTCTGACTTGTGTAAATCAACCCACAATTTATTACCCAGAACCCCAGGCAAAGTCCAAATTTGGTGCAAAAAACACAATTTCCACATATTTCTCTCTGGTCACCCACCGAAACACACCTCCAACAACACATGGCCTACCGTCCCGCATTCCCACAGGTGTCCCAACGAAATTGCTACCTCACATGTGTGGGTGCACCTACCTGGGTGCAAAGGGGAAGGCCTAAAATACGGCTAACCCCAAGTCTTTTTGGACAGCAGATTTTCAGGAATGTTGCTCAAGCGCACACCATACAGATATGGGCTTAGAGTGTCCAATCCACCAAGGAAAATTGGGAAAACCAGACATTTCTGAAAAGAGGACACCCGTGGGAATCCACAGAGGTATGTATTCAAAACCCAAGGTAGGAATGCAATTTTGACCTTTAATAGGTCCAAAAAGAAAATAACCATTGTGTTACAGTATTTGTCTTACAACCTCCAGGTTGTTGGGTTGAATTTACTCAACTAGAGGACCCAGAAGCCTTTATCTGGAAGTCCTTAAACTTAAGAAGCATAGCAAATAAAAGCTTCAGTGCACTGTCTGTAATGTGCACACAGGTTCAGTGCTCCGACTGTTCCCCCGTATGAACTTATTTACTGATACATGCAACACTTTATTGAAATAATTTTGGTAACTTTTGACACTACTATATCAACATGGCCGAGAATAATTACCTTGCATACGCTGAAGAACGTGTTGAAGGCATCTATCTCATCCATCCATGCTAAGTGCAGACTTGGCCATTCATGTCTCAGATGAATGGAATGAAATGGAAGTCATCAGAAAGAAAATAATTTGAACAGAACTCCATGGGGCACTTATGATAGAATATTTATGAGCCCATGCAGCCCCAAATGGCCTCATCATCCACATTGAACCGCAGATCTTCTTGGACAACATAGAATTTAGGAAAGATTGGTCATATATAGCCAATAAGTGTACCAGAGATTGGCTCATTCTTATAATTAATACAGCAAATAAAGTTACTGAACAAGTTTTGAAAGAACTGAATGATAAAAGCGATGCCATGAAACTGAAGATCTCTCTGGACATTTATAATGCCAAACTCTTGACTTTAGAGACATCTTTGAAAGAATTTAAAGACTTCAATCTAAATAAAAAGTTGACCAAATTAAAAAAAGATCTGGCAGCATTCTCCCAAGAGAAAATATATCCTTATGTGGGAGCTCAGGCAATCCCAGAGTACGATTTAACACCAATCAGGCCCTGGCAGTACCCACAAATGTTCCTTTTTTAGGACAACGAAGAGGAAACAAAGGCAATCAGCGATGGCAAAGCCAATCCCTGTGAGTTACCTGAAGCAGAGGATGAGGTCTTCTTCAGCCAATTTTTCATTAGTCGTTAACCTATCTATATATACATTAACTAAACCGGAAGAAGACATTTTACAAAAAGGTCTTTCCTTTGTCCCCACTGCCTACTATGACCCTTTTCAAACCAGAATAGAGGTCAGTCAACTCATGAGGAAAATCAGATTGAAACAAAATTTTACAGCAAGTCTACCAGGGCAACACGATGCAACAGGCCTGAAGCCACCGCCACAATTCTATCCACCACATGGCACCAACACAGTGGAGTCCACCACTTTTGAACAAGCCTTGGTCAAGAGCATTAGCAAAATGGAGGAAAATATCCCATTCAGACTTTCTAACTGTACAAAACAACAACTGGCAGCATTGACAACCCTTGCTGACAATGAAACCATTGTTATAAAACCAGCAGATAAGGGTGGAGCCACTGTCGCGATGAATAAATCAAACTATAACAACATGGTCAATGCGCTTTTACAAGACACAATGAGCTACCGCATTCTCCCAGGAAACCCTACTAACCAACTCAAAAACCAAATTAACACCATCATTGAAGAAGCGGAAGCAGAGGGACATGTAAGTGCCAAAGAGGCAGGTTTTTTAATACCATCACATCCTCGGATACCAGCCTTCTATGCTACTCCAAAAATACATAAATGCATCAATCCGCCTCCTGGGAGACCAATAGTGTCAGGGATACAATCCATTTTAGAACCTCTCTCTTAGTTTGTGGACTACTTCATCAAAGAGGAAGTCCCAAAAATGCGAGCAAATGTCAAGGACTCTACAGCCATGTTGAACTTACTGGACACCATTGTATTCAATCAGAAAACAGAATGGTTGGTTACTATGAACATAGAGTCTCTATACACCAAAATACCACAACAAGCCACACTCTCCATGGTCAAATATCTACTGGAATCAGGCATTGAATTGCACAACACACCATCTGGGCTGATAATCCAACTGGCAGAAATAGCCCTGACTAGGAACTTCTTCATATGCGATGATACCTTTTATCAACAGATATCTGGCACCGCAATGTGTGCAACATTTGCCCCTAGCCTAGCCAATTTATATGTCAATGCGTTTGAATGTGATGCCATCTATCCAGTGTGTAATCCATTTCTAGATAAAATATAACTCTGGAAAAGGTATATAGATGATATTTTCATGATTTTCACAGGTACAGAGGCAGATCTTCAAGAGTTCCATTCCTGCCTCAATTTACAGAATCCATATCTGAAATTTACCCTGGAATTCAATAAAAAAAATACATTTTTTAGATCTAAACATAATGGCATTTGAAGACAAACTATTCTCCAAAGTCTATACAAAAACAATGGACAGGAACTCACTGTTGACATACTCAAGCTATCACCCTCAGGCATTGAAAGACAACTTGCCCTTCGGCCAATTTCTCCCATACAGAAGAACATGTACCCAAACAACTGACTTTGAAGAACAAGGAAAAAACCTAAAAAAAACAACTGGCCAGTAGAGGCTATCCAAAAAGGATAATTGATTCCACTTATGTGAGAGCCCGTAACATCCCAAGGAGCATGACTCTCCAACAACATCCAAAACCACCTCAACATGACAACATCATGACAGTATTGAGCTATACACCTAAACTCAAAAAGGAAATAAAGAACCTGTGGCCAATTCTTAACACCGGACAACATACCCTGGAAGAACCGGAATTAGCCCTGAACCGGAGAACAAATATCAGAGACAAACTAGTAACAACATTACGTGAAGACAGAGAAAAACGCCCTGCAACTATTTGGCAAAGCACCATTCCAACAGGGCATTCCCCATGTGGTCCGTGCTCCATGTGCCCACAAACTGAGCATACAAAAGAAATTGTAATTCATCAGAAGTTATATACTTAATAGTCTGCCCATGCAACCTGAAATATGTAGGCATGACAATGAGACCTATTAAAAAATGCATGATACAACATCGGTCTTGCCTGAGGACTACAAAACTTGCAGCCCCGATGGTTAGCCACTTTATATCAAAAGGAGATGGCCCTGAAGATTTCAAATGGACTGTAATTGAATAAATACCAATCCCCAAACGAGGTCGTAATTACCATAACATTCTCCTCAGGAGAGAACAAATTGGATTTTTAGACTAAACACACACAAAGGTGGTCTGAACAAATAAATCCAATGGAACGAGTTAGCTGTTCTCCCACGCTACTCCATTTTTGGCCGAGTGTATTCTCTTTGGGAACTGAAATGTTATGGTACCATCTATTGTGTGAGACTACAGATTTACAGTTTGAATGTAAGGGGTTTCCTGTTTTGAAGTTGCTTTCCCTGTCTTGCCAATGGGTTTCTTCTGCAAGGCACTATGAGTGTATTTGCCAGCCAAGTGTGTGCCTTGCGGCATTGTGTAAAAATGTTCCGTAATGAGATGCCTTAAAGTTCTCTTTTGAGCTTCTATAGAACCACTCACCATCAAAGGTATATAGGGTATTACATGACATACACATTCTTTGCCTGTCATTTCACCCCCTTCATTTATCAGAACATCAGGGCATTTTTTGCCAGGAACGCTAAGCACGTTTTTTTGTCTCTGAGATTTCATTATTTGCAAATGGATCACACCGTGCCGACAAAGTGCACCCCTATTTTCAACATTTCTTGCATACCATGGGTACACTATGTTTATTATGTTTTCATTACAATAGGCTTCGGCACGTGGCCTTTCCGTTTCAGAAGACATAGGCATAATAGACACAGCGCTATGCTGGACTAAATCATTCCTAGCAGACAGAACTGAAACCGTCTGGATCAAACCCTTCAAATCCACCCCACGAGTCAACGACTGTGGAGTACCACAAGGATCCTCACAATCTTCACTGTACTTCAACATCTACCAAACCCCAGTAATCAGAATCTTCAAGAAACACAACATCAAATGCTACAACTATGCAGACGACACTCAAATCATCTACAAGATCGAAGACACCCAAGCCGATCATTCAAACTTAACCGACTGTCTAAAATAAGTCTTCAACTGGATGAATGCCAACAACCTGAAAATCAATCCAGGAAAAACCGAAATCATGATCATATCCAAAGACCAAGAGAAGGAAACCGCCATCCCGTGGCCAACGGAAATGGGATCTACACAATCACCATCTAAGGTAGTAAAAAATCTGGGAGTCCTGATGGACAACACCCTAACCTTAGAACCGCAAATAAACGCAACAGTCAAGAAATGCTTCTTCCTCCTCCACACGGCAAGAAAAATACTACCTTTCCTCTCCTTCACACACAAAACACTCACCATCGTCGGCCTCATCATGTCAAATATCGACTATGCAAACAGCCTCTACCTCGGTATACCGGAATACCTACTGAAGAAGCTACAACGGATCCAAAACACTGCAGCCAGACTACTCCTCAAACTATCCAGAAGCGACCACATCACCCCGGCCCTAAAAACACTACACTGGCTCCCAGTAAAACAGCGTATCATCTTCAAAACATTGTGCATAACGCACAGGGCAATCAGCGGACAAGGAGCAGAATTCCTACAAAAAAAAATAACAATCTACAAGCCAACGAGACCGCTCAGGTCAACCAACGAAATCCGACTGGAACAAAAACCTTACATCAAGAAGAAACTCGGAGGCACCGCTTTCTACCACTTAGCCGCGAAAACCTGGAACAACATCACAAAAGTAATAAGGAACACCAAAGACCACCTTAAATTCAGAAAATTACTAAAAACCTGCCTCTTCAACACCGGAGACTAAAACCGAAACAACAATAAGACAAACGACTCATCAAAAAAGGACATTGACAAACCCCTAGAACCCACAGAAGTACCCTGGGCACCAGTAGGGCTAACGCTGGACACAGGGGTCCACCCGCGAGACCCAGAGAAATGGATACAACTACTCCAGCCAACCCTTACCATCCCCCACCGCCCGTACAGCCACAACTAGGTTCCACTAGGCTGTGGAACGAACAAGATACCACCAATCACCACACAACCGGGTGTATGGACACTAGCAGCGGCGCTAGTCATGTGGAGGGGGTGAGGAGCATGCAAGGTTATTAAGGGAGCGGGCGGAGGGGACAGCTATATCCTCTAACAGCCTCGAATGGAAAAACGGGCACGTACCTCCTGAGGCTCAGGGTGTACAAGCATCCCGTCGGGTAAGATTACACGAGCCCAACCGGTTCAGTCCAGGATAGAGATGACTAACGAATACCATTAACAATTTCCTTCTCTGCATACACCTCTCAAACTCCAAACCAAACACAACCACAAACCTCTAGCGCAGCAAACCGCACAAACTTCACTATACTGCAACAACAAAACAAAAAAACACATAGACTCACACATCAGCACACGACGACTACCGGCCGCATACACCCCAGGCCCAGCCGACGGAACCACCGGGCTGAGGCTGCCAACAGCACATCACTGCAATCTTGCACTTTTCCAGCCTCCACCCACTAACCCACCCTCCCCCCCTCTTTCAGAGCCGCCAGAGCGCCAGGGGACCACTCCGGTGGTGATAGTGCGCGGTACAAATGACCTTTAACATTAACATTAACAATGGGACACGTAGTTTTATATACATACTATTCGTTCCCAAATAGCCTGACCCAAGATGGCTACTCACATGCCCAGCACCAACATGGCGGCTTGACCATAGAGCTCTGGCGCGCGTGAGCAATCAGTATATCATGCTGGCTTTACTCAGCCATCCACTAGCAGTAGCTGCAAAGCGACCAGGACAGCTGATCAGACAGTGTCTCACAGACGCGAGGGCCTAGGGTAAGAGAACATCCCCCCTTTCTATCCCTTTTCTCTATACCCCGCCGGGATATGGGCACGGCACTTGCAAGTTTTGCTTCCCGTTAGTGTTACTTATACGCTTGCAGTTTATTTTCCTTCAGGAAAGTAATACGTGAAAGAGAAGCCGTTAAGACAGCCGACTCCTCTGCGACTCCAGCCTCCTTTTTCCTGTGATGAGCAGTGTGCTGTGAAGAAATGCACAGGCTGGTAAGCTTTTCCTGCATATGCATCTGTAGCATTTTGAGTATTCCGTTGTGATAGAAAATTGCCAGCAAATGTTAGTTACTTTTCTTTTTCTTTCTCTATTGGCCACATCCAAATAGGAGCTTTATATTCTGTATACCTGCACTGGTATCAAGAGTCTGCGCCTGAACTAACGCATGGCGGTAAGGCAAATTCTGTACCCCTCGTGCACAAGAGGGCTATAAGGTTAACCAATTTGCACATGAATTTTGCATAGGTCGGAACATGAGGAGCACTCCTGGGCACGCCCCTCCCCCTTCCCCCTGTCGAGTGCTACAAAAGGCGCTAGTTCGAAAACAAAAAGGTTTTCATACTGTCAAATAGCCTTGTTATATCTTTTGATACTCGCTTATAATTCTCATATATATATCTTTCTAGCACTGTATGTAGAGGAATAAACAGAGGTATAATACAACAAGGGGCACAATTAGAGATACACCCCGTTTTTTTGTCTGTTACTTCTTTGTAGGAGTAAGAATACACACCAATGGGAGAAAGGTTTTCCCACAAGGGAGTCAACACCCTTCTGATGTGAATTACGTCCTGATGAAGATGACCTGAAAAAACTATGGTTATGAAACCGGTCGACCCTGTTACAGCATGAGCTGGTCTCATGCCCTTTTATGAACTATGTAATAAGCAACCTGGCATAGACTGAATTAATTTAATTAGACCTGAGTTATGCATTAGGTCTTTTAAAGTTTGTGAAGTTTATATGTGTGTAAAAAGGACCTTAGAGTTAAGGAGCCTTATGTGCGTTACATCAGTACAAGGTGTTAGATTTTTCTAGCAGCTGGCACCACGTTGGTCAATAAAGTAGTATACAACGTTGTGCAAAGATAGCTCTAGAAAAATCTAGAACTGGGCATTGTCTAATGTAAAATACCCACTTTTTACAGTTGCTACTAAAACACTGGGACTGATTTTTAAATTTTGTATTTGTAAGAATGGGAATAAGTAATTTCTTTTCTACTGTCCGCCACAAGCAGTGCTATACCCTACGCTAGGGATGGCCCGCCAAAAGTGCTGCTATGAGTATATGATGTACTGAGCACACATATATAATATGTTTAGCAGAATTACTTCTCCACAGACCATCTTAGAGTGTCCAAGCAACCAAGGAAAACTGGGAGCCCCATGCATTTCTGAAGAGAGGGCACCCATGGGAATCCACACAGATGTCTGACTTGCGCAAATCGGCTCCAAAGTTATTACCCAGAACCCCGTCAAAATCCAAATTTGGGGGGAAATAACTCAATGTCTGCACATTTCACTCTGGCCACCCACTGAAACACACCGCCAACAACACATGGGCTATCGTCCTGCGTTCCCACAGGTGTCCCAACAAAAACAGTACCTCACATGTGTTGTTGCACTACCTGGGCGCAAAGGGGAAAGCCTAAAACACAGCTAACCCCAAGTCTTTTCGCACAGCAGAATTTCAGGAATTTTGCTGAAGCGAAAACCATACAGATTTGGGCCCAGGGTGTGCAAGCCACCAAGGAAAATGGGGAATACCATGCATTTCTGAAAAGAGGACACCAGTGGGAATCCACAGATGTCTGGCTTGTGTAAATCGGCCCACAATTTATTACCCAGAATCCGCGATAAATTCCAAATATGGGGAAAAAACAAAATTTCCGCAGATTTCACTCTGGTCACCCACGAAAACACACCGCCAACAACACATGGCCTACCGTACCACATTCCCACAGGTGTCCCAACAAAATTGGTACCTTACATGTGTGGGTGCACCTACCTGGGCGCAAAGGGGAAAGCCTAAAATACGGCTAACCCCCAGTCTTTTCGGGCAGCAGATTTTCAGGAAATTTGCTCAAGCGCACACCATACAGATATGGTCATCGGTGTCCAGGCCACCAAGGAAAACTGGGAACCACATGCATTTTGGAAGAGATGGCACCTGTGGGAGTCCACAGATGAATGACTTGTGCAAATTGGCCCAGAATGTATTACCCAGAACCCCAGGCAAATTCCAAATTTGGGAGGAAAAAATACAATTTCCGCATATTTGACTCTGCTCACCCACTGGAACACACAGCCAACAACACATGGCCTACTGTACGACGTTTCCAAAGGTGTCTCGGTGAAAACGGTACCTCATATGTGTTGGTGCACCTACCTGGGCGCAAACAGGAAAGCCTACAACACAGCTAACCCCAAGTCTTTTCGCACAGGAGAATTTCATGAACTTTGCTGAAGCGCATACCATACAGATTTCAGACTAGAGTTGCAAGCCACCAAGGAAAACTGGGACCACCATGCATTTCTGAAAAGAGGACACCTGTGGGAATCCACAGAGGTCTGACTTGTGTAAAACAGCCCACAATTTATTACCCAGAACCCCTGGCAAAGTCCAAATTTGGGGAAAAAAACACAATTTCCGCACATTTCACTCTGGTCACCCACTGAAACACATCGCCAACAACACATGGACTACAGTCCCGCATTCCACAGGTGTCCCAACGAAATTGGTACCTCACATGTGTGGGTGCACCTACCTGGACTCAAAGGGGAAAGCCTAAAATACGAACCACAAGTCTTTTCGGACAGCAGAGTTTCAGGAATTTTGCTCCAGCGCACACCATACAGATATGTGCCTAGGGTGTGCAAGCCACAAAGGAAAACTGGGAACCTCATGCATTTCTGAAAATAGGACACCTGGAATAATAATAATAATAATAATAATAATAATAATAATAATAATAATAATAATAATAATTTTGCATTTATATAGCCCTGCAAACCCTCAGGTATCTGAGCACTGCTTATTATTACCCACAGTGTGTGGTGCTCATTTATCGACCTCGGAAGGATGAAAGGCTGAGGGATTCGAACCTGCAGGGTACAGGCCACCAATGAAAACTAGAAACCCCATGCATTTCTGAAGAGAGGACACCCGTGGGAATCCATAGAGGTCTGACTTGCGGAAATCGCCCCAGAATTGATTACTCAGAAGCTCTGGCAAAGTCCACATTTGGGGGGAAAAATACAATTTCTGCACATTTCACTCTTGTCACCCACCGAAACACACGGCCAACAACACATGGCTTACTGTCCCACGTTCCCACAGGTGTCCCGACAAATAAGGTACCTCACATGTGTGGCTACCTGGTTGTGAAGGGGAAAGGCTCAAATACGGCTAAATCCAAGTCTTTTTGCACAGCAGAATTTCAGGAATTTTGCTCCAGCGCACAACATACAGATATGTGCCTAGGGTGTGTAATACACAAAGGAAAACTGGGAACCTCATGCATTTCTGAAAATAGGACACCTGGAATAATATTATTATTATTATTATTAATAATAATAATTTTGCATTTATATAGCCCTGCGAACCCTCAGGTATCTGAGCGCTGCTTATTATTACCCGCAGTGTGTGGTACTCATTTATCAACCTCGGAAGGATGAAAGGCTGTGTTTGGCCCTGCCGGGATTCGAACCTGCATTAGCAGGCTCTGCACGGATGTCAAAGGGAGTGCTCTACTCACTGTGCCACTTGACTGGGAATCCATAGAGGTCTAGTTTGTGTAAATGTGCCCACAATGTATTACCCAGAACCCCCGGCAAAGTCCAAATTTGTGTAAAAAAAACACAATTTTTCTCGTCACCCACCGAAATACACCACCAATAAAACATGGTCTACTGTCCCACATTCCCACAGGTGTCCCGACGAAAACAGTACCTTACATGTGAGGGTGCACCTACCTAGGCGCAAAAGGGAAAGCCTAAAACACGGCTATCCCCAAGTCTTGTCATACAGCAGAATTTTAGGATTTTTGCTCAAGCGCACTCCATACAGATATGTGAAAAGGGTGTCCAGGCCACCAATGAAAACTAGAAACCCCATGCATTTCTGAAGAGAGGACACCTGTGGGAATCAACAGATGTCTAGCTTGCACAAAGGGACTGAGAATGTATTACCCAGATTCCCGGCAAGTCAAATATGGGGGAAAAAATCAAGTTTTCCGCACATTTCATCCTGGTCACCCACCAAAACACGCCACCAACAACACATGGCCTACTGTCCCCCATTCCCAAAGGTGTCCTGACGAAAATGCTACCTCATATATGTGGGTGCACCTACCTGGGCATAAAGGGGAAAGCCTATAACAAGGCTAACCCCAAGTCTTTTCGAAGAGCAGAATTTCAGAAATGTATACAGATATGGGGTGTCCAAGCCACCAATGAAAACTGGTAAAACCATGCATTTCTGAAAAGAGGACACCAGTGGGAATCAACCGAGGTCTGACTTGTGCAAATCGGCACAGAATGTATTAACCAGAACCCCTGGCAAATTCCAAATTTGGGGGGAAAAATACAATTTCCGCACATTTCACTCTGGTCACCCACCGAAAAACGAAGCCAACAACACATATCCTACTGTCCCACATTCCCACATGTGTCCCAACAGAAACGGTACCTCACATGTGTTGTTGCACTACCTGGGAGCAAAGGGGACAGCCTAAAACATGGCTAAACCCAAGTCTTTTCGCACAGCAGAATTTCAGGAATTTTGCTCAAGCGCACACCATACAGATTTGGGCCTAGGGTGTGCCAGCCACAAAGGAAAACTGGGAATCCCATGCATTTCTGAAGAGAGGACACCCGTGGGAATCCACAGATATCTGACTTGCGCAAATCGGCCCAGAATTTATTACCCAGAACCCCAGGCAAATTCCAAATTTGGGGAAAAAACACAATTTCTGCACATTTCACTCTTGTCACCCACCCAAACACGACGCCAAACCCATGAACCTACAGGTGTCCGACAAAAACAGTACCACACATGTGTGGGTGCACCTACCTGTGTGCAAAGGGAAAAGCCTAAAACACAGCTAACCGCAAGTCTTTTCGAAGAGCAGAATTTCAGAAATGTTGCTCAAGCGCACACCATGCAGATATGGGCCTAGGGTGTCCAGGCCACCATTGAAAACTGGGAACCCCATGCATTTCTGAAGAGAAGACACCCATGGGAATCCACAGATGTCTGACTTGCACAAATCGGCCCAGAATGTATTACCCAGAATCCCTGGCAAAGTCCAAATTGGGGGGGACTACATTTCCTCCTGTTCACCCACCAAAACACGCCGCCAACAACACATGGATTACCGTCCCGTGTTCCCACAGGTGTCCTGACAAAAACAGTACCTCATTTGTGTGGCTCTACCTAGCTGGGCACAAAGGTGAAAGCCTGAAACAAGGCTTACCCCAAGTCTTTTCGAAGAGCAGAATTTCAGAAATTTTGCTCAAGCGCACACTATACAGATATGGCCCTAGGGTGTCGAAGCCACCAATGAAAACTGGTAAAAACTGGTAAAACCATGCATTCCTGAAAAGAGGAGACCCGTGAGAATCCACAGAGGTCTGACTTGTGCAAATCGGCCCACACCTTAGTACCCAGAACCCCCAGCAAACTCCAAATTTAGGGGAAAAACCACAATTTCCGTACATTTCACTTTAGTCACCGAAACACACCGCCAACAACACATGACCTACCGTCCCGCATTCCTACAGGTGTCCCGATAAAATCGGTACCTCACACGTGTGGGGGCACCTACTTGGGCGCAAAGGGGAAAGCCTAAAACCCAGCTATCCCCAAGCCTTTTCGGAGGCAGAATTTCAGGAATTTTGCTCAAGCGCACAACATACAGATTTGGGCCTTCGGTGTCCAAGCCACCAAGAAAAATTGGGAACCCTATGCATTTCTGAAAGGAGGACATCAGTGGGAATCTACAGAGGTCTGACTTGCGCAAATCGGCAGAGAATGCATTACCCAGAACCCGCGGCAAAGTCCAAATTTGAGGAAAAAACATAATTTCTGCACATTTCACTCTGGTCAACCACCAAAACACACCGTGAACAACGCATGGCCTACCGTTTCCCCATTCCCACAGGTGTCCTGACAAAAACCGTACCTCACATGTGTGGGTGCATTGTTAGGGAGAAGTCTCATAAATGGTTGATTTCCCTTACCTACTGAGTCCCTCAGCTGCTTTGCTGGATTTCTAGGGTTTATCCTTTTCACCTGGTAAGAATGTGAGCCTTTTTTCCCACTCTTACATGTGTTTTGCTATGTGAGTTTCTACTTTTTGTGTGATCTTGGGCAATGGAACCTCACCTACTCTAGGGCACCATATTTTTCATGTGTGTTACACAGCACCTTCAGTGCGGTGACACAGGGTTGTCTTTTAGACTTCCCACTGACTCCATTTTCTGGGGCTGACTACAGTCCCCCAGAAAAGGGTAAAGTTGCCATTAACTTTACCGTAGTCATTTTAAACCACAGACCCAGTACACCCCATCTTCGATGGAGTATTGGAAAGGGTTAATTCTTATCCCTTTTTTGTCTGTGCCTCTTGGGGCATTGTTTTGCTCCCTTTGCATTAAGACTTGGCGGATGGCAGTGGTCTCTACCCTAGCTTTTCTACCGCGATTATGTTATATAAACGTGGTAATATTTTAGGCTATTATATTAGCCTCAAACATAAACTTGCTTGACCAAATACATTTTTTTTTGGCTCCGGTCGGGTTTATTCGCCATTTCTTTTGGTTAAAGTCTTTCTCGTGTTTTACTCTGTGCGCCAAACCAGGTTTGGTCCCTTTGTTCATAGCCTTTTCGGGGGTTCCACACAGAAGCCCTCCTTTAGGTGCCTGAGAATCTGGGTAGGCAGGATGTGAGGGAGGGGTTTTAGGACCCCTGCCATGGGTTCCCTTGGTACCCAAGTCGCACTCCTGTCTGATTGGCTAAGGGGACTGGCCTTGACAGGCCAGCCACCCTGCTGTGTGATTGACAGCCAGTATGTATGAATGGGGGGAAATCTGCATAAAAAGCAGGTCTCTGGGACAGGAAGAGCAGAGTCGCCACTGGAACGAAAGAACCAACGAGGAACTGGAAGAAGAAGACCCCTACAACGACTGAACTGCCTGGTGAAGCTCTGCTGCAGGTCCGAATCTCCAGAATCCAATGACGGAGAAGACCCTCCAGGAAACTTCTTCCCTTGAGCTGCTGGGACCAACCAGTTCACCCAACCTGCAAGCCACGACCCCTCCTCTGGTCCAATTCGCTGTACAGAGCTACAAGGTCGGACCCTGCTTTCGTTTTAAGGAGCGTACCTTTTATTTGTTGCTTTGCTCTGCTGCTGGTTTCTTCCCTGGGTAGTGCTGGACCCTCCAGTCTTCCTACTTCTGATCAGTCGGACAGTCGCTTCAGGAACCATGAGCCTGCAGGAACTACCAAGACCGTCTGCCTCAGCTACAGCTCCCTCTCCGTTTTCAGGTACTGTGCAAACCCGGTTGTGCGTTACGTTCAGCCGCTGTAAAAGTGTTTGAAATCTTTCTACAATCCAAGGGCTTGTCCTTCTCTTCTCTTTTGAACTAACTTTTCTATCAAACAACCTCGTCTGGAAACCGTGGCAAGAACTTTACCGCAAACTACCCTGAACTGTATTATCTTGAGCAAAAGACTTTTGAACCATTGACTTTGGTCCTAAGCTTTTTCTATCTGATTTTATCATTAAATCTCTCTTGTTCACTTGCCCTGAGTACTTTCCTGTTGGTGTGGGTTCATATCTGTTGACTTTTGGCTTTCCCTCCCTTTTAAATTGCTGGAGTGCCATTTTGCTCCCACTTCATTTTGAGAACTTAACTTGTCTGGAATTTAAGGGAGGTAGTGTGGTGTATTAGGGAGTGAATTCTAGACTGCTTATAATAGTGTAATGTTATAAAACTGAAGAGTGAAATAAATGTATATTCTTTTACTTGAAAACCTTGAGCCAGTGTTTGCCTGAATCATAGTAATTGCTGTCCTTTGTGTAACTTTTTGATACTGCTCACTTACTCTTGAGATAAGTCTGGCTGCTCTGCTACTGCTACCACTTTAACTGTGTAGTACAGGCTTGTACCAAAGGTGAAATTGTACTGTCACTTGTAGTCTTACTTGTGTGTGGTGTTCCCAAAGGGTACTGCATATAATGTTGCCAAACACACAGCTACCTGGGCGCAAACGGAAAAGCCTAAAACAGGGCTAATCCCAAGTCTTTTTGGACAGCAGAATTTCAGAAATTTTGCTCAAGCGCACACCATATAGATATGGGCTTAGGGTGTCCAAGCCAGCAAGGAAAACTCTGAACCCCGTGCATTACTGAAGAGAGGACACCTGTGGGAATCTACAGATGTCTGACTTGCGCAAATCGGTCCAGAATGTATTACCCAGAACCTACGGCAAAGTCCACACTTGGGGGGAAAAAACACAATTTCCGTACATTTCACTCTGGTCACCCAGCGAAACGATCTGCCCACAACACATGGCCTACCGTCGTGCATTCCCACAGATGTCCCGACCAAAACGGTACCCCTCATGTGTGGGTGCACATACCTGGGCACAAAGGGGAAAGCCTAAAACACGGCAAACCCCAAGTCTTTTCGGACAGCAGAATTTCAGGAATTTTGCTCAAGCGCACACCATACAGATATGGGCATAGGGTGTCCAAGCCACCAAGGAAAACTGGGAACCCCATGCATTTCTGAAAAGAGGACACCCGTGGAAATCCACAGAGGTCTGACTTGCGCAAATCGGCAGAGACTGTATTACCCAGAACCCCCGGCAAAATAAACATTTGTGTAAAAAAAACACAATTTCTGCTCATTTCACTCTGGTCACCCACCGAAATATGCCGCCAACAAAACATGGCATACTGTACCGCGTTCCCAGAGGTGTCCCGACAAAAACGGTACCTCCCATGTGTGGGTGCACGGACCTGGGCGCAAATGAGAAAGCCTAAAACACGGCTAACCCCAACTCTTTTGGCATAGCAGAATTTCAGTAATTTTGCTCAAGCACACACCATACAGATTTGGGCCTAGGGTGTGCAAGTCACCAAGGGAAACTGGGAAGCCCATGCATTTCTGAAAAGAGGACACCTGTGGGAATCCACAGAGGTCTGACTTGCACAAATCGGCCCACAATGTATTACCCTGAACCCCCGTCAATGTCCAAATTTGCGGGGCAATTACACAATTTCCGCACATTTCACTCTGGTCCCCCACTGAAACATGCCGCCAACAACACATGGCCTAATGTCCCGCATTCCCATAGGTGTCCCGATGAAAACGGTACCTCACATATGTGGGTGCACCTACCTGGGCACAAAGGGGAAAGTCTAAAGCACGGCTAACCCCAAGTCTTTTCGGACAGCAGAATTTCAGCAATTTTGCTCAAGCGAACACCATACATATATGGGTCTAGGGTGTCCAAGCCATCAAGGAAAACTGGGAACCCCATCCATTTCTGGAAAGAGGACATCCATGGGAGTCCACAGAGGTCTGACTTGCATAAATCGGCCCACAATTTAATTCTCTGAACCTCCGGCAATGTCCAAATTTGCGGGGAAAATACACAATTTCCACACATTTCACTCTAGTCTCCCACTGAAACACACCGCCAACAACACATGGCCTAACGTCCCGCATTCCCACAGGTGTCCCGATGAAAACGGTACCTCACATATGTGGGTGCACCTACCTGGGCACAAAGGGGAAAGCCTAAAACACGGCTAACCCCAAGCCTTTTCGGACAGCAGAATTTCAGCAATTTTGCTCAAGCGAACACCATACATATATGGGTCTAGGGTGTCCAAGCCGCCAAGGAAAACTGGGAACCCCATGCATTTCCGAACAGAGGACACCAGTGGGAATCCACAGAGGTCTGACTTGCGCAAATCGGCCCAGAATTTATTCCCAGCAAATTCCAAATTTGGGTAAAAAAACAGAATTTCTGCACATTTCACTCTGGTCACCCACTGAAATACGCCGCCAACAACACATGGTCTACCGTCCCACGTTCCCACAGGTGTCCCAACAAAAACGGTACCTCACATGCGTGCATGCAATCTACCTGGGCGCAAAGGGGAAAGCCTAAAATACAGATAACCGCAAGTCTTTTCGTACACCAGAATTTCAGGACTTTTGCTCACGCACACACCATACAGATTTGGGCCTAGGATGTGCAAACCACCAAGGAAAACTGGGAACCCCATGTATTTTTGTGAAAAGAGGACACCCGTGGGAATCCACAGAGGTCTGATTTGCACAAATTGGACCAGAATTTATTACCCAGAACCCCTGGCAAAGTGAAAATTTGTGGAAACAAAACACAATTTCCGCACATTTCACTCTGGTCACCCACCAAAACACACCGCCAACAAGTCATGGCCTACCGTCCTGCTTTCCCACAGGTGTCCCGACAAAAACGGTACCTCACATGTGTGGGTGCACCTACCTGGGCTCAAATGGGAAATCCTAAAACACGGCTCGTCCCAAGTCTTTTCACACAGCAGAATTTCAGGATTTTTGCTCACAAAAACACAATAAAGATGTGGACCTAAGGTGTCCAAGCCACTAGGGAAAACTGGGAACCAGATGCATTTCTGAAAATAGGACATGCGTAGGAATCCACAGAGGTCTGACTTGCGCAAATCAGGTTAGAATTTATTACCAACAATCCCCGACAACGTTTGATATTTGGTGGGAAAAACACAATTTTCAATTTGTCTGTGGTTCTGGGTAATACATTCTGGGACGCTGTTTTAGCCGTGTTTTAGGTTTTCCCCTTTGCACCCAGGTAGGTGCAACAAAACATGTGAGGTACCATTTTTGTCGGGACATATGTGGAAATGCGGGACGGTAGGCCATGTGTTGTTGGTGTCGTATTTGGGTGGGTGACCAGAGTGAAATGTGCAGAAATTGTTTTTTTTTTCCCCAAATTTGGAATTTGCCTGGAGTTCTGGGTAATAAATTGTTGCCCGATTTGCGCAAGTCAGACCTCTGTGGAGTCCCACGGGTGTCCTCTTTTCAGAAATGCATGGGGTTCCCAGTTTTCCTTTGTGGCTTGCACACCCTAGGCCATATCTGAATGGTGTGCGCATGAGCAAAATTCCTGAAATTCTGCTGTGCAAAAAGTCTTGGGGTTAGCCGTGTTTTCGGCTTTCCCCTTTGCGCCCAGGTAGGTGCACCCACGCCTTTGAGGTACCATTTTCGTCAGGACATCTGTGGGAACGTGGGAAAGTAGGGCATGTGTTGTTGGCAGCGTGTTTTGGTGGGCGACCAGAGTGAAAGGTGGAGAAATTGTGTTTTTTCCCCCCAAATTTGGACTTTGCCTGGGGTTCTGGGTAATACATTCTGGGTCAATTTGCGCAAGTCAGATCTGTGGATTTCCACAGGTGTCCCCTTTTCAGAAATCCATGGGGTGCCCAGTTTTCCTTGGTGGCTTGGACACCCCATGCTCAAATCTGTATGGTGTGCACTTGAGCAACATTCCTGAAATTCCGCTGTGCGAAAAGACTTGGGGTTAGCTGTGTTTTAGTCTTTCACCCTTTGCGCCCAGGAAGGTGCACCCACACATGTGAGGTACCGCTTTTGTCGAGACACCTGTGGGAATGCGGGACGGTAGGCCATGTGTTGTTGGCGACGTGTTTTGGTGGGTGACCAGAGTGAAGTGTGCGAAAATTGTGTTTTTCCCCCCAAATTTGGAATTTGCCGGGGGTTCTGGATAATAAATTCTGGGGCGATTTGCGCAAGTCAGACCTGTGCAGATTCCCAAGCGTGTCCTCTTTTGGGAAATGCATGGGGTTCCCTGTTTTCCTTGCTGGCTTCGACACCCTAGGCCCAGATCTGTAGGTTGTCTCCCCAAACCCTTTGCGGGTTACAAGTGGTTTAGCCTTTTTCCTTTTGAGTCCAGGTAGGTGCACCCACATATATGAGGTACCTTTTTCATCGGGACTCCTGTGGTAACGCAGGAATGTAGGACATGTGGTGTTGGCGGTGTCTTTTGGTGGGTGGCTAGAGTGAAATGCCCAATAGAGCCCAAATGGATGGGGGGCACCCCATGCAGGCATCCCTGGGGCTCCTACAAAGGGCACAAACTGTAGGACAGGCTGCCCCAGTTTTGGGGCAGTAAGGTTTGGGCACCCTGGGGGCACATTGGCAGACTAATGTGCCTATATTTGCCAAGGGAAGTTTGGTAAACAAAGACAAAAATGTAAAATGGTAGACTGAACTTTAGGGGGGGGCTGAGGGGCACCCTAAACTGCTGGGGAATGTTCTAATATAAAGGAGGTGGCCCTCTCCCCCCCCACACCAAATGGAGGGGGCATCTCATTCAGCCCTCCCTGGGGGCGGATAAGAGGGGGGTCATCTCATGCAGGCCCACCTGGGGTCAGATGCCCCTTCCTAGGAGCAGATAACTGCCCTCAGCGAGGGCTGCATGACATGGCCCCCAGTCCATTTTAGGTGGGGGGAAGGGACACCTGCTTTCCATTAAAAAATCCCATGGTGATCTAGTGGTGGGGCACTCCCCCAAAACCAAGCATGAATTTATTTTCCTTTTTTTTTGGGCCCATTCCCTAGGGGCAGATAGGGGCCGATAGGGTCCCATCTGCCCTAGGGGGGTGCTAACCTGCAGGACCCATCCTTTGGGGGGCCTGCCCACACTTTCATGGTGCCCCCCCAATTGGATGGGGGGCCACCTCATGTACTCCTGCCTGGGGGCAGAAATCTGCCCCCAGGGAGGGCTACAAGGGGTGCCCCCCCTTTTCACTTGGGGTGAGAGGGGGAAGGCCAGCCCCCTTTCATGTAAAAATACCTGGTGGCTAGTGGCCCCCCACATCCCTGTTTGCTGGTGATTATTTTTGTATTTCTTTACATATCCCCTTCCTTGGGGCAGATGATAACCCATCTGACCCCCGGGGTCTCTATAGCTGTGGCCCCATGCTTTGGGGCCTCCGGGGCCACTTACCTAGTAAGCAGCCAACCCTCCCCCCCGCATCACAAATGGATCCCTGGTGCTCCAGTGGCATTGCTGAGCGCGGATCGAGCGCTATGCACCCGATTTGTGCCCAGTAATGCTTTCACAAAAGGGTCCTCATTGGAAAGGGGAGAGCCTCCCCTTTCCAACAACTGCTCCCTCGATCTCCGGCTTGAAATACAGCTGGAGATCAAGGCAGAGAAAGGTGGACACTCAGCTTCTCATTGCACTGCGGCAGCCGAAAATGGCTGCCGCGGTGAAAATACTTTCAGTTGCATGTCAGCGTGCATTACGCACGCCGACGTGAAACTGAAGGTAATCCAACCCCTGGCCACTGAGGAGGGACCTTCCCCTCTCATAGCCTGGGGGTTGGATTACTGTTTTGAACGATCCCTGCTTTGTAAGAGGTTAATCACAAACATGATTTTATTTCATCACAACATTTTAAATACACAATAATTTACATACTGATATAGATAATCTCACATTTGTTTATCCCACAGCTCATACGCAGTCACATAGTCATCCCTACGATCTCTCTATCTAAGTCAATACATGGTATTTCATTAGTATTCCGATCTAACAGAAACATCTAACACAAAGTTTTACTACCCTTCCTTAAATACAGGTGTGTCTATCTGTGTGTGTCATAGATAGTATACAAATTGTCGACACGTATTTCGGTCAGTTATCTCAGGCTGTACAACTCTAGCCCATGTGTTGATCCAACCTTCATCAGGACAGAAGATCATGGGTTGGTTATTGGCATCACTGTCTCGACGTGATGTGCACAATTTCCACGTTCTTTCTAGATGTAGTGCATGAATATCTCTGCATTTCCATCCAAATTCGGTACTGGCTAATATTCACAATCCTTTATATATATGAAGTCCATAAATATTCAACAGCTGTATCCAAATGTGGCAGTGGCCCACCTTCAAAATCCTGCCTATATGTGAATCAAGCTAGTATTCCCAATTCTATCTAAATCTGGACTTGATACTATTTCCCCATTCAGTCTAGACGTGGCACTGGCTGACAATTGCTGTTCTATCTAGTTGTGACGCAGGCTAGTGTTCACAATCTCATCTAAGTGTGGGACATGCTAACATTCTCAATTCTGTCTAAGTGTGGTATTTGCTATCATTCACCATTATATCTGGGTCTGGCAGAGGCTAATGTTCCCATTCTATCCAAGTGTGGTATTTGCTAGCCTTCCTAATTCTAACTAAGTGTGGCACTTGCTAGCATTCACAATCCTATCTGGATGAGACTCAGGCCAATGCTCACGATTCCATCTAAGTGTGGCACATGCCATGATTCACAATTTCATCTAAGTGTGGGACATGCTAACCTTCACATTTCTATCTAGATGCGACACAGGCTTATGTTCATGATTCCTTCTAAGTGAGGCACATGCTAACATTCACAATTCCATCTAAGTGTGGGACATGCTAACCCTTCATATTTCTATCTGGATGCGACGCAGGATAGTGTTCACGATTCCATCCAAGTGAGGCACATGCTAACAATTTACAATTCTATCCAAGAGTGGCGCATGTTAACATTTACAATTCTATCTAGATGTGACTCCGACTAATGTTCACCATTACATCTAAGTGTTGCATATGCTATCATTCACAATTCCATCTAAGTGTGGCACATGCTAACATTCACATTTCTATCTAGATGCGACTCCGGCTAATGTTCACGATTCCATCTAAGTGTGGCATGTGCTATCATTCACAATTCCATCTAACTGTGACTCATGGCTCTGTCTTTCTCCTTGCCGGTGACTCTGGATACCCGCAGCTGCCTTGGCTCATGACACCTGCAAGGGATCCACAAACTCTACAGGAGGTTGCCTACAATCACACACACAGCAGGAACTGTGTCTGTATAGAGCGTACATTTGACCTCCTGAAGGCCCGTTTCCACTGCCTGGACTGTACAGGCGTACCCTAATGTATAGCCCAGAAAAATTGTGGAAAATTGTGCTGATGTGTGCCATGCTGCACAATATTTGCCTCCAGAAGAATGTCCCTCTACCCCCTGATGTCGACATGCAACCCCAGAGGATGAGAAAACAGTGCCTGTGGCAGATGCGTCTGCAGCATTTGCAGAGATGACATCAGGTCTGGAAGAGTGGTTTGCTAGGAACTGATGGACAATTCTTTCTAATACACTTACATGGCACATACTATGCACCACTGTGTCCCACACAAAGGTATTTTATGAATAGACACAAATGACACCTCATTACACTATCCTCCACACCCACCTCACAACACCAACCCAACACACTATCCCACAATCCCCACCTCCCAACACCACGCCAACACACTATCCCCAACCCCCTAGCACCCACCTCCCAACACCACCCAAACAAACCATCCCTCCACCCCCCACCACCCAACACCACCCCAACATGTGCACTGTAGTCAAAAAGTAGGACCCTGTCACTTATGCAGCCTTTTCTCTCTCAGGGCTACCCCAAGTGACTTTGGACCCAGATTGTGCTCAGATCAGCGCCATGGTGTGCTTAGCAACAACCGCTCAGTAAGGGTGGTGGAAGTTGAGTGTATGGATCCTGGCTCCCAGATGTGTTGCAGAGTCAGTTCCATACTCTGCTGCATGGACTTCTCAAAGGCAGAGTTGCCCTCTGTCAGCTCCCTGACACCCTGGCCATACACTGTTAATTCAGCAGCTGTTGAAGCCGCCTTTGCCCGGTTGTGCTCTATGGAATGTGTGATCCTGCGAGTGGCACCCTGCATGCAGTCATGTATGGCCTGGATGTGGAAGGAGTGAGGGATAGCAGTGGCCTCCATTTCAAGTTGCCACCTCTTCATGTCGTCCAGCCTCTGAAGGATGGAATGGCTCAGATTTCGGTGGGGAATGGATTGTGGGCTCCACGGTGAGGCAGGACTGAAGCACGGAGAGCCATATGAGGGGGTGTCCATGTCACACTCGGGTGTCTGGGGCCGCTGATGGTGACGTATGATGTCAGGGCTGTGTGATCCTGATGCACCCTGTGGAAGTTGGGTGGTTTCCTTCTGGGTGCTAACAGCACTCCTGCCAGGAAGTGTGTCCTTGGTCACAGCCACTGGAGCTGGCTGTTTGGGTGCACTTGATATGGTGCTTCTCCTGGAGGCACATTAGGTTGGTGCAGAACCTGCACTTACACCAGCAGACTTGGACTTGCTGGGGCCAGGTGTTGTATCCTGACACTTGCAAATCAGCATCACATGTGTCTGTACTTCAAGGGGTAGTATTGGACATCAAAGCCCTGGAGGCACCAGTCGCTGATGGGCCTTCCACCCCATTCTCCTCAGCCTCTTCCTGAGCTGCCCGAGTGCCTGTAGGGTACACATGACATGCTGTCAGGTATCATGCGTTCACATGGGTTGGCATGCAAGTCACACATTTTGTTGATCAGTGTGACACTTGTTAGGAAAGATTTCCATTTTATGTGTAATTTTCCCTCCGGTTTTGTACCTGCCAACTTTTTAACATTTTATCTGTGCACAAAGTACCTTGCAGTGCAGTGCCCTGGGGTACTCTTTTCATTTTTAAGTTCCTAGATACCCTCAAAATATTTTTCTGTGAATGCACAAGTGTGCCTTGGACATAGCTGGTGGCAGCTGTTACTTTTCATATGTTTTCAACTATTTTTAAGGGTCCATACTGCTTTTACCGCGTTTGGCACAGGACAGTGGCCAATATCCAAAATGGCCATGCCACAAGGTACTTTGTTCTGTCCTTTGGCCATCTTGTCCCTTTGCCTTCCCCAGGTCAAGTAGACCTGGGAAATCCCTTATTTGGTCATACAGACCCCTGCGCAAACCGAAGCTTTTGCAGGCTTCTGCATGCCTTGTGTGTGTGCTTCCAGGATGAGGGCTGGAGCTGTCTATTTCCAATACACATCCTAGGTGCCAGGATATCTGTTGTGCTGGGATGACTGGGACCACTGTGGTCTGTGATTGATCCACGTCTGGAATGGCTGTATATGAGCAGATCTCTCATTGGTTTCTCTTCGTTTTGGCGCAAAGGAGATTTTGGATAAGAGAAGGTATCTTACACCCATTCCATGTTGATCTTCTGAGTTCACACCAAACTTAGTAAAGGAGCCAAGTATACTGAATCAACAAAGCATATCCGTGGAACCTCTGGTGACCTGCTGGAAGGTTTGGAACCCTGAGCCTGCTGTTGTCCCGTCGGACCCCCTGTTCTGATGGAACCTAGAAAGACTGCAGGGGTGCTTCGACCCATTGGAATAGTGGGACCAACTATTCTCGGTACCTCCAACTTAACCTGTAAGCGAGTCTCTTCAGACATGTTCCTGGACCGCCCAGTGAACTGACCAGCTCGTACGGGATATTTGTCCTGGAACCGCCACTGTCTTTTTACTTGAGCCGTTGGAGACTATAAGCTCTGGGTATAAGTCACTCTCCTGCCGAGGTTCCTACACCTAGCTTTCCTAGGTCTGTAATTAGGAGAATACGCCTGAACATGAGCACATGCGGTCACCGTGTCGCCCAGCTGTGGTGACGAACTTGGTGGGTACCTTGCTGCTGTGCCCCCCTATCTCCTCAGACTCGCTGCAGTAGAACTGGCCTGATATCTTCACTAGGAGAGGAGAAATCGGACCTGTCCTGGAACGTAGCTCCGGAAAACCACAGAGCTGCAAGGATTTGAACCTGCGACTGAAGTGGACTCGACTGCCGAAGTTATGTCCGGAGTGCGCCGTGGGTTGGTGAGCACTTTCAACCCTTACCGATGGCCCCTGGTGGATCCATCAATTTTTACAGTGAGTGTCCCCTGAGGGCCATTCTTCTTTATCGAGGTAGCCTGTTCTACCAAGCTATTCCCAATTCTTGGATCCTGTGCTGCCCTCTTGGGGAGACCCTCCTTGAATAGGGGGATCTTATTATTCACGGGCTCACCCAGCACTGAAAGTATTTTTGAGCTCAAGGCTCCACTCATTTTAGGGACTGGACTGCCTCTCAAGATAGGGTTTGAATTGTGAAGGACAGCTGTTAGGCAGAGTTATATACAGTACCCTTTGGGAACACCACACACAATTAAGACTACAAATGACAGTACAAATTCACCTTTGGTACAAGTCTGTACTACACAGTAAATGTGGTAGCGATGGCTGAACAGCCGGACTTATCTAAAGAGCAAGTGAACAGTAGCAATAATTACACAAAGGACAACAATTACTATGATTCAAACAAACACTGACTCAAGGTTTCTGAGTAAAGGAATATACATTTATTTACACATCAGTTGTATAACATCTCACTAAAGTAAAGCAGTTAAAAAATCACACTCTTAATACATCACACCACTCCCAATAGTTTCCAGACACGTTAAGCTCACAAAATGAAGTGTGAGCACAATGGCACTCTAGTAATTTAAAAAGGGAGGGAAAGACAAAGTTAGGCAGAAATTGAGCAGCCCCAACAGGTAAGTCAGCAAGGCAATCTTGAAAGAGGAACTACAGTGATGGAATCAAATCAAAAAGGCTTAGGGCCAAAGTCAATAGGACAAAAGTCTTTTGCTCAAGATTACGCAGTTCAGGGTAGTTTGCGGTTAAGTCTTTGCCAAGAGTTCCGGACGAAATTGGTTGGCAGAAAAGTTAGATCAAAGAGTAGAGAAGGAAAAGCCCTCGGATTGGAGAAAGATTTCACATACTTTCACCGCGGCTGAACGAAACGAACAACCGGATTTGCACAGTACCTTTAAATGGAGAAGAAGCTGTGGCTCAGGCGGACGTTCCGGGCAGTTCCTGCAGGCTCACGGTTCCTGAAACGACTGTCAGACTAGGAAGACTGGAGGGTCCTGCACTGCCCAGGGCAGAAACCAGCAGCAGAGCAAAGCAACAAATAAAAAGTGTGCTCCTTAAAACCCAAGCAGGGTCCCACCTTCCTGGCTATCCGGTTCACTGTAGCTCTGTACAGCAAATTCGAGGGAGTCCTGGCTCGTAGTTTGGGTGAACTGGTTGGTCCCACCAGCTCAGGGGAAGAAGATTCCTGGAGGATCTTCTCTGTCATTGGAGTTTGAAGATTCAGACCTGCAGCAGGGCTTCAATGGGCGGTTCAGTCATGGTAGGGGTCCTCTTCCGTCAGCTCCTCGTCGGTTCTTTTGTTCTAGTGGCGACTCTGCCTTTCCAATCCCAGAGACTTGCTTTTTATGCAATTTTCCCCTATTCACACAGCCTGGCTGTCAATCACACAGCAGGGTGGCTGCCCCACCGGGACGGTCACCTCCACCAATCAGATCAGAGTGTGACATGGGTCCCCAAGGAGACCCTGTGCAGGGAGTCCTAAACCCCTCCCTCACATCCTGCCCCCCGAGACATACAGGTACCTAAGGAGGTCCCGCGAAAGGACGGTGAACAAAGGAACCAAACCTGGTTTGGGGCACAGAGTAAAACACAAGAAAGACTTTTACAAAAAGAAATGGCGAATAAGCCCAGCCGAAACCGTATAAAAACGTATATGGTCAAGCAGGTTTAAGTTTGCGGCTACCAAGATAGCCTAAATCAATACGAAGGTTATTTAAGATAACCCCGGTAGGGAAAATAGGGTAGTTACCACTGCTACCAGTCAAGTCTTGATGAAAAGGGAGCAAAACAATGCTCCAAGAGAAACAAACAAAAAGGGATAAGTATTAACCCTTTCCAGTACTCTGTGTAAGATAGGGTGTACTGGGTCTGTGGATTTTAAAAGACTAATAAAGTTAATGGCAACTTTACATGTTCTGGGAGACAGTAGTCAATCCCAGAAAATGGAGTCTGAGTTGGGAGGTCTAAAAGACAACCCTGTGTCACTGCACTGAAGGTGCTGCGTAACACAATAAAAAGATGATGCCTATGGAGTAGGTGAGGCTCCACAGTCTACGAAAACAAGAAAATGTTAAACACACACAGCAAAACACATGTAAGAGTGGGAAAAAAGGGTTCACACTCTTACCAGGTGAGAAAAATAAACCCTAGAAATCCAGCAAAGCTGCAGAGGGACTCAGTGGGAAAGGGAAATTGGCCATTCTGGAGAATTCTCCCTATCAACTGCCACAGAGCTATTCACGCTGTATAACCCCTTTCTTTGCAGGTTGTGGAACTGTACTGAGTAATATTCCTGTTGGCTATTGGTTGATTTGTTTGCTAGATTAGTGATGTGTTGGTTTTGTTATTATTGCTGAATAATTACTTTGTGGTTTACTTAAAAGTCATTTAATAAATCTATCTATGTTTTTAATATACACCTGACTGAGAGTAATCTGTGGTTTTGTTTACTGTGTGTGCTCATTGTGGTCTTTCGATCCACCTCACCCCTCCTGAGACCTAGTCTTGACCGCTGCCAATGCTACTGTGATTGGTCTGGCTTGTCCAGAAGGCTACCCTGTTGCAAGAAACTATGCTAGCCTTCTGAACCTCTGCCCACCAGGTCAAAGTTCAGAAATCCAGTTTAACAAGACCCCACTGATGTAGCCAGATGGGCATGTTCATTTAGTGTCCATTGCATGTGCCCACACCATTGTGGGAATTATCACAGCTATGTGTGTGTGACCCATGGCCATGTGGCCTTTGGCCTGTGAGCGGTTAAGGCGGGCTGTCCATGCAGGGGCAGCTGACTGGGTGAACCATGCATGCATGCATGAGGGCCTGCAGGGCAACGCATATTGTGGCATGCACACATGGTCATGTGCTGGCATCCAGGAACAGCCTATGTTTTTTCAGCATCTGGGACGGTCGTATGTGCTCATGCCCCCACAACCCCACCCCTGGTGGTGCACCCCTTGTGGGAGTGGGTTTAATGGAATTGTCCATGACGCAGCCATGTCTCAATGGAACGCTGCTGTGCACCCAGCAGCGATGCTCTGTCTTGTTTTGTGTTTGACTTGCTGCACCCATGTAGGTGCAGGGAGTCATACACTGCCACAGGGGTTGTCTGCCACGCCAGCATGGGGCTGGCCAAGAGGGCCAACAACATGTTGGTGTGAAAACTGAGCATTGTTGTGGATACTCCCACGCCACACTCCTGCTGACATTGGCCACTACCACACATTTGCACTCCACAACCACTTTGGGTAGCACTGCACTTTGTGCCCTACACCCAGACTGCTCTGGAGGTGGTCTGATGTGGCACCCCATCAGATCACCATGATTTCTAAGGTCAGCTGCTGGGCCGGCTGGCATGTGTCCCTGTCCATCACTGCATTTTATGCTAAGGCTTACATTTATAGATGGTCATTTGCTATGTGAATGGGGGGGGGTGACTCACCCCCTGCCTCTGCTCCACTGACTCCCTCAATAACCTCCATGGCCTGGATGCTGCTGTACTTCTCCCATGATTTGAGGACAAGGGGCTCAGTGGTTCCATCTCCTGTGGCCAGGGCCTCCTGCAGGTGATGGGAAAGGAGTCCACGTTCCTTGACCCTTAGGTCATTTCATTGTTTGCTGCTGTCTTTTGCGTCTCGGGGGACGATGCCAACTGCAGTGACCTTCTGGATAATTGCCAGCCAGATGGCGGTTTTACGATGGCCCGAGAGTCTACTCTCGTGTATAGCTCCTCGCAGTGTGCAACCACCTCATCTGTGAGGACAATTAGCTCCCCCTCACTAAATGTAGGCTTTTCTCTGGCATCTTTCCTCGGGTCTGCTCCTGTGACAAGATCCCAATGCTTTGTGGGGTCGGATGGCTGCAGGAAGTGGGGAAGTCAGGGTGGATTCTGTTTTTAAAGAGGGCCACCACCATGCTTCCCGTTCCAGAGATGACACTAGTTACGCCGGTGCTAATTGCACTGGCGCTATTAGCGGCGATAGATGTGCAGAGTAACAGTATTTGTGCCGGGGTTTCGGTGGAGTGCCTTGTTTTGGCACTAATTCCACTGGACAGAATTAGCGTTACCATTGGAGTGGTGTGCGCATTCATGCCAGGTTGTGGTGCACCGCTAATTGCGCCGCAGGTCCCAGCATAAAGCTAATTCCATTATGTGGAATTTCTGCCAGAATACCGCTGAACTCCTGATGAGGACCAATTTGTCTTTGTTTTTACCACTCTGAGTGTCCCAATTGGTGGTGACTTTTATGGTGCCAAGGAATGGTTTATTTCATTGATTAAAATATGTGCTTGCACCCACAGAACTTATAAGGCTATGGAACCGTGTCTTAATACCTAATCGACGGAGTTCTGTTGAAATGTTCTGCTTTAAAGTCAGAATTTTCCAGATAGACATAGCATGGCAATGCATGATGGGAGGGCTATGGCAAGGCAAAGTGTAACAAGAAAAAAATAACAGATTCTCTTTGGCATTATTGTCTGCGCTGGCCCAGCAGGATTGTGATGACAGACATGACTTTCCCCCGGTCTCACCTCTCACCTGCTCAGGCACTCAGATTGCAAAGTCCTCCTTGCCTTGTGGGTTGCTTCCGCCATCACCATAAGATGCCGCCCTCCATCCTGGTGCTGAATATCCTGCAGGGGCCTAACACCCACGTCCTTGCCACGGGCTTCACCCTGCGGGGTGAGTCTGGGTGAGTATGTGGTATTTGAAGGACAGGGCTGTGGCATGGTTTGAAGTCTGGTGGTGGAGTGATTCAGGCCCACAGGGACAGCACGGTAGGTACCTAGCACCCACGCCCTTGACGCAGGCTTCAGGTGTGTATGCAGATTCAATAAGTATGGGGATTGGGTGAGGAGCTGTGCGCCTACTGATTTGCATTTTTCAGGTGGGACTTGAGATTGGTTAGTCCCTCTCAATGAGTAGTCCTTGCCCTTGGGGGGGACATCCTTAGCTTAACAAGACTTATTTTAAGCATGTTATGTTATGTTGTGTTGTGTTGTGTTATGTTATGCCATTCACTAGAGTTGTGGTCTTCCAGTTCCTAGACCTTGTGTGAAAATGAAGCCTTTTGTGAACCTGCACAGGTGTTATCAGACCATGGACTGAGGGTAGGGAAGAGTGGAGTTAAAATAAGGCTATAGGTACATCTCTTCGCAGACTATTACTGTGACTACAATTTCATCAAAACATTTTCAAGGTTATTATCATTAGTAAATGATTAGAGGATACGCATGTGTTGTTCGATTTACAGTGACGGGATAATCAAGGCCAGTTGCATCTAGGGACTAGATCCAAATGGAGTTTAGTTGTGTGATGGACATGAGATGTGCTTAAGCGGGCCTAGTATTGTGTGGCGACCTTGTGTGGTGACTGATCAAATGCTAATGTTTTCTGTGTTAGATCGGGCCCATGACTTCCTTCTGCAGTGTTTTATTTGATCTCTGCACCCGCACAAGTGGAGCTGAGCGTAAAGACATTACTTGCACCACAGGACTGCCCTGTATCTATCCCCTTAAAGGGACAGGAGCTTCTAAATTGGATAAATGATGTGCCCTGCTTCTGGCATTGGGAGTGTAGACAGGGGATTCTCCTGGCTACCCTGGGCCAAGCATCACCTGGCGTGTGGCAACACCCGGACCATCTTGAAGACCCAGCATCCACCAGAGTCTTTAAGTCATTCCTCAGCAGGACTCTCCAAGGTACTTCACTCTGCACACTAACAGGTATTTTGACAGTCATGTTGTTGCACTGGATGAGAGCTGATAACTGTGGAAGCATTTGGACAGGGCCTCCAGCAAGCTTAGTGAGGTATTTGGGTGCCTTAGCAACATCCTCTACCTTGATACCTTGAAAAAGGATTCATACACTACAGTACTGCTGGTCCCAGTGTCTCTGATGGCAGGGGTCTCCTGTCTTTGTAATGCTCATTAGTATTTTCTGTTGTTCCCACAGACCCAGGGACACTAAAGAAACACTGGCTGAGACTTTCATGGGTTCCTCGGCCAGTAGGTGAAAGTTTCCACTTGCCATTTGTACTACTTCCTATGGGGAGAAGGCTAAGGAGACAGTATGGATCCCTGAAGGTTTACCCTTACATCTTGGATCCCCTTTCCCATGGTCAGTTGACCCGAAAGCAAAACACTTTCCAAAGGTTTTGATGAATGGGGGTTTGGTCTGACCTTCCTTTGGTTTAGCACCCGAGGATTCACTAGGCTGATTCGGTTTCCCAGTTGGCTTACCCTTCTTATGTTTGTGGCTCTCTTTTGGAGTGGAGGTATTGGAATTCTCTTTGTTATCTTTCTTGTGCTGCATTCCCTCATCCTTCTTCTGAGTAGCCCCATAATCTTTGTGAGTAGCCCTGTTGGCAACCCACAAGTCAGTAGCCTTTGCTAACTTCTTTTGATCATTTTCCTTAGAGTGTCACGTGCCGATTCTCGTGGCGCTTCTGGCCCCTTAGGCGATTGTCTCACCATTAGAATGCCCGCCACGTTTCGTACGTTTCTTTTACTTCCTTTGGTGGTGCGGGTCTAGTCTTTCTGTACGTTTCCTTCATTCACTATTTACCTCCTCCCCTTCCGCCCTAGCGTTGCGTTGCAACTCACTGCTTTCGTTTTGTGAGAACTAACGCTAGTGCTTTCTATCCGTGCCTTTCCTGCCTTCCTAGTTTCTCTTCCCGTGCTTCACTTCCCGGTTCGCACTTTTGTGCGTGCCGCCTTCATTCTTCTGTTCCACTCCTCCATTATGCCGGAGACCTTCTTCTGACTCGCTGCCTGCTCTGAGCTCTTTCCTTTCTTTTCTCTTACCTTGCAGTCCAAGACTACCTCCCGTCTGCCAGTCCTTCTTTGGACTGGTTATGCTTCCGGAGTTAATACCTGCATACTGTTCACCCTTCCCAAAGGGTTTATCGATCCTGTCTTCTGCTCGCTACTCATGCTTAGCAGTTGTTGTGGAGGTGAACTTACAACCGACTGGGCTTCATTTAATCCGAAGTATATTCCTGGTTACCTGGACAACTCGTGGTTTTCCTTCTGCAACTGCAGCTACTACAAAACTACCTTTGAGGTTTTTTCTGCCTTCTGGCTTTTTCCTCATTTGGACGCCATCGGGAAGGGGCCCCTCCTGCTTGCCATTGATTGAAGGGCAGCAGGGTGGCTTCGAACTGAGGGCGGCCCTACGTTTATGAGAGAAGACACAAGGGGAAGAAGAAGAAGAAGAAGAAGAAGAAGAAGAAGAAGAAGAAGAAGAAGAAGAAGAAGAAGAAAGGAGTCAAGACCACCTCTACAGACACAGGTGAGGAGGAGGACGAAGGGGATATTGTGCTCAGTGACGACCCAGAAGTGTGTGGGTATCTCAAACCAGGGGTCAATAGTGACATAGAGTCAGCCAAGTGCTGTCTCAGCTCAGGAGAGCAGGCATCATAGATATATTCTAACATGAACAGATTTCTCGTACCTTCATAAGTGTTAACCCTTAACCCAAGCATGTAAGTTTTTCAAATATTCACACACCCAAGTATCCCAAGAGGTACCAGCTTTTTGAGGGTTCTATACCTCTTAAGATACCGGGAAGGAGTTTTCCCAAACCTAGCTATCAAAGCTAGTTTCACATTTTCATACACCATCCTGTCTATTTCTACCACCTCCATTACAGCATCAGTTGCAACATGGGGTAGCCTAGACAATAGACAAGGAATCATCTGATTCCCTGTAATTTCCTGAATCCCATAGTTATACTCAAAAGCAGCCAATCAATCCAAAATATCAAGCTTAACCTCATATATACTTACTACATCTTTGGGCATGTCAGGCCTCTTAGGACTGGAAGACCTAGAAGACTCTGGGAGAGAACCATTCTCAAGAGACAATTTCTTCATTTAAAGAGCATGTTGTTATTCCATTTCCCTTAGTTTAAGCTCTTGATGTTTACTTTCAGTCTGTGCTAGGAGCCTTTTGAATTCTAACTCAAGTCTCACGTTCTCAAGAGAGACAAACTCTGGACTCAGTACTGGACCTGGTAGGGTCCCTGTGGCTAAAGATTGAGGCCTAAGAGCAGGTAGAGGTGCAGCAGGGCCTACATCTTGAGACTCCTCTGCCTCTTCGAACTCATCAATAACATCTGAGTTCGACTCTGAAACATTATCATCCTCAACATTATTTTCCACATTTTACACAGAAGTAGGTATAGCAGACCTACGTCTTAGACTTTGACATTCCAACAGTGTTTCTATCAATTCATCCTTTTTGCCTTTAACAGTTAGAATCCTAGTTTTACACATTTCCCTTAGTTGATCAACTGTTAAAATGACTAGGGCCTCCTGTCTGTAGTTATCCATATCAGGCATGATAAAACAATTACTTTCCTAGTGGTGCTTAGCTTTGTGAAGGTTATTTGAACAATAGTAAGAGCAGCACTCTCAATGTAACAACTATACTTTATCCTCACGACTTGCCACCAGTGTTAGGAAGAATTACATGCAGTACCCTTGGGGAACATTACACACAATTAACACTACACGTGTAAGCACAATCTCACCTTTGGTATAAGTCTGTACTACACAGTTTTGTGGTAGCAGGGCTGAGCAGCCAGGCTTATCTCAAAAGGGATGTGAGCAGTACAAGGTGTTACACAAACGACTTGCAATCACAGTGTTTCAAGCAAACACTCACTCAAGGTTTCTTGGTAAAACAATATGAATTTATTTACACATTTAGTTATAAAACATTCCACTAGATATAAGCAGGTCATTATAACACTATAATACACTACAGTACCAAACCAATATGTTTCTGAACAAGTTAGGCTCCCCTGAAGTGGGAGCAAAATGGCACTTCAGTAACTTTCAAAAGGGGTAAAAGACAAGGGCTATAAGAATCAAAACACAATTACTTTCATGGCAGGGCAAATAGTTTCTGTTCACTACAAGAGGCAGTTCAATTCAATAGGCCTGGGCCAAAGTCAATGGATCAGTGTCTTGGATAGGATAGCACAGTTCTGGTAGTAAACGGGTACGTCTACGCCAATGTTCTTAGAAGTAGTTTGCACGAAAAAGAGTTGTATGTCCGATTAAGAGTGAACAAGACTCCAAAGTTGGGAAAGTTTCAAAGACTTTCACTGTGGCAAAGAGGATTTCTCTACCGCATTTGCACAGTACCTTTTGAATGAAGAAAAGCTGTAGCTGAGGCAGTTGTTCCTGGCAGTTCCTGCAGATCTCGCTGTTCCTGAGCCTCAGTCGTGGGGACAAGAGGGAGGACATCGGGTGGATGTCGGGAGGTTCTTGCACGGCACAGGGACGGATCCACAAGCTTGGCAAACGTTGGTTTAAGGTGTGAGTGCCTTAAAGTCGACAAACTGGTATCCTTCTCACTGGCTTTCTGGTTTTCAACAGCACTCTGAAGAAAATTCAACCAGTATGGAGATGGTTTCCAGGTTACTTGCGAGTTGGTTGTTCCCACTAGCTCAAGGGAAGAATTCGTCCTTGAAGGGGCTTCTCTGTTGACGGAGTTTCAGGCTATTTGGACCTGCAGCAGGGCTTCACCAGGCAAACCAACGGTCCAGGAGTTGCAGCAGTTGTCTTCCTTCAGCTCGTCTTCGGTTCTTTCATTCCAGTGGTCGACTCTGCCTTCCCAGTCCCTGAGACTTGCTTTTAAACAGTTTTCTCCCATTCATTCCAGCATGGCTGTCACTCACGCAGCAGGGTGTCTGTCCTTGCCGGACAGTCAGACAGCCAATCACGCCAGAGTGCATTCAGGTCTCCTCGGGCACCTCCCTCACATCCCGTCCACCCCAGACACTGAGGCGCCAAAGGCAGGCTTCAATACAGAAGCCCACCAAAAGCAAATGAACAAAGGGACCAAACCTGGTTTGGCACGCAGAGACAAACACTAGAAGGACCTTTCCAAAAAAAATTGCGAAAAAAGTCGATTGGAACCTGTTTTTACAGAAGGTGCTCAGACGCAATCTTGAAAAACATGGATCTGGTGGATTTCAGCTACCGGAGCGTTTAAACAGGTTGCGGTCGGGGAAATGGTAACACCGCTGCCACCAAACATTCTAGGGGGAAAGGGTAGCTTTTGAGGACTACATGAGTTTTCTAGGTATAGGGAAAAGTAGGTATTCCCCCCAGCACTCTGCTGTAAGGTAGTGTGTGATGTGTCTAGCAATTTAGTAGCAAAGTCAATTTAACTTTACATTCACTGGGAGACAGTAGTCAGTTCCAGAGAAGGTATTTAAACATTGGGAAGTCTAAAAGACATCCCTGTGCCACTGCACTGAGGGTGCTGTGTGACACACAATAAAAAGATGATGCCTATAGAGTTGTCTAAAACTCCATATCCAAAGAACACCAAAGTAAAACACAAATCAAAATACATGAAAGTGTGGGAAAAAAGGCTCACTATCTTTCCAGGTAAAAATGTAAGTCCTAGAAATCCAGCAAAGTTTCTGGGGGTCTGAAAAGGTAAGGGAAATGAGCACATTTATGAGAATTCTCCCGAACAATGCATATCCGCACATCCGCACTAACTGACCTTGTTCTTCTAAATTGGACCAATGACCATTTCCATGCAATTGTGGCCTTCCCTATTGTGCTTTGGGCCCTCAGCTGCACACATATGGCCCTAGTTCCACCCAGAGGCAGAGAGAAGGTCTCCATAAATGGGTGCATCGGCCGCACCATCAATATGGAGAAATGTTACATAAAGCAAACCTACCCTTCACACAACTGTGCCAGACTTCCTGGCTCAAGCTGTGACTCCATGATCCTAACTCAGAGCAACATACTATGCATCCATGTGGGTTTTCCGCAATGTCAGCGTAGGCTCCTGGGTGTGTACACACAGACACACATGGCTAGCATAGGTAGTGCAAGGGGGTTATAGGGTGGGCATTACTCTGTCGGGACTCCAGCAGTATTCACATTGAACGTTTCTGAATGAATCTTGAATGATCAGTCAAACTCCTCTGCCAGTGTCTCCTTGTGCTGCCTATTGATGCCCTTTCACAGTATTCTGAAACACTAATGTTTGCAAGCACTATGCAGGCACAGTAGCTCTTTCAGCTTCAGGGCCAGGAGAGGCGTCCTCTGTGGCCTGGAATAACTGCATTGCGCAACATCTTCCATGGCCTCACCTTCAGCTGAATCATGTAAGCATACATTTGTGGTTCTGTCACAGAACAAGTGATACCCAATATCTTGCAAAGACTCCTGACAAATAGGACAAAAGATGGCCAGAGTTTGGCATTCCTAGCACGTAGTAGTACAATCTGTGCACTGCATGCCGGCACCTAAAAAAGTAAGGTTATTAGTAAAATTGTAATATGGGTAGAGTGAACACTAAACAGGAAATAGCTTATCAAATTGCTAAATATAGCCTGTGCCCTGCCCTATTGTGCTTCTCCTGGGTGTACTTCTTCCACGTCAATGAAGCACACATTTCACATTCTTCTTCTGGTGCAGTCTGTTATGCTAAGGCCAGGTACATCCATTTATCAATGACGCAGTACACGTTCCAGAATACTAAGGCTGAACTAAACCAGCAGTTCCCGTGTGGCCGATGGCATATGGGCATGTATGTTGATGCTTGTGAGGAGCATTCTTTGGGAGCATACATGGGACTGTCTCTCACACCAGCCCAGGGGGCTCCACAGAAGTTTTGGGATTTCAGCGGCATCCGTGGCTTTACATAGCAGGAACAGCCATACTCAAGATGCAGGATACATTACAATCAACATTTCTGAAAGCGTAGGAAGTGTGCGCGTTCAGAATCACCACACTGACTGTGCTGCAGGCCTTAAGGCTATATTTCTACCACAGTTGTGTGGGTGCATCCTGTCTGCAACATTCCGCCAACCATGACTCCTTACACCACATGTGGCTGTGCTCTTGCTTGTCCCAGTTTCATGTGTGAGTTGGCCATCTAATCCAGCTTCCATATATTGTTCCCGGGGCTTATAGTACCTAATTACCATCAATAGTATAAGCATACATGTAACGGAACACAGCATAGAGGACCATATGTCTCATTCAGGCATGTCAGAAGCATGCATTAGGGCATCACGACCCATAGGCAATCACACAGTATTTGAGTCTGGTCATGCCACATGGGATTCCTCTTCATATCCTTAAATACACTGAACAGGTACCTTTAGCCTTCACATGAATGCTTTGCCCCATGAATTGACATATTAATGTCCCCTGTCTTCTATGGGGGTCTGTGAGGAATGCGCAGCACCTTGTTGCAAGGTCTCACCCCAAAAAATATGTGTTACTTCAAATATGCACCAAAAAGCAAGTTCGATTCATCAAGCCCTGCAATACACAGGATCATCTAGTCAAACCATCTGTTCCTCTCTCCAGTTGACACTGAATACCCCATTCAACCTTGGCTGATGATACCACTGCACAAACCCAGGAATAGCTGACTCCAGCGCTACAACAATGCACACAACCGCACCACCTATGAGCAGGCATTTAGGCAGCTCACAAATTACTTGGGTCTCTGCATAGGACTGGTGCTGCATGTATGCGCCCACTAGAGAAGGTCTGCCTCGCCATGACTATGAGCTGCATGCCACACAAAAAGCCATCAGAAGCAAAGTGCCTCTTGCCGATGATGGCGAGAAAGATGCAGACTCCGATGGTGGTGGCCATGGGCATAGCAAGCAGTGCTGGAACTGAGAATTCACAGCCTCAGCATAACCACGGGAGCCGCATCATCACAACTCTTCCACCTTGGCTGACACAGGTACAAGATTACAGCACACAGGTAACAATGCACAGCCAATGGGGAAGAGGCTTAGAGGGTGGTTGTGGATAGGGAGGAGGAGATGGGCAAACAAGAAAGCGGTTCAGGGACAGTTGTCATGGACAGCTATGGAGATTTCTTCGGAACCCCATTGGTAATACTGCTGGTGTTTTCTTGGCACTGTTATTGTTGACAATGCACTGCACACACACCTCCCTCACTGTTGCATGACATTCAGCAGATGGCTGGGGTACATCCATGCTGTAATCCCTGAAACATTAAAACTATGAACAACCAGTGGTGGTTCTGTACAACCACCCACTCAAGATTATGCACCTGAGGACACCGAAAGCTACATCCTGTCACCTTAGCATAGAACCATTAAGACCCTCAGGCACATATAATGCAGATCAGCGCTTACCAGAGAAAAGCCACACATTCCAGCTAACCGGACAGTTAAAACAGAAAAGTTACATTACGCATACCTGAACAAAGGACTCTGATCCAATGTTTTAATGGCGCCATAATCGAATCCTCATCAAAACCTGACTCATTTGAGAAATAAGTTGAAAGCTCCTTATCTGCATCATAATATTTCTTATAGGTCTCCATCCACCACTGGCCCTTTTGCAGTCGCGCTTGGTTTAGTTTGTCTGACATCCTTCTCCCGAGTTGCTTGCTGCTCAATCAGATGAACAGGCGCGTGTATATATACTATGACTTTTCAGCCCAGCCTCCTTAATCCGGGACTGCAGATCCTGCTCCTTAATATTTGATTTGCTGCTTATTTACAGTGCACCATGTGGTGAATCACCTGGCTGAAAGAAAAGGTGAGTGAGAAGTACCCATAATTCAGATCTGCCTCTTTTACGAATTGTTTTGCAAAGATATGCTTATAGCTTTGACTTTTCTTCTTCAACCCAAGTCAAACGCCCGTGCATGGCTTTTTGTCTTGGAGTGTCTGAAGTTCAACTGTTTAACTGTTCAACTAGATGCCCCTCAATGCATAATCACACTCACTTTAAATGTCTGCTACTCGTCTTTAAAACGTCGTCCATATCCTTGCCCCCTGACCCCCGCCCACCTACCTTGCTGGCTGCATCTCAAAGTACTCGCCCTCTGGAACTCCCTACTCCTCATCCCTTCATAGCCTCCTTCCACTTAAATTCCCTTTCCTTACTTGCCTGACACACTGGAATGCTCTTCCCTCTGGCCATTACACCCATCCCTCAGTGAAACTCTTCAGAATGAGGATCAAACTCCACCTGATAGCGATGGAAGCTGCTCCACAAAACCTTCCCATCCGCTTAACCAAACTAACTACAAGTCAACCACACCTGCATTCTGCCGTCAGGTGAACCATACGCTATTTGGAATTGTGAAAATGCTGGCCTCACGCTGTCAATCTTACATATGTAATATCCTTCTTTTTCTTACTCTGGCATATGTTCCCACTCCTACCCTGTCACCTCCCGGTGTACATCACCCAATCAAACACTGCTCTTTTGTACTGCTCTTATGTATAGGAACCATGCACTGGGACTACCTCTGTACTCAGTGCATGCTGTGTAAGTCATGTCTTCTTGAAATGACACCTGTATTTCAGCAGTGCAATGTATGATGCTGTTAATGGGCAGCACTTTTTTATTCCACAATAGACAAACACTTACTGCAGATAAACGTATAGAGAGAGAATAGCTGACAAGCAATGTAGAATTTCTTTTGCTGATTCTAGCACTTTTCTTAACAGAAATGAAATGGGGGAGACACCCCACACCATCCTTCCTCCCCACCATCCTAGTGTGGTGGAAGGATGGATGCTGTGGGGGGACTCCCTGGTTTTATTCCAATTATAAGTGGTAAAATCAGCACACAAGAATTGGTGAAATGTCATTCCGCAAACAATATTCACCCAAACTTAGCATCTATAATTTTGTGACAAATAATTGGTAGTAAATGTGATCAAAATAAATTGGGAAAATCTGTCATTTGGCAAAAGTGGGTAACACCAGTTTTGACATGTGTAACAGATGCCATATGCAACTTCATCCAGAATACTGGCATTAGCTATCACTACATTCAAACTGACTTGCTTATCAATGGTCACCCCCACTATTCTTCTCCGCTCACTGCAGTTGCCAGAGTCTGTGGTCATGCCTTCTTACCAATGTCTCACAAAGAGAAGTGGCTCTATCTTCAGAATTGCCATGTAGCAGCTGCTGACAAATTAAATATATCAACCGCAGCTCACTGGATGCACAAAACCTTCCCAAATCACACATCACTTATATGAAGAGACATATTTTTACAGTGAAATGTCATAATAGGTCAATGGACTGAAGACAGAGACCAAAAGGTTGTCATCTTGAGCATCTCCAAGCCACACCCCATCCACCAGCAAGGCACCTTTTAAGAAGATTTGGAAATGACCCTTGAAAAACCTACATCAAGAATTCAAAGAAGACAGATTAACAAGAAATGGTTTTTATGAAACAAGGGGTTAAAAACAGATTTTAGAAACGTTAATTGGAGCAAGTGATGAGATGCGCTAGTACATCTCATCACATGTGCCAAAAAAATGAGCAACCCATTCTCAAAGGATGTGCTCATTCAGATTACCTTTCTCAAACCTTTGCACATTTGCACATCTCAGGAGCTGATTCTGGTCCTTTATAACCCATCCCGCATTCACGGACGGGATGTGCTTTAAAATGCCCTGAAATGATGGTCATCCCTCTGCGCCTGTGAGAGCAGGCACAGGGAGAGGAGCAAATCATGACAGTTTCCTTTCTGACCCTGTCAGCCATGTTTTAAGCAGCGGCTGTCACAATTGCATTTCATTCCCCAAACAGAAATGTACATGCTATTTATTTTAGCATTTCACTGAGAGGGGCTCTTTCGTGCGTGGCCCATCACAGAGAAATGCTCTCAGAGCAATAACAGGGTTTCTGGGAGACTGTCATATGCTCCCAGCTCTAATGTCTGCAGGGCGATGGGCAGCACATCTGTGTGCAACTGTCCAGACCATCCTGTAAAACTCAGACCTCGTTTGAGAATAAGGGAAAATGTGCCATTTCTGAAAGTAGCACAAATGAATCAAGTGCATCCTCTGCGCACCTTTCCTTTGCACTACATTTTGAGACTCTGACCTTAAGTCTCCTAGTTTAACATTTTTTGGACACATTAGAGAATAGTCAACTGTGTGAGCCCAAAAGTGGGAAAAAGTCTCAGTGTGGCATCTCTTCCACAACTAGGCTAAAAACCCACCAATACCCTCTCTTCATTCCCCTACATCACAGCAGTTTTTTATCTAAAATAATTAAAACCACTAAGGAATTTGCTGCACTGAAAGATCCCTATCCTGCTAGCTGCATGGAAACTGCATCTCCACTCTGAAACACAATGCCCATGCCCTCTGCAATCCTTCTCTAGGAATGGGCTCAATAGCCATTGCTCTGAGGTGAGTCTCCATCACAAAGCTACTGAAGAAACCCAATGGGATCAGTATTGTAGAAAAGATTTGCCCAATCCCTGTGCAACACCTCAAGGTTAAATTACTGGAGAAGTTGATCAGTTCAAAACTGCAGGCCTGGAGAAGCTACACCCGCTACAGAGCCAACACGCCGGCTTTAAATCTCCAAGAGGGACTTGATTGACAATCAAGAACATCTGAAAATCATTTCTCAAAGCTGCTGCCATCAACCACTTGCTGGCTCTCCTAGATACATCAGCGGTATATGACTGCAATGATTACAACCTCCAGCTTCACTGAAGTCATCATCATCAATCTTTCTATCTATCTATCTATCTATCTATCTATCTATCTATCTATCTATCTATCTATCTATATCTATCTTTCTATCTGTCTTTGGTATACATAAAGTTCCCTTGACCAAAGGATTCTATGTGCTATCTTCATGCGAGATCCAGGGAAAATAGGAGGAGCTTTGCAAACAAAGGGAAAGGTTTTGAGTCTAGGACTATAAAGACAGCGTTCATTGAGGCCATGTAGTTATTTTGGGAGAGTGCTCCATAGTCTGGATGTGAGTACTTTTACAGGAATCTCTTGCCTTTCCCTGACGTGTTTCTCCTTATTTCTCACTGACCATTCAGCTCATGTGTCCCTGAGCCTGTCTTTTGCCTGTTTTGGAGATGCCACTTGCTAATCACTCTCTCCCTGGCTGCTCAATGTACGCGTGCAACCCCGAGCCAACTGGAACAATGCCTTTGCCAATGTATTTCAACACATCCTGCTTTCACTGAGACCAGGTGACAGAATCATCAAAGGATGTTACAGCACAGCTAAGGGAAATCCCAGATTGGATGCCTGGCAGCAAACCCAGCCTTAACAGGGATAAATCAGAAATCCTATTATTTGAATGGCTATCAAGAACCACATTGCCATTCACCGGAGTGATAAGCCAGATAGATTACTGCAACTGCATCAACAGGGGGCTGAAATAAATACGGTGAAACAATTACAGTTGGGACAGATCGGAGCATCGCACCTGGTATCTGGTCTGAGAAAACAGGACCACATTGTCCCAGTCCTTAAAACCCTTAATTTTCAACTGATTTAACAGAAAATGTTTTATAAAATCCTTTCAATAGCACACATAATTTGGGGTCATTGCTCTGTGCACTTTTACTTTTTATGGCACAGATGTGTCCTTCATAGTCTTATGTCCTTCAGACCAGGCAAGTCTTTGTGGCCAACCCAAAAAAAGCATCGCTAATTGGATACAATTTTCGCCAATTATTTAAAAAATGATTGCACACATGCATGCACACGAATGTTTTCACAGAAATACAGTTGTGGTGAAGAACTGAAATGAAAACCCCAATTTTGAATTTGAATAACTGCTAAATTACATTAATCGAACATAATAAACATGTATAAGCACATTTGCATCCTTTTTTATTGGCTAAATTGCATTTAGCGGACAACAAAAAGTGCACTACTACGTATGCAGAAAGTTGTACACGCAGCCTGGGCATGAGGTTGATGGAAGTGGAAGAACATGTATGCACACACAACACTGGATTTTGAAGTAAGCCTAGAAACTCCTGCTCTCGCCTGGTGACTGTCAACTTCAAATCTCTGATCTCCTAACTCCAAACTAACACTTAACTAGTGTAATTCTATATTCTAAAGTACATTATACACTAATCAATAGTATACTGGACTTAATACACTGTACTAAAATAAAATGGCTAAGGGTAAAATGTATCCATTTGTGCTAGGACAATTGTATTGTGAGGAAACAGCCAGCTGCGTGGCTAGTGGTCTGAGGCTAATGCTTGAGCCATAGAACATTTGTAAAGAATATAGAACCCACTGGAACTTCGCGCTTGACTTTGTTAAAACAAAGTCACTGTAATGCCTGCAACGATTGCCTCCTTATATATAAATGCAGTTACACGAAAAAGAGAAAGTCCTCTAATGATATATTCTGAATTCTTGAAGAGGTTTGTGTGCGTTTTAATCTGTGAAGGTATATCTTGCATTGAAACAGCCAACACGTGTTTCAACTCTGAGGGCCTCATCACGAGTTGGGTGATAGCCCTTAAATGTGGCGATAATGCTACTGCTGCTGCATTTAAGGGTCCGCCCACACACGAGTCTGGCGTGTTTAGCCCCAGCTCAGAGCTGGGGGTAAACATGCTGGAAAAATTCCCATTTTCGGATGCAATTAGCAACACGCTATTAGCTAATTGCGCCTAAAATTCCCCATTGTGTCCAATGGACCCAGTGGCAAATGGGGAATTATTTTTACAGCCCAAACCCGTGATCTGGCGGTAGTACCGCTGGATGGGTGGGCGGTAACGCAAATACAGTTAGGAGGTATCCCACTTGGGATACCGCCCAACTCGTAATGAGGCTGTAAGTCTTTCTCAAGGCTGCATAAGCATTGGTTACAATCATTAATGCATAGAAAGGTTAATGTTCGATTCTGTTTCATACAAGTCAACCAAAATTAACATCATTGCATGTAAAAGAATGCGGTTCATTGATACATACCAAAGGACAGGGTTCAGGGACCAAAAGGAAAAACAACCAAACATAAAATGTAAAATGTTTTCAAACTGTCTTAGAAATGTTTGACATAAAGATGTATACACTGCACATGCTGCCCTCCATGCATTGTCTAATTGTACTTGTGACGTCTTAGAAATTAACTGATGCCGTATACATTCAAAATATGCATTGTTACTACAAACACTTATCTAAGGATGTTGATATTTTTGCTTTTACTCAGAGGCAGAATCAGATGGAGATTCCAAACCCAGACAGAGGCTCAGAGACGACAGCAGAGAAACAGGAAAGCAGTGTAGATGAGAAACTTTTTTTTTTAGATCAGATAAGGAGGTACAGAAGAGGAACATAAAGGAACAATGGAAAACAAGTAAGGTTCCAAACCCCTTTAGTCACAAAATATCTACACTGAACACCCCACAAGGGGCAGGAGTGGAGGAAGAGGTAAGCTCAGACGAGGATCAAGGTCCTTCAGGAAGATTAACAAAATCAGGAACAAGGAAACAGATGGGGAGACACCCAAAGATAACATAGATACAAATCTTTCTGATCGAATAATCACAGAAAGAGAAGTATTGGTACTCAAGGGTTTACCATTTTCACCAACCACTAAGACCAATTTTACTAATTTTCAAATTGATTTCTTTAGGTTTGTTAGGAAATTAAAATGAAAGAAATTCTTTGCTACACAGGTTAACATATATACATCGGGAGAACTACAGTCACCAATCAGTGACCTAACAATAACAGACATTGAAAATACCCACCTTCTCATGTCTCTGGAAAAGGATGAACACATAGAACTACAAGCATTCTGTAAAGAACTTGGAGTGCACTCCAGGAATTTAAGGATCACAGAACTAAAAGCAAAATCAAAATGTAATCAGCAACTGGCAACAAAGAATGTCATTGATACTTTCGAAAAAGTGGTGATTAGGGATATCCCTCATCACTTGGATGTGAAAACATCTCAAGTCAATGACAATATCCACAACTTCAGTCCCAGAGAACGCTTGGCCCTAACAACGTTAGCCAATGACAAAGACATAGTAATTAAGAAGCAGACAAGGGAGGTAATGTAGTAATCCTCAACACATGGATTATATCAAAATGGGCATCGCACACTTAGAATCACCAGGCTGCTACAAAGAATTACTTACGGACCCAACGCAAAGTATCATTAAAGAACTAAACACAGTGGTACTGGAATGGCTCCAACGAAGCTGCCTTTCTGATAAAGAAAAGTCATATCTAAGTATTAAAAAATCCAACCATGCCCACAATCTCTTTTTTACCAAAAATCCATAAGAGTTTTGACACGTTACTAGAAGTTTGCCCCATTTTGAGTGGAATAGGTCTGGCTACAGAAGGCCTCTCTAAATGTACTGACAAACCAATCAGAGAACATGTCTTTGGTACACCATCTTACATTAGTGATTAGCACACATGTTATATCTATTATTGAAAATGTATATGGAAAAAAGGGTATTTACTAGCCATCCTAGATGGTAAGGCACTCTATACTTCCATGGATCATAAACTAGCTATCAAGGCATTTGAATATACTTTTCAGGAAAACTCAGCCTCATATATCTAAAATGTTTCAATGATCGAGGAGTTTTTGAGATTTACACTTGGCAACAATGCTTTTTTTATTCCATAGCACGTACTGTCTTCAGACAAAGGGTATTGCAATGGGGACAAAATGTGCTCCCTCTCTGGCCAATTTGTTTATGGCTCACTATGAAGATAAACATTCTTTAAATGTCAACAAATTTGTTGAGAATATTGTGTTGTGGAAACGGTACATTTATGATGTTGTGATTGTATGGAATGGGACCCAAGATAGCTTTTGTGACTAGACAAGATTTCGTAATATAAACAAATTTGGTTTGTCTTTCATTGGACACTGTGACTTAGAAGAGATCAACTTTTTGGACCTACACATCTACATTAAAGACAACCAAATAGAAACATCCAGGTACTGTAAGAGCACAGAAGTAAACTCCACATTGCATGCTAACAGTTGCCACAGAAGATCAACAGTCACCAATATTCCCAAGGGGGAATCTTATGGGGCACAGAGAAATTGTAGCGAAAATGAAGAGTATAGAAAAGAATGTGAACTCCTGACCCACAGGTTTTTGTGGAGGGTGTACCCTGAGAAAATGATAAACAAGGCACATAACACAATCAAAATGATCATTAGATCAGACATTATAGTCTGTGCACCTAAGGTCTGTGTATCAAAAGCCCAAAACAGCAAGGGACGCATTAACATAATCACACATTATTCTAAAGACTTGCATATATTAGACAGTTATGCTGAAACACTGGAATCTACTGCATATGGAAAAAGACTTATCACCCTACATTGACAACAATCCACAATTTGCATATACCAGAGCACCGACATTGAGGAATAACTTATGCCCATCTTTTCTAGACATCAGTAAAGCTAAGACTGGCTCTGACTGGCTGACAAAAACAAGGGGCTTCCACAAATGTGGAACTTGTATGTGCACATTTGCCCACACTGACTGTAACAGCTATAGGCACAAGAACGAAGCTGAAATCCATATTAATGACTTTATCAACTGCATGCCAGCCCATGTGGTGTACGCGATCATCTGCATCTGTGACAAGCTGTACATTGGCAGCACCATTAGCCAGCTTCATATACATATCCGGAGCACCTTCCCAACCTTCTTAATCCGTGAGTGCAGTTCCTGTTACTGAATATTTGATTTGCTGCTTATTTACAGCCATCATGTGATGAATCATCTTCTTGAAAAGAAAAGCTTAGTAAGGCGAACCCAAAATCAGATAAGCCTCTTTTATGACTTTTTTTGCAAAGATATGCCTGTAGCGTTTACTTTTCTTCTTCAACTCATTTCCTGCATGCTTGTCCATTCCGATAAGTTAAATGTCGGCGCATGGCTTTTATTCTGGAGTGTCCAAAGTTCAACTTTTAAACTGTTCAACTGGATGCCCCTCCATGCAAAATCACTGTTAAATTTCTGCTACTCGTCTTTAAATCTGTCCATGTCCTTGCCACCCCCCATTACCTTGATGCCTGCATCTCAACGTACTCTCCCTCTCAAACTCTCTGCTCCTCATCCTGTCATAGCCTCCTTCCACTTTCATTCCTTTTCTTTATTTGCCCGATACCCTGGAATGCTCTCCCCCCTGGCCATTAAACGCATCCCTCGGTGGAACTCTTCAGAATGAGGATCAAACTCTGCATGATAGAGATGGTAGGTGCTCCCCAAACCCTCCCATCCGCTTATCCAAACTAACTGCCCAGCCAACCTCAACCTGCATTCTGCCCTCAGGTCAACCGCATGCTATTTGTAAATGTGAAAATGCTGGCCTCACGCTGACAATCTTACAGATGTAATGTACTCCCTTTTCTTTCTCTGGCATACGTTCCCACTCCTACCCCTTCACCTCCTGGTGTACTTCACCCAATCAAACAACACTCCTCTGTAAAGGAACCATACACTAGGACTACCTCTGTACTCACTGTCTGCTGTGTAAGTCATGCCTTTTTGAAATTGAACCTGTTATTCAATAGTGCAATGTATGACATTGTGGTTAATGGGCAGCACTTTTATCCCACAATAGACAAACACTTACTGGAGATAAATATATAGAGAGAGAGACTAGCTGGTATGCACTGTACATTGGACATATACATGAAGTCCAATGTTTAATACCACAGAAGGATCTATGAGGGTTCCCGACTGTTTTTTGCTGAATGACATTTCACCACATTTCTTTGGCGATTTTATTACAACTTTTTTTAACAGCAAAAAATTAGTGGAGACCCCCCACACCATCCTTCCTTTCCCCACCCCCTTCAAAACAAACTTGTCTATACATTTGTGGCAGAAAAGTGTTAAAAAAATGTGACCAAAGAAAATGTGGCAAAAATGGGTAACACCAGCGATGACAGGTGTTGCATATGCCATATGAAACTTCATCCAGTATGCTGGCGTTTTCCATCACTACATTTAAATTGACTTGCTTGTCAATGGTCACCCCCACTATTCATATCCACTCACCGCAGTTGCCACAGCCTGTGTTCATGCCTTCTTACCAATGTCTAACAGAGTATGGGGCGTGCTCTTCAGCAATGCTATGTAGCAGCTGCTGCCAAAAAAAACGGACATCTTCTCAATTATGTCGGCCATTACTATCGCATTGACGCCATTTACTAAACTCTATGAATCTATACACGATACATTGAAAGATCATACAACGATCCAGGCCATGATCCACACCAAGTTAATTTACCTGGAAGGATATGTAATGGCATTAGAGGAAAGAGCTAAAAACTCAAACCTGAACCTAAGTGATTTAACATCACTGGTTCTTGCCATGAAGGAAGGCAGCAACTTATACCAACAAAGGCAAGATGTAATTTCATCATCTTCTACAATTATTGACTTAACAGCAAGAAACAAACACTCCTTCGGAACTCTAACAAGATTAAATGACAATAGCTCAAAAAACAAGTAATATCCACCTCTGGAGCTTTTACAAACGCCAAGAAAGTATTGCTCATTGTCGATAAAAAGGTACAGGAGCAACAAGTAAAGTCTTCCTCCTAAGGGTGCCCCGACCAAGCTTATTCGATCTTTGACAATACTAGGCCAAGGCGCGACAAGATCCCAGACAAGCAGGACAATTCTAGGCTGAACCCAATTTCTCAGGATACACCAACAAACTTTCATCAAGAAGGTGCAGCTACAACAATTACAGCTTCATTATTCCGACTATCGGAGAATCAAGAGCTTAACAGCATGAACAAAAACAATGTGACCTTACATCAAAGACCTCTTTCTTCACCTAAATAAGCAGACGATTTTTTGGCTAACGAGACTCTAATGAACATAAGTCAACACTTATACGACGCGGCTCCTTCGGCGGCACCAAATCAACCTTTTCCACCACTACAGAGGAAAGTAAACTTTGCCAAATTGACAACTGACTCAATCACCAGTTTAAACGAGGAAGAAGATGTTCCCTCAATGCCTTTTCTTATGCTGGAGGAATGCTGAAAAAAAACAATCCGGGCAGAAAATTGGCGGTCTCCGCATTTACCGCGATCCTCCAAAGACATAAAAAAACAAATGAAATCAAATGCCCTGCAAAAAGCGAAGCCCCCAATCAAGGTGCATGGCTAAAACAATCTAGTAGCTGAAAGAAAAGTTCAGAGCCTGCAGCAACCTTTATAACCTCATTGCGAAGACAAGAAGCGGTTCGAACTTCCTACCACAACAATCATCATAAGAATCTGTCGTCGGAAACTTGTTATAGGTCCAGAACAGAAATTTACCAGAGAATACTGGTTGATAAACCCAAGTCAAAATGGGTTTTTAAACTGGAGCAGATCCCTGGCAACCACGATGAAGTCATTTAAACAGAAGATCGGTGCAGACCCTGCTCCATTACATCCTGAAACTTTGTCTGTACAAAACCGACAACTTTAAAATAGTGGATCCTAGCCATAGACATGGCAAAGCTAAAATTACCTCCACATTTCATCATCACCGGTTAAAGACCTCTTAAAACATGAGGCAAAAGAACTTTTAAGATTGGGTTATGACCTAACCGAATCAAAGGACAAAAGTTTGAATTCACAGAGACCCCTGCACGGGCCTTGGACTAGCAGAAGCGAGGTAAAGGTCATCACTCCGGTTGACAGTATACTGCAAGACAAAAAGTAAAGCAACCGATTTTCACCACTAATCCACGACGAGGAGTGTACTACGGGTTGCCTTGACCATAGCCACGGCAAGAAACCATTGTCAATGCAAGAAGTAAACCGTTTTTTAAACCCTCAGCAGACAGCTTAAATTGCATGTCAACGAAAATGTCCATCTTCGAAACAAAAGGAGGCTGTCCAACGTCAACCAAGCAACACAGCTAATGGCTATATAGAAACGAAAAGAACCATTAGACAAGATGTTCTTGCAAGAAAGGACCTTCCACCACCACGAGCCAACCGGTCAGCTTTACAAGGCTTATGGTCTTACACTAGCACTAACATCTGAATGTAACACATAGCAATCCAAGCCGATTGAGCATACCTTGCAGGAGGGTTCCACGTGAGACACTCATGTTCCCGACCTGATTCTATGCTCTTGGAATATTAGGGGTTATCTCCATCTGACCGCTCCAGGAGACGTGGATCTTATGACATCCTAGGCTTTCAAGAAACGTGGCTCACCAAAAAAACCACCGTAGACGGATATGAAATCATTTTAGCACCTGCTAAAAAGGGAACACTGGGCTGCCCTTCTTCTGGTCTCTTCACGGCTTGCGCCAGCAGACAGAGTATAACTGTGGGCAAAATTCTGGTGTCAAACTACTCGCTGTTTGTTGGCACTGGTGCTTAACTGGAACCACAAAGCAAGCTCTGCAAACTTCCAACAATCAACTCCGGTTGGTGTTCTCAACACCTATTGGAATCCTGCAACAACAGATGCTATGCAGTACCTTGAAATAATTGATAGCACGTTCGATGAGATCCTAGCGGTCCATCAGGTCTACCATATCTTAGTGTGTGGTGACTTAAAAGCTACCTGCAAACAACAACGAACCAAAACAACATTTTCCACAGCGGAACATAGAGGCTCCCTTTGGTTAAATTTGATGAACTCAAGAAACTTTATCAGCCTAGATACATTGTTTGAAAAACAAGGTTGCCTTCCAACCTGGAAAAACATCAAACTCCAATTTACAATTGATCATATCTTTGTTTCCAGACCGCTATTACAATTGATCATGTCTTTTGAAGTTAATCAAACAAACGCTATTGACCACAATCTCTTGTTGACGACTAGGAAGACTACTTTCCGCAACACAGAAAGGATGAACAATCGGTTGGAAGCTAACAATCAAGGGAACAGGCTGAAACTGACAGAAAAATGTATCAGAGAGCTGACCAGTAAATACAATAGAGAAGAATGCAATGGTCACCACATATTTGTTGACTACGGGCCTTTGCTTATGGATTACAAGAAAACAGGAAATACTTATCTTTTACTCAGGAAACACACAGTTATGACAAGGTTCTGGTGTCCAAGAGACGTGAGTTTCGGAAAAATTAAAAGAAGAGCAATTAACCTTGATCCTCAGCAGGCTAAAGTAGAAATTTGCGCCGCTACTAGAATTTACCACTCCTGGCACAGATCCTACCGATGAAAGTTATACCAACAAGACTTTGAATCGATGCTTAAAGCAATCTGTGGAAACAACGCTAGAGAATTCTGGTCACTTTTAAAAACCACTACGCCACTAAGCGGGGACAAGATCCTGAATAGTATAGGTAAATCTACCTGGATCAACCACTTCAAGAACCTCTTCCAACAGCCTGTTGTCCCAAATACTGAGAGACCAGAAACGACACCCCATGACTGGGTGAAATTTGAGGACCCAGTTGAAATTGCCGACTTAATAAAAAAGTTGAGAAATTCTAGGGCTCTAGGGCCTGATGGCATCACAAATTTAGACCTCAAGACTCATCCAAAGGAATGGGCTAAATTCATAAGAAATGTTTTCATCAGATGCGCAGAGACAAAATCTGTCCCGGCATCATGGAAATCTGCCATTGTGGTGCCTATTTTCAAGAAAGGAAACAACAGCGATCCCGCTAACTACCATCCGATTGCGCTGTTGGACCCCATTGGGAAGTATTCAGCTCCTTGCTCCTTAGGAAATTCCAAACATGGGCAAAGAATGCCCCATGTAATGACCACTCTAAATCGGCCTTTAAAAAGAACACAGGAACAATAGCAGACACCCTACTACTAAGCACTATAAAAAGTAAGGTGATGGAAGGTGCCCAAGATTGTTTGTCGCATTCATCGACTTAGCACAGGCATTCAACTGGGTCGATGGAGCTCATGTCTGGGATAAACTCCATGAATGGGATTGTCCTGAAGAAATTTTCGAGCCCATAAAAGCACTGTACACAAATATCAAACTGAGAGTCTGTTTAAGCCAACAAGTTATTTTATCAGCAGCCATTCCAACACTAAGGGGAGTAAATCAGGGCTGTCCTTTGGCGCCTGCCCTTTTCTTAGCCTATTTAGGTGACTACACGTTTACAGAAGAGTCTGTTAGAGCTTTTCTACCGAAATTAGCGCAATCAAAAATCAGCAGGCTGTTTAACTAATTATATTTGATCAGAAGCCTATCGGACTGCAGCGTCAACTTGACAACCTACTCAAATATACAATGGAAAATAATCTTGAAATCAATAAAAGAAAAACAAAAATTATGGTGCTAGAAAAAAACAGTCAAGAAGTCTGAAAACTGAAATGGTGCCTACAGAAAAGCAATCTAGACAAAGTCAAAAATGTCAATTACCTTGGTGTAACACTGGACAGTTCAAAACAGGAAGCTTAAATGCAAAATACCCTCCTAGAAAAAATCAGGAAACTGGCAACACAGGGAAAGGCTATTGATAGGAAATATGGCCGCTTCTCCACCATCCCAGCATTAAACTTTTACAAAATGAAAGTTGTTCCCTCTATCACATATGGAGCTGAGGCAATGCTGTCTATACCCAGAGCCCTATGGACGAGGCTAGAGGCATACTACTGGGGAACAGTGCTAGGACTGCCAAAATATACATCAACAGTACTAATCAGACGAGAACTTAGCCTACTTTCTCTGGAAAGCACCCTAAACTGTAAATCATTGATGCTATTCAGGAAATGCTTGATGCCAAACAGTGCCTTGTTATACTGTTTGATCAACAGAGAAATGATGGGTTCAAACTGTAAAATGCTTAAAAAAAGTGAGAGATGACAACACAGCACTCCTAAAATCAGTCCAGAGTGGAGAGGACGAACTGATCAATAATCCAGTAAAAGTGTTAAAAAAGCTTAAGGAGCTGGATTGGATCGAGACCCTAACAAACTTACGATTCATTTGCCACCGAATACGAAAAAATCGAATGAACTACAGGGATACATCAAGAAATTCTCCAGCAGACCTGCGTGAAACTTCATACTAAGAGCCCGTCTTAACCTCTTAGGCACAAATGAAATTCGGGCAATCACAGGTCTCTCTATGACAAATAACTGTAGACTATGTAACACTGCTAATGAAAAAGAGCCAATTAGCCATCTCCTCTTGTTAAGCCCGGGCACTGTGTGGGGCAGGTCCCAATATGTGAAGCACATCTTTGTAAACTCTTTATTGATGGATGAAGAAACATGCTGGTATAGGATGATCAGCGGAGGTAAACCCATCTGGCAAACAGCAACATTTAAAATCTTGCAACATATAATGACAACTTTGACAAAACTTCCAGAAACCACTTAAGGATTGCAGGCTTTAGTAAATCTGAGATATTTTGTGAGTCTGCCAAAGAACCAATACAAGAGACTATACAATACAAAGACAATATAACAACAAAGACCTCAAAACACACTTTGATGATCCTGTTGTAAAAATCATATTTCTTTTGATTAAAACAATTTTTAAACAAAGAAAATACCTGCAGACCTTCGGGGCGCTTTGCACAAACCTCACATGCTTCTGAGTCAATACACAAGAAGGTAGTCAAAGATCATGTGACTATCACTGGGTTTATATAGGTAAACATAGCAGAATACAAGGTACATAAAAGACAATGTTGTTTTAACCAGAGCAATGCCAAAAAACATTTAAAAATCACTGAATTATAAATGGAGTGAAATAGAAGCTCACATGGTACACTCATAATGTACATTAGTCGCATACCCCTGGTAAATGGTGGAAAACATTTAGTGGCAACCATTTGTTGAGTGGCTTATTTAAGTTCATTCGAACATCGATCCAGCCTTACCAGCCCACTGGCACAGTAAAGGAAGTAAACCAAAAAACGTTGAGTGGAAATCCCTACAGATTTAAGACATCAAGTGCCATATTCATGAATTCATTCATTTTCATCATATCGCCTATCACCATAATTATGGTCCCAATACGCTGGAGGCTGAATGCCCCCAGAGGATTCAAAGTGCAAAAGTTTTGGAAATTAGAAAGTGCTGTTATGTGTGTGTGCATTTCAGCCAATAAAGATATGAGAGGGTGGCCAAGAGCCTGCTAGTCACCCATGTCTGAATGGCAAGTGCATGGGAGGAAGGAGGTATAGTTGGAGCTAAGCGGGTGGTTGTGTGGGGGGGACAGACAGTTCAAATTTGTTGTTGTGAAAGGTAGCTGCATTCTTATGGAAGGTGTGTTGTGCAAAAGTGTTTGAGTTGTATGTGAAAGCAGATGTGTGTGTGAGTTAGGCCAAGCCTTTTGCTTAATTCCGAAGGTTCAGAGTGCGCGAGGAATAAATGGGTTAGCTATACTTTCAACATTAATAACCCTCTGGATTTGAACTAGGTGACAACAGCAGTACTTAGTCTCACATACGATTTAAGTGCAATAAAAAAGCCACCTCTTTGTGGATTTTAGGGTGATACATAGCCATCCCCAGGTCTTTCTAGTGCAATAGAAATGTCCCCTTTAAATGTCTAGGTGCAGTGACAGTGCCACTATCATATACAATAGAGTATAACACATTGCCAAACTCTATATGAATCAAATGCAACTATTTAATGTTTTTACCCTCCTCCTCGTCGACTCAATTGCATACATCTAAGCACATTTCCTACACGTAGAATACAGCTAAGTGCAACACATTTCTTACCTCCAAAATCCATCTAGGTGTAACATATTTTCCAACCCCCAAAATTCCATCTAAGTGTAGAGTATTGCCTACTTCCAAAATACATCTAAGAGTAACACATATCCTAACCCCCAAATGCAGCTAAATGCAACCTATTTCTTTCCCCCAATAACCCATCTATGTGTAACACTTTTCCTAGCCCCCAAAATTCCATTAATTTGTGGCACATTTAACCCCCCAAATATCCATCTAAGTGTGACACAGTTCCTACCCCCAACAATCAATGTAAGTGTATCACAGTTACTGCGCCCAACAATCCATCTAAGTTTGACACATTTCCTACCCCCAACAAACCATCTAAGTGTAACACATTTCCTACCCACAACAAACCATCTAAGTGTATGACAGTTCCTACCCCCAACAATCCATCTAAGTGTATCAGTTGCAAAAAGGATTTAGTTGAGGAAGAAGTACAGTATTAAATTGGCTTTAGCTGACAGAGAGGTAGAAAAAGTTGCATTTTGTAGAGGGAGAGTTAGAAAATTGAAGTATGACAGGTCATTAGTGGCTGTAACCAAATTTGCTATTTTCTTGTCAAAGATCAGTGAAAATACAAATTATGAAAATGTGTGATGAGACAAACTTCCTTTTGAAATAAAATTGCAAAGAAACATTTTAAGAATTGTTTGAAGGAAGGCAAGTGCATAGAGTGATTTCAAATGAGTGTGGCAATGTTTTGTGACTGACAAGTGAAGATCATACTTTCGAAAATCTATGATGAGGCAACATTTTTGTTGTGAATACAAATGTGTAGGCTTGTTTGGATGTGGGAGAGTACATTCAGTGGGTATGACTGAGTGTGACATCTTTTTGTGACAATACAAAAACCCAGCTCATAAGAAATATTCTTGGAATTGGTTATGGGAGAGTAGTTCCAATGGTTATACATCTTAGAATTCTTGGGTGATAGGCTCATATATTTAGTGGCTATACCTGTATGATATTTCTGTGATTAAACAAAATGCTAGTTTCAAAGAAGCATTGTTAATAGTATTTTCAGACAGTTGGCCTCATTACAACGAAGGCGGTAGAGGGTTAATGGTGCCGATAGAGCTGCCGGCGCCGTTATCCCTCTACTGTCTCATTACAAGATCTGCTTGCGGGTCCCGCTAAGGACGTCTGGTAAAACCAGGCGTCCTTAGCGGGACCCGTTAGCAGAACAGGATGCTAACAACGGGCCCGTCATTAACAGGCCCGTTGTTAGCATCCTCCCCATTCCCATTGAGCCCTATGGGGTCTCAAATGGCAATGGGGATGTACTGCATCCGGGTCCAGGTCCCAGGAATGGGAATTACCGGACCGCCAAAGTCAGCATGGGCCGGTAACTCGCTATTTCTGGAACCCGGTTACCAGTATGGGGGTAGCCATGCCGCTAAAAGCGGCATGGCTACCCCCATACACGTAATGAGGACCACAATCTCTTGTTGACGACTTGGAGGACTACTTCTCGAAACACAGAAAGGATGAACAATCGGTTGGAAGCCAACAATCCAGGGAACAGGCTGAAACTGACTGAAAAATGTATCAGAGAGCTGACCAGTAAATACAATAGAGAAGAATGCAATGGCCACCACATATTTGTTGACTACGGGCCTTTGCTTATGGCTTACAAGAAAACAGGAAATACTTATCTTTTACTCAGGAAACACACAGTTATGACAAGCTTCTGGTGTCCAAGAGACGTGAGTTTCAGAAAAATTAAAAGAAGAGCAATTAACCTTGATCCTCAGCAGGCTAAAGTAGAAATTTGCGCCCCTACTAGAATTTACCCTCATGGGTCAGATCCTACCGATGAAAGTTATACCAACAAGACTCTGAATCGATGCTTAAAGCAATCTGTGGAAACAACGCTAGAGAATTCTGGTCACTTTTAAAAACCACTACGCCACTAAGCGGGGACAAGATCCTGAATAGTATAGGTGAATCTACCTGGATCAACCACTTCAAGAACCTCTTCCAACAGCCTGTTGTCCCATATACTGAGAGACCAGAAACGACACCCCATGACTGGGTGAAATTTGAGGACCAAGTTGAAATTGCAGACTTAATAAAAAAGTTGAGAAATTCTAGGGCTCCAGGGCCTGATGGCATCACAAATTTACACCTCAAGACTCATCCAAAGGAATGGGCTAAATTCATAAGAAATGTTTTCATCAGATGCGCAGAGACAAAATCTGTCCCGGCATCATGGAAATCTGCCATTGTGGTGCCTATTTTCAAGAAAGGAAACAACAGCGATCCCGCTAACTACCATCCGATTGCACTGTTGGACCCCATTGGGAAGTATTCAGCTCCTTGCTCCTTAGGAAATTCCAAACATGGGCAAAGAATGCACCATGTAATGACCACTCTCAATCAGGCTTTAAAAAGAAAACACAGGAACAACAGCACACATCCTACTACTAAGCACTCTAAACAGTAAGGTGATGGAAGGTGCCCCAAGATTGTTTGTCGCATTCATCGACTTAACGCAGGCATTCAACTGGGTCGATGGAGCTCATCTCTGGGATAAACTCCATGAATGGGATTGTCCTGAAGACATTTTCGAGCCCATAAAAGCACTGTACACAAATATCAAACTGAGAGTCTGTTTAAGCCAACAAGTTATTTTATCAGCAGCCATTCCAACACTAAGGGGAGTAAATCAGGGCTGTCCTTTGGCGCCTGCCCTTTTCTTAGCCTATTTAGGTGACTACACGTTTACAGAAGAGTCTGTTAGATCTTTTCTACCGAAATTAGCGCAATCAAAAATCAGCAGGCTGTTTAACTAATTATATTTGATCAGAAGCCTATCGGACTGCAGCGTCACTTGACAACCTACTCAAATATACAATGGAAAATAATCTTGAAATCAATAAAAGAAAAACAAAAATTATGGTGCTAGAAAAAAACAGTCAAGAAGTCTGAAAACTGAAATGGTGCCTACAGAAAAGCAATCTAGACAAAGTCAAAAATGTCAATTACCTTGGTGTAACACTGGACAGTTCAAAACAGGAAGCTTAAATGCAAAATACCCTCCTAGAAAAAATCAGGAAACTGGCAACACAGGGAAAGGCTATTGATAGGAAATATGGCCGCTTCTCCACCATCCCAGCATTAAACTTTTACAAAATGAAAGTTGTTCCCTCTATCACATATGAAGCTGAGGCAATGCTGTCTATACCCAGAGCCCTATGGACGAGGCTAGAGGCATACTACTGGGGAACAGTGCTAGGACTGCCAAAATCTACATCGGCAGTACTGATCAGACGAGAACTTAGCCTCCTTTCTCTGGAAAGCACCCTAAACTGTAAATCATTGATGCTATTCAGGAAATGCTTGATGCCAAACAGTGCCTTGTTATACTGTTTGATCAACAGAGAAATGATGGGTTCAAACTGTAAAATGCTTAAAAAAGTGAGAGATGACAACACAGCACTCCTAAAATCAGTCCAGAGTGGAGAGGACGAACTGATCAATAATCCAGTAAAAGTGTTAAAAAAGCTTAAGGAGCTGGATTGGATCGTGACCCTAACAGTGGCCGCGACCAACAAACTTACGACTCATTTGCCACCGAATACGAAAAAATCGAATGAACTACAGGGATACATCAAGAAATTCTCCAGCAGAACTGCGCAAAACTTCATACTAAGAGCCCTGCTTAATCTCTTAGGCACAAATGAAATTCGGGCAATCACAGGTCTCTCTATGACCAATAACTGTAGACTATGTAACACTGCTAATGAAAAAGAGCCAATTAGCCATCTCCTCTTGTTAAGCCCGGGCACTGTGTGGGGCAGGTCCCAATATGTGAAGCACATCTTTGTAAACTCTTTATTGATGGATGAAGAAACATGCTGGTATAGGATGATCAGCGGAGGTAAACCCATCTGGCAAACAGCAACATTTAAAATCTTGCAACATATAATGACAACTTTGACAAAACTTCCAGAAACGACTTAAGGATTGCAGGCTTTAGTAAATCTGAGATATTTTGTGAGTCTGCCAAAGAACCAATACAAGAGACTATACAATACAAAGACAATATAACAACAAAGACCTCAAAACACACTTGGATGATCCTGTTGTAAAAATCATATTTCTTTTGATTAAAACAATTTTTAAAAAAAGAAAATACCTGCAGACCTTCAGGGCGCTTTGCACAAACCTCACATGCTTCTGAGTCAATACACAAGAAGGTAGTCAAAGATCATGTGACTATCACTGGGTTTATATAGGTAAACATAGCAGAATACAAGGTACATAAAAGACAATGGGCCTCATTCCGAGTATGGCGGTAAGGGATAGCGGCCACCGGTAACGAGACCGGTGGCGGTATTCCCTTACCGCCATACTCCGAGTTCCCTCTGCGCCCTTGCCCTTAACGCCTGCTTTGAGCAGGTGTTAAAGTCGAGGGCGCAAAGGGGCCTCCAAGCCAATAACGGTGACCGTAATGAACGGTCACCGTTATTTGCATCTTCCCCATTTCCATTGAGCCCTATGGGGGCTCATTTGGGAATGGGGAAGAGCCTTGGTGAATGGGGAATTACCGCCCCGCCAACCTTGGAATGGGGCGGTGATTCCGCCATCCACCAAGGCGCTGCCGATCCGGGTACGGCGTCAACCAAGGCGTTAATAGCGCCATTGGTTAGCGCCGTACTCGGAATGAGGCCCAATGTTGTTTTAACCAGAGCAATGCTAAAAAACATTTAAAAATCACTGAATTATAAATGGAGTGAAATAGAAGCTCACATGGTACACTCATAATGTACATTAGCCGCATACCCCTGGTAAATGGTGGAAAACATTTAGTGGCAACCATTTGTTGAGTGGCTTATTTAAGTTCATTCGAACATCGATCCAGCCTTACCAGCCCACTGGCACAGTAAAGGAAGTAAACCAAAAAACGTTGAGTGGAAATCCCTACAGATTTAAGACATCAAGTGCCATATTCATGAATTCATTGATTTTCATCATATCGCCTATCACCATAATTATGGTCCCAATACGCTGGAGGCTGAATGCCCCAGAGGGTTCAAAGTGCAAAGGTTTTGGAAATTAGAAAGTGCTGTTATGTGTGTGTGTGCATTTCAGACAATAAAGATATGAGAGGGTGGCCAAGAGCCTGCTAGTCACCCATGTCTGAATGGCAAGTGCATGGGAGGAAGGAGGTATAGTTGGAGCTAAGCGGGTGGTTGTGTGGGGGGGACAGACAGTTTAAATTTGTTTTTGTGAAAGGTAGCTGCATTCTTATGGAAGGTGTGTTGTGCAAAAGTGTTTGAGTTGTATGTGAAAGCAGATGTGTGTGTGAGTTAGGCCAAGCCTTTTGCTAAATTCCGAAGGTTCAGAGTGCGCGAGGAATAAATGAGTTAGCTATACTTTCAACATTAATAACCCTCTGGATTTGAACTAGGTGACAACAGCAGTACTTAGTCTCATATACGATCTAAGTGCAATAAAAAAGCCACCTCTTTGTGGATTTTAGGGTGATACATAGCCATCCCCAGGTCTTTCTAGTGCAATAGAAATGTCCCCTTTAAATGTCTAGGTGCAGCGACAGTGCCACTATCATATACAATAGAGTATAACACATTGCCAAACTCCATATGAATCAAATGCAACTATTTAATGTTTTTACCCTCCTCCTCGTCGTCTCAATTGCATACATCTAAGCACATTTCCTACACGTAGAATACAGCTAAGTGCAACACATTTCTTACCTCCAAAATCCATCTAGGTGTAACATATTTTCCAACCCCCAAAATTCCATCTAAGTGTAGAGTATTGCCTACTTCCAAAATACATCTAAGAGTAACACATATCCTAACCCCCAAATGCAGCTAAATGCAACCTATTTCTTTCCCCCAATAACCCATCTATGTGTAACACATTTCCAGCCCCCAAAATCCATTCATATGTGGCACATTTCCCACCCCCAAATATCCATCTAAGTGTAACACTTTTCCTAGCCCCCCAAAATTCCATTAATTTGTGGCACATTTAACCCCCCAAATATCCATCTAAGTGTGACACAGTTCCTACCCCCAACAATCAATGTAAGTGTATCACAGTTACTGCGCCCAACAAACCATCTAAGTGTATGACAGTTCCTACCCCCAACAATCCATCTAAGTGTATCAGTTGCAAAAAGGATTTAGTTGAGGAAGAAGTACAGTCTTAAATTGGCTTTAGCTGACAGAGAGGTAGAAAAAGTTGCATTTTGTAGAGGGAGAGTTAGAAAATTGAAGTATGACAGGTCATTAGTGGCTGTAACCAAATTTGCTATTTTCTTGTCAAAGATCAGTGAAAATACAAATTATGAAAATGTGTGATTAGAAAAACTTCCTGTTGAAAAGAAAAATTGCAAAGAACTTTTTAAGAATAGTTTGAATAAAGGCAAGTGCATAGAGTGATTTCAAATGAGTGTGGCAATGTTTTGTGACTGATAATACAAAAACCCAACTCATAAGAAATATTCTTAGAATTGGTTATGGGAGAGTAGTTCCAATGGTTATACATCTTAGAATTCTTGGGTGATAGGCTCATATATTTAGTGGCTATACCTGTATGATATTTCTGTGATTAAACAAAATGCTAGTTTCAAAGAAGCATTGTTAATAGTATTTTCAGACAGTTGGCCTCATTACAACGAAGGCGGTAGAGGGTTAATGGTGCCGGTAGAGCTGCCGGCGCCGTTATCCCTCTACTGTCTCATTACAAGATCTGCTTGCGGGTCCCAGTAAGGACGTCTGGTAAAACCAGGCGTCCTTAGCGGGACCCGTTAGCAGACCAGGATGCTAACAACGGGCCCGTCATTAACAGGCCCGTTGTTAGCATCCTCCCCATTCCCATTGAGCCCTATGGGGTCTCAAATGACAATGGGGATGTACTGCATCCGGGTCCACGTCCCAGGAATGGGAATTACCGGACCGCCAAAGTCAGCATGGGCCGGTAACTCGCTATTTCTGGAACCCGGTTACCAGTATGGGGGTAGCCATGCCGCTAAAAGTAACAACATTTTGTTATGGATAAGAGAAAACACTAGTTTTGGAGATTTGTGAATAGGCAAAATTCTAAATAGAGAGAAAATGATCCTAAAATTGTTTGGAGTCAGGAGTGCACATTAATTAGCTGTAACTGAGTTTTCCACCTTTATGTGACAAGAAATCAAAGTAGTTGGTAAGAAAAATGCTTAGATTTGTTTGGAGGGAGGAGAGTGCATGCAGTGACTGTAACTGGGCGTGCTTACTTGATGGAATGAAAGAAAAACATTGTTGTGACAATTTGTGAAGAGAGAAAGCACCAGTTGCCAGAACATGGTCTTAGAAGTGTTTTCTTGCAGAGTTCTACATTTAGTGGGTGTAACTGATTGTGCTGTCTGTTTGTGAAGATTTTAAATACGAATTGTTGCACTACATTCTTAGAGTTAATTCTAAGCTGGAGAGTGCGTTCAAGGCTTGGAAAATGTATGTTCCAACGTTTTGTAAATGGATGAGAAACCATGCACATTTTAAATGGTTGCGATGAGATAACATACAAGTTGCACATAATAATTCATAGAATTGTTTGTTGGGCAAGAGTACATTCAGCAGCTGTAGGTAAGTGTGGCGACTTTGTCTTTTGGATGAGAACAAATTGGTTGCATTTATTCATGGTAAGAAAGAACTTGTGGTGTAGAAACACTTGTAGAATTATGTGTATGGAGACAGGAATTAACATTCTCTGACAGCAGATAAATGAGCTATCATTTGTGATGAGAACAAATACTAGTTGTAAGGCTACATTGTTAAAGTTGATTGGAGAGAGTATAGTACAGTTAGTGCTTGAAAGTGAATGTGCCTCCTTTTTGTGATGGACAACAGAAAAAACTGTAATTGGCAATATTTGTTATAAGACAAAATGATATATACAACACACATGTCTTATAATATTTTTGATTGTTTGGAGGCAGGAGAGTAAATACAGTTGCAGTAACTATGTCTATCAACATTTTATGAAAGATCAGAGAAAAATCTAACTGTAATGTTTAGTGACAAGACACAATAGTAAATGTGAATAAAGTTTTAAGAATTTCTCTGAGTCAGTAGAGTATGCTTAGTGGCTGTAAAGGAGGGTCCCTTTGTTTCATCTCAAGACAGAATGTTAGCTGGCAAGAAATATTCTTAGAATTCTTTGGGCACAGCAGATACTATTTGGTGGTTGTGCTTTGTGTTTGTTTGTTTATTTGTTTGTTTATTCATTTGTAATGCACGCCAGACCAAAGGGTAACAGGGCACAGGAGCAAGACAAGGTAATTCTCAGCTTGGTTACAGTGCTATACAGTAATTTACAGGTGTGGGCATAGATTGTTACAGGTGGTAGAGCATGGCAAAAACGTTAGGAAAAAGCATAAATACAGAATCAACAATTTACAGAATATACAAGGGATGGGCCTGGAAAGGGTTAGTGGTCATTTTCCTTTATCCACTGTATGTAGTTGCGCCTGAAGTGGGGGAAATTTTGCGGTGTCCTTAGGGTGGGTGGCATAGAGTTCCAATGTTGGGCTGCTTTGACTTGGAATCTATTACCACCAGTTTTGGTGCGTTTGAATCTGGGAATAGACAGAAGGTTGGTGGGCCTGGTAGGTCGGTTGGGGATGTGTCATTTGATTCTGTCTACTGGGTAGCGAGGAGCTGCATTGTTGAGGCATTTATGCGTTAATGAGGCTACCTTGAGCATGATTTTGTCAGTGGTGGTGAGCCAGTTGTGCGCTCTTTTCAAGTTGGAGATGTGCTCTTTTTTGTAGATGCTTAGGGTTGCTCTGAGAGCATTGTTCTGCAAGATTTGGATTTTGTTGGTAACACATTTGTTAGCCCCTACATGTAGGGCGTTGCAGTAATCCAGTTTAGATAGGATTAGGGCTCCGGCTAGGGTGGTACCGCTTTTGGTTGAGAGGAAAGGTTTAGCTGCTCTTATAAGTTTGCAAGTGTAAGCTGTAGCAGGGGCCTTGGAGCTCACTTGTTTGCTGAATGGTAAGGTGGCGTCTAGATAAAACCCTAATTTTTTCACTTCTTTGGCTACATGGATGGGGTGGCCGTCTATATTGAAGCTTGCATAGCTGTGGTTTAGTCTATTTAAGTTGGGGGTGGTGCCAAGGACGATAAGCTCAGTCTTGTCATCATTCAGGCACAGACCATGGGAAGCCATCCATGCCTGGATGATGAGGTACACCCTGTCAAATCCTTGTCGTAATCTCCCGTCAACGGGATGAGGATCTGGGTATCATCAGCATAGTTAGTGTAGGTGATAACCAGGCCATCTAGATCATCAAACAGGGGCTTCGTGAACACGTTGTACGGAGTGGGGGAGACACACGACCCCTGGGGAACCCCACATGTGATGGGGATGGGATTGGCGGAATCTGTGGTGGAGAATACACGCATGGACCTGTTGTTGAGGAAAGTCTCGATCCAGACGATGGCCTCTTGCGAGTAGTGGGCTGCCAAGTCTACGTGATTGTATAGAGTTTTGTGATCTACTAAGTCAAATGCTGCAGAGAGGTCGAGTAGAAGTAGTAGTGCAGTTTTCCCATTGTCTCTAAAGGTGTCAATTTGCGCTTTGAGGTCAATGAGTGCGGTCTCTGTCCCGTGTTTGGGTCTGAAGCCCGACTGGCGGATACCCAGAAGGTGGTTAGTTTCTAGGCATTGTTGTATTTGCAGATATGCTGCCTTATCTAAGATTTTAAGTAGGAAGGGAATGGTGGTGATGGGTCTGTAGTTGGTGGGTATTGAAGGGTACAGTTCCTGAGGAGAAGGAGGCATTGATAAGCTTTGTGATGAAGGGAGAGAGGCCCCTGGCAGCGTCTTTGATAATTTGTGAAGGACAGGGGTCACTCTGGTAATTGGAAGGTTTGAGGCTGAGTATAATTTTTTCCACTTTAGAAAAGCTGAAGCGAGAGGGCGGTTTAGTTATAGAACTGTGGGGAGGGGGAGGTTTGGTGGTGTTAGAAGTGGTGGAGTTGGAGGTGAGAGCTGCGCGGGCAAGGGCTTCTTTTTTGTTGTTAATTTTGATTTGTAGGCCTGCGACTTTATTGGAGAGGGCATTTTGGACACTGGTGCACCATTGTTTGTCTTTCACGCAAGTGTCGGGATTGGGATATGTGTTTCCATCTCTTTCAGTATGGTGAACAATTCTTTTATACTAGTGCTAGCTTGTGATATTCTCAGGTTGTATGACTCTTGTTTGGCGGTAAGTATTTCTTTTTTGTAGAGTGCTGCTATTTTATTGAGGCTTGCCTTGTTGTTATCTGAGGGGGATTGTCTCCAAGCCTGTTCTTTTTTACGTTTCTCGAGTCTGAGAGATTTCAGATATGGGGAAAACCATGCATTAAGGTGTTTTTTAGGCTTACGTTTTCTAAGTTTAAGTGGTGCAATGGAGTCTAATGCTGATCTCATGATTTTGTTGTAGCCGTCAACGAGGGAGTGAGGGTTGGAGGGGGCAGAATGAAAGTTGAGAGTAGGGAGGATAAGAGGGATGAGTTTTTCAGCCGTGATGTTTTTCTTGTTTCTCGTGGGGATGGCTGGCGTTAGAGGGTTGTTAGTTTGAAGGATTGAGGCCTCGAGGGTGAATGAGAGGAGGAGGTGGTCTGTCCATGGTTTTGGCACAACCGCCGTGACGGAGGCCAAACAATTGTAGTCTGCTAGTTTGCATCCCAGTCAAGGGTTCTCCCTTTGTTATGGGTGGGGAGGGTCACTCTTTGGGTGAAACCTAACTCAGCTAGGTGTTGTCGTTAAGGGTGGCCTGGGAATCTTTGGGGTCTTTGAGGCCTAAGTTAAAGTCACCTAGGAGAAGGCTCCGGGATGTGTTGTTAAGGTTGTTGGTGAGGATCGTTGTAAGATCCTCCTCGAAGGAGCATAGAGGACCAGGAGCTCTGTAGAGTAAGTGAATGATGAGAGTTTGGGAGTTGGCAAGGGGTAATTTAGCTGTTAATGATTCACAGGAGGTAGTGCTGTCTGTATCGGCAAGTCCCATGTTGAGGTGAGATTTGGCAATTATGGCGAGGCGTCCGCCTCTTGATTCTGTTCTATCTACTCCGAGGATGGTGTAGTCATCTGGGATGGCTAACATAAGGGTTAGACCTGCGGCTGCGTGGAGCCAAGACTCAGTGATGGCCAAAAAGTCTATTTCTTCTTCTAGTATGAGGTCTGCTATGTCTGTAGCATGGGCTACTAATGAGCGTGCATTTATTAAAATGCCTCTAATGGGGGGGCAGTGATAGAGATGGGAGCTGGAAGAGTGACTATGTTGTGGCGGTTGAGTTTATTAGTGGTATTATCAGGGTTGAGCATGGGTCTGGTCGCTGGTTGGGGGGTGAGAGTATCTGCCTGTGGGGTCCAGTTGGTAAGTTTAGAATACAGGATATCTCTGGCATGCGGCTCATATAGTTTGTGAAGCCTGGCACGAAGTCTGTGGTTTCTGGCCGAGGGACTGCAGGGCTTAGATAGGTAGGAGAGTGGGTGTGAGTCATGTTGTTGTAAAGTGGGGCATCTGGGGAGGCAGACCTGTTAGTGTTACTTAGGTGGCAGGAAGCACAGATTAGGTGAAGAACAGTTTTCATCAGGGCTGAATAAATGCCTGGAAAATATATTCTGTGAGAAAGTATTGGTTAGGTGGGTTGTGCAGACGTAACACTACAGCACATTGGACCGGGTTGTTAGAGATAGTGCTACAAGTGGTGGTATTTGATGGTATTTAGGCAAACTGGGATCCACACTGTATTCTAGCAAGTCAAACTGAGGATGGTCAGGCAGGAGGCCCGGTGGTCAAGTATAACATACAAAAGTATAGTGTAAAAAAGGCTGATACTTGCGCTCTGCACACTATGAGTGACAAATTAGGATTGAGCTGCGTTGCAAATGTCTTGGCCAGGTATCCACTAATGCCTAATAATGTAGTAATGTAGAAACTCTGTGAATTGAAAGGACCTGCAAATCGCGCTCTTCCTATGAGTAAAGTATGATTGAACATGATTATTCATGAGGTCCCATTCTTGCACTCAGTGATCATTTATTGATAATGCACATAAAAGGTCAGCCGACACGTATTTCGACTATAAGTCATTCTCAAGGCTATTCTAGTGTTGATAATAAATATCAGTAATTGATAGAAGACCAGTCAGTCATGCACGGTTATTGTCCGTAGCTAGGAAATGCCAGTGTCAAATAGTCACGAAAATGCATTGTTTAACATCCACATTCAAAATGTCCCTCGAAGATAGAAGGATTCTAAGCTAATGAGATCTGAATCAACGGGATTGATCCCTTTTGACACTGATCAACAGGATTGATCCCTTTTTATTGAACCTGTTCAGAAACGTATTGGTTTGGTTTGGTACTGTAGTGCATTGTTGTGTGATATTGAGCTGCTTATTACTAGTGGAATGTTTTCTAACTAAATGTGTAAAAAAGTTTTACCAACAAACCTTGAGTAAGTGTATATTTGAACCACTTTGATTGCAATTCCTTTGTGTAACACCTTGTACTGCTCACATCCCTCTTGAGCTAAGCCTGGCTGCTCAGCTCTGCTATCACAAAACTATGTAGTACAGACTTATACCAAAGCAAAGCTATAAGTTACCTCCACATTTCATCATCGTCGGTTAAAGACCTCTTAAAACATGAGGCAAACACGTTAGCCACTCGTGTTCCCGACCTGAGGCTATGCTCTTGGAATACAAGGAGTTATCTCCATCTAACCGCTCCTAACCGCTCCAGGAGAAGGGGACTTAGGATCTTATGACATCATATGCTTTCAAGAAACGTGGCTCACCAAAAAACCCATCATAGACAGATACTAAATCTTTTTAGCACCTGCAAAAAAGGGAGCACTGGGCTGCCCTTCTTCTGGTCTCTTCAGAGCTTGCCGTAGTGGACAGGGTCTTACTGTGAGCAAAATTCTGGTGTCAAACTACTCGCTGCTGGCAGTGGTGCTTAGCTGGAACCACAAAGCAAGCCCTGCAAACTTCCAACAATCAACTCAGGTCGCTGTTCTCAACACCTATTGGAATCCTGCAACAACAGATGCTATGCAGTACCTTGAAATAATTGAGAGCGCGATCTATGAGATCCTAGCGGTCCATCAGGTCTACCATATCTTAGTGTGTGGTGACTTAAAAGCTACCTGCAAACAACACAGAACAAAAACTACACTTTCCACAGCAGAACATAGAGGCTCCCATTGGTTAATTTTGATGAACTCAAGAAACTTGCTCAGCCTAGATACAGTGTTTGAAAAACAAGGTCACCTTCCAACTTCAAAAAGCGGCAAACTCCAATTTACAATTGATCATATCTTTGTTTCCAGACCGCTATTACAATTGATCACATCTTTTGAAGTTATTCAAACAAACGCTAGCGACCACAATCTCTTGTTGAAGACTTGGAAGACTACTTCTCGCAACACAGAAAGGATGAACAATCAATTGGAATCTAACAATCAAGGGAACATGCTGAAACTGACAGAAAAATGTATCAGAGAGCTGACCAGTAAATACAATAGAGAAGAAGGCAATGGTCACCACAAATGTGTTGACTACGGGCCTTTGCTTATGCCTTACAAGAAAACCGGAAACAGGAAATACTTACCTTTTATTCAGGAAACACACAGTTATGACAAGCTGCTGGTGTCCAAACAACGTGAGTTTCAGAAAATTAATAGAAGAGCAATTAACCTTGATCCGCAGCAGGCTAAAGTAGAAATGTGCGCCGCTACTAGAATTTACGACTCATGTGTCAGATCCTACCGATGGAAGTTATACCAACAAGACTCTGAATCGATGCTTAAAGCAATCTGTGTAAACAGCGCCAGAGAATTCTGATCACTTTTGAAAACCATACGCCACTAAGCAGAGATACGAGTCCAATAGTATAGGTGAATCTACCAGGATCAACCACTTCAAGAACCTCTTCCAACAGCCAGTTGGTCCAAATACTGAGAGACCAGAAACGACACCCCTTGACTGGGTGAAATTTGACGACCAAGTTGAATTTGCTGACTTAAGAAAAAAGTTGCAAAATTCTAGGGCGCCAGGGCCTGATGGCACCACAAATTTAGACCTCAAGACTCATCCAGAGGAATGGGCTAAATTCTTAAGAAACATTTTCATCAGATGCGCAGAGACAAAATCTGTCCCGACATCATGGGCACCGGCCATCGTGATGCCTATTTTCACGAACGGAAACAACAGTGATCCCGCTAACTACCATCTGATTGCGCTGTTGGACCCATTTGGAAAGTATTCGGCTCCTTGCTCCTGAGGAAATTCCAAACTTGGGCAAAGAATGCACCATGTAATGAACACTCTCAATCAGGCTTTAAAAAGAAAACACAGGAACAAAAGCAAACATCCTACTACTAAGCACTCTAAAAAGTAAGGTGATGGAAGGTGCCCAAGATTGTTTGTGGCATTCATCGGGTCAATAGAGCTCATCTCTGGTATAAGCTTCATGAATAGGGCTTTCCTAAAGAAGTTTTGAAGCCCATAAAAGTGCTGTACACAAATACCAAAATGAGAGGCTGTTAGGTATTTTATCAGCAGCCATTCCAACGCTAAGGGGAGTAAAGCAAGGCTGTCCTTTGGCACCTGCCCTTTTTCTTGGCCTATTTAGGTGACTACAACTTTGCAGCAGAGTCTGCTAGATCTTTTCCACTGAAATTAGCGCAATCAAAACTCAGCAGGCTGTGGTATACCGACAAACTAGTTCTATTTGATCAGACAACCTACTCAAATATACAATGGAAAATAATCTTGAAATCAGTAAAGAAAAAACAAAAATTATGATGCTAGAAAAAAAGTCAAGAAGTCCGAAAAACTACAGAAAAGCAAACTAGACAAAGTCAACAATTTCAAATACCTTGGTGTAACACTGGACAGTTCAAAACAGGAAGCTTAAATGAAAAACACCCTCCTAGAAAATAATCAGGAAACTGGCAACACAGGGAAAGGCTATTGATAGGAAATATGGCCGCTTCTCCACCATCCCAGCATTAAACTTTTACAAAATGAAAGTTGTTCCCTCTATCACACATGGAGCTGAGGCAATGCCGCCTATACCCAGAGCCCTATGGACGAGGCTAGAGGTATATTACTGGGGAACAGTGCTAGGACTGCCAAAATATACATCAACAGTACTGATCAGACGAGAACTTAGCCTACTTTCTCTGGAAAGCACCCTAAACTGTAAATCATTGATGCTATTCAGGAAATGCTTGATGCCAAACAGTGCCTTGTTATACTGTTTGATCAACAGAGAAATGATGGGTTCAAACTGCAAAATGATAGAAAAATTGAGAGATGACAACACAGCACTCCTAAAAGCAGTCCAGAGTGGAGAGGACGGACTGATCAATAATCCAGTAAAAGTGTTAAAAAAGCTTAAGGAGCTGGATTGGATCGAGACCCTAACAGTGGCCGTGACCAACACACTTACGACTCATTTGCCACCGAATACGAAACAATTGAATGAACTACAGGGATACATCAAGAAATTCCCCAGCAGAACTGCGCAAAACTTCATACTAAGAGCCCTGCTTAATCTCTTAGACACAAATGAAATTCGGGCAATCAGAGGCCTCTCTACGACAAACAACTGTAGACTATGTAACACTGCTAATGAAAAAGAGCCAATTTGCCATCTCCTCTTGTTGAGCGCGCGCACTGTGTGGGGCAGGTCCCAATATGTGAAGCACATCTTTGTAAACTCTTTATTGATGGATGAAGAAACATGCTGGTATAGGATGATCAGCGGAGGTAAACCCACATGGCAAGCAGCAACATTTAAAATCTTGCAACATATAATGTCAACTTTGACAAAACTTCCAGAAACGAATTAAGGATTGCAGGCTTTAGTAAATCTGAGATATTTTGTGAGTCTACAAAAGAACCGATACAAGAGACTATACAATACAAAGACAATATAACAACAAAGACCTCAAAACAAACTTTGATGATCCTGTTGTGAAAATCATATTTCTTTTGATTAAAACTATTTTAAAAAAAGAAAATAACTGCAGACCTTCAGGGCGCTTTGCACAAACCTCACATGCTTCTGAATCAATAAACAAGAAGGTAGTCAAAGATCATGTGAATATCACTGGATATATATAAGTAAACATAGCAGATGTCAAGGTACATAAAAGACAATGTTGTTTTAACCAAAGCAATGCCAAAAAATATTTAAAAATCACTGAAGGAGAAGGCTAATTAATTCGAAATGAAGTGAAATAGAAGCTCACCTGGTACACTCATAATGTACATTAGTCACATACCCCAGGTAAATGGTGGAAAACATTTAGTGGCAAACATTTCTTGAGTGGACATCCCTACAGATTTAAGACATCAAGTGCCATATTCATGAATTCACTCATTTTCATCATATCGCCTATCGCCTTAATTATGGTCTCAATACGCTGGATGCTGAATGCCCCCAGAGGGTTCAAAGTGCAAAGGTTTTGGAAATACGAAAGTGCTGTTATGTGTGTGTGCATTTCAGCCATTAAAGATATGAGATGGTGGCCAACAGCCTGCTAGTCACCCATATCTGAGTGGCAAGTGATGGGAATAACAAGGTTTACTTGGAGCTAAGCGGGTGGTTGTGTGGGAGGACAGACAGTTTGAATTTGTTGTGAAAGATATCTGCATTCTTATGGAAGGTGTGTTGTGCAAAAGTGTTTGAGTTGTATGTGAAAGCAGATGTGTGTGTGACTGAGGGCGAGCCTGTGGCTAAATTCCGAAGCTGCAGAATGCGAGAGGAATAAATGGGTTAGCTATGCATTCAACATTAATAACCCCCTGGATTTGAAGTTGGTGCCAAGAGCAGTACTTAGTCTCACATACAATCTAAGTGCAATAAAGAACCCACCTCTTTGTGGATCTTAGAGTGATACATAGCCATCCCCAGGTCTTTCTAGTGCAATAGAAATTCCCCCTTAAATGTCTAGGTGCAGCGACAGTGCCACTATCATATGCAATAGAGTGTAATACATTGCCAAACTCCATATGAATCAGATGCAACTATTTAATGTTTTTAACCTCCTCCTCGTCGACCCAATTACTTTCATCTAAGCACATTTTCTACTCGTAAAATACAGCTAAGTGCAACCCATTTCTTACCTCCAAAATCCATCTAGGTGTAACATATTTCCCAAACCCCAAAATTCCCTTCAAATGCAGCACATTCCCCACCCCCCAAAGTTCCATCTAAGTGTAGCGCATTTCCTACCCCCAAAATACATCTAAGTGTAACACATATCCTAACCCCCGAATGCAGCTAAGTGCAACCTATTTCTTCCCCCCATAAGCCATCTAGGTGTAACACATTTCCCAGCCCCCAAAATTCCATTCATGTGTGGCACATTTCCCACCCCCAAATTTCCATCTAAGTGTACCACATTTCCCACCCCCACAATCCATCTAAGTGTGACACAGTTCCTACCCCCAACAATCAATATAAGTGTATAAGTTACTGCCCCAACAATCCTACACCCAACAATAAGTCTAAGTGTTTGACAAATATTATGATTGGGCTTGGACAAATGTATTCATTTAAATTCAAAATCAACTAAATGTGGACTGATTCTGTTGAGCCAAGCCTTCCTGAATGTCATTCAGGGTTCAATAAAAGTGTTCAGGTGAGTTTGACCTAAATTCTACACAAATAGGCATGCAATGTTACATTCTTGATAAGTCTTGAAGGCAGAGGCATATGCAGCCCGATCCTAGAGCAGTTGATGAAGAGTTAGAAATGTAAACTAGGATTCCGTTGATTGGGGACCGCAGACAATTCAAATAGGCTTTAATTGAGGGAGAGTTAGATCATTACAAAAAGGATTTAGTTGAGGCAGAAGTACAGTATTAAATTGGCTTTAACAGAAAGAGAGGCAAAAAAAATTGCATTTTGTAGAGGGAGAGTAATAAAATTGAAGTATGACAGGTCATTAGTGGCTGTAACCAAATTTGCCATTTTCTTGTGAAAGATCAGGGAAAATACGAATTATGAAAATGTGTGATGAGACAAACGTCCTGTTGAAAAAAAAAATGCAAAGAACATTTTAAGAAAGGCAAGTGCATAGAGTGATTTCAAATGAGGGTGGCAATGTTTTGTGACTGACAAGTGAAGATCATACTTTCGAAAATCTTTGATGAGGCAACATTTTTGTTGTGAATACAAATGTGTAGGCTTGTTTGGATGTGGGAGAGTACATTCAGTGGGTATAACTGAGTGTAACATCTTTTTGTGATAATACAAAAACCCAGCTCATAAGAAATATTCTTAGAATTGGTTATGGGAGAGTAGTTTCAATGGTTATACAGTATGTGCCAACGTTTTTGATGGATGAGAGAAACTATTATTTGCAAATATTTGTGTTACCTAAATAAATTACTAATTATGAAGAAAACATCTTAGAATTTTTGGGCGATAGACTCACATATTTAGTGGCTATACCTGTGTGATATTTTTGTGATTAAACAAAATGCTAGTTTCAAAGAAGAATTGTTCATATCTTTTCAGACAGTATCTATACTGGGTATGCCAACATTTTGTTATGGATAAGAGAAATTACTAGTATTGGAGATTTGTGAATTGGCAAAATTCTAAATAGAGAGAAAAAAAATAATCCTAAAATTGTTTGGAGTCAGGAGTGCACATTAATTAGCTGTAACTGAGCTTTCCACCTTTTTGTGACAAGAAATCAAAATAGTTGGTAAGAAAAATGCTTAGATTTGTTTGGAGGGAGGAGAGTCATTGCAATGACTGTAACTGGGTGTGCTTACTTGATGGTATGAAAGAAAACCATTGTTGTGCCAATTTGTGAAGAGACAAAGCGCCAGTTTCCAGGACATGGTATTAGAAGTGTTTTCTTGCAGATTTCTACATTCACTTGGTGTAGCTGATTCAGCTGTCTGTTTGTGAAGATTTTAAATACTAATTGTGACGCTGCATTCTTGGAGTTAATTTTAAGCTGCAGGGTGCATTCAAGGCTTGGAAAATGTATGTTCCAACTTTTTCAAAATGGATGAGAAAACATGCACATTTTAAGTGGTTGGGATGAGATAACATACAAGTTGCACATAATAATTCATAGAATTGTTTGTTGGGCAAGAGTACATTCAGCAGCTGCAGGTAAGTGTGGTGACTTTGTATTTTGGATGAGAATAAATTGGTTGCATTTATTCATGGTAAGAAAGAACTTGTGGTGTAGAAACACTTGTAGAATTCTGTGGATGGAGACAGGAATTGACATTAACTAACAGCAGATAATTGAGCTATCATTTGTGATGAGAACAAATGCTAGTTGTAAGGCTACATTGTTAAAGTTGATTGGAGAGAGTATAGTACAGTTAGTGCTTGAAAGTGAATGTGCCTACTTTTTGTGATGGACAAAATAAAAAAACAGTAATTGGCAATATAAAATAATATTTACAACAAACATGTTTTATAATATTTTTGATTGTTTGGAGGCAGAAGAGTAAATACAGTTGCTGTAACTATGTCTATCACCATTTTACAAAAGGTCAGAGAATAATCTAATTGTAATGTTTAGTGACAAGACACAATAGTAAATGTGAATAAAGTTTTAAGAACTTTGAGTCAGTAGAGTATGTTCAGTGGCTGTAAAGGAGGGTGCCCCTGTTTTATGGCAAGACAGAATGTTAGCTGACAAGAAATATTCTTAGAATTCTTTGTACACAGCAGATTGTATTTAGTGGTTGTGCTTTGTGTGACAACATTTACAATAGATAACAGAAACTACTGCTTGTGAAACATTTTGATGGCAGAAAAATGTGAAGATAAATGTGTAGATATGTTTGATGGCAGGGGATTACATGCACTGTTTGAAGTGGGTGTGTCAAGCTTTAATAACAAATAAAACACAATACTACCTGTTTTCAAGGAGGCTGTTATGCTTCTACAGAATGTCTGTGCTCCTTAGGCTTGTTCTTTGTGATGGTTCGGTCAGGCCGTGGTTAATGCTTGGTGGCTGGTGTGTACTGAAGGTCAGCCAACCATTTTAAAGAGGGATGGGAACTCAGGACTCTACTGGGTCAACTCTCTGCACTACAACACATGTTCCACTGATTCGCTTGGCAGGGACAGTGTGCAGAACTGGCAGGGGGAGCCTGAGAATGTTAAAGCTGTATTCCAGCTGTGCGATGGGAAGAACAGGTCAGAGACAGGTGCACAGAAGAACACATCTCACTGAAGGTAAAACAGGTGGAAAGTAAATAGGCCTGGCAGGTGAGGTTAAGGCCAGAAACAGAACCAACATGACCAGATAGGAAAAGAGCGAGGAAGAGGCTGGCCAGGGCATAAAAGGAATTCCAGTCAGGAGCACCAGAGAAGAGAACAAAAAAAGGTGTGGGCAATTGCAGAGAAACCCTGGAGCAAAAAAGGTCTTCCACAAACGTGGGTCCAGCAGCCAAAATACAGAAGCATTAAAATGCTTCCAGCCCATGAAAGAAAGGGATTTTATAGCCCAGTAGGTGCAGAGCGTTGGCGGATGCTTGTAGTTGAATTCCCATGGAGGCCAAGTATGCTCCTCCGGATCGCACAGGCACGGGGGCTGGGGGTTGGGCCACCCTAACGCAGCGGAACACACATGTTGGGTTGTGTGTTCCCCAAATTTACACCAAGGCATCCAGGTCTCTGCTGCTCTACTGCCAGCATTCCCAAATTAGGCCTCCTATAGTAGAGGCGCCAGTGATGATAGAGAAGCCAGGTGTGACCCGGCCCAAAACGTGAGAAACCAGTTATACGCCAATCCGTGTGCACGACAGCTGCAAAGATCTGTGATTAGGGAACATACTAGTTGCTAATAAAACTGTTTAAGAGTTATTTGGAAGCAGTAGATTACATTCATTGGTTTTACTGAGTGTGCCAATCATTTTGTGATGAATGAAAGTAATTACTACTTGAAACAATACAACATGTTTTATGCAGAAACATTCACAGACATTGTTGGAGGGAGGAGAAATCATTCAGTTGCTGTGGCATAGTGTGCCATCTTTTTGTGCTAATAAAAAATACTATTTTGGGAGAAAAAACATGTAAGGGTTTGGAGGAAGGAGAGTCCAGTGAGTGGATGTACTGGGAATGGCTACCTTTGTGACAGCAAAGGCTAATTGTAAAGCTTTTTGAAGACACTAGTCTACCTGAAGTATTTCCGCCAGAAAAGTAACTTAAATGCTCAAAAATATAAAAGAAACTATTTATGACCCTTTTTAATATACCTTGCTTAAATATGTGTTGTATATTATTTGAGATAATTAAGTGAATCCAAGTTGTATAGAGTGAATAGAGGAATTTGAACATATTGATCCTTCGCAGAACAACTTAATTCTCACTATTTATGAGGAGATGACTGGATGTATGACTCGTCATACTACAAAACCAAGAAAGGTAGTTGCCCGTCAAACTATCCGCCGCCTCGGTTGATATGATGGGGAGTGGTCAGGTAAAAAAAGGATCTGTGAGAGTGTTAAAAGCGATTGGATACGCAACTACAAAAGATATTACAGCACTAAGGAAGGAGTACAAAATATTAATTGCCAGGAATAAAAAGGTATTTGCAAAAAATAACCGGGAAGGCCTCTTACAGTCTGCCATTGAAAAGGACAGTGTGCAATTCTGGATGATAATCAATGGAGGAACTACTGGTGATTGGAATATCAGCATTTGGTAATATCCCAGAAGCAGTCTGGGTAGACCATTTTAAAACACTTTATTGTGACTTAAGAGTCTCTATTGGGGAGAATTCTCATAAATATGCTAATTTCCCTTAACTTTTGAGACCCCCAGCAACTTTGCTGGATTTCTAGGACTTTAATTTTTTACCTGGGAAGAGTGTGAACCTTTTTTCCCCACTCTTTCATGTATTTTGATGTGTGTTTTACTTTTGTGTTCTTTGGATAAGGAGTTTTAGACAACTCCATGGGCATCATCTTTTTCTTGTGTGTCACACAGCACCCTCAGAGGAGTGGCACAGGGATGTCTTTTAGACCCCCCAAGGTTTAAATACATTCTCTGGGACTGACTACTGTCTCCCAGTGAATGTAAAGTTAAATTGACTTTGCTAGTCTTTTTAAATTGCTAGAACCAGCACACACTGCCTTACAGTAGAGTGCTGGAGGGAATACCTAGTGTTCCCTATGCCTAGAATACTCATGTAGTCCTCAAAAGCTACCCTTTCCTCTCAGAATGACTGATGGCAGTGGTATTACCATGATTTCCCTGACCGCAACCCGTTTAAATGCTGCGGTAGCTGAAATCCAACAGAGCCATGTTTTTCTGAAAAAACAGGTTTCCGATAGACTTTTTTGCCACTTCTTTTTGGAAAGGTCCTTCTAGTGTTTGTCTCTGCGCGCCAAACCAGGTTTGGTCCCTTTGTTCATTTGACTTTGGCAGGCTTCTCTACTGAAGCCCCTCTCTGGCGCCTGAGTGTTTGGGGTGGACAGGATGTGAGGGAGGTGCCTTAGATTCTGTCACGCTCACCTCACCTTCCATCTTGCACTACACACAGGCATGTAAGGCATCCAGAGGTCACACTACATTCCCACAGGCATCTAAGGCATCCAGAGGTCACACTACATTCACACTACCTGCAGCATCCCGTTCTACCATATCTGGCGGGAAGGTGTCACGTGAGCAGGTTCACCCCAGGCGCTGCTGCATCTGCATTCAAGCACACAAACGCAGCATGCGCTCATGGAACTCCCCGTTCCTTCGTTGGCGTCTCCCATGGCGCCTGCGAGACAGCATTCGCAGACAGCCGCTTCCGCTATGAGGGACACAGAACTCGCAGTCACGTGTCTCCCTCGTGGGTCACGTGATGCGTTTACCTATTTCCCTTGTGGCTCACGTGACACGGAGGCGTCCTCTATTTAAACATTGAACTGCCCGCGAATCCTTGCTTCACAGCTGTTCACTAGAACTCTGAACGGCGATCAAGGCTTACCTGTTTCACGGATCTACGACTCGGAATTCTTCACGGACTTGCTCTGGTTTTGCTCTTTGGTTTTGCTACTTCGACGGATCATCTGACCTCGGATTGTTACTCGGACTGCTTTGGATTACCTTTCTCGGATTTGGTGTTTTCTCTGTTTTTGCTACTTTCAATCTTCAAGTCTCTGGTTCTGGTCCATCTGAACTCTTTACAGGCGGGTCATCTGGGGCTTGCACCCAGACCATTACTCCTCGCCCCTCTGTCATTGGGGAACCAGCTCACGTGCCCCTCCCACGGAACGATACACCAGGCCCCAGTGAGAAAACCAAACCATCTCCCTGACTAGGTAAGGCTTGTTATATATCCAAGTCTTCCTACCTGTACTGTGCTCATCTGGTGCTAATTAACGCTTTCCTTTGCAGCAGTCTTGGGGTTAGCAACATTCCGCATTTCCGGGCTTCGAGGATCACCCACCTGTGGCCTCAATGATTGCATAGGAGGAAATCTTGTATTCTCTCTCTGCGGTACTTGTGGACGGAGGTATTCATACTCTTCATGACAATCAAGAAACCTGACAGATTCCCTGTGCTTAGTCTCCTAGGAGACCTGAATGCACTCTGGCATGATTGGCTGACTGACTGTCCGGCAAGGACAGCCACCCTGCTGGGTGAGTGAAAGCTAGGCTGGAATGAATGGGAGAAAACTGTTAAAAAGCAGGTCGCTGGGACTGGGAAGGCAGAGTCGACCACTGGAACGAAAGAACCGAAGACGAGCTGCAACTCCTGGACCGTTGGTTTGCCCAGTGAAGCCTTGCTGCAGGTCTGAATGGCCTGAAACTCCCTCGACAGAGAAGCCCTTCGAGGACGAATTCTTCCCTTGAGCTGGTGGGAACAACCAACTCACAAGCCACCTGGAAACCATCTCCATACTGGTTGAATTTGCTTCAGAGTGCTGTTGAAAACTGGATAGCCAGTGAGAAGGATACCAGATTGTGGATTTTAAGGCACTCACACCTTAAACCGACATTTTGCGAAGTTTGTGGATCCATCCCCGTGCAGAGCAGACTGAGGCTCAGGAACAGCGAGATATGCATGAACTGCCAGGAACAACTGCCAACTGCCTCAGCTACAGCTTTTCTTCATTCAAAAGGTACTGTGCAAACGCGGTAGAGAAATCCCATTTGCCGTGGTGAAAGTTTGTGAAACTTTCCCAACTTTGGAGTCTTGTTCTCTCCTAAACCGACCCATAACTCTTTTTCTTGCAAGATACTTCTAAGAACATTGGCAAAGACTTAACCGTTTACTACCAGATCTGTGCTATCCTATCCGAGACACTGATCCATTGACTTTGGCCCGGGCATATTGAATTGAACTGCCTCTTGTAGTGAACTGAAACTATTTGCCCTGCCTATGAAAGTAATTGTGTTTGATTCTTATAACCTTAGTCTTTCTACCCCTTTTGAAAGGTATGAAGTGTCATTTTGCTCCCACTTCAGGGGAGCCTAACTTGTTCAGAAACGTATTGGTTTGGTACTGTAGTGTATTGTTGTGTGATATTGAGATGCTTATTACTAGTGGAATGTTTTCTAACTAAATGTGTAAAAAAGTTTTACCAAGAAACCTTGAGTAAGTGTTTGTTTGAACCACTGTGATTGCAAGTCCTTTGTGTAACACCTTGTACTGCTCACATCCCTCTTGAGCTAAGCCTGGCTGCTCGGCCCTGCTATCACAGAACTGTGTAGTACTGACTTATACCAAAGCAAATCTATTAGTTACCTCCACATTTCATCATCAACGGTTAAACAACTCTTAAGACATGAGGGATAAGAGCTTTTAAGATTGGGTTATGACCTAACCGAATCAAAGGACACAAGTTTGAAATCACAGAGACCCCTGCACGGGCCTTCAACTAGCAGAAGAGAGGTAAAGTTCATCACTCCAGTTGACAGTATACTGCAAGAAAAAAAGCGAAGCAACCGATTTTCACCACTAATTCACAACAAAGACTGTACTACGGGTTGCCTTGACCATAGCCAGGTGAAGAAACCATCGTCAACGCAAGAAATAAACCATTTTTAAACACTCAGCAGACAGCTTCAATTACATGTCAATGAAAAGTTCCAACTTCGCAACTAAAGGATGCTGTCCAACGTCAACCAAGCAACACGGCTAATGGCTATATAGAAACGTAAAGAACCATCACGCAAGATGTTCTTGCAAGAAAGGACCTTCCAACACCACGAGCCAACTGATCAGCTATACAAGGCTTATGGTCTTCGTTACCAAAAGCATTAACATCTCAACGTAACAAATAGCAATCCAAGCCAAATGAGCAAACCTTGCAGGAGGGTTCCACGTTAGCCACTCGTGTTCCCGACCTGAGGCTATGCTCTTGGAATACTAGGGGTTATCTCCATCTAACCGCTCCAGGAGACGTGGATTTAGGATTTTATGACATCATATGCTTTCAAGAAACGTGGCTCACCAAAAAACCCATCCCATCCTAGACAGATATGAAATCATCTTAGCACCTGCTAAAAAGGGAGCACTGGGCTGTCCTTCTTCTGGTCTCTTCAGGGCTTGCCGTAGCGGATAGGGTCTTACTGTGAGCAAAATTCTGGTGTCAAACTACTCGCTGCTTGCAATGGTGCTTAACTGGAACCACAAAGCAAGCCCTGTAAACTTCCAAAAATCAACTCAGGTCGCTGTTCTCAACTTCTATTGGAATCCTGCAACAACAGACGCTATGCAGTACCTTGAAAGAATTGAGAGCACGATCTATGAGATCCTAGCGGTCCATCAGGTCTACCATATCTTAGTGTGTGGTGACTTAAAAGCTACCTGCAAACAACACAGAACCAAAACTACACTTTCACAGCGGAACATAGAGGCTCCCTTTGGTTAATTTTGATGAACTCAAGAAACTTGCTCAGCCTAGATACAGTGTTTGAAAAACAAGGTCACTTTCCAACTTCGAAAAGCGGCAAACTCCAATCTACAATTGATCATATCTTTGTTTCCAGATCGCTATTACAATTGATCACGTCTTTTGAAGTTATTCAAACAAACGCTAGCGACCACAATCTCTTGTTGACGACTTGGAAGACTACTTCTCGCAACACAGAAAGGATGAACAATCGATTGGAATCTAACAATCAAGGGAAAAATGTATCAGAGAGCTGACCAGTAAATACAATAGAGAAGAAGGCAATGGTCACCACAAATGTGTTAACTGTGCGCCTTTGCTTATGCCTTACAAGAAAACCGGAAACAGAAAATACTTACATTTGACTTGGGAAACACACAGTTATGACAGGCTTCTGGTGTCCAAACGACGTGAGTTTCGGAAAATTATTAGAATAGCAACTAACCTTGATCTGCAGCAGGCAAAAGTAGAAATGTGCGCTGCTACTAGAATTTACCACTCAACGGTCAGATCCTACCGATGGAAGTTATACCAACAACACTCTGAATCGATGCTGAAAGCAATCTGTGTAAACAATGCCAGAGAATTCTGGTCACTTTTGAAAACCACTACGCCACTAAGCCGAGAAACGATTCTGAATAGTATAGGTGAATCTACCGGGATTAACCACTTCAAGAACCTCTTGCAACAGCCAGTTGGCCAAAATACTGAGAGACCAGAAACAACACCCCTTGACTGGGTGAAATTTGACGACCAACTTGAAATTGCTGACTTAAGAAAAATGTTGCAAAATTCCAGGGCGCCAAGGCCTGACGGCATCACAAATTTAGACCTCAAGACTCATCCAGAGGAATGGGCTAAATTCATAAAACGTTTTCATCAGATGCGCAGAGACAAAATCTGTCCCGGCATCATGGACCTCTGTCAGCGTGGTGCCTATTTTCAAGAAAGGAAACAACAATGATCCCGCCTACTACCAAGTATTCGGCTCCTTGCTCCTGAGGAAATTCCAAACATGGGCAAAGAATGCACCATGTAATGACCACTCTCAATCAGGCTTTAAAAAGAAAACACAGGAACAACAGCACACATCCTACTACTAAGCACTCAAAACAGTAAGGTGATGGAAGGTGCCCCAAGATTGTTTGTCGCATTCATCGACTTAACATAGGCATTCGACTGGGTCGATAGAGCTCATCTGTGGGATAAGCTTCATGAATGGGGTTGTCCTAAAGAAACTTTCGAGCCCATAAAAGCACTGTACACAAATACCAAAATGAGAGTCTGTTTAAGCCAACAAGGTATTTTATCAGCAGCCATCCCAACGCTAAGGGGAGTAAAGCAAGGCTGTCCTTTGGCGCCTGCCCTTTTCTTGGCCTATTTAGGTGACTACAAGTTTACAGCAGAGTCTGTTACATCTATTCCACCGAAATTAGCGCAATCAAAACTCAGCAGGCTGTGGTATACCGACAAACTACTTCTATTTGATCAGACAACCTACTCAAATATATAATGGAAAATAATCTTGAAATCAATAAAGAAAAAACAAAAATTATGATGCTAGAAAAAAGAGTCAAGAAGTCCAAAAAACTAAAATGGTGCCTACAGAAAAGCAATCTAGACAAAGTCAAAAATGTCAAGTATCTTGGTGTAACACTGGACAGTTCAAAACAGGAAGCTTAAATGCAAAACACCCTCCTAGAAAAAATCAGGAAACTGGCAACACAGGGAAAGGCTATTGATAGGAAATATGGCCGCTTCTCCACCATCCCAGCATTAAACTTTTACAAAATGAAAGTTGTTCCCTCTATCACATATGAAACAGGGGCAATGCCGCCTATACCCAGAGAACTATGGACGAGGCTAGAGGCATACTACTGGGGAACAGTGCTAGGACTGCCAAAATCTACATCAGCAGTACTAATCAGATGAGAATTTATCCTCCTTTCTCTGGAAAGTACCCTAAACTGTAAATCATTGATGCTATTCAGGAAATGCTTGAAGCCAAACAGTCCCTTGTTACACTGTTTGAGCAACAGAGAAATGATGGGTTCAAACTGCAAAATGCTAGAAAAATTGAGAGATGACAACACAGCACTCCTAAAAGCAGTCCAGAGTGGAGAGGACGAACTGATCAATAATCCAGTAAAATTGTAAAAAAAAGTTTAAGAAGCTGAATTGGATCGAGACCCGAACAGTGGCTGTGACCAACAAACTTACAACTCATTTGCCACCGAATACGAAAAAATCGAATGAACTACAGGGATACATCAAGAAATTCCCCAGCAGAACTGCGCAAAACTTCATACTAAGAGCCCTGCTTAATCTCTTAGGCACAAATGAAATTTGGGCAGAGGCCTCTCTACGACAAACAACTGTAGGCTATGTAGCACTGCCAATGAAAAAGAGACAATTTGCCATCTCCTCTTGTTAAGCCTGTGCACTGTGTGGGTCAGGTCCCAATATGTGAAGCACTTCTTTATAAACTCTTTATTGATGGACGAAGAAACATGGTGGTCCAGGATGATCAGCAGAGATAAACCCTCCTGGCAAACAGCAACATTTAAAATCTTGCAACATATAATGACAACTTTGACAAACCTTCCAGCAACGACTTAAGGACTGCAGGCTTTAGTAAATCTGAGATATTTTGTGAGTCTGCCAAAGAACCAATACAAGAGACAATACAATACAAAGACAATATAACAACAAAGACCTCAGAACAAACTTTGATGATCCTGGTGTAAAAATCATATTTCTTTTGATTAAAACAATAAAAAAAACATAACTGCAGACCTTCAGGACGCTTTGCACAAACCTCACATGCTTCTGAGTCAATAAACAAGAAGGTAGTCAAAGATCATGTCAATATCACTGGATTTATACAGGTAAACATAGCAGATGACAAGGTACATAAAAGACAATGTTGTTTTAACCGGAGCAATGCCAAAAAACATTTAAAAACCACTGAAGGAGAAGGCTAATTAATTCTAAATGAAGTGAAATAGAATCTCACATGGTACACTCATAATGTACATTAGCCACGTACCCCAGGTAAATGGTGGAAAACATTTAGTGGCAAACATTTGTTGAGTGGGTTATTTAAGTTCATTCGAATATTGACCAGCCTTAACAGCCCACTGGCACAGTAAGGGAAGTAAACCAAAAAACTTTGAGTGGAAATCCCTACAGATTATAGACATCAAGTATCATATTCATGAATTCATTCATTTTCATCATATCGCCTATCGCCTTAATTATGGTCCCAATACGCTGGAGCCTGAATGCCCCCAGAGGGTTAAAAGTGCAAAGGTTTTGGAAATTAGAAAGTGCTGTTATGTGTGTGTGCATTTCAGCCATTAAAGATATGAGCGGGTGGCCAAGAGCGTGCTAGTCACCCATGTCTGAATGGCAAGTGGATGGGAGGAAGGAGGTATACTTGGAGCTAAGCGGGAGGTTGCGTGGGAGGACAGACAGTTAGAATTTGTTGTGAAAGATATCTGCATTCTTATGGTAGGTGTGTTGTGCAAAAGTATTTGAGTTGTATTTGAAAGCAGATGTGTGTGTGAGTGAGGGCGAGCCTTTTTGGCTAAATTCCGAAGCTGCAGAGTGCGAGAGGAATAAATAGGTTAACTATACATTCAACATTAATAACCCCCTGGATTTGAAGTAGGTGCCAAGAGCAGTACTTAGTCTCACATACAAACTAAGTGCAATAAAAAAACCACCTCTTTGTGGATCTTAAAGTGATACATAGCCATCCCCAGGACTTTCTAGTGCAATAGAAGTTCCCCCTTAATTGTCTAGGTGCAGCGACAGTGCCACTATCATATGAAATAGAGTATAATACATTGCCAAACTCCATATGAATCAAATGCAACTATTTAATGTTTTTAACCTCCTCCTCGTCGACCCAATTGCTTCCATCTGAGCACATTTCCTACTCGTAAAATACAGCTAAGTGCACACATTTCTTACCTCCAAAATCCAACTAGGTGTAACATATTTCCCAACCCCCAAAATTCCCTTCAAATGCAGCACATTCCCCAGCCCCCAAATTTCCATCTAAGTGTAGCGCATTTCCTACCCCCAAATACATCTAAGTGTAACACATATCCTAACCCCCGAATGCAGCTAAGTGCAACCTATTTCTTCCCCCCAGAAGCCATCTAGGTGTAACCCATTTCCCAGCCCCCAAAATTCCATTCATGTGTGGCACTTTTCCCAATGCCAAATATCCATCTAAGTGTAGCACATTTCCCACCCCCAACAATCCATCTAAGTGTGACACAGTTCCTACGCCCAACAATCAATCTAAGTGTATAACAGTTACTGCCCCAACAATCCAAGGGCGAAACATTTTCTACCCCCAAAAAAACATCTAAATCTAACACATTTCCTACCCCAACAAGCCATCTAAGTGCAACACATTTACTACACCAAACAATCGATCTAAGTGTATGACAATTCCTACCCCCAACAATCCATCTAAGTGTGACACAGTTCCTATGCCCAACAATCAATCTAAGTGTATAACAGTTACTGCCCCAACAATCCAAGTGCGAAACATTTTCTACCCCCAAAAAAACATCTAAATCTAACACATTTCCTACCCCAACAAGCCATCTAAGTGCAACACATTTACTACACCAAACAATCGATCTAAGTGTATGACAATTCCTACCCCCAACAATCCATCTAAGTGTATCACAGTACCTGCACCCAACAATAAGTTTAAGTGTTTGACAAATATTATGATTGGGTCTGGACAAATGTATTTATTTAAATTCAAAATCAACTAAATGTTGACTGATTCTGTTGAGCCAAGCCTTCCCGAATGTCATTCAGGGTTCAATAAAAGTGTTCAAGTGAGTTTCACCTAAATTCTATACAAATGGGCATGCAATGTTAAATTCTTGATAGGTCTTGAAGGCAGACGCATATGCAGCATGTTCCTAGAGCAGTTGACGAAGAGTTAGAAATGTAAACTAGGATTCAGTTGATCGGGGACCGCAGACAATTAAAATAGGCTTTAATTGTGGGAGAGTTAGATCATTACAAAAAGGATTTAGTTGAGGCAGAAGTACAGAATTAAATTGGCTTTAGCTGCAAGAGAGGTAGAAAAATTGCATTTTGTAGAGGGAGACTTATAAAATTGAAGTATGACAGGTCATTAGTGGCTGTATCCAAATTTGCCATTTTCTTGTGAAAGATCAGTGAAAATATGAATTATGAAAATGTGTGATTAGAAAAACTTCCTGTTGAAAAGAAAAATTGCAAAGAACTTTTTTTTTTTTTTTAAACTTTTATTTATTCAGCTCGGTGACACAAGTACAGGTGAGTCAACATAAACCATACAGGGTAAACAGTAATCAAACAATATGAATACGCATAATTTATACAAGCAAAGCATCAGAAGAAAAAAAAACGGCCAAAATGAAAGGAGTTGGGTGCATACGCACGTGAGGGCCCATGGGAGGTCGGACCACCCATACATGAGGGAGATAATTCAACGGGGAATCTTGAAAACAGTATGGGGGGTGGGTCAAGCAGAGGTAGGAGAAGACCCCGGATCCGAGTCAGATTCAATGGAGGACATAAATAAACGAAACTACAGCCATATATCCCTAGGCCTGGAATGAGTGGGCTGCTGTGCCGCCCAGACCTCCTCCGTATCAGAGGCCCATGTCACTGCCCTAAGCCATTGTGCGTGGGTGGGGGTGTAAGGCCGAAGCCAACAAAGCAGAATTGTGCGCACAGCAAGTAGCATGCACAGTCCAGCAAGTTTTCTGGAGTCACGGTGGAGGTCGGGGAAGTCGTGGAACAAACATGTCATTGGGGATAAGGGGATGTGGGAATCAAGGATAGAGGACATGGTAGAGCACACCGAGGTCCAGAATTGGGCAAGCCGGGGGCAAGACCACAGCATGTGAAGATAGTCTGCATTCTCGCATGCGCATCTGGGGCACCCAGGGGGGGAGTCGTTTGAAATGCGATGCAGTCTGGCCGGAGTGTAGTGGTATCTATGAAGTACCTTGAATTGGATTAATTTAAACCGGGAGTTGAAAGAGACATCCCGGGTGCGTGAGCACATGTGGGCCCAGCGTTCGTCAGTCATCTCGAGTCCAAGGTCGATCTCCCAATAGTGCCGGAGTTTAGAGAATGTGGGGGGCGACCTAGTTTGGAGGAGAGTGTATAATCTCGAGATTTTGCCCCTCAGGGGGACGGGAGAGGTTAATTCAGCAACTGCAGGTTCGTCAGGAGGTAACGCCGGGAAGCATGTGTACTTGTGTTTGAGTACCCTACGGAGTGAAGAATATTGAAGCCAAATAGAAGGTCTCTGTCTGAGAGAAGCCGGGAGGTCAGGCCACTCAATAAAAATGCCTTGATCAAAGAGGTCACGGAGTAGTTCATACCCGGCGTCGGCCCAGCAACGAACCACGGAAGGAGGAACCCGTGGGACCTCAGGGTAAAAGTTCCAGATCGGGAGATTGCCATGAAAGGGGTGAGTAACACCTAGTATCCGCCATAGTTTGGACAAGGCCAGCGATGTGCACGTCGCAGGGTCCATGGAGCCCGGTACCATTGGGATGGGTGAGATCACAAGAGATCGAATGTCGCGGTCGCTGACTGACAGTCTCTCCAGCCTAACATGAGGAGGGGAGTCTGGGATAGCGAACCAATGCGCAGTGTGTTGGAGTTGTGCAGCCAACCAATACCTAAAGAAGTCCGGTGCACCGAATCCACCAGTTTCCATCGGAGCAGAAAGCGTCTCAAGTTTTAGGCGGACTGCACCAGAATGCCAAAGGAATGAGTTCAGGGTGCGAGACAACATCTGGAAGTAATCTGTTCCCGGCCACTGGGGGATGTTGGCAAACTTATACAGTAGCTGTGGAAGTACCACCATCTTCAGAACTCCTATCCTACCCGCCAATGAGATCGGAAGTTTATCCCAGCCCTGTATTTTAACTGCAAGGTTCACTAGGTATGACTGGTAGTTTTCCTGTAGGACCCGTTCGGCATGCCTGGACACCACCACGCCCAAGTAAGTGAACTTAGATTGGGCCCATGCGAATCCCATGGTATCAGGAGGCGGAAGAGTGCTAGGAGTGAGCGGGAAAAGGGTTGATTTGGAGCAGTTTACCGTGAGACCAGAGATACGACCGAATAGGGCAACATCCTCCAGTATAGGGGCCAGGTTAATCTCAGGGGAACGGATATAAAGGAGGGCGTCATCAGCATACAGAGAGACTATATCCGAGGAGCCGGCTGTGCGCAGGCCCCTGTGGGAATGGTTCTGGCGCAGCATGTCGGCGAACGGCTCCATCGCTAAAGCAAAGATTAAGGGCGAAAGGGGACAACCCTGTCTAGTGCCCCTGGCAACGTGGAAAAGAGGGGAACAGCGGCCCTCGGTGCGGACTCTGGCCACTGGATCGGAGTAGAGTAGTTTTATCCAAGACACAAATGTGGGGCCGAATTTGCACCTGTCAAGTACCCGCCACAAGTAGTTCCATGAGACCGAGTCAAAGGCCTTTTGCATATCTAGGGCCGCGGTCACCGCATGTACATCAGGGCTTACTCTACTTATAATGCTAAATAGACGTCTCAAGTTCAAGGAGGTGGAACGGTTCGGGATAAAACCCGACTGGTCTGGGTGGATGATGTGTGGCATAAGGGGGATAAGCCGCAGAGCGAGTGCCTTAGCATATATCTTGACATCACAGTTAATCAATGAAAGCGGGCGGTAAGAGCCGCATTGGGTAGAGGGTTTGTTAGGTTTGAGCAGAACTGTGATAGTAGCTTCACGGAGTGAGGGGGGAAACCGACCCATTTCCACAGACTCCTCCCAGAGTGCCGTCAGATGGGGGAGCAGGAGCGATTTAAAGCGTTTATAGAACTCGATGGGTATACCATCCGAGCTTGGGGATTTGCCTGAAGCCAGGGAGTCCATGGCCTCCGAGAACTCCTGAGGGGTGAGCGAGCTCTCGAGGGCTCCAATAGTGGCGGGAGAGAGGGCCGAGAGGGGAAGTTTGTCAAGGTAAGCATCAATTTCGGCCGTAGTGGCAACGTCGGAGTGAGCGTACAGGGATTGATAAAAGGAGAGGAATTCAGCATTGACCTCTCCAGAGGAAGTGGCCAGCGACCCATCCGGTCTCTCAATCCCGGGAATGGATGTGGGGCCGAATTCTCGGCGAAGCAGTCTAGCCAAGAGCCGGCTGGGGCGCTCACCCTCTCCGTATCTTCTTGCCTGACCGGGGCTGTCCAGGAACTTCAGCTCGCGGTCAGCTAGCGAGCGAAAGGTGTCCAGCTCCGTGCCAATTAACGCAAGGATTTCCGGATTCGGGTCCGAGGTGTACTGGGCTTCCAACCTAGATAGTGTGGCCTCACTCCCAGCGATTTCCCTCCGGATAGTCTTAAGGATACCGTTCTCCTTGGAGAGGGCGATGCCTCTGATATAGACCTTGAAGGCCTCCCATAGTATGGCTTGCGAGGAAACTGAATCAGTGTTGATCCTGAAGAACTCCTCAATTGCCGACTCCATCTCCGAGCAAAAGACCGGGTCGAGGAGAGAGAGGGGTTTCATCCTCCAGTACCTGGCCCGATCCCGATCGAGGCCCCAGCACAGGGTGACAGTCACCGGGGAGTGGTCCGATAGGGTCCTAGGAAGAATCGCCATATTAGTCACGGTCTTAAGTAGGTCGCCAGATAACAACCATCTATCAATCCGGGAGAAGGAATCGTGAACCGAGGAGTAAAAAGAATAGGAGCGGGAGTCTGGGTATAGGAACCTCCAGGCATCAAACAAGGATAGACGAGGAAGTGAGGAGAGTGCGGTGTATGCTGCTCTAGAGAGTTGACGAGGTCTGGAACCGGATCTATCAAGATCGACATCAAATATCGTATTGAAGTCACCTCCCCAGAGTATCGGGATCAGGGGGAAACCTGCTAGGAGATTTATGAGATCAGTATAAAAGTCGGGATCATCAATGTTAGGGCCATATATATTGAGCAGTACAATCTCTCTGTTTTGTAGAACACCATGGAGAAGAACGTACCTGCCCTGGGGGTCGATTAGGGTAGTAGTGGGGATAAATCTAAGGCTCCTATGAATGAGGGTCATGACCCCGCGGCTCTGGGTGGAGTATGTAGTGAAGTACCTCTGTGGGCCCCATGATCTTGCGAACTTGTCACAAAACTCCGTGCGTGCATGCGTTTCCTGAAGGAACAGGACTTTAGCCCGGTGTCGTTCGGCCTGAAGTTGTAACAACCTCATCTTTTTGTGGTTTCCCAACCCCCTTACATTCCAACTCATGAACGTCAAAGGATCCTCACCAATCCCTCCATCAGTAGCCATCGAAAAACACGGGTGTATGAAAGTATGCACCCCATGGTCGTCTCCCAGTGCGCGCAAATCTGTATTGCCACTGGGGGCATAGTAGTTCGTACTCAACCTTCCCTGTGGACACCAAGCTTTTTTTAACATAAAACCCCATTCCCCCCTCCCCCTCCCACATTCCTCCCCCAAACGGAGGGATGACCGCCCTATACCCCAACAGGAAAAACAAAAACAGTGGCATCAACGCCTGGGGGGCCTGTGAGGTGGCCTGGCGGTGATGCTCCGAACCGTGAGGCAGTGAACGGATAGCTGTGTATGCCCGTTCTTAGTGTCCGTATCCCTCTAAAGGAGGTCCCGTGAGGGCGGGGGCAGTTATGGCAAACACAATGTAAATCAATCTATCGGGGAAAGCCGACTACGTAGCATAAAACAATGTGCAGCAGACAACATAGGCAAAAGAAACACAACAAGAAAGCAACTGGCTTAATTAGGTGCAGTCAAGTGTTCTCGTCGGGATACCATAGGACAATGACAAAGTGCTGATGGGCCAAAGCAGTGCCGAAGTAGGATAGAGAGGTATCCGCTGATCGAATGTTCTAAAACAATAGTGTGCCAGTGATAGTGTTCGCTAGCAGATTGTTTCAACCAGGAAAGCGTTCGTCTATGAACCTAGAGGCTTCCTCAGGCAACGTAAAAAAATAAACACGACTGGCGTGTTCAACATGTAACTTAGCGGGATACAGCATAGAGTATTTCACCTGGAGGTCGCGTAATCTCTTCTTCACTGCAAGGAAAGTCCTGCGCTCCCGTTGTACTGCTATCGAAAAGTCCGGATAAAGATGGATCCTGGCACCACCCAGGAGGAGATCTCCCTTGGCCCTCGCCGCCCTGAGGAGAGTGTCCCGATCTCGAAAGTTTAAAAGCCTAGCAATTATCGGGCGTGGAGGCGCTCCAGGTTTTGGTTTCGCCGCGAGAGAGCGATGGGCCCTCTCGATCGCAAACTGCAGGGAGAGTTTCGGGGAGTCGAGGAGTTGAAGCAGCATACTCTCCACATAGTCCTCCATAGGTCCTTGCAGACCATCCTCCGGAACCCCAACAATGCGGAGGTTGTTGCGTCTCGAGCGAGACTCCAGGTCTTCATTTTTCTTCTCCACTTCGGCAACTCGGGTGGATAGCGTAGACACCTCTGCGCGGAGAGAACCCAGGCCATCCTCGGCAGTGCTCACCCGCTCCTCAATCTCGGTCACTCGACCATCGGTTCTCTCCATGTGCGCCTTGATGGAGGATATCGTGCCATTCATATCGTCGAGCTTACTGTGTATAGTGGTAAACCCTTCGCGGATAAACTCCAACATTTTCTGGGAATCGGGTGGTTCCGGGGTGAGTGAGGCGTCTTGTGTAGATGTCTCCCCTGCAAGGGGGGTCGGGGGTTTAGCGAACATGTTGATGGAGGATTGCTTCTTGCCGGTCCGTGTCGACATGTCGCCGATGCAGGGGTAGGCCCAGGTCGCGCCGAGCAACGGGTGTATCGGCCCGTGCGAGATCAAGGTGGCCGGCGGGAAGGATTCGGCTGAAAAACCGCGTTACGGTTGAAGGGGGGCCGCCCTATGCGTAGTCGATGGGACTCAGTATAAGGCGCTGAAGGTCGGATAGCAGACAGCACACCGCCCTGGATGGGGCAGCGGAGCGGAACGCTCAGGAGTCCGGAGAGGGAGCCGCACGCCGAGCGCGGGGCGCCCCTCCCCCACACAGTAGGCCGCACACCGCGGGGCTCGAGTGAAGGGCCCTGGAGCCGGTTATGGGGATCAGCAGGCCGGCGGCCCCGCCCAGCACGCAGAGGTCCAAAACTCCGCAATGGAGAAGGTCCGGAGATCGAAACTCGCACAGTAGATTCCCCGTCCGGTTAATGACCCGCGCCGGGGACCAGCTTCGCGTTGTGCCGGGGCAATCAGGAGATTTTCAGCGTGAGGTTGCCGCACGGGACGGAGCGATGAATCAGGCGGCCATCTTGCTTCGAGCGCAACAGCGCCCCCCATCGCAAAGAACTTTTTAAGAATAGTTTGAATAAAGGCAAGTGCATAGAGTGATTTCAAATGAGTGTGGCAATGTTTTGTGACTGATAATACAAAAACCCAACTCATAAGAAATATTCTTAGAATTGGTTATGGGAGAGTAGTTTCAATGGTTATACAGTATGTGCCAACGTTTGTGATGGATGAAAGAAACTATTATTTGCAAATATTTGTGTTACCTAAATAAATTACTAATTATGAAGAAAACATCTTAGAATTCTTGGGCGATAGACTCACATATTTAGTAGCTCTACCTGTATGATATTTTTTGTGATTAAACAAAATGCTAGTTTCAAAGAAGAATTGTTAATATCTTTTCAGACAGTATCTCTACTGGTTATGCCAACATTTTGTTATGGATAAGAGAAATTACTAGTTTTGGAGATTTGTGAATAGGCAAAATTCTAAATAGAGAGAAAAAAATAATCCTAAAATTGTTTGGAGTCAGGAGTGCACATTAATTAGCTGTAACTGAGTTTTCCACCTTTATGTGACAGGAAATCAAAATATTTGGTAAGAAAAATGCTTAGATTTGTTTGGAGGGAGGAGAGCGTATGCAGTGACCGTAACTGGGTGTGCTTACTTGATGGAATGAAAGAAAACCCTTGTTGTGACAATTTGTGAAGAGACAAAGCGCCAGTTGCCAGGACATGGTCTTAGAAGTGTTTTCTTGCAGATTTCTACATTCACTTGGTGTAACTGATTGAGCTGTCTGTTTGTGAAGATTTTAAATACTAATTGTGATGCTACATTCTTAGAGTTAGTTTTAAGCTGGAGAGTGCATTCACGGCTTAGAAAATGTATGTTCCAACTTTTTCTAAATGGTTGAGAAAACATGCACATTTTAAATGGTTGCGATGAGATAACATACAAGTTGCACATAATAATTCATAGAATTGTTTGTTGGGCAAGAGTACATTCAGCAGCTGCAGGTAAGTGTGGCGACTTTGTATTTTGGATGAGAAAAAATTGGTTGCATTTATTCATGGTAAAACAAAGAACTTGTGGTGTAGAAACACTTGTAGAATTCTGTGGAGACATGAATTAACATTAACTGACAGCAGATAATTAAGATAGCTTGTGTGATGAGAACAAATACTAGTTGTAAGGCTACATTGTTAAAGTTGATTGGAGAGAGTATAGTACAGTTAGTGCTTGAATATGAATGTGTCTACTTTTTGTGATGTGATGTGATGGACAAAAGAAAATACAGTAATTGGCAATATAAAATATTTACAACATGTCTTATAATATTTTTGATTGTTTGGAGGCAGGAGAGAAAATACAGTTGCTGTAACTACGTCTATCAACATTTTGCGAAAGATCAGAGAAAAATCTAATTGTATAGTTTACTGACAAGACACAATAGTAAATGTGAATAAAGTTTAAAGAATTTCTCTGAGTCAGTTCAGTGGCTGTAAAGGAGGGTGCCTCTGTTTCATGGCAAGAATGAATGTTAGCTGACAAGAAATATTCTTAGAATTCTTTGTACACAGCAGATTATATTTAGTGGTTGTGCTTTGTGTGACAACATTTGCAATAGATAACAGAAACTACTGCTTGTGAAACATTTTGATGGCGAAAAATGTGAAGATAAATGTGTTGATATGCTTGAAGGCAGGAGATTACATGCACTGTTTGAAGTGGGTGTGTCAAGCTTATATGACAAATAAAACACAATACTACCTGTTGTCAAGGAGGCTGCAGAATGTCTGTGCTCGTTAGGCTTGTTCTTTGTGATGTTTCAGGTCAGGCCGTGGTTAATGGCTGGTGTGGCTGGTGTGTACTGAGGGTCAGCCAACCATTTTAAAGAGGGATGGGAACTCAGAACTCTACTTGGTCAACTCTCTGCACTGCAACACATCGTCCACGGATTTGCTTGGCAGGGACAGTGTGCAGAACTGGCAGGGGGAGCCTGAGGATGTTAAAGCTGTATTCCAGCTGTGGGATTCGAAGAACAGGTCAGAGACGGGTGCACAGAAGAACACATCTCACTGCAGGTAAAACAGTTGGCAAGTAAATAGGCCTGGCAGGTGAGGTTAAGGCCAGAAACAGAACCAAAATGACCAGATAGGAAAAGAGCGAGGAAGAGGCTGGCCAGGGCATAAAATGAATTCCAGTCAGGAGCACCAGAGAAGAGAAACGAAAAAAGGTGTGGGCAATTGCAGAGAAACCCTGGAGCAAAAAAGGTCTTCCACAAACGTGGGTCCAGCAGCCAAAATACAGAAGCATTAAAATGCTTCCAGCCCATGAAAGCCAGGGCTTTTATAGCCCAGTAGGTGCAGAGCATTGGCGGATGCTTGTAGTTGAATTCCCATGGAGGCCAAGTATGCTCCTCCGGATCGCACAGGCACGGGGGCTGGGGGTTGGGCCACCCTAAAGCAGCGGAACACACATGTTGGCACGTGTGTTTCCCAAATTTACACCAAGGCATCCGGGTCTCTGCTGCCCTACTGCCAACATTCCCAAATTAGGCCTCCTATAGTAGAGGCGCCAGTGATGATAGAGAAGCCAGGTGCGACCCAGCCCAAAACGTGAGAAACCAGTTATACGCCAATCCGTGTGCACGACAGCTGCAAAGATCTGTGATTAGGGAACATACTAGTTGCTAATAAAACTGTTTAAGAGTTATTTGGAAGCAGTAGATTACATTCATTGGTTTTACTGAGTGTGCCAATCATTTTGTGATGAATGAAAGTAATTACTACTTGAAACAATACAACATGTTTTATGCAGAAACATTCACAGACATTGTTGGAGGGAGGAGAAATCATTCAGCTGCTGTGGCATAGTGTGCCATCTTTTTGTGCTAATAAAAAATACTAGTTTGGGAGAAAAAACATGTAAGGGTTTGGAGGAAGGAGAGTCCAGTGAGTGGATGTACTGGGAATGGCTACCTTTGTGACAGCAAAGGCTAATTGTAAAGCTTTTTGAAGACACTAGTCTACCTGAAGTATTTCCGCCAGAAAAGTAACTTAAATGCTCAAAAATATAAAATAAACTATTTATGACCCTTTTTAATATACCTTGCTTAAATATGTGTTGTATATTTTTTGAGATAATTAAGTGAATACAAGTTATATAGAGTGAATAGAGGAATTTGAACATATTGATCCTTCGCAGAACAACTTAATTCTCACTATTTATGAGGAGATCACTGGATGTATGACTCGTCATACTACAAAACCAAGAAAGGTAGTTGCCCGTCAAACTATCCGCCGCCTCGGTTGATATGATGGGGAGTGGTCAGGTAAAAAAAGGATCTGTGAGAGTGTTAAAAGCGATTGGATACGCAACTACAAAAGATATTACAGCACTAAGGAAGGAGTACAAAATATTAATTGCCAGGAAAAAAAAGGTATTTGCAAAAAATAACCGGGAAAGCCTCTTACAGACTGCCATTGAAAAGGACAGTGTGCAATTCTGGATGATAATCAATGGAGGAACTACTGGTGATTGGAATATCAGCATTTGGTAATATCCCAGAAGCAGTCTGGGTAGACCATTTTAAAACACTTTATTGTGACTTAAGAGTCTCTATTGGGGAGAATTCTCATAAATGTGCTAATTTCCCTTAACTTTTGAGACCCCCAGCAACTTTGCTGGATTTCTAGGACTTTAATTTTTTACCTGGGAAGAGTGTGAGCCTTTTTTCCCCACTCTTTCATGTATTTTGATGTGTGTTTTACTTTTGTGTTCTTTGGATAAGGAGTTTTAGACAACTCCATGGGCATCATCTTTTTCTTGTGTGTCACACAGCACCGTCAGAGGAGTGGCACAGGGATGTCTTTTAGACCCCCCAAGGTTTAAATACATTCTCTGGGACTGACTACTGTCTCCCAGTGAATGTAAAGTTAAATTGACTTTGCTAGTCTTTTTAAATTGCTAGAACCAGCACACACTGCCTTACAGGAGAGTGCTGGAGGGAATACCTAGTGTTCCCTATGCCTAGAATACTCATGTAGTCCTCAAAAGCTACCCTTTCCTCTCAGAATGACTGATGGCAGTAGTATTACCATGATTTCCCCGACCGCAACCCGTTTAAATGCTGCGGTAGCTGAAATCCAACAGAGCCATGTTTTTCTGAAAAAACAGGTTTCCGATAGACTTTTTTGCCACTTCTTTTTGGAAAGGTCCTTCTAGTGTTTGTCTCTGTGCGCCAAACCAGGTTTGGTCCCTTTGTTCATTTGACTTTGGCAGGCTTCTCTACTGAAGCCCCTTTCTGGCGCCTGAGTGTTTGGGGTGGACAGGATGTGAGGGAGGTGCCTGAGATTCTGTCACGCTCACCTCACCTTCCATCTTGCACTACACACAGGCATGTAAGGCATCCAGAGGTCACACTACATTCCCACAGGCATCTAAGGCATCCAGAGGTCACACTACATTCACAGTACCTGCAGCATCCCGTTCTACCATTCATGACGGGAAGGTGTCACGTGAGCAGGTTCACCCCAGGCGCTGCTGCATCTGCATTCAAGCACACAAACGCAGCATGCGCTCATGGAACTCCCCGTTCCTTCGTTGGCGTCTCCCATGGCGCCTGCGAGACAGCATTCGCGGACAGCCGCTTCCGCTATGAGGGACACGGAACTCGCGGTCACGTTTCTCCCTCGTGGGTCACGTGACGCGTTTACCTATTTCCCTTGTGGCTCACGTGACACGGAGGCGTCCTCTATTTAAACATTGAACTGCCCGCGAATCCTTGCTTTACAGCTGTTCACTAGAACTCTGAACGGCGATCAAGGCTTACCTGTTTCACGGATCTACGACTCGGAATTCTTCACGGACTTGCTCTGGTTTTGCTCTTTGGTTTTGCTACTTCGACGGATCATCTGACCTCGGATTGTTACTCGGACTGCTTTGGATTACCTTTCTCGGATTTGGTGTTTTCTCTGTTTTTGCTACTTTCAATCTTCAAGTCTCTGGTTCTGGTCCATCTGAACTCTTTACAGGCGGGTCATCTGGGGCTTGCACCCAGACCATTACTCCTCGCCCTTCTGTCATTGGGGAACCAGCTCACGTGCCCCTCCCACGGAACGATACACCAGGCCCCAGGGAGAAAACCAAACCATCTCCCTGACTAGGTAAGGCTTGTTACATATCCAAGTCTTCCTACCTGTACTGTGCTCATCTGGTGCTAATTAACGCTTTCCTTTGCAGCAGTCTTGGGGTTAGCAACGTTCCGCATTTCCGGGCTTCGAGGATCACCCACCTGTGGCCTCAATGATTGCATAGGAGGAAATCTTGTATTCTCTCTCTGCGGTACTTGTGGACGGAGGTATTCATACTCTTCATGACAATCAAGAAACCTGACAGATTCCCTGTGCTTAGTCTCCTAGGAGACCTGAATGCACTCTGGCATGATTGGCTGACTGACTGTCCGGCAAGGACAGCCACCCTGCTGGGTGAGTGAAAGCTAGGCTGGAATGAATGGGAGAAAACTGTTAAAAAGCAGGTCGCTGGGACTGGGAAGGCAGAGTCGACCACTGGAACGAAAGAACCGAAGACGAGCTGCAACTCCTGGACCGTTGGTTTGCCCAGTGAAGCCTTGCTGCAGGTCTGAATGGCCTGAAACTCCCTCGACAGAGAAGCCCTTCAAGGACGAATTCTTCCCTTGAGCTGGTGGGAACAACCAACTCACAAGCCACCTGGAAACCATCTCCATACTGGTTGAATTTGCTTCAGAGTGCTGTTGAAAACTGGATAGCCAGTGAGAAGGATACCAGATTGTGGATTTTAAGGCACTCACACCTTAAACCGACATTTTGCCAAGTTTGTGGATCCATCCCCGTGCAGAACAGACTGAGGCTCAGGAACAGCGAGATATGCATGAACTGCCAGGAACAACTGCCAACTGCCTCAGCTACAGCTTTTCTTCATTGAAAAGGTACTGTGCAAATGCGGTAGAGAAATCCCCTTTGCCGTGGTGAAAGTTTGTGAAACTTTCCCAACTTTGGAGTCTTGTTCGCTCCTAAACCGACCCATAACTCTTTTTCTTGCAAGATACTTCTAAGAATATTGGCAAAGACTTAACCGTTTACTACCAGATCTGCGCTATCCTATCCGAGACACTGATCCATTGACTTTGGCCCAGGCATTATTGAATTGAACTGCCTCTTGTAGTGAACTGAAACTATTTGCCCTGCCTATGAAAGTAACTGTGTTTGATTCTTATAACCTTAGTCTTTCTACCCCTTTTGAAAGGTATGAAGTGTCATTTTGCTCCCACTTCAGGGGAGCCTAACTTGTTCAGAAACGTATTGGTTTGGTACTGTAGTGTATTGTTGTGTAATATTGAGATGCGTATTACTAGTGGAATGTTTTCTAACTAAATGTGTAAAAAAGTTTTACCAAGAAACCTTGAGTAAGTGTTTGTTTGAACCACTGTGATTGCAAGTCCTTTGTGTAACACCTTGTACTGCTCACATCCCTCTTGAGCTAAGCCTGGCTGCTCGGCCCTGCTATCACAAAACTGTGTAGTACTGACTTATACCAAAGCAAATCTATAAGTTACCTCCACATTTCATCATCAACGGTTAAACAACTCTTAAGACATGAGGGATAAGAGCTTTTAAGATTGGGTTATGACCTAACCGAATCAAAGGACACAAGTTTGAAATCACAGAGACCCCTGCACGGGCCTTCAACTAGCAGAAGAGAGGTAAAGTTCATCACTCCAGTTGACAGTATACTGCAAGAAAAAAAGCGAAGCAACCGATTTTCACCACTAATTCACAACGAAGACTGTACTACGGGTTGCCTTGACCATAGCCAGGTGAAGAAACCATCGTCAACGCAAGAAATAAACCATTTTTAAACACTCAGCAGACAGCTTCAATTGCATGTCAATGAAAAGTTCCAACTTCGCAACTAAAGGATGCTGTCCAACGTCAACCAAGCAACACGGGTAATGGCTATATAGAAACTTAAAGAACCATCACGCAAGATGTTCTTGCAAGAAAGGACCTTCCAACACCACGAGCCAACTGGTCAGCTATACAAGGCTTATGGTCTTCGTTACCAAAAGCATTAACATCTCAACGTAACAAATAGCAATCCAAGCCAAATGAGCAAACCTTGCAGGAGGGTTCCACTCGTGTTCCCGACCTGAGGCTATGCTCTTGGAATACTAGGGGTTATCTCCATCTAACCGCTCCAGGAGACGTGGATTTAGGATTTTATGACATCATATGCTTTCAAGAAACGTGGCTCACCAAAAAACCCATCCCATCCTAGACAGATATGAAATCATCTTAGCACCTGCTAAAAAGGGAGCACTGGGCTGTCCTTCTTCTGGTCTCTTCAGGGCTTGCCCTAGCGGACAGGGTCTTACTGTGAGCAAAATTCTGGTGTCAAACTACTCACTGCTTGCAATGGTGCTTAACTGGAACCACAAAGCAAGCCCTGTAAACTTCCAAAAATCAACTCAGGTCGCTGTTCTCAACTTCTATTGGAATCCTGCAACAACAGACGCTATGCAGTACCTTGAAAGAATTGAGAGCACGATCTATGAGATCCTAGCGGTCCATCAGGTCTACCATATCTTAGTGTGTGGTGACTTAAAAGCTACCTGCAAACAACACAGAACCAAAACTACACTTTCACAGCGGAACATAGAGGCTCCCTTTGGTTAATTTTGATGAACTCAAGAAACTTGCTCAGCCTAGATACAGTGTTTGAAAAACAAGGTTGCCTTCCAACTTCGAAAAGCGGCAAACTCCAATCTACAATTGATCATATCTTTGTTTCCAGATCGCTATTACAATTGATCACGTCTTTTGAAGTTATTCAAACAAACGCTAGCGACCACAATCTCTTGTTGACGACTTGGAAGACTACTTCTCGCAACACAGAAAGGATGAACAATCGATTGGAATCTAACAATCAAGGGAAAAATGTATCAGAGAGCTGACCAGTAAATACAATAGAGAAGAAGGCAATGGTCACCACAAATGTGTTAACTGTGGGCCTTTGCTTATGGCTTACAAGAAAACCGGAAACAGAAAATACTTACATTTGACTTGGGAAACACACAGTTATGACAGGCTTCTGGTGTCCAAACGACGTGAGTTTCGGAAAATTATTAGAAGAGCAACTAACCTTGATCTGCAGCAGGCAAAAGTAGAAATGTGCGCCGCTACTAGAATTTACCACTCAACGGTCAGATCCTACCGATGGAAGTTATACCAACAACACTCTGAATCGATGCTGAAAGCAATCTGTGTAAACAATGCCAGAGAATTCTGGTCACTTTTGAAAACCACTACGCCACAAAGCCGAGAAACGATTCTGAATAGTATAGGTGAATCTACCGGGATCAACCACTTCAAGAACCTCTTGCAACAGCCTGTTGGCCAAAATACTGAGAGACCAGAAACAACACCCCTTGACTGGGTGAAATTTGATGACCAACTTGAAATTGCTGACTTAAGAAAAATGTTGCAAAATTCCAGGGCGCCAAGGCCTGACGGCATCACAAATTTAGACCTCAAGACTCATCCAGAGGAATGGGCTAAATTCATAAAACGTTTTCATCAGATGCGCAGAGACAAAATCTGTCCCGGCATCATGGACCTCTGTCAACGTGGTGCCTATTTTCAAGAAAGGAAACAACAATGATCCCGCCTACTACCAAGTATTCGGCTCCTTGCTCCTGAGGAAATTCCAAACATGGGCAAAGAATGCACCATGTAATGACCACTCTCAATCAGGCTTTAAAAAGAAAACACAGGAACAACAGCACACATCCTACTACTAAGCACTCAAAACAGTAAGGTGATGGAAGGTGCCCCAAGATTGTTTGTCGCATTCATCGACTTAACATAGGCATTCGACTGGGTCGATAGAGCTCATCTGTGGGATAAGCTTCATGAATGGGGTTGTCCTAAAGAAACTTTCGAGCCCATAAAAGCACTGTACACAAATACCAAAATGAGAGTCTGTTTAAGCCAACAAGGTATTTTATCAGCAGCCATCCCAACGCTAAGGGGAGTAAAGCAAGGCTGTCCTTTGGCGCCTGCCCTTTTCTTGGCCTATTTAGGTGACTACAAGTTTACAGCAGAGTCTGTTACATCTATTCCACCGAAATTAGCGCAATCAAAACTCAGCAGGCTGTGGTATACCGACAAACTACTTCTATTTGATCAGACAACCTACTCAAATATATAATGGAAAATAATCTTGAAATCAATAAAGAAAAAACAAAAATTATGATGCTAGAAAAAAGAGTCAAGAAGTCCAAAAAACTAAAATGGTGCCTACAGAAAAGCAATCTAGACAAAGTCAAAAATGTCAAGTATCTTGGTGTAACACTGGACAGTTCAAAACAGGAAGCTTAAATGCAAAACACCCTCCTAGAAAAAATCAGGAAACTGGCAACACAGGGAAAGGCTATTGATAGGAAATATGGCCGCTTCTCCACCATCCCAGCATTAAACTTTTACAAAATGAAAGTTGTTCCCTCTATCACATATGAAACAGGGGCAATGCCGCCTATACCCAGAGAACTATGGACGAGGCTAGAGGCATACTACTGGGGAACAGTGCTAGGACTGCCAAAATCTACATCAGCAGTACTAATCAGATGAGAATTTATCCTCCTTTCTCTGGAAAGTACCCTAAACTGTAAATCATTGATGCTATTCAGGAAATGCTTGAAGCCAAACAGTCCCTTGTTACACTGTTTGAGCAACAGAGAAATGATGGGTTCAAACTGCAAAATGCTAGAAAAATTGAGAGATGACAACACAGCACTCCTAAAAGCAGTCCAGAGTGGAGAGGACGAACTGATCAATAATCCAGTAAAATTGTAAAAAAAAGTTTAAGAAGCTGAATTGGATCGAGACCCGAACAGTGGCTGTGACCAACAAACTTACAACTCATTTGCCACCGAATACGAAAAAATCGAATGAACTACAGGGATACATCAAGAAATTCCCCAGCAGAACTGTGCAAAACTTCATACTAAGAGCCCTGCTTAATCTCTTAGGCACAAATGAAATTTGGGCAGAGGCCTCTCTACGACAAACAACTGTAGGCTATGTAGCACTGCCAATGAAAAAGAGACAATTTGCCATCTCCTCTTGTTAAGCCTGTGCACTGTGTGGGTCAGGTCCCAATATGTGAAGCACTTCTTTATAAACTCTTTATTGATGGACGAAGAAACATGGTGGTCCAGGATGATCAGCAGAGATAAACCCTCCTGGCAAACAGCAACATTTAAAATCTTGCAACATATAATGACAACTTTGACAAACCTTCCAGCAACGACTTAAGGACTGCAGGCTTTAGTAAATCTGAGATATTTTGTGAGTCTGCCAAAGAACCAATACAAGAGACAATACAATACAAAGACAATATAACAACAAAGACCTCAGAACAAACTTTGATGATCCTGGTGTAAAAATCATATTTCTTTTGATTAAAACAATAAAAAAAACATAACTGCAGACCTTCAGGACGCTTTGCACAAACCTCACATGCTTCTGAGTCAATAAACAAGAAGGTAGTCAAAGATCATGTCAATATCACTGGATTTATACAGGTAAACATAGCAGATGACAAGGTACATAAAAGACAATGTTGTTTTAACCGGAGCAATGCCAAAAAACATTTAAAAACCACTGAAGGAGAAGGCTAATTAATTCTAAATGAAGTGAAATAGAATCTCACATGGTACACTCATAATGTACATTAGCCACGTACCCCAGGTAAATGGTGGAAAACATTTAGTGGCAAACATTTGTTGAGTGGGTTATTTAAGTTCATTCGAATATTGACCAGCCTTAACAGCCCACTGGCACAGTAAGGGAAGTAAACCAAAAAACTTTGAGTGGAAATCCCTACAGATTATAGACATCAAGTATCATATTCATGAATTCATTCATTTTCATCATATCGCCTATCGCCTTAATTATAGTCCCAATACGCTGGAGCCTGAATGCCCCCAGAGGGTTAAAAGTGCAAAGGTTTTGGAAATTAGAAAGTGCTGTTATGTGTGTGTGCATTTCAGCCATTAAAGATATGAGCGGGTGGCCAAGAGCGTGCTAGTCACCCATGTCTGAATGGCAAGTGGATGGGAGGAAGGAGGTATACTTGGAGCTAAGCGGGAGGTTGCGTGGGAGGACAGACAGTTAGAATTTGTTGTGAAAGATATCTGCATTCTTATGGTAGGTGTGTTGTGCAAAAGTATTTGAGTTGTATTTGAAAGCAGATGTGTGTGTGAGTGAGGGCGAGCCTTTTTGGCTAAATTCCGAAGCTGCAGAGTGCGAGAGGAATAAATGGGTTAACTATACATTCAACATTAATAACCCCCTGGATTTGAAGTAGGTGCCAAGAGCAGTACTTAGTCTCACATACAAACTAAGTGCAATAAAAAAACCACCTCTTTGTGGATCTTAAAGTGATACATAGCCATCCCCAGGACTTTCTAGTGCAATAGAAGTTCCCCCTTAATTGTCTAGGTGCAGCGACAGTGCCACTATCATATGAAATAGAGTATAATACATTGCCAAACTCCATATGAATCAAATGCAACTATTTAATGTTTTTAACCTCCTCCTCGTCGACCCAATTGCTTCCATCTGAGCACATTTCCTACTCGTAAAATACAGCTAAGTGCACACATTTCTTACCTCCAAAATCCAACTAGGTGTAACATATTTCCCAACCCCCAAAATTCCCTTCAAATGCAGCACATTCCCCAGCCCCCAAATTTCCATCTAAGTGTAGCGCATTTCCTACCCCCAAATACATCTAAGTGTAACACATATCCTAACCCCCGAATGCAGCTAAGTGCAACCTATTTCTTCCCCCCAGAAGCCATCTAGGTGTAACCCATTTCCCAGCCCCCAAAATTCCATTCATGTGTGGCACTTTTCCCAATGCCAAATATCCATCTAAGTGTAGCACATTTCCCACCCCCAACAATCCATCTAAGTGTGACACAGTTCCTACGCCCAACAATCAATCTAAGTGTATAACAGTTACTGCCCCAACAATCCAAGGGCGAAACATTTTCTACCCCCAAAAAAACATCTAAATCTAACACATTTCCTACCCCAACAAGCCATCTAAGTGCAACACATTTACTACACCAAACAATCGATCTAAGTGTATGACAATTCCTACCCCCAACAATCCATCTAAGTGTGACACAGTTCCTATGCCCAACAATCAATCTAAGTGTATAACAGTTACTGCCCCAACAATCCAAGTGCAAAACATTTTCTACCCCCAAAAAAACATCTAAATCTAACACATTTCCTACCCCAACAAGCCATCTAAGTGCAACACATTTACTACACCAAACAATCGATCTAAGTGTATGACAATTCCTACCCCCAACAATCCATCTAAGTGTATCACAGTACCTGCACCCAACAATAAGTTTAAGTGTTTGACAAATATTATGATTGGGTCTGGACAAATGTATTTATTTAAATTCAAAATCAACTAAATGTTGACTGATTCTGTTGAGCCAAGCCTTCCCGAATGTCATTCAGGGTTCAATAAAAGTGTTCAAGTGAGTTTCACCTAAATTCTATACAAATGGGCATGCAATGTTAAATTCTTGATAGGTCTTGAAGGCAGACGCATATGCAGCATGTTCCTAGAGCAGTTGACGAAGAATTAGAAATGTAAACTAGGATTCAGTTGATCGGGGACCGCAGACAATTAAAATAGGCTTTAATTGAGGGAGAGTTAGATCATTACAAAAAGGATTTAGTTGAGGCAGAAGTACAGAATTAAATTGGCTTTAGCTGCAAGAGAGGTAGAAAAATTGCATTTTGTAGAGGGAGACTTATAAAATTGAAGTATGACAGGTCATTAGTGGCTGTATCCAAATTTGCCATTTTCTTGTGAAAGATCAGTGAAAATATGAATTATGAAAATGTGTGATTAGAAAAACTTCCTGTTGAAAAGAAAAATTGCAAAGAACTTTTTAAGAATAGTTTGAATAAAGGCAAGTGCATAGAGTGATTTCAAATGAGTGTGGCAATGTTTTGTGACTGATAATACAAAAACCCAACTCATAAGAAATATTCTTAGAATTGGTTATGGGAGAGTAGTTTCAATGGTTATACAGTATGTGCCAACGTTTGTGATGGATGAAAGAAACTATTATTTGCAAATATTTGTGTTACCTAAATAAATTACTAATTATGAAGAAAACATCTTAGAATTCTTGGGCGATAGACTCACATATTTAGTAGCTCTACCTGTATGATATTTTTTGTGATTAAACAAAATGCTAGTTTCAAAGAAGAATTGTTAATATCTTTTCAGACAGTATCTCTACTGGTTATGCCAACATTTTGTTATGGATAAGAGAAATTACTAGTTTTGGAGATTTGTGAATAGGCAAAATTCTAAATAGAGAGAAAAAAATAATCCTAAAATTGTTTGGAGTCAGGAGTGCACATTAATTAGCTGTAACTGAGTTTTCCACCTTTATGTGACAGGAAATCAAAATATTTGGTAAGAAAAATGCTTAGATTTGTTTGGAGGGAGGAGAGCGTATGCAGTGACCGTAACTGGGTGCGCTTACTTGATGGAATGAAAGAAAACCCTTGTTGTGACAATTTGTGAAGAGACAAAGCGCCAGTTGCCAGGACATGGTCTTAGAAGTGTTTTCTTGCCGATTTCTACATTCACTTGGTGTAACTGATTGAGCTGTCTGTTTGTGAAGATTTTAAATACTAATTGTGATGCTACATTCTTAGAGTTAGTTTTAAGCTGGAGAGTGCATTCACGGCTTAGAAAATGTATGTTCCAACTTTTTCTAAATGGTTGAGAAAACATGCACATTTTAAATGGTTGCGATGAGATAACATACAAGTTGCACATAATAATTCATAGAATTGTTTGTTGGGCAAGAGTACATTCAGCAGCTGCAGGTAAGTGTGGCGACTTTGTATTTTGGATGAGAAAAAATTGGTTGCATTTATTCATGGTAAAACAAAGAACTTGTGGTGTAGAAACACTTGTAGAATTCTGTGGAGACATGAATTAACATTAACTGACAGCAGATAATTAAGATAGCTTGTGTGATGAGAACAAATACTAGTTGTAAGGCTACATTGTTAAAGTTGATTGGAGAGAGTATAGTACAGTTAGTGCTTGAATATGAATGTGTCTACTTTTTGTGATGTGATGTGATGGACAAAAGAAAATACAGTAATTGGCAATATAAAATATTTACAACATGTCTTATAATATTTTTGATTGTTTGGAGGCAGGAGAGAAAATACAGTTGCTGTAACTACGTCTATCAACATTTTGCGAAAGATCAGAGAAAAATCTAATTGTATAGTTTACTGACAAGACACAATAGTAAATGTGAATAAAGTTTAAAGAATTTCTCTGAGTCAGTTCAGTGGCTGTAAAGGAGGGTGCCTCTGTTTCATGGCAAGAATGAATGTTAGCTGACAAGAAATATTCTTAGAATTCTTTGTACACAGCAGATTATATTTAGTGGTTGTGCTTTGTGTGACAACATTTGCAATAGATAACAGAAACTACTGCTTGTGAAACATTTTGATGGCGAAAAATGTGAAGATAAATGTGTTGATATGCTTGAAGGCAGGAGATTACATGCACTGTTTGAAGTGGGTGTGTCAAGCTTATATGACAAATAAAACACAATACTACCTGTTGTCAAGGAGGCTGCAGAATGTCTGTGCTCGTTAGGCTTGTTCTTTGTGATGTTTCAGGTCAGGCCGTGGTTAATGGCTGGTGTGGCTGGTGTGTACTGAGGGTCAGCCAACCATTTTAAAGAGGGATGGGAACTCAGAACTCTACTTGGTCAACTCTCTGCACTGCAACACATCGTCCACGGATTTGCTTGGCAGGGACAGTGTGCAGAACTGGCAGGGGGAGCCTGAGGATGTTAAAGCTGTATTCCAGCTGTGGGATTCGAAGAACAGGTCAGAGACGGGTGCACAGAAGAACACATCTCACTGCAGGTAAAACAGTTGGCAAGTAAATAGGCCTGGCAGGTGAGGTTAAGGCCAGAAACAGAACCAAAATGACCAGATAGGAAAAGAGCGAGGAAGAGGCTGGCCAGGGCATAAAAGGAATTCCAGTCAGGAGCACCAGAGAAGAGAAACGAAAAAAGGTGTGGGCAATTGCAGAGAAACCCTGGAGCAAAAAAGGTCTTCCACAAACGTGGGTCCAGCAGCCAAAATACAGAAGCATTAAAATGCTTCCAGCCCATGAAAGCCAGGGCTTTTATAGCCCAGTAGGTGCAGAGCATTGGCGGATGCTTGTAGTTGAATTCCCATGGAGGCCAAGTATGCTCCTCCGGATCGCACAGGCACGGGGGCTGGGGGTTGGGCCACCCTAAAGCAGCGGAACACACATGTTGGGTTGTGTGTTCCCCAAATTTACACCAAGGCATCCAGGTCTCTGCTGCCCTACTGCCAACATTCCCAAATTAGGCCTCCTATAGTAGAGGCGCCAGTGATGATAGAGAAGCCAATTGCGACCCAGCCCAAAACGTGAGAAACCAGTTATGTGCTAATCCGTGTGCACGACATATGCAAAGATCTGTGATTAGGGAACATACTAGTTGCAAAGAAAACTGTGTAGAGTTATTTGGAAGCAGTAGATTACATTCATTGGTTTTACTGAGTGTGCCAATCATTTTGTGATGAATGAAAGTAAATACTACTTGAAACAATACAACATGTTTTATGCAGAAACATTCACAGACATTGTTGGAGGGAGGGGAAATCATTCAGTTGCTGTGGCATAGTGTGCCATCTTTTTGTGATAATACAAAATACTAGTTTGGGAGAAAAAACATGGAAGGATTTGGAGGAAGGAGAGTACATTGAGTGGGTGTACTGGAGTGGCTACCTTTGTGACAGTAACGGCTAATTGTAAAGATTTTTGAAGACACTAGTCAAAATGAAGTATTTCTGCCAGAAAAGTAACTTAAATGCTCAAAAATATAAAATAAACTATTTATGACCCTTTTTAATATACCTTGCTTAAATATGTGTTGTATATTTTTTGAGATAATTAAGTGAATCCAAGTTATATAGAGTGAATAGAGGAATTTGAACATATTGATCCTTCGCAGAACAACTTAATTCTCACTATTTATGAGGAGATGACTGGATGTATGACTCGTCATACTACAAAACCAAGAAAGGTAGTTGCCCGTCAAACTATCCGCCGCCTCGGTTGATATGATGGGGAGTGGTCAGGTAAAAAAAGGATCTGTGAGAGTGTTAAAAGTGATTTGACACGCAACTACAAAAGATATTACAGCACTAAGGAAGGAGTACAAAATATTAATTGCCAGGAATAAAAAGGAATTTGCAAAAAATAACTGGGAAAGCATCTTACAGACTGACATTGAAAAGGTGCACAGTGTGCAATTCTGGATGATAATCAATGGAGGAGCTACTGGTGATAGGAATACCAGCATTTGGTAATATCCAAGAAGCAGTTTGGGTAGACCATTTTAAAACACTTTATTGTGACTTAAGAGTCTCTATTGGGGAGAATTCTCATAAATGTGCTAATTTCCCTTAACTTTTGAGACCCCCCAGCAACTTTGCTGGATTTCTAGGACTTTAATTTATACCTGGGAAGAGTGTGAGCCTTTTTTTCACACTCTTTCATGTATTTTGATGTATGTTTTACTTTTGTGTTCTTTGGATATGGAGATTTAGACAACTCCATGGGCATCATCTTTTTCTTGTGTGTCACACAGCACCCTCAGTGCAGTGGCACAGGGATGTCTTTTAGACTTCCCAAGGTTTAAATACATTCTCTAGGACTGACTACTGTCTCTCAGTGAATGTAAAGTTAAATTGACTTTTCTGGTCTTTTTAAATTGCTAGACCCAGCACACACTGCCTTACAACAGAGTGCTGGAGGGAATACCTAGTGTTCCCGATGCCTAGAAAACTCATGTAGTCCTCAAAAGCTAACCTTTCCTCTCAGAATGGCTGGTGGCAGTGGTATTACCATGATTTCCCCGACCGCAACCCGTTTAAATGCTCCAGTAGCTGAAATCCACCAGAGCCATGTTTTTCAAGATGGCGTCTGAGCCCCCTCTGAAAAAACAGGTTCGGATAGACTTTTTTCACCACTTCTTTTTGGAAAGGTCCTTCTAATGTTTGTCTCTGCGCGCCAAACCATGTTTGGTCCCTTTTTTTGTTTGTGGGTTTCTTTACTGAAGCCCCCCTCTAGCGCCTGAATGTCTGGGGTGGACAGGATGAGAGGGAGGTGCCCAAAACTCCCTGTGCTTAGTCTCCTAGGCGACCTGAATGCACTCTAGCGTGATTGGCTGGCTTACTGTCTGGCAAGGACAGCCACCCTGCTGGGTGAGTGACAGCTAGGCTGGAATGAATGGAAGAAAACTGTTTAAAAGCAGGTCTCTTAGCTTGGAAGGCAGAGTCAACCACTGGAACGAAAGAACCGAAGACGAGCTGAAGGAAGACGACTGCTGCAACTCCTGGACCGTTGGTTTGCCTGTTGAAGCCTTGCTACAGGTCCGAATTGCCTGAAACTCCCTCGACAGAGAAGCCCTTCAAGGATGACATCTTCCTTTGAGCTGGTGGGAACAACCATTTTGCAAGCAACCTGGAATCCATCTCCATACTGGTCGAATCTTCTTGAGAGTGCTGTTGAAAACCGGATAGCAAGTGATAGGAATACCAGATTTTGGATTTTAAGGCACTCACAGCTTAAACTGACATTTTGCCAAGTCTGTGGATCCGTCCCCGTGCAGTGCAGGAACAACCCGACGTCCTCCCTCTTGTCCCCACGACGGAGGCTAAGGAACAGGGAAATCTGCAGGAACTGCCAGCAACAACTGCCTCAGCTACAGCTTTTCTTCATTCAAAAGGTACTGTGCAAACGTGGTAGATAAATCCCCTTTGCCGCAGTGAAAGTTTGTTAAACTTTCCCAACCTTGGAGTCTCGTTTGCTCCTAAATGGACCTGTAACTCTTTTTCGTACAAACTACTTCTAAGAACATTGACAAAGACTTAACCATTTACTACCAGAACTGTGCTCTCCTATCCAAGACACTGATCCATTGACTTTAGCCCAGGTCTATTGAATTGAACTGCCTCTTGTAGTTAACTGAAACTTTTTGCCCTACCTATGAAAGTAACTGCCATTTTGCTCCCACTTCAGGGGAGTCTAACTTGTTCAGAAACGTATTCGTTTAGTACTTTAGTGTATTGTTGTGTGATATTGAGCTGCTTATTACTAGTGGAATGTTTTCTAACTAAATGTGTAAATAAATTAATATTGTTTTACCAAGAAACCTTGAATAAGTGTTTGTTTGAACCACTGTGATTGCAAGTTCTTTGTGTAACACCTTGTACTGCTCACATCCCTCTTGAGAAAAGCCTGGCTGCTCAGCCCTGCTACCACAAAACTGTGTAGTACAGACTTATACCAAACGTGAGATTGTGCTTACACCTGTAGTCTTAATTGTGAGTAGTGTTCCCAAAGGGTACTGCATGTAATTCTGCCTAACAGTCTCCATCAGATGAACATGCATATGGCGTGACACCAGTACACCGAAATTTACCCTTAAGGAGGTAGAAATGGCAGTCATTAAACAAAGAATTGGAAAGGCTCCCGCCCCTAACAATATACTGGTTGATTTATATATGGCAGAATTGGACATTTAGGTTCCAATATTACACAGTGTTTTAATGCAATTACCTCTCAATTTAGGACACTTGTGTCATGGACTATGGCAGAAATAGTTCAAATTTTCAAAAAAGGCAACAGACAAAACCCTTTAAATTTCCATCCAATTTCCCTCCCATTTCTGGTGGAAAAAATCGAAGGTTGTTTTACAACATTTGATAACCTGGGTTACGAATGAGAATATTATTAAACATCACCAAGCTGGGGGCGGAGGTGGTCGGGACGGGGTTGCTGCGCAGCCAGAAGATGGCTGCTGCCTGCTAACTCTCCGCACCTGCCACCCACATTGGCTGACGCTGTCCAATTCATATGGCACCTCAGCGATATACAGCAATGGGACACAGTCAATGTTGGTGTTTGGCAGCTGCTGCCCAAGATAGAAGATCCAAGATGGCTCAGCTCCAGAGATGTTGGTGGAGAGCGGAACTCACTGCTGCATTCTGCGGCTCTGCTGCACTGAGCTTTGTGCCGGTGAATAGCCGGCGACCACTATGACGGGGTCGCTAATGTGTGGTACTCAATCCCGGCCCTGATGGATGGCAGTGCGATCGGAGTGACTTCTGAAGCCCCGGAGCACTTGTCCGCTGCCACATTACCTGCAGGGTGAGTCATGAGCAGAGGAGGTGGAGAATGCCTTAGGTGCCACGCCAGAGGCGAGACAAGGCGCGGTGCAGTAAGAATCAGAGCATGGGGGCTGCCAGTTGATTGGGGCTGCATGCCTCCTGGTGCCTGCGCCGGAAGGTGCTGCAACTCGAAATAATGTAGAGCAAGGAGTGGGGGAGGCACGGGGACCAATGTGGAGGCCACGAGAACCATGCATGGCCACAGACTTGTGGACATGACAGAGTGGGGACGCACTAGCAGACATGTGGTGAATATCAGCAGGGGAAGACTCAAATCCTGGTGTGAAGGCACGTGGTGCGCTGTTGGTGCAGTGCAGGTACATGTTGTTGGGGCACTGAGTTGGTAGCAAGGGAGCCGGCTGCAGCAACATCTGACACCTGCACCCTTGCTGTTGGGCCTGCGAGGTGTGACCGGTGCAGAAAAACTGCAGAGTAACACTAACACTTGCCGGGGCTACACAGCCAAGTTGCCGCAGTTCAGGCGGCACTGCAGTCTGAGCACATTGGGGCACTAACTCGTCACCAGAGGTGAGAGCAGTGACAATCGTGCACAGATACACCACGCAGCCACCATGGCCAATGGCGGGAGTGGCATAAAAAAGCAAAGCAATATAGAGGCTTTTACACTCCAAACAAGTAAATCAAGATCAGATCCTAATATAGAGCAGGCTGTAACATCCAAGGAAAATGAGCAGGAAGCACCAAGTCTTGGACAGATACTGGGTAACATGCAAACTGGATTCACTGCAGTAAATGATAAACTAGATGGTATAACCTCAAACATGACCACTGTAAATGCCAAAATGGAACAGGCAAAAGTGACTGAAGCCGAAACCTGCATTGGCAACGCTGACGATGATATACAGGTGCTCAAGACGCAGATATCCACTATGTCTAAAGTCCTAAGGAGGCTCTAGTGAAATGCAATGACTTTGAATCCCATTCCCGATGGAAAAATGTCTGCATCAGTGGTTTGCCAGAGAATTTTGGTAGAGGCCCCAGCGAAGCAGCGGTGGAGACCCTGCTCAGGGATCTACAGGACTCCATCTAATGCATTTGTGATAGAAAGAGCCCATAAATCGCCCATGACTAAATTGAGGCCTGAGGCACCTCCAAGACTGGTCCGCGCTAGACTACTCAACTACAGGGACCGGGACACATTTTGTGGAGGGCTAGAGAGAAGGGTCCCCTGCAAAAGGAAACAGGCACAATAATATCTTTCCAGATTTCTCTACGGTGGTACAATTGGAGCAAGAATGCTTTATGGGGGTTAAAAAGCTGCTGAGAGAAAGTTCAGTTCAATGCACAATGATGTTTCCTGCAGCTCAGGATACATGCATGGAGCTAAAGCCCACTTCTTCACGATACCGGAGAAAGCAATAGCGTTTATTGAGGTTCACATCCCTCTCCCTCGAGAACCACGTGGAGGATACCTGGGAGCTGACCTTGCAACGTGAGGTGACGAACTGTGAACGCAGTTCGAGACCCTGGTACTTGATGACGACTGATGATACACACTCTGTATGGGAACACGGTGGGCCCACTGCAACCTACTTGTGTTAGCGCTGATGGCGCCATATTGTACGACTGTAATACAGCAGTGTTTTCATAATATACTGGTGATCCTTCTTGGAGGTGGCTGGTGTTGGTGATGGAGACGAGTGGTGCAGGCGGCAGCGAACCCGCCCATGCAAGGCTGCCAGTTAGTAGTTAAATTCCATTTTGGGTTATGTGTTTGGGGTGGGGTTAAGCTGATTCGATGGGCGAACATCCTGCTAGTTGGGTGGGGGCTGGAGCAGGGGGAAGGGTGGTGTTTTGAGAGATTGGCATTTTCAACATGGGAAAAACTTGTTTTGGTAAAGATGGTATTATGGGTTCAGGGTACACGAAGTGCTCTGTTCATCCTTACCAAGAATATTGTAAGGAAGGCATGGCATCAACAGTAAGTCTCCTCCAGCCTGAGAGCGTCATAGAATCTGTTAAAAGAAGGCTGACGAAACACAAATATATGTGTGTATTGTACACAGTCACTAATTGGGATTGGAACTAAGTGACCTGGCATTAATAGGCTCCCGGAAGTAGGATGACTCACATTTATTCCCTTGTGGTAAGGAGACCATATATACTAATATTCTCACATACTTATGGTAGACAAGTAAAACCAATGAAGCTCTGACACATATTTATTAATGTTTTAGAACTGGTGACCTAGATGGACACATGTTGGGACACCATTTAACATACTGTCCATATTGAGGTGCAGTCTGACTTCTAAGAGGCCAGATAAGAAATAAAGGCTGTGCGTCCTTTTTGAGGTACTTACAAAAAAAAATGTTCTGTATGCTCTAATTTGTATTTACAATGTTTCCAAATTAGCTGGGTAGAGAGTAGAGGTAGATAATGTATTCTAGCCCCAGGATATGGCTAGTTAGAGGTGACATGTGTCCACAGAAGTACTTACGTGAAACCTGTTTCCGGTCCCAAGAGAAATTAGTCTAAGGTAGATGACAGGAAGGAGTTGCCAAGTAAATGATTCCCGTCCGCTGTGATATTGAACACAGCCCGTTGTAATTAATAAATATTTAAACTAAGAGTGGTTGAGTAATAAAACCACTTCTTTCTATACTTGCTTCCCACAGATATCCACTCGGTGGCCTTGCCGGGGGAAGGATCAAAGGGAAGCAATCAGGTGATTATCCCCCAACAAATTCAAGATTAGTGTGTACATTTTAAATCAGTGTGGTACATACCCCTGAAGAGTTTCCTAGCCAACTGTGTGAAACCATAAGGAATGAAACATGTCGGGTGCGCTGTGAATGTTGTATGATTGATTGAATGAGTGACGGTCGCACGGATAGTCAGAAGGTGTATGGACATGTGTGTGCTTCCTTAATATGAGATGGTAGCTAACAGTTCTCTAATGAAAACTTACTCTAGGTATTAAACGAGATTTTGATTAATTGATGTACCAGATAACATTGTATATGTGCAGTACGATTTTGTTGAAATTGAAAAGTATTTTTAGAATCTTGTTGATAATCAATAATACATATGATAGATCATGTATTTGTTTACTGACATGTGTTTTATAAAAAGAAAATAAACTGATATTTTGTGATATAAATTGGAGTTGTATGTAATGATTTAATAGACATAATACATACAATTGGGGAGACACAAATGGTTTCTGGGTATTGTATTGTTGCTATTTAAAGAGGGCTGTTCATAAGTGGTCTGTATAAAAATGTCCTCTAGTCTCTCTGAGGTTTGTGAATCAACAGTAAGACAGACACAAGTGACCACAGTTCAAGGGTGTTTATGTAGATAAATGCCTATCTAATCCTAAATCTACAGATTGGAGTAAGCTACAACCATCAAATAATAATATTGCAGTCCTAGTGATGTCTTGTCAAATGAGGAGGGGCTTATACTAAAAAAAAAAAACTATTGCCAATCCTTACCTCTAAATACAAATATTGAGGGCGTAGTGTTTATGAAAAAGAAAGAAGTGTTCACACAAATGATATGTCAGGATGTTCAGGCAGTTGGCCTCCCTTCCCAAGGTTTTTAGCACGGGACAAGGCAGTTCACTCGAGCACAGCACAATCTCTGGCTTCTTCGGCACGAGTATACAGTTCAATTACTAGCATCAGGGCCTTCTGTGCCCAAGTCTTTTTACTTATCAAAGTATTTTGATTCAGAGGGCCTGATGTACCAAAACAAATTAAAAGTTATTTTCTTCTGACAAGCTTTCAATTCAGGTGATTCACTCTTCACCTCGGATCCCCCTCAGCCAAGCTCAGATCCTTTTATACAATGTTCATAGAATATTCTTTCTCGGGTGACTCACGGTTCACCCTGGATCCCCATCTTCTGGGCTGATATCCTTCTAACACAATGATAAATACTTTGGATCCCAGTCTTCTGGGCTCCGATTCCCTTTTATACAATTAGTCTCCCTCAGCTGGGCTCAGACCAATTTCCTTAAGTATTAACTATCGAAGACTTTCAAATGTTCACAGGGTTTAGCTTGCCTGGTTGCAGGACCACTTCAATTTCACAACAACATCTTTCAGTTGGATACCTGACAGAGACCTTCAAATGAGCACCCACTTGCACTGGACCACTCCTGTTTACGGTATCTGTCTTGCCTTCAAAAGTTTAGTCAATGATCTGCTGTTTAATTATTCACGTCGCTCGTCACATACGTTTCACACACTGTTCTCTTTAGATTTCTCTATACAATGTGTCAGCTTGCAACCTTGGCACAAACACAGCCCGGCCTGGTATCCGTCTCCCTGACTCACCGGCTGTGCTGACTTTACTGGTATTGCTTTGTTGTAGGACCAAGGACAGTACCATGCTGACAAACGCTTCTCCCTGCCTTGGCTATCAACATAGGAGAGCCCTGGGTACCTCTGACAAGCAATGCAGGTCTCTTCAGCTTTAATTCCAGGTCTTATCTTTCTTAGTCTTGAAGGCTCTTGAAAGTAATGGTCTTTCTCTAAAAAGGGCCTGTGCATTTCCCTCCTTGCAACCCTCTCTGTTCTTGCCGGCTTTCTCCTTGTATATTAAGCTTCCATCTTGGAACTGCTGCTTCCTTGTGTGCTTTTCCTTGCTCAGAGTGTGCTATCATGCGTTGCCTTTTTTTCCGTGTGGGGAAGTGTAATGGAAGTCAGACGTGTGTAATTATCAGTAATTGTCTGACTCTGCCTGACCATTGTATTAGGACAAGACAGGTAAACAGCTGTGGTGTTAGTCAGTTTTCTCTCACAGTGAGCTGTCCGTGAGAAAGTGTTTGTGTTGGGAAAGGGAGGGTGGTTGAGTTCCTAAGTATCCTACTTGGTAGGATGACAAAAAGGTGTTACAGGGAAAAGGAGACCGTGTCTCGCCATCTGGTGTCCCTCTTCCAATCCCCGATGACCGCTCATCCAGGTGATCCTCCTGCACTGGTCCACTCCCAGGAACTAGATCCAAAAGCGAGGGCCATGTCCTGGCCACCTGGATGACGATCCCCTGGGACTAACGCGTGAACATTGAAAATTGAGTGCATGGCACTTCAACGCACATGTAATGCACCCTGAATGATGTGCTACTACATAAGTCTAACCGTCCATATATTGATGTTATTGGTTTTGTGTCACCCAAGCTTAAATAAAGATGTAAATATAGAAAGAAATCACCAAGCCGGATTTCAGTGAGACTTGAGTACAATGGACCATTTCTTCCGTCTGTTCATTATCCTCCAAAAATATGTAATTCTTGGGAACATTTATGTTTATGCTGTCTATATAGACCTAAAGTGGCTTTCGACAGGGTCCCCTGAGTCAAATTGTGGGACTCATTACTGGAGGCAAACATCCCCATAGCACTTTTAAATCCAAGTACTGTTGACATAGTGATAGTATGCCAGTCATCCCTTGGAATTTGGAGGGGGACGTTCCAGTTCCCATAAATATCAACAGGGGGGGTCAGAAGGTCATGTGTATTGGCCCCAACCGTTTAATGTATCCTGATGGATAAAATTGTCATAATACTCTGCACGCTCCAAGCGGTTGCCCCAACTTTGCCCCATGGAAACGTTCCCATCCTCCTTTATGCTGATGACACTATTATTTTATCATTGACCCCTATTGGTGTAAAGACCCAATGTAATGCCTTTTTTGATTGTTGTAAAGATTTGGGCTTAGAAATCTATACGGGAACGACAAAGAGTATGGTTTTTGGCTTAAGTAAAAGGACCAAATGCCTGTCTGAAGAAATTGAGAGGATGGCCATTGAGCAAGTAGATACTTTCAGCTTTCTTGGCATTGATTTCCAAGATAACTGCAGGTGGACGAGGCAAATTGACAAAGTTGACTTGAAACTTTAACGCGCCTCTAACGCAATATTGCGCTTCTTTGTCAACTGTGGGGAGGGTGCCTTTTCTCCAGTACAGGATGGATGTAACCTGCAAGCAAAATCAGTGGCCCTACATGGCTCGGAGATATGGGGTTACCAACATCACTCAAAGCTGGCATCAACCCAACAATATTTTTCAAGAAAGGTCGGGGGCTTCCAGTAAATGCACCAAAGTAAATGCTGCTGACTGATCTAGATCAGAGATGCATTGCGGAGGAAATATTACTAAACCCGGTGCTGTATTGGATTCACCTCTGTACCTCCCCTTATCTAATAAAATGTAAGGAAGATTTTGAGGATTTGCTGGTTCAGCCCAGGGTGGGGGGCAGTGGGTATTAGGCAGAATCACATGCAGTACCCTTTGGAACACTAAATGCAATTAAGACTACAAGTGTCAGTACAAATTCACCTTTGGTACAAGCCTGTACTACACAGTAAAGTGGTAGCGATGGCTAAGCAGCCAGACTTATCTCAAGAGTTGAGTGAGCAGTAGAACAAGTTACACATAGGGCCAACAAATACAGTGATTCAAACAAACACTTTACTTAAGTTTTCTTGATAAAAGAATATACATTTATTTACACAGTCAGTTTGAAAACATTACACTAGCAAGAGCAGCTCAATATCAGATACTAATATTATACTACAAATACACAACCAATAAGTTACTGAACAAGATCAGCTCCCCTGAAGTGGGAGCAAAATGGCACTTCAGATACTTTAAAACGGGTAAAAAGACAAGGTTATAAGAATAGACAGCCCAAATACTTTCATAGGCAGGGCAAAGGGTTTCAGTAAACCACAACCAGCAATTCAGTTCATAGGCCTGGACCAAAGTCAACTATTAAGAGTCTTTATATATAGGATAGCACAGTTCTTGTAGTTAACGGTTAAGTCTTTGCCACGGATTTCAGAAGAATTTGGATAGGCTAAAAGTTTGACGAATGTTTAGGGAAGGACAAGCCTTCGAAGTTGGGAAAGTTCCACGAACTTTCGTGATGGTCGAAAAGATTTCCGGACTGCGTTTGCACAGTACCTTAAAAGTGAAGAAGAGCTTATAGCTGAGGCAGTTGTTCCTGGCAGAACGAGCAGATCTTGCTGTTTCTGAGCTTCAATCATGGGGACAAGAAGGAGGGCGTCGGGAGGTTCCTGCACTGGCCATGGATGAGGCCACAAGCTTGGAAAAATGTCGGTTTAAGGTGTGAGTGCCTTAAATACCACAAACTGGTATCCTTCCCGCTGGCTATCTGGTTTTCCACAGTACTCTGTAGAAAATCCTACCAGGAGGGGACGGTGTCCAGGCAGCATACGAGTTGGTTGTTCCAACAAAACTCAAGGGAAATAGTTAACCTTGAAGGGCTTCTCTGTTGATGGAGTTTCAGGCAATTCAGACCTGCAGCAGGGCTACGCCGGTCGTCCAGGAGTTGCAGCAGTCCTCTTCATTCAGCTCATCTTTGGTTCTTTCGTTCCAGTGGTCGACTCTGCTTTCCAAGTCCCAGAGACCTGTTTTTAAACAGTTTTCCCCCATTAATTCCAGCCTGGCTGTCACTCACACAGCAGGTTGGCTGTCCTTGCCAGACAGCCAGCTGGCCAATTATGCCAGAGTGCATTCAGGTCTCCTAGGAGACTAAGCACAGGGAGTTTCGGGCACCACCCTCACATCCTGTCCACCCCAGACACTCAGGCGCCAGAGGAGGGCTTCAGCACTGAAGCCCGCCAAAGGCCAACAAACAAAGGGAACAAACCTGGTTTGGCACACAGAGACAAACACAAGAAGGACCTTTCCTAAAAAAAAATGGTGGAATAAGATGACCAGAGTCTGCTTTTACAGATTTTTAGCAACGTTGTTCATGGTGTGGAAAAATCATGGTAGTTTGATCTAAACCACTGCCACCAGCCATTTAAAGTAGGAAAGGGTAACATTTTACTGTTACATGAGTGTTTTGACTCAGGGGATGCTAGGCAACCCCTACAGCACTCTATAGGATGATAGTGTGTGCTGGGTCTGTTAATATAAAGAGATTAGTAAAGTCAATTTAACTTTACATGCTCTGGGACACAGTAGTCAGTCCCAGAGAAGGTATTTAAACCTTGGGAAGTCTGAAAGACATCCCTGTGCCACTGCACTGAAGGTGCTGTGTGACAGACAGAATAAAGATGATGCCTATGGAGTTGTTCTAAAACTCCATGTCCAAAGAACACAAAAATAAAACACACATCAAAATACATGGAAGTGTGGGGAAAGGGCTCACACTCTACCCATGTAAAAAATCAAATCCTAGAAATGCAGCAAAGTTGCTGGGGGTCTCAAAAGGTAAGGGAAATTAGCACATTCTTGAGAATTCTCCCTAACAGTGGGGCTTCGATACATTGGTGCACACACATAAAATAATGTTTGCTCTTCCTGGTACTTGCTCACTTGTGGTCCAATCCTTCGCTTGTCAACTTTGGATCTTAAAGGTTGATTAAAAATGCTTATAAGGAATTAATTATGGTCACTAGGATGACCTCTTCTGTTAGATCTGGGTTGGGAAGAGAATACTGGGCACACTTGTCTGTACTGGGGAGAGAGAGGTACATTGATTTGATTGCAAATCCATATAACAGAGCAGAATACATTAAATTGCACGTTGTTATCCTCCCTATAGCTCGTGTAGTTGCTGGATGGAATGATGGTGTTGAGGTTCCATGTCCAATATGTCATTTTCATAAAGAAACTCTGATTTATATTATTTTTCTCTGTCCAGGATACAGAAATCTGAGCGCTTATTATATGCTAAGGGAGGGGCAAGTATGCTTAAAAAGGGATGCAAAGACATTGTGTACATCTATCTCATCAGATGTTGTTATTGTATTGTATTGAACCTGTCATTCATATGGCGTGTTTTACCATTGTTATAATCGCAATGCATTGTAAGTGGGAACGCCCTTGGAGGACCGAAGTCCAGAGTGCTGGAGGTCATGGAGTAAAATTAGGATGCATGTGTGCATTTGCCAGGCTCGGGTAGGAAGTAAGCCATGTGGTCAGGCATGTGGGTGGGAGCTGAGAGGAGTCAGAAGATGGGGTGGGTGTTATAGACTCGCTATGTGTCTAGTGAGCCCGAGTTCATTATAGGTCTGCACTGCATTCTGAGGACAGAGGTGTTGAGGTGTAGTCTGCTGTGAGTAGGCGGAGAGTTTTGTGAACAGCACAACCTCATTTTGTGATAGTCCTTGCTGTATTCTGATGTGAGCAGGCAGACATGCCTGTAGCCAGTGTCCACCGGAGTGGTGCGCTATTCGTACCCAGTAGAGTTAGGTGATGATTTATTGTTTGTGCGCCCGCTCAGGAAATTGGCTTCTTCTGTCGATTCATGCACATCCGATAAAACGGTTAGTGACAGCAACAGTCTATGCTCAAGATATTTGCAACAAGAGGAGCACGGGTTGCATTTCCAGGTTCTTCTAGGTGGATAATGTGCCCAGTCTACCTAGGATCGACATTTTCAGTTGCTACCTTTATCATGGGCGGCTGATCAAATATTTCATACAATTGCAATACATGCCCATCCCTCCTTTCCTTCCAGAGTGATTCTGGGGCTGGTTCTTGATTTCCCTCCTGGAGTATTGCACGGGGAACCCCCACTTGGCCTACTGGTGCGAGACATTGCCATGGCACACGTCCTCCCCCGACAATTACCCGCCGTGTATCCCAATCTGAATGATTGTGATGGTGGTGATTCTAAGACAACCGCTGTGAGTGCAGTTTGCCTATTTTCCTGTACTTGTCAGGTGCAGTTACTCATCAATCCTGTGACATTTCATTTATGATGGTCTGTGATTCATCTAGTAGTGCTTCTGGGAGCCAGGGTCATGATCGGTGCATGACGGTGGCCGGCACTGGCAGGTGCTGAGAGGTTGTGGTCGCCACAAATGCAGCCAGCACGGCCAGGTGCTGAGAGGTTGGGGTCTCCACGAATGCAGCTGGCGTTGTGTGGTGCGGAGTGTTTCTAAGATCAGATTGGGAATTGGGAGTTTTTAGGGATGGTTGTCAGGATAATGCAGCAAATAGCTAGGTTTTGAGGACTTTTTTGAAAGAAAGGTAGTTTTCTGTACAGCAGATGTGCAGAGGAAAAGTGTTCCAGATGGTGGAAGCTAGGAAAGAGAAAGCCTGAGCCACCAACTCTGGTTGAGCAGTAAGGAGGAATAACAAGGAGGAGAGCTGATCCTGAACGGATGTTTCTGGGGGATTGTCAGTGGATCATTTTGCTCAGGGCACAGTGTGTTTTTGTTAAAATCAGTTTGTATGTTGCAAGAGCACGGGCCAAAAGGAAATCCTGGGTTAATGCTTGAACTGGAAACTGTTGGTAGTCTGCAGTGGAAGGATATTTTAGCTTTTAACCTTAGATCACTGTTGCTATGGTATTAATCTTATGAGTATTTTATTTTATTGCTAATATTTAGACTTTGTAACTTTTTTAATTCCTCAACTGAAATTATGTATATATGAATATTTGTATTTTATGTATTTTGATCATTTTGGTGTATGAATTGCGTATTCTTTTCAGTGTTTATTTTTATGTAAGTTTTGCCGTAAATCACAAGTCGAATAAAGCATTTGAAAGAAAGAGAGAATAATCTTTTCTAGAGTATTCCACTTAGTTTGCAGTTAAGAACTCCTGCAAAGTAATTTATGGTGGGTTTCTTTTTTGAAAAGTAAGGAACAACTATAACTAGAGTTTTCTACTTAGATTGCTTATTAAAAAGCTTGCAAATTGAAATAGTTAAGATAGCGGACGAAAAAGAACCATTTAGCATATTTTAGGGATTGTATTCAAATCATTAGCCATACACAATTCCATTTTATGAATATTACAAATAGAGTTCCACCATCCTCTGGTGGAGAGAGATCGAAAATCCTTCCAGTTAGCTGTAATACATTTCAAGGCTGTGCAAATTAATAAATCATAGAGTTTGGCTGAGTCCGTGGAGATATTAGTTGTTAAGGCTATACTGCCTAGAAAGACATTCAAAAAGGACAGCTGAATATTAACATAGAATATGAGCTTAAGGAACTTCCAAATGTCTTGCCAAAACCTGAACATTAAAAAACATATGCTTAAATGAAGCAGGGGTCAGACCACATGTCCAGCATTTAGCATCATGATTAGGTTTGGCCTTTGCTAACTTAGCAGGGGTAGTAAATGCACTATGAATAAAGAAAAAATAATGTTGTGTTATATTTGCTGAGACAGATATATTTTTAATTTTAGAGAACAGACTGAACTAAATATGATCATCAAATGTGCAGCCCAGATCTTGTTACCATTTGAGACGAATAGAGCAAACTTCAGATGTTGAGGTGAGCATATTATAAAATTTTGATGCTCTCACGTCATTGATCATGGTAAGCTGTAGTAGTCTGAAGGCGTCTGGAGAGAGAACCTACATACCTATTTTGAATCTATTAGATGTTTGCCCATAATCTCATCCACATGCTTGTCATATACTATTATAATAACTGCAATAACAGTTTGAACAAATATAACATTATACCCACCTTTCCACTTACTCTCCTCCCATTTGTTTTGTGTATGTTTGCTGTTTTTCTTCCAGCTTTCAATTTCCCCTAATTTATTTTCGTTGCAGACTTGGTATAACAATTCATGTTCCATTTTCTATTGCTTCCATAATCCTTGCTCCAAGAACTTTGTTAAATAATGCATATTGTTTAATGAATGTTTTAAGCATTATTAACTTCTTCACATGTTAATATGGTTATCCTATATTTATTTTTAGCAATTAGTTCCTCTAGATGTCTGTAACTTGCAAACACATGTATTATCATTATTACTTAAAATAATAAAATAAAAAATTAAAAAAGCTTGCAAATTAGCTTTTTATGGAATTTTGGGTACCCAATTTCACCAGACACGTTATTGAAAAAACTGCTTTGTTAAAAAATGTCTCAAGGTGAAACATTGTGAATTTCACTCAATTACACAGGGTTGAAAATGCATGCACCTTTATTTTAAACACTATCATGCATAGCCTTGTCCAATGGTCTCATCCTACTGAAGTTCTCTGGATTGCCCTAGTCACTGTCGCACCTGGTTTCAGAGAGTCTAATGATAAGAAATGTGGATGAGCCCTACTCGCAGACAGACTCTGCAACTACATTGTGCAGGGCATGCTCCTCTAACTGGGCATGCTCCAAAGAGCCTTCATATTAGGAGTGAGGTAGGAAGTGACTGCAATAGTCATGGTGGTTGCCTGACCGCAGAAAGGTGGATTATTTGGTTCAGAAACAATGCAGAGCCAGACAGCTGAAACCTGCTGCAGAGGTGTGCAGAAACCCAGAACAGCCGAACTGAGCACCTGTGACCCCGGGAAGAACCCGAGTCAAATCCCCAATCAGAAGAAGGTAAAGGGAACAGCGGTAAGACCGGGTGGGGTCTGGGGCAGTACCCAAACAATGTCAAACAAGGGTACATTAATAAAGTACTTCATCACAGTGGTGACAAAGAAAGTCATAACAAGCAAGATAGCCTCAGGAGTAATCTCCGTCGTCATAGTTGTGGCAAACAAAGTCATAACAAGCAAGCGTGTCTCAAGAGTAATCTCCTTCATAACAGTTGTGACAAAGAAATTGACTCTCCCCTCTCTTTCTCCATTCATCTCTCTCTATCTCTCTGCTCTTTCCCTCTGTCTCGCTTTCTTTCTATCTCTCTGCTTCCTATGTGCACTCTCTCGACCTCCCTCCTCTTTCTCTCACTGTCCATCTCTCCCTCCTCCCTCTCTCTTTTTCTGTTTGCACTTGTTCCCTCTCCCTCCCTATCCCCCACTCTCCCTCTCTCGCTCTTTCCCTCCCCTCTCTCTGTTTCTATGCACTCTTACTCTCTCCTTTCCTCCCCCTCTCTCTCCCCTCTCTTTCTTTCTGTTCACTCTTTCTTTCTCCCTCACTTTCTCTCTCATCCCCCTCCCCTCTGTCTCCATACCACTATCCATTCCACTATCTTTGTCTCTCTGTCTCACTCTTTCAATCTGTCTCCTTCTCTAGTCGTTTATTGTCACTTGAACACTTGTTAGAGCCACGCAGGTGTTGCTGTCTAATGTGTTTTTTATGTTAAAAGTAGAATGAGAGCAGCAGCTACGGAGGAATCGGACTGGAATTTAGAGACATAGGGCCTCATTACGAGTTTGGCAGTAGCCGTGCCCTTATTAAGGGCACCCGGCACCCACGAATGGGCCATTACTGGCCCATCACGAGTTGAATGGGCCAGTAATTGCCCATTCGCGGGTGCCAGTATGGCTGGCCTCCCGATCCCCATTCTGCCCCATAGGGCAGAATGGGGGTCATGAGCATGGTTGCACCGGCACTGTTTATAACGGTGCCAGTGCAATCACGAGTTCTGCTCGCGGGTGCCAGTCTGCACGCCTGGTCAGACCATGTGTGCAGTCCGGCACCGGCAAGCAGAACTCGTAATGTTGTGGAGAGGTAACAACAGTGCCAGTAGCACTACCGGCGCCATTGTTGCGTTTCCGCAACACTCGTAATGAGGCTCAGATGGATCAATGGCTTGATATGCAGCAATGCAGTGCAGTGTTTGGTACTCACCTTTATGAGTCGTCTCGCAGCTCATTAGGTGTAACACACCTGCCGCTTAAAGTCACAGCAACATGTAATCATTTACAGTGAAATGTAATAATAAGTTCATTGGTCTGAGGACAGAACTCAAAAGGCCCCCATGTTAGACGCTTCCTAGTCACCCCCTCCGCAACAGCAACGTATCCTTTAAGAAGCACTAGAAATATCCACTAATTATGACGGGCAGAAAATCCATTAAATGTATCTATTTGCTATCTGTATTGCTCATCATAACATAGCTCAGGGACAACGCCTTTGTCTTGGAAGCAAGACAACACAGAGCAACAGAGATGTGAATCCTGGTCTTGCGCTTAGAGACTGGTCTTCGGCGTTTAAAAAAAGATGAGTTCATTAATTTGTTTATAACAGAACTTAAAAGTGTTTGTTCCAAACTAAACCAGCACAATATATGTTTGTTATGGTGCATGGTGTTGAAACCTGAGCAGCATCTCTCCTGTTATAAATTTGAAAAACTGTGGTCATGCATTTATATGTAAACATCAGTCCAACATTAAATTTGGGAGACATGACCGGAGTCATTGTTTAGGGAAATAGCCAGATATATGGGTATTCCATCTCTGGGAATGATCAAATGACTAAGATCATTGACCAAAAACACCAATAAGTGGTTTGACCTGAACATGACATGTGATCAAAGGCAAAGCAGAATGCACATGGATGAACTCTGACCTAAACAAAGACAAAATATTTGCCTGGGCCTACAAAAATGCAGTCTGGGAGAAGGAAAAGGAAACACTATTCGAACAGGATCCTGGAAGTTTCTAAAAGTAGACTGGAGATGTTAAAATATTGAATGAACTCAACACACCAGGCCAAACCCAACATGTGATTGACCCCACCCAAAAAATGGAGTACAATATCTAAGGCTTGTTCAGTGACAAAGTCAATGATATCAGCTTAAGAGTGAGAAAAATGCTACCTGAGGGGATCTACGTGATCCGACCGCAGCTGATTTTGCCGTGGTCGGAACGTTCGCATGAGAAAGGTGCGAACTACCAAAAGTTTGCACCTTTCTCATGCGAGCACACTTACACTACGGGGGCTGCAGGGATTTCCCCCGCAACCCCTGTCACTATACTGTGAAGTATAGAGAGCGGGGTGTTGGCGGGGGGGAAACCCCTGCAGCCCCTGTTTTTTTCCATCTTTTTATATATTTGGTTTTTTTTTGCGGGTGTGCTGCGGGGTTGTCCCCTCCAACACCCCACTCACTATACCACACAGTATAGTGAGCGGGTTTCTTTTTTTACTTACCTGCAATGCTACCACCAAAGGTTGGAACTTTTGGTGTTGGAACCTTTGGTGGCAGCATTTATAGAACTTTTGGTCCTTCCAGACCTTTATTGTCGGTAAAAAGGTACAATCCCACCTGTGGCACCTCTTCACGAACAAGGAAGAAAGGCTTCATTCTCCAAGAGCTCAGGCAAAATATTAAATAACATAGTTAAAACCAATAAAGTATTTACCGCACAGAAAGACCCCTGGGGGCTTACTAAAAACCCACTTCACCACTCTGGCAGAAGCCCCAGGTGCTCTCTGCTTTGCCTCACTATCAAAAAAGCTCAGTGCCAAATGCTCTGAAGAGATACATGTATGTATTTATTTATTTATATATACAGGAGGAACAGTGCTCTTTTGAGCACAAAAGAGCGTACAATAGATAAGAAATCAGATTTCACAGGGAGCAATCTTGGACGAGTTTGAAACATTTTAACTTAACATTCAGCCATATCTTTCGGTCCCTGGCACCAAATTCAAAAACAAATTGACTAGGAGGGTGGTATGGTTTGACGGTTTTTGTAGAGCTGCAAAAAGTGCTAATGAAAGGTGCATCAGAGACGCAATGGGGATCGACAGACCAAAGCTTTGTCTCCTGCGATCTCATTATAAAAGCTAAATCTGCGTTAAAAAGACCGAAAACCAAAAGGGGAAATGGGAGGGCCTTGAAAGAGCCCATCATCCAAGGGACAATGTACCTCCCTACAAGTATGCTGGTCCGGAAATAGCTGTGCCGGTCACTCCATACTGTCACACTTTGCGTCGCTATGTCGCTAAGACTGTCACCGCAAGTGACCTACCGTACCCGTCAAAAACGTGAATCTGCAGCAAAATGCAACAGCCATGCCTGGGACACCGGCATGGCATTAGTATTTGCACATTACGAGTACCACGTACACGGAAACACCGGCATGTACGTGCCGGTCGCACCGTGATTTCTGTGCCGGAAACACCAGCATCGCGGACCAGGCATTAACTAGGGTCGTGTTTGCAGAACCAGGCCATAGGTTGCCCAAATCAGCCCAGGTGGCCACCAGGAGCACGGCAAAAGCACAAAGGACCACTTCCACACCCACACCCCTTTCAACATTACCATGCTTGCAGCAGCAGTAGCAGTAATGGAGATGGAGGACCTGAATGCAGGGATACAACTTGAAGAGGCAGGGAGACAGAGAATGCGGTGGAGGCCCTGGACTAGAAGGAAGGCCATTATGGCCATGCAAAACAACAATGTCCAGCAGGAAGCAGCCCGCAGGCAGCCACGCATAGCATGCATAAGGGCCCCACCCTTCAAACCAAACCCAGATCCACACATTATACCAGCTAGACAGGGACACCATCACATCCATAGTGGACCTGATCCATGATGACCTCATCAGCCTCATACAGATCCACAATGCCATCCCCCCTTGCTCAAGGTGGTGTCTGTGCTACACGTTCTTGCCACTGGCACCTACCAACACAATGTGGGTGAACTGCATGGGCTATCACAACCCTGTTTTTCACAGGTCCTCTTTCAGGTTATTGATGCACCACTGCATCACATGTCAGATCACATAGGCCTACCCAGAACAGCTGACCAGGTCAATGCCACGAAAATAGCATTCCATGCCCTTGTGATTGGTACATTGGACTGCACACATGTGGAGCTGGTGGCCAGGAATGACGTTGAGGCAGTGTACAGGAAATGAAACCTATACCACTCACTCAATGTGCAGATTGTGTGTGATGCATGCCACCTCATCACCCATTGCTGTGCCAGATTCCGGGGTTCAACCCACGATTCAATGGTGCTGAGGAACACCACGCTGCCAGGCTACATGGCACGTCACAGCGGAGAGTATAAATGGCTGTTGGGTGAGTGTAATTACCAAAGCATGTGCACTGTTTAATTGGGCAGGAGGGGCATAACGTACCTGGTTGTTGGGTGAGTGTAATTACCAAAGCATGTGCACTGTTGAATTGGGGGTGGAGGGGTCACAACTATCTGCAGTGCATGTGTGAGCATACCTGAGTTGAAGGCCTTGACCTGCATGTGTCTAATGGCCAGACAGAGCATGCACATGCATAATATCAAAGCTGTACTGCAACAATGAATGCACTAAAGGTACCAGAATGCAACACACCAATGTCCCAAATCCCTGCAAAAAGTCACTAAGCACAACCCACATCACCTGCAGCACAGGCCAATGATTCTCATGCATCACAACACCCCACCTCCAATCCACTAGTGTACCGCACACCAAGTAGCCAGCTCCCCTGCCTGTTTCAAGTGCACATATAAATATGCATGTGACCATGAAGGCAATAAAATAGCCTGACATAACAATGGATGGGTTATATGCCCATCCTAGGACATGCAAATCGGAACCAATGTGTGTGTGTCATAGTGAAAGGGTCAGAGGTCAAGGTGGGTGTGAACGGGCCCTGGAAAAGCGACTGCAAACCACACATCCACCACTTTGATTAACAAACTGTATTGGCTGGTCGGCAATCATTAGGATGCCATCCCTTTCCCCATCCATTCAATTCCTTGTATGGTACCCCTCTGCGTACACATCCACATCCATCATTTGGCCAGAATCATTTATGCTGTGCAACCACTCCCATGCAGCACATCCTGTGCATCAAAATGCAAGTACACCTTCAGGCATGTACTGAATCCCAAAATACTAGGGAATATTCTTTTAACGTAGATACACTTAATTACCTGTGTCAGCTCTGCCTACCAGGTCTGCGTCCCCTGGCAGGGTATGCCGTGTCGGGCATGTCGGCTGTGTAAGGCAGAATAATATTTTCCAGAAACATGCCACCTGGTAATGGCACAGGCACACTTACACCCTGAGAATCCACATTTGCTATTTGCATGAGTCATTACACTGACATTGATGACTGCAGACATAAATCCGTAAGACCAACCTGATTCCATGCAAAAAATGTCCATAGATTGCATGGACATCAAAATGTCCATACATTGCATGGACATCCGTTCCCACTGACAATGCGCATGCTAACATACTCAACTATGAAATATGCTACATCTTAAACTATTTGCATGTAAAATATTGCATTGGTTAGTGAATAATATACAGACTGTACCAACATGATCCAGGTACCCCACAATGACTTTTGCCCCTATCTGTTGCTCCCGTGCAGGTGATGCTGGATACCCGTTGATGCCATGGCTGATGACCTCCGTGAGGCAACCACAGAACCAGCATGAGCGGGGATACAACCGTGCTCACAACAGGACTCGCACAATTGAGTAGACATTTGGCCTGTTGAAGGCAAGGTTCTGTTCCTAAGCAGTTCAGGGTGGCACTTATGTACAGCCCTTTGAAGGTGGGAAAGGTAGTCCTTGCCTGTGCCATGTAGGTCAACATGTTTATCAGGCGAAACATACCACTGCCCCCGGACATGGACATGCACATGCACCCACAGGATGCAGAGGATGAGAATGACAGTGATGATAAACTGCCATTTGCATATTGCAGGGATGCCGTGGATGGCCGTGAGGCACGAAATGCACTGATTACCCACTATTTCTGAGATCATCACACAAAAACATGTCCTAGGACAGCTAACACACCCAGCAATGTACAGGAAATAAATCACTTGGTGTTAGGGAGAATTCTCCAGAGTCGCTAATTTCCCTTAAATACTGAGTCCCTCAGAAGCTTTGCTGGATTTCTAGGATTTCTTTCTTTCACTTGGTAGGAATGTGAGCCTTTTTTCCCACTCTTACATTTGTTTTGCTATGTGTATTTAACATTTTCTTGTGTTCATAGACTGTGGAGCCTCACCTACTCCTTAGGCATCATCTTTTTACTGTGTGGTACACAGCACCTTCAGTGCAGTGACACAGGGTTGTCTTTTAGACTTCCCAACTCAGACTCCATTTTCTGGGACTGACTACTGTCTCCCAGAACATGTAAAGTTGCCATTAACTTTATTAGTCTTTTAAAATCCACAGACCCAGTACACCCTATCTTACACAGAGTACTGGAAAGGGTTAATACTTATCCCTTTTTGTTTGTTTCTCTTGGAGCATGGTTTTGCTCCCTTTTGTACATTTGCCATTGACTTTATTAGTCTCTTTAAAATTCCACAGACCCAGTGCAAACTATCTTACATAGAGTACTGGAAAGGATTAATACTTATCCCTTTTTATCTGTTTTTCTTGATCCAGCCTTGTTTCGCTCACTTTTCATTAAGACTTTCATTAAGACTTGGCTGGTGGCAGCGATAACTACCCTATTTTTCCTACTGCGGTTATCTTAAATAACCCTGGTATTGTTTTTATACAGTTCCGGCTGGGTTTATTTGCCATTTCTTTTTGAAAATGTCTTTCTCGTGTTTTACTCCGCGCGCCAAACCAGGTTTGGTTCCTTTGTTCACCGTCTTTTCGCGGGCTTCTACACAAAAGCCCTCCTTAGGTGCCTGTATGTGTGGGGGGGACAGGATGTGAGGGAGGGTTTAGGATTCCCTGCACAGGGTCTCCTTGGGGACCCATGTCACACTCTGATCTATTAACTGTGGTAACTGTCCCGGCAGGACAGCCACCCTGCTGTGTGATTGACAGCCAGGCTGTGTGAATGGGGGAAACTGCATAAAAAGCAGGTCTCTGGGTCTGTAAAGGCAGAGTCACCACTGGAACGAAATAACCGACGAGGAGTTGACAGAAGAGGACCCTACAATGACTGAACCGGGTGTCCAGACATTTGGTCGACCTAAAACTGGTCGAATGACATTTGGTTGACGCAATTTGGTCGAAAACCAAATGGTCAAATTTTTTTTTTAATTATATATTTATTTTTCGGGTTTTCGTTTTTTACAAAAATGGGTTTTTAGAAAAAAAAGGGGGTTGGGGAGACCCCCCCCCCCCAAAAAAAAAGGGGTGAAAATAAAAAAATAAAAAATTCGACCATTTGGTTTTCGACCAAATTGGTTCGACCATTTGTCTGGTCGACCAATTTTGTTCGACCAAATGTCTGGTAACCACTGAACCGCCCGGTAAAGCCCTGCTGCAGGTCCGAATCTTCAGACTCCAAAGACAGAGAAGATCTACCAGGAATCTTCTTCCCCTGAGCTGGTGGGACCAACCAGTTTACCCAAACTGCAAGCCAGGACTCCCTCCTCTGGTTGAATTTGCTGTACAGAGCTACAGTGAACCGGATAGCCTGGAAGGTCGGACCCTGCTTGGGTTTTAAGGAGTGCACCTTTTATTCATTGCTTTGCTCTGCTGCTACTTTCTTCCCTGGGCAGTGCAGGACCCTCCAGTCTTCCTACTTCATGTCAGCCCAACAGTCGCTTCAGGAACCATGAGCCTGCAGGACCTGCCAGGAACATCCACCTCAGCTACAGCTTCTTCTCCATTTAAAGGTGCTGTGAAAATCCGGTTGTTCGTTTCGTTCAGCGGCGGTGAAGATGTGTGAAACCTTTCGCCGATCTGAGGGCTTGTCCTTCTCCACTCTTTAAACTAACTTTTCTGCCGACCAACTTCGTCCGGAACTCTTGGCAAAGACTTGACCGCAAACTACCCTGAACCGTGTGATCTTGAGCAAAAGACCTTTGTCCTATTGACTTTGGCCCTGGGCCTTTTTGATTTGATTCCATCACTGTACTTCCTCATTCTAGATTGCCCTGATTACTTACCTGTTGGTGTTATTCAATTTAGTCTAACTTTGTCTTTCCCTACTTTTTTAAATTGCTAGAGTGCCATTTTGCTCTCACTTCATTTTGAGCCTAATTCATCCAGAATATATTGGGTGTGGTGTAGTGTATTAAGAATGTGATTTTTCAAGTGCTTTACTTTAGTGAAATGTTATACAACTGATGTGTAAATAAATGTATATTCTTTTACTCAGAAACCTTGAGTCAGTGTTTGTTTGAATCATAGTAATTGCTGTCCTTTGTGTAACTATTGATACTGATCACTTACTCTTGAGATAAGTCTGGCTGCTCAGCCATCGCTACCACTTTACTGAGTAGTACAGGCTTGTACCAAAGGTGAATTTGTACTGTTACTTGTAGTCCTAATTGTGTGTGGTGTTCCCAAAGGGTACTGCATATAATTCTGCCTATCATTTGGTTACACAAAAAAAAGAATGTCCAGTCATGATTTCAATGCACACCCAGTGTAATTTATATAAAGGAATTATTAACTAATGTGGAACTACAACAACTACCAATAATATCCCTCCCCAGTACCTCCTCCTAGTCCTTTCCAACTATCCCTCCCCAACTATCCCTCCCCACTCTCCCCCCCAACTGTCTCTCCACAACTCCTGTCATGTTCTACAAGTAGTCCTTGCATAAGTCATAGACAGGGCACATGTGTGCTCTGGGCCTATTTGTGTCCTCTTTTTGTATGTGACATGCGACTGTGTGCAGAGCTGGTCAGCCGCATCGAACATTGCCTTGGGTTGCTGGGCACAGAACTGGCAGGCGTGGAACTAGTGGATGGTGTGTGTGCTTGTTCCATGGGATATCTGTTGATGAATGCCTGAAGGAAGATTGCCATTGTCTCGGCAATGGAGGACATGACACGGTTGCCTTCGCGTACCCTCCTGACCATCTGTACAATGGCAGTAGTACAACAACTAAGGGCACGTGCATTTCGACGCCCACTGGCCTGGACACTCTCCCACATCAACTGCCTGATGAGCGCAGCAGGGATGACTGTGCTGCCTGGCCTGCCACAGCCTGGATGTCTGGGCTGCCTGGACAGGCGCAGCGCGGTTGACTGGTGCTGCCTGGACGGGCGCAGCTGGGATGACTTGTGCTGCCTGGATGGGTGCAGCTGTGCTGGCAGTGGCAGATGTGGTGGTGGTGGTGATCTGTGGTGTCCTGCGACGGCGCAGGATAATGTGCCTACGGGAGTCAGAAAGGCAGATTGTCAGTGAACAGTGTGGATTGATGAGGCAGAGATGTTGGTTGTGACTGTGCTGTGTCGGGACATGGTGGGGTACATGGCATGGTGTATATATGCTTGTGTTATGCTTACTGAGCGGGAGGATGTGTGATGTTTGTACATGGTAGAGTAGTGTGCTGGGGATACTGTTGTGGTGTACTGCCAATTGCTGGATACCGTGTTAGGGGGGACCTTCACGATGTTGGATGTTGGGGTGGGGAGGGGTGTTGTATGGATAGGGTCAGCATGGGCCTGCTGCCAGTAGCAGTTACGGGGACAGTTGGGCATTTTTACTCAGGGGTCGGACTGGCTGAGAAAGGGGGTCACATGTTGCCTTTGTGTGTAACGGTGGTAATTTGTGGGTGTAAATGGGGCTTAGCACTGCTGTGACTTTGTGCCAGGGTAGGCACAGCGTACACACATGGAGTACGCTGTGGCAGGGTGATGTGTGCCTGTGTGGGAGCAGATGCATGTTCAGTTGGTAGTACAGGGTGCCTGTGCTGTGTTGTACATGTATTGTAGGTGTATTGTAAGTGTATGGTGGAATGTGTCATGTTTGGGTGGCCAGGGTGTATGTCGGTTTATGCCCCCAGGCATCAACCCCTTCAATAGACTCTAGGTGCAGCACACTGCTGCACATCTCATCCCAGGGCAGCAGGCATATTGGGGAAGCGCTACCGCATCCTGTGGTCATGCCCTGTCTCCGCAGGGCCAAGAGGAGATTGCGTACCCTCAATCGCAGATCATCCCAATGCTTGTGGCAATCTCGCACTGTGCGGGGGGTTGTGCCAACTGCTGACACCTTATGGGCCATCTCCTCCCAGATGCTCTTCTTGCGCAGCTGGGTCTTTCCTGCGTTGGTCGTTGGTGAAGAGCTCTGCAGCATGCTGGACAATGGTGTCTGCTAGCATGTTCAGCTCGGCCTCAGAGAAGTGTGGCTTCGGCTTTCGGGTCTCACATATTCTAGCTGTCATGCTCACAGTGGAGTTTGTCTTCTCAGGAGTGGTAGGGGTCACATGTTCTCTGAGAATTGCAATGTATTGTGTTTTTTAATGGCCGCTGGCCGATTTCCTGTTCTGTCGGAAACTGTGATTACTTACCAGCATACTTGTAATGAGGCCCAATGTCTTGTTTTGGAAATTGGTTTCTCACAGTGATCATAAGGGGGACCCTCAAGTGGCTTGTAGCATTATTGTGGAGGTAGAGGGCACATTTTTGTGATCTGTATGTTGCAGACTCTTCTTCAACCTGTCCCTCAAGTACATACGGTAGAACAAGCTCTAACAATCTGTGTATCACCCTTCAGGATGTAGAGGACACAATAGCTTCTACAAAAAATGGAAAAGCCCAGACTTAATTCTGTTGTATCTTTGCAAGGACGAGGCTCTCATCTGGACCCCTATATTCAGCCAGGTTTTTAACATTGTATTGCTTTTGGGCAGGATCGCAGACTCATGGCGTAGGGCAGTTATCATCCTTGTATATAAGAAGGGTGGTAGGGACAGTCCCAGCAATTTTAGACCAATCTCCCTGCTAGATGGGGCTGGGAAATTGTTTGGAAAAACAATTCTGAATCACCTGAAGTGTCCATCAGGCAGGGTTCCAAAAGGGTTGTGGGACAGTGGATGAATGTCTCATACTATCTCTCATTTCTAAAAAAATACTCAGTCCTACAGAAAAGACATTTGTAAGTATTGTTTGTGGACCTCAGGACAGCATTCGATTCTGTACTCCAAGAACAGATATGACAGGTGCTGGCAAAGCGTAAAGTACCAGAGTATTTTATTAGTATTACATCATCACTCTATCTATTCAAATACTTTGTCCTGTGTACGCTATAATATAAAGCGTGATCAAACAACATTCTTTGAGGTGACTCAGGGTGTTAGGCAGGCCTGAGCCCTGGCTCCCCTCTTATTTGACCTCTAGATATAGGAGATCATTGATGAGCTATTAAGGGGGGGCCAGGACTAACCTAATTTTTCTACAACCAAATGCAAGGCATTATTCTATGTGGATGACGCTGTCCGAATAGCAATGACACAGCAGGGCGTGAAGGAATCCTTTTCAATCTTTATAAGGAAATCTAGGGAGCTGGGTCTTCGAATTAATGCTGCAAAAACTAAGTTGATGGTCATAAAGCCAAAATACGGAATGTCTCGCTCCAATTAAAGATCGATTATCTTTAATTGAGCAAGTTGATAGCTTTGACTATTTAGGCCTGAGATTTCAGGCAAGTTCAGGATGCGTCCATCTGATAAATAGAGCTGCCGTTAGGCTGAATACATTTAGTGGGGCCATTTGAACCTTTTTCAACTATCATGGTAGTGGTGCAATTTCACCCGCTATAGAACTTTACCAAAGGCAGGCGTTTTCATCTGCCCTTATGGTTCAGAGGTATGGGGGTTTGAGGATGTTCAGTTGATTATTAGAAGGGTAAACAACTCTTTGAAGACGTATTATTAACACCAAGTGCTCCAAACGCATTAGTTCATTTGGAATATGGCACCCTCCCTCTGAGCACTGACATTATGTTTCGGCCTGTCTCGCTATGGGTCAGAGTCTGGTCAAAACCATCTCTGGAAACATACATGGATGCACTTCACATATCATGTCCCTTGAAGGAGCCAGCAGCCTGAAATGGCTCTCCCATATAAAAAATGTATTATTCTGTCTGAATTTAGGGTGAGTTTTGGAATGACCCAGGAAGCCTTTGTGCGTCAAGCTTGAGCCGATTTAAGCCTCTTAAAAGACAGAGAGCAAGGGACCTGCTCCTCACCGAATCTTCAAAGCTAAAGTTGGGACTGGACGATATAAGATACACATAGAGGGTTTTAAAGCCTATCTGGATCAGATCTGGCCTGCCTTTGCTCGATCACTATACATGAGGCTTAGACTAGGGATCCTGCCAATTACTGATTTTACTTCCAAATGGAAGGGCCCTGATTCAGCGCATCGTGCGGGGCCACCGAATATAGAATTGCACACTTCCTTTTATTTTGCAAGCCCTACCAGCGGCTAAGGCAGTCATATCTCATACCCGTACGGCTGGAGGCAGGTATTAAGACAGGGGGTCATGCCTTAGAATGTTTGGTTCAAAGCACCAACCCCTCAACGGCATGGTTGGTGGACCGCTACTTGCACAGAGCATGGTTGCTGAGGAGAAGGAAGGCAGCACCTTAAACGGGCTCCAAGCTGCAGGTATTTCTCTCTTGGTGCCCTAACTGCTTTTGGGTATGGTAATGCCAATTTGGTTGTGATAATTGAGGCTTTGTGTTGTTTTAACAACCCTTTTCAGTGCTACATTTGAGTCTTTTGTCTAAGCTTTTAGCTGTGGCATTTTAACTGGATGATTATTTTATGCATTTTACCCATTTTGTAAATTATTGCAACCTGATGGACTGTCTGTCGAATAAAGTTTTTGCAAAGTTGCCCCAGGAGACAGAGAATTGAAGAGGAGCAATGTAGGATTCAATACAGGAAAGGGCTTGATGGCAAATCCCAAGAAGAAAGAGAGTATTAAGGAGATCAGAGTGATCAACAGTATGAAAGGCATGCGACGGGACAAGGAGAATTAGGATAGAGGATAGAGGACAGGTTGGAGTGCTTAGTAGAGGCAATGAAGTTGTACACATTCATGAGATCAGTTTCCATGGAGTGACAGGAGTGGAAACCTGCTTGTAGGGATGTTCGAAGGTTGTGTATGTATGAGAAATTGGTAAACCGGTTCAACACAACCCTTTGGAGGACTTTAGAGTAGTGCAGAAGAAAAGACACAGGGTGAAAGTTAGCCGGTAGGTTTGGTGTAGTTCTTTGCTTTTTTCGGAGAGGGATGGCCGTGGCTGTTTCGGGGAAAGCAAGCAGAGTCAAATGGCAGGCTGAAGAGTTCAGCGAGGTGAGACGCCTCGAAAGTGGCAAAAGGCGTGACTAGTGAGGAGCAAGAGGGTCTGATGGAGCACAAGAGGCGTTCGCCTTCATCAGCAGGGATAGAACGTTGTCAATATTAATGTGGCTAAAGTGGGAGCTAGAGGCAGAGGATGATGGTAGAGTAGGCAGAATGTAAAATGTAAAATGTAGGAGGAGGGACTGCGAGGAAGGTCTCTAATGTGGGACATTTTTCCAGCAAAGTATTCAGCTACGTCATTAGCTGTACCATAGTCATAGATTTTGGAGGAGAGAGTATAGGCTGCCCTGTAGCCGGCGAGGATGGTTGGAGTGAGAGTCAATGAGGGTTAGGTAGAATTTCCCTTTTTACGCTATCAAGAGTGGACTTGAGAGAGTTCAGGGCATAGAGGTAGAGTTGAAGGTATTCATGCAAGTGGGTATGCCCCCATTTGCACAGCAGCCGATACATGTCTGTGTGGAGAGAGCGTATGAATAGGTGAACTATCGCTGAGGATGCTGAGACTTAGTGATGAAAGTAAGCAGTGGGAAGTGAGAAGAGAATTAGTCATATAGTAGAGATTGGAAGCTGAAGAAGGTAGTGTTGCTGAAAGAGGCATTGGTGTGAAGGAAGAGATTGAGAACTGTAGGTCTGAGAGAAAGAGGGAATAACAGAGGTTTACATTTCCTTTTATTAATATGTGAAGCTAGTGTTGGGGAAATGTCAGAAGGTGGAAAGGAGATGGTGGAAACAATGGAGTGATCAGATATGGATGGTATGACAGTAGAATTAGTGGTTGGGAGAGAGGTGGAGATGAATAAGAAATTCAAAGGGTTACCCCCTGTGTGGGTAGGTAGGTTATGGATCGAGTGTCAGCGTACTCACTAAGAAAAGACTGAAATTCATATTTCTGAGAAGTCACCTAAAAGAATGAGGTGATGTTTATTGGAAAGAGAAACAGGGATTTCCCGAAGATCATCAAAAAATGGTCCAGTGAGACCACTAGGGCGAGAAATAGAGACAATGTGAACTGAGTAAGGCAGAGAACTAGCAGAGATGGTGAATTCAAAAGTGGTAGGAGATGACGTGGCAGTGGAGGTTTATGTGGCATTGAGGTGGGAAGAGATTAGGTGTCTGACCCATCCATTTCTGCCAGTCAGTCGAGGTGAGTGAATGAAGGAGAGGTGCATAGGAGGAGCAGCAGGAGTGAATGCATTATAGGTGAGTAGCACAATGTGGAGATACAGTACAGTAATTAGGAAACTTGGAGTACTCACAGGTGCAGAAGGGAGAAAGTCAAAAGCAAAGGCTCATAATCTAAGAGGCAAAGAGGCTGGTCAATGGCTGATATTCACACAATCAGCCACTATTGAAGAAGCCAAGTACAGATCCAAATATCTCAGCAGGTTTTCCCACAATCTCTAACCAAATCTTTTGTAGAAAAAGTGCTGGCACAGCCTGTGACATTGTAACTTCAGGCACTTAAAGAGACAAATGCTCTGCTATGGTAACTGACAGTCTGGCTTTAGTTCCTCTAGAGGGACTTAATCAATGCTCAATTCTACCAGAAGTGAGCTTCTGATATCTGCTGAAACCAACCACCTACATTGGCTCATTCTAATTGATTTATCTGCAGTAAATGACACAGCATATCATCTTATAGGAATTATTTGAATTGCCTTGAGGCAGATCTCTTTGTTTCTCATAGACTGTACAGCTCAGATATCTTTTGGCCAATTTTCATCAAAGCTGATCCACCTTAGCTAGGGAACTATTTGTTGGGAGTCAATCAATAGACACAGTGATTTTTTTTATTTTTTATCTATTTGTTTTTTGGTTTTTGACAAAAACCTTTGCAAAATAATCTGTTATAAAAAGTAAATAGTTACATCAATACAAAATTACCTCATACAGAATAACAAATCATTTTGTGAGTAGACCAATATAAAACAGAACACCAATAAAAGAGAGAAACACTTAGGATCTTAGAGCAAAAAAAGTTATATCACAAAAAGGAGAAGAAAAAATCTCAAACTGGCTTCTCTCAACAACAAAAAATCTCTCAGTCTGGCTTCCGTCCCAAACACTCCACTGAATCTGCCCTCACCTATGTCCTGAACTCTCTCCTCACAGTTCGCTATGCTAAGCAATCCTCAATCCTTGTCCTCCTTGACCTCTCTGCTGCTTTTGACACTGTCGATCAACCCCTACTTCTCAACACTCTTTCCTCCTTTGGCTTCAAAGACTCAGTGCTTAACTGGCTCTCCTCTTACCTCTCCAACCGCTCATTCGTCATCACTTGGGGTGGTCATACCTCCTCCACCTTGCCTCTAAACTACGGTGTTCCCCAAGGTTCCGTCCTCGGACCCTTCTTAATTCTCTCTCTATATTTCTCTTCTCGCTCCTCATCTCCTCTTTTGGAATTTCTCACCATTTCTATGCCGATGACACTCAACTGTTCCTCTCCTTCTCTCTTCCTTCACCCCTGGCCTTCATCTTAAACTCTCCTCCTGTCTCTCTGCCATTGAAAACTGGATGTCATCGCATTTTCCCTCTCTTAATACGGACAAAACTGAAGTCCTTTTCTTCCCTTCCAACACATGTCCTCCTCTCTCCCCCGCTCCTTCCATTCTTTTCCCCCCTGCTGATCATCCTATTTCCACCCATGCAAGGAATCTAGGAATCTACGTTGACTCTTCCTTGTCCTTCACTTACCACATTTCCCTCACTACTCGCTCGTGTCGCTATCATCTCTTTAATATCCGTAAAGTCTGTTCTTCTCTCACTTTCCATGCTACTAAACTCTTAATCTCTTCCCTCATCTTTTCTCGCCTTTTCTACTGTTCTATCTTTTTTGATCTCCCCTCTTCCCATCTCGCCCCTCTTAAATCCCTTTACCACTCTGCCGTCCGCACCCTCTGTCTTCTCTCTCCCTATGATTCCATCTCCAATTCACTAGCCAACCTAGGCTGGCTTCCCTTCCACTCCCAACTTAAATACCACTTCCTTTGTCTCGTTTTTAAATCTCTTCATGACCTTGCCCCTCCTTACCTCTCCTCTCTTCTCTCTTTCTATGCCACCTCTTGCTCACTACGCTCCGCTGATCACTTTTTACTCTCTGTTCCTCCCTCTCACTGTGCCTCCTCTCGTTTCCGCTCCTTCCAACTCCTTGCCACCTTACATTGGAACTTGCTCCCTTTCTCTATCCGCTCCATCTCCACCTATTCCTCCTTCCGTTCCTCCTTAAAAACACTCCTTCTGCACCCCCCTCCCTGACTCTTCTCCCCTTCCTCTTCTTTCTCCTCCCCATTCCACCTTCCTGTTCCTTTATCTCTTCCTGTCTCCCCCCCTTGACTTTCACCCTCCCCTCTACTCCCTCTACTCCCTCTCCCCTTTCCCTTTCTTTTTTCCCATTTCTCTTCTCTTCTCTTCCTTCCCAAATGCAAATTGTTCTACATGCTGTTTTTCTGGTTTGAATCATGTTTATTTTATTGCTTCTGTGTTCCATGTTTAATGTATTTTGGTTGTTATGCTGTAAAGCGCTTTGGTGTAAAGCGCTATATAAATAATAAAATACAAATACAAGAAAACATAAACTTATTAAAATACTTCCCCAAAGTAGAGAAAGAAAAAAAGAAAAAAAGAAGAAAAAAGAAGGATCAATAAAAAATGACTCAACAATACAATTTAAACACAAGCTATTGCGGAAGGACCCTGTGTCATGTCTCAACGTCAACAGCATTAATGTAAACATATTATACATACAATCAAAAGATTTTAACTGTGAGGGGGTTTCAGCTGCACAAGCCAACATACTTCAAATAAAAATTGTACAATAGCAATCTTAAATCCATTTGATGTCCCATTTATCATTTCCCACCAAACAACGTTCAAAAAGACTCTCCCCCGATCTGAGACAAATTTTGCAAAGTTTTCAGCCCAATGAGAGCTAATAGAGGCACATTCTAACAAAAGATGTATAAGAGTTTCTTTTACTTTCTCATTTTTGCAAACTCTACCCACAAAAGGTCCTGCTCTCTCCCAGCTCTAACTTCCATTATCTCTCCAGTCAATAGAACATAAAAGCAAAATCTAATATATGCATTACTCCACAATAAATTCAGAAAAAGAACTAAATATGATTCTGGGGTACCTAGATTCTTTAAATGGGACACCAGCTGATTATATAGTTTTGTCTTAACTACTAGTTCCACGGTCTTTGCCCAATCTGACTATTACATTAGTTGTTTTACATGCATAGGGTTTTGTTCAAGACCAGCCCTATTTTGCCAAAATTCCACAAGAATAGTAGAGCAATTTTTACTCAAATGGGAAATAAATTCCGTCTCCTGGCAGCCAAGTCTGAAATTGGTGCCCAACTTTGTATACATAGTGTTCCCAGTTTCTAATAAGAGTTTCCTATACAGGGACATATTTTTCCAATCCAACACATTAGCGAGAGATTGGAGGCCCAACTTGTATTTTAAGGCAGCCAGTGGGATGCACTTTGGGAGGCATAGCAGAATTGTTCTCCATATTCTTCACTCCACCTTATTCATATCAATCTGCATACTTACAGGGAATTATTCCAATCCGTAGCAGCGTTTTGAGATCACCTTTAACTTATAGAAGCGTATTAGTGGAGATAAAAGTATCTACAGTATTTCCCTGCAACTTTCCTCATCTGTGATGTAAGTTGACCGGCCTTCTCCAATAAATAGTACAAATAGGAGTGTTTCCTGCGATTCTCAAAAACAGGAAAGCCCAGGTATCGCTTTGACGATCAAATTTCTAATTTTACCTTGTTCAGAAACCAGCTATATGCAGTTGTTTTTTTGCGATGGGTCAAACACATAATCACTGATTTTTTCTCATTTATCACAAGACCTAGCAAAGACATATAATTGGAGAAAAACGTGAGGAGGTGTTGAAGGCCAAAAGGGTTACAATCAGTTAAAAACAAATCATCTGCTTGGGCACACCAGCAAATGTTCAGACCCTCTATTTTTGGTCAGATAAAAGCAGCATCTTTCAAGTTTAAGCCGACGTCTGAGACATAGTGATTGAAAAAAGTGGGGGAGAATATACAGCCCTGACGTAAGCCATTACATGTTTCAATTGGACAGGATGGGAGACCCTCTTTATTGAGGCGCACTTTTATTTTCGAGCCTTTGAGCAAATGGATCAAGATGGTCAGAATGTCGTCTGGCAATCCCCATGATGATAATTTATTCCATAGCAATGAGCGATTAACCAAGTCGAACGCTAGAGAGAGATCCATAGCCGCAATATATATCGGGTTGGGGTTTTTGGACCATGCATTCTCCTGCATTAGGGATACAATTAGTCCTCCCAATACCGTTCCTACTTCTTTGCAAAAACCACATTGTTTAGCCGGTAGATCTGAGTTCAAGACCACCCATTCATTACGTTTCTCCAAAACAAGGCCTGCAAAGGTTTTAGAATCTGCATCTAATAATGCGATAGGCCGATAGTTTAGTGGCAAGAACCTATCACCCTTTCTGTAAATGGGAACTATATGAGACAGGTGCCATGTCAGTGGAATACATTCAGTCTTTACAATATCTGAAAATAACATAGCTAGGGATTTTGCCCAAATCTCCAGATTAGCCTTCTGTGTTGCATTGGCTAAATGATTAGGGCCAGCGGCTCCTGATGGACTAGATTTTAGAATGAATCTTTAGATGTCAAGTATGATGAAGTCACATTTCCACTCATGATTTATGACAGACTCACTCAACGCATATGTCGTGTTTTTTGTTGCATACAAATTAGTGAAGTGTCCAGCCCAAATTTCCTCTGCTATAAAATTAGATTGTTCTATAGTTTCAGGAGATTCTATGGTGTTAATCAGTTGCCAGAAATGCTGTGAGGAGCCCTCCTTCATAGATGACAGCATCGCTTTATCTGCCTGGAGCATATTGGCCTGCCGCCGTTTTTGCCAATTTTTTTGTCTGTTTCTGTTTTTGAATGGCTATTCTTTTCTGGGCCTCTGGGAGACTGCTCTTTAACAATCTTCTTATCTCTCTTTTGGCTTCATTTATATGATGTTTGACATTAGCATCATAGACATGTGTATGGGGAGCCCTCCAAACCTTTATTTTGATGTTTAATTGTTTTTGCTAATAGATCATCAAGAAAAAAAGAGGAATTAGTATGTGTAAAGATGTTCCTTCTAAACGCTATAGAATTCTGATTGAAGTTCGATACAAAAACCTTATTTATTTTTTGTATATTATTGTTGTGCCAAATGATGCGTGTCTTCGCTGCCATTAACTCAAAATTCCTTGGAGTAAATGAGCGTGGAAGAAGATTCAATGTTAATGGTTAGACCCACTTCAAGAAGGCGATGATCACTCAAGGGGGTGGGTCGGATATTAAAGAAATTACTACATTGAAAGAGGGACTGAGACATAAAAAAATAGTCAATGATTGAGGCATGACGACCATCAGACCACGTATTTGGATCCAAATGAGATTTTAAGGTGGAATTCACTGAGAGACGACCCCAATTTGTAAAGATAGAATGCCAAATCTAGCCCTATAAAATTTTTCTAGCGCTCCTCGGGGGGGGGGGAGGTGAGAATTCCAAGATCAGAGGTACTCTGTACGTCAGATTTGATGGTAATGGGAATATCCACATTTAAATATCCTAATATTGCTATCTGTAGGCCGTCATGTTTTAGCATTTCATCAGTAATTAATTAATTGATATCTACAATCAGGGCTTGTAAATTCAAAGATGGCCGTCAATAGATATTTACAAGAAGGATAATAATAGGTCTATGGGCTCATTAATCCTTACACTGACTGCCAAAGGGCTTGGAGGGAACAGAAAAGTATCTATTATTGATATTCCAATTCCACTCTTAATAGCTGTCAGTAGACCCCCACACGGCTGTCCAGTTTTTCCTTTTCTAGCATGCAGTTGGTGGGACTCAAAGCCATCCAAATGGAAGTGCGTAGTCATCCGTAGTTGTCCTGTATACAAAGAATGCTGTGGCTATTTAGTCTTGCACATAGAGCTGGGGAAGAGGAGAAGTGGGCATGACCCAGCGAGTTCCATGATAGTATTGGAATGTCAAGGGGTTGGTTAAAGATTTTTTTAGGAAAGATTTTGGCTGAGCGATGGACATGCGCAGGGATAGCGCAAGCCATCTCCAGATTCTCTGAGCTACCACTTCTGTTGGAGCAACCGGGGTGGTCATCCTAAACTCGAGCGTCAGTTGGTGACGCTCTTATTGCCAATTCCTGATTATCTGAACTCACTCCCGGATTAAAAATAAGGATGTCGTACCCCATTAAGATTGCTTCATAAACTGCTTTGGTATTAAATACCAGTCTTACGTGATCATATATGTCAGGGTGAATTAACTCTACTAGTTTTAGGTGAGCAGATGATACCAGTCTTAAGACAGGAATCTCATTTAGCAGGGCAAGAACCCTAGCTCTATTTAAGGAATGGGGACCACCATAGTCAAACAAATAATATAATAATATGCTAGGGTTATCAGGAGAAATTGGGGCCTTCCAATGGACATTCCTAAATTTGCTCTGTAATACTAAATTTGGAGAAATTCTAGATTGAGCTTTATTGTTTAGGAGAGTGGTAGAACCTTCATTCGATGATTTTCTGGATAGATGATTCCTGGATTGTCTTCAGGTAGTATTAACGACTCCACGTTTACTAGTGTTTTAGTCTTACTAGCATCAGTCATATCAGGCTGTGAGGTAGATGGCCTCTGCAGTATTTCAGTTGTTCATTCTCCCATTCAGTTCTATTAGGCAGATTGGAATCTCTCTTACTTTGTCTATTATCAAACATATGGAGGACTGTAGTTCTAACAATGTCTTCTAACTGGGAGGTTTGTTGGTGCTCTTTGTCGTAAATTATGGTCTTTATGGATGGTGCCCTCTGCAGATCACCTATTATAGGTGAAGCAGTCAGTGAGGAAGTTATGCCTGCATCTCTCGGATTTGCAACTGCCCCAGGGTAGAAAGCCTTTCCAGAAGGGACCGCATTTAACTCAGATACAATTGGGTTTTCCAATGTCGCAGATTGTCATTGTATTTTAATGGAGGTAGTCTCATCCTTGGGACCAACAGTTGTAGCTCTTGGCAGTAGAACTACTTTAGCATTAGAGTGTTTATTGCCTTTCTTTGCAAATATCTGGTACACCTCTTTAGGAGCGGGGTGTTTTTCTTAACTGTCGGGAGGTATGCCTTTTAATACTTTATTGGGTCTTAGAGGATTTAGAACAGCATTATTTAAATTGTGCTTTTTCTTAGTGCCCTTATGTTTTATTGCGTCTCTAAGGGTGTTTTACCCCCTTCCACCCGCACCCCTCTCTGTCATGCTTTCTTGCTCAGATCCTATATTAAAACCATATCCCAGATCATCAACAGCCTCAACCTTCTCTATTATTAGATTTGGCCAGTAATTGCAGGGGGGATTATTTGTGACGCTTGACCCGTTTAGTTTTTGGTTACATACTTGTTTTTTGTTCCCATTTTTATTTTGTATTAATGTTAAATGGAATACTGATTCCCAATCCCCACTGTCTCAGAGGGGCACCCGCCGGCATAATTAGTTATGGGGACATGGCTCAGGCTCTGTCTAGGTTTTGATGCCTGGGTTAAAGGAAGTGAGGTGCTGTCTAGGTTAAGAGGCAGTGAGGTGATGTCAAAGGCAGTCAGGCGCTGCATAGGTTTTGATGCCGGCCCTTGATGCCTGGGTTAAAGGCAAGTGCAGCATTTCAATAGAAGATTCCGACCCTTGGCACGCTTCAATCTCTTGGTCGCTGCCGGAAACTCCATAATACTGTCTCTAGTGCCTTCCATACACAGTTGCTGTACTCTGCTCCACTCTCCATTATTCCGACCATTAGCCCCCATGCTTGTGCTGGGCTCCATCCCACTCCACCGTAACTCTGATAGTACCACCAACACTTTTGAACCGCCATCGGACGTCTGGGCACCGCTTCTCTTGTCTGCACCCCCTGCTACATGCTCCTTCACAACGACAAGAGTTCCCAGCTTCCCATTAGGCAACAGAAAAGCTTGCATTTGTGGCCATCCATGCTTGTATGGTAAGGTACATTTTGATAATCAGCACCACATCTATGTTATAATCACCTGAGATGGGAATGAGAATCTGGGTGTCATCTGCATAGTTAGTGTAGGGGACACCCAGATTGTCAAGATCATCAAACAAAGGCTTGGTCAAAATGTTGTACATAGTAGGGGAGACGCACGTACCCTGGGGTACTCTGCAGGTTATCGGTACAGGTTCTGCTGATGACTTAGGTGAGAAGAGACTCATAGAACGATTGGCTAAGAAGGAATGGATCCACACAATGGCTTCCCACTGTGGAAAAATGGGCAGCTGAAGTCAGATGATTAGATAACACTTTGTGATCCACCAGGTAGGCGGCCTTGTCTAATATTTTTAAGAGAAATATTACTGGTGTTATCATCCTATAGTTTGTGGGAATGCTGGGGTCTAGATTTGGTTTATTTAAGAGGGGAAGAACTGATGCATCTTTAAGATCAGTTTGCACTAAGCAGGTGTCGAATGAAGAGTTAATAATTTTATTAATAAAATGTGCTAGATCCCTAGCTGCTTCTTGATTATGGATGCTGGACATGAATACCCAAGGCATCTAGAAGGTTTAAGGGATGTTATTATCGTCTCCACTTCCTGGATGGATACCAGTGCAAATTTAAATTGAGTAGTCTGTTTGTTTTTGTTAGTACTAGGGGGTTCTTGCATCTGTGTGTCGTTGGGTAGGAGATGAACTTTTTTGGCTTCAATTTCTTTTCTTGTAGCATGGTGAGTTTATTGCATAATGCATCTTGAATATTAGTACACCACATTTTGTTTTTGATGCAAGTGTCAATTGGAGTGGCAGGAGATGTCATGATGCCTACCTCTAAGGAGCCAGGCCGGGCCCAGCAACCCCAGAGGCAAACATCATTTTCCCCAGGGAAGTCTCAGCGGGCCCAAGTCGGGGCCCTTTGGACTCAGTCCTGGCGCCTTAGGCGCCAGGCTCATAGCGGACCCCAGTCCTGGCGCCTTAGGCACCAGGCTCATAGAAGAGGATATGTGTTTAAGTGCTTGGGTGCACACTTACCTGATGCAGACCTTGCTGCTTCATCCAGGCCCTCTTGAGGCCTGAATGGGACTACTTAACCTGTAGGACTACTTCACCACCCGGGTGTGGTCGGGGAAGGATACATACCTGATTGGTGGAAGGATACATACCAGGAACTTCTTCCAAGGCTATTTAAACCCCACCCGAACAGCCACACATGCTTCGCGTTGTTCTGCACCTAGCAGCTGGACGCTCACCGTGTCAGCTCCTGCATCCTGACTTCAGCCACGCCTGCCAGCACCCTGGAACACCTGCAAGGGGAGAAAGGAAGAGAATAGGAGAAGAAAAGCCCTTACCTGCTAAATCTGCATCCCAGAGTCATTTCTCCAACGGCCCTGAAAAGGAAGACATCATTTTAAAGGCATTTCGTTTCGATCGCTGCAGCGCTGCATTTTACTCACCTTTGCAAGGCGCTTCCATCTTCAGCAGCGATCTTCCGGATTCAGCTACGCCCCGGCGCCTAGAGGAAAAAGACAAGAACAAAGGTGAGAGGGAGAAAAGGAATAAGGAAAGCTCAGTTTCCTTTTAAGCCTTACCTGTTGGATTATTCCCACTGCATTTCGGGTCCTGCCGCTTCCTGGCATCTCCGGACCCCGGCCCCTATGGGGAAAAAAGACAAAGACATTGAATGAGCGAATGCAAAGACATTACCTGAGCGCTCATCCAGAACTGTTTCACTTCGGGTCGGCGCCATATCTCCAGCACTCCGAACCCCGGCCCCTAAGGGGAAAAAGACATAAGCATTAGCGCTTGCTGCAATTAGACAACGAACATTATTATTAAGCTTGAACTTTTGAACAGAACTTTTACAGCGCCTTACCTGAACAGTCAAGCTTACCTGAACTCCCATCAATCCTCAATCCAGTGAAGTAACTGGGTTTCAACGCGCCCCTGCATCAGAAGCAGGATGGAGAGCTCATCCTTCCAAACCCTAAGGTGAGGCTTCACGGGGAATCGTGGAGGAGGTATCGTGGAGGGTTGGAAGGGAGTGGGAGGCTTGAGCATTGTTCCACAGTTGGTAATACTCCCTTTTCACGCACAGGAGGGTATCCAACGAGCCAGGGAAGCCAGAATAGAGGGGCCCTTCCTGTCCATCTTCAGAGTTCTGCGCCTTCGACGCCGCGCCTCCGTGGGAACCAGGTGAGCGTTACAGGAGATTCAAGTTCTCTTAAAATGGTGAAGAGTTCCCTTGTGCTAGAATTAGCTTTAGAGATTCTCTTGTTGAAGGTGTCTCTTTTAGTTTGGAGTATTTCAGATTTATATCTTGTCAATATTTTAGTAAAGTTTTCTTTATTCTGGTTTGAGGGGTTATTTCTCCAAAGGGATTCTGCATGTCTTTTTTCATTCTGTGTAGATTTAAGACTGCGAGTAAACCAGGAGTTAAGGTGGGCTTGTGGTTTCCCTTTACATAAATTAAGCGGGGCTATTTTGTAAACGGCTTGGTTAAGCATTGAGTCATAAAGTTCCACTAACACTACTGGGTCTGTGCTAAGGTCGTTGGTGTTCGTGATAGGGTGGAGAAACGGTAGTAAGTTATTAAGAGTAATGTTCTGTTTATTTCTAGTTAAGGCTGGTGGTGCCGTTTGAATGCAGTGTTAAGTTGTGCATTGTCTTGAATAGAGAAGGAGATAAGATGGTGATCAGACCAGGCATAGGGTTCAATAGATGTTGTAGAGGTCATGCAGTTGTGGTCCGCAATCCAATCTAATGTGCGCCCTTTAATATGAGTGGGTGCATTGATTCTGAGGGTAAGGCCTGCCTCAGAGATAGTATTAGCAATGGAAGTGGCATTGGCATTATTTGGGTCATTCAGACCGATGTTGAAGTCTCCCAGTAATATACTTTGTGAGACAGGTTTTGTATTAGTGGTGAGAAGGGCAGTTATGTCTTCCTCAAATGTTGAAATGGGGCCAGGTGGTATGTATATGAGGTGCATGTTAATGGTGCAAGAAGCTGATAGTGGTAGCTTTACTGACAGGAGTTCACCTGAGGGGAAAGGTGGATGCTGAGTAATTCTGAGTCGTTGTTGGGTTTTGGCAATAAAAGCAATGCCTCCTCCTCTATAAGTTTCTCTATCTACTAAGGATAGAGTTATTCTCAGGTATCCCTAAAGAGAGAGTAGGACCTGCTGCTGAGTGAAGCCAAGTTTCTGTTATGGCTAGGAAGTCTAGTTGTGTAACAATGATGAGGTCAGCGATGTCTGTTGCTTGGGCTACCATCGGCCTAACGTACAGAAGTGCTCCTTTGATCACTGGCACTGTCTTGTTTTGACGGCCAGGAGGGCAGGGTTGTAATTGAGGGACAGACTCATGGCTGGAATCTAGGATAGGTGAGGCACTAGATTTGTGTGGAGTTTGTGGTTTCAGTGTAAGGCGCTTGGTAGGGGGAGGAGTAGGGGTTCTATTAAGCCTGGAGCCTACTCTGTGATTTCTGACGCTCATGGTGTAAGGTCGATTAGGTTTCGGTCTAGAGGCAAATAAATGAATCCATTGGGAGGGGGTCAGAGGGCATGAAGTGCTAACGCCGGTGCAGTCCACTGGTGTAGGTTTAACCGGTGTAGGAGATAGAGGTGGCAGAAAATATGTAAGTCTGATCTGGTCTGACTGGGGTAGGATCCAGGCTCTGATGAGACTTGGCATGGTCATACTGGCATAAGTTATATTGAGAGCCATAGTGGAGGAAGGGTTAGCAATGGAGTGGAGGGTTTATCCTAATGGTGGGAGGGGCAAAATACTAAGGTAATGGCTACAGTTTTTAGAACATCTAAGTACATGGTTAAAGTCGTGAGGCTAATCACTTTAGTATAAAAGATGTAACTACAGTAACAAGTAACAATCACTTAAGTATACAAGATGTAACTACAGTAGGTAGGCAACTAGAGTATGCAATCACAAGTATACAAGATGTGAGTGACTACAGTAGGCAGGCAGCTAGAGTATTCAATCACAAGTATACAAGATGCGAGTAACTGCAGTAGGCAGGCAACTAGAGTATGTAAACATAAACAAGATGCGATTAACTACAGTAGGCAGGCAACTAGAGTATCCAATCATAAATGTACAAGATGCGAGTAACTGCAGTAGGCAGGCAACTACAGTATCCAATAATAAATGTGTAAATGTATGTCAATTACAAACAGTCCTGCAATCATAACAATAATACTTTGCGAATGCATGCTGGCTTGCAAAATAAGAACAGATGAAGGACGCTGAGGCATGGGAATTTCAAAGTCTATACACGTGAAAGATAACTGGTGGGATAATTACAAGGCGGAGATGAGCAGTCTCATCGCAGGCCGCCACCAGCAAGCACAATGTTAGACAGTACAGTGTTTGGGATTTGCGCCACTGGATTTAAGTGTGTTACTGCAGATGTCAAAAGAGAAAGGGGCAGAAGTAGTATATCGGCAAAAGTTCAGGTGGAATGTAGGTTCGCTCCATGTAAAGTTGGCGAATGCGTTGGTTGACGAAAGAGGGATGCATTGCGGGTGTAGTAAGGGGGTGTTAGGGAGAATTCTCCAGAATGGCTAATTTCACTTACCTACTGAGTCCCTAAGCAGCTTTGCTGGATTTCTTGGATGTATTTCTTTCACCTGGTAAGAGTGTGAGCCTTTTTTCCCACTCTTGCATGTGTTTTGCTGTGTGTATTTAACATTGTCTGTGTTCATAGACTGTGGAGCCTCACTTACTCCATAGGCATCATCTTTTTACTGTGTGTTACACAGCACCTTCAATCATAAATGTACAAGATGCGAGTAACTGCAGTAGGCAGGCAACTAGAGTATCCAATAATAGATACACAAGATGCAAGTAACTACAGTAAGCAGGCAACTAGAAGGCAGCTAGATGCAGAAGTCGACTATGAGCACATGATCAGCCAGAGCTGTATTTGTGATCGTTGTAGTACAGTTGGATGGTGGTGTTGTGTGGCACAAAGAAACAACGAAACAAAGAGCTAACCAAAGAAAGTAGGGTGGATTGTATTTAGTATATGGAGTCTGTAGTACATTAAAGGTGGGATTAAGCGCAAACTAGTACGCCATCCATGATAGGTTATAAGCACAGCAAGGTATTAGTTAGCAGGATAAGGTAAAGCTGACCAAGGTTGTCTTTTAGACTTCCCAACTCCGACTCCATTTTCTGGGACTGACTACTGTCTCCCAGAACATGTAAAGTTGCCATTGACTTTATTAGTCTCTTTTAAAACTCACAGACCCAGTAAAAACTATCTTACATAGAGATCTGGAAAGGGTTAATACTTATCCCCTTTTGTCCGTTTTTCTTGGAACATTGTTTCGTTCCCTTTTCATTAAGACTTGGCTGGTGGCAGTGCTAACTAACCCATTTTTCCTACCGCGGTTATCTTAAATAACCCTGGTATTGTTTTAGGCTATATTGGAAGCCTCAAACTTAAACCCGCTAGACCATATATGTTTTTATACGGTTCCGGCTGGGTTTATTCACCATTTCTTTTTTTAAAGGTCTTTCTCGTGTTTTACTCTGCGCGCCAAACCAGGTTTAGTTCCTTTGTTCACTCTCCTTTCCCGGGCTTCTACACAGAAGCCCTCCTTAGGCGCATGTATGTCTGAGGGGGACAGGATGTGAGGGAGGGGTGTAGGACTCCCTGCACAGGGTCTCGTTGGAGACCCACGTCGCACTCTGAAATGATTGGCTGTGGTGACTGACCCGGCAGGACAGCCACCCTGCTGTGTGATTGACAACCAGGCTGCATGAATGGGGGAAAACTGCATTAAAAAGCAGGTCTCTGGGGCTGGAAAAGGCGAGTCGGCACTGGAACGAGAGAACCGAAGAGGAGCTGACAGATGAGGACCCCTACCACAACTGAACCTCCTGGTGAAGCCCTGCTGCAGGTCTGAATCTTCAGACTTCGACGACAGAGGAGATCTGCAAGGAATCTTCTTCCCCTAAAATGGTGGGACCAACCAGATCACCCAAACTCCAAGCAAGGCCTCCCTCTCCAGGCCGAATTTCCTGTACAGAGCTACAGTGAACCGAATAGCCTGAAGGAACGGACCCTGCTTGCATTTTAAGGAGCACACCTTTTATTCGTTGCTTTGCTATGCTACTGGTTTCTTCCCTGGGCAGTGCAGGACCCTCCAGTCTTCCTACTTCGAGTCAGTCCGACAGTCGCTTCAGGAACCGTGAGCCTGCAGAACCTGCCAGGGACGTCTGCCTCAGCTACAGCCTTCTTCTCCATTTAAGGTACAGTTCAAATCCGGTTGTTCGTTTCGTCCAGCTGTGGTGAAAGTGCGTGAAACCTTTTGCCAATATGAGGCCTTGTCTTTCTCCATTCTTTAAACTAACTTTTCTGCTGACCAACTTCGTCCTGAACTCTTGGCAAAGACTTAACCACGAACTACCCTGAACTGTGTGATCTTGAGCAAAAGACTTTGACCCATTGACTTTGTGCCAGGCCCTTTTTGAATTTGATTTCCTCACGGTAGTTCCTTTTTCTAGATTGCCCTGCTTACTTACTTGTTGGTGCTACTCAATTTCTGCCTAACTTTGTTTTTCCCTACCTTTTAAATTACTGGAGTGCCATTTTGCTCACACTTCATTTTGAGCCTAACTTATGCAGAATCTATTGGGTGTGGTTTAGTGTATTAAGAGTGTGATTTTTCAACTGCTTTACTTTTGTACTCCGAGACCCCGACAGGCCCATAGAGTCGGAGTTTGCTCAGAAGCACTTTAAGACAAGATAGTAGCACCCGTGAGAAGGATGGGGGTGCAAATTTATTACTCTGACACCAATCAATAAGGACAATTCAAACGGTTTGGCAAAGGGAGTCTGTTTAATGACAAGTCCAAAAAACGGGGAGTTATGAATATAAGCAATGGTGCGATCTTCCTTCTCGCTTCAACTCCAACGAACGTCATACAAGTTGTAACATTTATACTCAAAACTCATCATCATTGACGTGTAACACTCAAAAGTTAACATGCAATTCTATTGGTTAGGAAAAGGTACTTTACTAAAGGTACTATATCTGTACATGGTAACGGAGTGCAGGGATTGGGTAAACACTGTCAGGTGGGTATCTAAGCCCTTCCTTTAAAAATGACTACTGCAGATGTCATTAAAAGTCGACGTCCCATTGGTTCTACTAAATATAGGACCCTAGATTATTTGGTCCATTGTGATTGGGTTGGCACCAACCCCATGCATACTTTTCTACATTGCTTAACAGCATGCAGAATGGCCGGCCAGGTGCGGAGTGCCCCTTAGTTACCCGGCCTTTCTCCAGTCCTTGCTACAATCAATCATAACTTTAGTAGCCATGTGTCAATTATTTCACTGTGGTTGGCCTCGAGACTGCATCTTCGGTCTGGAAAAGTTCTGATATCTTTATCCGGCCTTGTGCCATGCATAGGTGTGAACTCTCGTTCTCGCTCTGCTCGGCTGGTCACGTGGTTCAGACACCATGAATGTGCTTCTTCTTCCACCAATTTGTGTATTTGATTTTCGTTTTACCCACCACCCGGCTTCAGTTTCTCATCTCGACCTTTTAGAGACAGGATATTCTGTTCTTAGTTTTAATTAGATGTAGCTACTGTATGTAACTTCTATTGGTATGACCTTGGCTCTCCTGGCATGAGTTGCATCTGCTGAGTTTTGTTTCAGCCGTCTCTTCTCATTCTTGCTAAATGTGAAGCTTTTCTCGTATGGCCTTAGTAACCTGGGTTGTTTCTGCTTCTTGTGCAAAGTAGAAATATACTTATACTAAAGTGCTTCGTTTGAGGTAGATTATGTATAATGGCACCTGCCACACTATTTTTCTACTAACCATAGCAAGCCGCACTGTTTTCTTAGCTTTCTTGCAGTTCCAAGCATATTTACAGGTGTAAACTGGTCGAATATCTTCATTTTGCTTACAGCTTAAACTTCTTACATTTTGATATCGTTCTTTTACTTTAAGTTCACAATATCCTTATTCATGGCGTTTCATCTCTTTGAATCATTCTATGGTTGTCATTTCTTCTATATGCAAGTCAGTCTGGGCCCTCGTGACATCACCATTCATCTTCTATGAAGGCCTTTTTGGTTTCTTCAGGGACTGTACACAGACTATCTTCATTTTGTTTCATTTGTTGATATGGTTCTCTCATTGGGTACCTTACTGTCCATGGTTTCCTTGATACTAGTACGTCAATAGGTATTGTTCTTCTAACAGGCACTGGGCAGAGCCCTACCGCGGCTATCTGCTGGTTTATTTGCTCATCATACATCACATATCTTGGTGTGAATGTTCCTGGAACTTCAAAAGGGACGATTGGAGTGAAAGCTTTATTTGGGACCTCCTGTACACTCCCCCCTCTTTGGCGATTCATTGGCCACTTTCACCCCCTTTTTTGGATCCATTTTACTCGGTTCTTCTGTATTCACCTTCACTTAATCACCTTGGTTCATTCCTTTTTCCTCTTCTGGGTCTATACATGATGGTCTGAAGAAGCGTCTCTTTGGAGTCCATGGCCCTCATTACCTCATTACAACCTTGGCGGAGGACCATGGTGCTATTAGCACCATGGTCCATGCCGCTAAGGTTGCAATTCCGCCATGGTGGATGGCGGAATTACCGCCCCATTCCAAGGTGAGTGGGGCGGTAATTCCCCATTCACCAATGGCCCCTTCCCCATTCCCATTTTTGCCCCATAGGGCATAATGGGAATGGGGAAAGGCGATAATTACGGCACCGTAAATTACGGTGCCGTAATTATCGCCAAGGTCCCTTTGCGGCATGGCTTTTAACGGCTGCAAAAAGCAGCCGTTAAAAGCCATCCCGCAAAGGGAACCTTGTAATCAGCCGTAAACCCCTTAACGCCTGAGTCGGAATGAGGGCCCATATCTTTATAACTCCTTTCAGACTTCCTGCTGTCCTTACCTGTTCGTCTTTATTCCATGTCATCAGTTGACATTGTCCATTTGGGCTGCAGTAAACCCATCTTCCCACATAGTTCCGATGCTTCCTGCGATAGAGAAATTTTGTTCCCTCAGTTGAAAAGATGCTAGATTTCACAAAGTCTCTTATTTCTTCGTCAGTCAGGTCTTTGGGCTTCCATCCTGGCTTGACGTCAATCATGATCTTCATCCCTAAGGCTTTCTTTGCAGTTTTCGGGCACTGAGAGATTATTATTTTGATAACACAAAATCCTAGCAATATTATCACTAGCAGGGCTCCCAGGAACTTGAATGTGTCTTCCATCCATCGTGGAACACATGAGAATAGTGATCCAAACCAACTGTCATCATCAACTTCATCTGGCTCATCAATCATCTGGTTCTGCAGTTTTGTCAGCATACCTATGGCTTCTGTTAGAGTTTCATTTTCCTCATCGCGAGAAGGTATAAATGTGCAACATGATTCTCTGATTTTTGCACAATCTCCTACATCCATAGCTGTGATCATGTAAAGTACATATCTGTTCTGGAGAGTCATCAGTCTGATGGCTCTTAACTCTTCCTTGATTGCATTGAATCCTTTTATTGTCGTGTTGATGGTCTGCAGTAACTCCCATCTGGTTATATGCAACCATTTAGTATTTGCTCCAACTTGGAATCTTGGCATGAGGATTGTCGCGAACACTGATGAGGTGAGGCTGTGTTCATATGGGATTGCATGAAAGGCTTCTTCAGATTTGGCAGAGAAGTCATTTTCCCTCTTCTTTTGAGTCATCAGTTCCACAGAACTCTTCTTCCTCAGGTAAGCATCTGCTTTCAGAAAACTGTCAATATTTAGGTCATCTTTCGGGATCACCAAAGCTGGAACATGGATATTCACTATTGTGCATATACCTCCCCAATTTCTCTGCAATCTGATGTATGCTTTGGTCCACATGCCTATAGTGAACCATTATTACTGCAGTTCTGTACTCCATGTCTGGGGCATCAAAGATTCGTCCACAATTCTGATTCTCTCCCATCTTTCTTGTGCCATTGTTACTGAAGCACAATTTTGAGCTTTCCAATGGTACTATCAACAAGGGACCTCCTCTGTCTTCGACCCATGTCAGTAGTTTTGCATGCTTTGGCCACAATGTTTGGCATAGCCTTTGTGAATTTTCAATTGCTTCTTTGCAGGCTCTGAGGACCATCCATGCCCTGCAAATCGCTACTCCTTTTTCCCATCCATCTGGTGAAAGCACTGTTCCCCAAATCTGCATTTGTCCTCTGTTCTTCCAACTTCGAGCCTCTTCTGGAGTTTTTCCTTGGACATTTAGCTTCTGATTTACTTCCTATCTAATTTTAGCTCCTTTTACTCCATGTTTCTCGTACCTGATCACGTGATTTCCAGTTTGAGTTCTATTTCTTGTCTTTATGTCTTGAACATTATCATCTTCATCGTGTTAAGCGACTTCAATTCAGCACTCCAACTAAGTCAATGCCTAGTCTGGGATGCCCAAGGGAAGCCCTTATTTATATATTTTTATGACAAGTTCATAGATTTGGATGATAAACCCTTGTATAACGCCCCTCTCTTTGAATCCCCCTGACCTCACTGAGCCAAGAAGTAGGTTTGTTTTGCAAATTAAAAGATTTATTTGAAAAACTAAACAAAATATATATCACACATTTATGAATAAATTAATATTTGATAGCACACTTATGAATATGACAGTGATCGACAATGGATAATGTTACACTAGCACACTTTTTTAAATCAGTTAGGAGTTGGTAGAGAAAGGATAAGGTAGCTGAGAATACTTTTATCGTTTCAAGGAAATGCTAAGATGGAAAAGAATGCAGCACAGGAATACACTGATATGGTTTCAACAGGAGATAATATGATCACTTTTTCTTTTGACAATTCACTCCCCCCTATGCAATATAAGGAGATGGAAGGGGAGCACACAATTTTCAGGAATACAATCAAATGCAATACCAATTTAGTTCCCCCCTAGCAAGCTTAGAGCAACAGGGATGATTTTAAAACACAGGCAAAAATACTTTAAATGTGATTTGCAAAGGAGTGAAAATATGCTAAAAATGATTTTGATTCCCTATAGGAGATTCAGGGTAGGTGACAGCTACTTTGAATTAATTTAGGTCAACACTAGCAATGATTCATGAGGGATTATCAGGTTGAAAACGAATTTCAGCAATGCAAAGCAAAAGCAGCTATTTTTTTACAAGTGGTGAAATTCAGCTAGTTGCAATTCATGGCACTTTTTCTGAGTGCGTCGAGCGCGATTACGGAAAAACTATAAGGAGTAGAAAGTCTTGTTGGAAAGCTTAGATTCGTAGCTTTAAAATGTAAGTTAAATATCGTTCCTAGCACATATGGATCAAAAGATACAGACGTTTTTGTGGAGGTAGTTTCTCGAAATTAAAGTAAACTTCAGAATGACAAAATGACACTTTTACAGGTTTAAAATCAGAGAATGGACACACGATTTCTATGAGGCAGTTCTGGACAGGTTAAAATGGTTTGAATCAGATTATTTTAGACTAAGAGATTGGTTCTGGCACAGTTTTCAGGATACTCACACCTATTCTTGGAAGGAATGGGCCTTGTCACCGATCTGGTCAACAGGTTTGGACTGGACTCCGGGCGGTTGGTTCTGAAGTCACAGCTATCTGGGTCAGCTCTGCTCTGCTGGTCTGGATCTCTGGTTCTGGCAAAGGTTCTGGCACTGCACGGCGGTCTGGATAAAGCTCTGCTTTCTGGGTTCTGGCACAGGGTTCTAGCCAGAATCAAAAAGCTTGCCCGGCTGTTGAATAGTTTGATTAGGTGGCTAGATTCTGAGGCCTGTGAGAAAGATTCAGCTTTTGGACTAGGCCTCTTTGCAGCAAGTTCTGAAGTCTGGATTCTAAGTTCTGTTTCTGGAGTCTTCTGGATATTGTCTGGTCCGGCAAAATGCTTCGCAAGAAATCAGTTTGAAGTGGAAAGTGAATGTCCCTACCGGGATTTCAGTGGGTCTTTTTCTGTCTTTTTAAAATGGGTGTGTGCGTGGGCATAACTAAGCCTGCCCCTCGCAACTTATCATTGGCCACGTTGTCCTCTCTCCCTTGATTGGGGGAAGGAAATGGAGTGTCATCATGATGAGGTAGGTGTATGGGTCAGAGGATCCTCCCCTTACCACTTTGCACACAAATCTATTTTTGATCCAAATGCATATTTACCTATGTACAATGTTTCTAATATTATATGTCCAGTTAACATATTTTCTGTAGCACCAAACCATCCGATCCCTGTCTTTGTAAGATGTTGTGTCCACTTCTGACAGAATTCTGCCCTTTTCATCAAGAACACAACCTCTAAACTTTTCCAGAATTTACACAAACATGCGCAAGGAATATGAGCATCAGATGATAAAGTGTCAGATTTTTAACATACAGACATTTGGAGTAATACCTTATTTTCCGCTACTACCCCCCAGAACATACCACAGAGTCCTAACACCTCTTAAAATGTGCACAGAAAAATCACAGGAATAATTATATTATTGATATCATTTTTACAGTTATGTACTATGAACTATCCATCTTTTTAAAAATTATGCTCTGGCCTAGATGGGTGTGGTTTAGGTTCCAAAGCACATGGGGGAATTTCTGTCTGTCCCAGCCTCCAGCTCTGCTTGCTCACAGAGTCACTGCTCCTCCCAGTTTCTTCCAAGAGGAAGCCATTTACGACCCCTTGATTAGCATTTGCCTGAGCCAAGGAAAGCTCATTGTTCTGTTTCCTGCAGCCCCAGGTACCCCACCCCTAATTCAATCAGAGAGGTGTGATCTCATTTTGGTGGGGGCAGCAGAATGCAGGCCAGGCCTGGGAATGCTGCTGCTGGGCAAGTTTCAACTCCTGTCGGGGGTAGTTGTCAGGCAGAATCCAATCTCTTTAAGCCAGCTAAATGTCACTTTTGTTCCCAGTTTTTCTTCATTCAAATCAAAGTTACAATTTTTACACAAGCAGCTAGAACGCTGATTTTAAGTTCAAAACTATGACATTTAAACAGTTGCAAACCATGTGACACTCAACAGTAGGTCACTCATTTATTTTAAACATTTAGATTTTAGTGGCTTTAAATCCAATTTCACTTAAGCTGCTGACATCCACAGCTCAGCCAGTTTTGTTATGAACATTTTTTTAGGCTCTTCATCTTTCCAGATGTTGTATGCACACAAGACTTCATTCTACCAGACATGTGCTAGTGTTCAGTAAGATTTTTGAATATCTTGCTATGTTTGAAATAGGCATTTCGAGCTTGCATTCAAAGAAACAAAGGTGATTTCAAAGCGCTTTTTGAGCTAACAGGCACTGCTGTTTTTCCTTTGGCACCATGTTTCACTCATAGCGCTTTTGGCCCATCACGCTCGCACTGGTGGGTGGCAGGTCAGGCGATCATTTTGGTGTGCACAAAACTGCGTGGTTTTCCTGGATTCTGGTGCAAATGTGGGCTTTTCGGCCATCTTGGATTTTCTAAGCCCACAGCACCAAACGTTGCAGCATAATAACTTGAATGTGGGTCAAGACACCTGACAATCGGGATACGCTGTTTCGGTTGCCCATTTTAGTGAGGCATCACTACCCATGAACTGGCCTCTAGTTTTGCACATGGCTACGTGTGAAAGACAGTGCTGTCTCGACATCAATTTCTACAGCTACGAAGATCTTGGACTTCCCCATGCTGTAAGGTAGGAGTGCACAAACAAAGCTTTCCCCTTCTGAAATTCGTCTTCCAACTTCTTTCATGTGCTGGTACCAAATGTTGTTTTCCAAATGTGCTGTGCTGTCCAAGTAATCATTTAGTTCACTGTCATCTCCATGCATGCTTCTCTTGATTCTTAATGTTTTCATGTAGTTCGCTATAACTACATCCCTAAATGCATCTGTATCAGGTATTCCGGTCCATGGTGCAGGCCTTCTCATCTGCGCCATTTGTGTAGACAAAAGTCTGGCAGCTCTTTCCTTGTCCTCGTACATCTTTTTGTTTCTGGTTAGAAGTGCCCATATCCATGCTGGCATTGGTCCTGTATATGGTTATATTGTGGAGCTTGTACTTGTCCCTTTCACTGGAACATATATTCTTGGCAATGTTGTGCTTGTGGGTTCATTTCTCAGCTCCCTAGTCTCTTTCTTTCTTTGGCTATGAATGGCCATACTGTGTCTGCTATCAGTTGTGCTTGTGCAGAGATTTTCTCCGAGTTTGCTCTTGTCTTTCTTGGTGTTGGCTCAAGAGTTTCTGATACAGCTGTTTCTGTTGGCTTCCTTTCCAACTCTTCTTGTCTTTCCACAACGTCTGCTTCCTTCATTTGGCTGTTTTCTTTACTTGTAGTAGGATTTCCCATTGTAGGCAGTCTTTTCTTCTCTACTGTTTGGGATTGTGGTTCTGCAGTCATTGACATGAGGCCTGGTGTATGTGCATCCAATGTTTACATGCGTGTGGTTGTCAGTAACCTTTTCACATTCATACTTTGCCGACCATGTCTGCGGCTTTTCGATTTGTCTGTTATCACAAGTGTGTGTGTGTCATTGCTAATCACATCCATCTCAAGTTCATTCACTCCACCATCAGATCTTCTAGGGACTGGAATTACTATGTAAGGTCTGGGTACTTTCGTAGGTTTCATGCGTGCATCATTAGGTGGGTGCACGGGAATCGGAATGCTTTGTGCACCAATAAAAAATGCAGTTGTAATTGTTAATGCCAATAAGACAATGATGAATATAATACATAGATACATTATGCCTCTATAGGTCAGACGGTAGCATTTAGTTCCAGAGAAATGTGGACGTCTTTCCACCTGTGGGAGGACGAGGTTGCTGCTTTGGATCCCCATCTCGATCATTCGCCAAAATATTAACTTTTACTATATTCCTTTAAACAATATTGTCTTTCGAATATTGTGTGTTAAGAGTTGCAGGTGTTACACAATTGCCCCCCCTATTGTGAATAATGAACTGTCTATTATCTCGGGATACAGTTCTTTTACTAGGCTATGGGAAGTGTCAAAATCCAGCAATAATTCAGCAAGTCTCTTTACTGTGTATGTTCAAAGTATGTCAGCTCCCAGTCTATGCCTCTTATCTGCTTCATTCCCGAAGACATATTTGGCCTCATTACAAGTTTGGCGGCAGCCATGGAGCTATTAGCTCCATGGCTGCCGCCAAACCGGGCTCCTTTACCGGGTTCCCAGAATGGGGAATTACCGGGCCATTCCGAGTTCGGAGAGCCAGGTAATTCCTCCCTCTGGGAACCCAGGCCCAGACCTTTCCCATTCCGATCTGAGCCCCCATAGGGCTCAATGGGAATGGGAGAGGGAGCTAACAACGGGCCGATTACGACCGGCCCGTTGTTAGCTCCCTCTTCCCCTCGTAGGACCCAGTAACGACGACTGGTTTTACCAGGCGTCCTTACCGAGTCCCGCGAGGGTACCTCGTAATTTCGCGGAACGGGTTTAACGGATCCGCCTCCATTAGCGGAGCCCGTTAACCCATTCTGCAAAGGTTGTAATGAGGCCCATTGTGTTTTTGTCAATAGAAAATAAGAAAGGAAATCTCTGACAATGTTCTCTCGATCTGTCCCTCGGCAGAAAGTCTAAAATCTTCTCAAATAGTTCTGCTGATGGTTGGAGAGTTCCAATTGCATCACTATTCCATGCAAGAGCATGCCCATCTGTGTAGCATTAGCTAGATCTCTGATGAATGTGAGGACATTAACATCTACAGGTTTCCTCACTAGCTCTGGAAAAACTTTAATTAAATTAAAGAAAACATTGCTGGCCAACCTGCTGCCTTCTGGTGACAGGGACATTTGTCCTGTCTTGCTGAGGTTCAGGATTGTATGTTTTCACTTCACTATGAACAATGTCTGCACGTTCCATTTGTGTGGAGTGCAACTGAGATCACAATGTTAGTTAGGAGTATGCTCAGATGTTCTGTATTTGCTGGATCTCGTAGAAACGTGACCACGTCTGTTGTTCTCCTGACAAGATCTGGACAGTCTTCGATTAGGTCAAAGAACAATGTATTGACAAGCTCATTTACTTTTTTCTTTGCTTGGGACATTTGGCTTTTCCTCGCTGCATTCAGGAAGTAGGAGGAATTGCTTGGTGATCACAGTAAGCAGTCTCTTTATGATCTTTTCGTTTTCAGGATCTTGAAGAAAGTCAGTAACACTTGTGAGCCTCCTCACCAGTGACGGGTATGATCTTAGCACTAGATTGAAGTAGGTCACCACGTCTTTGGTGATGCTGCTACTGCGGGACACCATAAGTAATTCCGAACAAGGTCTATGTGTGGAAGGAGTCTGGGTACTGTATTTTCTGCCAATTTATATGTCCTCGATCAAAATTTGGCATATTATTTCCTCGTTAAGGCCTCAGTGTGTCTCAGTCCAAAGTTCAAAGTTAACAGACTATGTTGTGGTTTATAAATGCAATCTTCTTCCTCCCCCTGCAACTAGGATGCACAGAGTGTCCGTTTTACCTGTCCTTATCCTCTTTTTTGTTGAGGAATGTCCAAAATGAGACCACAACTGTCTCACACAAAATTCTTTTATCCTTGCTTTGCTGCTGCTCATGCATCCTGCTTCTTTGTCATGAATCTCGTCTGCACATGCTATGGTTCTTCCCCGTCGCTCGTAGTCTCCTTGCGCTCGGGTGCAGGCAGGGAATCTTCTCCGATGTAGGGCTTGATATCGCCCAGAAAAATCCAAGTTCTTCTGTGGTATCACCAAGGGAAATACTTGTCCCTTTTCCTCGTGCATAGATATTCTTGGCCTGAATAAAATTCCTCGGGGTCCTCTTGATCTTGTCTGCAAGGCCTGGCAGCCCTGCCATTAACACATGTATTCCATACAGAAATATTTTGGGCTCTAATGGTGTAGTCCTCATAGCTGTGTTTCCTGCGTAGGCTCTAATTATTTTGCATACATTTGAATAATGCATTCCTGGAGTTGAACATAGTATGCCCTCCTCCATGAAGGAGATTGTCATATTTAACTTTGTCATTAGATCTCGACCCAAAATGTTTACTGGGGTCTTTTACTCTGAAACCTTGAGTCAGTGTTTGTTTGAATCACAGTAATTGCTGTCCTTTGTGTAACTATTGATACTGCTCACTTACTCTTGAGATAAGTCTGGTTGCTCAGCCATCGCTACCACTTTACTGTGTAGTACAGGCTTGTACCAAAGGTGAATTTGTACTGTCACTTGTAGTCCTAATTGTGTGTGGTGTTCCCAAAGGGTACTGCATAGAATTCTGCCTAACAGGGAGTTATGCTAGCTACCCTGGGCCAAGCATCACCTTGTATGTTTTGGCCCCCTTTGAAGACCCACCATCCACCAGTCAGTTCAGGCAGGTAACTTTGTAACACATGGCACCAGAGCAAAATTGGCTCTTTCAAATGCATTGGTGTGATCCGGCACAGGATGGGGATTCACTTTGAAAGAGTGGAAACAAAAAGGTGTACTTTGCATGTACTAAACTTTAACAAAAACTATTGGTAGATTTTTCACTGTGGTGACATAAAAACATACAATGGTGGTGTAAAAGCAAGGCATACATGGTTTACTTCTTGCTTGAATGCACCGCAGCATTAACCAGTGATACATGACTTTGCACCACTTCACACAGGTATGCAGAATTTGCTTGCACGTTTTATGCAATCATTTTAGTCCTGCAATTAATGTTTTGTATTTACAAATCTAGGAATAGCATTTCTTTTTCACCCACATTCTGCTATCACAAATTGCACCTGATTACAGCAGGTAGAATGTGTATGAGTAAATGTTATGCTTCACAGAGAAGAGCGTAATCAGCCCAAGAAGCCTTGCACACACCTACAACAGGCCACATATGCAACCTACTAGTAAGTACGGGTGGGCACAGCACATAAGCCACAGATTCATGCAGACTTACTTTTACTAGCAACATGGAAGAAACAACATATTTGTTGATCCAACTGAGGCAACACAAGATTCATGGAAATGTGGGCAAATTCAGCAACCACCGGAGGTAGAGTGCATCCTGTCTCCAATCCCTCAGCCCAGGCAGCCTATCAACGGGCACCCTCACCCAGACATGCCATAAGCCCTAGCAGCAGTGCCTGGATAGGAGGAGGGATAGGAAAGACCCGACACACCAAGGTGGAACAAGGCCACCCAATCAGTCTGCACCCCAGCACCTACCCCAAGAAGGTCATAAATCTGCACTTTCAGGTTCCACCACAGCAGCAGTACCAGGACTAGATGTGGGATAGGAGTGCTTGAAGGCCCTGCATACCAAGGTTGTACAAGTCCAGGCTGTCCCATAGACTAAATATAGACCTGCCTACCATCTTCAGCCTTCTGCATGAATCAAGCAATACAGGAAAGGAGACAGTTACAACAACTCACCCCTGCCCATGTACCTCTTCACAGTGTTTAATGTCTGTGCCCCATTCAGTTTCAATACTCTATGGCCCTGGAGCATGCCATCACCCAGCCTTGTTGCTCCTGCATGCTCTCCCATGTTGTCTGACATGAGTTGGATGACATGGGATGGATGCATATCCGCATTGACTGACCCTGTTCTTCTAAATTGGACCAAAGCCCATTTCCATGCAATTGTGGGCTTCCCTATTGTGCTTGGGGCTCCCGGCTGCACACATATGACCCTAGTACCACCCAGAGCCAGACAGCAGGTCTCCATCAATGGGTGCATCGACCACACCATCAATATGGAGAAATGTTCCGTAATGCAAACCTACCCTTCACACAACTGTGCCAGATTTCCTGGCTCCGGCTATGACTCCATGATCCTAACCCAGAGCAACATACCATGCATCCATGTGGGTTTTCTGCAATGCCAGGGTATTCTACTGGGTGCGTTCTTCATACCACATACCCTCACAGAGGCAGGCCTGCACACACCAACCATGAATGTGACTCTATCTCATCGCAATGATTGAAAGAGTGAAAGAAGGTAGAACTCATGAGACACACATGACTAGCGTGGGTAGTGCAAGGGGGTATAGGCTGGGAATTACCGTGTCTGGGCTCCAGCAGTAGTCACATTGAACGTTTCTGAATGAATCTTGAATGATCAGTCAAACTCCTCTGCCAGTGTCTCCATGTGCTGCCTATTGATGCCCTTTCACTGTATTTTGAAAGACTAATATTTGTCTGCACTCCGCAGGGCACCATAGTTCTCTCTGCGTCAGGGCCAGGAGAGGCTCCCTCTGTGGCCTGGAATAACTGCATTGTACAGTTGACATATGACCTCAACTTCAGCTGATTCTTTGATTCATGTAAGCATACATGTGTGGTCCTGTCACAGAACATGTACTACCCAATATATTGCAATATATTGCAATGACTCCTACCACAAGGACCAATAGCTTTCCTCCGTTTGGCATTCCTAGCTCACAGTAGTGGAAACTGTGCACTCCACGCCAGCACCTAAGAAAGTAGGGCTATTGGTAATATAGGTATATCGGTAGAGTTAACACAAAACAGGAAACAGCTTATGAAATTGCTAAACATAGCCTGTGCCCTGCCCTATTGTGCTTCTCCTGGGTGTACTTCTTCCATGTCGATGAAACACACATTTCACATTCTTCTTTTGATGAAGTTTGGTATGCTAAGGCCAGGTACTTCTATTTATCAATGATGCAGTACACGTTCCAGAAGGTGTACAGTCTTTCCATCGAAAAATGTTCCATCGAAACTTTTTCCATCAAATTTTTTCCAATGAAAAAATGTGCATCAAATGGATATGTGTGTGGGGGTAAAGGGTTAATTCGGTTTGGGGTGGGTTATGAAGGGTTCAAAACAGGGGTTAGGGGGCACACCCCAAAAAAGAAAATGCATTCGATGCACATTTTTTCCATGGAAAAATGTGTAGATGGAACATTTTTAGATGGAAAGGCATGTAAACGTTTCAGAATACTAAGGCTGAACTAAACCAGCAGTTCCCATGTGGCCGATGGCATATGGGCATGTATGTTAATGCTTGTGAGGAGCATTCTTTGGGAGCATACATGTGAAGGTCGGACATGGGACTGTCTCTCACACCAGATCAGGGGGCTCCACAGAAGTCTTGGGGATTTCAGCGGCATCAATGGCTTTACATGGCAGGAACAGCCATACTCAAGATGCAGGATACATTATAATCACCATTTCTGAAAGCGGAGGAAGTGTGCACGTTCACAATCACCACGCTGACTGTGCTGCAGGCCTTAAGGCTACATTTCTACCACAGCTGTGTGGGTGCATCCTGTTTGCATCATTCCACCAACCATGACTCCTTACACCACATGTGGCTGAGCTCTTGCTTTTCCCAGTTTCATGTGTGAGTTGGCCATTGAATCCAGCTTCCATATGTTGCACACAGAGCTTATAGTACCTAATTACCATCACTATTATAACCCTATATGTAAAAGAACACAGCTCAGAGGACCATATGTCTCATTCAGTCATGTCAAAAGCATGCATTAGGGCATCACGACCCATAAGCAATCAGACAGTATTTGAGTCTAGTTATGGCACATGGGATTCCTCTTCATACCCTTAAATGAACTTAACCCTTGCCTTTGGCCTTAATATGAATGCTTCGCCCCAAGAATTGACAAATTAATGTCCCCTGTCTTCTATGGAGGTCTGTGAGGAATGCGCAGCACTTTGTTGCACGGTCACACCCCAAACAAATTGTTTTACTTCAAATATGCACCAAAAGGTATGTTCCATTCATCAAGCCCTGCAATACACAGGGTTATCTAGTAAAACCATATGTTCCTCTCTCTAGTTTCCACTGGATACCCCATTCATCCTTGGCTGATGATACCACTGCACAAACCCAGGAGTCGCTGACAGCAGCAGTACAACAATGCATACAACCGCAGCACATATGAGCAGGCATTTGCCAGCTTAAATGTACTTCAGGTCTCTGCATGCGACTCGTATGTACCCACTAGAGAAGGTCTGCCTCAAGATGACCAGGGGCGCATGTTACACAAACAAGCCATCAGAAGCAAAGTGCCTCTTGCTGATGATAGCGATAAAGATGCAGACTCCGATGATGGTGGCCATGGGCGTAGCAAGCAGTGCTGGAACTCTGATAGTGGTTAGTATTCACAGCCTCAGCATAACCACAGGAGCCGCATGATCACAACTCTTCCACCTTGATTGACACAGGTACAAGATTACAGTACACAGGTAACAATGCACAGCTAATGGGAGAGGAGGATTAGAGAGGGGTTGTGAATAGGGAGGAGGAGTTGGTCAAACAAGAAAGAGGGTCAGGGACACTTGTCATGGACAGGCAAGGAGATTCCGTGGGAAACCCATTGGTAATGCAGCTGGTGTTTTCTTAGCACATTAACTCATGCACTGTTATTGTTGGCAATACATGCATTTGCCACGCACATTGATGGCCAAATCTTCGTTGCACACAAACCCCCCTCACTGTTGCATGACATTCGGCAGATGGCTGGGGTCCAGCCATGTTGTACTCCCTGAAACATTAAAACTATAAACAACCAGTGGTGGTTCTGTACAACCACCCACTCAAGATCATGTGCCTAGGGATGCCGAAGGGCACATCGTGTCACCCTAGCATAGAACCATTAAGTGTAACGCTCACCTGATTCTCGCAGAGGCGCCGGTCTTGACTGGGCGACTACCGTATCTTCAAAGGTGATGTGTAGCACCCGGTTGGCTCTTTGGGCTGGACCTCTGTGCACTGTATGCCTGACGTGTAGAGTAAGATGTCTGCAGATAGAAAATATGGGGTTAATGAACTGGGGTTATTGGGGTGTCCCTATCTCTTTCCTCTTCTCCTCTCCTGTAGACCCCCAAAGGTTAACGCTCTCACCTTAGGTAAGTGAATGCCGAGCTCTCCATCTGCCTCAGGGCAGGGTGCTGTAACCAGTTTCTTCACTGGATAGGTAGCGCAGGCCTCTTGACTTCAGAGGACTGCTGTCCGTCGTTTACTGCACGAACGGTAAGTTTCGAGTCATTCAAATGTCTTTAAAGTCTTTAGTAATGATGTCTCTTGTTTTGCAGGGTTCCGGCGATGGCGGATGACGGGCTGAAGTGAGTTGAAGATGGAGCCCGTGTGATGAATAGAAGCGCCTGGAAGCACTTAAGTAAGCGCTTGTTGCCTGCTTCACTATGCGCTCTAACTGTCTTTTTATTTTGCAGGTACGAGTTCGGAGCGGCTGCAGGGTGCCGGAATACCCACTGGATTAGATGTGGAAAGGAGTAATGGCACGTGAGTATTAAAGTTCCCCAATGTCTTTAAACGCACCTTGTTTTGTCTTTCAGATGCGGGATGCAGCGCCGAAGGCCTCCGGAGCGTGCGAAGAGTTGGTAAACTTTTGTCTTTCAGATGCCGGAATGCAGTGTGAAGACCTCCGGAGAGCACGAAGAGTAGGTAAGCCTTTGCCTTTCAGATGCCGGAATGCTAACCTGTTCTTTCTTGTCTTTATAGGTGTTGCTGAAGACTGGATTCAGGATGGTAAGCCTTTGCCTTTCAGATGCCGGAATGCTAACCTGTTCTTTCTTGTCTTTATAGGTGTTGCTGAAGACTGGATTCAGGATGGTAAGCCTTTTTCCTTAGGCCCAGGACCGGATGCAGAAGACACGATGAGCGTTCTGCTGCAGAGGTTGCAGAATAACGCAAAGCAAGATTCATCCACCGGGTGTGGTTTAAATAGCCTCCTGTAGTGCTTAGGTGTCTCCTTCCACAGCCACGCCCAAGTAAGAAAAGAGTTCCTGGTAAGAAAATAGTTCCTGCCTTCCAGAAGAGTTTCAGTGTTCTGAATCTAGGGAGTGGCTCCAGCCCCACCCAACAGGAAAAGTAGTTCCAAACAGAAGAGGATCAGAGGCTCAACTGGCAGGCAAGTAAGCAGCATGGTCTGCTGAAGGTAAGTCCACCCAAGCATTATGAGCCCGGCGCTTCCAGCGCTGGGACTGGGCATATTTATGAGCCTGGTGCCACTGGCGCCAGGACTGGGTCCAAAAGGTCCCAATTGGGACTGGTTGGCACTCGGAACCTGGGTTATGGATCTGCTTCCAAGGGAGTTGGGAAAACCCTGACCTTTTGGAAGCAGAGATCATGACAGTACCCCCCCTCAAGGCCCCTCCCAAACCGGGCTTCTCCGGGGGTTTTGGCTTGTCAGGAAATGTTCGGTGAAATCTTTTGATTAGGCGAGGAGCGTGGACATATTCAGCAGGTTCCCAGGATCTCTCTTGGGGGCCGTAGCCTTTCCAGTCAATTAGGTAGAATAGTTTAGATTTGGAGATCTTGGAGTCCAGAATGCTTTTGACTTCAAACTCGAGTTCTCCATTCACTAGGATAGGTTTTGGAGATTTGGTTAGTCGGGTTTGAGGTTGCACGGGTTTTAATAGAGAGACGTGGAAGACCGGATGTATCTTCATGTGCGGGGGCAAGTCCAACTTGACCGCTACTGGGTTTACTATGGTAGTGATGGAATAGGGACCAAGGTATCTTGGGTTGAATGTGCGTGGCCCTTTTAGAGATAGATATTTGGTGGATAACCAGACTTGATCCCCTACTTGATAGTGAGGGGCTTCCTTCCGATGTTGATCTGCTCCTTTCTTGTATTGTTCTTTAGCCCTTTGAAGGTGAGAAACAGCTTCCTTAAAGGCTTGGGTGATTGTAGAATGCAGGTAGTCTACTGCTGGTGTTTCAAGATCTTGGAGGGGATCCAACTCCGAGGTTCGAGGGTGACTGCCGTACAAAAGAAAAAACGGGGTTTTCCCAGTTCCCGAATGGACAGAGTTATTGTAGGCATACTCGGCTATCCAAAGGATATCTTTCCAAGTTTTTTTCAGTTTGTTGCAGCATGCAGCGTAAATACTGTTCCAGAGTTTGATTGGTCCTCTCGGTTTGTCCGTCGGTCTGAGGGTGGTGACTGGTCGATAGTCTCACATCAATTTGAGCCGACCGACAGCAACTTCGCCAAAAATGAGAAATAAATTGACTACCTCGATCCGAAATTAGAACCGAAGGAAAACCGTGCAGTCGGACGATGTTTTCGAGAAATTCTCGGGCCAGAGTTGCTGCTGTTGGCAAGCCTTTGAGCGGAATGAAATGCGCCATCTTGGAGAATAAGTCCACGATTACTAGAATCGTATTGTATCCGGAGCATGGAGGTAGATCGGTGATGAAGTCCATAGAAAGCGTATGCCAAGGGCGAGGTGGGATGTCAATAGGGCGTAAGAGGCCTGCTGGTCTTTCCTTTTGACTCTTGTTTTGGGCGCATACTCCACAGGACATTATAAAGTCTCTGATATCTTTTTTCCAAGACGGCCACCAGAAGTAGCGCTTGATCTTTTCTGAGGTCTTGGCTATACCGGGATGACCTTCCATTAAAGAGTCGTGATAACAAGAGATTACTTTTTTCTGTAAATCTGTGCTGGGTAGGTATAATCGTTCTTGGAAATACAATAAGTTGTCCTTTACTGCAAAGTCCTTTCCCTGCAGATGCCAATTCTGTATGTCTGCTGGAGTTACAAGTTGCCTGGCTTTATCCTTAACTTCCTCTATGGATTCTGTGGCGATTACACCCAGAATTCTTTGTTCGGGAATGATTGGTACAGGTTTAGGGTTGACCAAGTGTTCTTCCACTCCCATCCGAGAAAGGGCATCGGCTTTACCGTTCTTTGTACCAGGTCGATAGGTAATTATGAAGTCAAACTCGGCAAAGAATAATGCCCAACGGAGTTGTCTAGAGGATTGGGCTTTTGCGGTCTTCAAATATTGCAGGTTTCGGTGATCCGTAATCACAGTAACGGTGTGTCGGGCCCCCAGCAGATAATGCCGCCAAGCCTTAAAGGCAGACTTGATAGCCAGAAGTTCCTTGTCAGTAATCGTGTAATTGATTTCAGGAGGCGAGAATTTGCGGGACCAAAATGCCACGGGATGCAACTGATTGGTTACCGGGTCCTTTTGTGATAGAACTGCCCCCATGGCAAGGCTTGAAGCATCAGTTTCCACGATGTAGGGGAGTTCGGGGCGAGGGTGTTTTAAGATTGGTGCAGAGATAAATTTAGTCTTTAAATCCTGGAAAGCTTGTTCCGCCTCGGTAGACCATTCAAAACGTTTGTTTTTCTTTAACAAGGCAGTGATGGGCTGGACTATTCGAGAGAATTCGGGGATAAACCTGCGGTAAAAGTTAGCGAAGCCTAACATGCTTTGCACACCTTTTACGGAGGATGGTGATGGCCATTTGAGAACTGCATCGACCTTCTTTGAATCCATACGCACTCCACCAGGTGATAATATGAATCCCAAGAATTCAACTTCAGTCACGTTGAAAACACATTTTTCCAACTTAGCGAAAAGTTTGTGTTGACGCAATCTTTCGAGGACCATTTTCACATGTTTCCGATGTTCAGATTCCGATGAAGAATAAACGAGGATGTCGTCAATGTAAACAACAACACATACATCTATGAGCTCTCTGAGGACATCGTTCATAAAATATTGAAAGGCGGCCGGGGCATTGCAAAGTCCGAAGGGCATGACCTGATATTCAAATAGCCCATACTTGGTGCGGAAGGCCGTCTTCCATTCATCGCCCTCTTTTACTCGTACCAAGTGGTAAGCTCCTCTAAGATCCAGCTTTGTATATATGCATGCTTTTCTGACTTGGTCCAGGAGTTCAGGGATCAAAGGTAACGGATATCTATTCTTAACGGTGATCTGGTTCAGGGAGCGATAATCGATACAAGTTCTAAGGTCTCCTTCCTTTTTTGGAACGAAGAACAAAGCTGAAGAAGCAGGGGACTTGGAAGGACGAATAAACCCATTTGCCAGGTATTGATCCAGGTATTGTCGAAGGTGAAGGTTCTCAGGCTCGGTGAGGGCATAAATTCTACTACAAGGAGGAGTAGATCCAGGTATCAGGTCTATCTGGCAGTCATAAGACCTATGAGGAGGTAGAGAGTTAGCCTGATCCTTCCGGAAAACATCTTGGTATTCTAGGTATTCGGGAGGTAACTGGGGAGTCTCTGAAGAAATTGCGGCCAGTGCAACACCAGGTGGAGGGTGACAAGTAGAGACACATTCTGGAAACTGGACCGTTCTTGCTCGCCAATCGATCAGAGGATTGTGTTTCTCTAACCAAGGTATTCCTAGAATAATCTGAAACTGAGGGGCCTTGATCACATCGAACACGATCTTCTCATGGTGTCCATCTTGACTTACTAGCGTCACCTCTTGAGTGGTATGCGTTACTGGCCCGGAGGCTATCTCCGTACCATCCACCGTAGTAATGACGTCCTTTACAGCCTTGGGACAAAGAGGTAGATTCATCCTCAAAACCATTTCATGATCCACATAATTGCCGATGGCACCGCTGTCGACGTAAGCTTCAATTGCATGTAATCGATCCGGATTATCAGGGCTAATGAGGACCATAGGTATCACGAAATGGAAGGTCACGGAACTGGTTTTCACGCTCGGCAAGAGGACCTCTATTCTTGTCGGGCGAGGTCGTTTCCCTGCTCAGAGTTTGTAACTTTGGTAACTGCAGCTCCTACTGCCTTCTTGGCAGGTTTCACCGGACAGTCTCGAAGAAAGTGCCCTGAGTTTCCGCAATATAGGCATAATTGCAACTGTTTCCTCCTTTCCCGCTCCCTTTGTGTTAGAGGACCTTTCAGACCCCCTATTTGCATGGGTTCCCCGGAGTCTACTCCTTTGGAAGGAGTTGGCGGTTTGGAAAATACTCGAGCATCAAACTTGGAACGATCGGCCTTCCTGTTCTGCAGCCTGTGATCTATTTGAACGACCAAGTCTATATAATCCGAACAGTCTTGTGGGGGATTCACTACTTGGGCTAAAACGTCTTTGAGCTCTCCACGTAGACCTCTATAAAACAGCGTAATCCTTTTGTCCTCAGGCCATTGAGTTTCCACTATTAGTCTATTGAAAGATGCAATATAAGCCAAAAGGTCTTGATTACCCTGTCGCAACGAAAGAAGCTCATTGTCCAAGGCCTGCCCCTGTGAATGTCTTGCGAACAGTTTTTTCATACTAAGCTGAAAGGCTTGAAAATCATGGAGAACCGGATCATCTTGATTAACTAGAGGGATCGACCAGTCTGCCGCATTGCCACTAAGGTACGAAAGTACAAAAGCTACTTTTGCTTGATCAGTTGGAAAGGCTGCTGGCCGGCATAAGAAGTGCAACCGGCACTGATTGATAAATACTGCAAACCTCTTTGGGTCACCAGAAAATCGTTCGGGCGGAGCCAGAGGTACATTCCCAGGTAGGTTGATCTGCACTGGATTCATAGAGGATGTTGAAGGAAGATTTGCCCCTGATGCGGGTAACGGGGTCTGTCCGGCTTGTGACTGTAGCACTTGTCTAGCAAGATTGTCTGTTCTCTCCTTGGAAATAATTAGTTCCCTTCTTAGAGCATTCGTTTCCTGACGAGCTGCATGCACTTCTGCCCTTAGTTCCCCAAGTAACCGGGCTAGGGGGTCAGTATCCGAGGTTTCCATAGCGCCTGGGCGAGAGTTTTGCGGTAGGCTTTGCGTTCTGTAACGCTCACCTGATTCTCGCAGAGGCGCCGGTCTTGACTGGGCGACTACCGTATCTTCAAAGGTGATGTGTAGCACCCGGTTGGCTCTTTGGGCTGGACCTCTGTGCACTGTATGCCTGACGTGTAGAGTAAGATGTCTGCAGATAGAAAATATGGGGTTAATGAACTGGGGTTATTGGGGTGTCCCTATCTCTTTCCTCTTCTCCTCTCCTGTAGACCCCCAAAGGTTAACGCTCTCACCTTAGGTAAGTGAATGCCGAGCTCTCCATCTGCCTCAGGGCAGGGTGCTGTAACCAGTTTCTTCACTGGATAGGTAGCGCAGGCCTCTTGACTTCAGAGGACTGCTGTCCGTCGTTTACTGCACGAACGGTAAGTTTCGAGTCATTCAAATGTCTTTAAAGTCTTTAGTAATGATGTCTCTTGTTTTGCAGGGTTCCGGCGATGGCGGATGACGGGCTGAAGTGAGTTGAAGATGGAGCCCGTGTGATGAATAGAAGCGCCTGGAAGCACGTAAGTAAGCGCTTGTTGCCTGCTTCACTATGCGCTCTAACTGTCTTTTTATTTTGCAGGTACGAGTTCGGAGCGGCTGCAGGGTGCCGGAATACCTACTGGATTAGATGTGGAAAGGAGTAATGGCACGTGAGTATTAAAGTTCCCCAATGTCTTTAAACGCACCTTGTTTTGTCTTTCAGATGCGGGATGCAGCGCCGAAGGCCTCCGGAGCGTGCGAAGAGTTGGTAAACTTTTGTCTTTCAGATGCCGGAATGCAGTGTGAAGACCTCCGGAGAGCACGAAGAGTAGGTAAGCCTTTGCCTTTCAGATGCCGGAATGCTAGCCTGTTCTTTCTTGTCTTTATAGGTGTTGCTGAAGACTGGATTCAGGATGGTAAGCCTTTGCCTTTCAGATGCCGGAATGCTAACCTGTTCTTTCTTCTCTTTATAGGTGTTGCTGAAGACTGGATTCAGGATGGTAAGCCTTTTTCCTTAGGCCCAGGACCGGATGCAGAAGACACGATGAGCGTTCTGCTGCAGAGGTTGCAGAATAACGCAAAGCAAGATTCATCCACCGGGTGTGGTTTAAATAGCCTCCTGTAGTGCTTAGGTGTCTCCTTCCACAGCCACGCCCAAGTAAGAAAAGAGTTCCTGGTAAGAAAATAGTTCCTGCCTTCCAGAAGAGTTCCAGTGTTCTGAATCTAGGGAGTGGCTCCAGCCCCACCCAACAGGAAAAGTAGTTCCAAACAGAAGAGGATCAGAGGCTCAACTGGCAGGCAAGTAAGCAGCATGGTCTGCTGAAGGTAAATCCACCCAAGCATTATGAGCCCGGCGCTTCCAGCGCTCGGACTAGGCATATTTATGAGCCTGGTGCCACTGGCGCCAGGACTGGGTCCAAAAGGTCCCAATTGGGACTGGTTGGCACTCGGAACCTGGGTTATGGATCTGCTTCCAAGGGAGTTGGGAAAACCCTGACCTTTTGGAAGCAGAGATCATGACATTAAGACCCACAGGCACATATTATGCAGATCAGCGCTTACCAGAGAAAAGCCACACACATTCCATCTAACCATTAAGTTAAAAGAGAACACATTGAGAAAAAGAGAGTTACATTACACATACCTGAACAAAGGAGTCTAATCCAATGTTTTAATGGACACATAAGCAAATCCTCATCAAAACACAACTCATTTGAGAAATAAGTTGAAAGCTCCTTATCTGAATCACAATATTTCTTATAGGTCTCCAGCCACCACTGGGCTTTTTGCATTCTCGCTTGGTTTAGTTTGTCTGACATCCTTCTGCCCGAGTTGCTTGATGCTCAATCAGATGAACAGGCGCTTGTGTAAATGCTAGGACTTAATCCGGGAGTGCAGTTACTGTTCCTTAATATTTGATTTGCTGCTTATTTACGGTACACCATGTGGTGAATCACCTTGCAGAAAGAAAAGGTGAGTGAGAAGTATCCATAATTCAGCTCGGCCTCTTTTACCGCTTGTTTTGCAAAGATATGCTTGTAGTGTTTACTTTTCTTCAACTCATTTTCGCGTGCTTGTCCATTCCCAGAAGTGAAGTGTTGGCGCATGGCTTTTATTCTGGAGTGCACAAAGTCCAACTTTTAAACTGTTCAACTGGATGCCCCCCCATGCAAAATCACAATCTCTTTACATTTCTGCTACTTGTCTTTAAATCTTTCCATTACCCCCACTACCTTGCTGCCTGTATCTCAAAGTCCTCTCTCTCTGGAACTCGCTGCTCCTCGTCCCTTCAGAGCCTATCAGACTATGTCTCTCCCTGCACCTGCTCCCACTTTCATTCCCTTTCCTTACTTACCCGACACACTGGAATGTTCTTCCCCCTGGCCATTAAACCCATCCCTCAGTGGAACTCTTCAGAATGAGGATCAAACTCCACCTGTTAGCGATGCAAGGTGCTCCCCAAACCCTCACATCCGGTTATCCAAACCAATTGCCCAGCCAACCTCACCTGCATTCTGCCCTCAGGTCAATCCTCCCTTTTCTTTCTTTCGCATATGTTCCCACCCCTACCCCTTCACCTCCTGGTGTACACCACCCAATCAAACAATGCTCCAATGTAAAGGAGCCATACACTGGGACTACCTCAGTACTCTGTTAGTGCCTGCTGTGTAAGTCATGTCTTTTTGAAATGACACCTGTTCTTCAATAGTGCAATGTATGACATTGTGGTTAATGGGTAGCACTTTTATCCCACAATAAATGAACACTTACTGCAGATAAACATATATAGAGAGAATAGCTGGTATTTGCTGTAGATTGGGCACAATGTTTAATACCACAGAAGAATCCAAGAAGGTTCCTGACTGTTTTTTGCTGAATGACATTTCACCACATGTCTTTGCTGATTTTATTACAACTTTTTTTAACAGCAGCAAAATGGGGGGAGACACCCCACAGCATCCTTCCCCCAATCCCTTCAATACAAACTTACCATATATAATTTTCTGGCAGAAAAGAGGTAGAAAAATGTGACCAAAGAATATGTGGCAACTCTGCTATTTGGCAAAAGTGGGTAACACCAGCCATGACACGTGTAGCAGATGCCATGTGCAACTTCATCCAGAACACTGGCGTTAGCTATACATTTAAATTGACTTGCTTATCAATGGTCACCATCACTATTCTTATCCGCTCACTTCAGTTGCCATAGCCAGTGGTCACACCTTCTTACCAACGTCTAACAGAGCAAAGTGATTCAATCTTCAGCATTGTCATGTAGCAGCTGCTGGCAAATTAAATATGTCATCCCACAGCTCGCTGGGTGCACACAACCTTCCCAAATCCCCATCGCTTAAGTTTATATGAACAGACATATTTTACAGTGATATTTCATAATAGCTCAATGGACTGAAGACAGGGACAAAATGGCGGTCATCTTGAGCATCTCCAAGCCACACTCCATCCACCAGCAAGGAACCTTTTAAGAGGATTTGGAAATAATCCTGGAAAAACCTGCATCAAGAATTCAAAGAAGACAGATTCACAAGACATGTTTGTTATGGAACGAGGGGTTATAAACAGATTCTCAAAACGTTTTTTGGCCCAAGTGATGAGATGTGCTAGTGCATCTCATCACTTGCGCCAATAAAAAGAGCAGGTCCATTTTCAAAGGGCATCTGAATGAGTGCACCTTGGCTCCGCTCATTCAGATTACCGTTCTCAACCATTTGCACATTTGTGCATCCCAGGAGTTGATTCTGGGCCTTTAAAACCCATCCCGAAATTACAAATATCATGTGCTTTTAAATGCCCTGAAATTAGGGTAATCCCTGCTCCTGTGAGAACAGGCACAAGGAGGAAAGCAAATTATTACAATTTCATTTCTGACCTGTCATGATTTCTTTTTTAAGTCTACAGCCATGATTTAAGCACTGGCCGTCACAATTGCACTTCCATCCCCCAAAGTGGAATGAAATGCTATTTATTTTAGCATTCACTGAGAAGGGCCCATTAAGGTCCCAGCTCAGTGAAATGCACTGACAGCAATTACAGGGTTTGTGGAAGACTGTCATATGCTCTCAGCATTAATGTATGCAGGGTGACAGACAGCACATCTCTGCACAATTGTCCAGCCCCTCCTGAAATACTCAGTTCACCTTAGTCCTGGGGTTGCATGGCACTTGTGCTATCGCTCTCTCATTGTTCAACTGGATCATCTCGTTTGCCACTCCATTCCACCCTCTTCAGACAACACATAAATCCTGTTTAATTAGGAAAAGTAATGGCACCAGCAAAGGATATAACACCACAGCTAAAACCAGTATGAAACAAAGGTATGCCTTGCTTGCCCTTGACACCAAGCAGGGGGCTCAGCTTCAGTGCTCCTCCTGGACTGATAATCAGGACCTTGGCCTACAACCCAAACTCTTGAGACAGAAGCCATGCGTAGCATTTCATTTTCCTGCCATACACCATGATGGATGAAAGTAAATACTACTTGAAACAATACAAACATTTTTAAGCAGAAACATTCTTAGACATTTTTGGAGGGAGGATAATTAATTCAGTTGCTGTAGCATAGTGTGTCATCTTTTTTTGATAAGATAAAATACTAGTTTGGGAGAACAAACATGGAAGGGTTTGGAGGAAGGAGAGTACAGAGTTGGTGTACTGGGAGTGGCTACCACTGTGACAGCAAAGCCTAATTGTAAAGATGTGCGATGAGACTAAAGTCTATCTGAAATTTTTGCCCCAGAAAAATAACTTAAATGCTCCAAAATATAAAGGAAAACTATTTCTGGCCCTTTTCAATATACTTTGCTGAATAAAACTGGCATTAAATAGGTATTGTATATTGTTTGAGATAATTAAGTGAATACAAGTTATATAGAGTGAATAGAGTAATTTGAACATATATTTATGAGGAGATGACTGGATGTATGACTCGTCATACAACAAAACCAAGAAAGGTATTTGCCCGTCAAACTATCTGCCGTCTAGATTGGTATTATGGGGAGTGGTCAGGTAAAAAAAAGGATCTAGTAAGAGGGTTAAAAGCGATTGGACACGCAACTACAACAGATATTGCAAAGCTAAGGAAGGAGTACAAATTATTAATTACCAGGAATAAAAAGGAATTTGCAAAAAATAACTGGGAAAGCCTCTTACAGGCTGCCATTGAAAAGGACAGTGTGCAATTCTGGATGATGAATGGAAGAACTACTGGTGAGAGGAATATCAGCATTTGGTAATATCCCAGAAGCAGTCTGGGTAGACCATTTAAAAACATTTTATTGCCACTTATGAGTCTCCATCAGATGAACATGTATAGGACATGCTCAAGCATGACACCAGTACACTGACATGTACCCTTAAGGAGGTAGAAATGGCAGTCATTAAACAAACAATTGGAAAGGCTCCTGGCCCTTACAATATACTGTTTGATTTATATATGGCAGAATTGGACATTTATTTTCCAATATTGCACAGTGTTTTTTAATGCAATTACCTCTCAATTTAGGACACTTGTGTCATGGTCTATGGCAGAAATATTTAAAATTTTCAAAAAAGGCAACAGACAAGACCCTTTAAATTTCCATCCAATTTCCCTCCTAGTTCTGGTGGAAAAATGTATGTGAAGGTTATTTTACAACAGGTCGATAAATGAGTACCAACACAGGTTGGATGATATTGTATGCATATTTGTGCTTAAGCGTAAGTGCTATACAATAACATATCATTTGGCCTTGGACGTCTGCTTGGATTCACAGTAATTTGACAATGGGGATCGATACACACAGATATTAATGATACCTGTGGTGATCCTGTATGAAATGTATATCACATTAGTGAAATCATAACCATATGTTTCGTAGTGTATTTAGGACCAATGCTATTTGATGCCACTTCCTGTTTTGTCAAGGGGTTAAAGGTCGTGTTTCATCACTTCCCGGGATGTCACTTTGGAGTGGATTCAAATGACATCACTTCCGGTGATGTCATTAGAGGTCAAGGGTCGTGAGGCGAGGGCTGGGGCACTTTTTTGGGTGACCGGGCCTATTTCTTGTCCCAGTCGAAAGACTGGATAACCTTTTCTTTGTTATTGTTGTAGATGTATTTTTATTAAAGGTTTCCAGTATTGAAATCCACAACGATATCAACACATTTTATAAAACAAATAACAGAACATGACAAGCAGGCCCCCGCCCCCCACTGGATATCCACCTTCTGATTATGAGGGGGGACGTCAGATTATATTTTGCCAGGAACCAGGTCTCTACAATAAATCTCTGCATAAAACTAACTCAGAGGGAAGAAGTGAATAAGAAAAGAAGGAAAAATAAAATACTGTAAACTCTTCGCCATTGGGTGTATATTCCCCTGCGCCATCAGGTGTATATTCCCCAGTGCCATCTAGTGCACATTCTCCCATGCCATCGGGTGTATATTCCCCCACACCATCGGGTGCAAATTCCCCTGTGCCATCAGGTGCAGATTCCACCACGCCATCTGGTGTATATTCCCCTGCGCCATTGGGCGCACCATTCCCCCACACCATCGGGTGTATATTCCCCTGCGCCATCAGGTGTATATTCCCCAGTGCCATCTAGTGCACATTCTCCCATGCCATCGGGTGTATATTTCCCCACGCCATCGGGTGCACATTCCCCCACACAATCGGGTGCAAATTCCCCTGTGCCATCAGGTGCAGATTCCACCACGCCATCTGGTGTATATTCCCCTGCGCCATTGGGCGCACCATTCCCCCACACCATCGGGTGTATATTCCCCTGCGCCATCAGGTGTATATTCCCCAGTGCCATCTAGTGCACATTCTCCCATGCCATCGGGTGTATATTTCCCCACGCCATTGGGTGCACATTCCCCCACACCATCGGGTGTATATTCCCCTGCACCATTGGGCGCACATTCCCCCACACCATCGGGTGTGTATTCCCCTGCGGCATCGGGTGCACATTCCCCTGTGCCATCAGGTGCAGATTCCACCACGCCATCCGGTGTATATTCCTGCGCCATCGGGTGTATATTCCCCCGTGCCATCGGGTGCACATTCCCCCACACCATCTGGTGTATATTCCCCTGCGCCATTGGGCGCACATTCCCCCACACCACCGGGTGTATATTCCCCTGCGCCATCAGGTGTATATTCCCCAGTGCCTTCTAGTGCACATTCTCCCATGCCATCGGGTGTATATTTCCCCACGCCATCGGGTGCACATTCCCCCACACCATCGGGTGTATATTCCCCTGCACCATTGGGCGCACATTCCCCCACACCATCGGGTGTGTATTCCCCTGCGGCATCGGGTGCACATTCCCCCGTGCCATTGGGTGTATATTCCCCCGTGCTATCGGGTGTAAATTCCCCAGCTGGTGTAACCACCAGGTCGCACTGTCGATAATGAACGAAACCCAGCAAGGCTGATATACAAAACACAGCTGTAGGTAGGTATACAAACTGGAGAACCTTTTCATGTGTTGCAGTTCAGCAGTTGTGCCGATTTTCATTACTGGGAAGGGGCAGCTACTAGTCAATCTTGTTTTAAAAAGTAATTAATTGGTAAAAGTGTTTCCTGGGTGTGTTCTATTTCACAGCAGCTTTATTCTTTGGAGTGGTATACAGGGCTTGGGGAAGAGCGGGCAGGGGCAATACCAGGGACGTCATTTAGGGGTCACCAGAGGTCGCAACTGCGACCTCTGAGCTCTCACTTGCGACCTCTGTGATCTCCCTTGCGACCTCTAAAAAAATATTTTTTAAAAAATATTTTTTTACATTTTTTTTTTTTGTAATGCAAGCTCCAGCACTGTGGCCAGCACCATGCGGCTCTTTACTTCTGCAGTGACTGGCTTTCTTGTTTAGACCCCTTAAAAAATAAGAAAAATAAGAACATGAGTGCCACAAGTCTAACACTTTCTGCACTGAGCCTAAATAAGAAAGAAAAGGAATACCATATATGTCTTTCTGGAATTCTATACAATAATTGCTAGACTCATTTAAGGTTTATTTCAGGCACACTTCAGGGGGTGAGTCACTGATTTAGTCTGTTCTTAAAAACCTCAACTCGGTCTTTCATCCTTCTGAGGTCGATAAATGAGTGCCAACACAGGTTGGGTGATATTGGGTGTATATTTTTTCTATATAAAGCATTTAAGCGTAAGTGCTACATAATAACACATCATTATCATTTGGTCATGGACGTCTCCTTGCATTCACAGTAATTTGGTAATATGGGCCTATACACACTGATCTTAACGATACATATGGCGATCCATTCTTGTATGAAATGTACATCACATTATAGTGATATCGTAACCATATTTTTTGTAGTGTACAATGCTATGTGATGCCACTTCCTGTTTTCTCAATGTGTGAAATGTTGTGTTCCATCGCTTCCTGCGATATCACTTCGGGGTGGGGTAAAATGACATCACTTCCTGTGATGTCATCAGGGGTCAAGGGTCATGTGATGTCACTTCCGCTACCCCTGCCATTTCGGTGAAAGACGTCCCTGGGCAATACCCGAGTTATGATCCATTTCCTTGATATGTGTTGTTTCGTACATTTTTAGCTGCATTTTTTTACTTTTCGGTGGATCTTTTTTTCTGTTACAGTTATTTAAAAAGTCACTGTATTAGCTACACAAATGCATCATGCACAAAATCTGAGTGTAATGCGAAAAAGGTTGAAATCACCTTGTCAGCATGAAAATGTCCTTCATAGAACTGCGTCAACCATGATGCCATCTTCAGACAGAAAAATTGGTCCTTTGTCTGTGATTCTGAGTTATAAATGCAGGAACTGACAGGCGTATGAGCGCGAGATACGCTTTTATATCTCTCATGGTGTCGCCACACAGTCTTGATCTGTGTTTGCCCGGGAACACCCTTGTTTGCTGCCTCTGCCCCCGGGGACTATCCTATTATTTGAATATGTATGTGTTGACAATGCTCCGGTGCTCTTATCCCATGACTTCCATTGAACGTCACACGTGCCTAGTTTACTAGCCTGAATCAAGTGACTCAGACAGGATGTATCTGTTCTGTTTAGTTAAATGCCTCTGAGATGCTTGGGCAAATGGAAGGCACCCTCGGGTGCTGTGAGGATGGTCATCTGATTGTCCTCTGCACTGAGTCTTTATGCCGGGCAGGAACCCCAAAATCTCCCACCAATGTAAAAGGTTAGAACATATATCACACTCTCAAATACCTTTTGTCTTCAAAACCTTGACACTAATAATCTTATTTTACACACCCACCTATGACCTAACTTGGAAACTACAATGCCTGCTTATAAATGCCAGGTCTGCCATAAAACACAGGTTTCTGTGGCACAACTTTATCTGTGATCATGATCTTGACCTGATATTTATGACGGAAACCTAGGTCCCTGAAGATAATCATACCATCATCAGTGATATGCTACATGAAGGATATAAACACATCCTGAAAGCCTGTGCCACCAAATATGGTGGCGTTCTTGCAGTTTAATACAAGTCTGGTCTTAATATCTCCTAAATATCTAGTTAATTTATTTTACCTGCAGAATCCCTTATCATTCAATTGCAGATTGTCTCTGCGATAACAATATTGCATCAAAACATCAGCACTGAAATCTCTCCATTGGCTCCCATTGGCTGCAAGGATCAAATTCAAGACCCTTTGCATTATCCACAAGGCCTTCTGGGGCCTGGGATCAACGTATCTCCAGCTTTCTCTTCTGAAATACCTTCCTTCTCGAGCTCTTCGCTCTTCCCCCTCCAACTCCTTGAGGGTCAGTCGCTTTTCTAAGCAACGTATTGGTGGCAGATCTCTCTCTTCTGCGGGAGCTTCCCTCTGGAACAGCCTTCCTGCCTCTCTGTTACTTGAGCAGAACCATTTCTGGTTCTGGAAACAGCTCAAGACTGTCCTCTTTGCTTCTGCCTTCCATTTTCCACTTCCCTGCTGATTTCCTGTCTGTTACCGCACTGGTTACCTGGCTAACCTCTGAACCACAGACCCATATCCCTGCTCTCCCAGAGCACACCTGCACTGCCTCCTGGCAACCCTGTACTGGGGCTCTATCTGCAAATCTACAACCCCCCTACTTGCACTTCACTAACACACACTCTCTGCGCTTAACCCCCTGCACTGCTACCTGCTGGCCCTACTTTTTTTTCTTTTTTTTCTATATCTTGTTCCTACGCCTCCCACTTCTCCTCCTCCCCTTCCCCTGGCACTTTTCCCCTTCTCTCTCCCCTGCATTTGCGCAATCTCAATGTCAATGGGCCTAGTAAGCTCATTGTCTTGTCCTCCCTTGTTCCCCTCCCTTGCCTCGTCGCGCCCTGAAACACTTGTGTATGGACGCTGTAAATACATTACAGAACATATCATAGACCGAATGGCAGTTAACAGTAATTTGACCAAGACCTCTCTGCAATGCTCTGTGACCTATTGCTGCAAAATGAGAATTTTATAGCACTCTGTGATTTAATTACTGGACAGAGTCCAATATAGATACAAAAAATACATCCTTTCTATGGAACTCCCTACAAGATTCTAGCATGAGAGGACATGTAAAGTATCCCACCGACATGGCTAGACATGCGCTGGAACAAATATTTGCATAGACCCCAGAAGTGGTTCTATACCTGCAATCCCTTTTTCCTGGACTGATCACTTTGGCAACCGTTTGTTATCCCAGGCCCAAGAGTAGGGAAAAATGGTTCATCGTCCTCTGCTCCAATCTCAAAACGTCTATGGAGTCAAGTGTCTAGGGAAGCGACTGAAGAACTGATGGATGCTCTCCCACTCTCGCTGAATGCCTCCTACATGAACAATAGCAATGACTTATTTAATTAATTAGATGGCCATACCAAAACGATTCATTAAAAATCAGCCCCTCTGGCAACATTTAAACCATGAGCAAAAGCAAATCAAAGTAAGAAATTGTTTATACACGAATTGAATCTTCTAAGAAGCAAAGTTAAGAACCTCGGGCATGGCTAAGCGGCCATGTTGTGAGGAAGGAAACTCCGAGAGCTCCCGATGATCCGCAACTATCCTGGCCTAAAGCGGGGGTTTCAGTGCGCAGTGATCCTTAAATAATATTGTAATGGATGTCGGAACGTGGCAGGCAAACTTGTGAGAAGACACAGGGCTGAAAAGACAAACCGCAGCTGAGATCGGAGCGGTGAAGCTCAGAGGCCAGCCCAAGGCATAAGCACAAAATTGTGGCCACCGCGAGGAGCAGCAGTGACTGAACATCAACACAATACTGAAGGGCGAAGCAATTACAAAAATTGCAGTGCTTGGCGTTCACAAAGGTCGGATACGAGCACAACCAACAGGCGGTGTCACAAAGACAACAGTGGGACGTGTGGAAGACCGGACCCTACCTGGGTCCGCCGTGGTCTGCCCGAGCCGAGAAAACAAGAAGGGCAAAAGTAGCTGAAACGTGAAAGACCCCGAATCCGAAGGGGCAGAGAAACACAACATATTGCACCCCCAGAGTTCAGACCACAGTACATAGATATTCGCAGATGGAATGGCAGTGGGAGGCAAGGAGCGCTTTCGCAGGTACCCCGGCGGACAGCTGGCCACCATCGCATTGAGCCCATGAGCACGAAGGAATGAGAGAAGAAGGGTATGGGCGCAGGCCCAATGGAAGGGTGTGCAGTGACCTGAAATAAGAAACTTGCCTCTGGAGACGGGCGCCCGAACTTATAGCAAAGCTGACTTAACAAAGGGACTGGCAGCGGATGCGAACTCGGAGCGCATTCAAAGTGAGCCGGTGCAGGAGGAACAAGCCGGTTGGTAACCCCCATGGGAAAATGACTGTTAGGGAGATTTCTCATACACGTGCTAAATTCCCTCTACCTTAGAGCCCGCTAGCTCTTTTGCTATATTTTGGGGCTTTGAACTTTTGATTTTCAATGTGTTTTACTTTTGTGTTCTTTGGTTATGGTGTTTTAAACAACCTCCATGGCAACATCTTTTTTTTCGTGTCACACGACACCTTCAGTGCAGTGGCACAGGGGTGTCTTTCAGACTCCCCAAGGTTTAAATACCTTTCCTGGGACTGACTACTGTTAGGCAGAATCCTGTGCAGTGCCCTTAGGGACCGCTACACACAATTAAGACTAAAGGTGGCAATACAAGTTTTACCCTTGGTAAAAGCCCGTACTACTATGTCAGAGTGGTAGCAGTGGCGGAGCAGCCAGGCTTATCTCAAGAGTATATGAGCAGTAGCAGAGATTACACAAAGGGACCACAATTACTGTGACTCAAGCAAACACTGACTCAAGGTTTCAGGTAGAAAAATATAAGTACATTTATTTTTAAACCATTTTTTGGAAACACAACACTTCTATTAGCTTAAAACCACACAAACAATATACTACAACTAACCAATTCACTTTGTACAGTAAGTCTCAAGGTAAGTACCCTGTATTTGAATGGACCGGTGTTACGAACAAAACATGTTACCGCAAATACGATTGTGATCACTTTTTGACAGTTTGGTCTAATAAATTAATACGTATCCGTGACATAAAATGCTACTGGGGCAAAAACACACTTAGCACCTGAGAATACAGAGGGAGTTGGAGGCAAAAATCACAGGCAATATTTTGGTTAGGTAGACAGAATCGAGAAACTCTCAGAGAAAGGAGTTCAAGAGTCAAAGGGCCGGTCAAGTGACACCCGGGACCTGTTGCCGAAGATCACACAGTCAGACAGTTCACGATTCAACGTAGCCAAGAGTACTTCGATGTTGTCAATGTTCAGAAGCAAAAGTTATATGAAGGAGGGAAGACAAGGGCAAGCCTTGGAGATGAAGAAAAGCGGTTCTCCCTGTTTCTTCAAGCACAACACAGTACCTTATTCCAATGGTGCAGCAGGTGCCCTGGCAGTTGTTCCTGTTGGTGTCCCGCAGACCCACGGTTCCTGGAGCTACGAAGTGAAGGAGGACGTCTGAAGGGGGTCTGCACCACACAGGGATGAAGTCGGCAGCAGCGACAATGAATAAAAGGTGCACTCCTTAAAAACAGGAGAGGTTCTTCAGGTGGCTATCCGGACCACTACAGCAGTGTGCAGCGATTTCGACCACAAAGGCGACCTCTGGCTGAAGAAGATGAGCTGGTTATCCCCACCAGGCTCAAGGGAAGACGACTCCGGACTGATCTTCTCTAGTCGTCGAAGGGTAGATAGTTCAGGACTGCAGCAGGGCTTCACCGGGAAGGGGTAGTTGCAGCAGTCGTCGTTCTCTCTGCTTCTCTTCGGTTCCTTGTAGTTCCAGTGGCAACTCTGACTTTTAGGCCAAGAGACCTGCCTTTTATGCGCAAAACCCCCAATCACACAGCCTGGCTGTCAATCACCCAGCAGGGGGGTTGTCCAGCCGGGACAACCACCTCAGCCAATCATTGCAAAGTGCGACTTGGGTTTCCTAGGATACCCTGTGCAGGGGGTGACAACACCCCTTCCTCACATTCAGCCCACCTAGACACCCAGGCGCCTGATGGAGGGCTAGAAGCAAAGTAACGCGAAGGATGAGTGTCTTGTTCGGGTGTGGTTTAAATAGCCACTGTAAAGTAGTCCAGGTAAAGTAGTCCCTAGGCCACCACACCCAAAACACTAGACGCATAGCTTGGTTCTAGGAATCAAGCTATGTGGATGCCTCCATGTTGGCTGAAAGCCTAAATAAAGTAGTTCCTCAAGCAGATGTCTTTCCTTACTGATGAGCCTAGCACCAAAGGCACCAGGACTGGCCCCAAGAGGGCCTGAGAGGTGGATGCCAGGCCTTATTTGAGACCCAAGTCCTGATTCCACCTGGCCAACGGGATTGCCTGTGGGGATCAGGGCTGAGGGTTGTGACACCATCCTGGTCCAGAGGCAACATGCTCGATACGGACCTACCAAGGAATGCCTTAAGGCAGCTGGTCTACTTTATATGTTGCTGTACCCGGCAAAGCTGAAGGTGATACGAGAGGGCAGATCGCATTTCTTCGAGACAACGGAGGAGGCTCAGGCATGGATGGACCAACAGGGCATCCCGCAAGGGAGACCCAGAAATGCCAACAATAACGAAAATCCACCCTGAGTTCAGTAGGAGTGAGTCTGCCACGGGATGACGGTACCGACGCTATAGACATTATGCAAGCCAGCAGACACAAAATGAAAGGAGCAACAAGATTCACTATTCCCATGGATGGCGGCGAGACACGCAACCCCAAGACTTCTGTTAGTTGAGATGCCAGTTTTGAGGCATCACGCTGCCGCAGGCCGGTTCCACCTTGGTGAGCAGTGCAAGAGAAGCAGCGAGGGCCGAGCAGGGGGAGGGTAGCTGAGCATTTGGTTATTAGTTACAGTAAGTGAATGGTTGGATAGGAAGAATTAAGTAGTAGTTAGTTTGGGTGGGAGATGGCACGAATGGAGGAAGAAGCATCAAACGACAAGGACATGGCAGAGGAGAAGAGAGAGATCAAGTAGAGCTATGTCCAAACACAGAAGTAGCCCACAAGCCCATGGGAACGAGCGGGCCCCCGGATCCAGTGAACACATGGGCCATGAGGCCATAAATATAGTCACATGGAATGTCAGAGGGTTTAACGCCTACGTCAAGAGACTGAGGGTCTACGCCTGGCTGAATAGGGTAAAGGTCCACATTGCAATCATACAGGAGACACACCTGATGCCAAAAAAGCAAGCTAAGATAGCCAAGAAATGGGGAGGCCAGATGTGCAGTTCAACGTACTCTAACTAGGCAAGGGAAGTGGTGACATGGATCACTCCGGGGATCCCGTTCCAACTCATGAAAGAAGAAAAGGACGCGGAGGGCAGGGTCCTGATCTTACAGAGAATGCTGGAGAATTGGGAGGTGTGCCTGGTAAATAAATATGCTCGCAACCACAAAGCAACAGAGTTCTTCAGGATACTTACGCCTCGGCTGGCCCCAAGTAGGGTGCAATGATCATTTGGGCCGGCAACTTCAACTTTACGTTGGATTCCCGACTGGACCGGTCAGACACCAAGCACAAGAAACAGGCACTGCCGGCCAGGGCACTATGGAAGATACTGGAACAGCTCAAGCTAGAAGATGTCTGGAGAAAGGTACACAAGGGCCAAAGGGGATACACACATTATAACGCCCCGCATGGGACATTCACTGAAATAGACTGTTTGTTCACGGGCAAAGAGCCACTGGGGGAATTCACCGGGGCACACATCCATGCACGAAAACTGTCCGACCATGCCCCCCTGGGAGCGGCGTGGGCACATACATACAGGAGAGCCCCCAAACCCACATGGGGATTGAGGGCGGATGCATTGTTGGATAGGGAATTCCAGGAGCATATCCAGAGCACGGTAGATGATTATTTTGAGCATATAGTAGGGAGTGTGGATAGCACTGGAACGGTCTGGGATGCCCTAAAGGTGTGGTTAGAGGAGCAGCAATGGGGAAGACTGGAGGCCTCAGGGGAGAGATTTTGGCTGAACTATAGAGAGTAGAATAGGAGGTTGAGAGGGCGGAAGCACAGGCAGGCGAGATGGGAGGAGAACAGGAAGATCTCATTACCTTGAGGCAACATTGCATGGCAATCTGGGAGAGGCTGGGGAAGATGGATTATTGGAAGTATATACAGAGGCTACATGCAGAGGGAGACAAGACCAGCAGGCTCCTAGCCTGGCTAACCAGACAGGAGGGCAAGCGTGAAACGATTAACGCAATTAAAGACGAACTGGGGGAGGTCACTAGGACCCAGGAAGGCATAAACAGTTTTCTCATGACTCTATGAGAAACTATACTCCTGTCCCCGGTCCAGGAGGCAGAGGAGGGAGATATAGCGGATGCTCTGGTGGAAATCAAACTTCCCCAACCAACAGAGGAGCAAGCCCAATGGGCTACCGGGGGAATTCTACAAGAAATACAGTGACAGTCTGGCCCAGACACTATTGGAGACATTAGAAGAGGCATATGAGAGGGGAAGGCACGTATAATGTCAGAATGCATAATAGTGCCTATACTAAAACCAGGGAAACCACCCCTAGAGTGCGGGTCCTATAGACCAATCTCCCTGATAAACCAAGATTCCAAAATCCTCACAGCGGCCCTGGGCAACCGGCTCAAAAGGGTCATAACCACGTTGGTGCACCCGGACCAAACAGGGTAGGTACCAGCAAGGAATACTACGTTGAACCACCGCAGACTCCACTACGTCATAGACAACACGAATCAGGAAGAGGGGAAAAAGCAGTGGCATCATTGGATACCATAAAGGCATTTGATTCGGTGAACTGGGAATGGCTTCTCAGTGCTTGCCCACTTCAGGACAGGAGAATGGTTCTTACGTTGGATCAGGCTTTTATACAAAGATCCGAGGGCGAGGGTAAAGATGGGCAGACACGTTTCGGAGGAATGGAGTATAGCGCGGGGTACGAAGCAGGGGTGCCCACTGTCCCAGATGGTATATATCCTAGCACTAGAACCATTCACAGGCTTTTTGAGGGCCGAGTATAGGGACACAGGGATAGCGATAGATGGGGAAGTACACCAAATATCAATCTATGCGGATGATATGCTACTCTATGTCCAGAACCCACGGGTCCACTTGCTGGACCTGCTTGAAGCTTTAGGAGCATTTGGCAGGCCGTCGGGAATTACCATCAATAAGGAGAAATCCCTGCTGTTCCCCTTGCCGGACCTGAGAGGCATGACACCAGACCGGTTACCAGAACTAGGCCTCACATGGACCCCACTCACCTTCAGATATTTAGGAGTGGATATGTACCACGATATTGAAGAGACACAAAAGACTAATACACAGGTGGCCCTGGATAAAATGTGGAAGGCCATGCAGTTTTGGAGGACACTACCATTAAGGATGATAGGTAGGGCGGCCCTGTTGAAAATGACAGTCTATCCCGCCTCCTGTACTATTTCACTAACATTCCTTACAACATCCCGGGGTCATTCCTTAAAATGCTACACACCATGGCAAGGGAGTTCCTGTGAGGAGGAAGGAGAAACAGTGTGGCACTGAACACACTACAAAGGGGCTCTGAGTGGGGGGACGTCAGTCTCCCGGACTTTGAACGATATTATCTGGCAGCGCAGCTTCAATTCGTGGTGCAGTGACTAGGCGAGGACACATCCATAGATTCAATACTTTTTCGACTGTCGCTGCAGCGATATCACCTGTTAGAGCTCTGGTGGATAGACACAGCTTCAGCCAAAGTACACCCCAGTATAGTTCAGCTGGCCCGAGCCCTATGGAAAAGGGCGTGGAAAATCCAAGGCATAAGAGACCCTTGCTCTAGGCATATCCCACTAGCGGGATTAGTGGATGTCCGCATATCAAACCTGGCAATGTTCAGAACACAGTGAGAAGATAAGGGAGTAGCCCAAATAGGTGATTTGTGGCAAAACAGACATTGGGTGGACTGCCAGACCCTGGTAGAAGAGCAAGGCATACACAGGGGTAAATTCATATTGTACAATAGCATGGTCAGAACTATAAGGAAGAGATGGGAGAACCTACCGGAGGCAGAGGACACACGGGGGGCACTAGATGTGTGGTATGACATTTCAGAAGGGGGACACACAGTGTCCAGGCTTTATGAACAATTGCTAGGAAATAATAACACGAGAGAATTACAAGTACAAACTAAATATGAAGAAGAGCTTCAAAAACCCTTCAAGGATGAGGAGTGCAACAGGGCCAGGGCCCTCTCATATGCAAAGAAAGTCTCCAGGAACGCAAGGTTCAGACAGATGCAGCTTTATCTCATACATAGGGCATATAACGCCAAAAATAATGTCAAGCATGGGGAACAGACAGATCCGGAGCTGCCCACGCTGTGCGGCGGAGCTGGCAGATATGGTGCATATGTTCTGGTCATGCCCAAGAATAACAAACCCAAGAATAACAAACTGGGGCACTATCAAAGAAAGAGTGCTAAAGGGAGGAATCCAGCTGAAAGCATGGTCGCCGGCATCGTACCTATTGGGCCTATTCCCAAGAGGAGACAGGCAGAGAATACCCTTGGCAAAAATGGAAGACCTGATGACAATACTGGCGAAACGCTGCATCGCAATGGCGTGGTACACAAGTACGGGTACCTTGATAGAGGGGTGGTGGGTGGACCTGCAACAATGGGCGATATCTGAGACAATAGTGTGGACAAGGGTGACACAAAGAGGTGAAGGTGATAGTGGGGCTAAGATATTGGCATGCAACACCCTTGTGCAGGACTTGTTCAGAAGAAATGAAAGGGACAGCAATTTTGAGCCAGGAAGCCTGGTTGAGGACTAATCAGCGCAGAGGATGATTGGGGAGTACAAGCCGAAAGAGTCAATGTGCCATGAAGGAGATGGAAGCCCCATATGTACCCGGGTGGTATACACTAGAGTAGCGTGTGGACATTATGGATGGAAGGAAAAGAACCTCGCCGTGAACTGAGCAGATAAGGAACGATATGAACTCTAACTCCAACTTGAAAATGCCAGTAGAAATGTGTTGTGTTGTTTAAGTGGTTTTGTGTTATGTTTTGTGTTGACAATGCAAATAAAAAGGTTTAAAAAAAAAGTTAAGAACCTAGAAAGGTGCTGTAGTCCCTCCTATAAAGAAGATTCTCAGCGGGAACTTAGATTACTCCAATGCTGGTACAAAAAATAAATAATCAAAGCCCTAAAAGCTCTACTATGGACATGAAATGTACTCTGCGCCTAATGTATCTAAAGGGTATGTTCAGTATTTAATTAGCTCTCTACTGGACCTGGCACTTTGTTGATACAACCAATCCAGTCACTGATTGATCAATTAATACAACACTTATTAGATACAACAGAGAAAATTAGGAACAGTCAGTTTTCGTTTAATGGTTCTCATTTAGAGGACAACTCCCCTAACAATATGTTAATTACATGTGACAACTTGGACTCATTTACCACTCTAGAGAACTATCAACTGATAAAACTATTCTCCTCGGCTAAATGTGCAGGCTCCCCACTGGACCTACTCCTGCCAAAAATTGCCCATGATCCATGCCCTGTATTCCCAGATTATATCTTAAATGATTTTAATGCATCACTGTCCTCAGCGCTCTTACCTGTAAATTGGAAATGTTCAGTGATAAAAGCCCTCCTAAAGAAACCCTCACAGGATTCCACAGATATGGGAAATTTTAGACCAAACTTTAGACCAATACCACGGCTCCCTTTCCTATTGAAGGTATTGGCAAGAATATTAGTCTCTGGGGGGTCAAACCTTTGTAGAGAACAAAGAACTACTTGACAAGGCTCAGCTGGGCTTTAGAGCATGCGGCACTACAGAGTTAATTACACACGCTTGTATTGATTTAATGAGCGATAACATCAACATAGGGGGATAACATCAATATAGGGGACTCCTGTGCACTGATACTACTCGAGCTGTCAGCTGCGCTTATATAACAGATTAGATAGTTATGGTTCAAATCATTGCCCTAGAATGGATTCATTCCTTCCCAACAAACCGAACACAACAGGTTCATTGTGGTGCATATTTTTCTCAACCTCGACCGATGAACTGTGACGTTCCACAGCAGGTCTGCTCTTTCCCTAATATTGTTCAATGGATATCTTCGGCCACTGATGATCGTACAGCAGTCAGGTGTTGCATGTTGTAGATCTGTTATAGGCGAATACTAATCTGTTTTCCAAACTTCCAGATTGTCGACTCAATAAAAAATTGGATGGACTTAAACTTCCTAAATATCAACCCGGACAAGACACTAATCATCAATGAAAAACCTACTTTTTGGTCACTGTCATGCTGGCCTGACAGCTTTGCCACTTGTCCTGAACCAAAATCAGAGATTAAAAACCTAGGCATAATGTTGGACAATGGAAAGGCAGACATCTTGTGTAATTTCTACCGGCTTTGATATCTGCAGTAAAATGAAAATAATTCCACCCTATATGATCTTTGCACATCGGGTGATTGTGATAAATGCACTACTTTCTTCTCATCTTGATTTCAGCAACAGTGTCTACTTTGGCCTTCCTCAATCTTTGATCCAACATTTGCAGAGGTTTCAGAATACAGTGGAAACACTGCTGTTACATATCCTCAGCCTTGCGTTCTCTGCACTGGCTACCAATTCACAAACATATTACATTTAAAAACATTTTCATAGTCTTCAAAAGTCTCCATCTTCAGAACTTCAACCCTCTCATAAGCAAACTGAAATGGTTTATACCCATTACTCAATCGTATGGGACACTTCTCAACTTAAACACAAATAACGTGAGATTTATTTAATGAAATCATAAACAGTGAGGACAAGAAACAGGTGCATGTCTGCGCATGCAGTCTCCACATTGCCTTTTCGATTCTTTTTGTCTGTGCCCCAATCCTAAAATGGAAACCTGTGTGAATCCAGGCTTCTGTGTCACAATTACAGCATTAACAAAACAGATTGTAAATCCCTCCTTCCATGTCTGTGAGCGGCAGGAGACTTTTACATGGATTTCTATGGAATCCTCCTCCTTTGAGCAGGTGCAAAAAGTATGTTGATTCTACAGGACTTCACAGCAACTCTGCTCAAAATAATATCTCATGTGAGCTAACCCTCCTAAATTTCGATCCATCCCCCCCACCCGCTCCCCTGCTGGTAAATACATCAAAATCACATGGTGAGTAAAAACCATGGATTAAAAATTTCACACATTGTTTTTACCCGCCGTGTGGTTTAAACACTGTAAGGAAAATGACCTACTAAGATGCAAAGTAATTATTGCCAACTTGTGTATTTATAATCCTACTGTCAAATATTCGCACTTTAAATACAAAGTACCTGAGTCTGAAAGATGTGCATTGGAGCAAATCAGATATGCCCGTTAGCATATCTGATTTACTCCTGCTGCCTTACACCAGATCCATAAGCCTAAAACTGGAGCAAATCTGGAGCTGCATGGAGCATATTTGAGATGTTCCTGTGCAAATGTGATCCTCAAAGATTTGGTCATAGGCCTTCCAGATTTGCTCCAGTTGTAGGTTTTCTGAGTCAGTTGTAATGTAGCTGGGGCAAATGAGAAATGCTCACAGGTATCTCCCATTTGCACCGGTTCAAATCTTTGTGAATCAGGGCCAAAATGTTGCATTATAATTTGCTCTACTTATACATGTTTACCAAACAAAGAACTTACAAAGATTCTGTGTCATGTTACTTTATGCACTGTTTCTGAAGTGCAACTGCCTCAACTTCAAAACTGACTGAGTTAGAGTGACCGGGTCTCCTGGTGAGTTTCCTTCCATGGAGAATGTCCAGGAGGGTGTCCACCTTGCAGCCTTAACCAACATATTGATGGGGTAGTTAAGTTGTGCAAGCTTCCCTGACACCTGAGTGTGCTTAGACAGTGCACGTTGGTCCATTGAGAGTGGTCAAGCTTTTCAGCCCTTCTTTGATACCTGTTTGTAACTGTCCAAGTGAGTCTGTTTCTTCAAGAGCTTTAGAGACTTCCATGATAGCTGTTACAAATTATCACTGTGAGTATGTTCTGTGTGGGAGCAAGGGGCCAGCAGGCCCCTCGCATCCTTTACTTCTCAGTACAAAACTCGGACCAAGTGCCTCCAGTCGTGGGTTCACCCCTTGCCCTTATGCAATGTCGACTTTGGTTAACATTCGCATAGATGGGACCACTGAGCAGGACACAGGGCATCCATTTTTGTACCCCCTTTTGACTCCATCTTGGTGACTAGGCTTCACTGCGATAGTACAAAATGCTTTGCTTCCCTTTCTCGCAGCGGCCAGACGCGCATGGCCTCCACCATCTTTCCCACTCTGACTGGAAAATTCTGCAGCTCCATTCTCACGCCGAAGCCGGAGGTACTTGCAACAAATAATAAATGCAACACATCACTCTTCCTCTGAGATCACTGTCCTACATGTGAACCAGCATGAGCTAAGCACATAGCTCGTTCATCTCCACAAACGTGTCCTTGCCCCCGCACCCTCGCCAGTGGAAACTTACTGCCATTGACCCTGTGCCCCTGCAAGATGTTCCTTTCATGTGCCAGACCGTTGACCATGCCATGATGCCCACCCAACAGATCCCCAACTAACATTAGACCCCTGCTGCAGTATATGGTTGTCTACCACTAACGAATGTCACATACCAGAGATTGTTATGAACGCAGACCCTCATTTCAAGCAGTGTATTATGGTGGTCAAGGTCCTTAACCTAAGGCCTCTATAATCCGATGTAACTGATAGTATAGATGCACTTGTGACATTTATAGAGACATGATTAGTTTTTCAAAGACTTCGAACGATTATTAATTAGTGCATGCATTTTGAGAATATATTATGTTAGTTTAGCTAGTGACCACCCTGCTTCACAGCAACCTGACTTTCACCCATTCGGAGCACAGATGCCTGACGTCCATCCTCCCACCAGCCAAACAGCCAACCCGGAGGAAGAGATGCCATCCACACCATGGGCACCATATGAACTGTCCAATCCGGGACCAACGTAGTATCCTATGTTAGTTGCGTCATTTTCCCTATAAAATGTATTGTAACATTAATTTTGGTCAGAGCGCTCTCAGAGGCAACAGAGATCTTTGAATGCCATTTACTTATATAAACCTTGCCTTGAACTCTCGCAGCCTGCTCTCTTTGCCTCATTCCCCGTCCGGGGTGTGTCAGTTTTATTCTTCTGCATGAGAAAGACGGGGAGGGCACAAACATTTGGTGACCCCCTGCGACGTGATTTGGAGACGTACCTCGAGGCCCGCACTGTGCAGCGAGATCCGGGACGCCCCCCAGCAAAACCATCGCCTCCGCAGCCAACCAGCCTGTGCGCACTACAAGAAAGGGTCAAGGGTTCCCGGTTGACGAATACCCAATTGAAAAAGCTGCTCGCCGAGGCAGGCCACGGCTTGGTTGGGGTGCGGACCTGACTGGGGTCAGACCGTGAACGGTGACCCTCGGATTACCTGACTGAACACGTGAGTGCCGGTTGCGAAAGTTCCCAAGGAAAGGTAAGGGGGAAAATAAGGGAACAGGTGGTAGTGGGTAAAGCCAAGAGTAGGGACTGTGTGAGTGATGTTGAGGCTTTTCTGATCTATCCTTTATATGGCCATTAGGTTTTGTGAGAAGAAGAGAAAAGGTATCCTAGCCCGAACGGCGTAGAAGGTGGCACCGCGTAGCATTGTCTCGTACAATGCAGATAAATAAGTGAAGATAAAGAGAAGATAGTAGGGGTCTCGTATATTGAGTAGACTCGGAGTAGTTATTTAGAACTTTCTTTTTCCGTGTAAGCAAGGATTCTTGGGGAAAAAGTAAGATGGTGTAAGAGGTGGGGAGTGGATGAGAAGAGTAGCCAGCAGGGGTGGATAAAAAGTGTTCGGGAACGGGAACAAGGGGGAGATAAAAGCGTGCAGGCAGTGCATGTTATGTGTCATATGTCTTTTTGTCCATTACTGTCTGGTATGTCAAAATGTTGTAAGTGATTTGTTGGTAAGAGGTTAAATATATGCAAACGTGAACTGTTGAAATGGGAAATGCAACGATTACAAGGGTAACGTTGAATATTGAAGCACAATAACTGTCAGTAATTGAGAAACGCTTAATACATTGTTGACCCCTAAGAAAGAACGGTGGTTGAAGGGTGTGATTAGAGGGAGGATCAAGTACAAGCGCGGACACAAAGCGAAGGGAGAAACATCGTCATGGGGGGAATAACACCATTGGCTAACATTTGCCAACATCGCCCACTATATAGTGACAGGATACAGAAATACCACGATCAATGGGTGACGGAGATAAAAGGGGACAGCGTGACACCAATTTGGCCAGAGGGACGGCGGTTTGACAAAAGGTTGTTAGATTTAGTATCCACACATTTATTGGCAAAATATAAGGGAAAACAGTTGCAGAACAGAAGAGAGGTATTGGACCTATGGCGAATATTCGAGGAAGTTACCCCTATAGCAAAGGTAAATACAGAGAAAATAATCGAAAAACAGAAAACGCAGGAAGAGGTAAGCGGAACACCAAAGGGTGAATGCACAATAACCACAACTGAGAATGTTACAACCAAAATATACCCCTTAATGACAAGACTAGCAGTAGGATACAGTGAGCCTCTGTATATACCAGCGTGCCCCACCCCCACTCCCTCAAATGGAGCGGTAGCCACGGCGCCACCACCATAAAATAAAGGAGGCCTTTATGGCCTGACAAGTGCGCCTCCTGTACATTTAGCACGACTAACAGGAGAGTTAGACCGCCAGTTAGCGCATGCACAAATGGAAATAACAAGGCTAAGAGCACTGTGTGACAGGGGACAAAGGCTACCGGGGGGAGGGGAAGTACCACCATTGTCCATAGCAGATCTCACACCCCCGCTAAGTGCAACAGGGGAGTTAGCCCCAGCGACGCCAGAGCCAGCGCAGTCAATATTGCCTCAGGGAACACCCACATCAAGGGCGTGAGAAAGAATGCCGATCGGGAGAATTCCTGTTCCATCTGAATGATAAACCAGTGAGAATAACACGCCCAGCCACCCCAGAAAGCTAGCGAGGGGAAGAACAAGAGGAGAATGGCGAACGAGAAGAAGAAATAGAAGAGGTGTGGAGTGATCTAGACGACTATGAGGAAGGAGTGGCAGCTGTAGGATCCCCACTGCCACATCATTTCGATGACTTAGATCCACGATCACCCCCACAATGGCAGGGTAGATTAAGGCAGCAAGTAGGGAATATGCTGGTAAGTAAGACAAAGAAAGGGATGGTAAGTAAAACAGGAAAGAAGCATAAGTTGCAGATGCCATTGATAAATAAGGGAGCAGGTAGGCCACACTATATTCCGTGGGCCCAGATGGACAAAAACAACCTGTTGAAACTCCTCCCCCCACTTGTAACAATGAGTTGTGAGCGACACGATGGATCACCCTTCAACAATGTTCGAGCACAAGTATGGGACGCATTGCGACGCACATTTCCAGATATTCCAGATTTACATTTAGTAATGCAATGTACAATTAAGGAGAACGAGGATCCCACGCAATTTATACTGCGGGTGCAAGACTTGAGGAGAAGCGAAACTGGTCCGGCATGGAACCAATCCACTGCCTTGTTCTATTTTATAATCAAGAAAAGGCTCCCAAAGGAGGTACAGAAGGCCTTGGACAAGATAGCTGGGATAGAAGCCAAGGGTTGGCCTGAAATTCAGAGCATAATTGTGCACCACTGTAGGAGGATCAAAGAGAAAAGGAGATAGCACAAAAAAGGTTGGCAGACGAAGCAAAACTGGTACAGAATAAATTAGTGAAGGTCACCGCCATAAACGCCAACTTAACAACAGATAAAGAGAACGAGGGGGATGAAAGTGCGGGAAGCAGGCCAGTCGGAATAGCAGCACTGTGGGCAGCAGGAGAACAAGGACCGTGGAACGGAGAGGAGCAACACAGAGGACCACAGTGGCAAGAAAGGCCGACAAGAGGACACGGTGGGTACTGTGGCCAGAGAGGGAGGTTTGGAGGCATGGGGAATAGAGGATTCGGTGGCCAAGGGATGAGAGGACAGCAAGGGTCATGTTGGAATTGTGGGAGATGGGGACACTTTTCAAGAGATTGCAGAATGCGGCCCTCAGGGTATTTCCAAGGGCAACCACCCGTGGACAGTGAACAGGTATGGGGATGCCCACACCCAGGTAGCCCCTATGGGTTACCAATGGGAGGGGGAAGACCACAGGACCAGTGTTATAACGAACCCCAAATGCAGCAAAGACAACCACCCTCACAAACGCATCACAATGCATCACAGCACATGACAAGACAAAACACTGTAGGAAACGCCAGCAGGAACAGTTTCACAACAGCTGCACCTGGTGCACCTGCACCGTTCCGTGGCGCAGCAGTAGTTGGAGATAATGTTTTCTCAGTGCCCAGACAAGAAAGGTACGCAGATTAGGACAGCCCAGGGGGAGCACTTGCGTGTCCAGTCCTATCCACCACCCTATGTGCAGAAGAGGAACCACTAGTGGGGGCAGAGATAGGAAATAAGCAGTTTATCATTATGGTAGACTCAGGAGCGGAAAAATCATGTCTGATGGAAGGGCGGTTTCCGCTCTCAGGCAGGAATTTGGAAACGCAGGGGTTTTCTGGGGCTATTTTAAAAGTTCCTTACACCAAAGATCTTGATATAACGGTGGGGGGGGGAACAGTGTGCGCACCCTTACTGTACCACGAAGACGAGCCAATCAACTCGCTGGGTAGAGATTTGCTGAGTAAATTGAACATGACCATTTCGTTTACCGATCTGGGAATAGTGTGTTCCACCCCAGGAGTATGCCCAGTGCGAGCAATGTTAATGATTAGCACGATGATGAACGAAGTTGTGGTGCGAGGAATACCCATTGACATAGACATGTTTATCTATGGCATCAAAGTGTTAGCCCGAGTAGTGCCTGAGATAACGAGAAAAGAATGGAGGACACCATCAGACTTTACATTCTGCCCAATTGCGAACACGGACGTCGTGTCCATAGACATAGAGGCAGTTCAGGTATCGAGTAAACGTATTGTGGTCATAGGCATGGACACGCATGGATGCGAAACAAGAGTGAAACAATACCCAATATCAAGAGAAGCAGAGGAAGGGATTAGGGAGATAATAAATGCACTCCTGAACCAAGGTATACTAGTGCCATCAAACTCCCCGTGAAACACAGCCATCTTTCTGATTAAAAAAGCAAAATGAGGGGGGTGGAAGATGATCCAAGATCTCCGCGCACTTAATGACATCATTCAAAAAGAGTTCCTGCTAGTGCCTAACCCGGCATCAATACTGTGCAGTACACCCAAATAATCTACATGTTTTACTGTGGTTGACTTGAAGAATGCCTTCTTCTCCATACCACTTGACCCAGGATCGCAGTACCTCACAGCATTCACACTGGGAAATAACAGATATGAACATTGCAGACTCCCACAGGGGTATTTCGAAAGCCCAAGTATTTTTAACAGAGTATTACTAGAGGACATTGGAAATATAGATGTAGAGAGCACCATTATACAATACATAGACAATTTACTCGTCTGTAGCAAAACAGAAGAAAAGTGTAGAGAAGACTCTATAACACTGTTAAACGTGTTAGCTACCAAAGGATACAAGGTTGATAAAGGGAAACTACAATATTGCCTTGCCGAAGTTGTATACCTCGGACAGTTAATATCGAAAGATGGAAAACGAATACTCCCTGACAGGGCAGCTGCTATACGTAACATAATAATACCAAAGACAGTGAAGGACATGCAAAAATTTCTTGGCATATGTAACTATTGCCGAGCATGGATCCTTGATTATGCAGCATACACACGCCCATTATTGCAAGCATTAAAAGAAGCGCAAAAAGGTAGAGCCCCAATAAAATGGACACATGATATGATGGCTCAGTACTTCAGACTGAAAGACCTTATCCCTGAGGCTCCAGTCCTTGTGAACACAGATTATGAAAGGGAATTTTTCTTGTTCTCACACTGCAATGGAACACTGATTATGACAGTGTTGACACAGAAAACATCATTAGGCCACAAACCATTGGCCTACTACAGCGGAACACTGGATGCAGTGATGCAGGGTCACTTCGCTTGCGAACAGGCCCTCACAGCCGCGGCCTCCGCCATTGAAAAAAGTGCCACAATTGTAATGGGATGTTCAGTAACATTGTATGCAGAGCATTCACTATTTGCGATTCTTGAGTGGTCAAAATCAACACTGACAACACAGAGGGGAACAGCATATGAGATAATAATTGTAAGCCCCAACGTGCAAGTGGTCAGGTGTAAAACAGTAATCCCAGCAACATTCATTACAGAGCCATGTACTATGGAGGATATGCAGGAACATGACTGTGCAACCTATGAGAGGGAGGGTGATGCTATTCCCAAGACAAGTGAAAACGCCCTGAAGGAGGGGGAAATATACTTCATAGATGGTTCAGCATCAATAAACCCAGAAACAGGAGAGAAGCATGTAGGGATGGCAGGAGTACGAAATGAGGGAAGATAGCTATGAAACAATCTTCCAAAAGCATCTCCGGTCCCATTACTACGCACAAGCGGCTGAACTGACTGCATTAATTGAACCATTACGTACAGCCAAAGGATGCACAGTGACCATATACTCAGATTCAGCATATGCAATTACCACTGTCCATTCAGGACTATCACGCTGGTGTAGAAGTGAGTTCAGACGAGCAGATGGCTCACCAGTACAGCCCGCCACACTATTGAATGAATAAATAGAGGAGTTGGCAGAGCCATCAGTAGTGGCAGTGGTGAAATACCAAGCCCATACCAACAACACAGATGCGATCTCATTGGGAAACGTGGCAGTCGACGCAGCAGCGAAGGAGGCCTCATATTTCAATATGACACCAGCGGCTGAGTTTCATGATGCCTACCCCCGAGGACCAAGACCAGTTCCAGCAACCCCGGAAGCAGGCATGAAGTTATTTTGAGCAAGCCCAAAAGCCCCTGTTGGGGGCTGTTTGGATGCGGTCCTCGCGCCTATGGCGCCAGGCTCATATGGAGAGTCAGTCCTGGCACCATAGGCGCCAGGCTCATAGAGTAGAACTTACCTGATGCAGACCATGCTGCAAACTTACCTGATGCAGACCATGCTGCAAGAGCTCCAAGTCAAATGAGGCTTGGAAGGGACTATTTTACCTTGGGATTATTTTTTACTCGGATGGGGCTGGGGAGGAATACTTACCTGGGACTACTTTGGAGGCTATTTAAACCACGCCCGAAGAGCAGCACATGGTTTGCGTTATTCTGCATCCAGCAGTGTAATGCCCGCTGTGTCTGCGAGCCTGCAGCCAGTCTTCTGCCACGCCCGCCTCGAGTCTGCAGCTCCTAGAAAAAGGGGAAAACAGAAGGAGAAAAGGTTAGAACAAGAGCAATACCTTCGATCCTTACCTGAATTCTGGATCCACCGCGCCTTCGAGCTGGAAGAAAGAAGTATTTCACGCGCGCCGCCTCACCTGCTGCAGTGCCGCGCTGAACTCACCGGCCTTCGCAGCATTCTCACGATTCACCGCTTCCTTCTGCACATTCCCTCCACACTCCGGCACCTAAGGGGAACACAAGAACAGCAAAGGTGATCCAAGGGAATATAGTAACTACCCCCATAGACTTACCTGATTTACCGCCGGGGGTACTATTCCTCTTCACGGGTCGGCGCAGCCTCCATAGCATCCTCGCAGTACCCCGGCCCCTAAGGGGAACAAAAGGACAACAAGGTGAGACAAAGGGACAAACAAGGGGAATCCTCCTCACCACAATAGACCTACCTAATTTTATCGCCGGAGGCATTATTCCCCGAACTTCATATTTTCTCTCCGCACCTGAATAAGGGAGAAAGCAACAGGTTGCATTCTGGCCTTATTTTATTGAACTGTGTTGGATAACACAAATCCTTACCTGTACTTCGTCAGCTACCACAAGGAACTCTTCGCTGGGATCAAGCTGCAAACTGCAAGGAATCGGACAAGAGTGAAAGTCAGACATTTGAACTCTTACAAACTACAATGTTCTGAAACTCACCAATTCCTTCTAACCATTGAAGCAACTGGTTATCTACGCGCACCTGCGCTCGATGCAGGATGGAGAGCTCATCCTCGCAAACCATCAGGTGAGACTTTAAGAAGGGGCATTAGAGGCAATCAGTAGGGAGAACAGCAGGGGCAGGTGGGGGTTAACTCTCAACTCCACGGGTGGTTAATTCCCTTTCTTCATTTACAGAAGAATACTCCTACGGGCCAAGCAAACCAAGCTGGGTGGGCCAGTCCAGTCTGTCATCTCGGCACTACACGTCACATTGGTGGAGACCGCAGCTGTCCAGTTCGGATCGACGCCCTGTGGGAGCCAGGTGAGCGTAACAGAATGCGAAGCCCACCCACAAATTCCCACCCGGGCGTTATGGAAACTTCAGAAACTGACCAATTGGCCCAACTACTATGGGAACTGAGGACAGAAGTGCATTCTGCCCGTCAAGAGACCAATGCTTTTAGGAGAGAGCTGATTTTGTCAAAGGAGCAAACTAATGATCTTGCTAGGCAATTACTGCAAAGCCAGGCTGGACAAACGCCTCTACCAGGACTCCGGGGGAATCCAGCTCCTGTTTAATCGAGTAACCCTGTGCAAATAAACCTACCAGGGACTATTCCATTAGCTCCGCCCGAACCCTTTGCCGGGGACCCTAAAAGGGTCGCTGTTTTCATGAACCAATGCCGCTTGCACTTTTTATGCATACCTGGAGCCTTCCCAAACGATCAAGCCAAGGTAGCCTTTGTATTGTCATATCTCAATGGCAGTGCAGCTGATTGGTCAATTCCACTAGTTACTCAGGATGACCCAATTCTTCGAGATTCACAGGGCTTTCAAAAGAAAGACTCTTTGCCCGGCACTCCCAAGGACAGGCCCTGGATAACAAACTTTTGTCCCTACGACAGGGTAACCAGGACCTCCTATCCTACATCGCAACCTTTAATAGGTTGATAGTGGAAACTGGATGGCCTGAGGTAAAACGAATCACGTTATTTCATCGAGGGCTTCAAGGAGAACTCAAGGATGTCTTGGCTCAAGACGTGAACCCACCTCAAGACTGCGCTGAATATATAGACTTAGTGGTCCAGTTAGATCACAGACTTCAGAACAGAAAGGCTGATAGAGCCAATTTTGGGAATCGGGTGTTGGTTAAAACCCACGCTAACCCCAAAGGAGCAGATGCTTCAGAACCCATGCAAATCGGAGGGGTTAAAGGACCCTTAACCCAGAAGGAAAGAGAAAGGAGATGGCAAATGCAATTGTGTCTATATTGTGGAACTTCTGGGAATTTTCTGCGGGATTGCCCCGTGAAAACACCCAAGAAGGTGGTAGGAGCTGCTGATAAAAGCCATATGGAGTCAGACACGGGAAACGACCACGCCTGACAAGCGTAGAGGTCCGCTTACCGAGCTTGAAGAAGGATACTCAGACCTCGCAGTTCATCACACCAATGGTCCTCGTAGATCCAGGGCAGCCATCGCGTATGCACGCAGTAAGAGCATACATTGATAGCGGGGCCATAGGAAACTATGTGGACTACGAATTGGCTTCCAGGATGAATCTACCTCTCTGCCGAAAAACCACCTCAGATGTCATCACCACAGTCGATGGAACTGAAATCACCTCTGGGCCTGTGACTCATTCCACCGCAGAGATGACACTATTGGGTCAGGATGGGCATTGAGAGACTATTGTGTTTGATCTAATCAAAGCCCCACAGTTCCAAATAATACTGGGGATACCTTAGTTGGAAACACATAATCCTTGTATTGATTGGCGAGAGAAGAGAATAACCTTCCCAGATTGTGCACGAACCTGTTACCCAAAGAAAAAGCTGAACGCAGTCCTGGCCACAGTAACCACAGCAGTCATGCAACTACCTCCAGAATACCAAGAATTCCAGGATGTCTTCCAAAAAGAACAGGCAAACACCTTACCTCCTCACATTCGTACGATTGTCAAATCGATCTCATACCCGGTGCACAACCCCCTTGTAGCAGGATCTATGCCCTTACGGATCCTGAGAACCTTCACCTACGATAATACTTAGACCAGTACCTTGCCAATGGCTTTATTCGCCCATCCAAATCCCCTGCATCTTCAGCTTTGTTCTTCGTGCCCAAAAAGGAAGGTGACCTCAGAACGTGCATAGACTACCGTGCATTGAACCAGATAACTGTTAAGAACCGATAACCATTGCCTCTGATCCCTGAACTACTGGACCAAGTGAAGGACACTTGCATATATACTAAATTAGATCTCCGGGGGGCATATCATCTGGTACGTGTAAAAGAGGGCGACAAATGGAAGACTGCTTTCCGCACTAAGTATGGGTTATTCGAATATCAGCTGATGCCTTTCGGGTTGTGCAATGCACCAACAGCCTTCCAATACTACATGAACGATGTCCTTCATGAACTCATTGACGTTTGTGTTGTCGTATATATCGATGATATTCTAGTATACTCCTCTTCAGAATATGACCATGTGAAGCATTTTTCATGCCACAGAAGTTGAATTCCTTGGGTTTATCCTGACCCCAAAGGGAGTCCGAATGGACTCACGAATGGTGGACGCAATCCTTAAGTGGCCATCACCAAGTTCAGTTAAAGGAGTACAAAGCATGCTCGGCATTGCCAATTTCTACCGCAGATTCATCCCAGATTTTTCACATGTCGTACATCCCATCACAGCACTCTTGCGAAAAAATAAACGCTTTATGTGGACTGAAGAAGCTGAAAATGCCTTCCAAGAGCTGAAAGCGAAATTCACGTCTGCACCTGTATTAAAGCACCCGCGCCCTGATCTTCCATACATAGTGGAAACTGATGCATCCAGTCTAGCCATGGGAGCTGTCCTGTCTCAAAAGGACCCTGAAACTGGCCAGCTTCACCCAGTAGCATTTTGGTCCAGAAAGTTCTCGGCACCCGAGTTAAACTATGCGGTTACCGACAAGGAGTTATTAGCCATTAAATCCGCCTTCAAGGCTTGGCGGCACTATCTTCTCGGTGCCAGGCATACCATTACTGTGATCACCGATCACCGGAACTTACAGTATTTAAAAACAGCCAAGGCCCAATCGTCACGTCAACTCCGATGGGCATTGTTCTTTGCCGAGTTCGATTTCGTGATAACCTATCGACCAGGTTGTAAGAATGGTAAATATCCAGCAACTCTTTGATCCTACAGCCCTGCGAGACTGGGTAAAGAAAGGCCCAGACTACTCTGTCACCAATGATCTGCCTTATTACCAAGGGCGGCTGTTTCTGCCACACAAGGAACTACAAGAGCTAATCATTTCCTGTTATCATGATACCCTAATGGAGGGGCACCCAGGTATTGCAAAAACTGAAGCTAAGATTAAAAGACAATTCTGGTGGCCCACCTGGCGAAAGGATATTAAATCATTTGTGATGTCTTGTGGCATTTGCGCCCAAAACAAAAGTCAAAAGAAAAAAACAGCTGGACTCTTACAACCTTTAGACATTCTGCCTACACCATGGTACACCTTATCGTTAGACTTTATTACTGATCTACCTCCTTGTAATGGATTGAACACCATTCTAGTTATTGTGGATCTTTTTTCCAAGATGGCCCACTTTATTCCTGTAAAAGGATTACCTTCAGCCTCAATCCTGGCCAAAGAATTCCTCGAAAACATTGTTCGCATACATGGATATCCGTCCGTGTTGGTCTCTGACCGGGGCAGTCAATTCATTTCACATTTTTGGAAGAAATGTTGTCAATTGGCGCAAATCGACGTGAGATTATCGAACAGTCACCACCCCCAGACCGATGGTCAAACGGAGAGGACCAACCAGACTCTTGAACAATACCTGCGTTGTATTTTACATCAGACTGAGAGTAATTGGAAGGACATTCTTTGGATAGCCGAATATGCATACAATAATTCAGTACATTCTGGAACTGGACAAAGCCCCTTTTATACCCTATATGGGCACCATCCTCAAACCTCAGACCTTGACTCACCCCAACACTTAGAAATGCCCGCAGTGGACCATCTACACGCTACGATTACACAAGCACATTTAAAACAAGCGAAGGAGAAATATAAGAAAGATGCTGATCGGCATAGAAGTGATACTCCACAGTACCAGATAGGGGATCAAGTATGGTTGGCCACAAAACACATACCTCTCAAGGGAACGCAGACCTTTAACCCTAGATATTTGGGACCTTACTCTATTAAGGCCATTATCAACCCGGTGGCCGTCAAGTTGGACTTACCTGCTAATATGCGAATTCACCCCCTCTTTCATGTGTCACTTTTGAAGCAAGTGCAACCAGGGACAAGACTAACCAACCCACCAGACCCCATCCTTATAGACGGGGAACCCTAATTTGAGGTTAGGAACATCCTGGACTCCAAGATGGTGAAGTCAAAACATTTTTATTTAATCGACTGGAAAGGTTACGGACCACAGGAAAGGTCTTGGGAACCTAGTGACCACGTGCATGCACCTCGATTGGTGAAAAGATTCCACCGAAATTTCCCAGACAAACCAAAACCACGGGGAAGAACGACTTTAGGAGGGGGCTTGGGGGGGGAGTGCTGTCATGATGCCTACCCCTGGGGACCCAGACCAGGTCCAGCAACCCCGGAAGCAGGCATCAAGTTATTTTGAGCAAGCCCAAAAGCCCCTGTTGGGGCTGTTTGGGTTCGGTCCTGGCTCCTGTGGCTCCAGGCTCATATGGAGAGTCAGTCCTGGCTTCATAGGCACCAGGCTCATAGAGTAGAACTTACCTGATGCAGACCATGCTGCAAACCTACCTGATGCAGACCATGCTGCAAGAGCTCCAAGCCAAATGAGGCTTGGAAGGGACTATTTTACCTTGGGACTATTTTTTACTCGGGTGGGGCTGGGAAGGAATACTTACCTGGGACTACTTTGGAGGTTATTTAAACCACGCCCGAAGAGCAGCACATGCTTTGCGTTATTCTGCATCCAGTAGCGTAACGCTCACCGTGTCTGCAAGCCTCTATCCAGTCTTCTGCCACGCCCGCCTCCAGTCTGCAGCTCCTAGAAAAAGGGGAAAACAGAAGGAGAAAAGGTTAGAACAAGAGCAATACCTTCGATCCTTACCTGAATTCTGGATCCACCACACCTTCGAGCTGGAAGAAAGAAGTATTTCACACGCGCCGCCTCGCCAGCTGCAGCGCCGCGGTGAACTCACCGGCTTTCGCAGCATTCTCACGATCCACCGCTTCCTTCTGCACGTTCCCGCCGCACTTCGGCACCTAAGGGGAACACAAGAACAGCAAAGGTGAGCCAAGGGAATATACTAACTACCCCCATAGACTTACCTGATTTACCGCCGGGGGTACTATTCCTCTTCACGGGTCGGCGCAGCCTCCATAGCATCCTCGCCGTACCCTGGCCCCTAAGGGGAACTAAAGGACAACAAGGTGAGACAAAGGGACAAACAAGGGGAATCCTTCTCACCACAATAGACTTACCTAATTTTACCGCCGGAGGCGTTATTGCCCGAACTTCATATTTTCTCTCCACACCTGAATAAGGGAGAAAGCAACAGGTTACATTCTGGCCTTATTTTATTGAACTGTGTTGGATAAGACAAATCCTTACCTGAACTTCGTCAGCTACCACGAGGAACTCTTCGCTGGGTTCAAGCTGCAAACTGCAAGGAATCGGACAAGAGTGAAAGTCAGACATTTGAACTCTTACGAACTGCAATGTTCTGAAACTCATCAATTCCTTCTAACCAGTGAAGCAACTGGTTATCTACGCGCACCTGCGCTCGATGCAGGATGGAGAGCTCATCCTTCCAAACCATCAGGTGAGACTTTAAGAAGGGACATTAGAGGCGATCAGTGGGGAGAACAGCAGGGGGATGTGGGGGTTAACTCTCAACTCCACGGGTGGTTAATTCCCTTTCTCCATTTACAGAAGAATACTCCTACGGGCCAAGCAAACCAAGCTGGGTGGGCCAGTCCAGTCTGTCATCTCGGCACTACACGTCACATTGGTGGAGACCGCAGCTGTCCAGTTCAGATCGATGCCCCAGTGGGAGCCAGGTGAGTGTAACACTGAGTGCATTGTTAAAGCTGCCACCGTAGAATCACTAGGCGAAGCCTATAGTAACACGCCCATAACCCAGCTAATAGAGTTACAGAGAAGAGCACCATTGGAGGAACAAGAATTATGGAGCAAGCGGGGATGTAAACAATCGGCCACAGACCTCATTTGGAGGCAGGAGACAACAGAGAAGGTAGTGATGCCGGTAGAATTACTAGAGCTAGCATTCCAACAGCTGCACTTTCCAGCCCATGTAGCGAAACAACACATCGCCGCAGACATTCAGGAACATTGGTTTGTCCCAAACTTACAGGAACATTTGTCAAAATGTATCATAGACTGTACAACATGTCAAACATACAATTCAGGGATGACATTGAGGACATTGCGAGGTACTTTGCCACGACCGGCAGGGCCCTTCAGAGAACTCCACATAGATTATGCAGATATGGGGGAGAGATGTAACGGGGCAAGATATCTAATTGTGGTAGTATGTCTTTTCTCAAGGTGGGTGGAGGCGGGTCCATGCCCCCACCCAGACGCGAAGTGCACGGCAAAGTTTCTCGTGAGAGAAGTGTTTTCTCAGTGGGGAATATGTGACGTGATATGGTCGGACAATGGCACGCACTTTGTGAATGACCTCTTCAAAGAAGTAACGTCACTCTTAGGGGTGAAGCACAAACTGTGTTCCATTTATCATCTGATGGCCAACTGAGTGGTGGAAAAGATCAACGGTCTGCTCAAGAGTAAACTATCGAAATTGTGTAATACACTAAAGAAAAACTGGGTGTATTACTTGCCCTTATCACTGTTCCAACTCAGAACGCAACCATGCAAGGACCACCATTTGAGCCCCCAAGAAATTGTGACTGGGAGGCATATACACACACCACGATCCCCGATTAGGAGAGCATCGAATGCACACAGGGCTGCCACAGTGCTGGGGGAAGAATTTAAGGAATACTTGACTCAGCTGATGCGCGCAGTACGCCGCATAGCGTGACAAATAGCACCTCCTTTTACTGAAAATGTGGCAACTGATACTACCACGCCAGCTACAGATAGCCCAACTGGGCCGCTGATGCAAGGAGCACAGGTATTTGTGAGGAGTTTTGTCAGAAGATGGAATTCACCAAGGTTTCATGGCTCATATGAAGTGATTTACAGTACGCCCACTGCAGTGAAAGTAAAGGGACTGAAATATTGGGTGCACCTCTCAGAGTGAACAGGAATGTGCAAGTGGTACTATAAGTGAGGTTGGGAAGCAGTGACAACCTGATCAAATGGAAAAGGAATTTTTATGGAGCAGAGATAATGATGTGTCCTCTGATTTGCCTTGCCCTACTTCTCTGTTTTTCTTCCTACCACTCTCTTTTCATCACTATATCTTCCTCCTGCTCTAAAAATGCACAGTAAAAGAGGACATAAGTGAAATGAATAACAGAAAAATGTATAATAATAAGTACAGCAACCATAAACGAAAACAATGAGTAAACATGATGTGTAAATATATATAATGTACAGATTCTAGTGACTTAACAAATTTGTATTGTCCCTCCAGGTGACAAAATGGCCCAACGAAGTACACTCACAGAGAACATGTTAATGTTAGATGGCAATAGGGATGCCATTAGGGCTAATGAGTTCAGTAATGTTGAATGTGTTTTGAAATGTGCTGCTGTTTTGCTTTCTGTGATGTTGTTCTTCATGGCCTGGTATTACACTCTTTTATTTCTGGTTAATGACATACACAAAGGGGGGAGTGGGGCAAAACTGATACGAGAGGGGTCAAGCCTAATATGAACTGGAGTAAAGACAATATGGGGAGAAACATATATCATTGGTATTAACGATACAAATGTGACACAAGCTTCAGAGCACGCTCCTGCTGATCCAACAATTGTCTCCTTATCACATCCGGGCATAAATATAAGTAATGATTATGAATCAAATGAATATGATGGTGACTATTATTGGCCAAGTAACTTAGCCAACACAAGTATGCATGCACAGACAACTATAGAACTTACCTCACATTACACTGCTGCTACTAGCGAGTATACGCATGCCATATTCAACAACAATGATACTGCCTGGGCTGGAATGTTCCCAATACATTATCAAAAGGTGAGAAGTTATAAGGAGGAAGGGAAAAGGAGAAGGAAAAGGGGGCGGGAAGGAAAAGATATGACATTTATCATGACCTGGGGTTAGATGAAATAGAAGACCTCTGCCACCCTGATCAATCTAACAAATGGTATTCAGACATGAGTGCTACGGCAAAGCAAGCAACAAATGAAAGCTGCTACGTCTGTTCACTCATACCGCATGCATCAGGGACGCCCAAAATGTTAGTACCACAGGAAGTGCCCTTGTCGGAGGCTCAATGTTTGATTCACTTAGTTCTGTGTAGGATAAAAAGCACCTTCCAGGCACATGCTGTCACTATAGAAAGGCTAGGAATGAGCGAACATGCACGAGCCGGCATCAAGGAGTAATTTGCACCAGAGAGCCATTTCTTGTCATAAAAGGAACAAGGTATGCAGAGAACAAATGGCACGATGAAACCATTGAATGCAAAGCAGAAGCCCTCCGGGGACTATCTGAGGACTCCTTCCTATGGATAAAGGAAGTGTGTGCTCCTATTTGGTCGCAACACGTCACTAAGCTAACATGGATCACAGCACTGGAAAAGCCTATACAAATACAAAAAGAAGTACCACACAAACTATGCTTCCATGGGGAAGGGAAGGTGAACATGGGGGAGGCAAGGAAATGCAACAAGACAGTAATAATACCTGATATGAAGAAAGGTACCACAGCACTCATGGACATGTACTGGATCTGCGGCAAACAAGCCTACCTGCATCTACCTGCATCCTGGAAAGGTACTTGTACCTTAGCCACCCTCCATACGGCCCTGATGGTAATACCCGAAAGCCACATCCAAGGAGCAGCAGCAGAATCGGCTGGCAGATCGACAGCAGAAGAATTGGCTGGCAAATCAGCAGCAGGGCAATCGGCTAACCCATCGTCAGCGCCACAACAAGTAAAAACAGAACTTTCAGCTTATGAACTGTTGTCAGAAAACAAAGTTATCACGAAGGAAACGATCATCCAACTATATTTCGTCTGAATCATCAAAACTCCTTGCTGAGATCCCACAAAAGTAAAAGCTCTTCTCATCCGCAGAGACATTTTTTGGATCGCTCCTAGCGCCAGGGCTCCAAGCACGAGCAAATGCCAAATGGTTACAGATAGTGCGCTGGGAGCTAATCCAACTGGCTAACGACACTGAAGAAGGATTCAACGTTATAAAAATAGAGCTCCGTGCCCTGCGCCTAATGACAATGCAAAACCGATATGTTCTAGACCTCCTCACGGCGATGGACGGTGGTGTTTGCCGAAAAATCGGGGGGCGTGTTGCACATTTGTACCATCTGAAGATGCAGATAACGGGACACTCTCACATGTGATAACAGCAGTTCACAATTTAGGAGAGAGGATGAGAACAGAGGGCAGAGCAGAAGAAAGTACATGGTTTGACAACATGTTCAGCTGGATACCCTCATGGGTAAATTTAATGATGAAAATACTGGTTCCCGTCATCGTCTTTGTGCTGCTATTCTTCTGTGTGTGCCAATTAGGACTCCGGTGTTGTTCAAAAAGTATGCCTACCTCAACTATGATGATGGTAACAATGGGCCGACCGACAACGGTAGCAACTATAATAGATGCACAAATACAAACAGTGGAACATAACACTCCAAAATACAGGATGACTGCCATCTATAGGCATTTTGGGGACAGGGTTGATAATTTATACCACACCACCATCAAGGAACCAGAAGAATTACAATTGTATAAAGAGGTATGGGTAGACCTGGATGGGGATGGTGGGATATACCTAACATGCACCCCAGACGAATATGCAAGGAGAGGTAATAGCTTGAGAAGTGTATATAGAGCATGGATGCCAATAAAAGCTACCCCAGCTTGGGAAGAAGCAGTTTCTGAAGCTAAGTACTACCGAAGGGGGAATGAAAGAAAACAAGTGTCATGATTCATTACTTTAGATGTAATGAAAGGGGGGAATGTGTGGGAGCGAGGGGCCAGCAGGCCCCTCGCATCCTCTACTTCTCAGTACAAAACTCGACCAAGTGCCTCCAGTAGTGGGTTCACCCCTTGCCCTTATGCAATGTCGACTTTAGTTAACATTTGCGTAGATGGGACCACTGAGCAGGGCACAGGGCATCCATTTTTGTAGCCCCTTTCGACTCCATCTTGGTGACTAGGCCTCACTGCGATAGAACAAAACACTTTGCTTCTCTTTCTCGCAGCGGCCATACACGCAGGGTACATGGCCCCCACCATCTTTCCCACTCTGACTGGAGAACTCCGCGGCTCCATTCTCACGCCAAAGCCGGAGGTACTTGCAACAAATAATAAATGTAGCACATCACTCTTCCTCTGAGATCACTGTCCTACATGTGAACCAGCATGAGCTAAGCACACAGCTAGTTCATCTCCACAAACGTGTCCTTGCCCCCGCACCTTCGCCAGTGGAAACTTACTGCCATTGTGACCCTGTGCCCCTGCAAGATATTCCTTTCATGTGCCAGGCCGTTGACCATGCCATGATGCCCACCCAACAGATCCCCAACTAACATTAAACCCCTGCTGCAGTATATCGTTGTCTACCACTAACAAATGTCACATACCAGAGATTCTTATGAACGCAGACCCTCATTTCAACCAGTGTATTATGGTGGTCAAGGCCCTTAACCTAAGGCCTCTATAATCCGATGTAACTGATAGTATAGATGCACGTGTGACGTTTATAGAGACGTGATTAGTTATTCAAAGACTTCAAACGATTATTAATTAGTGCATGCATTTTGAGAATATATTATGTTAGCTTAGCTAGTGATCACCCTGCTTCACAGCGACCTGACCTTCAACCATTCAGAGCACATATGCCTGATGTCCATCCTCCCGCCAACCAAGCAGCCAACCCGGAGGAAGAGATGCCATCCACACCATGGGCACCATATCAACTGTCCAATCAGGGACCAACGTATTATCCTGTTAGTTGCGTCATTTGCCCTATAAAATGTATTGTAACATTAATTTTGGTCAGAGCGCTCTCAGAGGCAACAGAGATCTTTGAATGCCATTTACTTATACAAACCTTGCCTTGAACTCTCGCAGCCTGCTCTCTTTGCCTCATTCCCCGTCCGGGGTGTGTCCGTTTTATTCTTCTGCATGAGAAAGACGGGGAGGGCACATCAGCCCTTCCGTGATACCTGGTTGTGACTGTCCAAGTGAGTCTGTTTCTTCAAGAGCTTTAGAGACTTCCATGATAGCTGTTACTAATTATAAATGTGAGTATGTTCCCTGAGGGTAGTCAAGCTTTTCAGACATCTGCGATAACTGTTTGTAATTATCAATGTGAGTCTGTTTCTTCAGGAAGGTCACATATTACAGACATTCATGATACCTGTTTGTAATTATCAATGTGCATCTGTTTGTTCAGGGTGGTCACGTTTTCCATCTTCTGTGATACCTGTTTGTTATTATCAATGTGAGTCTGTTTCTTCAGGGTGGTCAAGCTTTACAGACGTTCACGATACATGTCTGTAATGATCAATGTGAGTCTGTTTCTTCAGGGTGGTCAAGAGCTTCAGCCATCTGTGAAAACTGTAATGATCAAAGTGAGTCTGTTTCTTCAGGGTGGTCAATCTTTTCAGTCCCCTGTGATAACTGTTTGTAATTATCAATGTTTGTCTGTTTCTTCAGCGTAGTCAAGCTTTATAGCCTTCCATGATGCATGTTTGTAATTGTCAATGTGAGTCTGTTCCTTCAGGGTGGTCAAGCTTTTTAGCTGCCTGTGCAAACCTTTTGTAATTATTAATGTGAGTCTGTCTCTTCAGAGAGATCAAGTTTTACAGCCTTCCATGATGCATGTTTGTAATTATCAAGTAAGTTGGTTTCTTTAGTCTGGTTAAGCTTTTCAGCCTTCTGCAATACTCTTTGTAATTATCAATGTAATTATCAATGTGAGTCTCCATCTTCGGAGTGGTCAAGCTTTATAGACTTCCCTAATACGTATTTATAATTGTCAGTTTAACTTTCAGGTTGCCAAGTTAGCAGCCTTTCTCTACTCTGAGAATGAGATGATTTGGCAGTCTGTGTCTGTTTCAGTGGAGGATCTGGTGAAATAAATGAGGTTTTTATGTCTGATTTTCACTGTAAACAGATGAGCATTGCCAGGAGTCCCAGGCAATGGCCTCAGTGCTGATACCCAATGAGACCAAAGCAGGTCTAGGATTGCTTTGTGGGCTCATGCAGATGGGATGGGATCTAGCAGTTTGGCATGGACTGCCCCTATGTGAGTGGCAACATGCCTGATTTGCATATTGTCAGATTAATCAGACTTGCATTCTCATTGTCAGTGACGGAATAAACAAAGATGATTTGTTAGTTGGCTTGCAAGTCAAACAGAGAGCATCCTGTCCATTAACCCGATGCCTCCTTCCCTTTATAAAGCATTGAATACGTGACCATCAAAACATTGAGAACATCCACACTAGGCTTTCTGACACTTATCCCACCTCCAACTTCAAATAAAGACCTTATTCATCCAGACCCCGTCTGTCTTCTCTATATTTGTTAAAATGATGCATGGCAACGTACTCTGTTCAATGTGACTTTTGAGATGTACTTCTGGTCTCGCCCCAGCTGGGAGGCATACGGCCTCCACCTATGTAAAGATTTCCAGCTTTTATGAATAGGTCATTGTCCCATCCTGCCTGCGCTGACATGATCCACTGGCTTTAGTCCAATGGCCTTGTCACAGAGACCTGGCATTCTAAAAGGGCTCATAGTCAGCTGTTTAGTTTATAAGAAACAGAAGAAAGAAAATAATAAAACACTAAGTACAGGGACATATTCCCATATAACAGGAGGTAAACACACTCCTTCTAGAGGACAATCCTGAAAAGAAAAGGTCCTGCTTCCCCTCTTCCAGTTCTTATCATATTTTAATTATTTATGTATTTACTACTATGGGAACTGCATGCTATCACAATATGTTTTCCCTTTTACATTGCCACAACAGAACAATGGTATTTTTGAAGGGTTGACGAAAGCAGTGCCAGTGGTCATGATTGATTCAAAACCTGTCAGTCACCACTCTTGTGGTGTTGGCTTCATATGCAGGTAAATGTTGCATTTATAAACGACCTAGATTTCAATTTGTGAGCAAATTGATAGATTTGGACAGAGGGTTTCAGCTTTGTTGTTAGTCATGGATGAATTGGGGAATGGGAGTAGGTTGTGTTCGTGTGTGTAAGGGCGAAAACATCCATAAGGTGTTGTTTGGCAGATTTCAGAGATTATGTCAGGCCAACTTGGGGAGTTGTGTATCAGTCTTCCATGTGGGTGTAGTCTTTGCTTTCTGCTTTCGACTTCGATATTCTGCGTGTGATGTCTTCATTATATATATATATGAGCGGATGTTGTGCCTGAGTGAGCTGCTTGGCTGTGCCAAGTTGGATATAATGATGTTTTTTGGCATTTGGTTTCCATTGAGTCATATTTTGTGCCATATCTTCATCGGCGTGTGGGGGTGGTGGTGTGGGTCGTGTTAGTTGATGCAGGTGAGTGATTTGTGGTGAGATTTGAGACATGCATGTTTGTATGTAAGTAGGGTGTAGCTGGGGAGGTGGTGTGTAGGTGCAATGTGTTGGTGTAGTCAAGCCATAAGGGGTCTACTGAAATGAGGGCTCACACTCCTTGATGGAAGGAGATGTAGGACAAGATGTGGTGCGGATTGTGCAAGTTGAGCAATGAGCACTGCACCACTTTGCTGATGGTAAGCGTGGTTCCAAGGAGATGCTGCTGTCCATAAGATTGCACAGGATTCTGAACATCCTAGCTAGTGGGAGGGCGCGTCCCAGGCTACACTGCAATGCAGCAGTGAAGACACACCTTTTTGTCTTCACCTTTATGTGGGTGTGTTTTATTTACTACAATTATTTATGGTCACATGTAGGACAATCTACATGCCAATAGCAGCACTGCAGCTTGCAGACAAGGCAGAAGGAATTAAAACAAAATGTCTACAGGAGGAAAGCCTGACCTGTAAATGCCAGGTTTTCATCATCTTTATAACTTGAGGTGATGTGGGTAATGACAAATGATGGTTGGAAAGGAGTTTGACTGTGGGATGAGAAGGCTGTACCTCCTTTAGTTTAGACTTTTGGGATGCAGAGAAGAGTGGCTTCAGTGGAGCGCAGATTCGTGGAGGGTGCAAGCACAGTAAACCTGGAAACCCACGCAGAGCTTTACGGGCAACTGGGCCACTTTGAATTGGTAGATCCTTTTGAGGTATGCAACTTATGGATGAGTGTAAGCTTCAGAGACCTGCTCCCTGTGTTCAAGTCATAGCCTAGGTTTCCCCCACTGCATTCTGAACTTGTTGTGGACACTGGATAAGGCCAGATCAGAGGTTCAGATAAAGGCTCTTGGCATGGTCCAGGAGAAATTTGGGTATTTATGGCTTTTCCTCGGTTTGCAAAGTATTTGAATTGCAAGATTTGACGTATACGCTGTAATTGGAGGAAGCAGAAGATGGCGACAGCACTTATCCAGGAAATTAGTGAGAAGTTATTATTATTGTTATTATTTTTTTAATACTGCCCCAGAGCAATACAGAGTGGTCTCAAAGCACATGAGATTTCTCCAAGTTAAGGAGAATTCAGTCCCTCCCAAGCGACACAGGCCCCTAGTCTGCTGTAAGGCATTGGCGGGAAAATAATGTGATATAAGAGAGTTAGTAGAGTGTGTTGTGGGTTCTGTCTGAAGGCCCCGCACAAATGTTCGCACCCGCAATAGCAGCACAAATTTTTGCAATCCCACAGGTGCAGTATTTTGTCTGAGGCCCTCTCTCCTTCCTGGCGTGTCCCTCCGTACCCCTCCACCCGCTGCCACCCCTCCCCCGCTTACCTGCTATGGCCTTCTGCCTCCTGTCAACGATTTCTCATTTCCTTCAGTACACTGCAGAGCACGTACACAGAAGCCCAGGGCACAGCACATCGCTTTTGCCCACAACATTTTGTTACCAGGGCTTCTGGGTACACGCTCTGCAGAATGCGAGCAGTGTTGTGGCTGGAATGGTGTGCATTTAAAACAGGGGAAATACATGTAAGCACATGCTTGAAGTATACTGTTGAGGTGTTGTGAGTGCATAAGTAAAGTGTGGGTGTGTGAGGAGCTCGAGATGGGCCCGGCCAATCCTAAGTATGTTGTGGGTAAGGTGTGAGAAGGTAAGGTCATGATAGGTGGGCTGCTCAAAGTATACATACTAGTTCCTCTACAGAAATGGCCCGGGGAGGTTGATAGCCATGTCGCTGCTGTGGTGAGGCATGTCATCTGGCTGCTCTGAGTAAGCACATTGGGGTGGTGGTTTAAGATTTGAGTGTATGAGTGATCCACTTGGGTGACAGTGGTGAGATTTGATGGTTGCTGATGGGATTTTGGTTCTTGGGATTTTATCATGTGCTTCTTTGATCTGCAGGTGGATTTTATCATGTGTTTCAGGTGTGTAGTGGCAATGGTAGTGGATTAGTGACCGTGGGTCAGTGGTTTGAGTTGGATTTGAGATGTACAGGAAACCCATGTATGCAGCTCAGGTGTAGATGGGTTTGGAGGCAAGCATTCACCATCAATTATACATCTCACCCATTCTCACAGTGAGAGACTGAGAGGTGTTAGTGACTGAGTGATGATTGCAGGGGATTGAACTGGTTAGGAAGGAATAGTGGGGCTAGGTTAGAGAGATGGTAGGTAAAAGGGTGGCCACCTTTCAGAGGTACTTGTCACCAGGGCATCGGGTGGGCTATAGTTAGAGTGTTGTTCATGGTGAAAGTGGGTGGTTAGATTGGTTCATTATGGATATATAAGGGTTAATTTATGGTCAGAGCTTACTCTAGGCAGAGGCTGTCAGTGAGTGAGTCGGGTGAAGAGATGTGGTTGGGTGGTGGTAAAGCTAGGGTGATGAGACAAGGCATAAAGGAACAATGCTGAGTGCAGATGGAATAATTAGTATGATGATAAGATATTATATGGCATTTATAACGCGCATATACACAAGTGTTTCAAGGAACGACAAGGCAAAGAAGGTGGAACAGAGGGAAGACTGACAACGATCATACTAGGCCAGGTGTCATTCAGATCGCGTAAGTGCATGGGAGGGGGAAGTGGGAAAGTGCGGGGGGAAGGGGAGGGGACAGTGCAGTACATAATAGAATAAATAAGAGTAAGTAAAAGTACAGCCAGCAGGTGGCAAGTGCAGGGGTAAGTGCAGATAAAAGGTGTCATGTGCTGGTAGTGGGCCTGTATGGATACAGAAACAGTCCCCAAGTGCAAGGGTTGCCGGGAAGGCAGTGCAGGTGTGCGACCTGTGGGGAGGGGACCTGGGTTAGAGATCAGAAGGTGACGAGGTAACCAGCGCAGTTTCAGTTTCGGTGAGAAAGTCAGCAGGGGAGAAGAGAAGAAAAAGCAGAAGCAAAGAGAAAGGTTTTGAGGTGCTTCCGGAACCTGAGATGATTATCCTCAATTTTCAGGGAGGCAGGGAGGCTGTTCCAGAGCGAGGCCCCAGCCGAAGAAAGAGTACTACCGCCAACTTGTTGCTTGAAGAAGCGACTGACCCTGGGGGAGTTGGAGGCAGATGAGCGAAGAGCTCTCGAGAAGGAAAATATTTAGGAAGAGAGAATTGGAGGTATTGAGGCTCCAGGCCCCAGAAGGCCTTGTGGACAATGCAGAGGGTTTTGAACTTAATCCTTGCAGCTACTGGGAGCCACTGGAGAGATTTCAGTCCTGGAGAGATACTATCCCTGGGCTTGAGGCCAAGGACAAGTCTTGCAGTCCTGTTCAGGATGAGTTGCAGAGGGCAGAGGGTAGAAGCAGGCAGATTTAGAAAGAGGCTGTTGCAGTAGTCCAGCCTGGAGAGAACCAGAGCTCTGGAGACAGTGAGCTTCTGGGGGAAGGAGAGGAAAGGAAGGATACCTCTGAGGAGGTGCAGCTGGTAGTGTGACTTCTTAGAGACGTCAGAGATGTGAGGAGATGAGGAGAGTGTGGAGTCGAAGATGACCCTGAGGTTCTTAGCCTCGCAGGTGGGAGCAGGAAGAGGGCCAAGAGAGGCCATCCAGAAAGCGGCAGGAAAGGAGGGAACAGGTGTGCTGATGAGGAAAATCTCAGTTTTGATGGGATTAAGACAGAGATTGTTGGTGGCCCACCACTCCTGGATGGCGGACAGACAGTCGGAAATGAGAGAGGGAGTAGAGGTGGCTGAAGGTAGCCTGAAAATGAGCTGAGTGTCATTCACATAGCACTGGAAGTTGGGGCAGAGTGCGGCAATGCGGTAGTCAAGAAGTGCAAGGTATTGTTTGAACAGCCAGGGAGAGAGTTTAGTCCCCTGGGGAACACCACAGGTAGAGATAGAGATGGAGGAGAGGAAGGAACCAAGTTTAACCTGTGAGGGTCGATCAGAAAGGGAAGAAGTCAGCCACACCCAGGGCCTGACCTGTGATACCCAGGTTTTTGCGGAGACGGTTGAGCACGATGGCATGGATGACCGTGTCAAAGGCAGAGGAGAGATCAAGTAAGATGAGGACACAGGGGGTGTTGGAATCAAGGTTGGAGAGCAGGTCTTCACGGATGTTCAGGAGAGCAGTTTCCATGCTTCTGACAGCTCTGAAGCCAGACTGATGATCATGGAGACAGCCAACCGATTCAGTGTGAAGATTGAGCTGGGAGAGGGCCAGTTTTTCAAAGAGTTTACCCAAGAAAGCAGTGATGGAGATTGGGCGATAGTTAGCTGGGCAGGACGGGTCGGCAGAGGGTTTCTTAAGAAGAGGATGCACAAGGGAATGCTTCGGGGGGAAGGGAAAACTCCAGTGGCAAAGGAGTGGTTGCAGAAGTGAGCCAGAGCAGGAGCCAGTGAGTCAATGTGGTCCTTGATGGTTTTGGAGAAACAGGGATGGGGCTGTTTTGATGAGACTTTCATAGATTGGACTTGTCTAGAAACCTCCTCAGGGGAGAACAGGGAAACGGCAGAGAAGGAGGGAGGAGAGGTGGCTGAAGAAGGGCCAGAGGAAGAGCAGGGAGTATGGGGATGAGGGGAGAGGAGGAGAGAGAGGACAGGATGTCCTGAGTTTTAGAGATGAAGTGAGAAGCCAGTACTGTGCAGAGGGCTTGTGAAGGGACAGGAGTGGTGGAGACTGCAGCAGGATTGGCCAGTTCCTTGCAGATTTTAAAGAGTTCAGCCGAGTTGTTAGGTGCCGCAGAGATGCAGGTTTGGATGTGAGCTCTCTTCTTGGTGAGGGCAGAGAGCCGGTATTGCCTTTGGAGTAGGCGGCAGGCCAGATTGTCAGAGGATGTAAATGAAGCACGCCATTTCCTCTCAGCTACCCTGCACTTGCGTTTAAGGGTGACGAGGTCATATATGTGTGGTGATAGCTGTGGGGTGATGCTAGGTATGGGTAAGGTTTATGAGAGGATAGGTAAAGGTAGTGCATCCACAGATTAGATGAGGTATGTGTCAAAGATGCATAAGGGTGGCATGCAGGTAATTGGCTCAGGGAAGGCAGTGTGGTGGGGTATAATCATGGTGTTCGTTGTGGTGGTAGACCGAGGGTGAAGGTTGTCAATCAGTGTGGGTGGTGGTAGGACGAGCGGGTGGTTGGTAGAGAGGGGCTATGGAGATGCGTCAGTGTCCCTGTTCCTGGGCTGCATGATTAGGTGTTACACAGCTTGTTGTATGTAGGTGGTATATGTGGATCAGAATAGCCTGTGGGGGGGGGGGGGGCTTTTGTTATCATGATAGGCCACGGTAATGCTGTCAATATGGGTGGTTCTGGTCTTTAGTTAACTTACTGAGGCTAGAAGAAGATTGGAATCATAAAAAGGATAGGAAGACACAGTGAAGGAAGAAGGAAGTGAAGGAAAAAGTCATCAAGGCAGGAGCCTGTCAATGGGCAGGTGGAGAAGGAAGGAAAGGCAGAGGGTAGGAATTAGTAAGTGAAAGCAGCAAGGGGTAAGACGAATTGGAGGAGGGAGATTGAATTCACCAAGAAGAAAAAGAAGAGAAGAAGATGGAAGAGAAGAGTTTATGCGTAGTCGGAATAAGATACTTTTTCCCTACTTTTGAATCTATTTCTGACTAACATCATTTTTGCACCCTTGCCAGATCCTGTGGCCAACCCAGGAATAACTGCCCCTTGACATCTGGCCATGATATAAACCCCTTGCCTAAGAAAAGTCTAATTTCCACGTTTTTTTCTCTTTCTCCTGATAAATCTACTCCTTCCAATTTGTGGCCCATCTCTCTTCTCCCTTTCCTCTCTAAAATCAATCCTTGAGCAGGCTGCTTACACTCAGGTAACTCATTATCTAAATCTTCACTCTCTTTTCCCACCTTTTCAATGTGGCTTTTGTACCACTCACTCCACAAAGACTGCTCTCATACTTGTCTCTAACTCTCTTCTGTCTGCTCGTCATTCTAAGCTTTCTTCTATTCTTGTTCTTCTTGATCTCTCTCTTCTTATATCTTCTCTTTCTACCTTGGGTATTTCTGGGTCTGTTCTTGAATGGTTTCGTTCCTATCTTTCTCATCGGTCCTATTCTGTAAGTTGGGCCGGACACTCCTCTTCTTCATTTCCTCTTCTTTACAGTGTCCCTCGAGGATCTGTACTTGGTCCTCTCCTCTTCTCTCTTTATACTGCCCCTCTCTACGCTCTTATTTCCTCTTTTGATCTTTCCTTTCACCTGTATGCTGATGACACTCAATCTGTTTCTCCTTTTCTTCTCTTGATTCTGCTTTAAATGTTGCATTCTATCAAACTGTCTCTCTGCTGTTATAAACTGCATGTCTTCCCTCTTTCTTCACTGCAACCCCTCTAAGACTGAGGTTCTGTTTTTCCCTGCTTCTATTGCCCTTCCTACTCTTCCTCCTCCGTCTCTCTCCTTTCCTCTTTCTTCTCTGTCCTTTTCCTCACCTGCGTGTAGCTTGGGTGTAATTGGTGGTCCTTCACTTTCATTTCACTTCACATCTGTTCTATTGCTTGTTCCTGCTGTTATGCACTCTTCAACCTTCGTCATTCTCACCCCTATGTTTCGTTTCATGCTAAAAAACATCTTCTCTTCTCACTGGTATTCCCCTGCTTTGATTACTGTTCATCTCTTCTGCTCGGCCTCCCTGCCTCACATCTTCTCCCCCTTCATTCTAAATATACATCTTTGATTCATCTCCTTTTTTCTTTACCTTCTCGCTCTTCTATCACATCTTTCATACCCTCCATTTTGCTGCTCACTTTTTAATCATTTCCTCTCCATTGTCTTTAAATGTACCCATAGCCTGGCTCCTCCTTATCTTTCCTCATTAGTTTCGTTGTATGTTCCGTCTCGCCCTCTGAGATCACAGAATATATTCCTTCTCACTGTTCCTAAACCCCCCCCTCCCTGCTCCTGTTTCCGTTCCTTCACTCTTCTAGCTCTAAAAGACTGGAACTCTCTTCCACTTTCTCATCGCTCTGCTCCATCTCTTTGTATTTTTCAATGAAATCTAAAAATACATCTATCTTCTCTTTCCTCTTAATTCTGTATGTCTTTCCCCTCTTCTGTTTTAATTCGTATGATTGTACCGCTTTTTGAAAATGTTTGTTCAACACTTTTGGCTAAAAGCACTTTACAAATGTAATAAAATGGAATTAAATGAAAGTAGGATCAGAGGAATGCATATGAAAAAATGAAGAATCCAGAGTGACACCTTAAGCCGCAAATCCATATTTATTTCTAATGCGTGACATTTGACTTCAGTCAAAAAGTGATCCACGGAGACGTTCACTAATAAATGGCTCTCCCGCACATACAAAGTATTTTCATTGAAACATAGTAGTTAAGCGATACAATACATACTGCTATGATGAAAATCATTATTAGCCAACACATACACAATAAATAATTCACCTACAAAACACGTTTTCATCATTTGAGCAAAATTACTTCCATTCAACTTTTTTGCCTATTGATTTTTACCTTTTCAATTCTCTTAAATCATTATGTCCAGATGAGAGTCATTTGTCTTGACACCTGGAGACCATGCATATGGCAGCGGTGTGTGGTATAAATCCCAATAACATAACATAACATAACAGAAATGTATGTACAGTTGGTGAGTGCAGTGTGTGTGAATAGAAACATGTAATCAAATCATCTTTTATATGTGTTAGAATTTCGGTGTCATCAATTTTGGAGGAGCAATGAGGGGTTATCTCCTCCCAAGGGGTCTAGTGTAGTGAAGATGTTGTGAGCTCTTATGTTGTAACACATGTTTATGACTTTGCTGTGTTCCTTTTTAGAGGTGCACGGAATGGATCTGATTCTGCGGTGTGATGTGCTTTCTTGGCTTTGAGCACGCCCTCTCTTTAGGACCTTTATTGACTATGGAAGGCCATCTAGTCTTTTTTCAGGTATAGGGGTTTACATTTCTTCTTGGCAGAGGGCGAGGGCCTTGTTAGTTCTAGTGCTAGCACACTAATGAACCTTTGGCACTGTAGTATTTATGAGCATTCAAAGAGTTTCTAGCAGTACAGTGGTATCAAAGGAATTTTTATTCTGCAGTCAAAGGTCTTTTGGTCTTTCTATGGCTAAAACCAGGACAGAAAGCAGGGTGTATGAAGGTCAAGGGGTGTCTAATTCTCCCTTATGGTGATGACATGCAGAGGTTTGAATGTAGGCCCAAGTGTGACACATTGTATGTGTTGTGATGGGATAGGTTCAGGGATGGTTACTTCCATACAGATGATCATGAGGTGGTCCAACCGAAGGAGTCCAAATGAGGGCACCAAGAGAACTTCAAGCCCATAGATGGTAGTTTAGTTAGATTATGGAGGCGGACGAAAGGGCAGTAAATCCGCTTTCATTAAGCCCCATTGGACTCCATGGGGGCGGGGGGTGTGGCATGCATAACCTGCACCGATATTACTGGTACCAGTAATTCCTGCATTTCTGTTTCTCAGCGGGGGCCTGATTTACCTCCAACTCTTGGCTAGAGGTAAATCAGTAAGCCTCACCAGCAAACTTGTGCTTTCCTGATGCAGTAAAAGTGGTGGTAATGAATTTACTGGCACTTTTACTGGTATTTTTACCATACAGGGTAAAATGTAATGATGCTCGTAGTCTCCAGCTATAGAGTTGCATCTTGAAGGTCATTTGGCAGTAAGATGAAAAGGGTGATATTGCATGATTTGCGGCATCGTGATTGGCCTTAGCGGTGTGGACAGCTTGTGGAAGCTTTTCATAATGCCTTCCTTGTGGGCGGTTTTGTACGATTGGACCGAAAGAAAAGGTCTGACCGTACAAAACGACCGAAACATGCTACCACTAAAGGTTCGAACACCAAAAGTTTGAACCTTTGGTGTTAGAATTGCAGGTAAATTAAAAAAAGGTTGTCCCCCGCAACACCCTGCTCGCTATACTGTGTGGCATAGTGAGCGGGGTGTTGCGGGGGACACCCCCGCAGCACACCCGCAAAAAACCCCCTAAAAACTGGGGCTGCAGTGGTGTCCCCCGCAACACCCCGCTCTCTATGCCACACAGTATAGTTAGCGGGGGTTGCGGGGTGAACCCCTGCAGCCCCCATAGTATGTAAGTGTGCTCGCATGAGAAAGGTGCAAACTTTTGGTAGTTCGCACCTTTCACATGCGAACATTCCAGCCGCGGCAAAATCAGCCACGGCCGATCACTTAGAATCCTTTTGGGCATGTTATATGCCTACCCTCTTTGGTTAAAGCAGCTGTCCAGTATTATTTTGTAAGAGTTGTGGTAGCCTTGTATATGATACAAGCAGCGTTATAAAGAACTTTGGTTTCGGTAAAGAAGAGTAGATCAATATTCCATTCAGCAGGAAGCTATAGGTTTATTTGTGTATTGCGGGATTTGAGTGTGCGCTCATGAGAAAGACCATGCTAGAGTTACCTTATTTGTGTGCTGTCTCTGGATTAGCTGCTGCATGGAAAAGTGCTGAAAGTGGTGTTTGTCTTTGGCTCAAGTGGCAGGCATGTCAGTCAGGAATGTAGGGACAGGGTAAATAGGAGCAGTTTGTATGGAATGTCCTTGTGGGTCTGGTGGCCTCTTTCATATAACCCTAACCTGAGGGAGAGGTGGGGATTGATTTCAGAGGCATTGCTTGTTGCTTTGATGTCTTCGACCTTTGGCTTGAAGAAAGAAGCCATGTTATTGGTGAAATCTCTGATGGATTGATTGGTTCAAGATTTTTTGGCAGGCTATGGTTCATTCTTTGGAAATATCAAAGATCTCTTTCTGTTTGTTTGGTGTCCAATTAATGTGCTGGAGGAAATAAGAGTCTGTTTGAACCCTCAAGTGTTTCTCAAGTAATTCCTTTTGAGTTATGTTCTTTGTTTTCTTGGTGGTTTTAGACATTTTACATGTGGTCTGGAGTTTCAGTCCAAGGATGTGAAGATAACCTTGTGTCGCAAGATCAATAGCATGCATGGGTTAGAGGTGTTTTGTGAAAGTATTGTCAGAACAACTTTTTGGTACCTTTTCTTCTGGTCTCAAAGTGATGTGGGTACACTTTGGCAAGGAGGGCTTCAGTAGACCATTGGCATCGGTTTCCAAGGAACCTTAATCAGCATGAGGAGTGGTCAGGTGCAAGATAAAGATGGCTGTGAGAGAGCAGCTCAAAGAAAACAGTACACCCGGTGTATGTTTTTCTGAGGCACTGGAACAGACGGGTCAAGCTGAGGTTCTGTTTCCTTGGCATTACTTGTGTCGTCCAACCATGTGTTGAGCTTGTCAAAGGCATTGAATGATGCTGAAATCCCATCCATCCATTCCATTTTCAAATTAGGTTTGTTGCCCGGGACACATTATAATATGATTCCCACGGTACTTGTATTGGCACTGATTAAGCATTTGATCATAAGTTTTTCAAAAAATGGCTATAGGACACAGTCAATACTAAAGCTGTAAAGTTTCTCACGAGGGATAAAATGCTAATCCTCCTTGTGTTTTATGAGTTCTTTATTAAAATTCTAAAATTGTGATGGATAAACTCGTCCAATAACATGGAGTAGCCATGTTCCTGTGTTGGGCGAGGCATGCCAGTCTTCGTGCTTCTAGTACGTTTTTGATATTTGTGGCGTTTGTATGCGTGAATCAGGCATATATCGAGCTAACAGGGAGCTTGTAAAACTGAAGGAGGTATTGTGGTGGGTTGGAACGGGGAAGGAGATCAGAGGTTTTAGGATGTTTGGGGTGGTGCAGTGGACCTCTTTGGACGTTACAATGCAAAGCATGTTAATGTTCTGCCGGATAGCAGTGTTTCTAAGGAAATGGGTTTGGTCTCCGGTGAGCTTTGTTGTGCAGTCCATAGGTACATATTTGATTGAGACGAATTGCTCTGGTTGAAAAAGTCTAGAAGAAATATGGCTAGATGAAGGGAGGAGGTGGTTTAGGGAGAATGTCATCATGGGGAAAATTTGCTTTAACAACACGCTGTTGTCATAGACAGTGATAGCGTACCGGATGTGGGTCATGCCATGGTCCTTGGAGATCTGTCTAATACCCCCATTAATTATAGTAGACTATCAGGTTATCAAAGCTGTGTTTAATAGATTGAGCCATGATGTTCTGTTGGAGAGAAATAGTAGGGCTGTACTAGTCTTTGGTAGTGTTACAGATCATCAATGAGTTCTTCGGGGAAGTCATAAGTATGTTGATTTCACAATGTGTTTGTACTATTTGCTGAATCTGGGTAGGATATAATAGATTTTCAGGCAGAAAGGGCAATTCTTGGGCAACTCCTAGTGGAAAACGAGAAATGTGTCTTAGCTGTGGGGTGAAAATCCACCTATCAGAGAAGGGTGTAGGGATGCTGTGGGAAGCCAGAAGCTAAAAGGTGGTTTGTTAGAAAATGCTAGCAGATATTGAGTGGGGTTGCAATGTTAGTAACCCAATAACTGTGTTTTCCAGCATGCCTACTCGAGGAGATGGAGTGATCCGATGGACATAAAAAGCAGCTCACACCAGGGCAGCTCAAGGCGCGGATCGCTGTGGCTGTCAGGGTCACCTGGACGAGGCCTGTCACAACACAAAGCCAATATAGTGACTGTGACCCACAGCATTACTGACAATCTCTCATTTTTGGGTGTATTTGGTGAGGGAGTGTTTGGGGAGTGAGTGTTTGGGGAGTGAGTGTTTGGGGAGTGCATGTGAGGAACTCATGGTGGCAACAGTAAGACAACAGACACAAGTGATCACAGTTCAAATGTGTTTATTAAACTGTATGCAGGTTGGAAAAATGCCTAATCTAAATCTAAGATGGGAGCAAGCGCCAACCATCAACTGAAAATATGGCAGTCCTAGTGGTGTTGTGTCAAATAAAAGGGCCTAAACTAAGACAACTATTGCCAAAAATTACAACTATACAAAAAGGGTGTTGGACAGTTCTCAAGAAAAGAAGAAGTGTTCACAAATAATATGTCAGGATGCAGTAGCTTGGGTCTCCGTTCCCCACGTTTTTAGCATGTGGTTAAGTGGGATCTTGGAGCACAGTACAGTCTCGAGCTTCCCCAGCACGAGGTGACAGTTCCACTTGCAGCTATAAGGACCGTCAATGGTCAAGTCTTGTTTTTCCTGAAAGTCTCTTGCCTTCGAGGGCCTGACGTAGTTAAATAACAAAAAAAATGTTCCTTCAATAAAATGAAAGTGTCATGATGCCTACCTCCAAGGAGCCAGGTCCGACCCAGCATCCCCAGAGGCAGGCATCATTTCCCCCAGGGAAGTGCCAGCGGGCCCAAGCTGGGGCCCTTTGGACACAGTCCTGGCGCCTTAGGTGCCAGGCTCATGTTGGACCGCTGTCCTGGCGCCTTAAGAGCCAGGCTCATAAAGCTAGACATGTGTTCAAGTGTTTTAATGTGCACTTACCTGATGCAGACCATGCTGCTACATCCAGGCCCTCTTGAGGACTGAATGGAACTACTTTACCTGTGGGACTACTTTCCACCTGGGTGTGGTCGGGGAAGGATACATACCTGATCGGTGGAAGGATACATGCCTGGAACTTCTTCCAAAGCTATTTAAACCACGCCCGATCAGCAACTCACGCTTCGCGTTGCTCTGCGCCTCGCAGCTGGACGCTCACCGTGTCAGCTCCTGCATCTGGACTTCAGCCACGCCTGTCAGCATCCTGGGTTGCCTGCAAAGGGAGATAAGAGAGAATTGGGGAGAAAGAAGACCTTACCTGCTAAAGCTGCATCACGGGGACATCACACCGACGATCCTGAAAGGGAAGACATCATTTTAAAAGCATTTCGCTTCGATCGCTGCAGCGCTGCATTTCACTCACCTTTCCTGGGCGCCTCCATCTTCAGCAGCGATCATCCGGATTCGCACCCACTTCCCAGAGCCTAGAGAGAAAAGACAAGAAAACAAGGTGAGAGAAGGAAGGGAAATAGGAAAAGCTCAGTTTCCTTCTAAGACTTACCTGTTGGGTCATTCCCATTTCATTTCGGGTCCTGCCGCTTCCTGGCATTCCAGACCCCGGCCCCAATGGGGAAAAAAGACAAAGACATTGAATGAGCGAATGCAAAGACATTACCTGAACGCTCATCCAGAACTTACACTTCGGGTCGGCGCCATATCTCCGGTATTCTGAACCCCGGCCCCTAAGGGGAAAAAGACATAAGCATTAGCGCTTGCTGCAATAAGACAATGAACATTATTATTAAGCTTGAACTTTTGAACTTGCAACAGAACTCTTACAGCGCCTCACCTGAATAGTCAAGCTTATTTTGAACTCCCATCAAACCTCAATCCAGTGAAGTAACTGGGTTTCAACGCGCCCCTGCATCAGAAGCAGGATGGAGAACTCATCCTTCCAGACCCTAAGGTGAGACTTCACAGGGAATCGTGGAAGGGTATCGAGGAGGGTTGGAAGGGAGTGGGAGGCTTGAGCATTATTCCGTCAGTAGGTAATACTCCCTTTTCACGCACAGGGGAATATTCCTGCGAGCCAGAAAAGCCAGAGTAGAGGGGCCCTTCCTGTCCATCATCAGAGTCCTGCGCTTCACCATTAAAGAAGCATCAGCACTCGAAGCCAGACCTGCGCCTCCGTGGGAATCAGGTGAGCGTGACAGAACGCGAAGCCTACCCACAATTTCCCACCCGGGCGCTATGGAGACTTCCGAGACAGATCAGCTGGCCCAGCTTTTGGGGGAATTACGGGCAGAAGTGCACTGAGCCCGCCAGGAGACCAACGCTCTCTAAAGAGAACTGATCCTATCCAAGGAAAGAACTGATGACCTGGCCAAAAGGTTATTGCAGGCCCAGGCAGGGCACACTCCTTTACCTAATTCCGGAGGTACTTCCACATCAATGGGTTTGAATAACCCGGTACAAATCAATCTACCTGGACACATGCCTTTGGCCCCGCCTGAACGTTTTGCGGGGGATCCCAAGAAATATGCCGTCTTTATGAACCAACGTCGTTTACACTTTCTATGCAGACCCGGGGCCTTCCCTAACGACCAGACCAAGGTAGCCTTTATACTATCTTACCTCAGTGGCAGTGCTGCCGATTGGTCTATTCCATTGGTAAATCAGGATGATCCCATTCTCCAGGATTTTCAGGGCTTCCAGGCCAGCATGGAAAGATTGTTTGCTCGACACTCTCAAGGACAGGCCCTTGATAACGAACTGCTATCCTTACGACAAGGTAATCAGGATCTCCTGTCCTACGTTGCCACCTTTAATAGACTGGTTGTGGAAACTGGATGGCCAGAAAACAAAAGGATCACATTGTTTCATCGAGGCCTGCGCGGATAGCTTAAGGATGTTCTAGCTCAGATAGTAGATCCACCCCAGGTCTGCGCAGACTACATTGACTTGGTGGTTCAACTTGATCACAGACTTCAAAATAGAAAAGCAGATCGGTTCAAGTACGAAACCCGAGTACCGATCAAAACCCACGCTAACTCCAAGAGTACCGACGTATCCGAACCTATGCAAATCTGCGGTGTTAAAGGACCATTAACGCAGAAGGAACGAGAGAGAAGGCGGCAAATGCAACTTTGTCTGTATTGCGGGACTTCCGGTCACTTTCTTCGAAATTGTCCGGTTAAACCACCTAAGAAGGTGGTTGGAGCCACTGATAACGATTTATTGACACCTGATTCGGGAAACGATCTAGCCCGACAAGCGTAGGGGTCCGCTTGCCGAGCTTGAAAACAAACTCTTTGACCTCGCATTTTGTCATGCCAATGGTGCTCGTGGACCCAAAACAGCCTCAGCAGTTGCATGCTGTAAAAGCATACATCGACAGTGGAGACTACATAGACCGTAAATTGGCTTCCAGGATTAAGCTCCCTCTCCGCCCGAAAGTAACCCAAGATGTCATTACTACAGTAGATGGAACCGAAATAGCCTCAGGGCCTGTAACGCATTCCACTGTTGAAATGACACTGGTGGGTCAGGATGGACATCGGGAAGCAATCGTGTTTGATGTGATCAAGGCCCCACAATTTCAAGTAATTCTTGGAATTCCTTGGTTAGAAACACATAATCCCAGAATCGACTGGCGAGCAAAGAAGATAAGTTTTCCTGATTGTGAACCAACTTGTTATCCTAGAAATCCAGTTATGGGTCTAGCCTCAGCAACTTCCACCCCTGTACAGCTACCGTCAGAATACCAAGAATTCCAAGACGTTTTTCAGAAGGAACAGGCTAACACGTTACCTCCCCATCGGTCTTATGATTGCCAAATCGATCTGGTACCCAATGCTCAACTACCTTGTAGTAGGATTTATGCTCTTACGGAACCTGAGAACTTGCATTTGCGTCAGTATTTAGATCAGTACCTAGCCAATGGTTTTATTCGCCCGTCCAAGTCTCCTGTCTCCTCAGCTCTGTTCTTCGTGCCGAAAAAAGAGGGCGACCTTAGAACATGTATAGATTATCGCGCCCTAAATCAAATAACGATTAAGAATCGTTATCCTCTGCCCCTGATCCCTGAGCTTATCGACCAGGTGAAAGACGCTTGTGTGTACACCAAGTTAGATCTCCGAGGAGCTTATCACCTCGTGCGTATAAAAGAAGGCGACAAATGGAAGACTGCATTCCGCACCAAATTTGGGCTCTTCGAATATCAGGTGATGCCCTTCGGTTTGTGCAATGCACCTGCCGCCTTTCAGTACTTTATGAATGATGTTCTTCGGGAACTTATCGATGTCTGTGTCATTGTTTATATTGACGACATCCTGGTGTACTCTTCTTCAGAATCCGATCACAGAAAACATGTTAGGGCAGTTCTTGAGAAATTGCGCCAGCACAGACTATTTGCAAAGCTCGAAAAATGTGTTTTTCATACCACAGAAGTTGAGTTTCTCGGATTCATCCTGACACCTCAAGGAGTCCGAATGGACTCGCGAAAGGTGGACGCCATCCTCAAATGGCCATCTCCTAGCTCGGTGAAGGGAGTTCAGAGCATGCTCGGCTTCGCCAATTTCTATCGAAGATTCATTCCGGAATTTTCCCGAACAGTCCAACCCATCACAGCTCTCCTAAAGAAAAACAAACGCTTTGAATGGACTCTTGAGGCCGAACAAGCCTTTCAGGACCTGAAAACCAAATTCACCTCTGCACCTGTATTGAAGCACCCGCACCCAGATCTCCCTTACATTGTGGAAACCGATGCATCCAGTTCGGCCATGGGAGCTGTCCTGTCGCAAAGAGACCCAGAAACTAACCAACTACACCCTGTGGCCTTTTGGTCCAGGAAATTTTCTCCTCCTGAAATCAACTACGCAATTACCGACAAGGAGTTACTGGCTATTAAATCTGCTTTCAAGGCTTGGCGTCACTACCTTCTCGGGGCAAGACACACCATCACCGTAATTACGGACCACAGAAATTTACAATATTTAAAGACGGCCAAAGCTCAATCTTCACAACAACTCCGATGGGCTCTATTCTTTGCGGAATTTGATTTCGTAATTACCTATCGCCCTGGCTGCAAGAATGGTAAAGCGGACGCCTTATCCCGGATTGGCATGGAAGAACCCAATTCGAGTTTAGAACCTGTGCCAATCATACCTGAACAAAGAATCTTAGGCCTAACTTCATTGCAAACTATTGAGGACATCCAAACGCAAGTAAAACAACTTCTAGACTCTTCAGCCTTACTGGAATGGAGTCAAAAGGGTCCTCATTACACCGTTAAGGATGATTTACCCTACTTCCAGGAGCGGTTGTTTCTGCCAAGTAAAGAATTGCAAGAACTTGTTATTGCCCATCATCATGAATCATTAATGGAAGGACACCCTGGTATCGCTAAAACGGAGGAAAAAATCAAACGCCACTTCTGGTGGCCTTCTTGGAGAAAAGACATAAAGTCTTTTGTATTGTCTTGCGGAATTTGTGCCCAAAACAAGGGTCAAAAGAAAAGGCCAGCCGGCCTACTTCAACCCTTGGATATTCCACCGGCACCATGGCACACCTTGTCAATGGACTTTATAACTGACCTGCCTCCTTGTGCTGGTTACAACATTATCCTTGTAATTGTGGATCTATTCTCCAAAATGGCCCACTTTATCCCTTTAAAAGGTTTGCCTTCAGCTTCCACCTTGGCCAAGGAATTTCTGGAGAATATAGTTCGCATACATGGTTTTCCTTCCATATTAGTCTCGGATCGTGGAAGTCAATTTATCTCCCATTTTTGGAAGAAATGTTGCCAACTAGCACAAATAGATGTACGGTTATCCACCAGCCACCACCCCCAGACCGACGGACAAACCGAGAGAACCAATCAGACTCTCGAGCAATATCTTCGGTGCATGTTACACCAATCCGAGTTAAATTGGAAAGACATCCTTTGGATCGCAGGATATGCATACAACAATTCAGTGCATTCTGGAACCGGACAAACTCCTTTTTATACTTTGTATGGTCACCATCCTCGGACCTCTGACCTAGATCCACCTCTGACCCTGGAAATGTCCACAGTAAATCATCTGCATTCCACAATAACCCGAGCCTTCAAAGAAGCTGCAACTCATTTACAGCAAGCCAAGAAAAAGTATAAAGAAAATGCTGATTTGCACCGAAGTAAAACTCCTCCTTACCAAGTAGGAAACCAGGCATGGCTAGCAACAAAACATTTACCCCTCAAGGGCCCGCGAACCTTCAATCCCAGATTCATAGGACCTTATCCCATCAAGGCTATAATCAATCCCGTGGCCTTTAAACTGGATTTACCGTCTAACATGCGTATTCATCCAGTTTTTCATGCATCACTTTTGAAGCCAGTACAACCAGGGACCCGACTGTCCAAGCCTTCAGACCCAGTTCAAATTGAAGGGGAATTAGAATTCGAAGTTAAAGACATTTTAGACTCCAAGGTGTTAAAGTCAAAACTCTTCTATCTTGTTGACTGGAAGGGATATGGACCTCAGGAGTGATCGTGGGAGCCTAGTAACCATGTTCACGCACCTCGATTAATACAAAGGTTCCACCGTAGATTTCCGAACAAGCCAAAACCCCCGGAGGGAAATACCTTGGGAGGGGCCTTGAGGGGGGGTACTGTCATGATGCCTACCTCCAAGGAGCCAGGTCCGACCCAGCAACCCCAGAGGCAGGCATCATTCCCCCCAGGGAAGTGCCAGCGGGCCCAAGCTTGGGCCCTTTGGACACAGTCCTGGCGCCTTAGGCGCCAGGCTCATGTTGGACCCCTGTCCTGGCGCCTTTGGCGCCAGGCTCATAAAGCTAGACATGTGTTCAAGTGTTTTAATGTTCCCTTTAACTGATGCAGACCATGCTGCTACATCCAGGCCCTCTTGAGGCCTGAATGGAACTACTTTACCTGTGGGACTACTTTCCACCTGGGTGTGGTCGGGGAAGGATACATACCTGATCGGTGGAAGGATACATGCCTGGAACTTCTTCCAAAGCTATTTAAACCACGCCCGATCAGCAACTCACGCTTCGCGTTGTTCTGCTCCTCGCAGCTGGACGCTCACCGTGTCAGCTCCTGCATCTGGACTTCAGCCACGCCTGTCAGCATCCTGGGTTGCCTGCAAAGGGAGATAAGAGAGAATTGGGGAGAAAGAAGACCTTACCTGCTAAAGCTGCATCACGGGGACATCACACCGACGATCCTGAAAGGGAAGACATCATTTTAAAAGCATTTCGCTTCGATCGCTGCAGCGCTGCATTTCACTCACCTTTCCTGGGCGCCTCCATCTTCAGCAGCGATCATCCGGATCCGCACCCACTTCCCAGAGCCTAGAGAGAAAAGACAAGAAAACAAGGTGAGAGAAGGAAGGGAAATAGGAAAAGCTCAGTTTCCTTCTAAGACTTACCTGTTGGGTCATTCCCATTTCATTTCGGGTCCTGCTGCTTCCTGGCATTCCGGACCCCGGCCCCAATGGGGAAAAAAGCAAAGACATTGAATGAGCGAATGCAAAGACATTACCTGAACGCTCATCCAGAACTTACACTTCGGGTCGGCGCCATATCTCCGGCATTCCGAACCCCGGCCCCTGAGGGGAAAAAGACAAGCATTAGCGTTTGCTGCAATAAGACAATGAACATTATTATTAAGCTTGAACTTTTGAACTTGCAACAGAACTCTTACAGCGCCTCACCTGAATAGTCAAGCTTATTTTGAACTCCCATCAAACCTCAATCCAGTGAAGTAACTGGGTTTCAACGTGCCCCTGCATCAGAAGCAGGATGGAGAACTCATCCTTCCAGACCCTAAGGTGAGACTTCACGGGGAATCGTGGAAGGGTATCGAGGAGGGTTGGAAGGGAGTGGGAGGCTTGAGCATTATTCCGTCAGTAGGTAATACTCCCTTTTCACGCACAGGGGAATATTCCTGCGAGCCAGAAAAGCCAGAGTAGAGGGGCCCTTCCTGTCCATCATCAGAGTCCTGCGCTTCACCATTGAAGAAGCATCAGCACTCGAAGCCAGACCTGCGCCTCCGTGGGAATCAGGTGAGCGTGACAGAAAGTTTGTTTCCTGGTTTTACTTAGGGTGAAGATTCTTCGCCCCTGGCTCTCCCTCTTCCGGGTGCTGAGACCCGTTTCTCAGGAACTTGGGTAATAACTTTTCACCCCCTGGATCTCCCCCTTCCGGGATTGGATCCTAAAACATTTCTTGTAGATATCAAGGCCTTCGGTGGTTGTGGTTTCCTGGTCCCGCGGGCCTGATAGATTTGCCAAGAACAAAACAACATACAAACATAAAGTTCTGTTTTACTTATTTCTCGGGTGATAAATTCACCCCTCGGCCCCCCTCTTCTGGGAACAGACCCCCCTTCATTTTCAGCCTCCCTACATCAGGTTCACTCTGGCTTTTCTCGGGTGATGGGTTCACCCTTCGGTCCCCCTCTTCTGGGTGCTGGCCCTTGTTTTACTTTCAGCCTCCCTCCACCGGGTTCACTATGGTTTTTCCTTCACTCCCAAATCTCAATGTCTTTTTAAATAGTTCCAGTGAACATCGCTGGGTCGGGTTCACTCTTGTCAACACACTGTTCCTTGGGACTTTAGACTTGCCCCCTTAGCGTCAGAATCCTTCTTCCGGGTTCACTCTTGCCAACTTCACATTCCTATTCACTTTCAATGTTTGCAGGATTCACTGCCCTTGCTTTGTCACAGTTCTTAGGCCAAAGGCTTTCAGCTGTATGGGGATTTTACGCGGGCTTCACATATCATACTTCATGCTCAATGGACCCATGACCAAGACTCATACCATCTGGCCCATGCCCAGTCCTGATAGCGCCCCTCCACTTCGCCGGGGCCCTTGGACACGTCCAATTGCTCACACTCACAGTGGCCACCCCTAACCCCACACCCCAATCAACAAACCTCTAACCTATCCAGGTACTTACCACACCATTATTATTTCATTCTTCTTTCAAAGTTGCTATGCAACGTCCTTAAACAAGACTCGTCTAATTTTCTCTATGGTAAGAGCAGTGGTCGAAGTGTACGAAAAAGAAGTAGTGGAAACGTCCTGTGCAGTGCACTGAAAGTGCAAGTTTCAACTTCTTCCTACACTTTTATTTTAAAACGAAACTGAACGGTTTCTTTTTCAAATAAAAGTATAGGAACGGTAAAACTTAATTAAAAGAAGTAGAGGAGCATCGCTCCCGACCGCTCCAGGCCACTTCGATCACTGGGTAAGAGACCCCTCCCACCAACCTCAATTTGATTCCATACTGAGCCCTACTATGCCTAACCAGTACATTCTTTTTTCCCCCTCGTTCGCCCCTTGGTGCACCTCTTGCACCTCAATAACTGGCCCATTTCATTAGGTCAATTACTTATGTTGTGTTTTACCTGACACATCATACGCACTGTTTCACCAAATACACTAATGGAACAAGTATGTAAATATGTAACCTAACTAATGTCCATGCCACAACTCATATCATCTCTCACGGCAACCTGCCACCAATCACATATGATAACGTCACCATGGCGCCACTACACAGCCTTGTTAAAGACCTGATGGTGGAAACACGTGTCCGCTTTTTGCTATGTGAGCATCACCATTGATCCTCAGTCAAAACTCTAGCAACCTCATGCAAATTAAATCAACACTGCAAATAATTACCAAGTAACACAAACAATATTTTTTTCTTGTCTCTACTACAAGCACTACCTTAACTGGTATGAACAATTGAAGTCCAACGCCAATACAAACAGGGTTCCCTACCCCTCTCTGTAGCTGTGGTGTTTTCACCTGGATTCCTGTCATGAGGCCCCTGCATTTCAGTAACTGGTGGCAGGGCGGATTTGGATTAAGGGTGCCCCAGTGTGGGGTGGAGGCGAAGCTCCCAAGGAACCGGAGAGGGCAGCGTTACTCTCTGTTTTTCTGGAAGGGATGTCCCCTTGAGGCTGTCCTTGCTTCGCGCTGACCTGTTTCTCTCACCAATCCTTGCTTGAGAGTGTTCGTGTTTGCCCGGAGCCATGGAGTAAGGTCGGGCAGTGTATGCCACGCTGCCGGCGCTATTTTGTTAGTACAGAGCTGGTGTGCGTGCACCCTAAGCAGCGTGTACTGACATCAAGGTAGGAGGGTAAAAGTGAGGGGGAGGAGCGTACATAATCTTGATCTGTAAATTGGTATGCTTTTCGCCTGTGCTGCACGGACGTGGTTGGTAGAGTCTATAATTCCTGACAAAGTGAGGGGGAGTAAAGTGCAATTGTAAACTGTAAGGCGATATATTTTTCGCCTGCTTTGCACGGACGTAGTTGGTAAAGTGTACAATTCCTGTCAAAGTGAGGGGGGGTAGCGTACAATTGTGAACTGTAAGGCGGTATGCTTTTCACCTGCATCGCACGGACGTGCTTGGTAAAGCGTACAATTCCTGTCCGAGTGAGGGAGAACAATGTAAAATTGTGAACTGTAAGGCGGTATGCTTTGAGCCTGCGTCACATGGACGTTCTTGTTAAAGTGTAAATTTCCTGTCAAAGTGAGGGGGATTAAAGTACAATTGTGAAATGTAAGGCGTATGCCTTTCGACTGCATCACAAGGACGTGCTTGGTAAACTGTACAATTCCAATCAAAGTGAGGGAAAGAATTGTACATTTTGAACAGCAAGACGGTATACTTTTATGCCTGTGTCACACAAATGTGCTGCGTAAAGTGTACAATTTCTGTCATTTTTGAGAAGAGGACCGTCTCTCAATAAGTTTAAGGTAGAACTGTTACTCAGCCACACCGAACAAGGCCCCCAGCAGGGGTAGAGCAGATTGGGAAGGAGACTTATGAGATATGTTTGGCTTATAAATAAAAAGGATTACAAATAGAAATAAGAAGAAACTAAACTAAATAACCAACAAGCAACGGAAAGTAGGGGAGAAGGTCACAGACCCGTTCCTGAATCCTCCACAGGGTTTCCTCAGAGGTTTACAAGCGTCTGGGAGTTTGGTGTTAAACCACTTTGGTGCAGTGTTTACTTTCCCCCTTTCAAGGGGAAGTTTGGTGTGTGCAAATGGTCCCACAGGACAGGGGTAGATCAAAGCAAACTAAGGTTATATGGCAGGACAGGCCAGGGCTCTGCCATAAACTGTAATGTTAATATTTACTTATTTATTTCCCAAAGGTGAATTGCCTTATTCCCAGGTGACCCAATCTATGATATTCATTTATTTATGTATCAAATGTGAACTGACTGGCTTTCGAGTAATCCAATTGCTAATATTTAATTATTCTTTTATCACAAGTGTATTGACTTGTCCCCAGAGAACCCTATCTATAAAATTCAGTTGTGGATGAATTAAAGGTGAACTGACTGGCCTACCAAGGACCTAATTGCTTGTATTCAATTGTTTAATTACCCAAAAGTGAATTGACCCTCTCACTGATGACCATTGATGTTATATAATGATCTTATACCAAGGTTTTAATTGCACAATTTCTGTCTTATAAAGAAAAGTTTCAAGCTATTCAAACGAGAATAGTCTTTGACTGTTTATTTAACCATGGTGCACACTAATCAGAGTTAGCCACCAGGGTTAACTGGTCCCTTGAAGAGGGCCTTTACCTCCACAGAGCATACTGCCTACACCGAGAGCAGACAATGTCATCATACAAGAGCCTGCTCATCGCCTCCTGGGTTATCATTTCGCACATGTGTGCGGTAAGGTGTAAACATCCCATGCTCAGGACTCCTACAGGTTGCTGCCCACCCCTCTCTCTAAATACCTTAGGAGTAACACCTTACACTTTTTTGGAGGCACTGCTGAGATCCCAGGGGGCCATTTGCCCGCAATAGAAGCAGGAGAACTGTTTTACACATTTAGAGGGTAACTATACATAGAGTAAAAGAGGGCACATGAGTATGTATTACACTGGATACAAGCCGAAGGGCTCAGTCCAGAGGTTTGTTTCATAGTAGGAGAGGTCCCTTAACACATTACCACAGATGAAGTGTTAGCCATGACTGGTACTTTGGAACCCATTACGGGTAAAATGAAAAGTGTGGGACAAATATCTGGTCAAGATATCAAATGTTATATGCTATGTTATGGCAGAGTTTCTCTTACAGGTAAAACCTTCCCCACAGAGATCCGAGGCGGGGAACCTGTGATTACCTGCACTTTTTGGAGCTTAGACGCTTCACCTGGAAGACCTCTGCGCCCCGAGACCACTACTCTCACTAAAGAGGCCATCGTCATTGCCACTGCAGTGGCTGAAGCATTTAAAGTAACCATGGAGAGACAATGCCCGTCACCCTTAATTATAGAACATGGGGCTTACACCCAACTAAGACCCTTTTCAGGAGAGAAAAAACAGCACCAAAAGGAGAAGAGGGTTAAAAACTGTGGGCGGACATCACTCAGCTCGTGCTACACAACTGGAAAGTGTCCAACCAAGAAAAGAGGATACGAGTAATAGAGGCATTGCAAGGACCTGCATCACAGACGGTACAGTCCCTTCGAACATTGAGCCCAGATCCAACTTCCCTGCAAGTGATGAGCACACTGGAAGGAGTGTTTGGCACTACTGAACCAGAGGACGACATAATGATGAGATGTCATGCTACCACTCTGAAACCAGGGGAGAAAGTGTCTGACTACCTGGTGAGGATTGTACAGATTCTAAGCCTGGCACACATAGAGGAGGAGTAGAGACTTCCCAACTGAACAGGTGCCATTTGAAACACATACTCAGAGGGGCCAAAGAAGCTGCCATACCCATTCTGCAACTGAGACTGTGTGAGAAACTGGACACACCTCCCTCTTATGAATGTTACGCTCACCTGGTATCCACAGGGACACCACCCAGCTGGGTTACTCGCTGGTATGCTTCTCAGCTTTGCCCTGATGTGGTCTGCTGGGAAGGTTCTGCCTGAAAATACAGGAGGACTGTGTTCAAGACTGAACGACTGGGGGAAATATCCTCCCTCCACCCCCGTATGCTTTCGGTCCCTCTGGCGTCCTCTCCTCACCTTGTGGTACAATTAGGGATGCTCTCCGTCCTGCCTTCTTTGCAGGGGCGCGTTGTCTTTCATGGGCGAGTGCGGTTTAGTTACTTCACTGACGCCGGCCCGTTCGATATTGTTCAGGTAGGTCTTATTGCTTTTCTTTAATTTTGTTGCTATCCTGCATGCCTTTCTTTGTTTAAAATGTCTCTTTTTTTCTCCCTTGGTTATGCGGACCTTCAGCGTGGCGAACTGGCTTGGTTGAGCCCCGCTGGTAAATGATGGCGCATTAAGTGCGCTATGATGCGGTAAGTAAGCGCTATGCGCAGCGCTGCAAAGTCTTGCCTTTGCTAACCTGTGTTTTCCTTCCTTGTAGGTCGCGGTGTTCTTCAGCGCGAGTGGAATGTCCGGAGTGGTGCCAGCCAAGAGGCGACCAGCCAGGTAAGCCTTTTGAGCAGTTTGTAATTTGTAAATGTCTCTACAGCTTTCTTTAATGTTGCCTCTATCTTTCTCTTTCAGGTTGTTCTGTCCGGGAGGCGTGCAGATTCGAGGAAGCTGTTCTCAGTAGCTGCAATTGTTTAAAGAGGAAGACTGCAGGTAAGATGCTGCTGCTAATGATGTTCCTTTTGTCTCCTTGCAGGTTCTGTTTCTCCGAGGTTCGAGGGAATAGCTGGACACGGTGAGCATCACGTTGCAAGCTGCAAAGTAACACGAAGCATGTTCTGCAGTCAGGGTGTGGTTTATATAGCCCAGTTAAAGTAGTACCAGGGAAAGTAGTTCCAGGCCTGCCACACCCAAAACACTAGACCGCATAGCTTGGTTCTTAGGAACCAAGCTATGTGGATGCCTCCATGTTGGCTGACAATACAATAAAGTAGTTCCCAAGCACATTGTTGTTCATGGTGTATGAGCCTGGCGCCATAGGCGCCAGGACTGGCCCCGTGAGGGCTTTTGAAGAGGATGCAAGGCTCCAGAAGCCCGAGGCCTGACTCCACCGGGCCAATGGGTTTGCCAGAGGGGGTTTTGGGCGAGGGTCGTGACAGCACTCCCCCCCTAAGACCCCTCCCATGGTGTTCCTTCTGTCTGGCCCAGGTTTGGTTGGGAAGTTCTGATGGAATTTCCTGATTAGACGTGGTGCGTGGATATTCTCACTGTGCTCCCAGGATCTATCTTGTGGTCCAAATCCTTTCCAATTGACGAGATAATATAACTTGGTCCTAGAGTATTTAGAGTCCAAGATATCTTTGACTTCGAATTCTGGTTCTCCGTCAACAAGTATGGGCTTAGGTGGTGTCCCAATCCGTGGGCCGGGTTGCATTGGTTTCAGGAGGGAAACATGGAATACCGGGTGGATGTGTAGATTAGGTGGTAAATCCAGTTTCACGGCTGCTGGATTGATAATTGCCTTAATGGTATAGGATCCTAAGACTCTGGGATGAAAGGTCCGGGTTCCATTGATGGGTACGATTTTAGCGGCTAACCAAACTTTGTCTCCTACTTGATAATCAGGGGTCTTTTTCCGGTGTTGGTCGGCGAAAATCTTTTGTTTTTCTTTGGCATGAATATGGTGTTCCTTTGCCCTTTTGAAAGCCTGAGTAATGGTTGTGTGTAGAGTCTTTGCCACTGGCATTTCCAAGCTGGCTGGAAGGTCTAGTTCAGAGGTACGTGGATGTCTGCCATGAAGGGTATAGAAGGGCGTTTGTCCCGTGCTTGAATGCAAAGAATTGTTATATGCATATTCGGCTATCCATAGTAGGTCTTTCCAATTCCTTTGTTTGTGGTGGGTGCAGCATGCACCGTAAATATTGCTCGAGTGTCTGATTGCTTTTCTCGGTTTGGCCCTCCGTTTGGGGATGGTGACTGGTAGGTAGCCGAATGTCGATCTGCGCCATTGCTCAACATTTTTTCCAGAAGTTTGAAACAAACTGGCTGCCTCGATCAGAGACCAGAACCGAAGGGAAGCCATGTAGCTTAACCACGCCTTCCAGGAACACTTTTGCTAAAGTGGCTGCGTCTGGGAGGCCTTTGAGAGGAATAAAAGGGGCCATCTTTGAGAATAAGTCCACAACTACAAGGATGGTGTTGAACCCCTGGCTTGGAGGTAGATCAGTGATGAAGTCAAGGGAAAGAGTGTGCCATGGAACTGGAGGAATGTCCAATGGTTGTTGGAGACCAGATGGTTTTTGTTTCTATGATTTAATTTGTGTGCAGACACCGCAGGACTGAATATACTGAATGATGTCCTTACGCCAGGTAGGCCACCAAAAGTTCTCTTTCAATTTAGCTAGGGTTTTGGCGATCCTAGGATGCCCTTCGATCAGTGAATCGTGATAGTTTGAAACAATATGCTGTTGTAATTCCTTCTTGGGTACATATAGGCGATCCCTAAAAAAGGGTAGGTGGACCTTGATGGTATATTGTTCTCCTTGAGTTTGCCATGCGAGGTAGGCATCAGGATTCATTGTCCGTTGGATTTCTTTTCGTAGTTCTGCTTGTGTTAAGGCTGTCGTGATACCCAAGAGTTTGTCTTCAGGTATAATAGGTACTGGGTCTGGAGTTGTATATACTATTTCATCCATGCCCATGCGAGATAAGGCATTCGCCTTTCCGTATTTGACTCCTGGTCGAAATGTGATTACATAATCATATTAGGCGAAGAAAAGGGCCCACCGTAATTGGTACGAGGACTGGGCCTTGACTGTTTTGAGATATTGCAGGTTTCGATGGTCTTTGATGACTGTAATGGTGTGTCTGGCCCCCAGAAGGTAGTGCCTCCAGGCTTTAAAGGTGGATTTGATAGCCAGGAGTTCCTTGTCCGTGATGAAATAATTAATCTCTGGAGGTGAGAACTTTTTCGACCAGAAGGCCACAGGATGTAGCTGGCCGGTTTCCGGGTCTCTCTGTGAAAGTACAGCCCCCATTGCGAGACTGGACGCATCAGTTTCAATGACATAAGGGAGGTCTGGATGAGGATGTCGCAGGATTGGAGCGGAGGTAAACCTTTGTTTAAGTTCCTGAAAGGCTTCTTCTGCTTCTTCGGTCCAAGTAAACTTTTTATTGTTTTTTCGTAATAGTACTGTGATTGGGTGCACAACCTGAGAGAAGTCTGGGATGAACCGGCGGTAGAAGTTCGCAAAGCCCAGCATGCTTTGTACCCCTTTCAGAGGCGTCGGTGGCATCTACCTTGTGCACGTCCATTCTGATGCCTCCTGGAGTAAGGATAAAACCAAGAAATTCTACTTCAGTGACATGAAAAAAGCATTTTTCAAGCTTTGCAAACAAGCAATGTTGACAGAGCTTGGTTAGGACTGAACGAAAGTGCCTGACATGATCTTGTTCCGAGGCTGAGTATACTAAGATGTCGTCTATGTACACTAAGGCGCACACATCAATTAACTCCCTTAAGACGTCATTCTTGAAATATTGGAATGCCGCAGGAGAGTTGCATAACCCGAAGGGCATGACTTGATATTCAAACAAGCCATACTTAGTACGGAAGGCGGTTTTCCATTCATCTCCTTTTCTGACTCGGACCAAGTGGTACGCTCCTCGAAGGTCCAATTTGGTATAAATCTGGGCATCTTTAACTTGGTCTAGCAACTCAGGGATAAGTGGCAAGGGGTAGCGGTTCTTCACGGTGATCTGGTTCAATGCATGGTAGTCAATACAGGTTCTCAAGTCTCCTTCCTTTTTCGGTACGAAGAACAGAGGACTGGCTGTGGGGTACTTCAAAGGATGGATAAATCCGTTTGCAAAGTACTGGTCTAAATAGGATTTCAAATGAAGGTTTTCTGGTTCTGTGAGAGCGTAGATCCTGCTGCAAGGGATTTGTGCACCAGGAACAAGGTTGATCTGACAGTCATAAGGCCTGTGCGGCGGCAATGTATTGGCTTGGTCCTTTCGGAAAAAATCCTGGAAATCATGGTATTCACTTGGCAAGGTATTAGTTGCTCCCAGGGTTGATACTGTCGCTCCGGGAGTCATAGGGATACAGATGTCGGGTTTCTCCTCTTCGTACTAGCAGGCAGGGGAGCAGTCACCGGGGAAGGTTAATTTTCATGCCCGCCAGTCTATCAAAGCGTTGGGAGCAACCAACCATGGCATCCCTAGTATTAGCCTGAGCTGAGGTGCCTTGATGAGATCGAATGAAATAGACTCCCGATGTCCGTCCTGACACAGCAAGGTAACCCTGGCTGTATACTGGGTTACTGGTCCGGAAGCGATTTCTGTCCCATCCACGGTGGTTACCTTGTCCATAGTTGGCTTACAGAACAAAGGAAGCCCCATCTCTGCTGCCAGTTCTTGATCAATATAATTTCCAACTGCTCCGCTATCGATGTATGCTTCAACGGCATGCATTCTTGACAACTGTTGGTGGTAAAATTAAGATCACTGGTATTGCAAAGTGCAAGGTCAGCAACTCTTTCTTCTCACTCGACAAACTGACCTCCACGTTTGTCGAGCTTGGTAGTTTCCCAATTCCTTAGCTTCATCCTTCTCTGTGGCCCCGACTGTTCTTCTTGGGGGTTTTACTGGACAGTCCTTCAGGAAATGTCCTGGTTTCCCACAATACAAACAAAGCTGTTGTTGTCTTCTTTTGCCCCGCTCTTGTTTTGTTAATGGAGGCTGTATCCCTCCAATCTGCATGGGTTCTACAGCATTTTCAGGTACACGGGGTGTGTTTTCCCTTGGCCGAACATACATGGTCCGAGGGTCCGTTTTAGACCGGTCTGCCTTTCGGTCCTGCAACCAGCGGTCTAGCTGCAGGACCAGATTTATGAATTCTGCACAGTCTCTGGGTGGTTCAACCACCTGGGCTAAGACGTCCTTTAATTCGCCTCGTAAGACTCGATGAAATAACGTGGTTCTTTTGTTTTCTGGCCACCTAGCTTCGGCAACCAGTCTGTTGAAGGTAGCAATGTACGTTAACAAGTCCTGATTCCCCTGTCGGAGGGACAAGAGTTCATTGTCTACTGCTTGTTCCTGGGTATGGCGAGCAAAAAGTTTTTCCATTTCTCTCTGGAACCCCCAAAGTCATGTAATAGAGGATCATCATGCGTTACCAACGGCACCAATCAATCTGCTGCACTACCACTCAGGTATGATAAGACAAAAGCTACCCGAGCTTGGTCGTTTGGAAATGCTCCAGGCCTACAAAGAAAATGAAGGCGGCACTGATTGATGAATGCCGCATACATCCGTGGGTTGCCTGAGAACGTTTCTGGTGGTGCCAGGGGCACTGTTCCAGGTAATGTGATCAGTACTGGAGTGGGTGGTATGGCAGGGTTTAGCATCGTTGGATTGCTTCCAGGTGGAGGCGTCTGTCCTGCCTGTGATTGCAAGTATTGCCTGCTAATCTCTTCAGTGCGTTCTTTGGTCATTATTAGGTCTCTCTGGAGGGCATTAGTCTCTTGTCGGGCAGAATGAACCTCAGCACGAAGCTCTCCTAGTAATTGGGCCAATTGGTCAATTTCTGATGTCTCCATGGCGCCCAGGTGGATTTGTTATGGTAGGCTTCGTGTTCTGTTACGCTCACCTGGTATCCACAGGGACGCCACCCAGCTGGGTTACTCGCTGGTATGCTTCTCAGCTTTGCCCTGATGTGGTCTGCGGGGAAGGTTCTGCCTGAAAATACTGGAGGACTGTGTTCAAGACTTACCGACTGGGGTAAGTATCCTCCCTCCACCCCCGTATGCTTTCAGTCCCTCTGGTGCCCTCTCCTCACCTTGTGGTAGAATTAGGCGTGCTCTCCATCCTGCCTTCTTTGCAGGGGCTCGTTGTCTTTCATGGGCGAGTACGGTCCAGTTACTTCACTGACGCCAGAACGTTTGATATTGTTCAGGCAGGACATATTGCTGTTCTTTAGTTTTGTTGCTATCCTGCATGCCTTTCTTTGTTTAAAATGTCTCCTTTTTCTCCCTTAGGTATGCAGAGCTTCAGCGCGGCGAACTGGCTTGGTTGAGCCCCGCTGGTAAATGATGGCGAATTAAGAGCGCTATGATGCGATAAGTAAGCACTATGCACAGCGCTGCAAAGTCTTGCCTTTGCTAACCTGTGTTTTCCTTTCTTGTAGGTCACAGTGTTCTTCAGCGTGAGTGGAATGTCCGGAGTGGTGCCAGCCGAGAGGCGACCAGCCAGGCAAGCCTTTTGAGCAGTTCATAATTTGTAAATGTCTCTACAGCTTTCTTTAATGTTGCCTCTATCTTCCTCTTTCAGGTCGTTCTGTCCGGGAGGCGTGCAGATTCGAGGAAGCTGTTCTCAGTAGCTGCGAGTGTTTAAAGATGAAGACTGCAGGTAAGATGCTGCTGCTAATGAGGTTCCTTTTGTCTCCTTGCAGGTACTGCTTTTCCGAGGTTCGAGGGAATAGCTGGACACGGTGAGCATCACCTTGCAAGCTGCAAAGTAACACAAAGCATGTTCTGCAGTCAGGGTGTGGTTTATATACCCCAGGTAAAGTAGTACCAGGGAAAGTAGTTCCAGGCCTACCACACCCAAAACACTAGACCGCATAGCTTGGTTCTTAAGAACCAAGCTATGTGGATGCCTCCATGTTGGCTGACAATACAATAAAGTAGTTCCCAAGCACATTGTTGTTCATGGTGTATGAGCCTGGCGCCATAGGCGCCAGGACTGGCCCCATGAGGGCTTTTGAAGAGGATGCCATGCTCCAGAGGCCCGAGTCCTGACTCCACCTGGCCAATGGGTTTGCCAGAGGGGGTTTTGGGCGAGGGTCGTGACAATGAAGAACTACTAAGGTCAATAAGGGCACTGGAAGAAGAAGCGGGAGATATCAATGTCCAAAGCCACCCTGTCCAAGGCAAGAGACCAGCACCCAATCATGCCACTTCCCAGCAGAAACACTTTGAGGAGCTTCAGCAACGGGTAAAGAGAATATAAACCCAGCTGCTAAGCAGGGACAGTACGAATGCCAATCAGCATCGAGGCAGAGAAGTGTTTCCTCTCTCGTGAGACCGAGAAAATCAGATGTTTCAACGAGCTCAGGAGCCTCGTGAATATGTTACCCTATCATCTATATCCTTACCACCAGGGAGATTTTGTCATCGATGTGGGGATGACAGACACTCAACTCGTCTGAGCGATCAAGACCACGACTATGCCCGAGTAGCTGCTCGATTTGAGGCCCTGAAACCAACTCCAGCCTGAGCAGTGTCAGGAAACACCCAGGAGGTTGTAGCGGAGGAGCAGCTAGAACCTCAACCTCAGGCGTAAGCTCCACTGCAAGAAACGCTTGCATCTCCACAAGGACACAAAGTTCTGAAGTGCCAACTACCACGTATCTAAACAAGGCTCAGGAGGGTCCCAAAGCTGACCACCTCCGATTAGTCCGGGAGCTCTGCAACGCCAAGAAGACACTACCAGCAACCTGCAACTGACTACAAACTCAATCCAGTTTTCATCTAGGGAAATTCCCACTGGCCTCATAGGGCCCACCATAACCATCCCTGTTGAACTGCAAGGGAGAAGGACTACCGCATTGCTGGACAGTGGTTCCCAAGTCACCATTGTCTATGAGCCCTACTATCACCAACATATGGCCCAACTACCCTTGGAGGCCTTGGAGGGGTTAAACCTGATGGGGGTAGGAGATGCAGCCTGCCGATATCTGGGGTTTACATGTGTGAAGATCCACTTAAGTCAGGAAGTAGCCGGAGTGAACACCACCTTGACCACCTTAGCCGTAGTGTGCACCACAAGGAACGCAAACCCAGATGTACCTCTATTGATGGGCACCAACGCTGCTAAGTTTGGTACCCTAGCCAAGGTGTTTATGGAAATGGCTGGTCCACAGTTTGCACAATCTCTGAAGATGCACCCAGACTGTCAAGAGGCATACCGCAGGAAAAGCCTGGAGAAGACTGATCAAACTGACGAGCTAGTGGGAGATGTGACCACTTCACACCACAGCCAAAGCTGACATATTGCCTGGCCAGACAGTGATGGTACCCGGCCATGTGCACATCCAAGAACAAAATCGTTACCAAAGATTGGTGATGGAGCCCCCTGAGGGTGAAGAATTGCCAGGAGGCCTGATGGTCCAGCGCACCCTGATCAGTGACACTGGACAGGGGTTGAAGAATATTAGAGTACCCATCACTAATATCACAGACAAGACTGTGCACCTACCCGGGGGTCTGATAATTGCGCAGTTTCACCTTGCCGAATCCGTGGCCCAGGCATCTGGCACCCGAAGTGTATATCATCCCTTGGATGTGAGAAAGATACATTTTGGGGAGTCCCCGTTGTCAGAATGTGAAAAGGATCATCTGCGAGACCAGCTATCCCTTCGAGCAGATGCATTTTCAGTCAGTGACTGGGATTTGGGTGAAGCAAAGGATGTAAAGCATCACATCCGTCTGAACGATGTTAGCCCCTTTTGAGAAAGGTCAAGAAGGCTGGCACCTGCGGATGAGGAGGATGTTCAGACTCATCTGGAAGAATTACTGCAGGCAGGTATAATCCAGGAGTCAAGAAGCCTTTATGCTTCACCCATCGTAGTGGCATGCAAGAAGAACAATGGTGTGCGGTTGTGTATCGGACATGAATTTACTTGAGGTACTCGTGTACTTGGATGATATAATTGTGCTTGGAAGGACCCTACAAGAACAACATCAGAGATAGTTGAAATTTTAAGATCGTCTCTAGCATCAGAGTAAAAGTAGCTTTGGGAAAAGGCCCGTTTTGCCAGACCGTTGTAAAATATATTGGCCATATAGTGTCGGCTGAAGGAGTGCAGGTTGATCCCGCCAAGATGGAAGCCCTGGAGTCTTGGCCCCATCTACAAAATCTGTGAGAGATGAGAAGTTTCCGCAATTATTACTGCAGGTTTGTGCCTGATTCGCAACAATAGCCAGGCCACTCACTGACTTATACGAGGGATTTCCCTGCCCTGGAAGGCAGCAAACAAAAATGAAACTCAGTCCAAGGCCCATTAACATCCCAAAGAGGACTTTGGTCTGCGATTGAGTGCCGAGTGCGAACACGCCTTTCCTCATCTAAAAAGGGCCTTACTGAAGCACCTGTATTGGCGTATGCAGACCCCAAACTGCTGTATATTCTACATGTGGATACCAGTTCTAACAGGCTAGGAGCTGTACTCTACCAAGAATAGCAGGGAATATTGCAACCTGTGGCATTCTCCAGGCGGTGACTAAGCCCCTCTGAAATTAATTACCCGACCCAGAAGATGGAGATAGTGGCACTGAAGTGGGCGGTGACTGAAAATCTGCATGACTATCTATATGGAGCAACCTTTACAGTGAGGACAGACAACAATCCGCTCACATAAAACCTCAGGTCTGCTAAATTGGACGCCACTGGCCAAGGATGGTTAGTGGTTAGCTACTTTGTCCATGTATAACTTCCAGTTGGAGTATCGTCCTGGAGTCAATAACATAGATGCTAACGCACAGACTCACAGACCCCACTTTGAGGACAGTTCGGAATCCATCCCTATTGAAATGGCTTCTGTGACAACTATGAAAGCCTTATTAAGGAAAGGAACTGGACAGCCAGGGTAACCCACGCCTTTCATCAACTGCCTAGGAGGAACTGCCAAGGGAGTCCCCGTGAGCTATTGTGACACAACCAGTTTAATGGCTCCTGAACTGCTGCATCTGAATGAGGCAGCCCTGAGACAAAAACAATTACAAGATTCAGAATTAAGTGATGTGCTGGAGAGTAAAGAGAATGGCACATCAGGGCCACCAGACCACAGAAATATGCCCAATTACCCAATATATTGGAAAGAGTGGAGATCACTAGTGATCAACGGAGGAGTGCTGTGCAAGGAGAGTCAAATCAAAGAGCGCCAGATACACTGGTTGGTCCTACCACAGTCATTACGAGCACTGGCGATGCACTGTCTCAATGATCAACATGGACACATGGGGCGTGAGAGAACCTTAGAACTGGTACAAAGCCTAATTTACTGGCCGTGCCTGGGCCCAGATGTAGAAAAATATTGCCACACCTGTGCCCGATGCATCGCCCGTAAAACTCTCAGCCATCTTGCTGCGACACTCCAACATCTACAGAGCTCTGGACCCATGGACTTAGTTTGTGGGGACTTCCTGAGCCTTGAAAAAGACAATAGCGAGATTCAGAACATCTTGTTAGTAACCAATCATTTTACTCGATATGCCCAAGCATATCCCACCAGAGATCAGAAAGCGACCACCATAGCCAAAGTTCTCAGGGACAAATTCTTTGTGCATTATGGCTGGCCTGCTTGCCTTCATTCTGACCAAGGGCGAGATTTCGAATCTAAACTCATTAAAGAACTCATGCAGATGATGGGGGTCAAGAAACCAGGACATCCCCCTATGGCCCCCAAAGGGAAGCCCAAGCTGAATGCTTTGACCGGACCTTGCTGGGTATGCTGGTCACATTAAGTGCCAAAGAGAAACTCAAGTGGAGCAATCATGTGTCTACTCTATTGCACGCCTACAACTGTACAATGAATGACAGCACTGGGTTCACACCCTACCTGTCAAAAAACCACTTGTAAGGGAAGAGTTTTCGACATTCTCCCCCGAACCACAGAAGCCGAATTGAATCGACCCTCCCACCGTGGTTGGCACAGGCACCTGATTTTATAAACACAGGTAACCACGTGGCAGCCAGTGGGGGGAAGAGGCGTTAGGAAGAGGTTGTGGATAGGGTGGGGAAGTTAGGAAAACCAGATGGAAAGGGAAAAACCTACTTGTGGTTAGTTATGGTGGATTCACAGGGTAAAACCTAACCTGCCTGTACATAACCATACATATTATTCTCCTCCAATACCTGCCTGCCTACACACCCTAACTTCCTAAAGCATATAATCACTTTCCTCCTACTTAGACTATCTTTAAACACAACATATCACATGTAACATAGAGACATGAATGCATGATGACATTTTGCAGCAAGCTGAATGAAACGAACAAAGGGAAGCTTCCCAAATGAAGTGACAATACACATGTCCCATTGGGCAGGCATGAGCAAACATATACAGCGGTGGGGGAAAACATAACATCACTTCTTAGCAAGAACCATTCTTTTAGCGCATAGCTTGCTGAGCCAGAATGACACGTGTTGTCTCATCACACGTGGCCCCACTGTAGCGGATTTCTTGTCTCCCCGCTTCTCGTAATCACTGGCCATGCTACTTGAAAGTTCTGTGTTGGTAACCTTGAGCACGCTCTCCCCACTTGTCGGGAGATGTGTGTTTCACAAAACCTAATGCAGTAGTTCTAACATTAACGTAGAAAACACTGGGTAGACAACATAAAACAACATCAATCAATGTGCTTTAAAATCCCTGGTTTTTGCAGTTGATACACCGACTGTGCAACTCGTAAGATTATTAAGTACTTATCTTTTGTCCGGGAGCCCCACTGGACTGCCCGGATTGTAGAAGTAACGCGTAGTTAGAAGCCCATGCTGACTCACCGCCACATGGCCAGTGGTTCTTCTTCCCATTTGCTTGCCGAGTACCGCGTTCGGAGCGGCATGTTGAGAATTCCTTCTCCTCCATCAGACCCGCCCGTAGCAACAAAATAATCTGCACCTGCACCGTGCCATTGTCTGCTGATAAGCTGTTCCAAATCAAGATCAGTTGGCGATGCACGCGAAGTTTGAAACTACATTTAGTCCCAGGGACTGCTGGGAGTTGGAGTTCTTAAGCTAGTTTTTGCTCCAGTTAGCCTGTAATCCTTACCAGCCCAATTTAGCGAACAAACTGCAGTACCCCACGTCTGCCCCAGCCCCTATTCCTGACAGTAACTCCTCTCCCAGGGCCCATCCCAGGATCTGATTTCTCAGGGTGTCGCAAACTAAATTGTCTCACCAACCGAGAAGCATTCACCGCACTCGCAGGTTCCCATGAACAATCCTCAGGACCATAACCCGACCATTGAATCAAATACCATAACTGGTGATGTCTTCTTCTGGAGTCCATGATGCGTTTCACTTCGTATTCCACTTGACCCTCTTTAGGAATAGCAGGAGGTCATTGCGTAGTCATCCCGGGAGCTGCACGTTTAAGCAAAGACACATGGAATACAGGATGTATCTGTAAAGTTTTTGGCAAACGCAATTTCATAGCCGTAGAAGACATGCATTTTATTATCTCATATGGCACAATAAATTGAGGAGCAAATTTACGGGACCCCACCAAAGATAAATTCTGAGTAGACAACCATACCCTATCCCCTACTTGATACTCTGGGGAATCCTGCCGTTGCTTGTCAGCTTGTTTCTTATATGCCCTCTTAGCCTGTTCTAGATTTGAGCGTGCCATCTGTCTGATCTCAAGAAGCATCTGTTTGCGCTCCTGTAAAACAGGAATCTGTTCCACTTCTGGTAATCTTTCTGATATCATGTTCTGCTCATGACCATATAAACATTCATTGGTTGTCATTCCCAAAGAAGCATGTTCAGTGTTATTGTAGGTAAACTCCGCCAGCTATAATGCCCGGACCCAAGACTCCATACCATCTCCCAAATAGCATCTCAGATATTGCTCAAGAGTCTGGTTCACTCTTTCCGTCTGGCCATCTGTTTGCGGGTGATAGCTTGTAGATAGAGCACAGTTGATTCCCAATATCCAACAGAAAGCACGCCAAAACCTTGAAGTAAATTGGGGGCCCCTGTCAGATACAATACTCTTCGGGAGACCATGCAATCTCACAAAATGTTGTAAAACAGTTCTGTTAATTTCCCCTCCCTGGAATCCATGGAATGAAATGAGCTTGTTTAGACAAGTAATCCACCACCACCCAAATGGTATCATACTGATTATCAGGGGAATATCCGTAATGAAATCCACAGAGATGTGGGTCCATGACATCTATGGTGTTGGTTGAGGTTGTAACAAACCCCGTTTTTTAACATGGTCAGCCTTGTTACGCACACAATTTTTACATTTTAAAAGGTAAGCCACCACATCCTTTCTTAATTCAGGCCACTAAAAGTATTTCTCCAACATTGTCTGTCTTTCTTTTACCTGAATGTCCCGCTAACGGAGAATTGTGGCACCAATACGAAGCCTTGTTTTGAAACTCTTTAGTATGCAAAAATAACCATCTTGCGTGATAAGGCAACCCTTCCCGCACTGTACTGGCTGGATGGCTATTCTTCAACTTCTGTAATTGGGGTTGCCTCAGCCCTCTTTTCACTTGTCCTAATAAATCCTCAATAGAGTGGTCTGGCGCCACGAGGGTGCTCATTCGAAGGTCTCTGGCTGGTGCCCCCTCTCCCGAACCAGGAGAAACAACAAGTACCAAGAGGCCTTAGGGGAGGTCGGCGTGAGGTGTCACGGTGGTCATACGAGGGTCAAACCAAACCCCTTGAATAGTCCAGAGTCTTTGACATGATGTGAAGGCAAGCTTGAATCCGACCTAGGAATGCCTGCAAATTGGGGTAAAAGGTAGAACCTAATGGGTCTAGAATGAGTTTTTGTTGAAATGTGATCTGTGGCAAATGTGAACCCAAGGCAGGGATGCCGAGAGAAAGCCAGTGAAAGGGAACCCCTGCTTTCTGATGAGATTTAGAAATTGTGAACTGTGGAAAGTGTGAAGATGACTAAGGGAGTTTTGAAACTGGCGTTTGCGCCCGGCTGAGGGAAACGCTGTGTGAAGTGTGATTAACTGTGAACTGTGATTATAATGAAGCCCATAGGCTAACAGAGTGACCCAGTGAGACGTGATCACCCCTTTGGAAGTCTTTGTTTAAATTGGCAAGCGCTTTGGGAGGCTAACGCTGAGAGCAGGATCCAAGCCCATCTGAGGGCGGTACCAGGGTGAAGAGTAATCACCTGACGTGAAAGCTACCAGAAGGAACTGTTTGTTGTGTCATTTATGGCATAGCAGGCTCTCTGAAGCAAGAGACTTTGCATGAGAAGAGACTTGCGCAAAGAAGGCCCTCATATAGAAATAAGGAACTGTACGCTTGTGCTAGAGAAGCCATGTGCTCAAACGTCCCACCTTGTCCCGTGCTAAAAATGTGGGAAAGGGTGACCCCGGCCAGAACATCCTGACTTATCATTTGGTGAACACTTCTTTCTTTTCTTGTGAAACATTACTCCACACTATTTGTAGCATAGCGTTAAGGCTTGGCAATAGTTTTCTTTTTAGTATAGGCCCTTTTAATTTGACTAGACTACACTAGGACTGTACTATTATTATTTGATGGTCATAGCTTGCTCCCATCTAAGATTTAGGGTTAGATTAGGTGTTTATCTCACCCATTTACAGTTTAATAAACACCCTTGAACTGTGATCACTTGTGTCTGTCTTGTTTTGATACCATGCCTTCCTCACACTCCCCACACAATGATGTGCCCCATCTTTGAAGCTAGTGCACAGCTAAACTGATGCGGATGGACAGCCACTGATAGCACAACTAGGCATGACAAGGAGCCCAAATAAAGCCCAATTCCAACATGACAGAGCCTATGCCAATGTTGCACAGGTGTGCAAAAAATAATATACAATCTTTTATCTGTGTTTTATTTATATATTGTATATACATATGGCATTGTGTAAGGTCATAACAAATAGTATTGTGGGACTTGCAGTCTTCATAATATATTTCATAAGGCTTAAAAAAATATATAACTGAAAACCAAACATATAACCATTGCAAATGAGAAGACATGTGGACAATGAAGATTACTCCTGCTAATTGCACAGGGAGTCTTGATTCTATTAAAGACTAGGAGGCGAGCATTATGATTCAACTTCTATTATTCACTCTTAAGCAGTTTCAACAACAAAACATAAGAAAACTGTGAAAAGGTCTCCCTTCATCCTTTTCCTTTTCTTAAACTGCAAACTCTGTAGTCCTCTTAGTGTCAGTCCAACTTATGACCCACTTCCTGTTCCTGGACTCCTCCTCTTCTTTCAATGCTCTGAACTGCATCCTTTAAAACTTGTACAACTATGTTCATCTAACGGGGTGAACCATGGCAACTGATGCAAACTCTGCTTTGTTGCTTTGCGGATGTGGCACTCAACTACTTCTCGGCTTCTCTGCCTAAGGATCCTCGCCCTCAATTATTCTTCTGGTCTTCCCCTAGGGACCATACAAACAACAATATCAGAGTGGAGGCCTTCTACTGTCACTCTAACCAGCATACAACTGATACATATGAACAGTACATAAGAGGGAGGAAAATTAATGCTTGCTTCTTAGTCTTTAATAGAATCAAGACATCCTGCGCAATTAGCAGGGGTAATCTTCATTCTATGTCAAGACTGGAGACGAGCATTATGATTGTTCAAAGCTTCCCCAATACAGTTGTCGTGAACCCATCGATCGGCTTGAAATAAAACTCGTTAAAAGTAGTATTGCTAGCCCAATCAGCTGCTTGCATGATATCTTGCAATGTTACTCCTGCTGTGAACGTTCTGGATGCCAAAGCCCCTCTCAAAGAGTGTGCGCCGTACTCCCTTAGATCAATGCCTGCTAGCTGCATCATCTCGTGCACACACCTAGCCATGGTGGCAGTTGCTACTGCCTGAAATTACTTCCTTCGCACTATCAGCAACTGCGTAGTACCTGGGCTCCTACACTCTGCCGCTCTGTTCGCGTATTCTTTAATACATCTCGCTACGCACCATTTAGTGTTGCTTGTGAAATAGGGATAGTGCACTGTGGTGGGTCCTGTTTTTGTCCTCCTAGCTATTGAGAAGGTCACTCCTTCAGGATCGAAAGAATTCCTGTGTATTTCTAGGGCCCTGACATCCGCTACTCGCTTGAAAGACACTAGACATAAAAGAATTGCCAATTTCCCTGATAATTGCTTCAACCACAGGTACTTGTCTGTCGGCTAGCTCGCCACTAGTCACAGCACTATTGTAACGTCCAACAATGGCTTGTATCATGGTTCAGGCGGTGCTCTGTATCAAGCTCCCTTCCCGAGCCTAGTTACTGCTGGGTGTTCTCCAGCTGGGAACCCGTCGACCGGCAGGTGACCTGCTGAAATGGTCGACCTGTATACTCTGATAGTCCTAAATGCTTTCCCATCCTGCAAAAGATGAGCAAGGAAAATCAGGATCGCAAGTGCTGAAATGGGCTGAAACTTTTCTCCCTCTGCACCACCTGGACCCCTTGGCCAAAGCTGCGTCGTAGCTCCACCTAGTAGATTGAGCCCGCGATTCCGCAATGAGCTATGCTGCTTGCGCCAAAGTGCCTGGCATCGGCCATCGTCTCCTGATATCCTGCACGCCATCAGTGGGAGAGTCCCTCTCACTCTCAGAGGATGAAACAACCCAGCTGGGTCCGTGAGCAACTGCACCCCGTCTGGGAGGACTCACGGGAAGTCCGCCGTCAGTTCCATCAACGTCGGAAACCATATTTGAGACTTCCATATCAGCGCTATCAGAATCAACTCTGCCTTCTCTCGCCAGCACTTCGCTAGAACTCAATGCAACTTTCCCGCCCATGTTTGGAGGAATGCGTCTGTGCCCTGCACTGCCGGATCCAGCCCCCAGCTGAAAAGCTGTGCTTCTGCACGTTGAGGCAGGACGCAAACAGATCGGTGTGCACTGGTCCCCACCGCTGGTTCAGCTGTCGAAAAATCGCTGAGTCCATCTTCCAATCGCTGCAGTCCATCAGATACTGAAATTTAAAGTCAGCTACTATATTGAGTGCTCCTGGTAGGAACTCTGCTGTCACTGATGTCCCTGACTGGAGGCAGAAGTGCCAAAATTCTTTCGCTATTTCCGCTAGTAATTTCAATCTTGTTCCGCATAGGTGGTTTATGTACCTGACCTCTGATATATTGTCCATTTTGAAAAGAACACATTAGCTCACTCTCCCCTTCATGAATGCCTTGATGGCGAAGGAGCCCGCTAGAAGCTCTAAGCAGTTTACAGTTTAGAGCTCCATTTCACCCCGGTCTCTAGGGACCTGTATCTCGCTCCCCAACCCTCTCGGCTGGCGTCTGATATTATAACTAGATCCGCTCGATCTCCGAATATAGCACGTCCATTCCAGGCATCCATATTCTTCAACCACCATCCCAGTTCTGTAATGGATTTCTGATCCAGGGGTATCAACTGATGGTATTTCAGACCTTGGTGTAGGTGCCTGATCTTTAGCCTCTGCAGGGCTCAATAATGTAGGGGACCTGGAAAGATAGCTTTGATCGATGCCGCTAGCATCCCCACTATTCTCGCTAGTACTCTGATAGATATCTTCTGCTTGCTCAGGCAATCCCTGATCTCCTTCTTGATGTCCCTGATCTTTCGTGCTGGCATCTCTGGAATCGCTTTTCTGGTGTCTAGCACGAAACCTAGAAAGACTAATATTTGTGCTGGTATAGTCTCCGACTTCTCCCTGTTCACCAGGAACCCTAGATACGACAGGAGATCTTGCAGCCATACGGTCTGATACAACACTGCTTGTCGATCTTCCACTAGGAGCAGTAGATCGTCTAGGTATGTAAACATCCGGATTCCCTTCTCTCGGATCGCTGCTGCTACTGGTCTCATCAGTTTGATAAAAGTCCAAGGCACTGAGGCTTTCCTGAAGGGCATTGTACTGAATTGTCACAATTGGCCGCTCCAGCACAAGGCTAGGAAAGTCCTAAATTCCACCTGCACCGGTATCGTAAAATACGTGTCTTTCAAGTCCTCTTCTCTCAGGGTGTCCCTCAATTGGTGTATCCCCTCCATCTTGAAATGATGGTATACTACCCACCCGTTCAGTTCTCTTAAGTTTATGACTGGATGCACTTTTTCTTTCCTGTTGACCAGAAACATGGAGCTCACAAGTCTCGGGGCTGTACTGCACCTCTCTTTGGCTCCCTTCAATTCTAGCTGGTGAAGCTCGCGGTGTAACCTCTCTTACTCTACATGCGCTAGCTGTAACTCTCAGGGCCACATCTCTTGTACTGGCTCTTGTATAAACCCCAGCTGCAGACCTCTGACGGTTTGCAAGAACCATGCATCGCTGGAAAGCACATGCCATTTTCCTAAAAAAGCTGCGTTCTCCCCCCACTGGAGGATAATTTGGGGCTCTCATCTGGGGTAAAGCTCTGTCCTCAAACAGCACCTTTGCCTCTGCGACCTCTTGGAAATTGACTTCTGGTCGGGAAGAACGAGTCCTGCTGCTTGTTTTCCCAGTATCGGGCCCTGGAATTCTGGCACCTTCTCCCTATGCGGAAATGATCGGATGCTCGCCCCTGTAGCGGTCATTCCTGGCAAAAACTCAGCCAGGGAAGATCTTGCGTATAGAGGCCTGTGCCTTCTCCAGAGATGTAAAGTTGCCTACGAACCTGCCCATCTCTTTGACGGAGGTCTCCCCGAAGAGGAGAACTTGCTCTGCCTCCCCAGCTTCTTAGGAAGCTAGGTCACTAAATTAGGCATCAATCTTAAGCAGTAGGCCTCTCCTCCTCTCTGAGGAGATGGCGCAGTTTGCATTACCCAATTGAATTGATATTTTATTTATATTGCGCTCGTACACAAGTGTTTCTGAGCACGACAAGTCAAGGGAGGGGAACAGGTGAGAACAAAACAACAATCTAACTAGGCCCAGTGACATTGAGAACGCGAAAGTGCATGGGAGAGGGAGAGGGGAAAAGTGCGGATCAAAGGAGAAAAACAGTTAAATAATAATAAATTAATAATAAATAAATAATAATAAAGGCAACAAACAGTGGGAGTGCAACCAGCAAGTGGCAAGTGCTGGGTTTAAGGCAGCAGGCAGGGTATGTCTATTAAGTACAGAAAGAAAAGAAAATGGTGGCGGTGACTGTATGGGTACAGATACACACCCCAGTGCAAGGGGTGGCCTGGAGGCAGTACGGGAGGGTGGCAGGGTGAGCAGGTACATGGGCCCAGCTGAAGACAGATATCTGCCCCCAGCTTGTTTCTTAGAAACGACTGACCCTGAGGGAGTTAGAGGTAGAGGAGCAAAGAGCTCAAGAGGGGATCTATTTGTGGAGGGATAGCTGAAGGTATTTTGGACGCAGTCCCCAGAAAGCCTTGTGGACAATGCTGAGAGTTTTGAATTGAATCATTGCATCCACTGGGAGCCAATGGTGAGATTTCAGAGCTGGAGAGATACCATCCCAGGGCTTGAGGCCAAGGACAAGTCTCGCAGTCCTGTTCTGGATTAGTTTCAGAGGGCGGAGAGTTGAGGCAGGTAGATTTAGAAAGAGGCTGTTACAATAGTCCAACCTTGAGAGAACCAGAGCTTGGGAGACAGTGAGCTTCTGGGGGAACATCAGCGATGTGGGCGGAGAAGGAAAGTGTGAAGTCAAAGATGACCCGGTGGTTCTTAGCCTCGCAGGTGAGGGTGGGAGGAGGGCTGAGGGAGGCCGGCCAGAGAGTGAGGGAAAACGAGGGTGCAGGTGTGCCGATGAGGGCGATCTCCATCTTGCTGGCATTCAGATAAAGATTGTTGGTGGTACACCAATCTTGAATGGTAGTTAGTCAATCAGAGATGACAGAAGGACAGGAGGTGGCCGAGGGCAGCCTGAAAATGAGTTGAGTGTCGTCAGCATAGCACTGGAAATTGGAGCAGAAAATGGTGATGCAGTGGGCGAGAGTTGCCAGGTATTGGTTGAAAAGCCTGGGAGAGAGGTTAGACCCCTGGGGAACACCACAGGTAAAGAGGGAGATAGATTATAGGAAGGACCCAAGTTGGACCTGGTAGGGTCGATCAAAGAGGAAAGAGGTTATCCAGGCCAGTGCCTGATCAGTGATACCCAGGTCATCATGTTGACGGTTCAGCAGGATGGTATGGTTGACCGTGTCGAAGGCAGAAGAGAGATCGAGTAGGATGAGGACAGAGGGAAAGTTAGAGTCAAGGTTGAAGAGCAGATTTTCACGGATGTTCAGGAGAACATATTCTGTGCTTCTGCAGGTCTGAAGCCAGAGTGGTGGTCATGGAGACAGCCAACAGAATCAGAATGAAGGTTAAGCTGAGAGATGGCCAGCTTTTCCAGGAGTTTGTCTAGAAAAGGAGTAATGGAAATTAGGTGATAGTTAGCTGGAGAAGGGTCAGCCGTGGGTTTCTTGAGAAGAGGATGCACAATGGAGTGCTTCAGAGAGGAGGGAATGGATCCTGAAGCAAAGGTTGGTTGCAGAAATCGGCAAGGGCGGGAGCTCGGGTATCGACGTGGTCCTTGATGGTTTCAGAGGAACAGGCATGAACCTGTTTTGATAAGGCTTTTCGTAGATCAGACTTGTCTAGCAACCTCATCAGGGGAGAAAAGAGGAAAGGATGAGAAAGAAGGTGGGGGGGTGGCTGAAGGAGGGTCAGTATGCACAGACGGAGAGGGGAAAGAAGGGGGAGGGGTGGAGAGGGTGGACAGGATGTCCTGGTTTTTTGAGATAAAGTGAGAGGCGAGGGCATTGCAAAGAGCCTGGGAGGCAACAGGAGTGGTAGTGACTGCAGCCGGGTTGGCCAGCTCCTTGCAGATTTTGAAGAGTTCGGCAGAGTTGTTAGATTCCGCAGAGACACAGGCTTGAATGTGGACTCTCTTCTTTGTGAGGACAGAGTGTCCATATTTTCTTTGGAGCCGGCAACAGGCCAGTTTATCAGAGGATGAACAAGAAGCCCTCTATTTCCTCTCAGCCACCCTACACTTAAGTTTAAGTGTAGCTAGGTCGGAGTCATAGCAGGAATTGCACTTGACTTTGGGCTTCAAACGGATCCTCATGACATGGGCAAGAGCATCAAGAGTAACAGAAATAGAAGAGTAGAGAAGTGACAGGGCTGTGTTAGGATGGGAGTCAGCTAGAGATGGAGAGGGGGGGGAGAAGGTGGCCGCAAAAGCCTCAAGTGACACATGCGTCATGGGCTGGATGTTAGAGAAGGTAGGTGACATTGTTGGGAGTAGGCTTTGCCTTGGAGGAAGAAAGGGAGAGGAGAGGAGGGAATGATTGCTCCAGGAGAGAGAAGTGGTCAGGGGGATGGAGAGGTGGAGGTCAGAAGAGATCAAGACATCAAGTGTGTGCCCTGCAGAGTGAGTCGGGCCAGAGCGGGGAGTGGACAAGGAAAGGGAGTCGCAGAGGTAATGGAAGTGTAAAGAGGAGGAACAAGGAGAGTCTAGATGGATATTAAGGTCACAGAGGAGGAGAAGTTGAGTGGTAGAGGCCAGGAGGGAGGAGGAGAGGTCCACCCACTCAGAGAGAAATTAGGTGATTTGACCAGGAGGCCGATAGATAGTAGCCACGGTAAGAGAATGGCTAGGAGAGAGAGAGAGAGAGAGAGAGAGAGAGAGAGCCTACAGATGAGGCATTCTTCAAAAGAGGTGTAGGTCTGAGTGGGAATGATAGAGGCAGGAATCCACTCAGGAAAGATCAGGGCTACACCACCACCAGACCGGGAGGATCTGGGTGCGGAGAGGATCTTGTAGCCCTCAGGGAGGAGAATGTCAAAGCTTGTGACAGAGCTGGCCGTGAACCAAGTCACAGTAAGACCAAAGACATCAAGGTCTAGTTCTTCAAGGTGGCAGATGTCAGAGGAGTGTTTGACAGCAGAGTGAGAGTTGAGAGTGGAAGGCGAAGAAGGTTGCCAGCCTTAAAGACATTCCAGAGAGGGGTAAAGATCAGAGGTATGCCTTGCGGAGGAGAAGGAGCCCTAGATGGGGCAGAGGAGGAGGAGAGAGAGGGCAAGGTAGCCAAGGGAGGAGAGGAGGGGACAGAAGGAGATGAGAGGAAATGGATGAGGCGAGGGAAGCACCTATCAAAGAGGATGAGATTGGCCTGAGGGCCTGGGACCATGATAGTGCCATTTAGGTAGACATTAAGCCGACTGTTCCCTGCATCCAATTTGCGAGGGCCTCTGGGTTGATCTCTTCTCCGGTATCTCTGGCTCTTCCGGCTAGGTCCATAATTTTTGCAAGCGGCCTAGAAATATCCAACACTTTCTCTTGGCAGCTCCTCCACGACCTGTCTATCCCCTTACACGGGTCCTTCTAGTCTTCGAGACAAACGCTAGCATTTTGGGGTCCAATTCTGGCGTCTCTGCTACCTTGCCCGATAGGTCCGGTCGGGGGCATTCCACTGGGAAGCGCTGTCTCACTTCATTCTCAAGTGCTTTCCTCAGCCTCAGGGCCATGTACTAATGCTGTCTCGATCAAACATGTCTGTCACTTCATCTGGCTCTTTGTCCAGATGCTTCACCTTGCAAGCTTTTTTGCCTCGCTGGGTCTTTCCCATTCTTCTTCAGTCTTTTCTTCCTCTTCTTGGGAGGACAGATTGCCTTCGGCTTGCTCTGCTTCCGATCCCTGGTCATCTCCACCCATATATTCTTCTCCTGGGGAGCGGGTCATGAGGCTTGGTACTGCTGACCTCTGCATGAATGCCTCTCTCAGCTTTGCAAAAGCGTCGGCTGCCTCAAGGGTCTTTTCAACTGCCCTGTATGGTCGACCTGGGGGGTCAGTAGACGGTTTCCTCTTGCAGGTCTGATTACTCCCCTTAGGTCCTCTTCGCGAGGACTCCATGGTAGTGCTGTCTGTCTCCACTTATGCTCTCTCTGGCTGGTTTAGTATGGATTCTAGTGTTTCCAGCCAATCTTGTAAGGGTTTCACCCCTTGCGCCACAACATCGACTAACAAGCATCCCAGCACGTCTTTAAATCTGGGGGCGAGATCCAGGTATTGTTCCTCTTTGCTCCACTCAAGCTCGGACATCTTTGCATGCTGTGTTCCTGATACCTGTACAAGGTGTCTTGTGCACGCCCACTGCTGCGTTGGGTCGATGTCCTGGTATCCTGGAGGAAAACCTCCTATGTGCTATACCACAATATAAATATTTATTATATATATATCTTTTTTTAATCTGGCTAGCACCTTTATTTGGTTCTTGGGCCCTCTTGCACCACTTCCAGGCCTTTTGCGGGATGTTACCTTTTGAGAGTCATTATCTCCCGCTTTCCGTGTGTCTTTCACATAGTCTTACTCTCGTCTGAGCAGGAGGATTCAGGATTATCCGATTGAAAGAGTTTGCCTTTATGTTCATACGTTCTCTCGCTCCGTTCGCTTGATGGAAATATATAATTCACCACCCAGCCCAGTGTACCTGCACTGCTGTTGTACTGGCAATGCATCTGAGCGGCGCAGACCTCGGCTCCACCTCTCTGTCGGAGGGGGCTGACGTGTCACGCTCGCTTTTGCTCTGCCCCCGCGAGGGTGGGGGCCGTAGTACTCCCCGCCGGCCGCGAGGGAGAATGAGCATGTCGGGAATACGGTAACTAGCTGCTACTAAGTCTGTCACCAATCTCTTTGACTCCTATCGCGCTGCGCTGTACCTGCAGACACTATTACAGTTTGTTTGCTTCCACCTTACGGTTGCTGCGATTCGCGACCTCCACACTATTCTTAATAAATTCTGTACTATTACAGCACTGCCTGTCGGCTCACACGTTATTTACATTATTATGTGCTCCTACTACACACAAATATGGTTTAAACATGCTGCACAACTCGGAGTAGATGAGAAAGGGTACTTATCTGGTTGAAGAGCAGGAAAAAAAGAGGAGGAGTCCAGGAAGTTGGTCATAAGCTGGACTGACACTAAGAGCACTACAGAGACAGTAGGATTTGTAGTTTAAGAAAAGGAAAAGGATGAAGGAAGACCTTTTCACAGTTTTCTTATGTTTTGTTGTTGAAACTACTGAAGAGTGAATTAAAGAAGTTGAAGCATAATGCTCGCCTCCAGTCTTGACATAGAAGTGCATTTGTACACAATAGGGGCTGATTCCTAGCTCCATATAGAATGAGAAATGTGTCATTCTATCACGGAATGACACGTTCCTCATTTCACATGGAGCTCAAGATGCTTTTCTGTTCAGAACAACATCTCCACGGGTACTGTTAATGAATGCTTATTTAGGCTGGTGCAAAAAGAGTGTTCTGGCTTTAGAATACAGTCCCTGCCAGACCATAACACATGAAGTGGTTGGCAAGGCTGTTGCTATGCAGGGATTTCCGGGAGTGGCATACTTTAATTTATTACCACCATTCTCAGGTAAGAGCATAATCCTTTGCATCATGATAAATTGACTTTGAGCTAAGACACAGTACTTTTCTTTTGTAACATGCACCTCTGAATCAGGCCCTGAGACGAATACTTTGCATGGTTATATGTATTATGCTTGTTGAACATGGACCGACATATATATTGCTGTCCTATACCTGCATGACATCGTTTAATGTTAATGGTAATGTGGGGACTCGTTGCCATCTGGTGGTCAATGGGATGCACTGTTCATCGTCAGATTTAAATGTTAAAAGCTTTCCATTTCCGTCATTCCTTCCTCTTTTTTTCCTTTCTTCCTCTCGTCCTTTCTTTCCTCATTTCTTTTTTTTCCTTTCTTCCTCTCGTCCTTTCTTTCCTCATTTCTTTCTTCCTGTCTTCCCCGCTCTCTTCGTTTATTTTCTCTTTTCTTTCTTCCTTCCTTTACTCTTCCTTTCTTTCCCCATTTCTTTGTTCCTGTCTTCCTCTCTTCCTTCTTTCTTTCTTCCCTGCTTCCTTTCTTTCCTCATTTCTTTCTTCCTCTCTTCCTTCTTTTCTTTCTTCCCTACTTCCTTTTCCTCGTTTCTTTCTTGCTTTGCTTCTCTTGTTCCTTTGTTTATCTTGCTTTTGTATCTATTCTACCTTTGCTTTCTGCTGTGTTCATTCAAAAAAAAATTATCTGCCTTCCTTTATTTCCTTCTTTTTTTCTTTTGTTCCTTCTTGCTTTTTTCCATTCTCTCTATCTTTTTCGCATGGGTCCACCCACTCCCCCCCTCAATGGGACTTGTCCTTTCCTCCCGGGCCCCAGTATTCCTCCACCCTCATCTACTCGTTCCCTCCTTTCTCTATCCCCTTCTACTCCACTTTCTTGTCTCTTTTCCCCTCACCCTGAACTTCCAGACCCCAGAATTGCACCACACCTTCCCATCCCACTCCCTGCCCCACCTCACCGCCAAGTCAACCCTCCTCCTTTCCCCCATAATAAAGTGGTCGATCAGACTAACGGTTCGACCACCTTAACCAGTCGACCATTGTAGCTTGTTGACCATTTTACAATGAGCAGATTGACCCAACTATCAGTTGGGAGTCAATCAATACACACAATACCCAGTGTCATGCATGGTGTGCAATAAATAAATGTGGGTATATTTTTATTTGTGCTGACCCAAGCAGAAACCGAAGAACCAATGACTGCCCCTTTACAAGCAGTATATCTGTTCACTAGTCCTATTTAATCAAAGCTACGCTGAACCATTTCTGGCTTTCTTGGATGAAACAACTCTTAACGAGGATATTTATCTTGCCTAACAACACTGACTGGAGCTATTTCAATTCCACTGGGTGATTCAAAGTTTGGAGGTACTGTAAAAGCGTTGTTTCCAAATATTGCATGTTTTCTGTTCCTTCAAACTCTAGTTTACTTTATTATTTATAAAGCGCCACATGCCCACAGGCCTCAGAGTGCACACTTAACAAACAGACAAACAACACAAAGATTAATGGTATCAGTATAGGAAATCAAAAGGGGTGGATTTAGCCAATATCTTTATCAAACAGATAGGTTTTAAGACACTTTTTGAAGTGTTCAATGAATCTGAAAGGGAGTTCCACAAAGAGGTTGCCCAGGCAACAAAGCAAGAGCCATCATATTTGTTTAAAGCAAAGCGTGGTTGTGCAAGAAGGAGATCATTGCTGGACCTTAGAGTACGCCTCTGAAGGGAATTCTTGATACGATTGGCACGATATGGAGGAACATCTCCAAAATGACATTTGTATGCCATCAACAGAGCCTTATGCTGTGTCTCTGCTGAACCGGTAACCAATGAGGTTTGCGACCTGCTTCAGTAACATGGCCTTGTTTTCTTAGGCCACATGCTGCTCGGACTGCCCCATTCCTGGTAATCTAAAGTTTCTTGATATTAGCTTGAGAAGTACCCATCAGGAGACTGTTTCAGTAGTCCAGATTTGCATTGATTGTTGCTGATAATATTAGTCCCCTATCTTTCTCTGACAGGTATGGAGCCTAGCCCCTCCAGCAAGATGCAAAGTGACGTTGTATAGATATTGAATAAAAGGGGAGATAGGCAAGAGCCCTGGGGAACCCCACTTGTAGTGGGAGAAACCTGAGGGTGTTCTCCCTCCTGGACCCCTTGGATCCTCTTGGATCCCCTGCGCAGGCGGCCAGTAAAAAGGCCATCACTATTGGATCCCAACCCTGGGGGCGCAGAAGCGATGGAGGATCACCTGGGTGGAGGATCCTTGGGAACGTGGAGTAGAGTGCCCTTGGGTGAGACATGGTATCCCCCGTTGCCTAGTGACAACCAACCCAACCATTCCTCAACGTTCATGTGTAATTGTGAGTTAGCTCCCCTTATTCCTTCACACATGATAATTGACAGTACTGGGATGTGGAAGAAGAAGTAACAAAGAGCAATGAAGACTATGCTCTTTTACCACTCTGGTACTGGGACAAGGAAGATGCCTGCTGAGAGTTGTAAGAGTCAGGCAAGTCCCTTTAATTGTGGTAAAGCAGGGTTAATTGAAATTCTCACCTGCAGCCTGTCAAAGGGCTGCAGGTGTACAAAAGGAGCCCAATTCAAGGTGTGAGGAGGAAGGTGGAAGCAGAGACGGAGTTGAAACAGCAGCAAAAGAGAGGCCAGGAAAAGCAGCAAGAAACCGTGGTGAAGAGGCATGCTGAGACTCTGAGGTCTGCCAAGGGAAGCAACCTCTGGGAGCATGGCGTGAGAGCTGAAACCCCATGGAGCATATTAAATGCAGGGAAGGGAGTCATGCTGAGAGGCCGTCCCGTTCCATGGAATTGGAAGTGTTTGTTCTCGTGTGTTCAGAAGGTAAGGGGCAGGAATTTGAACCCTGACCTGGAAAGACAAGGCCCGAGCGATCTGCGCTTCTGGGAGGTCCTTAAACACAACCAGTGAGTTTTTAGCAAAGCAGAAACCCAGTATGCAAGTGTTTGAACTTCCTGCAAGGAATACATTGTATCGGGTTGGTCCTGTATGAATGATAATACGTTTTCAAAGGTTTCTGAGCATAGGGTATTCCATTCAGAAGTAAATAAAGAAGTATTAACTTTCCAAGAAGCATACATTGTATCAGAGTGGTTGCTTGTGAGAGATGACACGTTCTCGAAAGTCTCTGAGCATTGGGCATTCCATTTCTGAATGAATAAAGAAGGGTTATACCACGGGCTCAACAACGAGGGTGTTGTGAATGCAAATCACGCTTAATGAACAATTTTGAGGAAGTATTGTACAGTGGGCTGAATAACAAATCGTTTTGGAGTGCAACCCTCACCTATTAAATACTGAACTTACACCACGGGTAAAAAGAGAAGGTGTGTTATAAGTGCAAGCCTGGTAAATTCTAAAACTGAACTAAAACCTTAACAAGTACCATTCCACATTTATTGAATATTGAAGTAAGTGAAATCTTCGCAAGTGAAGTCAAAAGCTGCATGTTACAAAGAATTACCCTTTTAAGACTTTGAAGTGTCTTTTGGATATAATCACAATTTATACCTGATTCATCAACAACATCAAGAGAAGGGCCATGAGTGGCAAAGACATACGTCTTGGGGGAGGGAACCCTGAGGCTGGAACTATTCCTTTGGTACTTGGATTTGTGGGAGCTACAAGCTGGAAGAGACTCAGCACTTTGTGTTGGGCAGCGTTTCTTCTGGTTGCTGAAATCCCTACACATTGTATAGATTAGATGGTAGGGCAAGTATAGGTTTTGGACACAGACAGATTCTTCATTTAAACTTTCTGACTCAGACTTTCCTTAGTTTTATTTAGGTAGGGAAATCCCACCTTAGTATAGGGCAAGGTAGGCCTTTTCCCATCCTGACATTTATGTTAATAACATTATTTGTTTTGTATTCTGAATCTGTTGTCTGTGTCCACCTTCATGATATCTGCACAGTAGTCAGAGTTGCATAGAAGTCAACCTTTGATACCCTTGCATTTTGTGGACCTAAGAAAGACTCAATCCATGGAGCAGCTTCGGCAGAACATCTACCTAGATTTCTCACTCTATCCACCAGCAAATCATGATCAACAGGTTCAAAGACAGAGGATAGATCTAGGAGCAGGAAGGGCACGCTCGTTAAGGGCCTGTGGTTAGCTGGTATAGCAGGATCCAAGCTTTCTTTTGTTGAGAATGGGTGTAATCCATGCTTCTTTAAGGAGATCGGGAACTTTAGATTCTTGGAAAAAAGCGATGGTAATTTTAGTTATCCAGGAGCTTTTCAGGAGCTGGGCTGTACAAGCATCCCCTGACACAAAGGTGGATTTCATATTTTTTTAATATATCAGCAACCTCTGTCAGGGTCACTTGCCTAAAGGAGAAGAAAAGGGGTTTTAGATCAGGCACGTCTTGGGCAGGTTTAGGCATAGCCACTGCTACCGGCAACTTTTCAACCGGCAACCGCTGTGCTTTAATTGCACTTTAATGGCGAAAGATTTTCTCAGTAAATGCATCCTGTATAGATTTAAAACAGTCTTGATTTATATTAGTGCCATACATACAAGGAGATTTACCTTCTAGCTCATTTAGGATAGCACATATTTCCATGGATTTCGATTTAGCGGCCCGGATTCGCTCAGAACAATTTGCCTGCTTAACTTCTAAGATAGCCTTTTTGTAATCCTTAATAGCATCTCTACAAGATGCCTTTGTATCAGTATGGGGATTTTTTTCTCAATAGAGGCTCACAGGCATGTTTCTGCTTCCTGGAAGAAATAATATCTTTGTTAAACCAAGTATTGGTTTTAGTTTTGGCCTATGCCCCCAGATGCTGGAATCTCCTTTGTGTCAACACCAGTCTCCCACTCACTTTAACATTTCTGAAAGGAGCGCAAGACCCTCCTCTTTAATGATGCCTCCTCACTAACACCTAGGTCCACACTTCCTTCACACCCCACCTACCCTAAGACTAGGTGATCTGCTCCTCCCTAATCCCTTCCCTGGTTGCTTGTAGATCACTTGCTGCCAAATTGTGTGCCCCCCCCGCCCCAAGTTTCTAGCTCCACGGTTCCTTGTGTGTCTGCTTCTCTGACTGTGTCCTTCTCCCTTACAATTGTAAAGGATTATCTTGCTTCCTGAAGCTAGGTCCACGCAAAAAAAAAAATAGTAATAATAACATAAACGGTGACTCTTCTCTTTGCATCCCCTCAGGCTCTCTCACTCTTTAGATTTCAGCAATTCCTCCTCCATCCTCCACAACAGTCTCTCTCGAACCTCTAACACTCCCCTACATCTGGCATCACCTCCTCTTCCTTTCTTCTCAATATACTGTCCAACCCCTCTCTCTCTTTTTGTCCCTCCCCTGATGGTATCACTGCCTCCTCCTGTTTTCTCAGTACTCCAAATACCTCCTCCTCCATTCACCTCAGTACTCTCACAACCTCTAATACTCTCCTCCATATGTCCTTTTAACATCCCACTCACCCGTCATCCTCGTCCAAACACTTTCAAAGGCCCCACCCTACCTATGGGTTTTGTTACCCAAACTCCCCATTTACACCTGCTTTTGTGCGGACGAGATTTCATCTAAACAGCAGCAATATAACAGGCAATGATACCATATGAGGTGATACCACATGCGTTAAGATATCAGTTCCCTATTGTGTCTTATAGGACTCCTAAATGGGGACTAATTGAAGGGTCTTCAAGAGCAGGGAACAGATGACTCAAGAGCTGAGCCCTGAACGAATTCTCTAAACCAAGAAGAATGACGAAACCCAGAAGAGGATATATATAACGTTACCTCACACTGCTACAGGATGCCACCCCAGACAACAAACCAGCTGGGATCGGATAGGCATGGACAGCCTGAACCCTGGAGTTCATTTTGGAAAGCTGGAAATCAGCGGTCTGAAGCTAAAGACCCGGGAAAACCAAGAGGCTGCAAATTAGAGCCAAAGAGTCCAAACCAAGGATTGCAGAAGACTTTTCCTGCATCCCTGTATTTGGAAATCATTCCGAGAGAATGGGGAAGAGTGTGAAGGAACTGAGGAATATGAGCTTTTGGATGAACAGAATCATTCCTAAAATATTCATCTCACCATAACACTTATAGCCCTTCCACCAGTCACCCATACTCTAACCAAATTTATTAAATTAATACACCCATATTACATCACACAACCTTCTCTGCTCAGTACCTTCCATGACACTGGTCAGAATGATTGTAAATAATTTTAGGCATTGATGCCACACATAGACCCAAGACCATTAAAAACCATTAGTACTGAAATGTCATAATTTGTGTGGAATGAGAAAAAGTGCTGGGACAGCCAATGTGGTTGTGGCATGGTGGTGAAAATGGGCTTGATCATTTCTGCAATGCCCAGCCTATAATTGGGCTGCTATGACAAATAAATTGAAGTCAGCAGCCCACTTGGATGTGGTCAATACTCACTGGACAATACTAAAAAATGAGGTGGGCTACAGTGTGTTCAATCTTTGGAGACCTGAGTAACTTCAAGAAGATTTGCTTGAAGTTCTTCAGGGCCATGATGAAAACTGGCATGGCATATGGGGAAAATATAACTTACTGAGGTTACATGAATAAATGCATTTGTGGTATACACCAACGCTGCCATCAGTCTTCAGAGATTGGATTATTAAATATTGGCAAGATCAGAACTAGTGATATCCTGTGCAATTAGTAGAGGCTGTTGTAATTCTATCATTTGAACAACTTAGCAGCAAGTGTATTCTTCCACAGGCCCACTTTTTAAGAACTTGATGAGCCACTTTCGCACAAGTTTTCCTTGGGCTATAGAGGTTTTCCGACCAATGTCTCTATCCGAAGTCTCTGGCAGATAGGGCCGCCCGCTCAGTGTTCTACTAGGGTCTGCTAGGGTCACTGTGATAATACACTGGAAGGGAACAGGGATTTGAACAAATGATCACCATATGGCAAGGAGGGTGATCAAGTAGACTTACTGAGAGAGAGACTACAGTCCATAAAGAAATCAGCTTTCTCAGCCAAGCATCGGTTACGCCAATTCAAAGTCCTGTTTTGATGTGATTGGACCTCAGCTCACTTAAACACAAAGGTTGCTAGACTTTGGCATGCTTTCAAACATTCAGGCCGATATGATCCCCAAGTCTGTAATGTGTGCGGAGATTCAACCCTATTGAAATAGCAAACAGGTATTTTGTAGACTGTCAGAGATTACACAGCAATCAAAAAATCCTGCTAGTTTTGGGGATTTGGTGGGATTTCATGAGGGCTGGCCTACTCTTGTGGCAAAGCCACAGACTCTGCAATGGTTTTCCGGGGATCTTGCTGGCTGGTTTAGTGTTAGCAGGAAGATAGAAAGACCAACACCACCTTCTCCAGACAAATAGCACATGGAGTGATTAAATCCCTCTTTTTTTAGGAAAATGAACTCTGTTTCAGCACAGTTTCAGGAAACATTTTAGGATACATACAGGACATTTAATCCATGTATCTGGATGACCTTGTTGAGAGTCGCGGTAACCCTGTAATTTAGCTGCTTTAGTGTGTTTTCCAGCTATTTACACCTTGAAACACTTTAGCACTAAGGTGCATTTTTAGAGAATAGTTGCAGCTGTTCACTGTAAAATAAAAATATAAAAATGAATGTGTTGATTGCATATTCAGGGTATTATGCTTTTCTCAGAGAACCTTTGTAATCTGGCAGTCTTTGTCAAGAAAGCAAGTCAGGAATATACATCTTTTATTAAAACAACTTAAAGGATAAAACACATATTTTGTTTGAAACATTTAACAACTCATTGTTCACATTTTTTTGTTAAATCTCATTTGAAGAGAATAATGGAACAGCGAAAATGTGCACAAAATTGAAAAGTGCCCTGTTTCTGGATTTAGCTCTAAACATGAAAGGTCCTAAACTTCAGCAAAAACATATGCAAAAAAATAATTATGAAAATCTCCATGGAATCCATACATACAGTCATCTCAACGCTGAGGACTTTCCAGAGAGCTTTATTGCAAATGTAGTGTGCAAATATGTTAAGTTAGAAAAATTGAAAGACATCATTACGACCCTTGCGGAAATTGACTGACCGGACCGCAACAGCGTAAATAGCGTTTCCGCCATTGCACGAAGGAGCAAAGTGCGGCTAATTACGACCCATCGGGCACGAGCATTACGCCATGGCGGAATCCGAAAGGCTGCGATGGCGGAAATGACCCCAAAACGGCCCTTACCGCCGCCGTACGCTGCACCAGGTGCAATACCGCCACCCATCTTAGCGGTCACCGTAATGAGCGGGCACCGTAATGAGCGGGCACCGCAAATTACGGGCACCGTAAATATACGGAAACGGAAGTAAAAGCATGTGGCCGGAACGGGAAACAGCACGCCGCACAACTATAAAATCCGAATCCCAACACAACCATTAAAAATCCGACCCTGACACACATCCCAACCCGTTAGCAACCCCAGTTAAAAAAATAAATATGGGAAAGGTAGCCAAGAAAGCGTGTGATCGCAAGCGGCAGGTCCACTTCTCCCGAGAGGAACTGACCGTGCTGACCGAGACCCTGCAGGAAAATGCCGCCGTCGTCTTCTCCAGTCAAATGACCAGGACGGCCCTTGCCAACAAGAAGGCCATATGGGCCCTTGTGGCACAGCGCGTAAGTGCGGTGGGGACAACACCCCGCACGCCACAGCAATGTCGCAAGCGGTGGGACGACCTGCGGATCCGCGTACGCAGCATACTTTCTGCGAACAGGAACATCGCCACAGCTACCGGGGGGGGATCAGAGTCGCCCATCAAGTTGACCCCCTGGGAGGAGATCTGCGCCTCCACCATAGGAATGGAGAGCATAGAGGGAGTCGGAGGGATGGAGAAAGGAGTGCCGACATCCGGAGAATCAGGTAGGTTGGCCAAGAGAAACAATGCGAAATCCACAAACCACGAACATGTGCAGTACCATGTGACCCCATAGTGCAATACATACTTTGCCCTGACAGCGCCCTCTAAAAGTCAGAATGAATAAACAAATTAATCAAGATGCCATAAACAACCCCTACATGTGCAGCATGCACCCCCTAACTGCAGGCAGCCAAATGAATGCATCCTCAATCCACACGAAAATGAGACCACCTCCAAGGCCCAGTCCCATATCAGCCTCATGTACCACCCCAATGCATTTGATACGTTGCCATTCCAAATCCGACAGACCCATAACTAACGCTCGCCCCTCTTTACTCCACCACAGGGTCCGATACCAACGACGAGCTGCAGGACACCCCTACCAGCACGCCTGCAAAGAGGGCCAGGACCAACGTCCCAAGAGCCTCCACCTCAGGTGCAAGGATCAAGACATGGCAGCAGCAGGAATCAAGTGCCAGCACACTGGAGGGGACTGCAACAGGCACCCCAGCAGCCAGCAAGTCCACAACCCCAGCACCACAGGTCCCCCCAAAGAACGTATCTGATGGCACTGCCTCTGGTGGTAGCAGCACCATAGGTGACACAGCTGTCATGCCAGCATGCTCCGACACGGAAAACAGTGCTGGCGACGTAGGTACCATCCATGACCTTTCCCAATCCCCCTGCATGTCCCATCCCCTACACCATGACGAAACCACGCAGGGGCACCCAGAAGACGACGACTGGCCAACCCCCACAAGTCCTGTGCCAAGGCAACATGTGTTGAGCAGCCCCCCTGTCACACCACCGCAAATGTCCATGGCCCAGCAGAGGCAACAGTCCCTCGACCTGCTGATCGAGCAACAGCAGGAAGTGTCCACGCTACTCAAGGACCATGCGAATGAATGCGGGGGTTCCAGGGCAGCCATGGAAACATCCACCGAGACACTCAGGGCACAAATAGAGAAAAGTAGTGAGAGCCTCAGGGGAGAAATGGAGAGAAGCACCGAGAGCCTGAGAGCACAAATGGAGAGAAGCACCGAGAGCCTGAGAGCACAAATGGAGAAAAGCACCGAGAGCCTGAGGGGGGAACTGAATGCGACGTCCAAAGACGTTTGTGCTGAACTTGCTGCTGTGCGCCGTGTGCTCTCGGAGCTCTCACAAACCCTCAGAGACATGCATGGACGCGAGCAGGCAGAGACGTCATCCGTGGCAAGTTCCGTCCAGGGCAGCCCCCAACGCAGATCTGGCAGGAACCTGCGCTCCACGGGCAGGGGTGCCCCTGATACCCGTAGAGGGGGCTTGCAATAGCGTCTACCCACGGGCAGCATGCATATTTGGACACTGGTGTTGGGGGGGGAGGAAGTAGGGTGGAGGGGGTGTGTTGGGCTTCACTGGGTGGCGGGTCCATAGGGTGTATGAATCAAATCACATTAACAATACAGCACTTCATTATCATCCAATGACATGTGTGGACATTGATATTTGCGTACGAGGCCTTCATAGGCGTACAGTCCACTATGTGCCTGTACTACACACACACAGTGCCACAGGTCCCCTTTCCGTGTAATAGGCACCATGCGTGGTTGCTAGAAGCATGCATCTATGATGCTCTGTCGGATTGCACGTGCATCCTGTGCCTCATGGACTCCTTGGGGTGCCTCCACATCCCCACCCTCATCATCATCATCTTCAGGTGCATGCAGTACAGCGTCAGGGGGCATGGGCACATTCCTACGTATGCACATGTTGTGCAGCATGACACATGCCATGACCATCTTAGAAACCCTCTCATGGCTGTACATGAGTGCCCCGCCAGACCTGCTGAGGCTGCGGAAACGAGCCTTCAGTAGGCCGAATGCCTGTTCAATGACCACACGGCTACGTGAGTGGGCATGGTTGTAGTCCTCCTCATGCTGGTTCTGTGGGTTCCGGATTGGTGTAAGGAGCCATCTCTTCAGTGGATACCCGGCATCACCTGTATGGGACGAATAAAGGGTGTCAGTGGAATGATAGTGCTAAGTAGCCCCCCCCCCCTCCTGCAAGGTCATTGACGCATCAAATGGGCCACGATGTCATGCATGGAATGAGACTCACCGAGTAGCCAGGATCTGTGCCCTGCGTGTCGCTCCATGTAGCGTGGTATTCTTGTGTTCCTCAGGACCATAGAATCATGGGTAGATCCTGGAAATCTGGCACAACAATGCGTAAAGATCTTGTTGGAGTCACACACCATTTGCACATTGATTGAATGAAATTGTTTCCGGTTGCGGTACTGGACCTCCATGGCATGTGGGACAACCAATTCAACATGGGTGCAGTCGATGGCACCAATGCAACCCGGGATGCCGCCAAGTGCATGGAATCCCACCTTTGCGTTGGTAATCTCCTGGTACGTGCGTGGTAGTGTGATGTGGTCGTCGGCGTGCTTCAGGAGGGCATCGTGCACTTGGGAGAGTGTCCGTGAGAACAGTGGCTGTGAAATGCCATGCAACTGTCCCACTGTGTGCTGGTAGGTGCCTGTGGCCAGGAAGTGGAGTACAGACACCACCTTCAGTAGGGGTGGGATGGCGGTTGGGCTATCTATCATGCTCACGAGGTCAGCATGTGTCATGTCCACAATGGCGATTATGGTGTCCCGGTCCAAACGGTAGAGGGTGTGGATCTGCTCAGCAGTGAGGTTGAACGGATCAGCTCGGAGGCGTGGGATTGCGGGCCGCCTGCGTGTTGGTAGTGGCAGTGCTTGTGGGCCTTGCTGACCCTGCCTTGCCCTCCTCCTCCTCCTTCTCCTCCGTCTCCCCTGTGCGCCCGGTTGTTGTACCTGTTGTTGTTCGTCGTCTTCTTGTAGTTGTAGCACTTGCAGTGCTATCTGGTGCCCCAGGCCCAACATCGCTAGTCCTGCCGGTAGCATTTTGGAGTGGGAGTGGTTGTGGGAGGGGTTTGGGTCTGCTATATATGTGCTGTCGGCCTGTATGGCCTCCACCTGTGCTGATTGAATGAATCTGTGGCGGATGCAATCCCTTCTGGCCGAGCACGTCCCGCACGTAAGGCTGCATTTGGCCGCATGGCATCTTGGGATTGGAATCATGTATCAAATCCCGATGGCAGTGTGATGTACTTTGACTGATTTTCATGCTATGCTCCCATTGTTACACATGCTATGATTGCAGCCGCTTACATACCTGTGAAGAGTCAGTGGTATGTAGGGCTCGATCGATGGCCGACCCTCATGCAGCACAGTATCGTACTTCACCGACGGGCGTGGCGTCCCATTTGTGATTGCAGCCAGTTAGCATTATGACACACAGCCGCACTACATTGATGTAATTGTGAATGCAAGCGTTCACAGAAGCCTTTTCGATGTAATGTTGCAAGTGAGGAATTCGAAGGCCAGGATTTTTGGTTGCGAAGTAGCGGTGAGGAGACGCCCACAGGTCTGCCTGGAAATGTAACGTTCTATTGTTGAATGTCCTTGGGACAGGGCCCATAACGAGCAAGCAATGAATGACATGAATTGAATGGGATGCGCAATAGCGTAGTGGACGATAAGGCAGGACGTTCCCAAGTCCATCTAGCTTCACGACACTACAGATCCGGCCAGGAGCACAGTGGTTTTTGCAGACTGCATTACGCACAGACGCGATGGAAGTTTCACATATTATGTGAGTGAATGTTCATGCGTTTTCATTGCGGGATGAGGGAATGATGAATGGATGCATGGACAGATGATTCCATTTAGGGTCTGCCATGTACATGTGTTTTTTGATTCAATCCCCTTCCCCTGCGCTATGTGATGCAAGGCTGCCATAGTGGGACTTACGTCTATCTGCCCTTGTCGGATCCTCCCTGTCTCGACGCGCCTTCATACACTTGTGTCTAGGCACGTTACTAATCCCATGTCATGGGTTCTATCTTGACGGACGCATGCACAGTAACCGACGTTGCCAATGGTGTATTAACCTCGATTGGTTTCGTTATGTATCGATACTGATTTAGGGGTGTGTATATTCCTTTGGAGTGGGCTAGCATGCATATGGGTGTGGATTTGGTGTGTTGAATGAAGATAGTGATGCATCATGTGTCCTGTAGTGCAATCGGTTAATTTGTGTTTCATTTTGGTGACAGGTATCTCCTGCCCTATTGCAGATGCCATCTGTACGCCACTCCTCCAGATGGATTTTACTCTCGACACCTGCAGCTTCGGGTGAATCAGTGGAGCACCATTACGATCTTATGGGACGATCGCCAATGGGCCACATGCCCTTACGCTGTTCTGGTGGCTAGGTGCAACATTTCGGCCTTTCAGCTGGACTAGTGCCTGCCTCATGGGACGGACCTGCGGTTCTTGCCGCTTCCATGTTGCCTTTTGGAACGTTGATGTTGGCCCTGTGTGCCATGATGGTACAGGGCGTCACACAAGTGGAAGCTGGTCAATTATTGCAGATGCAGCCCTCGGTGATGATGGATGTTTTGGTGTTATTTTACAAATTGCTGTGAGGCCTTTGTCATTTGGATGTGCATTTAAATTGTATTCCGATATTTGGCGTGTTGCGTTATTCTTTGCAGGTGATGTGGCGATTTTCGATTTGTGGCGGTATGTATTGCGAGATGATCTGCATTGTGTTCCGCCTTCTGAGTTGAGTTGTGTGGTACAGTACTGGCCGCTTTTGCCTACGTAGCACAGTGTGGTCACGGATAGGGGCTGCCATTGTGACTGTTTACATGATGTGCTGTTCAGGGGCGGGGGATTGGCTTTTGGCCGACTGGTGCCTGTCAGCCAGGTCGATTGATGGTATGATGGGATGTTCAGAATGTGGCTGGTCACAGGTGCCTGTGTTTGCGTGCGTTTGTTGGAGGGGGACTGGGGTCATGTCCATTGGAATAGCTTCTGTATTGATGCCATCTGTGCCCTGCAGCTCCCATCGGCCCCTCTTGGGATGTGCCTGGCTGCTCAGTCACTCTGCCAACTTGTGTGGTACATGCTTCTGCTGATGGTTGGTTTGTTTACTGGCAAGAGTACAGGGCTGGTGCAATCCCCCTCAGGATGCTGTTTTGGATGTTGCCTTGCGCTGGTGGCAAGCGATGGGGGACTACTGTTGTTTTGTGTCATGTGTTCTTGATTTCCATTTTGATGTCTTGTACCTTCACATGCCTGTGCTGCATCAGTACGGCTATGGTGACATGCCGTACATGGATGCCCACTCACGGGGCGCTTTGAACACCTGCATGCATTTCTACGTTGGCATGCATGGGTGAATTGTAGATTTCACTGGTTGCATGGTGTGAGTACATTGCGCCTGCCAGGAGTTGTGCAATGTGGCCAGGGAGTGGAGTACAGGCACTCAGTGGGCCATTTACGGTTGGTTCACGATGCCGTATTTCTCGCCATGGCGGGATGGTCCATTCCGCCATGCCTGATGGCGTTAGGTACATGTCCGCTAGGGTCGGAATTGGCGTACCGTTGCACCATGGTGGTGTTTGCGGTTTGGCATGGTGCGCGCGCGCGTGCTTAGTGCAGTTAGCGTTGGCGTTCACTACGGTGTCGCTAATGGCTTCGTACTTTGCGGTGACGGGTCATAGTCGCACCGAGCGCTTTTCGATGGCGGTATTGCTTTTCCGCCATCGTTTTCCCCTTTCCGCCAGGGTCGTAATGAGGGCCATTGTGATGCACTGAAAAGTCATTGAAACTGTAAGCTTGAATTTATTTTTAAACCATTAACCAAGGGTCAGTAAGCAAAATCGCCATTACAACAAAGCAAAGAGGGTGCCCTAATCTGAACAAAGAGCACCCTGAAATTTGTAGTTATTCTTTGCTATTTTCTATTCAATGTTACCAGACTGTTAGACTATTGCACCTCACTGACTTTATAAACACAAATGAATGCAATGCCAGAAAAATCAGTTGTACTGTATAAAGCTTCATTGATTCTAGGAGTAACATGGAATTCCTTAATGCCATAGCCGGTGTCGATCAGAGCCTGGCGCACAAACTCCTTTCTGAGGCATATGAGTGGGAATTTGAAATTTCCAAGCATGAAAAATGTGCATTCAATGGCTAAGATTAGTAGAAGGCAACCACCGACTCTTATCAATGAAGACATACTTTTTAGGGCCTCTCGGAAGGCGTCCTGGTCAATGCACAAAACTTCCAAGGAAAATGATGCGATAAGGCAGTCAGCCTGCACTGGTATCTTTGGGGCCACAGGGTGGGTTTCAACGAGTTCACAGGTAATCACTTCTTTGATGGTGCACCTCAATGTGTCTTCTTTCTCAATCCACTTTTCACTATAAATACAAGTGTAAAAAAATTGGTTGAATTCACTTATGCCTAAAAGTTACAGATTATAACATGTGAATTTACTTGCAGTTAGATGCACACCTGTTCTACAACAAAGTGTTGGTGAATACATTTCTGTTCAGTAATCACTATATTTAATGAAATCTTTTGATTGCATGGATTTAAAAACCTGTGATTCGAGACACGTCATCACTTGCTCAATGTACCTGCATTGGGACCCCAGAGATGACCTGACACCATTCAAAATCATTGGGGACAAAAAACAGAAGTATTCTCCAGATTTCTTGATCAAGCGGCCCATGCAAGTTGCTAATTTGGCCTTTTCCATTTGCACGGGGATCAACACTACAATTGTGACTGAGGACAGTGTGACGTGAGGTGCGTGTCCAATGCAGCGGAAGCACAGTCCTCATTGCCTCATTGTGGTACATTTTAAAATTCTTGTTACATGTAAGGTGGTATGGGTAAAAACCAGTGATAACTGAAATACCACATATTTTTAAAATACCACCCAACTTCATGTTGGTGTCACATGGGATATTTACAATTCTGAGCACACAGAAAGTGTTGTGTATGGTAAATACCTGATGTTTACTGCATGCAGTACTATATATATATATTTTATAAATATGAAGTATATAAAATACCGCTTGTTTTTACTGTTACTTCGAAACCTGTGATGTGGACCTATCTCTTTAAATAATGTAAAAAAAAATAACATTTCAAGCATTTATGTTACTGGTCTTGCACTTGAGTGCACTAACATTCCATGAAGACCAAATGAACAAATATTGAGCACATATTAAACACTACACATAGACGACACAATTGTGCCTCAACGGCTCTCATTTGATATATCATCTTGTGTAACCCGTGGATCTTAACTTTTATTTCTATTTCCTCTCTTATAACCTCATTTTAAAACAAAATGCTCTGAGTGTGAGAAAACCTGGTTAAACTTTCTTTCCTGGGGTTTTCCCTCTTCTGTTCCATTCTGAAAGAAAGAAACTCTCCTTGGGTACTCCTCCTCTGTGCTGGGAATCCACATGTTTCTCTGCCTGTATCAGCATTCTGATGCCAATAGAGAGTGGGCAGAGAGGAAGTGTGCTAAAAACAGGCAGAGTATGCAGGAATCCTTTGTAGTATTGGCAGTCAGGCTTTTTCATGTCAGTCACCACCGCTAATTCTCGAGGAGGATGCATGCATGGCAGAGACTGAACTACATTGAACGTGTTATACTGTGTTAGGCACAGGAATCCGGGGTACATCCCAGCTCTAGTCATTTAATTGCGGGATGTTTTTTCGCGTGGTTTTTTTACCGCAATTTGTTTTTTGAAAAAAACCATTGAATTTTTTTTTTCTTTGGGGGATCCCCCTAACATCCTCCATTTTCTAAAAAATTCGATGTTTTTTTTCAGAAAAAAATTTGCTCTAAAAAACCCCATGAAAAAACATCCTGCGACGAAAGGACGTTGTACCTGCCTAACATCACATCTTTCAGAGAATCATCAGAATCCCTCGGGTAGAGCCACACTGCAAAAGCAGTGGCCGACAGCCTATTCCTAACAGTTTCTATGCCTTAAGCCACTAATGGTTTAGCAAGAATAATTCCTGATTTTATAAAAAGCATTAGGCATCTCAAGAATCAGCGCTTTGGATTAAGGCGCTATATAAATAACGGTACGACCTCCTTTCATCGCGGGAAGTTTTAAGCAGGGTTTTTTACCACAAAGTTTTTTTCTAAAAAAGCCATCAAATTTTTTACAAAATGGGGAGGTTGGCGGGGAAAACCCCCCAAAAATAATTTGAAAAAATTCAATGGGTTTTTTTCGAGAAAGAAAATCGCTGTAAAAAACCCTGTGAAAAACCATCCCGCGATGAAATGACATGGAACCATAAATAACACATCATTATCATTATCATTAATCACCATAGAGTAATAAACATTGCATATCTTCAAACCACCCCTGATCTCCCACTTATCACAATATCAGGAAATAGGCCATTCAGATTCTCCTCATATCTTTCACACGCACCGGCACAGGGTGCTGTTGGCAGAAACACCCATGAGTTACATAATGCCATCTGTAGCCTGAGCTTTTCAGATATTTGCTTTGCAAAGAGATATTGGGTTTCTCTCCCATAAAGTGGGCTCTGCTAACTAGGCCTCACTTTCCAATGTTCCATGCTAAAAATAAAGTATAGTTCAAACATGTGTACTTTCGTTGGGTCCTGTCTCAGGACACACAAAAAGCTGAAATTACATTTGGCACCATGGCAATTGCAGCATAACGTACCATTTTTGAAAACAGCCTTTTGGAATTACATTAATGCCAATGGCCATGAGCTGCCTTCAAGGGTGGGCACCGACAAATCAAATAATATATAACTGTTTATTCCCAAGGCCTGGTGGCATTAATTTGCAAAAATGTAAATATATATCTATATCTAGTTTGATATAGTGGCTATGAGGAGTGTAAGGGTGTAGAAGGAGGAGACCGACACACCGGTGGCATGCTTTTGCCAATAGACTTTTATTTATCAAATGAAAAAAAAGGAGAAACCTCACTTTCCCTAAATAGGGGTTTCCTTGTCTCATCTCAAACTCTAAGGGCTCTGTCAGAATGTCCGTATAAATCAATAGTCCACTTTCCTGTGTCAAAAACCATACTTCTGTTCCTTACATCTAAAAATAAACTAAAGGTAAACTATACCTTCTTGGTTCAGAAGAAAGGCTCCCTTCTTCTGGACTTTTGATCAGGTAAATTCTCACCAGGAGAATGACTCCCTTCCCCTGGCCAGAAGTGTTTCACCAAATACTATCAAGTTCCACCAGCTTGTACCAGGGGGAATTACTCCCTTCCCTCGGATTCTCTTTTACTTTGGTTTAACAGTGAGGGTGCCAAAACCCAGGTTCCCTCGTCTCTAGACTTGGGCAACTTGGTTCACTCTCCTGCCAAGTACAGCCACGAGGAAGATGACTAATGCTCTCTTCTCTTGTAGGTGCAGCACCCAGACTCATATTTCCCTACTGCTTGGCTCTGGCAGACCTGGTTTACTCTCCTGCCAGGCACTGCCACGAAGAAGATGACTTATACTTCTTCAATCTTGTAGGTGCGGGTCCCAGAACCATATTTCTCTACAGCTTTTCTCTGGCAGACCCGGTTTACTCTCATGTCAGGTACTGTCACAAAGAAGATGACCTATACTTCTCCCATCTTGTGGGTGTGCGTCCCAGACCCCTATTTCTCTCGTTAGATATTTAAAGTTTGTCTTTACCCCAGGGGTTCTCTTCTTGCCCCTTCTCTTCTTGCTCAGCTAATTTCTTCTGAGTCTTCCCCGACTCTCTTGTGCTCCCACCAATCATCCTGGCAACCCAGGTACCTTAAGGGTCTCTGCTGGAGTGCTCCGGTCGGTCTTGGGCTCTTCCTTATCTGGTCTTGTGGCTTCTTTCACCTTCTGAGGTACTGTGGCGGCTCCGCAATCTCTGTTCCCTTGGAGACAGTGTGTCTGTACCTGACCGCACAGTCCAGCTTCTCAGTGGGTCTGCACCTCTACTTCGCCAGCTTTCAGCTTGGTCTTCTAACGCCAGACAGTGTCGGGACGTCTCAGCCTTCTCACCAGCGCCTCGATCCGCAGCCCCTTCTTGCTTCCATGGCAAACTGTTTTCTCGCTCGTTGCTTCTCAAGGAAGGGCTTGACGACAGAGTAAGTCCTTCCTTTCTTTTTATGTGGAAGGTGCAAAGACAACTGGAATGCTCATTCAAATTCTTACCAGTGCTCCTCATCGTTCCACACCTTCTCCTCATTCCAGTACTTGGTAAGTAGGTCTCACTGAGGTAGTCCCTGCTCTTCTTCATCTCAGTAGTTGTTAGGTTTTCAGCCTTAGAGGCATACATAGAATATTTGGACACAGAGTTGTGGTTCATATGATAGGGAGGTGTATAGGGTGTGGGTGGAGGGTTGGCATACTGCGCTCTTCCGAGGATTTCTCCATTTTCCCCATGCTTATTTATTTTTTATTTCATTTATTTTTTGCATTTATAGCAGTGCACAAAGCCCTGTGGCATCTAGGCGCTAGTTACAGTGGATATGGTGATACAATATGTTGCCAGATGTTACAGGCAAATTACATATGCAGTACAGGGCTAAAAAGTCATAGGACCTCATTAGGACCCTGGCGTTAAGGGGTTAACGGCGCCGTAAAAGGTGTTGACGCCGTTAAACCTTTAACGCCTGATTACGAGGTCCCTTTGCAGCTCCCGACCTTAGCGGCTGGTTTGGACCAGCTGTTAAAGTAGGGACCCGCAAAGAGACTTTCGAGGTAATTATGATACCGCAATTTGTAGTACCGTAATTACTGCCTTCCCCAATTCTATTGAGCCCTATGGGGCAAAAATGGAAATGGGGTAGGGCCAACGGTAAATGGGGAATTACCGCCCGCCATCCTTGGAATGGGGCGGTATTTCCCCATTTACCATTGGTGGACTTGTTACAATACCGGCAGCAACCATGGTGCTAATAGCGCCATTGGTTACCGCTGGTGTTGTAATGAGGGCCATAGTCAGGTAGGTTGCAGGTAGGTTGAAAATGCAGCACAAGAATTAAAAGTCACAATTAAGTAAGTTGCAGGTAGGTTGCTTATGCAGCACAAGGATGAAAAGTCCACAATAAAGTAAGTTGCAGGTATTTATTTATTTATATTTACATTTATTTCAGCGTACAAAGCCCAGATGGGTCTAGGAGCTAGTTACAGTATAAGTGTGATAGCACAGTCCCATGATGCAGGAGTAAGCAGCATGTTGCAGCAGTAGGAGAAATCGTATGTATAATTGCACAGTCTGGAAAGCCTCACCTCATGGTTCGGGGCTGCATCAGGTGTCCAAGATGGGAAATAAATTGAAGGCAGTGGGCCTACTAATTTGTATATAGCAGCCATAGATCTCACTGCAGCATTCGACAGCGTGGATCTTCTGTCATTGAGGAAGAAGCTGACAAACTGGGGCCTCGACCCAGCAGGCCTCTTGGTAATGCTCTGGATGCTGTATTCAGAAAATACCTGTAAAGTGAGGGTCAACAACAGCGGCGCCCTTTCGAGATCCATCTCAGTAGATAGGGGGTCTGACAGGGGTGCATGGTTACTCCTACCCTTTTAAATCTCTATCTTGACGATCTGTGGGAGGAAGCGAAGAGGTGGGGGGACTTTGCCCCCAGGTGGGGGGACTTGTAAGTGTGCGGCAACGTGTATGCAGATGATGTAGTCCTGATTGATTACACCCCGGCAGAACTGCAGCGCTGTCTTACAGGACTTATGACCTATCTTGCAAAGAATAACCTCACAGTGAATCCATCTAAATCACATATGATGACATGTAGCAAGAGGAAAAATCCTATCAGCTACAGGTGGAAAATCAATGACTACTGGGTTAACAAAGTGGAGTGCATCCAATACTTAGGATTCTCAGTCTCTCACAAACGGTGAAGCAGTATTGAAGAAGGGAAAATTGAAGTGAAAGTGGGGGCCTAACTGTCAAAAGCAGGCTGTGCGAGTTTTCCTTACTCCCCGTAATCGACGTCTACAGGGCTAAATTATCAGCAACTGTCTTGTATGGAGCCGAACTCACTCAAGGAAAGAGCAGAAAGTTCTTTGACATTCTGGAAGGGAGGATTTTGAAGAGGGTTCTGGGGCTTCCCATCTTTGTCCCAGTAAGCCTGATTAGACTGGAGTTGGGTCTAGTGTCTTGATGGGCGCTAGTGATGAAACGTAGCCTTACTCTGTTCTTCGAGATGGCTAGAGCTGGACACCCCCAGATCGACTGCTACCTGGACTCCAGCGTGGGCAAGGGAGTCAAGAAAAGGTGTGAGGAATTTATGGATCAACTTGATCTTCAGGGACCTGTCTCAGATGCTCTGTTGAAACTCAAGATAAAGAGATGGGACATCATAACCAATCTTGGAGACCTGGAACATCTAAAAAGGTTTGGGGGGTACAAAACTTGGTACCTGCTGAGCTCAGACTGTACATTAAAAAATGTCCATCGGCGAAGCTCAGAGACTGGTACCTCAAATTCAGACTCAATTGCCTACCGACCGTAGAAGGGCTAGGGCCCAAACTGTGGGATCACAGAGGAACTCAGATGCTGTAGATTACGTGGAGGGGAATTTGAGTCACTACAAAATTTGGTGATGCGCTGCCCCGAAGAATTGGCAGACAGGTTACTAATGTTCTCACCTTTTATCGACTCCACGTCACGTTTCATAGCAGATGATCTATGGCATAGACGTTTGACAACTTCCCATCCATCACTTCTGCCAGCCTTGGTAAAGCGCCTGATAGTAATCTTCGGAAGACTGGATGAAGTTATGGCGGCAGCGCAGCTCGAACTAGGTGGTCCGGTGGGAAGTGGGGAGACTGACAACCTAGGTTAGCCATGGCGGGTAAAGCCACAAATGACTATCGGGAACTAGGCAGTGTTTATACGTTGTTTATAAGGAAATTGAATGAACGGTGTATTTGGATATCATGAAGTGAATGTCATGTGTCCCTTGTTTCTTTTTCGTTCTATCTATGTAATAATTATGTTTATGTTAAAGTACTATGTGTACTAAAAACATTTAATAAAAAAAAAAAAATAAAAGAAGTGAAACAATTGTATACATGCATAGTCTGGAAGCATCATCACATGGTATGGGGGGCTGCGTCAGGTGTACAAACGGGCAAAATAAGAGAAACTTCTGTGTCCATGCACATTCTGTAAGCCTGTATCAGGTGTGCAAGAAGGCAATATAGGAGAAACATTTGTCTACATGCACAATCAGGAAGCCTCACCTCATGGTATGGTGACTGCATCCAAAGTACAAAAAGGCATAGAAAGGGCATTTGTGTAAATGCAGATGTTACAACACAGTTGCTGGTGCGAATAACGTGAAAAACATGTGGTCGTGACTCTGGTTGCAGACGCCAGCAGAGATATAACGAGGCATCAATCAATAGCTGTGCGTTAAGAAGGTCCCCACTGCGTGCATGGTATCTGCAAGAGAACATGGGCAATAACAAGCGTTGGTGGGTGTTTAATCCCTAAAGTGTGAAATATGGCAAATGTATAGTAAGGCGAGTCAAGAGTGGGCATACTGGCGAAGCCTTTCCCAGTGTAAGTGGGTGCTACATCAGTAATACACATTGCTGGCGGCATCGATTAGACAGTGTTAATGAATGTTACGGCCTCATATCCGCTCTACAACCACTTCGGACCTGTTAGAGTAATAGGAGGTGCAGAGCGCAATGTGCGCTTGCTGATCAGCAGCAGGAGTAGTGGCATGGCTGTTGAGGATCCCCACATTTTCGTGGACAGGAGGAGAGTGGGGGGGCATAAGGTGGGAGAAAGCGAGGGGAAGATGAAGAAGATTGGGGATTTGGCAGCAATAGGCAATCTCATCTGCCGCATCGATGGCTGCATAGAATCCGATGAGGATGGTGTCAGATTTGGAGACTAGGAGGATGTTAAAGGGAGGGTGAAAAGCCCCTCCATGCCCTGATAGGCCAAAACAGATTGGCCTATGGTCAAGGCCTTTGTTTAGGGACGGCTCTGCCATTGTACTTAGCCAGACCATGCAATTAGGGATCGCTGATGGCCAATGGCATCTCCTCTTACACAGAAGTGCCTTCAGGGCTAGCAAGACCCCACAGACTCTATCCTGGAGACTCTCTCATAGTCTCCTCGAGACTCTCTCTCCTGGAGGCTACTATCTACCGGCCACCTGGTTAGATCATCTCCTTCGTCTCCGAGTGGGCGGACCTATTCTCCTCCCTCCTGCCCTCGACCACTCAACTCCTCCTCCTTGGTGACTTCAACAACCACCTGGATGTTTCCTGTCCCACCACTGGACACTTTTGTGACCTTTGCAACTCTCTCTCTCTCTCTCTCTCTATACTTCTCTCTGGCCCGACTCACTCTGCAGGGCACACTCATGATGTTCTAATCTACTCAGATCCTGAGCAGACCACATTGACATCCTCGCCCCAGCCCTGGCTGATTTCTCCAACCACTCTTTCACCTCTGGGACCTTGCCCTCACCCTGAAGCACTCTCTTTTGCACCCTCTTCTCAAGAAACCCTCATCCGACCCCTCCCTGCGGGCTAACTATTGCCCGAACTCTATCACTCCTTTCCTGGGCAAACTCCTGGAAAAAGCTGGCCATCTCCCAGCTTAATCTTCACACTGAACTGTTGGTTGTCTCCATGACCATCAGTCTGGCTTCAGAGCAGCCAGAAGCACGGAAACCTCTCTCCTGACCATCGGTGAAGGCCTGCTCTCTGACCTTGATTCTAATCTCCTCTCTGTCCTCATCTTACTTGATCTCTCTTGCCTTTGATACCGTCAACCATGGCATCCTGCTCAATCAGCTCTGAGATAACCTGGATATCACTGATCAGGCTCTGGCATGGCTGACTTCTTTCTTCTCTGACAGACCCTCCCAGATCCAACTTGGGTCCTTCCTCTCCTCTATCTCCTTCTCCATCTGTGCTTGGCATCTGTCGCCCACTGCGTTGCCGCTCTCTGCTCCGATTTCCAGTGCTATGCGGATGATAGCCAGCTCGCCTTCAGGCTCCCCTCTTCCACATCTTCTCCTTCTCTCATCCCGGATTGTCTGACTGCAATCCAGGAGTGGTCCGCCGCCAACAATCTCAGCCTGAATGCAAGCAAGACGGAGATCCTCCTCATCGGCACACCGGCACCCCTCTTTCCCACCACTCTCTGGCTGGCCTCGCTTGGCCCTCCTCCTGCTCCCACCTCCGACGTTAAGAACCTTGGAGTTATCTTTGACTACTCTCTCTCCTTCTCTCCTCATATTTCCGACGTCTCAAAGAAGACGAACTACCAACTGAACCAGCTCAAAGGTATTCTTCCTTTCCTCTCCTTCCCCCAGAAGCTCACTGTATCTAGAGCTTTGGTTCTCTAAAGGATTGACTACTGTAACAGCCTCATTTTAAACCTGCCTGCCTCTACTCTCTGTCCTCTGTAACCCATCCAGAACAGGACTGCAAGACTTGTCCTTGGCCTCAACCCAGGGATTGTATCTCTCCAGCACTGACATCTCTCCATTGGCTCCCAGTTACTGCAAGGATCAATTTCAAGAACCTCTGCATTATCCAGAAGGCCTACTGGTGCAGCAGACCAAAATATCTCCAACTTTCTCTTCTGAAGTATCTTCCTACTCGAGCACTTCACTCCTCCACCTCCAACTCCTTGAGGGTCAGTTGCTTTTCCCAGCAACGAGTTGGGGAGAGATCTCTCTCTTCAGCTGGCACTTCCCTCTGGAACAGCCTCACTGCCTCTCTAAAACTTGAGCCGAACCATCTCCGGTCCAGAAGCAGCTCAAGACTTTCCTCTTTCCTTCTGCCTTCTCTCGTCCACTACCTTGCTGATATCTTGTCTGACACTGCACTGGTTACCTGGCTACCCTCTGAAACACTGGCCCAGGTTCCTGCCCTCCCAGTTGCACACCTGCACGGCCCCCTCTGGCAACCCTGCACTTGCGGCTGTATCTGCAACTCTACAACCCCCCATACTTACACTTATCTATCACCTGTTTTTTTATTCTGCACTTAACCCTTCACTTCCACCTGCTGGCCCCATTTCTTGTTTCAATGTTTAATCCTGTGTCTTGCACTTGCTCCTCCTCCCCTTCCCCTGGCACTTCTACCCTTCCCTCTCCCCTGCACTTGGGCAATCTCAATGTCATTGGGCCTAGCAAGATTGTTGTCTTGTTTCCCTCCTGTTCCCCTTCCTTGCCTCGTTGCGGCTTGAAACACTTGTGTATAGGTGCAATATCAATAAAATATCATATCATTATATCATAATAAGTGTTGCGACAGTGGAAGGGCGTGCCATGGGTCACTGGAGAGAGAAATACAATTGTGAGACAGACAATAGGGAGCCACAAGGAGAGACAAAGACAATGGGAAAACAGAGATATGCAACGTCCCTGGTAGAAGTAGAGCGATGAGAGAGAAAAATAGCAAGGGCCACGTGTACAGATAAGGGGAGAGGTAAGGGCTGTGCATAGTCTTGAGAGAGAGAAGGCAGGCATCAGCCATGTGGAGAGGTAAAGGCAATGGGGATCGTGCGGGTGGGTTGGCAAGGCACTGGGTGTGGAAGAGGAAAGAAAAGGGCTACACGGAGATAATGTGAGTGCTTGCATATTGTCCGTGACGCAAAGTGAAAGTACACCGAACCCTGATTGTGCCAGGAGAGCCGGGCGGAGCAGCTGAGCTTCCTCTGAGTATTCAACACCTTCATGACGAGAGTCTAGGGTGGTGCATCTTTGCTTGAGTAAGATTGTCCTGGGTATGAAAGGACCATGTGACGTAGATGAGTGCATGTCAGGGGTACATCAGGGTCATGTGAGTGTCATGAAACGCGACTCGTTGTTTTACAGTGTTTCTCGCCTCCCGGCATCGCCGTTCTGGCAATGCTGGAAGTTGCCATGGAGACGTTGTCTCTCTGCTACCCAAGCTACGAGTAGTCACATTACACGGCAGCCACGCATATGGCAGAACGGACTCCACCCACACGTTTAAATACGTCTGCCAGAGTTCTGAACGCTGCTTCTAATTAGAGTTAGTTGTCAGACAGTCTACGATTCGGATTGCTTTTCACCTTTGATATCAGTACGTTTACTGGACTTCTCTTTTCCCTTATCCTTGGATTGTTGAACCAAATCAATATCAGCTGCTCCGTCGGCTTTCCGAACTCTCCTTCATGGCGATCCTGCTTGAGGCAGCCGTTCCATCGGCTTGCTGAAACCTATTTGCCTTACAGCGGGCTCATCTGCGACTGCCTTTTCAGTTGGTCTGCCGCTCCTCCTGCGCCGCTCAGCGGGTTCTGTCAACCTTGCCTCCGTAGCCCATCCCGTTTCCTGCTCCGGATGAACCACTTGATGCATATCACTCCCCTGTGAGGTGAATTCTGTCTTCTCCTGCAAACGTAAGTCTCCTCTTCATATATTTGATTGGGAACTGTTGAACTCGTGATCCTGATACTGCCTCATTAATCATCATTGTTATTCCGGTGAACTGTTGTGCTTTTGGGACTGCTTCAATTTGGAAACTCGGACCATTTATGTGCATTTCTGAACGCTATCCTGAACTAATGCACCATCCCGGATCTAGTTGCGATCCTCGTGCTGTTCGGGGTAGTTCCCTATACTAACTGTCCCGCCGTTGTTTTCTCTAATGTTGCCTAAAATACTGTTTAGGTAAGCACTGTTTATTTCATTATTTACTCAGCATTTCTGGAGTAATTGTAGGACACTAGGGTCATGTCTTTCCTTCTTGTTTCCCAGCCACCTTGGTTCCCATTGTTTACCACCTACCTTACCAAGCCTTGTTTCAGGTACTTCCTTTTGTCTGGTCTGAATTATACAATTGCTTTTTCTTCGCCCACGTATAACTGTGCCTTTATTTATTTCCTACAGCTTTGGTGTGGTGGTGTGGAAAATCCCTGCTCTTTTGGGTAATAAATTCCTCTGATTGTATCTCCTTGAACAACAGAGAGGTGTGTTGCCTTAAAGAGTTCCTCAGGTTGGCGAAGTCTGGTTCTGGCTCGTACCATTGGTACATCCCAGTTTAGACTGAACACTTACCGGAGCCGCTCCCTCTTTGGTAGCATCCCAAGGACGAGCAACGCCCAGACCTGTTCAGCAACTGGTGAGTAACAGAAATAGAAGCTTAGAGTAGACCATGGAAACTTCTGAGGCCATGGCAGAAATTCTGCGCCACGTCGCAGAATTACGATTGGAAATGTCTACCATGAAGACCGAATTCCAACAACGAATAAATGAAATCCAATCAGTCTTTACTACTCCTCCCATGCAGGGGGAAGTGGCCGGAGCCTCCGCAGATGCAGCAGCTTTTCCTGCACCTGCTCAGGAGACCCCTTCCATTGTACTTTCGGCCCAATTCCCGCTGGCTCCTGCAGAAAGGTTCACGGAAGACCAGAAACACTATAGAACCTTTGTTAACCAGTTCAAGTTGCACTCTCTGTGTCGTCCCACTTCATTTCCAACATCCACCACCAAAGCAGCTTTTATCCTATCACATTTAGGTGGTACGGCCGCTTCTTGGGCTAATCCATTGCTGGAATCAAACAGAAATGTTCTTTATAATTGTGATGCCCTCCTGACTACAATGAGTCGGGTCTTTGATACCCGCTATACCTCACAAGCTACCGATCTTGAGCTGCTCAAACTAGGGCAAGGATCTACGCCCTTACTTGTCTATTTGGCACGGTTCAATCAATTGGTAGCTGAGACAGATTGGCCTGAAGAAAAGAAGTCTGCAGTATTTTACCAGGGTCTCTCTCCGATGAACTAAAGGACACTTTATCCACTGTGCCTGTTGTCCCTACTGCATTTAGCGAATTACTGGAAATGGTTCTTCAAATAGATGCATGAAGGGCGGAACGGAAAGGAGAAAAACAACCCAATACACCGCTATCAGTTCCAGACTTCCCAACGGCTGCGGTCTCCACCCCTGAGCCAATGCAGATCAGTGCAGCTCGAGGTCCTTTGACACCGGCACAACGTGAATACCTCCGTAGTCACAATTTGTGCATGTACTGTGGATCCGCAGAACACTTGTTGCTGAAATGTCCCAAAAAACCAAAGACGAAGGCGGGAAATGCCAAATCCCGACATAAAAAGGAGTCCATATGTCAGGAAAGTCTGTTTTGGACTCCCCTTGTTCAATCCAAACCCAGACTATGTTGTTTAAGTTACCAGTCACTTTCACGGGTGCCCTAAAATCTCCTGTCTCGGTCTCAGTGGTCATTGATTCCGGAGCCACCGGAAACTATATTGATAAGGGCTTTGCCACCACTGGAGAGATAACTTTAACAGAGAAATTACACCCGGAAAATGTAAGCGTTGTTGATGGATCAGCACTCGTTTCGGGATTGGTGGTTCAACAAACTATCCCAATCACCATGACCACGGCCGAAGGCTATATAGAGGACATTTACTTTGATGTGATCCAAGCCCCTGTCTATAAAGTTCCTTGGCTTAAATTACACAATCCATTGATAGATTGGTCCTTAAGTCTGATTCAGTTTCCCTCCGTTTTCTGTAACAGCAGTTGGATATCCACATTAGGAATCGTGAATGATTCTCTGAGCCGAGTCCTTTCTGGGCTGTCCGCTCATATAGGGGCAGTTACTACATTGACATCTCCAGTCCCTATGGAATACACACAATTTCTTGACGTGTTCGATAAGGGCAAAGCTGAGACCCTGCCTCCCCATCGGGTTTATGACTGCCTGATAGACCTGATACCAGGAGCCAAAATCCCGTCGGGACGCATCTATTCCTTGTCTCTTAAGGAGGATCAGGTACTGAAGGAGTACTTCGATAAATCCCTTGCTATAGGGTTTATTTGTTCCTCCAAGTCCCCAGCAGCATCACCCTTATTTTTTGTTACCAAAAAAGAAGGGGATTTACGCCCCTGCATCGACCACAGAGCACTAAACGAAGTAACGGTAAAGAATCAATACCCGTTACCGTTGATATCCACTCTCATCTATCAATTGGGCAACTCCAGTATATTTACCAATCTGGATCTCCGAGGGGCCTATAACCTCGTTCATATCAAGAAAGGAGACGAGTCTAAAACGGCTTTCAAAACTCATTTCGGCCTATTTGAATACCTAGTAATGCCGTTTGGTCTCTGCAATGCACCTGCCACTTTCCAGGCGTTCATGAATGACGATTTCATGATATCCAAGACCGTTTTGTTGTGGTTTACCTCGATGACATACTCATTTACTCCACCTCGATGGCGGAGCATGTCAAACATGTATCTATTGTTTTGCAGCGACTAAGTGAGCACCACCTATATGCTAAGGCCGAAAAATGTGTTTTTCACTCATCTGAAGTGGAGTTTTTGGGGTTTAACATCGCTAACCAAGGTATCAAGATGAGCAAATCTAAGGTCAGGGCAGTGTTAGAATGTCCTACTCCGAAAACAGTCAAAGAACTACAATCTTTTCTTGGCTTCGCCAATTTTTATCGGCGTTTATCAATTCATTTTCGGCTATTGCTGCCCCGCTTTCAGCATTAACCAGTTCTGAGGCCTGTTTTTCCTGGAACAGTGCTGCGCAAATAGCTTTTGATTCATTGAAGGAAGCCTTTACCTCGGCTCCGATATTCCTTTCTTTGTAGAGGCCGATGCATCAGGTTATGCTTTAGGTGCCGTTCTCTCACAACCTTGTTCTTTGACAGGAGACGTACATCCGGTGGCTTTCTTCTCACAAAAGCTTACGGCTTACGAAAGGAATTATCCCATCACTGAATGAGAACTTCTTGCCATTAAGGAAGCCTTCATGGAGTGGCGGCATCATCTTCTAGGAGCCAGACATGTGTTTACAGTCTATTCAGACCATAGAAGCCAGCTGGCATTCAAAACCATGAAATGCCTTACTGCTCGACAAGCCCGTTGGCACCTGTTCTTTTCTCAGTTCCAGTTTGTTATAACCTATCGCCCGGCACGTCTACATGTTCCCGCAGACGCCTTGTCGAGACAGTCAGTAGGCAACAGTTCAATTTCCAAAAATCCTGTGCCATTGTTGGGAGAGAAGGTGGTATGCGGGTGCACGATCCAACCCTCTTTACGTTCTATCATCGAGGCCTGGGTAAATTCTAGCCCATCTGAAGTCACTTCGCTTAACCTGGATATCCAGGGGGGGTCTTCCTTTCATTCAAGGACCTGTTTACATACCTCCGGGCCCTGCACGCCTGCACACCTTGAGTTTGGCCCATGACTCAGTGATGGCAGCTCATCCTGGTCATCAAAAGACTTTGGAGTCCCTTCGTCGTTGGGCCTGGTGGTCATCCATGTCTAGGGACGTTATGGATTACATATCAACTTGCGCCATTTGTGCTCAGTGTAAAACTTCAAGGACCAAGCCAATGGGTCTTCTGCAGCCTCTACCGGTACCATACAAACCATGGCAAATGATTTCCATGGACTTTGTGGTAGAACTTCCATCCATCAAAGGAATTAACACTATTCTAGTAGTGGTTGACTACTTTAACAAGTATGCAGTCTTTATTCCTTGCTCTAATCTGCCCAACGCTCCGACCCTAGCTGAGTTGGTGCGGTTGCACATCTTTCAGCATTTCAGTTTGCCAGCTATCATTGTGTCAGACAGAGGAACGCAGTTCACTTCACTATTCTGGAGAGCTCTTACTGCTTCTCTCCTTATCGATGACCGATTCTCTTCTGCCTTCCACCCTCAAACGTACGGTCAAACAGAGCGCCTCAATGCTACTATGGATCAATATCTAAGATGTCTGTGTCTCCAGTTTCAGTTCTCCTGGCTTTCGACCTTGCCTTTCGCTCAATTTGCATACAACAACTCTTTACATACTGTCACCGGGGTGTCCCCCTTCTTTGCTCTGTTCGGTTTCATCCGCGTTCTCTGCCTTTGGATCCATCATTGCCCATGGACAACCCTGCTGCCTTGGCTAGCATTAGGGATATGGACCAGCTACATCGGGAGATTCGCCTGCATTTACTACGGTCCCAGGTCAGTGCCAAGAAGTATGCCGATGCGCGCCGTACCCTTGCCCCTGCTTCTTCTCCTGGCATGAAGGGGTGGTTGTCTACTCGCAATTTGAAATTTCCGGGTAAAAAGTCCCTTCTTCCTAAATATGTTGGTCCATATACGATCACGGATGTTATCAACTCTGAAGCAGTGCGCCTGTCCTTGCCTTCCACCTGGCGGGTCCGCCGGGTGTTTCATGTGGCATTGGTTAAGCCTTGTCTACCGGCTACTCATCTGTCTCCTCGCCCCGCGCCTGTGTTGGTTGATGGGCAAGAGGAATTCGAGGTCGCTGCCATCCTTGATGTTAAGGTATCCAGGGGGTCCATATACTATCTAGTGGATTCGGACCCCTGTCAAACCTACATTCTACTGTCTTGCTATGGGCCTTGCGCGCAGCTAGGGGGTTGCCGTGCCCTTGTGGGTGGATACTGTCATGAAACGCGGCTTGTTGTTTCGCCATCTTTCTCGCCTCCCGGCATCGCCGTTCTGGCAACGCTGGAAGTTGCCATGGAGATGTTGTCTCTCTGCTACCCAAGCTACGAGTAGTCACATGACACGGCAGCCACGCATACGGCAGAACGGACTCCACCCACATGTTTATATATGTCTGCCAGAGTTCTGAACGCTGCTTCTAATTATGGTTAGTTGTCAGACAGTCTACGATTCGGATTGCTTTTTACCTTTGATATCGGTACATTTACTGGACTTCTCTTTTGCCTTATCCTTGGATTTTTGAACCAAATCAATGTCAGCCGTTCCGTCGGCTTTCCGAACTCTCCTTCATGGCGATCCTGCTTGAGGCAGCCGTTCCATCGGCTTGCTGAAACCTCTTCGCCTTACAGCGGGCTCATCTGCGACTGCCTTTTCAGTTGGCCTGCCGCTCCTCCTGCGCCGTTCAGAGGGTTCTGTCATCCTTGCCTCCGTAGCCCATCCCGTTTCCTGCTCCGGATGAACACTTGATGCATATCACTCCCATGTGACGTGAATCCTGTCTTCTCCTGCAAACGTAAGTCTCCTCTTCATATATTTGATTGGGAACTGTTGAACTTGTGATCCTGATACTGCCTCATTAATCATCATTGTTAGTCCGGTGAACTATTGTGCTTTTGGGACTGCTTCAATTTGGAAACTCGGACCATTTATGTGCATTTCTGAACGCTATCCTGAACTAATGCACCATCCCGGATCTAGTTGCGATCCTCGTGCCGTTCGGGGTAGTTCCCTATACTAACCTTCCAATTTATTATTTTGTTCCGCCGTTGTTTTCTCTAATGTTGCCTAAAATACTGTTAAGGTAAGCTCTGTTTATTTCATTATTTACTCAGCATTCCTAGAGTAATTGTAGGACACTAGTGTCATCTCTTTCCTTCTTGTTTCCCAGCCTCCTTGGTTCCAGGGAATTCCCATTGTTTACCACCTACCTAACCAAGCCTTGTTTCAGGTACTTCCTTTTGTCTGGTCTGAATTATACAATTGCTTTTTCTTTGCCCACGTATAAGGGTGCCTTTATGTATTTCCTACAGCTTTGGTGTGGCGGTGTGGAAAATCCCCTCTCTTTTGGGTAATAAATTCCTCTGATTGTATCTCCTTGAACAACAGAGAGGTGTGTTGCCTTAAAGAGTTCCTCAGGTTGAGGAAGTCTGGTTCTGGCTCGTACCATTGGTACATCCCAGCTTAGACTGAACACTTACCAGAGCAGCTCCCTCTTCGGTAGCATCCCAAGGTCGAGCAACGCCTCGACCTGTTCAGAAACTGGTGAGTAACAGTGAGTGATGGTCAGGACTGCTGCCAATGCCAGCTGAGGTATTGAAGAGAAGGGATAGGTATGTGTCTGCAGGGTGAGGGTAAATAAATCAGGGAGAACCCTGGGCAGTGCTGCTGCTTACTGGGGACCCTGCATGTGTTGGCACTGGCAGGGTGGATGGATGCTGTGTGGGAGCTGGAAGGGATTTGCATTTGCATTGATGAAGAGGGAGATCCTGTACATGATGGGTACTGAAGGTGCTGCGCCGGGTGGGGGCACTGATGGTCCTGGAAAGTGTGAGGGCAACAAACTGCTGGAGAGGTGGGTACTAAAGGTGCTCTCCTGCGTGGGGACTCCAAGGATGCTGGACATGCAAGGTGAACTGAGTAGCAGGAGAACACCTTTACCAGACGCGAGCAAGATGAATGGGATCAGCAGTGGGCAAAGGAGTCCCTTCTCGGCTGTCTTACTGTAGTTAGTTAAGCAATGCGTGCAGTGCCTAATTTGTAAAAAAATAAGTGCCAGTGCCCAAACACTATTGGCCCCATAATGCCGGGCGCCGCCATCAGTGCGGGCGCGGCGTCACCCTCAGCGCTGGTGTGCCAGCCGTGCCAGTTCAGTGCTAGACCTACCTAGATCGGCCCACCACCAGCCCATCACACTGCTGGTGCTCCATGTCACATGTTTGGCAATGCAGCAACTGCTGGCACAGGCTAGTAATAAATACGCAACTAAGACATGCTCCTACTGTAACTGCGCCTGTGTGAGCGCTTTAAAAATGCAAATAAATAAAAAAGCATTCTGTTTCAGTCACTCTTGCACTGTATTTGTCTCTACCCCTTCTGCCCCATCTGACAGTCTGTTAAAGTACACCAAGTATTGTTTATCTGTTACCTCCAGGAAGAGCACCCTCCCCTAAACCAATTCTTCAGTCACCTCATCCAGGTGTTTTGTGTAATCAATTTACTCTCAAGCCCTTATCAGTCATCACATCTCATAAATGCATCCCCCTTCACCCTTCCTCCAAGCATGAGCATGGTATGTATAACTTGGAAAAAGTCATTTCTGCAAGATGTGAAATCAACAGCCTGTGCTACTTCTGCTTTAGGGCCTCTTTCCACCTTAACACCTATTAAAAAAACGAAATATGTTTTGTCACCCAATATTCAGAAGCCAGAGCAGAATGCATATTTGGATATCTCCTTCCCACTGACATGTTCTTGACATACTTCACTAAAGTGCGGGGTGTAACAGACACCCACCCCCCTATCTGAGGATTGCATGTCCTCTCATTCGGAGCACATGCTCGGAGCGTAATGTACGCATGTTAAGGGGCCACATCTGGTGTATAAACCACACACCAGGCTAGAAAACATGCGCTGGAATTATGTAAAGAAATGACAGCAAAAGATGGTTGAGAATTATTCACGAATACTCAACTAGTGCTTTTTTTATGATGACAGATTAGTGGGCACCTACACCATGTTTATCCCCGTCTAGTTTCCATGTGTGTATCTTTAAGCCTGAAATGACATTTCAGAAGTTCGTCTTTGCATGGGCTTTTCTCGCAAAGTGCAGCCGGTTCGGTTTTGGCCCAATACGTGCACCGCTCCGGGTACCCTCGCTGAAGCTCATTTGTGAACTAATGAGGCCGATAACATCAAAAGGAAGAACGGAAACACCCAGGCAAAAATTCACAGTTCATGTTTCGCTTAGATGAATGCTATCCAGGGTCGGACTGGGGCATACAATTGTCTCGAGTCGGGCTCGGCACCAATGAAAAAGTGGCCAAAGTTTCAAACGACAATTCATTCCTTTTGTGACAGACCCTAGTGGGACCACGTTGCCACCCGTGTCCCGCCCAGTCCTGGTCTTTGTCCTGCCTTGCCTCAATCACTTAGGCTACCTTCCGTGGGGACACCACTGCCACGGCCATGCTGAGCATGATGATGACAAAAATAGGTGCAGCGGCCCTATGGAAGGTAAGATTTTAAAAGAAAAAACATATATTTGGTCGGCTGGGGCCCATCACTTTCAAAGTGATGGGCCACAGCCGCCACTCAAAATAAGTTATTTCTTTTAAAACCTACCTTCTGTGGGGTGGGGCCCCGGCCACCAGCCCCACGGAAGGTCAGGTTTTCAAAGAAAAAAGTAAAAAACATACTTTTGGGCACAATCCACGGGCCAGGCCGCCCGCGACAGTCATCCAACTTAGTCTGTGGCAGCCAGCAGCCCCTGTTCACAGAAATTGGCCTGGGCCTGGCAGTGACTGCAGTCAGCAGCACACTGCACACAGGTCACACAGAGAGAAGCCTGGGCACGGACGGGCCCCTGGTCGGGTCGTGACTGCTGAGCAGTCAGGACACCGCCTGGGGGCTGTGCCGCCGCCTGGGCCCCGACCTGGGCCTTCCTTGCCTGATCACTTCACTGTGACAGGCTCAGGCTGCACCGCACGCAACAACAAGTGACTTACCTGCTTTGCCGGCTGGGGCTTGGTCTTCTGTCGGGCCTCGGGGGTCGGGGGGCCAGGTGCGCACACTGGCACGCACACAAATGAAAAAGCAGGCAGAGGGGGCCCCAGGAAGCAACTAGGCTTCACCACGCAGTGCAGCAGGGCAGGTTCTCTCTCTCACAAGTCAGGACCGACGACGCCACGCCTCGACACCTTCACTTCACAGTAACTCGTGAAATGAAGGTGGCGCCGCGCTGCCACCTGTGGCAACAACAACACGTCACCATGTAATTTCACTGGCTCAGAAGAACAGCCAATGAAAACTGCACATTCTGTGTTACTATACATAATGTATCAAATACTGCATATTAACAACAGAATGGTAGTTTTCATTGGATGTTGTTTGTAACAGTTTGTTGTTCATTGCTATTGCTGGCTCCTCCCAGGCCCAGCCAGCCATGGCCTCCAACCTGCAAGCACGAAAGAGAGATCGAGATCAGAATGACAAATCCCAATGATTTAAAATCGAAGCAAAGCGAAGTGGAAGAGCAAATAAAGCAATTGCACGTGCGCTGGCCCCGCATGAGTTCCGGTGCCCAAAAAAGAGTACCGGTGTTGGGCACTGGCAACCACCCCCACAAATTAAGCACTGAATGCGTGGTGGCATATGTTGGAGACCCCTGCTGGTGCATGCCACAGACAAAAGCTGTCTTGCCAACCTTTAACATTAAAGTGTATTCTGCACACCAGATATGGATAAACGTTATTCAACCTTTACTTTATCCACGTTTTATTGCCAACGCAGTAAAAGTAAATGTTTCTTCTGAGCCTGCTTTGCCTCCTGCTCACCGTTCTGCAAATTCCTTCGACAAATTATGGAACTTCTCATTACACTCACATGGCTGTGAAGTCACTGCTAATGTAGCAGGCAGTGGCTCACAGCATCTCTTCCTGCAATCCATCCAGACTCACAACCTTATCTTTTGGTGGACAGTGGAACCCTGCTGTCTGCAGTACTGATTCCTGTATGGTCGATGCAGCTCGCCTCGCTGTTGCGTCAGAGCTGCACCTGCGCACTAGGGCATGTGTGGTTTCCAATGATGCCCAGTGCCCCCCACAATGTACGGGTGCGAGCCCCAAATAATCCACTGGCATGATGCAGGCAATAAACCGCACCCTTGCACATTATTTGATTATGTATCCTTGCCCCCAAGTAAAGAGGCTCTATGTGCCCAAGGCCTACTGGGGAAACACCCAGTGTCCCAGTAGGCGAGTCGAGGCCTGAAAACGAGATAATATGCAGAAAACCTATAATTCGCAAGTAGCTGGCGACCGATGGATTGTAAATCTTTAATCTTTCTTGAGTAATCATCCATTCCCCTCTGTTTCCCCTCGTGAAAAAGCCACATTTCTGTGCTCTGCTCTGTTCTGTGAGCAGTGACTGTGTTTCATGTCATGGCGTGCAATGCTTGAATGTCGCTGTGCTGCAGGCCTTGAGACAGGGCTGAGACCATGGTTCAATACAGAAAAGAAAAATCAGGCTCATATGAAGAGACAGCCATTTACCGAGCTGCCAGGCACACTCTGCACGGGTTTAGGAAACGAATGGTATGTAACACACGAAAAGCTACAATTTCAAAGATAAGCAGATTTACAAAATACTACAACCACACCGCATTTAACAGTAGAATTAAATGTTAAATTAAAATGTTACCGTTTTTTTAATATACAATGCAGGATATGTGCGCATGAACATGCCAGCTTCTGTTGCCTTCAAATACCATAGGGGGATTACCTGTTTATTTATTTATTACGTTTATATAGCGCACAAGCAGCCCACGTGCATCGAGGCGCTGTTACTTGCAAGAACTTAGTCACAGAGTTACAGAGGGGGTAACTGTTGTGGGATGCATTTGCGAATCAGTACATACATGCATTAGTACAGTTGTATGCAACGGGTCAGGGGTTAGTCATTCCTATATGATAGATGGAACATTATGTAAAGAGAAGGGTTTTCATAGCTTTACAGAAGAAGATGAGGGAAGCCTCACCTCGGGGTTATCTTGCTTCTTGCTGAAGAAAGGCTGCACCAGACTGTCCCATACACCAACTGACCAGATTTATTGCATGTTCCAGTGCCTATGTTAACTCTAAACAGGAATTGTTTTTTGTGTGGGCATGGGAAAGGCATTTGCAAGGCACTGCTATTATATGTCCAAATACTTATACGGTTGGCAACTTGGCTTTGTCAAAGATAGCTGTTAATAAATGCTTGTGCCGAACAATGTTTAAAGTATAATGCTAGTGGTTATAGGATTGTGTGTTATGGACAGAGCATGGGATTTCTAAGTTTGCTGGGTGTGGCGGATTTTTAAAAATAACAGCTGAACCCAGGGACTGTGAGTTGCCACGATGTCAGACACTGACAGCTGCTTTGCACTGTGTGTTGCTATTTGAATAAATAAAACAGGAAACACACAGATATTGTCTGTGTGATCTGGTGCTGACTGGTACATAGTTCTCTGCTGCTTGGGACCTTTCACACAATACAGTGGCTCAGGGTATTAGTGCAGAAGCGAAGCCAGATGTTTATATTGTATGAAACATTATTAAAAACAGCTAATACTTGGTACAGGGATGGGTGGTGACAGATTAGCACGAGACAGCAGACCCCCCCTACCAGCCTTGTCAGCTAAGCAAACAAGATTGGGGAGGGTGGGATAAAAAAAAAAAACTGCTGATATCATGGGTTGGGGGTTGTGACATGTTGGCATGAGACTCCAGATGTGCAGGGCCCTATCCCTGATATGAGTGCTAGGCTTATCAAATTGGGGAGTGGTAACTGCACCTTTAAAAGCACAGTTGGGCCTGCACTGTTATATTGCAGAGCAGTCTGGAGCTGTCATTAGGAGAACAAACCGGATTCTTTGCAGCTGAAAGGCGGACACTGGAACCCCCTGGGTAGAGCACATGCTGTGTGATAAAGTGGCTATTGCAGGGGGACGAGTGGAAATACTTGGCTGGAGAAATCGGGAGGTATCATTGAAGTTTAAGACTTTCCTGAGCAGAGGCTTGGACTCCTGCGGTGCACATGTGAAGATAAGCTGTATCTTTGCAGGGACAATCATGTAAATAAATATATTTTTCTGTGGTGGAGGCTTGTGTGATCTCATGTGGTGGGAGCTGGTTAAACATGGTGCTTGATTTAATTGTAAAACTCCTGTCTAGTCTGCTACTGTGATAGTGATATCAAAGCTAGGAGTCTTTAAAGAGATAGGAATTCGTTGATGGATTTGCCGCCTGGAGCGTCCCTGAAATTTCCGTTGCTGAGGTTTGTCAGGCCCCCACATGTTTGTGAGCTAACTGTAGAATATTCACACTGTGTGATTGTATTTTAAACACGTTAAGTGAATATTTCATTTAAAATGGCCAAAATGACCGTTTTTTTTGTGGCAGGCCCTATGTTAGTGGGCTGGAGTTGTTTTAACGCCACGTGGTTATCTGTATGTGGTGACTGTATTTTGAATCCATATTTTGTTTCCATTTATTTAGAGACAGAAAGGATTTTACTTGTGGGCATGCGCAGTCGTCAATGGTGGATCCATGCCCTGGCGCTGAGGATATGGAGATATGTTTATCCGGGGATGTGGAGATTGTGTCACTGGAGCGGAATGGGTTTTTCATGGTGGGTTTTGTATGCTCGCGGGCCCCCCGCGAGTCACCCAGGACGCAAACAGGCACACTCATTCAGGCATTCGAAGAACACACGCCGGGGACGTGCGATGGCTCCGGTCTCCGGCTCGAACTGCCGGGGCACCGCCTTTATTCACCAACCGCGCATGCGCGAGCTCCGTGAGTCTCGCGCATGCGTAATACGTGTACCGAGTACACAACACTCCTCCTCTTCCCCCAGAAACAAACATTTGAACAAGAAAAACATCAAAACAGAACTTGCTTGTCGTCAGGAACTGGAACAGCAAAATGTCCTTTCTAGGGGGCTGGGTCCATGATGAAGTCTCTGAACCTCTGGGGCAGCCTTTGTCCTGCCCTGCTCGGGTGTCGTGGCGCAGTCTCCTCCGGGACCTCTGCCGTCTGCATATCTGCCATTGGAGGGCACTCTTCGTGCTCTGCCTCCCTCTCTTGTTCCGGAGCTTGGTCCGCCGCCGCATCATCTTCTGCTGTCTTGATACGCTTGAAGAATGATACATTCCGTGTGATAGTACCTCTGGCATTGGCTGCTGTGACCATGGTACCCTTCACATGTGTTACACCCAGCGGTTGAGTCTCATAGGTTGTCGATAACTTGCCCTCCAACCTTCTATTTCGTACTAATACGGTATCACCCACTGCTATCTGCCTCTCGGGGAGCCTTCTCCGTACTGTCTCTCTCTCATTCCTGGACACTCTGTCCGACTGCACCTGCTCATTGTCTATCACACCTGGTTCCCGCCCTTCGGACTCAGGTATGAGCCCTCGCGGTATCCTTTTAAAGAGCGCTTCCGCCGGGGTAATTCCTGTGGATCGGTGCGGAGTTGTACGATACTCTCGGAGAAATTCAAACAGGTTCCTTCAGAGGTCTTCCCCTTCATTTTCGGATATGCGAAATATCTTGTTTAAGGTGCACATGAAGCGCTCTACCTCGCCGTTGGCCCTTGGCCATAACGGGGTGACTTTGCGGTGTTTTATTCCCCTTTGTTCACAATATCAGGCAAACACCTGCCCCTGGAAAGGTGCCCCATTGTCCGAACACAATTCCACGGGGAAACCATGGGTGGCGAAAATCTTGTCCATCGCTATGGTGGTGTGATCGCTGGCCGTGGATTCGACCAGTTCCACTTCGGGATAACGGGACCACTGGTCAGTCACAACCAGGAAGTACAGACCCCGACCGGTGGAGCCGAAGTCGGCATGGACTGTCCCCCAGGGTAGTTCACTTCTTGCCATGGATTGTACTGGTGGACCTCTTTCCGCTGGGCTGGTGGCCTGGCATGGGATGCATGTCCTCACAAATTCTTCAACCCTCTTCTCTAAATCCGGGAACCAGACCTTGAGTCTGAGGCGTGCCTTCATTCTGGTCATCCCCTGATGCCCATTGTGAGCCAGTTGAAGGACCTTTGCTGTGAGGGATCTGGGAATGACGATCCTGTGTCCTCTCAGTAGTAGTCCATCGGTCGTCACAGACAATTCGTGTCGTGCACTCCACAATGCCTGCAGGTCCTTTTGCACCTCCACATTTCTCCTGGCATTGTTCATGAGAAGGTCCTTCCATGCTCCTGAGGCCACTGCCTCCTTTGCTCTCAGAAATGCCTCGTCAGAGTTGGACTTGTTGGCCATCTCTTTTCTCAATAGGGCGATGGGAAGCACCGACTCGACAACCAAGTGAATGGTGTCCGCACAGCTTGCAACTTCCGTGGTATCCCCTGACTGTCCAGAGCCGGGATGGCGAGACAAGTAGTCAGCGGGGTTTTGGGTCCCTGGGCGGTATACCAGTTTTACCCCGTATTCCAAGAGGGATAGCATCCACCTTTCTATTCTTGGTGGTGGCTTGGATGAGGCACCAGCTAGAATGGGCAGTAGTGGTTTGTGATCCGTCACCACTACAACCGGTTTCCCTAGTATGTATAACCTGAAGTGTTTACAGCCCCATAATATGGCGAGGGCTTCACGTTCAATTTGGGAATACCTCCTCTCGGTGCTGGTTAGTGCCTTACTGGCATACGCGATGGGCCTCATCGCTCCCTGCTGATCTGCCTGCAAAAGGACTGCCCCTAGTCCCACGGGACTGGCATCCACCCCTATCTCAGACTCCCGGGCCGGGTTAAAGTACGCCATGTTGTCTAGTTCAAACAGAGCTTCTTTGATGGCCGTGAACGCTCTCTGCTCTTTTCCAGTCCACGCCCATGCCACTTCCTTCCTCGTGAGAGCTCTTAACGGTTCAGAGATGGAGGCCAAGTCACGAATAAAGCGTCCGCAATATGTCACCATGCCTAAAAAGCTGCGAACTTCCGCCGGGGACGTGGGTGATGATGCCTCCCGAATGTCCTTCACTTTCTTCGGATCGGGTGATATACCCCCCGCGTGAAAGATGAATCCAAAAAACTCTAAACTGTCCCTCATGAACTCGCACTTTTCCTGGTGCAGTGTTAACCCAAGGCTGTGCAGTCTGCGAAAAGTGTCCTCTAGGCGCTTGATGTGCTCCGCCTCCGACCTGGCGAATACAAGAATGTCATCCGACATATTTATGACCCCTTTCAACCCTGACAGAGCCCCCTTGATGGAATTTTGAAAGACATCAGCCGCGGAGGATATTCCGAAACTGAGCCTCTTATATTGGTACAGTCCTTCATGGGTTGTAAAGGTCGTGATATATCTGGACTCTGGGTGGAGCTCCAGCTGGTGGTACCCTGATCTTAAGTCCAATTTCGAAAAGAATTTGGCTCCTTGAAGCTCGCCAACGATGTCGTCCAGAGTTGGTGTGATATGACGCTCTCTTTTTATAGCCAGATTGGGTAGTCTCATATCGACGCAAATGCGTACAGCCCCCGGTTGCTTGGGCTTTGGGGCAACAACAATCGGGGAAACCCAAGGCGTCGGCCCTTCCACTTTCTCGATAATGTCTCGTTCTATTAGGAGTTGTAGTTCCTCTTCAACCTGGGCCCTCAAGTGAAAAGGAATACGACGATGTTTTAGTGCCGTTGGTCTGACTGACTTATCGATGTGGAGCCGTACAGGTTCAGCCTTTAGCTTCCCTATCCCTTTGAAGAGTTTCTCAAAACGTGCCAACAAACTGTTCAGATCCGACTGGTATACTGCGAATGTGAATTGCACTAGGTTGAGTGCTTCCGAAGCTGCGCAACTCAGCAATGAATGCAGGCTCACGCTGGTAACGAAAAACCTAGCCTTGATGCTGCTCCTGCCATGGGATACTGGGGCTATGAATACTCCTTGGATGGGTAGAGGGGTATCTTCGCCAAACGCATATATTTGGGCTCTAGACGGCGAAAGTGCTGGCGGGCCCGCAAGTGCATTGTAGTGTCTATCCGCGAGCACACATACCGATGATCCCGTATCGATGAGAACCGGGGTGGGAACTTCCCCAATGTTCACAGTGCATGTAGGTTTTCTTCGAGTTCCGGGGCCACTTGCTATGCTGGAGATACAGAATATTTCTCCTTCTTCTTCTTCTTCTTCCTCGGCGATGTTCATATCCTGTATCTCCTGTTCCAGAGAAGATATACCCTTCACAGTGCGGGCACCACTCCTCACGAACCTCTCCGGCCCCCTGTTGGCCGCCACGGGCACAGTGGCCCTGCACATCCTGGCATAGTGTCCGGGGACCCCACATCTGCCACATGTCCTTGACTTAGCTGGGCACTCACCCCTGTGAGGGAGATCGTACCCACAGTATGAGCACGACTGAGGGGAGCCCGATCTTGTTGTCTTTTCCTCCGGTTTTGGTGTCCATCTGGCCTTTCCCGGCGTAAAACGCCTGACAGCGAGTGCCTCTTCCTCACATTTGGGATGAGTGGCTGTGTCCATCTTCGACCCTCTGGCCTCCGCCAGTTCATGCGCCCTCCCCATGTCTAGGATTTGCCGGAGGGTTAGTCCCGGTTCTCTCAGGACTTGCCTCCTGAGTTTGCCAGAGCAACATCCTTGCAATAATTGGTTTCAGACCATTTCCTCTTCATTGGCCCACCTGCAGGAGCTCGCCAGGTGTCTCAGACGGGCACAAAACTGGTCTAGTGATTCGTCGCTGCGTTGTTTTTCAGCCCCCATAACGAATCTGTCAAAATCGACATTCGCTAATGGTAGGAAATGATCCCTTAGCGCTTGCTTGACTGCGTCATATGTCGCCACTGGAATGTCAAGGGAGTCGTATATCTTCTGGACCTCCGTGCCTGCCGAGTACATCATGATGGCAATTTCTGCCTCATCTGCTGTTTCCCCCGAGGCCCTGAACATCATTTCCAGTCTTTTGACCCATGTGAGCCATTTGGGGCCGAGTTTTGATGGGGGGCCTGTAGTGTCGAATTCAGGCATGGGCGCTAGGGTGGTGCGCACTCTGCGTGGTACTGGAGCGGTGGCACCCTCCTCATCTGTCTCATCACCCATCTCCCTGGGTACTCACAGTAAAGTCTTGGCTGAAAATTGGTGATCCGGCTCCCAGCTGTGTCACAAATCTTCTTTGTTGTCTTTTGTCGCTTTGTCTATCACAGCCCTGCTCCAGCTGGGCTGTGAAGTGTCCAAAAATTATTTTTAGCTGCTGATGACTAACAGATGGCGCACGAGCACCCAAAACGGGCCGCAACCACTGCGTGTGATGTTCTCACTCGAGCGCTCAAAATGGCCGCCGGCTATCTCGAGCGGGTCCGCGACTGCGGAGCTGTACTCCGTTCCTGCAATGTTGTCGGAACGAAGTAGCGGTTCACTTCCCGCCTCGTCGCCAGTTTTGCATGCTCGCGGGCCCCCCGTGAGTCACCCAGCACGCAAACAGGCACACTCATTCAGGCATTCGAAGAACACACGCCGGAGACGTGCGATGGCTCCGGTCTCCGGCTCGAACTGCCGGGGCACCGCCTTTATTCACCTACCGCGCATGCGCGAGCTCTGTGAGTCTCGCGCATGCGTAATACGTGTACCCAGTACACAACAGTGGGTAAGCTGCAAAATGGGACTGTTTCAGCAAGAGGGCCTGGAGCTGTGGCCCATGCAGCCTATCAGAATGGTTTATTTGCTTTACCACGGGCCAATGGACTTTGGGGCCCTGCGATGGCACAGTGGTTTGTGTTTTTTTTGCATCAGATCAGAGGGCACATACGACGGGGTCTGCTTGACAATATAGGATGGTTTCATAAAGAGGGCGTGGAGCTTGTGCCCCTCTCTATCCACAAACCAGAGAGGCCGTAGGAATGCTGGAACAAGTTGTTGTTTTCTTTTTAACAGGAGGCCATGCATTTTGGCCTGCATTTAAAAGGTCAGAGGCCTGTATTACGGGAGCTGGCCTACAACAGTGGAATGCTACAGGGCATGGACGTGCTGCAGCACGTAGCCGGGGAGCTAAGGCCCAGTAAGCACCAGCGGATGTATTGGTGGCTAGCGTAGTCCCAATACATTTGCAAACGTCTTTTGAATCTGTAGGGTTGGGACCGCTTGTGATACCCGTGTCTTTATGCATGCCGCCAGCTTCTTTGGGGTTGAAACGCTCCCTTAAAAGTGTTCAAAAACCTCAGATTACATTGGAATTGAAGCAGGAGGTGCGATGCAAATATATAAATGCTGGCTCTTCCAAAACTTCAACCTCGGGTAGAAAATGCCGCTGTAATTGAAATAGGTGCAATATGTAGCTCAGAGCTGGGGGTAAACATGCCTGGAAAATGCCCATTTTCAGCGCAATTACCACCAGAGGTATTACTGCGCGGTAATTACTAAGTAATGGTTTACACCCAACCCGTGATCCGGCAGTAATACCGCAGGAAGCGTGGGCACTAATTCAAATAAAGTTGGCCGGTATCCCAGTGGGGATACCACCCAATTCGTGATGAGGCCCACAGTGTAGCAGCTATTAACTGTGAATAAAAAAATAATTTGGCTAGCTGGCAAGACCGGATTATAGATAGTTTTGTTTATGTCCAGATGAGCCCATCTGACAAAGCCAACACATCCCAGGGTGAGCCCTCACCAGTACATATAGGGGCTATTCAGTAGTGTGAACCTGCCCCTCCTCAGTATGAATAGATCAGCCTGTGTGCGGATGAGGTGAGGGGGATGTGTCTGTGGGGCATGTGTGAAACCCATCAATGAGAGTGTGCAGCAGGATCACATAGACACAGCACTAGATGTGCTGGGGGTGATGAGTTAGAACCCTATATTGATCTGTCCACTCTGGAGCTTTCTGACATGGAATGTAACACCTGCAGTACACCCCATGAAACATTTCTTGATGCCCCCAGTATAAGCACTCATTATGACAATGATGCTGCAAGTGAATGTCATGTTATTTCAATTATGTGTGTGAAAACTCTGGGCTGCACTTGTTGACGTTCAAGATGGTGGGGCTGACAGTATTACCATTGTAAATGACACCGATTTGGGCATTGACCCAACTGTTGCCACTCAAAAGGGGGGTGTTAATGAAGCGAACCAAAGTGATGGTAATAGGTGGAGCCCGCTAACATTCAAAATGACCTAGACGCTCATATTAATACTATAGACGACAGTGAGGATACATATGGACATATAGAGTGCGAAAACCCTGAACCTAAAAACAAAAGAACAAAAAAATCCCCCATAGAGATAGAAAAAACAATATAAAAATGTGTTGGTACCCCCACTTTAAAACAGAGTCATAAAAAAATGTTGCCCATGGCTAAAACTTTAAAGACCCATTATTTAATGTAAACCGGGGGAAGCTGTTATCCTGGGTTCTTTTGAATATGTAGAGCAGGTGGTTTCTGATTTAATAAAATGTTGGCTGATGGCACTAAATCCATAATGGCAGCATGTTGCGGGGCACCCATGTGTGGCCAGCCCGACTATCCTGATAGCATGATAGAAAATGCGAAAGCTGTGGAACATAATACACTAGCGCCCGAGGGACCCGGATGGTTTGAAAACCATAGCACTGCTTCTATCCTGCCGACACCCATTGAAAATCATGTTGTAGTAATATCCGATCCAAGTACAGTCATTACTCCATCAACAATACCCACCCAAGATATATCACAATCATCGACTATAACTGTAGGTAGAAAACGCTTATGAATTTTGAGTAGTCCACACTCTAAAACCAAACATCCCATTTGAAAACATACACATCTTTTAAACAATCATCAAACTGCTAAAGCATGATCTCGCTGTAACGGGGTAATCCTAAGGGTGATATTGAAAACACAGACCCTGTTACAGTCGGGCCGCCTGTAGGGAGAGTGGGTGGCTATCCCGTTCAGAGGGCCCGAAAGACCCTGAGAGATCCTTTAAATGGTGTAGATCTAGAACTCAGCAGCGGCAGTTATTTAAAATATTCAAAACAGCCAGGCTGGTCATATCCAGAGGTGATCGGCCTTACACCCGACCACCCCAAATCGCAGAGCCCCAAGATGCTCCTCTGTATTTGGAGAGGGTACGGATGTATCAAAGGACTTATAAAACATTCACAGCCGTGGAGCATTATGAGGAATTTAGATTTGTAAACCTGGACCAATTACAGTTGTTGGGTCATGTATTTCAAAAAAGGTAGAGGATAACCATTATAACAGAAGCCTTGGAAACACGAATCTGTACAAATAACCTAATACAGAAAAAAACGAATGAGAAATGACCTAATTTATTTGACTGAAAATACTAGGTATTTTGGTATAGATAGGTTTAATAATAGGGGGGGGATAGGGGAAGGGTATAGGTTAGGGCAGGGGGTGGACGGGATAGGGGGCACTCTTCCTGCATTCTAAAAATAAAGTTAAAAAAGCATTTCATCCAGATATGCCTGGACGCTGATGGTTTAACCAGTCCCTTGTTTACAAGGCGATCCATGCCGGATGGTTTCTGCATTTTGCAATTTTCTGAAAATCTGCAGAGGCTTTTGCAAAGTAAGACCGATATTATTTGTTTTGCATCATTAAGAATCGAGGCGCTAGTTATTAGACCCCGTCCTGGAGATGCTCATAAAACTTTAAACAAAGTTATTCACAGCCATATTATAAAATCTGAAAGCAGATGGTTGTTAAATTAAGATCATGGGCCCAAAGAAATCTGTGTCTTGTATTTAGTATCACAGGCTTAATCGAACTGTGGAGCATAACAGACACCGACATACATAATAAAGCTTTGAAAGCCCATGAAGATCTGGATATTTCGATTGACACCCATGTAAGATTTGGTCAACTGGCTCTCGTTGAGGAGTATTTTGATAGACCCATTATAATACTGTACTTCAACCGCGGGATGTGGCAGTATTTTCCGCTAATGGATACAACAGCCAAATACCATTTCTATGGTATAACCCATCTAAAAAAAAATCTGCTGGCTAAAATCCTCTGTAAGCATTGTAATCATATTTTCAACAACAAAAATAAGCAGCTTTCGGTATCACTGTTGCTTGGGTTCAAGAGAGGATTGGCAAGCGCTTACGGAGAAACCTTCAAAATGTTCACAATGTCACACCTTTGTGAGGTCACGATGCGTGTCTGAACATGCACATTCAGAAAGTGGCCGGAAGGTCTGTGGTGTGTGAGCCACGTAATGACTACCCCGCATGTAGGAAATGTATCCCGAGAGTCACAAGTGTAATCTGTCAAGTTTGCAAAGTGCCCGCTGTCAACATGGATAAACATCTGTGTTATATGACAGCGGGTAGACCACAAAAGAAAAGTGAACATTATATTCTGTATGACATGTAGGCCCCTCAGGAGAATATAACACACCACCCGAACTACATTTATGTCGGCATCTAACAGGCGATAGTTGTTGGGAGTTCGAGAGTGATTCTTGTTTGAGTGATTTTGTTAGCCCTTTTGTACAGCTAAATTCACTGCGTATGTGTTTTTCAGTCATAATGCCAAAGGGTACGAAAGGTTTTTTATACTGAAACAACTGGCGTAGGAGCAAAATAAAATGAAACTTAAGCTTATGGGCGTGTTTGTGGTACCTTTACAAATATATTTTTTTGACTCCTTGAACTTCCTACTCATGAAACTCAGGAAACTCTGAAAAGCATTTTGTTTTCCAGTTTCAAAGGGCTTTTTCCCACATCTTTTCAACATGGCACTTAATCAGAACTATGTAGGCCCGATCCCGCCCCAGACCAATATGGTGTTCAGTACATGATTCCTAGCAATAAAGACCAGTTCATGAAATGGTATAAGGCGAATTAACGGGGCACGCTTGACTTTCACCAGGAGTTAAGGGCCTACTGTAAAGAAGATGTCAACGTTTTAAGACAAGCATGTAATTTGTTCAGGGATGGGATCGTTGAAAAAACCCATCGGACAACACCTACACAGGGTGACTTACTTGTGTCATACGTCGATTCTTTTAAAAGTATCACACTAGCTAGTTGTTGCATCTAGATCTACAGACAATTGTATCTAAAGCCTTAAACAATCATGCTGTTGCCCCAGTATTCAAAATACGGGCATCAGAAACACTCTTCCACAGCGGCTATTCAGTGGCTCTTATATGTAGCAGAGACCGAGAACATCACGATACAACACTCTCTAACTGGCTGCAGTCAGAAATGTTACAGTAAATACTGGTTGGACAGATATGCTTTGCTTCAGGGGGTGAAAACAGCCTACGAATGCAGCAGTTGTTTTATCAGAGATGTCCTGATTGTTCACCAACCAGGGTTTTCAATACTTTGATGAGAATACTTACAAACAAGTGTATAGGCACACCCTGATGACACAGACTTTCCTAGCCAGTTGGGGTGTTCATGTTGTCAGTACCTGGGAACATGAGTGTCACATGATAGTGCAAAACAATCAAAAAGTGAGCCGTTTTTATAAAGAGGAGAAGCTGACGACCCCGTACAGCCCCGAGATGCGCTGCATGGTACGAATGATGGTACGAATGATATGAAGATATACCGTTGCATCTCGGAAGGTGAGCAATTACACTTCTTAGATTTTACCAGTCTGTATATCCGGCTATGAACAATGACAAACCATATCCTGCAGGACACCCCAAGATCATCTGTGTCAATTTTGGTGGTATAGACCAGTATTTCGGGTTGATCATGTGCAAGATCTATCCACCCAAGGCCTATATTTACCAGTGTTGCCCTATTGATGTGATGGCAAGCTAATGTTCCTGCTTTGATGTACATTCGACGAGAAAACAGAGGCAGAGTGCAGGGACATGGATGAAGAGCAGAGGCTGGCAGGAACTCGGTGTAAGATCGAATTACAGAGCACTTTAAAACAGGGCTACGAAATGGGGTGCATACACGAGATATGCATTTTAAAACAATCAACCTAGAGATTTTCTGTGCCTATATGCAGGTGTTCCTCTTGCAAAAACAGACAGCCTAGGGCGTTCTGGCACGATGTGTGAACGATGCTGCTAAATAGGGCTAGATGGATGATTACTACAAAATTCAGGGCTGACACTTGCGTATGGAACACATCAAAGACAACCACACTCAGTGGCTGTTGGCAAAACTATGCCTTCATTTGCTGGGGGGCAAGTTCCCACAAAGAGTTAATTTTCCAAACACAGACATTATCACAGGCTGCAATCTGCTTCTCCCCTATCTATTCAATAGTTATTATGATATGAGCTAGATGATGAAACGGCTTATTAATGGTGGTGATACGTGGAGGAATATCCAACAACTTCTGACAATCCCAATATATTTAGAGATGCATTCACAACCACTTGTGTGTGGCTGAAGCTGTACGATGTGATAGATCAAATGCAAGAGAGGGTTCTGTATCATGCCACTGATAGTGTTATTTTTATCAGTGCCCCCGGGGACATCAACCCGCCCACCAGCGATTATATAGGGGATCTAACTTCAGAGGTAGCCCCCAGTGAATACATTGTGGTGTTTGTATCCACAGCCCCGAAATCATAGGCCGATCGCACAAAATAAGGGGCCATCAGTATAACAGTGGAAGGCATAAAGCTGAATGTTAACAATACAGCTGAGAAACAATTTGACAGTTTGAACTATCTTGTACTGTCCTATAAACAGGAGATTCGTGTAACACCCTGAAGCCTATCGCTGTTACACAGCCATGCATCATGCGTGATAAGAAATGATGGGAAATTAGCACTAGTACTCTACAGAAAACTCACAGTGTCGTGTTTGGTAAAAGGATGTTGTTAGTGGGCAGCTTCACACATCCTTGTGGTTATTAAGTACCTGTTGTTATGGTTAAGTTGGGCAAAGTCAGTCCCTGCTGTCTGCAGCTGTCCGGGGATGTGACTAGGCTTGAGGCAAGCCGACCAGTCATTAGGTGTCTCTATGATTCAACAACTTGGCCGGCAATGTCATCTTGACCGGTCTACCATACCCCAGCATAACCACTTGTCCAAGTTCCTGGCTCAACATTCTATTCTACTCTGATGCTGGTACCATATCTCAGATCCCCCTCTGTTTTTATCAGTATGCCTCCAGATTGCAATCCTTCCACTTCTAGACCAACCTTTAGTCGCTCTGCAGTCATTGACCTTGGGCATGGAATTGAAGATCAGTCTTAAATAAATCCTCTGCTTTATAGGACCTTTTCCTAAGACTTAATGTACACTTTCTCTGCATTACAGAGACATGGATTCCCCATACAATACCATGGTTGATGCCTCTCTGACCACCTCACAGACTTCTTTTTGCCATGTCCCTCATCCCATTTCTCATGGAGGGGGTATTGGCATTCTCTATCAATCTTCTTTTTCACTCATGTCTTTGTCTTTGGTCCTCCCTACTTACTTTTCATTTGAATTTACTTACAATATCTTTTCAAAACCCTATCCTATTTCTTTTCTTCTTATCTACCGACCTCTTGACCCTGTTGGATCCTTTTGTAATGATATTGATCATTGTCTTTATTATATTCTCCCTATCTCTGCCCCTTTAATACTGTTGAGTGACTTCAATTTCCACCTTCTGTCAACACACTCCACTCTCCCTCTTCTTTCAATTCTTGACTCTGATTTTCTCCACCCTCTCTCTACTCCTCCATCCCATATTTCCGGTTCCTGTCTTGATCTTATCTTTATTTTGTCTTTTATCAGCTTCCCCTGTGTCTTCTCTCCCAGTCTATCTCTCTGATCACTATCTTCTTTTTAGTATCACTGTTTCCTCACGTTCCTTCACATTGCTCTGCTTTCTCTCCCACGTCATCCTTTTTTTTAATTGTGATTTCGGTAACTTTAACTCCTCACTCTTTACCTCCACTTGTACGTCCATCCTTCCTCCCCGCTCCTTTTTCTCATCCCTAACACCTGATGAGGCTGTTTCCTCCATCTCCTTGTCTCTCTCTCTCTCTCTCTCTCTCTCTCTCTCTTGACTCGCTTTACCCTTTATCGCCTTTCCATCCCACTTGCAAACCTTCTCAACCATGGCTGCCCCCTCATCTCTGCTCTATGTGCCGTTTCCTCTGTCGTCTTGAAAGCCGCTGGTTTAAGACCATATCTTCGAAGGATCATTCCTCATACTTTTCTTATCATTCTCTCTATGATGACTGTTTATTCTCTGCTAAATGTCTCTACTTATTTGATCTCTTACACACTTAGTCTGCCCACCCTGGGTGTCTTTTTAAAATTCTTTCTCATCTTCTGTCTCCTCCTACTCTTGATTATTCAGATCTGGATTTTTTGCCTGTGGCAGAATTGTTCGCTGTGGAATTGACCTTAGTCAATTCCCCCACAAATACAATTTTACTGTGGCCAAACTCACCAAATCTATGTCCCTGTAACCCCAATACATCTTCCTCATCCCCCACTTACCTTTCCCATATCCGCTGTCTCTCCTGACCCTGCGGCGTCAGTTCAGTCCATCTAACGCGGGTCATATCTGACGCCGCAGGGTCCCCTTTTCTTTTTATTTCATCCCCCGCCGCCAATCTTCAGGAAGCGTGGGACACCCCGTAACCCCTCAAGGCCAAAAATAGCAAACATGGAGAGCAGGGGACACCCCTGCTGCCCCCAACCCATGTTCAGTATTTATTACACAATTTGATTAAATCAAATCGATCAAATGGTACTGGATGAAGTTGGTCAGATGTACAATTGGATAAATAATTTTCGATCAAATTGGGTAATACCGATTATTCTGCTAATTCTACTTTGTCAGCCTCTGAATTTGCCCAATTTTTCTCCTCCAAAGTAGCTTCTCTTCGCAATAATATTGAAGCTTCCATTACATCTGAAGTCTTGACTTCTTTTACCCCTGTTACCCCACCTCTATTTCTTGCTTTCAACCTTTCTCTAACGCTGATACTTATCTTCTATTGGCCAAAGCTCAACCTACTGCCACTCCTACTGACACAATCCCTTCTGCACTTTTTCTTTAATTTTACCCTCCATTAGTCTCTTACCTTACCTCCTTTTTAATATCTGTATCTCAACCTCTATTTTCTCCACATCTTTCAAACATGCTTCCATTATCCCAATTTTAAAGGAAACCCACTGCCGACCCACTGAGTGTCTCAAATTGTCGTCCTATTTCCTTGCTACCTATCTCTCTAAATTACTTGAAAGGTTGGTTTGTTCCCAAGTCTCTACCTTTGTCTCCAACTCTTCTATTCTCCCACAATTCCAATCTGTATTTTGCCCTCTTCACTGCACACAAACTGCTCTCCTCTCTGTTTTGGATTCGTTTTATTCTGCATGGTATTCCAAACACTCTTCCCATCCTCTTGGATCTATCTGCATCATTTGACACTGTGGACCACTGGCGTCTCTTTCTTCTTTTGGTTTCACAGGCTGTTATTTCCTTGTTTCAATCTTATCTATCTCAAATACATTTTTCTGTTTCTTGGGTGGGGCAAGTTATCTATATCCTTCTTGCTTGCCCATGGTGTTGCACAAGGGTCCGTCCTGGACCCTTTTCTGTTCTCTCTTTACACTTCCCCTCTTACTGCTGTTATTTCTTCCTTTGGCTTATCACACCACTTTTATGGTGATGATACTCAACTAGTTCCACAACTTTTTCCTCTCCTTTTCTCTTTTCTCTTCTGAAATTCACCACATGCTTTCTGCCTGTCTTCTGGCTATCTAATCACTATCTTACACTCAATGCTGGGAAAACAGAAGTTCTATTTTTCCCTGCTAATACCCTTTCCACTCTACCCTCTGTCCTGTATCTCTTTTCCTCCATCCTAGCTTCCAATCTCATCCACGGGCTAAAATCTTGGGCTTCCCCTTGACTCGAATAAGTCTTTCTCTCATCACATTTCTCGAACTTTGCGCGCTTGCCGCTTTCACTTACAAAATATTTGCAAACTTGTCCATTTCTCACTTTTTAAGCCTCCAAATCTCTGATTTCCTCGTTGATCTTTTCCTGACACTTTTATTGTTCCTCTGCCCTTTTTGGGCTTCCTATTTCCTGCCTTACCCCTCTAAAATCGGTATTTAACTCTTCTATTTGTCTTCTCGGCCTCCTTCCTTTCTGCAATTCTATCTCCAACTCTCTTGCCACTCTAGGTTGGTTATCCTTTCACTCTCAACTTAAATTTAATTTTCTCTGCCTTGTCTTTAAATGCTTCTATGGTCTTGTCCCAACTATCTCTCTGTTTTGGTATCTTTCTATACACCTTCTCGCTCTCTCCGCTCTTCTTCTCAATTTCTATTGGTGGCACCTCATCCCCCTTGTGCTAAATCTCGTTTTCGTACTTTCACCCTTCTAACCCCTCTTCACTGGAACACTCTTCCTTACTCTCTTTATTATGTCTCTGTCTAGTCTTTATTTTGTAGGTCATTGAAGTCTCACCTTCTAAAACATCCTTGATTGATTGTTTCTCTGTATTTTTTGCGTATTCATTTTATTGTACCGTTCCCTGCTCTCTGTGCAGTGCCTTGGCTTAAGGCGTTTTATAAAACACAAATAAATATAATTACTAATGGCTGCCAGGCTACAACATCCATTTGCGTTTGGGCTGGCTGGCGCTTCCAGCTGGGGCAAGTGTTATTTTGTCAGAAAACCTCTAGAAAATTCCCACACAGTGATGACACAAATTCTCACAAATATCGTGTGGCTATCCAGCTCTAGACAGCCACTATATACAACCTTGCAGCATTAGTTTAATTACCTCAGATTTGTAGACGGTTTGCCAGACAGTCTCAACGATGATCACTTACTGCTGCTGAGCATGGTGAATATGGTCATCGTGAATGATTTGATGACCGAGGGTGGCCAGAGCACAAAAAAAGAAAAAGCCTTTAATCAGTATTTGCATCAACGCAATCTAAGCATTTGCTATATCGTACAGAACTTGTTCAACATGAGTAAGCGCACCAGATCTAAAACACTACATGCTAACTATATAGTATTATTTAAATCCCCCTGTGATCAGCAACATTTAGCTGGATAGCACGACAGATGAATCCGTTTACACTGCGTTTCTTCATGGAGGCTTTTGAAGGCATGAGCAGAAAGCCCTACGGATAACTGCTGGTTGATTTAGAAACAATCACTCTAGAAGAATATAGATATATTCCCACACGGTCTACTGGCTGTCTGGATCCCTAAAAAGACATCTAATAAACATACTTAAACCGCAATACTGCATCAGTAGCAGATTGAGCTTTCAGCATGTTGGCAGACGTAGGAAGAAACATTGTGATTCTCAAAATGCTTGTATACTGTAAGCCTCAACAACACAAGGCCAATCTAGAAATGGGCTCTGACGATCTGCTGAACGCTATTTTGGAGATTGCCCAGAACAATTTAAAGGAACACGTCCCCCTAACACACAGCCAAGTAAGTGTGTTAAGTGTGTACAATGTACCAAACAACCGATCATTACATAACCACCCGCAGGGGTCAAAATGAACAGTTCACATATTGCAAGAAAAATTAAACTATTACATGCAAAAACAGCCATGAACTACAGTCAACTCAGTAGAGCTGAATACTGAAAAAACTCTCTCTGCACACCCACTAAAAGCTACACGTTTTATAGATGCAAACCACACAATATGCATATGCAATATTTTATCAATGCAAGTAAATCTGACATTTCTTGTTGGCTGCCCCTTATACAAAAATCTAACCATACCCTACCGTTCATCACCCCATTGGTCAGTAGAGTGTCCCTGCTAATTTAAGTTTAGCCATCTGCAAATTACCTAATTGTTCAGTCAGCATAAAATGCTTTGCTGTGTTTGGTGCATTATATAGAGATACTTTATTGCAATAATGGATATTCATTATTGGTCATAATAAGTTCAAATAATCATGATGTGAATGACCCAGAGGGCAGACACTACTGAGTGAGGGTGGAGTAACTCCCTTGAGGACTTTCTCAAGGAACCAGAAAATGAGGCACCCTAGAACTGCTCGTCCTGACCTTGCAGCTGCATACTTTGGCAACATCTCTTGCGACTCCAGTCTTAAAACATGTTTCATTCCTGGTACACATCCTGCCATATCTCTCTTGAGGACCAGGTGCCTTTATAAAAGAATGCAGCCGAGCCACTGCACATGGGGATTAATTTCTCATATTTATTTCCTCTATTTGACTAAACAGCTGCAGTTCAACTGGACCAGTCTTTGTTCATGGTTGGCAGTAAAACCCCTCTTTAGTTGAACCCCTCAGCCCTGTCTAGACCTGGACCTTGCGCTCAATAAAATTAGTCCTTCACAGCTTTGCACTAATCTATCATCTGAAACCAATTTGTTTTAATTGGTTTCACTACTATCACCTGCAAACCGCTGAGCATGGCAACAACAGCCAATCTGTGTGTGGTTCTATCCTTCCTCCAGAGACCATAAAATTCTAAAACATTTGCTGGGTAAAGCGAAAATAAACCTAATTAACTGAACAGAACCAAAGCTCACAAAATAAGCCTTAGGTCTTTAGCTAACAAAAGCAACGACTTCTAACTGAGCTTACTCCTAAAATGGCAAAGTTCTTGCTGACATGACCAACAACCCCTATGGTACTACCAGCCAAGATCTACCATATTTCATGTTTATACTTGCAGCTCACTTCAACTATCCTTCCACCAGCTACAAAACATTTTCCTGAATGTAAACAAAACACAACATACTTCCCTAATGCTGTCTATAAAGCTGATGTCACAATATCATCCTGGATCTAATGCCTAAATATAATAGCAACATTGTTGCAACTTCTCCTTTCACTAAGTGATGCTTTCTAAGTGTGGTACATTTACCTACAAAAAACACATGTGCAGAAATGGCAAAAATACTAACACTACATTGACCTGCCTTTTATACTAATGGAAATGACGCAGTCTGAACCCTCTACCACATTTGGGGTGCTGGATTTGCATTCTGACATTCCCCCCTTTAGATAATGCATTAACTGCTCTTTCTCTCTCTCTGTCCAAATCATCCTTTGGTTCTCACACCTTAAAACATAATGCATGTTCTCTCGGCTTTTAGCTTATTCTTCTGGAATACAAGTTAGAAAACAGTGTCCCCTGCCGGGTCTACCCAATGCTCAATATAGTTTTCGGGATCAGACAGGGGACCAATTGTATGTTCTACCCAAATCATTCTGTGTTCAATCCCACCATTCCATGTATCTGTCTGTGTGTGAACGTGTTTGAAGACGGGAGTGGCCTCACTTGTTACAAGGGTTAGGGACAACATTTTTTTTCCTTTGGGTAACATCTTGGAGCAGCAATTTATCACCAGCTGGCAAGAGCAGAATAAACTAAGTAAAAGAAAATGATGAGCATTAGAACTTTTATGGGAATTCGCATCCAGGATGTAAACCATGAAAGTAGTTCAGTTAACCATCTTTTCCCACCATCTCAGCTTCTTTCTCCATGACCGCAAGTAGATTGTGCAATGGTGTGTGCTAGCAACCCATATTCTGAATCGTGGGGAGGGGGTAGGTATAACAAGAACTACCTATTTTGGGACAGGAGCCACCCTCCATAGCAGTGAGGAGGTTTTCAGATGTACCAATGTTGATGTGTCATCATTCTGAGCAACCTAAGTTCCTCTTTAGTGACATTGAACCCATACTCTGGGCCGCATTACAAGTTTGGAGGTAGCCATGCCCTAGAAAGGGCATGGCTACCCCCAAACCTGGGTCCAGGTTCCCTGAATGGGGAAATACTGGGCCATTCCGACCTTGGAGGGCCCAGTATTTCCCCATTCAGGGAACCCGGACCCAGTCCATCCCCATTCCCATTTCCATTTGAGCCCCCATATGGCTCAATGGGGATGGGGAGCATGCTAACAACAAGCATGTTTTTGATGGGCCCGTTGTTAGCATGCTGAGCCGCTTGCGGGACCCGCTAAGGACGTCTGGTAAAACCAGGCATCCTGAGCGCGTCCCGCGAGCAGACCTCGTAATGGGGCAGTGAGGGGTTAATGGCTCTTGCACCTTTACCAGCGCTGTTAACCCCTTACCGCCCTCCTCGTAATGAGGCCCTCTGTATCATTAAAGAGCTGTATTAGCTCCCAGTGAGTAATATGTAGCTATATGGCGATGGCTGCGTTCTACATTCCGGCAATAAGCAGGGCAGTAAAAATCAAGTCTGTCTTTGTGAAAAGATGGAATTTATCAGGAATAGACTTCAACTTGTCTGTTGATCGTTAAGAGATATAGTTTGAACATTTATGATGACTGAGGCCTATTGATCCATGGTTCTGCTGGTGGGAAGGGGACACAGGTGTCACTGGATGCACATTTACTATGGTGAGGTGGGCATTGGGCACCAACAACACAGGGAATATAAAGTTGTGAGAGCAAAAATCTCATTCCATGATGATGGAAGCTGGATATATGCAGCACTCCCAGAAGTCCAGAAAATGTTCATGAGCACTGCTGTTCCTCCATTGGGGTCTGCAATATACAATGTCCGATTGCAGGTTGCGTTGTTGCCTACAGGCACATTTCCATTCTCCCTGAACCACAAGGAAATTGGTCTGAGTACCTGTACTTTACTGGGTAGGTCATGTTGCTTTATCCAGGTCAGTTGTTTTTTGTAACTGCCCCACACATTATAACAGGTCTGATTGACAGGTGCCACTACTTCCTCCAAAAACCCCAACAGTCCTCCTGCTTTACACTCTATTTGGCCTTTGAACCACTCATTGTTTTGAAAAACTGCACCTTCCATCTTTGGAGCCTTCTTTTACAATGCACCTGCTCCTTTTTGTTATCTTCAGAATCTTCAGTGATATCTGGTTTTAGCATAGTTGCTTGAACCTTGTGTCCCTGAAACAATCCACTTACACTACATAGGGCCATGTGCACTAGACATAGTGCTACTAGAGGTGGCATTTCTTTAGAGATGAACAGCCTGGGTGTGCCAGCAGTTGCGTGTGGTATGAGGTATATAGACTGCTCTCTACCCACCTCTCTCATGTAGTTATACCACATGTTATCTGTCTCGAGGTGATGTACATCGATAATAGGGTCATCTGAAAGATTATCTAGAAGCTCATCCTGGACTACAATTTCCTTTCTGACATCGATAATAGAGCCATCTGGAATATTATCAAGACGGTCGTCGTAATCTATAAGTTCCCTTCTGCTTCAGGCCACAGACACTCTACCATTTGGTAACACATGTGCTACTTCAGTATCATTATTTCCCATCTCCACCTACCAAACATATAAGCCTTGTCGCAAGAAAGAAAATAAAGAAATAGAAAAACAGACAACTAATATACAACACAATTTTGCTGTTTCTATCCATTGCTCCTTGAGGCAATGAAACTGGGTTAGCACTTGCTCATTCCAGTGGACAAACTGATCTGAAAAATGTCAACATAATGAAAACAGCACTCATCTTAAGAACCCCCTGCTTTTTTCTCCTGTTCCTAAGGAGGGGGGCCGGTGATGGCACCCCTTTGGCCATCAGTAAAATGTATCCAGTGTTTAAGTCCTGCAATTTTCACAGCAGTAGGTGTGGCTTAAATAACTTGACTGGGTCCTTGGAACCTCTTTGATGCCATTTCCTCACAAATGTTCTAACAAATACATGATCTCCTGGGGTGATCTGAGTTTGCTACAGTGATGCCTTGTCTTGGGTCTCCATTGCAGTTTTGGCTGTCATGGATGTGGTCTGAGCTGTTGGGAGAGCAATTGAACAGCTTTTGTTAAGTCCTTAAGATATCCCTGAAATTCCTCTTCTAATATGTCAGCAGCCATTTGTGCGTAGGCAGCTGTGGTGCAGGTGAGAGTTGTGTGTGCAGCCTACTCCCCATCACTATTTTGTGAGGGGTTAAGTGGTGTTCTTTCCCTGGCTGATTTCTATTAGAAAACAGTGCTAATGGAAGACTGTAGAGCTAGTTTCTGTTAATTGAGATATAAAGCATTGCCAGATGCTGCTTTAATAAGCCATTTAGGTGCTCTACAAACCCTTTGGCTTGCAGGTAGTAAACTGACCACAGTTTATGCTTTATGCTTAATAGAGTGATAGTTTCTTTGAAGAGCTCATTAAAAAAGTGTGTCCCATTGTCAGATTTTAGGGCATCACAGATTCCAGCGAGGAAGTACTTTGCGCACCAAAAATATAGCTGGTGATTTGGCATCAGGGTGGGCACAGGGACCTATTTCAAGCCAACAAGAGAATGGCCACACTACAACAATTAAATAATAAAAGTTACTGCAACTATTAACCATGTTGACGTAGTCAGAGTGGAGCTCCCGAAAGGGCCCAGAGGGGTGGGGCAATGATCCTTTCAATGTTTTAAGGGTGTGGCCTGTAATGTACAGGTGGCATGTAGTACAGTTTGCTACAAAAGTGACTATGTGTTTCTGGAGACTGGGGACAAACCATTCCTCCTGGATGTCTGCCGCAATATATTGCTTCATTGTATTTGTCGGGTAATGCAATTGCTCAATGGCAACAGTACACTATTCCTGGGCCATTACGGTTCTACCTTTAATGTATTGTCACCAAAGTAAAAGTCTGGGTGAGAGGGAACACCCTCTCGTTCCACAAATCCTTCTGTTGCTGCAGTGCACGTTCCTGCAATTCGATAATAATTTGTGTTAACAGTAGTGCATCGTAAAATACTGACAACTGATCCAGTAGCAATGTTATGTTACAAGACATCTGGCTGGCCTTTGGTACATCTAAATATGCTGCTTCATTTTCTGCTTAGGCTACTGCATTATTACCCTAGGAAAAAGGGTGTCTATTGTTCGAACGTGCTGTACATTTTACAATGGCTGCCAGTGTGGGGAGCGTGCGTACCTCAATTAACCTAGAAAGCAATGACGCATGTTGTACTGGAGTACTAGCTGATATTTCAAACCCTTTCTTGTGCCATCTGGACAATCCTGAATGCACTGTGGATGTCACATATGCTGAGTCTGAATAAATGGTAACTGCACATTCTCTAGACAGTTGTAAAACCTGTATGAGTGCTCTTAGTTCTGCCTCTTGTGCAGAATAATGTGAGGGCCGTCTCTTTTTTTACCACACTCTCGTACTCTACATCTACGAGGCTTAATACCACAGCCCATGTATGACTCTGACATGTATTCTGATCAATCGTTGATGAACCATCAACAAAGAGCACATCCCCTTTCTCAAGGGCATCCTTCCTGGCAGTGATATTGGTAACCTTGTCTGCTCCTCCTTTGTATATGGCACAGTTGTGTACTGAATCATATGGATACTGGCTCTACATAAAAGGATGCAGGATTTACTGTGTGACATCTGACAGAGTGACTAGAAGGGTTGGACAACACCACCTCATAGCCAGACGCTCTCTGGGTGGAGAGGGTTCATTTGGACTTCTCTGAAATGGAAAAAACGGTGTGATCTACATGTAATTTTACTGGGCATGCCATTGTAATTATGGAGGATTTCTGTATTGCAAAAGCTGTTGCTGCTAAAGCCTGCTCACATGCAAAATGTCCCTGCATCACTGGATCTAAACGTCCACTATGGTAAGCTAGGAGTTTGTGTCCCATTGATGTTTGCTGAGTGAGGACAGCCATCATCACTTTACCATTCGAATGTGAAAAAAGGAAGATTTCATTAATAATCTATTGTGGCAAATACAGGTGCATCACTTATTGCATATGTGAGCTCATGAAAGCATTCAATCATTTCTGCTGTCCAAACTATTGTCCACTTTGTTTTCTGTTCTTCTTTTAGCACTGCACTCAGGGTTTGGTGTAGGTGGAATAGTCAAATATCCAAGATCCAGAGAAGTTGCAAAGTCCTACAAAGTGCTCGTTCTGTTTAACTGTGGTCAGCTGTGGCATGTGTTGCACTACTCCTGCCCTTTCCAGTGTCACTCTTCTCCCTGTGGATGATATTATTTGCCCTATGTATAGTACCTCTTTCTGGCAATAATGCAATTTGTCCTTGTCTACTTTATAACTGTTCTCTGCAAGTAACATTAACAGTGTTACTTAGTCCTCCCTACATTGCTCCTCTGTTGCACTACAGACCAAAAGATCATCAACATATTGAATAATTGTACTTGATACTGACATGTTACCTAAATCCATCTGTAGTACTCTGTTAAAGATACTTGGAGACACACAGTGCCCCTGAGGCAAATGTGTGTATTTTGGAATCTTTGCCAGTGGTAGGTAAATGCTGTGAGATACTGACAGTCGGGGTGATATTGGATTGTGAAAATTGCAATCTTGACATCAATTACTGTGAAATGTGTTGCATCTCTGGGACTATACAAAGGATGGTGGCAGGATTAGGCATTACTGGGAATTTTGCTTCCACAATATTGTTCAATGAGCTCAAGTCATGGATCACAGTCCCAGACCCCCATTCTGCTTTCTTTACTGGACATATAGCTGTTATTACATGGTGATCCTCATGGCTGTATGATGCCCTGTTACCATAGTGCTACGATTGTGCCACAAATCCCTTGATCTGTCTCCTTTGACATGGGGTACTGTTCCACTCGGGGTAATACTGCACCTGGTTTCAGCTTTATATGCACTGCCCTATTCCCTTCAATAATCCTACATCATAGGGATTGATAATCCATAAATCACTTACTACTTTATACAGATATTCAGCGAATGCGATGATACTGTTTTAGCACTGGACATAGTGTGGGGTTCTTCTCTCTGTTGGATCATTAATTGGCAGGGTATGCATATTTCAAACACCATCTCCCCTGTATCCTCTGTGTCTTTGAACAGCTGTTCATCAGGCACTTCCCTCAGCGGCTGCATCGGGTCTATGCACAATACTGTGCACCATTTCTCCCCTTCCTCATCTGTGCCAGACAGAATTAACTTGACTTTTTTCATCAATGTTGCTTCCAAATATAATGTAATTATGGTACCTGGTGCCTTTTCTTGGGAAACAGCTGGCCTGAACAGAAACTCAGCGGGTACGTGCAGTGTTTTATCTCTAATCCCGGGAACCCACCCTAACAAGATTGTTACCCTGTAGAGAAATAGATCTGGATGTAGGGGCACTCTTCATATGGCGCTCTCACTGCAGACTTCTTGTGATATTTTGTCAGAAAACCTCTAGAAAATTCCCACACAGTGATGACACAAATTCTCACAAATATTGTGCGGCTATCCAGCTCTAGACAGCCGCTCTATACAACCTTGCAGCATTAGTTTAAATACCTCAGATTTGTAGACGGTATGCCGGACAGTCTCAACGATGATCAGTTACTACTGCTGAGCATGTTGAATATGGTCATTGTGAATGATTTGATGACCGAGGGTGGCCAGAGGACAAAAATAGAAAAAGCCTTGAATCAGTATTTGCATCAACGCAATCTAAGCATTTGCTATATCGTACAGAACTTGTTCAAGATGAGTATGCGCACCAGATCTAAAACACTACACGCTGGTTATATAGTATTATTTAAATCCCCCTGTGATCAGCAACATTTAGCTGGATAGCACGACAGATGAATCCGTTCACACTGCGTTTCTTCATGGAGGCTTTTGAAGGCATGAGCAGAAAGCCCTACGGATAACTGCTGGTTGATTTAGAAACAATCACTCTAGAAGAATATAGATATATTCCCACACGGTCTACTGGCTGTCTGCTTCCCTAAAAAGACATCTAATAAACATACTTAAACCGCAATACTGCATCAGTAGCAGATTGAGCTTTCAGCATGTTGGCAGACGTAGGAAGAAACATTGTGATTCTCAAAATGCTTGTATACTGTAAGCCTCAACAACACAAGGCCAATCTAGAAATGGGCTCTGACGATCTGCTGAACGCTATTTTGGAGATTGCCCAGAACAATTTAAAGGAACACGTCCCCCTAACACACAGCCAAGTAAGTGTGTTAAGTGTGTACAATGTACCAAACAACCGATCATTACATAACCACCCGCAGGGGTCAAAATGAACAGTTCACATATTGCAAGAAAAATTTAACTATTACATGTAAAAACAGCCATGAACTACAGTCAACTCAGTAGAGCTGAATACTGAAAAAAACTCTCTCTGCACACCCACTAAAAGCTACACGTTTTATAGATGCAAACCACACAATATGCATATGCAATATTTTATCAATGCAAGTAAATCTGACATTTCTTGTTGGCTGCCCCTTATACAAAAATCTAACCATACCGTACAGTTCATCACCCCCATTGGTCAGTAGAGTGTCCCTGCTAATTTAAGTTTAGCCATCTGCAAATTACCTAATTGTTCAGTCAGCATAAAATGCTTTGCTGTGTTTGGTGCATTATATTGAGATAATTTATTGCAATAATGGATATTCATTATTGGTCATAATAAGTTCAAATAATCATGATGTGAATGACCCCGAGGGCAGACACTACTGAGCGAGGGTGGAGTAACTCCCTTGAGGACTTTCTCAAGGGACCAGAAAATTAGGCACCCTAGAACTGCTCGTCCTGACCTTGCGGCTGCATACTTTGGCAACATCTCTTGCGACTCCAGTCTTAAAACATGTTTCATTCCTGGCACACATCCTGCCATATCTCTCTTGAGGACCAGGTGCCTTTATAAAAGAATGCAGCCGAGCCACTGCACATGGGGATTCATTTCTCATATTTATTTCCTCTATTTGACTAAACAGCTGCAGTGCAACTGGACCAGTCTTTGTTCATGGTTTCCAGTAAAACCCCTCTTTAGTTGAACCCCTCAGCCCTGTCTAGACCTGGACCTTGCTCTCAATAAAATCAGTCCTTCACAGCTTTGCACTAATCTATCATCTGAAACCAATTTGTTTTTATTGGTTTCACTACCATCACCTGCAAACTGCTGAGCATGGCAACAACAGCCAATCTGTGTGTGGTACTATCCTTCCTCCAGAGACCATAAAATTCTAAAACATTTGCTGGGTAAAGCGAAAATAAACCTAATTAACTGAACAGAACCAAAGCTCACAAAATAAGCCTTAGGTCTTTAGCTAACAAAAGCAACGACTTCTAACTGAGCTTACTCCTAAAATGGCAAAGTTCTTGCTGACATGACCAACAACCCCTATGGTACTACCAGCCAAGATCTACCATATTTCATGTTTATACTTGCAGCTCACTTCAACTATCCTTCCACCAGCTACAAAACATTTTCCTGAATGTAAACAAAACACAACATACTTCCCTAATGCTGTCTATAAAGCTGATGTCACAATATCATCCTGGATCTAATGCCTAAATATAATAGCAACATTGTTGCAACTTCTCCTTTCACTAAGTGATGCTTTCTAAGTGTGCTACATTTACCTACAATAAACACATGTGCAGAAATGGCAAAAATATTAACACTACATTGACCTGCCTTTTATACTAATAGAAATGACGCAGTCTGAACCCTCTACCACATTTGGGGTGCTGGATTTGCATTCTGACATTCCCCCCTTTAGATAATACATTAACTGCTCTTTCTCTCTCTCTGTCCAAATCATCCTTTGGTTCTCACACCTTAAAACATAATGCATGTTCTCTCGGCTTTTAGCTTATTCTTCTGGAATACAAGTTAGAAAACAGTGTCCCCTGCCGGGTCTACCCAATGCTCAATATAGTTTTCGGGATCAGACAGGGGACCAATTGCATGTTCTACCCAAATCATTCTGTGTTCAATCTCAACATTCCATGTATCTGTCTGTGTGTGAACGTGTTTAAAGACGGGAGTGGCCTCACTTGTTACAAGGGTTAGGGACAACATTTTTCTTCCTTTGGGTAACATCTTGGAGCAGCAATTTATCACCAGCTGGCAGGAGCGGAATAAACTAAGTAAAAGAAAATGATGGGCATTAGCACTTTTATGGGAATTCGCATCCAGGATGTAAACCATGAAAGTAGTTCAGTTAACCATATTTTCCCACCATCCCAGCTTCTTTCTCCATGACCGCAAGAAGATTGTACAATGGTGTGTGCTAGCAACCCATGTTCTGAATCGTGGGGAGGGGGTAGGTATAACAAGGACTACCTATTTTGGGACAGGAGCCACCCTCCATAGCAGTGAGGAGGTTTTCAGATGTACCAATTTTGATGTGTCATTCTGAGCAACCTAAGTTCCTCTTTAGTGACATTGAAGCCATACTCTGGGCCGCATTACAAGTTTGGAGGTAGCCATGCCCTAATAAGGGCATGGCTACCCCCAAACCTGGGTCCAGGTTCCCTGTATGGGGAAATACTGGGCCATTCCGACCTTGGAGGGCCCAGTATTTCCCCATTCAGGGAAACCGGACCCAGTCCATCCCCATTCCCATTCCCATTTGAGCCCCCATAGGGCTCAATGGGGATGGGAAGCATGCTAACAACGAGCCTGTTTTTGATGGGCCCGTTGTTAGCATGCTGAGCCGCTTGCGGGACCCGCTAAGGACGTCTGGTAAAACCAGGCATCCTGAGCGCGTCCCGCGAGCAGACCTCGTAATGGGGCAGTAAGGGGTTAATGGCTCTGGCACCTTTACCAGCGCTGTTAACCCCTTACCGCCCTCCTCGTAATGAGGCCCTCTGTATCATTAAAGAGCTGTATTATCTCCCAGTGAGTAATTTGTAGCTATATGGCGATGGCTGCGTTCTACTTTCCGGCAATAAGCAGGGCAGTAAAAAACAAGAGCAAAAATCTCATTCCATGATCATGGGAGCTGGATATATGCAGCACTCCCAGAAGTCCAGAAAATATTCATGAGCACTGCTGTTCCTCCATTGGGGTCTGCAATATACAATGTCCGATTGCAGGTTGCGTTGGTGCCTACAGGCACATTTCCATTCCCCCTGAACCACAAGGAAATTGGTCTGAGTACCTGTACTTTACTGGGTAGGTCATGTTGCTTTATCCAGGTCAGTTGTTTTTTGTATTTGTTTTTTTCTGCATATATCCAGCTCCCATCATCATGGAATGAGATTTTTGCTCTCACAACTTTATATTCCCTTTGTTGTTGGTGCCCAATGCCCACCTCACCATAGTAAATGTGCCCCCAGTGACACCTGTGTCCCCTGCCCACCAGCAGAACCATAGATCAATGGGCCTCAGTCATCATAAATGTTCAAACTATATCTCTTAACGATCAACAGACAAGTTGAAGGCTATTCCTGATAAATTCCATCTTTTCACAAAGACAGAATTGTTTTTACTGCCCTGCTTATTGCCGGAATGTTGAACGCAGCCATCGCCATATAGCTACAAATTACTCACTGGGAGCTAATACAGCTCTTTAATGATACAGAGGGACTCATTATTACGAGGAGGGCGGTAAGGGGTTAACAGCGCTGGTAAAGGTCCCAGAGCCATTAACCCCTTACTGCCCCATTACGAGGTCCGCACGCGGGACGCGCTCAGGATGCCGGGTTTTACCAGACGTCCTTAGCGGGTCCCGCAAGCAGCTCAGCATGCTAACAACGGGCCCATCAAAAACAGGCCCGTTGTTAGCATGCTCCCCATCCCCATTGAGCCCTATGGGGGCTCAAATGGGAATGGGAATGGGGATGGACTGGGTCTGGGTTCCGTGAATGGGGAAATGCTGGGCCCTCCAAGGTTGGAATGGCCCAGTATTTCCCCATTCAGGGAACCTGGACCCAAGTTTGGGGGTAGCCATGCCCTTATTAGGGCATGGCTACCTCCAAACTTGTAATGCGGCCCAGAGTATGGCTTCAATGTCACTAAAGAGGAACTTAGGTTGGTCAGAATGATGACACATCAAAATTGGTACATCTGAAAACCTCCTCACTGCTATGGAGGGTGGCTCCTGTCCCAAAATAGGTAGTTCTTGTTTCACCTACTCCCTCCCCACGATTCAGAATATGGGTTGCTAGCACACACCATTGCACAATCTACTTGCGGTCATGGAGAAAGAAGCTGAGATCGTGGGAAAAGATGGTTAACTGAACTACTTTCATGGTTTACATCCTGGATGCAAATTCCCATAAAAGTGCTAATGCCCATCATTTTCTTTTACTTAGTTTATTCTGCTCTTGCCAGCTGGTGATAAATTGCTGCTCCAAGATGTTACCCAAAGGAAAAAAAATGTTGTCCCTAACCCTTGTAACAAGTGAGGCCACTCCCGTCTTCAAACACGTTCACACACAGACAGATACATGGAATGGTGATATTGAACGCAGAATGATTTGGGTAGAACATACAATTGGTCCCCTGTCTGATCCCGAGAACTATATTGAGCATTGGGTAGACCCTGCAGGGGACACTGTTTTCTAACTTGTATTCCAGAAGAATAAGCTAAAAGCCGAGAGAACATGCATTATGTTTTAAGGTGTGAGAACCAAAGGATGATTTAGACAGAAAGAGAGAAAGAGCAGTTAATGTATTATCTAAAGGGGGGAATGTCAGAATGCAAATCCAGCACCCCAAATGTGGTAGAGGGTTCAGACTGCGTCATTTCTATTAGTATAAAAGACAGGTCAATGTAGTGTTAGTATTTTCGCCATTTCTGCACATGTGTTTTTTGTAGGTAAATGTAGCACACTTAGAAAGCATCACTTTGTGAAAGGAGAAGTTGCAACAATGTTGCTATTATATTTAGGCGTTAGATCCAGGATGATATTGTGACATCGGCTTTATAGACAGCATTAGGGAAGTATGTTGTGTTTTGTTTACATTCAGGAAAATGTTTTGTAGCTGGTGGAAGGATAGTTGAAGTGAGCTGCAAGTATAAATATGAAATATGGTAGATCTTGGCTGGTAGTACCATAGGGTTTGTTGGTCATGTCAGCAAGAGCTTTGCCATTTTAGGAGTAAGCTCTGTTAGAAGTCGTTGCTTTTGTTAGTTAAAGCCCTAAGGCTCATTTTGTGAGCTTTGGTTCTGTTCAGTTAATTAGGTTTATTTTCGCTTTACCCAGCAAATGTTTTAGAATTTTATGGTCTCTGGAGGAAGGATAGTACCACACACAGATTGGCTGTTGTTGCCATGCTCAGCGGTTTGCAGGTGATAGTAGTGAAACCAATTAAAACAAATTGGTTTCAGATGATAGATTAGTGCAAAGCTGTGAAGGACTAATTTTATTGAGCGCAAGGTCCAGGTCTAGACAGGGCTGAGGGGTTCAACTAAAGAGGGGTTTTACTGCCAACCATGAACAAAGACTGGTCCAGTTGAACTGCAGCTGTTTAGTCAAATAGAGGAAATAAATATGAGAAATGAATCCCCATGTGCAGTGGCTCGGCTGCATTCTTTTATAAAGGCACCTGGTCCTCAAGAGAGATATGGCAGGATGTGTGCCAGGAATGAAACATGTTTTAAGACTGGAGTCGCAAGAGATGTTGCCAAAGTATGCAGCTGCAAGGTCAGGACGAGCAGTTCTAGGGTGCCTCATTTTCTGGTTCCTTGAGAAAGTCCTCAAGGGAGTTACTCCACCCTCGCTCAGTAGTGTCTGCCCTCTGGGTCATTCACATCATGATTATTTGAACTTATTATGACCAATAATGAATATCCATTATTGCAATAAAGTATCTCTATATAATGCACCAAACACAGCAAAGCATTTTATGCTGACTGAACAATTAGGTAATTTGCAGATGGCTAAACTTAAATTAGCAGGGACACTCTACTGACCAATGGGGTGATGAACGGTAGGGTATGGTTAGATTTTTGTATAAGGGGCAGCCAACAAGAAATGTCAGATTTACTTGCATTGATAAAATATTGCATATGCATATTGTGTGGTTTGCATCTATAAAATGTGTAGCTTTTAGTGGGTGTGCAGAGAGAGTTTTTTCAGTATTCAGCTCTACTGAGTTGACTGTAGTTCATGGCTGTTTTTGCATGTAATAGTTTAATTTTTCTTGCAATATGTGAACTGTTCATTTTGACCCCTGCGGGTGGTTATGTAATGATCGGTTGTTTGGTACACTGTACACACTTAACACACTTACTTGGCTGTGTGTTAGGGGGACGTGTTCCTTTAAAGTGTTCTGGGCAATCTCCAAAATAGCGTCCAGCAGATCGTCAGAGCCCATTTCTAGATTGGCCTTGTGTTGTTGAGGCTTACAGTATACAAGCATTTTGAGAATCACAATGTTTCTTCCTACGTCTGCCAACATGCTGAAAGCTCAATCTGCTACTGATGCAGTATTGCGGTTTAAGTATGTTTATTAGATGTCTTTTTAGGGAAGCAGACAGCCAGTAGACCGTGTGGGAATATATCTATATTGTTCTAGAGTGATTGTTTCTAAATCAACCAGCAGTTATCCGTAGGGCTTTCTGCTCATGCCTTCAAAAGCCTCCATGAAGAAACGCAGTGTGAACAGATTCATCTGTCGTGCTATCCAGCTAAATGTTGCTGATCACAGGGGGATTTAAATAATACTATATAACTAGCGTGTAGTGTTTTAGATCTGGTGCGCGTACTTATGTTGAACAAGTTATGTACGATATATAGCAAATGCTTATATTGCGTTGATGCAAATACCGATTCAAGGATTTTTCTATTTTTGTGCTCTGGCCACCCTCGGTCATCAAATCATTCACGATGACCATATTCAACATGCTCAGCAGTAGTAAGTGATCATCGTTGAAACTGTCCGGCATACCGTCTACAAATCTGAGGTATTTAAACTAATGCTGCAAGGTTGTATAGAGCGGCTGTCTAGAGCTGGATAGCCGCACAATATTTGTGAGAATTTGTGTCATCACTGTGTGGGAATTTTCTAGAGGTTTTCTGACAAAATAACACAAGAAATCTGCAGTGAGAGCGCCATATGAAGAGTGCCCCTACATCCTCTACAGGGTAACAATCTTGTTACAGTGGGTTCGCGGGATTAGAGATAAAACACTGCACGTACCCGCTGAGTTTCTGTTCAGGCCAGCTGTTTCCCAAGAAAAGGCACCAGGTACCATAATTACATTATATTTGGAAGCAACATTGATGAAAAAAGTCAAGGTAATTCTGTCTGGCACAGATGAGGAAGGGGAGAAATGGTGCACAGTATTGTGCATAGACCCAATGCAGCCGCTGAGGGAAGTGCCTGATGAACAGCTGTTCAAAGACACAGAGGATACAGGGGAGATGATGTTTGAAATATGCATACCCTGCCAATTAATGATCCAACAGAGAGAAGAACCCCACACTATGTCCATTGCTAAAACAGTATCATCGCATTTGCTGAATATCTGGATAAAGTACTAAGTGGTTTATGGATTATCAAGCCCCATGATGTAGGTTTATTGAAGGGAATAGGGCAGTGCATATAAAGCTGAAACCAGGTGCAGTATTACCCCGAGTGAAACAGTACCCCATGTCAAAGGGGGCAGATCAAGGGATTTATGGCACAATCGTAGCACTATGGTAACAGGGCATCATACAGCCATGAGGATCACCATGTAATAACAGCTATATGTCCAGTAAAGAAAGCAGAATGGGGGTCTGGGACTGTGATCCATGACTTGAGCTCATTGAACAATATTGTGGAAGCAAAATTCACAGTAATGCCTAATCCTGCCACCATCCTTTGTATAGTCCCAGAGATGCAACACATTTCACAGTAATTGATGTCAAGATCGCAATTTTCACAATCCAATATCACCCCGACTGTCAGTATCTCACAGCATTTACCTACCACTGGTAAAGATTCCAAAACACACACATTTGCCTCAGGGGCACTTTGTGTCTCCAAGTATCTTTAACGGAGTACTACAGATGGATTTAGGTAACATGTCAGTATCGAGTACAATTATTCAATATGTTGATGATCTTTTGGTCTGTAGTGCAACAGAGGAGCAATGTAAGGAGGACTCAGTAACACTGTTAACGTTACTTGCAGAGAACAGTTATAAAGTAGACAAGGACAAATTGCATTATTGCGAGAAAGATGTACTATACATAGGGCAAATAATATCATCCACAGGGAGAAGAGTGACACTGGAAAGGGCAGGAGTAGTGCAACACATGCCACAGCTGACCACAGTTAAACAGAAGCAACAATTTGTAGGACTTTGCAACTTCTCTGGATCTTGGATATTTGACTATTCCACCTACACCAAACCCTGAGTGCGGTGCTAAAAGAAGAACAGAAAACAAAGTGGACAATAGTTCGGACAGCAGAAATGATTGAATGCTTTCATGAGCTCACATATGCAATAAGTGATGCACCTGTATTTGCCACAATAGATTATTAAATGAAATCTTCCTTTTTTCACATTCGAATGGTAAAGTGATGATGGCTGTCTTCACTCAGCAAACATCAATGGGACACAAAATCCTAGCTTACCATTTTGGACGTTTAGATCCAGTGATGCAGGGACATTTTCCATGTGAGCAGGCTTTAGCAGCAGCAGTTTTTGCAATACAGAAATCCTCCATAATTACAATGGCATGCCCAGTAAAATTACATGTAGAACACACCTTTTTTCCATTTCAGAGAAGTCCAAATGAACCCTCTCCACCCAGAGAGCGTCTGGCTATTAGGTGGTGTTGTCCAACCCTTCTAGTCACTCTGTCAGATGTCACACAGTAAATCCTGCATCCTTTTATGTAGAGCCAGTATCCATATGATTCAGTACACAACTGTGCCATATACAAAGGAGGAGCAGACAAGGCTACCAATATCACTGCCAGGAAGGATGCCCTTGAGAAAGGGGATGTGCTCTTTGTTGATGGTTCATCAACGATTGATCAGAATACATGTCAGAGTCATACATGGGCTGCGGTATTAAGCCTCGTAGATGTAGAGTACGAGAGTGTGGTAAAAAAAGAGACGGCCCTCACATTATTCTGCACAAGAGGTAGAAATAAGAGCACTCATACAGGTTTTACAACTGCCTAGAGAATGTGCAGTTACCATTTATTCAGACTCAGCATATGTGACATTTCCCATCTCCACCTACCAAACATATAAACCTTGTCGCAAGAAAGAAAATAAAGAAATAGAAAAACAGACAACTAATATACAACACAATTTTGCTGTTTCTATCCATTGCTCCTTGAGGCAATGAAAAGGGGTTAGCAGTTGCTCATTCCAGTGGACGCACTGATCTGAAAAATGTCAACATAATGAAAACAGCACTCATCTTAAGAACCCCCTGCTTTTTTCTCCTGTTCTTAAGGAGGGGGTCCGGTGATGGCACCCCTTTGGCCATCAGTAAGATGTATCCAGTGTTTAAGTCCTGCAATTTCCACAGCAGTAGGTGTGGCTTAAATAACTTGACTGGGTCCTTGGAACCTCTTTGATGCCTTGTCTTGGGTCTCCATTGCAGTTTTGGCTGTCATGGATGTGGTCCGAGCTGTTGGGAGAGCACTTGAACAGCTTTTGTTAAGTCATTAAGATATCCCTGAAATTCCTCTTCTAATATGTCAGTAGCCATTTGTGCGTAGGCAGCAGTGGTGCAGGTGAGAGTTGTGTGTGCAGCCTACTCCCCATCACTATTTTGTGAGGGGTTAAGTGGTGTTCTTTCCCTGACTGATTTCTATTAGAAAACAGTGCTAATGGAAGACTGTAGAGCTAGTTTCTGTTAACTGAGATATAAAGCATTGCCAGATGCTGCTTTAATAAGCCATTTAGGTGCTCTACAAACCCTTTGGCTTACAGGCAGTAAACTGATCACAGTTTATGCTTAATGCTTAATGGAGTGATAGTTTCTTTGAAGAGCTCATTAAAAAGGTGTGTGCCATTGTCAGATTTTAGGGCATCACAGATTCCCCAGCGAGGAAATACTTTGCGCATCAAAAATATAGCTGGTGATTTGGCATCAGGGTGGGCACAGGGACCTATTTTAAACCAACAAGAGAATGGCCACACTACAACAATTAAATAATAAAAGTTACTGCAACTATTAACCATGTTGACGTAGTCAAGTGGAGCTCCCGAAAGGGCCCAGAGGGGTGGGGCAATGATCCTTTCAATGTTTTAAGGCTGTGGCCTGTAATGTACAGGTGGCATGTAGTACAGTTTGCTACAAAAGTGACTATGTGTTTCTGGAGACTGGGGACAAACCACTCCTCCTGGATGTCTGCCGCAATATATTGCTTCATTGTATTTGCCGGCTAATGCAATTGTTCAATGGCAACAGTAAGCTATTCCTGGGCCATTACTGTTTTACCTTTAATGTATTGTCACCAAAGTAAATGTCTGGGTGAGAGGGAACACCCTCTCGATCCACAAATCCTTCTGTTGCTGCAGTGCACGTTCCTGCAATTCGATAATAATGTGTGTTAACAGTAGTGCATCGTAAAGTACTGACAACTGATCCTGCAGCAATGTTATGTCACAAGCCATCTGGGTGGCCTTTGGTACATCTAAATATGCTGCTTCATTTGCTGCTTAGGCTACTGCATCATTACCCTAGGAAAAAGGGTGTCTATTGTTCGAACGTGCTGTACATTTTACAATGGCTGCCAGTGTGGGGAGCGTACATACCTCAATTAACCTAGAAAGCAATGATGCATGTTGTACTGGAGTACCATCTGATATTTCAAATCCTTTCCTGTGCCATCTGGACAATCCTGAATGCACTGTGGATGTCACATATGCTGAGTCTGAATAAATGGTAACTGCACATTCTCTAGACAGTTGTAAAACCTGTATGAGTGCTCTTAGTTCTGCCTCTTGTGCAGAATAATGTGAGGGCCGTCCCTTTTTTTAACTACTCTCTCGTACTCTACATCTACGAGGCTTAATACCGCAGCCCATGTGTCAATCTGACATGTATTCTGATCAATCGTTGATGAACCATCAACAAAGAGCACATCCCCTTTCTCAAGGGCAACCTTCCTGGCAGTGATATTGGTAACCTTGTCTGCTGCTCCTTTGTATATGGCACAGTTGTGTACTGAATCATATGGATACTGGCTCTACATAAAAGGATGCAGGATTTACTGTGTGACATCTGACAGAGTGAATAGAAGGGTTGGACAACACCACCTCATAGCCAGATGCTCTCTGGGTGGGGAAGGTTCATTTGGACTTCTCTGAAATGGAAAAAACGGTGTGCTCTACATGTAATTTTACTGGGCATCCCATTGTAATTATGGAGGATTTCTGTATTGCAAAATCTGCTGCTGCTAAAGCCTGCTCACATGGAAAATGTCCCTGCATCACTGGATCTAAACGTCCACTCTAGTAAGCTAGGAGTTTGTGTCCCATTGATGTTTGCTGAGTGAGGACAGCCATCATCACTTGACCATTAGAATGTGAAAAAAGGAAGATTTCATTTAATAATCTATTGTGGCAAATACAGGTGCATCACTTATTGCATATGTGAGCTCATGAAAGCATTCAGTCATTTCTGCTGTCCAAACTATTGTCCACTTTGTTTTCTGTTCTTCTTTTAGTCCTGCACTCAGGGTTTGGTGTAGGTGGAGTAGTCAAATATCCAAGATCCAGAGAAGTTGCAAAGTCCTACAAATTGTTGCTTCTGTTTAACTGTGGTCAGCTGTGGCATGTGTTGCAGTACTCCTGCCCTTTCCAGTGTCACTCTTCTCCCTGTGGATGATATTATTTGCCCTATGTATACTACCTCTTTCTGGCAATAATGCAATTTGTCCTTGTCTACTTTATAACTGTTCTCTGCAAGTAACGTTAACAGTGTTACTTAGTCCTCCCTACATTGCTCCTCTGTTGCACTACAGACCAAAAGATCATCAACATATTGAATAATTCTACTCGATACTGACATGTTACCTAAATACATCTGTACTACTCTGTTAAAGATACTTGGAGACACACAGTGCCCCTGAGGCAAATGTGTGTGTTTTGGAATCTTCGCCAGTGGTAGGTAAATGCTGAGAGATACTGACAGTCGGGGTGATATTGGATTGTGAAAATTGCGATCTTGACATCAATTACTGTGAAATGTGTTGCATCTCTGGGACTATACAAAGGATGGTGGCAGGATTAGGCACTACTGGGAATTTTGCTTCCACAATATTGTTCAATGAGCTCAAGTCATGGATCACAGTCCCAGACCCCCATTCTGCTTTCTTTACTGGACATATAGCTGTTATTACATGGTGATCCTCATGGCTGTATGATGCCCTGTTACCATAGTGCTACGATTGTGCCATAAATCCCTTGATCTGTCTCCTTTGACATGGGGTACTGTTTCACTCGGGGTAATACTGCACCTGGTTTCAGCTTTATATGCACTGCCCTATTCCCTTCAATAATCCTACATGATGGGGATTGATAATCCATAAATCACTTAGTACTTTATCCAGATTTTCAGTGAATGTGATGATACTGTTTTAGCAATGGGCATAGTGTGGGGTTCTTCTCTTTGTTGGATCATTAATTGGCAGGGTATGCATATTTCAAACACCATCTCCCCTGTATCCTCTGTGTCTTTGAACAGCTGTTCATCAGGCACTTCCCTCAGCGGCTGCATCGGGTCTATGCACAATACTGTGCACCATTTCTCCCCTTCCTCATCTGTGCCAGACAGAATGACCTTGACTTTTTTCATTAATGTTGCTTCCAAATATAATGTAATTATGGTACCTGGTGCCTTTTCTTGGGAAACAGCTGGCCTGAACAGAAACTAAGCAGGTATGTGCAGTGTTTTATCTCTAATCCCGGGAACCCACCCTAACAAGATTGTTACCCCGTAGAGAAATAGATCCGGATGTATGGGCACTCTTCATATGGCGCTCTCACTGCAGATTTCTTGTGTTATTTCTGTATTCCTGTCGTGGAAAATACCTGGTGTTGAACACAGTGCACCTTCCCCAGTGAAAGAAATATTCATGTTCAGTTTCCTCAAAAGTACCCTGCCCAACAAGTTAACTGGAGTGTCTTTTGATTACAATAAGGGTTCTAACAATTTCTGTGTACCTACAGTGATGAGTAAATCTTCAGGGAACAGATCCAATACAATTGCCCCACAGAATCCCAGCATGTCCATTATTTTATCTGAAAAAGTAAACTGTCCTTCCCTAACACAGGACTTTGTCTCTCCTGTGTCAACAAATAAAGGTATATGTTTGGTCTACTATATTCACTCCTATTCATCAGTGATTGACAGAACTAGGCACGTAAGAGCTCTCTTTGGGTTGCCTATTGGGGATACAAGTTTGTGCCTGGACGCAGGAAGGGATTTCTCCCTACGATGCTTTCCCCAATGAGGTGCATCACTGTGCCCTGTGGCAAGGGAATTTTGACCCATGATTGGGGTCTGTGTAACAGCAAGTTGCTTGTGCACGTATGTCTGTGAGACATTTGATGATAAATCCTGAACCTCTTTTGTTTGCATGGGGCTTGGGGCGTGCACAGGATAATGAATAACTGGTTGCTGGATTTTGGGATGGGTGATGGTAGGTGAGTCAGAACGCTGGGCTGCTTGAGTAAGTTTGCAGGTTGTATGAAAAAGGTGGTCTGTTTCTACATTCAAAATGTCCTATTTTTCCACAGGACCAACACAGTCCTCCAAACCTGGGCCCCCTCCCTCTGAATCCTCCCTCTCTGGCTCTCTGAATACCTCTTCTTCCCCTTTGGACATTTCACATATCCCTTCTATTATCTGCATACCCCTCGATACAGCTGTGCGACTGCCTGTGGTCAGGCAGCCCTTCTGCGGTAATCATAATAATTTCTCCTTCACGCTCAATTTAGCTAACTTCTACTGTACTCATTTGACTTCCACTTTTTGCATGATCTGTTATGTCCTTCTCCTTCTCTTGTGTTTGTCTACACTGATGCACTATGTGTGCCTATATTTCAGCCAATCCTTTTTCCTTGATAGCAAAAAGTTCATCCAAATAATGTTGTACTTTCTTGGGGAGACCATTCCGCAACATGTGAAAGAAAACAGCTATATTCTTTTCCCACCCTTCCCCCTTCTCTGCTCGCCACATCTCCTTTATCTGGTGGCTATAAAAGCTTAAACCTTTCCATATGTGTGCTTGACAATTGTTAAAAAGTGCACCATTGTGGTTGTTGCTATTCAGCTGCACCTCAGGATGCCCTGCCTTGCTTCATATTTCATTCATCTGTTCCCCCCACAGTGCGGCAGACAAACTCTTCATGTCCCCTACAGCTAACGTGATGCTTTCCTTTTCTAGGACATATATGTACTTGCCTGCTCTGGTTGTGAGTGGGGGCCCCATGATGACATATGCCTTTCCTCTTCCGCTGTCACCCACCCACCATCTTCACCCCCTGCTTCTTCCCCATCTTCACTGACCATGTCGCCTTCTAGCGGCGGAACCTCCGCATAGTCCTGGTCTAACTCTACCTGGATACCTTCGAAAACTTCACTATCAATCTTGAGGAGGGTCTGTCCACCTCTCCACTCGTCTGCACCTATCAGCTTGTGTTGCCCCTCCCCTTGCCCCTGCATTGCTGTCGCCAGCTGCTCCTCTGCTTTCTTTAATGCCACTTCTACTTCTCTGCGACCCTTATTTCCTACTTCCATACTTGATAGACCTCATGATTTATCTGTATGGGGACCTCAGAGTTTGTCTCTAATTTGCATTTTATCTGCATGTTCTACAGGTGCTCCCGTTTTTTGCTCGGTGGGGGGCGTGTACTGGTGATTAGTATATCCCATGGCAGCCTGTATAGGGAAGGAACCTCCTGCAGTGTGTTGTACAGGATATAACCCATTAAGAGGACGGGTGGTGGGGGTGACAGTGTGAGTGTGTGTCCTATTGGCTTTCTCTGGGCTTTCATCAGGGGTGTTTTCCAAATCTTCAAACATTTTCCAAATATAAGAATACTCTGCCTATTACTTTTGACCCTTATAATTTGATACAAGATATGTATATATGTGTTCGAATATGTCCTTATCAGTTGTTCCTTCCTCAGGCCAAGGTTTAGACATTCTGCATTTAGTCCCCTGAACACACTCACAGTGGTACTTCAGTATCTTCTCTCAATACCATAGGAACTATTTACACATGTGCGCTAATGGAGCATCCATACTCCTCTTAAAATGTACCCTTAGTTCAAACCCCAAAATCTCCCATACACTAATCCTTCAGCATTTTATTTAAAAAAACACACTACACTAACAAACCTACGCACAACAAACCTCACTCACCACCCCCCTTCTGCCACTACAAACTCCACAATAAACCCTATCCAAAAAATGGGCTTTCAATATCCCACACAAACCATCCCTATATAGACAACTATTAACACCATCATCAAATAACAACACGTTTATGTACACAATAATGTATATTCTTCCTCGGTCTCCGCACACCCCTTTCATTATAGGACAGAGGGATCCCGGGTCCTTATCCTACAGGACTGGTACTACTACTACTACAGTGCTGTGTTTCTTCTTTTAAGAGGAGATTCTCACATCAATTCTTTACCCTTATTACTACTTATGACATCATCTTTTTCCTGAACGGGGGAGCTACACCTCACTACTTTTTAAAACAATGCACCCCCTTGTTTTCCCACAAGAGTTCATTCACGTTCTTATGCATCCTCCATGCTCATCCGATGTGGTGTCCCCCTCTACTGCCTGCACAGCTGGATGCAGCGCCACACACCAGGAAGCAGGCAGGTCTTCAGTGAACCACTGCACCTGCCAAACCCCTCTTGGTATGCGCACAGACTGGGCAGTACAGGCTGATGCTGTAACCCAGTATGCACAGCAGGAGAGCACCTGTCTTCCCAGGGAATATGGAGATCTCGCTCATGCCTTCAAACCTGTATGGTTTGCCCATCAACTGAACGTTACATAATTACTCCGCGGGGTCAAAATGAACAGTGCAGGTATTGCAAGAAAAGCACATTTATTACATGCAAATTTGGCGGGAGCGACAGTAAACTCTGTAGAGCTGAACAATAAAAAACTTGGCACACCCAATGTATGTTTTATAGGTTCAAACCACACAATCTGAATATGCGACATTTTATCAATACAAGTAAATCCCACATCTTACATTGGCTGCCCCTTAAACAAAAATCTAAACATACCCTATAGTTCATCACCCCTTTGGTTAGTAGAGTGTCTGTGCTAATCTAAGTTCATCCATAACTAATTATTCAGTCAGCAGAAAATGCTTCACTGTGATTGGTCCATTAAATTGAGATATTTTGTTACAATAATGACTGTTCCTTATTGGTCATAATAACATCAAATAATCGTGATGTGCATGGCCAGGAGAGTAGCCAATGATGAATGGGGGTGGATCAGTGAGGTAACTCCCGGGTAAACATCCTGCCATATCACTCTTGAGAACCAGGTGTCTTTAAAAAATATACAGCCAAGCCACTGCTCTTGGGGATTAATTTCTCACATTTGTTTGCTTTATTTGGCTTGACAGCTGCAGTTCAACTGGACCGACCTTTTATCATTGGGGGCAGTATAACCCTTCTTTAGTTGAACCCCTGGGCACTGTCTGGACCCCGGGCCTTGTTCTCAATAAAAGTAGTCCTACACAGCTGCACACTAACATATCGTCTGAAACAAACTTGTTATAATGAGTTTCACACTCAGCACCTGTAAACGACTGAGCCTGGCAACCAAAAGCTAATCTCTGTGTGGCTCTTCCCTTCCTCCGCAGACCTTGGCATTCTAAAACACTGTCTGGAGTGAAGCGAAAATAAACGTAATTAACTGAACAGAACAGAAGCTCATAAAATGTAGCCTACTCCTGTATTTAACAACATCAATAACTTCTAACTGGTATTGCTCCTAAATTGGCAAACCTCTTTCTAACATGACTATCAGCCCTTATGCTACTTCAAGTCAACATTTACCCTAATTCACGTTTACACTTGTGGCACACTTCAACTACACTTCTACCAGCTGCAACACATTTTCCTGAAAGCAAACAAACCAAAACATACTTCCCTAAGGCTGGCTACACAGCTGATATCATAATGATATGATATGATGATATGATATGATGTGATATGATGATATGATAAGTCATTTATAACGCGCCTGTGCACAAGTGTTTCATAGGCACGACTAGACAAGGAAGGGTAGACAGAGGGAGGACAAAACAAACAATCTAACTAGGCCTTGTCACATTCAGATCGTGCAAGTGCCAAGGGGAGGAAAGTGCCAGGGGAAAGAGGAGGAGAGAGCAGTGCCAAAAACACGGTAACTGCTGCCAGAGTGGTGGCTCAAGTAAGTGCAGTGAGGCAGGGGACTGTATGGTTGCAGATACAATCCCTATGTAGGTAGGATACCTGGAGGCAGTGCAGAGGACTACTGGTCATACAAGAGGCTGGTGACTGTGAGGTGCAGTGGGTGGCCAGCTAACCAGTTAGCGCAGCAGATAGGACTATCAGCAGGGGACAGGGAGAGAGAAAGCGGAAGTGAAGAGGAAGATTTTGAGTCACTTCCGAAACCATAGTTGGTCCTTCTCAAGTTTGAGAGATGTAGTGAGACAATTCGAGAGGGAGGCCCCAGCCCAGGACAAAGATCTACCCCCACGCTCTGCCTGGAGAAGTGTCTTACCCTCAGGGAGTTGGAGCTGGATGAGCAGATGATTTGAAAAGGAAGATGCTTAGGAAGAGAGAGTTATATGTAGTGTGGTCCCAGACCCCAGAAAGCATTCTGGATGATGCAGATGGTCTTGAACTTGATCCTTGCAGCCACCAGGAGACAGTGGAGAGATTTCAGTGTTGGAGAGATACGATCACTGGGCTTGAGGCCAAGAAGCAGTCTCGCAGTCCTGTACTGGATTAGTTGAAAAGGGTGGAGAGTAGAGGCAGGCAGATTTAGAAAGAGGCTGTTGCAGTAGCCCAGCCTAGGGAGAACCAGGGCTCTGGAGGCAGTGAGCTTCTGGGGGAAAGTGAGAAAAGGAAGAATACCTCTAAAGAGGTGCAGCTGGTAGTGTGACTTCAAAGAGATGTCTGAGATGTGAGGAGAGAAGGAGAGGGTGGAGTAGAATATGACCCCAATGTTCTTCACCTCACAGGAAGGTGACGGTAGAGGGCCCAGTGTGGGCGGCAAGAGTGAAAGAGGGAAAGCGGGATCAGGGGTCCAAATTAGAAGAACCTAAGACCTACTGGCATTAAGGCAGAGATCGTTGGAGGCACACTATTCCTGAATCATGGATAGACAGTCAGGTATGAGCAAGAGAGCAGAGTAGGCTGAGGAGAGCCTGAAGGAGAGCTGAGTGTCATCCCCATAACACTGAAAGTTAGAACATAAGGTAGAGATGAGGGGGCCAGAGGTGCCAAGTAATGGTTGAAGAGCCAGGCTGAGAGGTTAGAACCCTGGTTAACACCACATGTAGAGAGAGCGGGGTGGTAGAGAGAAAGGACCCAAGGTGGATCTGGGAGGGTCAATGGCAGAGAAAGGAGGTCAACCAGGCTAGGGCCTGACCCGTGATGCCCAGGTTGTCACAGAGACGATTGGTCAGGGTGGCGTGTTTGACCATATCGAAAGCAGAGGATAGATCAAGGAGAATGAGGACAGAAGAAAGGTTAGTGTCATGATTAGAGAGCAAGTCTTCATGGGTGTTCAGGAGAGCAGTTTCTGTGCTTTTGGCTGCTCCAAAGCCAGGCTGGTGGTCATGGAGACAACCAACATATTCACTATGCAGAGTAAGATGGGTGATGGCCAGCTTTACCAGGAGTTTGCCTATGAAAGGAGTGTCAATGTGGTGCTTGATGGTTCTGGAGGAGCAAGGGAGCACCTTGTTTGACCAGACTTTCATAGATCGGACTTGTCTAGAAACATTGTCGGGAGTGAACACACAGAAGGAGGAGAAAAGGAGAAGAGACAGCCGGAGAGGGGCTGGGAGTCATTGAGGGAGAGAAAGAGGACAGAGAGGACAGGATGTCCTGAGTTTTAGTGGTGAAGTGAGAAGCCAGTGCCATGCAAAGGATCTGGGAGGAACAGGAGAGGAGGAGAATGCAGCATGATTGGCCATCTCCTTGCAGATTTTGAAATGTTTGGCCAAATTGTTAGAGGCTGCAGAGACATGGACTTGGATGTAAGCTCTCTTCTTGGACACGATAGAGAGTCTATATTGCCTTTGAAGCAGGCGGCAGGCAAGTTTGTCTGAGGATGAGTCAATGCCCTCCACTTCCTCTCCACTAACCTACACGTACGTTTAACAGTGGCCAGGTCAGAATCCTACCAAAAGTTGCACTTGGGTGTGGTCTTCAGATGGATCCTCATGACAGGGTCTAGGACATCAAGAGTGTTAGAGATAGAGAGATGCAGGTTGGAAAGGGCTGTGTCAGAGTGGGAGTCAGCCTCAGTAGTAGGAGGAGGAGAGAAAGTAGCGGCAAAAGCCTCCACTGTCACATGCTTCATGGGCCAGGTGACTGAGAAGGTTGGTGGCAATGCTGGGGTCGGCTTTACCTGGGGGACAGAGAGCGACAGGTGAGAGGAAGTGGTCTGTTCAAGAGAGAGGAGTGATGAGAAAGTTGGAGAGGGGGGTGTCTGATGAGATGAGAACATCTAGGGTGTGCCAGGCAGAGTGTGTCGGGTGAGAGGGAAGAACAGAGAGGAAGAGAGAGCCACAGAGATTGCAAAAGAGCCCAGAGGAGAAGCATCCACGTGGATGTTGAGTTCACCGAGGATGAGAAGTTGATAGATAGAGGCAAGGGGGCAGACCAGGCATTCAGAGGAGGAGTAGGCCTGCGTAGGAATGACAGAAGCAGGGATCTACTCCAGGAAGATCAGAGCTACTCCACCGCCTGGACGGTTGGTTCTGGGTTCGGAGTGGATCTTGTAGCCCTCAGGGAGGAGAGTGTCAAAACTCGTGACAGAGCTGCCCGTGAGTCATGTCTCGGCCAGACCTAGGACATCCAGATCAAATATCCAGATAATATACTGGGCCTAACCTATAAATATATTAAGCACCTTGTTGCAATTCCTCCTTTAACTAAGTGATGCTTTCTAAAGTGTGTTACATCTACCTACAAATAACACGCGTGCGAAAATGCTAAACCAAATGGCAAAAATACTGACCTGCCTTTTCTACCAATAGAATTGATGCAGTGTGAACCTTATACTACATTTGAGGCATTGGATTTGCATCCCAACAAATGGGGGTCATCAAGAAACTGGTTAATAATTATGTATTGAAACGTGCTAACAGAAAAGTGGACTTACAGGCCGGTGGATTCATAGGATCTCTCATAGGCATAGCCCTACTTGCAATCACCAGACTGCTCAGGGGTCAGTGATGCAGCATGCTCAAGTCTGGCATCCCCCAGACCCCACGAGGAATGGGATGTAAAAGGAAGGTTGCCATCATGCGGCTCGGTTTGGAAATGAAGGATATTTTAAAGAGGCCTGATTTATTGGCCCATGAAAAAGCAGCCTTATCTGCAGATATTCTGCATACATACTTAAATCCTGCAAAGCACGGCGATGCAGAAAAGACAAGTTAATATTATACATGCTCCCCGGTGAATCTAGTGGTGTGAAGGTTTCACAGGCGGTACACCCTGTTGTGGGGGATCTGGTAAATACAGTTAGCCAGCGCTATAAACCTAATGCCTATCTACTGCTACATAGAATGGAGCTTGAAAAGGACGTCGCGGCATGGACCGATAGGGGCAAATGTATCTACAGAGATTGGGTTGTAAGGGGTTCAAACTCCACAATCTTGTACGGGGTATTACAAGTCGACAGACAACGTCTGTTAAAAAAAAGCCCCCAGCGGTTCGAACGAGTTCATGCTGATTTAAATATCCCAATGTCTGTTGTAGATAATGTCTCTCAACAACGCCTTCTGGAGAGGCTAAAAACTGGTGCCCCTGCTACACTGCAAGAACAACACAGTCCTATAATTACACCCAGTTCAATCCCTCATATAAACAGATCCTGATTGCCCAGTCCTGAAGGGGGGTGGAATACCTGGGATTTTAAAGACTTTCTACCCACCACATCACGCTACTATGATGACTCCCTCCATCTATAGCTTGGCCACGCAGGAGACGCATGAGTCCTAATTGGTTGTCTAATTAAAGTGAAGGAGCCATTGTCTGTTTGTATTTTTAAAATCATCTATGTAGTTTTTCCTTCATGTATTTAAAAGCTTGTACACGTATAACCGTTACCTTTTCTCCTTTCTATATTAAATATGTTGTTTTTATAAATATTTGTACAATTCATGAAATGGACTGGCTATTTATTCCGGTGTCACATGACAGTTGTTGTTTTTAAAAAAGTGATTTAATTCATATAAGGTAACACTAGATTGAACACACACATCTGCATTTCTGACACAAGAAAAACTCTGCAATATCCATACACATGTGATGTTTTATTAATAACAAATCGTGTCATCATGTGATCACCATTCCGACAACCAGCTGATAAAGAATATAGAGTGTTGACTGCATGTAATGGCGTAAGAGATGAGCACCGGCACAGTTGTATAACATACAGGATTTGCAATACTTTTCACATAATCTGTTAAAACGCCAGTGTATGTGGGGTGTTGTGGGAAGTGTGCCAAGCTTTGAAAACACTGTTAGCATATCCCCCTCCAACCACAGAGCTATCCAGTGCATTCGGCCCCAGGCCTGCGGATCCGTGTTCACAACCAGGCTAACAGGGTGGGTGCCACGTTGGGCATGAAGCACTGGCATACACACTGTAAAATGTTTTCCTGGCATGTGTATGGTTACGCAAGAATCCTTTTATCCATAGACTATCCATTAAATATCAAAAAGTATGCTGTGCTGAGTGTTGATCTTGAGAACGCTGTCAAAAATGCTCCACACTAGAAGCTTGTGCGTAGCAGCTAGGTTTCATTCAAACTTTATCTAAGCATATAGGTTCTCACTCCTCAGTAGGCTGAAATGTCCCAAAGATGCATTGTCAGGTCTTAGATGGAAGGGCAGTAGTGTGCAGTTGTGAGTAAAGTCTTTGCATGGGAATGCAACCATCACATCATGCATCTGCTGCCCTGTAATACAGACAATCCCTATTTACTACCTGATTCTGTTTGGAAGTCTAAAGTTAAGCGTGTATGCTTTGGCCGGAATCAAGACACCATCCTTATGCAACACTGCACAGTTCATGTTGACGTTTTTGAAGTCAAAAGGGGCTTCAGGAGTATCTGCCTGTGAGCAGTGCTGTTACAACAATCCCCATGATGATTATTCTGGGAAGTTGGCCCAGGAATGGGTTGTTTTGACTGGTACCCCGGTCACCAGTTGGAATGCTGAAGACTTTGAAGGCTGCCCTGTGAACCGGATACTTCACGTTAGATATTTGCAATGCCTCTGCATGTGCTAGTCTAATGGTTGGGGAGACTCTCACATGTTTAATGAACAAACTAGTCAATACGATGACTAGATTGAAAAGTTCAGCATCCCCACTGATGAGACAGAAAGCATCCGTGTTTCTGGATAGTTTCGCTTTAAGGTCAATGCCGTTCATCAACAGTTTATCCTGGAAGAATAGGTCAATCAAATGTTCTACTGGTCCTGGCGTAGCAGGCTCTCTTTACCAACCCTGTGTTCTCACCATCCAAGCAGTGGCGTCAAACTGTCCTGCACTGTTGTGGCAAAAGAGCGCTGCCAAGAGCTGGTTTTCCAAGTCATAATTTATTATGCTCTCTATATAGGCCCTGTAGGTGTACATATTTTCATTCTGTGTTATCATTCGACCGCCCAGTGTTATGTCCACCTGGTTGAAGATTGTGACTGCGTGGTATATGATGGTGGCCACTCGTGCAACAATCATGATGTTGATGCCATCAGCGTGTGTTATTTTACAAGTTGGTTACAGCAACTTGTTGTTCAAATACAGATACATATCGATCAATCCCGATACAAAGACTTCTAGGGGGGCTAGCAGCAATAGCCCCGGCAGAGGCAACACCGCCTTGAAAAAACTGTTCTCGATGGTGGTTTGGGTCAGCGCTAAGATGAAGAGATCAAGCTCTGATTTCATACACTCCCAGTAGGATCCGTGTAAGAAGGCCATTTTTGTTTCAAAGATATCATCACCCTGTGTCCTTTAGTGGTAACATGCTTCTGCAGCGAACGCTAAACAGGATTATGGCCCATAAAACTGAAAACAATCTTAGAGTGAACATCAAAAAATCTAACATCCTGATACTAACAGCAGCCCAAAAGGTGAAGATTTTAAAAAAAAGGGGAGAATTAATTGGACACTGGGAGGAGACACAGTGCCAGAAGTGGACTTGATTATGTATTTGGGGACATTGGTCAATCTGAGTTTAAATGAGAGATTGTGGTATTTAAGTCTTAGAACTAAAGTGAAGAGGTTGGCGTCCCAGGAGGTGGCTCTGCATAAACGATATGGAAAATGTACAACCACCCTGGTCCTAATCTTCTATATGCAGAAGGTGGTCCCGGTATTAACATATGCTGCTGACACTATGATAAATCTGACCTGGCAAATGTGGGGGATTCCAGAAGGGTGGTTTTGGAGATGAGTTTTGAGGCTACCTAAGAGCTTACTGGTAGCCATGATTCAGTACGAATTGCAGCTCCAATCTATGGAGTCTATCATACTGTGGAAATCCATTGCTTTTTTCAGGAAGTGTATTATGTCCGATCACCTCCATCCCTTTGAGATTCTGAGGAACACCAACAAAGAGAATCTGGACCGGCTCTTGGGCAAATGGCAAAAGAGATGGTTGACTAGAATCGTTGGATGCACCTGTAGACATGTTGATAATCCAGATAAAGTAAAAAACAAAATAAAACTCAAGGATTAGATTGATACCCAGGAAAAAAGATTTATCTATAGACTACCCTTGGACCTTACATTTGAAAGGAGGGTGGTGAACCAACTGCTGGTGTATCTAGTGTATCAGGATATGTTCATGAGATTTCGTTTAAATATTCTGCCAACGAGAGAAGTACTACTTATCCAGAAGCAGATGTTGCCATACCCATTGTAGATTTTGTGGGATATTGGGTATCACTGAATCATTGTATTATTTGGTGGTGGCCTGTGGGTAATTATTTGAGGTGAGAATTTGGTACCTGGAGTTTTTTGTCAAAGAGGTAAAGACTTCATCAGCACAGGAATGGTGGGATAGGTTTTTAATTGGAGAGAACCAGAGTTTGATTCTTCCAGGGATTAAATTCATAGAAGATATTTTAAATATTGGAATTGATAAGAATGGTTGAAATGTGTTGGAAATGTTCAAAATGAAATGTGATTCGTGAAATGTTTGTTTTTCCTTTTTTGGGAATTAATTATGAAAGGTTTGTAATAAACCAAACCCAATAAAACATTTTTTTAAACTAACCTGCTTCTTTTTCTTACTCGGATGTCTGCATCGGGCCCTGGATCTCCTTTTCTTGCTGGGTTTTAGGGGGCCCTGTAGATGAGATGTGGACCTCTTAAAACTCCTGTGAGATCTATAAATGAAGACTGATCCATGTTTACTCTAATCTCCATGGTTCTAAGTAATGGTGCATAATTATCCCTGACCCTTCTATAATCTACTACATCACTGTAAATCAGTAAACTGTAAAAACCCTCGATAATATTGACTCGGCTATCGTCCCACTTTTCTGCACTTCGAACCTGTTGAATGGTTCCCAAAATATTACGCAGTCTCCCCGTTGTTGAAAACCTGACAGATGTGGCTGGTACCTGAAGAAAAAGGTTCTGCTAGTGTGGGTTTAGACATAACTTTGTATCACTATACTTAGGTATGTTTGATATGCTTTTCTTGATGACTCTGACATGGTCCTGTATATTCGGGTAATATCCCTCGGTGCACCGTCCCAGTGGAAGCCTCGGCAGGTTTCTTTGTATTTGCATCCCTGCTGTCTGAAGTATCCGACAAACTTTGATGTGTGCCACTGTCCACTGTCCTTCCAAATTCACAGGTGTGGCCAGTTTCACAGTAAAGTTGGATATTTTGTTCTTGGGGAAGGTATCTGCGGAAAAGTTGTTGGGGAGCATAATGTAAAAAGGTGTAGACTCCTTGATTTTCCCACTATACACCCATGGCCTCTAGAGAACCAGGATCCACCCAAATGTTGAATTTCACAGACCACCCCTTCAATTTCACTTGATATTGCTTCATAGATCCACAACCTTTACACGTTATAACTTTCTGTATTCAATAAACTTGGTGTTGGTCTTTGCTGACTTTCTAGCTCTCCTCCCTATAGAAAACACCTTGAACAGCTTCTCCTAAGTAATACATTAGTATGTTTATATATAAAGACCTTTGCAGAGAGCCACCCCATCTATGATAAAGATCTCATTGCTGTAGTTTGTAAAGATGGCCTTGAGTTTCGAGATCCGCATATGATCTCCTTTCTAAAGGGAGTTTGTGTTTCCTTTTCAAAAAGTCTTTTGTCATACAGTTTTTTCCAGATCTCCATGGAATTCTGAGGTTTTACAGCTACGGGGGTGGTTTTAGTAGATCTATGATGTGTGTTGTTATACACATTTAAACACCGGTAATACATCCACATATCTATGAGTGTTTTGAGCTGTGAAGAAACGCCAGATCCTTCTTTTAAATGTTTGTATAAAACGTTCTATATCAGAGGCTTTAACTTCGGAGTGTGTTATGAAATTGTGCACCCCATGTCGTATTAGAAGACTCTTTAGATGTTTATTTGGAAACCCCTTACTGGCATCTGTCTGTAGTTGAGCGGGTACTCCTCCACTGTTAAATTTGCTTTTAAAAGCTGTCGCTACACTGCGTCCTGTATTGTCTTTTAAAGCCTCAACATAGGTGTATTTGGATAGGACATTGATGACGGCTAAAATATATCAGAAGCCATCATTGTCTCCTCAGAACTGGCTCAAATCCATAATATCAGCATGCCATTGTGGAGCGATATCAGATGCCACAGTAATTCATGGTTTAAACATTTTTCGGCACAGCTTTTTTAGCGCATAGGCTTCCTGATCCAAAAGCCACGTCTTGACGGCGCTCCTTGGCACATTCTCACCATCGGCTCGGAGTTTACGATACAAACCTTCAAGCCCTCTGTAACTAGCAACACACCCTTCATCATAATATATTTTGCAGAGCTTTATGCGGGACATGTTCACTCCATGCCTGCTGGCCAAAAAGACACAACTAGATTTTACAAACAACAGATTTGTATTAACATTTACAACATTAGATTTGTATTCAAATTGTATTCACATTGAATAGCAGGGGTTATCAGATGATGTACAGGTATCCTTTTGACTACAAGTTCTGCAGTATGAGCAATAACTTGATACACACACTGACGTTCACCCCGTCAATAAGCAAATATGCATAGTATAGAGGTAGCTGATAGAAATTCATAAAGTTCCCTTTAAAACAGCCACTGTCCTTTAGCACACAGAAATGCTTTTGGATGTTGTACACCTCCAGCTTCAATGAAGGTCCCACAGGCAACCTTAAATCCTTGAAACTCCCATTTTGGCGCTTTTGCCAGTCGTTGTTCATTAGCGGGTGGCTGCTGTTGGAATGCATGTTTGCGATACATAGTATATTGCCTCATTCATGTCTGTATACCTGCAATGTCCTTTCCAGATAACACAACACCCTTGGAGATATAGGGCCTCATTACAAGTTTGGAGGCAGCCATGCCCTTAATAAGGGCATGGCTGCCTCCAAACTCGGGTCCGGGTCCGGGTCCCCTGAATGGGGAAATACGGGCCATTCCGACCTTGGAGGGTCTGGTATTTCCCCATTCAGGGAACCTGGACCTGGACCATCCCCATTTGAGCCCCCAAAGGACTCAATGGGAATGGGGAGCATGCTAACAATGGGCCTGTTAATGACGGGCCCGTTGTTAGCATGCTGGGCTGCTCGCGGGACCCGCTAAGAACGTCTGGTAAAACCAGGCGTCCAGAGCAGGTCCCGCGAACGGACCTCTTCACCATAACTCTATCATTCTGCATGAACATGGACTCGTATTCGCTGTCTTCAGTCTCCAATTTGCCTAAACACAATCGCACAGCGTCTTCGCAAGAGGATGCTCGAGAACCACATCTTCATCCCAGGTAACCATTTCCTAATTAGCCATGGCTATTGCTGTATCCTCGTTAATGTTTTTTAATAAAGTCTCCAACAGACTACCCCATGACGGTGGTGATGAGCGGCAGTTCGCTGTCGACAGAAAGATCAGCCATGTCCTCACTGAGCCCCCTTGGTTTCACGGCCTGCCATCAAATCCAAAGAGTCGAAGAGTCCTCCATTACATGATGACTAGTACATCAAAACTATCATTGGAATCGTCAGAGCTGCCGGGGGCTGTTTCCCCCTCATCGTAACTGTAGCTGTTCATCATTGCAGTTTCCTTGACACCACGCTGATAGCCCAAGCAAATCTGAATAGCGCATGTGTATTCGGGGCCTACAACAACAGTATTATATATACGTTTTAAGACCTACCCCTAACATTCCCTGGCCCCTGGGCCATTACAATGACAGTTGATCACTGATTTGAGTCACTCAAACACACACACATCTGACACCAGCCACAATGTTAGAGCAATACAGATTTAAAAGTCATGATGTACCTACAAGAAAAATGCAGTTTAAGATGTGATGACTTTAATGAAAAATATTATGGTGGGATCTAGTACATTATCTTTATCATCTGTCTCCCATTGGGCTGCAAGATTGAAGCAATTGACCTTTGCGCCCCCTATGGACCCATTAAGGTGAACATTGTTTACTTAATATTGGTAGTCCTTACAATTGAATTCTATGTGGTGTTAGTGGCCTTTAGGCTCTGTCAGGTTGTTCTCTTTTTTAATAGTTTTTTCTTTGTTTCTTTTCCTTTCCGTTTTGGGTATCGTTACATATGTTCAGGTATTCAAACAAGTCAGCAACTTATACATTTAATGTGATATTATAGGACCCGGATGTCGACTTGCATTTGTATGCACTTTTTTCTCATGTGGTTTGTCTAACATTGGATGTCACCTTTTTGTGCTCTGCGGTAGACGATTATCAGTTCTCTAGATCGAACTAGATTAATTTCCATTGAAACTATGTTTAAGATGATATCTTGCAATTGTGGTCAAGATACTTGTAGTTGGCATTAACCACTTTATGTTAGCATCTTTATATTGATTATTGTACACTGCTTCAGATATAAAAAGTGTATGAATTATGTTTAGCAGTGTACAACAGGTTTGCTTTTAGAATTTTCTATGTTTATATACATTTTACGATGTTATTGTGTGAACGATGTTTATTCCATTGTGAATTTTGATGAAAATAAAACATGATTATATAACTAAATATCTCACCAAGCCTACTCTCCTCCCTAAACCTACCTGAGTCGATTATACTCTAATTATTGTGCATTTATCCGTGTGACCCTCTGCTCTTGCTCTTTGAATTTATTTGTTCCCCATGTCCACGGTTGAGGGGACACCCATCCTTTTGAAGTTTATTTAGTGCAACTTTTCATCAGCATGGGTTATATAAAGATTCTATGTTCTAGAGACTTATGCCTTTACATACTATTACCTTGACGTTGGTGTGCATTGGGCATCATATTGATTCTAATTCCTTTTCATCATGGCAGCATCTGACGTGGTGTCTTTCAGTGAAGAACAGCTAGCAGAAGCCATCAATGTGCCTTCTTTCTTTGATATCATGATGGCTCCATAATTTCTGGTGATAGCTCTAGTGTAACTAGTGACAGCATTTTGAAATTAAAAAAGAAAAAATTTAGAACAGAAAGGCACAGTCACTTGTTGACTGAATATCTCCAAAAAAATATAATCCCACAGGGCCTTTTGATTGGCAATGAACCTTGCCTTTTTATTGATGTTGACGATTACAAGACACTTTTTTTCAGGTGTAGCGACAAAATGCAGCTGTGATTGGATGCTCTTGACCATAAATACGGAATTCAAAAAGAGCTCCATTATAGGTGAAGAAATAAATAAAGCAGAAACATTATTTGCCCTCGATATCACAATCATCAACATTAAGGAAAAGCTTGAACTCATTGAGAAATATACCAGTGAATTTGGCAAAACTACCACTAGCAAGAAAATGGACAAATTAAGGAAAGACATTCAAGTTTTTTCTAAAGAAGTGGCTTACACCTATCTTCAAGCAGACTACAAGCCCCCGGCCATTGGCGTGATCCCAATAATCAGCAATATTGCCAAAATACATCTCACAAAAGAGTACCATTTTCTGACACATCATCAGATGGTAGTGGATCATACCCCCCCAAAAACCTCAAGGGCCAACAGAGACCGTAATTGGAATAGGGGCAACAATAGAGGAAGAAGAGGCAGACCATATTGGAATTACCAACATTTTTTACAGCCCCCCAATTTTGGCCCACAGGGTCCCAATATTACATTCCCCACCTAATCTCCCTTTTCCTCCACCAGACCAAGGGGCACCCCCAATAGCCAATTACTTTCAGACGGACATATTGAAGATAGCAAAACATTCTACTGTCTATAATATCTCTAACAAAATCCTAAGTGAGCATGAAATATCCATGTTGGAGAAAGGGTTTTCCTTTGTCCCTATTAAAAATCCAACAAAAAAGGAGGCTGAGATTGAGTTATGCAGCCTTTTTTGAAAAACACTCTTGATAGACTTTTTTGGCACTAATGATACAGACAATGGGATTAAAAGTTTACATACTTGATTCAAATGTAAATCCTCATTCACGCCCACCCTACAAATGGTTTCCAATGAAACTGCCACCTTTGAAAAAGTCGTCCTAAGGGACTTCAATTCCATTTTTGATGTTTCTGATGATACCAAACAGGGCTCTTGTTACAACTTTACTAAACAAGAATGGACATGCCTCCAACATCTGACGCAAGATCCATCCATCGTTTTCAAACAAGCTGATAAGGGGGGAGGCGTTGTAGTACTAGATTCAGATCAATATGATGAGGAGATAATGCAGCAGTTGAGTAATCCTGAATATTGTAAATTGAGAGGTTTTCCATGACCGATAGCATAAGGAATGAAAGTGTGTCAGTTGTGTTACGTGCATGCGCTGCGGGAGCTATATATGAGAAGGAGTTTCAATTTTTGACGGGAAGGGGCATCAGAAATCCACTCATATATATTCTGCCTAAAATTCACAACAATCTTTACAACCCTCCTGGCCACCCCATTGTCTCCCTCTGTAGTTCCATTTTGGAACCTATCAGCAATTTATAGACTTTTTTCTTAAATCTTTGGCAGCTTCTACTGATACATACTTGTCCGATACCACAGATGCTATTACTCATTTAGAGGGTCTGACCTTTGACGCTAACACAGATATATTGTTAACACTCGATGTGGAATCTGTTTATTCCAACATACACCAACTTGAATCTCTCCACATCATAAAAGACTTTCTTGATCTTACACCTGGGGTGCACCTAATTCCAAGTGAACTTTTGATTGAATTATTAGAAATAGAGTTGATGAAAAACTACTTCCGCTTTAAGACAACTTATTATCTGCAGGTAAAAGGCACAGCGATGGGGGCTGCTTTTGCCCCCAACTACACCACTTTCTACATGTGGAAATTTGAAAAAATGTTCATCTTGACAGATACTAATCCTTTTAGATCTGCCATCAGACTTTAAAAACGTTATATTGATGACATTATTATTGTATGGGATAAAAACAAAAGTGACCATCTTATTTTTCTTACATGGTTGAATACTTTAAATACTAACTTTAAATTCACCATGTCTGCCAGCAATTTATCTCTACCTTTTCTGGATCTCCTTATTAAGAATGGAGACTGCCACATCATTGTGGATCTATACCATGAAGAAACTGACTGCAACACGATCCTTAGGTTCGATAGCTTCCATCCTCAATCTCTGCACGAAAGCATCCCCTATGGACAATTTCTCACAGTGAGACACAACTGTTCCAGGGTTGAGGACTACATGAACCAGGCAGTTATCATCCAAGACAGGCTTCAGTCACAAGGTTATCCCTCCTATTTACTAAGACAATCATGCAAAAGGGCTAAAAATCAACAACATCACATCCTACTGGCTAAACCCATTAAGGATAATATTACCAAGGAGTGCATCGTTTGTGCCATGACTTTTAACACACATCGCAATAAAATCAAGAAGATCATTGCTAAACATTGGCACCTGTTGCAATTAAATAATCCTAATTTGGAACACCCAATTTATGCATTTAAAAAGGGCACACATTTGAAAAATTGTCTCTCGAAAGAAGACAGCGCACTCCCCGTTAGAAAATGAGTTTACGTGGTACAAAGTCTATCACTGGTCATTTTCCATGTGGCTTTTGCAGTCAATGTGCATGTACGACTGCCTGTACATCAGTTATGATCAATGGTAAAACTTGGCAGTTGAAACAACATACTACATGCAATACTAAAAATGTGATTTATATTATTGTCTGTCCGTGTCTTCAGTCATATATTGGTGAAACATCATGACCAATCAAGTTGAGAATTGGTGAACATAAATAAAAAATTTGTATTAAAACTTTAACATCTCCTTTAGTATCGCATTTTTGGAGCATAATCACAGTTACAACGAGATGAAATGGTGGGCCCTTGAGAGAGTTGAAGGTGTTGACTCATATAACACATCATATAGGCTATCACAACGTGTACAATGGTGGATGTATAACACCAATAGTTATGATGCAGGCCTTAATCAACAAGAAGAATGGTTGCAGTGCGTCCCTTGAGACACGCGTCTGGCATTACATGTCATATTATATTTGCAGTATTGTCCAGGCTGTTTTCTCCCTTTTCTACTGTCACTACTAATAAATACTTCAACCTTTTCCTCGGTTTTTGGACTCTTTATTATAATAGGACCATTCTATACATCAGGGCCCTCTTTATATAATTATAATATAAAATTGTGCCCTCTGTTGTTTCTTTTGTCTTTTCTTTTCTTTATTCATTTACCTGTATTTATTTTATTTTGTTTTTATCCGAGGACACACTGTAGCATCATTGACAACGTTAGTGCCATTCCACTTGGGTATGTAGATCCTCTTTATTCACCAGGGCTCTTGCAGAATTATAATTTAAATTGACTTTTTTGTTTTTTTTCTAATTACTTTTCTCGATTCCATCTGTGGACACACTGCAGCCTTACTGATGTCCTTAGTGTAATATTCTCTTTTGGCATCTAGTCCTACTTTTATGCACATAGTTTTAATCACGCTGTTCTGGACTTAACGTACACACATTGTGCTTCCCGTTCCTTACAGGCTATGGCATTCAAATCAGTAGCGACTTTCATCCAAATGCCTTGAATGAGCCTGTTTTCTTCAACTCGCCAGCGTCCTTGCACAAGCACGGTAAGCGTGTTACTTTCTGCTCGCGGGCAGCTGGTGCCGCTTTACATGCATTTGTCTATCAGTCATCCTTAGTGAGTGACTATACGCGTGGAGTTTGTCTGTTGCGAGCAGGAGATTGTTTACTTTATTTTATATTTATACGCTCCGTAGCTATTCTCACAAAATGCCACTCTATACTATTTAGCTCACCCCTGTTACTTTAGTACAGGGTTTACATCAATGTCAAGATTTTTGAGCTTGTTTGGAAATACAGTTTGTGATTCTTGTTTGTTAGAATCCACTGTTTTGAGCCCTACTGGACTTAATTTACTGGCAATTACATTTGATAAAAGCTCTGGACGCGTTTTTGCTGGTGTCCATCTGTTATGAGACAAGCGCATCCAAGTTATACAGAGGCGGTTTTCTTTAATATATTCTTTTCTCATTTGCCTTTCATACAGATCCACCATTCTTCCTTTATATTCCGGGTGCCTTACTAGCGCACCATATGGCCCTTGAATATACCTACATTAAACACCCGACGGATATTTGCTTGGCAACATGACCTTTTGGAATATTCCAGCTGGTACCTCTTATAAGGTTGGTCTACTGTTCTTTCTGTGACTCGTTGCACGCCTTCTGTCAGGTTTCTATGTATTTGGTCAGAACTAGGGATATTTTCTAATCCCAGTTCCCATACTTTGTCTCCACAGATGAATAATCTTTATCATCTGTGTCCCATTGGGCTGTAAGAATGAAGAAGCAATTGATCTTTGTGCCCCCTATGAATCCATTAAGGTGAACATTGTTTACTTAATATTGGTAGTCCTTACAATTGAACTCTATTTGGTGTTGGTGGCCTTTACGCTCTGTCAGGTTTTCTCTTTTTTAATAGTTTTTTCTTTGTTTCTTTACTTTTCCATTTTAGGTATACTTACAGATGTTCAGGTCTTCAATCAAATCAGCAACTAATACATTTAATGTAATATTATAGGACCTGGATGTCTACTTGCATTTGTATGCACTTTTTTCTCATGTGGTTTGTCTAACATTGGATGTCACCTTTTTGTGCCCTGAGGAAGACAATTATCAGTTCTCTAGATTGAACTAGATAAATGTTTCGTCAAAACTACATTTAAGATGATATCTTACAATTGTGGTCAAGATACTTGTAGTTGGCATTAAGCATTTTATGTTAGCATCTTTATATCGATTATTGTACAATGATTCAGATATAAAAAGCATATGAATTATGTTTAGCAGTGTACAACAGGTTTGCTTTTAGACTTTTCTATGTTTATATACATTTTACAATGTTATTGTGTGCATGATTTTTATTCCATTGCAAATTTTGATAATAATAAAATATGATTATATAACTAAATACCTGACCCGAGCCTACTCTCCTCCCTACACCTACATGAGTCAATTATACTCCAATTGTGCATTTATCTGTGTGACCCCCTGCTCTTGCTCTTGGGATCTAGGACATTGGCAGATATTCAAAGATATTAAAAAGAATTAAAAAAATTAAGCTAGGTCGAACCTGAGACAAAGGGAGACCATTTTATAAAATGTAACAACAGACTGGACCCCTAGGTTCTTCTGTATTTTAGAAGGTACATAAGCTATCTATTTTGATTCTTATGAAAATCTAATGATTTGGCAGTGAACCTGTGTACCCAACACTAGGCACTTTAAGACGAGGTAGCAATACTTTGAGAAAGATGAGGATGCAGAATATACTCAAACATCAATAATCAGATTGACTCAGGAAGTTCGCAAAGTACGCCTGTTTTATTTGCAAATCTCTAAAACAGGGAGTATAATGAACATCAACGAACATACACTCGACCTTCTGACTCAGCGCATTTCATAGAACATTGAGCTTATATACTAAAAACTAGTCATCATTGACGTCAACCTATGTGGCAAACTACAAAAACCTACTTGGGATAGTGATAGGCTTAGAGGGAACATATAGGTATACGTTCCATACTGGAAAAGTGATTGGGACTCTAGCATCTAGCAACTAAGCCCTCCTCTAGTGCAAGTCACTATGAACGTCATCTAATACGCGATGTCCTAGTGGTTATACAAACTATAGGGCTCTCTATTACGTGGCCCTCTATAATTGGTTGGCACCCTTGTACCCCTCTGTAATATTCCACACACGTTAGCACAACACAGGCTGGAACCCAGGTGCTGGTGGGCTGATCACGACCATAGCTTCCCACTCAATTAGCCTGCCATCTATCATCACTCTTGCCATCTGCCAGTCAATTAATCTTTGAACTTGGCCTTGTAAATGTTCTTCTTGCCTGAGAATAAAAGGGAGTATAGGCATACTTTGTCTCTTTGGTTTCGATGCAGCTCAACCCAGTATCTATTTTCATCTGACCATGTGACTGGACACTATGCGTCAGAGCATTTTGCTTTATTAAAGACTATTGAATGATGAACCTCTGATGTCTTCAATGTTCTTGAACATCACCTCCGTCAGGAGTTTGTTCTTTTCACACGTTTTGTAACTACTGCACGAACATTCAGGCTCACGGTAGCCTTGACTTCTTGGTACTGGGCCAGCACAGCCTTTCTTGAATCTACCTCTGTTTATTAGCTGTTTTCATACTGTGCCACACTGAAAAAGCCTTTCTATTCACTGGGTCCAAGCCAAAAGTGCATTGTGGAATCACCTATAGGCCATACGCTCCTTTGCATATACGTTTGGCACATCGCCACAGTCTATTCACTACGTAGCCAGCCTCAAGAATGCTTTGTCTGCTTGCGTTACTGCATCTGTACAATTGTAAAATGACTTGGTATCTTCTTCATTATTTCTGTAGCATGAGAATCTTCATCTCGAGCCTGAAATGTTGCTCATCGTTAATACCTCCTCTTCAGATCCTATAGACGGTTTACATTCTTCGGCCTCTTGCCTCTTGTCTGGGTTCGTCAGCTCTTTTTTTCATTACGTCACCAATCTTCTCTTTTTCTCGTTTTTCACACTTCCTTCCGGATTTCATTCAAATGGCCATCATATTGTCATGAGTGCATATATGGCTTCCTCAATGGGTACTTTACTTCCATGATTCTTTTCGATATAGGCATTCTCACTGGTGCTGCATGTGTCTCACACTCTGACTCCAAACATATAGGTAGAATGGGGGCAGAGCTTTGAGTATGTGGCTCCACCTCTACAGTGGTATTATCTGTATGTCATTGTTTTAGTAATGAGATATGTGTTTCCCGAGATGTTCCACATGGCACAAAAAAAACAACATTTAAATTGACATGGATAGAAAAGCACTGAATTGTTCTTGATGGAAATAAGGAATACAGTTGTCAGACGTTGCAGTGTTCCTACCTGTCTCCTTCCAACTCACAGACTATCTTTGCAACCCGACTCCAGTCAAAAGCTCCAGGTTCCCTATTAATCCACTTCTTGGCGCCATTCAATCGGCTTTCCAGGAAATCTATGATGATGATATCTTTGAAGTATCCACATGCTGGTAAAAGCATGGATACGTTTTGAACTCCTCTATATTGAATCAAGGTGTCACCTTTCACAGCTCCTGGTTGAACAGAAACAAAACAGAGTAAATGTATTGATTACTTGATGTTCTGATTCCTTAATATATTTAGTCTGAAAGAGGAAAGACAACAATAGCATTAATGGACGCAAGTCATTTTTTATAGCATTATTGCCCGCTGCCCAAATTATGACCATGAATCATAGTTAAGGGAGTATAAAAGTTGGTTGATGACTAATGATCTCAGAACATGCTTCTTGACATGAGAGTCGAGGTAACGAGGCAATAATCAGGTGCTTCCCAACTGCATAACTTTGCTAGAGTTCCTGATGTTTAACAGTTTGTTACATAATCTTTCCTTAACCTTACCCCACCGTGAGTTGCAACATCCTGATATGTTAAAATACTGCTACCAGGAATAGTCAAACAAGCCATTCTTATGTGTCCTTGCTTGTAAGCACAGTAGCATACTGTGGATACTGTTCTTTTAATTTTATTTGGAAAGTTAAACACAGGGGTGGGATCACATTAGTCACACCAGCGTGATGCAATTAGCAATTTAGCAATATTAATTCCCCATGCACACTTTTTCACTTGTTGGTCAGTGTAAATGGTGGTGCAAACTGGACGGTGTCCAAAACATAGGAGGTTCAGGCATTTGCCAGATGTGTAATGTTTCTCAATAATTCATCCTGTGAGCTGAAATGCGAAACGTAGGCCATTCCCTTAGGGGTCAAGAGCATGCATGAAAGTATTTCAAATGTGGTCAGGGTAGTCTTGCACTAAAATACTTGTCAATGTCTCTTGTTAAGGAAAAATAACAAAGGCACAAAAAGAACTGGGAGCCCCTCTACCGAGAATGAAAACAGTCAAATAACCAGTTTTATTGGAAGGTACCCACTCGGGAGTGTCTACAACCACGTTTTAGCTCACTGTACCTTTCACAGATGAGAAATATCAATTTCCATATCAGTGTTTGTCCCAACCACAAGGGCAGTCCAGATCCGAAATCCTAGGCACTTCTCCTCTGAGCAAGAGTACCAACAGCAACCCCAGTCATATGTTTTGGCCTAGTCGATCCTCATCACTGATGCAGCCGGACCAGGCCGAAACACTTCTCTGTGGATGTTGATGGTACTCTTATTCAGAGGAGATTTGCCTAGCATTTCTGTTCTGGACTCCCCTTGTGGGATGGACAAAGAATGATATGCAATTGAATATTTCTCCTCTGTAAGGGGTGCAGTGAGCTAAAAAGTGGTTGTAGACGCACCTGAGTGGAAGAAATTCCATACAACATGGTATTTGACCCATGTTCGCTATCAGTATAAGGGCTACCACACTCCTTTGCAACTTTGTCAAACTTGGGGTTCCACCCTAAGTAACCCAGGGTAATCCAGACGTGGACCCCTTGCTCACTGTGTCTTAGAGAGGCTCAGCTTCACCTCACTGATGAGGCCCAACTTGGCCGAAACACGTGTCCGCGGTTGCTGATGGTACTCCTGTTCAAAGGAGATTTACAGAGCATTTTGTGAAGGGTGCAGTGAGCAAAATGTGGTTCTAGACCCTCATGAGTGGACGAAATTCCATAGAACATGTTATTTGAGGTATCAGGTACTATTCTCCCCATATATATGGTCTCCATACATAATGTTGGAGGGAAAAGGTTGTGGCGATATTATATATGTTGACCATATATATGGGGTGAAAGGGAGCGGCGGTTGCAGGGGTGTCCGCCACTCCCCTTGGAAGAAATCCCATAGAACAGGATATTTGGCCCATGTTCGCTCTCAGTAGAGGGGCGCTCACACTCCTTTGTAACTTTGTAAAACTTGGGGTTTCAACATAAGTAACCCAGGGAAATCCAGACGTGGACGCCTTGCTGGTGTCCAGTCAACTCGTCGAAAAAAAACTGGTCGACTACAATTTGGTCGACGCAATTTGGTCGAAAACCATTTCGTCGAAATTTTTTTTTTATTTATATATTTATTTTTTTGGTTTTCGTTTAGTTAAAAAAGGGGTTTTTAGAGAAAAAAAGGGGGTTGGGGGGGGACCCCCCCAAAAAAAAAAAAAAAAAAGGGTTAAAATGGAAAAAAAAAAATTTCGACGAAATGGTTTTCGACCAATTTGCTTCGACCATTTGTCTGGTCGACCATTTTTTTTCGACGAATCGACTGGCAACCCGCCTTGCTCACTGTCTCTTAGAGAGGCTCAACTTCACCTCACTGATGAGGCCCAACAAGGCCGAAACATGTGTCCTGTGCTGCTCATGGTATTCTTTATCAGAGGAGATTTGCCTAGCATTTCGGTGCTGGACTGCCCTTGTGGGTGGGACAAAGACTGATATGCAAATGTATTTTCACCTCTGTGAAGGTTGCAGTGAGCTAAAATGTGGTTATAGACCCTTCTGAGGGTAAGAAATTCCATAGAACAGGGTATTTGACCCATCTTTGTTCTCAGTATAGGGGCTCTCACACTCCTTGGTAACTTCGTAAAACCTGAGGTTTCACCCTAAGCAACCCAGAGTAATCCAGACGTGGACCCTTGGCTCACTGTGTTTTAGAGAGGCTAAGCTTCACTTCACTGATGAGGCCTGGCTGGCCAAAACATGTGTCTGGGGTTGCTGATGGTAGTCTTATTCAGAGGTGATTTGGCTAGCATTTCGGTGCTGCACTGCTCTTATGGGTAGGACAAAGACTGATATGCAAATTGATATTTGTCCTATGATAAGGGTGCGTTGAGCTAAAAAGTGGTTGTAGACCCTCCTGAGTGGAAGAAATTCCATAGAACAGGGTATTTGACCCATGTTCGTTATCAGTAGAAGGGCTACCACACACCTTTGCAACTTTGAAAAACTTGGGGTTCTACCATAGGTAACCCAGGGAAATCCAGACGTGGACGCCTTGCTCACTGTGTCTTAGGGAGGCTCAGCTTCACCTCACTGATGAGGCCCAACTAGGCCGAAACACGTGTCCCGGGTTGCTGATGGTATTCTTGATCAGAGGAGATTTGCCTAGCAATTCAGTGCTGGACTGCCCTTGTGGGTGGGAAAAAGACTGATATACAAATGTATATTTCACCTCTGTGAAGGGTGCTGTGAGCTAAAATGTGGTTATAGACCTTTCTGAGTGGAAGAAATTCCATAGAACACGGTATTTGACCCATGTTCGTTCTCAGTAGAGGGGCTCTCACACTCCTTTGTAACTTTGTAGAACTTGGGGTGGTTTCACCCTAAGCAACCCAGGGTAATCCAGACGTGGACCCATGGCTCACTGTGTCTTAGAGAGGCTAAGCTTCACTTCACTGACGAGGACCGACTAGGCCAAAACATATATCTGGGGATGCTGATGGTAGTCTTCTTCAGAGGTGATTTGGCTAGCATTTCGGTGCTGCACTGCTCTTATGGGTGGGACAAAGAATGATATGCAAATTGATATTTGTCTTCTGATGAGGGTGCGTAGAGCTAAAAAGTGGTTGTAGACCCTCCTGAGTGGACGAAATTCCATTGAACATGTTATTTGAGGCATCAGGTACGATTCTCCCCATATATATGGTCGCCATACATAATGTTGGAGGGAAAAGGTTGTGGCGATATTATATATGTTGACCATATATATGGGGTGAAAGGGAGCGGTGGTTGCAGGGGTGTCCACCACTCTCTTGGAAGAAATCCCATAGAGCAGGATATTTGACCCATGTTTGCTCTCAGTTGAGGGGCGCTCACACTCCTTTGTAACTTTGTAAAACTTGGGGTTTCACCATAAGTAACCCAGGGAAATCCAGACATGGACGCCTTGCTCATTGTGTCTTAGAGAGCTCAGCTTCACCTCACTGATGAGGCCCAACTAGGCCGAAACACATGTCCTGGGTTGCTGATGGTATTCTTGATCAGAAGAGATTTGCCTAGCATTTCCGTGCTGGACTGCCCTTGTGCGTGGGACAAAGACTGATATGCAAATGTATGTTTCACCTCTGTGAAGGGTGCAGTGAGCTAAAATGTGGTTATAGACCCTTCTGAGTGTAAGAAATTCCATAGAACAGGGTATTTGACCCATCCTCGTTCTCAGTAGAGGGGCTCTCACACTCCTTTGTAACTTTGTAAAACTTGGTATTTCGCCCTAAGCAACCCAGGGTAATCCAGACGTGGACCCTTGGCTCACTGTGTCTTAGAGAGGCTAAGCTTCACCTCACTGACGAGTACTGACTAGGCCGAAACATGTGTCTTGGGTTGCTAATGGTAGTCTTGTTCAGAGGTGATTTGGCTAGCATTTCGGTGCTGCATTGCTCTTATGGGTGGGACAAAGACTGACATGCAAATTGATATTTGCCCTCTGATAAGGGTGTGTTGAGCCAAAAAGTGGTTGTGATCCTCCTCAGTGGAAGAAATTCCATAGAACAGGGTATTTGACCCATGTTCGTCTTCAGTAGAGGGGCTCCCACACTCCTTTGAAACTTTGTAAAACTTTGGGTTTCAGCCTAAGTAACCTAGGATAATCCACACTTAAAGCCCTTGCTCACTGAGACTTAGCGAGACTCAGCTTGATCAGTCCGATGCAGTCCAACCATGCTGAAAAACGTGTCTCAGAATGCTGATGGTACTCTTGTTCAGAGGAGATTTGCCTAGCATATCAGTGCAGGACTGCCCTTGTGGGATGGACAAAGACTGATATGCAATTGGATATTTCTCCTCTGTAATGGGTGCAGTGAGCTATAAACTGGTTGTAGATGCACCTAAGTGGAAGAAATTCCATAGAACAGGGTATTTGACCCATGTTCATTATCAGTAGAAGGGCTGCCACACTCCTTTTCAACTTTGTAAAGCGTGGGGTTCCACACTAAACAACCTAGGGTAATCCAGGCGTGGACCCTTGGCTCACTGTGTCTTAGAGAGGCTAAGCTTCACTTCACTGATGAGGCCTAACTAGGCCGAAACATGTGTCTGGGGTTGCTAATGGTAGTCTTGTTCAGAGGTGATTTGGCTAGCATTTCAGTGCTGCACTGCTCTTACGGGTGGGGCAAAGACTGATATGCAAATTGATATTTGTCCTCTGATGAGGGTGCGTGGAGCTAAAAAGTGGTTGTAGACCCTCCTGAGTGGAAGAAATTCCATAGAACAGGGTATTCGACCCATGTTCGTTCTCAGTAGAGGGGCTCTCACACTCCTTTGTAACTTTGTAAAACTTTGGGTTTCACCCTAAGTAACTGAGGGTAATCCACACGTAAAGCCCTTGCTCACTGAGTCTTAGCGAGACTCTGCTTGACCTCTCTGATGAGGCCCGACCATTCTGAAACACGTGTCTCGGGATGCTGATAGTACTCTTGTTCAGAGGAGATTTTCCTAGCATATCAGTGTTGGATTGCCCTTGCGGGTGGCACAAAGGCTGATATGGAAATGGATATTTCTCCTCTGTGAAGGGTGTAGTGAGCTAAAACGTGGTTGTAGACCTTCATGAGTGGAAGACATTCCATAGAACATGTTATTTGAGGTATCAGGTACTATTTGCCCATAAATATTGTATCCATGCATAATGTTGCTGGGAAAAGGTTGTGGCGATATTCTACATGTTGACCATATATATGGGGTCAGGGGGAGAGGGGGTTGTATTGGTGTCCCCCGCTCCCCTTGGAAGAAATCCCATAGACCAGGATTTTTGACCCATGTTCGCTCTCAGTAGAAGGGCGCTCACATTCCTTTGTAACTTTATAAAACTTGGGGTTTCATCCTAAGTATCCCAGTGTAATCCAGACGTGGATCCCTTGCTCACTGTGTCTTAGAGAGGCTCAGCTTCATCTCACTGAGCAGGCCCAACTTGACCGAAACACGTGTCCGGGGTTTTGTTCAGATGAGATTTCCCCAGCATTTCGCTGCGGGAATGCCCTTATGGGTGGCACAAAGACTGACATACAAATGTATATTTCTCCTCTGTGAAGGCTGCAGTGAGGTAAAACGTGGTTGTAGACACTCACGAGTGGAGGAAATTCCATAGAACATGTTATTGGTGGTATCAGGTAATATTTTCCCATATATATGGTCTCCATACATAATGTCACCGGGAAATGTTTGTGGCGATATTATATATGTTGACCATATATTTGGGGTCAAGGGGAGCGGGGTTTGCAGGGGTGTCCCCCTCTTGCTGAATGTAAAAAATGTCTCCTGAAAAAACAGCAATTTGTTGGTGACTTTTTTGCCGGGTGACATTTTTGCAGGGACATTATTACGTGGAACCATATTTGACCCATATTTGTTCTCAGTAGACCGGCTCCTACACTCCTTTGCAACTTTGTAAAACTTGGGGTTCCACCTTAAGTACCTCCGGTTAATCCAGACATGGACCACTTGCTCACTGTGTCTTAGAGAGACTCAGCTTCACCTCACTGATGAGGCCCGACTAGCTTGAAACCTGTGTCTGGGGATGCTAATGGTACTCTTTTTCAGAGGTGATTTGCCTAGCATTTCCGTGCTGGACGGCCTTTGTGGGTGGGACAAAGACTGATATTCAAATCAATATTTCTTCTCTGTGAAGGGTGCATTGAGCTAAAACGTCATTGTAGACCCTCCGGAGTGGAAGAATTTCCATAGAACAGGCTATTTTCACCCATGTTCGCTCTCAGTAGAGATGCTCCCACACTCCTTTGCAACTTTGAAAAACGTGGGGTTTCACCCTAAGTAACCCAGCGCAATCCCGATGCGGACCCCTGGCTCACTGTGTGTTAGAGAGGCTCAGCTTCACATCACCGATAAGGCCCGACTACGCTGAATCATGTGTCTTGGGTTGTTGATGGTAGTCTTGCTCAGTGGAGATTTGCCTAACATTTCAGTGTTGTAATGCCTTTGTGGGTGGGACAAAGACTGATGTACAAATTGATATTTTTCCTCTGAGAAGGGTGCCATGAGCTAAAACGTGGTTGTAGAACCTCCTGAATAGAAGATATTCCATAGAACAGGGTATTTGACCCATGCTCGTTATCAGAGGGGCTCCCACACTCATTTGCAATTTTGTGAAACTTGGGCTTCCACCCTAAGTAACCCAGCGCAATCCGGGCGTGGCCCCCTGGCTCACTATGTCTTAGAGAGGCTCATCTTCACCTCATCTTCACCTCACTGATGAGGCCCGACTAGGCCGAAACATGTGCCTTGGGTTGTTGATGGTAGTCTTGCTCAGTGGTGATTTGCCTAGCATTTCGGTGCTGGATAGCCATTGTGGGTGGGTCAAAGACAGATATACAAATTTATATTTCTCCTCTGTTATATTACTGTTTGTTAAATCGTGGTTTAGACCCTCCGGAGTGGAAGAAATTATATAGAACAGGCTATTTGACCCATGTTCGTTATCAGTAGAGTGTCTCCCACACTCATTGGAACTTAGTAATACTTGAGTTTTCACCCTAAGTAATCCAGGGTAATCCAGATGTAGACCCCTTGCTCACTGTGTCTTAGAGAGGCTCATCTTCACCTTACTGATGAGGCCTGACTAGAATGAAACACATGTCTGGGGATGCTGATGGTAGTCTTCTTCAGAGGAGATTTGCCTAGCATTTCGTTACTTGACTGATGTTGTGGGTTGGACAGAGACAGATATGCACATATATATTTCTCCTTTGATAAGGGTCACATGAGCTAAAACGTGGTTGTAGAACTTCTTGAATGAAGAAATTCCATAGAACAGGGTATTTGGCCAATGTTCTTTTTCAGTAGAGGGGCTCTCACACTCCTTTATAACTTTGTCAAACTTGAGGTTTTACCCTAAGTAACCCATGGTGTTCCAGACATGGACCCCTTGCTGACTTTAACTTAGAGAGGCTCAGCTTCATCTCAATGATGAGGCCTGACTAGGCTGAATCATGTGTCTGGGGATGCTGATGGTACTCTTTTTCAGAGGAGATATGTCTAGCATTTGGGTGCTGGACTGCCCTTGTGGGTGGGACAAAGTCTGATATTCTAATGGATTTTTATCCTCTGGGCAGCGTGCATTGAGCAATAACGTGATTGTAGACCCTCCTGAGTGGAAGAAATTCCATAAAACAGGGTATTTACCCTTGTTCGTTATCAGTAGAGGGGCTCCCACACTCCTTTGTAACTTTGCAAAACCTAGGGTTTCACCCTAGGTAACCCAGGGTAATCCAAACGTAGACCCCGGTTCACTGTGTCTTAGAGATGCTCAGCTTCACCTCGCTGATGAGGCCTGAGGAGGCCGAAACATGTGTCTAGGTTTGCTGATGGTAGACTTATTCAGTGGAGATTTGCCTAGCATTTCGGTGCTGGACTGTCCTTATTATTTTTTTTTTATTTATTTGTGTTTAATTCAAAAGGATTTTATAAAAAAGGCAAAGAAGAAGTTTGAAGATTCATAACTAATTCCAATACAATGAAATCAATCGTCCAATTTGTGTCAACATATAAACTTTCTTTAGTTTTTTTTTCCTCAATTGTGTTTAAGAAACCATGGGCCTCATTACGAGAATCCCGCTAAAACAGGCTCATTAACGGCATGGAGGAAGTAGCGGGTCCATGCTCGTTTGACGCCGCTAATAGCGGCTGATTACGAGTGCGTGAGCACGCGCTAGAACCCCCATGCCGGTAATGGCCATACGGCCATGCCGTTAAAGGCCCTCCAACACCCGATAGCAGCATCACGGGACCCGCCAATACCGCCTCTGCCTAGGAACCACCCCTTAATACTGACCCGGTAATAACATTATGTAAATACTGTGCTCATAATACCGGACCCGGAAGTAACGTCATTGCATCGGAACAGGAAATGCGCCGGCGGCCATCTTTAAAAACACAATCCATTGCAATCCTCCCAATCCACCAGTGCTCCATAGGAGAGACCAGGGCCATTGAACAGAACATGTCCAAATCTACCTGAAAAACCAACCCCTCCTGCACAAAAAGAGGTTCTTAGATGAGGAATTGAACATGTTGGCAGATACCCTTGCTGCCCATGCTAATGAGGTCTTCACCCATAACCTCAAAAGGGAGGTGCAGCAGAGGAAGAAGAAGATATGGAGGAGGTAGCATGCAAGGTGTCTGCAGTTGGCACCAGCCCACACACAGTCAAAGACTGCAAAAAAAGATGGGACGACCTCCGCCTCAGGGTCCGGAACATCCTGGCCAGCAATCGTTGGGAGGCCATGGCCACAGGCTGGGGTGCCCACTCCCCGGTCAAAGTCATGCGCTGGGAGGAAACATGCAGCACAACCATTCAGATGGAGTCGATAGAGGGCTTCGGGGATGGGTGCCCGCAACATCTGGAGATGGAGGTGAGTTTCCCTGCAAATCCCAGTAGGGCAAACCATGACGTAGCGCAAGTGATGTGGAATAGAGCCTAGGCAAGGCAATGCATGGCCCATCATACACACATTAACATATCCATGTCCAGATGGAGGCCCAAACCCTGCCACACTGAAATGCATGCTGTGTGCCAATCCCATTACCAACAGACACCCAACACACAGGGACCAATCCCATGTCATACATCACACAAAACCCAATACAACGGCATACCACCTGGCATGCATCATTGCCGAATTGAGACAGCACGGCTAATGCCAATATGCGCCCCCTTCAAACTACTCTGTGTGACACACCTGTAAGATACCAATGCATGAGAAATGAAAAACTCCACAGCACCATCTCATGCATCTTGCATGTAACACCTTCACTGATGCCCTGCATCTCTTCTTTCCCTGCAGGCACCAATGGGGAAGATGGCAGTCAGGACACAGCCACAATGCCATCCACGTCCCGGGCCAAACCACATGGCACTAGCCAAACCACCTCCGGGGCAGCATCGCAGGCCAGGGCGAGTGCACAGGCCATGCCGGCACAGGGGGCCCCACAGCAGCGGATGGAACTGCAACCACAGAGCTGCCAACAACAGTGGCAGGGGAGGCCAGTGGCACCCATTCTGCAGCCACAAGTTCAGTGGGTGAGGCAGCAGCCACAGCCCCACTGAGTGACGAGGACATAGGAGCGGAGGAGTATGCGGACCAAGAAGATACAATCCATGTGGCATGTCCACACACCCCAAGCCCCCCATCGACCTCCCAACACGCCACTAAGGCCTCACTCTCCAGCCCCATTCTGGATTCTGCAGTTCTGCTGCACAGCCCCAAACTTAGTACCACCCCTGAGGCCAGCCCTGCAATGGCACGCCCTGCCGCAGCACCCTCAACCTCTGCTGCTTTCGCTGACTTGGAGGCACGTCTGTCAAGGGTGGAGGCAATGCAGGACACCATGATTTACCTTGTGCGCCAATATGTGGCTGACGGGGAGGAGACAAGGCGAGAGACCCGTCAGGCCATTGCTGGGAACACTGCCACAATCAATGCCTGTGCTGTAATCATTTGTGACAGTTTGGGGGCAGTCACACAGGTCCTGACGGGCATACTGCAACACATGCAGCAACGACAAACTGCACCAGCTGTGCTAATCACAATGGCATCCACCCCATCCTTCACACCCGCATCCTCTGCACCCTCCTGCCCTGAGCGACTGACAAGGCGGAATGCAAGGCAGACCAAAATGCTGCCCCCGGACACAAAGAAAGCCCACAAATAGTGTGGAATGACAATTGGTGTGGGGGGAGGTGGTGTTGGTGTTGATAGGGGATTGAGAGGGTGTTCATTGGGGGTATGGGGAGTTCATTGGGGGAAATTGGGAGTTCATTGTGGGTATGGGGAGTTCATTGGGGGAAATGGGGAGTTTGGGTGTGTTGGGGAAGAGGGTGGAGGGGGGAGGCACTTTTCTGTAGTTTAAATTAATACACCCGTTGTGTGCAAAATCATTTGATGCCTGGACATTGTTCATTTCACATGTATTCATTTTATTCATGACAGTGCACAGAGCCCAACTCCCTACGTACCCTGTGTGCATGTCCACATGACCCAGTGCTCAGTGTAGCACTGACACATATCCATCAACGTCTCAGTGGGTCAGAATTATTTGTCAATCAGTGACTGGCATACAGCACGCCCATCTTGTGCATCACGTACTGGCAGGGGTGCTGCTTCTCCTCCATCATCATCCTCATCATCCTCATGCGGTGCATGCATGTCAATGTCAGGTGGCAGTGGTACATTTCTCTGGATGCACATGTTGTGCAGCATGACACACACCATGGTGATCTTAGCCACCTTTTGAGGCCCATAAAGGAGTGCCTCACCAGACCTGCTTAGGCAGCGGAACCGCACCTTCAACAGGCCAAAGGTCTGCTCAATCACAACACAGGTACAGGAATGTACCCGATTGTACTCTTCGTGCCTGTTCCACGGGTTCTGCACAGGGGTAAGTAGCCACGGCTTCAATGGATAGCCTCCATCACCTGCATGGGGTACAAAGAGGTCTGTGTGAGTCATTCTGCGTTGCCATCTTCAGGATTCACGGCCATGGCCGCAGCTATTTGGTGTTGACATGCACATGTCCCGTGCACATGTCCCGGTACGTATGCACACAGATTGATTGGATGCATTGTGCACTGCAATATGGTCTGCTAGTGAGAATTGGGTTGTACAGATGATGCAGGGTGCACACTTAATCACACTAGCGACATTGGCACAGTTGTTATCATGTTCAGTCATGCATCGCTTGACATACCCATGGTGACCTGGTTGTGCGCCTTGCATGTTGTCATTGATGTACGGCATTGAAATAATGTGCAGCATTGACGTGTTATGTTCGGGTTGGGAGGTTCAGGTCAGATGTGTTTCACTCTGAGTGCATTGTCCACTCACTGGCCATTCCCACCCAGGTGGAGTATGCATTCTACCCCCGTTGCCATCCAGGTGGAGTATGCCTTCCCTCCCATCCCCACCCAGTTGCCCCCATTCCCACCCAGGTGGAGTATGCACCCCCCCCATTGCTACCCAGGTGGAGTATGCATTCCCCACCTCACCACCCCGATGCACTGCCATGGCCCAAGCAGGCAACTCACAGAGCAGCCAGGCACGTCGTCCAGCAAGTCGCTCCATGTAGCGGGGTAGCAAGGAGTTACTCAGCACCATGGCATCATGTGTCGATCCAAGATATTGGGCATAACAATGTGTGATGATCTTGCTGGAGTCACATACCATCTGCACATTGATGGAGTGGCATTGCTTGCGATTGCGGTACACCGCCTCGATTGCATGAGGGACTACCAATTCTACATGGGTGCAGTTGAGGACACCAACGCAATTGGGCATGCCTGCCAGTGCATGGAAGCCTACTTTGGTGTCAGCAAGCTCTTGGGCAGTCTGTGGTAGCGATATGTGGCTGCTAGCATGCTTCAAGAGGGCTTCCAGCACTTGGGTCAGCATGCGTGAAGAGTGGTTGTGATATACCATGCAGCTGGCCCACTGTGTGCTGGTAGGTGCTTGTGGCCAGGAAGTGGAGCACAAACACCACCTTTAGTAGCGGGGGATGGCAGTGCGTATTTCAATGAGGCTGACAATGTCGTCATGTATCATGTCCACAATGTTGGTGATGGTGTCCCGATCCAACCGGTACAGGGTGTGGATCTGCTCAGGGGTTAGATTGAATGGACTGGGTCAGATGCGAGGTATTGGTGGCTGCCTGCGAGGTACCACTGGCTGCACTGGTGGGAATTGCTGGGCCTGTCTCACCCTCCTTCTCCTCCTGCGTCTCCTCTGTGCTGCCTGTTGTTGTGGCTGTAGTTGTTGTTGTTGTTGCTGTCGTTGCTGTAGTAGTAGCAGTACAGGCATGCCCTCCAGCCCCATGATTGCAAGAGCTAGTGGTATCAATTTGGTGTGGCAAGGGGTGTGGTGTTTGTGTGTGTTCCTTTTCTACTGGGACAGGCTCCATTGACTCCACCTGTGGTGATTGTGTGTACCTGTGGCAGTTGCCTTCACTGCAGGTTGCTATTTACGGGTGGTCCGCAATGCCTGTATGGCCGCCGTCATAGCCGCCATCGTGCAGGCCCTGATTATCGCCTTCGGGATGCCGGTAAGTGCATGCCCGCGTAACTTGTGATGTCCTCCTATTACCGGCATCCCAGTATTTCCTCCGCGAAGGGGTGCGTGTACGCGTGCATGCCGGTATGAAGGGGCACGGTACGTGCGGTGGCGGTAATGGCGGGTTGTCGGGTCGTAATGGCCCGGACCGGTTAACGATGCCGGTTATACCATTGCGCCTTCCTGTTTTCATTACCTCCATGCTCGTAATGAGGCCCCATGTGTTCCAACGTTAGATCACAGGTACAGTTGCTAAGTTGAAATATGCGATGGAAACATCACTTTGACAATATGTTGCATAATGTTCACAGTGGCCAATAGCCATGCAGGTCTATCTCCTCCAATCAGTTTTTGCCAACAGGTCTGTCTCCTCATCCAAAAGGGTAAAGTTAGAAACGGTGCCATTCATATATAAAGAGTGAATCTCTCGTGTCGCCGGACAGACCAAAAGCAGGTGGCGAATGGTTTCCTTCTTGACAGTGGATTTGCAAAGACGACAGCTGTTCGTCAGAGCTAAGCCTCTTTTTGCCAATATTTCATTTGTTTCAAGTAGGTTCAAACAAATTTTCATAAAGAAGTTACACGCTGCTCTATTTCGGAAATAGGTTGATGTAAGTTTGAAGGGTGTCCAGTTTCTTAAAGATTGGTGGAAGATGCGTTGTGAGTTTGTTCTTACTGGCCATTTCTAATGTCTGTATCCAGTCCAAATCTCTAATCTTTTTTATGACTTTTACTGAGTTGGTCACAAGGTCATCATCACAGCTTTCCACCGAGGATAAGAGAACCACATTTTCTACTTTCCATTTAGACAGCATTTTACAGGAGCCAGACACCAATTCTTGGTTTATCAGTCGATAAACATATGGATTGTCTTTCAGTATACATTTCCTGTATAACATTACACTGTTACAGTCTACTGATGTTTTCAGTGATGAGAGACGTTCACGTTTAATCAGTACAACTGGAGTAGACTTCGGTAGACCCAGAATTGATCTCCAGAAGATTGTTGCCAATTTAGACCATAGCTCAGGAGGGAGGTTGGGCATGGCATCTGAGCCATAAATTAAAGATGGTATGACCTTCTTTTTATAAAAATCTCTGACCAGGATTGGGGAGAAGCGACCATATTTGGTATCAATTGCTTTCCACTGGGCTACCAGTTTTTTCGTTTTCTCGCAGAGAACCTCCTGCATTGCTTTTTCTTTCCCTGTGCTGTCCAGCATGATCCCTAAGTACTAAAGTCGCTGACTCTTTCCACTATGGCAGTGTCCAGACGAAGAGAGATCTTCTCATTCTTCTTAGTTGTTTTTTCGATTACCATCATTTTCGTTTTCTCTTCATTGGTATCCAAGTTATTTTCGGCCATGTATTGCTGTAAGTTGTTTAATTGATGTTGTAGACCTATTGGTGTGGTCTAGAAGGATCAAGTCGTCTGCATACAGCAGACGACTGATCTGTTCACCGCCAAGTTTTGGTGGAAAAGATTGTATTAACTTTTCTGACTCCTGAAGATTGCCTAGATAGGTCCAGAACAATGCCAGTGACAGAGGGCAGCCCTGTGTCACGCCTCTGGCCATATTGATCTCTGCTGAGAGAGTCCCTTGCTGGTTCAGACGAACTTGCATTGTAGTATTGGAGTACAAAGCTTTGATTGGCTCCAGTATTTCGTTTGGGCATTTCCAAGAGGAGAGTTTCCACCACAATCTTGCACGATCAACTCAGTCAAATGCCTTGGTAAGGTCGATGAAGGCGATGAATATTCTAGGGCTAACTTCAAAGATCTTACTTTTCAAAGTGCTCAAGGTGAGTATATTCACAGTTGTACCCATGTTCTTTTTGAACCCCGTTTGTTGGTGATCTTGACAGGGGGCATTACTAGCCTATGATGTGAAATGTTGAAGAAGGAGTGAACCAAAAACTTTGCCTATCGGGTCTAAAAGGGCAATTGGGCAGTAGTTGGCTGGATCAGCCCTGTTTCCCTTTTTATAGTTAGGAACTATGTTTGCTAAATTCCATGATGGCGGAATAGTTTTTAAGTCTGTGCAGTGTCTGAAGATCATGCTTAGGACAGATGACCAGGCTTCAGGATGAGTTTTCAAATCAAGGTTTGTTATACCATCCGGTCCCGGAGCACATGAAGGTTTTAGTTTTCTTATTAAGTCAAAGATATCATCTTTGCTGTCTAGCCGTTTCCATGGAGAATCACACCTGCCTTTGTTCTCCTGGGAAAATTTTGGAAGTTGGAAGAGGATCTTGAAGTAGGTCTCCCATGTCGATTCCCCTATTCCGTTCTATTGGGATGGAAAGGCTCCAGCTGATGTTGAATGGAGTAGGGACCAGAAGTCTCTGGCATGGTTGCCATTTATGGCTTTGAGGATGTTCTCAGCGTCTTGTTGGTATAATATGGCCCGAGTGGCCCTCAACCATGCTTTTTAGACTCTTTGTGCCTCAGAAATGGTACTTGAGGCAGTCCTAGGATCTGTTTTTTTTGCCTGTCTTCTAATCCTCCTTAAATCCTGCCTTTTGCCTGCCACCAACTTATCGTATACATGTTTTTGTTGTAGATTGGGTATCTCTTTCTTCCCTGATGGGGCTTTATAAGTGTTTGATAGCGGGGTATAATCCACCTCCATGTGGCTTTTGCAGTTTTTTAGGTCACTGTAACCCTCTGTTAGAGAGCTGATTGCCCTTTCAGTCATTCTGAGTCTTGTTCCTTGGTTACTTAATTCAAGGTGGGATATCAATTTTGCATGGATTGGGGGACTTGAAGTCCAAGTAGTTTGCAGGAGATTGTGGTCACTTGCAGACGTCCTCACCACGTCAAAGGACGTTATGGATTGCAATCGAGGTCCTGTCATGAAAATATGGTCAATCATGGATTGGGAGCCAGCTTGTTCCCAGGACGGTAGTCTATTGGGGTCGAAAAAGACTGAATCAAATTTGAAAAAGTACCTTGATTTCATCAGTTTCATCCATTGAATAGCTCCCTGGTCAATAGGCTGTTTCTTGAGTTTCCTTTGACTATCGTCAATTTTATCTTGACAGTTGATGCTTAGATCATTGCATGTTACGATGTGGTCAGCCTGGTAGATTCCTTGAATCCAATCAATTTCAGTCTCTATCATATTGAGGAATTTTGCAGATTCATAGTGGTGGGATTCCAATAGACGTTGATAATGATAACCAACTTTGCGGGAGCCTTATTTTTCTCAATGTCAGTTGTAATCCAGTTTAGCTTCACCACCTGAATAAATTGGTTTTCTTTGAGTTTTTGGACACACATAAGGCCACATCCACTTCAAATTGCAATTAATAACTCTGCAGTAAGGTGTCCTGTGATACCTTTTTTAGCTGCAACTGTGTTAATCTCATAGCCATCCAGAGTGGGGCTTTGGATGAGCCAAGTCTCTTGGAGACACATAATGTCATAGTCGCCCAATTTTATGGTACCCGTGACCGTTAAGTTTAGAAATCCCCGGGTGTTCCATGAGCACATCTTAATTACATCTTGACCGATTGCCAGTCGAGTCGTTTGTAGGGTTGTGCTTTTTAGACTCGAGTGGCTATCTTTGATGTTGGATCGTCAGGGCTTTCGGGAGCCATGACCAAATAGTCTGAAGTGAGAGACCTGATTGTGATCTTGTTGTGGTAGGGCAGATATCATTCTGGGCGTTTCTTGAGATTTTCAAAGTTCTCTTGGTGTGTAAATCCTCAGTTTGAATACTTAAATTGGGAAAGTTTTCTTTAGCTGCTTTTCAGTTACTTTTGGGGTATTATTTTGGATGAGGTTAGAAGACCGGTCCGGTGCTTTTGGCCTCACTGCCGTCAATTTTTGGTGGTGGTCGATGGAATGGATCACACTGCCACCTGAAGGAGTTTCTGTTTTCTTAGGTGGTCTTTGGTAATCAGGCAAAACCAAACCGGTTTGAGTCTGTTATCCTGTTGGTGAGTTTCCAGGTTCTTTCTCTTTTCAGTTTGTCTATTATCCTTGATTTTTCTACAAGATTCAGTTAGCCCATAATTTGAAGGTCTTCCGCCGCTGCTCTTAGGAGGCTATTCAAGGTGGATGACGTAATGTACAAATGGTAAGTAGCCTATAAATGCTGATGACTTGGGTCGACTATTTGCAGGTCCGATGACTTTATGGAGCATAGTTTTGGAATATGAAGGAATAGGTCAATTAAGGTCAATTTAAGACGATGTCACTGTGCTTTCCAGGGATCTGTTCTAACTTAAGTATCCATCTGGTTTGTTGCCTTCTTTGAGATTTTTTATGGTAGATGTCTGTCCTTGATTTATAGGTAGCACGTAAAGATCCCTTATCTTGTACTAGGTAGGGGGACCGTCTGGTTCACTCGACAGCTAAATAAGCCGAAATTTTCCTGGGACGCCGGTGATCGGCAATCTCCTCAGAATGATGACTGAATGTGTCACACTTTCCTACATCAGTGTTTTGTTGACTCTTTGATGATTTCGAAAGGTTAGTTGAGTGGTGTACCTGGTCTTTGAGTTTGTTGTTACACTTCACGACCAGAAGACGTCTCCGGTCTTCAAGAGTAAGGAAGGGTGATTCTGGGGTACCAGGATCATCATTATTAAGTTGTAGTGGTTGAATGATCACTTTTTGGGTTACAGGTTTTTCTTGGGTCTCTGAATGAGAGCATGGCCTAATATCAGTTATGTATTGCATAATATTCATCAACTCTTCTTTGTCTAAGAAATCTTCTATCATTCTGGGAGATTGGCTGGTTATCTCAATATCTTCTATTTGGGTGTCTTGAGCTTCTTTAGGGGCTGTTTTTGGAATTGACTGAGCCGTTGGAATTTTTAGAAGCGGTGTTGATGGTATCGTTTTACGTTTAGCTGTCACCAGCTAATGGAAAAAAGGTTCCAATGGTGGTTTATCACTAGGTATTGATTTCACTCCTTTAATATCTTTAATAGTAAATTACTTTGTGGTTGGTGAAAACACTGTACCTATTAGGTCAATTAAAAGGAAGAGTTTGTGTTCCCTCTGACTTGGAATTTTTTTTCGGTATGAGGGAAGGTCCTTAGGTCCGGTGTGACTTCTTGTAAATTTAGGGCCAAGGAAGGTTGATGGTCCAGAGATGAATGTGAAGGCTTTAAGTTTGACTCTAACACCATGATGTAACCTTCACGAAATATCAGTTTGGCTAACATCATTGCTTGAATCGTTGTGTGGTCTTTAAGTGCATCCCCAATAGTCTCATACAGTTTAGTAAAGGGTGTTAGGGCAATAGTTATTGCCAACATCAATGTACACATGTCCGTTTTTTTTGGATGGAGTTTCTCTAGCTGCGGTTGAGTTTTGAGAAGATAGTCTAACCTTTACTGAGAGATTAATGATGAATGGTGTACCTACTAAAGGAGACATTGTACTGAATTGGTCTGAGTAAAGTCTTTGAGGTGAACTGTAATTGTCTGGGATTATGTGAGAAGGGTCAAGAGATTTCTCAAATTGGCGTTTATTTTTCTTTTTCTGGATATGGTTGTTCTCACAAAGGCTTTCCGTACTTTCGTCATTGTCCTTGTTTGTCCTTTCTGAGACTAGGTCTGCTGAATGTTTAACGGAGTCCATGGCATTGGCTGGCTCAAGAAAGGGATCATTGGTTTTTCGTTTTGTTCTCGGGACTCTTTCTGATGATGATTTTGTCTGGACAAGGGACTTCGTGCCAGAAGGGATCACATTTATTGCCTTAGGACCATCTTTTGGCTGGTTGGTGTCTGGTAGAGATCTTTGTTCATCGGATTTCTTTTGGTCATCAAAGGCATGTTGGTCATCATGGTTTTGGGCCAAGTTCCTTATGTGAGTTGAAGTTTTTAGCAGAGGGTTGAACTGGGTTGGGCCTCTTAACCTCAACACTCACATTGTCATCTACGGAAGGTCATGTTTCTTGTAGGTCGTTTTAAATATCATTTTTACTGTGATTACAGTTTTCGAGTTGAAGAGACTCAGAAAGCTTTTGGGCTTCTACTCTTTGCGGACTTCGAAAATTCATTCTCCGAGGGTGAAGAGGCACTCATCGGGGGGGGCTAAAATAGCCGGTGCTTCTCCAATAAATTGCCATTTGGCCTTATTTATTGTCTGATTAAGATGGTCACTTCCTCGCAATGATGGTAAAGTGGACTTCCGGGTTGCAATAGCCAGCTTGCCCTGCTCACATGGTGGTGTGTTGTCGTGTACTGCTTCAAGGATCTCTGCATCTGTAAGTTCTTGGCAGTTTTCTTGAATAGCTTTAGAGTGTTTACAAAAGAAGTCCGATAATAGTTTGAGCGGAGGTTGGATTTTTTTTGGTACCTTTTCTTATAGAATTTTGGCCCGCACTGCGAGGTTTATTATTACTACCAGGCTTTTGGGTAGGCCTTGGCTGCATGGATGGTGTGCTGTCTTTTTGGAATTACGATACATGGCCTCAGGTTCATTCATAAGATCTCTGACATTTCGTGATCTTTTTTTTAATTTTGAAGGTCATTTGAATCAACTTCGTCATAAATTAAAGCCGATATCACTTTATCGTCGTTTGTAACAGATCCATTTGAATCGATTTTTTTTTTAAAGTATTTTATTGGTTTTTTCAGGAAAGTGAGAAACATTACAAACTTACAAGTGTGGTAATAAAAAAAAACGATACAACAAACAAACAAAAACAAAAAAAAAAAAAAAAAAAAAAAAGAAATAAAAAAAAGTAACGTGAGAACAACCAAAACAACAGCAGTCTACGTGTAGCGTTAATTATGAGATGTTTGGTGGCAAGTAAAAATTATAGTTCCGATGTTACAGGAAGCGAGGGGAACAGTTTCGGGTAATTCCATCTCTGTATCAGTGTGAAAAATCGGGTGTTGTAGGACGCTACAGTCCCTCAGGGAGGCTTATAGTTTGCCTTGAAGCGCATGTCACTCAGGAGGGCTTTCCAGGAGTCCAGGGTCCCACTTGTGGCTTCTCCGCTGGTTGTGATCCCGTCTTGCCAGGCCCTGGTTTCAGCAGTCGTCCATCTCGCCAGTTCGCTCAGCCACCGAGCATGGCTGGGGCCCGCTGGAGTCTTCCAGGCCATCGCTATTGTTCTCTTGACCAAGATGCATGAGATGTCCATTAGTTTCACCAAATGTTTAAGTTTGCCCGGTCTAGGATATATACCTAGTAGGCACTCACCGGGCGTCCAGTCGTATCTTACCATGCCAGCTTCTGCGCAGGATTGTTTGGCTTTGGACCAGAGTGTTTTCACTTTGATGCAGGACCAGAACATGTGGATCATATCTGCCTTGTCATTTCCGCACCATGGGCACGTCGGGGGTATTTTCGGGTTGAATGTGGCAATCCTGTGGGGAGTCATATATGTTCGGTAAAGGACATTCAGCTGTATTTGTCCGAATCTGGAATTCCGGGACACTTTCTTGGGGTAAATCAGTGCTCTCTCCCATTCCTTGTCAGTAAGTGGTGATTCAAGATCTGCCTCCCATTTCGCCTTCAGTGCCTGACCTTTGGGGTTAGGCTTGTCTATGAGTCTGTTGTAAAGTCTGGAAACTGGTCTCCAACCATCTGAGAGGTCGTGCATTTCCTGTAGCAGTGGGTCTGGGGTGGGCTCTTCCGGCCAACTGTTCCACTGCTTCTTAGCGATCTGTTTGATCCTGTGGTACCAGAGGAACTGGCCCTTGGAAAGTCCTTCAATGTTCTGTAACGACTCGAAGTCCCTGAATTCCCCATCTGTGAACATGTCTCCCCATGTATATATGCCTGCTTCTTCCCATCTCCTAGGCGTGGGAAGTTCCGCCTCTGACTTGCACACATCCACCATTATGGGGTTATCCGGTGAGTACGGATGTTTCACTTGCCTTATGTGACAGGCCCTGGCCCATATCTGCCTGCCCAGTTTGACAATCAGCGGAGCTTCGGGAGGTAGCCGAGGGGGAAACCATAGAGTTTCTTTAGGTATTAAGTTTGTGGAAGATTGCCTGAGTAGTTCCAGTTCGGCCGATGTGTCATCAGACAGCCACTTCGTAATGTGACTGAGCTGGGCCGCCAAGTAGTAAAGGTGAAGGTCTGGGAGTTTTATTCCACCTTCCTTATGTGGGAGAGACAGCGTGGCCAGTGTGAGCTTGTGTCTGCGCGGACCCCACAAGAAGTCCTTGATGATGGCCTCTAGTGTCTTGAAGAAAGGCGGGCGAACGTAGTGGCAAATATTGGCAAAGAAGTACAGAAATCGAGGAAGGATTATCATTTTAGCAATCGCCGCTCTACCCACCATTGACAGTGGTAGTTTGGACCAAAATTTGATTGAACGCCGAAGGCCGGTGACTGCTGCTATAGTGTTATGTTCGTGTGTGAGTAGCGGGGTGTGACCCACATTGATTCCCAGGTACCGGAACTTGTCAAGTTGCCACTGTATTCCGATAGGCGGGAGGTCGTCTACTGCAATGCCCCTCAGGCTAGCTAGGGGGAATGCAGTTGATTTGTGTCTGCTGAATCGTATCCCTGAGTACTTTGCATAATTGTCGAGAACTTCTAGCGTTGTGGGTGCGTTGAGCTCAGGGTTCCTCAAGTAGAGAAGTACATCATCCGCGTATAATGAGATTATATTGTAAGCGTTGCCCACCTTAATGCCCGCATCAAAAAACTGTTGGCGAAAGTATATGGCTATTGGTTCTAGGCCCAATATATATAGCATGGGCGAGAGTGGGCACCCCTGTCTCGTGCCCCTTTGTAATGCCCAGGATCCCGAGACAATTCTGCCTGTTTTAACCCTTGCCATTGGCGAATTATAAAGTACCTGGATCCATCTGATGAAGCCCGCACCAAAGCCGAAGCCCCTCAAAACCTCCACAAGCCACTCCCAATAGATAGAGTCGAAGGCCTTGATGGCATCAAGTGACAGTATCGCCAGGTCCTCCTCTCGGTCGTGGGTTTCGGCCATGATGTGTTGTAGTCTCCTGAGGTTGGCCGTGGTATTGCGTCCTGGGACGAATCCATTTTGATCTTCGTGAATTATGGATCCTACCACTCTGGCGAGTCTGTTGGCTAATATGGAAGTGAGGATCTTACTGTCGTAATTCAGCATAGCCAGAGGTCGATAAGAATCACATTCGGTGGGTGACTTGTGCGGCTTGAGCATTGGAATAATTATGGTCTCTTTCATGGTGTTGGGCAGGATGCCATTTGTGTAGGCTTCTTGATAAACTTCATGCAGGATGGGGGTGAGTATGGGTTCGTAGGTCTTGTAGAATTCGGGCGGGAGACCATCACTGCCGGGGGCTTTACCATTAGCGAGCGATCTGATGGCCGCTGTCACATCTTCGGAAGTGATTTCTGAGTCCAGTTCCTCCCTCTGCTCGCTGGAGATTTGAGGGAGGCCTATCTCCTCCAATGTTTCGATTAGTTCTGCGGCGGGCACCTGGGACTCGTGGGCATACAATTTGGAGTAGAACTTAGCAAAAGTCTCGTTGATCTCCATCTGCGTCTTGTGTGTTACTCCTTTTTCGTCCTTTATCTCCGTTGGCAGGTGTTTAGGGTGTTCCCGCTTGCAGAGCCAGGCAAGCAATCTGCCGGGTTTGTCAGACTCTCTGTGGGATCTGGCGGTACGTGTTGCGAAGTCAAATTTCTCCAGTCTGACCCATGATTCCTGGCATTTTATACGGGCTGTTTTAAGGATCTTTTCGGACTCTGGAGAAATGTCAGGGGCGGACTCTAGTCTTGCGATCTCTAATTCCTGGGCCTCGAGAGAGGACTGTAGTTGTCTGCGGGTTCCGCCCGCTCTTGAAATGATTTCTCCCCTGGTAACTACCTTCATGGCCTCCCACAGTGTGGACCAGGTAGCCACCGATCCCTTATTGATTTCGACATATTCCTCTAGCTTCTCAGCAAGGTCCTCTCTGAACTCCGGATCATCCAACGCTGCTGCAGGCATCCTCCACATGGGAATTGGAGGTTTGGGTCCACGCAGCTGCCAATGCATGGCAAGCGGGGAGTGGTCGGTGATCGATCTCCCCAAATATTCAGTGGATGTGGCCAGTGGAGATAACAGATCCATTTGAATCGATAGTATCAGTGTTTGTTGAATTTCCATGAATCAGGGCTTTAACATTTAATGTGGTAGTGGGCAGAGCCGAGGGCTAAAGTCTCCTCGTTTCTTCGACTGACGCGACGTATGCGTCTCCCGAAGTCAGCTGCAAGGCAGACCCCATGGGCTCCCCACCGAAGGGGGCCATGCTGCAATCCTCCAAACTTCCGGCGGGGTCCCAACTGCACCACACTCATGGGCAGAGCCCAGCCTCGAAGCTCCAGAAGGGGAATCAACTCCTACCCCCAGACATCACAAGCACCGGCCGAGCCAAGGAGTTCAACGCCAACCACCCTCTGGAGGATGGTGGAGCTTCTGGCATTGCAGGACAAATCGGAATCTGCGCGGGGGCCTGGAGAGGCTGCTCCACCAAAGCTGCTGGAAGAGCGAGTTTGGTACATTCCGTACTCACGTGTCTCTCGGTGCTCTCCACAGCAGTAATCATGTTACTAAAAGCTCTGGGTGGTTGCCGTAGCTCTGCTGCTTCAATTGGAAGCTCCGTACGGGAGCGAGAGCTCTTCAAGCGACGTCCTGGATCATCTTCTGAGGGTAGAAACGGAGCCTGCATGGGGGCCATCTTTGCAGTCTTTGAAGTCTTGCCTGGCATGACTGCAAGACTGCCACTCTTTGCCACTTTGTGTCCTCTCAGTGGAGTAAATGAGACTTTATGGAGGTCTCTAGCACACGCCTCCTCTGCGGGTGAAGAGTGTTGACAGGAACAACAGACTGGCAAACAGCAGTCACAGGCAGCAAGACTGCCACTCTGGACTGTCCTCATGGGTGGGAAAAAGACAAAGACTGATATGCAAATTGATATTTCTCCTTTGATGAGGGTGACATGAGCTAAAACATGGTTGTAGAACTTCCTGAATGAAGAAATTCCATAGAACAGGGTATTTCACTGATGTTCATTATCAGTAGAGGGGCTCCCACACTCCTTTGCAACTTTATAAAACTTGGGGTTCCACCCTAAGTAACCCAGGGTAATCCAGACATGGATGCCTTGCTCACTTTAACTTAGTGAGGCAGACAGGGCAGTGGGAGGAGTTGTGAGTTTATGTGTGCTAAGTATTGATTGGTGGGTCTGGTGCACATCATCCTTTAGGATCGGGAAGCGCCTGCGTGGGTCCGCCCACACCTCCGATAATTGAGAAGAAGAAGAACTTAGAGAGGTTCAGCTTCACCTCACTGATGAGGCCTGACTAGGCCCAAACACGTGTTTGGGATTGCTGATGGTACTCTTGTTCAGTGGAGATTTGCAGAGCATTTCGGTGCGGGACTGCCCTTGTGGTGTGCCCAAAGACTGATATGCAAATTGATATTTCTCCTCATGATAAGGGTGCCGTGAGCTAAAACATGAATGTATACGCTCCTGAGTGGAAGAAATTCTATAAAACAGGCTATTTGACCCATGTTTATTCTTAGTAGAGGGGCTCCCACACTCCTTTGTAACATTGTAGAACTTGGGGTTCCAACCTAAGTAACCCAATCTAATCCACACGTGGGCCCCTTGCTCACTGTGTTTTAGAGAGGCTCAGCTTCACCTCACTGATGATGCCTGACTAGGCCCAACAGGTGTCTGGGGTTGCTGATGGTACTCTTGTTCAGTGGAGATTTGCGTAGCATTTTGGTACTGGCCTGCTCTCATGGGTGGGACAAAGACTGATTTGCCAACGGAAATGTCTTCTCTGTGAAGGGAGTAAATAAATATAGGGCGCCTGGCGGAGTCCTGATTTACCCAGGTGGGCACATGTACAAGAAGAAAATAATTAGGATGAAAAGATCCTACAAGCCATAAAGTTGTTCTGTGTGTGTATGTTTATTTCACAATGACACAGAGCATTTTGTGTTGATTATACAATTTACTTACAGTACTTTCGATAAGCACGAAAGTTTTGAGAAAACAAACGGTCAAGAGTGATTGTGAACGATGGTAACACGGGTAAGTGTCGACCTCAGAGGTATTGAGGTCAAAACACCACAGGGAGGCCCTTTCCGAAGACAGATGAGGTAGAAAAAACCTTCTGTGCAAGGGAAGTGCGCCTGAGACTTAAGATGGTCCCAGGATTAGTTCACACAAGGTGTACACAACAGTCTTTACAAAACATACACGAGAGGGGGATGGTACAGTTGTGTCACGGGGATCGACACCGGTGTGTTTCGGCCAAAATAGGGCTTGATTGAAGCCTGTCTATGTGCTGGCCTTCGTCATGAGGGACACCAATTGTGGTGCTGTCCGTAGAATCTGTAGGTTTAAAAGAAGCTGTCCGGATCTCAGTGAATAATTGACTGGTTCATAATAGTATTCAATACTGGCCGAGTGGTGCCGTGGTGATACATGACTTGGTGTATCAAAAAACAGCTTACCTGCTGCTGCAATAGCAGTAGGATGCTGTGGACAATCCTCATATAATTGCTGGATTGCTAGTGTGAAGTTGCACTTTAAGAGTGGGCCGAAGTGTCCTGAAGGCCGACGTCTCTCAGGGTCCCGCAGACTGGAATGGGCCAGGGTGGGTCCCAAATCTGAGAGGAAAACAAGGGAGGATCATGACTAAATGATCCTCAAAGAGGTCTGCTAGTGGTGGATTCGGTAGTGGTGAGGAAATCCTGCCAGGGGTCTGTACCCCATATTTGCTGTGGTAGTAGTCCATACATGCCCATAGAGTGACAAAGTATTCTATGTGGAGCTCGGTGAATAGTTCCGGTTGGCCGTGAAGTATCCATGGAGGTAAGTGGATTGACGTGGTTCCACAAGTGGGTATGGCTCCAGGTGGTTAAGATATCTGGTACTGAAAGCGTCCGGTCCTATGTTTGGTGCAACGTGAAAACTGTGCGTTTCTGGTCTATGGAACAAAATGCACACTGCATGTGCACAATTTTGGTGCTGGAGGCGGGGTCTACAAACAACTTTAGAGGTGCCTTGGAGTAGGAGTGCCATGAAGTGCTAATCGAAGCTAGTAGATAGTGCCTGATTGCAGTTGTAAGTGGGCGAAAGCACGTGGTTAATTATAAAAAGACTGTACGTGAAAGTCGCTCCTAAATGCAGGCGTTGCGACATATAATAGAGTAACACAGGTTTAGGACCCTATCAACTTACTGCAGTGTGTCTGGTGCTTCTGTGCTCGCGCGGTCCTCAGCTCACAGTGGTGCTGTGCGAGGGAGTCCGGCTTCTGTGTCTATAAACGTTCCTAGAGGCTGACGTTCAGCCAATGGGGATGCAGGGTTGGTGTGGGAGGCGGCCGAGCAAACTAATCACATCATGGTCAGTGTCTAACCCAATTGTGTGTCATTTGGAAGGCGGGAGGGTGGGGGGGTGTACTCAGAGGTATGGACTACTTGTGCGGCAGGGCATTATGGGAGACGTAGTCCCCTAGGGGTGAAAAGCTATGGCCCATGCCGGACGATTTATAAAGCATGGTGAACGTTTTTAAAAAGCGTGTGGGGGTGCGCTGGATGTCAGGTGCCCGGGTCGATTGGCCATTGTGGGCCTAGGAGCCCTAGTATCTGTCGAAAGTGGCAGAGATATCAATGGTGGACATTTGTCAAACCTAACCGGTGACAGTCAGTCTGGCATCATTGACGATCAATATTTAAAAACACTGGCACAAACATGACAGCTGGTGTCAGCACTAGCATGGTACTGATATACAAAGGACAAATTATCACTGCATTTTCATCCACAGGTTGTTTAAGCAAAAGAGTTTTTGACGTGGGAGCTATTAGCCTATGAATTTGAACAGTGGAATAGCAATGTCAATCCACAATTTCCGTCCCCTGGTAGCACAAAATGGAACAAATTTGTGAGAGAGCAAGTTCTATTCATGCATACATTTTCAATTTAGTCGGAATAACACATCATGTTAGTGCAAAGGAAGGCTATTTGACATGTGTGTTGGGTGGCAGGAGTGTCTCAAAAGTGTTTCCATTCTACGGTTATGTTTAAACCGTTGCGTACAGAGTCCAATTTATGCATCCATTTAGTTCCAGTTTGGTGAGGGCCAGATTGATATCCCCTCCACGTCGTTGTGGCTGGAGCTGTTGTAGCACGGTCCAGGAGAATTGTTCGTGGGTATGTCCTTTTTTGTCGAAATGTTCAACCAGAGGTTTGTCCTGCACTTGGTTCTTGATATAGGACCTATGTTTGTTAATCCTTTGTTTTACGGGTCTGTTAGTCTTGCCGATATATATCTGTGAAGGGTCCATAGGGTTACAACGTGGTTTTAGACCCTCCAGAGAGGTAGAAATTCCATAGAACAGGGTATTTGACTCATGTTCGTTCTCAGTAGAGGGGCTCCCACACTCCTTTGTAACTTTGTAAAACTTGGGGTTTCACTCTAAGTAACCCAGGATAATCCAGACGTGGACCCTGTAAGGACATGTAATATAGCATTTTTTTTTGCCAGTTTAATATATATAGCATTATTGGTAGTATGCAAAGGACAGGATTTACAACACAGCCAGGCCCAATTTGAAACTGCAGATATTCAGAGCACACATAGAAAAACTTGTGCTGCCAGGTTCAAACAATGAAGTGCACCATTTTATTTTTTGGATGCTTCATGTATGGAGACTGCATTAGAATACATAACCGACTAACATTATTAACAGTGCTAAAATATTAATTCTAACTTCTCTAACATTAAAATGCAATCTCATATGCAAAATGAGGTGAAATCCATGTTTTGGTGGCACTGCTGAGATTCATTTTTAAATGCACACCGGCGTTTTCTTCAGCTTGTGGCGAACAGAAAAAATGCAAGCGGCAGGAAGCAAAGTGAAACAGTAACTCTGGGCCTAAAGCTTTAATTGTTCTGAAAATGAGGGCTGGTACAGAATACATTTTGTTCTATGATTGGTGGAAATTGTAGACAGATAAGCCACGTCAATAAGGGGATGGTTAAGAGTTTTCTTAGTAACAAGAAATGAGGAGAGCAGGGAGTTCATGCTGGGCTGAGGAGACAGATGGAGGTTCCAGGGGGTAGAGCGCTAGCTTTGAATCATAATCAGCAGGCACTCCCCACACAAGATTACGGAGGAGTTTCACACTGACACTGGGTCTGCATCTGCGAACACAACGAGTTTGTGCGGGGGACTTCATAGAAAGGCCAACCTTTGTAAGATAAGTGCTAAGTGAGGACCAGATCAAATGCTGTGTGTGTGAATAAGAGTTATTGCAGTGTAGGGAAGTTAGGAAATCATTGCATGTTTATTTTACATTATTTTCAGAATGTGGGAACATTAATCCATGTTAAAAAAATGTCTGCTTGTTCTGTTTGTTCTCTTGTATTGCAGATGATGCTGTAATTAACCCATGGTAAGACTTGGTGACTTGTAAATAAGATACAATACAAGAAGTATTTATAAAAATAAATGGGATTTTTGTGTCATTCATGCATCTGTGAATTATTTACATAAGTGATGTATAAAGGGGAGCCTCATATCAGTGCAGTAGTGCATTTGCCAATTTACCAATGCAAGTAAAATAGCAAACAAGAGAAAGCTAGTGATAAACAGCTATAAAGCAGAGGTTTCTGTGCGGTGTGATGAATGTTTCCTTCCTTGCAGGGTTGTCAGAAGATATGGTGAGGCCCGGGGCAAAACATTTGGTGGGTCCCCCTTACAATTTTTTGCACTCGGCCAGCGGCGGCACATCCGCAAACAGGAGACTCGAGAAATCTACCCTTGAGTTTGTGTGCAGGATCCCAAATATGGTGTATTACTACAACTCCAAATCAACTACAGCAAAGTTAGATTTCTCTACAGAAGAAAGGTTCATGCCAGACAAACTGTTTTATCATATGAATAAATATATATAAGATGGCATGAGCTCTCCACTGCACCACCTCCAATTCTCTGAGGGTCAGTCACTTTTCCAAGCAAAGAGTTGAGGGCAGATCTCTTTCTTCGGCTGGGGCCTCCCTCTGGAAACAGCCTCCCTGCCTCGCGGAAACTTGGGGAGAACCATCTCCGGTTCCGGAAGCAACTCAAGACCTGTCTCTTTGCTTCTGCCTTCTCTCTTCCTCTCCCTTGTTGATCACCTGCCTGATCCATGCACTGGTCACCTGGTCAAGCTCAGAATTCGGGCCCAGGTCCCTGCCTGTCCTGTTGCAATCCTGCACTTGTGGTCTGTATCTGTAACCCTACGGTCCCCGCTCTTGCTCTTATTCTCCACCAGTTGGCTGCACTTATGAGTACCCACACTTGCAACCCGTTGGCTGCACTCTTGTTTCTCCTTTGTTGCTGCACTTCTGCATCCTACCCCACCCTCGGCACTTCTCCCCTCCCCCCTGCCCTGCTCTTGCTCTTGCGCGATCTGAATGACACAAGGCCTAGTATGATCTGTGTTTTGTCCTACTCTTTTGTTTCTCCCTCCTTGCCTTGTCACGCCTAGAAACACTTGTGTACAGGCACGTTATAAATGCCATATCATATCATTAAGGAGCACCCTGCCCCTGTGTGCACATTAAAACACACATCATACACAGTGACAAATGATGTACAGTGGAGGCTGGTACATTTCTGAACTTAAGAGGCTTAAATGTTTGTGCCAATTAGGCAGGATCAACAGAGCACAATGAGGAAGCCCAAACCAAACAAGGGTTGCTTGAGGGGTTCTCACTCCTGAGAAAATGTTCCAAACATTGGGTTAAAAGTATGCATTTTACAGCACTTTCTTTGCAAAATTGGGTAGAAATCCATACAGTTTGCAATTGGTTTTGTATGGAAGCACATGGAAATTCCCAATAGTTGCAAATGACAAATTGTGCATAGGAACATTTTCCAATACATTTCATACCGCCTTTCCACGCTATTCATGCTGGTTGTTCTAATTATGTCGATGCAGGCTGCATTGATATATGCCATTATTACCATGTACGGACTCCCAGCCTGTAAAAATGCCATGCCACAGAAAGTATATCCAGGCTGACTGTGTACCATAAGTGTTATTACTGGCTAGATTGGCCTACATTAAATGTGGGCCAATTTAGCAAAGTAGTATGTTTGCTTTAAACGTGATGCATAGTCCTGTGCATCAAGGGTAAAGCAAAAAGAGCAATGGTTTGAGTACCTGAGCAGCTGATAGCAGTGCCTGGTAAATGCCTCATACTTATGCACAAGCCAAAACTGTTGGCTTTGCCAATGCTTATTTTTAAAAGAACTTCAGTGAAAGACACACAGGGTATTTTTAAATTGAGTGGCCAAAGGCAGACCTGATTAAGACATTTTTATTACACCAGTTACGTGTTTACAACTCCAATGAAGTCATGAATTCTCAGAAGACTCCTTTGAGGACACATTGAGGGCAACGTTTAATGGCAAGGCATGTTTAAAGCTAGCTCAAAGAGTTCCAGTGAGGAGGTGTTTTGGGTGGGGAGGGCATGAACTGGGTGAGAATTGCCATACAGATTAGCATGTTAGCATGGCCTTGAGAAGTCATTTCACTGTTAGCACCTGCATTCATATCCATACATTTTTAGGTCATTGAAATCGTGATGTGGTGTTAGCACTTGCATGCTAGGGAAGTGATTAGAAGGGAAGTGGTGATATGAGATATCTCATTCTCACAATAGTCCGTAAGTGTGACGTTTCAGAAATGAAGGCAAGAGGTAGCTGCTTGTAACATTGAAGCTTCACCAGAATAGTCTCATTTGAAATGTGGAAAGATGTTAGGTGCCCCCACACAAGGAAGTTTGACCCTTCTTCACAGCCTCTGATGTTAGCGCCTCTCCCAACATTTGAAGTGTTAGTCCCCTTTCCCCCCTGACATTTTAGCCTAGGTGCACCTCTGATACCATGTACCCACCCCTTAATGAAGTGGCCCCCAGGGCGGCTACATTTAGGGGTGGTGCTGAACACACACTCACAAAAAACACTTTCACCCTTGCAGTCATCGACCAGCTACACAACTCCACACATACATATATACATAAAACCAAACACAGCATTGACACAAACACCAACATGCACGCATGCATTCATACATACACATATACATACTGATTTAATTTAAATACACATATACACTTTTAATTTAAAATAAAAAACACTTACCTTACCTCCATGCACCCTTAAAAAGCATCCACGCAGCCGACACGTAGACATGCTGCCTGACAACAGAGAACTCCTCTCCCATCAGCCAGCATGGTCATTCTGAGCAACGGGAACACACTGACTGACAAGAGAGAACTCCTCTCCCATCAGTTAGCATGGTCACGCTGAGCAACGTGAACACACTGACTGACAAGAGAGAACTCCTCTCCAATCAGTCAGTGTGATCATGCTGACAACATGAACACACTGCCTGACAAGAGAGAACTCCTCTCCCATCAGTCAGTGTGGTCACGCTGAGCAATGTGAACACACTGACTGACAAGAGAGAACTCCTCTCCCATCAGTCAGGTGGGCATGCAGAGCAATGTGAACACACTGACTGACAAGAGAGAACTCCTCTAATTTAATTTAAATACACATATACACTTTTAATTTAAAATAAAAAACACTTCCCTTACCTCCATGCCCCCTTAAAAAACATCCACGCAGCCGACATGTAGACATGCTGCCTGACAAGAGAGAACTCCTCTCCTATCAGTCAGCATGATCACGCTGACAACATGAACACACTGGCTGACAGGAGAGAACTCCTCTCCAATCAGTCAGCGTGATCACGCTGACAACATGAACACACTGACTGACAGGAGAGGAGACCTCTCCTGTCAGTCAGCGTGGTCATGCTGAGCAACGTTAACACACTAACAAGAGAGAGCTCCTCTCCCATCAGTCAGTGTGGTCACGCTGAGCAACCTGAACACACTGACAAGAGAGAACTCCTCTCCCATCAGTTAGCGTGATCACACTGACAACATGAAAACACTGACTGACAAGAGAGAACTCCTCTCCTGTCAGTCAGCGTGGTCATGCTGAGCAACGTGAACACACTGACTGACAAGAGAGAACTCCTCTCCCATCAGTCAGCGTGGTCCCGCTGAGCAACGTGAACTCACTGACTGACAAGAGAGAACTCCTCTCCCTTCAGTCAGCGTGGTCACACTGAGCAACATGAACTCACTGACTGACAGGCAAGGATTCCTCTTCTGTCAGTCAGCGTGGTCATGCTGAGCAATGTGCACACACTGACTGACAAGAGAGAACTCCTCTCCCATCAGTAAGCGTGATCACGCTGACAAAGTGAACACACTGACTGACAAGAGAGAACTCCTCTCCTGTCAGTCAGCGTGGTCATGCTGAGCAACGTGAACATACTGACTGACAAGAGAGAACTCCTCCTTGTTTCTTGGGGGAAAAACTAGTATTTTTTCCTATACGAAGGCAAAAAAAAGACATTTAAAAAAAGGCATTACATTTTTTTTTGGTCCTTTTGATTCGAAACGATTGCAGTTTGAAACAATGAATTCGACCTTTTGGACACCCTCAAATTACCACCAATACAAGCTAACATGGTATGGTCACTAAACTAGTTTGATACCAAACCCAATCTAAATGTAAGGCTAATTTACTGCTAAATTACCGCCAATATTTTTACCGTAAGAAAATACCTCCAAATCCTGAATTTACCCCAATAAAACAAAATCTCTTAAAACCCCTTGCTCACTGTGTTTAAGAGATGATCAGCGTCACCTCAGTGCGTTAAAATGTGATGGTAGACCCTCCTGAGTGGAAGAAATTCCATATGACAGGGTTTTTGTCCCATGTTCGCTCTCAGTAGAGCAGCTCCCACACTCCTTTGTAACCTTGGAAAACGTGGGGTTTCACCCTAAGTAACCCAGGGTAATCCAGATGTGGACCGTTTGCCCATTGTGTCTTAGAGAGACTCAGCTTCGCCTCACTGATGCGGCCTGACTAGGCTGAAATATGTGTCTGGGGTTGCTGATGGTAGTCTTGTTCAGAGGAGATTTGCCTAGCATTTTGTTGCTGGACTGCCCTTGTGGGTGGGACAAAGCCGAATATGCACATGGATTTTTCTACTCTGTGGTGGTGGTGCAGTGAGTTAAAATGTGGTTGTAGACCGTCCTGAGTGGAACAAATGCCATAAAAAAGGGTATTTACCCACGTTCGTTCTCAGTAGTGGCGCTCCCACACTCCTTTGGAACTTTTGTAAAACTTGCGATTTCACCCCAAGTAACCCAAGGTAATGCAGACATGGGCGCCTGGCTCACTGTGTCTTAGAGAGGCTCAGCTTCACCTCACTGATGAGGCCCACTAGGCCGAAACATGTGTCTGGGGATGCTGATGGTACTCTTGCCCAGTGGTGATTTGCCTAGCATTTCGGTGCTGGACTGCCATTGTGGGTGGGACAAAGACTGATATGCAAATTGATATTTCTCCTCTGTGATGGGTGCAGGTTGTTAAAATGTGGTGTAGACCCTCCTGAGTGCAATAAATTCCATACAACAGGGTATTTGACCCATGTTCGTTCTCAGTGGAGGGACTCCCACACTCCTTTGTAACTTTCAAATACTTGAGGTTTCACCCTAAGTAACCTAGGGTAATTCAGATGTAGACCTCTTGAACAGGTGTCTGGGGTTACTGTCACTATCACAGCCAAGGTTCATAGTTTTAATTCAGGTATTCAGGCCAGGAGAGATAGATTGTCTATTTCAGCCGGGTCAAAGGTGTTAGCTTGGCACATGTGGTTTCACCATTCAGAGCATTGAAATACCATAGACTCCGATAGATTACAATAGGGGTTCAATACCCATAAGGTCAGGGCCTGTCTTACACCAGATTGCACTCCAGGCAGGATGCATCATTGGTGTCCCCCGACCCCCAAAAATGACATCCCAAAAAATGGTATGTTATAAATGTTGTAAATAGGGCACTCGGTAAAGAAGTAGATGGAAATACCAACCTTAGAGTGCTGCCCCCTAGCAACCCAGCACTCCACACCCTAGGATGCTCTACCCCTCTCATGTCCGTGCATTACCAACCTTAAAGCGCTGCCCTGGCACTATATACCCTAGGGTGATGTTCCCCACTCATGTCTGCGTTATCAACATTAGGGTGCTACCCTCTTAGAATCCCTGCACTACAAACCTTAGTGTTAGGTTCCTCTCTCACAACCATGCACTAAATCTTAGGACTCTGTGCCCAACCCACGATCTCTACACTAGAAAACGTAGGATGCCACAAACAAACGAATTTGGGTGTGCTACAATTCCTCCTTGCACCCCTGTACTACCACCCATAGGTTTTCACTTTTCCACTGTGCGCTCGAGACCAAGTCACTGCTGCGCTCCAACCAAGACCACTGTGGTGTCCCATAGATATGCGGGTATCTTTATCTCTCCAAACCCCTCATGTGCGGTTTACAGTAATACTAGTTAAAACAAATGTTGTATTCAATAATAATACGTGCACAATCGTTTAAAATAGAATACAAATATTGCAATTACAGTACAAGATAAACTCCTGAACCTAACTCCAGTCCTGGTGTATATGAGTGCAGAGTGAGCACATGTTCTGCAGTATAGATGCAACACATGTAGTAACCCCTCGTCCATTTCTTGCCTCCCTACAAAAGATGGCTTTGGGTGTCACACTCTACTGGCCCTATTTATGACGATGCCATATTGATGGCTGCTTTCAATAAGTTATTTTGATCGATATGGCGCTATTGTGTCCAGTGGAGTAACTTTGCTGAAAATGTTGGGGGGGACATGACATCTGACGAAAAGGTGCCCCAGCCAAATGAATGGGGACAAAATGGTGTGCCATGAAAGTTGGTGTTTGTCCTCCCCTAAAATTACGCCCATGAGTGTGTTGCAGCTACTATTCAATGTGCTATTTTTCAAAAGCTGCTGTTGATGCACAGCTCCAGGGTGGTGCCATTTTATCGTATCAGCCTTATCTACAATGCTGCGGGGTGTTGGTGTATAATGTGCTTCCCTGCTTACATCACCTTGAATAAGCAGTGAAGTATGCCCCAGGAGCGCTGAGCCACCCGCCACTATCTTTAGGCTCCCATTGCACAGCTCGGATCGCCTGGAGTCCCCTGCTGCCACTGCACTCACCACAGCAGACGGTGACGCTGGACGGCACAACTCCAGCGAGCATGCTATGCTCTCTCGCTTACCACTTTCCAACACCGACAAGTACATGCCCTGTAAACTCTGTGTATTCTTCAAAGCAACAACTCCAGAGAGAGGAGTCTATTCGTGGAAGGTGGGAGTAGGTAGTAGACACTTTGGGCCTCATTAGGACCCAGGCGGTAAGGGTTTTACGGCGGCGTAAACAGCGCCGACCCTTACCGCCTGATTCCGAGGTCCCTTAGCGCCATGGAGGTATTAACACCTGCTTTTAGCAGGTGTTAAAATCCATGGCGCTAAGGGACCTTGTTGTTAATTACGCCACCGTAATTTACGGTGGCATAATTAACGCCTTCCCCACTCCCATTATGCCCTATGGGGCAAAAATGGGAATGGGGAAGGGTAAATGGGGATTGGGGATTTACCGCCCCACTCACCTCGGAATGAGGCGGTAAATCCGCCAACCACCATGGCGTAAACGTAGTTTACGCCATGGTGGTAAAGGTACGACCCAGGCGGTAACTTACCGCCTTTGTGCCTGTGCATGTGGAGAGGCATCTGGACAGGGAATGGGTAATAATGGGCAGCATTTTAACATATAAATAAAACACTTCATGCAAACAATACTTTTCTATTTTCAAATTAATGCACATGGCCGGGATTTACCATGCAAGATCTTCAAAATTAATATTAACAAATTAAGCTGTGTAATCAACTCTGAGGTCAAATCATTAAAGGAGATATTCACTAGCGATGTCTAGCTCCACATTTATCTTTCTCGCTCTCTCTCTCTCTCTCTCTTTACATATCTTTGTCCTGTAGGTCTATTTGCCTACGTGTCTGTCTCTCATACTTTTCTAACCAACTATATTGTCAAATGTCTATTCCATCATCCTTCCAATTAACCTCTCTGACCACCCATCCACCCCCTCCAACTCCTTAATTCTTAACTGTAGTCATTAATACAAGTCTGGCGTAGGTTGATTTACAAAAGAAGGCCGGATAGCTCAGGGGCAACCTGTATGTCTTAGAAGGAAAACAAAGCATAACAACATAGGTTTGAACCCAAACCGTGTTATAAACGAACCGTTTTATTAAAAGAACCTTTATAATACTTGATACACATGACAAAATAATGGCAACGTAATGAAAATTAATATGCAAATAAGGCAAGGCACGATATACATGACAACAAAAATGGCAATGCAATGAAAAAACATGCAAATAATGCAAGACACGGTTTGTGAAAATGAAGTAGAGATAGCAAATTGGGCCCTGCAACCCAAACAAATATGGATAAATATACCCATCCAACGATAACAAGTACGTGAGCATGGTGCAAATAGTAGTCTGACTGTTAAGCTGTGCGTCCCGAGGACGAGGCGTACCTGTATCTCCAGGAGTCTTGCGTGCCGAGGTAGCCAGGTCGTGGTAGGTGTAGACAGGTAGCTGATGAAGAGAAGTGACGCAAAGAACCGACCCCGGAACCGTCCTGTAATACAGGATTGAACAGGGGCCAGCTCCTGACGCCACGAATGACACTTCCCGATATTAACGTGGCATCAGAACAGTGCAAGCACTGATTGGGAAGGTCATAGATGTTACTGGCAAAGTATCCCGGATGGCGAAGGTTCAAGGTAGCCAGTATGGGTAAGCAGAGAGTCCAAGATACCAATGTAGGTAAGCAGAGAGTCCAAGGTACCAGTGCAGGTAGGCAGGGAGTCCAAGGTACCAATGTAGGTAAGCAGAGAGTCCAAGGTACCAGTGCAGGTAAGCAGGGAGTCCAAGGTACCAATGCAGGATGATGAACAGGGATACATGGAAGCCAGAGAAGCGGACCAGGACCACAGGAACCCCAGCAGGAGGCGGGCAACATGGGCAAAAGAAAAGGAGCGGGAAGGGGAACCAGGGGGAAGAGACCAGAGAACACAGGGGAACAGGTAAGGGCAGGAGGAAAGGCAGCCTGACTAGAGGAGGAGCAGAAGGACCCAGCCCAGGATCAGGATCAGGACCAACTAACCCCAGAACCAGAGGAGCGAGCGGAAGGGAACCAACCGCGTTGAGACGCGATGAAGAACAACTTCGAATCGCTTAAGTAGCGGTCCTGCGCGAAACCGAGGCTTGAACCGCGCTGCAATGAGCATGCGCAAATGGGTGTCGCCGCGCGAACGAGGCTCGAAACGCAAACTCGCTCGAACAGCTACGCGAACGACACCCGTGCCCCACACGGGTCAGGACGGAGAAACATCGCCGGGGAAATGCGCCCAGAGAGGCGTGTCGTCTCCACAACCTGAGACGTGGGTATAACTGCCAGGAACTAGCACGCCCCTCAGAGCCCCGTCGCCCCGCACAGGTAGGTGTTCTAACACTGACCCACAAGCTGCCAAGGTGCCAATTTGTGCCGTGGACAGCTCGATTAAAAAAGAGAGCACAGGCCTGTCCAATAATCTCATTGTAAAATGTCTTACTTACCAATTATAACGGTTAACACTGTTATGGCAATCTTGGCAGTGGCAGCCGCACAACTTCAGGGCTCTGGGCTCATCCTGGCTTGGCACCTGCCTACATCATGCCTGGCTGGGCCTTAATCCCGATTCTCTTGCCAACTCACACAGGGTTACAGCTGAGCAGACTGCCAGCCCAATAAATCAACCCCCTGTGTTAGTGCAGCGCCGTGCTGAAGGATGACACCTGGGGGCCTGGCGCCACCCGCCGAAGGCAAATCAACAAATGTTGCAATGTTCTGCCTCAAGCTGCTTAGTGCTAGCATTATAAAAATGAACGTGGTACGGTGCCTGGCTTTGCAGGTGCACCACGAGTACAAATTTGGAATGCAGAGACGTATATCCTATGTATCCTTGCATGCGCTCAGTCAGACTGGGTCTGGCACAGTAAAATGATGAATTCATGTAAACGTACACAAGTGACCACAAACTGTATAATTATTTTTTCTCTAATTTGTGCAGCCATCCATCTTGCACGCGGCCCCAAACAAGAGAATAATAATCGCTGCCTCAGCGCCCCAGTGGGTAATGCATTGGGTCTCATTACGAGGTTGGAGCTAGCCATGGCGCTATTAGCGCCATGGCTGCCTCCAAAATCGCACCGACTCCGGTCTGGTGGATGGAGCAATTACCGGTCCATTCCGAGGTCGGCGGGACCGGTAATTCCCCATTCACCAGAGCCATTCCCCACTCCCATTTGAGCCCCCATAGGGCTCAATGGGAAGGCGGCAATAACGGTACCGCAAATTGCGATACCATTATTGACCCCGGTATCCCTTTGCGGGTCCCGTCCTTAATACCTGGTAAAACCAGGCATTAAGGAAGGACCCGCAAAGGGAACTCGTAGTAGGGTGGTAAGGCATTACCGGCACCGGTGCCCATACCAGTGCCGGTAATCCCTTACCGCCCACCTCGTAATGAGGACCATTGTCTTGTAAGGGCCCTTCACCCCAGGGATCAGGCCGCCCACTCCCTTGAACCCAATGACAAACAACCCGCTCCCACCCACCAGCATCACTCCATGCAATTTCCATGCCCTGCAATGCATGACAAGCAGAGGCTGTTTACTAAAGTTTATGTATATCCTGCTGCACACGTAGAAAACTTGGAGTCTTCATCAAGCCAGCTCCTCTTTAATGCGGCGCGGCTCTGCCTGCAGAAGAGTTTGCTATTGAGCTGCATCATGAATCGAAACTCCCTCCTCTGTGAACGACACACGTCTGTTTTGCTACTTCATGCAAATGTTAATTCATTTCGATCCCCAAATGCTATTACGGGTAAAAGGTCATGTTCTGTACCCTCACACCTCTGTAGTGCCAATATTTTCTAAATATGCCATTTGTTGGCAAACCCGATAATACTTTATGTTTTCAGAGACACACACCACAGACCTACTCTCAGTGATTGGCCTGGACTTTCAGGGTTTTCAGTGCATAGTGCACTTTCAGGTGGTCCTAAAATGGCCGGTATTTTGAAATCGGGAAGCCCTCGAGCAAAGAGCTGTGCGGACTGGACTGTTTCCACTACCCCAATCTGTATATTACAGGGATGTACTTACAAGGCGGGTGAACATGGAATGTAAGCAACAATTAGTACACTGGTGTTCCGGCGCCCAGGCACACCCTTTATGAGATACTGGACTGACTCTTGGACTGCTGGTTCAGCACCCCCTAGCTGCAGCACCCACTAGAGGCTGACAAGTCAGGCAGCCGCCTGCACTGCCTGACGTAAAGACCGGCCCTGCATAAAATGGCCATCTCAGGGACAAGCAGCAGTATTGATCTAGTCATTTGTCATTGAGAGCAACTTAAGCTCTGCCTCCGCTGGAGCGCGTGCTTCACGTTTGCCCTGCTGACAGCAGTGTAACGCTACCGGCGCTTCTGCTCACAGAACCTGAAGAAATAGAAGAAAAACAATATTAATACTTTGAAGGACTCACAGATTATCCATTGTCCAAAGATAAAACTTACCAGTGTGAATTTTTCCTTCTCCGCAGTCATTCAGTTGAAGAATATTCTTTCGTCACAGTGTCTCTTCTGTCCGCAGCATTCGCTCTCAACCGCAGCATCTTCCAAGGGTTTTTCTCAGCATTCCGAAGTCCTGCAGAAAACAAAGGTATTTTGTTAAACCAACATTACAGAGTTTTAAGTGAAGATAATTCCTATGCACATACGTACCTGAAGCTCCACAGAGTTTCTCCTCACAGTTGTTAACTGTGCTTCGTAGTAGAAAGTTGCAGCTTGTCAGATAAATCGAACTTAAGCTGTTCAACATTTTCTCTACATGATAACGCGTGCAACCATTCCACAACCAAAGTTCTTTCCTGGATACTGAAAATTCTTATTTTGAGGTACCCTTCAGCTGTAGCACACGGTTCAACTCTCCATATGAAATAAGGGGTCCATACTTTTCTCTTTTAAACTTTCAGTAAAGCTTTTCTTCTTCCAAGAACCTGCAAAGAGAAGGAAGAATCAAGTAATTAGTATGAGAGATCTCTCCAATTTAGACAACAGTTATCCTCACTTATTTTCCTGTCAAAAGACTAACTGCTTTAAAGACACTTGCCTCCAGAGTCTTCCAGAGTTCTACTGCATTCCAACCTTCAGAACCACGATATCAAAGTGCCTCTGTTAAACAGCAGGTTGGAGAGCTCCATAAATACAAAACACAGGCGGGAAGGGTGTGTGGTCTCAGACACAGAAGGGAGTTCATCTCTGGGGGGAAGATAGATATAAACTCTTAGTAGCTCTCAGCATTCTTAACATTTACAGTACCTCTATTCTTGTTATCTATCTGTCTTGCGAGGACAAGAATCGAAAGCTCCAGTGTAGCAGATCCACAGGCTCAAAGATCATTGCGCTCCTAAGGAGTCCAGGTAAGAGTTACAAAATGCAAAGCCATACTTAAAAAATACTCCACCTGAGTATAATGGAAACCACAGAAATAGACAATTTGTCCTAGATTTTGGGGGAGTTACGGGCAGAAGTCCATGCAGCAAAGTCAGAAACCAATTCCCTTAGGAGGGAGTTGGTGGTTCACAGGGAACACACTGATGAATTGGGTTGTCAATTATAACAATCTCAAGCCGAACCAGCCCCACTTCCTGGTGGCCTTCCACCAGTTCAAGGCAGCTCTCCCAGTCCTCCTCTACAGGTGATTTTACCTGGAAACATTCCATTAGCCCCTCCAGAACAATTTATGGGGGATCCGAAGAATTTTGCAGTCTTCATGAATCAATGTAACTTGCATTTCCTGTGTCGACCCGGAGTCTTTCATTAAGATCAGTCTAGGGTGGCATTTGGGTTATCCTATCTGGGTTGGCATGCTGCTGATTGGTCCATTCACCTAGTCAACAGAGATGACACGTTATTAATAAACTTCGCTGGTTTTCAGCAGGAATTGGAAAAGCTCTTTGCCCCTCACACATAGGGACAGTGTTGGATAATGAGTTCCTTTCTTTACCTCAAGGTGGTCACAAATTGTTGGCATATCTAGCTTCTTTCAATCGATTAGTAGCAGAAATTAATTGGCCAGAAGAAAAGAGAACAACACTCTTTTATCAAGGTTTACTAGGAGAACTCAAAGACATATTGGTGTTACGCTCACCTCATATCCCGGGGCATCTGGCAGGCTCTGAGATCTGGAACCCTGGATGCGTAGTGCCCAGTGCTGAATAATGAATCTGCAATTACAGAAGGGAGGATTTGTGATAACTGTCTCTAATGGGTGAATCCCCCACCTCCCTCTGACCGATTACCTTCCCACTGGGTTCTTTTCTCACCTTAGTTATTTGTAGGGTGAGCTATCCGGCCTGCGTTTCTTGTGTAGGGGCACTTAATCTTTGTTGGCAAGATGCCCGAGTTGCTTCACTGGTGCAGTACGCCTTCCTTGGGCCCAGGCCTGCTGTGACCCCCGAATCTGCTGGTAGGCAGGTAGGTTTGTTAATTGTAAGTCTTTGTTCTGTTTGTGGTGGGAATTCATTAATGTCTTTATCTCTTTTCAGGTGCGAAGGTCTTGATGCTGGCGTGCCGGATGGAGAGGCACGTTTCTAGGTAAGAGAAAGTGCGAAGCGCAGCACCTTTATTGTCTTTTAAAGCTAACCTGTGTTTTCTTCTTCTTCTCCTCACAGGCCGCTGTGGTGCTGCGAGTGGATGAGAGTTCAACAAAAAAAAGGCCCCCGGAATCCGTTAAGGTAAATACAGCACTGTGCGGTTGTTTAATATTGAAAGCGAATCTGAATATGCCTCTTTTCCTTTGCAGATGTTGCTGTGGTGCTCCGGATGGAAGCGTGGCGTAGTGCGATGGAATTCAGGTAAGACTGATGGAATTCGATGTTTTGGAAGCGCGCGTTCTAATATTGTTTTTCCCTTTCTCGTTATTGCAGATCGCAATGTTCGAACAGCAGCTGTAGTAGCGGTTCACCTGAAGTCCTTAAGCTAGTACTCACAGGTGAGTGATGTTTCTTCTTCTCTCGGTTTCCACAGATTGCAGCCCAATTGAGATGATGAGTGCTGGATGGTGTTTTCTCAGATAAAACAGAATAATCTTGTTCTTGTTCTTGCAGGATTACAGGAAGATGCTGAAGACCAGGAGCTGGACACAGTGAGCGTCACACTGCTGGTTGCAGAATAACACGAAGCGTGCTCTGCGGTCAGGGTGTGGTTTATATAGCCCAGGTAAAGTAGTACCAGGGAAAGTAGTTCCAGGTCTGCCACACCCAAAACACTAAACCGCATGGCTTGGTTCTTAGAAATAGACTGTGTGGGTGCTTCCATGTTGGATTTAAAGGCCCATGTACATAAATGGGACCTAGTTTGAACAGCCCTTCCTTCCTATCAGGACTGGCTCCAGGAGCCCTTTTGCAGCGGTTTTAAGGCCCTCAGGGTTCTGATGGGAGCCTGCTTGTGGCACAACTTGTGCCCCCTCACAGTGGTCATGGCAATTGGCCCAGTGTGTGAACCCTCCTGCAGGTTGTGCAGTTTAATAGACCTCACTATACTACTGGACCATCGATTGCAAGATCGACAAACAGACCATTCCAGATCAGAAAATAGATTGCTCTATATCCGTTCAAAAGATAGTGGTAATCGCCAAGTAAATGAGAGTCATCCAGATCCAATGCAATTGGGGTGGTTGTGGGACCCATTTCTAAAGAAGAAGGAGAAAAAAGAAGACAACACAATTTATGTTTGTCTATACTGTGGTTCAGCTGGTCATCATCTTCAGAACTGTCTGGTGAAACCCACCCTGGAAACCATTGGGAGCATTGGACAAGGCTGACAAAGCTGTAAAGAAAGATGAACTGATGGAAAACTCCAACGCTTGACAAGTTTAGAGTTCAACTTGTCGAGCCAGAAGAAGGAATTTCACATCTCACATTTCTTTGTTCCCATTATCCTAAGTAGTAACCTTCAACCTTCCAAGGTACATGCTCTCGAAGCATATGTGGACATTGGTGCAATTGGAAACAACATGGATTACGAACCTGCAGGCAAGATAGGTATTGCTATGAACCCCAAGTCTGTGGTGGAGAATGACACAGCAGTTGATGGTACTCAGCTAATATCCGGACCAGTGACAAAGTGTACTGAAGTCTGTACTTTGCTTTGCCAGGATGGACACCGAGAAAGGATCTCGTTTGACCTAAGCAGTACTCCACAGTTCAAAATCATCTTAGGGATCCCATGGTTAGAGAAACATAATCCATGGAGTGATTGGCGTGCCAGAACATTAGTATTCACTGAAGAATGCAAAAACTCATGTTACTGTTAAGAAGAAGATTCAGGAAACGAGGTCCAAGCCATTTCTAGAGAAAACCTCGCCTTGGGCTTAATAGGAATTCTACCACCAAAGTAACAAGATTTTCAAGTTTTTTAAAAGGAACCGGCTGTCATGACTCGCTCCTGGAAGCTATGGGATAGAATGAGGAGGCACTAGGCGTCCCATCACGTTCCGTAGGGAACGTGTGGCAACGCTCTAGCCTTTTCGGTTTTCCCTGCAGCACTATAATTAGGCACCAGGTGTTCAAGACCAGTGCGTTGCAACTCCTCTTTGCAGTCACGCTTGGTGAGACAGCGCTGCTGTTTCATGTGTGTTTTCTTTCAAAGTTTTCCCTTTCCTCCATGTGTTTTTCCAGCTGATTTCTCTCACTCCCCTTCTTAGCAGCTTGCCTTTTTTCGCATGCCCTGCTCGGCATCTTTCTATTGGAACCTTTGCTTTATTGGTCCGGCACGCCTCCACAGCAGTAAATTACCTTGGTGGATTATTTCTTTTTATGGCTGCCGCAGCGTTATGAAGTGACGCCTTTGTTTTGGGACCTCGGACTCCTCGGCTTGCCATTCCTTTGTTGCTGCTGTGTTTGCAGAAGGACTTCTCAGGGCAGCCCATTTATCACGGCAGTCAAGCGATTGTTTGAAGTAAGACACTCGCAGCTGCCTGTCTTGCAGTCACTTTACAAGTTAACTTCTTTTGTTTGCATTTAACCGTCTGCTGCTGCCCTGTCTTCTACTTCTGTACTATTCATACACTCCTTGCTCCATCTGAACACCCCACATCTCTTGGCTGTTGTGGATTCCCTCCTTTACTGGGGCATGCTGGAACTTGTAGTCAAAACAAGGATTTTAGTGCTACCTGCACCACCCTCAAGCCTACAGCAGAATCAAAACCATGCCAACTTCACGTCATCATTCCAGTTTTCTTTTAAGCTTAAGCTTATTTCCCTGGTTGGGGTGGGCTCCCCGGAGTCCCCGCTGCCAGGCAGATAGACTTACTGGCAAAGTGGCCTCCGGGGGAGCCCGTCCCTATCTCTTCAAGAAAAAAGGAAGAACCATAAAGAAGAAGACTACGAGGGAGAGGGGAGACCAGCTCTGAAGACTCAGAATTCAACACAGAGACCTCAGGTGAGGAGTGGGCTAGTGACCAGGGTATAATACCTAGTGTTAAACCAACTAAATCTGAGAGATTACAATGCCCCAATAACATGGCCAGCTTAGAGCAATACCAGGAACTGGTTAACACAATCCAAACCCTCACAGTTGAGGTACAAACTTTAAGAGTGGACAACACGGCTCTAAGACAACAGATACAGCAGAGAGATGAGCACAGAGGTGATTTACCTCCACTGATGTTACCATGCAGCAGGTTTCATGGTAACCCCAAAATTTTTGGACGCCTGTACGATATATTTCACCTTTCGCCCCAAGGCTTATGAGTCAGATTGGGCAAAGGTTGGATTTTTGATTTCAAACCTAGTGGGTAATGCATTAGCATGGGCTACCCCACTGGTGACAAACACTGATCCAACCCTCACCGATTACGGTACTTTTGTTCAACGCTTTAGGCACGGATTTGAAAGACCAGAGGTATATTATTCCACTTTTGAAAATCTTCTGGATATACGCAAGGGACCAACTGATGTACAAACGTATGTATCAAGCTTCCAAAGGGTGGCTACTGAAGCAGGCTGGCCAGAGACCGCACAACAAACCATATTTGGACGCAGTCTCCACGAAGATATCAAGGATGAATTGGCAAGGGTAGCCAGACCCTCTTCGTTTCAGGAACTTGTTTCCTTGGCATTACAAATCGAATTCAGAATGGCAGAGGGAAGGGCGGATAAGAGGAAACCTAGGTTTCCTAGCCTACCTTCTATACCTGAGAAAGTTCAATCGGATGAACCAATGCAGATAGGAATGGCAAGAGGTCCTCTTACTGCGGTAGAACGCAAGAGAAACAAGGATCTTGGATCTTGTATGTACTATGGGTCCGACTCCCACTTGTTGCGGAACTGTTCAGAGGTACCCCCTAGGAGTCAGGGAAACGAAAAACCCCGACCTTAAACAGGGAAAAGGAAGGGGTGACTACAATTAGTCCCTGTGAGAACACACACCCTGCCACCTTAAACAATTGTAGCCTTATGGTAATAAAAGTATTGCTAGACTGGAACAAGGAGCGTCCAGTGGAATGTTTGGCTATGTTGGACTGTGGTGCCGCAGGGAATTTTATGGATGGCCAATGGGCAAAAGACCATGCTATCCCAAGACGCCAAAAGATTTGACCAATTCCTGTGGAAGGAGTAGATGGCACACCTCTGACTTCTGGACATATTGTTCATGAGACCCAGGAACTTAGAGTCAGAATGGACTCACACCACGAGTATCTGTCTTTTGATGTCATCAGAGCCGCACACTACCCACTCATATTGGGAATACATTGGCTCAGAAGGCACAACCCGTGTATTGATTGGGAACTCAATACTGTGGAGTTTCAATCTAAGTTTTGCGTACAGCACTGTTGTCATGATGCCTACCCCCGGGAACCCAGACCAAGTCCAGCAACCCCGGAAGCAGGCATCAAGTTACCCCAAGCAAGCCCAACAACCCCTGCTAGGGGCTATTTGGGTGCAGTCCTGGCACCTATGGCACCAGGCTCATATGGAGAGTCAGTCCTGGCGCCATTGGCGGCAGGCTCATAGATTAAAACTTACCTGATGCAGACCATGCTGCAAACTTACCTGATGCAGACCATGCTGCAAGAGCTCCAAGCCAAAAGAGGCTTGGAAGGGACTATTTTACCTAGGGACTATTTTTTTACTCGGGTGGGGCTGGGGAGGAATACTTACCTGGGACTACTTTGGAGGCTATTTAAACCACGCCCGAAGAGCAGCACACGATTCGCGTTATTCTGCATCCAGCAGCGTAACGCTCACCGTGCCTGCAAGTCGGTATCCAGTCTTCTGCCACGCCCGCCTCGAGTTTGGAGCTCCTAGAAAAAGGGAGAAAGAAGGAGAAAAGGTTAGAACAAGAGCAATACCTTTGATCCTTACCTGAATTCCCGATCCATCGCGCCTTCGAGCTGGAAGAAAGAAGGTATTTTATGCGCGTTGCCTCGCCTGTTGCAGCACCGTGCTGAACTCACCGACATTCGCAGCATCTTCACATTCCACCGCATCCTCCTGCATGTTCCCACTGCACTCCGGCACCTAAAGAGAAGACAAGAACAGCAAGGTGAGCCAAGGGAATACAAAGAGGAATATCCCCAATAGATTTACCTGATTTTACCACCGGGTGTACTATTCCTCTTCACGGGTCGGCGCAGCTTCCACTGCATCCTAGCCGAACCCCGGCCCCTAAGGGGAAACAAAAGGACAGCAAGGTGAAACAAAGGGACTAACAAGGGGAACGCTCCTCACCACAAAAGACTTACCTGATTTTACCGCCGGAGGCATTATTCCTCGAGACTTCATACTTTCTCTCAGCGCCTGAATAAGGGAGAAAGCAACAGGTTACATATGGACATTATTTTATCGAACTGTGTTGGATAATACAAATCCTTACCAGAATATTACCGGTTGCCACGAGGAACTCTTCAATAGGGTCAAGCTGCAACCTGCAAGGAATCGGACAAGAGTGAAAGTCAGGCATTTGAACTCTTACGAATTACATACTTACGGCGTCTTGCCGGGAATATCGGAATCAATATTGTTCTGGAACTCACCAATTCCTCCGAGCCAGTGAAGCAACTGGTTATCTACGCGCCCCTGCACTCAATGCAGGATGGAGAGCTCATCTTTTCAAACCATCAGGTGATACTATAAGAGGGGACATCAAAGGTGATCAGTGGGGAGAACAGCGGGGTGGGGGAATTTACGCTCAACTCCACGGGTGTTTAATTCCCTTTCTCCATTTGCAGAAGAATATTCCTACGGGCCAAGCAAACGAAGCTAGGTGGGCCAGTCCAGTCTGTCATCTCGGCCCTACGCGTCACATTGGTGGAGACCGCAGATGTCCAGTCCAGATCGACGCCTCTGTGGGAGCCAGGTGAGCGTACAGAATGCGAAGCCACCCTACAAATTCCCACACGGGCGTTATGGATACCTCAGAGACTGACCAATTGGCCCAATTACTAGGGGAACTGAGGGCTGAAGTGCATTTCGCCCGTCAAGAAAACAATGCCCTTAGGAGAGAACTTATTTTGTCAAAGGAGCGAACTGATGACCTTGCTAGGCAACTATTGCAAAGCCAGGCTGGACAAGCACCCATACCTGGTTCCGGGGGAAATCCAGCTCCTGTGTTATCGGGTAAACCTGTGCAAATAAACCTACCAGGAAATATTCCATTAGCTCCACCCGAACGCTTTGCCGGAGATCCCAAAAGGTTCGCTGTATTTATGAACCAATGCTGCTTGCACTGGAGCCTTCCCAAACGATCAAGCTAAGGCAGCCTTTGTATTGTCATATCTCAGCGGCAGTGCAGCTGATTGGTCAATTCCACTAGTTACTCAGGATGACTCAATTCTTTGGGATTTTCAGGGCTTTCAAACGAGCATGGAAAGACTATTTGCCCGGCACTCCCAAGGACAGGCCCTGGATAACAAACTTTTGTCCCTACGACAGGGTAACCAGGACCTTCTATCTTACATAGCGAACTTTAATAGGTTGATAGTGGAAACTGGATGGCCTGAGGTAAAACGAATCACGTTATTTCTTCGAGGACTTCGAGGAGAACTCAAGGATGTCTTGGCTCAAGTCGTGAACCCACCTCAAGACTGCGCTGAATATATAGACTTAGTGTTCCAGTTAGATCACAGACTTCAGAACAGAAAGGCTGATCGAGCCAAGTCTGAGAACAGGGTGTTGATCAAAACCCACGCTAACCCCAAAGGAGCAGATGCTTCAGAACCCATGCAAATCGGAGGGGTTAAAGGACCCTTAACCCAAAAGGAAAGGAGAAAGAGAAATGAGGCGGCAGATGCAATTGTGTCTATATTGTGGAACTTGTGGGCATTTTCTACGGGATTGCCCTGTAAAACCACCCAAGAAGGTGGTAGGAGCTGCTGATAAAAGCCATATGGAGTCAGACTCGGGAAACAACCCAACCGACAAGCATAGAGGTCCACTTGCCGAGCTTGAAGAAGGATACTCAGACCTTGCATTTCATCATACCAATGGTCCGTGTATGCACGCAGTAAGGGCATACATTGATAGCGGGCCATAGGAAACTATGTGGACTACGAATTGGCTTCCAGGATGAATCTGCCCCTCTGCCGAAAAACCACCTCAGATGTCATCACCACAGTCGATGGAACTGAAATTGCCTCTGGGCCTGTAATTCATTCCACCGCAGAGATGATATTATTGGGTCCGGATGGGCTTCGAGAGACTATTGTGTTTGATCTAATCAAGGCCCCACAGTTCCAAATAATACTGGGGATACCTTGGTTGGAAAGGCATAATCCTTGTATTGATTGGCGAGAGAAGAGAATAACCTTCCCGGATTGTGCGCAAACCTGTTACCCAAAGAAAAATCTGAGCGCAGGCCTGGCCACAGTAACCACAGCAGCCATACAACTACCTCCTGAATACCAAGAATTCCAGGATGTCTTCCAAAAAGAACAGGTAAACACCTCACCTCCTCACAGATCGTATGATTGCCAAATCGATCTCATACCCGGTGCACAACCCCCTTGTAGCAGGATCTATGCCCTTACAGAACCTGAGAACCTTCACCTACGACAATACATAGACCAGTACCTTGCCAATGGCTTTATTCGCCCATCTAAGTCCCCTGCATCTTCAGCTTTGTTCTTCGTGCCCAAAAAGGAAGGTGACCTCAAAACATGCATAGACTACCGCGCATTGAACCAGATAACTGTTAAGAACCTATACCCATTGCCTCTGATCCCTGAACTACTAGACCAAGTGAAGTTACTGATAAGGAGTTATTAGCCATTAAATCCGCCTTCAAGGATTGGCGGCACTATCTTCTCGGTGCCAGGTATACCATTACTGTGATCACCGATCACTGGAACTTACAGTATTTAAAGACAGCCGAAGCCCAATCATCACGTCAACTCCGATGGGCATTGTTCTTTGCCGGGTTCGATTTCGTGATAACCTATCGACCAGGTTGTAAGAATGGTAAAGCAGACGCCTTATCCCGAATAGGGATGGGAGAGGCAGAAGTGAACCCAGAACCAGTACCTATAATTCCCGAAAAAAGAATTCTTGGCATGACTACTCTACAGACACTAGAAGACATTCAGGTAAAGATCCAGCAACTCTTGGATCCTACAGCCTTGCAGGACTGGGTAAAGAAAGGCCGGACTACTCTGTCACAAATGATCTGCCTTATTACCAAGGGCGGCTATTTCTGCCACACAAGGAACTACAAGAGCTAGTCATTTCCCGTTATCATGATAACCTAATGGAGGGGCACCCAGGTATTGCAAAAACTGAAGCTAAAATTAAAAGACAATTCTGGTGGCCCACCTGGCGAAAGGATATTAAATAATTTGTGATGTCTTGGGCATTTGCACCCAAAACAAAAGTCAAAAGCAAAACCAGCAGGACTCTTACAACCTTTAGCTATTCCGCCTACACCATGGCACACCTTATCGTTAGACTTTATTACTGATCTATCCCCGTGCAATGGATTTAACACCATTCTAGTTATTGTGGATCTTTTTTCCAAGATGGCCCACTTTATTCCTTTAAAGGGATTACCTTCTGCTTCAATCCTGGTCCAGGAGTTCCTCGAAAACATTGTTCGCATACACGGGTTTCCGTCCGTATTGGTCTCTGACCGGGGCAGTCAATTCATTTCACATTTTTGGAAAAAATGCTGTCAATTGGCGCAAATCGTTGTGAGGTTATCGACCAGTCACCACCCCCAGACCGATGGTCAAACGGACAGGACCAACCACACTCTCGAACAATACCTGCGTTGTATGTTACATCAGACGGAGAGTAATTGGAAAGACATTCTTTGGATCGCCGAATATGCATACAATAATTCAGTACACTCTGGAACTGGACAAAGCCCCTTTTATACCTTATATGGGCACCATCCTCGAACCTCAGACCTTGACTCACCCCAACACTTATAAATGCCCGCAGTGGACCATCTGCACGCTACGATTACACAAGCCTTTAAGGAAGCAACTACACATTTAAAACAGGCGAAAGAAAAATACAAGAAAGATGCTGAACGGCATAGAAGTGATTCTCCTCAATACCAAATAGTGGACCAAGTATGGTTAGCCACAAAACATATACCTCTAAAGGGAACACTGACACTTTAACCCGAGATATTTGGGACCTTACTCTATTAAGGCCATTATCAACCCGGTGGCTGTCAAGTTGGACTTACCTGCTAATATGCAAATTCATCCTGTCTTTCATGTGTCACTTTTGAAGCCAGTACAACCAGGGACAAGACTAACCAAGCCACCAGACCCCATCCTTGTAGACAGAGAACCCGAATTTGAAGTTAAGAACATCCTGGACTCCAAGCTGATAAAGTCAAAACTTTTTTATTTAATCGACTGGAAAGGTTACAGACCACAGGAAAGGTCATGGGAACCTAGTGACCATGTTCATGCACCCCGATTGGTGAAAAAATTCCACCGAAATTTCCCAGACAAACCGAAACCACAGGGAAGAACGACTTTAGGAGGGGCCTTGGGGGGGGAGTGCTGTCATGATGCCTACCCCCGGGGACCCAGACCAAGTCCAGCAACCTCAGAAGCAGGCATCAAGTTACCCCAAGCAAGCCCAACAACCCCTGCTAGGTGCTATTCCGGTGCAGTCCTATGGCGCCAGGCTCATATGGAGAGTCAGTCCTGGCGCCATAGGCGCCAGGCTCATCGATTAAAACTTACCTGATGCAGACCATGCTGCAAACTTACCTGATGCTGACTATGCTGCAAGAGCTCCAAGCCAAAAGAGGCTTGGAAGGGACTATTTTACCTAGGGACTATTTTTTTACTCGGGTGGGGCTGGGGAGGTATACTTACCTGGGACTACTTTGGAGGCTATTTAAACCACACCCGAAGAGCAGCACACGCTTCGCATTATTCTGCATCCAGCAGCGTAACGCTCACCGTGCCTGCAAGTCTGCATCCAGTCTTCTGCCACGCCCGCCTCGAGTTTGGAGCTCCTAGAAAAAGGGAGAAAGAAGGAGAAAAGGTTAGAACAAGAGCAATACCTGTGATCCTTACCTGAATTCCCGATCCATCGCGCCTTCAAGCTGGAAGAAAGAAGTTATTTTATGCGTGTCGCCTCGCCTGTTGCAGCGCCGCGCTGAACTCACCGACCTTCTCAGCATCTTCACATTCCACCGCATCCTCCTGCATGTTCCCGCCGCCCTCCGGCACCTAAGGAGAACACAAGAACAGCAAGGTGAGCCAAGGGAATACAAAGAGGAATACCCCCAATAGACTTAACTGATTTTACCACTGGGGGTACTATTCCTCTTCACGGGTCGGCGCAGCTTCCACTGCATCCTAGCTGAACCCCGGCCCCTAAGGGGAAACAAAAGGACAGCAAGGTGAAACAAAGGGACTAACAAGGGGAACCCTCCTCACCACAAAAGACTTACCTGATTTTACCGCCGGAGGCATTATTCCTTGAGATTTCATACTTTCTCTCAGCGCCTGAATAAGGGAGAAAGCAACAGGTTACATATGGACATTATTTTATCGAACTGTGTTGGATAATACAAATCCTTACCAGAATATTACCGGTTGCCACGAGGAACTCTCCAATAGGGTCAAGCTGCAACCTGCAAGGAATCGGACAAGAGTGAAAATCAGGCATTTGAACTCTTACAAACTACATACTTACGGCGTCTTGCCGGGAATATCAGAGTCAATATTGTTCTGGAACTCACCAATTCCTTCGAGCCAGTGAAGCAACTGGTTATCTACGCGCCCCTGCGCTCAATGCAGGATGGAGGGCTCATCTTTTCAAACCATCAGGTGATACTATAAGAGGGGACATCAAAGGTGATCAGTGGGGAGAACAGCGGGGTGGGGGAATTTACGCTCAACTCCACAGGTGGTTAATTCCCTTTCTCCATTTGCAGAAGAATATTCCTACGGGCCAAGCAAACGAAGCTAGGTGGGCCAGTCCAGTCCGTCATCTCGGCCCTACGCGCCAAATTGGTGGAGACTGCAGCTGTCCAGTCCAGATTGACGCCTCTGTGGGAGCCAGGTGAGCGTAACAACTGTCTTGTTTCAGATTAATCCATTCCGATCATTGATACCACCCTTCAGACAAAGAATACTAGCATCAACTCAATCTCAGGCCACTATCAAGACTTTTCAGATGTATTTGCAGATGTTCAACCCAGAAGTCTTCCCCCACATCGGAAAGAGGATTGTAAGATAGATCTTGTTCCCAACGCTGTTGTTCCCTTTGGAAGAATGTTCCCACTTTCTCTACCTGAAAAGGAGGTGCTTAAAGAATACTTGGCCACTAACCTGCAAAACGGTCTTATAAGAGAATCCACTTCTTCAGCAGGAGCGTCACTTTTTTTTATTTCCAAGAAAGACACGACTGAACCAAGGCCTTGCATAGACTTTAGGGGATTAAACAGTCTACAGTGAGGGACAGATATCCCATGCCTTTGATGAAAAATATTATTGAGGCATTTCAAGGGGCCCATGTGTTCACTAATCTTGATCTCAGAGGGGCATACCATATTTTGAGGGTCCGTGAAGGGGACAGGTGAAAGATGGCCTTTAGAATACCTTCAGGCCGCTTTGAATACAGGGTTATGTCCTTTGGACTGGTGAATGCTCCAGCGCAGTTCCAGCGATTCATGGACAAGATCTTCGCGGATTTGCTTTTCGCATCAGTGGACATTTATTTAGATGACATACTGGTATTTTCTGCTACTTTAGAGGAACATCATCAACACGTAAGAGAGGTACTATCTCGACTACGTCTTAACAGTCTGCTGGCCAAGCCGGAGAAATGTGTATTTGAAGCCTCCACAGTCCCCTATCTGGGATTCATACTCTCAGCTGGGCAAGACCAAATGGATCCTACAAAGATAAGAGCGATCACACAATGGTCGGTCCCAACTTCGGTAAAAGACATTCAAAGGTTCTTGGGGCTCTCAAACTTCTATAGGAAGTTTATCCCCAACTTATAAAATATAGTACCCCCCATTACCAATCTGCTCAAGAAAGGGGCGAAGTTTATTTGGGATCAAGAGACAGACCAGGAATTCAACCAACTTAAGCATTTGTATCTGCTCCTATTTTCCGACAACCGGATCAAACGCTTCCACTTATAGTAGAGACCGATGCCTCAGGAGGGTCAATTGGAGCGGCCTTGCTCCAAAAGAAGGAAGCCGACATGGAACATCCTGTTGTCTATTTCTCAAGAACTCTCAATCCAAGTGAACGGAACTACTCAGTCCTGGAGAAGGAACTCTTAACGATCCGACAGGCATGTGAGGAATGGAGACATCTCCTCCAAGGAGCAATCCATCCTTTCCAGATTCGTACTGATCATCGAAATCTCAGTGTCTTGCAACTAATGGAATGCCGTAATTCAAGACATGCAAGATGGGCCTATTTTTTTCACAATTCGACTTTGAGATAACTTACCTACCTGGAAAGAACAACCAATTGGCAGATGCATTATCCCGCAGTCTGGTGGATGACTCAGGAAGTTATCAAGGAAATGAGATCGTGCTAGCTGGTAAAAGATTCATTAATCAGGTAAATGTTTTTCTCCAACAAGTCCAAAGTGCCCAGAAGGCACGAGAAAAGAATCTACATCATCGACTGTTTCGCAGGGGTGAACTGCTTTTCAGGGATGGATCCTTGTACTTACCTACCAAAACCCTACAAGAACAGGCCCTTTCTTGGTGTCATAACATCCGTACGGCCGGGCATAAAGGACAGTGAGCTACTTTGGAGCTGGTCACACGCCATTTCTGGTGGCCTTCGAGGACAAGAGATGTGAGGGAATACGTTGCAGCATGTCCTATTTGTGCCCAGTATAAGTACTCCTACAGCAAACCCTTGGGGTTACTGCAACAAGAACCACCGCCAGCAGGGCCTTGGCAACACATTTCAACTGATTTTATAGTCGACCTACCGCAGTCCCATGGACATTCAGCTATCATGGTCACGGTTGATTCTTTTAGCAAGCTGGCACACTTCTCCCCCATGAAAGGGACACCGTCAGCCTCCATCACTGCTGAAGTTTTTCTAAGAGATGTGGTAAAATTACATGGGTTGCCACACACAATAGTTTGCGACCGGGGCTCTCAATTTACCTCAAAATTCTGGACCACTCTTTGTCACCTATTAAATATCCAAACAGCACTCTCATCAGGGTTTCATCCAGAAAGCAACGGTCAAATGGAACGTTTGAATGCCACTCTAGAACAATATATCAGATGTTTCTGCAACCAAGAACAAGATGACTGGTACCATCTCCTACCCATGGCAGAATTTTCATACAATAACACAAAGCACTCTGCTATGGGAATGAGCCCCTTTTGTTGTATATACGGATATAACCCAAGACATATACCATTGACAGGCCAATTATCGGCTAAAATGCCTACTGTGGATCAGCTTTTGGACACTCTGCAAACCCAACATAAGAAGGCTTCCCACAACCTTCAAGACTACAAGAGATGGGCAGACAAGAAACGGAGACCCAATCCAACATGGGGCATAGGGACAAGGGTGTGGCTATCCACCAAATTCCTACCCAGATGGGTGCATCCCAGCAACTTCTCCCCTAGATACATTGGACCTTTCAAGATCGAGACCAGAGCTATCCCAGTAGCTTTTCGGCTAACCCTTCCATCTAAACTCAGAAGGATCCATCCAGTCTTCCACTCTTCCTTGTTAAAAGCCTGTGTGCCAGATCCACCTGCAAGAAAGTTTAAGAAGACAATGTTTCAGCTGACAGACCTGACTGAGGAATACGAAGTGGCCAAGTTGCTAGATTCCAGATACAAGAAGGGAACACTGCAATATCTGGTACTGTGGAAAGGGTACCCCAGATCTGAATGCTCATGGGAACCTATACGGAATATATCCGCTCCCAGACTCATTCAAAGATTCCACTGGCTACATCCCGGAAAACCGGGAGGGAGACCTCTAAGAAGGGGTCATACTGTCATGACTCGCTCATGGAAGCTATGGGATAGAGGAGGTACTAGGAGTCCCATCACATTCCATAGCGAACGTGTGGTAACGCTCTAGCCTTTTCGATTTTCCCTGCAGCACTATAATTAGGCACCAGGTGTTCAAGACCGGTGCATTGCAACTCCTCTTTGCAGTCATGCTTGGTGAGACAGTGCTCCTGTTTCATGTGTGTTTTCTTTCAAAGTTTTTCCTTTCCTCCGTGTGATTTTCCAGCTGCTTTCTCTCACTCCCCTTCTTAGCAGCTTGCATTTTTTCACGTGCCCTGGTTGGCACCTTTCTATTGGAACCTTTGTTTTATTGGTCCGGCACGCCATCACAGAAGTAAATTACCTTGGCGGATTATTTGTTTTTATGACTGCCGCAGCGTTTTGAAGTGACTCTTTTGTTTTGGGACCTCAGACTCCTCGGCTTGCCATTCCTTTGCTGCTGCTGTGTTTACAGAAGGACTTCTCAGGGCAGCCCATTTATCACGGCAGTCAAGCGATTGTTTGAAGTAAGACACTAGCCTGTCTTGCAGTCACATTACAAGTTAACTTATTTTGTTTGCATTTAACCGTCTGCTGCTGCCCTGTCTTCTACTTCTGTACTATTCATACAATCCTTGCTCCATCTGAACACCCCACATCTCTTGGCTGTTGTGGATTCCCTCCTCTACTGGTGCATGCTGGAACCTGTAGTCAAAACAAGGATTTTACTGCTACCTTCACCACCCTCAAGCCTACAGCAGAATCAAAACCCTGACAACTTCACATCATCATTCCAGGTATTTTTTTAAGCCAAAGCTTTTTTCCCTGGTTGGGGTGGGCTCCCCGGAGTCCCCGCTGCCGGGCAGATAGCCTTACTGGCAAAGTGGCCTCAGTGGAGCCCGTCCCTATCTCTTCAAGAAAAAAGGAAGAACCGTCAAGAAGAAGACTATGAGTGCCTGGAGACAAAGGAGAGAGGAGACCAGCTCTGAAGACTCAGAATTCAACACAGAGACCTCAGGTGAGGAGTGGGCTAGTGACCAGGGTATAATACCTAGTGTTAAACCAACTGAATCTGAGACAGGCCAATGTGTTGCCTGCACATCGGCCTTACGACTGTCAAATTGATTTAATCCCTGAGTCTCAAACCCCATGTAGTAGGACGTATGCCTTAACTGAGCAAGAGAATATACATTTGAAGACATATTTGGATCAGTACCTTGCTTATGGTTTTATGCGGCCATCCAAGGGTCCGGTGGTCTCTCCTCTGTTCTTCCTGTCCAAGAAGGAAGGGGACCTTCGTACTTGCATAGACTATTGTGCGTAAAATCAGATCACAGTAAAGCACAGATACCCCCTTCCACTCATTCCAGTGTTAATGTAATGGACCAAGTCAAAGATGCAAGGGATTTTACAAAACTAGACCTTTGTGGAGCTTATCATTTAGTGAGAATTAAAGAAGCGGATTAATGGAAAACTGCCTTTTGTACAAATTATAGGCTATATGAGTATCAAGTTATGCCCTTTGGCTTATGAAATGCTACAGCAGCTTTTCAGAACTTCATGAATGATGTTCTATGCAGATTGTTCGATGTGTGTGCTGTAGTGTACATTGATGACATTTTAATTAATTCAGCCTTCGTCCAGGAGCACAAAGCTCACGTGAGAGCAGTACTTACAAAGCTTCGACAACACCAGTTATATGTCAAATCGGAAAAATGCTCCTTTCATGTGAACTCAGTGGAATTTTTTTAATTTACTCTGTCACTATTAGGAATTCAGATAGACGACAGAAAAGTAGAAGCAGCCTTAACCTGGCCCTTCCCTATGTTGGTGAAAGGAGTCCAAAGATTCCAGGGATTCTGCAATTTTTATCGGCACTTTGTTTCAGGCTTTACCCAGTTAGTCCATCCAATAACTTCACTCCTACGAAGCACAAGAGATTTGCCTGGACCGAGGAAGCATAAGAGGCCTTCCAGACTTTAAAGAATAGATTTACAACCGCTCCAGTTTTAAGACGCCCAAAGCCATTTTTTCTCGTTTATGGTAGAGACTGATGCGTCCAGTGCTGCTATAAGAGCAGTATTGTCCCAAAAGGACTTAGAAACTGGATAATTGCATCCAGTGGCTTTCTGGTCAAAGACATTCTCAGCAGCGGAGTTAAATTACAGAATCACAGATAAAGAATTATTGGCAATAAAGAATGCTTTTAAAGAATGGAGACACCATTTATTAGGGGGCCTTCACACTATTGCGGTCCTTACTGACCACAGAAACCTGCAATATTTACACAATACAAAAGGCTCAGTCCTCACAACAACTCCATTGGGCATTGTTTTTTGCAGAATACGATTTTGTCATAACCTACTGCCCTGGAGTAAGTAATGGCAAAGTGAATGCCTTGTCAAATATCGGAGAAAGGGAGTATGTTCAAATTAATCCAGATCCAGTGAGCATATTTCTGGAAGAGAAGATGCTGGGAGTCACTGGATTTTCTGAAGTGGACCTGGAGTCACAGATTCGACTTAGCATGATCACTTCTGAGTTAGAGGCCTGGGAGTCAAAAGGATCTAAATGTTCAATTCAAGAGCGTTTTCCATATTTCCAGGGTCGTCTTCATCTACCCACTCAGGAACTACAAACAGGTGATAGCAGATTATCATGGAGCGATGCTAGAAAGTCATCCTGGAATTGATAAGACTATAGCTAAGATCAAAAGACATTTTTGGTGGCCTACTTGGTGCAAAGATATCATAGATGTCATCCAAACTTGTGACATTTGCGCTCAAAATAAAAGTTTGAAGCAGAGACCAGCAGGACTCCTTCAACCCTTACCTATTCCCCCTGCACCATGGCTCATTTTATTGCCTTGAAAGGACTTGCATCGGCATCAGTTTTGGCAAAAGTATTTCTGGAACGTATAGTACATCTTCATGGATTTCCATCAGCAGTGATCTCTGATAGAGGGAGTCAATTTGTATCCCAATTTTGGAAAAGTTGTTGTGAGAGGGCTAAAATTGAGGGGCGTTTGTCTACTAGTCATCACCCACAAACTGATGGTCAAACTGAGAGAATGAATTAAACCTTAGAACAATACCTTCAGTGTCTTCTCCACCTAACAGATTATTCTTGGGTGGATGTCATCTGGGTAGCAGAATATGCTGTCATCAAAACAATGAGATGTACAAGGGAAGCAAAGCCCACACCTAACAATCCCTCAATTAGGTTCAAAAACCTTTAACAACAAACAAAACTGTGCTAGGGGGCAAATCACTGTAATGCATGATAGTCGATGCCAACCAAAAAGCTAGGTTTTAGGAGAACAATTTACCTCAAACAAACTCATGAGGCAGTGGATACACAATGTAAACAATTTTATTATTTCCAAAAACAATTTTAAAATGCAATCAAATTGCCAATAACACAGGTTAATAAGCGACCATTATTTTATGATGAGTCAATTATACAGTGCAACAATATAACACAGTGTTATGTCTTATGGGCTTCTAATGTCATGCCCTATAAGATGTAACTAAACAAAGTGTTTTGTGCTGTGTGCAAGTTCAATCAGTCGAACACATCAAACACTCCACTTATACTACTAAAAATTCACTCATACTCATTCTTGCTTTCATCAGATTCTACCAACATTTTATTTTCCAATTTCATATGTCCAAAGTTATATGGAAATTCATCAGGGACTGTCTGTAATCCACTGCATGCACTGATCTCAAAGAAATGATATTTTTAAAAGACAGCAATATTCAATAAAAGCACACATCTGAGAACTTTACATGAACAATTAATGTGTCATTACACATAGGCACCAAGTAACCAGAAAAAAGTATATTACGGAAGGCCCATCACTTTTTCTCCTGATTACCAGCAATCAGGGGCATCACCTGCAAAAGTACAGACATTGGTATAAGTGTCCATATGTCTAATTAATGATCATTAAATAGATCAATAATGCGCCCATCTGTTTAAATCAGATGCTGCACTACGAACAAGAAATAGCAATTCTCTAACTGGCACATTGGGAGCAACTAGAAAAGGGTAGAAATTAGGTAATAGTCTTATTTGAGCGATAGGTGCTTCTGTGGTTAGGTATGAAAGGGTGAAAAAGACCCATTCTGGTGGTCCACGTAATGTTATCTAGGTGCCAAGACTTCATATGGAGTGTGTTTATCAAGACCTTAATTAATCAGATACACATTGAAGCTCCAGTTTACCGGAAATGAGAAAGGGAGCAGTGTGTCGTTATGGTGCGTTTGTTCTCCCGGTCGTCAAGAACGTTACGCACATGTGCTCGTGGACCGTCATCCAGACTCAAACCAGATAGGAAGCCGATTACTCTCTGTGCATCAGTTTTAAAATAGATGATCTGAAGAAAGAGGCAAACGTACAGTGAGACCAGATGGCTACTGATTAATGGACCCTAGACACAGTCGCTCGAATTGGGTCTTTGTGCGTTGGGCCTCCAGTAATTGTAATATCCGCCCTCTACTGGAATGATGATGGCAATAAATTCGAATGTGGTTACCTCGAGTCAGCGGTCTTGCTTTGTCGACAGAAGGTCACATGATTGGTCTGATTCACGGGAAGTCAGAGAGGTTGGCGGTTGTAGCCAACTGGTGTGGAAATCCAGTATAGCTTGCGCAGTGCCCTATGCAGGGAAAAAGAGAGAAAACGGCAGGGTTATTTTAAATCGAGTCTGCAGTCATGTTTGTTGACGGAGAGGGCAGAGCACCCTTCAGGGGAATAGTTCCGCCGGTGCAGTCAGAGGCAGCGGCATTACCTAAAAGGGGTCTTTGCCGTGGGAGAAGGCTGTTGGAAGTGGCCCAGTAATCTTGGAGCGTTGGGATTCGTAGAGCTGTTAAAGTAGCTCCTTGTAGCGTGATTAATAGTGTCCTCTCCTTCAGTAAATGGAAGTCCTGTTTACGATACAGCAGCTGAGTATGCCAGCGTGCAATCTATCGAGGGCAAAAGAGAGTAACTAAATTAGACATGCCTACGGCATGGTGTAACATCCCTGACATTCGCAATTAGCAGTGGAAGTGAGAATGCTTACCCGTATTCCGATAGAATTCCGTGAATCAAACTCAGTATTGGGTCCTGTAGACGTCAGGCGTGTGAGGTCACATGACTTCGCCAATGGTTAATATACGTAACTCAACGTATGGCGTACGTTCCTATTGGTCTACAATGGCCTGGCTCTGACCAGCGTTATTTGTCACTATCGGCTTAAGGAGGGGAATTTCCATTAAAAGGCTAGCTGTGATCAAACGGTGGTAAGCAGGTTATGTTGTAGATGATTAAAGAACGTGATTCAATCAGGCAGTTAATCACTAAGTGCTGTGTGAAAGAACTGAATCAGCTGGACTTTAAGTAAAAGTTGGAGAACGACTATTGAAATGTCGTTCCAACCGTGGTGCACAAGTTTTGATGCGTTGCAAAAAGTCACAGGGCAAGGACCTGTAAGATACTAGAAGCGGGAGCAAAATGGCAGTCCAAACTGCTTTCTGAGTATTTAGCATCGCCAAAGTTCATCAGACTGTGTGAACACAATGCTCAAATGTGCATGAACCAGGAGTGAGAGCAGACTTATTAACTCAGCCAATCAATTTTCTCATTTAAGCCATTCACAGCACTCTTATTTAAAACAAAATGCAGAGTATGCTTCCAACAATTCCGAGCACACTTCTACAGGTCATAATCATTTCTACATTCTTAATGGTTGCCATCCACGGACTTCTACCTTTGATCCACCAGACCCTTTAGAGATGCCAGCAGTGTAGAATCTTCATGAGAACATCTCTGAAGTACAGAAGGAAGTCTTAGAGCATTTAAATGTTGCAAAAGAGAGTGGGAGACAAGGTATGGTTGGCTTCCAAACACATCACACTTAAGGGCCCACGTAAATGTCAACCCAGATTTCTGGGCCCATTTTCAGTGGAAGCTGTCATCAACCCTGTAGCAGTAAGGTTAACACTACCATCTCACATGCAAATCCATCCTGTATTTCACGTTTCCTTATTGAAACCAATGAATCCAGAAACCAGGCTACAAAAAACTCCCAATCCCATGCTTGTAGACGGAGAACCCGAATTCCTAGTGAAAGAAATTTTAGATTCTAAGATTGTCAAAAGGAAACTGTTTTACTTAGTGGACTGGAAAGGTTTTGGTATACAGGATAGAACTTGGGAACCCATTTCTAATGTTCATGCTCCCCAATTACTTCAAAAGTTTCATCAAAATCACCCAAACAAGCCAGGGCCGGAGGTTCCATCCTTGGGAGAGGCCTTGGGGGGAACCTGTCATGATCACTGCCAGGGTTCATAGTTTTAATTCAGGTATTCAGGCCAGGAGAGATACATTGGGCCTCATCATGAGTTTGGTGGTAACCCTTAAATGCGGTGGTAATGCTATTATTGCCACATTTAAGGAACTGCCAAATCATGGGCTTGGCGCATTTACCCCCAGTCTGAGCTGGGGGCAAATCTGCTGTGATTTTGCCAATTTTCTGCACTATTACTGCCGGCAGTAATACCGCCGGCGGTAATAGCGCCAAACATTTCCCATTGGGCCCAATGGGGAATGGGGACTTACCATTCAGCCAAACCCGTGATCCGGCGCTAATGGCGCCAGGGGGTTTGGCGGTAGGGCTAAGAGCCTCGGCGGTAATACCACCGGGGTTAGCACCCAACTCGTTATGAGGCCCACTGTCTAGTTAAGTTGGTCAAAGGTGGGTGTTAACTTGGCACATGTGGCATTTACACCATTCACAGCATTGAAATACCATTGACTCCCATAGATTACAATAGGGGTTCAAAACCCATAAGATGGCCGCCTTGACGGTCAGGGACAAGCAGCAGCATTGATCTAGTCATTTGTCATTGAGAGCTACTCAAGCTCTGCCTCTGCTGGAATGCGCACTTTGCGTTTTCCCCGCTGACAGCGGTTCAACGCTACTGGCGCTTCTGCTCACAGAACCTGAAGAAATAAAAGAAAAGCAATATTAATACTTCGAAGAACTCACAGATCATCCATAGACCACAGATAAAACTTACCTGACCGAAGTTTTTTCATTCGCCACAGTCATTCAGTTGAAGAATATTCTTTCGTCACAGTGTCTCTTCAGTCCGCAGCCTTCGCTCGCAGCCGCAGCATCTTCCAAGGGTTTTTCTCAGCATTCCGAAGTCCTGCAGAAAACAAAGGTATTTTGTTAAAACAAACGTTACAGAGTTTTAAGTGAAGATAATTCTTACGCGCATACATACCTGAAGCTCCACAGAGTTTTTCCTCACCGTTGTTAACCGCGCTTCGTAGTAGAAGGTTGCAGCTTGTCAGATAAGACAAACTTATGCTGTTGAACGTTTTCTCTTCATGATAATGCACGCAGCCATTCAGCAACCAAAGTTCTTTCCTGGATACAGAAATCTCTTATTTTGAGGTGCGCTTCAGCTGTAACACGCGTGCCAACTCTCCATACATAATAAGCGGTCCATACTGTTCTCTTTTAAGCTTTGAACTTTCAGTAAAACTTTTCTTCTTTCAAGAACCTGCAAAGAGAAGGAAGAATCAAGTAATTAGTATGAGAGATCTCTCCAACTTAGAAAACTTTTAAACCACAGAAAGACAACAGTTATCCTCATTGCTTTAAAGACAATTGCCTCCAGAGTCTTCCAGAGTACGACTGCATTCCAATCTTCAGAAACACAATATAAACGCGCCCCTGTTAGACAGCATGAAGGAGAGCTCCATAAATACAAAACACAGGTGGGGAGGGTGTGTGGTCTCAGATACAGAAGGGAGTTAATCTCTGGGGGAAGATAGATATAAACTCTTAGTAGCTCTCACCATTCTTAACATTTTACAGTACCCCTATTCTTGTTATCTATCTGTCTTGGAAGTAGAAGAATCAAAAGCTTCAGTGTAGCAGGTCAACAGGCTCAAAGATCATTGTGCTCCTGAGGAGTCCAGTTAAGCGTTACACTTGCTGATGGTTGTCTTCTTCAGAGGAGAGTTGCCTAGCATTTCGGTGCTGGACTGCCATTGGGAGTAGGACAAAGGTAGATATGCAAATTGATATTTCTCCTTTGATAAGGGTACCATGAACTAAAACGTGGTTGTTGAACCTCCTGAGTGAAGAAATTCCATAGAACAGGGTATTTGACCGATATTCGTTATCCGTAGATGGGCTCCCACACTCCATTGTAGCCTTGCAAAACTTGGAGTTTCACCCTATGTAACCCATGGTAATCCAGACGTTGACCCCTTCGTCACTGTGTCTTAGAGAGGCTTAGCATCTCCTCACTGATGACGTCTGACTCGGCCGAAACATGTGTCTGGGGTTGCTGATGGTACTCTTGTTCAGTAGAGATTTGCCTTGCATTTCGGTGCTGGACTGCCCCTGTGTGTGGGACAAAGACAGATATGCAAATAGATATGTCTCCTGTGTGAAGGGTGCAGTGAGCTGAAACGTGATTGTAGACCTTCCTGAGTGGAAGGCATTCCATAGAACAGGGTATTTGACCCATGTTTGTTCTCAGTAGAGGGGCTCCCACACTCTTTTGTAACTTTGACAAACTTGGGGTTTCACCCTAAGTAACCCAGGGTACTCCAGACGTGGACCCCTTGCTCATTGTGTCTTAGATAGGCTCAGCTTCACCTCACTGATGAGGCCTGACCAGGCTGAAACACATGTCTGTGGTTGCTGATGGTAGTCTTGTTCAGAGGAGATTTGCCTAGCATTTCGGTACCGGACTGTCCTTGTGTGTGGGAAAAAGCCTGATATGCAAAATAATTTGTCTCCTCTGTGACCAGTGAAGGTTATTAAAATGTGGTGTAGACCATCCTGAGTGGAATAAATTTCATAGAAGAGGGTATTTGACCCATGTTCATTCTCAGTATATGGAGCCCTGCACTCCTTTGTAACTTTGAAATACTTGGGGTTTCACCCTAAGTAACCTACGATAATCCAGATGTAGACCCCTTGAACACGTGTCTGGGGTTGCTGATAGTACTCTTGTTCAGAAGAGATTTCCCTAGCATTTCGGTGCTGGACTGTCCTTGTGGGTGGGACAAAGACTGATATGCAAATGGATATTTCTTCTCTGTGTAGGGTGCAGTGAGCTAAAACGTGGTTGTAGACCCTCCGAAGTGGAAGAAATTCCATAGAAGAGGGTATTTGACCCATGTTCATTCTCAGTAGAGGGGCTCCCACACTCCGTTGTAACTAAAATAACAAAGATTTAAATAGTTCTTGTTTCAGCTGGTTACTGGTTCTTCCTAGCAGATTAGCATAGCAAAAAACAATTGTGAGTGTATGTGTCCCAAATATAAACTTAAAGAATGTCCAAGGTAAATATTTCTCATTGTTCTTCACCTTGTTTCATTTTATGAAATTGGTTGCTGTTGTTTGTTTATCCAGGTGCTGCTAGGGGAGAGTTTTGGTGAGTCCTCCTACCAGGTCTCAAATCTGCACTGGAGCCGAATGATTGATTCTGTAGTTGACATTTCAATGGAGCAGTCCTGAACCTAAGGCTCAAAGTCATTGGAAGATACAGGGGCAGAGTAAGGTCTTTACAGTGTTCTGCTTAGGCCTATTACCATGTCCCTCCCTCTGCATCCTGGTATACAGTCTCTCAACCCAAACTCTCTCCCCTGCTTGACGTTACACCAAAAGTACATTCCTAAGGGACCTTCCCTTGTTCTTTCCTTCACTCTATGTTTATTCTTGTGCTTCTCCTGAACCTTCTCAATTCTTTGTTCCAGGACTTTTCCTCCTCCCACCCAATGCTTCCCCTTGCGTCTTCTCTTAATGTCTTCATCCTCCTGCACTTCTAGCTTGCTTCTGATCATTCCTTTCACCACCTCCTCTTCCCTACTTCCAGTGAATCTCCATTTCACCGCTCTACTCCGATCACACTTGTCTCACTATTCACCACCTTCTCTTCTCCTTAGACAACTCAATATTTAGTGCTGGTTTATTCACCCCCTGCTGCATGGCTCCTCTTACTACCTCTACCTAACTTCTCTCCGTCCTTAATCTCCTGTGTCTTGAGCTCAAATGACTCCAAGGCGTCTCCCTCCCCAGGTTCTTGGGTCTGTCTTTCCAGCTACATGGGTTCTCTCACCAGCTTTCTGAGTCTCTCTATCCTCAACCTACTGGGTTTCTGTCTTCCCAGACTCCTGGTTCTCCATCTCCCTATCTTCTTGGGACACTCCCCCTGCTTCCTCTGTCTCTCTCTACCCAGTCTCTTGGCTTAACCCCTGCCATGTGTGAATGAAAAAGTCTACTGCTTGCAGGGTTTCGACTCCAGGTACTACTATTGACATTTGTTAACTGCGTGAGTGTTTGCTACCAATGTCCTGAAGAAATCATCACATGGTGCTCTGCATAGATAAGCTGTACCATTCTGTGGTTCCAACAGTATTTGCATGCAGCCTTGAAGAAAGCTGCACATTAACACAGACACCAGAAACCAGTAGATACTTTATACAGCTAAAGGTGTCAGTCTGTGTTACTTTCTTCAGATAAACCACAATCATACTGCCTCCAAGTAAGACTGTGCAATTGTGGTGAATCAACTTACAGAGAGAGAAAGCTGTGTTAATCAATGTTGATAGTAGTCCAATGGGTGGAAACTCTGCATGCATTAGACAATTTCTATCATGTGTTTTCTTTTAATACTTACCCACTGGGGCAAGAATGACAGGGGATCAGCCGAAAGAACATAAGCAGAGGAAACCCCTGCCATTCAGCTTTAGACATGATACTCTGAACAGTGGTAGCAGACACACAAGCGGCGACTAGCACATCTAATGACAGAACATTTTACTTCAAGGCTCCCTCTGTTTAGGTGGTGCACCACTTCCTGTTTCTTATACCCTGTTTGCTTTTATAATTGGGCACACTAATGTCTTTCTTTATGTGAAATAATACATCTAATGGCCAAATTGGTGTTGACTAGCCCCAATTCTTTTCGGTCATTCCTTCTGTTTCCTACTCTGGCTCCTTCTGCACTCTTTGCCAGTCTCTGCGCCCTGCCTCTTAAAATGCGTTCATTATGCTTTTTAGCCTCTCTCTGCTATATGTGACTTCAGGTGGGTATCCAGATTCAATAAGTATGGGGATTGAGTGATGAGCTGTGCCCCTGTTGATTTGTATTTTTCTTGGGAGACTTGAGGATTGTTAGTGCCCGTCCATGAGCAGTCCTATTTCTACTTGCCGCATCTTTGCCTGCCCTTAAGGAGGACTTCCTTAGCTTAACAGGACTTATTTGAGTATGCTTTATGTTATGTTATGTCATGTCATGTTATGTTGTGCTATGTTATGTTATGTTATGTTATGTTATGTCATGTTATGTTATGTTATGTTATGTTAAACAGCCTTTCTGATGTGCCTTTCACCAAGGTTGTGGTGTTACTGTAATGGTGCAAGTAAAGTCCCTGGTGGAAATATTGAATAAGGAAAATATAGTGGTGAAGAGGTTTTGGGCCTCCAGTGAAGTCATGGCAACCAGGTGCACAGATTGAGAAGTGTTTGGCAAATAATATAAGTTATAGGTAGCAGGGAATTTTATTGTTATTTTTGGAATAATATAGAATAAGAGAGAGCAGTGTTGTTATAAGGAGTGGATATAGTATTGTGTGTTAAAGCTTCTATAGATGTAGCCACTTTTTTGAAGTACGGAGCAAGACCTTGGCCATATTATAACAAGGCATCAAGGTCACATATGCACATTGCCATGTACCAAGGGTCAAGCCTAATTTTTCCAGCCTTGTTCATCTTGGCTGAATTTGTATTTCTTGCTAATGTTTAGAAAGCTCGCAGGTACCAAGGCCAGACTGAGAAAAGTATTGCTGACTTGATGAATTGATGTTGCAAGGGAGATCTGTTCTCAGGAGCTTGACAGAGAATTTACACGGTATCTTGGTCTCATTTGATAACCACATTAGTATACAATGTTTGTGAAGGTCGGACCAGGGGATGCAGGACAATTTGCCATGGTGGTGTTGTTGAGAAAGGTAAAATGTGGCTGGGAGCATAGCGCCTCCTAAGGGAGGTAGGAACAAAGGAAGGTTGTCACCTAGAGAAAATGTGTCAGTGTGCCTTCAGACGGGGCTCGCAGCAAAGTGGGGCATAGTTTAGGTTAAAAAGGGCCTGTCATGGGAACGTATTTCTGGGTTGAAGTAGAAACTTATTTCACCCTCCCAGGCCTCTACTCGCAACGGGAACGGTCTAGCTCGATGAGATGCAGGGGTGAGGTTGCTTGAGTAACACCCAGCCAATCGCTGTGGAAAGACAAAAGTACAGTTGACAACTGGCAGAAGATGGGTGCCGAACCAATCATATTGCTTTATTTGTGAACTGTCAGCAAATTGTTACTTGGGGTGGATGGGGTCTTGTTGTAGTGATGAGAGAGAAACTACCGTTTAAATTGTAGAAGAGTTGAAATGGTAGGAGATTTGATCATTAACGTCCAATGGAAATGTGAACATTTTGATTCTTGTTTCTTTTCCTGTAATATGCAAATTAATTAAGCAATATGACCCTCATGGTGGGGCATTACAGACTCAGGTAATGCCCCGGGGCCCATAGTTATAACGCGGTTGTATGCACAGGATCTGGTCTTTATGGGCCGGTGATGCAGGCCCCGGGGCATTACCTTGAATTCAATCCTTGCAGCCACTGGGAGCCGGCCAGAGAGTGACAGGAAAGGACGGTGAAGGTGTGCCGATGAGGAGGATCTCCGTCTTGCTGGCATTCAGGCACAGATTGTTGGCAGTACACCAATCCTGAATGGCAGCTAGGCAGTCAGAGATGAGAGAAGGAGAGGCGGTGGTCGATGGGATCCTGAAAATGAGTTGAGTGGCATCAGCATAACACTGGAAATTGGAGCAGAAAATGGCAATGCAGTGGGCGAGAGTTGCCAGGTACTGGTTGAGGAGCCAGGGTGAGAGGTTAGACCCCTGAGGAACACTGCAGGTAGAAAGGGAGATAGATGAAAGGAAGGACTCAAGTTGGACCTGGGATGGTCGGTCAGAGAGGAAAGGGGTCTGCCAGGCCAGAGCCTGATCAATGATGCCCAGATTGTCACAGTGACGGTTGAGCAGGATGAAACGGTTGACCGCGTGAAAGGCAGAAGAGAGATCAAGTAGGATGAGGACAGAGGGGATGTTAGAGTCGAGGTTGAGATCTTCACGGATATTTAGAAGAGCAGTTTCCATACGTCTGGCAGCTCTGAAGCCAGATTGAGGGTCATGGAGACAACCAACAGAATTAGAGTGAAGGTTAAGCTGTGAGATGGACAGCTTTTCCAGGAGTTTGCCCAGAAAGGAGGGGTCAACTGTGGGTTTCTTGAAAAGAGGGTGCACAAGAGAGTGCTTCAGAGGGGAGGGAAAGGCTTTTGAAGCGAAAGAGAGGTTGCAGAAATCGGCCAGGGCAGGTGCGAGGGTGTCAATGTGGTCCTTGATGGTTTTGGAAGAGACAGGGATGAACCTGTTTTGACAAGACTTTCATAGATCGGACTTGTCTAGCAACCTCATCAGGGGAGAAGAGAGGAAAAGAAGAGAAAGAGGGTGGGGGTGGCTGCAAGAGAGTCAGAGTTCAAAGAAGGAGAGGGGAGGAGAGGGGGAGGAGGCGAGAGGGTGGACAGGATATCCTGGGTTTTAGAGATGAAGTGGGAGGCAAGGGCCGTGCAAATTGCCTGCGAAGCAGGGTTGGCCTTCTCCTTGCAGATTTTAAAGAGTTTGGCCTAGTTATTAGATGCTGCAGATACACAGGCTTGGATGTGGGCTCTCTTTTTATTGTGGAAAGAGAGTATGTGTTGCCTTTGCAGCAGGCAACAGGCCAGTTTGTCAGAGGATAAACAAGAAGCCCTCTATTTCCTCTCAGCTGCCCTACACTTATGTTTAAGTGTAGCTAGGTCAGAGTCATACCAAGAATTGCACTTGGCTTTGGGCTTCAAACAGATCCTCATGACAGGGGCAAGAGCACCAAGAGTATCAGAAATAGAGGAGTTGAGCATAAATAGGGCTGTGTCAGGATGTTAGTCAGCCAGAGGTGGAGGGGGGGAGAGAAGGTGGTGGTGAAAGCCTCTACTGACACACGCTTCATCGACGGATATCCAAGAAGGTAGGGGACAGTATTGAGGTTGGCTTGGCCTGGGGGATAGAAAGGGAGAGATAGGAGGAGAGGAGGGAGTGATTGCTCCAAGAGAGAGTAATGGTCAGAGGGATGGAGAGGGGGAGTCAAGGTCAGAGGAGATCAGCACATCAAGTGTGTGCCCTGCAGAGCCAGAGGGGAGGATGGAAAGGGAGAGGGACTCACACTGGTCATGGAAGGGTACAGAAGAGGAGGAACAAGGGGAATCTAGGTGAATATTGAGGTCACCAAGGAGGAGGAGTTGAGTGGTTGGGGCCAGGAGGGAGGAGGAGAGGTCTGTCCACTCAGAGAGAAATGAGGAGATTTGACCACGGAGCCGATATAGTGTAGCAACAGTAAGAGAGTGGCTAGGTCAGAGAGAGAGCCTGCAGACAAGGCATTCAAAGGAGGTGTATGTCTGCGTGGGAATGAAAGAGGCAGGAATCCACTCGGGAAGGACAGAGCTGGCCGTGAACCGTGTCTCAGTAAGACTGAGGACATCAAGTTCTAGTTCTTCAGGAGGTGGCAGATGTCAGAGGAGTGTTTGACAGCAGAACAAGAGTTGAGGGTGGCCAGATGAAGAAGGTTGCCAGCTTTAAAGACCTTCCAGGGAGGGGTACAAGTAAGAGATATGCCCTTCGGAGGTGAGGAAGGAGCCTGAGGTGAGGCACAAGAGGGGGAAAGAGAGGGCATGGAAGCCAATGGGAGGGAGGAGGGGGCCGCAGGAGAAGAGAGGAAATTCATGAGGCGGGGGAAGCACCTATCAAAGAGGAGGAGATTGGCTTGAGGGCCTTGGACCATAACAGTGCCATTTAGGTAAACATTAATGATGACCTTAGATGAGTCAAAGAGGGGCATGAGTGTTTCCCAGCGTGTGTCACCATTAATGGGAGAGGAAGTGACAGGACAGAAAACAGAGATCATATGAAGTGTCCAGAGATCTAGTGAAGGAACGACAAAGAAGATGTCGGTGAGGGTCTGTCTAGAAAAAGTGCTTGACTAGGTGTCAAGGATAGGCAGACCTGGGTTGGCAGCCAAGATATCCTACCAGACTTAGTGAAAAGGGAAGGATTGTTGATAGAGAAGCAGTTGGAGTAGATAGGAGGAACAGAAGGTGCCATGGGTGAGTAGAGAGAGGAGCAGCAGGAAGAATAGACAAGAACAGCGGAATAGGGCAGTCACTGGGCCCACAGGTTACAGAGAAGTAATGCAAATCAAGCAGAGGAAACAGCAAGTATGTACAAGAACACAGTTAGGTATACCCTAAGCAAAAGCAAAAACTACAGTTTAATTTGACTTTCAAAAATAAATGCAAAAAGCACTGCAGATTTAGAGTTAGAGTAGGAGTCAGATGCTAGAGTTGGATGCAGTAATGTAATAATTTTAGTGCAAAAACTTGGAGAACAAGCAGAGAAAGTAATTGAGAGTCCATAACAAAGGGGAAGGGTGGTCAGAGGGAGGGAACTAACCCACAGTAAATGAAGTGAGAATGTCTTGGTAGTCTAGCTTCCAATGCAGAGTGAGATTGAACTTCATGGAGGACCGGGTGCTGGGTTGTGGAGCAAGTCGAAGGTAGCGTTCTGTAGCAGACAGGGGCCTTCATTGTGGGCCTTTGGTGAGGAGGCTGGCTAAAGCCTGCCGGTCCCTTATTGGCCAGAAAAGGAACTTGACAGCCAATGCAAGAGCAGGATAGAAGAAGGCAGACCAAACACACTGCCTCAAAAAAAGAATAGAACAGGGTGGCCATGTTGGAAGCACTGCATGGTAATAACATGTGCAGGTAAAAAAATACAGAAGCTGAATGTATCTGTGCAGCAGGCAGCAGTTTGATGCAAAGAGACTGCCAAGTAGCGTGATTTAAATGTGCTGTAATTACAGTCTCGTAGCAAAATAAACTTTTTTTTAATAAAGTTTCCATTTTCTTTCTAAAATGCTTCTTTGTCCTCTGAAGGTGCAGTAGTCAATGCCAAATGCACCTACCCGATACATGAGGCTGTAGCAACCCAGCACAACCAATAAGCCTGGAATTGCAGATGGAAAGGTGGGAGGCTGCAGGACCACGTGCTCTGTAGTGAAGAGAGTTTTTAATCAAGACAAAGTCAGTGGGCCTTGGTGAGGGGGCCAGCTAAAGGCTGCCGGTCCACTGTTTGGCCAGAAAAGGAACTTAACAGCCAATGTCAAAGCAGGATAGAAGAAGGCAGACCAGTTAGCTAACTAGACTTAAGTTAGATAGTTCTGAATGTGTTGACTGCAGTGTGATGTGGAGAGTCCATTATGTTGTGGGGCGTGGAAAGACTGGTATGTGATTTTGAGAGAGTGTGAAGGAGGGTTGAAAGGGGTGTCAGTGTGAAACGCACTTGAGGGGGGAGTTTAGGTTTGCAGTTTTATAATTAGAGAGGTTTGTAGGGAAAGAAGATTGAGAAATCTGAAATGACATTGGAACGGTATTGGTGAGTGGTTTATAGAGGGTGGGACGAAGAGCTGGCAACATCCTGGAAACGCCCCTGGAGCATCTTTGTAGAGCGCTCCCACAATATAAGGATACATTATTGAAATATCATATGCAGTCGGTAGAAGGGACAGCAGGAAAATGTTTACACCATGGCCAAGGGAGGGTAACCATGCAAAGTCGATCATTGAACACATATACACATATCTAATGTTGACATAGAAAGGGAAACAACTCAAGAATAGACAGAGCATATTAGAATTGTGGAAAATGTATGACAAGGAGGAAACTTCTCCAATCACGGCAGAGGGAATGAATCAGGTAGTGACACGGCCGTCAGCGCTGCCCTCACCGAACATAGTGATGCTACACTCAGGTGTGCCCCCTTATAGGGTTTTTGCTCTCCACACTGCTGTAGCCTATACAAATCCTCATCATACACCTACTGTAGAAAATAAGAAAGAAAGAACAACCAACCAGCAGGAAGTAATGCTAGTACAGCGCGCACAGAGAGAAGGAAGCACAGATAACTTGGTGCTTGAAGAAATAAAGAAACAGGCGCAAAGGCAATTAGAGGACTCTGTGTGGGATGCAGAGGAAGAGCTGTCCAAGATGATATTATAGAGATAGGAGGAGCTAAGGAGGAGGGCATAAGAAGAAGGAGATGGGCAGTGTGCCATAATATCAATGGATGAATGGTGATCGGGAGAAACATTGTTCACAATTCACAGCAAAAAGATAAAAAACATCCTTTCTGCAGAAGAAAGAGACAGTGATCAAATGGACAGCGACAAAGGAGAGGGGAGAAGAGGGGGAGTTGGAGACAAGATGGAGATAATGTACTGCCAAATATGACTTGCTACCACATGACCAAAGGGACAGGAGCATTTAGCCCCAGCAACGTAGGGATTGGATTAGTAGAATAGCAGTATTAAAGGCCAAAAAGGAAGGGCAGATGCCATGACGCCGTAAGAAGGGGACGAAGTTACCCTTTTTACAGAAAGGGCAGGGCAGGCCACACTATGTGCCCTGGCCCAATATGGATGAAGAGAATCTAATACGCAGCTTTCCATCTCTCACAGTGGGGGTGGGCAAGTGGATTTATGCTCTCGAGAAGCAGACTGCAGGCATTGCCCTGGTGATAGGAGTTGTAAAAGCTTTGTTTGCTTCTTTTTTGGGAGACCAGGCCGACGAGCTATGGAAAGCGGGGGGTTATGAAGGGGTAGCACTGAGAGACACGGATCATGATGGTGTGCCATTCAATAATTGTTGAGCACATGTGTGGAAGGCGTTAAGGGACAAATTCCCATATCTGATATGCAAGCTATTCTGGCACACACAATGGAACCGGACGAGGACCCAGCACATTACGTTCAATCATTCAGGAGATATGGAGGGTAGAAACGGGCAGGGTGGGCCATCAGTGTTCTGTTTTTTTTATAATATTCTGGTCAGGGGCCACACAGCGGACATACAGGCTGAACTAAAAAAGGTAGTGGGGCTCAAAAAAGAAGGGTGGTCGGAAGTACAAGCCCATATAGTGCATTGTTTCAGACTAAGGAAGGACAAGGATAAAAAGAAGGAGGAAGAGGCTCAGAAGGCGGAGACACATTTGGTCCAAAAGAAGCTGTCATAATTGTCTGTGGAAGGAGCAATGATTATTAACACGATGGGGGGGAGGTGTCTAAATGGACCGGCCACTTTGCAGGGGCAGGCAGGGCCTCTTAAAGCACAGGGACAGGTTGGGCCAACGATGGTGCAGGGGCAATTCAGACCGCCAATGCTACACAGGGGGCTATTATTGTTCCCGTTGGGGGAAAGGCTATGGATATACATAAGGGATGACTCACTTTACCCCAGTTCAGTGGGGACAGGGATGTTTCCAACAAGGTAGAGGGGGAGATTTGGAGGACCAAGGCCTATGTTTATAGCACAGTGTTGGACCTGTGGGAGGATGGGACACCTCTCCCGAAAGTGCAGATGTAGAAATACACAGACTTATGGTATGGGAGGGGTCCCTGGATATTCACCGCCAGTACAGGCACAATACTAGTTTGCCCTAGGTGCATTGGCCACCCTAAAGCAACAGCAGCCACAGTATATGATACTGAACATTGAACCCCAGCCACAGACACTATTTGCCCCACCACTGATATTGCGCAGCAGCAAGCTCCTTTAGTCCCCGGTGCAATGGTCCAGCAGCAGTAGACACCATTGGTCTCCAACATGCAACCCACAGCTCCACCATTGCAGACTCTAAACCTGCTTCAGACACAGGCACAGGCAGTGGCAGATCAGTGAGATAAAGACATATTGCCACAGAGCACAGTACCAATGGCCCCCACTGACCAACACTACTCAGGGGTAACAGAGGCTGAATGGAATGATTTCACCATCCCAAGCACGAGCATGTTCCCACAACAAGACAGCCCACAGAGAGCTCTGACCTGCCCAATTCTATCAGTAACTGCAAACCCAGAAAAGGAACCACAAGTAGCAGTGAACATAGGAGAAAGAACATTTCACTTTTGGGTTGACTCAAAGGCAACCAAGTCCTGCAGCAGAGAGGGCAGATTCCCTTTGTCAGGCAAAACAATGGGATTCTCTGGGGCTGTAGTGACAGTTCCTTTCACTGAATAGTTTTCCATTGAAGTAGGGGTACAAGAGGTGTGAGCACCTGTGTTGTACTTACGAGAAATACTGATCAATATATTGGGCAGAGATATTATGAGCAATTTGAATATGACAATGTGCTTCATCACAAGTTGGACAGAGTGGTAAAATGCTTTGGTAATGCTATTACCATTGTATTACTGCTCTGGTCAACTATGTGTTGGGCGGAAAGTTGGCAGAGAGTTCCTGGTAGTGCCCAATCCAGCCACCATCTTGTGTAATTTGCTGACAAAAGCCCTTTATTTCGTAGTAATTGATCTAAAAAAATCAATAATTTCCATCCCACTTCACCCTGACTCACACACCCTGACCGTGTTTACCTATAGGGGCAGAGGTTCCAGCACACTTTTTTCAACAGGGTTACTGTGAATCTGCCATCATTTTCACTAGGGTATTTTAGATTGACCTCTGGAACTCGAGGATAGTAATTAGAGTGATAGAGTATGTGGATGAGGTTTGTGCGTGTACTGCCACAGAAAATGACTGCAGAAAGGATTCAGTGACCCTCCTAACTTCCTTGGCAGAGAAGGGCTACAAGGTGAACAAGGAAAAAAATGCAGTATTGCTAGTGGGAAGTGATTTATTTAGGGCAGACAATTTCACCCGGGGGGAAGGAGACAAGCACCAGAAAAAGTGGCAGCAGTTCTAAACCTAGGAGCATCCACTACAGTAAAAGAGATGCAACAGTTTCTAGGGCTCTACAAGTATTGCCAGTCCTGGATATTTGATTGTACCTCTTACACTAGGCCCTCTTAGAGGGCTTGAAAGAAGCACAGAAAATGCAAGTCCCCATAGCGTGGACGCAAGACATGACACAATACCCAGACACAATGACACAAACCCTGCTGACTGGGTGCACTTTGTCTCCCGTCCCTAGCTTGGTTGCGCCTGGAACACCTCATGCACTTGCACTAGGAGAAATGGTGTCAGGCCTAGCTCACTATTTATTTTTCTGTTAGATCATTTGGAAAATTCAAGGCCTAAGAATGACTATTGTATTCCCTTGCACCCTTCCGACCTTGAAGCACTTTGAAGCACTTCACTTGTGGATAAGCCCTGTACAAATAAACAATTACAATTAAAATAATTCCATGCATTAAAACAGACCATCTTTACAGCACCCATTTTGGAAGCTCCAGATTACAACAAACAATTATTGTTGTTCTCACATTCAAATGGCTAGGTGATGACATCAGTATTTTCACAGCAGACAACATTGGTACACCAACCGCTGACTTATTACTCTGCCCTTTTATATTTGGTAGTGTAGGGTAATTTTCACTGTGAACAAGTACTTGCTGCAGCACTGCTTGCCATCCAGAAATAGGCAACAATCATTAAGGGCTGCCCAGTGACACTCTATGTAGAGCACACCCTCTTTGCGATTCTGCAAAGATCCAAATCTACCCTCAAAACACAATATGCTTCGGGCTGTGGGGTGTTTTTATCAAATTCCTCTATCCATATAGTGCAGTACCTTACAGTAAATTCAGCACAGTTTATTGGAGAACTAGTTGAACAGAGGGATGAGATACGAGGCTATGCCATATTTGAAGGGACAGATTAGTCTTTTGCTTGCACAAAGGAAGATCCCTTCAAGGGGTGGACGCATATTATGTTGACAGGTCGTCGACGATTGATCAGAACACGGGACAGAGACATACAGGGATAGCAGTGGTGCAGGCAGAATAAGAGATGTACATGGCCATAGCAAAAATGAGATTACCACCTCATTTTTCAGCACTGGCAGCAGAATTAATTGCAATGATAACAGCATTGGAATGGGCCATGTATTCAGAGTCAGTGTATGTCAACTCAACGGTGCATTCAGAGTTGTCAAGATGGAAGAGGAGGCGATTTAGGAAGGCCTTTGGCATTGCAACATGCAGATTTACTGGTCAGACACATTGAAGTATTGCTGTTGCAATCAGCGGTGGCAGTAGGGAAGTGCACAGCCCATACTAAAGGTTCCGACTTTGTAGCATTGGGTAATGAGGCAGCCGACACAGCGACCAAGGACGTAGGGTATTTACCGTATGTGTCAGAAAGAGTGCAAACATACCAAATCGTGCAAAGAAAATATGTACAGCGGTCAGAACCCCATAGTGCACAGCCCATCACCCAGATAATTGAGCTTCACCCGAAGAGCATAAATTATGGGAAAAGAGCTGAAGTTTATTGTCCTCCACTGATTTAGTATGGTGACAACATAGCACAGGGAACACAGTTATGCCCCGGAAATTACTGACAATTGCCCTTGAGCAGTTGTATTACCCTGCGCATACATCCAAAGAAAGAATTGCAGCTGCCCATCGGAGGAATGGTTTGTTCCAAATTTGTTTAAACGAGTGGTTGAATTTATTGTTAATTGTATTGTTTGTCAAATGTATACTGCAGGACACACTCTGAGAACACTTAAAGCAATTCTTCGACGCCCATCTGGGCCCTTCCACCATTCACATATTGATTTTATCGATATGGTGAATATATGCAGTAACTTCTGCTACTTTCTAGTTGCTGTGTGCCCCTAATCCCATTGGCTTTAGGCTGGACCATGCATCCTCAATGATGCAAAATCAGCTGCAACATTTCTTGTACATGAGATGTTCCCCCAATGTGGAATGTGCGAGGTATTGAGGTCTGACAATGGGCCCCATATTGTCAATTACCTCTTTAAAGAAACTAGCTCATTGTTAGGCAGGAATCACAAAGTTTGTTCAGCCTACCACCTGCAAGCTAACAGTATAGTGGAGTGCCTAAATGGCCTTCTAAAGGAGAATCTTGCTAAAGCTGTTTGACACACTTCATAAGAGCTGGCTCCTTTGCTTGCCCTTTGCCTCATTCATGCTGAGGAAAAAGCCTGGCTTAAATCATCACCTGACACCTCACCAGAGGGATTAACTTAGGGCAGTGAGGTTGACAACACTACAGGACCACTATGTGCTTGACCTCCTTACTGCTATAGAGGGCGGGGTTTGCACCAAGATAGGAGCTTCATGTTGTACAATGACACCATCAAACGATTAAGTTAATGAGCTTATATCAGAGGTAATCCACTCATTCAATTCTTTACACGGTGCTATGGTGCAGGAAACACTTAAGGCGGTCAACCCTAACTGGTATCATCAGAGGTTCTCATGGGTGCCTTCATGGCTGAGCAAGATCCTCAAGATATGCATCCCTATCCGTATAGTGCTGTTTTTTGGCTTGTGCATCATCAAAGAAAGTGGTAGGGTGCTGTAGAACAGTTGGGTCCATGAGGAAATACATGTTGCCACTCATAAAACACACACACGCTGACACACCCCTCATGAGACACATGACCATGCATACTGATGACAGGATTAAGGAAACTGCACCATGTATGGTTGAAATAAGGGGCCCAATTAGCCCCACCATTGTGGTAATGGGGATTGTTGTTTTTTGACATGCACTCCTGTAGAGTATGCAGCATCTGGGGGCAGCTTGAGGGGGGCTCTCTAAAGCATGGGTACCAAAGGATGACTTTGAGGGAATTAAGTAAAAAGGGTTGTTGGTCAATAAATTGAAAGAGGGGGAATGTATTGGTACAAGTGAAGCCCCTGCCCCTGGCGCAGAAATATTGAATAAGCAAAATATATTGGTGGGCTGGTGTTGGGCCTCCAGTGAAGTCATGGCAACCATGTGCACAGATTGAGGAGGTTTTTTGCAAATAATAGAGGTGATAGGTAGCAGGGCATTTTTATTGTGGTATTTTTGGAATAATATAGAATAAGAGAGATCAGTGTTGTTATAAGGAGTGGATATAGTATAGTGTGTCAAAGCTTCTATAGATGTAGCTGCTATTTGTACTAAGGAGCAAGATCTTGGCCATATTATAACGAGGCTTCAATGGCACATATCCACATTGCCATGTACCGAGGGCCAGGCCTCATATTTCCAGCCTTGTTCATCTTGATAGAATTTGTACTTCTTGCTAATGTTTTGAAAGGTCCCATGCACCAAGGCCAGACTGAGAAAAGTACTGCTGACTTGGTAAGTTGATGTTGCAAGGGAGAGCTGTTCTCAGGAGCTCAACAGAGAATTTGCACAGTAGCTTGGTCTCACTCAATAAGCACATTAGTAGGGGATGCAGAACAATATGCCATGGTGGTGTTGTCGAGAAAGTCAAATGTGGCTGGGGGCATAGCACCCCCCTGGGGAGGTAGGAGCAAAGGAAGGTTGTCACCTAGAGAATATGTGGCAGTGTGTCTTTAAACGGGGGTTGCAGCGAGGTGGTGCAGAGTTTGGGTAAATAGGGGGCCTGTCATGGGAATGTATTTCTGGGTTAAAGTATCAACATATTTCACTCTCCTAGATCCTACTCGCAATAGGATTGGTCTGGCTCAGTGGGATGCAGGGGATGAGGTTGCTCCAGTAACACCCAGCCAATCACCATGCAAAGGCACAAGGACAGTCATCACACTGGCAGAAGATGAGTGCTCAACCAACCATATTGCTTTATTTTTTAAACTGTCAGCAAATTATGTTACTTGGAGTGGGTGGGGTTTTGTTACAGTGACCAGAGAGAAACTACCAAGCAGAGAGTGGGGGTAGATCTCTTTCCTGCGCAAGGGCCTCCCTTTGGAATGGTCTCCCAGTCCTTCTCAGACTCAAGCCAGATCACCTGAAGTTCAAGAAGCTGCTCCAGAACTTCCACTTCTCTTCTTTCTTCTCTCTCCCTCTCCCCTGTTAATCTACCTGCTTCTGCATCCTTACTGGCTGTGTGGTTGCCCTCAGAGTCTCACAGGGTACCACGCACTATCTCCCTTTGACCAGTCACCCTGCACTGCTTATTGGCCTACCAAGAATTTCCTGTCTGGGACTGCACCCGTGTAGTCCTCTGCTGTCGTCGTACTTACTCATAGCCCTGCTACACTGGCTGCACATCCTCTCATACCCCTTCCCTGCACTTCTCCATCGTCTCCTCTGCACTTCTTGTTGCACTTCCACAATCGAAATGTGACAAGGCCTAGTACGATCGTTTGTCTTGTTATCCCTCTGTTTCCCCTCCCTTGTCTTGTGGCACCAAGAAACACTTAAAGGCATGTTATGAATATCAAATCAGACTAACAAGACACAAGGGAAGAGTGTGTTGGGAAATGGCTGTGAGCCAGCCTGTGTGATAACGGAAGGTCATTATCAGTAGCAAGAGAATAGAGGATAAGTATCAGTTGTTCGATTTACGATGACAGCATAATAAAGGTAATTGTTCACCATGCCATCCATAACATTGGGGCTGAATTTCTACTATCTAGCCTTGTGCCCTACAAGCCTCGTAGACCTCTCCGCTCAGCTAATCAATCGCTACTGAGCATTCCCACATTCCATAGGTCCAGAGCTGGAGGAAGATCCTTTACTGTTCTTGCTCCCAGGCTCTGGAACGCCTTCCCAGCTTGAACTTCGTAACATTCCAGAATACTTTCTTTTTCAAAAAAACATGTAAACCCTTCTGTTCTTGTCTTGTCAGTTTTTGAAGCTGCCTCCCTCACTATCCTCTGGCACCTTCATGCCTCTCAGTCTTTGTTTCGCACTCTAAATCTACATATAATACAATACAATACAAAGTCAGTTACATCTTGAGACTAGACTGAAATGGAGATCACTTGAGTGATAGACATGAGAGGTGCTTAAGTGGGCTCTAGTATTGTGTGGAGATCTTGTGTGGTGACTGATCAACTGCTCAAGGTTTCTGTGTTATATCGGGGCCCATGACTTCCTTCTGTGGTTTTCAATTTCATTTCTGCACCCGCACAAGGAGAGCTGTGTGTAAAGGCATTATTGGCACCACGGCACTGCCCCATATCTTGGTTTACTTCTTGCTTGAATGCACCAGAGCACGCACTAGTGATATTTAATTTTGCAGCACTTCACACAAGCTTGAACAGTTTGCATGCATGTTTTATGCAATTATTTTACTCCTACAATTAACCATTTTGATTTACAAATCTAGGAATACTACTTGAGCATTACTTTTTCACCCACATTTTGCTAACACAAATTGCACCTGATTACAGTAGGTACAATGTGTATGAATACATTTTGTGCTTCACAGAGAAGGGCATTATCAGCCCAAGAAGCCTTGCACGCACCTACAACAGACCACATATGCCACACATAAGTAAGTACGGGTGGGTACAGCACAAAAACCACAGAATCATGCAGACTTACTTCTTCTAGCAACATGGAAGAAACAGCAAATTTTTTTATCCAACTGAGAAGCAATACAAGAAAATCCAGGTTCAGGGATATTTGGGCAAATGCAGCAACCCCCAGAGGTAGATTGCATACTGTCTCCAAACCCCATCCCGGGTAGCCTATCAACGGGCAACCCCACCCGCACCCCCACCCCCCACACTCAGGCAGGCCATACGCCCCAGCAGCAGTCCCTGGATAGGAGGAGGGATAGGAGAGCTTGAAGACCCTACACACCAAGGTGGAAAATGGCCATCCAATCAGTCTCAACCCCAGCACCTACCCTTCAGGTCCCCCACCAGTAGCAGTGCCAGGACTAGAGGTGGGAAAGGAGTGCTTGAAGGCCTGGCATACCAAGGTTGTACTGGTCTAGGCTGTCACATAGACTAGATATAGACCTGCCCACCATCTTCAGTCTCCTGCAGGAATCAAGCAATACAGGAAAGGAGACAGCTACAACAACTCACCCCTGACCATTGAAGCTTGTCACAGTGCTTCATTTCTGTGCCCCAGGCAGTTTTCAATACTATATGGCCCTGCAGCATGGCATCACCCAGCCTTGTTGCTCCTGCATGCTCTCACATGGTGTCTGACATGAGTTGAATGACATGGGATGAATGCATATCCACATTGACTAACGATGTTCTTCTAAATTGGACCAAAACCCATTTACATGCAATTATGGGCTTGCTTTTTGTGCTTGGCACCCTGGGCTGCACTCATATGACCCCAGTACCACCCAGAGCAGGACCACAGGTCTCCATCAATGGGTTCCTCGACCACTCCATCAATATGGAGAAATGTTCCGTTATGCAACCCTACCCTTCACACAACCATGCCAGATTTCCTGGCTCCAGCCATGACACCATGATCCTAACCCAGAGCAACATGCCATATCTCCATGTGGGTTTTCCACAATGTCAGGGTAGGCGCCTGGGTGTGTACCTAATACCACACACCCTCACAAAGGCAGGCCAGCACACACCAAACATGCACAGGCCCCTATCTCATCCCACTGCGCATGCAAAGGAGTGAAAGAGTGAAAGAAGGCAGAACTCATGAGACACACATGGGTAGCATAGGTAGTGCAAGGGGGGTATAGGCTGGGCATTACTCTGTCAGGACTCCAGCAGTAGTCACATTGAACGTTTCTGAATGAATCTTGAATGATCAGTCATACTCCTCTTCCGGTGTATCCTTGTGCTGCCTATTGATGCCCCTTCACTGTATTTTGAAACACTAATATTTGTCTGCACTCTGCAGGCACCATAGCACTGTCGGCTTCAGGGCCAGAAGAGGCGTCCTCTGTGGCCTGGAATAACTGCATTGTGCAAAATCCTCCATGGCCTCACCTTCAGCTGAATCAGTTGATTCATGTAAGCATACATGTGTGGCCCTGTCACAGAACATGTACTACCCAATATTTTGCAATATATCGCAATGACTCCTACCACAAGGACCATTACCTGGCCTGCGTTTGGCATTCCTAGTTTACAGTAGGGAAAACTGTGCACTCCATGCCGGAACCTAAGAAAGTAAGGTTATTAGTAAAATAGGAATATGGGTAGAGTTAACACAAAACAGGAAATAGCTCATCTAATTGCAAAATATAGCCCCTGCCCTTCCCTATTGTGCTCTCCTGGGTGTACTTTTTCCATGTCAATGAAGCACACATTTCACATTCTTCTTCTGATGCAGTCTGGTATGCTAAGGCCAGGTACTTCCATTTATCAATGCCTCAATGACGAGGCGTTCCACACTCAAAAATGGCCGACGCCACCTCGGTGCTGCTACACAGCCCCCATCTGGCCTGAACAGGTTGGATTGGCTGTCCAACTATTCTTTTGCCCAATCCGATCGCCGACAGAGCACTCTCAGAGGTATATGTCATCCCACTTGCCAGCTCGCTCCTGTTATTCACAGCGGCCTCACCGTTGCAAAGCCCTGTTATGTGTAAACATCCCTGTTACTAATTGCATAGTCAGAAACCAGGCGCACCATCTGTCACGAGCGTCATAGCGCACTCAAACAGTCTGTATACATTGCATCCTAGCCATTGCCTAACACATGCTCATGGCCGCTTATGTCAAGCTCGCAGTATCACACGCATCATATGCTCGTCTCCTCCTCCCCATAACCTCCCACCCAAACTAATTGCTTACAAATTGCCATTACTTGAGGAGTACAACCTGCCAACTACTATCATGTATGTATCATGCACTCTTACGATCTGTACCTCAGTATCCTAATTGACTATTGCCTAGAATTGTAGAGCCAACCTCAATTATGCTTGCATTCCCGCTTCAAGAATGGTATACCAGCACTGCTGCATGTAATTTAACATATCTATCAAATGTGATCATCTACTGGACTGTAGTATTCTTGCTCACAATGTACGTGTTGTACAGATAATGTTGACATAACTTGTGTGGTACAGATAACGTTGACATAGTTCGTGACCCTGTTATTTAGTCTAACCCATATACTTAGTCTATAGCCTCCTTACATCAACTAGCGTGATCTACCAGTCTGATGGTTGTAGCTCACTAGGTTTGTGCCGTACAGATAATGTAGCCACAGTAGGCGACTTGCTACTACCCCAGCCTGATCAATTGCCTAGTCTTTAGCTGCTATTGCAATATTAACTTGATGCAAGCCTATGTACCTTCACTCAGCATCTAATTCTAGGTGTTCATCTTGCATTCTTGCCAACCAGACCCATATGAATTCAGGTGTTTATCTATGTATTTCCTGCCAAACCGTCTAATCTTGATACCAGGCATTTATCTCGCACTCCTGTCATATTGCCTCATTTCATCTCTAGGTGTTTCTCTATGCATTTCAGCCAAACTGTATCACTCTGACTGTAGTTACACATGCCTGCTATTCAGAATAACCACCATAGCTTGATGCTTTTACCCAGTATGTATCTACTTACCTCCTACCTGCTGGCCTATATCCTGATCAGCCTCAATACTGCACTACCCACTAAGATGACTCCACTATTACCTAACATGCCTGCCTCATCTAGATCTAACAACCAAGTACCTTACTTAGATTTAATTGAGCCTCAGGTACTGCCACCCTCCAGTCACCCTCGTATCACTACAGAAAGGAACCTTGGACTTAGAGCCAGGCTAGCCAAAACACACAAGCCTTTGGCCCGCTCATTGCCTAATAGACAAAACCGCAGAATGCAACCACTGCGACCCAATCCCGTTACACAATTCAGTAACTTATCACCTAAACTTCATTCCTCACCCCCTCATAACTCCTCCAACTTGGGCACCCCCCACCCTTACAGGACAAGCGCCATACTACACAGGACAAGCACCACACTACCACCTCAGAAAAGACAGACTCCATTCCCAAAAACACAGCCAGTCCTAAGATCAAGGGAGCTTTGATCAACGCCAGATCGCTGGTAGCCCATGCCACTGAAATCGCAGACTTAATACGGATAGCAGACCTGGACTTCCTTGCCATCACCGAAACCTGGTTACACCCAGCAGCAGGCCCGATGCTCATGTTGGCAATCCCAGATAATTATACCATCTTGAGACAAGACCGACCCAACTCTAGAGGAGGTGGTGTCGCCATTATCCATAAGTGCAGTCTCACCATGAGACTAGCCACCTCTATAGATGCCCCCTCCTGTGAAACATTAGCAGTAAAAATACCTCTCACCAACACCCAAACCCTTAACATCTACTTGATCTACCGCCCACCAGGCCCCATTGGCACCTTCGATGAAGACCTCAACTCTATCCTGGCCAGCAATCTTAAAAGCTCCACTCAAGCACTCACCTTAGGAGACTTTAACTTGGGCTACAATGACACGGAAGACCATCCCGCCAGCACTATAGCCAACACTCTATCTGAATTAGGCTTCACGCAAAGATGCACGTCACCAACACACTCGAAAGGCAGAACCCTCGACTGGGTGGCCGACCATAACTGCCTAGCGAATATTACAAACATCTCACCTTTAGCCTGGACCGACCACCATCTGATTTCATTCATGCTCTCCACCGATAGACCACCACCTCCGCCCATTACTAAGGCCACACCCGCTCTCACCAGAAACAAGAAAAACATCACAGCAGAAAGACTTATCCCTAATCTACTTCCCACTCTCAACACATTGCCAGATGACCTGAACCCTGAGTCCATGGTCGAAGAATATAACAAGGTTATGGCCTCCGCGATGGACTACATCGCCCCACTCAAACTCTGATCAAGTAAACCTAAAACACACCTTAACAAATGGTATACACCATTCCTCAAAAACTTAAGGCAGCAAAAAAGAAGTTGTGAGGCTACTTGGAAAAAAAAACCTTCAGACTCAAACAAACTCAAACTCTCCAAATTAGCAGCATTGTACAAAAAAGAAATCTACCTGGCCAAACGAACCTCATTTGACTCCCGTATATCCCAAGCCAAATCAAACATGAAAGAACTCTTTACAATCCTTAAAGAAATAGAAACCCCCATAGCACCCCCTGACACCTGTATCAAAGATAAGAACTGGTGCTCAGACATTCAAAATGCCCTAGCTAATAAGATTGTGACTCTTCAAAGCAAAATTTCTAGCAAAAGAGCCTCCCTGAATAACACTCTCAACTCTAAAACTCACAACAAACCCATGCATACCGACTTAGCCCGTTTCCAGTTCGCCAAAGTCGAAACCGTCCAATTGCCAGGGAAACCTGTGCCCTGCTCAGCTCATTAAAGATGCTGCCCGGGACCTCTCCCCTTTCATCACAAAATTGATCAATGCCTCCTTCTCCACTGGATCTATCCCCACTAACTTAAAACAATCCTGGGTACTCCCATTACTGAAAAAACCTACTCTCGACCCTGCCATACCCACCAACTACTGACCCATAACGACCGTTCCCTTTCACCTAAAAATTCTGGACAAGGTGGCCTATGTTCAAATACAGAAGAACCTGGAAGAACACAACCTCTTAGGATCCAGACAGTCTGGGTTCCTGCCCCAACATGGGACGGAAACCGCTCTCATTGACCTAAAAGCCCAGATTGATTCGCTCAGAGACAACGGGCAAGCTGCCTTACTCCTTCTCCTTGACCTATCTGCAGCTTTCGACCTAGTCGATCATTCTGTCTTATGCTCACATCTCCATACTGCAGCTCACTTCTCAACAGAGGCCATCACATGGATCACATCCTTCCTTAACGGCAGGACCATGAGGGTCTTCTCTCCCACGGCTGCAGCAGACCCCATACCTATCACCTGCGGCGTTCCCCAGGGCTCCTGTGTCTCCCCCACACTCTACAACATATTTACCAAGCCCCTTTTCGATGATTTGGATCATCTCGGTATCACCTACACTAATTATACAGATGATACTCAGATCCTCCTTCCGCTTTCTGGAGATTATGGAAAGGATTTGGCCTTGTTAAATAGGGTGTATATCATCATTCAGGCATGGATGGCCACTCATGGACTAATCCTGAATGATGATAAAACAGAACTCTTATCATGGGTACCACACTCAATATAAAGAAACTTGGCCCGGCCTACAATTCCTTCACGATTGACGGAAACAACATCAAGGTTGGACAGGAGGTCAAAACACTGGGATTCTACCTAAACTCCAATTTCTCCTTCAAAAGACAAGTGAGCTCCTTTGCATCCTCCACGGCCCACACATGCAAATTAATCCGCGCAGCCAAACCTTTCCTGTCGGACTCTAGTTGCCTGACACTCGCCAGAGCTCTTATTTTGTCTCGCCTTGACTACTGCAATGCCCTTTATCTGGGATCTACCAGGGCTACCACTAGCAAATTGCAAACCCTTCAGAACAATGGGCCTCATTACGACCCAGGCGGTAAGTTACCGCCTGGGTCGTACCCTTACCACCATGGTGTAAACTATGTTTACACCATGGTGGATGGCGGATTTACCGCCCCATTCCAAGGTGAGTGGGGCGGTAAATCCTCATTTCCCATTTTACCCTTCCCCATTCCCATTTTTGCCCCATAGGGCATAATGGGAGTGGGGAAGGCGCTAATTACGCCACTGTAAATTACGGTGGTGTAATTAGCACCATGGTCCCTTAGCGCCATGGATTTTAATGCCTGCAAAAAGCATCATGGCGCAAAGGGACCTCGGAATCAGGCATTAAGGCTCGGCGCCGTTTACGGCGCCGTTAACCCCTTAACGCCTGATTCGTAATGAGGCCCAATGCCTTAAGAGCAGCTTTGGGCATTTCCAGAAGGGAACACATTACAAATCTCAGCCAACAGAACAATTGGCTAGCTACCAAAGATAAAATCCTTTTAAAAACGGCATCACTCATTCATAAGTCCTTGAACAATGCCTCCCCAACTTACCTGATCAACAGATTCCACCGACAGTCATCACTAAGACCCACCAGAACCGCATACAGAAACCGTCTATCTGTTCCCCATTACAAACGGGCCACCATAAGGGCAACAGCTTCCCAGTAAAAGCTGCTTTGTTGTGGAACTCCCTGCCTCCAAACCTTAGAATTGACATGCCCTACCAGAATTTCCGCTCACTGGTAATCTCATGGCTGAAACGTGAGACCCAATAGACGTTGAAGCGCCTAGCGCCCCTGCACATACTGAAACCACTTGTGCCCTCTTGCTTACCTGCCTTTGCCACCCATTTACCTGTATATAATTACCTGTATATAATAGCCTGCTGGCCTATTACTGATTTGTATATAACACTGGTGTACTTTACTCTTGTATTATGTATATTCTGTGTACTGTAACTAAGTTTCGAATATTCGTGTAAAGGCTGCGCCCTGATACCCCGGGTACGCTCGCGCATTATAAATAATAAAAACAAACAAACAAACAAACACAGTACACGTTCCAGAATACTAAGGCTGAACTAAACCAGCCGTTCCCGTGTGGACGATGGCATGTGAGCATGTATGTTGATGCTTGTGAGGCGCATTCTTTGGGAGCATACATGGGACTGTCTCAGACCAAAGCAAGGGGCTCCACAGAAGTCTTGGGATTTCAGGGGCCTCCATGGTTTTACATTCTCAAGAACATGCATACTCAAGATGCAGGAAACATTACAATCACCATTTCTGAAAGCAGAGGGAGCATGCGCGTTCAGAATCACCACGCTGACTGTGCTGCAGGCCTTAAGGCTATATTTCTACCACAGCTGTGTGGGTGCATTCTGTCTGCATCATTCCGCCAACCATGACTCCTTACAATACATGTGGCTGAGCTCTTGCTTGTCCCAGTTTCATGTGTGAGCTGGCCTTCCCATCCAGCTTCCATATGTTATTCCCGGGGGCTTATAGTACCTAATTACCATCACTATTATAAACCTACATGTAACGGAACACAGAGCAGAGGACCATATGTCTCATTCAGGCATGTCAGAAGCATGCATTAGGGCATCGCGACCCATAGGCAATCACACAGTTCTTGAATCTGGTCATGGCACATGGGATTCCTCTTCATACCCTTAAAAACACTAAACAGGTACCTTTAGCCTTCACATAAATGCTTTGCCCCATGAATTGACAAATGAATGTCCCCTGTCTTCTATGGAGGTCTGTGAGGAATGCGCAGCACCTTGTTCCATGGTCGCACCACATAAAATGTGTGTTACTTCAAATATGCACCAGAAAAGCATGTTCCATTCATCAAGCCCTGCAATAGACAGGGTTATCTAGCCAAACCATCTGTTCCGCTCTCCAGGTGACACTGGATACCCCATTCTACCTTGGCTGATGATACCACTGCACAAACCCAGGAATCGCAGACAGCAGCGCTACAGCAATGCACACAACCGCACCACATATGAGCAGGCATTTGGGCAGCTAAAAAATGTACTTCAGCTCTCTGCATTGGACTGGTATGTACCCACTAGAGAAGGTCTGCCTCAAGATGAATAGGAGCACATGTTACACGAAAAATCCATCAGAAGCAAAGTGCCTCTTGCCGATGATAGCAATAAAGATGCAGACTCCGATGATGGTGGCCATGGGCGTAGCAAGCAGTGCTGGAACTCTGATAGTGGTTAATATTCACATCCTCAGCATAACCACGGGAGCCGCCTGATCACAAATCTTCCACCTTGATGGACACAGGTACAAGATTCCAGTACACAGGTAACAGTGCACAGCCAATGGGAGAGGAGGATTACAGAGAGGTTGTGAATAGGGAGGAGGAGTTTGGCAAACAAGAAAGAGGGTCAGGGACACTTGTCATGGACAGGTAAGGAGATTCCATGGGAACCCCATTGGTAATACAGCTGGTGATTTCTTAGCACATTAACTCATGCACTGTTATTGGTGGCAATACATGCATTTGCCATGCCCATTGATGGCCAAATCTGCACACAAACCTCCCTCACTGTTGCGTGACATTCAGCAGATGGTTGGGGTGCAGCCATTTTGTACTCCCTGAAACATTAAAACTATAAACAACCAGTGGTGGTTCTGTACAACCACCCACTCAAGATTATACACCTAGGGACACAGAAGGGTACATCATGTCACCCTAGCATGGAACCATTAAGACCCTCAGGCACATATAATGTAGGTCAGCGCTTACCAGAGAAAAGCCACACACATTCCAGCTAACCAGACCGTTAAAAGAGAACAAATTGAGAAAGAGTTACATTACACATACCTGAACAAAGATCTCTAATCCAATGTTTTAATGGCCGCATAAGCAAATCCTCATCAAAACACAACTCATTTGAGAAATAAGTTGAAAGCTCCTTATCTACATCATAATATTTCTTAAAGGTCTCTCTCCACCACAAGGCTTTTTGCATTCTCGCTTGGTTTAGTTGTTTGTCTGACATCCTTCTGCCCGAGTTGGTTGATGCTCAATCAGATGAACAGGTGAGTGTATTTATGGTATGTGTTTTCAGCCCAGCCTTCTTAATCCGTGAGAGCAGTTCCTGTTACTGAATATTTGATTTGCTGCTTATTTACAGTGCACCATGTGATGAATCATCATCATGAAAGAAAAGGTTAGTAAGAAGTACCCGCAGTTCAGATCAGCCTCTTTTACGACTTGTTTTGCAAAGACATGCTTGTAGCGTTGACTTTTCTTCTTCAACCCATTAATGCATGCTTGTCCATTCCCATAAGTCAAACGTCGGCGCATGGCTTTTTGTCTTTGAGTGTCTGAAGTTCAACTTTTCAACTGTTCAACTGGATGCCCCTCCATGCAAAATCACTGGGCCTCATTATGACTCTGGCGGTAGCCGTGCCAGTAAAAACGGCACGGCTGCCGCCAGAGTAATTTTTTTTCTGGTGCCCGGGAATGGCCAATTACCAGGAAATGACAGCCCCGGCAGACCCAGTAATTGCCCATTGGCGGATGCCATCATCTACTCTGACCATCCCTACCTGCATAGCGTCCAGCGACCCTCCCTATTTACTTCATACTTCCTACCTTACAATGCCCTTACCAGCACTGCTTCGGCTTTCTCCTTTTTGCACCCCTAACACTACCAGCTCCTGGCCCCACCTAGCCAGCTGCACCTACTCTTCATCCATACCCAACAGCTCCACAGTACTCTCTCCTCCTGTGGCCTCCTAGTTCCCTTTCTCCCCCCTATGGGTGTCATCCCACTTTCTCTCCCCAGCGCTCCTTCTCTCAACTCTCCCCTTCCCTCATCAGCCTCATTTTCCCAGTACTCTCACCATTCTCCCTGGTCCATCACCTTCTCCCCCCCCTCTGATATGCACGTTTTCTTATTCCTCTCTCCTCTTCCCCCTCACTCTTTGCTCTCTTCTCCCTCTCCTCACCCCTACTCCTGGCCCCTTCTCCTTTCCCTCTCCCTTACCCTCATGACCAACCCCACGCTCAACCTCTTCCCCTGTTCACACCATCCCCCTTCTACCCTTCCTCAGCCGCCCAACCTCATCTATCCCCATATTGTTTATCCCTCTAGTTTCATCAATATTGCCCTCTGGAACGCTAGATCCCTCTGCAACAAGACCGCAGCTGTTCTGGACATGTTCTTGCGACTTAAACTTTAATTCCTCTGTAGAACTGAAACTTGGATCCCCCCCTTTACAACTCTATTGTACCTGCTTCCCTCACCACTTCCTCCTCCTCCATATCTCATTTCTCCCGCCCTTCTGGCCGCGGTGGTGGCATTGGTCTCCTCTATCACCCTAAATGTGACTCTCCCCCCTCTACAATGCCTCTTCCTAGCTTCCCTTCCTTTGAATACCTCTACAAATCCTTTACTTCCCCTCACGCCATTTCCTTTCTAATTATCTACAGACCACATGGCCCCCTCTCCTCCTTCTATGATGACCTTCAGCATCTACTTTCCCTCATCTCCCCCTCCCCTCTCCCCTTACAGTACTCAGTGACTTCAACCTTCACCTCTCCTCTTCCTATCAACCTACCCCTCATTTTTCCATCCTTGACTCCTACCTCCTCACTCCCCTTCCTACTTCTCCTACTCACTCTTCTGACTCCACTCTTGACCTTCTCTTTTTCTCAACCTTCTCCTCCTCCACAGTTTCTACCCTTCCCAACTATTTTTCTGACCATGCCTTACTCTCTTTTTCCCTCACTCCCCCTCTCCCTCTGTCCACTCCCTCCTCTTCCCCCATTTCTTTCTCTCGTCGGGATATCCCGAACTTTAGCCCTTCTCTTTTATTCGATACCTGCTCTTCCTCCCTTCCCCCTCTTTCTGATTTCTTTTCTCACTCGGCTAATGAAGCTATATTATCTCTGTCCTCCTCTATCTCCTCCAGTCTCGATCAACTTCACCCCCTCTGCTTTTTCCGCCCTACCCGCAAACCCTCTCAACCCTGGCTTTCCCCTCACCTTCTGTCTATGCGCCGCCTCCTCCGTCGCCTTGAGTGACGCTGGCTCAAGCTCCGCTCTCATGCTAATCAAGCCTCCTATTTCTCATACCACTCTCTTTATGACTCCTGCCGTAGCTCAGCTAAACGTTCCTACTACTCTAACCTTGTCCAATACCAATATTCCCATCCTCGTATCTTTCAGACCCTATCTTGTCTTCTCTCCCCACCTACTCCTGACCACTCAACTACTTCTTCCCTCTCCCCTTCCGATTTCGCTGACTTTTTCTCTTCCAAAATACCCTCTCTATGCCAAAACATTCTGCACTCCCCTTCCTATTACCCTCCTCCCCTTCTCTCACCTCCCCTTCCTCTTGTCTAACTTCTCTCTTCTTACCCCTTCCGATGTTTCCCTCCTCATGTCCAAAACACACCCCACTGCTGCCCCCTCTATTCCCCTCCACACCCTCCTCTTTCCTAAAATCTACCCTGTTCTCATTCCTTACCTCACCTCCTTCTTCAACATCTGCCTCTCCTCTGCTACCTTCCCTTCCGCCTTCAAATACGCTACTATCATCCCTATTCTGAGGAAACCCTCTGCTGACCCCCTCCTTGCTTCCAACTTTCATCTAATCTCGGTTCTACCATTCCTTCTAAGCTACTTGAACGCTTAGTCTACTCTCAACTCTCAGCTTTTGTAACCAATCTCTCTCTTCTCCCCCCTTCTTAATCTGGATTCCGCCCTAAACACTCCACTGGAACTGCCCTCACCTATGTTCTCAACTCCCTCCTTACCGCTCGCTACTCTAAGCAATCCTCTGTCCTCCTCCTCCTTGACCTCTCTGCGGCCTTTGATACCATTGATCACCCCTTACTTCTCAACACTCTTTCTTCCTTTGGTTTCAAAGGCTCTATTCTCTACTGGCTCTCCTGCTACCTCTCCAACCGTTCTTTTGCTGTCTCCTGGCACGGTCATACCTCTCCTACTCTCCGCCTGGACTTCGGTGTTCTCCAAGATTCCGTACTCGGCCCTTTCCTTTTCTCACTTTACACTTCCCTTCTTGCCCCCATCATCTCTTCTTTCCCCAAGGCTCCGTACTCGGCCCTTTCCTTTTCTCACTTCACACTTCCCTTCTTGCCCCATCATCTCTTCTTTTGGTATTTCTCACCATTGCTATGCTGATGACACCCAGCGTTTCCTGTCCTTCTCTTCTTTCACTCCTGACCTCCACCTTAATCTTTCTTCCTGTCTTACTGCTATCAAAAACTGGATGTCATCCCACTTTCTCTCCCTCAACACGATAAGACTGAAGTCTTATTCTTTCCCTCCAACACGCTTCCTTCTCCCTCTCCCCCTCCTTTTATTCTCTTTCCCCACTACTAATCTCCCTATCTCTGCCTTTGCCCGTAATCTAGGCCTCCACTTCGACTCCACCCTCTGCTTTAACCACCACATTTCTCTTACCTCCTGCGCCTGTCGCTACCACCTCTTCAATGTTCGCAAAATCCGTTCCTCCCTCAGTTTACATGCCACCAAACTCTTAATCCCTTCCCTCATCTTCTATCGTCTTTTCTATTGCTCTACTCTCCTCTTTGGTGTTAGGGAGGATTCTCTTCAAAGGCTAGTTTCCCTTACCTATAGAGTCCCCCAGCAGCTTTGCTGGATTTGAGGGGTTTATTTTTTTTCTCCTGCTAAGAGTGAGACCCTTTTTTCCCACTCTTAGACAGATTGCTAGTGTGTGTTTTAGGCTATCTTGTGTGCTTATGGTCTATGGGGTTTTCTCACCCTCATAGGAATCATCTTTTTAACATATGTGGTACACAGCACTCTCTGTGCCATACCACAGGGGTGTCATAGCGACCCCCAAACATAGACTTCATACCCTGGGACTGACTACTGTCTCCCAGTGCATGTAAAGTTACCATTGACTTTACTAGTCAATAGTTATCAACAAAAACAGTACAACCCATCTTACTATGGAGGAACTGGGAAGTGTTAATAGTTTGCCCTAGTGTTCATTTTCGAGGGGGTACCATACAGTCCCTCTCTCAAAAGTTTCTGGCTGGCGGCAGTGGTTACTACCATAAATATTCGACCGTGAATATTTCCCTATGGGATTTTCCTTTGTTCGAGGCTACCACTTTTACTGACAGCCTCTAAGATACCGCCGGTTTATTTTGATATTATCTTTACTCCGGTAGGTTTTATTGCCAGAACTTTAATAATATTTCTTTCTCGTGTCTTTCTCTATAATCCTAACCCAGGTCGGGGATCCTTGTTCATCCTTTTGGTGGGCTTCTGCGTCTGGGGTAGACAGGATGTGTGGGAGGGGGAATAGGCACCCTGGACAGGGTTGCCTACGCAACCCAAGTCGCACTCTGCCCTGATAGGCTGGGGGGTTCTCCCGCAAGGAGAGCCACCCCACTGTGTGAGTGACAGCTGGGCTGTATGAATGGGGGTCTTGCTGCATAAAAGCAGGGTCCTGAGGACTGGAGGACAAGACGTCGCCACTGGAACTAAGAAACCGAAGAGGAGAAAAGCTGAAGACATCTGCAACGACTGAACCACTGGTGAAGCCCTGCTGCAGATCCTCACCACTTTTCTCCAACGACTTGAAAAGATCTTCCTCTGCAAGCGTCTTCTTCCCTTGCGCTGGTGGGGCCAACCAGTTCGTCAATCGCCTTCCAGGACCTGCCTTGGTCGAATCGCCAGTGCCCTGCACTCGGAGACAGATAGCCAGTCATCCGTCAACCAGGACTGCGATTTAAAGGAGCGTACCTTTTATTCGTTTTGGCAGCACAGCGGCTGGTTTCATCCCTGGGCAGTGCAGTAACTCAAACCTTCCTCCACAACGAGAGCCTCTCTTCCTCTGCTGGATCTCCCAAACTGCAGGAACTGCCAGGAACTATGGCCACCGCAGGAGCCTCTTCCATTTTTAAGGTTCATTGTTCCGCCAGGCCTCCCGTTGTCGTTGGTATTGCTCAAGGTGTTTTAAATCCTTTACTTACCTTCTGGGCTGGCCGCCTTTTCGTCTAACTTTATCTTTCAACGTCCTGCAACCGCCTTTTAAATCTTTTAACAAAGACTTGACTGCAGCTACTAGAAAATGTTTAACCTAGGCACTTTGCCTTGTACCACTGACTCTGGCACAGGCCTATTGACTTTGGCTAGATCTGTTACAACTGCCTTCTCTAGATTGTTTCTCTTCAAGAAATGTGTTAGTGCAACTGAAACTCTTATAACCACCTTTCCTTCTACTATATGAATTGCTGAAGTGCCATTTTGCTCGGTTTTCACCAAAGTATTGTTGATGCTAAAGTAGTGCCTTGCTTAACTTGTTCACAATCCACTTGGGAAGTGTTGCTGGTGTGGTTAGTAGTTCAACACTGTATAACTTGCCCTTTCCCTCCCTCTGAAGAAATTGTTAGAGTGCAATTTCTGCTTGGTTTTCACTGTGCCGTTTTGCTCAGTTTTCACTCTTGCTCAAACGTGCCTACAATTTAAATAGGGAGTTGTGTATACTTTTCAAGACTGTTTTAACTTACTTTATGACTAGTGATTTGTGTGTGAACATCAGAGTGTGTAAAATATATATACATATATATATATATGTATATATATATATATATATATATATATATATATATATATATATATATATATATATGTGTGTATGTATATATATATATATATATATATATATATATATATATATATATATATATATATATATGGAAAAAACAAGGAAAGGTGCGCACTCCAATTCTCTGCATGCATAACCTTCCAGGCCACTGGTGTACTCCTCCGACCGGTTTCTGTGCCAATACACGTCATCGGGGAGGCTGGGTGGACTTGCAGCACACCGCAGGTGCAGGTGATAAAAATCTGCTGCAAGGGCTACTGGTAGATGTAGTCATCTGGTCAGCAGAGAAAACGCTCACGCCCAATCCCAATCAGTGCCTCACTTGAGGCTACACTCCCCCCCTTTCTCCACTGTGGAATTGGGCGTGAGCGTTTTCTCTGCTGACCAGATGACTACATCTACCAGTAGCCCTTGCAGCAGATTTTTATCACCTGCACCTGCGGTGAGCTGCAAGTCCACCCAGCCTCCCTGATGACGTGTATTGGCACAGAAACCGGTCAGAGGAGTACATCAGTGGCCTGGAAGGTTATGCAGAGAATTGGAGTGCGCACCTTTCCTTGTTTTTTCCATATTTTGCAGGATCTTGAGTGGTGGAATCCTCAAGACCTGACAGGGTGCCGCACCAGGGTTATATATGCCCGGCTTTGGAGTGCCTCACTTGAGGCTCCACTCCCCCCCTTTCTCCACTGTGGGATTGGCCGTGAGCGTTTTCTCTGCTGACCAGATGAGTACATCTACCAGTAGCCCTTGCAGCAGATTTTTATCACCTGCACCTGCGGTGAGCTGCAAGTCCACCCAGCCTCCCTGATGACGTGTATTGGCACAGAAACCAGTCGGAGGAGTACACCAGTGGCCTGGAAGGTTATGCAGAGAATTGGAGTGCGCACCATTCCTTGTTTTTTCCATATATATATATATATATATATATATATATATATATATATATATATATATATATATATATATATATTCTTTTTGATACAAAGCTTTGGTCAGTGTTTCCTTGTTCCATAGTACTGTAGTCCTATTGTGTAAACCCTGAATACTTCTCCTCTCCCTCTTGAGATAAGTCTTACTGCTTAGCCACAGCTACCAACTAAATCTTTGTGGTACAGACTGATACCAAAGGGGATTTATTGCATATACCTGTAGTCTTAATCTTCTGTAGTGCTCCCTAAGGGAACTGCACAGGATTTTGCCTAACATTTGGACTCCCTGCTTCTCATCTTGCTCCTCTCAAATCCCTCTACCACTCTGCCATCCGTAACCTTTGCCTTCTCTCTCCTCACGATTCCATTTCCTCTTCGCTTTCTTATCTTGGCTGGCTTCCCTTTCATTCCCAACTTAAATTTAACTTCCTCTGTCTTGTTTTTAAATCTCTGCATGATCTTGCTCCCCCCTACCTTTCCTCTCTCCTGTCGTTCTATGCTCCCTCTCGCTCCCTCCGATCTGCCAATCTCTTCTTTCTCACTGTTCCTTTGTCTCCTTGTGCCTCTTTTCATTTCTGATCCCTTGAGCTCCTTGCCCCCCTACACTGGAACTCTGTATCTCTCCCTATCCGCTCCATTTCCTCTTACTCCTCCTTCCGCACCTCCTTGAAATCTCATCTTTTTCTTCCCCCGTCCTGATATCCTTCATTACCTCCCTCCTACTTTGACATTCCTCATTACTTCCCTCTTACATACCTTTCCCTATCCGCTCCATTTCCTCTGACTCCTCCTTCTTCTCCCCCTTGAAATCTCATCTTCTTCTTGCCCCGTCCTGACTTCCCTCATTGCTTCCCTCTTACTCTTCCTCTGTTCTATTTCTTGTTTATAGACCTAGGTAAATTGTTCTACATACTGTTTTGATGGTTTGTCTCATGTTTTGCAATTATGCTTCTATTTTATTATGTTCTAATGTATTCTTGTTGTTGTAATGTAAAGCGCTTTGGCGTAAAGCGCTATATAACATTTAATAAATACAAATATAAATACAATGGGAATGGGGAGGATGGTAGCACCAGCACCATTCAGAATGGTGCCGTTCTAACGTCAGTGTCTGTGGGCGGGTGCCGTTCCACCCGCCAGGTCAGACCTGGCGGGCGGGAGGGCGCCTGCCTGCAGAACTCGTAGTTTGCTGGTCCGGTAAGCACCGTTGCTACCGGACCGGCAAGCTTATAATGAGGCCCACTGTCTCTTTACATTTCTGCTACTCGTCTTTAAATCCATCCATGTCCTTGCCACCCCCCCCCACTACCTTGCTGCCTGCATCTCAAAGTACTCTCCCTCTCGAACTCTCTGCTCCTCGTCCGTTCACTGCCTCCATCCACTTTCATTCCTTTTCCTTACTTGCCCGGCACACTGGAATGTTCTTCCCCCTGGCCATTAAACCCATCCCTCAGTGGAACTCTTCAGAATAAGGGTCAAACTCCACCTGAGAGCGATGGAATGTGCTCCCCAAACCCTGCCATCCGCTTATCTAAACTAACTGCCCAGCCATCCTCACCTGCATTCTGCCCTCAGGTGAACCGCACGCTATTTGAAAAAGTGAAAATGATGGCCTTACGCTGTCAATCTTACATTTGTAATATCCTCCCTTTTCTTTCTCTGGCATATGTTCCCACTCTTACCCCTTCACCTCGTGGTGTACACCACCCAATCAAACAATGCTCCTATGTAAAGGAACCATACACTAGGACTACCTCTGTACTCACTGTCTGCTGTGTAAGTCATGCCTATTTGAAACTACACCTGTTATTCAATAGTGCAATGTATGACATTGTGGTTAATGGGCAGCACTTTTATCCCACAATAGACGAACACTTACTGCAGATAAATATATAGAGAGAGACTTTCTAGTATGCACTGTAGATTAGACATATACATGAAGTCCAGTAAGAGAGCCCAATGTTTAATACCACACAAGGATCCAAGAAGGTTCCTGACTGTTTTTTGCTGAATGACATTTCACCACATGTCTTTGGCGATTTTATTACAACTTTTTTTAACAGCAAAAAAACGACGGGGGGAGACCCCCCACACCATCCTTCCTTCCCCCACCCCCTTCTGTAAAAACTTACAATCTATAATTTTGTGGCAAAAAAGTGGTAAAAAAATGTGACCAAAAACAATTCGGCAAATCTGTCATTCGGCAAAAGTGGGTAACACCAGCTATGACATGTGTAGCAGATGTCATATGGAACTTCATCCAGAATAGTGGCTTTAGCTATCGCTACATTTAAATTGACTTATTAAATATGTCATCCCACAGCTCGCTGGGTACACACAACCTTCCCAAATCAGCCATCGCTTACTGTCATATGAAGAGACATATTTTTACAGTGACATTTCATAATAGGCCAATGGACTGAAGACAGGGACAAAATGGCGGTCATCTTGAGCATTTCCAAGCCACACTCCATCAACCAGCAAGGCACCTTTTAAGAAGATTTGGAAATAACCATGGAAAAACCTGCATCAAGAATTCAAAGAAGACAGATTCACAAGACATGTTTGTTATGGACCGAAGGGTTAAAAACAGATTCTCAAACGTTTTTTGGCGCAAGTGATGAGTTGCGCATCTCATCAATTGCGCCAAACAAAGGAGCAGGTCCATTCTCAAAGGGCATCTGAATGAGTGCCCTTTGAATACTCTCATTCAGATTACCTTTCTCAACCCTTTGCACATTTGTGCATCTCAGGAGGTGATTCTAGGCCTTTAAAACCCATCCCGAATTTACAAACGTGATGCACTTTTAAATGCCCTGAAATTAGGGTAATCCCCTGCGCCTATGAGAACAGGCACAAGAATAGGAGCAAATTATGACAATTTCATTTCTGACCCTGTCATGATTTCTTTTTTAAGTCAACAGCCATGATTTAAGCAGCGGCTGTTACAATTGCACCTTCATCCCCCAAAGAGGAATGGAAATGCTATTTATGTTAGCATTTCACTGAGAAGGGTCATTTAAGGTCCCAGCTCAGTGAAATGCACTGACACCACTTACAGGGTTGCTGGGAGACTGTCAAATGCTCCCAGCAATAATGTATGCAGCGTGACGGACAGCAATTGTCCAGCCCCTCCTGACATGCTCAGTTCACCATTTCCCTGGGGTTGCATGTCGCTCTGTGCTATCTTTCTCTCGTTGTTCAATTTGATCCTCTCGTTTACCATTCCATTCCACACCTCTTGAGTCAACACATGAATCCTGTTTGATTAGGAAAAGTGATGACATCAGCGAAGGATATCACACCACAGCTAAAACCAGTATGAAACAAAGGTCTCTCATGAGAGTTTTTTGCCCCCTGACACCAAGCAGGGGGCTCAGCTTCAGTGCTCCTCCTGGACTGATAATAAGGGGCTTGGCCTACAACCCAAACTCTTGACACAGAAGCCATGAATAGCCTTTCAGTTTCCTTCCATACACCACCAGAAAAGTGAGAGATGGTCTACAGGGACTTCAGAAGACTGAACATCAGGACACTGACTGCAAAGCTGACAGGGCTGGGTCAGAGTCAGTGAGTCACTCTCAAACAGCTTCATAGGGCTGTGAAAGCAAGAATGTGCAAATATTTGAGCTGCTGTATGCAGTACACAATACATATGTAAGACTACAGAAGTCATTCAAACTTAAAATTGTGCTCACTGTTGTGTGGTATGATTCTTTCAGACACTTAAGCTGCTATATTGGATCTGGAAATAAGGTATGTCAAGTATTTATAAATTCCATAACTGAAGATCTTCAGGACGTTTTGCACAAACCTCACATGTTGCTGAGTCAAGAAACCAAAAGGTAGTCAAAGACATGTGAATATCACTGGATTTATATAAGTAAACATATCAGATGAGAAGGTACATAAAAGAAAATGTTGTTTTAATCAGAGCAATGTCAAAAATACATTTGAAAATCACTGAAGGAGAAGGTGTTGTGCATGTGTGAAAAATTAGCTAAAAACATTGTGCCGATGCGTGGTCATTTTGGACACTCACATACATTACCGCAATGATCAAGCCCATGAGAGCCTACGTTTTCATGGTCTCAGCAAGTAAACATGTATTTCTGCAGTCGAGGCAAGGTCACAGATTGATATTTGTCGAGCTACTTGGAGAATATTTATGGTATTGACCGCTAAAGGACAAGTTGGGAAGGGAGTCAGAGCACGCTGCAGGTGCAGTCATAAAGGACACTGGGAAGGAAAGCAAGGAGGGAAAGTGGGTTTTGTCCGCTTCTGACATGAATATTCCACTCTTGTCTCTTCATGCTCGTCGTCTGCTCTTCGGCCGAGAGCAGTGGTCAACCATGAGGGGCGGGAATCAAAGATGGCCCATAAATCAAGAGGGGATATTAGATCAGTTCAGTTGTTGGAATCCAGACATTGGATAATACAGACTCGCTGAGTGGGAGGACGCTCGGCCTCAGATTCCCGTTAAGTCGAGTGCTCTCTTTGCCGATCTGCTCTGGGATTAAGCAGTGTTGCCGTGGCTGAGATAAAGGTGTCTTCCACTACTCTTTTAAAAGCGATGTTACATCTTTATGTTTTGTATATCTAAATGTATATTGTTGTCTGTCTCATTCACGTAGATATAGATATTGTATTTTAATAAAGGGCCTTTAACGTGCCATTTGCATAATCATATCCAATGTATCATGCGTATTTATTTGCCTATCTGAGTCCAATAACTAGTTCTACAAAGGGCCAGGGGGCGTAATTGTAAGCTCTCCATGTATGGTCAGACAAAAGTAGAACAATTGGCGCTGTGAGCAGGGTCTTTGAGCTGGTGTTTAACGCCAAAGATCCCTGTGATTTGAAAAGAAATAAAGGATGTTGGACTTAGAGAGGCAAACGCTTGAGGAGTGATCTGTGTGTCGTGAGTTATTAACGGTAGGGGACATGATAAATCTACTTGGTTATAATGAGTTCCCTATTTAGGAAAAAAGGAAGCTCTGCAAGCGGAGACGGTCCTGAAGTGACTATTCCGGGATGGACTAAGAGACCGTATTCCACAGTTGCACAGATCTGGGAGTGTGGTGCAGGTTTAAGTGAAGAATGGGGTACTAGTATAGGAGAGGCAAGCCCTGAAGAAGCCATGGGGTGTTTGAAACAGGTGTCAGTGAAATGAGGGAAGGAATGTTCTGCCCTTGGTAGGAGGGGCTGGATCTTGTTACATGCCTATAGGAAGATACACCAGCAGAATGTAGAGTTACAAGAGAATGTCTTAAAATTAGAAAAAGAGCTGGCTGCTGAAAAGCAAATTGGGTTAGTGCAGCAGCTCCAGATGTAATTTTATCATGACAAAGCAGATAAATATCAGGCAGAAAGGGCTGCAGTAACAGTGGCTTGGTATAAACATAAAAAGAGTTTGGGAGAGTGATTTCTCGCAAAGTAGACACAGTTATTGCTTCCGCAGGAATCCATTGGGGTCCAGATAAGTGGGATTGAAATGTTTTTGATAATACTAATGTTGATAATTGAAATGTTTTTTATAATACTAATACGGAGAGTGGTTCAGAGCCTAAGATTGCGCCCAAGTCAAAGGCGGGTGTTACGCTCACCTGATATCCCCGAGGGCGTCTGGAAGGCTCTGAGATCTGGAACCCTGGATGCGTAGTTACCCAGTGCTGAATAATGAATCTCCAATTACAGAAGGGAGGATTTGTGGTAACTGTCTCCAATGGGTGAATCTCCCACCTCCTTCTGACCGAATCCCTTCGCTATCCGTCCTGCATTTCTTGTGCAGGGGCGCTTGATGTTTGTTGGCAAGCTGCCCGAGTTGCTTCACTGGTGCAGTACTCCTTCCTTGGGCCCAGGCCTGCTGTGACCCTGAATCTGCTGGTAGGCAAGTAGGTTTGTTTATTGTAAGACTTTGTTCTGTTTATGGTGAGAATTCGTTAATGTCTTTATCTCCTTCTTTTCAGGTGCGAAGGACTTGATGCTGGCGTGCCGGGTGGAGAGGCACATTTCTAGGTAAGAGAAAGCATGTAGCCCCTTTATTGTCTTTTAAAGCTAACCTGTGTTTTCCGCTCCTTCTCCTCACAGGCCGCTGTGGTGCTGCAAGTGGATGAGAGCGCGATGAAAAACAGGCCCCAGGAATCCGTTAAGGTACGTACAGCGCTGTGTAGTTGTTTAATATTGAAAGCAAACCTGAATGTGTCTCTTTTCCTTTGCAGATGTTGCTGTGGTGCCCCGGATGGAAGCATGGCATAGCGCGATGGAATTCAGGTAAGACTGATGAAATTCGATGTTTTGAAGCGCGCGTTCCAATATCGCTTTTCCCTTTCTCGTTATTGCAGGTCGCAATGTTCGAACAGCAGCTGTGGTAGCGGTTCGCCGGAAGTCCTTAAGCTAGTACTCACAGGTGAGTGATGTTTCTTCTTCTTTCGGTTTCCACAGATTGCAGCCCAATTGAGATGCTGAGTGCTGGATTGTGTTTTCTCAGTTAAGAGAGAATAATCTTGTTCTTGTTCTTGCAGGATTACAGGTAGATGCTGAAGACCAGGAGCTGGACACGGTGAGCGTCACACTGCTGGTTGCAGAGTAACACAAAGCGTGTTCTGCAGTCAGGGTGTGGTTTATATAGCCCAGGTAAAGTAGTACCAGGGAAAGCAGTTCCAGGCCTGCCACACCCAAAACACTAGACCGCATGGCTTGGTTCTTAGAACTAGACTGTGTGGCTGCTTCCATGTTGGATTTAAAGGCCCATGTACACAAATGGGACCAGGTTTGAACAGCCCTTCCTTCCTACATATGAGCCTGGTGGCAAAGGCCTTCAGGGTTCTGGTGGGAGCCTGCTTGTGGCACAACTTGTGCCCCCTCACAGTGCTCATGACAGCACTCCCCCCAAGGCCCTTCTCATTGTATCCTTCCTGTCCGGTCCGGGTCTGGTGGGGTTATCCAGGTGAAACCTCTTAATCAGACGTGGTGCGTGAATATGTTCACTCAGGTCCCAAGTTCTGTCTTGAGGCCCGCACCCTTTCCAGTCCACTAATTACTATAGCTTACCTAGAAGTGCCCTGTTTGCCTGGAGACTCTTCGGAAGCGTCCCGTATCCAGTGGACTTTGTTGTGACTTGTGGACATTCTTCCTGTCAGTTGCTTTGGTAACAAGCCCTGCCCTCTTTGTTAATCAACTTCCTTAAATAAGCACAGCCACGCACACCAGCGCGCGCGCTCCGAGAAGTGCCCGGAAGTGCCCTGTTTGCCTGGAGACTCTTCAGAAGCGTCCCGTATCCAGTGGACTTTGTTGTTACTTGTGGACATTCTTCCTGTCAGTTGCTTTGGTAACAAGCCCTGCCCTTTTTGTGAAACAACTTCCTTAAATAGGCACGGCTGCGCGCAACAGCGCGTGCGCACCGAAAAGTGCCGGAAGTGCCCTGTTTGCCTGGAGACTCTTCGGAAGCGTCCCGTATCCAGTGGACTTTGTTGTTACTTGTGGACATTCTTCCTGTATGCAGATACAACTTGGCGGGGAAGGTGGTGCTCTACGCATCGTGGTGAGAGGGGGGGTTCTCTAATTCTGGTTAAAAACTCCATGCACATAGTATGACTTTGTACTGACCGCCGGGTGGCTTGTCAACTGGGAAGAAAGTTAAGTCATAAGCCAGTCGATATAGACTGTGTATCGATAAGTGTTTTTCTTTTTTTTTTTGGTTAAAAAAACACCCTTTATACACTCAGTGCGTCTAAACTGAAACTAAAACAACTCAATTCAAAAGAACCTGCCACGAAAATGTCATTTCACAACATACGCTGTATATATATAGGTATATTTAGTATATTTAGTATACCTAAAGGACTTATTTTTCTTATTTTTCTCCTTTAGTAACAAGCCCAGCCCTCTTGTGAATCAACTTCCTTAAATAGACACGGCCGCGTGCACCAGCGCGTGCACACCGAGAAGTGACCGGAAGTGCCCTGTTTGCCTGTTAGCCGGGAGCAGGGGGCGAGGGCGGCGTTAGTTTCTTCTCTTTCTGTTTGGAATAAAATCCTCCATTCTTTCGCAATTTTCAGTCTGTAAAAAGAATCGTGAAACACAGTTTACCTCATCACAACCGGCAAAGAAGGTAACTTGTGCGAGTCACCCTCTATCTTTCTGGTGCATGTACAAGGATAGCGGCTGTATTAAAATTGGGAGATTCCTACCATCTCGCATAAACTTTGTGACTAATTTATTCACCTTAGTATGTCACAAAGGCTCGGGGAGTGTGGAGTAGAACGCAATCGATTCCCCTCCATAGTGCATTGTGTTATTTCTTTGCTTGAGCGGAGGATATCCTTATTACTGCAGATACAACTTGGCGGGGAAGGTGGTGCTCTACGCATCGTGGTGAGAGGGGGGGTTCTCTAATTCTGGTTAAAAACTCCATGTACATAGTATGACTTTTTACTGACCGCTGAGTGGCTTGTCAACTGGGAAGAAAGTGAAGTCATAAACCAGTCGATGTAGACTGTGTACCGAAAAGTTTTTTTTTTGTTGTTTTTTTTGGTTAAAAAAACGCCCCTTTATACACTCGGTGCGTCTAACCTGAAACTAAAACAACTCAATTCAAAAGAACCGCTGTGAAAATGTAATTTCACAACATACGCCGTGAAGTCTAGGCAGCACGATAGTGCCCCATTTTCTTTGTATAACCCCCGATTTAGTGTATCCATCAGGAAATATAGCTGAGTATTTAACTTATGTATACGGCGGTGAGTGTCCTGTGGACCTTTCTAAATTTTGGAATATTCTACAGCTGCATTCACAAAGGAATATTTTTTGCTTAATGGATGGAAGGGGAAGCGGTGCATGAACAATTATCTGTTTCACTTATTAGGTGTAAATACTCATTAACTAACTAGGAAATCTACACAATATTATCATAAAGACACAGTATACAAGATTGGTAGTGCTACCTTCGCCGTAAAATGGTAGGAACCCTCAGAAGTGGCAAGCTACCTACCCTGTGTGAGGCTGCTAAAAATAAATTGGAAAAAAAACATGCTTATTGCAAGCAGAATTTTTGTTTTCCCTAATAATAAAAGTGTATTAGGGGTAAATCAGCACCCCCCGAACATGGATGTAAAAGACCCCATGGATTTTACGGGGGAAGGGGCCTCAGAAAAATGGGAATTGAGTGGTATTGACTTTCCCCCGCTCCCAATTGCATTGGGAGACTTAGTAAATGATCCCTGTGAGCCACTAAAGAAGGCTGATTTGCCTGAGGAGCACAAGCAAAAAAGCTTTCTAAGTGTACAAGACATACTAATAAGGCCTTCAACCCTAAATATGGATGATACCTTGCCCTCCACTCCGCAGCGGGATACGTCCTTATTAGCCTGGGTAGTATCTGCGGAGTTGGACAGAAGGGTTAGACTATCTACAGGGCCGTCAACACCCGTAAGGGCATGGGGCGGAGGGCTTGATAACGTGCACCTCCACAAATCCAGTATGGGTAGAATGGAGGAGCACGCTTTAGCGTCCACATCGCAATCTCACACAGAGGACATGGGAGAAGTGAGGGGTATGTTTGGAAGTGGGAACCCGGGGGATCCAGGGCCTGATCTTCATAAATGCTCCAGTCCAACCATTCCTATTCCCCCTTAGAATCATGACTTTGAGGAATTTGCCCATACTCATGCATGCGAGGAGCCTAACACCGAAGATACTGTCCACACGTTAGAATCCTTTCCGGTCCTAACCATGATTCTTAATCTCCTGGATAAGGGGCATGAAAGGACACACAGAGAGATTCAGGAATTGCAAATCATGATGGTAGAATGCTTGGAAAAAGTAAGCAGGGTGGAAGGGTTTGTACACGCCTTGAACACATACAAAAAAGACATCCTACCACAACCATCCAAGGAAACCATGTTGAGGCATGGCCTAGGCTCCCAAGCGAGGGACGAAGCTAGAGAGAATAAGAACTTGGCCGTGGAAAAGTGTAGACATTTTGGGGCCCCTAGTGAACAATATCAAGGGATTTCTGCTCCCAACCAGATCAAAAATGAGCAAGAGTGTTCTATTGAAGAGTTGAAGGAATTGAAGAAGTTGATATTGATCAACTCGGAGAAGATAAAAAATGTGGAAAACCAGAGAGTAATGGAGTATGAAATCAGAGAAAGTAAAGAAACTAAGTGTTGAAAGTAAATCTGATAGTCCATCTATTCTATTGAGGGTGTAAGAGGAGGAGGCTACGGAGAACCAGATATTGAAACAAACTCAAGTTGCAGATCCTAACCAGGGAGAAGATCCACCCTTTGTTTGTGTTATTTCTCATAGAGAAAAGAAAATGAGGGCAAGAACCATCAAAAGAAGAGCTAAGAGTGAAAGGGTTGCTAACTTAGGACCAGTAAAGAAATCACAACACCAACCCTCCATAAAAATAAAAAATACAAATATGAACATCAAAGATATTTGTAGTTTATCAGGCGAGGTTGGTACATTAGACTTTACCCAACTTAATGAAGAAAGTAAGTTAGCATTGGAGGAAAAGGAAGACTTAGATAGACAGGATTTGGGAAGAGAGGGGGTTCCCACACAGACAGTAGAAACACGGGTACACGGGACCGAATATGGAGAAGCTCAGAATACACTATCGGAAGCCATGATCCACAAGGGGAAAACAGCCATTACTAAACAAAAAATAAAAAAAATAGAAACAAATAGAAAGAAAAAAGAAGATCCAAAAAAGTCATATGATAGTAGACCAGAAGGTAGTAAAGAGGTACGGAGTATCCAACAGTTCTTCAGCACAAAAATAAAAGAAAAGACTGTTACAGAAAAAGAGTTGGAGATGGGAGTGGAAAAGGTAATACATTAGGATGCTGTGTTGGGCTAGTGAGGACACCCTCACTAGCCCAACACAGCAGGAGGGGACGGGAACGGCAGGGGGGGCTGAAATTAAGGATGCCATTGATAGTGATTCAACTGTTATTCCGAGTGAAGACATAAACATACTGGTGCAGGAAGTGCTCCTTAAAATTCTTCAACAGTCATCCAAGCTCGCTCTAACCCTCCCCGCTCCAATAGTGCAGTTAGAGCGTAAATCTATAGAGGGAGTACAGAGGAGGAACTCTCCTAAAATATTGACAGAAATTAAAGAAGATAATAGTCCACAGGGAACAAATGATCGATCGCATGCAGATGGGTCAAATATTGATGTGCCAAACTTAAAACATGAATGTCTCTCCACTAATGCCTCGGTCAATCCTATTGACACGTGTGTGGAAGGTAGTGTGGAAGGACCACCGATAAATCGAATACAACAGGTGGATAAGGAATTTGATGAGCGTATAAGAGAGAAATTTGAATTATGGAATCTAGAGTAGGCCCATGAAAAAGGAACAGAGTTCAATCCAGGGCGGGATGTGAAGTTTGAGACCCGAGGTGGTAGGGAGTGGGAATCAGATAGGCAACCAAAACTGGAGGAACAAGATCTTAGGTATCAATATGCTTGGTAGGAGGACTGGAGAGAATGGAGGGAACTGAAATATGTAGATGACCCTAGTGTCATATTGAATTTTGTACTAACAATGGGAGGTCCCCCCTCACTAAACCGAGTAAGGATTCTCTCCTTGTTTAACAAAATTCCTCGTCCCTCATTGATCTCCTCGGGGGATATTAAGCTCATAGATTATATTCATCCCACGAGATATGATTGTGTGAGGATTGTGTTCTATTCGAGAGCAACGTATGAGTTTGTACTCACATAAGGAGTGGCTTTGCAAAGATTTGGTTATGACATTGTACATTTTAGCCTAGATGTGGGACAACAACTGGGAGGGGATGGGACCGGCTATTCCAGTAAGCCAGAAGGGAATAAGCATATACAAGGAAGTTATAACATAAATATTGAGAAACAGCTCAATGATATGACCGAGCTTAGAACATTGGCACAATCCTTGTGAGAATCAATAGCCAAGATCAAAGGTCTGAAAGACTCTACCTAGAGTTTTGCGAAGCTAAATTTTCTATTATGTAACTCCAGGGGGTCACGTCCTTTAATGTACTCCATAAACACTTGTTCAGAGCTTGTGAAATACTAATTTTTGTGTATGCAAGAAACCTGGGCAACAACCGCTATATCTCTAGATGGTTTCACAATTTTTCAGGAGCCCGCTATAAAAAAGACTAAGGGGAGACCGATGGGGGGACTGCTTATTTCAATCAAGAATAACATTAACTTTGAAACCTTAAAGAATTTTAGTATAAATAAAGCTTGTATAGCCTCGCTCATAAATGTGGGCTGGAAGCATGCCCGGATTTATTTGTTAATCGTAAACATATACTGGCAACCAGAGTGTGATCTAAAGAAGTATATTGAGTCAATTGACTCAACGATTCAGGAATGCCAGGACTTAAATAAGTACTTGTACATTGTTATGTGTGGGGACTTTAACTCTGAAATCTGTGTGGAAGAAAAACAGTATATAGGAAGGGTTGGAAGGACTGGAAAGGAGTGGGGGGACACACGGAAATATCTTCAGGGGCTGCAATGGGCACAATTTGTAGGTGGTTGGGGGCTACAATGTGCAAATAATTTGATGGAAGACCCAGCGGACAAATCTACATGATCTAATGGCAAATGGAGTTCCACTATTGATTACATTTTTGTGTGTACCAAGACTTTTTCGCTCATAGATGAGTTTGAATTAATTGATGCATTGGAGAGTGACCACAAGATGTTAAGAATGGTAATAGTGATAGAGGTGGACAGGGCTGATGCATTTATTTATGATATTCCGTTGTCCCTGAATGCCCAACAGAATTGAATCATGTGGCACAAAACAAACATCAACAGAGTTAATATGTTTTTTCAGGAAGACTTTTACAGTATTACGTACACCCAATAAAATCGTTATATGCCCATAATTCCTTTGGGGGATATATAGAGTCTGTTGTTATTGGCAAAGTGGGACTAAATAAAAAAAAATATATATAAATAGGAAAGAGCAACATAAGCACGCATTTTCTGATGAAATGAAAACCCTAAAGAATGAACGTAATCGTGAAATACGTAGGTTCTTAAGTCGTCATAAAAATTCACAAAAAGTGCTGGATCGGAGTGAATTCTCCCTGCTAAAAAACAAATGGAAGAGGAAAGCTAGGTGCTTATGCGCCAAACTGTATCAGGGAGATGCCGAAGACATGTTTGCATCTCTTCGTGATGTTAACACAAGTAGGTTTTGGGCACTGGTGAACAAGGGAGGGCTAACGCAAATGAAAGCCCAAACTGTGTGTGTAAATTCGGAGAAATGGGAAGGACACTTTTGTACCCTAAATTCCCCCCCGGTTGTGGTTTGGAATCCATCATTGCATATTGTAAATGTTTTATGGAATATTCTTTTGGGGTAAAAGATATCGAACGCATCATTGTTAAAAGGTCCTCTTCGAGGGCCCCTGGACCTAATTTGCTCTGTAACAGCGTTATGAAGGGAAATGTAAATATATGAGCAAAAATGTTATTCTTCTTATTTAAAGACATTCTGCACACAAAGACCATCCCTACAAGTTGGAGAATGTTGTACATTGTACCAATTTACAAAAAAGGGGATAGGGCACTCCCATCAAGTTATAGACCTATTGCTCTGTTGGATGTTGATTCCAAAATCTTTGCTAGTCTCGTTTTAGACCATATTCGGAGCTGGATGGATAAGTTCAAGATTCTGTCTCCTAATCAGTTTGGGTTTAGAAAAAATGTAGGCACAGATGCAGGAGGTCTCTTAATTAACATCCTGCAAAATGCAGCATGGACCCCAGGAAATCCACCTATCTACATAGCGTCAATTGATCTTACTGCTGCTTTCGATCTAGTGGATAGATCAATTTTGTGGTCCAAACTTGAAAATCTAGGAATGCCAATACCTCTGTTATCAATACTGTACAATATGCATGAAGATTCCAGACTTAAAGTCAGACTTAACGTGGAGGGAGCCCTAACCCAAGAAATCAGGGTCAAAAATGGCCTAAGGCAAGGATGTATCTACACACCGACCATTTTTAATCTGTATTTCTCTGATCTGGGGCAGAGTTTAACACATCTTTTAGTTAGCTCACCAAAGATCAAGGGTACTAAAATTGTATGAACTGTGTATGCAGACGACGTGACCCTGTACGACTATACTCCTATTGGACTTCAGTGTCTTTTATCAGCTTTTAAAGAATACATTTTGGTAAACGCATTAAAAATAAACTATTCAAAAACAGTTACAGTTTGTTTATCTCATAATAAAAAACAAAAAGGCTTCTCATGGTTTTTAAATCATGAGAAACTTCCCACTAGTTCAGCAATAAGATACCTTGGGTATGCGGGATTTGGGGACAAGAAAAAAGAGAATTTTTGTAACTTATTGATTGCGAAGGTGGGCACAATGATTGCACAAGTGTGTAAAATAGACTTGAAATATGGAAAATGTTCGTTAATGCCATGTTTTCGCCTGTACAAAAGCTGAATTGTAGCTCAATTTTGTTACGGTTTAGAATTAGCTCCCTCATGTTGCAGGACCGAGGTGGCACTATACGAAGCTAAAATGGTCAAATCAATGGTGAGGTGTCTGCCTAAATGTGTGCCCCTGGCGGCAATTCGTTATGAACGCAGCCTGCACTCGTTGAGGAGCATTTTAGAATGGCGAAGAATGTCCCTTTACAGGAAAATTCTAACCGGTAATGAATCTATACTGTATGATATTATGGGGAAGGGCATCAGGAGTGGTGCTCCAACATCAAGATATCTGAGAGATATGATGGAGGAATCCAATGTCATACTGGATCTATTGGGTGTCCCGAGAGATATGTTACTTAGGAACCCAATGAAAGTAAAAAAATTACTGTCACATGCAGATTGGAACCTTACATTACATGAGGTTAAGAAGACCAGCTTATCCAATTATATTGTAAATGACAGCAATAAGATGGGGGAACCTGCATCATATTTAATTAAATTTCCGGATAGAGAATGGAGACAGTACTTTATGAGATTTCGATTTAATGTCTTGGGAACGGGTGAAATACAAGATATTGGAAATTGTGAAGTTAGGGGGCATTCCGCCTGCAGGTTTTGTAAGCAAAAGGGAGATTGTGAGACACTAGTGCACTTGTTGACCCAATGTGACGGATTAAGAAAGGAACGTATCAGTTACTTCAGTTGTCATGTACCCAACACGAGTGCGTGGATTTGGAGCTTTAGTGGCAAGATATGTTGCATGGGAAAAGAGTACATTTACAGATCGCAATAGTAAGATTTTTAAAAATATGCTGCTGTTTATGAAATTCTGTTAAAGCAATATGGTATAGTCCAACACAATGTACTTGCAACGTATTGGCACCATACTAATTCCTAAAAAGTAAACATTTGGGTGGTCTATGGAAATTATAACTGAAACTCTTATGTATTGTTGAGAAAGAAAATTGTTATGTACGTGGATGAGTGTTATTATATGTAATTTATTGGCTCTTATTGTAAACCGTATTTTATCATTATTAGCCCTATGGCCTTTTAGAATATCTAAGATTTGAGCTTTTAGTGATTTTATGGAAAATTGCATATGAATTTGGTATATGAAATGTATCTAAAAAAATAATGACATTTTATTGTTAGGATCAATCGTGCTTGTCTAAATTTATGTTGTTTTTTCACATGTCCTAACTTAAAAAAAAAAATGTTTTTCATTGTTTTGTAAAAGTTACTTTGTAACTATAAATTAAAAAAAATAAAAAAAGAAATAGCTTAGATCTAGTATGTTTCGGATCCAGGATGTTTTTAACTTCAAATTCAGGATCTCCATTAACTAGCACAGGTTTTGGTGGTGTTAAGACTCGGGTTCCTGGTTGTACAGGTTTTACAAGTGACACATAGAACACTGGATGAATTTGCATGCTTGGTGGTAAGGCTAACTTGACGGCCACTGGACTTATCACTGATTCAATGGTATAGGGTCCTAGATATCTTGGACAAAAGGTCCGGGTTCCTTTTATGGGCACATGTTTTGATGCCAACCAGACTTTGTCTCCAACTTGGTAATCGGGAGCTTTCTTTCGATGCCGCTCTGAGAATTTTTTTTGTCTGTCTTCTGTCTTTGGCTTGCAGTAAATGTTCATTTGCCCTTGTGAGGCTTTGGTTATGCTTGTGTGTAGAGTCTTTACCGCTGGCATTTCCAAGGTCATGGGGGAGTCTAGTTCAGAGGTACGTGGATGTCTTCCGTATATTGTGTAGAACAGGCTTTGTTCCGTGCCGGTTTGTATGGAGTTATTGTATGCGTATTCCACTATCCATAATAAGTCTTTCCAATTCTCTTCCACTTGATGCAGCATGCAACATAGATACTGTTCTAATGTCTGGTTTGTTCTTTCTGTTTGTCCATCCGTTTGGGGGTGATGGCTAGTGGATAACCGAACATCGATTTGTGCCATGGTGCAACATTTCCTCCAGAAGTTGGATACAAATTAGCTTCCACGATCTGAGATTAGGACTGAGGGGAGACCATGCAGTTTTATAATCTGTTCAAGAAATACTTTTGCCAACCGGTAGCGTTAGGAAGTCCTTTAGATGGAATGAAATGTGCCATTTTAGAGAACAGGTCTACAACAACTAGAATGGTATTAAAACCTTGACAGGGAGGTAAGTCCGTAATTAAATCAAGAAAAAGAGTATGCCAGGGAGCCAGTGGAATATCCAGTGGTTGTAGGAGGCCTGCTGGTTTCTGGTTTTGTGATTTATTCTGTGCACATATCCCACAGGATAGAACGAATCGAGCAATGTCCTTAAGCCAGGTTGGCCACCAATAATTCTGTTTAACCTTGGCTAGAGTCTTAGCAATTCCGGAATGGCCTTCGATCAGGGAATCGTGATAACCAGACATGACCAATTCTTGCAGATCTTTACTTGGTAGATATCGTTGTTCCCTGAAGTAGGGTAATCCATCCTGAACCATGTGATGTTCATTTTGGGAATTCCATTTCTGCAAGATCTCGGGGTTCATTAAGGTTCGAATCTTATCTTGAAGTTCACTCAGAGTCAATGTGGTGGTGAGTCCCAGTAGTTTATCACTTGGGATGATGGCAACAGGCTCCAGCGTACTGTTCGTTTTCTCTTGAAAACCCATACGAGACAAGGCATCGGCCTTCCCATTCCAAACTCCCGGTCGGTATGTTATTATGTAATCTTATTCTGCGAAGAATAGAGCCCACCGCGACTGTCGTGACGACTGGGCTTTTGCTGACTCTAGGTATTGAAGGTTTCGGTGATCTGTGATTGCTGTGATGGTATGTCTGGCACCTAATAGATACTGCCGTCAGGCTTTGATGGCTGATTTTATTGCCAACAATTCTTTGTCTGTAATTGCATAGTTAAGTTCTGGTGGTGAGAATTTATGTGCCCAAAAGGCCACGGGTGTAATTGGCCTGTCTCTGGATCTCTTTGAGAGATAACTGCTCCCATAGCTACACTGGAAGCATCAGTTTTCACTACATAGGGGAGATCAGGGCGAGGATGTTATAAAATTGGCGTGGAGGTTGATCTTTTCTTGAGTTCTTGAAAGGCCTGTTCCGCCTCTTCAGTCCATTGGAATTTTTTGTTGTTTTTTCTCAGTAACAATGTGATTGAGTGGACTATCCGTGAGAAATCTGGAATAAATCAGCGATAAAAATTCACAAAGCCGAGCATGCTTTGGGTTCCTTTAAGTGAAGAAGGTGACGGCCAATTAAGGATGGTATCTACTTTTTGTAAATCTATCTTGACTCCCTTTGGAGAGAGAACAAAACCGAGGAACTCAACTTCGGTGACATCGAAAGAGCATTTCTCGAGGTTAGCGTACAGTTGTGGTGGTGAAGGTTTGCAAGGACTGAGCGAACATGTTACACATGATCTCTTTCAGAGGGGGAATATACCAGGATGTCCTTAATATAGACCAGGGCACAGACATCGATCAATTCCCGTAATACATAATTCCTGAAGTATTGGAAAGCTGCGGGAGCGTTGCACAGCCCGAAAGGCATTACCTGATATTTGTACAGGCCATACTTGGTACGAGCCGCGGTTTTCTATTCATCCCCTTTCTTAACACGTACAAGGTGGTATGCTCCTCTGAGGTCTAGTTTGGTGTAGATTCGGGCATCCTTGACTTGGTCCAACAGTTCCGGGATAAGGGGCAAAGGGTAGGTTTTTTAGTGTGATTTGATTAAGTGTGCGGTAATCGATGCAAGTCCTCAAATCTCCTTCCTTCTTGGGTACGAAGAATAAGGGAGAGGCTGCCGGTGACTATGACGAGCGGATAAACCCATTAGCCAGGTATTTATCCAGGTAGGACTTCAAGTGGAGATTTTCAGTTTCCGTAAGTGCATAAATTCGACCACAAGGAACCTGTGTGCCAGGTGTCAGGTTCATCTGACAGTCATAGAGCCTATGTGGCGGTAATGTGTTAGCCTGTTCCTTCTGAAAAACATCTTTATAATCCTAATATTCTTTTGGTAAGGTGTCCATTGGTTTTGCGATCCCCAATGCTATTCCTTGAACAGATTTCAGGTTTGGCTGTGGTATAGATTTCGGGTAGCAAGCGTGGGCGCATTCGTCGGGAAAGGTGAGTCTCTGTGCACGCCAGTCTATGTGGGGATTGTGAGTTACTAACCATGGCATCTCTAAGATCAACCGGAACTGAGGAGCTTCGATGTGGTCAAACGTGATTGCTTCTTGATGTCCATCCTGACACAGAAGTGTTAATTCTGTTGTGCATTGGGTTACTGGTCCCGAAGCAATTTCTGTACTGTCAACAGTAGTTACCTTTTCAGTTGTTGGTTTTGTGCATAAGGGAAGTCCCATTTCTGTTGCCAGATCTCGATCTATGTAATAACCAACTGCTCCGCTGTCTATATATGCCTCTATGGCATGCATCCGTGATGGTCGTTGGTGATTGATTAAGGTTACTGGTAGGGCGAAATGTGAGGTCTGTGACTCATCCTTCTCGCTTGACAAGTGGACCTCTACGCTTGCCGGGCCTGGTAGTTTTCCGATTCCTTTGCATCATCTTCTTTCTCTGTAGCGCCTACCACCTTCCTTGGAGGTTTCACTGGGCATTCTTTGAGGTAGTGACCCAATTTACCGCAGTATAGGCATAACTGTAGCTGCCTCCTCTTGTCTCTTTCAACCTTGGTTAAAGGGGGTCATACTCCTCCAATCTGCATGGGTTCTGTGGTATTTTCTGATGGACGTTGAACATTATCTTTTGAACGTACGTACATGGCACGATTTTCGAGTCAACTTAGGTCTGTTCTTCGATCCTGTAATCGGTGGTCCAACTGAACTACCAGGGTGATAAACTCTGCACAGTCTTTAGGTGGGTCTACCACTTGAGCAAGGACATCCTTCAGGTCTCCTCATAGGCCCTCATGAAACAATGTGGTTCTTTTATCTTCTGGCCACCCCGCTTCTACAACCAGTCTATTAAAGGTGACAATATAAATCAGCAAATCTTGATTCCCTTGGCGGAGGGACAGAAGTTCGTTATCAAGAGCTTGTCAATGAAAGTGTCGAGCGAATAACTTTTCCATCTCCTGTTGAAAACCTCTGAAGTTCTGCAGTAATGGGTCATCCCGGCTCACTAAAGATACCGACCAGTCTGCGGCACTTCCACTCAAATATGATAATACAAAGGCCACCCTCGCCTGGTTGTTTGGGAAAGCCCCAGGCCTACAAAGAAAATGGAGGTGGCACTGGCTCATGAATGTTGCATACCTTCTGGGGTTTCCATTAAACCGTTCTGGTGGTGCCAGGGGTACTGCTCCCGGCAACGTTATCTGTACTGGATTGACTGATGATGGTGTAGCAACGGATGGGGCGAATCCGGGCAATGGAGCCTGCCCTGCCTGTGTTTGTAGTAGCTGTTTGCTCAGTTCATCAGTACAGTCTTTTGTGACTATTAACTCTCGCCTTAAGGCATTGGTTTCCCGCCGGGCTGCGTGTACCTTGGCGCGTAATTGTCACAAAAGCTAGGCTAACTGATCAGTTTCAGATTTCTACATGACGTCCAGGAGGATAAGGTTTAAAGGCTTTGTGTTCTGTTACGCTCACCTGATATCCACGAGGGCGTCTGGAAGGATCTGAGATCTGGAAGCCTGGATGTGTAGTTGCCCAGTGCTGAATAATGAATCTGCAATTACAGAAGGGAGGATGTGTGATAACTGTCTCTAATGGGTGACTCTCCCACCTCCCTCCGACCGATTCCCTTCCCACTGGGTTCTTTTCTCACATTAGTTATTTGTAGGGTGAGCTATCTGTCTTGCGTGTCTTGTGCAGGGGCGCTGGATGTATCTCGGCGAGCTGCCCGAGTTGCTTCACTGGTGCAGTACGCCTTCCCTGGGCCCAGGCCTGCTGTGACCCCGAATCTGCTGGTAGGCAGATAGATTTGTTAATTGTAAGTGTTTGTTCTGTTTATGGTGGGAATTCGTTAATGTCTTTATCTCCTTCTTTTCAGGTGCGAAGGTCTTGATGCTGGCGTGCTGGATGGAGAGGCATGTTTCTAGGTAAGAGAAAGCGCGAAGCGCAGCGCCTTTATTGTCTTTTAAAGCTAACCTGTGCTTTCTTCCTCTTCTCCTCACAGGGCGCTGTTGTGCTGTGAGTGATTGAGAGCGCGATGAAAAACAGGCCCCCGGAATCCGTTAAGGTACTTACATCGCTGTGCGGTTGTTTAATATTGAAAGCGAACCTGAATATGTCTCTAATCCTCTGCAGATGTTGCTTTGGTGCTCCGGATGGAAGCATGGCGTAGCGCGATGGAATTCAGTTAAGACTGATGGAATTCAATGTTTTGGAAGTGCGCGTTCTAATATTGCTTTTCCCTTTCTCGTTATTGCAGGTCGCAATGTTCGACCAGCAGCTCTGGTAGCGGTTCGCCGGAAGTCCTTAAGCTAGTACTCACAGGTGAGTGATGTTTCTTCTTCTCTCGCTTTCCACAGATTGCAGCCCATTTGATATGCTGAGTGCTGGATGGTGTTTTCTCAGGTAAAACAGAATAATCTTGTTCTTGTTCTTTTAGGATTACAGGAAGATGCTGAAGACCAGGAGCTGGACACGGTGAGCGTCATGCTGCTGGTTGCAGAATAACATAAAGCGTGTTCTGCAGTCAGGGTGTGGTTTATATAGCCCAGGTAAAATAGTACCAGGGAAAGTAGATCCAGACCTGCCACACCCAAAACACTAGACCACATGGCTTGGTTCTTAGAACTAGACTGTGTGGGTGCTTCCATGTTGGATTTAAAGGCCCATGTACATAAATAGGACCTAGTTTGAACAGCCCTTCCTTTCTACATATGAGCCTGGTGCCAAAGGTGCCAGGACAGGCTCCAGGAGCTCTTTTGCAGTGGTTTTAAGGCCCTCGGGGTTCTGGTGGGAGCCTGCTTGTGGCACAACTTGTTCCCGCTCACAGTGGTCATGACACAGGTCACAAAGAAGAAATTGCTAAACCCATGATCCGAAGGAGGTTGGGGCACAATCCCAATAATCCAGCAGGAGGGATAATGTACCTGACCACATTAGAAGATTATTCACAACAAGAAATTGGAGTTATTATTAATCGACTAAGACAAAGGCCGGGTGAGCCCCTTCTGACCTGGATGGTCTGATTATTAGATGGAGAAGCGGCGGGTCTACATGTGGACGCAACAGATTCTGCCCAATTTTTAACCATAACTCAGGTGGTTCAAATCCAAGAGATTTTACGTGTCGGCCCACCTCGAGAAGAGGATGGAGCAGAGGCTCAAATGTCCCTGTTGCAAATGGCAGCCCAGAGATGTAACCGCAAGTATCCTATTACCTCAGATTGGCCTACCGAAGATGAGACATGGTATACCTTAAAAAAGGCGATTCAAAGGGTGAGAGAAGACGCTATGAAGGAGTCCATTCATTTAGATACTCCCGAGCATATGGGGGTGGTAGCATTGTCTGTGTCGACCAGAAACAATATAATCTGTGCTGCTCGTCCAGCATACAAAAATATTATCATGACCCTAATGGTGGGAATGACTGGTAGAGCTACAGATGAAGTGGTTGTAATCCGACAATTGGCAGATTTGGGTGAATGGGAAAGGACAGAGGAACGACCACGTGAACGAGAGAGAGAGGGGCGTAGTGAAAGGCGCACTTCAGGCAGGAGGTTTGATAGTCGTGATACTCGAGTATCCAGGAAAGATATGTTTTTGGCTTTACTAAAAGATGGAGTGCCGTGAGAGGATATTGACAGGATTGAGACAAGGGAAATGTATCAACTGTACAAAAAAAGAGGTTTAGACGGAAAGGAGCGTTATAAATAAGTGAAGCGGCAAGACGTACATAAGCCTGAGGCAGAGGAATTATTCACATAATTTCATGAAAAGGAAGATGATGGAAGTTCGGTACTTCCTTGCCATCTCCGCTGACATATGGTGATTTGAGGAAAATGGTGAGTGCCATAGTAGAGAGGGAAACTAAACAGGCACACTCAAAGTATGAATAGGATGATGGTCAAACTCCGGTAAGAAGTTCCCAAATTAAGGTAGACAGACAGCCTCATGTAATAATGACATTATTTTGGCAATCAGGAAATATACAGGAAGTCAATGCTTTAATTGATACCGGGGCGGAAGCCACATTGATGCATGGCAATCCTTCAAGGTTTAAGGGAAGACATTTTACAATTACTGGATTGGGGGGTAAAGAAACCGCTGTTGTGCAAACGAAAATAGAAATGAAAATCGGAAGTTTAAAACGAGATACCTATCAAGTATTAATTGTCCCGATTCCTGAGTATATAATTGGATTTGATATTCTGGAAGGGCTAACGCTTGGATTGGAAGGAAAACTCTACCAATTTGGAGTTAGTGCTTTCGTATGTACCCCTGTGACCATAGGGAAACTGAAAATTCCCCCAGTGTAGGTTCAATAGCCACTAAACATGTCTCAATGAAACAGTACAGAAGCCCTGAAGGACAAAAATACATTTCTGACACCATTAAAAGGTATGTAGAAGGGGGCGTGTTACGTCCCATGACCACCGCATGGAACAATCCGATCTGGCCGATTAAAAAGTCTGATGGAAGTTACAGGATGACGGTGGACTTTCGCAAATTGAATAAACATACGCCTCCATTAATACCGGCAGTGCCTAATGCAGTAAGTTTGATTGAAAACATACAGGAATTTGAGGGAACATGGTATGGAGTGTTAGAATTGGCTAAGACCTTCTTCACCATACCTATTACGGACGAATGCCAAGAGCAGTTTGCATTTTCTTGGAATGGGAAACAGTATACGTTCCAATGTTTACCTATGGGGTATATGCACAGCCCAACAATCTGTCACCGGTTGATGGCAGAACATGTGGATAAAATTCCATGTAAACCGATGTACAAATAGTGCATTACATTGATGATATATTGATTCAAGGGAAGGATGAAAATAGTGCACGAGTGCACTTAGAGCTTATCATGGATGGGTTACGGATGGAAGGATGGGAAATCTTTTTGGGCATTCAATGGCATAATGGACATTGCAAAATGGTGGCAAAAACTAAACAAAATATTCTCGAATTCCAAACTCCAAAGACAAAAAAACAAGCGCAGCAGTTTATTGGGCTGTTTGGATTCTGGAGACAACATATACCACATCTGGGACAGATTTTGGCGCCACTTTATAAGGTGACGCGCGAGAAATTCAATTTTGAGTGGGGGGAGGAGCAACACAAAGCATTTCAGTTGGCCAAAGATAGGGTTCAAACAGTACTTGATATTTGGCCATTAAGGGACGGTGAAGTGGAATTGAATGTATCAGTACAAGATTACTATGCCAATTGGAGTCTATGGCCAAAACAAGATAGAGAGGGCATTTAGACTTTTGGAGTAGGAAATGCAGGTGACAGGTATACCCCTTTTGAGAAACAATTGTTAGCCTGTTATTGGGCACTTGTGGATACTGAACAAATGGCAGTGGGGCATGATATTCTGATCCGACCTGAAATCCCAATTATGTGTGCAATGGGTAATAAGTTCCCCTGAAACCCATAGAAGTGGGCATGCACAAGAGGCTAGCATTTTCAAATGTAAATGGTACATTCAGGATCGTGCCAAGACCGGGAAGAGTGGGATTGCAAAGTTACATGAGCAAGTAACAGGGGTTTCGCTAGTAGATCTCGAGCCCCAGGAGGAGAGAACGGTGGAGGAATCTACTGTTAAATGGGGTATTCCCTACGGAGAGTTATTGAGTGAACAAGCAGAACAAGCATGGTTCACGGATGGCTATGCTAAATATGTGGGAGTGGAACCGCGTTGGAAAGTAGTAGCATATAATCCCACATCGAAAAAGGAAATCACTACCTCTGGGAAAGGAAAGTCTAGTCAATTTGCAGAACTTTATGCTGTATATCAAGCTTTGGAACAGAAAACTCCTGGGAGCTGTTAAAATTATATAGACTCATGATCTGTGGCCAATGGGTTGGTAGTCTGGCTGCCAACGTGGCAAAGAAATGGATGGAAAATCCATGCTAGTAAGTATGGGGAAAAGAAGTGTGGCAAGATATTGCTGACATGCTATTGCACACTAAAGTCACTGGGCCTCATTACGACCCAGGCGGTAAGTTACCGCCTGGTTCGTACCTTTACCACCATGGCGTAAACTATGTTTACGCCATGGTGGTTGGCGGACTTACCGCCCCATTCCGAGGTGAGTGGGGCGGTAAGTCCCCATTAACCCATTTACCCTTCCCCATTCCCATTTTTGCCCCATAGGGCATAATGGGAGTGGGGAAGGCGTTAATTACGCCACCGTAAATTACGGTGGCGTAATTAACAACAAGGTCCCTTAGCGCCATGGATTTTAACACCTGCTAAAAGCAGGTGTTAAAACCTCCATGGCGCTAAGGGACCTCGGAATCAGGCGGTAAGGGTCGGCGCTGTTTACGCCGCCGTAAACCCCTTACCGCCTGGGTCCTAATGAGGCCCACTGTGTAGCATGTAGACGCACATTGTGCAACAGATTCATTAGAACGATAGTTCAATTCTGTTGCAGATTAACATGCAAAGATTTCAATCATGGAAGTGAGGACCGATGAAGAGGATTTGGAGGAGATTGCTAAATGGGAACACCAGAAGTGTGGACATCTTGGAGAGAAAACTACTATTAGGTGGGCACAGGATAGAGGGATTAGCATTCCATTAGAGATCGCGAAAACTATCATTTTACAATGCCCCATATCTCAACATCAGAAGCAGAGGTCCACTCCATGTATTATTACAGGAACGTTACAGAGGGGTAAATTACCTGGATAAATTTTGCAGATCGATTACATTGGTCCTTTGCCTATTAGTAGAGGATGTCAATACGCGTGTACTATTGTGGACACGTATTCAGGCTATTGAATGGTATTACCTTGCAAAAGAGCTACTCAGCTGATCACGATTAAATTGCTGGACCAATGGAGTCCCCTTACAAATCCAAAGTGATAATGGGTCCCATTTCAAGGGAAAGCTGGTTTTAGGTTTCTGTGTGAAAAAAGGAATCAAGTGGATTTTTCATGTCCTGTACCACCCTGAGGCTTCTGGATTGAGGGAGAGAATGAATGGATGGTTGAAAGCACAATTTCACCAAACTGGGGGTGTTAGGATCGTGTGTCAGAGGCAGTACAAGTACTTAACAATCGCCCCATTGCGAGTGGTGAAACTGTGTTGCGGTGTAACGCTTACCTGGACTCCTCAGGAGCGCAATGATCTTTGAGCCTGTTGATCTGCTACACTGAAGCTTTAGATTCTTGTCCTGGCAAGACAGATAGATAACAAGAATAGAGGTAAGGTCAATGTTAAGAATGGTGAGAGCTACTAAGAGTTTGTATCTATCTTACCCACAGAGATTAACTCCCTTCTGTATTTGAGACCACACACCCTCCTCACCTGTGTTTTGTATTTATGGAGCTCTCCATCATGCTGTCTAACAGGAGCACATTGATATAGTGGTTCTGAAGATTGGAATGCAGTAGAACTCTGGAAGACTCTGGAGGCAAGTGTTTTTAAAGCAATGAGTCTCTTGACAGGAAAACACACGAGGATAACTGTTGTCTTTCTGTGGTTTAAAAGTTTTCTAAGTTGGAGAGATCTCTCATACTAATTACTTGATTCTTCCTTCTCTTTGCAGGTTCTTGGAAGAAGAAAAGCTTTACTGAAAGTTTGAAACTTAAACGAGAAGCGTATAGACCCCTTATTTCTTATGGAGTGTTGGCGCGCCTGCTACAGCTGAAGCGCACCTCAAATAAGAGATTTCAGTATCCAGGAAAGAACTTTGTTTGCAGAATGGTTGTGCATGTTATCATGAAGAGAAAACGCTGAACAGCGTATGTTCATGTTATCTGACAAGCTGCAACCTTCTACTACGAAGCACGGTTAACAACTGTGAGGAAAAACTCTGCCGAGCTTCAGGTACGTATGCGCATAGTAATTATCTTCACTTAAAACAATGTAATGTTCATTTTAACAAAATAACTTTGTTTTTTGCAGGACTTCGGAATGCTGAGAAATACCCTCGGATGATGCTGTGGCTGCGAGAGAAGGCTGCGGACTGAAGAGACACTGTGACAAAAGAATATTCTTCAACTGAATGACTGCGGCAAAGGAAAACTTTGGTCAGGTAAGCTTTATCTGTGGTCTGTGGATAATCTGTGAGTTCTTCAAAGTATTTATATCGCTTTTCTTTTATTTCTTCATGTTCTGTGAACAGAAGCGCTGGTAGCGTTACACCGATGTCAGCGGCGCTACCACGAAGCACGCGTTTCAGCGGAGGCGGAGCTTAAGTAGCTCTCAATGATACATTACTAGATCAATGTTGCTGCTTTTCCCCGACCCTCAAGGCGGCCATCTTATGGGCATTGAACCCCTATTGTAATCTATGGGAGTATATGGTATTTCAATGCTATGAATGGTATAAATGCCACATGCCAAGCTAACACCCACGTTTGACCCGCTGAACTAGTCATGGTATCTCTCCTGGCCTGAATAACTGAATTAAAACTAGGAACCCTGGCTTTGATCATGACATGCAGTGTATGTTAACTCCAACCTTACAATCAAGACCTACCGAAGTAGCAGAAACATTGATTTAAAGGGAATTTCTCCAGGAGCATTAGCTCCTTATCATGCCACCCCTGAGTCTGCAGGGGTGGATTTACATGCAAGAGAGGAAATCCGCCTTGAACCTAGAGGTATATTTGTAATTACAGGAATAGGAGTGCACATTTCTTCGGGACATATGGGTTTAATTGCCCCTCGATTTAGCTTTGCCTTAAAAGGTGTTCAAGTGCTGGGAGGGATTGTTGATGCTACTACCAGGGTGAAATCAAAGTCATTTTGTTGAACAGTGCAGATAATATATTTCCTATTCATAAAGGAGATTGAGTGGCCCAATTAATACTGTTGCCTGTTAAATTATCATTTATGGAAAAAGGAGAGCCACCCACGGTATTAACTATTCGGGCAGATAAGGGTTTTGGTTCATCTGATTCTATGGTTCCAGGTGCCAAGGTATGGATTGAAAGACCCAGTGGCCTGCCCGCTCCAGCAGATGTAATTGCGGCCGGGAATGAGCAAGTGATGGAACCTGGGAAAAGAAAGTGGACTCATATTCCCGCTGACAAATGTTATTTGCATGAGTAATGTACTCCACTGATATCTGTTTTTTTCTTCTGATTCTGTTTCTAGATCCTGAGCGTGTTGAGTGCCTGTGTGAGGCACAATGGAGTATATTCGGGAGGGTCTGGCACATGGTGGAGGAGACCACAGAAAATGTGTCCATCTTACCGATGGAGTCGGGAATCTGGATGAGGACTGAGGAATCTACTATGATATTTGCTCCGCAAGATGCAACCCTTTGGAAATATCGCAAAGCCTTGAGAAAACAGAGAGGGAATAAAATGAATGCCTTTCCCTTCTCTGCAATTTCGATGTCCTCAGGGCAGAATGGCTATTCCTCTATTTCAAGCCAGGCTGAGAATGTTTGGATTGACTTGGCCAGGCAAGTGTTGAATGTTTCGCATTTCTGTATGGCAGATGTTCATGACTCTGTCACTTTGCTGTCTACATGTCTTGTGGCAGTACTTACTCCTGTCCCTGTGCTGCGACAATTTTCCGGAATTGTACATGAAGATTCTGTAGTGCAAACGTCAGACGTGCGGAATTGTTTTTAGGTTTACGAGTACTGTATATTTTGTGCGGACACAGACCACAAATGGAGACATTTCACAAGTATAATTACACATGACATTGCTCCAGCTGATATTTGTTATCGGATGACTTGTGACTCGAACTTGACTGGCAAATGCCGACAACTAGCTCTTACCAAAGTGATGTAGTGGACTAGGTTTGAGCAACGTTTATGTATCCAATCTACGTCTGTGTGTTATGATCTTTCCAATCAAATGATATGCGATCATACCATCATCACCGCTAGCCACTTGAATCACGTTAAGCTGCCTACGGGCTGGCTATTTCCTTGTGGGAATTATACATATCCATATGTTACTGCTAACATTTCAGGTGGGCCTTGTGTCCTGATACGCCTCGGTCTCATGATGTTTCCTTCACAGCCAGCTATTCGGCGGTCGGAACGTTCCACTCATTATACCGCCCTGTCCCCTGTTTGTGATTTTAATGTACATTTTCTGTCAGATCCAGAAATATTAACTTTGGCTATTTCTCTGGTAGGGATGTGGGGCTTGGCGGTGGGTGGATATAGAACCATGGTTAAGTTAGCTTGCTTGGCAGCGAAGAGTTTTAGGGAGATTTTGCGAACCTTAACAGAATAGCTTTTAGATAATAGAAGTCTTAGGAAAGCTATTTAACAGAATAGGGCAGCTGTTGATTATCTGTTTTCGAAGCATAATTTGGGTTTTATTGCTGTTGAAGGGATATGCTGTTTTGATTTGACAGATCATTCCCCCTCCATTGAAGATCATATTATGGAATTAAGGGAATTAGTTGCCCGAGTGACCCAGGATAAGACCGTGGACTGGTGGGGTCAATTATTTTCATGGGTTCCTGAGGGGTTACAGTCTGCTTTGCTCTGGATGTTTGCTGTGTTGATTTGTTGTTGTTCTATCTCTTGTGTTCCAAATTTGCGGTGCTTGTTTCGCCGGTTTTGGGGACAGCCTTTCCGCCCATTGGGTTATGTAGATTGAGTGTCCAGGGGTGGAGTGTTGTGCGTGTGCGGAAAATGAGCTAAAAAACATGGCACTGATGTGCTGCCATTTTGGACACTCACATCCATTATGCAATGAACAAGCCCATGAGAGCCTACGTTTTCATGGGCTCAGCAAGTAAATATGTATTTCTGCAGTGGTTGGCAAGTGGTGTTCTTGGTGACTTGGCTGGCTCCCTATGACTTGCTACCTGCTACCTGCTCCTTTACGTCCTCCTGGAGGTGGCACTTGGAAGCCTGCTGCCTGTTGGGAACTACCCTACATAACCAGCCCACAGCGCAAATGTGGCCGTGAAAGTGGTTGGCAAGTGGTGTTCTTGAAGACTTGGCTGGCTCCCTACTACTTGCTACCTGCTACTTGCTCCTTTAAGTCCACCTGGAGGTGGGACTTGGAAGCCTGCTGCCTGCTGGGAACTACCCTACATCACCAGCCCAACTGCAAAAGCAGCCACGAAAGTGGTTGGAAAGTGGTGTTCTTGGTGACTTGGCTGGCTCCCTACTACTTGCTACCTGCTACCTGCTCCTTTAAGTCCACCTGGAGGTGGGACTTGGAAGCCTGCTTCCTGCTGGGAACTACCCTACATAACCAGCCCACACCGCAAAAGCAGCTGCGAAAGCGGTTGGCAAGTGGTGTTCTTGGTGATTTGGCTGACACCCTACTATTTGCTACCTGCTATCTGCTCCTTAAGGTCCACCTGGATATAGGACTTAGAAGCCTGCTGCCTGCTGGGAACTACCCTACATAACCAGCCCACACCGCGAAAGCGGCCGCAAAACGTTTGGCAAGTGGTGTTCTTGGTGTTCTCTGGCGGGCTCTGGGGGCTTTTAATCATCAGATTTACTGAAGGAAGAAAGAAACTTGCCCCTTTGAATGAAAATATCAAATACAACCCAACGGGAGGCAGTGAGCTCTCATACAAGACTGCAGGTGAGGCAACGCTGTCAATCCTTGCTAACCAGTGCCAACCCGGCAAATACGAATAACTCTTCCCTAAAACAAATGTGCTTAACATTTGCAGCCAAAACCCCAACATATACATCCCCAGATAGATTGCTTTCACAGCAAAGAAACATTGACATTTCTGGGAGTGAAGAGGCAGAGTCCATTGACTCATGCTTTATCTATGGGTGACGGTGGGCGAGAGCGAGGTAAGTCCCTGTGTCTCAGGTTGGGGTGGTTGTAACCCAGGAACGCCCCTCGCTCTTCGTTCCCGGGCTAACTTCAACCGCAGATGCGGAACTGCAAAACCGTCTCCAGATCAGAAATCCTTACCTGGCGGCAGGAGAGAGAGCGACTCTCCGCCTGGCGTTCCTTTGGGGGCTTTCCCTAGTGCCGGGACAGTGCCTGTGCAGACCAGAGGCTCGGCGGAGAGTGAGGTGCCATCTGTGCATGTCTGTCTTGCATTAACCTCCAGCGACTGCCTCCTCCCTCGTCAGCGCCGTGGAGGGGCTTGGAAGTCGTAGTTCTTTAGTTCAAAAGGACAAATCAGACTCGCTAAAGGAGTCTAGTAATGATGAGGATTCTGTATTTCTCAAGGCAATATATCATCTTCAAGATGGTTCACAAGCAGCAATTGAGTTCCGGGCCAAAAAACGAATTGACCTAAGTTCTGAAATCCCCTTAAACCCTCAGCATCGTATATTAATAGGGGATGGTGAAGATGATAAGCAAGACCTCAACCAGTTGGACTGGGAGGACTTGGATAATAGAGATGCCCTTGAAATCTTATCAAAAGAATCCCCTGAAGGGAGAATGGTTGATCGCCCTGCAATGGTGATCAGTGATCAGTGGAAAAACACCACTAGAGGAGCCACCACCATTTAATAGGACACCGAGAGAAATGAGACAAGACAGCACTGCTAAAATGGACCCTAAGAGCCCTCCAAACATTTTGAAGGAAATTCATTGACCGGAGGATCTTCCCATGACCCCAACATCGGGCGATCTGAGAAATTCCAAACTGGCGGACAAGTTGATCAAAGACATTTCCGCCCTGACTGGGAAAATTGCACGGGAAAAAAGGAGGAGCCTTTCATTCAGAAAAGATAAAATTGCAGCTCTTGACAAGGCTCCTATTAAGACGGGACACATTTCAGCCCTTCCCAATAAGGGCAGTAAAACCCCTGAAAAAACAAATAACCCCCCTACAATTACTGGGGCAAGCTCTGAAGAACAACAATTTGCCAAATGGGAGGCGATCTATAGAAAGGACCAGATGGAAGCTTCAGTGCACCTGCAAAATACAGTTATGGCAGCCCTCACAATTGAGGTGGTTCCATTTCTGAAACTATACGAATCGATTAATGATTCTATGCAAGATCCTTTGAGGGCCAATTTGAAATCACATGAACAAATCACCAATTTGGAACGATTTACAACATCAATTGAGAGTCGGCTCAATTATGAAGTCGATCAAACCCGGCTATGGAAAAATCGACTTGTAGACTTAGCAAGAAGTGAAACTGATGGATAATCTCTACTTATGGAAGCAGTTCTAGAGGACTGTAAGTGGATGAGGAATTTCCATCATTCAAATTTGGATGCCAAAAAGGACTCGGCCAATGCGAGCCCTAATGACCAGACTGGGGGACAACAGATCCAGGAAGAAGGAAAGGAAATGAGAAATCCAACTGTACCATGCAAACCGGCATGGTCCAAAACAAAGGGCCCTCTTAAATTGGCCAAGAGCTAAAAAGTCAAGTCCCCCAAGGTCCTATAAACCAGACATTGGAAGGGCAAATTAGCGGGGCACCATCAACGGGGGCAGTAGGCACAACTCCCCCTAATACTAGCTTTTCAATTTTCAATGGAGGAGTGGGTCAAGTTCAACATCAGGACCCTCGACCGGAGAAAAAAGGGGAAAGAAATCCAAAAATATGACTGGACCTCGAAAGCAGGATGGCTCGAGTACCTTTTTAAGAAATATAAGGACTCCACCGAATCTTGAGACAACTCGGTGTGCCAAAAGAGCAAGAAAGGAATTGGCACTAACAAGAAGCAAACAAGATGAAAATGAGCCTTCAATGGTGCAGCAAATAGTAATTGTCATTTACATCAGATGTCTGTTTAAGTGACCTAATCGAGGTTATGCAAGACAATGAAGACGAGAATACTTGGGACAGTTTTTTAATTCAGCAGATTGGGAGCAAATGGATGATCCAACGAACAGGTGGGATTTACCAAGGCCCGAAGTGCAGCCCTCGGCTCCCTCAGACTCCAAACATATAACAAAGGATGAACAAGGGAAGCCTATTAAGAACGACATCCAGACAGCCCCACAACTACCCAAAGACGATGATTTTGACGCATTGGAGCCCTTTCTAACACTGCATGAAAAAAGGAAAAAGTGTTTAAAAAGTGAAATCCCAAAGGCTGAAGACGACACAGACTTATCCAATGATAAGAAAAAGACGGATGATCCAGAAAATAGAAAGATCAGCACCTAAAAGCAGAAAATGAACAACAGAAGTGAAAAAGTTTTAAAACTACAATTGGAAAAAACTTTGAGGGGTGCTACAGGATTTATCTTGAATCGAGAAACCGTGATGATAACGCTCTGGCGGATCCCAATGCTTAGATTTGCTTAGACTTAAGAGATATTGTTATTGTAGAATTTCCTAATGAAGAGAGAATGGACTTGGTTATCCTTCATGTGAGGACAGAAACGATAAATGAAGCTTTACTAGAAATGAAAGCAAAGCTACAAAATCTGGGATATGAGTTGTCGGAGTGGGAATAAAATAACAGCTCCCTTGACTCTGGGCGATCCAAGCAAGGAAAGAAGAACACAAAAAGACAGGGTGAGCAGAAAATAAGCTCAAAAGCACCAGGAAAAAGTCAGGTCCAGGCAGACTGTCAGAATAATAAACACCAGTGAAGCCAGCAAGTTGTAAGAAAGGAGATGAAGGGCGATCATGCAAATGAAAAAGGGGCGAATACACGAGAGAAACCCCTGACCAATAATATTATTTTTGAAAAGTATGACCAGACCCCACTACCCTCGAGAACGGAAGAAAAGAAATATCGGCTTACGGTGGACAATTCCAGCATGACGAATAACTGAAATTGAGCCGGGAAAAATCCTCACTGAATGACGATGATTGAGCATGGATGGCCAAAGCCTTAGTAGCCAAGAAAAAGCAATAGACTCCCGGAAAGAGCAAGGAAAGGAGACTTCACATTGCTTCATGGAACACCCGCAGCTTTAGCCATCTGTTCTCAGACTCGGATACGTTTCTAGGCGCTTATGAAATAATTTGCCTTCAAGAGACCTGGTTACAAGTGAAACCATTGTGCGAGGGCTACAAGGTCTTCATTAATCCAGCAAAAAAGGCAATTTTTTATCACCCTTATGCAGGCCTGTTAACAATGATAAAACTGATGAAAGGAATTCGAGTAATTGAGCACCTGACCCCGAGCCCCTTCATACAAGTGCTGAAAATGAAATTAATGTTAGAATCAAGGGAATCCACTATCCTCCTAATTAATGTCTATTGGAGTGATAATAAAAGACTGAACAACAATTTCGTAGAGAAAATTGAAAACATAATTGATAAATCCATGATCGAGGACCCGGAACAACCTATTGTTCTATGTGGTGATCTAAATATCAAACTTCTGAAAAGGAAAGGTAAAGGCGAGAGCTCGATCCTTTTGGGCAAAAAAGAACAGATGCGGAAGCAGGCAATGGAATGTCGATCCATGAGGATGCTTAACGGAGCTTAAAAGGAGATCTGAGAGGTGCCGGCACCTGATTTTATGCAAGAAATAGCACATGTTTGGATTATTGTTTTATTACGAACAATCTATGGAACTGCATCCAAACCTTTGAAGTAAAAAGGCAACTCAATAGCGACCACGCACTCGTCAGTATAGAATTAATCTACGTGGGGAAGGCCCAAGAGAAATTAAAAACCACTCCAAATGAAGTCTGTTGGGGGCAAAATGAATTAGGATAAAGGAAATAAATCTAGTTGACCTGATTAACGGTTACAAAAGGCAAGCATCAGAAAATCCAGAAGAAGTGGAATATAGATGGCTCTTGATGGAATTTCAAATGAAACAAAAACTAAAGAAGATCAATGAAATCAAAAGTAACCATGCATACAACAAAGCTTTTGTTGAAAAGAGAAAGGAATATCGAGCCTTGTTAAGGTTCCTCAGAAAAGGATCCTTTCCAGGAAACCAGGAAGCGATAAGAAAATGCAAACAGACCTATAAAAATTGGCTCAAGATGACAAGAGCGAGCAGATTACAACTAGATGGAGAAAAAATGCTTGCTGCCATCAATTCCTGTAATCCAAGATACCTTTGGCCATAATCAACAATCAAAAGGATTTACAATCAGCACTTGGGATAGATCAAGTCTCAGAAGACAGTTGGGTTAAACACTATACTTCCCTGTTTGCGAAGATAGAGAGTTCGGCCTACCTCACAAAGCAAATAACCAATCAATCTTGGTCTATAAAATTTGATCGCACAGAAATATACAAGATGATTGGGAAGATAAGTTCATCTAGGGCAGCCGGTCCTGATGGCATCTCCAACCAAATACTAAAAGAAAGTAAAGATAAATGGGCCGATTTCATCAACCTACTATTTGGACAAATAGTAAGAACTAAAACTATCCCATCTACATGGAGAGAAGCCGTAGTGGTACCCATTTTTAAAAAGGGAGACCGCAGTGACCCCAGAAATTACAGGTCTATAGCCCTCCTTGATTCTATAGGGAAGCTTTTTGCTTCAATGTTATTACGTGATTTGAAGAACTGGGCACTACAAGAAAATATCTTAGACAAGAGACAATCTGCCTTTGGTAGTGGAGTGCGTACCTCCTTAAACTTATTCATTCTGAACTTGTTGAAAGCAAAGGCACTTGAAACAAAGAGCAAAGTATGCTTGTGGTTTATTGACCTCGAACAGGCTTTCAACTGCATAAACCGAGAATGACTATGGAATAAGCTGAAGAAATGGGGATGCCCAGTAGACATCCTGGAAGCCAAGCCTTGTACACAAAGACTTTGATTCAAATCCAACTTACCAGAGATGGCACTTTAACCAAGAAAATAAGAACTTTTCGTGAAATCAAACAAGGATGTGCCCTTGCACCTTTTTTGTTTATGCTCTGATTTATGTCATTTATGATTTATGATTTATGTCATGATTGACTCACAGAAGCAAATTAGAGCTTTTCCTCCATCAATAGAAGATGATGAAATTCCATGGATCTTATATGCAGACAATCCAGTCTTTGTTGATCTAACACCAATGGGGCTGCAACGAAGGCTGAATGTTTTCAAAATGTACCTGGATATGAACGATATGAAAATCAATGTCAATAAGTCAAAGGTAACGATCATGCAATCAGCCCAAGGAAACAACAAAAAAAGAGGGGCAACCTTTACATGGAAAATAGATAATCGTCCACTAGAAGCAGTAGATTCCATTCTTTATGTAGGCATTTGTATCAATAAGAACATAAATTAAGCGGGTCATTACTCACTAATTAGAGAAACGCTCATAAAACTGACTAACCAAAGAGGAGCACTCTACCATCGTTTTGGCATGTATTCCTTGAAACCAATTGCCATAGTTTTTAAGCAAAAAGTAACTCCTGTGATAACTTATGGAGTAGAAGCACTCCTTTCTTTGTCTTGGAAAACCTGGGAAATTTGCAAGGCCTTCTTCTGGAGGAAAATACTAAGACTACCAAATGCTGTGCCTGCAGTGGTAATAAGATATGAGTTAAGACTGCAATCCTTAACGTCAATTGTAGTTTCGAAAACCTTGTCATTGTTCTGAAATTGTATCATGGGTAATCCTTCAGGACCTTTCGAGATCCTAAAATGGATGGTTGCCAACAAAAGCAAAATCTCTCAAGATGGAAAGCTTGTTGCAAAGAATACTTGGTAAACTTGGGAACTGACTGTGAGACTCTAAAGTAAACTTGGGAACCGACTGTGAGACTCTAAAGTATAATCCAAACAATGTTAAAAAAGCTATCTTGATAAGAGATTGGGCAGAAACTATTGCATTAAAACATGAGAGCAAGATGTGTCTAAATATCATCTGGGAATGCTGTAAGATCAATGAACTGCCTGGTTACCTGATAAAATTTCCCTCGCCATATTACAGAGACTTGCTGTTAAGGTGCAGGCTAAATATCCTACCATCTAAGTACCTACTTCTGCCTAGGAAGTTGATCTCAGTCCAAGAAGGTTCTTGTCGCTTTTGTGAAGATCCAGAGACGATTGCAACAAATAAATATCTGATGCTGCTTTGTCAGAAGTTAACTGATGAGCGATTTGTGGCCTTGCAGTTTGTACAGTGGGATATTGACCGATATGGAGAAGATCTCACTTCGGGAAACTATTATGATGGCCACGAAAATAGGGCAAACAATTGACGCTTTAGAATTTCTCGAGAAAGTATTGAAAGTTGTTAATGCTTTACTGTAAATAAAGAAGGGAGAGCCAGCAGGGTTTAGTTTGTTTTCATTTGTTTATGTATGTTTAAAGGTTGTAATTTATACAACCATTAAAACAATAAAAAAAAAGAACATTCTGCAGTCGAGGCAAGGTCACAGATTGATATTTGTCGAGCTACTTGGAGAATAGTTATGGTATTGTCTGCTGGAGGACAAGCTGGGAAGGGAGTCGGAGCGCGCTGCAGGTGCAGTGATAAGAGTCGCTGGGAACAAAAGCAAGAAGGGAAAGTGTTTTTTTCCACTTCTGACTACAATATTCCACTCATGCTTGTCGTCTGCTCTTCGGCCGGGAGCAATGGTCAACCATGAAGGGCAGGGATCAAAGAAGGCCCATGAAGAAAGAGGGGATATTAGATCAGTTCAGTTGTTGGAATCCGGACCCCGGGTGAAACAGTCTCGCTGAGTGGGAGGACGCTCCACCTCAGATTCCCGTTAAGTTGAGTGCTCTCTTTGCTGACCTGTTCTGGGACTTAGCAGTGTTGCTGTGGCTGAAATTAAGGTGTCTTCCACTACCCTTTTAACAGTGATGTTACATCTTTATGTTTTGTGTATCTAAATGTATATAGTCTGTCTCATTCACCTAGATATAGATATTGTATTTTAATAAAGGGCCTATAACGTTCCATTTACATAATCATTATATCCAATGTGTCATGCGTATTTATTTCTCTATCTGAGTCCAATAACTAGCTCTACAAAGGGCTGGGGGCGCAAGTGTAAGCTCTCCATGTGTGGTCAGACAAAAGTAGAACAGAAGGTTAATTAATTGTGAATGAAGTGGAATGGAAGAACATGTGGTACACTCAATAATGTACATTAGACACATACCGTGGGCAAATAGTGGAAAACATTTAGTGGCAAACATTTGTTGAGTGGGTTATTTCAGTTCATCCGAATATCGATCCAGCCTTACCAGCCTACTACCACAGTAAGGGAAGTAAACCAAAACACTTTGAATGGAAATCACTACAGGTTTAAGACATCAACTGCCATATTCATTCATTCTTTCATTTTCATCATTTATATATCAGCTATCACCATAATTATGGTCCCAATACGCTGGAGGCTGAATACCCCCGGAGGGCTCAAAGTCCAAAAGTATTGGATATCAGAAAGTGCAATTATGCGTGTGTGCATTTCGGCCATTAAAGATACGAGAGGGTGGCCAAGACCCTGATACTCACCCATGTCTGAATGGCAAGTGGGTGGGAGGAAGGAGGTATAAATGGAGCTAAGCGGGAGGGTGTGTGTGGGAGAATAGACAGTTATGTGTGTAGCTACAGTTCAAATTTGTTGCTGTGAAAGGTAGCTGTATACTTTTGGTAGGTGTGAAGTGCAAAAGTGTTTGAGTTGCACTTGAAAGCAGATGTGCGTGGGAGTGAGGCCGTGCATTTGGTTAATTTCTTAAGGTGCAAAGTGCTAGAGGAATACATGGGTTAGCTTTACATTCAACATTATTTACCCCCTGGATTCAAACTAGGTGCCAAGGGCAGTAATTAGTCTCACATACGATCTAAGTGCTATACAATCCCCACCCTCTTTGTGGATTTTAGAGTGATACACAATAATCCCCAGGTCTTTCTAGTACGATACAATTCCCACTGTAAGTGTCTAGGTGTAGCGACAGTGCCACCCTCATATGAAATAGGGAATAACACATTATCAAATGCAACTATTTCATGTTTTTAACCTCCTCCTCATTGACTCAATTGCTTCCATCTAAGCACATGTCTTAAATACAGCTAAGTGCAACACATTTCTTACCTACAAAATTCATCTAGGTGTCACATATTTCCCAACCCCCAAAATTGCTTTCAAATGCAGCACGTTTCCCAACCCCAAAGTTCCATCTAAAGGTAGCACATTTCCTATCCCCAAAATACATCTAAATGTAACACATATCCTAACCCCCAAATACAGCTAAGTGCAACCTATTTCGTCCCCTTGAACCCATCTAAGTGTAACACATTTCCCAGCCCCCAGAATTCCATTCAAATGTGGCACATTTCGTACGCCCAATGTTCCATCTAAGTGTAGCACATTTCACACTCCCAGCAATCTGTCTAAGTGTGACACAGTTCCTACCCCCAACAATAAATGTTTATCACAGTTTCTGCCCCAACAATCCATCTAAGAGCAACACATTTCCTAACCCCAACAAACCATCTAAGTGCAACACAATTCCTACCCCCAACAAACCATCTAAGTGTGTAGCAGTTTCTATCCCCAACAAACCATCTAAGTATGGCACTTTTCCTACCCCAACAATCCTTCTAAGTGTATCACTGTTCCTACCCTCAACAATCCAACTAAGTGTGTTGCAGTTCCTACACCCAACAATTGTTCTAAGTGTATGACAAATATTATGATTGGTCCTGGACAAATGTATTCATTAAAATTCTAAATCAACTAAATGTTGACTGATTGTAATGAGCCACACCTTCCTGAATGTCATTCAGGGTTCAATCAAAGTGTTCAAGTGAGTTTTGCCTAAATTTGATACAATTGAGCATGCACTGTTACATTTTTGATAGGTCTTGAAGGCGGAGGCAAATGCAGCCTGTTCCAAGAACAGTTGATGAAGAGTTAGAAATGTGAACTAGGATTCAGTTGATTGGGGACCACAGACAATTAACATAGGCTTGAATTGAGGGAGAGTTAGATCATTACAAAAAGAATTTAGTTGAAGCAGAAGTACAGTATTAAATTGGCTTTAGCTGACAGAGAGGTAGAGCTAAATTAAATAGCATTTTGTAGAGGGAGAGTTAGAAAATTCGAATATGATAGGTCATTAGTGACTGTAACCAACTTTGCCATGTTCTTATGAATGATCAGTAAAAATACTAGTTATGAAAATTTGTGATGAGACAAACTTCTCGTTAAAACATTTTTTTGCAAAGAAACATTTTCAGAATGGTTTAAAGGAAGGCAAGTGCATACAGTGATTTCAAATGTGTGTGTTAATGTTTTGTGACTGACACATGAAGATCATACTTTCTAAAATCTTTGATGAGGCAACATTTTTGTTGTGAATACAAATGTGTAGGCGTGTTCAGTGGGTATAAATGAGTGTGGCATCTTTTTGTGACAATAGAAAAACCGAGCTCATAAGAAATATTCTTAGAATTGGTTATGGGAGAGTAGATTCAATGGTTATACAGTATGTGCCAACTTTGTGTAATGGATGAGAGGAACTATTATTTGCAAATATTTGTGTTACCTAAATAACAAATTATGAAGAAAACATCTTAGAATTCATGGGAGATAGGATAATAAATTTAGCGGCTATACCTGGGTGATATTTTTGTGATAAAACAAAAGGCTAGTTTCAAAGAAGAATTGTTAAAAGTCTTTTCAGACAGTAGTTGTACTGGGTGTGCCAACATTTTGCAATGGATAAGATAAATTAGTAGTTTTGGAGATTTGTGATTAGGCAGCATTCTAAATACAGAGAAAGCAATCCTAAATTGTTTGCAGTCAGGAGTGCACGTTACGTAGCTGTGTTTGCCACCTTCATGTGACAAGAAATCAGAATAGCTGCTAAGAAAAATGCTTAGAATTGTTTGGAGGAGTACATCCATTTCCTGTAAATGAGTATGCCATTATTTGAGGCAGATGAGAGAAAACAGTAGTTGCAAAGATTAGTGCTAAGACAAAATACTGAATTTGAAGACAAGTTCAAAGAATTGTTTGGGGGCTTGAAAGTATTAGAAGCAGATGTAACTGTGTGTGACATTTCTTTGTGAAGACATGAAGTAATAGTTGTGAAGAAAAGGTTTATGAATTATTTTGTGGCGAGAGTGTTGTCACGCCCCTTCGAAGACGGTGGTCCTTGTGGCATCGATGGACCTTAGGACGGCGGGTGTCAGCCATTTTTACTTACAAGATGGCCGCCGTAACTGGAGTTGCGGGTCTAGCCTCTGCACAACCCGGTTTCCAGGAAGTGCTGTCTCCCTACCCGAGTGCAGGTATATCTGTTCCTGAGACCAGCACAGAGTTGCGTTGCTACTCCGCTACAACAACGCTACGTAAGTTCGCTTCTAGGTTTCCTGATACGGCTTGCTAAACACTGCATTTCAGCATTCTAAAACTTTCCTGTTCTGTTCCACTCTTTAGTGCAGCTCTCACTGCCTCCCTGTCTCCCGATTCCACGGACTCCGTCTCTCTCTCTCCCAAGTTTGCCTTCCGGTCTCGTTCCGGACCGCGGTAAGCTTCATTCGGAATTCTCCGGTATATCCATTCCCGTTTCTCCTTCTTTCCCGGCTTACTATTCTCCCTTCCTTCGCATAGTTACAGGTCTATGTCACCCCGGCATTACGATCGCCCGTGCAAGACTCTGCTCCATCAAAACAGCTCCTAGCTCCGCCCTGCTAGCCTCCCAGGTATAGAATTCCCCGTGGCTTCCCATTATTCTTCTAGTTATCTCACTATTTCTCATCTAACCCTTTCTTATAATCATAGAAGCTTTCTGAGGGTTCTGACTGGCACCTTTTCCTACACATCGTTCCTGTTTAGGGTAATCAACATTTCTCTACGTCTTACATATCCATATTTCACTTACCTGCTGATACTTACCAGTCTCTTTCTCTTTCAAGACGAACGTCCTCCGGACTTCACCTGAATCTCCGTCTGCAACTGAAGACATCATACCGCTACCTTCGGCAAAGGGTTTTCTTCCCCAGAGGGTTTCCCTGGGACTTCTTCTCCTACCTGGTTTTATCTGGGAGGGGGAAGAGGTACTTGGGAGACTTTCGCTTTCGTCTCTCCGCTCGGAAGAAGAAAGAGTCTTCCCCTGCAGGAAGGTGTCAGTCATAGGAGGAGGAGGAACAGAGGTAACGGTGAGTCCTTGGGGTAACCTGCCAGTTGTTTATAGTGGAATTAATATGATGACTTTCATCATTTATGACAGTTAGCAACGCCCATTAAAGTATCATTGAGTTTCAAAAAAATATTCTGAGCAGGTTATCTCAGGGGTTCAGAGTTACAAGTAAACATGGATGCATCCCAACAACAACAATTAGTCACTGCAGTACAGGCGTTGACGGCTGAAGTGCAGGCTTTGAAACAGGAGAATGCCTATCTCCGACAACAGGTAGGCAGAGTTCCTAGTTGTTCTGAGATACCTCCTGGCCCAATTCCAGGGGGTTTATACGATGGTAACCCTCATAAACTTAAGGCCTTTATTGAGGCTTGTACTGTTCAGTTCTCATTCAAGACAGCCTTTTTTCAGAGCGACCGTGATAAGGTAGGACACATGATTGCGAATTTATCAGGTCCCGCTTTAGCATGGGCCACACCTCTTGTTACTACAAATAATGCCTTATTAGATTCTTACCCGGCTTTTTTGAACAGTCTTAGAGCCATGTTTAGCCGTCAGGAGATCACGGTTTCAGCCCAAGAACAGTTATTAGATTTCAAACAGGGATCTCAAGATCTGTTATCTTATATCACCAATTTCAAGCAGTTAGCAGCTGGCACGTCATGGGCGGACGATGCTCTGATCACTATCTTCCGCAGAGGATTAAACGAAGAGTTAAAAGATGAGATCTCCCGAGTACCCAGACCTCCAAATCTGGCAGAATTAATAACCATGGTCATGCAGATGGACTACCGACTGCAAGAAAGATTAAAGGAACGACGTTGCGACCGTTCCGTGAGACAACCCATTACATACTCTACTAGTTTAGGGAAATCTCAGACAGAAGAACCCATGCAGATAGGGTCTACCAGAGGTCGTCTTACTCCAGAAGAGCGCAATAGACGTCGGGTCAGGGGCCTGTGTATGTATTGTGGTTCCAAGGAACACACAGTACAAGATTGTCCTCTCATCCCAATCAAAAGACAGGGAAACGCCATTACCCAACCGCTAGGGGAACCGCGGCTAGGGAATCAGTAACAGGTTCCTCATCCTCTATGATACCATCACAAGTAACAGAGATCCCCGATCTTACTATGTTGGCCTTGCAAGTCCAAATCAAATGGGGAGATTCAGATCCCATTCTGGTCACGGCCTTAATAGATTGTGGGGCCGCGGGAAATTTTGTTGACACCCTCTGGAAGACCACTCATAATATACCGTGTACAGTTAAGACCTTGGCTATTCCAGTCGAGTCGGTGGATGGTAGTCCGTTGACTTCAGGACCCATAAAGGAACAAACCATACCTTTGCGGATGAATATTTCCTCCCATCAAGAATCTATTGTCTTTGATGTGATCCGTACAGCACACTATCCAGTAATTTTAGGGCTACCCTGGCTTCGTGCTCATAATCCTTATATCAACTGGAAGGCGGGCACTGTTTTTTTGGGCTCTGAACATTGTTTGACGCACTGTCTCTTGGATGGAGCGGTCGGGTTTCGTCCTACTATCTCCATGTTGGGAGATTCGAGTTCCATCTCTATGTTGAACCAAATCCAGGAGTTACCCCTCGAATACAGACAGTTTCAAACAGTCTTCTCTGATTCAGAATATGCAGAACTACCTCCACATCGGAGAGATGACTGTGCCTTGGAACTAATTCCTGATGCACCGATTCCTTTTGGTCGCATGTATGTCCTATCAGGACGAGAACGAGAAGTTCTTATGGAATATCTACAAAAGAATCTTCGCAATGGACTTATTCAAGAATCCACCTCACCAGCTGGAGCTTCCTTATTCTTCATCCCCAAGAAAGGATCTACGGAACTCAGACCATGTATCGATTACCGGGGCTTGAATAAGATCACAATCCCTGATCGCTATCCTATGCCTCTCATACCAGATATACTCGAAGCCGTTAAAGGAGCCACCATCTTTACAAAACTGGATCTCCGTGGGGCTTACCATCTCATCCGTATACGAGCTGGCGATGAGTGGAAGACGGCTTTCCGTACTCCTTTGGGACATTATGAATACAAGGTAATGCCCTTCGGCCTGTCCAACGCCCCCGCTGTCTTCCAACGCTTTATGGACCACCTATTTTCAGACATTCTTCTTCACACAGTTATCGTCTATTTAGACGATATTCTGGTTTTCTCTACATCCCCATCAGAACACCGTCAGCACGTGAAAGAAGTCCTACGGAGACTGATTAACAATCATCTCTATTGCAAACTAGAGAAATGTGAGTTTCACAGAAACCAGGTTGCCTATCTAGGATACATAATTTCTGCAAATGGGGTAGCCATGGACCCTAGGAAGGTTTCAGCTATTACTGATTGGCCTATGCCGGCGTGCATCAAAGATCTGCAGAGATTTTTAGGATTTACAAACTTTTACAGACGTTTCATCCCACATTATTCGCAAGAAATACTCCCACTGACGGCTCTTCTGAAAAAGAACGTACGATTCTTTTGGTCAGAGGAGGCACAACTAGCATTTGAGAAACTGAAGGAACATTTCCTCACAGGACCCGTTTTGATTTCCCCGGATCAAGCCAAGAGATTCATCGTTGAATCGGACGCGTCTCATCAGGCCCTTGGGGCCGTTCTGCTACAAGAAAATGACCAAGGAATAGAATGTCCTATAGCCTATCTTTCTAAGACACTGTCTCCCTCTGAAATAAATTATTCAGTGCTTGAAAAAGAACTACTAGCTATAAAAAGGGCATTTGAAGAGTGGAGACACCTACTATTGGGGGCTAGACACCCAGTCGAGGTCCGGACTGATCACAGTAATTTACGCGTCCTACAATATGCTCAGACCCGAAATAGCCGACAGGCACGTTGGGCACACTTCTTTTCACCGTATGAGATTGTGTTCACCTTCATTCCCGGGAGAGTCAATCTCAAAGCGGATGCTTTGTCTAGAAAGGATTATAACTCCTCTACGCCTTTCCGAACAGAGCCTCTGTTTCCCAGAGCCACATTCGTGCAGGTGGTTACCACGTTTCTACAAAACGTGGCTAACTCAACTTTGCAATTTATCCAGTTGAATCCACAGTTTGTGGCAACCTGGAAACTTACCTTGGTCCAAGGATGTGCGTATAATAACAAAATGCTCTTCCTCCCTTCGAGTGAACTACGTAGAACGGTTCTGAATCTTTGTCATGACTCCTACCTAGCCGGTCACAGAGGTGTGGCTAATACTAAAGAATTGGTCCAGCGTAATTTCTGGTGGCCGGAAATTACTCGAGACATCATAGATTACGTATCTGCTTGCGCCATCTGCTTGCAATCAAAATGCCCGCGATCTGCCCCGTCGGGTCTCCTCTCAGTAATGCCAGTTCCTAACCGTCCTTGGCAAATGATTTCCACAGATTTTATTGTCGATCTGCCACCCTCGGACGGTTGTACAGTAATCATGGTCACAATCGATTACTTCACTAAATTGGCACATTTTGTTCCACTTCCGCGGATTCCCACCGCAGCCCAGATGGCAAAGATTTTCCTTTCACAGATTTTCTCTCTTCACGGACTTCCTGAGACCATCGTTTCTGATCGAGGTTCACAATATACATCTCGATATTGGCAGCAAGTATGCAAGAGTTTGCATATCTCCCGGGCTTTGAGCTCGGGTTTCCATCCACAGACAAATGGTCAGACGGAACGTCTAAATCAGACCCTTGAGGGTTATTTGCGTTGTTACATCTCCTCCTCACAAGATAACTGGTGTTCCTTGTTGCCTTTGGCGGAATTTGCATATAACAACTCTCGACACTCAGCCTTGGGGTTCAGCCCTTTCTTTTGCTCCTACGGATATCACCCTCAGTGTTTTCCCAGCGGTCCGATCTCCGCATCTAGGTTTCCCGATGTGGACCTTCTCATCAATGCTATCCAGATGGGACATCGAACAGCCAGGACCTCTCTTCTGGAGGCCCAGGCCCGTGTCAAACGCTCTGCTGATAGACATCGCACTCCAGCCCCGAGATTGGTGCCAGGAGATGTAGTTTGGTTGGCTTCTCGATTCTTACCTCGTCATCTGGTGCCGTCCAAATTGTCCCCGAGATACTTCGGTCCCTTTCACATTTTGCAGCGAATGGGGTCGTCTGCGTACAAGCTCAAGCTCCCTCCGTCTTGGTCCAGGATTCATCCTGTTTTCCATGTATCGCAATTAAAGAAGGACGTGGTGGATCGTTTTTCCCGTGCACGGATGAGTGTACCCCCTCCTGTCATCACCCCGATGGGTCCCGAATATGAAGTGGCTGGTATTTGTGATTCTCGTCTTTTTCGGGGACGTCTGCAGTTCTTGGTTGACTGGAAGGGGTATTCTCCGGCTGATCGCTCTTGGGAACCTGCATCGGCTGTTCATGCTCCGGCTCTGGTCCGCCGATTTTTTCGGTCCCATCCAACTAAACCGGGTGGCCCGGGGTATTTGAGGGGGCATACTGTCACGCCCCTTCGAAGACGGTGGTCCTTGTGGCATCGATGGACCTTAGGACGGCGGGTGTCAGCCATTTTTACTTACAAGATGGCCACCGTAACTGGAGTTGCGGGTCTAGCCTCTGCACAACCCGGTTTCCAGGAAGTGCTGTCTCCCTACCCGAGTGCAGGTATATCTGTTCCTGAGACCAGCACAGAGTTGCGTTGCTACTCCGCTACAACAACGCTACGTAAGTTCGCTTCTAGGTTTCCTGATACGGCTTGCTAAACACTGCATTTCAGCATTCTAAAACTTTCCTGTTCTGTTCCACTCTTTAGTGCAGCTCTCACTGCCTCTCTGTCTCCCGATTCCACGGACTCCGTCTCTCTCTCTCCCAAGTTTGCCTTCCGGTCTCGTTCCGGACCGCGGTAAGCTTCATTCGGAATTCTCCGGTATATCCATTCCCGTTTCTCCTTCTTTCCCGGCTTACTATTCTCCCTTCCTTCGCATAGTTACAGGTCTATGTCACCCCGGCATTACGATCGCCCGTGCAAGACTCTGCTCCATCAAAACAGCTCCTAGCTCCGCCCTGCTATCCTCCCAGGTATAGAATTCCCCGTGGCTTCCCATTATTCTTCTAGTTATCTCACTATTTCTCATCTAACCCTTTCTTATAATCATAGAAGCTTTCTGAGGGTTCTGACTGGCACCTTTTCCTACACATCGTTCCTGTTTAGGGTAATCAACATTTCTCTACGTCTTACATATCCATATTTCACTTACCTGCTGATACTTACCAGTCTCTTTCTCTTTCAAGACGAACGTCCTCCGGACTTCACCTGAATCTCCGTCTGCAACTGAAGACATCATACCGCTACCTTCGGCAAAGGGTTTTCTTCCCCAGAGGGTTTCCCTGGGACTTCTTCTCCTACCTGGTTTTATCTGGGAGGGGGAACAGGTACTTGGGAGACTTTCGCTTTCGTCTCTCCGCTCGGAAGAAGAAAGAGTCTTCCCCTGCAGGAAGGTGTCAGTCATAGGAGGAGGAGGAACAGAGGTAACGGTGAGTCCTTGGGGTAACCTGCCAGTTGTTTATAGTGGAATTAATATGATGACTTTCATCATTTATGACAAGTGTACATTAATTGTTTATATTGGGTGTGCCAATCTTTTGTGAAGGATGATATAAAATAATGTTTGTGTAGATTTTGACAAGCGAAACAACTCATTTTGAAGAAAAGTTCTTAAGAGAGAAAGCATCAGTTATGAAGATGTATGATGTATCAAAATCCTAGATGTGATTAACAAAATCTTAGTATAGTTTGGAGGGAGCAGTGCGCATGCAGTGGCTGCTGTAACTGACTGGCTGTACTAACTTCATGGAATGAAAGACAACAGTTGTTGTGACAATTTGTGAAGAGACAAAGTTCCAGTTGCCAGGACATGGTCTTAGAAATGTTTTCGTGTAGATTTCTACATTCAGTGTGTAACTGAGTGTGCTGTTTGTGAAGATATGAAGTACTAATTGTGACACTACATTCTTAGAATTAATTTTAAGTTGGAGAGTACATTCAGTGTTTGGAAAATTTATGTTCCAACATTCTGTAAATGGATGAGGAGAAAATGTGAATTTTGAATGGTTGTGATGAGATAACACACTAGTTGCAAAGAATAATTCATAGAATTGTTTGTTGTGCAAGACTACATTCAGAAGCTGTAGGTAAGTGTGGCAACTTTTTATGTTGGATGAGAACAAATTGGTTGCATTTATTTGTGGTAAAACAAAGAACTAGTGGTGTAGAAACAATCACAGAATTCTGTGGAGACAGGAAATAACATTAAGTGACAGCAGATAATTGAGCTATCTGTTGTGATGAGAGCAAATACTAGTTGTAATGCTACATTTTTAAAGTTGATTGGAGACAGTATAGTGCAGTTACTGGTTGTAAGTCAATGTCCCTGATTTGTATGATGGACAATAGCAAAAAAGACTAATTGCCAATATTTGTGATAAGACAAAATAATATTTACAACAAACATGTTTTATAATATTTTTGATTGTTTGGCGGTAGGAGGGTAAATACAGTTGCTGTAACTACGTCTATCAACATTTTATGAAAGATCAGAGAAAACAATGAATTGTAAAGTTTAGTAATAAGACACAATAGTAAATGTGAATAACGTTTTAAGAAGAAGAGTATGTTCAGTGGCTGTAGAGGAGGGTGCCTCTCTTTCATGGCAAACAGAATATTAGCTGAGAAGAAATATTCTTAGAATTCTTTGGACACAGCAGATTGTATTCAGTGGCTGTGCTTTGTGTGACATCATTTGCAACAGATAACAGAAAATACTACTTGTGAAACATTTTGATGGCACAACAATGTGAAGATAAATGTGTAGATTTGTGTGAGGGCAGGCGATTACATTCACTGTTTGAATTGAGTGTGATAAGCTTTTATTACGAATAAGACAAACTATTCTGTTGTCAAGGAGGCTTTTATGCTTCTGCAGGATGTCGATGCTCCTTAAGATTGTTCTTTGTGATGTTTCAGGTTCGGCCGTGGTTGATGCTTGGTGGCTGGTGTGTACTGAGGGTCAGCCAACCATTTTAAAGAGGGATGGGAATTCAGGGCCCTACTAGGTCAACCTTCTGCACTACAACACATCTTCCACTGATTTGATTGGCAGGGACAAAGCACAGCACTGGCAGGGGGATCCTGGGGATGTTAAAGCGGTTTTCCAGCTGTGGGATGGGAAGAACAGGTCAGAGACAGGTGCACAGCAGAACACATCTCACTGCAGGTAAAACTGGTGGCAAGTAAACAGGCATGGAAAGTTGGGCTAAGGCTAGAAATGGAACCAAAAGGACAAGCCAGGAAAAGAGCGAGGAAGAGGCTTGCCAGGGCAGAAGAAGAATTCCAGTCAGGAGCACAGGAGAAGAGAACCAAAAAAGGTGTGGGCAATTGCACAGAAACCCTGGAGCAAAAAGGCCTTCCACAACGGGGAACCAGCAGCCAAAATACAGAATCATTAAAATGCATCCGGCCCATGAAAGCCAGGGCTTTTATAGCCCAGTAGTTGCAGAGCATTGGCAGATGCTTGCAGTTGAATTCCCATGGAGACGAAGGATGCTCCTCCAGATCGCACAGGCAAGGGGGATAGGGGTGGGGCCACCGTAACACAGCGGAACACACATGTTGGCACTCATTGAATGTGTGTTCCCCAAATTTACACCAAGGTATCCTGGTCTCTGCTGTTCTGGTGCCAACATTCCCAAATCAGGCCTCCTATAGTAGAGGCGCCAGTGATGATAGAGAAGCCAGGTGTGACCCGGCCCAAAAGGTGAGAAACCAGTTATATGCTAATCCGTGTGCACGACAGCTGCAAAGATCTGTGATGAGGGAACATACTAGTTGCAAAGAAAACTGTTTAAGAGTTATTTGGAAGCAGTAGATTCCATTCATTGGTTTTACTGAGTGTGCCGATCATTTTGTGATGAATGAAAGTAAATACTACTTGAAACAATACAACATGTTTTATGCAGACACATTCACAGACATTTTTGGAGGGAGGAGAATTCATTCAGCTGCTGTGGCATAGTGTGCCATCTTTTGTGATAAGACAAAATACTAGCTTGGGAGAAAAAACATGGAAGGGTTTGGAGGAAGGAGAGTACATTGAGTGGGTGTACTGGGAGTGGCTACCTTGGTGAAAGCAATGGCTAATTGTAAAGATTTCCGATGAGAGTAAAGTCTATCTGAAGATTTTCCCCCCGGAAAATAACTGAAATGCTCAAAAATAGAAAGTAAAACTATTTATGACCCTTTTCAATATACTTTGCTGAATAAAACTGGCATTAAATATGTTTTTATTGAAATAATTAAGTGAATACAAGTTATATAGAGTGAATAGAGGAATTTGAACATATTGATCCTTCGCAGAACAACTTAATTCTCACTATTTATTAGGAGATCACTGGATTTATGACTTGTCATACCACAAAACCAAGAAAGGTAGTTGCCCGTCAAACTATCCGCCCTCTAGGTTGGTATCATGGGGACTGTTCATGTAAAAAAAAGGATCTAGTGAGAGGGTTGAAAGCCATTGGACACGCAACTACAACAGATATTAGGACACTAAGGAAGGAGTACAAATTATTATTTGGCTGAAAAAAAGGAATTTGTGATAAATAACTGGGAAAGCCTCTTACAGGCTGCCATTGAAAAGGACAGTGTGCAATTCTGGATGATAATGAATGGAGGAACTACTGGTGAGAGGAATATTGACATTTGGTAATATCTCAGAAGCAGTCTGGGTAGACCAATTTAAAAGACTCTATTGTGACCTAAGAGTCTCGATCAGATGAACATGTATATGACATGCTCAAGCATGACATCAGTACAGTGACATTTAACCTTAAGGAGGTAGAAATGGCAGTCATTAAACAAAAAAATTGGAAAGGCTCCCGGCCCTGACAATATACTGGCTGATTTATAAATGGCAGAATTGGACATTTAGTTTCCAATATTACACAGTGTTTTTAATGCAATTACTTCTCAATTCAGGACACCTGTGTCAGGGACTATGGCAGGAATAGTTAACATTTTCAAAAAAGGCCATAGAGAAAACCCTTTAGAAAAATGTATGCGAAACCTGTTTAACAACATTTACTAACCTGGGTTACGAATGGGGATATTATTAAACAACACCAAGCTGGTGACCAGGGGTGTGGTCAGGAGGGGGGTGCTGCACAGCCAGAAATGGCTGCTGCCTGATTGGCTGATACTGCCCCATTCATACAGCACCTCAGCGATATACAGCAATGGGAGACGGTCAGTGTTGGTGTCAGGCAGCTGCTGGCTGCCCAAGATTGAAGAGCCAAGACTGCTGAGCTCCGGAGATATTGGTGGAGAGCGGAGCTCACTGCTGCAGTCTGGGACTCTGCTGCACTGAGCTTCGTGCGGGTGAAGAGCTGGCATCCACTAGGAGCTGGTCGCTAATGTGCGGTACCCAATCCCGGCCGTCATGGCTGGCAGCTAGATCGGAATGGCTCCTGAAGCCCCAGAGCACTCGTCTGCTCTCACATCACCTGCAGAGTGAGCAGGGCTCAAGTCGATGGTACACGCGGGGGACGGAGTCCACCCACTTTTTTCAGAGGGTGTACTCAGTCCCCCCAGCTAAAACGAGAAACATTGAACGTCCTCTTTGAATGTATGAATTAAAGCAGACCTCAGGGATCCGCAGTCATCGGTTGTGCAGGCCAGCACTATATAACTGGCTGAAGAATAATAAACATCTAAAGGTGAAATGTCCCATTTCGATGCTGCAAGTCCCATGGAAAGCATTCGTTCTTGGAGTTTAAAACATGCACACCTTTTAACGTTTTCAAAAACACTATTAGAAGAAAATATCCTCTCTTGGTTTTGTGTGTGCGCTGATTTAATGAAAGGCAAATGCCATTCGTCCTGTGCAATTTGGGGGGTTATGCAAAGCCAATTTAATGAAATGTGCATATTTCACCTTGATATGCTAATTTCAGGTGACGTCACATGCCATTGAGTTTGTTGATGAGTCCCCCCACTTTAATTTTTAGGACTTAACCCCTGAGAGTGAGTCAGGAGCGTAGGAGGTGGAGAATGCCTTAGGTGCAACTCAGAGGAGAGACAAGTCTTGGTGCAGTAACAATGAAAGCCTGATGCTGCCTGTTGATTGGGGCTGCGGGCCTCCTGGTGATTGTGCCGGAAGGCGCTGCAGCCCAAAATAATTTAGAGCAAGGAGTGAGGGAGGAGCAGGGGCCAATGGGGACGCCACAAGGGCCATGCATGGCCACAGACTTGTGAACATGACAGAGTGAGGACGCAATAGTAGACATGTGGTGAATATCAGCAGGGGAAGACTCCTGAATCCTGGTGTGAAGGCACGTGGTGCGCTGTTGATGCAGTGCAGGTACATGTTGTTAGGGCATTGAGTTGGTAGCAACGGAGCAGGCTGCCGCGACATCTGGCAGCTGAACCCCTGCTGTTGGGCCTGCGAGGTGTGACCGGTGCAGAAGAACTACAGTGTTGGGGGATTTCACCCCACTAATACTTGCCCGGAGCTACACAGCCAAGGCGCCACAGCTCAGGCGGCCCTACAGACTGAGCACATTGGTGAACTAACTCGTCATCAGAGGTGTGAGCAGTGACAATCGTGCGCAGCTACACCAAAGAGCCACCATGGTCAATGGAGAGAGTGGCACAAAAAAGCAAAGCAATTTAGAGGCGTTTACACTCCAAACAAGTAAATCAAGACTATATCCTGATATGGAGCAGGCTGTAATATCCAAGGAAGATGAGCAGGAAAATGCCAAGTCTTGGACAGATACTGGACAGCATATAAATTGGATTCACTGCAGTAAATGATAAGCTAGATGGCATAACCTCGAACATGATCACCCTAAATGCCAAAATGGAACAGGTGAACACAGAAGTGACCGAAGCCGAAACCTGCATTGGCAACACTGACGATGATATACAGGTGCTCAAGACGCAGATGTCGACTATGTCTAAAGACTTTAAGAGGACTTTACTAAAATGCGATGACTTTGAATCCCATTCCAGATGGAACAACGTCTGCATCATTGGTTTGACGAAGAATTTTGGCTGAGGCCCAAGAGAAGCAGTAGGCAAGACTCTGCTCAGGGATCTGCTGGGCAACCTGACTCTGTCTGATGCATTTGTGATCGAAAGAGCCCATAGATCGCCCATGACTAAATTGTGGCCTGGTGCACCTCCAGGACTGGTCATCGTTAGAGTACTCAATTACAGGGACTGGGACGGGAGAAGGGTCTCCTGCAAAAGGAAACAGGCACGATAATATCTTTCCAGATTTCTCTAGAGCGGTACTACTGGAGCAAAGATCCTTTGTGGGGATAAAAAGCTGCTGAGGGAAAGATCAGATTGATGGGCGATGATGTTTCCTGCTGCTGAGGAAACATGCATGGAGGTAAAGCCCACTTCTTCACGATACAGGAGAAAGCAACAGCGTTTATTGAGGTGCACATCCCGCTCCCTCGAGAACCACCTGGAGGATATCTGGGAGCTTATCTTGCAACGTGAGGTGAATAAACTGTGAAGGCTGCGAAGTTGGCGACCCTCATACTTGATGACGACCTATGATACATGCTCTGTATGGGAATACAGTTGGGCCCACTGCAACCTACTACGCTGATGGCGCCGTATTGTACGGATGTGCTACGGCAGTGTTTTGATAATAGTGATCATTCATAGAGGTGGCTGGTGTTGGTGATGGAGATGAGTGGTGCGTTTGGCAGCCAACCCGCCCATGCAAGGCTGACAGTGGTTAAATTCAATTTTGGGTTATGTGTTTGGGGTGGGCATACATCGCGCTAAATGGGTGGGGGCTGGAGGAGGGGGAATGGTGGTGTTTTGAGGGATTGGTATTTTCAACATGGAAAAAACGTGTTTTGGTAAAGACACAATATTGTATCAGGGATTCCACAGTAAGGTTCAGGGTACACGAAGTGCTGAGCTCATCTTTACCAATAATATTGCAAGGAAGGCATGGCATCAATAGTAAGACAGACACAAGTTACTACAGTTCAAGGGTGTTTAATGAACTTCAACAAGAGTATGACAAACGCCTATCTAATCCTAAATCTTGTGATGGGAGCAAGCTACGATCATCAAATAATAATAACGCAGTCCTAGTGGTGTCTTGTCAAATAAAAAGGGGCATGTACTAAAAAAAAAATATTGCTAATCCTTACCTCTAAATAAAAATAGTGAGGGGCTAGTGTTTATGAAAAAGAAATAAGTATTCACAAAAATTATGTGTGAGGATGCTGAGGCCGTTGGCCTCCCTTCCCCATGTTTTCAGCATGGATTAAGGCGGTTCACTCGAGCGTAGTCCAATCTCTGGCTTCTTCGGCACGAGTATACAGTTCAATCTCTAGCATCAGGGATTTCTGTGCCCAAGTCTCTTTCCTTATCAAAGTCTCTTGATTCAGAGGGCCTGATGTACCAAAACAAATGAAAAGTTATTTTCTTCTTCCAGTCATTCAATTCAGGTGATTCACTCTTCACCCCGGATCCCACTCTTCCGGGCTCAGATCCCCTTTTATACAACTAGTCTCCCTCAGCCAGGCTCGGACCAATTTCCTTGAGTATTAACTCTCACAGATTTTAGAATGTGCATGGGGTTTAGCTTGCCCCGTTGCAGTACCACTTCGAAGCACCCACTTGCGCCGGACCACTCTGTTTACGGTATCTGTCTTGGCTTCAAAAGTTCAGTCACTAATCTGCTGTTTAATTATTTACATCGCTCGTCACATGTTTCACACACTATTCTCTTCAGATTTCTCTATACAATGTTGCTGCTTGCAACCTCGGCACTAACACAGCCCGGCCTGGTATCCATCTCCCCGACTCACCAGCTGTGCTGACATTACTGGTGCTGCTTTGTTGTAGGAGCCAAAGACAGTACCATGGCAATAAATGCTTCTCCCCGCCTTGTCTATCAATGCGGGAGAACCTCGGGTACCTCTGACACACAATGCAGGTCTTTTCAGCTTTAATTCCAGGTCTTATGTTTCTTATTCTCAAAGGCTCTTGAAAGTAACAGTCTTTCTCTAAAAAGGTCAAGGGCACTTCCATCCTTGCAACCCTCTACGGTTTTCCCGTCTTTGTCCTCGTATCTTAAACTGCCATCTTGGAACTGCTGCTTCCTTGTGTGCTTTGCCTTGCTCATAGTGTGCTTTTGTGCTCTGCCTTTTATCCGTGTGGGGAAGTGTGATGCAAGTAAGGTGTGTGTAATTATCAGTAATTGCTTTACTCTGCCTGACCATTGTATTGGGATATGTCAGGTAAACATTGAGCTGTCCGTGAAAAAGTGGTTTGTGTCAAGAAAGGCGAACGGGCGGTTTTGGTTCCTAAGTATCCTACTTGGTAGGATGGGCAAAACGTTTGTACGGGGAAAGGGATACCATGCCTCGCCATCCGGTGTCCCACTTCCACACCCCGAAGACCCCTCATCCAGGTGATCCTCCCACACTGGTCCACCCACAGGAACTGGATCCTAAAGCGTTGGCTGTGTCCTGGCCACCTGGATGACTGAGTCCCAGGGACTAGCGGGTGAGACACCTTAGGTTTCTCACATTGGTCATCAAACGTACAATGCTACGGGCTCCATTGATAGGTTGTCTGGGCGGTGTTCCTGTCCTATCTAGTTGCTGGTCCGGTATTGTATTTAAGTCACCCCCCCATGTAACAGGAGTCATAGGGTACTTTTCCAGTATGAGAGAAATGGGTGATGTTGGATCCCTTGTGGTAATGGCGCTGAATCTGACTGTTGTCACACATTGTAGTGATGCTAGAGTGTATATTTACGGAATCAATGCAGAAAACAATTATTTTTGAATGCTGTTGTTTTTTATTGTTTGCTAAAGGGCAATTGCTCGCCTGGGTCTTGCAGGCGAGTATTGTTACATTTGCATGATGAAAAAAGCCAACACGTTTTTCGACCACAGGTCTTTATCAAGGCTGTGATAAGGTATAGGCACAAAAGTTTGTGAAGGTGGTGAAGTGAATTGCCTTGAGATGCCAATTTGTACATGTGGTAGCATTACATTTATATGCATTTCATATTACATAAGAACACAAATGAATGATAGGGAGGTGATGTGTGGTGGTTGTGTGGTGACATCATGACACATTCCCAAAACAACAATAATAAGGTTGAGCAGAGGGAATGTTGCACCAAGGATGAGATGAAGAAGAGAGGAAAATTGGGGTTAGGTATAGATGGGCAAGCGCCTGAGTATCTTGTGACAAGTAAAAGAAGAGGCGGTTCTTACCGGAGGAGAAGGGGATAGAGAGGCCCTTGTATGAGTAGCTGGATAGCTGCTGGAAAACAGAGGAAGCAGAGTTAGTATGCACCCCCATTGGGACGAGTGCTCCTATCTAAGAGGCGATGCATGATGCCATGTGTGCATGTAAGTGGGGAGAAGAATGCCTTTGGAGTATACTGGTAGTGACCCATGTCCAGTGGCCATGACAGCACTCCCCCTCAAGGCCCCTCTCACAGGAGTTCCTCTTCCCGGTCCTGGTTTGGCGGGATTGTATCGATGGAATTGTTTGACTAGTCGTGGAGCATGGATAAATCCGACGGGTTCCCATGTGCTATCTTGGGGCCCATAAACCTCCCAGTTTAATCAAGTAGTATCGTTCTGATCGCACTATCTTGGAATCCAGAATGTTCTTGACTTCATATTCTGGTTCTCCTTCTATGATCTCTGGCTCCGGTGGTGATGTGATCCTAGTGTCAGGTTTCATTGGTTTTAGAAGGGAAACATGGAACACTGGATGCATTTTCATATTGGCTGGTAAATCCAATTTCATGGTGGGAGGGTTGATGATGGGTTTGATGGGATAAGGTCTGAGGTATCTTGGACAGAAGGTCCGAGGTCCCTTTAAAGGAATGTTTTTTGATGCCAGCCATAACTTATCTCTGACTTGGTAATGCAGAGCCTCCCTTCTGTGTCTGTCCGCAAACCTTTTCTGTTGTTCCTTGGCTCGATTCAAGTTCTTGGTATCTTCTTTAAGGGATTGAGTAATGGTTTTATGTAAGGAGGTGATTGCTGGCATTTCCAATTCGTCAAGCGGATCAAAGGAGGATGTCCGAGGATGACGGCCATTCATTGTGTAGAATGTGGTCTGTCCGGTGCTAGTATGAATAGAGTTATTGTAGGCAAATTCAGTTAACCAGAGAATGCTTTTCCAGGACCCTTCCGTCTGTTGTAACATACACCTCAGGTATTGCTCCAGAGTCTGATTGGTCCTTTCCGTTTAACCATCGGTTTGAGGATGGTGACTCGTGGATAAACAAAGATCGACTTGTGCTATTTTACATCTCCTCCAGAAGGCTGAGACGAATTGAGTTCCACGGTCAGAAGCCAATGCAGACGGGAAACAGTGTAATTTGACAATTTGTTCCAAGAATACTGTGGCCAGAGTAGCTGCAGTGTGAACCCCTTTTATCAGAATAAAATGCACCATTTTGGAAAATATGTCTACCACGACCAGGATTGTGCTAAACCCATCATAGGGTGGCAGATCGGTAATAAAATCCATAGACAATGTATGCCACGGTGCTGGTGGTACTGTTAATGAACACAACAACCCTGCGGGACTTAATTTATGGGATTTGTGTTGGGCGCAAACACCACAAGTTGTGATAAACTGGGCAACACGTTTCCTCCAGGTAGGCCACCAATAATTCTTTTGGATCTTGGCTCGAGTCTTAGCAATTCCAGGATGTCCTTCCACTAACAACTCATGGTGGTTGGCTATTATTTTGTTTTGTACTTCTTTGTCGTGGATATATAGTCTTCCCTGAAAATAGGGTAAGTTATCCTTGATGGAGTACTGGTCCTCCTTACCCAACCATTCCTGTTGGGCTATTCGGGATAGGAGATCGATCTTCAAGTCTTCCCAGCAGGCGGTTGCAGCAATCGGGTTGTGAATCTGTTCTTCGGGAATAATGGCAACTGGTTCAGATGGAGTGAAGGTGTTTTTGTCCTCTCCCATACGTGATAGGGCATCTGCCTTTCCATTATGAACTCCTGGTCTGTAAGTAATAATGAAATCGTATTCGGCAAAGAAAAGAGCCCAGCAAAGCTGACACGATGATTGGGCTTTAGCAGTTTTCAAATATTGCAGGTTACGGTGATCTGTGATAACAGTGACTGTGTGTCTTGCTCCTAGAAGGTAGTGCCTCCAGGTTTTGAAGTCTCCCTTGATGGCTAGTAGTTCCTTGTCCGTGATTGCATAGTTCATTTCTGGTGCAGAAAATTTACCGGACCAAAATGCTATGGGATGTAGCTGTCCTGTTTCTGGGTCCGTTTGTGATAACACTGCCCCCATGGCAACACTGGAGGCGTCTGTTTCAACCACATAAGGCAGATCAGGTCGGGGATGTCAGAGAACAGGTGCTGAGGGTAAGGCCTGTTTTAATTCTTGGAAGGCATTCTCGGCTTCGGAAGACCAGAAGAATTTTTATTCTTTCTCAAGAGAGAAGTGATTGGGTGGCCGATCTGTGAAAATCTTGGGATAAATTGTCTGTAAAAATTAGCAAACTCGAGAACACTTTGCAATTCTTTGGTAGTTGTCAGAGATGGCCACTGAAGAATAGCATCCACCTTGCGTGTGTCCATATAAACTCCTCGTGGGGTAAGCATGAAGCCCAAAAACTCGACATCCGTGACATGGAAGAAGCATTTTTCTAATTTGGCAAACAGCCGATTCTGACGAAGCTTCTCCAGAACCGCCCTCACATGGCCAACATGGTCTTCCTTGGATGATGAGTAAATAAGGATGTCATTGATGTAAACAAGGACACAGACGTCCAACAGTTCGTGAAGCACATCATTGATGAAGAACTGGATGCCGCCAGGGCTTTGCATAGCCCAAAGTACATTACCTGATACTCGAAAAGCCCATATTTGATTCAGAAGGCTGTTTTCTACTCGTCGCCCCTTTTAACTCTCACAAGGTGATAGGCTCCTGGTAGGTCTAGTTTTGTGGAGATTCTAGCATTCTTCACCTGATCGAGCAATTTGGGGATGAGTGGCAGAGGGTATCTGTTCTTAACAGTGATTTGATTCAATGCCCTATAATCTATACATGTTCTGAGGTCGCCCTCCTTCTTGGGTACGAAGAAGAGAGCCGAGGAGGCAGGAGACTTAGACAGGTGGATGACTCCGTTAGCTAGGTTCTGATCTAGGTAAGTCTTCAGATGCTGATTTTCTTGCTCTGTTAAAACGTAAATTCGACTGCAAGGGATTTGCGCCCCAGGGGCCAGATCGATCTGGCAGTCATAAAGCCTATGTGGAGGCATGGTGTTTGCTTGTTCCTTTTGGAACACATCCTGATAGTCCAGATACTCAGGGGGTAAGGCACCAGAGCCCCCAGGATAGATTATGTCTTGACTTTTGGACTCTTCACGTCTTTGTGGTAGCAAGTTTTGGTTCATTCTTGAGGAAAGGTCAGCATTCGTGTTCGCCAGTCAATCCTGGGGTTATGGGTTTCTAGCCACGACATTCCTAGGATCATTTGGAACTGGGGGGCCCCAATAAGATTGAACAAAATGTCTTCCCGAGGACCGTCCTGACACATCAACATAACTTTGTCGGTATGTTGCGTCACTGGGCTGGATGATAGCTGAGAGCCATCCACTGCGGTGATGTTTTCTGATTGTAGCTTCTGTTGAAGGGGAAGGCCTATCCGTGCGGCTAGATTCTGAGCAATGTAATTGCCCACCGCTCCGCTATCAATATACACTTCCAAGTCATGCACCTTTGATGGTTGCTGGTGGTGGACCAAGAGTACCGGGATGATCAGGTGTGAGGTCTGTACAACTTTCTTCGTTTCACTCGACAAGTGGACCCCTACGCTTGCCGGGCGTTGTAGTTTTCTGGGGTTTGTTCTTTGTCCTCATTGCAGTCGTCCATTGCACCTACTGTTTTCTTGGGAGGTTTTATTGGGCAATCCCGAAGGAAATGTCCTGCCTTGCCGCAATATAAACAGAGTTGTTGTTGCCTCCTTTTTTCTCTCTCCGACTTGGAGATAGCAGCCCGTAAACCCCCAATCTGCATGGGTTCGGTTGTCTCATGAGTCTTGACTTGGTTGTCCCGTGGTCGCATATTGACCGATCTCCCTTCAGTTCTTGTGCGGCCCATTTTTCTGCCTTGCAACCTATGGTCCAATTGTACTGTCAGATTAATGTACTCTGCACAACACTCGAGAGGATTGACCACTTGAGCGAGAACATCCTTTAGTTCCCCACACAATCCCTGATAGAAGTGTGGTCCTCTTTTCTTCGGGCCAGTTGGTTTGTGCTACGAGATGATTAAAGGTGGCAATATAGGTCAGCAGATCATGGCCTCCCTGTCGGAGGGACAAAAGTTTGTTATCTAGGGCTTGTCCTTGGGTGTGCCTCGCAAACAACTTTTCCAATTCCTGTTGGAAATCTCCAAAATTACGAAGTAGTGGATCATCCTGGTTTGCTAATGGTATGGACCAATCCAATGCACTGCCTCCCAAATATGAAAGTACAAAGGCAACTTTGCACTATCATTAGGGAAGGCCCCAGGGCGACACAAAAAGTGAAGACGACACTGGTTCATGAATATGGCATATTTGTTGGGATCGCCAGTGAATCGTTCGGGCAGGGCCAAAGGCACAGCCCTCAGGAGTACCACCTGGACTGGTGGTGATGACTGCAGTAAAGGAGTTGGAGTGATTCCGGTAATGGAGCCTGCCCTGCATGAGTTTGATGCATCTGCCTCGCCCGATCGTCAGTTCGTTCTCGGTTGACAATAAGGTCTCTCCTTAAGGCATTAGGCTCTTGTCTGGAGGCATGCACTTTGGCCTGTAGTTCCCCCAGCAATTGACCCAACTGATCAGTTTCCGAGGTTTCCATAACGCCCAGGCAGAGGTACAGAGAGGCTTTGCGTTCTGTTACGCTCACCTGGTCTCTGCGGGATTGTTGGGGCACGGTTGGAGCCCTCCTTGGACTTAGTTCCCCTGGATCAGCCTTTGCCCCCAGCTGTTGTGGTGTGGACTGAACTGGTTGCTGGCAATGCCCTTGTGAGAAAGTAAGGGGCAGTGAGAATGCTGCGGTTGAATTGCGATCCCCCTCAATCCCTTTGTTCCAGAGTGAGATGAGCATGCGTTTTCCCATTTGATCTCACCTGTTGTTTTCTAAGGTTGAGCTCTCTGTCCTGCTTCTCATCAGCAGGGGCGCCGTTGAGGACCTAGTTTCTTCACTGATCCATTTGCGTGGCGGCTCAGTCCGGCTGCGACCAATCCACTTAGTAGGTAGGTGTTCGTAGCTATGATTATTGTCTGTATCCTTTGCAATGTCTTTTCCCAATGATTATTGTCCATATCCTTGCAATGTCTTTTCACAATGATTATGGTCCGTAATTTTTGCAATGTCTTTTCTCTCCCCAATAGGTGTTAAGATGGCCCCGCACTGTCGCAGTGTTGGAAGCGGGTCCAAGCGGTGCCAGTGGGGAATTGAGCGGTCCCCACTCGAAGGAAAGTAGGGTTTTATGGTTGCACGCAAGGCTTATGTGTTGTGCGGCCAAGCGTAAGATGTATATGTAGTTTCTAACCGATCCGAGGACCTGTTGGCGGGTGCCAGATGGTTGGATCCGTGAGGATGATGGAACAGGTGAGAATGAAGCCTATCCTCCAATGGTTCTGGGAATTGGGTAAAAAGCTACACGCTACAGGCAATGGGTTTGCAGAGTTGGGTAAGGTGCACACTGAAGATGCAGAGATGGTATCAGGTAAGCTGCGCTCGATCGATGGTATGGCTGGAGTCAGGTAAGATGCGCGCTGAAGATGCAGAGTTGGAATCAGGTAAGCTGCGCTCTGAGCGATGGTTGAGCTGGAGTCAGGTAGGTGCGCACTGAAGAAGATATCCCAGAACCTGACTGAGCTGGAAACAGGTAAGAGCTTCAGACGATGATGAGCGTTACGCTGCACACAGCAGACTAATACGAAGCGCCTGCATGTGGGTGGGGCTGCTTAAATAGCCTGGCCCCAGCCACTCCCCTTTAGCCCCGCCTTGTAGCTCCACCTTGTCACTCCTACAGAGTTCTGCACGTGCCTTCCAATGCTTTCCAATGGCCACGCCCGGCCTGTAAGCACGTGCCTTAGCCATAAAGTGTGCATAGCACACTTTCATATGAGTCCGCCAACTCACAAGAAGAGCTTTGTGTTTGTTGCAAACCGTGAGGTTTGCTTATAGTAAAATGGCCGCCGCCGCACCAAAATTGCATCGTCCACTTCAGTGAATCTCCTCCAGAAGCCTGATTAGTTGCCAGGTCACCTAAATCAATCACAGGGCACTGGCACGCGTTAGCTGGAGCCCGACAATGGCACACAGTCAAGGTACCTGTCCTGTGCCTGAGTTACTTCCCTTCGCCTCACCTAGGAGCTGGACCTCCTTCCCGCGTGAGCTGCAGGAGCAGCTCAGCCGCCGCACCTACCGCCGACTCACATGAAGAGCTTTGTGTTTGTTGCAAACCTTTGTTGCAAACTGCAAGGTTTGCTTATAGTAAGATGGCCATCGCCGTGCCGAAATTGCAAAGTCCACTTCAGTGAATCTCTTCCAGAAGCCTGATTGGTTGCCAGGTTGCCTAAACCAATCATGGGGCACTGGCAGGCATCAGCCGGCCCCCAACAAAGGCACACAATCAAAGCACCTGTCCTGTGCCTGTCACGTGATGTCCGAACGCTGACGCCAGAACCCCTGTGTCATGCGATGGGGTTTCTACCCTTGATCCCCCAACCTCCTCCTCCTCACCCATGTCTGTTGAGTCTGAGTTGTAGGTTTCTTTAAGGGTTTTCCTCCAAGCACTGAAGTCTTGTTTTTTTTAATGCCAATGACCTATCCCGAGAGGAAGCCACCTTCACCGTCTGTAGGCAGACTAAAGTAATGTGGCCCCCTGCGGAATAGCCAGAAGGGGAAAAAGCCTCACAGCATAAAAAAACCCTGCAGGTAAAGGTCCAAGAACCTTGATGCACAATCAGCAAACTGGGTCCAGATGTTCGGGGAATGATGCCCCAAGGTGAGAGGGAGTGTAGGAGAGAAGTAAGGCAACAATACTAGGATGCAGAATAGCCCAAAAATCAAGAAAAACAGGGCAACAGGAAGCAAAGCAAGAAATATAATCCAGCAAGATGGACAAAAAAAACATAGTGAAAGCAGAAGGCAGGAGCGAAGCATAAACTCTGTGAGGAAGCAGAGCATAAACAAAAATCCAAAGGAGGGCAAGCGGCTGTCAGGGGAACAAAAGGGGAAAAAAGGGGGAAAAAAAGGAAAAAGATCCATGAGCGAGAGGATAATATAAGAGAATACTAGCGTTGCGGTAGTAAGAGCGGTTGGAATGCAGTTGCAACACATCAGACGCAGACCCGGAAGTGATTACATACCTCCTGCAGCGATGACACGCAGACCGCTAGACCGCACAACTAAGAACGTAGGAAAACGTGGTGTGGAACTCTAATGGCGGCGTCCCTTCTTCCACCTGTGCCATAGCGTCCAAGCGCTCGGGTGCATGACTGTATGCCCCCTCCTACTCCTGGGGCTTCCCGGTTTGCCGGGATGAAACCGATGGAATTTGGTAACCAATCGTGGGGCTTTGACATGTGAAGCAGGTTCCCATGTGTCTTCTGAGCCAGGATACCCCTTCCACCCCACTAGATATACAAGTCTGCCTCTGTGATATCTGGAGTGACTTATCTGCGATACTTTGTATTCATTAGGTAAAAGGGGTTGAGAAATCCGGGATCTGGGAACCTTTCTGTATAACAGATCGGAAACAGTACTTTGTAGAAGGGAAGCATGGAACACCGGGTGTATCCGTTTGAGATAGGAAGGTAAAGACAGTCGAAATGCCACTGGATTGACTTTGGCTTGGATGGCAAAAGGACTGATGAATCTAGGCAATAATTTGGAGGGTCTAACCCACCTTGGCAGGTATTTCGTAGAGAGCCAAACCCTATCGCCCACCTTCCAATAGGGGTTCCTTTTGCAATGTTTATCTGCTTGTACCTTATGCATCCGAAGGCTGTCTTCCAAGTTCTGTCTTAACATTTGATGTGCTTCAGAGATATTAGAGAGCAGTATATTGATAGTCGGAACCTTAGTAGATATAATAGCAGAAGGGAAGATACTCCCTGGATGACATCCAAATGTAGCAAAAAAAGGGGTCATACCGATGCAAAGTGTAGAGAGTTGTTATAAGTAAACACTGCAGTAGTTAAAAGATCCACCCAGTTGTCTTGTTGTTGGTTGGAATAACATCTTAAATATTGTTCCAATGTATGGTTTAAGCGTTCGTTTTGACCCTTAGTTTGAGGATGGAAACCTGATGACAAAGCTTGTTCGATACCCAGCCTCTCACATAGAACTTGCCAGAATTCAGATGTGTACTGACTTCCTCTATCTGATATTATCTTATCGGGGAGTCCATGTAGACAAAAAATATCTCTATGAAAAACTCCAGCCATCTCTGTAGCAGAAGGTAATTTGGGTAATGGAGTGAAGTGCGCCATTTTCGTAAACGAGTCCACAGTGACCATGATGCAGGTGCAAGATCGTGACAAAGGCAAGTCCACAATAAAATCAGTGGAGATGGTGCCCCATGGTCTAGTAGGCACGGTTTCTTGGTGCAACAATCCCAAAGGCTTCATAGATCTGGACTTACTTTTAGCGCAAGTTGGGCATGATCTAACGTAGTCTTTGACATCTTGTTTCATCCGAGGCCAGTAGAAGAATCGGGCCACCAATTCTGTGGTTCCAAACTCATCCCAGTGCCCGGCGATCTTGTTGTCATGACACCAACTTAGAATCCTTCTACGCAGTATGTCGGCTGGTATGAAAAGACGAGAACCATAGAACAAAAAAAATTATTTTTCAGTAAGACAGGAAGAAAGTTCAGTTGGCAGGTACCTTTTTCCTGGATGGTAGCTTGTTGGATCTCCTCAATGAACAGAGCAACATACAACACAATGCGATTGTGGGGTATTACCCTTTCTGCTTGTATAGTGGTTTCCTCGGGGTATTTATGAGAGAGGGCGTCCGCCAGTAAGTTGAGACTCCCCGGTAGATAAGTGACTTGGAAGTCATACTGGGAAAAAAATGCACCCATCTAGCCTGGTGTGAATTGACACAGTCCATAGTCTGAAGGACTTGGAGATTTCTGTGGTCGGTGCGTATAGTAAAGGGATGTACTGGAGGAGATGTCTCCATTCTTCGCAAGCCAGTTTCATGGCAAGCAGCTCTTTTTTGATGACAAAATAATTATTTTGGCTTGACTTAAGGGTCTTTGATAGGTAAGCAACGGGGTGTTCAAGTTCTTATGTTCTTGTAACAGCACAGCCCCTATCGCTGAGTCGGAGGCCTCTGTCTCCAGAATAAATGGTTTAGACTGATCCGGTTGCATGAGTATGGGGGCTGTACAGAAGAGATCTTTGAGTTGTTTAAAACTTTCTTCGGCTTGGGAGCTCCACATAAAGGGTTTGGCAGATTGATTTAACAGAGCAGTTATAGGCAGGACCACTTCGGAAAACCGGGGAATAAACCAACGATAAAAATTGGTCAGACCCAGATACCTTTGAACCTCCTTAACAGATGATGACACCGGCCAGTCAAGGATGGCCGAAATCTTTTTCTTGTCCATTTGGATGCCCTCGTGAGAAAGGATAAATCCCAAATACGGAACAGTATTAACACAAAATAACACTTTTCTGGTTTAGCCAGGAGGTGATTAGACTGAAGTCTTTCCATCACTTGATATAGGTGTTTCATGTGTTCCTGTAAATTGGAGGAATAGACCAAGATGTCATCCAAGTATATTATGACGGATATGAACAAAAGGTCTGAAAAAATGCGGTCCATAAATCTTTGGAATATGGCCGGGGCATTGACTAGACCGAATGGCATGACTCGGTACTCAAATAATCCGAACGGAGTACGAAAAGCCGTCTTCCATTCATCACCTGAGCAAACTCGCAGGAGATGGTAAGCACTGTGGAGATCTAATTTTGTAAATACCTTTGCCCCTTTAACAGCTTCAAGTATATCGGTAATAAGGGGCATAGGATACCGATCACGTATGGTTACTTTGTTAAGTCCTCTATAGTCGATGCATGAACGGAGCTCAGACGTGTCCCTTTTAGAAACAAAAAACAAAGAAGCTCCAGGAGGGGAACGAGATGGTTTTATGAGGCCGTTTTCTAGATTAGCATCCAGATAAGTTTTCAAGACTGCCTTCTCAGTGAGAGAAAGGGAAAACATCCTGCCGAAGGGAACCAGTGACCCAGGTATCAAATCGATAGAACAATCTTCTGGTCTGTGTGGTGGAAGTTCTTGGGGAATCTTTTCGACAAACACTTGGCTGAAGATGTTCAATTCTGTGGGTACATGGTGAAAACCCACTACTTTATCTGGGTCTGGGGTGAGGGCACGTACAGTACTATACGATGCTGCACCGAGACAGTGTTCTTTACAATAACCAGAGTTGAACGATAACTGGTTCCAGCCCCAGTCAATATGGGGATTGTGCTTCCTTAACCAGGTGATCCTTAAGATGATGGGAAAGTGGGCCGCCCTTATAATATCAAAGGAAAGTACCTCAGAGTGTTGTAATATAGTCACTTGCAACTCTTCAGTGGTATGGGTTATGGTTCCTGAGCTGAGAGGGGTACCATCAATCCCTTCCACCTTCTTTCCTTCAGTTTTTGGTATGCGGTGGAGACCCATCTCTTCGGCCCAAACAGTATCAACAAAGGTACCTGTTGCTCCACAGTCCAAAAGTGCTAAGGCTTCAATTTTCTTCTCACCTGAGTACACCTGTACTGTAACAACCATGAGTCTGGCATCCTCTGGAATAGTAGATGAAGACACAGTCAGAGTAACATAGGGACTGGAAATCTCACCTCAGTAACCTGTCCCTCCTAAGGCCGAGGTCTGGCGTTTCCCGAACATCTAGGTGGTACTTCAGGGCAATCACAAAGAAGATGTCGATCAGAACCACAGTAAGCACATAGCCTTAGGTCTCTTCTCTGCCTTCTTTCTTCAGGCGTGAGTGGGGATCTTCTTCTTGTTCTTTAGGTTGTGGTGTCACAGAGGCCAAAGAAGGTAGATCCGTAGCAGGAAGGAAGCCTCAGAGACGCCTTCTTTCCTGACGTCGTTCTTGTAGTCCGTATTCTATTTGTCGAGCTGAGGACAACTGGTCAGAAAAGGTGGGAGGTCGAGGAATTCTTGCTAGTTCATCCTTTATTTCCTCCTTCAAACCTCTGCGAAATAAAGAATATTGTGCAGGTTCCGGCCAACCCACCTCTGTTGCCAACCTCATAAAAAAGGTGATATATGACAAAAGGTCTAAGGACCCGTGGCGTACATCCAGTAGTTGTTCACATGCTGTGTATGTAATCTCTGGTCGTTCAAAAGTCTGCTTGAGATGAGCTACAAAGCCCTCATAATCTCGTAACAAAGGGCTAGAGCCTGTCACCAAAGGTGTAGCCCAGGCTAAAGCATTACCGGTTAGGTTTGAGACCATGAATCCGACTCGTGCTTGGTTGGAAGTGTAAGTCGTGGTCCTGAACTTGAAGTATATGGCACAAGCATCCAAAAACTCTTTCAGTTTCTTAGGTGTGCCATCATATTTACCCGAAGACAAGGGCATTGGGGGTAATTCCGTAGGTTGTCTGTCTCTGGTAGTAACCAATTGTCTGAGTACAGCATTTTCTGCCTTCATGTTCTGCATCTCTAGGTTCAATGCTTGAACAGCTCCCACGAGCTCCTGTACTTGCTCTGCAGTGGCCATATTTCTCTTTTGGCTTTGCAATCTGTCATGCGATGGGGTTTCTACCCTTGATCTCCCAACCTCCTCCTCCTCACCTGTGTCCGTTGAGTCTGAGTTGTAGGTTTCTTTAAGGGTTTTCCTCCAGGTACTGAAGTCTCGTTTTTTTTTTAATGCCAATGGCCTATCCCGAGAGGAAGCCACCTTCACCGTCTGTAGGCAGACTAAAGTAATGTGGCCACCATTTGGAACAGGCAGAAGGGGAAAAAGCTTCACAGCATAAAAAACCCCTGCAGGTAAAGGTCCAAGAGCCTTAATGCACAATCAGCAAACTGGGTCCAGATGTTCGGGGAATGATGCCCCAAGGTGAGAGGGAGCGAAGGAGAGAAGTAAGGCAACAATACTAGGATGCAGAATAGGCCAAAAATCAAGAAAAACAGGGCAACAGGAAGCAAAGCAAGAAATATAATCCAGCAAGATGGACAAAAAATAATAGTGAAAGCAGAAGGCAGGAGCGAAGCATAAACTCTGTGAGGAAGCAGAGCATAAACAAAAATCCAAAGGAGTGCAAGCGGCTGTCAGGAGAAGACAAAGGGAAAAAAAGGGGGAAAAAAGGAAAAAGATCCATGAGCGAGAGGATAATATAAGAGCACTAGCGTTGCGGTAGCAAGAGCAGTTGGAATGCAGTTGCAATGCATCAGACGCATACTCAGAAGTGATTACATACCTCCGGCAGCGCTGACACGCAGCAACTAGACTGCACGCCTAAGAACGTAGGAAAACGTGGTGGGGAACTCTAATGGCGGCGTCCCTTCTTCCACCTGTGCCATAGCGTCCATGCACTCGGGTGCATGACACCCTGCCTGTTCAGTGCGGTAAGACTAGTCCCAGTTCTTCATGCCCAGCACCCTCTAAGGCTTATCTTGATGCACACCTGTGGCGAACCCTAGTATACCGCCATTATCATCACCCTTCCATTCACAGCGTAATGACATCTGTCTTGGCATTCACCTATTTTGCGTGTGGCCTCGCCCCAACATCACCATCCCCACCTACGAGAGAAATACGCTATATTAGGACTAACGATATCACTAACTATGTAAAGCTTGTGCGGGCTTCGAATCAGTATTCCAAACGATCCGCAACCAGCACTACCGGCGCGTTAACGCCTGAAAGTGTCCACCCCACCTATACCTCCATTAATACCTCAGACTTGCGGGTGATTTATGTATATGCTATTGCCCGTTTTTTACATATGTATTATCCTGTTATCAAAATACGCATCGCCTAAACGATCCTAGTCTTTAAGAGTTACCCTAACTTAAAACCCTATTGCGTCATGTTGCAGGTCTCACATGAGATCCCACAATCGACAATACCCTATCAACCTGACCTGCTTGTGTGTTTCCTGCCACGTGCTTACCTGCCTAACCGACTACATGTTTAATTGCTTAATTGTTACGTGTCTAACTGCCATATATTTAAACGGCACATCTCGTTATCTCATTACTTGTTTACTTATCCAAAGACAATGTACGACTATAAACTACTATTTAATGTCTAGATTGCAACTAATAGTACCACCAGTCATCAACCTGCTCTATTTTTTCTAATGATATATTGTAGACTTCGGCCACTTACAGTTATACCGTAGGCAATTTCATATACATTCTATTAAAAAATTGTGCTTCTCATCTATGTATAATTATCTAACATAAATTGCCTATACACTGTCCAGAGAGCGACCAACTGTACCCTATTGGCCCCTGTGCCCCATCCCAGTAACTGCTACAGCCTTGACTTGTGCTATTTATTGCCACACCTCAGATTTGCATATCTCTATTTGATAAACTGATTCCCACTCTGAGGTGCTGTCCAACCCTCCTGGAATGACCAATAACTGTGAAATGCCATAACAATGTAACCGTGTCATATGTGAAATGCCATAACAATGTAACCAGATTCCTATTATCTATCTTCCTCTCCACCTTTGGTGTTCCCCAGAGGTCTAACCTCTTGCCCTGGCTTTTTAATCAATACCTGGCAACTCTTGCCTACTGCATTGCCATTTTCTGCTCAAATTTCCAGTGCTACGCTGACGACACTCAACTCATTTTCAGGCTGCCCTCTGCCACCTTCTCTCCCTCTCTCATCTCTGATTGCCTGACTGCCATTCAAGATTGGTGTGCTGCCAATGATCTTTGTCTGAATGCTAGCAAGATCGAGGTCCTCCTCATCGGCACACCTTCACCATCCTTTCCCCTCACTCTCTGGCCGGCTTCCTTTGGCCCTCCTCCTACCCCCACCTGCGAGGCTAAGAACCTCTGGGTCATCTTTGAATCCACCCTTTCCTTCTCCGCCCACATCTCTGAGGTTTCTAAAAAGTAAAACCTCCTACTGCACCTCCTCAGAGGTACTCTACCTTTCCTCTCCTTCCCCCAGAAGCTCATGGTATCCCAAGCTCTGGTTCTCTCTAGGTTGGACTATTGTAACAGCCTCTTTCTAAATCTACCTGCCTCTACTGTCCGCCCTCTGCAAATAACCAAGAACAGGACTGCAAGACTTGTCCTTGGCCTCAAGCCCTGGGATCGTATCTCTCCAGCTCTGAAATCTCTCCATTGGCTCCCAGTGGATGCAAGGATTAAATTCAAAACCCTCTGCATTGTCCACACGGCTTTCTGGGGCCTGGGTCCAAAATACCTTCAGCTATCCCTCCGCAAATACCTCCCCTCTCAAGCTCTTCGCTCCTCTACCTCTAACTCCCTCAGAGTCGTTTTTCAAAGAAACAAGCTGGGGTCTCCTTCTGGAACAGCCTCCCTACCACTCTAAAACTTGAGGAGAACCATCTCCGGTTCCGGAAGCACCTCATGACCTTCCTCTTTTCTTCTGCCTGCGCTCCCCCTCTCCCCTGCTGATCTGTTCTCTCTTGGTACTGTGCACCTGGCCACCCTCCTGCACTGCCTCTGGGCCACCCCTTGCACTGGGGTCTGTATCTACCCATACAGCCCCCACCTTTTTCTTCCTGCACTTATCAGACCTACTCTGTCTAATGCTTTAAACCTAGCACTTGCAAATTGCTGGCTGCACTACCACTGTTTATTGCCTTTATTATTTATTTATTTATTATTATTTATCTGTTTCTCCTCTGCTTCGTACTTTCCACTTCTCCCCCTTCCATGCTCTTTTTCCCCTCCCCTCTCCCATGCACTTGCGCATTCTCAAAGTCACTAGGCCTAGTAAGATCGCTGTTTTGTTCTCTCCTGTTCCCCTCCCTTGGCTTGTCGCACTCTGAAACACTTGTGTACGAGTGCGATAGAAATAAAATATCAATAATCATGTAAAATGTTTACCTTTAGCACATGCTGTAACGTTATACCTAGGGTGAGCCTGCATATCTCTTTCCTTATCTTAACTGCCCTAGCCACCATGCTTGTCCTCTTCAGGGCCAGATCGCCGACATATACATCCAGTGATTCCTTAGATATGCCCAAACTCTCTCTTATTGACGTAATTGTCAAAACTACATCCTTCCTCCCTCCATTGAAAATCCTCAAAGAAATCAAGACTACTTCATTATTACCACCGTTGAAGCCAATATATACCAATGGTCCGTCTAATCTTGCCTCACCTCCACCAGCCACTATTGATTATATCAGTTTAGGGGATACCATCCAGGACACTAGCTCTAGCACCCCTGACACTAGCCCTATACAACAGACTCTGAATATCCCATGCCCAACTCGAGTGAGAAACACCAGACTTGGCTCTAGATTAGGTAAATCATACAATTTACCGACCAACACCACACCCACCAACAACTCACTGCTAAGCCTTAAGAAGCCTCTGCCTAAAAACCTTAAATCTGCCACTAAAATTAGACATAGCCCTATATTACCTAACCCTGCACCAATAACACCAGTCACACAATTATTACTGAAGCACTAATCAATGCAAGATCCCTAGTTGCCAAGGCAGCTGAAATTGCTATTCTGATCCTCGATAAAAAATTGGACTTCCTTGCAAAAACTGAGACCTGGCTACATGCTACAGCAGGCCCATCCCTCCTTATTGCTACTCTGGACAGCTACACAGTTCTCGGATCAGATAGAGAGTCAACTAGAAGGTGAGTGGGGGGGCATTGCCATTATGGCTAAAGCCTCCTTGGCCTTTAGAGCTGTCCCTCACGACCCTACTTCATCGTGTGAACTATTGACTGTGAAACTTCCACTTTCTACTTCACAGACTCTAACTATGCATTTAATCTACAGACCTCCGGGTTCACTAGGCTCCTTTGAAGAAGAAATTAATAACGTGATCTTGGCCAATACCAAACCGTCATCGCAAATCCTCTTACTAGGAGATTTAAATTTTAGGTTTTAATGATCCCTCTGATCACTCTGCACGGCTCCTAGCCAACTCCTTGACTTAGCTAGGCCTCACCTCACACAGAGAGTACTCCTACCCACACATGACAAAGGAAGAACCCTTGACTTGGTAGCAGATCTTAACTGCACAGCCAATATAACAGCCATCGAACCATTATCATGGACGGACCACTGCCTGCTGACATTCAATCTGCTATATTGTATGTCCCCATTGAAAATGAACGTCACAGCTCCCTCCATTCCAACTAGAAACAAGAAAAACATTACAGTAGATAACCATAGGCCTTTTCTTGAACCCCTATAGGAACCACTACTACGTACTGATCCTGAGGAATTAGTAGAACAGTACAATAAAATCATCAACAGTGCACTAGACTCTACCGCACCTTTGAAAATGTGGAAGAGTAAGCCGACGGCTCATCTGAACACATGGTTCACCCCTAAACCTAAAAACCTGAGGAAAGAAAAAAGGAAATATGAAACTATCTGGAAATATAACCCATCTACCATCAACAAAAAGATCCTCCTAAAAATCACTGCTAACTATAAAGAAGACATTCTCATAGCTAATCGTGATACATATAATGAACGGATTGATAAAGCTAGTTCTAGTACAAGAGAATTCTTTACTAACCTCAGAGAAATCGAATCATCCACCCCCCCTACAGATCTCTGCTCCAAGGACCAAATCTGGTGCACAAAAATCCAAGAGGCCTTGGCAAATAAAATCCTGTTGCTCCAAAAGAAAATTATTGACAAAAAACATAACCTGCTACCGCAAGATAATACCCAAAAACAAAGTCTCAACATTCCTACCTGGGCTCAACGATTTAAATTTACGCCAGTATTGCCGCAAGAGGTGCTAAAAATTATAGCTTCCCTCAAACCATCAAACTGCCAAGGGGACTCATGCCCAGCCTCTTTCATCAAGTCATCGAGCATACTCGCTCCCTTTATCACATCGCTTATTAATGCTTCTTTCCTCACATGTATGATACCTACTAACTTGAAATATTCATGGGTGTTTCCTCTTTTTAAAAAAACATCTCTCGACCCTAACATACCTACATGTTTTAGACCAATCACCACAGTCCCTTTCTTGTTGAAGATTATAGACAAAGCAGCCTATAATCAAATACAAAAATTCTTGGACTCCAACAAACTACTCGGCCTCCGTCAATCAGGCTTTTTAGCCACAACACAGCACAGAAACAGCCTTGATTGACCTTAAAATACAAATTGATAACCTCAAAGATAAAGGAAATTCAGCCCTCTTGCTCCTGCTGGATCCATTGGTTGCCTGTGATTTAGTTGGCCACAAGATCCTATGCAAACACCTTTCCACAATGACACACTACTCACCAGAAGCAACAGCCTGGATCAAGTTCTTCTTAAGTAACACATCGATGAGAGTTTTCTCGGCATCAGCTGCAGCAAACACTATCCCTATATCAGGCCGAGTCCCCCAGCGATCATGTGTATCACCCACCATGTACAATGCATTTACCAAACCATTGTTTAATGGCCTGGTCCATCTGGGTGTCACCTACACGTACTATGCAGATGACACCCAGATCCTTATCCCATTGACAGGTGACTACGACAGGGACCTAGGCCTGATAAACAGAATCTACCTTATCATTCAGGCATGGATGGCCACACATGGTCTCTGCCTGAATGATGAGAAAAAAGAGTGCCTCCTCTTAGCCACCCCTATCAATATTGCCAAACTGGGTGGCCAATACCGATCTTTTAAAATTGATGGAAATAACAATAAAGTGGATAGTGAGGTAAAAACATTGGGTTTTTATCTAGATTCCTCACTAAGCATGTGCAAACATGGCAGCACAACAGCTTCAGCTACTGCATATACCTGCAAGCTCATTCAGGCCTGTAAACACTTCCTTTCCTCTAAAAGCTACATCACTCTGGCCAGAGCCTTAGTCTTATCCAAAAAAAATCGACGACTGCAATGCGCTTTATCTAGTGGCCAATAAACACATTATCAAGAAACTCCAGATCCTGCCGAATAATGCTCTCATGACATCCTTGAGCATTCCTCGTAGACAACACATCTCCACTATAAGAAGGGATAATAATTGGCTCTCCATAAAGGAAATAATTCAACTAAACACAGCATCTTTAACCTATAAATACCTCACTAATTCAGCCCCAATGTATCTCAATGATAAATTCTCTATAAAACACTGTGCCCGACTCACCAAATCCTCCAACTCAGGATGCCTACAAGTTCCGAGATACAAACTCAAAAAAACAGGCGGCAGCAGCTTCCTGGTCCTAGCCACCCAACTTTGGAGCTCTCCCCCTTCTACATTAAGAACTAATCAATCCTTCCACAGCTTTAGAAAAAATATGAAGAACTGTCTCATCACTAATGATGCTCCATACTAGCTTAACCATCCCTCCCCATCTGGACTTTGCTCAGCATCTCTGAATACCTCACACGTTATGCCACCCCCTACCTGTACAGAGCATCATTTGTTATAATACTGTTAACTACCTCTACCTGTACATTATTACCTTATTCTGTTTTTTTCCCTACTGTGTATCGTGTACATATGTTATATATTCTGTACTGCCTATTTTACTGTCACTGTGTGTAACTATGAAACTGCATTTTCTTGTAATGCGCCCAGATACCTTAGGGTGTGGCACGCACTATAAAAAATAAACAAACAAACAAACCTCAGAAATACCACGTTAACAGAAATACATTCTGCATTATAACAATTTAAGTAGCTCAACAACAGGGAGGTGTGGGTTGTTGCTAAACCAATGGTTGCAGGGAGAGTGCCCTGGCGAGAATGATAAAAACAGAGAAATTCCCCCTACAGGTGCCCTCCATACTAGATGTGCAGAGTGTGACTCAGTATATTGACCATGTGATCAATGGGGTATTTAGTGAAAATAAATGTAGCTTTATATGGGTCTGGGGTACCTAATGATGAAGCAGAGGTTCACAAAATATTGGATGGCATCCCACTCTCCAGGTTTATTCCGGGTAGATCCACAGCTCTGAACATACGTAGGCTGTTCAATGTCATGGCATGAATCTCCCTGAAGGCTTTGGCGCCCTTGGCAAAACTCGATACGCAAAAGGCTTTTCACATGGCGTCCTGGAGGTACTTGTTTGTGGTCCTGGAAAAATGTGGAATGAGGGAACAAATGGTTAAATATATACTGCTCCTGTACACTGACCCAACCGCTCGGGTTTGTGTAAACTCAGTCCCCTCAGGCATGTTTCCAATGGGCAGGGGACCTCGTCAGGGATACCCCCTGTCACTTATCCAATTTCCGCATTCCATTGAACCCATGACTGATCTAATCAGGGAGAGCCACAAAGGGTGTGGTATCTGGATATCGCGTCCCCCTAAGGTAATTTCCCTCTATGCTGACAACGTATTACTATATATTAGAAACCCGAGTGTAAAGTTGGAACCAATAATGGATGATGTCACACACTTTGGGGAATTCTCCGGATTTATTGTGAAAGTTACCAAATCTGAAATACTTCCCCTCATTGATCACACAGACAGGCCACTTGATGGGTAGCCCCTGCAATGGTCGCCCCAAGGTTTCAGATATGTGGGTGTGATGGTCTCCAGAGAAAATAACTCCCTACTGACAGAAAATGTTCATAAACAAGAGCTACAGGTAATATTAAAGCTAGACAGATGGTCCAGGATACCATTGTCACTGGCAGGCAGAGTAGCCTGGGTTAAAATGATACTTCTACCAAGACTGTTGTAGCTACTTGAATATATCCCTCTTTGGCCGGGTGAAGCCTACTTTAAGAACCTACATAAAATGTTGTACACTTCAGAATGTGGGCATGCAAATTCTTATGGCATGCTGGAGCAGTCAGGAAGGAATGGGGGGATATAGCCCTCCTGTACACCATGGGGGGATTTGCACGGCCACACTTTGAAGTCTACTGGATGGCGGCTCAGGCACAGTTCACTACTTATTGCTATGGAGACATAGATACCTCTCCACATGTTAAGCTGGAACGCGCAGCTGTCAAAACAGTCGATATAAGGACTCTCATACTACAGTCGACATATGATGAGAATTGCCCATACGACCCGGAACTGACCACCTTGTTTGCATGGCTATCCATATTTCAGAGACCTTATGCACAACAACTGTACTATAAAGGGCTGCTGTTGTGGAAGATTCCGCACATCTGGCCCACCTGGGACCCTACACTTAGGAAAGCTTGGATACAAGACGCTGGGGGATCTCTTCCGAAAGGGGCAATTTTTGACACTGCACACACGGAGAACGGAATATAAAGGTATGCCCGCTGAAATAATATAGTTCTACAGATTGAGGACAGCGGTGCGGCAATGGTGAAAGTGCTGCCCGATTGAGCCACCCGAAAAAATCTTGTGGCCTTTATATGCAACTCCTACAGTTGCTGCAGGGTACTTGCCACTCTATACAACATGATCATAGAGAAAACCCTGTTATCCGAGTCCAAATCCTTCAGTAAATGAGCAAGGGAATTAAATATGGAAGTTCAACCCACCAAGTATCACTGCATTCGAAATTCAGGTTAATACAGTTTACAATTGTACACATGTTGCATTATAACCACAGTGCATTCAAGAAAATTACCCTGACCTGTAAGGCCGATGTCCACGCAGTGTGATGGAAGAAGCAGGCTATCTACACAGTTGTGGGATTGATCTGGGTTAAAAGAGCTTTGGGGGGAAGTATGTACATTTATGTCGGAAGTCTTGGATGCACAGCTGGAAAGATCACCTGTCACTGCCCTTCTTGGAATCTGGGACTCGGTCATGGACAGACGCAAAAGATCATTTTTAAACATGGGCGGTATGATAGCCAAAAGATGTATCCTGAGGAAATGGAGAGATCACCGCCCTCCAGTAGAGAAAGACTGGTTTTGGGAACTAACTGGTCCAGTGATTACGAGGAAGCATTTACTTCGATGCAGCCAATGACATCTAGACCCTGAGAAATATGGTGAGAGTTCTGCATGTATCTCTCTCATACTCAAGCTGATGACTGCTTGCTTTATTGAAAATTATGTGCATGGCACTTCAACGCACATGCAATGCACCCTGAATGATGTGCTACAACACTAACCGTCCTTATATTGATGCTATTGGTTTTGTGTCTCCCAAGCTTTAATAAAGATGTAAATATAGAAAGAAATCACCAACCCGGATTTCAGCGAGACCTGGGTACAATGGATCAGTGTTTCCGTCTGTTCATTATCCTCCAAAAGTATGTAATCCTTGGGAACATTTATGTTTATGCTGTCTATATCGACTTAAAGTGGCCTTCGACGGGGTCTCCTGAGAAAAACTGTGGGACCCATTACTGGAGGCAAACATCCCTTTGGCACATTTAAAAGCCATGCACTGTTTACATAGTCATACTATGCCAGTCATCCATTGGAATTTAGAGGGAGACGATAGAGATCCAATAAATATCAAACGGGGGGTCAGAAAGGGGTGTGTATTAGCCCCATCCCTTTTCTGCATCCTGATGGATAAATTTGTCATAAAACTCTGCATGCTCGAAGAGGATGCCCCAACTTTGGCCCAAGGAAATGTTCCCATCCTCCTTTATGAGGATGACGCTGTTATTGTATCATTGACTCCAATTGGTGTAAAGACTCAATGTAATGCCTTTCACAAGAGTTGTAGGGCTTAGAAATTAATACAGGAACGATGAAGAGTATGCTTGTTGGCTTAACTAAAAGGACAAACTGCTTAAGATTGGCTGAAGAAATTGAGGGGATGGCCATTGAGCAGGTAGATACTTTCAGCTTTCTTGGTATTGATTTCCAAGATAACTGCAGGTGGACGAGGCAAATTGACAAAGCTGACTTGAAACTTTAACGCGCCTCTAATGCAATATTGCACTTCTTTGCCAACTGTGGGGAGGGTGCCTTTTCTCCAGTACAGGATGGATATAACCCACAAGCAAAATCAGTGGCCCTACATGGCTCGGAGATATGGGGTTACCAACATCACTCAAAGCTGGCTTCAACCCAACAACATTTTTATCGAGAAAGGTCTGTGGCTTCCAGTAAAAACACCAACGTATATTCTGCTGACTGGTCTAGATCAGGGATGCATTGTGAAGGAAATATTACTAAAACTGGTGCTGTAGTGGATTCAACTCTGTACCTCCCCATATCTAATACAATGTAGGGAGGCTTTTGAGGATTTGCTGGTTTATCCCGAGGGTGAGGGGGCAGTGGGGCTTCAATACAATGGGGCACACACATAAAATAATGTTTGCTCTTTCTGGACCTTGCTCACTTGTGGTCCAATACTTAGCTTTTCAACCATTGACCTAAAAAATTGATTAAAAAAGCTCATGAGGAATTAATTATGGTCAGTAGGAGGACCTCTTCTATTAATTCTCGGTTGGAAAGAGAATACTGGACACACATATCTGTATTGGGGAGAGAGAGCTTTTATTACTAATCCATATAACAGAGCAGTATAAATTAAATTGCGCTTTGTTATCCTCCCTATAGCTTGTGTATTTGCTGGATGGAATGATGGTGTTAAGGGTCCATGTCCAATATGTAATTTTCATAAAGAAACTCTAATCCATATTTTATTTCTCTGTCTAGTATACAGAAATCTGAGCGAAAGTGGCAGGATATTTTAGTTTTTAACCTTAGATTACTGTTGCTATGGTATTAATCTTGTGAGTATTTTATTTTACTGCTAATATTTAGACTTTGTAACTTTTTTAATTGATAAATTGAAATTATGTATGTATGATTATTTGTATTTTATATATTTTTTACTTTCTGGTGTATGAATTGCATGTTCTTTGCGTGTTTATTTTTATGTAAGTTTTGCTGTAAGAGACAAGTCGAAAAAAGTATTTGAAAGAAAGAACAAATTAATAATCCTTTCTAGAGTATTCCACTTAGTTTGCAGTTAAAAACTCCTGCAAAGTAATTTTTGTTGGTTTTATTTTTTCAAAAGTAAGGAAAAACTATAACTAGACTTTTCTACTTAGATTGCTGATTAAGAAGCCTGCAAATTAGTGTTTTATGGAATTTGTGGTCCCCACTTTCACCAGACACGTCATTGAAAAAATTGCTTTGGTTAACAATTTCTCAAGGTGAAATATCGTGAATTTCACTGAATTACCCAAAGTTGAAAATGTATGCACTTTTATTTTTAATTGCCTTGTTCATTGGTGTCCTCCTACTGAAGTGCTCTGCATTATCATAGTCACTGTCACGCTTGGTTTCAGAGAGTCTAATGATAAGAAATGTGGATGAGCCCTACTCTCAGACACACTCTGCAACTACATTGTGCAGGTTTCCCCTAACTGGGCTTGCTCCAAAGAGCCTTTCTATTAGGAGTGAGGTAAGAAGTGACTGCAATAGTCGTGGTGGTTGCCTGACCTCAGAAAGGTGGATTGTTTGGTCCAGAAACAAAGCAGAGACCGCCAGCTGAAACCTGATGCAGAGCTGCGCAGAAACCCAGAACCGCAGAACTGAACGTCCAGGACCCCAGGAAGAACTAGAGCAATATCCCCTAGAAGAAGAAGGTAATGGGAATGGCGGGAAGACCAGGTGGGGTCTGGGGCAGTACCCAAACAGTGTGAAACAAGAGTACATCAGGAGTAATCTCCTTCATCACAGTGGTGACAAAGAAAGTCATAACAAGCAAGAGTGTCTAAGGAGTAATCTTTCATCATATTTGTGACAAAGAAATTCATAACAAGCAAGAATGTCTCAGGAGTAATCTCCTTCATAACAGTGCTGTCAAAGAAAGTGACTCTCCCCTCTCTTTCTCTCTGTCTCTATTCCTCTCTCTCTCTTGATCTCTCTGCACTTTCCCTATTTCTCTCTTTCCCTCTTCCTGCTCCCTCTGTGCACTCTCTCGACCTCCCTCCTCTTTCTCTCACTGTCTCTCTCTCCCTCATATCTCTCTCTCTCTCTCTCTCTCTCTCTCTCTGTGCACTCTTTCTCCCTCCCTCCCTCTCTATCTCCCATACTCTCTCATTCTCTCTCTCCCCTCTCTTTCTTTCTGTGCACTTTTTCTCTCTCCTGTGTCTCTCAACACCCCCCCTCTGTATCCATAACACTGTCTCTCTCTTTCACTTTTTGAATCTGTCTCTTTCTCTGCAGGCAAGAGTCGTTTCTTGTCACTTGTACATTTGCTAGAGCCATGCAGGTGTCACTGACAGCAGAGCAACCAGAGGAAAAACACAGACATCCTGAGGGAGTGGAAGGGCCTATTGTGTTTTTTACGTAAGTATAATGAGAGCATTCGGAGACATAGGCCCTCATTATGAGCATGCCGGTCTGGAAAAAAGTGGCGTTAACAACAGTTACAGACTCTAAGTCTGCCGGTAGACCTGACCTGCCAGTAGTTCAAGCCCCTCCCGGCAGATAGATCACTGAAGCACCAGTACTGTTAACAATGGTTCCAATGCTTCAGTGTTCCCATTCCCATGGAGGATTCTATGGTAATGGGTACTTACCATTTTGCCTACGCCCATAATATTCCGGGATTACCAGGATATCACGCGCGGGAAATGGTACACCGAGGTTGCGGGTAGGCCGCCAGTACTACCGGCGACCTAACGGCAACCTCATAATGAGGGTCATACATTGTATTCTGCAGGATTGTCCCCATCATACTCTGTACGGAGAGGTATGGGAGATGCAAATAATTCTAGGATTCCATCAGACTTTGTAAGGGTTGAGAGGAGCAAGTTCAGGGAAACTCCAACCATGTCTTCCCCTTTTATGAGACATGTTAAGAGGTTTATAGTGTTTACTTTTAGTATAGTTATACATGCTCACCCGTTTCTACAAGTAAAATGTCTTGGAGTCATATCAGGGCATGGGAGATATTCTGAGTGTCCAAAGTGTAATGTAAAAGTGTCAGCACTTTTATTATACAGCAGATGAACAATCAATGCAGATGAACATATGTTGAGCGGACAGCTGGTATGCCAAGTAGGGTGGTTACATAGGTGAATTTCAGACAAGGAGCTCGATGTTTAAGACCACACATGTCTTGAGAAGCTCTGACACATGTAACAGTGACATGTCTGTATTACAATGCCACATGCAACATCATCTGGATCAACAGATTTGACCAAGAATAGGATTTATATTGACTTGCTTATCATTGTTCATCCCCATTCCCACAAGTATTCTTATAGATTCAGTGAGGTTGCAATGTCTGCAGATGGATCAATGGCTTGATATGCAGCAATGCAGTGCAGTGTTTGGTACTCACCTTTATGAGTCGTCTCGCAGCTCATTAGGTGTAAAACACCTGCTGCTTATAGTCACAGCAACATGTAATTATTTACAGTGAAATGCAATAAGTTAATTGGACTGAGGACAGAACTCAAAAGGTTCCCATGTTGGAAGCTTTATAGTCACCCCCTCCCCACCAGCAAGGTATCCTTTAAGAAGCACTAGAAATATCCACTAAGTATGACGGGCAAAACATCAATGAAATGTATGCATTTGCTATTACATTTCTGTATTGCTCATCATAAAATAGCTCAGGGACAACGGGTTTGTCTTGGAAGCAAGACAACACAGAGCAACAGAGAAGTGAACCCTGGTCTCACGCTTAGAGACTGATCTCCGGCATTAAAAAAAAGTTGAGTTCAGATGTTTGGATATTCCTGCTCTAGGAATGCTCAAATGATTAAAATCAATGACCAAAAACACTAATAAGTGGTTTGACCTGAACCTGACATCTAAGTAAAGGGAAAGCAGAATGCACATTCACGAACTCTGACCTAAACAAAGACAAAATATTTGCCCAGGCCTACAGAAATGTTGTCTGGGAGAAGTAAAATGGAGCACTATTCGAACTGGATCCTGGAAGCTTCTAATAGCATAGTGGAGATTTTCAAAATATAGAATGAACTCAACACACCATACCAAACCCAACATGTGATTGACCCCACCTAAGAAATGGAGTACAACAACTAAGACTTGTTCAGTGACAACGTCAAGGAAATCAGCTTTAGAGTGGGGACAATGCTCTCAGAGGCACCTCTTCTTGAAGTAGGATCAAGGGCTGCCATTGCCTTCTCTTCATTCTCCTAGAGATCAGATAAAATATTAAATAACATAGTTAAAACCGCTAAAGTATTTACCATAGAGAAAGAGACCTGATAACCCACTTCACCACTCTGGCTCCAGCCCTCAGCACTCTCTGTATTGCCTCACTATCAAAAAGACTCCTCCCCAAAGGTTATGAACAGATGTATGTATTTATTTATATATACAGGAAGAACAATGCGAGAGTGGAAGCAGAAAAAGTGAGGGGCAGAGGCAGGTTAGAGGCAAGGGGAAAATGTTAGCGTTCAATCAGATGAGTTGTAGGTTAAAAGGGTAACTCAGAGGCGAGGATGAAGGCTTTTAGACCGGTTTTGAACAAATCCATCAGGACTGTTTCTGAACCAGGAGAAGAAATTTAAATGTGGCCTTGTTTTGGATCGTAAGTCATCCAGCCTGTTGATGGTACAAGGAAGTAGATGTGAAGTGTATCACTGCATATTATCCCCACCAAAAATATTGCCGTATATATGGTCATCTGGAACGGCCATAGGCGATTTTTTTGGAGGGGGTAATTTTGGGGTGGGGGTTGCATGCCTTAATATCACCACACAAATATGGCAATATTTTTGTATGGCAATATTTTTGTGAGGATATTAACACATGGAACTGTGTGAAGTGAGGGAGTTCAATGGGAGTGAAGTGAAGTTAATGATATTGTCGAGAGGACAGAAAGCATAGCTGGGATGACCAAAGAGGATGCTGTCACAGCTGTCCAGTTTAGAGAAGACACAAGTGGTTAAGAGATGCTTGGTGGTGCTGAAAGGAAGGATGTGCCTGATTTTGCTAATATTTAGGAGGTTGAGGCGAGCTGTTGTTCCAGTTTTGGAGATGAAAGTAGAGAAGGTGTGAGGGGGGTCATAGATGATGCTGAGGTTTCTATCTGAAGAAGAGTAGGAGAGAGTGTCAAGTGGGAACTGGATAGGCAGAGAAAGAGATGAGAGACAGTGTTTGGCCGGGAAGAAGAGCACTTCTGTTTTGGTGGAGTTTAACATCAGAGAATGCAAATCCATCCAATCTTTAATGTTACAGATAAAGTCGGACAGAAGTTCAGGAAAAGAGAAGATGATTTGGGTATCATCCATGTAGTTGTAACGGGAACCCAAAGGAGGAGATTAGTGCCCCAAAAGCAGAGAAGTGGAGTGTAAAGAGGAGCATACCCAAGACAGAGCCTTGTGGAACATCAGCAGTTAGAGGAGTGAGTTGAGAGGTGTAGTTGCTCCAGGAGACAGAGAATTGGAGAGGTGGAAGGTAGGATTCAAAACAGGCAAGGGCTTGATCGCAAATGCCAAGAAAGAGATTTTTAAGGAGATCAGAGTGATCAACAATGTCAAGGGCAGCAGACAGGAGAGGGAGAATTAGAATTGAGGATAGATGATAGGTTGGAGTGCTCAGCAGAGGCAATAAATTTGGACCGCTACGCAGCATTCGACACAGTTAACCACAACATCCTCATCACGACACTGGAAGAATATGGAATCACCGAAAATGCTTTACTATGTATCAAATCCTTCTTAAAAAACAGAACAAAAGTGATATGATGAAAGCTTTCAAATCCAGCCGAAGAGAGTCGTCATGCATAGTCCCACAAGGTTCATCCCTCTCCCCATTAGTATTCAACATCACCTTGTCTCAGCTAATCAAGATCATCGAAAGACACAGCCTCAGCTGTTACAACTACGCTGATGACACACAAATAGTCTATAAAATACAAGAGTCCCAAGAAGAAAACACAACATTATAGAGAACTGCCTTCGTGAAATATACAACTGGATTAACTCAAACCACCTCAAACTCAACCCAGGCAAAACAGAAATAATGATCATCATAAAAAAAAGAGGAGACAACCAATACATCCCCTGGCCAACAGAGAGAACTTGGTAAAAACCCCAGCCCCATCGTCAATTGTATAAAACCTGGGAGTGCTGATGTGCTGATGGACAACAAACTTACTCTAGAGCTACAAGTAAACACCCTACCAAAAAAAAACATAAGTGACACAACAGATCACCCCCTGTTGAGGAAACTCCTCAAACCCTGGCTAACTCAAAAGAATGTCTATATGGCATACAAAGCTGAAACATGCTGAGAGAGAAACCGATCCCTATACCTAAGCCATTGCCCATCAACAGAAGTAAGGAATATAAATCTATGGCATATCACCTAACAATTGAAAGATAGATAATGTAATCTAGAATCATACTAAAGAACTGGGATGGAAGGGTAAGGATGACCTATCACACAGGGTAACACAGGCAGCAATGGACCAATAACAGTAAATAGATAGGAAGGGAGCGGGTGAATGTAAAATACAGAACCAATACCTGTGTGGCGATTATGCTCGCCCAACCAAGTATAGTGAGATTAAAAACAACACTGCTGGGAAACAGCCTCACCATTGGCCCTAAAAACTAGTCAGACAGATCGAAAGAGAAAGAATTTACCTAGCGTTGTATGACGTCGAATATATAGAACAAGAATTACAAGGATTGAGAGACATATATCCCACTAACTGAAACCTCAAATTTCTGCATGCTTAACTCACAAGAAACCCACACAACCACTTCTCGCCTTGCAAACTGCATGCACTTCACCACACTGCAACAACAAACAATGAACACATAAGTCGCACCAACAGCATATGAGGACTCGCATCAATCTGATATTCACAACCAAGCACAGAGCACAGTGAAAACTGAACTGAAGCTGCCAATAGGATACCACCTTCTCACTTTCCTACATCCTCTTCACCTTACTAAACCCCACACCCACCTCCTTGTTTGCAGATCCGCCACAGCGCCTGGGGACCAATTCCGTTGGTGACGGTGTGCGGTATAAATACCTTTAACATTAACACATTCATGAGAGCAGTTTCTAAGGAGTGATAGGAGCAAAAACCTGCTTGTAGGGGCTCTCAAAAGGTGTGTATGTCCAAGAAATTAAGATAATTGAATTCAACCCTTTCAAGCACTTTATAGTAGTGCAGAAGGAAAGACACAGGGTTAAAGGTAGCTGGTAGGTTCAGGTCAGCCCCTTGCTTTTACAGGAGAGGGATGACCATGGCTGTTTTGAAAACAGATGGAAAGCAAGGTGAGAGTCTACTAAAGGGGTAATAGGCTTAACTAGCTGAGGAGCAAGTGGGTCTGGCGGGGCAAAAGAGGGGTTAGCCTTCATCAGTAGGGATAGCACTTTGTCAGTTTTAGTGTGACTAAAGTGTGAGACAGAGGCAGAGGATGATGGTAGTGTACGTGGAGTGTAGAATGTAGGAGGCGGGAGTGTGAGGAAGGTCAGGAGAGAGTCTCTAATTTAGGAAATGTTTGCAACAATGTGTTCAGCTAGGTAATTAGCTGTAAAAGCAGAGTTTATAATCATAAATTTAGGAGGAGTGAGAGGTGATTTTAGGATGCTCTGACGGTGGAGATGGTTGGCGCGAGAGTAATTGAGGGTTAAGTAGAATTCCCATTTTTCTCTGTCAAAAGTGGACTTGAGAGAGTTCAGGGCAGAGAGGAAGAGTTGTAGGTCATCATGAGAGTTCATACACCTCCATTTGCCCATCAGCCAATGCATTTCTGTGCAAAGTGTACATATGAATAGGGTGCCCCATGGCTGAGAATGCTGAGACGTGAGAGGAGAATGAGTCATATAGTAGGGATTGGAAGCTGGAGAAGGAATTTTTTTTTGGGAAGAGGCATTGAGTTTGAAGGAGGATAGTGGGAACTGTAGGTCAGAGAGAAAGGCGGAATTACAGAAGATTCACATTTCCTTTTTGTAATAGGTGAGGCAAGTGGTGAGGAAAGGTCAGAAGGTGGAAAGGAGATGGTGGTAGAAACAATTGAGTGATCAGATATGGATGGTGTGACAATAGTATTAGTGGCTGAGAGAGAGGTGGAGATGAATAAGAGATCCAAAGAGATACTCCTTGCGTTACTCCTTGCGTGGGTAAATAGGTTATGGCGAGAATGGAGAGCATGCTCACTAAGGAAAGACTAAAGTTCATATTTCTGAGAAGTGTTTGGGGAGGGAAGGTTATAGTCACCTTTGAGGATGAGGTGATGTTTAGTGGAAAGTGAATCGAGGAGTTGCCCAAGATCATCAAAGAATGGCCCAGTGGTATCAGGATGGTGATAGATGGAGATGATGTGAACCAGTGAGGCACAGCAATAGTAGAGATGGTGAATTCAAAAGTGGTAGGAGAGGACGTGGCATTGGAGGCTTGTGAGGCATTGAGGCAGGAAGAGTAGGTGTCTGACATATCCACCCCTGCCACTCAGTCAAGGAGAGTGAATGAAGGATAGTTTGGAGTCGTATAGGGCTGCCAGGGTGGCAGTCCCACATGGAGAAATCCAGGTTTCTTTGATAGCAAGACGGTCTAGGGGAGGAGAGCTGGGAATAAAGTAGTCAGTGATAAAGGATGTTTTGTTGCATGCAGACCGAGCATTTCAGAGTGCAATGTTCAGTTGATGAGGTAAGGAAGAGTAGAGAAGCTGAGTCTCAGAGGAATAGCGGCGAGGTGGCTAGGTGGTAGGGGTGGTATAGTTACTTTGTCGACTTTGTTTGTTGGAAGGAGGTGAAGAGAGATGAAGTAGTGGAAGTTTGAGTTGTGAGTTTTATACAAGGGATAGGAATGGAGGAAGTTGTAGCGTGATTGGAGCAAGCGTAGGGAGAGGTGAGTAGGAGGAGCAGCATTGAATACATTATAGGTGAGTAGCACTGTGTGGACATACAGTATAGTAATTAGGAAGCTTGTGGTACTCACAGATGCAGAAGGGAGAAAAGTAAAAACAAAGGCTCATAGGCTTAGAGGCAAAGAGGCTGGTCAATGGCTGGTTTTCACATGATCAGCCACTACTGAAGAAACTAAGTGCAGATCCCAGTATTTTAGCAGATTTTCCCACAATCTCTAACCAAACCTTTGTAGTTATAGTGCTGGAACTGCCTGTGACATTGTAACTTAAAGAGACATAGCTCTGCTACGGTAACTGATAGTTTGGCTGCAGCTCCTCTAAAGGGATTTATCAATGCACAACTTTACTAGAAATGGGCTTCTGATATCTGCTAAAATTAACCACCTACATGTGCTAATTCTAATTGATTTATCTGCAGCATACAACACAGTAGATCACAAGATCTGGCTGCACTGACTTCCTCATTTTATAGGAATTTTTTAGGTGCCTTGAGGCAGATTTCTTTGTTTCTCACAGACTGTACAGTTCAGATATCTTTTGGCCAGTTCTCATCAAATCTGGTCTACCTTAGCTTGCGGTTCCACAGAGCTTGGTGCTCTATCCCTGGATGTTTGAATTGTATATGAGGCCTTAAGCCAACGTGATCACGTCATGTGCCATGCCATGCAGTTCTCTGCAGACGGCGCACACATCCTGATTTGCCTGGACCAGCTGAGAGCACCAGCGAAGGATAATAACACTGCACAGCTAAGGTAGATCCAGAATTGGATGCCCAGCAGCAAACTCTGTCTTAACTGAGATTCCGAGAAGACCACCTTTGATTCAGGCAAGTGCTTAAAATATAGTTGTTCCAGAAAGCTTTACCCCTAATAACATTTTTGTAAGTCCATACTTCCTAAGCTCTCATTGTGATTCCCAGGAGACCCACTGATGACATGATGTGTACTCCAATCACTGGTCAGCCCCAATTCTGCAGCTAGGACACATGGGTTAGGTTCATCAATCAGCAAGCTGCTCACTCTTATAGCAATAGCAATAAGAATGGACATGAACTGAGAATCCTAAATGAGGACAAGTAAATGAGGCACATGGTCGTCCTTTTATACGCACAGTAAATGCCTCAGAAAACACACGTCTATGTGGGTGTCCAAACATGCGGCTTTAAAGGGCAGCTTTCCAAGAGTGCCCACAGCTTGAGAATTTGCTAGGGCTAACATAAATGTCCATAGTAGATGCCAGGCTGTGACCATCAAAGTTAGGACTTTGCCCAGAAATTGCTTTTCAAATGAGACATCTTGACTTTATGATGGATCGATAAGTCAATCTCCTTCAACAAATGATTAAAAAGTCTCAAGCGTGTTAGTAAATGCTTCTGTCATCACATCTTCACTCCTGTAATACAACACATGCTAGTCTACCACAGTGTTCTAGTGCTCATCTGCTATGACCTCAAAACTGATCAACACGTTTACTATTAAAACTGCCCAAACAAGCACACAAGAAGCAACTAAGTGACACTGTAGAGTTGATCAAAACACGTTTAAGTGTGAACTGGTGCCCACGTGGTGTGCACAAAATCTAAAACACCCAAAGCTGGTATGGAACAGGGGTATGTCATAAGAATTATTTTCCTCTCTGACATTGTCCAGTGTGCTCAACAATGGAGCATCTCCTGGACCGATCTCCCTGGCCCTTCTGGGCATGCACCCTGAGCTCTTGCATCACCAAAGTTATGAATTGCTTTGCATCTCCCTCTAATTACCGCCAAGAAAGGGAGAGATTGTCTAAAGGAAATACTGACGATTGAGCTACAGGGCACTGACTGGAAGGCTGATAGAGTTGGGGTGGAGTCAGTGCCCAACTCTCACCCTGTGGTGCAGGTACATAAACGCCTCGGCTTTTGCAAGAGCCTGATTTACGGCTTGAATAAAGCCCTAGCAACCATGAGGAATGCAGGGGATGCTCCTCCCAGCACCACTGCTTTAGCATGTCAATAAAAGGAGTTAAAATACAACACCTCTGAAGTGCCGTCAAATTCCACTGCACACCTTTTCCCTTTATAAACAGCATTTCTTAGACTGCAGCACCACTTTTCTAAGTGGCAGTCTTTAAAGAAATGCTCGCAATGCCATTGGAGCACATGTTTTCCCCACAGCGTCTGATTTTTTTAGAAGCTTTTGCTGCTGGAAAGTACCACATCTCCCCTCCAATACTTCCATCCACTTCAGAATGGTGGTGCTGGAAACTGAAGGGGAGAATGTCGTATTTCCAAACTCTTTCTATCACGAGCTCAGAATCAACCGAGCACCACCTCGCAGGGTACCATTAATAATAGCACCTTTAGGCTGGTGCAGAAAAAGTTGAGTACACTATCCCAGCTAGACACTAGCACATGAAGTGGTTGGCATGGCTGTTGCTATGCCATAAATCAGGGCTTTTCAGGAGTGGCAGACTTGATTTCTTACCACCACTCTCAGGTAAGGTCAGAATCCTTTGCAGTATGATAAATTGTCTTTAAGCTAAGACACAGCAATTTTCCTTTGTGACATGAACTTCTGAATCAGGCCCTGTGACTAATACTTTCCATGGTTATGTGTATAATGTTTGATCAACATGGACCGACATATATATTGGTCTTCTCTACCTGCATGAGATCGTTTAATGTTAATATGGTGACTGATTGCCTTCAGGTGTTCGGTCTTTATGGTATAGTGAGTGGGGTTTGTGGGGGACACCCCTGCAGACTTCCGTAAAAAAAAAAAAGAAAAGGACCCTGCAGCGCCGGTTCCCGATCATGGAAGTGAAAGGGAACTGGCGCTGCAGGAACCCAGCGTGAAGATTAAGGTAAGTGGGGTTGTTAATGTTGGGGGTGTGGGTGGGGGTGTGCTGAGGGTGTGGGTGGTGGGGTGCTATGGGTGTGTTGTGTGTGTGGGTGTGAGAATGTATGTGTGTTCGCATGAGAAAGGTGTAAACTTTTGGTCGTTCGCACCTTTCTCATGCGAACGATTTGTCCCCGGTAGTTTCAGCCGCGGGCAAATCACTTAGATTCGGTGGTACATCTTCGATTTAAATGTTAAATGTTTTCTATTTCCTTCATTCCTTCCTCTTTTTTTCCTTTCTTCCTCTCTTCCTTCCTTTCTCCATTTCGTTCTTCCTGTATTCCCCTCTTTCTCTCCTTCCTTTTTCCTTTCTTCCTTCCCCTCTTCCCTTCCTCATTGCATTGTTCCTGTCATTATTTCTTTGCTCGTTTCTTTCTTCCTTTCTTTGCTTCTTTTCTTCCTTTGCTTTTCTTGCTTTTGTATCTATTCTCCCCTTCCTTTCTTTTGTGTTCATTAATTCCATGTCCTTCTTTCTTCCTTTATGTACTACTTCCTTTCTTTAGTTCCTTCTTTCTTTTGTTTCATTCTCTGCATCTTTTTCCACTACACCCCCACCCCCCTACAGTACTTGTATTCCTTTCCTACCCGAGCCCCAGTATTCCATGACCCACGTCTACCCATTCCCCCTTTCTGTGTCCTCTGCTACTCCACTCACTTGGACCTTTCCCCATGACCCTGAACTCCCCGACTCCAGAATAGCACCACCCCTTCCAATCCCATTCCCTGCCCCTATCAAACCACCAAGTCAACCCTCCTCCTTTCCCCCATCATAAACAGGTCTATCAGACTAACAGTTCGACCACCTTAGCCAGTCGACCAGTGTAGCTTGTTGACCAGCTTACAATGAGCAGATTGACACAACTATCAATTTGGGAGTCAATCAATAGACACAATACCCAATGTCATGCTTAGTGTCTAATAAATAAATGTGGGTATATTAATTTGTGCTGACCAAATCTTTAAGCTGGAGGTAAATCTAGCCACTTTCTGCCCATTTGCAGCAATTTTACCGCAGCGCTATTAACTATTAGTGCCGGCGGTAATAGGGTCAATACAGCCCCACAGAGTCCTATGGACTCTTAAAATGGGTAGTAACAGCCTTACAACCACTCGGGATTCGGCACTAATAGCGCCGGACCCAGTTCCGGTAACCCTATTTCTGTTGGCGGTATAAGAGCAGATTTACTGCCGGGATACCGCCAAACGTCTGATGAGGCCCAATATCTGTTAACTAGTTGTCGTGACTCGACCCCATTTAAGGTCACGAAGGCTTGCGATTGCCCCTCCAATTACCAGGAGAATTCCTTGGCGTTTGGCTCAATACCGAAAACGCTGTGGTTCTGTGCAGACTGCAGCATCCAGCATTCGCGTTAGTTCTCGAGTCAGGCACTATGGTCACGTGACACGCACGGACCGTCATTTCGCGTCTGTATGCGAATAGTACTTATTCTTGCTGCGCGCACGGAGCGGGTGCTCCTTAACTGAGTTTTACGGCCAGTTTTGTAGCATCAGTTTTCTGCAATCTTGTTATTTTTTTAACCTGTTCTTGACTCCTTTGCCTGTTAATACGGATGAACCTTTTTGAACTGCCCCTGATTTCTGGTATTCGGTTCCTTCGGATTGATTCCTGTTACCCCCGACACGGCACACGTTACCTGGATTTCTTCTGCCTACCATTTTGTTACGTTGCTATCCCGGAGCTCTGCAACCCGGCGTAATCACCTCTGAAACTTGGTCAAGTACCTCCCGCTTCCCGCTTTGACCCGTTACTTACCTTTATTTCCTCTCTTTCAGTTCCATTCCTTTTCTCCTCCTATCCTTGTTTATTTTGTCCCCTCCTCCACACCTCCATACACAGACTCACTTACCTACACCCAGGAACGCTCTGCTGAATTACGAGGATTGTTCATTTGGATACAAGAGTGACTGCTGTTGACGCTCTCCTGTTTTCTTCTTTGGTCACTCATTTCACTAATACTAGGACGCTCTGCAGTACGACACGAACTGTTGTTAACCTGTTCTATTGGGATCACTGGACTACTCCTGGAACTTCTATATCTGGTTCTTCATTCCGTTTCCTCCATTGTGGCCAAGTAGGTTTCGGAACTTGTTCTTCACGGAGCAGGTAAGAGTGGGAAATAGGGGGGGGGTGGCTGACATGGTTGGTACCTTTTGATCAAAGTATTGAACAGCTGTTATTGTTGTTTCTTCTAGCTCTGTTGCTGCTGCTCCTGCCTTTTCACTCAAGCCCCTTGTCTGTTAGGTGCTTTCTCGTACTCCTACAGACTGTGCTCTTGTGAGGAAAGTCGGGCTGCAAATTGGCTTCAAGCAAAGAGGGGGTTGTGATAAGGACTGTCTGGTTTTGACACTAGTCCTATTTAATTAGAGCTACTCTGAACCATTTCTGGCTTTCTTAGCTAAAAAGACTCTTAACAAGAATATGTATCTTGCCTAACAACACTGACTGAAGCTATTTCCATTCCACTGGGTGATTCCAAGTATGGAGGTACTGGAAAAAAGTTGTTTCCAAATACTGCATGTTTTCTACTCCAGCAAAATTAGTTTAGTTTAGTTTATTATTCATTAAGCGTGACATGCCCTCAGTCCACAGAGTGCACCCATAACAAACGGACAAACGACATAAGGATTAATGGTAGCGGTATATGAAATCAGTAAGGGGCGACCTTGGCCAATATCTTTATCAAACAGATGGTTTTAAGACCCTTTTTGAAACCTTTCAGACTTGTACTATTCTTCCAATTAATCAGAAGGGAGTTCCACAAAGAAGTTGCCCAGGCATCAAAGCAAGAGCCATCTTATTTGTTCAAAGCAAAGCATTGTTACACAAAAAGGAGATCATTGCTGGACCTTAGAGTATTCCTCTGAGGGACATTCTTGATACGATTGGCACGATATGGAGGAGCACCTCCAAAACTACATTTGTTTGCAATGGACAGAGCCTCATGCTGTAATCTCTGCTGAACCGGTGTGGGTCTATTTGACCTAATACATTTGATCAAATTTATTTGACCTTTTTTTCAGTCTAAAATGCGGGGGTAGATTCCCGCAACACCGCCCACTTCCCCTCAATCTAATCTATACCCTTACCCATCCCCATATATATATATATCTATATATAATTAAATCTGACCAAAGAAAAGGTAAAAAATAATTCAATCAAATGTTTTAGGTCAAATGTTTTTAGGTCAATTATGCTAATACCGCTGAACCGAAAATCAATGAAGTTTGCGACCTGCTTCAGTAACATGGTCATGTTTTCTTAGGCCACATACTGCCCATTCTGGGTAATCTAAAGTTTCTTGATATTAGCTTAACAATACCCATCAGGAGACTGTTGCAGTAGTCCAATTTTGCATTGATGGTTGCTGATGCTATGAGTGCCCTATCTTTCTCTGACAGGTATGGAAAAGTTTGCCAGAGAAGTTTGATCATCTAGGAACAAACCTAAAAGAAAGAGAGTCAAGATAGATGCAGAGAGACTTAACATGCTGGGCAACATGAACTGAACATCCAGCAAAGAAAAAATACTATAAGAAGAGTCCAGCTTCTTCAATCTGTATGCTGAGCCTAGAATAAGCAACTCAATGTTCCCATCCTTCAAGGCAAGAGAATTTTGAGACATCAACAACTGAACGGCTGAGGAAATCCTATTGATTTCATGAGAATGTTGAAGATATGTACCAGATAGTTGAAATAAGAGCTGTGTGTCATCAGCAGCATTTGTATATGACACATCTAGCCCATCCAGCAAGACACATAGTGTCTTTGCATGAATATTGAATAAAAGGGGGGATAGGGAAATGTCCTGGGGAACCCCACTTGTGGGAGTAGTCAAAGTTGCATGGAAGTCATCAGTTGATACCCTTGCATGTCGTGGACCTAAAAAAAAAACTCAATCCATGCATCAGCTTCGGCAGAACATCTACCTAGATTTCTCAGTCTATCCCCCAGCAAGGCATGGTCAACGAGATCAAAGGCATCAGATAGATCTAGGATCATTAATAATACAACATGGCCTTTATCAATAATGTTGCCAATGTTGGATTTTAAATTCAGTAATGCAGATCCTGTACCATGTTTCATTCCAAAACCTGATTTTCTGCTACCAAATAGATTATGATTTTCAATAATCCACACGTCTTTGAGGTGATCGGGAACTTTAGATTCTAGGAAACATGTGTTGATAATTTTAGTTATCCATGGTAATAAAGGTTTTAGGAAGCTTTTCAGGAGGTGGGCTGGATAAGCATTACCCTGGCATAAGGTAGATTTCATATTTTGTATTATATCAGCAACATCTGGCAGGGTCACTTGCCTAAAGGAGAAGAAAAGGGATTTTAGATCAGACATGTTTTGGGCAGGCTTAGGTGCAGCCCTACTACCAGGGGCTTTTCCAGCAGCAAGCTCTGTGCATTAATTGCACTTTGATGGTGATGGGTTTTCTCAGTACATTTACCCTGTATAGATTGGCGGCAGTCTTGATTTATATTAGCGCCATACTTACAGAGAGATTTACCTTCTAGCTCATCTAGGATAGCACATATTTCCCTGGAGTTCGATTTAGCGGCCCGGATTTGCTCAGAATAATTTTCCTGCTTAACTTCTGAGATAGCCGTTTTGTAATCCATAACAGCATCTCTATAAAATTCTTTTGTATCCGTACAGGGATTTGTTTCTACATAGACACTCGCAGGCGTGTTCTTCCTGGAAAAAATAATATCTTTGTTAAACTAAATAATGGTTTTAGTTTTAATCTATGCCATCAGGTGCTGGAATCTCCTCCCTGTCAACAACAGGCTGCTCCCTTACTTCTACATCTCAGAAATTAGCTCAAGACCCTCCTCTTCAAAGTCACCTCCTCCCTAACACCGCCACTCGCCACCTTCCCTAAGACTGGATGATCTGCTCTGCCCTGATCCATTCCCTGGTTGCTGTAGATCCCTTACTGCCAAATTGAGTGCCTCCCCCTGTTGTTAGCTCCCTACTTGCTTGTATGACTGCTTCTCTCACTGTGTCTTTCTCCCTAAAATTGTAAAGCATTCTGTTGCTTCCACAAGCTAGGTCAACACTCAATCAATACAATAATAATAATAACAAAAAATAACATTAACTGGTAATATTACTATAATTCTTATATTATTATTTTAAAACCACACTGAGTGGTTGAACATTCTTAGATCAACTTCCAGTCAACCAACAAAGAAGGTGCCCTATGTGGGCTAGTCCTCAAATGGTTCCCCAGACCTGCAAAGTGCTGCAGTTGTAGTAAAATAAGCGGGATTACCCAAATTGACCTTTTACAATTGACCTTTTGCACAATTGACCTAATTATTGTGGTCCTAATTGACCTTCTGCACAATTGACCTTTATATTATTTTAGTTATTTTATATATGTATTGGGTTGGTTTTGGATTATAAATAATATAAGGGGATTGGGTGGGGGGTTACAGGGCATTTTGGATTGGGTGAGGGGTTTGCGGGGGGTTGTCCTAATTGGCCTTCTAAATTAGATAAATTCTCCCGAGGTCAATTGTGAAAAGATCAATTAGTACACAACCAAATAAGCAAGGCTGTCACGTGCTACTTAAAGGAACACTAATAAGGTAACCAAGAAATGTGTCATATATTTGCATTTTTTAAATCAATAAAATGAACAACAAAAACGTGGGACACAGTTCCTTTCCTGTTGACAACAAAAGGAACGATTTGTTTGAGCAGCTTTAACATGCGAGTTCCTGCTGGTTATTGTGAACAGACGCAGAGATCAAGATAGTGTCAATGAATATGGTCTGAAAGCTCTGAACATGACAGGTCTTAAACTTTTGCAAAAACCTATACAAACAAGTCATTATGAAAATCTCCATGGAATCCATACATGCAATGATCTGAAAGCTAAGGACTTTGCAGAGTGCTTGATTACAAACGTAGTGCTCAAATTTGTTAATTTAGAAAAAAATGAAAGACATTTTGATGCTATGAAAAGTCATTGAAACTGTAAGCTTAAAATTAACCAAGTGTCGGTAAGCAAATTACAACAAAGAAAAGAGGTGCCCACATTTGAACAGAGAGCATGCTGAAATCTGTAGTTATTCTTTGCTATTTTCTATTCAATGTTACAAGACTGTTAGACTATTGCACCTCGCTTACTTTATAAGCCCAAATGAATGCAACACTAGAAAAATCAATTGAACTGTGTAAAGTTTCATTGATTCTAGGAGTAACATGGAATTCCTTAATGTCGTATCTGGCGTCGATCAAAGCTTGGCGTACAAACTCCTCTCTGATGCATAAGAGTGGGAATTTGAAATTTCCAACCATGCCAAATGTGCATTCCATGGCTATGATTAGTAGAAGGCAACCACCGACTCTGATCAATGACGACATACTTTTTAGGGCCTCTCGGAATGCATCCTGGTCTATGGACAGAACTTCCAAGGTATATGATGTGATAAGGCAGTCAGCCTGCACTGGTATCTTTGGGGCCACAGGGTGGGTGTCACCAGGTTCACAGGCGATCACTTCTTTGATGGTGCACCTCAATGTGTCTTCTTTCTCAATCCACCTTTCACTATAAACACAAGAGTAAAAAAACATGGTGAATTCACTTATGCCTAAAACTTACAGATGATGACATGTGAATTTACTTGCAGTTAGATGCACACCTGTTCTAGAACAAAGTGTTGGCGAATATATGTCCGGACAGTAATCATTATATACATTTCATTTGTTGATTACGTGGATTTTAAAACCTGCCATTTGAGATCATGTCATCACTTGCTCAATGTACCTGCATTGGGACCACAGAGATGACCTGACACCATTCAAAATCTTGGGGGACAAAATAAATATTTTCCAGATCAAGCAGCCCATGCAAGTTGCTAAATTGGCTTTTTCCATTCACCCAGTGATCGACACTAACAGGCCGATTCATGGAATTCCTCACAAAAGTGTCGCACGCGGCTGGCGCACAGCGTGCCCGTGCGAATGTCTGCACCAGCCGCGTGCGATAAAACCAATTTCCGCGCACAGCATATTCATGGATTCTCGCCTCCAAAAGCAGACGTGGCGCAGAGTGGTGCAGCGACCCTGCAGCAGCGCCAGTTACGCCCCCAAGAACGCCCTCGCGCAAGGAAAAGCCATCAAGATCGCAAAACCATCGCAAAGGGCTGCACCAACCCTGTACCAGTTTACCGGACTGGCAAACAGCAAACGCAAAGCGGGGAACATGTATTACGGGTTTCGGGAACACGCGTGCGCGAGAAGTCTCACACGCGATCTGGCCTGGGGGAGCGTGTGCGTGTATTTCAGAGGTGCGCGAGAAGTCTCAAATGCGAACGGGCTGGGTGCGTGTATTTCAGGGGTGCGCGAGAAGTTCCACACGCGATTGGCCTGGGGGAGCGTGTGCGTGTATTTCAGAGGTGCGCGAGAAGTTCCACACGCGATTGGCCTGTGCGCGTGTATTTCAGAGGTGCGTGAGAAGTTCCACACGTGATTGGCCTGGGCGCGTGTATTTCAGAGGTGCGTGAGAAGTTCCACACGCGATCGGGCCTGGGGGAGCGTGTGCGTGTATTTCAGGGGTGCGCGAGAAGTTCCACACGTGATTGGCATGGGCGCGTGTATTTCAGAGGTGCGCGAGAAGTTCCACACGCGATTGGCCTGGGCGCGTGTATTTCAGAGGTGCGTGAGAAGTTCCACACGCGATCAGGCCTGGGGGAGCGTGTGCGTGTATTTCAGAGGTGCGCGAGAAGTTCCACACGCGATTGGCCTGGGAGCGTGTATTTCAGAGGTGCGTGAGAAGTTCCACACGCGATTGGCCTGGGCGCGTGTATTTCAGAGGTGCGCGAGAAGTTCCACACGCGATTGGCCTGGGCGCGTGTATTTCAGAGGTGCCTGAGAAGTTCCACACGCGATCAGGCCTGGGGGAGGGTGTGCGTGTATTTCAGAGGTGCCTGAGAAGTTCCACACGTGATTGGCCTGGGCGCGTGTATTTCAGAGGTGCGCGAGAAGTTCCACACGCGATTGGCCTGGGCGCGTGTATTTCAGAGGTGCGTGAGAAGTTCCATACGCGATCAGGCCTGGGGGAGCGTGTGCGTGTATTTCAGAGGTGCGCGAGAAGTTCCACACGCGATTGGCCTGGGCGCGTGTATTTCAGAGGTGCGCGAGAAGTTCCACACGCGATTGGCCTGGGCGCGTGTATTTCAGAGGTGCGCGAGAAGTTCCACACGCGATTGGCCTGGGCGCGTGTATTCCAGAGGTGTGCGAGAAGTTTCACACGCGATTGGCCTGTGCGCGTGTATTTCAGAGGTGTGCGAGAAGTTCCACACGCGATTGGCCTGGGCGCGTGTATTTCAGAGGTGCGCGAGAAGTTCCACATGCGATCGGGCCTGGCGGAGCGTGTGCGTGTATTTCAGGGGTGCGCGAGAAGTTCCACACGCGATTGGCCTGGGCGCGTGCATTTCAGAGGTGCGCGAGAAGTTCCACACGCGATCGGGCCTGGGGGAGCGTGTGCGTGTATTTCAGAGGTGCGCGAGAAGTTCCACACGCGATTGGCTTGTGCGCGTGTATTTCAGAGGTGCGCGAGAAGTTCCACACGCGATTGGCCTGGGCGCGTGTATTTCAGAGGTGCGCGCGAAGTTCCACACGCGATCGGGCCTGGGGGAGCGTGTGTGTGTATTTCAGGGGTGCGCGAGAAGTTCCACACGTGATTGGCCTGGGCGCGTGTATTTCAGAGGTGCACGAGAAGTTCCACACGCGATTGGCCTGGGCGCGTGTATTTCAGAGGTGCGTGAGAAGTTCCACACGCGATCAGGCCTGGGGGAGCGTGTGCGTGTATTTCAGAGGTGCGCGAGAAGTTCCACACGCGATTGGCCTGGGCGCTTGTATTCCAGAGGTGCGCAAGAAGTTTCACACACAATTGGCCTGTGCGCGTGTATTTCAGAGATGCGCGAGAAGTTCCACACGCGATCGGGCATGGGGGAGCGTGTGCGTGTATTTCAGGGGTGCGCGAGAAGTTCCACACGTGATTGGCCTGGGCGCGTGTATTTCAGAGGTGCGCGAGAAGTTCCACACGCGATTGGCCTGGGCGCGTGTATTCCAGAGGTGCGCGAGTAGACTCACACGCGATTGGCCTGTGCGCGTGTATTTCAGAGGTGCGCGAGAAGTTCCACACGCGATTGACCTGGGCGCGTGTATTTCAGAGGTGCGCGAGAAGTTCCACATGCAATCGGGCCTGGGGGAGCGTGTCCGTGTATTTCAGGGGTGCGCGAGAAGTTCCACACGCGATTGGCCTGGGCGTGTGTATTTCAGAGGTGCATGAGAAGTTCCACACGCGATCGGGCCTGGGGGAGCGTGTGCGTGTATTTCAGAGGTGCCCGAGAAGTTCCACACGCGATTGGCCTGGGCGCGTGTATTTCAGAGGTGCGCGAGAAGTTCCACACCCGATTGGCCTGGGTGCGTGTATTCCAGAGGTGCGCGAGAAGACTCACACGCGATTGGCCTGTGCGCGTGTATTTCAGAGGTGCGTGAGAAGTTCCACATGCGATTGGCCTGGGCGCGTGTATTTCAGAGGTGCGCGAGAAGTTCCACACGCGATTGGCCTGGGCGTGTGTATTTCAGAGGTGCGCGAGAAGTTCCACACGCGATTGGCCTGGGCGCGTGTATTTCAGAGGTGCGTGAGAAGTTCCACACGCGATCAGGCCTGGGGGAGCGTGTGCGTGTATTTCAGAGGTGCGCGAGAAGTTCCACACGCGATTGGCCTGGGCGCGTGTATTTCAGAGGTGCGCGAGAAGTTCCACACGCGATTGGCCTGGGCGCGTGTATTTCAGAGGTGCGCAAGAAGTTCCACACGCGATTGGCCTGAGCGCGTGTATTCCAGAGGTGTGCGAGAAGTTTCACACGCGATTGGCCTGTGCGCGTGTATTTCAGAGGTGTGCGAGAAGTTCCACACGCGACTGGCCTGGGCGCGTGTATTTCAGAGGTGCGCGAGAAGTTCCACATGCGATCGGGCCTGGGGGAGCATGTGCGCGTATTTCAGGGGTGCGTGAGAAGTTCCACACGCGATTGGCCTGGGCGCGTGTATTTCAGAGGTGCGCAAGAAGTTCTACACACGATTGGCCTGGGCGCGTGTATTTCAGAGGTGCAGGAGAACTTCCACACGCGATTTCAGCAGGGTACGTGTATTTCAGGGGTGCGCGAGAATTTTCACACGTGATATCAGCAGGGTACGTGTATTTCAGGGGTCCGCGAGAATTTTCACACGCGATTTCAGCAGGGTATGTGTATTTCAGGGGTGCCGGGAAGTCCTACATGTGATTTGACAGTGTGGGTCCTCCCAGGTGTCCCCTGTACACCCTCCACGGCCCCTGCAGGCAGCCCACACCACAGGGGACTACCCTGCAGCCCTGGTCATGTCCCGCAGGCAGCCCACCCAACATGGGCATGCCCCCCAGCAAAGGCACATGTCTCCTTGCACTACTGATCACCAACTCATGTCCCCTTGCACCCCCACCCCCAGCATTGCGGGGCACCTGCCAGCAGGCCCCCACTCATGTCCCACTCATGTCCCCCTGCACCCCCACCCCCCAGCATTGCGGGGCACCTGCCAGCAGGCCCCCACTCATGTCCCACTCATGTCCCCCTGCACCCCCACCCCCAGCATTGCGGGGCACCTGCCAGCAGGCCCCACTCATGTCCCACTCATGTCCCCCTGCACCCCCACCCCCCAGCATTGCGGGGCACCTGCCAGCAGGCCCCCACTCATGTCCCACTCATGTCCCCCTGCATCCCCACCCCCTAGCATTGCGGGGCACCTGCCAGCAGGCCCCCACTCATGTCCCACTCATGTCCCCCTGCACCCCCATCCCCCAGCATTGCGGGGCACCTGCCAGCAGGCCCCCACTCATGTCCCACTCATGTCCCCCTGCACCCCCACCCCCCAGCATTGCGGGGCACCTGCCAGCAGGCCCCCACTCATGTCCCCCAGCCAACATGTCATCACAATCTAGATCCCTGGCCCTTATGGTCAGCCTCCAAATGCAAAACACCCACTCGAGTATTGCATCTACCCACTTAGAAATGGCAATGACATGATAGAACCCCAATAGCAAGTTTGGAAATGAACACATGGCCCTCACATACACCCAATGGGTGTCAGTGAATCTCAAAACCCATATCATGATATCCATGATACCAATGAGATGATACTACACATTGAAGTTTGATGAACAAAATGTATTAAAAACAGCATTAATGGAATTAAAAATAAACAAATGACAATGGGAATCAAAAACCAAAAGTAGCATGTCCATAAAATAATGAAAAACGACAAATCATAATCCAAAGGAAAGGTGTCCAAAGTCACAGTTCAAGAAAGTAAATCCAAGGTAAAAACCAAACCGAAAACCATTGCTCCATGGGTAAATCCAAAAAAAAATAAAAAAATCCAACAGTCAACTATATACAGATAAACAAACCAGGGTCCATGATCCCAACTGAAGAAATGAAACCTACATAAAAATACTACCTAATAAAATAAAACTATATATAAAAATGTGGCCCATTGTCCAAAAGGTCCAAAATAAATAAAAAAGCAAAGGAAACCTAACACTAACTACATAACTATTTACAAGGGCAGCGGGCTAGTCCGACGGCTCACTGGTTGTTGTCATGGGCCAGGGCATCATCGAACTCCTGTTCAATGGCTTGGAGGCGGGCATGTTCCCGGCCCCGAGGTCTGCAGGGATAATGAAGTGTCCAGCTCCAACTCCCTGCGAAGCCCCTCGAGGCAGTCAGCCCGCCTCAGCACCCTCCGCATGGAGTTCTCCGCCCTGACCATTGTGAGCCATTCCTCCTCTGCCCGCTGCCGCTCCGCACCTATCTGCTGGCCCAACCGCTCCCACACGGAAGCCACTCCCATTCCAGAGTTCTCCTGCCCTCAGGCCGATGCCTGCACCCCTGATGTTGATGGCCCCGAGCCTTGATGCCTCCCACGTCGAGCCTGCCGCTGCCTCCGACGCAACTGCCTGTGCCAGCACGACGGCATCCAGGCTGATGGAAACCACCGACGCGGTCGTGCACGTGCCTGCCCGATGATGCCGTCACATCCTCCATCTGCTGGGGTCCAGTTGCTGGTGTGTCCACCCCTGCTGGACCTCCGACTCCCGACTGTGGCAGGGATGGGATCCCCACCGAGGTGGCTGCATTGGTCGGGGCAGGTCCACAGGGGGCCCTGGTGGCATCTGGGCCGGAAGACGGCATGGAGTACGACTGGCGCATAGCCTCCACAGAGGAGGAGAGGGTCGCCAGAGTGCCCGACACATGTACGAGACCCCCGACCATGACCGCTCCCAACTGGGCCACGTTGGCACGGTGCTCTTCGTGATGACGTGCGTGCTCCCCCCGGGAAGCACGCACCTTCATCACGAATGACAGCCGTGCGCAACGCCACACCAATCAGGACCTTCTCCATACGGCCAGGGGTCCCCTCGTCCGCAGGTGGAGGGGAGTCAGATGACATGAGATCCCCCCTACCTGCGGATGGGCCTGGGATGGGGCATCCCTGCTGGTGCATGGTGGTGCAGTCACAGTGTCAGGGACAGTGACATGCACAGGCACCTCCACGGCGACCTGTGCTGCCTCCTGCCCCTGCCCCTGGACTGCACCACTTGCACCAGCAGGGATGCCCCCACCAGGCCCCATGTGCGGCTCAGTAGCGGCCTCCTCCTCCTCTGTGGAAACCACCAACCTGGATGGCTCCACACCGTCTTCCGCCGTTGCAAGCCCCTGTGGGGGCTCACCCACCCGTTCCGCTGCAGCCGTGGGGGCATCCCCGCTGCTTAGCTCCACAGCGCCGTCTCCGCCCTCTTCTTCACTTTGCGCTGTGTAGAGGGAGACATAGAACAAAAGCATCAGGGTACTGTACAATGGTCCCCTAGACAGGAAGCAATAGCAGATGAGTGGCACTGTCAAAGATCACTTCCATCATGTCCCTCCACAACACATGGGTCAGTGCAGGCAAAACACATGCAGTAACAGGCATGGCGCATGCTATGGACATAAGCAAACATGTCCAAGGGACTCTTGAAGCATGCAATGTTGTTTTTGGACTCACATGCATCATGGGTCATGCCTATCACATGCACACACTTCAACGTACTTTCATCCATCTGGACTCGTACACCCCAGACACAGTGGATGCAAGGATAACTAGGCTGCATCAGGGAATCTGAACATTGTCACAGACATGTGTCATGCATCCATGGCATCCACAAGTCACAGACACGCAGGTCAGAAACACAGACATGGACACCATACATGTACATGGCATCAGCACCCATCCCTCACCCACACCCATGTCCAGGAACAGAGACTGGCATGCTCTCATGTGTCCATTCCGCATAGGGCTCCCCATGTTACATTTAAACACATACACCAACTGTGTGCTTCACACATTACTGGTCTCACATGCATGACCATGATGTCCCTGCACACACACACGCGTACATGGCCTATGTCACACATACAGGCAAGTATCAGACAACCAGCACGCTGCAACATGCCCTGTCTCACACAGCAATGCTTGGCCACTTACCGCTCGACTCCAGACGGGTCTGCCTCTCAAGGATCTGGGCATGGAGCGCTGGGCGTACGCGTTCCAGGACCCTCAGCTGGATGGTTCTCATGCTGCCCCGGCCCCCCTCCACGAGGCGCCGGGCCTTTATGAGGGTCCTGGACCTGAAGTCCTCCCAGCGCTTCTTGACTTGCTTGATGTTGCGGGTTTCCACCCCCTCCGCGTTGATGGCAACCACAAAGTCGTCCCAGATCCTGTCCATCCTTCCTTGTCGGCGCGTGGTGATCCGAAGAGGCCATCATAATGCCCCAGGACAAGCTCCACCAGGACACCAACTTCCTTCTGACTGAAGCTGGTGGCCCTCTGCCCCTCTGGCTGGGGGTCGCCAGTGGTCTCGGATGGTGTTTGCCCCGACATGGCGACCCCCGAGGCAGGCGTGGGTGGGCAACTGGGTCCTGGGGCTGGGCTGTGGAGCGATGGTATCCCAGTCGGGAGTGTTCTGTTCCAGCAGGGGTGGACACAGCAACTGGACCCCTGCAGATGGCTGATGTGCAGGCACCAAATGGCAGGGCACAGTGGCAGCAGGCAGGCAGGCAGCAGCAGATGGCTCGTGGGAGGCTGCTCGGGGCTCTGGGGGGCAGTAATTCGGCCTTTTGGGCAGGAGCGTGGTCTTCCGTGTGCTTACGCGTGGCCAGCTTGATACGGAGTGATTTGACACGTGAAAATTCTGCACGTCAGCGTGTGAATCGAGGAAAGGCCCTTAGCGCGTAAGCGCGTCAGCACGCATACACGATTCCATTGGACCAAAGGCCCTTAGCGCATATGCGTGTCTGTGACGTATCGCGCAGGGGCGTTGCTTTTCGTGGGGTGCGGTGCGTGTGTTTTGCAGGCATTGGGGTTCACACGCTATTACTTCACAGCGGGTGGGTATTGGCTATGCGTTCTTCTACACGCAAGGCAGACGGTGAGTGGTACCCTGCTCCCCCAGGCCCGATCGCGTGTAAAACCACCCGCGAGCCCCTGAAATACACATACCCCGCTCCCCCAGGCCCGATCGCGTGTAAAAACACCCGCGAGCCCCTGAAATACACGTACCCCGCTCCCCCAGGCCCGATCGCGTGTAAAAACACCCACGAGCCCCTGAAATACACGTACCCCGCTCCCCCAGGCCCGATCGTGTGTGAAAACACCCGCGAGCCCCTGAAATACACGCGCCCAGGCCAATCGCGTGTGAAACTTCTCGCACACCTCCGAAATATACGCGCCCAGGCCAATCGCGTGTGAAACTTCTCGCGCACCTCTGAAATACACACGCCCAGGCCAATCGCGTGTGAAACTTCTCGCGCACCCCTGAAATACACACGCCCAGGCCAATCGTGTGTGGAACTTCTCGCGCACCCCTGAAATACACGCACATGCTCCCCCACGCCCCATCGCATGTGAAACTTCTCGCGCACCTCTGGAATACACGCACACGCTCCCCCAGGCCCGATCGCGTGTGAAACTTCTCGCGCACCTCTGAAATACACGCACACGCTCCCCCAGGCCCAATCGCGTGTGAAACTTCTCGCACACCTCTGAGATACACGCACACGCTCCCCCAGGCCCGATCGCGTGTGGGCCTTCTCGCGCGTGTAGAACTTTGGCGTACATTTTTTTCCTGCGCAGGGACGCTACCGCCTGCTTTCGTGTGGCGGACATGTATGGGCCTGTGCGCGTCTTTGGCCGTGCGTTGTTTTTCCCTATTCGATTCCATGAATACGTGTTGTAGGCGAGCGTGTGGGCATTCTGCGCACTTGCCTCCTGTACTTCCCCCGTGATGCCCACATTTTCACGAGTTGTTCCCCATTCTGCGTGTGACGCCCTGTGTTACGCCTACTTTTGTTATGTGCGCCGCGCTATGTGCGAATTTGCTGTGGCCTTATCGCACGGCATTCGATGACCTGTGTGCCAGCGTGCGCCAGCGTGCGCCAGCGTGTGCCAGCGTGCGCCGCGCACTTTTTCAGCACACATCCCACATTTTGCGTGTGCACGGACTTCCATGAATTGATGTGCGAGGTTTTCTGTGCGATAATCGCACTTCTACTGCGATTTTCGCTATTTCACTGTGAATCGCACGTTTTCGCACGCGTGCGCCGTTTTTTCGGCGCACATTAATTCCATGAATCGGCCTGTAAATTTCCGATGGAGGACAGTGTGACATGAGGTGCATGTTCAATGCAGTGGTAGCACATTCTTCATTGTGTTACATTTAAAATGTATCTAGCTCTTGTTTCATGTAGTCTGGTATGGGTAAAAACCAGCGATAACTCAAGTACCTCATAATTTTAAAATACCACCTAACTACATGTTGGTGTCAGATGAAATATTTACGATACTGAGCACTCCGAAAGTGGTGTGTTTGCTAAATACCCAATGTTTACCGCATGCCGTACTATATATATTTTATAAAGTGCATTCAGAACTCACATTCCATAAGTCCAGGAGAAAAAATATTGACCACACATTAAATACTACACATGAAAGACAAAATCATTTCTCAAAAGCTAACATTTCAGATAACACCTCTTATAACCCCTGCATCTGACTTCAATTTCCATTTCCTCTCTGATAACTAATTTAAAAGAATGCAAAAAGCTGTGAATGTGAGAAAACCTGTGCAAACTTTCTTTCCAGTGGTTTTCCCTCTTCTGTGCCACTCTGAAAGAAAGAAACTCTCCTTGGGTACTCCTCCTCAGGGCTGGGAATCCACATGTTTCGGGCCTGTATCAGCATTTTGATGCCTACAGAGAGTGGGGATTTTATGTGGATGCCCTGGCTTTTTGGTGTGTGCTAAGAGCAGGGAGAAGGAATCCTTTGAAATCTTTGCAGTCAGGTTTTTCATGTCCGTCCCCACCGCTAATCCTCAAGGGGCATGCGTGCATGACAGAGATCGAAATACATTGAATGTGTGATACTGTGTTAGGCACAGGAATCCGGGGTACGTCCCAGCTCCCAGTGCCTAACATCTCATCTTTCAGAGAATCTTCTGAATCCCTCGGGTAGAGCCACACTGCAGAAGCAGGAGCCAACAGCCTATTCCTAACAGTTTCTATGCCTCGTAGTAAATGAAGCTGCTAGTGTTTCAGGACACTTGATAAGCTGAAATCACGTTTGGTACCATGGCAACTCAGCATAACATGTGCATTTTTTTAAAACAGCCTATTGTATTTACATTAATGCCAACAGCCATGGGCTGCCTTTAACGGTGGGAACCAACAAATCAAATAATATATAACTGTGTATCCCCAAGACCTGGTGACATTATATTGGAAACATGTAAATATAAAACTATATCTCGGAGTGAAAGGGTGCAGAAGGAGGAGACCGACACACCAGTGGCATGCTGTTGAGTGATAGACTTTTATTTATCAAATGAAAAAAAGGAGAAACCTCACTTTCCCTAATTCTAAGAAGGGTTTCCCTGCCTCAACTCAAAACTCTAAGGGCTCTGTCAGAAAGTCTATATAAATCAATAGTCCCCTGTCCTGTGTAAAAAAACTATACTTCTGTGCCGTACATCGAAAAATAAATGAAGTCCTATTCTGGATGAGTTGCAGAGGGCGGAGAGTAGAATTAGGCACATTTAAGAATATGCTGTTACAATAGACCAGCCTAGAGAGAACTAAGGCTCCGTAGGCAGTGAGCTTCTGGGGGAAGGTGAGGAAAGGAAGAATACCTCTGAGGAGGTGCATCTGGTAGTTAGACTTGTTAGAGATGTCAGAGATATGAGGAGAGATGGAGAGTGTGGAGTCGAAGATGACCCAGAGGTTGTTATCCTCACAGGTGGGAGCAGGAAGCGGGCCAAGGGAGGCTGTTCCTATGAGAACATTTGAAAATAAAATGGGTTACCACACAAAAGTGGTATTGCAGTGACGGTTTGATGTGGATATTGCATCTGTGTTAGGTGGTTTCCTCTAGGTTGTAATGGAGCTGTAGCTGTAGTAAGGGTCAGTCCAGTGTTTTGCTGTGCTTGTTCCGCATTAGAAAATCCTGAGGAAAAGGCTGACACTGTTCCGGTGGGAGACGGATGGACGCCGCCTCGGATTAGTGGGGTAGGGCAAGCCCCATAAAGTGGTAAGCCGAATTGGCCTGGAGTTGAGCAGTGTAATGTGTTGCCCCTTTAAATGAGGGTATGTTCGGTCATGAATAGAAACATGTCTTGACCGCGTCATGCATGTTAATAAAAGGGGCCACTGCAGGCACGTGCGGCACTGCACCAGAGACCCAGTTAGTGGCAACTCCTGTCCCCTGTCGTTCTTGGTATTGTTGTTTTCCATGTGACCACGGCCTTGGGTCCAGCCTTGGCCTGTGTGACCACAGTGCCGAGGCATAAGGGTGCTGGGTGCCTTGAGTGCTGGATGGTCTGCTGGTGATCCAGCTGGCAGAGGGTGCTCCCTCTGCTCCTACATACTGCATGCTCGCAGTTAATCCAGGTGATCCTGGAACCCATGTCCCACTCCGGTGCCCCGGAAGCGGGACATAACATTGGCGATGAGGAGGTCCAGGGCCCCCGTGCTCTCAGATGGGCTGCCAATGGGCTGTTCTTGCTGCCCAGCAAATGAAAGGAGCGAGCAGCGTCGGCCGCATGAAGAGAGGGTGCGTAGCCTGGAACAAGGCCGGGCCTGCGGCAGTGATTGCTCAGAGCGATTGCAGCAGATGAGCTGCTGACCCCCTGCTGTCCCCGGAGGGACAGAGACAGGCGCAGGGGAAACCTGCACGGCCGCGCCAGTAAAAAAACAAGAACACACGGCGTGTGTGCGGCAGCCCTGACAGCTGCTGTGTGGCAGCCCTGGAGTGATGGGCCCAGCAGGGCCGCAGGAAGAGCAACAGGGGGCAGTATTCTCCCGTCCCACCAGGACAAAATAAATTGAGGTCAAGGAGGTCATCCCTCAGCCTATCATTGCAACGGCAATGGAGGAGCAATAGTAGCCCGCATATCCCCGACAGCCTATCAGTGGGTACAACGCACAGTGCTGCGTCAAGGGCCCATCATGAGTGAGGAAGAAAATGACGGCCAAGGGGCATATAGACAGAATGGACAGCTGGCACTGTTGTATATCTTCAACGTGGAGGGAGCACCTGCAATTTTTAGGACCTTGTTGGATGGCGTGGGTAGAGAACCTTGAATTATACTTTGAGGCGGTGGAGATAAAGGAGAGGGCAAAACGACCAACCCTCCTGAATTCGGCCGGTCCTGCTGTCGAGAGACTTTTCAAGACATTGCAGCCTAGAGACCTAACAAATGCAGCAGCCATTTACGCACTGAATGAATACTTTATGCCCATGGTCAATCGGGACTATGAGCGGTTCAGGATGCGGTGTATGAGGCAAGAGGAAGGGGAGAGCCTGGACGCGTTTCATGGCAGGCTTCACAACATCCCACGGTCCTGTGCTCTGGGCAATTTCGAGAACGAGGTTAGAGCCCAGATAATATATGGCTGTAGCTCCACCAAGCTGCGCAAGCAAGTTCTCAGGGAGCCAGGCCTAAGTCTGGACAGAATCCTGGAACTGGGCCGTGCCCAGGAGCTGGCCGAAGTCAGTGCGTCAGTAATGTATAGCTCTAGTCAGTACATCAAGCTGGAAGAGCCCCTGCAACGGGTGAAGTTAGAGGATGTGTGCGCTCGGGCAAATGTCAAGGAAGTAAACCAGCCAGAAGAGGGGAGTGGCCACGGAAAGAGACAGGCACCATGTATCCCCAATGCGGATGGGACTTGCAGCATGCAAATGAGTGCCCAGCCAAAGAACACATGTGCAGGAGGTGCGGAAAAGATGGTCATTTCGTAAGGGTGTGCTTAGCCCCGGCGCCGGCCAGCATAGTGAGGACAGTGTCCAAGGAGGAAGGGAGACAAACACACACCACAGGGAGGAAACCGCCCAGAACCGCAGTGGTCCAGGTGGCAGAAAATCAGCAGTGGCAATACGAACACGAGGAGGATGAGGATGGAGAGGATGTGTTCCTCCTGTCCTGTGGCAGTACAAGTGGCCAGAGTTGGCACCCCGGAAAAGGAGGGATGACCGGAACGCAGTCTCCCAGGCTGGACAGTTTGACCCAGGAATATAGAAAATGGCCGCCGGGCCTCGAGCGGCTGCTCTAGCCTGGGAAGCACTCATGTTTGAGGTGCCAAAACCTTTTGTTGTGGGTTGCCATATTTTAGTATGGGTGCGTGGACTTGAATGCACCACAGTTTCAGGCTCGGCTAAAGGGCTATTGTTAATGTTTGTTTTGGTTTTGTTATAATAAAGGAGGAATGTAATGTGTTGCCCCTTCAAGTGAGGGTGTGTGCGGTCATGACTAGAAACGTGTGACCACAGTGCCGAGTAATAAGGGTGCTGGGTGCCCCCAGTGCTGGAAGGTCTGCTGGTGATCCAGCTGGCTGAGGGTGCTCCCTCTACTCCAACATACTGTGTGCTCGCAGTCGATCCAGGTGATCCTGGAACCCATGTCCTCTGGTGCCCCGGAAGCAGGACATAACAGGCGGGACCCGGCTTAGGGTCTCATTGTGTGTGTGCCTTGGAGAGAGGCACCTCCCCGCCTCCTCACTGCGTGTAAGTATGGTGAGTGCACCCCATGAAAGACACAGTTCGAGCATGCAAGGAGAGTTCTTTCTCTACTTTAGCGACTTGCTCTCATTAATCAAAAATTGGACTAGTACATTTACACATTTCCATATTTGTTCAGGTGGAGGCCCTTGACAGTGAGTGAGTGTGAGAGGACAACTTGGTGCTGGGGAAATGCCAGGCAAAGTGACAAATAAACCCAGAAATTATAATCTTAGGAAGGGTAAACCGTACAGTAAAACTAAGGTTCAACAGCAGAGCGGGATATGAACAACTCCAAGAGGAGCCTATGGAGTGTCGCGGGGCCTACCCAACTGTATAAAACGACCGGGTCGGACTGGGACAAGAAATAGGCCCGGACACGCAAGAAAAAGTGGCCCACCCCTCGCCTCAAAAAAGTGCGCCACCTCTCGCCTCACGACCCTTGACCTCTGATGACATCACCGGAAGTGATGCCATTTGACCCCACCCGAAAGTGACATCCCAGGAAGTGATGAAACACGACCTTTCACCCCCTGACAAACCAGGAAGTGGCATCAAATAGCATTGTTCCTAAGTACACTATTCAAAATATGGTTATGATTTCACTAATGTGATATACATTTCGTACACGAATGGACCACTATATGTATCATTAATATCTGTGTGTATAGATCCATATTGTCAAATTACTGTGAATGCAAGCAGACATCCAAGGCCAAATGACAATATGTTATTGTATAGCACTTACACTTAAGCTCTTTTTAATAGAACAAATATGCATACAATATCACCCAACCTGTATTGGTACTATTTATCAACCTCAGAAGGATGAAAGGCTGAAATGGCCTTGCTAAGATTCCAACCTGCAACCTGCAGATCACACACACATCACAGCAGCAAGCGCTCAACCCACTGAGCTAACATATCCGCTATAGTAAAATTAGCAATTATTCTGTAGTGGATACCATTAAACTGGTAACTGAGATTTAACAGCGGACCAGTTAATTTCATCTGCAGGTCTGGTGCAAAGTTGGCCACATGCTGCACACATCATGCATGCAAAATAATTATCAAAGCAAGGTAACATTTGTTGCCTTGCTTTGATGAATAATGGCGTTGCAAGTGCTTTTTGGTTGTTTAAAAAAAAAAAATTAAAAACTTTTTTTTTTTCAAACTGGCCAAGGCGTGGACAGAAACTGGCCCCCAGGGACTACACATGATTTCGGCCTGGCCACCGCCTGAGTGGCAGATCCGACCCTGAATGAAGCATACACGATCAAGTATTGCGAGGGAACCAAGCGGGCGGAGGACGCAAAGGTGCAAAGGTGCACCAATGTGCAATTCCTGGAGTTCAAGTGGAGTGAGTCGCACAGAACACCTTTGCGAGTGAAGAATAGGGTCAGGGATGAAGAAATGCATGAAGAAAAGACTCTCCAACAGCACCAAAGAGTCAAGAGAGCCATACCCTTGAACTGAAAAAGCGTCTCTGCTCAAACATTTGGAGGTATTCAGAGGTGGATGCTGCACACATTGTTCTGCGACAACTGAGGGTTCAAGTGGCAATACATCTGTGCAGGAGTGACCACTGGATTCCGCATCTGAGGATGGGCTGGCTTAATGAGACCCCAAGGAAGAACAAATGTTGAACAAAGTTTAAGGAAGTCATAACTGAGAGGATGCAGCCACAAGCAGGACTGGGATGAGATTTCAGTGGTGCAGTTGCAGGATCAGATGCAGCGCAGGCCCCTGGAGATGGAACCAGGGTGCTTGCACTGTGTCCTTTACAGAAGATTCTCTGGTCAGTTTAACACAGACAATCTGTGGAGTCCTGGCAGTGAAAGGGTACCTTTTAGGCAGAAACCTGTGCAGTTCCCTTAGGGACCACTGCAAAAGATTTAAGACTACAGGTGTTGGCAGTAAACCCACTTGGTAGCAGTCTGCACCACCCAGATTTACCTGGTAGCTGTGGCTGAGCAGTCAGACTTCCCTCAAGAAGAGTTAGGCAGTATGCAAAGTATACACAATAGGCACTCAGGTACAATAGTACAACCAAACACTGACCAGAGCTTTGGTATCAAAGTATATAATTATTTATTTAAAAACACACGGTTTGAAACACTCCAGCACTCTTATTGTAAAATATTCTAAACACAGTTACTATTGTAATATATACACCCCTTTTTCCTTATCAGATAAGTCACTGTAAAACACCACTTATTTTCATACAGAGGTGAGCGCTTAACTAGATAACACTCCAATAAGTTTGTGAGAAAGGGAGGGAAAAAGACAGAATATGGAAAGGTACACCACTCTAAGATTCAGGAACACTGTTAGCAAGGCAGAAGAGCAAAAGTCACTGGTGAGCCAAATTCCAAAGGCTGGGCCCACTCTTAGAGAGAGCAGAGCACAAATGCGCCCAAGATCACACAGTTACACTAGGCTTAGAAAGTCTTACAGAGGGTTCAAAAAGAGTTTAGAGAGGCTTAGGAAAGTTTAGCCAGAGTGTCCCAGGCTAACCCAGGTTCGAAAGCCGGGGGCTAAATCTACCCTGTACAGTCGGTAGCAAGGGAAGCCAGGCGGGACACGGTACCTTAAGTGGGAAGGATCCTCCAGCGGTGGCAGTTGTTCCTGGTAGTGGGTGCAAGTTGCGTCATCGTCCAGGGGAAGAGAAGATCTCGACTTGGAGGAAAGATGAAGGTTGTTGCACTACCAGGGCAGAAACCAGCCGCAGAGTTATTCCGGTTAAAGGTGGTACCTTTATTTCGCGGTCGTGGTAAAACGTGGTATCCCGGTTGCCGGGGCGCTTGGCACAGGCAAGGCGGCCACAAGGTATGTCAAGAAGGCGAAAAGACGGTGAAACTGGTTATCCCCACCAGTCAAAGGAAGAAGACTCTCTGGCGGGAGATCTCCTCTGTCGTTGGGAAAAGTGGTGAGGCGGTCCAGCAGGGCTCCACCGGTGGTGGTGTCGTGGCAGGTCAGTTCAGCTTCTCCCTCGTCAGATTCTTAGGTCCTGTGGCGACTTCTGAAGTTCCAGTCCCCAAAGCCCTGCTTTTATGCAGCAAACACCCATTCACTCAGCCTAGCTGTCACTCAAACATGCTAAGTGGTGAGCCGGCCGGCTCACCACTTGGGCCAATCAGGATGGAGTGCGACTTGAGCAAAATTCCCCTCCACCCCTCCTAAGTACCCCAGACAGAATGGCCCCACTTTGAAGGGCTTCTGTGGAGAAGCCCGCCAAAAAGTGGAACAAAGGGCTCGACTTGGGTTGGAGTCACAGAAGAGAACACAAACGCCATTTTAGAATCAAGTTTTGGCAAAAAATACCAACCGGAGAATTAATATTAATTAAATAAACCGGCGGTATGTTCGAGGCTACTGTAAATAATTAAATAAAGATAGTAGCTTAAAACAATGGGAAATCCCATAGGAAAATATTTGCGGTTGAATATAAAAAGTAGTATCCACTGCCACCAGCCAAAACTCGATCAGGGGGGACGGAGACGTGCCCCCTCGACTAACAGACCCTGGGGCAATCGAATTGACCCAGCCAGTACGTCCACAATATGATGGTTTGTACTGGTTCTGTTCAGAATTTAAGACTAGTAAAGTCAATGGTGACTTTACATGCCCTGGGAGACAGTAGTCAGTCCCAGGGTATGGAGTCTATACCGGGCGGTCACTATGACACCCCTGTGTCACTGCACTGAGGGTGCTGTGTAACACACATCACAAAACACATGAAGCCCTATGGGGTAAAAGACCCCATAGCCCATTAAACACATCTAGATCCAAAGAAACACACTCAAATCATGTCCAAGAGTGAGGGTAAAAGAGTCTCACTCTTGGCAGGAGAAAAAAATAAACCCCAAAAATCCAGCAAAGCTGCTGGGGGACTCACTAGGTTAGGAAATTCAGCCTAAACAGATAATTCTCCCTAACACTCGCCGCCCCCAGACTAAGGGACAGGAGGATTTAATCCACTCCTGGATGAACCTCATACCTCTAGTCGATGACATACATCCTAGAGAGTCCATCAGCATTTTGATGGTGAAACCCTGACCTGTGCTCAATGGTGAAATCAAACCCTTGCAGGCAGATTGACCATCTCAATAGTTTTGGATTTTCTCCCTTCATTTGCATTAACCATCTCAAGGGTTGGTGGTCAGTCTGAATGACAAAAGTAGAACCATACAAGTATGGCCTAAACTTCTTCAGTGCCCACACAATAGCAAAGCATTCTCTTTGTATTGTTGCCCACCTTGTCTCAGGATCCTTCAGTTTACGGCTGATGAAGCAAATGGGGTGCTCCCTACCCTTCTCATCCAGTTGGCTTAGAACTGCACCTATACCTACATTGGAAGCATCAGTTTGTACAATGAAAGTTTGGTGGTAGTCAGGAGCTCTCAATAATGGAGCTTGGCTAAGAGCTTTCTTCAGTTTTTCAAAGGCCTGATTGCACTCCTCATTCCATTTGACCTTTTTAGGGAATTTTGGAGAGGAGATTACATTCACTGGAGAAGCTATGGTCCCATAGTTCTCAATGAAATTCCTGTAATACCCAGTGAGGCATAGGAAGGCTCTCACTTGGGTTTGAGTAGTAGGTGTTGTCCAATTTTGCACAGCTTCACTCTTGCTGAGCAAAGTCCTTATTTCTCCACCTCCTACCTCATGCCCAAGGTAGACCACCTTACTTTGACCTATCTGGCATTTACTTGCCTTGATAGTCAAATTGGCCTGCCCAAGGGCCTGAAAAACATGTCCTAGGTGGTTCACATGATCTTCCCAGGAGTGGCTGAAGACTGCAATGTCATCCAAGTATGCCATGCAGAAGTCCTCCATCCCAGCCAGAACTTGGTTTACCATCCTTTGGAATGTAGCAGGTGAATTTTTTAATCCAAAAGGCATGACCTTAAACTGGTACAAGCCAACTGGGGTGGAAAATGCAGGTTTCTCCTTGGCATGGTCTGTCAAGGCTATTTGCCAATAGCCTGACGTAAGGTCAAATGTGCTGAGGTACTTGACTGCACCAAGTTTATCCACCAACTCATCTGTCCTTGGTAAAGGGTGGGCATCAGTCTTGGTGACTGCATTAAGAGCTCTATAGTCCACACAGAATCTCAAGTCTTTGGATCCTGCCTTTGGTACTAACACCACTGGGCTAGACCATGGACTAGTAGAGGGTTCTATTACCCCGAGATCAAGCATCTTCTTGACCTCCCCCTTGATATGGGTTCTCACATTTTCTGACATTCGGTATCCTCTGCTTTTGACTGGCAGACAGTCACCAGTCAGTATCTCGTGCTGTCCCCAAGGGGTCAAGCCTGGTGAGAGTGAGAACAGGGAGGCAAACTGATTTAACATAGATTTGCACTCCTCTTGTTGCTCAGGTGTCAGATCTGAAGAGAGATTGACTCCTTCAATGTTTTCATCCAAAGGTACACCTCTGAGGAGATCAGGGAGAGTCTCACTCTCTTCTTCCTTGGCTGCTGAAGCTAGAAGCAAGGCTCCTACTTCAGGTCTGGAGATGTACGCTTTCAGTTGGTTGGTGTGGAAGACTCTAGGAGCTTCCCTGGGTCTGCCCAGATCCACCAGATAGTTGACCTCTCCAAGTTGTCCCACAACTTTGAAGGGTCCCATCCATTTGTCTTGCAAGGCCCTCTGCCTTGTTGGGAGCATAACGAGAACTAGCTGGTCTTGAGTGAACTCAACCATGTTAGCCTTTTGATCATGCCAATGCTTGACCAAAGCTTGTCCAGCTTTCAGGTTATCACTAGCTTCTGCCATCATGTGTGACATTCTCCTTCGGAGACCTATCACATAGTCAGTCACTCTGACTGGCTTGAGGGGAGGAGCGCCTTCCAACCCCTCCTTAATCAGGGCCAATGGACCTCTGACCGGATGGTCATAGAGAAGTTCAAAGGGAGAATAACCTACTCCCTCCTGAGGGACTTCTCTGTAAGCAAAGGAAAGGCATGGCAGTAGAAGGTCCCGCTTTCTTTTCAGAGGTTCCTCTAAAGCACCTATCATGCTCTTCATGGTTCTGTTAAATCTTTCTACCAATCCATTGGTTTGGGGGTGGTAGGCGGTTGAGAACTTGTAAGTAACTCCACAGGTTTTCCACATGGCTTTCATGTAGTGGGACATAAAGTTTGACCCCCTGTCGGATATTACTTCCTTAGGAAACCCAACCCTGGTAAAAATACCAAGGAGGGCCTTAGCCACAGCCAGAGCTGTAACAGTCCTCATAGGAATTGCCTCAGGGTATCTAGTAGCATGGTCTACTACAACAAGGATAACCCTGTTGCCTGAGGAGGTAGGGGGATCAAGGGGACCAACAATGTCAATCCCTACCCTCTCAAATGGGACTCCCACAACTGGGAGAGGCACTAAGGGTGCCACATTCTTGGCGCCAACCTTACCAGAAGTTTGGCAGGTATGGCAGCTCTTGCAAAACTTATCTATTTCGGCCCCCATTTTTGGCAATAGAAGTAGAGTGAGAGCCTTTCCTTGGTCTTCTTGAAGCTCAAGTGACCAGCCAAATGAATCTCGTGGGCTAAGTGCAAGAACTGTTGTCTGTTTTCTTGAGGTACTACAAGGTGTTTGTAGTCTCCAGGTTCAGACTCAGTTGGTTCACTGTAGAAGAGGCCATCTTCCCAGTGCAACCTATACTTCCCAGGCTCTTGCCCATCAGCCTGAGCAGCTGCCTGTTGGCGGAAACCCTCCAGAGTTGGACATTCTCTTTGTCCCTTACGGAAAGCTGCCCTGCTGGGCCCACCTTCTGCCAGTAAAGACTGCAGCTCAGGATGGTCCTCAGGGTCTAGATCTCCAATAAGTTCTTGGCCTCCCACTAGCTCTTCTTCAGAGTCTAGTTCAACCACACAGGGTTGTACCTCCCTCTCAGCCTCAGCTGGAGGTGGAGTTACAGGTGTAACTGTTGGAAGCACTGGAGTGCTTGCTGCTGACTTTTTCCTAGGAGTCTTGGGTTGCCCCTTTGCTCCTGATCTGGTAGTTACTGCAGTGAGTTGCTCCAGTAGTAAAGGAGTGATCTCTGTCATCATCTCCTGAGACAATCCTCGCAGGGTTTTCTCTCTTGCAGGTTTTGTGACTTCCTGTAACCTTTTACTAGGGGGTCTGGGGGTATGTGACACAACTCCAAGAGCTTTCAGGTCATTACCCAACAGAACCCTACCTGGCACTTCACATTGTACACTGACAGGTATTTTTACAGCCATGTCATTACACTGGATGAGAACTGGTAACTGGGGACACGTCTGCACAGGCCCTCCAGCTAACTTGGTGAGGCATTTGGGTGCCTTAGCAACATCCTCTGCCTTGAAAAATGATTCATCCACCACAGTTATGCTGGCCCCAGTGTCTCTAATGGCAGGAGTCTCCTGACCATTCACCTGGACACTGTCTTTATAATACTCTTTAGTATTATCTCGGATAGAATTATACACATCTAAATTCTGTTGTTCCCACAACCCCAGAGAGACTAAAGAAACACTGGCTGAGACACCAATGGGTTCATCAGCCAGCAGTAGGAAGTTTCCACTTGCAACAGGGGGAAGCCTAGAGAACAACCAGGTGAGTAAGTCATTTCCTGTGATGTTCTGGAGCCCATGATTATATTCAAACAGAGACAACCAATCCAACGCATCCAACTTAGGCTCATACATACCAACCAATTCTTTAGGCATCCGGGGTCTTTTAGGACTGGAACTTCTAGAGGAGCCAGAGAGAGAAGCATTTTCGACAGATAATTTCTTCATTTCTAGCTCATGCTTGAGCTCCATTTCCCTTAGCCTTAGTTCTTGATTCATTTCCTGATGTCTCTGTTCAGCCAGAGTATTCAGTCTCTTGAACTCTAGTTCAAGTTTCATTTTCTCTAATTTGAGATATTGAGGACTAAGTGTGGGACTTGGCAAAGGCCCAGTAGGTACAGCAGGTAGAGCAGACAGAGGCCTACGGGGGGCAGTCACAGCAGCCTCCCCCTCCTCTTCTGACTCTTCCTCAAGACTATCAACATTTTGATCAATATCAATCTCTATACTGTTATCTACATTTTCTGTCATGGTAGGTTCCTCAGAACCATCATCCAAACTTTGGTTAGCTAACAACCTTTCTATTAATTCCATTTTCTTGCGTTTAGTCAGGAGGTTCTTATGCTAACATAATACTCTTAAACAATCAGCAGTTTTTGTAGCAAGGGACTCTTGACTATAAGTTTCCATAGTTGACATGTTAGAAAGATTACTTTTTCAGTGCTAAGCTTTGTGGTTAGTTGTACTAAGGTATCCTCAAGCACTCTAAAGTGCATACTCAATACAAATCCCACCGCTGTACACCAGTGTTAGGCAGAAACCTGTGCAGTTCCCTTAGGGACCACTGCAAAAGATTTAAGACTACAGGTGTTGGCAGTAAACCTACTTGGTAGCAGTCTGCACCACCCAGATTTACCTGGTAGCTGTGGCTGAGCAGTCAGACTTCCCTCAAGAAGAGTTAGGCAGTATGCAAAGTATACACAATAGGCACTCAGGTACAATAGTACAAGCAAACACTGACCAGAGCTTTGGTATCAAAGTATATAATTATTTATTTAAAAACACACGGTTTGAAACACTCCAGCACTCTTATTGTAAAATATTCTAAACACAGTTACTATAGTAATATATACACCCCTTTTTCCTTATCAGATAATTCACTGTAAAACACCACTTATTTTCATACAGAGGTGAGCACTTAACTAGAAGGCACTCCAATAAGTTTGTGAGAAAGGGAGGGAAAAAGACAGAATATGGAAAGGTACACCACTCTAAGATTCAGGAACACTGTTAGCAAGGCAGAAGAGCAAAAGTCACTGGTGAGCCAAAGTCCAAAGGCTGGGCCCACTCTTAGAGAGAGCAGAGCACAAATGCGCCCAAGATCACACAGTTACACTAGGCTTAGAAAGTCTTGCAGAGGGTTCAAAAAGAGTTTAGAGAGGCTTAGGAAAGTTTAGCCAGAGTGTCCCAGGCTAACCCAGGTTCGAAAGCCGGGGGCTAAATCTACCCCGTACAGTCGGTAGCAAGGGAAGCCAGGCGGGACACGGTACCTTAAGTGGGAAGGATCCTCCAGCGGTGGCAGTTGTTCCTGGTAGTGGGTGCAAGTTGCGTCGTCTTCCAGGGGAAGAGAAGGTCTCGACGTGGAGGAAAGATGAAGGTCGTTGCACTACCAGGGCAGAAAGCAGCCACAGAGTTTTTCCGGTTAAAGGTGGTACCTTTATTTCGTGGTCGTGGTAAAACGTGGTATCCCGGTTGCCGGGGTGCTTGGCACAGGCAAGGCGGCCACGAGGTACGTCGGGAAGGTGAAAAGACGGTGAAACTGGTTATCCCCACCAGTCAAAGGAAGAAGACTCTCCGGCGGGAGATCTCCGATGTCGTTGGGAAAAGTGGTGAGGCGGTCCAGCAGGGCTCCACCGTTGGTGGTGTCGTGGCAGGTCGGCTCAGCTTCTCCCTCGTCGGATTCTTAGGTCCTGTGGCGACTTCTGAAGTTCCAGTCCCCACAGCCCTGCTTTTATGCAGCAGACCCCCATTCACTCAGCCTAGCTGTCACTCAAACATGCTAAGCGGTGAGCCGGCCGGCTCACCACTTGGGCCAATCAGGATGGAGTGCGACTTGAGTTGCCTCGGCAACTCAGTCCAGGGTGCCTAAAATTCCCCTCCACCCCTCCTAAGTACCCCAGACAGAGTGGCACCACTTTGGAGGGCTTCTGTGGAGAAGCCCGCCAAAAAGTGGAACAAAGGGCTCGACTTGGGTTGGAGTCACAGATGAGAACACAAACGCCATTTTAGAATCAAGTTTTGGCAAAAAATACCAACCGGAGAATTAATATTAATTAAATAAACCGGCGGTATGTTCGAGGCTACCGTAAATAATGAAATAAAGATAGTAGCCTAAAACAATGGGAAATCCCATAGGAAAATATTCGCGGTTGAATATAAAAAGTAGTATCCACTGCCACCAGCCAAAACTCGATCAGGGGGGACGGAGACGTGCCCCCTCGACTAACAGACCCTGGGGCAATCGAATTGCCCCAGCAAGTACGTCCACAATATGATGGTTTGTACTGGTTCTGTTCAGAATTTAAGACTAGTAAAGTCAATGGTGACTTTACATGCCCTGGGAGACAGTAGTCAGTCCCAGGGTATGGAGTCTATACTGGGGGGTCACTATGACACCCCTGTGTCACTGCACTGAGGGTGCTGTGTAACACACATCGCAAAACACATGAAGCCCTATGGGGTAAAAGACCCCATAGCCCATTAAACACATCTAGATCCAAAGAAACACACTCAAATCATGTCCAAGAGTGAGGGTAAAAGAGTCTCACTCTTGGCAGGAGAAAAAAATAAACCCCAAAAATCCAGCAAAGCTGCTGGGGGACTCACTAGGTTAGGAAATTCAGCCTAAACAGAGAATTCTCCCTAACAGTACCCACTTCTGTGTCTGGTGATGCAGGCACGGTCAGGAGCTTCTTGGAGATGAGGCTTTCCAGCAGGATCTGTGATCCAATTATCTCCACCAGATCAGGGGAAAGAAGCGTTGCAGAGGGTTCCTTCTGGCCATCTGGAGAAACAGAGCTTTACCTTCTGATACTTTGGAGCATCAAAGGATGCTGGTGCAGAGTTTCTGTCCTTCCTCAAACACCAAGTCTTTCCTGAGGGTAGGTACACAGTACCAGCAGCAGACAAGATGAATAAGAAAGTGTGTCTGTTTTTATCCCCCTCGGGAGGCAGTGAGTGAACACAACACTCAAACACACCAAGAATCATTCAAGCTGGGGTTGGTCAGCCAATGTCAGGTCATCCTCCAAGCACACCCATACATCTGGAAAGGACTTCCACACAAAGGAATGAAGACACACTATTACAGACAGGCTTTTGCATATGTTGATCAGAATGGTTTTCAGGGTGAGTCCAGACCCTAGTACTGGAATACAGGCAAACAGTGGCCCAAGATGGCAACTTCCTCTTACACACCCACAAATAGTGACACACAGCCTTATAGATACAGGGTTTATCAGCCACTTTTACTCCCTAAAAATAGGCAAAATCTCACAAAAAGAAAGATAGGGAGTAAAAATGCTCCCAACAATAGGTAGAAAATCAACCCATATGGTGCCATTGCTTCTGCTTTCACAAATAGCTGCATGGATGTGTTTGGACCAGTAGTACGTATAGTGCCACAAGAAAAAACCATTATTATTACTGTCTGGTCGAAGAAGTACACATGTATCTTTGTATGTACATGAATAACTAGGTGCAAAGAAATATTTATCACAAAACATTTCTGTTTTTACAGTCAAAACAATTTTACTCACTTATAAAAATACTCCCAGGTTTAACTCTCAACTTTCAAAAATTGGGAGTAACATACTCCAACTTCAAAATCTTATCTGGAGCACTGGGGACAAGGAATAGTCATGTAACCCCCAGGTCTTTGTGGCAAACAAAGACTCTTCAAAACTGGTGAATAGAAGAGTGGGTCAAAAAGGACCCAGCCATGCAAAATCGATTCCATTATCTGGAACCATTTTATAAGGGCGAAAAAAACAAAACCAGCCTAGCCACATCATTTCCGGAAATGGGTATCTCCTCTGGGAAAATATGGGCACATTTGGGGTACCAAGGAATCTAGCAAAGAGTGGAGGGGCCTCCAAGTTAGTCATAAGAATTTCAAAAATGGATTTCTGCCCTAACACGCTCCCAAGAAGATAAGCTGCTGAAAGACTCTTTAGATTGGCTTCTTCCCATTGTCAGATCTCGTAATCAATTTGTGCTAATCACTTGCGCCTTGTGGCCCCCCCCCTGATTTAGGCTAACTCTGTGCGACCTGATTGTCACTGCATATTAATATTGCTTGGTGTTTTAGCGAGGGGTGAATGATAAGAGGGCCCTCTGTACCTCCTTTAGCACACGCAAATTTGGAGAATGGGCTGCCTCCCTGCAGGACCACCACCCCTGAACTTGTTCAGACTCCCAGTTTGCCCCCAACCTACTCTGCTGGCATCATTCATGATATGCGAGGAGAGTGGATGGACACAGGGATACCCCTTTTCTCCATATTGGCTATCGCTAGTCAACATTGAAGCATGTGTCTGACAGCAGATGACCACAGGATATGAGTTTCTTATTAAAGAGTGAAGGGAGGCCAATGATCTAGACGGTGGGAGACTGGGGGTTCAAATGGTGACGTGCCTTTGGGACCACCATAGTTGCTGCAACACCTCCCCTGCACGCCCAACGATTCCTGAGCAGATGGACAGTCTATGTTCAGTAAGCGCTGAAGCTGTGTCTGGAACCTGACCCACCCCTTCTCCTGAAAAGAAAGACACGCCCTACTGAGGTGGTGAAATAGGATCCAATGCAACATAGTTTCTGCGAAGGGAAATGCTGTCACTTCTTCCATTGGAGGAGAAACCCCAACCACTGGAGATTTTTGCACACTGTCATCATGTCGAGGGAGGTTATAAAGAAAGAAGGGGCAGAAGTTAGCTAGTCGTCCAAGTAGGGGAACACATTAATACTGAACATATGTAATTCACCTATGACTAGGGCTACCTTCTTTATGGACACTCTAGGAGAGGATGAGACCACAAATTACATAACCGTGAACTGAAAGTGTTGACTTCGGTAAAGAAATACATAGGTACTTGTGATCTGCCTCCTGGATTGGCACATGTAGATAAGCATCCCTCGGATCAGTAGAGGCCAACCAATAACCTGGGTGGATCATCAGAATAATGGACAGCTGCATGACCTCCTTGAACCTATGCTATGTTATGAAGTGGTTTAGTTACTTCAGATCCAGAATTGGTCTGAATTCTCCCGATGTGACTGGATAACCTGCCTGTCCCTGTTGGAGGACATATAACATGGATTATGTTATTTTTCTTCAGTAGTTCTGCTATATGCAGCATCGTTTTGGACTTGTGCAGATTCTGGGGCTCCTGTATATTGATCAAACCTGACAATGGAGGAGGGGTGGAAAAGCCTGTGGCATAGCCCTCCTGAATTTCTTTGATCACACGTGCATTGTGGATTGATTCCTACCATATCTTCGAGAATGTGAGCAGGTGCTCCCCTACTCTGGCCGGATCTTCAGGTTCCTTATAGACAGGACATCTGAGGAGATTAGATGTTGAGGGAGAGGCTGTGGTGACCATGCTCTGCTTCCCGTGACCCTCAACCCCACAACACGCCCTACCTCAAATGGGATGCCTACCCTGTGTACAACCTAACAAGTTGGAGGCAGAGGAATGATGATGTTATGGTCCTCTGAAGACCACTTCATGGGCTCCTCCTTTTGTTGGCCAAATAGCCTGGAGCCCAAGCAATGTAATGGGAGGACCACTTTCTGGGATGCACCCATCTTCCAGGATAGCATCCAAAGATGTCTACAGGCTGCTAAGGATAACCCAGCAGAGGTAGCCAAGTAACCCAACCCTTCAAACTTCACCTCTGATAACAACTTTTGACTGAAGTTCCATGCTGGACAGCAGACCAGTTGGGCCCTCTTGAGTCTGCAGAAAAACATGGCTAAAGTCTCTGACAAGGGATTAACTGATGTTGGCTGCACAAAATCTGGGTCTGATTGAGAAGTTTGATGCCGAAAAGGAACACTTAAATGCCACATCATTCTTTTTGTCGGTTAGGTCCTCAGTGGCTTCATGAGATTGGACTGAAGGCAATGGAGGAAATTCAGTCTCAAATCCCATTAGAGGGTATCATCTCAATATACAATGGGGGAAAGACCATCTCAACAATCTCTTCTAATGCTTAAGGTGAAGTGACTGCAGTGCATTGTGAATAGGAAGTCTATTTGGGTCTTCAATACCATACACCACAAACAGGTTGTCTTCTTGGCCGGTTGGATCGGAATCTGGCAACTGCAGCGCCTAGCTGATGTGTTGCAGTGCTTCTGTCAGTTGTTATTGGTAAACGTTGTTGGCCTTCTTCTCAGGGGGCAGCACAGGTTCAGTGGGCCTTTGTTCCTTCATATGAGGATGGAGGAGTATCTGCTCACTCAGTGCTGAAAAAATTATTTCCCCCACAGTGCAGTGTGTCAGATGTAGCGTCTTGCTGCACTTCCCCTGGGAAGGGACTCTAGGGGCAGTAGGAGGAACTGCCTCAGTGTTGTGGCACTTCTCTGTAAATGTACTGGGCTGTGCAAGATCCAATGTGTTATGGGTTGCGACCCAGAGCGAATCGCAACATCCATACACAACACACAGACCACATTAGTGGATGAGTAACTGACGAGCGGGAGACCGTTCAGCCATTTTATTGGGCACTTACACGTGATCAAAGCTGTCCCTGCGGGTCATTTGCTGTGATCACTTTGGGCCACAATCGTGTGACCTGGCATGAGCTCTGACGGGGCTCTAGTTACAACACAATACACTGGTAGCCTGAGGTTCCGGAACTGTCCATATTTATTTGAGTGGTAGCCCTCCGTGCTCTCGCAGCAGGATGCCGGAGCGTACCTTCATGTTGCGCCTGATCTTGCATCCATCCTCTTATACTACCTGGCATGGGAAAGGAAACCCGCTCTGCTCTGAGTACTTTGGTGATGGGGCTGGTACCCATACCTGCTCACCTATACCTTGCTGTAATGGGCCATGGATATGGACTCCTCCTTCTACCTGCTGCCCAGGCTCACTGTCTGCTCCGCTCTCACCATGATCTGCAGAGAAGCCGGCAAGAAGTATGATCCTTGTAATATAGGAAGGGTCCAAGACATGCGTATCAGAAAGAAAGAGGATAAACAGCCTGGTGCAAGGAAGAGTGGAGCATTAATAAAACAGAAACATGCAGAAGGGACTGATGAAAGGTAAGCCCTATCTCCCAGTGTGTGTTGTGTAGGGTAGTTTGAAGACTTGGTGATCTGCTCATTCTGTGGCACCAATATTTTCTTAAACAAGAATTGGCAAAGCCATATAGTTTTGGCTGATGTATTGGCTTCGAAATCATAGCCCCATGGGCTCACACAATTCACCAGCCACTGCCATCAAATGCACAGGGAGTGCCATCACGTGGCAGGTAGACACATGATATGCTCTGGTAGTCAAAACATATTCCAGTCATTGGTGGCTCTACGAGTTTTCATAAACATCATTTTACTATTTTAAATAGGGGATCCCCCCATTCTCTCCTCTAGCCCACCAAAGACCCCTTTAATTCCACCCACCCCCGTTCTCCCACATACGCATATACATGTATATGGGTATGTAATTGGTCAATCTTGACCAAAAGTGCACAAGTTTAAAATGCCAACTGCCAACTATGAAAAATCCTATTACGCCCGTTGGTGTCATATACTAGGCAAGTATTTAAAAGCCCATTCAATGGCATATCCGACAGTTTTGTTATTAATAAACTCTGGATATTCACACCATGGCCTGGTAGAGCCATCATAAACCCAGGTAATTGGACTGATATCATCCAATCCCCATCACGTCCAATATCCAGGCACTGAAGCTATTATCATGAACAGCGGCTGTGCAAGTGAAAGGGCCCAATTCCCAGAACATTTGCCAATGGTGTTTTGCCATTAGAAAACGCTTCTGTGAATTAGGCCCTGTCTGACACTCTGCTACTTTGTGCCAGTGCTTTGCTTATCATGCAGCATTCAACAAAGGAAAACTTTCTTTCATGAATGCTGCATGCAAAAACCGGCCCCAGGGGTGGCTCATAAAACCAGCCCAACCAGAATCCCATGGTCAGTTCTGTTCGGCCACGGGCCGAAAGGCCGATAAGACCTATCCGATCCTGTAAAACACACATAGCCAGTTGTTGCTTGCTGCTGGGGTCCCTGTGTTCACATGCCGCGTGACACGGCTGGCCCCTTTTTATTACGACCTTGTGACTGAATGCTTCTCAAGGTCCTAAAAGGAACATACAGCACACTCCTCCTGTTTCCTAACTAAACAACATAGATAACATTCTTATCTCAGTTCACAGCAGGTGGAAACAAGTACTCTGTACTATGAAGGCATTTAATGAACACTGGTGCAGTCAGTTGAGAATGCCTGCTTCTTAAGGGAGATCAACCTCAAAGTCTCTGAGGTAATCAGGCTGCCTGTGGGATTCCCTAATGGGATAGCGCACTCCCTCTCCAGAATCATCTCCGTCTAGAGTAATTCCTCCCCCTTGGTCTATTAAACTCTCCTCGTCTTTGCTGGACCCTGGCCGCTCTATGTTAGAGTCCTCGCTCTCGATGTTTTGCCAATGTGGAGATGTAGCACTCTGCAGGCTTGTTGGGCTGCCATCACCTCCTCTCTCAGCCGACATCCCTATCCATCTGAAGAAGCTGGAATTTCTCATTACTGTGGCCTGTTCATCGGAAGCCGTTATCATAGTACCTTTGGCTTTCACTACCTTCAGCAGATTAGGCTCATGGGGTAGTGACCTCTTTCCTCTTGGGTGTCTGGATCGTACCTACTTTTAGACATTGATCACACAGTCCTCCTCTGATGTTTTCTGTCTCATTTGTTCTCCTTCTTCGTTCCAGTACACTTTCTTCATTGATCACTCCAGGACTGCGAATCGAATGATCTGGCAACAAACCCCTTGGAACTCTTTTGAATAGGGCCTCTACAGGCGGTACTCTGGTCCAGTAGTGTGGGGTGGTGTGATATTCAGATAAGAACTGGTAGTGCTCACTGATCGCACTGGCCCTGCCCATGTGCAATGTGGAATACTTTATTGAGTGTCGTCATCATCCTTTCCACATCCCTGTTGGCTCTGGGCCATACTGGTGTTATTTTCCGGTGACTTATTCCCAGGTCCTAGAGTTATTCGGAGAACCCTCTGCTCTGGAAAGGCGGGCCGTTGTCGGTGCAGATTTCATCAGGGAGAAAATGGGTGGCAAACACCTTTTATAGGATGGCTATAACATCTTCAAGTGACATAGATTCTACGAACTCCACTTCTGGATAACTTGACCATTAGCCCACAAACACTAATAAATGGGTATTTTGGCAGGTGGACAGAAAGTTCATGTGAAGTGTTCATCATGGCACATTGCTCTGGTCCCTGGATTGTATGCATGGTTCTCTTTGGTGTGGTAGTGAGGCTTGGCACCACACGCATGCATGGATAACTCTTATACTTTTCCTTGAGGCCTGGAAACCAGACCTTCTTCCTGAGCCAATTTTTGGTTTTGGCCACTCCTTGATGTCCATTGTGTGACAATTCCAACACCCGCTGCACTAGGGCGTGCCACATCAGTTCAAGCACTCTTTTGGCGTCTTGTGTGCACCTGTGTAACTGTTCCAGGACACGTTTCCACACCCCTGGGGTTTTGGCTGACTGTAATAAGCGGAACCACTCATCATTCGCTTACACCTCCTGTGTCTCCTCGAGAAACATCAATGTGGGTGTTGCCACCGATGGTAAGGTGTGCAGAAACTCTTCTGTGTCCTTCCCTTTGCCTTCTTCTTTTTGCTCTTTTGCCTCTACGGGGTGTCAGGAGAGGTAGTCTGCAGCATTTGCATTCCTTGGGCAGTACACCAGCTCAATGTCAAATTCCTGTAAGGCTAGAAGCCACTTCTCTATCCTCGCCGGAGGCTTGGAAGATGATCCGATCATGATTGGGAGAAGAGGCTTGTGGTTGGTGACTACTGTTACTGATTTGCCAAATACATAGAGGTGAAAATATTTACAACCCCAGAGTACGGCTTGAGCCTCTCACTCTATCTGTATCTCTGTTCAATGCCTGAGAGGGCACTACTTGCAAATGCAGCAGGACAAGCATCCTCTATTTCATCAGGCTGAGTTAGTACCACCAAAGACCATATGGGATGGCATCTACGATGATTTGGCTCTCTTATTTGAGTCAAAGTACGCCATGCAGTACTTTGACGTGAGTGTGCTCTTGATTTCCTTAATGGTGCCTTGTGCCAGGGTGGTCCACTTCCAACTGCTGTGCTTCTTGGTGAGATTGCAAAGGGACTCTGATATGGTGGCCAGGTTACGTATAAATCTTCCACAGTATGTGACCATGCCGGAAAACTACTTATCTCTGAGGTATTGGTAGGGGGGCCGGCTGTGTGGATGTCCTTTACCTTGGCGGGGTCAGGAGAAATTCCACTCTCTTCGAATACAAAGCCAAATAATGTGATCTTCTTTTGTAAAAATGCACATTTTGCCTCATGCAACATGAGTCCTAGTTGTTCGACGTGCCCCAGTATGCTCCCTAGCCTTTGCAAGTGCTCCTGTTCTGAGCTGGAGTAGACCATGGTGTCATTACTTATATTGATTGCTCCCTTCAGTCCAGCAAGCGCCCCACAGATTGTGTTCTGAAACACAGCTGCCTCAGAAGATATGCCTATATCAAGGTGCATATACCTACACGGCCCTCAATGTGTGGTAAATGTGGTAATGTAGCGTGACGCTGTGTCTAACACTGGTGATAACCCGATCTTAGGTCCAGTTTGGAGAACAATTTTACTCCCTGTAGGTCGGCTAGAATAACATCCAGCGTTGGTGTGATTTGACTCTCCCTTTTGATCGCTCTGTTTGGGAGACTCAAGTCTACACTTATGCAAATGGAGTCTGGTTGTCTTGGTTTGCTGGCAATTACAATTGGGAAGACCAAAGAGGTTGGTCCTTCTACTTCCTCTATGATGTCCATGTTGACCAGGTTCTCGAGTTCTTTATCAACCAGTGTTCTTAGATGAAAGGGCACGCTCTTATGGTTCAATGCCAATGGCTGTATTGTGAGGTCAATGTGTGTCGTACTTGTTCCCCAATGAACTTTCCTACTCCTGTAAATACTTTTGCATATTTGGTCAGTAGGCATTGAATGTGTACTCCGAAGGCGAAGTTTACAATGTGCAAGGATTCTGCATTGGCACATCCTAATAGTATCACCTTGCTGACTTTAGTGATGAAGAACCTTGCTCTGATGGTATTTTCCTCATGATGAACAGATGCAACAAAGACCCCTTCCAACAGTAGTAGCAGCTTTGCCCCAAATATGTATGTGTCTTTTTTAGGGGTATGAATCTTGTTAAACTGTGCTAGTTATCGTCCGCCATGATGCTTACAGACACCCCGGTGGAAATCAGTAAGAGGATCTGGGAGTTTCCAATGTGAACTGTACATCTTGCTTGTCGATTCTTTGATGCCTTTAGCTCTGACAAGCTGGAAATGCCGAATACATCTTCATCTGTTTCTTCCTCTGCTGGTTGTTCCTGGTCTGGGAGCAGCTGTTCAACTATCGCAACCTTCCATGTTGTTCTCTGAAGCGACTGTCTAGATCCAGCCTGTCCCCGGAGGTGTGTTGCCAGTGCAGGCGCATTACTCGGGTGAAGTGATTAGTTATACTACATCTCCCACACCTGTGGCCTCTTGCCGGGCAATTGTTTGAGTGTGGAAGGTCATAGCCACAGTTGGGACACAGTTTTATGTTATTTCCTTACCCCTCCTTCTTGTTGCCTAGTGGGCTTCTGTGAGACTTGCAGAATTGTTATCTACTATGGCACAGGCTTCTTCTAGCTTAGTTGATTTCATGGCAGCACACATCTTGTCTGCTCTGACATCTGCCAATTCATAGAAGTGCCAGAGTTCCAGGATGTGGGCCACAGTTATGCCTGGTTTGTGCAGTAGTTGTCTTCTTAGTTTAACTGAACATCACTGGTTTAGTTGCTGTCGCATCTCGTGTTCCTCATCTGGCCATGCACATATCATAGCCATCTGTCTCAGTCTGCAATGGTAGGCATTGAGGGATTCACCCTTCTTTCTGTAGAGCATTTCTCATGAGGGATCTCTCTTAATCAAGGTTTGCATGGGTGCAAAATACTTCTACAGTGCAGTCTTGGCTGTAGCGAAAGTCCTATCAGTGGGTCGTAGAGTTTTGAAAATGTTACACACGGCAGGACCAGCCGAGTAGAGCATAACTGACCTTCTTGTGTCATCATCGTTCTCCCCTGTCACTGCTAAAACATTTCTAGGCACTTCGCCCAGGTGGACCATCTGGGAGCCAGGGCCGACTGGGCTCCCGACACATCAAACTCTTTCAGGGGTGGGAGACACATGGACAGGCGTTGCAGCCTGGCATCTCTAGAGGCACCCCCGGCATCATCTGCCATCCTCAGCGATCGGGTGCATCACAGTTGCACACTCACACACTGCTGCGGACCAGGTAAGATTGCAGATGCTGGATGTACCATAAGTAGATGGTTTTGGGATTGCAGGGCACACAAACACTCAATGCAGGAGCTACAACCCTTGCAAACCAATCGTGCTGCAAAGTTCTCTTTTCCGGTGGTCTGGAGGTTTGCACTGTCTAGGACTGGACACTCACGATAGGACGTAGGGCACACAATTACTCCCAGTGGGAGCTGCAACCATTAGAGTGGTGACTTTAGGATGACAGGGAGATCTCCACTAACGTTTGATCGGACTTATCCTTTTGAATGTGGCGTGCTCTGGAGGTTGGAGCTCAATTATCACATGCTTTGCATAGTAGGCATGAACAGCAGTCTGGGCATATCAGAACTGCGACACGCACTACTTTGTCCGTGCACTGTGATGTATTTTTTTTCTCTATTTTGCCAATGTCATGCTGAGCATGAATGCAGGATTGGGCCGATGGCAACATCCTGTTTCACTGCCGGCGGTCCGGGAACATAAACAAGGCTGTTTTACGGCACCGGCCCTCTGGGCGCAGCATGTGCAACGTCAACACTGGCACAAAGCTCTGCCGCGTCTTGCAGCGTGCACGCACTGTGAGGTGTGCCTGCTGCAGAACAGAGGGTTCATATCTGCGTGGACCACATCCAGCATTTATTTTATTTATTTATTTATGGCATTTGTTATACGCCCAAACCCTTGGGTACCACAGCGTAAGTTACATTTGAAAATAACATTTCTGGTTACATTGGAGGCAAAGTTACACACGTGAGATCAAAACTACAGCTATGGATGTTCAAGAACTGTTTGCAAGACTAGGCGGGGATACATATATATTGATCAAGCACAGTGTTCTGGGGAGAACTATCATTTAGAGCTCTACCCTAAATGTTGGTGGCAATGGGTTATATCTGCATCAGTGTCGGGTGGGGGAACGATTTAACCCTAGTCTTTGTCAAAGAGCCATGTCTTTAGTGATTTTTTAAAGCTTGAGTGCGCAATTTCCTATCTCAGTGGCACTGGGAGGGAGTTCCATGTTTTCAGTGCTAGGACTTCAAAGCTTGATTTTCCCAGTTTAGAGAGTTTGAAACGTGGGACATAAAGTTGGGAATTTTAATTAGATCTTAGAGTTCCTGACGACTTCTTGGCAGTCACTGAGTTAGTCAGGTAAGTAGGTGCTGTCTGAGATAGGAATTTATGCCTGATGCACATGATTTTGAAGAGGATTCTCGATTTCATAGGTAGCCCGTGGGCTTCCTTTCTGATTTTTGAGATATGATCTTGCTTTTTAATGCCAAGGGCTGCTCTTAGGGCTTTGTTTTGTAGAAGTAGTAGTTTATCCAGATTGGCTTTGGACACGCCTAGGAGTAGTACATTACAATAATCCAGTTTGTACAGAATTAGTGCACGCGTGAGGGTAATGCAATATTGAGGGGTCAGAAATTGTCGACTAAGTGAGATTAGCTTAGCTGTGTAAGCAGTAGATGAGGAGGGTGCATTAATGTGTTTTGTCATAGTAAAGTTTGAGTCGAGGTGCACCCCCAGGGTTTTGGTCTGGTTGAGGATAGGGATGACAGTGCCGTCAATGGTGATGGTGGAGTATTCAGTGGGGAGTGAGTTGATTTTTGGAGGGAGAGCCAATAATGAGGATCTTCGTCTTTTCATGATTGAGGCAAAGACTGTTGATTGCCATGCACTTCTGTATTTTTTTTTAAAAACTTGTTTTTATTGATTTCGCAAATTAACCAGGTTACAATAACCAACATTTCCCCCAAACAGCCCCTCCCGCCTCCATCATCCCCCCCCTTCCGGAAGAGATCACAGTGATCAATTGTTCTCAGGATCCACTATGAAGTGAATAAGTCTGTAATTCTGATGGTGTGCGGGGTGTGCGGGCACCATTGAGCCATATAGTCCGATTGTGGATACTCCAGTACTCCTCCCCATTCTTTTGTGAAAGTGTCTTGCGTTCCTTGAAGATTATGTGTAATCGTTTCCCTGGTCATTTGCGACCAGACCTTTTGTAACCACGTAAATAGCATAGGTGGGTCTTGTTTCTTCCAGCCTTGTGCAATTGTGGCCCAGGCCGCAATGACCAGGCCCATTAGACTTCTCCATTGCGCCTTGGTGAATGTTTTGGGATGCTGCCCTTTCAGACCGCAAAGCCAGACCCTCACTTCGAGTTGATCCACCTCTTGAAATATTTTTTTCATTTTGGATATCACTTCTGACCAGAAGCCAGTGACCTTTGGGCAGTCCCACCAGATGTGTCTCCATGTGCCGGCATCCGTACAGCCCCTCCAGCACTGATTTGACATGTGCGGGTACATGCTGTTTAGCCTTTCTGGTGTATAGTGCCATTGAGTGACTATTTTGTTCCACATTTCTCTGGTCTGGGCCGCACGTGTTAGTTTGGGGATGTCGGTCCAGAGTGTCTGCCACTGTTGCATCGCGATGTCTTCTCCCAGTGTTTTTTCTCATTTTTTCATGTATGCCCATTTCAGGTCCTCTTCCTGTGAGTTTATGAAATTATGTAGAGTGTGTTAGGAAAGATTTCGTAATTGTAAGTAATTTTCCTTCCATGTGGCAACCCCTAAACTTTTTGCTGTTGTTTTCACCTTGTTCTTGACTTTGCCAGAGAAGTGCAGCCTTCTGCCGCACTCCTCTGGGCTTTCGCTCTTTTCTTATGGGGAAACTGACATGCCCTTAAGACAGTCAGTACCGGGGAACGCTGTTTCCCGTAGTTTCTTTAATCATGTTGCGGCTTTAGTGCAACATGACACAAGAGGGCACTGTAAGCTAAGTTACAGCTCTCTTGGGTCTCTAGCCTTCTACAGGCCCTAGATACTCTTTTAGGATGGTATTTGATCGATGCAAGTCATTCAGGGACTGGAATGGTGGCAGCGATCGTTTTGTTTATTTTGAGCTCCTTTTGGCGTTCTGAGCACGTTTTTCGCACTGAACCCAAAATGGTGGCCTGGCTCCCAAAATGGCCAGTCCACGAGGCTCCTTTGTCCTGTCCACTGACCGTCTTGCTCCCTTCACCTTCCCCAGGTCGGGCGACCCGGGGCCTTCCTTATTTGGGCATGTACTTTCCCGCGAAACATGGTTGCTTTCGAGGGCTTCTACATGTCGTTTGTGTGCCTCCAGGGTGTGGGCTGGGATGTCTGGTCCCAATACACATCCTGGGTGCCAGAGAGTCTAGGGTGGTGTGAATGCCTGGGACCACCGTGGTCCGTGATTGGTCCACGTATGGTATGTGTGTTGATGAGCGGATCTCCCATTGGCTCCCCTCCGTTTTGGCGCGAAGGGAACCGTGGATAAGAGGGAGCTGGAAACACCACTACCATGTCGATCTCCTGAGTTCTCACGAACAAAGGAATACAGGAGCCAAGTATCCTGCAACCAAGAGGCTGGACCGAGGAATCGCTGGTGACCCGCTGAAGGAATCCTCCTTTGCACTGCTGTCGTCCTGTGAAGCCCTTTCCTCCTTGGATCGAACCAGAAGGCCTGTACTGGTGCTTCGACCTTTGGAATAGCAGGAACAGCTATTCCCGGTGACTTCATCATCTCCTGCCAAGTAAGCCTTCGGAAGTGTCTCTGGGCCATCCAGTTGACTGACCAGCTTACAAGGGAGTCCTGCTCTGTAACCGCCGCCAGGTTGTGTTGTATTTCGAGTCCTTGTCACTCTCCCACGCTTCGTACACTTGGCGTTCCCAAGTCTGAAGGGAGGAGTGTACATTTGGCTCGAATACACACGGCCGCTCCGTTGTCCTGCTGCGGCAACAAAACTGTGCTGGTTTCGTCGATTGGGACGTCTTTTTGCTCTACACGACTACGAGGCGTTCCCTGCTCTTCTGAACCTGCCAGCTGCTGAAACTAACGTGGAGAAGCCTGGGTCTGCTTGCTTCGGGGACCGGTGAGTAGTTTAGCTAGGATCTGGTCGCCCTCCTGCAGTATCCCATTGCTTTTCCCTGCTGTGTAAAAACAGCACCCTTTTGGCCGTACTCGCGCTCTGCTTCTGCCCGCTGTGGAGGCTGCGCTTGAGTTGCGGAACCTGTTCTCCTTCTGCTGTGCACTAACCCGAACTGCCTGACTTCCTCCGAAGAGCTTCCCCTTTTGCCCGTTGGCACCGGCGTGGCAGGTACTTTGAGCACAAGGCTCCACTCTCCGCAGGGCTCGGACTTCCATCTAGTTAGGTGCCTCTGAAGGCGAACTGAGTCTAAAGCGTTATCGCACTGCCTGTTTTCCTTTCCTTTCAGGTGGACTACATATTTCGTGCTCTAAACGCTTGCGACTGTGTATTTGTATATATATTGTGTTGATATGGTATGTGTTGGTTTAATATTGTGATATTGTGATTTTCTCGCTACGGTCATTGTTTTAAAGGCCTTAAAATAAATCTATTTTTGATATAACAACTGTTTGGAGTAGTTTGTAAGCGCTCTTGCTTTGTGTGCTCATTGCGGGCTTTCAGTCACCCTCACCCCTCTTGAGACCTAGTCTTGACCGCCGCGATCGCTACCTTGATTGGTCTGGCTTGTCCAGAGGTTACCCTGTTCCAAATCCGTCTTAACAGAGTGGAGACCAGCTTTCTCTCTCCTGAGTTGGTGAGAAGACATTTTTCGAAGGCGGTCAGATCCCTGGTCGCCGCCTGTGTTATCTCGGGCGTTGTCAGCCAATGTCTAACTGTTCATATTTGTATCTGTCCGAGTTTGTGAGTTTCCAACATGACTTGCAGTCCGCGAAAGATCTCACTTCCTTCTCCACGAACATTTACCCAATTTTCCTACATCCAGCTTCCTCCCAATTCTCGTATGCGCCGTGCTCCAGCCCGGGTGGAAATTGCGGATTCCTGCAAATTGGTGTAAACGGGGCCGTTGCAGTGGTAATGTTCCCTTTCCGTGTCTGCTCATCGCAGGCGTTCAGTGTGGCCTTCATGATCTTGCTAATGCGCAAGTTTGGATGTCTGTGCAGCTTTAGTTTCCATAACAGTTCTTATGGAGTTCTTGCGACCGCCCTGTCCTGGGTCACCCAGATTGTTCGTTGATTGTCCCCTAGCCATTCTTTCAGGATCCACAATTGTGCCGCATGACATTAATTCCTAAAGTGCGAGAGCGCTAGGCCCCTCTCTCTGACGTGGGAAGTGAGAACTGTTCTGGTGACTCTTGGGGGTTTCCCATTCCAAATGAATGAGGAGACTGTCTTTGTCAATGTTTTGAAGTATGACTTGGGGATTGAAATTGAGAGGGCTTGAAAGTAATACAGCAGTTTTGGGAGGGTGTTCATTTTTACCGATTGGATTCTACCCCACCAGGAGATATTTAGGGGGCACCACCGCTCTAGATCTTTTTTAACCTTGGACAGAGTGGGGGGTAATTCCTTTTATATAAGGCTTCTACCTTATGCGTGATAGTTATGCCTAAGTATTTAATACCCTCCTCTGCTATCTTTAAGCCCAATAGCCCTGCTTCCCTGTTCAGTAAATCTCTGCTCCCAGCTAGGTGTAGGGCTTCCAATTTATTCTTTTTTATTTTTAGGCCCAATATATTCCCAAATGACTCAAGCAGTTGGATAGCCTCAGGTATAGTATGACTAGGGTCTTCGAGGGCCAATAACATGTCCGCATAGGCTGTTACCTTATGTTGTCTACCTGCCATCTCAATCCCCTTGATTTGGTCCGATTCCCTTATTTTAATTAGTAATGGTTCCAGGCATAATGCGTATAGAAGAGGGGAGAGCGGGCATCCCTGTTTCGTTCCCCTAGAGATACGCACCCTCTCCGTGACTTCCCCATTTGCCGCTATCATAACCGTAGGTGAGGAGAAATTGGCCTTGACCATGTTTATATATTGGTTCCCAAATCCCATGTGTGCCATGGTTTTAAAGAGCATGGACCATTCTACCCGGTCAAAAGTCTTTTCGGCATTCAGTGATAGTAACACTGCTGGGGTGTGGGTTATGTTTATTTTTTCTATTAGGTGTATTAGCCTTCTCATGTTGTCATGTGTCTGCCTCCCTGGAATGATTCCTGACTGATACGGGTTAACTAGGGAGTGTAGCAGCAGGGAAAGCCTGGCTGCCGAGATTTTCGTGTAGATTTTTGAGTCTAAGTTTATCAGGGCTATAGGTCTATACAAGCCCGGGAGGGAGGGGTCTTTCCCTTGTTTATGAAATACCAAAACTTTAGCCTCGTTCATGGATGGAGTGACATTCCCACTTTCTCTTAAGGAGTTCAGTAGTCTAGTAAGGATGGGTATTATGAGGTCTTAATATTTTTTATAGAATGAGGCTGTGAATCCATCCGGGCCAGGTGCTTTGTTGAGTGGGAGATCCTTTATAGCCTTCTTCACTTCACCTTCCTTTATTTGGGCATCAAGATCCCTTCTGACTTCTTCTGATTTTTTGGGGAAGGGGATAGAGTCCAAAAATCTGTCTTGGTCTGCTTCGTCTGGGTGTTCTGATGTACATAAATTCTGGTAGAACATCCTGAATGAGTCCCCTATATCTTCGGTGCGCGTCAGCGTGTCACCTTGCGTGTTTTGAATGTTCTGGATTGTCATTGACTTTTGCTTCGAGGAGAGTAATCTAGTATGTAGTATCTTTGTTTGAGGTATAGGAGGGAGCTCTGTGCCTTTTTATTATGGAGTAGTTCAAGTTGCCTGTCTGTGTGCTTCAACGCCCTCTTTAAGTCTCTGGTGGGGTTTGCCACTAATTCTTCACGGATGTCCGAGAGTTTCTTTTCCAGTTCAGTTTCTCATTGTTGTCTTTGTTTGTCCCTCGTAGCCTTTAGGGCGATCATGTGACCCCTGATTACCGCCTTAAACGCCTACCAGACTGTACCCAGGGAGACCTCTCCAGTATCATTGAGTTCGAAGAATTCTACAATCTTGTCTCTTATAGATTCTCCCATCACTGGGTCCATTAGCACATCCTGCGGGAGCCTCCATCTCCTTATGCCCCTCTCTTTCCCTGGGGTCGACATTTCCAGCCAGAGGGGTGCATGGTCTGACAGAGAGATTGGGCCGAGCTCCATGTCTTGAATTTTCCCCAGAATCCCCACAGAAACCCAGAAGTAGTCAATTCTTGACATCGTATTATGTACGTGCGAATAATATGTGTATCCCTTAGTTTGACCTTTATGTTCCCTCCATGCATCACACAATGCAATGCCTTCCATCCGTCTTTTAAGGCGCTCTGACGGGGCGCCCTGATGGTGGGGTCCCCCCGTGCTCCTGTCCATTTGTGGGTGCCAAGCCATATTAAAGTCCCCCCTGCGATTATCTCACCTTTCGCATACCCCTCGAGCCTTCCCATTGTGTCTCTCCCCCAACCATTAACCTAACTCCAACTATGCTCCCGAGGAGGGCCCGGGTACCTATGGTAGCTCTGGTGTTCCGCCTATCGCTCCCTGCCCTCTGTAGACTCGAGGCTAACATTGCTGGGAGTCCTAAACCCCGCATTTCCCTCAGGCCGTGATGTTAGTCTTACCTTTTCCACACCTGGGCCAATGAATTTGTTGAGAACGAAACCCTTCATCGGGTACCGTTCCGCGAACTTTGTTTAGTAACCGGATCATAAATCCTTTAAGTTATGCATCATCCATTCCTCTATTCTGTTGCTCTTAACTTATTGTTTCCCCTTACATGCCGTTTCTTTTTCTGACGGACCCTTTCCCAGCCCCCTGGTCTGCTTGGCTGTTCCCCCGCCGTCTTCACATTCCTGGTTTGGGTCTCCCCTGCCTGGATGTCCATGATACTTAGCCCCTCTTCCCTGGTGGTCACCCTCCTTTGCTTTCCTTACCAATCGAACAGCAGCCCGAATGGGAATGTCCATTTGTATTTTATCTCTCTCGCGATCAGTTTCCTTATGAGTGCGGCCATTTCTCTTCTCTTTAGGAGTGTTACGGCTGACAGGTATTGAAAAAGCTGAATATCCACACCATTCATCCTGATTTGATCAAGCTGCCTCGCTCTCCTTAGTATAAGTTCTTTTTGCGGATAGGAGGATAGAGCTGCTAGCACGTCTCTAGGTCTCTCCCCAGGTGCGCCTGTGCGTTTAGGGCCCACTCTATGGACACGGTCAATCCCAATTGCCTCCGCATCTTGTTCCCCTAAGATGTCCCTTAAGACTTCCTGCACCGCTTTCTTCAGGTCCTTGTCCGTGACCGATTCTGGCATGTGTTTTATGCAGATATTCGATCTGCGGGACCTATTTTCAAGATCCTTGCACTGTATTTCCAGATTGTGGGTCAGGCGGACTAAGTGCTCTTGTGTTTTGGCTTTTCTGTAGGGCCTCTTCCTCCGCATTTTGCACTATTTTCTCTAAGGTATCCGTTCTTTCTTCCAGATTGGCAATATCATGTTTGACGTCTTGGATCGCCTGCTGCATGTCGTGCTTAATCGCAGCGAATTGGTCCTGGACTGTTGACATGAGCTTTTCTTGTAAGCCAATGAACCAGGCGTGCATGTCCTCTTTTGTCGGGGGTAAATTGCCGGGGGTGGATTGACCCGAGTTCTCCTTCGGGCCGGTTGAGTCATCCTGTGATCCTCCTCTGGCTGTAACCGGGGTCTCTGCGGCCCACATGTGTAATATGCTGGAGTCCTGTTTGGAGGATTGCGGGTTCTGTTGGGCGCCCCCCCTTACCTTTTGCTCTTGACATTTCCCCTTCAGTGAACCAAAGCCGCTGTGTGGACCCCATCCTCTCCTTCCCTGTGGAGTGGCTGCGTAGCGCTCAGCCACGTGGTCCCCCTGTTGTTCACCTTCTGAGCGTTTGCACCAGTTCTTGATCTGAAACTACTGCTGTTACACTGGTATCAATCACGCAATCACGTCTACCCAGAGTGTAGTGTTGCGCTCTGCTGGTTCACGGGGGCTGGGGGGGTTCTGTTGGTCTTTTCCCTTTCCTCTGCCCCTTCCTGTCCCCCGGCTAATCAGCGAAATACGCACTGTATGTGGGAGGATAGGGTTCGTCTTGCCTGCCGTGGGATCCCTGCTTCCAGTTGCTGCTATGAGGGAGCGTTCGCCATATCTCTTGGGGCCTTGAAGGAGGGGGAGGAGCGGGGGGGTTTTAACCTCTCAGTACACGGGCCGGGGACTGCCACTGCTACCTCCGCCTCGGAGCACAGCCGGAGCGTCTCCGGCTTCTCCCGCCGCCTGCCTGGTCGCCCTGTTCGCCCCAGAAGGCCCTGCAGTGCTGTGGTTCCCGACTCGGCCCAATCTCTCCGCCGCCGCCAGGAGTCTCGGGGGTTGTAGCTCCCCTTCACCTTGCTTCGCGGCCCACACGTTGCCGCCTCCCCAGATGCTGGGCCACGTAGGAGTGCTCGCCGTCTCGGTGGGGGAGGGGAGGACCGCTTCTCTGTTACGCTGGGGGTCGGACCTCAGGGAAATCGCCTCCCGTGTGTGTCCGGTGACTCTTGGCGTTGGGTGATGCACGAAGATGGAACGGTCCCCCTCCGGATCGTAGCTTTATGAAGTGCTGCTGAGTGGCCCGGCGGGAGCGAGTCTCACACACGTCTGCCTGCTCGGGCGGCCATCTTGGAATCATCCACTTCTGTATTATAGCATATATTTTGTTTACTAAGCGTGTGTCTTGCTCGTGGTTCCCTGAGATAGATATTAGGATCTTGATATTGTCAGCAAAGTTTGTATAGATGACACCCATGGCGTCCAGAGCAGCGAAGAGAAGTTTGGTGTAGGCGTTGTATAGTGTGGGTGACAGGCAAGAGCTGGGATTGGATCTGCTGAAACTTTGCCTGTTGTGACTCTGGAAGTTCGGTCTGCTAAGAAAGACTTCCCCCATGCTGTAACATCTTCGTAAAGATTGAAGTTTTCTGCCACTGTGGTGCATAGCTTGTCATGATCCACCAACTCAAAGGCAGCCGATTGGTCTAATAGAAGTAGAATACAGAGGTTGCCTGAAACCCTGATGGTATCCATTTGGATTTTCAGATTCAGTAATGCTGTTTCTGTGCTATGGTTGGCCAGAAGCCAGATTGTCTGGTTCCTAGTAAGTTATTAACTTCCAGGTGTACTTGGATTTGTGTATACGCAATTTTGTCTATTATTTTCAACAGAAAGGGGACTGTGGTGATGGGGCGGTAGTTGGTGGGCACTGAGGGGACTACTGACATTTTTTTTAGGAGCGGTGTGGCCCACTCTTTCTTGATACTAGTGGTTACAGAGTTTGTTCGGAAGGAGGCATTGAAAAACTTTGTTATGAAGGAGGATAGTGAGGAGGCACACTGTTTGATTAATTTGGCTGGAAAGCAGTCTCCTTTGCAGTTCGAAGGTTTGAGCCCAGCTATAACCTTTTGGATTTGTGCTTGGTTGACCCGAGCAAAGTTGAATTGAAGTTCTGGGTTACCTATCTTCAGGTCCTGCTGTAATTTTAAGGAAATGTTGTTGGCTAGAAGTTTTTGTTTGGCTAGGATTTTGTCTTGTAGCTTGGATATTTTGGCAGCTAAAGCATCCTGAATAGTCTCACACCATTCTTTACTGATCGGCATGGTATTCGTGATAGGAATAGGGTTTTCCAATTCTTGTAAGATTGTGAATAGTTCTTTGGAGTCGGAGGATGCATTATTAATGCAGGTGTTCAAATCATTGGCCTTGTGCTCAATAACAGATTTTTTGTAATTTTTAATTACTTCCTGAAGTGAATTATATGACTCACTGCTAGGAGATTTCTTTTAAGCTTGCTCTAATGCTCTTGTGTGTCGTCGTAAAGTATTCAGGTCGTTGTTAAACCAGAAGTTGGCATGTTTTTATGGGTGAGGAATTTTAGTTCTGAGGGGGCTACGAAATAAATGGTATTTTTTAGGCCATTGTGGTAGGCTCTGGCGATGCTGCTAGGATCAGCCATTGGGTCTGTGAGTATTGTGGCGGAAAGGGCTTCTGCCAATGCTGGTGCGAGGCTCTCGACTGTGCGGTTACGTGTGTTTCTGGTTTCTATGGGATTGATAGAGTTCGTGAGATGGGAAAGTTTCTATGATGTCGATAGTGAGAAACAAATAAGGTGATGGTCAGACCAATTAACAGCTGTGATAGTGTTGATGGTTAAGATAACATTGAGGGTCAGAATCCAGTCCAGGGTTCTGCCCTTGTTGTGGGTGGGTTCGGTCACCAGTTGGGAGAAGTTCATGTCGTGCAATGCTGAGCAGAATGCACTTGCTTTATGATTTTATGTGTCATTGAACCCTAAATTTAATTCCCCTAGAATTATGAACTTGGTCTTGGGTTTGAGGGTGGAGGTGATTGCCAAGCAGATTTCTGATTCTGGATGGCTGGGTTTCGTATGTGCTCGGTAGATGATGGGGAAGTTAAATGTTGTTTTAGGATCTGTTAATATATTTTAATTTTTTCAAATTTTGTTTTATTGGTTTTATACACAATAATTAACAATAGCACATTTTGGCATACATATCAGGTTACAACCACTCTTCCAAAATAAGATTCACAGTGTTTCCACAAGATAATGTACCAGAATTGGTGATCTAACTTCTCCCCATACCTCCCCCTCCCCCTTTAGTGGTCAAAGATTCTATCGGGGCACATTATCATGCAAGTCTCTTTATGTCACATTGGGCCATCTATCTGGTTCATTTGACTTGTTTAACATTACAAAGCATTGCAATATTATTGGCAAGGTATTGCACAGATTGCTGGGTGCAGCTTAGTGCAATTGTACTAATGATTGATACAGGCACCATCTCCATCTGTTTTGGCGTTTATGTAGGATGCCTTACAGGGTCCGTAGCATATGTCTCTACAAAGTCGTTCCACAGTGTTTCGTGCTGAGCCGACTTTCCGTGGAAAGGGGCAGTGATTCTTTCCATCGTCCATATGTTTGTGGCTACTCCCATCAATTATTTTTTGGAATGGAGATCCTGTGCCTTCCATCTGATCACTAGGCAAGCTTGCGCTGCCAGTAGTAGGGTGGGCCGCAAGTTCCCCAACTTTTGACACACCATCCTCATCCTCCTCCAGGCCAAACAGTACAACGAGAGGTGTTGTTTCTCTATGGATTCTATCTGCATCCTTAATCCAGCCCAGGACTTCACTCCAATACACCTGTACCAGAGGACAATCCCACCACATATGCCAATAGTAGGCCCTGTTCCCACATTCCCTTGAGTACATAGGGCTAGGGTTTGAAACATTTTGGATAGTCTGTAGGGGTCATATTACCATCTGTATAGTAATTTTATAGCATTTAGTTTATACTCTGCGTAATTGGACCGCCTGATAATACAAGTTGAGGACTGGGAAGCCTACTCCACCTTTATCCTTCGGGAGTATAAGGACTTTGTAGGATATTCTTGGTTTCTTCCCCTCTTCGCTCAGCATTCATCTGGCCGCTCACCATCCAGAACACCTCGGCGGCCTGCAAGAGAAGAATAAACAGGTTAACAAAGCAACAAAAGCGCACATAGCGCCGCGCTCCGCGCATTCACTCACCATCTCGAGCACCGCCCTACCAACCGGCTCGACATCTTCATCATCCTTTCTGCACCTAAGAGAGAAGGAGGACATTAATGAGGGCAATTACCTTTACGGACAGTAATTAAAAACAATATACTTACCTGAGAAACTGAGTCGCAGCAGATATGGACTCTCAGGCCGTGCCAGTGAAGCAACTTGGCAGCGAAGCACCCCCATTCACGACACACCCCTGCACAGAATTGCAGGACGGAGAGTGCATTTTACCGAAATCCAAGGTGAGGAAAACTCTAAAGGAGTTGTTGGGGTTCACAAGGGAGGTGGGCCCAAAGAGATAGAGATTGTGGGCTAAACCAGAACTCCTGTATTCCAGACTGGATCCTCGGCAGAACAAGAACCCGGGGGAGGCAAGTCCAGGATGGGAGCGGTCCAACCAAGTTGGGTGGCATCCCTGTGGATAGGAGGTGAGCGTTACAGGGTATCCCCACCAATACCGTATTGCTTTATCCTGTAGGAATTTGGGGGCACTTTCTTCTCATGGGCAGGGTGAGGTAGGAGAGGTCCTGATAGATTGATACATTTATCCCATCCATGAGGATCTGTGTACCGTGTTTGACCTTCTCAAGGACTCGAGCTTTGTCTGCATAATTGTGGAAGAGGGCCAGTATTGTTCTCGGGCCTCCAGCTGATCCGCCTGCTCGGTGGATACGGTCAAGTTTGGGTTCGTCCACAGAGTCATCTCCGAACAGCAGTTTCATCAGCGTATGCAGTGTTCTTTTTAAATCAAGCTCTGTTTCCCCATGATTGTCGGGAACGCCAAAGACACATATATTATTGCGTTGTTCGCGGTTTTTGAGGTCATCAACCTTCAGGCAAAATTCTTCCTCCCTCATTTCAATATCTGTGATCCTGGCATCCATTTGTATTTCTAGTGTAGACAAAGAGGTTTGATTGTGCTCCACTTCCTCAAGCCTCTCTTCCATTTTGTCAATCCTGTTATTTTGTCTAGCTTCCCAATAATATCCGCTCTCATACTCTTCATTTTGGACAGTAGGGTGGCGAAGTCTGCCTTGGTTGCCGCAGCCTTTGGTCCTGAGGAAGCCATCACGACACTGGGAAGGGGATTGTTGGATGTATGATGGGGGGAAAATTTGTAGGGCGCGAGATTCTCTTTAATGTTCATATGCACTGAGTTCACAGCGCCCGAAAGGATGATATTGTTGAGGCCAGTGACAGTACCTTCAGAACCGATCTGTCGACATCTTCCTGTGTTGAATGAGGTGGGTGCACGCCCTTAATGAGATGCGGCCCAGCCGGCTCAGTGAAGCATGGGGTCGAGGGCAATAGTGGAGATCAGCACTCTCCCTCCGGAAACTGTGGTTGGTGAGAGAGACTGTCGGACTTCATGCGCGTTTGTCTTGTCTCAGTGGGCGCACATTGGTTCCTGGTAGTGGGTGAGGTCCAACAGTGATGAAAGGTTCCCAGGGGACATAAGAAGTATAATCCGTGGTCTGGGTCATTTTGTATAAGAGCTCGAGCACTGTGGGATCAGGATGTGACCCTTCTCTGAGTGGTTCTGTAGGAATGCACGTTGGGGTGCCCCAGCTGTTCAGGAAGCTGAGCACTCAGTGTGCGCCACGGTCTCGTTCAGCAGCGTCATGGGTCATGCAGAGTTTCTGGGGTGGTATGAGAGTGTCTCTGTGTCATTGGGTGTGAGGCTGATCCCCTGCAACCTCCCCTAATTTCCCGTTGTTTGATTCCGTGTGTAGGGGTGATCTTGGTGAGTTGCTTGCGGGGTGATTTTTGGCCATGAGAATCTGTCTCCTGCAAAATGGGGATGGATGATTCCAGACTGATTCCAGGATTAGGGTGCCGGGAAATTACCCTTATCCATTGTGTAGTACATTTGCAAGGACTGGGAAAGTTCAGTGCTCTGTCTGGATCCCTCACTGTAACAAGTTCAGCTGGGAGTCCCTTGTTCACCTGCGCAATTTGGTCATCTCGGTTGAAGAGTACAGCACGCCACCAGGGGACTTGCGGGTATGGGTCTTTGTTTGTTCCCACGAACAGTGCAGCACCAGCTTACGCCCAGAGAGCTGATAGAATGTCCTCTCCTTTTCAAAATTGTGGCTCCTCATGCTTAACTACCTCCTTCCCCCTATCAATTGCGGTGGAGCAGGGATCTGTGTATGCACGGGACAGTTTAACCTGTGGGGGTGATAGACCAGCTTATTTACGGCCCATCAGAGTGTGTCTGATTCTAGGGCAAGCCCAGGGGAGTTTCGTTGGCTCTAACTTCTGTTCATGGTATGTACGCGTAGTGTGTGTTACTCAGTGTTCCGTGCTTTGAGTGTACTGTGTCCACCAAAGACTTAATGTGGAGGTTAGGACTAATATCTCCACTGGATCAATAGTTCGAGTGTGGCTCTAGAATTACCGGCAAAAAGCGGGGGTGGGCGGAGGTCACTCACCACATCTTGATTCGCCTTGCGCTGGTCCGTCATTCCGTGGACAGTGGCACGCTGGGTGCCCGGTGCACCCTTTAGGCAGCGGGGCCTTCGAGTCACGTTCCCGCTTTTCTGGAAGGCGTGTGGTTCAGGACCGAGTGAGTCATGCGGGCCGCCCGGGGCCAGGAGCACTCAAGGGCCATCACCCCAATGCCTCTGGGTTATGGTCGTCTCTGATTGAGGGTTTCTTTTTGCGACTGCTGTTTAATTGGGTGACTTCCCGGTGTCAGCTGTCTCTTGGGCAATTCTGCGCATCACGTCGTTTGAGGACCGAGCGAGTTGAAGGTGCTCCGCACAATGCAGGCAGGCCGAGTGGGGCCAGGGGCATCCATGAAGCACAGCTCCGCAGCTTCCAGGAATTTCTCGTTCCACTTTCTCTCTGCCCATCGAAGCCTCTATCCTCAATCCTGGAATCGCACAGGGTGGCTTGTAGGACTAGGATTTTCTCAGTTTTACGAATCGGTTTCTCAGTTCGAACACAGGGCATAACGGCTTCTCTTGTGGATCTTTCGTACACCGGTATAAGTTTTATTTTCGTTTAGCTGCAGTCCGGGACATCGTGGACTGCACACAATGATTTCTATGGGAATCCTTTGCCAATTTTCACTGTGTTTTCTCCAGCAGGGGGACAGTCCCTCCTACAGCACTGGGTCACTTTTCATCCAAGGGGGGTCCAGAAGTGGGGGCTCAGACTGCTTCACGGACCATGGGGGCAGAGCTCACACAGAGGAAGAGATCATCTGTGTGCCCCCTGGTGGCCAGTCCCTCTGTTAATATTTTTAAGTGAAGTATTTCGTAGCCTTCTGTAGGGTGCATGTGGCATGTTCTCAAGTTTAAACTATCTTTGGCGATGATAGCCACGCCTCCTCCTTGAGCATTAATACTGTCTGCTCTATGTATTGTAAACTCTGGAGGGATAGCCAACGCTAGTAGAGGTCCTGCTGCTCGGTGGAGCCAAGTTTCTGAAATGACTAAAAAATCCAGATTATGGTCTAAAATGAGGTTGTGTCTCATGGCATGTGCTCCTAGGGAGCACACATTAATAAGTCTGCCTTTGAGAGTGTGTGAGTTATTGACTGAAGATTGTGGAAGTTGGAGTTGAGGTGTTTAGGTGATGGCAGGGATGGTGGGGGGGGGATATTGGCTGAGCGTGTTATGCAGAGTGGATGCTGAGTGAGACGTCCAGGTTCTGATCATTGTGCTGCTGGTTGGGTGAGCTATTACAGGTATAGCCATTTGTCAATCTTGAGGCAAGTCTGAGTAATCTGAATGGTGCGGAGTCCGAGTGTGAGTCCCAGTGTGCCCCAGTCCTTCAAGCACAGAGGAGCTGCAGAGACGAGACCTGTGAGTCTTGCATCTTTTTACGTGTCTGGCTCTTTAATTCGGAACTTCTCCTTAAAAAGGGTCAGCGGGCGCAGAGCACCGCAAGGGGTCCGAGTGTGACTCCCAGTCTGCCACAGTCCTTCAAGCACAGAGGAGCTGCAGCAACAAGAGCTGTGAATCTAGCATCTTTTCACGTGTCTGGCTCCTTAATTCGGAACTCCTCCTTAAAAAGGGTCAGCCGAGGCACAGAGGAAAACGATGTTGGCGAGTGGGCCGCAGAAACAGCACCAGACCTTACAAGCCAAAAATCAATATGGAGGTCGCTGCGCCTGCCACGCCTGTTGTTGCAATTTATTGAACATCGACCATGGCGATGGCGTCAGCGCCGGTTGCAGAAGAGTTAAGAACTTTAAATCCAGCATCAGCAGAAACGTTTTTAACATTACTGATACCCAGGCCGATACCCACACTGTCCATCATGCTTCACCAAGGGTGAATGTCTTCCTTGTCAGCGCTAGCGAGAGCTAATCTGCTAGATGAGGATAAACACTATCTAGCCACTAAATCATCACCTTTAATGACTAAGGAGAGTGTGGTGGCTTCGGCAAACAAAACACTCCCGTTTTGTTGTGAACTCAATGATGCCGCAGTATATTGTAACACATCAGTCGGGCTGGTGAACACTAACACTGTGGAAGTAGACACAGCTTCATATCAGTCCCCTTTTGATGTAACAGACATCGACCTAAAAGCATTACAAATTCCTACTGGCGTGGTAGAACAAAGTGACTTCATATTCGTTCCGCCAGTGATTGACATAATTCGAAAGACAGTAACTGTGAGTTCTGTTCCGCCGCCCGTTCATCATCCTATTGGGCCTCTGAGGTCAAAAGGCGCAGTGGTAGGGATAATTCTCCAAATGTGCTATTTTCCCTTACCTTTTGAGACCCCCAGCAACTTTACTGGATTTCTAGGATTTCATTTTTACCTGGGAAGAATGTGAGCCTTTTTTCCCCACTCTTCCATGTACTTTGATGTGTGTTTTACTTTTGTTTTATTTGGTTATGGTCTTTTAAATAAACTCCAGTGGCATTATCTTTTTCTGTGTGTCACACAGCACTTTAAGTGCAGTGACACAGGGGTGTCTTTCATACTCCCCAAGGTTTAAATACCTTCTCTGGGACTGAATACTGTCCCCCAGAGCATTTAAAGTTAAATTGACTTTACTAGTCTCTTTAAATTTACTAACCCAGCACAGCCTATCTTACTATAGAGTGCTGGAGGGGTTGCTTAGCTTCCCCTGAGTCAAAACACTAATGTAACAGTAAAATGTTACCTTTTCCTATTTTAAATGGCTGGTGTCAGTGGTTTAGATCAACTACTGTGATTTTTCCCGAATGCTAACAACGGTAGCTAATAATCAGGGGTAGCCATGTTTTTCAATACGGCGCCCCAGACCTATCTGTAAAAACAGACTCAGGTAATCTTTTTTCGCCATTTCTTTTAGGAAAAGTCCTTCTTGTGTTTGTCTCTGCACGCCAAACCAGGTTTGGTCCCTTTGTTTGTGCCCTTTGGCGGGCTTCTGTGCTGAAGCCCTCCTCTGGTGGCAGTGTCTGGGGTAGACAGGGTGTGACGGAGGTGCACGAAACTCCCTGTGCTTAGTCTCCTAGGAGACCTGAATGCACTCTGGTATGATTGGCTGACTGGCTGTCCGGCAAGGACAGCCACCCTGCTGTGTGAGTGACAGCCAGGCTGAATGAATGTGGGGAAAACTGTTTAAAAGCAGGTCTCTGGGACTTGGAAAGCAGAGTCGACCACTGGAACGAAAGAACCGAAAAGGAGAGGCACAAGAAGACTGCTGCAACTCCTGGACGACTGGTGAAGCCCTGCTGCCAGTCCGAATTGCCTGGAAACTCCAACGACAGAGAAGCCCTTTAAGGTTAACTTCTTCCCTTGAGTTTGGTGGGAACAATCAACTTGCAAGCCACCTGGACACCGTCCTATTCTGGTTAAATTTTCTTCAGAGTGCTATTGAAAAGGGAAGGAAACCAGGGGGACTTTAAGGCACTCAAACCTTAAACCGACGTCTGCTACAGCTTTTGGCCTCTTCCCTGGGCAGTGCAGGAACCTCCTGACGTCCTCAATCTTGTCCCCATGACTGAAGCACAGGAACAGCGAGATCTGCTCAAACTGCCAGAAACAACTACCTCAGCTACAGCTTTCTTCATTAAAAAGGAATTGTGCAAACGCAATCCAGAAATCTTTTCAGCCAGTGAGAAAGTGCGTGAAACTTTCCCCAACTACGAAGGCTTGTCCTTCCTTAGACATTTAATCTCTCTTCTAACTTGACACCTGAACAACAGGAGGAGTGCAAGTTTCTGTTAAATCAGTTTGCCTCCCTGTTTTCATTATCAGCAGGCTTGACCCCTTGGGGCCAGCATGAAATTTACACTGGTGACCGTTTACCTGTCACAAACAGAGGTTACAGGATGACAGATCAACAAGATGCTTGATCTCGTGGTGATAGAACCCTCTACCAGTCCATTGTCTAGTCCAGTTGTTCTAGTACCAAAGGCATGATCTAAGGAGTTGAGACTCTGTGTGGACTATAGAGCTCTTAATGCAGTCACCAAGACTGATGCCCACCCTTTACCAAGGACAGATGAACTGGTGGATAAACTTGGTTCAGCCAAGTACCTCAATACATTTGATCTAACTTTAGGCTATTGGCAAATAGCACTGACATACCATGCCAAGGAGAAAACTGCATTCTCAACCCCCGCTGGCCTCTATCAATTTAAGATAATGCCTTTTGGACTAAAGAATGCATCTGCTAAATTCCAAAGGATGGTTAATCAAGTTCTGAATGGGATGGAGGACTTATGCATGGCATACTTGGATGTCATTGCAGTGTTCAGCCCTATCTGGAAAGAACATGTTGACCACTTAGGATATGTTTTGCAGGCTCTTGAGCAGGCCCATCTGACCATAAAGACTAGTAAATGTAAAATTGGTCAGAGTAAAGTGGTCTACCTTGAACATGAGGTAGGAGGAGGTGAAATCTGGCCATTGCCTAGCAAAGTACAAGCTGTACAGAACTGGGCCACCCCTACTACTCAACCCCAAGTGAGAGCCTTCCTAGGCCTCACTGGTTGCTATAGGAACTGCATAGAGAACTATGGGACCATAGCTTCTCCCTTGAATGTGGTCTCCTCTCCCAAATTCCCTAAAAAGGTCCAGTGGAATGAGGAGTGCACTCAAGCATTTGACGGCCTAAAAAAAGCCCTTTGTCAAGCTTCAGTCCTAAGAGCTCCTGACTATAACCAAACATTAATTGTACATACAGATGCTTCAAATACAGGTCTAGGTGCAGTCCTTAGTCAACTGGATGAGAAAGGTAGGGAGCACCCCATTTGCTTCATCAGCAGGAAGCTGAAGGAACCAGAAACAAGGTGGGCAACCATTGACCGTGAATGCTTTGCTATTGGGCGGTCATTGAAGAGGTTTAGACCATAGTTGCATGGATCTACTTTTGTGATTCAAACTGACCACCAACCCTTGAGATGTTTGATGCAAATGAAATGGGAAAACCCAAAACTACTAAGATGGTCAATAAGCTGCAAGGGTTTGAATTACCATTGGTGTCACCACCAAAATGCTGATGTTCTCTCCAGGATATTTGACCAACTGGAGTAAGGAGATTCATCCGCGAGTGGATTAAATCCTCATGTCCCTTAGTCTGGGGGGGGTGAGTGTTAGCGAGAATTCTCCAAATGTGCCAATTTCCCTTACCTTTTGAAACCCCCAACAACTTTGCTGGATTTCTAGCATTTCTTTTTTTTACCAGGGAAGAGTGTGAGCCTTTTTTTCCCACTCTTCCATGTACTTTGATGTGTTTTTTACTTTTGTGTTCTTTGGTTATGGTGTTTTAAACAAACTCCATGGGATCTGGTATGATTGGCCGGCTGGTTGTCCGGCAAGGACAACCACCCTGCTGTGTGAGTGACATCCAGGCTGAATGAATGGGGGAAAACTGTTTAAAAGCAGGTCTCTAGGACTTGGAAAGCAGAGTCGACCAATGGAACGAAAGAACCGAAGAGGAGAGGAGGGAAGACGGCTGCTGCAACTCCTGGACGACCGATGAAGCCCTGCTGCAGGTCCGAATTGCCTGGAAACTCAGACAATAGAGAAGCCATTCAAGGTTAACTTCTTCCCTTGAGCTTGGTGGGAACAACCAACTTGCAAGCCACCTGGACAGCGTCCTATTCTGGTCGAATTTACTTCAGAGTGCTGTTGAAAACCAGATAGCCTCAGGGAAGGAAACCAGGGGTACTTTAAGGCACTCAAACCTTAAACCGACGTCTTGCTACAGCTTCTGGCCTATACAAAAGACTCTGAACCATTGACTTTGGCCCAGGCCTATTGAGAAGAATTCCTGGTTGTATTTAACTTGAACCCTTTGCCCTGCCTATGATTGTATTTGGGCTGTCTATTCTTATAACCTTGTCTTTTTCCTCCCTACCTAAGTATCTAAAGTGCCATTTTGCTCACACTTCATTTTTGAGCTAAACTTGTTTAGTTACTTACCGGTTGGATTTTTGTGGTATATGTTTGTGTGATATTGAGCTGCTTATGAAAGTGTAATGTGTTAATATATATTCTTTTACTCAGAAACCTTGAGTAAGTGTTTACTTGAATCACTGTATTGGTTGGTCCTTTGTGTAACTTGTTCTACTGCTCACTTAAACTCTTGAGATAAGTCTGGCTGCTCAGCCATCGCTACCACTTTACTGTGTAGTACAGGCTTGTACCAAAGGTGAAATTTGCTTACATTTCTAGTCCTAATTGCCTATAGTGTTCCCAAAGGGTACTGCAGGTGATTCTGCCTAACACACCGATAAGCAACTAACCACGGCTGCCACAAGAGGAGTTGATTTAGCCAGTCGTGAAGTGCGGCTAACGGAATGCTTAACCGCTGATTTTCAGGTGATGAAAGACAAACTTATTAACAGTTCTGTCTCGGCTCCAGCCGAGAAATCAGCTATTCAGGTGACAAACAGACCTAATTGTAATAGATCCACAGCTGCATTGTGCCGACCAGAACAAGCACTGCACTTAGAACGGACAAGTACACCACAACGGAAAAGTTTCTTTTCAAATATCAATTCAAAGACTCCTGTTTCACCAACAATGAACAACAAGGCCTCGCAAATCACAGGCCTCAATTTGGAAAACAAAGACGTAAATGATACAACAGAACAGAGTCTTGAGACAGGTCGACTAGCAACCTCAAATAGTGAAGAAAACCATGAAGCTACTCAAAGCAATATCGACAAATCAAACGTATCTGTTGCAGCAGGTATCCAGATACACAACAACGTGTTGGCAGCAACATCCTTAGCTCTCAATGAGACACTAAGTGAGACTATGAAGGATCAAAGCACATAGCTGATAAATTTAACATCGAAATTAGCATCATTTGAGCAGACCAATGTTCTATTATAACAAAAATTAAATTGAGAGTCAGATATTTCATTCCAACGGCAACATCGTTTGGGAGACGTAGCCATGAAAGACCATACAGACAAAGCAGTCTTAATGGACGCTATTTTAGAGTTTATGAAATAGCTACGTCATTCCGAAAGAAACAGAACGGAACCAATCATGTCTGGGGAAAATATCTTGGGAAAGGTCCATGATGCTCAATTAACAGCTGGCATCAAGTTAAAAAATGTAGCCGAGGAAGTGAAGGCTAATGACAAGGGAGAGAGAGCTGTTGATTAAGCTGCAGTTGAAATTCTGGATCCCATTTTGGGAGGTCATTTACAGCTGCAACCTCTTGCCAACTTTCAAACAGATCAAAATGGGTCAATCTTGCATCTAAAAAGCCCAGAGTCAAACACGGACAATCATGATACACAACCGCAAGTACTGGTTGTCAAAGTGGGGCTAAACACTTTTAGAACTTTTTCCGGACTAGCAAAAACTCTAACGAGCAAACTGACTTCTGTGAGTGTTCCAAACACATCGAAGAAATCTCAATATGAAATGAAGTCAAAGAAAAATAAGACAAAAAAAAAACACAACGAAAACTAAACAATTTGTAAGAAATGTATCAACACCACAGAAATTAGGTCTCTTTACCAGAAATCCAAATGCTCAAACTTCAGACGAATCAAAAAGATTACCTTCAGGTGATTCGAGACCTAAAGCGAGAGAACAAATATTACTGCCGCTTAAAAAAAATCCAAATAAACGGTGAAGGATAGAATCTGATGAGTGTTCAGTCGTCTCGTCAGACTGTTCAATTGATATATGTGATTTATCAACTTACTCTATTGAGTCAGTTGAAGAACCAGATGCAATAACTCAATTAGGAACTTTGATGCTTCCTGTACGTTCAGCTCCTCACAAAAAGAGCAGCCAAATCTCAAATTCTGAGTCTAACCAGCGGCTGTCTAAAGGTATTGCGGTTAAAAACATAGGTTCAAAAAGTGTCGGTACTGGTAATAAAATTGACAACCTAAAAACTACGAATGAAGCAAATGCACCAGTGACAACACATTCTACTAACTTAAATCCTAAGAACAGTGACTACCTCCAACTCAAACTCACCATCTCTCACTACTGCACCATTATGCTTCATCTTATCTACCGCCCACCAGGCCCTCTAGGTGACTTTCAGTCCTCCATTCCCCGCCTTTTGGCAGACAACCTAAAGAAATCAACCAAAGCCATCCTCCTCAGTGATAACAACCTTGGCCTAAATGACCCCAAATAACCTACTTCCAAATCACTCAATACATCCCTTGAAACCCTAGGATCTATAAACACTGTCACAGACCCCACCCATTCCTTCGGCAGAACACTTGACTGGATCAACCAGCACAACTGCCCTCTCACAATCCAGGCCTGTGGTCTGACCACCACATCATAACTTTCAATATCCACACTACCAGTTCCCCACCCCACCTCACCCCACTCAACCCCTGCCACCTGCCCTCACAAGAAGTGCCTGCCTACTCACTAAAGAGAGACTTCTACCATTCCTACAGGGACCCGCCTTCAGATCTCCCTTTTCCAATGACCCAGAAACCCTTGCGCAGAACTACAACACTGCCATATCTGCAGCAGTCAATTCCATTTCCCCCTCAAACCCTGGAAATCTAAACTGACTAGCCATACTAATACCTGGTTCACCCAGACCTCCTCAAACTCTGCATGGACAAACGCTACGCCCTAGCACGCTGGCAGTCCTCCCATGATGACAAAGACAAACTTGACTTCAAAACGCGCTCCAAAGAATACCAACAAGCCATCATCCAAACCAAAGACAAATCATTCGAATCCAGAATCACTGAAGCAAAATCCAACACTAAGGAAAAGTTCACCATATTTAGGGAGCTTGAAATCCTAACACCCACACCCCAAAACTTTACCAAAGATAAGGCCTGGTGTCTTGGCATTCAAACAGCCATGCGTAACAAAGTGGACCTACTTCAAGCTAAAATTATGAACACCAGACTTACTCTCCCTACCCTCCATACCCCCGCTATCCCACCCCCCTCGGATGCCTCCCCTACTTTCTCATTCAAAACCATTCAAGAAAAAGACATGATCAACCTAATGAAAGGCATCAAATCCTCCAATTGTAAAGGTGACCCATGCCCGGCTGCCATTATTAAGGACTGTGCCGAATCCCTCGCTCCATTTCTGACGGCCTTTGTCAACGCCTCCTTTGCCACAGGGAAAGTCCCTTCATCCCTCAAGGAAGCATGGGTCAGGCCTCTCATAAAGAAACCTACACTTGACCCCACCTCACCCAACAACTACAGGCCCATTACCACTGTCCCCTTCCTTCTTAAAATTCAGCACAAGGCATCATACCTGCAAGTCCAGCACTTCCTCGAAGAGAACAAACTCCTAGGACTGAGACAATCCGGTTTTTGCCCCAAACATGGGACTGAGACCGCCCTACTCAACCTTAAAAACCAGATGGATGACGCAAGAGACCAAGGTAAACCTGTCCTGCTTTTCCTCCTTGATCTCTCCACCGTATTCGACCTCATAGAGCATGACGTCCTATGCCATCACCTCACATCCATAGCCAATTTTCCACTGAAGCCCATACTTGGGATTACCTCATTCCTACAAGGGAGGACCATGCAGGTCTTCTCTGATCTAGCCACTGCCTCACCCACGATCATGTTATGTGGTGTACCGTAAGGTTCTTGACTCTCTTCCTCCCTCTACAACATCTTTACTTGCCCCCTCTTTCTCATCCTTGACGCCAGGGGGATCTCCTACACCAACTACGCGGATGACACGCAGCTCCTTCTCATTCTTACAGGGATCTAGGACACTGACTCCACGACCCTCAACATCATCTACAATACCATCCAAATGTGGATGGCTGCCAACAGTCTCTGCCTCAACTCAGACAAAACCGAACTCCTCCTTGTAGGTTCCTCTGACACTCTCAAAAAACTTGACGACCAGTTTAGCCACTTCACCATCGACTACATCAAAATTCCAGTGTCCGAGTCAGTAAAAACCCTAGGCGTCTACTTAGACTCAAATCTATCCATGACTAGACAAGTAAATGCCATTGCCTCATCGGCTGCCTACCATGATAAACTCCTCAATGCAGTCAGGCCCTTCCTGTCCAATGACACCTCCACTAACATAGCAAGAACCATCACTGGATCCCGGCTAGATTACTGCAATGTTCTCCTCCTAGGGACCTCCACAAAAAACCTTGAGAAACTACAAGTAATTCAAAAGAACGCCCTATGTGCAGCACAAGGCATCTTCAAAAGTGAGCACATCACTGCTGCCAGAAGAGCATCCCACTGGCTCCCCATAAAGGAGAGGATCATCTTCAAAGCACTGACCCTCACCCACAAATGCATCCACCTCTCCGCACCAGCATAGCTGTCTCAAAGAATCCACCCAGCCTCCCCCACAAAACCAACTAGGACCCCCTATGCCAACTTGCTCACCGTACCCAGGGTAAAAAGAGCTAGAGCAGGTGGCGCCAGCTTCCTCTACCTAGCCTCACTGCAGTGGAATGCCCTCCCCACTGCCCTGCGAGCCGAACCATCACTCATTGCCTTCCGTAAGGCCATGAAAAAAACCACTTTGTTTGCCTGACCACCCCAACTTCCGATATGACGTCCATCCCTTCCCCGAGATACAACGAGTTGTGTGCGTTTTTATGCATAACATGTACAACATCTCTGCTTTCCAATGCACTGAACGTATGCTTACTGGAACTAAGTCTCCCACAAGTAAAAGTGCCACAATTCCCCTGGGCTGTCTGTGCACTATATAAATGTAAAAAATAAAAAAATAAAAAATAAATCCAAAAATGATAGCTGCGCAATGGCACAAACAAAATAATCTTAAGCCTAAGGTTTGTCCTGCTCACACCACAGATCAGATATCAAAAACTTGGAAAATTTGAGTTGAAAACATCTTTCCAGATGAGCATGAAGTAAACCTAAACGCAAGCAATATTATGCGCCTCCTTCGTAACTTTCCTTCATTAAGAACGATCAAAACAGATGACATTGCAATCGTTGAACACATAACAGAAGACTGCTCCGACAAAGTGTACTTACACATCAGCTCTCAACCAGTTGAAAACACCTTGATGGAGGCAACGGAAGAGCTTCTCAGCTATGGCTTTGATTTGATCGCTGAGAGAAAACAGCAGCAATCCACACAAGTGGGTTCGAAGTCAAGTTCAGAGACAAGGACATCAAATGAAATAAGACGAGACACGTTGAGAAACCAATTTAGAATAGAAGATAGAGTCAATAGTGAAGACTCCCAAAATGATCAGAGAAATTCAGCCAAAAAGTCAGTGTCCAATGGGAAACCTTGTTCAGCGTAACCATCATCGTGCAGCAGTGAGCTTCCGATTGTTTTGATATCTTGGAACACAAGAGGATTTGCCCATTTGTTCTAGAATTTCCAACCTGCTCTAGACAACAACTTTGCAATTTGTCTTCAAGAGACCTGGCTTCGCGAGGCACCCTTGAAAGATGGCTATTCTGTTCTATTAAATCCTGCAGGTAAAAACCAATTTGGCAGGCCTTATTCAGGGCTGCTCACAATGGTGAATAACGCCAATGGCTGGAATATAGTGCAAACATGTAATCCAAACCTCTTTCTTTGTTCAAGGCACAGTGTTCCAGTTAGAAGCTACTGTCTTTGTAAATACCAAACAACTCTTATTAATTAATACATATTGGAATCCAATGTTGATCTTGACTCATCAGTATATACATTCCATTACTACCTTGATTGATTCCTGCATGATAAAATATAGCGAGTTTTCTATAATGTTATGTGGTGATTTGAACTTTTCTTGGTTTGCTAATGACAAAAAGCTTAGCGACACAAAAACAAACACCCTATCTCATCATTCATGTAGAGTACAAACTTTAAAATCGGCATTAACAGTGAGGAATTGTGAAATGTTGAACGGCAGGGTAAAAGGTGATATTCTGCCGAATTACACCTGGCAGCGCGACTCGATCAGGAGAATCATAGATTACATTTGGATTTCAAATACAATGTGGTCAAAAATTGAAAATTTCAAGGTACAAGAATCATTGTGTAGCGATCACAACATTTTGATACTGACATGGCTGATATTGAGAAGTGAATCACTTTTTACCCCTTGAGGCTAACCAAGGAGCTAATAGATTAAAAATAAATGGACGCCAAATCAATACCTTAAAACAAAACATGCTCTCAGATCTTATCCCAAGAAATACCAAAATAAACTATGCATCGATTCTCATTCAATTTAAAACAAATTCTACACATTCGAGGCAGTGCTCCTATGAGAAAGTACATCTTTTCAGTGCTGAGGTCACTCAACAAAAGAAACAATTGCACAAGGATATATGGCAGCTGAAGAAAAATGTGAGTTTGAACCTTGAACATTGCATTAAACAGCGAAAGATGAAGTACCGTAATTGGCTCAAAGGTTTTGCTATCTCTAGAGACCAGGATCGTGCATGACATGTTTTAAACTTAATCAGATGTCAGATTTGAGAGCTCTTCTCTAGGCCAGGTCACAACAGAGTCTGGGCCCGCCCCGGACCCCCCCCGCGGTGTGCTAGTGGACCGGAGAGTGTGGCGAACCCCTAGGGCCCCCACTGAGTGAAACAGCGGGGTCAGAAGACCACGGGAAGGCGGAGATCCAAAGCCGCGACCGCCGCAGCAAACACGCCACGAGTGCCCGCGGGACCTGGAACAGGGCTGCAGCCCGCATAGCACAGGATCTGAAGAGTAGAGATCTGGCCCGCCGGAGTCGGCCGAGCAGGCAACCTCTGTTCGCTCCCCTCGTAAGGGCAGCACAGGCCGCTGGAGGAGTGCGTCGAAACTGGGGGACATGGCGCTCACCCGGAGCGGTCCCTAGAGAGCCCCCCCGCCACCGCAACCGCTGACCTCGAGGAGCTCTGACGGCCCAGTCTGGGGCAGAGGACCCCCCGCGAGCAGACCACGAATCACCTGCAAAGGAGGTGACCACTCCTCCTCCTCCCCCACCGGATTCGGATCGGTGGCCGCGCCGCCGAGAGGTAAATCCTGTGGAGGGAAAGCTGCCAAGAGGGGCCTCCGCCAGCGAGAAAGGACCAGCGCCCGCCACTCTGTGGCAGAAGCACCCCTCCCCCATCCCTGAGGATAGAAGGAACACCGAAGGCCCAGCAGTTGCCGCTCTGTGTGCGAGGCCCCCGCCTGAGGCTGGCGGGGGCGTGAGCCCGCCCGGGGGAACTACCTAGGCCCAGCTAAGACTCACCATAGTGAGAGGGGGTGATATCGCCTGCCCCCGCAGCCCCTGAAGGGCACCTCCACCGAAGTGACCACCAGGGGGCGCAGGTGACACGGCCTACAGAGGCCCACACCTAGCAGGCCTGGGCCGACGCGGGAGCGCACCTGGGCCCCTCTGCAAAGCGCCTGGCCCCCTATGGGGTTCACCACCCCCAAATAAGCAGGACAGCCTAGAATAGGGCCCCCCAGCAAAAGTGCACACACCATACCCCCGCAGGGCCACTCTTTACCCCGCACGCCCGACTCCCTGTTTAGGGGCCTAATACCCTCCCCCCTGCTGGCAAGCGGCTGACGGCCCTCCACTTCTCCCAGGCATTTCCAGGAACGGCGCACTACCCGACCCCACTGTAGAGGAGGAAAAGCCGAGCCCCCCTGCCCTTGCTCACCCAGATTACACACAAGGCCCGACACACCATCACAGGCCTGGGTGGGCCTTGGGAGAATCCCACGGGCTGCCGGCGACCCACCCACAGGACCAACAGCACCCAGCCCCCATCATAGAGGATAAAGGGGAATTACCACTGCATTGAATCCAGCCTGGGGTGCCTAGTAAGCCAGGCTCCGCCCACCGGTCTCACCACCACTGATTTGACTGTGCTCGGGCCGACGCGGGAGCACGCCTGGGAACCACTTCCACGGCCTACACCACCACAGCTACAGGGACACCAGTACAACCTGGGATTCCAGACAAGTGGCGAAAGAGCCGGTCTGATCACCGGGGCAGGCTCAGACCGTCGCAGAAGCAATTTGGATGCAACTTACACATATTACTGCCAATACTAATAGGGACCATTTCTAGCAATAGCGGCACACTAATCCCGGTCCCCCGATACACACTGCTCCTTGTGGACGGACCTCAGGAGAGACAGCTATCCGCGATATCCAGGAATCCCAGCCAGTTAACTACAAGCAATACTGAACTGACATAGCAAGCCAGAACGGCTCTGGACAAGTAATTCGAAGTGTCTCTGATGTCTGCTTCCTGGGCCTCTCTGGGAATTACACACTCTACCTAATAGCGTGGGGTACCTCTTGATCACCACTACACTTGCTTTCCGGGGGTGAAGGTGCGGGGGCCCTTGCCATGTCCCAAATTAACTCATCTGGCCATATCCTGTGGACCTCGACTGGTCCATTGTTACCTAGAGCTTACTATCAGAACACACAGTTGGGGGGTGTTTATATGGTCAGCAGGCCCAGGGGGGCCACAAGAAAACCTACTGCTCCTCCTGTAAGGCTGGCGCTGCCTCGCCAAAGTAAAAACTCCCCCTCAGTCCTCAACGACACGCACCATAAGCAAATTTGCATAGACCTCCGATCTGCCCTAACTCCCCTCTCCTGTGCTGCTGGCGCTCCAGGCGGACCTGTCGAGCGCTAGCGGTCATTGGGGAATCTGTGGAGGTGAATTCCAGCAGCCAGGCAACCTCAAGGACAATCAGTAAGACGTGCTTAGCGAGAGTATAGATGCGCCCGGTGACAGATGCGGTCCGACCATGCATACACATATAATCACCGAAGCGGTGCCTTAAAGTCAGGGTCGGCACTCTAATTCCCAGTCCTACAGAATGAGAAACTGAGTCTGCGGACTACAACACCCCTCCGAAGTCACCACAAGTCCTGTAAGCAAACGTGACCTTAAGGCACTCCAACGTCTCAGAGAACGCCACAAAAGACCACAAGAACAACCAGGAAGCATTTTACGGCCCTACAAACTCTAAGCTGTGAAGGAAGTGTATGCCTGCACACCCTCTCGACTTCCGAGTAGCTCTGTCTGCTCTGACGGATCAGCCCTGATGCCAGGGGTCAGAGGTAGACCTGGACAGTCAAAACCAAGAATCCAAGTCAAAGCTCAAGTAGGCCAAATTGAAAAGTGCTGGGGTCAGTCATCCCCCCTACTGGTTGAACATACAGTAGAAACAATACCACCCACAATGTTGTCAGATAAGGAGGAACTTCTGAACTGTCTGAAGGGAATGGAAGCCCGACTTACGAACTCGTTCCACAACCAGCTGGGACAGATGAAAGAAGAATTGAAATCCTCCCTCCAGGAAGTAAGCAGAGAAATGACGGACCTGGGAAATAGAGTATATATAGTCGAAAATGGCTTATCAACTGTTGCAGAAGAATCTCCCCAGAACAGTGTCCTCCTGGAACAAATGGCCAGCGCAACAACCAATTTAGAACTACAGGCAGAAGACCTTGAAAACTGCTTAAGAAGATCCAACATCAGGGTCAAAGGTCTCGACGAAACGATCCAGGACTGTGACCTTAAAGATACAATGCAACTGTGCTTCAGCAGCCTTCTGCCGGGAATTCAACCAGACCAAATCGGCTTTGATCGTATACATCGAGTAGGCCAAAAACGGAATGACCCTGGCGCAAGACCCAGAGATGTACTAATAGCGGTAAGGTCTTACTGTCAGAAAGAAGATGTACTGAGGGCAGCAAGATTCCACAACGACCTCACAATGAATGGCTCTCACATCCAACTGTACCAAGACCTGGCACCTATCACGCTTCGCAAAAGAATGATGTAGCCGATCACAAAAGTACTACAAGCAAAACAAATAGATACAGATGGACTCACTTTCGGCCTTGCATTTACATGGGAGGGCAACCAGCGGAAGATCACCACTTGTGAGGAGGGTGGGGCAATCCTGCAGCTAGAAGATATCCAAGATCAACCGATTGCCCGAATACATCCCAATTCCCAAGACACAGCGAGTAAACCATGGGAATGGTCAATTGAGAAAAAGCGTAAATCCAAAAAAACAGAGAAGGCCAAAACCCAGCAACAGAACCGGGAATGACAAGTTGTGGAAAGAAGCTTGCAGAAGCGACTAATCGGGGAACGTATAACAGCTGTATAATGATGAAGACCTACAACACATCAAAACATAAAATCTACACAGAGGAGAGAGAAATGCACTCCTAGAAGGTGGGAGCTGAGTGGGAGCACTACTAGACAGCAAGAAGAGAAAAACGAATCAAGAACTACAGCAACAGCACGAACCCGAGTCCTAGGGCCCCCAAAAGTAAACGTGGAAAACACGGATATAGCCCAATCCAAGCTTACACCAGCGCAACTCCTCCTATACCAAATTGGCTGAGTCAAGAGTCATATCTCTGAATGTACGGGGCCTGAACTCACCAATAAAACGCTGAGCAACACTAAACAGGCTGAAATCAATGCAGACGGTGATTGGGCTTCTGCAGGAGACACATCTCCTCCCCAAAGACGAGAAGCGCATGGCCAGCCGGAGTTTTCCACAACAATACTTTGCTTCAAGTGGAGAGAAAAAAAGAGGGATGGCCATATTAATTGGGAAAGCACTCAACTTTAAAAAACTACAAACTCGCAAAGACAAAGAGGGCAGATACTTGTGGCTCAAAGGGCTGATAAAAGGGAAATTGTACACAATCATAGCAATTTATGCCCCAAATAGTCGTCAAGATATGTTCCTAACGGACCTGCTGGGTAGTCTCGGCAGCTGGTGTGAGGGCCAACTGATTGTGGGTGGAGACTTCAACTGTGTTATGGACCCGATGCTGGATAAGACTCTTCCCCCAACAACCACTGATCAGTATAACAGACAAGCTCTGGGTCGGTTCTACAGAGAATTAAGAGTGATTGAAACCTGGCAATTTTTCCATGGAGACCGGAGAGAGTACACCTACTACTCAGCTGTTCACCTTGGTTATTCCAGGATAGATATGATCCTAGTATCCACAACATTAGTTCTGCAAATAACGGAAGTAGAAATTGGTGTGGAATACCACTCAGATCATGCACCGGTGATGGTGGGTGTGGACTGGAGGGTGGAAGGAAACATGCTAGACCACTTTGGAGATTAAATGAAATCCTCCTAAAAGACATCACATTAAGAACTCATATGGAGACCGCCATCAACAACTACTTTAAAGAAAACGATAACGGAGAAACGGCCTCGGGGGTAATATGGGATGCAGGAAAATCAGTGATCAGGGGAGAATTCATGTCACAAGCCTCAGCATACCACCGCGAAAGGGCGCTAGTGACAAACCAACTAGAAAAAGAGGTGAAAGCTGCAGAAGCCCAACATAAGACTCGATGCTATAGGAAATCCTTAAGAGCACTACGGAAAATCAGAGCTCAACTGGAGAACCACATGGCGGACCAGGTGGCTCAGTCGCTACTAAAGACAAAACAATCCTACTACATACACGGGGGCAAGGCTAATAGATTCCTGGCAGAAAAACTGAGAAAACAAAAAACCCGGAACTACATAGTGCAGCTAAATGACTCCCATGGGAAATCCCACACAGCAGAGCTGGACAAGACGGAAATAATGAAACGATTTCCCATGGAACTATTAAAGGGGGAAAATCTAGACCCAGACCATCAACTTGCCTATATGAACTCTCTCCAACTGTCCCAAATTACAGAAACAGACAGAACCAATCTTGGGAAACCGATTACTGCCCAAGAAATCAGCGATGCTATCACAAGACTACCAGCAAATAAGACGCCAGGTCCGGATGGTTTTGGTAATGGATATTACAAGACATTCCGTACAAAATTGCTGGGCCCGCTGTCAAAATTATTCAACATAATTAGGGAAGAGGGGAAGGTCCCGCAAGATATGGGGAAGTCCATAACTATACTGCCGCTAAAACCAGGCAAAGATCCAAAAAACTGTGCAAGCTACCGGCCTATAGCACTGCTGAACACGGATGTAAAAATCTACACAAAAATTTTAGCAACTCGTCTAATGGAAATCCTTCCAAATATAATACATGATGATCAAGCAGGGTTCATCGCAGACAGACGTACACAAGACAACGTCAAAAGGGCAGTGGACATCATTGATGCTGGACGACGATCACAACAATCATTTGCTGTGGCAGCTCTGGATGCCACCCGAGCCTTCGATAGCATGGACTGGGGCTATCTGAGCTTGATTTTGGAACGGTTTGGTTGTGGTCCGGAATTCACGAAAATGGTGCTTGCCAACTACCAGCATCCATCAACAAGCTTCAGGATCAATAGTCGGAGCACGGAATTCATGGAGATTGGAAGGGGCACTCGACAGGGCTGCCCTCTCTCCCCACTAATTTTCGCAATGGCATTGGAACCATGTGCTATGCAGATCCGCCAGACGTCAGTATCAAGGGAGTTGCAATAGGTCAGGAAACCCACAAAATATCTCTATATGCGGATGACATAATGCTCTTTATGGGAGACCCAAAAAACTCAATGCCCAGAGCTTTGGCCCGGCTGGAGGACTTCAGACGAGTCTCGGGGTTCTCCATGAATTTCTCCAAATCGAAAGCTATGAACATAACGGCAAAGGGAGAAGACATCGAGACATTGGCGAGATCATTTCCGATGAGCTGGGTTGAAAGCAAACTAGAATATATAGGAATTAACCTTGCCAGGGATCTGCACAAATTATATCAGACAAACATAACGCCACTGTGGAAACAACTACAGGAAGACTTGTGCAGATGGGACTCCCAGGAGTTGTCATGGTTCGCCCGCATCACAGAGGTCAAAATGACCATCCTCCCCCGCCTACTCTATGTGGTAAGCTCATTGCCAGTGCCAATACCACCAGCCAAGAGCCGAGAACTGCAAGATGCGATATTCAAATTTATATGGCATAATAAGAAACCTAGAATTCAGAAACGAATCCTAATGCGCTCCCCACATCTGGGCGGTCTGGGAGTTCCATAAATTCACAGATACATTATGGCAGCACAAATAGCACCAATGCTGCGATGGGCGAAACCAGAAGATCATAAAGGTTGGTGCAGAATCAAACAATCAGTCTCATTCGTCCCCCTAATAGCCCTCTTGAGCCTGAGCAAAGAAAACCGAAACAGCCGAGAAGCTCTACTAGAAATGACGAAATGGTCTTTACTAAGCTGGGACAAAGCCCGGAAAAAGAAATGCATTCCTGGTGGAATGAGTCCATATACGCCACTGATGGGCAATCCGGACTTCACGCCGGGTCTCCAACGTTGATACTGGGTGGGCTGGTCAGGGGCAGAATCGATGCAACTGAAAGACATGTACAAAGACGGCACTCCACTGCTCTTCACAGATTGCCAGTTAAAATTCAACATAGGGGAAAACGAACGCTATAGATATGCGCAAATCAGGCACTGGATTACACACCCAATGGTGAAGAAAGCGAGCATGAGGACGCCATCAGGCCTAGAAATGTCGCTTCAAGATGGCAATACCGCGAAAGGGGTCTCCAGACTCTACAAACTCCTCTCCAATGACCTGCCAACCGATCATCTCGCATACAAAACGAATTGGGAGAGAGATATGCAAGAGTCACTAACGGAGGAGGAATGGTACCAAATATGGGCACGTGCTCACAGCACCTCCAGATGCACCACAATAAAGGAATCTGCGTACAAATTGTGCCTCAGATGGTATATGTCCCCGAACCGCATCCACAAAATTGCAAAGTCCTACTCACCAAACTATTGGCGAAACTGCAGTGAGAAAGGAGACCTGTTCCACATGTGGTGGACTTGCCCTAAAGCAGTTGCCTACTGGAAGGAAATCCTAAGCTACATAAAAGACATCTCAGGGGTGGATCTACAGAGATCTCCGAAGACAATCCACCTAGGAGTCCCTATAGAAGGGAAATACGCGATGTCAGGAGCGACAGCTAAACTCATCACCCATCTGCTATCAGCAGCTAGAATGACTCTCGCACAAAATTGGAAAAACAAAGAAGGTCCAATCTCAGCATGCTGGTGGGTTAAGATCTGGGGGGTGATGGCTATGGAGAAAATATGCGCTATCAACACCGGCAAATGCCTAAGGTTCCTAACTATATGGAATCCATTTCATGAACATGTACGGGACAGAGAAGCCCATTTCTTCAAACCTCGCCTGTTCCGAAACACACATGTAACCTGAACTCTCTCAAAAATAAAGATAAAGGGGCGCTGTGGTCAAGAAAGGGAAGAACACGGTAAAAGCCTGGACTCTGGAATATAAAATAATACTTGTAGGGGGGTTGAGAATTGTATAGAGGTGGAGGGACTAATAAAAAGAAATGGAGGGGTAAGTGAGGAGGGATGAGAGAGGGAGGGAGAGCATTGGGGAACATCAGGAGGCAATGCGAACTATAATGTCCTGCAAGACAAGAACATGAGTAAAAGGTAGAACATAAGAGTCCAAGGTGCTCAAAGGCTATGCTGTAATAGCTTATATGCCCTGGAACCAAAAATAGACATGGAAACTAGACTGAAATGGTAATGTCGGACTGAAAAACAGCCTTAGAATGGACTGTCACTAAGACAAAACTCGATCCTATATAATGTATGTAAGTGAAATGGATTTTGTATATATAAAGCCGGTTAAAAGCCCAATTTCTTTTCGAAACAACACCAAAAGAGCATGGCCTAAGCACTGGTGGTAATTAATTGAGTTGAACAGAGTTGTCATTTACAATGCCTTCAGAGGTAGTCCGAATTTATTAACGTTTCAGTAAAACATTGACGGGGAGATGAAGCAAGGAAGGCAATGTACTGCGAAGTTTCACAACGAGAAACTTAAGTTAGAACCCATTGATGCGGGCAAAATACTTCCCGAATGTACCCCCTTTATGTTGCATATTCGACCTCAAGCCAAATCGGACTATGTAATAAGGTTGCCAAATGTAGTGGGGAGGATAATCCATCTTTGTTTATTAACTGTTCAATGGCTTTAGGAGATGACCTACTGTAACGTTTATTCTTGTTGAATGTACATAGGAAGAACTCTATCGAACTGTTTTTTATCATTACTTCTCTATGTGTTATAAATTGAAAATCTAATAAAATATTTGTTTAAAAAAAAACTAATCACATGTCATCAAGAAAAATAAATATGGGGAATAATAAATAACAAAACAGTGTTTCAAGACACAAAATTCACACATGGAATCTCCAAAGCGAAATGGCATCCACATTTTGAGAACGTTTACTCCAACGACAAATCTCCACAATCCAACGTTATCTTTCAACAGACCAATAATTGGGATGTTAACGAATTTGCTGAAGACACTGCAGCCGTGATTAATCAATTGAAAAACTCTTGTGCAGGAGGCCAAGACGGACTAACAAATGTGATGTTAAAATCCAAGAAAAACCTATGGGCTAGTTTCATGCAAGAGTTATTTAAACTGATTGCAAGCACGATACAGCTTCCACACTCTTGGAAAACAGCGATAATCATCCCTATATTTCAAAAAGGCAGTCGAGATGATCCAGCAAACTATCGCTTGATTGCCTTGCTGGACATAATGGGAAACATCTTTGCTACTTTTTGCAACGGAAACTCTCAGCTTGGGCGAGTGATGCTGGCTTAACGGACAGACATCAAACTGGGTTCACGAAAGGTGTGGGCACAGAAGTAAATCTATTAATACTTGATGTATTAAAACAAGAGGCCATCAAAAGAAATAAAAAAATGTTTCTGGACTTCATTGATATGAGACAAGCATTCGACACCATAAATCGAGACAAACTATGGAAGAAGCTAATCCATTGGTCCTGTCCGCCTACATTGCTCCAGCACACAATGGCTTTACACAAGAATACCTCAATCAGAGTACGAATCAATGCAATGGGAGAGTTTACAGATTAAATTATGAACAATAAAGGAGTTAAAAAGGGGTGCACTTTGGCAGCGCTCCTCTTTAAGTTGTTTATCTTTGATGTGTCTGACGCCTTAAAGGAAGTGCACTCTTTTCCTCTGAAAATAAACGGGCAATTGATCAGCTGGGCTATGTATGCCGACGACATAGTTCTTTTGGATTCCATTCCGATCGGCTTACAGAGACTACTAACCAAGTTGCAAGTATATCTACACAAAAATGAACTTGAAATGAATACAGGAAAAACTAAGATTCTTGTAATTAGGGGCACGAAGACAAACAAGGATAAGAACTTTAAGTGGCAAATCGAAGGAACACCAATTAACCGGGTTACATACATTTGTTATTTAGGCACACAATTCAATAACTCTATTAGAGAAAGAGACTGGGTAACAGATTTGAAAAATCGGATGACTACAGTTTCACTTCAAGGCTCCAAGTTACATGTTGAATACGGCAAATCTCAATACAACCAGTTTTGACCTTCTATACTTCAAAGGTGATTCCATCTATCACATTTGATGCAGAAGCAGGCTGGAACCTTGTTCATCAAATGTGGATTGCACTAGAAGGCCAATTCTGGAGACGTGTGCTGAGGCTTCCATCCAATGTTTCTATGATATCAATCAGACATGAGCTTGTCCTTGACTCAATGTATGGCACAGTGTTATGGAGATCAATGGTTGCCTTAAGAAAAATGTCTCTGATTGATCAAGCCCCAGCCTATCAGATATTGGCTTCGTCTGCAGCATTTCCACAGGCTGAGATCCTACTAATTTGGGCAACCAAATTAAAGAACATTTTGGACTGTGCTGATATAAAATGGGAAACAGTAATGACAACTCCCCAAATAGCAAAAGAAATTAAGATTATGGAATTGGCTGCAAAATAATGAAAGGAAGAGTGAACTGAAAAAATTCCCTATAGATGGGATTGGCAGCAAATGGTCTTGACCGCCTTCCAAAATACCTAACCAAATTCCCTTCAAGATTCCATTGCAACCAATTCTTAAGGCTTCAGCTGAATGCATATAAAGCAAAAGAGATACTGTGGTATAGACATGACAAAGACACTAGTGATAACCGCTGTAGGTTCTTTATGACTTCAGTTGAGACTTTAAAACATCTGATCACGGAATGCCATGAATTATCGAATTCAAGATCTCTGTTTTTGGGAAAATACGCTCCAATTAACGGAAACATGGAGGAGTGGTGGTACCATTTGTTATCAAGTAACCACGTTCCGTTGACATGTGCTGTGGATGACTTCTTAGAGATTAACTTTTCAAAGGCAACAAATATCATAGAGAAACACTAACAACAATGAAGCTACATGAAGATCCAATTATACTTTTGTCTTTTTGTGCTATTGGTGCCTTAAAAGTCTTATGATGGAAGTCTTGTTTTACTTTTCTTCTTTGTTGTTTCGTTTTTTGTTGGTTGTTTATGACATAAACGAGAGGTCATTTTTTTTTAGAACATGATGTGGGAATAGATTTAGATCTGATGAATTGACTTGTGTAATAAAAGTTTGTATTCCAACTAAATGTTACAAGTAAAATAAAAATAAAATAAAAAAGTAATCTGATTTTACCTAAGATAGGTTTTGATGTAGCAGCTAAGGGGAGTGGTAGTCTGGATCTGAACCTTGACGTGCGTGTAGGGCTTGTGATCGGAATGGAGGATGTGGGTTGGTGGATTGTGGGTGTGTACGGGACGTGGGCAGCCTGCAGCTTCCTTGGTGTAGTTATGGTTGCTGCTTTATTATCCTCACATACTTTATTGTAGTAGTGCTTAGTGGGGAAAGACAATGTATTAGGGAGAAATGGATTGAGGCAGGGGAGAGGGTGGTGACGGTAGCAGCCTAGTTTCGCAAGTCCATCATGCAGTGGGATGAAGGCACCCACTGAGCACCTGGGTGCATTATGCTTATGTGAACAATTTGGCATGATTAGGTGAGTGGCAAGTGGCGTTCTATCTGGTGAGGTTGGCCGGGTGGAGTAAGTGTACTGGTCAACTTAGTAGGACTATAATCAGAGCCACAGCCTGCAGCAGCAGCAGGGCCTATGAGATCTAAGCTACGGGGCGATGGAGAGTGGGATGAAGGAGACTGGAGCTAGCACTGCTAAGGGATAAGCAAATTCTACTGTAGGTTAATTTTCATCATATGCAAAACAAAGGGGGTTCTGGGTCATAGTTAGAGCCAATGTTGGTTGGCAGAACTAGGAGGTGGCAGAACCAGTGGGTAAGAATTAAACTATGCAGGAAATATACAATGGCTATGTTCGGTGCATGGTAAAAGTACGTGCAGTAGTGGGCGGGCTGAAGAGTCTACCACAGTACATTATAGTAAATAAAAGTACATTGCACAATAATGTTATTAGCAGAATACCACGGAACATAGCAATAAGCAAAAGTACATTGCACAATAAAATATGGCATTTAGCAATCCATGACGGAGTACATCATTGCAGATCAAATCGGGACACATGTGATAGCAATACGGTGCTAAGCGCGTAAGGTAAGCATAGACGGTATATTCCCTTGCTGAATGTACATAGGAACAAGAGAAAGAATTATTTGCGATCAGTTTGGAGGCTGGCGCTTGCGGGGTCCTGCAGAGTTCTGAGCAGTTGCAGCGTTAATGCAGGAGAAATGTGAACATTTGCAGGGCCGTGCAATAATGGTATCATATAGGGATAGTAGATAATAGTGACTTGGATGCCAATGTGGATCAAACAATGTGAAGGAGGCTTGAGACAGTCTTAGGGCCTCATTACACGGAAGGCGGAGGACCAAGGTGCTATTAGCACCTTGGTCCATGCCGGTAAAATACCGGCACCGCTACCGGCACCGCCTTGGTGGAAAGGGGAATTACCGCCCCATTCCAAGGTTGGTGGGGCGGTAATTCCCCCTTCCACCACTGCCCTTCCCCATTCCCATTTTTGCCCCATAGGGCATAATGGGAATGGGGAAGGTGCTAATTACGGCACCGCAATTTTGCGGTGCTGTAATTAGCACCAAGGTCCCTTAGCGGGTTGGTTTTTAACGCCTGCAAAAAGCAGGCGTTAAAGCACCAACCCGCCAAGGCACCTCGTAGTAAGGCGGCAATGGTTAACGGTCACCGTTACCATTAACGGTGACCGTTAGCCATTACCGCCTTTCGTGTAATGAGGCTCTTAGTCACGCTTAGCCCAATGCCAGACACAGGACAGTAACGCACAGCGGGTATGCGGGTCAGTATAAGTTCAGCAGGAGGTCATGACGAGGGGGTTCGACTGAGACATGAGTGAATCGAGGTTTCGTCGGGCGTGCATTGAGGTGGATGGGTGACCCAGCGCTGCGCTATAACGTGGTCAGATGAGGGTGAGAGGCCCGATAAGTCCCCACTGGAGGCTTGATTTTCTTTTTTTTTAAAGATAGTTTACGGGAAGGTTGGGTGTGAATAGCTGGGGAGCCGAGGGTAGCTACCAGGGAGAAAAGTTACATCTTGAAGGCGGTGGTTTCAGCTCCTTACAGCTACGGACAGGCTCTGACAGAAGCTAGCCTTACTTCCTGAGCCTGTCTTCGTGGGGCTGCTTCGCCTGCCGGCGGAACGTGATTGGCTGAAGAAGGCAGCTTCTACCAATCCGCTCCTGTTGGGTCACTGGTCGGATGGGTAGGGGTTCTCAGGAATGAACGACGGCTATCTTCGGCAGTGTAGACTCTCGTGGGTCTTAATGGCGAACGTAGTAAGCACCCACAATGAATGCTAGGATTAATCCTTAGCAGCCTTTTGCCACAATTCGATTAAAAGGCAGCAAATTATTATTAAAGTGGGATCCAAAGGCAGCATTCCTCAAACGGCACTGACAGTACAAAGTGCTTCAAATGCTCTATATATTACCTTTTTGGCATCAGGTAAATTAAGGCATGGATGAATGCACTGCTCCAGCAGCACGGTGAGGGCTCCTGCTCTGATGCAAGCCGCCTCATCGCCAGTGTGATGGGGCCTACCTACCTGTATAAAACACACAGAGTCAATTGTTGCTTACTGCTGGGTACCCCGTGTTCAGGTGCCCCATGACAAGGGCGGACCATTTTATTAACTCGCCACCTTGTGACCAAATACCTCACAAGGTCCTAAAAGAACATACACCACACTGAGGTGGCAAATGGAGCACATATGTCTAGCACTGGCAGCCCCAAATAGAAACAAGCACAGAGAAAAATGACGTCTTTCTTCAATCCTGAAGAGGCTCTCAGAAGAGGAGCTAACACCAAAAGAAGCGAAGTTTTGGTACATCAAAAAAAGTCAACCGTTCTATTTCAAATTTTCTTTTTTTTGTTCTATATTCTTTGCAAGAGGCCATCTTTTCACAGGCATGCAGAAATATTGCCACAGAGGAACTGGCACTGCTAACAAATGCTGGAAAGGGGAGGCTGTCAAGTTTCATTAGATCTCCTCCCCTGTATAGGGCCCTTCTCAAAGAATATCTGCCACCCCTAATTTATATTATGACCTGGATATTGCCCCAAATAGGATAGAGGTGGGGCTTAATGGTGACCTGAGTACTAGTAACCTCAGTCATTCTAGTGCTGATACTAAATGTAACCGTGAAGCTTTCCCTTAAATTCGACCGTGGCCTCAGTGTCACAGACCAAATCTTAGAAGATAAGGAAAAAGGAAGCACGACATAGGCACAGACTACAAAACACCACTAGAACCCTAACTAGTTGGCCTATAGGAGACGATGACCAGGGTTCTGGGGAGAACCTTCATAACTCTGCGGTTAACGCCAATAATGGTGAAAATCAGAAGGAAGCAAAGAACGAAGTGGGGAATACAGAAAGATTGGAATGTTTGTATCTAGAATCCCTTGAACTACAAGAAGATATGGGGAACTTCTATACTCTGGAAATTGGTTCTAAACACCTGAATCCTTCACCATAGGAATGGACTCTTAATACCACCAAGAGGAAAATAAATCACTCAGAACCTTTACGTTTACTGTATAAAGTCCCGACACTGAGAGTTTTAAACTCAGGGGACTTTGACTTTATTGAGTCTGTAGATGTTAAAAATTCCAACATTGACCTGTTGAATTGCACTGTGGCAGAGGCTGCTCAGATGATATGCATTCATTATGATACATTTAAAAGCCTAGGCTATTAATTGTTTCCATGCCACCTTCCTCTTGCTGTGAAAAATGTAAGTGTGGTCTGAGTGAGTCATCCGCAACGTCTACTGAGGCAATAAACAACAATAAAACTCGGGTAGACAAAAATGCAAGAGGGTGGCCATGGCTTAAAAATCCTCTTGCAACAAAGGGTATTGGAACAAAATGAACTTGTCGTATTGCCAGTTGGAACACCAAGGGCAACTCACATCTTTTAGCCACTAATGGCGCTCTTGATATTCTTGCAAATTTTGATGTGTTTTTGCTTCAGAAAACGCAGTTAGTTTCTCCAATCTATATTGAATACTTTCATCTTTATCATGATTTAGCAAGACGAGGTGTTCAAGTCAGACCATCGGGTGGCCTTATAACAGGGGTGAGACAAGTCTTGAGTTAAACTGGTATATTACTCAAAGACACCAAGCTAATTTGGAGGCCATTTTTGATCACACCGATTCTATTGTGACTCAATGGCTTGCGACACCGAACATGATACTATAATATTGGGAGGAGACTTAAATGCTTATTGTATGGATATCGATCTAATGCCTGTTTTAAACATTTTTAACAGTCTAGGTTTGCCAATCTAGTGATGTTAGGACATTTCAACCTTAGATATAACACAGCACTCTCTTCCACACTGGCTCAGTTCTTTGAGTCCATCACTGAACTCGGTCTCCATTAATTGATATCTCAAGTTACCCATGACATGGGATGCATTCTTGATCCCATTTTTTCTGCCAAATACACCATTACTGTAGCTTAGCCGAAAAAAAGTGCTATGGTCTGACCGCTGGCTGATATCTTTTAAAGTGCTTGGTCCTCGCCCTACCGCTACTATATGTTCAGCCACTGGCGTGAAACGCAGTTAGCGCACCGCTGATCTTTCTCTTATGGCATACGTCATCAACCAGGGGTCTCAAAATTCAGTTGATCTATCTTTTCTATCTAAGACCTTGCAGGCTTCCATCGATCTGGTTGCCCCTCTTAAATCAACACAGCAGAAGACATATCCATCTGCACCTTGGTACACAGATGAGGTCAAAGCAGCCCAACTGAAAGCTCGGCAAGCAGACTCCAAGTGGTGCCTGTCTTATGACCATAAAGTAAAACTGGTCTATCGTCAACTCGCTTGTGAATATCATGCACTTATCCGTGCTGCAAACAAGTCTTATTTCACTTTTAAAGTACTTAAACAATCAAAAGATCTATTCTCGGTGGTTAAGTCTTTCTCTTCCTCCGCTCGCTTTATTCCGACCGCAGCACCCACTCAATACCTCTGTGACTCACTGTTCGAGGTCTTTGTCACTAAGATTACGGATAGCCGTAATTGTATAGGGTCTTCTGCCCCAACTCCCGCTAATATTACTGTAGTTGACAGTTCCACTCTTTAGCATAGTGTCATTTTCATTAATTCTCCATGGAAGATGTATCTAAGGCAGCTAGCCTACTGAAGTCAGCAGCCCCCTCTGATCAGGTGCCTTTGAAGGCACTTCAATATATCATGCCCTCTATCGTTCCTTGGGTTACCACAGCAGTTAATATTTCCTGTCAAATAGGCATCATTCCTAACAATCTTAAGCAGGCAATAGTTAGGCCCCTGCTCAAAAAAACATCACCGGATGCTTCTGTTCTTGCTAACTTTCATCCCATCTTACTTCACCCATATCTTATGAAACTGTTGGAATCTTTGGTCTCCCCACTACTGTCTTCTTTTCTTGAGTCATCTCTTCTCTTTGACTCCTTTCAGTCAGGCTTCCGACTGGAACGTTCAACAGAGAGTGTCCTGGTGGCAGTTGTTAATGATCTTACCATGCTGGTTGACCAGGGTGTAGTGGGTCCCCTAATATTGCTAGACCTGTCAGCGGCCTTCAACACTGTCGACAACTCCATCCTTGTGTCCTGCATGGTGGCAGCAGGCCTCTGTGGTCCAGTCTTGGCATGGCTTTCATTCTTCCTGTCTGATAGGGGTCAATTCCTTTCACTACCCCCATTCCATTCTTCTTCCTCCTCTCTTTTTTGTGGAGTCCCTCACTGCTCTGTCTTGTCCACTATACTATTCAACCTCTATGTTCAGCCATTGATTTGTCTCATCCTCTCCCACAGCTTTCGTTGCTACGCATACGCCAATGACACCCAGATTTTGGTCCATTTAGATCTTGATCAGTCTGAGGTGTCCTCCCGGCTATGTGAGTGCCTATTGGCAATGAGAGGTTGGATGAACAGCAATTGTCTTAAACTTAACGGGGACAAGACTGAGATCCTGGTGGTGGGTTCTTCCCCGGAATCTGCTTCTTGGTCTTTCTCCTTTTGGCCCACTGCTTTTGGTGTCTTTCCGACCACAGGAACAGTGGGTAAGAATCTGGGGGTTTACCTCAATGCCTCACTTTCTATGTCTGCTCAGGTGAATGTTGTATGCAAAATGGGGCACATCTTGCTGCGTGTACTCTGTGGAGTACTACCATATCTACCTAGCATTTTCAACCTCAAGTTCTTAACTCTATTGTTATCAGTCAAATTGACTATTGCAATGCCCTGTTTCTGACTCAACCTGTTGGCCTAATCCATCGGCTACAGTGCCTTTAGAATCTGGCTGCTAGGGTAGCCAGATCTACTCCTTATGGGTCACACATCAATCCTGTGCTCCGTTCCCTTCACTGGCTGCCAGTTGCAAAAAGGATAACATTTAAGTCTCTGTGTCTGGTTCACAAAGCATTTGACCACCAGGGGGTGGAATATCTTCAGGATAAGTTTCAGCTCTATGTGCCTGGACAGGCCCTTCATTCTGCAACTGCACATCGAGTGCTATCATCAAATTCTGCTGTTTAAGAACTGGGGCACACGCATTCTCAATCTCTGCAGCTAAATTATGGAATAATCTACCTGTTGCTCTTAGGCAGGTTGAAAACCACTTACATTTTAGCCATTTTTTAAAAAATTGACTGTTTTAGGGTATTGCTATCTCTTGCCAGCTGTGTCCTCCATGCCATGATGCCCTTGGGTGACCGTGCGCGTTAAAAATTCTGATAACATAACACCTTTATACTGTCCAGCGAGTAAGCGAGTACTATCAAAAACAAGCCTAATCACAAACTCCCAAAAATGCGAACTGGCTTAATTTGCAGTTAAATACCTAGGGTTTTTGGGGGGTAATGGTACTGTTCAACCGCAACAAGAAAAGGTTACAGTGTTTCTTGACACCCCTTCCAAAACCAGAAAATGATCTAAGAGCCTTTTTTGGGGTTAATCGGTTTCTACCGCCGGTTTATTCAAAACTATTCAAGCAAGACCTCCTGACTTACTGACAAATTGAAGAATACGGAACCTGAAAAGATCAGGTGGGATGAGGAAGATGAGATTTCTTACACCACTCTCAAGCAGACCCTGTGTCAAAGCCCCATTCTCAAAGTAGCAGATTTCTATAAGAAATTTATTTTGCAGACTGTTGCTTCCTTCATGGGTCATGGGGCCGTCCTTTCTCAAAATCATGATAGGCTAGAACACCCTATATTATACATCAGCAGGAAGTTATTATCTAGAGAAAAGAACTTCTCAGTTATCGAGATTGAGGCATTGGCTATTAAATGGGCTATCTTACATCTCAGATACTATCTGTTAGGCTGCAAATTTAGACTGATCCGGACCATTGTCTCTTTGGGTCAGTCAATGCCAAGAGTCGAATCCCAGGGTTATGCAGTGGTTCCTGGACCTTCAACCCTATTGTTTCACAGTGGAACACCGGATGGGTCGAGATCAGGACAATGTCGACTTTCTCTCCCGGTTTCCGTGTGACACAGCCAGATCCACCCCACATAGACTAAAGGTATGTGAGGAACCTCAGGGCACTCTCCCATCTACTCTTCTTTGGTCCTCTTCTCAGGTGGCCTGGGAAGGGCCATCACTTTTGAATCTTGACCCAGGCGATGGAAATGCTAGGGAGGATCACCTGGGTGCAGGGACCTTGGGAAGTGGAGAGAGGACGTCTTCAGGTGGGGCACGGTATCCTCCTTTCGCTTGTCAGGATGCAACCTACTCCCCCCCTTCCTTTGTAGGTTATCAGTCTGCACCTCTTTCACACACACAATCTGTCCCACATTCATCTTCCTTTAAAACTAGGACGAGGATGAGGCAACTGGGATTAATGCACCACTTCCATTGGTGTACATCACTGAGACAAGGAAGAGGACTCTGAAGCATAACTACAATGGTCAAGCAAGTCTCACTAATGAGGCTAAGTATGGTCTGGCAAAGGATTTGCATATGCAGCCAATGGATAGGCTACAAGTGCAAACATGGAGAGACAGGCGAGAGGAAAGGAAGAACCCATCTGGGAGTGAGGACGCAGCAGTGCAACATGAAGCAGGATGGAGATGGGCTGATGAAGAGGACGCTGAGCACTGCAGAATAGCATGAAGGATGCCAAGGCCAGAACGGGCCACGAGAGGGTTGAGAGCCCTTCAGATCCTTGCGCCATGTGTTCACAGCCAGAGCTGTGGGACGCAGAAGGCTCCAGGAGGTCAAAGAGTGCAGCTGTTGGTTTCAGAAGATGTGAGTGCTGCTTGCAGGAGCTCCTGACCAGTGAATGGGGAGCAAGAGATAGCCGGAGAAGAAACATAAGATACCCTGTGGGAGCTGCCACAGACTGATGAGTGACTGAGAGGGAACTCTCATTCTGGGTTGCTCAGGGGCTGGATGTGGACAGGAAAAGATGCCGCTCGAAGACCAAATAGAAGATTATTGACTACCAAAGAAGCTGCAAAGTACTTTATGAATTATTGTATCCTGATCTAAGAAAACAACATTCAAAGTATGAACATTTCAGCACAAGTGAAATGAAAGTCAAGAACATTTGTGAATACAGTAAAAACCAGTAATAAGCATTGATGGACAATGTGAAAGTATGAGTCAAGTGAAAGCCATTAATGAGAGCTTGTGAAACAAGTGAGAAGCAATGAGCGTTGTTAAGATAGTGTGAAAGCAAGGTGGTGCCAAGGAATACACACCATGAAGTGAACTGTGTGAAAGTAAAGTTGTATCAGAGTCAAGAGACTGCCAATAGAATTCAAAGTGGAATAATGACACAGGTTCAAAGAGGAAACCTGTGTTGAGAAGGGAGTCCAATGAGAACAAGTTAACTTAAAAAAGTGCCAAGGGTTATCAGTTGCATGATCTGTGATGGGTGGACTGGGTGGTCCGTCAACTGTGCCTAGACCGAGAAATCCTTACTTGGAGAGAACCAAGGAAAGTCAAGTCACTGAAGCTGTTGTGCTTAACAAGTGTTATAGTGGTTCGATAAAGGAACCAGCTAAGTGAACTGTTGGAAAGCATAAAGGTTTGCAAAGCTTGTTTGAAATCCTTTTGGAAAGTTAAGAGAATTGAACTGACTGTGATTTTGAAGCGTGAAGAGCTGCCTTCTTAGGGAATGGTACCATGAAACTTTGTGAACTTTGTTCAACTTGTGGATGGGAACCCTGCAACCTTTTTGTGGAACAGTGTTGAACTTGGGAAAGGGAACCCCAAGGTATTTTTGTGGAGCTGTTGGGAACGTGGGGAAGGGGAAGCTGAAATGAGCACAGGATCTGGAAGAAGCTCTGAACTTTATTTTGAACATTGTTTCTTTGGTTGCTGAAATCCCTACACATTGTATAAATTTAGTTGTGATGGGAAGTGTAGGTTTTGGACACAGACAGGCTTCCTTTTGAGTTGAACTTAAATACACAGGTTATCCTTAGTATGGTTAGGTAGGGAAATCCTACATTAGCATAGGGCAACTTAGGCCTTATGCCATCCTGACATTTAAGAAAAAAAAACATTTTATTTTAGAAAGGCAAATCTGTTATATGTGTCTTACTTCATTATGCATGCACACCACCCACCAGAGATTATCTAGGGGATATAACTTCAGAGCTAGCCCCCGGAAAATACATTGTGGAGTTTGTACCCACAGGCCCTAAAACATATGCCTACTGCACACATCTTTAGGGACCGTCAGTATGACAGTGAAAGGCATAACGCTGAACGTTAACCATGCAGCCGTGGTATATTTTGACAGTTTTAAAGAACTTGTACTGTCCTATACACTGGGAGATGTGCTTAACACCAACTATCACCATTACATAGCCATGAATCATATGTGATAATAAAACTATGGGAAATTAGCATGAGTAGTGTACAGAAGAATCACAGCATCGTCTCTGATAAAAGGACATTGTCAGTGGAAAGCTGGGAATATCCCTATGGTTATGAAGTACCTGTTGTTATGGATACCAGATTACAACATCCATTTGCTTGCGTGTTGGCTGGCGCATCCAGCTGTGGCAGCAATTATTTTGTCAGAAAATGTCTCGAAAATGCCCACAAACCAATGACACAGATGCTCACAAATATTCTTTGGATGTCCAGCTGCTGGCAGACGTTATGTACACCCTTGCAGGACCAGTTTAAACATCTCCGATTGTAAAAGGTATGCTGGACAGTCTCAAAGGTGATCACTTACTACCACTGAGCATGGTGAATATGGTCATTGTGGATGATTAGATGACCTCTGGTGCAGAGCGCCGAACTAGAACAAGCCTTTAATCAGTATTAACATCAACGCAATATAAGCATTTGCTATATCATACAAATATCATTCAACAAGTGTAAGAGCAACAAATCTATAACAGTAAAACCTATTTGTATAGTGTTATTTAAAAACCCCCAATGATAAGCATGATCACAGCCCTGATGTAAACCTCCACACCCCGTTTCTCCTCTGTAGGCTTTTGTAGACACGACCAGTAAGCCCTATAGATATCTGATAGTTGATTTAAAAACAACCACTCAAGAGGATAACAGATATATTCTGACCCAGTCTATCCACTGTCTACATCCTTAAAAAGACATCAAAAAATACCCTTAACCCGCAAAACCATGTCAGTAGCAGTTACAGATTTCAGCATGTTGGCAAGCATATGAAGAAACATCATACTACACAATTCTACCCCTCAACAACACAAGGCCATTCCAGCGATGGCCTCTGATGATCTGGTGGCCGCTATTTCAGAAATTGCCCTGAACACTTTAAAGGGACACGTCCCCTAAACACAGCCAAGTAAGTGTGTTAAATGAGTACGGTGTCGCCAACAACCGATCATTACATAACCTAACCACCCCCAGGGGTCAAAATGAAGAGCGTACATAATGCAAGAAAAACAAAAAGATTACATGCAAAAACAGCCAGGAGAGACAGTCAACTCCATAGAGTTGAATACTGAAAAACTCTCTCGCACACCCACTACAAGTAACAATGTTTATAGGTTCAACCCACAATCTGCATATGCAACATTTTACGAATAAAAGTAGATCCTACAGTTCCTGTTGCATTACCCTTATACAAAATTCTAAACATACCCTATAGTTCATCACCCATTTGGTCAGAAGAGTGTGCGTTCTTATCTAAGTTCAGCCCTCTGGAATTACGTAATCGTTTGGTGAGCAGAAAATACTTCACTGTGATTGGTCCATTATATTGAGATAATTTGTTGCAATAATGAATGTTCCTTATTGGCATTCATAACTTCAAATACTTTTGATGTGCATGGCCCCGAGTGGAGCCAATCATGGTGAGGGTGCACCAGTGAGGTAACTCAGTTCTGTACTTTCTCATGGGATCAGACAATTTGGCAGTCTCGAATGCTTTCTCCTAATGCTGCAGCTGCATAAAATTACAACAGCTCTTGCGACTGCCATCTTGAAACATGTTTCATTCCTTGTACTCATACCGCCCTATCTCTTCTGAGGACCAGGTGTCTTTATAAAACAAATGCAGCCAATCCACTGCTCTTGTGGATTCATTTCTCATATTTATTTCCTCTATTTGACTGAACAGCTGCAGTTCAAATGGACCATTCTTTCTTCATAGTTGAACCCCTCAGCACTGTCTGGACCCCGGGCCTTGTTCTCAATTAAATTAGTCCTTCACAGGTGCACACTAATTTATCATCTGAAACCAACTTGTTATAATGAGTTTCACTGCCAGCACCTGCAAACGGCTGAACCTGGCAACAAAAGCCAATATCTGTGCGGCTGTATCCTTCCTCCACAGACCTTGACATTCTAAAGCACGTACTGGGATGAAGCGAAAATAAACCTTGTTACCAGAACAGAACAGCAGCTCACGAAATGGGGCCTAGGGCTCTAACTAACAAAAGCAACAACTTTTAACAGGGCTTACGCCTAAAATGGCCAAGCTATTACTAACATGACCAACAGCCCTTATGCTACTATAAGTCAAGATTTGCCATATTTCATGTTTACATTTGAGGCACAGTTCAAATTCCCTTCCACCAGCTACAAAAAGTTTTCCCAAATGCAAAAAAACCCACAACAAACTTTTCTATTGCTGACTAAAGAGCTGATATCATAATATTATCCTGGACTTTACTCCTAAATATAATAACAACATTCTTTTACTAAGTGATGCTGTCTAAAGTGTGCTGCATCTAACTACAAAAAAACACATGTATGGAAATGCTAAACCAGATGACAAAAATACTGACACTAAAGTGACCTGCCTTTTATTCTAATAGAATTGATGGTGCATGAACCTCCTACCACATTGGGGGTATTGGATTTGCACTCCATCATTCCCCTATTTAGTTAATCCATTTACTACTCTACCTCTTTCTCTCTTCCTGTCAAAATCATCCTTAGCACCATAATACATGTGCCCTCCATTCCAAAAGTATTATTCTGGAATACAAGTTAGAAAACAGCACCATTTGTGCCATTCAGGGTCTACCCAAGGCTCTATATAGTTTTCGAGATCAGACGGGGATAGGAAAGTGTCCCTGGGGGAGCAATCTGTCTGTGTGTGGACAATGTAGAAGATGGGAGCGCCTCACTTGTTACAAGGGTTAGGGACATCATTGTTATTCCTTTGGGTAACATCTTGGGTCAGCATTTAATCACCAGCTGGCAGGAGCAGAATAGAATAGAACCAGAGTAAGTTCCCAATTGGGAACTCCCGTCCCCTGCACACTATCTATGGCTAAAAATGCCAAGTAATTTAAAGTTTCTCAAATTCATATTTCAATGAAAATATAGTCATCATATAGCATTCTGTATAGGGGAATGCACTGTAAAGTCACACTTGTATTGAAGGAAAAAACATTAATGCAGACTTCACAAGAAGGTTTTCAATTTTTCTCAAACTAATTTATTCCATACAAACATGCCCAACGCTTTTCGAGATAAATTCTCTTCATCAGGGACTGTAAATTAATTCAACTTTCAAAAATATATAAATGAAAAAAAGAAATACAGACATATAAGTCAATTAATTTAAGTACCATGACTTAGAAGGTGTGCAAATAAACATATCAGTCTTCATTTCTTAGAAGGTGTACAAATAAACATATCAGTCTTCATTTGTAAATATAATGGGTAGACTAGTAAATTGTTGGTAACAGTACACTCTGATTTATATGGTCTTTTATTAAGGATATGCCCTGTTGTGTAGAGTGCTTGCTCACTCTTATATAGGGCTTCGGGTGAGACAAGTGTACGTATATTTGAGACACTTTTGGTATTCAGACAACTTAAACCACAATATAAGCATCTTAGTATGGAAGGCAACCTAATGCAGGTTGCATATGTTTAACAATTCAAAGAGAAAACCAAGAATAAAAAAGCATACCGTGTGCTCATCATGTTGTCAAAAAACGTTCTGAGAGAGTAAATCCAAATGTTTTAAGGTTTGGCTCGAAGGGGTGTTCAAAATTCCACAATATCTATGGAAAACACGATATTGATTCATATAAGTGTGAAAAATCACTAAATGACTATAGAACAAGTCAAGGACACTAACTGATATGGAATGCTATCCGTATACAGTCGTGGATGTCCTGGAGTAGTGTAATGAAGAGCAGATTTGGCCTGAGGCAAGAGATCTTAAGGCAGACAGCAAGCGGTCAACCCAATAGGCTGCCTATAAAAAAGTGGCGTTGATTTAGAAAAAGTATATAAAAATAGCCTCAACAACAAAGCAGTTCAGGAATGAACATTAAGCTGATTAAGGGGGATGTGGAATATTACTTACAATGCCTGGAGGAGCCGGTCACTTGGAGAGCCGTTCGGTTCTTACCGTCTTTTTTGTGAAAATCACCAATGTAAACATCATGGAAAAAGAACGGACGTGTATGCCGGTCAGTAAAAAGATGGTAATAAGTGCAAACTGATGTCAAGAATAGAAGGATGTGTCTGAATATGTCACAATTGGGGCGTATGAAGTAAATGTGGTCACAATTCAAGAAATCTATTAGGGAATAGTATAAACTTCCAACGCGGAGCAGCAGGCTTCAAGTCTGAAGCGGACACAGCACGTTGATATGTCAATTAGTGTCATGTTAAGATAACGCAGTAGATGCGCAGTCCTCTTAGATGAAAGTGACATCAGAAAAGATGTTCTGTCGATGTCAATAGAAATTGCAAAACAAGCAATGTGTGGGAATCTCAAAAGAGGGTGTGACTACATTGTGGTCAAATGAGGCAACCAAAAAATGGTGAAGCAATAATACCTGATGGATAAATCTCTGTTTACAGTGAATGAGTGAGTGGTATAGGTTATGGTAGGTACCCAAAAAAAGGGGGTTGTCAACAAAGTTCGATGTCACATCATTATCTTACATGTTAGCTGTCTCTAATAAAAGAAAGATTTCACAATCTGTATATAAGTGGCCAGAGTATAATCCCAAATGGGAGGTTAGATTGTGTAGATATGATATCATACATCATCGCAGATAGTTCTGTCTCATAAGAAAGGAGTGCACAATCTAATGTTTATTGAATATTTAGATGAGAAAAAAGAGTTCCCAATCAAACACTAATTCATAATACAACAAAGGTTAATGACCATCTTGTTTTTCACAAAAAATGTTTTTAGAGAAACGCTCCTAAATAGAAATGCTCATTAAGTCCATGGGGGTTAACTGCATCCAATTTGTGGATCCACCATAATTGTCTCTGAGCTCATTTCTTTGCAAAATCTCCCCCTCTAGGTAGTGAATGTACTGTTTCTAAGATTACCCATCTTAGTTGGGTGATGTTGTGGCCATTTTCTTTAAAGTGTCTATATACTGGAGATTTGCCATTTTTAGTTCTGATATTTGACTTGTGTTCCGTCCAGTGTTCTTTTGCTTTTCTAATAGTTTTGCAAACGTAATACATGCCACAAGGGCATCTGAGGGCGTACACTATGTTTTTATTGTCACATGTGACAAAATCTAAAAGAAATATCTTTTTACCATTTCTGGGATGGCGTATATGATCTCCTTTGTTAATGTTGGCGCAATGTTGGCAGTGAAGGCATGGGTAAGTTCCTGGTTTTTGTTTTTTTCAGTATAATTTTACTGGAGGTTTTCTTTTTTTCGGCCTTGATTAGGATATCTTTAAAGGTTTTGCCCCATTTGTAAGCCAACATTGGGGGTTCTGGAAACAGTCTGTGTAGATTGGGGTCCGATTTTATGAGGTCCCAGTTGTTTGTGTTGATCTTCTTGATTTGGTAACTTTGACTTGAAAACTTCAAGGTGTGAATTAATCTAGTTGTAGGTTTTTTAGATTTTTCTTCAAGTAGATTAGTCCTAGCAAGGGATTCCGTGCAATTGACTGCTTTCTCTAAGATCTCGTTGGGAAATCCTCTCTTCTTGAACCTATTCTTCATGTCGTCATATTCACCTTGGAGACGTGTGGCATCTGTTGTAATCCTTTTTAGTCTTAACATCTGGCTGAAAGGTAAATTCTCCTTAAGGGGGGGTAGGATGAAAGCGCCCAAAATGTAGTGTGCTATTGCAATCTGTGGGTTTTCTATAGATGCTTGTACAACCTCAGAAAGCCTTCTGGATGATGCAAATGGCCTTAAACTTGATCCTATCAGCCATAGGGAGCAGAGAAGAGATTTCAGAGCTGGAGAGATTTGATCCCTGGGCCCGAGGCCAAGGACAAGTCTCACAGTCCTGTTCTGGATAAATTGTATAGGTCGACGAGTAGAGGCAGGCAGATTTAAAAAGAGACTATTGCAGTAGTCTAGCCTAGAGAGGACCAGGGTTCTGGAGACAGTGAGCTTCTGGGGGAAAGTGAGAAAAGGAAGAATACCTCTAACAAGGTGCAGCTGATAGTTTGACTTCTTAGAGACGTCGGAGATGTGAGGAGAAAAAGAGAGGGTGAAGTTGAAGCTTACACCAAGGTTCTTAGCATCACAGGAAGGAGCAGGAAAAGGGTCCAGAGTGGGCGGGCAGAGAGAGAGAGAGAGATATATAGAGAGAGAGAGAGAGAGAGAGAGGGAGAGAGAGAGAGAGAGAGAGAGAGAGAGAGAGAGAGAGAGAGAGAGAGAAAGAGGAAAGGAGGGAGCAGTTGTCCTGATGAAGAGGATCTCAGTCTTACTGGCATTAAGTCAAAGATCATTGGTGACATACCATTCCTGAAATGCAGCCAGACCGTCTGGTATGAAATAAGAAGCAAGGGTGGCTGAGGGGAACCTGAAAGAGAGCTTGGTGTCATATGCATAACACTGAATATTGGAGCAGAAAGTAGCAATGCGGTGGGCAAGAGGTGCCAGGGAGTGGTTGAAAAGCCAGAGAGAAAGAGAAAGGTTAGACCCCTGGGGAACACCACAAGTATAGAGAGTGATAGAAGAGAGGAATGACCCCAGTTGAACCTGGGAGGGTCGGTCATTGAGAAAGGAGGTCAACCTGGCCAGGGCTTGGTAGGTGATACCCAAGTTGTCATGGAGGCGATTGAGCAGGATGGAATGGTTGACCGTCTCAAAAGCAGAGGATAGATCCAGGAGAATGAGGACAGAAGGAAGATTAGAGTTAAGATTAGAGAGCAGGTCTTCTATTGTTGCTATGTGCTTCACATTTTAAAATGGCTGTCAGTGTGGGGAGTGTGCGTTCCTCAATTAATGTAGAAAGAAATGCTGCATGTTGTACTAGGGTACCGTCTGAATAAATGGCAACTACACATTCTCTAGACAGTTTTAACACCTCTATGAGTGAAATTAGATCTTCTGCTTATGCAGAATAATGTGAATGCAGTCTCTTTTATACCAGGACCTCATACTCTCCATCTATGAGGCGTACTACAGCAGGCTCCATGTGCTTCTGTCCTGTATTCTGATCAATCATTGATGAACCATCGATGAAGAGTACATCCCCTTCTTCGAGGGCATCCTCCCTGGCAGTTATGTTGGTATCCTGATCTGCTGCCCCTTTGTACGTTTCGCAGTCATGTATACAATCATATGTATGTACTGCTTCTACAAAAGAGGATGCATGATTAAGGATGTGGTATTTGACAGGCTTACTAGAAGGGTTGCACTATATCACCTCATAGCAAGATGATTCCTGGTAGTGAGGGTTGATTTGAACATCTTTAAAATGGCAGAACCTGTGTGCTCTGCATATAATGTTACTGGGCATGCCAGTGTAATTGTGGATGATTTCAGTATTGTGAAATCTGCTGGTGCTGAAGTCCACTCACAGGAAAATATCCTTGCATCATTGGATCTAAAAGTCCACTGTAGTATGCTAGGGGTTTGTGTCCCATTGAGTGAGGACAGCCTTCATCACTGGACCATTAGACAGTGAAAACAAGAAAAATAATGTTTTAATTCTGGTGTGGCTAATACGGGTGCATTACTCATTGCATCGTTGAGCTCCTGAAAAGGTAATTTCTTCTGTCAAAACTATTGTCCACTTTGTTTCACATACTTCTTTTAGCCTTTGAATTAGGGGTTTGGTGTAGGTGTAATTGTCAAATGCTTTTTTGAACTGTGGGCGGCTGTGGTGTGTGTTGCACTGCTGCTGCCCTTTCAGGTGTCACACTTCTCCCTACGGATGATATTATTTGCCCTCATAATACTACCTCTTTCTGGCAATAGTGCAATTTGTATTTGTCTACTTTATAGCGCTTCTCTGCAAGTAATGTTAAAAGTGTTACTGAGTCCTCCCTACATTGATCCTCTGTTGCACTATAGACCAAAGTATCATCTACATATTGAATAATTATGTTCAGTATGTTACGTAAATCCATTTGTGGTACTCTGTTGAAAATACTCAGGGACTCACAGTACCCCTGAGCTAAACGTGTGTTGGAATCATTGCCCGCAGTAGTTAAATGCTGTTATATACTGACCGTCGGGGTGTAATGGGATTGAGAAAAATGCGTTCTTGAAGTCAATTACTGAGAAATGTGTTGTACCTGTTGGGATATTACAAAGGATGGTGGCAAGATTAGTGCGAATTCAGTTTCCACTTTATCAGTCAATAAGTGTATTTACTGGATCACCCTCCATAATAACCCTTTTGCTTTTTTCACTGGATAAACAGCTGTATTACATGGTGATCCTGATGGCTTTGTTATGCCTTTTGCCATAGTGCTATGATGGTGGCATAAATCCCTGCATCTGCCTCACTTGACATGGGGTACTGTCTCACTCGAGGTAATACCGCACATGGTTTACGCTTTAAATGCCCTGCACCTATACTCTTCAATAATCCTATATCGTGGGGATGGGCAGTCCATTTGTAACTTGATACTTTATCTAGATCCTCCTGCAAATGTGATGATACTGTTTTAGAAGTGAGCATAGCGTGGGGTAGTTCTCTGTGTTGGATCATTATTTGATAGGGTATGCATTTTTAAAACACCATTTCCCCTGTATCGTCTGTGTCTTCAAGCAGCTGTTCGTCAGACACTTCCTTCAGTGACTGTGTCGTGTCTATGCACAATACGGTGCACCGTTCCTTCCCTTCCTCATCTGCGCCAGAGAAAATTGGCTTATCTTTTTTGTAAATACTGCTTCCAACTCTAATGCAATGGTACCTGGTTCCTTTTCTTGGGAAACAGCTAGCCTGAACCGAAACTCAGCAGGTTCACAAAGTGCCTTACCTTTAATCCAGGGCACCCAACCTAACAACATTTTTACCCTTTAGAGATATAGATGTAGATGTAGGGGCACTCCTCATATGGCACTGTCAATGCAGAGTGCTTGTATTAATGCTGCAGTCCTGTCATGGTACATACCTGTTGTTGAACACAGTACACCTTCCTCAGTGAATGAAATGGTCATGTTCAGTTTACTTAGAAGGTCCCTATCTGACAAGTTAACTGGAGTATCTTCTGAATACAATTAGGGTGATAGCAGTTCCTGTGCACCCACAGTGATGGGTAAATCTGCAGGGAATGGAACTGATACAATTGTCCAACAGAGTCCCTGCATGTCCATTATTTTATCTAAAAAGGGAAACCACCCTTCCTTAATAGAAGACTTTGTCTCTACTCCGTCAACGATAAAAGTCGATGTTATAGCACCTATATTCAGTCCTACACAAGGTTCCTCTTCCATGCAAGCAGTGACTGACAGAACCAGACATGTCAGAGCTCTCTCTGGGCTGTCCTACTGGGGATACGCATTTGTTCCTGGAAGCAGGAAGAGATCACCCCTTAAAATGCTTGCTCCAGTGCAGTGCGTGACTGTGCCCTGTGGCAAGATATTTTTGTCCCATGTTTTTGTAGGGGCCTGTTTTATAGCGGGTTGCTGCTGCACGCATGTCTCTGGAACATTTGACGGTGGATACCAAACCTGTTGTCTTTGCATAGGGCTCTTGGTATGCACAGGATCTCGGGCATATGGGATAAAAGGTGGCTGCATTTCGGTTCGTGATAGTAGGTGAACCGGATCGCTGGGCCTATGGGGTAAGTTTTTGGGTTGTGCAAAAAAGGTGGTCTGCTTCTACATTCATGTGTAAAATGTCCTATTTTACCACAGGTCTAACATGGTTCTCTAAATTGGGGCCTCATCCTTTTGAATCCACCCCTCTGCCTCTCAGAATACCTCCCTTTCTCTGTGGAAATTTCCTGTATCCCTTCTAGCATATGCATACCACTTGTTCCAGCTCTGTGTCCTGTGGTACTCGTAATCATTGGTCCTTCCACACTCAATTTAGCTACCTTCTACTGTACTAATTTGGCTTCTGCCATTTGCATGATATGTTATCTCCTTCTCTTGCCTTTGTCTACAATGATGCACTATGTGTGCCTGTATTGCAAACCATCCCTTTGCTTCAATACCAACCACTTTATCCAAATCATTTTGTACTTCCCTGGGGAGACCCTTCCACAACATGTGATAGAATGCAGCTATATTCTTGTCCCACCCTTCCCCGTCTCTGCATGCCACATCTCCTGAATCTGGTGGATATATGATGCAGGGTCCCTTAAAGCTTTCCATATGTGTGCTCAACAATTGTTAAAAGGTGCACCATTGTGGTTGTTAATATTCAGCTGAACCACTGGATACCCCGCCTTCCTCCATATTTCGTTTGTCTGCTCCCACAACAGTGCATGGATCAAACTCTTCACGTTCTCTACAGCTAATGTGATGCTTGCGGTTTAATTTTCAAGGGCAAACATCCACTTGCCTGCTTCCGCTGTGAGTGAGGGCAGTTACTTCATTAGTTTGTTCCAATCCATACGGCAGCAGAGAACATAATGTGCCCACCCTGCTCCATTCTCTATCAAGGGCAGCACCTATTCTGAAGTGTTTTCGCTCCTTTCTTACCATTAAGTGGGCCATTCAACCAGGTCACTTTCTGAGGCTATGGCCCCGCAATGTGATATTCCTTTCCTCTTCCACTGTCACCCATCCACCATCTTCGTCCCCTGCTTCTTCCCCATCTTCGCTGACCTTGTTGCCTTCTAGCGGCAGATTCTCTGGATAGTCCTGGGCTAATGCTACGTGGACATTGTTGATAACTTCACTATTGATCTGGAGGAAGATCTGTTCCGCCCTCCACTCATCTGCACCTATCAGTGCATGTTGCCCCTCCTCTAGCCACTGTGTTGCTCTCCCCAGCTCATCCTCTGCCTGCTTTAATGCCATTTCTAGTTCACTGAGACCCTGACTTTCTACTTCCATATTTGATAGACCTTGGGCCTCATTCCGGGTTTGGAGCTAACAATGGAGTAATTAGCTCCATGGTTGCCTCCGAAACCATCCCAAATCCGGCATGGTGAATGGAGTAATTAGGTCCATTCCAGGGTTGGAGGGACGGTAATTCCCCATTCACCTTTTGCCCTTCCCCATTCCCATTTCTGCCCCATAGGGCTCAATGGGAATCGGGAAGGAGGTAATTACGGCACCGTAAATTACCTTACCGTAATTACCTAGGATGTACCTTTGCGGGTCCCATACTTAACTCCTGCTAAAAGCAGGAGGTAAGGAAGGACCCGCAAAGGGACCTCGGAATACGGAGGTAAGGGATTACCGGCATTCACACCCTTACCGGTGCCGGTAATTCCTTACCTCCAACCTCAGAATGACCCCCCCTTGTGTTTTATCTGTATGTGTACCTCATGTTTTGTCTTTACCTTGTGTTTATCTGAGTTTTCTAAGGTGTCCCCATTCTTTACTCGGTGGGGAGCTCCTATGGGGGTTAGTATATTCTTTGACACCTTCTAGAGGGAATGAGCCTCTTGCAGTAGGCTAAATGGGAAATACCTCATTAATAGGAGGGGTGGCGGTTGTGTGACAATGTGTGTGTCCTATTGGTTCTCTCTGGGCTGTCATCGGGGGCGGTCTCTAAATCTTCAAACATGTTCCACAATTCAAAAATACTATACCTAGTTTTTAAGGTTTTACTCTTATAATTTGATACCAGGTAGATATACATGTGCTCCAATGTCACCTTGTCATTTGTTCCCTCCTCAGGCCAAGATTAAATATTCTGCCTTTAATCCCCTGAACCCACTCATGGTGGTACTTCTGTCATGACCCTGTGAAATTGCCCCTTCTGGACCTCATGGTCATTGTCACGAAGAGCTTGTACTCCTTGTTCCTCCCAACATGGCCGTACCAAGCTCCGTGCTATGCACTAGCTTTCACGTTGTAGCACGTACTATAAATTGGTCATGCCCCTGCGGGTCCGCGCGCCTCAACGATCTCTTCGGTAGTGACCCGACGTGTGTTTGCTCTCTACATTGGTTTCCTTGATCCTCTTACTTCCTTCCTTGCCTCTTATCCTGTTCCTGGATTCCCCCCCTACTTTGCTTGTTTATCGCTATCCTGGATACCCTGGAACCACGAACATCCCGGAACTCTGAATGCGCCCTACAACCTGACGAGGCTCGGGCGAGCCTATTCAAGACCCGAACCACCCACAGGAAGAGTCCTGCGGCCGAACAAGGGAGATCCCGATCACAGGTGAGACAGAGGGAGATTTATGACAGTTTGAGACGCCAAACGATCAATACGGATTCTACCATGGAGAATGCTATTCAGGACCTGATGCGCGGAATGCAAGAATTTTCCACAGAGATGCAGAATTTAAAAGCCGAGAATGCGGCGCTAAAACAGCTCGTCTTGTCTCGCGACTCCGCGAACATGGACAGCGTATTATTGGGAGGAGTGGTTGATAAATACGACGGTTCAACAAAGACCTTACGTGGATTCCTGGATTCTTGTTTGGTACATTTTACCTTCAAGCCCTACTATTTCACAACTCCTAGGGCTAAGGTGGGCTTCATAATATCGCATCTTTCCGGTAATGCCCTTACATGGTCCACTCCTTTACTCAATTCATGGGATGCTCTCCTGGATGATTATGAAGGGTTCATCGCGGAACTCAAGACCATGTTCGAACGACCAGAGCTGGTTCACATTGATCAAGAAAAGTTACTTGACTTGCAACAACGATCCCAAGATATGTTGACCTATCTTACCAGATTCAAACAGCTAACCAAAGAGGCGGACTGACCACTGGAAGCCAGTTTTACCTTGTTTCGCAGAGGTCTAAATGAAGAGATTAAGGACGAGTTAGCCAGGGTGGCACGTCCTAGTTCATTCCAGACCCTCCTGGACTTGATTATGCAAATAGACTTTGGAATCCAAGAAAGAAAGGCCGAAAAGAAAAAGAATAAAGTATCAATTTAAAGATACTCCCTAGAGAATACTACAAGGACATAATATACCAAGAGTCCGAGCACTGATTCTGAACCCATGCAACTTGGAGCCTTTCGTGGACCAATTTCCCCGCAGGAAAGGTTAAGAAGAATACACACAGGCTCATGCATGTATTGTGCCTCGGATAAACATCTAGTTAAAGAGTGTCCTCTGGCTCCTCCCCGACGCTCGGGAAACGCCAGCTCCCGATCCTAAATGGAGCAAGGTTTCGGGAGAGCGATGTTTGCTCCACATCAATTCCATCCGAGAACTCTCCTGGACAAAACAAATTGGTGATATTACAGGCCTTTTTATCGCCATCCAAGGACAAGGTCTACCCCATACTGGCCTTGGTGGATTGCGGAGCAATGGGAGTCTTCATTGATCAAGATTGGGTCAGAAGTCATAACATTCCATATGAAGCAAGAAGTTTTTCACAGCCAGTGGAAGCAATTGACGGAAGACCTCTTTCCTCAGGACCCATAAGTCTGCAAACAAGGGAGATCCATCTTTCCATAAATCATCATCAAGAAAGAATTGTGTTTGACATTATAAAATCAGCCCATTATCCCTTGGTTCTGGGCATGCCCTGGTTACAAAAGCACAATCCATATATCAACTGGACGGCCGGATCGTTATTCGTGGTCTCGGAGTTCTGTATGAACCATTGTTTAAACCTAGACACCTCAGTCCCAGCCCCTAAAAATCTACCAAGGTGTCCAGAGACACCACTCTTGGTTTCCAATATTGTACAAGTTCCAGAGATCTATCAAGGGTATGCTGATATATTCTCTACTGCCATCGTTCAAGCCTTACCTCCAAATAGACCCGAAGACTGTGCCATAGATACTGAACCTTCAGCGGTGATTCCCTTTGGCAGGATGTTTATCCTTTCAGAACCAGAAAAGGAGCCCTCCGGGAATATCTAGACACTAATCTTGAGAACGGCACCATAAGACCTTCAAAATCACCAGCTGGCGCTTCATTGTTCTTCGTTCCTAAAAAGGATACCAAAGAGCTCAGACCTTGCCTGGATTATCGGGGCCTAAATCAACACACCCTGAAAGACAGATACCTGTTATCCATGATCTCGGATATCCTTGAAGCTGTAAGAGGTGCAGTGATATTCACGAAACTGGATCTCTGAGGTGCTTACCATTTGATCCGTATCCGGGAAGGAGACGAATGGAAAACAGCCTTTAGAACACCCTTTGGCCACTTTGAATACCTAGTCATGCCCTTTGGTCTGACTAATGCTCCCGCAGTCTTCCAGCGTTTTATGGATAGGGTGTTCTCTGACATGTTATTTCTCAATGTTATCGTCTACTTGGATGACATATTGATCTTCTCAAAGGATTCCTTGAAACATGAAGAACATGTAAAGGCAGTACTTCAACGTCTCTGTGAAAATCAACTCTTAGCCAAACCAGAAAAATGTTTGTTTTATGTTACATCAGTTCACTATCTGGGGTTTGTCCTTAGTTCAGAAGGAATTAGTATGGACCCTTCAAAGGTGAAGGCCATACTGGCTTGGCCCGCCCCAACATCTGTAAAGCAAATACAATCCCAACTTCTACCGGAAATTCATTCCCACCTTTTCTGAGATTGTTCAACCCATTGTTAATCTCCTGAAGAAAGACGTTCCATTCAACTGGTCTATACCACAAGACAAGGCCTTCCAACGCTTGAAAGAAGAATTCACTCAGGCCCCTATCCTGGCCCAACCTGACATAAATCGTCCTTTTCTAGTGGAAACAGATGCCTCCAATTACGCCATAGGAGCAGTTTTAAAACAAGAATCCGATGATAAGTTGGAACATCCCTTTGCTTATCTTTCACGAACCCTGACTACCAGCGAGACTCATTACTCAGTTCTGGAGAAGGAGTTATTGGCCATTCGTCATGCCTTCACTGAATGGAGACATCTACTCCTGGGTGCTAAATATCCAGTTCAAGTCCGTACTGATCATCGAAATCTTCAGGTTCTACAATCCATGGAGTGCAGGAACAGTAGACAAGCTCGATGGGCCTACTTCTTTGCTCAATATCAATTTCAAATTTCACATGTTCCTGGACCGCAAAACATGATTGCCGATGCCCTTTCTCGGCGTCCCGACTACGTTCCCTTGGAGGATAAGATCTATCCTAAAATGTTTCCACCTACAATCTTTGTAGCTCAAGCGATCAATCTCCTGGAAGAAATCAGATTACAGACTCAATCATCTGAACTCTGGACGAACATATCCGAGAAAAATCCCTGGCGTTTGACAATCAAGGAAGGATATTTATTCAAGAACAATTCAGTGGTCATTCCGACAAAAGAACTTCAACAGAAGGTAATGAATCTATGCCATGACACTCTTCACTCCGGCCATCGAGGGGTAACCAACACCTTCCGTCTTATACAAAGACAGTTCTAGTGGCCAGGAATGAAGTCCAGTGTAGTTCAATACATCAAGACCTGTGCAATTTGTAGTCAGAACAAATACGATAATCAGAGGCCGGCGGGTCTGCTTCTATAACCTACGTTGCCAACCAGACCCTGGGAAGTTATTGCAACTGACTTCATTGTTGAATTACCACCATCCCGAGGATATACAACCATCATGGTAACCATTGACTTGTTCACTCATCTAGCTCATTTTACACCATTGTATAAACTACCATCTTCCTCAGAACTTGCTGGAATTTTCCTGGAACATATTTTTCGTCTTCATGGCCTCCCTTCCAAGATTATTTCGGATCGGGGACCTCGGTATATTTCACAATTCTGGAAACATCTCTGTCCTGTTGTAGGAATCCAACGTGCCCTTTCTTCAGGCTATCATCCACAAACCAATGGGGCAACGGAACAAGTAAATCAAACCCTGGAACAATATCTTCGAGGTTTTGCCACCAAGGTTCAAGACAATTGGTCTCTCCTTATACCTTTAGCCGAATTCTCCTACAATAACTCAGATCATTCAGCTCTCAAGATCAGCCCTTTCTATTGCAGTCAAGGTTATCATCTGTCCGTTTTACCATCAGTTCTTCCAGAATCTACTCCGGTACCTACCCTTGACTCTTGGATTCAGACGCTGATCAACTTACAAAGAGAGGCCAAGGATCAGTTAGAACAGCCCCACACTCGAACCAAAAGATATGCGGACTCTAAGAGAAGACCATCACCTTCTTATTCAGTTGGCGATCAAGTCTGGTTAGCCTCGAAAATGTTACCTCGACATCTACGACCAAACAAATTGGCTCCTCGCTATTATGGTCCATTTTCCATAAAGGAGATCATCAATCCTGTCTCCTTCCGACTTAAGCTCCCAGATTCCTGGAAGAAGATACATCCAGTCTTCCATACTTCCCTGTTGAAACCCTACGTTAGTTCTACCCGAAAACCCTTCAAACCCACACCTGTTGTTGTGGACGACCAGTTGGAATATGAGGTGTGCAGGATATGCGATTCCAGGTATAGGAGGGGTCGATTACAATATCTGGTCGAGTGGAAAGGCTACCCCCCTAGCGAGAGAACATGGGAACCAGTTTCTAATTTAAAGACCCCTCGTTTGCTCAGAAGATTCCATCTTATTCACCCGGGCAAGCCTGGAGGAACCAGTCTTCGGAGGGGGCATGCTGTCATGACCCGGCGAAATTGCCCCTTCTGGACCTCATGGTCATTGTCACGAAGGGCTTGTACTCCTTGTTCCTCCCAACATGGCCGTACCAAGCTCCGTGCTACGCACTAGCTTTCACGTCATGGCACGTACTATAAATTGGTCACGCCCCTGCGGGTCCGCGCGTCTCAACGCTATCTTCGGTAGTGACCCTACGTATGTTTGCTCTCTACATTGGTTTCCTTGATCCTCTTACTTCCTTCCTTGCCTCTTATCCTGTTCCTGGACCACCCCCCCTACTTTGCTTGTTTATCGCTATCCTGGATACACTGGAACCATTAACATCCCAGAACTCTGAACGCGCCCTACAACCCGACGAGGCTCGGGCGAGCCTATTCAAGACCCGAACCACCCACAGGAAGAGTCCTGCGGCCGAACAAGGGAGATCCCGATCACAGGTGAGATGGGGGAGATTACGACAACTTCAGTATCTTCTCCAGATATCATATGAGTGAGTTACACATTTGGGAAACAGAGTATAGTTCAAACCGAAAAATCTGCCATACACTGATCCTGAAGCATTTTATTTTTAAAAACAAACTACACTTTCAAAACCACACACAACAAACCTGAAACCTCTCCCCCTTGCACGCAATTCTGCCACTTCAAACTCCACAAAAAACCCTGTCCACACAATGGGCTACAAGTATCCCACAAAAACCATCACTATGTACACAACTATTAACAAAATCATCAAATAAAAACACACTTATATACACAATAATGTTGATTCTTCCTCTGTCTCCTTCACTTGAGACGAAGGAACTCAACCCTCCTCATGCCACTTTCATTCCAGAATGGAGTGATCCGGGGCCTTTTTCCGACTGGACCGCTACTACTACAGTGCTGTATTCCCAAATCAATTCTACACCATTATTACTACTTATGATATCTTCTTTCCCTGAATGGGGGAGGTACACCTCACTACTATTTAAAACAAACCACCCCCTTGTTTTTCCAGCAAGCGTGCACTCACATTCTTATGCATACTCTGAGCTCCTCTGACAAAGGTGTCCCCGTCAAGTGCCTGCAAAGCTCGGCACAGAACCCCACTCCAAGTAGCAGGAAGGCCTTCAGAGGAACACTGTGCCTGCAAACCTCTTCTTTGTGAGCGCACAGACTGGGCACTGCAAGCTAGTGCCGCAACCCAGTATGCAGTGGGGGAGCCCCTGGCTTATCTGTGAATGTGGAGATCTTGCTGGGGCCTTCAAATTTGTATGGTGTGCCCTACAACTGATCTTTGGATAACTATTTCCAGGGGTCAAAATAAAGAGTGAACGTACTGCAAGAAAAACAAATGTATCATTTGCAATTATGGCCGGGAGCGACAGTCAGCTCAGTAGAGCTGAACACTGAAAAACTCACTTGGTACAGCCACTACAAGTTACACGTTTTACAGGTTCAAACCACAAAATCTGTATATACAACATTTTAACAATACAGGGAAATCTCACATTTCACATTGGCTGTCCCGTACACAAAAATCTAAACATCCCCTAAAGTCCATCACTCCATTGGTCAGCAGAGTGTCCGGGCTAATATAAGTTCAGCCATCTGCTAATTACCTAATTGTTTGGTCAGCAGAAGATGCTTCGCTGTGAGGTAGTTTCTTGCAATAATGGACGTCACTTATTGGTCATAATAACTTCAAATAATCATGATGTGCATGGTCCGGAGAGGAGCCATTCATGAGCGAGGGTGCATCAATGAGGTAACTCCGCCATGGACTTTCTCATGGGACCAGACAATTTGGCACCCTTGAACGGCAGCTGCATACTTCGGTCACACCTTTTGCGACTCCCATCTTGTTTTCTTCCTGGTACACATCCTGCTCTATGTCTCTTGAGTATCAGGTGTCTTTATAAAATAAACAGCCTAGCCACTGTGCTAGGGATTAATTTCTCATATTTATTTGCTCTATTTGACTTGACCGCTGCAGTCCAACTGGACTGGCCTTTCTTCATTAGGGGCAGTATAAGCACTCTTTAGTTGAACCCTTCTGCACTGTCTGGACCCCAGGCCTTGTTCGGAATAAAATTGGTCCTTCAGAGCTGCACACTAATCTATCATCTGAAACAAACTTTCTATAGTGAGTTTTATTCACAGCACCTGTAAACGGTTGATCCTGGCAACAACAGGCAATCCTTGTGTGCTCTTCCCTTCCTCCATCGACCTCGACATTCCAACATTCCAAAACGCTCATTGGAGTGAAGCAAACACAAACCAATATAGCCTTGGGCTCCAACTAACAAAAGCAACAACTTCTAACTGGTCTTCCTCCTAAAATGGCAAAGCTCTTGCTGACATGCCCAACAAATCTCATGCTACTATAGGCCAACATTTACCTAATTCATGTTTACACTGGCGGTACACTTCAAACTTCCACCAGCTGCAAAATGTTTTCCTAAATACAAAAAAAATCCACAGCATACTTCTCTTATGCTGACTATGCAGCTAATATCATAAAATCATCCTGGGGTTACCCCCTAAATATAATAACAACATTTTTGCAACTCCTCCTTTTACTAAGTGATGCTTTCTAAAGTGTGTTACATCTGCCTACAGATAACATGTGTGCGGAAACGCTAAAGCAAATTGCAAACATATTGACCTGCCTTTTCTACTAATTGAATTGATGCCGTCTGATCCTTCTAACACATATGGGGAATTGGATTTTCACCCTAACAAAGTGTGTCATCAAGAAATTGGTTAATAAGCGTGTATTGATATGGGCTAAAAGAAAAGTGTTCTTGCAGGCTGCAGGATTCATAGGATCTCTGATAGTCATAGCCCTCCTGCGAATCACCAGACTGCTCAGGGGTCAGTGATGGAGCACGCTCACAAAATGGACGATTGATTGATATTTTATTTCCATCGCGCTCGTACACAAGTGTTTCAGAGCGTGACAAGGCAAGGGAGGGGAACAGTGGAGAACAAAACAGCGATCTTACTAGGCCCAGTGACATTGAGAACGCGCAAGTGCATGGGAGAGGGGGAGGGAAAAGTGCATGGAAGGAGGGAGAAGTGGAAAGTGCGAAGCAGAGGAGAAACAGATAAATAACAATAAATAAATAATAAAAGCAACAAACAGTGGTAATGCAGCCAGCAATTTGCAAATGCTAGGTTCAAGGCAGCAGACAGGGTAGGTCTGATAAGTGCAGGAAGGAAAAGGGGGGGGGGGGCTGTATGGGTACAGATACAAACCCCAGTGCAAGGGGTGGCCTGGAGGCAGTGCGAGAGGGTGGCAGGGTGAGCAGGTACCTGGGCCCGAAGGACAGAGGATGGCCGGGTGCACAGTGCCAAGAGAGAACAGATCAGCAGGGAAGAGGGGGAGCGAAGGTAGAAGAAAAGAGGAAGGTCTTGAGGTGCTTCCGGAACCAGAGATGGTTCTCCTCAAGTTTTAGAGTGGCAGGGAGGCTGTTCCAGAGGGAGGCCCCAGCAGAAGACAGAGATCTACCCCCATCTCGTTTCTTTGAAAAACGACTGACCCTGAGGGAGTTGGAGGTAGAGGAGCGAAGAGCTCGAGATCGGCAGTATTTGCGGAGGGATACTGAAGGTATTAAGGTATTTTGGACCCAGGCCCCAGAAAGCCTTGTGGACAATGCAGACGGTTTTGAATTTAATCCTTGCATCCACTGGCAGCCAGTGGAGAGATTTCAGAGCTGCAGAGATACCATCCCAGGGCTTGATGCCAAGGACAAGTCTTGTTCTGGATTAGTTGCAGAGGGCGGAGAGTAGGGGCAGGTAAATTTAGAAAGAGGCTGTTACAATAGTCCAAGCTAGAGAGAACCAGAGCTTGGGATACCATGAGCTCCTGGGGGAAGGAGAGGAAAGGCAGAGTACCTCTGAGGAGGTGCAGTCGGTCTGAGACCTCAGAGATGTGGGCGGAGAAGGAAAGGGTGGAGTCAAAGATAACCCCGAGGTTCTTAGCCTCACAGGTGGGGGTAGGAGGAGGGCCAAGGGAGGCCAGCCAGAGAGTGAGGGGAAAGGATGGTGAAGGTGTGCTGATGAGGAGGATCTCCGCCTTGCTGGTATTCAGACAAAGATCATTGGCGGCACACCAATCTTGAATGGCAGTTAGGCACTCAGAGAGGGAGAGGAGGTGACAGAGGGCAGCCAGAAAATGAGTTGAATGTCATCAGCGTAGCACTGGAAATTTGAGCAGAAAGTGGCAATGCAGGAGAAGCGCAGTTAGAAAGTCTGGCATCCCCCGCACCCCCAGATGGTGGGAATATATATGGAAGGTTGCCACCATGTGGCTCGACTTTGAAATGAAGGATGTTTCAAACAGGTCTGATTTAACAGGTTATGAAAAAGCAGTCTTATATGCAGATATTTGGCATACATACTTAAATCACAGTGGTGCAGAAAATAACAAGTTAACATTATACATGCTCCCCAGTGAATTTAGCGGTGTGAAGGTTCAACAGGCGGTGGACACCGTTGTGGCAAACCTGGTGAATACACTTAGCCAGCGCCATAAACCTAATGAGGAACTACTGCTAATTGTAGGAGCCGATTCATGGAATTAATGTGCGCTAACATTTTCAGCGCAAGCGTGCCAAAGCGTGCGAATTGCAGTGCCAGTGCGAAAATCGCAGCGAAACCTGCGCACAGCGATTCATGGAAGTCTGTGCGCAAGGAAATTCCAGGATGTGCTCCAAAATTCTGCGTGGCGCACGCTGGCGCACACATCTCCAAACAGCGTGCGCTAAGCGCACAGCGAAATCGCACATATTGCGGCGCACACAAAAAAAGTAGGAGGAACAGGGGGCGTGACACACGGAATGGGCAACAACTCATCAAAATGTGGGCGTCATGGGGGAAGTACAGGAGGCAAGTGCGTGGAATGCCCACATGCTCGGCTACAACACGTATTCATGGAATCGAATAGGGCAAACCAGCGCATGGGCAAAGACGCGCACAGGCCTAAACACGTCCGCCACACGAAGGCAGGCGGTAGCGTCCCTGCGCAAGAAATAAATGTGCGCTAACAAAAATCACGTACATACAGCTATGATGAATGTTCCATACTGTGTCCCTCTAGGACAAATGACTTGCAAAGGGGTACACGACAAACACGGACACCCGCTGTGTGAAAAATAGCATGTGTGTGTGTGTATTTCGGGGGTACGCAGGAAGTTTCACACACGATAGGCCTTGGGCGAGTGGGGTACGTGTATAACTGGGGTTCGCGTGGAGTTTCATACGCGATTGGATCTGGGTACGTGTATGTCTGGGGTGCGCGGGAAGTTTCACATGCGAAAGGGCCTCTGCGAGTGGGGTACGTGTATTTCTGGGGTATGCGTAGAGTTACATACGCGATAGGCCCTGTGCAAGTGGGGTACATGTATTCCTGGGGTTCGGGGAAGTCTCAAATGCAATTTCAGCAGGGTACGTGTATTTCGGGGGGGTCCTACACGTGTATTGGCTGTGTGGGTCCTCCCAGGTGTTCCCTCTACACCCTCCACTGCCCCTGCAGGCAGCCCACAACACAGGGGACTACCCTGCACCCCTGGTCATGTCCCTCAGGAAGCCCATCCACCATGGGCATGCCCCCGAGCCAAGCCACATGTCACCTTGCACTACTGATCACCAAGCATGACCCCCTGCACCCCCACCCCCCAGCAGTGCAGGGAACCTGCCAGCAGGCCCCCACACATGTCCCCCAGCACCCCCACCCCCCAGCAGTCAGGGGCACCTGCCAGCAGGCCCCCACTCATGTCCCACTCATGTCCCCCTGCACCCCCACCCCCCAGCAGTCAGGGGCACCTGCCAGCAGGCCCCCACTCATGTCCCACTCATGTCCCCCTGCACCCCCAACCCCCAGCAGTGCAGGGCACCTGCCAGCAGGCCCCCACACATGTCCCCCAGCACCCCACCCCCCAGCAGTCAGGACCACCTGCCAGCAGGCCCCCACTCATGTCCCACACATGTCCCCCTGCACCCCCATGCCCCAGCAGTGCAGGGCACCTGCCAGCAGGCCCCCACACATTGTCCCCCAGCACCCCTACCCCCAGCAATCAGGGGCACCTGCCAGCAGGCCCCCACACATGTCCCCCAGCACCCCACCCCCCAGCAGTGCAGGGCACCTGCCAGCAGGCCCCAACTCATGTCCCACTCATGTCCCCCAGCACCCCCACCCCCCAGCAGTCAGGGGCACCTGCCAGCAGGCCCCCACACATGTCCCCCAGCACCCCCACCCCCTAGCAGTCAGGGGCACCTGCCAGCAGGCCCCCACACGTGTCCCCCAGCACCCCCACCCCCCAGCAGTGCAGGGCACCTGCCAGCAGGCTCCCACTCATGTCCCAATCATGTCCCCCAGCACCCCCACCCCAAGCAGTCAGGGGCACCTACCAGCAGGCCCCCACTCAGGTCACATTCATGTCCCCCAGCACCCCCACCCCCAGTAGTCAGGGGCACCTACCAGCAGGCCCCCACTCAGGTCCCACTAATGGCCCCCAGCACCCCCACCCCCAGAAGTCAGGGGCACCTGCCAGCAGGCCCCCACTCATGTCCCACACATGTCCCCCTGCACCTCCACCCCCCAGCAGTGCAGGGCACCTTCCAGCAGGCCCCCACACATGTCCCCCAGCACCCCCACCCCCAGCAGTCAGGGGCACCTGCCAGCAGGCCCCCACACATGTCCCCCAGCACCCCCACCCCCTAGCAGTCAGGGGCACCTGCCAGCAGGCCCCCACACATGTCCCCCAGCACCCCCACCCCCCAGCAGTGCAGGGCACCTGCCAGCAGGCCCCCACTCATGTCCCACTCATGTCCCCCAGCACCCCCACCTCCCAGTAGTCAGGGGCACCTGCCAGCAGGCTCCCACTCATGTCCCACTCATGTCCCCCAGCACCCCCACCCCCAGCAATCAGGGGCACCTACCAGCAGGCCCCCACTCAGGTCACATTCATGTCCTCCAGCACCCCCACCCCCCAGCAGTCAGGGGCACCTACCAGCAGGCCCCCACTCATGTCCCACTCATGTCCCCCAGCACCCCCACCCCCCATCAGTCAGGGGCACCTGCCAGCAGGCTCCCACTCATGACCCACTCATGTCCCCCAGCACCCCCACCCCCAGCAGTCAGGGGCACCTACCAGCAGGCCCCCACTCAGGTCCCACTAATGGCCCCCAGCACCCCCACCCCCAGAAGTCAGGGGCACCTGCCAGCAGGCCCCCACTCATGTCCCACACATGTCCCCCTGCACCTCCACCCCCCAGCAGTGCAGGGCACCTTCCAGCAGGCCCCCACACATGTCCCCCAGCACCCCCACCCCCCAGCAGTCAGGGGCACCTGCCAGCAGGCCCCCACTCATGTCCCACACATGTCCCCCTGCACCTCCACCCCCCAGCAGTGCAGGGCACCTTCCAGCAGGCCCCCACACGTGTCCCCCAGCACCCCCACCCCCCAGCAGTGCAGGGCACCTGCCAGCAGGCCCCCACACATGTTCCCCAGCACCCCTACCCCCAGAAGTCAGGGGCACCTGCCAGCAGGCCCCCACACATGTCCCCCAGCACCCCACCCCCCAGCAGTGCAGGGCACCTGCCAGCAGGCCCCCACTCATGTCCCACTCATGTCCCCAGCATCCCCCCACCCCAGAAGTCAGGGGCACCTGCCAGCAGGCCCCCACTCATGTCCCACACATGTCCCCCAGCACCCCCACCCACCCACTCCCCAGCAGTAAGGGGCACCTGCCAGCAGGCCCCCACTCATGACCCACTCATGTCCCCCAGCACCCCCACTCCCCAGCAGTCAGGGGCACCTGCCAGCAGTCCCCACTCATGTCCCTCACATGTCCCCCTGCACCCCCATCCCCCAGCAGTGCAGGGCACCTGCCAGCAGGCCCCCACACATGTCCCCCAGCACCCCCACCCCGCAGCAGTCAAGGGCACCTGCCAGCAGGCCCCCACACATGCCCCCAGCACCCCTAACCCCCAGCAGTCAGGGGCACCTGCCGGCAGGCCCCCACTCATGTCCCCTGGCACCCCCACCCCCCAGCAGTCAGGGGCACCTGCCAGCAGGCCCCCGCTCATGGCAGCGGGATAGTCCGACGGCTCACTTCCTGATTTCCTGGGTCAGGGCATCATTGAACTCCTACTCGATGTCCCGGAGGCGGTCCTCTTCTAAGGCCCCAAGGGTTTGCAGGGACGATGACATCCGGACCTCCAGGTCCCTGCGAATTGCCTCGAGGCACTCGGCCCGCCTCAGAGCCCTTTGCATGGAGTTCTCCGCCCTGACCATCGTGAGCCGTGCCTCTTCGCATCTATAGCATGGCCTAACCGCTGCCACACGGAAGACACTTCCCGTCTTGGGTCTTCCTGCCCTCCGGCCGATGCCTGCCCCTCCGATGTCGAAGGCCCTGAGCATCATGGCTCCCACCTTGTTGCTGCTGTGCCTGTGCCCTGGCTCCTGCTGCCTGCACATCCTCCTCCGGCTGGGGTGCAGTTGTTGAGTTTGCCACCCCTGCTGGACGTCCGACTCCCGACTGTGGCAGGGATGTGTCCTCCACCAGCCTGGCCGCACGGTCAGAGGCAGCTCCACAGGGAACCCAGGTGATACATGGGTGGGAAGATGGCATGGAGGACGACTGGCGCATAGGGGGTTCAGGTGAGGAGCGGGTCAAAGCAAGGTTCAGCAAACGGAGGAATCCGGCCTGGGTGACCTGTCCCAGTAGGCTGACGTGGTCAACGAGCCATTCGGGATGACGTGCAGTCTCCCCATGAAAAGACTGTAGGTCACCTCGCATGTCCCGTTGACACAATGCCACCCCACCCAGGACAGGCTCAACCCGGTCCCGGATAGCCACGTCCGCAGGGAGAGGAAGGCCAGTTGTTGTAAGCGGGTGCCCTCCCTGAAAACGGTTCTGGACGTAGGCATCCCTGCTGGTGCGGGATGATGCAGTCACAGGATCGGGGACAGGATTACACACAGGCACCTCCGCGGAGGCCTGTGCTGCCTCCTGTCCCTGCCCCTGCACTGCACCACTGGCACCAGTGGAATCCCCACCTCCAGACCCCATCTCTGTCCCTTGCGCGGCCTCCTCCTCCACCAAACCCCCACCAACCTGGATGACTCCGTGCCATCTTGCTTCATCGGACCCTGTGGGGTCTCAGCTGCCCCTTCTGCTGCCGAGGAGTCCAACTCCGACCTCCGCCTCTTGGACCTACCCTCGGCAGCTGCGGCCTGTGACGCGGCACCAGACTCCTCACTCCCTGACGAGATCACAACCTGGGAGGGGAGCCGGGCCTTGCGTCTACGGCTGGTGGTGTAATCCCCGCTGCTGTGCTTCACAGCACCCTCTCCGCCCTCTTCATCAGTTGACCCTGCAGACAGTGAGAGATAGGAGACAGGCATCAGGACTGATACACACATGCCAGTTGCACATGAGTGGCAGTGTCAAACTTCAGACGTGGCATCACAATCCCCAACACACATGGCATATCAACTCACACACCTGAGCAATTCCACAGCCATATGGCAACAGCCAGCACCATCCATACACATACAACAGCATGACCAGCCAAAGGTGAGCCAGACATCACATGAAACACAGGGAGTGCACTAGACATGCACACACGCCACCACACTTACATGCATGTGTACACCTCCACCAACTGTCGCAGTGATGAGATCGGCATCCATGTCACATCTGGCAATCAGTTTTCTACATATCAGTGTCCCAAGCATCCATGTTGCATCACTGTTGCACCCTTGTGTAATACACACACATGCACATGTACACGGTGCAGATACATGCAGCTGGAACCGACATCCATGTGTGACACTACAACCATGCCAACTTACATACACAGTCATTCAAGCATGTGTGCTCACACATCTGCATTTGGCATACAAGCTTACACACACATGCACCATCCATGTGTCTCACACATGAGAGGACTCGCATGTGTTAGCCTCACGGCCCTGTACGTACACATCCATACATGGCCCTACAAAACCACGTGTGCAACCTGCACACTACTGGCACACCACCACACGCACAGCTTACAATCAATATGCATGTGCACTTACCGCTCGACTCCAGACGAGTCTGCCTCTCAAGGACCTGGATGTGGAGTGCTGGGGATATGCATTCCAGGACCCTCATTTGATGTTCCGACAGGTGGCCCCGGCACCCCTTAGCATCCGCTGCCTTCAAGAGGTGTCGGGCCTTGTTGAGGGTCCTGGACCTGAAGTCCTCCCAGTGCTTCTTGACATGTTGGAATCTTCGGACTGCCACTTCCTCCACGTTCATGGCAGTCACGATGTCCGTCCAGATCCTGGTCTGTCCTTCCTTGTCGGTGTGCAAACTTGGTTCTGATACCACTGGCAATCCCCAGCCAGAGAGACAGAGGTCCACCAGCTTCACTGCCACCGAAGTTGGTATCCTGGTGGAGCAAGTCCTGGGGCAGTATGATGCCCTCTTCGGAGGTTTGTGCGCCGACAAGGAAGGACGGACCAGGATCTGGACGGACATCATGACTGCCATTAACGCGGAGAGGGTGGCAGTCCGAAGATTCCAACATGTCAAGAAGCGCTGGGAGGACTTGAGGTCCAGGACCCACAACAAGGCCCGGCGCCTCGTGGAGGGGGGCCGGGGCAGCATGAGTACCATCCAGATGAGGGTCCTGGAATGCGTAGGCCCAGTGCTCCATGCCCAGATCCTTCGGAGGCAGACCTGTCTGGAGTTGAGCGGTAAGTGGCCAAGCATTGCTGTATGAGACAGGGCATGTTGCAGGGTGCTGGTTGTCTGATACTTGCCTGTACGTATGGCATAGGCCATGTACGTATGTGTGTGTGCAGGGACATCATGGTCATGCATGTGAGAACAGTAATGTGTGAACCACATGGTTGGTGCATGTGTTACAATGCAACATGCGGAGCAGCATGGGGAATGCACACATTAATGCATGCCTGTCTCTGTTATTGGACATGGCTGGGGTGTGAGAGATGGGTGCTGCTGTCATGTATGGTGTCCATGTCTGTGTGTCTGACTTGCGTGTCTGTGACTTGTAAATACCATGGATGCATGACACATGTCTGTGACAATGTTCAGATTCACTAATGCAGCCTACTCATCCTTGTATCCACTGTGTCTAGGGTGTATGAGGCCAGATGGATGAAACTAGGGTGAAGTGTATGCTTGTGATAGGCATGACCCATGATGCATGTGAGTTTCAAACCAGCATTGTATGTTTCAAGAGTCCCTTGGACATGTATGCTAATGTTCATAGCATGCGCCATGCCTGTTACTGCATGTGTTTTGCCTGCACTGACCCATGTGTTGTGGAGGGACATGATGGAAGCGATGTTTGACAGTGCCAATCATCTGCTATTGCTTCCTGTCTAGGGGATCATTGTACAGTACCCTGATGCTTGTGTTCTATGTCTCCCTCTACACAGCGGCAAGTGATGAAGAGGGCGGAGACGGCGCTGTGGAGCAAAGCGCCGGGGATGCCCCCACCGGCCGGCGACGCAAGGCCCAGTCACCCTCAAAGAAGTTACCATCGTCCGAGAGTGAGGCGACTGGTGCTGCGTCTACAACTACGGCTGCAGCGGAAGGGGTGGGTGAGCCCACACAGGGACTTGCAACGCCGGAAGACGGTGTGGAGCCATCCAGGTTGGTGGTTTCCACAGAGGAGGAGGAGGCTGCTACTGAGCCGCACATGGGGCCTGGTGGGGTGGTACCACTGGTGCAAGTGGTGCAGTCCAGGGGCAGGAGTCAGCACAGGTCACCGCGGAGGGGCCTGTGCATGTTGCTGTCCCTGACCCTGTGACTGCACCACCATGCACCAGCAGGGATGCCACATCCCAGGCCCGTCCGCGGGTAAGGGGGATGTCCATGTCATCTGACACTCCTCTACCTGCGGACGAGGGGACCCCTGGCCGTATGGAGAAGGTCCTGATTGGTGTTGCGTTGCGCACACGTGACATTCGTGATGACGTGCGTGCTTCCCGGGGGGAGCATGCACGTCATCACGAAGAGCAGCGTGCCAACGTGGCCCAGTTGAGAGTGTCCATGGTTCGGGGTTTTGTACATGTGTCGGCCACTCTGGCGGCCCTCTCCTCCTCTGTGGCGACTATGCACCAGTCGTTCTCCATGCCGTCTTCCGGCCCAGATGCCACCAGGGCCCCCTGTGGACCTGCTCTGACCAACGCAGCCTGCTCGGTGGGGATTCCATCCCTGCCACAGTCGGGAGTCGGAGGTCCAGCAGGGGTGGACACCACAGCAACCGGACCCCACCAGATGGAGGATGTGCCGGCCTCATCAAGCAGGGCATGTGTCACACGGCGTCAGTGGATTCCATCAGCCTGGATGCCGTTGTGCTGGCAGAGGCAGTTGCGTTGGAGGCAGCGGCAGGCTCAACGTGGGAGGCATCATGGCTCAGGGCAATCTACATCAGAGGGGCAGGCATCGGCCAGAGGCCAGGAGGACCCTGGAATGGGAGTGTCTTCCGTGTGGCAGCGGTTGGGCCAGCAGATAGGTGCGGAGCAGTGGCGGGCAGAGGAGGCATGGCTCACGATGGTCAGGGTGGAGAGCTCCATGCGCAGGGCGCTGAGGCGGGCTGAGTGCCTTGAGGGAATTTGCAGGGAGTTGGAGGTGGACATGGCGTTATCCCTGCGAGACCTCAGGGCCAGAGAACAGCCCCGCCTCCAAGACATTGAACAGGAGTTCGATGATGCCCTGGCCCATGACATCAACAAGTGAGAAGTTGGACTTGCCCGCCGCCATTGTATATAGTTCATTAGTGTTAAGTTTCATTTCTTTCTTCTTTCATTTGGGGCGTATGGACTATGCCCCAGATTTTTGTATATAGTTAGTAATTAGGTAGGTTTCATTGTAGGTTTCATTTATGTCGTTGGGCTCATGGACCCTGGATTTGCTATTTGTACATAGTTTTACAGTGGATTTTTCTCCTTCATCTTTATTTTTCTTCACCATGGAGTAATGAATATTAAGCTTTTCTTTCCCTTTGGATTTGCTTTGTTGGACGGTGACTTTGGACATATTTTCATTTGGATTAATTTGGATTCTCATTTTTTTATTTATTATTTTTTGGGACATGCTTCATTTTCATTATTATTGGCTTTATTGTGTGTTTTTATTTCATTCCCTTCATTTTGACTTGATTAGATTTTTGTTTCTTACTTCAATGTGTGGTCTTCTCTCATTGTTTTCATGCATGTCACAATGTGGGTTTTCTCAGTCATGTGTTGCCATTGTGTGGTTCGGACAGACTTGTACTCATGTGCACACTGCTTATTTGTGATCTATCATGTAAAGGGGATTTCGATTTGGAGTGGATGTAAAGCTTGGTTGGGTGTTTGGACTGGGGTGCTGTGGGGTGGGATTTGTGTGGCCATAAGAGCCAGAGATCTGGATTGTGATGACGTGTTGGCTGGGCGACATGTGTCAAGGCCTGCAGGCAGGTGCCTGTCAATGATGGGGCGGTGGGGGTGCATGGGGACATGTGTGGGGGCCTGCTGGCAGGTGCCCCCGACTGCTGGGAGGGGTGGGGGTGCTGGGGGACATGTGTGGGGGCCTGCTGGCAGGTGCCCTGCACTGCTGGGGGGGTGCAGGGGCACATGTGTGGGACATGAGTGGGGGCCTGCTGGCAGGTGCCCCTGACTGCTGGGGGGTGGGGGTGCTGGGGGACATGTGTGGGACATGAGTGGGGGCCTGATGGCAGGTGCCTCTGACTGCTGGGGTGTAGGGGTGCTGGGGGACATGTGTGGGGGCCTGCTGGCAGGTGCCCTGCACTGCTGGGGGCTGGGGGTGCAGGGGGACATGTGTGGGGGCCTGCTGGCAGGTGCCCCTGACTGCTGGGGGGTGGGGGTGCAGGGGAACATGTGTGGGGGACTGCTGGCAGGTGCCCCTGACTGCTGGGGGTGGGGGTGGGGGTGCTGAGGGACATGTGTGGGGGCCTGCTGGCCAGTGCCCCTGACTGCCAGGGGTGGGGTGCTGGGGGACATGCGTGGGGGCCTGCTGGCAGGTGCCCTGCACTGCTCGGGGGGTGGGGGTGCAGGGGGCCATGTGTGGGACATGCGTGGGGGCCTGCTGGCAGGTGCCCCTGACTGCTGGGGGGTGGGGGTGCAGGGGGACATGTGTGGGGACCTGCTGGCAGGTGCCCCTGACTGCTGGGGGGTGGGGGTGCTGGGGGACATGTGTGGGGGACTGCTGGCAGGTGCCCTGCACTGCTGGGGGTGGGGGTGCAGGGGGACATGTGTGGGACATGTGTGGGGGCCTGCTGGCAGGTGCCCCTGACTACTGGGGGGTGGGGGTGCTGGGGGACATGTGTGGGGGACTGCTGGCAGGTGCCCTGCACTGCTGGGGGCTGGGGGTGCAGGGGGACATGTGTGGGGGCCTGCTGGCAGGTGCCCCTGATTGCTGGGGGGTGGGGGTGCAGGCGGAAATGTGTGGGACATGTGTGGGGGCCTGATGGCAAGTGCCCTTGACTGCTGAGGGGTGGGGGTGCTGGCGGACCTGTGTGGGGGCCTGCTGGCAGGTGCCCCTGACTGATGGGGGGTGGGGGTGCAGGGTGACATGTGTGAGGGCCTGCTGGCAGGTGCCCCTGACTGCTGGGGGGTGGGGGTGCAGGGGAACATGTGTGGGGGCCTGCTGGCAGGTGCCCCTGACTGCTGGGGGTGGGGGTGTGTGGGGGCCTGCTGGCCGGTGCCCCTGACTGCCGGGGGGTGGGGGTGCTGGGGGACATGTGTGGGGGCCTGCTGGCAGGCGCCTTGCACTGCTGGGGGGTCGGGTGCAGGGGGACATGTGTGGGACATGCATGGGGGCCTGCTGGCAGGTGCCCTTGACTGCTGGGGGGTGGGGGTGCTGGGGGACATTTGTGGGACAGGAGTGGGGGCCTGCTGGCAGGTGCCCCTGACTGCTGGGGGTGGGGGTGCTGGGGGACATGTGTGGGGGCCTGCTGGCAGGTGCCCTGCACTGTTGGGGGGTGGGGGTGCAGTGGGACATGTGTGGGGGCCTGCTGGCATGTGCCCCTGACTGCAGGGGGCTGGGGGTGCAGGGGGACATGTGTGCGGGCCTGCTGGCAGGTGCCCCTGACTGCTGGGGGTTTGGGGTGCAGGGGGACATGTGTGGGGGCCTGCTGGCAGGTGCCCCTGACTGCTGGGGTGGCGGTGCTGGGGGACATGTGTGGGGGCCTGCTGGCAGGTGTCCTGCACTGCTAGGGGGTGGGGTGCAGGGGGGCATGTGTGGGGGCCTGCTGGCAGGTGCCCCTGACTGCTGGGGAGTGGGGGTGCTGGGGGACATGTGTGGGACTTGAGTGCGGGCCTGCTGGCAGGTGCCCCTGACTGCTGGGGGTTGGGGGTGCTGGGGGACATGTGTGGGGGCCTGCTGGCAGGTGCCCTGCACTGCTGGGGGGTTGGGGTGCAGGGGGACATGTGTGGGGGCCTGCTGGCAGGTGCCCCTGACTGCTGGGGGGTGGGGATGCAGGGGGACATGTGTGGGACATGTGTTGGGGCCTGCTGGCAGGTGCCCCTGACTGCTGGGTGGTGGGGGTGCTGGGGGACATGTGTGGGGGCCTGCTGGCAGGTGCCCCTGACTGCTGGGGGTGGGGGTGCAGGGGGACATGTGTGGGACATGTGTGGGGGCCTGCTGGCAGGTGCCCTTGTCTGCTGGGGGGTGGGTGTGCTGGGGGACATGTGTGGGGGCTTGCTGGCAGGTACCCTGCACTGCTCGGAGGTGGGGGTGCAGGAGGACATGTGTGGGGGCCTGCTGGCAGGTGCCCCTGACTGCTGGGAGGTGGAGGTGCAGGGGGACATGTGTGGGACATGTGTGGGGGCCTGCTGGCAGGTGCCCCTGACTGCTGGGGGGTGGGGTGCAGAGGGACATGTGTGGGGGCCTGCTGGCAGGTTCCGCTGACTGCTGGGGGGTGTGGGTGCAGGGGGACATGTGTGGGACATGTGTGGGGGCCTGCTGGCAGGTGCCCCTGACTGCTGGGTGGTGGGGGTGCTGGGGGACATGTGTGGGGGCCTGCTGGCAGGTGCCCCTGACTGCTGGGAGGTGGAGGTGCAGGGGGACATGTGTGGGACATGTGTGGGGGCCTGCTGGCAGGTGCCCCTGACTGCTGGGGGGTGGGGTGCAGGGGGACATGTGTGGGGGCCTGCTGGCAGGTTCCGCTGACTGCTGGGGGGTGTGGGTGCAGGGGGACATGTGTGGGACATGTGTGGGGGCCTGCTGCAGGTGCCCCTGACTGCTGGTGGGTGGGGGTGCTGGGGGACATGTGTGGGGGCCTGCTGGCAGGTGCCCTGACTGCTGGGGGGTGGGGGTGCAGGGGGATATGTGTGGGACATGTGTGGGGGCCTGCTGGCAAGGGCCCCTGACTGCTGGGGGGTGGGGGTGCTGGGGGATATGTGTGGGACATGTGTGGGGGCCTGCTGGCAGGTGCCCCTGACTGTTGGGGGGTGAGATGCTGGGGGACATGTGTGGGGGCCTGCTGGCAGGTGCCCCTGACTGCTGGGGGTTCTGGGGGACATGTGTGGGGGCCTGCTGGCAGGTGCCCTGCACTGCTGCGGGGTGGGGTTGCTGGGGGACATGTGTGGGACATGAGTGGGGGCCTGCTGGCAGGTTCCCCTGACTGCTGGGGGTGGGGGTGCTGGGGGACATGTGTGGGGGCCTGCTGGCAGGTACCCTGCACTGTTGGGGGGTGGGGGTGCAGTGGGACATGTGTGGGGACCTGCTGGCAGGTGCCCCTGACTGCTGGGGGGTGGGGGTGCAGGGGGACATGTGTGGGACATGTGTGGCGGCCTGCTGGCAGGTGCCCCTGACTGCTGGGGGTTGGGGGTGCAGGGGGACATGTGTGGGACATGAGTGGGGACCTGCTGGCAGGTGCCCCTGACTGCTGGGGGGTGGGGTTTTGGGGGACATGTGTGGGGGCCTGCTGGCAGGTGCCCCTGACTGTTGGGGGGTGGAGGTGCAGGGGGACATGTGTGGGGGCCTGCTGGCAGGTGCCCCTGACTGCTGGGGATGGGGGTGCTGGGGGACATGTGTGGGGGCGTGCTGGCATGTGCCCTGCACTGCTGGGGGTGGGGGTGCAGGGGGCAATGTGTGGGGGCCTGCTGGCAGGTGCCCCTGACTGCTGGGGGGTGGGGGTGCTGGGGAACATGTGTGGGGGCCTGCTGGCAGGTGCCCTACACTGCTGGGGGGTGGGGGTGCAGGGGGACATGTGTGAGGGCCTGCTGGCAGGTGCCCTTGACTGCTGGGGGGTGGGGGTGCAGGGGGACATGTGTGGGACATGTGTTGGGGCCTGCTGGCAGGTGCTCTTGACTGCTGGGGGGTGGGGGTGCTGGGGGACATGTGTGGGCGCCTGCCGGCAGGTGCCCCTGACTGCTGGGGGTGGGGGTGCAGGGTGACATGTGTGGGGGTTTGCTGGCAGGTCCCCTGCACTGCTGGGGGGTGGGGGTGCAGGAAGACATGTGTGGTTGCCTGCTGGCAGGTGCCCCTGACTGCTGGGGGGTGGGGGTGCAGGGGGACATGTGTGGGACATGTGTGGGGGCCTGCTGGCAGGTGCCCCTGACTGCTGGGGGGTGGGGTGCTGGGGGACATGTGGGGGGGCCTGCTGGCAGGTGCCCTGACTGTTGGGGGGTGGGGGTGCAGGGGGACATGTGTGGTAGCCTGCTGGCAGGTGCCCCTGTGTGCTGGGGGGTGGGGGTGCAGGGGGATATGTGTGGGACATGTGTGGGGGCCTGCTGGCAGGTGCCCCTGACTGCTGGGGGGTGCTGGGGGACATGTGTGGGGGCCTGCTGGCAGGTGCCCCTGACTGCTGGGGGTTCTGGGGGACATGTGTGGGGGCCTGCTGGCAGGTGCCCTGCATTTCTGGGGGGTGGGGGTGCTGGGAGACATATGAGTTGATGATCATATTGCAACGTGACATGTGGCTTGGCTGGGGGGCATGCCCATGGTGGATGGGCTGCCTGCAGGACATGACCAGGGGTGCAGGGTAGTCCCCTGTGGTGTGGGCTGCCTGCAGGGGCTGTGGAGGGGGTAGAGGGGACACCTGGGAGGACCCACACTGCCAATTCATGTGTAGGACTCCCTGCGGACCCCCGAAATACCCGTTCCCCGCTCTGACAGCAAAATCGCCTGTGCGCAGCCCGGTAATACACATACCCTACTACCCTGAAATACACGTAATCAGCCCAATCGCGTGTGAAACTTCCCGCGCACCCCTGAAATACACGTAATCAGCCCAATCGCGTGTGAAACTTCCCGCGCACCCCTGAAATACACTACCAAGCCCAATCGCATGTGAAACTTCCTGTGCACCCCCGAAATACACGTACCCAGGCTAATCGCGTGTGAAACTTCCCATGCACGCCTGAAATACACGTACCAAGCCCAATCGCGTGTGAAACTTCCAGCGCACCCCTGAAATACACATACCCAGCCCAATTGCGTGTGAAACTTCCCACACACCCCTGAAATACACGTACCCAGGCCAATCGCGTGTGAAACTTCCCGGGCACCCCTGAAATACACGTACCCAGGGCAATCATGTGTGAAACTTCCCATCACCCCCGTAATACATGTACCCCACTCGCACAGGACCTTTCGCGTGTGAAAGTTCCTGCGAACCCCGTAATACACGTACCCTGCTGAAATCACGTGTGAAACTTCCCGCGAACCCCAGTAATACACGTACCCCACTCGCACAGGCCCTTTCGCGTGTGAAACTTCATGCGCACCCCAGTAATATACGTTCCCCGCTTGGCGTTTGCTGTTTGGCAGCCCTGTAAACTGGTCCAGGGTTAGTGCAGCCCTTTGCGCTGAATTGGGAATTTTGATGGCTTTTCCTTGCGCGAGGGCGTTCTTTGGGACGTAACTGGCGCTGCTGCAGGGTCGCTGCGTCACTCTGCACCACAGCTGGTTTTGGAGGCTAAAATCCATGAATACGCTGTGTGCGGAAATCGATTACCCTGAAAATGGAGCTTGAAAAGGATGAAGAGATAGTGAACTGATAGTGGCAAATTTATCTACAGAGATGGTATTGAAAGGGGCTTGAACTCCACAATCTAGTACTTGGTATTACAAGTCGACAGCCAACTTCTATAAAATAAATGCCCTGAGCGGCAGGAGCGAGTTAGTGCAGGCAGTTGCTATTTTAAATATCCCAACATCCGTTGTACGTAATGTCACAAAACAACGCCTATGGAGAAGCTAAAAACTGGTGCTCCTGATACCCCGCAAGAACAACACAGTCCTATAAATACATCCAGGGCATTCACCCCTATAAATAGTCCAAACAGTCTAAGTCCCAAAGCTAAGTGGAATACCTGGGGTTTGAAAGACTCTCTAGCCGCGGCATCATGCTACTATGATGACCCCCCACCCACACCCGTCTATTCCTCTGAAGCTTTTAGACCGTGCAGGAGATTCAGGAGTCCTAGTTGGTTGTCTGATTAATGTGAAGAAGCCATTAGATGTATGTATTTTTAAAATCATCAATGTATTTTTTGCTTTCTTATTTACTTATTAAAATTTTTATAATGTGCCACATGCCCGTATGCCTCAGAGTGCTCACTTAAGACATTAAAAGACAAACAATGAGAGAAAGGAGCAGAAAGCTCAGCACAGGCCAGAGGCAGAAGAGAGAGAAAGGCCCTAAATTAGTCCAGATTAAGATTAAACAAATTGATTTTTAATGCCTTCTTAAATGTAGGCAAGTTAGCAGCTAAGTGTATGGAAGCAGGAAGAAGATTTCATTGTAGCGGAGCCTGGATGTTAAAAGAGGTCCCTCCAAAGCGAGCCAGTTTGTATCTGGGCTGAATGAACGCAGGCACTGTAGTGGAATGAAGATTCCTTGTGTTAATATGAGGTTTGACCAGATTGGTCAGATAGGCCGGGCAGATTATAGACGGGCATTTGAAGGCCAAGGTCAATATTTTATGTGAAATCCTGTGCATGATCGGAAGCCAGAGCATGGCTCTCCTGGTGACAGAGACATGCTGAGACAGGCCCTGAATAGCTCAGACAGCATTGTTCTGAGTTATCTGCAGGGCCTGAATGTTGAGAACTGTGGTACCTGCCAGCAAGCTGTTGCAGTAATCCATTCTTGAATTAACAAGTGCAGTAGCAAGTAGAGCACAGTTCTCAACAGTAAGGAAGGGGCGAATGCAATTTATGCGCTTAGTGATGAGACCACAAGTAGATTGAATGTAAGAGACGTGGTTTCATCAATAGCTTCTCATCCAGAACCACCCCAAGGTCTTAACTTTCTTGGAGACAGCAATGATATTGCCCCTCAATGCAAAAATTAGAATATGCTGTTTATGGCAGTCAGGTTTTGCTCTTATTGACCACTGAGCTGGAGAATGACCTGGGTGTCATGGGCATCGTTTGTATACCGAACTCCCAGGGCGTATAGCAAATCAAGCAGAGTCCGGATATAAACATTAAATAGGATAGGGGACAAGCAAGAGCTCTGGGTGACATGTGGTCTGTATTGAAAGGTTTGTGCATTTATAACCATTGACTTTTCTCCTTTCAGTGTTGAAATGATTGTTCAGTATACCTGTTGCCTTTTTCCTTTCTGGATTAAATAGGTCTTTTTTACAAATGGATTTTTTTACAATGAATGTTTATTGATTCCTGTATTATATTTATGTATAATAACACACAAAAGTTGTTGATTCTTAAAAAAGGTTATTTTATTCATATCAGGTAACACTACATAGAACACACACATCTACATTTCTGACACAGAGTAAAAACTCTGCAAGATCTGTACATGTTGTGTGATGTCTTATTATTAAAAAATCCTGTCATCAATTGATTATTTTGTTGCCGATTGTTTGCATACATTTTCAAAACAGCCGCCAGCGATCTGCATTCCGACATTTAGCTGATAAAGAATATACAGTGTTGACTGTAGGTAATAGCTTTAGTGTCTTGGACCGGCACGGTTTTATAACGTTACTACTTTGCAATACTTTTCACATAATCACTTAAAACTCCAGTGTATATGGGGTGTTGCGAGAAGTGTGCTAATCTTTCAAACATCGTTAGCATATCCCTCTGCAACTGCAGAACTATCTGGTGCATTCTGCCCCAGCTCTGCAGATCAGTGTTCACCAACAGGCTAACAAGGTGGGTACAGGGTAGCCACATGAGGGATGTATCGCTGGCATACACACTGTGAAATGTTTTCCCAGGTGTGTCTATGGTTACTGTTAGGAAATCATTGTGGCAATAGTAAAGAAAGACACAAGTGATCACAGTTCAGGGGTGTTTATTAAACTGTATATGCAGGTTGTAAAATGCCTAATGTAAACCTAAATCTAAGATGGGAGCAAACTACAACCATCAAATAATAATGAGGTAGCCCGAGTGGCCTCTTGTAAAATAAAAAGGGTCTTTACTAAAAGAAATATTGCCAATCCTTAGAACTAAATGCAAAAGAGTGTTGTATAGTATTAACAAGAAAGAAAGAAGTGTTCCAAATAATAATTCAGGATGTGGTAGCCGTGTGTCTCCCTTCACCACGTTTTGAGCACTGGACAAGGCGGGACATCTGAGCACAGTACGCACTCGAGCTTCCCCAGCCCGAGACAACTGTACCGCTTCTCGGATATGAGGACCTTCGGTGGTTAAGTCTCTTTTCTACAAAATGTCTCTTACCTCTGATGACCTGATGTTTTCAAAAATAAAAAACATTAGTTCCTTCATGCTTGTACATTGGGTGATGCATTTTCACCTCTGGATCCCGCTCTTCTGGGCTCAGATCCTCAAACTAAACCTTTCTACAAAATCATAAACAAAAGTTCTGGTTCTTAAATGCACTTGGATGATGATTCTTCACTCCTGGGTTCCCCTTTTCCAGGCTCAGACCCCTCTCGAACATCAGCCTTCCTCCGTCAGGTTCACTCTGGCTTTTTCCGATGGATGATGACTTTTCACCCCTAGTTCCCCCTCTTCGGGGTTCAGATCCTTCTCAAATGTTTGCCTCTTTCCGTCGGATTCACTACGGCCTTTGTCAATTCACCTTTACTTATGACCTTCACAAATCCTCATGTCTTTTTAAACAGTTCACCGTGGACATACCTCTGTCAGGTTCACCTTTGGCAACACACTGTTCATTGGGACTTTTAGGCTTCACTCCTTTCTATTGGCAGCCCTCTGTCGGGTTCACTATTGCCAACTTTTGCCAATCACACCGTTCCTTATACTTTCTTATGATGTAGGATTCACTTTCTTTTGCTTTACAATCATCTGCCTGTGAAACACTTTTGACTGTACAGAGAATGTTGCTAGACCCCTGTATGACCACTTTGACCCCTTGCTTGTGCCTTTCCCAAAGCCTTCTGGTAACAGTAGTTTCAACAATAGGGTTATCGTCCAGATTTTCTGGAGTGAGCACCCATTTGGTGCCTGACACCTCTGTAGCTAGTTTCCCCCCTCTTGCATTAACAGTTATTTGTGCTTTCTTCAATGAGCCATTTGCTACTTTTGTTCAACACAGTTCGGTTTCTTATTGGCTCTCCCCTCAACTAACCAGCTGTGATGAACTGTTCGTCTTCTCTTGTCTCTGGAGTCAACGATGGTACCACTGTGCCAAGCGTCTCTCTCAGTCTTGGTGAGCAGCAGAGGAGGGCCCTGCGTACTGTTGACATCTTCTGCACCACCCACTGGCTATTGTTTGCAGTCTTACGATTACATCTCTGGAGGTTTCACGGGCCTGGGTCAGAAAGGGCAAGGTTGCTTCTCTCCTTGTCAACCTTTCGGTTCTCGCTGTCTTTCTCCTCCTCTTAAATTGCTATACTTGGATAGCTGTGTCATCATGCAGTCTGCCTTGCTCGTAGTGTGCTCTCGTGTTCCACATTTTAGCCCTGTGGGAAAAGGAAAGGGCTGTCAGGTGTGTCTGGTTCTGGTCAATTTCCTGACCTTGCCTGACCCTTTGGTTGGGACATGTCGGGTAAATGGCTTTAGTGTTAGTCCGTTGTCTTCCATGTCAGGAGAAAGTGTTTTTGTTGAAAAAGGGGGAAGGGGGTAGAGTCTCTGTGTATCCTACATAGTGGGATGGGGAAATGTGTTGTAAGATGGGAGAATTATAATCTTCATCGTAAGGGGTAGGTGAATTCAGAAGGGTACGTCTGGGGGGGTTTGTGAGACAAACAGGAATGACCGTGAAATGAACATGGGGGATTGTGGGAATGGTAGTGTTTTGTCAAAGTAGAGTGGGTGTTTGGGAAAGAATAATCAGATGGACGTGAAAAAGAATGATTGGGAGTATTTAGGTAGGAAACAGCAACACAGGGACTCTGGGAGTTGTGGTTTTTGAGTGTGACTGAGTTTGGACTCCTCTGGAATTTTCCAGATATGGAGGGGTTGTTGGTTTTGGATAAGGGAGGTTCTTTAGGTGGAAGGGAGGTGATGATTTTTACCCATGGATCCCCCTCTTCCAGGCTCAAATACACAAACAATAACTTTCTACAAAATCATAAACACAATTTCTGGTTCTTGATTGCACTTAGATGATGATTCTTCACCCCTGAGCCCCACTCTTCTCTTCCGGGCTCAGACCCTTCGCGAATGTTTGCCTCCCTCTGTCAGGGTCACTGTGGCTTTTTCTGGTGGGTGATGACTTTTCATCCCTAGATCCCCCTCTTCCGGGATCAGATCCTTCTCAAATATTTGCCTCCCTCTGTTGGGTTTACTATGGCCATTGTCTATGTATATTTAATTATGGCCTTCACAAATCTTCATGTTTTTTAAACAGTTCACTGTGGACATCCATCTGTCGGGTTCACCTTTGTCAACACACTGTTTATTGGAATTTTAGGCTTTGCCCGTTTCTATTGGCATCCCTCCATCAGGTTCACTCTTTCCAACTGTTGCCAATCACACAGTTCCTTTTACTTTCTTATGATGTGGGATTCACTTCCCTTAGCTTTACAATCATCTGCCGGTCAAAGACTTTCAACTCTACAGAGGATTTTTCTAGACCCCTGTATGACCACTTTCACCCCTTTCTCGCACCTTTCCCAAAGCCTTCAGGTAACTGTAGTTTTAAAAATAGGGTAATCGCCCAGAGTTTGTCGAGTGAGCACCCACTTGGTGCCTGACTCCGCTGCAGCTAGTTTTCACCCTCTCAGATTAACAGTTCTTTCTTCAATTAGCTGTTTCCTACTTTTGTTCAACATAGTTTGGTTTCTTATTGGCTCTCCCCTCGACTCACTGGAGTCAAGGATAGTACCAAGGTAGCAGGTGTCTCTCTCCTGCTTGGTTATCAGCAGAGTAGGGCCCTGTGTACCTCTACTGCAACACACGCTAGCTATTGTTCGTGGACTTATTTTTCCTTTGCTGGAGTTTTCACTGGTCTGTGCCAGATAGGGCAAGGTTGCTTCTCTCCTTGTCACCCTTTCGGTTCTCGCTGTCTTTCTCCTCCTCTTGAATTACCGTACTTGCATATCTGTGTCACTGTGCAGTCTGCCTTGCTCGTAGTGTGCTCTTGTGCTCCACCTTTTATCCCTGTTGGGAAAGGAAAGGGCTGTCAGGTGTGTGTGGTTCTGGTCAAGGTTGGGACATGGCAGGTAAACGACTTTAGTGTTAGTTCATTGTCTTTCATGTCTAGAGAAAGGGTTCTTGTTGAAAAAGGGGGGTAGTGTCGCTGAGTATCCTACATGGAGAAGAATGATTGGGAGTATCTGTGTAGGAAACAGAAAAACAGGGACTCTGGGAGTTGTGCTTTTCGAGTGCAATGGGGTTTTGGTCTCCTAGGGGATTTTCCAGATATGGAGTGGTCATTGGTTTTGTATGAGGGAGGTGGAACGGAGGTAGATATGGGACAACCCACAAACATCCTCCTCGCATTCATCTCTGGTATAGCACCATGTCTCACCTGAGGCATTACCCTGAGCATAACCCTAGGTTTCCCTATCAAGGTGAACCCCCCCTCGCTCCTCTACCCCAATGGTTGGAATCTGAGGGGGCCCGTTCTTCCCTGGCCACCTGAATAAGGGATTCCCGGGTTCTACTTGAGAGAATACCCTCAGGTTTCTCACATTACGCAGGAATCCTTTCATCAGTAGGCTATCCATTAATAATCAAAAAGTATTGCTCCACACTAGAAGCAAGTGTGTAGCGACTAGGTTTCCTTCAAACTTTATCTCAGCATGTAGGTTCCCACTCCTCAATAAATTGAAATGTCCCGAAGATGTGTTTTGTTGCGTCTTAGATTCATGGAAGCACCCACACAGTCTAGTTCTAAGAACCAAGCCATGCGGTCTAGTGTTTTGGGTGTGGCAGGCCTGGAACTACTTTCCCTGGTACTACTTAACCTGGGCTATATAAACCACACCCTGACTGCAGAACACGCTTCGTGTTGTTCTGCAACCAGCAGCGTGACGCTCACCGTGTCCAGCTCCTGGTCTTCAGCATCTTCCTGTAATCCTGCAAGACCAAGAACAAGATTATTCTGTTTTACCTGAGAAAACACCATCCAGCACACAACATCTAAACTGTGCTGCAATCTGTGGAAACCGAGAGAAGAAGAAACATCACTAACCTGTGAGTACTAGCTTAAAGACTTCCGCCGAAACGCTACCACATGTGCAGTTCGAACATTGCGACCTGCAATAACGAGAAAGAGAAAAACCATTTTAGAATGTGTGCTTCCAAAACATCGAATTCCATCAGTCTTACCTGAATTCCATATGCGCTATGCCAAGCTTGCATCAGGAGCACCACAGCAACATCTGCAAAGGAAAAGAGATATATTCAGGTTCGCTTTCAATATTAAGCAACCGCACAGTGTTGTACATACCTTAACGGATTCCGGGGGCCTGTTTTTCATCGCGCTCTCATCTACTCGCAGCACCACAGCGGCCTGTGAGGAGAAGAAGAAGAAAACACAGGTTAGTTTCACGTTTTTTCTTACCTAGAAAATGTGCCTCTCCATCCAGCACGCCAGCATCAAGACCTTTGCACCTGAAAAGAAGGAGATAAAGACATTAACAAATTCCCACCTTAAATAGAACAACGACTTACAATTAACAAACCTACCTGTCTACCAGCAGATTTGGGGTCACAGCAAGCCTGGACCCAAGGAAGGCGTACTGCACCAGTGAAGCAACTCGGGCAGCTTGCCAACAAACGTCAAGCGCCCCTGCACAAGAAACGCAGCAAAGATATCTCACCCTACAAATAACTAAGGTGAGCAAAGAGCCCAGTGGGAAGGGAATCGGTCAGAAGGAGGTGGGAGATTCACCCATTAGAGACAGTTATCACAAATCCTCCCTTCTGTAATTGCAGATTCATTATTCAGCACTGGGCAACTACGCATCCAGGGTTCCAGATCTCAGAGCCTTCCAGACACCCCCGGGGGATATCAGGTGTGCGTAACAGAACACAAAGCCTTTAAACCTTATCCACATGGGCGTCATGGAGACATCTGAAACTGATCAGTTAGCCCAGCTTTTGGGACAATTACACGCCGAGGTACACGCAGCCCAGCAGGAAACCAATGCCGTAAGACGAGAGTTAATAGTCACAAAGACCGTACTGATGAACTAAGCAAACAGCTACTACAAACACAGAGGGGACAGGCTCCATTTCCCGGATTCAACCCATCCGTCTGTACACCATCATCAGTCAATCCAGTACAGATAACGTTGCCGGGAGCAGTAACCCTTGCACCACCAGAACGGTTTAATGTTGACCCCAGAAGGTATGCAACATTCATGAACCAGTGCCGGCTCCATTTCTTTGTAGGCCTGCGGCTTTCCCAAACGACCAGACGTGGGTGGCCTTCATATTATCATATTTGAGTGGAAGTGCCGCAGACTGGTCGGTACCTTTAGTGAGCCGGGATGTCCCATTACTGCAGAACTTCAGGCATTTTCAACAGGAGATGGAAAAGTAATTTGCTCGACACTTGCATGGACAAGCTCTTGATAATGAACTCCTGTCTCTCCGCCAAGGGAATCAAGATATGCTGACTTATATTGCTACCTTTAATAGACTGGTTGTCGAAGCAGGGTGGCCAGCAGATAAAAGAGCCACGTTGTTTCATCGGGGCCTACGAGGAGACCTTGCTCAAGTGGTAGACCCACCTAAAGACTGTGCAGAGTTTATCAACCCGGTAGTTCAGTTGGACCACAGATAACAGGATCGAAGCGTAGAGGTCCGCTTGTCGAGCGAGAAGGATGAGTCACAGACCTCACATTTCACCCGACCAGTAACCTTGATCAATCACCAACGACCGTCACGGATGCATGCCATAGAGGCATATATAGACAGCGGAGCAGTTGGCAATTACATAGATCGAGATCTGGCAACAGAAATGGGACTTCCCTTATGCACAAAACCAACAACTGAAAAGGTAACTACTGTTGACAGTACAGAAATTGGTATGGGACCAGTAACCCAATGCACAACAGAATTAACCCTTAAGTGTCACGATGGACATCAAGAAGCAATCACGTTTGGCCTCATCAAAGCTCCTCAGTTCCGGTTGATTTTAGGGATGCCATGGTTAGTAACTCACAATCCCCACATAGACTGGCATGCAAAGAGACTGACCTTTTCCGACGTATGCGCCCACGCTTGCTACCCGAAATCTATACCACAGCCAAACCTGAAATCTGTTCAAGGAATAGCATCGGGGATTGCAGAACCAATGGACACCTTACCAAAAGAATATCAGGATTATCAAGATGTTTTTCAGAAGGAACAGGCTAACACATTACCGCCAAATAGGCCCTATGACTGTCAGATCGGCCTGATACCTGGCACACAGGTTCCTTGCGGTCGAATGTATGCACTTACCGAAACCGAAAATCTCCACTTGAAGTCCTATCTGGATCAATACATGGCTAATGGGTCTATCCGCCCGTCAAAGTCACTGGCAGCCTCTCCCTTATTCTTCGTACTCAAGAAGGAAGGAAATTTGAGGACTTGCTTTGATTACCGCACACTTAATCAAATCACAGTAAAAAAAGCTACCCTTTGCCTCTAGTAGTACAAAACGGTACCTTTCATCAACTGACAGGCAGTAACCACGCCCTAACCGGATGTCCCACCTCTCTGGGGTGTCCATGGTAACGGAAGTCCCTCTTTACCGTATGTCCCTGTGCTGTAGTGACGTCATGTGTTGTGCTTAGGGGTGTATAGGCATAGATAAGGGCGTTTCCCGGTGGTGATGTCGTGGATGAGGTAATATTTTGGGTTAGGCATGGTCCAGCAGGGATGGTGACATCACGGGTGTGTCCCTGAAATTTCCCCTAAGGCCTAACCTAATAGTGATGTCATGTTTTGTGTTTAGGGGTGTGTATGCATAGATAAGGGTGTTTCCTGGTGGTGATGTCGTGGATGAGGTAATACTTTGGGTTAGGCGTGGTCCAGCAGGGATGGTGACATCATGGGCGTGTCCTTGAAGTTTCCCCTAAGGTCTAACCTAATAGTGATGTCATGTTTTGTGTTTAGGGGCATGCAGGCGTAGGAAAGGGCATTTCACAGAGGTGATATTGTGGGTGAGGTATGATTTTGGGCTAGGCGTAGTCCAGCAGGGATGGTGACATCCCGACGGTGTTAAGGTCCAGGGCTCTTGGGAGATGATGTAGGCATGAAGTTGTGATGTCAGGGGGCATCACAACTTCATGCCTACATCATCCGCCCATGGGGACTGATTGAGGTATATATATAGAGAAGGAGCTCTGGAGAGAGGTAGACGGTGCTCTTGGAATCTGCGCTAGTATGCATGGTCTGACCATATGCTTGGGTAATGGAGCTTTTTTAATTATAAAAATATTTCCAAAACGTGAACGTTTTGGTATAGGGTGTTAAAAGGTGTGTGTGTGTGTGTGTGTGTGTGTTTAGAAAATAAGCAGGGTAAAATAAAAAGCTTAACAGTTATAAATGTTGAACTGGGTTGTGGTAAAATGTGTGGCAAAAAAAAAGTTTGGTGCTTTGGAGGGAAGAATCAGCCCGGCATTGTAGAGTTAACTGGGTATTTATAGAAGCTTTGTGATGTTGTGTAAACGAACAATATTTCGGTCGCGCTCTGATGTGTAGCATTTGGCTTATGTTTGTAAAACACGTATTACTTTCGTTTTGAATGGAGCATGGAATTTTAAGCAGAGTCATTGTATACATTTGTAGAATACCATTTGGAAAAGGCCACGTCGACAGAGGTAAGAGGCTAGGGGCATGTCTCTGATGATATACGCTTTTATGTAAATAGGTATAATGTGGGGTGACTAGCTAAATATTAAACAGACTAGTATATAAATATAACGGTAACGAAGAAGCGGCCTTTTCTTTTTTACACTTTTGCGCCTGATATAAAGGGGTCATGGAATTTGGAAACCAAGTAAGTGCATTTTTTTATGTTTAAAAATGCTTTACGGTGTATAATTATTGATTCCTTTTATTTAGAGATACAAAGCACCGTCCTTTTACGATGAATTTGACTTCCAAAAAATCTTAGCTAAGGTATGTGTACTTTGTTTCATAAGTGTTCAATTAATGTTACAATGGAAGGTGTTTAAGTTGTTTGAAAAAGAGTCCCGTGAATAAAAAAAAAAAGGCAATGTAAACATACGAGGGTCTGTAAAACCAAAAGAATTGTATTTAGGGACTGAATAGTAGTTTACTGCCGATTAATGAAGCTACACTATGTGTTTTATTTATAATATATGCAGCTAAAGATCAGGAAGTTTGCGTTTTCGAAGGTAATTTCACTATTTAACACGTGTTTGTTGCTTTGACGCTCTGTAAAAGATATTTGTATAGGTAATCTCTAATATTGATTAGTTAGACCAGCGGTGGAGCGTAAAGGACTTTGAGCTTTTATTTTCTAAAGGATCCAGGTCGTAAATGTTTTAGACTTGTGAATTTGAGAGTTTTGTATCAAGGATGGACAGATGATTATTTGAGCCTATTAAAATAAGAAATGAATGAAAAAAAAACAGCAGCAATACGACACTTTAGAAGAAATGAGGTTGTTTAACATGGGTCTGGTAACTCGCGCTATGTAAAAAAAAAAAAAGGTATTTGTCTAGCCAATCTATAATATTGATTTCTTTATTTGACCAGGACACCATGAATAAATATTGAACAGCAATGTATAAATGAACAGGGGCTATGAAACCTTTTAAGTTGAACCAGTTGGGGTTACAAGCTGATGGGCTTTTATGAAAATTATGTCTCTTTAATTTTGAAGCGGAGCAGAAATCTGATTTTTTAAACGGTAATAGAACCATGTAGGTTTAACATGGGCTTGTTTTAAACGGGCTGGTGCAACCTTTAAAGGGCATTTTTAGTTTGCATATGGTTATGGTGTGGCTGTTATACTGTGTAAAGACACAAGACATTTTGAAAATCATATTTTACAGTGTTGTTTTTGAACACCTGCAGCATTAGGTCATTAGCATATGAATGGTATAGTTGAGGGTGGCAAAAGTAATAAAATATATTTTTATTTTATTGTGTGTGTGCTTGTGTCTTTGTGTGTGTTATGTAAGTTTGGATTTATGTTATAATGTTTTTTATATAGATTTACAATTGGTGGGCCGAGCAGAACATTTTGAGGGTGAGCTCAAAACGAAGCGTTTGGAGACAGATACGCGCGGTATGTTGTTTATGTTTGCTAACAAAATCGTTTTTCAGCTTTAAGGTTTATTATAGGTTTATTTTTTATTTTTAATGGGTTTTGGATGGTTTAGAAGGAAACAATTATTAGGGATTATGAGTTTGTATGGTTATAAAGAATCAGACTCATGCTTCTAGTTTTGTAAATATGTATTTAATTATGTTATGGTCATATTTTAGGGTCTAGTGCTGTGCAGAAGTCTAAAGGCTTAGCGCATGCTACCTCTGGAGGCCAGGCAGTGGATCGTGTGAAAAAACAGGCCAGACCTTAGAGTGTTTTGAGAGGATTTTGAAAAGGAAGCGTTTGGAGACAGATAGGCACGGTATGTTATTTATGTTAGCTAACAAAAATATTCTTGGAGCTTTAAGTTTTATAAAGGTATCTAGGGTGTATTTTATTAAAGGTTATTTTCTTAAAAGCGTTTTGGATGATTTAGAAGGAAACATGTATCAGGGGTTTATGAGTTTGTATGTTTATAAGGAATCAGACTCATGCTTCTAGTTTTGTAAATATGTATTTAATTATGTTATGGTCATTTTTTAGGGCCTGGTGTTGTGCACAAGGCTAAAGGCTTAGCGCATGCTACCTCTGGAGGCCAGGCAGTGGATCGTGTGAAAAAAACAGGCCTGACCTTAGAGCATTTTAAGGGGATTTTGAAAAGGACCTATTCAGGGGACAGAACGCACGGTATGTTATTTATGTTTGCTAACGAAATATTTTTGCAGCTTTAAGTTTTATAAAGGTATCTAGGGTGTATTTTATTATAGGTCTTTATGGGCTTTGGATGTTTTAAAAGGAAGCATGTATTAGGCTTTAGGATGGTGTATATTTATAAGGAATAGGCTTTTGCTTTTAGTTTGTAATTATGTATCTAATTTTCTTTTAATTATGTTTCTTTTTAGGGTCTAGTGTTGCGCTTACGACCTTTGCGGTCCCACCAACGACTCATGTGAAGAAAACTGGTCAGCCCTACACAGAACACTTTGACAGAACAACAAATGGGGGTTATGAGGAATGTGTGGGTCTCCAAAATATTTTAAAGAAAAAAAAATGTAAATTAAGTTTGAAAAACGATGTACGGTTTAAAGGCGTTCAACATGTTTTATATGTTACTATCTCTGAAACTGTGGAAGCTCAAAGTATTCAGGACACTCTGGCGGATGACCCTCAGGCCCAGTCTGTTAGCTGTGATAAAAAATATAAGGTCCGGGGTAAAGGTTATAACACCCATAGACCCATCAGCTGATAGCTTGCGGCAGGAGAGTATAGGTTGTGGCGAGATTACCCCACCTCATGTGCTTTCATCTTTAAAGGCCAGAACCCCTTTAGACCCAACACCTGCCGTCGCTAGGGCACAGTCTCCAGATTATGGATACTGTACACCGCCCCATACCTATTCACCCACAATCCCCAATGGTGAGAGGTATGTTGATATTTCCCAAAATTTAGAACAGGCCTTGGTGGTACCAGGTGTACCAATAGCCCCTGATTCTGAAACTTTTATAATAATTATAGACTCCCCTATAAAAGTACCTCTTGGAGATTTTCCTGCTTTAGACCCAACACCGGACACTGTTAGGCAACGGTCTCCGGATTGTGGAGATTATACAACACCCCATACTTATTCACCCACAATCCCCAACAGCGAGCGTTATGCTGATATTTCCCAAAATTTAAAACATGGCCGTTAGTACCAGATATACCAACAGCCCCTGCTTCTGAACATGTTATAATAACCATAGACTCCACTGTAAAAGAGCCTATTGTAAATCCCCCTATAAAAGAGCCTATTATAGTTAACTTAGACTCCCACATAAAATTAGCTTGTGAAGAATTTGTATATGCCTCTGTTATTTGTAGGTTAAATGATCCCCCTAACCCGCTAGATCTTTCAAGCACAGGGCCAAATGGTGTAAAAAAATGGGTGTGAGCAGTGAACAATTTCATAAGACTGATAATAAACCATTGTCTCCCTTACATACCTTTAAACATGTTAACACACCAGCCGACAGGGTGACGGTTCCCGGCTATAAAAGGGGTGGCGCTGCTAAGCGTTTTTTTGAGGTAAATGTATTAAATAGTAAAAAAGTAAAACATTTACCAGCTTTACATAAGAAAGTAAACCTATGACGGCAGAGGTATAGATTAAAGCATAAGTGTACTAAAAAAGCTTTAATTGATACGCGTAGACGTGTTTGTAAGGCCAAACACCTTTTGTTCAACATGAAATCTAAAACCAATGCATTGGCTCAAGACTATAAAAAGCAGTCTTTAAAAAATAAAGCTAGGACTGCTACAAAACAGTTGACAGCCCCCATAACCGCATTAAGGACTGGGTGTAACGCTCACCTGATTCCCGTGGAGGCGCCGGTCTTGACTGGGCGTATACCGTATCTTCAAAGGTGATGTGTAACACACGGCTGGCTCTTTGGGCTGGACCTCTGTGCACTGTATGTCTGACTCGAAGGGTAAGATGTCTTAGGTAAGTGAACGCCGTGCTCTCCATCTGCCTCGGGGCAGGGTGCTGTAACCAGTTTCTTCACTGGATAAGGGGAGCAGGCCTCTTGACTTCAGAGGACTGCTGTCCGTCGTTTACTGCACGAACGGTAAGTTTCGAGTAATTCTAATGTCTTTAAAGTCTTTAGTAATGATGTTTCTTGTTTTGCAGGGTTCCGGCGATGGCGGATGACGGGCTGAAGTGAGTTGAAGATGGAGCCCGTGTGATGAATAGAAGCGCCTGGAAGCACGTAAGTAAGCGCTTGTTGCCTGCTTCACGATGCGCTCTAACTGTCTTTTTATTTTGCAGGTACAAGTTCGGAGCGGCTGCAGGGTGCCGGAATACCCACTGGGTTAGATGTGGAAAGGAGTAATGGCACGTGAGTATTAAAGTTCCCCAATGTCTTTAAACGCACCTTGTTTTGTCTTTCAGATGCGGGATGCAGCGCCGAAGGCCTCCGGAGCGTGCGAAGAGTTGGTAAGCTTTTGTCTTTCAGATGCCGGAATGCAGTGTGAAGACCTCCGGAGCGCACGAAGAGTAGGTAAGCCTTTGTCTTTCAGATGCCGGAATGCAGCACGAGGCGTTGGTGACAGCCGATGGACCAGGTAAGTGAAGAGCTGTCACTGAAGACCGTAATGCTAACCTGTTCTTTCTTGTCTTTATAGGTGTTGCTGAAGACTGGATTCAGGATGGTAAGCCTTTTTCCTTAGGCCCAGGATCAGATGCAGAAGACACGATGAGCGTTCTGCTGCAGAGGATGCAGAATAACGCAAAGCAAGATTCATCCATCGGGTGTGGTTTAAATAGCCTCCTTTAGTGCTTAGGTGTCTCCTTCCACAGCCACGCCTAGGTAAGAAAAGAGTTCCTGCTTTCCAGAAGAGTTCCAGTGTTCTGAATCTAGGGAGTGGCTCCTGCCCCACCCAACAGGAAAAGTAGTTCCAAACAGAAGAGGATCAGAGGCTCAACTGGCAGGCAAGTAAGCAGCATGGTCTGCTGCAGGTAAGTCCACCCAAGTATTATGAGCCTGGCGCTTCCAGCGCTGGGACTGGGCATATTTATGAGCCTGGTGCCACTGGCGCCAGGACTGGGTCCAAAAGGTCCCAATTGGGACTGGTTGGCACTCGGAACCTGGGTTATGGATCTGCTTCCAAGGGAGTTGGGAAAACCCTGACCTTTTGGAAGCAGAGATCATGACAGTACCCCCCCTCAAGGCCCCTCCCAAACCGGGCTTCTCTGGGGGTTTTGGCTTGTCAGGAAATGTTCGGTGAAATCTTTTGATTAGGCGAGGAGCGTGGACATATTCAGCAGGTTCCCAGGATCTCTCTTGGGGGCCGTAGCCTTTCCAGTCAATTAGGTAAAATAGTTTAGATTTGGAGATCTTGGAGTCCAGAATGCTTTTGACTTCAAACTCGAGTTCTCCATCAACTAGGATAGGTTTTGGAGATTTAGTTAGTCGGGTTTGAGGTTGCACGGGTTTTAATAGAGAGACGTGGAAGACCGGATGTATCTTCATGTGCGGGGGCAAGTCCAACTTGACCGCTACTGGGTTTACTATGGTAGTGATGGAATAGGGACCAAGGTATCTTGGGTTGAATGTGCGTGGCCCTTTTAGAGGTAGATATTTTGTGGATAACCAGACTTGATCCCCTACTTGATATTGAGGGGCTTCCTTCCGATGTTGATCTGCTCCTTTCTTGTATTGTTCTTTAGCCCTTTGAAGGTGAGAAACAGCTTCCTTAAAGGCTTGGGTGATTGTAGAATGCAGGTAGTCTACTGCTGGTGTTTCAAGATCTTGGAGGGGATCCAACTCCGAGGTTCGAGGGTGACTGCCGTACAAAAGAAAAAACGGGGTTTTCCCAGTTCCCGAATGGACAGAGTTATTGTAGGCATATTCGGCTATCCAAAGGATGTCTTTCCAAGTTTTTTCAGTTTGTTGCAGCATGCAGCGTAAATACTGTTCCAGAGTTTGATTGGTCCTCTCGGTTTGTCCGTCGGTCTGAGGGTGGTGACTGGTCGATAGTCTCACATCAATTTGAGCCGACCGACAGCAACTTCGCCAAAAATGAGAAATAAATTGACTACCTCGATCCGAAATTAGAACCGAAGGAAAACCGTGCAGTCGGACGATGTTTTCGAGAAATTCTCGGGCCAGTGTTGCTGCTGTTGGCAAGCCTTTGAGCGGAATGAAATGCGCCATCTTGGAGAATAAGTCCACGATTACTAGAATCGTATTGTATCCGGAGCATGGAGGTAGATCAGTGATGTAGTCCATACAAAGCGTATGCCAAGGGCGAGGTGGGATGTCAATAGGGCGTAAGAGGCCTGCTGGTCTTTCCTTTTGACTCTTGTTTTGGGCGCATACTCCACAGGACATTATAAAGTCTCTGATATCTTTTTTCCAAGACGGCCACCAGAAGTAGCGCTTGATCTTTTCTGAGGTCTTGGCCATACCGGGATGTCCTTCCATTAAAGAATCATGATAACAAGAGATTACTTTTTTCTGTAAATCTGTGCTGGGTAGGTATAATCGTTCTTGGAAATACAATAAGTTGTCCTTTACTGCAAAGTCCTTTCCCTGCAGATGCCAATTCTGTATGTCTGCTGGAGTTACAAGTTGCCTGGCTTTATCCTTAACTTCCTCTATGGATTCTGTGGCGATTACACCCAGAATTCTTTGTTCGGGAATGATTGGTACAGGTTTAGGGTTGATCAAGTGTTCTTCCACTCCCATCCGAGAAAGGGCATCAGCTTTACCGTTCTTTGTACCAGGTCGATAGGTAATTATGAAGTCAAACTCGGCAAAGAATAATGCCCAACGGAGTTGTCTAGAGGATTGGGCTTTTGCGGTTTTCAAATATTGCAGGTTTCGGTGATCCGTAATCACAGTAACGGTGTGTCGGGCCCCCAGCAGATAATGCCGCCAAGCCTTAAAGGCAGACTTGATAGCCAGAAGTTCCTTGTCAGTAATCGTGTAATTGATTTCAGGAGGCGAGAATTTGCGGGACCAAAATGCCACGGGATGCAACTGATTGGTTACCGGGTCCTTTTGTGATAGAACTGCCCCCATGGCAAGGCTTGAAGCATCAGTTTCCATGATGTAGGGGAGTTCGGGGCGAGGGTGTTTTAAGATTGGTGCAGAGATAAATTTAGTCTTCAAATCCTGGAAAGCTTGTTCCGCCTCGTTAGACCATTCAAAACGTTTGTTTTTCTTTAACAAGGCAGTGATGGGCTGGACTATTCGAGAGAATTCGGGGATAAACCTGCGGTAAAAGTTAGCGAAGCCTAACATGCTTTGCACACCTTTTACGGAGGATGGTGATGGCCATTTGAGAACTGCATCGACCTTCTTTGAATCCATACGCACTCCGCCAGGTGATAATATGAATCCCAAGAATTCAACTTCAGTCACGTTGAAAACACATTTTTCCAACTTAACGAAAAGTTTGTGTTGACGCAATCTTTCGAGGACCATTTTCACGTGTTTCCGATGTTCAGATTCCGATGAAGAATAAACGAGGATGTCGTCAATGTAAACAACAACACACACATCTATGAGCTCTCTGAGGACATCGTTCATAAAATATTGAAAGGCGGCCGGGGCATTGCAAAGTCCGAAGGGCATGACCTGATATTCAAATAGCCCATACTTGGTGCGGAAGGCCGTCTTCCATTCATCGCCCTCTTTTACTCGTACCAAGTGGTAAGCTCCTCTAAGATCCAGCTTTGTATATATGCATGCTTTTCTGACTTGGTCCACGAGTTCAGGGATCAAAGGTAACGGATATCTATTCTTAACAGTGATCTGGTTCAGGGAGCGATAATCTATACAAGTTCTAAGGTCTCCTTCCTTTTTTGGAACGAAGAACAAAGCTGAAGAAGCAGGGGACTTGGAAGGACGAATAAACCCATTTGCCAGGTATTGATCCAGGTATTGTCGAAGGTGAAGGTTCTCAGGCTCGGTGAGGGCATACATTCTACTACAAGGAGGAGTAGATCCAGGTATCAGGTCTATCTGGCAGTCATAAGACCTATGAGGAGGTAGAGAGTTAGCCTGATCCTTCCGGAAAACATCTTGGTATTCTAGGTATTCGGGAGGTAACTGGGGAGTCTCTGAAGAAATTGCTGCCAGTGCAACACCAGGTGGAGGGTGACAAGTAGAGACACATTCTGGAAACTGGACCGTTCTTGCTCGCCAATCAATCAGAGGATTGTGTTTCTCTAACCAAGGTATTCCTAGAATAATCTGAAACTGAGGGGCCTTGATCACATCGAACACGATCTTCTCATGGTGTCCATCTTGACTTACTAGCGTCACCTCTTGAGTGGTATGCGTTACTGGCCCGGAGGCTATCTCCGTACCATCCACCGTAGTAATGACATTTACAGCCGTGGGACAAAGAGTTAGATTCATCCTCAAAACCATTTCATGATCCACATAATTGCCGATGGCACCGCTGTCGACGTAAGCTTCAATTGCATGTAATCGATCCGGATTATCAGGGCTAATGAGGACCATAGGTATCACTAAATGCGAGGTCACGGAACTGGTTTTCACGCTCGGCAAGAGGACCTCTATTCTTGTCGGGCGAGGTCGTTTCCCTGCTCAGAGTTTGTAACTTTGGTAACTGCAGCTCCTACTGCCTTCTTGGCAGGTTTCACCGGACAGTCTCGAAGAAAGTGCCCTGAGTTTCCGCAATAGAGGCATAATTGCAACTGTTTTCTCCTTTCCCGCTCCTTTTGTGTTAGAGGACCTTTCAGACCCCCTATTTGCATGGGTTCCCCGGAGTCTACTCCTTTGGAAGGAGTTGGCGGTTTGGAAAATACTCGAGTTTCAAACTTGGAATGATCGGCCTTCCTGTTCTGCAGTCTGTGATCTATTTGAACGACTAAGTCTATATAGTCCGAACAATCTTGTGGGGGATTCACTACTTGGGCTAACACATCTTTGAGCTCTCCACGTAGACCTCTATAAAACAGCGTAATCCTTTTGTCCTCAGGCCATTGAGTTTCCACTATCAGTCTGTTGAAAGACGCAATATAAGCCAAAAGGTCTTGATTACCTTGTCGCAACGAAAGAAGCTCATTGTCCAAGGCCTGCCCCTGTGAATGTCTTGCGAACAGTTTTTCCATACTGAGCTGAAAAGCTTGAAAATCATGGAGGACCGGATCATCTTGATTTACTAGAGGGATCGACCAGTCTGCCGCATTGCCACTAAGGTACGAAAGCACGAAAGCTACTTTAGCTTGATCAGTTGGAAAGGCTGCTGGCCGGCATAAGAAATGCAACCGGCACTGATTGATAAATACTGCAAACCTCTTTGGGTCACCAGAAAATCGTTCGGGCTGAGCCAGAGGTACATTCCCAGTGATCTGCACTGGATTCATAGAGGATGTAGAAGGAAGATTTCCCCCAGATGCGGGTAACGGGGTCTGTCCGGCTTGTGACTGTAGCAATTGTCTAGCGAGATCATCTGTTCGCTCTTTGGAAATAATCAGTTCCCTTCTTAGAGCGTTCGTTTCCTGACGGGCTGCATGCACTTCTGCCCTTAGTTCGCCAAGTAACTGGGCTAGCTGGTCGGTATTCGAGGTTTCCATAGCGCCTGGACGGGAGTTTTGTGGTAGGCTTTGCGTTCTGTAAGGCTCACCTGATTCCCGTAGAGGCGCCGGTCTTGACTGGGCGTATACCGTATCTTCAAAGGTGATGTGTAACACACGGTTGGCTCTTTGGGCTGGACCTCTGTGCACTGTATGTCTGACTCGAAGGGTAAGATGTCTTAGGTAAGTGAACGCCGTGCTCTCCATCTGCCTCGGGGCAGGGTGCTGTAACCAGTTTCTTCACTGGATAAGGGGAGCAGGCCTCTTGACTTCAGAGGACTGCTGTCCGTCGTTTACTGCACCAACGGTAAGTTTCGAGTAATTCTAATGTCTTTAAAGTCTTTAGTAATGATGTTTCTTGTTTTGCAGGGTTCCGGCGATGGCGGATGACGGGCTGAAGTGAGTTGAAGATGGAGCCCGTGTGATGAATAGAAGCGCCTGGAAGCACGTAAGTAAGCGCTTGTTGCCTGCTTCACGATGCGCTCTAACTGTCTTTTTATTTTGCAGGTACAAGTTCGGAGCGGCTGCAGGGTGCCGGAATACCCACTGGGTTAGATGTGGAAAGGAGTAATGGCACGTGAGTATTAAAGTTCCCCATTGTCTTTAAACGCACCTTGTTTTGTCTTTCAGATGCGGGATGCAGCGCCGAAGGCCTCCGGAGCGTGCGAAGAGTTGGTAAGCTTTTGTCTTTCAGATGCCGGAATGCAGTGTGAAGACCTCCGGAGCGCACGAAGAGTAGGTAAGCCTTTGTCTTTCAGATGCCGGAATGCAGCGCGAGGCGTTGGTGACAGCCGATGGACCAGGTAAGTGAAGAGCTGTCACTGAAGACCGTAATGCTAACCTGTTCTTTCTTGTCTTTATAGGTGTTGCTGAAGACTGGATTCAGGATGGTAAGCCTTTTTCCTTAGGCCCAGGATCAGATGCAGAAGACACGATGAGCGTTCTGCTGCAGAGGATGCAGAATAACGCAAAGCAAGATTCATCCATCGGGTGTGGTTTAAATAGCCTCCTGTAGTGCTTAGGTGTCTCCTTCCACAGCCACGCCTAGGTAAGAAAAGAGTTCCTGCGTTCCAGAAGAGTTCCAGTGTTCTGAATCTAGGGAGTGGCTCCTGCCCCACCCAACAGGAAAAGTAGTTCCAAACAGAAGAGGATCAGAGGCTCAACTGGCAGGCAAGTAAGCAGCATGGTCTGCTGCAGGTAAGTCCACCCAAGCATTATGAGCCCGGCGCTTCCAGCCCCAATTAGGACTGGTTGGCACTCGGAACCTGGGTTATGGATCTGCTTCCAAGGGAGTTGGGAAAACCCTGACCTTTTAGAAGCAGAGATCATGACACTGGGCTAGGTCTTGGGAAGTCCACAAACGGTGAAGACGTAATGACACCCCCTAGCACCACTGGGCATGGTTTGGAAGATGTGCATACACCCCCTCAGCCTGTAGACATACCACATTTACCTGTATAAGGTACAGAGGCCTTGAGTTTAAAATGGCTTCGCTCTAGAAGACAGAGGAAAATGTTTTTGAAATGTTTAAAAAAAGCAAAAGCTATCATTAGTAGTTTGGGAACATACCATCATGATATACCAAAATATGAAAGTGTTGAATACTATGAAGTTTTTCGTTTTATGAATCTAGATCGGATAATCTCAACAGGTCACCCACTATTACTGATAACAGAATCGGTTGATAGGCTTGTTTCCCAAATTTTGGAATCAGCTGCTCCTAATGACTTTGTCCAGATTTGTTTAGACAGTTCTACTTTAAACAGACCTCTTTTTACCAGACGATCCCACCGCCAGGTGTTTGATGTTTTAGAGTTTTTAGAAAACATTGGGAGTTTGCTACTAAGTAAGGTGGAGCTTCTTGTAACGTGGCCCTTAAGAATTGTAACTGTGATAGTTAGATCTAGAGAGGGAGGCGTGTACAGGCCTTTAAAGAAAACACTGTACAGTATTATTGTGGCTAAGAAGAAGCATTGGCTTTTGGATTTTAACTATGGGGACTTAAATATATGTATGGCTGCCAGTATCATAGGTCTGATGGAGCCTAGAGCTGTTACTGATGGTTACATACAAACAAAGGCTTTAGAGGTCCACCATACTCTGGGTATACCCCCCGACGTTATGGTTGGTTTTAATGAAGTGTGTCTATTTGAAGATTACTTTGGGGTGGCGATCAAAATTTTGTATAATGAAGACCGGACTTGGAAATAATTTCCCCAGGTTGACACTTTTAATAAAAACACCATCTGCCTTTTACATCATGAGAAACACTATTACGGTATTTTAAATCTACAAGGTTTTCTAGGGGTACAGAATTTATGCCCTTTTTGTTGTCATATATACAGCAATTGAATGTCTCACAAATTTAGATTTTATTGTCACATGTGTCAAAGAGCGGGTGTCTGGTGATGGATGAATCGAAGTTTAAATGCCCCAAGTGTAAAACCTTTGCCCGGTCTGAAGAATGCCTTGAAAAACACATTGAGAAAGCAGCGCAGGTTTTAGCCCAATGCTATTTGAAAACAGACTGTGTTTCATGCGGTCGCTTTATAAAAGCTAATCATGAATGCCGTGGTAAGAGTTGTCCTAGATGTAAAATTGAAGTTGTTTCATTGGAGGACCATTTGTGTTACATGACCGTTCCAAAAGATGTGGCTAAAACTGAGGATTACATTGTGTTTGATATAGAGTGTATGCAAGAGACAGGCATATACATCCCAAAATATGTTTATGCCAAACATCTGACTGGTGATAAGACGTGGTCCTTTTATGGTGTAGACTGAAATAAGCGTTTTATTACTAATTTCTTGGATCAAAAATTTAGGGGGTATAGCTTTTTGGCACACAACAGTCAAGGGTATGATTCTTTCTTTTTGATACATGAAATTATTAAAGAACGAGTAGCAGTCAAACTGATAATGCAAGGTGCAAAGCTAAAACTTCTAGAGGTAATAGACTTTCAAATTCAGTTTATTGACAACTTGAATTTCTTGCCTATGAAGTTAAGTAAGTTGCCTAAAGCTTTTGGATTTCCAGGGTCGAAAGGTTATTGTCCACATTTTTTTAATACCCAGCAGAATCAAAACTATGTGGGCCCTATTCCCCCTGTGGAGTGTTATGGTTCAGAATTTATGATGTCTGAAGAAAAGGAGGCATTTCTAAAATGGTACTCAGAGGCCCGTAAAGATGTTTTTGATTTTAAGACGGAGCTAAAAAGGTATTGTCACGAAGATGTCAATATTTTGAGAACAGCCTGTAACATTTTTAGAAACAGTATCATTGAGCTAACCCAAAAGGAGCACATTTTGAAACCTGATACTCCTGAGGAGTTAAAATATGTGACGTATGTAGATCCATTCACTTTTATCACGCTAGCTAGCATGTGTATGCATATATACAAGCAACTGTTTCTAGGGCCTGAAACAATAGCCCTTGTGCCAATCGAATTGTACCATGGAAAACAAAAACGTTTTTCTAGCATGCCCTGCGTGGAGGGGAAAAAAAGATTGGTCCCTATTTTTTAGACGGTTATGCGTGTCTCAATTGGAAAAAATTGGCCTACGAATTTAATGGTTGTTTTTTTTTTGGGTGCCCCCGCTGCTATAAGGAAAATGACTATAACACCATGATGGGCTGTACTAATGAACATCTACATAATAGAACACTTTTAAAAAAACAATTTTCTTGAAAACAGTGGTTTGCGCGTTATTACACTTTGGGAGCATGAATGGACAGATATGCTAAAAAATGACGAGGGGCTAAACAGTTTTTTGAAACAAACAAAGCTACTGGAACCCTTAGAACCTCCTGATGCTCTTTTTGGGGGAAGGACTAATGCTGTTAAACTTTACCACACAATAACTCCTGGTGAAAAGATACATTACTTGGACTACACCAGTCTCTACCCCTTTGTTAACAATTCAAAACCACTCCCATTAGGGCACCCCGAAATCATCTATGAAGATTTTGGAGATGTTAAACAATATTTTGGACTGATTAAATGTCAGGTGTACCCACCTAAAAAACGTTATTTTCCAGTGCTCCCTCAAAGAGTTTCTGGAAAACGAATGTTCCCGTTATGTATGACTTGTGCCACTACAAAACAAACTGAAAAATGCACACACAGTGACGAGGAACAATCTATTACTGGTACCTGGTGCACTGTTGAGCTACAAGTGGCCTTGCAGAAAGGATACCGGCTGGGTAGGATTTATGAAATATGGCACTTTGGGAAAGCTACAGTAGAGCTGTTTACAAACTACATTTTGTCTTTTTCTTCGAGACAAACAGGAAGCGTTGGTTACTCTGAGAGTTGCAAGGATGCTGAATCCCGGCAACGGTATATAGACGAGTAATACAAACACCAAGGGATATGGTTAAGACCCGAGTTTATTGAAAACAATCCCTCTAGACGCCAGTTAGCTAAACTGTGTTTAAATTCCTTATGGGGTAAATTTGCGCAAAGAACCAACCTTCCAAACACAACCATTATAACGGACCCCGAATAGTTGACCGCTTATCTTTTTGACCTGGACTATGACATTTTAAGCTTGCAGCTTATAGACGAGGAAACAGCGTGTGTTTGTTGGAAGTATGCCAAAGAGTACCCAACGTGCTCCAACAACATAAACATTTTTATTGCATGTTTTACAACAGCCCATGCCCGTTTGGAGCTCTATAAAGTCATGGATGCCCTCCAAGAACGTTGTTTGTACCACAATACTAACTCTGTTATTTTTGACAGCTCACCCGGTGACGAGGACCTGCCCCTGGGGGATTATCTAGGTAATTTAACAAGAAAACTAGCTCTGGGCGAACACATTGTAGAATTTGTTTCTGCAGGTCCCAAAACCTATTCCTATAGGACATCTAACGGTGCTGTCTGTATGAAAGTAAAGGGTATCACTTTAAATGTTAGCAACAGTATAAAAATTAATTTTGATAGTTTAAAGGAGCTGGTGCAGGAGTACTCTTTAAACAATATAACCAGAAATATCACAGTTCAACAACCTTCAATAGTGCGAAAAAAGAAACAATGGGAGATTAGCAGTGAAACACTGCAAAAAACCTTGAGGGTAGTATTTGATAAGCGTGTGCTTACTGCTAATTACAAGACTTTACCCTATGGTTATTTAAAAGGGAACATCGTATACAATGGATATCCAGTTACAACACCCTTTTTCATGCGTGTTAGCAGGACCTTCTAGCTGTGGTAAAAGCTATTTTATTAAACAGCTATTAGAAAATGCACCTTCTGTTATGAATACGATTCCTGAAAATGTGATCTGTTTTATTTTCTTGCTGGCAGACCTTGTATAATGAATTGGCATCTAAAATACCACATCTGAAGTTTGTGGAGGCCTTACCAAATTCTTTGAATGACGACCGCTTGCTACCACCAAATCTTGTTAACATGATTATTGTAGATGATCTTATGATGGAAGGAGGGCATAGCTCGGAAATCGAAAAAGCCTTTACATAATACTCACATCATCGAAACCTTAGCATTTGTTACATTGTTCAAAATGTATTCTACCGCGGAAAGGGCAACCGCTCGATAACATTAAATGCCAGTTATATAGTGTTGTTTAAAAACCCTAGAGATAAACACCAACTAACCGTACTAGCGAGACAAATGTACCCGGGTAATACCTGTTTTTTTATGCAGGCTTTTGAAGACGCTACCTTAAAACCTAACGGTTACCTCTTGGTGGATCTAAAAGCAAACACTTTAGAAGACTACAGATTGAGGGCCGGTGTTTTCCCTCCGAATATACCAGTGGTTTACGCACAAAAGACGTCTAGAAAACCCCTGTGAAAAACAATTTTCCTCATTAGTGACGACGACCAGCTACCATGACGGCCCGTATACGTAGGAACTTTGCTCTTCTTAACACGCTAGTAACAGCTCCACCCCAACAACAAAAGGCCATTTTGTGATCAGCCTCTGATGATCTAGTATCGGCTATAGCAGAGATTGCCTTCAACACTGTGAAGGGTAACGTTCCGTTATCCACCCGGCAGACAGGCGCTTTAAAAAAGAAAAAAAACCCTCCTTAAAAAGCTGAGTAACAAGAGGTCGTCTATAAAAACCAAAAGAAAGCTTTTAAACGAATCTGGGGGTTTTATAGGCACACTACTAGGTTTGGCATTGCCTCTGATTACTAGGCTTTTAGGGGGTGGTTAATGGAGCATGCCCAAAAGATGTATTTGGTTGACAAACGGCAGTTGGAGGGTATAAGTAGCAGATATCCGAAAATCAGCCATTTTAAGGCTTGACTCTGAAATGCAAGAGGTTTTAAAATGGCATGATTTATCAGACTATGATAAGGTGGGGCTCTATTCAACAATTCTACAAAAATACTTAACATACTTTAGACAGGCCGAAAACGAGAAAAATATACTGACGTTGTACATGCCCCCTGAAGATCCTGCAATTAGCTCTAAACCCTCCCTATCAACCTCTGCCCCGGATCCTATTGTAATGGAAGTTTTGGACACTATTAACCCCCGTTATCGGAAAAATGCAGAACTTTTACTGAACAAAATGGGAAGTGAAGAAAATGTGGCAACATGGAACAACAAAGGAGAATTTGTCTATAAAGGAACAGTTGTTAAAGGATCAAATGTTCACGATTTAGTTCACAGCATTACCAATCCTCAGGCTTTTGGAAGACACACAAAACCTTGAGGGTGGGACCTGTTTATGCAAGCAGCTGCCGATGTGAACCTGCCCGCAACCTTAATTGGAAATATGGGACATCGCGAACTGTTGGAAAATTTAAAAGACTCTGAGATCAAACCCTTAACATCAGCTATTGAATCATCTGAAATGTCAATAAAAAAAGAAAAACAAATAAATCCAGTAAACGCGCCTCTTGGTTTAACGTGTAAACTCTTTTTTCTTTAACAAATTCTTTAACCGTTGTAAAATATGTATATGCATGTATATTTTTTTTAAATAATATTAGCTTTCCATTCTGTAAAAAAATCATACTTTCAAATGTGTTATGTCTAATCATTTCGATCATGTCTAACTATGCATGCTTATAAAATATTAAATAAATGAAAAATAAGACAAAAAAGACTGTTTCAATTAAAAAGAAATTGTGTTTATTTAAATTTTTGCCAGCGATCAAAAACATTTACAGGGGATCTCCGAAAGCTGTTCTTATTCACAAAAGCAGTAACCAATGCATCATTTTGCCGGAGGTCCAGTGAATAGGTCTGCATAACCCTTATCAGAGAGTGCTTCTCAGACATGTTAGATACAAAGTAACAGGAGTGCTGTCCACACGTGATGTCTTCAGGATGTTGCACAGGTGTTCTATTATAATGTATGACGAGGGCTATATCCTTCACATAGTCCAGGATTGCGCTTCTGTATATGGGGTGGCTTGGGAAACACCCCAGGCTGTCAAAGACGGTTATTGTATCCTTGTTTATAACATACCTATCCAATGGGTGCCTTCCTTATCTTGGGGATCGGTGTTCGTCACAAGACTCATGGGCCGCTCATTACTTATGTCTCTTGGAAGGTTATCACATGAATACACACCCTTAAATGTTTTCTTAGCTTGTTTGTCTTTACTTAGAAAACGTTTGATCTGGTAAGTATCCATTACATGTCGTACAATACTTGTCGTTGATTGTTGAGTTCCATAACCAAGTAAAATAGAGCCACAATAATTAGATTCACAGTGTTGGGTAAATTTGCAGCAAAGCGTACCTCTATGCGTAGATTACCATTCCTAATAAGATTATAATGTCCGGTTGATGTATTATCAGGTCTCAAATCAAAAGCTAAACGATAAGCCCCATCATAATCGTCACGGGATATCACAAAACCTTTATCATGCAAGTGTTTACAGCTGATGGAGACAAGACCCAAATACTCCCTAATTGTATTTTTTTGTTGAAAACTGGGGCTATAGGCTTTAGGCGGTATAACAACCCTGTCTTTAAAAAGAGCTGCATAGTTGATGTTGTAATGTTTAAAATTAAAAGGGTTGCTAATGATGATTATTTTCGGTAACTGTCCAAGGAATAAGTTATTTTGACTGGCGACACGGCTACCCGCTGCAACACTGAAAATGTTCAAAGATGTCCGCTCCAACGGATATTTTAAGTTTGATACTTGTAGAGCATCAGCATGAGCTAATCTGACCGTGGGGGACACATTCACCCTTTTAATAAATAAACTAGCTGATACTATGATCAGCTTGTAGGCTTCAGCATCATCGCTGTTGAGGCAAAAAGCATCTTTATTTCTAGAAACTTTAATTTTCAGAACAACAGCATTTACCATAAGTTTCTCCTGGAAAAATAGATCGGAGTGTAGACGGCCTAGTAAATCAAAATGTCTGCTCCTGTGTCATGTGCTGCTCTTTTTATAAAACCATCATTAGCCCCATCTAGAGCATAATCCTCCATATGGCCTTCTGTGTCCTTATAGAAAAGCCTCACTGTAAGTTGAGTGTCCAAAGCGTCATTGCTGTAGTTCAAAATGTTTTTTATAAAGGCCCAATAGGCATACATGTTGTCGCTCTGCGTAATCAGACGGTTGCCTAAAGTAATATCCACCTGATTAAAGAGGGTAGCTGATCCATCAGCCTTTGTTATTTTACAAGTGAGGTAAAGTAACATGTCATTTACATCCAGATACATCTCTGTTGAGCCTGATATGGAAAACTCTATAGGCGCTAGCGAAGATAGTGCAGCAAGGGGAGCCACTTCCATGAAAAAGCTGGTTTCGATGCTAGTTTGTGTCGGAGGTACATCAAACAGATCGAGTTTAGATTTGACACATTCCCCCGACGCACAATGGATAAACGCCATCTTTTAGAAAATATTGATGCCGGGGCTAGTTTTCTTTTTCTTGGTCGATCTTCTCTTGCGTTTTCTTTTCTCTTCTGACCAGTTTTCGTTGCTGATCTTGGTTTTTTATGCATCCCTGTAGGCCCCCATATGTGCGATGTTTTCCTTTTTCTTTTGTTTGTGTTTTTTTCACATAAACCAGTCCAGAACCCTCTTGCGGTGGTTGGTTAAAACGATTTGCGATGGAGGTTGTAGCTGTGGACACCACATCCTTAGCAATATTTGTAGCTGCTGTTTTCACATGTGGTTTGGCTAATTCAAACCCCTTTCATAGAAACGGCATAGCCCTTCGAAAGAGGCTTCTAAAAATACTTCCTAAACCCGCTCCATACATAACGGGCGCCCCTTGAAAGTAAGGTTGATTGCCATTACCAGCTTGTCGGCGGTAATAATCCCTATAAACGTACGGCTCCCCATAGTTTTTCATAAATACCATGCTTTTAATAGTCTTTTTCTCTCCTAGGGTGGCGGTGTATTTTCACTAGGACCTTCCTGTATTTTAATGACACCAACTCCCCCTGATCATCCCTTATCTGTATATTGATGGTGTCAAAATGACTCTCAGAAACCGGTATATAATCAGGTTTAATATATTGTATATTAAAAATGCCATTATTTTCAACTTTCACCTGGGCTGTTCTCATTAGGGGGGCGTAGGAGTCACCGACCCTTTGATATTCTACTACATCGCTGTAGATCATAAGACTGTAAAAGCCCACCTCAATATCAGCACGTGTTATGTCCAAATATTTAGTACTTTTTACATGTTGAACGGTTCCCAAAACCCAAAAAAGTTTCCCAGTACATATAAACTCAGTGGTAAGATCTGTTGATTTTAGAAATACTTTTCTCTGCACCTTATCCAGAAACAACTGTATATCAGAATAGCGTTCAATGTTTGTGAGACTTCTATTGATAGCCTCTAACAAAGCTTGTATACCGCTGTAAAATCCAGGAAAAAAGCCAGTGTGTAACAGTTCAATAGGACCTTCACGCTTGATGGTAAATTTGGCCTCTCTTCTAGACACAGTGTCCCAGGTATGGGGGTATTGAATCTCCATTAGACCTGCTTCCCACAATCAACGGGTTTGGCCATTTTAACACAATAATTTGATATTTCATTGTTGGGGAATGCATCTAGAGAGCGTTACTTCTCAGGCAGTGCCTTTGCTTTGTAGATCCTTTAGAGATGAAGCGTTAACCGAACTGTTAAATTTCTCAGGCCACCCTGTCCATTTTACCAGACTTTGTTTTTTATTTCCTTTACCTTTACTCTGAAGAATTTTTTCAATCCTATAAAAGCATTGTGGCTCATTGGTGACCTTCTTTAACTCTTAGGTTAAAAATTACTGCTCACACCCTCACCATCATAATCAACCAACTGGTAGATTTTAACCCCCTCTTTCACAGACACTTTGGTTACTATAAATATTTCATCAGTAAATGATTGCTGATACCCCTTTGTAAAGACAGCTTTAAGCTTGGAAACTCGGACATGGTACCCCACTCTAAAGCATGGTTTCTTGACCTTCTTCATTACCATGTCAGCATACAAGTTTCTCCAAACGGTTAGGGAATTTTCAGACGTTACAGAATTTGGAGTCCTTTTTATAGATCGATGATAGCTATCGTTGTGCACCTCTATAAAACGCTGTAATACGTCCACATAACAATGGGTATTCTTTGCTGTAAAAAATCTCCAAATCTTAGATGTTAAGGTTCTATTAAAGCGTTCAACAATAGCAGCCTTAACCTTGTTGTATGTTATAAAATGATACACATTATGTTGTTTTAAAAGATTTTGGAAGGGTCTATTTAAAAACTCCTTGCCGGCATCCGTTTGTAATTTTACAGGCACCCGGCCTTTGCTAAAAACATGTTTGAAAGCGGCCGTCACTCTTGATCCAGTCTTATGCCTCAAAACTTCGGCAAAGGTGTATTTTGATAAAATATCAATAACCGGCAGGATGTACTGCGCCCCATCATTCTGCTTCCCATAGGGCCGCATATCTACTAAATCACACTGCCATTGTTCGTCTCTTTGGGAAACCACGGTTCTTCTTTTTTAAAACGTTTTCTAGCATTTTTATGAAGACTATGTGTCTCTTCACCAGATAACCACTCCTTTACAGCTCCACGTGTGATAGGTTTCTTGTCATGTTGTAGTTTTTTATAAAGAGCATCAACACCCCCATAACTGCCAATGCCGCTTTCATCATAATAGCTTTCATGCATGCTTCAATAAGAGCTGTTCACCACTGAAACGCTTCAAAAAATAAACAAAGGCATAATGGGTGAAAGATGATTTTATTACAACTCTTAAACATATAGCGTCTGACACAGCGTCACCCTTTCTGATATTTTTCTGCAGCCTTATAAATAGCATTATACAAAATCCCCTGCTCCCCCCACAAATAACTCTGTATACATAAAACACTTCAGGCATTTAAAAGTTCATACAATTCGCGGTCCTGTAAAACGTATCCTTTAATGTTAAAGTAATGTTCATACAATTGCTTCAAAAGCTGATGTGATATCTCTCTAGGGTGTAGGTATAAAGAACCCATATCATATTTGTACAGATGCCAGTATTCATCCAATACCGGGAGCCAAGTGTTGGTACATATGTTACCTATACACATCAAACTTTTACAAAACGGCTCTGGTCGGGGGGTAGGTATCAGTAGATATTTCAGGGTATCTGGAGCAATTTCCGATATCCGCTCTTTCAGCATAGCGTAAAGCAGTTTTTCCACACATACACAGCCAGGTTTCAGTTTACGATCCACATGCCTTGCTGGCCCTTCAGAAATCATATCCTAGAAACAAATATGCACATATAAAAAACAAACTCTGGATATTTATTCTCTCTTTAAAACATTTTGCGGCATGCTACACAAGGCTTCAGGGGATTCCCAAAAGTGTATAGGTCACAAAAACCTTTATCCATTAAACGGGCTACCCTGTTTCTAAAAAGCACAGGACCAGCCATTTGTAAAGATCTCCATTTTTTCTCAGGATTGTGGCAATGATATATTTCTATCCATGTTTTAGATAAAACACTCTCCACACTAGCATGTACACGCATGCCCATGCCTTTATATACAGCTTTAAGCAACTGAAAAGCTTTATATGAATTCAACATAAAACATAACCGACGTATTGCTCTAGCATGATAATTCGGAAGTAAACAGTCATGAGCATCCTGTTGCGGGTCATCACATTTATGTCCATAGCACCAGCGGTAATAATCACGCTTCAAGCATACTTTCACCACACAGGCCGCAAAAACCTGAACAGCTGAGGTTTCCAAAAAAGTGATAGTTTCCTCTTCTTCTTCTTCATCAGAACTTTCAAAGCGTTTTAAACAAACACACTTCTTACACTTATTACGGGCTTGTGTTGCTGGACTTTCGATCATTTTTGAACAGCACACAGAGTAAAAATGGATGCTGTTAAATGAAGACAGCTGACTTTCAGCGCCGTCAACTTTATCTGCCATTTTCTGCAATTCAAAAAAGAAATAAATGTAACTCTTCAATATATATATATATATATATATATATATATATATATTTTATTTTTTAGTTTTTATTTTTTTTACACATAGTTCACACAAACACACCCTTTTCCTACATACCAAATAGCACAGAACAGGTCACTCCGCTTCTGCCTCCATAGCAACAGTGGCATCCATAGACAATCCAGCCTCCAAAGCATCAGCTGTCTCCATAAACAGCCTATATTCATCGGGGCTTGTTTCCAACTCCTGGGTCATGGCCACCTCTGAAAACAGTTTGTCCAAGACCCCCAGATCCGCATACAAGGGCTCTTCAAGAATCTTCATAGATTCGTCCATAGCCTTCAGATCGTACTCTGTATAGTCTGCATCCATTATACCAGCCTCTACACCATCAGCATCTTTAAAAGGGTAAGAATCAGGAGGTGTCATATCACCCAGATTCATTAAAAAAAGGCCCTGGCTCAACTCATCCTCAGGCGCCATCCCACTACCAGTGGGGCATTGCGATTCCTCATCAGCTCCAGGAATTATTGTTGTCGGACTTCTAGGACTATCAGCCTTTTCAGCGGTGTTCCAGGCATCTTTCCCTACGGTATTCTTAGAGTAGTAGCTGTAACGCTTCATGATTCAGGGGTATTGCTAGCGTTATACAAATAGTACAGTCAGACTCCAAGAGCGCCGTCTACCTCTCTCCAGAGTACCTTCTCTATCTATACACCACACTCTGCCCCTATGGGAGGCCACATAACTACATCACCCCTCAACGCCCCCCAGGCTGTCCCCTGACATAGTAACTTCATGCCTACATCTTCTCCCCAGAGCCCTGGACCTTAACATCGTTGGGATGTCACCATCCCTGCTAGACCACGCCTACCTCAAAATCATACCTCACCCACGACATCACCTCTATGAAACGCCCTTTCCCACGCCTGCACACCCCTAAACACAAAACATGACATTACTATTAGGTTAGACCTTAGCAGAAACTTCAAGGAAACGCCTGTGATATCACCATCCCTGCTGGACCACGCCTAACCCAAAATATTACCTCATCCACGACATCACCACCAGGAAACGCCCTTATCTACGCCTACACACCCCTAAACACAAAACATGACACCACTATTAGGTTAGGCCTTAGGGAAAACTTCAGGGATACTCCTGTGATGTCACCATCCCTGCTGGACCACACCTAACCCAAAATATTACCTCATCCACGACATCACTACCGGGAAACACCCTTATCTATGCCTACACACCCCTAAACACAACTCATGACGTCACTACAGCACTGGGGCATCCGGTAAGGAGGGACTTCTGTTACCATGGACATCCCAGAGAGGCGGGACATCCAGTTAGGGCGTGGTTACTGCCTGTCAGTTGATGAAAGGTACAGTTTTGCACTACTGCCCCTTATCCCGGAACTCTTGGGCCAAGTCAAGGATGCCCAAATCTACACCAAACTAGACCTCAGAGAAGCTTACCACCTTGTATGTGTTAAGAAAGGGGATGAATGGAAAACTGCGTTTCTCACCAAGTATGGCCTGTACGAATATCAGGTGATGCTTTTCGGGCTTTGTAACGCTCCCGCAGCGTTCCAATACTTCATGAATGATGTATTACGGGAATTGATCGATGTCTGTGCACTGGTCTATATTGACGATATCCTGGTGTATTCCCCCTCTGAAAGAGATCATGTGGAACATGTTCGCTCAGTCCTTGCAAAACTTTGCCAGCACAAACTGTACGCTAAACTCGAGAAATGCTCCTTCCCTGTCACCAAAGTTGAGTTCCTCGGTTTTGTTCTCTTGCCAAAGGGAGTCACGATGGATTTAAACAAAGTAGACCTTCACCTTCTTCACTTAAAGGAACCCAAAGCATGCTCGGCTTTGCAAATATTTATCGCCGATTTATTCCAGATTTCTCATGGATAGTCCACCCAATTACATTGTTAATGAGAAAAAAACAACACAAAATTTCAATGGACTGAAGAGTCGGAACAGGCCTTTCAAGAACTCAAGAAAAGATTCACCTCCACGCCAATTTTACGACATCCTCGCCCTGACCTCCCCTATGTAGTGGAAATTGATGCTTCCAGTGCAGCTATGGGAGCAGTTTTCTCTCAAAGCGATCCAGAGACAGGCCAATTACACCTCATGGCCTTTTGATCATGTAAATTCTCACCACCAGAACTTAACTATGCAATTACAGACAAAGAATTGTTGGCAATAAAATCAGCCTTCAAAGCCTGGTGGCAGTATCTATTAGGTGCCAGACATACCATCACAGTAATCACAGATCACCAACACCTTCAATACCTAAAGTCAACAAAAGCCCAATCATCACAACAGTTGCGGTGGGCTCTATTATTTGCAGAATACGATTACGTAATAACATACCGACCGGGAGTTCGGAATGGGAAGGCCAATGCCTTGTATTGTATGGGTGTTGAAGAGAAAACGAATAGTACCCTGGACCCTGTTGCCATCATCCCAAGTGATAAACTACTGGGACTCACCACCACATTGACACTGAGTGAACTTCAAGATAAGATTCGAACCCTAATGAACCCCGAGATCTTGCAGAAATGGAATTCCCAAAATGAACATCACATGGTTCTGGATGGATAACCCTACTTCAGGGAACGTCTATATCTAGCAAGTAAAGATCTGCAAGAATTGGTCATGTCTGGTTATCACGATTCCCTGATCGAAGGCCATGCTGGAATTGCTAAGACTCTAGCAAAGGTAAACAAAATTATTGGTGGCCAACCTTGCGTAAGGAATTTGCTTGATTTGTTCTATCCTGTGGGATATGTGCACACAATTACTCACAAAAACAGAAACAAGCTGGCATCCTACAACCACTGGATATTCCACCGGCTCCCTGGCATACTCTTTCTCTTGATTTTATTACAGACTTACCTCACTGTCAAGGTTTTAATACCATTCTGCTGGTTGTAGACCTGTTCTCTAAAATGGCACATTTCATTCCATTCAAAGGACACCATAACGCCACCGGTCTGGCAAAAGCATTTCTTAAACAGATTATAAAACTGCCTGGTTTCCCCTCAGTGCTAATCTCAGATCGTGGAAGCCAATTTGTATCCAACATTTGGAGGAAATGTTGTACCATGGCACAAATCGATGTTTGATTATCCACTAGCCATCACCCCTAAACGGATGGACAAACAGAAAGAACAAACCAGAAATTAGAACAGTATCTACGTTGCATGCTGCATCAAGTGGAAGAGAATTGGAAAGACTTGTTATGGATAGCGGAATACGCATACAATAACTCCATACACACCAGCATGGGACAAAGCCCATTCTACACAATATACGGAAGACATCCACGTACCTCTGAACTAGACCCCCCCCACAACCTTGGAAATGCCAGCAGTAAAGAGACTCTACACACAAACATAACCCAAGCCTTCAAAAGGGCAAATTATCATTTACTTCAAGCCAAAGACAGACAAAAAGAATTCTCGGACTGGCATCGAAAGAAAGCTCACGATTACCAAGTTGGAGACGAAGTCTAGTGGGCATCAAAACATGTGCCCATAAAAGGTACCCGGACCTTTCGTCCAAGATATCTAGGACCTTATACCATCGAATCGGTCATAAATCTGGTGGCCGTCAAGTTAGCCTCACCACTAAGCATGCAAATTCATCCGGTGTTCCATGTGTCACTTGTAAAACCTGTACAACTAGGAACCCGAGTCTTAACACCACCAAAACCTGTGCTAGTTGATGGAGAGCCTGAATTTGAAGTTAAAAACATCCTGGATTCGAAACGAACCAGATCTAAGCTTTACTATTTAGTGGACTGGAAAGGATACAGGCCTCAAGACAGAACTTGGGAACGAAGTGAACAGATTCACGCACCACGTTTTATTAAGAGGTTTCACCTGCATAACCCCACCAAACCTGGGCCGGACAGGAAGAATACCATGAGAGGGGCCTTGGGGGGGAGTGCTGTCATGACCACTGTGAGGGGGCACATGTTGTGCCACAAACAGGCTACCACCAGAACCCTGAGGGCCTTAAAACCATTACAAAAGGGCTCGTGCAGCCAGTCCTGGCGCCTTTGGCACCTGGCTCATATGTAGGAAGGAAGGGCTGTTCAAACTAGGTCCCATTTATGTACATAGGCCATTAAATCCAACACCCACACAGTCTAGTTCTAAGAACCAAGCCATGGGGTCTAGTGGTTTGGGTGTGGCAGGCCTGGAACTACTTTCCCTGGTAGTACTTTACCTGGGCTATGTAAACCACACCCTGACTGCAGAACATGCTTCGTGTTTTTCTGTAACCAGCAGCGTGACGCTCACCGTGTTCAGCTCCTGGTTTTCAGCATCTTCCTGTAATCCTGCAAGAACAAGAACAAGATTATTCTGTTTTACCTGAGAAAACACCATCCAGCACTCAGCATCTTAACTGGGCTGCAATCTGTGGAAACAGAGAGAAGAAGAAACAGCACTCACCTGTGAGTATTAGCTTAAGGACTTCTGGCGAACCGCTACCACAGCTGCTGTTCGAACATTGCGACCTGCAATAACGAGAAAGGGAAAAAGAATATTAGAAGGCACGCTTCCAAAACATTGAATTCCATTAGTCTTACCTGAATTCCATCTCGCTATGCCACGCTTCCATCCGGAGCACCACAGCAACTTCTGCAAAGGAAAAGAGACATATTGAGGTTCGCTTTCAGTATTAAACAACCGCACAGCGATGTACTTACCTTAATGGATTCCGGGGGCCTGTTTTTCATCGCACCCTCATCCAATCGCAGCACGACAGCGGCCTGTGAGGAGAAGAAGAAGAAAACACAGGTTAGCTTTAAAAGACAATAAAGGTGCTGCACTTCGCGCCTTCTCTTACCTAGAAACGTGCCTCTCCATCCTGCATGCCAGCATCAAGATCTTTGCACCTGAAAAGAAGGAGATAAAGACATTAACAAATTCCCACCATAAACAGAACAAAGACTTACAATTAACAAACCTACCTGCCTACCAGCAGATTCAGGGTCACAGCAGGCCTGGGCCCAGGGAAGGCGTACTGCACCAGTGAAGCAACTCGGGCAGCTCGACAACAAACATCAAGCGCATTAAACGTAGGATGGATAGCTCACCCTAAAAATAACTAATGTGAGAAAAGAACACAGTGGGAAGGGAATCGGTCAGAGGGAGGTGGGAGATTCACCCATTAGAGACAGTTATCACAAATCCTCCCTTCTGTAATAGCAGATTCATTATTCAGCACTGGGTAATATCAGGTGAGCGTTACAGGTTTTCCCAATATATTGATGAAGCATTGAAACCCCATGTACTTCTGATGAAATCCTATATTCGGGACAGCATGCATATTCTTCAATTTCTCAAAACTTTGAATTGGGAACTAGATTATTTACTGGCCACTCAAGATGTTTCAGCTTTGTATACTAGTATAGACCATGATTTAGGAATTCAGACTATTGATTATACTTATAGGAATTCCTCTGCCTCCTATTTGAAACATATTAGTATGCTGAAGAGTTTTCTTAGATTCACATTAAACAACAATGTGTTCGTTTTTGATGAAATGTATTATACTCAAGCAAAGGGAGTGGCCATGGGTGCTAAATTTGCTCCGGCTTTGGCAAACTTGTTTATGGTCTTTTTTGAAGAGACACATATTTACAATCAGGATGGATTTGCTACTAACCTTATAGCCTGGAGATGGTTTATAGATGATGTTTTGATTGTCTGGAAAGGGTTACTTGGACCATTTGACAATTTTGTGTCACACATTAATATCAATAGTTCTAGTATCCAATTTATGGGTTCTGCTAGTGCAGAGGCTATCGACTTTTTAGACTTACACATTCTTGTGGAAAATGGTCACTTACAAACCAAAATGTACCAGAAACCCACAGAGGTCAATTCAGTACTATTTGCTAGAAGCAGCCATCAACCGTGCCCCAACGCCTCTGCAGAGACCAGGTGAGCATAACAGAACCCGAAGCCTCTAATACTCTCTGCCTGGGCATTATGGAAGATTCAGAAACAGATCAGAAGCAGTTCAGTTAGCCCTATTACTAGGGGAATTACAGGCTGAAGTACCTCGAGAAAGAACTGACAAATTGGCAAGACAAATGCTACAAGCACAAGCAGGACAGGTTCCACTGCCTGGAGTGACCCATTCTTCTCATTCTTCCACACCACAACAATCAACACCGGTTCAGGTGATTCTTCCAGGAGCAGTGCCTCTAGCACCTTCTGAATGCTTCATCGGTGACCCAAACAAGGTTGCTGTATTTATGAACCATTGTTGCCTTCATTTCCTGTGCAGACCAGGAGCCTTTCCTAATGGCCAAGCCAAAGTGGCGTTTGTACTCTCATATTTAGGAGGGAGTGCGGCGGACTGGTCTATACCTTTGGTAAATCAAGATGACCCTTTACTCCGGAACTTTGGGAATTTCCAACATGAGATGGAGAAATTATTGCCCGTCATACTCAAGACATGCTCTGGACAACGAGTTGTTGTCACTCAGACAAGGGAGTCAAGATCTATTAACCTATATTGCAACCTTCAATCATCTCATAGCCCAGACCAACTGGCCAGAAGAGAAGAGGACTACACTCTTTTACCGAGGGTTACGTGGAGAACTTAAGGATGTGTTGGTGCAAGTGGTGGATCCCCCTGAGAGGTGTGCAGACTACATAGACCTGACGGTGCAACTCGAGCATAGGTTGCAGAATTGGAAAATGTATTGAGCTAGATCAGAGGGACGGTTAGTTTACATACAACCTCATTAGAATCAGACTAAACCACATGAACAGTCTGAGCCAATGCAAATTGGTGGATTACGAGGTCCCCTTACCAAAGCAGAAATACAACAACAGCTTTGCTTATATTGTGGACAAGCAGATCACTTCCTCTGTGACTGCCCGGTAAAACCACCCAAGAAAACGGTTGGGGCAACAGACAAAACTGATGAAGAAGAACAACAGAACTCAGGAAACGCCAATGCCCAGCAAGTGCAGGGGTCCGCTTGTCGAGCATGAAAAAGGAATCCGTACAGACCTCACATCTTGTCCTTCCAGTGCTTTTGGTGAATCACAAGCAACCATCAAAAATACATGCCTTGGACGCATATATTGATTGTGGAGTTGTGGGTAACCACATTGACCAGGATTTGGCTCTCAGAATAGGCCTTCCTCTCCGACAGAAGCAGAAATCAGAAAACATCACTGCTGTGGATGGTTCTCAGTTATCATCCGGTCCAGGGACACAGCACACCAAGAAAGTCAAGCTTCAGTGTCAGGACGGGCATCAAGAGGACATTACTTTCGATCTAATTAGTGCTCCTCAGTTCCAGATGATGTTGGAATGCCTGGCTGGAGACCCACAATCCTAGGATCGACTGGCGAAAAAGGATCTGACATATCCTCGTGATTGTGCCAACACATGTTACAAAAAAGATGACACCAATCTGAAACCGAAGAAAGGAATCATGTTGGGCCTCATCAGCTCCTTACCACTTGAATACCAAGATTACCAGGATGTCTTAAAAAAAGAGCAAGCCAACGTTCTGCCCCCACACAGACCCTACGATTGTCAAATAGATCTTGTACCCGGAGACCAGATCCCTTGCAGCTGAATTTATGCTCTGACAGAACAGGAAAATCAGGATCTCAGAAGTTAACTGGATCAGTACCTGGTGAATGGTTTAATTCACCCGTCCAAGTCACTGCCTCCTCGCCCTTATTCTTTGTGCCTAAAAACGAGGAGAACTTTAGAACTTGCATCAACTATATAGCCATCATCAGATCACAGTATAAAAATGATATCCTTTACCACTTATACCAGAGCTCCTGGACCAAGTGAAACATGCTCAAATCTACACAAAACTGGATTTAAGAGAAACATACCATCTTGTAAGAGTAAAAAAGGGAGACAAGTGGAAAACGGGCTGCCCGCACGAAGAACGGCCTCTTGGTCATGCCCTTCGGGCTATGCAATGCCCCTGCTGCGTTCCAATTCTTTATGAATGATACACTCCATGAACTAATGGACGTTTGCGCTCTTGTTTACATTGACAACATTTTTATCTACTCAAATTCCATGGAAGAACATGTAGGCCATGTCTGGGCAGTCTTAGAGAAGAAATTAAATACGAGTGGGTCTCAGTCACACTGTAACAAGGAAAAATGCAAATGAGGGCTTGTAGTCCAAAAGATTTATTCAACACAGGAACAGCCTAACACGTGTTTCGGGCCTGAACAAGCTCTTCATCTGAGGCTAAGACTACAATTAAAAGACGTTGGTGATTTAACACAACAAAAATAAAAAAATATATATATTTGTTTTGCAACATGCATTGTTGACAGGAGAAATAAAAAAAACAAAAAGAGTGACATAACATACAGGGACAGGACCAAGGGATAAGTTTGCCAAATTGCATGAGTACATTTTACAGATCAGTTAGTGCAAAAGCAAAAAGCAAAACAAGTAAACAAGAAGAAACAAGAACATTTTCAATACCGCATTAAGATACAGTTCAATGGTTGATTGGTGTTCAATAGCCAAAGAAAAAAAGGAACAGAAAAATGCAAAATTACTAAATTGCAATGAAGGGGACTACAACAGTGCAATCAATATACAAGGAACCTGTTAAGTCTTTAAAAGTTCAACTTGTATTGAAAATAACATGAGCCCAAGGATATTGCCTTGACTTGAATAAGGACCAGGTAATTGAAATGTATGGACAATGCCAAGAGATCTCTACAGAAATAAGATTGCCATAAGGAAATTACCAGATTGGATTAAATAAAGTAAAAGCAGTAAACCGAAAAATAATGCAAATGCATACCTCAATGTTTCGCAATTGCAGTAATTCTAAAATGGGAAAGGAAAAATAAAGAGAACACAGAAGCTGTGTCAATATGCTAAAAAAGCCCATTTCATCATGATATGTAATTGGGTTTCGAGATAAATGTCACAGCATCGTAAAACACTAAGTGAGAATATCAATAATTGATTGAGTTAAGGCACCTAACTACATTGCATGTCAATTCAGTGCATGTAATTTAATAAACATCATTTGTTTGATTGGGTGATCAACTTATAACAATTGGACTGGATTAGGTATGTAAAGAACACAGGGAGCGTAGGAAAACGTCTTACCTGGACTGCCGTGAGGAATTAATAGTAAAGAGTAACCGCAGCGGCCACGGACATGGAAAAAGGACTTAAAAAGGTAAAGGCTCTGGAAGGGAGGCAGAAAGGAATGGGCGGTCCGTTGCCCAATAGTAACTAATTGTGGCTGCCATGTTAGGTGTAACAAAGGCTAAGTGCAAGTAGGATTCTCATCAAGGCAAAGGCCGGTGCCAAAGTGAAGTCAAATTAACTTGAATAACCAGGAAGTGGAAGGCTAAATTAGATACCAATGCTAATATAATTGAGACCTAAAAAATTAAAGAAGAGAAAGCAGGGGAACCTTGAACATTCCATCCATTAAGCAGCCCCAAGTGTATTCTTGGGTGTGGCGGCTGCTAATGGATTGCCTTCACACGTTCTCACTCTCTAGAAGTGGCAGGGTGTAGCTGGTAAGCCGGCCCTAATGGGCGTGTCCACGATCTCAGCTATATAAGATGCCCTGATCCTCAAGTCGGACGCTTCATGTTATTCTGCACTTGCAAGCAGTGTAACGCTCACCGTCACTTGAGGTCAGACTTACCTTTTAAGTTCCTGCTTCCTGGACATCCTGCTTCCTGACAGCATACTTACCAACTGGGGGAAGCCGTTCTTACCTGTACATCTCTTCGGCAAACAAAGTATTAATCTTTACACTTTCTGGAATGCCAAAATCTTCATGTTGGCACCACAGCGCGACACACTCCATCGTTGACAGCAGCACCTGCAAGGAAAAACTGAAGACAAGGTTAGACATTGAAAAAACAGTCAGTTTAAGGTTGCGCTTCGCCATACTTCGCGCTTTCCTTAAATCATCACTTATCTGCTGTCGAACATTGCGGTAGCATCCATCTTCCATCCGGCCGCGTCTCGCGTTTCACAGCTCCATTGAGGCTGCATTTCCATCTAAGGGAAGAAAACAGAAAAGAGACATTACTGCGGGCATAAATAGGAGCAACATATAAAGATATTAAACAGAACAAACAGCATCACAAGAGCTCAAGAAAGACTTACCAATCATAAGGAGAAGCATAGTTGCAGTTGGACTGGACTAATCCTTATCAGGGATCAGTGAAGGAACTAGATCCCATTTGATGCGCCCCTTCCAGAAGTAGCAGGACGGAGAGTTTATCTTCCATAATTCACAAATGAGCTTTATGGGCCGGCGTATGCTCACAGAAACTGTACTTTGGGTAAAGTGTTCCAGAGGTAAGACAAGCACAGATTGGCGCACTCACACACTCTTATCTCTATGCAGGAGCAGTATCACCGCGTATCACCGCTCACAGCTTTTCTACTGAGGGAGAGGCCTGAAGAGGGTGATTCAAGTTCAGGTAGTGCTGCAACCGTGCCCCAACGCCTCCGCAGAGACCAGGTGAGCGTAACACTTTCTTAACAAGGCTTTCAGGATGACAATGTTTTAATTACTTTAAAGCGTTCATATGCTAAGGTGGAACCATTCTGCCCATCCCTAGTAATTAGGCTTCAATCTTTGGATTCGTAATGGTTTTGCGCAGTCAACGTTGGGAATAGACCCAGGCCATACTTCAGTATGCATTATTCGATTTCATTTTTGTGAATCCTTGAGACCATGTTTTGAGTACCGCATGCCATTTCTATTTAATATGACATCTCTCCCTAAATAGGGTACATGGATGAATTTTGCTGGAGATGAGAGGGTTTGGTGAGTCACAGGCACTTACAACGAAACCTCTCTGCTCATTCAATTTAAGGCGCTCCTATATTGCATTATATTTAACATTTTTTACAGACCCTTTATTAACATAACTTTGTTACTGTCACTAATGGATAATCTACACTCAAATTAACACATATATAACATCTGTCTTTTTCCCTATTGGCTGTACTATGATTATTGAAACCAGAAAAGTGATGGGTGGAAGGTTTTGAATTAATCTGAACCACTGGCGTTGCTCTGGGCAACCTTCCAAACCACCGTTTTTTATCCCGTCTCTGCCATTGCAAAAGGGGTCCAGCCATATGCAAATCAGTCAGGTACTGCCACCAATGGGAGCAGCCCTGCCTGAACTGCTAGGCCAGGTCCCCTCTGCACAGAAACACAAGCAACCCCAGACATGTTTCGGCCTTGTTTGGCCTCCTCAGTGAGGTGCAGCTTGGTTCTGTATGGCGTGGGTCCCGTGCCTGCTGGGCCTAGAGACCCAAGCTACTCCTCACTGATGAGCCCCAACAAGGGTGAAACATGTTTGGGGATGCTTGTGGTCTCGTGCAGAAGGGATGTGGCCTAGCAGTTCAGGCTGGTTTGCCCATTTTGGGGTGGGGCCAAGCCTGATTTGCTTATGGTCTTTCCCCTTATGTAATGGCTTGGCAGGCGAAGAACAGTGGTCTGGAGGGTTGCCCAGAGCATTGCCAGTGGTTAAGATTCATTTTAAATCTTCCAGCCATCACCTCTTTGTTATTGCTTTGTCATCCCGAGTGGGACGGGTATGCCCAGACGTGGGTCCCGTGCCTGCTGGGCCTAGAGACCCAAGCTACTCCTCACTGATGAGCCCCAACAAGGGCGAAACATGTTTGGGGATGCTTGTGGTCTCGTGCAGAAGGGATATGGCCTAGCAGTTCGGGCTGGACTGCCCCTTTTGTGGTGGGGCCAAGTCTGATTTGCATATGGTTTCTCCCCTTCTGTAATGGCTTGGCAGGTGAAGAACGGTGGTCTGGAGGGTTGCCCAGAGCATTGCCACATTCTTTTTGTGTAATGTGTGATTCACTTGATGTTTTGTGTGACATGTTTTGGCTTGACTCATTGTAATTTTTTTAATTGTACCTCAATGCTAATACAACTCATATAGCCTTGAGAACGACCCGAAGAGTTGTTTCTGATCACAATCAGAAACAATAAAATCACTACAGAATATCTGCATTGATGCAGTGATTTAATCTAGATATCAGTGGACTTTCTATATTTCTTTGGGGGGTCCAGAGCGTGGGATAACCTTCCCAAATCAGTAATCATATTGTCTAACTGTCACAAGCTTTGTGGGAAGTTTGTGGGATATTGGTTACTCGCTGCCACCCGTGACTATATATATATATATATATATGTGTTTTTCTAAGTTTGTTTTACGTGTCTCATACAATAAATCCAATTAATGTCAAAGTGGTAAATAGCGCACATCCACTAGATCATTCCCACACAGTTTATCCTGGGGTGTTTCTGGACAGTTTCACTTTATTGGTCGATCCTGATACAAAGAATTCTACAGGGGGTAGCGGCAATGGCACTGCCAGAGGCGACACCTCCATGGAAAAACTGTTCTCGATGCAAGTTTGGGTCAGCGCTTAAATGTGTTGGTATTTGGTACTTCATTACTGCTGCATTTCAGGGCAGGCCAAATCATGAGTTGGGCGGAAAGTTTAGAATTTTACCTCCAGCTTTTAGCTGGAGGTACAATACTCAACTTTCCGCCCATTTTCAGGCGCTATTAGCGCAGCACAAATTGCACTGGCGCTATTAGGCCCTACAACTGCTTTGGGTCCAATGGGGAATGGGAATTTACTGCTGCACTGCTACTCTTGATCTGGTGCTAATAGCGTTGGACCGATAGGTGGCAATGCTATTTGTGTTGGTGAAACCGCCAAGGCTCTGATAGAGCCCAAGTTCTGATTTCACACACTCCCCAGAGGATCCTTGTAAGATGGCCATTGTTGTTTAAAAGATATCACTGCCCTTGTGATTGACCCACAACCAAAGAAAGCATTGCCAGGAGGTATTCTCTCCTTAGGAGCAAGCAGCAAGCATGATGCAGTCAGCCCTGGTCCCACAGAGATGCAGCAAGGCTGTTCTGCATTGCACAAGTAAATTAGCACGTAAAAGAATGCACAAAGAAGTGTGTGGTCGGGGATAGGATGGAGCCAGCACAAAAAAAACTGTACAGGTTGAAGCACCCTGACCCTAAAATAGTATTCCAGGACAGTGGAAGGGTCCATCTAAGAGCATGGTGGTGGGGCACAGTAGTGGCAAAGGGAGTTGGCAGGTGGCAACAAGGATAAACGAGCACACGGCAGTGGGCACTGACTAAGTGTGAGCACCAGAGGAGATTTGCATGGCAGCTGCCAGATAGGGATGGAGTTGTCTAAACTGGACCTAATTTTACAGCAATTTGCAAAGTTTAACAAAGCCATTGTGGGCATGGATGCCAATGTGAGAGACACGCACACAGAGGTGTTTTTGGTATAAAATATGCCCCTGCCCTAGAGAACTTGTTCATGGACATGTTCGAAGACAAACATATATATGCGATATTAAAAGAGTACCAAGACTTGATTAAAATGAGGAAACTAAGAACATTTTTCTGAGATGAGAGAGATTATCAAGAAGATAGAGTGTACATCTTCCAGGAAAGATGCAACCAAAGCACTAAACCGATATCAAGAGGGAGCACACCCATTACTTCATCGGGCAGTTCTGATGCTGAATCGGAACCATGAAGAGACACTGAACTACCAGAGGATACCAATAGTAACAAACACAAAACAGGACATGGCTTCCTCAATCAAATAAGTAGATATAAAAAGGGAATAGAAACACAGCCCAAAAACAGGTTCATTTTCAGTTGTGCGACCCAAAGACAAAACACAACATACATCTGGAAGAGAGGAAGGAGTGGGGCCGGTAGACACTGGCAATCCAAATTACTTAGATGATTACAGGAGATTGATCAGAGCAGGAGTGAGGGAAGCTGCCAAAAAGAACAAGTAAAGGACTTGGTGATGAACCTGTCGTCAGAAATGTGACTATTGATGAAATTACCTTACTAAATAAGGGATTTTCATTCGCACCAACATCCAAATATAACATCACGGAAGTACATATTGACATTATTAAATGTATGAGGAAATTCAAATTAAAGAAATATTTGCTACTCAAGAGAGTAGACATCATGAAACAGCAGAAACAGCAGAACCAAAAACTAGTAGTGAAATAACAATTGAAGAATTGGGTAATATACATATTTTGAGATCCCTACAGGAGATGGATGATTACCAATACATCGAACATTATAAGAACTACGAATTACACCGAAGAGCATTATGCAGAAAGAACTGTAACCTAGATCTAAATTCTCACCACATTTTGCACCTGAAAACATGCTAGACACATTCAATATATCAGTGACCAGAGATTTAAACAGTGTTGCTGATAAACAATGGAATAAAGGCAGGGAACCAACAGAAACAATTTAACAACAAAGGAAGTACAAGCACTTCGGGAATTGAGACAAAATAATAACATAGTTATCAAAGAAGCCGATGAGGGTGGAAATGTAATTGTCATGAACAGGCTTGATTACCTAAAAATGGCCGATAACCATTTGAGGACACCAAATTGTTATGAAACACTATTGACAAACCCAAAAATTGATATAGTTCGAGACTTAGCAGAACTGATTCAAGGATGGCATCACAAAGGACTGATCACAGATGATGAGAAGAAATACTTACTCGTAAAACAACCCACTCTATCTAACAGTGTGTTGCTAACCCCCACCCTTTGATACGCTAGTATATCACTGTAAATCAGTAAACCGTAAAACCACCCGATAATATTGGCTCGGGTATTGTCCCACAGTCCTGCACTTCCAACATGTTGCACAGTACCCAATATGTTACACATTCTCCCCATTGTTGAAAACCTGACAGACGCGTCCAGTCCATGAACAAAAACGTTCCGCTGGTGTGAGTTTAGAAATACCTTTGTATCACCATACTCTGGTATGTTTGATATGCTTTTGTGATGATTCTGACATGTTCCTGTATATTCAGGTAATATTCCTCTGTGATCTGTCACTATGAAAGCCTCAGTGGGTTTCTTTCTTGGTTTTATGATAAACACAGCGTCAATGCTGTCTAAAGTATCCCACAAAGGAATGTCCTGAACTCTGGTGAGCACTACAGTCCGCTGTCCTTCGAAATTCACGGGTTTGGCCAGCTTCACAGTGAAGTTGGATATGTTGTTCTCAGGGAAGGTATCTGCAGAAGCACTGCTGGGAAGTACAATGTAATAAGGTGTAGACTCCATGACTTTCCTGCTGTGCACTTGTGGCCTCTATAGAACTAGCGTACACACAAATGTTGAATTTCACAGGCTGCCACAACCATTTCACTAGATATTGCTTCTTAGATCCACAAACATTATTAGTTGTAACTTTCTCTATTGTATGAATGGTCTTTCCTGACTTGACTATGGCTCTCCTCCCTATAGAAAACACCTTGAACATCTTCCACTAAGTAATCCATTAGTATGTATATATAAAGTGAAATTCTAATTGTTGTGAGTTTGGGTGGGGGGATCCTGGTGCGACAGGAAAGCTGTAATTTGGCTTGATGTGATTGTATTTAGAAACAAGTACCCTGTCGCATAATGTGAAGGCTTAGCGTATACCCATTACTCTCTTGCATGAAATAGGTCAAATTGCCACCACAGAAAATTGTGCCAGTTAAAGATCTTTTAATGGTTATTGTTTGTCCATTTGACAAACACTAACTGTATATATAAACACCTTTGCAGAGAGCCACCTTATCTATGATAAAAAGCTAATCGCTGTAGTTGTGCTCACAACTCTTTGTAAAGGTGGCCTTCAGTTTTTATATCTGCATATTATCCCCCCTTTCTAAAAAGAGTTTGTGTTTCCTTTTCAAACAGTCTTTTGTCTTACAGTTTTTTCCAGACCGCCGCAGAATCCTGGGGTTTTACAGCTACAGGGTGGTTTTAATAGATCTATGATGTGTGCTTTTATACACATATGACTATGGGTAGCACGCCCACAAATCTAAGTGTGTATTGAACTGTGAAAAAAATCCAGATCTGTGTTTTAGAAGTTTGTAAAATGCATTCAACAATAGAGGTTTAGCAGAGCAGATGTACACATCTGCAGGAGGAGCAGATGTGCACATCCACAGGAGGTTCCGCCCCACTACCCCTTTTCAATTGAAGACATGAGACTGTGCCTTGCTGGACACCAGCTATCGCACCAATACCGCAACCAGTATTTAGAAGGAGGTATCCATTGAGACAACCTATCGAATGTACCCTCAAATTGATGACAACCTACAGGAAGAACTCCCTGAAGGAATATGAGAAATAGCTAAGAAAATAAACTGAGGATGTCATAAGAAAGTGTGCACGACATCCCGAGATACTGAATGAAGACGATGTATGAATCCTGGAGAACAATTGTCGAAGTAAAGACTTGAGTGGACTATGAAAGCGGAAAAGAAGAAGATTGCATGTCAACAAAGTGATGCAGAAAACAGAAGTTCAATGAATGTACAGACGCTGAAGCACCGATACACAAGGTAGATCAAATCATCGTTTAGTCTAGCTATGAGGAGTGAATAGGAGGCAGGCAGAGCTGCCATTGTATAGAAACTGGACATTGGTGTCATAAAATAAATAAGCCAATACCATGAAAGGGGAATGAAAAGCTGTGTTGCAGTAGAAAAACAGGTTGCTGAAGCTACGTGTCAAGGCTGTCTGGCCTGAATTCAAGATCCTAGAAATCAATGTCAGCTATCTACACTGAAGAGAATGAGTGTGCAGAGGAGGAATCCTCTGATGTTAAAGTGCAAGCATTTAAAAGCTGCAGAATGGACCACATTGTGGTCTCTTGTCATGTGAGCCAAGGATTGAAATGGCGTTCGAACTAGAAGTTCCAGACACGATAGCGAGTGCCCTCACTCCCATGCATTCCCAGTACGAGAATACTCTGCAAGGCCAAGTATAAAGACAATCTCATGGAAGAAGGCATGGTTGATGAGAGATGTTGGGCTAATTGGGTGGTGTGGTAGCTTAATGTCCTATCGCCCTGCACCTGTAGCTTGGCTTACGTGCTTCTAAATGAGCTGAACGTTTCAGACATGGCACGAGCATGCCAACAAATTGTATAAGAAAGGACCTCATAGTTTAGAAGACCATTGAAACACATTGTAACCATTTTTTCTTAAAAGATACATATGAAGAGATAGACATAAGTCGTCCACCTGATGAAGGACTGCCATCAACAATTCTAGCTCCTACATGATTGCATATCTAGATTTTCCCTTAACCAATCCCGACACTTGACAGAATTTTCACTATTGCCACATAGTATGATGTTTCTGACGCATAATGAGTATATAATTGTATTTGTTTGTGTAAATAATTGATAATAAAACAGTAACTTGCCATCTTTTTCACTTTGTCCGGTTCTTTGGACTCAGAATTATTCTGGTGCAATCTCATCCATTAACAGATGCACGTTCCAAGGGCCTTAAACTTACGTGGTAGCAGTGCGGATGGTTTCAGATCTAAACTAGTTTCACTTAAGAGTTTCGACGATCATCCATCCTCCGCCTTTAGCTGGAAGATCATGGAGTTTCCTGTGGAAAGCGGGCGATATCAATAAACTTGCAAGAAGAATCGAGACGGCAGGCAGGTCCCTTTCTGAAGAAATCCCTGCTCGGTTTCCACAGCGCTCCCCAAACAGAAGGCAAAGTGATCGGATTGGAGGAGGAATCGATACCGAAAGCTTCAAGTTGATTAACGGATGTAAGTAGACTAAGGGAAATGGCAATATAAAGGTGCTGGATTGGGAGATTTTTGGGTAGCTGGAAATTGTGTGCACGCCTAAATAATCCTATTTCAAGGGAGATAGAAGAAGAATTTTAAGAGAAAGAATACGCACAGTCAGTATCTTAAAATAGTAAGAACGCTCCAGCTGGGGCAGTTGTTCCTGGCAGCGGGTGCAAGTCAGTGCTTTGTCCGGAGGAAGAGAGGATCTCGTCAGGGAGGAAAGCAGGGGTCCGTTGCACTGCCAGGGAAGAAACCAGCCGCAGAGATCTCAATTAAAAGGAGCAGTCCGTTTATTCGCGGTCCAGTGGTAAGTGGCTATCGGGTTGCCGGGGTGCTTGGCACGGGCAATCCGACCACAAGACGTCCTGGGATGCGAGCAAAGAAGGTAAACTGGTTGTGCCCACTAGTCAGGGGAAGAAGACTGTCCAGCAGGGAGATCTCCTCTGTCTTGGGAAGTGGTGAGTCGGTTCAGCAGGGCTCCACCGGTGGTGTCGTCGTAGCAGGTCGGCTCAGCTTCTCCCTCGTCGGATTTTCAGGTCCTGTGGCGACTTCTGAAGTTCCAGTCCCAAAAGCCCTGCTTTTATGCAGCACACCCCCATTCACTCAGCCTAGCTGTCAATCAAACGTGCTAAGTGGTGAGCCGGCCAGCTCACCACTTGGGCCAATCACTCAAGAGTGCAACTTGAGTTGCCAAGGCAACTCAGTCCAGGGTGCCTAAACCCCCTCCCACACCCCCTGTTGTACCCTTACAGAGTGGCACCACTTTTGGAGGCTTCTGTGGAGAAGCCCGCCAAAAAGTGGAACAAAGGGCTCGACCTTTGGTTTGGAGTTACAGAGGCGAACACAAACGCCATTTTAAAACCGAGTTCTGGCAGAAAATACCAACCAGTGAATTAATATTCAATAAATAAACCGGCAGTATGTTAGAGGCTATGTTAAAAAGTATCAGCCTCTAACAATGGGAAAATCCCATAGAGATATATTCGCGGTTGAATATAAAAAGTAGTATCCACTGCCACCAGCCAAAACTCAATGAGGGGGGACGGGACAGTGCCCCCTCGAATAACAGACCCAGGGGCAATCGAATTTCCCCTACCAGTACGTCCACAATATGATGGTTTGTACTGGTTCTGTTAGTAATTTGGGACTAGTAAAGCCAATGGTGACTTTACATGCCCTGGGAGACAGTAGTCAGTCCCAGGGTATGGAGTCTATGGTGGGGGGTCACTATGACACCCCGGTGTTACTGCACTGAGGGTGCGGTGTAACACACATCGTAAAAAAACATATGAGACCCTATGGAGTAAAAGACCCCATAGCCCATGAAACACATTAACATTCAAAGGAACACCACAAATCATGTCCAAGAGTGGGAGAAAAAGAGTCTCACTCTTGGCAGGGGAAAAAAACAAAGTCCATAAATCCAGCAAAGCTGCTGGGGGACTCACTAGGTTAGGAAATTCAGCCTAAACAGAGAATTCTCCCTAACACTCGCCCCCACCACCCGCAGACTAAGGGACAGGAGGATTTAATCCACTCCTGAATGAATCTCCTACCTCTAGTCGATGACATACATCCTAGAGAGACCATCAGCATTTTGGTGGTGACACCCTGACCTGTGCTCAATGGTGAAATCAAACCCTTGCAGGCAGATTGACCATCTCAGTAGTTTTGGGTTTTCCCCTTTCATTTGCATTAACCATCTCAAGGGTTGGTGGTCAGTCTGAATGACAAAAGTAGAACCATGCAAGTATGGCCTAAACTTCTTCAGAGCCCACACAATAGCAAAACACTCTTGTTCAATGGTTGCCCACCTTGTTTCAGGATCCTTCAGTTTTCTACTGATGAAGAAAATGGGGTGCTCCCTACCTTTCCCATCCAGTTGACTGAGGACTGCACCTATTCCTACATTTGAAGCATCTGTCTGCACAATGAAAGTTTGGTGGTAGTCAGGAGCTCTGAGTACTGGGGCTTGGCAAAGAGCCTTTTTCAGGGTTTCAAAGGCCTGATTACATTCCTCATTCCACCTAATCTTTTTAGGGAATTTAGGAGAGGAAATGACATTCAGTGGAGAAGCTATGGTCCCATAGTTCTCTATGAAATTCCTGTAGTACCCAGTGAGGGCTAAGAAGGCTCTCACCTGGGTCTGAGTAGTAGGTGTTGTCCAATTTTACAGCTTCAATCTTACTGGGCAAAGGCCTTATTTCTCCACCTCCTACCTCATGCCCAAGGTAGACCACTTTACTCTGTCCAATCTGGCATTTACTCACCTTTATGGTCAGATTGGTCTTTCCAAGAGCCTGCAAAACATGTCTCAAGTGGCATGTTCTTCCCAGGAATTGCTGAACACTGCTATGTCATCCAAGTATGCCATGCAGAAGTCCTCCATCCCATTCAGAAACTGGTTTACCATCCTTTGGAATGTAGCAGGTGCATTTTTCAATCCAAAAGCCATAACCTTAAACTGGTATAAGCCAACTGGGGTAGAAAATGCAGTTCTCTCCTTGGCATGGTCTGGGCTATTTTCCAATAGCCTGATGTCAAGTCAAATGTGCTGAGGAACTTGGCTGCACCAAGTCTATCCACCAATGCATCTGTCCTTGGCAAAGGGTGGGCATCAGACTTAGTGACTGCATTAAGAGCTCTGTAATCCACACACAATCTAAGTTCTTTAGATCCTGCCTTTGGTACTAACACAACTGGGCTAGACCATGGACTAGTAGAGGTCTCTATTACCCCGAGATCAAGCATCTTGCTGACCTCACCTTTGATGTGGGTTCTTACATTTTCTGACATTCAATATCCTCTGCTTTTGACTGGCAGACAGTCACCAGTGAGTATGTCATGCTGTCCCCAAGGGGTCAAGCCTGGTGAAAGTGAGAACAGAGAGGCAAACTGATTTAACATAGATTTGCACTCTTCCTGTTGCTCAGGTGTCAGATTTGAAGAGAGATTTACTCCTTCAATCTTTTCATCTAAAGGTAAGCCTCTGAGGAGATCAGGAAGAGCTTCACTCTCTTCTTCTTCCTCTGATGATGCTAGAAGCAAAGCTCCTAAATCAGGTCTGGAGACATACGCTTTTAGTCTTTTGGTGTGGAAGACTGTTGGAGCCTCCTTGGGATTGCCCAAGTCCACCAGATAGTTGACCTCTCCAAGTTTACCCACAACCGTGAAGGGTCCTATCCATTTGTCTTGCAAGGCCCTCTGCCTTATTGGAATCATAACGAGAACTGGCTGGTCTTGAGTGAACTCAACCATGTTAGCCTTTTGATCATGCCAGTGCTTGACCAATGCTTGTCCAGCTTTCAAGTTGTCACTTGCATCTGCAATCATGTGCGACATTCTCCTTCAGAGACCTATCACATAGTCAGTCACTCTGACTGGCTTGGGGGAAGGAGCACTCTCCAGCTGTCATGATGCCTACCCCCGGGCATCCGGATCGAGTCCATCAGCCCCGGAAGCAGGCATCCAGATACTCATTAAAACCCCAGCTGGGGGCTGTTTGGATTCAGTCCTGGCGCCTTAGGCACCAGGCTCATAGACTTTACTTACCTTATGCAGACCATGCTGTAATTGAGTCCAAGCCAACGTGAGGCCTGGATGGGACTATTCTATTACAGGGACTATTTTTTACTCGGGTGTGGTTCTGGGGAACTTCTCACCTGGGACTACTTTGCAGGCTATTTAAACCACACGCGAACAGCAGCTCATGCTTCGTGTTATTCTGCATCCAGCAGCGTAACTCTCACCATGTCTGCAATTCAGCATCCAGTCTTCTGCCACGCCCGCCTCGAATCCAGAGCTCCTAGAGAAAAGGAAAAGAAAGGAGAAGATGTTAGATCACAGACAGTATTTGATTCTTTACCTGATTCCGGACCCAGCACATCTCCGAGCCGGGAAAGGACATTATTTCAGCACGCGTCGCTTCGCCAGCAGCAGCGCCACTTTATACTCACCAGTCCACCGCATCTTTCAACTCGGCGCTGCCTCCATCATTTTCTTCATCGAAACCTTGCACCTGGGGGGAAAAACAAAAGGAATAACAAGGTGAGCTGAGAAAACCGACAAAGACAATCTCTTTGCCACCATAGGCTTACCTGCTTTACCACCGGAGGTCTTATCCTTTAATTCGCTGCATCTTTCTATGCCGCACCTATAAAGGGAGAGAAAACAGCAAGTTAAACTCATGCAACTTTTACCGGACAGTGTTTAGTAATACAGACTCTTACCTGAACGCCATCAGCTGCCTCCAGGCAATATTCTTTTGGACCCAGCTGCAACCTAACGAGGGAATGGAACAAGAGTGAACATCGGACATACTGAACTCTTTGAACTTTATAGACAATGGAGTCAATATTCCTCCGGAACTCCTCCAGTACCTTCAAACCAGTGAAGTAACTGGTATCTACGCACCCCTGCATGCCATGCAGGATGGAGAGCTCATCATTTAAAAACATAAGGTGAGGTTTCCAAGAGGGGATATCGGAGGTGATTAGTGGGGAGAACGAGAACAGTTGGGGGGCCATCACTAAAGTCCACGGGTGGCTAAATCCCTTTCTCCACTTGCAGGAGAATACTTCTACAAGTCCAGCAGACAAGATTAGGCGGGCCAGTCCAGACTGTCATCTCTTCACTACGCATCACGTTGGTGGAGACTGCAGCTGTGTGGGTCCGATCGACGCCCCTGTGGGAACCAGGTGAGCGTAACAGAACACAAAGCCTATCTACAAATCCCCACCCGGGCGTAATGGAGACCTCAGAAACCGACCAACTAGCCCAATTGTTAGGAGAATTTAGGGCAGAAGTGCACTTTGCGCGCCAAGAAACTAATGCCCTCAGGAGAGAACTGATTGTATCAAAGGAGCGCACTGATGATCTTGCCAGACAACTGCTGCAAAACCAAGCCGGGCAAACACCACTACCTGGACTTGGGGGGAATAAAACCCCTGTTTCATCGAGCAGCCCTGTGCAAGTGGTTCTACCAGGGAGCATTCCTTTAGCTCCACCCGAACGGTTTGCTTGGGCCCGAAAAGGTTTGCCGTGTTCATGAACCAATGCCGCTTGCACTTTTTATGCAGACCAGGAGCTTTTTCAAATGACCAAGCCAAAGTAGCCTTTCTACTGTCATACCTTAGTGGCAGCGCAGCGGATTGGTCAATTCCATTAGTCAACCAGGATGGCCCTCTTCTTCAGGATTTTCAGGGTTTTCAATTGAGCATGGAAAGACTATTCGCCAGACATTCACAGGGACAGGCCCTGGATAACGAACTTCTATCTCTACGACAAGGAAACCAGGACCTGCTAACTTATATCGCAACCTTCAATAGGTTGGTGGTGGAAACCGGATGGCCAGAGGTAAAGCGAATTACATTATTTCATCATGGACTTCGGGGTGAACTCAAAGATGTTTTGGCCAAAGTTGTGAACCCACCTCAGGATTGCGCAGAATATATAGACTTAGTGGTCCAGCTAGACCACCGACTTCAGAATAGAAAAGCTGATCGATCTAAGTTCGAGAATCGGGTATTGGTGAAACCAAATGCTACTCCCAAAGGAACAGATGCATCAGAACCAATGCAGATCGGGGTGGGTTAAGGGACCCTTAACTCAAAAAGAAAGAGAAAGGAGATGACTGATGCAGTTGTGTCTGTACTGTGGGGCCTCAGGACATTTTCTACGGGATTGCCCTATAAAACCATCCAAGAAAGTAGTCGGAGTTGCTGATAGAAATCAAACAGAGCCTGATTCGGGAAACGACCACGCCCAACAAGCGTAGAGGTCTGCTTGCCGAGCTTAAAGAAGGACACTCAGACCTCGCACCTAATCATACCAATGGTCCTTATTGATCCAAGGCAGCCATCACGTATGCACGCTGTTAAGGCATACATTGATAGCGGGGCCATAGGAAACTATGTGGACCACAAATTGGCTTCTAGGATGAATCTACCTCTCTGCAAAAAGACCACTTTGGATGTTATCACCACAGTCAATGGAACTGAAATTGCCTCTGGGCCTGTAACTCATTCCACCACAGAGATGACACGGTTGGGTCAAGATGGGCATCGAGAGATAATCTTTCCAAATAATACTGGGGATACCTTGTTTGGAAACACATAATCCTTGTATTGATTGGCAAGAGAAGAGAGTAACCTTCCCGGAGTGTGCACACACCTGTTACCCAGAAAAAACCTTGAACAAAAGCCTGGCCACAGTCGCTAATCCAGTCATGCAGTTACCTCAGGAATATCAAGAATTCCAGGATGTTTTCCAAAAAGAACAGGCAAACACCTTACCACCTCATAGATCATTCGATTGTCAAATCGACCTCATACCCGGTGCACAACCTCCACGCAGTAGGATCTACGCCCTTATGGAACCCGAAAACCATCACCTATGACAATACTTGGACCAATAACTTGCTAATGGCTTCATTCGTCCATCTAAGTCCCCCGCATCTTCAGCTTTATTCTTTGTGCCCAAAAAGGAAGGTGACCCCAGAACGTGTATAGACTACCGTGCATTAAACCAGATCACGGTGAAGAACCGATATCCATTGCCTCTGATCCCCGAACTACTAGACCAAGTAAAGGATGCTTGCAGCTACACTAAATTAGATCTCCGAGGGGCATATCATCTGGTACGTGCAAAGAAGGGCGACAAATGGAAGACCGCTTTTCGCACCAAGTACGGATTATTCGAATATCAGGTGATGCCCTTCGGGTTGTGCAATGCAACAGCAGCCTTCCAGTATTTTACTTCCAGTGAAGTAACTGGTATCTATGCGCCCCTGCATGCCATGCAGGATGGAGAGCTCATCATTTAAAAACATAAGGTGAGGTTTCCAAGAGGGGATATCGGAGGTAATTAGTGGGGAGAACGAGAACAGTTTGGGAGGGGGGCATCACTAAAGTCCACGGGTGGCTAAATCCTTTTCTCCACTTGCAGGAGAATACTTCTACGAGTCCAGCAGACAAGATTAGGTGGGCCAGTCCAGACTGTCATCTCTTCACTACGCATCATGTTGGTGGAGACCGCAGCTGTCCGGGTCTGATCGACGCCCCTGTGGGAAACAGGTGAGCGTAACACCAACCCCTCCTTGATCAGGGCCAATGGACCTCTGACAGGATGACCATAAAGAAGCTCAAAGGGAGAATAACCTATTCCCTCCTGATGGACTTCTCTATAAGCAAAGAGAATGCATGACAGTAGAAGGTCCCACTTTTTTTTTAAGGGGGTCCTCTAAAGCACCTATCATGCTCTTCATGGTTCTGTTGAACCTTTCAACCAAACCCATTTGTCTGAGGGTGGTATGCTGTTGAGAAATTGTAAGTAACGCCGCAGGTTTTCCACATGGCTTTCCTGTAGGGGGACATAAAATTCGACCCCCTGTCAGAGATTACTTCCTTAGGAAACCCAACCCTGGTAAAAATACCAAGGAGGGCCTTAGCCACAGCTGGAGCTGTAACAGTCCTCATAGGAATTGCCTCAGGGTACCTAGTAGCATGGTCTACTGCAACAAGTATAAACCTGTTGCCTGAGGAGGTTGGAGGATCAAGGGGACCAACAATGTCAATCCCTACTCTCTCAAATGGGACTCCCACTACAGGGAGAGACACTAAAGGTGCCATGTTATTGGAGCCAACCTTACCAGAAGTCTGGCAGGTGTGGCAGCTCCTGCAGTACTTATCTACTTCAGCCCCCATCTTTGGCCAATAAAAGTAGAGTGAGAGCCGGTCCATAGTCTTCTTGAAACTCAAGTGACCAGCCAAAGGAATCTCATGGGCTAACTGCAAGAACTGTGGTCTGTTCTCTTGGGGCACTACAAGTCATTTGTTGTCCCCAGGTGCAGACTCTGTTGGTTCACCGTAGAAGAGGCCATCTTCCCAGTGTAACCTATATTTCCCAGGCTCTTGCCCTTCAGCCTGAACATCTGCCTGGTGGCAAAGACCTTCCAGAGTTGGACATTCTCTCTGTCCCTTACTGAAGTCTGCCCTGTTGGGTCCACCTTCTGCCATTAAAGACTGCAGCTTAGGATGGTCAACAGGATCCAGATCTCCAATGAGTTCCTGGCCTTCCACTAGCTCTTCCTCAGAGTCTAGTCCAACCACACAGGGTTGTACCTCCCTCTCAGCCTCAGCTGGAGTGGGAGTTACTGGTGTAACTTTGGACAACCTAGAGGAAGTCCTTGTTGGCTGCACTGGAGTGCTGGCTGTGGGGTTCTTTTTAGAAGTTTTAGGTTCCCCTTTTTCTTCTAGTTTCTTAGATACAGCAGCTGACATCTCTAGTGGAGCAGGAGTGATCTCTTTCTTCATCATCTTCTTGGGAGCGCCTCTCATGGTTCTCTCCTTTGTAGGTCTGGTGAGCTCCTGTAACCTTTTACTAGGAGGTCTGGGGGTATGTGACACTACCCCAAGAGTTTTCAAGTCATTACCCAAAAGAACCCTTCCTGGCACCTCACTTTGTATGCTGACAGGTATTTTCACAGTCATGTCTTTACACTGCATGGGAACTGGTAGTTGGGGAAGCATCTGCACAGGCCCTCCAGCTAACTTGGTGTGGCGTTTGGGTGCCTTAGCAACATCCTCAGCCTGAAAAAACGATTTGTCCACCACAGTTATGCTGGCCCCAGTGTCCCTGATGGCAGGAGTCTCCTGACGATTCACCTGGACACTGTCCTTATAATACCCTTTAGTATTATCTGGGATAGAATTATAGACATCTAAGTTCTGTTGTTTCCACAAACCCAGAGACACTAAAGAAACACTGACTGAGACTCCAATGGGTTCATCAGCCAGTAATAGAAAGTTTCCACTTGCCATTTGTACTTCCTTCTCTGGAGCGAAGGCTAAGGAGACAAGCTGGACCCCTGAAGGTGTACCCTTACATCTGGGATCTCCTTTCACATGGTCAGTAGAGCCACAAACAAAGCATTTAACAAATGCTTTCTGGAATGGTGGCTTGTTCTGACCTCCTTCTGGTTTGGCACCAGGAGGTGCACTAGCCCGATTTGGTTTCCCTTGTGGCTTACCCTTATGGTTTTGTTTGGGGCCCTCTTTGGGATTGGAATTATTAGAATTCTCTTTGGAGTCCTTTTTTGGCTGTTTTCCCTCATCCTTTTTCTGAGTAGCCCCAGAATCCTTGTGAGTGGCCCTGTTGGCAACCCACAAGTCAGCAGCCTTAGCTAACTTCCTGGAATCCAATTCCTTTGAATCAGCCAAGTGCTGTCTGAGCTCAGGAGAGCAGGCATCATAAATTGACTCCAACATTACAAGATTCTTCATTCCTTCATAAGTGTTAACCCTGTAACCCTTAATCCATCCCTCTAAGTTTTTCAAACTTTCACTCACCCTGGTAGCCCAAGGGGTACCATCATGCTTTTTGAGGGTGCTAAACCTCTTAAGGTCCTGGGAAGGGGTCTTCCCAAATCTAGCTATTAAAGCTAGTTTCACACATTCATAATCCTTCTTATCCACCTCCCCCAACTCCATTACCACATCAGTTGCAACCGGGGGAAGCCTAGAGAACAACCAGGGAAGTAACTCATTCCCCGTGATGTCCTGGAGCCCATGATTATACTCAAACATTTTTAACCAATCCAACACATCCAATTTAGGTTCATACATACCCGCTAATTCCTTAGGCATCCGGGGTCTTTTGGGACTGGAACTCCTAGAGGAACCAGAGGAGAGAGAAGCATTTTCCACAGACAACTTTTTCATTTCTAGTTCATGATTAAGCTCTATTTCTCTGAGTCTCAACTCAGCTTGCTTCTGCTCAGCCTGGGCATTCATTCTTCTGAACTGTAGCTCTTGGTTTCGTTCAGATTGAGCAATAAAACGTTTGTACTCTAATTCAAGCTTCATTTTTTCAAGTTCAAAATAAGCAGGGTTACATGTAGGACCTGGTATAGGCCAAGTAGGTACAGTAGGTAAGGCAGACAGAGGCTCAGAGTGGCTAACTTTATTAGGTTCATTTTCCTTTCGGATCAATACCATTACTGTTTTCTACATTTGCTGGGGGGGTGGGGGTAGATTCCTCTGTACCACCCAGACTTTTGTTTTCTACCAATCTTTCTACAAGTTCCATTTTCTTGCCCTTCTCAGAGAGATTCTTATGTCTACAGAACACGTTTAAACAATCAGCAGTTTTGGCAGACAATGATTCTAGGGTATAACTCTCCATAGCAGACATAGTTAGAAAATCAGCTTTTTAGTGCTAAGATTTGTGGTTAGTTGTCCTAAAGTATTCAAAAAGCACACTAAAGTGTATACTCAATACAAATCCCACCGCTGTACACCAGTGTTAGGCAGGAACCTGTGCAGTTCCCTCTGGGACCACTGCAAAATATTTAAGACTACAGGTGGTTGGCAGTAAACCCAATTGGTAGCAGTCTGTACCACCCAGATTTGCCTGGTAGCTGTGGCTGAGCAGTCCGACTTCTCTCAAGAAGAGTTAGGCAGTATACAGAGTATTCACAATAGGTCAAAAGAACACAGTAGAACAAGCAAACACTGACCAGAGCTTGGTGTAAAAGAGATATAATTATTTATTTAAAAAACACATCTAGTTAAACACACTGGCACTAATGTTAAGCAGTTCAGAAACACGGTCACTAAAAGATATACACTCCCTTCAACGATTATTAGACAAGTCTTAAGTAAGGCAACACTTATTTTCAGACAGCGGTGAGCGCTTAACGAAGATGGCACTCTAATCAATCGGTTAAAAAGGGAGAGAAAGGCAGAGCAAAGATAGAAACAGATCCCAACCCTTTTGGAAGAACACAGTAAGAGAAGAAGGCAGGTTAAAACCGTAAAGTCAAAGTTAACAAGGTTGGACCCACTTTAAGAGGCTCCGGTCAAAATGTGTCCAAGGTCACACGGTTAAAAGTGCCCAAAAGTCTTGCAATAGTTTCAGAAGGAGTTGGATCAACAGAAAGGGACCAGTTAGATCGTCAAGGCAGCCAGCCCAGTCCAGAAGGTTAAGGGATTATTGTTACCTTGTAGCAATCTTTAGAACGGGGGGCCTGGCGGACACAGTACCTTAAAATGGTGAGAACGCTCCAGCTGGGGCAGTTGTTCCTGGCAGCGGGTGCAAATTGGTGCTTCGTTCGGAGGAAGAGAAGATCTCGTCGGGGAGGAAAGCAGGGGTCCGTTGCACTGCCAGCGAAGAAACCAGCCGCGGAGTTCTCAATTAAAAGGAGCGGTCCGTTTATTCGCGGTCCAGTGGTAAGTGGCTATCCAGTTGCCGGGGTGCTTGGCACGGGCAATTCGACCACAAGACGTCCTGGGATGCGAGCAAAGAAGGTAAACTGGTTGTGCCCACCAGTCAGGGGAAGAAGACTCTCCCGCAGGGCGATCTCCTCTGTCGTTGGGAAGTGGTGAGTCAGTTCAGCAGGGCTCCACCGGTGGTGTCGTCGTAGCAGGTCGGCTCAGCTTCTCCCTCGTCGGATTTTCAGGTCCTGTGGCGACTTCTGAAGTACCAGTCCCAAAAGCCCTGCTTTTATGCAGCACACCCCCATTCACTCAGCCTAGCTGTCAATCAAACATGCTAAGTGGTGAGCCGGCCGGCTCACCACTTGGGCCAATCACACAAGAGTGCGACTTGAGTTGCCAAGGCAACTCAGTCCAGGGTACCTAAACCCCCTCTCACGCCCCCTGTGGTACCCAGACAGAGTGGCACCACTTTTGGAGGCTTCTGTGGAGAAGCCCGCTAAAAAGTGGAACAAAGGGCTCGACCTTTGGTTTGGAGTTACAGAGGCAAACACAAACGCCATTTCAAAACCGAGTTCTGGCAGAAAATACCAACCAGTGAATTAATATTAAATAAATAAACCGGCTGTACGTTAGAGGCTATGTTAAAAAGTATTAGCCTCGAACAATGGGAAAATCCCATAGAGATATATTCGCGGTTGAATATAAAAAGTAGTATCCACTGCCACCAGCCAAAACTCGACGAGGGGGGACGGGACAGTGCCCCCTCGAATAACAGACCCAGGGGCAATCGAAATGCCCCTAACAGTACATCCACAATCTGATGGCTTGTACTGGTTCTGTTAGTAATTTGGGACTAGTAAAGCCAATGGTGACTTTACATGCCCTGGGAGACAGTAGTCGGTCCCAGGATATGGAGTCTATGGTTGGGGATCACTATGACACCCCGGTGTTACTGCACGGAGGGTGCGGTGTAACACACATAGAAAAAAAACATATGAGACCCTATGGAGTAAAAGACCCCATAGCCCATGAAACAGATTAACATTCAAAGGAACACCACAAATCATGTCCAAGAGTGGGAGAAAAAGAGTCTCACTCTTGGCAGGAGAAAAAAACAAACTCCAGAAATCCAGCAAAGCTGCTGGGGGACTCACTATGTTAGGAAATTGAGCCTAAACAGAGAATTCTCCCTATCAAAGGTGAAGTCTTAAACCCTGCACAGAGTGATGTAATTGGAGGCAAGGAAATAATATGTGTTACTATAAATGATTATAGGGAAAAGGGAAGGTGACATTGTGATTTGTGTTATTATTTTTAAGTATTATTCGATTAAGTCACAAGAGGTAATAAGCTGTGAAGTTGGTAAGTGACGTTGTTTTGACTTAATGTGGAGTAAACGATTGGCGCCGATCAGAAGGCAGATAGGTTGTTGAAACAAAAGAGTATTGAGCAGCGATTGATGGTGCTTGCTCATATTTATCATTTTAAGATAAAACTGATTTAACGATGCGGTAAATATTGACAGTCAATTATGACCTGTTATTACTCCTCTTCTGCACCTATGTAAAACTTTACCAAGACATGCAGCCAAGGTCCAACAGTACAGTGCAGAATGGGTAAAGGGCACAGCTGATAAAATGTTCATTCCATGGCCACAAGGGGGTCATTGTCAAAAGTAGTATTACATCATATAACCACATATGTGCACACTGCGTACACGGGAAAGAACTTATAAAAAAACTGCTAGATTTAGAGCTTTGGAAAATGTACAAAGAGGAGAAAGAAGACCCAGAACATGAGGATTGGATGCTTATTCAGCATAAAGGGGAGGGCACTGAGCCCTCAGCTCCTTTTACTTTGTCCGAGATTAAGAGAGTAGATGCAGAGGAAATAGGAGTTTATCCTTTAAACAAATTAAAAGCAGCAGCGTTGTTTAGTAACGCAACATATGAACCACGTACCTATAGTAGTGATGACAGTCCAGAAGAGAGCAAAAGGAAGGCAGGTGTCTGTAAGTTTGTACGCAATAAAGAAGAAAGAGGCAAGAGATCCAATGTATCGACAGATATAAACAATGACATTTAGAGATGTAAAGGAGAAAAGGATAGGGCTGAGGTAGCGCTCATTCAGAATGAATGGATGGGAGGAAAGATATTACTCAAGTTAGATGGAAAAATCATCAAGAAGGTTAGGCAAAGGGAAGGCAAAGACTAGCAAGAAGAAAAGGATAGGGAACAAGAAAAGCGGTTGAGGAAGGATGAGCAAGGAAAAAAAGCAGGGAGGGACAGGAACATATAACATATATCTATATATATATATATATATATATATATATATATATATATATATAGAGAGAGAGAGAGAGAGAGAGAGAGAGAGAGAGAGAGAGAAGAACAAGAAAAAGATGAAAAGTGGGCAGAGGAACAAAGGAAGTATGACACTAGAAATAAAACGATAGAAGAAAGGGATAGGAGAGAAAGAAAGATAGAGGAAGAAGCGGCACAAAAAGTAAACGAAAAATGATTACAGAGAAGGAGAGAAGAAGAACAAAGACAAAAAGTAAGAAGAGAAGAATGAAGGCAAGAAGAAGATGGGACTCAAACAGACGCGAGAAAGCAAAGGCAAGTAGACGAAGAAATAAAAAAGAACAGAAGACAGCAAGGTCTTGATGCTAGTGTCATTCTTAAACATTGAGTATGATGAAGCACTGAAATACAGGGGCAATGGGAGACGATAAGTGAAGTTCTCCTGATGAGTGAAAAGAGTCAAGAAATACCTAAAGTAGCACAGGAAGGGGAAAGATATGCTGCAGAACATATTGGAGAAATGATTGATAAGATATAACAGCAAATTAGGCAGAGCAGTGAGTATGGGACTCAAGGGAGCAGCAACCAATCCCTGATACCAAAATCACATGATGAGGAAAACATGTTTAGTGATGAACGCAGAGCATTGTCTTTGAGTAGATTACATTTTAATAGAGAAGAGGAGGATGATAGTCACACTAGTTGGGGTTTAGCAATGTCAGATGAAGAAAGGCAGTCAGGTCATGAGATAGACGGTGAGGGTACATGCGTCCCCCTGGAAAGCCAACAGATGGATAAAGAGGTAAAATGGTCAGATCTGGAACACCGTAGGGAAAGAACACCATATCCCATACCATATCCTGAACTTCCCCGAAGCAGATTGTGTAGTGAGATAGGATAATCTCCATCTTCTGTGAGTAGTTTAAGGTTGTTACCAGCACCAAGATGAATATGGACAATTACACCTGCATTTAGCAAATTAATAATGGGATCCGATTATGGATTATGGTTCTCACAGTTCCCCTTGCTCGAGAAGGGGCGAGTAAGACCACAATATATTCCATGTCTCAGATGGATGAGGTTAACTTAAAATGCAAGCTCCCTAGTTTGACTTAGGGGGATGGGAAATCGATATACAAACTAGAGAAGATGACAGGGGGAAACACATTCTCCATAGGAGACATAAAATGTCTACTAGCAGCTATACTTGGAGAGAGAGCAGATGACATTTGGAGACTAGCTGTTATAACCGGCCTCAGGGGCAGGTCTTTGTGGCATCAGTGGCGATTTCAACATAGGATAAGGATTCATTTTTCCAATATGGCACCTGATGCTAAGAGTAATGTTCCAGTCCCTCGGACGAGAGACGGGAGCTAAGCCCTGCCTCTCTGCCCGGAAGCAATACTTGGTCCAGCAGTTCCAGTGCAACGGTGCGTTGCTACTGTCAACAGTGCCTACGCTCCGTGAGTTACCGTCGTCAGAATTGTGATTCTGGTCCCGTTGTCTTTCTGCTTTCTAACCTTTCTCCCTCTGTCTGCATCCACACATAGGAAAGCTCCGTTCCACATTACGTCTTCGCCTGTGTTGCAATCCGCCACCATTTCCCAGACACAAGTCAGATTCTCGTCAACCGACGTAAGCCATTGATTTATCCCAAACCGTGTGATTCTTAGAGGTTGCCCTCTACCTCCCTTTGCCTACCTATTGTAATCTTCATGTTGTCATTTCCTAATCAGATTCTTACCGGCACCTCCAGACTTCCTACTACAACAATGGCCGCAATCTCTCCAGAACTTCTATTTCAAGTTCCCATTCTCGTACCCGTATTGGTAGGTGCTGCCCTCCAAATCTCCATCTCCAGTCTCTCCCCTCCTAATTTCCAAACTCATTTATTTCTCTTTTTTCCTCCTCAAGATTAAACATTCGTCACAACTACTCGTTCACTCCACCAATAAACCGTTCTGGTTTACTTACCAGGTATATCCACTTCTCAAGAGTTAGTAGGAGAGTTAACTAAGCCATCCGCTAATGCTTTCATATTTACTTTACAGTAGTCCACACAGTGACGTGTCCCGCCCATTACTCTCCAGTCTCCAAGGGCGTCACATCGTACAGTGATTTCGAGCTAATCCAAAACTCCATCAGCGCACTCTAAAACCACCACCGGGTTTTCTTCCCCACAAGGGTTTCCCAGAGTCTTTCTCTCTGCGCCTGTGCTCGAAGGTGCGGGAAGATCGATCCCGGAGGGATCACTCCTTTCCTCACTACAGATCCAAAGACCAGGTAGGAAGTCTTGTCCTTGTTAATTGTCTGCGGTACTGTCTTGTGGAGCTCCCTTAGGGATAGGACTAAGATTAATCCAAACAGGCTTACTACTAGCGGGATATGCAGGAGGAACAGCACATGATGAAGCACCATTTAATAATTGCAGGGCAGATGTTTGGAGAGCTCTCGGGGTACAGTATCCTTATATGTCAGATATGAGCGCAATTATGACACCTAAAATGAAAGAAGGTGAAGACCCTATTGCATATATTCAGGATATCTATCCAAGAGAGATGGTAACTTGAAACGCGTGAACCGTGGGAAAGAACGTGGTAGTTGGGGAAGCATCTGCACATTCTATCATATTTTGTGTCAGGGATTGGCAGAACAGGTACAGAGACAAAAGAAAACACATGAAGGAAGGGAAGCAAACCCACGGCCTGAGAGACAATTAACTATTGTGCATCATTGTCGATTATTACAAGAGAAGAACAGAAAGAAACATGAGAACAGTAAGATTGAGGAAATCAAGTTAGTTCATAAGAAATTGTCAAAGTTTGCTCTAGAAGGGGCAGTATCGACAAGTGGAGAAGGCGGAGGAATGCAAGAAACAATGGGTGCATCATAGGTGAATAATGTACACCCAGTAGATCAAAGTGGTGAACCACACTTTCTGACGGAGGCGAGCTTTGGTTTTGGGCGCGCCTTGGTGGCCCTGGTGCGCCACTGCGATGACCTGTGCAACTTTGGCCTGGGGTATCACGATTCTCTCACCCCTCAGTAGCAGCCCCGACTCCGAGAATGTCAGTTCTTCTCTCACTCTCCACAACTGCTCGAGGGCCACTCTGGCTTCACATGTCCTGCGTTCCACAGCCTCCAGCACCGTCTTCCAGGTGCCCCTCTGCATGGCTTCCTTCAGGATTGCGAAACATTCGTCGCCTTTTGATGCGACCTCGAGCTCCTCCACCTGCATGGAGTTTGGGGTGGCCGTCTCCACGACTAGGCGGACGTGCTCGTCGGCTTCCTCCGCGGATGCAGAGTCCTGCGAGTCCCCTCTGGGGTGTCGAGAGAGGTAGTCCGCCGCGTTGTTAGCCCCGGGGCGATATATCAATGACACTCCATACTCGAGCAAAGCGGGCATCCAGCGCTCAATTCTCACTGGTGGACGGGATGATGAGCCCGCCATGATCGGCAACAACGGCTTGTGGTCCGTGACCACAGTCACTGGGCGCCCCAGAATGTAGAGGCGGAAATGTCGGCAACCCCACAGCACCGCCAGGGCTTCCCTCTCAATCTGAGAGTATCTTTGCTCGGTGTCGGAAAGCGCTTTACTGGCATATGCTATGGGTCGAACTTCCTGATCATTCCCCACTTGTGTGAGAACCGCCCCCAGTCCGTACGGGCTGGCGTCCACCACGATCTCCGTCTGCAGGCTCGGGTCGAAGAACGCCATGGTGTCTTCCGCCGCCAATGCCCCTTTTATGTCGTCAAATGCCGCCTGCTCAAGGGGGCCCCAGTGCCAGGTGACGTCCTTCTTCGTGAGCGATCTCAATGGCTCTGAGCGGGATGCCAGGTTCCTAATGAAACGGCCACAGTAAGTAACCATGCCCAGAAAACTCCTCACCTCTGCAACATTCTCTGGAGGACGCGCCTCTTTTATGTCCTTCACTTTGCGTGGATCCGGCGACACCCCATCCGCCTTGAAAACGAACCCAAAGAATTCGATCGTAGTTTTCAGAAACTCGCACTTGTCCTTGTGCAGGGTGAGGCCCAGCGAGCGCAGTCGTTCAAAGGTCTTGGCCAGGCGTGCCAGATGCTCGGTCTCCGATTTCGCATACACCAAAATGTCGTCACTGATGTTAAGGACTCCATCCAGATCTGCTAATGCCCCTCTTATGATGTTCTGGAAGACCTCCGCCGCGGAGGACACCCCGAAACTCAACCTCTTGTAGCGGTAAAGCCCACGATGAGTAGTAAATGTTGTTATATAGCGGGACTCGGGGTGCAGGACCACCTGATGATAGCCCGCTCTCAAGTCAAGTTTGGAAAAGAACTTCGCCCCTTGCAGTTCCGCTATAATGTCATCGATGGTAGGGGTTAGGTGTCGCTCCCTCTTTATGGCCTTATTGGGAAGCCGCATGTCCACACAGATCCTCACCGCCTCAGGCTGTTTGGGCTTGCGCGCAATGACAATGGGAGACACCCATGGGGTAGGGCCCTCAACCTTTTCAATGATGTCTAGCCCCACCAGACTGTCCAACTCTCGATCCACCAGATCCCTCAGGTGAAACGGCACTCGTCGGTGTTTCAGCGCCACAGGTTGGATCGATTCATCGATGTGGAGTCGTACCGGCTCACCCACCAGCTGACCGATGCCTTCAAACAGTGTGCCATGTTTGGCCAGGAGTACCTGAATGTCTTCCAAGTATACTGAGTAGGCGAATGTGACAATTCCCAGTGCCTCAGCCGCGGCACAGCAAAGCAAGGTGTTGTCGCTCACTGGTGTGACATAGAATCTGGCCTGAATGTCTGAGTCACCATACTGAACATCAGCCACGAATACTCCATCCAGAGGCAAGGGCTGATCCCCGCCGAATGCGAATATACGGGCTCTCGGCGCGGTCAGCGTGGGTGGGGCCTGCATGGTATCATAATGCTGCCTGGCCATCACATTCACGGACGCACCAGTGTCCACTAGCATCGGGACAGAGTCTCCATTGACAAGTACATTGCACCTGGGCTGTCTCTTGGAGCAGGATTTCAGCATGCTCACGCTGGACACGAAAAACACGTTTTCCTCATCCTCTTCCTCTTCTTCTCCTTCCTGAGGAGTCCCTTCTCCACCCTGGTCTACCTGAGCAACGTTGGACGTCCTTTGGGGTCGGAAGAAGCCGGCTCGAACTGGCCCCCTCGGCACTATCTTGGGAGCTGGCGACCTGCACATTCTGGCGAAATGGTCAGCGCCACCGCATCTACCGCACTTAACCCCAGTCGCCGGGCATTCAGCTGGGTGCGGGAGATCATACCCACAGTTCGGGCACGAGGAAGTCGTCCCTGGCGGGCGCGGGCTCTGGGTGTTCATGGGGCGCCTCGATCCGCGGCCTCTGCCGACCGCGCAGACCTCTTCCACCCTGCCTGGGCGGGCACTAGCTTCCATCCTGGTCGCCCGCAGTTCCGATACTTCGTGGCACCTTCCCAACTCTAGGATGCGGGGAAGGGTGATCCCAGGCTCGCGCAGTATCTGGCGCCTCAGTTTCCCCGAGACACACCCCTGAATAAATTGGTTGCGAATCATCACCTCAGGGTCGTTCCACGCACATGGCGCTGCCAACCTCCGCAGCCGCCCATAGAACACATCCAGAGTCTCGTCATCCTTTTGTCGAGCCGTTCCCATGAGAAAACGTTCATAGTCCGCATTGGCCATCGGCAGAAAATGATTATGGAGAGCCTCCTTAGCCGCCGCAAACGACCCATCCACCGGCTGCAGGGACAGAAACACCTCATGCACTGCTGGACCAGCGGAGTACAGGAGAGTGGCCAGCTTGCCGTCATCACTTGTCTCCATCGTGGCCCTGAAGTACATCTCCAGTCTATCCATCCACATCTTCCACCTCTGTCCCAGACTTGAAGGAGCACCCGAGATATCAAACTCAGGCATTGGCTGTAGGGACCCAGGTGGTTTCGGCGAGGGTGCAGGCGGAGGCGCAGGAGCAGCAGCAGCAGCTGCAGCAGCTTGACTCATGGTGGACACCGCACAGGCACCCCAGAAGTTATAATGAATGGGGCCACAACTCACTACCAGCAGTCAGGTTCGAAGTCTGCCTCTCACCAGGCGCGCTCTCCGCAGAATTTTCCACTCCAGCCAGCCAACAGACCATGAAGTGTCCAAAATTGAGCAGGGGAAAAGGCCCCCAATATGTTCAGCAGGTTTCCCATGGAGTCTCACCCATCTCCTCGGTGAGAAAACAGTGAAAGTGTCAATGAGTCATTCTGCAAATGACATTTATTGCCTCCAGCGATCATCCGCCGCTGGAATTTCCAAAAATTGAGTCCGGATGGCTCACCGACGCTTCGTTATGAAGCCGTGAGTCTCCGAGGCCTGTTCATCAAAATGGCCGCCGGCCGCGTGCGTCGCTTCCTTCTCCGCGGTCAGAATTCGCTGGGGCGGTCACATGTGATCATCTCCGCTCCCAACGAACGTCTCCGCCTGTTCCAGGAAGCGATCCCGGCTTCGTCGCCACTGTTGGCGGCCTCCGGTTGCCGCCGTCCGTGAGCCCCCCACCCCCCGTGACAGAGAGACACGGAGACAGGAGTGCTTCCAGTGTGGGCTCCCCGGTGATTGTGATGTCACCGGGAACGCCCCGTTTATTTAACAGCGCACGCGACGGAGTGCACGTCACTCCGTCGCGTGCGTACCCTTAAAGGGCAACGCCACAGTGGTTATGGGTTTTGGCCACGAGGTAGAGGTGTAGGATTCAGATGAAGAGGAGGCAGATTTCAGAACACCCAAGGTGGATTTCAAAATGACCAGGCTGGAAGTCAGAATAGTCAGGGGGGATATAATGGAGGGTTGGTCGGAGGGCCACCCCCAGTGTGTTGAAATTGTGGGATGACAGGGCATATTGCGCATGTATGTAGAAGCCGCGGATATGTGCAGCAAAATGGACAACTTTTAAGAGGGGGGGACAGCTTATCCACTGCCATACAGTACACAAACACGAGAGGGGTTTGCCAAGGGTCACACATCCTATCAGATACAGGTACTGCAAGCACAGCAGACACAACAACAAGGGTCATTGCAAATGCCCCCACCACAAGGGCAATTGCAACAAGCACCTGAGCAAACACAACAGAATGCAACATCTGGGCAAATACTAACAGCTAGAATAGGGGGTGTCACTGTGGTAGGAGGGAACCCTTTCATGGGGACATGGATGAATTTGTACCCTCCATAGGACAGCTCAAAGGGTGACTTGATGTGTTCCGTACTATCAGTAACACCAGAACCCCAAGAGGAACCAAGGGTCAATGTGATGCCAGGTGGCAAATCTTTTACTTTTCTTGTAGACACTGGGGCGCTTTGCTCTTGTATAAGGGAGGGAAAATACCCAATGTCAGGTATTGCCATGAATGCTTAAGGGTTCTCTGAAGCTACGAATTGAGTACATTTTACTGACAAATTACCGGTTTCTATGGTGGAATGTGACATGTCAGTCCCATTATTATTTTCACGACAAACACCAGTTATCATTTTGGGTAGAGATTTAAAGACAAAACTTAACATGATGATTTCATTTACCAATAAAGGAATGTTGTGCTCCTTTCTAGGAATACACTATTTAAATGTATGAGAGTTTATACTGGCATTTACAGGGCAAGGGGCTCTATGAGGAGTCCCAGTAGATCTGGAAGTCTCCATGTATGGGGTGAGCCTTTTATTAATATGGCTACCTGGATTAGTAGGGAAAATTGTGAGGATACCTGATGAGTTATTATTTAGACCTATGGATGAGGAAGAAGGACAGACTATTCCTATGGATTTGGAAGCAGCCAGAGTACAAGGAGAAATAGCAATGCGTGAAGGAGTAGATGACGATGGCAGAGCATGGAGAACAGTTATAGCTCTTGAGAAGGGATACAGATTGACTGACATAACAGATGAAGATATGTTCAGAGATTAACTTATAGACAATGATATAGGGCCTCATTACGAGCATGTAAATAGGAAGGCGGAATGGTATTACCGGTATTGTTAACGGGTCCGGGCCATTACGACCTGACAACTCGCCAATACCGCCACCGCCCATGCCATGCCCCTTCATACCAGCATGCTCGCATACACGCGCCCCTTCGCAGAGGAAATACTGGGATGCCGGTAATAGGAGGACATCACAAGTTACGCGGGCATGCACTTACCAGCATCCCGAAGGTGGTAATTATGGCCTGCACAATGGCAGCTATACAGGCATCGCGGACCACCCGTAAATAACAACCTGCAGTGAAGGCAACTGCCACTGGTGCACACAATCACCACAGGTGGAGTCAATGGAGCCTGTCGCAGTATAAAAGGAGCACACCCACACACCACACCCCTTCCCACACCAAAATGATACCACTAGCTGTTGCAATCATGGGGCTGGAGGACATGCCTGTTCTGCTACAACTACAGCAACACCAGCAACTACAACAACAATTACAGCCACAACAGACAGCACAGAGGAGACGCAGGAGGAGATGGAGGGTGAGACAGGCCCAGAAATTACCACCAGTGCAGCCAGTAGTACCTCATAGGCAGCCACCAATCTCTTGCATCAGACCCAGTCCATTCAATCTAACCCCTGAGCAGATCCACACCCTGTAACGGTTGGACCGGGACACCATCACCACCATTGTGGACATGATACATGACAACATCGTCAGCCTCATTGAAATATGCACTGCCATCCCTCTGCTACTAAAGGTGGTGTCTGTGCTCCACTTCCTGGCCACAGGCACCTACCAGCACACAGTGGGCCAGCTGCATGGTATATCACACCACTCTTTTCATGAATGCTGACCCAAGTGCTGGAAGCCCTCTTGAAGCACGCTAGCACCCACATATCGCTACCACGGACTGCCCAGCAGCTTGCCGACACTAAAGTAGGCTTCCATGCACTGGCAGGCATGCCCAATTGTGTTGGTGCCCTCGAATGCACCCATGTCGAATTGGTAGTCCCTCATGCCATAAAGGCGGTGTACCGCAATCGCAAGCCTATCCTGGATCGACACATGATGCCATGGTGTTGGGGAACTCCGCGCTACCCCGCTACATGGAGCGACATGCTGGACGATGTGCCTGGTTGCTTGGTGAGTTGCCTGACTGGCCCATGGCAGTGCATCAGGGTTGTGATGTGGGGGGGTGCATACTCCACATGGGTGGGAATGTGGGGGGATGCATATTCCACCTGGGTGGGAATGGGCAGTGAGTGGACAATGCACACAGAGCTAAACACTTCTGACCTGAACCTCCCAACCCGAACATGACACATCACTGCCACATATTAGACCAATGGCGTACATCAATGACAACATGCAATACGCACAACCAGGCCATCATGGGTATGTCAAGCGATGCATGACTAAACATGATTACAACTGTGCCAATGTCGCTAGTGTGATTAGGCACAGAGTAGCATACACTGCAATTATGGGAGGCAAGACAGTGTTCCGCATCCACAGTACATCCGCATCAGCATGCAAGTGAACACCCTGCATCATCTGTACAATGCCATCCAGACTAGCAGACCATATTGCACTACACAATGCATCCAAATAATCTGTGTGCATACTTACAGGGACATGTGCATGTCAACACCAAACAGCTGCGGCCATGACCGTGAATCCTGAAGGTGGCAGCTCATAATGACTCACACAGACCTCTTTGTACTCCCATGCAGGTGGAGGAGGCTATCCCTTGAAGCCATGGCTACTTACCCCTGTGCGGAACCCGCGTAACAGGCATGAAGAGGAGTACAATCGGGTTCATACCCGCACCCGTGTCGTGATTGAGCAGACCTTTGGCCTGTTGAAGGTGCGGTTCCGCTGCCTAAGCAGGTTTGGTGGAGCACTCCTTTATGGGCCTGAGAAGTTGTCAAAGATCACCATGGCCTGACATTGACATGCATGCACCGGGTGACGATGATGATGATGATGATGGAGGAGAAGCAGCACCCCTGCCAGTACGTGATGCACAAGATGGCCGTGCTGTACGCCAATCACTGATTGACGAATACTTCTGAACCACAGGGACGTTGATGGATATGTGTCAGTGCTGCATTGAGCACTGGGTCCATGTGGACATGCACACAGGGTATGTGGGGAGTTGGGCACTGTGCACTGTCATGAATAAAACGAATACACACAAATTGAACAATGTCCAGGCATTAAATGATTTTTCACACAACGGGTGTATTAATGAAAACTACAGAAAAGTGCCTCACCCCTCCACCACTCATACGGCCTTCCCCCTCCCTCCTAACACACCCAAACTCCCCATACCCCCAATGAACTCCCCATACCCTAATAAACTCCCCCCACCCACCAATGAACACCCCCGTAATCCCCTATACACCACCAACACTACCTCCCCCCACTCCCATTGTTGTCCCACACTATTTGCATGCTTTCTTTGTGTCCGGGGGGCAGCATTTCGGTCTGCCTCGCACTCCACCTTGTCAGTCACACAGGGCTGGAGGGTGCGGAGGATGCGGGTGTGGAGGATGAAGTGGATGCCATAGGGATTGACTCGGCCGGTGCAGGCTGTTGCTGCATGTGTTGCAGTATGCTGGTGAGGACCTGGGTGACTGCCCCCAAACTGTCACGGGTCATTACAGCACAGGCATTGATTGTGGCAGTGTTCCCAGCAATGGCCTGACGGATCTCCCGCCTTGTCTCCTCCCCGTCACCCACATATCGGCGCACAATGTCAATCTTGATGTCCTGCCTTGCCTCCACCCTTGACAGCTGTGCCTCCAAGTCAGTGGGAGCAGCAGAGGTTGATGGTGCTGCGGCAGAGCGTGCCATTGCAGGGCTGGCCTATGGGGTGGTACTGAGTTTGGGGCTGTGCAGTGCAACTGCAGAATCCAGCATGGGGCTGGAGAGTGAGGCCTGAGTGACGTGTTGGGGGGTAGGCAGAGGGCTTGGGGTGTGTGGACATGCCACATGGATTGCACCTTCTTGGTCCACGACTCCTCCGCTCCTATGTCAACGTCACTGAGTGGGGCTGTGGCTGTTGCAGCGGAATGGGTGGCACTGGCCTCCCCTTCCACATTTTTTGGCGGCTCTGTGGTTTCAATCTCATCCTCTGCTGTGGGGTCTTCATGTGCCGGCATGGCCTGTGCACTCACCCTGGCTTGTACTGTGGGCCGCAATGCTGACCCGGAGGTGGTGTTGCCAGTGCCAGGTGGTTTGGCCCGGGACTTGGATGGCCTTGTGGCTGGATCTTGATGGCCATCTTCTCCACTGGTGCCTGGGGGGGAAGAAGAGATGCAGGGCATCAGCGATGGTGTATCATGCAAGATGCATGAGATGGTGCTGTGGAGTTTTTCATTTCTCATGCATTGGTATCTTTCAGGTGTGTCACACAGGGTAGTTTGAAGGGGGGGCATTTTGGCATTAGCCATGACATCTCAATTCGGCAATGATACATGCCAGGTGGTATGCTGTTGTATTGGGGTTTGTATGATGTATGACACAGGATTGGTCCCTGTGTGTTGGGAGTCTGTTGGTAATGGGATTGGCACACAGCATGCATTTCAGTGTGGCAGGGTTTGGGCCTCCATCTGGACATGGATATGTTAATGTGTGTGTGATGGGCCATGCATTGCCCTGCCTAGGCTCTATTCCACATCACTTGTGCTACATCATGGTTTGCCCGACTGGAGTTAGAAGGGTCACTCACCTCCATCTCCAGATGTTGCGGCACCCGTCTCCATCTTCCCGAAGCCCTTGATGGACTCCATCTGGATGGTTGTGCTGCATGTCTCCTCCTAGCACATACGTTTGACCGTGGAGTGGGCACCCCCGCCTGTGGCCATGGCCTCCCGACGATTGCTGGCCAGGATGTTGCGGACCCTGAGGCGGAGGTCGTCCCATGTTTTCTTGCAGTCTTTGACTGTGCGTGGGGTGGTGCCGACTGCAGACACCTTGCGTGCTACCTCCTCCCATATCTCCTTCTTCCTCTGCTGCACGTCCCTTTTGAGGTTATGGGTGAAGATCGCATCAGCTTGGGCAGCAAGGGTATCTGCCAACATGTTCAATTCCTCATCTGATAAGCGCTTCTAGCGCAGGTTTTTTTTTTTTTTTTAGCGTAGCCTTGGACATGTTCTATTCAATGGCCCTGGTCTCTCCTATGCAGCACTGGTGGTTTGGGAGGATTGCAATGGATTGTGTTTTTAAAGATGGCCGTCGGTGCATTTCTCAACGTTACTTCCGTGTCCAGTATTCCGAGCACGGTATTTACATGGTGTTATTACTGGGTCGGTATTAAGGGGTGCTTCCTAGGCGGAGGCGGTATCGGTGGGTCCAGTGATGCCGCTATCAGGGGTTTGGACGGCCTTTAGCAGCATGGTGGTATGCCCATTACCGGCATGGGAGTTCGCGCGTGCTCACACACTCGTAATCAGCTGCTATTAGTGGTGTCAAACGAGGACGCACCCGCTACTTCCTCCATGCCGGTAATGGGCCCATTTTTAGCGGGATTCTCGTAATGAGGCCCATAGTGTTTTTCACAAGAATTACAAACTGGATAAAGATTTAGAAAACTAACATCGAATGATGTTTGCGTTCTTTCAGGAAGACCTAGTAAAGTGCCAAGTGTCCATTAGACTACGGGGCCATTTGACTCTGCCTGGCTACCCATATTATTCAAGAGGCGCTCCCAATTCAACATGAAATTTCTGGAAGCTGCAGCATTCCATTTTATAGTGAGACTGCCCCTACTGGGGGCCAAAATGTCCCTCTGCACAAAGTGAAGAAACCATTTCCTATCTCCTCCTCCACCGGCAGACATAGAGCTAGATCCCAGCAGGCCAAATATTCGTTCCACAGGGCCCCCAATTCTGCTCCACTGGAGTGACTGGACATCTTCTCTACTTTCCGACCGCTCTTGCTCTGTACCTCTACGTATTTTATATTTAAATCTCCCTCGAGAACAATGTGCAGGTTTTGTTTTTCCTCTAGCCAGCCTAAAAGCAGGCTGTCTCTTTCGGCAAGTAGGTCCACCAGAGACAGATTTTCACTGTTCCAGTAGACAATTAACAGCAGAATATTTGCCTGCAGACTGGGGAGAAACATGTTAGTTGCAAGTAAGTCGTTAGTATGTGTTGGTACCACCCTGTGAGTGAAATTTAGATTTTGGTCAATAGCAATAGCTAAGCCACCCTTGGGGCGTCTTTTGATGCCTCTATTAGTCTTTTTACAGTATGTGTGGTATCCCTCCAGTTATGATATGATATGATATGGGAATTTTAACGCGCCTATACACAAGTGTTCAAGGCGCTACGAGGCAGGGAGGGGGGAACAAGGGGAGACAGACAACGATCCTAATAGGCCAGGTGTCATTCAGATCGCACAAGTGCATGGGTAGAGTGGAAGGGAAAAGTGCAAGGGGGAAAGGGAGAGGGGAAGTGCAGTACAGGGTTAGTAGATTACGAGATAAAATAATAAGGGCCAGCTGGTGGCAAGTGCAAGGTAAGTGCAGACAAGTGCTGGGAAGGGGGCTGTAGGGATACAGAGACAGTCCCGCAGTGCAGGGGTTGCCAGGGAGGCAGTGCAAGGGAGAGTGGCTGGGCCAAGGACCAAGATCGGTGAGTGGCGCAGTTGCGGATTCAGTGCAGTTTCAGTAAATTAGCAGGGGAGAGGGGGAGAGAAAGCCGAAGCGAAGAGGAGATGGTTCTCCTCAAGAGCAAGTTCAACTTTCTCTAATGACATTAGTTCCTGCATAAATATTATGTTCGCATCTTTCAGACATTTGGGAAGGTACACGCTCAGTTTTTGAAACCTGTATACATTCCAGTAAACAATTTGAAAAGGTCCTGTGTTAAAGGCTTTTTTTGCTCAGTTTAGATTTTTTAAACATTTCCAGTGCAGCCTCGAGCCAAGACCAGTCCTCAGTCCCCGTTTTCTCTGCAGCGTTTGTGTCCTTTTGATTGGGAACTGTAGGGGCCATCTGCTGTATTGGAGTAACTTGCTCCAGGAACTCGCTCACGTGTTTAGTGTCACTAAGTTCCAACAGCTCGAAGCCTACAGTTTTGAGGACTTCTCACTCTTTCCAGAAAACGTGGGCGATCAAGAAGTTGGAGGTATTATAGCATAGAGCTTTCTCTGCTCCTTTTTTGGGGAATGCAACTCTTTCTATGTCATCCGACTGCAACGTAAGCAAGGTCGGTATGGCTTGGAAACCTTTGATCATTTTGCCCCTGTTCGTATGTACTTGGCCATTTGGGGATTTATTGTCCAGTCCAATATGGTGCCTTGAAAGTTGTCACCTGGCAGTTGGTCTGTCTTTGTATTTTTACATGACTTTTGGTTTTCTAAGGCTTTGTCTTTGTCCACCTCGCAGTTTTTCTCAGCAGAGGATGTCTCGACTTCAAGTGCATTTCTTATTGATATGTTATGATCTGCACTTTCTGCGTATATTGTTGTCTTTTTCTGTGTCTCTGTAGTTATTTAATCAGCCTCTTTGTTACTGCAAGTCAGATCTCCCAAGAATCTGGTGATTTTGCTTTGTTTCCTCTTTCCGTTTTTCTTTAGGACATTGTCCATCCTCCCCAGATTAGTATCGGTACCTTCCACAGTAGTAGGGATTTGTTTAGGTTTGTGGGCTTGTTCTCAGTCAGTCAGTGCATTGATGCATGTTTTTGAGTTGTTCCTTCGGTTCCCATTTTGTGCTAGTATGTTCCCGGTCTTTTTCTTTTCTTGTGGCTTGCTCTGTTTTTCCGCTGTCTGTTTATTATTGTCCATCTGCTTGCTGCTGATTTATTGATGAGGAGACCTCGGGAAGTTCCGCATGTTTACATGGAGTTTCTACATGTTCAACGTTCGTAGCTGCCATATTAACTAGGTCTATTTCCTGTACTTCATTTTCATGATTCTCCTCAGTTAGTAATGCTGTTAAGGGAGAAGGGCCACCCGGAAATCCACTCAGGTGTATTTGTGAGTGGACCAACACGGTTTCCTGTGGTTTAAGTACCTCATCTCGGTTACCAGGTCGATCAATGTGGTTTTTCGGGTTCCCCCATTGCGTATCATGACGTCGTTTTTTCACATTAGTTGTCATTCCATTTGGTCTTATAAGAGTAGTTTAACATTTTGGTCCACTGAGCTCAGATTTGTTGCTTTTTCCTGCACTGCTTGTTTGATGTTATCATAGCGTCTACGTAGTGACTCTAACCCAAGGTGTAGTGTCTAGATTGAGGCTGCCCCAGTGAATCTACCTGTGGCAAGATCTCGGATTTGCACCGCAGAGTGAGTTTACTGGCCGTGAAGTAGTTTTTATTTGTCGCCTTTTTCGGAATTGGTCTTAGTCTGCCCGAGGTTAACAGATCTTGTGGAAACTCTTCACCATTGGACTCGAAGCACGTCCTTCTGTCAGTTGGTCCGCCCCAGATTTGTAACCAGATCCAGTTTTCGAGTCCAGTATCGTGGAGCGATGTGTGCACTTTGTGATCCCCTCTGTGTCTTTACAAAGATGCTCAAACAAGGGGTCAAGCACAGAAGAGTCATCCAATAGTTCGCCGTTGTTTGCATCCATGTCGTTATCTTTCTTGCTGGTATTTTGGTTGTTGCATACCTTCAAAGGTGCGTTTTGTTCCATTACACCCATTTGTCGGGCTAGTTTGAATCTCATTCTGTGACCGTAGCCCCCCCCCCCTCATAGGTGGTACAGCTGTTTCCTGCCACAGCTTGTGAGTATAGTGCAATTTTAGGGGGGGGGGGGGGTTTGTAGCTCCTTCAATTAGATCCCGGACAATTGTACCTGATATATGTGTTTCAGGGACCCCCCCATCCTAATACTTTACATAGTAGATATTTTACCATGTGTTACGCAGATTACGATTTAAATTGATCAGACAAGGTAAAGCTTCATTTACACATTAGCACATCACAGCTTATATTATGACAACTCAAACAGGATATTGCAACTATGTTATACAATGTTTCATCGTTTATCAGTACTTTCTCTTTATGCTCTTTTTGTTATATCCTTGGTCTAACTGTCTTCCAAGTTTAATGAAATTGGACAATTTACTATCACGAGCCTTATTGAATTCTTATCAATGTTATAAAGAATCTCCCACAGTCGTTTTGCTGTCAGGCCCCAGTAGCCTTAAAATAAGTGCTTGAAATATCTGATTCTTCTTTGAGGGAGGTTCAGGCATTCAGCTACGAGATGTACCAGGGTTTCAGGTTCTTGGTAGTTGTTGCAGAAGCAGCAGAGATTTTTATTCGGTGGAATTAACTTCCGTTTGGCTAAGACTTCTTTAGTATGCCAGACATTCAGCCTAAATCTAATGAATAGATCGCGGTACTTAGCCGCCAGAAATGTTATTACATAGGCTTCCAGTGTTTGTGGTTTTTTATTTATAAAATTGTATATATCTGCATGTTTATACGTCTGATACCCAGATCATGTATTAATCAAATCTCAGAGCAAAAAAAATGTTTCCGCCTTATTTGTGTTCTGAATAAGTGTCTCATCAGATACTTCCGCTGCTGTCAAGAACTCGTGAACCTTCCGCCGCCATATGCACGTATTATTATGATCCGTAGAATTTTTGTATTTTGCTAATACATCTAGGACAGAATTAGATTTAACAGTCATGATGCACTTCCTGTGCAAACTGTATAGCTTCCACATGTACATGGAATAGAGCGATATGAGCCCCATCCCATATCACAGAATACACATGGGTACAACCCTGGGCAGTCTTAGAAGATTTTTACAAAAGGAACCCTCTATTACTACGCAAAAAGTCTGACCCCGCCAATTGCATGATTCATCACCATAAATAGTCGTTAGGACAGAATGTTAGCACCAGCGAAAGAGAAAATCTTCCATATTGTTTATTTATTTACATCGTTTGAGACCACGCAGTTTTCATCTTTCTGTGCAGTTCAGTAACCTCCCCCATGGTCTGGGAAATGTCCACACATTGCTCCATAGGTAGTTTGTCTGTAAGTTCTTTGTTACTTGGGTCAGGCCTCTCCGTTATGAATCGGTTTTTGTCCAGTGCTCTGAGCGCAGTCAGCCCCTTTTCAGTGATCATTAGTTTACCACTCCTTAGTTTGGACATTTGGACTCAGAATCTGGCCACAGAAAGGAAGAAAAAAAGAGAATATTTCTCCCAAACAGCACCAGGCAGCAAGCAAGCAGCGCAAGGTACCTGACTCTGGCAAGTCACTGCATTGTCTTGCTTCACCTCTAACAGTGTGTTGAAGGAGCACTGCAGTACCTCTAGTGTGGACACCACATAGATTAATAGATCAGCCAATGTGGCAACATGCTGCTCAAAGACCACATGGCCCAACAGTCGCCGATTTAGCACAAGAATAGAAGCTCCCCAATCAGCCAATTTCCACATCTATTTGTTATTCCACAACCTTAGATGGTGTACTTCTTGTTTCCTGCACTTGATAGGATAAGAGATTGTTGCATTGCTAGTTGTAGTGTTTGCAAGGGACCACTTGTTCCGTGATCAAGTTCGTGTTGGGTGGAAAGAAAATCACTGTTATGAGTTAGTAACTGCGTCTTCTGTGAAGATATAAAACCCCTTACTTTTCAGTTCAGTCTCACTCTGTCCACTCGTTTACGTTTGGTGTCTTAGATTGCAACAGGAACAACGGGAACCTAGAAAACTGCTCATCCACATCCACGGACTGTGGACTGCAGATTTCAGCAAAACTTTCTGGTACACTTCGAGGTCTGCTTTGCGGGACCCACAATACTTGTAGAAATGTGGGAAGTGCCTCAACGCTGCTCACAGAGTGCTTCTAACCATGCAGGAAAACAAGCAGAATCTCATCACTGCAAACTGCGGCAACACTTTCTGCTACACTTCCCAGGACCCACGATACTTGTAGAAATGTGGGAGGAGCTTCAACGCTGCTCACAGAGTGCTCCCAACCATGCAGCAAAACAATCAGAATCTCCTCACTGCAGACTGCTGCATCACTTTCTAGTACACAGTAGTCTATGTCTCAAAAAGCGGATGAAGGCATATTTAAAACCATTTCAGCATTAATGAATCAGGGAATAATAGTGCCATTGAAATCCCTCTGCAATACTGCAGAGCATTGGATTAAAAAATCAAAAGGGGGGGGTCTTGGAGATTCAGATTGTAGTGGCAGAGTTTCCATTAGTTCCTAATCATGTGACAATATTGTGTAGCATCCCAGTTGAAGATAAATATTTCAGGGTGATCAATTTGAAAAATGTGTTTGTTTTTTTTTCGATCCCGTTGCACTAAGACTCACAAGACCATACTTCCTTTATGTTCAGACAAAAGAGACTAAAGCATACTCATTTACCTCAAGGGTATTGTGTGTCCCCATCGATTTTTAACAGGGTCCTACAGATGGATCTAGGCAACATTGAACTAAAGAGTGCATTAATTCAGTACATAGGAAGGGTTTCAGGAATTAAAAAGAACAATCTGCATGTATCCAGTTTTAGGAATTCACAATTATAGTGAAGAATTGTATTTGTTTTCACACACTAATGGGTCAGTAATGGCAGCAGTACTAACACAAAGAACAACATTAGGGTATAAACGTATAAACCTTTGTCATATTACAGTGGGATTCTCGATCTAGTTATGAGAGGACATTTTCCAAGCGAACAATCTTTGTCTGCTGCTGCATTCGCAATTGAAAAGTCCACAAGTATTACCATGGGCTGTTCCATGACTCTCATAGTGGAACATGCCTTATTTGCCATTTTAGAGAAACCCAAGGGTAGATTGATGTCAGAAAGAGCATCTGCATATGAGCTGATGATCTCTAATCCAGCGATTAAGGTAGTGAGATGTAAAATAGTGAACCCAGCCATGTTTGAAGCTGAACCTGTAGAAGAAGGTGAATATGTGCATGACTGTACACATTATGTCAAATTTTATGATGATCTACCCCGTGTGGAAGAAAATGCTCTAGAGGGAGGGGAAATTCTCTTTATTGATCGTTCTTCGAAAATTGATGAAACCAGTGGGGCGAGGCATTCAGGTTCTGCAGTTGTAAAACACAGATTAAATGGTTAATTTGAGGTAGTGGCCAGTGCAATAGTACCATATCTTCTTTCAGCACAAGTGGCAGAATTGGTAGCGCTTATTGTTGCGCTAAAAAAACATGAAGTTCAGGAAGTGATGGTGTACAGTGACTCTGCCTGTGTTGTCAACCGTACACGCAGGGCTTTCATGCTGGAAGAGGAGGGGGTTACCTCCACACAGACGCATTCCATTGCAACATGCATCTTTACTGGTTCATTAAGGCACTACAAATCCCAGTAGCCATAGCGGTTGTAAAATGCACAGCGCACATTAAATAAACAGATTTTATCTCTCACAGAAATGAAGCCACAGATTTGGAAGCCAAAAGAGTTGCATATTCTTCAGAAATTTTGAGTTTTTATACTGAAAATGTTAAAAGTCATATTTAAAAGAAGCATGCAATATGAGAGGGGTTTAATATGATGTAAATTACACAACTAATAGAGATTCAGGGTAGAGGCCCACAAGAAGAGCAGGAGTTATGGAAATGTAGGGGGTGTTCTTTATCCCCCACGGACGGATTATGGAGACCGGAAAGCCAGTGATTCCAGCAGCATTACTAAAATTCGTACTTGAGCAGTTGCATTACCCCACACAGATAACCAGAGAAAGTCTTGCTGCCACTATTGCAGATTTGTTCCCAATCTACTGAACATGTTGCAAAGTTCATTGCAAATTGCATCGTGTGTCAGAAGTTTACAGCTGTGCATACAATGAGACCAATCTGAGGAGTAATATCTTGACCAAATGGTCAATTTCAACCTTTGCATATAGATTACATAGATATGCTGCAGACATGTAATGAATACAGGTATCTATAAGAGGTGGTTTGTCCCTTCTCTAGGTGGATCGAAGCCGGTCCTTGTACACACCCTGATGTCACTTGCACAGCAAGGTTTTAAGTGCGTGAAGTATTTCCAAGATGGGATGTGTGTGAAGTACTGAGATCCGATAATAGACCACATTTTGTCAATGAGCTATTTGAACAAATAGGACTTCTATTGATTATAAAACATTTGTTTTCTTCTGATTATCATCCACAAGCAAACAGGATATGTGAGATACTCCTAAAAGAGAGGATAGCTAAGATCAGATTAACTTTGAAAAAGGGATGGCTATATTGCCTACCCCTCGCCTTGTATGCCCTTCGAAATCAGCCAGGTTCAGACCACCATCTAATGGCCAATGATTTAGTGACAGGGGATCATATGAGGACTCCTCTTATGCCCCCATCTAGAGTCAGGAGTGATGCCCAGAGTGTAGCGCATGCTCTAGGCAGTGAAATGCAGAATTATCTGACATGTATGAATACTAGTGTTTCTTTCATTGCAGAAAGTCAGGCATCAGAGGCAGTGGTCAAGGAACACAGAAGAGGACAGCCCAGTAACCAGTCCAAGCATATTGATACCACCAAAGTTGTTTGTTTGAGACTAAGTCCTCATAAATAATTGTACTCATAGATGGCATGAACCAAGATTTAATGGCCCCTTTTGTGTTGAGGAAGTTTCCCTGCTGCAGTGAAGGTATCGGGAAGAAGGGCTTGGTTACATTTAGGCAATGTGAAAATCTACAAATGCAAGACCCTCCCTCCAGCACCTGGTGACCAGGAAGCAAGACAAGAAGAAGAATTTCCACATGAGCAGACTTGATTGATGACCAAGGAGATGATAAAACAGTGTGTGGTTAGCACACATTTCTTTTGGACTAGAATTCATTGGACACTACTTAAAACTTGTAGCAGGAAGTACATGGACTTGCAGAGCATTCCAGAGGTTAAACATACTTTCTTGAAATTCTATGAATCAAAAAATATTGCATCGGTGTCAGTTCCAGATTAGAAATTGAAAGAGATCAATACCCAGATTCCTTTTTTGGGAACATATCTGTTTCAAGGATAATATATGATACCCGTCGACAGTGACACACAGCAGCTTGCAGTTGCTATGTTTTTGTTTATACTTCAGTCATACCCTGCTCTTGTTAGGAGGGATATTTTTACACCTTTCTTTGTGACCCTAAAAATTGTACAGTCATAAGTAAGTAGACTCCTGATTTGCAATAATTGACCAGATTGTGCAACTATGAATGTAAATTGAACACCTCTATTAAAATAATTCGGGAAGAAGATAATGTGGTTATAGATAGAGAGCGAGTTCAAAGAGTATTTCATTCTGGACTTCTATGCATGATACATATATGCATATGTATTTTTGTTTTCTTTGTGTAACTTACATTTCGAAGTCGTCATTATCCAAATGGTTCAATTGAAAAAACAACACCTGTTATTTTTCCTGGTATGTGTACAAATTATGATGTCAGGCGACATGAGGGATTCAGAAGAAGATGCCCAGAGGATAAATACCTCTCTTGATAAATCAGCTTACCTGGGTAATAATATGTGGTACCAACACATGATAAAGATGGGGAGAGAGCATCTGTTGAGAATGCTGCGTCTGCTCTCTCATCCCCTACGCCATGACCACAGTAAGAAACCTTGATTTCAAAAGAGATGTTACTGCAAGATGCAAAGTGCCTCAGTCATCTGGCGGCATGTACTATTAGAGGCCAGTTTCAAGAGAATTGGGCCACCTTGCGATACAGATCTAGAAGGTCATTTCCAAACAAGGATGATTATATTAAGACAACACAAATGGAAAAGGAGCCTGGATGGACAGACAATATGCCGGTCAAGTGGCACAGCGAGTAGAGCGCTCGCTTTGACATCCGTGCAGAGCTTGCTAATGCAGGTTCGAATCCCAGTGGGGCCAAACTCAGCCTTTCATCCTTCCGAGGTCTATAAATGAGCACCACACACCGTGGGTAATAATAAGCGGCACTCAGATACCTGAGGGTTCTAGCGCTATATAAATGCCAAATTATTATTTTTATCCTGCTGCAGGACAAGACAAGGTGATTGTTGAGGAAATTAAGCGAATTAACTGTTCTGACATGACGGAACAGACTGTAATGCCTAGATGCTTGGAACATTCACAGCTGCTAATCTATGGGTGAGTACAACCAAAGGATGGGAAGATATGCAAAGATGCGACAGATCTTCCCCATGAAAGCCTCAACCTAGGTGCATTTTGATAGGACATCGAAAATGTCTCTCCGGAATTGGCTACAATCCATAATATCAGCTTTCCATTGTTGAGCAATATCAGAGACCACAGTCATTAACCCTTTAAGTGCCATGGGTATTTCTCCCCAGTGCCAGAGCCTTTTTTGGTGATTTTGGTATGTGGCCATTCAATGGCTTGTAACTTTTTTGTTACATGAGATATCTCGGCCAAATTTGGCTCCTTTTTTTCCCACATGTAGGCGGTCGTAACGCCACCCAGGAATCCCAGGTTGCTGTAGGGAGGTGAGAGAAAATAAGGAAAATGTGCAAAAATTTTGGGTTTTTTCAAAAAATGCCAATAAAATGATGTACAAAGAAGCCTGTGGTTTTTTCCTTGTAAGAGCTAGGAACAAATGGTTTGCTGTGCTGAGTTCCCCAATGTGTTGGCTTTCAGGAACAGGTTGAGTGGAAATGGCAAAAAATTATTTTGATGGGGTTATCAACCGTTTTGTGAGAGGTAGGCGATTTTTGCCATTTTTGCCAATCGGACATGCATGGACGGAATGGAAGAAAAGGGCAGGAAAGCCAAATTGGAGGACAGAAAGGCATATATTTCTGAAAAGTAGACAAAATTCCAAGTTTAGGAAGGGGTAATTTGCATAGGTCAGGCAACAACTATGTAGGGGAAACTGCCATCGAATGGGGGAAAAGCGGGAAAATGACTGAAAAAAAAGGTATGTGTTGGATATGGTTGGCTTGGTACGGCAATGGCTTCTATGAATTTTGAGAAAAGCAATGCTCCGCTACATTCCCCCGACTCTTGCAGTTAGGAGAGCATACCATTTTTGTAGTGTTTGTACAAAACAAGCAATACCACAAGCCAAACACTGAGCCATGGTACACAGGAGTTTTACGCTCACGGCCTGACCAGACGCACTTAGCATGTGTAAATTGGGAAAACCAATGTGGTGAGGAACGGCAGCCATACATTTTTTGAAAGAGCACAGGCAGACCTTTTCAAGGGTAGGTGACTTGTGCAGGTTACAAAAGTGTATGGTGGCTAAAGCAGCGACTACATATAGGTCACATTTGGGAAAAGAAAGGGTTGTGAGACAAAGGGCTCCAGCAAATGGGTCAAAACGTTATGAAAACCACACAAACACAACACATGGCCTACCGTCCCGCGTTCCCACAGGTGTCCCGATGAAAACGGTACCCCACATGTGTGGGTGCACCTACCTGGCCGGCAAGGGGAAAGCCTAAAACACAAGTAACCCCAAGTCTGTTTTCAGAGGGAAATCTCAGACATTCTGCCGACCGGCACAACGTACAGATATGGGCCTCGGGTGTCCAAGCCACCGAAGAAAAGGGGGAACCCCATGCATTTCCGAAAAGAGGACATCCGTGGGAATCCGCAGAGGTATGATTTGCGCACATCGCCCCAGATTTTTTTACCCAGACACCCCTGCAAAGTCCGAAATGTGGGGAAAAAAACGCTTTTTCCGCACATTTTGCTCGACGCACCCATCGAAACACGTCCCCAACAACACATGGCCTACCGTCACGCGTTCCCACAGGTGTCCCGATGAAAACGGTACCTCACATGTGTGGGTGCCCTTACCTGGCCGCCAAGGGGAAAGCCTAAAACACAAGTAACCTCAAGTCTGTTTTCACACGGGAAATGTCACACTCTCACATCATACAGATATGGGCCTCGGGTGTCCAAGCCACCAAGGAAAACAGGGAACCCCATGCATTTCCGAAAATAGGACACCCGTGGGAATCCGCAGTGGTATGATATGCCCAAATCGCCCCAGAATTTATTACCCAGACACCCCCGCAAAGTCTGAAATGTGGGAAAAAATACGCATTTTCCGCACATTTCGCTCGACTCACCCTTCAAAACACGCCCCCAACAACACATGGCCTACTGTCCCGCGTTCCCACAGGTGTCCCGATGAAAACGGTACCTCACATGTGTGGGTGCACCTACCTGGCCGCCAAGGGGAAAGCCTAAAACACAAGTAACCCCAAGTCTGTTTTCACACCGGAAATGTCACACTCTCACATCATACAGATATGGGCCTCGGGTGTCCAAGCCACCGAGGAAAACAGGGAACCCCATGCATTTCCGAAAAGAGGACACCCGTGGGAATCCGCAAAGGTATGATATGCCCAAATTGCCCCAGATTTTATTACCCAGACACCCCCGCAAAGTCCGAAATGTGGGAAAAAATACGCAATTTCCGCACATTTCGCTCGGCTCACCCATCGAAACACGCCCCCAACAACACATGGCCTACCGTCACGCGTTCCCACAGGTGTCCCGATGAAAACAGTACCTCACATGTGTGGGTGCACCTACCTGGCCGCCAAGGGGAAAGCCTAAAACACAAGTAACCCCAAGTCTGTTTTCAGAGGGAAATCTCAGACATTCTGCCAACCGGCACAACGTACATATATGGGCCTCGGGTGTCCAAGCCACCGAGGAAAACAGGGAACCCCATGCATTTCCAAAAAGAGGACACCCGTGGGAATCCGCAGAGGTATGATATGCCCAAATTGCCCCAGAATTTATTACCCAGACACCCCTGCAAAGTCCGAAATGTGGGAAAAAATACGCAATTTCCGCACATTTCGCTCGGCTCACCCATCGAAACACGCCCCCAACAACACATGGCCTACCGTCACGCGTTCCCACAGGTGTCCCGATGAAAATGGTACCTCACATGTGTGCGTGCACCTACCTCGCCGCCAAGGGGAAAGCCTAAAACACAAGTAACCCCAAGTCTGTTTTCACACCGGAAATGTCACACTCTCACATCATACAGATATGGGCCTCGGGTGTCCAAGCCACCAAGGAAAACACGGAACCCCATGCATTTCCGAAAATAGGACACCTGTGGGAATCCGCAGAGGTATGATATGCCCAAATCGCCCCAGAATTTATTACCCAGACACCCCTGCAAAGTCCGAAATGTGGGAAAAAATACGCATTTTCCTCACATTTCGCTCGACTCACCCATCGAAACACGCCCCCAACAACACATGGCCTACTGTCCCGCGTTCCCACAGGTGTCCCGATGAAAACGGTACCTCACATGTGTGGGTGCACCTACCTGGCCGCCAAGGGGAAAGCCTAAAACACAAGTAACCCCAAGTCTGTTTTCAGAGGGAAATCTCAGACATTCTGCCGACCGGCACAATGTACAGATATGGGCCTCGGGTGTCCAAGCCACCGAGGAAAACAGGGAACCCCATGCATTTCCGAAAAGAGGACACCCGTGGGAATCCGCAGAGGTGTGATTTGCGCACATCGCCCCAGATTTTTTTACCCAGACACCCCTGCAAAGTCAAAAATGTGGGGAAAAAAACGCTTTTTCCGCACATTTCGCTCGACGCACCCATCGAAACACGCCCCCAACAACACATGGCCTACCGTCCCGCGTTCCCACAGGTGTCCCGATGAAAACGGTACCTCACATGCGTGGGTGCACCTACCTGGCCGCCAAGGGGAAAGCCGAAAACACAAGTAACCCCAAGTCTGTTTTCAGAGGGAAATCTCAGACATTCTGCCGACCGGCACAACGTACAGATATGGGCCTCGGGTGTCCAAGCCACCGAGGAAAACAGGGAACCCCATGCATTTCCGAAAAGAGGACACCCGTGGGAATCCGCTGAGGTATGATATGCCCAAATTGCCCCAGATTTTATTACCCAGACACCCCCGCAAAGTCCGAAATGTGGGAAAAAATACGCAATTTCCGCACATTTCGCTCGGCTCACCCATCGAAACACGCCCCCAACAACACATGGCCTACCGTCACGCGTTCCCACAGGTGTCCCGATGAAAACGGTACCTCACATGCGTGGGTGCACCTACCTGGCCGCCAAGGGGAAAGCCTAAAACACAAGTAACCACAAGTCTGTTTTCAGAGGGAAATCTCAGACATTCTGCCGACCGGCACAACGTACAGATATGGGCCTTGGGTGTCCAAGCCACCGAGGAAAACAGGGAGCCCCATGCATTTCCGAAAAGAGGACACCCGTGGGAATCCGCAGAGGTGTGATTTGCGCACATCGCCCCATATTTTTTTACCCAGACAGCCCTGCAAAGTCCGAAATGTGGGGAAAAAAACGCTTTTTCTGCACATTTCGGTCGACGCACCCATCGAAACATGCCCCCAACAACACATGGCCTACCGTCCCGCCTTCCCACAGGTGTCCCGATGAAAACGGTACCTCCCATGCGTGGGTGCACCTACCCGGCCGCCAAGGGGAAAGCCGAAAACACAAGTAACCCCAAGTCTGTTTTCAGAGGGAAATCTCAGACATTCTGCCGACCGGCACAACGTACAGATATGGGCCTCGGGTGTCCAAGCCACCGAGGAAAACAGGGAACCCCATGCATTTCCGAAAAGAGGACACCCGTGGGAATCCGCAGAGGTGTGATTTGCGCACATCGCCCCAGATTTTTTTACCCAGACACCCCTGCAAAGTCCGAAATGTGGGGAAAAAAACGCTTTTTCCGCACATTTTGCTCGACGTACCCATCGAAACACGCCCCCAACAACACATGGCCTACCGTCCCGCGTTCCCACAGGTGTCCCGATGAAAACGGTACCTCACATGCGTGGGTGCACCTACCTGGCCGCCAGGGGGAAAGCCTAAAACACAAGTAACCCCAAGTCTGTTTTCAGAGGGAAATCTCAGACATTCTGCCGACCGGCACAATGTACAGATATGGGCCTCGGGTGTCCAAGCCACCGAGGAAAACAGGGAACCACATGCATTTCCGAAAAGAGGACACCCGTGGGAATCCGCAGAGGTGTGATTTGCGCACATCGCCCCAGATTTTTTTACCCAGACACCCCTGCAAAGTCCGAAATGTGGGGGAAAAAAACCCTTTTTCCACACATTTCGCTCGACGCACCCATCGAAACACGCCCCCAACAACACATGGCCTAACGTCCCGCGTTCCCACAGGTGTCCCGATGAAAACTGTATCTCACATGCGTGGGTGCACCTTCCTGGCCGCCAAGGGGAAAGCCTAAAACACAAGTAACCCCAAGTCTGTTTTCAGAGGGAAATCTCAGACATTCTGCCGACCGGCACAACGTACAGATATGGGCCTCGGGTGTCCAAGCCACCGAGGAAAACAGGGAACCCCATGTATTTCCAAAAAGAGGACACCCGTGGGAATCCGCAGAGGTATGATATGCCCAAATTGCCCAAGAATGTATTACCCAGACACCCCTGCAAAGTCCGAAATGTGGGAAAAAATACGCAATTTCCGCACATTTTGCTCGGCTCACCCATCGAAACACGCCCCCAACAACACATGGCCTACTGTCACGCGTTCCCACAGGTGTCCCGATGAAAACGGTACCTCACATGTGTGGGTGCTCCTACCTGGCCGCCAAGGGGAAAGCCTAAAACACAAGTAACCCCAAGTCTGTTTTCAGAGGGAAATCTCAGACATTCTGCCGACCGGCACAATGTACAGATATGGGCCTCGCGTGTCCAAGCCACCGAGGAAAACAGGGAACCCCATGCATTTCCGAAAAAAGGACACCCGTGGGAATCCGCAGAGGTGTGATTTGCGCACATCGCCCCAGATTTTTTTACCCAGACACCCCTGCAAAGTCCGAAATGTGGGGAAAAAAACGCTTTTTCCGTACATTTCGCTCGACGCACCCATCGAAACACGCCCCCAACAACACATGGCCTACCGTCCCGCGTTCCCACAGGTGTCCCGATGAAAACGGTACCTCACCTGCGTGGGTGCACCTACCTGGCCGCCAAGGGGAAAGCCGAAAACACAAGTAACCCCAAGTCTGTTTTCAGAGGGAAATCTCAGACATTCTGCCGACCGGCACAACGTACAGATATGGGCCTCGGGTGTCCAAGCCACCGAGGAAAACAGGGAACCCCATGCATTTCCGAAAAGAGGACACCCGTGGGAATCCGCAGAGGTATGATATGCCCAAATTGCCCCAGATTGTATTACCCAGACACCCCCGCAAAGTCCGAAATGTGGGAAAAAATACGCAATTTCCGCACATTTCGCTCGGCTCACCCATCGAAACACGCCCCCAACAACACATGGCCTACCGTCACGCGTTCCCACAGGTGTCCCGATGAAAATGGTACCTCACATGCGTGGGTGCACCTACCTGGCCGCCAAGGGGAAAGCCTAAAACACAAGTAACCCCAAGTCTGTTTTCAGAGGGAAATCTCAGACATTCTGCCGACCGCACAACGTACAGATATGGGCCTTGGGTGTCCAAGCCACCGAGGAAAACAGGGAGCCCCATGCATTTCCGAAAAGAGGACACCCGTGGGAATCCGCAGAGGTGTGATTTGCGCACATCGCCCCAGATTTTTTTACCCAGACACCCCTGCAAAGTCCGAAATGTGGGGAAAAAAACGCTTTTTCCGCACATTTCGCTCGACGCACCCATCGAAACATGCCCCCAACAACACATGGCCTACCGTCCCACGTTCCCACAGGTGTCCCGATGAAAACGGTACCTCACATGCGTGGGTGCACCTACCTGGCCGCCAAGGGGAAAGCCTAAAACACAAGTAACCCCAAGTCTGTTTTCAGAGGGAAATCTCAGACATTCTGCCGACCGGCACAACGTACAGATATGGGCCTCGGGTGTCCAAGCCACCAAGGAAAACAGGGAACCCCATGCATTTCCAAAAAGAGGACACCCGCAGAGGTATGATATGCCCAAATTGCCCCAGAATTTATTACCCAGACACCCCTGCAAAGTCCGAAATGTGGGAAAAAATACGCAATTTCCGCACATTTTGCTCGGCTCACTCATCGAAACACACCCCCAACAACACATGGCCTACCGTCACGCGTTCCCACAGGTGTCCCGATGAAAACGGTACCTCACATGTGTGGGTGCACCTACCTGGCCGCCAAGGGGAAAGCCTAAAACACAAGTAACCCCAAGTCTGTTTTCAGAGGGAAATCTCAGACATTCTGCCGACCGGCACAATGTACAGATATGGGCCTCGGGTGTCCAAGCCACCGAGGAAAACAGGGAACCCCATGCATTTCCGAAAAGAGGACACCCGTGGGAATCCGCAGAGGTGTGATTTGCGCACATCGCCCCAGATTTTTTTACCCAGACACCCCTGCAAAGTCCGAAATGTGGGGAAAAAAACGCTTTTTCCGCACATTTCGCTCGACGCACCCATCGAAACACGCCCCCAACAACACATGGCCTACCGTCACGCGTTCCCACAGGTGTCCGGATGAAAACGGTACCTCACATGCGTGGGTGCACCTACCTGGCCGGCAAGGGGTAAGCCTAAAACACAAGTAACCCCAAGTCTGTTTTCAGAGGGAAATCTCAGACATTCTGCCGACCGGCACAATGTACAGATATGGGCCTCGGGTGTCCAAGCCACCGAGGAAAACAGGGAACCCCATGCATTTCCGAAAAGAGGACACCCGTGGGAATCTGCAGAGGTGTGATTTGCGCACATCGCCCCAGATTTTTTTACGCAGACACCCCTGCAAAGTCTGAAATGTGGGTAAAAAACGCTTTTTCCGCACATTTTGCTCGACGCACCCATCAAAACACTCCCCCAACAATGCATGGCCTACCCTCCCGCGTTCCCACAGGTGTCCCGATGAAAACGGTACCTCACATGTGTGGGTGCACCTACCTGGCCGCCAAGGGGAAAGCCTAAAACACAAGTAACCCCAAGTCTGTTTTCACACCGGAAATGTCACACTCTCACATCATACAGATATGGGCCTCGGGTGTCCAAGCCACCGAGGAAAACAGGGAACCCCATGCATTTCCGAAAAGAGGACACCCGTGGGAATCCGCAGAGGTATGATATGCCCAAATTGCCCCAGATTTTATTATCCAGACACCCCCGCAAATTCCGAAATGTGGGAAAAAATACGCAATTTCCGCACATTTCGCTCGGCTCACCCATCGAAACACACCCTCAACAACACATGGCCTACTGTTACGCGTTCCCACAGGTGTCCCGATGAAAACGGTACCTCACATGTGTGGGTGCACCTACCTGGCCGCCAAGGGGAAAGCCTAAAACACAAGTAACCCCAAGTCTGTTTTCAGAGGGAAATCTCAGACATTCTGCCAATCGGCAGAACGTACAGATATGGGCCTCGGGTGTCCAAGCCACCGAGGAAAACAGGGAACCCCATGCATTTCCAAAAAGAGGACACCCGTGGGAATCCGCAGAGGTGTGATTTGCGCACATCGCCCCAGATTTTTTTCCCAGACACCCCTGCAAAGCCCGAAATGTGGGGAAAAAAATGCTTTTTCCGCACATTTCGCTCGACGCACCCATCGAAACACGCCCCGAACAACACATGGCCTACTGTCACGCGTTCCCACAGGTGTCCCGATGAAAACGGTACCTCACATGCGTGGGTGCACCTACCTGGCCGCCAAGGGGAAAGACTAAAACACAAGTAACCCCAAGTCTGTTTTCAGAGGGAAATCTCAGACATTCTGCCGACCGGCACAACGTACAGATATGGGCCTCGGGTGTCCAAGCCACCGAGGAAAACAGGGAACCCCATGCATTTCCGAAAAGATGACACCCGTGGGAATCCGCAGAGGTGTGATTTGTGCACATCGCCCCAGATTTTTTTACCCAGAAACCCCTGCAAAGTCCGAAATGTGGGGAAAAAAACGCTTTTTCCGCACATTTCGCTCGACGCACCCATCGAAACACGCCCCCAACAACACATGGCCTACCGTCCCGCGTTCCCACAGGTGTCCCGATGAAAACGGTACCTCACATGCGTGGGTGCACCTACCTGGCCGCCAAGGGGAAAGCCTAAAACACAAGTAACCCCAAGTCTGTTTTCAGAGGGAAATCTCAGACATTCTGCCGACCGGCACAACGTACAGATATGGGCCTCGGGTGTCCAAGCCACCGAGGAAAACAGGGAACCCCATGCATTTCCGAAAAGAGGACACCCGTGGGAATCCGCAGAGGTGTGATTTGCGCACATCGCCCCAGAATTTATTACCCAGACACCCCCGCAAATTCCGGGGCACATTTCGGACTTTGCGGGGGTGTCTGGGTATCAAATTCTGGGGCGATGTGCGCAAATCATACCTCTGCGGATTCCCACCGGTGTCCTCTTTTCGGAAATGCATGGGGCTCCCTGTTTTCCTTGGTGGCTTGGACACCCGAGGCCCATATCTGTATGTTGTGCCGGTCGGCAGAATGGCTGAGATTCCCCTCTGCAAACAGACTGGGGGTTGCTTCCGTTTTCGGCTTGCCCCTTGCCGGCCAGGTAGGTGCACCCACGCATGTGAGGTACCATTTTCATCGGGACACCTGTGGGAACGTGTGACAGTAGGCCATGTGTTGTTGGGGGCGTGTTTCGATGGGTGAGTCGAGCGAAATGTTCGGAAATTGCGTATTTTTTCCCACGTTTTGGACTTTGCAGGGGTGTCTGGGTAATAAATTCTGGGGCAATTTGGGCATATCATACCTCTGCGGATTCCCACGGGTGTCCTCTTTTTGGAAATGCATGGGGTTCCCTGTTTTCCTCGGTGGCTTGGACACCCGAGGCCCATATCTGTACGTTGTGCCGGTCGGCAGAATGTCTGAGATTTCCCTCTGAAAACAGACTTGGGGTTACTTGTGTTTTAGGCCTTCCCCTTGGCGGCCAGGTAGGTGCACCCACGCATGTGAGGTACCGTTTTCATCGGGACACCTGTGGGAACACGAGAAGGTATGACATCTGCTGTTGGCGATGTGTTTCGGTGAGTGGACACAGGGAAATGTCTCTGAAATTGGCCGGAAATGAAGACAATTCTCAGACATTTCGCTCTGGCCACCCACCGAAACACACCGCCAACAACACGTGGCCTACCTTCCCGTGTCCCCACACGTGTCCCGATGAAAACGGTACCTCACATGTGTGGGTGCACCTACCGGGGGCGCAAAAGGAAAAGGGTAACCGACTGGGAACCCCAAGCCATTCGCCACTGCCCATTTTGTTCATGTGGGCAACCTACAGATTTGGGCCTAGGGTGTCGCAGCCAGCAAGGGAAACAGGGAACCCCATGCATTTCCCAAAAGAGGACACCCGTGGGAATCCACAGAGGTCTGCCTTGCGCAAATTGCCCCAGTTTTTATTAGCCACAATCCCCGACAAAGTGTGATATTTGGTGGGGAACAAAAACAATGTTCACTTTGTCTGGGGTTCTGGGTAATAAATTCTGGCCCGCTTCGCGCAAATCAGACCTCTGTGCTTTCCCACGGGTGTCCTCTTTCGGGAAATGCATGGGGTTCCCTGTTGTCCTTGCTGGCTTGGACACCCTAGGCCCAAATCTGTAGGTTGCCCACATGAACAAATTGTGCTGTGGCGAAAGGCTTGGGGTTACCAGCGGGTTACCCTTTTCCTTTTGCGCCCCCGGTAAGTGCACCCACACATGCGAGGTACCTTTTTCATCGGGACACCTGTGGGAACACGAAAAGGTATGACATCTGCTGTTGGCGACGTGTTTCGGTGAGTGGACACAGGGAAATGTCTCTGAAATTGGCCGGAAATGAAGACAATTATCAGACATTTCGCTCTGGCCACCCACCGAAACACACCGCCAACAACACGTGGCCTACCTTCCCGTGTCCCCACACGTGTCCCGATGAAAACGGTACCTCACATGTGTGGGTGCACCTACCGGGGGCGCAAAAGGAAAAGGGTAACCGACTGGGAACCCCAAGCCATTCGCCACTGCCCATTTTGTTCATGTGGGCAACCTACAGATTTGGGCCTAGGGTGTCGCAGCCAGCAAGGGAAACAGGGAACCCCATGCATTTCCCAAAAGAGGACACCCGTGGGAATCCACAGAGGTGTGACTTACGCAAATCGGCCCAGAATGTAATACCCAGAACCACCAGCAAAGACCCACATGGGAGAAGGGTGCCCAAGGCCAGGGATATTACCGCCGACTTTGCTGGAGCCCTGGCTGCCCTGCGTTACAGCTTCTCCCCACCAAGGAGTCTCGGCAGTGTGCCAATACCTCCCCGAAGGGAAAAGCTGTAATGATGCCCAGCCGCAACTCCAGGACAGTTGGAGGTGATCTGCCCAGACAGGCCATTCCCACCCACACCACCAACAATCCAGCCCCAGTCTCACCCACCCCACTGACAGTGGGACCTAACCATAGAATAATAAAAAACCGTACTCACATAACGTTGCAGCTGCTCGGGTAGAAAAAGCTGTAAACAAAACAAAGAACATGTGTTACCTACGGTCACACCAGCAAAATGTAGCCCTCCCCGGGGGCAGATAGGGGGGGGTTGTCCTGCACTCTTCCCTGGGCTCAGGCGTCCGTTCCTAGGAGCAGATATCTGGTCCCAGGAAGGGCTGCATGACTTGGCACCCACTCCATTGCGGGTGGGGGGGAGGGGGTCAACGCCCCATCCCATTAGAAAATTTCCTGACCCTTTGGGGTGCCCCACCGCCCCCCCTAAAAAGCGTTCCACCATTTTCATTTTTTTCCTTTGGTAACCCAACTCCCCTTGGTGCAGAGGGCCACATTGGTGTGCCAATCTGGCGCTGGGGTGCCCAAACCTTACTGCCCCACCTACTGGGGGGCCTGTCCCACCATTTTTGGGGGCCCTCTCCCCCCTCACCCCAAATGGCTGGGGGACACACCTCATGCAGGCCTCCCTGGGCCTCCTCCAAACGGCTGCGTGAGGTACACCCCACCTCCATTTGGTGTGAGGGGGGAGAGGGCCACCCCAAAAGGTGGGGCAGGACCCCCAATAGATGGGGCAGTAGGGTTTGGGCACCCTGGGGGCAGATAGCCACACTAATGTGGCCATCTGCACCAAGCAAAGTTGGGTAAACAAAAAACAAAATACAAATTCATAGGCTGCTTTTTAGGGGGGCTGAGGGGCACCCTAAATTGGCAGAGAATGATGTACCGCAATGGGGGGTGGCCCTCAACCCCCCCCCCACCGTAAATGGAGGGCCCCACCTCATGCAACCTTCCCTGGGGGCTGATATCTGCTCCTAGGAAGGGGCATCTGACCCCTGGGAGGGATGCAAGAGGTGGGGCCCCCCCTATCTTCCGCCAGGGAGGGTTGCATGAGGTGGGGCCCTCCATTTGGGGTCGGGGAGGGCTGAGGGCCACCCCCCGTTGCAGTACATCATTTGCTGCCAATTTAGGGTGGCCCTCAGCCCCCCCTAAAAAGCAGCCTGTGATTTTGTATATTTTTTTTTGTTTACCCAACTTCGCTTGGTGCAGATGGGCCCATTAGTGTGGCTATCTGCCCCCAGGGTGCCCAAACCCTACTGCCCCATCTATTGGGGGTCCTGCCCCACCTTTTGGGGTGCCCCCCCACCCCACCCCCAATGGCTGGGGGACACACCTCATGCAGGCCTCCCTGGGCCTCCTCCAAACGGCTGTGTGAGGTACACCCCACCTCCATTTGGGGTGAGGGGGGAGAGGGCCACCCCAAAAGGTGGGGCAGGACACCCAATAGATGGGGCAGTAGGGTTTGGGCACCCTGGGGGCAGATAGCCACACTAATGTGGCCATCTGCACCAAGCAAAGTTGGGTAAACAAAAAACAAAATGCAAATTCACAGGCTGCTTTTTAGGGGGGGGGCTGAGGGCCACCCTAAATTGGCAGCGCATGATGTACCGCAACGGGGGGTGGTCCTCAACCCCCCCCACCCCAAATGGAGGGCCCCACCTCATGCAACCCACCAAGGGGGCAGATAGGGGGGGCCCCACCTCATGCATCCCTCCCTGGGGTCAGATGCCCCTTCCTAGGAGCAGATAGCTGCCCCCAGGGAGGGTTACAAGGGGTGTCCCTTTCTACTTCGGTGGGGGGGCACATCCCTCCCCCCCCTTTCATTCAATAAAAAATCCATTGTGGCTAGTGGCCCCCCACCCCAAACCCCTTCCCCCACCCCCTTTCCACATACTTTCAATTTTTTTCTTTTTCATTCCCCTGGGGCAAATGGTCAGCCATCTGCCCCAGGGTTCTCATGCACGTGCCCCCATGCTTTCGGAGCCGGGAGGGAGAGAGGGCTGCTTACTTGAAGCAGTCCTTCCCCCCGCCCCCTCACAAACGGATCCATGGTGGTCTAGTGGGTTGCTGGTCACGGATCGAGCGCTCTGCGCCGATCCGTGACCAGCAATGCCTCATATATGTGATGTCCTTGGAAAGGGGGGAACCCCCCCTTTCCAAGGACACAATTTTTTCAAATCCCTGGTGGTCTAGTGGGCCCCAGGACCCCAAACCCCCTCCCACCTCCCTCCATCCCTCGATTTTTTTTTTTTTTATTTTTTTTTTATTTCACCCCTGGGGGCAGTGATCATCTGCCCCCAGGGGTCTCTGCTGATGTGGCCCCATGCCTTGGGGCCACGGGGGAGGGGAGGGCGCTTACCTAGTAAGCAGCCCCCTCCTCCCCCTGCGTCACAAACGGATCTGTATTTATCCGGTGGCATTGCTGCCCACGGATCGCGCGCCCTGCGCTCGATCCGCGGGCAGCAATGCCACACAATGGGTATCGTTGGAAAGGGGAGAATCTCCCCTTTCCAACGATACCTGCCTCGATCTCCGGCTTGAAATACAGCCGGAGATCGAGGCGGACAAAGAAGGTCTCTTACCTTCTCTCTTCCCCGCAGCAGCCGAAAATGGCTGCTGCGGGGAATTTACTTTCAGTTTCACGCCGACGTGCGTTACGCACGCCGACGTGAAACTGAAGGTAATCCAGCCCCCTGGCAGTGAGGGGGGACCTCCCCCTCACATAGCCCGGGGGTTGGATTACAGTTTTGAGCGATCCCTGCTTTGCAGGGATCGCTCAAAACAAGGTGCCGAAAAGGATGAGCTATCTCGTCCTTGGCACTGCGTATGCACTTCCAAGGACGAGATACCTCGTCCTTGGCACTTAAAGGGTTAAAAAGGTTTTCAAGCCAGCTTTTTTAGCGCATAGACCTCCTGATCCAAAAGCCATGTCTTGACAGCATTCTTGACACATTCTCACCATCGGCTCCCAGTTTCTGATGCAACCCTTCATCCCCTCTGAAACTACCAACACCCCCTTCTTCGTGATATATTTTGGACAGCTTTATGTGGGACACCCCACAACCACTGGACATAAAGACAAAACTAGGTTTTATAAACAACTTATTTTTATTAACATTTATTAACATTACCATTAGATTTGTATTCAAATTGTATTCACATTAAATAGCAGGGGTCATCAGATGATCTACAGTTACCCTTTGGGCTCCAAGTTCTGCTTTATGAGCAATTACTTGATGCATACATTAGCGTTCACTACTTCGACAAACACACATGCACTGTGTAAAGGTGGTTGATAGAAATTCATAAAGTTTCCTATCAAACAGCCAATATATTTTAGCGCATAAGAAACGCTGTCACATGTTGTACACCTCCAGCTTCAATGAAGGTCCCATGGATGGCCTTAAATCGTTGAAACCCACTTTTTGGTGCTTTTTCCAGTAGTTGTCCATTAGCGAGTGGTTGCTGTTGTAAGATATGTTCTCAATACATAGAACATTGCTAGATTCGCATCTGAATACCTGTGATTTTCTTTCCAGATAAAACAACAACCTTGGAGATATAGTGGCTAAATCCTCTTTAAGGAAATCCAGCAATAATTGCTGTACACATCCACTAGCAGGTTTCACATTAAATTGTCAGCATTCAAACATGTGTTCATTTTTTTCCTGCAAATAAGTGTAAATACATGTACATTATCTACATTGTCATTCTTCATAGGTTAGTTTACAGGGCGCCATATATGTTGTTCTATTGTACTAGTTTAGAAATACTTTGACCTCCCCTTGTAAACAGTTTTTTCAATAATGCGTCTAAGACACATTGGACAACCCTTCTAAACTGCTTCATTTTCATAGGAAGATTATTCGCTAATTGTATAGCCCACAACATTTTAGACACGCATTGTTTCACCCCTTTCCCAACCCTTAGCTGGGTTAGCGTCTGTATTAGGTTCATAATGTTTGCGAGATATTTAAGGGTCAACATGTCACATATTTTACATAATGATCAATCTGTATAAGATATTTCCCAACAGCCATGAGCATACTGCTATGGATCGTCAATTTTATGTCCAGAGCACATCTGTGAAAGGGTTGTTTTTAAACGCATTTTTACCACTATAGCCGTGAAGCCCTGAATGGCTAGGATATCAACCCAAGTCACATCCGATGTGGCTACATCATCTTTAATGCTATCTGTCTCCATTAGTGAAATACATTCCTTACACAGGTTATTATCGATGTTCCCCAGGTTTTCAATTTGATTTCAACAGCAAACACAGTAAATATTGACAATGTCTGCTACACTTTGGTTCTTCTCAATGCTGTCCATTTGATCAGTTAGAGGCTGTAGACAAAACAGAAATGCATTGTTTTAACTGTGAATATTTCTCACACCCCTACAAAATACAAGTGTTTGCTTTAAAAATATACCCAGCTGTTTACATGCCATCCGATATCCAGGCTCCATGTCCTTCTGTTGACTCCCTGTATTCAGGGGGTCAGGGTTACCCTCTGTTATGATAACTCTATCATTCTGTATCTGTTATCTTCAGACTCCAATTCACCTGAACACGAACGCACACTCTCTTCGGCAAGAGGCTGCTCGAGAAGAATCATGTGTCACCACGAGTAACCATTTTCAAATTAGTGCGGCTACACATGGGTGTAATCTCCTTAATGTTTTTAATACATTCTCCAACAGATCACCCCATGATGGTGGCTCACTGCTGACAGGAAGTGGAGCCATGTACTCCCTGAGCTCCCCGGTTTCACGGTCCACCACCAAATCCTAAGGATCCTCCATCACATGATGACTGGAATAGGAACGAGCATTGGACTCTCTGGATCTGCTGGGAGCTGTTTTCCCCTCATCATAGCTGTAGCTGTTCATAATTGTAGTTTCCTGGACATCACACTGATAGCCCTGAAAAGTCTGAAAAGCGCATATGTTTCCATGGCATTCATCAGCTACATATACTCGTTGTAAGAACCCACCCCTAAAAGTGTCATAATTGTTAAAATTATAATTGTTCTTTTATAACATGCTTAATAACCATAAGTGCAGGATCAGGAGTCAGACCTTTGTTGTGCCACGTTGTTTTGCTTCCAAGACAAAAGTGTTGCCGCTGAGCTATCCTTCCTCCTCTTAGCCTTACAACTACCCACAGACATATACCTATTTATATTCAGTCCATTACATTTCTAATCCATGTTATATAAAAAGCATATTACATTTATATAAAACATGTTGGAGTTCTGATCAAATGTATTTAAGATGCATTAAACAATTTCTGGGGATCTTATCAATTTTATATCAAATGTATAAAACAAGTGCTGGGATTCAATCTAATTAATAGGTGGTCAGTGGGTGGGGAAAGGGGCGTGGAAACAGGCAGGGCCACCTGCCACTTGTAATGATTGATGAAAGGTATCCCACCCCACTACTGACCCTTCCTAACTTCCTGTAAGATAGACCCTTTGGGAGCTGACATTAGAAGGCCACACCTGTGTTACCATAGCAAGTACTGCCGCCTTGCAGAAGGCTTGGAATGGACAATTCCACTGTGACAAATTGACTACATAAGGGACATAAGGGACTGAAATGCCCCCTCCCTCTCAACCCCCGACCTCTTTGGCCTCATCTCAAAGAAACAACCCAAAAAATCCTCTGTAAAGAAGATTTCACTGGAACATTCTTTGGGTAGTGTTTGCACAAAATCCCCAGCCATTATGGTGAAGATAAAGAGACACTTCAAATCACAGCAAGAACCCCATAGAACTGTTTTGATAATCTAGGGTTTCTAACCTCTTTGAGCATCTTGAGCCGCAGACTCGACAATGCCTACCTGATCCCCAGTTTCTTCTAGCTTGGAGCAAATTGCTGCTGCAGAACAGCATTGTGTCGTTAGGCCCAGTCAAACCATCTCACCATTGAAGTTGAAACGCTGCATATCTACAATTGAGCCAATGTTAAGTCTTCAAACCATCTGCACATCGCCACTTTTCCAAAGCTTCTTCAAGCTATTGGCACTTGCTGAGTTGCCTGGGTTTATGTGTACCATCAAAGCAGCTTGACTGGCTCGAATCTGATTTGACTCAATGGAAAGCGAACCGGAGCTTGGCCTGATGTTGTTCACCTCTTAAAACAATTAGGTATGGAAATGTGGTTGTGTCCCACTGGCCTTTTTCTCTGGGCTCTAGTAATCTTTAAGACTCTTCTTTATGCAGAACATATATTCTTGCATATTAACTTGCCACAAAGACTATTTGCATGCATAACACTGCTCATCATACAAGGAGGGCTCTTTTCACCCAAAAGTCTGGGTTATCTATATTCCTTTACAGGACGTTTTACAAGTGACGTTAATAGTTTTACTGTTCTTTTACTTTCCCAAAGTGTTATTCTTTGTTATTGAATCTTGATTGCACATTTCCTTTATTTTGGCGGGATAGTACTCTTTGTTTTCGGATGCTTCCTTGCTGGCTTACATCCTTCTTGTAGAATATAGCCTGCCCTTGCCTCGTGGTATCTTAAAGAGGTAAAGGAGGTGTACCATTCATGCTATTCCCATTTCACCTTTATGATTGAGGTCACTGCTTGTTTAATAGCAGTGTGAGGATGAGTAGAAGTTAAGAAAACCACTACTCAACCCTGTACTCCTTTATCATCCCATGTAGAGCATAAGACTTCATATTTATATTACAGTTTCACCCCTCTGTCAGGAGACAATTTAACATCTGTCAACTGAAGTATACCCCAGCACCCACGCCGGAGAAAGGTGAGGGGTGTGATGACATAAACAGACCACCAGACCTCTTCTGGTGTGAGTACTTATAGTGAATGAGTGTGTACATCTCTGTTGTCCATTTATCAGTAACATATGCAAGTAAGGTAGGTCTGTCTACCATTTGCACTGACTGCCTGGCCCTCGGCTGCACACCTGGGCTCATTTAGTGAATAATGTGCATATGTGTTAAACTGCTAGGTTGCACAATGATATGGACACTGTGTGCAGCACACTGGGCTTCCAGCAAACTAGAATAAAAACGAACAAACAAATGAAGCAAAGGTCAGAACTGAGACCGAGGGAGACCCCTAGGTTCTTCAGTATTTTGGAGGGTACATAAGCTCTCTATTTTGAATTGCATGAAGATACAATGATTTGACAGCATTAAGTGTATGTCATTGTTTCAGTAATGAGATGCATGTTTCCCGAGATGTTCCACATGCCACAAAAAAACATTTAAAGTGACATGCATAAGAAAGCCCTGAATTGCTCTTGATAGAAATAAGGAATACGGTTGTCAGACTGTGCAGCGTTCCTACCTTTCTCCTTCCAGTTCACAGACCATCTTTGCAATCCGACTCCAGTCAAAAGCTCCAGGTTCCTTATTAATCCACTTCTTGGCGCCTTTCAATCGGCTTTCCATGAAATCTATGATGATGATATCTTTGAAGTATCCACACGCTGGTAAAAGTAGGGATACGTTTTGAACTCCTCCGTATTGAATCAAGGTGTCACCTTTCACAGCTCCTGCTTGCACAGGAACATAACAGGGTACATGTGTTGATTACATGATGTTTTGATTCCTTAATATATTTAGCCTGGCACAGGACAAACAGGAATAGCATTGATGGACGCAAGTATTTTGCCCACTCCCCAAATTATGAGCATGGATCAAAGTTAAGGGCCTGTAAAAGCTGGTTGATGGCTAATGATCTTAGAACATGCTCCTTGATATGAGAGTCGAGTCAAAGAGACAATAATCAGGTGCTTGCCAACTGCATAACTCTGCCTAGAGTTACATATATTTAACAATTTGCTATGGAATCCTTCCTTCACCTTACCCCACCAGGAGTGGCAACATCCTGATGTGTTCAAATACTACTACCAGGAATAGTCAAACAAGCCAGATATTGCATTCTGATGTGCCCTTGCTCATAAGCACAGTGTCATAGTGTGGGTACTTTTTCAAATTTTCTTTGAACATTTAAATACAGGGGTGGGATCTTATAAGTCACCTTAATATCAAAAGAGGGAACCCGGTAGACTACTGTACAAACCAGTTGGCAGTGTCTACTCTGTCTGTATCCGGGTGGATCAATATCAAAGTATAATAGAAGACAGAGCTAGCGATACAGGTACTAATCTCAAAACATCTAAAAGGAAGGGGCGGACCAGACACATCTAAAAAATGACAACATCATTTTTAATAATAAATCAGAAAGTTTTTAAAAAAACATGATTAAATTCAGTGGTCCACAATACAAAACTTCTAAAAAAAAACATAGGAATACGTAATTGGCAGTAAATGCTTAGTAAAACAAATTCAAGAAAAAATTCAAGAAAAAACAGAGTACATCTAGGACAACCTGCTGTGTACCAAACTCCATTGGGATTAGTATATCATATTCTCACGTCTCTGTTTTCAATCCAGAGAGCTGTCTCAACATGTTTCTGTTCACAAACACAAATAATGAACATTCATCAGGAGAAAATAGTTACAACAAAAAACCTAGTTCCTATAGAATCACAGACTTGATCTGGGTCAGTCTCATAGCACCTGCAGAGTTAAAACATATAAAAACAAAGGATCAGCTGATGAATAGCCAAATTGCTTCGTAAAGTTCTAAATTACTGAACTAGAGAACCACAAGAAACACATTGGGCCTCATTACAACCCTGGCGTTGGACCATGGTGCTATTAGCACCATGGTCCATGGCGGATTCCGCCATGGTGGATGGCGGATTTACCGCCCCATTCTAAGGTTGGCAGGGCGGTAAATCCCCATTCACCATGGCCCCTTCCCCATTCCCATTTTTGGCCCATAGGGCTCAATGGGAATGGGGAAGGCGCTAATTACGGCACCGTAAATTACGGTGCCGTACTTAGCACCAAGGTCCCTTAGCGGGTTGGACTTTAATGCCTGCAAAAAGCAGGCGTTAAAGTGTGAATCGGGCGTTAAGGGTTTAACGGCGCCGCAGCCTTTTATGGCGCCGTTAACCCCTTAATGCCAGGGTTGTAATTAGGCCCATTACCTTGTCTGGTGCTCGTAGGGGCTCGCAACTTCAATGGATAAGTTGAAATAGGAGGATGAATCTGTACTACAGAGTATATAATACAAAAAAAGCTTCTAACATGAGCTTTAAACACATAGCAATATCAGTGCTCACAATGCAATCACTAAATCAGTAGATAAAACCAAAAAGTGCAATTAACAAGTAGAGACATTCCACAAGAAGTGCTGATGAATAGAGCTCACCTTCATAAATAGGTAGTTGGCAGGCCAAAACAGTGTCTCAAGATCGGTACGGGAAAACTCCCCACTACACGTGTCAGCTGCTAGTCTCCATGGGGCAGATAGTGCCCAGAGGGATTCAAAATAAGGTGTCATGCAAACAAAGGCCAATAACAAATGCCAAAAAAAGATCACAAGGATGTAGGAGTCCATACAGAGTAGGTGAAGCTACTATAATACTTCCGGGTAGTCCATAAGTGGTAATATGGGAGGCGTGGAAAGAGGTCGGAAAAACCCAAATGCCCATTAAGATATTCAAAATATTATCAAAATATTATCAAAACATTTAAAGGCCATCATTATTTAGAGTCCGATAGAACCAACGTGGCAGATACCACAAAAGGGAGTACCCCAAAAGCTGAATGGATAACCCGTGGATAGTTAAGAAGTACCATCAGTGTGGCCATAGGTACAGTAGCTATTGTGAGTAAATAAAAACAACAGCATAGCGTGGTGAACTATGCCAGTAGTGCAATAACCAAGAGAACAGAGGCAATCCGTTACCAGAAAGCGACCCGCGACTAATAGTGGCAAAGCCAAACAGCAGGACATAACATACCTGCCGCCTTCAAAAGACCAAGTACACAGGATATAAGCAGAGGCAAAGCCAAACAGCAGGACGTAACATACCTGCCGCCTTCAAAAGACCAAGTACACAGGATATAGTGCAGCCGGGGGAAAATCTCCAAAAACACTTTGGCTTAGACTATCTCGCTCCCGAGCTTTAGGGATGCAGAGTCAGTCACGTACGCGCCACTGTGGAATACGGAAAACCAAAGTCAGGCTACAGCGCTGATCTAAAGTTGAGTCAGCACTCGGGCCGCCTAACACAGGATGCATACCTGCATGACGTGGTCCCGTGTAGGAATGTGCCTCATAACGCTGCGAGTAACGCCAAAGGAAGTCTGGCTGCGCGAGGTAGACATGTATAAACGTTGTCATGGAGACGGCCAGAGTCCTATTACTCTGTCCATGGAATCGAGCACATGTGCAAGAAGGAATGGCAGCGAGATTATAGGGCGGCCATTTTAGAGCAGCTAGGGAAGCTGTAGTATGAATGGAGAAACCCACCCCAATGGCAAAAAATAAATAGTAGAGAGTAAATTAATGCCCTGAGCAAGATACAGGGTATCAAATAGAAGGAGTGTGAAGTTCACTCCGAATCCACTCGAAAAGTAGAATACGTCGAAGACGTAAGGTGTAGCCAGTGACGTGGCACAGCTGGAGGAAGACAAAAGTCGCACTAATGAAAATAGATAGAAGCCCATACAGACAGGGCATCGAACACTGTCAGGACACGGAGACAGGCAGGGGCACATAGACGGTAAATGTCCGGTACTACAAGGATGAGGAAAAGAGACAGAAAAGGCACATCATAAAGGGTCGATGTAGACCAAGTCAACCCCCTTAGGACGGGGTTGGAGGGGTGCCACCCATACATGACACCAAATAGCATGGAGCTGCGTAATTGGGCTATTCTAAAGTCACCCATGTGCTACTAACATCACTCAACATACAATGCACTCTATGAATGAATGCAAGGACCAAAATTGTTGAATAATTATCTGTCTAATTAGTCTGTTTCATGTTGTTGAGATTTGCAAATGTGACCTAATGGTCTGTTTTGCGATTTACTATAGAATAATAAATATATGACGTATATTTTTTGTAAAACCTGAGCCATCCATCTCTTTATATTTGTTAAAAAAAGATGGCTCTACAAGTGTATGTGGATTGAGACCTAGTTCTGTCACCTCCGGTATTGACATCGTAAGGTAGCTTAGCATAGAACCATTAAGACCCACAGGCACATATTATGCAGATCAGCGCTCACTAGAGAAAAGCTACACATTCCAGCTAACCAGACAGTTAAATTAAAGCGAGAAAAAGAGAGTACATTAGACATACCTGAACAAAGGACTCTAATCCAATGTTTTAATGGCCGCATAACCAAATCCTCATCAAAGCACGACTCATTTGAGAAATAAGTTGAAAGCTCCATATCTCCGTCATGATGTTTATAGGTCTCTCTCCACCACAGGGCTTTTTGCCTTCTCGCTTGGTTTAGTTTATCTGACATCCTTCTGCCCGAGTTGCTTGCTGCTCAGTCAGATGAACAGGCAAGTGTATTTATGCTATGACTATTCAGCCCAGCCTTCTTGATCTGTGAGAGCAGTTCCTGCTACTGAACATGTGATTTGCTGCTTATTTACAGTGCACCATGTGATGAATCATCTTCCTGAAAGAAAAGCTTGGTAACACGTACCCATAATTCAGATCAGCCACTTTTACGACTTGTTTTGCAAAGATATGCTTGTAGTATTTACTTTTCTTCTTCAACTCATTTTCGCGTGCTTGTCCATTCCCAGAAGTGAAATGTCAGCGCATGGTTTTTATTCTGGAGTGTACGAAGTTCAACTTTTAAACTGTTCAACTTGATGCCCCTCCATGCAAAATCGCTCTCACTTTAAATGTCTGCTGCTCGTCTTTGAATCTGTCCATATCCTTGCCCCCCCACTACCTTGCTGCCTGCAACTCAAAGTACTCGCCCTGTCGAACTCTCTGCTCCTCGTCCCTTCAGAGCCTATCAGACCCTGTCTCTCGCTGCGCCTCCTCCTACTTTAATTCCTATTCCTTACTTGCCAGACACACTGGAATACTCTTCCCCCTGGCCATTAAACCCATCCCTCATTGGAACTCTTCAGAATGAGGATCAAACTCCACCTGAGCGCGATGGAAGGTGCTCCCCAAATCCTCCCATCCACTTGTCCAAACTAAACAACCAGCCAACCTACATTCGGCCCTCAGATCTACTGTACACTATTTGTAAATGTGAAAATGCTGGCCTCACGCTGTCAATCTTAAATATGTAATATCAGCCCTTTTCTTTCCCTGACATATGTTCCCACTCCTACACCTCTTGGTGGTCATCACCCTATCAAACAATGCTATTATGTAAAGGAACCATACACTGCGATTACCTCTGTACTCTTTTAGTGCCTGCTGTGTAAGTCATGTCTTTTTGAAATAACACATGTTCTTCAATAGTGCAATATTTGACGTTGTGGCTAATGGGCAGCACTTTTATCCCACAATAGATGAATACTTACTGCAGATAAACATATGTAGAGGGAATAGCTGGTAAGCAATGTAGATTTTCTTTTGCCGACTTTACCACTTTTTTTTGTAACAGGTTTATTTTAAACCAGCAACACAGCAGACTAGGATACAAACATAAATGATATTACAACAAGCTAATGAGTCACCAATAGTAAAGGAATATGTCCACAATCTAGAAGCCCTGGGATCTCTCCCCCCCACTCCTTCCCTTTCAATCCTCCAATCAGGGCCCCTCCTGGTTTAGCAGGGACGGCTCGTCCGTGGGCAATGTTGGGCTTGGCCCAAGGGCGAGTCGAGCTGGATGAGTGTTATGGATCAACGCCGGGAAGTTTTAGTCAAATTCCATGAGAGGTGCCCAAATGTCTTCAAATCGGTGGAGGAGGCCTGCGGTGCTGCCGTTACTTTTTCTGCTACTAGGATGTCCCATATTTTGATACACCATAAAATCATTGAGAGGCCCTAAGTAGTCTTCCACATGCGGGCAATCGTAATCTTTGCCGCAAGTAGGAGTTGAGTCAGGAGTTTAGCCGTTCTCCCTGATCTATGGTAGATCTGCAGGGCTGGTGTACCCAATAGGATGATTTCTGGATTTCTGGGAAAGGTTACATGCATGGTGATGTCTTTCATGGCCGATAGGCAGTGGTTCCAGAAAGTTTGCACTTTGGGGCAGTTCCACCACATGTGGAAGTAGGAGCTGGGCTGGCGACATTCCCGCCAGCATAGAGGGTCAAGGGACTGGTTGAACCCATGCAGATGGGTTGGGGGGGGCTAGTACCATCTCAGGAGTAGTTTATGAGCACATTCCCGATTGGTGATACAAAAGGAGGAAGAGTGGGTTCTGGTCCAAATGTCGATGCAGGATTGCTCCTCCAGAGGATGTCCCAGGTCTGCCTCCCACCGGGCCATGTAGGGGAGTTTAGTGCTAAGGACGTCGTGCTGTAGTAGTTTGTAAAGCATGTAGATCTTACCCCATTGCAGCAATTCCTGTAAGGTGAGTGCCAGGGGTCTCGGGCTCAGGGCTCGTGTAGCTGCTTGCCGAGTCTGGGGATGGGAGCACCAGTGCCGCAGTTGGGTGTAGGAGAATCTATCTGTCTCTGTTGGGTGGAAAGTTGTTTTACACTGTTCAAAGGATCGGGGCTGCCCATTCTCAAACATTTTTCCGAGGGATTCCAATCCGCCTGCTGTCCAGTTTTTGAAAAGTCCTGGGGATAATCCGGGTGAAAATGCCTGATTGTGAAAAATCGGTGCGATGCGGCTCATGCCTCGTGGGACCCCCTTATGTTTTAGAGCCCAATCCCATGTGCTCAGGGTGTGTTTGATGGATGCCAAGGTCCCCGCCCAGGATTTCCGTAGCAGGGGCAGGATGTAAAGGAGGAAACGGAGGGGCAGCGGCAGGCGGGACTGCTCCAGTTCCAGACATTTCGGGGTTTCCGTGTACCGTCCCAAGCTTTGACTTGCACCAGTTGAGATGCTATGTGGTATCTACGCAGATTGGGGACCCTCAATCCCCCATGGCCATCATAGCATTATGGAGACTCTCACCTTTCGGCCTTTTCATATAAACCCCAGCATCTTCCTCTGCATCCGCTGAAGGGAGGGAAGCGGGATAAGGGTTGGGAGGGGGAAGCATGTGTAGAGGAGTCGGGGGAGAAGGTTCATTTTGCGAGCGGTTATCCGCCCGATAAGAGAGATTTCTTGAGAGGTCCAACGTTCCAGATCCTCTTCTAGGTTTTTAAAACGTGGGGGGAAGTTCACAGCATATACATCTCCGGGACGGGCTGGGATCTGGACCCCCAGGTATTGGATGGATTTCTCACTCCAGTTAATCAGGCATAGGGGTTACAGAATCTTCCGATCCCCAAGCTCCAGGCTGCTAGCCAGGGCTGTTGATTTTCTATAATTAATGCTAAAACCCTAGACCCATCCGAATCTGCGCAGTTCCTGGAGGGCTGAAGACAGAGAGGCAGGGACATTTGTCAAAGATAATAGGACATAATCTGCATAGAGTGAGATCTTGTGCTGAGAGGAACCAACCGGGAGACTTTTAATACTCAAATCTATTCAAATTTGTTGGGCAAGGGGCTCCATGACTATGGCAAACAAGAGGGGAGACGGGGTCAGCCCTGTCTAACTCCACAGTTTAGATGTATCTGGTCTGAGAGGGTTTGAGTGACTTAGAGAAGGTTTTTCGGGGACTGGTAGTTGGTGAGGACCAATTTCTGAAAGTTTGGGAAAAAGCGGAAGGCTTCAAGAGTGAGTCGGAGGAAGGGCCAGTCCACTTTATCAAAGGACTTGGTGGCATCCAGCACCAGCAGGGTCAGTTTATGTGAATCTCGAGCTGCAATGTCCATTATGTGCAGCGCTTTGCGGATGTTGTCTACGGTTGATCTGTGTCTTATAAATCCTGTTTGGTCTGAGTCAAGCAGCGTTGGCAATATGGCGGCCAGGCGAATTGCTAGGATCTTAGAATATATATTGGCCTCAATATTCAATAAGGAAATGGGCCTGTATGATGCATTGTCTCTAGGGTCTTTACCGGGTTTGAGTATGACTGTTATAGATTTTAGCATAGTAGAGGTGATGGTGCCAGAGGTACTAAATGAGTTGAAAAGGGCCACAAGTGGGGTAAAGAGCTGGGGGCGGAATAGTTTGTAAAATCTTGTTTTGAAACCATCAGGGCCCGGGGCTCGAGGCTTCAGGGACTTGATGGCAGCCTCCTCCTCCTCACCTGTGATCGGGCCATCCAGTTCCTCTCAGCTGGGCTCGTCGAGTCACGGGAGGCTAGCTTCCTGCAGGTATTTTGTCTGTTCTGCCTCGTCTCGTGATGTTGCAGACATTGTTTCAGCAAGGTGGATGCTGCCAGTAGGAGCTTGTCTCTGTCTGCATATTGGACACAGGCTTGGGGGTCGCGGAGGCCCACTATGGTATTCTTCCTTTTCATCCTGGCCAGTTTATCTACTAGAAGTTTATTTGTTTTGTTGCTCGCTGTGTAATATTTCTACTTAGATCTGGCCAGTAGGAGTGTCATGTCTTCAGAATAATGGGCCTCTAATTTCTTACGAGACGACTGTAAAATGCGGTGGGTTTTTGAGGACCAACCTTTTTTCGCATGCTGGGCCTCGGCTTTCTGGATCCCCTCTTCAAATGCCCTGCAAGCCAGTTTTTTT